>NC_046315.1:5673771-10991271 GCF_009819535.1 Lacerta agilis
ATTAACCGATATGCATGAAATTTCATATATAGCTATATAATCCCTAGTATAGTAAGATGAGACCTTCGGAGCAGGCATTTTCCAAAAAAATAAAATAAAATAAAATAAATTCCTTGATAATTTGTCACTCCCTCCATTATGGAACCTGGGGCGGCCCGCCCCCCTGCTCCTATTCCTGAGATGAGGGCAGAAGGAAGGGACACATGTCTAGGTAAAACACACCCTTTTTAAAATTGTGCATTTTTTACATGTCCACCACATGTGGAAGAATGTTCCCTTTGCTTCTTTACACTTCAAACACAGATCTGATTCTGTTTTATAAAAATTAGCCAACCTGCTCGGAGTTAAACACCATCTCGGAGCCTTCCTTCTTGGGTGTGTCTTTGAAGGAGGGAAGAAGAAGAAGAAGAGTTTGGATTTGATATCCCGCTTTATAACTACCCGAAGGAGTCTCAAAGCGGCTGACAATCTCCTTTCCCTTCGTCCCCCACAACAAACACTCTGTGAGGTGAGTGGGGCTGAGAGACTTCAGAGAAGTGTGACTAGCCCAAGGTCACCCAGCAGCTGCATGTGGAGGAGCGGAAACGCGAACCCGGTTCACCAGATTACGAGTCTACCACTCTTAACCACTGCACCACACTGGCTAAGGTAAGGTGGGTGGGGCTGTGGAGCTAGTGAGTGGGGCTAAAGCAGGAGGGGAGGGGCTTCCGACCCGGAGGATTGCGCAATCTTTCTCTACCCCTTTCCACACACACAGACACACACACACACATATATATTCCATTTAATATTATACATTCACATCATCATTATCCACTTTACCACTTTGACTCTTTAGAGCCTATCGACCTCCTTCCCTCCCTCCTCATGGTTTTCAAAATTAACCTTTATATCACTGCAGTTTGTACGTTTTCCAATTCTAATTACAGTGGATGCTCGGTTTGCGAACGCAAACACAATCCGTGCGGGAGGCGCGTTTGCAACCCGCAGCGTCCGTAATCTGCAGCATCGCGTCTGCACATGCCTGTGACGCAATTGGGTGCTTCTGAACATGCGCAAAGCACGATTTAGTGGTTCTGCACATGCGCGAGCGCCGAAACCCGGAAGTAACCCATTCCGGTAATTCCTGGTTCGGCGCGTCCGTAACCCGAAAAAGTGCAACCCTCAGTGAGCACAACCTGAGGTATGACTGTACACTCATTACATAATGGCTCAAAATTTAAATAAAGACAGAAAGATGGGGAAATTTCTCATTACAAGTCTTCAGGCAACCCTGCTAGTGATGTTAATTGCTTAGGATAATCTTTCAGATATCGTATAAATTTACTCCAGTCCTTTTGGAATACATGATCGTGCTGGTTTCGGATTTTTCCTGTCACCTTCGCCAGTTCCGCAAAGTCCATCATCCTCATCTGCCACTCTTCTTTCGTTGGTACTTCTTCCTGTTCAGGGGCATCTTAGGCATTGAGGCTACTGGCGCAAGGCGCCAGGGCACCATGGCCTGGAGGGCACCTCCGCCCTCCAGCCCCGCCGGCAGCGCTGCCCTCTTCTTGGGCTGCGAACGCGGGGAGGCCATCGGCGACCCTCCCATAGGCGCGGGCCTCCTTTATTCAACGAGGGCTCCCTGGACGGCAGTGCCGTGCTGCCGCCAAGCGGCGGGCAAGGGGAAGGGCTGCTGCGCCCCATTCTTCCGGGCCCGCTGAGGGGCGGCAGCTCCGGGGGTGGTGGTGACGGCTTGGCCTTTTTGTCGGCGGCGGCAGCAGCAGCATCCGCGACAGGCATCCTCCTCCTCCTCCTCCTCCTCCTCCGTTGCCTCACTGCATACACAGCCTGGCCTTGCCCGATGGAGCGTGAGTTTGGCATCCCTGCCCGCCATGCAGCGCCCTCTGGCTGCCCGCTGCGCCTAGCCCTGCCCGGCAGAGCGCGAGGGGCACTGGAGGGATCGTCGCACCAGGGCGCCACATAGGTTTAAGACAGCCCTGTTCCTGTTTACATTTTTTGGGGCTAAAAGAATTCTTGCCGCAGTTGTTGCGTACATACAGGTGAAACTCGAAAAATTAGAATAAGAAGAAGAAGAGTTTGGATTTGATATCCCGCTTTTCACTACCTGAAGGAGTCTCAAAGCGGCTAACATTCTCCTTTCCCTTCCTCCCCCACAACAATCACTCTGTGAGGTGAGTGGGGCTGAGAGACTTCAGAGAAGTGTGACTAGCCCAAGGTCACCCAGCAGCTGCATGTGGAGGAGTGGAGACACGAACCCGGTTCCCCAGATAACGAGTCTACCGCTCTTAACCACTACACCACACTGGCTCTCAGAATATCGTGGAAAGGTTCATTTCTTTCAGTAATTCAACTTAAAAGGTGAAACTAATATATGAGATAGACTCATGACATGCAAAGCGAGATATGTCAAGCCTTTATTTGTTAGAATTTTGATGATTATGGCATACAGCTGGTGAGAACCCCAAATTAACAATCTCAACTTTGGGGTTCTCATCAGCTGTACGCCATAATCATCACAATTATAACAAACAAAGGCTTGACATATCTCGTTTTGCATGTCATGAGTCTATCTCATATATTAAACTCCAGTAGCTAATGAAAACAATTGCTTACATAAATGGACTTTTCCACAATATTCTAATTTTTCGAGTTCCACATGTAAGGAGTCCTTTTATCTTCCCTTGGTATCTCTTCCCTCACTGTACCCAGTAAAAAGGCTTCTGGTTTTTTTAACAAAAGTATTTTTAAACATTTTCTTTAGCTCATTATGTACCATTCCCCAGAAAGCCTTTACCTCTTTACAAGTCCGGTAGATTAGAAGACATCTTCCCTTTCTTTACATTTCTAGCACTCACTAGTTCTTGTCGTCTCTGCCTCTTTCCACCCCCTCCCAAATTCACACACCTGCTTTGCTCAATTCCTGACGCAACGACCGGGGCTTGGCAGGTGCTGCAGAGAGGAGGCGGGTGGGAGAAGAAGAAAAAGCTCCTTCTGTCCTGGTTTCTGGGGTGGAGAAGCTCAGCACCCTCCCTGCCATCATCATTTGTGGGGTTGATCCTATCCACGAAGAGCTCCCTCTCCCCCTGATCTCGGAGGAGCTTGCTGCTGCCTGGTGAGTGATGGAGATGAGGATGGAGGGGGGAACCGAATTGGGCGGCTACCCCGAATTATTCCCCCATTATTCTCACCCTGTTTCTGTCCCCACCACCCGCTCACAACCACAGCATCCCAAGCAGGTAGGGCGAAGGGGGTCGTTTCAGAGCGCGCTTTTAAAATTGCATTGCATAGGCAAGGTGGGTGGTGAGGGAGGGAGGGAGAGAGAGATATGCGGGGAGCCGGAGGAAGAGTTATAAGGGAGGGAGGCAGGCTGCAGGGGCGCATATCCACAAATATTTCTTAATTCCTATTAGGGGGGGGGGGGAGAAAGAGAGAGAGAGAGAGAGAGAGAGAGAGAGAGAGAGAGAGAGAGAGAGAGAGAGAGAGAGAGATGCGGGGAGCCGGAGGAAGTTATAAGGGAGGGAGGCAGGCTGCAGGGGCGCATATCCACAAATATTTCTTAATTCCTATTAGGGGGGGGGGAGAAAGAGAGAGAGAGAGAGAGAGAGAGAGAGAGAGAGAGAGATGCGGGGAGCCGGAGGAAGTTATAAGGGAGGGAGGCAGGCTGCAGGGGCGCATATCCACAAATATTTCTTAATTCCTATTAGGGGGGGGGAGAAAGAGAGAGAGAGAGAGAGAGAGAGAGAGAGAGAGAGAGAGAGAGATGCGGGGAGCCGGAGGAAGTTATAAGGGAGGGAGGCAGGCTGCAGGGGCGCATATCCACAAATATTTCTTAATTCCTATTGGGGGGGGGGGAGAAAGAGAGAGAGAGAGAGAGAGAGAGAGAGAGAGAGAGAGAGATGCGGGGAGCCGGAGGAAGTTATAAGGGAGGGAGGCAGGCTGCAGGGGCGCATATCCACAAATATTTCTTAATTCCTATTGGGGGGGGGGGGAGAGAGAGAGAGAGAGAGAGAGAGAGAGAGAGAGAGAGATGCGGGGAGCCGCAGGAAGAGTTATAAGGGAGGGAGGCAGGCTGCAGGGGTGCATATCCACAAATATTTCTTAATTCCTATGAGAGACAGACAGACAGAGAGAGAGAGAGAGAGAGAGAGAGAGAGAGAGAGAGAGAGAGACCGAGACCGTACTCTGAAGCTGCCATCAGGATGCCAAGACCTTTATTGATTTATTTAGACAAAAGAGGGTGGATTTGTGCATTTAAGACTATACAGGTGAAACTCCAAAAATTAGAATATCGTGGAAAAGTCCATTTATGTAAGCAATTGTTTTCATTAGCTACTGGAGTTTCATATATGAGATAGACTCGTGACATGCAAAGCGAGATATGTCGAGCCTTTGTTTGTTATAATTGTGATGATTGTGGCGTTCAGCTGACGAAAACCCCAAAGTTGAGATTGTAAATTTGGGGTTCTCATCAGCTGTACGCCATAATCATCACAGAGCAGAATATAGTGGTACTATTACCTCCCTTGATCTAGATGCTATACTCCTATTGATGCAGCCCAGAATTGCATTGGCTTTTTTTAGCTGCTGCATCACACTGTTGACTCATGTCAAGTTTATGGTCTACCAAGACTCCTAGATCCTTTTCACATGTACTGCTCTCAAGCCAGGTGTCACCCGTCCTGTATTTGTGCCTTTCATATTTTTTTTGCCCAAGTGTAGTTAGGTAATTAGGTCCATAAATTCCCTATTCAACACAAAAAACAGGGACAATTTGTCGTTGACAAAGGACAGCTGGACATATAAAGGGCCCCATTACCTTCAGTAGCTTAGGGCCTCATCAAGCCTAAATCCGGCCCTGGTGATGGAGCTGCTGAAAGCAGCTTGCAAGACAAGGAAAGCAAGCCCAAAAGTGGCCACGCTCCTGATGCCAAAAGCACAAATTATCAAGCGGCAAAACAGCAGGGAAAGACGAAAGTGCAAAAGAAGATAACCAGGGATCAACGCCCTAAGCAGAAAACTTTTTAAGACAGCAATATTCTCGATTGCTGGCGGAAAGCAGATAAAGAGGCGGTGGCAGAGAGTTCCGCAGGTGAGGCACCATTGCAGAAAAGGGACAAACCTGCACATCAGTAAAGAAATGGAATTGAACTCTTGAATAAACATATAAGGCAAAACAGATGGAAATCAGAAGGCGGCTGATCTGCCCACCCCTTCATGTAATAAACCAGCTGATCTGCCCACCCCTTCATATAATAAACCAGCACACCAAAGAAAGAAGTTTAGTACAGGCAATCTCCCCTGATGTGCTAGATTTCCAGATGTGGGAAGTAGTGTGTGGTTTGTTTTTTTTAAGAGAAAAGGGACATTCAACCTGTCGCTACCTGTCGCCAACCTGTCCCTCCTGGGGCAAACAGCTTGGGATACTTGGTTTTTTGGGGAGGTGCATTGTTCACTTATCTAAAAACCAAAACCAAAAAACAGCCCAGCAAACCCCTTGATCGAAACAAGCGTTCACCGTGCAGCGCTTGTGAAATGATCTGACTAAAACCCACAAACCCAATTGCAAGCAAATGCACACAAAGCCTTCGTTGAGAACAAAGAGAAATGCCAACAAGACGGGTGTCTAGATGGGCTTGCCGAAACAGAAAGGTTTTAATTAGGCACTTAAATGGAGGTTAGTGAGGGCACCTGACTCATGTCAAGAGCTAGGGAGCTGCAGATAAAAAGATGTTGCCACATGAAGGGGAATGTATGTGTCAGGGACAAGCAAGACTGGTTTTAATTACGCGAGAACCTAAAAGGAGCCTGCTGGCCGATGGTCCATCCGGTCCTGTATGCTGTTCTCCAATTTCTCAACCAGATGCCTTCAGGAAACCCACAAGCAGGATTCAAGAACACACCATCCCTCCTGCTTCAGATCATGGAGACACAGCATTTGCCGTTGTGGACAGAAGCCATTCAGAGCCTTCTCCTCCTCCTTGATTTTGTCTAATCCTTGTCCATCCAAGTTTGTGGCCATCGCTGACTTCCTGTGGAAGAGAGTTCCATAGAACTATGTGCTGCGTGAGGAATTAACTTTCCTTTGTGGCCACAGTTAATTTATTAAGTAGACTACTGCCCTGCGGTGATTTACACTTAAGATAATTAGAAACACTTCTTAAGTGTTTTTAAATTTACATTCTTCATCCTGCCAACCTAGCAGTGCGAAAGCACGCCAGCACAAGTAGATAAATAGATACCACTGTGGTGGGATGGTAAACGCCGTTTCCATGTGCTCTAGTTTCCGTCACAGTGTCCTGTTGCGCCAGAAGCGGTTTAGTCGTGCTGGCCACATGACCCGGAAAGCTGTCTGTGGATAACAACAACAACAACAACAACTCTGGGCGGCCTCCAACAAAGATTAAAATGTCACACATTAAAAACTTCCCTAAACAGGGCTGCCTTCAGATGTCTTCTGTCAGGTAGTTGTTTATCTCTTTGACATCTGATGGGAAGGCATTCCACAGGGCGGGCGCCACTACCGAGAAGGCCCTCTGCCTGGTTCCCTGTAGATTTGCTTCTCGCAGTGAGGGAACCGCCAGAAGGCCCTCGGAGCTGGACCTCAATTTCTGGGCTGAATGATGGGGGTGGAGACGCTCTTTCAGGTATAGTGGGCTGACAAACTCCGGCCCCCCTTGTCTGAAAGCGAGATGAGCGCCGCAACCTCATAGTCGCCTTTGACTGGACTTAACCGTCCAGTGGTCCTTTACCTTTTTACCTTACTGGTGGTCTTCCCAGTAAGCATCTGACTGGCCACTGGGAGGACAGGATGTTGCACTCGATGGGCCATTGGCCTGATCCAGCAGGCTCTTATTGCATTCTAATGCAATTTTTGGAATGACGGGCAGTAGACAAGGCCCCGTGTGGGATAGCGGAATGGAGCATTGGACTTGAATTTGGAAGGCCTGGATTCAAACCCCGGCTAAGACATGCAGCTCCCTGGCTGGCCTGGAACAAGTCATTTTCTGGCTGCCCTAGTCAGGGAGTTGCAGAGAAAAAGATGTTGCCTCATGAAGGGAATAGGTACTGCTGTGGTGGGAAGTTAAACGGCGTTTCCGTGCACTCTGGCTTCTGTCACGGTGTCCCGCTGCGCCAGAAGCAGTTTAGTCCTGCTGGCCACACAACCTGGCAAGCTGTCTGTGGACAAACGCTGGCTCCCTCGGCCTGAAAGGCAAGACGAGCGCCGCAACCTCATAGTTGCCTTTGACTGGACTTAACCGTCCTCCAGGGGTCCTTACCTACCACTAGTTCAGACATCATGAGTGTATATGTGGAAATAAGATTTTTAATTTTTTTGCCCCAACTTGCATCGCTTTACGCTTGTTCACGTTGCATTGCATTTGCAATTGTACCGCCCGTTCACGGAGGGTGGAGAGGCCCTATTGGAGCTCTTCACAATCTCTTTTTGGTTTAGCACCGTCAATTTACCGGTAGTATCGTCAGCAAACATGGCCCCCTCACTGCTCACTCCTATCTCTAGATCAATTATGAACAAATTAAAAAGCACCAGTCCCCATACGGATTCTTGGGGACTCCACTTTCTACATCTCTCCATTTGAAAAACTGTCCGTTCTTCTGACCTCTTTTTTTCTACCATGCTCAGGAAACATGGCCAATGTTGGTTCAGGGAAGACGGTTCTTTTCCACCAGGAAGATCCAAAAGGTCTCACCTACCGCATCCCAGCTCTGCTCTACCTGCCATCCGAGTCTACTTTCCTGGCATTTGCTGAGGAGCGCTCAACTCCCAGAGATGAAAATGCCAAGTTCCTGGTGATGAGACGAGGGCGGAAGGAAGGAATGTCCGTCCAGGTAACACAAAGAGTAGAAAGCGTAACTGAGCTAGATTTTGTTCCATAATTTTCTTCTTTCTTCCTGTATACATAAAATGTAAGGCTGTCATCACGCGGCAGTTCGTGTGGCCACCAATATGTGGCCAAACCAACTCCAGTGTTAAAACAGGGTGGCAGGTGGCCCAGGTGAGTTTTTTAATGGTGCTTTGTGAAGTTTCTGGTGACAAGGTGAGGGCAGAAGGAAGGAACTTCTGTTCCAAGTAACACCAGGTGCAGGAAATGTAACTGTTTTTCCTGATTTGTGTAGCATTTGAGTTGGGTTCCAGCAACAAATGTATTGCCAGGAAAGAGGACTGGCTTGGTACTGACCACCCAAGGAAGTGTCTTGAAATCATTGTGGACAAGCTTATCCGACTCCTTTCAATCTGAAATGTTAGTTGACCTGTCAATGATGTTAGTCTTAAACTTGTCTTCTTTTTTATTAATGTTTTAAATGCCAAATTTAACAGAGAATAAATGAATATTAATAATATTAGTAGCAATAATCATTTGAACCGTGGTCAATTTCAGAATTCCAGAAAATTCCAGAATGGCTTCATCGGTAAACACCTCTTGCTTAAATATTGTGAGACTTTGCCAGCTCACATCACACACGTACGCCATGAAAATGGATTCTGTTTACTCTGCCTCCAGGAAATCCCCACTGTTGCTAAACATCTCACCCTCAGACATCATGATTTGCAATATATTGCCAGGTCAAAAATTATGAAACCAACATCAGGATATGGATTGGAAACCAGTTTTTGAGGGTTTTCGCCCAGCCCTAACACACATCATGATTCATGATATATTGTCAGGTCAAAAACTATTAAACCAATATCACAATATGGACTTCAAACTGGTTTTGGATGATACATGGATATATCACCCGGCCCTAGTGAGAGAACCACCAGCTAACTACCCCATCTTTCTTCCTTTCTAGTGGGGCCCTCAGAAGTCTCTGATGGAAGCCACGTTGCCCAGACACCGCACCATGAACCCTTGCCCCGTGTTCGAGAGGAAGAGCGGGCGAGTTTTCCTGTTCTTCATCTGCGTGGAGACCCACGTCACGGAACGGCACCAGATCTTAACAGGGAGGAACGCCGCTCGGCTCTGCTACGTTGTCAGCCAAGATGGCGGCCGCACCTGGAGCCAGACAACCGACCTGACAGAGCAGGTGATCGGCAAACAGTTGAGGAAGTGGGCCACCTTTGCGGTTGGGCCTGGTCACGGCCTGCAGCTGAGTTCCGGCCGCCTGGTGATCCCGGCTTACGCCTACTACATCCACAAGCGATGTTTCGGGCACGCGCTCTACTGCGGGACCAAACCTCATTCCTTCGTGTTCTACAGCGATGACGGTGGGCAGAGTTGGGCCCGAGGACAGCTCCTGATGCACTTGCACACATCCGAGTGCCAAGTTGCAGAGCTGACCCGCCGGGACAATAGCCAAGTGCTGTACTGCAACGCCCGCAGCCCCGACAGGTTCCGGGCCGAGGCTTTCAGCACAGATGGCGGAGAACACTTTGAGGAAGGGTACCTCTCCGAGGACTTGTGTGAGCCGCCCAGTGGCTGCCAGGGCAGCGTGGTGAGCTTCTTCCCTCAGCCGGAGGGTAGCTCTCGTTTCTCTTCGGCCTCGCTCAGCAGCACAAAGTCCTGGCTGGTGTTCTCTCACCCCACAAACTGTCACCAGCGCTTGGATTTGGGCATCCACCTGAACACGTCCCCGTTGGAAAAAGACTCTTGGCGCCCTCCCTGGGTGCTGTACAAAGGTCCCAGTAGCTACTCGGACCTGGCTGTGTGCCAAGAAGCGGGGAACACACTGGTGTTTGGGTGCTTGTTTGAGTGCGGGGTGCACTCCCCCATTGAAGAAATTGCGTTCCAGCTCTTCACCACTGCCGAGCTTTTGAGGAACGTGAGGGAAGGATGATGTTGCGACATATCTCTCTCTCTCTCTCTCTCTCTCTCTCTCTCTCTCTCTCTCTCTCTCTCTCTCTCTTCCCCCCCCTCTCCTTCTCCCTCTCTCGTTTCGGCAGCCTAGAATTTTGAGCAAAACTTAGGCGGCATCCAACACACCTGTTCCATGTTTTCAATGTTTTAAATTTTATTCTGTTTTTAGTGTTCTGTTGGGAGCCGCCCAGAGTGGCTGGGGAAACCCAACCGGATTGGCGGGGTATAAATAATAAAATTATTATTATTATTAGTAGTAGTAGTAGTAGTAGTAGTACAAGGACTGTGCAATAGGTTATTCCCCCCACCCCCGTGCATGTCCTAAATCTGTTTTGGGAATTCTGCCAACCCATTGGAGCAGATTTGGGATGGGTGAAGGGTACATGTGGGGGAGGGAAAGGGAGAAGTACCGGTACCTTTTCTCGAAAAATAAATCCTTGCAGACCCTCCCAGTGTCCCTGTTTCCCAAGGTCAGTTCCGGATTTACAGAAGCTGTCATGTTTTCTGATTTGATGCCAGAATGTCCCACTTTTTCTTAGGTAAAGGGACCCCTGACCGTTAGGTCCAGTTGCGGTCGACTCTGCTGCAGGGCTCATCTCACTTTATTGGCCAAGGGAGCCTGTGTACAGCTTCCAGGTCATGTGGACAGCATGACTAAGCCGCTTCTCATGAACCAGAGCAGCGCACGGAAATGCCGATGGAGCGGTACTTATTTATCTACATGCACTCTGACGTGCTTTCGAACTGCTAAGTTGGCAGGAGCTGGAACTGAACAACAGGAGCTCACCCCGTCGCGGGGATTCAAACTGCCGACCTTCTGATCGGCAAGCCCCTAGACTCTGTGGTTTAGACCACAGCGCCACTCGCGTCCCTTCTCACATTTCCTTAGGATGTCCCTATTTTCATCGGATAAATGTTGGAGGGTTTGAAGTAATGTGACCTCCGAGCCAAGAAGATAAGTAACTAGACAACTTTTAGGAGACATCTGAAGGGAAGTTTTTAATGACCTATGTTTTCTTGTATTTTTAATATTTTGTTGGAAGCTGCCCAGAGTGGCTGGGGAAAACCAACCAAATGGTTGGGGTATAAATATATTATTATTATTATTATTATTATTATTATTATTATTATTATTATTATTATTCTAAAGGAACAAGTGTGTTGGAGACCACCTTTAGCACCCAAGGACAGAACCTGCCCATTCTACTCCAGGCTTCCTCAACCCCGGCCCTCCAGATGTTTTGAGAGTACAATTCCCATCATCCCTGACCACTGGTTCTGCTAGCTAAGGATCATGGGAGTTGTAGGCCAAAAACATCTGGAGGGCCGTGGTTGGGGAAGCCTGTTCTACTCTTTTGCACATCTAGGTAAAGTCATGGGCTTACAAAACTGAGGTGCAGGTCTTCGGAAATGGTCGCTGTGGTGTAGTGGTTAAGAGCGGTAGACTCGTAATCTGGGGAACCGGGTTCGCATCTCTACTCCTCCACATGCAGCTGCTGGGTGACCTTGGGCTAGTCACACTTCTCTGAAGTCTCTCAGCCCCACTCACCTCACAGAGTGTTTGTTGTGGGGGAGGAAGGGAAAGGAGAATGTTAGCCGCTTTGAGACTCCTTCGGGTAGTGAAAAGCGGGATATCAAATCCAAACTCTTCTTCTTCTTCTCTTCTTCTAGTTAACAACAGTCAGGTCCTCCAAACTTACCTCATTAGAAAGAGCACAGAAAACCTTCTGCTCCATTCAGATGCTCGGTGCTTCCATATTCAACAGTTAGCATGGAGAGGTGTTGTTTCATTCATTTAAATTTTTGGCAGGTGCATTCTGTATTTGAAGGAGCCTCAGGGAAAGTACAGACTGCACCTGCCAAAAAGTTAAATGGATGAAACAACACCTTTCCACGCTAACTGTTGAATATGGAATAGAGATATCTTTCTTCAAACTGCAGAAAGTCTGGGTTTTGGTGATATGATTTCTGCAGATGCGGACACCTTTAACACCACGCCTCCATCATTGCGAAAGGCAGTGTTTTTAATTAATTAATATCTGAAGGAGCATCTCCACCCCCATCGTTCAGCCCGGAAACTGAGGTCCAGTGCCGAGGACCTTCTGGTGGTTCCCTCCCTGCTAGAAATAAGGTTACAGGGAACTAGGCACAGGGCCTTCTCGGTGGTGGCGCCCGCCTTGTGGAACGCCCTCCTATCAGATGTCAAGGAAATAAACAGCTCCCTGACTTTTATAAGACATCTGAAGGCAGCCCTGTTTAGGGAAGTTTTTAATGTTTGATCTTTTATCGTGTTTTTAATATTCTGTTGGGAGCCGCCCAGAGTGGCTGGGGAAACCCAGCCAGATAAGCGGGATAGAAATAAATTATTATTGTTGTTGCTGATGTTTATTTTCTGCACTGAATGTCAGTGGCTCTTCAGAGTTTCAGGCAAAAGTTCTCTCTCTCAGCCTCATCTGGAGACGCCAGTGATTGAACTTGGAATTTTCTGGCCTTGCACGGGACTAAATGTTGGAGCCTAAGCCAAACCTTTGTGCCAAAACCTTTATACTCAGTTTTGAACTCTTGTGCCAAAATGCTTGCAATCTGCTGCAATTTGTTGTGTTTCTGTTATGTTGGCTGCAAATGTATTATGTGTCAAACGCTACAAATGTATATCAGTTTTATACCAGTTTTAACTGTCATGGCTTCCCTCAAAGAGGGTGCTAAGATAGGGCTGCAAGCAACTTTGGGGTTTGTTTAAAAATAGCTCAACAATTTCGGTGCTATCCTGGTTTCTACTTTTTGAAATATGGCGATGCTAGCTAAGAGCTTTCTTTGCTTTTTAAGCTAGCAGTGTTGTTAGCATGGGCTGTTTTCCTTGGGTGCCTTTGTCCATTTCACCGTAAGGTTTTATTTGGACAAAGTGCTAAAATTATAGCTTAGCCATACTTGAATAATCCTTCTCAGCTCCCTTCCCTCCCTGGTGCAGCCATGAGGAGGAGATTGGAAATTTGAGTTTCCATTTGTCTATTGTTTCCTGTGTTATGTCTGAACCTCGACAAACTGTGGTCGGCCTTAACTGTGGTTTACTTAAACAACCAAACTTCAAAGCATTGTTTATGAAGTTGCCTTTGCTTGGTCCAGTTGTGTTGCCTGAGTTTCTGGCACCAACGCCAGCCAAATCCTAGGACATTGCACTGTGAGCATGTGGGAAATAAAACGCAAGCTTTTTAACGAACAAGAACCTACAGGGAATGTGTTTAAATAAAATGATCTGCTGTCAGTTTCATTCTCTGCTTCCTTGTTTTTTTCTGGAGGGGTTTTTGCATACATCAAAAACCGTAGCACGCGGAACGCACACGGTATGGCACAACGCCATGGGATTGTTTTAAAAATCCTTTTCATGCTACTGGTTAGGAGAAAAGCTGTTTTTTTCCCCTCTGGGACATCTGAGATGCAAACAGGGGAGGGGGAAGCATCATGAGGTTTGTACCCCTCCCCCCCAAAAAGCCTGCAGGAACAGCCAAGCTAAAAACCCATTTTTGTGGGCAACCCTTGTTTTATTGCACTGATTACTTAGCTGCCCAACGTCAAGACTCGGGCAAGATTTCAAAATTGTATAAAAGCACTGCAGCGCTGAAATACAACTCAAAACAACCAGTATCAACAAGAGTCGGTCTTGGCAGAAGTCTGACCTAACACGGCCATCTTGCTTCACCAAATGGGGTGACAGACATCTTGAGTAGGGATGGAGGAGAATTTAATACAGTCTGTATTAAAGGTAAAGGGACCCCTGACGACTCTGGGGTTGCAACGCTCATCTCGCTTTACTGGCCGAGGGAGCCACCGTACAGCTTCCGGGTCATGTGCCCAGCATGACTTAGCCGCTTCTCGTGAACCAGAGCAGCGCACGGAAACGCCGTTTACCTTCCCACCGGAGCAGTACCTGTTGTAACATGGGGATCGTGATTCAGCAAGTGATTTCAGCTCTAACATAGCAGGCAGGAGACAGCTTCTTCTTGTAACACTCTTTATTCAGACAAACAAGACTGGGGAACTGAGGAGAGGGAGATACTTTTATAGGGACAGAAAGACTGGCTAGAAAGGATACATTTTGGAGGGAGCAATCTCAAGCAATCACAAAGCTGCCTTTTTGAAATATACTCGGAGTCAACTGTGAATTTCATGCTCTTTATTCAGCTCATGGTAGTGAGGAATGCAGTTTCCCCAAAACGTTTGCTTTATATACGCTATTTACACAACGGGCCCCACGTGATTGGCTAATTCCGGGATACTCCTGTATGCCAATTGGAGTGCGAATTCACTTCCACCTGGAGCTGGATTGGGTGGCTCCTGCGGACCAATCAGACTGCTGCAATCTCAATCCTATTGTTCTGGGACCAGTCAGACTGCTGCAATCTCAATCGTATTGTTCTGGGACCAGTCAGACTGCTGCAATCTCAATCCTATTGTTCTGGGACCAGTCAGACTGCTGCAATCTCAATCCTATTGTTCTGGGACCAGTCAGACTGCTGCAATCTCAATCCTATTGTTCTGGGACCAGTCAGACTGCTGCAATCTCAATCCTATTGTTCTAGGACCAATCAGACTGCTGCAGTTTGGATCCTATTGTTCTAGGACCAATCAGACTGCTGCAGTTTGGATCCTATTCAACTCAGTACATAACACCCCTCCCCTCTAAGTTCCAGTCCTGCCTGGGAGGTTGCATCCATAGTCCTCAAGGTACGCTGGCCGTCTACGTGTGCGTTGCGGCCTGGGCTGTTCCCTGGTCAGGGGTTCTGGTTCTGGCTCGTGTTCCGAGGCTGCTGGTTGTGGTGGGGCTGTTTGGTCTGGCGCAACCAGCTCGCTCTGTCGTGGCTCTGGTTCCGGTGCCCTTTCGGCCTCGTGGGTCCTCTCAGTATTTACTGATTCTGCCTCCCCTGCCGGCCCCTCCTGCTCTACGGGTCTCAATGCCCCACTGTTCCCTTGAGACTCCTCTGACCTGTCCTCCTCCTGCTTTTCTCCTGGGAATCGTCGCTGTAGCTGGTCACAGTGGCGGCGCCAGCATTGCCCCCCCTCTGTTAGCACCTCGTATGACATAACACTTTTGGTGGTAACCAGTACGACTGAGGATCCAAATGCGGCAACTTGAATGAACCAATGGTAGCTGTTCCTTCTGGAACAGGAAGGCAGTTACTTTCCCCTAATGTGAATACAGACAATAGCAATTTTTGTTGTTGTTCAGTCGTTCAGTCGTTTCCGACTCTTCGTGACCCCATGGACCAGAGCACGCCAGGCACGCCTATCCTTCACTGCCTCCCGCAATTTGGCCAAACTCATGTTAGTAGCTTCGAGAACACTGTCCAACCATCTCATCCTCTGTCGTCCCCTTCTCCTTGTGCCCTCCATCTTTCCCAACATCAGGGTCTTTTCCAGGGAGTCTTCTCTTCTCATGAGGTGGCCAAAGTACTGGAGCCTCAACTTCAGGATCTGCCCTTCTAGTGAGCACTCAGGGCCGATTTCCTTGAGAATGGATAGGTTTGATCTCCTTGCAGTCCATGGGACTCTCAAGAGTCTCCTCCAGCACCAGAATTCAAAAGCATCAATTCTTCAGCGATCAGCCTTCTTGATGGTCCAGCTCTCACTTGATAACCCTTGAATCAATACATAACAGTACCTATTTATCTACTTGCACTTTTTGGCGTGCTTTCGAACTGCTAGGTTGGCAGCTCCCCTTGTCGCGGGGATTCTGTTATGTATTGAAGTTTCCAAAAGGGGGATAGGGTATATAGTTTCCACTCAGGTCCGCGTCAGTTAGTTTAGGCGGGAAACCTGGGTGTTGCCGTTATGTTGCAATGTTACCATATTGCCAGCCGGCTGCCTTTATAAAGCAGGACGGCTGGGCTGTTTGCTCAGTTCGAGTCAAGCCTCCAAATAAAGAGCAGCTTAGAGGAATTGCTGTGGGGTCTGATTGTGTGTACCCAATACTCAACAGATTCGAACCGCCAGACTCCTGATCAGCAAGCCCTAGGCTACTGGAGTTTAATATATGAGATAGACTCATGACATGCAAAACGAGATATGTCAAGCCTTTGCTTGTTATAATTGTGATGATTTTGACATTCAGCTGATGAAAACCCCCAAAGTTGAGATTGTGAATTTGGGGTTCTCATCAGCTGTACTCCAGAATCATCACAATTGTAACTAATAAAGGCTTGACATATCTCGCTTTGCATGCCATGAGTCTATCTCATATATTAGTTTTACCGTTTAAGTTGAATTACTTAAAGAAATGAACCTTTCCACAATATTATAATTTTTTGAGTTTCACCTGTATATAAAATCAATCAATCAATAATAATAATAATAATATTTATTATTTGTACCCCGCCCATCTGGCTGGATTTCCCCAGCCACTCTGGGCGGCTTCCAACAGAAATCAAATACAAAAATATCAAACATTAAAAACTTCCCTAAAAAGGGCTGCCTTCAGGTTTTTTCTGAATGTCAGGTAGTTGTTTATTTCCCTGACCTGTGATGGGAGGGCGTTCCACAGGGCGGGCGCCACTACCGAGAAGGCCCTCTGCCTGGTTCCCTGTAGTTTTGCTTCTCGCAGTGAGGGAACAGACAGAAGGCCCTCGGCGCTGGATCTCAGTGTCCGGGCTGAATGATGGGGGTGGAGACGCTCCTTCAGGTATACAGGACCGAGGCCGTTTAGGGCTTTAAAGGTCAGCACCAACACTTTGAATTGTGCTCGGAAACGTACTGGGAGCCAATGCAGATCTCTCAGGACCGGTGTTATGTGGTCCCGGCGGCCACTCCCAGTCACCAGTCTAGCTGCCGCATTTTGGATTAATTGCAGTTTCCAGGTCACCTTCAAAGGTAGCCCCACGTAGAGCGCATTGCAGTAGTCCAAGCGGGAGATAACCAGAGCATGCACCACTTTGGTGAGACAGTCCGCGGGCAGGTAGGGTCTCAGCCTGCGTACCAGGTGGAGCTCGTAGACAGCTGCCCTGGATACAGAATTGACCTGCGCCTCCATGGACAGCTGTGAGTCCAAAATGACTCCCAGGCTGCGCACCTGGTCCTTCAGGGGCACAGTTACCCCATTCAGGACCAGGGAATCCTCCACACCTGCCCTCCTCCTGTCCCCCAAAAACAGTACTTCTGTCTTGTCAGGATTCAACCTCAATCTGTTAGCCGCCATCAATCAATAGAGGACCATTGGGTTTCTCTACAATTCTGTGAAAGCGGTGTCTCTCGGTAAAACATTAGCTCTCAATTAATTGGCAGCTCACAGTGGCTAAAGAGGGGAAGCTTTCATCCATTAACAATTCATATTTAACATACTCTGACGTTACCTCTTGCTCATCTGCATGGGGCATAGGGAGAAAGAGAATTTAGACTGACACACTGCCGCCAGCTTGCGGGTTGACTTTGAATTTCCTTCTGCTGCTTTGCAAAGGCATGCGTGGAGCCCTGGCCTCTCCAAGGCTGAGAGCTGCTACCCACCCATCTATCATGGACTAAATCTATGGCTTCTGAAAGAGATCCCTTTCCCCTGATTGGCCAAGCGGGGAACCGGATCCCAGCTGGCTGCCTGCCTGCCTGCCTGCTTGCCGAGCATTTATTTATATTTCTTGCAAGTTGCGCTCAGCGGGCAGCTGTCGCCAGCGCGAGGCTGTGCGCGCGGGCGAGGAAACGCTTTCCCTGCTCCTCTCTCTCCTCGGCTTGCAGGGTCGGATCCTGCGCCTGCGGATCGCGCTTCCCAAACCCCCAACCCAGCTTTCCCCCCCCCATGCTGGGTCTTTATGCACTGCGAGGAATCCGCTGCGTGGTGAGTGATGGATGGATGGGGAAGCGGGCAGCGCAAGGCATGCAATCAGTGCCGGATTTACATATAAACTAAACAACTAGCTTAGGGCCCCACTCTCTTGGGGGCCCCAGAAAAAATTTAAAGGAAGAAAAAAAAACTGGATTTACATTTCCAAAATATAAGAGAAAAAACAAATAAAACAAAACCTACATACAGTGTATGTAGGTTTGCTAGCCTGCTCCCTAAAATATCACTGGTTTGCTCATTTCTATATATAGGGTGCCTACATTCTGCTACCGGTATTTATAATTATTAGTAGTTTGCAGCCTATATTTACACCTATTGTTGTTTCATGTTATAGCAAGTTTCTAGAGACTGGATTATGAGCCTTTTCAAAAACTGTGTTTCTCAAGGAACTTTTGTTATTGCCAAATGCCAATGTGTTTGCATTCTTATGTTTGTAACTTATGAATCAAAAATCATTTCAAGTTAGAGCTTAATAATTGTATTTCATTATTAATATAAACAAAATAGGAAATTCTTTCCAGTAGCACTTTAGGAGACCAACTGAGTTTGTTCTTGGTATGAGCTTTCGTGTGCATGCACACTTCTTCAGATATCAGTTGGTCTCTAAGGTGCTACTGGAAAGAATTTCCTATTTTGTTTCGACTATGGCAGACCAACACGGCTACCCACCTGTAACTGGAATTATTAATATACTTCTTCTTAGTTGTATTTCAGTTCAACGATTACTTTGATAAAATACATATTTTGTCACGTGCAAATGACTTTAGATACCTGTTAGGTCCATAAATTACCACATGGCATATATTCAACACAAAAAAACAGCGACAATTTGTTGTTGACAAAGGACAGCTGGACATATGAAAGGCCCCATTACCTCCAGTAGATTAGGGCCTCATCAAACCTAAATCCTGCCCTGCAAATACCCCTTTAATGAAGACCTCTAAGATTCTTTAAAGAGGGGTGACCATCCCTTATTTTATTTTTTACCACCATGTCTTATGTCCAAGAATTTCATGACTCATTTATGCAGCATGTGAAAAAGGTATTTTCATTTGGCTGTCCTGAATCTCATGCCAATCCACTAGCGTTATGAGGAAAAAGAGAGGGAAATTCTCTTTTCTAACATATCAGAGCCCTAATCAGTCAGTCCACCTTTGGAGCTGAAATTCTTTGAGGACTTTTAAAAATGGCTACCTACTTTTGAAGTGTTAAATTTGGATCTCTAACTCGGTATCTATTTGGTGTTTCCACATTTATTAACAATTTCAAAAAAAATTCCTTTTCCCTTTCTTTCACCCGCAAATTACCTTCAGCTTGAATACTATTCGGGGAGCTACTTCTACCCACCACATAAAAAATTAAAATGTTGTACCTGCCAAAGTTCAGAAACAAAAAGCTCCATACAGCAGACTTTTTTCAGCAGGGGGCCGGTCCACCGTCCCTCAGACCTTGTGGGGGGCCGGACTATATTTTTGAAGAAAAAAATGAACGAATTAATATGCCCCACAAATAACCCAGAGATGCATTTTAAATAAAAGGACGCATTCTCCTCATGTAAAAACACGCTGGTTCCCGGACAGTCCGCAGGCCGGATTGAGAAGGCAATTGGGCCGGATCCGGCCCCTGGGTCTTAGTTTACCTACCCATGCCATAGACTGTGTGACCATCCTTTATATGCAGAGTCAGGCCCATTGGGATCAACGGACCAAACCAGCCATTCCATTGAAGTCGATGGGTCTGACTCGTTTGAGGGCGTCTTAGTTAGACATCGCCCTTAGTGGAGTAATTCATGGACAGGAATAGCAACTTTAATTTATTTTGTTTTTATTTTGTTTGTTGCATCAACACCCTACCTTTTCCTCCAGGGAGATCAAAGTGGTGTTCGGGGTTTCTCGCCCTACCCCCCACCCCCCAATTTGATCCTCACAAACAACCCTGTGAGGCAGGTGAGCCTGGGAGGGAATGATGGGTCTGAAATCAACCCGTGAGGTTATTTATTATAAGGAAACTGGGATTGGCTTCTGCAGCCGGACTCCCCATCAAGGTCCGATCACCGGTCTGAGAAAACCCAACGGAAGCAACCAAAGAACAGCGCTAGCCGTTTTTCAGACGTGCGGTTTATGGTGTGTTTACCTTCTGCGCTTATGAACAAACATTTTATTTATGTCCCCAAGTGGGGATTCAAACCCCGTCCTAGTCTGATACTCTTAACCACTGTGTCACACTGGCTTAATGTTAATTTTGTCATATTTTTTAATATTTTGTTTCTGTAGACTGCCTTGTGCGCGTATTAAAAATAAATCAATAAATAGGTGTTGTTGGTTTTTTTTAAAAAAAAATTCAATTCCCCTAAGGGTAAAATGTGCCCCTCCTCTAGTCTCTTTCTTCTCTAGTCTCCAACCCCCTTATTTCCACAAAACAGTGTACCTTGGAGCTGGCTGGTTGTTCCAAAGAAGGATTGATAGTTTAGATCAGGCACGTCCAACAGGTAGATCATGATCTACTGGTAGATCACTAGAAGTCTGTAGTAGATCACTGGCTCCTCCCAAAGAAGCCTTGCACCCCCCCCAAAAAAGCTCAAACTATTTTGTTAAATTAACTCAAGTTGTAGGGGGACCCCAAGGGGCCCCCAAATTGTGATAATGCGGACCCCTGGCAGTGACTGATAAAAGGAAACTTATAGTAGCCTATCGCTTTAAGAAACGGTTAAGAAACTGCTGAGAAAGTATTTCACTTTGCAAGGAGCAGAAAGCCCTGCCCATGGGAAGAGAGGAGCTAAAACGCTTATCGCAAGAACACAAGTAGCTATACGCGTAGGTTCACACACGCACAATACAAAGCACAATGGCCTTTTTTAAACAAAATGCATTGATGTACAGGTGAAACTCGAAAAATTAGAATATGGTGGAAAGGTTCGTTTCTTTCAGTAATTCAACTTAAAAGGTGAAACTAATATATGAGATAGAGTCGTGACATGCAAAGCGAGATATGTCAAGCCTTTATTTGTTATAATTGGGATGATTATGGCATACAGCTGATGAGAACCCCAAATTTACAATCTCAACTTTGGGGTTTTCATCAGCTGCACGCCATTATCATCACAATTATAACAAGCAAAGGCTTGACATATCTCGCTTTGCATGTCATGAGTCTGTCTCGTATATTAAACTCCAGTAGCTAATGAAAACAATTGCTTACATAAATGGACTTTTCCACGATATTCTAATTTTTTGAGTTTCGCCTGTAAGCCATGTCAGCAAATCAACCGAACCGATCTGAATTATTCTGCTTCTGCTAGAAGCGCAGGCCCACTAAAAGTCAATGTAACTATAGTAAATAAGTTCTAGCTTTCAAGCTCCCTCCTTTTCCCATCTCCTAGAATATTTCTGCATGCCCAGAAAACATGGCCGAGGCTCAGGCTGGCTCTGGGAAGGTGGCTCTTTTCAGCCAGAAACAACGAGGGGGTCTCACCTACCGCATCCCGGCGCTGATTTACCTGCCCTCCGAGTCCACCTTCCTGGCGTTTGCAGAAGAGCGCTCATCCCCCCGGGACGAAGATGCTAAGTTCCTGGTGATGAGGCGAGGGCGGAAGGAAGGAACGTCCGTCCAGGTAACACCAGAAGCAGAAAGCACAACAGTGTTATTCTTCATTGCGCGATTCTTTTCTTTCTTACTATATACATGAAATGTAAGGCTGTCGTCACGCAGCAGTTCACGGGTCTGCCGCACCAACTCCAGCGTGACAGCAGGGTGGCAGGCAGCTCAGGTAAGCTGTTTAATGAAGGCGGGGAGGTGCTCTGCGCACTATGTATAATGGGGGGAAATGCTCTCTGAAGCAACTCCCCCCCCCCAATCTCCTTAAAAAGTGGTTGGGACTTTGGGGCAAGCTGCCAGTGGAGGTGTGGGAGAAAGGGGGTTGCCAAAGGGGTGTGGGAGAAAGGGGGTTGCCAAAGGGGATGATGGGTAGTCTGAGTTCGAGAGTGGAGTGAGCAGGGATAGCAGAGCCTAGTAGAATCCACGTTTGGACAACTAAATATTGTGATATGGTCCATCGTTCCCTGCAAGGTTGGAAAATGCTGTTTACAGAGCTTAGCATTTGGATGTAATATTTGTGCCTTTCAAAAGGAATAAACAGCCCAGGAAGGAATGGTCGATGCCTAATCAACTTTCTTTCTTTTTTGGAAAAATATATTTTTTATTAAATAACAATTCTCACATATTGGAGGGGGGAGGGGGAAATCAGCTGTATACCCCTCCCTTCCATCTACCCGTATTTATTCAACCTGTAGTTCCGATCTAAATGACAATAGCAAAGTTCAAGAAGTGCTGAACGGTGAAGGAGTTCGGAAGTTGCTGGCGTCAATGTAAAGGAAGGTTTTAACACAACCGTGTATTACGGAACGCGGCAGGTGTTCTGTGTGGCAGGGCGTATTCAGACTGTGGAACTCTCTCACACAGGAGACAGGCATGCCCAACAATTGGGTGGTGTTAAAAGAGGTTTCCCGTTAAGGCATCTTGCTGGCCACTGGGAAAACAGGGTGGCCTGATCCAGCAAGATCTTCTTGGGTTCATATGTTCTGGGGACATTTTGTCTTGGAGAGTTGTTGTTTGTGTGCTGGATGAATGTCTCTCAGGGATGGGTTTGGGGTTTTTTGCCCTCTAGCAACGCAAAGTTATTTTGTCAGTTTTTCAGAAAGTCTTTCTTCTTCTTTGGCGATCATTCGTAGCTGAGTAAGATTGTCTTAGCAATGAGTCCGTGAGTAACTGGGGAGGCCAATTCTGGATCCACACGTCCTTCCACAGTGGGGACATAGGTTTCCAGGTGGGAGTTGATCTCGGTGAGGGTTTGCCAAGCGTGCCTTCCTCTTAGCATGTTTCTCCCTTGCGTCCTGAGTTCGAGTGTCTTCAAAGCCCATGACACCTTTGGTAAAGGCAGTTCTCCAACTGGAGTGTTGCCCAATTTTCTGTGCTTACCCTGTATGTTGCATTTTTTATTTATTTTAGATTTGCCTCGAGAGTGCCTTTAAACCTCTTTTGTTGTATTTCGCTTTCTTTCCAGAAAATGCTTTGTCCCAAATTACATTACGCCATTGTGTACAACCCTGTATTTATAATAATGATATGCACACACGCAACTAATTTTTTTAAAAAATCTACAGTCTTTGCTAATAACGATTTACAAACACACAGTCGTACCTTGGATCTCGAACGCCTTGGCTACCGAACAAATCGGCTACCAAACGATCGAAACCCGATAGTGAGTGTTCCGGTTTCCGAACGGTTTTCGGAAGCCGTCCGTCCGGCGCGGCTTCCGATTGGCTGCAGGAGCTTCCTGCAGCCAATCGGAAGCCGCGCTTTGGTTTCCGAAGATTTTGGAATTCAAACAGACTTCCGGAACGGATTCCGTTCTACTTCCAAGGTAACGACTGCACAAGGAAATTCAGACAAAACCGAAATTCAGATAAATTTGAGTGGATTTGAGGCTGCAAATCCACAGAGAGCCAGTGTGGTGTAGTGGTTAAAGAGCGATAGACTCGTAATCTGGGGAACCGGGTTCGTGTCTCCACTCCTCCACATGCAGCTGCTGGGTGACCTTGGGCTACTCACACTTCTTTGAAGTCTCTCAGCCCCACTCACCTCACAGAGTGTTTGTTGTGGGGGAGGAAGGGAAAGGAGAATGTTAGCCGCTTTCAGACTCCTTCGGGTAGTGAAAAGCGGGATATCAAATCCAAACTCTTCTTCTTCTCTTCTTCTGCAACAATCGGATCTAAGTAATTCAAGTGATTGTCTGATTAAAGCCGTTTAGATTCCTGACTTCATGAGCAACAGATATATGACATAGATTCTTCCATGTGTGCCTATGAAGAGTCTGTTCCATATCCCTTCTGCCCACATTTTTTTTTAAAAAGGCTTTAAAATACAGGAGCTTCCCTGTCTACAAAGGAATGGAAAGATAGGGTTAACAGCTTGCCAGTCAGGCTGAGCGAATGACAGCTGTTCCAGTCTGTGTATATTTTTGCCGCTGACTCAATAAGTAACTTGAAGCCTTGCTGGGAACATGCCCTGGGAAGATAGGCGGTTTGGGTTTGAGTCCCGGTATATGATAGCGGAAGCAAGCAGGCACTCCTACAAGAAAAAGGGCAAATTTGCTAATCCCGCGTCGACTTTCCAGGGAGCATGTTTGAGATTGTTTTTTTAAAAAATGATATCCAGGCAAGGCCTCTCAGCTCTGTCATCTCCAAATCCAAGCCACCGAAATGTTTCTCTGGATAAGTTTCACCTTCCTCAGTTGTATTAATTTACAAAGCCCTGAACAGTTTCGATCTAGGATACCACAGGGATCGCCAGAACCCTTATATCTCAGCTCGATCGCAGAGATCATTTGCAGGAGCGTGGTTCGTCATTCCCCGAGTCGGGGAGGCTCATTTGACAGCAGGATTAAACCGAGCTTTTAGTGTCAGATGTCCCAGTCCTGTGGAACTCTGCCACTGGAGATTAAGCAGAAATCTCCTGTGCCAACTTTTAAACGGCCGCTGCAAACCTTTCTGTTCCACCGAAACTATGCAGGCGATTTCATAGAATCCTAGAGTTGGAAGAGACCACAAGGGCCACCCAGTCCAACCCCCTGCCAAGCAGGAAACACCATCAAAGCATTCCTGACAGATGGCTGTCAAGCCTCCGCTTAAAGACCTCCAAAGAAGGAGACTCCACCACACTCCTTGGCAGCAAATTCCACTGCTGAACAGCTCTTACTGTCAGGAAGTTCTTTCTAATGTTTAGGTGGAATCTTCTTTCTTGTAGTTTGAATCCATTGCTCTGTGTCCGCTTCTCTGGAGCAGCAGAAAACAACCTTTCACCCTCCTCTATATGACATCCTTTTATATATTTGAATATGGCTATCATATCACCCCTTAACCTTCTCTTCTCCTGGCTAAACATACCCAGCTCCCTAAGCCGTTCCTCATAAGGCATCGTTTCCAGGCCTTGGACCATTTTGGTTGCCCTCCTCTGGACACGTTCCAGCTTGTCAGTATCCTTCTTGAACTGTGGTGCCCAGAACTGGACACAGTATTCCAGGTGAGGTCTGACCAGAGCAGAATATAGTGGTACTATTACCTCCCTTGATCTAGACGCTATACTCCTATTGATGCAGCCCAGAATTGCGTTGGCTTTTGTAGCTGCTGCACCACACTGTTGACTCATGTCAAGTTTGTGGTCTACCAAGACTCCTAGATCCTTTTCACATGTACTGCTCTCAAGCCAGGTGTCACCCATTTAGAGTACATCCTTCCACATAGGTTAATGGGTGTCTGTTTTTAACCTTTTTATATCGTTTTCAGTATACGTTTTTATTGCTGAAAACCGCTTCGATGTGTCTGTGAATGACACAGTGGTATATAGATAGCTCCACAAGGAAGTAAACTGTCAAGGGTGTTGAATTCCAAAAGCAGAACATGAACAGGCGATACTCAAAAAATTAGAATATCGTGGAAAAGTTCGTTTATTTCAGAAATTCAACTTAAATGGTGAAACTAACATATGAGATAGACTCAAGACATGCAAAGCGAGAGATGTCAAGCCTTTATTTGTCATAATTGTGATGATTGTGGCGTACAGCTGGTGAAAACCCCCAAATTCACAATCTCAGAAAATTAGAATATTAAATGAAATCATCCAAACAAGGATTGTGAATAGAACCATAGTGGACCTCTGAAAAGTAGAAGCATGCATATGTACTCAGTACTTGGTTTGGGCCCCTTTTGCATCAATTACTGCCGCAATGCGGCGTGGCATGGATGCTATCAGGCTGTGGCACTGCTGAGGTGTTATGCAAGACCCGGATGCTAAAATAGCGGCCTTCAGCTCTTCTGCATTGCTCGGTCTCATATATCTTATCTTTCTTTTGGCAATGCCCCATAGATTCTCTATGAGGTTCAGGTCAGGCGAGTTTGCTGGCCAATCAAGCACAGTAATCCCATGGGCATTGAACCAGGTTTTGGTACTTTTGGCAGTGTGGGCGGGTGCCAAGTCCTGCTGGAAAATGAAGTCAGCATGCCCATAAAGCTCATCTGCTGAAAGAAGCATGAAATGCTCCAAAATCTCCTGGTAGACGGCTGCATTGACCCTGGACTTAATAAAGCACAGTGGACCAATACCAGCAGCTGACATGGCTCCCCAAATCAACACAGACTGTGGAAACTTCACACTGGACTTCAAGCATCTGGCATTGTGTGCCTCCCCATTCTTCCTCCAGACTCTGGGTCCTTGGTTTTCAAATGAGATGCAAAAGTTGCTCTCATCAGGCAATTTTAATAGGGAGAAATGCAAAGTACTACACTTGGGCAAAAAAAATGAAAGGATGGGTGACACCTGGCTTGAGAGCAGTACATGTGAAAAGGATCTAGGAGTCTTGGTAGACCACAAACTTGACATGAGTCAACAGTGTGATGCAGCAGCTAAAAAAGCCAATGTAATTCTGGGCTGCATCAATAGGAGTATAGCGTCTAGATCAAGGGAGGTAATAGTACCATTATATTCTGCTCTGGTCAGACCTCACCTGGAGTACTGTGTCCAGTTCTGGGCACCACAGTTCAAAAAGGATACTGACAAGCTGGAACGTGTCCAGAGGAGGGCAACCAAAATGGTCCAAGGCCTGGAAACGATGCCTTATGAGGCACGGCTTAGGGAGCTGGGTATGTTTAGCCTGGAGAAGAGAAGGTTAAAGTCATTGATAAAGATGTTGAATAAGACTGGGCCCAAGACATTGGTAACCTCAAGACTAGATTACTGCACTGCACTCTTTCTGGGGCATCTATTGCACTCCACCCAGCAGCTGTGCTTATATAGGAAACTGCAGTTAATCCAGGGTGCGGCAGCTAGACTGGTGACTGGGAGCGGCCGCCGGGACCACATAACACCGGCTCTGAGAGATCTGCATTGGCTCCCAGTACATTTCCGAGCAGAATTCAAAGTGTTGGTGCTTCTGAACGGCAAGCCCTAGGCTCTGTGATTTAGACTACAGCACCACCCACATCCCTGCTCTGTTCTGCCTTGGTCACACCACACCTGGAGTCCTGTGTCCAGTTCTGGCTACCACATTTCCAAGCACAATTCAAAGTGCTGAACTTGAAAGCCCTAATCGGCCTCGGCCCAGTATACCTGAAGGAGCATCTCCACCCCCATCGTCCAGCCTGGACACTGAGGTCCAGCGCCGAGGGCCTTCTGGCGGTTCTCTCACTGCAAGAAGTGAGGTTACAGGGAACCAGGGAGAGGGTCTTCTCGGTGGTGACGCCCACCCTGTGGAACGCCCTTCCATCAGAAGTCAAGGAAATAAGCAGCTATCCTATTTTTAAAAGACATCTGAAGGCAGCCCTGTTTAGGGAAGTTTTTAATATTTAATGCTGCATTGTTTTTAACACTCGATTGGGAGCCGCCCAGAGTGGCTGGGGAAACTCTGTTGCACCGGCAAAGAAATGACGTGACGACAGGATGGTATCAACGGGAAGGCAACTCCGAGCCACACCCGAGGGCTCCCTTTTATTAGCAATCTCACACACTGGTTAATGATTAGTTCCACAGGAACAACTTCAAGGACCAAATAAGGAAACATACAGCCCAATGGTGATACACCCTCACCATATAAGGAAATGCTCCTGCACAGGGTACTCTGGTAACACCCCAAAACTTCCCCACATGACATCTCCATTGCGTAAGTGCTCATCCTCCATGCCTCTCTCTCATGCACCCCTCCCGTGCTCATCTTGTGACTTTCCAGTACTTTCCCACCACTCCTTTGTTTTGCTGTCCCGCTGACCTGTGTCTCCCATCCTGACATTCCAGGGTCAGCGTGGTTTGCCAGCGCTGTATTTCTAACCATGGCGGAATCGACGTGGTTTGCCAGCGTCAATCCGGCCATATTCCCTACAAAACTCAGCCAGATGGGCGGGGTACAAATTATTATTATTATTATTATTAGGCCTGAGTGTTGAGGTCTGAGTGTTGGGTAGAGCTCCCCGCCTCGAACACACAGGCTGCAGTGAGTTTGGCATTTTGAGAAGGGAGTGGAATTTAAACCTCTATTTAAAGCCACCTGAAAATAGATTGTGTGCTCACTCCAACGGCGCTTGACTCCCAAATTAAAAACCCCAGAACCTTTATCTAGCACTGGGATCTGCCACTTGTGTCCTCAACAAAAGCGTGATTATCCTCAGACGAGGATGTATACTGGGTTTGTTTTTTGTTCGTTCGTTTTTTAAAGCCAGACAGTGCCCACGGGGTAGAATCATAGAGTTGGAAGAGACCACCAGGGCCATCCAGTCCAACCCCTGCCAAGCAGGAAACACCATCAAAGCATTCTTGACAGATGGCTGTCAAGCCTCCGCTTAAAGATCTCCAAAGAAGGAGACTCCACCACACTCCAAAGCAAACAAGATGAATTTTAACAGGGGAAAATGTAAAGTACTACACTTGGGCAAAAAAAAATAAAAAATGAAAGGCACAAAAACAGGATGGGTGACACCTGGCTTGAGAGCAGTACATGTGAAAAGGATCTAGGAGTCTTGGTAGACCACAAACTTGACATGAGTCAACAGTGTGATGCAGCAGCTAAAAAAGCCAATGCAATTCTGGGCTGTATCAATAGGAGTATAGCGTGTAGATCAAGGGAAGTAATAGTACCACTGTATTCCGCTCTGGTCAGACCTCACCTGGAATACTGTGTCCAGTTCTGGGCACCACAGTTCAAGAAGGATACTGACAAGCTGGAAGGTGTCCAGAAGAGGGCAACCAAAATGGTCAAAGGCCTGGAAACGATGCCTTATGAGGAACGGCTTAGGGAGCTGGGTATGTTTAGCCTGGAGAAGACAAGGTTAAGGGGTGATATGATAGCCATATTCAAATATATAAAAGGATGTCATATAGAGGAGGGAGAAAGGTTGTTTTCTGCTGCTTCAGAGAAGCAGACACGGGGCAATAGATTCAAACTACAAGAAAGAAGATTCCACCTAAACATTAGGAAGAACTTCCTGACAGTAAGAGCTGTTGGACAGTGGAGTTTGCTGCCAAGGAGTGTGGTGGAGTCTCCTTCTTTGGAGATCTTTAAGCGGAGGCTTGACAGCCATCTGTCAGGAATTCTTTGATGGTGTTTCCTGCTTGGCAGGGGGTTGGACTGGATGGCCCTTGTGGTCTCTTCCAACTCTAGGATTCTATGAACAACCTCCACTTTTGTAGCTGGAGTCAGTCCGCACTCCACTCTCCCAGGCCAGGTGGGAAAGAGCCAGTAAGGCAGGGTGCGGGTCTTCCAGGGCTCACAGCCACGGTGGTCTCATTTAAAACAACACAGATAGAAATTAAAAACAATTTATATACAGCTGCAGTCCTCGTGAAGCCTGTCAAGTCCCACCCCAGCCAAAGACAAGGGCAGGGTCCTTCAGACCCTCTGTAGGCAGTCCTCCTCCACAGCAAAGAGAGGGAAATATCTGGGTTTACTCTCTAACTCAGGGTTCAGCAACCTTTTTCAGCCATGGGCCGGTCCACCATCCCTCAGACCATGTGGTGGGCCGGACTATATTTGGGGGGGGGGGGAATGAACGAATTCCTACACCCCACAAATAACCCAGAGGTGCATTTTAAATAAAAGGACACATTGTACTCATGTAAAAACACGCTGATTCCCGGACCATCCGCGGGCCGGGTTGAGATGGAGCCTTATTTGCCCCTACGGGTTCCCATTGTTGCGCCCGGTGAGAAAACATGGAAGCAGAAAACACCTGAGGCTTCTGGCTTCAGAGAGAGAAAGATTTATTATTCTGCATGCAGAGGTACTTGCGGTGTTCAGACATCCAAGCAAGTACAAAACTAGCCAATTTTCAGACAGTTCTTATAGACAGTTCTCTGGCTCTCTTCCCACCCCAGAAAAAACTTCCTCTTGTCCATATAAGGAACATTTCCTGTTGTACATTTCCTGTTGTACATATAAGGCAAATGACATTTAGCCAGAGTTGGTTCATGCGCACTCCAGCAAGGCCACCCTATCTCTTGACCTAGGCAACAGTTCCTCTCTGCAAGGACAGTTCTACTCTCTGTGTAAGGTCTACTGTTATCTCCAGACACTTAGTAAGGCAAAGCTTGCCAGAGAGAAGTACAATGCAGATCAAAGTTCACAGCTTTACAGAGCAGTTTCATACAGAAAAGCTTAAAAGTTCTTTTATACTTAATACATTCACTGGACTAACAATACATTCAGGTGAATATATATAGGTTAGCTAATTAACCCCTTCCAGAGAAAGCGATTGAATTGTTACACTGTGTGTATACCTCTTTAAAAGTTACTGTAAATGTCATGACCCAGTTTTTAGCTGTGAGGCGGTACATCAGGTGTTGCTAAGTTTGTTTTAATTAAGCAATTGGATGCAGTATATAAGAAGCGTTCTGTACCTCTCTCAGCACCTTGGTGGGTGGGTCACGGTTTTGTAAACTTAATGTAACTTCAATTATTTTTCTATAATTAAAAACCAAGCAAAGGACCTGTTTTTGCATCCTCTTATTTATTTTTGCTTTGATGGTGTTTCCTGCTTGGCAGGGGGTTGGACTGGATGACCCTTGTGGTCTCTTCCAACTCTATGATTTTAAATACGTGCAGTTTCCTCAGCAAGTCTTCTACAGAGCAGTTACTCTGCTTAATTTCATAATAATTTTATAACATGCCTACTCCTGCTCTAACTCATCCTCTCCTTTGTATTTCAGTGGGGTCCTCAGCAATCGCTGGAGACAGCCGTTCTGCCCAACTACCGCACCATGAACCCCTGCCCCGTTCTCGAGAGGAAGAGCGGCGCCCTTTTCCTCTTCTTCATCTGTGTGGAGAAGTACATTACGGAAAGGCACCAGATCAGCTCGGGGAGGAACGCCGCCAGGCTCTGCTACGTCTCCAGCCAAGACGCCGGTCACACCTGGAGCCAGGTGACCGACCTGACCGAGGCGGTCATCGGCGAAGAGCTGACCAACTGGGCCACGTTTGCCGTTGGCCCAGGCCACGGCGTCCAGCTGAGCTCCGGGCGGCTGGTGATCCCAGCGTACGCTTACTACATCCACAAGCGTTTGTTTGGGCGCCCTATGGAGACCAAGCCGCACAGCCTCACTTTCTATAGCGACGACGGGCAGAGCTGGTCACGTGGCCCGCTCCTCGAGGCCTTGCTGACCACCGAGTGCCAGGTGGCCGAGCTGTCGTGCCCCGACGAAAGCTGGGTCCTGTACTGCAACGCCCGCAGCCTCCACAACTACCGGGTCGGGTCACTGTGCGCCAACAACGACCACCAGTTTGTCAATCCCTCCCTGTGTGAGGAGTTGTGCGAGTCTCCGCACGGTTGCCAGGGCAGCGTGGTGAGCTTCTCCCCGCAGCTGGAGCCGTTGGATCTGGGCCAGAAGAAAGACGGGGCCACGCCGTCGGGTCTCGATACCTCCTTGGCCCCCCTCAAGGGTGCCCAGTCGTGGCTGATCTTCTCCCACCCCACGAAAACACACAAGCGCTTGGATCTGGGCATCTACCTCAACACCTCTCCGTTGAAGAAGGGCTACTGGAAAGCCCCATGGGTGCTGAACGAAGGGCCCAGCGCGTATTCGGACCTGGCCGTGTGCGAGGAGGGCGAGTCGGTGATGTTCGGGTGCCTGTTTGAGTGTGGGGTGTCCTACGAGTGCGAGGAGATCGCCTTCCAACTTTTCACGGCTGTCGAGCTCCTGAGGAACGTGACGGAAAGTGCCTGTAGTTCCTCTTTTCCCTCAGAGGCATAGATGCTCAGGGACATTTAGCACCCCAGCACAGAAAATGAGGGTGCCCTCGCTTTCCTCTCCCTCAGGCTCTGCTATGTCTCCGCCTTAGTATTGTACGGTGCAGGCTTTGGAAAACGACTGCCATTTTTGGGTGACAATCAACAGGCCCTCACTTCTGCCTCCTTGAAAGCAGCCAAACGACAAAAACTCTTCTACGTAGTTATATTGATAAATCGAAAGGGGCAGTCTACAATTCAAGGTTGTTGTGATTTCTTTCTTTCATTTTTACCCCGGGACTCTTTTTTTCACCATAGCTGACGGCTGTCTCCTGTTGGTCACAAGACAGGTCTCGGCCTACCGTGTCTTGGGGCCTAGACTGATATTACTGTATATTTTCGCTCCATAAGACGCACTTTTTTCCTCCTAAAAAGTAAGGGGAAATATCTGTGCATCTTATGGAGTGAATGGTGGTCCCTGGAGCCGAATTGCCCAGGGGCCAAAAGCAGATCGTGCTTTTTTTTTTTTTACAAAGAGAAAAGGGGGTGTTGAAAGGACCCCGCTCAGCAGCTGATCAGCAAGAGATCGGGAGAGAGATAAGAGTCCCGGCTCCCTTTCAGCCCCGCCCTCCTTTGTTGAATGTGCTGCAGAGGGATGTTGTTTGTTTCCCCAGCAACATGTGACTGGCTGATTAGATTATCTGTCTGGAAACTGTAGAAATGGCTCCCTTTCCTTAAGATTTTTCAGAAATGTGAGTTGAACCCCATAAAAATGGGGCTTTCCCTCTTTGCTTTTCCCCCTTTGCAAAAGGAGCTTTGCTTTTCCCCCTTTGCAAAAAAAGCTGCAAAACTTTTAGCTGATCCTCAAAAAAACAGGACTTTTCCCTTTGCAAAAAAAGCTGCAAAACTTTTAGCTGATCCTCAAAAAAACCAGGGCTTTTCCCTTTGCAAAAAAAAGCTGCAAGACTTTTAGCTGATCCTCAAAAAAACAGGGCTTTTAGAGGAGGAAACCCAGAAAAATATTTTTTTCTTGTTTCCTCCTCTAAAAACAAGGTGCGCCCTATGGTCTGGTGCGCCCTATGGAGTGAAAAATACTGCATTGTTCAGAATCAGCTCATTGCCGCCTTTGCTGCCTTCCACTTCCGTACATGAAAGGAGGAACTTTTTGAAGTTCAAAAACGGGTGGGCAATGCCATACCCGCCGGGATTTTTGGCACCGGAATTGCGACGCTCCATTTTTTGCCTGAGCTCTTGCGTGTGCATGAAAGCATAAGAGCAAAATACGCTCGTTTAAAATGGGACGGTTGAGGGCTATGCGACGCCTGGTGAGAGCTTAGATGCGGGCGATTTCTCTCCCAGACACCCTGACATTTTCCAGAGGTGTTATCCTGACCCCAGCTCCTGCATCCTTGTTTCCAGATACATTCTGGACACCTGGACACAATAATATTTCATACTAGGGCCATCTTGAACCCAGGCTCCATTATTTTCTCAAATATCGAACTTGGAAGTCTGTAATTTTGGAAAGAATCAGAGTCCCCCCAAAAGCAAAGCAGTGCTTGTTCCTATGTGCTTGTGGGGGGGGGGGGTCCTTGGATATGCAGAAATGTATATGTTATTGTTTTCAAAAAGCAAAACTTAACCAGCCCCTGAGCTTACAGGGTCTGTGGGATGTGAAAGGCCCAGTGACACAGGAGATCTAGGTCATCTCATTGTCTAGGGAAGGGACTTCTGGATTCACAGCAAACGACAAAGCCAGGAGTTTCAGCATCTTCTGTTAGCTTTGGGGTGGGGGCGCGCCATGTTCTGCTCCCCAGCTACGCTGAAACCCTGAGTTTATGGACTTCCCTCAGTTCTGCCCAAGAAGGGTGCAGGAAGTGAAGAAATTGGGTGGGTGCCTAAAGAATGGAGCCTAAGTCTGTATTTCAAGGAGACTTTGAATGAGGGGGGTTGCCTCATTGCAGACCAAACCAAAATTACAGCCAGCACATGACTGCGCAAAACAGAGATGTCTTGAGCCCGTTCAGAAGGATGCATAAAATGTCTACAACAGCTCTCTGCCTCACACACCAATTTCCGTGCCTTGTAAAGAAAGCAGCTGCATTTGAAATAAGTCTGTCTCATTCCCAGGTGTGCGTTTTTTGGTTGAGTATCCTGTTCCTGACTCCTGCAAGATGTCGCTCAGTTTGGGCCCAGAGGTTCATTTTCCTCTTGCAACGAGATGGTGGCCTTTCGTGGCTTTCTGATTTGTCTCGATCAACAGTGCTAGAAAACAGGAAATATCATCATCATCATCATTATCACAGTCGTACCTTGGATCCCGAATGCCTTGCGAGTTTATAGTTTTGCCTCCCAAATGCCGCAAACGCAGAAGTGAGTGTTCTGGTTTGCGGATGTTCTTTGGGACCCAAACTTCTGACGCGGTTTCTGATTGGTAGTAGGAGCTTTCTGCAGCCAATCGGAAGCCATGCCTTGGTTTCCGAACATTTTGGAAGTCAAACGGACTTCTGGAACGGATTCCGTTCAACTTCTGAGGTACCACTGTAGTAGTAGTAGTAGTAGTAGTAGTAATAATAATAATAATAATACCATCACCATCATCATTTAACTGACATTTACATTTACTTACCTCCAGTATTTTTATCCCCATCTTTAACTAATATAGACACCGCCCCCACACCCCGAGTGGCTTACGGAGATCAGTAGTTAACACAGATCCCATCTTCAGGCTTGCATTTTGAAAGGCACAACACTAGAGATGTAAAATTTCTGAAAATGTTGAAGCTCGGGGGGGGGGGGAACGTTTTTTACCCCTTTTTGTTTTTTTTGGGGGGGGGAACTGAAATTTTTGGAAAAATTGAAAAAAAAATGCTACATTAGCATTTCTTTTTTCTTTTCCAGATTGAAAGTCATTCTGTTACTTTAGAAACATAAAATATAACTATGGACAATGTAAGGTTCACAGTAGTTGCTCATGAGTAACCCAGTCGGACTGCGCTGTTCCTTTTAGGGTTTTTTTTATTGTGCAAGTATTTACAGTGCAGAGCATCAAAGTTCACGTCTGTCTCATCCTTTCGCAGAGTCTGGGAATGACCCTTTCCGGTTCTTTGCGCAGCATAAAAACTGCAGGATGCGGAACCCCTTCCTACCATCCCTGCGTCTGGCCCCTCTGCACAAGTGGGGAGACGGAAGAGGTGCGTCTCCCCTTGTGCCTAAGCGGTGCGAGGGCTCTCCCACCTTTCCAGAGCCCTGGTCCGTACCGCCCTGAGCAGTCTCCCCCTCCCCACTAGAGGGACCACTGCTTTCCCCACTGGATGAAGAGGAATTGCTGAGAAGGTGTGTGGGGATAGCCAGCAGATGGTACGACCAGTAATCCCAGAGTTCCTGCTCCCACTGCGTCGTGAAAGGGTCCGCTGGCTATGATCTGAAGGTAGTTGTCGTGAGTTCTGAAGGTTTCCGAAGGTTTTCTGCAGGTATCTGAAGGTTCCGAAGATTCCGGAGGTCTCCGGAGTGAAAGATAGGCTAAGCTAGGTAGCGGCCAAAACTTAGAAGGCCAAATAAAAGCTTTTTAAATAAAAGAAATAAAAACTAAGAGACTGCAGTCAATGGTGAAGAAGCTCTCAACTGCTCTGCGCGGCTGGTTTTACTTTCGGTTTCTCTCTGGCTTGCCTCGCGCGTTCTCCACACACGCTACAGAGAGCGGAGGCTATTTATTAAGAAATCAAACATCGTCATAACATTTACATGAACCAATCACAACCTTGTCTCTAAGCTTGTTTCTGGGCGGGAAACCATCTACTGACCGTTACATTGGTTAAATTGGCGCGCTTTGCCCAAACGCGGAGGGATCCATGCAGCAAACTCCCTGCTGGATCCTTTGCCCTTCCTTCCTAATGCGGAAGGATACCTTAAAGTAAACATAAACAAACAGGTGCAGGAGCACCTTGAAACATATTCCCACAAAGGTGTTGTGGGGGCTCTCTATACCCTGAAAGCCCTTGCACCACTCTGCGCTGAATCGGGGACAGTTCCCTGACAGACAATTTTAATGGGCATAACATTATCACAACTAGCATATTAAAAATATAGTGTATCCAAACAATTATTACAAACAGAATTTACTTTTAAAATAATATTTATTTGTATTTGTAACAAATGGAGCAACAATCTCCTGAACTAGTTACAGGTAGGTAGCCGTGTTGGTCTGCCATAGTCAAAACAAAACAAAATAAAAAATTCCTTCCAGTAGCACCTTAGAGACCAACTAAGTTTGTTCTTACAAAGAACAAACTTAGTTGGACTCTAAGGTGCTACTGGAAGGAATTTTTTATTTTATATCGTTTTGAATCTCCTGAACTGTTTACTAGTTTATGTGGAACAACAACAACAAAAACTCCACAAAACAATTTTTAAAAATCCAGTAGTAGCAATTATTCATATTTCCTCTCCACAGTATTTTAAAAAAACATTCTCATAAAAAGAACTGAAGAAGGAAATGGGACTAAATTTCAATGAATGGGCATGAAATTTAATCAGAATCATTTTCTGAGCTGAAATGATCAGTATCAGTTTCAGTCTCTGCTTCTTCATCTACTCTGTTGTGTCTGTCATTATCACAGTTATTATGGACTTCTAAAAACTGAAGGTTTGCTCGGATTGAAACAATTTTTCCTATTTTTGGAGGGGGGAAACAAAAAAGGCTTCAGGGGAAAAACGGAAAAAAACAGCTCCCCCCCCAAACTTTTCCGATTTTTTTCTGGGCCTTCACATCTCTACATGACACACAAGGAAAAAAGGGTGGGAATGGAGGAGGAGAGAAAAAGAGCAAACTCAAGCGCCAGTTCTTAAAGTCACGTGTCACATGTGCCAGCCTACAAGTTAGCTGGTGCTGTGTGGGCAAAAGGATTGTGGCTTTTGAGTTCTGTCCCTCTTGTTTGTGGCCTTGGTGCAGAAGGGGGGATAGCTTGATCCTACCCACTTCTTAGTGTAGCAACATGTTGTATTGCATGCTGGGCCCGCATCTGGCTTCGCGTGGCACTGTATGAAGTCCTGGCACACGCGCTGGCGTTAACCCCGGATAGCTGCTCTGCCCATGCTCCACCTCAGATCTTTACTGATTCCTGTTGCAGTTCATCTCTTTAAAAAACAACAACACTACTTCGCACATCTGGAAATCTAGCACATCAGGGGAGATTGCCTGCACTAAACCTCTTTCTTTGGTGTGCTGGTTTATTACATGAAGGGATGGGCAGATTAGCCACCTTCTGATTTCCATCTGTTTTGCCTTATATGTTTCTTCAAGAGTTCAATTCTGTACTGATGTGCAAGTTTGTTTGTTTTTTAAAAATAAATCTTTATGAAAAGGCTTATTTCAGTGTGTGCATTAAAACATGTACTTTTAAATATATTTCATGCTAAAATAGATTTACACACACATACATATACACAGAGAGAGACAACTGCATTGCAAAAAGTCAGAGAACTATATGTAAAGGTAAAAGGACTCCTGACCGTCCAGTCGCGGATGATTCTGGGGTTGCGGCGCTCATCTCGCTTTACTGGCTGAGGGGGCCGGCGTACAGCTTCCGGGTCATGTGTCCAGCATGACTAAGCCATTTCTGGCAAACCACAGCAGCGCACGGAAACACCGTTTACCTTCCCGCCGGAGCGGTACCTATTTATCTACTTGCACTAACACAGACACCAGCAGGTTTTCCCAAGGAAAGCAATGGAACAACAAGAAGAAGAGTTTGGATTAGGTATCCCGCTTTATCACTACCTGAAGGAGTCTCAAAGCGGCTAACATTCTCCTTTCCCTTCCTCCCCCACAACAAACACCCTGTGAGGTGAGTGGGGCTGAGAGACTTCAGAGAAGTGTGACTAGCCCAAGGTCACCCAGCAGCAGCATGTGGAGGAGCGGAGACGCGAACCCAGTTCACCAGATTATGAGACTACCGCCTTTAACCACTACACCACACTGGCTCTTGGAACTCTGCCTAGAAATCATGAGGGGAATGAGCCCTGAATCTCTTAAGTTCAGGGAAGGAAAGTATGCCTAGTTTGATAAAGGAAATGCATGCTTTATTATAGGAATGAGGCTTGTTCAAACTAATGAAGGTGGAGACGCAAAGATCTATGCCTGCCTTTCGTCCTCAGCAGGTGACAGATACAAAGATGTCTCCTCTCTCAAAGGATGAAGAAGTAGTAGAGAATGAGCTCAGCAAGCCTAAGAGCATCAGAAGGGAAGTCAGCACAACCTAGGTCAGAAAGGCAGCCTAAGAAACTTGATGGTCCCCCTCCTTATCTGCCACCCCCCTGCAAAACTCATCAGCCTTAAGACAAGCAGAAATCCATTCCAGCATTTCCAGCGTAACCCTGTATATTATAAGCTGCTAGCTCATAATATACGAGTGCAGCTGTTAACACACAAAGGATGATTGCATTCTGAGCAGCACTGGATTTACGTATAAGCTAAAGAAGCTCTAGCTTAGGGCCCCACTCTCTTGGGGGCCCCCCAAAAAATTAAAGGGGGGAAAACTGGATGTACATTTCCAAAATATAAGATAAAAAACAATAACTACATACAGCAACAGTGTTTTGTTTTGTGTTGTGTAGGCTCCTATGATGGAAGTCATGGGCCCCGCCTGCTAGCTGTCAGGATGTCCTACACACAAGTAGGATCTTGGCAGAGATACATGCCTGGCTGGCATATTCCCTCCCTCCTGGTCGGTCATTCGGGAGCTTCAAAAGCTTTCTTCTGCCTGAACATCACAGTGACTGATGCCAGAAGACATGAGCACACTTAGGGGTCCGCAGAGGTTTGTGCAGTTGCGTAACAGAACTCAGCATCTTGGCTAATCTACTTTATTTACATATAAATACACACGGAGCACTGCAACATGGCTCCCTTTCTCTGGCATCAGACAGCAAAGAGAGAGAACAGAGGACAATAGTCCCACTTCAGGAAACACAGTAAGACAAACATCCTGTCTTCCGTCACATCCCATTCCTGTGGAATCAAAACACACACCCAGTCATGTGATAGACAACAAACCCATGACTGCACACGGGGAATGAATCTCTAACACTAGCCTGCTTCCTAAAATATCACTGGTTTGCTCCTTTCTATATATAGGACGCCTACATTGTGCATGTGCAAATGGCTTTAGATACCTTGTTGTTGTTCAGTCGTTCAGTCGTGTCCGACTCTTCGTGACCCCATGGACCAGAGTACGCCAGGCACGCCTATCCTTCACTGCCTCTCGCAGTTTGGCCAAACTCATGTTAGTAGCTTCAAGAACACTGTCCAACCATCTCGTCCTTTGTCGTCCCCTTCTCCTTGTGCCCTCCATCTTTCCCAACATCAGGGTCTTTTCTAGGGATTCTTCTCTTCTCATGAGGTGGCCAAAGTACTGGAGCCTCAACTTCAGGATCTGTCCTTCTAGTGAGTACTCAGGGCTGATTTCTTTGAGAATGGATAGGTTTGATCTTCTTGCAGTCCACGGGACTCTCAAGAGTCTCCTCCAGCACCATAATTCAAAAGCATCAATTCTACGGCGATCAGCCTTCTTTATGGTCCAGCTCTCACTTCCGTACATTACTACTGGGAAAACCATAGCTTTAACTATACGGACCTTTGTCGGCAAGGTGATGTCTTTGCTTTTTAAGATGCTGTCTAGGTTTGTCATTGCTTTTCTCCCAAGAAGCAGGCGTCTTCTGATTTCGTGACTGCTGTCACCATCTGCAGTGATCATGGAACCCAAGAAAGTGAAATCTCTCACTGCCTCCATTTCTTCCCCTTCTATTTGCCAGGAGGTGATGGGACCAGTGGCCATGATCTTAGTTTTTTTGATGTTGAGCTTCAGACCATATTTTGCGCTCTCTTCTTTCACCCTCATTAAAAGGTTCTTCAATTCTTCCTCACTTTCTGCCATCAAGGTAGTATCATCAGCATATCTGAGGTTGTTGATATTTTTTCCGGCAATCTTAATTCCGGTTGGGGATTCATCCAGTCCAGCCTTTCGCATGATGTATTCTGCATATAAGTTAAATAAGCAGGGAGACAATATACAGCCTTGTCGTACTCCTTTCCCAATTTTGAACCAATCAGTTGTTCCATATCCAGTTCTAACTGTAGCTTCTTGTCCCACATAGAGATTTCTCAGGAGGCAAATGAGGTGATCCGGCACTCCCATTTCTTTAAGAACTTGCCATAGTTTGCTGTGGTCGACACAGTCAAATGCTTTTGCATAATCAATGAAGCAGAAGTAGATGTTTTTCTGGAACTCTCTGGCTTTCTCCATAATCCAGCGCATGTTTGCAATTTGGTCTCTGGTTCCTCTGCCCCTTCGAAATCCAGCTTGCACTTCTGGGAGTTCTCGGTCCACATACTGCTTAAGCCTGCCTTGTAGAATTTTAAGCATAACCTTGCTAGCGTGTGAAATGAGTGCAATTGTGCGGTAGTTGGAGCATTCTTTGGCACTGCCCTTCTTTGGGATTGGGATGTAGACTGATCTTCTCCAATCCTCTGGCCACTGCTGAGTTTTCCAAACTTGCTGGCATATTGAGTGCAGCACCTTAACAGCATCCTCTTTTAAAATTTTAAATAGTTCAGCTGGAATATCATCACTTCCACTGGCCTTGTTGTTAGCAAGGCTTTCTAAGGCCCATTTGACTTCACTCTCCAGGATGTCTGGCTCAAGGTCAGCAACCACATTTCCTGGGGTGTATGAGACCTCCATATCTTTCTGGTATAATTCCTCTGTGTATTCTTGCCACCTCTTCTTGATGTCTTCTGCTTCTGTTAGGTCCTTTCCACTTTTGTCCTTAATTGTGGTAATCTTTGTACGAAATGTTCCTTTCATATCTCCAATTTTCTTGAATAAATCTCTGGTTTTTCCCATTCTGTTATTTTCCTCTATTTCTTTGCATTGCTCGTTTAGAAAGGCCCTCTTGTCTCTCCTTGCTATTCTTTGGAAATCTGCATTCAATTTCCTGTATCTTTCACGATCTCCTTCGCATTTTGCTTGTCTTCTCTCCCCCGCTATTTGTAAGGCCTCATTGGTCAGCCACTTTGCTTTCTTGCATTTCTTTTTCATTGGGATGGTTTTCGTTGCTGTCTCCTGTATAATGTTATGAGCCTCCATCCACAGTTCTTCAGGTACTCTATCCACCAAATCTAAATCCTTGAACCTGTTTTTCACTTCAACTGTGTATTCATAAGGAATTTGATTTAGATTGAATCTTACTGGCCCAGTGGTTTTTCCTACTTTCTTCAGTTTAAGCTGGAATTTTGCTATAAGAAGCTGATGATCTGAGCCACAGTCAGCTCCAGGTCTTGTTTTTGCTGAGTGTATAGAGCTTCTCCATCTTTGGCTGCAGAGAATATAATCAATCTGATTTCGATGTTGCCCATCTGGTGATGTCCATGTGTAGAGTCGTCTCTTGTGTTGTTGGAAAAGAGTGTTTGTGATGACCAGCTTGTTCTCTTGACAGAACTCTATTAGCCTTTGCCCTGCTTCATTTTGAACTCCAAGGCCAAACTTGCCAGTTGTTCCTTTTATCTCTTGACTCCCTACTTTAGCATTCCAATCCCCTATAATGAGAAGAACATCCTTCTTTGGTGTCATTTCTATAAGGTGTTGTAAGTCTTCATAGAATTGATCAATTTCGGTTTCTTCAGCACTGGTAGTTGGTGCATAAACTTGGATTACTGTGATGTTAAAAGGACTGCCTTGGATTCGTATCGAGATCATTCTATCATTTTTGAAGTTGCATCCCAGTACAGCTTTCGCCACTCTTTTGTTGACTATGAGGGCCACTCCATTTCTTTTACGGGATTCCTGCCCACAGTAGTAGATATGATAGTCATCCGAACTGAATTCGCCCATTCCTGTCCATTTTAGTTCACTGATGCCTAGGATGTCAATGTTTATTCTTGCCATCTCATTTTTTACCACATCCAGCTTACCAAGGTTCATGGTTCTTACATTCCAGGTTCCTATGCAATACTTTTCTTTACAGCATTGGACTTTCCTTTCGCTTCCAGGCATATCCACAACTGAGCGTCCTTTCGGCTTTGGCCCAGCTGCTTCATCAGCTCTGGATCTACTTGTACTTGTCCTCCGCTCTTCCCCAGTAGCAAGTTGGACGCCTTCCGACCTGAGGGGCTCATCTTCCAGCGTCATATCTTTTATATGCCTGTTGTCTTTGTCCATGGAGTTTTCTTGGCAGGGATACTGGAGCGGCTTGCCAGTTCCTTCTCCAGGTGGATCACGTTTGGTCCAAACTCTCCGCTATGACCTGTCCATCTTGACCTGTCCATAGCTTGCCTGAGTAATTCAAGCCCCTTCGCCACGACAAGGCAGTGATCCATGAAGGGGTGGCTCCCCGTCGGGGAATCGAACCCCGGTCTCCCGTGTGACAGGCGGGGATACTTACCACTATACCTATGAGGTCCCTATGAGGTCCCTAAATTACCATATAGCATATAGGTAAAGGGACCCCTGACCATTAGGTCCAGTCGCGGACGACTCTGGGGTTGCTGTGCTCATCTTGCTTTATTGGCCAAGGGAGCCGTCGTGCAGCTTCCGGGTCATGTGGCCAGCATGACTAAGCCGCTACTGGCGAACCAGAGCAGTGCACGGAAACACCATTTACCTTCCCGCTGGAGCGGTACCTGTTTATCTACTTGCACTTCGTGCTTTCGAACTGCTAGGTTGGCAGGAGCAGGGACCGAACAACAGGATTGGAACCGCTGACTTTCTGATCGGCAAGCCCTAGGCTCTGTGGTTTAACCCAAAGTGCCACCCGTGTATTTGGTGTATATTCAACACCAAAAACAGTGACGATTTGTTGTTGACAAAAGACAGCTGTACATATTAAGGTAAAGGGCCCCATTACCTTCAGTAGCATAGGGCATCATCAAATCCGGCCCTGATTCTGAGCTACATAATAGTTTGGGTGGGTGTGTTTATTTGTTCCTTTTTAAATGGAAAAAAAAATACAGAAAGAAATAAGAAACAAGATTGAGCGAGATCCCAGAAGGAAAAGCATTGTGCAGCGTCAATGCAAATGAGGACAGCATAAATACAGGTGAAACGAGTAAAATTAGAATATCGTGGAAAGGTTCATTTCTTTCAGTAATTCAACTTAAAAGGTGAAACTAATATATGAGATAGACTCATGACATGCAAAGCGAGATACGTCAAGCCTTTATTATAATTGTGATGATTATGGCGTACAGCTGGTGAGAACCCCAAATTTACAATTTCAACTTTGGGGTTCTCATCAGCTGTACGCCATAATCATCACAATTATAACAAGCAAATGCTTGACATATCTCGCTTTGCATGTCATGAGTCTATCTCATATATTAAACTCCAGTAGCTAATGAAAACAATTGCTTACATAAACGGACTTTTCCACGATATTCTAATTTTTCGAGTTTCACCTATATTGTCGTGGTTAAAACAAATCCTTCTACTTATTTGGGAAAAGAAAAGACCATGGTAGCTGAAGGAGCACACATTTGGATCAAGCGAAATGGTCGATCCCCTTGCCGCCTACATGGTAAGAATAATTTTTTGAAATGCCTTATGTACTCTCTCCTTCCGCATAGCCTCTCCGCGCGCGTTCTTTGCAAAGATAGCCAAAGCCTGCGTGCGTTTCACACGGGCAAACCTTCCCACGGTTCTGCGCTCTGAATGTCGCAGGATTGCGCGAACGGGGGGAGGGATGCTGTGTGGTGGGATCTCTCTCTGGGATGCTGAGAGATGCTCAGCGGGCGTGGCTAAAGGAGGGGCGGTGCTTAGGAGGAGGAGGAAATCCTGATCTAGCCCTCCGCGCCCTATCCAGGGAGCGGATCCTGCGCACCGATTCTCTCCCCGCGCCGCCGCTTGTATCCCTTTCACCTGCGTTGCTGGGAAGCCTTTGCACGGTGAGTGATGCAGGAAGGACGTTGCAGCAAAATTCCAGGGAGAGAAAACCCATAATCACCCCCCCAAAAAAAAATAGAAGGGGAAGATCCATGAAAGGATGGTGGGGGGGGGCAGTGTGATGCATTTAAAGGGGTAAAATATAAACTAGGGAATATATCTCTTTTATTGGGGTGGGGTTGGGGAATATAACCCCCCCCCCCTCTAGATGGAAGCGTCTCCCGCAGCCCCATTTATTTTGCAGAAGTTTGCCCAGGGAGGAAGACCGATCTCAATCCCCTGGAAAAGACTTCCTCGCATCAGGATTTTTTTGGGGGGGAGGGAAGGATGAGTGCTGGAAATCCATTGAGAGTCAAGGGAAGTGTATTGTTTTTGTCCCGTCCCCCCATTCCCCCCCCCCCGTTTCCTGCAAAAAAAAGAGAGAGGATGTGATGCAATCTCAGGTGTACCGGTTAGGAACGTTGCAATATTTGCAATGCATTTTTTTTTTAAAGGAAAAAGGCATTCCTCTCGCCACTTTTCGGAGAAAGGGGCTTAATTCAGAGAAAGCGCTTGAGGATTTCAGCAACCGAGTTCCTGTTTTCAAAACGTTTCTGCCGGTGACGGGAAGGGGGGGGGGCGGAACCCAGTTCTTTAAACAGAAGAGGCGGCTTCTGCCTAGAGGCAAAGCGGTAGACATTTATGACAAGGATAATAACAGCTGGTGAGCTTGCAACTTGGATAAAGCATTGTCCAAACTTGCTGTTTGTCTCCTGGGGGAAATCTTGCAAGGGTTTGATTCCTGGAAACGTTCCTTACCGTGAAAATAATGATCAAGGATGCCATTTTAACTGGGGAAGTTAGGAGTGCCATATGTCAAACTTCAGACTTTGTCTAAAGAAAGCTCGACAACTTTCAAGTTTTTCTGGTTTTTATTTTGAAATATGGCAACCCAGTAGAAAAAGAAAATTTAAAAGTAATTGCCCAATACCAAGGTACAGATCCATGGGGTCACGAAGAGTCGGGCACGACTGAACGACTGAACAACAACAAGGTACTGATCCTGCCCCAACAAACATACACACAAAAGCTGTTAATTTTTAAGGTAAAGGTAAAGCTGGACCATAAAGAAGACTGGTGCTGGACCATAAAGAATTGATGCTTTTGAATTATGGTGCTGGAGGAGACTCTTGAGAGTCCCATGGACTGCAAAAAGATCAAACTTATCCATCCTTAAAGAAATCAGCCCTGAGTGCTCACTGGAAGGGCAGATCCTGAAGTTGAGACTCCAGTACTTTGGCCACCTCATGAGAAGAGAAAACTCCCTGGAAAAGACCCTGATGTTAGGAAAGATGGAGGGCACTAGGAGAAGGGGACAACAGAGGATGAAATGGTTGGACAGTGTTCTCGAAGCGACTGGCATGAGTGGAGGATAGGGGTGCCTGGCGTGCTCTGGTCCATGGGGTCACAAAGAGTCGGACACGACTGAATGACTGAACAACAAAGGGACCCCCAGGAGCAGCTTAGTCATGCTGGCCACATGACCCGGAAGCTGTACGCCGGCTCCCTTGGCCAGTAAAGTGAGATGAGCATCGCAACCCCAGAGTCGGACACGACTGGACCTAATGGTCAGGGGTCCCTTTAAAGGGTAAAGGTACCCCTGACCATTAGGTCCAGTTGCGGACGACTCTGGGGTTGCGGCGCTCATCTCACTTAACTGGCCAAGGGAGCCGGCGTACAGCTTCCGGTCATGTGGCCAGCATGACTAAGCCGCTACTGGCGAACCAGAGCAGTGCACGGAAACACCATTTACCTTCCCGCTGGAGCGGTACCTGTTTATCTACTTGCACTTCGTGCTTTCGAACTGCTAGGTGGGCAGGAGCAGGGACCGAGCAACGGGAGCTCACTCCGTCATGGGGATTCGAACTGTCGACTTTCTGATCAGCAAGCCCTAGGCTCTGTGGTTTAACCCACAGCGCCACCGTTAATTTTTAAGAGACACAGCTAATTCTGTTCAGGATTTATTCTCCCCACCCCAAGGACTATACTGTACTGTGAGCCCAGTGTAAATATTCTGAGATTCTGTGGGGGGGGGTCAGGGTGAGGGTTTAAAGAGTGAAACATTGCTGGTTGAATGGCCCCCTGTCAGGAATTCTTTAGCTGTGATTCCTGCTGCTGCCAGTCCGTGTTGACAGTATTGAGCTTAGGTGGAGCAATAGTCTGAGACTCTATAAGGCAGCTTCTTATGCATGTAAGGCTTGTGGTTTGCCTAAAGAGGGCTTCTTGTAGATCACTTGCACCTTAAGTGGTTTCGGACGATAACTAACCTACTGCTCACCTTTGACGAGCAGGTATCTTTTCCAGGTGACCAAGCTTTGAAGCTTTTGTAAACTGAAGGGATGACCACCAGGTGTGAGGCACACCACTGCCTGCAGATAAGCCACAGCTTGACCACAGGGCGTGAGGCACACCTCCGCCCACAGGCGAGCCAAGGCTGTCTGAACGCCATGTCCTTTATCTAACCTCTTGCTCTCTCAGTGGTCTGCCGTGCCATGTCTGTGACCTTTGCCTCCCTTTGCAGAGGCATGGCTCACTTTCCACTTGGTAGGAACATGAAGTGGTGGAGCAGGTCTCGCAAATACAGTGGTGCCTCGCAAGACGAAATTAATTCGTTCCGCAAGAATTTTCGTCTTGCGGAAATTTCGTCTTGCGAGGCACCGTTTCCCATAGGAACGCATTAAAATTTAATTAATGCGTTCCTATGGGGGGGAAGTCCGGGGGCCCCTTCCGACCGGCACCGGAGCCGCGCCGCGCCGCGTTTTAAGGCTGCAGCGAGTGAACAGCAGCGCTGCTGTTTGCTTGCTGCAGCCTTAAAACGCGGCGCGGCGCGGCTCCGGTGCCGGTCGAGAGGGGCGCCGTCCAATCGCGCCCGCCCACCCAAGATGGCAGGCGCGATCCGATGGCGCCCCTCCCGACCTAAGGCTGCAGCAAGCAAACAGCAGCGCTGCTGTTTGCTCACTGCAGCTTTAAAACGCGCCGCGCCGCGGTCCAGTGCCGGCTTACAGTGGTACCTCGCCAGACGAATTCGTCTTGCGAAAAACAGCCATAGACGAATTCGTCTCGCGAGTCAACTAAGAACTCGCAAAACCCTTTCGTTTTGCGAGTTTTTCGTTGTGCGAGGCATTCGTCTTGCGGGGTACCACTGTATCTGAGGAAACATATGTATCAGCTCATGATGTAAACTGTACTAAAGGTCAGGCTGTTCGGGCCAGAGGTGTGAAATATCTCCAGTTCTGAGTCCCGGAGGCAAAATGTCCCTTACAGGGTGCAAATCCAGGATCTGTATACTTATGGAAATCAAGGAAAACAATGGATTTTGGGTGGGACTTAGCTTTTAGTTCCCCCTGGTGAGGAACATGGGCTGGTGGTATGAGGATCTCGGCACCTGGGCAGTTTTATAAAGGGAGATAGGACCTTTCAGGTGATGCAACAAACTAACTGGATTCTTCATCTCCCTATTTTCCTCCTCCCACCTCCCCAAATATTTCTGCATGCCCAGAAAACATGGCCGAGGCTCAGGCTGGCTCTGGGAAAGTGGCTCTTTTCAGCCAGAAAAAAGAAGGGGGTCTCACCTACCGCATCCCGGCGCTGATTTACCTGCCCTCCGAGTCCACCTTCCTGGCGTTTGCAGAAGAGCGCTCATCCCCCCGGGACGAAGATGCTAAGTTCCTGGTGATGAGGCGAGGGCGGAAGGAAGGAACGTCCGTCCAGGTAACACCAGGAGCAGAAAGCATAACGGTGCTATTCTGCAGTGCACATTTCTTTACTTTCTTACTATATACATGAAATGTAAGGCTGTCGTCACGCAGCATTTCATGGGTCTGCCAATATGCGGCCACACCAACTCCAGCGTGACAGCAGGGTGGCAGGCAGCTCAGGTAAGCTGTTTAATGAAGGCGGGGAGATGCTCTGCGTACTATGTGTAATGGGGGGAAATGCTCTCTGAAGCCATACACCCCCCCCAATACATTTATTTGGTTTTTCAGATGAAAACTTTACAGTCACATATCGAATATCCAACATAAAAACAAGATTCCAAGGAATCTCCTGGACTTCCACCCTCCCCTTTGTGGGTCCCATTTTTAATCATTTCCTCCTGCATCTTTTATAATACAGTCATACCTCGTGTTGCGTTCGCTGCGGGTTGCGAACGGCACGGGTTACGAACGCGCCGAACCTGGAAGTACCGGAATGGGTTACTTCCGGGTTCGGCGGGTCACGCATGCGCAGATGCATCATGACATCATGCGCAGACGTGCTGAATCACGACCCGCACATGTGCAGAAGCGGGGTGTGGGTTGTGGACTGCTCAGGATGCGAACGGGGCACCAGAACGGATCCTGTTCGCATCTGGAGGTACCACTGTAATCCAAATCTTTTCCATCTCCGTTGTGTCCAAAATTCACCATTAAACTACAAGTGTTATTCCAATCCTACTAACGATTTTAACTGTTTACACTGGTCTTTAAGATAACTTACAAATTTCCCCCCTTCTTATTAAAATTTTGGTCTTTCTGATTTCTGATTCTTCCGGTTATTTTAGCCATTTTGGCATAAATACATCAACTTGATCTGCCATTCTTCTCTGGGTAGAGATTTTATCTTCTTTCCATCTCTGGGCCAATAACATCCACATACATATATAGTCTTTTCTGCTCCCTTGGGATTTCGGCACCCAGAATTCCTAAAAGGAAGGGTTCGGGTTTTTTTTTAAGAGAACATTTTTTTTCAGCTCATTATATATCATTTCCCAGAATTCTTTTACAGGGATCCAAACATTTTAATCCACCAATTTACATGTTGTGATCCGCCCTGAGATCTGCGGACGAGGGAAGGTACGCAGATTTAATTACCGTAATGGCGACAATTCCAGGTCGGATGTGAAGTGTGCAGAGACGTTACCCCGAGAGCAGACCCTTTTGTCCCTTCTCTGTTTCTCTCCAGAGCCAGTGAGAGAGCCAGTGTGGTGTAGTGGTTAAGAGCAGTAGACTCGTAATCTGGTGAACCGGGTTCGCTTCCCCGCTCCTCCGCATGCAACTGCTGGGTGGCCTTGGTCTAGTCACACTTCTCTGAAGTCTCTCAGCCCCACTCACCTCACAGAGTGTTTGTTGTGGGGGAGGAAGGGAAAGGAGAAGGTTAGCCACTTTGAGACTCCTTCGGGTAGTGATAAAGTGGGATATCAAATCCAAACTCTTCTTCTTCTTCTTCTCCAGTGGGGTCCCCAGGAGTCCCTGCCGATGGCCACTCTCCCCAAATACCGCACCATGAACCCCTGTCCTGTGCATGAGGAGAAGAGTGGAACCACTTTCCTGTTCTTCATCTGCGTTCTGGACCACGTCACGGCCTGGCGGCAGATTGTGACGGGGAGGAACGCCACCAAGCTCTGCTACATCTCCAGCCAAGATGGAGGCCGCACCTGGAGCCAGGTGGTGGATTTAACCAGGCAGATGTTTGGAGGCGACCAGAAGAACTGGGCCACCTTTGCCGTCGGGCCAGGCCACGGCGTGCAGCTCAGCTCCGGGCGCCTGGTGGTCCCGGCGTACGTATACCGCACCCGCAAATGTTGCTTTTGCTTCTGCCCGCTCTGCTGCACGGCTCCCCATTGCTTCGCTTTGCTCAGCGACGACGGGGGGCGCAGCTGGGCACGGGGCCGGCTCCTCAAGGACTTGCGAGCCACCGAGTGCCAGGTGGCTGAGGTCAACCGCCAGGACGGAAGCCGCTTGTTGTACATCAACGCCCGGCATTCGGGTTGGAGCCACTGCCGCGCCGAGGCCTTCAGCGCCGATAACGGAGGCCATTTCCAGGAGCCCTTTCTTTGCAAGCAGCTGCGTGAACCGCCGCACGGGTGCCAGGGCAGTGTGGTGAGTTTCGCCCCGGTGCTGAAACCCTCGGATCTGGGCCTAGAGGAAGGCGCAGGCGAATTGGCGAGCCTGCTGGGCATCGATCCCTCCTCGGCCCTTCTCAAGAGGAGCACCAAATCATGGCTGGTCTTCTCCCACCCCATAAACAGCCGCAAGCGTTTGGATCTGGGCATCTACCTGAACCCCTCTCCGCTGGAGAAGGGGTGCTGGACATCCCCCTGGGTGCTGAACAAAGGGCCCAGTGGGTATTCAGACCTGGCCGTGTACGAGGAGGAGGAGGGCAAATCGGTGATGTTCGGGTGCCTGTTTGAATGCGGGGTAGCGACGGCATGCGAAGAAATTGCCTTTCAGCTTTTCAGTGACGTTGAGCTTCTGAAGAACCTAAGGCCTGGGAATCATAGACCACAAGGGCCATTCAGTCCAACTCCCTGCCAAGAGTGGCTGGGGAAACCCAGCTAGATGGGCAAGGTAAAAATAAATTATCATCATCGTCATCGGATTGTAGAATTGGAAGGGACCATGAGGGTCGTCTCATCCAACCCCTTGCGACGCAGGAATCTTTCACCCAACTTGGGGCTCGAACCCACGTCCCTAAGATTAAGAGTCTCCTGCTCCACCAACCTCTGTTGCTGTCTCAGACCCGCCTCTAGAACAGTAGCAACCTTTGGTAAGGTCTCCTAGGCAAAGATTGCCGGCTCTGAATTGCAACAGGTTTCCCTGGGTCTCTGGTGGAGCCCTGCCCCATCATGGACGTGTAAAGTAGAGATATACAGAAATAAGACCATAGAGTTGTAGGGTTAAAAGGGGTCCCCAAGTGCCATCTAGTCCAACCCCCTGAAATGCAGGGACCACAGCTGCTTCAGTCTGTTCCAACATTTGTTTCCAACCGACACTTGATATTTTCCATTCTGCTGACATGGACTCATTTTGCACAAGCTTTTCTTCTGTTGTCTGCTAGTGTGAAAATATATGTATATTTTTTTAAAAAAAAATAAATCTCTTAGGACACAATGGACATGCACATCTCAGCCAGCATCAGATATTTCCAAATAAGTTATCTTCCTGGTGTGTTCCCTTTTCAGAGTTAGTGAATTTCCAGAATTTCCTGTTATTCTTTTGCAGCAAAAACAAACAAACAAACTAGCAAAGCTTATGAACCAGCCAAGTTTATGCCCCATCTGTGACTAAAATCCTATTTTCTGTATGGAAAGCAGTTGTGGGTGTGCCTTTGCTGAAGCACAATGTTCAAGATAAATGCATGTTTTAATCATTTGTGCCAAACAATGAATTTTCCACCATACCTTTTATGTTACATTTTTGTCTTGAGAACAATAAACAAGCAGAAAGTAGTGTTACATAGTTGCAAAGCTTTAACTTCACCTTGCCCAATTTTTCAAAAGTTGCATCCTGTGTCCTCGGTACCGTTTCCTTTCCCTGTACCGTTCACAATAACCTTGCTGCAAGGCAGAAATAAGCAACTTAAAAACATATCAGCTTAAGACAAATCGAAGCCATATTTGAATTGTTGGGAGGCGATAATTTCCGTGGCCATGTCAAATAAACAGATACAGTGTTACTTTGGTTCTCAAACGCCTTGGTACTCAAACAACTTGGAACCCAAACACAGCAAACCCGGAAGTAAGTGTTCCAGTTTGCAAACTTTTTTCAGAAGCCAAACACGCTCCGTTTGAGTGTTACGCTTCCGATTTGAGTGCCACACTTCCGTTTTGAGTGTTATGCTGAGGTCTGTCTGTTTTGGCGTGCTCTGGTGTGCCTGGCGTGCTCTGGTCCATGGGGTCACGAAGAGTCGGACACGACTGAACGACTGAACAACAACAACAACAACTGTCTGTTTTTGCTATTTTTTTGCGTTTTTGTTTTTGCGACTTTTTGTTTTGTTTTTGTGACTGTGTGGAACCCAGTTCAGCTACTGATTGATTGATTGATTGATTGTGCGACTGCAGTACATTGTTTATTGCTTTCATTTTATGGACCGATGGTCTCGTTAGAATGTAAAATCCATGTTAAATTGCTGCTTTAAGGGGTTGTTTTTAAAAGTCCGGAACGGATTAATCCGTTTTGCATGACTTTCTATGGGAAAGCGCGCCTCGGTTTTGGAACGCTTTTGGTTTTGGAACGGACTTCCAGAACGGATTAAGTTTGAGAACCAAGGTAGCATTGTATTGCAAATGCTGTCTATAACAGGCGCCAATCTTCTTCTGGTCAGTGTGTACCTGGAACATCCTTCCCTTCGTTGGAGTGATGGATTTCCTAGACCTCCTGCCTGTGCTAGGTTCTCAGCACACAGCATCTGGAAGTGAAGAAGAAACGAGGCTTTTTCAGAATTGAAGCCACCAAGGGCAGTCTCAGAAGAACAAGGCTGCAGGTTGTTAAATTATTATTATTATTATTATTATTATTATTATTATTAGGGTTGGAAGGGAGAGCCAGTGTGGTGTAGTGGTTAAGAGTGGTAGTCTCATAATCTGGGGAACCGGGTTCGCGTCTCCACTCCTCCACATGCAGCTGCTGGGTGACCTTGGGCTAGTCACACTTCTCTGAAGTCTCTCAGCCCCACTCACCCCACAGAGTGTTTGTTGTGGGGGAGGAAGGGAAAGGAGAATGTTAGCCGCTTTGAGACTCCTTCGGGTAGTGAAAAGAAGGATATCAAATCCAAACTCTTATTATTATTATTGTCAAAGAGAAAAACAACTACCAGACTTTTAGAAGTCATCTCAAGGCAGCCCTGTTTAGGGAAGCTTTTAATGTTTAATTGACTATTGCATTTTAATATTCTGTTGGAAGCTGCCCAGAGTAGCTGGGGAAACCCAGCCAGATGGGCGGGGTATAAATAATAATAATAATAATAATAATAATAATAATAATAATAATAATAATAATAATAAATTATTATTATTATTATTATTATTATTATTATTATTATTATTATGAAGTGTCGCTCTGCCTGGTGCCCACAGCCCCTGCCTCACACCTTGTCCAGGGCCTCCCAAATATTGGGCTATTTTTCTGGATTCAAAGTTGGGGGGGAGGCAAAAAGGCCATGCAACAATTGCACAGACCTGAGTACCATTTGGACTTACTGTAAAGGGGTTTTCTCTCCTCGTAGCTCTTTTGCCCTGCTTTCCTTCCTCTCCCCAAGACTTAGCAGAAACTGGCCCCTATGCCAGGAAGGCAGCCCTGAATCAACGGGCGGCAAAATGGCAAATTCAATTCAACCTAAACAAGTGGAAATTGATGCATGTTGGAGCAAGATATCTTATCAGCTGGTGGTGAGGGACCACGAACGGGACCTTGGAGTCATAATGGACCAAGGCAGGCGTCAACAAGCATGATGAGATTTTAATGTGTTTACAGACAATAAAAAATAAACCCACAAGGAGAACAGCTGTACCTATAGTGACGTGGGCAGCCGTGAACACCGAGGTGGATCTCGTGAGCCAGGCAGGAGCGGCGGCAGAGACCTCTCCAACTGGCACAGGTTCGTCTGGTCAGTGGGATCCTCATCTCCTGTCCAGCTTGGGTATAGGAAGTCAAAACAATGGTTAAAAGCCAGCATGGTGTAGTGGTTAAGAGCAGTGGACTTGTAATCTGGGGAACCGGGTTCGCGTCTCCACTCCTCCACATGCAACTGCTGGGTGACCTTGGGCTAGCCACACTTCTCTGAAGTCTCTCAGCCCCACTCACCTCACAGAGTGTTTGTTGTGGGGGAGGAAGGGAATGGAGATTGTTAGCCGCTTGGAGACTCCTTCGGGTAGTGATAAAACGGGGTATCAAGTCCAAACTCTTCTTCTTGATACAGGTGTTAGTCACTTGTGAGCAGCAGGTATATATTAGAGGCTTGCAGGAGAGTGAGCCCCCATGGATGAGCACGCTCACATTCCTCTCAGCCCCCAAACCCTGGGAAATCTAGCCAGGGGCATAACGAGCCGCTTAGCTGCCGGGGGCGGCAAGCCAAGCGGCACCCCCGGGGGCGGGGCGTCGCTCCGTGCGCATGACGTCATGACGCATGCGCACGGAGAGACGCCTCTGCCCGGGTCAGCAAGGAGGGGCGTCATGACAAGCGTGACGCCCCTCCTCGCTGGCCAGCCCGGCTCTGCCCAGGGAGCTCAGCGGTGAAAAAAGCCAGGGAGCCCAGCGGGCCAGTGAGGAGGGGTGTCACCTCTAGCCCAAGGCCCTAGATATGACATCAGGTGGGGGTTAGGTGAAGTTATGTCCGGGCCTAAAGGGGGTTTGCAGGCCAGTGTGGTCCATTGGTTATAGACTTGGCGTGAGAGAACAGGGTTCGAATCCTTGCTCAGCCTTGATACTCGCCAGAGGACCTTGCCAGTCGCTTGCCCGTTTTCTCGCCAACCTCCCTTTCCCATTTCTCACCCAGGACTAGGAATGTGGGGACTTGCTTTTGTACCGAGTCAGACCATTGGTGCATGCAGCTCAGTATTGCCAACTCTGGCTGGCAGCAAATCTCCAGGGTTTGAGATTTTTTGGGGGGGGACTTTCTCAGCTGCTCAGGTGCTGGAAATAGAATCTGGGGGTGCAAATGCTCTGCTACTGAGCTGCTTTGGGGTGTCGGGGCGGAGGATCATATCCTGCTGTTGCTAAACGGTTGGTAATTTTCCTTCCCTCCCACTGGACCAGCAAGATGATTGAAGGGTGGAAGCAAAGCAGCTATAACCCTTGTGCAAATTAAGTGCAACAAAGCATGTTTTCTATCTTACTCGTAATTCTGTACTCAAAACGAACATGAAATGTCAGTTGGTCATTATGGTGTCGGAAGCCTGCAGCCAATAGAAGGAATGAAGCACTTGCCACAATATATTGAGGTTTTACAAAAGAGTTATTCCAGAGCTGGAAAAGAGGTATCCTGACGGTACTGGGATATTGCAGCAGGACCTTAGCCCCCTGTCACAAATTAAAAGTGGTGAAGAGGTTCATGTCAGAGCAGCAAAGACAGGTACTTGATTGGCCAGTGTGGTGTAGTGGTTAAGAGCGGTAAACTCATAATCTGGTGAACCGGATTCGCGTCCCCGCTCCTCCACATGCGGCTGCTGGGTGACCTTGGCCTAGTCACACTTCTCTGAAGTCTCTCAGCCCCACTCACCTCACAGGGTGTTGTGGGGGAGGAAGGGAAAGGAGAATGTTAGCCACTTTGAGACTCCTTTGGGTAGTGATAAAGCGGGATATCAAATCCAAACTCTTCTTCTTCTTCTTCTTCTTCTTCTTCTTCTTCTTCTTCTTCCCTGGATGTAAATCCCATTTAGAATTTGAGGGCTATATGCAAAACTGGCCTCCGCGCTGTAGACTGTACGACTATGGAGAAGCTCATTTCGGCGCCGATTCAAGTGTGGCACAGGGATCCAAAAATCGACAGTGACTGTTCGAAACTAGTACAGTAGACTCCATGCCAAACCGTGTCCAAATGCTGCTTAAAAATAGCGGAGGTCATATCTGTTACTAATGTACAGATATGTGAGCTTTCTACATGTATATGTGAGTTTTGTACAATGAACTACCGTATATCGCGGCGTATAAGGCGACTCGGCGTATAAGACGACCCCCCAACTTTTAATGTGAAAAAACAGAGTTTGGGGTATACTCACCCAGCCCGGGATCCATGGCTGCTGAGGCGGCGGCAGCGGCGGGGAGAGCGTCCCCCGCGCCACGCAGGAGATTTCCGCGCTTGCCGCCCAAGCGCACAGCGGCCCCCATGGCTGCTGAGGCGGCGGCAGCGACGCCTGGGGCAGCGGGGAGAAGCTCCCCGTCGCCGCAAAGGAGGCCTCCGCGCTTCCTGCTGAAGCGCAGGACGGCCTCCACGACTGCTGAGGCGTCGGCAGCGACGCCTGGGGCAGCGGGGAAAAGCTCCCCGTCGCCCCAAAGGAGGCCTCCGCGCTTCCTGCTGAAGCGCAGGACGGCCTCCACGACTGCTGAGGCGTCGGCAGCGACGCCTGGGGCAGCGGGGAGAAGCTCCCCGTCGCCCCAAAGGAGGCCTCCGCGCTTCCTGCTGAAGCGCAGGATGGCCTCCACGGCTGCTGAGGCGTCGGCAGCGACGCCTGGGGCAGCGGGGAGAACCTCCCCGTCGCCGCACAGGAAGCCTCCGCGCTTGCCGCCCACGCCCAGCCCAGGCTCCATGGCGGCTGAGGCAGCGGTTGCGGCTGGAGCGCCGGGGAGAGGCTCCATGCAGCCAGTGGCGGGGCGGAACTCCGGGTCATGATGTTGCCGGCGTACAAGACGACCCCCGACTTCAGAGAAGATTTTTCGGGCTTAAAAAGTCGTCTTATACGCCGCGATATACGGTACATTGTTTGTTTCCATTAATTTGCACAAGGGTGTATGAGAACAAGGGGCATCAGTAGCAGCAGGACAAATGTCCCATTTGCGCAATGAGTGGGCTGGGTTATGCATGTGCAAACACCATATCCCCAACTTTCTACTGAATCGCAATGTATTTCGTGCTTCTTCTTCTTACAGAGGTTGTTTTATTGTTGTGTAGGAATATTTTGTAGATCCTGAGTGCCGGAACTAATATTGTGTCGCCCCAACTAATTCCTGCAGATTAGCTCACAAAGCCCAGACATTTTTTTCCCGTTGCAACTGCTCTTCCCAGCCAATTTTTTTTTTTTTTTTTTTTTACAAAGGATGGCTTGTCCGTGTCTCGAATGGTGCCTGCAGTCTAAACCAGTGTGATTCAGCTGGGCTTCTATCTGAGAGATTTATCACAAGGGTGTTCTTACAGTGAACACAACTGAGATCAAGCACGTGTTTAGCTAAGCAATTGAAATTCTGAATCTATTTTAGTGGTGGCCCTAGGGCATTCCCAGGGTGGACTACTGGCGTATACTGTAGTAGCAAATTCAGGCCACAAAATTAAATCTGAATTGGCACTTTTAAGCAACGAGCCCACTCCCACTCCCCCCCCCCCCAAAACAGAGTTTTTGTGATAAGGAAAGTGCTGGGGAAATGCAAAGGAAATTGTGGGATACCATTTGTTTTGATGAAATGCCATCTAACCCCCCCACCCCCACCCCCTGGAAACAAATTTGGATAAATGCTCATTAAATAGACAAGTTTGTCTAAACTCCCCACAAACAAATCAGGAAGAATGCTCAGTAAACAGGTCTAGAAGTATAATGATATCAAGGAGAGATTTGGACTAAAATGTTGACCAATTTTCATGAGGATTTTTTAAAAAATAAATAAATAAATCACAGATCGCTGCAGAAATGTGAAGAACTGCATTTAAGTTTGGAAAAGTGAGAAACTGAATATTTTATTATTTTATTTATTCAACTTGCGTATTTTTTCGTCTATAAGATGCCCCCATGTATAAGATGCCCCCTATTTGGGGGGACTCAGATTTAAGAAAATGGGGAGGAGATGTATCCATGTATAAGATGCCCCCACCCCCAATTTTTGACATTATTTTTTAGGGGGGAAGCCTAGTCTTATACGCGGAAAAATATGGTATACATGGCCTTATACCCAGAGGTCTCAGGATAGTTCACAACAAGACCACAACATATAAAATCAAACCAAAAGCAATATCCCAATAATCTCCCCCCCCCCCCAATCCAAATTCTAAAAGGGTGTTGGATGTCAATAAGATCAACCAAAGGCCTGGTTGAAAAGGAGGGTTTTTGTCTGGCGTCTAAAGGTGTATAATGAAGGCACCAGGTGAACTTCCCTGGGGAGACCATTCCACAGACAGGGAGCCACTGCAGAGAAGGCCCCGTTCTCGTGTTGCCACCCTCCGGACCTCTCGAGGAAGAGGCACACAAAGGAGGGCCTCAGAAGATGATCTGAGATTAACAGATTCATCCATCCTTAGGTGTAAGTGACCCACCTGCAATATCCCTACTGACCATTTGCAATATTAAGCCCTCATCTGGAGCCACCTGGGATGCTGTGGGTTAAACCACAGAGCCTAGGGCTTGCTGATCAGAAGGTCGGCGGTTCGAATCCCCGCGACGGGGCGAGCTCCTGTTGCTCAGTCCCAGCTCCTGCCCACCTAGCAGTTCGAAAGCACATCAAAATGCAAGTAGATAAATAGGTACCACTCCGGCGGGAAGGTAAACGGCGTTTCCGTGCGCTGCTCTGGTTCGCCAGAAGCGGCTTACTCATGCTGGCCACATGACCCAGAAGCTGTATGCCGGCTCCCTCGGCCAATAGAGCGAGATGAGCGCCGCAACCCCAGAGTCGTCTGCGACTGGACCTAATGGTCAGGGGTCCCTTTACCTTTACCTTGGAGCCACCTTGTGTGGCATTCCAAGGAAATATTCAGTGTAACTCAACACCACCCAATACTCTGCCCCGAGAGGTACCGCTGCTTGATGGCTGAGCCTTGCATGCAGAAGGTTGCAGGTTCAGTCCCAAACACTTTGTGTAGCAGCGCAGTGAGTGTCTTAAAATAATAATAAAAAAAGCTTTGGCTCCTCCATAAACACCCCCCCCAAAAAATCTCCACGCCCTGCTAACCCTCTGGCAGAAATCCTTCATGTTTCAAGGTGGGCTATGAACGTATACACTTCTCTATTCCATCAGGCTTATGCAGACAATTGGCAATACATCTAGTTAGTTGTTTTCTGATTTTGATTTTGTGTATATATATATATGCTCTTGTATTCTATGGTTTCTTGTATTCTATGTATTCTATGGTCCACTCACCTCCTGGCAAATAGAAGGGGAAGAAATGGAGGCAGTGAGAGATTTCACTTTCTTGGGCTCCATGATCACTGCAGATGGTGACAGCAGTCACGAAATTAGAAGACGCCTGCTTCTTGGGAGGAAAGCAATGACAAACCTAGACAGCAGGGGCGTCGCTGGGGAGGGGCGATAGGGGCGGTACGCCCCCAGTGACAGGGTGAGCAGCGGCGGGTGGGGGTGACAAGCGGCGGCCCCCCCGCCACTCCCACACGCCGCCGCTCCCTCCGTCACCCCGGGAGCAGCAGCGCTGCACGGACGGGGTGCTCGCTCGAGTGAGCACCACGTCCGTGCAGTGCTGCTCCTCCCGGGGTGACCGGTAGTGCATGGGGAGTGGTGGGAGGGGCCGCCGCTTGTCACCCCCACGCACCGCCGCTCGCTCCGTCGCCGTGGGAGCAGCAGCACACAGTGTGTGCGGTGCTGCTGCTCCTGGGGCGACGGAACGAACGGCGGCAAAAGGGAAAGGGGGGAGCAAACGGGCGCTTCCCCCCCCTTTTGGCCGCTTAAACACGCCAGCTTTGTTTCTCCCCCCCCCCTTTCGGCCGCCCCTTTTGGCGCTGGCTGGGCTGCGGAGCCGAAAGGGGCGGCCGAAAGGGGGGGGGGGAGAAGCAAACAGGCGCGTTTAAGCAGCCGAAAGGGGAGGAAAGCGCCCGTTTGCTTCCCCCCCCCCTTTTCACTTTCGGACGAAAGGGAAAAGGGGGGGAAGCAAACTGGCGCTTTTCTCCCCTTTCGGACGCTTCTTTCAATGCTGGCTGGGCTGCAGAGCCGCAGCCCAGCCAGCGCCGAAAGAAGCGTCCGAAAATGAAAAGGGGGGGGAGCAAACGGGCGCTTTTCTCCCCTTTCGGCTGCTTAAACGCGCCTGTTTGCTTCTCCCCCCCCCCTTTCGGCCGCCCTTTTCGGCGCCAAAAGGGAGAGAAAAGGAAGCAAAGCTGGCGCGTTCAAGCGCCCGCTTTGCTTTCCTTTTTTTCCCCTGCGGGGGCATCCCCAGGGGCGTGGCATCGCGCTGTGCACGTGCGTCATGACGTCATGACGCACGCACATGCCGCGATGCCCCGCCCCCAGGGGTGCCTCTTGGCTTGCCGCCCCTGGCAGCCAAGGGGCTAGAAACGCCCCTGCTAGACAGCATCTTAAAAAGCAGAGACATCATCTTGCCGACAAAGGTCCGTACAGTTAAATCTATGGTTTTCCCAGTAGTGATGTATGGAAGTGAGAGCTGGACCATAAAGAAGGCTGATCGCCGAAGAATTGATGCTTTTGAATTATGGTGCTGGAGGAGACTCTTGAGAGTCCCATGGACTGCAAGAAGATCAAACCTATCCATTCTCAAAGAAATCAGCCCTGAGTGCTCACTGGAAGGGCAGATCCTGAAGCTGAGGCTCCAATACTTTGGCCACCTCATGAGAAGAGAAGACTCCCTGGAAAAGACCCAGATGCTGAGAAAGATGGAGGGCACAAGGAGAAGGGGACGACAGAGGATGAGATGGTTGGACAGTATTCTCAAAGCTACTAACATGAGTTTGGCCAAACTGCGGGAGGCAGTGGAGGATAGGCGTGCCTGGCGTGCTCTGGTCCATGGGGTCACGAAGAGTCGGACACGACTGAACGACTGAACAACAACGACAACAATTCTATGGTTTTAAAAAATGTTTAGGGGTACTCCCATTTTCCTACTCCTACTGATATACGGCCCCTCAATGGGGCCAAACTTAGATTCACAAAATGTTTAGGGGTTTGCATACGCCTGCGTCTCCCCAGAAAAAACCACACACTGGTTTTATGTAAAATTGATGTAAACGGCTCTTTTTTGTTATTTTTGAATAGTGGCAACCCAGCCAGATGGTGGGGTATAAATAACAGAATACAATAAAAACACTTTAGTAAATATTAGGTTGTCTTATTCTTCTTAATTAATTAATTGAATTTGTACACTTCCCTTTATCCGACCATCCCACGGCAGTGCACAACCGAAAGATACAAAGTACCTTGGTACAAATGCCTTGCGCCGAGTCAGATTGTTGCTCCATCTTGTTCAGCGTTGTCAATCCTAGCCAGGGCCGGATTTAGGTTTGACGAGGCCCTGAGCTACTGAAGGTAATGGGGCCCTTTATATGTCCAGCTGTCCTTTGTCAAGGACAAATTGTCCCTGCTTTTTTGTGTTGAATATATGCTATATGGTAATTAATGAAGCCATTTGCACATAACAAAATATGTATTTTATCAAAGTAATTGTTGAACTGAAATACGATTAAAAAGAAGTATATTAATAGTGAAATATAATTAAGAAGTACACTATATTAATAGTGAAATAATTATTTACATCATAGGAGCCTACACAACACAAAACACTGTTGCTGTATGTAGGTTTTATTGTATTTGCTTTTTATCTCATATTTTGGAAATGTACATCCAAGTTTTTTCCCCTTTAAATTTTTTGGGGGCGCCCCAAGAGAGTGGGGCCCTAAGCTATAGCTTGTTTTCTTACACATAAATCCGACCCTGATCCTAGCCGACAACATAGCGGTCTACAACATCTCTCCGGTGGTCCCCCCCACCTGCCCCCAACACTCCTTGGAGATGCCAAGGGAAGCTTTCAATGTTTAATAGACACGGGTGGCGCTGTGGGTTAAACCACTGAGCCTAGGGCTTGCCGATTGGAAGGTCGGCAGTTCAAATCCCCGCGACGGGGTGAGCTCCCGTTGCTCAGTCCCAGCTCCTGCCCACCTAGCAGTTCGAAAGCATGTCAAAGTGCAAGTAGATAAATAGGTACCACTCTGACGGGAAGGTAAACAGTGTTTCTGTGCACTGCTCTGGTTCGCCAGAAGCGGCTTAGTCATGCTGGCCACATGACCCGGAAGCTGTACGCTGGTTCCTTTGGCCAGTAAAGCGAGATGAGCGCCGCAACCCCAGAGTCATCCACGACTGGACCTAATGGTCAGGGGTCCCTTTATCTTTACATAGACTATTGTATTTTAATATTTTGTTGGAAGCTGCCCAGAGTGGCTGGGGAAACCCAGCCAGATGGGCGGGGTATAAATAAATTATTATTATTGTTGTTGTTGTTGTTGTGTATTGATTCAAGGGTTATCATATCTGTATTCAAAACAAAATCGAAAATTCTTTCTAGTAGCACCTTAGAGACCAACTGAATTTGTTCCTGGTATGAGCTTTCGTGTGCATGCACACTTCTTCAGATACCTGGTATCTGAAGAAGTGTGCATGCACACGAAAGCTCATACCAGGAACAAACTCAGTTGGTCTCTAAGATGCTACTAGAAAGAATTTTCGATTTTGTTTTGACTATGGCAGACCAACACGGCTACCCACCTGTAACATATCTGTATTGCTATTGTCTGTATTCACATTAGGGGAAAGTAACTGCCTTCCTGTTCCAGAAGGAACAGCTACCATTGTTTCATTCAAGTTGCTGCATTTGGATCCCCAGTCTTATTGGTTCCCACCAAAAGGCAGCTTTGTGATTGCTTGAGATTGTTCCCTCCAAAATGTATCCTCTACTGTCCCTATAAATGTAGCATCCCTCTCCTCAGTTCCCCAGTCTCGTTTGTCTGAATAAAGAGTGTTACACGAAGATGCTGTCTCCTGCCTGCTTTGTCAGAGCTGAAATCACTTGCTGAATCACGATCCCCACGTTACAACAATTATTATTATTATTATTATTATTATTATTATTATTATTATTATTACCATTACCTGGAGCAATCTGCATGATAAACCGATCCCGTACCACTAAGCTACGTAGTCCTTTGATGGCAGGGCACCATAAAATGCAGAGCATTAATACCAAAAGATAGATAAAAAATCCTATCCCTTCAGCAGTGAAAAGAAGACCTTTCAACAAGGACTATTTCCCCCATGACAAGTTGAGATATCTCCCTGCAAGACAGACCTCATTTTGCATCTGGTCACTGGAAGATACTTACCAATGAATCCCAGCAGCACCAGCAAAAGAAGCAGCTGTGGTCCGAACGCTTTCATGATACTTCATCGATCGGGTGCTAATATTTCTGCCGGCTCCCATCCACCCTGGACATTTATCCTTTGGGGCCCCCTCTGCAAAAAGGTGGGCTTTGGCACACTCGTGCCGCATCGTGACTCAGGCATGGATTTAGGAATTAGCTTTGGCATTGTATACAGCCTGACCACATGCATGTTTACTCCAAACTCAATTCTGCTGAATTCATTGGTGCGCACGCCCAAGCGGGCAAGCAGAGGTCAGCCATTAAACTTATCAGAGGACCCCGGGGCCAGTCACTGCCGCTCAGTGTCACCTACCTCGCAGGGTTGTTGTGAGGATATGGAGGGAGGGAGGCCCAGGCCACCTTGAGCTCCTTGGACGGGTGGGATATGAAAGGTAATAAAAACACGAGGAGAGCCCCAGTTTGGCAGTGTATGGTTTTCAACACTGCTGTCTGGGCATGCGTGAGCCCTTATTATATCACAAAGCAGAAATCTAGCAAATCAGCAGAACTGTACTCTATTCACGCTTTCCTCTCCCCTTTTCTGGCCTTGGGCACATCCCATGACCGTCCTTGCTGCAAAGTCTGCTTGCCTTGTCATTGCCAGGCTTATTTGATTCATTAACAGGGTTCATCATCATCATCAATTTATTATTTACACCCTGCCCATCTGTTTGGGTTTCCCCAGCCACTCTGGGCGGCTCCCAACAGATTATTAAAAGCGCGTTAAAACATCAAACATTAAAAACTTCCCTAAACAGGGCTGCCTTCAGATTTCTTCTAAATGTCAGGTAGCTGTTTATTTCCTTGACCTCTGAAGGGAGGGCGCACCATAGGGTGGGCGCCAGCACAAAGAAGACCCTCTGCCTGGTTCCCTGTAACCTCACTTCTTGCAGTGAGGGAACCGCCAGAAGGCCCTAGGAGCGGGACCTCAGTGTCCGGGCGGAACAGTAGACCCCTGGGTTACGTTACCTTCGGGTAAAGAACGTGGCAAACCCGGAAGTGTATTCTATTGGGTTTTGGCACGTGTGCATGCTTAGAAGCGCCTCTGCTTATGGAATTTTCAGGGTCCGTATGAACCCCCGGAACGAATTGCATCTGTATCCAGAAGGTCCACTGAAAGGAGAGATCGGACGGCCATCTGCCATGGATGCTTCAGCTGAGATTCCTGCATTGCTGGGGGTTGGACTAGATGACCCTCGGATCCTCTCCTATCTCTCCACTCCTGAATTCGAGGAGGAGGTTCCTTGCCTCCTGCAAAGACCTTTCCCCTGCAAGCTGTTCCTCTGGTTTCCAGCCAACAGAGGGAGATGGTCAGAGTGCAACCAAGAGCCTCACACCCAAATGGATATCTGGGCATTGGCGCAGCCAATCCATAAAAAAGAATTAAAATCCGAGGTTCTGCCCTGGCTACGGGAGTGTGCAGTGAGAGAGAAAGAGAGAGAGGTTCTGCCAAGGGAGAGAGGGCTGAGCGGCGTGGACTCGGCTTTGCAAGGGTTAAAGTGAACCAAGCTGCCTTCCTAGAGAGGACAGGAAGCAAGAGGGGACCAGGTCCTCCAGAGCCAAGGCCCCTCCCTCCCCAGTCCTCTCCTGCAAGGGCTGCATGGCTGTCCCCTCCTGGGATCTGGTGAGTCTCCTCTCTCTCCCCCCCCCCCCCCAGAGGGTGCAGTGAGGAGGCGGTGGGGGTCCCAGGGCTGCAGCAGGGGAGGATGCCAGCCTGGGGGGGAGGGGTGCCTGATCTGCTCATGCAGGGGGAGGAGAGGGTCCTGCCAGGGAGGGGCCAGGTCTGCAACGCTCTCCTTCCTGGAGATCAGAGGGTCCCAAACTCATTCGGCCTTTCAGAAAAAAACTGACTCCCACGAGATCCCCCTTCTTTAAACAAAGGAGTCCCTAAGACTTTAACTCTGTGTGACATCGCCCAGCGTCATTGCACAACAGAGGAAACATGTGAAAATAGTTTTCCAAAAGTGGACGAGGAGGTGGACTAGCCCCCCCCCAAAAAAAAAACACCCACGTGGAGGAAGGAAGGTGGGAGAGAAAGGCTAGGGATAAAAAGAGGGATCCCAGCCCATAGTCTGGCTGCTGCATTGCAAACCAGTTTCCCAGTCGTCTCCAAGGGCAGCTCCATATGGAAGCCACTGCAGCAATCCCCTCGCACCCAGAGTATTAAGTAGTGGGTGGACATAGCAGACGACACAGTGCTTCTCCAAGCAGCTCTCATTATTCTCAGGCTGGAACAGAACTGAACTGAAGGGCTGAAACAAAATAGAAAATTCTTTCCTTAGAGACCAACTTAGAGACCAACTGAGTTTGTTCTTGGTATGAGCTTTCGTGTGCATGCACACTTCTTCTTCATATAAGCCAGCCTGCTTATATAGCACTCAGTAACATGCAACAGTAACAACTCTCTCTAGCTACCCAATCCGTGAACGGCACTCTCAATCCTTCATTTGCACGTGGACCTGAGTGGGAACTGCAGTCACGTTGGGCAGAGTGAAACTATATACAAAACACCCCTAGTGGCCCAGGGTGAAAACTTCAATACATAACACAGAGCAGGGCATCCCAGGACCACATCCTCTCTGTCCCAAAGGGATTGTTGCTTGCAAACCAGCTGGAAATGGGCGCTGCTACTCACTGAGCTTCCAGGGACCTTGACATCGATGGCTGTGTATGTGTTAAGCTATTGAATAATAATAATAATAAATTACCCGCCTAAATTTCAAGGGAGGTGTCTTTGGCCCCGCCCACTTGGCCCTCAGGGGGTTGGCCAGATACATACCTTGCCCTCGGAGCAAAGAAAATGGGACCCCATCCCAGGAGTCTGTCTGGAGAGCGGCAGAGAGTCCAAGTGCAAGAAAAGGAGACAGAAGCAGGGGAGTGCAGTTGGGGGTGGGGAGCAACTCCTGAGGACCCCCGGGTGAGGACCCCCACTAGAACCAAGCATCCATTTTTCACAAGATACAAAGGATTCCCTTGTCAGTCGGTTCTGACTTCATGCATTGACTGGAAGGAGGCAGAAACCAGGTTGATTATGTCATGTGACAACGATGCATGAGAGCAGGAACAGCTGTTGGAGTCTAACTGCCATAACTGCCATTCTAGTCTGTAGCTGTTTTTCTGTGCTGTGTGAGTTACCTACCTTGACTGTGGTGACTAGTTTCTCTCAGAGTGTGTGCCAGTACAGAGAAGAGCCCGTATTCTATATGTGACCTATTTTTCAGAAAAAGTTTATTTTAAACTTAATAAAAGTTTTTATTTGTTTCAATGAAAATTCTGCTTGAATAATTCCCGCTGCGCGTCAGATTAATCTCACAGAAATCCCTTCAGTTGTCTCTGCGTTGCTAGAAGGCTAGAGACTTATTTCTTCTCCTCTTCCTCCTCTTTCTTTTCAAAAGGATAGCTCATGTTCTGGGATGTGGTGCAAGACTCTTCCATTCTTGCTCAGGGAACCATTCCCACCCCCCCACCCCCCGTCCTCCAAATTCTGTAACAGAACAATGTATTTGCTTTGTAGTATTTCCTAGAGCTTTTCATTCATTCAGACAGACAGAACTCGGCAGAAGACCAAAGGGTTCCTTTCAATCTCTAAGAGCAGGGGTCAGCAACCTTTTTCAGCCGTGGGCCGGTCCACCGTCCCTCAGACCATGTGGTGGGCCAAGACTATATTTTGAAAAATAATATGAATGAATTCCTATGCCCCACAAATAACCCAGAGATGCATTTTAAATAAAAGGACACATTCTACTCATGTAAAAACACGTGGATTCCCGTGTTGGCATATTAAGCTGAGCAACTGCGCAACAAGAAGGTTGAGGAGACTGTAGAGCAAAACTAGGAGTGGATTTAATAAAAAGCAAAATAACAGAAATTACATTAGCTAACAATACATTACAGAAACATGACCCATACAGTGACCCACCACCCAGGGTACTGAGAGAGGTACGCAGACCTCCTTATATACCGTACCCGATTACTGACACGCCCAAATCAAGACAAACTCAGCATCACCTGCTGCACTGTCCCACAGCTGGAAAACCAGGTCAATTACTTTCATTCTTGCTTTTAAAGAGATATTTCTGTGGAACAGTAATGAACCTTAAATTAACATCCAACATCCCGGACCGTCCGCGGTGATCCGGCCAACGGGCCTTAGGTTGCCTACCCTTGTCTTAGAGGCTTCCTGAGAGTACAGATGGATGAGGGAGACTCAGCTGGCCCTGGAACAGGAAGAGGCCATGTCACCCAAACTGGGAGCAGTGGGGGATTCTGGGAAAACTGTGCAGGAGATCCTGGGTGAGGAGCACACCCTCCGCTCAGAGGTGCAGAGCTGGCAGTTTGGGTGGTTCTGCTACCTGCAAGCCAATAGACCCCGAGAGGTTTGCAGCCAACTGTACCACTTTTGCCACCAGTGGCTCAAGCCAGAAAGGCACACGAAAGCTGAGATGCTGGACCTGGTGATTTTGGAGCAGTTCCTGGCTGTCCTTCCCCTGGAGATGGAGAGCTGGGTGAGGGACTGTGGAGCAGAGACCAGTTCCCAGGCGATTACCCTGGCTGAAGGTTTCTTCCTGAGTCAGGCAGAGGAGAGAAAGCAGAAACAGAGAAAGCAGGTGAGAGAGACTGTCCTCTGGATACTCCAAACAGGACAGAGAACATCCCATAATGGTCTGCTGATGGCCCATCCGTTTTCTGGGAAAGCATCCATGGAATGAGATCTCACACCCTTCAAGTCTTTGTCATTCTCTTACTAATATTTCTCCCCATTCTCTGTTTTGAATCCTTGTTTCTATTTCAGGGAAAGGATCATTTTGCAGAAATGGACCTGGATTCCTGTGAGGCAGAGAGGCCTCCGTTGGACACCAGAGAGAGGCCACTGGGTAAGGAGGAAGGTGGATTTTCTCCATTTGGTCTCATCCTGTTGGTTTTCCAACTCATCTGAGGGTTCTTTTCATCTTGTCTTGGGGGGAGACAGTTGGGAACAAGGGTCCAGAGGAGGGGAGATGTATTTCTGCACAACAAGCATATGAAATGGGCACAAACGTCCAAATGCTCTCAGCAGGTAAGGCTTTCTCAAAGGCCCATCTGTAGTTAGAGATGCCCTGTTTCACCTGTGAGAGAAGCAGGCACTCCTAGCATCCTGTTTACCTTTTCTCTCTTGCAGGTGACAGAATGATGCCGGGAAGACCTCCTGATCCGTCTTTTCATGGGGGCAGAAGGGAAGCAGCGGCTGTGGAACCAGATCAGGTCAGGGGAAACTGCCATGTGGGGAGAGAGGCCAAGGGATGGAGCAATGTCATGGACTGGTTGGGCATTGAGGAATGGTGGGAGGAAGCAGCCGGGGAACCAGGAAGGGAAGATGGCTCAGATCCCAAGAAGTGGAAGTAGAAGAAGGATGGGCGGTCAGAGGGGGAAGAGGGAGAAGCCTGGGAAGAGGAGGTGTCAGAAGCTGAAGGGGTAACAGGGCTTAGTGAGCTGGGAGACTCTGTGGCAGAATGCAGTGCAGAATCACAGGCAGAAGAGGAAGGAGGCGAGTGGGAGGAGGGAGGTCGAGAGGTGAGGTGAGTCAGGATAAGGAGGAGCCACCGGTGTCTCCCTCTCCTTTTGCCAGAAGCCAGGACACCCCCCTGCATTGCAGGAATCTCTGCTAGACCATCCGAGACAGATGGCCATCCAAAATAGCCTTCTTTTATTTCTAGATTGATCACAGAATGCTAAAATTTGTTTCTAAGCAGTGGACAAATGAGAACAAATAGTGGCCTGGATTCACCTAACCAGCCCCACCCGCTGCAAAACGGGGCCTGCTCCCAATTCCCCCCCCCCTCCATGCCCCCATGAACCCCTTGAATTTGACTCCAAGGCATTGGGAGGGAACTCCCCAGAACAGCTCTCGAGGAGAGGAGAAAGTGGATCCTTCCATCAGGCAAACTGGAATGCTTGCGTAGGCAGAATGACTTGGAAAACACAAGGTGGAATACCACCTATTTGCACAAAGTTGAACACCAATAATAAAAATGAAGAATAAAATAAGCATCCAGAATTAAAATGTGCAGCAAAGCAATCCTATTGAAACAACACTGCAATTTACAGGAAGGAAACGACAGAGCATTGTGTAGCAGATCATATTTCTGCTGTCTCAGAGGAGGACATTTCCCTTTTTCTTTTAGGGTCCAGTGTGCTTTGAAGATGTCGCTGTCCGTTTCACGGACGAGGAGCGGGCGTTGCTGGATCCTGACCAGAGAGCTCTGCATAAGGATGTCATGGAGAATAGTGGGATCGTGGCCTCTTTTGGTAAGGCTCTCTGTGGGATTGACATATCTGCCTGGAAATTCAAAAAATAACTCTATGTGACCTACCTCATATATTTTCACAGAGCTCAACAGTGGCCCCTATAACACCTGGGAACCTAACACCCTCACAATAAACAGTAAATTACAGTTTTTTCTTTGAACAATCTTCCTCAAATTATTCCTTTTTTCTACCACGATTATGCTGCTCTGAACTGCCCAGGCCACCTTAAATGTCAGCTTCAGAATTGTTAGGAAAGATAAGTAGCTTCAGGTTTTCTGTTTATGTTTTTGCTCCTGTCAGTCTTGGGTTGACCAAAGAGACGGCTGACATTGGAGATGGAGGGGATGCCATGACTGGGCCAAAAAATATCCATCCCAGAGCAGAGCCAGGCTTATTGAGTCTCAGGTAGTGGTAGCAGTGATGATGATGATGAGGATGATGATGATAATGATGATGATAGTAATACAGTGGTACCTCGGTTTACATACTTAATCTTTTCCGGAACAGGACTGTTCTTAAATCGAGGTACCACTGTAGTAATAATAATAATTTTTATTTATTCTCTGCCCATCTGGCTGGGTTGCCCCAGCTACTCTGGGTGGCTTCCAACACATATATAAACATGAAACATTAATAATAATCATAATCATAATCATAATCTGATCCCATATAAAAAGAACATTAACTTTAAAATGAACAACTTATACTAGTGGCCAAACTTGTGGAAACCTTTCGTGAAAAGTGTATTTCTGAGGTTTGATTGGTCATAACACCACTTTTGTGTAGAGTAATACCACAAAATTAGATATCTTTTTTAAAAAAAGAATTTATTGAATTTTAATAATACAACAAAAACAAAACACTACAAAAATTACAAAAATACAAATACAATAATACAAAGGGAAACAACTAAAAAATCTCACAAAAACACTTATTTAATTATCCTTATACTATTGCATAACATACTTTGGGGACCTCCTCACATCCTCCCTTTCTGCGTTCATTGCAAATCCTCTTTAGTAATTTCATAACATTGTATAATCATCATTCTCTTCTAATCTTATTCCTTATAAAAATAAAATACTATTAACTAATTCTTATCTCCTATATTAAACTCACTAAGTTCATAACTGTAACCTTATATGTCCTCTGATTTCATTCTCAGACGACAATCTTTTCATCCTGTTTCAAATAGTCTTTGAATTTCTTCCAATCCTCCTGCACCGCTTCTTCCCTCTGGTCTCGGAGTTTCCCGGTCAGTTCTGCGAGTTCCATATATTCCATCGTCTTCATCTGCCAATCTTCCACCGTTGGTAATTCTTCAGTTTTCCAGTTTTTAGCTAATAAGATCCTAGCAGCTGTTGTGGCATACATAAAAAACGTTTTATCCTTGTTGGGGATTTCATAGTTAGTCATGCCCAGCAGAAAGGCCTCTGGTTTTTTTACTAAATGTGTTTTTCAACACCTTTTTAAGTTCATTATATATAATTTCCCAGAAGACCTTTACCTTTGGGCACATCCAGCACATATGAAAGAAGGTACCTTCCACTTGCTTACATTTCCAGCATTTATTACATAAACCATGATACATTTTAGCTAACTTAACTGGAGTTAAATACCATCTATAAATCATTTTCATGATATTTTCCCTTAACATATTGCATGCAGTAAACTTAATACCTTCCCTCCACAATTTCTCCCAATCTTCCAACATTATATTATGTCCAACATCTTTCGCCCAATCAATCATTACCGATTTGACCATTTCATCCTTCGTATGCCACTCTAGCAACAGATTGTACATTCTGGAAAGATTTTTAATATTTGGTTCTATCAACTCCGTTTCCAACTTGGATTTCTCTGACTGAAAGCCTTGTTTCTTATCAAACTTATAAACTTCATTTATCTGGTAGTACTGCAACCAGTCAGATACTTTCCCTTTCAATTGCTCATAACTCTTCAATTTGAAATTCTGACCTTCTCGTTCTAGTATGTCAGCATATTTCGGCCAATTAGCAGGCATGTTAGGTCTTTTATAGGCCTTTGCCTCTACTGGTGATATCCATCTGGGAATCTTTCTTTCTAGCAAATCTTTGTTCCGAATCCAAACCTGATATAATGCATTCCTGATAATGTGAGATTTAAAGGCTTTGTGGGCTCCCATCAGGAGTTAGATAATGTGAGATTTAAAGGCTTTGTGGGCTCCCATCGGGAGTTAGAGAGATAAACAACTACCTGTCATTTAGAAAATACCTGAAGGCAGCCCTGTTTAGGGAAGTTTTTAATTTGTGACTCTGTATTGTGTTTTGGTATTTGTTGGAGGCCGCCCAGATGGGCGGGGTATAAATAATAATAATAATAATAATAATAATAATAATAATAATAATAATTAACTTTATCATACCAAAGATATGCATGCCAATCAAATACATTGTCATGTTCTTCCAAATCTAAAACATCTGTATTTTCTAACTTAAACCAATCCTTTAGCCAGCAAAAGGCCGCAGCTTCAAAGTAAATCCTAAGATCTGGCAGAGAGAATCCACCTCTTTCCTTAGAGTCTGTCAATATCTTATATTTTATCCTTGGTTTCTTCCCCTGCCAGACAAATTTTGACAAATCCTTTTGCCACCTTTTAAAACAATCTAACTTATCAATGATCGGAAGAACTTGAAATAAAAACAACATCTTTGGCAATACATTCATCTTAATAACTGCTATTCTGCCCATCAAAGACAATTTCAATCTAGTCCATATATCCAAGTCTCTTTTGATCTCACTCCACAGTTTCTCATAATTGTCTTTGAACAGGTTTAGATTCTTAGGAGTCAGATTCACCCCCAGGTATTTAACCTTGTTAACAAAACTAAGTCCTGTTAGAGTTTGTAACTTCTGTACCTGCATAATTGATAAGTTCTTAGTTAAAACTTTAGTTTTTGCTTTATTCAACTTAAATCCTGCAACCTGCTCAAATGATTCAATTATCTCCAGTGCTTTAACCACACTGGACTCTGGGTCTTGTAAAGACAACACAAGATCGTCTGCAAAGGCTCTCAGTTTGTATTCTTTCTCCCCCACCCTAATCCCTTTAATCTTCTGTTCTTTTCTAATCATGTTCAGTAGAACCTCCAGGACCGTTATAAAGAGTAAGGGAGAGATAGGGCATCCTTGTCTCGTTCCTTTCTCTATTCTAATTTCTTCTGATATCACATTGTTTATAATAATCTTTGTTTTTTGTTCTTTATAAATGGCATTTATGCCATTCAAAAACCTTTGACCGACCTCCATCTTTTCCAAATTCTTCTTCATAAAACTCCAAGAAATATTGTCAAAGGCCTTCTCCGCGTCTATAAACATCAATGCAGCTTCTGTATTTATCTTCTTTTCCAATCTTTCCAATATATCGACAATATTCCTTGTGTTACTATTCATATGTCTACCAGGTAGAAAACCTGCTTGATCTTTGTGGATAAATTCCTTCAAAACTCCTTTTAATCTCATGGCCATGATATTTGCAAATATTTTGTAATCCACATTTAGAAGTGATATTGGTCGGTAATTCTTCATCTGAGTTTTTTCTGTTTCTGGTTTTAATATCAATGTGATATACGCTTCTTTCCATGACTCCGGCGCCCTCCCTCCCTCTAGCATTCCATTGCAAACTTCCAATAAAGGTTGAATCAGCCAATCCTTCAAAGTCTTGTAATATTTTGCAGTTAGTCCATCTGGTCCTGGGGCTTTACCCATTTGCATTTTATTAATTGCTTCCTCAATCTCTTGATTTGTAATGGGGTGGTTGAGTATTGTAATCTTTTCTTCTGGGATTTTATGCAAACCATTCTTTTCCAAAAAATGCTCTATAATGCCTTCTTCTTGTTTATCCTCTTTGTACAATTGTTTGTAGAGCTTCTGAAAACATTTTCTGATCTCTGGGTTCTCCACAATTTTGTCATTTATTTTAATATTAGTGATGGTATTTAATTTCTGTCTTTTCTTTAACTGCCAAGCAAGTAATTTTCCCCATTTGTTTGCCGATTCGAAAGTTTTCTGTTTCATTAATCTAATTTTCCATTCTATCTCTTGATTAAGTAATTTAGAATATTGGGACTGCAAGATCTTTATCTCTTTCTGTAATTGTTGATTTTTGGGGTGTCCTCTTAATTTTTTCTCTTTATCTCTTATCTGTTCCAAAAGCTTTTCTTTTTCAATGTTTTGTTCCTTTTTCCTCCTTGCCTTTTCTCTTATGAGGAAACCTCTCATGACAGCCTTACTTGCATCCCAAATAATTCTGTTTTCCGCTTGGGTTCTCAAGTTTATCTGAAGATAATCTTTAATCGTCTTTTTGGCTTCTTCTAAAACTTTTGGTACTCTCAGCAGAGAATCATCCATTCTCCATCTAAATGAATCCTTGGAGGAAATTTTTAAGTCCAATTACACTGCATTATGATCCGAACAAGTCTTAGGACAAATTTCTGCCTTGTAGATCTTAGGTGCCAATAGCCTGGAAATCCATATGTAATCTAGCCGTGACCATGACAATGTGATTCTGAATAATATGTTGCCTCTGTTTCTGTAGGATTCTTTAATCTCCATGAGTCTATCAAATCCAAATTGTCCACCATTTCAAAGAAAGTTTTTGGCAGTTTCCCTTCATTTGTAATTTTAGTTCTTTGTGATCTGTCCATCAAGGTGGAAACTGCCCCATTAAAGTCCCCCAGGCAAATGAAATTGTAATCCAAATAGTCCAATAGGATGTCATGGATTTTCTTGAAAAAGATTGATTTCCCATCATTTGGTGCATAAATACCCAGTATCAAATATTTCTCGCCTTGCACAATTATTTTGATTGCAATGTATCTGCCTTCTTCATCTTTAAACAGTTGTCTTGGATTGTGTTTCTCCTTTGCATAAATAACGACTCCTCTTTTCTTGACCCTGTCCGATGAGATGAATTCTTCTCCAAGTTTTTTATTTTGCAGTATCCTTCACTATTGATGCTGCCAATTCGTCTTCCTCAAGTTCCCCAAAAGCAGACAATTCTTTAACTAAAAAGTCTTTAAGGCTCTCTTGTTCCAACTCTGGAAGATGTCTCAATCTCAGGTTCTGTTCCCTTTCTTTTAGTTGAAGCAGAGCAAGAGACTCCTGTATTTCTCTTTGCTGATTTTCAAGTCTTTGTATTTTTTCTGTGTCCAAAGCTTCAACTTTTTGTTCCACGGCCGCAATTTTAACTTTAAATTCTTCAGATTCTTTCTTCAAAGCACCAACTTCTTTCCCAATTTGTTTAATGGTCACAGTATTCTCCTGCACCGTCTTATCCACAGCTTTAATACTTTGTTCCAATCTATCTGATGTTGCTTGAATATTAGCATTCACCTTCTCAAAAGCCGCAAGCACCTGCTCTTCAAATGTTTTGGAAGTTTTCCTTTGTTTCTCTTCCTTTTCCTTTTGTTTCTCTTCCTTTTCCTTCTCTAACTTTGTTCTCAACCTTGTTGATGCAAGTGGTGGGGTGCCAATGTCTTTATCCATTTCAATGCAATCTGCAGCTGGGAACCAAGGTCACTCTAACTTGTTGTAGAGCTGAAACCCTCCAAATAGCTCTCAAGGCTGAACCAGAGAATAACAAAGTCTTAAGCACTCTCCTTTAACAAACAAGAGTCCACCAAGAACAATAGTTCTAATTCTCAATCAGAATAAAGAATTCAATTCTTTTAAGTCTTTTAACCTCTCAGTCAAGTCAAGAAAAAGAAGGGGTCCACAAAATAACCTTCCAACCAAGACAAATTGTTACTTGTAATCCAGTCTCCAGTGCAAATGTCTTTAAAAAGTTCAATTGAACAGTCGCAGACTTCAAAGTAACAAGTAGGAAACGAAAGTAGCAAACAGTCTGTTACAATGTAGCAATGTAGCAGAGGGTGAGCGGTGTCTTCTTAATACTATTTGTAATCCACAGGAAGAAATGAATAAAATAAGTGCAATTCTTGCCCCCAATGGGGTTTTTTACAGTCTAAGAAATCAGAGCATTACTTAAAAGCAAGTCTTTCGCGGCTTCAGTTCCACTGCATTACTTTAATCCTGCCGCAGTCAGAGAGAGACGGACTTCCTCTTTTGATCTCTCTCTGTTAGCCAAATAGTTTACAACTTTAAAATAGAATTAAGCTCCAGTACTTATGGAGTCCTTTCTTTCAAGCCAAATTAGAGGAAAAGCAAAGCGCTCAAAAATCCGTCAGCAGCCGCTGCTTCGTGTCTCCGGGAAAGAGGTCGATCCTCAGTACTGCACCTTTCAACTCCGCTCGCTCAAGCAGCCCTTACTAGTGCTTACTCGACAGTAGAGGCAGCGCGTCTTGGTACCCGCTGGATCCCAGGTCTTCAGGACGCTCCTCCTGAAGTTTTTGCGGAGGTCTGCAGCGCGGTTGCGGTTCCTCCAAGCCCGAAAACACCGGAGCCCCTCAGAGCAGAGAGAGCTCCTGAATGACCGGAATGGCGCTTCACCAGAATCATAGAATCATAGAGTTGGAAGAGACCCCAAGGGCCATCCAGTCCAACCCCCTGCCAAGCAGGAAACACCATCAAAGCATTCCTGACAGGTGGCTGTCAAGCCTCTGCTTAAAGACCCCCAAAGAAGGAGACTCCACCACACTCCTTGGTAGCAAATTCCACTGCCGAACAGCTCTCACTGTCAGGAAGTTCTTCCTAATGTTTAGGTGGAATCTTCTTTCTTGTAGTTTGAATCCATTGCCCCGTGTCTGCTTCTCTGGAGCAGCAGAAAACAACCTTTCACCCTCCTCTGTATGACATCCGTTGATATATTTGAACATGGCTATCATATCACCCCTTAGCCTTCTCTTCTCCAGGCTAAACATACCCAGCTCCCTAAGCCGTTCCTCATAAGGCATCGTTTCCAGGCCTTGGACCATTTTGGTTGCCCTCTTCTGGACACGTTCCAGCTTCTCAGTATCCTTCTTGAACTGTGGTGTCCAGAACTGGACACAGTATTCCAGGTGAGGTCTGACCAGAGCAGAATATAGTGGTACTATTACCTCCCTTGATATAGACGCTATACTCCTATTGATGCAGCCCAGAATTGCATGGCTTTTTTAGCTGCTGCATCACACTGTTGACTCATGTCAAGTTTGTGGTCTACCAAGACTCCTATATCCTTTTCACATGTACTGCTCTCAAGCCAGGTGTCACCCATCCTGTATTTGTGCCTTTCATTTTTTTTTGCCCAAGTGTAGTACTTTGCATTTCTCCCTGTTAAAATTCATCTTGTTTGCTCTGGCCCAGTTCTCTAATCTGTTAAGGTCATTTTGAAGTGTGATCCTGTCCTCTGGGGTATTAGCCACCCCTCCTAATTTGGTGTCATCTGCAAACATGGTCAGGATGCCCTCAAGCCCATCATCCAAGTCATTGATGAAGATGTTGAATAAGACTGGGCCCAAGACAGAACCCTGTGGCACCCCACTAGTCACATCTCTCCAGGATGAAGAGGAGCCATTGATGAGCACACTTTGGGTTCGGTCAGTCAGCCAGTTACAAATCCACTGAATGGTAGCTCTGTCTAGCCCACATTTTACCAACTTCTTTATAAGAATATCATGGGGCACCTTGTCAAAGGCCTTGCTGAAATCAAGATAGGCTATATCCACAGCATTCCCTTCATCTACCAGGCTTGTAATTCTGTCAAAAAATGAGATCAGGTTAGTCTGACATGACTTATTTTTCAGAAACCCATGCTGACTTTTAGTTATCACAGCGTTCCTTTCTAGGTGCTCAAAGACCGTTTGCTTAATGATCTGCTCTAGAATCTTTCCTGGTATTGATGTCAGGCTGACTGGGTGGTAATTGTTTGGGTCCTCTCTTTCCCCCTTTTTGAAAATAGGGACAACATTTGCCCTCCTCCAGCCTGCTGGCACTTCACCTGTTCTCCAGGAATTCTCAAAGATTACTGCCAGTGGTTCTGAAATCACCTCTGCCAGTTCTTTTAATACTCTTGGATGTAGTTCATCTGGCCCTGGAGACTTGAATACATCTAAATTAGCCAAGTATTCCTGTACTACCTCCTTACTTATTCTGGGCTGTGTTTCCCCTGCTGAATCATCTGCTCCATATTCTTCAGGTCGGGCATTGTTTTCTTTCTTGGAGAAGACTGAGGCAAAGAAGGCATTGAGGAGTTCTGCTCTTTCTCTGTCCCCTGTTCGCATTTCACCATCTTCTCCTCTAAGTGACCCCACTGTTTCCTTGTTCTTCCTTTTGCTACGGACGTACCCATAAAAGCCCTTTTTGTTGCTTTTAACCTCTCTAGCAAGCCTGAGTTCATTCTGTGCTTTAGGTTTTCTGACTTTGTCTCTACACGTACCACGTACTGGCTATTTGTTTGAATTCCTCTCTGGTGGTTTCCCCCCTTTTCCATTTTTTGTACATATCCCTTTTAAATCTTAACTCATTTAAAAGTTCTTTAGATAGCCACCCTGGCTTCTTTAGGCACCTTCCATGTTTCCGTCTCACTGGTATTGCTTGAAGTTGTGCTTTTAATATCTCCCTTTTAACAAGCTCCCAACCATCATGAACTCCCTTCCCTTTTAGTATTTCTGTCCATGGGATTTCACCCAGCATTTCCCTAAGTTTTCTGAAGTCGGCTTTCTTAAAGTCTAGAATTTGAGTCTTAGTATGCTTGGTTGCTCCTTTCCGCTGTATAATAAACTCCAGTAGAGCATGGTCACTCCCACCTAATGATCCTGCCACTTCTACCCCACTAACCAGGTCATCACTATTGGTTAGGACCAGATCTAAAATGGCTGATCCTCTTGTTGCTTCTCCCACTTTCTGGACAATGAAATTGTCTGCAAGGCCAGTGAGGAATCTGTTCGACCTTATGCTCTTGGCTAAGTTTTACATCCAACAAATATCAGGGTAGTTGAAATTCCCCATTACTACTATCACTTCCTTTTGAATGCTTGGCTATCAGTTCCAGGAAGGCATCATCTGTGTCCTCAGTTTGGCTTGGGGGTCTATAATAAACTCCCACAATGAGATCACTGTTATTTTTCTCTCCCTTAATTTTGACCCAGATACTCTCAACTTGGCTTTAGAGTTTCAGATCCTGGATCTCTTCACAGGTATACACATCCCTGGCATATAACGCTACTCCTCCTCCTTTCCTGTTTGGTCTATTTCTCTGAAATAGATTGTATCCCTCTATTACTACATTCCAATCATGAGACTCATCCCACCAGGTTTCAGTGATGCCTATTATGTCATATTTAGTTTTCTGTACCAAGAGCTCAAGTTCATCTTGTTTATTTCCCATGCTCTGTCCCCCATAAAATTATATATCAATGGAAAGATAATATAATGAAGAATGTAATGCAATAACTTTTATGAAGGAGTATTTATTAGAACAGGGGTCATAAAGAAAAACCGTGAAACCTTTGGTAACCATTGGTAACCTTTAGCTTTAATTACGGCCTTACAAGGTCTTCCCGTGAAGTGAACCAAGTTTTTAGTTCTGCAGTTGTTATATTGTGAAACCAAGGCTGAATTATTGCCTCTGTTAATTGGGCTTTATTGCTGGGTTGATTCAGTCTAACAGTTTCTTTATTCGGCTCCATAGATTTCCGATTGGGTTAAAGTTTGGGTTATTCCCAGGCCATTCCAGCAGTGGAATAGGATTATCTTGAAAACACCTTTTGCACACAGCAGCAACATGACATGGAGCTGAATCTTGTTGAAATAGAAAATAAACAAATATTTCTATAAATATCTATAAATGCTTCAGTTTCTGGGAAAAGATCACCTGCGGAACACTTCAGTTTGGGCTCAAGTATTTCATTCATGCATTTTGGGGGATTTACATTCCCATTAATGACACAAATTCTGCCCACACTTTTGCTGCCATGCAAACCCAGAACATCACATTATCTGGCTGTTTCACGGTCGGTGTAATGCAGGTAGGATGTAAATCTTCTCCGATTCTTCTCCTCGCTTATTTCATGCCATCACTACCAAGCAAGGAGATTTGGGTCTCATTGCTCCAAATAACACTGTCCCGTTGTTCCTCTGTACAGTTAACATGGGTTTAATCTTTTCAACCTTTGCTTGAGAGATAACAATGGCTTTTCCCTTAGAATTCTAGCCTTTAGACCAGTCCTTGCATTCAACTTCGCATTACATTTGCCATGTCATCTTGTATGCACCCGGATTATTTTCTTTTGTCATGTAGGGACAGTCTCTCCATTCTTCGATCTTCACTTTCCCTTGTGCACCTTTTCCTGCCTTTACCAGTCTAATTTTGTAATGACTGAGTCTCCTTATACTTCTTCAAAAATATAGAAAGGCCAGCTTTGGTTAAGTTTTCCCCAATCTCTCTTCTAATTTTTTCATAACTGTAGCCTTGTTCACTTAATAGTACAATTTTACACCACTTTCTGGGTGGCTAATCAACTCTTTGTGTCATTTCTATAATTTTTTATGCTTTACAAACTCACTAAATGAAAGAACACAAAAAACCAACCAACTTGATAACAATCACATAACACACTGACAAAAACCTTCCTAAGCAAGTTGTGCTTCATTTTTCTGGTTATTTGGCTGTAAGGTTTGATAGAATATGGGTAATTGAACAAACTTTGTTGGATTGCATTCTCTTTTTTTTAAAACTATTTATTCAGAAGATGTATATACCGCTTAACAAAAATCTGCAGCTGATTTACAGAAAAAGAATCAAAGTACAGTAAGATATGCACAAAGTTCAGAATACAATTAATACATTTCAAATGCGTCATTTAAAACAGCCACTGAACAAAGTAGCGCTCTCAAACATCTCCAATATACCTGAGTAAACAACCAAGCTTTTAGGAGACTTTCCCCCCCCCTCCCACCCTCCCTTCTGGACAGACCTTCGTTCTTCAGATCTTTAACCATGTACACAGTCTGTTCATTCGAGCTTGTATGTTTGGGTTGGCTTCACCCCTTTCTATACCTGTAAATTGCCCATTTATTTGTAATTCTTTGGCATTTATTTTCCCAACTATCCTCTGCTGCTATCTGTGCAAATATTTCAGATTGTACGTATTCAAAAACATAATCATTCCATTTTCCCATTTCCCATTTAGCCTTTTCTTTCCATCCCAGTGCAGTAACTGCCATTCCGGCTAGAATCATAATCTTATACAGCTCTTGCATATTACTTTTTACTTTGTTATTTCCCAGTATTCCCGAAAATAATAAATCCCTATTCACTTCTATATTTATTTGAAATAATCCAGAAATTACCTTTGTAATCTTTTGCCGATATTCCTTAACCAGACTGCATTCCCACCACATGTGGGAATAAAATCCTTTTTCCTGACCACAATGCCAACATTTGGGACTAAACCCTTTCACTATATACGCCATTTGTGCCGGAGTTCTATACCATTTTAATAAAAAATTTCTACTTAGTTCTTTAAACTTTTCTATTTTAATATTGTTTATATTATTCATCAGTTCTTGGACCGTATTTTGATGGATCATACCTTCCTGCTCCCATTTAATCTGGATTATCCTTATCACTCTTTCTTTGTCACTTATCAATTTATATAACATCGCTGCTATCCCTTTCTCCATTATTTGTCTTTTGTTCAGCACCATATCTATTTTCATTTTTGTCCCCATCATCTCCTCTGCTCTTTTCGTTTTTATCAAATCATAAAGTCCTTCCACTTTCAACCAATATTGTTTTCCTATTTTTTCCAAAAAAACATTTTTTTAAATTAAACTCCCTTCTTCATCATACATATTCCCCAATCTAACAAATCCCCGATCCTCCAATCTCCTCCACCAGCCAGGTTCCCCCTGACTCTCCTGCATATATTTTAACGGCATCCATCTTGAGAGAGTTGGCATCCATTTCGTATTCCATTTCTTCCTAGCGCAGTTTTCCTTGGTCCTATTGTCTTCTTACAAGCCATGTTATTATCTCTAATAAATATCCCCACTCTTCCTATTCCTTCATTTATTTCATTTTCCAGCCTATTTAGTCCTATCCTTATATCCAATATCTATTAAATTTTTCAGTTGGAACGTTTCATAATAAAATTCTAAGTTCGGTATTCCCCATCCCATCTCTTCTTGCGGTGAGTAATTTACTATGTCTGGGGTTCTAACTCTTTTGCTTCCAAAAATCCAATTTTTAAATACCTTATTCCATGTTTTAAACCATATTTTCCTAATGGGTAGTGAAATTACTTGAAATAAATATAATAATTTCGGTACCAGAAACATTTTAACTGCTCTGATCCTACCTAGAATAGATAAATTCTTATTTTTCCATGATTTTATATCCTTCTTGATCTTCCTCCATGCTTCTTTGTAATTTACATCTGGAATCCTAGCAATATTTTTAATGATATTTACCCCCAAATATTTAATTTTTTTCTTGTTAATATCCATCCTTGTCATTTTTGCAATTTCCTTCTTCTCCTCTTTATTTACGCCCCAAAACAGAATTTCAGACTTTTCCAAATTTACTCCCAATCCCGACTCCTCTTTAAAGTCCTTCAGGATTATCATAAATTCTCTTACGCCCTCAAGGGGGTTTGTAAATAATAATAGGATATCATCTGCATACATGTTCAACTTGATTTCCTCCTTTCCTTTCTTGTATCCTTTTATCCTTACTGAATTTCGTATCCTGTCTGCCAAGTACTCCATACCCAACACAAATAGTAGCGGTGAGAGTGAGCATCCTTGTTTAACTCCTTTTTGTATATTGAATTGATCTGAAACCCCCTCGTTCACTCTGACCACAGCCTTCCATTCTGTATACACTTCTCGGATTGCTTCCACAAAGTTTTCTCCTAATCCTACCTCCCGCATGATGTTCCATAAGAACTTATGTCTAATTGTGTCAAAGGCCTTATACACATCCAATTTTAAAACCACCAGTTTACCTTTTACCCTGCTTGTTAGTACGTTTAATACGTTTCTTATAGGATGGCCTATGTATCTTCCCTTAACAAATCCATATTGATCTTCCTTGATTATTTTAGGTAGTACCTTTTCCAATCGTCTTGCCAGGATCTTTGTAAATATCTTATAGTCTTGATTTAATACACTGATTGGTCTGTATGACCCCACCTCTGTAGGGTCCTTTTGTGGTTTTTTAATCACTACTATTTCCGCTAGTTTCCAAGTATCTGGGGCTTTCCCCCCTTCTAGGATATTATTAAATACTTTTTTTAGTTCTGCGCCCAGGATATGAATTGTTTCTTTATAAAAGTCTGCAGTAATTCCATCTAATCCTGGCGATTTCTTACTCTTAAATGATTTAACTACATTCTCTATTTCTTCCAGAGAGATTTCCTCCTTCAGTCTCAATCTGTCACTTTCTTCAATTTTAAACCCTAAGCTTTCCCTACTGATATTTTTATTTTCTTCTGTATATAAAGATTGATAGAATTCTGCAAATTCTTTCCTTATTTCTTTAGAGCTTTGTGTGAGTGTTTTCCTTCTGGTCTTAATGGCCTTCACCCTCTGTTTGTCCCTTCTTTTCTTTAAATAGTTTGCAAGTCTCTTATATGATCCTATTGAGGTTCTCTGAAAATCGTTTTTGATCATATTATCTCTCTTCCACACCGCAACTATATCCAACTCATCCAATTCCTGTTTTAACTTTCTTAACTGCTCCTTCCTACTCCTTAGATATTTAACCTGTTGCTGTTGTTGCAAAATTTCAATCTCTTTAATTTTTTCCTGTCTCCCCGATTACCACTCCTTCTTAATAGCATTCTCTTTCAATATACAATGTCCTCTTATAACAGCTTTCAAAGCGTCCCACACTACCGGGATCTCGGCTGAGCCATTATTCTCTTTAAAGTACCAGTCAATTTGATTTCTGATATATTCCCTGTCAATCTCTTTTGCCATTATTAGGTTATTATACCGCCATCTCCTACTTTCCCCATCTTCTTCCAGCCCCAGCTCCACAAATAGTGGAGCATGGTCTGATATCCATATTCCCATAGTCTTTGCCGTTTTAACACTAATTTCATTCCCATCTTTAATTAACACGTAATCAATATAAGAAAAAGTCTAGTGTCTGTTGGAAAAAAAAAGTAGGTTTAGTGCTGGGGTTTCCCATCTCAAACACATCCTTTAATCCCCATTTAGATAATCTAAATGTGTTATTGTTTTTGTTGGATTGCATTCTTGATTAAATTATCTTCCCATTGATATATAATTTCATAATATTACTCCAAAAGAAGTGGCGTTATGAGCCATTAAACCTCTGAAATACACATTTTTTCCAAAAGGGTTCCACAATTTTGACCACTACTGTATATCAAACAAAGCAACATTCAACAACTCATCAGAATCCAATAATAAATATGTTTGTTAATTACAAACAACACAGGTAATAAACACACCCCCAACTCCCTTCAGTACTTCTCCATTTGTTCCTGAGGCTCTAATCCCTTTTTGTCTCCATTGCAGATTGTGGAGGAAGCTGCAGTCAGAGCTCCCATTCCATTTCCCATCAACAAAATCTCATTGGAAAGAAACTCTATCAGTGTGTGGAATGTGGAAAGAGCTTCAGTAGGAAGGGCAGTCTCACTTCCCATCAAAGAATTCATACAGGGGAGAAACCATATCAGTGCTTTGAATGTGGAAAGAGCTTCAGTTGGAGCACTGATCTCACTTCCCATCAGAGAATTCATACAGGGGAGAAACCATATCAGTGCTTTGAATGTGGAAAGAGTTTCAGTCAGAACTCTAATCTCACTTCCCATCAAAGAATTCATACAGGGGAGAAACCATATCAGTGCTTTGAATGTGGAAAGAGCTTCTGTCAGAGCTCCATTCTCACTAAGCATCAGAAAATTCATACGGGGGAGAAACCATATCACTGCTTTGAATGTGGAAAGAGCTTCTGTCAGAGCTTCAATCTGACTAAGCATCAGAAAATTCATACGGGGGAGAAACCCTATCAGTGCTTTGAATGTGGAAAGAGCTTCAGTAGGAAGGAGAGTCTCACTTCCCATCAAATAATTCATATAGAGGAGAAACCCTATCAGTGCTTTGAATGTGGAAAGAGCTTCAGTAGGAAGCATAGTCTCACTTCCCATCAAATAATTCATATAGAGGAGAAACCCTATCAGTGTGTGGAATGTGGAAAGAGCTTCAGGAGGAAGAACACTCTCACTTCCCATCAAAGAATTCATACAGGGGAGAAACCCTATCAGTGTATGCAATGTGGAAGGAGCTTCAGTCAGAGCTCCTCTCTCGCTAAGCATCAGAGAATTCATACGGGGGAGAAACCCTATCAGTGCTTTGAATGTGGAAAGAGCTTTAGTCACAGCCGCAGTCTCACTTCCCATCAAAGAATTCATGCAGGGGAGAAACCCTATCAGTGCTTTGAATGTGGAAAGAGCTTTAGTCACAGCCGCAGTCTCACTTCCCATCAAAGAATTCATACAGGGGAGAAACCCTATCAGTGCTTTGAATGTGGAAAGAGCTTTAGTCGCAGCTGCAGTCTCACTTCCCATCAAAGAATTCATACAGGGGAGCAACCCTATCAGTGCTTTGAATGTGGAAAGAGCTTTAGTCACAGCTGCAGTCTCACATTCCATCAAAGAATTCATACAGGGGAGAAACCGTATCAGTGCTTTGAATGTGGAAAGAGCTTCACTGATAGCTCCTCTCTCACTTCCCATCGGAGAATTCATACAGGGGAGAAACCATATCAGTGCTTTGAATGTGGAAAGAGCTTCACTGATAGCTCCTCTCTCACCTCCCATCGGAGAATTCATACAGGGGAGAAACCATATCAATGCTTTGAATGTGGAAAGAGCTTCACTGATAGCTCCTCTCTCACTTCCCATCAAAGAATTCATACAGGGGAGAAACCATATCAGTGCTTTGAATGTGGAAAGAGCTTTAGTCACAGCCACAGTCTCACTTCCCACCAAAGAATTCATACAGGGGAGAAACCCTATCAGTGTGTGGAATGTGGAAAGAGCTTCAGTAGGAGCGACAAACTCACTTCCCATAAAAGAATCCATACAAAGGTCAGAAATGCCATTATACAGCTTTAGCAGCCAGGAAATCCGCACCTTTTTAACCAGACCTTTGTCTGATTGACATCTAATGCCCTTATAAAATGTAGTGTTTTGTGTTTTTACGTTGTAACCATCCTGAGACCTGTGGGTGTAGGCAATAGGTGCCAACTCTTAAAGGCCCAGGGGTCTTTTTCTCCAATAAAATACTTGAGGAGACTAGGCCTAAAAAAAAATCTGTGTTTTTTCATACGCAACCTTTTATTCTTCCGTAATTTGCCATACAATTTCTCTTTCAATTTGCCCTTTTAAAAAATAAAAAAATAAGCGTACAAAGGTCATGAGGAAAAAAATGGTAGCTCAGTTTACATACGCTTCAGGTTACATAGACTCCGCTAACCCAGAAATAACGCTTCAGGTTAAGAACAGAAATTGTGCTCTGGCGGTGCAGTGGCAGCAGGAGGCCCCATTAGCTAAAGTGGTGCTTCAGGTTAAGAACAGTTTCAGGTTAAGACCGGACCTCCAGAACGAATTAAGTACTTAACCCGAGGTACCACTGTACAAGAAAATACAAACGTGGACAGGTCCCTTCTTTGCGGGCCAAATACAAAAGTTTCTTTAAAGCAGGGATTCCCAAACTTGGGTCCTGGGGAGTGTCCGTGTTTTGAAAAAATAAAGGTCCTTGCCTCCTTTGCCTGGTCCTCAGACCATAGTCAGCACAAAGAGTCCTTGAAAAAGAGCCCTTTGCAGAATGCTGCTTTTATCACCAAAACTAAAACTTCTCCTGTAGGGGTCAATTAGCTAACCTGGATATATTTACCTGAATGTACTGTTAGAGACTCTTTTAAGAGGAAAAAACTCTTTCCTATGGAGACTCTTTTGAGTGGATTGCACTCCTGACTGGCATATTACTGTGTAAGCTATGACTAAGAGTCTGGAGATAACAGTAGAAGGTCAACCTTGCACATGGAAGTACGAACTGTCTAGGTCAGAGACAGATAGGATGGCCTTGCTGAAGTGTGCATGCTAGCACAGGAACCAACTCAGGGCTAAATGTCCTTTTGCCTTATATGTACAAGGAAATGTACAACTGGAAATATTCCTTATATGGACAAGGATGTTATGTATTGCAAGAACAGGAAATGTTCCTTATATGGACAAGGACAAGATTCCTGGGGTGGGAAGATGAGCCAGAGAACTGTCCATAAGAACTGTCTGAAAATTGACTAGCTTTTGTACTTTCTTGTGTGCATTTACCTTCTGCATGCAAAATAAACAACTTTTTCTCTGAAGCAATCCCCTCGAAGTGTCTTTTTGACTCCTGTGATCCCTCCCTTTGGCGTAACGCGAACCCAAGGTTAACGGAAAGGTCTGCAAGAAGGCTGCACTCCAACCACCACCAACAGCTTTACACATCAAACGCAACCAGCTTTCTACCATCCAACCCAAACAGATCACTATATATATATTTATATATATACACACAGACACACACACACACATATATACACATAGATATACAGTAGCATATTTGGGTGAAAGGTTGCATGAGTCATGCAGGCTTTGCCAATTCATTGTAGGCCGCTGACTCATGCTGACTCCGTTCCTTTTGTATTAAAGAAACAGTGGCTAATTTTTAAGCCGTGACAGGCCGCTCCCGGACTACAGTTCCCATTAACCCACCCCATTGGTCCGGAGCATCCCAGAGCCAGCTGCCTCAGCACAGATTTCAAAGTCGGCCAGCAACCGCAGTCGGGGAGTCCTCAACTCCGCCTGCCAGACCAGCTCTGTCAGCTCAGGCAGGGAGACCATGGAGGGCAAAGGAAACAGGAAGCATCCCTGCTAGGAGACCCCCCTAAGCAAGACCCCAACCCCAGAGTCTGTTCAGCCCCCTCCGCTTCTTGTAGCTGGAGTCAGTCTGGGCGCTGCCCTCCCAGGACAGGTGGGAAAGGCCTGCCAGGCAGGGAGCAGATCCTGCAAAACTCCCAGCAGGATAACCTTAGTCTTAGGCAAAGAAGGGACAAGGGAGTTCCCTGTCTCCAAGGTGTGGGGCTTTCCTTCTCTTCCATCAGGCCACAGGTAGGCCAACTCCCGCCGAGCTATGACATTCTGCAGAGGACAGAAAAACCTGGGTCAGATGACATGTCCTGCTGTCCTTTGCCAACAACAAATTGTTTTTCGTGTTGAATATATGCTATATGGTAATTTATGGACCTAATAGGTATCTCAAGCCATTTGCACATAACAAAATATGTATTTTATCAAAGTAATTGTTGAACTGAAATACAATTAAGAAGTATATTAATAGTGAAATACAATTAAGAAGTATGTATTTTTGGTAGGGGGCCCTGAGAGAGTGGGGCCCTAAGCTTTAGCTTGTTTAACTTATACGTAAATCTGTCACTGCCTGTGGTTTCCAGCAATTGCGATTCAGAAGCACGCACCTTGTATGCCTCCTTCCGGCAACTCCTGCAGCCAAGCTGGTGCCCAACGTCTTGCTCTGCTTTCCCTTGGACCACATCAGCCAGGCCGAGAGGGGGGTCTTGTCGTCTGGGCAGCCCAGGACTTCCAGACACATGGACCAGGCTGCCTTATCCACCTAGCTCCGTAATCTCTGCAGCAATGGGTTCCCAATTAGCTAAGTACCGCAGAGCCCCTGTTTTTCAAAATTCAAGCCATGGACCCCCTCCTTTTGGAAATGGTGATATCTCTGTGGTAGTTTTTGGTGCCATGGACTGTTGCGCTGGCAAAGAACGACGCGATGGACAGGATGGTATCAACGGGAAGGTGACCACGGGCAGTGCCCATGGGCTCCCTTTTATTGGCAATCTTACATAGTGGTTAATGATTAACCCTCAGGAAGAGATTCACGAACCAAATAAGGAAACCCCTCACCCAAAGGTGAGACACCCACACCATATAAGGAAATTCTCCTGCCCGGGGTTCCTTTGGTGACACCGCCCAAACTCCTCACATGGCATCTCCATTGCGTACATGCTCTTCCTCCATGCCTCTCTCACATGCGCCCCTCCCGCTGCTCATCTTGTGACTTTCCAATTATTTTTACAACCACTCCTTTGTTCTCTTGTCCTTGCTGAAACATGTTTCCCATCCTGTCGTTACCCATCAGCTAACCCAGCCATCATCTCCACAATGGACCCCCTGGGTGGGTTTGGGTTGTGCAGACCTCCAGGGATCCATGGACCACCAATTGGGATCTACTGCCCTGAGTGCTCACTAGAGGGACAGATCCTGAAGTTGAGGCTCCAGTACTTTGGCCACCTCATGAGAAGAGAAGACTCCCTAGAAAAGACCCTGGTTTTGGGAAAGATGGAGGGCACAAGGAGAAGGGGACGACAGAGGATGAGATGGTTGGACAGTGTTCTCAAAGCTACTAATATGAGTTTGGCCAAACTGCGAGAGGCAGTGGAGGATAGGCATGCCTGGCGTGCTCTGGTCCATGGGGTCACGAAGAGTCGGACACGACTGAACGACTGAACAACAACAAGCTCTACACTGTTTAAGAATCTAAGGAGCACCTGCAGAATCCATGGCCCCTGTAGTTCAGCATCCCAGTCTCACAGAGCCTATGGGAAACCAGCAAGCAGAATTTGAGCAGGAGCCTCCAGCTGTGGAGGCAGAGCATATAGGCATCATGGCTAGGAGCCAGCCATAACCCTCTCCTTCACGATTCCTGGTGGGAGCCTTGAAGTTGGCAAGGATCGAACCCGGGACCTTCTGCATGCCAAGCCCTGTTTAAGGAAGCTTTTAATATTTGATGAATTATTGTATTTTAATATTTTGCATCTTAAAGAGCAGAGACATCACCTTGTTGACAAAGGTCCGTATAGTTAAAGCTCTGGTTTTCCCAGTAGTGATGTGTGGAAGCGAGAGCTGGACCATAAAGAAGGCTGATTGCTGAAGAATTGATGCTTTTGAATGATGGTGCTGGAGGAGAAGCAGCTGTGGTCCGGACGCTTTCATGATATTTCATCGATCGGGTGCTAATATTTCTGCCAGCTCCCGTCCACCCGTCCCGGCTGCCTGGACATTTATCCTTTGGGGCCCCCTCTGCAAAAAGGTGGGCTTTGGCACACTCGTGCCGCATCGTGACTCAGGCATGGATTTAGGAATTATCTTTGGCATTGTATACAGCCTGACTGCATGCATGTTTACTCCAAACTCAATTCTGCTGAATTCATTGGTGCGCACGCCCAAGCGGGCAAGCAGAGGTCAGCCATGAAACTTATCAGAGGACCCCGGGGCCAGTGACTGCCGCTCAGTGTCACCTACCTCGCAGGATTGTTGTGAGGATATGGAGAGAGGGAGGCCCAGGCCACCTTGAGCTCCTTGGACGGGTGGGATATGAAAGGTAATAAAGACATGAGGAGAGCCCCAGTTTGGCAGTGTCTGGGTTTCAACACTGCTGTCTGGGCATGCGTGAGCCCTTATTATATCACAAAGCAGAAATCCAGCAAATCAGCAGAACTGTACTCTATTCACGCTTTCCTCTCCCCTTTTATGGCCTTGGGCACATCCCACGACCGTCCTCGCTGCAAAGTCTGCTTGCCTTGTCACTGCCAGGCTTATTTGATTCATTAAGAGGGTTCATCATCATCATCAATTTAATATTTATACCCTGCCCATCTTGTTGGGTTTCCCCAGCCACTCTGGGCAGCTCCCAACAGAATATTAAAAGCGCGTTAAAACATCAAACATTAAAAACTTCCCTAAACAGGGCTGCCTTCAGATGTCTTCTAAATGTCAGGTAGCTGTTTATTTCCTTGACCTCTGAAAAAAGGGCGCCAGCACCAAGAAGACCCTCTGCCTGGTTCCCTGTAACCTCACTTCTTGCAGTGAGGGGACAGGCAGAAGGCCCTCGGAGCTGGACCTCAGTGTCCGGGCTGAACAGTAGCCCCCCCCCCCGGTTATGTTATCTTCGGGTAAAGAACGTGGCAAACCCGGAAGAGTATTCTTTTCGGTTTTGCTGCGTGTGTATGCTTAGAAGTGGCGCCTCTGCTTATGGAATTTTCAGGGTCCGTATGGACCCCCGGAACGAATTGCATCTGTATCCAGAAGGTCCACTGAATCTGATAAATATTATTATTATCAGAAACAGGCCAACATTTTAGGAAATATTTGTTTATACTCTAAAAGGCAGCATAGTAATTCTGATGATGAGCAGAGATTTAGGGGGCGGTGGAATCTTTCACACCTCTGAAAACCCTACTCTAATGCCCCCCCAATGCACCTACAAGTACAGTACCTACATTCACCCCAGGCCTACCAAATATGCTATGTTGTTATGTAAGAGCTCCCCACATGGGGACACAATAGGCATCCATGTTTGGATCCAATGGATAACTGCCTGCAAAGCTCAGGGGGTTTTTTGCTGAGAAATTCAGGGCATCCCCATGCTATCCAAGCCTCCATCGTGGGCACACAGGATTCTGCCTGTGTTTACCTCTCAGAAACGTAGAGCAAATGAAAGCAGCTGGGAGGGTAGAATCTCCAGCAGGGTGGAACGAAAAAGAGCATAAGAAGAAATTACTGGGTCAAACCAATGACCTATCAAGTTCTAGTTACAGGTGGGTAGCCGTGTTGGTCTGCCATAGTCAAAACAAAATCAAAAATTCTTTCCAGTAGCACCTTAGAGACCAACTGAGTTTGTTTCTGGTATGAGCTTTCGTGTGCATGCACACTTCTTCAGATACACTGAAACAGAAGTCACCAGATCCTTAAATATAGTGAGGGAGTGGGGAGGGGTATTGCTCAGAAGTTCTGCTCGTCCTGCTGCTCCGGAGGGTAGGACTCGAACCCATGGCTTCAAGTTACAAGAAAGGAGATTCCAATTAAAAGTTAGGGAGAACTTTCTGATGGCAAGAGCTATTTGACAGTGGAATGGTCTCCCTTGGGGGTGGGGGTGGGCTCTCTCTGTTGTAGCGTGGGGTTAATGATTTCAGTAGGCCCAAGTGATTTCAGCTCTCTGACATAGTAGGCAGGAGACCGTTTCTGTTATGTATTGAAGTTCTCACCCTAGGCCACTAGGGGTGTGTGTATATAGTTCATTCTGCTGCAGTTTTCACTCAGGTCCGCATATGCTAATGAGGGATTGAAAAAGGACGTTCAGGGATTGGTTAGCTGCGGAAAATTGTTACTGTTGCTTTGTAGCTGAGTTCTATATAAGCAGGCTGCTGAGGCCTTCAGCTCAGTCCTGTTCCAGCCTGAGAATAAACAAGAGCTGTTTGGAAATCACTGTGTCGTCTGCTGTGTCCACCCACGACTTAACACTGGCGACGAGGATGGGATTGAATTAGGCCGTCTGAGGGTTCTCGACCCTAGCGACCTGATTCTGGCGACAGGACTCCCTGTGACTGACAGGACAGACCAGTCCACTAAAGATGGCAGCGTCACGGTTCATGGAACCATTTCATCCCGGAGCAACTGAGGCGTGGGATGCTTACCTCGAGCGTTTTGAATTCAGCATGGCTGCAAAAGGGGTCACTGATGAGGATAAAAAGAAGGCGCTGTTCCTGAGTTGCTGCGGGGCAGAGACCTTTGAGTTGGCTCGGGCACTTTTGGCCCCCACAACACTGCAGGAGGCGTCGTTCGCGAGTATCACGGAACACCTATCGAAGCACCTTAATCCTACAGCATCTAAGATGACCTGGCGCATTGAGTTCCATAAGAGACAGCAACGACCGGGAGAAACAGTGGCAGTTTTTCTCACCGAATTAAGTAAGCTGGCGAGACACTGCAAGTTCGCCAACTTGGAAGAAGCCCTGCTGGATCGGTTTGTGTGCGGTCTACGCAGCAGCAAGGGCCGCAAGCAGATTGCAGCAAAACAAGACATGGATCTCACGGCAGCGCTCCAAGAGGCCATTGCAACAGAAAATGCTGAGGAGGCTTCCGTTTCCGCCGCCGATCGAGAAGGAGCGCGGGTGATCTCCTCTGGAGAGACCCCGAGCTTTACAGGAGAAAAAGGGGTTTTGCAAGGGCTCAACAAACCCCGAAACCCAGGACAATAAAGTCCAGGGGACACAGGATACGACAGCGTCCAGGTGGCTCTCCAGCTCGGAGACCTGGCTCGTCTATAGAGGAGTCGGGAGGGAGCTGGTTTAGAGCCGGGACGCACGGGTCTATCTCACCCTGTAAAGCGCTGCCTCGGGCTCCACGGGAAGGCGGAGAATCTTCCGGAATATAAAGTACATCCCGGTCTTTTGGAAGGGGAAATAAAGAAAGCAAAGAAAATTAAGGAAAAAGCAGGAAAACCGGGAGTTGTGAAAGCACGGCAGAAAGGAAACCTGTCGGAAGCTGTGTGAGAAAATGGCGCGGGACGCTGAGCTATGAGAGGAAAGAACTGCTGAATTACGGTAATGAGCATGGCTAAATTGCTTCACTTTCCTGAGAAGCCGACTTGCAAGGTAGCAGCTGAAAGTTGTTATTCCTAAGCTACTCAAAAAGATTATTGTATGGAGGTAACTGTTGCATTTTGAACTGTTCGCTACATTCAGAACTGTATCGGCAGTATCTTGAACTGTATCTAAACTACTCGCTACATTCGGGACTGTATGGCTACATTTTGAACTCCATTTGACTCCGCTGGGACTTTGTTGCAAGATCTGATCTAGTTATTTCATGAATAAACCCTCTTGGCAAGAAAGGACAGTAAATAAAGGACATTTATAACAACGGAGGAGGCAAACCCCCAAATCTGCAGCGTCTCTCAGCGTTTGCCAGGGAAGGGGGAGGAAGAGAGGAGGGAGAATCGCTGACAAAGAGAGAAGAAAGCAAGGCAGAATTGCGACAGCAGAGGCAAGATCGTCAGTTAAAGAACTGAGGGGGGAGAATCCAGGGGGGGGAATATCATGGACTATATTTATAATTTCTGTATCGATATTTGTGGTAGGTATACAATTGAACAGTTATTGGGGTTTAAAATACAAGGGAAGGGAGACAAGAGACCCCTGGTGGCCAGTTTAAGAAAAATCTCTAAATACAGTAATAGAAAAACTAAAGAGTAAAAGTTAAGAAATGGCACATAAAGGAATAAAAATAGCAACACCAAGTGAGAGAAGGCCTTCGAAGGCTGACATTGAGGGAGAGGGGGATATGGCTAAAATATTGACAGAAATAAGAGAGATAAGGAGGGAAATGAAAGAAAGTGAGATGAATATCAGGGAAAAGTTGACTGAAATTGTAACAGAATTTACTGGTCAAATGAAAGAATTGAATACTAAGATACACACAGTTGAAGAGCAGACTAAGAAAGCTCAAAAAGAAGTAAGAGAATATAAGAAGGAGGGGGAGAAGCTGAAAGGAAAAATGGATGAGCTTGAAAAAGTACAGGAGCTGACACTGGATAATTTGGCATTGTTAGAAATGAACCAAAAAGCACAGAATGTGAAAATAAGGGGGTTAATAGAAGAGGAAGGAGAAGATTTGAGAGCAAAAATAAGTAAAGAAATAGCAAATTTGTTGGGTTGGAAAACAGAAGAAATTGAAGAGCAGATAATAAATGTTTTCAGAATAAGGGCCAATCCACCTCAAGGTAGAACAAAAAAATATCCAGGAGATTGTTTGGTAACATTGGGCTCTGTGGTACTTAGAAATGAAATCTTGAGGAAAAGTAGGGAGTCAAAATGGATTATTAATGGCAAACAAATAATAGCCTTCAGAGACATTCCGAAAAGAATTTTGCATAAAAGAAATGTTTATAAGGGATTGACAAAGACATTGGAGATAAACAAGATAAGGTTCAGATGGGAATACCCCCAAGGTGTATCATTCTATTATAAAGATAAGAAGTTCAAAATTGATTCAGTTCAAGAAATGGGGAAGTTTGGAAGGAGATACAAAGAGCTAGGCAAGATAGAAGGAGTGGAGGTAGAAGAATCGGGGGATGAAAAAGATATACAAGAGCAAGAAACTAAGGAGAATGACATTTAAACACTTTTCCTTACATATAATAAAATTATTTAAATAAATAAGCAAAATGAGTGTCAAAATAATTTCGTGGAACGTGAACGGAATGAACGATAAAAACCGAAGGAACCGTATAGGGCATATTTTGGAAAGAGAAAAAGCAGACATAATATGTCTGCAGGAAACACATGTGATAAAAAGACATAATAGAGTGTTAAAAAATAAGAAACTGGGAAATGAGTTTACCTCCTCAGATACACAAAAGAAGAGAGGGGTGGTCATTTATGTTAAAAATAAATATGATGCAAAACAAATATTTAAAGACAAAGAAGGTAGAATCTTGGGACTGCAGGTTCAATTAGAGGGAGAAAAAATAATTGCAGTGGGAATTTACGCGCCAAATGACAACAAAAGTGAATTCTTTAAAAAATTAGGAGAAATTCTCAGTGATTATATGGAATATAAAGTCATTTTGATGGGTGACTTCAATGGAGTCACATCTTTAGAAAAAGATAGATCGGAAAAGATAAAAAAAAGAACAAATCAGGGGAAACTACCAATCTCATTTGAAGCATTAATAGAGAATAATGAGTTAACAGATATATGGAGATGGAAAAACCCAACAGTGAGAGAATTTTCTTTCTATTCGGAGCCAAATAAAAGTTGGAGCAGGATAGACCAAATATGGATATCAAAAGATTTAACTACTAAGGTGTCTAAATCTGAAATTTTACCAAAAACTCTATCAGACCACAGGGCAATCCTAATGGAATTGAAAATAAAAGAACGTAAAGTGTTCAGATGGAGGATGAACGAAACCATACTGGATGACCGTAATATTTTAGAAAAGGCAAAAGATCAACTAAATATCTATTTTGAAACTAACCTAAACAAAGGAACAGATATAAATATGGTATGGGACGCTGGGAAGGCGGTTATGAGGGGGTTCCTAATCCAACAGAGCTCAATAAGAAAAAGAGAGAGAGAGAAGTTAAAAGAAGACATATTGAGGAAAATAAAAGATGTAGAAAAACAACTGGTAGCAAAACCTGAAGACCAGGAAATAAAGCAGAAGTATAAGCTCCTACAAATACAGATAGAAGGAATAGTAAGCCAAGAAGTTGAGTGGAAAATAAATCTATTAAAGCTAAAAAACTTCGAATCTGCTAATAAAACAGGAAAATGGCTTGCATGGCAGCTGAAGAAGCGAAAGAATGCAATTATAATAAACAAAATTATACAGAATGAAAAGATATTAGACAATCAGGAAAAAATAAAAAATGCATTCCTAGAATTCTACAAAAATTTATATAAAGCACCAAAAGAAGACAAGAAGAAGATTGATAACTACCTCGGAAAACATACATTGGAAGGTATTACAAAAGATCAAACAGAGTTATTAGAAAAACAGATAACAGAGGAGGAAATTACAAGTGTAATCAAAAAAGGGAAAAACGGGAAAGCTCCAGGTCCAGATGGGCTACCCATAAAATATTACAAATTGCTATATCAACAACTGATGGTTCCGTTTAAAGAAGTAATTAATAACATAATGAAAACAGGCCAAATACCCAAAACTTGGGAGGATGCACACATCACTGTGATCCATAAACAAGGTTCTGACGCAACAAATGTTAAAAATTACAGGCCAATATCGTTATTAAATAACGATTATAAAATCTTTACAAATATATTGGCAAATAGACTTAAGTTGGTTTTACCATCACAAATTCATTCCGACCAGAAAGGTTTTCTACCAGGACGACAACTAAGAGAGAATATGCGAAATATATTGAATGTGATAGAATTCTTGGATATTAAAATAAATAAGCAAGCAGCCTTAATTTTTATCGACGCTGAAAAAGCCTTCGATAATGTATCATGGCATTTTATGAGGAGGAACTTAGAAATGTTGGGAATTGGGAAAAACTTTATGAAATGTGTGGACGCAATATATAAAAATCAAAAGGCAAGAATTATTATAAACAACGATCTTACACAGAGCTTAAGTATTTCAAAAGGAACAAGACAGGGCTGCCCACTCTCGCCTTTGTTATTTATAATAACATTGGAAGTGCTATTACAAGAGATAAGAAGATCAGAAAACATCATAGGAATAAAACAGGGGCTCAGAGAACACAAGGTAAAAGCTTTTGCGGACGACATAGTTCTCACATTGCAAGACCCGCATAAATCAATGACAGAAGCACTAAAGGTGATTGAAGAATTTGGAGAACTGGCAGGTCTAAAATTAAATAGGACCAAGACTAAAATGATGGTAAAAAACTTGAGTGTGGAACAGAAACAACAGTTAGAGCAGGAAACAGGGATTGAAGCTGTGAAAAAAGTGAAATATTTGGGTATATGGCTTACATCTAAAAACTCCGACTTATACAAAAACAACTATATACCTATGTGGAAGGAGGTTAAACAAAGTCTAGACATATGGGATAAATTAAAGCTGTCTTGGTGGGGGAGAATAGCCACGGTAAAAATGATGGTGTTACCTAAGATGCTCTTTCTTTTCCAAACGATTCCAATTGTGATGGGACAAAGCCAATTTAAAGAATGGCAGAGGACAATATCCAGGTTTATATGGCAAAGAAAGAAGCCTAGAATCAAATTTAAGATCTTAACAGACAAGAAAGAAAGAGGGGGTTTTGGTGTACCTGACCTACAGATTTATTACGAGTCGGCCTGTGTAGTATGGTTAAGGGAGTGGTTCAAATTAGAAAATGTAGAACTTCTGGACTTAGAAGGATTTACAAACAGATACGGCTGGCATGCGTACCTGTGGTACGACAAGGTCAAAGTCAACAAGGCCTTTTTGAACCATTCAATAAGGAAATCATTATATTTGGTGTGGGCTAAATATAAAGAATGGTTTGAAAGGAAAACTCCAGGTTGGATATCCCCTCAAGAAGCACTCTCTGTCAAAAAACAAAACTCGGAACAACAGTGGCTTTCCTATAGAGACATTCTAGTAGAGAAAGACAATGAATATGTAATGAAACCTTATGAGGACATAAAAGATAGATTGCAAGGATGGCTAGAATATCGACAGATTCATAGTTTGTTCTTGAAAGATAAAAAAGAGAAAGGGTTTGAACAAACAAAAACAATACTGGAGAAAACAGTCATATGTGATAACACTAAAAATCTATCGAATATCTACAATTTTCTACTAGAATGGCATACCAAAGACGAGGAAATTAAGAGCTCTATGATCAAGTGGGCAATCGACTTAGGGTATAATATTGATTATGAAAAGTGGTATAAGCTATGGAATGTAACAATCAAGTTCACGGCATGTGTACAGCTCAAGGAAAATCTATATAAAATGATGTACAGGTGGTACCTCACACCAACAAAACTGTTTAAAATGTATAAGAAATGTGGGGATAAGAAATGTGGGGATAAGAAATGTTGGAAATGCGGAGCCAAAGAAGGTAATTTTATACATATGTGGTGGCTCTGTGACAAAATAAAACAATACTGGGAAAAAGTATACAATGAACTAAAAAAGATCTACAAATATAACTTTAAAAAAATACCTGAAGCATTCCTGTTAGGAATGGTAGGAGAAGACATCGAGAAAAATGATGTGAGAACATTTCTTTATGCAACAACAGGAGCGAGAATTTTGCTGGCCCAAGTTTGGAGACAGCAACAGATTCCTACCATAGAGGAATGGAGGCAAAAGATGGTCGAATACATGGATATAGCAAAATTAACATCAAAGATTAGGCAACAAGGAGGTGAAACTTTTGGAAAAGAATGGGACAAATTTAGGGTGTATTTGAATAAGTTATATGGAATATAGAAAATGAAAGGGAAATGCAAGTCTCATAGTTATTCAAAAAAATTCTTTATTGGGAAATCAAAGAAGTTATAAAACAATATTAAGAGAGAAAAGATACAAATGGAATATGAATACATGATTTAGTTCTTTTATATTTATAACAAAGCTGTTTTTTTCTGGACAATATAAGTTAATGTTTTATTAATAATATAAGATAAATTTGAAGGAGTGGCTTTACAATATGGGAACAGATTGAAAATATGTGACAGATGATAATCATAATAAAGAAGCATATATCCGTGGATACAGGTGGCAAAGGAAAACAGAAGAAGAACAGGGGGAAGCAGAAGGGGGGAAGGGGTTTTTTTTTTCCTTTTTTCTTTTCTTTCTTTCTTTTTCTATATAACAAATTGTACAAGTTTTCTACAGGATAATAGCATAAGAGTATTATTTATGTGTGTGAGATATAATCTCTGTATATATATGTAATTTATAAATGCTGTACAATTTTTGTTTAAAGAAGAATTACGAGAAAACTTAATAAAAATTATTAAGGAAAAAAAAAACAGAAAATGCTGAGAGAGAGGAGCAAAACCAGGAAGTCAGCCCCCATCCTACTAAGAGGCCAATTGCTGTACATCATGAAGAGGCTAGCAGTGACGAGGGGTCAACCAGCGAAGACGATGACGTGCACAAGACGAAGCGGGAACACAGGAAGTTCAAACAGAAGTCCAAGGACCAATCAGAAGTCGCTGGCTGTGGAGGCAACCACCCCCGCGCCAAATGTCGATTCAGAGACGCCACCTGCCGGCAGTGCTCCAGAAAAGGTCACATCGCCAAGGTCTGCCGATCAACTCCATCACACACAGCCTCTTCACCATCTCGTAAGTCCAAGTCGTCACCCCGGTCCACAAACAGTAACTGCTTTGCTCTCACCAACTGTTGCTGCTCATCCGGAACCACGATTGGACAAACCGACTCGCCTGCGAGACGCAAACTACACATCACGGTGCTCATCGAAGGAGCTCCATGTGACATGGAGATCGACACCGGGTCCGCCCTGTCCGTTGTGTCCTGGAGCACTATCAAAAGACTTGTGCCCAAGCTTTCTAAGAGGCAGCTTGACCTACATCGCGTACACCTGAGAGACTACCAGGGGAACGACATTCCCGTGACAGGCGTCGGCCAGTTCCAGGTCAAGTTCAAGAATTTCTCAGGCCCACTCCGTCTCGTGGTAGTTGAAGATCCGCGTCCCAGCCTCCTAGGGCTAGAATGGTTTGGCGCCCTAGGCCTGGAAGTCACCGGCGTCAACAGCATCTCCAACGCAGAAGTTGAAACCTTAATCAAAGAATTTGCCGAGGTTTTTGATGGCACATTGGGCCAATATACAGGTACACCCATCTCCTTTAGCCTTGATCCACAAGTCGCTCCAATCAAGCTAAAGCCACGCCGGGTTCCGTTCGCCCTCAAGGCTAAGGTGGACGAACAGCTGGATAAATTAATCGCGCAAGGTGTTTTGGAGCCAGTCGACCACGCCAAGTGGGAAACGCCTATAGTCACACCTATAAAGCCGGCTGGGTCGGTGAGAATATGCGCAGACTACAAGTGCACAATCAACAAGGCACTTCAGCAGCACGCTTATCCAGTTCCCGTCGTCCAACACCTGCTGCATTCCCTGGGTGAAGGCAAGGTCTTTGCTAAGCTGGAGCTTGCCCAAGCCTATCAACAACTGCCTGTGGACGACGCCACCGCTGAAGCTCAGACGATCGTCACCCACCGAGGAGCGTTCCGATGCCGCCAGCTACAGTTCGGGGTGAGCGTGGCTCCTGGCATCTTTCAAAGCCTCATGGAGCGCCTTCTGCAGGGGCTGCCAGGCGTGGTACCATATTTCGATGATGTACTGGTATCCGCAGACTCAAATCAACAGCTGTTCGAGCGCCTCCGCGCCGTGCTGACCAGGTTCCAGGAGGCAGGACTCAAGGTGAAGAAAGAAAAGTGTCAGATTGCCGTTCCACAAGTGGAGTTCCTGGGCTACCTTATCAACGCCTCTGGTCTTCACCCAACGGCATCCAAAATCCGGGCCATCCAGGAGGCCCCGATTCCAAAGAACAAGACCGAGTTGCAGGCGTTCCTGGGGCTGCTGAACTTCTACAATATGTTCCTGCCCCACAAAGCAACGCTAGCTGAGCCTCTCCACCGCCTCCTCAGCACGAAGGCACCGTGGTCCTGGGGTCATCGGGTAATGGCGGCCTTCAACGCAGTCAAGGCCCTCGTCTCATCGGACAGTGTGCTGGTACAGTACAGTGAAGCCAGGCCGCTGGTCCTCGCCTGCGACGCCTCGCCCTTTGGCATCGGCGCCGTCCTCAGTCACCGGTTTCCGGATGGAAGGGAAGCACCGCTTGCTTACTTCTCTCGGACGCTGTCTCCGGCTGAACGGAATTACAGCCAGCTCGACAAGGAGGCACTGGCGCTTGTGGCTGGAGTGAAGAGGTTCCACGAATATCTCTACGGGAGAACCTTTGACCTCATCACTGACCACAAGCCGCTCCTGGGCCTCCTTGCGGGTGACAGACCAACTCCACCGATCCTCTCGCCACGCATGCTGCGATGGACTGTTTTTCTGGCAGCCTACAGCTATCAGCTCATCCATCGCCCTGGAAAATCGCTGGGCCATGCTGACGCCCTCAGTCATTGCCCTCTTCCAGCGTTTGCGGAAGATCCAGCTCCTGCTTCATCGCTACTCCTGATTGAGGACCTCCCAGCAGCACCAGTGTCGGCTGCCGATGTGGCCTCTGCATCTGCCCAGGACCGCACCATCAGACGTGTGCTCAACTGGGTGTGGAGGGGGTGGCCAGAAGGGCCATTCACACCAGAGTTCCAGCCATTTGCAACCAGACAGCATGAACTCTCAGCTCATCGCGGCTGCCTACTGTGGGGAGACCGAGTCGTGGTTCCCCAAAGACTCCGTCAACGCGTCCTTGAGGCTCTGCACATCGGCCACCCAGGGATCGTCAAAATGAAGGCGTTGGCTCGGTGTTACGTCTGGTGGCCTAACATGGACGATGCCATCACCTCCTGGGTTGCCTCCTGTCAAGCGTGTCAAGAATCGAGACCTGCACCACCGGCAGCTAAGGGCAACACCTGGGAGATGCCAAAGGCACCCTGGTCGAGAGTGCACATCGATCTTGCTGGCCCTTTTCATGGCCGGACCTTTATGGTAGTGGTGGACGCTTATTCCAAATGGCTGGAGGTGGCCCTGACGCCCTCCACCACTACCGAAGCCATAATCCGGGTGCTGCGGGGCCTATTTGCAACGCATGGATGTCCTGATGTCCTCGTCTCCGACAACGGGCCAAAGTTCACATCAGGCACTTTTGAAAGATACCTCTTGGGGCTGGGCATCCGCCACGCCCTAACAGCACCATTTCACCCGGCCAGCAACGGACAGGCGGAAAGAATGGTGCGCTCAGCGAAAGAGGCACTGGCGCGCCTGGACCAGAAGGACTGGCATGAGCGGGTAACGGAATACTTGCTCGTGCAGCACATCACCCCGCATGCAGCCACAGGGCAGAGTCCAGCTGAACTGCTTATGGGCCGTCGCCTCAGATCTCCACTCGACCGGTTGCATCCAGACTTTGGGGTAGCTGAGCCCCCGGGCTGTGCTAACGTGCCAAGGTCTTTTATCCCTGGAGATAAGGTTTTTGCCAGGAATTATGTGGGGGACATTCCTTGGGTGCCGGCCACGATAGTGGGAGTCACTGGGTCCCGCTCATATCAGGTGGCACTTGAGGACAGGCGTTTGTGGCGCCGACACATAGACCAACTAAGGCGCCGAGTTGGGAATTTGGACGATACTGCAGTACCCTCAACTGTGGCCTCAGCTCCAGAATCGACACCAATGGAAGGCGAGGCTCCACCTACACCCACTTCACAAACTGCGGACATGGAGCCGAGCCGAGCCACTGCAGTGGTTTTGCCTGACTCCCTTGAAACTCGGACCACTGCCTTGCCTGAGAGTCCGCTTGCGGCAGTCCCTTCAACAGCAGCGGAGCCAGGCGCAACGCCATCATTGGTAGCACTGCAGTCGCAACGGGAATCAAGTAGCCAACCGGACTCTGATACTGGCCCACGGCGGTCAGGTAGGGTTTCCAAATGCCCGACTTATTTAAAAGACTATGTTACCAACAATTTGCACACGTAATGCTGCATTGTAAATAGAAGTAGTTATGCTATGTGCCTTAATGAACCAACAAAAGTATTGCTGTATATAATGGAAGCAATATGATTGTAACCTAATGCCTTATCTCGGTGGGGAGGGGTGTTATGTATTGAAGTTCTCACCCTAGGCCACTAGGGGTGTGTGTATATAGTTCATTCTGCTGCAGTTTTCACTCAGGTCCGCATATGCTAATGAGGGATTGAAAAAGGACGTTCAGGGATTGGTTAACTGCAGAAAATTGTTACTGTTGCTTTGTAGCTGAGTTCTATATAAGCAGGCTGCTGAGGCCTTCAGCTCAGTCCTGTTCCAGCCTGAGAATAAACAAGAGCTGTTTGGAAATCACTGTGTCGTCTGCTGTGTCCACCCACGACTTAACAGTTTCTTCATGTAACAATTCTTTATTCAGGCAAACAAGACTGGGCGAACTGAGGAGAGGGAAGCTACATTTATAGGGACGGGGAGCTGGCTCAGAAGTGATACATTTTGGAGGGAGCAATCTCAAGCAACCACAACGCTGCCTTTAGGTGGAAACCAATAAGACTGAGGATCCAAATACAGCAGCTTCAATGAACCAATAGTAGCTGTTCCTTCTGGAACAGAAAGGCGGTTACTTTACCCTAATGAGAATACAAACAATAATAGTACAGAAATTCCTTCCAGTAGCACCTTAGAGACCAACTAAGTTTGTTCTTGGTATGAGCTTTCGTGTGCATGCACACTTCTTCAGGTGCACTGAAGCAGAAGTCCCCAGACCCTTATATATAGTGAGGGAGTGGGGAGGGGTATGACTCAGAAGGGTGGTGGGAATGGGGGATTGGCTGATGGGTGTGGAAAACCTGTTGATAACTGTTAACGACTGCAATTGGTCCTACAGGAAAAGGCAAGGGACTGAGATGGCTAAAGATAGCTTTGTCATGTATAATGAGATAAGAATCCAATGTCTTTGTTCAGACCAGGTCTCTCCGTGGTTTTAAGTTTAGTAATTAATTGCATTTCAGCAACTAGGCCTACTCTTTCCAGTCTATTTCTGAAATTCCTTTGTATTAAGACAGCTACTTTGAGATCTTGTATAGAATGTCCTGGGGGATGGAAGTGTTCTCCTACTGGTTTCTCTGTCTTGTGATTCCTGATATCAGTGTTACTTGAAGGAATTTCTTATTTTTTATTTTGTTTTGACTATGGCAGACCAACATGGCTACCTACCTGCAACTAGTACAAATATAATAACCTTTGAATCAATGCACAACACTCTCCTTCCTTGGAGGTTTATATGCAGAGATCGGACGGCCATCTGCCATGGATGCTTCAGCTAAGATTCCTGCATTGCTGGGGGTTGGACTAGATGACCCTCGGATCCCCTCCTATCTCTCCACTCCTGAATTCGAGGAGGAGGTTCCTTGCCTCCTGCAAAGCCCTTTTCCCTGCAAGCTGTTCCTCTGGTTTCTGGCCAACAGGGGGAGATGCTCAGAGTCCAACCAAGAGCCTCACCCCCAAAAGGAGATCTGGGCATTGGCGTAGCCAGGGGGGCAGGTGCCCCCCTAAATCCATAAAAAATAATAAAAATCTGAGATTCTCCCAAGCGAGAGAGGGAAGAGCTTGGTGGACTCGGCTCTGAAAGGGTTAAAGGGAACCGAGCTGCCTTCCTAGAGAAGCCAGGAAGCAAGAGCAGGCCAGGTCCTCCAGAGCCAAGGCCCCTCCCTCCCCAGTCCTCTCCTGCAAGGGCTGCATGGCTGTCCCCTCCTGGGATCTGGTGAGTCTCCTCTCTCTCCCCCCAGAGGGTGCAGTGGGGAGGCGGTGGGGGTCCCAGGGCTGCAGCAGGGGAGGATGCCAGCCTGGGGGGCCTGGTCTGCTCATGCAGGGGGAGGAGAGGGTCCTGCCAGGGAGGGGCGAGGTCTGCAACGCTCTCCTTCCTGGAGATCACAGGGTCCCAAATGACTCCACGAAATCTCCCTTCTTTAAACAAAGGAGTCCCTGGGACTTGAACTCTGTGTGACATCGCTCAGCGTCATTGCACAACGGAGGAAATATGTGCCAATGGTCTAAAGGTGGACGAGGAGGTGGACTATCCACCCCTGCCCACCCCCCAAAAAAGCCACGTGGAGGAAGGAAGGAAATAAAGAGAGAGAGAGAGAGAGAGAGAGAGAGAGAGAGAGAGAGAGAGAGAGAGAGAAAGGCCAGGAATAAAGAGAGGGATCCCAGCCCATAGTCTGGCTGCTGCATTGCAAACCAGTTTCCCAATCAGAGCCGTCTCATCCATAGAGGCCGGTGGCGCGGCGCGCCAGGGCGCAGGACACCCCAGGGGCACCCCCGCGAGCCCACCGGCATACCGGGCTCCCCCTCCCCAACCCGCCCCGCCCCCACGGGCAGGCGCGCACTCGCGCGCCGGCGGGCAGGCGGGCTGTAAGCCGCCCGCCCTCGCCTCCCGGAGCCCCAGCTGGAGCGCTGAAGCGGCGCGGGGCTTTGCGCGACCTTCCAGTACTCCAGCTGGGGCTCTGGGAGGCGAGGGCGGCCGGCTTGCAGCCCGCCCGCCCTCCCGCCGGTGCGCGAGCGCCCGCCCGCCCCTCATCCTCCGCCCGCCGGAGCGCGGGCGCCCGCTCCAACGCCACGCCTCTCATCCCCGCTCGCCCACCCCCCCTCCCGAGGGGTGGCCAGCGCGGGAGGGAGGTGGGCGGAGAGGCGGCAGGCTGGGGGCGCCGAGGGATCGCTGCGCCAGGGCGGCAGATCCCTCTAAGACGGGCCTGTTCCCAATCATCTCCAAGGGCAGCTCCACACAAAGGTCAGTGCAGCAATCCCCTCGCACCCAGAGCAGGGCATCCCAGGACCACATCCTCTTTGTCCCAAAGGAATTGTTGCTCGCAAAGCAGCCAGAAATGGGTACAGCTACTCTGAGCCTCCAGGGAGCTTGGCATCAATGGCTGTGTGTGAGAGTTAAGCTAATAAATAATAATAATAATAATAATAATAATAATAAATTTCCTACCTAAATTTCAAGGGAGATGTCTTTGGCCCCACCCACTTGGCCCTCAGGGGGTTGGCCAGATACATACCTTGCCCTCACAGTAAAGAAAAAGGGACCCCATCCCAGGAGTCTGTCTTGAGAGCGGCAGAAAGTCCAAGTGCAAGAAAAGGAGACAGAAGCAGGGGAGTGGGGGTGGGGGTGGGAAGCCACTCCTGAGGACCCCCGGGTGAGGACCCCCACTAGAGCCAAGCATCCAATTTTCACAAGATTCCCTTGTTAGTTCCCTTGTTAGTCGGTTCTGACTTCATGCATTGACTGGAAGGCAGCAGAAACCAGGTTGATTAATATCACAGAAATCCCTTCAGCTGCCTCCACATTTTGCATTGCTAGGGGGGCTCCATACAGGATAGAGAACATCCAATAATGGTCTGCTGATGGCCCATCTGTTTTCTGGGAAAGCATCCATGCAATGAGATTTCACACCTTTCAAGTCTTTTTCAATCTCTTTCTAATATTTCTCCCCATTCTCTGTTTTGAATCCTTGTTTCTTTTTCAGGGAAAGGATCATTTTGCAGAAGTGGACCTGGATTCCTGTGAGGCAGAGAGGCCTCCGTTGGACACCAGAGAGAGGCCACTGGGTAAGGAGGAAGGTGGGTTTTTCCCCGTTTGGTCTCATCCCTGTTGGTTTTCCAACTCATCAAACTCCCTCTCCTTTTGCCAGAAGCCACTGTCCCTGCTTGTCTCTCAGAGCCAGCAGACCCCCTGCATTGCAGGAATCTCTGCTAGATCTTCCAAGACAGATGGCCATCCAAAATAGGCTTATTTTATTTCTAGATGGATCACTGAATGCTAAAATTTGTTTCTAAGCAGTGGACAAAGGAAAACAAATAGTGGCCTTGATTCACCTAACCAGCCCCATCTGCTGCAAAACGGGGCCTGCCCCCCATTCCTCCCCCTCTCCATGCCCCCATGAACCCCTTGAATTTAGGGCATTGGGAGTGACTCCCCAGAACAGATCACGAGGAGAGGAGAAAGTGGATCCTTACATGAGGGAAACTGGAATCCTTGCGTAGGCAGAATGACTTGGAATACACAAGGTGAAGTACAACCTATTTGCACAAAGACGAACACCCGTCATTAAAACACAGAATAAAACAAGCATCCATAATTAAAATGTGCAGCCAAGAAATCCTATTGAAACAAGACTGCAATTTACAGGAAGGAAACAACAGAGCATTGTGTAGCAGATCATATAGATGCTGTCTCAGAGGAGGACATTTCCCTTTTTCTTTTAGGGTCCTTTGAAGATCTCGCTGTTCGTTTCATGGACAAGGAGTGGGCATTGCTGGATCCTGACCAGAGAGCTCTGTATAAGGACGTCATGGAGGAGAATTGTGGGGTCGTGGCCTCTCTTGGTAAGGCTCCCTGTGGGATTGACATATCTGCCTGGAAATTCAAAAATTACCTCTATGTGACCAACCTCATATATTTTCACAGAGTTCAACAGCCCCCCCATAACACCTGGGAACCTAACACACCCACAATAAACAGTAAATTACAGTTTTTTCTTTGAACAATCTTCCTCAAAGTATTCCTTTTTCTACCACGATTGTGCTGCTCTGAACTGCCCAGGCCACCTTAAATGTCAGCTTCAGAATTGTTAGGAAAGATAAGTAGCTTCAGGTTTTCTGTTTTTGTTTTTGCTCCTGTCAGTCTTGGGTTGACCAAAGAGAGGACTGAAATTGGAGATGGAGGGGATGCCATGACTGGGCCAAACAAAATCCATCCCAGAGAAGAGCCAGGCTTATTGAATCTCAGGTAGTAGTAGCAGGGAGGAGGAGGAGAAGGAGGAGGATAGTACCGTAATATAGTGGTCACTTGGTTTACAGACTTAATCTTTTCCGGAACAGGACTGTTCTTAAATCGAGGTACCACTGTAGTAATAATAATAATTTTTATTTATATCCTGCCGATCTGGCTGGGTTGCCCCTGCCACTCTGGGCGGCTTCCAACACATATATAAACATGAAACATAAATAATAATAATCTGATCCCATATAAAAAGAACATTAATTTTAAAATGAATAACTTATACTAGTGGCCAAACTTGTGGAAACCTTTTGTGAAAAGTGTATTTCTGAGGTTTGATGGGTCATAACACCACTTTTGTGTGGAGTCATACCATAAAATTATATATCAATGGAAAGATAATATAATAAATAATGAAGAATGTAATGCAATAACTTTTATGATGGAGTATTTATTAGAACAGCAGTCATAAAGAAAAAACCGTGAAACCTTTGGTAACCATTGATAACCTTTAGCTTTAATTACGGCCTTACATGGTCTTCCCGTGAAATGAACCAAGTTTTTAGTTCTGCACTTGTTATATCGTGAAACCATATATAGCTGAATTATTTCCTCTGTTAATTGGGTTGCTTCAGACTAACAGTTTCTTTATTCGGCTCCATAGGTTTCCGATTGGATTAAAGTTTGGGTGCTGTAAGGACGTTCAGTGGTTGCTCATGAGTAAAGCGCCAAACGGAGAACTTCTAAAAACTAAGTTCTTTATTGTGCAAACTATATACAGTGGAGCAAAAGTTCAAACATCCATCTCATCCCTCCGCAGAGTCCAGGAATGAACCCTTCCGGTTCTTTCTCGAGCAAAAAAGGCGCGGGATCCTGAACCCCCGCCTCCCCCTTCCACGTCCTTCCTGCCTGCCCCCTCGGAGCGTGGGAACCTGACCCCGTTCCCTGCTATCCCCTCGGCGCTGAGGCTCCGCGATTCTGTCAGAGCCCCTGCACCGCCTTCCTGCCTCCGACTCCCCTTCCCCACTAGATGAATGGTTGCTTCTGCTAGAGGAGGGGGAGGGCGAGCTAGTGAATAACGCAGGGGGTTCCCTGTACTGCAAACGATCCCGGGGTGCTACCTGCCACCTGCCGTGGGGACGGGGGTTTCCTGACAGGTTATTCCCAGGCCATTCCAGCAGTGGAATAGGATTGTCTTGAAAGCACCTTTTGCATACAGCAGCAACATGACATGGAGCTGAATGCTGTTGAAAACAAATATTTCTATAAATATATATAAATGCTTCAGTTTCTGGGAAAAGATCACCTGCGGAACACTTCAGTTTGGGCTCAAGTATTTCATTCATGCATTTTGGGGCATTTACATTCCCATTAATGACACAAATTCTGCCCACACCTTTTGCTGCCATACAACCCCAGGTCATCACACTATCTGGGTGTTTTACGGTCGGTGTAACGCAGGTAGGATGTAAATCTTTGATTCTTCTCCTCGCGTATTTCATGCCATCACTACCAAGTGACGATATTTGGGTCTCATCGCTCCAAATAACACTGCCCATTGTTCCTCTGTCCAGTTAACATGGGTTTAATCCTTTCAACCTTTGCTTGAGAGATAACAATGGCTTTTTCCTTACAATTCCAGCCTTTAGACCAGTCCTTGCATTCAACTTCACATTACATTTGCCATGCCATCTTGTATGCACCCGGATGATTTTCTTTTGTCATGTAGGGACAGTCTCTCCATTCTTCGATCTTCACTTTCCCTTGTGCACCTTTTCCTGCCTTTACCAGTCTAATTTTGTAATGACTGAGTCTCCTTATATCTCTTCAAAAATATAACAAAAGGCCAGCTTTGATTAAGTTTTCCCCAATCTCTCTTCTAATTTTTTCATAACTGTAGCCTTGTTCACTTAATAGTACAATTTTACACCGCTTTCTGGGTGGCCAATCAACTCTTTGGGTCATTTCTACAATTTTATTATGCTTTACAAACTCACTAAATGTAAGAACACGAAAAACCAACCAACTTGATAACAATCACATAACACACTGACAAAAGCCAGCCTAAGCAAGTTGTGCTTCCTTTTTCTGGTTATTTCGCTATAAGGTTTGATAGAATACAGGTAATTGAACAAACTTTGTTGGATTGCATTCTTGATTAAATTATCTTCCCATTGATATATAATTTCATAATATTACTCCAAAAGAAGTGGTGTTATGAGCCATTAAACCTCTGAAATACACATTTTTTCCAAAAGGGTTCCACAATTTTGACCACTACTGTATATCAAACAAAGCAACACTCAACAACTCATCAGAATCCAATAATAAATATATTTGTTAATTACAAACAACACAGGTAATAAACACACCCCAAACTCCCTTCAGTACTTCTCCATTTGTTCCTGAGGCTCTACTCCCTTTTTGTCTCGATTGCAGATAATGGAGGAAGCTGCAGTCAGAGCTCCCATTCCATTTCCCATCAACAAAATCTCATTGGAAAGAAACTCTATCAGTGTGTGGAATGTGGAAAGAGCTTCAGGTACAGCCAAAGTCTCAATTCCCATCAAAGAATTCATACAGGGGAGAAACGATATCAGTGCTTTGAATGTGGAAAGAGCTTCACTGATAGCTCCCATCTCACTTCCCATCAAAGAATTCATACAGGGGAGAAACCATATCAGTGCTTTGAATGTGGAAAGAGCTTCACTGATAGCTCCCATCTCACTTCCCATCGAAGAATTCATACAGGGGAGAAACCATATCAGTGCTTTGAATGTGGAAAGAGCTTCAGTCAGAGCTCCACTCTCACTTCCCATCAAAGAATTCATACAGGGGAGAAACCATATCAGTGCTTTGAATGTGGAAAGAGCTTCAGGAGGAAGGACAGTCTCACTTACCATCAAATAATTCATACAGGGGAGAAACCATATCAGTGCTTTGAATGTGGAAAGAGCTTCTGTCAGAGCTCCATTCTCACTCAGCATCAGAAAATTCATACGGGGGAGAAACCATATCACTGCTTTGAATGTGGAAAGAGCTTCTGTCAGAGCTTCAATCTGACTAAGCATCAGAAAATTCATACGGGGGAGAAACCATATCAGTGCTTTGAATGTGGAAAGAGCTTCATTTGGAGCAGTGATCTCACTTCCCATCAGAGAATTCATACAGGGGAGAAACCCTATCAGTGCTTTGAATGTGGAAAGAGCTTCATTTGGAGCACTGATCTCACTTCCCATCAGAGAATTCATACAGGGGAGAAACCCTATCAGTGCTTTGAGTGTGGAAAGAGCTTTAGTCACAGCCGCAGTCTCAATTCCCATCAAAGAATTCATACAGGGGAGAAACCCTATCAGTGTGTGGAATGTGGAAAGAGCTTCATTCAGAGAGCTCATCTCTCTTTCCATCAAAGAATTCATACAGGGGAGAAACCATATCAGTGCTTTGAATGTGGAAAGTGCTTCAGTCAGAGCTCCCACCTCACTTCCCATCAAAGAATTCATACAGGGGAGAAACCCTATCAGTGTGTGGAATGTGGAAAGAGCTTCATTCAGAGCTCCTCTCTCACTTCCCATCGGAGAATTCATATAGAGGGGAAACCCTATCAGTGTGTGGAATGTGGAAAGAGCTTCAGTAGGAAGGACAGTCTCACTTCCCATCAAAGAATTCATACAGGGGAGAAACCCTATCAGTGTGTGGAATGTGGAAAGAGCTTCAGTCGGAGCTCCTCTCTCACTTCCCATCAAAGAATCCATATCAAGGTCGGAAAAACCATTATACCGCTTTAGGAGACAGGCAAATCCGCACCTTGTTAACCAGACCTTTGTCTGATTGACATCTAATTCCCTTTTAAAATGTGGTGTTTTGTGTTTTTATGTTGTAATCATCCTGAGACCTGTGGGTGTAGGCAATAGGCGCTAACTCTTAAAGGCCCAGGGGTCTTTTTCTCCAATAAAATACTTGAAGAGACCAGGCCTAAAAAAAAATTCTGTGTTTTTTCATACGCAACCTTTTATTCTTCCGTAATTTGCCATACAATTTCTCTTTCAATTTACCCTATTAAAAAATAAAAATGTAAACGTACAAAGGTCATGAGGAAAACAAAATACAGTGGTATCTCAGGTTACAGACGCTTCAGGTTACAGACTGCTAACCCAGAAATCGTACCTCGGTTTAAGAACTTTGCTTCAGGATGAGAACAGAAATCGTGCGGCGGCAGCGGGAGGCCCCATTAGCTAAAGTGGTGCTTCAGGTTAAGAACAGTTTCAGGTTAAGAATGGACCTCCGGAACGAATTAAGTTCTTAACCCGAGGTACCACTGTAAACGTGGACAGGTCCCATCTTTGGGCGCCAAATACAAAAGTTTCTTTAAAGCAGGGTTTCCCAAACTTGGGTCCCGGGCAGTGACAAGTGTTTTGAAAAAATAAAGGTCCTGACCTCCTTTGCCTCCTTTGTCTGGTCCTCAGACCATAGCACAAAGAGTCCTTGAAAAAGAGCTCTTTGCAGAATGCTGCTTTTATCACCAAAACAAAAACTTCTCCAACCATGACCAACACATCAAACGCAACCAGCTTTCTACCATCCCACCCAAACACCCAAACAGATCAGCATATATATATATATATATATATATATATATATATATATATGCAAGCATATTTGGGTGAAAGGTTGCACAAGTTATGCAGGCTTTGCCAATTCATTGTAGGCTGCTGACTCATGCAGACTCCGTTCCTTTTGTATTAAAGAAACAGTGGCTAATTTTTAAGCCGTGACAGGCAGGGAGACCATGGAGGGCAAAGGAAACAGGAAGCACCCCTGCTAGCAGACACCCCTCAACAAGACCCCAACCCCAGAGTCTGTTCAGCCCCCTCTGCTTATTGTAGCTGGAGTCAGTCTGGGCGCTGCCCTCCCAGGCCAGGTGGGAAAGGCTTGCCAGGCAGGGAGCATATCCTGCAGGACTCCCAGCAAGAAAACCTGGGAGGTGAGTCGGGCAAAGAAGGGACAAGGGAGTTCCCTGTCTCCAAGGTGTGGGGCTTACCTTCTCTTCCATCGGGCCACAGGTAGGCCAACTCCGGCTGAGCTATGACATTCTGCAGAGGAAAGAAAAATCTGGGTCAGATGACACTTTATATGTCCTGCTATCCTTTGCCAACAACAAATGGTTGCTCTTTTTCGTGTTGAATATATGCTATATGGTAATTTATGGACCTAATAGGTATCTCAAGCCATTTGCACATAACAAAATATGTATTTTATCAAAGTAATTGTTGAACTGAAATACAATTAAGAAGTATATTAATAGTGAAATACAATTAAGAAGTATGTTGGGGGGGGCAAGAGAGTGGTACCCTAAGCTATAGCTTGTTTAACTTATATGTAAATCTGTCACTGCCTGTGGTATCCAGCAATTGCGATTCAGAAGCATGCACCTTGTACGCCTCCTTCCGCCAAGCTGGTGCCCAATGTCTTGCTCTGCTTTCCCTTGGACCACATCATTGAGGCCGAGAGGGGGGTCTTGTCGTCTGGGCAGCCCAGGACTTCCAGACACATGGACCAGGCTGCCTTATCCACCTAGCTCCGTAATCTCTGCACCAGTGCGTTCCCAATTAGCTAAGTGCCGCAGAGCCCGTTTGTCAAAATTCAAGCCATGGACCCCCTCCTTTTGGAAATGGTGATACCTCTGGTAGTTTTTGTTATGTGAATGGTGCCATGGACTGTTGCGCTGGCAAAGAACGACGCGATGGACAGGATGGTATCAACGGGAAGGCGACCACGGGCAGTGCCCGTGGGCTCCCTTTTATTGGCAATCTTACATAGTGGTTAACGATTAACCCTCAGGCAGAGATTCACGAACCAAATAAGGAAACCCCTCACCCAAAGGTGAGACACCCACACCATATAAGGAAATGCTCCTGCCCGGGGTTCCTTTGGTGACACCGCCCAAACTCCTCACATGGCATCTCCATTGCGTACATGCTCTTCCTCCATGCCTCTCTCACATGCGCCCCTCCCGCTGCTCATCTTGTGACTTTCCAGTACTTTTCCAACCACTCCTTTGTTCTCCTGTCCTTGCTGACACGGGTTTCCCATCCTGTCGTTACCCATCAGTGTGGCTTGCCAGCGCTGTCATTTTAACCCTCCAGGTTTTTGCATGGCTTGCCAGCGCTAACCCAGCCACAACCCCCACGTCTCCCCCTTTTTAATTTGTTAAATGTCAAACCAAACTTTATTAGATGAGCGAGGTGCTTGCATATCTCAGTCGTGGGGGGAAAGATTTTTTGTGAACTCTGTAATCATTACCACTTTTACCGTTAGGTCATGTCATGTAACAAAACGTGTGCAACAATTGCATAAAACATTGTTAACCTCTTCATATAACTTTGTATAAAACCTTATGTAAACTTTGTATGAAACATTGAAACAATTTCAACAGCAGCAAAAAGAATACTTTAGTCTCTTGTAGAGCGAGGGCTCAGTAAGCTTAATGTCAGTGTCAAATGTTGAGCAAAATAAACTTTTCCTCAACGGAGGGATGGTGCTTTCTGTAAACAGGTTGTCAGTGCATTATTGTGATCGTGCATAGTTATGTTCACGCATCCACATCGAATTGGTGGTGAGACAAGTAAAAGCTGCCATTAAAAGATTCTCTGGTGTTGGTGCCATGTTCTGCTTTCTCAGTAACTCAACAGCTTGCGAGGAAAGAGCTTTGATTTGTCCCCAAGTGACATTATGATGTTGAAGCGGGACTCGATCACGATCTCTCTGCGGGTTCTGGGTCTGAAGCGATACCAGATTGGGCATCGGGTCCAGAATGCTGGACATTGGATCCTGCAGACCCTGGCGCCAAGTCATCTTTCCAAGGTTTTCCACACCGAGCTGGAACCCAAATTGGACCTGATGTAGAAAGCACAGCAGCATAGCCCTGCCCCCATGTCCATAGGGGGACGGGCCCTTGGCTGGGGATAACTCACTCTTTGACCAAAATAATTTTCAACTGGAGTTGATAAATTTGTAACATTTAATTGATTCAATGTGAATATCACCTTATTCAGCCATTCCTGCTTTCTGGGAAGCCCGATAGGGACTCCCCCTGTTTTTTTATGTTTGTCAAGAGCAATCTTTAATGTTCTATGAGATCTCTCGATAATCTCCTGTCCTTGCGAATTATATGGTATGCCAAAACAATGCTCTTCTTTGGTAATTTATTTTTGCGAAAGGGGGGAGAGGGGTTACTATTGCTTGTGGGTTCTATGGTCTCACTGCCGTGTTTTTCCCCAGAAGATTTTACAGGTGTCTGTCACGATGGTAAATTTTTTACTACAAATGACGAGAAAGGATTTTATATGTTCAATGTCCTCAGTTAAAAGCACAAGCCACTTTATAATTGATAGGTCCTCTTCATTTGTCTCAGTGGCTCGAGAATTAGGATCATTAGTCGTTTTAGCATTTCCAGAGGTCAGTTCTGCAATTTGCTTTAACATTAATTCCTCGATTATTTGGACTTGGAGTAACTCATGGGGTGTTCGGGATTTAGGACTCAGTTTCGGAGGTGACTCAGCAGTTGTAATGCTTACCTTTGTCCCCTTGATGTAACTTTCCTCTGCACAATCCTCTCTCTCTGCACAGCAGGTCCTTCATTGTGGTTGTTAGGAGGCTCGGTGAGGGAGGGGATAGAATCTGGGTCCTGCCGTTTCTTAGTCACCCCCACTTTGCCCTTACTCAGATAGCAACAAGTAATTTTTGTTTGCACTTTCTTGGAAGTAGGTCTTTTTGTGAAAGGTTCCGAATCTTTCAGTGGAGGCCTAGAAGTTTTACAGCCACTCCGGGTCAACACCATTATTTTACTTAAGAATTAAAAAAGGTCTCACTGCAATTCATTAGCTGAGATAATAATGGCAGGGAGTACAAAGAGGCAGAGATAAAGATAAAAGCGGTCACAAAATATGAGGCTTTCTTCTTCAATTAATCCTGAGGGCCCCGACGCTCCCCTGACTCGTATCCATGTGAAAATCAACAGTTTATAGCAACTTCCTTAGATCTTGATTCCTTTAAAACATTTAGGTTAAAGCGGGATGCTTTAGGCTAAAAAGTTAAAAGATAAGTCAATATAAAACAGTGAAAATCAAAGTAAAAGAAACCAGGAAGGTGCGGCAGTCAGAGAGAGATGTTACTCCCTCGGCTCCTGTCCCCAAAACGATGCTCAATTTCCCATTGTCTGCAAAACTGCAAAATCACAACTACAGTATGATGGTGCGTTATCTGTCTTGAGAATCTGAGGACGGCCCATGACAGCAATCGTCCTAATGCAGTGATTAATGACATAATTTGTGGCTTCTCCTTTCTGAGGAGTTGCCCAAATATAATGAGAATACGTGTCAATTGTAACGTGAAGATGATTGCAAGGGGCAAAGGAAGAATACTGTGTAACATCCATTTGCCAAACCTCATTTGCTTTCAAACCTCTAGGATTTACCCCTGTAGAGGGTGAAGGTGCAACCTGAGGACACTGCTTTAAAATTGCTTTTGCATGCTCTAAAGGAAGCTGAAACTGCTTTGCTAATGCTTTTGCATAGCGCAAATTTGCTCTAGCATTGCCTTCGGACAAAAGTCCAGGGAAGGCTTGATGAGATCTGATATGTGCGATATAGAGCTGACAGGTGCGGGCTTGCAACAATTGTTAGAAGCAAACTCAAAAGATTTTCATCTAAACTTGGTGTAACATAAGCTCCTGGAAGAGAAGTAACAATCTGACAAATGTACTGACTGTCTGAAATGATGTTAATATCCTGCTTTGACGTGCTAAAATCACTGCAGCTAACTCTGAGCGCTGCACTGACTTCTGCGGTGGAGTGATTTTAGTCACCCACTCTCCTTGCTTCATCCAAACTGCTGCTCCCCATTTTGGACCTCTGTCAGTAAAAATTGTAGGAGCACCTTTTCAAGGATGCTGTGAAATTATGCAATGAACTGATACAGGTATTTGGTTGAGTGCAAGCAAACGAGGATCTGATGGAACATGATAAGAAACCTTCCCCGCGTAGTCAGTTAAAGCTGCTTGCAAATGCATAGTTTTTTTAATTTAATTTTTATTAATTCATTTTGTTTAACAAACAAAGAGAAAAAAGGTAACAAAATATTACAACTGCTGTTATATAATATTACTAAATAAAAAATCTGCTGAGTCTGCTCTGGCTCCTGATGGGATGGAGGACCCATTGCCTGCAGGTGCTCCACTCCCAGCTCTGTCAGGAGAAGCTGAGGTTGTCTCTGGGTCAGGTAATGTTGGGCTTTTGGTTTTAACTGGAAAAGCCTCAAAACCAGTTTAGCACTTGGAGTGGTGTCCAGCTACACTCCCTTCTGCGTTCTCCTGCTTCTCCAGTGCTTTAGCAGAGTTTTTCCAAACTTCTTACTTCTTCTTGTGCAACGGTATGTGTGCCTTGCGTGCCAGCAAATAAACTCCCACAACGTCTGGGTTGTTTCAAAGTAAGTACGCTTTATTTACAAGCATATAAATCACAGAGCTTGTCCCGGAGATTCGGACGACATCTCCGGCCTCTCCGGTCCGCTCCAAAGCGAAAGTAAGACTGAACAAGAAATATGCGGTGCCTCACATAAATCACAAAGACATCGCATACAGCAGATACCCCGGATGTTGTGACACATCCCTGTGGGAGGGGCGTACTGTTGAGCTTATTTAACCCTGAAAGCTCCAAACCTCACAGGTAACCCTCCAGCCTCTCCTGAGCTGCAGAGGCTCAGGACAGAGAGGCGAAGGGAATTGAGTTCCCGCAGGAGGAGTGCTCGCCTCCAAGCCAGGAGAGGCAAGTCTCCGGAGGATCGGGGCCGCCCTATGCCTCAGAGCAGCTAAAAGCCGGCCAGCCCCAGCCCGAGGTTACAGAAGCAACATCGTTGGTGACCAGTACCTGCCAGTGTTCCTGCTTGAAACCTGTCCTGCTTTCCTGCCTGAGCTCCTGACCCGCCCTGGTTCCCTGCTTGCCTACCTGTTCCTGACTTTGCCTGCCTCCCTGACCTGCACCCAGCTTCAGATACTACGGACTGCCTTCACGTTGCACCTCTGACCACGGACCGGACTTGGACCTCGTCTCTCAGGTGACCCACGGGACCAGCACACATATAGTGGGACTGTTAACAATGCCTTGCGGCAAAACCATCCATTCATAGCGCTCTGTGGGATCAATGTTGTTCAGAACTGGGACAGTAAAGGCAAAGAAGCACCTGTCCTTTTTGCACACTGGAATGGTGAAGAAACAATCCTTTAAATCAATGATCATTATCTGAAAATCACGAGGAATCATATTTGGATTACGAAGACCACATTGCAGCGGTCCCATTACATTATTGTATTAATTGCTCTAAGATCATGTAAAAGTCTCCATTTGCCTGATCGTTTACGGATTACAAACACTGGCGTAATGAATGGACTAGTGGAAGGCTGAATGTGACCAGCAGCTAGTTGTTCTTTAACCAACTCTTTGAGAATCAATTCTTTCTCTTGGGTAAGAGGCCATTGTTCCACCCAGATAGGGTCAGTGGAATGCCACTCCAATGGCAGAGCAGTGGGTTTAGAAAGGCTCATGTTTTTTTTTCTTCTTCTAACCATCCATAACTAACTTTGCACTAAACGGCCTCATCAAGTCCCTCCCCTATAAATTAACATGAATGGGAAGGTTTACTGGCTTTAGCTGCGCGGTGCGGCTCCCATCAGGAGCTGTTACCGTAAGCCATCGGGTACTGCAACGAGCTGTTTGAGCCCCTCCGACTCCCCAAACTAAAGGTGATTCTGTGGTGGGCCAGTTGGAAGGCCACTGGTTGGCAGATATCACTGAAATATCCGCTCCGGAGTTCAGTACTCCCTCAAAGGATCTGCCATTTAACAAATATGTACGTTTTGGTTTTGTTTCTCTGATAACTTCGATTACTGCCAAAATGCTCGGGTGCAAGGAACGGGGAGAGTCAGTAGACCCAAAGCTTCCTTTCCCCCGCACCACTGATTCTCCCCCTGCCGGGAACACATAGGGAACAATGATTAACTGCGCAAATGACTCTCCTTGCTTTAAAGTCATTGGCATGTTTGTCTCAAATTGGATCATGATGATCCCTTCATAGTCTGCATCAACCACCCATGGGATCACAGAGATCCCTTTTGCCCCTGCAGAGGATTGAGGGAGAACCAGCCCTACAGTATTTTCTGGCAGGGGTCCCTTTAACTGAGATGCCAACCCCCGGACAACAACCCCCGGAAAAGAAACAAATTTATCTTCCTGGTTAATTTAATCTATCCCTGCACTACCTTGAGTGGCTGTCTTTGCCTTGGTAATGTCAGTGGCAGCAATTTTCCCTGGGCATGCTGCCTGCCCCAAAATCAGTTTCCCTGCACATTTTCTGAATTGCAACACTGATTTGCCCAATGAAAACCTTTTCTACATTTGGGGCAGACTGTTTTTTGGCTTGACTGCCTGTCCTCCTCCTGCTCCGCTGCTTTTGTGAGCTCCCCCTTCTGGGAACCTACACTGCGAGCGAAAGTGTTCTCCTTTGTCACAATTGTAGCAATTGCCTGTAGGCTTGCCAAGACCATCTGTAGAGGTATTTCCCCCACCCCTTCAACCCTCCTCGAGATCGCACAGCTCACCAGCCCGCGTCTCCCCTGGGTTGCCAGGAGTGGTGGGGCAAATCCTCTCTTTAGATCAATTCACAATAAGCTGCCACCACCCTTTTAGTCTGTCCAATTGCCAGCCCTGGGCATAGGGGAAAAGGGACCCCTATCCTTTCCAGGCTGCACAATTAATTTAGATGGACACAAATAAGAATCTTATTACAATAGAGTGTCCAAGCAGCAAGATACTGGTTTAGCTCAGTCAGTCTTAGAAGGAAACAGAACACAAACAGAAGCGTCCTTTCAAGTATTTATTAAAAGAACCATAAACTAAAACAAGATAATACAGTTCTCAAACAACAGGTTACGAGGCATTAAAATAACAAAGGTACTTAATATAGCTAGCTAAATAACATACTCACAAAGTCCTTCTCCTATACTTGGCAAGGACGTAGTTCTCCAAGCAGGCAATGATTAAGAAGTCCAGGAACCATGATGATGGCTAATAGCAAGGTCACTAGGAGCCATGCCAAGAGCAATTTTACATTACAAAACCAGGGTCAATTATACCTATTCACCCACGAGAGATTGCTCAAAATGAACCAATTAGCATAAACCTTTAATTGGTAAATTGACCAATAGAAGACCTTTCTCCATTTGTCTTTTGATGTCAAGAAACTCAGGCAGCTGTAGAATGTTTATTCCTCCTCCCCACTCCTTCCCAGGATTAGCCTGATAACTCAAGTGACCTCAGCTGGACAGACCCATAAGTTAGGTGTTACTTCACACTCCCATGGCAGAACCGTAAAACAATAAAGACATCGCCCCAATTAGCAGAGAACAGTTTCAAATTCCAAGAAAAGGTTACATCCAGTTCTTTCCCACCATGCATTGTTGTTGTTCAGTCGTTCAGTCGTGTCCGACTCTTCGTGACCCCATGGACCAGAGCACGCCAGGCACGCCTATCCTTCACTGCCTCTCGCAGTTTGGCCAAACTCATGTTAGTAGCTTCGAGAACACTGTCCAACCATCTCATCCTCTGTCGTCCCCTTCTCTTTGTGCCCTCCATCTTTCCCAACATCAGGGTCTTTTCTAGGGAGTCTTGACCTGTCCATCTTGACCTGTCCATAGCTTCCCTGAGTAATTCAAGCCCCTTCGCCACGACAAGGCAGTGATCCATGAAGGGGCCCAGCATGCATACATTTCTACAATTCCCAGAATACACTGTGGTCTGAACCAAAGATTACAAGCTTGGCTTTGCTATTTCTCTACACCACCTTTGCGCAAAGCTGCTGCTAAAGTCTCCATTTGGAAAACGTTCGTGCCGATATCCGAGCACTCTCTCAGCAGGTCTGCCAGCTGATAATCCCCGTGCGCCACTACAGACTGCAGCGCACCCCGGCAATCAGCATTGGCTTGCTCAAAGGCTAACTTTCTCATTAACTCTCCACTAGCCTCAAGGTTATCTACCTGGCGATGAATAGCTTCTTGCAACCTATCTACAAAATCTGCAAATGATTCTGATGCACCCTGTTTAATAGCGGCAAAAGATTTAGAGGGTTTGCCTGATGCGGGAACTCTTTGAAGGGCTTTAAGCACACATCGAGAAATGACTGGATATGCGGCATCCGGAGTACCAACAGCTTGCTGTACCATGCTGGTGAAATTTCCTGAGCCATAAAGCTGATCCGGGACATAAGGTCCTCCTGAACTATTGCCTGCTTGCATGGCTTCGCTCTGATACTCAGAATCCCACATTACATACTGAGCTGGAGTGAGAAGCATTCTAAATAAATCCTTCCAATCTTGTGGCACCAACTTATAAGAGGTGCTCATGCTTTCGAGCAACCCCTGCTCGAAGAGCGCAAGCCTGTTTCCACTATGCTTTTTCTCATTTCTCTTAAAACCTGGTAGGGCAATGGTGCCCACTGATATTGTGCTTGGCCCTAGGCATCTATGACCTGCGTAACTGGGAAAGCCTGCAGCCCTGCCTCCAACTCCTCACTGGTCAATGCTCCTTTTAACTGTTCCTATCGGAATCCCATTCTCATAGCTCCCATCGCCCCCTTTAAAGGCAATGAAGCGGCGGATGAATTAGCTCCCTTGGGCTCTGGCGATGCCATTACCCTTGGAGCTGATGGGGGGGCGGAAAAAGCCCCCTCTTCTAGGAGCGGAGAATTGGATGGAGAGGGTGCCTTGATTCTTGAGCTCTCCATCTTCTCTATAGCATCCCTGCACTGCCTCCATAACAAAAGATAAGCTATGGGAGCCCTTGGTGGGGACAGCAATTACTTCCCAATTTCTTCCCAGTCTTGCAATGCTAGAGACCCTGCCTCTATGTACCAAGGGCACTGACTCCTGATTTCCTGAACTAACTGCTCTAACTCCTCAAAGTCAGCTCTTGCTTGACTGAAAGTCTCAAGAATTTCCTGAAGCTCTTCTACGTGCACTTTTTGCTGAGCTGTCACTTCTCACCCCATACTCACAGAAGTGCGTATGCCGTGGATCCTAGGTTATTCCAACCTCGTGTGGGCATGGGCTGAATCACGTTGGGGTCACCAGATGTTGCGCTGGCAAAGAACGACGCGATGGACAGGATGGTTGGTATCAACGGGAAGGCGACCACGGGCAGCGCCCGCGGGCTCCCTTTTATTGGCAATCTTACATAGTGGTTAATGATTAACCCTCAGGCACAGATTCATGAACCAAATAAGGAAACCCCTCACCCAAAGGTGACACACCCACACCATATAAGGAAATGCTCCTTGTGGGGATAACCAACATCTGGGACGGCCAGTAATTCCCGGAGTGCCTGCTCCCACTGGCCATGAAAGGGTCCGCTGGTTATGAAGCTGAAGGTTGTGAGATTGTTGTTTGGAGTTCCAAAGGTTTCTGTAGGTTTCTGATGGTTTCCGAAGGTTCCGGAAAAGAAAGGATAGGCAGAAAGTGCGGCCAAAACTAAGCGGCCAAAACAAATTTAGAAACAAATAAATAAAGACTAAGAGACTGCAGTCAATGGTGGAGTTGCGCTCTGCTGCTCTGTGCGGCTTGGTTTCTCTTTCTCTTTCTCTCTCTTGGCTTGTCTCGCACATTCTACACACCGCTACAGAGAGCAGGGGCTCTTTTATCAGTAAACTGAACTACGTCATAACATCACCACAAACCAATCACAACACTGTATTTAGTTCATTTTCCGGGCAGGAAACTGCTTTCCAACCGTTACCAAAGGCTCTTTTGGCGCGCTTTGCTGCAAGCGAGGAGGGATCCAGGCAGCAAACCTTTGCCTGATCTCCTTGCCTTCCGTGCATAGCGCGGAAGGTTACCATACTGCGGCAAGGTGCAGGAGCACCTGAAAACGTATTCCCACAGCTCCTGCCCTGGGTTCCTTCGGTGACACCCCCAAACTCCTCACATGACATCTCCATTGCGTATGTGCTCTTCCTCCATGCCTCTCTCACATGCACCCCTCCTGCTCCTCATCTTGTGACTTCCCAGTACTTTTCCAACCACTCCTTTGTTCTCTTGTCCTTGCTGACACGTGTTTCCCATCCTGTTGTTACCCAGCAGCGTGGCTTGCCAGCGCTGTCATTCTAACTTTCCAGGTTTTTGCGTGGCTTGCCAGCGCTGACCCAGCCACAATCCCCACAATGGACCCCCTGGGTGGGTTGTGCAAACCTCCTGGGATCCACGGACCACTACTGCTCTACACTGTTTAAGAATCTAAGGAGCACCTGCAGAATCCATGGCCCCTGTAGTTCAGCATCCCAGTCTCACAGAGCCTATGGGAAACCAGCAAGCAGAATTTGAACAGGAGCCTCCAGCTGTGGAGGCAGAGCATATAGGCATCATGGCTAGGAGCCAGCCATAACCCTCTCCTTCACGATTCCTGGTGGGAGCCTTGAAGTTGTCAAGGATCGAACCCGGGACCTTCTGCCTGCCAAGCCCTGCTTATGGAAGCTTTTAATATTTGATGAATTATTGTATTTTAATATTTTGCATCTTAAAGAGCAGAGACATCACCTTGTTGACAAAGGTCCGTATAGTTAAAGCTCTGGTTTTCCCAGTAGTGATGTATGGAAGCGAGAGCTGGACCATAAAGAAGGCTGATCGCCTAAGAATTGATGCTTGGGAATTATGGTGCTGGAGGAGAAGCAGCTGTGGTCCGAACGCTTTCATGATAGTTCATCGATCGGGCGCTAATATTTCTGCCGGCTCCCGTCCACCCGTCCCGGCTGCCTGGACACTTTTCCTTTGGGGCCCCCTCTGCAAAAAGGTGGGCTTTGGCACACTCGTGCCGCATCGTGACTCAGGCCCGCATTTAGGAATTAGCTTTGGCATTGTATACAGCCTGACCGCGTGCTTGTTTACTCCAAACTCAATTCTGCTGAATTCATTGGTGCGCACACCCAAGCGGGCAAGCAGAGGTCAGCCATGAAACTTATCAGAGGACCCCGGGGCCAGTGACTGCCGCTCAGTGTCACCTACCTCACAGGGTTGTCGTGAGGATACGGAGAGAGGGAGGCCCAGGCCACCTTGAGCTCCTTGGACGGGTGGGATATGAAAGGTAATAAAGACATGAGGAGAGCCCCGGATTGGCAGTGTCTTGGTTTCAACACTGCTGTCTGGGCATGCGTGAGCCCTTATTATATCACAAAGCAGAAATCCAGCAAATCAGCAGAACTGTACTCTATTCACGCTTTCCTCTCCCCTTTTATGGCCTTGGGCACATCCCACGACCGTCCTCGCTGCAAAGTCTGCTTGCCTTGTCACTGCCAGGCTTATTTGATTCATTAAGAGGGTTCATCATCATCATCAATTTAATATTTATACCCTGCCCATCTTGTTGGGTTTCCCCAGCCACTCTGGGCAGCTCCCAACAGAATATTAAAAGCGCGTTAAAACATCAAACATTAAAAACTTCCCTAAACAGGGCTGCCTTCAGATGTCTTCTAAATGTCAGGTAGCTGTTTATTTCCTTGACCTCTGAAAAAAGGGCGCCAGCACCAAGAAGACCCTCTGCCTGGTTCCCTGTAACCTCACTTCTTGCAGTGAGGGGACAGGCAGAAGGCCCTCGGAGCTGGACCTCAGTGTCCGGGCTGAACAGTAGGCCCCCCCCCCGGGTTATGTTATCTTCGGGTAAAGAACGTGGCATCATCATCAATTTATTATTTATACCCTGCCCATCTACCTCAACTAGTACAGACATAATAACCTTTGAATCAATACACAACACTCTCCTTCCTTGGAGGTTCCTGTGCAGAGATCCGACGGCCATCTGCCAGGGATGCTTCAGCTGAGATTCCTGCCTTGCTGGGGGTTGGACTAGATGACCCTCGCATCCCCTCCTATCTCTCCACTCCTGAATTCGAGGAGGATGTTCCTTGCCACCTGCAAAGCCCTTTTCCCTGCAAGCTGTTCCTCTGCTTTCCAGCCGACAGAGGAAGATGCTCCAAGTCCAACCAAGAGCCTCACCCCCAAAAGGATATCTGGGCATTGGTGTAGGCCCTTAAATCCATAAAAAATAATAAAAATCTGAGATTCTACCAAACAAGACAGGGCTGAGCTGGGACTCGGCTTTGCAAGGGTTAAAGGGAACGGAGCTGCCTTCCTAGAGAGGACACGAAGCAAGAGGGGACCAAGTCCTCCAGAGCCAAGGCCCCTCCCTCCCTAGTCCTTTCCTGCAAGGGCTGCATCGCTGTCCCCTCCTGGGATCTGGTGAGTCTCCTCTCTCTCTCTCTCCCCCCCCCCCCCAGAGGGTGCAGTGGGGAGGCGGTTGGGGTCCCAGGGCAGCAGCAGGGGAGGAGGCCAGCCTGGAGGGCCTGGTCTGCTCATGCAGGGGGAGGAGAGGGTCCTGCCAGGGAGGGGCGAGGTCTGCAACGCTCTCCTTCCTGGAGATCAAACTCATTTGGCCTTTCAGAATAAAATGACTCCCACGGAATCTCCCTTCTTTAAACAAAGGAGTCCCTAAGACTTTAACTCTGTGTGACATCGCTCAGCGTCATTGCACAACAGACGAAACATGTGCAAATGGTTTTCTAAAGCCCCCCTCCCCCCCAAAAAACCCACGTGGAGGAAGGAAGATAAGGTGGAAGAGAAAGGCCAGGAATAAAAGAGGGATCCCAGCCCATAGTCAGGCTGCTGCATTGCAGACCAGTTTCCCAGTCGTCTCCAAGGGCAGCTCCACACAGAGGCCACTGCAGCAATCCCCTCGCACCCAGAGCAGGGCATCCCAGGACCACAGCCTCTCTGTCCCAAAGGGATTGTTGCTGGTAAAGCAGGTGGAAATGGACGCTGCTACTCACAGAGCCTCCAGGGACTTTGACATCAATGGCTGTGTGTGTGTTAAGCTACTGAATAATAATAATAATAATAATAATAATAATAATAATAATAATAAATTTTCCAGCCTATATTTCAAGGGAGATGTCTTTGGCCCCACCCACTTGGCCCTCAGGGGGTTGGCCAGATACATACCTGGCCCTCAGAGTAAAGAAAATGGGACCCCACCCCAGGAGTGTCTTGAGAGCGGCAGAGAGTCCAAGTGCAAGAAAAGGAGACAGAAGCAGGGGGGTGGGGGTGGGGAGCCACTCCTGAGGACAAATATATGAAATATGCACAAACGTCCAAATGCTTCTCAAAGGCCCATCTGTAGTTAGAGATGCCCTTCTACCTGGAGGTAGAAGAAGGATGGGCGGTGAGAGGGAAAAGAGGGAGAAGCCTGGGAAGAGGAGGTGTCAGAAGCTGCTAGATCATCCAAGACAGATGGCCATCCAAAATAGGCTTATTTTATTTTTAGATGGATCACTCAATGCTAAAATTGGTTTCTAAGCAGTGGACAAAGGAGAACAAATAGTGGCCTGGATTCACCTAACCAGCCCCATCCGCTGCAAAATGGGGCCTACCCCCCATTCCTCCCCCTCTCCATGCTCCCATGAACCCCTTGAATTTAGGGCATTGGGAGTGACTCCCCAGAACAGCTCACGAGGAGAGGAGAAAGTGGATCCTTCCATCAGGGAGACTGGAATGCTTGCGTAGGCAGAATGACTTGGAAAACACAAGGTGAAGTACAACTTTTACACAAAGAAGAACACCAATAATTAAAACACAGAATAAAACAAGCACCCAGACTTAAAATTTGCAGCAAAGAAATCCTATTTACAGGAAGGAAACGAGAGCAGTGTGTAGCTGATCATATTGATGCTGTCTCAGAGGAGGACATTTCCCTTTTTCTTTTAGGGTCCTTTGAAGATCTCGCTGTTCGTTTCATGGACAAGGAGTGGGCGTTGCTGGATCCTGACCAGAGAGCTCTGCATAAGGACGTCATGGAGGAGAATTGTGGAATCGTGGCCTCTGTTGGTAAGGCTCCTTGTGGGATTGACATATCTGCCTGGAAATTCAAAAAATACCTCTATGTGACCAACCTCATATATTTTCACAGAGCTCTACAGCCCCCCCCATAACACCTGGGAACCTAACACCCCCACAATAAACAGTAAATTACAGTTTTTTCTTTGAACAATCTTCCTCAAAGTATTCCTTTTTCTACCACGATTATGCTGCTCTGAACTGCTCAGGCCACCTTAAATGTCAGCTTCAGAATTGTTAGGAAAGATAAGTAGCTTCAGGTTTTCTGTTTTGGTTTTTGCTCCTGTCAGTCTTGGGTTGACCAAAGAGACGACTGACATTGGAGATGGAGGGGATGCCATGACTGGGCCAAACAAAATTCATCCCAGAGAAGAGCCAGGCTTATTGAATCTCAGGTAGTAGTAGCAGTGGTGATGATGATGATGATGATAGTAATACAGTGGTACATTGGTTTACAGACTTAATCTTTTCCGGATTGTTCTTAAATCGAGGTACCACTGTAGTAATAATAATAATTTTTATTTATACTCTGCCCATCTGGCTGGGTTGCCCCAGCGACTCTGGGCGGCTTCCAACACATATATACACATGAAACATAGATAACAATAGTCTGATACCATATAAAAAGAACGTTAACTTTAAAATGGACAACTTATACTAGTGGCCAGAATTGCGGGAACCTTTTGTGAAAAATGTATTTCTGAGGTTTGATGGCTCATAAACACCACTTTTGTGTGAAGTAATACCATAAAATTATATATCAATGGAAAAATAATATAATAAATAATGTAATGCAAGAACTTTTATGAAGGAGTATTTATTCGAACAGAAGTCATAAAGAAAAAAACATGAAACCTTTGGTAACCATTGGCAACTTTTAGTTTTAATTATGGCCTTAAAAGGCCTTCCTGTGAAGTGAACCAAGTTTTACATTCTGCAGAAATAATGTGAAACCAAATAACACTTTCCCATTGTTCCGCTGTCTAATTAAACTTTTCAAGGTTTGCTTGAGAGATAACAATGGCTTTTTCCTTAGAATTCTTGCCTTTAGACCAGTCCTTGCACTCAACTTCACATTACATTTGCCATGTCATCTTCTATACACCCAAATGATTTTCTGCTGTCATGTAGGGACAGTCTCTTCATTCGTCGATTGTCACTTTCCTTTGTGCACTACTTTTGCACTACTTTTGCAAAGTTTTTTTGCAGATAAAGTCTATCAGATTCAGAAGGATGTAGACTCCACTGTGGGAGCAGGGCTGGGGTGGGAGAGTGCTAGAGCGCTGTCTAGTCATGTTTCATGGGATCAATTTTAATCTGTAACCTCCAAGGATGTGGACAGGCTGCTTGGACGAGCAAAACCGACCACCTGTCTCCTTGATCCTTGTCCATCCTGGCTAATAAAAGCGAGCCGGGAACGGCTGGGCGATGGGCTTTGCGGGGTGGTGAATGCTTCCCTCTGTGAGGGAGTCTTCCCAGTCCTGCTGAAAGAGGCGGTCATTAAACCGCTTCTTAAAAAAACATGTTTAGACCCGGCCAATATGGCCAACTATCGCCCAGTCTCTATTCTACCATTCCTGGGCAAGGTGATTGAGCAGGTGGTTGCTGAACAACTCCAAGCATGCCTAGAGGATGCGGACCATTTGGATCCCTTCCAATCGGGATTCAGGACTCATCATGGGACTGAACTGCCTTGGTCGCGCTGGTTGATGATCTCCAGTGGGCTAGGGACAAAGGTGAGAGCTGTTTCCTAGTTCTGCTGGATCTCTTAGCGGCCTTTGACACCATTGACCATAACATCCTTCTGGACTGTCAGAAGGGGTTGGGAGGTGGGGGCACTGTTATACAGTGGTTCCGCTGCTTCCTCCTGGTCCGTGTACAGAAAGTGGGGGGGGGATGAGTGTTCAGACCCCTGGGCTCTCACTTGTGGGGTACCTCAGGGCTCCGTCCGCTCCCCCATGCTTTTTAATATCTATATGAAGCCACTGGGAGAGATCATCAGGGGGTTTGGGCTGGGTGTCCATCAGTATGTGGATGATACCCAGCTCTACCTCTCTTTCAAATCAGAACCAGTGAAGGCGGTGAAGGTCCTGTGTGAGTGCCTGGAGGCAGTTGGAGGATGGATGGCAGCTAACAGATTGAGGTTTAATCATGACAAGACAGAAATACTGTTCTTGGGGGACAGAGTGTGAGCGGGTATGGGGATTCCCTGGTCCTGAATGGGGTAACTGTGCCCCTGAAGGACCAGGTGTACAGCCTGGGAGTCATTTTGGACTGACAGCTGTCCATGGAGGTGCAGGTTAATTATGTGTCCCGGGCGGCTGTCTACCAGCTCCATCTGGTATGCAGGCTGAGACCCTACCTGCCCACGGACTGTCTCGCCAGAGTGCTGCATTTATTATTATAAATTATTATTATTATATTACTCCAAAAGAAGTGGTGTTATGAGCCATTAAACCTCTGAAATACACTTTCCCCCCCAAAAGTTTCCACAATTATTACCACCACTTTATATCAAAAAGCAACATTCAACAACTCATCAGAATCCAATAATAAATATGTTTGTTAATTACACACAACGTAGGTAATAAACACACACACAACCCCCTTCAGTTCTTCTCCATTTGTTCCTGAGGCTCCAATCCCTTTTTGTTTCCATTGCAGATTGTGATGAATCAGAAATCGAGAACAAGGATGACCATGATAAAATTCCCAAAGAGGAGAAACCACGTAAAAATTTGAAGTGTGGAGAAAGCTACAGTCAGAGCTCCCATTCCACTTCCCATCAACAAAATCTCATTGGAAAGAAACTCTATCACTGCGTGGAATGTGGAAAGAGCTTCAGTAAGAGAACCCATCTCACTTCCCATCAAAGAATTCATACACAGGAGAAACCATATCCGTGTGTGGAATGTGGAAAGAGCTTCAGTCAAAGCTCCACTCTCACTTCCCATCAAAGAATTCATACAGGGGAGAAACCATATCATTGTATGGAATGTGGAAAGAGCTTCAGTCAGAGGTCCTCTCTGACTAAGCATCAGAGAATTCATACGGGGGAGAAACCATATCACTGCTTTGAATGTGGAAAGAGCTTCACTGATAGCTCCAAACTCACTTCCCATCAAAGAATTCATACAGGAGAGAATTCCTATCAGTGTGTGGAATGTGGAAAGAGTTTTAGTCGCAGCGACAGTCTCACTTCCCATCTAAGAATTCATACAGGGGAGAAACCATATCAGTGTTTTGAATGTGGAAAGAGCTTCACTGAGAGCTGTTCTCTCACTTCCCATCAAAGAAATCATACAGGGGAGAAACCATATCAGTGCTTTGAATGTGCAAAGAGCTTCAATGATAGCTCCTCTCTCACTTCCCATCAGAGAATTCATACAGGGGAGAAACCCTACCAGTGCTTTGAATGTGGAAAGAGCTTCAGGCACAGCCAAAGTCTCAATTCCCATCTAAGAATTCATACAGGGGAGAAACCATATCAGTGCTTTGAATGTGGAAAGAGCTTCAGTTGTAGCACAGAGCTCACTTCCCATCAAAGAATTCATACAGGGGAGAAACCATATCAGTGCTTTGAATGTGGAAAGAGCTTCAGGCACAACCAAAGTCTCAATTCCCATCTAAGAATTCATACAGGGGAGAAACCATATCAGTGCTTTGAATGTGGAAAGAGCTTCAGTAGGAGCACCGAGCTCACTTCCCATCAAAGAATTCATACAGGGGAGAAACCCTATCAGTGTGTGGAATGTGGAAAGAGCTTCAGGAAGAGTCACAGTCTCACTTCCCATCAAAAAATTCATACAGGGGAGAAACCATATCAGTGCTTTGCATGTGGAAAGAGCTTCAGTAGAAGCACCGATCTCACTTCCCATCAAAGAATTCATACAGGGGAGAAACCCTATCAGTGTGTGGAATGTGGAAGGAGCTTCAGTCGCAGCCACAGTCTCACTTGCCATCAAAGAATTCATACAGGGGAGAAACCCTATCAGTGTGGGCAATGTGGAAAGAGCTTCAGTAGGAAGGACAGTCTCACATCCCATCAAAGAATTCATACAGGAGAGAAACCCTATCAGTGCTTTGAATGTGGAAAGGGCTTCAGTCAGAGCTGCGATCTCACTTCCCATCGGAGAATTCATACAGGGGAGAAACCATATCAGTGCTTTGAATGTGGAAAGAGCTTCATTCAGAGCTCCTCTCTCACTTCCCATCAAATAATTCATACAGGGGAGAAACCCTATCAGTGTTTTGAATGTGGAAAGAGCTTCAGTAGCAAGAACAGTCTCACTTCCCATCAAAGAATTCATACAGGGGAGAAACCTTATCAGTGTGTGGAATGTGGAAAGAGCTTCATTCATCGCTCCTCTCTCACTTTCCATGAAAGAAGTCATACGGGGGAGAAACCCTACCAGTGCGTGGAATGTGGAAAGAGCTTCACTTGTAGCACTGAGCTCACCTCCCATCAAAGAATTCATACAGGGGAGAAACCCTATCAGTGCTTTGAATGTGGAAAGAGCTTCAGTAGCAAGAACAGTCTCACTTCCCATGAAAGAATTCATATAGGGGAGAAACCTTATCAGTGTGTGGAATGTGGAAAGAGCTTTAGTCACAGCCACAGTCTCACTTCCCATCAAAGAATTCATACAGGGGAGAAACCCTACCGGTGCTTTGAATGTGGAAAGAGCTTCAGTTATAGCACGGAGCTCACTTCTCATCAAAGAATTCATACAGGGGAGAAACCCTATCAGTGTGTGGAATGTGGAATGAGCTTCAGTCAGAGCGCTCATCTCACTTTCCATCAAAGAATTCATACAGGGGAGAAACCCTATCAGTGCGTGGAATGTGGAAAGAGCTTCAGTCAGAGCTCCAACCTCACTTCCCATAAAAGAATCCATACAGGGGAGAAACCCTATCGGTGCTTTGAATGTGGAAAGAGCTTCAGTAGGAAGGACAGTCTCACATCCCATCAAAGAATTCATACAGGGGAGAAACCCTATCAGTGTGTGGAATGTGGAAAGAGCTTCAGGAAGGGCTCCAACCTCATTTCCCATAAAAGAATCCATACAGGGGAGAAACCATATCAGTGCTTTGAATGTGGAACGAGCTTCAGGAAGAGCTCCAACCTCACTTCCCATCAAAGAATCCATATGAAGGTCGGAAAAACCATTTTACAGCTTTAGGAGCCAGGCAAATCCGAACCTTTTTAACTAGACCTTTGTCTGATTGACATCTAATGCCCTTTTAAAATGTGGTGTTTTGTGTTTTTATTTTGTAACCATCCTGAGGCCTGTGGGTGTAGGGAATATGCGCCAACTCTTAAAGGCCTAGGTTCTCTGCCCCCCAATTAAATATTTAAGGAGACCACGCCCCAATTTTTTTTCTGTGTTTTTTTCAAACGCAACCTTTTATTCCGTAATCTGCCATACAATTTCTCTTTCAATTTGCCCTCTTAAAAAATAAATAAATAAACGCACCAAGGTCATGAGGAAAACAAAATACAGTGGTACTTCGGGTTACATACGCTTCAGGTTACATAGATTCCGCTAACCCAGAAATAACGTTTCAGGTTAAGAACTTTGCTTCAGGATTAGAACAGAAATCGTGCAGCGGCAGCGGGAGGTCCCATTAGCTAAATTGGTGCTTCAGGTTAAGAACAGTTTCAGGTTAAGAACAGACCTCTGGAACGAATTAAGTACCTAACCAGAGGTACCACTGTACAAGAAAATACAAACGTCGACAGGTCCCATCTTTGCAGGCCAAATGCAAAATTTTCTTTAAAGCAGGGTTTCCCAAACTTTGGTCCCCGGCAGTGTTAGTGTTTTGAAAAAATAAAAGTCCTGACTTCCTTTGCCTCCTTTGCCTGGTCCTCAGACCATAGTCAGCACAAAGAGTCCTTGAAAAAGAGCCGTTTGGAGAATGGTGCTTTTATTACAAAAACTAAAACTTCTCCTGAAGGGGTTAATTAGCTAACCTGCATATATTTACCTGAATGTACTGTTAGAGACTCTTTTAAGAGGAAAAAACTCTTTCCTATGGAAACTCTTTTGAGTGGATTGCACTCCTGACTGGCATATTACTGTGTAAGCTATGACTAAGAGTCTGGAGATAACAGTAGAAGGTCAACCTTGCACATGGAAGTAGGAACTGTCTAGGTCAGAGACAGATAGGATGGCCTTGCTGAAGTGCGCATGCTAGCACAGGAACCAACTCAGGGCTAAATGTCCTTTTGCCTTATATGTACGAGGAAATGTACAACAGGAAATATTCCTTATATGGACAAGGATGTTATGTATTGCAAGAACAGGAAATGTTTCTTATATGGACAAGGTCAAGATTCCTGGGGTGGGAAGATGAGCCAGAGAATTGTCCATAAGAACTGTCTGAAAACTGACTACGTTTTGTACTTGCTTATGTGCATTTACCTTCTGCATGCAGAATAAACAACTTTTTATCTGAAGCAATCCCCTCGAAGTGTCTTTTTGACTCCTTTGATCCCCCCCTTAGTTTGTTTTTAAAGCTAATACAGTCTTATTTTGTTTCTTAATTGACCTTTGTTAAGTGATGAGAGTATGTGTTCACTAAAGGAATGTGGCAAGGAGATCGCTAAAATCTCTAACAAAAACTTGCTAGAAGGAGCGGTGAGACAGAAACAGAGAGAAGCTTAGTTTAAACAGCAAGGATTTTTCTCTTTGGAGCAGCGAACCTTGGAAAGGAAGGGAATTTGCTCTCCCACAAGGGGAGGGGAGATATTATGTCTTCTAAGCAAAGTTGGTGACCTCCAACAAAGGTTGATTAGAGGAAAAGTTTTATTTTATATCCCAGGTCTTAAGTTTTTTCTGGGAAGGTTCTGAGGGGGGAATGTAGATGTAAATTTATTATTTATGGAATGTGGAATGAAGAAGAAGGGAATGTTGAAGCAGAATGGGAAGGGCTCATGGCTAGCAACAGGAGCCCTGACAGTGTGAGGATTTGGAGGAAGTTTGAACCTCAGGGGGGAAAGGGGGCAGAAATTTGGAATGACTGGAAAAATGATGATAAAGTGAAGGTGTACATATTGAAGGCAATATTTATCTCCTACAGATTTGAAGTGTGCTTACACCACCCTCCATGCCGAGGTTGCAGAGCACATCTGGGGGGGGGGTGAATCCATTGTCCAAACCATGGAGAGGAGCTGGTGGCCCGCCAAGGAGTTGGCAGCCTGCCAAGTTGTTGCCATGGAAGCATGAGACGATGAGAGAGGCCTGAAGATGGCTCTGATTCAGAGGTGGTAGATATAGTAAGCCCTTCAAAGACTGTTTTAAAAAAAGACAGGGGCTCTCCCTATTGCCCTGTCCATAATTTGTTGTTACCTAAAAGAAACCTAAAAATTGTCACTCTTTGAATGAGCACATCGAGGGATTGACTCCATTGTCCAAATGAAACACCGTTGTGCGGGGAATTGGCAACTTCGCTAAGCTGGCCGCCATGCGTGAGATGATGAGAGCGACCTATTGATGGCTCTGAAGCGAGATAAATAGGCCAAGTTCTGTCTGGCAACCCAACTCTGTCAGAACTTGTTCCCTACTGCCCTGTTCCCACCCTAAGTCCTCCTGAGGGTCAAAAATGGGTTGGTGGTTGTAAGTTAATTCTTAGACACAAGGTCCTGATAGGCTTGGTGAGGTGGTAAGTAGAAAACCAGGCACTGGGGATCAATGGCTGACGTTTGTATGCAGGCAAAAAGAAGAGGAGGGAAAGTTAGTCTCTGATATGGCTGTTGGAACCGGTAATATAATTGGGATGGAGAAATGGAACATCAGAAAAAAGAAGAAGACAGTAAGGAGAAAATAGCTATACCCAAACACAAGCTCACCCTAGATCACTTGTACAATGTTATATTGGAGCGGATTAGTTGCTATGTAAAAGTTTTCTTAAAAGAAGAATGTTCTGAAGGATGTCCAGATAGTGAGAATTGCAATGGCTCCAGTAGTGTGTCTGAAGGTGATGTTGAAAAATTGTACCTTTCTGTTCCCTGACATTAGCAGAGTTTTATGTTAAATTGGTCTGAAATTGTGGTAATGGTAATGATGGTGATAATAATAATAATAATAGTAATAGTAATAATAGAATGTTACCTTTCAGTGTATGGATATTTGTCTAATAAAGGTGAATATCAAGTATTACAAATTTTGGTATTATGTGATGGAATTGATCCCCTGAGGGGTGACTGAAGGGTTAACGTATAGATAAGAATATATATATATATATATATCTGATGTGCAGGAGTTGGAGTTATTAATGCTATGAATTTAAAAGTTCTGGATAATAAGTTGGCATCTTTAGGTGGTCATCTTGAAATGATAAATATTACAGGAAGATATTAGCAGATAGAAGACTTATTATCTTGAATATCAATGTAAATTGGAAATTGTTTAAAATATTTGGTATTGTGTATTTGTTTATATTTGTGTGTATTCTAAGTTTAGAGTGTTTGCATGGATTGGAAAAATGAACTAAATTATTGCTCTGGGCCAAAGAGTAGACCATGTAAGATCAAGGGGTGGAGCTATGGGATAATCATTGCGGAAGAATATTGTATTTCGAGGAGATAGTGATCTGGCATGGTCAGTAATAAGGCCAACCTTATTGGGTTGGGGATATTCTAGCTTACCTCAAACAGGTAGGAGGACTGAGGTGTGATCATTATCGATACCTCCTTCCATTGTGGTTAATCTGTGAGGCCAAAGAAAGGCAGGAGTGGGCCAAAGACACCACCCTCCAAGCGCAGATATAATCTCTGTAACTATCTCCTATTCTTTTAGCACGTGCGCCCTCTAATGCCCGCCGTGTAGCTTTGCTAAGCCAGTTTTATCCCTATGCAGCGACTCTGAAACCTAATTGGCAAGGATCCTACACAGTCTTTATGACAACACTGCCAGTGGTGAAAGTGGCTGGTGTCCCCCTCCTCATGTGGAGAGTGGACCTGCCGCAGCGTGCCGGAACATCCCTTGAAGCTGAAGATCCAGGGAAGCAACAAAGGCCAAGAAGCAACAAAGGCCTGCTGCCAATGCACCGGGGGCCATTGGCCCTGCGCATGCCTATAGAAGAAAGGAAGGAAAAGAACACTGAATGGGAGGACTGGATGATCGTATTGCCTTAATTTGTGTTGACCAGTTACCAGATAATGTGACCAGTTGAACAGTTTCTGTAATTAGTGTTAGGAATATTCGAAGTAAAGGATCCTTAGTTGAACCTGTTGGTATTATATCCCCCATTGTTATTTTTCTTCTATGCCTCTGTATTCCCTGCTTAATGCAATGCATTCATATGATGATTTACAAAGTTGTGTCACAGATTCTTCGGCTCGTTGCTCTTGCTAGAGAATATCAGTCATTTCCCAGGGACGCGCTGGAAGGGTCCAGCGGTCTGGAGAGAAGAGGGAATGAAGGGGTTAATTAGCTAACCTGGATATATTTACCTGAATGTACTGTTAGAGACTCTTTTAAGAGCAAAAAACTCTTTCCTATGGAGACTCTTTTGAGTGGATTGCACTCCTGACTGGCATATTACTGTGTAAGCTATGACTAAGTGTCTGGAGATAACAGTAGAAGGTCAACCTTGCACATGGAAGTAGGAACTGTCTAGGTCAGAGACAGATAGGATGGCCTTGCTGAAGTGCGCATGCTAGCACAGGAACCAACTCAGGGCTAAATGTCCTTTTGCCTTATATGTACAAGGAAATGCACAACAGGTAATATTCCTTATATGGACAAGGATGTTATGTATTGCAAGAACAGGAAATGTTCCTTATATGGACAAGGACAAGATTCCTGGGGTGGGAAGATGAGCCAGAGAACTGTCTATAAGAACTGTCTGAAAATTGACTAGTTTTTGTACTTGCTTGTGTGCATTTACCTTCTGCATGCAGAATAAACAACTTTTTATCTGAAGCAATCCCCTCGAAGTGTCTTTCTGACTCCTGTGATCCCTCCCTTTGGCGTAACGCGAACCCAAGGTTAACGGAAAGGTCTGCAAGAAGGCTGCACTCCAACCACCATCAACAGCTTTACACATCAAACGCAACCAGCTGTCTACCATCCAACCCAAACAGATCACTATATATATATATATATATACACACACACACACACACCCCAGCATATTTGGGTGAAAGGTTGCACGAGTCATGCAGGCTTTGCCAATTCATTGTAGGCCGCTGACTCATGCTGACTCCGTTCCTTTTGTATTAAAGAAACAGTGGCTAATTTTTAAGCCGTGACAGGCAGCTCCCGGACTACAGTTCCCATTAACCCACCCCATTGGTCCAGAGCACCCCAGAGCCAGCTGCCTCAGCACAGATTTTGAAGTCGGCCAGCACCTGCATTCGGGGAGTCTTCAACTCCGCCTCCGAGACCAGCTCTGTCAGCTCAGGCAGGGAGACCATGGAAGGCAAAGGAAACAGGAAGCATCCCTGCTAGGAGACCCCCCTAAGCAAGACCCCAACCCCAGAGTCTCTTCAGCCCCCTCCGCTTCTTGTAGCTGGAGTCAGTCTGGGCGCTGCCCTCCCAGGACAGGTGGGAAAGGCCTGCCAGGCAGGGAGCAGATCCTGCAAAACTCCCAGCAGGATAACCTTAGTCTTAGGCAAAGAAGGGACAAGGGAGTTCCCTGTCTCCAAGGTGTGGGGCTTTCCCTCTCTTCGATCGGGCCACAGGTAGGCCAACTCCGGCCGAGCTTTAACATTCTGTAGAGGACAGAAAAATCTGGGTCAGATGACATTTTATATGTCCTGCTGTCCTTTGCCAACAACAAATTGTTTATCGTGTTGAATATACCATATTTTTCGCTCCATAGGACGCTCCGGACCATGGTGTTTTTTTTTTGAGAATCAGCTCAAAGTTTTGCAGCTTTTTTTTGCAAAGGGAAAAGACCTGCTTTTTGAGGATCAGTTCAGATTTGTGCAGCTTTTGTAAAGGGGGAAAAGCATTGCTTACAAACCAGTACGCACCAGTACAAACCAGTACAGACCAGTAAGGACCAGCAGGTAATAGGAAGCAAGAGGAAAGCAAACCAGTACAAACCAGTAAGCACCAGTACAAACCAGTACAGACCAGTAAGCACCAGTACAAACCAGTACAGACCAGTAAGCACCAGTACAAACCAGTATGTACCAGCAAGTAAGAGGAAGCCAGAGGAAAGCGAACCAGTACAAACCAGTAAGCACCAGTACAAACCAGTACGCACCAGCAAGTAATAAGAAGCAAGAGGAAAGCGAACCAGTACAAACCAGTAAGCACCAGTACGCACCAGTACAAACCAGTAAGCACCAGCAGGTAATAGGAAGCAAGAGGAAAGCAAACCAGTACAAACCAGTAAGCACCAGTACACACCAGTAAGCACCAGTACACACCAGCAAGTAATAGGAAGCAACAGGAAAGCGAACCAGTACAAACCAGTAAGCACTAGTACAAACCAGTAAGCACCAGCAAGTAATAGAAAGCAAGAGGAAAAGTAACAGAAAGCCCCCAAATGGCTGAAAAACTCAATTTCCCAGGATCCTCAGCCCTCCCAAAGGAACTACTGTGCAAGGGGCCTGGGCGGGGCAGGAAGGGAGCTAGCTCCCTTATCTCCCTCCCCATCTCCTGCAATCAGCTGTTGAGCGGGTTCCTTTCAACACTCTCTTTCCCTCTTCTTAGCCTTTAGCTCTTTCTAAAACAGAAAATGCAGGATCTGCCTTTCCCCCCTGGGCAATTTGGCTCCAGGAACCATGTATTCGCTCCATAAGACGCACAGACATTTCCCCTTACTTTTTAGGAGGGAAAAAGTGCGTCTTATGGAGCAAAAAATACGGTATGCTATATGGTAATTTATGGACCTAATAGGTATCTCAAGCCATTTGCACATAACAAAATATGTATTTTATCAAAGTAATTGTTGAACTGAAATACAATTAAGAAGTATATTAATAGTGAAATACAATTAAGAAGTATGTCTTTTTGGTGGGGGGGGGGCTAAGAGAGTAGGGCCCTAAGCTATAGCTTCTTTAGCTTATACGTAAATCTGTCACTGCCTGTGGTTTCCAGCAATTGCGATTCAGAAGCATGTACCCTGTACGCCTCCTTCCGGCAACTCCTGCAGCCAAGCTGGTGCCCAACGTCTTGCTCTGCTTTCCCTTGGACCACATCAGCGAGGCCTAGAGGGGGGTCTTGTCGTCTGGGCAGCCCAGGACTTCCAGACACATGGACCAGGCTGCCTTATCCACCTAGCTCCGTAATCTCTGCACCAGTGGGTTCCCAATTAGCTAAGTACCGCAGAGCCCCTGTTTTTCAAAATCCAAGCCATGGAGCCCCTCCTTTCGGAAATGTTGATATCTCCCTGGTAGTTTTTGTTATGTGAATGGTGCCAAGGAGCCCCTGGTTGGGTTGTGCAGACCTCCTGGGATCCACGGACCACCAATTGGGATCTACTGCTCTACACTGTTTAATAATCTAAGGAGCATCTGCAGAATCCATGGCCCCTGTAGTTCAGCATCCCAGTCTCACAGAGCCTGTGGGAAACCGGCAAGCAGAATTTGACCACGAGCCTTTAAAGGAATATAAGGCGACTGCAAGCCAAGTGGATAATGAGCTCTCTCGGCCGATTGCCAGGCAGCCATTCTCAGTCCAGCACGCTTCCTAGACGTGCGTGCACAGAAAACACACTGCGACACAGAAAACACAATAGCAATACAGAAACGAAAGCATCCAGTGTGTGGAACGTCACTTCCTGTACAGCGTTAACCCTGTGTTAACCTAATTCTACAACAGCCTTATCACCTTGCTGGTGTTTTCCAGCATAGCTCTGTTGGTAGGGCATGAGACTCTTTAAATAATAATAATAATAATAATAATAATAATAATAATAATAATAATAAAATATAAGTTTTCAAATCTACCAAAACAGGAAAAATACAATACAATTAATTAACCGACACACCAAATTATTTGTTGTTACTCGACTTCCCTTCCATGGTTTCCTTAAATTATCTCTTACTGCTGCATATTATAATAATTGCAACCGTTCTTCCAATCATTTTATTCTGTTAACAATTTTTACTGCTGAGCTTACTCCCAACCCACTCGTGTTTTAACATGCTTGCAGTAAAAAAAAATTAAAAAAAATTCTACAAATAGTTTCCAGTCCTCTTCAATGATGGCCTCTTCTTGATCTCTTCTTGATTGGATTAAAGATTCCTGCCCTGCTTTTAATATTTGATGAATTATTGTATTTTAATATTTTCCATCTTAAAAAGAAGAGACATCACCTTGTTGACAAAGGTCCGTATAGTTAAAGCTCTGGTTTTCCCAGTAGTGATGTATGGAAGTGAGAGCTGGACCATAAAGAAGGCCGATCACCTAAGAACTGATGCTTTTGAATTATGGTGCTGGAGGAGAAGCAGCTGTGGTCCAAACGCTTTCATGATACTTCATCGGGTGCTAATATTTCTGCCGGCTCCCATCCACCCATCCCGGCTGCCTGGACATTTATCCTTTGGGGCCCCCTCTGCAAAAAGGTGGGCTTTGGCACACTCGTGCCGCATCGTGACTCAGGCATGGATTTAGGAATTATCTTTGGCATTGTATACAGCCTGACTGCATGCATGTTTACTCCAAACTCAATTCTGCTGAATTCATAGGTGCGCACGCCCAAGCGGGCAAGCAGAGGTCAGCCATGAAACTTACCAGAGGATCCCGGGGCCAGTGACTGCCGCTCAGTGTCACCTACCTTGCAGGGTTGTTGTGAGGATATGGAGGAAGGGAGGCGCAGACCACCTTGAGCTCCTTGGACGGTTGGGATATGAAACGTGATAAAAACATGAGGAGAACCCCGGAATGGCAGTGTCTGGGTTTCAACACTGCTGTCTGGGCATGCGTGAGCCCTTACTATATCACAAAGCAGAAATCTAGCAAATCAGCAGAACTGTACTCTATTCACGCTTTCCTCTCCCCTTTTCTGGCCTTGGGCACATCCCACGACCGTCCTTGCTGCAAAGTCTGCTTGCCTTGTCATTGTCAGGCTTATTTGATTCATTAAGAGGGTTCATCATCATCATCAATTTAATATTTATACCCTGCCCATCTTGTTGGGTTTCCCCAGCCACTCTGGGCGGCTCCCAACAGAATATTAAAAACACCTTAAAACTTCAAACATTAAAAGCTAAACAGGGCTGCCTTCAGATGTCTTCTAAAAAGTCAGGTAGCTGTTTATTTCCTTGACCTCTGAAGGGAGGGCGCCACCACCAAAAAGACCCTCTGCCTGGTTCCCTGTAACCTCACTTCTTGCAGTGAGGGAACCACCAGAAGGCCCTCGGAGCTGGACCTCAGTGTCCGGGCTGAACAGTAGACCCTGGGTTACGTTATCTTCGGGTAAAGAACATGGCAAACCCGGAAGTGTATTCTTTTGGGTTTTGCTGTGCGTGCATGTGCAGAAGAGTCGCCTCTGCTCATGGAATTTTCAGGGTCCGTATGAACCCCTGGAACCAATTGCATCTATATCCAGATGGTCCACGGAATCTGAAAAAAATATTATCAGAAGCAGTCCAACATTTTAGGAAATATTTGTTTATACGCTAAAAGGCAGCATAGTAATTCTGATGATGAGCAGAGATTTAGGGTGGTGGTGGAATATTTCACACCTCTGAAAACCCTACTCTAATGCCCCCCCCCCAAGGAACATACAAGTACAGTACCTACATTCACCCCAGGCCTACCAAATATGCTCTGTTTGTTATGCAAGAGCTCCCCAGAAGGGGGCACAATAGGCATCCATGTTCGGATCCCAAGGCTAACTGCCTGCAAAGCTCAGGGGTTTTTTTTGCTGAGAAATTCAGGGCATCGCCATGCTATCCAAGCCTCCATCGTCGGCACACAGGCTTCTGACTGTGTTTACCTCTCAGAAATATAGAGCAAATGAAAGTAGCTGGGAGGGTGGAATCTCCAGCAAGGTGGAACGTAAAAGAGCATAAGAAGAAATTAGTGGGTCAAACCTATGACCTAACAAGTTCTGCTCGTCCTGCTGCTCCGCAGGGTAGGACTCGATCCCATGCCTTCAAGTTACAAGAAAGGAGATTCCAATTAAAAGTTAGGAAGAACTTTCTGATGGCAAGAGCTATTTGACTGTGCAATGGTCTCCCTTGGGGGGGGTTTGATGGGCTCTCCTTCCTTGGATGTTTCTAAGCAGAGGTTGGACGGCCATCTGCCATGGATGCTTCAGCTGAGATTTCTGCATTGCCGGGGGTCGGTCTAGATGACCCTCGGACCCCCTCCACTCCTGAATTCAAGGTGGAGGTTCCTCACCTCCTGCAAAGCCCTTTTCCCTGCAAGCTGTCCCTCTGGTTTCCGGCCAACAGAGGAGATGCTCAAAGTCCAACCAAGAGCCACACCCACAAAAGGAGATCTGGGCATTGGCGTAGCCGCCCTAAATCCATTAAAAATAATAAAAAGCCGAGGTTCTCCCAAACGAGAGAGGGTTGAGCTAGATGGACTCGGCTCTGCAATGGTTAAAGGGAACCGAGCTGCCTTCCTAGAGAGGCCAGGAAGCAAGAGGGGGCCAGGTCCTCCAGAGCCAAGGCCCCTCCCTCTCCTGCAAGGGCTCCATCGCTGTCCCTTCCTGGGATCTGGTGAGTCTCCTCTCTCCCCCCCCCCCCAGAGGGTGCAGTGGGGAGGCGGTGGAGGTCCCAGGGCTGCAGCAGGGGAGGATGCCAGCCTGGGGGGCCTGATCTGCTCATGCAGGGGGAGGAGAGGGTCCTGCCAGGGAGGGGCGAGGCCTGCAACGCTCTCCTTCCTGGAGATCACAGGATCCCAAACTCATTTGGCCTTTCAGAAAAAAATGACTCCCAGGAGATCCCCCTTCTTCAAACAAAGGAATCCCTAGGACTTTAACTCTGTGTGACATCGCTCAGGGTCATTGCACAGCAGAGGAAACATGTGCAAATAGTTTTCCAAAGCTGGACGAGCTCCTCCCCCTAAAAAACCCACTGAGGAAGGAAGTTACAGTGGGAGAGAAAGGCCAGGACTAAAGAGAGCGATCCCAGCCCATAGTCAGGCTGCTGTATTATAGACCAGTTTCCCAGTGTCTCCAAGGGTAGCTCCACACGGAGGCCACTGCAGCAATCCCCTCGCACCCAGAGCAGGGCATCCCAGGACCACATCCTCTCTGTCCCAAAGGAATTGTTGCTCGCAAAGCAGCCAGAAATCGGTACAGCTACTCTGAGCCTCCAGGGAGCTTGGCATCAATGGCTGTGTGTGAGAGTTAAGCTAATAATAATAATAATAATAATAATAATAATAATAATAATAATTATTATTATTATTATTATTATTATTATTATAATTTTCCTACCTAAATTTCAAGGGAGATGTCTTTGGCCCCACCCACTTGGCCCTCAGGGGGTTGGCCAGATACATACTTTGCCCTCAGAGTAAAGTAAAAGGGACCCCATCCCAGGAGTCTGTCTTGAAAGCGGCAGAGAGTCCAAGTGCAAGAAAAGGAGACAGAAGCAGGGGAGTGGGGGTGGGTAGCAACTCCCGAGGACCCCCGGGTGAGGACCCCCACTAGAGCCATACAACCATTTTTCACAAGATACAATTGATTCCCTTGTTAGTCGGATCTAACTTCATTCACTGACTGGAAGGCAGTAGAAACCTGGTTGATTAATATCACAGAAATCCCTTCAGCTGCCTCCACATTTTGCATTGCTAGACGGGGCTCCAAAAAGGACAGAGAATATCCAATAATGGTCTGCTGATGGCCCATCCTTTTTTGGGGAAAGCATCCATGGAATGAGATCTCACACCCTTCAAGTCTTTGTCATTCTCTTACTAATATTTCTCCCCATTCTCTGTTTTGAATCCTTGTTTCTTTTTCAGGGAAAGGATCATTTTGCAGAAGTGGACCTGGATTCCTGTGAGTCAGAGAGGCCTCCGTTGGACACCAGAGAGAGGCCGCTGCGTAAGGAGGGTGGGTTTTTCTCCCGCTTGGTCTCATCCCTGTTGGTTTTCCAACTCATCTGAGGGTTTTTTTCATCTTGTTTTGAGGGGAAGACAGTTGGGAACAAGGGTCCAGAGGAGGGGAGATATATTTCTGCACAACAAATATATGAAATATGCACAAACCTCCAAATGTTCTCAGCAGGTAAGGCTTTCTCAGAGGCCCATCTGTAGTTAGAGATGCCCTGTTCCACCTGTGAGAGAAGCAGACACTCCTGGCGTCCTGTTTACCTTTTCTCTCTTGCAGGTAACAGAACCTCCTGATTGGTCTTTTCATGGGGGCAAAAGGGAAGCAGCGGCTGTGAAACCAGATCAGGCCAGGGGAAGCTGCCTTGTGGGGACAGAGGCCGAGGGCTGGACCAATGTCATTGACTGGTTGGGCACAGAGGAATGGTGGGAGACCCCCCTGCATTGCAGGAATCTCTGCTAGATCATCCAAGACAGATGGCCATCCAAAATAGGCTTATTTTATTTCTAGATGGATCACTGAATGCTAAAATTGGTTTCTAAGCAGTGGACAAAGGAGAACAAATAGTGGCCTGGATTCACCTAACCAGCCCCATCCGCTGCAAAATGGGGCCTGCCCCCCATTCCTCCCCCTCTCCATGCCCCCATTAACCCACTGAATTTGACTCCAAGGCATTGGGAGGGAACTCCCCAGAACAGCTCACGAGGAGAGGAGAAAGTGGATCCTTCCATCAGGCAAACTGGAATGCTTGCGTAGGCAGAATGACTTGGAAAACACAAGGTGGAGTACCACCTATTTGCACAAAGACGAACACCCATAATTAAAACACAGAATAAAACAAGCACCCAGACTTAAAATGTGCAGCAAAGAAAACCTATTTACAGGAAGGAAACGAGAGCATTGTGTAGCAGATCATATTGATGCTGTCTCAGAGGAGGACATTTCCCTTTTTCTTTTAGGGTCCTTTGAAGATCTCGCTGTTCGTTTCATGGACAAGGAGTGGGCGTTGCTGGATCCTGACCAGAGAGCTCTGCATAAGGACGTCATGGAGGAGAATTGTGGGATCGTGGCCTCTCTTGGTAAGGCTCCCTGTGGGATCGTCATATCTGTCTGGAAATTTGAAAAATACCTCATATATTTTCACAGAGCTCAACAGCCCCCCCATAACACCTGGGAAGCTAACACCCCCACAATAAACAGCAGATTTCAGTTTTTTCTTTGAACAATCTTCCTCAAATTATTCCTTTTTTCTACCACGATTATGCTGCTCTGAACTGCTCAGGCCATCTTAAATGTCAGCTTCAGAATTGTTAGGAAAGATAAGTAGCTTCAGGTTTTCTGTTTTTGTTTTTGCTTTTGTCAGTCTTGGGTTGACCAAAGAGACGACTGACATTGGAGATCGAGGGGATGCCATGACTGGGCCAAACAAAATCCATCGAGAGAAGAGCCAGGCTTATTGAATCTCAGGTAGTAGTAGCAGTGAGGATGATGATGATAGTAATACAGTGGTACATCGGTTTACAAAGTTAATCTTTTCCAGATTGATCTTAAATTGAGGTTCCACTGTAGTAATAATAATCATTTTTATTTATACTCTGCCCATCTGCCTGTGTTGCCCCAGCCACTCTGGGCGGCTTCCAACAAATATATAAACATGAAACATAAATAATAATAGTCTGATCCCATATAAAAATAACTTTAACTTTAAAATGAACAACTTATACTAGTGGCCAAAATTGTGGAAACCTTTTGTGAAAAGTGTACTTCTGAGGTTTGATGGCTCATAAACACCACTTTTGTTGGGAGTAATACCATAAAATTATATATCAATGGAAAGATAATTTAATGAAGAATGTAATGCAATAACTTTTATGAAGGAGTATTTATTAGAACAGCAGTCATAAAGAAAACACCTGAAACCTTTGGTAACCATTGGTAACTTTTAGGTTTAATTGCAGCCTTACAATGCCTTCCCGTGAAGTGAACCATTTTTTAGTTCTGCAGTTGTTATATTGTGAAACCAAGGCTGAATTATTGCCTCTGTTAATTGGGCTTTATTGCTGGGTTGCTTCAGACTAACAGTTTCTTTATTAGGCTCCATAGATTTCCGATTGGGTTAAAGTTTGGGCTACTCCCAGGCCATTCCAGCAGTGGAATAGGATTGTCTTGAAAACACCTTTTGCACACAGCAGCAACATGACATGGAGCTGAATCCTGTTGAAATTGAAAATAAACAAATATTTCAATAAATATATATAAATGATTCAGTATCTTGGAAAACATCACCTGCGGAACACTTCAGTTTGGGCTCAAGTATTTCATTCATGCATTTTGGGGGATTTACATTCCCATTAATGACACAAATTCTGCCCACACTTTTGCTGCCTTGCAAGCCCAGATCTTCACACTATCTGGGTGTTTCACGGTCGGTGTAATGCAAGTAGGATGTAAATCTTCTCCAATTCTTCTCGCGTATTTCATGCCATCACTACCAAGTAAGGAGATTTGGGTTTCATCGCTCCAAATAACACTCTCCCATTGTTCCGCTGTCTAATTAATCTTTTCAAGCTTGGCTTGAGAGATAACAATGGCTTTTTCCTTAGAATTCTAGCCTTTAGACCAGTCCTTGCATTCAACTTCACATTACATTTGCCATGTCATCTTGTATACACCCGGATGATTTTCTTCTGTCATTTAGGGATAGTCTCTCCATTCTTCGATCGTCACTTTCCTTTGTGCACCTTTTCCTGCCTTTGCCAGTCTGATTTTGGAGTGACTGAGTCTCCTTATACCTCTTCAAAAATTTAGAAATGCCAGCTTTGGTTAAGTTTCTCCCATTCTCTCTTCTAATTTTTTCATAACTGTAGCTTTGTTCACTTAATGGTACAATTTTACATTGCTTTCTGCGTGACCAGTCCACTCTTTGTGCCATTTCTATAATTTTATTATGCTTTACAAACTCACTAAATGAAAGAACACAAAAAACCAACCAACTTGATAGCAATCACATAACACAGAGACAAAAGTCAACCTAAGCAAGTTCTTCCTTTTTCTGGTTATTTAGCTATAAGGTTTGATAGAATACGGGTAGTTGAACAAACTTTGTTGGATTGCATTCTTGATTAAATTATCTTCCCATTCATATATAATTTTATATATAATATAAAATTCCCATTGATATATAATTGAATCAGACCGGATACGGGCTAGAGCTCAACTTCGAGCCTACCAAGTGGCAATGGCGACGGCGAAGAGGACCTTCTTGACCGTTTCTATTGCATCTGCAGAAAACAGCAGCAGGAGACTATTTCAGGTGGTTCACAGTTTATCAGAACCACCTTCGTCATCGGGGCCTGGTAGGGACCCCAAGATCTCCTGCAATGCTTTTGCAAAGTTTTTTTGCAGATAAAGTCACTCAGATTCAGAAGGAGGTAGACTCTACCGTGGGAGCAGGGCTGGGGTGGGAGAGTGCTAGAGCCTTGTCTAGTCATGTTTCATGGGATCAATTTCAATCTGTTACCTCCGAGGATGTGGACAGGCTGCTTGGACGAGCGAAACCGACCACCTGTCTCCTTGATCCTTGTCCATCCTGGCTAATAAAAGTGAGCCGGTAACGGCTGGGCGATGGGCTTCGTGGGGTGGTGAATGCTTCCCTCTGTGAGGGAGTCTTCCAAGACCCACTGAAAGAGGTGGTCATTAAACCGCTTCTTAAAAAAAAATCTTTAGACCCGGCCAATATGGCCAACTATCACCCAGTCTCAAATCTACCATTCCTGGGCAGGGTGATTGAGCAGGTGGTTGATGAACAACTCCAAGCACGCCTGGAGGATGCGGACCATTTGGATCCCTTCCAATCGGGATTCAGGCCTCATCATGGGACTGAAACTGCCTTGGTCGCGCTGGTCGATGATCTCTGGTGGGCTAGGGACAAAGGTGAGAGTTGTTTCCTAGTTCTGCTGGATCTCTCAGCGGCCTTTGACACCATTGACCATAACATCCTTCTGGACCATCTAGAGGGGTTGGGAGGTGGGGGCACTGTTATACAGTGGTTCCGCTCCTTCGTCCTGGGCCGTGTACAGAAAGTGGTGGTGGGGGATGAGTGTTCAGACCCCTGGGCTCTCACCTGTGGCGTACCTCGGGGCTCCGTCCTCTCCCCCATGCTTTTTAATATCTATATGAAGCCGCTGGGAGGGATCATCGGGGTTTGGGCTGGGTGTCTATCAGTATGCAGATGATACCCAGTGTGAGGAGTGAGTGAGCTGAAAGGGTTACACTCAGCTCCAAGCTGCATCAGGCTCACAGGAAGTGACGCTCTGTTATTCTGTGTATGTGTTAGAACTGTTGTTTTTCCCAGTTCTCTCCGTTGCTGTTCACGGAGGTAGCCATGTCGGCACTCTCTCCGAGAATGTGATTTATGCTTTGCTGTAATAAATCTGCTTTGCTGAAAGAGCAGGAGTCGTTTGAGTTCGTTACAGACTGTTTTTCGTCAGACGTTTTTTGCAGGAGGTTTTTAGCTTCCATGAAGGCTGCAGCTCTGCTGAATCGAAAGGACTTTTTGAACTGCGTAACAGTTCTAGCCGTGATTTATGGTTTCTGGAATGCGGGGGTTTTGCTGCAATGAACCCCTCGCAACTTCAAAGGTTATGGAGCTATTAATTGCCTGCCTGCAAGCGTCAATGATGGAAAGGACTGCTGGCCACAGCAGTGAATCCAGCTGGAGTGCAGCCAGGGCTGGCTGAGGGCTCGCTGGTGGAACAGGCCTTTCTCCGGAGCCGGGAGGCTGCATTCTACAGTCATGAGTAGTACAAGCCCCGGGGGGAGAAATGGCTGCTGCTGCTGCTGCTGCTGCTGCTGAGGGAGCTGAGTCCTTTTCCTGCCCTTTTGCCCCACTGAATGGGGACAATTTCCTAGAGTGGCACAAGTAAAATGTGAAGCCTGGATACTTGCCAGGGGGCTTTCAGATTGCCTGCAATTTGCCCCAGTAGCTGCCCCTGCTGGGGCTGGGGCTGGTATTGTTGCAGCTGCGCAAGCTGCTCAACGCAGGGATGAGAGAGCCAGAGGAATGCTCATCATGTCCCTGGAGGGTTCCCAATTGCCTCTGGTGGCGGGTTTGGACAGTGCCCACGCTATTTGGACTGCGTTACAGAACACTTACATGAGACAATCAGCTGGTGCCAGAATCCATGTTACAAGGCAGCTGTATAGTCTGAAGCTGTTGCCTGGGCAGAGCGTTCAACAGCATGTGCAGCAGGTGATCGCCACGTTAGAAAAGCTGAGGCTTTTGGGCATTGCCTATACTGGGGAGCAGAAGGCCTACGTTCTACTCAGTTCTGTCTTTGATGAGTATGAGAGCCTTTGCCTCACTCTGGAAGCCATGCCAGCCCGAGATCTTAATCTGCGGTTTATTGCTGGACGCTTGACGGAAGAGGAGAATAGGAGGCGCAGAGACGCGGGCAATCGGCCTGCTGGAGGCTGCCCTGTTCCCAAGAGTGGGGGGGCAGCTAGGAGCAAAGCCCATGATGAGTCTACTGTGCAAGCCTATGCTACTACATGTCGCTGCTATATTTGTAACTCCAGCAGCCACCTGCGTCAACAATGCACTGCCAGAGGCGCTGCCAAGGTCAACGCACAGATAAGAGGTTCCGGCAAGCCTGGGAATGCGCGCAGAGGTGGGGGCACTGGTGGAGGAGGCCCACGTCATCCTGCTGCTGCTATGGCTACCGTCAAGGACGTTCCTGTTGCTAGGTTACGCTTTCTTATAGACTTGGGAGCCTCGCACCATTTAATGACATCTGGTGGCCACGTCCGGGACTGCAAGGACATTGCTGGAGGCAAGCAGGTTTCCCTTGCTGATGGTTCCAAGAAAAAGCTACAGACTGAAGCTACTGTCTTTGTTGATTTCTTACAGGCTGATCTTCAATGCTTTGTTCTTCCAGGCATGAAGTTGTGTTTGCTGTCTGTGTCTTCTCTTTTAAGGGATGGGTATAAGGTTCACTTTGAAAATGATGTCTGTACCCCTCTAAGGGGGGGTAAACTGTTGGTCAGTGTTCCATGCAATGATGATAGGGTTTTTGTCTTTGAAACAGGTAACAGCACCTCTGACACAGCCCAGGCGCTGTGTGCGAACACGCCGATGCATCGTGATTGTTCTCCACAGTGACGCTGCCCGAGGGCGAGCGTGCAGTGAGCAGTCGCTGGGTGTTTAGGCTTAAACCTACAGCAACTGGAGAGCCTCAGTACAAGGCTAGGGTAGTAGCCAGAGGTTTCACACAGAGGAAGGGCTTGCATTACACGGAGGTGTATGTGCCGACTTCTAGGAGTGAAACTCTTCGCTTTTTGTTAGCTGTAGCTGCTTAGTGCATCCCTTTGATGTTGACGTCGCTTATCTGAACTCATCTTTGGAGGAGGTTCTGTACATGCTACCTCCACCAGGGTTCGAGGGCAATAAGCCAAATGTTGTGTGGAAGCTACACAAATCCATCTACGGCCTATAACAGTCTGCCAGAAACTGGAATTTGTGTCTCCATGATGCTTTGGAGAGCATGGGTTTCCAGCGGAGTCTTGCTGACAGTTGTCTTTACCTGGCAGGTTCCGGCCAGGAGCAGACTCTGGTGCTTTGTTACATTGATGACATCATCTGCCTTGCTAAGTCAGAGAGTCAGGTGCAGGAGTTTGCAGAGGAGCTTAGTAAGCATTTCAAGCTCAAAGAACTAGGTCCAGTGAATGTCTACCTAGGAGTCAAAATTGACAGGACAGAAGACGGCAGTTTCTTGCTCAGTCAGGATAGCAAGATTGAGCAGTTGCTTGGGAAGTTCAGAATGTCTGATTGTGCCAGTGTCAGAACACCCATGGAGACTTGTTTCATGAAGGACAGTCAGTCCGGGGAACACTCTGCGTTCCAGAGCCCCGAGGTGTTCCAGTCAGCTCTAGGAAGTCTGTTGTATCTCTCCCAGTGGAGCAGACCAGATATAGCCTTTGCTGTAAATCTGCTCAGCAGGGAGGCTGCACAGCCCAGTGTGCATGCCTGGAATGGCATCAAGAGGGTGCTTAGGTACCTGCAAGGTTCCAGAGTTTGGCGTCTCAAACTGTCAGCAGAAGGTGGAGCACAGCTCTCTTGCAAGTCTGACAGTAGCTGGGCCAATCTGGACGACAGGAAGTCAGTGTCTGGACTCGTCTTCAAGTACAGGGAGGCTCTAATTGGGTGGAGGTGCAGAAATCAGAGTCTTCTAGCTCTCTCCTCTACAGAAGCTGAATTCAGTGCGTTATCTGAGGTCTGTAAGGAGATGGAATTTTACAAGTGTTTGGTCCAGGAGGTCAATGGGGAGTGTTGCCTACCCATCACGGTTTGGGACGACAACCAGCCCTGTATGAAACTGGCAGAGACTGGACAGTTCAAGTCCATAACCAAACATTTGGACATCCGGTTTCGGAATGTTTGTCAGAGTGTCCAGACAGGCTTGGTGAAGCTGAAGTACTGTCCAAGCGAAGAGAACCTAGCGGATGGGTTCACCAAACCTTTGGGGTTCCAACGTCATTGGGAATTCTGTGATGGTTTGTATCTGGTGTAGGTCATGACCTACGCTGTGCCCTGTGTGCCCGACGATAGGGGGTGTGAGGAATGAGTGAGCTGAAAGGGTTAAACTCAGCTCCAAGCTGCGTCAGGCTCACAGGAAGTGACGATCTGTTATTCTGTGTATGTGTTAGAACTGTTGTTTTTCCCAGTTCTCTCCGTTGCTGTTCATGGAGGTAGCCATGTCGGCACTCTCTCCGGGAATGTGATTTATGCTTTGTTTCTGGATGCGGGGGTTTTGCTGCAATGAACCCCTTGCAACTTAAAAACCCAGCTCTACCTCTCTTTCAAATCAGAACCAGTGAAGGCGGTGAAGGTCCTGTGTGAGTGCCTGGAAGCAGTTGGAGGATGGATGGCAGCTAACAGATTGAGGTTGAATCCTGACAAGACAGAAGTACTGTTCTTGGGGGACAGGGTGCGAGAGGGTGTGGGGATTCCCTGGTCCTGAATGGGGTAACTGTGCCCCTGAAGGAACAGGTGCGCAGCCTGGGAGTCATTTTGGACTCACAGCTGTCCATGGAGGCACAGGTTAATTCTGTGTCCAGGGCGGCTGTCTACCAGCTCCATCTGGTACGCAGGCTGAGACCCTACCTGCCCACGGACTGTCTCGCCAGAGTGGTGCATGCTCTGGTTATCTCCCGCTTGGACTACTGCAATGCGCTCTACATGGGGCTACCTTTGAAGGTGACCCAGAAACTGCAATTGATCCAGAATGCAGCAGCTAGACTGGTGACTAGGAGTGGCTGCCGGGACCACATAACATCGGTCCTGAGAGAGCTACATTGGTTCCCAGAACGTTTCCAAGCACAATTCAAAGTCTTGGTGCTGACCTTTAAAGCCCTAAACGGCCTCGGTCCTGTATACCTGAAGGAGCGTCTCCACCCCCATCGTTCAGCCCGGACACTGAGATCCAGCGCCGAGGGCCTTCTGGCGGTTCCCTCACTGCAAGAAGCAGAGCTACAAGCAACAAGGCAGAGTGCCTTCTCGGTAGTGGCGCCCGCCCTGTGGAACGCCCTTCCAGCAGAGATCAAAGATATAAATAACTATCTGACATTCAGAAAATACCTGAAGGCAGCCCTGTTTAGGGAAGTTTTTAACCTGTGATATTTTAATGTATTTTAATATCTGTTGAAGGCCGCCCAGAGTAGTTGCGGGAACCCAGCCAGATGGGCGGGGTACAAATAATAAATTATTATTATAAATTATTATTATAATTATTATATTACTCCAAAAGAAGTGGTGTTATGAGCAATTAAACCTCTGAAATACACTTTTTTTCCAAAAGGCTTCCACAATTTTGGCCACTACTGTATATCAAAAAAAGCAACATTCAACAACTCATCAGAATCCAATAATAAATATGTTTGTTAATTAAAAACAACACAGGTAATAACACACACCCAACTCCCTTCATTTCTTCTCCATTTGATCCTGAGGCTCCAATCCCTTTTTGTTTCCATTGCAGATTATGATGAATCAGAAATCGAGAACAGGGGTGTCCACAATAAAATCCCCAGAGAGGAGAAACCATGTAAAAATTTGAAGTGTGGAGAAAGCTGCAGTCAGAGCACCCATTCCACTTCCCATCAACAAAATCTCATTGGAAAGAAATTCTATCAGTGCATGGAATGTGGAAAGAGCTTCAGTCAGAGCTCCTATCTCACTAAGCATCAAAGAATTCATACAGGGGAGAAACCATATCAGTGTGTGGAATGTGGAAAGAGCTTCAGTCGGAGTTCCCATCTCACGTCCCATCATAGAATTCATACAGGGGAGAAGCCCTATCAGTGCTTTGAATGTGGAAAGAGCTTCAGTCACAGCCACAATCTCACTTCCCATCAAAGAATTCATACAGGGGAGAAACCATATCAGTGCTTTGAATGTGGAAAGAGTTTCAGTTGTACCACCGAGCTCACTTCCCATCAAATAATTCATACAGGGGTGAAACCCTATCGGTGTGTGGAATGTGGAAAGAGCTTCAATCGGAGTGCTTATCTCTCTTCCCATCAAAGAATTCATACAGGGGAGAAACCCTATCAGTGCTCTGAATGTGGAAAGAGCTTCAGTCGGAGCTGCAACCTCACTTCCCATAAAAGAATCCATACAGGGGAGAAACCGTATCAGTGTGCGGAATGTGGAAAGAGCTTCACTACGGGCTCCTACCTCACTTCCCATCAAAGAATTCATACAGGGGAGAAACCCTATCAGTGTGTGGAATGTGGAAAGAGCTTCACTGATAACTCCTCTCTCACTTCCCATCGGAGAATTCATACAGGGCACAAACCATATCGGTGCTTTGAATGTGGAAAGAGCTTCACTGATAGCTCCTCTCTCACTTCCCATCAAAGAATTCATACAGGGGAGAAACCATATCAGTGTGTAGAGTGTGGAAAGAGCTTCAGTCGGAGTTCCCATCTCACGTCCCATCATAGAATTCATACAGGGGAGAAGCCCTATCAGTGCTTTGAATGTGGAAAGAGCTTCAGTCACAGCCACAATCTCACTTCCCATCAAAGAATTCATACAGGGGAGAAACCATATCAGTGCTTTGAATGTGGAAAGAGTTTCAGTTGTACCACCGAGCTCACTTCCCATCAAATAATTCATACAGGGGTGAAACCCTATCGGTGTGTGGAATGTGGAAAGAGCTTCACTACGGGCTCCTACCTCACTTCCCATCAAAGAATTCATACAGGGGAGAAACCCTATCAGTGTGTGGAATGTGGAAAGAGCTTCACTGATAACTCCTCTCTCACTTCCCATCGGAGAATTCATACAGGGCACAAACCATATCGGTGCTTTGAATGTGGAAAGAGCTTCACTGATAGCTCCTCTCTCACTTCCCATCAAAGAATTCATACAGGGGAGAAACCATATCAGTGTGTAGAGTGTGGAAAGTGCTTCAGTCAGAGTTCCCATCTCACGTCCCATCTAAGAATTCATACAGAGGAGAAAGCCTACCAGTGCATGGAATGTGGAAAGAGCTTCACTGATAGCTGCTCTCTCACTTCCCATCAAAGAATTCATAGCGGGGGAAAACCCTATCAGTGCTTTGAATGTGGAAAGAGCTTCAGTAGAAAGAACAGTCTCACTTCCCATCAAAGAATTCATACAGGGGAGAAACCCTATCAGTGCTTTGAATGTGGAAAGAGCTTCAGTCAGAGTGATTATCTCACTTCCCATCAAAGAATTCATACAGGGGAGAAACCCTATCAGTGTGTGGAATGTGGAAAGAGCTTCAATCAGAGCTCCTCTCTCACTTACCATAAAAGAATCCATACAGGGGAGAAACCATATCAGTGTGTGGAATGTGGAAAGAGCTTCAGGAAGAGCTCCAACCTCATTTCCCATAAAAGAATCCATACAGGGGAGAAACCATATCAGTGTGTGGAATGTGGAACGAGATTCAGGAAGAGCTCCAACCTCACTTCCCATCAAAGAATGCATATGAAGGTATGAAAAACCATTATACAGCTTTAGGAGCCAGGCAAATCCACACCTTTTTAACCAGACCTTTGTCTGACTGACATCTAATGCCCTTTTCAAATGTGGTGTTTTGTTTTTTTATGTTGTAACCATCCTGAGACCTGTGGGTGTAGGGAATAGACGCCAACTCTTAAAGGCCTAGGGGTCTTTGCCCCCCAATAAAATATTTGAGGAGACCATGCCCCGTTTTTTTTTCTGGGTTTTTTTCAACGCAACCTTTTATTTTTCCGTAACTTGCCATACAATTTCTCTTTCAATTTGCCCTCTTAAAGAATAAAAAAATAAACGTACAAAGGTTATGAGGAAAACAAAATATAGTGGTACCTCGGGTTACATACGCTTCAGGTTACATAGACTCCGCTAACCAGGTTAAGAACTTTGCTTCAGGATAAGAACAGAAATTGTGCAGCGGCAGCAGGAGGCCCCTTTAGCTAAATTTTCAGAAATTTTACAAGCATTTGTACAAGGAGGAAAAAGTAGAGGAGTAATTTATCAAGCAATTCTTGGCAAAAAATGGTTTGCAGAAGGTCCCAAAAGAAAAATTGACAATTCTCAACCACCCTATTATGATTCAAGAGTTGGAAGATGCTATAAGCAATATGAAGATTGGAAAGGCTCCAGGACCGGATGGATTAACTGCAAAATATTACAAGATTTTGAAAGATTGGCTAATACAGCCACTGAAAGATATTTGCAATGGACTACTGGAAGGAGGTAGGGCACCAGATTCGTGGAAGGATGCGTACATCACATTGATATTAAAACCAGATTCAGATAAAACACAAATGAAGAACTATGGACCCATTTCGCTTTTAAATACGGATTACAAATTTTTTGCAAATGTCATGGCCACACGGTTAAAAAGAGTGTTGAAAGAGTATATCCACAAGGATCAAGCAGGTTTTTTACCTGGAAGACACATTAATAGAAATACAAGAATTATTGTGGACGTACTGGAAAGATTAGAAAAGAAGATAAATACTGAAGCAGCCTTGATGTTTATTGATGCTGAAAAGGCCTTTGACAATATATCTTAGATTTTTATGAAGAAGAATTTGGAAAAGATGGAGGTCGGTCAAAAAATTTTAAATGGTATAAATGCCATTTACAAAGAGCAAAGAGCAAAGATTCTTATTAACAATGTGATGTGCGAGGAAATCAGGATTGAAAAAGGAACAAGACAAGGGTGCCCTATCTCCCCATTACTTTTCATCACGGTCCTGGAGGTGCTGTTGGAAATGATTAGAAAGGAAAAGCAAATTAAAGGAATTAGGGTGGGAGAGAAAGAATATAAACTGAGAGCCTATGCCAATGATTTGGTTTTATCCCTACAAGATCCGGAAAGCAGTGTACCTAAATCATTAGAGATAATAGACTCTTTTGGAAGAGTAGCAGGATTTAAGTTGAATAAAACAAATACAAAAGTGTTGACAAAAAATATGTCACCATTGCAGACGCAGAAATTACAAGAACAAACTGGACTTAGTTTTGTTAACAAGGTAAAGTATTTGGGAGTGAATTTAACTCCAAAGAATCTAAACCTGTTCAAGGACAATTATGAAAAATTGTGGAAAGAGATTAAGAAGGATTTGGAGATATGGACAAGATTAAAGTTAACTTTGATGGGCAGGATAGCAGCCATTAAGATGAATGTATTACCAAAGATTTTGTTTTTATTCCAAGTGCTTCCAATTATAGATAAAATGGACTGTTTCAAAAGGTGGCAAAAAGACTTATCGAAATTTATTTGGCAGGGGAAGAAACCTAGAATTAAATATAAAATATTGACTGATTCAAAAGAAAGAGGTGGATTCTCCCTGCCGGACTTGAGAATATATTTCGAAGCGGCCGCCTTTTGTTGGTTAAAGGATTGGTTTAGGTTGGAGGACACTGATGTTTTGGACTTGGAAGGACATGACAATGTATTTGGCTGGCACGCTTATTTGTGGTATGATAAGGTGAAGGCCCACAAAGCTTTTAAAAATCATATTATTAGGAATGCCTTGTATCAGGTTTGGATACGAAATAAAGATTTGTTGGAGAGGAAAACCCCCAGATGGCTGTCTCCAGTGGAAGCGAAGGCGTATAAGAGACCTAACATGTCTGCGAAATGGCCAAAGTATGCTGATATTTTGGAACAAGAAGGCCAGAACTTTAAATTGAAAAGTTATGAACAATTGAAGGAGGTTATGACAGACTGGTTGCAGTACTATCAGATTAATGAAGTTTTTAAAATAGATAGAAAATTAGGTTTTCAAACTGAGAAGTCCAAGTTGGAAACAGAACTTATTGAAATAAATAGTAAGAATCTTTCCAGAATGTACAATTTGTTGCTAGAGTGGCATACAAAGGATGAAATGGTTAAATCAGTCATGATTAGTTGGGCAAAAGATGTGGGACACAATATTATGTTGGAGGATTGGGAAAGACTTTGGAAGCAAGGTATCAGATTTACTGCATGTAATACTTTGAGAGAGAATATCATGAAAATGATGTACAGATGGTATTTGACACCTGTGAAATTAGCTAGGATGTATCATGGAGTGAGTAATGAATGTTGGAAATGTAAAAAAGTTGAAGGTACCTTTTATCATATGTGGTGGACGTGCCCAAAGGTAAAGGAATTCTGGGAGAAAATCTACAATGAGCTTTAAAAAGTGTTGAAAAACACATTTAGTAAGAAACCAGAGGCCTTTCTGCTGGGCATGGTCAACCAGGAGATTCCCAATAGAGATAAAACTTTTTTATGTATGCCACAACAGCTGCTATGATTTTAATAGCAAAGAACTGGAAAAGTGAGATTTTACCGACAGTGGAAGAATGGAAGATGAAGTTGATTGAGTACATGGAACTTGCTGAACTGACTGCGAGACTCCGAGACCAGAGGGAGGAAGCGGTGCAAGAAGATTGGAAGAAATTCAGAGACTATATGAAAAAATGCGATAATATAGAGATTTGAAATGGAAATCAGTTGAACTAATGGCAACAGCATAAAGTATATTAGGGAAAGTAGGATATAATTGCTAAATTTGCTAATGTGAATTGGAATGATATAAGTTGTTAAAGTTAGAAATAAGATGATAGATAAATAAGGTATAGATTAGTTGTGAATGAGGATTTTAAATTGTTATAAAGTTACTAAAATAGATTTGCAATGAACGCAGCATAGAAGATGGGAGGAAGTCTATTAAGTAAGATTAAACAAGTACAGTGGTGCCCCGCTAGACGAAAATAATTCGTCCTGCGAAAATTTTCGTCTTGCGGAGCGGCAATGACAGCCGCGCTCCGCAAAACGAAAAAAAAAGACGAAAATTTTTCGTCTTGCGAGGCAGCCCCATAGACTTTTTCGTCTTGCGGGGCAGCCTTCCGCTAGACGAATGCCTTCGTCTAGCGAGTTTTTCGTCTTGCGAGGCATTCGTCTAGCGGGGCACCACTGTATAAGGATGTTTAGGATTTATTTTTTCTTGTTGTATTTTTGGTGTTTTTAGTCTTTGTTAAGTGTAGTTTGTATTTTTTTGATTTTGTAGTGTTTGTATTCTGTATTTTTGTATTCTGTTTTTTTTGTGTTTTTTTCTTTGTTACTCTTGAAATATAATAAAATTTCTTTTAAAAAATTAAAGAATAAAAAAGTAAACGCACAAAGGTTATGAGGAAAACAAAATATAGTGGTACCTCGGGTTACATACGCTTCAGGTTACATAGACTCCGCTAACCAGGTTAAGAACTTTGCTTCAGGATAAGAACAGAAATTGTGCAGCGGCAGCAGGAGGCCCCTTTAGCTAAAGTGGTGCTTCAGGTTAGGAACAGTTTCAGGTTAAGAACAGACCTCCAGAACGAATTAAGTACTTAACCCGAGGTACCACTTACAAGAACTGGACTGGTTGGACTGGATGGCCCTTGTGGTCTCTTCCAACTCTATGATTCTATGATTATAAGAAAATACAAACGTGGAGAGGTCCCATCTTTGGGGGCCAAATTCAAAAGTTTCTTTAAAGCAGGGTTTCCCAAACTTGGGTCCCCGGCAGTGTCAGTGTTTTGAAAAAATAAAGGTCCTGACCTCCTTTGCCTGGTCCTCAGATCATAGTTAGCACAAAGAGTCCTTGAAAAAGAGTACTTTGCAGAATGCTGCTTTTATTACAAAAACAAAAACTTCTCCAACCACCACCAACAGCTTTACACATCAAACGCAACCAGCTTTCTACTGTTTTAACCTGGAATAGATATATAATATCACCTTTGAAGCTTGGGATCTCCACTATTGAAGGGCTAGGGAGGTATGGCGGTGGGGCTAGATATCACTACGGGCGAAGGGCTTTGAGATGCAATAATGCTCGAACCCCTTCCAATCTACGCCCCATCCCGAAGGACGAGGGTAGGGTGAGCAGGGATTATCCACCTCCGTCATTGGTGCTGTGCAATGCCAGGTCCATTGGCAATAAAACCGCCACCATGTGTGACTTCTTTGTCTCGCTGGGGGTTGACCTGGCTTGCGTGACGGAGACCTGGGTGCGGGAAGGTGAAGTAGTCTCCCTACGTGAGATAGCACCCTTAGGTTTTTCCGTCCTCCACCAATCACGGACTGTGGATCGGGGGGGAGGAGTAGCATTGTTAATCCGGGAGGGTTGCTCTTTCAGAGCTCTGCCAGTACCGGCGATCTCCGGTATTGAATGTGTTGGTCTTGTGTGGGGTTCCAAGGAGAGCTTGGCTGTCTGGCTGGTGTACCGACCACCCAGCGCACCAGCAGCCACCCTGTCAGACCTGTTGGAGGTGGTGGCGGGCTGGGCCTTGGAGTTCCCAAACCTACTGGTCTTGGGAGACTTCAACGTCCATGCCGATGACACTCCCTCCTCACAGGCTCTGGACCTAGTGACCTCCATGGCGACACTAGGGCTCTCCCAGTTTGTTTTGGGCCCCACACACCAAGCAGGCCACACACTGGATTTGGTCTTTGGTGCTGGCATAGATGTGATCATGCTCCCCTCTGTGGAAGTGCCATGGTCTGATCACTACGCTCTGAGAGCCAAGATTGACTTTCCGCTCCTCCCCTGCTCGGGTGGCGAGCCTATTTTGGCTCGCCCGCGAAGGCTGATGGATCCAGATAGATTCTGTCAGGCTTTGCGGGACCCTGCTCCCCCTGGCGACTCATTAGATGACCTTGTCAAAGACTGGAATAACCGACTCTTGATGGCCATTGATGAGATCGCACCTAAGCGCCCTCTGCGACCCGGCAGAAACCGGACCCCTTGGTTTACTGAGGAGCTCCGGAAAATGAAGCGGGAGCTCAGACGGCTAGAGCGAGTATGGCGGCGTGCTCGCGACGGAGCCTCAATAACATCTTATAGGATGCTTATGAAAACCTATGAGATGGCAATGAAGGCGGCAAAGAAGTCTTACTTCTCAGCTTCCATTGCATCTGCTAGCTCTCGCCCAGCACAACTCTTTAGAATAATTAGGTCTTTAACAACCCTAGAGGGACAACCAAATTTAAATACAAATTCGACTCATAGCTGTGAGGCATTTGCGAGCTTTTTTGCGGAGAAAGTCTTGCTGCTCCGTCGTGACCTCCCTGCCAATTTGGATACAATAATGGAACTGGAGGCCCCTCGACTGTCCTCGGGTCCAGTATTGGACCACTTTGATCGGATACTCCCTGCCGATGTAGACAGATTCCTCCAAGCTGGAAGGCCCACCACTTGCCCCCTTGACCCGTGCCCGTCTTGGCTGATTAGAGCGTGTCCAGACGAGGTACGGGCCCCTCTGGGTGAGATCATAAATTTGTCCCTTGGCACGGGGACTTTCCCACAGGAATTGAAGGAGGCAGTGGTGCGTCCGCTCTTAAAGAAAACATCCTTAGATCCTTTAGATCTATCCAATTACCGCCCAGTTTCGAATCTTCCGTACCTGGGTAAGGTAATTGAGAGAGCGGTTGCTGAACAGCTTGGCGGATTTCTGGATGAAACATTGGCTTTGGATCCGTTTCAGTCCGGCTTCCGCCCTGGTTATGGGACCGAGACGGCTTTGGTGGCGCTAACAGATGATCTCCGTAGACAGCTGGATCGAGGCGGTTCGGGCCTGCTGATTCTTTTAGATTTGTCAGCAGCCTTTGATATGGTCGACCACGATCTTTTAGACCACCGCCTTGCCGACGTGGGGATTCAGGGCACAGTCCGACAATGGCTGCGCTCCTTTATCTCAGGTCGGGGACAGAGAGTGGTGCTAGGGAGGGAGTTGTCGCCGCGACACTCCTTGGTGTGTGGAGTTCCGCAGGGCACAATCCTTTCCCCGATGCTTTTTAATATCTTTATGCGCCCTCTTGCCCAGATTGTCCGGAGTTTCGGGCTGGGCTGTCATCAATATGCTGATGACACCCAGCTTTATCTGTTGATGGACGGCCGCCCTGACTCGGTCCCAGACACACTGGCCAGGTGCTTGGAGGCTGTGGCTGCATGGATGCGTGGGAGCCGGTTGAAGTTAAACCCTTCGAAGACAGAGGTCCTCTGGCTGGGTCGGGACGACATGGGGTTGGGAGGCCAACTCTCATCTCTTGTGGGGGCCCAACTAGTGCCAGCGCCTTCTGTCAAGAGTTTGGGTGTAACCTTTGATGCCTCTCTTTCTATGGAGGCACAGGTTGCAACCACAGCAAAGGTGGCATTTTTCCATCTCCGCCGTATTAAACAGTTGGCCCCCTACCTCTCTCGCCCTGATCTGGCCACAGTGATCCATGCGACGGTCACCTCCAGACTTGATTATTGTAACTCGCTCTACGCGGGGCTGCCCCTAAAACTGACCCAGAAACTCCAGCGGGTGCAGAATGCCGCGGCGAGGCTCCTTACCGGGTCTTTGCCGCGGGACCACATTCATCCAGTGCTTTACCAGCTGCACTGGCTCCCGGTGGAGTACAGGATCAGGTTTAAGGTGCTGGTTTTGACCTTTAAAGCCCTATGCGGTTTAGGACCCTCGTATTTAAGGGACCGTCTCTCCTGGTATGTCCCATGTAGGACCTTAAGGTCCTCAAATAATAATCTTTTGGAGGTCCCGAGCAACAAAGACGTTAGGTTGGCCTCAACTAGGGCCAGGGCCTTCTCAATATTGGCCCCGACTTGGTGGAACAGCCTATCACAAGAGACCAGGGCCCTGTGGGATTTGGCATCTTTCCGCAGGGCCTGCAAGACGGAGCTGTTCCACCTGGCCTTTGGGTTGGTTTCTGTCTAATATTTATGCTGCATCTTTTATTGGTGGGATATTTTGAAATTGAGACCTGCAGTTTTAATTGAATTTTTAAATTTGTGTTTTAATCTGTTATTTTAAATTGATCGTTTTTATGTTTCTTGCTGTGATTTTAATGGATGTTAGCCGCCCTGAGCCCGGTTTTCTGGCTGGGAAGGGCGGGGTATAAATAAAATTATTATTATTATTATTATTATTATTATTATTATTATTATTATTATTATTATTCTGTATGCTTATATCTGATCAATGCTTGCAATGTATTTGAGTAACCATTTATGGATTAAGACTGTGCCTTGTAAGGAATGCTTCTTACAAAGAGTTTGTGGGTTATAGCTGAACTAAGCAGATATATGTAGCTAGGCAGATTGACTGCAGAAGATATAAATTATGTCATGGGTCCTATGTCCCCAAGTGAGTCAGGATGTTGGGAGAAACAGGATGTCTGCAGAATGTTCTGGGTGTTTGAGATATATAGAGAGTTTTTCTTAAGATTTGTTGTCAGGAGTATAACGTATTCCTGGACACCGCAGAGTTAGACGCAGACTTTTCTGGAAACTTCTGGCTGTTGTGTAATTAACTGGACAGCACAACGCAGGAACTCAGCAACTCACTGGATAACTATATACAGTATTTATTGATTGATGCAACTAGTATCCATAAGTTACTATTTACAGACTTTACAAAATAAAAGAATCAAAACATAAAATCTTTTTCTCTCTGTCTCTCTCTCTCTATACTGACCACTTTCTCCACACCAACCACTAACCACACACTAGCCACTAAACTCTCACACAGAGCTCAGTCTTTAGGAACTCATAGACCAACAACAGGTCGTTGCTAAGGGTCTGAGAGAGAGCAGATCTGGGCTTTCTGCCAACTACTAATTGCTTGGAGATAGACAGCTGAATTTCTGCACGTAGGCAACTCTGACAGTTTTGACCAAGTGACATAATGAGATTTATATGCTTGCCTCAGCTAAACAATGACCCAACGAAAGGAACTGGGGGAGAGTTCACAGGGGTAGAAGGTCGTTACAAGAAAGCAGAAGTAAATCTCCTTGCCTCAGCTAACTAGGGTGAAGTTCAGAGAGTCTTCTGGGGACAAGAGGTTGGATTTCTGGGTTGCTGTTATACGCTGTCATACGCTCATTGGCTTGATGCTTAATGCAAGATATGAATATGTAACGTTTGAAGGATCTATAAAACCCTTTGGATATCTGTGATTAATGTCCAGTCTTTTGGAGATGACTCCCTGGACCTATTGCTCAGCAATAAAAGCTTACTTTCGATCTCCCTAAATCCCGTGTTTGGCATTTATTTTAAGAAATAAGGTTCCTGGTGTGTTATAACATTACCATCCAACCCAAAAACCCAAACGGATCACACACACACAGACATATATATAAGCATATTTGGGTGAAAGGTTCACGAGTCATGCAGGCTTTGCCAATTCATTGTAGGCCGCAGACTCATGCTGACTCCGTTCCTTTTGTATTAAAGAAACAGTGGTTAATTTTTAAGCCGTGACAGGCAGCTCCCAGTTCCCATTAACCCACCCCATTGGTCCGGAGCACCCCAGAGCCAGCTGCCTCGGCACGGATTTCAAAGTCAGCCAGCACCCACAGCCGGGGAGTCCTCAACTCCGCCTGCGAGACCAGCTCTGTCCGCTCAGGCAGGGAGACCATGGAGGGCAAAGGAATCAGGAAGCACCCCTGCTAGCAGACACCCCTCAACAAGACCACAACCCCAGAGCCTGTTCAGCCCCCTCTGCTTGTAGCTGGAGTCAGTCTGGGCGCTGCCCTCCCAGGACAGGTGGGAAAGGCCTGCCAGGCAGGGAGCAGATCCTGCAGGACTCCCAGCATGAAAACCTGGGAGGTGAGTCTTGGGCAAAGAAGGGACAAGGGAGTTCCCTGGCTCCAAGGCGTGGGGCTTACCTTCTCATCGATCGGGCCACAGGTAGACCAACTCCGGCCGAGCTATGACATTCTGCAGAGGACAGAAAAATCTGGGTCAGATGACACTTTATATGTCCTGCTGTCCTTAGCCAACAACAAATTGTTTTTCGTGTTGAATATATGCTATATGGTAATTTATGGACCTAATAGGTATATAAAGCCATCTGCACATAACAAAATATGTATTTTATCAATGTAATTGTTGAACTGAAATACAATTAAGAAGTATGTTTTTTGGAGGGGGCAAATCTATCACTGCCTGTGGTTTCCAGCAATTGCGATTCAGAAGCATGCACCTTGTACGGCTCCTTCCGGCAACTCCTGCAGCCAAGCTGTTTCCAAACGTCTTGCTCTGCTTTCCCTTGGACCACATCAGCGAGGCTGAGAGGGGGGTCTTGTCGTCTGGGTAGCCCAGGACTTCCAGACACATGGACCAGGCTGCCTTATCCACCTAGCTCTGTAATCTCTTTTTATATATATATATATATAATTTTTATTATTTTTATACTAAACTACTACAATAATTTTTAAACAAACATTTTCATACATTTCCCATTTGGCTGTCAAGCCTTGACTTCCATCAGTCCCTTCAAATGGCTTTCTGATTTTTTAACTTAACATTATACTTCTTTAATCAACCATTGCTTACATTATCAACAAAAGAAATTCCCTTACTTTACTATCCTACTTACAATAATAATTCTACACATTCACTACAAAACTTCTTGAAACCCTATTAACGTATTCAGATGTAAATTGTCTTTTAAATAGTTCGTAAATTTTAACCAGTCTTTGATGAATTTCTGGTCCCGCTGCTCTCGGATTCTTCCCGTTAATTTATCCATTTCTGCGTATTCAGTCATTTTCACTGTCCATTCCTCTTTCGTCGGTAATTCTTCTTGTTTCCATTTTTGTGCTAGAAGAATTCTAGCTGCCGCCGTTGCGTATTGGAAAAGTCTAATGTCCTTTTTTTCAATGTCTGTACCTACAATACCTAACAAAAAGGCTTCAGGTTTCTTAACAAAATTATATCTCAACATTTTTCTTAACTCATGATATATCATATCCCAATACACTCTCACCTTTTTACATTCCCACCACATATGATAAAAAGTACCGACATTTTCTTTACATTTCCAACACTTATTGTCCATCTTATACATCTTAGCTAGTTTAACTGGGGTGATATGCCATCTATACATCATTTTCAATAAGTTTTCTTTTATTCACGTACATGCCGTAAATTTCATTCCTTCCCTCCAAAGTTTTTCCCAGTCTTCTAGCAAAATGTTATATCCAAAATCTTTTGCACATAACAAAATATGTATTTTATCAAAGTAATTGTTGAACTGAAATACAATTAAGAAGTATGTATTTTTGGTGGGGGGGCCCTAAGAGAGTGGGGCCCTAAGCTATAGCTTCTTTAGCTTATAGGTAAATCCGTCACTGCCTGTGGTATCCAGCAATTGCGATTCAGAAGCATGCACTTTGTACGCCTCCTTCTAGCAACTCCTGCAGCCCAGCTGGTGCCCAACGTCTTGCTCTGCTTTCCCTTGGACCACATCAGCAAGGCTGAGAGGGGGGTCTTGTCGTCTGGGTAGCCCAGGACTTCCAGACACATGGACCAGGCTGCCTTATCCACCTAGCTCTGTAATCTCTGCACCAGTGGGTTCCCAATTAGCTAAGTACCGCAGAGCCCCTGTTTTTCAAAATCCAAGCCATAGATCCCCTCCTTTTGGAAATGTTGATATCTCTCTGATAGTTTTTGTTATGTGAATGGTGCCATGGAGCCCCTGGGTGGGTTGTGCAGACCTCCTGGGATCCACGGACCACCAATTGGGATCTACTGCTCTACACTGTTTAAGAATCTAAAGAGGAACTGCAGAATCCATGGCCCCTGTAGTTCAGCATCCCAGTCTCACAGAGCCTGTGGGAAACCAGCAAGCAGAATTTGAACACGAGCCTTTTCACCTTGTTGGTGTTTTCCAGCATAGCTCTGTTGGTAGGGCATGAGACTCTTTAAATAATAATAATAACAACAATGGACTTCCGGTTTGGGCGCCATTCCAGCCAGGCGGGAGCTGAAGAGCTCCGGTACCTTCGGGGTTTTGGGGTTACCGTACCTGCGCTACGGGCCCCCTAAAGCTGCGGGAAGAGCGTCCCGCGGACAGGCATTCTAGAGGGCTCCAGGATATGCCATCCCCGCTCTCGTTTGACCCTCGTAAGGGGGAAAATCGAGCGAGCGAGGCTCCGGTACGGAGCTGAAGAAGCCATTGCTCCCGAGGTACGAAGCTGCGTTTCTGGCGGATCTGAGCGCCCGACTCTTTCTTGATTGGATTACAAATTAGAAGCTCTGTAATTACTAACTTCAATTGACTTTTAAACTTTAAAATTTGGACTTGCAGAGAGAACGTAAAAAAGGAAGTCCGTTCTCTTTTGACAGTGCTAAAGATCAAAGTAACAACAAAGGAAGCTGAGCCGTGAGACTAGCGGCAAAAGGCTGCTGGTTTTGCTGAACTTTTAAAGTTGTTTAAAGTTTCTTAAAATTGTTATTTAAGTGTTGGTAAAGAAGAATTTTGCAGAGGAAGACACCGCTCGCCCTCTGGATAAGGAGACCGGGTCAGTTAGCGGGCTGCGATACTTTGTTGCTGTACTTTTGATACTGTTTTCCAGCGGAGACATTTATTAACTTTTTTGCCTGTTACAGTTACTTTTAAAACTTTGTGGTTACACTGCGGAGTGGATTGAAAGAGAGACTGCCTTGGACTGGTTTAAGGATTACTTTTCTTGACTTTTGATGGACTTTTTGAACTTTTATGGAACTTTCTAAAGCCTGGAATTGTTTTGTTTGGTGCTGCATGAGACTCTTGGCTCTGTTCTCTCTTTGTTCTCTGGACTTGCTTGCTGGCCACCTGGTGTTTACTTGGAGGAATGTTTGGGATTTGATTTCCTTTGAATGTCAGAAACTGTAACGGCCACAGAGGTGACCTTGAAATACCAGCTGCAGAGTGTGCAGGAGATGCAAGAGCCGTCCTCGGTTACAAGGTCTAGAACGAAAAGGGAGGAGGAGAGGCATAAAGCTTCGATTTCCAAAAGTTTTGAAGATCAAATGACGTCTGCTATTGAGAAACTGAATGCCAGTATCTTGGAGCTGACAGAAAAACTGGGAAAAGTGGGAGAAGATGTAAAAGAGACAAAGGTCTCTGTAAATACATCAACAGAAAAATTGCAAGCAGAGATTAAAGATTCCACTCAGAGATTGGAAAAATCTATAAGTGTGATTGAGGAAAGTGTAAGACAAAATAGAGAGGAGATTGATAAAATTGGCAAAGAGGTTAAAGTATTAAAGAAAGTGACAGAAGAACTTAAAGAAGTGAAAGAAAAAATCGGGGTGGTGGAGACAAAATTGGACAATGTTGATATAGAAAAAATTGAAAGAATTGGATCCCAACAAAGAGACGTTCAAGAATCTCTCGCTTTTCTGCAACTCCGAGAGAGGGAGACTAACCTGAGATTGAGAAATCTCCCCGAATTGGAACAGGACAGCCTGAAAGATTATATAATCAAGGAATTTTCAACATTCTGGGAGCTGGAGGAGGAAGATTTGAAAGCTTTTATAGTCAAGGCCTATAGATTTGGAACCAAAGGGAAGAAAGGTTCTAAAGTGGTAAATGACTGTATGATAGTGTTCCAGAATAGATATCAGAGAGATCAGATCCTGGATTTACACTATAAGAATAACCTGGTGGTGCAGCAGAAAAAAGTCATCATCTATAAAGACATCCCCCGTTACTTCCTGTCCAAAAGACTGGATTACAACGATTTGGCTGCCGAATTGAGGACAAGAAAGATTCCCTATAACTGGGAGTTTCTGGAAGGCCTAACCTTTAAATTCAAAGAGAGGAGGATTAGGATTAGATCTTAACTGACAAACAAAAATTCTTGGACAAATACGTTGAAGATTTTAAAGGCTCCTCATTGGATCCAGCAAATTTGTTTCGACTCCCAGGATTAGGAGAACGAAGACCAGGAGAAGCAGAAGAGGATAAGAAAGGAGAGGCGACGGGTGGAGAAGATTAAAAATGGTGTTGAAACTGATGACATGGAATGTTCGAGGACTGAACCAGAGACCGAAGAGACACAGAGTATTTCACAGCTTAGAGAAGAAAAAATTAGATGTAATATGTTTGCAAGAGACCCATGTAGCCCGACACCACAGAAGGATACTACAAAACAAAAAGTTAGGTCAGGAATTTATTTCGTCCGACAAAGTTAAGAAAAGAGGTGTTGTAATTTATATAAAAGAACAATACAGTCCAAGACAGCTGCTTAAAGATGAAGAAGGGAGATACATTGCTGTTGAAATAAAGGTACAAGGCGAATTTTTTTTTGATTCTGGGACTTTATGCACCTAATGAAGGAAAGTCAATTTTTTACAAGAAGATCCATGACTTGCTAATGGACTATCTGGATTACAAAGTAGTTTGCCTCAGGGATTTCAATGGGGCAGTATCCACATTGATGGACAGATCACAAAGAACAAAAATTACAAATGATGGGAAACTACCTAAAACTTTTTTTGAAATGGTGGACAACTTGGATTTGGTGGATGCATGGAGACTGAGAAACCCAACTGAAACTGAGGCAACTTATTTTTCTGAACCACCGGTCGTGGTCGAGAATAGATTACATTTGGATTTCAAAAGAATTGGCCCCGAAAATACAAAAGGCAGAAATTGGCCCTAAGACTTGTTCAGACCATAATCCAGTACAATTGAATTTGAAAGTCCTCTCTAAGGATTCCTTTAGATGGAGAATGGATGATGCATTGATGAGTGATGCCAAGCATGTGGAAAGAGCAGCAAAAAAGGTGAAAGAATATTTTCAGATTAATTGGAATACAGCAGTAGAAAAAAGAATAATTTGGGATGCAAGTAAAGCCGTGATGAGGGGTTTCCTCATAAGTGAGAAAACTAAAAAGAAGAAACAGCAAAATGCAGAAAAAGAAAGATTGTTAGGACTAATAAAAGGAAAAGGAAAAGAATTAAGAGGACACCCCAAAAATAAAAAAATTCAGAAAGAAATTAAATTCTTGCAATCACAATATGCAAAAATTTTGAATCAGGAAATAGAATGGAAGATCAAATTTATGAGACAGAGAACCTTTGATTCAGCTAACAAATGTGGAAGATTATTAGCTTGGCAGTTAAAAAAGAGGCAAAAAGCAAATACCATCACCAATTTGAGAGTCAATGACAGAAGTGTGGAGAATCCGGAGGAAATCAGATGGTGTTTTCAGAAATTTTATAAGCAATTGTACAAGGAGGAGAAAATAGAAGAAACGGAAATAGACCAACTTCTTTTTTTAAAAAATAATATTTATTAGGCTTTTTTCCAATTATGACCAGATTACAATCAAATTACAACACATGATTAAATTTTTCTAACCCCCCCTTTCTCTCACCAAGAGGAGCATGCCAAATAAACCCCCCTCTCACTGGGGTGAATACTTATGCTTTGCCAATTTAATCACTTACAATACACGTATCATCATAGCCTTGAGGACTTCCCCGGCTCCCACCCGTTGACTCCAAGCAAAAACCTAATTTACAGGTATTGCCAATTAATCCCAATATTATTTCCTCTCTTTCTTACATTTACTAATATTTCTTACAAAATACTTTTCCAATTTATAAATCTAATTCATCATTTTTAACTATCCTCCACATTCACTGTATTTCTAAGCTTTCATTATTATTCCCCAATCTAATATAACAACATATTTAAAATTGAATTTACCTTAAAGTCCTTCCCCCCTTTATCTCATCATTCAAGACCATACCATTATCCATTAACATACCATACGTCAAACCATAATAGCAAAAAAGTTTCCACAAAGTTCATAGGTTTTTCAACCCACCCCCTCCCTTTCAAATACCATAATTCCACAGTCCTGGGAAACTGGTTTGTACTCCATTCTTATCTCATATGTCCTTGAGAGTTTTTCAACAGCCAGAGTCTGTACCACCTTCCGCCGGACACTCTTTTTTCCGACAGCTTTCCCATTTTTTCTTGTTGTTTTCTGCCTCTTAATTTTTCTACTTTTCCTCGACGGATTGAATCCACCTTTTTTTCCTCAGATTTTCTCCTCTTCATTATAATTGTCCTTGTAGCTCTCACAAAAGGCCTTAAATTCCTTTTCTTGCACAGCTAAGTCCGCAGCTAGTACTGTCCCCGCTAGCTGATTTAGCTGGTTAAATCCTTCTGTTAAATTGCATAAAAGTTCCAAGACTTTTATTTTGTTTTTTTTTTATAAGAATTTATTGACATTTTTACTTATAACCACATACAACCTTAACCACACCTACATTTATACACATACTAAACAAATACAATTACACATCTAATACAAAAATTGCCATGATTTTCCTTCTTAATTAGACATCTCAAAAAAAAAAAAAATTTTCTTTTTCCAATCTTGACAGTTGACTTCCCCTGCCTTTTCACCTTCGAGTTTATATCCATAATCTACTTTTTAACCTCTTCATTTAAAAAATTAAACTTAATTATATATATAAAGAAAAACATTCATCTTAATCTTCATCTTAATCTTAATCGTCTTAATCTATAAACTTAAACCACTTAAATCGACTTTATTTATACTACATCCTCATAAATCCTCACAGATCATCCTCACCAAATCTATCTCTTCTGTCCTTTGAACTGCTGCTAATAACATAAAAACTTAAAATATCTCTTTTCATGTTCAAACAGATAATAAAACAAACTATTGTTGACAGTGTTCACCCTCCAATTTCAAAGTACCATAACAGATTACTTTTAGATTTTGCTTAATACATCACCCCACACCCCCTCTGTCCATTCTTCTTCTCCTGATGGCATCAGCACTGAACTTCCATGCATCTTCCCTCTCCAAACGTCCACAGATCCAGGCATAGTCCAAAGCTCTCCTTGCCACGAGCTCCGAGGTGTCCAACTCTCCCTCTCTCAGCTTCTCCGGTTCTTTGTAGCATTCCTTTTCTTCTTGTAAATACCTTAATTCTCTGTCCCTGGCCCCCGAGCTCACACCTCGGGGACTGGATATAGCAAATCTTGACATCGCCTTGGGGCTGCCACCCCCAACAAGCGAATTTCTTCTCCGAAGTAGCTCACTCGTTTCTTTCCATCTTTCCATCCATCCTCTCAGCTCTTTGACAAGATTTTCTTCCAAAGTGTCAAAAGTTTTGTTAGCCTCCTCTGTGGGCAGTTGGTTCCATTTCAGACCCCCACACAAGACTTTAACTTTTCTGTAAAGTAGTTCCACCTTCAAGGCAGTGAGCCTTTGTTCATCTGTTAGTCCAGAGTTCAATACCAGTTCAAGGACGAAACCCAGCATACTGGCAGAGGAGGAGGAAGTGGGTATCATATTTCTTCTCCTGTCTCTTTGTTCGTCGCCATTTTCCTAAGCTGGAGCGCAAACACCGCAACTTTAAATAGAGATATTTTCCGCTAATTAGCTTCCCAAGAAAAAAGTTTGCCAGTCTCATGTATCGATTTTAAATACTTTATAACCAGTTCTGTGGCAGCAATCCCTCAAATTGGTTAATTTCTTAGGCTCGAAGGGAGGGAGGCAGGCTGCCTTTCTCCTTCCCCCCGGATCGTTCCAAAAACACGATTTCTGCCAAGATTATTTACTCACGACCACCGGGTTCCTTTAGCTCCATTCTTCACAGGTAGAACTTAGGCGCTCACCGCGGGCTTTGCCGCCGCATTTGCATCCCGGTTGGGGCATATCCCCGTAAGCCCGGCTCCGTTGTCCCTTCACCCCCACTCCCCCTTTACAGGGGGGCAGGGGAAGGGTTCGGAGCCTCCGCGGGCGCAGCCGGGGAGCCCAGGGTGCGGGACGCTCTTCCCGCACCCCAACCGGAGCCGCGCGCTGCGGTAGCGCGGCTCCTAACCCCCGGGATGGACAAGGCGCTTCGGACCCGAAGCAGCCTTCGACCACCCGGCGATGGCGTCGCCGCCGGAAGTCCCCAAGACTTTTATTTTGAAGTCCTTAGACCATTTCCTTTTGGGCATCCTCAAAGTCCATAAAGTCCATAAAATCAATAAAGTCCATAAGGTCAGTAAAGTCCATAAAGTCCAGCAAGCTTATGCAGTCCAAATAATATCTCAGAGAGAGAACAATTGTATCTTAAAAGCTTCAGAAATTTTCTATTTACAAAATCCATAAATTGCTTCAGAACTCAAAATTACACTGCTTCCTCCTTCTTCAACGTTTAGGGAACCGACTTCCGTTTTTAGAGTTCCCAGAACTTCCAAATTAAATCGATTTTTATTTTATTTTTTAGCAAATTTGGTACTTACAAGGTCCAATTAGCCAAATCCCAGAAGAATTTGGCGCTCTCCCCCGCCGGCTCCGCCACTTCCCGCTGCGAAGCTAGCGATGAATCCACAGCCCCCACGCCTTCAAACCTCGCTCGTCACGGCTGCCCTTACTAGGGCAAACCGGAGTGCAAGGGAAGCGCCCTGGGGGGCCCGCCGGATCCCACGGCACCAGGACTCTCAACCTGGTGATTTTGGGGGGGTCGAGTAGCAGTCTCGACTCCCCCTCCCCTCACAGCGATGGAGAAACCTCAGACGCGAGGTTTCTCCCGACCTGCGGGGATGGCGCCAAACCGGAAGTCCAGAAATAGACCAACTTCTGGAGAAAAATGGATTGCAAAAAGTCCCAGGTGATAAAATAAATATGCTCAATCACCCAATTTCCAATCAAGAGATAGAAGAAGTGATTAATAATATGCAGATTGGAAAGGCCCCAGGACCAGATGGACTGACTGCAAAGTTTTATAAAGTTCTAAAAGACTGGCTGGTACAGCCGTTCAAGGAAGTGTGCAATAGACTGCTGGAGGGAGACAGGGCACCTGATACTTGGAAGGAGGCCTATATCACACTAATTTTGAAACCAGATTCGGATAAAACGTTGATGAAAAATTACCGACCAATTTCGCTGCTGAATGTGGATTATAAAATTTTTGCTAATGTCATGGCCATGAGATTAAGAAGAGTGCTAAAGGACTATATCCACAAGGATCAAGCAGGTTTTTTACCTGGAAGACAAATAAATAGTAACACAAGGATTATTGTGGATATACTGGAGAGGCTAGAAAAGAATATAAATACAGATGCAGCTTTGATGTTCATTGATGCGGAAAAGGCCTTTGACAATGTCTCTTGGACTTTTATGAAGAAAAATTTAGAAAAGATGGGGGTCGGTCAACGATTTAAAAATGGCATTAATGCCATTTATACAGAGCAGAAAGCAAAAATTATAGTAAACAGTGTGATATCGGAGGAAATTAGAGTTGAGAAGGGAACAAGACAAGGGTGCCCTATCTCCCCATTACTCTTCATTACGGTCCTGGAGGTCCTTCTGAATATGATTAGATCAGAGAAACAGATAAAAGGCATAAAGGTGGGAGAGAAAGAATATAAGCTAAGAGCCTATGCGGACGATCTGATGTTATCCCTACAAGAACCAGAAAGCAGTGTTCCCAAAGCTTTAGAGACAATCGAATTGTTTGGATGTGTAGCCGGCTTTAAATTAAATAAAACCAAAACTAAAGTATTGATAAAAAATTTGAATCCATTGCAGATACAGAAATTGCAAGAAAGTACTGGACTTAATTTCGTAAAAAAAGTAAAATATCTAGGAGTTAACTTAACTTCGAAGAATTTAAACCTGTTCAAGGACAATCATGAAAAGCTTTGGGTGGAGGTAAAAAGAGATTTGGAGACATGGTCAAGACTGAAGCTTTCTTTGATGGGCAGAATTGCTGCCATAAAGATGAATGTGCTACCAAAGATGCTGTTTTTATTCCAAGTGATACCAATTATAGACAAATTGGACTGTTTTAGAAAGTGGCAAAAGGATTTGTCAAAATTTATCTGGCAGGGGAAGAAACCTAGAATTAAATTTAAAATACTAACTGACTCTAAAGAGAGAGGAGGATTCACCCTGCCAGACTTGAGAATTTATTTTGAAGCAGCAGCCTTTTGCTGGCTGAAAGACTGGTTTAAGTTAGAAAATACAGACGTATTAGACTTGGAGGGACATGATAATGTGTTTGGATGGCATGCTTATCTTTGGCCCACAAAGCTTTTAAGAACCATATTGTTAGAAAGGCCTTGTTTCAGGTTTGGATGAGGTATAAAGACTTATTGGAGAGAAAGACTCCTAGATGGATATCTCCAGTAGAGGCTAAGGCCTACAAAAGACCAAATATGTCTGCAAGATGGCCAAGATATGCTGATATTCTGCAACCGGAAGGTCAGACTTTTAGGCTGAAAAGCTACGAACAGATGAAGGAGGAGGTTACCGACTGGTTGCAGTATCACCAAATAAATGAAATTTTTAGACTGGATAAGAAAATTGGTTTTCAAATAAAAAAATCAAAGTTGGAAACAGAATTGATTGAACCAAACTCTAAAAACCTTTCCAGGATGTATAATTTGTTGCTAGAGTGGCATACAAAAGATGAAATGGTTAAATCTGCTATGATAGATTGGGCAAAAGATGTGGGCCATAATATTATGATGGATGCCTGGGAAAAGTTATGGAAGGAAGGTATAAAATTCACTGCTTGTAATGCACTAAGAGAGAATATTATGAAAATGATATACAGATGGTATTTGACACCAGTGAAGCTAGCTAAGATATATCATGGTTTAAGTAATGTTTGTTGGAAATGTAAAAATGTAGAAGGTACCTTTTTTCATATGTGGTGGACATGCCCAAAGGTTAAAGCTTTCTGGGAGAAAATCTATAATGAACTTAAAAAAGTAATGAAAATTACTTTTAGTAAGAAACCAGAGGCCTTCCTTTGGGGCATGACCAATCATGAGATACCCAGGCAAGATATAGTGTTTTTTATGTATGCCACAACAGCTGCTAGAATTTTACTTGCAAAAAACTGGAAAGGTGAAGAGCTCCCGACAGTAGAAGAATGGCAGATGAAGTTAATGGACTTTATGGAACTCGCTGAACTGACCGCGAGACTCCGTGACCAGAGGGAGGAGAAGGTGCAAGAAGACTGGAAGAAATTCAAAGACTATTTAAAAAATCGTGAAAAATTAGATATTTGAAGCAGAATCAGTGATTATAAGTGGCTTGAGCTATTTGATGTTAGGTAAAAACAGTAAACTAGAAGTAATGTTTATGGAATGTTTATGTTTATGTTTATGCTTGTAATGTAGCAAGATATATAAGATAAGTTAGTTAATGGAAATTATATTAAGAATAGTGATGAATGATAAGAAAATAGTTACAAAGTTACTAAAGTAAATTAGTACTGAACGCAGTCGAGAGAACGGGGGAAGTCCCTATTTAAGATTTGGAATAAGATAGAATCAATAAGCATTTTGTGTTCCGGTGTTTTTATGTTAGGTATGTATAAGTTTTCTTTCTTTTTTAATGTTTATTCCTTGTTTATTTATTAGTGTGTATTCCTTTGAGGTGGGTGTTGTTTCTTTTTAATTGTATGTTTTTGTGTATTTGTTGTTTATTGTGCCAAAACCAATAACAGCTTTAAAATAACAACAACAACAACAACAACAACAACAACAACAATAATAAAGTATAAGTTTTCAAATCTACAATAACAGGAGAAATACAATACAGTTAATTAACCAGCACAGCAAATTATTTCTTGTTACTCGACTTCCCTTCCACCCTTCCATGGTTTCCTTAAATTATCTCTTACTGCTGCATATTATAATAATTGCAACCGTTCTTCCAATCATTTTATTCTCTTAACAATTTTTTACTGCTCAGCTTACTCCAAACCGACTCGTGTTTTAACATGTTTGCAGTAATTTTTTTTTAAAAAATAATAATGTACAAATAGTTTCCAATCCTCTTCAAGGATGGCTTCTTGTTCTCTGAAGAGCATGAAACTCCAGGGTTGCGGGTTCGAGCCCCACGTTGGACGAAATATGATCCTCGGGGTCCCCCTTCTAACACTGCAGTTCTGTGATTCTCTGAATTGGGATTCTGAAGCACTGCTGCTGCCTCCAGCTGTGCAGGCAGAGCATATAGGCATCATGGCTAGGAGCCACCCATAACCCTCTCCTTCATGATTCCAGGTGGGAGCCTTGAAGTTGTCAAGGATCGAACTCGGGACATTCTGCATGCCAAGCCTTGTTTAAGGAAGCTTTTAATATTTGATGAATTATTGTATTTTAATATTTTGCATTTTAAAGAGCAGAGACATCACCTTGTTGACAAAGGTCCGTATAGTTAAAGCTCTGGTTTTCCCAGTAGTGATGTATGGAAGCAAGAGCTGGACCATAAAGAAGGCTGATCGCCCAAGAATTGATGCTTTTGAATTATGGTGCTGGAGGAGAAGCAGCTGTGGTCCGAACGCTTTCATGATACTTCATCGATCGGGTGCTAATATTTCTGCCGGCTCCCGTCCACCCATCCCGGCTGCCTGGACATTTATCCTTTGGGGGCCCGACTGCAAAAAGGTGGACTCTGGCACACTCGTGCTGCATCGTGACTCAGGCCTGGATTTAGGAATTAGCTTTGGCATTGTATACAGCCTGACCGCATGCATGTTTACTCCAAACTCAATTCTGCTGAATTCATTGGTGCGCACGTCCAAGCGGGCAAGCAGAGGTCAGCCATGAAACTTACCAGAGGACCCCGGGGCCAGTGACTGCCGCTCAGTGTCACCTACCTCGCAGGGTTGTTGTGAGGATACGGAGAGAGGGAGGCCCAGGACACCTTGAGCTCCTTGGACGGGTGGCATATGAAAGGTGCCAGGACAAAGAAGACCCTCTGCCTGGTTCCCTGTAACCTCACTTCTAGCAGTGAGGGTACTGCCAGAAGGTCCTCGGAGCTGGACCTCAGTGTTTGGGCTGAACAGTAGACTTCCGGGTTATGTTACCTTCGTGTAAAGAATGTGGCAAACCCGGAAGAGTATTCCTTTGGGTTTTGCCGCGTGTGCATGCGCAGAAGAGTCGCCTCTGCTTATGGAATTTTCAGGGTCCGTATGAACTCCCGGAACAAATTGCATCCATATCCAGAGGGTCCACTGAATCTGAAAAAAAATATTATTATTGTCAGAAGCAGTCCAACATTTTAGGAAATATTTGTTTATACTCTAAAAGGCAGCATAGTAATTCTGATGATGAGCAGAGATTTAGTGGAATCTTTCACACCTTTGAAAACCATACTCTAATGCCCCCCCTCAAGGAACATACAAGTACAGTACCTACATTCACCCCAGGCCTACCAAATATGCTCTGTTTGTTATGTAAGAGCTCCCCACAAGGAGGCACAATAGGCATCCATGTTCGGATCCCAAGGATAACTGCCTGCAAAGCTCAGGGGTTTTTTTGCTGAGAAATTCAGGGCATCGGCATGCTATCCAAGCCTCCATCGTGGGCACACAGGATTCTGCCTGTGTTTACCTCTCAGAAACGTACAGCAAATGAAAGCAGCTGGGAGGGTAGAATCTCCAGCACAGTGGAACGTAAAAGAGCATAAGAAGAAATTACTGGGTCAAACCAATGACCTATCAAGTTCTACTCGTCCTGCTGCTCCGGAGGGTAGAACTCGAACCCATGGCTTCAAGTTATAAGAAAGGAGATTCCAATTAAAAGTTAGGAAGAACTTTCTGATGGCAAGAGCTATTTGACAGTGGAATGGTCTCCCTTGGGGGTGGGGATGCGCTCTCTCTGTTTTAGTGTGGGGTTAATGATTTCAGTAGGCCCAAGTGATTTCAGCACTCTGACATAGTAGGCAGGAGACAGTTTCTTCATGTAACAATTCTTTCTTCAGGCAAACAAGACTGGGCGAACTGAGGAGAGGGAAGCTACATTTATAGGGACAGGAACTGGCTCGGAAGTGATACATTTTGGAGGGAGCAATCTCAAGCAACCACAACGGTGCCTTTAGGTGGAAACCAATAAGACTGAGGATCCAAATACAGCAGCTTCAATGAACCAATAGTAGCTGTTCCTTCTGGAACAGAAAGGCGGTTACTTTACCCTAATGAGAATACAAACAATAGTAGTACAGATATAACAAAATAAGAAATTCCTTCCAGTAGCACCTAGAGACCAACTAAGTTTGTTCTTGGTATGAGCTTTCGTGTGCATGCACACTTCTTCAGATACACTGAAGCAGAAGTCCCCAGACCCTTATATATAGTGAGAGGGTGGGGAGGGTATTACTCAGAAGGGTGGTGGGAATGGGGGATTGGCAGATAGGTGTGGAAAACCTGTTGATGACTGTTAACGACTGCAATTGGTCTTGCAGGAAAAGGCAAGGGTTGAGCTTTGTCATGTATAATGAGATAAGAATCCAATGTCTTTGTTCAGACCAGGTCTCCCCATGGTTTTAAGTTTAGTAATTAATTGCATTTCAGCAACTAGGCCTACTCTTTCCAGTCTATTTCTGAAATCCCTTTGTATTAAGACAGCTGCTTTGAGATCTTGTATAGAATGTCCTGGGAGATGGAAGTGTTCTCCTACTGGTTTCTCTGTGTTGTGATTCCTGATATCAGTGCTACTTGAAGGAATTTCTTATTTTTTATTTTGTTTTGACCATGGCAGACCAACACGGCTACCTACCTGCAACTAGTACAAATATAATAACCTTTGAATCAATACACAACACACTCCTTCCTTGGAGGTTTCTATGCAGAGATCGGATGGCCATATGCCATGGATGCTTCAGGTGAGATTCCTGCATTGCTGGGGGTTGGACTAGGTGACCCTCGGGTCCCCTCCTATCTATCCACTCCTGAATTCGCGGAGGAGGTTCCTTGACTCCTGAAATGCCCTTTTCCCTGCAAGCTGTTCCTCTGGTTTCCGGCCAACAGAGGGAGAGGCTCAGAGTCCAACCAGGTGCCTCCCCCCCAAAAGGATATCTGGGCATTGGCGTAGCCAGGGGGGCAGGTGCCCCCCTAAATCCATAAAAAATAATAAAAATCTGAGATTCTCCCAAGCGAGAGAGGGAAGAGCTGGGTGGACTCGGCTCTGCAAGGGTTAAAGGGAACCGAGCTGCCTTCCTAGAGAGGACAGGAAGTAAGAGGGGGCCAGGTCCTCCAGAGCCAAGGCCCCTCCCTCCACAGTCCTCTCCTGCAAGGGCTGCATCGCTTTCCCCTCCTGGGATCTGGTGAGTCTCCTCTCTCTCTCTCCCCCCAGAGGGTGCAGTGGGGAGGCGGTGGGGGTCCCAGGGCTGCAGCAGGGGAGGATGCCAGCCTGGGGGGCCTGATCTGCTCATGCAGGGGGAGGAGAGGGTCCTGCCAGGGAGGGGCGAGGTCTGCAACGCTCTCCTTCCTGGAGATCAGAGGATTCCAAACTCATTTGGCCCCCCTTTCCCAATAAAATGACTCCCACGAAATCTCCCTTCTTCAAACAAAGGAGTCCCTAGGACTTTAACTCTGTGTGGCATCGCTCAGCGTCATTGCAAAACAGAGGAAACATGTGCAAATGGTTTTCCAAAGCTGGACGAGGAGGTGGACTAGCCACGCCCCCCCAAAAAAAATCATCGGGAAGGAAGGAAGGAAATAAAGAGAGAGAGAGAGAGAGAGAGAGAGAGAGAGGCCAGGAATAAAGAGAGGGATCCCAGCCCATAGTCTGGCTGCTGCATTGCAAACCAGTTTCCCAGTGTCTTCAAGGGCAGCTCCACACGGAGGCCACTGCAGCAATCCCCTCGCACCCAGAACAGGGCATTCCAGGACCACATCCTCTCTGTCCCAAAGAGGATTGTTGCTGGCAAAGCAGCCGGAAATGGGTGATGCTACTCACCTGGCCCCAGGGAGCTTGGCATCAAAGGCTGTGTGTGTGTGTTAAGCTATTTAATAGAATCATCATCATCATCATCATCATAATTTTCCAGCCTATATTTCAAGGGAGATGTCTTTGGCCCCGCCCACTTGGCCCTCAGGGGGTTGGCCAGATACATACCTTGCCCTCAGAGTAAAGAAAAAGGGACCCCATCCCAGGAGTCTGTCTTGAGAGCGGCAGAGAGTCCAAGTGCAAGAAAAGGAGACAGAAGCAGGGGAGTGGGGGTGGGTGTGGGGAGCCACTCCTGAGGACCCCTGGGTGAGGACCCCCACTAGAGCCAAGCATCCATTTTTCACAAGATACAAACGATTCCTTTGTTAGTCGGTTCTGACTTCATGCCTTGACTGGAAGGCAGTAGAAACCTGGTTGATTAATATCACAGAAATCCCTTCAGCTGCCTCCACATTTTGCATTGCTAGACGGGGCTCCAAACAGGACAGAGAACATCCCATAATGGTCTGCTGATGGCCCATCTGTTTTCTGGGAAAGCATCCATGCAATGAGACTTCACACCCTTCAAGTCTTTGTCAATCTCTTTCTAATATTTCTCCCCATTCTCTGTTTTGAATCCTTGTTTCTTTTTCAGGGAAAGGATCATTTTGCAGAAGTGGACCTGGATTCCTGTGAGGCAGAGAGGCCTCCGTTGGACACCAGAGAGAGGCCACTGGGTAAGGAGGAAGGTGGGTTTTTCCCGTTTGGTCTCATCCCTGTTGGTTTTCCAACTCATCAGAGGGGTTTTTTCATCTTGTTTTGAGGGGAAGACAGTTGGGAACAAGGGTCCGGAGTAAGGGAGATATATTTCTGCACAACAAGCATATGAAATGGGCACAAACGTCCAAATGCTTCTCAAAGGCCCATCTGTAGTTAGAGATGCCCTTCCACCTGGAGGTAGAAGAAGGATGGGCGGTCAGAGGGGGAAGAGGGAGAAGCCTGGGAAGAGGAGGTGCCAGAAGCTGAAGTGCTAACAGGGCTTTGTGAGCTGGGAGACTCTGTGGCAGAATGCAGTGCAGAATCAGAGGCAGAAGAGGAAGGAGGTGAGTGGGTGGAAGGAGGGAGGGAGGTTGAGAGGCTGAGGTGAGTCAGGAGAAGGAGGAGACACCGGTGTCTCCCTCTCCTTTTGCCAGAAGCCAGGACACCCCCCTGCATTGCGGGAATCTCTGCTGGATCATCCAAGACAGATGGCCATCCAAAATAGGCTTATTTTATTTCTAGATGGATCACTGAATGCTAAAATTGGTTTCTAAGCAGTGGACAAAGGAGAACAAATAGTGGCCTGGATTCACCTAACCAGCCCCATCCGCTGCAAAACGGGGCCTGCCCCCCATTCCTCCCCCTCTCCATGCCCCCATGAACCCCTTGAATTTAGGGCATTGGGAGTGACTCCCCAGAACAGATCACGAGGAGAGGAGAAAGTGGATCCTTACATCAGGGAAAGTGGAATGCTTGCGTAGGCAGAATGACTTGGAAAACACAAGGTGAAGTACAACTTTTGCACAAAGAAGAACACCAATAATTAAAACACAGAATAAAATAAGCACCCAGAATTAAAATGTGCAGCAAAGAAATCCTATTTACAGGAAGGAAACGAGAGCATTGTTTAGCAGATCATATTGATGCTGTCTCAGAGGAGGACATTTCCCTTTTTCTTTTAGGGTCCTTTGAAGATCTCGCTGTTCGTTTCATGGACGAGGAGTGGGCGGTGCTGGATCCTGACCAGAGAGCTCTGCATAAGGACGTCATGGAGGAGAATTGTGGGATTGTGGCCTCTCTTGGTAAGGCTCCCTGTGGGATCATCATATCTGCCTGGAAATTCAAAAAATACCTCTATGTGACCAACCTCATATATTTTCACAGAGCTCAACAGCGCCCCCTATAACACCTGGGAACCAAACACCCCCACAATAAACAGTAAATTACAGTTTTTTCTTTGAACATTCTTCCTCAAAGTATTCCTTTTTCTACCACAACTGGGCTGCTCTGAACTGCCCAGGCCATCTTAAATGTCAGCTTCAGAATTGTTAGGAAATATAAGTAGCTTCAGGTTTTCTGTTTTTGTTTTTGCTCCTGTCAGTCTTGGGTTGACCAAAGAGACGGCTGACATTGGCGATGGAGGGGATGCCATGACTGGGCCAAACAAAATCCATCCCAGAGAAGAGCCAGGCTTATTGAATCTCAGGTAGTAGTAGCACTGAAGATGATGATGACAGTAATACAGTGGTACCGTATTTTTCGCTCCATAAGACGCACTTTTTCTCTCCTAAAAAGTAAGGTTAAAAGCGTCTTATGGACGAGGGCTCCCTGTCGAGCAAGCTGCGAGAGGCAGCGGGCGGCGGTGGGCAGCGGAGGAGATGCTGCTGTATCCTCGCCACCACCTCCATTCACAGAAACAGGCTTCTTTTTGGGAACGGAGGTTGCGGGGTGGATCCAGCAGCAGCTGCTGCTCTCCCCGCTGCTGCCTCCCCTCCACTGCATTCGGTGGGGGGTGGCAGCGGAGAAGCTGCTGGATCCTCCCCACCACCTCCGTTCACAAAAACAGGCTTGAAAACCTTGTGTTCAGAGGCAGCAAACCGGCTCCCCCCCCCCTTGCGTTCAGCTAGCCAGTGCCATCCCTGCTCGCTGTAACGCAAGGGGACGGGGAGCCGGTTTGACGCAGCATCAATCTGGCTTTCCACCACTTTGCCTAAACTCCTTTTAAACTTCAAAGTTTCCTGATCGTCGCAATGAGAGAAAAGGCTGGGACCCTGGGGGCAAAACAAAGCTGAGGAAATCTCGCTTTAAAAAAATTACCCCGGCAAAAGGACAATGGAGCAGATATCGTTATCCGGGTGAGGTGAAGGGAATAAAGAGGATGAATAGGGTGTCGGAAGGGAGAGATATTCCTGATTGTCCTGTTTACAAACAAAAGATGTGGTTGTCACCTGACAGGATTTTGTGTGGGTGGGGGAACTGACCATTTGCATTTCTTGACTTCTGCCATTCTCTTGGCTACTCTAGTTTTATTTGTTCACTAATGAAATCCCTTTTCCTGTATCAGATGGATCTGTGTGTTTTTACCTACTCTGGGATACAGAAGTTTAAAAAGTGGAATGAGGGGATACATTTCAGAGATACAGTGTACAAGAATAAAGACAAAAATGCATACCCAAGCGTAACAAGTTTTCCTTAAGGTTCAAAGTTTTGTTTTCAGATTGATACATTTGTATCCCCTTTCAGTGAAGATTTGAAAGCTAAACAGCTTTACCCTATTCTTACGCGGGAGTCGAAACAAAATAGAAAATTCTTTCCAGTAGCACCTTAGAGACCAACTGTGTTTGTTCTTGGTATGAGCTTTCGTGTGCATGCACACTTCTTCAGATACCATGGACTTCCATTTCATGCGGCTCAATGTGGTGCCTTCCATAGTTCCAGTTACAGGTGGGTAGCCGTGTTGGTCTGCCATAGTCGAAACAAAATAGAAAATTCTTTTAAGTAGCACCTTAGAGACCAACTGTGTTTGTTCTTGGTATGAGCTTTCGTGTGCATGCACACTTCTTCAGATACCTGGGAGTGTTACCAGTGTTAACAGTTCTTAATGAGGTGTTTTATTGGTGGTATGATGAGCCTTGCGGAGGGTTCCATTTGTCTGAAGTGGCTCTGCAAGGCTAAAAGGAAGAGAATAAGGAAAAAAGTGGGGGCTGCAGCTTTAATAGGCACAGTGATTTTTCTCCCCTCCTACTGCCTCTCTGTAAAGCAAGCAGAGAGAGTTTCTGTGCTCCTGTACCAGTACATCTTGTTCCGGAGTTCCAGCATCACAGCGTCACCAACAGGCACCCACAAATGTTAGTTCTTCCTTCCTTCCTTCCCTCCCTCCCTCCCTCCCTCCCTCTTCCAACTTTAATAAAATATTGGGGGGCGGGCAGGTAAGCCCCAACTCACATCCCCATCATTAAATATGGTCATTTAGTACAACATTTTATTCCGAATATTTTTCTTCTTCTTGTTTTCCTCCTCTAAAAACAAAGTGCGTCTTGTGGTCCGGAGCGTCCTATGGAGCGAAAAATACGGTGCCTTGGTTTACCAACTTAATATTTCCAAAACAGGGGTGTTCTTAAATCGAAGTACCAATGTAGTAATAATAATCATTTTAATTTATACCCTGCCCATCTGGCTGGGTTACCCCAGCCACTCTGGGTGGCTTCCAACACATATATAAACATGAAACATAAATGGTAATATTCGGATCCCATATAAAAAAGAACGTTAACTTTAAAATGAACAACTTATACTAGTGGCCAGAATTGTGGAAACCTTTTGTGAAAAGTGTATTTCTGAGGTTTGATGGCTCATAACACCACTTTTGTTGGGAGTAATACCATAAAATTATATATCAATGGAAATTTAATTTAATGAAGAATGTAATGCAATAACTTTTATGAAGGAGTATTTATTAGAACAGCAGTCATAAAGAAAAAACATGAAACCTTTGGTAACCATTGGCAACTTTTAGTTTAAATTATGGCCTTAAAAGGCCTTCCCGTGAAGTGAACCAAGTTTTACGTTCTGCAGTTGTAATAATGTGAAACCAAGACTGAATTATTGCCTCTGTTAATTGGGCTTTATTGCTGGGTTGCTTCTGACTAACAAGTTTCTTTAGTCGGCTCCATAGATTTCCGATTGGGTTAAAGTTTGGGCAATTCCCAGGCCATTCCAGCAGTGGAATAGGATTATATTGAAAGCACCTTTTGCAAACAGCAGCAACATGACATGGAACTGAATCCTGTTGAAATTGAAAATAAACAAATATTTATATAAATGGTTCAGTATCTGGGAAAAGATCACCTGCGGAACACTTCAGTTTCAGCTCAAGTACTTCATTCATTCATTTTGGGGCATTTACATTCCCATTAATGATGCAAATTCTGCCCACACCTTTTGCTGCCATACAACCCCAGGTCATCACACTATCTGGGTGTTTCACGGTCGGTGTAGTGCAAGTAGGATGTAAATCTTCTCCGATTCTTCTCCTCGTGTATTTCATGCCATCACTACCAAGTAAGGAGATTTGGGTATCATTGCTCCACGTAACACTTTCCCATTGTTCCACTGTCCAGTTAATACTTTCAAGGTTTGCTTGAGAGATAACAATGCCTTTTTCCTTAGAATTCTAGCCTTTAGACCAGTCCTTGCACTCAACTTCACATTACATTTGCCATGTCATCTTCTAGACACCCAGATGATTTTCTTCTGTCATGTAGGGACACAGTCTCTTCATTCTTCGATCATCACTTTCCTTTGTGCACTACTTTTGCAAAGTTTTTTTGCAGATAAAGTTGCTCAAATTCAGAAGGAGGTAGACTCCACTGTGGGAGCAGGGCTGGGGTGGGAGAGTGCTAGAGCCCTGTCTAGTCATGTTTCATGGGATCAATTTCAATCTGTTACCTCCGAGGATGTGGACAGGCTGCTTGGACAAGCGAAACCGACCACCTGTCTCCTTCATCCTTGTCCATCCTGGCTAATAAAAGCGAGCCAGGAACAGCTGGGCGATGGGCTTCGCGGGGTGGTGAATGCTTCCCTCTGTGAGGGAGTCTTCCCAGACCTGCTGAAAGAGGCGATCATTAAACTGCTTCTTAAATAAACAACTTTAGACCCGGCCAATATGGCCAACTATCGCCCAGTCTCTATTCTACCATTCCTGGGCAAGGTGATTGAGCAGGTGGTCGCTGAACAACTCCAAGCACGCCTGGAGGATGCGGACCATTTGGATCCCTTCCAATAGGGATTCAGGCCTCATAATGGGACTGAAACTGCCTTGGTCGCACTGGTCGATGATCTCCGGTGGGCTAAGGACAAAGGTGAGAGCTGTTTCAAAGTTCTGCTGGATCTCTCAGCGGCCTTTGACACCATTGACCATAACATCCTTCTGGACCGTCTAGAGGGGTTGGGAGCTGGGGGCACTGTTATACAGTGGTTCCGCTCCTTCCTACTGGGCCGTGTACATAAAGTGGTGGTGGGGATTTGTGTTCAGACCCCTGGGCTCTCACTTGTGGGGTACCTCAGGGCTCTGTCCTCTCCCCCATGCTTTTTAATATCTATATGAAGCCACTGGGAGAGATCATCAGGGGGTTTGGGCTGGGTGTCCATCAGTATGCGGATGATACCCAGCTCTACCTCTCTTTGAAATCAGAACCAGTGAAGGCCGTGAAGGTCCTGTGTGAGTGCCTGGAGGCAGTTGGAGGATGGATGGCAGCTAACAGATTGAGGTTGAATCCTGACAAGACAGAAGTACTGTTCCTGGGGGACAGGGTGCGAGCGGGTATGGGGATTCCCTGGTCCTGAATGGGGTAACTGTACCCCTGAAGGACCAGGTGCGCAGCCTGGGAGTCATTTTGGACTCACAGCTGTCCATGGAGCCGCAGGTTAATTCTGTGTCCTGGGCGGCTGTCTACCAGCTCCATCTGGTATGCAGGCTGAGACCCTACCTGCCCATGGACTGTCTCGTCAGAGTGGTGAATGCTCTGGTTATCTCCCGCTTGGACTACTGCAATGCGCTCTACTTGGGGCTACCTTTGAAGTTGACCCAGAAACTGCAATTGATCCAGAATGCGGCAGCTAGACTGGTGACTGGGAGTGGCCGCTGGGACCACATAACACCAGTCCTGAGAGAGCTACATTGGTTCCCAGTACGTTTCCGAGCACAATTCAAAGTGTTGGTGCTGACCTTTAAAGCCCTAAACGGCCTTGGTCCTATATACGTGAAGGAGCATCTCCACCCCCATCGTTCAGCCCAGACACAGATCCAGCGGCAAGGGCCTTCTAGTGGTTCCCTCACTGCAAGAAGCAAAGCTACAAGCAACCAGGCAGAGGGCCTTCTCAGTAGTGGCACCTGCCCTGTGGAACGCCCTCCCAGCAGAGATCAAAGATAACTATCTGAAATTCAGAAAATACCTGAGGGCAGCCCTGTTTAGGGAAGTTTTTAACCTGTGATATTTTAATGTATTTTAATATTTGTTGGAGGCCGCCCAGAGTGGCTGGGGGAACCCAGCCAGATGGGTGGGGTACAAATAATAAATTATTATTATTATATTACTCCAAAAGAAGTGGTGTTATGAGCCATTAAACCTCTGAAATACACCTTTTTTCCAAAAGGTTTCCACAATTTTGGCCACTACTGTATATCAAAAAAAGCAACATTCAACAACTCATCAGAATCCAATAATGAATATGTTTGTTAATTACAAACAACGTAGGTAATAAACACACACCCAACTCCCTTCAGTTCTTCTCCATTCGTTTCTGAGGCTCCAATCCCTTTCTGTTTCCATTGCAGATTGTGATGAATCAGTAATCGAGAACAAGGATGACCATGATAAAATTCCCAGAGAGGAGAAACCATGTAAAAATTCGAAGTGTGGAGAAAGCTACAGTCAGAGCTCCCATTCCACTTCCCATCAACAAAATTTCATTGGAAAGAAGCCCTATCAGTGTGTTCAATGTGGAAAGAGCTTCAGTAGGAAGGACAATCTCACATCCCATCAAAGAATTCATACAGGAGAGAAACCCTATCAGTGCTTTGAATGTGGAAAGAGCTTCACTGATAGCTCCTCTCTCACTTCCCATCAAAGAATTCATACAGGGGAGAAACCCTATCAGTGCTTTGAATGTGGAAAGAGCTTCAGTCAGAGCTCCTCTCTCACTAAGCATCAGAAAATTCATACGGGGGAGAAACCTTATCACTGCTTTGAATGTGGAAAGAGCTTCAGTCAGAGCTCCTCTCTCACTTCCCATCAAAGAATTCATACAGGGGAGAAACCCTATCAGTGCTTTGAATGTGGAAAAAGCTTCAGGACGAGCTCCTCTCTCACTAAGCATCAGAAAATTCATACGGGGGAGAAACCATATCAGTGCTTTGAATGTGGAAAGAGTTTCAGTTGTAGCACGGAGCTCACTTCCCATCAAAGAATTCATAAAGGGGAGAAACCCTATCAGTGTGTGGAATGTGGAAAGAGCTTCAGTCATAGCCACAGTCTCAATTCCCATCAACGAATTCATGCAGGGGAGAAACCATATCAGTGCTTTGAATGTGGAAAGAGTTTCACTAAGAGCACCGATCTCACTTCCCATCAAAGAATTCATACAGGGGAGAAACCCTATCAGTGTGTGGAATGTGGAAGGAGCTTCAGTCGCAGCTACAGTCTCACTTCCCATCAAAGAATTCATACAGGGGAGAAGCCATATCAGTGCTTTGCATGTGGAAAGAGCTTCAGTAAGAGCACTGAGCTCACTTTCCATCAAAGAATTCATACAGGGGAGAAACCCTATCAGTGTGTGCAATGTGGAAAGAGCTTCAGTAGGAAGGACAGTCTCACATCCCATCAAAGAATTCATACAGGAGAGAAACCCTATCAGTGCTTTGAATGTGGGAAGAGCTTCACTGATAGCTCCTCTCTCACTTCCCATCGGAGAATTCATACAGGGGAGAAACCATATCAGTGCTTTGAATGTGGAGAGAGCTTCATTCAGAGCTCCTCTCTCACTTTCCATCAAAGAATTCATACAGAGGAGAAAGCCTACCAGTGCGTGGAATGTGGAAAGAGCTTCACTGATAGCTGCTCTCTCACTTCCCATCAAAGAATTCATAGCGGGGGGAAACCCTATCAGTGCTTTGAGTGTGGAAAGAGCTTCAGTCGTAAGAACAGTCTCACTTCCCATCAAAGAATTCATACAGGGGAGAAACCCTATCAGTGCTTTGAATGTGGAAAGAGCTTTAGTCACAGCCGCAGTCTCACTTCCCATCAAAGAATTCATACAGGGGAGAAACCCTATCAGTGCTTTGAATGTGGAAAGCGCTTCAGTCAGAGTGCTCATCTCACTTCCCATCAAAGAATTCATACAGGGGAGAAACCCTATCAGTGCTTTGAATGTGGAAAGAGCTTTAGTCACAGCCACAGTCTCACTTCCCATCAAAGAATTCATAGAGGGGAGAAACCCTATCGGTGCTTTGAATGTGGAAAGAGCTTCAGTTATAGCACTGACCTCACTTCCCATCAAAGAATTCATACAGGGGAGAAACCCTATCAGTGTGTGGAATGTGGAAAGAGGTTCAGTCAGCGCTCCAACCTCACTTCCCATCAAAGAATCCATATGAAGGTAGGAAAAACCATAATACAGCTTTAGGAGCCAGGCAAATCCGCACCTTTTTAACCAGACCTTTGTCTGATTGACATCTAATGCCCTTTTAAAATGTGGTGTTTTGTGTTTTTATGCTGTAACCATCCTGATACCTGTGGGTGTACGGAATAGGTGCCAACTCTTAAACTCTTTACCCCCCAATAAAATATTTGAGGAGACTACGCCCCAGTTTTGTTTTTCTGTGTTTTTTTCAAACGCAACCTTTTATTCCGTAATCTGCCATACAATTTCTCTTTCAATTTGCCCTCTTATAAAACAAAAAATAAACACACAAAGGTCATGAGGAAAACAAAATACAGTGGTACTTCCGGTTACATACGCTTCAGGTTACATAGACTCCGCTTACCCAGAAATAACGCTTCAGGTTAAGAACTTTGCTTCAGGATGAGAACAGAAATCGCGCAGCGGAAGCGGGAGGTCCCATTAGCTAAATTGGTGCTTCAGGTTAAGAACAGTTTCAGGTTAAGAACAGACCTCTGGAATGAATTAAGTACGTAACCAGAGGTACCACTGAACAAGGAAATACAAACGTGGACAGGTCCCATCTTTGCAGGCCAAATGCAAAAGTTTCTTTAAGCAGGGTTTCCCAAACTTTGGTCCCCCGCAGTGTCAGTGTTTTGAAAAAATAAAGGTCCTGACCTCCTTTGCCTCCTTTGCCTGGTCCTCAGACCATAGTCAGCACAAAGAGTCCTTGAAAAAGAGCCCTTTGCAGAATGCTGCTTTTATTACTAAAACTAAAACTTCTCCTGAAGGGGTTAATTAGCTAACCTGGATATATTTATCCGAATGTACTGTTAGAGACTCTTTTAAGAGGAAAAAACTCTTTCCTATGGAGACTCTTTTGAGTGGATTGCACTCCTGACTGGCATATTACTGTGTAAGCTATGACTAAGAGTCTGGAGATAACAGTACAAGGTCAACCTTGCACATGGAAGTAGGAACTGTCTAGGTCAGAGACAGATAGGATGGCCTTGCTGAAGTGCGCATGCTAGCACAGGAACCAACTCAGGGCTAAATGTCCTTTTGCCTTATATGTACAAGGAAATGTACAACCGGAAATATTCCTTATATGGACAAGGATGTTATGTATTGCAAGAACAGGAAATGTTCCTTATATGGACATGGACAAGATTCCTGGGGTGGGAAGATGAGCCAGAGAACTGTCTATAAGAACTGTCTGAAAATTGACTAGCTTTTGTACTTGCTTGTGTGCATTTACCTTCTGCATGCAGAATAAACAACTTTTTCTCTGAAGCAATCCCCTCGAAGTGTCTTTTTGACTCCTGTGATCCCTCCCTTTGGCGTAACGCGAACCCAAGGTTAACGAAAAGGTCTGCAAGAAGGCTGCACTCCAACCACCACCAACAGCTTTACACCTCAAACGCAACCAGCTTTCTACCATCCAACCCAAACAGATCACTACACACACACACACACACACACACACACACATACATATACACAAGCATATTTTGGTGAAACATTGCACGGAGTCATGCAGGCTTTGCCAATTGGTTGTAGGCCGCTGACTCATGCTGATTCTGTTCCTTTTGTATTAAAGAAACAGTGGCTAATTTTTAACCCATGACAGGCAGCTCCCGGACTACAGATCCCATTAACCCAGAGCCAGCTGCCTCAGCACGGATTTCGAAGTCGGCCAGTACCCGCAGTCGGGGAGTCCTCAACTCCACCTGCGAGACCGGCTCTGTCAGCTCAGGCAGGGAGACCATGGAGGGCAAAGGAAACAGGAAGCATCCCTCCTAGGAGACCCCCCTCACCAAAACCCCAACCCCAGAGTCTCTTCAGCCCCCTCCTCTTCCTTTGGCTGGAGTCAGTCTGGGCGCTGCCCTCCAAGGACAGGTGGAAAGGCCTGCCAGGCAGGGAGCAGATCCTGCAAAACCCCCAGCAGGATAACCTTAGTCTTAGGCAAAGAAGGGACAAGGGAGTTCCCTGTCTCCAAGGTGTGGGGCTTTCCTTCTCTTCGATCGGGCCACAGGTAGGCCAACTCCCGCCGAGCTATGACATTCTGCAGAGGACAGAAAAACCTGGGTCAGATGACATGTCCTGCTGTCCTTTGCCAACAACAAATTGTTTATCGTGTTGAATATATGCTATATGGTAATTTATGGACCTAATAGGTATCTAAAGCCATTTGCACGTAACAAAATATGTATTTTATCAAAGTAATTGTTGAACTGAAATATAATTAAGACGTATGTTTTTTTGGGGGGGCAAGAGAGTGGGGCCCTAAGCTATAGCTTGTTTAGCTTATCCGTAAATCCGTCACTGCCTGTGGTTTCCAGCAATTGCGATTCAGAAGCACGCACCTTGTACGCCTCCTTCCGGCAACTCCTGCAGCCAAGCTGGTGCCAAACGTCTTGCTCTGCTTTCCCTTGGACCACATCATTGAGGCCGAGAGGGGGGTCTTGTCGTCTGGGCAGCCCAGGACTTCCAGACACATGGACCAGGCTGCCTTATCCACCTAGCTCCGTAATCTCTTGGCTGTTAACGACTGCAATAGGTCCTGCAGGAAAAGGCAAGGGCTGAGATGGCTAAAGATAGCTTGGTCATGTATAATGAGATAAGAATCCAATGTCTTTGTTCAGACCCTGTCTCTCCGGGGTTTTAAGTTTAGTAATTAATTGCATTTCAGCAACTACTCTTTCCAGTCTATTTCCAGCTATTTTGAGATCTTGTATAGAATGTCCTGGGAGATGGAAGTGTTCTCCTACTGGTTTCTCTGTCTTATGATTCCTGATATCAGTGCTACTTGAAGGAATTTCTTATTTTTTATTTTGTTTTGACTATGGCAGACCAACACGGCTACCTACCTGCAACTAGTACAAATATAATAACCTTTGAATCAATACACAACACTCTCCTTCCTTTGAGGTTTCTATGCAGAGATCGGACGGCCATCTGCCAGGGATGCTTCAGCTGAGATTCCTGCCTTGCTGGGGGTTGGACTAGATGACCCTCGGATCCCCTCCTATCTCTCCACTCCTGAATTCGAGGAGGAGGTTCCTTGCCTCCTGCAAAGCCCTTTTCCCTGCAAGCTGTTTCTCTGCTTTCCGGCCGACAGAGGAAGATGCTCCAAGTCCAACCAAGAGCCTCACCCCCAAAAGGATATCTGGGTATTGGCGTAGCCCCCCTAAATCCATAAAAAATAATAAAAATCTGAGATTCTACCAAACAAGAGAGGGCTGAGCTGGGACTCGGCTTTGCAAGGGTTAAAGTGAACTGAGCTGCCTTCCTAGAGAGGACAGGAAGCAAGAGGGGGCCAGGTCCTCCAGAGCCAAGGCCCCTCCCTCCCCAGTCCTTTCCTGCAAGGGCTGCATGGCTGTCCCCTCCTGGGATCTGGTGAGTCTCCTCTCTCTCTCTTCCCCCCAGAGGGTGCAGTGGGGAGGCGGTGGGGGTCCCACGGCTGCAGCAGGGGAGGGTGCCAGCCTGGGGGGCCTGATCTGCTCATGCAGGGGGAGGAGAGGGTCCTGCCAGGGAGGGGCGAGGTCTGCAACGCTCTCCTTCCTGGAGATCACAGGATCCCAAACTCATTCGGCCTTTCAGAAAAAAATGACTCCCACGAAATCTCCCTTCTTTAAACAAAGGAGTCCCTAGGACTTTTAACTCTGTGTGACATCGCTCAGCGTCATTGCACAGTTACAGGTGGGTAGCCGTGTTGGTCTGCCATAGTCGAAACAAAATAGGAAATTCTTTTCAGTAGCACCTTAGAGACCAACTGTGTTTGTTCTTGGTATGAGCTTCCGTATTTTGTTTCATCATTGCACAACAGAGGAAACATGTGCAAATGGTTTTCCAAAGCTGGACGAGCTCCCCTCCCCCCCCCCTAAAAAACCCACGTGGAGGAAGGAAGTTACGGTGGGAGAGAAAGGCCAGGACTAAAGAGAGGGATCCCAGCCCATAGTCAGGCTGCTGCATTGCAGACCAGTTTCCCAGTCGTCTCCAAGGGCAGCTCAACACGGAGGCCACTGCAGCAATCTCTGTCCCAACGGGATTGTTGCTACTCTGGGCACTGCTACTCTGAGCCTCTAGGGAACTTGGCATCAATAGCTGTGTGTGTGTTAAGCTATTGAATAACAACAACAACAACAACAACAACAACAACAATAATTTTTCCGCCTATATTTCAAGGGAGATGTCTTTGGCCCCGCCCACTTGGCCCTCAGGGGGTTGGCCAGATACATACCTTGCCCTCAGAGTAAAGTAAAAGGGACCCCATCCCAGGAGTCTGTCTTGAGAGCGGCAGAGAGTCCAAGTGCAAGAAAAGGAGACAGAAGCAGGGGAGTGGGGGTGGGGGTGAGGAGCCACTCCTGAGGACCCCCGGGTGAGGACCCCCACTAGAGCCAAGCATCCATTTTTCACAAGATACAATCAATTCCTTTGTTAGTTGGTTCTGACTTCATGCATTGACTGGAAGGCAGTAGAAACCTGGTTGATTAATATCACAGAAATCCCTTCAGTTGCCTCCACATTTTGCATTGCTAGACGGGGCTCCAAACAGGACAGAGAACATCCCATAATGGTCTGCTGATGGCCCATCTGTTTTCTGGGAAAGCATCCATGCAATGAGATTTCACACCCTTCAAGTCTTTGTCAATCTCTTTCTAATATTTCTCCCCATTCTCTGTTTTGAATCCTTGTTTCTTTTTCAGGGAAAGGATCATTTTGCAGAAGTGGACCTGGATTCCTGTGAGGCAGAGAGGCCTCCGTTGGACACCAGAGAGAGGCCACTGGGTAAGGAGGAAGGTGTTTTTTCTCTCAGCAGGTAAGGCTTTCTCAAAGGCCCATCTGTAGTTAGAGATGCCCTTCTACCTTGAGGTAGAAGAAGGATGAGCGGTGAGAGGGAAAAGAGGGAGAAGCCTGGGAAGAGGAGGTGTCAGAAGCTGAAGGGCTAACAGGGTTTAGTGAGCTGCGAGATTCTGTGGCAGAATGCAGTGCAGAATCAGAGGCAGAAGAGGAAGGAGGTGAGTGGGAGGAGGGAAGTCGAGAGGCAGAGGTGAGTCAGGAGAAGGAGGAGACATCGGTGTCTCCCTCTCCTTTTTCCAGAATCCAGGACACCCCCTGCATTGCAGGAATCTGCTAGATCATCCAAGACAGATGGTCATCCAAAATCGGCTTATTTTATTTCTAGATGGATCACTCAATGCTAATATTGGTTTCTAAGCAGTGGACAAATGAGAACAAATAGTGGCCTGGACTCACCTAACCAGCCCCATCCACTGCAAAACTGGGCCTGCCCCCCATTCCTCCCCCTCTCCATGCCCCCATGAACCCCTTGAATTTAGGGCATTGGGAGTGACTCCCCAGAACAGATCACGAGGAGAGGAGAAAGTGGATCCTTACATCAGGGAAAGTGGAATGCTAGCGTAGGCAGAATGACTTGGAAAACACAAGGTGAAGTACAGCTTTTGCACTAAGAAGTACACCAATAATTAAAGCACAGAATAAAACAAGCACCCAGAATTAAAATGTGCAGCAAAGAAATCCTATTTACAGGAAGGAAACGAGAACATTGTGTAGCAGATCATATTGATGCTGTCTCAGAGGAGGACATTTCCCTTTTTCTTTTAGGGTCCTTTGAAGATCTCGCTGTTCGTTTCATGGACGAGGAGTGGGCGTTGCTGGATCCTGACCAGAGAGCTCTGCATAAGGACGTCATGGAGGAGAATTGTGGGATCGTGGCCTCTCTTGGTAAGGCTCTCTGTGGGATTGACATATCTGCCTGGAAATTCAAAAAATACCTCTATGTGACCAACATATATTTTCACAGGGCTCAACAGTGGCCCCTATAACACCTGGGAACCTAACACCCCCACAATAAACAGTAAATTACAGTTTTTTCTTTGAACAATCTTCCTCAAATTATTCCTTTTTCTACCACGATTGGGCTGGTCTGAACTGCCCAGGCCATATTAAATGTCAGCTTCAGAATTGTTAGGAAAGGTAAGTAGCTTCAGGTTTTCTGTTTTTGTTTTTGCTCCTGTCATTCTTGGGTTGACCAAAGAGACGACTGACATTGGAGATGGAGGGGATGCCATGACTGGGCCAAACAAAATCCATCCCAGAGAAGAGCCAGGCTTATTGAATCACAGGTAGTTGTTGAAGCGAGGATGATGATGATAGTAATACAGTGGTACCTCGGTTTACAGACTTAATCTTTTCCGGAACAGGAGTGTTCTTAAATCGAGGTACCACTGTAGTAATAATAACCATTTTTATTTATATCCTGCCCATCTGGCTGGGTTACCCCAGCTGCTCTGGGAGGCTTCCAACACATATATAAACATGAAACATAAATAGTAATATTCTGATCCCATATAAAAAAGAATATTAACTTTAAAATGAACAACTTATACTAGTGGCCAAAATTGCGGAAACCTTTTGTGAAAAGTGTATTTCTGAGGTTTTATAACACTACTTTTGTGTGGAGTAATACCATAAAATTATATATCAATGGAAATATAATATAATGAATAATGTAATGCAAGAACTTTTATGAAGGAGTATTTATTCGAACAGCAGTCATAAAGAAAAAAACATGAAACCTTTGGTAACCATTGGCAACTTTTAGTTTTAATTATGGCCTTAAAAGGCCTTCCTGTGAACTGAACCAAGTTTTACGTTCTGCAGTTGTTATATTGTGAAACCAAGACTGAATTATTGCCTCTGTTAATTGGGCTTTATTGCTGGGTTGCTTCTGACTAACAAGTTTCTTTAGTCGGCTCCATAGATTTCCGATTGGGTTAAAGCTTGGGCTACTCCTAGGCCATTCCAGCAGTGGAATAGGATTGTCTTGAAAGCACCTTTTGCACACAGCAGCAACATGACATGGAACTAAATCCTGTTGAAATTGAAAATAAACAAATATTTATATAAATGGTTCAGTATCTGGGAAAAGATCACCTGCGGAACACTTCAGTTTCAGCTCAAGTACTTCATTCATTCATTTTGGGGTATTTACATTCCCATGAATGACGCAAATTCTGCCCACTCCTTTTGCTACCACATAACCCCAGATCATCTCACTATCTGGGTGTTTCACAGTCTGTGTAATGCAGATAGGATGTAAATCTTCTCCGATTCTTCTCCTCGTGTATTTCATGCCATCACTACCAAGTAAGGAGATTTGGGTATCATTGCTCCACGTAACACTTTCCCATTGTTCCACTGTCCAGTTAATATTTTCAAGGTTTGCTTGAGAGATAACAATGGCTTTTTCCTTAGAATTTTAGCCTTAAGACCAGTCCTTGCACTCAACTTCACATTACATTTGCCATGTCATCTTCTATACACCCAAATGATTTTCTTCTGTCATGTAGGGACAGTCTCTTCATTCTTCGATCATCACTTTCCTTTGTGCACTACTTTTGCAAAGTTTTTTTGCAGATAAAGTCGCTCAGATTCAGAAGGAGGTGGACCCCACTGTGGGAGCAGGGCTGGGGTGGGAGAGTGCTAGAGCCCTGTCTAGTCATGTTTCATGGGATCAATTTCAATCTGTTACCTCCCAGGATGTGGACAGGCTGCTTGGACAAGCGAAACCGACCACCTGTCTCCTTGATCCTTGTCCATCCTGGCTAATAAAAGCGAGCCGGGAATGGCTGGGCAATGGGCTTTTATGAAGGAGTATTTATTCGAACAGCAGTCATAAAGAAAAAAACATGAAACCTTTGGTAACCATTGGCAACTTTTAGTTTTAATTATGGCCTTAAAAGGCCTTCCCATGAAGTGAACCAAGTTTTACGTTCTGCAGTCGTAATAATGTGTAACTAATTACAGGTAGGTAGCCGTGTTGGTCTGCCATAGTCGAAACAAAATAGAAAATTCTTTCCAGTAGCACCTTAGAGATCAACTGAGTTTGTTCTTGGTATGAGCTTTCGTGTGCATGCACACTTCTTCAGATACACTGAAACAGAAGTCACCAGACCCTTAAATATAGTGAGGGAGTGGGGAGGGGTATTACTCAGAAGGGTGGTGGGAATGGGTGATCAGCTGATGGGTGTGGAAAACCTGTTGACAACTCTTAACGGCTGCAATTAGTCTTGCAGGGAAAGGCAAGGGGTGAGATGGCTAAAGATAGCTTTGTTATGTATAATGAGATAAGAATCCAATGTCTTTGTTCAAACCAGGTTTCTCCAAGGTTTTAAGTTTGGTGATTAGTTGCAATTCCGCCACTTCTCTTTCCAGTCTATTTCTGAAATTTCTTTGTATTAAGACAGCTACTTTGAGATCTTGTATAGAATGTCCTGGGAGATTGAAGTGTTCTCCTACTGGTTTCTCTGTCTTGTGATTCCTGATATCAGATTTATGTCCATTTATCCTTTGGCGTAGGGTTTGGCCTGTTTGTCCAATATAGAGAGCTGAAGGGCAGTGTTGGCATTTGATTGCATACACAATGTTGGAAGATGAGCAATTAAATAGTCCTGAGATGGTATGTTTGATGTTGTTGGGACGATTAATGGTGTTGTTCGGGTTTATGTGGCAGCAAAGTTGGCATCTGGGTTATACCTGTGATATTTTAATGTATTTTAATATTTGTTGGAGGCCGCCCAGAGTGGCTGGGGGAACCCAGCCAGATGGGCGGGGTACAAATAATAAATTATTATTATTATATTACCCCAAAAGAAGTGGTGTTATGAGCCATTAAACCTCTGAAATACACTGTTTTCCAAAAGGTGTCCACAATTTTGGCCACTACTGTATATCAGAAAAAGCAACATTCAACAACTCATCAAAATCCAATAATAAATATGTTTGTTAATTACAAACAACGTAGGTAATAAACACACCCTCAACTCCCTTCAGTTCTTCTCCATTTGTTACTGAGGCTCCAATCCCTTTTTGTTTCCATTGCAGATTGTGATGAATCAGAAATCGAGAACAAGGATGACCATGATAAAATTCCCAGAGAGGAGAAAGCATGTAAAAATTCGAAGTGTGGAGAAAGCTACAGTCAGAGCTCCCATTCCACTTCCCAACAACAAAATCTCATTGGAAAGAAACTCTATCAGTGCATGGAATGTGGAAAGAGCTTCAGTCAGAGCACCCATCTCACTACCCATCAAAGAATTCATACAGGGGAGAAACCCTATCAGTGCTTTGAATGTGGAAAGAGCTTCAGTCAGAGCTCCACTCTCACTAAGCATCAGAAAATTCATACGGGGGAGAAACCCTATCAGTGCTTTGAATGTGGAAAGAGCTTCACTGATAGCTCCTCTCTCACTTCCCATCGGAGAATTCATACAGGGGAGAAACCCTATCAGTGCTTTGAATGTGGAAAGAGCTTCAGTCAGAGCTCCAACCTCACTTCCCATCAAAGAATTCATACAGGGGAGAAACCATATCACTGCGTGGAATGTGGAAAGAGCTTCACTGATAGCTCCACTCTCACTTCCCATCAAAGAATTCATACAGGGGAGAAACCATATCAGTGCTTTGAATGTGGAAAGAGCTTCGTTTGGAGCACTGATCTCACTTCCCATCAGAGAATTCATACAGGGGAGAAACCCTATCAGTGCTTTGAATGTGGAAAGAGCTTCAGTCATAGCTCCTCTCTCGCTTGCCATCAAAGAATTCATACAGGGGAGAAACCATATCAGTGCTTTGAATGTGGAAAGAGCTTCATTTGGAGCACTCATCTCACTTCCCATCAGAGAATTCATACAGGGGAGAAACCCTATCAGTGCTTTGAATGTGGAAAGAGCTTCACTGATAGCTCCTCTCTCACTTCCCATCGGAGAATTCATACAGGGGAGAAACCCTATCAGTGCTTTGAATGTGGAAAGAGCTTCAGTCATAGCTCCTCCCTCGCTTCCCATCAAAGAATTCATACAGGGGAGAAACCATATAAGTGCTTTGAATGTGGAAAGAGCTTCATTTTGAGGACTCATCTCACTTCCCATCAGAGAATTCATACAGGGGAGAAACCCCATCAGTGCTTTGAATGTGGAAAGAGCTTCACTGATACCTCCTCTCTCACTTCCCATCGGAGAATTCATACAGGGGAGAAACCATATCAGTGCTTTGCATGTGGAAAGAGCTTCACTGATAGCTCCTCTCTCACTTCCCATCAAAGAATTCATACAGGGGAGAAACCCTATCAGTGTGTGGAATGTGGAAGGAGCTTCAGTCGCAGCCACAGTCTCACTTCTCACCAAAGAATTCATACAGGGGAGAAACCCTATCAGTGTGTGCAATGTGGAAAGAGCTTCAGTAGGAAGGACAGTCTCACATCCCATCAAAGAATTCATACAGGAGAGAAACCCTATCAGTGCTTTGAATGTGGAAAGAGCTTCACTGATAGCTCCTCTCTCACTTCCCATCGGAGAATTCATACAGGGGAGAAACCATAACAGTGCTTTGAATGTGGAAAGAGCTTCATTCAGAGCTCCTCTCTCACTTTCCATCAAAGAATTCATACAGGGGAGAAACCCTACCAGTGCGTGGAATGTGGAAAGAGCTTCACTGATAGCTCCACTCTCAATTCCCATCAGAAAATTCATACAGGGGAGAAACCTTATCAGTGTGTAGAATGTGGAAAGAGCTTTAGTCACAGCCACAGTCTCACTTCTCACCAAAGAATTCATACATGGGACAAACCCTATCGGTGCTTTGAATATGGAAAGCGCTTCAGTCAGAGTGCTCATCTCACTTTCCATCAAAGAATTCATACAGGGGAGAAACACTATCAGTGTGTGGAATGTGGAAAGAGCTTCAGGAAGGGCTCCAACCTCATTTCCCATAAAAGAAGCTATACAGGGGAGAAACCATATAAATACTTTGAATGTGGAATGAGCTTCAGGAAGAGCTCCAACCTCACTTCCCATCAAAGAATCCATATGAAGGTCGGAAAACCCATTATACAAGGGAGAAACCACATCAGTGCTTTGAATGTGGAAAGAGCTTCAGTTGTAGGACAGATAATTCATACGAAGGTAGGAAAAGCCATTGTACATCTTTAGGAGCCAGCCAAACCGTACCTTTTTAACCAGACCTTTGTCTGATTGACATCTAATGCCCTTTTAAAATGTGGTGTTTTGTGTTTTTATGTTGTAACCATCCTGAGACCTGTGGGTGTAGGGAATATGCGCCAACTCTTAAAGGCCTAGGTGTCTTTGCCCCCCAATAAAATATTTGAGGAGACCACGCCCCAATTTTTTTCCTGTGTTTTTTTCAAACGCAACCTTTTATTCCGTAATCTGCCATACAATTTCTCTTTCAATTTGCCCTCTTAAAAAATAAAAAAATAAACACAAAGGTCATGAGGAAAACAAAATACAGTGGTACTTTGGGTTACATACGCTTCAGGTTACATAGACTCTGCTAACCCAGAAATAACGCTTCAGGTTAAGATCTTTGCTTCAGGATGAGAACAGAAATCGCGCAGCGGCAGCGGGAGGTCCCATTAGCTAAATTGGTGCTTCAGGTTAAGAACAGTTTCAGGTTAAGAATAGACCTCTGGAACGAATTAAGTATGTAACCAGAGGTACCACTGTACAAGAAAATACAAACATGGACAGGTCCCATCTTTGCAGGCCAAATGCAAAAGTTTCTTTAAAGCAGTGTTTCCCAAACTTTGGTCCCCAGTAGTGTCAGTGTTTTGAAAAGATAAAGGTCTTGACTTCCTTTGCCTCCTTTGCCTGGTCCTCAGACCATAGTCAGCACAAAGAGTCCTTGAAAAAGAGCCCTTTGCAGAATGCTGCTTTTATTACAAAAAGTAAAACTTCTCCTGAAGGGGTTAATTAGCTAACCTGGATATATTTACCTGAATGTACTGTTAGAGACTCTTTTAAGAGGAAAAAACTCTTTCCTATGGAGACTCTTTTGAGTGGATTGCACTCCTGACTGGCATATTACTGTGTAAGCTATGACTAAGAGTCTGGAGATAACAGTAGAAGGTCAACCTTGCACATGGAAGTAGGAACTGTCTAGGTCAGAGACAGATAGGATGGCCTTGCTGAAGTGCGCATACTAGCACAGGAACCAACTCAGGGCTAAATGTCCCTATGCCTTATATGTACAAGGAAATGTACAACAGGAAATATTCCTTATATGGACAAGGATATTATGTATTGCAAGAACAGGAAATGTTCCTTATATGGACAGGGACAAGATTCCTGGGGTGGGAAGATGAGCCAGAGAACTGTCCATAAGAACTGTCTGAAAATTGACTAGCTTTTGTACTTGTTTGTGTGCATTTACATTTTGCATGCAGAATAAACAACTTTTTATCTGAAGCAATCCCCTCGAAGTGTCTTTTTGACTCCTGTGATCCCTCCCTTTGGCGTAACGCGAACCCAAGGTTAACAGAAAGGTCTGCAAGAAGGCTGCACTCCAACCACCACCAACAGCTTTACACCTCAAACGCAACCAGCTTTCTACCATCCAACCCAAACAGATCACTACACACACACACACACACACACATACACATACACAAGCATATTTTGGTGAAACATTGCACGGAGTCATGCAGGCTTTGCCAATTGGTTGTAGGCCGCTGACTCATGCTGATTCTGTTCCTTTTGTATTAAAGAAACAGTGGCTAATTTTTAACCCATGACAGGCAGCTCCCGGACTACAGATCCCATTAACCCAGAGCCAGCTGCCTCAGCACGGATTTCGAAGTCGGCCAGTACCCGCAGTCGGGGAGTCCTCAACTCCACCTGCGAGACCGGCTCTGTCAGCTCAGACAGGGAGACCATGGAGGGCAAAGGAAACAGGAAGCATCCCTCCTAGGAGACCCCCCTCACCAAAACCCCAACCCCAGAGTCTCTTCAGCCCCCTCCTCTTCCTTTGGCTGGAGTCAGTCTGGGCGCTGCCCTCCAAGGACAGGTGGAAAGGCCTGCCAGGCAGGGAGCAGATCCTGCAAAACTCCCAGCAGGATAACCTTAGTCTTAGGCAAAGAAGGGACAAGGGAGTTCCCTGTCTCCAAGGTGTGGGGCTTTCCTTCTCTTCGATCGGGCCACAGGTAGGCCAACTCCCGCCGAGCTATGACATTCTGCAGAGGACAGAAAAACCTGGGTGAGATGACATGTCCTGCTGTCCTTTGCCAACAACAAATTGTTTATCGTGTTGAATATATGCTATATGGTAATTTATGGACCTAATAGGTATCTAAAGCCATTTGCACGTAACAAAATATGTATTTTATCAAAGTAATTGTTGAACTGAAATACAATTAAGAAGTATATTAATAGTGAAATACAATTAAGAAGTATGTATTTTTGGTAGGGGGGCCCTGAGAGAGTGGGGCCCTAAGCTTTAGCTTGTTTAGCTTATACGTAAATCTGTCACTGCCTGTGGTTTCCAGCAATTGCGATTCAGAAGCACGCACCTTGTATGCCTCCTTCCGGCAACTCCTGCAGCCAAGCTGGTGCCCTACGTCTTGCTCTGCTTTCCCTTGGACCACATCAGCGAGGCCTAGAGGGGGGTCTTTTCGTCTGGGCAGCCCAGGACTTCCAGACACATGGACCAGGCTGCCTTATCCACCTAGCTCCGTAATCTCTGCACCAGTGGGTTCCCAATTAGCTAAGTACCACAGAGCCCCTGTTTTTCAAAATCCAAGCCATGGACCCCCTCCTTTCGGAAATGTTGATATCTCCCTGGTAGTTTTTGTTATGTGAATGGTGCCATGGACCCCCTGGATGGGTTGTGCAGACCTCCTGGGATCCACGGACCACCAATTGGGATCTACTGCTCTATAATGTTTAATAATCTAAGGAGCACCTGCAGAATCCATGGCCCATCTAGTTCAGCATCCCAGTCTCACAGAGCCCGTGGGAAACCAGGAAGCAGAATTTGACCACGGGCCTTTAAAGGAATATAAGGCGACTGCAAGCCAAGTGAATAACGAGCTCTCTCGGCCGATTGCCAGGCAGCCATTCTCAGTCCGGTACGCTTCCTAACGACGTGTGTAATTAACAGTCTTAGCAGAGATAAGCACAGCGTGCCCCTGGAGTGTAAGTCCAATTAAGGCTTCTGAACACGATAGTTCTTTTCTAAGACATCCTTTATTGCAGAAATATATACATCAGCCGGGAGTCCATCGACTCTGCATCTTGGCTTGTAGCACACAGAAAACACACTGCGACACAGAAAACACAATAGCAATAACAGAAACGAAAGCATCCAGTGTGTGGAACGTCACTTCCTGTACAGCGTTAACCCTGTGTTAACCTAATTCTACAACAGCCTTATCACCTTGCTGGTGTTTTCCAGCATAGCTCTGTTGGTAGGGCATGAGACTTTTTAAATAATAATAATAATAATAATAATAATAATAATAATAATAATAAAGTATAAGTTTTCAAATCTACAAAAACAGGAAAAATACAATACAGTTAATTAACCGACACACCAAATTATTTCTTGTTACTCGACTTCCCTCCCACCCTTCCATGGTTTCCTTAAATTATCTCTTACTGCTGCATATTATAATAATTGCAACCGTTCTTCCAATCATTTTATTCTCTTAACAATTTTTACTGCTGAGCTTACTCCCAACCCACTCGTGTTTTAACATGCTTGCAGTAATTTTTTTTTTAAAAAAATATATTCTACAAATAGTTTCCAGTCCTCTTCAATGATGGCCTCTTCTTGATCTCTGAAGAGCATGAGACTCCAGGGTTGCGGGTTCAAGCCTCACGTTGGATGAAAGATTCCTGCCCTGCTTTTAATATTTGATGAATTATTGTATTTTAATATTTTGCATCTTAAAGAGCAGAGACATCACCTTGTTGACAAAGGTCTGTATAGTTAAAGCTCTGGTTTTCCCAGTAGTGATGTGTGGAAGCGAGAGCTGGACCATAAAGAAGGCTGATTGCTGAAGAATTGATGCTTTTGAATTATGGTGCTGGAGGAGAAGCAGCTGTGGTCCGAACACTTTCATGATACTTCATCGATCAGGCGCCAATATTTCTGCCGGCTCCCGTCCACCCGTCCCGGCTGCCTGGACATTTATCCTTTGGGGGCCCCTCTGCAGAAAGGTGGGCTTTGGCACACTCGTGCTGCATCGTGACTCAGGCCTGGATTTAGGAATTATCTTTGGCATTGTATACAGCCTGACCGCGTGCATGTTTACTCCAAACTCAATTCTGCTGAATTCATTGGTGCGCACACCCAAGCGGGCAAGCAGAGGTCAGCCATGAAACTTATCAGAGGACCCCGGGGCCAGTGACTGCCGCTCAGTGTCACCTACCTTGCAGGATTGTTGTGAGGATATGGAGAGATGGAGGCCCAGGCAACCTTGAGCTCCTTGGACAGGTGGGATATGAAACGTGATAAAAACATGAGGAGAGCCCCGGAATGGCAGTGTCTGGGTTTCAACACTGCTGTCTGGGCATGCGTGAGCCCTTATTATATCACAAAGCAGAAATCTAGCAAATCAGCAGAACTGTACTCTATTCACGCTTTCCTCTCCCCTTTTATGGCCTTGGGCACATCCCACGACCGTCCTTGCTGCAAAGTCTGCTTGCCTTGTCATTGCCAGGCTTATTGGATTTATTAAAAGGGTTCATCATCATCATCATCAATTTATTATTTATACCCTGCCCATCTACCTCAACTAGTACAGTTATAACAACCTTTGAATCAATACACAACACTCTCCTTCCTTGGAGGTTTCTATGCAGAGATCGGACGGCCATCTGCCAGGGATGCTTCAGCTGAGATTCCTGCCTTGCTGGGGGTTGGACTAGATGACCCTCGGATCCCCTCCTATCTCTCCACTCTTGAATTCGAGGAGGAGGTTCCTTGCCTCCTGCAAAGCCCCTTTCCCTGCAAGCTGTTCCTCTGGTTTCCAGCCAACAAAGGGAGATACTCAGAGTCCAACCAAGAGCCTCACCCCCAAAAGGATATCTGGGCATTGGCGTAGCCCCCCTAAATCCATAAAAAAGAATAAAAATCTGAGATTCTCCCAAGCGAGAGAGGGAAGAGCAGGGTGGACTCGGCTCTGAAAGGGTTAAAGGGAACTGAGTTGGCTTCCTAGAGAGGACAGGAAGGAAGAGGGGGCCAGGTCCTCCAGAGCCAAGGCCCCTCCCTCCCCAGTCCTCTCCTGCAAGGGCTGCATGGCTGTCCCCTCCTGGGATCTGGTGAGTCTCCTCTCTCTCTCTCCCCCCAGAGGGTGCAGTGGGGAGGCGGTGGGGGTCCCAGGGCTGCAGCAGGGGAGGAGACCAGCCTGGGGGCCCTGATCTGCTCATGCAGAGGGAGGAGAGGGTCCTGCCAGGGAGGGGCGAGGTCTGCAACGCTCTCCTTCCTGGAGACCAGAGGATCCCAAATGGCTCCCAGGAAATCTCCCTTCTTTAAACAAAGGAGTCCCTTGGACTTTAACTGTGTGTGACATCGCTCAGCGTCATTGCACAACAGAGGAAACATGTGCAAATGGTTTTCTAAAGCTAGACGAGCTCCTCCCCCTAAAAAACCCACGTGGAGGAAGTAAGTTACAGTGGGAGAGAAAGGCCAGGACTAAAGAGAGGGATCCCAGCCCATAGTCAGGCTGCTGCATTGCAGACCAGTTTCCCAGTGTCTCCAAGGGCAGCTCCACACGGAGGCCACTGCAGCAATCTCTGTCCCAACGGGATTGTTGCTACTCTGAGCCTCCAGGGAACTTGGCATCAATGGCTGTGTGTGTGTTAAGGTATTGAATAACAATAATAACAATTTCAATGGAGATGTCTTTGGCCCCGCCCACTTGGCCCTCAGGGGGTTGGCCAGATACATACCTTGCCCTCAGAGTAAAGTAAAAGGGACCCCATCACAGGAGTCTGTCTTGAGAGCGGCAGAAAGTCCAAGTGCAAGAAAAGGAGACAGAAGCAGGGGTGTGGGGGTGGGGGTGGGGAGCCACTCCTGAGGACCCCCGGGTGAGGACCCCCACTAGAGCCAAGCATCCATTTTTCACAAGATACAAACAATTCCCTTGTTAGTCGGTTCTGACTTCATGCCTTGACTGGAAGGCAGTAGAAACCTGGTTGATTAATATCACAGAAATCCCTTCAGTTGCCTCCACATTTTGCATTGCTAGACGGGGCTCCAAACAGGACAGAGAACATCCAATAACGGTCTGCTGAGGGCCCATCTGATTTCTGGGAAAGCATCCATGGAATGAGATTTCACACCCTTCAAGTCTTTTTTAATCTCTTTCTAATATTTCTCCCCATTCTCTGTTTTGAATCCTTCGTTTCTTTTTCAGGGAAAGGATCATTTTGCAGAAATGGACCTGGATTCCTGTGAGGCAGAGAGGCCTCCGTTGGACACCAGAGAGAGGCCACTGGGTAAGGAGGAAGGTGGTTTTTTCCCGTTTGGTCTCATTCTGTTGGTTTTCCAATTCATCTGAGGGTTTTTTTCATCTTGTTTTGAGGGGAGGCAGTTGGGAACAAGGGTCCAGAGTAAGGGAGATATATTTCTGCACAACAAATATATGAAATTTGCACAAACGTCCAAATGCTCTCAGCAGGTAAGGCTTTCTCAAAGGCCCATCTGTAGTTAGAGATGCCCTTCTACCTGGAGGTAGAAGAAGGATGAGCGGTGAGAGGGAAAAGAGGGAGAAGCCTGGGAAGAGGAGGTGTCAGAAGCTGAAGGGCTAACAGGGTTTAGTGAGCTGCGAGATTCTGTGGCAGAATGCAGTGCAGAATCAGAGGCAGAAGAGGAAGGAGGTGAGTGGGAGGAGGGAGGTCGAGAGGCAGAGGTGAGTCAGGAGAAGGAGGAGACACCGGTGTCTCCCTTTCCTTTTGACAGAAGCCAGGACACCCCCCTGCATTGCAGGAATCTCTGCTAGATCATCCAAGACAGATGGCCATCCAAAATAGGCTTATTTTATTTCTAGATGGATCACTGAATGCTAAAATTGGTTTCTAAGCAGTGGACAAAGGAGAACAAATAGTGGCCTGGATTCACCTCACCAGCCCCATCCGCTGCAAAATGGGGCCTGCCCCCCATTCCTCCCCCTCTCCATGCCCCCATGAACCCTTTGAATTTAGGGCATTGGGAGTGACTCCCCAGAACAGCTAACGAGGAGAGGAGAAAGTGGATCCTTACATCAGGGAAAGTGGAATGCTTGCGTAGGCAGAATGACTTGAAATACACAAGGTGAAGTACAACTTTTGCACAAAGAAGAACACCAATGATTAAAACACAGAATAAAACAAGCACCCAGAATTAAAATGTGCAGCAAAGAAATCCTATTTACAGGAAGGAAACGAGAGCATTGTGTAGCAGATCATATTGATGCTGTCTCAGAGGAGGACATCTCCCTTTTTCTTTTAGGGTCCTTTGAAGATCCTGACCAGAGAGCTCTGCATAAGGACGTCATGGAGGAGAATTGTGGGATTGTGGCCTCTCTTGGTAAGGCTCTCTGTGGGATTGACATATCTGCCTGGAAATTCAAAAAATACCTTTATGTGACCAACCTCATATATTTTCACAGAGCTCAACAGCCCCCCCCCCATAACACCTGGGAACCTAACACCCCCACAATAAACAGTAAATTACAGTTTTTTCTTTGAACAATCTTCCTCAAATTATTCCTTTTTCTACCACGACTGGGCTGCTCTGAACTGCCCAGGCCACCTTAAATGTCAGCTTCAGAATTGTTAGGAAAGATAAGTACAGTGGTACCCCGCAAGACGAATGCCTCGCACAACGAAAAACTCGCAAAACAAAAGACGAATTCATCTGGTGAGGTACCACTGTAAGCCGCCCTGGAGCCGCGTGGCGCCGCGTTTTAAGGCTGCAGCAAGCGCTGCAGCTTTAAAACGCGGCGCTGCGCCTTAGCTAAAAAGGCTTACCTTTTGGCTCCGGTGGGGAGGGGTGTTTTCCGCGTCGCGTCCGCCATTTTGGATTGACTCAGACATGCGCAGCCGATCCAAAATGGCGGACGCGACGCGGAAAACCCCTCCCCACCGGAGCCAAAAGGTAAGCCTTTTCAGCTATGGCGCGGCACGGCATTTTAAAGCTGCAGCGGACGAACAGTTCGCTCGCTGCAGCCTTAAAACGCTGCGCGGCTCCGGTGCCGGCCGGCGCCCCTTCCGACCGGCGCCCCCGGACTTTTTTCCCCATAGGAACGCATGAATTAAATTTTAATGCGTTCCTATGGGAAATGGTGCCTCGCAAGACGAAATTTCTGCAAGACGAAAAGTCTTGCGGAACGAATTAATTTCGTCTTGCGAGGCACCACTGTAGCTTCAGGTTTTCCGTTTTTGTTTTTGCTCCTGTCAGTCTTGGGTTGACCAAAGAGACAGCTGACATTGGAGATGGAGGGGATGCCATGACTGGGCCAAACAAAATTCATCCCAGAGAAGAGCCAGGCTTATTGAATCTCAGGTGGTAGTAGCAGGGAGGATGAAGAGGATGATGATGGTGATGATGATAGTAATAGATTGGTACCTCGGTTTACAAATTTAATCTTTTCCGGAACAGGACTGTTCTTAAATCGAGGTACCACTGTAGTAATAATAATAATTTTAATTTATACCCTGCCCATCTGCCTGTGTTGCCCCAGCCACTCTGGGCGGCTTCCAACACATATATAAACATGAAACATAAATGGTAATATTCTGATCCCATATAAAAAAGAATGTTAACTTTAAAATGAACAACTTATACTACTGGCCAGAATTGTGGAAACCTTTTGTGAAAAGTGTATTTCTGAGGTTTGATGGCTCATAACACCACTTTTGTATGGAGCAATACCATAAAATTATATATCAATGGAAAGATAATTTAATGAAGAATGTAATGCAAGAACTTTTATGAAGGAGTATTTATTCGAACAGCAGTCATAAAGAAAAAAACATGAAACCTTTGGTAACCATTGGCAACTTTTAGTTTTAATTATGGCCTTAAAAGGCCTTACCGTGAAGTGAACCAAGTTTTACCTTCTGCAGTTGTAATAATGTGAAACCAAGACTGAATTATTGCCTTTGTTAATTGGGCTTTATTGCTGGGTTGCTTCTGACTAACAAGTTTCTTTAGTCGGCTCCATAGATTTCCGATTGGGTTAAAGTTTGGGCTACTCCCAGGCCATTCCAGCAGTGGAATAGGATTATATTGAAAGCACCTTTTGCACACAGCAGCAACATGACATGGAACTAAATCCTGTTGAAATTGAAAATAAACAAATATTTATATAAATGGTTCAGTATCTGGGAAAAGATCACCTGCGGAACACTTCAGTTTGCGCTCAAGTACTTCATTCAAACATTTTGGGGTATTTACATTCCCATTAATGACGCAAATTCTGCCCACACCTTTTGCTACCACACAACCCCAGATCATCTCACTATCTGGGTGTTTCACGGTCGGTGTAATGCAAGTAGGATGTAAATCTTCTCCAATTCTTCTCCTCGTGTATTTCATGCCATCACTACCAAGTAAGGAGATTTGGGTCTCATCGTTCCAAATAACACTGTCCCATTGTTCCGCTGTCCAGTTAATCTTTTCAAGGTTTGCTTGAGAGATAACAATGGCTCTTTCCTTAGAATTCTAGCCTTTAGACCAGTCCTTGCACTCAACTTCACATTACATTTGCCATGTCATCTTCTAGACACCCAGATGATTTTCTTCTGTCATGTAGGGACAGTCTCTTCATTCTTCGATTATCACTTTCCTTTGTGCACTGCTTTTGCAAAGTTTTTTGCAGATAGAGTCGCTCAGATTCAGAAGGAGGTAGACTCCACCGTGGGAGCTGGGGTGGGGTGGGAGAGTGCTAGAGCCCTGTCTAGTCATGTTTCATGGGATCCATTTCAATCTGTTACCTCCGATGATGTGGACAGGCTGCTTGGACGAGCGAAACCGACCACCTGTCTCCTTGATCCTTGTCCATCCTGGCTAGTAAAAGCGAGCCGGGAACGGCTGGGCGATGGGCTTCGCGGGGTGGTGAATGCTTCCCTCTGTGAGGGAGTCTTCCCTGACCCGCTGAAAGAGGCGGTCATTAAACTGCTTCTTAAAAAAACATCTTTAGACCCGGCCAATATGGCCAACTATCGCCCAGTCTCAAATCTACCATTCCTGGGCAGGGTGATTTAGCAGGTGTTTGCTGAACAACTCCAAGCACGCCTGGAGGATCCCTTCCAATTTGGATCCCTTCCAACCGGGATTCAGGCCTCATAATGGGACTGAAACTGCCTTGGTCGCACTGGTCGATGATCTCTGGTGGGCTAGGGACATAGGTGAGAGCTGTTTCCTAGTTCTGCTGGATCTCACAGCAGCCTTTGACACCATTGACCATAACATCCTTCTGGACCGTCTAGAGGGGTTGGGAGCTGGGGGCACGGTTATACAGTGGTTCCGCTCCTTCCTCCTGGGCCATGTACAGAAAGTGGTGGTGGGGGATGAGTGTTCAGACCCCTGGGCTCTCACTTGTGGGGTATCTCAGGGCTCCGTCCTCTCCCCCATGCTTTTTAATATCTATATGAAACCACTGGGAGAGATCATCGGGGGTTTGGGCTGGGTGTCCATCAGTATGCAGATGATACCCAGCTCTACCTCTCTTTCAAATCAGAACCAGTGAAGGTGGTGAAGGTCCTGTGTGAGTGCCTGGAGGCAGTTGGAGGATGGATGGCAGATTGAGGTTGAATCCTGACAAGACAGAAGTACTGTTCTTGGGGGACAGGGTGCGAGCGGGTATGGGGATTCCCTGGTCCTGAATGGGGTAACTGTGCCCCTGAAGGACCAGGTGCGCAGCCTGGGAGTCATTTTGGACTCACAGCTGTCCATGGAGGCGCAGGTTAATTCTGTGTCCTGGGCGGCTGTCTACCAGCTCCATCTGGTACGCAGGCTGAGACCCTACCTGCCCACGGACTGTCTCGCCAGAGTGGTGAATGCTCTAGTTATCTCCCGCTTGGACTACTGCAATGCGCTCTGTGTGGGGCTACCTTTGAAGGTGACCTGGAAACTGCAATTGATCCAGAATGCAGCAATTAGACTGGTGACTGGGAGTGGCCGCCGGGACGACATAACACCGGTCCTTAGAGAGCTACATTGGTTTGCAGTATGTTGCCGAGCACAATTCAAAGTGTTGGTGCTGAACTTTATTTTTATTTTTTCATTCATTTTTTTAACATAAAATTTATTGAAATTTTTAACATAACAAAAGAAAAATAACAACATATTAACAACTACAATAACATACAATAACAAAACACAACAAAATAACACCTTATCACTTCTATATAAAAATTTTCAATTTTCCTCCCATCTTAATAGGACTTCCTCCCATCTCCTCCTTCTGCGTCCCTTGTGAATACCTTTTTCGTAACTTCCAAAACCTATATAATTCTAATATATTTTCTAACAAACAACTTATCCTTTTATATCTCTTATCTCATATTGTAAACTTATCTAATTATTAAATTCTATCTCTTATTTTATCATATCAGTTTACATAAAAAAACTAATTTCTAATCTACAGCCTATCTTATCCTCAAAATATGTCTAACTTTCAATCTTGCAATGCTCCTTTAAATACATTTTAAATTTTCCCCATTCTTTCTCCACCGCGTTGTCATTCTGGTCACGGATCTTCCCGGTCATTTCTGCAAGCTCCATATAGTCCATCATTTTCATCTGCCGTTCTTCAATCGTTGGTAATTCTTCTGTTTTCCAGTTCTTAGCTATCAAAACTCTAGCAGCTGTTGTGGCATACAAAAACAAGTTCCTATCACTTTTCGCAATATCCTGTCCTAGGATGCCCAATAAAAAGGCCTCTGGTTTCTTCTTAAATGTGTTTTTCAACACTTTTTTTGATTTCATTATATATCTTCTCCCAGAAGTCTTTCACTTTAGGGCACAACCACCACATATGGAAGAAGGTTCCTTCTGTTTGTTTACATTTCCAGCATTTATTACTTTGGCCATGGCAAAATTTTGCCAATTTCACAGGTGTTAAATACCACCTATACATCATCTTCATAATGTTCTCTCTTAATAAACTGCATGCTGAAAATTTTATATTTGTGTTCCATAGCTTTTCCCAATCTTCCATCATGATGATTTGTACATTCTGGAAAGATTTTTACTCTTAGATTCTATAAGTTCAGTTTCCAACTTAGATTTTTCTATCTAAAAACCAACTTTCTTATCTGACTTGAATGTCTCATTTATCTGATAGTATTGTAACCAATCTGTTACCTGTTCTTTCAATTGTTCATATGGTTTTAATTTAAATTTGTCTCCTTCTTGTATCAAAATGTCTTTATATTTTGGCCATTGTCTGTCCATATTTGCTCTTTTGTGGGCTTTAGCTTCTAATGGTGATATCCATTTGGGCGTTTTCCTTTCTAGTAAATCTTTATATTTCAACCAAACTTTAAGCAGAGATTTCCTAATTATGTGTGTTTTGAAACCACTATGTGCTTTAATCTTATCATACCACAAATATGCATGCCAACCAAATACATTGTCATGGCCTTCTAAATCTAATACATCTGCATTTTCTAAAGCAAACCATTCTTTCAACCAACAAAAGGCAGCTGTTTCGTAATAAATTCTTAAATCTGGCAAGGAGAATCCACCTCTATTTTTTGCATCAGTTAAAATCTTGTATTTAATTCTTGGTTTCTTCCCCTGCCAGATAAATTTTGTTAAGTCTTTCTGCCACCTTTTGAAACAGTCCATCTTATCAATGATTGGCAACGATTGAAACAAAAATAACATTTTTGGTAATACATTCATTTTTATCACAGAAATTCTACCTAAAAGTGATAACTTCAATCTAGTCCAGTTTTCTAAATCTCTCTTAATCTCACTCCATACTTTCTCATAATTGTCCTTATAAAGATTTAGATTTTTAGCAGTCATGTTCACGCCCAGATATTTTACCTTCTTCACAAAGCTAAGCCCTGTTCGAGTCTGTAGTCTTGTAGATTCCTCAGTTGTCATATTCTTGGTCAATACTTTGGTTTTTGTTTTATTCAATTTGAAACCTGCGACTTGCCCAAATTGTTGGATTGTTTCTAGTGCATTCACTGCACTATTTTCAGGGTCTTGTAAGGTTAAAACCAAGTCGTCTGCAAACGCTCTTACTTTATACTCTCTCTCTCTCCCACCCTTATTCCTTTAATGTTTTCCTTCTTCCTTATCATATTTAACAGGACTTCCAGGACCATAATGAATAGTAATGGGGATAACGGGCACCCTTGTCTAGTTCCTTTTTCAATTCTGATTTCCTCTGATACCACATTATTAACAATAACTTTAGCTCTCTGTTCAAAATATATTGCATTAATTCCGTTCATGAAATTACTTCCCACCTCCATTTTCAGAAAGTTTTGTTTCATAAAACTCCAGGATATATTGTCAAATGCTTTCTCCGCATCTATAAACATCTGGATAGCTCTTGTATTACTTCTCTTATCTAACCTTTCTAGTACATCCACTATATTTCTTATATTTCCATTCATTTGTCTTCCAGGGAAAAAGCCTGCTTGATCATTGTGGATGTACTCTTTCAACACTCCTTTCAATCTTTTGGCCAATATACCTGCAAATATTTTATAGTCCACATTCAATAATGAGATTGGTCGGTAATTTCTCACTTGGGTTTTATCTGTATCTGGTTTTGGTATCAGAGTAATATATGCTTCTTTCCATGACTCGGGTGCCTTTCCCCCCTGTAGTATTTCATTGCAAACTTCCATCATCAGTTGAATCATCCAATCATTTAAAGTTTTGTAATATTTTGCTGTAAGTCCGTCCGGTCCTGGAGCCTTTCCCAATTGCATGTTGTTAATTGCTTCTTCTATCTCCTGCCTTGTAATTGGGTAGTTGAGAGTAGTCTTTGTCTCATCTGGTAATTTACTCAGTCCATTTTCTTCCAAAAACTGTTGGATAATGTCATTGTCCTGTCTTTCTTCTTTATACAAATGTTTGTAAAATTTCTGAAAGCATTTTCTGATCTCCTTTGGGTTCTCTATGTTCTTTCCTTCATCAATTAAATTAATTATGGTATTTTGTTTCTGCCATTTCTTCAACTGCCAAGCCAATAGCTTTCCACACTTGTTTGCAAATTTGAAAGATTTTTGTCTCATAGTCCTTATTTTCCATTCAATTTCTTGATTTATCAAATTAGAAAATTGAATCTGAAAAACTTTTATTTCTTTTTGTATCTGTTGGTCTTTTGGCTTGCACCTCAATTTTTTCTCATTTTCTTTGATTTTTTCCAATAATTCTTCTTTCTTTGCATTCTGTTCTTTCCTTCTTATTGCATTTTGCTGAATCAAAAAACCTCTCTTTAAAGCTTTGCCTGCGTCCCAAATTACCCTTTTCTCCAATGTTGTATTTAAGTTAATTTCAAAATAGTCTTTCAGGGTTTTTTGGGCTTTCTCAATGATCTCATTTCTTAATAATGCATCATTCATCCTCCATCTAAATGAACCTTGTGGAGTCAATCTTAGTTCCAGTTGTACAGCATTGTGATCCGAACAAGTTTTTGGGTCTATCTGTGCCTTTACAATTCTTGGTGTCAAATCCTTTGTAATCCATATGTAATCGAGTCTGCTCCACACCAACATTGCCTCTGAAAAGAAAGTTGACTCCCTTTCCAGAGGATTTTGCTGCCTCCATGAATCTATTAAGTCCAAATTGTCCACCATGTCAAAAAATGTTTTAGGTAGTCTTCCTTCATTGGTCAACTTACGGTAGTCCTTTGTGACCTATCCATCAATGTAGAGACAACTCCATTCAAATCTCCCATGCAGACAATTTTATAGTCCAAAAAGTCCAAAAGGATATCATGGATGTTTTTTGTAAAAATCCGTTGTCAGGTTTTCTGGGCATCTTAGAGTTAATGATGCAAGAGGCGTTCTGATCCCGGGAGCCTTGCCCACTGTAATACGGGCACTTTTCCTTTGTCTAGAAAAGGGGAGGTTTGGTTTCACTTTCCCCTTCGCCTCATTCTGTGTTCAGTGTACTGTTACTGCTGAATGTTAGTTTGCTGCAAGCATGCAGCTCAAGTCTGGAGGACTTGTGTGTGTGTGCTACTAAATAAAGCCTAGTTTAGTTTAGTAGCACTGGCGTCTGTCAAGTTATTTCACGACGCCACGGAGAAGCAGACCTAAAAAGCCATCGCGACGCTGTGCTTAACTCTGCTGAATTGGAGAACGCTCAGGGCGAAGCAGAAGTGTGCCTGGGCGCCATTGATGTCAGAGACTATCGTAAAGGTGATTGATTGCAGTGCCGGCCAGCAGCACTACTTGGGTCAAAGGTTTTATGACCCGATATCAACACTATTCAAAACAGGTTATGGGTTAATGGCTTAATTGCTTTATTGCCAAGAAGCTACGCTTTGATGGCGAGGCGTCCTGAGGAGATTGATTGCCAGGACGGGAGGTCTGCATGTCTGCGGGGCCGGCAGCTGATAGTCCAGCTGGAGGACTGTTTTGTGCCATGCTTTTGAGGCACAAAGCAGGGAAACCTCGCTGGTGAAGAGAAGCCGTTTTCCGGAGCTGGGAGCTGAGAGGCGAGTGCTGAGTTTGCAGCCACGTGAGTTACCTCAAGCCCCAGGGGGGAGATGGCGCAGTCCCATGAGAGTTTCGTGCCACCCTTTCCAAGGTTGGATGGGAGGAATTGGCAAGATTGGGCCAAGAAAATGGAGATATTTCTGATTGCTAAAGATCTTTGGACTTGTACTCAGAGCCCACCAGTTCAAGCCCCTGCTGCTGAAGCTGCTGCAGCACTTAAGAAAGACCAGAGGGCTACTGCTCACATAGTCATGGGCATAGAGGAAGAGCTGATGGTGCACATAGACGCTGCCACTAACGCCCACCAAATTTGGGAGTGTCTTAAGCGTGTGTTTCAAAGAACGTCAGCTGGTGCCAAACTTCATACAACTAGACAGCTGTTTGAGTTACGTTTGCAAGAAGGAGGCTGTGTGCGTCAACATGTGGCCAAAATGCTGGCACTCTTCAACAAGTTGAGACAGCTGAATGTTCCTTTCTCAGAGGAACAAAAGGTCTATATCCTTTTGAGCTCACTAGACCCCAGTTATGAGACTCTTTCCCTAACGCTGGAGTCCATGCCTGCAAGCCAGTTGAATCTGGACTATGTTACTGGGAGGCTGCAGGACGAACAGGACCGGAGGCAGAGAGAGAAAGGGAAAGCTGTTAAGGGGGGTTGCTTTTTGCCTAAGCCCAGGAGTGGAGAAAACGCTGAGAGCTCTGTTAAAGCTTTTGCAGCTAAGCGTTGTTATCTGTGCAATTCTGATAAACATCTTCAGGCAGACTGCGATCAGGCTGACTTCAAAGATGGTTTCCATGGCAACCGGGAGATGAAAGGAAGACCACGTCGTGGGAGAAGAGGACCTTCCAGAGCAAGCAGAGGAGGGGCTGGAGCCCACTGCAAAGCAGCTGCATATGCTTTGGTTGGAAAGACAGTTGCTACCCCCAAGCTGCGTTGGCTTCTCGACAGTGGTGCGGGGAGACATCTAGCGCCACCTAGCAGCCAGTTGCGGAACTGCAGGCCGATCCAAGATGCAACTGCAGTCACTCTGGCTGATTCAACCACAAGACCTGTTACCAAAACTGGTGTTATGTTCATGCCTTGTCTTAATGATGATATTGATGTGTATGTTTTAGATGGTATGAAATTTGGTTTACTTTCTGTTTCAGCTTTAGACAACGCAGGTTATCTGGTCAGTTTTGGCAACCAGGTATGCACCATCTCCAAAGATGGGAAACAATTGGTCCAGGTGAAAGGCCATGATGGGGTGTATATGCTGGAAACTGACAACAGCGCCACAGAGAGGGCGCAGGGTGCTGGAACAAGTAATGGCATCTCTGAGGAGACTCAAGCTCAGTATGCCAATTTACCCACGCATGATCAGTGTTTGCATTTATGGCATCGCAGATTCTCGCACGTGAATTGGAAATACGTGCGCAAGCAGGTAGAGTGCACTGATGGTTGTAAAATGAAGGAGTGCTCCAAGTTTCTAGACTGTAGAGCTTGTAAAAGAGCCAAAGTGCATTCTTGCAGCTACCCATCATCTGATAGGGTGACCAAGCAAGCTTTCGAGCTTGTGCATGCGGATCTCTGTGGTCCGATGGGGGTGCCAAGCATGGGTAATTCTCGTTATGTTCTTTGTCTCACTGATGATTTTAGTCGAGCAGGTTGGATTTTCACGCTCAAAGACAAGGGACAAACAGCGAAGGAGATTATAGAATGGGTGAAAGCAGTAGAGGTGGAGTTTGGAACCCGCGTGAAAGCGTTTCAGACAGACCGAGGCACAGAATTTACTGCATCTAAGCTGCAGGATTTCTTTTGTGCCAAAGGTATCAAGCATAGAAAAACTGCTCCTTATTCTCCTCAAGAGAATGGTGTTTCTGAGAGGAGGAATAGAACAATGCAGGAGGCAGTAGATGCTCTCTTGTTTGACTCAGGCTTGCCAAGATGCTATTGGGCTGAAGCCTGGAGAACTGTCTGCCACACTCTTAACAGAACATACAGTTCCGTGATAGGGACCACGCCCTACTTTCTACTTTATGGAAAGAAGCCCAAGGTCCACTATTTTCGGACTTTCGGGGCAGAAGCTTGGGTTCTTATCCCCAAACATTTACGTAGAAAGGGCAGTCCAAGATCACAAAAGTTGATTTTCTGTGGCTACGAGACAGGTTCGAAAGCATGGAGATTTGCTTTCCCAGATGGCGATCGTTCACGAGTCATAATCAGCAGGAGCGCTGAGTTTTGTGAGCAGCAAGGCTGGAAAAGGATTCATGGAAATCCTGAGGTGCTCACAGATCCGTTCAGCGATTTTGATTATGAAGATCAACCAGTTACACCTGCTAGTGGTGCAGAAGGTGGTCAACCTGCTGGTGTTTCGGGCCGCATTCCCGAACACGACCAGGGTGCAGTGTCAGAGGGGGCAATCCCAAAGAGACAGGTGAAGACAGAACCAAGGAGTGCACCCACATCTCCAGAAGTAGCTAGGAGAGGCAAGCGAGGTAGGTCTCCAAGGTCCCCAACTGGGAAGCCCAGTCCAGGGGGACATAGCAAGCGCAGTAGGTCGCTTGGTGGTTCACCAGACGCCAGGGACTCTAAGGCTGAGTCCAGCACGTCTGGGTCAGGTGGCGAGTCACCGGTGGTGCCACGGCGTTCCAAGCGCACTACAAAGGGGAAACCTCCTGACAAGTTCCAAGCCACTAATGTTTGGGCCGGTTTTGCTCACTGCGAACCGGAAAGTTTCGCTGAGGTGCAGAGATTACCTCAGGCAGAATCCAGCAAGTGGCAACAAGCAATGGAGAAAGAACTTAGTACCATGAAATCTCTTGGAGTTTTCACGCTGACAACTCTGCCAGCTGGACAGCAAGCTGTGAGCTGTCGCTGGGTCTATAGATTGAAACCCACTGCAAGTGGAGAGCCACAATATAAGGCTAGATTGGTGGCAAGAGGTTTCAGTCAGAGGCCAGGAGTGCATTACTCACAAGTCTATGCACCCACGTCCCGTAGTGAAACAATGAGGTTGCTTCTTGCTGTAGCAGCGCAGAGAGGCGCAGAAGCTGCTCATTTTGATATTGATGTCGCCTACTTAAACGCACCGCTGCAGGAGGAAATCTATATGCTACCTCCTCCGGGTTTTGAGGGCGACCGGCCAGGTCTAGTATGGAGGCTACACCGCTCCATTTATGGTCTCAAACAGTCCGCGAGAAACTGGAATCAGTGTCTCGACCAAGCGCTGGAGAAGCTAGGTTTCAGGAAAAGCCATGCGGACAACTGTTTGTACATAAAAGGGAAAGGTCAGCAACAAGAATTGGCCCTGATTTTTGTCGACGACATTGTTCTAGTGGCCAACACAAACAGACAGGTGCAGGAGTTTGCAAGTAAGCTGAGGCAGCACTTCAAACTCAAGGAGTTGGGTCCTGTGAACATGTATCTAGGGGTTCAGATTCACAGAGACCAAGATGGCAGTTTTGTGTTGAACCAGAGCGCAAAAATTGATCAGTTACTCAGGAAATTCAATATGGCAGACTGCAAAGGTGCAAGGACACCAATGGAGACGAGTTTTGTAACTGACAACCAATCTGTTGAAAGAAAAGAGTTTGAGAACCAAGAGGTATATCAATCTGCTCTGGGAAGCCTGCTCTATCTCTCGCAGTGGAGCAGGCCCGATATTGCATTTGCAGTTAATCTGCTGAGCCAAGAGGCAGCAAAGCCCAGTGTGATGGCATGGAATGGGGTCAAAAGAGTCCTTAAATATTTGCAAGAGACCAAAGAGTTTAGCCTCACACTGACAGCCCAAGGTGATGAACAGCTCCAATGTTGGGTGGATGCTGATTGGGCTTGCGGCTCAGACAGAAAGTCAATTTCTGGAATAGTGGTAAAATTTGGAGGTTCTGTAATTGGCTGGAGGTCTAAAAAGCAGAGTTTAATTGCTCTATCGTCAACTGAGGCAGAGTTCAGTGCTCTTTCAGAAATGTGTCGAGAGCTTGAATTCTACAAGTGCCTAGTGCAGGAAGTGTGTGAGAAGTGTTACCTACCCATCACCATATGGGAGGATAACCAGCCATGCCTGAAGTTGGCTGAATCCGGTCAATTCAACGCACGAACCAAACATCTGGATATTCGGTTCAAAAATGTGCATGAAAGCGTTAGGACAAATGTGGTCAAGCTGAAATATTGTCCTAGCGAAATGAATCTTGCCGATGGATTCACAAAGCCCTTGAGTTTCCAGAAACACGAAGTTTTCTGTGATGGGTTAAATGTTGAATGAAATGCATATATGTCTACCCAGGATTGCGAACGAGAGGGGGTGTCAGGTTTTCTGGGCATCTTAGAGTTAATGATGCAAGAGGCGTTCTGATCCTGGGAGCCTTGCCCACTGTAATACGGGCACTTTTCCTTTGTCTAGAAAAGGGGAGGTTTGGTTTCACTTTCCCCTTCGCCTCATTCTGTGTTCAGTGTACTGTTACTGCTGAATGTTAGTTTGCTGCAAGCATGCAGCTCAAGTCTGGAGGACTTGTGTGTGTGTGTGCTACTAAATAAAGCCTAGTTTAGTTTAGTAGCACTGGCGTCTGTCAAGTTATTTCACGACGCCACGGAGAAGCAGACCTAAAAAGCCATCGCGACGCTGTGCTTAACTCTGCTGAATTGGAGAACGCTCAGGGCGAAGCAGAAGTGTGCCTGGGCGCCATTGATGTCAGAGACGATCGTAAAGGTGATTGATTGCAGTGCCGGCCAGCAGCACTACTTGGGTCAAAGGTTTTATGACCCGATATCAACACTATTCAAAACAGCATCATTTGGTGCGTAAATTCCCAGTATTAGCAGTTTTTCACCTTGCACATTTATTTCAATTGCAACGTATCTTCATTCATTGTCTTTAAAAAGTATTTTTGGATTGTACTTCTCCTTAGCGTAGATCACCACTCCTCTCTTTTTGACCTTGTCCGATGAAATAAATTCTTGTCCCAATCTTTTGTTTTGCAACACTCTTCTGTGTGTTCTAATTACATGTGTCTCCTGTAGACAGATTACATCCAGATTCTGTTTAATCAATATATGGTTCACCTGGTTCCTCTTGGCTTTCAAATTTAAACCTCTCACGTTCCATGTTAGAAGCTTCAACGCCATCTTTAGTCGTCTATTGGTATTGGTGCTGTTGTTGTTGTTCAGTTGTTCAGTCGTGTCCGACTCTTCGTGATCCCATGGACCAGAGCACACCAGGCACGCCTATCCTTCACTGCCTCCCGCAGTTTGGTCAAACTCATGTTAGTAGCTTCGAGAACACTGTCCAACCATCTCATCCTCTGTCGTCCCCTTCTCCTTGTGCCCTCCATCTTTCCCAACATCAGGGTCTTTTCCAGGGAGTCTTCCCTTCTCATGAGATGGCCAAAGTACTGGAGCCTCAACTTCAGGATCTGTCCTTCTAGTGAGCACTCAGGGCTGATTTCTTTAAGAATGGATAGGTTTGATCTTCTTGCAGTCCATGGGACTCTCAAGAGTCTCCTCCAGCACCATAATTCAAAAGCATCAATTCTTCGGCGATCAGCCTTCTTTATGGTCCAGCTCTCACTTCCGTACATTACTACTGGGAAAACCATAGCCAGTTTGGTGTAGTGGTTAAGAGCGGCAGACTCGTAATCTGGGGAACCGGGTTCGTGTCTGCACTCCTCCACATGCAGCTGCTGGGTGACCTTGGGCTAGTCACACTTCTTTGAAGTCTCTCAGCCCCACTCACCTCACAGAGTGTTTGTTGTGGGGGAGGAAGGGAAAGGAGAATGTTAGCCGCTTTGAGACTCCTTCGGGTAGTGAAAAGCGGGATATCAAATCCAAACTCTTCTTCTTCTTCTTCTTCTTCTTCTTCTTCTTCTTCTTCTTCTTCTGTGAGGTGAGTGGGGCTGAGAGACTTCAGAGAAGTGTGACTAGCCCAAGGTCACCCAGCAGCTGCATGTGGAGGAGGGGATACGCGAACCCAGTTCCCCAGATAACGAGTCTACCGCTCTTAACCACTACACCACACTGGCTCTTGTGTTGATTTCTTAAAATTAGACAAAGTCAGCCAGATTTGTAATCCATAAAGCACAGTCAGTTACTATGTATTACGTTTTTAAAAACCTCCAAAGTCCAAGAACGGCTTCCTCAGGCTTCAAAATAGCAGTTTTAAGTAAGTCGGAAACAATGTATCAGACAGTTCACTCAGCCCGTTACGTCACAATGGTTGCCCGCAGACTGACCCGGATTCCGCATTCCAGAGGGTGCACGGGGTTTCCTCTTTCAATCAGATCTTTTAAAAACATCAAAAGTCACTTATTCTTGCCCCCCCACTAGGCTTTACCCTTCAGGGGGCTTGGGATCTAAAAATTCTGAGTTTAAAAGTTAAATGCAGTTCGTGGCTATACTTTTCCTTTCAATTACAATAGTCCTGCCGCAGTTGGGGGAGACAGACTTCCTTTTTTTGCCTCCCTCTGTGTCCAAATCTTTCCAAATTTTGTCGGATTTCTTACTTACAGAGTCCCGAAAGCAAAGTGCTCTTTTGCCACCGGCTGACACTGCTTCACGAAGTCAGGCAAGCGGAGGATCCGAGCGCCCGCGCCTTCCACCTCGCCCGCTCTCGGCAGCCCTTACTAAGGCTTTCCGGGGGGCAAGGGAGGAACAAGGGGCAACAGCCGAATCTCCAGGTCTGCAGAATGCTCGATCTGCAGTTTAAATGGGGCTGCATCGCAGTTACGGTACCCCAAAACCCGGCAAGGTCGGAGCCCTCCCGGAGCTGGGAAGGTTCGCTGCCGACCAGCAATAGCGCTTCACCGGAAGTGTTGGTGCTGAACTTTAAAGCCCTAAACGGCCTTGGTCCTGTATACCTGAAGGAGCGTCTCCACCCCCATTGTTCAGCCCAGACACTGAGATCCAGCGCCGAGGGCCTTCTGGTGGTTCCCTCACTGCAAGAAGCAAAGCTACAAGCAACCAGGCAGAGGGCCTTCTCAGTAGTGGCACCTGCACTGTGGAACGCCCTCCCACCAGAGATCAAAGATAGAAATAACTATCTGAAATTAAGATAATACCTGAGGGCAGCCCTGTTTAGGGAAGTTTTTAACCTGTGATATTTTAATGTATTTTAATATTTGTTGGAGGCCAGCAAGAGTGGCTGGGGGAACACAGCCAGATGGGTGGGGTACAAATAATAAATTATTATTATTATATTACTCCAAAACAAGTGGTGTTATGAGCCATTAAACCTCTGAAATACACTTTTTCCAAAAAGTTTCCACAATTTTGGCCACTACTGTATATCAAAAAAGCAACATTCAACAACTCATCAGAATCCAATAATAAATATGTTTGTTAATTACAGACAACATAGGTAATAACCACACCCCCAACTCCCTTCAGTTCTTCTCCATTTGTTCCTGAGGCTCCAATCCCTTTTTGTTTCTATTGCAGATTGTGATGAATCAGAAATCGAGAACAAGGATGACCATGATAAAATTCCCAGAGAGGAGAAACCATGTAAAAATTCGAGGTGTGGAGAAAGCTGCAGTCAGAGCTCCCATCCCACTTCCCATCAACAAAATCTCATTGGAAAGAAACTCTATCAGTGCATGGAATGTGGAAAGAGCTTCAGTCGCAGCCACAGTCTCACTTTACATCAAAGAATTCATACAGGGGAAAAACCCTATCAGTGTGTGCAATGTGGAAAGAGCTTCAGTAGGAAGGACAGGCTCACATCCCATCAAAGAAGCCATACAGGGGAGAAACCCTATCAGTGCTTTGATTGTGGAAAGAGCTTCACTGATAGCTCCTCTCTCACTTCCCATCAGAGAATTCATACAGGGGAGAAACCATATCACTGCTTTGAATGTGGAAAGAGCTTCACTGATAGCTCCTCTCTCACTTCCCATCAAAGAATTCATACAGGGGAGAAACCCTATCAGTGCTTTGAATGTGGAAAGAGCTTCAGGCACAGACAAAGTCTCAATTCCCATCAAAGAATTCATACAGGGGAGAAACCATATCTGTGCATTGAATGTGGAAAGAGCTTCACTGATAGCTCCACTCTCACATCCCATCAGAAAATTCATACGGGAGAGAAACCATATCACTGCTATGAATGTGGAAAGAGCTTCATTTTGAGCACTGATCTCACTTCCCATCAGAGAATTCATACAGGGGAGAAACCCTATCAGTGCTTTGAGTGTGGCAAGAGCTTCAGGCACAGCCAAAGTCTCAATTCGCATCAAAGAATTCATACAGGGGAGAAACCATATCAGTGCTTTGAATGTGGAAAGAGTTTCAGTAGGAGCACCGAGCTCACTTCCCATCAAAGAATTCATACAGGGGAGAAACCCTATCAGTGCTTTGAATGTGGAGAGAGCTTCAGGCACAGCCAAAGTCTCAATTCCCATCTAAGAATTCATACAGGGGAGAAACCATATCAGTGCTCTGAATGTGGAAAGATTTTCAGTTGTAGCACAGAGCTCACATCCCATAGAAGAATTCATACAGGGGAGAAACCCTACCAGTGCTTTGAATGTGGAAAGAGCTTCAGTAGCAAGAACAGTCTCACTTCCCATCAAAGAATTCATACAGGAGAGAAACCCTATCAGTGTGTGGAATGTGGAAGGAGCTTCAGTCGCAGCCACAGTCTCACTTTCCATCAAAGAATTCATACAGGGGAGAAACCCTATCAGTGTGTACAATGTGGAAAGAGCTTCAGTAGGAAGGACGGTCTCACATCCCATCAAAGAATTCATACAGGAGAGAAACCCTATCAGTGCTTTGAATGTGGAAAGGGCTTCAGTCTGAGCTGCGATCTCACTTCCCATCGGAGAATTCATACAGGGGAGAAACCATATAAGTGCTTTGAATGTGGAAAGAGCTTCAGTCAGAGCACCCATCTCACTTCCCATCAAAGAATTCATACAAGGGAGAAACCATATCAGTGCTTTGAATGTGGAAAGAGTTTCAGTAGCAAGAACAGTCTCACTTCCCATCAAAGAATTCATACAGGGGAGAAACCTTATCAGTGTGTGGAATGTGGAAAGAGCTTCATTCATAGCTCCTCTCTCACTTTCCATCAAAGAATTCATACAGGGGAGAAACCCTACCAGTGCTTTGAATGTGGAAAGAGCTTCAGTAGCAAGAACAGTCTCACTTCCCATCAAAGAATTCATACAGGAGAGAAACCTTATCAGTGTGTGGAATGTGGAAAGAGTTTTAGTCACAGCCACAGTCTCACTTTCCATCAAAGAATTCATACAGGGGAGAAACCCTATCGGTGCTTTGAATGTGGAAAGAGCTTCAGTTGTAGCACTGAGCTCACTTCTCATCACAGAATTCATACAGGGGAGAAACCCTATCAGTGTGTGGAATGTGGAAAGAGCTTCAGTCAGAGTGCTCATCTCATTTTCCATCAAAGAATTCATACAGGAGAGAAACCCTATCAGTGTGTGGAATGTGGAAAGAGCTTTAGTCAGAGCTCCAACCTCACTTCCCATAAAAGAATCCATACAGGGGAGAAACCGTATCAGTGTGTGGAATGTGGAACAAGCTTCAGTCAGAGCTCCAACCTCACTTCCCATCAAAGAATCCATATGAAGGTTGGAAAAACCATTATACAGCTTTAGGAGCCAGGCAAATCCACACCTTTTTAACCAGACTTTTGTCTGATTGACATCTAATGCCCTTTTAAAATGTGGTGTTTTGTGTTTTTATGTTGTAACCATCCTGAGACCTGTGGGTGTAGGGAATAGGCGCCAACTCTTAAAGGCCTAGGTGTCTTTGCCCCCCAATAAAATATTTGAGGAGAACACGCCCCAATTTTTTTTCTGTGTTTTTTTCAAACGCAACCTTTTATTCCGTAATCTGCCATACAATTACTCTTTCAATTTGCCCTCTTAAAAAATTAAAAAATAAACACAAAGGTCATGAGGAAAACAAAATACAGTGGTACTTCGGGTTACATACGCTTCAGGTTACATAGACTCCGCTAACCCAGAAATAACGCTTCAGGTTAAGAACTTTGCTTCAGGATGAGAACAGAAATCGCGCAGCGGCAGCGGGAGGTCCCATTAGCTAAATTGGTGCTTCAGGTTAAGAACAGACCTCTGGAACGAATTAAGTACGTAACCAGAGGTACCGCTGTACAAGAAAATACAAACGTAGACAGGTCCCATCTTTGCAGGCCAAATGCAAAAGTTTCTTTAAAGCAGGGTTTCCCAAACTTTGGTCCCCGGCAGTGTCAGTGTTTTGAAAAGATAAAGGTCTTGACTTCCTTTGCCTCCTTTGCCTGGTCCTCAGACCATAGTCAGCACAAAGAGTCCTTGAAAAAGAGCCCTTTGCAGAATGCTGCTTTTATTACAAAAACTAAAACTTCTCCTGAAGGGGTTAATTAGCTAACCTGGATATATTTACCTGAATGTACTGTTAGAGACTCTTTTAAGAGGAAAAAACTCTTTCCTATGGAGACACTTTTGAGTGGATTGCACTCCTGATTGGCATATACTGTGTAGGCTATGACTAGGAGTCTGGAGATAACAGTAGAAGGTCAACCTTGCACATGGAAGTAGGAACTGTCTAGGTCAGAGACAGATAGAATGGCCTTGCTGAAGTGTGCATGCTAGCACAGGAACCAACTCAGGGCTAAATGTCCTTTTGCCTTATATGTACAAGGAAATGTACAACTGGAAATATTCCTTATATGGACAAGGATGTTATGTATTGCAAGAACAGGAAATGTTCCTTAATATGGACAAGGACAAGATTCCTGGGGTGGGAAGATGAGCCAGAGAACTGTCCATAAGAACTGTCTGAAAATTGACTAGCTTTTGCACTTGCTTGTGTGCATTTACCTTCTGCATGCAGAATAAACAACTTTTTCTCTGAAGCAATCCCCTCGAAGTGTCTTTTTGACTCCTGTGATCCCTCCCTTTGGCGTAACGCGAACCCAAGGTTAACGGAAAGGTCTGCAAGAAGGCTGCACTCCAACCACCACCAACAGCTTTACACATCAAACGCAACCAGCTTTCTACCATCCAACCCAAACAGATCACTATATATATCATATATATATACAGTGGTGCCTCGCAAGATGAAATTAATTCGTTCTGCGAGTTTTTTCGCCTAGCGAATTTTTCGTCTTGCGAAGCACGGTTTCCCATAGGAATGCATTGAAAATCAATTAATGCGTTCCTATGGTCAAAAAAAGTCCAAACAAAGCCAAATTTGGTACAAAAACAGTTTATGAAGTTCTCTTTAAAGTCACACATACTGTAAAGAGCATTTCAAAAATTGAAGGAACAATAATTTAAGTTTCTAAACATGACAGAAAAGCATTTAAAAATCACCAAAGTGTACTGTACATACATTTTCTAAGACTCTGGGGGACAACTCGAAGAAGGTTCCTCTTCCACTCTTTGCTTCCTGCTGAAGAACCTGTCCATGGTCTGCTGCTTCATCCGCCTTTTCAGCACCTCCCTGAAAGACGACATGACCCTTGTGTTAAAAGTGTTCGCAAGGTCACGTGTCAGGTCATTGTCAGGGTGGTGCCGCTGTGCAAAAGCCTGCACATCTTTCCACTTCTGGCAAATGTCCCTGAGTTATTTGGAGGACAGCCGTTCCTCAGTTGCTTCCTCCTCTTCCAGCGAGGCCTGCTCATGCGCAGCCTCTGCCTGCAGTTCGACCAGCTCCTGGGTGGTCAGCTCGTGGTCGTGCTCCTCCACCAGCTCGCTGACGTCCTCTTCTGTGACCTTGAGGCCCATGGTCCTCCCCAAGGAAACAATGTCCTGCACCACTGTTGACTCTGGTGCATCAGAGTCACTTGTTGCCACACAGTCCGGCCACAGGCTGTGCCAAGCGCAATTCAAATTTCTCTGGCTGATCCCGTCCTAGGCCGTGGTGATCATCTTCAAGCAGGTGACGATGTCGAAGTGGTCCTTCCAGAATTCCCGCAGGGTGATGTTGGTGCAATCAGTCACCTCAAAGCATCGCCTGAGAAGCTCCTTGGTGTAGAGTTTATTGAAATTGGCGATGAGCTGCTGATCCAACAAGTCCTCCTCAAGGCCTTTAGGATGAGCAGGAGCATTGTCCATCAGAAGCAAAGCCTTCAGCGGCAAGTCGTTGTCCAGCAGGTACTGTTCGACAGCAGTGCCAAAACCAAATTGACCCAGTCCACAAACAGCACACGTGTGACCCAAGCCTTACTGTTGGATCGCCACATGACACTCAGCTGCTCCTTGTCGACCTTGTGTTTCTTGAAGGCCCGTGGGTTCTCCGAGTGGTACACCAGCAGGGGCTTGATCTTCAGGTCGCCGCTTGCGTTGGCACAGAAGAGCAGGGTCAGACGGTCCTTCATGGGCTTGTGGCCAGGCAGCTTGGCCTCCTCCTGAGTGATGAAAGTCCTTTTGGGCATCCTCTTCCAAAACAGCCCGGTCTCGTCGCAGTTGAAGACCTGCTGTGGAAGGTAGCCCTCCGTCGTCACAACCTCCAGGAACTCCGCTGCAAAGTCTTCAGTCTCAGGAACATCGGAACTGGCAGCCTCTCCATGCCTGACCATGCTGTGGATTCCAGATCTTGTCTTGAACCAGTCAAACCAGCCTCTGCTTGCCTTGAAGAATTCTGGCTCGCCTGAGGTTCCTGGTTGTTGCCGGACGAGGTCTGCATGCAAGGCCTTGGCCTTCTCACAAATGACGGCCTCAGTCACTGTGTCCCCTGCACGCTGCTTCTCTTCTAACCAGATGAGCAGCAACTTCTCCACCTCCTCCAGAACAGCTGGGCGGTTCTTCGCGATCCTGGTGACTCCCTTGGCTACATCAGTCGCAAGGATCTTCTCCCTCATCTTCAGGATGGTCCCGATGGTCGATGGATTCCTCCCGTACTCCCTGGCGAGGTCTGTCACACGCATTCCACCGTCGTGCTTCCGGATGATCTCCTTCTTCATTTCCAGCGTAACCTTCTCCTTCTTCCTCTCGCCGGCCTCTGCAGCAGCAGTCTTCTTGGCCCCATGGCAGCACAGCTCCTACCTTTGCAAACCCCCCCCAAAAAAATCAGTGCTTCACATCCAAAAAATTCAAAAGAAATCACCAAACCTCCCAGAACCTTCCCACCCCCTATTCCTACACTACCAAGCCACCCACCCACCCCCCCAAAAAAAAACCACAAAAAAGTTTGGTAAAAACATCAGTGTCAATTGCAGAGCAACTCCAACTGCCAAAAAATTCAAAAGAAAGCACCAAACCTTCCAGAACCTTCCCACCCCCTATTCCTAGACTGCAAAGCCACCCCCACAAAAGAAAACCACAAAAAAGTTCTAAAAGTTTAACTTACCCAATGGTTGCAGCTTTAAAAAACAGCACAGTCCCCCAGTGGGTGCAGACCAACTGCCAAAACATTCAAAACAACACACCAAACCTTCCAAAACTTTGCAAACCCCTTCCCACCCCCTACTCCTACACTCCTACACTCCTACACTCCCAAGCCACCACCCCCCACCCAAAAGAAAACCACCAAAAAGTTGCAGAGTCAACCAATGGTTGCAGAGCAACTCCAACTGCCAAAAAATTCAAAAGAAAGACCAAACCTCCCAGAACCTTCCCACCCCCTATTCCTACACTACCAAGCCACCCCCCCAAAAGAAAACCACAAAAAAGTTCTAGAGGTTTAACTTACCAAAAGGCTGCAGTTTTTAGAAACAGCACAGTCCCCCAATGTCTGCAGACCAACTGCAAAGAAATCCAAGAAAACACACCAAACCTTCAAAAACCTTTCTTTGACCCCCCCCAACCAGCCACCACACAGAAATCCAAACCCAGAAAACATTTTTTTAACAACAGCAGAGTGGCCCAATGGTCACAAGAAAATCATAAAAATGCAAAAAACAGCATCCAAGCTTCCAGATCCCTGCAAACCCCTTCCCAACAATTATTTGACCCCCCCAACCAGCCACCACACAGAAATCCAAACCCAGAAAACATTTTTTTAACAACAGCAGAGTGGCCCAATGGTCACAAGAAAATCATAAAAATGCAAAAAACAACATCCAAGCTTCCAGATCCCTGCAAACCCCTTCCCAACAATTCTTTGACCCCCCCCCAACCAGCCACCACACAGAAATCCAAACCCAGAAAACATTTTTTTAACAACAGCAGAGTGGCCCAATGGTCACAAGAAAATCATAAAAATGCAAAAAACCAACATCCAAGCTTCCAGAACCTTGCAACCCCCTCCCCAACACCAAGACCTTGAATTCCAAACACCCCAACCCAAAATCCAAAACCCCCCAAAAAAGTTTTTAAAATTTAACTTAAAAAATGGTTGCAAAATAAATCCTAAAAATTCTAAAAAAACCACCCAAGCTTCCAGAACCTTGCAACCCCCTCCCCAACACCAAGACCTTGAATTCCAAACACCCCAACCCAAAATCCAACCCCCCCAAAAAAAGTTTTAAAAGTTTAACTTACCAAATGGCTGCAAAAGAAGTTCTGGAAAAGCTTCAAAAACATCCAAAAAGCTCCCAGACCGCGTGCTATGAGTTGCTCCTCGAAGTCAAGTCGCAACTGCACCTCTTCAAGCAATGCACGCTGGGTATTAACGGTTTTACAAAAAAGGAAACAAACTTGCAAGACGTTTCCGTCTTGCGAAGCAAGCCCATAGGGAAATTCGTCTTGCGAAGCAGCTGAAAAAACGAAAAACTCTTTCGTCTAGCGAGTTTTTCGTCTTGCGAGGCATTCGTCTTGCAGGGTACCACTATATATATATATATACACACATACATACATATACACAAGCATATTTGGGTGAAAGGTTGCACGAGTCAGGCACGCTTTGACAATTCATTGTAGGCCGCTGACTCATGCTGACTCCGTTCCTTTTGTATTAAAGAAACAGTGGCTAATTTTTAAGCCGTGACAGGCAGCTCCCGGACTTCAATTCCCATCAGCCTACCCCATTGGTCCGGAATACCCCAGAGCCAGCTGCCTCGGCACGGATTATGAAGTAGGCCAGCACCCGCAGTCGGGGAGTCCTCAACTCCGCCTGCGAGACCAGCTCTGTCCGCTCAGGCAGAGAGACCATGGAGGGCAAAGGAAACAGGAAGCATCCCTGCTAGGAGACCCCCCTCAACAAAACCCCAACCCCAGAGTCTGTTCAGCCCCCTCCGCTTCTTGTAGCTGGAATCAGTCTGGGCGCTGCCCTCCAAGGACAGGTGGAAAGGCCTGCCAGGCAGGGAGCAGATCCTGCAAAAGTCCCAGCAGAATAACCTTAGTCTTAGGCAAAGAAGGGACAAGGGAGTTCCCTGTCTCCAAGGTGTGGGGCTTTCCTTCTCTTCGATCGGGCCACAGGTACGCCAACTGCGGCCGAGCTATGACATTCTGTAGAGGACAGAAAAATCTGGGTCAGATGACATTTTATATGTCCTGCTCTCCTTTGCCAACAACAAATTGTTTATCGTGTTGAATATATCCTATATGGTAATTTATGGACCTAATAGGTATCTCAAGCCATTTGCACATAACAAAATATGTATTTTATCAAAGTAATTGTTGAACTGAAATATAATTAAGAAGTATATTAATAGTGAAATACAATTAAGAAGTATGTATTTTTGGTAGGAGGGCCCTGAGAGAGTGGGGCCCTAAGCTTTAGCTTGTTTAGCTTATACGTAAATCTGTCACTGCCTGTGGTTTCCAGCAATTGCGATTCAGAAGCATGCACCTTGTACACCTCCTTCCGGCAAATCCTGCAGCCAAGCTTGCTCTGCTTTCCCTTGGACCACATCAGCGAGGCTGAGAGGGGGGTCTTGTCGTCTGGACAGCCCAGGACTTCCAGACACATGGACCAGGCTGCCTTATCCACCTAGCTCCGTAATCTCTGCACCAGTGGGTTCCCAATTAGCTAAGTACCGCAGACAGGGGCGTAGCTAGCCGCTGGGCTGCTGGGGGCGGAGCGTCGCTCCGTGCGCATGACGCATGCGCACGGAACAACACCTCCGCGCGGGCCAGTTGGCCCGCCCCTCTCCCGCTACGCTCCGTGAGCGGAGCCGTCGCGGGGAAAGGAGAGGGGTTGGGCCAGCGGGCAGGGAGCGGAGCGGCGAAAAAAGCCGCTGAAAGGGGGAAAGCCCCTTCTTTCAGCGGCTTTTTTTCGCCACTGGCTGGAGGCGGGCCGTGTGCTGCTGCTCCTGGGTGACGGAGGGAGCGGTGGCGCGTGGGAGTGGTGGGAGGGGCCGCCGCTTGTCACCCCACGTGCCGCCGATCGTTCCGTCGCCCCGGGAGCAGCAGCACCGCACAAACTCCCGAATCCGCCGCCCGGGCTCCCTTGGCGGAGCGCAAGTCGGGGCAGGGAGAGGGACGGCCCCTTTCCATGCCCCGGCTCCGCAAGCCAGCCAGCAGCGGAGCTTGGCAAAGAGGCAAGGCGCGGGCCAGCCAGGAGGGGGTGGCACCCCACCTTGCTGGCCGGCCCCTTGCCTCCATGCCGAGCTGCGCCGCTGGAAGGGGGGGCTATTTTCGGCGCTGCTGGGCGGAGCCGCAGGGGCGGCCAGCGAATGGGGGTGACACCCCTCCTCGCTGGCTGCCCCTGCGGCTCCAACCCGGCAGTGCCGAAAATAGCCTTTTTAAAAAAGTAATTTTTTAAAAGCCCAGTGGGCGGGGTCGCCCCCCGGTGTGTCACCCCCAGCAGGGGCACTGCCCGGGGCCCCCGGCCCCCCCGCCCCTCCCCTGCGACGCCCCTGACCGCAGAGCCCCTGTTTTTGAAAATCCAAGCCATGGACCCCCTCCTTTCGGAAATGTTGATATCTCTGTGGTAGTTTTTGTTATGTGAATGGTGCCATGGAGCCCCTGGGTGAGTTGTGCAGACCTCCTGGTGTAGCCTTTTTGCAGACCTTTCCGTTAACCTTGGGTTCTTTGTTGCACCCGGGAGGTGAGGGAGGAAGGAGACAAAAAAAAGACACTGAGGATTTGAAATAGAGAAAGAGTTTAATATTCCTGTCATTTAGAATGGCAGGAAGGCACCCGCATGATAATTCACAGCGAACTGCCCCAAGCATCAGTTGCATACAGTTTATATAATCTTCAAACCCCTCTTTCCCCCTCCCCAGGAATCTGCTTCTTGCACGTCACACCATTAGTAACATCCTTGAAAATTCCTGTTCTTACACTCTTATCTCAAAGTGGGGGTTAAGCAGCCCCTGGCTGCTCCTGGTACCTCCTGCCTTTCCCTCTAATTGGCAGGACCATCCATCAAAGAATTATCCTGTCTCTGGCTATCTGGCAACTCTCACATCCCTCGGCCAGGAATTCCTGTGCCATCCAGGGAAGGGGCGCTCCAGTGAAGGGGCGCTTTTCATTGATTAATGATATGCCAGAGAGGTATGTACTAAGAGCAAGTTGCACAAAGAGCTTACAGTAAAAGCTAAATATTATACCAATAACATAAAAATATAAATGACCAGAAAATAATATGAAGCAAACAAGCAAAAGCTAATTATCAGATATAAGGACTTATCACAAAGAGAGCTTACAGAAAAAGCAAGGTGACTTTTAGAAGGGGCTTGCCTAGAGAAAAGGAAAGTCAATTTTTTTAAAGGCTTAAAAAGGAGAAGAGGGAAGGTAAGAAGGGGAAGCTTTAAGAGGGGACATAAAAAGGACTTACAAAGAAGATCAAGCTATCCAAGAGGCTTCTAATATGAATAAAAAGGACTCACTTGTACAGAGAGGAGGGTGAAGCTTATCCAGGGGAGGCTGCCTTTTCCACAAGAAGGAGATTTTGTTGAGAAGCTGAAAGACTCTCTCTCTCTCTCTCTTCCTTCAGAGAGGTTTGAGAAAAGGCTGACTTTCAGAGAGGTTTGAGAAAAGGCTGACTTTCAGAGAGAGCTCAGCTTTGAGCCTCTAGCAATGCCAGTTATAAAAAAAGAAAGACTTTCCCTTCAGAGAAAGCTAGGAGCGCTGATCCAAAGGGGCCTCCCGTGTCACGCAGAACCAGGAGAGAAAGAGATAAGGTGAGGAGTATGTAAGAATAAGGGGGCCCACTTAACCGTTCACTGTAATTCACAGTATGTCAGTAAAGAATGTATGAACAGAGGTAGAGTGCTGGCAGAGAAAAACTTAGTTTTTTAAAAAAAACTCATATAGGTCTTAAAGCTAAATATCAAGTGTTCTTTGCAAGTTATGCAGAGAAGTTATAAAACTGAATTAAAAGACTAGAATAAAACTAGAGAATTAAATTCTCCCTCTTCACTAGGATCCACGCACCACCAATTGGGATCTACTGCTCTACACTGTTTAATAATCTAAGGAGCACCTGCAGAATCCATGGCCCATCTAGTTCAGCATCCCAGTCTCACAGATCCCGTAGGAAACCGGCAAGCAGAATTTGACCACGAGCCTTTAAAGGAATATAAGGCGACTGCAAGCCAAGTAGATAACAAGCTCTCTCAGCCGATTGCCAGGCAGCCATTCTCAGTCCGGTACGCTTCCTAACGACGTGCGTAATTAACAGTCTTAGCAGAGATAAGCACAGCATGCCCCTGGAGTGTAAGTCCAATTAGGGCTTCTGAACACGATAGTCCTTTTCTAAGACATCCTTTATTGCAGAAATATATACATCAGCCGGGAGTCCATCGACTCTGCATCTTGGCTTGTAGCACACAGAAAACACACTGTGACACAGAAAACACAATAGCAATAACAGAAACGAAAGCATCCAGTGTGTGGAACGTCACTTCCTGTACAGCATTAACCCTGTGTTAACCTGATTCTACAACAGCCTTATCACCTTGCTGGTGTTTTCCAGCATAGCTCTGTTGGTAGGGCATGAGTCTATTTAAATAATAATAATAATAATAATAATAATAATAATAATAATAATAATAATAATAAAAGTATAAGTTTTCAAATCTACAAAAACAGGAAAAATACAATACAGTTAATTAACCGACACACCAAATTATTTCTTGTTACTCGACTTCCCTCCCACCCTTCCATGGTTTCCTTAAATTATCTCTTACTGCTGCATATTATAATAATTGCAACCGTTCTTCCAATCATTTTATTCTCTTAACAATTTTTACTGCTGAACTTACTCCCAACCCACTCGTGTTTTAACATGCTTGCAGTAATTTTTTTTTTAAAAAATATATTCTACAAATAGTTTCCAGTCCTCTTCAATGATGGCCTCTTCTTGATCTCTGAAGAGCATGAGACTCCAGGGTTGCGGGTTCAAGCCTCACGTTGGATGAAAGATTCCTGCCCTGCTTTTAATATTTGATGAATTATTGTATTTTAATATTTTGCATCTTAAAGAGCAGAGACATCACCTTGTTGACAAAGGTCCGTATAGTTGTTGATCACCGAAGAACTGATGCTTTTGAATTATGGTGCTGGAGGAGAAGCAGCTGTGGTCCGAACGCTTTCATGATACTTCATCGATCGGGTGCTAATATTTCTGCCGGCTCCAGTCCACCCGTCCCGGCTGCCTGGACATTTATCCTTTAGGGCCCCCTCTGCAAAAAGGTGGGCTTTGGCACACTCGTGCCGCATCGTGACTCAGGTCTGGATTTAGGAATTAGCTTTGGCATTGTATACAGCCTGACTGCATGCATGTTTACTCCAAACTCAATTCTGCTGAATTCATTGGTGCGCACGCCCAAGCGGGCAAGCAGAGGTCAGCCATGAAACTTATCAGAGGACCTCGGGGCCAGTGACTGCCGCTCAGTGTCACCTACCTCGCAGGGTTGTTGTGAGGATAGGGAGAGAGGGAGGCCCAGGCCACCTTGAGCTCCTTGGACGGGTGGGAAATGAAAGGTAATAAAGACATGAGGACAGCCCCAGATTGTCAGTGTCTGGTTTTCAACACTGCTGTCTGGGCATGCATGAGCCCTTATTATATCACAAAGCAGAAATCTAGCAAATCAGCAGAACTGTACTCTATTCACGCTTTCCTCTCCCCTTTTCTGGCCTTGGGCACATCCCACGACCGTCCTTGCTGCAAAGTCTGCTTGCCTTGTCATTTGATTCATTAAGAGGGTTCATCATCATCATCAATTTTTTTATTTATACCCCTCCCATCTTTTTGGGTTTCCCCAGCCACTCTGGGCGGCTCCCAACAGAATATTAAAAACGTGTTAAAACATCAAACATTAAAAGCTGCCCTAAACAAGGCTGCCTTCAGATGTCTTCTAAAAAGTCAGGTAGCTGTTTATTTCCTTGACCTCTGAAAGGAGGGCGCTCCATAGGGTGGGCGTCACCACCAAGAAGGCCCTCTGCCTGGTTCCCTGTAACCTCACTTCTTGCAGTGAGGGAACCGCCAGAAGGCCCTCGGAGCTGGACCTCAGTGTCCGGGCTGAACAGTAGACCCCCGGGTTACGTTACCTTCGGGTAAAGACCGTGGCAAATCCGGAAGTGTATTATTTTGGGTTTTGCCTTGTGTGCATGCACAGAAGTGGCACCTCTGCTTATGGAATTTTCAGGGTGCGTACGGACCCCCAGAATGAATTACATCCGTATCCAGAGGGTCCACTTAATCTGAAAAATATTACCAGTATTATGAAGCAGTCCAACATTTTAGGAAATATTTGTTTATATTCTATAAGGCAGCATAGGAATTCTGATGATGAGCAGAGATTTAGGGGGGCGGTGGAATCTTTCACACCTCTGAAAACCCTACTCTAATGCCCCCCCCAATGCACCTACAAGTACAGTACCTACATTCACCCCAGGCTTACCAAATATGCTCTGTTTGTTATGCAAGAGCTCCCCAGAAGGGGGCACAATAGGCATCCATGTTTGGATCCCAAGGATAACTGCCTGCAAAGCTTTTTGCTGAGAAATTCAGGGCATCGCCATGCTATCCAATCCTCCATCGTCGGCACACAGGATTCTGCCTGTGTTTACCTCTCAGAAACGTAGAGCAAATGAAAGCAGCTGGGAGGGAAGAATCTCCAGCAAGGTGAAACGTAAAAGAGCATAAGAAGAAATTACTGCGTCAAACCAATGACCTATCAAGTTGTGCTCGTCCTGCTGCTCCGGAGGGTAGGACTCGAACCCATGGCTTCAAGTTACAAGAAAGGAGATTCCAATTAAAAGTTAGGAAGAACTTTCTGGTGGAAAGAGCTATTTGACAGCAGAATGGTCTCCCTTGGGGGTGGGGGTGGGCTCTCTCTGTTGTAGCGTGGGGTTAATGATTTCAGTAAGCCCAAGTGATTTCAGCTCTCTGACATATTAGGCAGGAGACAGTTTCTTCATGTAACAATTCTTTATTCAGGCAAACAAGACTGGGCGAACTGAGGAGAGGGAAGCTACATTTATAGGGATGGGGAGCTGGCTCGGAAGTGAATAATAATAATAATAATAATAATAATAATAATAATAATAATAAACTTTATTACGGTCATAGACCAGCAAAAGAGAAAATAAAACGATAGTACATAAAATAAATATTTCTTAAATATCGTCTTTTAACAATACTATTTCAGATCCCATGTTAGATTAAAATTAAGCTAAAATTTAATGGGCGATAATTCCATTTAAGTATTATCTGCTATGGCTTGGTGGACGGCTTTATCGCTGTTGTCGGTTGATATCATGACGCGTCTCAGTCTTGCTGCATGATAGCAAAATTTAGCTACAGTCATAGTTCGCTCTGGGTTGATGTCCTCAATTAAGTATCTAGTTAGCATTTCAATTGAATGGCCTGGTAGATTTTTTAATAGGGGTTCGATTAACTCCTTCCTCAAATCTCGATACAGAGTGCAGTGTAGGAGAACGTGGCTAATAGATTCGATTTCCTTGAGATCACAAGGACATAGCCTCTGTTCTATTGGGATCCGAAGATATCTACCAGTTAGTAACGCCGAGGGTAATGCATTAAAACGAGCCCTAGTAAAGGCCCATCGGTGTCTCGGGTTTTCTAACGTCTTTAGGTAGATAGCTGGGTGGTTTGGGCGGTGCTCATACAGTTGTCTGTACGTTGAGGGAAGACGAGTTAAGGTGTTTTGGCGGTCGATATCAGCGATTCTTTGCCTAATAATCTCTTATCACCCAGATGGAAGAGGCAGACTCGCATCCCCCCAAACTATCGAATCAAAGGATCCCTATCTTACTTTATGCAGACGACGCGGTCATATTGTCACAGACCCGTATTGGCCTCCAGAGAGCACTAAATAAACTGGAGCAATACTGCAAGGTGGAACAGCTATTAGTGAATTTCCAAAAAACTAAAATAATGATATTCTCCAATAAAAGGAAAACACTAAGGTGGCAAATAGTTAACCAACCTATTGAGCAGGTGACTTGCTTCAAGTATCTTGGCGTAGTCTTTCAATCTTCCAGAAAAAACACGGCGCATATTAAATATGCATCCTTGATAGCTCAAAGGAGTGCAGCCGCGATTGTAAGATATCATCGAACAACCGGGGGAAATTATATCCCGGCAGCCCTTAAGCTTTTTGCGGCCAAACCACTAGCCCAATTACTATATGGCGCACCCTTCTTGATAAATTCCAGATTGGATGCATACGAGAAAGTTCAGTCGGGTTTTCTAAGATCTATAACTCTAACCCCTAAATGTATTCCTAACGCAGCTTTACGACTGGAAGCTGGAGTGCAGGAAGTAGAAACTAAAGTATGGCAATCAGCTCTACAGTATTGGATAAGAGTGAAAACGTCCCCAAATGGTCTTCTCCCCTTAATCAATACTGATAGTTTTCAATCCACTTGGGAGCAGACTATTCAAAAGAAATTAGCATTGTATGGCTCGGAAGTGATACATTTTGGAGGGAGCAATCTCAAGCAACCACAACGCTGCCTTTAGGTGGAAACCAATAAGACGGAGGATCCAAATACAGCAGCTTCAATGAACCAATAGTAGCTGTTCCTTCTGGAACAGAAAGGCAGTTACTTTACCCTAATGTGCATACTAACAATAATAAGTACAGATATAACAAAATAAGAAATTCCTTCCAGTAGCACATTAGAGACCAGCTAAGTTTGTTCTTGGTATGAGCTTTCGTGTGCATGCACACTTCTTCAGATACACTGAAGCAGAAGTCCCCAGACCCTTAAATATAGTCAGAGGGTGGGGAGGGTATTACTCAGAAGGGTGGTGGGAATGGGGGATTGGCTGATGGGTGTGGAAAACCTGTTGATGACTGTTAACAACTGCAATTGGTCCTACAGGAAAAGGCAAGGGGTGAGATGGCTAAAGATAGCTTTGTCATGTATAAAGAGATAAGAATCCAATGTCTTTGTTCAGACCAGGTCTCTCCGTGGTTTTAAGTTTAGTAATTAATTGCATTTCAGCAACTTCTCTTTCCAGTCTATTTCTGAAATTCCTTTGTATTACGACAGCTACTTTGAGATCTTGTATACAATGTCCTGGGAGATGGACGTGTTCTCCTACGGGTTTCTCTCTCCTGTGATTCCTGATATCAGTGTTACTTGAAGGAATTTCTTATTTCTTATTTTTTTTATTATGGCAGACCAACACGGCTACCTAACTGCAACTAGTACTGATATAATAACCTTTGAATTAATATAATAACCTTTGAACACAACACACTCCTTCCTTGGAGGTTTCTAAGCAGAGATTGGACGGCCATCTGCCAGGGATGCTTCAGCTGAGATTCCTGCATTGCTGGGGGTTGGACTAGATGACCCTCGGATCCCCTCCTTTCTCTCCACTCCTGAATTCGAGGAGGTTCCTTGCCTCCTGCAAAGCCCTTTTCCCTGCAAGCTGTTCCTCTGGTTTCCAGCCAACAAAGGGAGATGCTCAAAGCCCAACCAACAGCCTAACCCACAAAAGGAGATCTGGGCATTGGCGTAGCCCCCTTAAATCGATTAAAAATAATAATAAGCCGAGGTTCTCCAAAGCGAGAGAGGGAAGAGCTGCGTGGACTCGGCTCTGCAAGGGTTAAAGGGAACCGAGCTGCCTTCCTAGAGAGGACAGGAAGCAAGAGCGGACCAGGTCCTCCAGAGCCAAGGCCCCTTCCTCTCCTGCAAGGCCTGCGTCGCTGTCCCCTCCTGGGATCTGGTGAGTCGCCTCTCTCTCTCTCTCCCCCCAGAGGGTGCAGTGGGGAGGCGGTGGGGGTCCCAGGGCTGCAGCAGGGGAGGAGACCAGCCTGGGGGGGCCTGATCTGCTCATGCAGGGGGAGGAGAGGGTCCTGCCAGGGAGGGGCGAGGTCTGCAACGCTCTCCTTCCTGGAGATCACAGGATCCCAAACTCATTTGGCCTTTCATTAAAATCTCCCTTCTTTGAACAAAGGAGTCCCTAGGACTTTGACTCTGTGTGACATCGCTCAGCGTCATTGCACAACGGAGGAAATATGTGCAAATAGTTTTCCAAAGCTAGACGAGCTCCCCCCCCCCCCCACGAAAAAATCCACGTGCAGGAAGGAAAGAAAGAGAGAGAAAGAGAGAGAGAAAGGCCAGGAATAAAGAGAGGGATCCCAGCCTATAGTCTGGCTGCTGCATTGCAAACAGTTTTCCAGTGTCTCCAAGGGCAGCTCCACACGGAGGCCACTGCAGCAATCCCCTCGCACCCAGAGCAGGGCATCCCAGAACCACATCCTCTCTGTCCCAAAGGGATTGTTGCTGGCAAAGCAGCCGGAAATGGACGCTGCTACTCACTGAGCCTCCAGGGAACTTAGAATCATAGAATCATAGCATTGGAAGAGGGCCATCCAGTCCAACCCCCTGCCAAGCAGGAAACACCATCAAAGCATTCCTGACAGATGGCTGTCAAGCCTCTGCTTAAAGACCTCCAAAAAAGGAGACTCCACCACACTCCTTGGCAGCAAATTCCACTGTCCAACAGCTCTCACTGTCAGGAAGTTCTTCCTAATGTTTAGGTGGAATCTTCTTTCTTGTAGTTTGAATCCATTGTCCCGTGTCCGCTTCTCTGGAGCAGCAGAAAACAACCTTTCTCCCTCATCTATATGACATCCTTTTATATATTTGAACATGGCTATCATATCACCCCTTAACCTTCTCTTCTCCAGGCTAAACATACCCAGCTCCCTAAGCCGTTCCTCATAAGGCATTGTTTCCAGGCCTTTGACCATTTTGGTTGCCCTCTTCTGGACACGGTCCAGCTTGTCAGTATCCTTCTTGAACTGTGGTGCCCAGAACTGGACACAGTATTCCAGGTGAGGTCTGACCAGAGCAGAATATAGTGGTACTATTACCTCCCTTGATCTAGACACTATACTCCTATTGATGCAGCCCAGAATTGCATTGGCTTTTTTAGCTGCTGCATCACACTGTTGACTCATGTCAAGTTTGTGGTCTACCAAGACTCCTAGATCCTTTTCACATGTACTGCTGTCAAGCCAGGTGTCACCCATCCTGTATTTGTGCCTTTTATTTTTTTGGCCAAGTGTAGTACTTTACATTTCTCCTTATTAAAATTCATCTTGTTTGCTTTGGCCCAGTTGTCTAATCTGTTAAGGTCATTTTGAAGTGTGATCGTGTCCTCTGGGGTATTAGCCACCCCTCCCAATTTGGTGTCATCTGCAAACTTGATCAGGATGCCCTCAAGCCCATCATCCAAGTCATTGATGAAGATGTTGAATAAGACTGCGCCCAAGACAGAACCCTGTGGCACCCCACTAGTCACTTCTCTCCAGGAGGAAGAGGAGCCATTGATGAGCACCCTTTGGGTTCGGTCAGTCAGCCAGTTACAAATCCACTGAATGGTAGCATTGTCTAGCCCACATTTTACCAGCTTCTTTACAAGAGTATCATGGGGCACCTTGTCAAAGGCCTTGCTGAAATCAAGATAGGCTATATCCACAGCATTCCCTTCATCTACCAGGCTTGTAATTCGGTCAAAAAATGAGATCAAGTTAGTCTGACATGACTTATTTTTCAGAAACCCATGCTGACTTTGAGTTATCACAGCGTTCCTTTCTAAGTGCTCACAGACCGTTTGCTTAATGATCTGCTCTAGAATCTTTCCTGGTATTGATGTCAGGCTGACTGTGTGGTAAATGTTTGGGTCCTCTCTTTTCCCCTTTTTGAAAATAGGGACAACATTTGCCCTCCTCCAGTGCTGGCACTTCGCCTGTTCTCAAAGATTACTGCCAGTGGTTCTGAAATCACTTCTGCCAGTTCTTTTAATACTCTTGGATGTAGTTCATCTGGCCCTGGAGACTTGAATACATCTAAATTAGCCAAGTATTCCTGTACTACCTCCTTACTTATTCTGGGCTGTGTTTCCCCTGCTGAATCATCTGCTCCATATTCTTCAGGTCGGGCATTGTTTTCTTTCTTGGAGAAGACTGAGGCAAAGAAGGCATTGAGGAGTTCTGCCCCTGTTCGCATTTCATCATCTTCTCCTCTAAGTGACCCCACTGTTTCCTTGTTCTTCCTTTTGCTACGGACATACCCATAAAAGCCCTTTTTGTTGCTTTTAACCTCTCTAGCAAGCCTGAGTTCATTCTGTGCTTTAGCTTTTCTGACTTTGTCTCTACACGTGCTGGCTATTTGTTTGAATTCCTGTTTGGTGGTTTCCCCCCTTTTCCATTTTTTGTACATATCCCTTTTAAATCTTAACTCAATTAAAAGTTCTTTAGATAGCCACCCTGGCTTCTTTAGGCACCTTCCATGTTTCCGTCTCACTGGTATTGCCTGAAGTTGTGCTTTTAATATCTCCCTTTTAACAAGCTCCCAACCATCATGAACTCTCTTCCCTTTTAGTATTTCTGTCCATGTGATTTGACCCAGCATTTCGCTAAGTTTTCTGAAGTTGGCTTCCTTAAAGTCTAGAATTTGAGTCTTAGTATGCTTGGTTGCTCCTTTCCACTGTATAATAAACTCCAGTAGAGCATGGTCACTCCCACCTAATGATCCTGCCACTTCTACCCCACTAACCAGGTCATCACTATTGGTTAGGACCAGATCTAAAATGGCTGATCCTCTTGTTGCTTCTCCCACTTTCTGGACAATGAAATTGTCTGCAAGGCCAGTGAGGAATCTGTTCGACCTTATGCTCTTGGCTGAGTTGAAATCCAACAAATATCAGGGTAGTTGAAATCCCCCATTACTACTATCTCACTTCCTTTTGAATGCTTGGCCATCAGTTCCAGGAAGGCATCATCTGTGTGTGGAGAGTATCAGAGCCTGAAGAGTTAAATGCTCTGCTGTGACGCACTGATCACTGTGTGGGCAGTTCACATACGGGCTTTTGTCTTTGTCTGTGTGAGCTGTACTTTTTGGTTTCGTTTTTCACCGACCGGAGCAGTCATGGAACTGAGCACTCCGGGAGAAGATTTATTGTTTTGTAAATAAAGTTAGCTCGTTAAGAAGACAACGCTTCAGTGAGTTATTACTGGGCTGCCTTGGCAGTTACACACAAGCTTTCGCTGTGGCTTTGAACTCTGCTAATAGCCAGGGGTTGCCAGGCATTAAAAGCAAAGCAACGCAGTGATAGCGTGCCGGACCCTGGTATACGCTATAGATTGTGGAACACTCCATTTCACAATCCAGCAGGTTATGGATGTAATTAAAAGCACAGTGTTAGCTGCAAGGCGCCCACGCAGCCAGCTGGAGAAGCCTGTCTTGATGCAGTCGGCATAGGGCAGTGGAACTCGCTGGCAGAAGACGAACACAGAAGTGAAAGCAGCCATTGTTCCAGCCCAGGAAGGGAGCCAGGAGAGCTACTGAGTGAGTACGCTAAGAGCCCCAAAGGAGCTGGGAGATGGAAGGCAATAAGGACAGCTTTGCTCCACCTTTTGCACCCTTGAATGGCCATAACTGGGAGGAATGGCAACAAAGGGCAAGGTTTTGGCTATTGGGGAAGGACCTTTGGGATTGTGTATCAGCCCCCCCGGTCTCTGCCCCTGATGGAGCCACGCAGGCAGAGCTAAATACAGCTGCAGCAGCAAAACGCAAAGATCAGAGAGTGCTTTGTGCCATAGTCATGAGCTGTGATGTTTCTGTGTTACCCCACGTCCAGCAAGCTGCATGTGCACATGAGGCTTGGCAAAATTTAGTACGTGTGCACCAGAGAGAAACAGCTGGAGCAAAACTGCATGCTATGAGGCATCTGTTTGAGCTGAAACTAAAGCCTGGGGAAAGCGTGAAAACCCACATAGCTAGCGTTTTGGCAGCATTTCATAGGCTGAGGCAACACAAAATTGAGTTTGCAGAGGACGTTATGGTATATATTCTGTTATCCAGCCTTGATAAAAGCTTTGGAAATTTATGTCTCTCATTTGAGGCTATGCCTACTGCTGACCTGACCCTGCACTATGTTTCGGGGAGACTTTCAGATGAAGAGCAAAGACGCCAGAAAGAAGCAGCAGTTTCTGTTTCTAAGAGTGGCTGTGCTGGCAAAGAATGCAGTTTGGAGAGAAGCAGGGAGGATTCCTCCACTGTACAAGCTTATGCTGGAAGGAGATGTTATCGCTGCAACTCTCCCTCCCACGTAGCTCGAAACTGCACCTGGCAAGAAACTTCAAAGGCCAGCCAATTAAGTTCCCATGGCAACCAACCCAGAAGGGGGAGAGGAGGAAACCAGAGACGTGCCAGAGGCCGTGGCAAAGGCTTTGAAGGAGGCAAAGTTTTTCAGAACTTGTCTGCTGCCATGGCAACAGTCCGGGGAGGACAGAAAAGCAGTTTATCTTGGATCATCGACTCGGGAGCTTCAGACAATTTATGCCCCCCTGATGGCCAGTTGCAGAACTGCAAAGAAGTTGCTGAAAAGAAGCAAGTCAACTTGGCAGATGGAAGCACCAGGACACTTTCTTCTACTGGTTCTTATTTTATGCAGTGCTTGCATGCACAGCTAAATGTTTATGTGTTACCTGGCATGAAAAGTGGTTTGTTATCAGTACCTGCATTGCTAAGAGATGGCTTTAAGGTCTGTTTTGAAGGTGACACATGCTCTATCTCCAAAGAGGGGGTAGTGCTAGTTAGTGTGAAAAGCCGAAGCAAGGATGGGCTGTTTGTCCTAGATGGGAGGGGGCAAACAGACAGGAGTAGCCCAGATCCAGCGCAAGCACAGTGTGTCAATGCTCCTGTGCATGATAGGTGTCAACATCTCTGGCATCGAAGAATGGGGCATGTATGCTGGAAATATGTGAGCAAAGTACCAGAATGTGCTCACGGGTGCAAGTTCAAGTCATGCTCTAAATTTCTCGATTGCAGAGCATGTAAACGTGCTAAAGTCAAGAAGTGTAGCTACCCAAGGTCAGAACGGGTAAGCACACAGTGTTTTGAGCTTGTTCATATGGATCTGACTGGTCCAATGGCTACTGCCAGTCTTGGCGGATCCCATTATGCTCTAGTCCTTGTTGACGACCATTCTAGAATGTCGTGGTTGTTCCCTTTGAAAGACAAGAGGGAGGCGGCCTCAGTGATAAAGGACTGGGTCATTGGAATTGAGCTTCAATTTTCCCTAAAGGTGAAAAGCTTTCAGAGTGACCGAGGCGGGGAGTTCCTAGGGTCAGATCTGAGAAATTTCTTTCGGAAAAAGAGCATCAAGCACAGATTAACCTGTCCTGACAGTCCACAGGAGAATGGTGTTGCAGAACGCCGCAACCGCACGTTAGGGGAAGCTGCGGACGCCATGCTTTTTGACGCTAATTTGCCGCAACGCTTCTGGGCGGAAGCCTGGCGGACTGCCAATTTTTGTTTGAATAGGGCCTACAATTCTGTTGTGAGGGACACACCCTATTTCGTACTGTATGGCAAGAAGCCAAAAGTGCATTTCTTCCGAACTTTTGGTTGTGAAGCCTATGTTCTTTTTCCCAAATCTAAGAGAAGGAAGGGAAGCCCCAAATCAAGGAAGATGATTTTCTGTGGCTATGAGCCAAATTGTAAGGGCTGGAGGTTTGTGAATGCAGAAGGTGATCAGTCCCGTATCCACATTAGCAGAAGTGCTGAGTTCTGCGAACAAGATGGGTGGAGGCGTGTTCACGGGAATCCTGATATTCTCCTAGACAGTCTAGATGTGTCTGATGATGAGGAAGGAGAAGTACAGGAACCTGAAAGAGTACCTAGCCCGGTAACTCCAAGAGCAGTGAGACATGAAGTAAAGAGTGAGCCTACGTCACCCACATCTAGTCCCGAGGTGACACGGAGACGCAGTAAGTCACTGAGTGAGATCTCTGACACGAAGTCTGACTCTGATGTAGGGAAGTCAGAGGGGGTACCTGACGTTGTGCTAAGACGGTCCGCACGCACAACAAAAGGTAAACCACCCGAACGGTTCACAGCAACCAGTGTATGGGCTTGCATGGCTCAATGTGAGCCAGAAAGCTTTGAGGAGGTTCAGAGGTTACCTCCAGAGGAAGCTAGCAAATGGCAGGAAGCGATGGAGAAGGAATTGAACTCCATGAGATCGCTAGGAGTCTATAGCACCACACCACTGCCAGAGGGCAAGCGAGCTGTTGGCAGCCGGTGGGTATATAGACTCAATCCCTCAATATCTGGTAAACCACAATATAAGGTAAGGTTTCCAGAAAAGCTTAGCGGATAGCTGCCTGTATCTGAAGGGCTCTCAGGAGCAACAGGAGCTACTGTTAGTTTTTGTAGACGACATCATATTTCTGGCAAGGAGCCAGAAACAGGTGCAAAAATTTGCTAAAGAGTTGGGCAAATACTTTAAACACAAGAACCTAGGACCTGTGAAAAACTACCTAGGAGTACAGGTTGAAAGGATTGAAGATGGTAGTTTCATGCTCAGCCAGGAAGGCAAAATTGAGCAGATACTAGGAAAATTTAGGATGTCTGACTGCAAGGGTACTAGAACACCCATGGAAGCAAGTTTCATAAAAGATTCCCAAGTCGGGGATAAAGCTGTTTTTGAAAGCCCCGAAGTCTTTCAGTCTGCTTTGGGAAGTTTGTTATACTTGTCCCAGTGGACTCGACCAGACATAGCTTTTGCAGTCAATTTGCTGAGCAGAGAAGCTTCAGAACCTAGTGTCCATGCCTGGAACGGTATAAAAAGAGTGTTAAGATACCTGCATGACACTAAAGATTTCCGCCTCAAGCTGTCAGCACAGGGTGAGCCAAAACTTACGTGCTACACAGACAGCGATTGGGCCAATCTAGAAGACCGGAAATCTGTATCTGGTTCAGTAGTAAAATTTGGAAATTCTCTGATTGGTTGGAGGTCGAAAAAACAGAGTCTGATCGCACTCTCCTCCACCGAAGCTGAGTTTAGTGCTCTATCCGATTTGTGCAGAGAGGTAGAGTTCTATAAATGTTTAGTACAAGAAATCTACGGTGTTTGTGATTTACCCATTGTCATCTGGGAAGACAATCAACCTTGTCTAAAATTGGCGGAGTCAGCGCAATTTAAGGCCAGAACAAAGCATCTGGATATCAGGTTTAAAAATGTGTGCCAAAGTGTTCAATTAGGATTGGTGAAACTCAGCTATTGTCCGAGTACTGAAAATTTAGCTGATGGTTTCACAAAACCGTTAACCTTTCAAAGACATGAGGAGTTTTGTAAAGGGTTATCTCTTGTATAAGTTGATGTACTGTTGTTTTCCACAGTGAACCAGCGCGAGAGGGGGTGTGGAGAGTATCAGAGCCTGAAGAGTTAAATGCTCTGCTGTGACGCACTGATCACTGTGTGGGCAGTTCACATACGGGCTTTTGTCTTTGTCTGTGTGAGCTGTACTTTTTGGTTTCGTTTTTCACCGACCGGAGCAGTCATGGAACTGAGCACTCCGGGAGAAGATTTATTGTTTTGTAAATAAAGTTAGCTTGTTAAGAAGACAACGCTTCAGTGAGTTATTACTGGGCTGCCTTGGCAGTTACACACAAGCTTTCGCTATGGCTTTGAACTCTGCTAATAGCCAGGGGTTGCCAGGCATTAAAAGCAAAGCAACGCAGTGATAGCGTGCCGGACCCTGGTATACGCTATAGATTGTGGAACACTCCATTTCACAATCCAGCACTGTGTCCTCAGTTTGGCTTGGGGGTCTATAGTAAACTCCCACAATGAGATCACTGTTATTTCTCTCTCCCTTAATTTTGACCCAGATACTCTCAACTTGGCTTTGGAGTTTCAAATCCTGGATCTCTTCACAGGTATACACATCCCTGACATATAACGCTACTCCTCCTCCTTTCCTGTTTGGTCTGTTTCTCTGAAATAGATTGTATCCCTCTATTACTACATTCCAATCATGAGACTCATCCCAACAGGTTTCAGTGATGCCTATTATGTCATATTTAGTTTTCTGTACCAAGAGCTCAAGTTCATCTTGTTTATTTCCCATGCTCTGTGCATTAGTATACAGACATTGAAGACCATTGATCATTCCCCCATGGCTCTTATTTCAGGATATTTTCCTCCCACCACTAGGTCTGCGTGCTGTTTGCTCCATTTGTTCCTTGACATTTGGATGATCATCTTCAGTACTTGATAGACTCCTACCTTCAGGACCACTGTCTCCCTCCCCCACATGTCAGTTTAAAGCCCTCCTGATGAGATTTTTGAGTTTCATGGCAAAAACATTCCTTCCAACCCTTGTGAGGTGCAGCCCATCACTTGCCAGAAGTCCATCTTCAAGAAACTGCAGACCGTGATCTAAGAATCCAAACCGTTCCTGTTTGCACCATTTGCGAAGCCAGTTGTTCACTTCCCCTATTTTCCGCCCTCTCCCTGGGCCATGTCGTTCAACTGGGAGGACAAATGAGATGACAATTTGTGCATTTAATTGCTTCAACTTCCTGCCCAGAGCCTCATAATCACTTTTGATCTTCTGGAGGCTATGGCTTGCAGTGTCATTGGTTCCCACATGGACCAAAAGGAAGGGGTATTTGTCAGTGGGTTTTATGATTCCTTGCAGCCGTTCTGTTACATCTTTGATCTTGGCATCAATGGCTGTGTGTGTGTGTTAAGCTATCAAATTAATAATAATAATAATAATAATAATAATAATAATAATAATAATAATAATAATTTTCCTGACTATATTTCAAGGGAGGTGTCTTTGGCCCCGCCCACTTGGCCCCAGGGGGTTGGCTAGATACATACCTGGCCCTCAGAGCAAAGAAAAAGGGACCCCACCCCAGGAGTCTGTCTGGAGAGCGGCAGAGAGTCCAAGTACAAGAAAAGGAGACAGAAGCAGGGGAGTGGGGGTGGGGGTGGGGAGCAACTCCCGAGGACCCCCGGGTGAGGACCCCCACTAGAGCCCAGCATCCATTTTTCACAAGATACAAACGATTCCCTTGTTAGCCGGTTCTGACTTGATGCATTGACTGAAAGGCAGCAGAAACCTGATTGATTAATATCACAGAAATCCCTTCAGTTGCCTCTACATTTTGCATTGCTAGACTGGGCTCCAAACAGGACAGAGAATATCCAATAACGGTCTGTTAATGGCCCATCTGTTTTCTGGGAAAGCATCCATGCAATGGAACCAGATCAGGCATGGGGAAGCTGCCTTGTGGGGACAGAGGCCGAGGGCTGGAGCAATGTCATGGACTGGTTGGGCACAGAGGAATGATGGGAGGAAGCAGCTGGGGAACCAGGAAGGGAAGATGGCTCAGAGCCCAAGAAGTGGAGGTAGAAGAAGGATGGGCAGTCAGAGGGGGAAGAGGGAGAATGCTGGGAAGAGGAGGTGTCTGAAGCTGAAGGGGTAACAGGGCTTAGTGAGCTGGGAGACTCTGTGGCAGAATGCAGTGCAGAATGAGAGGCAGAAGAAGAAGGAGGCGAGTGGGAGGAGGAAGGTCGAGAGGCAGAGGTGAGTCAGGATGAGGAGGAGCCACCAGTGTTTCTCTCTCCTTTTGCCAAAAGCCATCCTCCATGCTTGTTTCTCAGAGCCAGGAGACCCCCTGCATTGCATGAATCTTTGCTAGATCATCCAAGACAGATGTCCATCCAAAATAGGCTTATTTTATTTCTAGATTGATCACTGAATGCTAAAATTGGTTTCTAAGCAGTGGACAAAGGAGAACAAATAGTGGCCTGGATTCACCTAACCAGCCGCATCCGCTGCAAACTGGGGCCTGCCCCCCATTCCTCCCCCACTTCATGCCCCCATGAACCCCTTGAAATTGGCTCTAGGGCATTGGGAGGTAACTCCCCAGAACAGCTCATGAGGAGAGGAGAAAGTGGATCCTTCCATCAGGGAAAGTGGAATGCTTGCGTAGGCAGAATGACTTGGAAAACACAAGGTGGAGGATCATCTATTTGCACAAATATGAACACCCATAATTAAAATACAGAATGAAATAAGCACCCAGAATTAAAATGTGCAGCAAAGAAATCCTATTTACAGGAAGGAAAAGAGAGCATTGTGTAGCAGATCATATTGATGCTGTCTCAGAGGAGGACATTTCCTTTTTTCTTTTAGGGTCCTTTGAAGATCTCGCTGTTCGTTTCATGGACAAGGAGTGGGCGTTGCTGGATCCTGACCAGAGAGCTCTGCATAAGGACGTCATGGAGGAGAATTGTGGGATCGTGGCCTCTGTTGGTAAGGCTCCTTGTGGGATTGACATATCTGCCTGGAAATTCAAAAAATACCTCTATGTGACCAACCTCATATATTTTCACAGAGCTCAACAGCACCCCCTATAACACCTGGGAACCTAACACCCCCACCATAAACAGTAAATTACAGTTTTTTATTTGAACAATCTTCCTCAAAGTATTCCTCTGAGCTGCCTAGGCCATCTTAAATGTCAGCTTCAGAATTGTTAGGAAAGATAAGTAGCTTCAGGTTTTCTGTTTTTGTTTTTGCTCTTGTCATTCTTGGGTTGACCAAAGAGATGACTGACATTGGAGATGGAGGGGATGCCATGACTGGGCCAAACAAAATTCAGCCAAGAGAAGAGCCAGGCCTATTGAATCTCAGGTAGTAGTAGCAGTGAAGATGATGATAGTAATACAGTGGTACCTCGGTTTACAAACTTATTCTTTTCCGGACTGTTCTTAAATCGAAGTACCACTGTAGTAATAATAATAATTTTTATTTATACTCTGCCCATCTGCCTGTGTTGCCCCAGCCACTCTGGGCGGCTTCCAACACATATATAAACATCAAACATAAATAATAATAATCTGATCCCCTATAAAAAGAACATTAACTTTAAACAACTTATACTAGTGGCCAAAATTGTGGAAACATTTCATGAAAAGTGTATTTCTGAGGTTTGATGGCTCATAACACCACTTTTGTTGGGAGTAATACCATAAAATTATATATCAATGGAAAGATAATTTAATGAAGAATGTAATGCAAGAACTTTTATGAAGGAGTTTTCATTAGAACAGCAATCATAAAGAAAAACTGTGATACCTTTGGTAACCGTTGGTAACCTTTAGTTTTAATTATGGCCTTAAAAGGCCTTCCCGTGAAGTGAACCAAGTTTTACATTCTGCAGTTGTAATAATGTGAAACCAAGACTGAATTATTGCCTCTGTTAATTAGGCTTTATTGCTGGGTTGCTTCTGACTAACAAGTTTCTTTAGTCAGCTCCATAGATTTCCGATTGGGTTAAAGTTTGGGCTATTCCCAGTCAATTCCAGCAGTGGAATAGGATTATATTGAAAGCACCTTTTGCACACAGCAGCAACATGACATGGAGCTGAATCCTGTTGAAATAGAAAATAAACAAATATTTCTATAAATATATGTAAATGCTTCTGTATATGGGAAAAGATCACCTGCGGAACACTTCAGTTTGGGCTCAAGCATTTCATTCATGCATTTTGGGGCATTTATATTCCCATTAATGACGCAAATTCTGCCCACACCTTTTGCTGCCATACTACTCCAGATCATCACACTATCCGGGTGTTTCACGGTCAGTGTAACGCAAGTAGGATGTAAATCTTCTCCGATTCTTCTCCTCGCATATTTCATGCCATCACTACCAAGTAAGGAGATTTGGGTCTCATCACTCCAAATAACACTATCCCATTGTTCCGCTGTCTAATTAATCTTTTCAAGCTTGGCTTGAGAGATAACAATGGCTTTTTCCTTAGAATTCTAGCCTTTAGGCCAGTCCTTGCATTCAACTTCACATTACATTTGCCATGTCATCTTGTATACACCCGGATGATTTTCTTCTGTCATTTAGGGACAGTCTCTTCATTGTTCAATCATCACTTTCCTTTGTGCACCTTTTCCTGCCTTTGCCAGTCTGATTTTGGAGTGACTGAGTCTCCTTATACCTCTTCAAAAATATAGAAAGCTTTGCTTAAGTTTTCACCAATCTCTCTTCTAATTTTTTCATAACTGTAGCCTTGTTCACTTAATAGTTAATAGTACAATTTTACATTGCTTTCTGGGGGACCAGTCAACTCTTTGTGCCATTTCTATGATTTTATTCTACTTTACAAACTCACTAAATGAAAGAGCACAAAAACCAACCAACTTGATAGGAATCACATAACACACTGACAAAAGTCAACCTAAGCAAGTTGTGCTTCCTTTTTTTGGTTATTTGGCTATAAGGTTTCATAGAATATGGGTAAGTGAACAAACTTTGTTGGATTGCATTCTTGATTAAATTATCTTCCCATTGATATATAATTTTATATATAATATAAAATTCCCATTGATATATAATTGAATCAGACCGCACACTGGCTAGAGCTCAACTTCAAGCCTACCAAGTGGCAATGGCGACGGCGAAGAGGACCTTCTTCACCGTTTCTATTGCATCTGCAGAAAACAGCAGCAGGAGACTATTTCAGGTGGTTCGCAGTCTATCAGAACCACCTTTGTCATCAGGGCCTGGTAGGGACCCCAAGATCTCCTGCAATGCTTTTGCAAAGTTTTTTGCAGATAAAGTCACTCAGATTCAGAAGGAGGTAGACTCCACCGTGGGAGCAGGGCCGGGGTGGGAGAGTGCTAGAGCCCTGTCTAGTCATGTTTCATGGGATCAATTTCAATCTGTTACCTCCGAGTATGTGGACAGGCTGCTTGGACGAGCGAAACCGACCACCTGTCTCCTTGATCCTTGTCCATCCTGGCTAGTAAAAGCAAGCCGGGAACGGCGGGGCGATGGGCTTCACGGGGTGGTGAATGCTTCCCTCTGTGAGGGAGTCTTCCCAGACCTGCTGAAAGAGGCGGTCATTAAACCGCTTCTAAAAAAAAACATCTTTAGACCCGGCCAATATGGCCAACTATTGCCAAGTCTCAAATCTACCATTCCTGGGCAAGGTGATTGAGCAGGTGGTTGATGAACAACTCCAAGCACACCTGGAGGATGCGGACCATTTGGATCCCTTCCAGTCGGGATTCAGGCCTCATCATGGGACTGAAACTGCCTGGTCGTGCTGGTCGATGATCTCCAGTGGGCTAGGGACAAAGGTGAGAGCTGTTTGCTAGTTCTGCTGTGTGTCTTAGCGGCTTTTGACACCATTGACCATAACATCCTATTATTATAATATTACTCCAAACGAAGTGGTGTTATGAGCCATTAAACCTCTGAAATACACCTTTTTCCAAAAGGCTTCCACAATTTTGGCCACTACTGTATATCAAAAAAAGCAACATTCAACAACTCATCAGAATCCAATAATAAATATGTTTGTTAATTACAGACAACGTAGGTAATAACCACACCCCCAACTCCCTTCAGTTCTTCTCCATTTGTTCCTGAGGCTCCAATCCCTTTTTGTTTCCATTGCAGATTATGATGAATCAGAAATCGAGAACAAAGGTGACCCCGATAAAATTCCCAGAGAGCAGAAACCACGTAAAAAATTGAAGTGTGGAGAAAGCTGCAGTCAGAGCTCCCATTCCACTTCCCATCAACAAAATCTCATTGGAAAGAAACTCTACCAGTGCATGGAATGTGGAAAGAGCTTCAGTCAGAGCTCCTCTCTCAGTTCCCATCAAAGAATTCATACAGGGGAGAAACCCTATCAGTGTGTAGAATGTGGAAAGAGCTTCAGTCAGAGCTCCTCTCTCAGTTCCCATCAAAGAATTCATACAGGGGAGAAACCCTATCAGTGTGTAGAATGTGGAAAGAGCTTCAGTCAGAGCTCCACTCTCACTTCCCATCAAAGAATTCATACAGGGGAGAAACCATATCAGTGCTTTGAATGTGGAAAGAGCTTCGATCGGAGCTCCAAACTCACTTCCCATCAAAGAATTCATACAGGGAAGAAACCATATCAGTGTGTGGAATGTGGAAAGAGTTTTAGTTGCAGCCAAACTCTCACTTCCCATCAAAGAATTCATACAGGGGAGAAACCCTATCGGTGCTTTGAATGTGGAAAGAGCTTCAGTTGGAGCACCAAACTCACTTCCCATCATAGAATTCATACAGGAGAGAAACTGTATCAGTGCTTTGAATGTGGAAAGAGCTTCAGTCACAGCCAAAGTCTCACTTCCCATCAAAGAATTCATACAGGGGAGAAACCATATCAGTGTGTGGAATGTGGAAAGAGCTTCAGTCAGAGTTCCCATCTCACGTCCCATCAAAGAATTCATACAGGTGAGAAACCCTATCAGTGCTTTGAATGTGGAAAGAGCTTCAGTCACAGCCACAATCTCACTTCCCATCAAAGAATTCATACAGGGCAGAAACCATATCAGTGCTTTGAATGTGGAAAGAGCTTCAGTCAGAGCTCCACTCTCACTTCCCATCAAAGAATTCATACAGGGCAGAAACCATATCAGTGCTTTGAATGTGGAAAGAGCTTCAGTCACAGCCACAATCTCACTTCCCATCAAATAATTCATACAGGGGAGAAACCATATCAGTGTGTGGAATGTGGAAAGAGCTTCAGTCGGAGTGCTCATCTCACTTCCCATCAAAGAATTCATACAGGGGAGAAACCCTATCAGTGTGTGGAATGTGGAAAGAGCTTTAGTCGGAGCGCTCATCTCACTTCCCATCAAAGAATTAATACAGGGGAGAAACCCTGCCAGTGTGAGGAATGTGGAAAAAGCTTCAGTCAGAGGTGCTCTCTCACTTCCCATAAAAGAATCCATACAGGGGAGAAACCATATCAGTGTGTGGAATGTGGAAAGAGCTTCAGTCAGAGTTCCCATCTCACGTCCCATCAAAGAATTCATACAGGTGAGAAACCCTTTCAGTGCTTTGAATGTGGAAAGAGCTTCAGTCACAGCCACAATCTCACTTCCCATCAAAGAATTCATACAGTGGAGAAACCATATCAGTGCTTTGAATGTGGAAAGATCTTCAGTTGTAGCACTGAGCTCACTTCCCATCAAATAATTCATACAGGGGAGAAACCCTATCAGTGTGTGGAATGTGGAAAGAGCTTCAGTCAGAGCGCTCATCTCACTTCCCATCAAAGAATTCATACAGGGGAGAAACCCTATCAGTGTGTGGAATGTGGAAAGAGCTTCAGTCAAAGCTCGAACCTCACTTCCCATAAAAGAATCCATACGAAGGTCAGAAAAATCATAATACAGCTTTAGGTGCCAGAACTTTTTAACCAGGCCTTTGTCTGATTGCCATCTAATGCCCTTTTAAAATGTGGTGTTTTGTGTTTTTATGTTGTAACCATCCTGAGACCTGTGGGTGTAGGGAATAGACACCAACTCTTAAAGGCCATGGGGTTTTGCCCCCCCAATAAAATATTTGAGGAAACCATGCCCAAATTTCTTTTCTAGTGTTATTTTTTCAAACACAACCTTTTATTCTTCCGTAACTTGCCATACAATTTCTTTTTCAATTTGCCCTGTTGAAAAATAAAAAATAAATGCACAAAGGTTATGAGGAAAACAAAATATAGTGGTACCTCGGGTTACATACGCTTCAGGTTACATAGACTCGCTAACCAGGTTAAGAACTTTGCTTCAGGATAAGAACAGAAATTGTGCGTTTAATGAAAAACTATCGTCCAATCTCTCTTTTAAATATGGACTATAAAATTTTTGCGAACGTCATGGCTACAAGATTAAAAAGAGTGCTGAAAGACTATATCCACAAAGATCAAGCAGGTTTTTTACCAGGAAGACAAATAAATAATAATACAAGAATTATTGTGGATATTCTAGAAAAACTGGAAAAAAACATAAATATAGATGCAGCACTAATGTTTATAGATGCGGAGAAAGCCTTTGACAATATCTCTTGGACATTTATGAAGAAGAATTTGGAAAAGATGGCAGTTGGACAAAGATTTTTAAATGGCATTAATGCCATCTACACAGAACAAAAAGCAAAAATTATAGTAAACAGTGTGATATCGGAGGAAATTGAAGTTGAGAAAGGAACAAGACAAGGGTGCCCTATCTCCCCTTTACTATTTATCACGGTCCTGGAGGTCCTCCTAAACATGATACGAACGGAGAAACAGATAAAAGGAATAAGGGTGGGGGAGAAGGAATACAAACTACGCGCCTTTGCGGATGATTTGATGCTATCCCTACAAGAACCTGAAAGCAGTGTCCCCAAAGCTTTGGAAACAATTGAATTGTTTGGACGTGTAGCTGGCTTCAAACTTAACAAACAGAAAACCAAAGTATTGACAAAAAACATGAACTCAGTACAGATACAAAAATTACAAGACTATACTGGCCTCAATTTTGTTAAAAATGTAAAATATCTAGGTATTAACCTTACAGCAAAAAATCTGAACCTGTACAAGGACAATTATGAAAAACTGTGGACAGAGATAAAGAAAGATTTAGAGATTTGGTCAAGACTGAAACTCTCATTGGTGGGCAGAATAGCTGCCATTAAAATGAATGTGCTACCAAGGATGCTGTTTTTATTTCAAGCCATTCCAATTGTGGATAAATTGGACTGTTTCAAAATATGGCAAAGGGACCTATCGAAATTCATATGGCAAGGAAAAAAGCCCAGAATTAAATTTAAGATTTTAAAAGACTCTAAAGAGAGAGGAGGCTTTGCCCTGCCAGATTTAAAGATTTACTTTGAAGCAGCGGCCTTTTGCTGGCTAAAACACTGGTTTAAATTGGAAAATGTTGACGTGTTGGACTTGGAAGGCTTTGACAACATGTTCGGATGGCATGCTTATCTTTGGTACGATAAGGTAAAAGTTCACAAGACTTTTAAGAACCATATAATCAGAAAAGCCCTGTATCAGGTTTGGATGAGATACAAAGATTTGTTAGAGAGAAAGACTCCTAGATGGCTTTCACCTGTGGAGGCCAAGGCATACAAGAGACCTAATATGTCTGCAAGATGGTTAAGATATGCAGATATATTGCAGCCAGAAGGTGAGTTGATTAAGTTGAAAAGTTATGATCAAGTAAAAAGTGAAGTCACTGACTGGCTGCAATATCATCAGATTTATGAGATATTTAAAGCAGACAAGAAAATTGGTTTTCAAATGGAAAAATCAAAACTGGAAACAGAATTGATTGAATCAAACTCTAAAAACCTTTCCAAGATGTATAACTTGCTGCTGGAGTGGCATACGAAAGATGAATTGGTTAAATCGACAATGATAGACTGGGCAAAAGATGTGGGTCACAACATTATGATGGATGACTGGGAGAGATTGTGGAAGAAAGGTATCAAATTTACAGCTTGTAATAGTTTAAGAGAGAATGTGATGAAAATGCTTTATAGATGGTATCTGACACCAGTTAAGATAGCAAGGATGAATCCTACAATGTCTAATGTGTGTTGGAAATGTAAATCTGCGGAAGGTACCTTTTATCATATGTGGTGGTCATGTCCAGGGGTAAATGCTTTCTGGGACAAGATATATAATGAACTTAAGAAGGTAATGAAAATTACCTTTGTTAAGAAACCAGAGGCATTCCTTTTGAGCATGACTAATGAAGAGATACCCAGTCAGGATAGAGTATTTTTTATGTATGCCACTACAGCTGCTAGAATCTTATTGGCTAGAAATTGGAAAGGCGAAGAGATTCCGACAGTGGAAGAATGGCAGATGAAGCTAATGGACTTTATGGAACTCGCCGAACTGACCGCGAGAATCCGAGACCAGAGGGAGGAGAAGGTGTCGCAGGATTGGAAGAAATTTAAGGATTATTTAGTCAAATGTGTTAAATTGAATATTTGAGCAGAATTAGCTTACAGAATCGGCTTTAGCTTGTTTATGTTAGATAGAATAGTGCAGAAGAAGTTTAGATTTGAATGTTATAAATGCTTAAGAGTATCTAAAGATATTGAGTTTAAGTGAGAACCTATATTTGTTCAATTAATTTAAAGTTTATTGAGAGATAAGGTAAAGATTTATGGGAAAAGATACAAAGCCACCCAAATTATATATTAGTTTTGAATGCAGTGGGGGGAACGGGGGAAGTCCCAATGTATGTAAAGAAGATAGAATAAAGAAGATGATTAAGATAGATAGGTGTATGTTTAGGTATGTATTTGTGTTTTTTATCTTATGTTTATTGTTATTGTTATTGTTATAGTTGTTGTTTATTGTTTCTTGGCTATTATGTATTTTTGTATTCTTTGTTGGTTGATATATGGAAAATAATAAAATCTTTAAAAAAAAAAAAAGAACAGAAATTGTGCAGCGGCAGCGGGAGGCCCCTTTAGCTAAAGTGGTGCTGCAGGTTAGGAACAGTTTCAGGTTAAGAACAGACCTCCAGAACGAATTAAGTACTTAACCCGAGGTACCACTGTACAAGAAAATACAAACGTGGAGAGGTCCCATCTTTGGGGGCCAAATGCAAAAGTTTCTTTAAAGCAGGGTTTCCCAAACTTGGGTCCCCGGCAGTGTTAGTGCTTTGAAAAAATAAAGGTCCTGACCTCCTTTGCCTGGTCCTCAGATCATAGTCAGCACAAAGAGTCCTTGAAAAAGAGTACTTTGCAGAATGCTGCTTTTATTACAAAAACAAAAACTTCTCCAACCACCACCAACAGCTTTACACATCAAACGCTACCAGCTTTCTACTGTTTTAACCTGGAATAGATATATAATCTCACCTTTGCTTTATTTTGTATGCTTATATCTGATCACACCTTTGCTTTATTCTGTATGCTTATATCTGATCAATGCTTGCAATGTATTTGAGTAACCATTTATGGATTAAGACTGTGCCTTGTAAGGAATGCTTCTTACAAAGAGTTTGTGGGTTATAGCTGAACTAAGCAGAAATATCTAGCTAGGCAAATTGACCGCAGAAGATATAAATTATGTCATGAGTCCTATGTCCCCAAGTGAGTCATGTTGTTGGGAGAAACAGGATGTCTGCAGAATGTTCTGGGTGTTTGAGATATATAGAGAGTTTTGACCAAGTGACATAATGAGATTTATATGCTTGCCTCAGCTAAACAATGACCCAATGAAAGGAATTGGGGGAGAGTTCACAGGGGTAGAAGGTCGTTACAAGAAAGCAGAAGTGAATCTCCTTGCATCAGCTAACTAGGGTGAAGTTCAGAGAGTCTTCTGGGGACAAGAGGTTGGATTTCTGGGTTGCTGTTATACGCTGTCATACGCTCATTGGCTTGATGCTCAATCCAGGATATGAATATGTAATGTTTGAAGGATCTATAAAACCCTTTGGATATCTGTGATTAATGTCCAGTCTTTTGGAGATGACTCCCTGGACCTATTGCTCAGCAATAAAAGCTTACTCTCGATCTCCCCATATCCCGTGTTTGGCATTTATTTTAAGAACTAAGGTTCCCGGTGTGTTATAACATTACCATCCTACCCAAACACCCAAACGGATCACACACACACACACACACACACACACAAGCATATTTGGGTAAAAGGTTCACAGTCATGCAGGCTTTGCCAATTCATTGTAGGCCGCAGACTCATGCTGACTCAGTTCCTTTTGTATTAAAGAAACAGTGGCTAATTTTTAAGCCATGACAGGCAGCTCCCAGTTCCCATTAACCCACCCCAGATTCAGCTGCCTTGGCATGGATTTTGAAGTCAGCCAGCACCCACAGCCGGGGAGTCCTCAACTCCGCCTGCGAGACCAGCTCTGTCCGCTCAGGCAGGGAGACCATGGAGGGCAAAGGAAACAGGAAGCACCCCTGCTAGGAGACCCCCCTCAACAAAACCCCAACCCCAGAGTCTGTTCAGCCCCCTCCGCTTCTTGTAGCTGGAGTCAGTCTGGGCACTGCCCTCCCAGGACAGGTGGGAAAGGCCTGCCAGGCAGGGAGCAGATCCTGCAGGACTCCCAGCATGAAAACCTGGGAGGTGAGTCTTGGGCAAAGAAGGGACAAGGGAGTTCCCTGTCTCCAAGGCGTGGGACTTACCTTCTCTTTGATCGGGCCACAGGTAGGCCAACTCCGGCCGAGCTATGACATTCTGTAGAGGACAGAAAAATCTGGGTCAGATGACACATTATATGTCCTGCTGTCCTTGGCCAACAACAAATGGTTGCTGTTTCTCGTGTTGAATATATGCTATATGGTAATTTATCAACCTAATAGGTATCTCAAGCCATTTGCACATAACAAAATATGTATTTTATCAAAGTAATTGTTGAACTGAAATACAATTAAGAAGTATGTTTTTTGGGGGGGCAAGAGAGTGGGGCCCTAAGCTATAGCTTGTTTAACTTATATGTAAATCTGTCACTGCCTGTGGTTTCCAGCAATTGCGATTCAGAAGCATGCACCTTGTACGCCTCCTTCCTGCAACTCCTGCAGCCCAGCTGGTGCCAAACGTCTTGCTCTGCTTTCCCTTGGACCACATCAGCCAGGCCGAGAGGGGGGTCTTGTCGTCTGGGTAGCCCAGGACTTCCAGACACGTGGACCAGGCTGCCTTATCCACCCAGCTCCGTAATCTCTGCACCAGTGGGTTCCCAATTAGCTAAGTACCGCAGAGCCCCTGATTTTCAAAATCCGAGCCATGGACCCCCTCCTTTCGGAAATGTTGATATCTCTGTGGTAGTTTTTGTTATGTGAATGGTGCCAAGGAGCCCCTGGGTGGGTTGTGCAGACCTCCTGGGATCCACGGACCACCAATTGGGATCTACTGCTCTACACTGCTTGAGAATCTAAGGAGCACCTGCAGCATCCATGGCCCAGGTACTTCAGCATCCCAGTCTCACAGAGCCTGTGCGAAAACAGCAAGCAGAATTTGAACACAAGCCTTTTCACCTTGCTGGTGTTTTCCAGCATAGCTCTGTTGGTAGGGCATGGGACTCTTTAAATAACAACAACAACAACAATAATAATAAAGTATAAGTTTTCAAATCTACAAAAACAGGAGAAATACAATACAGTTAATTAACCAGCACAGCAAATTATTTCTTGTTACTCGACTTCCCTTCCACCCTTCCATGGTTTCCTTAAATTATCTCTTACTGCTGCATATTATAATAATTGCAACCGTTCTTCCAATCATTTTATTCTCTTAACAATTTTTTACTGCTGAGCTCACTCCCAACTGACTCGTGTTTTAACATGTTTGCAGTAAAAAAAAATTAAAATAATCTACAAATAGTTTCCAATCCTCTTCAAGGATGGCTTCTTCTTGTTTTCTGAAGAGCATGAGACTCCAGGGTTGTGGGTTCGAGCCCCACGTTGGATGAAAGATTCCTGCCCTGCAGGGGGTTGGAATAGATGATCCTCGGGGTCCCCCTTCCAACACTGCAGTTCTGTGATTCTCTGTTGTTGTTTTTAAATAATATTTATTAAAAGTTTTTCCAATTAAATCCAAATTACAATACATGATTAACTTTTTCCAAACTCCCCTTTCTCTCACCAAGAGGAGCATACAAAACAAACCCCCCTCTCACTGGGGTGGTCAACAATTCTTTCCCAATTTAACCACTTACTTTGCACATATCATCTTTACCTTTTTCGACTTCCCCGATTCCCCTCCTGTTGATTTCCAGATTAACCCTAATTCACAGTTATTTCCAATTAAACCCCATATTACTTTTCCTCCTTCTCACATTTTTCTTAATTAATTCTTTTACTAGTTAATTTTTCATCTTACACAACTCATTTATCATTTTAACCTATCCTCTGCATACACTATATTCCTGGTCCTCCATTGCCTAATTCCAAATTTCATTACAACAACCCATTTTGAAATTAATTTCATTTTAACTCTTTCCCCCCTTTCCTCCTATACTCCTTACAATTATATTTCTTATTCATTAACCATTATCCATTACCAAACCATATGTCTATACCATAACATAAAGAGAATTTCCATAAAGACATTCATTTTTCAACCCACGCCCACCCATTCAAATTCCAAAACCCCATAATCCTGGGAAAGTGGCTTCTGCTCCTTTCTTATCTCATGTGTCCTTGAAACTTTCTCAACATTGTCCAGGCTCTGTACTGCCTTCGGTTGAGCTCTCTTCTTTACTGCAGCCTTCCCATTCTTGCTTCTTCTTGTTTTAACGCTTCCAACTTTTCTGTTTCGCTTTCGTGGGTTGAAACCATGAATTTTTTATCCTGGATCTTCTCTTCTTCCGTAGTTTTATTCTCATAGCTTTAACAAAAAGTCAGAAATTCATTTTCCTGCAAAGCCAAGTCCAGAGGTACCACTGTCCCCGTTAACTGATTTAACTGGTTTACTCCCACTGTTAGATTGTACAAAAGTTCCAAGACCTTTGTTTGAAAGTCCTTCAACCGTTTCCTTTTAGGCATCCTTAAAGTTTTAAAAGCTTATGCAGTTCGAATATGTTTCTTCGCTGCACAAGCAGCCATCCAAAGTTTCCTCAAAGAGGGTAATAGTATCTTAAAGGCTTCAAGAATTTCCTTGACACAAAGTTATTCAAAAGCTTCGGACTTGAAAATTACACTGTGTCCTTTTGTTTCAACTCTCCGGGAACCGACCTCCATTTTTGAAGTTCCCAAGACAACCGAATTTTAAAGTCACTTTTTTCCTTTTTTAAAAAATCAGTACTTACAAATCCAAATTAGCCGAATCGTGGAAGAATTGGACGCTCTCTCTGTCAGCAGCCGCTACTTCTCACTGCGAGGCTAGTGTTGTATCCACAGCCCACACGCCTCAACCTCGCCCGTCACAGCAGCCCTTACTAGGGCTTACCGGAGAGCAAGGGAGGCACCCCGGGGGACCAGCCAGATCCCATGGCTCCAGGACGCTCTACCTGCAGTTTCTTGGGGGGTCGAGGCGCAGTCTCGACTCCCCCCTCCCCCACAGCGACATAGAAACCTCGGAGCCGAGGCTTCTATCAACTGAGCAGAATGGCGTCCAACCAGAAGCAGAATTTGAACACGAGCCTTTTCACCTTGCTGGTGTTTTCCAGCATAGCTCTGTTGGTAGGGCATGGGACTCTTTAAACAACAACAACAACAACAACAACAACAACCATAATAAAGTATAAGTTTTCAAATCTACAAAAACAGGAGAAATACAATACAATACAGTTAATTAACCGACACACCAAATTATTTCTTGTTACTCGACTTCCCTTCCACCCTTCCATGGTTTCCTTAAATTATCTCTTACTGCTGCATATTATAATAATTGCAACCGTTCTTCCGATCATTTTATTCTCTTAACAATTTTTACTGCTGAGCTTACTCCCAACCCACTCATGTTTTAACATGCTTGCAGTAATTTTTTTTAAAACTATATTCTACAAATAGTTTCCAGTCCTCTACAAGGATGGCCTCTTCTTGATCCCTGAAGAGCATGAGACTTCAGGGTCGCAGGTTCAAGCCTCACATTGGATGAAAGATTCCTGCCCTGCAGGGGGTTGGACTAGATGATCCTCGGGGTCCCGCTTCCAATGCTACAATTCTGTGATTCTCTGAATTGGGATTCAGAAGCATTGCTGCTGCCTCCAGCTGTGGAGGCAGAGCATATAGGCATCATGGCTAGGAGCCAGCCATAACCCTCTCCTTCACGATTCCTGGTGGGAGCCTTGAAGTTGTCAAGGATCGAACCCGGGACCTTCTGCCTGCCAAGCCCTGCTTATGGAAGCTTTTAATATTTGATGAATTATTGTATTTTAATATTTTGCATCTTAAAGAGCAGAGACATCACCTTGTTGACAAAGGTCCGTATAGTTAAAGCTCTGGTTTTCCCAGTAGTGATGTATGGAAGTGAGAGCTGGACCATAAAGAGGGCCAATCGCCAAAGAATTGATGCTTTTGAATTATGGTGCTGGAGGAGAAGAAGCTGTGGTCCGAACGCTTTCATGATAGTTCATTGATCGGGTGCTAATATTTCTGCCGGCTCCCGTCCACCCGTCCCGGCTGCCTGGACATTTATCCTCTGGGGGCCCCTCTGCAAAAAGGTGGACTTTGGCACACTCGTACACCATCGTGACTCAGGCCTGGATTTAGGAATTAGCATTGGCATTGTATACAGCCTGACTGCATGCATGTTTACTCCAAACTCAATTCTGCTGAATTCATTGGTGCGCACGCCCAAGCGGGCAAGCAGAGGTCAGCCATGAAACTTACCAGATGACCCCGGGGCCAGTGACTGTCGCTCAGTGTCACCTACCTTGCAGGATTGTTGTGAGGATATGGAGAGAGGGAGGCCCAGGCCACCTTGAGCTCCTTGGACGGGTGGGATATGAAACGTGATAAAAACATGAGGAGAGCCCCAGAATGGCAGTGTCTGGGTTTCAACACTGCTGTCTGGGCATGCCCTTATTATATCACAAAGCAGAAAACTAGCAAATCAGCAGAACTGTACTCTATTCACGCTTTCCTCTCCCCTTTTCTGGCCTTGGGCACATCCTATGACCGTCCTTGCTGCAAAGTTTGCTTGCCTCGTCATTGCCAGGCTTATTTGATTCATTAAGAGGGTTCATCATCATCATCAATTTTTTTATTTATACCCCTCCCATCTTTTTGGGTTTCCTCAGCCACTCTGGGCGGCTCCCAACAGAATATTAAAAACGCATTAAAACATCAAACATTAAAAACTTCCCTAAACAGGGCTGCCTTCAGATGTCTTCTAAAAAGTCAGGTAGCTGTTTATTTCCTTGACCTCTGAAGGGAGGGCGCTCCATAGGGTGGGCGCCACCACCAAGAAGGCCCTCTGCCTGGTTTCCTGCAACTTCACTTCTTGCATTGAGAGAACCGCCAGAAGGCCCTCGGAGCTGGACCTCAGTGTCCAGGCTGAACAGTAGACCCCCGGGTTACGTTATCTTCAGGTAAAGAATGTGGCAAACCCGGAAGAGTATTATTTTGGGTTTTGCTGCGTGTACATGCACAGAAGTGGCGCCTCTGCTTATGGAATTTTCAGGGTGCGTAAGGACCACCAGAATGAATTGCATCCGTATCCAGAGGGTCCACTGAATCTGAAAAATATTACCAGTATTATGAAGCAATCCAACATTTTAGGAAATATTTGTTTATATTCTATAAGGCAATATAGTAATTCGGATGATGAGCAGAGATTTAGGGGGCGGTGGAATCTTTCACACCTCTGAAAACCCTACTCTGATGTTATGTAAGAGCTCCCCACATGGGGGCACAATAGGCATTCATGTTTGGATCCCAAGGATAACTGCCTGCAAAGCTCAGGGATTTTTTTTGCTGAGAAATTCAGGGCATCGCCATGCTATCCAAGCCTCCATCGTGGGCACACAGGATTCTGCCTGTGTTTACCTCTCAGAAACGTAGAGCAAATGAAAGCAGCTGGGAGGGTAGAATCTCCAGCAAGGTGGAACATAAAAGAGCATAAGATGAAATTACTGGGTGAAACCAATGACCTATCAAGTTCTGCTCCTCCTGCTCCGGAGGGTAGGAATCGAACCCATGGCTTCAAGTTACAAGAAAGGAGATTCCAATTAAAAGTTAGGAAGAACTTTCTGGTGGCAAGAGCTATTTGACAGTGGAATGGTCTCCCTTGGGGGTGGGGGTGGACTCTCCTTCCTTGGAGGTTTCTAAGCAGAGATTGGGCGGCCATCTGCCAGGGATGCTTTAGCTGAGATTCCTGCATTGCTGGGGGTTGGACTAGATGACCCTCGGACCCCCTCCTATCTCTCCACTCCTGAATTCGAGGAGGAGGTTCCTTGCCTCCTGCAAAGCCCTTTCCCCTGCAAGCTGTTCCTCTGGTTTCCGGCCAACAGAGGGAGATCGTAGAATCCTAGAGTTGGAAGAGACCACAAGGGCCACCCAGTCCAACCCCCTGCCAAGCAGGAAACACCATCAAAGCATTCTTGACAGATGGCTGTCAAGCCTCCGCTTCAAGACCTCCAAAGAAGGAGACTCCACCACACTCCTTGGCAGCAAATTCCACTGTCAAACAGCTCTTACTGTCAGGAAGTTCTTCCTAATGTTTAGGTGGAATCTTCTTTCTTGTAGTTTGAATCCATTGCCCCGTGTCCGCTTCTCTGGAGCAGCAGGTGCTCAGAGTCCAAACAACAACCTCACCCCAAAAGCATATCTGGGCATTGGCTTAGCCAGAGGGGCAGCTGCCCCCCTAAATCCATAAAAAAGAATAAAAATCTGATGTTCTGCCGAGGCTGAGCTGGGTGGACTCGGCTCTGCAAGGGTTAAAGGGAACTGATCTGCCTTCCTAGAGAGGACAGGAAGCAAGAGGGGGCCAGGTCCTCCGGAGCCAAGGCCCCTCCCTCCCCAGTCCTCTCCTGCAAGGGCTGCATGGCTGTCCCCTCCTGGGATCTGGTGAGTCTCCTCTCTCTCCCCCCAGAGGGTGCAGTGGGGAGGCGGTGGGGGTCCCAGGGCTGCAGCAGGGGAGGATGCCAGCCTGGGGGGCCTGATCTGCTCATGCAGGGGGAGGAGAGGGTTCTGCCAGGGAGGGGCGAGGTCTGCAACGCTCTCCTTCCTGGAGATCAGAGGATCCCAAACTCATTTGGCCTTTCAGAAAAAAAGGACTCCCACGAAATCTCCCTTCTTTAAGCAAAGGAGTCCCTAGGACTTTAACTCTGTGTGACATCGCTCAGCGTCATTGCACAACAGAGGAAACATGTGCAAATGGTTTTCCAAAGCTGGACGAGGAGGTGGACTAGCCCCCCTCCCATCAAAAAACCCACGTGGAGGAAGGAAGTTAAAGTGGGAGAGAAAGGGCGGGGATAAAGAGAGGGATCCCAGCCCATAGTCTGGCTGCTGTATTATAGACCAGTTTCCCAATCATCTCCAAGGGCAGCTCCACACAAAGGCCAGTGCAGCAATCCCCTCGCACCCAGAGCAGGGCATCCCAGGACCACATCCTCTCTCTCCCAAAGGGATTCTTGCTGGCAAAGCAGCTGGAAATGGGCGCTGCTACTCACCTGGCCCCAGGGAGCTTGGCATCAAAGGCTGTGTCTGTGTGTTAAGCTATTTAATAGAATAATAATAATAATAATAATAATAATAATAATAATAATAATTTTACAGCCTATATTTCAAGGGAGATGTCTTTGACACCACCCACTTGGCCCTCAGGGAGTTGACCAGATGCATACCTTGCCCTCAGAGCAAAGAAAAAGGGACCCCACCCCAGGAGTCTGTCTTGAGAGCGGCAGAGAGTCCAAGTGCAAGAAAAGGAGACAGAAGCAGGGGAGTGGGGGTGGGGGTGTGGAGGAACTCCTGAGGACCCCCAGGTGAGGACCCCCACTAGAGCCAAGCGTCCATTTTTCACAAGATACAAACGATTCCCTTATCATTCGGTTCTGACTTCATGCATTGACTGGAAGGCAGCAGAAACCAGGCTGATTAATCTCACAGAAATTCCTTCAGTTTCCTCCACAGTCCAGTGTGCTTTGAAGATCTTGCTGTTCGTTTCACAGACGAGGAATGGGCGTTGCTGGATCCTGACCAGAGAGCTCTGCATAAGGAAGTCATGGAGGAGAATTGTGGGATCGTGGCCTCTCTTGGTAAGGCTCCCTGTGGGATCATCATATCTGCCTGGAAATTGAAAAAATACCTCTATGTGACCAACCTCATATATTGTCACAGAGCTCTACAGTGCCCCCTACAACACCTGGGAACCTAACACCCCCACAATAAATAGTAAATTACAGTTTTTTCTTTGAACAATCTTCCTCAAATTATTCCTTTTCTATCACGATTGGGCTGCTCTGAACTCCCCAGGCCATCTTAAATGTCAGCTTCGGAATTGTTAGGAAAGATAAGTAGCTTCAGGTTTTCTGTTTTTGTTTTTGCTCCTGTCAGTCTTGGGTTGACCAAAGAGATGACTGACATTGCAGATGGAGGGGATGCCATGACTGGGCCAAACAAAATCCATCCCAGAGAAGAGCCAGGCTTATTGAATCAGGTAGTAGTAGCAGTGGTGATGATGATAGTAATACAGTGGTACCTCAGTTTACAAACTTAATCTTTTCCAGACTGTTCTTAAATTGAGGTACCACTGTAGTAATAATAATCATTTTTATTTACCGTATTTTTTGCTCCATAATATGCACTTTTTTCCTCCTAAAAAGTAAGGGGAAATATCTGTGCGTCTTATGGTGCGAATTGTGGTCCCTGGAGCTGAATTGCCCAGGGGCCAAACGAGGATCATGCTTTTTATTTTACAAAGAGAAAAGGGGGTGTTGAAAGGACCCCGCTCTGCAGCTGATCAGCAAGAGATTGGGAGAGAGATAAGAGTCCCGGCTCCCTTTCAACCCCCCCCTCCATTGTTGAATGTGCTGCAGAGGGAGGTTGTTTGTTTCCCCAGCGACATGTGACTGGTTGATTAGATTATCTGTCTGGTAACTGTAGAAAAGGCTCCCTTTCCTTTAGAAGCTGCAGAAATATGAGTTGAACCCCATAAAAACGGGGCGTTTCCTCTTTGCTATTTACCCTTTGCAAAAAAAGCTGCAAAACTTTTAGCTGATCCTCAAAAAACCAGGGCTTTTCCCTTTGCAAAAAAGCTGCAAAACTTTTAGCTGATCCTCAAAAAAACAGGGCCTTTAGAGGAGGAAAACCAGAAAAATATTTTTTTTCTTGTTTCCTCCTCTAAAAAGGAGGTGCGCCCTATTGTCCGGTGCACACTATGGAGTGAAAAATACGGTATACCCTGCCCATCTGGCTTGGTTGCCCCAGCCACTCTGGTCGGCTTCCAACACATATATAAACATGAAACATAAATAATAATAATCTGATCCCATATAAAAAGAACATTAACTTTAAAATGAACAACTTATACTAGTCACCAAAATTGCGGAAACCTTTTGTGAAAAGTGTATTTCTGAGGTTTGATGGCTCATAAAGACCACTTTTGTTGGGGGTAATATAAAATTATATATCAATGGAAAGATAATTTAATGAAGAATGTCATGCAATAACTTTTATGAAGGAGTATTTATTAGAACAGCAATCATAAAGAAAAAACATGCAACCTTTGGTAACCATTGGCAAGTTTTAGTTTTAATTATGGCCTTACCAGGCCTTCCCATGAAGTGAACCAAGTTTTTAGTTCTGCAGTTGTAATGTGAAACCAAGGCTAAATTATTGCCTCTGTTAATTGGGCTTTATTGCTGGGTTGCTTATTGTGGCGGTCACCTGTGGATTACAATATGAAATATGAATCATATCTTTACTGGGCCTGAATCATAAGGATAAGTTTCAGATAAAATCCCAGTTAACATGGGTTTAATCTTTTCAACCTTTGCTTGAGATATAACAATTGCTTTTTCCTTAGAATTCTAACATTTAGACCAGTCCTTGCACTCAACTTCACATTATATTGTGCCATGTCATCTTGTATACACCCATTTGATTTTCTTCTGTCATGTAGGGACACAGTCTCTTCAATCTTCGATCATCACTTGCCTTTGGCACCTTTTCCTGCCTTTACCAGGCTGAGTCTCCTTATACCTCTTCAAAAATATAGAAATGCCAGCTTTGGTTAAGTTTTCCCCAATCTCTCTTCTAATTTCTTCATAACTATATCCTTGTTCACTTAATAGTTCTTTTTTACATTGCTTTCTGGGTGGTCAATCAACTCTTTATGTCATTTCTATAATTTTATTATGCTTTACAAACTCACTAAATGAAAGAACACAAAAAACTGCCAACTTGATAGCAATCACATCACACACTGACAAAAGTCAACCTAAGCAAGTTGTGCTTCCTTTTTCTGGTTATTTGGCTATAAGGTTTGATAGAATACGGGTTGGATTTCATTATTGATTAAATTATTTTACCGGTGATATAGAATTTTAAAACATTACTCCAAAAGAAGTGGTGTTATGAGCCATCAAACCTCTGAAATACACTTTTCCCCAAAAGGCTTCCACAATTTTGACCACTACTGTATATCAAACAAAGCAAAATACAACAACTCATCAGAATCAAATAATAAATATGTTGGTTAATGACAAAAAACACAGGTAATGAACACACACCCAACTCCCTTCAGTTCTTCTCCATTTGTTCCTGAGGCTCTAATCCCTTTTTGTCTTCATTGCAGATTGTGATGAATCGGAAATCGAGAACAAGGATGACCACGATAAAATTCCCAGAGAGGAGAAACCATGTAAAAATTTAAAGTGTGGAGAAAGCTGCAGTCAGAGCTCCCATTCCACTTCCCATCAACAAAATCTCATTGGAAAGAAACTCTATCAGTGCATGGAATGTGGAAAAAGCTTCAGTCAGAGCCACAGTCTCACTTCCCATCAAAGAATTCATACAGGGGAGAAACCCTATCAATGTGTGAAATGTGGAAAGAGCTTCAGCCATAGCTCCTCTCTCACTTCCCATCAAAGAATTCATACAGGGGAGAAACCATATCAGTGCTTTGAATGTGAAAAGAGCTTCAGACAGAGCTCCCATCTCACTTCCCATCAAAGAATTCATACAGGAGAGAAACCATATCAGTGTGTGGAATGTGGAAAGAGCTTCAGTCAGAGCTCCTCTCTCACTTTCCATCAAGGGATTCATACAGGGGAGAAACCATATCAGTGCTTTGAATGTGGAAAGAGCTTCAGACAGTGTTCCAAACTCACTTCCCATCAAATAATTCATACAGGGGAGAAATCCTATCAGTGTGTGGAATGTGGAAAGAGCTTCAGTCATACCTCCTCTCTCACTTCGCATCAAAGAATTCATACAGGGGAGAAACCATATCAGTGCTTTGAATGTGAAAAGAGCTTCAGTCAGAGCTCCCATCTCACCTCCCATCAAAGAATTCATACAGGGGAGAAGCCATATCAGTGTGTGGAATGTGGAAAGAGCTTCAGTCAGAGCTCATCTCTCACTTTCCATCAAGGAATTCATACAGGTGAGAAACGATATCAGTGCTTTGAATGTGGAAAGAACTTCAGTCAGAGCTCCAAACTCACTTCCCATCAAAGAATTCATACAGGGGAGAAACCCTACCGGTGTGTGGAATGTGGAAAGAGCTTCAGTCGGAGCTCCTCTCTCACCTCCCATCAAAGAATTCATACAGGGGAGAAACCATATCAGTGCATTGAATGTGGAAAGAGCTTCAGTCAGAGCTCCAAACTCACTTCCCATCAAAGAATTCATACAGGGGAGAAACCCTACCATTGTGTGGAATGTGGAAAGAGCTTCAGGAAGAGCTCCAAACTCACTTCTCATCAAAGAATTCATACAGGGGAGAAACCCTACCATTGCGTGGAATGCGGAAAGAGCTTCAGTCAGAGCTTTAAACTTACTTCCCATCAAAGAATTCATACAGGGGAGAAACCCTATCAGTGTGTGGAATGTGGAAAGAGCTTCGGTAGGAAAGACCATCTCACTTTCCATCAAAGAATTCATACAGGGGAGAAACCCTATAAGTGTGTGGAATGTGGAAAGAGCTTCACTGATAGCTCCTCTCTCACGTCCCATCGAAGAATTCATACAGGGCAGAAACCCTATCAGTGCTTTGAATGTGGAAAGAGCTTCAGTCAGAGCCACAATCTCAATTCCCACCAAAGAATTCATACAGGGGAGAACCCATATCAGTGCTTTGAATGTGGAAAGAGCTTCCGTCAGAGCCACAGTCTCACTTCCCATCAAAGAATTCATACAGGGGAGAAACCCTACCGGTGTGTGGAATGTGGAAAGAGCTTCAGTCGGAGCTCCTCTCTCACCTCCCATCAAAGAATTCATACAGGGGAGAAACCATATCAGTGCATTGAATGTGGAAAGAGCTTCAGTCAGAGCTCCAAACTCACTTCCCATCAAAGAATTCATACAGGGGAGAAACCCTACCATTGTGTGGAATGTGGAAAGAGCTTCAGGAAGAGCTCCAACCTCACTTCCCATCAAAGAATCCATACGAAGGTCGGGGAAAGCATTATACAGCTTTAGCAGCCAGACAAATCCACACCTTTTTAACCATACCTTTGTCTGATTGACATCTTTTTAAAAATATATATTAAATTTTATAGAAAAGAAACAACATAATCAAACATAAGCACAACAATACAACCATACAAAAAACAAACCTACAATAAAAACAAACAACCTTATTACTGTCATTAACATCTATCCTTACATTGCATATTGACTTTCTCCTGTCTCCTCTTCCTGCGTTCCTTGTCCATCATCTTTAGTAATTTCTAAACATCTTACAAAACCTTATTTTACTATAAAAATACCTACTTATTAATCTTAACTAATATCTTAACTCATTCTTCATATATCTTAGACCCTTAACCGAACTCTACATCTACAGTCTAACTTTTCTTCCAAATTATATCTATTTGTCAATCATACAATAATTTTTTTTAATACAATTTGAATTTCTTCCATTCTTCCGCCGCGTCGTCCCTCTGGTCACGAAGTTTCCCGGTCATCTCAGCGAGCTCCATACAATCCATCATTTTCATCTGCCATTCTTCAATCGTTGGAATTACTTTTGTCTTCCAGTTTTTAGCTATCAAAATTCTAGCTGCTGTTGTGGTATACATAAATAAAGTTCTATCACATTTTGGAATTTCTCGGCCTAGGATGCCCCGTAAAAAAGCTGCTGGTTTCTTTTTGAATGTGTTTTTCAACACCTTCTTCAATTTGTTATAAATCTTTTCTCAGAAGTCTTTTACCTTTGGGCACGTCCACCACATATGGAAAAAAGTTCCTTCTGCTTCTTTATATTTCCAGCATATGTTATTCTGACCATGATAAATTTTTGCCAATTTAACAGGTTTCAAGTACCATCTATACATCATCTTCATTATATTTTCCCTAAGCAAATTACATGCTGAAAATTTTATCCCAGTTTTCCACAATTTTTCCCAATCCTCCAACATGATGTTGTGCCCCACATCCCTTGCCCACTCTATCATTGTTGATTTAACCATTTCTTCTTTAGTATGCCACTCTAGCAATAAATTATACATTCTGGAAAGATTTTTAGTCTTTGGCTCTATCAATTCAGTCTCCAACTTGGATTTTTCTACCTGAAAACCAATTTTTCTATCTGACTTAAATATCTCATTGATCTGATGGTATTGCAACCAATCCATAACATGTCCTTTCAATTGTTCATATGATTTCAATTTAAAATGTTCTCCTTCTTATCTCAAAATGTCACTGTATTTCGGCCATTGTCTATCTGTATTTGCTCTTTTATGGGCTTTTGCTTCTAACGGTGACAACCATCTGGGCATCCATCCCCATGTCTTCAGGATGCTCTTCCTGAAGTTTTTTCGGGGGCCATATCGCAGTTACGGCTCCCCCTTCCCTGACAGCATCAGAGTTCCCCAGAGCTGGGGCTTCTCCCAACCGGCCACTTTGGCGCTTCACCGGAAGTCTCGTCTGATTGACATCTAATGCCCTTTTTAAAATGTGGTGTTTTGTGTTTTTATGTTCTGTTTTTATGTTGTAACCATCCTGAGACCTGTGAGTGTAGGGAATAGGCGCCAGCTCTTAAAGGCCTAGGGGTCTCTGCCCCCCCCAATAAAATATTTGAGGAGACCATGCCCCAATTTTCTTTCTGTGTTTTTTCCCAAACGCAACCTTTTATTCTTCCGCAACTTGCCATACAATTTCTCTTTCAATTTGCCCTCTTAAAAAAATAAAAAAATAAACGTACAAAGGTCATGAGGAAAACAAAATACAATGGTACCTCGGGTTACATTTGCTTCAGGTTACAAACGCTTCCCATTAACCCAACCCATTGGTCCTGAGCACCCCAGAGCCAGCTACCTCGGTACGGATTTCAAAGTCGGCCAGCACCCGCAGTCGGGGAGTCCTCAACTCCGCCTGCGAGACCAGCTCTGTCAGCTCAGGCAGGGAGACCATGAAGGGCAAAGGAAACAGGAAGCATTCCTGTTAGGAGACCCCCCTCAACAAGACCCCCAACCCCAGAGTCTGTTCAGCCCCCTCTGCTTCTTGTAGCAGGAGTCAGTCCGGGCGCTGCCCTCCCAGGCCAGGTGGGAAAGGCCTGCCAGGCATGGAGCAGATCCTGCAAAACTCCTGCAGGAAAACTTGGTAGGTGAGTCTTGGGCAAAGAAGGGACAAGGGAGTTCCCTGTCTCCAAGGCGTGGGGCTTACCTTCTCTTTGATCCTGCCACAGGTAGGCCAACTCCGGCCGAGCTATGACATTCTGCAGAGGAAAGAAAAATCTGGGTCAGATGACATTTTATATGTCCTGCTGTCCTTTGCCAACAACAAATGGTTGCTGTTTTTCGTGTTGAATATATGCTATATGGTAATTTATGAACCTAATAGGTATCTCAAGCCATTTGCACATAACAAAATATGTATTTTATCAAAGTAATTGTTGAACTGAAATACAATTAAGAAGTATATTAAAAGTGAAATACAATTAAGAAGTATGTTTTTTTGGGGGGGGGCAAGAGAGTGGGGCCCTAAGCTATAGCTTGTTTAACTTATACGTAAATCTGTCACTGCCTTCCGGCCGAGAGGGGGGTCTTGTCGTCTGGGCAGCCCAGGACTTCCAGACACATGGACCAGGCTGCCTTATCCACCTAGCTCCGTATTCTCTGCACCAGTGGGTTCCCAATTAGCTAAGTACCGCAGAGCCCCTGTTTGTCAAAATCCAAGGCATGGACCTCCTCCTTTCGGAAATGTTGATATCTCTCTGGTAGTTTTTCTTATGTGAATGGTGCCATTAACCCGCTGGGTGGGTTGTGCAGACCTCCTGGGATCCACGGACCACCAATTGGGATCTACTGCTCTACACTGTTTAAGAATCTAAGGAGCATGGCCCCTGTAGTTCAGCATCCCAGTCTCACAGAGCCTGTGGGAAACCAGCAAGCAGACTTTGAACACAAGCCTTTTCACCTTGCTGGTGTTTTCCAGCATAGCTCTGTTGGTAGGGCATGAGACTTTTTAAATAATGATGATGATGATGATAATAATAATAAATTATAAGATTTCAAATCTAAAAAAACAGGAAAAATACAATACAGTTAATTAACCGACAAACGAAATTATTTCTTGTTACTCGACTTCCCTTCCACCCTTCCATGGTTTCCTTAAATTATCTCTTACTGCTGCATATTATAATAATTGCAACCGTTCTTCCAATCATTTTATTCTCTTAACAATTTTTTACTGCTGAGCTTACTCCAAACCCACTCGTGTTTTAACATCTTCTCAGTAATTTTTTTGAATAAATAATCTACAAATAGTTACCAATCCTCTTCAAGGATGGCCTCTTCTTGTTCTCTGAAGAGCATGAGACTCCAGGGTTGCGGGTTCGAGCCACATGTTGGACGAAAGATTCCTGCCCTGCAGGGGGTTGGACTAGATGATCCTCAGGGTCCCCCTTCCAACGCTGCAGTTCTGTGATTCTCTGAATTGGGATTCAGAAGCATTGCTGCTGCCTCCAGCTGTGCAGGCAGAGCATATAGGCATCATGGCTAGGAGCCAGCCATAACCCTCTCCTTCATGATTCCAGGTGGGAGCCTTGAAGTTGGCAAGGATCGAACCCGGGACATTCTGTATGCCAAGCCCTGTATAAGGAAGCTTTCAATATTTCATGAATTATTGTATTTTAATATTTTGCATCTTAAAGAGCAGAGACATCACCTTGTTGACAAAGGTCCATATAGTTAAAGCTCTGGTTTTAACAGTAGTGATGTATGGAAGCGAGAGCTGGACCATAAAGAAGGCTGATCGCCAAAGAACTGATGCTTTTGAATTATGGTGCTGGAGGAGAAGAAGCTGTGGTCCAAACGCTTTCATGATACTTACTTCATCGATCAGGTGCCAATATTTGTGCCGGCTCCCGTCCACCCTGGACATTTATCCTTTGGGGCCCCCTCTGCAAAAATGTGGGCTTTGGCACACTCGTGCCGCATCGTGACTCAGTCCAACATTTTAGGAAATATTTGTTTATATTCTATAAGGCAGCATAGGAATTCTGATGATGAGCAGAGATTTAGGGGGCGGTGGAATCTTTCACACCTCTGAAAACCCTACTCTAATGCCCCCCCCCCATGCACCTATAAGTACAGTACCTACATTCACCCCAGGCCTACCAAATATGCTCTGTTTGTTATGCAAGAGCTCCCTAGAAGGGGGCACAATAGGCATCAATGTTCGGATCCCAAGGCTAACTGCCTGCAAAGCTCAGGGGTTTTTTTGCTGAGAAATTCAGGGCATCGCCATGCTATCCAAGCCTCCATCGTGGGCACACAGGATTCTGCCTCTGTTCACCTCTCAGAACCGTAGAGCAAATGAAAGCGGGGTGGACTCGGCTCTGAAAGGGTTAAAGGGAACCGAGCTGCCTTCCTAGAGAAGCCAGGAAGCAAGAGCAGGCCAGGTCCTCCAGAGCCCAGGTCCCTCCCTCCCCAGTCCTCTCCTCCAAGGGCTGCATGGCTGTCCCCTCCTGGGATCTGGTGAGTCTCCTCTCTCTCCCCCCAAAGGGTGCAGTGGGGAGGCGGTGGGGGGTCCCAGGGCTGCAGCAGGGGAGGATGCCAGCCTGGGGGGCCTGATCTGCTCATGCAGGGGGAGGAGAGGGTCTTGCCAGGGAGGGGCGAGGTCTGCAACGCTCTCCTTCCTGGAGATCACAGGATCCCAAACTCATTTGGCCTTTCAGAATAAAATGACTCCCAGGAAATCTCCCTTCTTCAAAAAAAGGAGTCCCTAGGACTTTAACTCCGTGTGACATCGCTCAGCGTCATTGCACAACAGAGGAAACATGTGGGAATAGTTTTCCAAAGGTGGACGAGGAGGTGGACTAGCCCCTCCCCCCCAAAAAAAAATTCCACGTGGAGGAAGGAAGGAAAGCGGGGGGGGGGGGGGAGAGTAAGGCCAGGAATAAAGAGAGGGATCCCAGCCCATAGTCTGGCTGCTGCATTGCAAACCAGTTTCCCAATCATCTCCAAGGGCAGCTCCACACGGAGGCCACTGCAGCAATCCCCTCGCACCCAGAGCAGGGCATCCCAGGACCACATCCTCCCTGTCCCAAAGGGATTGTTGCTGGAAAAGCAGCCGGAAATGGACGCTGCTACTCACAGACCCTCCAAGGACTTTGACTTCAATGGCTGTGTGTTTGAGTTAAGCTATTAATAATAATAATAATAATAATAATAATAATAATAATAAATTTCCAACCTAAATTTCAAGGGAGATGTCTTTGGCCCCACCCACTTGGCCCTCAGGGGGTTGGCCAGATACATACCTGGCCCTCAGAGTAAAGAAAAAGGGACCCCACCCCAGGAGTGTGTCTGGAGAGCAGCAGAGTGTCCAAGTGCAAGAAAAGGAGACAGAAGCAGGGAAGTGGGGGGTGGGGAGCAACTCCCGAGGACCCCCGGGTGAGGACCCCCACTAGAGCCAAGCATCCATTTTTCACAAGATACAAACGATTCCCTTGTTAGTCGATTCTGACGTCATGCATTGACTGGAAGGCAGTAGAAACCTGGTTGATTAATCTCACAGAAATCCCTTCAGTTGCATCCAACATTTTGCATTTCTAGAAGGCTAGAGACTTATTTCTTCTCCTCTTCCACCTCTTTCTTTTCAAAAAGATATCTCATGGTCTGGGATGCGGTGCATGAATGCTTGTTCAAGGAACCATTCCCCTGCCCCACCCCCGTCCTACAAATTCTGTAACAGAACAATGTATTTGCTTTGTAGGATTTCCTAGAGCTTTTCATTACGACATGCAGAAGACGAAACGGTTCCTTTCGATCTCTTAGAGGCTTCCTGAGAGCACAGATGGATGAGCGAGGCTCAGCTGGCCCAGGAACAGGAAGAGGCCATGCCACCCAAACTGGGAGCAGTGGGGGATTCTGGGAAAACCCAGTGCAGAAGATCCTGGGTGAGGAGGACACCCTCTGCTCAGAGGTGCAGAGCCGGCAGTTGAGGCAGTTCTGTTACCAGGAGGCCAAAGGACCCCGAGAGGTTTGCAGTCGTCTCTACCACTTTTGCCACCAGTGGCTAAAGCCAGAAAGGCACACGAAAGCTGAGATGCTGGACCTGGTGATCTTGGAGCAGTTCCTGGCTGTCCTTCCCCCAGAGATGGAGAGCTGGGTGAGGGAATGCGGAGCGGAGACCAGTTCCCAGGCGGTGGCCCTGGCCGAAGGTTTCCTCCTGAGTCAGGCAGAGGAGAGAAAGCAGGTGAGAGAGACTTTACTCTGGATACACCCAAGGGGCTTCAAACAGGAAAGAGAACATCCCATAATGGTCTGCTGATGGCCCATCCTTTTTGGGGTAAAGCATCCATGGAATGAGATCTCACATCATTCAAGTCTTTGTCATTCTCTTTTTAATATCTCTTCCCATTCTCTCTTTTGATTCCTTGTTTCTTTTTCAGGGAAAGGATCATTTTGCAGAAATGGACCTGGATTCCTGTGAGGCAGAGAGGCCTCCGTTGGACACCAGAGAGAGGCTACTGGGTAAGGAGGAAGGTGGGTTTTCTCATTCTGTTGGTTTTCCCACTCAGCTGAGGGTTCTTTACATCTTGTTTTGGGGGGAGACAGTTGGGAACAAAAGTCCAGGAGAGGGGAGATATATTTCTGCACAACAAATATATGAAATGGGCACAAACGTCCAAATGCTCTCAACAGGTAAGGCTTTCTCAAAGGCCCATTTGTAGTTAGAGATGCCCTGTTTCACCTGTGAGAGAAGCAGGCACTCCTGGCGTCCTGTTTACCTTATTTCTCTCCCAGGTGACAGAATGATACCGGCAAGACCTCCTGATCCGTCTTTTCATGGGGGCAGAAGGGAAGCAGCGGCTGTGGAACCAGATCAGGTCAGGGGAAGCTGCCTTGTGGGGACAGAGGCCGAGGGCTGGAGCAATGTCATGGATTGGTTGGGCACAGAGGAATGGTGGGAGGAAGCAGCCGGGGAACCAGGAAGGGAAGATGGCTCAGAGCCCAAGAAGTGGAGGTAAAAGAAGGGTGGGCGGACAGAGGGGGAAGAGGGAGAAGCCTGGGAAGAGGAGGTGTCAGAAGCTGAAGGGCTAACAGGGCTTCGTGAGCTGGGAGACTCTGTGGCAGAATGCAGTGCAGAATCAGAGGCAGAAGAAGAAGGAGGCGAGTGGGAGGAGGAAGGTCGAGAGGCAGAGGTGAGTCAGGATAAGGAGGAGCCACCGGTGTCTCTCTCTCCTTTTGCCAGAAGCCACCCTCCCTGCTTGTCTCTCAGAGCCAGGCGACCCCCTGCATTGCAGGAATCTCTGCTAGATCAATCCAAGACAGATGGCCATCCAAAATAGGCTTGTTTCATTTCTAGATTGATCCCTGAATGCTAAAATTGGTCTCTAAGCAGTGGACAAATGAGAACAAATAGTGGCCTGGATTTACCTAACCAGCCCCATCAGCTGCAAAATGGGGCCTGCCCCCCATTCCCCCCCTCTCCATGCCCCCATTAACCCACTGAATTTGACTCTAGGGCATTTTGGGGGGGGGGGGACTCCCGAGAACAGCTCAGGAGGAGAGGAGAAAGTAGATCCTTCCATCAGACAAGCTGGAATGTTGCGTGGGCAGAATGACTTGGAAAACACAAGGTGGAGTACCACCTATTTGCACAAATATGAACACCCATAATTAAAACGCAGAATAAAACAAGCATCCAGTTTGGTGTAGTGGTTAAGAGCAGCAGACTCATAATCTGGGGAACCGGGTTCGTGTCTCCGCTCCTCCACATGCAGCTGCTGGGTGACCTTGGGCTGGTCACACTTCTCTGAAGTCTCTCAGCCCCACTCACCTCACAGAGTGTTTGTTGTGGGGGAGGAAGGGAAAGGAGAATGTTAGCCGCTTTGAGACTCCTTCGGGTAGTGAAAAGCGGGATATCAAATCCAAGCTCTTCTTCTCTTCTTCTTCTTCCATAATTAAAATGTGCAGCAAAGTAATCCTATTGAAACAACACCGCAATTTACAGGAAGGAAACAACAGAGCATTGTGTAGCAGATCGTATTGATGCTGTCTCAGAGGAGGACATTTCCCCTTTTCTTTCAGGGTCCAGTGTGCTTTGAAGATCTCGTTGTTCGTTTCACTGATGAGGAGTGGGCATTGCTGGATCCTGACCAGAGAGCTCTGCATAAGGACGTCATGGAGGAGAATTGTGGGATCGTGGCCTCTCTTGGTAAGGCTTCCTGTGGGATTGTCCTATCTGCCTGGAAATTCAAAAAATACCTCTATGTGACCAACCTCCTATATTTTCAAAGAACTCACAGTTTTTTCTTTGAACAATCTTCCTCAAATTATTCCTATTTCTAACACAATTGGGCTGCTCTGAACTGCCCAGGCCATCTTAAATGTCAGCTTCAGAATTGTTAGGAAAGATAAGTAGCTTCAGGTTTTCTGTTTTTGTTTTTGCTCCTGTCAGTCTTGGGTTGACCAAAGAGACGACTGACATTGGAGATGGAGGGGATGCCATGACTGGGCCAAACAAAATTCCTCCCAGAGAAGAGCCAGGCTTATTGAATCTCAGGTAGTAGTAGAAGTGATGATGATGATGATGGTGATGATGATGATAGTAATATAGTGGTCACTCGGTTTACAAACGTAATCTTTTCCGGAACAGGACTGTTCTTAAATTGAGGTACCACTGTAGTAATAATTATAATTTTTATTTATGCCCTGCCCATCTGGCTGGGTTACCCCAGCCACTCTGGGCAGCTTCCAACACATATATAAACATGAAAAATAAATAGTAATAATCTGATCCCATATAAAAAGAACATTAACTTAAAAATTAACAACTTATACTAGTGGCCAAAATTGTGGACACCTTTCGTGAAAAGTGTATTTCTGAGGTTTGATGGCTCATAACACCACTTTTGTTTGGAGTAATACCATAAAATTATATATCAATGGAAAGATAATTTAATGAAGAATGTAATACATAACTTTTATGAAGGAGTATTTATTCGAACAGTAGTCATAAAGAAAAAACATGAAACCTTCGGTAACCATTGGTAACCTTTAGCTTTAATTCTGGCCTTACAACGCCTTCCCGTGAAGTGAACCATTTTTTAGTTCTGCAGTTGTTATATTGTGAAACCAAGACTGAATTATTGCCTCAGTTAATTGGGCTTTATTGCTGAGTTGCTTATGACTAACAAGTTTCTTTAGTCGATTCTATAGATTTCCGATTGGGTTAAAGTTTGGGCTATTCCCAGGCCATTCCAGCAGTGGAATAGGATCTTCTTGAAAGCACCTTTTGCACACAGCAGCAACATGACATGGAGCTGAATCCTGCTGAAATAGAAAATAAAAAAACAAATATTTCTATAAATATATATAAATGTTTCAGTATCTGGGAAAAGATCACCTGTGGAACACTTCAGTTTGGGCACAAGTATTTCTTTCCTGGATTTGGGGGCATTTACATTCCCATTAATGACGCAAATTTTGCCCACAACTGATTCTTCTCCTTGCGTATTTCATGCCATCACTACCAAGCAAGGAGATTTGGGTCTCATCGCTCCAAATAACACTGTCCCATTGTTGTGCTGTCCAGTTAACATGGGTTTAATCTTTTCAACCGTTGCTTGAGAGATAACAATGGCCTTTTCCTTAGAATTCTAGCCTTTAGACCAGTCCTTGCACTCAACTTCACATTACATTTGCCATGTCATCTTGTATACACCTAGATGATTTTCTTTTGTCATGTAGGGACAGTCTCTCCATTCTTCGATCTTCACTTTCCTTTGTGCACCTTTTCCTGCCTTTACCAGTCTGATTTTGTAGTGACTGAGTCTCCTTACACCACTTCAAAAAGATAGAAAGGCCAGCTTTGCTTAAGTTTTCCCCAATCTCTCTTCTAATTTTTTCATAACTTGCCTTGTTCACTTAATAGTACAATATTACATTGCTTTCTGGGTGACCAGTCAACTCTTTGTGCCATTTCTATAATGTTATGTTTTACAACCTCACTAAATGAAAGAACACAAAAAACCAACAAACTTGATAGCAATCACGTAACACACTGACAAAAGTCAAGCTAAGCAAGTTGTGCTTCCTTTTTCTGGTTATAACATTTAATAGAATACAGGTAATTGAACAAACTTTATTGGATTGCATTCTTGATTAAAGTATCTTCCCATTGATATATAATTTTATAATATTACTCCAAAAGAAGTGGTGTTATGAGCCATCAAACCTCTGAAATAGACTTTTTTCCAAAAGGCTTCCACCATTTTGACCACTACTGTATATCAAACAAAGTAACATCAGAATCTAATACTAAATATGTTGGTTAATGACAAACAACACAGGTAATGAACACACATCCAACTCCCTTCAGTTCTTCTCCATTTGTTCCTGAGGTCTAATCCCTTTTTGTCTCCATTGCAGATTGTGATGAATCAGAAATCGAGAACAAAGATGACCACGATAAAATTCCCAGAGAGGAGAAACCACCTAAAAATTTGGAGTGTGGAGGAAGCTGCAGTCAGAGCTCCCATTCCACTTCCCATCAACAAAATCTCATTGGAAAGAAACTCTATCAATGCATGGAATGTGGAAAGAGCTTCAGTCAGAGCTGTGATCTCACTTCCCATCAAAGAATTCATACAGGGGAGAAACCCTATCAGTGCTTCGAATGTGGAAAGAGCTTCAGTCAGAGCTCCCATCTTACTTCCCATCAAAGAATTCATAGAGGGGAGAAACCATATCAGTGTGTGGAATGTGGAAAGAGCTTCAGTAGGAAGGATAGTCTCACTTCCCATCAAAGAATTCATACAGGGGAGAAACCCTATCAGTGTGTGGAATGTGGAAAGAGCTTCAGTCATAGCTCCAACCTCACTTCCCATCAAAGAATTCATACACGGGAGAGACCCTATCAGTGTGTGGAATGTGGAAAGAGCTTCATTCGGAGCTCCAAACTCACTTCCCATCAAAGAATTCATACAGGGGAGAAACCATATCAATGCTTTGAATGTGGAAAGAGCTTCAGTCAGAGCTCCCATCTCACTTCCCATCGAAGAATTCATACAGGGGAGAAACCCTATCAGTGTGTGGAATGTGGAAAGAGCTTCAGGACGAGTTCCAACATCACTTCCCATCAAAGAATCCATATGAAGTTCGGAAAAACCATTATACAGCTTTAGCAGCCAGGCAAATCTGCACCTTTTTAACCAGACCTTTGTCTGATTGACTTCTAATGCCCTTTTAAAATGTGTTGTTTTGTATTTTTATGTTGTGTTTTATGTTGTAACCATCCTGAGACCTGTGGGTGTAGGGAATAAGTGCCAACTCTTAAAGGCCTAGGGTTCTTTGCCCCCCAATAAAATATTTGAGGAGACCACGCCCCATTTTTTTCATTTGTTTTTTTTCAAACGCAACCTTTTATTCTTCAGTAACTTGCCATACAATTTCTCTTTCAATTTGCGCTCTTAAAAAAACAAAAAAACAAAAAACGCACAAAGGTCATGAGGAAAACAAAATACAGTGGTACCTTGGGTTACATACTCTTCAGGTTACATACTCCGCTACCCCAGAAATAACGCTTCAGGTTAAGAACTTTGCTTCAGGATAAGAACAGAAATTGTGCTCTGGCGGCGCAGTGGCAGCGGGAGTCCCCCTTAGGTAAAGTGGTGCTTCAGGTTAAGAACAGTTTCAGGTTAAGAATGGACCTCCGAAACGAATTAAGTTGTTAACCCGAGGTACCACTGTGGGGATAACCAACTTCTGGGATAACCAGTAATCCTGGAGAGCCTGCTCCCACTGGTTATGATTGGTCCACTGGTTATGAGGTTTTACTGAATGTCGTGAGATGTTTTCTGGAGTTCTGAAGGTTGTTATGAAGGTTTCTGAAGGTTCCAAAGAGGAAAGGATAGGCAGCGAAAAGAATAGCAAAAGGTGCGGCCAAAAGTAGGAAAGAGGCCAAAATAAAAATAAGAAATAAAGAGACTGCAGTCAATGGTTGGGGTGTGCTCTCCCAACTACTCTCTGTGCGTTTCCTTTGCTTAGTTTCTCTTTCGCTTTCTCTCTGTGCTTGTCTCGCATTACTTGTTCTCTCTTTGCTTGTCTCGCGCACTCTACACACTGCTACGGAGAGCAGGGGCCATTTATTGACAAACTGAACAGCATCATGGCATTCACATAAACCAATCATAACATTGCATTAGTCTGTGTTTCCGGGCAGGAAACAGCTTTCGGCCGTTACTAAGAAGCTTCCTGGCGCGCTCTCTAGCAAACGCGGAGGGATCCAGGCAGCAGTTACCAGCCGGATCTCTTTTCTTCCGTACATAGCGCGGAAGGTTTTTGTGAGGTGGCAAAGCGCGGGAAGTCCCAAAAAATGTATTCCCACATACCACTGTACAAGAAAATACAAACGTGGACTGTTCCCATCTTTGGGGGCCAAATACAAAAGTTTCTTTAAAGCAGGGTTTCCCAAACTTGGGTCCCGGGTAGTGTCAGTGTTTTGAAAAATCAAAGTTGCTGACCTCCTTTGTCTCCTTTGCCTGGTCCTCAGACCATATTCAGCACAAAGAGTCGTTGTAAAAGAGCCCTTTGCAGAATGCTGCTTTTATCACCAAAACAAAAACTTCTCCAACCACGACACATCAAACGCAACCAGCTTTCTACCATCCAACCCAAACACCCAAACAGATCATCCCATATATATATATATATATATATATATATACACACACACACACACACACACACACACACACACACACACACACATATATACACAAGCATATTTGGGTGAAAGGTTGCTGGGGGTTGGACTTGATGACCCTCGGATCCCCTCCTATCTCTCCACTCCAGCAAAGCCCTTTTCCCTGCAAGCTGTTCCTCTGGTTTCCAGCCAATAGAGGAATATGAGTCCAGAGCCTCACCCCCAAAAGGATATCTGGGCGCTTGCGTAGCCCCCTAAATCCATTAATAAAAATCCAAGGGAGTATGAAATGAGAGAGAAAGAGAGCGGGGTGGACTCGGCTATGCAAGGGTTAAAGGGAACTGAGCTGCCTTCCTAGAGAAGCCAGGAAGCAAGAGGGGGCCAGGTCCTCCAGAGCCAAGGCCCCCCTTCCCCAGTCCTCTCCTGCAAGGGCTGCATGGCTGTCCCCTCCTGGGATCTGGTGAGTCTCCTCTCTCTCCCCCCAAAGGGTGCAGTGGGGAGGCGGTGGGGGGTCCCAGGGCTGCAGCAGGGGAGGATGCCAGCCTGAGGGGCCTGATCTGCTTATGCAGCGGGAGGAGAGGGTCCTGCCAGGGAGGGGTGAGGCCTGCAACGCTCTCCTTCCTGGAGATCCCAGGATCCCAGACTCATTTGGCCTTTCAGAAAATCTCCCTTCTTTCTACAAAGAAGGCCCTAGGACTTTAACTCTGTGTGGCATCGCTCAGCGTCATTGCACATCACAGGAAACATGTGCAAATGGTTTTCCAAAGCTACACAAGCTCCCCTCACAAAAAAAACCCACATGGAGGAAGGAAGTTAAAGTGGGAGAGAAAGGGCGGGGATAAAGAGAGGGATCCCAGCCCATAGTCTGGCTGCTGCATTGCAAACCAGTTTCCCAGTCGTCTCCAAGGGCAGCTCCACACGGAGGCCACTGCAGCAATCCCCTCGCACCCAGAGCAGGGCATCCCAGGACCACATCCTCTCTGTCCCAAAGGGATTGTTGCTGGAAAACCAGCCGGAAATGGGCGCTGCTACTCACCTGGCCCCAGGAAGCTTGGAATCAATGGCTGTGTGTGAGAGTTAAGCTAATAATAATAATAATAATTAATTATTATTATTATTATTATTATTATTATTATTATTATTATTATTTTACAGCCTATATTTCAAGGGAGGTGTCTTTGGCCCCACCCACTTGGCCCTCAGGGGGTTGGCCAGATACATACCTGGCCCTCAGAGTAAAGTAAAAGGGACCCCACCCCAGGAGTCTGTCTTGAGAGCGGCAGAGAGTCCAAGTGCAAGAAAAGGAGACAGAAGCAGGGGAGTGGGGGTGGGGAGCAACTCCTGAGGACCCCTGGGTGAGGACCCCCACAAGAGCCAAGCGTCCATTTTTCACAAGATACAAACGATTCCCTTGTCTGTCAGTTCTGACTTCATGCATTGACTGGAAGGCAGCAGAAACCAGGTTGATTAATCTCACAGAAATCCCTTCAGTTGTCTCCACAGTCCAGTGTGCTTTGGAGATCTCGCTGTTCGTTTCACGGACGAGGGGTGGGCGTTTGCTGGATCCTGACCAGAGAGCTCTGCAAAAGGACGTCATGGAGGAGAATCGTGGGATCGTGGCCTCTCTTGGTAAAGCTCCCTGTGGGATCGTCATATTTGCCTGGAAATTCAAAAAATACCTCTATGTGACCAACCTCATATATTTTCACAGAGCTCTACAGCCCCCCCCCCATAACACCTGGGAACCTAACACCCCCACAATAAACAGTAAATTGCAGTGTGTGTTTTTTTAAACAATCTTCCTCAAATTATTCAATTTTCTACCACAATTGGGCTGGTCTGAACTGCCCAGGCCATATTAAATGTCAGCTTCAGAATTGTTAGGAAAGATAAGTAGCTTCAGGTTTCTGTTTTTGTTTTTGCTCCTGTCAGTCTTGGGTTGACCAAAGAGAGGACTGAAATTGGAGATGGAGGGGATGCCATCACTGGGCCAAACAAAATCCATCCCAGAGAAGAGCCAGGCTTTTTGAATCTCAGGTAGTAGTAGCAGTGAGGATGATGATGATGATGCTTATGATGATTATGATTATGATTACGATGATAGTAATACAGTGGTACCTCGGTTTACAAACTCAATCTTTTCTGGATTGTTCTTAAATTGAGGTACCACTGTAGTAATAATAATAAATTTTATTTATACTCTGCCCATCTGGCTCGGTTGCCCCAGCCACTCTGGGCAGCTTCCAACACATATATAAACATGAAACATAAATAATAATAACCTGATCCCATATAAAAAGAACATTAACTTTAAAATGAACGACTTATACTAATGGCCAAAATTGTGGAAACCTTTCGTGAAAAGTGTATTTCTGAGGTTTGATGGCTCATAACACCACTTTTGTTGGGAGTAATACCATAAAATTATATATCAATGGAAATTTAATTTAATGAAGAATGTAATGCAATAACTTTTATGAAGGAGTATTTATTAGAACAGCAGTCATAAAGAAAAACCGTGTAACCTTTGGTAACTATTGGTAACTTTTAGTTTTAATTATGGCCTTAAAAGGCCTTCCCGGGAAGTGAACCAAGTTTTTAGTTCTGTAGTTGTTATATTGTGAATCCAAGGCTGAATTATTGGCTTTGTTAATTGGGCTTTATTGCTGGGTTGCTTCTGACTAAAAAGTTTCATTAGTCGGCTCCATAGATTTCCGATTGGGTTAAAGTTTGGGCAATTCCCAGGCCATTCCAGCAGTGGAATAGGATTATATTGAAAGCACCTTTTGCACACAGCAGCAACATGACACGGAACTGAATCCTGTTGAAATTGAAAATAAAAAAACAAATATTTCTATAAATATATATATAAATGCTTCAGTATCTGGGAAAAGATCACCCTCGGAACACTTCAGTTTGGGCTCAAGTATTTCATTTATGTATTTTGGGGCATTTAAATCCCCATTAATGACACAAATTCTGCCTACACCTTTTGCTGCCATACAACCCCAGATCATCACTCTATCTGGGTGTTCCACGGTCAGTGTAATGCAAGTAGGATGTAAACCTTCTCTGATTCTTCTCTTCGCGTATTTCGTGCCATCACTACCAAGCAAGGGGATTTGGGTCTCATCGCTCCCTATAACACTGTCCCATTGTTCCGCTGTCCAATTAACATGGGTTTAATCTTTTCAACCTTTGCTTGAGAGATAACAATGGCTTTTTCCTTAGAATTCTAGCCTTTAGACCAGTCCTTACATTCAACTTTACATTACATTTCACCATGTCATCTTGTATACACCCAGATGATTTTCTTCTGTCATGTAGGGACAGTCTCTTCATTCTTCGATCATCACTTGCCTTTGTGCACCTTTCCTGCCTTTACCAGTCTGATATTGTAGTGACTGAGTCTCCTTATACCTCTTCAAAAATATAGAAATGCCAGCTTTGGTTAAGTTTTCCCCAATCTCTCTTCTAATTTCCCCCAATCTCTCTTCTAATTTCTTCATTACTGTAGCCTTGTTCACTTAATAGTACAATTTTACATCACGTTCTGGGTGGCCAATCAATTCTTTGTGCCATTTCAATAATTTTATTATGCTTTACAAACTCACTAAATGAAAGAACACAAAAAACCCAACCAACTTGATAACAATCACATAACACACTGACAAAAGTCAGTTTAAGCAAGTTGTACTTCCTATAACATTTGATAGAATACAGGAAATTGATCAAACTTTGTTGGATTGCATTCTTGCTTAAATTATCTTCCCGTTGATATATAATTTTATAATATTACTCCAAAAGAAGTGGTGTTATGAGCCATCAAACCTCTGAAATACACTTTTTTTCCAAAAGGCTTCCACAATTTTGACCACTACTGTATATCAAACAAAGCAACATTCAACAACTCATTAGAATCCAATAATAAATATGTTTGTTAATTACAAACAACACAGGTAATAAACACACACCCAACTCCCTTCAGTTCTTCTCCATTTGTTCTGAGGCTCTACTCCCTTTTTGTCTCGATTGCAGATTGTGGTGAATTGGAAATCGAGAACAAGGATGACCACGATAAAATTCCCAGAGAGGAGAAACCACCTAAAAATTTAGAGTGTGGAGAAAGCTGCAGTCAGAGCTCCCATCCCACTTCCCATCAACAAAATGTCATTGGAAAGAAACTCTATCAGTGCATGGAATGTGGAAAGAGCTTCAGTCAGAGCTGCAATCTCACTTCCCATCAAAGAATTCATACAGGGGAGAAACCCTATAAGTGTGTGGAATGTGGAAAGAGCTTCACTGATAGCTCCTCTCTCACTTCCCATAGAAGCATTCATACAGGGGAGAAACCCTATCAGTGCTTTGAATGTGGAAAGAGCTTCACCCGGAACTTCTCTCTCACTAAGCACCAGAGAATTCATACAGGGGAGAAACCTTATCAGTGTGTGGAATGTGGAAAGAGCTTCACTGATATCTCCTCTCTCACTTCCCATAGAAGCATTCATACAGGGGAGAAACCCTATCAGTGCTTTGAATGTGGAAAGAGCTTCACCCGGAACTCCTATCTCACTAAGCATCAGAGAATTCATACAGGGGAGAAACCTTATCAGTGTGTGGAATGTGGAAAGAGCTTCAGTCAGAGCTCCTCTCTCACTTCCCATCAAAGAATTCATATAGGAGAGAAACCATATCCGTGTGTGGAATGTGGAAATAGCTTCTTCCAGAGCTCCTCTCTCACTTCCCATCAACAAAATCTCATTGGAAAGAAACTCTATCAGTGCATGGAATGTGGAAAGGGCTTCTTCCAGAGCTCCTCTCTCACTTCCCATCAACAAAATCTCATTGGAAAGAAACTCTATCAGTGCATGGAATGTGGAAAGAACTTCAGTCATAGCTCCTCTCTCACTTCCCATCATAGAATTCATACAGGGGAGAAACCCTATCAGTGTGTGGAATGTGGAAAGAGCTTCAGGATGAACTCCCATCTCACTTCCCATCAAAGAATTCATACAGGGGAGAAACCCTATCAGTGCATGGAATGTGGAAAGAACTTCAGTCATAGATCCTCCCTCACTTCCCATCAAAGAATTCATACAGGGGAGAAACCCTATCAGTGTGTGGAATGTGGAAAGAGCTTCACTGATAGCTCCTCTCTCACTTCCCATAGAAGAATTCATACAGGGGAGAAACCCTATCAGTGTGTGGAATGTGGAAAGTGCTTTAGTCATAGCTCCTCTCTCGCTTCCCATCAAAGAATTCATACAGGGGAGAAACCCTTCCAGTGTAGGGAATGTGGAAAGAGCTTCACTGATAGCTCCTATCTCACTTACCATCAAAGAATTCATACAGGGGAGAAACCCTATCAGTGCTTTGAGTGTGGAAAGAGCTTCACTGATAGCTCCTCTCTCACTCACCATCGAAGAATTCATACAGGGGAGAAACCCTATCAGTGCTTTGAATGTGGAAAGAGCTTCACTGATAGCTCCTCTCTCACTTCCCATCAAAGAATTCATACAGGGGAGAAACCCTATCAGTGCTTTGAATGTGGAAAGAGCTTCAGTCATAGCTCCTCTCTCACTTCCCATCAAAGAATTCATACAGGGGAGAAACCCTATCAGTGTGTGGAATGTGGAAAGCGTTTCCGGAAGAGCTCCCAACTCACTTCTCATCAAAGAATTCATACGAAGGTTGGAAAAACCATTATACAGCTTTAGGAGTCAGGCAAATCCGCACCTTTTTAACCAGACCTTTCTCTGATTGACATCTAATGCCCTTTTAAAATGTGGTGTTTTCTGTTTTGTTTTTATGTTGTAACCATCCTGAGACCTGTGGGTGTAGGGAATAGGCACCAACTTTAAAGGCCTAGGGTTGTCTGCCCTCCCAATAAAATATTTGAGGAGACCACCCCCCAGTTTTTTGCACTTTTTTTTTCAAACACAACCTTTTATGCTTCCGTAACTTGCTATACAATTACTCTTTCAATTTGCCCTCTTAAAAACTTCGCCTGTTCTCCAGGAATTCTCAAAGATTACTGCGAGTGGTTCTGAAATCACCTCTGCCACTTCTTTTAATTCTCTTGGATGTAGTTCATCTGGCCCTGGAGACTTGAATACATCTAAATTAGCCAAGTATTCCTGTACTACCTCCTTACTTATTCTGGGCTGTGTTTCCCCTGCTGAATCATCTGCTCCATATTCTTCAAGTCGGGCATTGTTTTCTTTTTGGAGAAGACTGAGGCAAAGAAGGCATTGAGGAGTCCTGCCCTTTCTCTGTCCCCTGTTCGCATTTCACCATCATCTCCTCTAAGTGACCCCACTGTTTCCTTGTTCTTCCTTTTGCTACGGACGTACCCATAAAAGCCCTTTTTGTTGCTTTTAACCTCTCTAGCAAGCCTGAGTTCATTCTGTGCTTTAGCTTTTCTGACTTTGTCTCTACACGTACTGGCTATTTGTTTGAATTCCTCTCTGGTGGTTTCCCACTTTTTCCATTTTTTGTACATATCCATTTTAAATCTTAACTCAATTAAAAGTTCTTTAGATAGCCACCCTGGCTTCTTTAGGCACCTTCCATGTTTCCGTCTCACTGGTATTGCCTGAAGTTGTGCTTTTAATATCTCCCTTTTAACAAGCTCCCAACCATCATGAACTCCCTTCCCTTTTAGTATTTCTGTCCATGGGATTTCACCCAGTATTTCCCTAAGTTTTCTGAAGACGGCTTTCTTAAAGTCTAGAATTTGAGTCTTAGTATGCTTGGTTGCTCCTTTCCGCTGTATAATAAACTCCAGTAGAGCATGGTCACTCCCACCTAATGATCCTGCCACTTCTACCCCACTAACCAGGTCATCACTATTGGTTAGGACCAGATCTAAAATGGCTGATCCTCTTGTTGCTTCTCCCACTTTCTGGACAATGAAATTGTCTGCAAGGCCAGTGAGGAATCTGTTCGACCTTATGTTCTTGGCTGAGTTTGACATCCAACAAATATCAGGGTAGTTGAAATCCCCCATTACTACTATCTCACTTCCTTTTGAATGCTTGGCCATCAGTTCCAGGAAGGCATCATCTGTGCCCTCAGTTTGGCTTGGGGGTCTATAGTAAACTCCCACAATGAGATCACTGTTATTTTTCTCTCCCTTAATTTTGACCCAGATACTCTCAACTTGGCTTTGGAGTTTCAAATCCTGGATCTCTTCACAGGTATACACATCCCTGACATAAAATGCTACTCCTCCTCCTTTCCTGTTTGGTCTATTTCTCTGAAATAGATTGTATCCCTCTATTACTACATTCCAATCATGAGACTCATCCCACCAGGTTTCAGTGATGCCTATTATGTCATATTTAGTTTTCTGTACCAAGAGCTCAAGTTCATCTTGTTTATTTCCCATGCTCTGTGCATTAGTATACAGACATTGAAGACCATTGATCATTCCCCCATGGCTCTTATTTAAGGATATTTTCCTCCCACCACTAGGTCTGCGTGCTGTTTGCTCCATTTGGTCCTTGACATTTGGGTGATCATCTTCAGTACTTGATAGACTCCTACCTTCAGGACCACTGTCTCCCTCCCCCACATAAGTCAGTTTAAAGCCCTCCTGATGAGGTTTTTGAGTTTCATGGCAAAAACATTCCTTCCAACCCTTGTGAGGTGCAGCCCATCACTTGCCAGAAGTGCATCTTCAAGAAACTGCAGACCGTGATCTAAGAATCCAAACCGTTCCTGTTTGCACCATTTGCGAAGCCAGTTGTTCACTTCCCCTATTTCCCCCCCCTCTCCCTGGGCCATGTCGTTCAAGTGGGAGGACAGATGAGATGACAATTTGTGCATTTAATTGCTTCAACTTCCTGCCCAGAGCCTCATAATCACTTTTGATCTTCTGGAGGCTATGGCTTGCAGTGTCATTGGTTCCCACATGGACCAAAGGGAAGGGGTATTTGTCAGTGGGTTTTATGATTCCTTGCAGCCGTTCTGTTACATCTTTGATCTTGGCCCCGGGGAGACAGCACACCTCTCGAGACATCTTGTCAGGCCCACAGATCACTGCTTCTGTACCCCTCAGTAGGGAATCCCCTATCACCACTACACGCCTCTTCATAGGCTTGGTTGGGATTCTTCCATGTGCTGTCTCTTCCAAGGTTACCTGCATATTCCCGGAGGACTGAATTTGGTGCTCATCTTCATATTCCTGATCAACTGTGATGAGGGAGAGATCTTCAAATGGAGACTGTTCCTCGTCTTCCATGTTAAGGGAGAGCACTTCAAATCGATTCTGTAGTTCTAAACACTCAGAGCGATCCCTGGGCCTTCTACTTCTATGAGTCACGTTCCTCCATACATCTAGCTGCTGTGTTGGGGAACTGACCTCCTCCTCGGGGATGTCCCCTGTCTCCTCCTTGGTGCAGATAGTGTGCTCTGCTGCATCCAAGAAAAGCTCCAGCTCATTGGTTCTCTGGAGCGTAGAAACACGAGCCTGAAGTTGCTGGACCTTGTCCTCCAGTAGGGCAACCAACTTGCATTTGCTGCAGGTGTAGCTGCCTACATCCTTTGGCTAGAACACAAACATTGCGCAGGAATTGCAAGTGACTACAGTTGTTACCTCACCCTCCATCTTGAAAAGCTTGAAGTTGGGGGGGGGGAGAAGAAGAAGCCTAGGCTCTCCTCTAATATACGTGGGAGACTTGCTGCCCTAACTTTAAAAGATGAGTCAAACAGTCCAAGCACTGACTAGCTCCGCCCACAGCTAACCACCTGACTAAACCCTAATCCCCTGACTCAGGGAGAGCACACTTCCAAGGTGAAAGGTCACCTACAAGCCCTCCTTCCTCAGTCCCTGCAGTCCAAGCACTGACCAGCTCCACCCACAACTAACCACCTGACTAATCCCTAATCCCCTGACTCCCCTTTTCTGGCCTTGGGCACATCCCATGACCGTCCTTGCTGCAATGTCTGCTTGCCTTGTCATTGCCAGGCTTATTTGATTCATTAAGAGGGTTCACCATCATCATCAATTTAATATTTATACCCTGCCCATCCATAGCTGTCAAGTTTCGGATTTGAAAATAAGGGATCAGCAGTCTCACCTATCCCGGGGACAGTCACATGTCAGTGGTGGGCGGAGCCAGAAGCAAAAGTGGGCAGAGCAGCAATGTAAACTCCAAGCGGGCTCAGGCTCAGAGCGGAGCAAAGAGGAGGGCAGCCATGTGCTCCGCGCGATAGAGCCCCATCGTCTTCTTGTCTGATCCCATCAAAACAGGACAGGAAGCAGCAGCTGCTCAAAGGCAGCCAGGCTCCGCCCGCCAGCTAACCCTATTGGCCGGCTGAGGGGCATGGCGGCAACGGATAGGGGCTGATGCAGGGGGAGGAATACACCCCCCTGTAAGCACGGGAAACGGCTCCCACTTGCTTTGAGGGCTGAGGCTTTTCTCTCCAAGTAGGCGAGGTCTTCCCACTCAGTCCCTGGCCAGCAGGGGAGGAGCTGCTTCCATTAAAAACGGTAAATTTAAGGGAAATAAAAAATAAGGGAGAGCAGTGGGAAACTGCTTGAAATAAGGGAGAATCCCGGGGAAAACGGGATACTTGACAGCACTGTGCCCATCTTGTTGGGTTTCCCCAGCCACTCTGGGCGGCTCCCAACAGAATATTAAAAACGCGTTAAAACATCAAACATTAAAAACTTCCCTAAACAGGGCTGCCTTCAGATGTCTTCTAAAATTCAGGTAGCTGTTTATTTCCTTGACCTCTGAAGGGAGGGCCCCACCACCAAAAAGACCCTCTGCCTGGTTCCCTGTAACCTCACTTCTTGCAGTGAGGGAACCGCCAGAAGGCCCTTGGAGCTGGACCTCAGTGTCCGGGCTGAATAGTAGACCCCCGGATTACGTTACCTTCGGGTAAAGAACATGGCAAACCCGGAAGTGTATTCTTTTGGGTTTTGCTGTGCGTGCATGCGCAGAAGAGTCGCCTCTGCTCATGGAATTTTCAGGGTGCGTACGGACCCCCGGCATGAATTACATCCATATCCAGAGGGTCCACTGAATCTGAAAAATATTACCAGTATTGGAAGCAGTCCAACATTTTAGGAAATATTTGTTTATATTCTATAAGGCAGCATAGGAATTCTGATGATGAGCAGAGATTTAGGGGGGCGGTGGAATCTTTCACACCTCTGAAAACCCTACTCTAATGCCCCCCCCCCAATGCACCTACAAGTACAGTACCTACATTCACCCCAGGCCTACCAAATACGTTCTGTTTGTTATGTAAGAGCTCCCCACATGGGGGCACAACAGGCATTCATGTTTGGATCCAATGGATAACTGCCTGCAAAGCTCAGGGGTTTTTTTGCTGAGAAATTCAGGGCATCGCCATGCTATCCAAGCCTCCATCGTGGGCACACAGGATTCTGCCTGTGTTCACCTCTCAGAACCATAGAGCAAATGAAAGCAGCTGGGAGGGTAGAATCTCCAGCAAGGTGGAACGTAAAAGAGCATAAGAAGAAATTACTGCGTCAAACCAATGACCAATCAAGTTCTGCTCCTCCTGCTCCGGAGGGTAGGACTCGAACCCATGGCTTCAAGTTACAAGAAAGGAGATTCCAATTAAAAGTTAGGAAGAACTTTCTGGTGGCAAGAGCTATTTGACTAGTGCAATGGTATCCCTTGGGGGTGGGGGTGGACTCTCCTTCCTTGGAGGTTTCTAAGCAGAGATCGGACGGCCATCTGCCAGGGATGCTTTAGCTGAGATTCCTGCCTTGCTGGGGGTTGGACTAGATGACCCTCGGATCCCCTCCTATCTCTCCACTCCTGAATTCGAGGAGGAGGTTCCTTGCCTCCTGAAAAGCCCTTTTCCTGCAAGCTGTTCCTCTGGTTTCCAGCCAACAGAGGAAGATGAGTCCAGAGCCTCGCCCCCAAAAGGATATCTGGGCACTGGCGTAGCCCCCTAAATCCATTAATAAAAATCCAAGGGAGTATGAAATGAGAGAGAAAGAGAGAGGGCTCAGCTGGGTGCACTCGGCTATGCAAGGGTTAAAGGGAACTGAGCTGCCTTCCTAGAGAGGACAGGAAGCAAGAGGGGGGCCAGGTCCTCCGGAGCCCAGGCCCCTCCCTCCCGAGTTCTCTCCTGCAAGGGCTGCATGGCTGTCCCCTCCTGGGATCTGGTGAGTCTCCTCTCTCTCTCTCCCCCCCCCCCCGAGGGTGCAGTGGGGAGGCGGTGGGGATCCCAGGGCTGCAGCAGGGGAGGATGCCAGCCTGGGGGGGGGGGGCTGATCTGCTCATGCAGGGGGAGGAGAGGGTCCTGCCAGGGAGGGGTGAGGTCTGCAACGCTCTCCTTCCTGGAGATCACAGGATCCCAATCTCATTTGGCCTTTCAGAAAAAAAATGACTCCCACGAGATCCCCCTTCTTTAAACAAAGGAGTCCCTAAGACTTTAACTCTGTGTGACATCGCTCAGCGTCATTGCACAACAGAGGAAACATGTGCAAATGGTTTTCCAGAGCTAGATGAGGAGGTGGACTAGGGCCCCCCCCCCAAAAAAAAACTCACGGGGAGGAAGGGAGAAAAGGGGGGGAGAAAGGTCAGAAATAAAGAGAGGGATACCAGCCCGTAGTCTGGCTGCTGCATTGCAAACCAGTTTCCCAGTCGTCTCCAAGGGCAGCTCCACACAGAGGCCACTGCAGCAATCCCCTCGCACCCAGAGCAGGGCATCCCAGGACCACATCCTCTCTGTCCCAAAGGGATTGTTGCTACTCTGGGAACTGCTACTCTGAGCCTCCAGGGAACTTGGCATCAATGGCTGCGTGTGTGTTAAGCTACTGAATAATAATAATAATAATAATAATAATTTTCCAGCCTATATTTCAAGGGAGATGTCTTTGGCCCCGCCCAATTGGCCCTCAGGGGGTTGGCCAGATACATACCTGGCCCTCAGAGTAAAGTAAAAGGGACCCCATCCCAGGAGTGTGTCTTGAGAGCGGCAGAGAGTCCAAGTGCAAGAAAAAGAGACAGAAGCAGGGAAGTGGGGGTGGGGAGCAACTCCCGAGGACCCCCTAGAGCCAAGCATTCATTTTTCACTAGAGCCAAGCATTCATTTTTCACAAGATACAAACGATTCCCTTGTCAGTCGGTTCTGACATCATGCATTGACTGGAAGGCAGCAGAAACCAGGTTGATTAATCTCACAGAAATCCCTTCAGTTGCATCCACATTTTGCAATTCTAGAAGGCTAGAGACTTATTTCTTCTCCTCTTCCACCTCTTTCTTTTCAAAAAAAATAGCTCATGGTCTGGGATGCGGTGCAGTCCAGCCTTGGTTCCCTCCAAGACTCATGAATGCTTGTTCAAGGAACCATTCCCCTGCCCCCCCCCCCGTCCTACAAATTCTGTAACAGAACAATGCATTTGCTTTGTAGGATTTCCTAGAGCTTTTCATTACGACAGGCAGAAGACGAAACGGTTCCTTTTGATCTCTTAGAGGCTTCCTGAGAGCACAGATGGATGAGCGAGACTCAGCTGGCCCAGGAACAGGAAGAGGCCATGCCACCCAAACTGGGAGCAGTGGGGGATTCTGGGAAAACCCAGTGCAGAAGATCCTGGGTGAGGAGGACACCCTCCGCTTAGAGGTGCAGAGCCGGCAGTTGAGGCAGTTCTGCTGCCGGGAGGCCAAAGGACCCCGAGAGATTTGCAGCCGACTCTACCACTTTTGCCACCAATGGCTGAAGCCGGAAAGGCACATGAAAGCTGAGATACTGGACCTGGTGATCTTGGAGCAGTTCCTGGCTGTCCTTCCCCCAGAGATGGAGAGCTGGGTGAGGGAATGCGGAGCGGAGACCAGTTCCCAGGCGGTGGCCCTGGCCGAAGGTTTCCTCCTGAGTCAGGCAGAGGAGAGAAAGCAGGAACAGAGAAAGCAGGTGAGAGAGACTTTCATCTGGATACTCCCAAGGGGCTCCAAACAGGAAAGAGAACATCCCATAATGGTCTGCTGATGGCCCATCCTTTTTGGGGTAAAGCATCCATGGAATGAAATCTCATACCATTCAAGTCTTTGTCATTCTCTTTTTAATATTTCTCCCCATGCTCTCTTTTGAATCCTTGTTTCTTTTTCAGGGAAAGGATCATTTTGCAGAAATGGACCTGGATTCCTGTGAGGCAGAGAGGCCTCCGTTGGACACCAGAGAGAGGCCACTGGGTAAGGAGGAAGGTGGATTTTCTACCTTTGGTCTCATTCTGTTGGTTTTCCCACTCAGCTGAGGGTTCTTTACATCTTGTTTTGGGGGGAGACAGTTGGGAACAAGGGTCCAGAGGAGGCAAGATGTATTTCTGCACAACAAACATATGAAATGGGCACAAACGCCCAAATGCTCTCAGCAGGTAAGGCTATCTCAAAGGCCCATCTGTAGTTAGAGATGCCCTGTTTCACCTGTGAGAGAAGCAGACACTCCTGGTGTCCTGTTTATCTTTTCTCTCTTGCAGGTGACAGAATGATGCCAGCAAGAACTCCTGATCCATCTTTTCATGGGGGCAGAGGGGAAACAGTGGCTGTGGAACCAGATCAGGTCAGGGGAAGCTGCCTTGTGGGGACAAAGGCTGAGGGCTGGAGCAATGTCATGGACTGGTTGGAAACAGAGGAATGGTGGGAGGAAGCAGCTGGGGAACCAGGAAGGGAAGATGGCTCACACCCCAAGAAGTGGAGGTAGAAGGAGGATGGGTGGTCAGAGGAAGAAGAGGGAAGAGGAGGTGTCAGAAGCTGAAGGGCTAACAGGGCTTTGTGAGCTGGGAGACTCTGTTGCAGAATGCAGTGCAGAATCAGAGGCAGAAGAAGAAGGAGGCGAGTGGGAGGAGGAAGGTCGAGAGGCAGAGGTGAGTCAGGATAAGGAGGAGCCACCGGTGTCTCTCTCTCCTTTTGCCAGAAGCCACCCTCCCTGCTTGTCTCTCAGAGCCAGGCGACCCCCTGCATTGCAGGAATCTCTGCTAGATCAATCCAAGACAGATGGCCATCTAAAATAGGCTTATTTTATTTCTAGATTGATCCCTGAATGCTAAAATTGGTCTCTAAGCAGTGGACAAATGAGAACAAATAGTGGCCTGGATTTACCTAACCAGCCCCATCTGCTGCAAAATGGGGCCTGCCCCCCATTCCTCCCCCTCTCCATGCCCCCATTAACCCACTGAATTTGACTCTAGGGCATTTTTTTGGGTGGGAACTCCCCTGAACAGCTCCGGAGGAGAGGAGAAAGTAGATCCTTCCATCAGACAAGCTGGAATGTTGCGTAGGCAGAATGACTTGGAAAACACAAGGTGGAGTACCACCTATTTGCACAAAGATGAACACCCATAATTAAAACACAGAATAAAATAAGCAGCCCGAATTAAAATGTGCAGCAAAGCAATCCCATTGAAACAACACCGCAATTTACAGGAAGGAAACGAGAGCATTGTGTAGCAGATCATATTGATGCTGTCTCAGAGGCGGTTATTTTCCCTTTTCCTTTAGGGTCCAGTGTGCTTTGAAGATGTCGCTGTTCGTTTCACGGACGAGGAGTGGGCGTTGCTGGATCCTGACCAGAGAGCTCTGCATAAGGACGTCATGGAGGAGAATTGTGGGATCGTGGCCTCTCTTGGTATGGCTCTCTGTGGGATCGTCCTATCTGCCTGCAAATTCAAAAAATACCTCTCTGTGACCTACCTCCTATATTTTCACAGAACTCGCACTTTTTTCTTTGAACAATCTCCCTCAAATTATTCCTTTTTCTACCATGATTGTGCTGCTCTGAACTGCCCAGGCCATCTTAAATGTCAGCTTCAGAATTGTTAGGAAAGATAAGTAGCTTCAGGTTTTCTGTTTTTGTTTTTGCTCCTGTCAGTCTTGGGTTGACCAAAGAGACGGCTGACATTGGAGATGGAGGGGATTCCATGACTGGGCCAAACAAAATTCCTCCCAGAGAAGAGCCAGGCTTATTGAATCTCAGGTAGTAGTAGAAGTGATGATGATGATGGTGGTGATGATGATGATAGTAATATAGTGGAACCTCGGTTTACAAACTTAATCTTTTCCGGAACAGGACTGTCCTTAAATTGAGGTACCACTGTAGTAATAATTATAATTTTTATTTATACCCTGCCCATCTTGCTGGGTTACCCCAGCCACTCTGGGCAGCTTCCAACACACATATAAACATGAAACATAAATAACAATAGTCTGATCCCATATAAAAAGAACGTTAACTTTAAAATGGACAACTTATACTAGTGGCCAAAATTGTGGACACCTTTCGTGAAAAGTGTACTTCTGAGGTTTGATGGCTCATAACACCACTTTTGTGTGGAGTAATACCATAAAATTATATATCAATGGAAAGATAATTTAATGAAGAATGTAATGCAATAACCTTTATGAAGGAGTATTCACAGTCATAAAGAAAAACTGTGAAACCTTTGGTAACCTTTAGCTTTAATTATGACCTTACAACGCCTTCCCTTGAAGTGAACCAAGTTTTTAGTTTTGCAGCTGTAAAAATTTGAAACCAAGACTGAATTATTGCCTCTGTTAATTGGGCTTTATTTCTGGGTTGCTTCTGACTAACAAGTTTCTTTATTCGGCTCCATAGATTTCCGAGTGGGTTAAAGTTTGGGCCACTCCCAGGCCATTCCAGCAGTGGAATAGGATTATATTGAAAGCACCTTTTGCACACAGCAGCAACATGACATGGAACTGAATCCTGTTGAAATAGAAAATAAAAAAACAAATATTTCTATAAATATATATAAATGCAGTATCTGGGAAAAGATGACCCGCAGAATGCTTCAGTTTGGGCTCAAGTATTTCATTCATGCATTTTGGGGCATTTACATTCCCATTAATGACACAAATTCTGCCCACACCTTTTGTTGCCATACAACCCCAGATCATCCCACTATCTGGGTGTTTCACAGTCGGTGTAATGCAAGTAGGATGTAAACCTTCTCTGATTCTTCTCTTCGCGTATTTCGTGCCATCACTACCAAGCAAGGAGATTCGGGTCTCATCGCTCCCTATAACACTGTCCCCTTGTTCCGCTGTCCAATCAACATGGGTTTAATCTTTTCAACCTTTGCTTGAGAGATAACAATGGCTTTTTCCTTAGAATTCTAGCCTTTAGACCAGTCCTTGCACTCAACTTCACATTACATTTGCCATGTCATCTTGTATAAACCCAGATGATTTTCTTCTGTCATGTAGGGACAGTCTCTCCATTCTTCGATCATCACTTGCCTTTGTGCACCTTTTCCTGCCTTTACCAGTCTGATTTTGGAGTGACTGAGTCTCCTTATACCTCTTCAAAAAGATAGAAAGGCCAGCTTTGGTTAAGTTTTCCCCAATCTCTCTTCTAATTTTTTCATAACTTGCCTTGTTCACTTAATAGTACTATTTTACATCGCTTTTTGGTTGACCATTCAACTCTTTGTGCCATTTCTATAATATTATGTTTTACAAGCTCACTGAAAGAAAGAACACAAAAAACAACCAACTTGATAGCAATCACATAACACACTGACAAAAGTCAAGCTAAGCAAGTTGTGCTTTCTTTTCCTGGTTATTTGGCTATTACGTTTGATAGAATACGGGTAATTGAACAAACTTTGTTGGATTGCATTCTTGATTAAATTATCTTCCTATTGATATATAATTTTATAACATTACTCCAAAAGAAGTGGTGTTATGAGCCATCAAACCGCTGAAATAGACTTTTTTCCAAAAGGCTTCCACAATTTTGACCACTACTGTATGTCAAACAAAGCAACATTCAACAACTCATCAGAATCTAATACTAAATATTTTGGTTAATGACAAGCAACACAGGTAATGAACACACACCCAACTCCCTTCAGTTCTTCTCCATTTATTCCTGAGGCTTTAATCCCTTTTTGTCTCGATTGCAGATTGTGTCGAATTGGAAATCGAGAACAAGGATGACCACGATAAAATTCCCAGAGAGGAGAAACCACCTAAAAATTTGGAGTGTGGAGGATGCTGCAGTCAGAGCTCCCATCCCACCTCCCATCAAAGAATTCATAAAGGGGAGAAACCCTATCAGTGTGTGGAATGTGGAAAGAGCTTCAGTCAGAGCTGCGATCTCACTTCCCATCAAAGAATTCATACAGGGGAGAAACCATATCAGTGTGCGGAATGTGGAAAGAGCTTCAGTCAGAGCTCCCATCTCACTTCCCATCAAAGAATTCATAGAGGGGAGAAACCCTATCAGTGTGTGGAATGTGGAAAGAGCTTCAGTCAGAGCTCCAACCTCACTTCCCATCAAAGAATTCATACAGGGGAGAAACCCTATCAGTGTGTGGAATGTGGAAAGAGCTTCAGTCATAGCTCCAACCTCACTTCCCATCAAATAATTCATACACAGGAGAGACCCTATCAGTGTGTGGAATGTGGAAAGAGCTTCAGTCAGAGCTGCGATCTCACTTCCCATCAAAGAATTCATACAGGGGAGAAACCCTATCAGTGTGTGGAATGTGGAAAGAGCTTCAGTCAGAGCTCCCATCTCACTTCCCACCAAAGAATTCATAGAGGGGAGAAACCGTATCAGTGTGTGGAATGTGGAAAGAGCTTCAGTCAGAGCTCCAACCTCACTTCCCATCAAAGAATTCATACAGGGGAGAAACCCTATCAGTGTGTGGAATGTGGAAAAAGCTTCAGTCATAGCTCCAACCTCACTTCCCATCAAATAATTCATACAGGGGAGAAACCCTATCAGTGTGTGGAATGTGGAAAGAGCTTCAGTCATAGCTCCAAACTCACTTCCCATCAAATAATTCATACAGGGGAGAAACCATATCAGTGCTTTGAATGTGGAAAGAACTTCAGTCAGAGCTCCCATCTCACTTCCCATCGAAGAATTCATACAGGGGAGAGACCCTATCAGTGTGTGGAATGTGGAAAGAGCTTCATTCGGAGCTCCAAACTCATTTACCATCAAAGAATTCATACAGGGGAGAAACCATATCAGTGCGTTGAATGTGGAAAGAGCTTCAGTCAGAGCTCCCATCTAACTTCCCATCAAAGAATTCATACAGGGGAGAAACCATATCAGTGTGTGGAATGTGGAAAGAACTTCAGGAAGAAGTTCGGTCTCACTTCCCATCAAAGAATCCATATGAAGATCGGAAAAACCATTATACAGCTTTAGCAGCCAGGCAAATCTGCACCTTTTTAACCAGACTTTGTCTGATTGACATCCAATGCCCTTTTAAAATGTGGTGTTTTGTGTTTTTATGTTGTGTTTTTATGTTGTAACCATCCTGAGACCTGTGGGTGTAGGGAATAGGGGCCAACTCTTAAAGGCCTAGAGGTCTTTCCCCCCAATAGAATATTTGAGGATACCCCGCCCCAATTTTATTCCTGTGTTTTTCTTTCATACGCAACCTTTTATTCTTCCGTAATTTGCCATACAATTTCTCTTTCAATTTGACCTCTTAAAAAATAAAAAGACAAACGTACAAAGGTCATGAGGAAAACAAAATACAGTGGTACCTTGGGTTACATACGCTTCAGGTTACATAGACTCCGCTAACCCAGAAATAACGCTTCAGGTTTAGAACTTTGCTTCAGGATAAGAACAGAAATTGTGCTCTGGTGGCACAGCGGCAGCGGGAGGTCCCATTAGCTAAAGTGGTGCTCCAGGTTAAGAACAGTTTCAGGTTAAGAACGGACCTCCGGAATGAATTAAGTACTTAACCCGAGGTACCACTGTACAAGAAAATACAAACGTGGACAGTTCCCATCTTTGGGGGCCAAATACAAAAGTTTCTTTAAAGCAGGGATTCCCAAATTTGGGTCCCGGGCAGTGTAAGTGTTTTGAAAAAATAAAGGTCCTTGCCTCCTTTGCCTCCTTTGCCTGGTCCTCAGACCATAGTCAGCACAAAGAGTCCTTGAAAAAGAGCCCTTTGCAGAATGCTGCTTTTATTACTAAAACTGAAACTTCTCCAACCACGACCAACAGCTTTATACATCAAACGCAACCAGCTTTCTACCATCCAACCCAAACACCCAAACAGATCATATATATATATATATATATATATATATACACACACACACACACACACACACACACATATATACACAAGCATATTTGAGTGAAAGGTTGCACGAGTCAGGCACGCTTTGACAATTCATTGTAGGCCGCTGACTCATGCTGACTCCGTTCCTTTTGTATTAAAGAAACAGTGGCTAATTTTTAAGCCGTGACAGGCAGCTCCCGGACTTCAATTCCCATTAGCCTACCCCATTGGTCCGGAGCACCCCAGAGACAGCTGCCTCGGCATGGATTTTGAAGTCGGCCAGCACCAGCAGTCAGGGAGTACTCAACTCTGCCTGCGAGACCAGCTCTGTCAGCTCAGGCAGGGAGACCATGGAGGGCAAAGGAAACAGGAAGCATCCCTGCTAGGAGACCCCCCTCAACAAGACCCCCAACCCCAGAGTCTGTTCAGCCCCCTCTGCTTCTTGTAGCAGGAGTCAGTCTGGGCGCTGCCCTCCCAGGCCAGGTGGGAAAGGCCTGCCAGGCATGGAGCAGATCCTGCAAAACTCCTGCAGGAAAACCTGGGAGGTGAGTCTTGGGCAAAGAAGGGACAAGGGAGTTCCCTGTCTCCAAGGTGTGGGGCTTACCTTCTCTTCGATCGGGCCACAAGTAGGCCAACTCCGGCCGAGCTATGACATTCTGCAGAGGACAGAAAAATCTGGGTCAGATGACATTTTATATGTCCTGCTGTCCTTTGCCAACAACAAATTGTTTTTCGTGTTGAATATATGCTATATGGTAATTTATGGACCTAATAGGTATCTCAAGCCATTTGCACATGACAAAATATGTATTTAACCAAAGTAATTGTTGAACTGAAATACAATTAAGAAGTATATTAATAGTGAAATACAATTAAGAAGTATGTATTTGGGGGGGGGCAAGAGAGTGGGGCCCTAAGATATAGCTTGTTTAACTTATACTTACCGGTAAATCTGTCACTGCCTGTGGTTTCCAGCAATTTCGATTCAGAAGCATGCACCTTGTACGCCTCCTTCCGGCAACTCCTGCAGCCCAGCTGGTGCCCAACGTCTTGCTCTGCTTTCCCTTAGACCACATCAGCCAGGCCGAGAGGGGGGTCTTGTCGTCTGGGCAGCCCAGGACTTCCAGACACATGGACCAGGCTGCCTTATCCACCTAGCTCCGTAATCTCTGCACCAGTGGGTTCCCAATTAGCTAAGTACCGCAGAGCCCCTGTTTTTCAAAATCCAAGCCATGGACCCCCTCCTTTCGGAAATGTTGATGTCTCTCTGGTAGTTTTTGTTATGTGAATGGTGCCATGGAGCCCCTGGGTGGGTTGTTCAGACCTCCTGGGATCCACGGACCACCATTTGGGATCTACTGCTCTACACTGCTTGAGAATCTAAAGAGCACCTGCAGCATCCATGGCCCCTGTAGTTCAGCATCCCAGTCTCACAGAGCCTATGGGAAACCAGCAAGCAGACTTTGAACACGAGCCTTTTCACCCTGCTGGTGTTTTCCAGCATAGCTCTGTTGGTAGGGCATGAGACCCTTTAAATAATAATAATAATAATAATAATAATAAAGTAAAGTTTTGAAATCTACGAAAACAGGAAAAATACAATACAGTTAATTAACCGACACACCAAATTATTTCTTGTTACTCGACTTCCCTCCCACCCTTCCATGGTTTCCTTAAATTATCTCTTACTGCTGCATATTATAATAGTTGCAACCGTTCTTCCAATCATTTTATTCTCTTAACAATTTTTTTACTGTTGATCTTACTCCCAACCCACTCGTGTTTTAACATGTTTGCAGTAATTTTTTTTAAAAAATAATAATCTACAAATAGTTTCCAATCCTCTTCAAGGATGGCCTCTTCTTGTTCTCTGAAGAGCACAAGACTCCAGGGTTATGGGTTCGAGCCCCACGTTGGACGAAAGATTCCTGCCCTGCAGGGGGTTGGACTAGATGATCCTCAGGGTCCCCCTTCCAACGCTGCAGTTCTGTGATTCTCTGAATTGGGATTCAGAAGCATTGCTGCTGCCTCCAGCTGTGGAGGCAGAGCATATAGGCATCATGGCTAGGAGCCAGCCATAACCCTCTCCTTCGTGATTCCAGGTGGGAGCCTTGAAGTTGGCAAGGATCGAACCCGGGACATTCTGTATGCCAAGCCATATTTAAGGAAGCATTTAATGAATTATTGTATTTTAATATTTTGCATCTTAAAAAGCAGAGAAATCACCTTGTTGACAAAGGTCCATATAGTTAAAGCTCTGGTTTTCCCAGTAGTGATGTATGGAAGTGAGAGCTGGACCATAAAGAAGGTTGATCGCCGAAGAATTGATGCTTTTGAATTATGGTGCTGGAGGAGACTCTTGAGAGTCCCATGGACTGCAAGAAGATCAAACCTATCCATTCTGAAGGAAATCAGCCCTGAATGCTGACTGGAAGGACAGATCCTGAAGCTGAGGCTCCAATACTTTGGCCACCTCATGAGAAGAGAAGACTCCCTAGAAAAGACCCTGATGTTGGGAAAGATGGAGGGCACAAGGAGAAGGGGACGACAAAGGATGAGATGGTTGGACAGTGTTCTCGAAGCGACTAGCATGACTTTGACCAAACTGTGGGAGACAGCGGAAGACAGGAGTGCCTGGCGTGCTCTGGTCCATGGGGTCACGAAGACTGAACGACTGAACGACTAAACAACATTATTATTATTATTATTATTATTATTATTATTATTATGTATTGAAGTTTCTAACAGGGGGATAGGGTATAAAGTTTCCCCTCAGGTCCGCGTCAGTTAGTTTAGGCGGGAAACCTGGGTGTTGCTGTTATGTTGCAATGTTACCATATTGCCAGCCGGCTGCCTATATAAAGCAGGACGGCTGGGCTGTTTGTTCAGTTCAAGTCAAGCCTCCAAATAAAGCGCAGCTTAGAGGAATTGCTGTGGCGTCTGATTGTGTCAACCCACTATTCTATTATTATTATTATTATTATTATTATTATTATTATTATTATTATTATTATTATTATCCCACCCATCCTGCTCACAACCTTTTTGAACTGTTGCCTTCGGGCAGAAGATACAGGATAATGAAAACTCGAACCACACGCCTTCTGAATAGTTTCTATCCGAGAGCTTTGATTGCACTTAATAATGATCTCAGGGTCAGTAGTAAGTAATAGTAAGCAGTGAGTAGTAAGGAATGAGACAGGCTTTAGGTTATGCTATGCATTTAATAGGTTATGTTATACTCTGGATTATGTTATGTTTTAATAGATTATGTTTTAATAAGGATGAGAGTGTTGGAGATATGTGCAAATGTGTATGGTAAATCCGGTCTTTGGGTGTTTGATTTTCGTTGTTGTGTATACTGTGTATATACGGACAATGACAATCTATCTATCTATCTATCTATCTATCTATTATTATTATTATTATTATAACAGATCCTCTGCCTCTGAGCCAAGGGAGGGCTTCCCCCGTCTCCCCTCCCACCCCATTTTCAATCCTGGAGACTAGACGGGGAAAGATAGACGGATTGCTGAGCAGCCAGCGAAATCCTTGCCAGAGCTTTGGAGAGGGAAGGGAAAAACGCACAGGCACAGCCTTGGCTTCCAGCGGCTTTTACTGCCTCTTTACCCATCTGGTTTCCATTCAGCTCATTTCTGCTGCTGCTGCGAGAGAGAGAAAGAGAGAGATTCAAGTCGGTGCCGGGATGCCTGTTTGGCTTTCGCAGCTCAGGGCGAGATTCCAGAGGAGGAGGAGGAGGACCGAGGCCACTCAGCAGCAACAGCGCAAAGGGATGCTCTGGTTGCGCCCATGACACCACCGACGCTCCCTGCCTTCGGGAGAAGGGCTGGGTGGCACTGGGGGAGTTGGGTGGGTGCAGGAGGGGGGAGATTTTGGATCCCAGCCTACGGGAGAGGAAGGAAGGAAAGGAAGAAGGTGGAGGAGGCGAGCAACAAAGGCATTGTTCAGAAGAGCAAGGCGATGATGGTGTGGCTGGCGGCGGTGGTTCTCTTGGCCGGCCTCTCGCAGTGTGTCCATGCGGAGACGTACACCTCCATGCTCAGCATCCACGAGGCGCTCAGCACCGAGAGGGAGCTCCTCCGCTTTTTGCACACCTACCTTGAAGAGGAAGCCAAGAGGCTGGAGGACCTTAGAAGGTAAGGGCCGCCGGGCTCTGTGGGGATCAAGCACGGGGGAGGCTGGAATCGTAGAGCTGGAAGGGAAGGGCAACCCTCGCAGATATAGGAATTATAGGGTTGGAGGGGGACCTCCAAGGGTCATCGGGTCCAACCCGCCCCCCCCCCCAGCAATGCAAGGATCACAGATCCCTACCAGGTGGCCTTCCAACCTCTGGTTCGAAATGCAGAACCTGACATTTGTCCCTGCTGAAATCCATTTTGCCAGTTTCGTTAGTTTTGTGTCAGTGCTATTCCGGCTGCCTGCTGTGCCCTCAGAACATCCTAGGCTCAATCCCTGCCATCTCTAGTTAAAACGGGAATGGGGAAGCTCTGCTTCTCCGGCTGTTGGCAGTCTCCTGTTGGCGCCTGCCAGCATGTCCGAAGACCTGGAGAGGGGAGACAGAGATTTGGAGGAGTAAGAACCGATAAAGACAATGAATGGAGGTGCAAAAACTATCCAAATTCATCGACACTAGTATGAGGGAGCCTGACACTGACTCGAAGCAAATGTTATCCCACGATTCCCAGCACATTTTCTCACCGCTTTCCCGGTCACAAAGTCGGATATTTGGGGATAGTGGTTTGTTGCACAAGAGCTCCAAAACACATTTAATTGCAGGATCTGAATGTGATGGAATCCCACCCGAAAACAACAACAGTCTGGAGGCTTCCCAGAAGGTGCTCTTCCACCTGTTCCCTGCTGGTTGTTTCCTACTCCCATCTTCTATGGCTTGCAATTATACATACAGTGGTACCTTGGTTCTCAAACTTAACCCGTTCTGGAAGTCTGTTCCAAAACCAAAGCGTTCCAAAACCAAGGCACGCTTTCCCATAGAAAGCAATGCAAAATGAATTAATCCGTTCCAGACTTTTAAAAACAAGCCCTAAAGCAGAAATTTAACATGGACTTTACTATCTAATGAGACCATTGATCCATAAAGTGAAAGCAGATGCACTGCAGTCACACAATCAATCCATCCATCAGTAGCTGAACTGGGTTCCACACAGTCACAAAAACAAAACAAAAAGAGCCGCAAAAATTCAAAATAAGTAGCAAAAACAGACAGTCCTCAGCGTAAGTCTCAAAACAGAGCACATTTGGATTCCGAAAAAAGTTTCCAAACTGGAACACACACTTCCGGGGTTGCAGTGTTTGGGTTCCAATTTGTTTGAATACAAAGGCGTTTGAGAACCAAGGTACCACTCCACTGTATATATTTTTTAAAACCCAGATCCACCGGAACAGGTGCCCAGAATCTGCCACTTGTGGCAGCCACCTTACCCAGCTCCAACCGAGAACCAGCCACGAACATGTCAATTTTCAAACAGCCCCTCCTCATTTGAGGTTTTAGCTATGCAGTTTTCCCAGGATGGGTATGGAGGGAAATCAGTCAGGCGGGAAAATTGGCAATAGAGCACTGCAATTTGAAACAGCATTTTGGCAAATATTCATCTGCCCTTTTGTAGGTTTTGGCTGTCTAGGATAGAATGTGAACCAGAAGGGCTGGGTTTTTGTGTTGTTGGTTTTTTTTTAAATGGAAAGTGAGTACAACCTCCCCCCCCCCACCAAAATAAAACCCTTATGGGAACAGCCCATAAAGAATTGGGTTTTCATAAGTAAAAACATATTAGATATATATTTCCATTGGAAAAGGTTCAGAAAATTAAAATGATCCAGGGGATGAAACGATGGCCATATAAAGAAAGTTTGCAGTGTTTGGGGCTTTTCAGTTTAGGAAATATAGGAAGAGTCTGCTAGATCAGGCCAATGGCCCATCTAGTCCAGCATCTTGCAGTGGCCAACCAGAGGCTTGTAGGAAACCCGCAAACAGGATCAGAGCACAAGAGCAACTCTCCACTGCTGCAGTTTCCAGCAACTGGGATTCATCATCATCATCCTCATCATCATCATTTATACCCCGCCCATCCGGCTGGGTTTCCCCAGCCACTCTGGGCAGCTCCCAACAGAATATTAAAAACACAATAAAACATCACACATTAAAAACTTCCCTAAACAGGGCTGCCTTCAGATGTCTTCTAAAAGTCAGATAGTTGTTTATTTCATTGACATCTTATGGGAGGGCGTTCCAGAGGGCGGGCGCCACCACTAAGAAGGCCCTCTGCCTGATTCCCTGTAACTTCGCTTCTCACGGGGAGGGAATCGCCATAAGGCCCTCAGAGCTGAACAATGGGGGTGGAGACACTCGTTCAGGTTTACTGGGCCAAGGCCGTTCAGGGCTTTAAAGGTCAGCACCAATACTTTGAATTGTGCTCGGAAATGTACTGGGAGCCAATGTAGGTCTTTCAGGACCGGTGTTATATGGTCCCGGCAGCTGCTCCCATTCACCAGTCTGGCTGCCGCATTCTGGATTAGTAGTAGTTTCCGGGTCACCTTCAAAGGTAGCCCCACGTAGAGCGCATTGCAGTAGTCCAAGCAGGAGATAACCAGAGCATGCACCACTCTGGAGAAACAGTCTTTGGGCATTGAGGGTCTCAGCCTGTGTACCAGATGGAGCTGGTAGACATCTGCCCTGGGCACAGAATTGACCTGCGCCTCCATGGACAGCAGTGAGTCCAAAATGACTCCTAGACCACGCACCTGGTCCTTTAAAGCCCTAAACCAGCACCAACACTTTGAATTGTGCTCGGAAACGTCCTGGGAGCCAATGTAGGTCTTTCAGGACCGGTGTTATATGGTCTTGGCAGCCACTCCCAGTCACCAGTCTAGCTGCTGCAACTAGTAGGATTCTTAATAAACTGGTTAACAAATAGCCTCTAGTTTGATGTTTTTTGAAACATCTCATTTGAAAGAAATTGTAGTGAGGGTGGTCAACCTAAATATTTGTTTTGAGGGGGAAATGAATATGATATGTTTTAAGCAATAAATCTAATAGACTGTAGGGCATTTTATGTGTTATTATCATAGTCGGAGTTGTTCCTGGAAACTAATAGGAAGCCAGTGCAGCTAAAAACGCCAGTGCAATTCTGGGCTGCATCAATAGGAGTATAGCGTCTAGATCAAGGGAGGTAATAGTACCACTGTATTCCGCTCTGGTCAGACCTCACCTGGAATACTGTGTCCAGTTCTGGGCACCACAGTTCAAGAAGGATACTGACAAGCTGGAACGTGTCCAGAGGAGGGCAACCAAAATGGTCAAAGGCCTGGAAACGATGCCTTATGAGGAACGGCTTAGGGAGCTGGGTATGTTTAGCCTGGAGAAGAGAAGGTTAAGGGGTGATCTGATAGCCATGTTCAAATATATAAAAGGATGTCATATAGAGGAGGGTAAAAGGTTGTTTTCTGCTGCTCTAGAGAAGCGGACACGGGGCAATGGATTCAAACTACAAGAAAGAAGATTCCACCTAAACATTAGGAAGAACTTCCTGACAGTAAGAGCTGTTGGACAGTGGAATTTGCTGCCAAGGAGTGTGGTGGAGTCTCCTTCTTTGGAGGTCTTTAAGCGGAGGATTGACAGCCATCTGTCAAGAATGTTTTGATGGTGTTTCCTGCTTGGCAGGGGGTTGGACTGGATGGCCCTTGTGGTCTCTTCCAACTCTAGAATTCTATGATTCTATAGCTTGCAAACATCAAAGTCATATGCTCCATGAATTGGATCCCAGCTGAAGTTTCCAAACATTTTTTTAAGAGCAGCCTCATGTAAAGCACATTGCAGCAATCCATTATTGTCATCATCATCATCCAGCCTGGATGCAGACTAGGCATGTACAACCGTAGCCTGATCTGCCTTTTCCTGGAGAAGGGAGTATTGCAAGGCAATCACCTCTTAACATGTTTTTCAAAATGTCTTGTTAACTTTGCATCCCTTCTTGATGGAACTGCTACATTCTGCAGGAAAGCACCCACTCAGCTGTCTGGTGTGTGCCTTTGGGGAATCCAAAATTTTAGGGAAGCTTTTAATGTTTAATAGACTATTGTATTTTAATATTTTGTTGGAAGCCGCCCAGAGTTTGCTGGGAAAACCCAGCCAGATGGGCAGGGTATAAATTATTATTATTATTTATTATTTATTTTATTTAGACTGGTATCGCTGCCCCCAACTGTGGAGGCAGAGCAGAGCCATTCTGTCTAGTAGCCTTCGATACCCCTCTCCTCTTCTTGAATTTTGTCTAATGGTGAATAACGTCATTCTTCATGCCTTCCTCCCCAACCAGATTCTACAGGAAGATCCAGGCCTTGCATCAAGGAGCGGGCAGCACTGTGGTTAACCCTTTACTGGCCTACACGCTCATCAAGAGGTTGCAGTCGGACTGGCTGAACGTGGTGTACAGCATGGAAGCCAGCGAGAACGCCCAAGGTACGTTGGCTGAAGGCAGAGCATCCTGTTTAGCTGCAGGGAATGTAACAGGGATAGAAATGGGCATTTTGGGCGGAGAAGGTTCATTGCATTGTGGTAGGGCACCTGCTTGGCATGCAGAAGGTCCCAGGTTCAAGCCACAGTAGCATCTCTAGGTAGGAATGTCGCCTTCCTGAAACTCTGGGCAGCAGCTGCCGGCCAGGACAGCCAGCCCTGATGTCAGGGTTGAGCCAGATGAGGAGGAGTGGTGGCAAGCCCCCCCCTGGTGAGGCTGCACCCACGGAAGAACCTGGGGAAATGGAGGAGTTCGTACCTGGAGAAGACTGGTGGCGGCACTCCTCGGAAGAGGAAGAGTCAGATGGAGAGGGGGAAAGACCAGAACAGGAGGAGGAGGAAGTCGAGCCAGAATCAGGCCCTTGTGAGGAGAGAAACAGCCCTTCCCCTCCTCCCTTCTCAGCTGTAGAGTGTAGAGCTGAGAGACGCAGGGAACAATTAGAGGCAGCTGCAACTCGTAAGAGACGTGGTTGCAGGCCAGCTACTTAAGAAAGGCTGGCTCCTCCCTTCACTAGCACCTGCAACTGATATGCTGAGTGCGTGGTTGCACTTGCTTGTTCTGTTCCTGATTCCTGGCTTGTTCCTGACCCTCGGCTTGTTCCTGGCTCCTGGCTTTTCCCTGACTGACTTGGCTGGTTCCTGACTTGGACTGTTCTGACTTTGGCTTCTCCTGACCCCATACTGATACCTGACTTCAGCTGGCTTCTGACCCAGACTGTTCGACCTTGGCTTATCTGACTGACTGCTGCACTTCAGCACGCCAACTTGTTGGCGCCCTAACACCTGAGATAGTTGGACCTTTTTTAAAACGGCACCTTAAAAAAAAGTACCTTTCCAAAACAACAACAACAACGACAACCAGAGTCCTTTTTGTTGGGGATAATTCAGAGGGAAATTCCCAGGTGTCAAAAAGGGTTCTTTATGTATGCCACTACTGCGGACCGTGTTTTGCTAGCCCAGAAATGGAAAACGAGCGAGTTCCCAACCAAAGAAGAATGGCAACTTAAACTGATGGAATACGCGCAGCTTGAAGATTTTACGTATAGAATAAGAGAACAAGAAGAACACAAGTTTAGAGAAGAGTGGAAAACGTTTATTGAATATATGGCGGGGGGGTTGTGTACATTTAAAAATGCTGGCAGCATTAAGATAAATTCAACAGTGTAAATAAGTTTTGATGGATGTAATAATGGAATACTGAATGGTTTAGTTCATGTAAAATATGCAGGGATGTACGGTATGCAAAATGAACCATAGAAAGAGAAGAAGGGAAGTTATTGATTTAAGGTTGTTTAAATGAATAGTTTGAAATGTAAATTAGAAAAAATAAATAAAAATGATTTATTATGAAGGCAGTTCCCTGTTCCTATTGTCCAGAGGAGGGCAACCAAAATGGTCCAAGGCCTGGAAACGAGAGGAATGGCTTAGGGAGCTGGTTAAGGGGTGATATGATAGCCATGTTCAAATATATAAAAGGATGTCATATAGAGGAGGGAGAAAGGTTGTTTTCTGCTGCTGCAGAGAAGCGGACACTGGGCAATGGATTCAAACTACAAGAAAGAAGATTCCACCTAAACATTAGGAAGAACTTCCTGACAGTAAGAGCTGTTCGACAGTGGAATTTGCTGCCAAGGAGTGTGGTGGAGTCTCCTTCTTTGGAGGTCTTTAAGCGGAGGCTTGACAGCCATCTGTCAGGAATGCTTTGATGGTGTTTCCTGCTTGGCAGGGGGTTGGACTGGATGGCCCTTGTGGTCTCTTCCAACTCCATGATTCTATGATTCTAAGACTCAGTACCAAGGGGAGTGTTAGGATTTTGTGTAGTCTCTGCTGCTTCAGCTTGACTATTATGATTAGTATAAATCACATGAGTGTCAGAGAGAGTGTGGGAACGGAAGACCGTCTTATCTCTTCCGCCTAAGTGCGTTATTGTAAGTTTACTTTCACTTCTGCTGTGTCACAGTTTGCTTCTTGTTCTGCCAGAGCTCGGAGAACACAGGCGTGGAAAATGGATTCTCTGTATATAGACTGTAAATAAATGTAATTTAGACCTACGGATGTTTCCTTCTTCTTGCTGTGTGATGCTAGAAGACTTGTGTGCTCTTCTTATAAGAGAAGGGTCGCAGATTTTAGGCACTCTGGACTGAAGGGACATGCCAGCCAGAGAGGGCCTCCTGGGGGACACTCAGGGGTCTTGGAGTTCGCCGTCTCCGAGAGAGCGTCATTCCCAACAGGGAGATCGGACAGCTGTAAACAGCTGCACGAGCACAGGACCAACTGCAAAGGACATGAAACTTTTGCTCCCTGCCTTGCCTTGCTGCTGCTCCCACCTGAAGGGAGAGGACATATGTCTGACCATCCCTGGAAGAGGATGTGGGGCCTCCACGCACCTACAGCTGCCTTGACCCCAGCCTTTGGGGTCAAGTGGGGAGCACTCTGGTTTCTGTCACAGTGTCCCATTGTGCCAGAAGCGGTTTAGTCCTGCTGGCCACATGACCCAGAAAGCTGTCTGTGGACAAACTCCGGCTCCCTCGGCCTGAAAGCAAGATGAGCGCCGCAACCCCGTAGTCGCCTTTGACCGGACTTAACCGTCCAGGGGTCCTTTACCTTTTTTCACCTTTTGTTCTCAGCACTGAAGAATGGCTACCAGCGGTTGGAGGAGGACTTGCCCCTCTTTGAGGACCTGGAAGGAGCTGCCCGGGGGGTGATGCGCTTGCAAGATGTCTACTCCCTGAGCGTGAAGGGCTTGGCCAAAGGGAAGTTCCAGAGGGTTAGCAACGCTCCGCTTCCGGACATCTACAACCCCAGCCAGGATTTCTCACTGTCCGCCGACGACTGTTTCCATATTGGCAAGGTGAGGGGGCAGGTCAGTGGTCCCCAAAGGGGGCAGTAACAGACCCCCCTGGAGGGCAGTGGGATTACCTGGCAGGCATGCTAAGAGGCAAGGGGGCATCAGGGTTGTGCTGTGTGAGCTATATTAATTGGATTTGAAGAAGAAGAAGAGTTTGGATTTGATATCCTGCTTTTCACTACCGGAAGGAGTCTCAAAGCGGCTCACATTCTCCTTTCCCTTCCTGCCCCACAACAAACACTCTGTGAGGTGAGTGGGGCTGAGAGACTTCAGAGAAGTGTGACTAGCCCAAGGTCACCCAGGAGCTGCATGTGGAGGAGCAGAGACACGAACCCGGTTCCCCAGATTATGAGTCTACCGCTCTTAACCACTACACCACACCCTGCTCTCCCAGTGCAATCTATCCCTCCAGGCACCCACGTGTGTAGGTTAAAAATCCCATCCTTGCCAACAAATTAAAAGCATAGGCATTAGGCTGTAAAATTATGAATTACCTACAAAGTAAAGCACCAGGACGTGGGTGGTGCTGTGGGTTAAACCACAGAGCCTAGGGCTTGCTGATCAGAAGGTCGGCGGTTCGAATCCCTGCGACAAGGTGAGCTCCCGTTGTTCGGTCCCTGCTCCTGCCAACCTAGCAGTTCGAAAGCACGTCAAAGCGCAAGTAGATAAATAGGTACCGCTCTGGCAGGAAGGTAAACGGTGTTTCCGTGCGCTGCTCTGGTTCGCCAGAAGCGGCTTAGTCATGCTGGCCACATGACCCGGAAGCTGTACGCCGGCTCCCTCGGCCAGTAAAGCGAGATGAGCACCGCAACCCCAGAGTCGTCCGCAACTGGACCTAACGGTCAGGTGTCCCTTTACCTTTTAAACTGGTTCTCCCTTTTTTGCCCTGCTTAAGAAAGAATTAGGCAGCAACTTGGGGATTAAGTTTAAAAATATATTTTACAGTGGTACCTTGGTTCTCAAACTTCAAAAACCCAGCAATAAGTGTTCTGGTTTTCGAACATTTTATGGAAGCTGAACGTCTGATGCGGCTGTCGGGTATTGTTTCCGGGACACCTGCACCAGTCAGAAGCTGCGCCTTTGTTTTCGAACGTTTCGGAAGTCAGACGGACTTCCAGAACGGATTAAGTTTGGCGCTTTTGTTTTTGCTATTTATTTTGAGTTTTTGTTTTTGAGGCTTTTTCGGATAATTTGTTTTTGTGACTGTGCGGAACCCAGTTCAGCTACTGATTGACTGATTGTGTGACTGCCGAAATGGATAAAAGCCCCCCATCCAAACAACGGCTATCATCAGTGCAGGGAAGGGGAAAAAAACTTTTAATTTTTATCATCTACTGTCTTATTTATTTCATAGTACAGTACATTGATTATTGCTTTCATTTTATGGATCAGTGGTCTCGTTAGATAGTAAAATCCATGTTAAATTGATGTTTTAGGGATGTTTTTAAAATTCTGGAACGGATTAATCCATTTTGCATGACTTTCTATGGGAAAGCGCGCCTTGGTTTTGGAACGCTTTGGTTTTGGAATAGACTTCCGGAACGGATTAAGTTTGAGAACCAAGGCACCACTGTACTTACTTAAAATCTTGCATTGGTTCACGGGAATGGCAGCAGTAAAAATTATGCAGGCAAAACTCCTCGTCTAGCCAGTGATTTTGCAGGTAAATTGGTCCCAAGTTGCTAAGGCCTTTATCTTACCATTCCTGGTTTCTTCCAGGTTGCCTACGACATGGAAGATTATTATCACTCCATTCTGTGGTTGGAGGAAGCCGTGAGCCTCTTCCGCGTTTCCTACGGGAGCTGGAACACAGAGGATGAGGGGAGCCTGGAAGATGCCCTGGACCACCTCGCTTTTTCTTATTTCAAGGTAAGACGGGATGCTGCAGGAGGACACAGGGAGCTGCTGCCTTTACTGAGTCAGACTCTCAGTCCATCTCTTCTTCTTTGGCGATCACTCGTTGCCATGTAAGACTGTCTTCCATAAACACGGTCTTAACAATGAGTCCGTAAGTGAATGTGGAGGCCAATTCTGGACCCACACGTCCTTCCACATTGGTTTCTGGGCGGAAGTTGATCACTGTGTGGATTTGCCAAGCGTGCCTTTCTCTTAGGACGTTTCTCCCTTGTGTCCTGAGTTCGAGTGTCTTCAAAGCCCATGACACCTTTAGTAAAGGCTGTTCTCTGACTGGAGCACTCGCAGGCCTGTGTTTCCCAGTTGTCAGTGTTTATACTACATTTTTAAAGATTTGCCTTGAGAGAGTCTTTAAACCACCAGCATCACGCTTTCCGTTTTTAAGTTTGGAGTAGAGTAGTTCCATTGGAAGACGATCATCAGGCATCCGCACAACATGACCAGTCCAACGAAGTTGATGTTGAAGAACCATTGCTTCAACACTGGTGATCGTTGCTTCTTTCAGTACACTGATATTAGTTCGCCGGTCTTCTCAAGTGTCCATCTAGCTCAGTACTGTCTGCACAGACAGGCAGGTAGCAGCTCTCCAGGCAGGGGAGATACCACACTGGAGATTGAACTTGGAGCCTGTCTCATGAAAACAGATGCTGTGACACTGAGCTACAGTCCTTCTGCACAACTTCCGCTCATCCTGCACAACTTCGACGCTTATTCTGTGTGGGAATGGTCAGGGAGGCAGGAGAAGATATATTGTTTAGCAAGTCCCTTTACTTAGCAGAGTGGATTCCCCTTTTTAACGCACAGCGGGTAGCTGGTTGCAGGCTCGTGTAAGCCTCTCACTATCATACAATTCAATATTGAATTGTATGCTCCTGGTAAGTTCCCTTATTGTCCCTCTTAAAAAGAATAAACACACGACAATCTTAATTAAAGTATATAAAAGATATTTACTCACATCATCAGTTCACAGTGGATCCCTGAAGGCAGACTTAGTTACAAAGTACATACATGTGGAATCTATCCCATATGGAGATACTCCCTTTGTCCTCTGCTGTCTGAAAGCATGAGAGATAGCTAAAAGCCAACAGAGCATCTCTAGCTAAAAAGCTGCTTCTTCTACGACGAATGGAGTCAAAGAGAGAGTGCTGCGTGCCTGATGCTTTTGTTACCTGCACAGGTAAGGTAACGCCCACCTCTAGTCACATGCAAAGGAAGTATGCCCCAGTCAGGAGGAAACAGGAAGTTTTCGACTGGCTGGAACAAACATCCCCTTGCATGTCCACTCTAGGAAAACAAGGAATGTTGTACTTGACTGCTACTTAAGTATCACACCCCACATTCTGAAGAAGTGTGCATGCACACAAAAGCTCATACCAATAACAAACTCAGTTGGTCTCTAAGGTGCTACTGGAAGGATTTTTTATTTATTTTGATCCCACATTCTGCACAAGATGATTCACTCAAGGAGGTGAGGAGGTGAGGAGGGTGGGGACCTGAGAGAAGGAGATCATTTTCTGCTGCTCCCCTCCCCTGCCACACTGGTGGAACTCCCTGCAGGGAGCATTTAGTTTGCCTGGCAATGGAAGACTGAATTATTCACTTGAGAACCTGGGTGACACTTGACAGCACGCCCTGCCTCCCTATGAACCACCTTTCATCTTTCTCTCCTTAAGTCTAAATCAAGTGTTCCTCTGAGCATATGTAGAGTGCAACCCTCCCCATTCGCTGAGTAAGAAGAGCCTCCACACACACACACACACACACACACACACACACACACACACTTTGCTTCCATGTCAGCTTGAGTGTCTCTCTATTTCCCCCAGAAATTTAACTTTTTGCTCTCTCCTATCTTCATTTTTTAAAGGCAGGAAACGTCTCTCATGCCTTAAGCCTTTCCCAAGAATTTCTTCACTACGGTATGTGCTTCTTGTCCAGATCCTGTCAGACTGAAGAATGTTACTTACTTAGTCACTCCAAACATCTAGCTTTAAAGGGTTAGACATGCTCCTCATAAATTGCACAATCATCAGTGGGTCTTCATAACTAGGGGGGGAAACAGTTTCTGTTCAAAAAAAGCCAGGGCATTTTTCTCCCAGGGAGTAAGGAATTCCTGGTTGAACATGGGGAAGTAAATACAGTGGATGCTCAGGTTGCGGATGCAATCCGTGACGGAGGCACGTCCGCATCCCGCAGCATTCGTATGACACAGTGGCGCATCTGCTCATGCGCGTGACGTAATTTGGCGCTTCTGCGCATGCAACCTGGCACCTGGGGCGAGCTTTCCCAGACATGGGCGACCACTTCATTTCTGCATGCTTGATTGCTATTAAAGGGGCAGGGGAGCAGGGTAGGCTTTTTAGAATGTATGTCCTGGTTTGGATTCAGACAACCTGTTATCTCGACCAGATCCGAGCAACAAGAGGATGGCGAGGAACGTCGTCAAGTACGAGAAGCTGCTGTTGGTGAATCCCGAGAGCGGCGAAGAAGCGGGGTCCCTGCAGAGGCCAAACGTGACCCAGCTGGAGACCAGAGATGTTTATGAGAAGCTATGCCAGACTCTGGGGTCTCAGGTGGGGCCACAGTTTTGTTTTTATGAAACAGTGACAAAGCCCAGCAGAGTTAGGATGATGTTTCCAGGTGGCTAGTTTGCAGGTAGGTTCCCTTGCATCACCCTCTCTCTCTGGTCCTCCTCCAGCCATCCCAGTATCAGCAAAAACACCTCTACTGCTCCTATGAGACCAAAGGAACCCCCTTCCTGATGCTCCAGCCTCTGAAGAGGGAGATTGTCCACCGGCAGCCCCACATCGCACTCTACCATGACTTCGTCAGCGATGCCGAAGCAGAGAAGATCAAGCAGCTCGCTGCTCCACGGGTAAGCAGCTCGGGGGCAATGATGACCCCCAAAGGTCAACCCCCTGCAATGCAGAAATCGCAGCTAAATCTAAAGAATTGTTGTTTAGTCGTGTCCGACTCTTCGTGACCCCATGGACCAGAGCACACCAGGCACTCCTGTCGTCCACTGCCTCCCACAGTTTGGTCAGACTCATGTTGGCAGCATAGAGAACACTGTCCAACCATCTCATCCTCTGTCATCCCCTTCTCCTTGTGCCCTCCTTCTTTCCCAAGATCAGGGTCTTTTCTGGGGAGTCATAAGGTGGCCAAAACATTGGAGCCTCAGCTTCAGGATCTGTCCTTCCAGTGAGCACCCAGGGCTGATTTCCTTCAGAATAGATAGGTTTGATCTTCTTGCAGTCCATGGGACTCTCAAGAGCAGGGGTCAGCACACTTTTCCAGCAGGGGGCCGGTCCACTGTCCCTCAGACCATGTGGTGGGCCGGACTATATTTTTTAAAAAACCATGAACAAATTCCTATGCCCCACAAATAACCCAGAGATGCATTTTAAATAAAAGGACACATTCTACTCATGTAAAAACACGCTGATTCCTGGACTGTCCATGGGACAGATTGAGAAGGCGATTGGGCTGCATCCGGCCCCCGGGCCTTAGTTTGGGGACCCCTGCTCAAGAGTCTCCTCCAGCACCATAATTCAAAAGTATCAATTCTTCGGCAATCAGCCTTCTTTATGGTCCAGCTCTCACTTCCATACATCACTACTGGGAAAACCATAGCTTTAACTAGACGGACCTTTGTTGGCAAGGTGATGTCTCTGCTTTTTAAGATGCTGTCTAGGTTTGTCATTGCTTTTCTCCCAAAAAGCAGGTGCCTTCTAATTTCGTGACTGCTGTCACCATTTGCAGTGATCATGGAGCCCAAGAAAGTAAAATCTCTCACTGCCTCCATTTCTTCCCCTTCTATTTGCCAGGAGGTAATGGGACCAGTGGCCATGATCTTAGTTTTTTTGATGTTGAGCTTCAGACCATATTTTGCGCTCTCCTCTTTCACCCTCATTAAAAGGTTCTTTAATTCCTCCTCACTTTCTGCCATCAAGGTTGTGTCATCAGCATATCTGAGGTTGTTGATATTTCTTCCAATCAAAAGAATGCATTGCTATTATTATTACAAATACCAAAAGTGCATTCTAACCAGGTTAGTCTCCTGGAGAATTTCTTTCCCTCCAAATTATACTAGCAAACCCCCTAAAAATGGGGGGGGGACCACCCCAGTTTGCATCTCCAACCCTGCTTTGAACAAGAGGGCAGGAAACTTCCTTCTTGGTTATTCGGATTCCTTCAGCAGCTGAGAGAATTAAGCTCAGAAGTTGCCACCTCAAGACGAGGAGGAGGAGGAAAGCCTGCGGTTCAGCTCCTCCACACTTGGCCGAAAACGATTTCTTCTCCATCCAACATCCCGGATGGTTGCCTCGGCAACCGTACAAACAGGCCCACATGGAGATTATTAACCTAATCCACGGCATGGACGGGACATCGGTTTTGCGGTTCTACTCCTTCCCAAGGCCAGACGGCACTTGGCTCTGACTGCCGATCCATCACTTTTCCTCTTGGCAGCTTCCAGACAGCCTGGCATCTCGGCCGAGTGTGTCATCGTTGCTGTGATTCTCTGGGCTAGACGCATTTCCACCGGGTGGGTTGCTCCTAACAACTGCCGAGGGCTGTTTTCCTTAACTAAATGCAAAAGACGAAGGCAGACAATAGTTTGCAAGGCAGCTGAAAGTGTCTTGACAGTGCTTCTGGTTGCCAGGAGGAACAGGTGTCGCCTTCACCTTTAACAGGTGTGGGGCCTTGTCAGAGCATTTTCCTTGGGTACCAAAGGCCCCGAGATTCAATCTCCAATGGCAGCTCCAGGCACAGCTGTGGGAATGTTGTGGAGAGAGTATATTGATTAAATATTATCCTTCCTAACTAACTCACGCTAGTGAGTCACACTTATATAGCAGAGCTCATTCCCCTTTACACCACAATAAACTAGTTGCAGATTCGTTTGAATCTCTTTAGTTAAGCAACCCAATCTGGCACCCCCAGATTGGGGTATATTCCTGGCAAGACCCCTAAGATTCCCTCCTGAAAGAATCAAGACACAAGAGTCTTCCTTATAAGTGATGGAAAGTTTACTCACATTCAGTTCACAGTTGGATCCCTGAAGGCAGGCTTTAGCTTGTAGTGACAGATACAGTGTGACTCACATCCTTGCAAAGGTGGGTCCATGTGCCACCGGCAGAGAGCCAGCAGTGCAGTCCAAGAGAAGCAAAGGCATCAAAAGAGGAAGGTGTCTGCGTGACTGGACGTTTTGTGGGGTCTGCAAGGGTAACACCAGGGCCGTCTTTACCTGGGGGTGCAGTGCATCCGGGAGCTGAATTCTGGAGGGGCGCCAGGCGCCCGCCGCTGAAGCCACCTAAGCTCTTAACTAATCTACCTCTGGGGTGTCTAATTGGTCGACCGCGATCACTGGGTCATTTCTGTTCTCTTTTGCGGAAGAGATTCAGAATCAATGTATCCGGCGGCGGCCTCTTTCGTCTTTCACTTTCGCATGATCGCAAAAAAAGTTTTCGCTGTTGCTTGTGTGTGTGTGTGTTAGCAGTTTTCTCTGCTCCCATCCTTAAAAGTTCAACAACTTAGACTTGTGTCCCTAAAAGAAGCTCAGCAACTTTTACCTGCCCCCCCCTTAGGGGGGTGCTGGGCGGATCTTTGCACCCCAGCGGCACATATGCTAAAGACGGCTCTAGGTCACACCCACCTACCTGGTCACATGTGAGTTAGAAACTTGTGGAGGGAATCAGGAAGGCAGGGCATGGTGTCTGGTGTCTGTCTGAATCCAAGTCTGTGGCTAGGGCAGAAGCAAGGGCAGTGCTGTGAACCCCTCCATCATGGGCTCAGGTTGTAGATATGTGCAACTAAACCATATATCCTAAGGACACCACAGCCCACTGTGCCTCATTCCAAAAGGAAAAATGGACCCTGGTAAGCACCCCTGGGATTTTGCACTGCTGTGAGATTGGGGTGGTGCACAACACTACGTCCATATTTCTAAATTATTATTCTTTATTTATATATAATTTTAATTTATTTTCCATTTAATAATATACATTCACATCATTGTTATCCACTTTACCTCCCTGGCTCTTTAGAGCCTATCGACTTTTTTCCCTTCCGCCTCACGGCTTTCAAAATTAACCTTTATATCATTGCATTTTGTACGTTTTCCAATTCCAATTACACTCATTACTTGAATAAATGTAGAAAGGTAGAAAACTTCTCATTACAAGTCTTCAGAGAACTCTGCTAGTGATGTTAATTGCTTACAATAGTCTTTCAGATATCATACAGATTTACTCCAGTCTTTTTGGAATGGTTTCGGATTTTTCCCGTCAGCTTCACCAATTCTGCAAAGTCCATCGTCTTCACCTGCCACTCTTTAATTAATTATTATTTTTTAAAATACTTTTATGAGTTGTGCATATTTGTTTCTCAGCTGGATCCTTTTACATGGTTTTCTATGTTTTACAGTATTTTATGCATTGTGATTTGCGCATCCTTTTACTGATTATAGATTGGTAATTCTTTTACTGATTATAGATTGGTAATTCTTTATTGTTCAGTTATTATTTGCTGCTGTATAATTGTACTGCTTGCTATTCAATTCTGACAGATTGTTGAATGCTGCTTTGTTTGATCTAAGCTGTTTATTTTAAAGTTATTGTGACTTTTATATCAGACCAGATTGTTGCTATTAATGTTTGGTGTCTGATTATGTTTTTATGCCTTAATTATAATCAATTAATTAATAATATTATTATTATTAGCCTATCACCCATTCCCACCACCCTTCTGAGTAATACCCCTCCCCACTCTCTCACTATATTTAAGGGTCTGGTGACTTCTGTTTCAGTGTATCTGAAGAAGTGTGCATGCACACGAAAGCTCATACCAAGAACAAACTTAGTTGGTCCGTAAGGTGCTACTGGAAGGATTATTATTATTATTATTATTATTATTATTATTAATAACTCAGCCAAATATCAGAAGCGAAGCCCCTCCTGTCTCCTCTGTGCTCCAGACTTGCCACTGCAACTTCTTGCGTTTCTCTCTCTGTTCCCCTCTCCAGTTGCAGAGGTCGGTGGTCGCCTCGGGAGAAAAGCAGCAGAAAGCAGACTACCGGATTAGCAAAAGGTAAAGTCTGTTGCTACGGAGACGCGGGTGGCACTGTGGGTTGAACCACAGAGCCTAGGGCTTGCCCATCAGAAGGTTGGCGTTTCGAACCCTCGCGATGGGGTGAGCTCCCGTTGCTGAGTCCCAGCTCCTACCCAGTGGCGTAGGAAGGGCGGGGCTTAGGGGGCTCTCCGTCCCGGATTCCAGGGGAGGGGGGTGACACTCCCCGGCCCCTCCCCCACCACCCGGCAACCCATCCATACAGACGGGGCAGCCCCATGACCCGGCGCTGCTGTTCCCGTGGCAAGCCGGCGTGCGAGCGGCAGGTCGTGGGGCTGCCCGACCTGCCGCTCGCTCACCGGCTCGCGGCAGCACCGGCTGGGTCCACTACGCATGCCCATAAATTCTGGGCATGCGCAGTGCATCCGACACGTCGTGGCGTCACGACGCACACGCCGTGAAGCCCCACCCCTAGGGGGTGCCTCCGCGCCGCCGCCCCGGGTGGCGAAGAGGCTTCCTCCACCGCTGCTCCTAGCAGTTCGAAAGCACATCAAAGTGCAAGTAGATAAATAGGTACCGCTCCGGCGGGAAGGTAAACGGCGTTTCCGTTCTCTCTGCTCTGGTTCGCCAGAAGCGGCTTAGTCATGCTGGCCACATGACCCGGAAGCTGTATGCCGGCTCCCTCGGCCATTAACACAAGATGAGCAACGCAACCCCAGAGTCATCTGCAACTGGACCTAACGGTCAGGGGTCCCTTTACCTTTACCTTTTAAAGTCTGTTGCTAGCTACATAAATGAGGCTAAATAAATATATAAAAACATTTTATGCCCTAAATTTCCTGAAACCCACTGTTTTTGTTAGTAAGAATGCAAAAAACCAGTATTTTTCATGCAATATTCTTTGCTTAATAATAATAATAATAATAATAATAATAATAATAATAATAATAATAGTTATACCCCATCCATCTGGTTGCGTTTCCCCAGCCACTCTGGGCGGCTCCCAACAGAATATTAAAAACACAATAAAACACCAAACATTCAATTACTGTTTTAATTTACTGTCTACTGGGCTTGCCAACTTTTTGGCCCTTTGGGGCTCCTGCACCTGTTGTATGTACTACATCGTTATAAAAAATAAAACAAAGTAATTTGTCACTGAGAATCCCCGCACACACATGCACACACCCCACATCTCAAATAAACTTCTTACAATCCCTAGGGTTTGAAATATTAATCTTCTAGTTAAAATCTGCCTGCTGGGTCTGTTTCCTGCAGGATGTTGTTGTTGTTGTTGTTGTTGTTGTTCAGTCGTTCAGTCATGTCCGACTCTTCGTGACCCCATGGACCAGAGCACGCCAGGCACCCCTATCCTGCACTGCCTCCCGCAGTTTGGTCAGACTCATGTTGGTAGCTTCGAGAATACTGTCCAACCATCTCATCCTCTGTCGTCCCCTTCTCCTTGTGCCCTCCATCTTTCCCAACATCAGGGTCTTTTCCAGGGAGTCTTCTCTTCTCCTGAGGTGGCCAAAGTACTGGAGCCTCAACTTCAGGATCTGTCCTTCTAGTGAGCACTCAGGGCTGATTTCTTTGAGAATGGATAGGTTTGATCTTCTTGCAGTCCATGGGACTCTCAAGAGTCTCCTCCAGCACCATAATTCAAAAGCATCAATTCTTCGGCGATCAGCCTTCTTGATGGTCCAGCTCTCACTTCCGTACATTACTACTGGGAAAACCATAGCTTTAACTATACGGACCTTTGTCGGCAAGGTGATGTCTCTGCTTTTGGATCCATGCAAATCTTTGCTTGTGTAGCTTATTTAAAACCATTTATAAACCACTCGATGCTTTTAAAGAATTTCTACACTGTATACAATGTAAAAGTTAGTAAGCAATGAAACAAAAGTACAACGCAAAACCAGTAAAACGGCAGCGCAGATGCATGTTTTATATTGTGTTTTACAGAAGAATTTTACTGCGCTGCGATCTTCCTCAGTAGGTTGTGCAAACTGCTCTTCTGAATTATGCTTTTCATAGGCTAGGCTGGGCGTGACACTGGGGGTGAGTTTACGGAGCCATTGGGACAGTGGTCCAAAAAAGTTTGGGAGCTGCTACTAAATGAACCTGGGCTTCCCCCCAAATCCTTTTTTTCTAACTGGAGAGGCTGGCGAGTGGACCAGACGTTCTCTTTGGTGAAGCTGGCCCCTTCTGCAAGCCAACCAGGTGCTCTGCCACCGAGCAAAGACATTTCCCCTGGAATCTGAGCAAGCAATCTAGAGGTGAATAGGTCAGGATCAGGCCTCCCATCTCCCTAGTACTACGCTCTAATCCAGGTTTCTAGTCTTCTGCAAACTCCCAGACGGCAGGATTTATCGCCAACAGCTGCGTTTATCATTCCAGGCTTCCTAGGCTGGGGGAAAAAATGACTTCATGAGTCTTCTTGCAAAGCAGAGCTAGATATGGAATTTCCACACAAAGGGTGGCGGAGACATAGGCTGCGGTTGCAAATATTTTCCGAGATGATCTCAGCGCAGGGTTTTGCAATCTGGGTTTGAGAGACCCCCACTGACTGCCGGAATTCCATTCTCTGCAGGGTGGGGGGGGGCCCTTTGAATTATGGTTGGATGAATGAGCGATTAACTCTTCCCTCACCTCTGGCCCCGTTGGGAAAAACAGAAGGAACTTGGCTTGAAACGGCAGCGGTAAAATGAACAGAATCGCACGCCAGTGAAGATATTTTAAATCGATGAATATTCTGGCTTCATCTGCGCTATGCATTTAAAAGCAGCACTGTACCACTTTAAACAGCCATGCCCACCCCCCACCCCCAAGAATCCTGGGAGCTGTAGTTTGTTTTGGGTTCTGAGCAGGCGCGCTGACTCCAAGGAGCCAAGGAAGTTTTGGACCCCCAAAGTAGTTTTGTGAGCCCTCCTCAATATTCAGGGGGCGTTGGGCTCAGCACAATGGCTCTTCGCGGCATTGCTCTCATATGGTCACGACATTGTGCAGCATCGCAAGGGGAAGCGGGACATTCTGGGATCAAATCGAAAACCAGGAGTGGGTCTACACAGGGGGGCGGGGAAACCTGCTATAAATAAGTCATACATTGGATCGTTTTAACAAAAGGGGGGAAAGGCTATGTAAAAATCACATAGAAAAGTTTTGTGCTCTACAGCGCCACCTGGTGTTGCATGTTTATAATGCATTTAAAACACTGGTGGTTTTTTTTTTTTTTTTTACTAATGTAGCTGAGTCCCAGGACGGCTTCTTTGAATCTGGGGCTGTCCCTGGAAAATAAGGGTGCTAAGAGGGTCTAAGCTTCATTAGATTTATAGGAGATCCACCCTTGGCCCTGAACTTCTTATCTCTCTCTCTCTCTCTCTCTCTCCCCCCCACACACACCCCTACCCTGCCACAAATGCACTTCTTTTATTTATTTCTTTTAAGTCATGGTAATTATTTATTTAATTTAATTTAATTTAATTCAACACCTCTTAACCCCTTTCAATTTTAACAGTACAAATTCTACAAACACCTTCCATCTCTCCTCAAAATGCATATTCCCAGTCTTACCTTAATGGCACATGTTAATTTATTATCAACAGCTATATCCCACACCTCTTTATACCATCCTTCCGTTTTATATTCTGCTTGCCCCTTCCACTTCCTAGCTATCGTAATTCGTGCGGCTGTCAATAAATTTGTGAGCGAGTCCTTCGTAGCCTGCGAACCTTCTACCCCATCGTAAATTGAGAATAATGCTACCTCTGGACTTTCGGTCAGCTTTAACCCAGCGATTTCTGTTATCTCCTTAAACACCTTTTGCCAGAAAAATTGCACATATTTACACGACTGCACTTCTGAGCTCAACTCTTTCCTGCTCGCTGTGCCTTGTTTAGTGCCTGGCTGAAAGACACCTTGGATCCAGCAATCGTGGCCCTAGATCGACGGGTCGCAGCCCTGACCGGCCTCAACACCCGGCCTCCTTATGCAGAATACCTGCAGGTGGTGAACTATGGATTAGGCGGCCACTACGAGCCCCATTTTGACCATGCGACGGTGAGTAAACCTGTTGCTGCAAAGTCCGGCAGGGCATGAAAGCAGTTTGATATTGTCTGAGAATGAATGAATGAATGAATGAATGAATGAATGAATCTTTATTTGCATCAGCCATCGGCCATAGCAATAAAACAACAATACGATATACAAAGAATAGAAATAAAAAGTCCATTATATGAAATACATTTTAGAGTTTCGAATCAATAGTCAAATGGTGGGTCTTATTCTTATTCTGGTTGCCCCAGCTAAAAACCTTGCTGTCACCTGCTCATCTTGATCTGCTAAGAGAAAGGACACTGTGGCCAGGCGACCCGGAATGGACAACAAAAGAGGGGTGATAATCTCATCCCTCAAGTCTTTATAAAGGGACATAAGTGTTTTTCGTGTGGAATCTGTTGGAATCGTCCATCAAGTACAGCCGAGGGCAATACATTCAATCTTGTGAGAGTAAAAGCGTGCCTATATTTTAGAATTGCTAGGTTATGCAGATAGGGTGCCAGAGAGTCAAAATGGGAAGGTTGTCAGAGATGTAAACACCTGCATTTTTCTTTGGAAGCAATCCTAAGCTCTGTCTACACTGTAAAATTTAAACCGGTTTATTTAGATTAATAATAATAATAATAATAATAATAATAATAGATTTATTTATTATTTATACCCTGCCCATCTGGCCGGGTTTCCCCAGCCACTCTGGGTGGCTTCCAACAGAATATTAAAATACAATAGTCTATTAAACATTAAAAGCTTCCCATATAATATGAATTGTACATTGTTGTTGTCGTTCAGTCGTGTCCGACTCTTTGTGACCCCATGGACCAGAGCACGCCAGGCACCCCTATCCTGCACTGCCTCCCGCAGTTTGGCCAAACTCTGCCAGTCGCTTCGAGAACGCTGTCCAACCATCTCATCCTCTGTCGTCCCCTTCTCCTTGTGCCCTCCATCTTTTCCAACATCAGGGTCTTTCCCAGGGAGTCTTCTCTTCTCATGAGGTGGCCAAAGTACTGGAGCCTCAACTTCAGGATCTGTCCTTCTAGTGAGCACTCAGGGCGGATTTCTTTAAGAATGGATAGGTTTGATCTTCTTGCAGTCCATGGGACTCTCAAGAGTCTCCTCCAGCACCATAATTCAAAATGAATTGTACATATACATATACAAAACAAAATAAAAAATAAAAAATTCCTTCCAGTAGCACCTTAGAGACCAACTAAGTTTGTTCTTGGTATGAGCTTTCGTGTGCATGCACACTTCTTCAGATACACTGAAACGGAAGTCACCAGACCCTTATATATAGTGAGGGAGTGGGGAGGGGTATTACTCAGAAGGGTGGTGGGAATGGGGGATTGGCTGATGGGTGTGGAAAACCTGTTAACGACTTTTTCCTTTAAGACTATTTGCAGTCGTCAACTGATTTTCCACACCCATCAGCCAATCTCCCATTCCTACCACCCTTCTGAGTAAAACCCTCCCCACCCTCTCACTACTGTATATGTAAGGGTCTGGTGACTTCCGTTTCAGTGTATCTGAAGAAGTGTGCAGGCACACAAAAGCTCATACCAAGAACAAACTTAGTTGGTCTCTAAGGTGCTACTGGAAGGAATTTTTTATTTTTTATTTTGTTTTGACTATGGCAGACCAACACGGCTACCTACCTGTAACTATATACATATACATATACACTTGATTTCTTTACAGTGTAGATTGTTTTCCCGTACGAATCTTTTTCCACACATGACTTCCCACCAGTTTGACTGCAGAAGTTCTGCACTTGTAGGACAACTTGTAGTTATGCTCAGGTCTTGTGGTAGATAATCCCAGTTCTAAAACTTGATGAATGCAAGCACCTGGTGTTTTGTAATCACGGAATTCTCTTTTTCCCAATGCAGTCGAGAAAAAGCCCCCTTTACAGGATGAAATCCGGAAACCGAATTGCCACGTTGATGGTCTATGTGAGTCTTCTTCTCTTTGCTGGGATCTGTGAAGAATTTTGTGGTTTTCCCAGGGAACTCTGTATATGTTTCAAGAAGGATAGGGTTCCTTTTGTGGGTTTTTTTTTGGTCTTTCCGTGGCTAAATGTGCAGTTCCATGCTTCAAACCGCTGGCCCAGTATTTCTCCTCCAGCTAGCTTTCTACAGTGTAAAAGTTTGGACAAGCATGATTTTGGAGATGCTTTTGCAGGTGGGAAGTGTCACTGGGGCGAAGGGTGATTTGGAGAAGGAAAAACAGGGTTAAGCAGACCTCCCCTGATATTTCTAAATGCTCACCACACCAGCCAAAGCAGCTATTATATTTAGTTTCTTTAATGGCAGTGAGGATCATAGCTGTCAACTTTTCCCTATTCAGAATAAGGGAATTTCCCTTAAAAAGGGGGGGAAGTTGACAGCTATGGTGAGGATCAGTTCTGCCCATTTTGCAAAGCAGCAAGAGGTGAGGTTGGAGGGAACCGGGCACAGGGTCTTCTCGGTGGTGGCGCCCGCCCTCTGGAATGCCCTCCCATCAGATGTCAAGGAAATAAACAACTATGTGACTTTTAGAAGACATCTGAAGGCAGCCCTGTTTAGGGAAGTTTTTAATTTTTGATGTTTTATTCTGTTTTTAATATTCTGTTGGGAGCCGCCCAGAGTCCCTAGGGAAACCCAGCCAGATAGGCGGGGTATTAATTGTTATTATTATTAATTGCTTGGGGCTCAAACCCACGACCCTGAGATTAAGAGTCTCATGCTTTATATCCTAAGGCTGCCACACATCTGGCAGCCCACTTCAGAAGTGTAGATTTTGGCGAATTTCCTTGAAAATAACTCCAAAACTTGCTTTTTCTGTACAACCCCCCCCCAAAAGCCCTCAACGTGGTTCTCCCTGTCCTCTTTTAAACTCCACAACAACCCTGTGAGGTAGTTAGGCTGAGAGATATAGAGAGCAACATACGCCACCTTGAGCCGAAGGATAATGTTGTCTGTTGTAATGTGGGGATCGTAATTCAGCAAGTGATTTCAGCCCTGACATAGCAGGCAGGAGACAGCTTCTTCATGTAACACTCTTTATTCAAGCAAACAAGACTGGGGAACTGAGGAGAGGGAAGCTACATTTATAGGGACAGTAGACTGGCTAGAAAGGATAGATTTTGGAGGGAACAATCTCAAGCAACCACAAAGCTGCCTTTTGGTGGGAACCAATAAGACTGAGGATCCAAATGCAGCAACTTGAATGAACCAATGGTAGCTGTTCCTTCTGGAACAGGAAGGCAGTTACCTTCCCCTAATGTGAATACAGACAATAGTAATACAGATATTATAACCTTTGAATCAATACACAACATTGTCCTGTTTCTTTTCCTGCTCAGTTGAGTTTGGTAGAAGCCGGAGGGTCCACGGCCTTCATCTACGCAAACCTCAGCATTCCTGTTGTCAAGGTGAGGTGTGTGTTGTGAACTGCAGAAAGAAGGGTTCCCCGGGGAGAGAAATGAGGTATCAAAGGTAACAAGAGAAAAAGAGAGAGAGGAACAAGTCATCAAATTCCTCACACAAATAAAATAGAGGCGCCCAGGGCTCAAATTTACCTGACTTTATCATCTGCCCATCCCTTTGGCACCTGTGCCAACACACCCCTTTGTGTTCAGAAAATGTTTTCTTTCAGAGAAACTGTCCCTCTGTGCATGCTCAAAGGAACGGGATTTGTGTATTCAGCTGGGGCCTGGGTTATTTCTCTGCAGACATGCCATGAAGATTCTTTTTCCCTGGGGACGCGGGTGGCGCTGTGTCCTAAACCACTGAGCCTCTTGGGCTTGCCGATCGGGAAATCGGCAGTTCGAATCCCCCCGACGGAGTGAGCTCCCGTTGCTCTGTCTCAGCTCCTGCCAACCTAGCAGTTCGAAAGCACGCCAGTGCAAGTAGATAAATAGGCACCGCTGCGGCGGGAAGGCAAATGCCGTTTTCGTGCGCTCTGGTTTCCGTCACGGCGTCCCATTGCGCCAGAAGCGCTTTAGTCCTGCTGGCTGCATGACCCGGAAAGCTGCCTGTGGACAAACGCCGGCTCCCTCGGCCTGAAAGAGATGAGCGCTGCAACCCCATAGTCACCTTTGACTGGACTTAATCCTCCAGGGGTCCTGTACCTTTACCTGTTTTCAGCACGTGTTTTTTCAGGAAAACTGCCCCCTGTACATGCTCAAAGGTATGGGATTTGTGCACTCAGCTGGGTGCCTGCCACACTGCAAAATCTGGAGCCTGGGTTATTTCTCTGCAGACACGTCAATAAATTTATTGTTCTCTGGTCCCCTTTCCAGAATGCAGCTGTCTTTTGGTGGAACCTTCACAGGAATGGGGATGGGGACGACGACACCCTCCACGCTGGCTGCCCAGTCCTTGCCGGAGACAAATGGGGTAAGGAGCAGAGCTTAGCTGTGCGGTGAAAAGGATCTAGGAGTCTTGGTAGACCACAAACTTGACATGAGTCAACAGTGTGATGCAGCAGCTAAAAAAGCCAATGCAATTCTGGGCTGCATCAACAGGAGTATAGCGTCTAGATCAAGGGAGGTAATAGTACCACTGTATTCTGCTCTGGTCAGACCTCACCTGGAATACTGTGTCCAGTTCTGGGCACCACAGTTCAAGAAAGATACTGACAAGCTGGAAGGTGTCCAGAGGAGGGCAACCAAAATGGTCAAAGGCCTGGAAACGATGCCTTATGAGGAACGGCTTAGGGAGCTGGGTATGTTTAGCCTGGAGAAGAGAAGCTTAAGGGGTGATATGATAGCCATGTTCAAATATATCAAAGGATGTCATCTAGAGGAGGGAGAAAGGTTGTTTTCTGCTGCTCCAGAGAAGCGGACACGGGGCAATGGATTCAAACTACAAGAAAGAAGATTCCACCTAAACATTAGGAAGAACTTCCTGACAGTAAGAGCTGTTTGACAGTGGAATTTGCTGCCAAGGAGTGTGGTGGAGTCTCCTTCTTTGGAGGTCTTGAAGCGGAGGCTTGACAGCCATCTGTCAGGAATGCTTTGATGGTGTTTCCTGCTTGGCAGGGGGCTGGACTGGATGGCCCTTGTGGTCTCTTCCAACTCTAGGATTCTATGATTCTATGACTTATTTCCTTGACATCTGACGGGAGGGCGTTCTACAGGGCGGGTGCCACTACCGAGAAGGCCCTCTGCCTGGTTCCCTGCAACCTCACTTCTCGCAGGGAGGGAACCGCCAGAAGGCCCTCGGCGCTGGACCTCAGTGTCCGGGCTGAACGGTGGGGGTGGAGACGATCCTACTATGCTGCTTTTATCGTATTGCTCTGTATATTTTACGAGATCTCATCTATATATCTGTATCTATACATAATTGCTCTTCTATTTAACTTGAAAACATCCAGCTAGGTGTAATAAAAACAGTCATAAGAGCGGGAAGAATAAAAGTGCAAGATGATAAAACGATAATCATAATAATCAAAGAATGCTTGAAAAAGAATGAGCGGTTTAAAATATATTCAACAAACATATCAAATAATCATGAAAGTTGCCAAATAGACTCATGTTTAATTGTTTTTTTAGTTACTACTTTTTCCTCTCTGTGTTTTTAGCTGTTTCTGTTTTAACTGTAAGCTGCCTTGAGTCGTTGCTGTCAGGGGGAAAGACGGGATATTTTTTATTATTATTACTGTTATTATTATTAATCCCAACCTCTCTTTAATAGTGGCCAACAAGTGGTTCCATGAACACGGACAGGAATTTCGGAGGCCGTGTGGCACAAGCCCGGAAGACTAAAAAGTTCAAGTGCTCTCAGCTGGGTTCGGCGAATGCCAGAGGTTCACAATGGGCTAAGTGTGGGGAGAGAATCTGGACCGACTCCCTATCCTAACACAGCCTGGTCCCGAAAGACCACCTCGGAGTGAACCACGGCCAAACCACATCTTGGCAAAGGTTTTCTCAGGCATCCGAGAAAGAAAGAACTCGTTGATGTAGCACATAGTTAAACTATGGAACTCCTTGCCACAGGGCGCAGTGATTTGCCATCAACTTGGACGGCTTTAAGAGAAGAGGATGGGGGCAAATTCATGAAGGGTGGAGCTGTTGGTGGCCTCAAGCCGCAATGGGGCCACAGTCGGAGGCGGTAACGCTTCTGAATCCCAGTTACTGGAAGTCACATTGCTCTTGTGTTCGAATCCTGCTTGCAGGTTCCCCATGAGCATTTGGCTGTGACCATCTTGGCTGTGAGTCTTGGAAGACCTGCAGGTCTTTTCCCACCTGGCCTGGGAGGGCAGGGCCTGGACTGACTCCAGCTGCAAAAGCTGAGGCTGAACAAACAAGGTATTGTTTTTTCGTTGCCAATACAGTGGTACCTTGGTTCTCAAACGCCTTGGTACTCAAACAACTTGGAAGCCAAACACTGCAAACCCGGAAGTAAGTGTTCCGGTTTGCGAACTTTTTCCGGAAGCCGAACGTGCTGCGTTTTGAGTGCCACACTTCTGTTTTGAGTGTTACACTGAGGTCTGTCTGTTTTTGCTATTTATTTTGCGTTCTTCTTTTTGCGGCTTTTTTGCGTTGTTTTTGTGCCTGTGTGGAACCCAGTTGTTACTGACTGATTGATTGTGTGACTGCAGTACATTGTTTATTGCTTTCATCTTATGGATCAATGGCCTCATTAGATAGTAAAATTCATGTTAAATTGCTGATTTAGGGGTTGTTTTTAAAAGTCTGGAACGGATTAATGCATTTTGCATTACTTTCTATGGGAAAGCGCACCTTGGTTTTGGAACGCTTTGGTTTTGGAACGGACTTTCCGGAACGGATTAAGTTTGAGAACCAAGGTACCACTGTATTATAATTATTTTTACCTTTCTTTTTAGTATCTGAAGAAGTGTGCATGGACACGAAAGCTCATACCAAGAACTAACTTAGTTGGTCTCTAAGGTGCTACTGGAAGGAATTTTTTATTTTATTTTGTTTTGACTATGGCAGACCAACACGGCTACCTACCTGTTCTTAGATCTTGTTATGATTTATGTGAAAATAGTTCCATTTGTTTTTGTATTTTTGGATGCCTTTTATTTATTCATGACAACTTTTGCGACGTTTGTGATGGCGTAAATCTTATCGCGTCCTAAGCCGCCTTGAGTGAGGTCTCAGCTCTGGGAAGATAGCATAAAATAAAATCATGACCGCGATGATCTGCTTGGCCACCGCGAGACTAGATCCAGCAGCCATTTTTATATTCTCATTTTATTTAATCTGTGGACTGTCAGGTGTGGGACAGGGGATGCAAAGGTCTGCGAAGGAGGAGAGATGGGAGCAACCAGACAGTCTACAGGTATATAGGCACACAGCTCAGGCTTGCAACCCAGATTTAATTTATGAATGCATTAATTTACTCACAGCTATCCGTGGAGGCGCAGGTTAATTCTGTGTCCAGGGTTGTTGTCTACCAGCTCCATCTGGTATGCAGGATGAGACCCTCCCTGCCCACAGACTGTCTCACCAGAGTGGTGCATGCTCTGGTTATCTCCCGCTTGGGCTACTGCAATGCGCTCTTCGTGGGGCTACCTTTGAAGGTGACCCAGAAACTACAACTAATCCAGAATGCGGCAGCTAGACTGGTGATTGGGAGTGGCCGCCGAGACCACATAACACCGGTCCTGAAAGACCTAAATGGGCTCCCAGGACGTTTCCGAGCACAATTCAAAGTGTTGGTGCTGACCTTGAAAGCCCTAAATGGCCTCAGCCCAGTAGACCTGAAGAAGCGTCTCCACCCCCATCGTTCTGCCCGGACATTGAGGTCCAACTCCGAGGGCCTTCTGGCGGTTCCCTCCCTGAGAGAAGTGAGGTTACAGGGAATCAGGTACAGGGCCTTCTCGGTGGTGGCGCCCGCCCTGTGGAACACCCTCCCATCAGATGTCAAGGAAATAAACAATTTTGTTGTTGTTTAGTTGTTTAGTCGTGTCCAACTCTTCGTGACCCCATGGACCAGAGCGTGCCAGGCACTCCTGTCTTCTGCTGCCTCCCGCAGTTTGGTCAGACTCATGTTGGTAGCTTCAAGAACACTGTCCAACCATCTCGTCCTTTCGTCCCCTTCTCCATGTGCTCCTTCATGGATCTCTGCCTTGTCATGGCGAAGGGGCTTGAATAACTCAGGGAAGCTATGAGCTATGCCGTGGAGGGCCACCCAAGATGGACAGGTCATAGTGGAGAGTTTTGACTAAACGTGGTTCTCCTGGAGTAGGAACTGGCAAGCCACTCCAGTATCTCTACCAAGAAAACTCCATGGACAAAGACAATAAACAACTATCCTACTTTTAAAAGACATCTGAAGACAGCCCTGTTTAGGGAAGTTTTCAATGTTTAATGCTGTGTTGTGTTTTTAATATTCAATTGGGAGCTGCCCGGAGTGGCTGGGGAAACCCAGCCAGATGGGCAGGGTATAAATAATCAATATTATTATTATTATTATTATTATTATTATGCTTTTGCAATCCAAAGGTCTAGACGCTTGATTTCTTTCATGAATGGAAGCTGAAGTTCACCATCAAAACATATCCTTGCTCAGAAGCTGCCCAAAGCCACAATGCGAAGCTTTTCCCGACACATGGAAGCACTGATAGGAACAGCTTCACCGGCTGATTTCTGCCTGCTCTGCGGCTATTAAAGGCACCCAGCCCACCAAGAGGCGGAAACTCTCAGTGGCAACCAAATCGGTGCAGCATGCATGCATGCGCGAGGGGAAAAGAAAGCTGCTTTCTTCCCAAGGAGCTGTGGGTCCACACACCTCCTGGTGGCCTGATGCCAGCCGGGTCAATATTTGAGAAAGTGAAATTGTGGTTAACTGGAGCAGAAACCGACTCTGCCTCTCCTTTCAGAGAGAGCCTCCTGGGAGACAAAAGAATGATACAAGGTGTCTCCATCCCACACAAGCCCCCTCTCTTTCCCTCTCCGCCTGTGTCTCACACGTCCAGCCATCCACGCACCCCAGACATCGATGGAATTTCCCCCACTAAGAGCTTAAAAAGACGAGTGTCTCTTTTGGGGGGGAAAAAGTTGATTAAAAGTTAAAATAAACAAAACAGTTAAGTGCTTTGTTGGAGCAGACTGAGATTCATCTAGTCCAAGGCTGGGGAATATTTGGCCCTCCAAATGTTTACTATTATTATTATTATTATTATTATTACAGTGGTACCTCGGGTTACATACGCTTCAGGTTACAAACTCCGCTAACCCAGAAATAACACTTCAGGTTAAGAACTTTGCTTCAGCATAAGAACACAAATTGTGCTCTGGCGGCACAGCAGCAGCAGGAGGCCCCATTAGCTAAAGTGGTGCTTCAGGTTAAGAACAGTTTCAGGTTAAAAACGGACCTCCGGAACGAATTAAGTACTTAACCTGAGATACCACGGTATGGACCTTTGTTGGCAAGGTGATGTCTCTGCTTTTTAAGATGCTGTCTAGGTTTGTCGTTGCTTTTCTCCCAAGAAGCAGGCGTCTTCTAATTTCGTGACTGCTGTCACCATCTGCAGTGATCATGGAACCCAAGAAAGTGAAATCTCTCACTGCCTCCATTTCTTCCCCTTCTATTTGCCAGGAGGTGATGGGACCAGTGGCCATGATCTTAGTTTTTTTGATGTTGAGCTTCAGACCATATTTTGCGCTCTCCTCTTTCACCCTCATTAAAAGGTTCTTTAATTCCTCCTCACTTTCTGCCATCAAGGTTGTGTCATCAACATATCTGAGGTTGTTGATATTTCTTCCAATCAAAAGAACGCATTACTATTATTATTACAAATACCAAAAGTGCGTTCTAACCAGGTTAGTCTCCTGGAGAATTAAAAGGTTCTTTAATTCCTCCTCACTTTCTGCCATCAGGGTTGTGTCATCAGCATAACTGAGGTTGTTGCTATTTCTTCCGGCAATAAATTTTAAAATGCACAAACATCTGTAGGTATCAAAGGTTTAGCCAGTACAACACCAGAGTGGGCAACAACTTTGGACCAAAAACAGTATAAAATGGGACGTGTCCACGTTGTATGTCTGCAATGGTGATTTAAAAACACACATACAAACACACACACAAAACCATCAAGATTATTAGCAATGTTAATGGAGAAAATCTGAGGGCTTCCGTGGACAAAAACAAAGACAACAACCAGGAATATCATAGCCAAACAGCAGCCAGCAGGCTTGGTCTATATTGAAGAAGAATGTCGCGACAGGACTCCCACCTGCCACAAGATGAAGCAAGATGGAAGCCTCAAACAAAAGGAGACCCCAACTTTTATTACCTCTTAATCCCCATGCTGGGACGCGGATGGCGCTGTGGTCTAAACCACAGAGCCTAGGGCTTGCTGATCAGAAGGTCGGCGTTTCGAATCCCCGCAATGGGGTGAGCTCCCGTTGCTCGGTCCCTGTTCCTGCCCACCTAGCAGTTCGAAAGCACGTCAGAGTGCAAGTAGATAAATAGGTACCACCCAGGCGGGAAGGTAAACGGCGTTCCCATGCGCTGCTGTGGTTCACCAGAAGCGGCTTAGTCATGCTGGCCACATGCCCCGGAAGCTGTACGCTGGCTCCCTCGGCCAGTAAAGCGAGATGAGCGGCGCAACCCCAGAGTCATACACGACTGGACCTAATGGTCAGGGGTCCCTTTACCTTTAATCCCCACGCTACATCACAACTACATCATTGATACATCACAAAAAGGGAGGGTTTGAGGTGATAACCTGAGCATTTCGACACCTGTCCTCTTCCTCCTGTCAACCCTCCCAGGCAGGACTGGTGCTAGGCCCCTCGCCTCCCCCGCCAAAGCCTGGGAGGTGGGGGGTGGAGAGGCAAGCAGCAGTTTCTCCGCTGTAGCGGAGAGCTGCTGCTAGCCCGTCCCGCCCAAGCCTGGCCAGCGCCCCCTCCATTTTTGCGCCCTAGGCAATTGCCTAGTTCGCCTAAATGCACGCACCGGCCCTGCTCCCAGGCACACATTCCAGAGAACAAAGAGATGTTCATATTTCCCTGCTCTTCCAGGGAGGGTTGATCGCTGTCTTTGGTCTCAGTCAGTACCGAATCCATTCCCGAGCAGTGGTTCCTTTGTAAGTGAAATGTTCCAAAGTCTGGCACCATTGGTGTTGGTATGTCCGTTTGGCAGAGCTCTCTGTGGACGTCCTGCTAGGCAGCAAAAGGGCGATTCTCCACCAACCTGAAAACTCCCAACTTCTCAGTCCTGCCATAAAATTGGCTTTTCACCATCTGCTTCCAAAGAGGCTTCCTCCCATCTAGGGAGGGCAAAGCTGGTTGCTGAGTTGTGCGTTTGAGAGATCAGAAAACAGAGAAACGCCCTGCTTGATGCAGACCCGGGTGTCTCCTGCACGTCCCGGACTCCCCAGATTTGGCATTTCTCCGCACACTTAGGCAGTTTTTGCAAGGAGGTGCGAGAAGACTCTCTGCCAAGGGCAGCACATCGCAGAGACACACGGATCCCTATTCTGCGCCCAGATTCCCAGAGTTGTTAATTATTTACTCTTTCCTTCCCCAAATAATCAAACTCAAAGCAAATTCTCAGGGAATTCTCAGTATGGGGATAAAGCAACACCGACCCACCTTACAGGGTTGTTTTGGGGAGCAATAACGAATCCGAAGCAGCATTATGCACTAGAAATGCGAAGCATCTTGCATTAAAATCTCCGCAGTGCAAAACTGAGAGTACATATCTTCATAAGAGCATATTTCATGTAAAAATAAAAGAAGCTAATGCAGGATTCTAATTAATTGAACTTCTTGTTTGCTATACACAGCCTCCTTCCTAAGAATCGAAGAATCATAGAATCCTAGAGTTGGAAGAGAGCACAAGGGCCATCCAGTCCAACCCCCTGCCAAGCAGGAAACACCATCAAAGCATTCCTGACAGATGGCTGTCAAGCCTCCGCTTAAAGACCTCCAAAGAAGGAGACTCCACCACACTCCTTGGCAGCAAATTCCACTGTCCAACAGCTCTCACTGTCAGGAAGTTCTTCCAAATGTTTAGGTGGAATCTTCTTTCTTGTAGTTTGAATCCATTGCCCCGTGTCCGCTTCTCTGCAGCAGCAGAAAACAACCTTTCTCCCTCCTCTATATGACATCCTTTTATATATTTGAACATGGCTATCATATCCCCCCTTAACCTTCTCTTCTCCAGGCTAAACATACCCAGCTCCCTAAGCCATTCCTCATAAGGCATTGTTTCCAGGCCTTTGACCATTTTGGTTGCCCTCCTCTGGACATGTTCCAGCTTGTCAGTATCCTTCTTGAACTGTGGTGCCCAGAACTGGACACAGTGTTCCAGGTGAGGTCTGACCAGAGCGGAATACAGTGGTACTATTACTTCCCTTGATCTAGATGCTATACTCCTATTGATGCAGCCCAGAATTGTATTGGCCTTTTTAGCTGCTGCATCACACTGTTGACTCATGTCAAGTTTATGGTCTACCAAGACTCCTAGATCCTTTTCACATGTACTGCTCTCAAGCCAGGTGTCACCCATCCTGTATTTGTGCCTTTCATTTTTTTTGCCCAAGTGTAGTACTTTACATTTCTCCCTGTTAAAATTCATCTTGTTTGCTCTGGCCCAGTTCTCTAATCTCTTAAGGTCATTTTGAAGTGTGATCCTGTCCTCTGGGGTATTAGCCACCCCTCCTAATTTGGTGTCATCTGCAAACTTGATCAGGACTGGAAGGTTTTTCTACAAACATGAAAATAAAAATGCACTGTAATAAAAAAATCTATGGGAGTTAAAGGCAGACCCCAGCAAGACAGCAGCAAAAGCTTTGGGAAATCTATAAATTATCAGGAGGCGTCAGGATGATAAAAAACCTCATTTAGCAAATATGCACGAGCGACTCTGGTCCAAACCTGCTGCTGCTGCAGGCAGAGAAGTTTCAGTAATTCTAATTATTCAGTAATTCTAAGTCTAAGATATTGGGTGCTGCTGCCACCCAGTGGCCCCTTGCATGTAGCGCACGAAGAATGATAGACTCATAGCATAGTAGCGTTGGAAGGGCCCCCCAAAGGACATCTAGCCCAGCCCCCTCCCTCAATTCAAGGTATTACAGCTGAATAAAATCACAGGTGACTTACCCAAACTGTTCTATAGATCTCCTCCAAGGGTGAAATCCGCCACCTTCCAAGGGAGCCTGTTTTCCGCTGTCAAAACGGCTCTTGCTGTCAGAAAGTTTTACCCAGTGCTTAGCGAGAAGACAAAAATATGGCCCACCAATGAAGCTGAATGTTGGAAGCTTCAGGACAGACCAAATAAAGGCCTTCTTTATACGGCGTAGAATGAAAATGGTGGGGTTTGCTATGCAATGCATCTGTCCTGTGTTCCTGCCTCCCTGATATTTGACCTTGAAATGCAATCCTGCCTCTCTGCTTGTCTGGGCAGAGAGAACTCTATCTCAATGTGTTCTTATGCCACTGTGGTCTAAACCACTGGGCCTCTTGGGCTTGCCGATCAGAAGGTCAGCAGTTTGAATCCCCGTGACAGGGTGAGCTCCCATTGCTATGTCCCAGCTCCGGCCAAACTAGCAGTTCCGAAGCACACCAGTGCAACTAGATAAATAGGTACACTATATACAAAGAACCATTAAACACACAAAGCCGCACCACGGCAGGTAGCGAAATATTTATTTTCATAAAACAAGGGTGGTCGTCATCATCATCAGCAGGGAGTTGACAAAAAAAATATCTCCCCGCCCCCACAAAAAAAATGCCAACAGTACAATATGTGTTATTTAAAGGGGGCAAGGCTAAACGAGGACTCTAGTCTTTGTTGAACCAGATAAGGTTTCCCTCCCTCCACAGAAAAGAAGAAAATTATGCTGAAGGTTCTGAGTTTGGGGTGGGCAGAGGTGGGGTGGGGGAGTTTTTGGGGGTGTGGGTATGCGGGAGAATCTAGGGATGCTTCCCAGTCCCCGAATGTAGTGAGCGACCCACAGACAGAGTACCTAACCGAAGGGGAATTGTCACCCGGCGACTCTCCGTTGCGTTTCGTGATATAGATATATGCATACGCTGTGGGAGAGGAAGTGATCGTTTCTCAAACTGGACTCCGGTTCAAAGAAAACCACCAAATGGAACCAGCAAAAATTGGCATCTAATTTTTCCAAGGGCCACCGGGGTAGCTCATTCAAAAGCTAGGAGAACAGGGGAAAGGAAGGAGACACCCCCCCACACAACCCAATGGAAGCACCATCATCCTAAACATCTGAGTGAGCGGGGATTATCCAAGGGAAGGAAGGGAACACCCCCAGAACAAAAATATGAGCTCTCCCTGCCAAAACAAGGGCCGCAGCAGGGTCAGGTTCGCCCGTCCGACTTCCAGAGGCGGCCCCTTAATTTTGGGCAGCTCCCCAGTAAGAGGAGAGCATCCTTGGGTGCCACTGCGAGACCTGAGCCGGGGGGGGGGCACACAAAGGCTACCAGGAAGTGTTGGTGGAAACTGAAGTGGGAGGGGTCCTCCTCTCCTGGCTCCACACTCCAGCTGGTGTTTGGGGTCTGAGTGCAATTTCCGGAGATTGGGCGGCAACCGTACGAGTTTGGGTTTTTTCTCCCCTCCAGCCCACTGAGCAGAAGGTAGGCAGGGGAGAGCTATGGGGGACTCCCATCTTAGATGCGAGGGCCATTGTGACAGAGAAGGCAAGAGAGACACTGGGAAGGGCATAAAAGGGCTGGCCGCAAGGGCAGGCTGCTCCAACACAGGGCTAATTTTTTTGGCAGGGCTGTGAACACGCATTAAATCCCCAAAACTTTTCCAACCGGAAAACGGTCAGGGCATTAATGTGCACGGTGTCTCTCGCTCATCTTTCCTGCGTGAGGAAGAAGTCAGACCCCCCTTCCTCAGCTTGGGACATGGGCACAAAACCAACCCCACCCATCTGGCAAAGGGTTCGGGTTTTCTGGGCCTGACAGGGCCTAATCCAACAGGAAGGTCTCTGGCCAACACCCCTCTGAATTGAACAGGAGCTGCGCAAGGAGTTTGCAAGAGAACTTCCCAGGGGATGGCTGGGGGTATTTCCTCCTTGCTTGCTGTGTATTATTTCACATGGCTTCTCTTCACCTGTGTTTTTGTTTTTTGCAAGAGAAGGATTTGACTGCAGCACCCAGTGAAAACTATCAAGGCTCCTGACACAGCCTCTATCCCTGCCCCAAACCCCAATATGCTCCTCTCTCTCTCCCCTAGTTTTGAAAATTTTGCTGGGGGAGGGGGCAACTCTCCTGTTCTCAATCGGGGCTTGGGAGTGCAAACACACGAGAAACACCTCCTCAAATACACACAAGTCTGGGCTCTAGGACGTTTTCCCCACCAGAGCCCTGGAACTGACAAGGACCATAACGGTGCTTTAAATCTAGGGGTTGCTTCCTTGAAATTTAGCTGAAGGATGCCCAAACCGTCGTTTGCAGCCCTGAAGCAAAGGAATGACCTTGCTCCCATTTCTGTAATCCTAAAACAACACCCCCTCTCCCCCCCTCTCACATGCCCTCTTCTTGCTTGCTGATGGTTGGAGCGACTGCACAGCGCCGTGTGAATCTGAAGCACAGAATTCTGGCAGCTATTTCAATGCCGCTGGCCAGCAGGGAACATCTGGAGAACATCTGGGAACAACAGGCTTGGGGAAACCTCAGAACCTTCCCCCCCCCCCCCGCTTTTCAGCCCCCTTCTGGGATCTTCACATCTGCGGCCCCCTTGGTGGACGCAGGTGCGCCAACCAAACCGAAACCGAGCCTCTGTTTGCTGGGGAATGCAAATGCAGGTCAGTAAAGGAGGCGACAGGCCCACAAGCCGCGGATGGAGCGATGCGTTTCAGATTTCTACGTATCGCGGCAGCCTGCGCTACTGAGAACTCGCCTGGAGGAAGAGGGTGGGAGGAAGGTTGGCCCAAGCAACCCGAGAACGAAAGCCCTGCTCTGGAGGAGCGAAGAGGAGAGCCTGCCTCTGAGATGGTGGAATCCTGCATGCTTAAGAAAAACCAGAGGGGAGAGGGGAAGGGGGGGGCTTTGATGGGGTCCTTCCGGGCCAAGGATTTCCTAAAACTTCCAGGCGACCAGGAGGGGCTGCGCAGAGAATCCTTCACATCCACCTGTGATTTCGCAGAGAGGGCGACGGGAAGGCCCCCCTCCCCGATCCGGGGATGGACCAGGTTGTGGGTACGGCAGCAGAAGGTCTGGCCCATGGACTGGGCTCTTGCGCCGGCTGGTCCGAGTTGGCAACTGAAAGGGACGGCCGAGGAGGAGACAGAAGACACCACAGCCCTCTGGTGCAGGTTTATTTACAAGGGGAGTCAGTGCCGGGAAGACCGTCGGGGCATTAACAAGCAGGAAAAACACTGTCGAGGGAGAGAGAAAGAGAGGTCAACTCAGAGCAGAATTACAGCGCAGCATTGCCCGAGCAAGCCAGCCCTCGAGCGCTCAAGCAACAGGTCACAGGCCCCACGTAATACTTGCTCTGCATTTGTAAGAATGAGATGGGCCAGCCCTGATTTCACTCAATCGCCCACGGGCAACAGGTGTACAATTTTTAGGAAATAAAATTAAATAAAGAGGGCAAAGGTGAGCACCCAGAGGACTTGCTAGCTGGTATTTCCTTTGCTTGTCAGTTCCGAAGGCTAGTTGGCAAACTGTGGCGTGGGGTCCACGCTCAGGGCAGACGAAGAAGAAGAAGATGAAGAAGAGCTTGGATTTGATATCCCGCTTTATCACTACAGTCTCAAAGCGGCTCACATTCTCCTTTCCCTTCCTCCCCCACAACAAACACTCTGTGAGGTGAGTGGGGCTGAGAGACTTCAGAGAAGTGTGACTAGCCCAAGGTCACCCAGCAGCTGCGTGTGGAGGAGCGGAGATGCGAACCCGGTTCACCAGATTACAAGTCTACCGCTCTTAACCACTACACCACACTGGCTCTCCCATGAAGCCCAAGAACCAGGGTGGATAAAAATCAATGGTTTTAAAAAATAATATAAAAAAGGATTATTATTTTTATTTAAATCGGGTTTTTAAAATAAAATGCTTTTGGAGGAAAAATCTTTGTGCAAATAGTTTTCTGTTTAAGTTACATTATAGCGCGTTCGTATCCCGTGACGAACGCAACCCATAGCTATCGTAACTAGAGGTATTCCAAAAACGAAACCTTCCCTGGTTGTAAAGATTAAGATTATACCAGTAAGTATGAGACTTTCGGTAAAAAAATGATTTACAAAAAAATCAAAGTCTTACTGACTAGTGATTTAAATCGTGATTTAAATAAAATCCACCCTGCTAAGAACCCACGTAGGAGTGGCAAGGGAGGCTTGGGAAGAATCACAGAAGGGGACCCCCAAGGGTCCTCTACTCCAACCCCCTCTGCAATGCAGCAATCACAGCTAAAGGATCTCTGGCAGATAGCCATCCAACCTGTTTGAAAACCTCCAACGAAGGAGATGGGGAGCATGTTTGGGCTGGGCTGCTGGGAGAGAGGGGGGGTGTTCTGCGCCTCTGCCAGATCTTAAGCACCCTGCTGGCCTCGCCTCTCCATCCCAGCGGGGTTGATAAGGCCCGATCCGCCACGGCAGCGCCAGCCAACGGGGTGCCTCTTCCAGATGCCCGTCAGACTACATCTCCCATCACCCGTGGCTACTGGCCACAACGGCAGGGGCTGATGGGAGTTGTAGTCCACTGACATCTTGGGAGGGGAGGAACGGTGCCACGCGGGCGACTTTTGTGCAAGGGAGGAGGGCGGTTTGGGGCCGCTTTTGCCCGACGAGCCTCACCATTGGAATCCACCGATGGGCTCTGTAAACCTGTGACGGATCAGGAACGTCGCGACGGCTTCGGCAACCTGGAAGAGAGCGGCCGGAGATGTTAAAAGAGGGAGCCTCTCCCCTACGAGAACGGAAAGGCTTGCATGCAAAGGGAGCCCTGAAAACCCCCTGCAGACTATCAGGGGCACTGTATAAATAAATTTATTGATTAACTGATTCATATTCTACAGTCCCTTAAATGTGTTTGCGGAAGGGAGGATGCTATTGTTTTGCAGTTTTTGTTTTTGCTATATATTTGTGTTTTCATCTTGTATGGTTGGTTTATAAATCTAAAACAAACAAGCCAATATTCTGCACCTCTCCTCTTAACCCTTCCGCTTGGTGAAAGCGGCAGCACATGCTCAACAGAAGCAACCGCTCAGTCGGATGGATGTGGCCTGCATTCAAAACACTTAACTTTGGAAGAAGAGAAGAATGCGAACCCGGTTCACCAGATTACAAGTCTACCGCTCTTAACCACTACACCACACTGGCTCTCAGTCTACCTGCAAGATCGCCTTGTCCCACATGCGCCCACCTGACTGCTGCAATCGCGCTTTTCACTACCCGAAGGAGTCTCAAAGCGGCTAACATTCTCCTTTCCCTACTTCCCCCACAACAAACACTCTGTGAGGTGAGTGAGGCTGAGAGACTTCAGAGAAGTGTGACTGGTCCAAGGTCACCCAGCAGCTGCATGTGGAGGAGCGGGGAAGCGAATCCGATTCACCAGATTACAAGTCCACCGCTCTTAACCACTACACCACACTGGCTCTCACTCTACCTGCAAGATCGCCTTGTCCCACATGTGCCCACCTGACTGCTGCAATCACACTGCTACAGGTGTACCATAATACCTGCTCTGTATTTCTAAGAACTTGGGACTTTTGGTGCGGCTGCTCTTACACATCGGAACTCCCTGCCTTTTGATATGAGGCAGGAGCTTTCACTGTACAGACGTAACTTGGAAGTCGAACGGAATCCATTCCGGAAGTCCATTCGACTTCCAAAACGTTCAGGAACCAAGGCACGGCTTCCGATTGGCTGCGGGAAGCTCCTGCAGCCAATCAGAAGCTGCGGATGTCGCGTCGGACATTTGGGTTCCAAAGAACGTTCGAAAACCAGAAACACTTCCGGTTTTCGATTGTTTGGGAGCCAAAACGTTCCGACTCCCAAGGCGTTTGAAAACCAAGGTACGGCTGTACTGTTTTCGGCGCCTGCTGAAAACGTGCCTATCCGGCGGCTGCTTGGAAGGTTGACGCGAGTCGTAATAATAATTTTATAATAATAATTTATTATTTATACCCCGCCCATCTGGCTGGGTTTCGTGATCCGTTAACTTTTTCCGAATGTCTTAAATTACCGTTGCTGATTTTTCCCAGAGATCATTTTATGGTATTATCCCCCCCCACCCCCGTTAACCGCTTTGAGGTTGCTGGGGTTATTCATATACCCAATTCAAGCAGGGTATAAATAATTAATAAATGCATTTTACAAAAAAACAACAACAAAACCAAACCAAACCAAACGGGGCAAGCTTTAATTCTGCCCTCGAAGCCACAGCTGCTCCCAAAAGTCACTCACCTTGTCCGGAGCGTCTTCGTGGACTGCGTGGCCGCACTGCGGAAGGACTTGCATCTGGAATTTCCCTGCAAGGGGAAAGAGAGGGTGAGGCGGGACTCCCAGAATCCTTTGCTCCCGGCCTTCTGCTTTTGACTCCATGGTTTGTTTGTTTGTTGTTTTTTTAATTATATTTTTATTAGTTTTAACCAAATATAGATCAACAAAAACATAAACAAACCATAATACAAAATAAACACTTAAATCTTAATACAACCATCTTATTTTCTTATCATTGTAGGTTGACTTCCTCACGTCCTCTCTTCCTGCGTTCCTCAAGTACAGTGGTGCCCCGCTAGACGAATGCCTCGCTAGACGAAAAACTCGCTAGACGAAGGCATTCGTCTAGCGGAAGGCTGCCCCGCAAGACGAATTCGTCTATGGGGCTGCCTCACAAGACGAAAATTTTTCGCGTTTTTTTTCGTCTAGCGAAAACCACGGTTTGCATTGCCGCTTCGCTAGACGAAAAAACCGCTAGATGAAAAAATTCGTAGAACGAATTATTTTCGTCTAGCGGGGCACCACTGTATCATCTTTAGTAATTTCTTAACATTATTAAAATCATCTTTTTGCTAATTAACCTTAACACCTCTTCTTATCTAATATCCTTATCGTTTATTCAAACAGTTATAAACCTTAAATCTATCTTCTAAATCTACAGCCTAACATACCTTTCAGCTTACATCTCATCTTTAATCTTGCAACGATCTTTTAAATACATCTGACTCCACGGTTCATAGGCAGGGAGCAGCTGGCGCCAGCCCAAGACATGCCCCCCCCCCCCGAGGCAAATTACAAGACGCCACTCCGCATTCCACATATAAAAGCTGACGGAACCAGCAGTGGACCCCGCTAGCAATGGGATAGCATCCTCCGGCACACCTGGGGACCACCTGCAGCTTAGCTGAGGAATCTGTGCGTGAGAGGCCTCAGGAGCTTGTCTCACTCTGCACACGAGGCGGATGGAATTCCGCAAACCCGAAAAAGAAGACTGGCAAAATAGATTACTGAACTGTGCAGGGCAAACGATTATGAAAAAGGGCAACTGTTTAATGCATATTTTTTAAGCTTTGTGTATAGATTTTTTTACATTAGTATAACTTTTAAGTCACTTGTAATAACAGGAAGAAGTTTTAAAAAATGGATTGTTAAGTATATAAGATTTTATGGACGTGTATGAGATGGTCGGACAGTGTTCTCGAAGCGACTGGCATGAGTTTGGCCAAAGTGCGGGAGGCAGTGGAGGATAGGGGTGCCTGGCGTGCTCTGGTCCATGGGGTCACGAAGAGTTGGACACGACAGAACGACTGAACAACAACAACACCTAACTTAAAACCTTGGGAGAGACCTGGTCTGAATAGAGACATTGGATTCTTATCTCATTATACAAGATAAACAACATGAACAAGTATGGGACGCGGGTGGTGCTGTGGGTTAAACCACAGAGCCTAGGGCTTGCCGATCAGAAGGTGGGTGGTTTGAATCCCCCCCGACGGGGTGAGCTCCCATTCTTCGGTCCCTGCTCCTGCCAACCTAGCAGTTTGAAAGCACATCAAAGTGCAAGTAGATAAATAGGGACTGCTCCGGCGGGAAGGTAAACCGCGTTTCTGTGTGCTGCTCTGGTTCGCCAGAAGCGGCATAGTCATGCTGGCCACATGACCCAGAAGCTGTACGCCGGTTCCTTCGGCCAGTAAAGCGAGATGAGCGCCGCAACCCCAGAGTCGTCCGCGACTGGACCTAATGGTCAGGGGTCCCTTTACCGTTACCTTTTATGAACAAATATATTATAATGGAACCAAGAGGGGGAGTGGAGGGAAGTCAACCCAAAATTATGGTTTAATTCGGTTATGATCCCCCCCCCCCGTTTTTTGCTGTTTTGTTAATTTGGAAAATCAATAAAATGTCCCCCCCCCAAAAAAAACCCCCTGCAAACCCAAATGCTGCAACTGTCTACATGCAAGTCATGGGGATTTGCATTTTGGGTGGGGGCAACCACCCAGACGGAGTGTCAAAGCCCACCCACAACCGAAGGAAATTTCAGTGCAGTTTCCTCCCCGGCTTCTGGGATTAAATGCACTTTCAAACGTATCTGGGCAGGCTTAAGGACTAGGAACTTGTTCCAATCCTTTAAATCTCAATTAAAAAAACAACAGCAGCACTTTGGAACGACGCCATGCGTGCAGACACATCCTAGCTAGCCCCATCTCCCAGCTTTAAGAACTCTTAATTGCCAAGGAAAGGGCCGATCTATCGGAGGTCATTGTTAGAATGACATTATCCAGAACCGGCTACCGCCGTCCCTGCCTCCTGCTAGATCCCTCAAAAGCCAATCCCTGTGATCCTCTTGGAAACCAATCGTAGCCCGGGACGCCAGCATATTTACCTTGCATCTGGCCGATGGTTAGATCTTTATCCAGTCTGTCGACACCTAAAAAACGATTCCAGGGCACGGGGAAAGAGAGAGAAGGACGAGAATTTAAAAAAAAACAAAACATTTCAAGTTATTTTGCCCTGCTGGAAATCTTGCAAAGAGGGGTGAAGGAGAAGAGAAGGGGCGAAGCATAATCCAGAACTTGCTGGAATTGCTGCTTTATTAAGGACGGGGGACAACTGACAGGGTTCAGGGATGTTCTGTCTGCCCATCAACTTAAAAAAAAAAAGACGCCGAAAGTCAAATTAGAATATGTGAAATGTTTTTGTACAACCCCCCCCCTTACGACAGCTGTGGTGGCTGATGGGAGTGGTAGTCCAAGGCCGTTTACCTTTTTAGTTTTAGTTGTTGCTTCGTTAACAGTGTTTTATAGACAGCAACGTTTTCACAAGGGCGATTTCTTAATTATTCTACGTTATTTACACTGCATTTGCAATGATCTGTCGCGTTCCATCACACTATGTTTATTTATTTATTGTGTGTGAGCCGCTTTGGGATTCGTTTGAACAAAAAACAGCATAGGAATATGATAAATAAAATCTACTGGCAGAATTGGCACAACCACAGGTTCCGCTTTTGTAAGAACTTCGCCATTTACAGTGTGTCAGAGCCTGAACTTTGGAACTCCCTGCCTATTGAGATCAAGGGAATGGGTGATTGGCTGATGGGTGTGGAAAACCTGTTGACGACTGCTTTTTCCTTTAAGACTATTTGATGTCGTTAACAGGTTTTCCACACCCATTCCCACCACCCTTCTGAGTAATACCCCTCCCCACTCTCTCACTATATATAAGGGTCTGGTGACTTCTGTTTTAGTGTATCTGAAGAAGTGTGCATGCACACGAAAGCTCATACCAAGAACAAACTTAGTTGGTCTCTAAGGTGGTACTGGAAGGAATTTTTTATTTTGTTTTGACTATGGCAGACCAACACGGCTACCTACCTGTAACTTTTAAGTTGAATTACTGAAAGAAACGAACCTTTCCACAATATTCTAATTTTTCGAATTTCACCTGTAGATGCGACCCTCCGAGGGCGGGCCTGAGCAGCCACTCCTCCCTACCCAAAAGGTGATCAGTACCTGGCTGCAGAATGCTACCTGTAAAAAAAACCCTCCCTCCCTCACAGGGCAGACAAAGCCAGGACAATCTGACCTGTGAGCAGTGCCAAGGAGACTTTCCACAAGGAATTGGGGGGCTGCAGTGTCTTTGTGGGGCTTGCAGAAGACAGCGAAGCGAGAAATACACCTACCGGCCAAAAGCAGCAGCTTGGGAACAGAGCAGTTGAGGAAGAGGTTCGAGAGGCCCCGGAACCAGCCATCCCAGTACGTCTCCGTTTTCGCCAGCTCGATCCGCCATGTGTAGGCCACATCCTTCTTGGTCTTTTATTCGGGGTGGGGTTTGGGGTAAGGGAGACAGAAGATGTCCGCTTTAAAATGCCAGAAACGCAATATGCGAGTGTTGGGTTGCAGTCCTCCACATCCCGGAGGACTACAACTCCCATCATCCCCGACCATTGGGGCCAGGCTGGCCAGCGCTGATGGGAGATGGAACCCTTGAAGGCCGCAATGTTTCCCCCAGCCCTGATGTATCCCAGCTTGGAATCCATGGAAGCATAGGAGGAGGGGAAGCTGCCATCAATATTATTCCGAGCACAATTCACAAGTGTTGGTGCTGACCTATAAAGCCCTAAACGGCCTCGGCCCAGTAGACCTGAAGGAGCGTCTCCATCCCCATCGTTCAGCCCAGACACTGAGGTCCAGCTCCGAGGGCCTTCTGGCGGTTCCCTCCCTGCGAGAAGTGAGGTTGCAGGGAACGAGGCAGAGGGCCTTCTTGGTGGTGGTGCCATGTGGAACGCCCTCCCATCAGATGTCAAGGAAATAAACAAGTATCTGACAACTATCTAACAACTAAACATCTGAGGGCAGCCCTATTTTTATTGTTTGATGTTTTACCGTGTTTTTAATATTCTGTTGGGAGCTGCCCAGAGTGGCTGGGGAAACCCACCCAGATGGGCGGGATATACCGAATTTTTCCCTCCATAGGGCGCACCGGACCATAGGGTGCACCTCGTTTTTAGAGCAGAAAACAAGGAAAAAATTTTTTCCCCTGGTTTTCCTCCTCTAAAAGCCCTGGGTTTTTTTGAGGATCAGCTCAAAGTTTTGCAGCTTTTTTGCAAAAGGAGAAAAGCAAAGCTCCTTTTGCAAAGGGGGAAAAGCAAAGAGGAAAAACCCCATTTTTATGGGGTTCAACTCACATTTCTGCAGCTTCTGAAGGAAAGGGAGCCATTTCTACAGTTTCCAGACAGATAATCTAATCAGCCAGTCCCATGTCGCTGGGGAAACAAACAACCTCCCTCTGCTGCACATTCAACAATGGAGTGCGGGGCTGAAAGGGAGCCGTGACTCTTATCTCTCTCCCGATCTCTTGCTGATCAGCTGCTGAGCGGGGTCCTTTCAACACCCCTTTTTCTCTTTGTAAAATAAAAAGCACTATCTGCTTTTGGCCCCTGGGCAATTCGGCTCCAGGGACCACCATTCGCTCCATAAGATGCACGGATATTTCCCCTTACTTGCTAGGAGGAAAAAAGTGTGTCTTATGGAGCGAAAAATATGGTAAATACACCATCATCATCATTATTAGGCTGCTGAAGAAGAATTCAGAGGTTGTGGGGAAAGAGAGAAGAGGCAGCCTATGGGTCAGGGATGCGGAATATCTGTGATTCTCTAGACGCTGCAGTACTCCAACCCCATCACCCCTGCCTGCCCACCCCAACAACAGCCAGAGGCCTGCGGTTATTCTCCCAATCCTGACACGATACCTTCCTCACCTCTGTGTCATCATCCTTCTTCCTTTTGTTCACAGATTCTCCGTTTTCCTCTTCCTCCTCCTCCTCTTCCTCCTCCTCTATGATCCCCTCCACGATGGTTTTGGGACGCCCGGGGCTGGCGGCAGCCTCGCACCTGGTTCAAAGGAACAAGAAGGAGTGATGGAGATCTGGACAAAAAGACCCCCCCAAGTCGATTCAAAACGCTCCACCTCGGCCTTAACGGGAGGGGGAGAAATACCAGCGCGTTACATAGGAAACTGAAGCTATCGTACCCAATGTAGCTCCCAGAATTTTTAGTTTTGGTTTCCAGAATTCCAGGGGCAGAATGCACTGCTTCCTTCCCCGGGCGAGGATGTGGGATTTCTGTAAAAGTCATTGTCTGCGAGGCAGGCGTCACGGATGCAAGATTGCAGTCTGACCACAAAACTGGTAAAAGCTAGTTGAGTGGGGAACCTAACAGCAGAATGCCAGAGTAAAAAGCAACTGCAGATAAGGTACAAGGGAGGGTTCTAACAAATACAGTCATACCTTGGATTTCAAACGCCTTGGCTCCCAAACAAATCAGCTCCTGGACGCCGCAAACCCGGAAGTGAATGTCTATATGACATCCTTTTATATATTTGAACATGGCTATCATATCACCCCTTAACCTTCTCTTCTCCAGGCTAAACATACCCAGCTCCCTAAGCCGTTCCTCATAAGGCATTGTTTCCAGGCCTTGGACCATTTTGGTTGCCCTCCTCTGGACACCTTCCAGCTTGTCAGTATCCTTCTTGAACTGTGGTGCCCAGAACTGGACACAGTATTCCAGGTGAGGTCTGACCAGAGCGGAATACAGTCATATACACAGCCATGTACGAAAACGGGGCAGAAAGAGACGATAAAAGGCAATTGAAGAAGGCGCGACTTACTGTTTGACTTGGCCAACCATAGAAACCCTGGCAGATTCAAGATTCCGTATCTGCCCGCTCTTTACGCTAGAGAAAGAGAAAAGGAAACAGCCATTAGATGCTTTGCAGAGCTCAGCAAGCAGAGAATTGCTTTCCCTACAGGGAACGGCTACATTTTACGGGGGGGACAGGACCCAAAATGAAACCAACTAAGGAGCCAAGTTACGGATTGTTTGCAGTATCACCAGTTACACAATATGATTAAATTAGATAGAAAGAATGGAATTTTGGACCAAAGTTCACAATCTGAAAAAGAACTCCTGCAAAATAAGAATAAACTTTTCTCTAAAATGTATAATTTTTTATGGGGATGGGAAACGAAAGATGTGCTTGTTAAAACTTCAGTGACATAATGGACAATAGATATAGGTCACAATATAGATCTTAACTTCTGGGAGAAACTCAGGGAAAGCGACCAGAAATTTACATCATGCTACTCATTGAAAGAGAACTATTTGAAAATGATTCATAGATGGTACTTAACTCCAAGTAGGTTGGCTAAGATTTATAAAACAGAATCAGAAGAGTGTTGGAAGTGTAAAGAAGTGGAGGGAACGTTCTTCCACATGTGGTGGACATGTAAAATGGTAAAAGGGTATTGGGAAATTATTTATAATGAACTGAAAAAAAATGTTTAAAATTACTTTCTCCAAAAAAACAAAGTCCTTTTTGCTGGGGATAACCCAGACTGAAATTCCCATGTGTCCCATGTGTATTTATGTGTACAACAACTGCGGCCCGTGTTTTGTTAGCCCAAAAATGGAAAGTGAGCGAGGTCCCAACTCAAGAGGATTGGCAACTTAAATTGACAGAATATGCACAACTTACCGTATTTTTCACTCCATAGGGCGCACAGGACCATAGGGTGCACCTCGTTTTTAGAGGAGGAAACAAGAAAAAAAAAAGTACTTTTCTGGTTTTCCTCCTCTAAAAGCCCTGCTTTTTTGAGGATCAGCTCAAATTTGTGCAGCTTTTTTTTTGAAAGGGAAAAGCCCTGTTTTTTTGAGGATCAGCTAAAAGTTTTGCAGCTTTTTTGCAAAGGGGGAAAAGCAAAGCTCCTTTTGCAAAGGGGGAAAAGCAAAGAGGAAAGGCTCCGTTTTTATGGGGTTCAACTCACATTTCTGAAAAGTCTTAAGGAAAGGGAGCCGTTTCTACAGTTTCCAGACAGATAATCTAATCAGCCAGTCACATGTCGCTGGGGAAACAACCAACCTCCCTCTGCAGCACATTCAACAATGGAGGCCTGGGCAAGGGGGCGGGGCTAAAGGGAGCCGGGACTCTTATCTCTCTCCCGATCTTATGCTTATCAGCTGCTGAGCAGGTTCCTTTCAATACCCCCTTTTCTCTTTGTAAAAAAAAAAAAAAGCAATTCGGCTCCAGGGACCACCATTCGCTCCATAAGACACACAGATATTTCCCCTTACTTTTTAGGAGGAAAAAAAGTGCGTCTTATGGAGCGAAAAATATGGTAACATGTAGAATAAGAGAGCAAAATATACATTTAAAGAAGACTGGAAAACATTTATTGAATATCTGGAAAATAATTGTATGCAGTTGAAAACGCTGGCAACAGAGTAAATCGTTTTTCATGGATGTAAAAGTGGAAAACTGATTTGAATGGTTATAGTAAAATATGCGGGGAGGGATGACATGTAAAATGAACCATGGAAAGAGAAGAAGGGAAGTCACTGGGTATTTTAAAGTTTGTAAAATGATTACTTGAAATTGTAAAATAGGAAATTTAATTTTTTAAAAAATAGAGAGCGAGAGAGAGGATTGCTTTCCTAGTAGGTAAAGGTAAAGGGACCCCTGACCGTTAGGTCCAGTCGCGGATGACTCTGGGGTTGCGGCGCTCATCTCGCGGCCAAGGGAGCCGGCATACAGCTTCCGGGTCGTGTGGCCAGCATGACTAAGCCGCTTCTGGCGAACCAGAGCAGCGCACGGAAACGCTGTTTACCTTTCACGCCGGAGTGGTACCTATTTATCTACTTGCACTTTGAGGTGCTTCTGAACTGCTAGGTTGGCAGGAGCAGGGACCGAGCAACGGGAGCTCACCCCGTCGCGGGGATTCGAACTGCCGACCTTCTGATCGCCAAGCCCTAGGCTCTGTGGTTTAATCCACAACGCCACCCGCGTCCCTTGTGCTAGGAAACTGCAAATGGGCTCCCTTTGCAGTGAGCTGCGCAAGATGCCCAAAGTTTCCCCTTTACCTCCATTCGATGGCATTCTCCAGAGATTTGAATGTATTCGGGCGACTCCGAAGGAAATTCTGCATGCTGTTGAGGGCATCCATGGCTGTGCCTATGAACAAGAAGGGGGGGGGGAACCTGGCATGAAGCAAACCAGTGTTTTGCAGAGGAGAGCATGTCCCAACCTGCATGGGATGAAATCAATTGTGCCGATTCGTACTCCTCCTACCCTTATACCACCATAGCAGTTTTTTCTTTTTGATCCATGAGGTCTAGAAACTTACTTGCTTTTTTTTAAAAAAAGAAAGTTTCTAGACCTCATGATTTAAAAAGAAAAACTGCCGTGGTCCCAACTAAAGAAGAATGGCAACTTAAGCCGACGGAATATGCGCAGCTTTGCAGACCTAACATACAGAGTAAGAGAACAAGAAGAACATACGTCTAAAGAAGATTGGAAAACGTTTATTGAATATATGGGGGGAACCCGTGTGCACTTGGAAACGCTGACAGCCCCCCCCCCCCTTCGCTCCATAAGGCGCACAGACACTTTCCCTTACTTTTTAGGAGGAAAAAAGTGTGTCTTCTGGAGCGAAAAATACGGTATTTTAATAATAATAATAATAATAATAATAATAATAATAATAATAATATTTATTATTTGTACCCCGCCCATCTGGCTGGATTTCCCCAGCCACTCTGGGCGGCTTCCAACAGAAATCAAATACAAAAATATCACACATTAAAAACTTCCCTAAAATTGTCAAACTTAATAAAAACTAATACACAAAAAGAAAAACTGCTATGGGCATGCCCGGAGGTTAGCTTTAGTGGAAAGAAAAGGGAACGGGTGGCGGTTGGGGGTTTCCCAGAGGGCCAGCCTACACAGAGAAAGAGGAAAGGAACCAAGGGAACGCCGACTCTTACCTTCCACAACGTCAATCATGCAGAGGCCCAGCAAACTGGGCACCAGGTTGGACGCTGCCGTGTGCACGGCAATAGCCCCGCCCATGCTGTGGCCAATCAGCATGATGGGCGGGGCGAGGTCCCCGTACATGGCTTCCACCACGTTTCCAACGTCCCTGCAAACAGAAAGGCACAATCTGGTTGCTCCTTCCTGCGCACAGGATAATACTTGGAATCACAGGATTGTCGAACCGGAAGGGACCCCGAGGGCCATCTAGTCCAACCCGCTGCAATGCGGGGATCTTTCGCCCACAGCAGCGCTTGAACCCGTGACCCCGAGATTAAGAGTCTCCTGCTAAACCCCCCGAGCGATCCCTTATTTACTGGCATGGGCAAGAGCTCAGAGGCAGACCATCTGCTTTGCGCGCGGAAGGTGCCAGGTTTAATAGTTCGCGTCTCGCGGTAGGCGTGTCTGAAACTCTGGGGAGCTGCTGCCAGTCAGTGTTGGGAGACACAGAACTAGATTGCCCAACGGTTTGCATGTCACCTTGAGCTCCTTGAAGAAAAAGTTGGAATTCACCGTTTCAGCTCAGCAAGGCACGGGCAATGCCAAGGTTGCGGGTTCGATTCCCATATGGGCCACCTGCATATTCCCGCATTGCAGGGGGTTGGACTAGATGACTCTTAGGGGTCCCTTCCAATTCTATGATTCATTCATGTAAATTAGCATACAAATACAATGGTACCTTGGTTCTCAAATGCCTTGGTTCCCAAACACTGAAAACCTGGAAGTGTTCCGGTTTTCAAACATTTTTCGGAAGCCGAACTTCCAGTGCGGCTGTCGCCTATTGTTTCTGGGACGCCTGCACCAATCAGAAGCTGCGCCTTGGTTTTCCAACATTTCGAAAGTCAAACAGACTTCCAGAATGGATTAAGTTTGGCACTTTTGTTTTTGCTATTTATTTTGCATTTTTGTTTTTGAGGTTTTTTTCCGGTTAGTTTGTTTTTATGACTGTGTGGAACCCGGTTCAGCTACTGACTGATTTGATTGTGTGACTGCGGAAATGGATAAAAGCCCCCCATCCAAACAATGACTATCATCAGTGCAGGTAAGGGAAATTTTAATTTTAATTTTTATCATCTGCAATACTGTCTTTTTTATTTTTCATTATTTTACATTGATTATTGCTTTCATTTTATGGATCAATGGTCTCATTAGATAGTAAAAATCATGTTAAATTGCTGTTTTAGGGGTTGTTTTTAAAAGTCCGGAACGGATTAATCCATTTTGCATTGGTTTCTATGGGGAAGCGCGCCTTGGTTTTGGAACGCTTTGGTTTTGGAGCGGACTTCTGGAACGGATTAAGTTTGAGAACCAAGGTCCCACTGTAATTCTTTTTCGTTTGGCTGCTTTCAAGAAGGCAGAAGAAGAAGAAGAAGAAGAAGAAGAGTTTGGATTTGATATCCCGCTTTTCACTACCCGAAGGAGTCCCAAAGCGGCTCACATTCTCCTTTCCCTTCCTCCCCCCCAACAAACACTCTGTGAGGCGAGTGGGGCTGAGAGACTTCAGAGAAGTGTGACTAGCCCAAGGTCACCCAGCAGCTGCATGTGGAGGAGTGGAGACGCGAACCCGGTTCACCAGATTACGAGTCTACTGCTCTTAACCACTGCACCACACTGGCTCTCAGAAGTGAGGGCCTGTTTATTGTCACCCAAAAACGACGGCCGTTTCCCAAAGCCTGCACTATATAATACTAAGGCGGAGACACAGCAGAGCCTGAGGGAGAGGAAAGCGAGGGCACCCTCATTTTCTGTCCTGAGATGCTAAACGTCCCTGAGCATCTAAGCCTCCGAGGGAGAAGAGGGACCACAGCAGCTTTCCCTCACGTTCCTCAGGAGCTCGACACCCGTGAAAAGATGGAAGGCGATCTCCTCGCACTTTGGTTTTGGAACAGACTTCCAGAACAGATTAACTTTGAGAACCAAGGTGCCACTGTACAGAAAACTCCCATTTTAGGCATGACCGAGGCACAGCGCTGAAACCGGAAGTGACCCAGAAACGTCATAAAGACGTCAATGAAACGACAGTAAAAGGCCGAATGGGCTGTTTGCATGCTTTTTTAACGGATTTCCAACTTCATGCAAATGTGCAGTGACACGGATCGCAAACCCTGTGCAAACAGGGAGTTGCCTGTAAATCATAAAGTACTATGGAAGTGCAAACAACCTCTCCTGTTCCGATTTTTGGAATAAGTTGGCAAAAGCAGCATTGTCTCCCTATAAACCTGAACCACATTGGATTTAAGATACTGCATTGGTCTCTCTTACACAAAACTTGCTTTGCCCTTGGAAAACAGATGCTTAGATTTAGTCCAGAAAGATGCTCGGACGAAAGGTACAATAGATTCTTCTTCTTCTTTTTATTATTTTGAAGCAAGTTAGCAACAGCCATTTGTCAAAATCTCTCGCTCCAGGCCACTATCGGGGGGGGGGGGGGAGTCTTTGCAGAAGGGATCTCTCCAAGACCCCGGCGCCGACGCACAAACGTCGCAAACAAACTGCTGTTTTGGGCAGAGCTGCTGATTTAAGACCAAAAGGGAGCAGGTGGCTGCTGGTGGTTTCACAGATGGCCGCCTTGCAAAGTGGCAAATGTCCCTGACAGCGTGAAGGACTCCGTCACCTTCTCAAGGCAGCTATGCCAAGCTGGAGACTCAAGAAAATAAATTTGCAGGCTGGGTAGGATTTCAAAGAGCCTGCCCCAAGAACGGCTGGGCTGCAGCTGAGGACAAGGTAAGGTAAAAGGCAAAGGATCCCTGGATGCTTAAGTCCAGTCAAAGGCGACTCTGGGGTTGCGGCGCTCATCTCGCTTTCCGGACAAGGGAGCCGGCGTTTGTCCACGGACAGCTTTCCGGGTCATGTGGCCAGCAGGACTAAACCGCTTCTGGCGCAACGGGACACCGTGACGGAAACTAGAGCGCACGGAAACTTCGTTCACCTTCCCGCCGCAATGGTACCTATCTATCTACTTGCACCGGTGTGCTTTCAAACTGCTAGGCAGGCAGCCAAATGCCCAGAGCCAGCACACCTCTTTGCATGGAGAGAGTTTTATCGCTTTGATGGATGCTTAAAAACCAGTCTCAGGTCTTCCAACTTCACCCTGATTTCCTCATCAAAATCAAAGGCACCTCGGAATGGGTTGTGTTTATACAGCTGAGAAAACCAAGCACAGCAAGGCTAGATTACGGAACAACCTACTTGGACATCGTCTCCGCGGAGAGATCTTCTGGGTTCCTAACTTTCGTCTCACCTGCAAAGGAAAGCGGATTTCTTTTATTTTATTCGTTTGACAAAATTCATATTCTAGCAAAGCACAACTCTCAATATGACATTTTGGTTCCTGAAATTCATCATCATCATTTTATTTGTACGCCGCCTTTCCATAGTTGAAACTATGCTCAAGGCGACTTACAACATGACCAGATTGACAGAATTACAAACATAACCGGTGTCATAAACAATAAAAAACATCAAAAAGTACACAACCAAATGGAAACTATTTCCACGTAAGTGGTAAGATCTAAAACTAAAGATACAACAATAATATCAGTAACAGCAACAAGCTCTCTCAACCTCCCGTGAACAATACTCCAGCCCATGAATCTGTTCAACAGCCTCAGCTTTTGTAGCTGGAGTCAGTCCGCACTCCACTCTCCCAGGCCAGATGGGAAAGGGCCAGCAAGGTAAGGTACGGGTCTTCCAGGGCTCACAGCCAAGGTGGTATCATTTAATAGATAGAAATTAATTTAAAAGAGGAGCCCTCACTGACCAGCAGCAGCAGCAGCAGCAGTCCTTAATAGCCTGTCAGGATCCGCACCAAGCCAGGTGGAGAGAGGCAAGGGCCGGGCCCTTCAGGCCCTCAGCAGGCAGTCATAGAATCATAGAATCCTAGAGTTGGAAGAGACCCCAAGGGCCATCCAGTCCAACCCCCTGCCAAGCAGGAAACACCATCAAAGCATTCCTGACAGATGGCTGTCAAGCCTCTGCTTAAAGACCTCCAAAGAAGGAGACTCCACCACACTCCTTGGCAGCAAATTCCACTGTCGACCAGCTCTTACTGTCAGGAAGTTCTTCCTAGTGTTTAGGTGGAATCTTCTTTCTTGTAGTTTGAATCCATTGCCCCGTGTCCGCTTCTCTGGAGAAGCAGAAAACAACCTTTCTCCCTCCTCTATATGACATCCTTTTATAGATTTGAACATGGCTATCATATCACCCCTTAACCTTCTCTTCTCCAGGCTAAACATACCCAGCTCCCTAAGCTGTTCCTCATAACGCATCGTTTCCAGGCCTTTGACCATTTCGGTTGCCCTCCTCTGGACACGTTCCAGTCCTCACAATTCATTCCGATTGTGCAGATAAAATGTAACGGACGGAATTCTGCAGGATGTGGCGCTTGTGTGTGAAAACAGCCAAGATCCAAGGATCCCCAGGCATGCACCTCCGGGGGTGGGGGGAGACATCCTTGGTCGCAAGTGGCCGACAGCCAGTTGCAAAACACGCCTGGCAAATTTCAAACAGCGTTCAGAAGCAATGCTGCCTCCAAACTGTGGAGACGGAGCATAGCCAGCATGGTTTGTAGCCCTCCTCTCCTCCATAAATTCGCCTATTCTTCTTTTAAAGCCATCTAGGCTGGTGGCCGTCCCTGCCTCCTATGGGAGGAGGTTCCGTAATTTAACTAGGGGCTACGTTTATTTATTTTATTCACTTTATTTATTAGTTTAAATAAAACCTCAAGGCGGTGCACAATCTGAACTTTCCCGCTTAGGAAAGCATTTGACCAACTGAGCTGCAGCCGAGACCTGCTCTGCGCAATGTTAATGTCTGCTTGTTTTTATTGAATTGTGCGTGCATTTAAAAAGAAAAAGAAAAAAAAAAGACTTCCTGTGTCTTGGCAATCGCAAGAGCCTTTTGATTGAATGGCAGAGTAAAACGTTTTTGGAATAAAATAATTTAACCACACTAGGTGGGGCTAGATGGCTCGATATAATCTTTTAATGAATCCTTCGGAGAGAACTGCCATTTATATTTAAAGTCAGGGAATAATAATAATAATAATAATAATAATAATAATAATAATTTATTATTTATACCCCGCCCATCTGGCCGGGTCTCCCCAGCCACTCTGGGCAGCCTCCAACAAATACCAAAATACAATACAAAGTCACAGTTTAAAAACTTCCCTAAACAGGGCTGCCTTTAGGTATTTAGGTATTTTATTTATCAAAAGCCCTTTCTCTATGCTTCTTCAAGGTTTTGCCTTGGCCACCGTTCAGCAAGATACCTAAATATTTAGGTATTTAGGAAAATACCTTTAGGTATTTTCTGAATGTTAGGTAGTTGTTTATTCCCTTGAATAGAGCGGGTGGTTGGCTGTGGAGAGAAAAACCTACAGCAATACCCCCCAAAAAGGAGTCGCCTTTTATTTCTGAAAGGATTCCTTACCATGTCCTCTCAGATCCAAAGCCACGATCCGGCACTGGACACGGCTGATGATGGCAGACTGCAAGGAAGGAAAAGATTTCATTTATCCGTTTTATTTAACAGGGCTTATAAACGGCCTAATCACCAATACCTGTAAGGCGTTTGCAAAAGTACAGTATGAACTATTGGGAAATAATTTATAACGAATTGGGGGGAAATGTTTAAAAGCACTTTTCCAGAAAACACACACACAAAAAACCCAGTCATTTCTTTTGGGGATAATTCAGGTGGAAATTCCCAGGTGTCAAAAAAGGATATGTATGCCACTACTGTGACCTGTGTTTTGTTAGCCCCAAAATGTAAAATGACCGAGGTCCCAACCAAAGAAGAATGGCAACTTAAACTGATGGAATATGTGTAGCTTGCAGAATAAGAGAACAGAATAAGAGAATAAGAGAACAGAATAAGAGAACAGGAAGAACATACGTTTAGAGAAGACTGGAAAACGTTTATTGAATATATGGGGGGGGGGAATTGTGTACACTTGAAAACGTTGGCAGCGTTAAGATAAATTCAACAGTGAAAACAAGTTTTGATGGATGTAATAATGCAATACTGAATGGTTTATAGAGTGGTGCCTCGGAAGACGAAATTAATTCGTTCCGCAAGACTTATCGTTTTGTGGAAATTTCGTCTTGCGAGGCACCGTTTCCCATAGGAACGCATTAAAATTTAATTAATGCATTCCTATGGGGGGGAAAGTCCGGGGGCCCCTTCTGACCGGCACCGGAGCTGCGCGGCGCCGCGTTTTAAGGCTACAGCGAGTGAACAGCAGCGCTGCTGTTCGCTCGCTGCAGCTTTAAAATGCGGCGTGGTCCGGTGCCGGCTTACAGTGGTACCTCGCCAGACGAATTCGTCTTGCGAAAAACAGCCATAGACGAATTCGTCTCGCGAGTCAACTAAAAACTTGCAAAACCCTTTCGTTTTGCGAGTTTTTCGTTGTGCGAGGCATTCGTCTTGCGGGGTACCACTGTATAAAATATGCAGGGATTTATGTTATGCAAAGTGAACCATGGAAAGAGAAGGAGGGAAGTATTGAAATTTTAAGGTTGCTTAAATAAATATTTTAGATTGAAAAACAGAAAAAATTATTTTATTTATATGTAGAACAATATGAACTATCCACTCAAAATAATGATTATAAAAAGATCAGACATTACGCCAACCTTAAAAAATCAAAAAGCAAGTAAAAGTACACACACATATCCCTGCATTGCAGGGGGTGGGTCTAGATCAGGCTTCCTCAACCTCGGCCCTCCAGATGTTTTGAGACTACAATTCCCATCATCCCTGACCACTGGTCCTACTAGCTAGGGGTCATGGGAGTTGTAGGCCAAAACATCTGGAGGGCCAAGGTTGAGGAAGCCTGGTCTAGATGAACCTTGGAGTCCCTTCCAACTCTACAATTCTATGATACATGTTGAAGCACTTGTCAAAATTACATGCCAGGGAAACTTGCCTGAACAATAATAGATTTTTTGGCAGGTGCTAAAAACAGGATAATAATAATAATTTATTATTTATACCCCGCCCATCTGGGCGGCTTCCAACAGAACATTAAAATGCAATAATATATTAAACATTAAACGCCTCCCTAAACAGGGCTGCCTTCAGATGCCTTCTAAAAGTCTGGTAGTTGTTTTTCTCTTTGACATCTGGTGGGAGGGCGTTCCACAGGGCGGGTGCCACTACCGAGAAGGCCCTCTGCCTGGTTCCCTGTAACTTGGCTTCTCGTAGTGAGGGAACCACCAGAAGGCCCTCAGGAGCTGGACCTCAGTGTCCGGGCAGAACGATGGGGGAGGATAGCGAAGGCATGCTTAATATCAATGGGCAGGGAGTTCCAGAGGATCGGTTCCTTGCAAGCGAGGAATGAACATTGCGTGGCAACCGTCTGTTTGCGATGCGGCCAGTTTGTAAAGCCACGCTCAAGCACCTCCCCTCACCCTGGGGAAGAGAAGGGGCTGCCGGCCAGAGGGAATGCTCCGGTCCAGTTGACTAGTCGGGGGTGGCCTCGGACAAAGAGGGCAGGCAGCTTGGAGCAGCGTAAAGTAGCAAGGAGGCCCCACCAGGAATGTGAATGAAGGGTTGGGGGAAGGAGTGGGAAAACAGTAGGACTGGGAGAAGGCCAAGTCCCTCGGAGGGCCTCCGGTCTTTTAAGTAGTGAACGGGGGGTGTGCAGTGGGGACAAGGCGACCCACTTAAAAAAGAAAAGGCTGAAATGGGGACAAGGTGACCCACATCCCCAGAGAAGGGGAAAAAAACCCGAATTCTGCAGAACCAAGCTTAAATCATTCAAGTGAACATAGGAGTCATAGAATTGTAGAGCTGGAAGGAACCCCAGGGGTCATCCAGTCCAACCCCCTGTGATGCGTGTCTCCTGTTTGGATTAATTTATTCTGCGGGTTTAAACTGTCTGGTATTATTTTTTACCTGATTGTGCTACTTGGGGGAGCTGTAAAAAAAGGGGGCTACAAAAGGACGGCTCTCACGAGTGCTACAGATGCCACCCAGACTCCCCTGCTTCAGAGATTTCAACAGGTTCAGCCAGGATTAGACGGGCTAGAAACCTGACGGAAAATTAAAGCCGAAAGCCGAGGTGCTTCCGAAACCGAATTCTGTGATGAAGGAATTTTGTTCATCGCCATTTCCTCCCCACCTCCCCCCCCAAGGTGGTGTACGTGGATCTTCTCCCCCTCCTCATTTAATACCCACAACAACCCGGTAAGGTAGGCAGGCTGAGAGGCAGTGAACCGCCCCAAGGTCCACCCCCCCCCAGTGAGCTTCACGGCCAAGGGGGGATTTGAACCCTAGTCTCTCCCAGGTTCGAGTCCGACACTCTCACCAATACACCATACTGGAAATGCCATGGTCTGCGGCTGCAGTGGAATGCCAGTAAATTTAAAGCTCCTGGTGTCAAGGTCTCAACGTTTACTTTACTTATTTTAACAATATATACTGCTTCACGATTTAAAACAAAAACAAAAACAACTCTCTATGCAGTTTAAGGTAAAGGGAAAGGGGCTCCTGACCATTAGGTCCAGTCTCGGATGACTCTGGGGTTGCAGTGCTCATCTCACTCTATAGGCCGAGAGAGCCGGCGTTTGTCCGCAGATGGCTTCTGGGTCATGTGGCCAGCATGACTAAGCTGCTTCTGGCGAACCAGAGCAGCGCACGGAAATGCCATTTACCTTCCCACTGGAGTGGTACCTATTTATCTACTTGCACTTTGGCGTGCTTTCGAACTGCTAGGTGGGCAGGAGCTGGGACCGAGCAACGGGAGCTCACCCCGTCATCGCGGGGATTCGAACCGCCAACCTTCTGATCGGCAAGCCCTAGGCTCAGTGGTTTAGACCACAGCGCCACCCGCACAGTTTACATAGAGTTAAATACTCATGAGAAAACACCAACAAATTTAACAGATTTTGGAAACAAGAAGGCACTATAAAATGGTCCAACAGTTAGGGATAAGCAGGCAGAAATAAGGGGATTGGGAACTACTGGGTGGGTGATCAAGTAGAGATTACCGGTAGATCAAGAGAATGGTTGGGGCTGTTCCAAAAATTGCCACTCCTGCTTTCCTGACTACTTACAAATCCAAACAACTAAACAGGAGGAAGATCTTTCTGAGGGTAGGAGCTGTTTGACAGTGGACTCTTCTCTTCTTGGAGGTTTCTAATCAGAGGTTGGATGGCCATCTGTCATGCATAAGAGGGTTGGGCTGGATGACTCTACAATTCTGTAACTTTCAACTCTTGGCATTTACTGAAGGCAACCATCTGCATGCCAACTCCTCCTTAGATCTGAACAGTGATTGAAACCTTTTTGTGTGGAAGATGGAAGCTTTCTTTGCACTGGGTGAATTCTCAGTCGGGAGGGTGGAAATAGGGAAATAGCTCCAGTCTTTCCCAAAATTAAGGGGGGCGGGAGAATTTGCACCAGGCACACTTATGAAAAATAAGCGCCCTGCTGCAAAGACATTGATGCTTCGTGATTTGTTCCTGCCACCTAAATAACATATTTTTGGAATTGCGGTGATTAAGCGCCATTCAGGCTCCAAGGCGGGTTTTTAAAAATAGGCCTTTTGTTCCAGGAAAATCGACTGGGCGGCAAAAAAAAACACAGGCGCACCCGGCAGCGATGGAGAATGCCTGTTGAAAAGGCTCCCAGCAGCTAAGGAGACAAGGGATGCGCTCGGAGGAGACTCTGTTTCAACAGCAACTGCGGAAGCCATTATGCTCTCCAACTTTTAAGCCAGGGATGGGGATCCTGTGGCCCTCTGGACTCCAACTCCCATCATCCCACTGGCCATGTTGGCTGGGGCTGATGGGAGTTGGGAGTCCAACGGCCCCTGGAGGGATCCAGATTCCCCTTTATTTTACTTTATTGTGCTGCAGGAATCCAAGGAAGGACAAACAGGGGCTGGGTTGAGGGAATTTCTGCAAGTCAGTAGCAGCGAAAACCTAGGCATGTCTGCTCAGAAGAAAATCTGGTGCAGGGCAATGTGACTTGCTACCCAGGTAAGCGGACACAGGGTTGCTGCCTTAAGCCAGTTCGGAAGAGCCATGCTGAATCGGGATTTCCCACGCAGTGTTCTGCTTCCATCTGTGGTCCAAGCAAACAGGAAGGCGCCTTAAACCAAGCCAGGTCATTGTTCCATTGAGATCTGTATTGTCTACCCTGACTGGCAGCAGCTCTCCGGGGTTTAGGACAAGTCTACTAGGAGATACAGGGGAGAGTGAGGCCATTGGTCCATGTACCCTAGACTTCACTGACATGGGACCCTTCTGGCTAGGGCTGATGGGAGTTGTAGTTCGGAAACAAATGAGGACACTAGGTTAGGGGGGAACCAGGGCTAGCTTAACTGAAAGCAGCAGCAGCAGCTTGTAGAATTGTAGAGTTGGAAGAAGGGTTCCCTAGGGCCATCTAGTCCAACCCCCTGCAGTGCAGGAATCACAGCTGCAGAATCCCTGACAGGTGACCACCGAACCTCTGTTATCTCCCGCTTGGACTACTGCAACGCACTCTACATGGGGCTACCTTTGAAGGTGACACGGAAACTGCAACTGATCCAGAATGCGGCAGCTAGACTGGTGACTGGGAGCGGCCGCCAAGACCACATAACACCGGTCTTGAAAGACCTACATTGGCTCCCAGTACGTTTCCGAGCACAATTCAAAGTGCTGGTGACCTTGAAAGCACTAAACGGCCTCGGCCCAGTAGACCTGAAGGAGCGTCTCCAACCCCATCATTCTGCCCGGACACTGAGGTCCAGAGCAGAGGGCCTTCTGGCGGTTCCCTCATTGCGAGAAGCCAAGTTACAGGGAACCAGGCAGAGGGCCTTCTCGGTAGTGGCGCCCGCCCTGTGGAACGCCCTCCTATCAGATGCCAAAGAAATAAACAACTACATGACGTTTTAACTGCTGCCATAATTGTATTGTTTATCGTTATATTGTTAATTTAAACTTAATTTTATTGTGTTCCTGATTTGTTTAGTACGGTATGTGTGTCTGGTCTGGGACCATAATAAATTCAATTCAAATATAGGACGTTCAGAAGACATCTGAAGGCAGCCCTGTTTGGGGAAGCTTTTCATGGCTGATGTTTTAGTGCATTTTTGGCCTTCTGTTGGAGGCCGCCCAGAGTGGAAACCCAGCCAGATGGGAGGGTTTAGAAATAATAATAATAATAATAATAATAATAGACCTCCAACGAAGGAAAGCCTGCCACCTTCTCTGTCAAACAGCTCTTGCTGTCACAAAGTTCTTCCCGGTGCTTAGTCAGAAAAAAATTGTCCCTCACCATGAAGCTTGCTATTGGAAGATCCAGGACAAAGCAAATAAAGTTCTTCTTCATGCAGAGTGGTTAAAAGGGTGGGATTCTGTGTTCCTGCTTGACTGGAAGGCTCCTGGAAGTGCAATAATGCCACTATGCTTGCCTGGACGGAGAGGGGTTCATGTGTGTGTCTCTGTATAGTTTTACACACCAACACAATCTCAGAGTTACAGGTGGGTAGCCGTGTTGGTCTGCCATAGTCGAAACAAAATAGAAAATTCTTTCCAGTAGCACCTTAGAGACCAACTGAGTTTGTTCTTGGTATGAGCTTTCGTGTGCATGCACACTTCTTCAGATACACTGAAACAGAAGGCACCAGATCCTTAAATATAGTGAGGGAGTGGGGAGGGGTATTACTCAGAAGGGTGGTGGGAATGGGGGATCAGCTGATAGGTGTGGAAAAGCTGTTGACGGCTGCAATTAGTCTTGCAGGGAAAGGCAAGGGGTGAGATGGCTAAAGATAGAGTGGTAAGATACCAGGGGGTTCAACGATCTTGCCTCCTTGGGATAAAGGTCAGCAGAGACTGTGGTGTCTTTAGGATGTATGGTTTTCTCTTCAAGTCCTATTGCCAGCCCTGCAAGCAGATCTCCTTCTCACTGGAGATGCTTCTACGTTCACAGCAGGTAACCTGCTCTCCGTCGTAGCTGCCGCAGCCTTTAAAAGCAAGGCAACTATTGTGCTGGAAAGCCACACTGTGGCATGGATTCTCACCCCGAAGGAAGCTTTCCAGGTTTATTCTAGTAGCACCTTAGAGACCAACCGAGTTTGTTCTTGGTATGAGCTTTCGTGTGCATGCACACTTCTTCAGATATGTATCTGAAGAAGTGTGCATGCACACGAAAGCTCATACCAAGAACAAACTCGGTTGGTCTCTAAGGTGCTACTGGAAAGAATTTTCTATTTTGTTTCGACTATGGCAGACCAACACGGCTACCCACCTGTAACAGGTTTATTCTGTAAAGGTGCCTCGCAAGCGGAAGGGGATCCGTAAACAACAAAACATTAACCACAGGAAAAAGGCATGCAATCAGCTGTTCACTTACGGTAAACACGGCCCAGGAGAGGGCGGAATGGCCTCCACCATGTAAAAGGAGCAAGACGGGACCCTCGGACCCACTCTTGTAAATTCGAAAAGTGTATGAACAGTTAAGGACGTTGTAACCTTCTCGAAATAAAAAAGAGGAAGACCTCTGAGTTAAGATGCAAGCCGCAACATCGTCTGCGCCTCCCAAGAACACGTCGTCACTCAGTCAACAGGACATTTATAATTTTTTTACGCCCAGAAGACTTTGGCACCGTCCTTTGGCAGCGCTGAATCGGTTCAGTGCCACCCAAAGCTTGCTCAATAAGGGAAACATTTTGCCAACACCACCGCCCAAGGCCATCTGCCGGGAGCCACACTGCGGGGAGAGGGAGGGTGGCAGCTTCTAAATAGGTGGCCTTATGGCTACATGCGCAACAGAGGAACCTATAAATCAGATTTTTTTTTAACGAAGGATGGGAAAAAGGATATATCCTTGCCAGAGTCGCTCTCAACCACAACATCCTCCATGGACTCGAAGTACTGGCTCCACGGGACAGCAGAATAATCGCGCTTCCTTCCAGGCCTGGAAAACAGAGACACGATGCTTAAATGTTGCACCTGGGTGGCTGAGGAAGTATTTCGCTGTGCGCAGGAGGGCCCTTTATTTCAGGGTGCAACGACTGCCTTGTTCTTCCAATTTAAAAGGAGAAGAAAGTTACGGCCATTCCTTTCGTTACAGATTGGATTCCCCTGGGTACCACAAAAAAAAAAAATCCAGGCTCCATCACTGCACATCTTTCGCCAGCAACTCAACCTTTTATTTATTTACTAAAGAAAGCTTTAGAAATCTATACCGGTGGATGGTGGAGTTAGGCAGGAGAAATAATATCACAGGTTGGCACACAGACATTTCACAACCACCTTGGGACTGAATATAAGGAAGACTAAGATCTACACCAGGCATAGGCAACCTGGGCCCTCCAGGTGTTTGGGGACTACATTTCCCATCATCCCTGACCACTGGTCTCTGTTAGCTAGGGATCATGGGAGTTGTAGTCCCCAAACATCTGGAGGGCCGAGGTTGCCTATGCCTGATCTACATCCAGCAACCTGCAGCCTTCCAGGTGTTGACATACTACGACTCCCATCATCCCTGGCTGCTATCCATGCTGAGTTAGGTTGATGGGAGTTGGGGGTACATAAGAACAACATGCTGGGTCTGACCAACAGCCCATCTAGTCCAGCATCCTGTTCTCACAGTGGCCAACCAGATGCCTGTGGGAAACCTGCAAGCAGGATTCGAACACAAGAGCCCTCTCCCCTGCTGTGGTTTCCAGCAACTGTGATTCAGGAGCATAAACCTTGCCGGATACCTTGAAATCAGAGCCTCTCCTGGGCACAGGGGTGGCCTCACCCAGAGGGTGGAGGGATGTATCAAGGACTGCGAAGGCCAAACACATTCCATACAAATAAGGTGTTCTATGAGAAAACACAGGTTTGGGGACTAAATCTCCAGATATTCCAAAGCTTCACCTGAAACTACTCCAGCCAGGAAAGTGGCATTTGCCTAATTTCTCCCCTTACAGCAACACCGAAACAGTCTCGCCTCAAGCATTATTTATATCGTGCAGGCAGAAGCTGAGATTATTAGTTCAATGTGGCCTCCGTCCTCCGAGAAGCTGCTCAGGTCTGCCAGAAGCATAGCCAGCTGTGGTGCAGAACAAGCTTCCCCAACCTGGTGCCCTCCAGATGATTTGGACTCCCACAAGGCTGCTAGGAGTTAAGTGCTGAAAACATCTGGAGAACATGAAGATTAGGGGGAGGCTGGTCCAGGCTGGTTAGCTGTTCTCACCGCAAAGAGGCTCTCCGAAGTCTCGGGCGGAAATCTCGGCTGGATCTGTTGCCAGCATTGTTTTTTTTATTATTGCTGTCACTGGGGAGTGGACCTGGGACTTCCTGCGTGCAAATGGTTTGTTCAAGCAGCGAGCTACGGCCCCTCCCAGAGAGACGCCTTCCCCTGTCACTTTGCATCTTCCATGCACAGCAGGTTTCCTCCAGCAGTTCCCCACCCAGCCCTCCCTGGAAAATGGCCAGCAAGCGCCACAATATGGTAACACCGTCCTCTCCTTTTCCCACCTCACCCCTGCCCCAAAACACCACCTCTTTGAAAGTAGGGTCAATTCCCTCCTTTTTGCAAACAGCACACCCCGCGATCCCTCACAGCCCCCATGCATTGTGGTCAGGGATGATGGGAATTGTAGTCCCAAACATCTGGGCTTCCCCAGGTGGCCTCTGTCCATGTCTGGGGTGCGCTACAGCCTTCAGAGCACCTCCTTGCATGTGTAAATTCAGTCCTGCTCATGAACCAACCTTGTAGAGCAGGTGAGGGTTATTTCTCACACGCTCTCAGCCATCCAACTCCAACGGGGGCGGGCGGAGTGGGAAACTAGGCTGGCCTACCCTGTAGGGCTGTCGCACGCAATGGATTTTAGAAAACACCGTATGAACACCGCAGCTGTTGTTACGCGCCCTTTGAAAGCAGGCACATTTACACACTTCCACCCTGTCCTTTGGGACTGGGCCCCTCATTAACACAACCCCCTCCATATTACACATCCCATAGCCCCTATTTGCTGTTGGCATCTGTCTTGTCTCAGGAGACAATGGAGGAGTGTGCCTTTGGGGTTATGTCAAACCCGCATGATGCATACATACATACATACATATGTGTGTGTGTATATATATATATATGTATATGTATAGATAAGAAACACACCAGGCTTCCATTGAAAGCAGGGAGCGCCCCCCTCCCCCCCCAACTTCAGAGCCCCCCTTCATTTTGCAGACAATAATTCCCTCCAAAAAAGACTCCCCCCCACCCACGCGTGTTCTGGAAAATCCCCCCACCCCACCCACCCCCCAAATAAACCCTGGGCAAACCCCGCCCCGCCCCATTCATCCTCCCCAAGCCACGCCCCCTCCTCCACTCAGAGCCCCCGTTCCCCACCCCCGCCGCATGACGTCACGACCCCTCTCTGTGGGTCCCCTCGCCGCGTGACGTCATCTCCCTCTCGCGTGACGTCACCCGCCACCCCCCCGTTTCTCTCCCCTCGCGTACCCCATGCGCATCTTGGGGAGGGCCTGGCCGCTTCCCCCGGCGGGTCCCGGCGGGCGAGGGGGCAGGCGGCCCAGCTGCAGCTGCTTCTCCAAGGCGGACATGGCGAGGGCGGCGGGGAGAGGCGAGGAGGAGGCGGCGGCGAAGGGGCAGGATCCGGCCCCCGCCCTCCCAGAAAGAGCCGCCGGCCAGCCGCTCCCAGCAGCCTCTGCGCGCTCGCGACGGAAGAACGCCGCCCCGCGCCCCCAAGGCATCCTGGGAAATGGAGTTTCTAAACATTCCAAACGAAAGCGGCCGCGGTGCACCCTGGGAGGCGCAGTTCCTTTTACGGACTCGAGAGAGGCGCGGCGGTGCCGTAGAGATAGTAAAGAGTTAGAGTCGCTCTTTAGTTTCCCATGATTTAAAATTGAAATATATTTATACTCTTCCTTTACAAATGTTACAATTTTCAATTCCCTCATGTAGTCATAATGAGCGCCTTCACTTCCCCCCTTCCGCGGTTCTGTATATTTACCCATTGTGCCTGCATTTTCTAATTGCTCCGTAAGTTTTATTGTCCTCCCTTTAATTTGCTTAATCAACTTCATCTCTGTAAACGTTTCAACCTGATCTCTTACTCTATAACAACAATTTTATTAATACTAATTAACAATAATACTATTAATGTTAATATCACTACTATTATTATACAATTTAAAATTCTTTTTAATTCTAATATTAATATTAATGATATTATCATTATTATTTATTATTATTATTATTATTATTATTAATTAATTAATAAAACAGTTGAATTTGCTGAATCTGCATACTCCACCAATTTCACCCGCCGTTCCTCTTTGAAGGCATTATTCCTTCTCTACATACCTGCGTTTTTGGGAGAAGCAGATCCGCGGCACCTCAATTGGAAGGCTCCTCTACATTTATCTCTACGGTGCTAGCGAAGGCCCCGCGGAGACGCCTTTCCGTGGCGGCGCCTGCAGCCCCGCAGCGCCCTCTGGAGGTCGGAGGTCGCATCGGACGCGGCAAACTCCCCGCCGGGCTTTCCTCCCGCCGTTGGCGCCGGTTTCCCAGAAGGCCGCGCGGCGGCGGTGGCGGTAGCGGCCGTTGCTAAGCAGCGGGAAGCGGGTTCGGGGGCCTAGTCGGGGGGGATGAAGCAGAGGAAGGCCAAGGCGGCTGGCCCGGCCCGGCCGGGGTCTGGCCGCAAGAAGAAAGGTGAGGAGGGGTCGGGGGGTGGGTCGGGGACCCCGTAAAAGTAACGGGGCGCGGCGAGGTGTCATTAGTAGCCCACCCCGAATTGGTGGGTGAGGCGGGCAGGGAAGGAAACGACAACCCCTCCGCCCGGGCTCACCACATACCTTAAATTTATTATTATTATTATTATTATTATTATTATTATTATTATTATTATTATTACTGCTACTACATTATTTATACGCCGCCTGGCAAGGGACTCGAGGCGCCTTACAGACAACAGCAAGAACAGCTGAAAACAAAGAAAGAAAAGCAACCGTCAAAATACAATTTAGCAGTGATAGAATTTGGGAATGATTATAGGGAGAGAACTACCTAAATTGCACAGCTCCGTTTTGTAACAGATTGAGTCTGCATTGAGCAAGTAAAATGAACTGGGGGGTTGGGGGGAGAAGGGAAGTTGATGTTTTGTTGTGTATTTGGATGTTATTGTGTTACTATGTAATAATTGAAAGATGATAAATTGTATAAAGTTTATTTAAAAAAAGAAATAAACTAACTGGCCTGGTTTGGTTAAATAATAATGCTGTGATCTACCTCTTCTCTACAGACGTCAGTGATATCTCCCCCTCTACAAGTTTGCCGCCTCTTGTAGAAGGACAACTGCGCTGCTTTCTGAAGCTGACCATTAGCAAAATCTTATGGATGGTTGCCAAGCCACCTTCTTCCTTCCTTATCCGGGTGAGGTGGTGGGGAGAAACCTCGGACGGTACAGCCTTTGTTCCCCGGGATACATCGCAGGCCGAGCAAAAAAACCTCAAAACTACGACCCGCTACCCAGTTCGGTGTGGACCAAAACAGTTTGTCTCCTATCTGACAGGTACAGCTACTTCTCTGAAGTCTGAGCGTGTGGTTTGTTGGTTTAGAGTTGGACAAGCTGCTAAAGGACAATTGGAAGGCAGTAGATGTGTTTTGCCCCTTCAAATTCAAGTCCCAGTGAGTCAGCTTAGAATGAGATGTAACAAACAGTGAAATTATTCTGCATTGCTGGCAGATAAGGTTCATTCTTATAACCGGTGGGCAACGTCTGCTTTTTCGGAGCCTTATAAAAGTTACTAGCTGATGGTTCCTCAGTTTGATGCCTGCATTAGAAGAATTTTATTTATTAATTTTTAGGTGGGAGGGAGACCCCTTCCCATTGCCCCTTTCACTTTCTCCCCATTTCAGGTCCTTCCATCACCCCTTGTTCCAGGCCCAGCCTGGACCACCTCCATACCAGTTTCTTATTTCCATCATGGTCAGTATGCAGCCATGGCTAAGAGATGGAGGCGAGGAACTGGTTTTCGCATATAGGGTAGCTTGAATAGCTCAGCCACTTGTTTCTGCATTTTGAGGTAAAAGCACACATTGTGCTGTTTCTTCACGTTTTGTTTATTGAGCTCGCTTATTTTTGTTTGTTTTGCCTCCTACAGATATGGGTGCTCTAATCCTGGAAGTAATGGCCAAACCAGATCACCTTCCAATTGGCCGGGTGCAAATCAATGGGCTGGCACAGCTCTCTCCAAGTCACCCAATCAGCGGATTTTTCACCATTGTCTCACCGACATCTGAGAAGCTGGGAGAGCTGCAGGTAACTCTCAAACCTTTCTCTATTTTATGGTCATCCCCGTCTCCACCCCATGTCAGCCATGTTCAACACATAGTGAGGTGGGCATGGAAAACACATGATAAAGCTACTAACGAATTCAATAAATAATAATAATAATAATAATGTGTGAAGTGATTTTAAAACTCGCTTTCTAAATGCTAACTACTATTGCTGAGCCGTTTCAAACATTTTCTTTCAGGTATCGCTTGTTCTGGAACCGCTGTCTGAAACCTACGACAGCAACAGCTCCATCCCAAACACAGATGTCAGCGTCAGTGCTGGTTTATCAGTCCAGGGGACCAAAGAAACGGCTGACTCTAACCCATTCCTTGCACCCTCGCAGCTTCACAGGCCGGCTAGCACGAATATCGTTGGAAGAGAGTCCGCTAGCAGTAGTAGGGCCACCACACCAAGGTGTTTTTTTCTCTTTTTGTTTTTTGTTGTCCATTTTGATCTCAATGAATGTTTTAAGATGAAGAGACAGATGAATACATCGGAGCCGCACATTTGTCAGGGTGGAGGCTTTTGTTTCTGCTGTGAAACCTTTTAATAGGCTCTTGTCGTTTTATCACCTGATGTTTGCTGCCCCGGGCTCCCTTGGGAGGAAGGGTAAGGTAGAAATTAACTAAGTGATGGCAGGCATGGGGAACATGTGGCCCTCCAGAGGTGGGACCCTCAAAACTCCCATCAGCCCACTGGCACAGCCAAATATCGGGGATGATGGGAACTGGAGTTTAGCAACATCTAGAAGGTTTAATGGGGTCATATCAACTGCCATTTTTCTTGTAAGCTCCATTTACTTTCCCAAAGCACGTATTCAAGGGGAAAGGAGGCATCCAAGGTCCTCTGCCTGTTCTGGGTGTGTTACCCCATCAGGTGGGTTGGGGAGCTGCCTCCAGGGCATCTTTGGCTCTCGCGTATTCCATTGCCCCTGAACCTAGAAAGGGCAGGCCGTCAAGAGACCCAGGAAAGGGTGCTGGCCACTTTGTTTTGGTTTAATTTGTAAGTGGAGAGCACCTGGAGCTATTCTTAGATGGAAAGAGAGGCCATATTGTCTTCAGTGGGTTCCTTGTCCCATAATCTCATATTGATGGGAAGTTGGCAACTCAGTGGTCCGGGAAAAGCACTCTGCACTCAAGATTGCACACCTCCCTTGAAGACCGGCATGGGAGAAGCATGGTCTAGGTTTTCTACTGCTGGCAAGGAACCAACATGATTGTGTTCTGCATTCTCATGTATCTGGGTTGAACAGGACTATCGGCTGCTAGTAAGCCTTGTGCCTGCTTAAAGTACCTTTTAAATAATGCTAATGAGCTGAACTCTGGCTTCCATTAAGCACCCAGGGAGCTCAGTATTCCTCAGGAAAGCTTATTTTACCAGATCAGAAGCTGCATAGATGTCTGTTATGCATGTCAAAGCGGATTGCTGTCATTACCCGTAAGCATTTCAGGATGGGTGGGTGGGCGTGCCAGTCTCTTCCCAGTTCATGTGAAGCCAAGACTTGAACATCCTGGGTTGCAAAACGGCTCATGAGCCCTGTCTCTCTGTCCCCCCAGTGATGACCTCTGTCAGGTGATGCAGAAGGAGACTGCACGCCTCAGTGGAACTCAGGAGAGCATATTGCCAAATGTCTCAGTGCCCAAGTAACTGCAGGCCAGAATGTCCCCTAACCCTTCACTCTGCAGCGCTCTGAAGGCAAGGGTGTGTTTTCTGTCCCCATTATTCAGCTCTCCCTGTCAGTAATACTGGTACTTTATATGCATGCCCAGAACAGCATTAGGGGCATTTTGGAAAACCATCCTTGAGTTAAACTTTGTGACGGTGCTTGTGTTTTGGAACAGGGGCAAGGATCACTTGTACTTTCAAGAGAACTCCGAGAACCTAAAAGAAGGGTTTTTTCGACCTCAGCACCGCCACCTCCAAGGGCACAATGATTCTGTCAATGCAAATGACCCCAAACAACAAGAGTTGTTTTCCGGTGGCTCTGATCTTGAGGCTCAAGTGAGGTTGGCTAAGGAAAGTCCCAAACCTGCACATGTTCTTTCTTGTGACAACCCACCCACAAAAGATCTCATTTCAGGTATATATATATAAACAGTTGGGTTTCATCTACGATGTTATCGTTTAAAAAAGTTCTGTCACATTGCACTTTCTCCTATTGGGAATGGTCAAGGAACGGCTCGCCCATAAGCCGGTGTGTAAAAGTTGTTATTTTAAATTCAGTATTCACTCCTGTGCTTTCCCCCCCCCAGCCCTTTTGGATAGAGGCAATAGACTCCGAAACGCTATGGTGGTGTCTGCAATGACATCGAATCCAGATCCCAATACACAGCTTTATGAACTTCAACCCATAAAGCAGGACGTCTCCAAACTAATTGAAAAGTGAGTCTGGGAGAGTATGTGGGAATGTTAGTGTCATGGATATAATGGCATTCAGGACGCTTACTAAAAGCAGTATGTATCAAATCACTTTTTCAGAGTAGCTTGGGGCCAACAATTCTACAGACACAGACAAAATAGTTATGGTTCTATCTCTGACATCTGCTGGATTAGGAATATGCAAGTTGCCAACTCTATATCAGAAAAAAATGATGGAAGTGTGTACATTTACGTCTCATTTCAGAGATATATGATCTAACTTTGTATGTGTGTGTATACTAAATTGATGGAATCAGTGAATTGGTCCAACAGTCTGTAATCATCATTATTCATTTGGTACCCTATTTTCAGAATTCTTACTCAAGTGAGTGAAACTGGAAGCCTGTTGAACTAGAGAGGGGCTCAGATTGCTTATTTATTTATTTATTTATTTATTTGCTGCAGGCCTGAAACATAGCAAAACACTGCAATCGTATATATGTCTAAAGCTCAATGGGATTTATTATAGGTTAAATGTATATAGGATTGCAACCTATAGCAGTAGAATTTGTTAAAATGCCTGGTGCCTAAATGATGCTAATGTTGGCACCAAGCAAACCTCATTGGTTTTGGTGCTTTTATCCTTGCTTAATATCATACCCCCCCCCCGGCCTTTTCCTAGTTCATCCTTCCCCAACCTGGTGCCCTTCAGCTAAATTGGACTACACCTTCGATCACTCCTGGCCATTCACTGATTTCAGGGGCTGATGGGAGCTGTAGTCCAAAGCATCTGGAGTGTACCATGCCCGGGAAGTGCCTAGTTCATCTTTATTGGCATATTTTCTTATCCAGGAATATTAAAAACCTGCACCCTGGCCTCATATCTGCCGTTGAAGAGCCTCTTCATCCACTGCCTGATGGCTCAGAATTTGATTTACATGCTGAAAACAGAGCGATCCAGCTCTTGCTGGGCAGGTAAGATGTGAAATGTGTGGGGAATCCTCCAGCAACGAGGGTCATCATGAGTACAATAGATTCCGTCTAACACAGCTAGAGACTCAGTCACACTTGTGTTGTTTACATCACCTAGCAGAGTGGTGCTGGATAAAAATCAAAAAGCTAGGACAGTGTGGTGTAGTGGTTAAGAGCGGTAGACTTGTTATCTGGGGAACCGGGTTCGTGTCTCCACTCCTCCACATGCAGCTGCTGGGTGACCTTGGGCTAGTCACACTTCTTTGAAGTCTCTCAGCCCCACTCACCTCACAGAGTGTTTGTTGTGGGGGAGGAAGGGAAAGGAGAATCTGAGCTGCTTTGAGACTCCTTCGAGTAGTGAAAAGCGGGATATCAAATCCAAACTCTTCTTCTGTGTATGCAGCTAGATGATATGTATATTTACCTTTCCCTTCTTTTCCCACAGTTCTGGTTCTTCCCCTCTGCGCCATTTGGATGGTACAGGCTCTCCCCTGGAATGTATCTCTCCCGGGAGTGAGGTGTACGACAGTGAGCTGAACGACCCCCACTATGACCAGAGCCTGCTGGAAAACTTGTTCTACACGGCTCGAGTAAGCGCCAGAGGCGTGTAGGTGGCTTGGGCACGTTATTGTGACTAAGCTTTCTATGAACCAAGCCAGTATTACCACAGTCAGCTTACTGGCTAGAAAACATTATTTGTACATAGTCTCTGATCTTGTGTTTGAAGGAAGGGGCATTGCTCAGTGGTAGAACCCATGCTTTGCCTGTGCAGTGTTCCAGATTCAACCTCTGTCATCTCTAGTTAAAAGAGTCTCAAGTGGGGCTGTGAAATACTTTTCTGCCTGAGATACTGGAAGGCTGCTGTCAGTCAGAGCGCTGGGCTGGAATGAACCAGGCAACAATTCTGCAAATCAAAGTCTGCTTTGCTTATGTCAGCATTCCCTAACCTGGCACCCACCGGGTGTTTTAGGCTACAACTCCCAGCAGCCGTAGGTATGGGAAGTTATAGTCTAAACATTTGGGGGGTGGGGGGCAACAGATTGGGGAAGGTTGGCTTATGGGCTTCCTCTCTTCCCCTTTCGTTCTGTCTTACCTATCTTGCGCTGGGCATCATCCAAAAGACGAGAGCTGCAGAAAGACAAAAACGTTTGTTTTAGGTGTGCAAAAGACTTAAGTGAAGTTGAAAACACTAGCCCCCTCCTAGATCAATCAGATTTATGTGGTGCCCCTGCCCCACAATAGAAGATTAGCACAGCTTGTCCACAGAGTGTTCTCCTGAGAAAATAATGTTGGGTACTCACCATGAAGATTCTTTTAGTGTGAGGCATCTGTATCACACCCTTGGCAGCCAGAGGCACCCCACATAAAAAGCATGTAGAAACGCATCAGATATGCCACACCTCTCATTTGTGCTGGGTCTTGCTGGAGGAGTGGATGAAGTCCAAAGGTTCTGCCTCTGCCCCTTTAACCTTTCCAGATGCTCCTCATATCTCTCTGTCTAGCTTGGCCACAAAATAGAATTTGAGGAGAGATTTAAAACTTGCAGTGTTTGGAAAAGGTTACCATCTTTTTTTTTAAAAAAAAAAAATAATTCTATGGTTCCTTTTATTAATCCAGCAATGTGCCTACTAAAACAAACCATGTATTTCAGCAACTGAGTTTGAATTTTATAATTACATTTTTTATTTAAATTTTTTAAATTAATTTTCCATTTTTGATAATATAACATCATACCGTATCACCTTTTACAAAGTTTTAGCTCTGCCGAGTTTTTGACTTCCCTCTCTTCCATCATCTGGTTTTTATAATAGGTTACCATCTTTAATCTCGATATACCTGTAAGGAGAACTTTCTTTTGGTAATTGAATCATTAATTCCTGAGTGTTCTGTGACGGTTAAATGCTTTTTGCTTGTCTCAATCTTTTTTTCCCTAGAAGTCCGACAGCAGCTTAAGTGACTTCCTCAGCGACGAGGAAGATGCTGTTGCTTCCGGAAAACTAAACAAGTCGCAGAACAGCAAGTGTAGGAGATCGAAAAAGGCTTCAGAGTCTAGCCCCTTGGGTCAGAAAGGGAGGAGTCGAGAGACAAAACCCAGGTAAACCAGTTGCTGTGGGCTCCATTACACAAGACTCAAGCAGCTCAGAATTATAATACCTTAAGGACCACTTCTCTCCATATTAACCGACAAGGACTCTGCAGTCACCATCCGAGGCCCTTCTTTGTGTGCCCCCTCCAAGGGAGGTCTAAAGAGCAGCCACACAAGAACAGGCCTTTTCTGCAGTGGCTCCCCATTTGTGAAATGCTTCGCCAGGGAGGCTTGCCTGGCACCATTGTTATACACCTTTAAGCGCCAGGCAAAAAACTTTGCTTTACAACCAGGCCGTGGGCCTTTAACTATCTGTGGCCTTTTTGAAGTGGGTGGGATGTTTTTAATGTATTTCTTTTTCCTTGTGGTTTTATTGCACCTATGGGGTGCGGTAGAGGTTTCCAATCTTTTTGAGTCCACGGCTCCCTTGACCAAGTGCATTCTTTCTGCGGCACCCCTGTGGAGCTCTGGAGCCCAGTTATGTCCCCCCTTGCCTGCAGTGCTGCCAGCCTCTCGCCCCTTTTCGAACGCCCTCCCCTGTGGAGTGTTCCCTCAGCCTCCTTTCCTCTTCCCTCTCCTTGGGAGTCCTCCAGGCAGCTGCTGCTGCCACCGTCCCTGCTCTCTGAGCTGACACACACACTCCGCCCCAAAGAGAGGTGCCTCCTCACACTGCCCCACAGGGGCCTTGGACTTGTCAGTCTGTTCCCAACAGCAGGGGCTGGCAGACTGGCTGGCTGGGCTCCCTCACCCGCTTGCTTGCTTGCTTGCTTGCTCTGATGTCTCCTCAGATCCTGGCAGCCAGCACACCCTGACCAGCCCCAGAGGCACCATTCGCCTGGGGAGCTTGAAGCCAGGGCTGCTAAAACAAACAGCCGTGCAAGCCTTTGGGAGACAGAGATGTGAGAGAGGGCATCCGAGGAGGGAGGGAAGGAAAGAGGGACAGAGGCCAGTGTTGCCCATGGTACCCCTGACCATCATTCAAGGCACCCCAGGGTGCCATGGCACACTGGTTGAAAACTACTGGGGCGGGGAATTGTCCACGTATTTGGTTGGTTTTCAGTCCCTTTGGGTTGCCCTGGGCAAGAAAAATCACTAACAAATTTAATAAATAATAATAATAATAATAATGACACCACAACTCCTGATTTCCTCTGAACATCAATTCAGTTCAGGTGTTTTTCCCTAAATAGAATTGGTGCATTTGTATCAAATGTGTGAGTATACAAATTCATGGAGGATCAGACTGTTAGTGGCTGCTCACAACAATGGGTATGTACTATCTCCACTGTTGGAGACAGTACGTAACTGAATGCCAGTTGCTGGGAATCACAGCTTCATAGTGTGTTGTTGCACTCAGGTACTGCTTGCATGCCTCTTGTGAGTTGGCCACTTTGAAAACAGAGTGCTGGACTACTTAGGCCACTGGCCTGATCCAGCAGACTCCTCTTATGTTCTTATGTGCAAGAGATGTACAGTGGTACCTCTAGATGCAAACGGGATCCGTTCTGGAGCCCCGTTCGCATCCTGAGCAGTCTGTAACCCGCAGTGCTGCTTCTGCGCACGCGCGAGTCGCGATTCAGCACGTCTGCGTATGCACATGACTTCTGCACATGCGCGACCCGCCAAACCCGGAAGTAATCCGTTCCATTACTTCCTGGTTCGGCGCGTTCGTAACCTGTGCCATTCGCAACCTGCAGCGAACGCAACACGAGGTACGACTAATAGAACAACTCCTTGGAGCACCTTTCTCTTTCCTTTTTATGAGGAAGGTTATCTTAGCCTGCTCGTTTGTGTTCCTCTTCTCAGCCATTCTCCTTCTGGACCGCTTCCTCTTCATGAGGCTTCCATGGAATCTACAGACGAAACACGAGCTGTCAACTTGAGTCTTGACAGATTGGCAGTGCTGGGCCGGGTCCGATTAGCTAGAGCAGTCGTGGAGAGCCTAAAGTTGCCCCCTGAAAACATCACTCCAGGCAAAAAACGATCAACTGGAAAGCCACCCAGGCCAGCGTTGGCCAAAAAGAGGTAATAATTCTTCCTTCTCACTTAGGGGTGAGGCATGTAAGCTCATTGACTTGATCCAATCTCAGCAGGAATAATTAGAATTGTTCATTTTATCACAAGAGCAAAGATTTGGGGATGATGTAAAATCCCTGTTGATACCAAGTCAAATACGTTGGCCCATTTAGCTCTGTGCTGCCTCCACTAACTGGCAAATGGCTCTCCAATATTTCAGATAGGGTGTTTCCCTGCATTTCCTGGGGATCCCAGAGGTTGAATCCAGGACTTCCTGCCTGCAAAGCTGGCATTCTACCGCTGAGCTTGAGCTCAGTGGCTTGTGTTGATGCCCTTTCCACTGGCCAATTATATTAAAAACAGTTGATTGATTTACCTGATACGCTTTCTGTTTCTCCCATTCACAGGACATTCTTTGTCGAGTTCCACTTTCCAGTGGGAGCTTCAAAGATTGGAGCAGGGCAGGCTGCCATAACTACAGAAATAGTTCGGATAGCGTCAAGTAAAATCTCGGGGGAAGGTAAGCCTTGCCTGGGGGAAAGGGGCCTTTTCTCCCATGGATGGGGCAGCTGATTGCATGGTGCCATGCCCAACACCACTTTCTGGTCCTGTCCCATATTCTGTCCTTTTAGGTGTGGCGTCCATTTTGTCCTATGCCACACTGCACCTGCCACTTCCTCAAAATTCCAAGTGTGCCCATTGACCCCAAAAAGCTGGCAGCCCCTGCTATAGGTGGAGAAAGGTGGTGGGATTGGATCTTTCTGATAAGTAAAAGTAAGCTGATCAGCTCCCTCCCTCCCCACAAACCAGAGGCAAAGGACTTTATAAGACAACTAGAAAATGAAGAGTGGCAGTCTAGTTAACTGGAATAGGATTTAGTTACTAGTAAAGAAAGGGAGCCCCTACATGGATCCCTGCCTTGTCGTGGCGAAGGGGCTTGAATAACTTCAAGAAGCTATGAGCTGTGTGCCGCGCAGGGCCACCCAAGGCGGACAGGTCATAGCCGAGAGTTTAGGCTAAATGTGATCCACCTGGAGAAGCATCTGGCAAGCCACTCCAGTATTTCGCCAACAAAACTCCATGGACATAAAAAAGGAGGAGCTTTGAGAAGAAAGTGAGAGTTTCCAAGGCATGGGGTTTCCAAGGTTCGTGGGGGAACAGAGAGTCGAACACGACTAAGACGACTAAACAACAACAAAAAGAAAGGGAGTGAAAGAACCTTTAGATAGTTAAGGAAAAAATGTTTATTAATAAGGTTAATAAAAATGGATTTTAAATGCTGAAATCCTGGGAGACAGCCTCATGGTATATATATATATGTATACTCGTGTGTGTGTGTGTGTGTGTGTAGGATCATGTGTGTGTGTGTGTGTGTGTGTGAGAGAGAGAGAGAGAGAGAGAGAGTGTATATACACTGTGTGTGTGTGTATGAATATGAATATATATAATTGCACTGTAAATGCGAAAAGCCTAAATAATCTGCCAGAGAGGAGTGGGGTAGTTACGTAGTTCTGTTCTTCTTTCATTGTGCCTTTCCCCTCACAAGCCTCCTTTCTTCTGCCATATCCTTGAAATTTTGACTGAACCTCTTTTTCTTTCCTCTTCCATCCCATTGGGCATCCAATCCCTGTCAATTTACCTTTCCAGTGGTGAAGTTTCAACAGCGCTATGTGTTCCCCGTTCACTTCAGTGGCACAATGATAACCCACTGGTGGAACTCAGACCTTGAGTTTAACGTCTACTCAAAACAAGGCACACAAAGAAAGGTACTCATTATTGTTTTTCTGGATGAAGCAGATTATCTAGACCCATTTCAACCTACCTTTAAGCCTGGCTTATGGGACTGCTGCGAATAAGATCTGCGGCTAAGGCTTCACTCTTTGTCCCGCCAGTGTTGGATGTCTGTGTGGCAAGAGCCAACAAGGTGACCTTTTCACGGGCTCCACTGAGACTTTGCAGCCCCTCCTTTGAGAGGAATAGCTTGGCATTCCACTGGTGGAGGAGGGCAAAAATGCTTCTTTTTCAGTTGGCTCCCAGCATATTACAGTGGTACCTCGACTTACAGCGATAATGCGTTCCCAACGCGCCCTCGTAGGTCAAAATTTTCATAAGTCGAAAGGCGCTATCTCCGAAGGGAAAAAAATTTCGTGAGTCGAGAAAACCACATTTAAAAACTCGTAAGTCGAGGTATCGCGCCGCCGCTTTCCCTTCGTAAGTCGAAAAATTCGGATGTGGCGGCCATGTTTTTTTCTTCCGGAACTCATTCGGAAGTCGAAAACATTGTAAATCGAGGAGCTCGTAAGTCGAGGTACCACTGTAATTGGGTTTAAATGGATATTTTAAACCTTGTCTGCTTATAGATACCCTTTTTAGATCTGTTTAACTTGTGTCTAATTTATGATAAAAAAATTAATAAAGTTTTGTTTCGTAATTTATTTTTTTTGTTTTACTGTTAGCCACTTAGAGCACTGTTTTGTCAGAAACACAGTATTTTAATGTTCTTAATGTCTTATTGACCTGAATATAAGCCTCACTTTCCCCCCCAAATTCTGACTGTGAAAAGTGCAGCTTATATTTGCGACCTGCAGCCAGGAGCACGGGGCAAACAGCACCAGGAGTGCGGCAAAGCGGCGCCCGCCCTGTGCATAGTCCCCTGTCCTCTCCTCCAAGGCTGATAAAGGAGACAGCAAGGAAGGGGAAAGGCTGCCAGCAATGTAGCGCCCCCCCCCCGGCCTAGTGTGCAGCCAGGAGCAGCGAGGATTGGAGCAGCTTATATTCAGATATTTTTTCTTTCCCCCCCTCCAAATTTAAATGTGCAGTTTATATTTGGGTGTGGCTTATATTCGGGCCAATACCATACGTATCTTTTCTTATTGATTACTTTTCCTTGAAGACCTTAGCAGAACCCCAGCCCCCAAACCCTACCAGAGGCTTTACGACCATGAGCACGATACAGTATAGATTGCGTAATATTGAAAAGTGAAATGCACAATATTACCCCCTCCGTCCCCATTGTGTTCTCCTGTCTTCAGCCCCTGTTGATAGGCTCAGCCGTTTTCCCGCTGCGAGACATAATTCAGTCTGAGCAACTAACGGTCAGCCGTGAACTGCCTGTGAAGGAAGACGGAGGTCCAGCCCAGCTGGGGCCTTTAAAGGTATACATAACCTGCTTCTATACTGCTCTACACACGGGTAGCTTGTCTTAATTCAACACTGGTAGGTCTCATACACTCCCATTTCTAAAATCTGCCAACATCATTGAACTATTCGGAACTGGTATTGTTGTTGTTGGGTGTTAATGGCATATCAGGATATACTCTGGAGCCCATTGCATAGCTGTCAACTTTCCCCTTTTTTAAGGGAAATTCCCTTATTCCCAATAGGATTCCTCGCAAGAAAAGGGAAAAGTTGACAGCTATGCCATTGGTGCACTGGTTCCCCTTCCTGTTGCGTGCGTGCACACACACACACACTCACTGATTTTGCTATTGAGGAAGAAACCCTACAAAGCTTCACAGGAATAGAGTTTGAAAAGCACAGCTACAGAAGGTTGTGCTCTCAACAGACAGCAGGCAACGTGTTATTTCTAACTTTCTTGCGGCAGGTATCCTTGGAACTTGCAGCTGATAATAAAGATTTCTCCAGCACCAGTGCCAAGGCAGCGAATGGGGCACCACAAGCTCCGGTTCATGCCATCAGGAGTCCCGGCGTCAAGTTTCAAGAAGTTGGCAGGAGCACCACTCCTGCTGGAAGCCCCCCAGTCTTGAAGCAAAGTAATTGCCAGCTCCCAAAGAGGAACCAAGAGTCTTCACCCGCAGTATCAGAAAGGGCCAACACTGGCGTGAGTCAGCTGCCAGTCCCCATGCCCGTCTCCCGTAACCTCCTGAACCAGCTGTGTGCATCTGAAGAAGAAGGTTTGCTGTTGCACGTACTCTTGATGGTCCCAGAAGGGAAGGTCTTTGTTCCCAAGGATGCTGGATTTCATGGCTCTTGTAACGTGTATCTAAACTGCAAGCTCTTCAGCACAGAAGAAGCCACAAGGTCTGCTGTGATATGGGGGACCACACAACCCATCTTCCAGTTTTCTCAGGCAAGCTTCAGTTTTTTCATGTATGCAGTAATCCTGGTAACATTAGTGCCTCCTCAGTGTTTAGCGTCAATTCCTTAAACTTGTGAGGTCAGAGAACAAAATACAGGCCCAAAACTTTATATTTCTGTATTCTAAAGTGTTGGGTAGTTGTCAGACTGGCCAGGAGGCAGGATGTGTTTTGCTGCCCTTCATAGTTGGCTTGGCCCCATAATTAAAGTCCCCCGATGCACAGCAGCAAAGAACGTCTCAGTCATGAGTATCCAGTTCTGGGCACCAGAGTTTAAGAAAGATATTGAGAAGCTGGAATATGTGCAGAGGAAGGTAGCCAGGATGTTAAAGTGTCTGGCAAACAAGCCTTATGAAGGAGTTGGGGGTGTTTAGCCTGGAGAAGAAAAGACTGGGAGGTGGTATGATAGCCATCTTCAGATACCTGAAGGGCTGTCATTAGGAAGATGGAGCAAACTTTTTCGGGTAAGATTAGAATTACAAGAAATGAGGTCCTGACTAAACATTAGGAAGAACTTTCTGACAGTCAGAACTATTTGAAAGTGGATCAGTCTTTTTCGGGAGGCGGTGGACTCCCCTTCCTTTGAGCTTCTCAAGCAGAGGTTGGATGGCCACCTGTCGGGGATTCTCCAGCTGCGATTCCTGCAATGCAGAGGCTTGGACTGTGACCATCGGGTTCCCTGCCCACTTTTCAATTCTATGATTCTCTGTGTCCTCAAGCATGCCCAGGTCACCCGCATACAGAACCCCACGGGAGACCAGATATTAAAGTGTGCGAAACACATTTTTTATGGGGCAGCTTAGAACATCACTAAACAAAATTAACTTTTGAAACTAATTTTCTTTTCATCACAAGGTAAACTTATCAGCAAACATTTTACCTGCAACTTAATAAAACCTGGTAAGTTTACAAGGGGACTTAATCCCCCCCCTAGCTGTATTGGGTCCACAGTCAGTTTACTTTGGGTTTGCTGGTTTACATGCTGTCCTCTTTATTTTAATATTTGCAAAGGCTGAAATGAAAGGCTGTGTGTGTGTGTGTGTGTGTGTAGGCCTGCATCTCTGATCAAAGAGTCTGATCAAATCTCTAGGTAACTCCTATTTCACTGACATCAAAACATCTGGAGAGGCTGAAGAACAATGTGATGGTCATAGAAGCCTGGAACAAGGTGTGCATTCCAGGAGGAGACGCCCTGCTAGGGCTGGTGAAGCTTCCACTGCATCAGTTCTACGTTTCATTCAAGTAAAAACTCATTCTTCGTTTTTAAAATTCTTTTTATTTTACTGTGTTGTGGCATATTTACTCAATTTTCTCCTTTCAGTGCTCAAGGAACATTGATAATGCCCCCACCACCAACACCAAGTAAGATTAAAAAACCAAAAATGACTTCCAGGCAGTCATTTTTAATTTCCATCCCTATCTTGGTGGCTCAGACTTGGGCCACATATGATATATTGGTGTGAGTTCATCCTGAAGTAAGCTGCCCAAAACATCCACCACCCAGTTTGCTTTGATTCATTTGTTTCTTTCATTTCTCATATATGTAATCTAAATAAAAGCAAAAACAGAGAAAGAGCAAAGAGTCTTCTCTCAAAACTAGTTGTTAACCCTCACACAGAAAGCCATGGACCCTGTCAGGGCTTAGTGGTGCTTCCCATGAGTAACGACTTTCGACACCTGATCTGTATATTTACATTGTTTTATTATACAAATATGTACAAGTCAGAGTTAAAATTCTAACATCCATTCAGTCACTTTCAGATTCTGGAAGTGGCGCTCGTTGGGAACGCCTCCATCACAGTAGTTGGGGAACCCCAAATCTCCTCCTCTCTTCCTTCCGTTTGATTCCCCTACGTTGTTGAGGCGATGGGGCTGCCACCTCGCCCTGTGTTCTCGAGCTGCTCGGGTGGCGTTCGGGATCTCTAGAGTCTGACAGCCCCTCCACCATGCCGCTAGGTTCCTGCTCGTTGCTGTTGCATGATGTGCTCAAACTCCCCAGGCATTGCTCGGAAACCTCAGCATCTGAGACCCCTCTCACCCCCCATTGTGCTCTCTGCTGACCCCTGATGTTCCCCTGACAGACCCTCTCTCGGCTCTCACTGGAAGCTTTCCTTCCTTCTCCCGGTCTCTCACCCTGGAAGGCCTTCCCTTCCCTGCCTCTCACTCACAGGGTCCTGCCACCAACCACCTGCCACCTTCATGTGCGTGTAATCCTTGGGCTCTCCATTTCTCACCCACTTTTCTCCTTGAGGTTCCGGGGTGTGAGGCACACAAACTGAAAACACAATCACAGAAAGATTGAGTGGGAATTTGAGCCGAGGTTTCTCCGGTCTATCCAGGCGGGGGACTGAGAGAGTCTGAGGGTCAAATGTGGCCCTGCATTCCTCCTTGCCCCTTGGCGCACTGTCAGGACACACATACTCAGCAAGGCCATTGCTCCATGCCCTCCTCAAGTGCCTTTGACTGGCTCGGCTGCCCTTGAACTGTCATTCAGTTTGCTTTGACAAATGGTGGAGAGAATTCCAGCGGTGAGTGCAATTCCTCTGGCTGGAACCTGCCCTACCATACAAAAACAAGTCACTCACAACTTCCTCCACCCACTCTTGACTCTCACCTCTCCTGTATGACATGCAGCCATCCTGGAAAGGTTTCCCGTGAGAAAATACGACCCTAAAGGGTCCCCCTGCCCCCCGGACTTATGCTCCCCCCCCCCCAGGTTTCCAGCACAATTCAGATGAGTGATGAGGCCTTGAAGGCTCACAGATCAGATTAAGTATGCCGGTTGCTTAAGCAGAGAGTCTAGGAACTGCAGCATGAACCACAGAATATAATCTCACATGTCAAATTCATAGAAGCCCAGCTTTCCTGCATTTTAAAATGCCTAGCCTCCATGAAAAAGTTGCCAGTCTCTGCTAAAGGCGAAGGTGGCAAGGAGATTCATTGGTAGGGAAATTGGACTCTTCCGTACGTTTTAGTTAGTTAATTCACCACTTCATGCGTCAACAGGAATCGCTAAGCGGTTTGCATAGCATGACTTTCTCCTCCCTCCCTTCCCAGGGACCCCAAGATTTCCAGCCTGCTGCTTCAGGCTCAGTATCCAGTGCTGGCTGTAGATGGCTCCATGCCCGTGGTTGACGTCTTCACCGGCAGCAAAAAGGGGAGCCTGAAGGTCATTCTGGCCATGGGCTCCGCGGAGCAGATCGCGGCACTGCAGAGGCTCAAGAACGAGGAAGGAATGGCACCTCCTGTGGCAATGCGCCCTCCACATTCTCTGGACTCTCTTGCCATTCCTCTTCTAAAGGTATTTCCATCAAACGTATCCTTGTGTTTGCTGAGGCTGCCCAAAAACTAGCACTATTTCCGCCTAGAGCAGGCATAGGCAAACTCGGCCCTCCAGATGTTTTGGGACTACAACTCCCATCATCCCTGACCACTGGTCCTGATAGCTAGGGATGGTGGGAGTTGTAGTCCCAAAACGTCTGGAGGGCCGAGTTTGCCTATGCCTGGCCTAGAGACCCACTAGAGACCACACCTGGCTGTGTCTCCAAGAGCTTTGTGCTTGGGGGTGGTGTTGATGGGGAAGGAGTGTAGAACATTTAGTGTGTGTGTGTTGTGTTTATACGTCAGTGACTGTTTTACTGATGTGGCAAACCTGTGGTATACCTGTGAGATCACTATACCCAATATACACCCACTCAACCACTTCAGTTTGCAGAATTGGCACTGTTGCAAGTGCCACACAAAATCACTCCGCATTTGTGAGCTATCAGTCTTTTAGTGCAGTAGCATCTAGTCTCTGGAACTCCCTGCCTCTGGACATAAGGCAGATGCCTTTGCTGTGCCTCTCTTTGGCACGTTGTGAAAACCTTTTTGTTCAGACAATCCTACCCAGATATTTAGAAAACTGAAGCGAGCTTTAATGGTTTAAAATACTGTTGTTTGTTCTTTTCATTACCTTCTTTTCGTAAGCCGCTTTGAGGTTTTGTTTTGCTTTCACAGTCAGCTGGTGTATAACTTTTATGAAATAAATAATGATGGTGGGTTATCACCTGCCCAGAACATGCTGAGACTGGGCATTTTGTTCACTGGAGACGGGGTCTCTCCCCCCACAAGGATTCCCCTCTTTCACAGCGATTCTATTTTCTTTATTATTTAGCAGTCAGGCAGAGAAAAGGAAGGGATGATGGAGCACGTTTTTGAGATCCACATTGAGAGCGTCAAAGGGCTCACTCCCCTCCAGTCCACGGTCTGGGGAGAGGCTGACTGTTACGTGCAGTACCACTTTCCCGTTCAGGAGTCAGAGTCCGACGTACCGCGTGGGACAGAGTTCTGTGAGAACGGTAAGTGCTGTTTGCCCATCAGGATATTCTGGGTGCTCTTCCCAGCTTCTGAACTGGCTAGAGTGCCATGGTGATGGACAAATATGTATTTGAGCTTCCAAAATGAAACAAGGGTTCTCATCTATAATAGGACCAGCAGTGGCTTGCTTGCCATGGCTTTGCTCTCACTGATAGCAACTGGTTTTGCACTCAGAGAGCACCTGCCTCCTCTCCTGTTTGGAAGGTAATTGGACAGGATTGGAGCATGGAACCTCTTCCTGGCTAGCTTGCTCATGAGAATGTTGCCAGAAAACTGAGTTATCGCCTGCCGGCCTAGGGCTGGCACCTGCCTCCCCAGGGTGCAGAGCTCCCACTTCCAATATACTGTGGGTGCCGCTGCTCTACCCCTTCAGCTGAATGTAAAAAGTGAGCGGCCAAGAGACAGGAAGCGACAGCTGCAAGCGTCCAACCTGCTGAACGTCATTGTCAGCCCAAGTCAACATGCTGGATGAGCGAGGTCCCACAAACATGCCAGACTGAGCTTAGAAACAAGCTAGGACCCAGTATGAATGCCCAAATACAGGTCTGATGTGAATGACAGCCATAGGAGCAGGCTTGGGTCAGTGTTGGGTAGCACGTGGGTCCTTGCCCCTTGCATCACAGGTCTTTCTTTGGCTTTGCTTTACCTCCCCAGGCCTTGTGTTGAAGCCTTTCCGCTCGACAACCACCTTGTGCGTCCCTGACCCCAACTTTGGCGACGAGCGTCATCACTCCTTGATGGTCCCTGCTGATGTCCCTGTCCAAAGGCTGCTGCTCAGCTCTTTCTCTGCCCAGGGCTTAGGAGGAGGAGGAGGGATCCAGTTTGAAATCTGGTGCAGGTATTTCTTCCGGTGTCCCTCGCCATCCCTACAATGCCCTCGCAGCCAAGGCAAACACCCACCTCTCCTTTCTGCTGGTGTCAAGCTGTGGTTAGGATGACCATGCGAAGGATCCTCCTTGAAGCGGGGCCCAGAAAGTCCTAAAATAATCGAGTCCTCCGTATTTGAGCTCTCTGCACTCTCAGAATTACCCCTTTGAGACTCATTTCTTGGACCCTGTAACAAAACCTTAAGAGTTTGCATGCAACCGGGCCAGGTGGTGAGAGAGGCCCTTTCACCCTGAGACCCTGGAGAGCAGGCAGCCTTGCTTTAGATGGACAAGGAGTATGACCTGGCATAAGCCGGCTTCCTATGACTGGGGCTGTTGGGATACAGTGCATGACTGCAGTTGGCTTGGTGGGCCACGTGATGCTGGCCTAACAGGGCCCTCTTTGCATTCAGAAGGGTTTACCCCTAACGTTTACTTCTGTTTCATCTCTTGTTGTAGGTATTACTACCCTAACGTCCGAGACCAGATGGTAGCCAGGGGGACCTTGCCGCTGTCCCGCCTGTGTGCCATGGTGACCATGCAGTACCGAGAGGACGTGGGCATCCAGACCTTCAGTCTACCCTTAATCCCAAGGACTGAGAGTGCAGGGGAACCCCATCCCCATTCCTCAGGTAACAGAAGACATTGGCCCAGAGCAAATCTGGAGTTTGGTCAGGTTTTACTGTACTGGAGTGCAAGGCAAAAAAATTTTAGGACTTTAAATGAGCTTCACCTTCCTGGTGATCCTGTACTGGAGGGCTCGGTCCCATTTTACAGGTGAAAAACAGGGCAGAACTTCTTATATTAGCAGACAGGTTTGGAGATTTAACAGTAAAACGGGTGGGGTGTGTTTGTACAGGTGAAACTCAAAAAATTAGAATATCGTAGAAAAGTCCATTTATGTAAGCAATTGTTTTCATTAGCTACTGGAGTTTAATATATGAGATAGACTCATGACATGCAAAGTGAGATATGTCAAGCCTTTGTTTGTTAGTTATAATTGTGATGATTATGGCATACAGCTGATGAAAACCCCCAAGTTGAAATTGTTAATTTGGGGTTCTCATCAGCTGTACGTCATAATCATCACAATTATAACAAGCAAAGGCTTGACATATCTCGCTTTGCATGTCATGAGTCTATCTCATATATTAGTTTCACCTTTTAAGCTGAATTACTGAAAGGAATGAACCTTTCCACGATATTCTAATTTTTCACCTGTATGTGTAAGGTAGATCAAGTGGAGGCAGGAAGGCTTCATCTTTCTCTTGACCTCCAGTTTTTTTTTCTCACAGCTGAGCTAATTTTGGTCTTATAGCTATCTGGGAAAGGGGGGGAACAGGCCCAGGGTAGAAGGGTTGAGAGAATTGGTGCAAGAAGGGCCAATTGGTTATACGCCCTCTCCTGAAATCCCTACCCCCCCCCACATTGGAATTAGAAGGCAAACATGGTACTGGGGACCCTGTGTTTGCCTTATAATACCAGGTCCCACCCTGAGGCTAAGAAAGAGCACCTTGCATTCTGTCTGCCATATCATTCTGCTTCTACCTTCCTTAGACACTTCCAAATATTAACCTTCATGCGGTTGACTAGAAGGACCGGAGCATCTGTTTTCAGGAAGGTCTTCAGCTATGCCTTCTTGTCACATCAGCCACATACAGACCTTGCCTGCAATTTGCAGCAACAGAAAGCTTAAATGTGTATTTTTCCCCCCTCCTCTTTCCCCCAGGTTTTCTTGATGTGAGCGTAAAATACAGGCGCTGCCTGAAAGCGACGGAAGGCATCCTGGCAGCTCAAGCAGTTTCGATTTCTGTTCAGATACACTTTGCAGCCGGTTTGCAGGCAGCAGCCAGGTAAGCGCACAGCCACAAGAGAGTGTTGAATGCTGCTGCCAGTCAGAGCTGACTACCCTAGGCTAGATGTTCCAGATAGTTTGTATAAGGGCAGCCATCCAGCTTCCCTGCCCCTGTTAAATACGGCAACACACAACACAAATCCATGTGCTTGCCTGTCTAATTTTTTTGTACAGTAATCGCTTCTTATATGCGTCTCTGGGATATTTTCTTCTCTTTGCTAAGAGCCGTGGCAGAAAAGAACCCATCGCTCCAATGCAGTGCAGAAGTTGGAGTGAACGCTTACGTCTCCGTGCACCTGCCCTTCCTCCCCGAATCTGAGAGGCGCAACACCCGAGCCGTGGCTCGCACTTTCTGCCCAGAATTCGAGCACCACACAGAGTTCCCCTGCAACCTCGTGGTCCAGAGAAGCAGTGGAGAAGCCTGTTCCCTGGGGGAGTTGTTGCAGATTTCGGAGATAGTCTTTTCCATCTTTCACAAGAGCCTGAATTCAGGTATGTAAAATACACGGGGGCAGCCCATACTTTTGCTGTGCCAGTGACAGAACTTGCATCACGCCATCACTCTGAGCTAGATGGGCAAGGGGAGTGGACCCAGCGAGCTACCAATGAAGGATCCCTTAGGTTGCAAACCCACCCAGCACTCCCACCTGCTCTCTTGCACAGCATCCATCATATTTGTGCAAGAGACATTTCCAGGACTGGCACAGCAAGGGCTTAGATGGTGCTCTGGCAGCAAGCACCAGCTCTTTCTAGCCACCCAGCTGCTATATTCTACCGTATTTTTAAAGCACAACACATTGGCTTTAAACAGTCAGCAGCTGGCAGCCTTTGGAAGCAGTCCAGTGATTGCCTTTCGAGCTTATAGCCAGCAAACAGTCCCTTTACTGGGGCCCCTCAATTTCCATTACAAAGGGATCAATCCGTGCTTCATTTCCTGGATTTGTATGTAGCCTTCCAAAGACTAAATCACTTGAGCTCCTTGCTTTCATGCTTTTGAGTTTGTGTTCTGATGAAACGGAAGCCATGATGGTTGTGGTGGTGATGGCATCATCATCATCATCATCATCATCATCATCATCATTATTATTATATGCCACCCATCTAACTAGGTTGCCAGTCATTAGGCTTTGTACACCAAGAATGAGGAAGCAGTGGTAGATTAGCACCCAATGACAGAACAGGGAATTACCCTTCATAGAATAAACAACCACTGAGCATAGAGAATTGCCCCAAAGAATTGCCCCACAGTTAATTGCGGCAAACATACCCAGTTCCAAGGGATAACAACTGAAATCATTTCACATAAATAAGCAACTATGTCAGGTAAAGGCAAAAGGTAAAGGACCCCTGGACGATTTAAGTCCAGTCAAAGGCGACTGGGGTTGCAGTGCTCATCTCACTTCCAGGCCGAGGGAGCCAGCATTTGTCCACAGAAAGCTTTCCAGGTCATGTGGCCAGCATGACTAAACCGCTTCTGGTGCAACGGGACACTGACGAAAACCAGAACAACCAGAAACACCGTTTACCTTCCCGCTGCAGCAGTACCTGCTTATTTACTTGCACTGATATGCTTTCGAACTGCTAGGTTAGCAGAAGCTGGGATAGAGCAACGGGAGCTCACCCCATCGCACGAATTGGAACCGCCGACCACAGCTGTTTAGACCACAGTGCCACCTGTGTCCCTAAGCAACTATGTATGCAGGAGAGGAAAGACAGGAAACCATGTGAAAGAGGATTCAAAGAACTCCCAGCTGTAGGAAGGACAATTTTTGCCCACACAGATCCAATCTTACAAAGCCATCCTAAAATAAGGCAATTGCCAGTAGTGCGAGGATTGCTCTTCCATTGCACCTTTTCTACACTCGACCGTTTTGAATACATTCCGGATGGATGAACCATGATTTTTTATTTATTTCATATTTGTGCTATGTCCTTCATTTTGATCTTACAGCACCATATGGAACAAAAACCCAGGCTTCGAGGGATTACCTCCTGGGAACTGCCAAGATTCCAACCAGAGACCTGTTGAACAGAAGATCAGGTAAAGATACCTATGTTACCTTTGGTGTACATAACAGAGTCGCTTTCTGATAGGGAGGTGCTCAGTAAATGAAAATGTTCTGCTCCCCCACCCCCACCCCCCCACTTTCCATTGAAAGGCGATAATGACACTCTTTTTGTGTGCTTTGTGAAAGGTATTCGAGGCTGGTTCCCAATAACTCTGCCAGAGGATCTGGTGCCTGCTCACTGTGCAAACATCCTGCAAACCATAGTTGGAGGCCTGGAGCTTTCTGTCACCTTTGCCCATCCTGGGGACCGGCAGCGTGTCCTGGATGCGGCTAAACTTTTAGGCTGGAATTTGAAGGAAGCCAGCGCTGAGCACCTGCAGGACAACAGTGAGAGCGAATGCCAGCCTTCTCAAGACACTGCAGCCGTGGCCATTTCCATCCCTCGGCTGTGGCTACCAGTGCAGTGTGTGTTACTTGCAGGAGAGACGCACTTAAACAAAAGCGTCCATTGCTACCTCCGCTATAAGCTGTATGACCAAGAAGCCACGTGGACGTCTCTTAGGAGGCCCAAATTAGCTGAAGACCAGAAGCACGTGACCGTGAGCTTCAAGAAAAGCAAAGAAATGGATCTTCCGTTGAGCCAAGCCTTACTGTGGTACTTCAAGGAGGAGAGGCTGGAGGTCCAGGCGTGGCGAGCCTATGGGAACGAGAGCAACACCGAGAGGCCCTTGGATACCGATCGACTGATTGGGTCAGCCTACGTGGACCTTGCCGCGCTCGGGCAGAGCTCAAGGGGGAAAAGGACAGTTAGTGGTATGTTCACTAGCAGCTTTAAAAACGTTGGGCAGCTTTGGGGCTCAAGCCATCAGTTGCCATCCAACCCATAGTCTTTGCATTCTCCCTTTTAACCCCATCACCAAGCAAAGATTCTAACAGCCGTGCCTCTATTGTCATATTTATGCGACGCCCACTTGCCATATGGAGTTTGCTACCGACAGATGTGCTGATGGCTGCCACTACAGATGGCTTTCAAAAAGTATAGGGGCAATTTCTTGGAGGAGGGGTCTATCGCTGTCCACGAGACACAGGAAGTAACTTCCCACGTTCAGAGTCACATACTTCCGACCACTTGACTCCAGCCTAGGTGGAAAGGGAAACTGCCCAAACTTTTCTGCCTGAGCAGGAGTGGGAGGCAACAAATGAATAAATTAAAGGTTGTTTTTTTTTAATACCAGCAAGATCTCAAAGGAAGACACTTGCCCCCCCGCCTCTCTTCTGCTTCTTGAAATGTGCCTTCTCCCATCATTGCAGGTGTCTTCCCCTTGTTCCGGCGCAATTCTTCAAACTTGTTGGGAGCCGCCGTGCGAGTCCACATTGTGGCGGCTCCCAAAAGCCCCTCCAGGCCTGATGTTTCCGAAGATGGCAGCAGCGGCATCAGTGACCACGAGGAAAGGCGGAAGGAGCCTGAGCAAGATTTGAAACCTGATCAGACCTCCGTTGCGGAAACCCTCAGCGAGAAACCATCCGAGGAGTCTCCCCACACAGTGGGTCACGAGCAGACATTTGCCGTCAGTATCCTTGTGGAAAGGGCCATGCACTTAAGCTTAAAAGGTGAGTAAAATTCTGGGCTCCCTGGGGTCTAGGTTGAAATCCCACGAATGGGACATAAAGGTGGTGCTCTGTTGTTACCTGTTTGCTTGGGTTTATATTCACCCTTAAAAACACCAGGAGGAATGGAACGCCATGACAAGGTGATTGTTTTGTCAGAGCGAACATTTCTGTTTTCCAGATGAAATGATTCCCCCCCCCTGCACTGTTCCAGAGTTTATCCCGCCCCGAGCCAGTGTCAGAGGGAGGAGAGTTGAGGAAAACCGCCCCACTGCACGAGTGGACGAGACACATTAGATGAATTCCACCCATTATCAGGGTGACTTGACAATTAAACATTGGAAGCAGCATAAACAACTAATCTGTTACATGAGCACATCCGTTTCCTTGCACAGTTCCCATTCATCCTAAGAACTGTTCCCAGTGTGTGCATTTTTAAAATGAAAAGATGCAGTCTACTCCCGGGAAATTATTCACGCTGTAATAAGTTCATTAAGGAGAAATTTCTGTGTGAAATAATGATTTTTCCTTCTGTTAGTGTCCTTTTAGCTTCTAAGGTTGTAAGCAGGAGCTCAGTGTTTGCTGCTGATGTTATTGATCTTATAAAAAAGCTGCTTCAGAAAGGATTTTTGGGCGAATAGCTTGGAGGGCAGGGGGATAAATAAGCAAGCAAATTAATTACATTTGCATGCACTTGTAGTCATAATGGAATTCTTGCATTATATGTCCAGCCCTTTTAGACAGAGGTTGTTATGAACTCCTATCCCTTTATGATAATCATAAAGTACTGCAAAACTTCGAAAAGATATCGGTAACAGGAGTTAGGGCGGAAGTGTTCTGGAAGAGAATTTGCTGTTTGAAAGAACTGTCATCAACATGCCCTTTGTCCTGATCTTGATTTGGGCAGCCTTGGGCTCTGCATCACCACCTTCCCAGGAAAGTTTCCTGGGATTCATGTTCCACATTGTTTCTGTCTCTGAAACGGCATCGGGGCACTTCCCAGAGGGTGAACTTGTTGTTCTGTGGATGCACAGCAGCAACTTTGTGCGGAACAAACTAGGTCAAGCCAATTAAATGATTAGCTGATCTCACAGGCTTCTTCCCATGTTTTTTGAGATAAACAGTCCCAGGTTGGGGGGCTGGTAAGCTCTAGTCCTGCTCCAGCCTTGAAAGAGATTATAGTAATCAGGGGGAGAAGCCTTTATTCATCTGTTCTCTTGCACCAAAGAACCCTCGGTCTCTCTTTGGCAGTTCCTAAAGGCCTGTCTTATGTATTAGATTGCAAGGGTTTCTAAATGTTCAGCAAATTCTATTGGTTTTTTTTTTAAAAAGTTTATCCAAAAATTAAGCAAAACCAGTTCAGCTCCTGTATCAGAGATGTCTTTGGCACTTTGTGCTGCAGGCAGGTTGGGGCATTGGCATGTCTGGCACTGCCTGAGTCTGAGGATGCAGCTGGAATCATGTTTCACAATTTCCCCCCTGCATTTTCCCCTTGCTGTAAGACAGTGGGCCTTATAAAGACCTATCACCCAGAACATACCCCGCCCATCTGGCTGGTTTCCCCAGTCCCTCTGGGCGGCTTACGGCATATCTAAAAACGTAATAAAAACATCAAGCATTAAAAACCTCCCGATACAGGGCTGCCTTCAGATGTCTTCTGTAATTCTTTATCTGCTTGACATCTGAAAGGAGGGCATTGCACGGGGAGGGCGCCACCACCAAGGAGGCCCTCTGCCTGGTTCTCTGTAACTTCGCATCTTGCAGTGAGAGAATCAGCAAAAGACCCTCGGAGGAGGACCTCAGAGTCTGGGCTGAGCGAAGGGGTGGAGATGCTCCTTCAGGTCTCCTGGGCCAAGTCCGTTTAGGGCTTTCAAGGTCAGCACCAACGCTTTGAATTGTGCTTGTAAATGTACTGGGAGCCAGTGAAGATCCTTTAAGACCAGTGTTATATGGTCCAGGCAGCTACTGTCAGTCAGCAGTCTAGCTGCTGGCAAGCCAAGCTGGGCACTGCCCTGCTTCTCCCAAGATTGCTTATTGTCCAAACAGGCATGTGAGCAATGGGGCTTTGGTGCCCTCAGCCTCCTGGTTCTCGTTCGCATTGCCAGTTGCAAGGCTGTGCTTGCCTGCCTGGCAGGCTCACAGAAACCCAGGATCATGGAGTCATTCCCCCAGAACCATATGGAAGTGCCCTTTCCTTTGGCCTCATGGATTGTGGCTCTTCTGGAGAGAGTCTGCATTTTGTGGCACCTCCCGAAGTTTCCTCCGTTCTCATAACTGCAGACCAAATCAGCACCTTCCCAACTTGTCTTTCAGGGAGTCCTCTCACTGAACGTGGGGTCGTGGCACCCAGTAGCTATGTGTCCTTTGTCGCTGCCGATGCCGATAATCCCGTTGCCACAGAAATAGTTGAAAATTCCGACTCGCCTGTTTGGGACTTTCAGCAGCAGACCAGGTATGCGATGTGACCCTTTAACGGATGGGAATCTCAAAAGTCCCATCATCTGCTACGCAGGCAATCAGTTGGAATAGCAGGCTTCCTATACAGGGAAGGATTTCTCCTGTCAAAGCAACAGAAATGCATGTTACACATTTGGGGTTTTTTGTTTGTGTGCTTACAATCAAGCAGTATGTAACTTTTAGGAAATTAATCAATAATCCCTGAACAAGAGCACTCCTGCTAGGAAGCAAAAATGCACTGCAAGTACCAATTAGAAGCAGTAGTATTTATATAGCACCACCCAACAGAATGGTGCTTTAGAGAGAAACAGCAAGAAGATAATCTAAATCTTTCCACAGCTATGACAATAATAGGGAGGAGGATAGAATAAGTTAGGTTTAGTTTTGCTCAAGGATGAGGATTAAGGGGTTATAAGGGGACGCGGGTGGCGCTGTGGTCTAAACCACTGAACCTCTTGGGCTTGCCAATTGGAAGGTTGGCAGTTCGAATCCCCACAACAGAGTGAGCTCCTGTTGCTCTGTCCTAGCTCTTGCCAACCTAGCAGTTCGAAAGCAAGCCAGTGCAACTAGATAAATAGGTACCGCTGCGGCGGGAAGGTAAACGGCGTTTCCGTGCGCTCTGGCTTCCGTCATGGTGTCCTGTTGCACCAGAAGTGGTTTAGTCCTGCTGGCCACATGACCCAGAAAGCTGTCTGCGGACAAACGGCGGCTCCCTCGGCCTGAAAGTGAGATGAGCGCCGCAACCCATAGTCGCCTTTGACTGGACTTAACCGTCCAGGAGTCCTTTATCTTTACCTTATAAGCAAAAGTCAGAAGTGTCAAAATGTACACACCAGTTTTCTGCCACCCATGCCTACGTATTCACACATATCCCCGTATGTATTTGGGAAGCGGCTGTAGCTCAGTGGTTAGAGCAGCAGCTGCCTTGCCTGTGGAAGGTCCCAGCTCCAATCCCTGGCATCTCCACGCCGGGCTGCGAGAGACTCATGCCTGAAACCCTGGAGAGCGGCTGCCAGTCAGTGTAGGCAGCACTGGGCAAGATGGACCAATGGTCTGGCTCAGTATAGGGCAGCTTGCTAAGTTCCTACGTTCTCATGCCTCAGAGAGAGTTTTCCATATGACATGTAACTTGAATTTCAGCAGTGTTTCATCCGACCATGATCAAGGCACATATCTGACTTTTTCTTCTTCTTGACAGACTCTCCAAAGAGCTTCTGTTGGATCCTCAGCAAACTCTGGTCTTTAAAGTGTGGCACAAAGCAGGTATTATTCTCCAGTTGCAGTTACCGTATAACCCACAAGCTCTATACCAAGGGGAATCTCTTAATAAAGCGCCTTATGCAGCTGAGGACCAGGATGCCTTTTCATTTCACTTGTGTGGACTGATGAGCTCTTTCCAACTAAACTAGTGGTAAAGGGCTTGGACCTAACTTGGGAGTTCGTTTTCATGTGTGTGCTCTAAGTAGGAAGGAAGTGCTGCATGCATCCAGAAGACACACCTATTGGATGCTTTGCATCGTGCCCAGAAGCAAATACTGTAGGTATCAGGACAGGAGTGATAGGATCCTGTAAGCCAGCACCCACAGCATCCTCACTGCTGCATTTAGGACTTGTTGCTGCTTCCAAAGACTCTTCAAAGGTAGATGCAAGGAAGGCATGTGTCACTGTGGTCAGGTCTGCCCTTATCAGGAATCTGCCCACCAGCCTCAGTTAGGCAATGCACTCCTGGCCACAACTGTCATCCAAAAGACAGGCATGCAGGGATTTTCATCAGTCACTCCCCGCCAAGTTTGGATTAAATAAAACAAAGCCAAATCAAGTTTCTAGTTCTTAAGACAGTGACTCCAAATGCCCCTTGGTATCCATGAGGCAGGGTCCTCTCATGGCTCTCCATCCTTTTCCCACGGCCTTAATGTGTGCAGCTCTTGCCCACAATTGCATCTGCTGCTGCCAGGTTGTCCCTCTCCCAACAATCTCAGGTTCTGCCTCATCTCAGATATTGGGGTCTGGCAAATGCCTGCAGGTCTTTACGCTTCGAGAAGAGAATTTGAACTCTCTCGCGGCTTTGCTCCAGAATGCCAAAATCCGCTTGCAGGAGATAATCCAAACAATGGTTACTTTTGTGTTTGCCAGAAAGAATGGCTGTTGCTTATTTGCACCGGCATCTGTGCAGGGAAGGGAAAAAACAGACAGATTGTTTCAAAGGAAGACTGCAGCAGGTCTCCTTTCAATGTCCTTGAATATTCAGAGGCCAGCTAACAATGGGCAGAGGTAGAAGAACATACAGTATACAAACAGCCCCAATTTGGGGGCTGCATTCAGACAGCCTTGGAGCCTGTTTTTTTCCTTCTCCGCATGGGGGCACTCAGTTGATTTCTTTTCCAAAGTCTTTCCCACCCAAGAGATTGTTATGTTGGATCTATCTAATCACCCTTTTTATCCAGGTATTTTAGAAGTGTGTTCCGTCAACGCCAGTAGCAAGACTCAGGACCATGGGGTGGTGATGTTGTGCTCTTTCCTCTGGGACATGAAGGAGTGCCACAGCCAGAGGCAGAACGTTGGGCCAATTCCACATAGGAAGATTTCACTTGGAATGCCTTCCTCCGCAGAGAGTGTGTGCTTAAGGCTGTGGGCGACTGTGCAAAATGCTTTTTAGCATAGGGAAAATGTGAGAAGGGGGCGGGGAGCATGATAGAGGTGCGTGAAATCATACATGATGTGGATAGAGGTGTTTTCTCCCGCTCGCATAATGCTCGAGCCCAGGGGCATCCAGTGAAGATCAGTGGTGGAAGATTCAGGGCGACTTTCTTTGCACAGTGCATAACTAATATTGGAATTTGCGACCTAAAGACGCAGTGTTGTCCACCAACTTGGATGGCTTTAAAAGCAGGTTAGACCATGGAGGAATTCAAAGTCGTCAATGGCTGCTGGTCATGATGGCTGTGTACTTAACCTCTAGCGTCAGAGAAGAGTGTGACTGCACCCATGTTCCCCGTGTGAGCTTCCCAGACACACCTGGTTGGCCACTCTTGAGAACAAGAAGGTATACTGTATAGCTCAGGGGTAGGCAACCTAAGGCCCGGGGGCGGGATGCGGCCCAGTCGCCTTCTCAATCTGGCCCACGGACAGTCTGGGAATCAGCGTGTTTTTACATGAGTAGAATGAATCCTTTTATTTAAAATGCATCTCTGGGTTATTTGTGGGGCCTGCCTGGGGTTTTTACATGAGTAGAATGTGTGCTTTTATTTAAAATGCATCTCTGGGTTATTTGTGGGGCATAGGAATTCGTTCATTCCCTCCCCCCCCAAAAAAATATAGTCCGGCCCTCCACATGGTCTGAGGGACGGTGGACCGGCCCACGGCTCAAAAAGGTTGCTGACCCCTGCTGTAGCTAGTTAGGTGTGAATTTTGGCCACGTTTTCCTGGCTGACACCTGTGTACTTTCCGCCCTGCTTTCCCTACAGATGTTGAACGGGTGATAGGATTTGCCTCTGTGGATCTCTCCCCCCTCCTTTCCGGCTTCCAGTTAGTCTGTGGCTGGTACAACATCACAGACTTCAGCGGACAGTGTCAGGGGCAGATCAAAGTCGCCGTTTCCCCCCTTGAAAATATAACTCCTCTCAAAGAAGAAAGACAGGCAAGAAGCCAGACCAAAGCTTCAGGATCATCAGTATGTCCATTTCCCAGTTTCTCGGGTTTCTGACTTCTGGACTGACAGAATTACTGCAAATATTCCATATTGGCTGCTTAGGGGTCGTGGGGTGCAGCTGTCAGAAATAAAACATGGCATTTCTGACACTAACTTGACAGAAGTGTTGGGCAAATATTATGAACCAATTAAAAAATCTAACCCAAGAGGCCTGTGGTAGTTTTATCTACAATCCCCTTTGCGGTTCTGGCTTATTCATTCATTCTGAAGGAAAGCTAGAAGGGAAGCTTTCATTCCAATGAAATTGTGGCTTCCAGAGCAGCTGCAGCTGCATGTTGGCTCAGCCCAGGAGAGATTTCTTCCTCCTAGTTTCCCTCTTTGTTGTGTTGCAGATTCCAACCACCAGCTCTTTTGCCCTCCAAGCGCAGGACTTGCACACTGCATTCCCCAGCTTCTCCACAAGAGGCACCAACGAACATCTAACGTCCCCATTGAAGGGCACTGATGCCACCAGTCTGGAGAGGTGAGAAGAACATGACATGCCCCCCCCCCAATGAGAGGGGGCTGTGAAGTAACTATGTACTTGTTCCAGATATTATTTGCCAAGAATACCTTCCATGGGTCCAAGGACATGGGTGGCGTTGTGGGTTAAACCACAGAGCCTAGGGCTTGCTGATCGGAAGGTCGGTGGTTCAAATCCCCGCGACAGAGTGAGCTCCCGTTGCTCAGTCCCAGCTCCTGCCCACCTAGCAGTTCAAAAGCACCTCAAAGTGCAAGTAGATAAAAAGGTACCGCTCCAGCAGGAAGGCAAACAGCGTTTCCGTGCGTTGCTCTGGTTCGCCAGAAGTGGCTTAGTCATGCTGGTTACATGACCTGGAAGCTGTACGCTGGCTCCCTCGGCCAGTAACGCGAGATGAGCGCCGCAGCTCCAGAGTCATCCGCAACTGGACCTAAGTCAGGGGTCCCTTTACCTTTACCTTCCACGGTATGGCTGCCAAACTTCCCAAAGCACTCAAACATCACTATTTTGTTGCCTCCCACCAGCCTTCAGCATATTTATGGCTCTTCCATGTGCTCCATGGGAACCTGTTGGAGAGCACCTGTAACATCACTGCTGTTTTGAGAACACAACTATTCACCAACCCCTCAGTGCCAATACTGTATGTTTAGCTAGGCATATTTTATTTAGTGTTTTGTGGACTGTGCACTCCACATCTTCAGTGCTGGAGGGACGCTGACCCAATTTTTTTTCCTTAAAAAACCTTAAATAGTTACAGTGGTACCTTGGTTCTCGAACGGCTTGGTTGACAAACAAATCGGCTTCCGAGTGCCGCAAAGTCGGAAGTAAGTGTTCCAGTTTGTGAACGTTTTTCGGAAGCCACGCCTTGGTTTTTGCATGGTTTTGGAAGTCAAATGGACTCTCGGAACAGATTAAGTTCAAGAACCAGGGTACCACTGTATTTACCTTTTCACCCACTTTGAGCAGCAAGGTTAGTTCCTGTGTGCCATGTTCCAAAAGAATAACTAGCAAACTGGGCATGGGCCAAAGGAGAACCAGAAGGAGAAGTCAGAGATCTGATAAGGAAATGCTGAAAGATCTGCCTGTGTCCAGCCCTGTGTTGACATCCACATGCTGTCAAAGGAGGCCTCTCTAAATGAAGGGGGTCCTTAATGATTTTGAGCATGGAACCAGAGGGGTGGTTTTTGCAGAGAAAGTACTGAGGTGTACCGGGCTGTGATTTTGTGCGTAAGGTTTTTGAATCTTCAGAAATGGGGAGGAAGATGTCACTGTCCCTTGAGCAAGAGTGGCAGAAGGTGAAGCATGGAGCAGAGAATCACTAACAGCATTTCGTCCTTTAGCAGGACTGGGTCCTTGGGGTCCTGGATGCCCCGTCATGAAGAGCACGTGAAGAACATCCGCCGATTCCACGAGTCGCTGCAGCAGGCAGAAAGCAGCACGTGCCAGTTAGGAAGGCTGGATTCCCTTTCCCATTCCTCGCGCGCTTCCCTTCTCAGAACTCTCAGGTAAAGGCAGGTGTTAGGACGGCAAAACGCTCTGTGTCAGCAGGAGCTCCGTTAGAAAAATATATATATGCAAGCTCTTCCCAAAAACCCATCAGCACCAAATCACAGCAAGAGTGGAGAGGAGGAGCTTGGGATGTTCCCTGGTTGCAGGTGAGATGGTCATTGATGGAGCTCTCCTCCGTTACTGAAAGTGCTTTTGAATTCCACATCCGGAGTGCCTGCAGCTGGATCAGGCCAGAAGCTTGTCTAGCCCCAGCCTTCTGTTTCCCACAGTGGCCAAGCAGATGCCTCTACAGGAGCCCACAAAGAGGGCATCCTTTCTGCAGCCTTTCTCCACTGCCTGATATCCAGGGGCCTCGTGCCTCTGACCCCAGTTCTCCCTTCAGCTGGCTGGTTGTTCAGTGGCAAGGAGAAGGCAGGTGGCACTCTGCTTTGAATCCAGGGGGCCCAGAGCTAATTCCTGGCATTGCAAAAGGGTTCTGGGACATAGCCCTGTTGAGACCTAACTAGAACTGAGACCCAAGGGCAAAAGGGTTCGCTAAGGAAGTGGAAAATAAAATGGATTTTGACCTATACCTGCTTATCCACTGCTGCACATAAGGCTCTGCTTCCTCTCCGACTTCTCTTCCCTTCCAGAAAAAACCTGAGTGAGCTGGATGAGATTCAGAGGTACTTCGGTCAGAAGCTCACCAAACCTCATCCCGACTTGGGTTCTCCACGGAGAAACACGGATGACCCGGGTGCCACTCACCAAAGCCCTGCCTCCATGGTGGCAGATTCCGAAGGACGCCATCTGCTGGAGAAATCCAGTCACCTGGTTTCTCAAGTCAGCAGCCTGATTGCTGGTGAGATTTGGGGGTTGGGGGGGGTGGCAGTGATGGGAGCGCCCTTTCTCAGAGCCATTAAACCAACACTCCTCTGAATGGCTTGGCACGGGAGGAGGGGAGGATGCAGCTTCACAGGCAGAGAGGAGATGACCACTTCAGGCAAATGGAGAAGCCTGGCAGAAGGCTCAGAGGAGGGACGGAGACAGGGAGGGCAAAGGAGTACATTGATCTGTGCAGGGTGAAGCTCTGCGGAGCCCAATGAAAATTTATGGGGCACCTGGTCGTGGAGGGCAGGGTGCTGCACAATGTTGGTTTCAAATGAAACAGAAGAGCAAATGGGGAACAGGAAGCATGACTCAGCTGCTCCTCCTGTCCCCATCTTCCTGCCTTATCCACTTACATTGTCTGTTTTGTTGTTTCTTCAGCTTGTAAACTACCTTATGTATAGTAATTAAAAGGTAAAGGGACCCCTGACCATTAGGTCCAGTCGCGGATGACTCTGGGGTTGCGGTGCTCATCTTGCTCTATAGGCCGAGGGAGCCTGTGTTTGTCCGCAGGTGGCTTCTGGGTCATGTGGCCAGCATGACTAAGCCGCTTCTGGCGAACCAGAGCAGCGCACGGAAACACCGTTTACCTTCCCACCAGAGCAGTACCTATTTATCTGCTTGCACTTTGATGTGCTTTCGAATATAGTAATATAGAATATAGTAATATAGAAAGGCGGTATACAAAGTGAAATGAAAAATGAAATGGAACGTTTTGTCCCATTCAGAAACAGCCCTGAGAAGGAGAGAGAGAGAGAAGAAACAGGAGTGGGAAGTTGGCAAAACCTTCCTTGCCATTTGCTACAACCACTTTGATCCCCGGACTCGTTGCTCTTGTTTCTCCGTCTTCCCGCTTGCTTGTTTCTTTCTCCTCCACAATCATTGTGAGATGGCTTGGTTTTGTTTTTGTTTTTTTTTAGTTAAGTGGTCTTCTCTAAAACCCTCTCTCAAGACTGCTTCACATGCTGATTTTTCCAACTCGGGAATGAGCCCCTATGTTGGAGCAAAGTCACAGCTCAAGCAGCCCTGATGCTCTTTCCCTTACTGTTCTCTGCTTTTGTTCCCACAACATGTTACCATCACATCTTGTCCCCAGATCTCTCTTTGAGCGCTTTCTTTTTCCAGTGACCTTTTTGTTTTTCCTTTTAATCTTGCCCTCGGCTGGATGGATGCCAATTTCCTACGCTCAGAGAAAAGGAGGCTTCACCTAGTAACTTAACAATAGACTTTCCTCCTTTTCATTCAGTTGTGACGTAGCTCAGGCGACACAATATTGCAGGGCCATTTCCTAGGCAACCAGAGTTAGTGTTCCTCTTTTACAGAAAACGAGCGATGCTGTGCTTCATTTCCTTTTCACTGCAGCGTTTTGTTTTTTCTTTCTGTGCTCAGTATACGTACGCAAAGGGTTTGACTGGCTTCATTCTTTGGACACAGCCTGCCCAGTATCAGGCAAGGCACAGAGTTCATAATTGTGAAAAATAAGCCCCCCTCTCACTCCCCAGGAGCAAGTCAACAAAAGTAGGGATTGAGCTAAGTGTCATGCATTTTGTGTTGACTGGATGGTGTAGCTTAATACAGTATTCATAGGCTTAATGCAATCCAGGGAGGGCTGTAGTTCAATGCAGTGAGCCTCTGTTCTGCATGCAGAAGGTCCCAGGTTCAGTCTGCACCATCTCGAGGCAGGGCTGGGAAAAGGCTCCCTGTCTGAAATCCTAGAAAGCCCCTGCCGGTAAGTGCAGACATTTCTGAGCTAGGTGCACCAATGAGCCAACCTGGTACACTTGTACCTTGGTTGTCGAACGCCTTGGTACTCGGAGGTTATGGCTCCCGAACGCCGCAAACTCGGAAGTGAGTTTTCCGGTTTGTGAATGTTTTTCGGAAGCTGAACGTTCGACGTGGCTTCCGCGGCTTCCGATTGAGTGCAGGAAGCTCCTGCAGCCATTCGGAAGCCGTGCCTTGGTTTTCAAACCGTTCCGGGAGTCAAACAGACTCCCAGAACGGATTAAGTTCGACAAGCAAGGTACCAGTGTATAAAGCAGAGTCCTTTATGGCTCACTGTGTACAGACACACACAAACAGACAAACAAACATTTAGTGAAAGTACTGCCACTTTTGCAAGGGACTTGCCTTATTAAAGTCCCCTTCCAGAGCCCTAATGACCCTTGTCATACCTTCATTGGTTCATACCTCTCAACTGTGTATGTGGGAGAAAAGTCTGCTACATGAGGGGTAATGGAAGACAAAAATCCCTTGAAATGAAGGGCATCAGGGTTTTTTTTTTTTTTTTACATAGAAAGCAAAATGAAACAGTACTGGGTGAAGATTTGAAGGTCTTGGACTTCACCTGTCTGGTTAACCCCATCAACAGAGCTCAGCTCTCCTACAACAGCTTAAAAACAGATCAGCTGCAGAGACTGAAATAATGACCTTAAATAATATCCAGTGAGGGTAAAATAAAATGCTAATGGTTTTAGGCATAGAGATATATGTCTATTTCTTTTTAGTATTATCCTGGTGTCAAAAAGAAGGTAAAGTAATTGGCAGACGAGCCTCTCTAGGAAGAGTAGTCCAAGACTACCTGCTCTGGAGTTGCCTCTTTCTAATCGAGAGGCATTGCCAAAAGAGTCGCTCTGCAGAAATTGTCAGCAGGGTGTGTGCATTCCACTACTAAGGGTGGGTGAGCTCTAGCTCACGCTCCAGCTACTCAAAATTAAGGAGAGGTAAACCTTGATGTGATGCTAGTCCAAAAATGGGAGTGGGAGATGCTCTGCATCCATGAGGCTGGATCCCAATTTGCAAGCCCAGCTCTTAACTTTCAAGGAAGCCTGTGTCACACCTGCGCTGGGCCAGATGCACCATCCAGCTACACAAATATCGTTCTTCCACTCCATTCCTTGTGCTTTGTCATTTAGTCGTGTCTGCCTCTTTGTGACCCCATGGACCAGAGCACGCCAGGCACTCCTGTCTTCCACTGCCTCCCGCAGTTTGGTCAGACTCAGGTTGGTAGCTTCGAGAACACAGTCCAGCCATCTCGTCCTCTGTCGTCCCCTTCTCCTTGTGCCCTCCATCTTTCCCAACATCAGGGTCTATTCCAGGGAGTCTTCTCTTCTCGTGAGGTGGCCAAAGTATTGGAGCCTCAGCTTCAGGATCTGTCCTTCCAGTGAGCACTCAGGCCTGATTTCCTTCAGAATGGATCAGTTTGATCTTCTTGCAGTCCATGGGCTTTAGCACTGCAGAAACAGCCGTGGTATTATTGACCTCTGCATGAATGCTGAAACCCTGGCCTTTTTCCCCTTTGGTGTTCTTTTGTTTTTAGCAATGCCCTGAATCTATTTTCCTTCCCACAGACCTGCAGAACAACATGGGGAAGACTGCCGAAGGATCTGTGGGCGCCTGTGTGGACGGCAGCCGGTGTTCAAACGCTGCTGTCTCCCTCGGCGAGGATGGTCTTCACAAGACAGAAGATGCTGCCAGGGCTGAGGTTCCCGAAGGCCACCCGAGGAGCGAACCTTCAAGTACCTGTGTTGACAAAGAGCCTTCGCTCCCTCTTGGCGAATCCCCTTACGGGGTAGGAATGCTGTACAAATTCCTTGGCCAAGTCAGTTCCCAAAGCAGCCATCCCTTAACTGCTTTTACCGAGAAAGGCGAAGGTGCTGCACAGTCTCACAGTGAGGAGGAGATGGAGGAGGAAGAGTATGAGGAGGACGTCATAGAACCAAGAATGCTGAACGAAATCACCACCATGACAGACAGAACCAGCCCTTGGTCCAGCCTTGTCTCCGAACCAGAGCAGGATCCTGCGATCATGAGGAGCGCTGACCAGCTTGCCGGGACTGCTGAACATTCGCCGAAAGAAGGCAGTGTCAGGAGCAGCCCCGTGTCCAGCATCACCCGAGACGACCCTCAGAGCGTGCCCAGCAGCGCCAGATCCAGTAACAGCCCCTTGAGAGAAGACGAGGATGACGGACATGTGGGGAGGCAGGGCCTCGAGGGTAGTCTGGAAGAGCCTGCTCCCATCTCATCCATGAGCCAAACAAAGGATGGGGCTGCAGAAGAGCAAAGGGCAGATGAGGGAAGAGCGCAGGAAATCGGGGGCAAGAGAGCGGAAGGGGAACCGTTTATTCCATGTGACGGTGGTGGTGATGGAGACTCTGCAGCAGCTAAGCACCGTGCTCCAGAGACGGGAGAGGGCAGGCTGGGCTTAGAGAGCGGCCCCCGAGGTGAGGAAGGAAGGCGTTTGAGCGAAGACGCTTGCCTTAGAACAGGGGGAGCTGAACAGCATTCTGGAAGCTGCTCTGACGAGAGCCATGAAGACTTACCTGAGGGGTCGGAGAAGCCTCTGCAGCCCAGTGTAGTCCTGTATCCTTTTTCACCCGGCTAACTGCGCAAGCCCCCTGGGCTTCAAATAAACAGTGAAACGCTCCCAGGAAGACTCCTCCTTTCTCTGGGTCCAGCTTTGCTGTGGCCAGCGTGAGCAGGTGGATCGCACCCAAGGCCCTCAGTGCCCTGCAGCCTGACTGGGTTACCCAAGAGCAGAAGTGGCTTTTCAAAAGGAGGGGGCCGCTAGCCACGTTGCCCAGAAGTGCTGCCTCCATTCAGAAATGGCATCTCGGTGGCCAGGTTTCTTCTTTGCCGCCTAACATGCAGCCTTCCCCCCCCCCCAAAAGAAAACACAACTTTGTGCCCTGTAGGTGTCTTGGACTCCACCTCCCATCAGTGGTGAATTGAGCCGCTTGGCTGCCAGGAGCGGCAAGCGCAGTGGCACCCCCCAGGGGCGGGGCGTCGCTCTGTAGCGCACAAGCGCCGTGACGTCACGATGCATGCGCTACGGAGCGCAGTCCGGCCTGGCACGAGCAGCGCTGCAGCCTTACGAGTTGCTGGGTGCGAGCAGCCACCGCATGGAAGGGGGACCACTCACGCCCGGCCTGGCAGCCCGGATGGACTGCGTGCGCAAGTGCAGCAGCCCGCAGGGACTGCGCATGTGCGGACATGCGCAGTCGGTCCGGACTTCCAAGCCACCGCCCGGCACCCCTTCCATGTGGCAGCTGCTCGTGCAGAAGGGCTGCAGGGTGGCAGCTTGGAAGTCACACTCGTGGGGGGGTGCCGAGTGTCACACACACACCCCAGGCTGGAACCCGGGGCGCAGCGCTCCCATCGCCCTACCCTCGCTATGCCACTGCCTCCCATCAGCCCCAGCCAGTTGAAGACATCTGGTTGGCAACAGGTTGGGGAAGTTAGAAAACAGGACAGGCAGTGGCAGACACAGTTTCTATACAGGAAAGGTTTCATGGAGCAAAATTCGTTGGTAGGGTTGGCCACAACCTCTGCCCCACATTAGATGGGGTTCAGAATCTAGGTAGCATTTGCCCTACAGGCCCAGGTTGAAGCTTGTGCTTTAAGTCACTGGCTAACCTTGCTTTGCCTCCTTGCAAAAGCTACGTCTGTGATCAGTCAAGAACAAGGTGCAGTGATTGTTCGTTATGGGTGGCGGCGCCTGTCCGTTCCACTTAGCTGTTTTTATTTTGTGTTCTCTGGGAGGAGACGTTGCGTAACATAAGATGATTCTTCCACCTTATATAAGTTAAATTTTAACGTTTTGTTGAAGCAGCACCACGTGTGTGCTCAGCGTTGCAAGTGATAAAATAGCCCCATGCAGCCAAATGACCGCAGGGTGTAACTGGATTGGGGTTAGTGCATCAACCCCAGGACATCACCCCAGTACCCTTAAGATTCCCCGGCAGTGAGCCTTCTCACTGCTGAGATCTTAAAGATTCCCATAAGTTACCTTCACAGGAAGCTAATGTCAAGGTGGTACAGATTTTTGTTGCCACACTGATTTCTAGGGGGGCGAATAGATTGGGATGATGATGATGCCACATTTTGGCTCTTCCTGTTACGCCAGGTTCTGCATCTAGGGGTACGCAAGATGAAGGGCCCATAGGTCAGTGACAGAGCAACCCTCATTTCCATTTAAAATGATCTCAGACACAGAACCTGAAATACTGAAGAAATGCTGTATGGGCAGCAAACAATCCTGGCTTGTAAAGACACAGCTTAAAGTGAGTTGCACAGATGTCTTCACCAGAAAAACTGTTTGGAGAGGCACTGTAAATCATTGCTAGAGCACTCACTTTGCAGATGGAAACCCCCAAAACTCAACCCCTGCCCCTCCAGACATAAAAAGTTTGGGGTAGAAGGCAACAGGGAAAAGACCTGGGCTGGGGGGGGAACGCACCAACAGTTATACAATACAGTGGTACCTTGGTTCTCGAACTTAATCCATTCCGGGAGTCTGTTCGACTCCCGAAAGCGTTCGAGAACCAAGACGCGGCTTCCGATTGGCCGCAGGAGCTTCCTACAGTCAATCGGAAGCCGCGTCGGATGTTCAGCTTCCAAAAAACATTCACAAACCAGAACACTTACTTCTGGGTTTGCGGCGTTCAGGAGCCAATTTGTTCAGAAGCTTAGCCGTTTGAGAACCAAGGAACCACTGTACTAGGCTAGACGGGCAAATAGCCTGAGCTGCTACAAGACAGCACCTTGCTGCCTGCTAAAATTGGAGGCATATCACTCCTGTGCCCAAGGGGGGAGATACATTGGCCTTTCAGGTAAGAAAAGAAATGTCTTAGTCTTACAAAGAGAGGTGCCAGATACATTTGGCACCAGCTTGGCTGCAGGAGTTGCCGGAAGGAGACGTGTAAGGCCTCAGGGACTCCACTCTGTCCAGCAGTGTGCTTGAGATGAGAGTCACACAGAGTGTAAGAACGGCCACCCTCGGTGTTGTTCTCTACCTATCCACCCAAAAAAAGGTTTTCTGCAGAAGGTATTGCTGTGGACATGTACACAAAGTGGCCTCCTTGCATTGACAGACCCAGAGCAGCAGGCTCAGGAGCTACGCAGCCTCTGCCCTTTCCCAGCAGGAGTCCTAACCTGCTTCCAGAGTCTCTTCCTTAACTCTGCTTTGCAGATCTGACCCTGTGGTCGTCCCCAACTTCTTCCTTCCACCGCAGCATCTGGAAGCCTCCATGCGTCTGCTCAGCATCTCTCCTACTCCACTGGCCGCTGCTGTTAAAGTAAGTAGAATGGCCTCTTGTGCTTTCTCCCCAGCCTTTCCTTCAAGCAGGAGCCTAGGCAGAAGGCTGAGTGATTTGTTTGTTTTTCCCTTGAATTTTATGGAATGGCCACCAAGACCATATAACACCGGTCCTGAAAGAGCTTCAATGGCTCCCAGTACGTTTCCGAGCACAATTCAAAGTGTTGGTGCTGACCTTGAAAGCCCTAAACGGCCTTGGTCCAGTAGACCTGAAGGAGCGTCTCCACCCCCATCGTTCTGCCCAGACACTGAGGTCCAGCTCCGAGGGCCTTCTGGCGGTTCCCTCCCTGCAAGAAGCGAAGTTACAGGGAACCAGGCAGAGGGCCTTCTCGGTAGTGGCGCCCGCCCTGTGGAACGCCCTCCCATCAGATATTAAGAAAATAAACAACTATCTGGCTTTTAGAAGACATCTGAAGTCAGCACTGTTTAGGGAAGTTTTTAATGTTCAGTGCTGTATTGTGTTTTTAATATTTGGTTGGGAGCTGCCCAGAGTGGCTGGGGAAACCCAGCCAGATGGGCAGGGTATAAATAAATAAATAAATAAATAAATAATAATAATAATAGTATTAATATTGTTCACCCAGGTATGTAGTGGCTTTACAGGGGAGGGGGGTAGAGGAACCATGGCCCTGCCCCAACTAAGAAAGAAATAAAGAAAAGGGAGAAGAGAGAGAGGACTTGGGTCCATTGCTGTGGTCCATAGATTATAGGGATATGAACCCACTAATAGAGCCAGTTACCCACTGTTTTGTGGGATATCTTTGGGAGAAGAAAATGCTAAGGAGTGAAAAGAGTTGAGTCCCAACTTGTACGCCTCCTTCCGGCAACTCCTGCAGCCAAGCTGGTGCCAAATGTGTTGCTCTGCTTTCCTTTGGACCACATCAGCAAGACTGAGAGGCAGGTCTTGTCATCGGGGCAGCCCAGGACCTCAAGACACACTGCCCAGGCTTGTACCCCAGGGAAGTCACTGAAACATTGCAGGAGGCAGCAGTTAGAAGTCACCAGTCTCTGCTGCCACACCAGGCGCTGTGATTCTTCAGCGGTTTGACTTCACCCCCAGAGGCACACTGCATTGTCTCTCGAGATGGACGTATGCCAATAACTAGGACTTTCAAGTACAATTGAGCAGGCTGGGCCTGGCAAGGGAAAGGGCTTTGCAGAGTCAGAGGCATTGGGGGCCCCACAGGCAGAGTTGTGTGCGTGCAGGAATACAGTCCTCACAATCCTGAAGTTGTGCCGGGCCCAGCATCCAGAGGACATTTCTAAGAAAGAAAGCTTTTATCCATAAATGCTGTGAAGATGGGCTTGTGTTCGGTGGAATCTAGGGAGCAGGGTTGAGTGGAAGAAGGGTTTCCATTGATCCATTAACGGAAAAAAGGAGGAGCTATGCACAGTTAGCAAATTAAGGACAAACAGGTTGCCATTAACGGTTGTTGACCCAGGACAGTTAGGTAGAACCTTTGTGCTCAGGGGCAGTCAATATTTCTGAATGCCAGATGCTGAGAAATTGCAACAGGGAGGCCTGTGGCTTTCCTTCCCCTGCTTCCTGGAGGCCTGTGACCAAACCACTAGAGGAAACCAAACGCTGGTGGCCCCTAAATCTGATTCCTCAGGGCACTTGGTTCTTTTTGTTTTTAATTGACTTGATTGTCATAATTTGCAAGTTGCACAAGTTGGGTTGCTGGTGTGGGGTGGAGAAAGTGGGCAGAGAATATTTAAAACTCTGTTTAAGGGATCTAACAGAGCAGTTCAGACCCCCAGTCCACCACCACGCTGGAAGGAGATTTGGATGAGACAGAGGTATCCTGCCAGCAGGGGAGCCTTAGCAGTGATTGCCCAATTGGCGGCCAGCAGGATCGCCCCGGAGTGTTAAGGGGATTGGACTAGGCCAGCACTGGATCCGGAAGATCCTAAGACAGCTTTGCTGCCGTCAGATGATGGTAATGGACCTGATCCAGGCTTCTTGGCTACCCTGGATGCTGGCACAGCAAAGAGGCACGTCCTTCCCTCTTCTCCCCCCACCCCCTTTCAGCTCTAGCCGCTGCAAACTGCAGCACAGTCGATACAACAGTGGCTAATCCACTCCATCAAGCCCTGCCACCCCCAGCCATTGGCCAGGGATTTGGATTGTGCCCTGTTGAGTTGTGATGGCCCTGAAAAGTCGATCTGAATGAATTCCACACAACTCACTCCTTTGCGCAAAATCAGGCAGCTGTCATCACTGCAGTGGGTCGGATTTCTGGTGCATTCACACTGGCACGAACGACCCTGGGGATTGAATCTAGAGCCGAGAGGTCTGTGGCTCAGAGATCAGTGAATGAAATGTTGAATTTTCAGGAATTGGCAGGAGACATTGGCTTAACAAATGAGCTTACGGCTAAAAGCTGCTGAGCGAGAAGGCCAGACAGGCTGTTAAAGCTGAGAGAGCATTAAAATCTTAGGAGGGATCGGTGTGCATAAATAATACATCAAAATACATTTGGTTGCTAATTTTATAAGTGCACAAATGTACCTCTTGCAAAATGACTGCTTTGGAAGGGAATGCTGGCTTCTTTGGAAGAAGTTTCCTTAAAGTGTCAGGTGTTTGGGTTTTTTATAGCCTGGTCTCTAAAAGTTGTTTACACCGTCCCCATAAACCCAGGGAGCTGGTGTAAGTTTCACCAGGCAAGTTCTTGTTGTTATGGTAGCCAGACTTATCAGCTGCTGGTCGTCAAAGCAAGTTTAATTGGTTCATTCCCCCCCACACACACACACCCTATGGCCTATGGAGGTGAGTGGCGGGGGAACTCTAGAAAGAACATCTGCAAAAGAGGGAACACCTTGCTTGGATAAAACCAGAGGCAGAACCTTGTGAGCCTGATAAAATGAGCAGGATCTGATATTAAATGGGGCAGCCATGGAATGATCCTCAAAAGGATATATATACCCAAGTTCTAATCCTACCACCTGGTTTAGCCAGCCACTCGAAGCTGTTCCCAGGATGTGGCTGCTGTCGCGTGCTGACAGCAACTAGGAGCCACAGGTGAGAGCTGAGTGCAGGGACACCCACCCCAGTGCGCTTGGGCACCACACAACGTGGTTATATATAAGAAGGTAAGAGGAACCCTGCTGGATGAGGCCAGGGTCCCACCTAGTCCAACATCCTGTTCTCACAGTGGCCAACCAGATGCCTGTGGGTAACCTGCAAAGCAGGACCTGGTCACAAGAGCCCTCTCCCTTTCTGCAGTTTCCAGCAGCCGGGATTCAGAAGCATTGCTGCCTCCCAAGTTTGGAAGCAGAGCATAGCCATCCTGGCTAGTGGCCATTGGCAGCCTGATCCTCCGTGAATCTGATCGTCTTTTAAAGCCATCCAAGTTGGTGGCCACCCATGCCTCCTGCAGGAGGGAGTTCCATAGTTCAACTAAGTCATTTCTTTAGGGTGTGCATTTAGAGCTAAGCAGATGGATGAAGCTCAACATCAAAAAAACTAAGATCATGGCCACTGGTCCCATCATCTCCTGGCAAATAGAAGGGGAAGAAATGGAGGCAGTGAGAGATTTCACTTTCTTGGGTTCCATGATCACTGCAGATGGTGACAGCAGTCACGAAATTAGAAGACGCCTGCTTCTTGGGAGAAAAGCAATGACAAACCTAGACAGCATCTTAAAAAGCAAAGACATCACCTTGCCGACAAAGGTCCGTATAGTTAAAACTATGGTTTTCCCAGTAGTAATGTACGGAAGTGAGAGCTGGACCATAAAGAAGGCTGATCGCCGAAGAATTGATGCTTTTGAATTATGGTGCTGGAGGAGACTCTTGAGAGTCCCATGGACTGCAAGAAGATCAAACCTATCCATTCTCAAAGAAATCAGCCCTGAGTGCTCACTAGAAGGACAGATCCTGAAGTTGAGGCTCCAGTACTTTGGCCACCTCATGAGAAGAGAAGACTCCCTGGAAAAGACCCTGATGTTGGGAAAGATGGAGGGCACAAGGAGAAGGGGACGACAGAGGATGAGATGGTTGGACAGTGTTCTCGAAGCTACTAACATGAGTTTGGCCAAACTGCGGGAGGCAGTGAAGGATAGGCGTGCCTGGCGTGCTCTGGTCCATGGGGTCACGAAGAGTCGGACACGACTGAACGACTGAACAACAACAACAGATGGATGATTAGGTGTACAGTGGGTCGCTTTCTCTACTTCTTTACCCCCACCCCATCTGATGCATTGCCCCTTATTGCTTTCTTTGCCTTGGCTCTCCCCAAGGTCTTCCCCAGCCCTGGAGATGCTATCAGGGACTCAGGCAGGGACCTCTTGCATGCAAAGCAAGTTGCTGTGCAAATGGACCAACCGCCCTGACTCCCCGGGCACCGCAGATCTTTGGCTGGACCAGTTGCAAAGAGTCCTCGTGGCCCCACAAGGTTTAAAAGCCATAGAGTATGTATGACTGCCCCCTTCATGGATCACTGCCTTGTCGTGGCGAAGGGGCTTGAATTACTCAGGGAAGCTATGGAAAAGACCCTGATGTTGGGAAAGATGGAGGGCACAAGGAGAAGGGGACGACAGAGGATGAGATGGTTGGACAGTGTTCTCGAAGCTACTAACATGAGTCTGGCCAAACTGCGAGAGGCAGTGGAGGATAGGCGTGCCTGGCGTGCTCTGGTCCATGGTGTCACGAAGAGTCGGACACGACTGAATGACTGAACAACAAATGTATGACTGCATTTGGCAGCAAGCCCTGTAGAAAAAAGGGATGATCCAGGCGCGGGAGGTGTTAACTGGTGTTTGCACACATGCCCTGAGCTGAACCCGCCCAAGCGCTTTTCCCTGGCAAGGGACGGCGTAAGCACAACGTGAGCGCAAAAGGTGCCCTGAAAACTATGCAGAGTGACGACGTTCTTCCCAAAAAAAGGGTGGAGTGGGTGTAAACTGAAGCTGCTGGGGAAAGCAACCATCTGGTGCCATGGCGAATTTTGGGTGGTCTCCATTAGCTGGTGCCATTCGCTGATGAAACGAGTGCAGAGGTTGAGCAGCAGCTGCACTGTGGGGTGAGGTGAGCTCCAGAACAAGGCAGCCGTGTTGTGTGTTCCCTGTCCCGCAAGGAAGATTTGGCCCTGCATAGATCTTGCTGCCTGTTGCTTTGTTACTATAGAGCAGGCATCCCCAAACTGCGGCCCTCCAGATGTTTTGGCCTACAACTCCCATCATCCCTAGCTAACAGGACCAGTGGTCAGGGATGATGGGGATTGTAGTCCAAAACATCTGGAGGGCCGGAGTTTGGGGGTGCCTGCTATAGAGCAAGGTTTCCCAAATTTGGGTCTCTATCCTTTTTTGGACTACAATTCCCATCGCCGCTGGCCCTGCTAGCTAGGAATGATGGGAGTTGTAGTCTAAAAAAGGATGGAGACCCAAATTTGGGAAACCCTGCTAAAGAGCATCCTCTGTCCACCTGGTGCCCTATAGAGCAAGGTTTCCCAAATTTGGGTCTCTATCCTTTTTTGGACTACAACTCACATCAACCTCAGCTGACTGGGACGGATGGGAGTTGTAGTCCAACACATCTGGAGGGCACCAGGTTGCAGAGGCTGCTATAGAGCCTTCTTTCTTGAACACTTCAGCTGATCTGATTCAGTTTCTTTCCCTTTGGGATAAAGCTCCTAGTTCATGCTCAGTCACTACAAATGACAATTATCGCACAGGTGGAATCTTGCAACTCTTCAGTTCTGGCTTGTAAAGTTGGCTTTGCCTGGAGGCATACGTGGCTTTACAGACCCCCCTAAATGTTGCAAGTTTAAGATGCTTTGTGCTGTGAGAGGCTTCAGTGTTGGCCTTTCCCACACTTGCATTGCAAAGCTTACTCGAGAGATTCCTTGGCTGCGATTGCATTGCAAGGCTAGATGACCCTTTGGGATCCCTTCCAACGCTAGCATTCTGTGAGTCTCCCTATTATAAAGCCCTTGGTAGGGCTGCTGTGAATTGCTGCCTTACAGCATTAGGCAGCTGCCCGGGCTGGAGAGCAGCCAGCCGACTTATCTTTAAGTGACCCAGAAAGAGGAGGCGAGTGTTCTTGAATACCAAGCCGGATCCCGTCAGCTCCGATCAACCTGAATTCACAGGCCTGGTGTTGAAACAGGAAACATGCTAAGCCACTCTCAGGCATGTTACGTTGGAAAGGCGGGCAAACCCTGTGGCAGAGGAGGCTTTAGGAGACGCCCAAGTTCACATTTCTCGTTTTCTGTATCCTGCATCGCTTGCTGACGAAAGCTGTACAGAGGTCAAAAACACAAGCTCCAGGCCGGCTGTAGCTGGCTGCAAATTCTGCAACTTCAGCGTTCTCAACTGTTGCAACAGCAGCTACTCGCCTTGGAAGATAGCAGGGAGAGAGAAAAGGAGCTGCTTGAGAGCAGCGTTAACGTTTATGTGACTCAAAGCTAAGCATACAGATAGATACAGATATGTAACAGGCGTTTAAAAATGATGCAAGTGTCATCTGTTTTGGATTTTGAAGTCATCCTTTTAGCAACAGCTCAGGACAGGTTGCAGTGTTCAGAACTGGTGACTAAGATCACCAAACACGGGTGCTCAAGGGCAGGAGGGGTCTTGTGGCAGCAGGGTGTGGGTGTGTTGATAATAATAATAATAATAATAATAATAATAATAATAATAATGTAATAAATTTTTATTATTTATAAGCGGCTCATCTGACTGGCTTGCCCTAGCAACTCTCAGCAGCTCCCAACAAAATATTTTAAAAAACAATAAAACGTCAACATCCCTGTACATGGCTGCCTTCAGATGTCTTCTAAAAGTCTGGTACCGGTAGTTGTTTTTCTCTTTGACATCTGATGGGAGGGTGTTCCACAGGGCGGGTGCCACTACTGAGAAGGCCCTCTGCTTGGTTCCCTGTAACTTTACTTCACGCCGGCTCCCTTGGCCTGAAGCAAGAAGAGAGCTGCACCCCAGAGTTGTGTTTGACTGGACTAAACTGTCCGGGGTCCTCTACCTTTTTTTAACCTTTCTACTTTTCGCAGTGAAGGAAACGCCAGAGAGCCCTCAGAGCTGGACCTCAACATAGTTATTTCTTCTATTGTTTCTTGATAAATATATATTGCATTCATCAATCTTTGCAGTCACCATTACTCACTGAAGAATGAAAAACCTCTTATTCTTCTGCACCTAGATATTATTATTCTTGAAAATAAATAAAAAATATACACCCATGGGTGCTGAAACAGGGCTCTTGACACCTAGGTTTCCCTGAAGGCTTGGTTAAAAAGGAAGAAAGGGGCGTAAGGTTTCATTTCATTCTGCGCTTAGGAGCTAAAGACTGTGGGCCACTGAAACTGGGGAGGGGGCATACCAGGAATCCCCCCCAGGCAGGTTGGAGGAAGGAAGGGCGAGGGGGAGCTGCCAGGCCAGCAGTCTTTGGAATCTGTCCCTGATGTATAAAACCACCTGAGAAAAGCCCCCTGCCACCCACTGCTGCAGCCTGACTCAGTTTAAGGCAGCTTCCCACGTTCTTATGATTAGCAAAGATCTGCAGTTTCTGTGTCTTCAGAGGAAGTTGGTGCAACGTCACTTTCTGTTTCAGGCTGGAAGTGGCGCCGCCGTTGCTGCTGCTGCTGCTGCCAGGAGTATCCCTAACCGAAGGCCGGCCCGTCACAACCCGAGCCTGACGCCAGACGAGCTGCCGGAAAAGGAAATGAGAAGGATCGCTCGGATATTTTCAGCCCAGTTCTCCAAAAAGCAGTAGCGGAACGAGGGGGCAGGGAGGCCCATCAGTGATGGCTCAAAGGCTGCGAAGCTTCCGAGAAAGGTGGCAGCTTGGGCTTGCTGTAAACCTCTGGCTCGTTTGGGCTGCCGTAGCAGGCACGCGTCCTAAGGAGTCCCGGGAGAAAAATGATTCTTGAGGAACCACACAAGCCCCCTCTGCATTTGTATGGGAGTTCTGTGCCTGGTGTGAAAGCAGGAGACACGTCTGTTACTGTATTCCAGAGATACAGCCTGCCCTCTTCCTGAGCCTCATACGAAGTCTCTCTATTCCTCCTAGAAGGAAACATGGCATTTGTCAAATAAGCCAAGGAATTAGGTTACAAGTGACGGCAACAGCAGATCCCTGCCTACCCTCTGGATCCGAGCTCTGCCAAGAGCTAAATTTCCATTCTCGCTCCTTCCTGTGTTCAGCTCCTTCTCCTAGCCTGTGTTCTTACCCCAGGAGCTGTTGCACCAGTGCTGCTCCTTCTCTCCCCCCCCCCATACTAAGTAAGGTGAGAGGCCCTGCACCATTCTGGAGATTTGCCCTGGGTGTCCTTCCTATCATTGTGCTGGATGCCCAGTTTCCCAGAGGGCAGTTCTGGTGTGGGGAAGGAGCTAAGGTCTGGGGCTGGTCAGACTTCCACCCTGGCAGCCCGAGAGGTAGCAGCTACTGTGCCACTCTTGTAGGCCTGGGATTTGTGTGACATCTCACCTGTTCAGAGGCCAGGAAGTTTGCTTCATTGTTTTCCAAACAGTCAAACAGGACCTTTCCAAGCAGAAGCAGACAGTTTTTGAGAGTCTAGCGTTAGCAATGAAAGTTGCTATGTTGCATTTCTCATCCTTTGCAGTCCTTTACAACACAGTGCGGAGTTACGGGTCTCATGTGTATCTGGGTGCACTTGATGACATGCAAAAGGGCAATGCAAAGGACCCTGGGCTCAGACTAAAACCTTGCTGGAGCTGCTCTCTCCTGTTGAGTGTCATGAAACCGTCTGTAAACATGGGAGGCTTGCCCAGCATAGGCCCTCCGTTTGCAAACTGCAAAATGCACACAAAAGTAGGTTGTGCACATTGTCCACCAGGATCAGAACTGTGTATATGCAAATAAAATTGTTGCACTTTTTTGTTAAAATACAGGCAATATTGTGGATATAAATCTTTTCACGTATTTACATACATACATATATATATATATATATATATATATATATATATATATATATATATATATATATATATATAAAGTCAGTTTTTAAGCCTTGAAAATTATGCTAATTTATTTGTAAAGAGTTTTTTTAAGACTTGCGAGTCTCTCTGTCTTTTTTTATAATAAAGCAGCATTTATATTTTTGTGACCTCAAGTGTGTTTCTTCAATAAGTGTTTTGTGCAATAGTTGTTCATATAATGCTGGAAGCTCCTAGGAAGCGCTGGAGATGTCGGAGTGAGCGGAAGGTAGATCGTTATCAGCTTAGTAGATAAATAAGTCAGGGGTGGGAAACCTCAGGCCTGGGGGCCGAATCCAGTCCTCCAGATCTCTGCACCTGGCCCTTGAAACTCTTTCCAGGCCACACACCCCTCACTGGTCATACTTCACAACCCAAGTGTTTTTGCCTCTGTCAGGAAACCCCCCTCACCGGGAGTGGTAGCATCCCAGGAGCATCGGCAGTATAGGGAACCCCCTGTGCATTTCCATAGCTCGTCCTCCCAAACCCTCTGCCGGAAGCTACCATTCCTCCAGTGGGCAAGGGGAGTCGGAAGCAGGAAGGTGGTGCAGGGGCTCTGACAGGATCGCAGAGCCTCAGCATCGCGGAGATCGCTGGGAATGGGGTCAGGTTCCCACGCTTCTGAGGGGCAGACAGGAAGGACGTGGGAGAGGCAGGCGGGGGTTCGGAATCCCGCGGCTTTTTTGCTGGAAAAAGAACCGGGTCATTCCTGGACTCTGCAGAGTGAGGAGATGGACGTTGAAACTTTTGCTGCACTGTATATAGTTTGCACAGTAAAGAACTTAGCTTAGAAGTTCTGCGTTTGGCTGATTTTTCATGAGCAACCACTGAACGTCCTTACAGCCTCGCTGGAAATGTTTCCTTGAGCTCTGATAATGCCTCTCACTTGCCTGAATGGGGGACAGAGAGGGGTGTAGAAAATAGCCTGGCGTATAATGCTAAAACTTACAGTCATTACCCACTTTTGCCTCTGGTCCGGCCGGAAGGTGGCCCTTAGAAGGTGGTCCAAAAAAAGAATGCGGCCCTCGGGCTCAAAAGCTCTCTTTCCCCCTCCCCACATTCTAGGTGATTTCCAGCCATTCATCAAATATTTCCGACTCCCAATTCATAGAATCGTAGAGTTGGAAGGAACCACGAGGGTCATCTAGTCCAACCCTGCAACGCAGGACTATTTTGCCTGCCCAGCATGCAGCTCGAACCCATGACTCTAGAATTAAGAGTCTCGTGCTCTGCCGACTGAGCAGCAAAAAGACGATTATTCTTCCCCTTCCCTTCTTCCAAATATAATGCATAAACTAAATAAGCAGGGCAAGGGGCTGTCGGCTCAGTTCCATTGAGGTGCTCAGAACATACCCCTGGGCTCAACGTTTTGTTTGTTCCCTGTTCCATCAGGGCTTTTCATCTGCTGTGTTGGAAGTTACCCTAGATGGACTACATAAGAAGAGCCTTTGCTGGATCAGGCCAGTGATCTTGTCCAGTCCAGCATCCTATTCTCAGAGTGCCTGTAGGAAACCTGCAAGCAGAATCTGAGCAACTCTTTCCCTGCTGTGGTTTGCAGCAAGTGGTATTTGGACTGTGGCCAGATCTCTAGCAAGCTAATCCCCTTTTAAAATATTTTGACCTTGCCGGACTGAAAAGATAGATAGCTCCGTTATGATCCTTACACTCCCCCCAACAAGTTTTAATTTTCCACACTGCTGGACACACACACACCCGGTGTGAATACTGTATTCTGCTATATTTTGTGCGAATGTGCCTCTTGTCAGAGATACTGACAGATCGTTCCCTCTCTGCCCTCCGCAAAGTCCCAGCCCTTAAAACTGCAGCTGTAACATTTGGTACTTTTGATGTGCCCCTTTGCCCATCCTTGGACCTCCTCCATCCATCCAACATCACATTAAGTGCCTAGATTCTCACTCCCCTCCCCCCCTCTTCGAGCTCAAACAATGGAGCAGTTTGAATTTGCTGCCTCATCCGACACAAGGCCGGTTTGCTGTGAAGCTATCAAATATCACGGAGTTCCCGTAAACAACTGATGCCCCCTTCTCCTGAACTGCATGTCCCAGAAATCCAGCAAGGGGCTGGCTGGCTGGCTGGCTGGCAAGCCGAGCCTCAGATCAGTCCCTTCCTGCCTTTTGACGGCAGGGCCATGATCCAAGGAACACGCTTGCAACACTGTTCCCGAGAAAAGGAACAGATAAGCTGTTTTGCAGCGAGGCCTGCAATGATGTCGCTGCAGATTAAGAATAAGGGCCAGGCATTTGAATGGTGAAAAAAAGACAAAAGTCAGGGCCACACAGAGATGGGAGGGAGGGAGGAGAAACATGGAAGGAGATCCATTCCAGGGCAGAGAGTTGGAAACCTTTAATGGTGAGGACTAGCACCTGTGCATTGTCCCACGTCTCACTTTTTGGTTTAAAAAAAACAAAAACCCACAAGGTCGTACACAACATCCAAAATTGCAGAAGTTGTTCCTTTTCAATAATTTTCATTAAGTTTCCATTTTAACATATTTAGACACAACTTCATTATCCATTTTACTTCCTTTGCTCATATGAGCTTGTTGACTCCCCTCCCTCTTGCCTCCTGGTTTTCAAAATTAAACTTTATATCATAGCATTTATTTGTTGTTTTTTAGTCGTTTAGAACGTGTCCGACTCTTCGTGACCCCATGGACCAGAGCACGCCAGGCACTCCTGTCTTCCACTGCCTCCCGTAGTTTGTTCAGACTCCTGTTGGTAGCTTCGAGAACACTGTCCAACCATCTCATCCTCTGTCGTTCCCTTCTCCTTGTGTCCTCCATCTTTCCCAACATCAGGGTCTTTTCTAGGGAGTCTTCTCTTCTCATGAGGTGGCCAAAGTACTGGAGCCTCAACTTCAGGATCTGTCCTTCCAGTGAGCACACAGGGCTGATTTCCTTCAGAATGGATAGGTTTGATCTTGCAGTCCATGGGACTCTCAAGAGTCTCCTCCAGCACTATAATTCAAAAGCATCAATTCTTCGGCGATCAGTCTTCTTTATGGTCCAGCTCTCACTTCCATACATCACTACTGAAAAAACCATAGCTTTAACTATACGGACCTTTGTCGGCAAGGTGATGTCTCTGCTTTTTAAGATGCTGTCTAGGTTTGTCATTGCTTTCTTCCCAAGAAGCAGGCGTCTTCTAATTTCGTGACTGCTGTCACCATCTGCAGTGATCATGGAACCCAAGAAAGTAAAATCTCTCACTGCCTCCATTTCTTCCCCTTCTATTTGCCAGGATGTGATCTTCGTTTTTTTGATGTTGAGCTTTTATACATTTATTTTATACATTTTCCAATTTATGTTTCACTCCTTTAAGATATCACAATTTTAAAATAAATATAAAAGGGTCAATGCGGTTATCATTACAAGTCCCGTTACAACCATGCTAGTGTTGTTAATTGCTTGCAATGGCCTTTCAAATATTGTATATATTTACTCCAGTCTTTTTTGGAATGCTTGATCACGCTGGTTTCGGATTTTGCCCGTCAGCTTCGCCAGTCCATCCATCTTCATCTGCCATTCTTTCATTGGTACTTCCTGTTGCTTCCATTTGGGGGCTAAAATAATTCTTGCTGCAGTTGTTGCATACATAAACAGTTGGGTTTTTTTTTATTTCCCTTTGGTATCTCTTACCCCACCATACCTAATAAGAAAGTTTCTGGTGTTTTAGCAAAAGTGTTTCTATACATTTTCTTTAACTCGTTATATATCATTTCCCAGTAAGCTTTTAGCTCTTTACAAGTCCGCCACATGTGATAAAAACTTCCTTCCTTTCCTTTACATTTCCAACACTCTTTAGTTCTTGTCCTATACATTTTAGCAAGTTTGATTGGTGCTAGATACCCAAAATTGCAGCAGATTTGATCCTCGCGAGGTTGGAACCAGAGGCAGTGGAAGGGATAAAAACAGGTAAAGGGACCCGACCATTAGGTCCAGTCGCAGACGACTCTGGGGTTGCGGCACTCCTCTCGTGTGAATGGCCGAGGGAGCCGGCGTACAGCCTCCAGGTCATGTGGCCAGCATGACTAAGCCGCTTCTGGCGAACCACAGCAGCGCACGGAAACGCCGTTTACCTTCCCGCCCGAGCGGTACCTATTTATCTACTTGCACTTTGACGTGCTTTCAAACTGCTAGTTGGGCAGGAGCTGGGACCGAGCAACAGGAGCTCACCCCGTCGCGGGGATTCGAACCGCTGACCTTCTGATCGACAAGCCCTAGGCTCTGGTTTAACCCACAGCGCCACCCGCGTCCCATAATTGCAAGGGGTTCTTGCCGCATAACAGATCCCAGTAAATCCCCAGGGCTGTTCCACCTCCAAGCTCTGCTGTCTGTCAAAACTGAGCAACATCCCTGAACTAGCCATAAGACGTCTCAATCAGTGGCCGGCAAGCAATCTGCCCTAATTGCAAAAGAAGCTGCAGCATGTGACACCCCCCAAAACACACACACACACGACACACATGTACTATCTGGTGCAAAGGCCACATCAACCCAGTTGCTCCCTGAGTCGTTCTGGTGGCTTGTCGCCTTCAGCTCGGTGCGAAATTTCCCTCGCTCGTTTCACCGAAGCTGCTTCTCTAAATAGCAGAACAGCAGGTGGACAGCCCCGGGCCCTGGTGAAATTCCAGGTCCTCTCAATGTTTGTCAGTATCTATTTTTAATGCACCAATAACCAGACCGGACCACCAGGTCCTCCGTTTACAAGGAAACGAGGGGGACGGGGACGAAAACTTCGGAGTCGTCAGCAAAGTTACGTAGGAGAGCTGGCCTCCCTCTGGAAAGCTTTTAACAAGTTCCCCAGGTCAAGTGAGGACATGAGAGAAACGCGGGAAGGGTCAGTTGCTGCTAATCTCCTCGTAAACTTTGTGCAAGCAAATCAGGAAGAATCCTCCAAAAAAAACACAACACTGATTTTTTGGAGGAGCTTGCTAGTGTAGACTTTTGGAACTGCAAAGCTGGAAGGGGCCCATCCGGTGCCCCCTTGCAGTGCAGGAGTCACAGCTATCTGTAAAATGGGGACGGGGTCCTACCCCGCAAGGCTGTTGTAAAGGCAAGCACAGCCAGACTCTAAATTGCTTTGTAAGCTTAAAAGCGGGGTTGTAAGCTGTAATGGGGTCCTGCTCTCTCCGCGGATACATTTGCAAGCCAGGCTCCTGTGTTGGGGACTTTTTTTTGGTATACTTTTCATTAAAATTTTCTGTTTTGCATTTTATTCATTTAAACAACCTTAAAATATCAATGGCTTCCCTCCCTCCTTCTCTTTCCATGGTTCATTTTGCATACCATAAATCCCTGCACATTTTACATAAACTAAACCGTTCAGTTTTCCATTATTGTTGTTGTTGTTGTTCAGTCGTTCAGTCGTGTCCGACTCTTCGTGACCCCATGGACCAGAGCACGCCAGGCACGCCTATCCTTCACTGCCTCTCGCAGTTTGGACAAACTCATGTTAGTAGCTTCAAGAACACTGTCCAACCATCTCATCCTCTGTCGTCCCCTTCTCCTTGTTCCCTCCATCTTTCCCAACATCAGGGTCTTTTCCAGGGAGTCTTCTCTTCTCATGAGGTGGCCAAAGTATTGGAGGCTCAATTTCAGGATCTGTCCTTCCAGTGAGCACTCAGGGCTGATTTCTTTGAGAATGGATAGGTTTGATCTTCTTGCAGTCCATGGGACTCTCAAGAGTCTCCTCCGGCACCATAATTCAAAAGCATCAATTCTTCGGCGATCAGCCTTCTTTATGGTCCAGCTCTCACTTCCGTACATTACTACTGGGAAAACCATAGTTTTAACTATACGGACCTTTGTCGGCAAGGTGATGTCTTTGCTTTTTAAGATGCTGTCTAGGTTTGTCATTGCTTTTCTCCCAAGAAGCAGGCGTCTTCTAATTTCGTGACTGCTGTCACCATCTGCAGTGATCATGGAACCCAAGAAAGTGAAATCTCTCACTGCCTCCATTTCTTCCCCTTCTATTTGCCAGGAGGTGATGGGACCAGTGGCCATGATCTTAGTTTTTTTGATGTTGAGCTTCAGACCATATTTTGCACTTTCCTCTTTCACCCTCATTAAAAGGTTCTTCAATTCCTCCTCACTTTCTGCCATCAAGGTAGTATCAGCATATCTGAGGTTGTTGATATTTTTTCCGGCAATCTTAATTCCGGTTTGGGATTCATCCAGTCCAGCCTTTTGCATGATGAATTCTGCGAATTTCCATTATTACATCCGTCAAAACCTATTTACACCAGGCACAGGCGAACTCGGCCCTCCAGACGTTTTGGGACTACAACTCCCATCATCCCTGACCACTGGGCCTGTTAGCTAGGGATGGTGGGAGTTGTAGTCCCAAAACATCTGGAGTTTGCCTATACCTGATTTACACTGTTGAATTTATCTTAAGGCTGCCATCGTTTTTAAAAAGGCCACAATTTCCCCCCATATATTCAATAAACATTTTCCAATCTTCTTTAAACCTATGTTCTTCTTGTTCTCTCATTCTATATGTTAAGTCCGCAAGCTGCGCATATTCCTTCCGTTTAAGTTCTTTGTTTGGGACCTCGCTCATTTTCCATTTTTGGGCTAGCAAAACACGGGCTGCAGTGCTGGCATTCATAAATAACCTTTTTTGACGCCTGGGAATTTCCCTCTGAATTATCCCTAACGAAAAGGACAGTATTGGGAGGGGGTGGGAGTACTTTTAAAGTTTTTTTTCCCCATTTCATTACAAATTATTTCCCAATACCCTCAACCTCGTACCCTCAACCTCGTTGCATCTCTAGTGGGACATGGTTTTTGTACCGCACACCCCCCCCCACAAATAGCATGTACGCACAGTGGGTAACCCACCACCACCACCGGGGATATTACCAAACAGAAGTAGCCCGTTTCTATTTTAATTCACATGAGGACACGGCGACTGGGGCATGTGCTCTTCTTGAACTGACTGACCCCGAGGAGACCCGATCTCTGTTTACACCCGCCTGCTCCCAGCCGAAATGCCAACCACGGGAAACCTTATAAATGAGAGTCTCGATGAGAAGATGCCGAACAGAGTTGCTTCGTGAGCGGCGGATGCTTGAGCTGCATGTAACTTTCGCTGCTGCTGCGATTGCTAGGCTGTTGAGCCAACCCCCTGATTTAGTAATACTTTTCTCTGCAAAATTCACATCGCCGCCTTCGGGCAGGAACGCCTACGGATCAGCCCGCGAGGGATTCACGCAGAAAACATCTGAGGGCCAAGTAAGGTGTTGCTGTTTTTCTGGTTTTCTTTGCTTGCATGGAGTTTGGTTGGCCGGATCCAGGGCTTTTTGTTCAGCCGGGACTCGGTTCCGGCACCTCTCAGGTGGGCGGCGTTGCCATTCTAAGAGAGCAAAGGAGGGGTTTGTCGTGAGTTCCGGCACCTCTTTTTCTAGAAAAATAGCACTGGTTGGATTGAAAGGTCTTCTTTGCAAGAAGCGAAGTTACAGGGAACCAAGCAGAGGGCCTTCTCTGTAGTGGAACGCCCTCCCGTAAGATGTCAAGGAAGTAAACAACTATTTGACATTTAGAAGACATCTGAAGGCAGCCCTCTTTAGGGAAGTTTTTAACGTTTGATGTTTTCTTGTGTTTTTAATATTCTCTTGGGAACCGCCCAGTGTGGCTGGGGAAACCCAGCCAGATGGGCGGGGCATAAGTATATTATTATTATTATTATTATTATTATTATTATTATTACTTCTAGCACTTGAGCAGATGTCTTTGCCAACCTGGCGTCCTACAGGTGTTTTGGAAAACAAAATCAGCCGCAGGCAGCTGTGCTGGAAGGCACCAGGGTGGCAAAAGTTGCGCTAGAGAATGAGAAGGGCCGTATTGACATGAGTCAACAGTGTGATGCAGCAGCTAAAAAAGCCAATGCAATTCTGGGCTGCATCAATAGGAGTATAGCATCTAGATGAAGGGAAGTAATAGTACCACTGTATTCCGCTCTGGTCAGACCTCACCTGGAATAATACTGTGTCCAGTTCTGGGCACCACAGTTCAAGAAGGATACCGACAAGCTGGAACATGTCCAGAGGAGGGCAACCAAAATGGTCAAAGGCCTGGAAACGATGCCTTAGGAGGAACGGCTTAGGGAGCTGGGTATGTTTAGCCTGGAGAAGAGAAGGTTAAGGGGGGATATGATAGCCATGTTCAAATATATCAAAGGATGTCATAGAGGAGGGAGAAAGGTTGTTTTCTGCTGCTCCAGAGAAGCGGACACGGGGCAATAGATTCAAACTACAAGAAAGAAGATTCCACCTAAACATTAGGAAGAACTTCCTGTCAGTAAGAGCTGTTCGACAGTGGAATTTGCTGCCAAGGAGTGTGGTGGAGTCTCCTTCTTTGGAGGTCTTGAAGCGGAGGCATGACAGCCATCTGTCAGGAATGCTTTGATGGTGTTTCCTGCTTGGCAGGGGGTTGGACTGGATGACCCTTGGGGTCTCTTCCAACTCTAGGATTCTATGATTCACGCAACATACATTGTTAATTCCCCCTAAAACGACCCCCAACTCTTGCTGCGGTCTGCAACATCCAATTTGTTTCTCTCCGAAATTCTCTTAGCACTTCGAACTGGCAAAACATTTCATTTCCCAGTCCTGGCAAGCGGTCTTAATTCTCAGGTACGTTCCGGGAATCTTCATGCAAATAGTTCCTGGCTTAAGTTACTGGCCCTCAAGCTCAGGCTAGTTTCAGTTGTTTCCCTTCACCTTGCAGGTTCCACCCTGCCCAGAGATTAAATGATTTGGCGTGTGAGAAGCACATTTTGTCATAACCATTCTTCCCATCCTCCTTGTTCCCCTTCTTCCTTTCTTCCTCTTCCCAACAATAAAATAACACATTGTCGTAAGGCAATGATAATAAGAATACTTCTATTTTTTTTATACCCCGCCCATCTGGCTGGGTTTCCCCAGCCACTGTGGGCGGCTCCCAACAGAATATTAAAAACACGATAAAACATCAAACATTAAAAACTTCCCTATGCAGGGCTGCCTTCAGGTGTCTTCTAAAAGCCAGATAGTTGTTTATTTCCTTGATGGGAGGGTGCTCCACAGGGCGGGCGCCACCACCGAGAAGGCCCTCTGCCTGGTTCCCTGTAACTTTGCTTCTCGCAGGAGGGGAACCACCAGAAGGCCCTCAGAGCTGGACCTCAGTGTCCGGGCAGAACGATGGGGGTGGAGATGCTCCTTCAGGTCTACAGGGCCGAGGATGTTTAGGGCAGGCATAGGAAAACTCGGCTCTCCAGATGTTTTGGGACTACAACTCCCATCATCCCTGACCACTGACCCTGTTAGCTAGGGATGATGGGAGTTGTAGTCCCAAAAACATCTGGAGGGCCGAGTTTGCCTATGCCTGGTTTAGGGCTTTCCAGGTCAGCACCAACACTTTGAATTGGACTGGACCTTGAGAAAGGACAGGATTTATGAAGATTTATTTCCCCTCCCCAGGCTCATCTATTTTACCAAGGACGGCAAAACCTCCTTCACAGTGTTCAGAGACATTTTCCGGGGCTGAAACGCCTCTGTCAACAGCGGCACAATGGTCGGCCTGAAGCCCACGGACATCCCCCCCTCAGCAACCGTCAAGTTTCTCAGCGCCGGGACAGCCGCCTGCGTTGCTGACCTCTTCACCTTCCCCTTGGACACGGCCAAAGTCAGGCTCCAGGTGAGAACCGCTGGGTTAGAGTGTCAAACTGGGACCAGGGAGGTAAAGGGTAAAGGGACCCCTGACCGTTAAGTCCAGTCGTGGACGACTCTGGGGTTGCGGCGCTCATCTCACTTTACTGGTCGAGGGAGCCGGCGTACAGCTTCCAGGTCGTGTGGCCAGCATGACTAAGCAGCCTCTGGTGAACCAGAGCAGTGCACGGAAACGCCGTTTACCTTCCCGCCGGAGCAGTACCTATTTATCTACTTGCACTAAGACATGCTTTCGAACTGTTAGGTGGGCAGGAGCTGGGACCGAGCAACGGGAGCTCACCCTGTCACGGGGATTCGAACCGCCCACCTTCTGATCGGCAAGCCCTAAGATCATGGCCACTGGTCCCCTTCTGTTTGCCAGGAGGTGATGGGACCAGTAGCCATGATCTTAGTTTTTTTGATGTTGAGCTCCAGACCATATTTTGCACTCTCCTCTTTCACCTTCATTAAAGGGTTCTTTAATTCCTCCTCACTTTCTGCCATAGCATGCTGTAAATTTTATACCCATATTCCACAATCGTCCCCGTGCTTCCAATGTCTATATTATGACCGACATCTACTGCCCAGTGTATCACTGAGGATTTTACTTGCTCAATGAAGACTCAATCTGCAACGAAACGGAGCTGTGCCGGGTGATGAGTGGTCGATTTCTCGCCAACTTCTCCTTTTAGATCCAAGGGGAATGCAAAGCTTCCAGGGCAGCGAAGAACGTCAAGTACAAAGGGGCGTTTGGCACCATCACTACCATGGTGAAGACGGAGGGGCCCAAGAGTCTCTACAACGGCTTGGTGGCCGGCCTCCAACGCCAGATGAGCTTTGCATCCATCCGGATCGGCTTGTACGACTCGGTGAAGCAGTTCTACACCCCCAAGGGGTCAGATAGTAAGTTCTCCGCTGCCTCCGGAGCCCCGAGCTCCGGCGGGTGTCTCCTTTGGAAACATGGCAGGCTTCCAAACTATCATGAGCTCCCATTGGCAGAACACCGGCCTGTCATCCAGAGCCAGTGTGGTGTAGTGGTTAAGAGAGATAGACTTGTAATCTGGTGAACCGGGTTCGCGTCTCCGCTCTTCCACATGCAGCTGCTGGGTGACCTTGGGCTAGTCACACTTCTCTGAAGTCTCTCAGCCCCACTCACCTCACAGAGTGTTTGTTGTGGGGGAGGAAGGGAAAGGAGAATGTGAGCCGCTTTGAGACTCCTTCGGGTAGTGATAAAGCGGGATATCAAATCCAAACTCTTCTTCTACTCTTCTACACTAGACTATCAAACCTATAGTTACCGGTACGTAAATTCAACTAACAAATATACCCACAACGTAAATGGCTGTGTTTAACTATATTAATTCTTGACGCATCATATAAACATACTTATATACTTGAGTATAAGCCTAGTTTTTCAGCACATTTTTTGTGCTGAAAAAGCTGCCCTCGGCTTATACTCGAGTGAGGCGGGCGGTGGGGGCGGCGAGAAAGAAGCCCTTTCTCTCCGCTCGTGCCGCCGCTGCCCGCTCTCCCCAGTCAACCATTCCTTAAGAAGTGTACAAGAACAGCGGTTCTTTACTTTCCCCAGGCAGCTTGTTCCATTCCTGAACTGCTCGCATAAATGCAAACTTGGTAAAGGAAGAAGAGGAAGGAGCAGCCCAAAGGGCTGCTTTCGGGCTGCTCGTTCCACCTCCTCCTCCTCCACAGCAGCAAAGGTGAATCGGCTTATACTTGAGTCAATAAGCTTTCCCAGGTTTTTGTAGGAAAATTAGGTGCCTCGGCTTATATTCGGGTCAGCTTATACTCAGGTATATACGGTACCTCTTTTCACATTATCAAATTAAGCAGAAGCAACTAAAGACCAACATTCTGAACAGGAAATACAAACAGATCAGTTCTTATATACGTAATGCCCAAATAGAAGCTTTTTTTTGTGTGTTCCACGTCTGTCTTTACGAACACAAGTGTCGGACGCGACAACTTTTAAGAAGCCGTACTTGCAGGAAATGAACTTGTTCTTTGTAATGTTCCACATACGGCCTTTGCAAAGTATAGTTGCTGTATGCAGGTATCAGACAAAAGAACTTAAGACGAGGTTTCCCAGGAATAATACCTTGTTTCGCCCTGCCGGGTTTCGTCAGCCGTGCATACTCTAAATAATACAGATAAACACAAAATATGGTATGTAGATCCATTGTTCAATATGCGTGTTGTATGTTTTATTTCCTAATTTGTTTTAAAAAGCTACATTATTATGTTTATCTGTATTATTTAGAGTATGCACAGCTGACAAAGCCCGGCAGAGCCAGTGTGATGTGCTGTTTTTAAACTGTCGGACCAGGGCCTGGGTTCGAATCCCCATTCGGCCATGAAGCTCACTGAGTGACCTTGGGTGCCATTTCCGGCCCCTCAGCCTGACCTACCTCCTAGGGTTGTTGTTGTGGAGATAAGCAGAGGGAGCTGCCTTGATCCCGTTGTAGTAAAAAAAAGAAAAAAGGTGGGATGGGAGGTAGAATAAACAAGGGTAACAAATAAACAGGATAAACGTGGCAGTTAACAGCTAGGGAAACATCATCGGGGAAATGAAATAAACTGCCTTGTGAACGCAGCCCAAATTGTATTACTGGGGGAAGAGATGGAACAAGGGTATAAATCCATTATTATGACAAAAACACCCTCTGCCTGCCTGTCTGTCTGCCTCGCTCTCTCGCTCTCTTTTTAAAAATTGCTTTTATTTGGTTGTACTTATTTAAAATTATAATCGCACCACAACATAACCGCAGTTTAAAGATTCCTCCAAATCTCTGGACTTTCCCCCTTCTCTCCCCCCATGGGTTCCGTGGTTAAACCTTTTCTACTGCATCTTTTTTCAATAACCCCCCCCATAAAAAATTAACTCCCTTATATCATATTTCTCGTTACGTTACAAGTGTTATTATAGTCCTGCTAATGTTTTCAGCTGCTTTCAATGGTCTTTAAGGTAAATTATATATCCCCCCCAAAAAAATTCCTTATTAAAGTTTTGGTCTTCCTGGTTCCTGAGCTTCCCAGTCAGTTTTGCCATTTCGGCATAGCCCATGAAGTTGATTTGCCCTTCCTTCTTCTCTGGTAGGGACTTTTATCTTCTGCCTCTTTCTCTCTCGCTCTCTCTCGCTCTCTCTCTCTCTCTCTCTGGGAGAGCCAGTGTGGTGTAGTGGTTAAGAGCGGTACACTCGTAATCTGGGGAACCAGGTTCGCGTCTCCACTCCTCCACATGCAGCTGCTGGGTGACCTTGGGCTAGTCACACTTCTCTGAAGTCTCTCAGCCCCACTCACCTCACAGAGTGTTTGTTGTGGGGGAGGAAGGGAAAGGAGAATGTCAGCCGCTTTGAGACTCCTTCGGGTAGTGATAAAGCGGGATATCAAATCCAAACTCTTCTTCTTAGAATCATAGAATCATAGAATCCTAGAGTTGGAAGAGACCCCAAGGGCCATCCAGTCCAACCCCCTGCCAAGCAGGAAACACCATCAAAGCATTCCTGACAGATGGCTGTCAAGACTCCGCTTAAAGACCTCCAAAGAAGGAGACTCCACCACACTCCTTGGCAACAAATTCCACTGCCGAACAGCTCTTACTGTCAGGAAGTTCTTCCTAATGTTGAGGTGGAATCTTCTTTCTTGTAGTTTGAATCCATTGCCCCGTGTCCGCTTCTCTGGAGCAGCAGAAAACAACCTTTCACCCTCCTCTTCTATGACATCCTTTTATATATTTGAACATGGCTATCATATCCCCCCTTAACCTTCTCTTCTCCAGGCTAAACATACCCAGCTCCCTAAGCCATTCCTCATATGGCATTCTTCTTCTTCTTCTCTCAGGTGCCAGCATCCCCACCCGGTTACTCGCCGGGTGCACCACCGGAGCCATGGCTGTCACCTGCGCCCAGCCCACAGATGTGGTTAAGGTCCGCTTCCAAGCGCACATCAGGTTGGTTGGTGGACCGAAGAAGTACAATGGGACTGTGGATGCCTACAAGACCATCGCCAGGGAGGAAGGGGTCCGAGGACTCTGGAAAGGTGCCATTCATTCCCTTTCTGCATGGTTTTTATTATGGTTGTCCTATTTATTTGTTTATTTTATTTCCTACCTGCCTCCCTGTCAGGGCTGACGGGCTTCCTCTCTTCACACAATCACCACCAGAGCCATCTGACATTTTTTATGGTCTTTATTTACAATTAAAAAAAAAAATTCCTTCCAGTAGCACCTTAGAGACCAACTAAGTTTGTTCTTGGTATGAGCTTTCGTGTGCATGCACACTTCTTCAGATACACTGAAACGGAAGTCACCAGACCCTTATATATATTTAGAGAGTAGGGAGGGATCTGGTGACTTCTATATATATTCTATTATATATATCACTATATATAAGGGTCTGGTGACTTCTGTTTCAGTGTATCTGAAGAAGTGTTCAGACTCACGTTGGTAGCTTCAAGAACACTGTCCAACCATCTCGTCCTCTGTCTTTCCCCTTCTCCTTGTGCCCTCCATCTTTCCCAACATCAGGGTCTTCTCTTCTCCTGAGGTGGCCAAAGTACTGGAGCCTCAGCTTCAGGATCTGTCCTTCTAGTGAGCACTCAGGGCTGATTTCCTTCAGAATGGATAGGTTTGATCTTCTTGCAGTCCATGGGACTCTCAAGAGTCTCCTCCAGCACCATAATTCAAAATCATATACAGTGGTGCCTCACAAGACAAAATTAATTCATTCCGCAAGTCTTTTCGTTTTGCGGAAATTTTGTCTTGTGAAGCACGGTTTCCCATAGGAATGCATTGAAATTTAATTAATGCATTCCTATGGGGGGGGAAACCAGTCAGGGCAGGTTGCCGGCAGCAGCAGGGGGGGATTGGGCCTGGCTGGGCCCAGCCGGAGCCTCCTGCCGCCTACACAGAGCCAGCAGGGAGAACAAGCGGCGAGCGGGGAGGGCGAGCAGCGAGCAGCAAGGGGCGAGCGGGGAGGGCGAGTGGGGAGGGTTCTTCTTACAGTACAGTGGTACCGCGCAAGACGAATGCCTCGTCTTGCGAAGCACGGCCATAGAGAAATTCGTCTTGCGAGTCAACTAAAAAATCGCAAACCCCTTTCGTCTTGCGAGTTTTTCATTGTGCGAGGCATTCGTCTTGTGGGGTACCACTGTAATCTCAATTAATCCTCATCATCCTCATCATCTCTTAAATGGAACCCCAGCCAATAACCTGGCCACGGCATTTTGGACCTGTTGAATTTCCGAACTGTCTTCAAGGGCAGCCCCATGTAGAACGCACTGCAGTAGTCCAGTCTGGAGGGTACCAAAGTAGGGTGAGCAATGGCCAAGTCTTCTTGGTCCAAGAGAGACCCAATCTGGTGAAGCAGCCAGAGCTGGAAACAGGTACTCCTAGTCACCAAGACCTCCTGACCAGCTCCTGGAATCCAGCCAGGAGATCACAAAGTCCAGTCTCTATCCCCCTAACCCGTTGCTTCCACCCACTACAGGCACTCTGCCAAACATCATCCGAAACTCTATTGTGAACTGTGGAGAGATGGTAACCTACGACCTCATCAAGGAAACGCTGCTGAGATATCGCCTGATGACAGGTAGGGAGGCCTCCTCTCCCCAGATGCTGGAAATCTAGGCCTCAAATCTAGGTCTGCTCTGGTAACCTGATGCGGTCTTAAAGATTATGGAGTCTCCAGCCTGTTTCTCACCTCTGACCATGTATGGTGCGCCTCTTTTATGATGTGGGGCAAATTAGACTGAGAGAGAGAGAGAGAGAGAGAGAGAGAGAGAGAGAGAGAGAGAGAGAAGCTCGGGGTTATGTCATGGCTGCAGGGTGGGATTTGAACCCAAGTCTCCCAGCGTCCTTCATCAGACACTATAACTGCTGCACCAAACTACCTCACAAGCCTAGATCTTTCAACCAGCCTTTGGCCTTGGCGGCCAACCCCCGAAACGTAGCTTCTGCAGCGGCTTTCTAAGGGAAAGAGGCTCCCAGTTTTTTGGCTGTCCCAAACCTGAACCATCTCTTGTCCGTTCCCTGCCGCCAACAGACAATTTCCCGTGCCATTTTGTCGCCGCCTTCGGAGCCGGATTCTGCGCCACCGTCGTGGCATCTCCCGTGGACGTGGTCAAAACGAGATACATGAACTCCATCCCAGGGCAGTACAAGAACGCTCTGAACTGTATGCTCACCATGGTGGTGAAAGAGGGACCCACGGCTTTTTACAAAGGGTGAGCGATAACATCCTAACCCCCCCCCCCGCCTTCTGTTCTTTTTAATTGTTAATTAAATTTATATACCGCCCTACACCCAAAGATCCCAGAACAGTTCACAACCAGGCGGAGGGCCTTCTCAGTAGTGGCACCTGCCCTGTGGAACGCCCTCCCACCAGATGTCAAGGAAATAAAGAACTATCTGACTTTTAGAAGACATCTGAAGGCAGCCCTGTTTAGGGAAGTTTTTTTTAATGTTTTCACTATCCTGTTGGGAGTCGCCCAGATTGGCTGCGGAAACCCAGCCAGATGAACTGGGTATAAATAATACAATATTATTATTATTATTATTATTATTATTATTATTATTATTATTATTATTACCATCATCTATGCTTTTTTGGTATCAGTTTCCTTATCTTAAACACATTGTTATGCCACTTCCTGACAGTAAGAGCTGTTTGACAGTGGAATTTGCTGCCAAGGAGTGTGGTGGAGTCTCCTTCTTTGGAGGTCTTTGAGCGGAGGCTTGACAGCCATCTGCCAGGAATGCTTTTGTGGAGTTTCCTGCTTGGCAGGGGGTTGGACTGGATGGCCCTTGGGGTCTCTTCCAACTCTAGGATTCTGTGATTCTATGACCTTTTAAATTGGCCTCAAAGCAGAGTGCAATTTTTTACAAAAATTATTAAAACAGAATAAAATCACAAAGCAAAGTTTCAAAATGCAGCATTTAACTAAAAAGACTATTATTATTATTATTATTATTATTATTATTATTATTATTATTATTATTCTGCCCATCTGACAGGGTTGTCTCAGCCGCTCTGGGTGGCTCCCAACATAAAATACTAAAAACACAATACGACACCACACACGAAAAACCTCCCTATGCAGGGCTGCCGTCAGACATCAACTGGAGGTCATGTAATTGTTTCCCTGTCTGGCATCTGATGGGAGGGCGTTCCACAGGGCGGGCGCCACCACCGAGAAGGCCCTTTGTCTGGTTCCCTGTAACCTCACTTGTCACAGGGAGGGAACCGCCAGAAGGCCCTCGGAGCTGGACCTCAGTGTTCGGGCTGAATGATGGGGGTGGAGACGCTCCTTCAGGTATACTGGCCCGAGGCCGTTTAGGGCTTTCAAGGTCAGCACCAACACTTTGAATTGTGCTCGGAAACGTACTGGGAGCCAATGTAGGTCTTTCAGGAGAGGTGTTATGTGGTCTCGGCGGCCGCTCCCAGTCATCAGTCTAGCAGCCGTATTCTGGATTAGTTGCAGTTTCCGGGTCACCTTCAAAGGTAGCCCCACATAACCAGAAGCTTGCAGGGCTGGATTTGACCCCTAGGCCTAAGGTTCCCGACCCCTGGCCTACACAATGCCCATGGGAGCTTCTTCCTATGTCTTTCAAGGGAGGAGGGCATCATCACATGCCTAACTGGGTTCCTCTGTCCTCTTCAGTTTCATACCCTCCTTCCTGCGACTGGGATCCTGGAACGTGGTGATGTTTGTGTCCTTTGAGCAGCTGAAACGACTGATGGTTCTGGCCCAGGTGACCTGGGAATCCCCTTTCTGAAACCAGAAGCCGTCTCCGGGAAGGAGAAGGTGGATCGCGCCAAGGACTCCCCGAGAGGAGAACACGGGAGAGTCAAACACGAGAGAGAGAGAGAGAGAGAGAGAGAGAGACAGCTTTGGCCGGGGAGCTTTTAGGAAACACTGTTGTCGCGGCGGCAAGGCGCAATATGGCAATTGTTTGCATTGCTTCGGAATGGGCTTGTGTGGCTCAGTGGCACATAATATTCAAGCTGAGAAAAGGAGACTTTAAAAAAGGACTAATGTGCCAGTGACTTCCGCCAACCCAGAAAAGGATTGCCATGAGACTCTGATGCCCAGGAGGTTTATACAGATTTGAATGGGGTCTTGTATGGCCTGGTCCAAAGGTAAATATGCAATGGGGAATATTAATAGCATTGCATTGTTTTAGGTTGTTGTTGTTGTTGTTCAGTCGTTCAGTCGTGTCCGACTCTTCGTGACCCCATGGACCAGAGCACGCCAGGCACCCCTATCCTCCACTGCCTCCTGCAGTTTGGCCAAACTCATGCCAGTCGCTTCGAGAACACTGTCCAACCATCTCATCCTCTGTTGTCCCCTTCTCCTTGTGCCCTCCATCTTTCCCAACATCAGGGTCTTTTCCAGGGAGTCTTCTCTTCTCATGAGGTGGCCAAAGTACTGGAGCCTCAGCTTCAGGATCTGCCCTTCCAGTGAGCACTCGGGGCTGATTTCTTTAAGGATGGATAAGTTTGACCTTATCCTCCAGCACCATAATTCAAAAGCATCAATTCTTCGGCGATCAGTCTTCTTTATGGTCCTCGTCTTTATTGTTTTAAAGTCTTCTTTATTGTTTTAGGTAGAAGGACCTAATTACACAAGGAAAAACGTGATTAGTTCAATCTTACTGCAAAGAGACATACAGATTACCAATGATGTTACCAGCACAGTGGTACCTTGGGTCTCAAACGCCTTGGAACCCAAACACTGCAAATCCGGAAGTAAGTGTTCCGGTTTGCGAACATTTTTCGGAAGCCAAACGTGCTCCGTTTTGAGTGTTACGCTGATGATTTGAGTGCCACACTTCAATTTTGAGTGCCACACTTCTATTTTGAGTGTTACGCTGAGGTCTGTCTGTTTTTGCTATTTATTTTGCGTTCTTGTTTTTGCGGCTCTTTTCTTTTGGTTTTTGTGACTGTGTGGAACCCAGTTCAGCTACTGATTGATTGATTGATTGATTGTGTGACTGCAGTACATTGTTTATTGCTTTCATTTTGTGGATCAATGGTCTCGTTAGATAGTAAAATCCATGTTAAATTGCTGTTTTAGGGGTTGTTTTTAGAAGCCTGGAACGGAGTAATCTATTTTGCATTGCTTTCTATGGGAAAACGCGCCTTGGTTTTGGAATGCTTTGGTTTTGGAACGGATTAAGTTTGAGAACCAAGGTACCACCGTATCTGAAACTGTGTTTCCCAAACTTGGGTCTCCGGCTGTTTTTGGACTACAACTCCCATCATCCCTAGCTGGCAAGACCAGTGGTCAAGGATGGTGGGAATTGTAGTCCAAAAACACCTGGAGACCCCAAGTCTGGGAAACTCTGATTAGAAGCACCAGGTTAGCCACACCTGACTTAAGCCATAATACATTTATAACGGCGCTTCCAGACATCCTTGTTTACAGAACCTTCGTCCCGATTTGTTCGCAAGGAAATCTGACAATGTTGGCTCTTTGTTTTTGAGCATTCGCTCTGAATTGTTTGTCGGGAGCTTAGGTGATGCGTCGAAGCAAGCATTACCCCACACTTTCCATTGCATTCCTCCGCCCCCAATCACTTTCCTTGTCACTAAAAATTTGATCTTGTGGAGAAGCGGGTTTATTGCACAAGACCTCTCAGTCGTCCATAATTGTGCAACCTTAATTTGCCAGTATGGGACTGTATGTTACCTGAAAATGGCAACAGACTGGAAGCATGGCCTGGTGCAAAGGTAAATACAGTGGTGCCTCGCAAGACGAAATTAATTCGTTCCGCGAGTCTTTTCGTCTTGCGGAAATTTCGTCTTGCGAAGCAAGGTTTCCCATAGGAATGCATTGAAATTTAATTGATGCGTTCCTATGGGGGGGGGAACCAGTCAGGGCCTGTTGCCGGCAGCAGCAGGGGGGGATTGGGCCTGGCTGGGCCCAGCCGGAGCCTCTTGCCACCTGCACCGAGCCAGCGGGGAGAGCGGTGAGTGAGCGGCGGTGGCGGGAGGAAGCCGGGTGGCGGGAGAGCGAGCGGGGAGAGTGGGGAGGGCAAGCGGGAGGAAGCCGGGGGTGTCGGAGCGCGATCGGGAGAGGGGGGAGGGCAGGGGAGGAAAGCTGGGGGTGTCGGAGCGCGATCGGGAGAGGGGGGAGGGCAAGGGGAGGAAGGCGGGGGTGTCGGAGCGCGATCGGGAGAGGGGGGAGGGCAAGGGGAGGAAGGCGGGGGTGTCGGAGCGCGATCGGGAGAGGGGGGAGGGCAAGGGGGGAAGCCGGGTGTCGGAGCGCGATCGGGAGAGGGGGGAGGGCAAGGGGAGGAAGCCGGGTGTCGGAGCGCAATCGGGGAAAGGGGGAGAGCAAGTTGGGAGGAAGCCAGGCGTGGGGAGTGTGAGCGGGGAGAGCGGTTAGTGAGCGGCGAGCGGGGAAGGGCGAGCGGCGAGCTGGGAGGGCGAGTGGGGAGGGTTCTTCTTACAGTGGTGCCGCGCAAGACGAATGCCTCGTCTTGCGAAGCACGGCCATTGAGAAATTCATCTTGCGGGCCAACTAAAAAATCGCAAGACCGGGTGTCGGGAGAGCAAGCGGGGAGAGCGGTTGCTTACTGTAGTGAGCGGTGGTGGCGGTGGCAGGAGGAAGCCAGGTGTGGAGAGCGGGGCCGAAGCCGAGTCAGGAATTGGGCCTGGCTGGGCCCAGCCGGCTGCCGCCTGCAGGGAGAGTGGTGAGTGAGCGGCGAGCGGGGAGGGCAAGCGGGAGGAAGCCGGGGGTGTCGGAGCGTGATCGGGAGAGGGGGGAGGGCAAGCGGGGAGGGTTCTTCTTACAGTGGTACTGCGCAAGACGAATGCCTTGTCCTGCGAAGCACGGCAATTGAGAAATTTGTCTTGCGGGTCAACTAAAAAATCGCAAAACCCTTTCGTCTTGCGAGTTTTTCGTTGTGCGAGGCATTCGTCTTGCGGGGTACCACTGTATGTCTTTGGCTAAGGGTAAAGGTACCCCTGACCATTAGGTCCAGTCGTGTCCGACTCTGGGGTTGCGGCGCTCATCTCGCTTTACTGGCCGAGGGAGCTGGTGTACAGCTTCCGGGTCATGTAGCCAGCATGACTAAGCCGCTTCTGGCGAACCAGAGCAGCGCACAGAAACGCCGATTACCTTCCCACCAGAGCGGTTCCTATTTATCTACTTGCACTTTGACATGCTTCTGAACTGCTAGGTTGGCAGGAACAGGGACCGAGCAACAAGAGCTCACCCCGTTGCGAGGATTTGAACCGCCAACCTTCTAATCGGCAAGCCCTAGGCTCTGTGGTTTAATCCACAGCGCCACCCGCGTCCCTCCCTTAGTCTTTAAGGCGGTAGAAAACACCTTGGTTTTGCAATCGTAATGACGCTGAAGAGGGAAAGAGCCGCAGGCAAGAATGAGGACTGGAAGAAGACTTACCTCTCCCAAAGGAAAATATGGCTAAAGGAGTTTTAGTTCCAGGTGATGGTTAGGAAAAAGGGGCCAATAAAACTACAGCGGCTATAGGTTGCAGGAAACAGGGGGCCGTAACACCATCAGAGTCGACCAGCAAACGCTTCTGATAATGTAACATTTTAATTACCGGCATTCTGCAGCCTGAAGCAGGTTGGACATGAACAGACAAGGGAAGGGAGGAAGCTGTGACTGAGTGGGAAAATTAAAGGGATATCTGTGCTTGCAGACTGCTGCAGAACCTCCTTCCCGGTCTCCCAGTCCCAGAACTAACTTAAATTTCTTCTTTGTCTAGAGATGGCTTCTACAACACACCAGCACCTGCCCTACTGAACCAGCGACGACGGAAAATCTGCTGGCAGATGGAACTCCTGCTGTAAATACAGATTGGATGAAGAAGAAGCCATTTCCCCACCCCCACCCTCTACTCAAGAGGAAATCAAAGCTCTTCTGCCATGTCCCCATTTCTGTAGCATTCCCCCACCCCAAATAAAATTTTTGGGTTTTTTTTTCTATTTCGCAGAACTTTCTCTTTGAGATCTACATCAGCTTCCTTTAATCCAGCAGCTTCCCCACGATTTGACATTTTCCAGCCAGGGATGAATGCAAAAATAATTAAAAGATATTTCTGTCTTCCATCAATGCCCAGATTCTCAAAATTATTCATTTAATTTATTTATTTATTTTAATATATTTATTATTATTTTTTAAAACGGAGAAAAAATAATAATTTATTATTTATACCCCGCCCATCTGGCTGGGTTTTCCCAGCCACTCTGGGCGGCTTCCAACAGAATGTTAAAATACAGTAATCTATTAAACATTAAAAGCTTCCCTAAACAGGGCTGCTTTCAGATGTCTCCTAAAAGTCTGTGGTCTAAAAGTATTATTATTATTATTATTATTATTATTATTATTATTATTATTATTTTAAAAGCAATTGTAATCTGGGTAGTGGAGGTAGGAAATCTGCTATTCCCAGAAAAAATTATATATCAAAAATCCCTTACTAACACGTAAAGACGCTCTATGGGACACCTGATGATAGAAATCTTCACATTTCTCTCCTCTATGTCTACTCAGAAGTAAGCCACGTTGAGTTCAATAGGGCTGAGTAACTGTGTACAGCCGTACCTTGGTTTTCGAATGCTCCCCAAATCTTGCCATACGTCACCCCATTATTCCCCCCCCCAAAAAAAATCACCTGACCCTATAATGACCATAATACAGAAGGGTCATTCTATTCTGTTCAGCACCTTCGTCATAGACCTTTTTAAAGGAATGCCCTGCTGAGATAATCAGCTGGATACCGGTAATTGGATTTAGGCTAGATAGAAGAGGAGGAGGAGGAGGAGGAGGAGGAGTTTGGATTTGATATCCCGCTTTATCACTACCCAAAGGAGTCTCAAAGCAGCTCACATTTTCCTTTTCCCTTCCTCCCCCGCAACAAACACTCTGTGAGGTGAGTGGGGCCGAGAGACTTCAGAGAAGTGTGACTAGCCCAAGGTCACCCAGCAGCTGCATGCGGAGGAGCGGAGACGCGAACCTGGTTCACCAGATTACGAGTCCAACGCTCTTAACCACTACACCACACTTGCTCTCAGGATGTAGGCCTACCAGCTACAGGGCCAAAGATGAAGATGGACATATACGTTGAATTCAGCTTGTATCTCCATTTCTCATTTTCCCACTCTTAAAATTCAGTTCTCCAGATTTCCACACCAGATTGGGGGGAAAAGAAGCCCTCATGAAACTTCAGCCTTGTAATGAGAATTATACACCCACAGAATAACTCTTAGGAACACACACAAACAAATACACTGTTAACAGCAATTTTAATTATCCAGGTGAAAGGGTAGGAATTTGAGGGGAGGCAGGCAAGGGAGAGCAAGACAACGATCTCTCATTACGGGGGAAATGAAAAGCATTCCTCATTTAGCAGGAACTTCCCGAAAGATTGGTTCTTCCTAGAATGCGCTGGATGACTTGCACTAAAAGCTTTTCCAGTCCATTAACTTTCTCCTTGTCAGATCAGATGCAGGAACCTTGCCAGAAAAGGGGTGGGGGGGGGGTGAGAGAAGCTGGCACACCGTTCTGTAGGAGTAGGAGACAGGATCTGGCCGGCGGGGGCTGCCCACCTGTCAATCACCCGGCACCAAAACGACTGCAGGTGACCCCGATGGTCGGAAGCCAAACCCAGCAAATGCACAGCCCACAAGCTTATTTGCAATTGGGGGGGGGGGGCCTTGCAGAGCTGACCCGAGACAGTTTGCTGCCTGTGGCAAAAGACAAAATGACACACCATGTCTCCTCCATGTTTAGAAGGTGACTGGACTGAGAGCTGGCTCAGGCTAGCAGCATCCCTAAGGACACCTGAGGGCTCCTGGGTAGGTTATAGGGGGTGCAAGGCAGTCCCACTTCTGCCCAGTGGCCTAGCAAGGTCAGGTGGTACCCGGTGCAGAAAATTTATTGTCATCCCCCCCCCAACACACATTGAAATCTAGAGCCAGTGTGGTTAAGAGCGGTGGACTTGTAATCCGGTGAACTGGGTTCGCGTCTCCGCTCCTCCACATGCACCTTGGGCTAGTCACACTTCTCTGAAGTCTCTCAGCCCCACTCACCCCACAGAGAAGGCACCCCCAAACTCAGCCCTCCAGCTGTTTTGGGACTACAACTCCCATCATCCCTGGCCACTGGTCCTGCTAGCTAGGGATGATGGGAGTTGTAGTCCCAAAAAAGCTGGAGGGCCAAGTTTGGGGGTGCCTGCCACAGAATGTTTGTTGTGGGGAAGGAAGGGAAAGGAGAATGTGAGCCGCTTTGAGACTCATTCAGGTAGTGATAAAGCGGGATATCAAATCCAAACTCCTCCTCCTGCTCTTCTTCTTCTTCTTCTTCTTCTTCTTCTTCTTCCTCTTCCTCTTCTTCTTGCTGCCAAACGGCTTGTGATATTTTGTGGACAGGAGGAACGGTCAATGCCTTTTATACACAGAGCCGGCATTGTTGAATCGTTGGGAGAATTGCTGATAAAACAGGGCTGAGCGGGCAACATTTTTCGCTGGTGTGGGTGGGTGACCTTCCAGAGGCCGGGTGTCCCAGATCAAAAAGTACAGCACAACGAACTGCAAATGTGACCGAGCGACAGGCAACGTTCCAGCAACATGCACGGTTGGGAGATTCCCCAACCCACACACATCTCTGCATCCTGCGAAGCAAAAGCCACTATCTCCGCTCAAGGACACCATCCAACGCAAGAAAAGGAGCTCAGGGAAAGGGCAGGGTGTTTGGGTTTGTTTAAAATAAATTTATATATTTGCTTTTTCAGATTAAAATTTTACAGTCACATAGAAACAAGATTCTAAAGGATCTCCTGGACTTCTCTCCTCCCCTTTGTAGTAGTAGTAGTAGTAGTAGTAGTAGTAGTAGTAGTAGTAATAATAATAATAATAATAATAATTTATTTATACCCCGCCCATCTGGCTGGGTTTCCCCAGCCACTGTGGTCGGCTCCCAACATCAAACATTAAAAACTCCCCTAAACAGGGCTGCCTTCAGAGGTCTTCTAAAAGTCAAAACAAAATAAAATGAAAAAATTCCTTCCAGCAGCACCTTAGAGACCAACTAAGTTTGTTCTTGGTATGAGCTTTCATGTGCATCTGAAGAAGTGTGTATGCACACGAAAGCTCATACCAAGAACAAACTTAGTTGGTCTCTAAGGTGCTGCTGGAAGGAATTTTTTATTTTAATTTCGTTTCGACTACGGCAGACCAACACGGCTACCTACCTAACACTATTTCTAAAAGCCTGATAGTTGTTTATTTCCTTGACATCTGATGGGAGGGCGTTCCACCACCACCGAGAAGGCCCTCTGCCTGATGCTCAACACTTGGTATTAAACATGCCAATATCTGGTGCATGGATAGGAATCTGTCGTTTTTAAAAATTCACGACAGTACTGCCTTTATCTCCCACCTCCTCTCCCATGGAAGCTGGAGGCAGCGATTCCCCTCTGTAGCCTTACGACAACCCTGTAAATGTAGGTTAGGGTGAGACTGGGGCTAGGCCCAGATCACCCAGCGAGCCCCATGCAGTGCTGTCAAGTATCCCGTTTTCCCTGGGAATCTCCCTTATTTCAAGCAGTTTCCCGCTGCTATCCCTTATTTTTTATATCCCTTTAATTTCCCGTTTTTTCAAAGGAAGCAGCTCCTCTCCCTCCCCTTCCTGCTGGCCAGGGACGGGGAAGACCTCGCCTCCTTGCAGCCTCAAAGCAAGCGGGAGCCATTTCCCGCGCTTACAGGTGTCGTAGCCCACGGGCAGTGTTTCCAAAATACAGTAAGCCTACTGCGCGCGTTCACACCAGTGCCGCCCACTTTTGCTTCTGGCTCCGCCCACCACTGCCATGTGACTGTCCCCGGGATAGGTGAGGCTGCTGATCCCTTCTTTTCAAATCCGAAACTTGACAGCTATGGCCCCATGGCCAAGTAAGGATTGGAAGCCTCGTTTTCTAGGTTCTAAAAATTCAGCACTGCAACCACTGTGCCACACTGCCGTTGCACTCAGGGAATGAGTTTGCTGTGGGAAGGTGCATGCATTCAGCATCAATTTGGACCGCCAGTGGTCACAGGTGTGGGAGAGGAGAGGTCCAAAGGACTGACTAGTTCCCATGAGAAAGCAGTTTTTGCCTTCTTGTGGCTAATTGTCGGTAATGATGATGGAAGGGAGCCTCTCTAAGGGAAGACATTGGTTAAAGTGAATTTCACAACAGATGGGATAGGATTGAGCTCACCTCCAGAGCTTGTCAGGACCAGTGCCGGATTTACGTATAAGCTAAAGAAGCTATAACTTAGGGCCCCGCTCTCTTGGGCCCCGCCCAAAAGAAAATTAAATAAAAAAACAACTGGATGTACATTTCCAAAATATAAGATAAAAAACAAAGAAAATAAAACCTACATACAGCCACAGTGTTTTGTGTTGTGTAGGCTCCTATTTGTTATGTGCAAATGGCTTTAGATACCTATTAAAGGTAAAGGTAAAGGGACCCCTGACCATTAGGTCCAGTTGCAGACGACTCTGGGGTTGCGGCGCTCATCTCACTTTACTGGCCAAGGGAGCCGGCGTACAGCTTCCGGGTCATGTGGCTAGCATGACTAAGCCGCTTCTGGCGAACCAGAGCAGCGCACGGAAATGCCGATTACCTTCCCCGCCGGAGTGGTACCTATTTATCTACTTGCACTTTGACGTGCTTTCGAATTGCTAGGATGGCAGGAGCTGGGACCGAGCAACGGGAGCTCACTCTGTCGCAGGGATTCGAACCGCCGACCTACTGACGGCAAGCCCAAGACCATAGCGGTTTAGACCACAGTGCCACCCACGTCCCTTTAGATACCTATTAGGTCCATAAATTACCATATAGTATATATTCAAGACAAAAAAACAGCAGCAATTTGTTGTTGACAAAGGACAGCTGGACATATAAAGGGCCCCATTACCTTCAGTAGCTTAGGGCCTCATCAAACCTAAATCCGGCTCTGGTCAGGACTCAGCTGTGGAGTACAGCTGGAGGAAAAAGCTTCTGAGTGTTTCCTAGAAGCAAGCGCTGTATACATTTTATGAAATAAATAACACAAAGGAATTAGGCAAGAGGGCTCCTGAGCATATGCAGGTTCCAGAGAGAGAGAAGCCGTGTTAAGTCAAGCAGCAGGGGGGCAAAACACAATAAGAGAGTCCTGCGGCAGGCACATACCAAATTCGGGTAAGGTAAAGGTAAAGGGACCCCTGACCGTTAGGTCCAGTCGTGTCCGACTCTGGGGTTGCGGTGCTCATCTCGCTCTATTGGCCGAGGGAGCCGGCGTACAGCTTCTGGGTCATGTGGCCAGCATGACTAAGACGCTTCTGGCGAACCAGAGCAGCGCACGGAAACACCGTTTACCTTCCCACTGGAGTGGTACCTATTTATCTACTTGCACTTTGACGTGCTTTCGAACTGCTAGGTTGGCAGGAGCAGAGACTGAGCAACGGGAGCTCACTCCCGTCACGGGGATTCGAACCGCCGACCTTCTGATCGGCAACCATTGAAATCAGGAAGACTGCAAATAATCTTAGTGTGGTGGAACCGGTGCTTTTTTTCTGGGGGTTCGCAGGGATACGCAAACCCCTAAACATATTGTGAATCTAAGTTTGGCCCCATTGAGGGGCAGTATTTCATTATGAGTAGGAAAATGAGAGTACCCCAAAACATTTTTTTAAAGGAAAAAAACACTGGTTGGAACCTGCGCTTTGCAAACTCTCTCCCTTTGCATGTCTTTATCGAACACCTTCAGCAGTCCTTTTAAGTGGATTCGAAATTGTTTTTATCTCTGATGTTGCTGTCAATTCCCCACGGAGCTGTTTTTAATTGTTTTGCCTCTGTGGAATTGCTTTCACGTGCGGGTTTTTTTTGTTTTTAATTGTTTTGTGTTTTTCCTGCATTATGGGAAGCCTTTTGTCAGCGGAACGAAGCATTCAGGTTCCCGCGGAAGGATGCAATCCTAGCCCCGCTTACCTGGGAGTAAGACCCATTGGATTCAGTAGGGCTTACTTCCGAGTAGACATGGTTAGGTTAAATGCATGCCAAAAATTAGGTCTTGGGGGCGGGGCTCTTGTCTTCCCACCCAGAAAGATGCTGAATCAAGCCTAAATTTTGCTTTTTATAAAAAGTGGGTCACGGTGGTTTGGGGGTTTCACGTTTGGGAGACGATGGAGGGATTTGCCCGATCCTGCTTCCCCCGACTGACTTAAATGGGGCCTACTCTTGAGTCGGTGGGCTCACGAGGCCCCCATCTTCTCCCTCGTTATTTGGAAGCAACCCCCTCGGTGCATTGGGGCTGGCAGCTCTTAACCCTTGAATCCTGTGGGGGTATTCTAGGACTTCCCCAGCTGGTCCAGAATGCAAACTCCGGCGCTGGGCTGAAACGCACTCTGCACATGCTCAGAGGCGCTCACGCCGGCTCTCAACCCATTTGCAGCAGGGCGCAAGGGGGTGGGATTTAGGTTTGATGAGGTCCTAAGCTACTGAAAGGTAATGGGGCCCTTTATATGCCCAGCTGCCCTTTGTCAACAACAAATTGTTGCTGGGGGTGGGTGGGTGGGTTGTGTTGAATATATGCTATATGCAAAACAAAATAAAATAAAAAAATTCCTTCCAGTAGCACCTTAAGAGACCAACTAAGTTTGTTCTTGGTATGAGCTTTCGTGTGCATGCACACTTCTTCAGATACACTGAAACAGAAGTCACCAGACCCTTAAATATGCTGTATGGTATTTTATGGACCTAATGGGTATCTAAAGCCATTTGCACATAACAAATAGGAGCCTACACAACACAAAACACGGTTGCTGTATGTAGGTTTTATTTTATTTGCTTTTTTAAATGTACATCCGGGTTTTTTTTTTCCTTTAAATTTTTTGGGGGGGGCCCAAGAGAGCGGGGCCCTAAGCTTCAGCTTATGCGTAAATCATGTGTGCGCCCTGGGGCTTTTCTTCCACTTGCCCTACTCCGGCGCCAAACCGGTTCCTCCTCTGCTCCAGGGCTGGATCCTGCGGGCGCTTGGGCTCCGCAAGGGCGGATCGGCAAGGGGCGGGTTGTGGGCGCGGCCAGCGGGCAGGAGGCGGCGCCGGAGGCGGTATAAAAAGGCAGCCGGTCGTGTCTGCTTTGCCTTCGCCCGCCCGGCTTCTCCATCGCCCTTCCGTGCGCATCCATCACCCTTCCGTGCGCATTCCGTGCGCTCATTCATCTGGGCGCTCGCTGCCAACAGCCGCCTCTGCTTCCCTCGCGGGTGTTTTGTTCTCTCCCTCGGTATAAGGTGAGTGGGTGGGTGGGTGGGTGTGATTTGGTTGGGGGTGGTCCTTTTATCCGCTCCAACCTGCTTCCATGGGTGGGGTTTCCTCTCCGGGGCCCCTTGATACCTGGGCGTGTTTTTTCAATCACTCATTCATTAATTCATTCATTTATCTTCCTATGCGCACCCCCAAACCCTTTTTCGTCACCCCCTTCCTGCCGCCGCCTTCATTTTTACCTGCCTACCAGCAAGCATCTCTGTGTGCCTTTGTTAGGGGGCTGGCCTGGCCTGGCCTTCCCAAAAGCTTAACGCATATGTATTTATAATTGTTTGCGTGTTTGTTGTGAATTGCTTTGACATTATCTGTGCAACTGAGATGCGCAAGTAATTTATATGTGTACTTGTACATCTCAATCGCACAGAAAATATCAAAGCAATTTATGGCACGCACACAAACAAGCAATCATCACAAACATAATAATGATAATTAATAATTAGTATTTATGCCAGCCTCTCTGGGCTGCTCCCAACAAAGTACCTGTATTAAAAAACACAGTGAAACATCAACCATTAGAACTGTGAAGTTATTTATGTCTATATCCACCTTTTTTTCCACCACGGACCTCGTGTACTTGGCTCTCCCCTCCCTCCTCATTTAATCCCCACAACAACCCTGTGAGGGAGGTTGGGCTGAGAGAGAAAAAAAGACTGGCCCAAAGCCACCCTTCGTGGCCAAAGTGGGGGATTCGAACCCGGGTCTCCCGGGTCCTAGTCCGATACTGTAACGCAGAAGTGTTCAACCTTATTGAGTCCGGGGCTCCCTTGACCAACTACATTCTTTCTGCAGCACCCCTGTGGGGCTCAGGAACCCAGTAATGCCACCCCTTGCCCACAGAGCTGGCAGCCGCTCAACGCTTTTCGAACACCCTCCCTTGTGGAGGGTTCCCTCAGCCTCTTCTCCTCTCTCCTCTCCTTGGGAGTCCTCTGGGTAGCAGCTGCTGCCGCCCCTGGTCTCTAAGCTGCCCCCTTCCCCACCCCAAAGAGAGGTGCCCCCTCACAGTGCCCCACAGGGCACTGGGACTTGTCCATCCATTCCCAAAAGCAGGGACTGGCAGACTGGCTGGCTGGGCTCCCTCACCCGCTTGCTTGCTTACTCTGAGGCCACCTCAGCTCCTGGCAACCAGCACCCCCTGGCCAGCCCCAGAGGCACCATTCGCCAGCGGAGCTAGGGCTGCAACAGCAAACAGCTGTGCAAGCCTTTGGGGGGCAGAGATGGGAGAGGGCATCAGAGGAGTGAGGGAAGGAAGGAAAGAGGCACAGAGGACAGTGTTGCCCATGGCATCCCGACCAGTTGAAAACCACTGCTCTAACCCAGGGGTCCCCAAACTAAGGCCCTTTTCCAAATCTGTTACTTTTTTTAAGCAATTGATTCTAACTTTTGTTCCTTGCAAACTACCAGATCCATCTGCAACCCTGGGGGAGTGGAGGGTGACCCCAAAGTTATCTCCTTGGCTAAAAAATAAAAAATAAAAAAATCTACGGTTCTACCTAACTCGGAAAGCCTGCCGATTAATTTTATTTTTCCCGTTGCCAATGGAAAGAGGCTTCGCAAAGCTTGCCGGGGGCTGTTTTGCACCTTTTCATTGGGACTCGCAGATTATGGTCTTGTTTGGTGGAGATCTGTAAGATCTTGTTGCCTTCCTCCCTGGTGTGTTAAAGCGTGGCTAGCACAGGTCTTGGGGGGGGGGGGGGAAGGATTCCCTTCTGCAAGGGCGATTACGATGCTTCTTGCTGTTACATGTCCTCTTATTGCAAAGTTCACCTAAATGGTTTTTATCTGGGTGCGGCGGTGGCCTTGAAGATGGCTCTGTGTGTTTTTTCCCGGTGCTTCTGCAATTATTGGGTGCCAGTCTAAACTGGTTCTGTCTTTGAGGATTGCTGGAGTCCAGTGAGCTGTGAATCAGAAGCTGTTGGCTTCTAATGCAAATCTGAGGTGTGGCAAGGCCAGATAAGGGTTTAGCGTTGGCAGGCTGGCATCTTAGAAGTCTGGCATCATTCTTTAAATCCTGACAACCTCAACCTGAGCTGTTGACCCACTTTCTCACACGGCTTCTCTCCTCTGTTCTTTTTTCTTTTGCAGGATAAATAGTATGATTATTAGGTGTCGTCTTTCTGACCGTCTTTCTATGGAAAGTAAAGGGACTCAGAGTGTGGTGGTCTTGAGCAACTTCGACGAACGGGACACCTTTAGAGAATCCTGATCGACCTGCCGGCATCCTGAAATACTTGAATAAGGTGAGGACGGCTTCTCGTGTAGCTCAGGTCCAAGCTGCGGCTTTTGAGAACTGCTACGGCGTAAAATCACAGCGCTCTTTGTGTAGAAACAGTACACAAGTGTGGCGGAAATAAGGGTGCTGGGTGCCAGGGGCATAGGAAGGCTCCTCGGTACCCGGGGTGGTGACCGGAGGCACCCCTGGGGGCGGGGCATCGTGACATCACGTTGTGACGTCACGATGCAACGTCACTGCGGCTCCAGGCCCGGCAGCGGGGGGAAAGCCATTTTTTAAAAAGCAAAGGAAAGCAGCCTGCTTGCCTTCACTTTTCTTTTTTAAAAAGGGCTTCTCTCCCCACTGCTGGGTGGAGCCGCCCGCAGGGGCGGGGGGGCCAGCGAAGATGGGGGGGTGTCACCTTTGTGACAAGCCTGACACCCCTCCTCCTCGCTGGCCGCCTGGCAGCTCCGCCCCGGCAGCGGGGAGAAAAAAAAGGAAAGCAGGCGCCAGCGACCGGCTAAGCCAGCAAGCGCGGCGGCGCCGATCATGGTGGGTGGTGCCCCCCACCCCAAGTGTCACCCCCACCCCAGGGTGCTGCCCAGGGCGGCACGCCCCCCGCCCCCCTTGCTACGCCCCTGCTGGGTGCAATACTGCTCTTCCGAAACATTTGAGTTTTGGAATAAGCTTTAAGTTTCTAGTCCTGTTTGGTTGTAAAGATGCGCTTGGAAATACATGGAAGAAATCTCAAAAACGATAGAGGGCTTGGTTTAATGAGACTTCTGGGGGGTACTTGGTAAGTCTTGTTGGTCACTCCGAATACCAGAGGGGGGGAAACCATGCAGAGGGGGGAAAAACCTTAGAATCCTCTCTATCTGGGACTTGCCGAACTGACAATTCAGAAGTCTATTTATTTTGCAGTTCTGGGTATATTATTATTAACTGCATTTATATCTAAACAAAATAAAAGATTAAAAAATTCCTTCCAGTAGCACCTTAGAGACCAACTAAGTTTGTTATTGGTATGAGCTTTCGTGTGCATGCACACTTCTTCAGATGCACACGAAAGCTCATACCAAGAACAAACTTAGTTGGTCTCTAAGGTGCTACTGGAAGGATTTTATTTATTTTGTATTTTGTTTCAACTGCGGCAGACCAACACGGCTACCTACCTGTAACTTGCATTTATATCTGACCACGTTGCTTCTTAGTATAGTTGCAGAAATTGGTTTTGGTTCCTGAGAATTCCGAAAACAGCGTTCCTGCTTTGATTTTTAACAATGGAGTAGGCAAATGTAGGTCTGAAAATGTACAGACAGCACCTGTTTTAATCTAGTTGGCTTCTAGCCCAGCTTCTGGGGATTTTCAGTTGGTGCGGGATGGGATTTAATTGTCCCAGAAGGACTCCCATTGCCCTGGATAACCCCTCACCTCTCTTCCCGGGTAGCAGAATAACTTAAGGAAACAATTTATTGCTCTTTCCATAATGTGTACAGGATGAAAGGAAAACCCGTTCAGTTTTTCCTTGGCATATCAATAGCTTGGTGTACCTGATCTGTTTACACCTTGCTTGCAAACCATGGGGGGTTTTTTGTTGGTTTTTTTGCCCTCCAAAATGGTATTTCACCATAATATTATCTCTGGCTCTGATCATGAAGCCAGTTTTCTTCCACCCAATTCTGCCAGGCCAAGTTATCTCGGTCTCTCGGCAAAACACTGGCACTTTTGCAAATTGACAAAGCCGCCTCCAAGTACTTAACAAGCAATAATTCCCAAAAACCCCAGTTTGCAGTCGCTGATGGGTTTGGCCACCCCTGCGAGAATATATGCTGCAGATGCAGTTGCAGGAAAATAAATATTTGGGGAGTCATCAGAGTACCCGTTGCAGAAGTTGCGTTTTCCCCCTAAACGTGGGCTTCCTGTCCCTCTCTGAATGTATCGATTTGTTTCCACCAAGCATCCATTTTTTAAAATCCATGGTGTTGGTATACTTCACCACAGAGCAGCCTTTGCCATCTGGGCGTTTGGCACTAAAACTCCGATCACCCACAGCAAGTGCGATGTCCCTGAGTGCTTATTTCAAGATAGTCACAACAGTGGGCTTTTATTAAAAAAAAAAACCAAAAAAAAAAACCACGCACTTGCGCTGCAACATGGGCTGGAGCCTAATGCACACTATCATGCCATAAAGGTGCCAAGCTACCTGCCTGCAACACAGGGGCACAAATCTCTATGTTCTAATTCACCTGCCTCTGTGATAATGAACCCTCATCGTTCCAGGATGTTGCAGGCACCATCTCATTGTAAGATGCACTTTTGAGCTCAGTTCTTACTTTCGCGGGGGTGGGGATCCTGGGTGCCCCACCCATGCAAAACCAGAGTGAGAGGAGTTTTATAAAACTATATATTCCATTCTGCATTGCACCAGTTGGGTGATACAGAAAGACAGACAGGGAAGAAAATGGGTGCACTGACTCCGGTTTGCCGCGGGTGAAGGCCGTTCCGTGATTTGCTTAACGGCCAAAATCTGGGGAGGGTATCCTTGTCCAGACCGAGGGCCTCATAACTTCCTGGGGGGCCGCATGCCAGCGGCAGAGGGGGAAAGCAGAAGTTGCGGTGATGGGTGTGACAACAAAGCTGCGTTTCGGTCAATCGAAAAGCTTTGGCAGAGGGAGGGTTGACGAGGGGTGCAGCCTCAGCTTCCTAGATAAAGGATAATAAAGGATAAATTGCTTCCACACCCAGGCTCTCCAATTAGTCTGCTCAGCGAGAAAGCTGTAAAGTGACATGGGTGGGCTGCCCCTGCTTCCCACGCGGAATGGGTGATTCAGCCGGGTTCCGGTTATTGCTGACTCAGTTCAGGCAGTAAATAGAAAAGGGAACTACCGTAAAGGTCACTGCAGCAGAGTCCGTCTCCTTGCTAGCAACCAGGCTGCTGTTGCAGCATTTTGAGGCAGTGTTCAGGTGCAGCTGCTTTGACCCGGGTGGACGAGTCTTATCTCTGTTATCTGAAGATGGCTTCTTGTTATCAGATTTTCAGACCTGTGCATCAAAGGTTACCAGGCCAAAGTTCCTTGCCTGAGTGGATTATTTCATCTCCTCCTTCTCCTTCTCTGCATATGTCTCAGATGCGTCTTCTTCACTCTCCACATTTAGGATGGCAGTATTTGTATCCTGGCTGCGGGTGGCGCTGTGGGTTAAACCACAGAGCCTAGGGCTTGCCGATCAGAAGGTCGGCGGTTCGAATCCCCACGATGGGGTGAGCTCCCATTGCTCGGTCCCTGCTCCTGCCCACCTAGCACCTTGAAAGCACATCAAAGTGCAAGTAGATAAATAGGTACTGCTTTGGTGGGAAGGTAAACAGCATTTCTGTGCACTGCTCTGGTTCGCCAGAAGCGGCTTAGTCATGCAGGCCACATGACCCGGAAGCTGTACGCCAGCTCACTAGGCCAGTAAAGCAAGATGAGCGCCGCAACCCCAGAGTAGTCCACAACTGGACCTAATGGGTAGAAGCTCCCCCTGAGAAGTTTGAGTCGCTTTTGGTGGCTGTTGTTCCTCTGGTCCGGCCATCTGGAGGTCTGTTCCCTGACTCTGTTTATTCATGTACAATACTTCTGTGCTACCCCACAACCAGAGATCTCCTGGCTCGATCTGCAATGTATAGGTTTGTGGATTTTCCACCATTAGGACACAGGTGTTCTTGGCAGACCTGCTCTTCTATGCAAAGCCCTTGTTGAATCCTGACAAGACAGAAGTACTGTTTTGGGGGGACAGGGTGTGTGTGGGGGATTCCCTGGTCCTGAATGGGGTAACTGTGCCCCTGAAGGACCACGTGCGCAGCCTGGGAGTCATTTTGGACTCACAGCTGTCCATGGAGGCGCAGGTCAATTCTGTGTCCTGGGCAGCTGTCTACCAGCTCCATCTGGTACGCAGGCTGAGACCCTTCCTGCCCGCAGACTGTCTCTCCAGAGTGGTGCATGCTCTGGTTATTTCCCGCTTGGACTACTGCAATGCGCTCTCTGTGGGGCCACCTTTGAAGGTGACCTGGAAACTACAACTAATCCAGAATGCAGCAGCCAGACTGGCGACTGGAAGCAGCCGCCGAGACCACATAACACCGGTCCTGAGTGATCTACATTGGCTCCCAGGACGTTTCCGAGCACAATTCAAAGTGTGGTGCTGACCTTTAAAGTCATAAATGGCCTCGGCCCAGTAGACCTGAAGGAGCATCTCCACCCCCATCGTTCAGCACGGACACTGAGGTCTAGCTCCGAGGGCCTTCTGGCAGTTCCCTCACTGCGAGAAGTGAGGTTGCAGGAAACCAGGCAGAGGGCCTTCTCGGTGGTGGTGCCCGCCCTCTGGAACGCCCTCCCACCAGATGTCAAGGAAATAAAGAACTATCTGACTTTTAGAAGACATATGAAGGCAGCCCTGTTTAGCGAAGTTTTTAATGTTTTATTGCTTTAATAATAATCTGTTGGCAGCCGCCTAGAGTGGCTGGGGAAACCCAGTCAGATGGGTGGGGTATAAATAACAAATAATAATAATAATAATAATAATAATAATAATAATAATTATTATTATTATTATTATTATTATGTGTTTTGCACCTGGATTTTAAGTGTGTCTTCTCTTCTCCCCAGACAGGGGCAGAGTTCATTGGTCTTGTCCATTTACTACATCTGTGCCCAGCAGCGACCCTCGCTGCTTCCTTCATCTCCTCCAGAAAAAAAAACAGGCGTGAGGCTGGTTTAAAATGGTTGGATTCAAGCCCACCGACGTCCCTCCGACGGCTGCTGTGAAGTTCGTTGGAGCCGGGACAGCTGCCTGCATTGCAGACCTGATCACCTTCCCCCTGGACACGGCTAAAGTCAGGCTGCAGGTGAGCCCCAGCAGATGCCAGACCGAGAGGTCGTCGTTCCATGTCTTTTTCCTACTATGACCTTGTGGGTGGGGGGCAGCTCCCAAGTTAGGTTCAGGCACCCTGAATTAATGGAGCCCACTGTCTGCCTGGGGTACAGCTGATGTGGGATTTCTGCAAAACCCGTTATTGGTGAGATCGGTGTCATGTATGTAAAACTGGTGGGAACCAGCGTTGGATTAACTTAACACGTGTCTGTTAAAAATGAAAAACAGATCCAAATAAGTTACAAGGAGGGCTCTAAAAGGCAAAGGGACCCCTGACCATTAGGTCCAGTCGCGGACGACTCTGGGGTTGCGGCGCTCATCTCGCTTTACAGGTCGAGGGAGCCGGCGTACATCTTCTGGGTCATGTGGCCAGCATGACTAAGCCGCTTCTGGCGAACCAGAGCAGCGCATGGAAACGCCGTTTACCTTCCCGCTGGAGCGGTACCTATTTATCTACTTGCACTCTGACGTGCTTTCGAACTGCTAGGTTGGCAGGAGCAGGGACCGAGCAACGGGAGCTCACTCCCGTCACGGGGATTCGAACCGCCGACCTTCTGATCGGCCACCATTGAAATCAGGAAGATTGCAAATAATCTTAGTGTGGTGGAACCAGTGCTTTTTTTCTGGGGGTTCACAGGGATACACGAACCCCTAAACATTTTGTGAATCTAAGTTTGGCCTCATTGAGGGGCAGTATTTCAATATGAGGAGGAAAATGAGAGTACCCCAAAACATTTTTATTTAAAGGAAAAAAGCACTGGGTGGAACGTGCCCTTTGCAAACTCTCTCCCTTTGCATGTCTTTATCGAACACCTTCAGCACCCCTTTTAAGTGGATTCGAAATTGTTTTTTATCTCTGACGTTGCTGTCAATTCCCCACGGAGCTGTTTTTAATTCTTTTGCCTCTGTGGCATTGCTTTCACGTGCGGGTTTTTTGTTTTTAATTGTTTTGTGTTTTTCCTGCAATATGGGAAGCCGTTCGTCGCGGTGATTCGAACCGCCGACCTTCTGATCGGCAAGCCCTAGGCTCAGTGGTTTAACCCACAGCGCCACCGCGTCCCCTTAAGGAGGGCTCTGCACATTAGTTTTTTTTATTAGTTATTTTTTTTAACAATAATTTTTTATTTTTCAATTATATCAAATTACAGCCAATTAAACATCTACACACAAATTACATAAACCAATGCTCTGCCGAGCTACGACTCCCCTCCCTCTCGTCAGCAGGTTTTCTAGTCCATTCTCATCGCACAGTTTTTACCACTTCAATCTATTGAACTATGTCAAAGGTTTATTCCAATCCTACTAGTGTTTTCAAACTTCCTCGATTCAATCTTAAATAATCCACAAATTTACTCCAATCTCTTTGAAACCTTGAATCGTCCTGGTTTCTGACCCTGCCGGTCAGTTTTGCAAGTTCAGTATATTCCACCATCTTCGTCTGCCACTCATCAATCGTTGGTAATTCCTGTAATTTCCACTTTTGGGTGAGAAGTATTCTTGCAGCAGTTGTTGCATACATGAACAATCTTTGATCCTTCTTAGCTATCTCTTCTCCCATCAAACCCAACAAAAAGGCCTCAGGCTTTTTGGGAAAAGTATATTTAAACATCTTCTTTAGTTCGTTATATATTGACTCCCAAAACGCCTTAACCTTATCGCATGTCCCACATTAGTTTTTTTTAAAAAGGGTTGAGGGAGTGTTTTCAAGGACCGCAGTTGGAGAGATGGGGCAATAGGGTGGCGGAAAGGGATTGGCCAGAGGATGAATAGCTAACATGGTATATATATATTATTCCAATATAGAGTGTGTCTCAATGGAGAGCTCTTGCAGGCTGACTGGACTCTGTCCTGCAATGCACTGCTGGACAATGCCTGACCAATTTAGCCTCCATACTTGAGCCCCCAAGAGATGTTTCTCCCGCACAGCCCAGAACTCCCCTTTCCTTTGCGAAGGAGGAGCCCTGTTGCAGGCTTGTGCTAGGAAGCCCCTCCAGGGAGTTGTATATAACCCTGCAGGGAAATCGGTTAAGTCAGCCGGCATCTGTAATCCACAAGTCGAGGTTAGGCAGCAACTTTGGTGTCAGAAGTTGGACGCTCGTCACTGCGCACCTACCAAAACAAACTGCGTGTGCGAAGTTCGCTGGGCTTATGTGCAGGGGATCTTCTTAGCTGGCAAAGTGAGTGTTTGAAGAAGGCCCCTGTCTTGCTTGTTGAACCTGGGATAAAGTGGGACTGGGTGGCCCCAGAATGTTGCTTCTGAGCTCAGGCAGGCAGGCTCCAGTTCACTCTTAACTTTCTTCATCCTGTTACAGGTGGGTAGCTGTGTTGGTCTGCCATAGTCAAAACAAAATCAAAAATTCTTTCCAGTAGCACCTTAGAGACCAACTGAGTTTGTTCTTGGTATGAGCTTTCGTGTGCATGCACACTTCTTCAGATACACTGAAACAGAAGTCACCAGATCCTGAAATATAGTGAGGGAGTGGGGAGGGGTATTGCTCAGAAGGGTGGTGGGAATGGGTGATCAGCTGATAGGTGTGGAAAACCTGTTGACGACTCTTAACGGCTGTAATTAGTCTTGCAGGGAAAGGCAAGGGGTGAGATGGCTAAAGATAGCTTTGTTATGTATAATGAGATAAGAATCCAATGTCTTTGTTCAGACCAGGTTTCTCCGTGGTTTTAAGTTTGGTGATTAGTTGTAATTCAGCCACTTCTCTTTCCAGTCTATTTCTGAAATTTCTTTGTATTAAGACAGCTACTTTGAGATCTTTTATAGAATGTCCTGGGAGATTGAAGTGTTCTCCTACTGGTTTCTCTGTCTTGTGATTCCTGATATCAGATTTATGTCCATTTATCCTTTGGCGTAGGGTTTGGCCTGTTTGTCCAATATAGAGAGCTGAAGGGCACTGTTGGCATTTGATTGCATACACAATGTTGGAAGATGAGCAATTAAATAGTCCTGAGATGGTATGTTTGATGTTGTTGGGACCAGTAATGGTGTTGTCCGGGTTTATGTGGCAGCAAAGTTGGCATCTGGGTTTATTGCAGGCTCTGGTACCAGTGTCCATGTTGAGTCCTGTTTTTGTATTATTGTGGGTGAGGAGCTGTTTGAGATTGGGTGGCTGTTTGTAGGCGATGAAGGGTCTTCCTCCCAGAGCTTGAGAAAGAGAACTGTCATTGTCTAGGAGAGGTTGTAGATCTCTGATGATGCGTTGTACTGTTTTAATTTCTTCATCCTGTTTCTCTTTCTTTCTTTCTTTCTTTCTTTCTTTCTTTCTTTCTTTCTTTCTTTCTTCTCCTCCTGAGCAGATCCAAGGGGAGAACAAGGTGGCTGTGGAAGCCAGGACGGCGCAGTACAGAGGGGTCTTTGGCACCATGGCGACGATGGTGAAGAACGAGGGGCCCAGGAGCCTCTACAACGGGCTGGTGGCCGGCCTGCAGCGCCAGATGAGCTTTGCCTCTGTCCGCATCGGGCTGTACGATTCGGTGAAGCATTTCTACACCAAGGGCTCCGAGCGTAAGTGGACTTGGGCCTCTGGGGCCAAGTATCGTGGAATCGTGCAACTGTGGAGTTGGGAGAGGGACCCCCAAGGGCCATCTAGTCCAACCCCCTGCAGTGCAGCTATGGAATTCCTGACGAAAGTACCTAAAGGCCAGCATGGGGGCCTTCCTTCCTTGACCCCAGAGACAGTGGTTCTCAAAGGGTGGGGCAGGAAAGGGTGGCGGGAAGATTCAAGGACAGTCAAAGAAACATCTAAAAATTGGTATAGTATATAACCATCACCTCCTGGCAAATAGAAGGGGAAGAAATGGAAGCAGTGAGAGATTTCACTTTTTTGGGTTCCACGATCACTGCAGATGGTGACAGCAGTCACGAAATTAGAAGACGCCTGCTTCTTGGGAGAAAAGCAATGACAAACCTAGACAGCATCTTAAAAGGCAAAGACATCACCTTGCCGACAAAGGTCCGTATAGTTAAAGCTATGGTTTTCCCAGTAGTAATGTACGGAAGTGAGAGCTGGACCATAAAGAAGGCTGATCGCCGAAGAATTGATGCTTTTGAATTATGGTGCTGGAGGAGACTCTTGAGAGTCCCATGGACTGCAAGAAGATCAAACCTATCCATTCTCAAAGAAATCAACCCCGAGTGTTCACTAGAAGGACAGATCCTGAAGTTGAGGCTCCAGTACTTTGGCCACCTCATGAGAAGAGAAGACTCCCTGGAAAAGACCCTGATGTTGGGAAAGATGGAGGGCACAAGGAGAAGGGGACGACAGAGGATGAGATGGTTGGACAGTGTTCTCGAAGCTACTAACATGAGTTTGGCCAAACTGCGAGAGGCAGTGAAGGATAGGCGTGCCTGGCGTGCTCTGGTCCATGGGGTCACGAAGAGTCGGACACGACTGAACGACTGAACAACAACAACAACAAATATAACCTTCAGGATGTCTAAATTTCTTACGAAGGCTCTACAAATCTGTGCTATAAAACTTAAAGGGGAGTATGGGAAGTGATTTATCCTTTAAAGGTCAAGGAGAAGAAATGTAAATTGCCATTATTATTATTATTATTATTATTATTATCATTATTAATTAATTAATTAATTTTATTTTTGCTATCGTTTTCATGTGTATAATTGCTGTTTGCTAAAACACAATAAACCGACTTAGTTACAATACAGTGGTACCTCGGTTCTCAAACTTAATCCGTTCTGGAAGTCTGTTCCAAAACCAAAGCATGTTCCAAAACTAAGGCGTGCTTTCCTATAGAAACTAATGCAAAATGGATTAATCCGTTCCAGACTTTTAAAAACGACCCCTAAAACAGCAATTTAATGTGAATTTTACTATCTAACGAGGCCATAAAATGAAAGCAATAAGCAATGTACGCAATCGATCAGTAGCTGAACTGGGTTCCACACAGTCACAAAAATAAAGAGCTGCAAAAACGCAAAATAAATAGCAAAAAGAGACAGACCTCGGCGTAACACTCAAAACGGAACCGTCGCACTCAAAATGGAGCACGTTTGGCTTCCGGAAAAAGTCCGCAAACCGGTACACTTTTTTCTGGGTTTGCAGTGTTTGGCTTCCAAGTTTTTTGAGTACCAAGGCGTTTGACAACCAAGGTACCCCTGTAGTATAATAATAAAAAATCGGATATAGAACCAGAAACAGTATATCCAAGCCTCCTTTCCAGAACATTGGCTGTTCTTCTACAGTTCTCCACGACTTTTTGTCGCGAACAGGGATTTTCAACTCTGACAAATAGGAAAGATCAGCAAACTAAGCAAGGTTTCTTTGGGTCGATAAGGAGATGAGTTTGTTTGCCTCCAATTAGACCTAATATCATAGAATCATAGAATCCTAGAGTTGGAAGAGACCCCAAGGGCCATCCAGACCAACCCCCTGCCAATCAGGAAACACCATCAAAGCGTTCCTGACAGATGGCTGTCAAGCCTCCGCTTAAAGACCACCAAAGAAGGAGACTCCACCACATTCCTTGGCAACAAATTCCACTGCCGAACAGCTCTTACTGTCAGGAAGTTCTTCCTAATGTTTAGGTGGAATCTTCTTTCTTGTAGTTTGAATCCATTGCTCCGTGTCCACTTCTCTGGAGCAGCAGAAAACAACCTTTCTCCCTCCTCTATATGACATCCTTTTATATATTTGAACATGGCTATCATTTTTTTGTTATTGTTCAGTCATTCAGTTGTGTCCGGCTCTTCGTGACCCCATGGACCAGAGCACGCCAGGCACGCCTATCCTTCACTGCCTCTCGCAGTTTGGCCAAACTCATGTTAGTAGCTTCGAGAACACTGTCCAACCATCTCATCCTCTGTCATCCCCTTCTCCTTGTGCCCTCCATCTTTCCCAACATCAGGGTCTTTTCTAGGGAGTCTTCTCTTCTCATGAGGTGGCCAAAGTACTGGAGCTTCAACTTCAGGATCTGTCCTTCTAGTGAGCACTCAGGGCTGATTTCTTTGAGAATGGATAGGTTTGATCTTCTTGCAGTCCATAGCTTTAACTATACGGACCTTTGTCGGCAAGGTGATGTCTTTGCTTTTTAAGATGCTGTCTAGGTTTGTCATTGCTTTTCTCCCAAGAAGCAGGCGTCTTCTAATTTCGTGACTGCTGTCACCATCTGCAGTGATCATGGAACCCAAGAAAGTGAAATCTCTCACTGCCTCCATTTCTTCCCCTTCTATTTGCCAGGAGGTGATGGGACCAGTGGCCATGATCTTAATTTTTTTTGATGTTGAGCTTCAGACCATATTTTGCGCTCTCCTCTTTCACCCTCATTAAAAGGTTCTTCAATTCCTCCTCACTTTCTGCCATCAAGGTTGTGTCATCAGCATATCTGAGGTTGTTATTTTTTCCGGCAATCTTATTTCCAGTTTAGGATTCATCCAGTCCAGCCTTTCGCATGGACTGGATGAATCCCAAACCGGAATTAAGATTGCCGGAAAAAATATGGCTATCATATCACCCCTTGACCTTCTCTTCTCCAGGCTAAACATGAGATTACCCGGCTAAAGCAAGCTCGCACCTCTCGGTGACTTTGTATGCTTCCGGTACACGTGAAAGAGGCTCGTTTCTAATTCTATTTTGGCAATGAATCCTGTTCTTACACGGCCGCGTTCTCTGATTCTGACAGACGCTGGCATCGGCAGCCGACTTCTCGCTGGCTGCACCACCGGAGCGATGGCTGTCGCCGTGGCCCAGCCGACCGATGTGGTCAAAGTGAGATTCCAAGCGCAAGCCCGGATGGAAGGTGGCCGGAGGTACCAAGGGACCCTCGATGCCTACAAGACCATCGCGAGAGAGGAAGGGTTTCGAGGCCTCTGGAAAGGTCAGTAAATTTGGGTTTTGGCGAGGGGGAATCGGCGCTTCCAAAATCCTCCAAGCCATTACTGTTTTCCTTATTGCATTTATATTCCAATATTTTCCTCCGAGCAGCTCAAGGTGGTGTAAAAGTTTGCCTCCTCCCCATTTCATCCGCACAACGACCCTGTGAGGTAGGCTAAAGCCACCCAGTGAGCTTTGTGGCCAAATGGGGATTTGAACCCTGATGTCTCTCAGGTCCTAGTCCAGCACTATATCACGGTGGCTCAGTTCAGAGTTGCTAACTCATGCCCTGTTACAAAGAGACCTCGCCTTCGTGCATCTTCTTTTGTTTTGTTTTTAATTTTCTTTTTTTTAAAATTTGAAATATTCATTAAACATCCTTAAAATACCAATGACTTCCCTTCCTCTCTTTCCTTTGGTTCATTTTGCATAACATAAATCCCTGCGTATTTTACCTAAACTAAACCATTCAGTATTCCATTACTACATCCATGAAAAATCATTTACACTTATTTTTCGCTGAAAACGCTTCCACCGTTTTCAAGTGTACACAGTTTCCCCCCATATATTCAATAAACATATTCCAATCATATTTAAACGCATGTTCTTCTTGTTCTCTTTTCTATATGTTAGATCTGCGAGCTGCGCATGTTCCATCTGTTTAAATTGCCATTCTTTAGTCGGGACCTCACTCGTTTTTCATTTTTGGGCTAACAAAACACAGGCCGCGGTAATTTTATCCCGTGAACCGCCCTGAGACCTGCGGGTTTAGGGTGGTATATAAATTTAACAAATAAGTAAATAATGGCATGAAACCCGTAATTTTCCCTTTGCATTTCTGTAATCTGAGTTAAATATGGTGGCCTCTGACACCACAACTTTCTGCAAACCCATAACCAACCCACCCCCTGTGTCTTTGGCTTCTTCTAAAAATATCTACAGTGGTGCCTCGCAAGATGAAATTAATTCGTTCTGCGAGTCATGTCTTGCGAAGCACAGTCGGAGGAAGCGTGGTTTTACAAAAGAAATAATAATCGCAGATGTTTTCGTTTTGCAAGTCACGGCCATAGGAAAATTCATCTTGCGAGTCACCCTTTCGTTAGCAAATGCCTTTCGTCTCGCGAGTTTTTCGTCTAGCGAGGCATTCGTCTAGCGAGGTACCACTGTATATTGAAAATTTTCAACTGAAAGTACAATAAGAATCAACCTAGTCAACAGAACAAGACTAATAAAAAGCGGGGAACCCAAAATAAGGAAAGAAGGAGAGAGAAGATATCTATAAGGCCATTTGCCATATTAATACCATTTATTGACATGCAGAGAAGTGGACCCTAACCCTGGGAGACCCTTTCTACCCTGTCTTTCATCCAAGGACCCTCGTCCTCCGACTGCCCCCCTTCCTGTGTATTTCCTCCCCAGTCCAAGATAAAACACTTCCTGCCCCCTGAAAAAAGACACTTTTTATAAATGTTCCCAAATCCAAATCGTAAAGATATAAAAAGGAAACAAGAGAAAAAAGGAGGAAACAAACAAACAAACAAACGGCGTATAAGACGACTGGGCGTATAAGACGACCCCCAACTTTTCCAGTTAAAATACAGAGTTTGAGATATACTCGACCACAGATTCTCCACCCGGCATCTAAGACGACCCCTGACTTTTGAGAAGATTTTCCTGGATTAAAAAGTAGTCTTATACGCCAGAATATACAGTATTATTCAAAATAGTTACCACAGACACTCCTGGGTAATTTCTTGCTGTGGCTGACAATCGGCTTTTCTCCCAAACTGCTCACGGTATCCTTCCCCTGCTTTTGCTTTTCTTATATGTGCTTTGCTTCCGCTTTGTTTCTTTTTGGATAATAATTTTTATTGGTTTTCAGTTACTGTACGGTAACCCAATAAAAGCCTCATTGTCAATACCAAATTATAATACAATTAATAATGCCAATTGTTCAGATGCCAGATTATATTATTTTGTTGCATTCCCCACCCCCCGGCCATGCTAGAATGGATTATTATTTATTTATTTTTAAACAGAGTTTATTAGCGTTTTCATAATATAACACAAACCCAAACCCACACCTACAAATACAAAAACAAATACAAATACACATAATGCCAGGATTCTTCTTCTTGTTTGTATACCTTACATAAAAAAAAAAAAATTCTAGTTCTGAATCTTGACTTTTGACTTCCCCCGCCTTTTCACCTTCGGTTTTAAATCGATATACTACTTTCTTAACATCTTTTCTCTATAAAAAAAACTTTAACTTTAATTAAAAATAACACAATTATCTTGATCTTTCTATTATAACAAAAATCTTAACCAAATATTCTTATAAAGACTAAACTTATTTCTTCTATCCTTTATCATGCTGCTTTTAACTTAAAATTCAATATCTCCCTACTTGTTTAAAATAAACTTATAATTAACAGACTTCACTCTCCGATTTCAGATACCATGACAGACCATTTGGAATATACATTTAATACTTCAACCCACTCCCCCTCTGTCCATTGTCTTTCTCTGTCTTTCACCAGAACCGGATCTCCAATTCTCTTCTTCTAAATGTCCACAGATCCAGGCAGCATTCACAACAGACCTTGCATCAGGCTTCAGGGTGTCCATCACTTCTTTTTTGGGCTCCTCCGTTTCTTTGTACCATACTTCTTCTTGTAGAAATCTTAATTCCATGTCCCTTGCCCCCGAGCTCCCACTTCGGGGTCTGGATATTATAAATTTTCCCGTTCCGGGGCTGCCACCCCCAGAAATCGGTTCCTTTTCCCGGAGTTGCCCAGCCATTTCAAACCATCCTTCAAGCACCCCTCCCAGCTCTTTGCCAAGGTTCGATTCCATTGTATAAAACTTTTGAAAAGCCTCATCTGTGGAAGTTAAGTCCATTTTCTTTAAAATCCCACACAAGACTTGTAATTTCCGATCAAGCAGTTCCAGCTTCAAGACAGTGAGCATTTCCTCATCTTTTAAACCAGAGTTCAATACAAGTGCGAGCACAAAGTCCAGCATTTTGAAAGGGAGGGTGGGTATCAAATTTCAGCTCCTGTCTCTTCCTTCCTTTGTTTCAATTTTTTCCCACGACGGTCCAAATCGTCGCCATTTTTCCGAAGCCGGAGTGTAAAGACCAAAACTTCAAATGGAGATATTTTTCCCCAATTAATCCCCAGAGGGAAATCTCAGCAGTCTCAGTTTTCAAATTCCAGATACTTTCTATCGATTATTGTAGCAGCAGTCACTTAAACTGGTTAGTTTCTTTCATCTCCCGAAGGGAAGGGAGGCGGGCTGCCTTTCCTCTTTCCCCCAGATCGTTCCAAGATTAAAAAAAAAGTCAGTCAAGTACTCACAACCACTGGGTTCTTATCAGCTCGTTAAAGACAGGTAGAACTTAGACGCTCATCACAGGCTTTGTCGCCGCATTTACATCCCGGTTGGGGCATGTCCCCTATAGCCCGGCTCCGTCGTCCCTTCACCCCCACTCCCCCTTTACAGGGGGAGCGGGGGAAGGGTTCGGAGCCACAACGGGCACAGCCGGGGAGCCCAGGGTGCGGGACGCTCTTCCCGCACCCCAACCGGAGCCCCGCTTTGCGGTGGCGGGGCTCCTAACCCCCGGGATGGACTGGGCGCTTCGCAGCCGAAGCAGCCCACGACCACCCGCAATGGCGTCGCCGCCGGAAGTCCTAGAATGGATTATTTGATAGTTCAACTCCGCATTCCCAAAACTTAGAAATTCCAATTGCACACCAGTCAGAATAACAAACCCCGCCAGCTGCAGTTTTGACGACCTCCATTCGCATTAACGCATCAAATAATTTTTGCTTCCCCTCTGTCTAGGTACCTCCCCTAATATAACCCGGAACGCGCTTGTCAATTGCGCTGAGCTGGTGACCTACGACCTCATCAAGGATGCTCTGCTCAAGTACAACCTCATGACAGGTGGGGACCGATGGCTTCTGTTGCTTGGAGGAGCTCAGCAGATGACCAAAGGGTTATTAATTTAATACCAGCACATAAAATTACATATTGCTGCTTGTCTGTTTGACATCTGCCGGGAGGGCGTTCCACAGGGCGGGCGCCACTACCGAGAAGGCCCTCCTGCCTGTTTCCCTGTAACTTTGCTTCTTGCAGTGAGGGAACCAGCAGAAGACCCTCGGAGGAGGACCTCAGTGTCCGGGCTGAAGGATAGGGATGGGAGATGCTCCTTCAGGTATACAAGGCTGAGGCTGTTTAGGGCTTTCAAGGTCAGCACCCAAACATGGACTGGAGACATGTGCATTATTTTGGCAATAGCCAAAGTCTGTAAGTTCTTACAGACAAATGTAGATTTTTCAAGGTTCTCCACGCTGGGCTTTTTCTTCTCCTTGGCGATCACTCGTTGGCATGTAAGATTGTCTTCCATGAACACAATGAGTCCGTAAATGACTGTGGAGGCCAATTCTGGATCCACACATCCTTCCACAGTGGGGACATAGGTTTCTGGGCAGGAGTTGATCACGGTGCGGAGTTTGCCAAGCGTGCCTTCCTCTTAGCACGCTTCTCCTTTGCGTCCTGAGTTCGAGTGTCTTCAAATCCCATGACACCTTTGGTAAAGGCTGTTCTCCAGTTGGAGCGCTCGCAGGCCAGTGTTTCCCAGTTGTCAGTGTTTATGCTGTATTTTTTGAGAGAGTCTTTAAACCTCTTTTGTTGACCACCAGCATTACGCTTTCCATTTTTAAGTTGGGAATAGAGTAGTTCATGGGTAAGCAATCTAAGGTCCGGGGGCTGGATCTGGCCCAAATGTTGATGTTGAAGAATCATCGCTTTGGCACTGGGGATCTTTGCTTCGTCCTGCTCCATCAGGTTCCTTTGCTACTATGAAGGTGGATTTGCTAAGGACTCTCAGAAGGGGGTAGGTTTCAAAACCCTCTAGAATTATTTTTATTTTAAGCTGGCAAGTGCTTTAGGAGGCAGCCCTGCGCCACGCAGCATTTATCACAAAAGCTGTGCTGAATTAATTTTTGTCTTGGCTGCTGGCTGTGAAAGGATTCTTAGTTTTTATGTTAGGGATTCAAGACAAGACTTGCATTATTAAGCCAGCGTTGTCCATTTGCAAGCAAGTTTTGATTTTTTTATATATATTTATCAATCAGGCGGAAGGAATTTTTTTTTTTTTAAAGAAACCTTTTATTGGATGGGAGAGAGGCCTGGGAAGGAAGCTGAGTAATAATAATTGTTTGTTTGTTTGTTTGTTTTATTATTTATACCCCAGCCACCCTGGGCGGCTTCCAACAAAATATTAAAATACAATAATTCATCAAACATTAAAAGCTTCCCTAAACAGGGCTGCCTTCAGATGTCTTCTTAAAGTCTGGTAGTTGTTTTTCTCTTTGACATCTGGTTGGAGGGTGTTCCACAGGGCGGGTGCCACTACTGAGAAGGCCCTCTGCCTGATTCCCCGTAACTTGGCTTCTTGAAGTGAGGGAACCACCAAAAGGCCCTCGGCGCTGGACCTCAGTATCCAGGTAGATCGATGGGGGAGGAGACGCTCCTTCAGATATACTGGACCGAGTCCATTTAGGGCTTTAAAGGTCAGCACTAACACTTTGAATTGTGCTCGGAAACGTACTGGGAGTAAATCTGCATTTCAGGACAAAGGCAACGGCAGGAGTTCGCCCACAGCTAACTTCCACGTCACAAGCTTTTGGCTTTAGTTTTTTTTGTGTTGCCCAGCCACATATTCTGCAATGGCAGTCTTGGGGAAGCGATTTGGTTTTCTGCCCGACTCACGATGCCTCTCTGTGTGCTGTAATGGTTAAGAGCGGTGGACTCGTAATCTGGGGAACCGGGTTCGTGTCTCCGCTCCTCCACATGCAGCTGCAGGGTGACCTTGGGCTAGTCACACTTCTCTGAAGTCTCTCAGCCCCACTCATCTCACAGAGTGTTTGTTGTGGGGGAGGAAGGGAAAGGAGAATGTGAGCTGCTTTGAGACTCCTTCGGGTAGTGATAAAGCGGGATATCATATCCAAACTCTTCTTCTTCTTCTTGCAGACAATCTCCCTTGCCACTTCACCTCTGCGTTTGGAGCCGGCTTCTGCACGACTGTCATCGCCTCCCCTGTCGACGTAGTAAAGACCAGATATATGAACTCTGCCCCCGGCCAATACGGAAGTGCCGTGAAGTGTGCCCTCGCCATGCTGCGGAAGGAGGGGCCCCTCGCCTTTTACAAAGGGTGAGTCTCCATCTCCCTTGAAGGCTCCCACCGGGCAGGAAGTTGGCGGGAGCTGGGAATTGGGGCGAGGCGGCTGGGCTGTTTGCAAACCATTTGGGGCTGGGGACCCCCGGGCAATGGAGGCTGGTGCCCCCCCCCCTGTGCCAACCTCAGCCTACCTTCATCCAGCCCCTTTGTAGAATGTGGGAAACAGATGGCGGACAAGACAAGAATTGCTGTCTTATTCCGTGCAAAAGACACTGTATTTTTGCTATTAAAAAATAGGCAAAAATTGGGGGTTGTCTTATATTGGGGGCCGGGTGGGTGATTGGCTGTGACTGAAGGGCAATTCCCCCCCCCCATAAAAGCTCAACAGCTCAAGCAATATAGATTTTTTAAATTTTGGCATAAAAAAAATAGTCATCTTTTATGTGGAAAAATACGGTACAGTGGAACCCCAGAAGCCGAACGCCTTCCTTTGAACTCTAACGTATCAGCTCCCGAATGATCGGAAACAGGAAGTGATTGATTCAGTTTCTGAACGATTTTTGGAAGCCGAACGTCCGGCATGGCTTCCGGTTGTCTGCAGGACGCAATCGGAAGCCGCGCCTTGGTTTTTTAACTGTTCCGGGAGTCGAACGGACTCCCATAACAGATTAAATTAGAGAAGGCTACACGGCTGCGAGAAGATGGACAGACACAGGACTTTGCCACTTTTGACTCATGCGGCGGGTTTTTTGAAAGGGTGGGCATAGGGTAAAATATTGGAATTAAAAATGATACTTCATTTTACTATGGTTTTGACAATCGGACATGGACACTGCGACAATGGAAAACGTTATGAGAGACAAAATTTCGAGACCAAAAGGGAGGGCAGAATAAGATAAGGGAAATGGTTTTGGGAATATGATTAATGTGGAAAAATTTTGGTTAAGAGATTAAGAAAGCACAGAAGTACTATGAGGCGGAAGTAGAGAAATGTTAATAAAAAAAGGAGCGGAATATGTTTTTTAAATTAGATTTAAAGATGTGAGGAAAACTGGAATTATGTGATAATTTGGAAACCAGCAAGGGGGTGGGTGGGTGAGGAAGTCACCTTAGGAAGTAATGATGGGAATCTAATTAACTGACCCAGGAAGAGGCTCAGGACTAAGTTATGATTTAGAAAATATGAGGTTAAACGTGAAATGATTTTTGCTACCTCTGTGAGAGGGTTTTTTTTGTATTTGCTGCTCCCCTCGGTAGGAGAGGGGGGAGTATGGAGAGTTTAACCCTGTATTGATTTGTGTGGTTTTTTTTAATTGGAAAACCTTATAAATTCTTAATAAAATAAATAAATAAATTAGGAAACCAAGGTACGGCTGCAGTTGGCTCTGCCTGTCATGGGCTCTGGCGCCACCTAGTGGTATGTAGGCTACTTGCCTTCTGCCCTCCCAGTCTCAATGGGCACCAGCCATCATTGCCTATGAACTACCTGTTCCTTGGGATCCATGCTCTGTGTGTTTTTTCCTGTTGCCTCCCAAAGATGCAGATCTCTTGGCTGCCAAAGGATGGGCATCCTTTGAATTGGGGAGGAAGGTGCTCAGTTGAGCAACTTGGCACTTTTGAGATTTGTCCCCTGGTCATATCTTTTGTTCCAACAGGCCTTTGGGAACTCTCCTCTTCCTCATTCTATTTTAAAGGGCTTTTTATAATTCTATGCTTTATTATTATTATTATTATTATTATTATTACTATTATTATCATCAGTATTCTAATAGATTTGGGTTTTTCGTATTGTTTTAATTCCGTTAAATTGCTTTTTGGTCGTTGTCTTTTATGTGGTTCTTAGCTTTTTGTGTTTTATCTGCGCCGTTTTAATTTGTGCAAAAGCTGCCTTGGGTCCTGGTCCTGCGAAAAAGGCATGAATAAATATATTAATTAATAATACGTCCATCTAATGTTAAAGGCCAGGGTTTTAAGGAAAGGTGGAATCTGGGGGCCACAGCTTGGGTTTTCAGGTGCCCCCCCCCAAAAAAAAACCTTGCTCTCCTCATTCATCCATTCATGTTGCTTCTGCATTTGCTAAATTCCTTTGTCAGCCTTCATCCAAGGCTCACAAAACAGTTTGCAACATAAAAAGAAACAAAAATACATACCACAGTGACCAAAGCAATAACTCCCCTTGCCATCCATCAACAGGATCTCCTCTCAATTTTCCATTTGTTCTAACGCTAGCTCTGTTTGCCTGGTCTCTCTCTCTCTCTCTCTCTCCATCTCTCAGCTTCACTCCCTCGTTTTTGCGGCTTGGATCCTGGAACGTGGTGATGTTCGTGACCTACGAGCAGCTGAAGCGAGCCATGATGGCGGCCCGCGGATCCCGGGAGGCCCCCTTCTGAGCCAGCGGGCGGGCGCATTTCACAGATCTCACACATACGCGCGCACAACGGATCCTCGATCTGGATCTCCCCCTCGGCAGCAGAACCTTCTCCCTTCGTCTCTTCTCCCTTATTATCATTTTTTTTTAAAAAAACTACTCCTCTCTTAACATTGATGTGGCTTCCGTTTCGTTACAAACAGAAGCTCTTGGCTGCTTTTAAAAAGTGATTTGTTCTCGACGTGTTACGGTGTGGTCTACCTTTCTCCTTTCAACTGCGGGACCACGAGTGCTTTATTAAGCTCTGAGAAATTTAGACCGCGGGGGCTCAACTTGCGAGAGGGCTCCCGTTTCCCTTTTCTATCTGTAACATCCGCAGAGAGTTATAAATTTGTGCTTTAGATATACTTGATAACTTTAGTTACACACACACATCCCGTTACCCAGGGCTGTGCTTTCCCCCCCAAGCAGAGGTGCTTGGAATAATTCACAAGTGACTAGTCCAGCCTTGCCCCAGCCTGGCATAGGTGCTGATGGGAGTTGTAGTCCAAAACAAATGGAGTGCACCAGGTTGGGGGCAAGGCAGCGCTTGCTGCTTGTGGGTTCCTCCGACCAAGCAAGGAGAGATTCAGGCCGGATTCCTGCCGATTTATTTATAGAGTGCTGGCGATTTGCAAGCAGAGTGTGGGCTGCCTCGCAGCAGCAATCCTCCCGTGCTTTTGCATTTTAATAACTTTTTTCTTTTCTTTAAAGTAGCTTATTCCGGGCAAGGGTTGCTTCCAATCTTGGAGCCCCACAAGGGGAGGAAGAAACTCTCCGTGCTGTACGGCGTCTCCCCACTTTATAGGGAGTCGGCAAGGGACGTTACCTTGCATGTACACAGACATCTGCCACTGCTTTGTCGCTCTTGAGTCTAGGTCAGTTTCAGGCAAACTGGGTTTTGTTTGGAAACCCTTATGCATCTTGCAAGGCTGTTGGCATAAGCCCTGTAGCTCCAGTTAATTGTGTTGGTGCCCCCTGCTGGGCAGCTTAAAGAGAGAAAAAACAGTACACATTTCCTAGGATCCCCCAAAGCCTGGAATTTTTCATTTTTTTAGGGTTGCCTGTTTGCGACTTGGAAAAGCCTCCTGGCCAGCGGTTCTGGAGACACAAAGGAGGTTGAGGACGCCAGGCCTTCCCCTCCCATGGTCTTTCTTGGTAGGGCAAAAGGAATGTCTCCTTGGCATCCAGTTCGCTGGCAGGAGATGCTGGCTGGTGGAGAGGGAATCTGGCACCCTCACCCTCCTTGGCTGGAGGCATCTCCGGCAAACAGGAAAACCTTTCCAGTTCCCAGTCCACCAGCCCAGGTGGTCCTTCTGTTTTCCGGGAAGCGACTCTCTCCTTTAGGGTTTTCTGCAGAGCTTAATAAAAGACCTCGTATCTCGGTTAACAGTGCACAACTTTTAAAAACTTTCCAAGTAGAGGGGAAAAAATGCATTGTGAGGCTTCTTGTGTGTTTTTAACATTTCGGTGGCGCTGTTTGTGACGGTGGAAAGCGGCGGTAGGTTTTATTCCTTTTTTTAAAAGCACCTTTTTGTGTTGTGCATGTCTCGTTTTTTAAAAATAAAGCTAAAGTACAAAGCTGCCCTGTGCTCGTTCCTGCAGCGTCTTCTGGGTGCATATCTATGATTCCACAAGGCGGCTCAAATCGACCAAGCAAATGTAGAATACCTCCACCTGGTCCATGGACCAGGTCCTGATCTGGGAAGAGAGATCTGCAGGTGGAAGAAACCTTCAAGTGGTGTAAAGTGGTCCCTTGGTTCTCAAACTTAATCCGTTCCGGAAGTCCGTTCCAAAACCAAGGCGCACTTTCCCATAGAAAGTAAGGCAAAATGGATTAATCCGTTCCAGACTTTTAAAAACAACCCCTGAAAGAGTAATTTAACATGCATTTTACTATCTCACGAGACCTTAAAATGAAAGCAATAAACAATGTACTGCAGTCACACAATCTATCAATCAGTAGCTGAACTGGGTTCCACTGGGTCACAAAAACAAAATGAAAAAGAGCCGCAAAAACCAAAACGCAAAATAAATAGCAAAAACAGACAGACCTCGGCGTAACACTCAAAATGGAAGCATGGCACTCAAAATGGAGCACGTTTGACTTCCGGAAAAAGTTCACAAACCGGAACATTTACTTCCGGGTTTGCAGTGTTTGGGTTCCAAGTTGTTTGAGCACCAAGGCGCTTGAGAACCAAGGGACCACTGTACTGAAGATCTGTAAATAGGTCTCTGCATTGTTGGCCTCAACTTGTTGTTTAGTCGTGTCCGACTCTTCGTGACCCCATGGACCAGAGCACGCCAGGCACTCCTGTCTTCCACTGCCTCCCGCAGTTTAGTCAGACTCATGTTAGTAGCTTCGAGAACACTGTCCAACCATCTCATCCTCTGTCCTCCCCTTCTCCTTGTGCCCTCCATCTTTCCCAACATCAGGGTCTTTTCCAGGGAGTCTTCTCTTCTCATGAGGTGGCCAAAGTCTTGGAGCCTCAGCTTCAGGATCTGTCCTTCCAGTGAGCACTCAGGGCTGATTTCCTTCAGAATGGATCGGTTTGATCTCCTTGCAGTCCATGGGACTCTCAAGAGTCTCCTCCAGCACCATAATTCAAAAGCATCAATTCTTCGGCGATCAGCCTTCTTTATGGTCCAGCTCTCACTTCCATACATCACTACTGGGAAAACCATAGCTTTAACTAGACGGACCTTTGTTGGCAAGGTGATGTCTCTGCTTTTAAAGATGCTGTCTAGGATTGTCAGCAAATGAGCTGGTTGCATCTATTTGTGGGGTTGTGGGTGCTTCTCTCCAGACCAGCAGTCGCAAAGAAGGGAGGACCAAAATCTGGCAAAAAATAGTAAGCTTTTATTTCTTTGAAGAAAAGGGGGTCAAGGAAAGGAGCAAAGGGATAGGATTTCGGATGGTGGGGTGGCGTTGCTCAGGTCAGGAGGGCTTGCCTCAGCATATCCTTCTTGGCCGGGGTGAGCCGTTGGGGAAAGAGGATGTCGAAGTACATGATGAGGTCCCCCTTGCAGGTGGGGTCGCTGGACAGGGGCATTCCCTCTCCCGGCACCACCTTGAAGTACTTGGGGCTGAAAGGAAAAGAGAGGCCTTAGTCAGATTCAGCGGCTGGTGGGCGTGGGAAGAGAAAAGGGGCTTCCCTCAACAGAGAAATAATAAAAATAATTTAGGATTTATACTGTACCCATCTGGCTGGGTTCCCGCAGCCACTCTGGGCAGCTCCCAACAGAATATTAAAAACACGATAAAACATCAAACATTAAAAAAACTTCCCTAAACAGGGCTGCCTTCAGATGTCTTCTAAAAGTCGCATCGTTGTTTATTTCCTTGACATCTGATGGGAGGGCAGGCACCACCACCGAGAAGGCCCTCTGCCTGGTTCCCTGTAACCTCACTTCTGGCAGGGAGGGAACCACCAGAAGGCCCTTGGAGCTGGACCTCAGTGTCTGGGAGGAATGATGGAGGTGGAGACACTCCGTCAGTTATGCTGGGCCGAGGCCGTTTAGGGCTTTCAAGGTCAGCACCAGCACTTTGAATTGTGCTCGGAAACGTACTGGGAGCCTTCCCACCCCCTTTTTCCTGGCTGATGTGTAGCTTTGCATCACCACCTCCAAGGGTCAATTGTATATGGAAAGCGAGCAAATCCTAGAAACATGAATCATAGAATTGGAAGGCACCTGAGGGTCATCTAGTCCAACCCCCTGCAATGCAGGAATCTCAGTTAAAGCATCCAAGACAGATGGCCATTTAACTTCTGCTTAAAGACCTCCAAGGAAGGAGAGTCCACCACCTCCCAGGGGAGACCATTCCGCCGTCAAACAGCTCTTACTATCAGAAAGTTCTTCCTGATGTTTAGTCGGAATCTCCTTTCTTGTAACGTGAAGCCATGGGTTCGAGTCCTGCCCTCCAGAGAAGGAGAAAAAAAGCTTGTTTTGGAACGGCCTCCCTCGGAAGGTGTTGGACTCTCCTTCCTTGGAGGTGGGGTGGCCATCCCATCATGGATTTTTTATAGCTGCGATCGTGCATTGCAGGGGGCTGGTCTAGATGACCCTTGGGGAACCCTTCCGAGTCTACAAAACTCTTAGGGTTCCACGGTTCCTCCCCTTCTATGACAAGGGTTATGGGCTGCAGGCACTTACTGTACGATGTCATTCAGAGGGATGTTGAGCAGCCTCTCGTCGAGAGTCCTCACATCCACGGTGCACCCAGTCAGGGCCTGCGAAGGAAAGTGCCGGAGGCTAAGGGCAGGCATTTATCTATCAGATCTAAATATTGCCTTTCGCCGTAAGATCTCAGGATGGTTCACAGAATTCCCAGTAGCCTAAATTTCTGACAGCTGAGGCACACTTAATTTCTGAATTACAATGAGTCACACTTTGACTCCTTTGACACAGAGAAGCTTGGCTTTCGGCTTACGTCCAGCATTTTGAGGACTCTGGGGAGGAGTCCGTACTCCCTGTTCCTGCGTGAGTGCTGGGCCTGCCTCTGGAAGCAGAACGGGGCTTCACACAGAGAAGCGGCGGGAAGCCTCCTTGGAGGGGGGGGTGGCGGCTACAATCCCAAGAATGAATGGGCACCGCAGTGACACCAAGAGCGTGGACGGGAGATGATTGGCGATGTTGACAAAAGCAGGGAGGGACACACACTTCTCGCTGCCTGCAGGAAACCTCCCTTGAGCCCCCCCCCCCCAGCGCTTCCCTCCATGCAGACAGGCTGCGGGAATTTCAATTCTAGCTGTGCTCTTCAAACATGGGTCTGAAATGCCCCGTGAGACATTTCGTTCTCAAGCTGCCAGAGCTCACTGGTGAGAAAGAAAGGAAATCCAGGCTGGAGCTGAGGTGTCTGCCTTCAGAAGAGGCTGCCCGCTGCCCCTCTCTGTGAGTCTCTGCTCGGCAGTCTTCCATTAGCTCAGGAAGCGGGGGGGTTGCTGCATGGATCCTGAGAAGAGGGTTAGTCTCCCCCATAACATATAGTAAGCAGAAGGGGCATTATTAGTCCACCTGGGGAGGAAAAGGGGGACAGTTTGGCTCCCGGAATGCCTTCATTACCTTCCCCAAAGGGAGTGGGGCCACATAGATCAGGTTATCATCTTCTCTCTTAAACCTGGGGTGGATCTTCTCCTTGACGATGAAGATGATGTCTGCCGGGATGATGTTTGGGCCCTGGAATGAAATGCAGGAAGAAGCCCAAAGGGCGTGTGGGGTTCAGACCCAATGGTTGTCCCTGGCACCTGCAGGGAGGGCAGAAGGTAGCAACCACTGACCCCTTTGCCCACCAAGAGGTGGGAAGTGTGCCCACGCAGGGGCAAGCCCGGTCCCACCCCCCACCCCCACCAAAACAACCAAGTGCTGCATTGGTTGGATTTCGACCTGATGTTATAAAACCCATGGCTGCAGTCCAGAGAAAAACTGCTCATGCTGCAGCTATTGAGGCTGGAAGCAAGCCCTGTGAGAATCACCTCTCCAGTTTCATGGGGACTAACTTTAGCACAGGGTCGTGCAAGGTAACCCTCGAGTCGGAATCATTCTCTCGTAACAGCAAATATTGAGATGCAATCGTGGGCAGGGGCACGCCAAGATTTAAGCAGCCTCTCTACTCCCTTGCCCCCCAGGTGGCATTACCTGGTCTCCCTCCTCCTGAAAGGTGATCCTAGTTCCTTGTTTCCACCCTGAGCGTACATCGATGGTCAAGATCTTGTCTTTGATGGTGGAAGCGTGGCCGTCATCATTCATGACCTGAAGGGTTTAGAGAGGAGTCGTGAAAGAAGAAGAAGAAGAAGAAGAAGAAGAGGAGGAGGAGTTTGGATTTGATATCCCGCTTTATCGCTACCCGAAGGAGTCTCAAAGCGGCTAACATTCTCCTTTCCCTTCCACCCCCACAACAAACACTCTGTGAGGTGAGTGGGGCTGAGAGACTTCAGAGAAGTGTGACTAGCCCAAGGTCACCCAGCAGCTATGTGTGGAGGAGCGGAGACACGAACCCGGTTCCCCAGATTACGAGTCTACCACTTTTAACCACTACACCACACTGGTGGTGAGTGGCCCTGGGTGAGTGGCCGCCGAGACCATATAACACCGGTCCTGAAAGTCCTACATTGGCTCCCAGTATGTTTCCGAGCAGTTCGAAAGCACGTCAAAGTGCAAGTAGATAAATAGGTACCGCTCCAGTGGGAAGGTAAATGGCGTTTCCGTGCGCTGCTCTGGTTTGCCAGAAGCGGCTTAGTCATGCTGGCCACATGACCCGGAAGCTGTATGCCGGCTTCCTCGGCCAATAAAGCGAGATGAGCACCGCAACACCAGAGTCGTCCGCGACTGGACCTAATGGTCAGGAGTCCCTTTACCTATACCTATGTTTCTGAGCACCATTCAAAGTGTTGGTGCTGACCTTGAAAGCCCTCAATGGCCTCGGCCCAGTATACCTGAAGGAGCGTCTCCACCCCCATCGTTCAGCCCAGACACTGAGGTCCAGCTCCGAGGGCCTTCTGGCAGTTCCCCTCCTGCGAGAAATGAGGTTACAGGGAACCAGGCAGAGGGCCTTCCCAGTAGTGGCGCTGGGCCTGTGGAATGTCCTGCCACCAGATGTCAAGGAAATAAACAACGCCGAAGGAGTTCCTTTCCTTACCCTGCGTGAAATCTTGATTTTTTTGGTGCATCCGTAGAACAAGTCCTCCAGCGAAAGGTAGAGGTCTCTCTCGATCGGAGGGTCCTTCTTTTTCACTCCCCTCCCTCGTAGCCCCCCAAACGCCATGTTGACTTCAGCCCCTTCGGCTGTGTAGAACTCTAAGCAAGAAAAAAGTCAGTGTTGGTGGGTAGGGTGTAATGATTATTATTATTTTATACATCACTAACTGAAAAAGGAGGAAGATGCCTGGGTGCCACCACTAAGAAGGCCCCTATAAATACTCAGAATTGTGGCAGCCTACCTTAAATGAAAGAGATCAAAGGTTTTGACCCTTTGAGCAAACAGATTGAGGTGCAAGGCAGGAATATGTTTTCGTTTTTTTAATTGCTCTGTACTCCCCGTTTCTGCCCCTATTCCTGCAGTTTTCTCCCCTACCTTGATGCCACATTTTGGACTTCAAGTCCCATCATCCCTGACCATTGGCTGTGCTGGTGGGAACTGTAGTCCAAAACAGACCAGGTGGAGGAAGGTTGGATTCCTGCTTTCTCCAGTTAAATGGATAACAGGAGGTGCCTCAATAGATCCCTCTCTACCTGAGACTCTGGAAAGCCACTACCCATAAAGGAACCAACGGTCTGACTCAGGAGAAGGCAACTTTATACTGTCATGAGTTTGCGTCCAGCTAGTGTGTTAAAATACAAGCCAGGCTAGCTTCCTGGGGTGGTAATCGGCTGGGTGATGAGCCATTAAGAGAACAAAGGAAAAGGGGCTCTGTGCAAGATGGGAAATGGGTGGGCCCCCTCCATCAACTTGCGAACAGTGTTCGAAATTAGCCGGGCGCGTTTTGCCACTGGCATGGGTCCAACGGCCACCATGTGGAGATCTCTGGATGCCAAGCTGGCAACTAGGGAAAGCGAAATGTCACAGAAGGATATGAAATATTTTCCTTGAAGCTTAAGTTTGCTTTATTCTGTATTATTTGGCGTTTTAATCTCAAACTGCTTTGAGATTTGCTCTTTAAAATATAAAGAGGTATAGAAATGAAATTAGAAGAAGAAGAGGAGGAGGAGGAGGAGGAGTAGTTTGGATTTGATATCCCGCTTTATCACTACCCGAAGGAGTCTCAAAGCGGCTAACATTCTCCTTCCCCTTCCTCTGTGAGGTGAGTGGGGCTGAGAGACTTCAGAGAAGTGTGACTAGCCCAAGGTCACCCAGCAGCTGCAGGTGGAGGAGCGGAGACGCGAACCCGGTTCACCAGATTACAGGTCTACTGCTCTCAACCACTACACCACACTACTAATAAGACTACTAACAAGTTCAATTGCAAAACAAACAAACAAACCAGGCACCTAGGCATTCCATTGTGGCAACTGTAACCTAGGTCTAAGGTGCCATTTGGCGATTATTTTATGTATCTCAATTTCTAGCACTGCTCTCAGATAGCAAGACGGACAAAGCCCGAGTTTAGAGTGGAGAGATGTGACCTAGATCAAAAGCGGCAAGCTAGAGAGAGAGAGAGAGAGAGAGAGAGAGAGAGAGAGTCAGAGCATTGTTTGAGAGCAAAGTTGGGTTTCTGTCTGAATCCAAGGCTGCGACTATGGGAGAAACAAGACCTTCTTGAGATGTTGATGCTGTGAAGCCCTCCATCGTAGGCTCAGGCTGTATATATGTGTAAATAAACCATATATTCTAAAGACGCTGCGGTCTCCGCTGCCACTCATTTCCAAAAGCAAACCACAAACCCTGAGGAACCCCTGGAATCTTGCACCGATCAGAGATTGGGGTGGTGGGCAACCATACTATTCTACGTCCCGGGAACCAGGCAGCGCTAGGGCTCTTAACCTGCTTCCCTGTAAGGATGCCGGTGGCATTTGCGAGTTGCCGCCTGAGTTTTGAAAACCGCACTCCTTGCCCCTCACCATGGAAAGGGCTCTGATCTGGAAAATGCTCAAAAACAGGGGAGATATGAGATGAGTTTGGATTTGAAGAGGAGGAGGAGTTTGGATTCGACATCCTGCTTTATCACTACCCGAAGGAGTCTCAAAGCGGCTAACATTCTCCTTTCCCTTCCTCCCCCACAACAAACACTCTGTGAGGTGAGTGGGGCTGCGAGACTTCAGAGAAGTGTGACTGGTCCAAGGTCACCCAGCAGCTGCATGTGGAGGAGCGGAGACGCAAACCCGGTTCACCAGATTACGAGTCTACCGCTCTTAACCGCTACACCACACTGGCTATGATCTGGAAAATGCTCGAAAACAGGGGAGATCTGAGATGAGTGGAGTATCTTGGCAAAATGCGGCGCTTGGGCCTACCAGCAAAGGGGTTGTCTCCTCCAAAGAAGTCCCGGAAGACCTTCTCGGGGTTTCCGTGGAAAACATAGCCTTCTGTCCAGGGGGTGTCCACCGTAAACTCCAGGGGGATCCCTCCTTTGAGGCCTTCCTCGGCAAATTTGTCGTAAATGCCCTTCTTCAGTGCTAAGGGAGGAGGAGACAACAGGTGGGGAGGGGAGTTGTTTTGGCATGGAAGCAGACGGTAGACAAGTTGGGACATGGAAGGTGGATTGCCTGAATGCCTGGTGGTCTACAGAGGACAGTCCTCTAGTGGAAGGACTGCCAGGTTAAGAAGGTTAAGAAGCCCAAAAAGGAAAAGGAGGAGGGGCCTCAAAGTTTGCACCTAGACAGAAAACGGAGCAGGCAAACAGCTCACCTGCTCACAGTCTTTCCCACAATGGTGAGATGTCTTTTATGTACACTGTAGTAAAGGTAAAGGTAAAGGGACCCCTGACCGTTAGGTCCAGTCGCGGACGACTCTGGGGTTGCAGCGCTCATCTCGCTTTATTGGCCGAGGGAGCCGGCGTACAGCTTCCGGGTCATGTGGCCAGCATGACAAAGCCGCTTCTGGCGAACCAGAGCAGCGGTTTACCTTCCCGCCGGAGTGGTACCTATTTATCTACTTGCACTTTGATGTGCTTTCGAACTGCTAGGTTGGCAGGAGCTGGGACCGAGCAACGGGAGGGGGGATTTGAACCTGCCGACCTTCTGATCGGCAAACCCTAGGCTCTGGGGTTTAACCCACAGCGCCACCCACGTCCCTTATGTACACTGTCGTACTCATTTCTAAATTTGCATCTATACATATAAATTAGCAAATCTGTGTCTCTTCCTGCTTTGACGAAGCATTAAGTGCCCCCCTCCCCACCTTTAGGCACCAGGCAAAAATGTTCCTCTTCAACCAGGCCATTGGTTGATTAATATTCTACAGCCTTTCAAATGTGGGGTGTTTTTTGTGTTTTTTTGGCAGGAGGGGGCTATTGTTTGTTGTCAAAATGCAACATAAACCATAAGAATTCAAAATGCTACCTAAAACGAGGCTGCAGATAATGAGAAACAGCACATTCCCAAGAAGGACAAAACCTACGTATCTTTGCCAGGTCAACATTCCAAATACAAGCCCTTAAAGGCTTCCAAGCTTTTGAAGCCAGGGAGAATTTTATTTTAATTTAATTTTCTTCCAGTGGAGGGTGGGGGGGAAGTAGATAACAGGCGAGCTTCTCTGGGTAGGGCACAGAGTCTCCCTCATAGCCACTTGGTGGGGGCACCTGGAAAAAAGCCTCTGGGCTTAATTCCCCCCCCCTTCATTTTCCAAATTAGTAGCCCTGCTGTTCTTTATATACCTTTATCCCAGGGGAGTTTGCACATTAAAAAGTATAATAATAATAACAACAACAACAACAACAACAACAACAACAACAACATTAATGTGTAATGTTACAGGTGGGTAAAATAATAATAAATAACATATAATAACAACAACAACAACATGTGTAATGTTTTATTATTATTTTTTAAAAATTGGAAGCTGCCCAGAGTGGCTGGGGCAACCCAGTCAGGTGGGGTGCAAATACTAATACTATTACTAATTTTAATACTAATATTAATAAAGCTTTTGATATCTGATGTTTTGTGGTGTCCTTTCACATTCTGTTGGAAGCTGCCCAGAGTAGCTGGGGCAACCCAGTCGGGTGCAAATATTAGTATTAATAATATTAGTAATAGTATTTTAGCATTAGCAAAATAAATTCATCTGTTCGTTCATTAAGTACTAAGGCAAGCGTCTTCGTGTGACATCGGCAGAGGGCCTTTCCAAAGAGCACAGCACACACAAATGAAGCGAATCCCCCTCCCACTCACGATCGCTCAGGACATCGTAGGCTTCTGCAAGCTGCTTGAACTTTTCTCTGGCCCACGGCTCCTTGTTCTTATAGGGGTGGTACTTCAAAGCCAGCTTCCGATAGCTGCAAAAAAAAAAAAAAAGAACAGAGGGGCTGCGGTCACAGGGTCAGGGGAAGCGGTCTTGTACCCATCGAGCTGGCCCTGGTCTACACAGGCAGGAAGCATCTTACCTGGAGATGCCTACCTGGAGTCTCTCTCTCTCTCTCTCTCTCTCTCTCTCTCGCGCATGGCTCCCCTAAATATATACATTTAAAGTCTTTTAGCTAAGTGATTTTAACAGGCCTGGAAGCACCGGCCAAGTGTGCAATCCTTCCATTCAACTAAAAAAAATAAATTGATTTTTGAACTATAAAATGTTGATTTTCTTGAGTCAAAATGAGAGTACCCCTAAACATTTTTTAAAGAAAAAAAGCACTGGTGGTATACAAATTTAATAAAAAAAATAAGAATAAGATTATATCACTGGAAATTAGGGCTGCCATATGTCCAGGTTTTCAAAGGTGGAATTGCTCAACAACTTTCAGGTTTTCCTAAGAAAAGCTCAACAACTTCCGGGGGTGTCCTGGTTTTTACTCTTTGAAATATGGCAACCCTACAAAATGCCCGTATCATGCCTCAACGGGACGTTTCCATCATTACACTTCCAGCATCTTATCAGCATCAGAAAATGCCTTCCTGCGAAGACCCAAAACATCTGTTTTTGCTGGGGCAAAAGGAGTGCAGCGCATAGCAAGTCCTGGCCATCAGTTTGTCGTCCGCATGGGGGGAAATTATATGATGCTATGAAATGGGTAACCTGATGTCATGATGATTGACAAGGTATGTGGCCTGTGGTGGACAGGGGAAGGTAAGGATCCAGCCCACTGCTCTCAAGGGGATCTGTTTCCAGAGCTAGGGGGAAAGGCTTGAAGAGGCGGGGGGGGGGGCTGGCAGGAATCAGGGGCCAAACATCCCCTGGAAAAGCGGTGTGCAATGTAAGGTACCCCAAACATTTTTTTAAGGAAAAAAAAACACTGGTAATAATAAGTACATCGCGCGCATAGATAGGGGAACATGTGCACGCAAACGCCACCGCGTTGATCCCGCATGTGCCCCAAGCACACACACACACACACGTGCAGACCCGTGTCCCGCAACCCCCTCCCGGGTCTCACGCCTTCTTGATGTCCGCATCCTTGGCGCTGCGGGTGAGATCCAGGACGGCGTAGTAATCCTGACCCATCGCGTCGCTTCCTCCCCGGCCAGGCCAAGTCCGGCCGGCCTGCTCTGCCCACTCGACGCCGCTGCCTCTCCCGTTGCTAGGGACGCCGCCCGGCCCCGCCTCCCCCGCCGGGCGCGGTGCATGGCGGGAGTCGTAGTCCCTTTGCGCAACTGGCCGCGTCCGGAGCCCCATTCTCAGCGACGCACGCACTTGCTGCATGCTTGCATTTCCCGCATTGCTGCATGCTTGCAAATTTGCGCGCCGGCGCGTGCTTTGCGACTGCTGCAACTACCGCGCGCAACCTCTGCGCGCAATTGCTGCATGCTTGCAATTTTGTGCGCTGGCGCATGGGTTTGCGATTGCTGCGACTGCCGCGTGCATTTGCAACAAATGCACGGACGCACCCCTTCTTTTCTCGCCGGCGCCGGGGTTGTTACAGGACGAGGAAGCCCCAAAGGGGAAAGGCCGAGCTGGGTCCGTGGCGGCGTTTGGAAACCCCGGCAGGCAGCTCTGCGCTTCTCCCTGTCCCATTAAGCAGCGCTGGCAACGGGAGCCGTGGCTTTCTGCGGGGCTTCTCTGTCCCGACACGAAGGGAGAGCAAGACCCCAGCGCGTCAGGCAAAGGAAGGGAAAGACCATGTAAGTGCGGAACTCCTTCCCGCAGGAGGCTATGCTGACCAACAACCTAGAGATCTTTAAAAGAGAAGTGCACCAATATTTGGGGCGGAGAGCTACAACATCGATGTCCACAGGCCAGGATAGCTCTGCTCTCCAAAGTTGGAGGCAATAAATTAATAATAATAATAATAATAATAATAATAATAATAATAATAATAAATAATATATTTATACCCCGCCCATCTGGCTGGGTTCCCCAGCCACTCTGGGCAGCTTCCAACAGAATATTAAAATGCAATAATATATTAAACATTAAAAGCTCCCTAAACAGGGCTGCCTTCAGATGTCTTCTAAAAGTCTGGTAGTTGTTTTTCTCTTTGACATCTGGTGGGAGGGCGTTCCACAGGGTGGGTGCCTGGAGAAGAGAAGGTTAAGGGGTGATATGATAGCCATGTTCAAATATATAAAAGGATGTCATATAGAGGAGGGAGAAAGGTTGTTTTCTGCTGCTCTGGAGAAGCGGACACGGGGCAATGGATTCAACCTAAACATTAGGAAGAACTTCCTGACAGTGAGAGCTGTTGGACAGTGGAATTTGCTGCCAAGGAGTGTGGTGGAGTCTCCTTCTTTGGAGGTCTTGAAGCGGAGGCTTGACAGCCATCTGTCAGGAATGCTTTGATGGTGTTTCCTGCTTGGCAGGGGGTTGGACTGGATGGCCCTTGGGGTCTCTTCCAACTCTAGGATTCTATGCCATTACCGAGAAGGCCCTCTGCCTGGTTCCCTGTAACATGGCTTCTCGTAGCGAGGGAACCACCAGAAGGCCCTCGGCGCTGGACCTCAGTGTCTGGGCAGAACGATGGGGGTGAAGACGCTCCTTCAGGTATAATGGACCAAAGCCGTTTAGGGCTTTAAATGTCAGCACCGACACTTTGAAATGTGCCTGGAAATATACTGGGAGCCAATGTAGGTCTTTCAAGACTTGTGTTATGTGGTCTTGGCGGCCGCTCCCAGTCACCAGTCTAGCTGCCACATTCTGGATTAGTTGTAGTTTCCGGGTCACCTTCAAAGGTAGCCCCACGTAGAGCGCATTGCAGTAATCCAAGCAAGAGATAACTAGAGCATGCGCCACTCTGGCGAGACAGACAATGCTCCTTTTTAAACGCCCTGTTGCTGGAAACCACAGGAGGAGAGAGTTGCTCTTGGGCTCTGGTCCTGCTTCCTGGTTTCCCATCAAAGACATCCCTTTGGTCCCTGTGAGAACAGGATGCTCAGCTGGACCAGATGGGCCATTGGCCTGATCCAACAGGCTCTTCTTAAGTTTCTTTCTGTGAGCCTCCTAAAACGTTCAAGAGGAAGGAGCAACTTCCCTTTGAGGAAAGGTTTCGGGGTTTGGGACGGTTTAGGATTCAGAAAATGCATATATAAAATAAATGTCTTCCCACCATCTGCTTTTATCGAAGTTCCAGGGGAAGAGGCTAAAGGCTAAACATCATTTCACAAGTGGAATTAGGGAAACAATTGCAGCAATAATGGCCAAAATGCTGGGGTTTTTTTCCTCCAGAGCTTACTTTTCGTACTTTTAAGAAGGGATTGGCAAATCTACATTGCTGGACAATCCCAACAGCATACATTATGCAGCATTTTTGTGTTATTTGAATCACTAATAAAAATATATAGAAGTGGAGTTATCTGTTGTATTTTATCCTGCGAAGTTGCATCAGGGTGCTCCCACCACCCACATATTAAGCGACTAACAAATGCAATTATGAATCTTCTTAATATATGGTAGTTCAAGGCAGGATGCCTCTGCTCAAGATTCTGCAGAGCTGCTTTTTAGTCTGAAAATCTTTTGATAAATGGCAGTATAAATCTAATAAATAATAAAACAAAACCTGGCTAAACGGGACAAATGTCCTGACCTGTCCTGTCTTCCACTTCAAACACATGTACTTGATCGCGTTGAAGTAACTGGACGTGAGAAGGGGATGGTAACATTCATGAGAGTAAACCACTCCGTGGATGAGCTAATCGTAGGCACACTGCAAGCCAAGCCAATTGCTATGGTAGTGGCCCAGTGCTCAGACTCCGTGTTCAATGCATGTCAGCTCAGTAGTCTTGAGTCGTCGGTCTGTTGGTATTACTTGTCCTGAGTTGTACAGTGAATTGCTAGGATTTATATGGAGGAATATATATACTTTGTACTTGTATGTATCTGTATATGTCTGTATCTATATCCAGAACTGTTTTACTGAGCCTTATCTTCCACAACCCCTGAGTGCTCACTAGAAGGACAGATCCTGAAGTTGAGGCTCCAGTACTTTGGCCACCTCATGAGAAGGGAAGACTCCTTGGAACAGACCCTGATGTTGGGAAAGATGGAGGGAACAAGGAGAAGGGGACGACAGATGATGAGATGGTTGGACAGTGTTCTTGAAGCTACTAACATGAGTTTGGCCAAACTGCGGGAGGCAGTGAAGGATAGGCGTGCCTGGCGTGCTCTGGTCCATGGGGTCACGAAGAGTCGGACACGACTGAACAACAACAACAACAACAAATCTTCCACAACAGTAAACCATTCGGATCTTAAGCTGCTTCTGTGTGTTAACAGGTACTGGGAGCAACTTCCACTGCCTTGGCATATTGTACAGTCATACCTCGTGTTGCGTACGCTCCGTGTTGCGTACGTTCGAGTTACGCACCTCCGCGACCCGGATGTCCTCCACGGAGCGTGCACGACGCACGTGTGTGCAGAAGCATTCTGCGCACTTCACACATGCGCAGAAGCACAAAAACCCGCAAATTTCCGGGTTTTTTCTTTTGTTCGTTCGTGTTACGTACGCCCAGGTTACGTGGCACGACCCGGAACGGATTGTGTACGTAACACGGGGTACCACTGTACTGTATCAGATTCCTGACCGATCACTCTCTCCATCAACAAAGAAGTTACAGGAACTGATGTTGCAATTTTGTCCTTGTTAAGTTACGGCAGGAGGGGAAGCCTTGGCCCCCCAGCAAGATGTTGCAGAACCACCAACTCCCATTGGCACTAGCAAACATAATGGCAGATTGAAGAATTTAATTCTCATATCTTTAGCTGTTTCATTTGAATTAACTATTTTGTTTCATTTTATTTTGTTGTTCTCTACTCTTGTCTTTTGGATAGGGCAGGGTATAAACATAGTTTAGTGAAAACAGAGTGTTTCGATCCCACCAGATTGCAGCAGACCCCACAAGCTGCTCTTCCTGCGTAGCTCCTGAAAAGTAATTTTTGCGCTCCGTGTTATGAGGTCAGATGAGAGAGCTGAACCCTAATTTCATCTTGTCAAGGATGAAAGGAGGCCTAGTGAGAGCCTCAAATGACAAAAAAAACAACAACCCTCCGCAATTGGTTGTTGGGAATCAAAGATCAATGGTAAGCGAAGAATGGTAAGAGAAGAGGATTAAAAAGGAAAATCAATGAGGGCTGCTCCCGAGAGAATCAACATAATTGGGCCAACAGCTTGAGATCAAAGCAGCTTTATTTGAAGATGGAAACTTACAACTAGCAGACTGCTTACTGGTGGGCAGTGAGAATTGCCACAGACGAGTAATTCTGCAAGGAGGGCATGAGATGGAAACAAAAAGGTTGCTGCAGTTTGCAGCTCAAGGCAAGCCTGAGCAGGGGTTATTCCAATACACCCCTTTCTATTGACATCCGCTGGCCTCCCTTTGCCTTGCTCACATCAGCTCCTTTCCCCTCACTTAGGAACAACCACCAGCCACAAAGTGGGTATGAAAAACACTTTTGCAAACACAAAAAGGGCACTATTGACCCAACAAACTTTCCGTGCTGTTCGGCGCAGGGAAACGGCTTTAAACTTTCAAAGCTGCCGTGTTCACATCTCTCGGCAGGAAGGTTAACTACAGCTTGATCTTGGGTGCTCTCAAAGTGGCCCCTACATCTCACGCCTGAGTGCTCTATTCACGCTACCGTACAAAGTCCTGGAAACGGGGGACACGGATATATGACTTGTTTCAAATAGGTGTTCAAGTAATCCCTGAAGTGCGTCCAGCATTCATAGCGCAGTGTTCATGGCTTTCATAAAGTCAGAGGTCTGAAAGCTGGTATCTCCTCACTGTTCCGTCTCTGCAACATGTGTACACCTGTTTTTCCCATGTGGCCACCTAAAAAGACGGTAACAAAAGAGGTTTCAGAAGTGGTATTATTACAATCAAGTAAGAAGCTGGATTAGTTCATTCCTTAACACTGACGCCTTCCCATGCTATGTGCTGTATATATTATTTTTCATGTAGGTTATATATAGGCTTTTTGTTTTACAGTGCAAGGGCCTGGGAAGTTTGATGTTACCTGCTCTAATCTGTATTGAGTTAAGGAGGTTTAACTGTTATCTCTGTCTTTTACGTTCACCTAAAACCACCTCCTTTTTTATCATTCCAGTCCCAGGTGAATATGACTGCTAAAAAAGCGTGTTAGATTGTGCCCTGTATGCTGTCAACATTCAGTCGATGCTTTAGAAAGAATAAGGCAAGGACAGCTGCATTGTTTTCCAGTTATTAGGCTGTCTGTCAGCATGCTTTTTATTACATTTTTATCATTGATGTTCTGTAAAGCGTTTTTAATTGTTCTGCAGTGCCCTGGAATCTTTTGATAACGGGTGGTATATTGAATGAATGAATGAATAAAAAGAAGAAGAACCGCATCTTACCCTAAGGGAGGGAATTGCAGAGGGAGGGAAGACAAAATTCCCTTGGTGTTATGGAAAAAATGGGCTGCTACACGGTGTTAAGAAACAGTCGTGAAATGATACTGGAAAATGGGAAGTGCAGTGCCGTATTTCTGCACTGTTCAGAAAGAACAGGTATGAGTTCCTACTGGTGGGCAAAGATCTCTTACTGTCAGAAAGTTTTTTCATATGTTTAGTCGGAATGTCCTTTCTTTGAACTTGAGTCCTACCCCCCAGAGCTTGCTTCCTCTTCCACGTGACAGCCCTTGAGATATTTGAAAATGGCTATCGTATCTCCTCTCAGTCTCTTTTCCAGGTTAAACATACCCAGCACCTTCAACCATTCCTCATACGGCTCGGTCATCTGTCATGCATGATCTATCTGAGATTCCTGCATTGCAGGGGTTTGGACTAGATGACTCTCAGGTCCCTCCCAACTGTACGAATTCTATGATTCTGAGATTCTATGAATGAGTGTGTATGATAAAATAATAAATAGTTAAATATTTTATCATAATTTTATTCCCCAAGTTTTCCTATTTCCTTTCTTCCCTGGAGTTAAGCAGCGATTTCTGCGTTTTCTCTGGGTGAAAACCCGCTTTGCCGAGACCAAGACGAAAACGGGCCTTTCCCCTTGTACGATACCTTGTAAACGGGGTCGCAGTCTGGCCCAGTGAGCTCAGCCACATGATCAAGATCTTGCTGCATAATAAAGCAGGTTCCATCACCTGGAAAGAGATGCAGAGCATGTGAAAGGCAGGAAACTGCAGTTCACATCCCAAGCCTTCACATTCTACATACCAGTGTCATTATGTTGCCCACCCACTGGTGCAAGATACGGAGAAATCAAATGTGAGAAACCTGCTGGATCCTTAAGTGCAATGCTGTAAGCTTTCTGTATATGGAGAATACAGTCAAACCTTGGTTGTTGAACATAATCCATTCTGGAAGACAGTTTGACTTCCGAAACGTTCAACAACCAAGGATCAAAGGGTGGTCGGCAAAGTCATTGTAGAAAAAAGGGGGGGGGGAAACCTCTCTGGAAGCCATTTGGCTTCCGAACAATGTTCGAAAAACAAACATTTACAGTGGTACCTCGCAAGACAAATGCCTTGCACAACGAAAAACTCGCTAGATGAAAGGGTTTTACGATTGTTTAGGTGACTCGCAAGACAAATTTGAAAGATAAATTTTGAAAGAAAAGAGGAGCACTACCTTGGCTGGCAATAAATCCATCTCTAAAAGGGAGCAGAGAAAGAACCGGTGCTCCTGATCTATGGACAACACGAACTGGAGCCCTAGAGAGAGCAGCAGGAACCTTTATCACAAAGAGTCGCTCACATTATAAGAGTTTGCCAGAATTTTTCTTAAAGAGACAAATAAAATGGGCCATGTTGTATAGCAGGGGTCAGCAACCTGTGGCCCATGGGGGTTGTTTAAATGGCCCACGAGCCGCCCCTGAACTGAGCCGCCTGTTCGGTGAGCCCCCGCGTGCTGCGCTAAACCGGCACAGCACGGAGTGGGGACTCACTTCCGCAGCGCCGGAAATTGTGTCTGCGCAGATGTGATCCAGCCCATGGAGTGATCTCCGTGGGAGTGAACCGGCCCAGGCGAGGTAAACCTTGCCAACCCCTGTTGTATAGAGAGCATAAGAAGCTGCCTTGAATCAGAGCCAGATCATCGGTCCACCTAGCTCTGTATTGGTTACACTGACTGGCAGGGACTCTCCAGGGTTTTAAGCAGGGAGTCTTCTCCTACTCTTACCTGGAGATGCCACTGAGAATTGAACCCAGGACTTTCGGTAGATGCTCTGCCACTGAGCTTACAGCCCTTCCCCAGTGACATGCATGGCTGGAGCAACATGGGGAGCAGCAACGATGCTCCTAAGGCCATGTTAACAGCTGCCCTTCAATTCTACTCACCTGGTGTTTCGCACATCCAGCTGGTATATATTTCCATCTTGCGTGCCGCCAAGAAGGTAGATGTTGGAGAGGAATGTGCAGCAATTAAATGCATCTGAGCCGACAAACAGAAAAACCTGAGGAGGAAACAAGCAAGAGGGAATGAAAAGCAGATTGTGATGCTACTCCATGAGAGAGAGAGAGAGAGAGAGAGAGATCCAGCTAGGAAAAATGGCAGTTGAAATTTCTGTTGAAAAAAGCATGTTCCCAAACAGCCTCTGACCAGATATAGTTTCAGGGAACTGTCCCCAATGCAGTGCAAGGTGGTGGAAGGGCTCTCCAGATGCTACAGAGAGCCCCAGTCCCACCTTGCAAGCAGCACCTCCTCTGGTAGTGAAAATAGCAGCGAGACGTCCAGCGAGGAGGGGCAGAGTTCACAGGGGAAAGGGAGTAGAGGCTCTGGGGATGTAAGAGAGACCCAACACTCCCCCAGGCCCGAGGGCGATACAGGGGGAACGCAATTTCCGTCGCCCCAAAGACATCGTGGGGTGAAATGAAAGGATGGAAGGCGGGGTTTTGTATACCGAAACTCTTTTGTTGGGGTCAGAACCGGAAGGGGCCATTCCCGGATTCTGACATCGCTTGATAAAAGACATGAACCTTTTAGCTCTGCACTGTACACAGTTTGCACAATAAAATCATTAAAGGAAACAGCGGGGTCCTGGCTGCTTACTCATGAGCAACTAACGGAGAACCTTACAGGTAGACCTGGCTGGATTGTTGGCATTGTGTGTCTGGCAATAGGCTCAAAAACAAGTAACAGCAGAAAAGGCAACATTAAACACGGTCATGGTGCTATCTTACCGGCTGCCTGCTATGCAACCCCACCCCTTGCAGCTTTTTGTCCTCTCGAGCCAACAGCAGGAGTTTCCCTTCTGTTCCGATTTCACGCTCACCTGTGTTGGAAAGAAACATGGTTAGGATTAGCAGCTGCCATTTGTTAAATAATAATAATAATAATAATAATAATAATAATAATAATAATAATAATTTATTATTTGTACCCTGCCCATCTGGCTGGGTCTCCCCAGCCACTCTGGGTGGCTTCCAACAAATATTAAAATACATTAAAAGGACAGAATCATGGACAAACGAGGGGTGATGGGAGCAGCCATGTTTGCAGCTCACATGGTTGAGTTTTACATAGGGGCACATAGGCGATGGAAGCTGGATCCTTGCCTATTTTACTTCTCTGCCATCCCAGACACAGAACCTCCCTAATCCCTGCTCCACATTGCCGGAAGTGAGCCAAACTAGGAGAAATGTTCCTGAAGCAACACTCTGCTTTTCATGTATTTGGAACAGGACAGAAATGTGAAGGACCAAACCTCGTGAGTTGAATTTGCCCCTTCAGTTCTGCTCACGAAGCACAGTGTGTTTGTGCCCAGATGCTATGGTCAAAGATTGGCAACACATTTTTTTGAATGGTAGGGAGTGCGAATGAATGAGTGCATGCATATGTGTGCATAAGGTTGTCCTTCCTCTCAGTATGCTTTTTCAAACTTCATTTGATTGAATGAATATAAAGGCTTTATTTTTAAACAAAGTTGGACCACAAACCTCTCCATAAAAAGTTAGCAGGTCAGCATCAATGTTACCCTTATCTTTTAATGTATTTTAATTATTATACTTGTCATATGAAGCTCCGTTATACTGACCTGGAGGACTGGTCTACCAGCTTTCCCCCAGATCTGGAGCCCTCTAGATCAGGGTTGTCTAACTGGTCAACTGCAATCGAAAGGTCGATCCCTCTCGATTGGTGGAAGTGAAAAGCAATGAACTGAAACTGGCTTCTCCTGTGCTCAAAGGTCAGTGGCACTACACACGGCTACTATGGCTCCTCCCCTGCTGGTCTGGCCCTGCCTAATCAGCCAATACAAAACATCCTCCTCTCTCCCAGCAATTAATTACAGTCAAAATGAAACCAGGAGTTATTTTCAGGTGTGCAACTTTTTGGCATGACTTTATGACCATAAAAGTGCCCCTGCTTCTTCTTTTTTAAGAAAGAGAACACTTGCCTAATGTTGTTAACTTACTAGGTATTTTTTCGGGAGAGCCCAAGTTTAAGGTGTTGTCGGCCTCACCCAAAGCGACACCATTGACTGGAGAGCCACAATCTGCGACAACCCCCAGGCAGGACGATGTCCCGCAGTCCCAGAGGCGGGCAGTGCCATCCCGAGAACTTGAGACCACATTCCTTCCTCGATCCACAATGGCTGTGTCCAGAATTCCTGCAGGACGGCAAAGGAAACGCTCGGAGGAAATAAAAAAGAAGTCTATCCACTCTCTGACACAACTCCGCCCCCCCAACGCCATAATCCTGACCAAAGCACACCACAAGGAAGGAGTCAGCAGCTAAGACAGCCTCAGAGAACCAAAGAGAAGGTTGCAGATTTACCAGCTCATCTAGGTGACAACCACACTATACATTTCAAACATGTGGCTTCCTCCTAAAGAATCCTGGGAACTGCAGTTTGTTAAGGGTGCTGGGAATTGTAGCTCTGTGAGGGGTAAGATACAGTTCTCAAGATACTTAGGTGGAAGCCATGTGCTTTCAATGTATGGTGTGGATGTGAGCCTAGTTTAGATGAAAATCCAGTCTAATCTCAGATATCTGGGGCCTCAAATGTCTTTTTGTGTGTGTGTGTGCAACTGCAAAATTGCGTACTGTGTTAGCACTTAGCTCTAATAGATCAATAGCAAATGATTACAAGTGAACATAAGATCGTAAGAGGAGGCCTGCTGGATCAGGCCAATGGCCCATCTAGTCAAGCATCCTATTCCTACAGTGGCCAACAAAATGCCTTTGTGAAATGAGCAAGGAAGTGCATTCACTGGTTTCCAACAATACATTCAGTTCTAATAGATGCAGCTGTCCACAGCTGCTGATACAATTACATATAAAACAAAATAAATCCAATCCTACAAATTCTTGTATCTGCTCAGTTCTGCTGTGGTAAATCTCTCCAACAAGAGACAGCTGGCTCTGATAACTTAAGACGAATTTGCGTAATTTTGGCAATCTGTAACTTTGAGGTTTTCAGGACAGATGATCAGGAGTTTTTGCTTGACAGTTAGCTTGTATTCACCAGGGTCCTGCCAGTGCCTTTATCCCTGACCTCACATTGTGCATATGTGCAAGGGGTAGGGACCATCCTATGATCACTTCCTCCTCTCAAAGTTGCACTGAGCTTTGGAATTCCACAGCTATCAGGTACAACTGCCCTTGTCCTCCAGGTTCGTTTAGGTGGTGAGCTGCAGAGGTGCTCAGAACACCTTATCAGCTCAGCCGCAAAAGAGAAACACCAGCCTCTTTCTCCAGCTTGGAACTTAACTCAACTTCAGCTGCTATTACAACTGCATTTATTTCAGCTGCCAATTTCCTGTACCTGCTTTGTGACCCTGAAATGTTACCACGCATTTGGCATCCTCCGCAGACCAGATCTTTAGCCGGGCATCCATCCCCCCACTCAGGACCACAATGCCTGACGGGAAAAATCTGCAGCAATTCACATCGTAGACGTGGCCTTCCAGACATCTCTGGGAAGACAAAAGAATCGAGTGCTAGTTAAAAGCCTCATCACATCCTCTGCCTTGTTACTTAGCAACAGCCATCTTATATGCCAAGCACACTGGCTGGCTGCACTGCCTCCATGACATCACTGCATCCTAGATTGTCACTGTCTATTTTGTTTCTTTGCAGAGATTATATCACTGAGGTTCTGGAAGTATCCTAAAGCCATAATCAAGGGTAATTAAATCTAGGGCAGCTGCCCAAACAAGGCACACATATGCCTGAGATTTCCAGGACACAGCAGACCTATTTCTCACTAAGATGCTAAGCTTGCATCAACTTAAGACTGCAGGTGGGAGCTTGATTTAAAAACAAAAAAACAAAAAACCCTACATAAACTAGCATGTCAGAAAGAAGTGTCATAATCTACCCTTTTCCCCAATATACTTCCCTTTGTGAGACTCTACCTGCTATCTGAAACTGTAGTCCAGACACAGGGTTAGCATCACAGTGAGAGTTGTGCCACTGTTAGTAAACTCATTATACGGAAAGCAGTCAAGCAGAGGGGGGTGGATCAGAAGTAAAATAATAGTTGACTTCCTGAACTCATTTCTAACCAGTCAGAGTGTTGTGACATGGAAATCGGATGGTCCTCAACATGGTGAAGGAGACCAGGTCCCAATTCCTTTATGAAAAGAAGTAGTGGGGGGTATGGATTTCCCTACCCATTGAGAAGACAGGACATACAGCAATAATACACTACAGGAAAGGAGGGTTAGGTTAAATATCACAAACAACTTCCTTGCCACGACCCACAGGTGCACAATCGCACATGCACTTCAGATTTTTCATGTTGTTTTTCTCTCCCTCTGCCAGTGATATCAAACTACTTGTAAAACTGTGGAGTTTGAACAGCAGTTTGAGGAGGGAAGGGATTAGTTCAACATTCAAGGATTTAGACTGCAGGTTCCTTAAGGGCAAATTTCAACCTCAATACAGGTCTTACTCTTATTTCTCCATTAGCAGCCTGCCAAATTTTCATAGCTCCATCAGCACTGGTTGATACTCCAAGTCCTCCGCCACTAGAAATGTCAAGGCAAGTAATCTAAGATGGAGAGGAAGAGAATATGAATAAATGACCACAATCTAGAAAAAGTGCAATATTGATGGGCACTGGCATGTTATACAGTTCGGTCCATGTATTACTAAACAAACCATAGGCTAATGCGTTTATTGAGAAATCTCTGTTCCATATAATTAAACTGTCAATTTGCAAAACACAGGCTATTCAAGGAGACATATAAAAGATCAAATCGTTATATGATCAAAAAATGGTTGCCAGGTTTTTGAGTACCTCTAATACAGATGATATACAACTGTGTATAAAATAATAGGCAAAACCATTTTGAACTTAATAATAATAATAATAATAATAATAATAATAATAATAATAATTTATTACTTATACCCCACCCATCCGGCTGGGTTTCCCCAGCCACTCGAGGCAGCTCCCAACAGAATATTAAAAACAGGATAATACATCAAACATTAAAAACTTCCCTAAATATGGCTGCCTTCAGATGTCTTCTAAAAGTCAGATAGTTGTTTATTTCCTTGACATCTGATGGGAGGGCATTCCACAGGGCAGGCGCCACCACCAAGAAGGCCCTCTGCCTGTTTCCCTGCAACCTCACTTCTCGCAGTGAGGGAACCGCCAGAAGGTCCTCGGAGCTGGACTTCAGTGTCCGGGCTGAACAATGGGGGTGGAGTCGCTCCTTCAGGAGCAAATGATGCAACAAACTCTCAGCCCCCCTGCCCCCTTGACATGTCCTCCCCAGCCTTGACCACCTCCTTCCCTAGATGACTTTAAATTTCTGCTGTCACTCAGAAGAACATACCTACCTGTGTAACATATAGACAGGTTTGTACTTGGGAGTTTAGCATTTGGTGGGATGGATAATTGGTGTGAGAGATTGCGAAGCAGTTTGAAGAAGAGGAATTGGAACAGTGGGAAAGCCTGAGGAATTTGTGAAGAGTTGCAGGACTTCAAATCAGGTGAACTTGGAACTTGGCTGTGGACTTTAACACAACAAGGACTTTGAAGCAAAGAATCCTTTCTGGGCTGAGAGAGAGAAGACTTCTTGTACCATCTGGAACTTGTGTGTGTATGGAGTGTGGTGTACAGCTGTTTTCTGCGGCAAGCTTCCACAGCATATACACCCAGCACTGACAAGAACACTGCAACTCATTTAATTAACTGAAGCTGCACCATCATTTAAAGTCTTCTTATGAAAAACCACTTTGTAAAAAATACTTACGCTTTTTTGATGGATTCTACAGAAGGCTGTGTAGGGTGCCAGAAATTTGGTGGAGGCATTTTCACGAGGGCAGGAAACAAGCAGACTTTTCTGCAGTAGGTAGAACAGAAAGGAGGAGGTAACATTTATGGGAAGTAGATTATGTACACATAGACCCATCATCACAAAACCCAGTAACTTGGGACTAATATGGTGAAAACTCCTGACAATAAAGCAGGTAGCCACAATGGTTTTTGATGTTTCTATTAAATATCATAGATATGAAATAAACCATTTCAGTAATGAATAATTTTATCTGAAGAAGTGTGCATGCACACGAAAGCTCACACCAAGAACAAACTTAGTTGGTCTCTAAGGTGCTACTGGAAGGAATTTTTGATTTTATATTTTGTTTTGACTATGGCTACCTACCTGTAACTGGAATAATTTTGAGTGTCGCCTTATACCGTGAGCCCCAAGAGGGAGAAAAAATTAATGTTTAAGAAAATGAGCTCTAAGTTGCTCTAAGGCCATTTATTCCTCCAGTAGAAGCCCAAACCCATAAAATATAATAATCTGAATTGGGGCTCTGACAGTCAGAAGGCACAATATAAATCCAACAAATAAAAAAATGCAGTTATGACAGAGGACACTTCCACACAGCAGTTTCTTGTTAATTCAGTGTTGTTCATGCATGTGTTTTGTGTAATGTGCACAGGACACCATCCTCGTCAAAATGACATCCCATATCCCCCCACCTCAATTTAATCCAGATCAAATTCAGATTATAAATCTGACATAGAAATCCAGAGTTAGCTTAGTTCTTGCTACAAGTCACTAGCCTGCCCTTCAACTTCCATCATGTGACAGTACCTTAGTTATTTCACTGACAACAAATCCTTCAGAGGCTACGACTTCAGGAATTCCATCTGAGCTCACCCCCTGACAAGTCAGCTTACCATACAAAGTAGGTTTTCCTACAGCATGCAAAAAACACAAACAAAAGACTTAAAAGGTGTTGAATACTTTAGACAGTATGTTATAAAGCCATCCTTATCTACCTGTATATAGGTTTTATTTTTAATGGAGATCTTCAACATAAGTTCCTCTTCTAGCTAGAGACAAATGTGATTCACTTTTAGTTAATGCTTCACAAACAGTTCTCTGTCAGGTTTATTATGATACTCCCACTTGTAGCAGACTAACATAAATAAATAGTAATAAAATGAATCAAACAAAATAAGGGGAAATCAGAGAACGAGGCTTGTTAAACTCTTAACACACATTTCCACCAAGTACCAATGACTAATAATGCTGAAGTTTTTTTGTAAGCAAGACTTTCATCTAAAAATTGATTCTAGCTTGTTTTAAAAAAATAGATAAATTTGTTATTTCAGCTTCACAAACCCAAGTCTCTCTAACTCAGGATTTGAATACTGGCAGAATTTCAGAGCTTGGAGCTTAAGCTAAACTGTGTGTGGGGAGAGAGAGATAGAGAGGGAAGAGAAGAGAAGAGAAGAGAAGAGAAGAGAACTGGTTGGACACAAAGAGAATGGAACTGTACATTAACACCACAAAAGGGGCAGAGGACTCTTCTTGTTCACCTGGGCTGCTGCAGCTTAGCCATGCCTGCTCCTCATTCTTCCTGCAAAGATGAGAAACTCCAGTTAGCATAAAGCAGAGACAGCCAACGTGGGGCCCTCCGAATGTTGCTAGGCTACATCTCCCATCATCCTGTACCACTGACTTTGCTAGCTAGGGCTGAGGGAAGTTGTGATCCAACATCAGTTATACCATGTTGGCTATCGCTAGCATGACGAATCAGATGCTCACTTGGCACCAGCTTGGAGGGGGATCAGATGAAATTGGCTTTTGGGGTGTTAACTTGTAACCCGTTTCCTGTGTCAATTACTCAGTTTGTGGGGCAGCACAAGACACAGGATTCACAGCCCAAAATGAGCACAAAACGTTGGCATCCGTTTGAAGGGGATGCAAAATTTTAGGGTTATACATTAATGAAACTGAAGTAGATGGAGGTTTGGAAAGGAGCAGCTATTGAGTTCATTCAAGGCTAAAGGGATAGGAGGGGCCACTTCTTCATTATTATTATTAGTGCAGGCTGAAGTATTTGGGGGAGCTGGAGAGCATTTAAGGGACAAAAAACACCCCAAAATTTGGTGCGGGGTGAGAGAAGGGAGGTTGCAAATGACAGATGGTGGAGGGCAGACTATGGGAGCACCCTGGCATCATACCCAAGGAGAGGGCAGTGAAAGCAAAGGGCAAAACCCTTCAAGTCAAAGCAGGCAACCCTTCTGGAAGGAACAAAAACCTTGAGGATGGTGAAGGCAGGCAGGCAGATTTCTTTGTGCTCAACTCAAAAAGGTGAACCCAAGAAGGAAGCTCAACTCCCCATGAATGGTCTGCCCTATTTTGAGGTGGGCAGAACGACTGCTGAAAGAACCAACAGCAGCAGGTGATGTGAAGGGGGCTGAAAAACAAGTGAAAGTGCAAGTGTGTGGGGGGGAGATGCATCTGAGGGGGCACTGAAAATGGGGGACAAGGAGGCAGGGAAGAGACAAGTTTGAGGGAGGCACTGAAATAGGGGTCAAGGGGGAAGAAGAGAGACATGTTTGAGGGAGCACTGAAAATGGGAGGGAAAAGGCAAGTTTGAGGGGGCACTGAAAATGAGGGGCAGGGAGGGAAGAGACAAGTTTGAGGGGGGCACTGAAATGGGGGTCAATGGGGAAGAAGAGAGAGTTTGAGGGGGCATTGAAAATACGGTTGCCAGCTGTCCACTATTTGAGTGGCCAGTCCACTTTTTCACATTATGTTCACTATTTTTTTTCACAAAATAGTGGACATTTTTTTATTCAAAAGCTTTAGGATGAAATGGTATTTTAATACGTGTTAAAATGTTTGTAAGAAAATATTTTATTTAATTTACCCCCCCCCCACTTGTCCACTATTTTTTGGAAGCAGACCTGGCAACCCTAATTGAAAATGAGGGGCAAGGAGTGGGGGAGAAGAGACAAGTTTGAGGGCGTCGCTGAAAATGGGGGTCAAGGGGGAAGAAGAGAGGCAGTTTGAGGGGGCACTGAAAATGGAGGGGCGAGGGAGGAAAAAAGCCAAGTTTGAGGGGGCATTGAAAATGAGGGACAAGGAGTGGGGCAGAAAAGTTTGAGGGGGGCACTGAAATGGGGGTCAAGGGGGAAGAAGAGAGATACAGTTTGAGGGGGCACTGAAAATGGAGGGGTGAGGGAGGAAAAAAGCAAAGTTTGAGGGGGCACTGAAAATGAGGGGCAAGGAGTGGGGGAGAAGAGAAAAGTTTGAGGGGGGTACTGAAATGGGGGTCAAGGGGGAAGAAGAGAGGCAGTTTGAGGGGGCATTGAAAATGGAGGGGCAAGGTAGGAAAAAAGCCAAGTTTGAGGGGGAACTGAAAATGAGGGGCAAGGAGTGGGGGAGAAGAGACAAGTTTGAGGGGGTCACTGAAAATGGGGGTCAAGGGGGGAAGAAGAGAGGCAGTTTGAGGGGGCATTGAAAATGGAGGGGTGAGGGAGGAAAAAAGCCAAGTTTGAGGGGGCACTAAAAATGAGGGGCAAGGAGTGTGGGAGAAGAGACAAGTTTGAGGGGGTCGCTGAAAATGGGGGTCGAAGAGCCATGTTTGAGGGGGCACTGAAAATTGGGGGCAAAGTAAGGAGAAGAGGCAAGTTTGAGGAGGGACTGAAATGGGGGGGAAGAGGACGAGAGAAGTTTGAGAGGTGCGCTGAAAATGGGGGCGAGGCGTCATGAGGGAGCAGGGGTAAGTTTGAGGGGGGCACTGAAAATGGGGGGCTAGGGGTGCCGACACTTCAGGTGCCCCCGCGTGGCCGTGAGGAGGGGGCAGGCGCGGGGAGGCCCTCTCGCCCACCTCAGCACCTGGTCCCAGTCGCTCTGGATCCTCACCACCGCCGCCATCTTGCCCTGGGCCCCTCCCCGGAAAGCGCATCCTGCTGCCCTCCCCCCGGAAGGCCCGGGCGCCGCCCACCAGGGAAGCAGCTTGGCCCGCTCGGGGGATTCCTCGGGAGAGGAGCGGAGGCCTCAGGAGAGCCCAAGGCCGAGGGGAGCAGGGCGGGCGTGGGAAGAAGGCCGCCGGGCGTGGACGTGGGCGGGCGGGCGGGCGGGCGGTCTCTCTCTTTTTTTGCCTGCGTAGCTCGGTGGGCGGGGCGCCCGGCGCGCGCGGGAAGCTAAGCAGGCTCAGCCCCGGACAGCTTTCGGATGGGAGACAGGAGCAGCAGCGGGCCGGGCGGCGTCGTCATTTCCGCGTAGCTTGGTCTTTCCCGCAGAGCACCTCGCCAAAGACTCCTCCCGAGTAAGGCCATAGCCGCCCAGGAGTATTAGAGGAGAGGGTCCCCAGCTCCTCCTGCAGATCGGGAATCGGCTAAGTCTGTGCAGGAAGGCTATTTATAAATAAGACAAGTTCTCCGGTTGATGTAGAAAGCGGAGTCAGTCTAAGGATCCGCAAGTGAAGTTTTCTTCACATCAACATGCCGAAAAACTTCAGTTATTACTTTTGCCTATACTGTACATAGGCTTTAGTAATCCAGGAGAATTGTCAGGAAAGTGGGGGAGAAACTCTAGGGCCTTTGAATGCAAAGTGTGGCAAATTCAGTATATTGCACATGCAAAATAAACTGTGCTCCCATCTTCTTTCTCATTCCCTCCATTCATCAGGCAAAATAACCATATCCGATGCCCTTTTAAATGTGTTGTGGCAGGGCGGATGATTGGTTTGTTTCTTATTTTTATTATGTATTTTGTGATTTTTATATTGTAATTTTATGTTGTGAACTGCCATGAGTATAGGGCAAGCTTCCTCAACCTCAACCCTCCAGATGTTTTGAGACTACAATTCCCATCATCCCTAACCACTGGTCCTGCTAGCTAGGGATCATGGGAGTTGTAGGCCAAAAACATCTGGAGGGCCGAGGTAGAGGAAGCCTGGTCTAGATGAACCTTGGAGTCCCTTCCAACTCTACAATTCTATGATACATGTTAAAGCACTTGTCAAAATTACATGCCAGGGAAACTTGCCTGAACAATAATAGATATTTTGGCAGGTTGAGGAAGCCTGATATAGAGCATAATAATAACTACCACCTAAGAGCTTTGGTTGATCTGTTTGACATCCTGTACCCTTTTAAAATGTTATTTTCGGAGGGGGGTGGTTTTGGGTTGCTGTTTTTATTCTGGTTATATGTGTTATCATTTCTGAGAACTGCCTGAAGACCTCAGGGCAGTATATAAACTCAATAAACAATAATAAGAGCTGACAAAGAGAAAATAGGGCTGCAATTCAGCTAACGAAACACGCAGCATATTGCTAACCATGTTTACTCAGTCCTATTGAATTCAGTGGGGCATATTCCCAGGTAAATGGGGTTAGGACTGCAGTCTTAATCTACTAATCACTTGTCCCTTCATTGATTGCTTTCAGAAATGTGAATAAAACTCTCTGCGTTATTTTATGTTTAAGAGGATAAGAGACATTGTACTGCTTTTATAAAATGCCTTTATCCAGCCTTTAGTAGGTACTGTTCAAGCAACTGTAATGACAACCGGGTGATCTCTTTCCCTTCTCTGTTGTTTTTTTTAATGCCCATTTCCTTCTCTCTCACCCTCCCTCCAGATCCACCAGGATGTCAAGTGCCAACCCCTCGGGTCACAACTGGAACCGGAAGCCAAAAGCGGAGGAGGAAGAGGAAGATCCCTTCGACAAAATGATCTCCCGCACCGGTTGCGCCTCTTTCCACTATGCGGTGCAGGAGTGCATGGCTGAACACCAGGACTGGCGGAAGTGCCAGGAGCAGGTGCGGAGCTTCAAGGACTGCATGATGGAACATGAGAAGCAGAGGATGGCAGAGCTGCACAGAAGACAGAAACAGCATCAAACCACAAGCTGACAGCTTTGCACAATGGGCAGTTCCCTTGCTTGGCTTGGCGGAAGTATTTAAATACCGGCAGCGCAGCACAGAGCTTGAGTCCTGGGGAAACTGTTGCTGTGGGAGGTGGTTCAAAGAGATGGGAAATAACTGCATGCATTACTCTTGCAGTAATCCCCTGGCTAAATTCTTCTGGTTTTTTTTTTTAACAGAACAAGCAAAACTTACTTTATTGCCAAAAAATAAAAAGTGGAATTTATTCTTTATTTTCTTAATCATTTAGGGGTTTTCTAAAGATGAAGTTATTGTAGAGATAGATAAGCACATCCTTATCACTCTCAATTATTTCCTGTCCCTTAATGCATACAAACTTAACTGCAGTCCTGAACCAGACTGCTTAGTTGGCATTCATGAATCCTGCCCCGTCCCACACTGGATTTGATAATTGCTCAGGAGTCTAGAATTAACGTTCAACTGGATTTGAGGGGGGGCAGTGGAAATAGTTTAGGGCAGGTCAGACGGTTGTTGTATATGCACACGAAACTCCTTTTAAGACCAATTCACAGAATGGGGACGAAATCTGCTAGAGAGCTCTATTTGTGTTGATTTCAAAATCCAGATGTTGTCTTCGAGGCTACACTACTGGACAGTTTGCTTCGGTGCCCACAACCCAGGTTCCAGGAGCCATGTGGGGAATTGCTTTTCTATCCCAGTTTCTAACACTGCCAGAAGCTGAATATTTCTTCACAACAGGATGGGACAGGTCCTCCACCAGACGTGAGAGCGGCAGCCCAGCTCAGGAAGCACATTACAGCTCAGGTCTTGATAACACCTTAATACACACAACACACACAAACTCAATACAAACACAGACAAACTCAATAAACTGGTTGGGCCTGCCCTGTAAAGAGTGCTGAATTGCCAGTACTCTACCCAGAAACCCTGAGGATTCTGTTTCCAGATTCTGTAAGCAGAAGTCTAAATTGGTACAGGTGACGCAATGAGCTTTTGCTTAACTCCAGCAGCAGAAATTGCCTCGTGTTACAGCACACCGCAGAAGCACGCCATAAAGATTCCAACATTTATTACGAAAACAAAGACTCATTGTGACAGCGTTGGCTTTTGCAGCAAACACCGAGGTCCACTTCCACCGTGTTGTGGAACGTTGCGAAAAGGTCGACCAGGATCAGCCACAAACCCTGATGTAAAACGGATATTTGTAATGTGCTTGACTCAGCTCATTTGAGAAAGCAGCTCCTCCAGTTCTGGACGTGCCTTCAGCCGAACCTTGAAGTCTTCCTCTGTGTGCTGTAGAGGGGAAAACAGCAACAGCAGGACGTTATAGATATTAGCAGGGTCAGCTGGAGACCCCAGAAAGGTGGCTATGCTTGACGTTTGGGAAAGAGAGCACGAAGGAGGAAACCATTTCTCAAAATGCTAACTAGAAAGGTTTGCTGTTCATCGCAACTACCACTACAGTGGTACCTCTGGTTGCGAACGGGATCCGTTCCGGAGCCCCGTTCGCAACCTGAAAGGTCTGCAACCTGAAGTGCCGAATCTGCGCATGCTGTGTGAAGCGCCAAACCAGGTAGTAACCCGTCCCGGTACTTCTGGGTTCAGTGCGTTCGGATCCCGTGATGAACGCAACCCACAGCGGCCGTAACATGATGTATAATAATAATAATAATAATAATAATAATAATAATAATAATATAAATATATTATTTATTCCCCAGCCACTCTGGGCAGCTTCCAACAGAATGTTAAAATACAATAATCTATTAAACATTAAAAGCTTCCCTAAACAGGGCTGCCTTCAGATGTCTCCTAAAAGTCTGGTAGTTGGTTTCCTCTTTGACATCTGGTGGGATGTCTGTATGACTACTAACTTCAAAAGGAGACAAGCAAGTGGCAAGAAGAGTTTCCGAGGGAGATGCTTACTCTTCACACACTTTCAAGGCAAACTTTTGGGGCTGAAATAAGACAGCAGACCTCTGATGTCAATGCAGGTTTGTAAAAAGCTACGGTTGACATATTGCCCAAAGTGAAAATCTGGACATATTTGTTGAGAAATATATTTTCTGAATTTATAACTGATTTTTTTTTTTGGGGGGGGGAATTAATCTTTCCCCTTCCCTTGCCATATGTCCGACATTTTGCCGATTTGCTGAAAATCTGCCTGGATGTCATTTTCCTGCCTGGACGTATGCGGGAAGACCCGGACGTATGGCAGCCCTAAAGTCAACCTGTGCTCAAAGCGTCCAACCAGATGCCTGTGGGAAACCAGCCAACAGGATTCGATCACAAGAGCAACACTCTCCCCTCCTGGGGTTTCCAGCAACTGGTATTCAGAAGGATTTCTGCCTTCACCTGTGGAGGCAGAGTGAGGCCATTACAGCTAGTAGCTATCAATAGCTCCCTCCATGAATTTGTCTAATCCTCTTTCAAAGAAAAAATTCCCACCATCATTCTGAGTAATTCCCCTCCTCACTCTCTCACTATATATAAGGGTCTGGTGACCTCCGTTTCAGTGTATCTGAAGAAGTGTGCATGCACACGAAAGCTCATACCAAACACAAACTTAGTTGGTCTCTAAGGTGCTACTGGAAGGATTTTTCATTTTTCATTTTGTTTTGACTATGGCAGACCAACAAGGCTATCTACCTGTAACTAAAGCCATGCAAGTTGGTGCCGGGAGATCCCTAGTTTAAAGCTTCTTGAAAACATATTTCCCTCCTCATGCCAAATCCTTAAATTTTAGACAGAGGATAGCTAGGACTGCCATACGTCCTGGTTTTCCCAGACATATCCGGGATTCCGCTCCTGAAAATGGCGCCTGGGGGAATTTTCGGAACTCGGCAAAATGTCCGGGGAAACCCGGATGTATGGCAACGGGGTGATTTCTTGCTGAAATCATGATTTCTTTCTATGCGCAGGGCTGGCTCATACCAGCCGCCTCCCTCACTAGTGCCCTCCAATGTTGCTCTCTCTTTCTCTTGCGTTTGCCAGCTCCCACAGCCCCTTCCCTGCCTCCGGCAACCCTAAAGGATGGGGCAAGCAATTGAGATGTGGGATGGGGGGGGGGTTCCCCAATGATGGGGGGTGTCCGGGTTTTTGCTCTTTGGAATATGACCACCCCAGTATAGCTACAAAGAGGGCCGAGTAAGCAAGGAAGAATTGCATTCTTTGTTCTCGCTGCTGTGTTTTTCCACGCACAGCCAAAAGCTGTTCATCCACTGTTTACAGTTAGCCTTTCCTGCATGCCGTTTCCTAGGAAGAGGCAGGGAAACGTACACCCCCACCATGTAACAGTTCATCATTTGCCCCAAATCTCATGCCTGCATTGCAGGGGTTGGACTAGTTGACCCTTAAGGTCCCTTCCAGCTCTATGCGGAATGCCCTCAAGGATATTGTCCCCCTCTTGCAGGCAGCAGAACGAAACCATCCTGGGCATGCTGCCTGCACACTTCTCAGCTCAGACTTCCCTGTTGAGCAGATCTTCTCCCCAGAGATACTGTATATTCTGGCGTATAAGACTACTTTTTAATCCAGGAACATCTTATCAAAAGCCGGGGGTCGTCTTATATGCCAGGTGGAGAATCTGCGGTCGAGTATATCTCAAATTCTATATTTTAACTGGAAAAGTTGGGGGTCATCTTATACGCCCAGTCGTCTTATACGCTGGAAAATATGGGTACTAAAGGCAGCCTTTCTCTTCCTGAGCACTCATGGGTCTGCTTCAGGTTGCTGCCTGGGATTTACTCAGTAATGGGTGCCTGATGGTGCATAAATTGAGAATGAAATAGAGGAGGAGGACGCACCATTACGGAGCTGGGCTTCGGAGCAGAAAGGCTTTCGAGGCAAAAATGATGCAGGCAATTTCTTGGAGAGAGAGTGAGTAATGAATAACGAAACACAAAAAAAAGATCTAGAGAGCGCAATCTCCCTGGGAAAGTTCTGCATGAGCCACATTGGAACAAGAGGGAGCTGTGCAAAACTACTCGGTTGTCCTATGGGTCAAGGCCTCGTGCAGCCTTCCCAAGGGGCTGAGGAGGCCTTGCAAAACTGGGCAGCTATACTGAGAATAAAACGCTGAGCATCAGGATATGGGCGGCCATGTAGGATTGAGAATACATTGTAAAATCAATGATGCCCTCAAATTCTGTGCTCAGAGCCAAAGTATGCAAATACGTGTGGTGCGTGGTAATTTGCCTACAGTGGTACCTTGGTTCTCGAACAGCCTAGTTCACGAACAACTTAGAACCCGAACGCCGCAAACCCGGAAGTGAGCGTTCCGGTTCTCGATTTTTTTTTTTGGGAAGTCGGACGTTTCCTGAGCTTCCGTTTTTAGTGTTGCGCTTCCGCTTTTAGAGAGATCGCACTGGTTGGGCGGGTGAGAAGCGTCCCGGCCATAGCTATCAACTGTTCCCTTTTCTTGCGAGGAATCCTATTCGGAATAAGGGAATTTCCTGGCAGTGCTCTGCAGCCCAGCTGCTTTGAAGTGGGAGACAGAAAGAGATCTCGAAAGATTGTGATGATTGGGGCGGTGGGGAGAAGCGTTTTAGTGGTAGTTTTTCAACAGCCTGGAACGGATCAATCCATTTGCATTACTTTCTATGGGAAAGCAGGCCTAGGTTTTGGAATGTTTAGGAACGGACTTCCAGAAAGGATTAAGTTCGAGAACCAAAGTACCACTGTATTTTGCTTGATTCTGGTCATTTCCATTACCATCGCAATCGCAACCATTAGGTTTAAACTTCCCCCTCGTTTGTTCTGGAACAAATTTCCTGTGGTGCAAAAGGGACCAGGCAGTAAAGACACCAAGGTTCAAATCTGCTGTGAAGCTTGTCTCAAGAAGTCATGAGCCCTGCTGGGTCTCAGCAAAAGGTCCATCAGGTCTGGCATCCCTCCTCCTAGCAATGGGCAGGCAGGTGTATCCGGGAACCCCACAAACAGGGCACGGCGACAACAGCCCTCCTTGGTTATTTGTCTCCAGCACCCGGTATTCCAAGGTAAACTGCGTCTGAAGAGGGAGGCTCTTTATCATGGCTGCTGAGGAGTTTATTCCAAAGACGTGTCCAGCTACCAAATTCAGGAGGGAGGGAGGATGCACATGAGAGAGGGTGTGTGTGTGTCCTGGAGCAGTTCTCAGAACCTGCTTTTTAACAATACAGTCATACCTCGGGTTACGGCTGCTTCAGGCTGTGTGTTTTCGGGCTGCACACCGTGCCGAACCCGGAAGTACCGGAACAGGTTAAATCCGGGTTTCAGCACTCGTGCATGCGCAGAAGCCCTAAGTCACACTTTGCACATGCGCAGAGGCGCCGGATCGCAGCCCTCGTGTGCGCAGAGGGTTACAGGCACTGCGGGTTGCAAGCGCGCATCCACTGTAGTTTAAAAGCCAGGAGCCACAATGCTAAACCTGAATGCTTCAGTAAGAATCCACATACCTCTTTCACTAACAGATGGACTCCTTCCGGCTGATTATTCTGAATGATTTCCAAGAGAATAGGAGCGAATGCAGCACTCAATCCGCTGATCTGAAGGGGAAGGGGGGGGGAGAAGCAGAATGGATCATTGCAGGGGAAGGGAAAGAGAGCAACCCCCCCCCTTAAAAAAAACTGGGCCTGTTATGTTATCAGCAAACAGCATTATGATAAGGTGAAAGTACACAAGAATCATATAATAAGAAAATCAATTTTTTAAAAGTGTGGGGAAAGTATAAAGGCTTATTAGAACAATGGTGTCTTTCTCCCGTTAGAAGCAGTACCTTTGAAGAAAGTGAATATGAGGACCAATTGGCCAACATATAGGGAGCTTTTAACTGAGGTAGAAAACCAGGTAAAATTAAAAATTTTTGAAGAGGTGAGAGAACTAGTAACAGGTTGGTTACGGTATCATCAATTAAATATTTTAATAAAATTGATAAAAAGAAAGGTTTTAGTTATCAGTTATTAAGATTTCAAAGAGAGATTTTAGAATAAAACCATTAAATAATGGTTGAAAATGTATAATTTTCTCCTGGAATGGGAAACAATGAACAGGTCAAATTTGTGATGATATAATGGGTGAAAGATGTGGGACATAGTATACAAATGACAGACTGGGAGAGGCTGTGGAAAATAGACCTGAAATTTACGGCATGTTTTTTTATTGAAAGAAAATTATATGAAAATGATGTACCAGTGGTATTTGACCGCAGTAAAACTAGCAAAAATGTACAGAACAAGTACCAATATATGCTGGAAATGTAAAGAAAAGTAAGTTACCTTTTATCATATGTGGTGGGAATGTAAGAAAGTGAAATGCTTCTGGGATATGATATATAATGAAATTAAGAAAATGTTGAAATATACATATATTAAAAAACCGGAAGCTTTTCTACTAGGAATTGTAGGTACAGACATTGACAGACAAAATATTAAGCTTTTTCTATATGCAACAACCGCAGCAAGAATTTTATTAGCACAGAAGTGGAAACGAGGAATTACCGACAAAGGAAGAATGGCAACTGAAGTTATTGGAGTATGCGGAACTGGCTAAAATGACGGGAAGAATCTGAGAACAGAGAGACTAGAAGTTCATCCAGCATTGGACTAAATTTGTAAATTATTTGAAAGACAATTGTAGTCAATTAAATACGTTGGTAGGGCTGCAAGAAGCTTTGTAAGGAAAGGTATAAAAATCATTGCAGAGATACTTCTGATTTGAAAGCAATGGTTAAGTAGTGAAAATGCAGAAATTTGAAATGAAAGATTGAAAATCCTAAGGAAGGTTTGAAGGAAGTCATGGCCCTAAAAAAGCCAAAATGTATAATACAAGAGGAGAGGTTGTAAAGGAAAGTATTGTAAAATTAATAAAAATGATATGGCGGAACCCCCCTCCCCCGCTTCTGTTGCAACAGAACACCGTGATGGAAACCAGAGAGCACGGAAACGCCGTTTACCTTCCCGCCGGAGCGGTACCTATTTATCTACTTGTACCTTGACGTGCTTTTGAACTGCTAGGTTGGCAGGAGCAGGGACAGAGCAATGGGAGCTCACCCCGTCGCGGGGATTCGAACCACCGACCTTCCAATCAGCAAGCCCAAGAGGCTCAGTGGCTTAGACCACAGCGCCAGCTCCACTACCCGCTACTGGAATGTGTGCAGAGGAGTTCCACCAAGATGATCAAGGTGTAGCGGTGGGGCTTTAAAATGACTGCCTCTTCAACACTGCCCCTGTTGTTTTTAGTGTACGCCAAAGATGTCACAGGGAACTCAGCTGAAAGACTGCCAGGCAACATGATGTCACCATGTTGTTGTTCAGTCGTGTCCGACTGTTCGTGACCCCATGGACCAGAGCACGCCAGGCACCCCTATCCTTCACTGCTTCCCGCAGTTTGGCCAAACTCATGCCAGTCGCTTCGAGAACACTGTCCAACCATCTCATCCTCTGTCGTCCCCTTCTCCTTGTGCCCTCCATCTTTCCCAACATCAGGGTCTTTTCTAGGGAGTCTTCTCTTCTCATGAGGTGGCCAAAGTACTGGAGCCTCAACTTCAGGATCTGCCCTTCCAGTGAGCACTCAGGGCTGATTTCTTTAAGGATGGATAAGTTTGATCTTTTTGCAGTCCACGGGACTCTCAAGAGTCTCCTCCAGCACCATAATTCAAAAGCATCAATTCTTCGGCGATCAGCCTTCTTTATGGTCCAGCTCTCACTTCCGTACATTACTACTGGGAAAACCATAGCTTTAACTATACGGACCTTTGTCGGCAAGGTGATGCCTCTGCTTTTTAAGATGCTGTCTAGGTTTGTCATTGCTTTTCTCCCAAGAAGCTGGCGTCTTCTAATTTCGTGACTGCTGTCACCATCTGCAGTGATCATGGAACCCAAGAAAGTGAAATCTCTCACTGCCTCCATTTCTTCCCCTTCTATTTGCCAGAAGGTGATGGGACCAGTGGCCATGATCTTAGTTTTTTGGATGTTGAGCTTCAGACCATATTTTGTGCTCTCCTCTATCACCCTCATTAAAAGGTTCTTTAATTCCTCCTCACTGAGTGAGGAGGAATTAAAGATGTTACCATACTATTAAAAAAACGAAGAGGAAATCGGGCAGGCGAGACCTCCTACCTGAACAACACGTTGGTGGGTTGTAAGAACAGCATCCAGGTGCATCTTGGAGCCTTGCTCCTGCATCAGCATCACCTCCATGGTCTTGGTGGGCATCGCATAGCTGTGGAAACAGCAGCTCAGTTATCAGCACTCCCCAGGCACGAAAGGGGTGAGTGAGAGAAAGAGATACTTTTGCACTATTCAGCAGAAAGAACCGAACGTCCAGCCCCAGGGAGCGAGGCTCCTGAGAGGCAGCCTTCGTGACAAATTAGCGATGCAGACAAGATCGGCTGCCTTCGTTAAATGGAGCACAGCCGCCTGCGTTAATGAGGCCTGCTGGCGCTAAACTCCTACCTCTGTGCCAGCGGAATCGGGAAATCTGCATTGAAAATGGTTTTCTGCAAAAACCGGCAAGGCGTATTTGTTTACAGGTCTCGTGGGGTGGGTGTAATGCAAGAGAAAGCAAGTGCGTGCCCCATAGGTTTATTTTCAAGATAACCAGTGTGCTGCAGGAGACACAAGAGCGCTCGGTTGGGTCGCTTCATGAGACAGAGCAACATCCCCGTTGAGCTCTGAAGTTCCCCGAGTGGGCTTCAACCGGGAGAAAGTTCATTAAAATTTGATGCTGAGAAAGCTTGAATTTTTTTTGCAATTTGCAAAAACAATGCACATCTGCATACATTTTATATAAAGTGTCTCTCTCTCTAGTAGCCCTGGAGAAGGAAAGCTAAACTAAACCCAGATACCCTGAGCAACTTCCCCTCCGGTTTAAACAATCTGAACATGCTCTCTCCACAGCAGTAATGCCTAGGAACTTGACTTGAAGTGAAAGTTCCAATTCTAAGATGGCGAATCTCCTGCCATCTTAAAAAAAACGGTGTCTGGGGTTTATTTATTACTTTACAAATTTACAGACTGATTTACTGAGTGAGGCAATCAAAGTGTTGCAGAAAAAGATAAAAATAAGATGAAATACCCCAAAAAAATGCAAATTCTATAAGCAAGTGGTACCATTTTTACCAGCTTTACAATAAAACTGTTCCTGCAGATGTATGATTAATATGCCATAAGTGACGGGGTCATAACACAGGGAAAGCCTCCTTTAAGAAAAACATATTCAGTAGATGTCTAAACATCACAATGCTGGGCAATTGGCTGGTAACTCATTCCAAAGGCCTGGAGCTGCAACACTAAAAGCCCAGTTCCTTTTCCACACTAGGTGCACCTCTGGGGTATCCAGTACTCTCAGTAGTGCCTCTATTGAGGAGCACAGTTGCCCAGCAGGGATGTGTGAGGCGAGGTAACAACAGCGCATGTACTGTTCACCTGGAAAGGTCACATCAAAGGAATAAACATCAATGTGCAGTTAGCTCAATGCACAGGCTGCAATTGGCTCAAGCAAGCTTCCGCTGTTTGCGAACTGGGGGGAAAGTGGGGGGGGGGCTGTTAATGTGTGCGATCCATGCAGAAAAGTGACACCAAGCACATAATTTGAAGACACGAGACACTTCTAGCTTTCATTCTTATGGAGAGAGAAGTTTGAAAATATGTCTAGCATTCAAGAGGTAACAGATTCTGAGCCCTGCCCATCCATTTTCCTCTCCGGTCACATTGTCCTACTGCACCAATGCCTTCCAATGCACATTCTGCAAAAAAATAAAAACGCAATTTAAAGGACCGGGTAAAACACTTACAAATCAACCACAATCAGGGCGGCGGGGGGGGGGGGGCTCAATTTCTGGCATTTCGAGGAAGGTCTGGGAACGTGTCTCGTCTGACAACCCTGGAGAGCTGCTGCCAATCAATGTACAAAACTCTAAGCTAGATGGACCAAAGGTCTAACTCTCTCTATATAGCAGGCAGCTTCCTATTTTCCATCTCACAATCCAGCCTAGCCTTCATTCCGATTTTATCTACCCCCTTTAAAAAGCCCGTTCCGCACATTCCTCTAAAGATATCTTCTCGCCCTACTTTTGGGAGGTGTTTCGTTGCGGGCAGAACAAAGCCAGCTAGATCTGATCAGCTCCTGGGATTTTCAAAGAGCCAAGCGTAGGGAAAAGGTCAAGCTCGGAGGGTGAACGGAGCCTTTGTCTCTGAACCCTGGGCAGGGCAGGGGGGAAAGAGGTTCATAAACACAACTGGAAGAGCACAGAAGATATATATAGAGAGAGAGAGAGAGTGAGAGAGTGTGTATGATGGCCTGGGATTCAGACTCGGATGCTAAACCTGAGGGACCCCAGCCTGCACAGGATTCCCCGCCTCCAGAACCAGCTGAGCCGGGGCTAGGGCAAACTAAAGGGTCCTCACCTGTGCTGGATCCTAAGGTGCAGGCATCAGCGGAGTCTGCTCTGGCTCCTGATGGAGGACCCATTGCCTGCAGGTGCCCCACTCTCAGCCCCATCAGAGGAAGCTGAGGCTGCCCCTGGGTCCGGTAACCCACCAGCCTCTCCTGAGCTGCGGAGGCTCAGGGCAGAGAGGTGAAGGGAACTAAGTTCCTGCAGGAGGAGTGCTCGCCTCCAGGCCAGAAGGAGAGGCGAGTCACCGGAGGATCGGGGCTGCTCTAAGCCTTGGGGCAGATAAAGGCCAGCCAGCCCCAGCCCCAGCCCCAAGTTGCGTGAGCAACACAGTTGCTAACGTGTGCCTGCCTGTGTCCTCATGCCTGTTCCTGACCTGTACCTTGCCCTACTTCCTGCTTTGCACCCTGCCGGATTGACCCCCTGTTGGACTCCTGGACCTCAGACTGGACTTTGACCCTGCTTCACAGACGAACCCCCAGGGCCAGCACAGAGAAGCTGAACATAACCCTCCAGTCTTTTCTAAGATGTCCAAAATAGAGTACAAGAGATTTTAAAAACAAAAAACACCCCCAACAGATTTCAGAATACTACAATGGAAGGCAATCCCTTCTTCCTCAAAGATCATACGGTGTTTCATGGACCTAGACACCACAGTACATTTGTGGATTCTGAGTGCCTACTAAAGGTATTTTCTTCTCTTTCACACCAATATCCTCGCCAGTTTTTTGTATCAGCAGGAAGCATCGGTGCCGTGGAGGGGTGGGGGAGAAAGAGGGCCAGCCTGATTGGTCAAGCAGAATTCGGAAAGTAAGCACTGAAGTGGTGGGAAAGAGTGGATGGTAGGATCCCAGCAGATTTGAATCCAATTTTGGAGGTGGGGGCAGGGAGTGTGTGTGAATACATGCTACAGAGGCAATCCGGCGATGATTTTTTCAGTTGCATGAGAACCAAAGAATGCAGACATATCATCAGGACAAATCGCAGCAGGTTAAGCAGATGAAATACATTTAGGTGGCCACTTGGACAACAAAGGTGGGAATGCCCTGTGGCATTATGGGGTCTCCTCCAGTGACAAATCCTCTGAGAATAATTAAGATTCTTCACGCTTCTAAACTCTTAACTCAGCAATTTGGCTTTTTCCGTTTTGCAGTTTCCTCTTCCCACGTATTGAATGATCAAGCAAAGGCGTCATCATGACCTTTGATCCGATAGTCCTGCACCTCCTTTGTTACAAACCTGTCCCTCTTATGTGTGACACACCTCGCGAATTACCCCCTCGGCAGCTGGAAGCCTGGGCGAACTGCTTATGGTCCACCAAGACCCCTAGATCCTTTTCACGAGTACTGCACTAAGCCAGGATAAATGGACATAAATCTGATATCAGGAATCACAAGACAGAGAAACCAGTAGGAGAACACTTCAATCTCCCAGGACATTCTATACAAGATCTCAAAGTAGCTGTCTTAATACAAAGGAATTTCAGAAATAGACTAGAAAGAGAAGTTGCTGAATTGCAACTTATTACCAAACTTAAAACCACGGAGAGACCTGGTCTGAACAAAGACATTGGATTCTTATCTCATTCTACGTGACAAAGCTATCTTTAGCCATCTCACCCCTTGCTTTTTCCTTTTAGACTAATTGCAGTCGTTAACAGTCATCAACAGGTTTTCCACACCCATCAGCCGATCACCCATTCCCACCACCCTTCTGAGTCGTACCCTTCCCACTTTCTCACTATATATAAGGGTCTGGGGACTTCTGCTTCAGTGTATCTGAAGAAGTGTGCATGCACACGAAAGCTCATACCAAGAACAAACTTAGTTGGTCTCTAAGGTGCTACTGGAAGGATTTTATTTATTTTTTATTTTGTTTTGATCCTGGTGATGGTTATCAACTCTGCTGTTTGCTCAGCAATCTCCTCTCTAGGGTTGGGAATCAAAGGGAAGGAATTCATCCTGGGATTAACACAGGAATGCAAAGGTACCATTTCGTTTAGCAGAGACTCTTGCTCTTATGGCAACGTGACTGCCAGCTTAGAGGAAATGGAGGATAGAAAAAGCCACATGGATGCTACAAAAGGCCACTTTTTTGAGGGGGGGTGCTGGAGGGCAGTGGGCCAGGTTGGTTAGACACATTATCTTTCCTCCGAAGAGCTCAAAGTGTCAGTCACATGATTCTCTCTTCCCTCTCCATTTTATCCCCGCAACAACCTGGAGGTGCAGTGACTGGCCCAGGGCCGCCTGGCGAGTGGGGAGTTGAATCCAGGTCCGTGAGAAGAGCCAGTGTGGCTTAGTGGTTAGAGTGTCCGACTAGGACCTGGGAGACCTGGGTTGAAATCCCCACTTTAGCCGTTGAAATAAGCAATCTCCCAGCCTGCACTGATGACAGCTCCACCGGAAAGGTTGTCCTAATGCCCATACAAGGCAGAGAACCTGTGACCCTCCAAGCCTGGGGTCAGCAAACTTTTTCATCAGGGGGCCGGTCCACTGTCCCTCAGACCTTGTGGGGGGCTGGACTATATTTTGAAAAGTATAAATATCCTGCAAGCTGGTCCCGCAGCTGCCTCCGGACCTGGAGGGAGAACGCACTCTGCATGTGGTCAGGAGTCCCACTATCTGGAAGGCCCCAGGCTTGGCCGCCCCCAACATTCAACCACACAAGACAAAGCAAGTGTGATCTCACTGTGGATCACAGGCAGGGATCCAGCCGATATCTATACCTTTCCTCCACTTTGATGGAGTGTCGGTTGCAGAGCTTGTGGACGTACTGCGCATAGTGCTCGACCAAGGTCATGTCGTAACCAGTCATGACGATGTTCAAGACTCCATACTCGTATTCTGTCCCAGGGTCAATCTCCTTCATTTGGACTCGGTCCCTCCTTCTCTTGGAAGCCTGAGAAGAAAGAAGCAGAATTCTCTCAAACGCAGCTGGGGACACCCGCAAGTGTAAAAGGATCTAACTGAAGCATGGCATGGAGAAAATGGATCAAGGGGAGCTTTTCTCCCTCCTAACGCTGGAACTTCCTCCAACAAAGAAGAAGAGGAGGAGTTTGGATTTGATATCCCACTTTATCACTACCCGAAGGAGTCTCAAAGCGGCTGACAATCTCCTTTCCCTTCCTCCCCCACAACAAACACTCTGTGAGGTGAGTGGGGCTGAGAGACTTCAGAGAAGTGTGACTGGCCCAAGGTCACCCAGCAGCTGCATGTGGAGGAGAGGGGAAGCGAAGCCGGTTCCCCAGATTACGAGTCCACCGCTCTTAACCACTACACCACACTGGCTCTGTGGCTGAAGGCTGGAAGGTTCAGGACAGATAAAAGGATGGGCTTCTTCACACAGCGCATAGTTAAACTATGGAACTGCCTCTCGCAGGAGGCAGATTTGGAAGGCTTTAAAAAAGGATTAGAGGGCTACTGATGGCTACTAGCCATAATGGCTATGCTTTGCCTCCACAGTCAGGGGCAGCAATGAATACCAGTTGCTGGAAACCACAGGAGGGGAGAGTGTGGCTCCTGGGTTCGAATCCTGTTTGCTGGTTTCCCACAGGCATCTGGTTGGCCAACTGTGAAAATTGGATGCTGGACTAGATGAACCATTGGCCTGATCCAGCAGGCGCTTCTTATGTTCAGCTGATTCCTCGTACTGGGGCCAGAGCGGGTGGGGAAGAGTCGAAATTGTCTTGGAACAATTAAAATCTTTCCCGGCTCTTGACAAGCTAGGACAAACTGCTCCTATTTCAACTTCTTGCCTTCAAGACATTCCGCCCGGATGAATGATTGGTTCATTATCTTTCCAAATTGCAAAGGCCTCCCCTTTCAGATTTCTCGTGCTCTAAAATGTTCCAGAGTGCCTCTCCATCTGTGCCGCTGCTCGGTAACGGCACACAACTCAATTTGTGCTACTTCGAGTGTGATCCTAACATCCCTTTTCTTTTCTGCTACTGGAGGGCGTCTAGAGTCAGGCAGAAGTGCCAATCTGGAGCTGGTGCAGCAAAGGAGGAAGAGAGAGAGAAAAAAATAACCCTCACCTGCCATCTTGGTCTGATAGACATTTGCTATACCATCTTCATCATTATACTGAACATTATATGGCACTTTGTATTTTTGCACTTTGTAATTGCACTTTGTACTAGCACTTTATGATTTAAAGCATATTTAGGTTAGCCTCTGATGAAATATTTATAAATGCCCTTTGCATTAAGATATTGTCAGTTTAGTTTCACGTTTATGCTATTCTTCCAGTGATATACACGGTTTTGTATTTTATCTTGGTCAGGGTGAGCAGCAAGGCTTGGGACTGTGGCAATTGTTTGTTTTTAAAGTATTTTTATTAAAGATTTACTTGATTTACAAAAGTGTGTGCCATGTCTCTCTCTCTCGAATTTTTTTTTTTATGTAACATTTTTGCAAGTCAGTTTCATTTGTTGAGACATTAGGAAGAAAAGGGGGAAAGAGGTGGATGGGGGGGAAGATGGGGGGTCGGGTGACGATGTTTCTATTTTACAGGTGAAACTCGAAAAATTAAAATATTGTGGAAAGGTTCATTTCTTTCAGTAATTCAACTTAAAAGGTGAAACTAATATATGAGATAGACTCATGACATGCAAAGCGAGATATGTCAAGCCTTTATTTGTTATAATTGTGATGATTATGGCGTACAGCTGATGAGAACCCCAAATTAACAATTTCAGCTTTGGGGTTTTCATCAGCTGTACGCCATAATCATCACAATTACAACAAACAAAGGCTTGACATATCTTGTTTTGCATGTCATGGGTCTATCTCATATATTAAACTCCAGTAGCTAATGAAAACAATTGCTTCCATTAATGGACTTTTCCACGATATTCTAATTTTTCGAGTTTCACTTGTACTTGATATATGTAGGGTTTGATGTCAGCGTTGCTTGTGCAGGTTCTCTGTTGTTCGCTTGCGTTCCTTTGATGGTGAGAGAGGTTGGGGTTGGCCTAGGGTGTGATTGTTCATTTGTGGTTGGCTGTGGTGGTCTTTGGTTTCCTGTGTGAGTGGGGTGGGTGAGTGTTTTTGATCAGGTTAGCCATATTGATTTGTATGCTGTTGGTGGATTTTTGTCATTGTCTTGTTGGGCTGTGTGTGTGATAAAAGGGAGCCATACCGGGGTGAAGGCGTCGTCTTCTATTTGTCCCCGTGCCAGTTTCAGCTTATTGGTTAATTTTTCTAGCAAGGCTGTTTCCCATACTATTTGGTACCACTGGTCCATGCTGACTCCTGATAGGTCTCTCCAGTGTCTGGTGATCGTGGCAATTGTTATAATAATAATAATATAATATAATATTTATTATTTGTACCCCGCCCATCTGGCTGGATTTCCCCAGCCACTCTGGGTGGCTTCCAACAAAAATCAGATACAAAAATATCACACATTAAAAACTTCCCTGAAAAGGGCTGCCTTCAGGTATTTTCTGAATGTCAGGTAGTTGTTTATCTCCTTGACCTGTGATGGGAGGGCGTTCCACAGTGCGGTCGCCACTACCGAGAAGGCCCTCTGCCTGGTTCCCTGTAGCTTTGCTTCACGCAGTGAGGGAACCGCCAGAAGGCCCTCGGTGCTGGATCTCAGTGTCCGGGCTGAATGATGGGGGTGGAGACGCTCCTTCAGGTATACAGGACCGAGGCCGTTTAGGGCTTTAAAGGTCAGCACCAACACACTTTGAACTGTGCTCGGAAACATACTGAGAGCCAATGTAGATCTCTCAGGACCGGTGTTATGTGGTCCCGGCGGCCACTCCCAGTCACCAGTCTAGCTGGCGCATTCTGGATTAATTGCAGTTTCCGGGTCACCTTCAAAGGTAGCCCCTTGATTGTATCTCTATGCCACTTTTCAGTGAGATCAATCCCAAAGCGCTCGGCTTAGGATTGCTCTGCCCATATATTTTGTGTATGCAGTTTGCTACACGGATATGAACATATGAACAGTCTGCTGGATTTGGCCAATGGTCCACCTAAGTCCACCATCCTGTTCTCACAGGGGCCGACCAGACGCTTGTGGGAAACCTGCAAGGGGGACAACAGCGCTCCCCCCTCTGTTGTCAATGATTTAAACAACTCAGTGCAGCGGGAAAACAGTGAAATGGACAAGAATAATGTATTAATAGTTTCAGATTAATAAACTCCTTCCCTCCAAGGAGTGAACAAAGTGTACCACGTCCATTCTCGTGCTATAAAAAGAAATACAACAAGCTCACTAGGCTGTGAGTCTTCAAAGACCTGCTCCTTGCTGGCCTTTTCCAACCCGGCCTGGGAGGGCGGGGTCCGGACTGACTCCAGCTGCAAAAGCTGAAGAGATCTGGATTTTGGTTGCTGCTGCTATTGATATTAATTTTTTGGATCTTTATTTTTAGATCTTATACTGATTTACGTGGGAACTGTTCAGTGATGGCTGTGTACTTTTTGATGTGTTCCATTTCTTGCTTAGGACTGCTTTTGTTAGGTTTGTAATTGTGGAAATCTTTTCATGTTGTTAGGCGCCCTGAGCATGGTTTTATCTATGGAAAGGCAGCAAACAAATTAAATAGTGGTGGTGGTAGATACTGTTATTTTTATGTATCTTTGCCATTTGAAAAAGAAATCCTTGCATTTGTCAGTAAGTTATTATTCCTCTGGAGCTGTGCCGCACTTTTGTCCTTCCAGGCATGTGATGTTTTCTGGTCTACACCTTCTGTTTTTCCTTCTTTTTATTAATTCTTAGCATCAAAATCAATAAAAATATTTTGGGAGGGAAATACAACAGGCGCTCTTCAACTCCACCAATCCACATCAAATGGTTTACACCAGGGGTCCCCAAACTAAGGCCCGGGGGCCAGATGCGGCCCAATCGCCTTCTAAATCCAGCCCGCGGACAGTCTGGGAATCAGCGTGTTTTATTTAAAATGCATCTCTGGGTTATTGGTGGGGCCTGCCTGGTGTTTTTACATGAGTAGAATGTGTCCTTTTATTTAAAATGCATCTCTGGGTTATTTTTGGGGCATAGGAATTCGTTCATATTTTTTTTCAAAATATAGTCAGGCCCCCCCACAAGGTCTGATGGACAGTGGACCGGCCCCCTGCTGAAAAAGTTTGCTGACCCTGGTTTACACTGAAGGTTTCCCCATCAATCTCTGGTTTTTTTTCTTTCAAGAAACTGCCCAATCAGCAGAGTCCAAGATCAGAGGAGCTTACCTCTTTGGGGAGCAGGTATTTGAACCGGCCAATGCGATGAGTAGGCTGGGACCTGTAGTGCCTGGGGCAGTCCAGCAGCGTGCTACCTTTGGAAAACAAAACAGACACAGTTAGGTCCCTTCAGAAACCTTAAACCCACTTGCCAAGCACTTTTTGAACTGCGCTCCAAGGAACCCAGCAAATTGGGGGTTCCTTGGTGAGAACATCACCACGGCAAACACGTTTTCCTGAAAGACAGTGGCAGGCGGGTGCGGGAGCTGCTGCTTTCTGTGTCCTTCTTCTCTCCGACTGCTCAAAAGAAACCACAAATGAGCCACAGGTGTCACAATGGGTCGGCAGCAGCTGCGCAGCATCGCCCAAGTGCAGTGGAGTAGGAAGGACGGGGCGTAGGGGGCGCTCCGTCCCGGGTTCCAGGGGAGGGGGGTGACACTTGGCGGCCCCTCCTGCCACTCCCCGCTGCCTGGCACCCCGTCCATGCTGATCCACAGACGGACGGGGCAGCCCCACGAGCCGCCGCTCGCCCGCCGGCTCCCCTGGTCGCCGTGGGAGCAACAGCACTGGGAGGGATGCACGGCGCATGCCCAGAAATTCTGGGCATGCACACTGCATCCGAGTCGGCACCACTGCTCCCGCGGCAACTGGGCGGGCCGCCCCGTCCGTAAAGCAGCACAGACGGGGCAGCCCACAAGTCGCTGCCCACCCGGTGGACCTCCTAGTTGTCGCAGGAGCAGCAGCGCTGGGCCAATGGACTGTGCATGCGCGGCCCGTCCCAACATGTGTCCGGACATCAGAATGCCTTGCCCCCAGGGGGGTGCCTCCGTGCGCCGCCCCAGGCAGCGCGGAGGTTTCCTCCGCCACTGCTCAGGTGCTCGTAGCAGCTGCGTTAAGGAGCAAAGACACTGGGCACTGGGGAGAGGTCCCAAGGACATAGAAAGAGAGGGAGAGTGGATGGGTATCTGAAGGCTATTTGCTTTAACAAGCCCTTTGCAATCCTATCCAATGCATGTTCATTCAAAACCCCAGCTCAAGATGATTAATCAGGGTGGATTTGATTTAAATCAAATCAATTTAAATCACAATTTAAAATCACTAGTCAGTAAGGCTTGATGTAAATCTTTTTTTTTTTTTACAGAAAGACTCATTCTTGCATATTTACAAACAGGTGAAGGTTTCATTTTTGGAACAATAAATTTTCAGAGTAGTTTTTACAGTTATATCAAAAAATTACTCATTTGGTTATACTCTTAGAAATACATAGACAGATAATTATGAAATTATTGTGAGGTTTAATAAGTTAACTGTTTATATTTGGACAACTTTTCCGCTGTACTTTATTGAAAGAAGAAAAATAAACATTTCCTTAATAACAACTGAAACAATTTATTTAACTAAAACAATAACATTATAGTATATGTATCTATATTTGTTAACTGATGTGGTTAAACTTTTTTTTTTAAACTGAGTTTTAGCACACATGAAAAACTTAAATCCTTATTTCCTGATGAATAGCCTTTGGAATATAATGAAACTTAAATAGAAAACTGTATTTAGAAAGATTTTTTCTCCAAAAGCATTTTATTTTAAAAAATCCGATTTAAATTAAAGAAATCCGATTTTTTTGATTTTTTTTATAAATTTAATTGATTTTTATCCACCCTGTGATTAATGTACAAGTAAACATGCACAGGATCAAGCAGCTAGTATGCTTCAGCTCCAGTTTTCACTAAACAAGGAGATCAAGTGAGGAAAGAGGAGAGCCAGTGTGGTGTAGCGGTTAAGAGTGGTAGACTCGTAATCTGGGGAACCGGGTTCGTGTCTCCGCTCCTCCACATGCAGCTCCTGGGTGACCTTGGGCTAGTCACACTTCTCTGAAGTCTCTCAGCCCCACTCACCTCACAGAGTGTTTGTTGTGGGGGAGGAAGGGAAAGGAGAATGTGAGCTGCTTTGAGACTCCTTCGGGTAGTGATAAAGCGGGGTATCAAATCCAAACTCTTCTTCTTCTTCTTCTTCTTCTACAGACTGCTGTTAGAAAGAGGGTGTGCACCCCTACTCTTGAATCAATTGTTCATATGAGAAACGTTTAGGTTGCAAACCAGCAGGCAAGAACTTGGGAAGATTTGTCGGTATCACATGTAGCAAAACATTCAAACCATCATTATGCTAACATGTGCTAGACTAGCCTTCAACAATCTCCTAGGTGTTGGGACTACAGTTCCCATCAGTCTCAACCAACACTGGCTGGGGCTGATGGGAGTTGTAGTCTAAAACATCTGGGAGGACACCGGATGGTGAAAGGCTAGTCTAGCAATGTATTAGCATTTCTCGTCATTATTAATGTTGATGTGAATGCTATCAGGGGAAGGCCTGCTCTGTCCATTCTCAGGGTGCCTCTCTACACGAGAGGGGGGAATTATAACTTCCACTCAACAAAGCAGAGCACAGCACTCAGGCTACTGGCACAGAAGTTCCTGAAAATCAATTCTTACCTATGGAACATACAGGATTCCTTCTGGACGTTTTTAAGGCAAGACTAAAGAAAAAGAAGAACGTTCGTCATTACAGGCTCTTGATATCTCCGTCTGCAAAATGTTTTGAAACTTTCTTTCTGTTTTTACTGTCTGTGTCCATTTTATTTTATTTTATTTTTAATTTTGCTTTATTTTCAATTAATTCACATTACATGTGAATTGCCATACACCTTCAACAGAAAGAATTTTCTATTTTGTTTCGACTATGGCAGACCAACACGGCTACCCACCTGTAACTGGAACCTTCAACATTGTGCATAACATGAATATATTATTTCTGCAAATTCCCCACATCTAACCCTGCAACTACCTCCCCTTATACCCAAACACCCATGTGACTTCCTTCGCCCACATGCACGTGTTTCGTGTTTCGAAACTTTCTTAAGGCTGACATTTGGCACCTTCTTAAGCGTAACTGTAATGACAAAACTGCATGTTAGGGAAGGGCCCACAAGGTGTTGCCTGCAGATAGGATAGAACAGGCATAGGCAACCTTCGGCCCTCCAGATGTTTTGGCCTACAACTCCCATGATCCCTAGCTAACAGGACCAGTGGTCAGGGATGATGGGAATTGTAGTCCAAAACATCTGGAGGGCCGAAGCTTGCCTATGCCTGGGATAGAGCATCTGCTTTAGACACAAAAGGTTCCTGTTTCAATCTCCAGTGTCTTGGAATGACCCCTGCCGAAAACCCTGGAAAGCCACTGCCAGTCACTCTAGAAAATGCTGAGCTGGATGGACCACTGGCCTGACTCTGTATAAAACAGCTTCCTGTGTTCCCCGTTGATCAGGACTGGGGATTTTGGAGTCAGCACAGGTGGCTGATGAAACAAGCAAAAAGATTCTCAGTAGGAAGTCGCTGGCCTCAAAAGCCAAGTGTACATACAGTCGTACCTCGGAAGTCGAACGGAATCCATTCCGGAAGTCTGTTCGGCTTCCAAAACGTTCGGAAACCAAAGCGCGGCTTCCGATTGTCTGCAGGAAGCTCCTGCAGCCAATCGGAAGCCGCAGAAGCCCTGTTGGACGTTTGGCTTCCAAAAATAGTTCGCAAACTGGAACAGTCACTTTGTGGCGTTCGGGAGCCAAAACGTCTGAGAACTAAGCTGTTCGAAAAACAAGGTATGACTGTACTTAGAAGTAAGTCCTATTAATCAAAGTACCGTACTTTTCTGTGTATAAGACTAGGGTTTTTATTATTGAAAAGAGTGTTAAAAATTGGGGCTCGCCCTATACATGGATAGTGCAGAGGGGGGACTGGCGACTGGTTGCAGCAGCGAGCAGGAAGTTGTCAGCGGTGATTGGAGGGGGTGATTGGTGGCTGCGGCAAGGGCTGCTTGGGGTTGGCTGCTGCTGCGTCAATGGTTTTTGCACTTGCCGGCTGCTGGTTGCAATTCAGCAGACTGTTTATGGCTTTTTTGACGTGTGCGAGAGGCAGCGCTTGTCAGTATGGTGAGTGATTTTCGGCATTCCCCCCCCCAACTCTGTGCAACCCTTCCCCAAAAAAGGACTTGGCCATCTCCCTCCATTTTCTTAAACTGGAGTCCCCAAAAATAGGGGGGGCGTCTTGTGCATGGGGGCGTCTAATACATGGAAAAAATAGGGTATTTTAAAACTGTAGACCACACTGGATGCCTTGGAAGAAAGGTGGAATATAAATGCAATCAATCAATCTAAAAAAATAAAACATCAAAATGGACTTAATTCTGAGTAAACAGACAGAGGGTCAGGGTGGGTCGTTTCCTCCCTTTTCCCTGGTTCTAAATCTGACTGTGGAATAAAGCCCCAAATGAGGACATAAGGCTGCTCCTCCAGTGTAGACATGCCTTAAGACCAGGCCACAATCCCTGACCTATTTTGGTTATTTTACTGCTACCACCGTACCGACAAGAATAAATTTGTTCAACATAGGCTATCATGTTTGCTTCAACGTTATTCACCTTACCTGATAAGCACAGGCGACTGTTTTAAAAGGGATTCCTTTCCCAGGAAGAAGGCCTAGTGGGATGGAGGAGGAGAGGGAAGAAAAGAAAAATATCCTTAAAATGTCAACAAAAACTAATATGAAAAGTTGTTATTCTAAAAATCTTCATCTACTTGCATATTAAAGTTATACCAGCAAGAATTAGTCTTTATGTAGAAAACTGTGATTTAAATCAAGGCTTACTGACTAGTGATTTAAATCATGATTTAAATCAAATCCACCCTGCAACAAAGACTGCAGTTTTTCAGGGCACTGATGGCTCTCTGGCAATCTATTCCAGCGTTCACCTCCTACTTCAAAGCTCCACATTTGCAAGCCACCAGCAAACTTCTCAACCTGTTATTAGAAGCCCTAAAGGCTGGTGTTCACAAAAGAACAACAGGAAGACAGATGAGTGCAATTTCTATTTTTGCATACTCTGTCACTTGTGTATTTCCACAGCGTAATCTTCGGGTGGGGGGGACACACGCTAGGCTGGATTTACTCTTGAAGCCACAGACACGTCTTCAGCTCAAGATGATACACATGCACTTAAGTCAATTTATTTCAAAATCTGTCCACTGGCTTTCAATCTTTAAAAAGGAAAGAGCAGATCTGGGAGGAAGTTCCCAAGTCTGCATCTGTCCCTAATCATACATTACAGGTGAAACTTGAAAAATTAGAATATCGTGGGAAAGTCCATTTATGTAAGCAATTACTTTCATTAGCTACTGGAGTTTAATATATGAGATAGATTCATGACATGCAAAGTGAGATATGTCAAGCCTTTGCTTGTTATAATTGTGATGATTATTGCGTACAGCTGATGAAAATCCCAAAGTTAAAGATTGTTAATTTGGGGTTCTCATCAGCTGTACGCCATAATCATCACAATTGTAACAAATAGAGGTTTGACATATCTCGCTTTGCATGTCATGAGTCTATCTCATATATTAGTTTCACCTTTTAAGTTGAATTACTGAAAGAAACGAACCTTTCCACGATATTCTGATTTTTCGAGTTTCACCTGTACATGCCAACAAACATGTCTACATACATAACCCTGGTGACATATTTTGAGAACAGTACAGAAGAGGGTTTTTTTAAGCCCATTCTGCCCAGAACAACAGTTTACACTTAACTTGTTTCGATGATACGGACAGCGATAGATCGGAGGCTGGAAATCTACTATTGCTGTATAAAGAATGACATTAAGGGACAGACAGTCTGAAATGGAAGCACAGATGCATCCAGGAAGCTTTGGCCAGCCTGATGCCCTCCATTGGCCAACTTGACTGGAGTTGATGGGAGTTGTGGTCCAAAATATGAGGAAGGTGGCACGAGTCTGGGCCATGCAAGGGCAAACCAAAGGTGAGATTTAGGAAATGGAGATGATAAGAGAGAGAGAGAGAGAATGGAGGAGTCACTCTGTCACTCTTACTTGTTCCAAGGAGAGAGAAGGAGTGGGTTTCCTGGTATCGTCATGACCCAAGAGCTTGGATCAAGGCAACAGAGTCTACCGCAAAGGCTGGTTTGCAAAAGAAAAGCGTTCCTCTGCACCAATTCTATCAGGCTTGCAATCAATTTGCTGAATTTTAAAGGAGCCAAAGGCAAGCCCTGCTGGGAAAGCGACATTCAAGAGCATGCTTCAAAGCTTTCAATTGTTCCTTTGCAGCCTAGGCTTTACCCATCCACACCTGGCATTTTATGGGGTAAGTGGGCATGGCAGAGTGGGAGGTGGAACAGCCCTTATTGGACCTACCACACCTCTGCTTGTCCCATGCCTAGGAAGCACGGACTGAGCAGTTTTGTGCTTGACTCGTGCATTTTAGGCATGGGTCCAAGTGATTTCCCCCTTGCCCTAGTCCTTTCCCAGTGAAAACCTGCTCTTTAGCTCTAAATTGGAACATACAGCAATCCATGAAAAACCTGAATTGCCTTTTTGCTCCGACTGAGTGCTAAGGAGCAGTTTTCCCTGGGAGAAAGCAGCAGGACAAGAGGAACTGTAGACCAGCCCTAAACCAACATTCTCAGAATGCGCAAATCCTTGGGTAGATAGTTTGCCTCAAGATTCCTAGGTAGCAAGTTGCCCTTTGTTATCTATTTGCATCAGTGAATGAGGACAGGTTGGTTGTGAAGATAGGCAAGCCTTTGTAGGTCACCTTTGAGTCCTGTGTTGTATAAGCAACTTGGGTTTCTTATAAGGCTCCCAAGACAGTTCCAAAAATAGAAGAGGGAGAACACATGACTTCACGTCCCCTTGAGGTTCCTGCTAACCAGAGGAAAATAACAACAATGGAAAGGTGGCAAGGAAACAGAGGGAGAAGGGAGGAGGGGGAAGCTACCTGGGGTTAAAATAAGCAATCAAAGGAGGGGGTCGCATGAGGCTTGAACTTCCAAGTTTCCTGGATGGATTAAAACAACTTTGAATGCCTTAGCGAGGACTCTGAAATGACCTACAAAGATCAAAAAGGCTAGCCCTGCCATACGTCAGGAAAATTCCTGACATGCCCTGGTTTTAGGCTGTAAAAATGGCGTGGGGGGATTTTGCTGAATTGGCCAAATGTCAGGGAATGTATGGCAACGCGATGGAAAAACAGCAGCGGAAACAGCTCAAAAAGCTTTGTTGTTGTTGTTGTTCTTCAGTCGTGTCCGACTCTTCGTGACCCCACGGACCAGAGCACGCCAGGCACGCCTATCTTTCACTGCCTCCCACAGTTTGGCCAAACTCATGCTAGTCGCTTCGAGAACAATGTCCAACCATCTCATCCTCTGTCGTCCCCTTCTCTTTGTGCCCTCCATCTTTCCCAACATCAGGGTCTTTTCCAGGGAGTCTTCTCTTCTCATGAGGTGGCCAAAGTATTGGAACCTAAGCTTCAGGATCTGCCCTTCCAGTGAGCACTCAGGGCTGATTTCTTTAAGGATGGATAAGTATGATCTTTTTTGCAGTCCATGGGACTCTTAAGGGTCTCCTCCAGCACCATAATTCAAAAGCATCAATTCTTTGGCGATCAGTCTTCTTAAAAAGCTTAAAATAACTATTTGGGGGGCTGGTTTCCCCAAAAACGCTCAACAATGTTACTTTTTGAAATAGGGCAACCCTAAAAAAGGCTGTACAACTGTGGTCCCTTGGAGACAAAAAATTTTAAGACCCAGCTTCCTGTTGGGAGGAGAAACCTGGGACAAAAAAGGCAACCTGCATCAGGCAAATAGTGGAGGAAGGAAGCATCATTAACTAACTTTGTAGTTATAGAATTGTAGAGTTGGAACGGACCCCAAGGGTGGTCTAGTACAACCCCCTGTAATGCAAGAATCTCAGCTAAATCATCCCTGATGGCCATCCATCCTCTACTTTAAAACCTCCAAGGAAGAAGAGCCCACCCACCTCCAGAAGAAGTCCGTTCCACTGTTGAGCAGCTCTTACCATCAGAAAATTCTTCCTGGTGTTTAGTCAGGATCTCCTTTCTTATAAGCCATGGGTTCAAGTCCTACCCTCCAGAGCAGGAGAAAACAAGCTTTCTCCATCTTCCATGTGCCAGTCCTTTAGACCAGAGCTTTCCAAACTGTCGCAACACATCCATGTGTTGGCTGCAGTGTGTAGGTGTGTCACACAGATGCTCCCCGCACTCCTTCCAGGGCTGGGAAGGGGTTAGTTTAACCTCCAGTTTGCTAGTAAAATTGAATTGCTGTGCCGCAAAATGATGCCTGTCTAAAAAGCGTGTTGCCAGCATGAAGTATTTTGAAAGCTCTGCATTAGATATTTGAAGGTGGCTAACGTATCTCCACTCAGGTCTTCTCTTTTCCAGGCTACACATACCCGACTCTCTCCAACATACCCAACTCTCCATCAGCTGGAGTCCATCTTTGCATGCAGGTGAAGTGTCTAACTCACTGAGGGTGTGAGACCCATCGGCTACCCTCACCTGGTTTAGCAGGCCAGTGGAAGCCGTTTCCCGGGCTGTAGCCGCTGTCGCCTGCTGACAGCTTCTAGAAGCCACAGGTGATAGCTGAGTGCAGGGTGGGGACCAAAGGTAGACAAATTGAAATCCCAAACGAGCAGAACAGACTATTTATGTATGCTGCACAGATGTTACTGGCCCAGAGATGGAAAGAAGATAAAAGTTCCCACCAGAGAAGAATGGCGGATGAAGTTGATGGACTATGCTGAAATGGCTAAAATGACCGGAAGAGTCAGAAATCAGGAAGACTAACATTTTAACAAGGAATGGGGAAAATTTATAACTTAAAGACCATTGTAAACAGTTAAAATCATTGGGGGGAAATGTCAATTTCCAGTAGCACCTTAGAGACCAACTAAGTTTGTTCTGGGTATAAGCTTTCATGTGCATGCACACTTCTTCAGTTAAAATCATTAGTAGGATTGGAATATCACTTGTAGTTTAAGGTTGAATTCTGGACATAGCGGAAGAGGCAAAGGTTTTGGATTATCATAAAAGATGTGAGAGGAAAGAATTAATAATAGGACCCACAAAGGGGAGGGTGGAAGTCCAGGAGATTCCTTGGAATCTTATTTCTATGATTTATGTATGATATACCGTATCTCTGTTTAAATTTTAATTTGAAAAACCCAATAAATTTTAATAAAGGTGGTCAAACCCAAAGGAGCACCCACCAGAGGTACCCCACTCCCCTAACACCCCATAGACCTCAACTCTGTGGCGCTGTGGTCTAAACCACTGAGCCTAGAGCTTGCTGATCAGAAGGTCGGCAGTTCGAATCCCTGTGACGGGGTGAGCTCCCGTTGTTCTGTCCCAGCTCCTGCCAACCTAGCAGTTCGAAAGCACATCAAAGTGCAAGTAGATAAATAGGTACCGCTCTGGCAGGAAGGTAAACGGCGTTTCCGTGCGCTGCTCTGGTTTTGCCAGAAGCTGCTTCATGTTGGCCACATGATCCGGAAAAACTGTCTGCGGACAAACGCCGGCTCCCTCAGCCAGTAAAGCAAGATGAGCGCCGCAACCCCAGAGTTGTTCGCGACTGGACTTAACTGTCAGGGGTCCTTTACCTTTTTTAACCTCCTCAAACCCTGCAAGTCAGCTCATCCCACTCAAGAGAGGATCCAAGGCAAATTAAAGGGAAATTCGCAATGCAATCCTATACCTAACAATGTGCCCCATTGAGAACATATGGGCACAGCTTAGAATCACTGGCACTGACCGAAAAGGATTCTGGGATTGGCAGAGAGCTATTGCAGGCATAAGCAAACTCAGCCCTTCCGATGTTTTGGGACTACAACTCCCATCATCCCTAGCTAACAGGACCAGTGGTCAGGGATGATGGGAGTTGTAGTCCCAAAACATCTGGAGGGCCGAGTTTGCCTATGCCTGAGCTATTGCTTTGACCAGGGAGGCTAATAAGAATCGACGCAGAAGCACAGACTCATGGGAGTGCAGTAAGAAGGTCAAAACGCCCCGTCTCTCTCCTCATCCCTCTGCCCACCTAAAAAAGCGTACGTACTCTGCCCAAAGCCGCGGTCATGCTCCCCAGTCGCTGCTAGAAACCCTCCAGGCGGTAACCACGGCGACGCAGCGGGACAAGCACGAGTCTCTATGGGTCCACCGCCGACACACGCCCCCCAAGTCTCTCGCGTGCAACGACAAAACGTGTCCCCCTTGCTCACCCGGCCCGTCCGCAGAGGGTTCCGCCGTAATTTTGTCCTTCCAATCAAAGAGCCCGACGCCGCGGAGGAGACGGCCGCCGCCGCCAATCAGCGGCGTCCTCCTCCCGGCGGCTGCTCCGATTGGTTAAAGACAGAGAGACTGGAGACGGACAGAGGAAGGCGGGGGTCTTATTTCTGGTTGGCTTTTAAATCAGTTTTTCTTTGCTAGTCTCAAGAGTTTCCCTGTTACTAAGGAGTAGGCTTGTATCTGTCATTACCCAAAAAGCAAGCCTAATCAGCAATACTGAATATTTTCCCATTTTTACTTACTAAGTAGACGCACGATTCTTCTTTCCCTTCATTTTAATACACATGCCGATATATCTCTATCTATCTAACTAGGGGTTATTGGGTCGTTGTTTTTATTTTGATTATATATATATTTATATTGTTTTGTATTTTGATTTTGTTCTGTGAAGTGCCCTGAAAGCTCCGGGTATAGGGTGGTATATAAATTAAATTAAAAAATAAAATAAACGCTGTGGGTGCTATATGCGGAATCTGAATCTGGAATTTTATTTATTTATTTATTTTATTATTATTAAAATTTGTATACCCTTCTTCCCCTGAAGGTCTCAGGGCAGTTCACAGCATAAAAACACAAAATACATAAAACAAAAACAAAGCAAGCCTATACCTCGTTATAGTGTACCTAGCGTGTTCAGGGATAGCCAACCTGGTGCCCTCCACAAGTGGCTGGGTTTCAACTCCCATTATCCCTGACTATTGGCCATCCTGGCTGGTAATGATGGGAACTGAGAGTTCAGCAACATCTGAAGTGGCTTTTAAAGAGCTGTAAGGCTGGACTTGCAGCTTATTTCGGTTCTTCCACTGGGACTGCTTTTCCTTTTTGCCCTTTGCACCATCAGGACAGGTAAGGAAGGGAGGTTGCAAAGTGTCGTTTATTTCACACCGCCTGGTTTCATATGAATGTGCCTCCTTTAAAATTGGGTTAAACCAGAGCCTAGGGCTTGCTGATCAGAAGGTTGGTGGGTCGACGGGGTGAGCTCCCGTTGCTCAGTCCCAGCTCCTGCCAACCTAGCAATTTGAAAGCACATCACTGCAAGTAGATAAATAGGTACCACTTTGGCGGGAAGGTAAACGGCGTTTCCGTGCGCTGCTCTGGTTTCGCCAGAAGCAGCTTAGTCATGCTGGCCACATGACCTGGAAGCTGTACGATGGCTCCCTCGGCCAATAAAGCGAGATGAGCACCGCAACCCCAGAGTCGTCCGCGACTGGACCTAACGGTCAGGGGTCCTTTAAAGGTAAAGGTAAAGGGACCCCTGACCATTAGGTCCAGTCGTGTCCGACTCAGGTTGTGGCCACCTTCGAACCACCGACCTTCTGATCAGCAAGCCTTAGGCTCTGTGGTTTAACCCACAGCGCCACCCGCATCCAAGGGTCCCTTTACCTTTACCTATATTCTTTGACAGTGACCGATCAGGAAATCGCTGAGCTCAGAGGAAGAGCATCAGAAGATCCATCATCCCAGACTCAAATCTGTTCTGTCTAAAAAAAAAAAATCTATGCACCAGTTTGTGAGGAAAGAACACTTCTTGGAAGCAGCCGGGGGAGATTTCCAGAAACCAGTGGGTTACAGTATCTCTTTGACTGACATACAAGTTGGCACAAAAGACTGATCTCTCTGAGGACAAATGCACTGTGTTAATCACCTAGTATGAGGCAGAGGCAGAACTCGATACAGTAGTGAGTCAGCTGCTGCAGGCATGCACATTTAAGCTGCTCCATCTGCAGGCAGACTGAACCATGCTGCAACCCTGTATGTGCACCCCTACCTATTAAACACAGTGTGGGTTTTAATGGGGCTTGTTCCTATTAGCCTCTGTGCATAGGGTTGCACTGCAAGGCCTTTCCCATAAGTCCAAAGGATGTCATATTTCCTCAGCCACAGGGCTGGTGCACAGCACTGAGAGAGACCCGCAGGAGGCTGAGAAAGCAGCAAACCTCAAACGTGGCAACAGTTTGCACGGTGCAGCCAAACTGCGGGGCATCCTACCCTATTGGTAGGAATTCTCCACCCATTCCACGGTGATTGGGCCTCTCTGCTGCCTCTGTCACTGGGTTGCAAAAGCATCAATCAAAGCAACGGGACCCTGGGAGGCAGCTCCTAACAACTAGCTTTCTGATTGGACCATACTTTCAGCCCCGAGATACAGCCATATTGAGTGTGGCATTTCGGGGAGGGAAATCTGGTTCAGTTCTTGCAGTCCATGGGACTCTCAAGAGTTTCCTACAGCACCATAATTCAAAAGCATCAATGCGACTAGCATGAGTTTGGCCAAACTGTGGGAGGCAGTGATAGGCGTGCCTGGCGTGCTCTGGTCCATGGGGTCACGAAGAGTCGGACACGACTGAACAACAACAAGGTTTGCACAAGAAGCAAAGAAACAAGGCTGGTAAAAATAATAATTAAAAACGAACAAGCTGAAATCTAAGTACTGAGGTTTAAGGCTTCAATCCTATGCAACCTTACTTAGGAGTAAGTCATACTGAAATCAATCAGATCCTTCTCCCCACCAGGTAAGCATGCATAGAAATGGGCTGCACGAGCAAATGATTGGGATGTACATCAGGTAGAAGTGATAACTGAAATATCAGCATCAAGTTAAAGATTTGTAATAGATTTTAGTCCACCCACAGCTTGAGTCCACTGCCAACCTCTACTGATTCCTGTAAAAGATTCATGTTGTTTAATTTGTCTTCCCCCCCCCCCGCCCCCATTTATTCCAATGCAATGTTGAACCAGAGAGTGGCTTTTACAGATTTCATTGTCGATCAAGTTACTGACAACAGTAAGCTGGAGGTACAGGTATTATTTTTCTGCAGGACAAAGGAGGAAGATATTCTAATATCCAATGTGAAGTCCTTTCCATTTCACTATTTACCAGTTCTTTGAAAACAGCTGCCTGATTAAAGCCATAATTTCACTTCTGTTATCTGTCATTTGTGGCCTGAAGCAGCCCTCGGAGACCCAGTTCATTACCTTGAGGAACCAGGACTGAAAAAACCGAAAATAGAAACTCTAGACTCCCCAGTCTGCAAAATAGCTATTCATTCACTTCCTCCATTATTCATAGGCTTTCGAGAAACAGCGAGATCTGTGTGAAAAGAGTCTCTTAAGCAGAAGGGCTACTGCACCCACCTTATTAATCAAGTGCCAACAGAGTGGAAAGGCAAACGAGGAAGCCTAATGAAGGGTCTTCAAACATGACATTGGGCATCTTACGGAGACCACCTGGCCCAAAGCTGGGCAGCAGATCACCACAAAAGAAGTTGTGTCCATAAGAAGAGGCTGCTGGATCAGGCCAATGGCCCATCTAGTCCAACATCCTGTCTCACAGTAGAAGAAGAAGAGAAGAGTTTGGATTTGATATCCCGCTTTTCACTACCCTAGGGAGTCTCAAAGCGGCTAACATTCTCCTTTCCCTTCCTCCCCCACAACAAACACTCTGTGAGGTGAGTGGGGCTGAGAGACTTCAGAGAAGTGTGACTAGCCCAAGGTCACCCAGCAGCTGCATGTGGAGGAGCGGAGACGCGAACCCGGTTCCCCAGATAACGAGTCTACCGCTCTCAGCCACTACACCACACTGGCTCTCTCAGTGTCCAACTGGAGTGATTTATTGATTGAAGTGGCTTCCAAACAATAAAGAACAATAACATAACAAAAAAAAATTAAAAAAAAATCCTTCCAGTAGCACCTTAGAGACCAACTAAGTTAGAGACCTCCAAGGATGTGGACAGGCTGCTTGGACGAGTGAAACTGACCACCTGTCTCCTTGATCCTTGCCCATCCTGGCTTATAAAGGCTAGCCGGGAAGGGCTGGGCAATGGGCTCTGCGTGGTGGTGAATGCTGGAAAGAGGGAATCTTTCCAGACCCGCTGAAAGAGGCGGTCATTAAACCGCTTCTTAAAAAAACATCTTTAGACCCGGCCAATATGGCCAACTATCGCCCAGTCTCAAATCTACCATTCTTGGGCAAGGTGATTGAGCGGGTGGTTGCTGAACAACTCCAAGCACGCCTGGAAGATGCGGACCATTTGGATCCCTTCCAATCAGGATTCAGGCCTCATCATGGGACTGAAACTGCCTTGGTCGCGCTGGTTGATGATCTCCGGCGGGTTAGGGACAAAGGTGAGAGCTGTTTCCTGGTTCTGCTGGATCTCTCAGCGGCCTTTGACACCATCGACCATAACATCCTTCTGGACCAGCTAGAGGGGTTGGGAGCTGGGGGCACTGTTATACAGTGGTTCCGCTCTTTCCTCCTGGGCCGTGTTCAGAAAGTGGTGGTGGGGGATGAGTGTTCAGACCCCTGGGCTCTCACTTGTGGGGTGCCTCAGGGTTCTGTCCTCTCCCCCATGCTTTTTAATATCTATATGAAGCCGCTGGGAGAGATCATCAGGGGGTTTGGGTTGGGTGTTCATGAATATGTAGATGACACCCAGCTCTACACCTCTTTTAAATCAGAACCAGTGAAGGCGGTGAAGGTCCTGTGTGAGTGCCGGGAGGCTGTTGGAGGATGGATGGCGGCTAACAGATTGAGGTTGAATCCTGACAAGACAGAAGTACTGTTTTGGGGGGACAGAAGGCGGGCGGGTGTGGAGGATTCCCTCGTCCTGAATGGGGTAACTGCCCCTGAAGGACCAGGTGCGCAGCCTGGGAGTCATTTTGGACTCACAGCTGTCCATGGAAGCGCAGGTTAATTCTGTGTCCAGGGCGGCTGTCTACCAGCTCAATCACGGCAGTAGGGACACACCTTGTGTGCTGGGGAGAGGTACCCTGGAAAATGCTGGCCTTTCAATGCCCCCTTTAGAGTGGCGGTATATAAATAATAAAATTATTATTATTATTATTATCATCATCATCATCATTATTATTATTATTTACAACTGCCACTCCTTGTCAGGAGAGATAGAGATTCCCTCCTTTGCAAAATCCAAGTGCAAATCTGTGTGTGTGTGTGTGTGTGAAATAACAGTACTGTATACAATAAGCATTAGGGGCACATAATAATAATATATTAAAATTTATATCCCGCCCATCTTGCTGGGTGGCTTACAACATATATAAAAACACAACAAAGCATCAAACATTTTAAATAAAAAACAAATATCCTATACGAGCAACAAACAAACAATAACAATAGAAATAAACAGTTTCTATGCCTGTTCTCTTTGTCCATGGAGTTTTCTTGGCAGGGATACTGGAGTGGCTTGCCGGTTCCTTCTCCAGGCAGTGGAAGACAGGAGTGCCTGGCGTGCTCTGGTCCATGGGGTCACGAAAAGTCGGACACGACTAAACGACTAAACAACAACAACAATAAACAGTTTACAGTTGTGCCCAAATTGAAATAACTGCCGACCCCAACTAAACAACAAACATAGCACAAACCACCAGCTGATTATTAATGGGTTTGGTGGGCAGAAAAGAACCTGCAAACATTTGTTGCTGCGGAGCGGACGTGCTTTTATGTTCTCCGGGACAGGTGCTTGCTTAGCAACCCGTGACTCAGCTCAGAGTCAGGGAGTTCCCCCGGGGGGTTGCACGCCTGCTTGCAATGAATGGGAGGCGTGCAGAAAATAAATAAATAAATAAATAAATAAAAAGCACGGGCTGTGATCCTGTGTAGGAAGACGGGCGGCTCCCATTCATTTCAGCCGGGGCTTATGCAACATACATTCTCGGCAGATGGTGACCGAAAGAGCCACCGGCATTCCTGAGCAAGCTTCTCCGGGTTCTCGCGGCTTTGTGCAAGCCTGTTCTCAACAAGCCCTCTGTTTTCTAAAAAGAGACACCAGCTCCTCACCCGCCCGCCCCCAGCAGCCTCCCTCTTGCAGAAAGAGCCCTGCTGCCATTTTCACTCTTTTCCAGCCCACTGAAGCTCACTCACCACGATGAAAGCGCTTCCAGTAAATCACAAAATGATTTAAATGCATCCTATTCTGGGCTCCCCTTTGGGAATGTGCAGGAATATAGCAGAAAGCACAGTGCAAGCCCCTAATGCCGGCAGATAGCTTTAGGTACATATGTGCTTATTTGTGGACAAGTCGCTCTTTTTTATTGTTCTTTCACGGCAGGTAATTACTCTGGATGCATTCTACGAGAGCCAGTGTGGTGTAGTGGTTAAGAGCGGTAGACTCGTAATCTGGGGAACCGGGTTCGCGTCTCCGCTCCTCCACATGCAGCTGCTGGGTGCCCTTGGACTAGTCACACTTCTCTGAAGTCCCTCAGCCCCACTCACCTCACAGAGTGTTTGTTGTGGGGGAGGAAGGGAAAGGAGAATGTTAGCCGCTTTGAGACTCCTATGAGTAGTGAAAAGCGGGATATCAAATCCAAACTCTTCTTCTTCTTCTTCTTCTTCTTCTTCTTCTTCTTCTTCTTCTTCTTCTACATTCTTATAAATCAAGATGTTGTTAGGGGTACTGGCTTTTCGACTAAAGCCGGTGATAGCTTTAGCAGAAGCTTGTGGTGCAGACCTAACATGTGGATTAGTGCTTCTACCAATTCCTGTAAATGAAGCTGCTGGTAAAAGCCAGAAAAGAGCGGGTCAAGTCAGCATTTTTTCTGGTCAGTTGGTACACTTTCTTCACAGTGTATGTCTTTGAACCATCGCTTTGTAATCAACATGGTTATTGTGGATTTGTGCTGATCTGTTTGCAAGGATGTTAGGTAATTATGTTGGTTAATTATTGAGCATCCATTATGAGTTCCACTCTGGTCAGACCTCACCTGGAATACTGTGTCCAGTTCTGGGCACCACTTTTCAAGAAGGATACTGACAAGCTGGAACGTGTCCAGAGGAGGGCAACCAAAATGGTCAAAGGCCTGGAAACAATGCCTTATGAGGAACGGCTTAGGGAGCTGGGTATGTTTAGCCTGGAGAAGAGAAGGTTAAGGGGTTATATGATAGCCATGTTCAAATACATAAAAGGATGTCATATAGAGGAGGGAGAAAGGTTGTTTTCTGCTGCTCCAGAGAAGCGGACACGGGGCAATGGATTCAAACTACAAGAAAGAAGATTCCACCTAAACATTAGGAAGAACTTCCTGACAGTGAGAGCTGTTCGGCAGTGGAATTTGCTGCCAAGGAGTGTGGTGGAGTCTCCTTCTTTGGAGGTCTTGAAGCGGAGGCTTGACAGCCATCTGTCAGGAATGCTTTGATGGTGTTTCCTGCTTGGCAGGGGGTTGGATTGGATGGCCCTTGTGGTCTCTTCCAACTCTATGATTCTATGAGTTCACAGGGATGTTAGATAATGCTGTATCAAATCAAATGTTGTCTTGCAATTTCCAGTACATTTTCCCATATCTCCTTGGTGCAACAAGTCTGATCTTATGGGGAAGGAGGTGCAACCTGAATTTGCCAGTATGTGACTGAATCCCACTCCAAAACAGTGGCAGACTGGAAGGGCCCAAAGAGTGGTGTTGGGGTTCAAGCCTTCTTGACCGGCCATCCTTGCTTCCTGTTCCCATATTTGTTGGGATGGACTGTACTTAGGGGTTTCTTCTGTCAGAGCTGCTGTGCCTGCAATAGCCTCAATAAACACACGAGATGTAACCGGCCGTACTCTTGATCGCAGCTACTACTATACCATAAGATCCACTATCTTGTTACATCACAAATGAACTTGTACAACTGATGAAGCCCAGGATGGCGAAACAAGGTCAATATTCCGGAAATCCTTGTCTTAGACTCTGTGAAAGGATTCTGTGGAACTGTAACAACCCTTCACATGGATTGTTTGGACTTTATGAACACACACAGGTGGAACAGACACTAGTACATGTATGGACCTTATGCATGAACTGGTTAGAGAATGAACTGATCTACTGGGTCTTCTGCTTTTTCCGTTGAACTTTATGAGCTATTTCCATTGAAATCTATAATATGATGCAGTGAATAGCATACTTTATTTATGCAAGAGTACAGCCGGTTACGTCTCGTGTGTTTATTGAGTGTTTATTGATGGCGTTTCCTGCTTGGCAGGGGGTTGGACTGGATGGCCCTTGTGGTCTCTTCCAACTCTATGATTCTATGAGTACATTTTACGTAACCATAGGTTTGATGTTGTTTTGCAATAGCCTCAAAGCAGCCATATAGTTATCAGGGGAGCTTTTTCGCAGCAGCGATGATGGGCAAAGCTTTCTTGTTAAATGTCCATCTGTGTTCAGGTATGCATATGGGGCCTATTTGAAAAAAAGGCTTTACCACAGCTGTGTCACTGAGTAATGTGTGTGTGGGAAGAGGAAACATGCCCAACTTGCACCCTATGGCTATATAACACATTCCTCATGTTCACTAAATGGAACCTCCAGGTTCAGAGGCAGTCTTGCTTTGGATACCAATCGCTGCTGAGCAACAACAGAAAAAATGGTGCTGCCTTCTTAGGGGCACATGGCTAGATGCTGTGGCCAACGTGAAGCTGAACTACAGGGTTGAACTAGAGGTTGTTTTTAACCAGGACCCCAAGATTTACCAACCAGAACCAGATAGAAAAGGCAGGATGCCTCTGAGCACTTTCTAAGTCTAAGGAATTATCTTCCTTCCATTCTAGAACTGGACTGATCTCACAATCCTATCACGTCTAAGTCTACTCCTGTTTAGTTTTCTTCATCTGAGCAGCTGAATTTAGGTGGAGAAAATAGTGTTATTGCTATTGTTAATGGGGAATCTATTACAGAAAATAAAGCCATAGATCCAGTGAGGCATTGTATTCTGGATTTAGATTTGAATTAATTGTTGGCTGAGATTAATACACAAACATATACGTTCTACCCAAGACTTGATGTTGGGAGCCCCTTCCCACTACATATAACAAAACTTGCTTATCCAAAGTGTTGGAATGTAATTGCCCTGGAAAAATGAATTGTTTTCCTTCTGCTATCATATTTGGATAGTTCAGAGGGTTTCCCTTGGAAGAGCCCTGACATCAGTGTGGTAACGTAAAGGTAATAATTTATTGTGCTTTTAATATTGTTGGAGCCGCCCAGTGGCTGGGGAAACCCATCCAGATGGGTGGGGTATAAATAATTGATAATAATGATAATGATAATGATAATGATAATAATAATAATATAAAGGACCCCTGCTCCAGGCCAAGGGAGCTGGTGTTTGTCCACGGACAGCTTTCTGGGCCATGTGGCCAGCATGACTAAACTGCTTCTGGCGCAATGGAACACTGTGGCGGAAGTGCCGTTTACTTTCCTGCCACAGAGGTACCTATTCATCTACTTGCACTGGTGTGCTTTCAAACTGGTAGATTGGCAGGAGCTGGGACAGAGCAGCAGGAGCTCACCCCGTCGTGGGGATTCGAACCGCCAACCTTCTGATCGGCAAGCCCAAGAGGCTCAGTGGTTTAGACCACAGTGCCACCCACCCCCCTACGTTAATACATAAAATCAGAAATGTTCAATACCCCGACTTGCAGTGCAATCCTGTTATAACCATGTCTCCTCTGAAGCAAGCCTTATTGAACTCCGTATAACTTCTTCAGCACCAAATCAACACTGGGATTTTTATTTTTTAAAGTTTTATCACATTTGTATCCCACCTTTCCTTCGAGGAGCTCAAGGACGGGCATTTTGAGGTTGATTAGGTTGCGAGATAGCAACTTGTTCGGTAATATTCCCAGGTTATTTGAGGCCCGGTATAACATGCGGAACAATCCTTCCACTACTACACTACCTCGAACTGGCAGGAGATAAATGCAAATTTCAGTAATAATATCAGTTGGTTATGGTGCTGATAATGCCAAGGTTGCAAGTTCGATCCCCGTATGGGACAGCTGCATATTCCTGCATTGCAAGGTCCTTTCAAACAGCCATATTGAGTGTGGCATTTCGGGGAGGGAAATCTGGTTTTAAAGGCAGAGTATATCAGCTCTGTCTTTGCTCATTTAGAACTAGTTATGTCACTTAATAGGCTTTGGTTCTAGATGCCTTCACTTTTTATTTGTTACTGTCTTTGGAATGTCTTCCCAATTTTTTACCTGTTAATGTTTGCAACTTTTTGTTGTTGTTCAGTCGTTCAGTCGTGTCCGACTCTTCGTGACCCCATTGACCAGAGCACGCCAGGCACGCCTATCCAGTGGCGTCGCTAGCCTCTGCGCTGCTGGGGGCGGTGGCAGCGCAGAGGCACCCCCCTGGGGGAGGGGCACGACGCACGTGTATGCAGAAAGGGGGGATTTTCCCCCTTTCCGAGGCTTTTTTTCGGCGGGGGTGGTGACCAGCGAGGGGGGGGCAAGCGTGACACCCCCCCCTCGCTGGTCGGCCCCCCCCGCCAAAAAAAAGCGGCGGAAAGGGGAAAAAGAAGCAGAGCGGCGCTTAAACGCGCCTGCTCTGCTTCCTTTCCAGGCTTTCCCCGCCCCCCCCCCCACGGTTTTTTTCGGCGGGGGGTGGTGACCACCAGCGATGAGGGGGTGACAAGCGTGACACCCCCCCTCGCTGGTCGACCCCCCCCGCCGAAAAAAGCAGCGGAAGCACCCCATCCGTGTGCTGCTGCTCCTGGGGTGACGGAGGGAGCAGCGGCGCGTGGGAGTGGCGGGAGGGGCCGCCGCTTGTCACCCCCACCCGCCGCTGCTCACCCTGTCACTGGGGGCGTACCGCCCCCACCACCCCTCCCCAGCGACGCCCCTGCGCCTATCCTTCACTGCCTCTCGCAGTTTGGCCAAACTCATGCTATTCGCTTCGAGAACACTGTCCAACCATCTCATCCTCTGTCATCCCCTTCTCCTTGTGCCCTCCATCTTTCCCAACATCAGGGTCTTTTCCAGGGAGTCTTCTCTTCTCATGAGGTGGCCAAAGTATTGGAGCCTCAGCTTCAGGATCTGTCCTTCCAGTGAGCACTCAGGGCTGATTTCTTTGAGAATGGATAGGTTTGATCTTCTTGCAGTCCATGGGACTCTCAAGAGTCTCCTCCAGCACCATAATTCAAACTCTACAATTTCCATTAATTCTTTTTGCTTACAGGTAAGTAGGATTGCAGCCAAAGGCAGAGCACCTCAAAAATTCTATTGCAAAAAAAAACTGGAAAAGGAAACAAAAGACTTCCCACGTACACTCCAAGGTGCAACTCCAAGAGGAAAAGCTATTTCCTGCATTGCACGCACCGTGGGGTATTCAGAATAAATGCCACACGAGGACGAAATATAAAAGAAGGGAAAAACCCGCCTCCCTAAGGGGGAGGGTACCTTAACCAATCAACACTGCCCGGGGGCGCACGCGCAACAAGGCAAGAACCCCGCCGCCGCCGCCAACCTCAAGCCCCACCCCGCTGCTCCTTGCGGGCCACGCCTTCCTTCTCGTTTTGCGCGCATGCGCAAGGGCTCGTCTCGAGCGCTCGCCGCCGCTTGGTGGCGACTAGGCTGTTCTAGCGGTATGAGTGGCAGGCGGGTCGGGGGCGCGCGCTCCTCCTTTCCTCCGTCCGTCCGTCAGGCGCGAGAGAGGGGCGGGACGTTGCCTCCCCTCCCTGCCCTCTGATTGGCCTTCAGGCTCGCTCTTCGCCCTCCCCACCCCACTCCGCTCGGGCTCGCTCCCTTTGCGAAGCGAATAACAAGCTGAGGTGGGGGGGAGGGGGTGGAGCTGGAGAAGAGGCGGCGCCGCCGAGCCTGAGGGAGGAGAGACAAGGCCGCAGGCGGGGCCGGGATTGCCTCAGAGGGCGACGTTGCGTCGTGGCTGCCTGGCTGGGCTGAGTGACTGACTGACGGCCGCCCGTCCGTCGCCGGAGAAGAGAGAACCGAGCCCCGCCGGCCGCTCCCTTCCCCGCCGCAGCTGCCGCCGTTGCCGGGTCCCGCTCTCTCTCTCTTTCCGTGAGGGGAGAAGCAGGAGGAAAGACCCGCCGCGGGGCAAAGAGCGAGGGGGGCGAGAAGCACCGGCGGCCTCCCTTCCTTCCCTCCCCCGTCCCCTCACCCCCTCCTCGCCCCTTCACCGCCCCCGAGGGAGCCGGGCGAGGTGAGCCCGAGGACGGGCGGCGGCTCCTCCCTCCCTCCTCCTCCTCTTCCAGCTTTCCCACCTTCCTCCTTCTCCTCCTCTTCCTCATCATGTCGGCGGGCGGAGACTTCGGCAACCCTCTGCGGAAATTCAAGCTGGTCTTCCTCGGGGAGCAGAGCGGTGAGTGAGGCCCCCGGATCCTAGCCGGGGTGGGGGGTGGGGGGGGTGATCAACGGTGAGGAAACCCCCCCCCCCGACACCTAACCCTCTCCCCAAAAAATCTCCTACCTGGCTGCTTCCTATTTCACCCCACCCCGCAACACCGCGCCGCATCATTCCCCCCCCTCCTTCCCCAGCCGGTCCTGCTGGACCCGATCCAGGCTCAGGCGGAGACCTCGGATCGCTCCCCGGCGCCGCCGTCCTCGTCCTCCTTTTCTGCCCCCTTCATCGTGGGTGCGGCTGGAAAAGGGGATCTTTTCCTCCCTCGGGATTTTGACGCCCCCGATTTTGGCCCTATATTCTGGATGGGGTGGATGGAAAGGGAAAGAGGGAAGGAATATCCTCCCCCCCCCCGCCTCTTGAATCCCTGGGGGCCAACACCCCCCCTTCCAAAAAAACAACATCCCCCCCCCTCCCCAGAAACAGCCATCTTCTCCCTCTGCTTGTACGTTGCTTGCATATTCCTAAGCAACCTCCCCTCTGATCGAGGCCCTCAAGCCAGCAGTCCAAATCCCTGCTCCCACCTTCTTCCTGTTGTGGTGGGGAAAATGGCTTTGGTGCAGATGGAGGGAGTCATTCAACCCATGCACGCATCTCTCCAGGCCTGAAGCTTGGAGAGCCTGTCTGGTGCTCTCTCTAGCATGGTCAGGTGCTTACAGAATGGGAGGTGGTGGGGGTGACACTTGTCTTTTTCTGTATCTGTTATCAAGCACCTCCTTCCCTGCTGCCACTCCTGGTTGTTGTTGTTGTTGTTGCCGAGACCTTGATTTTCTCCTTTTTCCTCTCCATATTCTCTCCGTATTCGGCTGAAGGAAAGGGTCACTAAAGGGGAGCCTTGCTGTTTCTCACCTCTAGGAAGGAACAGGGCCACCCAAATCTTCCCCATCCATTCCAGTGTAGAAGAAACCAGAGCCCATTGAATTGTTATCTCTCCCTGGTTGCACCGGGTTCCTCATATTCTTTGTGTATCTCTCCATCCCTTTCCCTGCCAGGAATAGATAACAGAAATGCAAAAAATAAAAATAGTACCCTATGGAAATCTCTAATATTTCAGCTGTTCCTAGGCATGAGATAATTCATTTTGAACCTCGATGCTCAAAAGCCCTCCCCGCTGTTCCTCAGATGGGGAAATGTGAGGGTTTATAGTGTGTGTATCTGCTTTCAAGTCTATGTGAGGGCCTGCATCTGATAAAGGAGTAAGGATGGTAGGAATTCCTGTTCATTAAAGGTTGTGTGCAAATTGCTTTTTGGACCACTATTTTTTTCCTCTCAGTGACAACCCTGATCCTTTGACAATATTCTAAGAATTGAATTCAGTACTAGGTGATGGACTTTTGTAAGCTTCTGTAAGAACTGAGACCTTTCCCACTGCTTAATCCCTGACTAGATAATTTTTTGGAACAAGCAATTCATGGTTTTCAGATATGGGCTTGGCAGAGTGGTTTGGTCCTGGTACAGTACACGTCCCATTTAGTAGAAGAAAAAAATAGTGATCTTGGGGAAAGAGAAAAGCTTCAAGTAGAATAGAAGATTTAGATAATAGTATATAAAGGTTTTTATTTTTAAAGAAACCCACAACCTTGCTGATTCATGCATTCTCAGTTTCTGTGGCTTTACTGGGTGTGGAATGAGGTGAGAAGGCAGGCAATTCTGCTTAATACAGTTTTTCACAATTAAATGCAGTTTCCTCACAGAAAAACAACCTAATTCAATTATTGTAGTAGTCTAGACATTTACCATAGTAAACCTTTCATCTCTTCACCTACTCTTCCTTTATCTACATGCCCACTTGCTTCTTAGGAGACTAGGCTTTGGTTTCCCCCAACAATTTGTAGTTGGCTATTTTATTCCAGAAGATGGGGACCATAGTTAAGTCATGGCATATCTAGATAGCAGAGCTGAGGGAGGTAGTTTTACACCCTGGAGCGCTGCTATCAGCAATTTAAACTGGATAAAATGAAAAGCGGTCTGATGTCAATATAAAGCACCTTTTTATGTTCAAACATTTTCATTGGCCATTATCTGGATCAGCAATACTGGCTTCCCATCAAAGAGATTGCAATACTGTGCACATTCACCAGGGAGTAAGTCCTTGAATTCAGTGGGGCAATAAAACATGTCTCTCCCGTATTGGTCTCTGTAGCCACAGCAGGCGCTAGAACTCTCCTATGGTTTGACTTTATCCTGGAAGCCAAAGGGACACTCTTCCATTGTCTCTCGAGACAGATGGATGCCAACAAACTTCAGAATAGGCATTATAAGATTGTACTGTCAGTGGAATGAGTACTTGTAGCCACTGTTGGTATTGAGAGGGCGATTCCAATTTTTATATATATTCATATGTTATTATTCAAAACATTGAATAATATATAAATATTTAACTGAAAATTATTCCCTTTTGCCATTCTTGTAATCTTTGCATCTGTCTTCTGCTTCAGAAATGATGGAAAGGAAATTAATCCATATTTGAGGTTTTTTTTTTTAGTGTTTCTGTATAGAGGTGGTGTATTTGGGGTCAATAGCATGCCCATGCTAAAGGCCACGTAGGTCTGAGCATTCAAGTAGCTTTTTGCTAGTACAGTATTTAAAGATGGTTGTTTGTGCCAAGAAACTATTGATAAAATGAAGGCAAAGTGCTAGCCTCGGACCTTTTGGATATAGCTGTTTGATAATTTGATGCATAAATCTGAATAAAGCCTTTGGGATTGGCATCTCAGGAATACTTTTCTTTTAATACAGTGGTGCCCCGCTAGACGAAAATAATTCGTCCCGCGAAAATTTTCGTCTAGCGGGGTTTTCGTCTTGCGGAGCGGCAATGGGAGCCGCGCTCCGCAAAAACGAAAAAAGAAAAAAAAAAAGACGAAATTTTTTCGTCTTGCGAGCCAGCCCCATAGACTTTTTCGTCTAGCGGGGCAGCCTCCCGCTAGACGAATGCTTTCGTCTAGCGAGTTTTTCGTCTAGCGAAGCATTCGTCTAGCGGGGTACCACTGTAGTTTCTTCCCCACCTTAGTAGAATTCTTCTCACACCAAAAACTTCTGGTATATTTCATGTAAATTGATATGTTGATCCACACGGTGCACTGGCCAAGGTGGTATAAAGATGGCTGAACTAGATATTGAACATCTCTGTGTAGGCTGAAAACAATGTTTGTGAAATTTCCAATGAAATTGGTGCATCTCTGAAGTGATGGATATGTTTTGTAAAGCAATGTAAGGTGTACAGAATCTTCTGTTGTTTTAATTTTGCTCTTATAACATATTATATATCGAGAGAGTATACAGACACTCTCAGTCCTAACAACCTTGTGACTTGGATTAGGCTGAGAGAGCAAGACTAAACCAAGGTCACCCAGTGAGCTTTGTGGCTAAGGGGGTGATTAGAATCCAGGTCCTCTGGGCCTGAGTTTAATGTGCTAACCACTACTTCACCCTAGTTATGTTACTCATGCTTCTGTGCTGCGTTGATTGTATTTTATGTAGAAAAATGGAATACAGTAGCTTTGATTAATGGAAGCTGTATTTTTTCTATTTAACCTTTCTTTAGTTCAGTATTTATGTAGCAAAATTACATGTTGAGATGGTAAGAACTCCCATACGGCTTGTATAGTCTGTATAAGATGCTGTATAAAAGCATGCAAGCAGATGATGTAATCCAACTACTTTGCAGGCTTTAGAAGATTTAGTCTAGAATCATCTTTCTAACTGGTCAGCTAGATGCATCCATGATGCTCACAAGCATGGTAATAACCCTCACTGTGAATCCCTATCTACTGGTAATCAGTGGCATACCATTCAGGAGGTTCTCCTTTGGTTTGTAAGTGAATATTAGCCACGATAAGCATCTGTCAGGATTTTTTCTATTAAAAACAGAAAGAAATGGTTTCCATTTCATGCTTTAGTTAATTTTGCATTGTCAGACAGAAGCTATCTGCTTCTGCTACACCTAGGAGAGTGGAATGCTGTTCTTCTAGTGGTCTGTTTGCCGTTTTCCTGAAGCATCTGACAAGTTACTAGAAGGTACTGTAAATCAGTATGCCAAGGCTTTGATCTGGCCTCTTGTGCAGGCTGCATAAATCTTCTCTTTAACTATATGTTTCTGATTCTTAATTAAGTTTGTTAAAGCCCCAAATGCCTGCACACGATACCATGTGATCAAGGATGCTGCCTGAGATTGGATGCTCCGCAGCAATTCTATTTTTACATAGGCTTCAAAAATAGAAGTGTGTTCTAGTTGGAGATGCAAGTTGAATCTGCTCTAAATAATATTGTGGCTTTTCCATCTTCCAATCTATATCTGCTTGGACTGTGGTTATTTCTTAAGCTATAGCTTCTGATTGAACCACATTGTTGCATTCCTTTTCTTAACATTTTTGCTATATCAACACTTATGAATACAGTATGCTTAAGACTAAAGATGTCTGTACTGGTATTCCCCCCCCTTGAAATGAAAGGTGGTATATAATTTATATAAATTACTTTAATAATAATTGCGATCTTAATGATTTTTCAGTTTGTCAGCCCAGTCCAGTTACTGTTGTTGTTCAGGTTACGATAGCAGTTTGAGACTGCCTGGCTGTGTAGAATCTTTAATACACTATATAAAGTGGTTTGGAATAATGTGTGGCTTATTCTTGATGCAGTGGGCAGCTTCAGTCTTGAGACTAACTAGATGTAGCCTCCAAGGAAATTTTTAAATATAAAGACAGGATATATTGTAAATGCTTAAAATAAAAGGAGGCCTTTTTGCTTTACCAACTGCAAACAATAAGTTAGGGGAAAGACCCTAATTCCTAATGAATAGTTTTTTAAAGAACAATTGGGTGCATTGGCAATCTTTGTTTTTTTTTTTTAAAAAAGTTGAAACTATTCATCCTGCCTATGTGGGGAGGAGAGTGAGAAGGACTATTGACTTACCGGTACTCTGTCCACTTCCACATGGAATCTTTGCAGATGTGAATACCAGGAGGAGGTGGGGGGGCTGGAAAAAAGGAAACCCTCTAACCTGGATTTCAAGCTCCCAATGCCATCTGTCACTGCCAATATTTGCTTGGAAGTCAGGTTACAGGTATAAACTGAAAGTTTCAATCCTTTCCGGGGAAGTAGTTGCTCAAAGGTCAATGAGGCAGCTGAGATCTGTACATGATATTGCAAAACCAACAGCTCCTGTCCTGCAGGAATTGTTGAAAAGGGTGTGCTTGCTGTTTGTTTCCCACTTTAATCCAATAGATTAGAATAGTTTTCCCTGATGAGTTAATTGATTAGTGTTTAGAGATGATGAGAATTCTTTTGGAAATTTATGGTAATCTGCAAGAGAAAGCAAGAAGAAAGTCTACTGGTGTTGGATCTATTGCAGCAGAAAATACAATAAAGTGCCCTTGGAAGACTCAAAACAGCTTCCCTTCTTCCACTTTTGGCCCAGACTGAAAAGGAAGCAAGTAGCAGGCTGTTTGCTTCGTTTCATCTTAACATCCATCCTTTGGTGGTTGTCAGCAGCATGCAGTCTCCTCCTGAAGTTTTCTTGCACCATGAGGCTACTGCAGATGTGCAGCCTTCATCTTCTGCTGGCTTTGGGGGCATAAAGGGGTTGATCTGCTCCCCAAATATCTTGCTGTATGGTTATGCGGGTGTTTCCACAAGCTTTCAAGAATATTTTAGTGAATAAATTGTATTTAGAGCGTTAAGAACTATCTAATGTAAGTATTGCATGTGTGGATACTATACACCAGGCACGTCCAACAGGTAGATAATGATCTACCAGTAGATCACTGGACGTCTTGTGGTAGATCACTGGCTCCCCCCAAAGATGCTCAACAACCTTGGCTCCCCTAAAAAAAGCTCAACATTTTTGCCTTGTACCCCAAAAAGCGGGGCTTTCGTCCTCCGTCAAACAAGCTCAATTTCTTTGACCTGAACCCCTAAAAATGGGCCTTCCTCCTTCCTAAAAGTAGCTCAACAACTTTGACCTGAACCCCGAAAAGGGGGGTAGATCACTGCCAGTTTTTAACTCTGAGTAGATTGCAGTCTCTTGGGAGTTGGCCACCCGTGCTATACACCAAGCACGTCCAATAGGTAGATAGTGATCTACCGGTAGATCATTGGACGTCTGTGGTAGATCACTGGAATAAAAACAATATCCCCACCTCCAGTTTAAAAGGACATTGATTGTTTAGTTAGCCAAAGGCCTGAGAGGATTGTTTTGACTGGCTCTTAAAGATATGTAACAAAGGCACTGAGGGAGCCTCTCTTGGAAGAGCATCCCACAAGCATTTAAAATGCTTTGACCACTGTTGTGGTTAGCTTCATAGCAATTCCACGGTGTGATTCAAATAGGATAAGTTTGCATTAGTTACTGCTTCTTGAGCTCATGTGGCATGCTAGGATATTACTAGGGTATTTGATAGTATCTGGGAACAAGATTTTTTGGATGTGTGTATGTGGAGGAACACCAACATTATGGGCCTAAATCGATACTTAGTTTTATGGAAACAAAATTAGAATTTGTAGAAATGAACAATGTAATTCTATCTGGATGGATAATTAAAATCTTAAGCGTTCATAGAAATAACCTGCCTTAAAATGATATCTGAATTTGGTACCAATAAACTGGTTGGTCCAAAGAACTCCAAAGAACTCCCATCCTGCTCAGATAGCTCAGTCAGTAGAGCATGAGACTCTTAATCTCAGGGTCATGGGTCTCATGTCGGGCAAAATATCCATGTATTGCAGGGGATTGGACTAGATGAGTCTCATAGTCCCTTCCATCTATACAATTCTGTGATTCTATGTCTTGGTGCAACAGGAGCAAGATTTGGGCTCGTGTGCTTAGATTTTGCAGCAAACCAGAATTTGCTGGTTCAGATGTTTAACTGCTTGCTGTAGAGTTTGCTGCAAAATCAGAAGTTGAAGGGACAGTGTGCAAGCCCACCTTTGATGGGCAGCAGGGCCTATATGGGAGTAGATATCCAGGCCACGAGTTTCATAGCTCTGTATGCCAGCAACAGCGTATATCAGATTGGAGAACCTTGGTCTGTTTAGTTCCTTCAGCTTTTTCTCATGTCACTCATTCTAAGCTTTGTTTTATTATTTGAGTTTTAACTTTCACATTTTAAAAACTTGGATTTTTGTTTTCCCAGAATTGGTTTGTGCAACCCCATTAAAACCCACCCTTAGATCTAAGGAAAGCTGAAAGGATCCAATGTCTAAGGGTTGCCTCAAGGCAAAGAATCCCATTAACTTACACCATTCAGACTTTGATCATGTTCATGAGTGTGCGAGTCACTTGCATTGAATCATTTTCTGTGTCAGCACCTCTAATCTACCTTCTCCTAGCACATTGCTTCGAGTTAGCATGAGCAGCTACATTAATCTGTGTCTATGGTACTATCATAAAGCCTCTTTTGCTGTCATTGACCATTTCATATGAAAACATTTTAAAGGTACTCGAGGACACAAACTGGAACTTCAGGACTCTTGTTCAGGGATGATAATTTGAAGAATCATAGGACCCTGAGGATCATCTACTCCAGCTTTTTTTTCCTAGACCACCTACTGCTACCTCGGTAGCAAAAGACTGTATCTTTTGTATAATTGTAAATTGTTTAGGATTTGGGCAGCTATGGCTAGAGGACTGTATGTGTGTTGCATTTACCCAATATTTCATATGTACAGTATCTTATTTTAAAATATTTCTAGACAACTTTCTATTAAAAACAAACTATAGAGCACATTACAGCATTAAAACATATATTCAAACCCTTTCTCTGTATATAATGGTAAAAAATTCCAGCCTGTAATATTCAGTATTAATGATTGGGAAGTGCCTGAGCAGAGCGGGGTTATCAATAAATGTTGGAAGCATTCTACTGCCTCTCGTAAATGGGGGCAGAGTATTCCAAAGTATAGGTGCTACCACGGAGAAGGCCAGTTTCTGCATTGTCCCTAGATGAAGTGGTGCAGCCACCAAGACCTTTCCAGGGACCTGAGCAGTTAATAACAAGAACCTGGATATGACTCGGTACCTGACAGGCAGCATATGCAGTTCCTTCAACACAAGTAATATCAGCACATGCAGGGTTGCCATACATGCCATTTTTGCCGATTTTCAAAACTAAAAGAAAAAGAAAAAAAGTTCAGCATCTTTGGCAGAAAGAAAGAAAGAAAAAAACCCCAGCACAACTGGCACTCCACTCAGTACCATGGCTGCTGCATTTTGTACTAGCTACAGCTTCCAAAAAAGCTATGGTTTTCCCAGTAGTAATGTACGGAAGTGAGAGCTGGACCATCAAGAAGGCTGATCGCCGTAGAATTGATGCTTTTGAATTATGGTGCTGTAGGAGACTCTTGAGAGTCCCATGGACTGCAAGAAGATCAAACCTATCCATTCTCAAAGAAATCAGCCCTGAGTACTCACTAGAAGGACAGATCCTGAAGTTGAGGCTCCAGTACTTTGGCCACCTCATGAGAAGAGAAGAATCCCTAGAAAAGACCCTGATGTTGGGAAAGATGGAGGGCACAAGGAGAAGGGGACGACAGAGGATGAGATGGTTGGACAGTGTTCTCGAAGCTACTAACATGAGTTTGGCCAAACTGCGAGAGGCAGTGAAGGATAGGCGTGCCTGGCGTGCTCTGGTCCATGGGGTCACGAAGAGTCGGACACGACTGAACGACTGAACAACAACAACAGCTTCCAAAACAGTCCTAAGAGTAGCCATACAAAGAGCCCATTAGAGGAGTTCAGGCCATGAATCACAGTTGGTCAAGCTGTTACTGTGTAAGATTTTTTTTTTACAAAAGTGGTGAGCAGCACTCCACCCAATAAAAATGCATTAACCATTCCCACACACCTGCTCAGCCATTGCCCCCTATGGCTTGAGTACGCCATGACAGGCAAATATTGAAATGATAGGATGTAGGCAGGACAGCTGCAAGTCCTCAGGCCACAAAAATGAGCTGATTGCACAAAAATGGGATAAAATGGTGCATTGGACACAAGGCTTGGCACTGCACTAATGACAGTATTCAAGCTGGCATGAAGGTGAGCAATTTCATCCTCAAAGTACCTAGCAAAATTGTCTCAGTAGGCAATTAACCATTCACAGGGGTAGATGTCAACAAGCCCTGCACCAGTCAGGATAGCTCTGCTGACAAGCTATTTCAGGAGGCAATATAGACAGTAAAGTAGTCCTTCTCTGCCTTTACTGCTAGGTATGTAAAATTATGCATTCTGAACACATTGGGTCAGTAGCACATACAGTGGTACCCCGCTAGACGAATGCTTCGCTAGACGAAAAACTCGCTAGACGAAAGCATTCGTCTAGCGGGAGGCTGCCCCGCTAGACGAAAAAGTCTATGGGGCTGCCTCGCAAGACGAAAAAATTTCGTCTTTTTTTTTTTCTCGTTTTGCGGAGCGCGGCTCCCATTGCCGCTCCGCAAGACGAAAACCCCGCTAGACGAAAATTTTCGCGGGACGAATTATTTTCGTCTAGCGGGGCACCACTGTAGAGTCTTAGTGCCTTTTGTGCTCTAATAGTAGTCTGGCTTGTTTCATTGCCTATAGCTGCTTAGAGAACCAGGGGCATGCTGGGCTCCACAGCACTGGAGAGGGCACCCAGAAATGATATTGTTGATAGTTCTTTGTGATTTTCTGTTCCATAGTGAGACTAAACTTCAACAGAATCACCGACTTCAGCTACCCCAAAATTATCTAGACTTTCCTAGGAATCCAGTGGCGACCATCCTAATGGATCTCCTGCCATGCATGGGTTGTGGAGGCAACATGCTGTAAACCAAACTTCTCCTGGTAGTGGTGTGATCATGATAATAAGAAGGTGATTTTCTCCACTCCCAAATATCCAGACCATCCCTCTCACATCACAAGGCAAAGACTTAAATTGAGCATAATGCCTTGCCCTGTGCATCAGCCTGATGACAAATTGAGACAGCCCCATGGTGTACAAGATGCATTGTATTCAGTCAGGCCTTTGGTCCTTCTAGACCAGTATTGTGTACCCTGACAGCAATATTGTGTATCCTGGAAGCAGATTCCCAGGATCTCAGGCAGAGAACATACACCATACAAACAATTGGCAGTGTTCTTTCTCACCCTTGTTGCACATGATCCTTCTAACCTGGAGATGTTGGGAATTGCACTTGGGATCTTCTGTCTATAAAGGTCTGTAACTGAGCTGTAGGCCTTTTTCTGTGCACTTCATTTTGAGTTTTTGGGTTAGGCAACTCAGCTGCATCTTGCATTAGTCTAATAACATTTGTATAATCCAAAGATCTGAAACTGTATCCAGCTGTGTTAAACTGCTATTCCTTAGCTATCAGAAAATACCTAAATGCTTGTGGATTGTTGAGTAGGATTATTACAGATTAGATAATCCTCCCTTTTGAGCAAGCATGCTTAAGTGGCAAAACAATCTGCTGATTTGAAGTAGGCTTACAATGTGAACATGGTGTGTTTGTGATATGTATATGGGTTACCCTTTTAGCGTTGTTACAGGTATGTTCAGTGAACAGAGAAGCTGTCTTTATATTGTCACAATCAGTCACTTCTCCACACATGAGACTTACACTGCTTAATTTTTTTTCCAAATAATAATAATATTAATGTACATACACAGATAAATTGGAGAGGGGTTTCCAGAAATGTTGACTCGCTCTTATTCTGCAGTCTCATATCAACTATCTTCTTCTAGCAGCTTGCTGATATAAGGTCTGTTAAAACAGCTTCATAGATCCAACCTTAATTAGCATCATATACAGGTGAAACTCGAAAAATTAGAATATCGTTGAAAAGTCCATTTATGTAAGCAATTGTTTTCATTAGCTACTGGAGTTTAATATATGAGATAGACTCAGGACATGCAAAGCGAGATATGTCATGCCTTTGCTTGTTATACAGTGGTGCCCCGCTAGACGAAAATAATTCGTTCTACGATTTTTTTCGTCTAGCGAAGCGGCAATGACAGCCGCGCTCCGCTAAACGAAAAAAAAAGAAGAAAATTTTTCGTCTTGCGAAGCAGCCCCATTGACTTTTTCGTCTTGCGGGGCAGCTTCTGCTAGACGAATGCCATTCGTCTAGCGAGTTTTTCGTCTAGCGGGGCATTCGTCTAGCGGGGCACCACTGTAATTGTGATGATTATGGTGTGCAGCTGATGAAAACCCCAAAGTTGAAATTGTTAATTTGGGGTTCTCATATATTAGTTTCACCTTTTAAGTTGAATTATTGAAAGAAATGAACCTTTCCACAATATTCTGATTTTTCGAGTTTCACCTGTAGTTCCCTGATGTGCCTTCTTTCTGATTAGTTGCAGTTCATGGATCTCTTAACTTCTCACCCTTGGTAAAGAAAAGACTCTTGGCTCCAGTGCCTCTTCAACTGATAACCATTTTACAGTTGTCCCATACAAAAGCTTCCAAACCCCTAAAGAATGGTGTGGAATCCTCCTCCCTTTCAGCTATAGCTGCTTTACGTGGATTGATGAACATAGCCTTTCCCAGTCTACAGCCTCAATCCTTACCTGTACCATTCTCTTCCCTTCCACCCTTAGCCACTTGGAAGCACACCACTGATCTTCCCAGGAAGTCATTCACATTGGTTGGAAAAATCACTACTGTACATGGATCTGTATGATCCGACAGCAGAACTGATTTGCCGGTTGAGTGTAGTTACTTGTTGTTGTTCAGTCGTGTCCAACTACTAGTGAATGTTTATAAAGGAGGGTAGCTGTAGAATTGGGATGTCCCTCATTTAAGAAGTGTCAGTTTTAAGACATAGTTGTTGTGTCCAGGATTATTAAGGTCATGGGTATGTGGAATTCATTTTTAAAAGCCTGTTTTTTTATCTCCCCTGTTGTACAAGTTTCTAGAAGTTTCAAATTCTGACCTCTTGGGTCCAAAGAGGGCTGATATTCTGCGTATTCAGGCAGACTTGGAAGACCACCTTGTTTGTAGTTTCACCTACCTTGGCCTATCTTCTGTGAATTGTTCTTTTGTGAACTTGGATTAAAGAAGTCCAATTAAAGAGTTCTAGGCGGTGCATGCTGCATAGAGGCAATGGAATCATCATGAATGGTGAAGTTGGAAGGGGGGAGGACCCCCACAATCCAAGGCTGGATTCTTCTGCCCCAGCTTTAGTCTCAGCTATATAATACTAACATGGTGAGGGCGTTCTAAAGTTGGTACTGTTTATGCAGCTGTGTCTTCATTGTGCTAATTACAGTGCTACTTGGAGAAAACACTATTTAAACATTCAAAGCACTTCAAACGCCTCCTTGGTAATCCTTATAACAAATGATAAGGTGGGCTGGTAATGTTAATGTATTGCAAATGGCTGAGGCTAAGCATCAGTGGCTCAGTTTAGGGACAGTGCTGCTCATTCAACAAATCATGGTTTATTGGTGTTGCAACAAAGACACCTTTAGCACTTCTCTTCCCCAGCCTACTTGTGAATTCATGTTTGTTAAAGCATAGTTTCCTGTGAGGCCAAAACTGTGAAACTAGTTTTAGATTAGCTGCCTCTAATCCCGATTTGTATATTAGCATCCAACAGATTTACAGATTTATCAAACAGGGCATTGTTCTTGCTTAAGACCACCTAGTAAGTGTATGGCTGATGTGACATTTGAACCACCAACTTTCTGGCTCAGTTCATTCTCTGTCCTGTGCATGCTTCTTGCTAGCTGATGTAGCTCCATAGTGGTACCTCGGTTTAAGAACAGTCCGGTTTAAGAACGATTTGGTTTACAAACTCCGCAAAACTGGAAATAGTGTCATGGTTTGAGAACTTTACCTCAGTCTAAGAATGGAATCCGATCGGTGGAAGGGCACTGGCGGAGGGAGGCATCATAGGGGAAAGCATGCCTCAGTTTAATAATGGTTTTCGATTTAAGAACGGACTTCCGGAACGGATTAAGTTTGTAAGCTGAGATACCACTGTACTTAGTTTTGGCCATTTGCTTTGCCTGCTGATACCATTACTTGGTTTATGTGGTCCAGTACTTGTAGTGCAGCCTCCTCCCAATTACAGTACTGCAGGTAGAGAAAGGACAGTTCTTTGCATCCAGAAGTGTGTTCAGTGTGGAACTATGATTATAGCCTACATGATTTACTTGGTGGTTGTCACCTTTGGAAGTTATGAGTGTGAAAAAGGTAAACATGAGTGGAAATTGGGTTACATATGAAAAATTAATAAGAAAAGAAGCAAGTAAGTGGAAAATGAAACCTTATGATGAGGTAAAGGAGTATGTAAATGATTGGTTGCACTATTGCCAAATCAATGAAATGTTTAAAGAAAACTTAAAGGATAATGGATTTGAGGACAATAAATCAAAATTGAAATATTGAATAATAATAATAATAATAATAATAATAATAATAATAAACATTATCTAAAATGTATAACATGTTGTGGGAATGGCACCTGAAAGATGAAGAGGTAAAGTCGGTTATGATACATTGGGCCAAAGATTTTGGTTTAATATACAGTTAAAGGACTGGGAAAAATTGTGGAAAGAAGGAGTAAAAATTTACCGCATGTAATGCTTTGAAAGAAAATATAGTGAAAATGATGTATAGGTGGTATATTACACCAGTGAAATTAGCTAAAATGTATAAAATAAGTAATAAATGTTGGAAATGTAAAGAAAAAGAAGGAACGTTTTATATCACATGTGGTGGGAATATAAGAAAGTGAAAAACTTCTGGGAAATGATATATAATGAGATGAAAAAGATGTTGAAATATACATTTATAAAAAGACCAGAAGCTTTTTTTACTTGGCATTGTTGGTAGTAGACAAGATAAAAAACTGTTTTTATATGCAACAATGGCTGCAAGAGTACTATTGGCACAGAAATAGAAACAAGAAGAATTACCAACAAAGGAAGAATGGCAGATGAAGTTAATGAACTACGCAGAATTGGACAAGATGACAGGAAGAATTTGAAGCCAGCGGGACCAGAGGTTCTTAAAAGATTGGAAGAATTATTTGAAAAACAATTGTAAACAACAAATTACGCTAGTAGGTTTACAAAAAGTTTTGAAAGGAGGACTATTATGAAATATTACAGAAAAAAATTAGGAAGATGATAATTGGTTATAAATTATTAAAAGTAATAGTGAAACTATGAAAATACAAGATCAAGATATGAAAATTGGAAATCTTTAGACGTGGTTGATGGAAGTCCAAAAAATATTGTATAAGATATGAAGGAATGTTAAACGATGTTTAGAACAGTGTTTTTCAACCTTTTTTGGGCAAAGGCACACTTGTTTCATGAAAAAAATCACGAGGCACACCACCATTAGAAAATGTTAAAAAATTTAACTCTGTGCCTATATTGACTATATATGAAGTAATTTTTCAATTTTTCCCACGGCACACCAGGCAACATCTCGCGGCACACTAGTGTGCCGCGGAACAGTGGTTGAAAAACACTGGTTTAGAAAATATATGTAAACAAACACACACACACATACGAACGTACTTCCGGAACAGATTAAGTTCGTAAACCAAGGTACCAATGTACTTACTTTGGGTCATTTGCTTTGCCTGCTGATACCATTACTTGGTTTATGTGGTGCAGTACTTGTAGTCAGTGGTGGAGGAAGGCTCCGCGCTACCCGGGGCGGCAAAGGGCGTCGTGACGGCACATTGTCCCGTCACGATCGGCGGGCCGCTGCTGCTTCCGCATCCCCCTTTTAAGCCGCAGAGTGAAAAGGCGGCTTGTGGGGCTGCCGAGCGCGATCGGCGGCTCCCCGCCGATCGCACATGACAGCCCCACATGGGCGGGGTGCTCGCTCGGCCGTATGCTGTTGCTCCCGGGGTGACGGAGGGAGCGGTGGGAGGGGCCGCCGCTTGTCACCCCCACATGCCGCCGTTCGGTCCGTTGCCCCGGGAGCGAGCGACGGCGTGTGGGGTGACAAGCGGCAGCCCCTCCCGCCACTCCCCACGCACCACCGATCACCCCGGGAGCAGCAGCGCTGCACGGACAGGGTGCTCGCTCGGCCGTGCGCTGTTGCTCCCAGGGTGACGGAACGAGCGGCGGTGCGTAGGAGTGGTGGGAGGGGCCGCCGCTTGTCACCCCCACCCTCCCCTGTCACCCAGGGCGTACGGCCCCCCCCTCAGCGACGCCCCTGCTTGTAGTGCAGCCTCCTCCCAATTACAGTACTGCAGGTAGAGAAAGGACAGTTCTTTGCATCCAGAAGTGTGTTCAGTGTGGAACTGATTATAGCCTACTTGATTTACTAGCAAGTAAATCATACTGCATGCGCATCTATGGGTGGTAATCAGATGTCAGTAGGAATGGCCTGCCTTAGTTAATGTGTCCATTAGTTTGATATTGAGAGAGACGGGTGGCGCTGTGGGTTATAAATTATTAAAAGCCTAGGGCTTACTGATGAGAAGGTTGGCGGTTCGAATCCCCACGACCGGGTGAGCTCCCATTGCTTGGTCCCAGCTCCTGCCCACCTAGCAGTTCAAAAGCACATCAAAAGTAAAAGTAGATAAATAATTACCACTCCGGCGGGAAGGTAAACGGCGTTTCCGTGCGCTGCTCTGGTTCACCAGAAGTGCTGGCTCCCTCGGCCAGTAACTCGAGATGAGCGCCACAACCTGAGAATCTGACACGACTGGCCCTAATGGTCAGGGGTCCCTTTACCTTTACCTTACTTCGGGTTACATACACTTCACGTTACAGACTCCGCTAACCCAGAAATAATGCTTCAGGTTAAGAACTTTGCTTCAGGATAGGAACAGAATTCGTGCTCTGGCGGTGCAGTGACAGTGGGAGGTCCCATTAGCTAAAGTGGTGCTTCAGGTTAAGAACAGTTCCAGGTTAAGAACAGACCTCTGGAACGAATTAAGTTCTTAACCAGAGGTACCACTGTGTATATATATATATATATATAGAGAGAGAGAGAGAGAGAGAGAGAGAGTGTCTTTCGCAGTGCTGTGTGAATTCTAAGCAGTGGAGTTTCCTGTCAAATTGGGTTGCTTGAGAGCAGCTCTATTGCAAGTATGCTTGTGTTTCATGTTGCTGCTGCTCCTCCTCTTCTTCTTTGACATCACCCACTTGCAGATTTGGCATGTAACTTCATCACCCTGGACCTGTTGTGTAATGTCTGGCATGTGTTACATTGTCATAGGTTTCTAAAGTTATATTAATGTGACACACTAAAGTGGGGGGCATCATAAATGATTAACTGGACCTCAAGGTCTTGATGTGCTCTGCAGGTGGCTTAAGCGGTCATGTTAGATTTTTCTGATTTGCTGAAAGTTTCCATAAACATGGCCACTTAAAGTCTTTAATATTGTCTTGGTAGTGCCTGATATCTGAAGATGCGCTTAAATGGAAGGCCAGTATTTTCTCTTGTGCAGTGCCTCATTTATGGTTTGCCTCTCAAGGCCAGGCTTCCTCAAACTCAGCCCTCTAGATATTTTGAAACTACAGTTCCCATCATCTCTGACCACTGGTCCTGCTAGCTAGGGATCATGGGAGTTGTAGGCCAAAAACATCTGGATAGCCGAGTTTGAGGAAGCCTGCTCTAGGCCATCTTAGAAGAGAGATTTGTATTCAGTATCCTGGTAGAAGAACAAAATATAAAATGAAGAATCTTTTTATTATGGCATTTGGTTACAGGTATTGGATAACTACTTAAAGCTGTAAGATTAACAGTAGAGCAGTCACAGACTTTAAAAACTCTTTTCTGGCAGAACATAAATGGGGAGCTATTCAATTGGGATATACAGATTACAATTTAATGAGCCTGTCCTTGATGTTCTGCTGTTGTTGAAAACTGACTAAATGGTATGATCCGCATAGCTTGAAAGCATTGCCTTGCACAGTTCCATTGGGAATAAGGCATCCACTTGGTAAAATCCTTATGTGATGGGATTACCTAGTAGTCACTTCTGCTTCTGCCTCATGAAAAGCCAGTCTTTCTTCAATGACTGCATTAAAGACAAAAGTGATGTTTAGGTTGGAAACCACAGGACAGCTGTTAAATAAAGCAAAGAGAATGTTATGTTCTGTAGAAATATACTGTCTCTTAAAAGGGAAATATTTGTGCTTAAAATAATTAAACTCTAACAAAATAAATAAAATTCCTTCCAGTAGCTCCTCAGAGACGAAGTTTGTTATTGGTATAGCTGAAAACTAGGTTTGCCTCCAGAATTTTAGGAGTGCCTTTATTGATCACATGCCTTCTTAATTGCTTAGTGAGGGACATTTATATTTTGAAAACTCTCTAAGCCTTCTCTTACGGGATTTTCACCATATTTTCAGTTGTTTTTTGCAGTAAGATGGCAAAGTAGCCCTGGCATCAAACAAATCTTTCTATAGCCACATACTAGGTCAGATGCCTCACTTCTTGAATACCTGCTTTTATTTTGCTTAAGATGCCTGACATTCAAGTGAGACATCCATTGAAAAGCTACCACATGATTAAGAAAATCATGTTTTGAATGGGGAAAGGGGAAGGGAGGACAAGATAGGGGATAAATTATGAAGCGTTATGTATAAATAATAGAACTAGCTCAAGCTTCAAATTAAAGATGTCTGCTCTATGAGTTTGAATGCCTTAATACAAAAACCTTTAAAACATGTACATGCCCCCGAAAATTGATCTGACCAAAAGGGTATAAAGCTGATACCTTTGTTTATTGTCTCGTTTTAAAATGCACTCCTTTTTAGGCTTGCAGTGGAAAATGCAAAATGTCTCCTAGTCTACAAGGACTGTGATCATGCAATGTTAATTATGTAACTAAAATATTCACGCTTAGTGGCAGCCTTTTTGAAACTTGCATTTCCACCAAATTCCTCTACTTGAAAACGTGGTCAGCTAGCACTAGCCAGCCCTGTACCCAGAACATGCACTTGTACCTGCTGCCTAAAACCTTTTGACACTTGTGATTGCTAGATATTCTCAGAACAATGGGTAACAAGCCAGTTACATGGTGTAACTTAGGAGACTACGGTGGTTAAGTGGTATACAAATGGTCAAAATACGGAATAAAAATACCTTAACTGGGTGCAAGAAGAATTAAAGGAAGTGAGCAGCCCCTTAAAAATGGCCCTTCCTCCTAAACGTTATCTTCTTCAGTGATGCTCCCATGTACTGATAGCCTTCTCAGGAAAGTATCTGACTTGCTTTGGCTTTTCAAGAAAGGAACTCTGGCGACATTTTTTTTAAAAGCACCCTTATAGATGTGTAAGGTTTTAAAATCCCAGCCTACGTTAAACTGTTAATTTGAAGGTTTCTTTTCCTTTAAGCAGGCTCTCTAATAAAAGATCTGAACTTTCCCACCTGAAGCAAAATTTGCTCCATTGGCCATTGCATTAAATTATCCTCTTGAGAGTGAATATTGCTGCAGTTATGGTTTTGTCATGTGAATTATTACTAAAAAATTTAACGCCAAGTGACCTGAAAAGTCTTGCTGCTTGATGAGGTGTACTGTTGCTCAAAAGCATATGGTTCTCCCCCTTCCCCACTTAAATCTTGTGGAAACTGGCTCCTTTCAGACATCACACTGAATTGTGGTACATGTACTTCTCATAGGCTTGAACTCAAATAATACAACAAGCAAACCATCCGGAGCTGTTGTCTGCTGTCATTTTTTACTGTTATTAAATATGAGTTCAGGTATGTTTAACCACACTAATTCTCCAATCCGAAACAGTAAAGGAGAATGTGGGTGCTGAGAGAGCTTTCTGGTTATAGGCAGAGAGTAGGAGGTCCAGATTTAGATTTTGCTATATTGTACCATCGAACAAATAAAAGACTCTGAAAAACCTAGGGACTTTAAACATTGAGGTGTGATTTGCTGCTGGGATAAGCAAAAATTCTGTTCTGGGCATTCTTAAGTTTTTATGAAGTCCCTTTGTCTTATCAATAGTAACTCAAGGACCTTTGAACATTCCAAAGGTTGCCCTAATTAGTCATTTCCATTGGCTTCCAAGACAGACAGATGCCAACCATCCAATTAAAGCCCTACGTTTCACATTAAGTGTGGCATGATGGCTGCTGGAACTGGAACAGGTGACTTAGTAACATCATATAGGTGTTTGTATTTGGCTAGCCAAGACACTGTTTGCCTATTTTTGGCACATAATATTTCTGTTGCACTTCATATACCGGTATAAAACATACGGTAGATTTCTCTCCACATTTGGCTTCCTTGGAGTAACTGCAGTTAATGAATGAAAGCGCTTGAAATTCAAGCTACCTGAAATGTAACAAACCTTTATTAAGATAATAACAATGGTATTAAAGTGAGAGCACTGTGCTATACATTATAAAACTAGAAATACGTTGGACAGGTACTGTTTGGTCCCTCTACAAGCAGCCAAGATGAAGGCAGCACCTGTGCCTCTGTCTCCCTTGTTTCATTCCTCCAGTGCTTCAGCACTGTCCTGGGTGTCTGTCCCAGCCCTTTAGCACTCAGCCCAGTGGCCAGGATAGTCCTGTGTTTCTTTTCTTGGCAGTTCTGTGACAATTAAATGTGACTTGCCCACAACTGATTTTAAAGACCCAGTGGCCCCTTAAGTGCAGAAAACATTGGTAGCAGATGGAGATAAGGAGTAGCTGATTTTCAGTGATTCCATATCTCTTACTTGCACTTAATGATAGATAGATATTGCATATTTCACTGCAGAATCTAATTGGAATTACTGGGTACTTACTTTCTGCCACGTGGATGTTCACAAGACACACTTCTTAGCAAGATGCCTGTACACACCACACACACCCCCGGCAACCTATATCAGTTGCTACTTTCTGTAGCCAAGTGTTACCTGGCTAACTTTGTAGTCTTCCTTCCTTCCTTCCTTCCTTCCTTTGGCAGTGGTGGAGATCCATGGGGCAAACCTACCGTGTTTCTCCTAAAATAAGACATGGCCATAAAATAAGCCATAGCAGGATTTCTATGCATTTGCGAAATATAAGCCGTTCCCCGAAAATAAGCCATACCCCGAAAATAAGCCATAGTGACGCGGCACCTCCCATTAAAACAGCCTGGAGAGGCGTGGCTATGCAGCGTACCGATGCAACATGGTTAAAATAAGTCATCCCCTGAAAATAAGCCATACTGTGTTTTGTTGAGGAAAAAAAAATATAAGACGGTGTCTTATTTTATGAGAAACACGGTAGCTGCCTTTTCGGAAAGTTCTTTGCTTCCCTAGGGTCTCTTGCTCAAGGTCCTGCACAGCCCAAGAGATTGCACACCACAATGTAATCTTCTAAAGGTTGCTTATAATGACAAGAAGTTTAGGGAGAGAGATTACACTGAGTAATCATACAAATGTCAACCAAAAGTTGGGTCTCACATTTAACTGTTGCTTTGCTAGGGTTGAAATGTCTTCTGAAATCTGCCTACCCTGCATCCTTTAAAAACCTTTAAAATTTGTAGCTCAAGCTGTAAAAATGCATCTTGCTTGGTATTTACAAGAATATTGTAAAGGGAATCCCCTGAAAGGAATCAGGCTTGGTTTGGTTATTTCTGGTCAGTTTCTATTATTTTGATGTATTTTCTTTTTTAAAGATGGACAGTTAACTCTTGATTGCTTAAACAAAATAATAAATAAAAAAAATCCTTCCAGTGGCACCTTAGAGACCAACTAAATTTGTTCTTGGTATGAGCTTTCGTGTGCATGCTTCAGATACTTGATTGCTTAACTTTCTGTATTTCTTGATTGCTTAACTTTCTGTATACCCATTTCAGACAGACAACATTTTTTAAAAGTTAACACCAGTGCCCACACGAGCATGGGAATGAGCCCCCTGTTGATACTTTTTCCAGAGAGCTACACATTTGTCCCTAAATGTTGGGGTGGGAATGCTTATGTACTTGATTGCATCTTAGGTGTGAATTGCCGCTGAAGTAGTGCTTAAGGATGCAATGGCAGGTGCAGCTCAGAGGGGAACTGGAGCCTTTGTGTCTGGCATTTGTTGTTTGTAGTTGCTGATTAGCTCTTCCTCTTATCTTTGGGGAAAACATAATAGATGTAATCTTCAGGCTGTGGAAAAAACATGCAACCTCAAATATCTTGCCACTTGAAATAGCGTATCATATTGTTAATAGTCAGTTTTTTTGGGGGGGAGGGGAGTGACTTACCTTACCTATGATATTAAAAATGTTTAAAAATACACCCTTTTCCATGCTACTAGTGCCTGCTGCTGTGCGTTTCTGTGATCTGATTAGTCTTGCACTAAAATCTCAAATGGTATTACCAATAATGAGATGTAGAATTAAATAAAATTCAATTTCAACTATTTATTGCTTTCCAAGTGCTTAAAATATAACAAGCACTGTATGGAGATTAAAGAACAGGACTGTAAATCTTCAGGCAAAGATGATCTGATATTATTTTTATTGGATTTTTGAAAAGCAGAGTACTGTACAAAAAAACCCATCAACTTGACAAAGAGCTACAACAAATGTTTGAGGTATAATCTCTCAAATAATAGCACCGTCAAGAGAAAAAGGAAAAAAAGAAATACACAGTGACACTGAGCAGAATAGCAAGCCTATCTAACATCTCAAGATAAGATTCTTCCCCACCCAAAAAGCTAGTTGTGCTCCTTGGGGTCTGCTTTGGGATCCATCGCTATTTACAAACACCAAGGTTTATATTTTAAAGTTACTTAATATAAGCAGTATTACTGATCCGACAAAGTACTCTACATTTCTAGCGTAGCTGGCAGTCCCTGCAACCTCTGACCAATGGCTGCAAGGACAGCTGTGATTATATTTCTTGGAGGCAGGGGATTCAACCTCACAGGAGCCTTTTGTCAATATATTTTATCTTGCCATCTGCTAATACTTAGAACTTAATTAATATGCCCTGGATGCATCCAAATTGGACTACTGTTGCCTTCCCAGTACTTCCAGATGTTTTGGACTACAACTCATCCCACAGTCCTGTAACCAGGATTTTTGTTGGGAGAGCAGACCTTTTGTTTGGGGGGGGGGAGCATAACCTCAGTTTGCTATGTATTTTTATTGATTTGTGGGGGGCAGCTGCCCCTCCCTTGGCTACACTCATGGTCCTGTTGTAGATGCTTTATAATTTTGTCTTTAATAATGCTTTCAACCAATTGACCTGGAATGGACATTGAGCTAATTGGCTTGTTATTTCCTGAACATCCCCACCCCACGCAATCCCTTTTTAAAAAAATGCTGTTACACACTTCCCTTCCTTCTATCATTTTTTGGGGGGGTGTTCTTAAAAAAATCATTGAGATATAAACTATGGATTGTGAAAAAGATGCACAAATTAAGCAGCTTTTAATATTTTAAAAAGTATGTTTGTTGCCCTTAAATTTTATACACAAGGCAGTTTACTAATAGAAGGAAACAAATGAAACCTAAAAATATAATTGAGCTTGCATAATTTTGAAATACAGATAATTTGAAAAAAAACAAACCTTTCCCCAGTGGGCCCCTAGGTTTTTGACACTTTTGGGTGCAGAATACATGCATTCCTGGCTAGGATAATAGATGAAAATTCCAAAATATCACAACACAACACAAAACAAAATAAAAAAAAATCCTTCCAGTAGCACCTTAGCGACCAACTAAGTTTGTTCTTGGTATGAGCTTTCGTGTGCATGCACACTTCACAAGAATCTCTAAAACTCACACCGCATCTTCTCCCAATCATCTTTTCTCTAAACATGTGATCTGAGTACTAATTGCTTGACATCTGGCTCTTGTGGAGGTGATAAACTTGCTGCTTTTCTTAAGCTAGGGGAGCACTCTTAGGAATGCACCAGCAGCCAGCAAGTAGGCATGAAAAATCTTGTTTACTTTAGATATTGCCTGTCAGACTGACTGGAACTAAGCTCTCCAGTTTGCACTGCAGGCAAATTGTGATGGGAGAATAGGATCTGCTGCCTCTCCAGGCTTATCTGCAGGTGGAGCCTGCTTTTTTTTGTAAGCTCTCCACTGCACAGAAGACTGCATAGGTTGCTGCTGTAAAGTGTAAAGTATTGCTTTGAAATCCATCTGTATACGTTTGCATTGAAAATGTGCACAAGTTATTCCCAGATAAAGGCAGGAAGGAAATTCTCATAAGGCTAGACAATAGATTTTAAAACATTGGTTGCTTCCATTTGGAATATGGAGAATATGGGTTAGGCCAGGGGTGGCCAACTCCCGAGAGGCTGTGATCTACTTTCAGAATTAAAATCTGGCAATGATGTACCCCCATTTTCGGGGGGGGAGGATTCAGTTCAAAGTTGTTGTGCTATTTTTAGGGAGGAGGAAAGCCCTGTGTTTATACAAATACTTTCTTAGCAGGGAAGTACTGGGTTTTTTTGGGGGGGGGAATAAAGGGAGCTGTATAGATCTGGGGAAAATGTTGATACCACAAATTGGATGAGATGCTATTAGTTACAATCTTCCCTTTGGGTGAGACTCCCTGGGCGATTATTTTCCAGAATTTTTTGTCATCCCGCAATTTAATCGCCTTGTCAAGTATCTCCCATTGCTCCTTCCTGTAGAGGGATTTCTTAAGTTTTGGGGTGTTTTTATAGTGAGAACGCCACCTGTGAAGGTTTACCATGGAGGACAGAGTCCCTTCCTGTTTTACCTTATTTTGTAGTTTCCTGAGCAAGGATCTTAGGTTCCTGTAATCTTTGTCAAACCAGGCCCTCAATTTGTTATGTTGTTTGGGAGGGTTGGAGTTTGTGAGTAGCGGGAAGCTTAAAGGGAAAAAGTCACTCACAATTACATCGCTTTGAAAACACCCACAGAGAGAAAGCTCTTCCACTGATCAGACAACAATGGAGGGCAGGGCAAGGGGCAGGGGCAGGAGACAGTTTCAGTGACGCTGAGGAAAGGGAGCCAGAGATCGACCCGCAATCTACCAAAACCTCACGGGGATCTACCAGTAGATCACGATCGACCTGTTGGACACCCCTGGGTTAGGCTATTTCATTAGTAGTGTAAAAAATGTAAGCATTTCATCAGGGCCTGGCAGCCTGGGCTCATTATACTTTGGGTATAGAAACTGAGGATAAGAATATACTTATAGGAGCAGGTTCTGTTCTCAGTGCCTGCCGCTGAAATTCAGTGGAACTACCGGTAAGTAAATGGGATATAGTATCTGAGTTGAACTAGCAATGCCTGCCTCTTGTCTCAGCCACCAGGTGTTTTTAAACTTGGCCTGACAACATCCCTTTCCTCCTTCCATATAAATGATTTGTATCATTTGCTTCTATGGAGGAAGGGGGAAAAGGAGCAAGACTCTGCCCTGATCTCCCAATGTACAGCCCCCACCAACAAGGACTTCATGGTCGGGAAGTTCCTGTAGCATACAAGCTTTCCTTCAGCAACTTCTTGCTTCCCACATATCATAATAAATGAGCATTTCCCCACTTTCTCTTGAGGAGAAGTGTAAGAGGCTATGAATCTAATCTTGTGGAGTGACGACATCTGCAAAATTCTGCATGTATTTTGCGTTTGGTGTGATCCGGTTATCAAGAGTCTACTTCCATTACCCTTCATAATGTTGGCGTTGATATTTGTGTGCTAATTTAGGGTTGATTCCCCACCCCACCCCTCTCTTCCAGTGGAGCCAGAGTATGCAGAATTTTCTCTCATTTGAGGATGCTCTCCTGCTAGCTGGGTGTCATTCCTCATTATTTCATGCCATTTCACTCTACTCTAGCTTCCATTTCTGCTTCTTTTACACCAGACAGTCATAAATATTCATGCGGGCTTCCGTCATCCCTTTAGTCTTGTATACTTAGCTCATGGCCTGTTACTACTACTTTTTTAAGGGCTTTGTCTTAGCATGCCAGTGGAGAGGTCTGCTTAGTGTACTAATGCTTAAGACTCTTAGCTTTGCAGTTGAAAGCACCCGGGCCCTTTTGAGAGCTACAGACTCGCTTTGTGTTTGCAGTTGTTGTTTTTTTGAAATTTAGCCATCAGTTGCTGCATCTGGATGATGATTCTGGAGAATTTTAAACATTCTTCTATCTAACTGAATTTTATTGTGAGTTTCCATATTATCTCACCCACTTATACAAGTGACATTCTGTACTCTTAAATATTCATTTCTTGCTGCGACTCTAGCATGTCTCACCATATCTGTCTAAGCTGCTTAACTTTCAAAAACAGGGGCACACTAACCCATGCTTTTCTTTTTTCAAACAAGTGAAGGGCATTTATGTCATGGCCTAGAACCTTATTCAGTGTTGTGGCAAGAAATATACTGTATTGGGTGTGTGTAAGTCCACCTAAAGATTTTGGCAAAGGTCACCACTGGTATTTTGATATAAAGGCTCAGGGGGGTAGGGTGGATGTGGGGACAAATCCCTAGAAAAAAACACTTCCCCTCCATAACTTAACATAGAAAGCCTTGAAAATGTTGAATAAATGAGGCAGCGGGTGTTCAGAATGCTCAGTTAAGTACTGCTGAACCTTATTGTGAATTAAGGTTGAAGAACACCCAGTTGGCTTGCCAAATGTTTCATGAAGCAAGTGTAATTTTGTGTTTGTGGAAGCCTGCTTTTCATCTTCTATCATGGTGTCATATGATGGCAGTTGCAGGGATTCTTTGCTCTCTCACCCTGCAGGAGTTTGGTTTACACATGCATGCAGAGAGCGTCTCCCTCCTTCTGCTATTGGGCATGAGCTGTTTTGTTGGGAGCCAGTGTGGTGTAGTGGTTAAGAGCGGTAGTCCCGTAATCTGGTGAACCGGGTTCGCGTCTCCGCTCCTCCGCATGCAGCTGCTGGGTGACCTTGGGCTAGTCACGCTTCCCTGAAGTCTCTCAGCCCCACTCACCTCACAGAGTGTTTGTTGTGGGGGAGGAAGGGAAAGGAGAATGTTAGCCGCTTTGAGACTCCTTCGGGTAGTGATAAAGCGGGATTTCAAATCCAAACTCTTCTCTTCTTATGCATCTGTGAGCATAGGAAAGTTCCAGAAAAATGGAAGCTTGTTTATTCGGCTTCTAGAACTTGTTCATTTTGAAATCTTGACTCAAATGTTTGACAATATTTGATCTGTCAAGTGGTCAAAGCTGCTTTTTTTGCACCAGTTGAATTCTAGTTAAAATAATAAAAATAATTACAGTTGACCTTTGAGTTCCAGTAAATTCATTATGATTGACCATTAATCTTTTAAAGAGTGCTTTATAATACTGGTATTTAATGATGAAGCTGCTTTATATAAAACCGCAGTATAAGGTAAGTACTGTACAAATATCGTATGCTGTGTAGACTTTATTCTCATTCTACATTGTCTGAGTCTCCAGAGAGCACTTGCCATAATCATTGATACAAGACATTAGAGCTGTATTGCATCATAGATTCTCCCATCTAGTCCAGCATTCTGTTTCCATCAGTAGCCACAAGATGTGTCTAGGAAGCCTATTAGCAGAGCATTGAGGCAATATCACCCCCAAACATTTATTGTTCAAAGATATGCTACCTCTAAATCTGCAGGTTTCATTTAACTCTCAGACCTATTAGCTAGTATAGCGGCCGTCGATGAACTTACCCAGTTTTCTTAAAAAGCTATTTTAAGTGGCGGTCACCACATCATCTGGCAGCAAACTCTTACCCATGCACTGGGTGTAGTGTCTGGGTCAGAGTCCTTGCTTTGTGTTGTTGTTTTATTTATAATCCACCTTTTCCCAAGGCAGCATACACATAAAAAATATGAACTGCTAAAAACATAGAAAAAACAATTAAACATTGATAGAATCAGAACTATATACATGTATAAAATCTATTAGAACCATACCACTAATTACAAAAAGAACATTGTACCAACCCCTTCATTAAAAGTTGTCAGTTGCCAAAGCTGTGAAGCTGTGACTATAGTATTTATTTCATTTTATCCCACCAGGAGCCTGGGTCAGGAAACAACAAAATTGTTTAAACAATGCAGTAAAATAAAAATGAAAGTGAAACATTTAAAAAGCATCCAAACATTTGATTAGGTATACACATTAGTCTCTTATCCAGTTGTTGTTGTTGTTCAGTCGTTCAGTTGTGTCCGACTCTTCGTGACCCCGTGGACCAGAGCACGCCAGGCACGCCTATCCTTCACTGCCTCTCGCAGTTTGGCCAAACTCATGTTAGTAGCTTCGAGAACACTGTCCAACCATCTCATCCTCTGTCGTCCCCTTCTCCTTGTGCCCTCCATCTTTCCCAACATCAGGGTCTTTTCCAGGGAGTCTTCTCTTCTCATGAGGTGGCCAAAGTACTGGAGCCTCAACTTCAGGATCTGTCCTTCTAGTGAGCACTCAGGGCTGATTTCTTTGAGAATGGATAGGTTTGATCTTCTTGCAGTTTAAACAATGCAATAAAATAAAAATGAAAGTGAAACATTTAAAAAGCATCCAAACATTTGATTAGGTATACACATTAGTCTCTTATCCAGTATACACTCCCAATTTCAGCACCAAGGAGAACTCCCATCCCATACATTTGTGTGTGTTTAAAAAACAATAATGACACACAAATGCTGCACCAATGATTACGAGAGAGAGAGAGAGAGAGAGAGAGAGAGAGAGTTGTAGAAGCTCAGAGGATCAACAGTGCACAGAAAGCATAGTCTGATGAAGTAAAAAAGGAGGGTAGGAGGCAATACTAACTGGTATGTCCCTCATTTGCAAGAATGCCTTAGGTGGGGGTCAAGGAGTTGATCAAGGGAAAAATGCCTTTTTGAGTGGAACAGAAAGTGTGTCTCCAGTTTTAATCTGGGAAATTGCCCTTGGTGCCATTTTAAGAAATGTTGGGGAATTCGGCAATCAATTGCAGGATGCTAATAGCCTTTCCTCTAAAAAAACACAATAGGAATCTACCTGCAGCCTATGGGCTGCACAGGCACTTTCCTTACATGTAGCCCTTCTCTGAAGTGCAGTCATTGTGAATCCAAAATAAGAGAATCTCATGAAATGTGAAGGGATTGGAACACTGAACAGCGACCCAACTTTGAGGAGCTTCTTCTTCTGGCCGATAAAAAATAATTTACAGCTTTATTTGTAGGCAGCAAATTGCCTCACAGTGGGAATAATTTTCCAAGGAAGTGATTAAAAGGCCAATTTTCAAAACCTTAATGTAAAATTGGCCCAAGCACCAGTTAAAGAGCAGAAAGAGCAAGACTATTTGTGCAGAGAAATTTCAGTTCCCCCCTCCTCAAGTTTTACTTTTGCTCTTTTCTCCCACTCCCTCAAATTCCTGACCTTGCTGCCTAGAGCAATTATGGCAATGACTTGCAATTACAGCAAGGATTCTTTTTCTACAGTGCTGAGACAGTGTGCTGTTGGATGGACAGTTACAGGAGCAGCAAATAAAAGAGCATGTTAATTGGACCCACTGTAAATTAGTCCCGCTGTCAAGTAATTTGCTGCCTACAAATAAAGTAAAGAGAAACAATATGACAAATACAGAATTTTGACCAATGTGGAAAGAAGTTAGTGTTTATGTGCCCTAAAGGCAAGAGGAGAGAATGAACAGCAGTGGAACTGGCCTAGTCGGTAATGAAAGAAGCAGAACGTGCATTTCAGGCAGGTGACTGTTAATCCAACCTCTCATAAACACTTAACGTGCCTTTGGTGTCTCATTTTGGTTTGAATGTAGAAGAATTCAGCAAACCAGAAGAGATGTTAATGGGACTGGTGCTTATCTCCTGGTTATCGTCATATACGTTTGCAGAACCATGAAAGGTTGTGTTTTAATGTTGTAACCTGCCCTGTAAGGTTCACTCTAAGGGTGGTGGTGGTGGTGGTGGTTGTGGTTGTGGTTGTTGTTGTTGTTGTTGTTGTTGTTGTTGTTATTCATTATTGTTATGCCCTAGTACTCTCCAGCACATTTTAACATAGCATGGTTATGGACAGGGCTGTCACTGATTTGTAAAACTCAATGTACTGTATTGGCCCAAATATAAGCCACACTTTTTTCCAAATTCTGATCGTGAAAAGTTAAAGTGCGGCTTTTATTCGCGACCTTACACCGCTGGCAAAGTGGCGTGGCTCCCCCCCCCCCCGCAGCCCGGGAGTGCAGGGCAATGGTGCGCCACCCACCCGCCGGCCGCTCCCAAGCCTCCCCTGAGCCATTGGGGGGGTGCTGCCGGCAGGTTACCAAGAATCACTGGTGGGAGGTGCTCCTGTTCAAGCCCATATATCACAAGCACGGCTGGAAGCCCTCTGTAATAGATGTGTGGGGCCTAGTGGTGATTTCTTATTGGTGAGGAACAGTACTTCGTTCATACATATGCGAAGAAACTCTTACCTGTGTAGAGCAGAAGCCTGGTGTTGAGAATGGGTTGTAGTGTTAATGGATCAAATTAAGCCCACAGAGATGATGAGCAGAGCTCTTTCCCATGCTTCCTGAGTGGGCTCTCATCAGCAGGCACTGGCAGGACATAGGTATTTGCTCATTGCAACTAGAGAGACAAGCAACTTTCTTTTCTGGAAGCTGCAATGCAGGTCCCTTTGCAGTTGCACCCAGCGCTTGGCTGGCACCAGCCAATTGATTCAGGGATCAACATTGATTTAAGTGATGAACCTATTCTTACTTTACTTCGTTGGAATGAGAACTGAAAAAGCAAAATACAGAGCTTCTTTCCCTTATTTGAGTACAAAATAGTATGTATTATTGTGTGTTTGTTTTTTAATATGCATTTTGGGGAATGGCTACTTGGGCTTTGGTTCAATGCCAGTTTAGCTCTTAGTGTGATTTCGTGTTGGGGCATCCTGTTGCCCTCTTATTTTATTTTATTACTCTTTCCGTTTAAGGTTACTCATTTTGTCTATTGAGGTTCTGTTTAAGGTGCCTGTTGCACTCAGCTTTGAACTTTTGGAAAGCTGTCAATACCTTTTAAAATTAATTTTCAACTTTTCAATCCAGTCAGAGGAGCTTCTAAATGGAAACGGGGCGGGGCGGGGGGGAGGTTCCCAGAATACCTGTTGGCTCCTCCTCTCAATGGAATGGAATCAAAGCAGGATTGCGTTTTTGCCTTTCCCCCACCCATGCATCAATTCCTTGCACAAAGCATGCAGTTCAAACTCCTCAATCAATTATGTAGACTCTGGTGAAGAGGTAGCCAGGGAAATAGTTGCAAGACTTGCATTTTAGCTTTCAAACACCAGAGTCATCATTGGCAAAAAGAATGCTTTCAAATAGCTGAACTAAAGTTATTGTATGCAGGAATAGCGGTGTAGCCATGTAGATAAGTGCTAACCCTAAAATTTGCCTATGTTCTGTCCTAGAGCTGTTTGAAGGGCAATGCAACCAAACTCCTTGCCAAGACAGGACCTTTCTTTTCCTCAAGCCACTGGCTAATTGCCACACTTTCTTAAATTTTAATTTGACTGGTGTGCAGAATTATGAGGTGTCACCATTTTGTGTGAAGATTTGCCTGAAAGCTCACCATTGCACATGCAAGCCACTGAACGACAATTGAGGCAGTAGTCTCCCCTCCTGCTCTCCTAGCAGTACATGATGTTCCTGGCTGCTTGAATCCATGTGAACAGCTGCTCACACTAGAAATAGCTGCTTTAGCTTTCCTTGCTAGCTTTCAGAAATATACTCTTAAATGTCTGATATTTAGACATTGAACTTTCCACTCTGTACTTGATGTGCTTAGCTGATGTGAAAGAGCTGTTCCATAGGCTATCCTGTTGTGTATGCATTGGCTGCTGTGAGATTTAGGCAGAGCTGGGAACCAGGTTTAAATTTCCATTTAGGGCTTATCCACACTTACCTTACCAGGCATGGTATGCACTTTGAAGCTGCATATCCAGACACCCTCTCTCCCCTTTCTTTGCTCTGGAGCTTTTCCTGCAAAAACCCGCTCTTCAGAACTCGATCGGAGCAAATGGCGAACCGCAGAAAACCCAAATTTGTTCCAATTGAGCACTAAAGAGCTTTGAAGCCTACTTCTGCACTTGGAAAGAGAAGGGCAAATGTTGTGTGGATAAGCCCTCGCCATTAAAACTCTCTGGGTAGCTTCTAATGAAAGTGCTTAGCACGAGGCTTTTATAATTCCTCTTACCCTAACCCACCCCAGAGTATTTACATGGTAGAATGTATTGTAACCCATTGTGATGAACAGAAAAGAGTTCTTAAAACATGTAAACTCAGGCATTGTATCGTTTCTACCTTTCTACTCTTGTTTCCCCCTCTGTCTAATGATTAGATGGGGGAGTGGAAAACATACCGTAGCTGCTTTTTGCGAAGACTAGCCTTCCACAAGCTGGGTTCTGGCCTGTGGAGCCAGAAGTACCCCCTCCTCTCACTGCCCACCCCTTCTAAACCCTGCTTTATGCTCAGCCACTACTTTTTTTGGATTCTCAGGGGTCCTTTACCTTTTTTAAAATATTCTGGATGCTAGCTTTATCTCCAGTAGTTAGGTAAAGGTAAAGGTACCCCTGACCGTTAGAACCAGCCGCGGACAACTCTGGGGTTGCGGCGCTCATCTCGCTTTATTGGCTATGGCTAAGCCGCTTCTGGCGAACCACAAACACCGTTTACCTTCCCGCCTGAGCAGTACCTATTTATCTACTTGCACTTGGACGTCTTTTTGAACTGCTAGGTTGGCAAGAGCAGGGACTGAGCAACAGGAGCTCACCCTGTTGCGGGGATTCAAACCACCGACCTAATCAGCAAGCCCTAGGCTGCTGATTGCAAGAGGGGTAGAAGCTCAACGGCATAAAAAGGTTTAGCAACCTGCATTCCTAATGCTTTATAGTGCCACTTATTGTTATGAGTTTAATACTTTGCCACTGGGGCTCTCTTTTCGCTAGCCCCATGTTTTGAATCCAAGAACCCCGCCAATTCTTTTGTTGTTCACCCACACATGTGGGTCCACAGGGATTCATATATTTAATTTCCTCTCACAGAAGGTGGGATTGAATGTAACATAGATGGGCTGCTGGCCTGATCCAGTACTCTCCTCTTAGGTCCTCATAGACAATGATGCTCTTCTAATACAGTGAGAGTAAATACTAGTAAACAGTACAGATTCCATTACTTGTTTGCTCTATTCTGTTGCAAAGGGTGGAGTGCTTTGAGCATAGGAATGTATTGTCACCGAATCCTCAGGTCCCATTCCTCTGAATACTGTACTCAAACTTTTGAGTGGGTGTTCTTGCATTATGTAAATCTGTGCATATTAAGAGCGGAGCCCACTGCTTCTCTTTAATTACGGACACAGCGGGAAGTGGCTATTGTTGATTCTTATAATCTCTGGAAAGGTACTTCATTGTGCTATCACTTCAGCAATCCTTCACATTAACAGTCCTCACTGAATTAAAATGGTGAGATCCCAGTACTTGAAGACATTTATATGAAAGAGATCCTTTTGTCACCTTATAGGGAAGTGTATATATAAGCCACACAAATAGTCATTATGTAGGCTGAAATGAGCTTCATGAAACTTGCAGATCAAAATCTTGGAAAACTTGGATGAAATGTACTTTAAAGGTTTTGCAAATGACAGTCTTTTATAACAATCCTGATGTAAGAGCTTATAATTTAAGATCTTGTTATATATTTTTCCCTGTTTGAATGTACTGAGTGGATAACAGTATATTTTGCCTGGTTTTATGATATTTTATATTGTGCACCACCTTGAGATTTTATGAGTGGGGCTGTATATAAATAGTTTTATAGAATATGTCAAAGATTGTCTCCCCCCCCCAAAAGAAAACGGCATCTAAAAACCCTACGCCTTTGAGGTTTTAAGCAACCACAAGAAGGTTAAAAAAAGAGAGTAAAGCTAGTAACTTTATATAGTCACTTACTCTGATCTGGTGTTGCCTCCCCCTCATGAAGCACCTTCGCTCTCAAATGCTATCTATACTGGACGATTTTCCTCCTTGCGGTTTTGATTATATGGCAATCTTCTGCTACAACTTAAGTGTAACACCTGGAATACATTTTTTGGATGTGACTCATACTCTCTCAATTTTTTTCTTCCAGTGGGGAAGACCTCTTTGATCACCAGGTTCATGTATGACAGCTTTGACAACACCTACCAGGTAAGACAGTATTTGTTTCATGCTATACAAATGTCAGCTTATATAATGCAGGGATTTATCCAATGCGGGTTCCCAATAATAGAGACTTTCATGTGATTTTAGCACTGTACAGCTGAGAGACAATAGACCCCTTCCACTTGCTTCTAAAAATAATAATAATTTGTGCGTTGGGAGATTTGTTTACTTTCTCAAAGGGGGAGGGAAAAATGTCCGTACATTTGTTAGGATAACCAAAGCTGCAGTGCCACTTGGAAGCCTAGGGAGTCCCTGATCCGCCATGAGACACCTTGTTAACAGCTTGAACCAGCTCAGACATAAGAATTTACCCAGATCATGCTGATTTGCCTAATAAATCAGGAAAGGTAAAGGACCCCCTGGATGGTTAAGTCCAGTCAAAGGTGACTATGGGATGCAGGATACACACACAGCAAATGCACATGCCTACTCTCTCTGTAGGGGGGGCTTGTGGTATTCGGGCTTAGTACACTTGATATTGTTGGATGTTCTTGGTGAGGAAATACTCTCTGCAACCTGCAGTTGAGTGAATCTAGCTTCTAGGATTGCGCCCAGACGTCACTAAGAGAGCAATTGCATGCACTGCAAGTATCGGGGAGCAAGGTGCTCCTGAGAATCCCATCTCCAAATGACTTAAGATGTAAGTCATCAAGGAAACCCCACATGCAGGGCTTAAGAAGTACCTCTGCATATGGGCTGCTTGCTAAACACACTTTGGGGGGCTTTCCCCCTAATTTAAAATAATCTGTAAGGGTAGTTCTTAATGTATTTCCTCCCAGTTACGAATTAGTCTTTCCTGCAACGAGAGCAGCACTTGGACTAATGGCCAAATAGAAATTCCTGTCGGTTCAGCAGATTTGGCAAAGCTTTTTGGCACAGGACAACTTGGATATGCCTCAAGCCTCCCAGTGGAGCAAACATCCTTTCCATTTCCGGCCACTGTAATTACAGAGCCGTTGAAGCAGTTCTTTTATGTAATCATCTGTCTTTCTCATGGTCCTCTTTCGGTCCTCTTTTTCTCTGTGGAACATGTGCCCTAGATTTTTGGCTTGGATCTTTGACCCTCAGTGCTTTATAATAACAGGGCTATCTCCATGGAAAGGAATCTTGGTATAATGAACGAACCAATTGTAAAGTGAATGACTAAAAGCTTGAAACTCCGAGGCATCTCTGGTGGACAGACTCTACCCTGTATTTCACTTTGCCTTGATTTGCATTGTGCAAGTATAATTTGGCCCTGAATTGCATCTGCCCATCCTTCCAGCACCACCCTAGTTATGTTTTGTGGTCTGAATGATTACAGAGCAGGTCTATTGGATTTGTGTGCCCGTCCACCACTTGTTTTACCTGTCTGCTAATCTAGTGAAGCACACTGTCTTCCCCACCTTTAATAGGGGTGGGGGAAGGAGAGATTGAGACAGGCAGCAGTGTCTTTTGTAGCTGGGAAAAGGCAGCTCTGTCTGGGGTAGGGAGAGAGCAGCAGTGTGAAAGGAGAGAAGCATCTGCAGAACAGTTACTTGTAAGGCTCACTTAACTGTCTTTGTCCCTCTGATTCAAGTCTTAACATTAGCTCATGCCTGTACGGCACATGCTCAGAGAGCTCTGCAACCATAATTGCCAGCCCTGTGTTTTTCCCTATCTAAGGAGAGGGGAAACCACCTTTACCCAAGGGGGAGCTCCAGTTGTGTGCTCATAATAAATTGCATAAACTTCACCTGAATTTGCATAAGAAACTTTCACTGCTAACAAATATGAGATCTTCAGAGAATGCCTAGTGAAAATAAGGTATAAAATAGGACAGCATCAGTGTATAGGCATAGTGGAGAAAAGCAATCATGGGCGACGGTTCGGGAACTGTATAGGCAGGTACTAAGGCCTTCCCTGTGGCTTCTAAGCCTTCACTACATAAATGATTTTAATAGCTATAAGGGTTGAAATGTGAATGCTGTGATGCACACGAAGTGTGCATGCACATGAAAGCTCATACCAAGAACAAACTCAGTTGGTCTCTAAGGTGTTACTGGAAAGAATTTTCTATTTTGCTGTGATTCTGAATTTTAAAAACTAAGCCACTGGTAAGGAGAATAGGTGGTCTGCATTGCTGCACTTCTCAAATAAGGGAATGGTCTATTTTATGTATTTTTTATAGTCTTCCTTCAAACAGGATCCCAGAATGGCTATCAATATAAAATTACCGAAAGCAAACAATATAGTAATAAAAGAATAATTAAACCATGAAATTACAGTGAAATCTATACAAATCAGCAGCAACAGTCACTTACAGCCCTAGTAATTTTGGGAGCTAACTCCTTCTAAGACCCAAAGGCCTGGACAAATAAAAATGAATTTATCTTATACTTGAAGACTTCTAATCTGGGTGCTAATCAAATAACTCATGGGAGTGTTCTATAATTGGGGTGCTGCCACCAGAACGATGATGAGGTGAGAATTACGTGGTTTAAAAAGGACAGGTGACTTGTCAGAATTCATGCAGGAAGGATCTTGTCTGTTTTGCTATGTTGGTCCCATAGAATACTTGGAGTCTTAGAGCAATATATGTTTTAGGCCAGTCCCCACTCCTTAGGCTATTCAAGCAAGCAGATGTTTGTCTCACCTTCTTTTAACCTTCATGGAAGAAGATCTCAGTTTCCCTGGCCAACATATTAATGGCTTAAAGGGCAAAATATTTTATTGAACTGTATTCAGAGGAGGTTGGTAAAGATGGTGAAGGGTGTAGAGCCTTCAGGTCACAAGACAAAGGACTGAAGCTGTTGGGTGTGTTTAGCCTGAACAAGCGACTATTAAGAGGCAGTAGCCATCTTCAGATTTTAAGTGGCTGTCGCTTAGATGATGGCACAAATTTGCTTTCTGTTGCTTCAGGGGTAGGATCTAAACCAGTGTGTCCCAATTACAAGAGAAGGGCTTTAGACAAAGCTTGAGAAACTCTTGCTTATGGTACGAGACGTTTCATGGCAGAGCAGACTGCCTAAAAAGGTTGCAGACTCTTTCGGGGGGACATCCAACCTCCACTTAAAACCTTAAGACTTGCCATGCCTTGGAACTTAAGATCTTATTACTGTACATGGAAAAGGGAACAGATGGACAGATGATGTTATTAACTGTGCAGAAATGCCCCTTGCTTTGACAGATATGAATGTTAACTTGAAGTACAGGAAATGGTCACTGTTTCTTTTCAGTTTTCATCAGAGGCAATTAGTCCTCAGTAGATACGATAAAGGTCTGACCTCTATATCAGAAGCTGGGATTGGGTGCTGTTCTTGCTTGTCTAGACCAGGTGGGAATGGGCTTCTGTTTGTTGTTCTCCTTCATTCCCCTTGGGAGATTCTTCTAGCTTAGCTACTCCTTCCTGATAAAAAGAAGAAGAGGAGGAGTTTGGATTTGATATCCCGCTTTATCACTACCCTGAAGAGTCTCAAAGCGGCTAACATTCTCCTTTCCCTTCCTCCCCCACAACAAACACTCTGTGAGGTGAGTGGGGCTGAGAGACTTCAGAGAAGTGTGACTAGCCCAAGGTCACCCAGCAGCTGCATGTGGAGGAGCGGAGACGCAAACCCGGTTCACCAGATTACAAGTCTACCGCTCTTAACCACTGCACCACACTGGCTCTCAAAGCTATGTCTGAAAAGCTTCTCACAAGACTGGGGCTATCTAGGGTTTGGTGGTGGAAATAAGACAGCAAGCAAATCAGTGTCGCTCAGCACCTAGACAGAATATCCCTCATACTATTGTCAGTCGCTAGAAAAATTAAGAAGATTGTATTTAAAATTTGCTGTGTGTGTATGTGGTGCATGTGCCTGCTAGCTGCTGTGCAGGACTTCAGCTGTTGCCTGGCAGTTATTATTAATAAGCCGCCTTCAGGAGAACAGACTTGCAAATCAGTGCAGCATTTCCTACTGGGTGTCAGAAAAACTGAAGGAGATGAAATGGCACATTTTGTAGAGGAGGCTGCTCATAGTACAGAGAGCAAAATGCTCCATTTTTAATTGCTAACTGTGTGCAGTTTTTCCCCCCATGCTTGTATAAAGTCTCAATTTTTTAATATGTGAATCTCTGCAAACACACATATACTCCTTGTCGAAGACCAAATTTTGCTGCTTTGGCAAGCATAGAAATGTCTGTCTGTCTAGAAAGCCATGCAGGGCCTTATCATTTTGACCACCTTGTATATTTTTAGTGAATCCCATCCTTCATTTGCTTAATTCCAAAGAGATACCACGTTTGGCAGAATGGAATGCTGCAGTGGTGTTGGGTGGAGACACAGGAATATATCAAAGTCATGAGAAAGGGCAGATTAGCAGTCAGTCATATAATGGGGAACTTATGTGCATGGGATTCTGTTCAAATCTTAAAGCAGACTTGTTGAGCATACAAAAGAAAAGCAGTTGCCATAGCCATATTGACTACTCTTTGCTGGCTTGTCTTCTTCAGCAGTCTTGGAGACGTATCTGGGCAAATAATTTATCAGATTCATGAGAATTGTCATTTGGAGAGGTTGCTGAGAATTCTGTTGGATCCCATGCAAAAGTATAGTTCCCAGGCTTCTCTGGAAGACGGTTTGACTTGTTAAAGTAGTTTAAAAGTTGTGATGTAGATACACCCATTTTGGAATAGGTGTTTGTTCAGCTGGATTTGGCAAGTAGGTGGAGCTTTGGATGTGTTTAGCACTTCCCTAATGAAATGTCATATTATTAGCTGGAAATGACCAGAAAGGTTCCATGGCCCATCTGGAAAACCTAAAATGGAATGGCATGAATTATCAGCACCCCAAGTTGCTATGAAAGAAGGTGAATCCTGTTGCATCGGTCTCCCCGCCACCCCTCCCAAGCTAATTCTAAGTGGGGAAGATAACTTTCCTTTCCCAGATAGGGTGTTGAGTATAGTCCTCTTCACGAAAGCCAATATGGCTGAAGGAAATGTTCAATCATATCTAGCATTGTCTGCTCTTCCTTTCTCCCCCCACCCCACCCCAACCTTCCCTTTCTTAGGTCTAAAACTAACTTCTTCATTATAGCTTTCCCAAAGCACTCCAGCTTTACTACCACATGGTTTCCTTCACTTCTCCCTTGCTAGTTCTATTCTCCTAAATACACTGAGCACGGGCCACATCACATCCATGTCCTGTATGGCACATAACACACTACTTGTGCTCTAACCTTTAACTGTTTGCCCGACCTTGTTGCATGTGCGTGTTTGATCATGCTTTTTAAAGGAAAGTTCAGATCTTCTTTGAGCGGTTCCAATGGATCCTGCCATTGGGTAAATTTCATGATCCATGGATTATTGTGATTGCATCCCTATAGATTATTGCTGGCCGTTTACTTGAGATCAGAAATGAGTGTGTGTGTGTGTGTGTGTTTGTCCCCAATTGTTCGGTATTGTAGGAATTGTGGCCAATATATGAGGTATTTTTGTCCTTTCCAAATGGCAGGGTAGATCTTTGGTTGTTGGGAACGCAACCTAAGAAAAAGTAACTTATTTGCTCACTGATGAAAACTTTGTTTTGCAGGCAACTATTGGCATCGACTTCTTATCAAAAACCATGTACCTGGAAGATCGCACAGTGAGTAAGACTTTTGTAGTAACTGGACTGCTCTATTCCAGAGAGCACATTCACAATCTAAATGGAACTTGGGTCCAAATGCGAGAGCAGCCTGGTGTTCCAACTATGTCTGTATTGGGTCATGGCTGGAGATGCTGCCTCTGTCCCTGTCAGTGCAAACTCTGCAGAATGCCATATGGCATGTCTACACTGGCTTGAAAAATGTATTGTTCAATGTGCATTTGGGGGCTTACAATTAGATCACACTGCTGTAGAACAGACTTTATGTGAAAACACAAACCTAGATCTCAGTGGAACACTTGTAGATTTTATGGGACATTTTTCTACAGATTGGCTTTTTGTTTGCATTGCAGATAAACTCATTTAAGCCAGCTAGCAATTAACACAGTGGGGGAAAGCTGCCTTACTGCCTTAATTAGAGATGCAAAATAAGTAAGGTGGTTTTTTTTTATTGGATAGTCTGTTCTTGAGCTGAGACAGGGAGGGTAACCTGTGACCTCCAGATGTTCGACTCCAATTCCTATCATTGGGTAGCATGTCCATGTCTAGGGATGATGGGAGTTGTAATCCAGTAACATCTGGAAGCCCCACAGCACCCCCACCACTGAGCCAGGAGGATGCAGACGTTTGCATTTTCCAGGTCTTTCACTGAACAGAATGGAAAAGTGATCCTCTGCTCCCTACACCTGTTTTTCTTTATTTGCAATATCTGCTGCTGTTTCTTCAACCCAAGCAATCTGACCTGCTTGTAAGGAATAACAACATTTTGCTGTTACTGTATTATTTATTTCTTAAGCTTATTGGCTGCTATATTCAAGAGCCTCAAAGCATAATATCAAAACATGAACTGTTAAAAAGCAATTCCTTAACCCCACTAACATAGGTCCTAATCATCACAGACAGCCATAAAAGGGAGGGGCTGGATGCATGATTTCGAAGCTCAAATTTGGCTGTCATAAAAGGATGCTGGCCCTTTAAAACACACACACACAGCTTTCCGGTTTTTAATTTTATTGTACATTGATTTTAATCCTTGCAACATCACTGAGGCAGCGGGTATATATTTACTTTTTAGTTATCTCATTATAACCCATCTTCTATGATGGAGCCAAGGGTGCTACATTTTGTGCCTTCAGACCATGCCCCTTTCAAATGGGAAACAGAAGGCAGATACAACCCAAGACGAGCTGATTTGGGCTTCACAAGTTTGTTTGTATCACTTATTTCTTGCTCCTTCACCCAAAGGATGCAGGATGCTGTGCGTAATAAATAATGCCAGATACATAACTTAATAACGAAATTTGTTAAACAGTACTTTGACCAGTACAAAATTCCCTCTCACATCTGGGAATGAAACAGCAGCGATACCTTCCCGATATCCAAGGACCCATGGGAACAAAAACGTTTTAACCGAAAAGCACGGGAGCTTGCCTGCTCTCAAATTCTACATAGTTAAAAGGCAACCCCACTGTTTGCCACCTCTTGGTTCCATCTCTTAACATGGCAGTTGCTTCCCCCCAGACTGGTGTATTAGGAAATGTATTGGCAGAGATGATGTTCATGGAATCTAAATGGAATTTACTTGTAGCACTGGACCAGCGTCCAACAGTGTGGGTGCTCCTGATGATCCTAGGCTTCTCACTGTTCCAAGCCCCGATGTGTCCTTTCTCAGATCGCTTTATGTGAATGTTCGTCATGAATGCTGGTTTGTTTGTGTTTTGAGATGCTCCTTTTAACCAAAATGATTCTCTCTACATGGCTGCTGGCTGGCGATTGGCTTTGCCGATGAAACACATTTGATCACTGCTCTGCTGATTGTTGGCACCCACTGGTTCCTCATGAAAGATCCGATTTGTTCTGATCTTTCGGCCACCGTGCCCTTGGCACAAGAGGGTCCCCCTGTGGAGAGGGAATGCTTCTAAACGTTCCCCTGCAAGCTGCAGCAGGACACCCACTTCTACTGCCTGTGAAGGAAAGCTGCAAATTGGCGCTGCCCTCTGTTGATTGGCAGCTGCGCAATCTGTTCCCTGCCCGCCAGAATGGGAGGGCCACTGAAAAGCCCCGCCCTTCTGCTTCCGCTCGCAACCCTAAAGCGGTTCCTTCCATGCATGAGTTTTATATCATTTTTACTTGGCTTTTTTGTTCTTAAAAAAAAAAAAAGCAATCAAAATTTTATTCATTTTTAGTGGCAGTTTGGCTTTTTTTTTTAATTTTCTCCCATCCCACAGATCAGGTTGCAGCTGTGGGATACTGCGGGTCAGGAACGTTTTCGTAGCCTCATTCCCAGTTACATCCGTGACTCTGCTGCTGCTGTAGTAGTTTACGATATCACAAGTAGGTATATTTTGCTCTGGCTTTGACTTTGTTTTTTTTCTTGCTTGTTTTGACTTGATTTCTGTTAGGTACGGTTGCAATTGTGGGACACAGCAGGTCAAGAGCGGTTCAGGAGCTTGATTCCTAGCTACATTCGTGACTCCACTGTTGCAGTTGTTGTTTATGATATCACAAGTGAGTGGGGGGGAAATTTCTGCATTTCTGGTACTCTCTGCTCTCTCTCCCTCCCTCTTTCTCTTTCTCTCTCGCATCTACACACACACACATCTTCAAGCCTAGCTGTGCATGCCGTACCACCTTCACCTGCTTGTTCCTCATTGTGGCATGAAAACTCTTTCTGGCTTGGAGCTTCAAGTGGGAGACTTTCTATTGTTTTTCAAACGTCCTGTGTGTAGGGACATGTTTTGAATTGGATTCACTTGAGCCGAACCTTGCAGCTAGCCGGAGCTTGCATCTGCAGTGTGCATTGATGAAGAGTGTCTTTGAGCATGTGCAGAAAGCATTTCCTCACTGCTGACTACACAAAATTAACGTGCACATTGGGGACTTCAAAGAGGAGCTCCTCCAGGCTTCACAAGCGAGACCCCTGGCACCTCTGATGTTCTAAATTTTAAGCACTTGTCTCCTATACGCCGTCTCCTATACACAGCATTATATCTGCAAGATTCTCTTCTTGAGTGGACCATGGTACGTTTGCCCAAAGGTGTGCTAGGATTTTCACCCTTGAAGCAAAACCTCTACCCCTTTTCTGTTCCATTTTTCACTTCTCTCCCCCCACCCCACCCTGTGTGCCCAGAATTCCTGAAAAGCAAGCTGACCTCATCGCCATCTTAGTTATCTGCTGTTCTGTGGGTGTCACTGTCATGTGTTTGGCTTCTGCAAACTGTAATTCTCAAACTCAGCTTCTCCACTGAAGTCATCCGCTGTTTGTTCTCCGCTGCTCCTAATAGCTGGGTGTGAGCTCCAAGGATTGTGACACCCCCCCTCTCATGTGCCACATTTCTTTCTTTCCTAATCAGTTTTGGTCTTTCATTTCCAACTGAGGTATGTACATCTTTAAGAACTATTTAAAAAAAACACAACTATCTTCACATGACAAACGAAAAACATAAGCAAAGCATTTTTTAAAATTTAAAAAAAGACTAAGTTGCAAGAGAACCAAACTTTTTGCAACTTCATCTCAAATCATCCTGTGTGGAACAAACAGATGGAATTAGAATTCTTGGCATTCAAGGATTAAAAAAAGCAAAATGTATGTTATTTAACCAGCCAGGCTTATCTTGAATGGATACAACTAAAGTTCTTTGGGTTCTGATTATAGAATCATAAAATTGTAGGGTTGGAAGGGATCCTGAGGATTATCTAGTCCAGGCGTCAGCCAATTTTTTCAGCAGCACTGTCCCTCAGACCTTATGGGGGGCCGGACTATATTTTGAAGGGGGGGAAATGGACGAATTCCTATGGCCCACCAATAACCCAGAGATGCTCTTTAAATAAAAGCACACATTCTACTCATGTAAAAACACCAGGCAGGCCCCCACAAATAACCCAGAGATGCATTTTAAATAAAAAGGACACGTTCTACTCATGTAAAAAACACGCTGATTCCCGGACCATCTGTGGGCTGGATTGAGAAGGTGATTGGGCCGGATCCAGCCGCCTGGCCTTAGTTTGCCTACCCATGATCTAGTCCAACCCCCTGCAATGCAGGAATATGCAGTTGTCCCATATAGGATCGAACCTGCAACCTTGGCATAATCAGCACCACACTTTAAATCAGCTGAGCCCATCCAAGGCATGCTGGCTTGGATACTTTAGATAGGCACCCCCCCAAAAAAAAACTTTATTGAAAATTTCAGAAACAAACACTACATGTTTGGTAATTATTTTTAAGGTAAGCTAACGCAAGGAATTTCTTGGTAGGAAAGCTCCCCATCTCCTCCTCTTCCAAGCACCCCAACTCATTTGTTTAGGTGCGCTTCCTAACCCTCAAGAGGGGCTTTAGTGGGGGGGGGAGCTTTTTCTTTCATTAATTTATTTTAGGATGCAAACTGTTGTTCAGGCAATCACTCTCCCTGCCCCAAACTCTTGAGGATGTATGTCATTCCTTGCTCAATAGTTTCTATTTAAGTCCAAGTCGGCTGAGTGAACTTCCTCTGTTTTAAGTCCAGGGAAGCAGTCAGCCTCAGATAACCCCGGGTGGAAGTAGGCCAATGAAATCTCTGCAGTGGAAGCTGTTTTAACACTTAGCGCCTCTCTTGCTCACAACTGGGGAATGGGCTCGGGTTCTCATCAGGCGAAGAATTTGTCAGGCTCTCTGCAGCTGACTTGGCGCCGCCCCCCCCAAACGTTGCCAAGAAATATCATGCCAGGACTCTGCATCTTTTTGTTTTGGATTTTAACTGTTGCTTGCGTTGGATTTCAACTGCTGTGAGCTGCCTCAGCAGCCACTGGTTTCCAGGAAAGTGGAATAAAAATGTACCAAGATCTCTGTCCCCAAAAAGGATTGAGAGAGACAAATCCATGAGCAGCATCAAGGCTGTTGCTATCCTCCTTACAGCCACATGTATGCAATTGTCATTCTGTGCAGGTGTGATAATGTTGTTCCATGCCTGACTACTTTCAAGCCCCCCTTCCCCCCGTCTTTTTGGGTGGAGAGGGGTTAGATAAAACAGAGGTCAGTTCTACATTTTGCTTCATTCTCTGTCCAGACCTGCATGCAAATTTATGCGGGGTGTTTTGCAGAGAGAAACACCCAAAGGCTGGTGTTATTGACCCCCCCCCCCCACAAAAAAAACACATGCGGACAACAAGCATACAGAAATATTCCTGTTTTGTTCTTGGCCCAGTTTAATTTGTATGAACTCCATAGCTCAGCTATTCTGGAGTACTTTTCTCAACAATGCAAATTAGCAAATAAAGAAGTTGGCAGTACAAATTGCTTTTTTTTAAAGCTGGGATCCGTGACGATCCTTTTATCGGGGGCCCACAGTCTGTGAATCAAGCAAGTATTAATGGGAGAGTAGGTAGCAGTTTTCCTGCCAACCTAGCAGTTTGAAAGCACATCCAAGTGCAAGTAGATAAATAGGTACCGCTCCGGCGGGCAGGTAAACGGTGTTTCCATGCACTGCTCTGGTTCACCAGAAGCAGCTTGCTCATGCTGGCCACATGACCTGGAAAAAACTCTCTGTAGACAAATGCCGGCTCCCATGGCCTATAGAGCGAGATGAGCGCCGCAACCCCAGAGTTGTCTGCGACTGGACCTAACGGTCAGGGGTCCCTTTACCTTTACCTTTAGGTAGCAGTTTTAAGTACTGTACTAGGATATGGCTTATAGTCATGGTCTCTGTGCATCCATATGAATGCCAGCCTGACTTGCCACCTGCCCTCTTTTTTATCCACCTCAGCCATGAGGGAAAGGCTACATGGTGTTGTTTTTCTCCTATTTGCTTTCTTAGCCTATGTCCCAAGAAAGATAGATTTTATTCCTTCTCTCTCTCTCTCTCTCTCTCTCTCTCTCTCTCTTCCTTAGGGTTATCCATCTCTGAACTGGGGTGGGGGGAAGAGCTAGCAGGTCTTCCCTCCCCCCTTTTTACAGAGGTGCCCTGTAGTGCAGTTTGCAGTTTGAAGAAGCTCTTTTCTAGGAGATAATACATGTTTTTCTGTCACTTCAGGCCCACTTCCACTGGATGTGCTGAGAATATTACTTCTACTACTACTACTACTACTACTAATAATAATAATAATAATAATTTACACACCCTTCTCCCTAAGGTCACAGGGAAAGGTACAACCATTTTAAACGCAGCACTGAAAACAATTTAAAACAACTTAAAATCACAAAAATAGTGTGGGACCCCAGGTGTCAAGCATAGCTGTCAACCTTTCCTGCTGTTCCCCACTGCTATATACATATCTGTCAACCCCTCCCTGCTGTTTCCCAATGCTATAATAAGGGAATTTCCCGCAAAAAAGGGGAAAGGCTGACGGCTGTGGTCAAAGGTCACGGCGAAGAGGTGAATATTCAGCATTCACTGAAAACTTTATAGTGAGGTCGCCAGTGTTATGAAAACTTCCCGCAGGGGCAAGTTGAGAGACTGACCCCAAGGCGGATGAAGCCTCCGTGCCCTCTGGCTTCAGGAGTCCAGGGGCACAATGTAATATGCGGTTGTTCCCAGCTTGAAAACAACACACACAAGCCTTTTAGGCTAAAACCTACTTTATTGTAGATAAAGAGCAGAATGTCTCTGCGTAGCCAGCTCATATACACAGTATGAATCTGTTGTCTTTGTTCCATCCTTGGAACTCTCTGAGACTGGTTCTACCAGTTGGAGCCTTTAATAACCATCTTTGATAACCATCTTTGATCCACCCTTGTGGGAATAGAGTTCCACAGCTTAGGGGCTGCTGCTGCTGCTGGGGGTGCCTGCTCACAGACCACCTCCCTTCCCCCAGCTGTTGTGGGTGGCAGAACTACCAGGAGGGTCTGTGGGGCAGGAAGCAGTCTTTGCAGTATTTGGACCTGAGCCATTTAGGGCTTTTAAATGTTCACGTGAGCACCCTGAACTGAGGCCAGAGACAAACCTGACAACCAGCGCAGTTCTTTTGAAATGGGTATTATGTGAGATCTAAACAGAACTCCAGCCCTTTTGAAACAATTAATGGCATTTTGAAAAAATAAAAAGTTTTGAAGTAGTCTTCAAGGCTAGCCCCATGGAAAGTGCATTGCAATAATCCAATCTAGAAGTGTCTAGAGCAGTGGCTCTCAAAACATTTTTTCTCTGGGGCTCACTTTCAGAATAAAATTTTTCTCAAGCCAGGCCATTAAATTTTTTTTTTGATAAGAAACACATTGGAAAACCAAAAGAAACAACTGCTAGCAGTACTTGAGGTGTAACATAGAACACACTTTGTAATATGATCGTGGAACATCCAGAACGTATAAAACAGCGCAGCTACATAAGAACATGAATCACTCCCAAAATATAATTATGAACGAGCCTCTTTCATATGACTCTTAAGTATGCATCCAGACGCAATGAGAGGCAGGAGCTTGCAGTATCACTTGATGGTCTTGCTCTCATTTTGAAAAGATACCTATCTACATTCTGCAAATAAATAAATAAAATATTTTGCTGCTATATTATACTATGCTAAACTGAAATGCTTACATTTTCCTTTGATGGTCCTTGAACCTTCCAGCCACACTTGCCATCCTGTCCTGCCACACCCTCATACTTGAATAGTTCAGCTTATCCCACAGCCTTACTCGAGAGATTGAATCAAATGCAGCTTTCAGATCAGTGAAAGCTGCGTATAGCACACCACCTGGCTTCTTAACATACTTATCTATAAAATGGGCTAGTACAAAGCAATGTTCTGTAGTGGATCTGCTTTGTCTAAATCATGCTTGCTGTTGGGCAAGAATAGCTTCATCAGTTATTCAATCAACTAGCTCATTGTAAAGAATCTTTGCGTATAATTTTCTAATTACAGATAGCAAACTAATTGGTCTGTAACTAGCCGGATCAGATGCAAGGCCCTTTTTGAATAAAGGGATGGCTACCACTGTGGCCCAAACTTCAGGGAATAACCTGGCCTGCCACAGTCTTTGAGAACCACTACTAGAGCATGGAGTTCAGTGGCCAAGTCACTTCTGTCCCAAAGGGGGCATAGCTGGCAAACCAGCTGTATCTGGACAAAGACCTGATCCTCCAGTGTCAGGGTTGGATCCAGGAGTTGCCCCCAAGCTGCAAACCTGCTCCTTATATGAGAGGGCAACCCTGTCCAGAACCTGTCATCTCTGCACCCACCCTACCTGTAGTCTTCTACGCACCAAAATTTTAATTAACCTCTGACACAGATGACAACCTGGTGCATCACGCGCAGATGCTTCGAGAATGATGGGAATATTGTAAGGTGACTTTCACCTGCTTGTTTACTTTTCCTTCCTAGATGTAAACTCATTCCAGCAAACCACAAAATGGATTGATGACGTCAGAACGGAAAGAGGTAGCGATGTCATCATAATGCTAGTAGGGAACAAAACAGATCTAGCAGATAAGAGGTAAGGCAGTTCATTCCTTGCCGTTGTGGCCAATCCGACCAGCTTTTATATTGAGAGAGTCTGTGCTGTGCGACAGTAGGATGGTGTATGATTTGGCCCTTGGGCTGTATGCAGCTCCACAGGTATAGGGCTGTAATTGGAGGCCTGAGGAGCTGAAGCCTGGAAAATATGGAAATCATAACATCAGTGGATCTTGAACTCATATGCTCATTCCCCCCACCCCACCCAGTGTTAGGATCTTCAGATGGTCAGTTTGCAAAAGGAGAAATGTAATGGAGCAGTGGAGATGATCTCAATAGAAACATATGGTATTAAGAGGTTAACTGATGATGATTCATGTACCGCTTACTCATGGTAACACCCAAAAAGAGGTGGGGGTATGAATTGACAGTTCCAAGGAGTGCTCTTGAAGAGGGCAAACCTCCTTCAGAGAGTTAGGAAGATTCCTAGAGAAATGATTAATCTTTTCAGTCACCAAAATGAGACCCAAAACTTCCTGCTCCCTTAAAATGCATTTGCTGTTTTTCCCTTGCTCTCTCAGAGTGGCCTGGTGTCACCCCCAGTCTTCCTCCAAACACTAGCGCAACACCCACCTTTTCACTGAAGTTTTCGGCTTAGCCTACCAAGTCCTCAACCCTTCCTGAAATATTGTTATATTTTAACCGTGTAAAAATTTGCAAAAATATTAAATCCTTGAGTTATTGAGGGCACAGGGGGCTGTCTCCCTTGTTAGGTTACTTTTTTAAGTGCATTGACAGTGCTATAAAAATGCAGGTCTTGCTTGTTCATGTTAATGTCTTGTACCACCTATAATGTGGAAGCTGGTAGCGGTTCTGTAAATGCTTTTGGGGATGAATGAGGGAGGCGGCTGCAGGATGGGTGGGCAGTCAAGATTGCAGGTGCCTGTAATGTCATCAACGTGTTCCCTCTTTCTCCAGGCAAGTATCTATTGAAGAAGGGGAGAGGAAAGCCAAAGAGCTGAATGTAATGTTTATTGAAACTAGCGCAAAGGCAGGATACAATGTAAAACAGGTAAGTGGTGAGGAGGTAGCACCCCAAAACTGGGGGAGTGGGGTAATTTCTTGGAGTAAAGGAGTAAAGTCATGTTCTCAGCGCAAATAACTGCAGTCACGTTAGAAAACTTGAGATTGATTTGCAGAACTTTCCCCGCTTTCATCAGAATGCTGTTTTGGATTCATTGGTTGTTGAATTGCTTTGTCAGGTAGTCAGTCGTCCCACAGTAACACAGTCAAACAACTTTTTCCTCCAGTGTGCTCAACTATGCCAGGATTAGGTCCACCCAAATTCTTGTATGCTGAAATAATCTTATAGACCGGCCCTTAGCATAGACCAGGCATCCCCAAACTCGGCCCTCCATATGTTTTGGGACTACAATTTCCATCATCCCTGACCACTGGTCCTGTTAGCTAGGGATGATGGGACTTGTAGTCCCAAAACATCTGGAGGGCCTTGTTTGGGGGTGCCTGGCATAGACTATTTGCTGGGGATGGGGTGGGGCTAAGAGTGGCAGACAAACTTAACAGGAAAAATAAAACTGAATACAGTGGTACCTTGGTTCTCAAACTTACAGGTAATCCGTTCCGGAAGTCCGTTCCAAAACCAAAGTGTTTCAAAACCAAGACGTGCTTTCTCATAGAAAGTAATGCAAATTGGATTAATCTGTTCCAGACTTTTAAAAACAACCCCTAAAACAGCAATTTAACATGGATTTTGCTATCTAACGAGACCACTGATCCATAAAATGAAAGCAGTAAGCAATGTACTGGTGTCACACAATCAGTCAGTAGCTGAACTGGGTTCCACACAGTCACACACACACACACACACACACACACACACACACAAAGAGCCACAGAAACAAAAACACAAAACAAATAGCAAAAACAGGCAGACCTCAGCATAACACTCAAAACGGAGCACGTTCGGCTTCTGAAAAAGTTCACAAACTGGAACACTTGCTCCCGGGTTTGCAGTGTTTGGGTTCCAAGTTGCTTGAGTACCAAGGCATTTGAGAACCAAGATACCACTGTACATAATTCTTCTGGAGTTTTGGTAGGTGTATGTGCTGGGCTGGGTGTGCTTGCATGCCTTGTGTCCCCTTGGGATGGAACCTGACTTCCCAGGGATTTATTGGTTTAAAGATCTCACGGTTGCCAAGAAAGCGTTGCAAGCCTACCCACTGTGCCTGCTGCAAGTCTTGGAGAAACCTGGGTTGGGAGATCCGTTGAAAAGCTGCAGAGGCAGGGACCCTCGTTTTTTGGATATTGACAAAGGATGCAACACTAAATGATGTTCAGGTTCATGTTGAAAGATGAGGCTGCACTTTCGTCCTGCTACAGCGGCGTTCCTTTGTGCTGCATAAAAATCCGTAGCGCAAGGAGACAAATAAAAGAGGCACTAAACATTAGGAAAGGAACACTGGAGTGTGAAGACCGTGAATTCCTTATGCAGCTTTCTGGCTTTTTGTAACGTTTCCCTAACTGGATTTATTCTTGCACGCTCCAGCTGGTAAATCCACTTTGACTTGACTTGCTTGCCAATTCCCTCTCTTTGGTTTGGTAATTTTGGTGGACAACCTTGCTCAGGGCATAATTTTGTTCCCAGCTTAAATATAAAGAAGTGATTACTGTATTTTAAAATGCCTGTTGTCAGCAGCCGGATTTAAATGCAGTAATCCAATTGGTTCCTGTCAAGTGACTCCGGTTTTAGAATAGACTTCCAAAAGAAAAAAGTAAAAAGTATGGTCTTTAAATACTGGCAAATGCTGCAAAGGGGAGCCCTCCAGCACAGTCAGCAGGAGAAAGGAGCTTGTGGTAATATAATCACTTAAAGACACTGCCCAGCGCCTTGGGAGTCCTTTGTTCAGGCAGGCAGCACAACCTGTGACATTGGGATGAGCATAGGAAGATGCAGACCAAGGTGTGTTCAGGCCTTTTCAGTATTCCTCACCACCCTTTGATTGCTCGCTATGATTGACCACGGTGAACAGAGGACCCACTGGTTTTTCCCAGAGCAAGAATAATCCCATGAAATGGAATATTGGGCCAAACCTGAGAGTGCAGGTTGAGATGCCACAGGCCATTAACCAGAGTAGGAGCTGCACATAGGAAGAAGAGCTTTTTGGGGGGAGGGGAGATTTGGGAATCCTAGTGGTGAGGTGGTTTGTTCTTTTGATGGCCTCTTTGAGAATGAGAGGTCGAAGCTTTCTCATCTTGTTTATTGAAAACTGAGATTTGAAGTATGGGTGTCGCCCAGGAGGCTGTGTGCTGCCCACCCCCGGTTATGTGTGTCTGTATTAGCATTGCCCTTAAATGCCCAGTTACTTGCATCCTGAGGACAACTTGACCTTTAGAGCAACTTCCTGGTTAAACAAAATTGTCTTGAATTCATTGATGGTCAGCTGCCCACCTCTCCCGTTGAGAAGGAGGTGCACTTAAGTTTCATCGTGATGGTATGTGCTAGGCACGTCTTTTTGCCTGGATGCAAAAAGATTGGTTGCTGATTGATATTTGTTACGGCCATTGGCCCATCGCGCACAATTTTTCAAACAACATATATATACTTAGCCTTTCAACTTAAAACTTCGAGAGAACTTTAAAGTAACAGACTAAGCAGTAAATTTACAACATAAAACATCACCCCCTATTCATAAATTTATAAAAACATCAATTAAGGTAACACATAATTACATCCTGAGTCATGATTTAAAAGGAATGTCCAATCCGCCCAGAAGTCCATTTTTCTTCTTTTGGGATAGGACGGTGATCAGAAATCTGGCAACCGTAAGTGATCTTGGAGGGTCTTCATCATTCAGTAGGTATCTCAGTTTGGCTTCATTCGAATCCTCGGCAATTCCCTTTAAATATGGAGCAAGAAACTTACTCCTGGACGATGAGTGAAGAGCACAGTCAAAGATTATGTGATACAACGATTCTGGTGCTCCGCAATTACAGTCACATAGGAGCGATATTTGTCCATTGGAGAATCTATTTCCCAACACATTGGATGGGAAGGTGTTAAATCTTGCCTTTATAAAGGCATATCTATGAGCTGAGGAAGTTAAGGAATTCAAATAATTTGGGAGTTTTAGGGGGGGGTAGTAAACCAAGGTTTAGAGGTGAACAGGTACCATTACCCAACACCATTTTCTGCTATGCAAAAAGATAAGTTGTGGGGGAGACATGCATGACTTTATTTTTGCCCTGTGCAGAATCAACAGGCTTGCATTGTGGCCTGGGATGGTTTGAGCAGTGCAGCTGCACGTATTGCAACAGATGCCTCCCTCCTGAATTGGTTGTTGTGTTTCTGATTTACTCCTTCTGTTTTCTTCTGCCCCAACCCTCTCACCCTTTCTAGCTTTTCCGACGTGTGGCTGCTGCCTTGCCCGGGATGGAAAGCACGCAGGACAAAAGCAGAGAAGACAGTATCCTTTTATTCCAGCATTTGCAGCCTGTGGGTTAAGTAGGAGAGTAGGTGGCGAGGTCCATTGGATTGAAGAAAGCATAGCTTTCTGAGTTGGGGAGAGCGGCGGGCAAAAAGTACAAAAAGAGAGCCCTTCAAAAGAGACTCGAGGTGGGGATTATCAGAAGACTGGATTGAGCATTTTAACTTGGAATTGCAGTGCACAATACGCAAGTGTGCCCACTGAAAATGACCCTGCCAGGTTTGTTGTTGTTGTTCAGTCATTCAGTCGTGTCCGACTCTTCGTGACCCCATGGACCAGAGCACACCAGGCACGCCTATCCTTCACTGCCTCTTGCAGTTTGATGTTAGTAGCTTCGAGAACACTGTCCAACCATCTCATCCTCTGTCGTCCCCTTCTCCTTTTGCCCTCCATCTTTCCCAACATCAGGGTCTTTTCTAGGGAGTCTTCTCTTCTCATGAGGTGGCCAAAGTACTGGAGCCTCAGCTTCAGAATCTGTCCTTCTAGTGAGCACTCAGGGCTGATTTCTTTGAGAATGGATAGGTTTGATCTTCTTGCAGTCCACGGGACTCTCAAGTCTACCCCTGCCAGGTAGCTGAAGCAATTGAGGTAAGCCCAAAGGCCCCCCCCCACCCAAACCAGAGTTCATGAGTCAGTTTGCTTTGCAGGGAAATTGCCACTTGACCTCAAACCCAGTGATTGGGTCGACTAGGCCATACGATGTGAAGGAAAGTCCATTAGTTCAGTTGTCAATCACAGGTGGCTGTGGGGGAAAGTATAAGAAAACCCAGTGAGACCCTGATGAAGGTTGTTGGCATCCCTCTGTCTCGAGAGACTGTGGAGTGTGCCTCCAGGGGTGAAGTCAGACTGCTAGAGAATCTCAGCGCCTGCTGTGGCTGCAGAGACCAGTAATTCGTAATTGCTGGATCCCGTGTTGTTTTTGCTGCTTTGGTAGCATAGAAGTCACCCTCCCCAGGATGCAGTGTGTGTGGAGTTCCTGGGCTGCCCAGATGACAAGATCTCCCTCCCCCCCTCCTTGCTGAGATGGTCCAAAGGAAAGCAGATGCCATCTTAGGGACTCCACTCCGGATTTGTATAGGATTTACTTGAAGATGTCTCGCATGGCAGCGAGTACAGCTTTTTTTTCTGATGAGGGTAGCAGAACAGAAAAGGCATGATTAACCCTTCATGAATTTATTCACTCAAAAACCCTAGTGATGTTGTCGTTATTGCCCAGTAGGTTAATGGAAGTCCGCTTTAGTGGACAGAGTTCAGTCTTCAAAAGTAAGGCGAGATCAGAGTCCTCTTGTAATTGTGCCTCTTCTGGAATGTAGGTAGCAGTGGATTTCTGAATGGGCTAAGGAGAACTTTGGTCAGAGGCACCTCACTTGTCATTCCTCTGCCCTGGCTATTGATAGCCACTTTTATCGCCTTCCAGCCCTTCTGAATTGTTAGTTCCAGTCATGGTTGTGTGAATTGTTTGTTCTGATCAGACTGATAAAGGAGGCATTTATGACGTGGTGGGTTAACACGACATGCAGTGCTGGAGGACAAATGTTCAAAGGTCCTTTCTTCTATTGCCACATGTGTGTCGTACTACCCACAGCATACAAAGCTTTTTAGCTTGTTTTCCCTTAATTAGATGCGTTCCCCCCGCAAAAAGCCTCCCAGATCAAACTTACAAAGATCAGTAATAATGCAGATTCCCTCCTCAGGCTTACACTCTAAAACACACAACACAGAAGGAAAAGAGGTTGGGGAGGGAGGAGAAAAAAAGAGCAAACCGGAAGGTTCGTTCTCAGTCACAGAGCACACACACACATGCACAATCACACTTCAGAGGGATATGCAGGCTTTCAGAGCCTCAGGAGACGGGTGGCACTTCTTTCTGGGATGCAACCTCAAGGAAGCAACACTTGCTGAAAATCAAAGGAGGCTTCATTCCTCCTCAGTGCTGATGGTTACAAGCAAAAGGAAAACCTGTTCAGACACTGGGGCTTTCCCAAGCAGACTCAGCAACCATCACAAACTTGACCAGGCATCCCCATTGTTTGGAAATCAGTTGCCAGCACTCGCTGTAGTTTAAATTTCTATACCACCCTTCATCTGAGGATCACAGGGCAGTTTGCAGTATTATATACAGCGGTACCTCGGTTTTCGAGCATCTTGGAAGCCTAACATTTCAGTTTTCGAAAGCCAAAAACCCGGAAGCAAATGCTTATGTTTTCGAACGCGCCTCGGAAGTCGAACGGCTTCCGCCGCATTTTTTCTTTTTTCATTTTTCTCCATTGACTTTTCGGACCGCCCTTTGTGCCTCAGTTTTCACGCAGTGGGAAATTAATGTTTCAGAATGTTTGGGCATTTAATGAGACTTGAGGGGGGACCGTTTCAGCCTGGAAGGCTGTCTTCCTCTTTCTGCTCTTATTTCCCTTAACTACTTTCCCCCAACAGTGATCGACATCAAACTTGAAAAGCCTCAAGAGCAGCCCGTCAGTGAAGGCGGCTGTTCATGCTAATAGAGTGTATTGCTTTTCTCTTACCTTTCTCCAGACCATCACTGCTTCTTCCTCTCCCTAACCCCACCCCCTTTCCCCTCCCCAGACTCATTGGCAGCAATGTGACTATTGGCTTGCCCACCACCCCACCCACCCCCACCCCCCATCCGTAACGTAGCCGCGGTTCATCATTGCTGCTTGTCTCGTGAAGATGATCTGTTAGCTTCACAAGCACAAAAGAAAGTCAGTGTCTTCGTTATTTATAAGGAAGTTTCAAAACGAGCCAAAACGATCGTAGCGTATTTCCGTGATTCTTTTGAAAACGGCAGCCCCACCAGAAAGATAGGTACAAATTTGGTGATATTTTTTTTTTTTAATGTTTCAATATTGCACTTACAGAATTAGTGGAAATGGGAGCAGAACGTTTGGATTTGGTGAAAAGGAGTGTGCAGGGTAGAAATGAATCGGCAGTGTGGAGCAGTCCTCGGTGGTTCGGCCTGTTCTTTTGCAAAAACCAAAACCAGCCCGCTTTGCCTTTTCGGTTGAGATCCTCTGGCCATTTTTTTCTAAACGGTAGCCTTTTTGAAATGCTAATAAGATGCTTTTTGTAAAGGGGCAAAGTTGCAGATAACTGTTCTTCGGGGTTTAGAAACTGCTCGCTCTACATAGAAGCCCCACGGAACAAACGAACCAGTTTGCAGTGCACCTTTGGGGTTTCTGCACTAGGCTGGAATGTCTTCAGAATGAGGATGAGGGGAGGCACAGAGGCCACAAACAGGTTCTGGCGCTATAGACAACTTGGTCAAGCTGTGAATCTGTCTCTGAAAAGAGACACCTACGCTACCAACCTTTTAAAGATCCAGCCTAAAGTTAATACGTAATGAGGGAGATGAGGAGACAGAGGAGAAGAGACTATTCCTGAGTTCAAGATAAATGGAAAGGGAGGGGGGTACTTGTAAAAGTAGATTTTAAAAGTCCCTTAGATGAAAAAGGAAGGGAACAAAAGATGGAAACAAAACTTAAAATTATGCAGACTTTTGCCTTTGTTTTTAGCATTTTTTAATTATTATTTTGGGTCTTCAGAGTCTCGTGTATTTGTTATTTCTGCGTAGTTTGGTTAAATAATTGGTTGTTTAGTATTATGTTTTAACTGGACTATAATTAACCGTGGTAACCTTCAATATTTATTTCTTTGCTTTTTTTTACTGTCTTCATGGGTTTTTTTGTGGGGGGGGGGGAGGTGTTTGTTAATCTATTTAGAGCTTTGGCAATGTCACGAGATATAGCTTATCCAAGAAACACACTGGGAAGTGGACACACATTCACACGCTCACTCTAGAAGTGCACTCTCTTAATCTGTACTAGTCATTGTGAAGTTGCTGTGTAAGTTAACACAACTGTAAATACATTGTTTGTAGGAGGAGCGTTTGCAGCTGGGGAGGGGTACAATCCAGGAAAGGCCTCTCGAGTTTCCGTTTTTTCTAAGTGATTGTTTAAAATGGGGTGGGGGGGGTGGGGAGAACTGGCTCTCCCTCTCTATCTTCAATGCCCCCCTTCACTTTAGGGGGGGGGAAGCCCCCTCCCCAAGCATCCCAGCTTCGGATGTGCACACGCAAAGTCTCTCTGTTCCTGCATTGTGGAATTGGAATGGCAAATTCATCACTTTGACCTGAGTTTCCAGTAACTTTGCATATACCAGCAATGTCATCGTATGTTTAAAGGGCAGAACAAGACACCCAAAATGCTTTTAATGCAATATTGAAGAGGTGGTTTTATCTTTCCTTTTCCTTTTTCGAAGTAGCATGTCTGGAATTAAGCGTTTAAATATGGCGACGACAGATGGATGTGTTCTTTTTCCCGAAAAAGAAACGAAAGGGGGAGGCCTGGCTACTTTTTTTCCTGTATTGTTGTATTCTATGTGTGCGAAGAGAAAAAACCACAAAAAATTAAAAACATGATCCATCCTGCTGCTTTTTAATATTGAGTTTTCCGTGGCTTGGGTTCTTAAAACAATGAAAATGTGTACACGGGTTGGATTTTTTTAAACATGCACAGAATTTTTTGCTTCCAATAAAGTATCTAATCAAAACACTAAAATCGACAGGCCTTCGCCTCTGCTCATTTTACGCTGCTCCTACAGTCCCCACTTCCCAGCCCTCTAGCGCTCCTCCTTGCAGGCATGACGGTGCTAGGAGGGTGGGGAGGGCCAGTTCGGGTGGCATGTAGTTGAGGCAACGGTGCCTTTCACTCTGTGGATTTGGTGCGTTGGCCAAGCAAATGTATCTGAGATCTTCATTGGAATTGGTTGCAAAGGCGCCAGTGACCTACCTTCAAATAAGGGGAAAGCCCTATCCATGGGGTCAGCAAACCTTTTTAGGAGGGGGCCGGTTCAGCGCCCCCCAGACTTTTTGGTGGACCGGACTGTGCGTGCGGCGGCGGGGGGGCCTTCTCTCTCTCCCCCAGCCCCTTCCCTCTCTTTCCTACCTCCTCCGCCGCTCTGCCTGCGGTGGTGCCGTCGCCTCTCCTTCCCGGGCCAACTTTCCCAGGCGCCTGTCACGGGTCCAGCAGGCATGCCAAGCTCCAGCCGAAGCCCCACGACGCCATCATGACGCACCCGTCACAATGCCCACAGCGTGGCCATGGATGGAGAGGCCGGCCTGTGGGTGGCGAGGCTTCTGATTGGCTGGCTGCTGGCACCAGTCAAAGCCCACCTCCCTTCCTCCGCAGGGCAGGGAGAAGCAGGGAGGAGGTGCCGCTGTGGGGGGGGGGAATGGCGCCCGGGGGGGAAATGGCAAAAAATATTTGTGCAGCCCGAACGATCACGCTGATCCAAGCAGCGATTCCAGGATTGTCCGCAGGCCGGATCCAGAGGGCAGTTGGGGCTGATCAGGCCCGCGGGCCTTAGTTTGCCGACCCCCTGCCCTGTCCAGTTCATAGGGAGACGGGGGGGGGGGGAGCTTTTGCCAGTGGGAGCCAGGGTTGTGTGTGTTCTCTTCCAGGAGAAAGGAAGGTTGCCAGTAACCCCAAGCAGCCCAAGGCCTTGCCTTTGCTTTCCATCGCCACCTCTCTTCCCCAGGGAGCAGAATTGCTAAAGACGAGAGTGCAAATGCATTTGGATGGAGATGGAACTTAAGGCCAGTAAGGTTTGTATTCATTCTAAGGAGAATTTGTCTTGCACAATGGAATTTTCTCTCCGACTCAACCTTGGGAAGGCCTTTCTGGAAGCAGGAGCCATTTGACAGCGGAACGGTCTCCCTCGGAAGGTGGTTGTGCCTCCTTCCTTAGAGGTTTTCAGGCAGAGGTTTGGTGGGTCCTCCGTCAGGGATTCTAGAGCTGTGATTCCTGCATTGCAGGGGGTTGGACTAGATGGCCCTTGAGGTCCCTTCCAACTCTACAATTCTATGGTTCTCTTCTCTTCTCTTCCCCTTGGTGCCCTCTAAGTCTGGAACAGATTTTGGGATGGCACCAGATGTGTGGTGCACGAGAACAGAAATTCCAGCTGCACCAGATGTCAAAAGAGAAAACCAGCTACCAGACTTTTAGGAGACATCTGAAAGCAGCCCTGTTTAGGGAAGCTTTTAATGTTTAATAGATTATTGTATTTTAACATTCTTTTGGAAGCCGCCCAAAGTGGCTGGGGAAACCCAGCCAGATGGGCGGGGTATAAATTATTATTATTATTATTATTATTATTATTATTATTATTATTATAATATTAGAAATCCTTTTGCTGGTTTTTGATAATACAGCTGGGTGGTTGAACTTTGCCCTGAATTGTGATTTGTACCATATACGGATACAGAACTTGTAGGGACTCTGCCTGGGTTTTGGATATAGGTGCTGTTGAGTCACTTTTGTGGGGGGAAAAGACTAATAAGTACAACAATAACAGTAATCTAAAAACATATGCAATGTGTTGCTACGTCAAGGACATAGCCAGATTGTATAACTTCTCTTATTGATCTGGGAGTCCAGTTTTCTAGGAGGGGGGCTTGAGATGCTAGATGTCTCTATAGTGCCATCTGCTGGTTGCTTGCTAGAATTAGAACAATCAAGTTCAGAGTTATTTCTGTGTTTGAGCAGGCATTCCCTTCTTGCTGTTATGGTGAAAACTTCCCTCATCTTATGCCCGGTGTGCATTTGTTGAAGGCATAAAAGCCTGCCCAGAAGGGAAAAGCCAGATGGTGCTCCCGATTCTCGACTCGGCCACCCTTAAGATGTTGTGAACTACGATTCCCATCACTCCTAGCGAGCAGAGCTATTCTCTCCCATCAGCCCTAGCATCACATGCTGGCTAGGGCTTCTGGGAGTTGTAGTCCAGAACACCTGATGGGCGAAGACCCATCGAAGGCTGGACTCTTTAAACAGACCCCCACAAAGGAAACAGACTTCGGTGCAGTGAATAGCAACTTTTATTATTCTTAAATAGCTTTTATTCCCCACCCCACAAAAAAATATACATAACTATTAGTGCTTTGAACAACACTTGACAGAACCAAACTGCAAACTGACACACGGGAAACCCAGACGCTGAAATGTGTGGTGTGCGAAGCGAACCTAAGCAAGGTCTTTCTTGTGCTGTGGATAGTGAGGGGCTCGACACCCCCATTTCCCAGCCGAGGACTGCAGGGGCCAGAAAGGCACCCCCCCTCCCAGCAGTGGCTAGCAGCTTCACTGACCCCTCGGCTGCTGCACTCTCACCGATGAGAGATATTTTGGTGCTTAGGTACAGCTCACTTCCCTGCAAATCCAGAGTTGACATGTGCATGGATTTATTCCGGGCCGTTTTCTTTTTAAAAGGCGCAATCTTTTGTACCCATGTACAAAAATACCCGACTCTCGTTTGAATTGGCCTTTAACTAATGAGCAAGGCCTGACAGGACAATTGAAAGCCCCTCAGAGAAGGCAGAACTACACACAAAACAGCTCGTTCCACGGTTCTTTGCATATGCACATTGCACAAACTGCACTGTATCCCAAAAGGCAGCAATAATGCCCCCCCCCGGGGTGTTAAAGCATATTTCTGACTAATCTGTTTAAGAGTGCCAAAGAATCACGTAAACAAATGAAATGGGGCAGTATTCAGACTTCTTGCATTAATGCAAAGATGTTTCCTCTCCCCAGTGCTCTTTGCGCCATCCCCAAAACCGTGCCAGATTTAGGGGGCATGTGTGGAGGGGGGGAAGAGGGAGAATGTTCCGTCATGCAGGAAGAAATTGTTCCCTTCAGTGCTACGTGGAATACAACCCAGAGAGATTTAAAGTAAAACATTTAGTATCGGCTACGCAGCACCTTCGATTTGCTTCGTGAGCAGCTGGGAAGTCTAAATGTCTTTGCTTTGCAGCGTTTCACATTCTGCCTTGTCAGTCGGTGCAATGTGTGGTTATGGAATCCTGGAACTAGATGCAACCTGCAGTTCTGCCTCCAGAATGTGAGAACGCCCCCAAGAGAACTTTGAGCTACTACAATGAATGGGAGGAGAAGCAAACAGGGCAGTAGTGGGAGGAGGGTTGTGCTTGCTCGCCCTGCTAAATGCTCACCTCCTAGGGATGAATAGCAGGACGACAAGCGGTGCTCACAAACCCCACTTCCATCTTTGACAGGCAGCCTCCCGCTTGAGACCCCAGCATTGCAAGGAGTTGCACCAGATGACTTCCAACTCTACAATTCTGCAATTCTGAGTGGTGTCAACCGGTAGGGCAGAAGGCAGGGAGATGAACAGTAGGTGGCGCCAGAGCCAATTCATTCTCACATATTTCCCCATCCTCCTCCCTGCTGAGTTCAAAGCTGAGACTATGGAGGGGGAAGGAAGCTGGCTGGCAGTGCAACCCCCTGGAATAGTTGTAATAAAGGAAGCTGTTTTAATGACAGTAATGTTTTCGATCCATAGGAAGGGGAGGGGAGATTCTTTTTCTTTTAATTTTGTATGCTGCTTTGGGAATTTCTGGGGCAGGGGGGGGGCGGAGAATGGTCAATAAATAACTTTGAAAATTCTTTCTAGTAGCACCTTAGAGACCAACTGAGTTAGTTGCTGGTATGAGCTTTCGTATGCATGCACACTTCTTCAGATACCTGAAGAAGTGTGCATGCATACGAAAGCTGAAGTGTGCATGCATACGAATACCTGAAGAAGTGTGCATGCATACGAAAGCTGAAGAAGTGTGCATGCATACGAAAGCTCATACCAGCAACTAACTCAGTTGGTCTCTAAGGTGCTACTAGAAAGAATTTTCGATTTTGTTTTGACTATGGCAGACCAACACGGCTACCCACCTGTAAATAAATAACTTTGAAAAGGAAATAAACAGTCAAAAGAAGAAGAAGAGAGGCTGTATATTTGCGTTGTTAGCCGTGAAGTGCAATTGGTTGTGGTTTGGTCACACCATTGTGCTTTCAAGTTGCAGAGAGGAAATAGTTCTGAAACGGCCAAGAAAAAAGATCGCTGCCATTTTGGTATTGTGGCACTTGGGAAAGTTTGCTCCTGCCCATTTTTGCTGCTTTAATCTACTGCTTCCCACCCATTTCTATTTTAAGCATTTGCTCAAGGGCCAGGCCTTGTCGCTAGCGGCTTCACAAAGTCTACCTTTCACTTGCTAAAACACAAGCAATGCATTTCTGCCACTCAGCCTTGCCAAGCTACTGCTCTGAGGCAGGGTGTTATTAGGGGCAACCTGGTGTGTGTGTGTGTGTGTGTGTGTGTGTGTGTGTGTGTGTGTGTGTGTGTCTGACATTGTTCCTTCTCAGCACTCCTCCATAGCACCTCTGCACACACAGACTGCAGCTTTTTAAACTATTGCTTCAGAGTTTTTCATGCTCAGGCTGGGCAACCATCTGGTGGGCCGGCCGTGAAAAATTTCACATCAAATGGGCAAAGGGCACGAGGAGAGTCCTGCTGCGATTCCCTCACTGCAGGGACCAGATCACCCTTTGGCTCCCTTCCAACTCTCGTAAGATTCTAGGGATCAGGCCCAAAGGCTTGTCTAGCCAGCACCCCAGTCTCGCAGCGGCCAAGAAGATGCCCCAACGGGAAAGCCCACAAGCAACTGGTGTTCAGAGCAAGGCTTAAGCACGGCCTTATCCTCCATGTGTTCGCCTGGTCCCCTTTCAAAGCCAAGCTGGTGGCCAACGCTGCCTCTTGTGGCAGGGAGTTCCACAGTTTTAACTACTTGCTGCGTGAAGAAGTCATTTCCTTTGCCCTGCCAGGGGCGTCACGAGGGGGGGCGGTGGGGGCAGTCTGCCCTGGGTTCCGGGGGGGGGACACATTGGCCAGCCCCGCCCCACCGGCAGACCTGAGCAAGCTGCGGAGAAAAGCTACTCCGCCCCGCGGCCCGTCCGCCGGTGCCGGCCCGTGCGATCGAGGCGGGGAAGCCCCAGGAGCCAGCGCTCACTCAGCGGGTTGCCGCTGGAGCAGCAGCGCCGGTGGGATGGACTTCCGGGCATGCACAGTCTGTCCTGACACATGCATTGTGACATCACGACGCATGCGTCAGGTCGCCCCGCCCCATGGGGGGTGCCTCGGCACGGCAACGCCGCCCCGGGCACCTGAGAGGCTTCCTACGCCTCTGGCCCTGCCTCTTCCAACCTTCAGCTTTGTTTGATGACCGCGAGAAAACTTCTCCCTATCCCCCCACCGCTGCATAGTTGTTTACATTTCTATAAACAAAAAAGCACAAACCTGTGACCTGCAAAAACAACAGACGTATTGGGGACGCCAGCCCCCCCCCTTGAACTCAGTGGGACTTCAGCTTCTGCATCATTGTGCTGTGTGACACCCTTATTACAGCAGACGCTTCCACGGACTAGACTTCATTGCATGAAAAGCTTGTGCCGTAATAAATTTGGCAGTTTTCAAAAGCGTCCAAGACTTTTAGGAAGCTAGGAAGCCCGCCTCCTACAGAGTCAGACCGTTGGTTCATTAAGCTCAGTGTTTCCTACACGGGCAGGCAGCAGCCCTGTTGGATTTATGGCAGAAACCTGAAGATGCCATTGGGAACTGAACCGGAGACCTTCTGCGTACGCTGCTCTGTTGCTAGGCGACTTAAAACGGCTACCATCCCAGAAATCAGCCTGAGTCCCAAGGACATGATCCTGGTGAGAGCAGCCACAACACCTCCAAGTGTCTGGGAGAAATGGCAACCCACCTTTACTACAACCAGCAATCTGAAATGAGGCCCCCCCCCCCCCCGAGGAGCCATTTAGGGCTTCTCGTTTCACCGGAATAAATAAGGTCAAGCTGAAAGCTGACCTCTGTAACCTGTGAGGTTTGCATCTTCCTTCCCTGCAGGGCTCTGTGCCTTGGAGAAGCAGTAATTCAGCAGGGGCAGCCACTCCCCATTGTTGCGGGAAGGCTTGGCCTGCTGAATTTCGGCCTGCTGTGGAAGCGTCAAAATGCGGAGGGGGCCTTTCCCAGAAAGAACAGCAGTGGGAAAAGTTTGTAGCTGCTGGGCACTTGGGGGAAGGGGGAGGAAATGTGTAGCTAGGAAATCATTTGCAATTCCCAGGGTTCCAGAATCAACATCTCCCTCTCAAGGTGGGGGAAGCGGGCACCGAGGTGTTGTTTGGGGAGGCAGGACGACGTAGCTGGGAGCTACGCCCCAAAAATACCCACAAATACCGATTTGAGGGAGCCAAGCTGGAGGATGCCAAGCAAAGCGAAATGGGGAGGGAGGGCTAAGCAGGGGAGAAAGGCGGGGCGGGCTCTTGTGATTGACGGCAGAAGCAAATCAGGTGTGGGCAAGATACTGGTGGAATCCGTTTTTTGATTATATTTGCTAGCTATGGTTTGTTAGAGCAGAGACAAACTGGTGGCTCGGGTGGGCGGGGCCAAGTGCAAAATGGCGGCCCAGGGGGCGTGGCTAGATGAATGGCAGCTGGGACTGGGTTGTGGCCAACTGCCTACCATACCCCTCCTGGGCTTACCTGCACCTGAGCAAGCCCATCAGGGATGCTAATGGCCTCCTTGTGACGAAAGAAGCTATCTCTTTTGTTAAGACGATTTAGCGATAAGGGACGGCCGCCAGCCTCCCGCAAATGGCCCACAGATAGATCTTTGGGGGGATCCCGATCTTGCTTCTGCCCACCCCTACAGAGCAGCTCCCCTTTGCCCCCCCCCCTCTCCAGGGGGAATTGCAGCGGCATCTTAGCTGAGCATCTGGGCTGGGTCTGCAGAAGAGGGGGGCTCAGAACCAACAGGGCATCCACATGAACGAGCCCAGTGCCGCCCCCGAGGCAGCCCCCGCCAGCAGACCCAAAGCCATCTGGTCTCCGGAGACGCGGTACGGATCCTCGCGGAAAATGACGTGGGTCGTTCCGGGTGCTGCGGGGAGAGGAAAAGGAATAGATGCAGTAAGCGATGTACACAGGAAACACGGCCAGTGTCAGATTTACATACAAGAAGAAGAAGAGGAGTTTGGATTTGATATCCCGCTTTATCATTTCCTGAAGGAGTCTCAAAGCAGCTAACAATCTCCTTTCCCTTCCTCCCCCACAACAAACACTCTGTGGGGTGAGTGGGGCTGAGAGACTTCAGAGAAGTGTGACTGGTCCAAGGTCACCCGGCAGCTGCATGTGGAGGAGCGGAGACGCGAACCCGGTTCCCCAGATAACGAGTCTACCGCTCTTAACCACTACACCACACTGGCTCTCAAACAAGCTATAGCTCAGGGCCCCACTCTCTTGGGGGCCCCCAAAAAATGTAAAGGGGGAAAAAACACGATGTACATTTCCAAAATAAAAGATCAACAACAAATAAAATAAAACCTACATACAGCAACAGTGCTTTGTGTTGTGTAGGCTCCTATGATGTAGGTAAAGGGGCCTGCCTACTAGCCTGTTCCCTAAAATATCACTGGTTTGCTCCTTTCTATATATAGAGTGCCTACATTCTGCATGTGCAAATGGCTTTAGATTCCTATTAGGTCCATAAATTACCATATAGCATATATTCCACACAAAAAACAGCAATTTGTTGTTGACAAAGGACAGCTGGACATATAAAGGGCCCCATTACCTTCAGTAGTTTAGGGCCTCATCAAACCTAAATCCGGCCCTGAACACAGCTACACATAGATAACGTAATAGAATTGTAGAGTTAGAAGGGACCTCTGAGATTCATCTGGTCCAAACGCCTGCAATGCAGGAATTGCAGCTGAAAAGTCCCTGACAGATGGCCGTCCAACCTCTGCTTAATTTTTTATTTTTTTATTTATACTTTTTAAATCTATAAATTTCATTAGTTTTGCTAATTCTCTTCTCATGAGGTGGCCAAAGTACTGGAGCCTCAACTTCAGGATCTGTCCTTCTAGTGAGCACTCAGGGCTGATTTCTTTGAGAATTGATAGGTTTGATCTTCTTGCAGTCCATGGGACTCTCAAGAGTCTCCTCCAGCACCATAATTCAAAAGCATCAATTCTTCGGCGATCAGCCTTCTTGATGGTCCAGCTCTCACTTCCGTACATTACTACTGGGAAAACCATAGCTTTAACTATACGGACCTTTGTCGGCAAGGTGATGTCTCTGCTTTTTAAGATGCTCTCTAGGTTTGTCATTGCTTTTCTCCCAACATGCTGTAAATTTTATATCCACATTCCAACCTCTGCTTAAATGCCTCTGCTAAGGAGAGTCCACCGTCCACCCTAACCTTCTTTTAGTCAGAAAATCTCCTTTTTTGCCATTTGAATCCACTGATCACTCCAAGCGTGACCTCTCACCACAGCTTTGTATATTCAAGTCATAGCTCCAAAGAGTCCCAGAAAACTCAGAAGGCGTTTCAATGCTTTGTGAAATTTTGGTTAGTAATGCCTGACTTTTGAACAATGCCGTCTCTTCTGCTTTTTGTGCAATGCAGAGAAATTCGCACCCGGCACCACCAGAGGTCACCCTACACTTCGGGATGTTCCTAAGCCAGCAATGGTTTCAGGGGAGCCCAAACATTTTTCAAAGAAGGCTGGATTTGATGAAGTGAACATGTGTGAGGGCCAACCAAAGTTGTTGAGTTGTTTTTTTTTTTTTTTTACAATTTTACCCCAAACGTCTTGAGCTTTTTTTTAGGATTGCAGTTGCTGAGCCACGGGTTCCAGATTAAATTGACTTTACACATGCCTGGGTTACATGCACCGAAATGCTGGAATTTTTCTGTCAGTCCCATCGGCTGAAGCATACAGAAGGCCATCCCTTTAGTTCTGGGTGTTTTGCCTCTTACGTTGCGTGGTGAAACTATGGAACTCCCTGCCACAGGAGACAGTATTGGCCAACAACTTGCATTAGACGAATGCATGGAGGAGAGAGGGCAATTAAGGCTATGGTCCACCTCCACTGTCAGAGGCGGCAGACTTTCAGGGAGAATTTGGACCCAGCTTGGGAAGGGGTAAGTAAGCTGGTCTAGCTTTTGAGGACAGGGACGTTTAAGCTCAAATGAAAAGTTGACGTTCCAGTATCAATGTCATCTGCGAGCTGAAAGCCCCCTTTCTGGGGCTATGGAGGCAGCGCTGAATACCCTAAACGGCCTCTGTCCAGTATACCTGAAGGAGCGTTTCCACCCCCATCGTTCTGCCCAGACACTGAGGTCCAGCTCCAAGGGCCTTCTGGCGGTTCCCTCGCTGCGAGAAGCCAAGTTACAGGGAACCAGGCAGAGGGCCTTCTTGGTGGTGGCGCCTGCCCTGTGGAACGCCCTCCCATCAGATGTCAAAGAGAAAAACAACTACCAGAGTTTTAGAAGACATCTGAAGGCAGCCCTGTTTAGGGAAGCTTTTAATGTTTGATGAATTATTGTATTTTAACATTCAGTTGGAGCCGCCCAGAGTGGCTGGGGAAACCTAGCCAGATGGACGGGGTATAAATAAATAATTATTATTATTATTATTATTATTATTATTATTATTATTATTATGAATACTAGTTGCTGGAAATGACAGGAGGGGAGAGGGCTCTATTGGGGTCCTCCTTGCAGGTTTCCCACAGACATCTTGTGAGAACAGGATGCTGGACTAGATGGGCCATTTGGCTAGGGCAATATCTATCTATCTATCTATCTATCTATCTATCTATCTATCATCTATTTGTGAAATGAGATTGCTCAGTCAGTAAGAGCATGAGACTCTCAATCTCAGGGTTGTGGGTTCGAGCCCCACATTGGGTAAAAGATTTCTGCATTGCAGGGGTTAACAATAGTTGATCCTTTTGGTTCCCTTCCAACTCTACAATTCAACGATTTTATTATTTATACCCCGCCTCCCCCCCACTAAGGACTCAAGGTAGCTTACAGATAAAAATTTGAACAGCTGAAAACATGGGGGTGGGGGAGAGAATAAACAATTATTAACAATTAGATTAGATGGATAGATAGAGAGATGATAGAATTAAAACTGCACCGTCATCTATCATCCATCTATCTATCCATCATCTCTAATGCAAATAATTACAATGAAAGTGTGGCACTAGCTGTGCCAGATTTACATATAAGCTAAACAAGCTCTAGCTTAGTGCCCCACTCTCTTGGGGGCCCCCAAAAAAATTAAAGGAAAAAAACACACCTGGATTTACATTTCCAAAATACAAGATAAAAAAACGAAATAAAACCTACATACAGCCACAGTGTTTTGTGTTGTGTAGACTCCTTTGATGTAAGTAACTGGCCCCTGCCTGCTAGCCTGCTCCCTAAAATATCACTGGTTTTCTCCTTTCTATATATAGGGTGCCTACATTCTGCATGGAAAGGTTGCATGGCAACATGTGCAAATAGCTTGAGATACCTATTAGGTCCATAAATATAGCATATATTCAACAACAAAAAAACAGGGACAATTTGTTGTTGACAAAGGACAGCTGGACACAGAAAGGGCCCCATTACCTTCAGTAGCTTAGGGCCTCATCAAAACTAAATCCGGCCCTGGGCACGAGCCCTTTCGTAAAAGCAGTCAGTTCCCTTTAAGCCTGTTTCATCAAGAAAAGCGTTAAGCTGCCGGCGGAAAGACAGCAAGCAGGGAGACAATTTGGCTTTCCCCCAAAGCCTGGGACCCCTGGAGTCTTGTGGCACTAGCATCTGCGACACCCATCGCTGTATCCTTTCTGGCCAGCTGCAATGTTCGGCCCTCTGCTGCAGCACCCAGAACGCCACAAAGAGGCCCATCGCCACCCAGCCTTGCAGGGAGGGCCTGAAAAGAGCAAACCTGAACCGTCCCCGGGGGGGGGGGGGGAGAGATGAAAAGGGACGGGATGGGTGAGGAGAGGATAAGCACATACCTCCGTACTGGGTGCCGTAGTAATCGGAGCTGACGTACATCGCCTGGTGGGAGTCGAGGGGAACGGTCTGGTAATAGTCATCGTACGGGTCGTACAGGTGCACCTGGAGAAAGTGAGACACGAGAACGTTTGCATCCAAAGCTGAAAAACCTGAGCCGGAAGCCGGGGTGTGTGTGTGTGCAGGAGGCAGCTCCCTGTAGCAACCGGCCTCTGCACCCAGATTGGCTTTGGAGGCTCCCCTCGGGGTGCCCCTGACATTTTGAGGTGCCCTGGGTGGCAGCCAGGAACTGGGCCTTCACAGTGGTGGCCCCTCATCTGTGGAATTCCTTGCTCAGGGAGGCCTGCCTGGTCCTTCTCTTGCGTATGCCAGCAGAAACCCATTTTCATTCTGACTTTTAAAAACCGGTTGGGTCTGCTGCTCATTTCCCTGCTGCACGTACGCCGTTTATAGTGTTTTCTTGTTCGATCGTCTCTTGTCGGAAGCCATCCTTTCTTTAGGTTTTGGGCTGCCTCATGAAACGCAAAGGTTGGCATTCAACGCTGTGCATTCTGCCCAAAGCGACAGGGTTCCCCCTTCCACTCCTTTCGCAGCGTGCTCCCCAAAACTGCTCCAGGGGGTCCTGTCAACGCTCAACAGTTTCTGGGGACGTGCCGGGGGGGGGGGCTTCAGGGAAGGGGGGGGGGTTAGCTTTGTTGCACAAGCAGAAATCTCTTGCATAAGCAGATCAGCAGCACTGGATACAAACCACAGTCCTCTGGGCGGCTTCCTAACCGTTAGCCAACGCTGGCTTTTCACATCCCACACAAGCCAGCAATGGAATATGGGGCTGGGGACATCCCTGCGTCCACATCTCTTGAATGCCAGAGAATGGCGAAAATCACATTTATGGCCACTAATCGACTATTATTTAGAAGAAGAAGAAGAAGAAGAAGAAGAAGAAGAAGAAGAAAGAAGAAAAGGAGGAGGAGTTTGGATTTGATATCCCGCTTTATCGCTACCCGAAGGAGTGTCAAAGCGGCTCACACTCTCCTTTCCCTTCCTCCCCCACAACAAACACTCTGTGAGGTGAGTGGGGCTGAGGGACTTCAAAGAAGTGTGACTAGCCCAAGGTCACCCAGCAGCTGCATGTGGAGGAGCGGAGACGCGAACCCGGTTCACCAGATTACGAGCCTGCCGCTCTTAACTACTACACCACACCACATTTAGCCAGTTATTGCCTTTATATCCCGCTTTTTCCATTTTTTAAAAAAAATAAAATCGATTAAGCTTTATAGAGAAAAATACAAAACTTAATCTATCTCCCTCCACCTTTTTTTTTTAACCAAACCAAGACTTTTATCTAGATACGATAAAAACACAAAGCAGACCTCCTGCAAGTTGTAAGCGCAGCTGCGAAGGAGAGATTCTCACCCAGAGCCCAAAGGAGAGTCTGTTGATGGAGGGGAGGAATGCAGAAAACGGAGCGGGGCCTTTCCCCCATCCAGATCCTGAACTTCCCGCCAAGTCTTTGGACCCCAAAGGCTGGAGAGTTTCGAGTTTAGTCCGGAGCGCTCGAGGCCATCGATCGATCGCCAGCCTGATTGCGCTTATTGATCTGTGTGGCTGGCCAGGCCAGGAAATTGGGGGAAGGCTCGGCTAAAAATAGAGCTGCCGCAGGAGGAGTAAAAATCAAGCCACACGGCTCCAGAGCAAAGCCACTTGGAGCAGGCAGGCGTGGCAACTAGGGGACTGGCGAATCAGTTTAATGTGCAAATTACTCTCTCCTGCCACTGGCCCCCTTTGGGTGGCGTGGGAACAGTGCCGGATTTACATATAAGCTAAACAAGCTATAGCTTAGGGCCCCACTCTCTTGGGGGCCCCCACAAAAATTAAGGGGGGGGAACTGGATGTACATTTCTAAAATATAAGATAAAAAACAAATAAAATAAAACCAACATCCAGCAACAGTGTTTTGTGTTGTGTTTGCTTCTATGATGTAAGTCATGGGCCCCGCCTGCTAGCCTGCTCCCTCAAATATCACTGGTTTGCTCATTTCTATATATAGGATGCCTACATTCTGCTATTTATATTTATTAGTAGTTTGCATCCTATATTTACACCTATTATTATTTCATGTTATAGCAAGTTTCCAGAGACTAGATTAGGAGTCTTTGTAAATTGTGTTTCTAAAGGAACTCTTGTTGTTGCCAAATGCCAATGTGTTTGCATCATTAAGTTTGTTATGAATAAAAAAACCATTTTAAGTTAGAGCTTAATAATAATCTAACTATTAATATACTTCTTCTTAATTGTATTTCACTATTGATATACTCGTGGATGCGGGGGGCGCTGTGGTCTAAACCACTGAGCCTAGGGCTTGCTGATCGGAAGGTTGGCGGTTCGAATCCCCGCGACGGGGTGAGTTCCCGTTGTTCTGTCTCAGCTCCTGCCCACCTAGCAGTTCGAAAGCACGCCAAAGTGCAAGTAGATAAATAGGTACCACTCCGGCGGAAAGGTAAACGGCGTTTCCGTGTGCTGCTCTGGTGCGCCAGAAGCGGCTTAGTCATGCTGGCCACATGACCTGGAAAAACTGTCTGTGAACAAATGTCAGCTCCCTCAGCCAGTAAAGCGAGATGAGCGCCGCAACCCCAGAGTCATTCGCAACTGGACTTAACTGTCAGTGGTCCTTTATCTTTTTTATTGATATACTTCTTAATTGTATTTCAGTTCCACAATTACTTTGATAAAATACTGTACATATTTTGTTTGTGCAAATGGCTTTAGATACCTATTAGGTCCATAAATTACCATAGAGCACACAGTAGTACTTCAAGTTACAGACGCTTCAGGTTACAGACTCAGCTAATCCAGAAATAGTACCTCGGGTTAAGAACTTTACCTCAGGATGAGTACAGAAATCGTGCGGCGGCAGCGGGAGGCCCCATTAGCTAAAGTGGTACCTCAGGTTAAGAACAGTTTCAGGTTAAGAACGGACCTCCGGAACGAATTAAGTTCTTAACCCGAGGTAGCACTGTATATTCAACACAAAAAACAGTGACCATTTGTTGTTGACAAAGGACAGCTGGACTTATAAAGGGCCCCATTACCTTCAGTAGATTAGGGCCTCATCAAACCTAAATCCGGCCCTGGATGGGAATCAGAGCAAGATTTCACTCAAGGGCAAAGTGCAAGGCCATGGAGAGAACCAAGGACATTCTGCAAGCAGACGACATACTCCTCCACTGAGTTATGGGGCTTCCCCCAGTTAGGAATCCTACAGAGGGTTTCAGACCAAAGTCCTCTTTTCCGGCCATTCCTGGAGATGCCAGGGACCTTTAGCAGGAAAAGGAGCGAGACGGACACCAAGGACTCAGGCCAAAATAACAATTTGAAAGATATAAATTATTCAAGTCTCTTGTAACTTTTATTCCTTGAGGTTTGTAATACAAATGAGATGACAACGCCAGGAGAAGGCCTTGTTTCTTCCTCAGCTACTAGTGTCTTAGGAGTTTTCAGGTCAAAGTGTACCAATTATTTCGAGGGACTTTTAGCAAGCAAAGCAGATGTTCTAACACAATAGGCTCATCCACGTGTCACACGGGACACGGGTGCAAGTTCCCTGCACACATGTGCAGAAAAGAGTACTTTTTATCATATGTGGTGCTCATGTGGGATGGTAGAAGCTTCCTGGGAAATGATATATAATGAGTTGAAGAAAATGTTTAAGATAACCTTTGTTTTTTTAATTTAAAAAAAACCCCAAAGGAAAACAATGGACTGTTTTATGTATGCAATGATGGCAGCAAGGATTCTCCTAGCCCAGAGAGGAGGAGGAGGAGGAGGAGGAGGAGAAGAAGAAGAAGAAGAAGAAGAAGAAGAAGAAGAAGAAGAAGAAGAACCGAGCAGAAAAGAGTGGCTGACCGAGCTGATGGAATACGCCAGAATGGCAAGACTGACGGGAAAGATCAGAAACCAGGAAGACCAATTATTTTTTAAAGACTGGAATAAAATTTTAACATATCTGAGAGACCGCCGTAAACAGTTGAAATCATTGGCAGGAATACAGTGACACTTGTAAAGTAACATGAACTTTGGATACTATGATTATATGATAGATAGGGTACGGTAAAAGATGCAGGAATAGAATTTAGAAATGGAACCCATGGAGGGAGGGAGGTCTGAATGTTGGAGAGAACTCTTTTTTTGGGAATTGTTATGTTTGTTGCATATAATCTTATGTAAATGTAATTTTTAAAATTGGGGAAAAATAAGAGAGTACACTTGCTGATTTGCAACAGCTCCGCTGTTTGTGTACAAAGGGAAAGAGGCTGCACGCTCCCCAAATGTAAAGGGCGAACACTAATTTTGTCCACTGTTAAGGGTCTGTTTCCAGGGTCAGCTCAACCCGAACTGCTGCTTCGGAAGTCCACCTAAACAATCTGAAGTTTATGCCGCCATAAATCTGTTCGGTCGGATTCAACACTGTGTTACGGCATCTGTAAGAACATAAGGAGACCCTGCAGGATCAGGCCAGTGGCCCATCTAGTTCAGCGTCCTATTCTTTTTCATTGCTCTGTATTTTCAAGGGAACAATGAGGACTAGAAACCTGAAGAACCTCAGCCCTGTAGAGCTCTTGCCCATAAGGTGCATTTCAAGGGGCAGGAAACCAGACAAGGAATTGCAAGGCAGGCTCACCTGAGTAGCTTTGGCCTCCAGAATCGCTATCTTCCAAGCTCTGTCAAGAAAAAGAGAGAAGCAGCGAATAAAGCAAAGTGTTGCCAGCAGAGACGGACAATTTTAAAAGTCCTTCACCCTTTCCCCCCAGGTTCCCCTCCCACCCAACTGCTGCAGAAAGAAACTATGGAAATCAGGAATATCACCTGCAGCTTTATTCTAGGATTTCAATTGTGTTTAAATTAGGAGTCCCTTTGGTAGCTATTTACTGTATTGTTCGCTCCATAAGACTTTCCCCCTCCTTAAAAAGTAAGGGAAAATGTCAGTGCTTGCTTTAAAGCCAGCTGGGGAGAAGAGACGGACCATAGATTTGAAGGTTATCCTCCTCCCCTTTTAAGTGCATATAAAAGGCAATAGGCTACTTTCATATTGAAAACGCGCAGAAAAGCTTAAGATACACATTGATCGTTTCACACCTAGGTAAGGAAATACATGATTATAAGATGCTTTATATTTTCAATTTGATTCAAAACATGTTGTTATTATTGCTAACAATCATTATTTTCATTTCCTACATCATAGAAATTACAAGATATATTCATACGAGTGCTACAAATTAACATGACCCATAAAAAAATAGGTAAGGAACCAAATGTTATATAATGCTGTATATAAAATTTATAAAACTTATAATTTATGACAATTTAGAATTCGAATGTAATTTTGTATATTGATTGATATTACCAGCTGACGAAGGTATCCACATCGAAACAGGGCCCTGTCCTGGTTTTCGACCCAGAATCGACTCTTAACTTCGGCTCAATACGTGAAACGGCTTATATGAATTTGTTGTTATTTTAAAACTTTTGTATCCGTATACTGTAACAAATTATTGTGTCACACATACTATTGTGAGTTTGAAGCTGTAATCTTTAAGTTTGTATTTTTTGTTTAAGTTTGTCATTCTTTTCAGAATGCATACTTTTGACTTGTGAGTAGGATTTATTCCCGCCATTGAAATTTACTGGCCAGAGTTCTTGGTGCACTTTTTCCTTAGTTGAGATTCCTGCTACAATTCCATGATTCTGTGCAACTACACATCACCCTGGCAACTACAGTGGTACCCCGCAAGACGAATGCCTCGCTAGACGAAAAACTCGCTAGACGAAAGGCATTTGCCTAACGAAAGATTATGGAATACATGGAAATTGCTAAATTGACATCCAAAATCAGGCAACAGGGTGACGAAACTTTTCGAAAAGAATGGGGAAATTATATGACATATATAGACAAGATGTGTAAAGTAGATTAATATGGAAATAAACCTCATAACGGGAAGGGAAATTCAGCAAATGGAAATAAAATGGAAAGGTAATTAGTAGACGTTTGTAAAGGGAATCAAATTATGTATATTTTGAGAACATTAGATGTATAGCTTTGAGAGACTAGTTATTAAATTATGAAAATTGGATAAGAATGTGAAATATAAAAGTTTGATTTAAAGAAGACAGAACATGGAAGATTGGAAGTCAATATTAGATTCAGAATATAAGCTATTTTATGTAATTACTATATGTAATTATATGTGTATATTAAAATCAATAAAAATCATTGGCAAAAGAAAGAAAGAAAGGCATTTGCTAACGAAAGGGTGACTCGCAAGACGAATTTTCCTATGGCCGCGACTCACAAAACGAAAACATTTTGCGGTCCCCCCCCCCCGGTAAAACCGCGCTTCGCAAGACGAAATTTCCGCTATACGGCAACACTCGCGGAACGAATTAATTTCGTCTTGCGAGGCACCACTGTACTCTAGAGGAGTCCCCGAAGCTGCACCTCCTGGCCAGGGATTTTTCTAATTGGATTTTGCAGGGAGAGCGTCACTTCAGCAAATGACGGGCCCCCCCCCCGCCCCGCCCCAGCTTAGCTGGGGTTGTTCTGTCCCTTCCCTGACCTCCACGGCCCTTGACGTCATCTTTAATTATCTGCCCAAGCTGCTTTGCTAAGCAGCTGGGAAACAAACGGTGGCCTTCGGTCACGGCCCAGATGGACATTGCACTACTAACTTCTCTCCAGCCGCGGAGATGAAGTGAACTTATCGAATTTACAACCCAACTCTTTCTCCAAGGAGCTCAAGGTGGCCGACGTGGTTCTCTCCCCGCCCCATCTAATCCTCACAACAACCCTGTGAGGCAGGTTAGGGCTGAGAAGTAAGGGCTGGCCCAAGGTCACCCAGGGAGCTCCATGGGTTTCATAGAATTGCAGAGTTGGAAGGGACCCCCAGGGTCATCTAGTCCAACCCCCTGCAATGCAGGAATCTCAACTAGATCATACATGACAGGTGGCCACCCAACTTCTGCTTAAAAACCTCTTAGGAGAGCCCACAACCTCCCGAGGGAGTCCATTCTGCTGTTAAACAGCTCTTTCCACCAGAGAGTTCTTCCTGATGTTCAGTCTGAATTGCCTTTCTTGTGACTTGAAGCCATGGGTTCGAGTCCTGCACCCCAGGGCAGGAGAAAACAAGCTTGTTCGCTCTTCCATGTGACAGCCCTTGAGATATTTGAAGATGGCTCTCCTATCTCCTCTCAGTCTCCTCTTTCCCAGGCTCAACATACCCAGCTCCTTCAAGTGTTCCTCAGTTACCAGACCCTGGATCATCTTGGTTGCACACATTCCAGCTTGCCAACATCCTTCTTAAATTGTGGTGCCCAGAATTGGACGCAGTATTCCAGGTGTGGTCTTCCCAAAGCAGAACAGAGTGGGACTATGACTTCCCTTGATCTGGACACTAGCTAGACTTGTTTTGATGAAACCTAGAATAGCATTAGCCTTTTTTGCTGCTGCATCCCACTGTGGACTCATGCTAAGCTTATGATCCACCAAGACCCCTAGATCCCTTTCACATGTACTGCTAGTAAGCCAGGTGTCCCCCATCCTATATTTCGGCATCTGCTTCTTCCTGTCGAAGCACAGAACCTTACATCTGTCCCTACTGAAATTTATTTTGTTAGCTTGGGCCCACCCAACTCTCCAACCTGTTTGAACCCTCTAACCGACCCTCTAACCCATGGGTAGGCAAACTAAGGCCCGGGAGCCAGATCCGGCCCAATCTAAATCCAGCCCGCAGATGGTCCGGGAATCAGCGTGTTTTTACATGAGTAGAAGGTGTGCTTTTATTTAAAATGCATCTCTGGGTTATTTGTGGGGCATAGAAATTCATTCATCTCGCCCCCCCCCCCCAAATAAATAGTCTGGCCCTCCACAAGGACTGAGGGGCAGTGGACCGGCCCCCTGCCGAAAAAGTTTGCTGACCCCTGCCAGTACACCACCCCACCTCTACCACTGCTGGACCCCACGGGCTTCATCTGGTCCTACATACAGTGATCACAGGGATTACAGGAGGTCCATCTAGCTCAGTATTGTCTACAATGACTGCCAGCAGCTCTCCAGGGCCTCAGAAGTCTCCCCTGGAAATGGCAGGACTTGAACCTGGGACCCCCTGCATGCTTTAAGTCTGAACAGCTAGCATTTCCGCACAGCTGGCTTCCGTACACTGCATGAATCTGCAGGGGAATATTTCCGACCGGTCCGTTGCCAGGGAAGCCTGGGAGAAACATGGTCGCCCTCCAGTTTGTAAACACAGCGGCTGATGCGAGGAGGTGGAAATCTACCACATCCCCGGAGGAAGCAGGTTTGTTTCCAAACTATGCTCCCCGAGGCCTGGAGGCAGCAGCAACAGCACCAAGAGTAAACATCATTAACAAGGGCTGGCGCTAACCCTTTAGTCGGCTGGATCTCAGTGACAGGAAGGAAGGAAAGTGCTGCTCCAAAAGCTCAGGGGCAGAGAACTGGGGCATCTCTCCCCTCCCCAATGCCGCTGGGTTCCAACTCCCAGCAGCCCCTGCAAACAGCCCGGCCAATGGTCAGGAATCATGGGATTTGTAGTCCTAGCTCCAATGCTATACAGCCTCACTTTGTCATGAGGAAGCCCTTTCCAGCAGTTTTCTCAGGCTTCAGCGGCCGGTGATCATTTGGCAGTAGAGCCCTTTTGTCCCCATTTTACAGATCGTGGAAACTGAGTCACGGAACACTGTGGCGGAAAGAGGGCTCCGGACCCAATTCCCCCTTCTTAGCTCCCACATTTAACAGTATTCATTAATCCGTATTGGTCATTGGCTCGTTTCCAGGTCCAATTCCAGATGCTCGCATTGGTGTTTGGAGTCCTAATTGACCCAGGCTGCAAATATCTGAAAGGCCCACTCATGGATGCTTTTGCTGAGATTCCTGCATTGCAGGGGGTTGGACTAGATGACCCACAGGGTCCCTTCCTACTCTACAATCCTATGATTCTACGATTCCTTCCCTACAGATCCTCTCAGGTGCTGGGATCAGCAGAGGGGGCTCTTCTTGGTAGTTCCTGTGCCCTCAGAGGCTTCGGGGCAGCGGTAGCTCAGGGCCTTCTCTGTGGCAGCCCCTAAGCCGTGCAACTCCCCACAGAGATGCATCTGGGACCTTCATTGTATTTTTTTCAGAGGATGGTGAAGGTGCTTGAGGTTTGTGCTTTAAGGACTCACCTTACTTACATGGTTGCAAGTTGTTTTAAATTATTTTTAATGCTGTAACCCCACCCTGGAACCTTGGGGCGAAGGGCGGACAATTCATAACAATAACAACTATATGAAATGTGGAATGTTTAATACTAACTCATATTAAACCATAGAATCATCGAGTTGGAAGAGAGCACAAGGGCCATCCAGTCCAAGCCCCTGCCAAGCAGGAAACACCATCAAAGCATTCCTGACAGATGGCTGTCAAGCCTCCGCTTAAAGACCTCCAAAGAAGGAGACTCCACCACACTCCTTGGCAGCAAATTCCACTGTCGAACAGCTCTTACTGTCAGGAAGTTCTTCCTAATGTTTAGGTGGAATCTTCTTTCTTGTAGTTTGAATCCATTGCCCCATGTCCGCTTCTCTGGAGCAGCAGAAAACAACCTTTCACCCTCCTCTATATGACATCCTTTTATATATTTGAACATGGCTATCATATCACCCCTTAACCTTCTCTTCTCCAGGCTAAACATACCCAGCTCCCTAAGCCGTTCCTCATAAGGCATTGTTTCCAGGCCTTTGACCATTTTGGTTGCCCTCCTCTGGACACGTTCCAGCTTGTCAGTATCCTTCTTGAACTGTGTTGCCCAGAACTGGACACAGTATTCCAGGTGAGGTCTGACCAGAGCGGAATTCAGTGGTACTATTACTTCCCTTGATCTAGACGCTATACTCCTATTGATGCAGCCCAGAATTGCATTGGCTTTTTTAGCTGCTGCATCACACTGTTGACTCATGTCAAGTTTGTGGTCTACCAAGACTCCTAGATCCTTTTCACATGTACTGCTCTCAAGCCAGGTGTCACCCATCCTGTATTTGTGCCTTTCATTTCTTTTGCCCAAGTGTAGTACTTTACATTTCTCCCTGTTAAAATTCATCTTGTTTGCTTTGGCCCAGTTCTCTAGTCTAAACCGAGAAGCTACGGGCAAGTCTTGGCCTCAATTGTCCATCTGTAAAATGGGATTATTATTGCAGCAACTTACACAGCATCGTCCTCGCTTTCGGCACACAGCATCGTTTTGGAGCCGTCTCTTTGCACGATGCACATCAGACACTCGCGGGTCCTCCCTTCAGGAGGCGGGATATCTGGAAAGCCAAAGGAGAGGCAGACAAAAGGGTGGGTGGGTAAGAAAGTAGTGGGAAAAAAATGTTTAAAATTTCAAGAAGGAATGGTGGGGGGGGATTATAATTTACCTTAAAAAACCATTGTAAACAGTTTAAAACTGTTAGCAGCACTGGAATAACACTTGTAGTTTAATGGTGAATTTTGGACATAATGGAGAAGTAAAAGACTTGGGTTATTATAAAAGATAAGGAAGAAAAAATGAGGAAATGATTAACAATAGGACCCACAAAGGGGAAGAGGGAAGTTCAGGAGATTCCTTGGAATCTTGTTTCTATGTTATATATTGGATATGCAATTGTAAAACTTTGATTTGATTTTCTTTAATAAATGCTTCATTGGTTGAAAATTGCGTAACGTAACAAAGATGATCAATTGATTTTAAACACAAAATAAAAATAAAAGTGTACAATCCTTCATTCCTTAATTGATACTTGCTTTGTACATCGTTTTGTAATTCAATTTAACTTGACCTCCGATCCTCCCATTGCGTTCCCTGCGTTTAAATTCTTTAAATTTGCACTCGCCCAGAGTTCCCTCCCTGTTGTCTGACTTACTTTCAGTTTTCTCAAATTTTCCTATTTTACACAAAGTAAAACTTTGATTTGAAAACCAAATAAACAAATCAAAGAAGAAAGTAGGCTGGGGTGATGAAGGCTCTCAGAAATGAATGTCTGCTCCCCTGCTTTGCATTCAGAAGGTCTGCGGTGTGAGCTTGAATATCTCTCATAAAAGGTTCTCAAGTGACACAGCAGGCAAAACAGCTGGGCAATAAGACATAATAGAATTCACTTTCTTGGGTTCCATGATCACTGCAGATGGTGACAGCAGTCACGAAATTAGAAGACGCCTGCTTCTTGGGAGAAAAGCAATGACAAACCTAGACAGCATCTTAAAAAGCAAAGACATCACCTTGCCAACAAAGGTCCGTATAGTTAAAGCTATGGTTTTCCCAGTAGTAATGTACGGAAGTGAGAGCTGGACCATAAAGAAGGCTGATCGCCGAAGAATTGATGCTTCTGAATTATGGTGCTGGAGGAGACTCTTGAGAGTCCCATGGACTGCAAGAAGATCAAACCTATCCATTCTTAAAGAAATCAGCCCACTAGAAGGACAGATCCTGAAGTTGAGGCTCCAGTACTTTGGCCACCTCGTGAGAAGAGAAGACTCCCTAGAAAAGACCCTGATGTTGGGAAAGATGGAGGGCACAAGGAGAAGGGGACGACAGAGGATGAGATGGTTGGACAGTGTTCTCAAAGCTACTAACATGAGTTTGGCCAAACTGCGAGAGGCAGTGAAGGATAGGGGTGCCTGGCGTGCTCTGGTCCATGGGGTCTCGAAGAGTTGGACACGACTGAACGACTGAACAACAACAACAGACCACTGGATGCAGCTGCATGTGGAGGAGCAGAGACGCGAACCCGGTTCACCAGATTACAAGTCTACCGCTCTTAACCACTACACCACACTGGCTCTCGCAGGTTCGGCCCAGAGTCAGCCCAAGGCTTCCCGCTGCTAGGGGACCAAAAACATGCCAATTTAGAAGGGGAAGTCTGTGGCAAAGCAAGGGATCAGCCGCACGCAGCCAAGCAAGCCGAATGCCTTTGCATGTCAGGTTGGCTGCTGCAACCGAATTGGGACCTTGGGGAGCAGCTTCCGACTCGGTGGCTCCTGCTGAAACCACAACAAAACAAAGGGCAGTGCAAGTTCTGGCAACGATCCCAGAGACACTCAGGAGATGGGGCAGAGTACAGAAGAGACCAGACGAGACAGAGGGTGGACAGGCCTTGCAGTTTCATCATTTTCTCTCTCTCTCTTCCCCTCCCCCAAACTCCATCCAAGTTCCACTCTTGGCGTGCAAAACAGGGGATTAGAAAAAGAAAAGAAAAATCATTGATTTGTTATAAAAAAGTAAAGTGCAAACATAACAGAAAGAAAGAAAACAGGGAATCAAAATTTAAAACCATAAAGTGTCATGGACTGGAAGGACAAAAGGACAAAGACGCAGCGCAGCTCCAAAAGGGATTTTCACACAAAAAAGCCACTGCAACGCGTGGCCGGGCCAGCTAGTATTTGTATAAGAAATACAACCACGCCTTATTTTATTTTTCTAAGCGGTCGTTCGAGCTCTGCCCTTTAGAGACTTTTAGCGTACAAAATCTATTTTCAAGAAGGGCAATTTTCCAAACCCTTAGATATCAGCAATCTAAATTATTAAGGTTAAAGAACTTCCAAGATTTGGCAATAGTGTCTCTGCAATTCTCTGCCTGACTGTGAAACCTTCCGGGGCGTGTAATCGACAAGCTTTAATTAGACCCAGGCAAATTAGCCCCCATATCTATTTCCCCCATATTGAGAGCAGGACCAAAAAGTAGGCTGATCGCCAAAGAATTGATGCTTTTGAATTATGGTGCTGGAGGAGACTCTTGAGAGTCCCATGGACTGCAAGAAGATCAAACCTATCCATTCTTAAAGAAATCAGCCCTGAGTGCTCACTAGAAGGACAGATCCTGAAGTTGAGGCTCTAGTACTTTGGCCACCACATGAGAAGGGAAGACTCCCTGGAAAAGACCCTGATGTTGGGAAAGATGGAGGGCACAAGGAGAAGGGGACGACAGAGGATGAGATGGTTGGGCAGTGTTCTCATAGAATCATAGAATCCTAGAGTTGGAAGAGACCACAAGGGCCATCCAGTCCAACCCCCTGCCAAGCAGGAACACCATCAAAGCATTCCTGACAGATGGCTATCAAGCCTCCGCTTCAAGACCTCCAAAGAAGGAGACTCCACCACACTCCTTGGCAGCAAATTCCACTGTCCAACAGCTCTTACTGTCAGGAAGTTCTTCCTAATGTTTAGGTGGAATCTTCTTTCTTGCAGTTTGAATCCATTGCCCCGTGTCTGCTTCTCTGGAGCAGCAGAAAACAACCTTTCCCCCTCCTCTATATGATATCCTTTTATATATTTGAACATGGCTATCATATGACCCCTTAACCTTCTCGAAGCTACCAACATGAGTCTGACCAAACTGCGGGAGACAGTGGAAGACAGGAGTGCCTGGCATGCTCTGGTCCATGGGGTCACGAAGAGTCGGACACGACTAAACGACTAAAGAACAGCAACAATCTATTTTCAGTTACTGGGGCCCTGCCCTTAAATCTGTGATGAGAAAAGAGTACCCTTGACACTAGGCAAGGCTGCCGTTTTTAATATCACCGCCACCAACTCCACACCTGGTGCTTGGGACTGAGGGCAGAGGGCACGGCCCTCTGGTACACCTGGCTTGGCCTCAGCTGCCCCAAATTCTCCGCTTGACGTCAGCAGGAAATCCAGCCTCGAATCAAAACGCAGAAGTGGAGCAAACTTGTCTGTGTCTGACTTGAGCTGGGCTTGGAATCAAATCTTCTTTGCGTTTGGAGTTTACGGTGGGTTGAGGGGAGGAGAAAATTCTGCCTCTGAGATTTCTGCCGGACTTTTTTGCTATTCCCCGGTCCCTGGCGTAAGCAAAGATAAGGGGTGTGTGGAAATGGATGGGGGCACTCAAAGCGGAGAAGGGAAAGGAAGTGGGGTGGTTTTGTTGAAGTGTAGTGGTTAAGAGCGCTGGACTAAGATGTGGGAGAGAGCAGGGTTCGAATCCCCACTCAACCAACAAAGCTCGCTGGGTGACCCTGGGCCAGTCACAGCCTCTTTTAGCCTGACCTACCTCCTACCTGAAGGAGGAACTGGCAACCCACTCCAGTATCCCTGCCAAGAAAACTCCATGGACAAATAGAAGGGGAAGAAATGGAGGCAGCGAGAGATTTCACTTTCTTGGGTTCCATGATCACTGCAGATGGTGACAGCAGTCACGAAATTAGAAGACGCCTGCTTCTTGGGAGGAAAGCAATGACAAACCTAGACAGCATCTTAAAAAGCAGAGACATCACCTTGCCGACAAAGGTCCGTATAGTTAAAGCTATGGTTTTCCCAGTAGTAATGTACGGAAGTGAGAGCTGGACCATAAAGAAGGCTGATCGCCGAAGAATTGATGCTTTTGAATTATGGTGCTGGAGGAGACTCTTGAGAGTCCCATGGACTGCAAGAAGATCAAACCTATCCATTCTCAAGGAAATCGGCCCTGAGTGCTCACTAGAAGGACAGATCCTGAAGTTGAGGCTCCAGTACTTTGGCCACCTCATGAGAAGAGAAGACTCCCTGGAAAAGACCCTGATGTTGGGAAAGATGGAGGGCACAAGGAGAAGGGGACGGCAGAGGACGAGATGGTTGGACAGTGTTCTCGAAGCTACTAACATGAGTTTGGCCAAACTGCGAGAGGCAGTGAAGGATAGGCGTGCCTGGCGTGCTCTGGTCCATGGGGTCACGAAGAGTCGGACACGACTGAACGACTGAACAACAACAACAACAACACCTCAAAGAATTGTTGTGAGAATGGAAGGGAGAAAAAACTATGTGCGCCACTTTGAGATCCTGGGAGGAAAGGTGGGATATAAATGTAAGAAATGAGGTACTGAATCGATTTTATTCCACTTCCCATAAAATACCTTGAAGCGGCTTCACGGTAAAGGCATCAAGAACAATACACCAATTAAAAGCCATTCCAATTTCATGCATGAAAAATGATTCTGAATGGTGTTGGGACAAAAAGACTCTCAAATTTTGGGAAGAGGAAAAAAATTTCATCCTGTCCAAACGAACAATTAAATACAGATAATTTAAATGTAATAGTTGAGTTGAAACCACAAAGAGATTGAGGGAAGTCAACAAATTTATAAGGGACTCAAAACAGTATGAAGGTAATTTCTTTTTAGGATTTGGTGTACAGAATACTTAAGTTATGGTTTGTACTCTTTAAATAATGTTGTTTTCGATAAATATTTTTCTGTTTTGTTTTGATTTTTTGTTGGTTTTTTCTTTTTCTTTTTTAATTAATTTTTTTTGTATTATTTCCTTTTTCGTTGTTGTCCTTAGATCTTTATACATTTCTACTATGTATTTTCTACTATTGCTTTTCTTATCTCAGAATATGTAATTTAAGATCAATCTTTTCATTCTATTCTTTCTTTGTAAATTTCAAAAATGTAATAAAGGTTTTTTTTTTAAGTCACATTTTTGGAAGAAGAATTTGACTTTTGCTGGAAGAGCGTTCCCTTTCAGCCCCGGCTGTAGCCAGGGAAGAAAAATGAGATGAGCAGGTCACTTGAAGTTTATTGAACATTATGCATCAATATCCCGGAATCCCCTGCAGGGAGTGAGCTGGAGACTGGCAGGCAGTTTAGGCAGCTGCAGAGCATTGCAATTTTAATTTTTAATTTTTTTTCTCCTGCTGGAAGACTCAGAAAGGAGAGACATGGAGCCACATGAACCAGCCCTCTGTTTGGGCTGTTTTCTTTCCATCCATTGTCTGCGAAAGAATGCTCTGGGTGACTCAGCACTGTGGTACCAAGCAGTGCAAGAGCAAAAACACGCAAACAGAGGGAGCACAGACAGAAAGAGAAATGGGGGCGGGGGGGGGCGGGGGGAGGAATGTTGCTGCTTCTGCCCCGGGGAGGAAAGCCGGTACAACTGGATCAGTTAAGCTGAATTGATTAAACTAACATTTTTCAAATGGGATTCTGAATAAATGTGCAATTAATTCACCGAATCACAGAACTGTACAGTTGGAATGGACCTGGGACAGGACTCTCAACTAAAGCATCCATGACAGATGCCTCACCCAAACTCTGCTTAAAAACCTCCAAGGAAGGAGAATCCACAGCTTCCCAAGGTGATGAGGGACGTTGCTTCCTTAAACAGTCTTGGCTAGGAAGGGCAACAAGGAATATCATGCAAGAACTGGGATTTGGTTTATTCATTTGAAACAAGAGAACCCAGAAGTCCCACCTGCACTGGTACTGCTTTGAGTTTCATCATAGCACCATCAACAGAATATTAAAAACACAATAAGAGTATGAAAAGAGTATGAAAAGAGCCTTTCTGGATCCGAACGTATCTAGTTCAGAGCCAGTGTGGTGTAGTGGTTAAGAGTGGTAGACTCGTAATCTGGTGAATCGGGTTCGTGTCTCCGCTCCTCCACATGCAGCTGCTGGGTGACCTTGGGCTAGTCACACTTCTCTGAAGTCTCTCAGCCCCACTCACCCCACAGAGTGTTTGTTGTGGGGGAGGAAGGGAAAGGAGAATGTTAGCCGCTTTGAGACTCCTTCGGGTAGTGATAAAGCGGGATATCAAATCCTAACTCTTCTAGTTCACCTTCCCATTTTCGACAGTAGTCAGCCAGGTGTGTCTGGGAAGTAAAGACAGCTTTGTCCATCCCTAGCTGGTTTTTTCACAAAGAGTGTGGCCCCCAGCAAGAGCAAACATACAATCTTTTGCAAGCTTAAAAGGTAAAGAGACCCCTGCCCATTAGGTCCAGTCACAGACGACTCTGGGGTTGCGGTGCTCATCTCATGTTACTGGCCGAGGGAGCCGGCGTACAGCTTCCAGGTCATGTGGCCAGCATGACAAAGCCGCTTCTGGTGAACCAGAGCAGCGCACGGAAACGCCGTTTACCTTCCCGCTGGAGCGGTACCTATTTATCTACTTGCACTAAGACATGCTTTCAAACTGCTAGGTGAGCAGGAGCAGGGACCGAGCAACGGGAGCTCACTCCGTCGCAGGGATTTGAACCGCCGACCTTCTGATCGGCAAGCCCTAGGCTCTGCGGTTTAACCCACAGCGCCACCCGCGTCCCCTGTTCTGAATGATGCTTTTTAAATAGGGTGACGGGCCCTGGGGCTAAGTTTGTGGAACCAACTTTGGGGACCACTGCTGTAGACAACCCTATGTTCCCCACACCTTTCCATCTCTCCAGGGGTTCCTCCAATGTGGCAAAACACCACCTGCCGCTAGGCAGCAATGACAAGTTGAAAAATAAACGTGGGAAGGATGCCTGATAATGACTCAGACCTTTGTGGTCCATCTAGCTCCGCATTGCCTAAAATAACTGAGAGGTTGCACAGGAATATCTCCCAGGCCTTCCTGGGGATCCCAAGGATTGAACTATGCACAGCCAGGGTCTTCCCACTCTGCCCATAACCAAAAAGCGGCAAGAAAATCCACCCCAAACTTGGAACAATAACTTCTAAAGCAGGGCGGGGGGCTAGTCTGAAGCTCCCCAGTTGTCATGGGACCCTCTACCCAGCTCCAGTGCCAGACTTACGTAGAAGCTAAACAAGCTATAGGTTAGGGCCCCACTCTCTTGGGGGGGCCCAAAAAAAATCAAAGGGGGGGGGACTGGATGTACATTTCCAAAATATAAGATAAAAAACAAATAAAATAAAAGCTACATGCAGCAACAGTGTTTTGTGTTGTGTAGGCTCCTATGGTGTAAGTCATGGGCCCCGCCTGCTAGCCTGCTCCCTAAAATATCACTGGTTTGCTCCTTTCTATATATAGGGTGCCTACATTCTGCATGGACTGGTTGAATGGCAACATGGGTGAATGGGTTTAGATACCTATGGGGTCCATAAATTAGCATATAGCATATGTTCAACACAAAAAACAATTTGTTGTTGACAAAGGACAGCTGGACATATAAAGGGCCCCATTACCTTCAGTAGTTTAGGGTCTCATCAAACTGAAATCTGGCCCTGCCCTAGCTCCCATCAGTTTGGGTTTAGGATTTTGATATCCCGCTTTATCACTACCCAAAGGAGTCTCAAAGCGGCTGACAATCTCCTTTCCCTTCCTGCCCCACAACAAACACTCTGTGAGGTGAGTGGGGCTGAGAGACTTCAGAGAAGTGTGACTAGCCCAAGGTCACCCAGCAGCTGCACGTGGAGGAGCGGAGACGCGAACCCGGTTCACCAGATTACGAGTCTATCGCTCTTTAACCACTACACCACACAGCCCCCGGGAGCATAGCTGATGGAAGCTACGGTCCAACAACATGTGTAGGTCTGCAGGTCTCTCACTCGGGCTGTGCAGCTTACGAAACAAGGCAGTTTGGCTTACTTTCCCGTGCCAGCCTTTTCTCTTTATTCTGCTACTCCCAGTGCGTAAGTCCATCTGGAATCCCACAGGGTGGGCCAGCGAAGTAACAAGAGGAGGGGGAAGCAGCAGGCAGGGGAAGGGTGAAGCATCCCTCCCCGCCACCGTCTCTCCGCTGCGACGCAACACCTTCCCCCGAGGATGTTTTGCCACGGAGAATGTGCCTCCTGGGCCTCTTTTATATAACCAGAGCTGTTTTGTAAATATCAGGTGGGTCCCCAGAGGCAAAGGGAATTCAAAGAAAGGACTCCGGGAAGGGTTTGTAATGTGGTTCTCTTGGAACGGATGATGAAAAATATTAAATATATTGGCAAACCGGCTTACTATAAACATATACAATGAGATTTGGTTGTCCAGAAGAGGGCAACCAAAATGGCCAAAGGCCTGGAAACGATGCCTTATGAGGAACGGCTTAGGGAGCTGGGTATGTTTAGCCTGGAGAAGAGAAGGTTAAGGGGTGATATGATAGCCATGTTCAAATATATAAAAGGATATCATATAGAGGAGGGGGAAAGGTTGTTTTCTGCTGCTCCAGAGAAGCGGACACGGGGCAATGGATTCAAACTGCAAGAAAGAAGATTCCACCTAAACATTAGGAAGCACTTCCTGACAGTGAGAGCTGTTCGACAGTGGAATTTGCTGCCAAGGAGTGTGGTGGAGTCTCCTTCTTTGGAGGTCTTTAAGCGGAGGCTTGACAGCCATCTGTCAGGAATGCTTTGATGGTGTTTCCTGCTTGGCAGGGGGTCGGACTGGATGGCCCTTGGGGTCTCTTCCAACTCTAGGATTCTATGATCTAATATACCTCTTTGATAGTCTGAAGGCCTCTCATCAGATGTCAAGGAGATAAACATCTCTACAACTTTCAGAAGACATCTGAAGGAAGCCCTGTATAGGGAAGTTTTTAATGTCTGGTGTTTTATTAAGTTTCTGTATCTGTCGGAAGCTGCCCAGGGCGGCCGGGGAAACCAATAATTAAATAATAAAAGTAATAAAATAATAAATCATCAACATGAAGGCTTGGTGCAAGTGGGAAGCAATTCAGTTCAGCCCTATTTTTCAGCCCCTTTTCACAGTCGAAGACCCAGTGCGGTGTAGTGGTTAGAGTGCTGGACTAGGACCAGAGTTCGAATCCTCACTTAGCCATGAAGCTCACCGGGCGACCTCATAGTGGGGATTAAATGAGTAGGGGGGAGGGACATGAGTCTTTGGTGGGGACGGGGGAAAGTGCGACGAACAAACAGATGCAGTCTTAAGGACTAGCAACTTGTTTAAGGAAAAAATAAACGGCGGCTCGCCAGGCGGTTTCGATCACGGCGTCAAAAAAACACCAGCGCTCTCTGTCCCTGCGGGATTGCGCGGTTCGCAAGCGATGAGCGAACACTCACCGCGGCACTCGCGGCCCGTCCGGACGTCCCTGCAGTTGAACTTGATGTTGATCCGGCCGTCCATGTCGCGGCCGGTGTCGTCGTGGTAGTAGACGAGGGTGCCGTCGACCCACAAGACGAACCAGTTCCTTTTCCAGCGTCTCAGGATGGAGCCTGCGGAGGCCGGGGAGGGAGAAAAGAAAAAGAGAGAGAGAGAGAGAGAAAGAAAGAAAGAAAGAAAGAAAGGGAGGGAGGGAGGGAGGGAGGGAGGGAGGGAGGGTGGGAAGGGTGGAGAAAGGTGACTATGGAGACCAAAAAAGTGGAGATGAGAGAGCAGTATGCAAATGCAATGCCTTTTTTTTTGCCAGACCTTCCTCCGAGGTCATTGCGCCTCTCAATTTACATATCCCTCGAGCAGCTCCAGAGCCAGAAAGTGAGGAAGAGCTGTCTGCAAGCCAAAGCCAGGGGCACGATCCACAGACAAAGGCTGCCTTGCTTCCTGAGGGGCTCGATGCTGCGGGTGGATGATGCCCCCACGGTTTGCTGACTCTGTTTCCCAGCCGTATTCCTCTCGTATTCCGCCCCGTCTGCTGGATTTCTATTTTGCTTTTTTAAAAAAAATTTAAAAAGAGGCTCCAGGATCAAATGTCCCCAGCTAAAAGCATTTGACACAAGAAGCTGTGTACACTGAGGGGCAGGGAGCAATGTGAAAGTTTTGCTTGCTTTTTTGAAGGAAAAAAAAAGAGAGATACAGTTAATATTTTGCTTTTCTGGGCAGCTGCAGGTAGGATGACGAAAGCACCGAAGGAATTTGGGAGCAGAGGAAGCCTTGCAGAGGTGAAATTCCCAGAGTGGTTTAACAAGCCATCTCTCCTCCAAAATATCTCTGGGAATTGTAGCCCTGTGAGGGGAACAGGTAGGGGCGTAGCAAGGGGGGGAGTAGGGGGCGAACCACCCCAGTTTCCATAATGGAGGGGGTGACAAATTATCAAGGAACAATTACTGCCCTACTAGGGCATAAAAACTTTTTTTTTTATGCCTGCTCCAAAGGTCTTATCTTAGTGTACTAGGGATTATATAGCTATATATGAGATTTCATGCATATTGGTTAATATCTTGACCCTCCTCCACCAAAATAGCTGTTCACTTGGCTGTTTTCCTATGTCATGAAGGCTGAAATTTCAGTTCAGTGGAGCAGTGTTTTTCCACCTTTTTTGGGCAAAGGCACACTTGTTTCATGAAAAAAATCACGAGGCACACCACCATTAGAAAATGTTAAAAAATTTGACTCTGTGCCTATATTGACTATATATAAAGTAATTCTCTTGAATAGGAATCATATAAACAAATTTTTCCCACGGCACACCAGGCAACATCTCGCGGCACACTAGTGTGCCGCGGAACAGTGGTTGAAAAACACTGCAGTGGAGCACTTACTGTTCCCAACCCTACCTCTGTGGAAAGCCATCTAATTAGACTTTAATTTGATGTTGAGATGTTTTGAGGAGGTAAATTAATTATTATTTTATTTTATACGAATGTTATGTATCTGATGTTAGCCACCCTGAGCCCGACTTCGGCCGGGGAGGGCGGGATATAAATAAAAGTTTTTTATTATTATTACTTGTTATTATTCCTTTGTAAGAAAATATGAAATAACATAAAACCATTTTTTCGGGGTGGGGAAATCAATGGGGGGTTTGACAAGAAATTTTCCGCACCGGGTACCAATTTACCTTGCTACGCCCCTGGGAACAGGAGCCTCCTAACAATTCTCTTTAGAAGATATCTGAAGGCAGCCCTGTTTAGGGAAGTTTTAAATGTTTGATGTTCTATTGTATTTTTAATATTTTGTTAATATTTTGTTGGGAGCCACCCAGAGTGGATGGGGAAACCCAGCCAGATGGGCAGGGTATTAATAATAATAATAATAATAATAATAATAATAATAATCTCTGCACCATTAACAAACTACAGCTCCCAGAATTCTATGGGAGACGCCATGACGCAGCACTTTAAATATGCAGTATGAATGTGTAAAGTACACAATTCTTCTGAACAACATGCGTGTGATTTTGAGTTGCTCTGTGTCCCTTTTTCAAACGATTAATTTTATGGAAAAAAGAGCCCACCATTTTAGAGCAGCGCACCATATAATCTATTAATAATGTCCTACAAGACAAGGCAACTGCCTCGTTCACCTATCCAGGGTTCCTACTCTGGATAACACCCCAACATAATACCTGAATACAGTTGTACCATGGAAGTCGAATGGAATCCGTTCCGGGAGTCCGTTCAACTTCCAAAACGTTCGGAAACCAAAGCGCGGCTTCTGATTGGCTGCATGAAGCTCCTGCAGCCAATCGGAAGCCCAAAAATAGTTCACAAACCAGAACAGTCACATCCGAGTTTGCAGCATTCGGGAGCCAAAACATTCGAGAACTAAGCTGTTCGAAAACCAACGAACGACCTTATTCAGTGCGTCAGCAAAGCCTAGCAAATTACAAATTATTTCAAGCATGTCTCTAGTTCTCATGGTGTTTTGAGAAGGAAAGAAAAAGTTACTCTCGTGAGCAGATGCGAAGGAAGGGGGTAAACTCTCCTTCCTGGGAGGTTTTTAAGCAGAGGTTGGATGGCCATCTGCCATGGATGCTTCAGCTGCGATTCCTGCATTGCAGGGGGTTGGACTAGATGACCCTCGGGGTCCCTTCCAACAATTCCACGATTCTGCGACTCTTAACCACACACGTCTCCACACTGCCTGACCAGGAAGCAGGATGGAGAATCCAGCCCTTGCTTGGCCACAAGGGAGCACGGGATCTGACTCGTTTGGGAGAACAGCTCCTAATCCCAGAATAAATGTGTGAATCACAGTAATGAGGGACGGGCAGACATTGCAGATACACAACACTGATGCGTTGTATAGAATGTCGGCGGGGGTGGGGTGGGGTTTATTGTTTTTACTTTGATTATGTATTTTGTGGTTTTATATTTTGATTTTATTCTCTGAACCTCCCTGAGACCTCTGGGTATAGGATGGAATAATAATAATAATAATAATAATAATAATAATAATAATAATCTACTTGCACTGGCGTGCTTTCGAACTGCTGGGTTGGCAGGAGCTGGGACCGAGCAACGGGAGCTCACCCCGTTGCTGGGATTCGAACCGCTGACCTTCTGATCGGCAAGCCCAAGAGGCTCAGTGGTTTAGACCACAGCGCCACCGGTGTACCTCTGCATTAGAGAAGAGCAGGCGTTGAGCAAGGAACCCCGAGGAGGAAGGTTCTGGAGGACGAGCTGCCCGGAGGAGGGGGGGTCCCTGTGTGTTTGCTCTCACTTGTGCATCTCTCTGGAGACAGCGAGTGGGAACAGATGGTCCAGCTTCAAGGGGACGGACGGCCGCGCAGAGAACGAGGAGAGGTTTCTTCTGCCTCGGTGGCTTCAGCAGTTATTCAGGTGGATGATCGCCTCGAGCAGAGCAGTTTGGAACAAAATGTTGCCTAGGCTACGGTCCTCAGCCCACCCTCTGTCGAAAGCAACGGGCCTTGCTTCCAAGTAAACAGGAGGAGAGGAGGAGGCCGGGCGAGGGAAAGGGGGAGACCTTCGCTTCTGGTGGCCAAAATGGAATACAACTGTCATCATCTCCGGCTGCTAGCTGGAGATCATGGGGTCTTGCAACATCAGGGGCATCAAAATCATTATTATTTTGCCTACTGTAGCTTCTTATTGGTTTCCTTTGGACTTAAAAGTGGCAAACCACCTGGGTAGAGAAGCAGGATGGAAGCAGAACAAACAAAGAAGGTTACGATCCTGACCCCCTTTACTTGGGAGGAAGCCCCGCTGAATGCAACAGGGCTTGCTCCTAAGTAGACACGGTGATAAAAGGAAAATGCCTCCGATGAAACCTGGTCTCCCTTCTTTTCATACATAAGGGAGGAAGCTCTCCCAGCAACCTCACAAAACTTCCTGTGGAGAATCGATATGGGCTGCCAGTATTTGAAGACCATGTAAAAGGATATTGGCCTGGCAACTGCTTTGTATAATATAGGCAGGTGGTTTAAAAAACCTATTTTATTTTCTCCGATTTTAATCAACACGTTGTGGCTGGGTTACCTCAGCTGCCTTGGAACTGCTATTGTCGCACTATGTGTTGCTCTGTGCTGTATTCTGTTTTACTGAATTTGAATGAAGCCATTTCACTGCATTTTTAATTTAAGCTTTTAAGCTAATGGGTGGAGAACTTGCAGCCCTCAAAATGCACCCCACACACCTGTGCACATCCAACAACCCAGGTGATACTCCAGATCAGTGTTTCCCAGACTTGGGTCTCTAGCTTTTTCTTGAACTACACTTCCCATCATCCCTGACCACTGGTCCTGGTAGCGGGGGTTTTATTCTGATTGTGTATGTTGTGATATTTTCTGTGAAATGCCCTGAGACCTCCAGGTATAGGGCGGAATAATAATAATAATAATAATAATAATAATAATAATAATAATAATTTATACCCCACCCATCTGGCTGGGTTTCCCCAGTTACCCTGGGCAGCTCCCAACAGAATATTAAAAACACAATAAGAGTATGAAAAGAGCCTTTCTGGATCCGAACGTATCTAGTTCACCTTCCCATTTTCGACAGTAGTCAGCCAGATGTGTCTGGGAAGCAAAGACAGCTTTGTCCATCTCTAGCCGTTTTTTTTACAAAGAGTGTGGCCCCCAACAAGAGCAAACACCCAATCCTTTGCAAGCTTAAACGGTAAAGGGACCCCTGACCATTAGGTCCAGTCGCAGACGACTCTGGGGTTGCGGTGCTCATCTCATGTTACTGGCCGAGGGAGCCGGCGTACAGCTTCCGGGTCATGTGGCCAGCATGACTAAGCCGCTTCTGGCGAACCAGGAAACGCCGTTTACCTTCCCGCCTGAGTGGTACCTATTTATCTACTTGCACTTTGACGTGCTTTCGAACTGCTAGGCTGGCAGGAGCAGGGACCGAGCAACGGGAGCTCACCCCGTTGTGGGGATTCGAACCGCCGACATTCTGATCGGCAAGCCCCAGGCTCTGTGGTTTAACCCACAGCGCCACCCACGCCCTTGGGAGTAAGTCCTTGCTCCCAAGCAGACACAAATGGGCTGTGCTGTTTCGGGGCTCGGGGTCCGAAATGTGCAAGGAATCCCAAGACATAACTGGTCTCTCAAGCACCCCATCATGAAGACAGCAAAAGCAGCAGTCCCAGAACCGCCCCCGCCTCTCTCAGAAGAAGAAAGAGACTCTTATATTCCACCCCACGTTGTAAATTCCCAGGCGAAGACTTACTCTGTCTCCAGAGCCAGCCGCATTTCAACAGGGCCATTTCTGCAGAGATCTCCAGGCTGATCTATACCGGCAGGAGAAGAATTTAAGAAAAGGAAAGGCGGGAGTTAGGAATTAAGAACCACCAGGATGTAACATCAGATCACCTTCGCACCTCAGCCAGCTCTCCGAGAAAACAACTTGTTTTTCTGCTAGTGGGAATTTTCCAACCGTGGGGTGGAGAGGAGGGAGGAGAGCGGCAATTGGGGTCACTGGACTTCTAAATAAAGGCACTGAGTGTGCAGCTAACCAGATCTTTTTTTTAATGCTCCTCTCGAATTATCTCTGTTATGTAAATTACAAAAGGGTGGGGAGGAGGGAAGAGGGAGGCTGTCGTTTCTTTTCCCTGTGCGGGATTTAGAGATTAGCATTTTGCTTCTATGTTTAACCGAAGCTATCTCTAGAACATACCTGGAGCAGGGCGTTGCTTCCAAGCAGCCTTCCCCAACCTGGGGCCCTCCAGCTGTTCTGGACTACAATTCCCATAATTCCACCCCTAGTGGGACAAAGGTCCGTATAGTTAAAGCTATGGTTTTCCCAGTAGTGATGTATTTACAGCATGTTATGGTTGAGAGAAAAGAAATGACAAACCTAGACAGCATCTTAAAAAGCAGAGACATCACCTTGCCGACAAAGGTCCTTATGGTTAAAGCTCTGGTTTTCCCAGTAGTGATGTATGGAAGTGAGAGCTGGACCATCAAGAAGGCTGATCGCCGAAGAATTGATGCTTTTGAATTATGGTACTGGAGGAGACTCGTGAGAGTCCCATGGACTGCAAGAAGATCAAACCTATCCATCCTTAAAGAAATCAGCCCTGAGTGCTCACTAGAAGGACAGATCCTGAAGTTGAGGCTCCAGTACTTTGGCCACCTCATGAGAAGAGAAGACTCCCTGGAAAAGACCCTGATGTTGGGAAAGATGGAGGGCACAAGGAGAAGGGGACGACAGAGGATGAGATGGTTGGACAGTGTTCTCGAAGCGACTGGCATGAGTCTGATCAAACTGCGGGAGGCAGTGGAAGACAGGAGTGCCTGGCGTGCTCTGGTCCAAGGGGTCATGAAGAGTCGGACACGACTAAATGACTAAACAACAGTGGGGCTGGTGGGAGTTGTATTCTGAAACACCTGGAAGAGCCTGGGTTGTGGAGAAGGCTGCTTTAAACTGCTTCCTAAAAGTCCCCGGCTCCTTTCTGCTGCTGCTGCTGAGCTGTTGCAAAAACACCCCTTCGCTGTGCAGTCAGGCTCACCATGAAAACCAGGGGGGGGGGGAGAGAGAGAGAGTATAAACACCCACCCACTCAGCGGAGGGGCTCTGCCAAGTAAACAAACCCACACCGCTTGAAAGCATATGATTTCGCTAATTTGCACAGACGCACAGAGCAGAGAACTTGGCAGGAGTACAGAAATTGGATCAGAAAAGTGTGTGTGTGGGGGGGGAATCTAAGCATGGCACCACAAAGTGGCCAGGCAAGGGGGTTGGGGGAAATGTGGTATAATGGTTAGTGTTGGATTTGGACCTGGGAGAGATAAGGGTTCGAATCCTCCCACTCAGCCATGAACCTTTCACTGGGTGAGCATGGACCCAGCCACTGCCTTCTCTCACCACATCCCTCCTTCCCCTTCCCTCTCTCCCCCCCCCTTCTCGGCCCCCCTCCACCCCACATTGCTTACGACAAAAAATGCCTCAAATTGACTGTAATTGACCTTCACGAAAGACTCCACTGAATGTACTCCTGTTACTTATGGGAAATCTTTCAATAAAATATATATTTAAAATAATAATAATGAGGGGGGGGGAGAACCATGTAGGCCACCTGGAGTTCCTTGTAGCCAATCAGAGGGGATATAAATGCAATCAATCAATCAATGGGGTGGGGTGGCCCAGAGCAGAAACGGGAGAAGAAAGATTCGGGTCTGCAGAATCATAGGAGCACATGGAATCCTAAATTAAACAATTTTTTAAAAATAAAAAATCTGTTTTTTAGTCTATGAAATACATGAAGATAAAAACGAGTGGTGAAAATTCCAGGAGTTTCGTTCAAACGGGGCAACAAAAATACTACAGAAAAGTACCATTGAGGCTGTCGCCCAATACTGTATACGCTTATAAGAGAGCAAGCCTCATCTGACTCTTCCTGGCGCTTCCCCCCAGGTAAACGTGCCTCGGATCTACCTGGTTGGATGAAGCCTGCAAGGCGAGGGAGAAATGTGGAGAAGAGAGGAGATACACGATATATGTTTTTTTTCCCCCGGTGGCGGCAGGAGAAACCCAGAGCCTGATGGAAAAGGATCCCCAAAGTTTATCTCTGCGTTCCCGTCTCTGCCCGCACAAATCTGCTCCGCTAATCTGGAGCTTGAAACTGGACGCAAACTATATTTGCGATTCCCCCTCCGGCAGAGGTAAGAGAACTCAAAATGAACCCGGGTCGTCGCGCTCTTACGTTGTCTAGACCAGGGTTCGGTTACACCCGCTTGCTAGACCGCCCAGATCACTCACATTTCTCCTGAACGGAGGGGCTGGATCCGCTTTAGGGCTGGGTAAGGTGAATCAGCTCCGCTAGCCTCCTTCCCACACCAAGCCTGGGATCGGGGCGGCTGCCTTGTCGCCTCTCTCTCTCTCTCTCTCTCTCTCCTCCCTTCCCACCTTGTGGATCCGTTGCAAATAAGAAGCTGCGCCGCCTCTCCCGGGGTTGCAAAGATACGCAGGAGATGCCCAGGTATCCCAGGGCTTGCCTGCTTCCTTGCGCGCAAAGAAACTCCGCCACGCGCCACCCCTTTGCACCATCCCTCGCCCAGCCCATCAGGTCCAAGTCCTCTCTTCCCCACCCACCCGCCTCACCCTGCTTTTTACCTAGAGAGCCCCCGGCGCGCGCTGCCACCTTTCCCGGGACTCGCCGGGCAGCCACATCAAACCTCTGGCAGATGGAAACACAACGCCAGCGCTCGCTCTCCCTCCCTCCCTCTCTCCCTCTCCCCCCCTCTCTCTGCATAGAATTCTGGGAGTCGTAGTTTGCACTGGGCAGCGCAGCCCGGGATGGACTCCAGCTCCCAGGATGCAAGAGGAGGAGGAGATGCTCGCCTTCATTTCCCCAAAAGGCCCCCCCTCACCTGACTCCCCCTGTTTCGTTGTGCATCCTTTGCAAAGGGGAAGAATGTCCTTCCAGCATAATGCTGTCTGGTGCCTGCTCAGAAATCAGCCCCATTGCTTTCTAATGGGGCTTACTCCCAGGTATAAGGGCATCTAGGATCTGCAGCCTTGGAGAAAACAGAAAATTGGAGAGCTAAATCTCCCTCCGTCGGTGTCCCTCCCTCTGCAAATTCCCGGTGCTTTTTTTCTTTAAATATGTTTAGGGGTACTCTCATCTTGACTCAAGAAAATCACAATTTTATAGTTCAAATATGGGGGGAATAAACACAATAAATGGAGAAAAGTGCAAAGATTCACAAAATGTTTAGGGGTATGTGTCGTCGTCCCTGTCCCCCCCCCCCCCCCGAAAAAAGCACTGGGCATTCCAGGCTTCCAGTCCAAGTGGGACTTTGTTCTTTAGCTGTCTGTAGCAGGCTTTGGATAGGAAAAGAGCCGCAAGCTGTGTCCACACCATACAGTACATTTAAAGGAGACCCCCCCACACACACACACACCCCATCCCCATAGAGAATCCTGGAAACTATAGTGGGTTTTTTTAAGTGCTGGGAATTGTAGTTCTCTGAGGGGGGTAAACTACGGTTCCCAGAATTCTTTATGGGGAGGAGATGCACTTTCTCACCAAAGTGGTGCATGCTCTGGTTATCTCCCGCTTGGACTACTGCAATGCGCTCTATGTGGGGCTACCTTTGAAGGTGACCCGGAAACTGCAATTAATCCAAAATGCGGCAGCTAGACTGGTGACTGGGAGTGGCCGCCGGGACCACATAACACCGGTCCTGAGAGATCTGCATTGGCTCCCAGTACGTTTCCGAGCACAATTCAAAGTGTTGGTGCTGACCTTTAAAGCCCTAAACGGCCTCGGTCCTGTATACCTGAAGGAGCGTCTCCACCCCCATCATTCAGCCCGGACACTGAGATCCAGCGCCGAGGGCCTTCTGTTGGTTCCCTCACTGCGAGAAGCAAAACTACAGGGAACCAGGCAGAGGGCCTTCTCGGTAGTGGCGCCCGCCCTGTGGAACGCCCTCCCATCACAGGTCAGGGAAATAAACAACTACCTGACATTCAGAAAAAACCTGAAGGCAGCCCTTTTTAGGGAAGTTTTTAATGTTTGATATTTTTGTATTTGATTTCTGTTGGAAGCCGCCCAGAGTGGCTGGGGAAATCCAGCCAGATGGGCGGGGTACAAATAATAAATATTATTATTATTATTATTATTGTTATTATTATTATTATTATTATGTTGCATATGCAGCCTGGGCAGGTGTAATTACGGCAGCTGGAAGTGTGTGCAGCAGCGATGCTCCCATCTGTTCCCCGCAGCGTGTTTCTCATCTTGCTCTATTTTTAGTGGCACTTCGGCACATCGGCTGCTGAAATGATGCTCCGGTGACTTGCGCCCCCCCCTCCACACCGCCCTTTGGCTTAGAGAAAGGACAAGAGGCACTGGCCGTGCCAAAACAGAAGGCCACAGAGGCCCACACTCTTGTGTCCCTCCTTACGTAAGGCTTTGGCAAAACAGGAAAAACCGGTGACCGGATGAAGCGGACAAAGGCATCCTTCCTCTGCCTTGGCGGCCACGACAACCAGGCGTGTGCCAGGCATGCATCTACTCGGGAGGAGGCACCCCAAGTTGTTTTCACCACTGCTCACCCCGGCTCGCTAAAAACAATCATTTAAAAGTAATTGAACTCTAATGGAATTAAAATTTTATTAATTTTTTTTTTAAACCAGCCTATTGAAATATAGGTAATGAAAACAGAACTGCACTATTAAAAGCCCTTTCCTTAAAAAAAGGGGTGGGTGGGGGAGCCAGTTCCCAAAGGCCTTTCGGGATAAGAGAGTCTCCACCTGCTGGTGGAAGGACAACAAGGAGGGAGCAGGTCTGGCTTCTCTAGGGAAGGAGTTCCAAAGTTGTCTGGGAGCAGCCACCACCCAGAAGGCCCTGTCCTGCGTCCCTGTGAGGGTGGTGGGACTGAAAGAAGCCCCTTCCATGAAGACCTCACAGCCTGGGCAAATTCCTATGAGAAACTATGGTCTTTTGGATAATCTGGACCAGGGGCCAGCAACCTTTTTCAGCCATGGGCCGGTCCACCGTCCCTCAGACCATGTTGTGGGTCAGACAATATTTTTTGGGGGGAAATGAACAAATTCCTATGCCCCACAAATAACCCAGAGATGCATTTTAAACAAAAGCACACATTCTATTCATATAAAAACACCAGGCAGGCGCCACAAATTACCCAGAGATGCATTTTAAATAAAAGGACATATTCTACTCATGTAAAAACACGCTGATTCCCAGACCGTCTGTGGGCTGGATTGAGAAGGCGATTGGGCTGCATCCAGCCCACGGGCCTTAGGTTGCCTTCCCCTGGTCTGGACCTAACTAGCACTTTGAATTGTGCCCCGAAACAGATTGATAACCAGTGGTTACCTGGCCAGTTCCTTACCCAGCCAAGAGATTGGCCTGTTTCTCCCTCCAGGATGTGGAAAGAAAACAGATCCCCCCCTTCGTTCAAGAGCAAAGATTGAACAGGGAGAGTTTACTACAGTGTTGCTCATGCCTTCCCACGGACAGACACTGACGCCATCTGCTTATTTACCATGCGCATGAATGAGACTCTGGGGAATCTGGGCTCTCCCCCAGAGCTGCACCCTGAACCCAAACGGTTCTGACATCTTGAAGAAAACGAGCTTGTTGATATCAAGGCTCATTTTACAAGGAGGATATGAAAAAAGGCTCATTTTACAAGGAGCACAGGGGCAGGTGGGAAGAGGAATGTTCAAGAGCACCATTGCACCCAGCTGCTTGAGAAACCGGGTGTGGAATTGTTTCCATTGGAGTTTTGCTGCCGATAACAACTGGGGGAAATTACCTCTGAGCACGGATGGCATTCGTTCACCGTCCTACCAATTAGCTACAGGCAAGGCGGACATATTAGGAATTGGGAAGGAGGTCCACGATGACCAGCTGACAGGGTGTGTGTGTGTGTGTGTGTCTGTTTGTCCATCCTGCCCTCTCTTGTGGCTGCTACACTACTCTGGAAAAGAGGAGACTGAGAGGAGATATACCGTATTTTTCACTCCATAGGGCGCAACTCGTTTTAGAGGAAGAAACAAGGGAAAAATATTTTTCTGGTTTTCCTCCTTTAAAAGCCCTATTTTTTTGTTTTTGTTTTTTTGAGGATCAGCTAAAAGTTTTGCAGCTTTTTTTGCAAAGGGAAAAGCCCTGGTTTTTTTTTGAGGATGAGCTAAAAGTTTTGCAGCTTTTTTTGCAAAGGGAAAAGCCCTGGTTTTTTTTATAAGGCCCATTTTTATGGCGTTCAACTCACATTTCTGCAGCTTCTGAAGGAAAGAGAGCCATTTCTACAGTTTCTAGAAAGATAATCTAATCAGCCAGTCACATGTCGCTGGGGAAACAAACAACCTCCCTCTGTAGCACATTCAACAATGGAGGCCTGGGCAAGGGGGCAGCCGAAAGGGAGCCGGGACTCTTATCTCTCTCCCGATCTCTTGCTGATCAGCTGCTGAGCAGGGTCCTTTCAACACCCCCTTTTCTCTTTGTAAGAAAAAAAGCACTATCTGCTTTTGGCCCCTCGGCAATTCGGCCATTCGCTCCATAAGATGCACAGATATTTCCCCTTAATTTTCAGGAGGAAAAAAGTGTGTCTTATGGAGCGAACAATACAGTAATAGCCATCTTCAAGTATCTCAAGGGCTGTCACATGGGGGAGGGAGCAAGCTTGTTTTCTCCCAATGTGGAAGGTAGGACTCGAACCCATGGCTTCAAGTTACAAGAAAGGAGATTCCGACTCAACATCAGGAAGACTTTTCTGATGGTAAGAGCTGTTTGCAGTGGGACAAACTCCTTCCTTGGCAGTTTCTAAGCAGAGGTTGGATGGCCATCTGTCTTGGATGCCTTAGCTGAGATTCCCGCATTGCAGGGGGTTGGACTAAATGACCCTCGGGATCCCTTCCAGCTCTACAATTCTACACTACAATGACTCCATGTTCTTGACAATATGTCTGGCCCAGCTATTCATTGCAGCTATTTTTAGTTCCCACCTTGTCAGCTCAGTTTATGCTCCGTCATACCTCACTGTCATGCTCAGCAGACAGCCTGAGAGTTATTCATCCTAATGCTGTAAGCATTGGAACTTCAGGCCAGCAGTGAGATTTCTACACCTTTGGGTCCTTCTTGTCCATCAGGATCGGACCAATGATACCAGCCACCTGCTCAGAGCAGCAAGAGATTGAGAAATAACAGCGGAGAGGTGCAAGAAGCTCATCCCAGGAACCTGGTGTCAGGGACCAGGAGTCAGAGTCCTCTTCAGGTGAGGTATACCACACAGGGAGGCCAATTCTGGATCCACACGTCCTTCCACAGTGGGGACATAGGTTTCCGGGCGGGATTTGATCACGGTGAAGGTTTGCCAAGCGAGCCTTCCTCTTAGCACGTTTCTCCTTTGCGTCCTGAGTTCGAGTGTCTTCAAAGACAAAATAGACTGGAAAGAGAAGTGGCTGAATTGCAACCAATCACCAAACTTAAAACCATGGAGAAACCTGGTCTGAACGAAGACATTGGATTCTTATCTCATTATACATGACAAAGCTATCTTTAGCCATCTCACCCCTTGCCTTTCCCCGAAAGACCAATTGCAGCCATTCCCACCACCCTTCTGAGTAATACCCCTCCCCACTCCCTCACTATATTTAAGGGTCTGGTGACTTCCGTTTCAGTGTATCTGAAGAAGTGTGCATGCACACGAAAGCTCATACCAAGAACAAACTTAGTTGGTCTCTAAAGTGCTACTGGAAGGAATTTTTTATTTTATTTTGTTTTGACTATGGCAGACCAACACGGCTACCTACCTGTAATTCAAAGCCCATGACACCTTTGGTAGAGGATGTTCTCCAACTGGAGCGCTCGCAGGCCAGTGTTTCCCAGTTGTCGGTGTTTATGCTACATTTTTTTTAGGTTTGCCTCAAGAGAGTCTTTAAACCTCTTTTGTTGACCACCAGCATTACGCTTTCCATCTTTCAGTTCGGAATAGAGCAGTTGCTTTGGAAGATGATAATCGGGCATCCGCACAACATGACCAGTCCAACAAAGTTAGTGTTGAAGTCCAACAGTTAAACATAAAGAACTTGCTTCGTTTTACTGGCGGTGGATTCTCAGACGGCTCAGCAATGGAAGTCATGTGCAATGCTCCCTAAAGAGGAATGTTTCTTCAGTGATGGGATATAGCCTTGTCTGAGCATCTTTCACAATGCAGAGGACTGGTCAGAGGTGAAGCAAAGAAAGACCAGTTCCAGGAACTGTTTTGTTATTATTATTATTTCCCCTATTTAAAAGGACTAAAAATAAACAGGCCCTCCAAACACCTGCGCCTCACTTTGGAGGGGCTGCACTGCTGCCTAAAAATCAAACCAAACTGGTGAACGACTCTCCTAAGATCGTTTAATTATTTGCTGCCACTGGTCCCATCACCTCCTGGCAAATAGAAGGGGAAGAAATGGAGGCAGTGAGAGATTTCACTTTCCATCACTGCAGATGGTGACAGCAGTCACGAAATTAGAAGACGCCTGCTTCTTGGGAGAAAAGCAATGACAAACCTAGACAGGATCTTAAAAAGCAGAGAAATCACCTTGCCAACAAAGGTCCGTATAGTTAAAGCTATGGTTGGGAAAGATGGAGGGCACAAGGAGAAGGGGACGACAGAGGATGAGATGGTTGGACAGGGTTCTCAAGGCGACTGGCATGAGTTTGGCCAAACTGCGGGAGGCAGTGGAGGATAGGGGTGCCTGGCGTGCTCTGGTCCATGGGGTCATGAAGAGTCGGACACGACTGAATGACTGAACAACAACAACAAATATAAATCTAATAAATCAAATAAACACAGGTATTCCCCTATTGTCTTGTACATTTTCTCTCTAAAGCATTGGTTGTGCATGACCAGAGATTGCAAACACGGCTGCTTGTGTTAGAGCCTATGTGTTAGAACAGCTTGTGTTAGAGCCTATGTGTTAGAACAGGGGTGGCCAAAACAGCCCAAGAGGTGCTCATAAACATTCCTCTTCTTCTTCTTCTTCTTCTTCTTCTTCTTCTTCTTCTTCTTCTTCTTCTTCCTCTTCTTCTTCTGCAATTCCTCATAGCCAAGTAAGATTGTGTTCCATAAACACAGTTTTAACAATGAGTCCCTAAGTGTCTGTTGTGGTGTCTTCAAAGACTGGAGGCAAGAAGTAGGTACAACATTTCTTTATTTCAGGTGCTGGAAGAACTCAAGGGAATGGGGAAAACTGGGGTTTATATAGACACAGTTATCTAGTGGAGAGAGATACATTTTGGCGGGAGCCAATGGCACGGCTTCCCTCCTGTGGGAACCAATCCAACAGAGGATCCAAATTCTGCTCCCTGCCTCAGCAAATGGTTGCCGTTCCCGCTGTAACTAGTACATTCAAATAAAGACTGTAATACAACACAATACATTATGCTAATATCTAGACTGCGTTATTACTTAATACACAACACCCCCCCACGCTTAGCGGGAATGACACACGTAGTCTTTCAGGAACTGTGGCTTCCTGCGATCTCTACCCGATCGTCTCACCTCTGGTGTTGTGACCTGAGGAATTGGCGGCTGAGGGATCTCCTCGGGTGTATTGGCTACCCCTGTCCCTGCTAAAGGTTCCCCCAGCTCATTTTCTTCCGCCAGCTCTGTGTGTTCAGCGGGTAGTGCACCGTCTGACTGCCCTGGCGGGGCATTAACCAGTGCAGGTGTCTCTACCTGGCTCGGGGATGGCGACTCCCCATTTAATGCAGAGGCGTTAGGTTCCTCGGCATCACTCCGGCTGGGTATCCTGCGTCTCAGCTGATCCACATGCCTGCGCCAGACCTGACCTTGTGATAACGTGACATGATATGATACGGGACCGGTGGCCCGTGAAATGACTCCCGGAACCCAAATCGGACCTCTGGCATAATTTCTCACCCACACGAGATCCTCCGGATTAAAGTGTCTCGTTCTATCCCCTTCAGGTGGGGGTGGCTCCCGTGCAGGACGCGAGGGCATCCTATCTGGATGCACAAAGTCCAGGACTGTCACCAACCTTCGGCCTAATAGCAGCTCAGCTGGTGATTTCCCTGTGGCTGTGCAGGGTGTGGCGTGCTGCAAGAATAGCATACGAGCTATCCGGGCTGCCCAGTCACCCTCCATTAGACGTGAAATAGCCCCTTTTGCGGTTCGCACCATTCGTTCTGCTTGACCATTAGAGGAGGGGTGAAAAGGGGCAGAGGTCACTCCTCGTATGAAATTGTCAGCAAGGAACCCTCTGAACTCATTTGACACGAATGCTGCCCCATTGTCTGACACCACTGTTCCTGGCAGACCATGCGTGGCAAACAAGCGCCTTAAAACCTTGATAACGGCTGCTGATGTGGGACTGGAAACTAAGGCTACCTCCAACCATTTCGAGTATGCGTCGACCACAACCAAAAATGTTTTCCCTTGAAAGGGGCCCGCGAAATCTATGTGAAGACGGTTCCATGGCGCCTTTGACTGTTCCCACCAATGAATAGGTGCCCCGGGAACCTCTGGTCGAACCTCTTGGCATGTTTTGCACGTGTTTACCCACATTTCTATTTCCTTATCCATCCCTGGCCACCACACATAACAACGCGCCAGGGATTTCATCCTGACCATTCCCGGGTGCCCCATGTGCAAGGTCTCTAGAATGCGATTCCTCAGTGGGTTAGGAATGACCACCCTGTCCCCCCACAGTATGCACCCCTTATGAAGTGACAACTCATGCTGCCGCATTACGAATGGGCGGAATTTTTCTTCTTGGCCCCCACTGGGCCACCCCCTCCCTACCCAGGCGAGGACTCGGGAGAGTGTGGGGTCCTTTCGCGTCCTGGCCGCCACTTCTTCCGCGGTCACAGGAGCGCCTGGCAGAGTTTCCAACATCGTGACCTGTTCGGCTGGTGCTGGATCACAATCACCAGTTCCCTGGAGTGGCAGCCGGCTGAGGGCGTCTGCGTGACAGAGCAATTTCCCTTTCACATGACATATTTTATATTGGAACCCATTTAAAAAGATCGACCACCTGAGCATTCTAGGAGACAGGATTTGAGGAGTTTGTTTGTTGGGGTTAAACAGGCCTAGTAATGGCTTGTGGTCCGTTTCGATTAGGAACGATCGCCCATACACATAGTCATAGAATTTCTTAACCCCCGCTACCACAGCCAATGCCTCTCTGTCAATCTGCGCGTAGTTCCTCTCGGTGGAAGTAAGAGTCCTTGAATAGAATGAGATGGGTCTGTCTGACCCATCCGCCTCTCTGTGGCTGAGCACGGCTCCCAAACCATATTGCGATGCATCACAAGCGAGTACGAGGGGCTTCGTTTCGTCATAATGTGCCAAAACGCTCTCAGCAGACAACATTCCCCTTATGGTTTCGAAAGCCTTTTGTTGCGGCTTTCCCCAATGCCAGACGCACCTCTTCTGCAGAAGCCTGTGCAAGGGCTCTGCCACCGCTGCTTTGTGCGGTAAAAACGCATGGTAAAAGTTTACCAGACCCAAAAATGATTGGAGTTCCGTTTTGTTGCTGGGTTTGGGTGCATTAGCGATGGCCCTAACCTTGCTTTCCATGGGGTGCACTCCCTCAGCATCAATGGTGTAACCGAGGAAATCCACCGTAGGAACTCCAAAAATACATTTCTCCTTTTTTAGATGGAGTCCAGCTTCCTGGAACTTGTAAAGCACCTGTCTGATGCGGCTTTCCAACTCGTGGGGGTTCCTCCCCGATATTAGGACATCATCAAAATACACGAGTGTGCCCGGTACTTCCCTTAATAACCTTTCCATAATGCCCTGGAATATTCCCGGAGCTACACTTACTCCAAATTGCAATCGGTTTACCTTAAATGTCCCTTTGTGGGTTACGATAGTCTGAGCCTCTGCGGTCTGTGGTGTTACAGGTAACTGCTGGTACGCCTGGGCAAGATCAATTTTTGCAAATACCTTGCCTCCCGCCAACTTTGCTAGCAGTTGCGACACCACTGGAATGGGGTAAGAATTTCCCCGAATTGCCTTATTTATTGTGCATTTATAGTCTGCGCAGATACGCACTTCCCCGTTTGCCTTTAGCGGGGTCACTATTGGGGTTTCCCACCGTGCTGAGTCAACTGGTTCCAATACCTTTTGCTGGACTAGTTTGTCGAGTTCTGCCTCTATCTTGGGCTGCAAGGCAAATGGTACTCGTCTTGGTTTAAGGCGGACTGGAGTCACCCCTTGGTCCAACTCAAAATTAATGGGGGGCCCTTTATAGCACCCCAGACTGCCATCAAATAATGGTGTGAACTCCTCATAAAGCTTCTCGAATGTGTTTGGGGCTATTGTTATGGCGTTCAACCCAGATATGCCCAGCCCTAAAGCAGGAAACCAGTCTGTTCCCAATAGGCTAGTGCGCTTTCCCTTGGCAATCACCAGCTTAAGCACAGCCCTTTTGTTTTTAAAACTTACATTGACGGAACACATTCCAAGGATGTGTATCCGGCAGGCCGAGTACGATTGTAATGTGGCGGGGAATGGCTCCAATGGAGGAAGCTTACCCCCTAAAAAAAACGACCTCGCTGTTTTGTCGGAGACAATTGTGAATCCTGACCCAGAATCTACCTCCATCTGGCAAGGGTGGCCCTCAATGCTGACCTGGATTGATGCCTTCCCCTGAGCAGGAAACTGAACAGTCTTGCCCTCAATCTCGGTGAGGTAGTTGCAGTCGTCCACAACGTGTGCCGATGAGTTTTCCTGTCGCCGGGACGATCGCGGGGATCCTGATGTTCCCCCGGTAGCCGACCTGCATACCCGAGCAATGTGGCCCATTTTTCCGCAAATGCGGCACGTGGCATTCCGGAACCGGCACTTCCGACGTTCGTGCGCACCCCCACAACCGGGGCATTCTAGTTTTCTTCCCTTCGTTCCCGATGAACCAGCCCCCAGGGATCCAACGGCGCGGGATGGACTCTGGGACGGGCTGGACTCCTGGCTGCACATAGCGTGGGCTGTTTCTGCTGCCGGCCTGGTGCTTCGTTGTGGGGTTTTCTGCTTTTCCCCCTCTGCGGTCTCCGTGGCTAAGGCCTCGCGCACTGCCGTTGCTAGATCCACCTCTTCCTTTGCAGCGATTCGACGGCGGGCCTTACTACTGCTCAGGCCGCCAATGAACTGGTCAAGCAGCGCCTCCTCAAGAGCCACGAACTGACATTGCCTCGCCAGGACCTTCAGCTCAGCAAGGAACATGGAGACCGATTCGCCATCCTTCTGCCTCCTATTATGGAACTCTATGCGGCGTGTTGTCTTAGTTGCTGCTGGGGCCAGGTGCCTCGTAAGTTGGTCTGTTATCTGCGCCAGCGTCGCTGTTTCTAGCGTGAGAGGAGCCACCAACCCTCGGGCCAACTCGAAAACTTCGGCACCGCAGCAACTCAGAAAAACAGCCTTCTTCCTGTCGCTGTTGGTGATTCCTTGCGCGGCAGCAGCAAAACCAAAACGTTGGAGATAGGAATCCCAAGCCTCCGCGGCTCCCGGTTTGAACGGCTCAATTATCTTACTTCCTGCCATGGCGTGATCAGGAGCGTTTACGACTTCTTCCTCCTCTTCTGCTGACTCCGGATGCCGATCACTGTCCTCCATTTACGGCAAGCCGGATCCCACCTTCGTCGCCAGAATGTGGTGTCGTCAAAGACTGGAGGCAAGAAGTAGGTACAACATTTCTTTATTTCAGGTGCTGGAAGAACTCAAGGGAATGGGGAAAACTGGGGTTTATATAGACACAGTTATCTAGTGGAGAGAGATACATTTTGGCGGGAGCCAATGGCACGGCTTCCCTCCTGTGGGAACCAATCCAACAGAGGATCCAAATTCTGCTCCCTGCCTCAGCAAATGGTTGCCGTTCCCGCTGTAACTAGTACATTCAAATAAAGACTGTAATACAACACAATACATTATGCTAATATCTAGACTGCGTTATTACTTAATACACAACATCTGTTGAGGCCAATTCTGGATCCACACGTCCTTCCACAGTGGGGACATAGGTTTCTTGGCCAGAGTAGATCATGGCGAGGGTTTGCCAAGTGTGCCTTCCTCTTTGCATGTTTCTCCCTTGCGTCCTGAGTTCGAGTGTCTTCAAAGCCCATGACACCTTTGGTCAAGGCTGTTCTCCAACTGGAGCACTCGCAGGCCAGTGTTTCCCAATTGTTGGTGTTTATACTACATTTTTAAAGATTTGCCCCAAGAGAGTCTTTGAACCTCTTTTGTTGACCACCAGCAGTACGCTTTCCATTTTTAAGTTGGGAATAGAGCAGTTGCTTTGGAAGACATCCAAACAACATGACCAGTCCAACAAAGTTGATGTTGAAGAATCATTGCTTCGACACGAGTGATCTTTGCTTCTTCCAGTACACTGGTATTAGTTCGCATGTCTTCCCAAGTGATGTGTAAATTTTTTTTGGAGACACAGTTGATGGAATCTTTTGAGGAGTTGGAGATGGCGTTGATAAGTGATCCATGTTTCACAAGCACACAGTACACACACACACACACACACACACACACACACACACCAGTGCTTACGACTCCAAGCCTTAAAAATGAATCCCCTGGTTGGATTATTTATAGTCAATCAAAGCCCGGCTTGATAATAAAGTTGTTTAATAACCACTTGTAGCAAACCTAGACAGCATCTTAAAAAGCAAAGACATCACCTTGCCGACAAAGGTCCGTATAGTTAAAGCTATGGTTTTCCCAGTAGTAATGTATGGAAATGAGAGCTGGACCATAAAGAAGGCTGATCGCCGAAGAATTGATGCTTTTGAATTATGGTGCTGGAGGAGACTCTTGAGAGTCCCATGGACTGCAAGAAGATCAAACCTATCCATTCTCAAGGAAATCAGCCCTGAGTGCTCACTAGAAGGACAGATCCTGAAGTTGAGGCTGCAGTACTTTGGCCACCTCATGAGAAGAGAAGACTCCCTGGAAAAGACCCTGATGTTGGGAAAGATGGAGGGCGCAAGGAGAAGGGGACAACAGAGGATGAGATGGTTGGACAGTGTTCTCGAAGCGACTGGCATGAGTTTGGCCAAACTGCAGGAGGCAGTGAAGGATAGGCATGCCTGGCGTGCTCTGGTCCATGGGGTCACGAAGAGTCGGACGCGACTGAACGACTGAACAACAACAACAACTCTTAAATACTTAAGCCCTCTATTCCAGGCAAGCAGTCTCGCTATCTAAAGCTTCCCCCACCCATTTTGTGATCTGACGGGACCTGCCAAGTGGAATTGTCAAAAGGAATTAGGTTAACCCTGCAACATAACCAGTTGATTACAAAGCGGAATGTCTCTCTCTGTGTGTGTGTGTGTGTTATCTTCTTCTAAGGGAGGGCAGGCAAGCCTCTAAACATGCCAGCCTTTTGCATGGCTTGGAATTAAGCGAAGTGCTGAGCTCCCCTCCCCACCCTGAAAGCGAATTTATAACAATAATTAAAGCCACTCCCTTGGGCAAGGAGTGGGAAAGTTTTAGCAGGGTTTTTTGTTTTTTATCCGCTCCAGGCTATCTGCTAACTATTAGCTCAAAACTCAGCAGGGATGTGGGCTCTGCGGTTGGGTCCAATGATTCTCAACCGTCCTTCCTCTGCCGGCGTTGCAGGTTTCACTCAAGCACTGCAGTAAGTTGTTGCCTTAGCACAACTCAGATTTCCTCAGCCTGGTGCCCTCCAGATGTTCTGGATGCTAGTTCCCAGCTCTGCTGGTTGGGCCTGATGGGAGTCGTAGTCCAAGATTGTTGCATTTCAAGGAGTTGGACTCATGATGCTGGAGCATAGCTGTCAAGTTTCGGATTTGAAAATAAGGGATCAGCAGTCTCACCTATCCCGGGGACAGTCACATGTCAGTGGTGGGCGGAGCCAGAAGCAAAAGTGGGCGGAGCAGCAATGAAAACTCCAAGCAGGCTCGGGCTCGGAGCGGAGCAAAGAGGAGGGCAGCCAGCAAAGAGGAGGGCAGCCATGTGCTCTGCGCGATGGAGCCCCATCGTCCACTTGTCTGATCCCATCAAAACAGGACAGGAAGCAGCAGCTGCTCAAAGGCAGCCAGGCTCCGCCCGCCAGCTAACCCTATTGGCCGGCTGAGGGGCTCGGCGGCAACGGATAGGGGCTGATGCAGGGGGAGGAATACACCCCCCTGTAAGCACGGGAAACAGCTCCCACTTGCTTTGAGGGTGAGGCTTTTCTCTCCAAGTAGGCGAGGTCTTCCCACCCAGTCCCTGGCCGGCAGGGGAGGAGCTGCTTCCATTAAAAACGGGAAATTTAAGGGAAATAAAAAATAAGGGAGAGCAGCGGGAAACTGCTTGAAATAAGGGAGAATCCCGGGGAAAACGGGATACTTGACAGCACTGCGCTGGAGGGAGAGAGAGGGAAGGGGTTAGACGCTGCCTCCTCCAAGTATCCCTTGCCCCCTTCTCCCTCCTGCCTGCTCTTGCCCACCCAGAGCTGCTCCTGGAGTTCTGTCCCCACCCACCCACCCCAAAGAGCCCCCTCACCTTAGTTGGAGGAGGGACTCCAAGGCCAGGGCCAGGCTCTTGATCCCTGAAGAGCTCCAAGTGCCCCAAGATATCCTGGAAGAGCCAGCTCTTTCCAGGGGGCAGCCACAGGACTGCACCCCAAGGTGCCCCCTAGCCCTTCGGTGTCCAAACTTGTACACCTATCACCATAGGCTCTTCCCGGACTTGCAGAGGGGCCACCCTGCTGAACAGGGCCCTGAACCACCTGAACCTAGAAGAGAGGAGCAGGGCGGAGAGAGTGACTCAGGAGCCCCAATGGGTGGGGTGTGTTTGTGTCGGGGGGAGGGGGGCGAGAGAGGAAGGTGGTGGAGTCTTCCTTAGCGTCAGCAAGAACCCCATGAAGGGGGAGAAGGCCAATGGCATTGGGCAGCTGCTGGAGAGATGGAGGATGGAGCCAGGCAGAGGTGTAGTGGTTGAAGGGCTGGACTAGGAGGAGCTGGGACAGCAGGGTTCAAATCCCCACTCAACTCATGAAGCTCCCTGGTGGACCTTGGGGCAGCCTAGCCTACTTTGCAGGGCTCCTGTGAAGATAAAAATGGGTGGCAGGGAGAACCATGAAGGTGTGCTGGTCCAAGGGTAATCCAAGAGGCAAGGTCCAGGTGCAGTCCAAAGTCGAAGGAGTCACGAGGGGTCAGTCCAATGAAGCTGAGGCAGGGTGCAGGGCAGGAAACTAGGCAAGGTCAAGAACATGAACAGGGGCCGGATCTGGCAAGCAGCAATGTCACTGCCACAACCTGGGGTGGGATCTGACTGCCCTTTTATCTCTGCCGAGGTAATGGCCGGTCCCGATCCCACGATGACTCATGAAATATACTCGGAGTCAAGAGTGGATTTCATGCTCTTTATTCGGCTCATAGTAGTGAGGAGTAACAACTCACCACCCTGCCTTGCCTGAAGGCGAGCACTGCTCTGCGAGTACTCAGGTCCCTCCTTCTCTCAGCCCTAAGTGCCGGAGGATTACTAGACCCAGGGGCCGCCTCAGCCTCTGCTGTCCCAGTTGACTGCAATGAGGTTTCCTCAGCACCTGGAGCCAGGACAGGCTCAGGCCCCTGACTCAGCCCAGCTGGTGCTTGTTGCAAGGGAACCGGAGCCGACTGAAGCTCTTCAGGATCAGGCCCCAGACTAGGTTGCCACGGCTGCTTTAGCTGAGATTCCTGCATTGCTGGGGGTTGGACTAGATGACCCTCGGATCCCCTCCCATCTCTCCACTGCTGAATTCGAGGAGGAAGTTCCTTGCCTCCTGCAAAGACCTTTCCCCGCAAGCTGTTCCTCTGGTTTCTGGCCAAGGGAGGGAGATGCTCAGATTCCATCCAAGAGCCTTGGCTTTGCAAGGGTTAATGGGAACTGAGCTGCCTTCCTAGAGAGGAGAGGAAGCAAACACGTGGGGGCCAGGTCCTCCAGAGCCAAGCCCCCTCCCTCCCCAGTCCTTTCCTGCAAGGGCTGCATGGCTGTCCCCTCCTGGGATCTGGTGAGTCTCCTCTCTCTCTCCCCCCCCCCCAGAGGGTGCAGTGGGGAGGCGGTGGGGGGTCCCAGGGCTGCAGCAGGGGAGGATGCCAGCCTGGGGGGCCTGATCTGCTCATGCAGGGGGCGGAGAGGGTCCTGCCAGGGAGGGGCCAGGTCTGCAACGCTCTCCTTCCTGGAGATCAGAGGATCCCAAACTCATTTGGCCTTTCAGAAAAAAACTGACTTCCACGAGATCCCCCTTCTTTAAACAAAGGAGTCCCTAAGACTTTAACTCTGTGTGAAATCGCTCAGCGCCATTGCACAACAGAGGGAACATGTGCAAATGTTTTTCTAAAGGTGGACAAGGAGGTGGACTAGCCCCCCCCCCAAAAAAAAAACCCCACGTGGAGGAAGGAAGTGAAGGTGGGAGAGAAAGGCCAGGAATAAAGAGAGGGATCCCAGCCCATAGTCTGGCTGCTGCATTGCGAACCAGTTTCCTAGTCGTCTCCAAGGGCAGCTCCACACGGAGGCCACTGCAGCAATCCCCTCGCACCCAGAGCAGGGCACCCCAGGACCACATCCTCTCTGTCCCAAAGGGATTGTTGCTGGAAAAGCAGCCGGAAATGGATGCTGCTACTCCCTGAGCCTCCAGGGACCTTGACATCAATGGCTGTGTGTGTGAGTTAAGCTAATAATAATAATAATAATAATAATAATAATTTATACCCCGCCCATCTGGCTGGGTTTCCCCAGCCACTCTGGGCGGCTTCCAAAAGAATGTTAAAATACAATAATCTATTAAACATTAAAAGCTTCCCTAAACAGGGCTTCCCTAAACAGGCCTGAAGGGGTTGGCCAGATACATACCTGGCCATCAGAGCAAAGAAAAAGGGACCCCACCCCAGGAGTCGGAATTGAGAGCAGCAGAGAGTCCAAGTGCAAGAAAAGGAGACAGAAGCAGGGGGTGGGGGTGGGGGTGGGGAGCAACTCCCGGGGACCCCCATGTGAGGAGCCCCACTAGAGCCAAGCATCCATTTTTCACAAGATAGAAACATTTCCCTTGTCAGTCGGTTCTGACTTCATGCATTGACTGGAAGGCAGCAGAAACCAGGTTGATTAATCTCACAGAAATCCCTTCAGTTGTGTCCCCATTTTGCATTTCTAGAAGGCTAGAGACTTATTTCTTCTCCTCTTCCTCCTCCTTCTTTTCAAAAAGATAGCTCATGGTCTGGAATGTGGTGCAGTCCAACCCTGGTTCCCAGCAAGACTCTTTAACATGCTTGCTCAGGGAACCATCCCCACCCCCCATCCTCCAAATTCTGTAACAGAACAATGTGTTTGCTTTGTAGGATTTGCTAGAGCTTTTCATTCCGACAGACAAAACTTGGCAGAAGACCAAAAGGTTTCCTTCCGATCTCTTAGAGGCTTCCTGAGAGCACAGATGGATGAGCGAGACTCAGCTGGCCCTGGAACAGGAAGGGGCCATGCCACCCAAACTGGGAGCAGTGGGGGATTCTGGGAAAACCCAGTGCAGAGCCAGAAGTTGAGGCAGTTATGCTGCCAGGAGGCCAAAGGACCCCGAGAGGTTTGCAGCCGACTCTACCACTTTTGCCACCAGTGGCTGAAGCCAGAAAGGCACACGAAAGCTGAGATGCTGGACCTGGTGATCTTGGAGCAGTTCCTGGCTGTCCTTCCCCCGGAGATGGAGAGCTGGGTGAGGGAGTGTGGAGCGGAGACCAGTTCCCAGGCGGTGGCCCTGGCCGAAGGTTTCCTCCTGAGTCAGGAAGAGGAGAGAAAGCAGGTGAGAGAGACTTTCCTCTGGATATTCCCAAGGGGCTCCAAACAGGACAGAGAACATCCCATAATGGTCTGCTGATGCTGGCTCATCCTTTTTTGGGGAAAGCATCCATGGAATGAGATCTCACACCCTTCAATTCTTTGTCATTCTCTTTCTAATATTTCTCCCCATTCTCTCTTTTGAATCCTTGTTTCTGTTTCAGGAAAAGGATCGTTTTGCAGAAATGGACCTGGATTCCGGTAAAGCAGAGAGGCCTCCGTTGGACACCAGAGAGAGGCCACTGGGTAAGGAGGAAGGTGGGTTTTCTCTGTTTGGTCTCATTCTGTTGGTTTTCCCCTTCAGCTGAGGGTTCTTTTCATCTTGTTTTGGGGGGAGAAAGTTGGGAACAAGGTTCCAGAGGAGGGGAGATGTATTTCTGCACAACAAACATATGAAATGGGCAGAAACGCCCAAATGCTCTCAGCAGGTAAGGCTTTCTCAAAGGCCCATCTGTAGTTAGTGATGCCCTGTTTCACCTGTGAAAGAAGCAGGCACTCCTGGCCTCCTGTTTACCTTTCTCTCTTGCAGGTGACAGAATGATGCCAGCAAGACCTCCTGATCCGTCTTTTCATGGGGGCAGAAGGGAAACAGTGGCTGTGGAACCAGATCAGGTCAGGGGAATCTGCCTTGTGGGGACAGAGGCCGAGGGCTGGAGCAATGTCATGGACTGGTTGGGCACAGAGGAATGGTGGGAGGAAGCAGCCGGGGAACCAGGAAGGGAAGATGGCCCAAGAAGTGGAGGTAGAAGAAAGATGGGCGGTCAGAGGGGGAAGAGGGAGAAGCCTGGGAAGAGGAGGTGTCAGAACTTGAAGCGGTAACAGGGCTTTGTGAGCTGGGAGACTCTGTGGCAGAATGCAGTGCAGAATCAGAGGCAGAAGAGGAAGGAGGCGAGTGGGAGGAGGGAGGTCGAGAGGCAGAGGTGAGTCAGGAGAAGGAGGAGAGACCGGTGTCTCCCTCTCCTTTTGCCAGAAGCCAGGACACCCCCCTGCATTGCAGGAATCTCTGCTAGATCATCCAAGACAGCTGGCCATCCAAAATAGGCTTATTTTATTTCTAGATTGATCACTGAATGCTAAAATTAGTTTCTAAGCAGTGGACAAATGAGAACAAATAGTGGCCTGGATTCACCTAACAAACTCTACCCGCTGCAAAATGGGGCCTGCCCCCCATTCCTCCCCCTCTCCATGCCCCCATGAACCCCTTGAGATTGGCTCTAGGGCATTAGGAGGGAACTCCCTAGAACAGCTCACAAGGAGAGGAGAAAGTGGATCCTTCCATCAGGCAAACTGGAATGCTTGCATAGGCAGAATGACTTGGAAAACACAAGGTGGAATACCACCTATTTACACAAAGATGAACACTCATAATTAAAACGCAGAATAAAACAAGCACCCAGAATTAAAATGTGCAGCAAAGCAATCCTATTGAAACAACACCACTATTTTCAGGAAGGAAACAACAGAGCATTGTGTAGCAGATCATATTGATGCTGTCTCAGAGGCGGTCATTTCCCCTTTTCTTTTAGGGTCCAGTGTGCTTTGAAGATGTCGCTGTTCGTTTCACGGGCGAGGAGTGGGCGTTGCTGGATCCTGACCAGAGAGCTCTGCATAAGGACGTCATGGAGGAGAATTGTGGGATCGTGGCCTCTCTTGGTAAGGCTCCCTGTGGGATCGTCCCATCTGCCTGGAAATTCAAAAAATACCTCTATGTGACCAACCTCCTATATTTTCACAGAACTCGCAGTTTTTTCTTTGAACAATCTTCCTCAAATTATTCCTTTTTCTACCACGATTGAGCTGGTCTGAACTGCCCAGGCCATCTTAAATGTCAGCTTCAGAATTGTTAGGAAAGATATACTGAGAAAAATCGGTGATCTGATGGTCAGGAGTAACCCACCATTTGGCCTTGCTAAGTGATTCCCAATTTGCTGCAGTACGCGCATTAAAATCACCTCCTACCACAGAGGGAGGGGGTATTTGGATATTTAGTGTAGCAGAAGGTAAGATGATCTTCCAGAATTTCCCCTCTAAAGTGGAGATCCACCACTTGTCCTCCCGGAGGGAGGTAAACATTTGTAATTATTAACTCAATTTTACTGCTCGAAATCAGACCTGAGATCGCATAAGGGGGTGAAGATTTTACCAGGGTAAGTTTTGCTTGTAATTTAAGCGATGAAGCTGTAGCCAAGCCTCCTCTAGCTCTACCACTCTTAATCGAGGGACAGGGAGGGAGTAAGATAAATTCAAAAACATTAATCTCCAGAGCCTCCTCCCATGTTTCCTGAAAAAGGATTATTTGGAATAGATTTATCAATTTTAAAAGTTCAGGGTCTGATTTCTTCCCCCTCCACCCTGCTATATTCCAGCTAAGGAATGACACCGGGGGGTATCTCAGGTGGGTATTTAGTGGTCAGTGAGGAAAGGGAGGGTCTATGTTTGAAGAATTTCCATTTCCAAAAAATTCAGTAATCTTCCTTTGGGAGGAAGCCTGTTCTGCTACGCTACCCAACAAGTTAATTTTTTTTAGGGGGGGATTGAGTGTAAGGGGAGGCCACCCGTTACACTAGAGGTAGATTTTTGACTAGGCCTAATCATTTTTTCAAGGCCGGTAGACTGAGAAACAGAGTAATTACTCGCGGACAAGGAAATTAAATCAATATTAGTAATGTCCTTAGTCAGATTACCCTTCATAGGACAGGTAATTTTATTTATGAGGCCCAATGGGTCTTCTGATGAACCCATCTTCAGGCCTGCTGGTGACTCAGAATCATCCCTCGTTTGGTGATTGGACCTGGAGTCTATTTGCTGTTCTAGTTGCATGAAAAGAGTTCTTTACATCGGCACTGGTATATTATTCAGTGTTTTTTTTCTGATACGGGCGAGGACTTTCTCAATTGTTGGACTGATTCAGCTGGTTCTGTTGCCGATTCGATGATATCTATGGATGTATTCAGCTTGCTCACATTTGAAGATAGTGGGTTAATAAAATTGCAAGCAGGTGCACCCATAAACAGCACTTTATATGGAGAGCCCAATTCGGATTCATGAAGTTCTCTCATTTTATCCCAAGCATATGTTGTAGCCATATTTACCTCGGAGGGGGGTTGCATGGTGCTTGAGTCTGGTGGAGAATTTTCCATCTCCAGATTATGGAAAAGTGGGTTCACCTCAGCAACAACCTGGTGGCTGGGAGGGATAGGTGCCTTCCCAACCCACAGGTCCAGCTCATGGTGGTATAAGAGTGGGGCAGAATCTGAAACACAGTCAAGGATGTTTTGTTTCGGTAGTCCCAACTGTTCCTTCATCCGTTTTATCAGGCAGAAGCGGAGCGTGTCAATTTTATGAAGTAATTCCTTCTGGGCTTCTTGTGGGAGAGCACTATAAGAATGAAGTAAATTATTTTCAAAACTGTCAAGGACGATTCCCTGATTCGCAGCGTACATAGGCTCAAAGGAATCCAACTTTTGAGGGACCTTTGCAACTAAACCAGTAGGCTGGTTAGAGATGTCATCAACAGAGTTTATATCAATTAAAGTGTGTTGGTCAGTCTTGTGTTGGAGAATTTTTGGCAAGTTTACAGTTTGGGGGAAAAGTAGAATTGGGGGTGCTTCATTTTTAAAATACCTTAAGATTCTTACACCACTTGTCCTCAGATGTTCTCTGCATTTATACACCAGTTTTGCCAGTCTCCCATCGCGAAATGAGACCACTGCTCTAGCAAGGAATCCGTCGAAGTATAAGTATTCCACTTGGGCCAAGTCAGTAGGGTTGTTAAGGATACCTGGCATATAGATCTTTAGAAAGTTCAGTAGGTGAGCTTTACGCTCTTCTTGTGACAGGAGTCCTGGGGGCTTAGGATAATTTGATAGAACGAGCTTGTTTTGGTACAGCACCAATTTCCAGTTATTATTTGTCAGAGATATCTTCTCAGAGTGATTAGTTTTATCTACAGAGGTCTTGCCTGAAGATAAATGTTGGAGTAGGTGCTAGGTGTTCCGGGCGTTCCAACGCAGCATCAGTGCAAGGGTTTATAGGAAAATCTTGTTTGGGTAGCTTCCTGGGTAGGAGTTTCTCGGTATTCCCTCTGGTCCTGGTAGTTGATGTACTCTTGAGGAGATTAAAGAGCTTTTTAAAATCCATTTTTTTGTAACGCACTGTCTTAAAGTTTTTAACATTTTTGCTCTTTTTTACATTTGTAAGTCTCCTTTTCAAGGCAGTAGCCCTACAGGATCTCTTGACCTTCCTTAATGATCTATTTTTTGCAGATGGTAGGAAAGAAGTTGTTATTACTTTCCAATTCTGCGATCATTCTGCCAGGTTTCTTGTAGGAGGTTTTACAAGTATCTGTCACTATAGTAAGGATTTTTGTGCAAATGGCCAGATAGGATTTTATGTGTTCAATGTCCTCAGTTAGAAGCACAAGCCATTTGGTAACAGATAAGTCCTCACCATTTGTCTCAGGGGATTGGAGGCATGAATCATTTGATGTTTTAGAATTTCCCGAGGACAGTTCTGAAATTTGTTTTAACATTAGTTCCTCCACTTTTTGATCTTGAGATGGATCAGGAGGAGCTTGGGGTTTAAGTCTCTGTTTTGGGGATAATTCGATGTCTGTACCAAATATGCTTGAAGTTACTTTCAGCTTTATCGGCCCTTTGTTTTGGCATTCCTCTGCACTAACCTCTCTCTGCACAGCCAGCTCTTTGCTGTGGCTGAACGAGAACTCATTGTGAGAGGGGGGAGTTTCAGTATCCTGCTGATTCTCAATCAACTCCACTTTACCCCTTCTCTTGTAGAGCCGAGTAATTTTTGTTTGCACTTCCTTTAGAGTAGCTCTTTTGGAGAGAGGTCTTAGGCTACTTCAGAGAAAGCCAGAGGTTTTACAGCCACTCCGAGTCATCACGATTATTTGTTTGGTAACAATCAAGTTGGTACAAATCTCATTTCAGTTTATTAGCTGAAATAGTAGAACAGTAGAGCAGGGAGTATGTGCAGGAAAGATAATGATAAAAGCAGTCACAACTTGAGGAGTTTTCTTTTTCAATTACCGCTGGGGTCCAGACGCTCACCAAGTGAAGGTCAGGAAAGCTTAAAAGAACTCCCTTAAAACTTATGATTAAAACTTAGAGCTTAAAACTGAGCCAAATTAAACAACTAAAGGATAAAACAAGAATAAAATACAAGATTAAACAATATAAACCATAAAAAGAGACCAATAAGATACGGAGGTCAGAAGGGAGGGTGTTAATGATCCACCATCTTCCTGCCTCCTCCCCACCGTAAACTCCATCACTTTCCTTTGTGCACCTTTTCCTGTCTTTACCACTCTGATTTTGTAGTGACTGAGTCTCCTTATGCTTCTTCAAAAATATAGAAATGCCAGCTTTGCTTAAGTTTTCCCCAATCTCTCTTCTAATTTCTTCATAAATGTATCCTTGTTCACTTAATAGTACAGTGGTGCCCCGCTAGACGAAAATAATTCGTTCTGCGAAAATTTTCGTCTAGCGGGTTTTTCGTCTTGCGGAGCGGCAATGACAGCCGCGCTCCGCAAAACGAAAAAAAAAAAAAGACGAAAATTTTTCGTCTTGCGAGGCAGCCCCATAGACTTTTTCGTCTTGCGGGGCAGCCTTCCGCTAGACGAATGCCTTCGTCTAGCGAGTTTTTCGTCTTGCGAGGCATTCGTCTAGCGGGGCACCACTGTACTATTTTACATCGTTTTCTGGGTGACCAGTCAACTCTTTGTTTCGTTTCTATAATGTTATCATGTTTTACAACCTCACTAAATAAAAGAACACAAAAACCAACCAACTTGATAGCAATCACATAACACACTGACAAAAGTCAGCTTAAGCAAGTTGTGCTTCCCTTTTCTGGTTATTTGGCTATAACATTTGATAGAATATGGGTAATTGAACAAACTTTGTTGGATTGCATTCTTGATTCAATTATCTTCCCTTTGATATATAATTTTATAATATTACTCCAAAAGAAGTGGTGGTATGAGCCATCAAACCTCTGAAATACATTTTTCCCCCAAAAGGCTTTCACAATTATGGCCAATACTATATATCAAACAAAGCAACATTCAACAACTCATCAGAATCTAATGCTAAATATGTTGGTTAATGACAAACAACACAGGTAATACACACCCAACTCCCTTCAGTTCTTCTCCATTTGTTCCTGAGGCTCTAATCCCTTTTTGTTTCCATTTCAGACTGTGATGAATCAGAAATCATGACCAAAGGTGACCACAATAAAATCCCCAGGGAGGAAAAGCCATGTAAAAATTTGGAGTGTGGAGAAAGCTGCAGTCAGAGCCCCCATTCCACTTCCCATCAACAATATCTAATTGGAAAGAAACTCTATCAGTGCATGGAATGTGGAAAGAGCTTTAGTCGCAGCGACAGTCTCACTTCCCATCAAAGAAATCATACAGGAGAGAAACCATATCAGTGCGTGGAATGTGGAAAGAGCTTCAGTCAGAACTCCCATCTCACTTCCCATCAAAGAATTCATACAGGGGAGAAACCATATCAGTGCGTGGAATGTGGAAAGAGCTTCAATCATAGATTCCATCTCACTTCCCATCAACGAATTCATACAGGAGAGAAACCCTATCAGTGCGTGGAATGTGGAAAGAGCTTTAGTCGCAGTGACAGTCTCACTTCCCATCAAAGAATTCATACAGGGGAGAAACCATATCAGTGCTTCAAATGTGGAAAGAGCTTCAGTCATAGCTTCCATCTCACTTCCCATCAAAGAATTCATACAGGGGAGAAACCATATCAGTGCTACGAATGTGGAAAGAGTTTTAGGAGGAGCTGCGATCTCACTTCCCATCAAAGAATTCATACAGGGGAGAAACCCTACCAGTGTTCTGAATGTGGAAAGAGCTTCAGTCACAGCCACACTCTCACTTTCCATCAAAGAATTCATACAGGGGATAAACCCTACCAGTGCGTGGAATGTGGAAAGAACTTCACTGATAGCTCCAATCTCACTTCCCATCAAAGAATTCATACAGGGGAGAAACCCTATCAGTGCTTCGAATGTGGAAAGAGCGTCAGTCAGAGCTCCAAACTCACTTCCCATCACAGAATTCATACAGGGGAGAAACCCTACCAGTGCTTTGAATGTGGAAAGAGCTTCAGTCATAGCCACAGTCTCACTTCCCATCAAAGAATTCATACAGGGGAGAAACCATATCGGTGTGTGGAATGTGGAAAGAGCTTCAGTCAGAGCGCCCATCTCACTTCCCATCAAACAATTCATACAGGGGAGAAACCATATCGGTGTGTGGAATGTGGAAAGAGCTTCAATCAGAGATCCTCTCTCACTTCCCATAAAAGATTTCATACAGGGGAGAAACCATATCAGTGCGTGGAATGTGGAAAGAGCTTCAGTCAGAACTCCCATCTCACTTCCCATCAAAGAATTCATACAGGGGAGAAACCCTATCAGTGTGTGGAATGTGGAAAGAGCTTCACAGAGAGATCCCATCTCACTTCCCATCAAAAAATTCATACAGGGGAGAAACCATATCAGTGTGTGGAATGTGGAAAGAGCTTCAGTCATAGCTCCTCTCTCACTTCCCATCAAAGAATTCATACAGGAGAGAAACCCTATCAGTGCGTGGAATGTGGAAAGAGCTTTAGGGCGAGTTGCGATCTCACTTCCCATCAAAGAATTCATACAGGGGAGAAACCATATCAGTGTGTGGAATGTGGAAAGAGCTTCAGTCATAGCTCCTCTCTCACTTCCCATCAAAGAATTCATACAGGAGAGAAACCCTATCAGTGCATGGAATGTGGAAAGAACTTTAGTCGCAGCCAAAGTCTCACTTCCCATCAAAGAAGTCATACAGGGGAGAAACCCTTTCAGTGCGTGGAATGTGGAAAGAGCTTCTGTCAGAGCTCCAAACTCACTTTTCATAAAAGAATCCATACAATGGTCGGAAAAACCATTATACAGCTTTAGGAACCAGGCAAATCAGCCCCTTTTTAACCAGACCAAAATTACCAATAATTCCCTAACATAAAATATAATACCTAAATTACAACAACTACATAATTATACGCTTATAAAAGCCACTACCCACCCTCTACTTCCCTCCACAGCAATTTGACTTCTTTATATTTCTTTATACCCTTTTCCCTTGCATTCTATAGTAGTTTATATTTGTTAAATTCTGATTTTTCCTTCTTTCTTTTTTGGTTTTGTTATTGCTTACATTGTATATTCTAAGCTTACTAGCATGTCATTTTTACAACAATATTTTGACATATAATCTTCAAAATGCTTCCACTCCATTCTTACCTTTTGATTTGATTGGTATCTTATAATTGAGCTTAATTTTGCCTATTCTATATACTCACTTAATTTGCAAATCCACTCTTCTTTTGATGTTATTTCCTGAGATTTCCATTGAGTGGCAATCACTACCCTGGCATCTGTTGTTGCATACAAAAAGATTGTTTTTTTCATATGTGGTATATCTTTGCCCACCAGCCCTAACAGATAAGTTTCGGGATTTTTTATCAAGTGGATTTTTAACATTTTCTTAAGTTCCTCATGTATTATTATTATTTCCTTGCAACCCCATCACATGAATTGTTGTTCCAGGTTCCTTGTTACATTTCCAACAAAGGTTGGATTTTAATTTATAAATTTTGGTGAGTTTGACTGGTGTTAAATACCAGATGTAAAACATTTTAACAAAGCTTTCCTTTATTCTGTAGCAGGCGGTAAAGCGAATATCCTCACGCCATAGTTTCTCCCATTGTTCTAAATATATAGTGTGACCGATGTCTTGTGCCCATTTGACCATTGTTTCTTTTACTTCTTCATCCATTACATTACCGTATATACGTGAGTATAAGCCGACGCGAATGTAAGCCGAGGCACCTAATTTGACCAAAAAAAACTGGGAAAACCTATTGACTTCAGCATAAGCCGAGGTTGGGAAATGCAGCAGCTACTGGTAAATTTCAAAAATAAAAATAAATACCAATAAAAGGCTTGGAAAGAAAGGGTCTCTTACAGGGAGGGCTCAGGGGGCAAGGGGGCATATGGTGGGTACATTTCAGGGGGCAAGGGGAATATTTTGGGAAGGTTTCGGGGGGAGGGGGAAGATTCTGGAATGGATTAAGGGGGAAGGGGGCAGATTCTGGGAAGGTTTCAGGGGTGGGTGGGGCATATTTAGCAAGGGCATCGGGCAAGGGGGCATATTCTGGGAAAGTTTCAGAGTGGGCAGTTTCTAGGGTGGGCAGAGCTGGGATGGGGGCAGGGGTTAGGAGGGAAGGCTTGGAAAGAAAGGGTCTCTTTACAGGGAGGGCTCGGGGAGGGGGCATATTCAGGGAGGAATTAAGGGGGGAAGGGGGCAGATTCTGGGAAGGTTTCAGGGGTGGATAGTTTAAGGGGGGGCAGTTTCTATGACGGACTGAGCTGGGATGGGATGGGGGCAAAAGCAACAGGCTCTCTGGGGCTGAGCCGGCTCGCACGCCTGCTCGATGCTTGTCCTCCTCCTGCTCCCACTGCCACTGTCACTACCTCTGTTCCCCTTCAGGGAAAAAGGACGGGAGGAGGAGGAGGCGATCCTCGCACAGAGCAGTGCCTGCTCTGCGCAAGGCATGGGGAGAGAAAAGTGGCCAGGAGCGCTTTCTCACCTCTTTTCCCTCCCCGATGCCTTGTGCAGAGCAGGCACAGGACGGGGGATGAGAGAGTCGCAGCGCAGCGGTTCTCCGATCCCCCGGTGCTGTGCCTGCTCTGCGCAATGCATGGGGAGAGAAAAGCGGCCAGGAGCGCTTTCTCCCCGCTTCTCCCTCCCCGATGCCTTGTGCAGAGCAGGCACCCCACGGGGGATCAGAGAGCAGGCACAGATGGGGGATCGGCAGGGCAGGGGAGACAAGCAGCAAGAAAGGATCCCTATCTTGCCGCTTGTCCCTCTGCAGCCGCCCGCTTCACCTGAGTATAAGTCGAGGGCGGCTTTTTCAGCCCAAAAAATGGGCTGGAAAAGTCGGCTTAAACTCACGTATATACGGTATAGTCCCATAATAGAGTGTATTATCTTATTATTATCATTGCCTTGTCATGGCGAAGGGGCTTGAATAACTCAGGGAAGCTATGAGCTATGCCATGCAGGGCCACCCAAGATGGACACGTCATAGCGGAGAGTTTAGACTAAATGTGATCCACCTGGAGGAGGAACTGGCAACCCACTCCAGTATCCCTGCCAAGAAAACTCCATGGACAAAGACAACAGGCATATAAAAGTTATGACGCTGGAAGATGAGCCCCTCAGGTCAGAAGGCGTCCAACATGCTACTGAGGAGGAGTGGAGGACAAGTACAAATAGATTCAGAGCTGATGAAGCGGCTGGGCCAAAGCCGAAAGGACACTCAGTTGTGAATATGCCTGGAAGCGAAAGGAAAGTCCAATGCTGTAAAAAAAAAAATTGCATAGGAACGTGGAATGTAGGAACCATGAACCTTGGTAAGCTGGATGTGGTCAAAAATGAGATGGCAAGAATAAACATTGACATCCTGGGCATCAGTGAACTAAAATGGATGGGAATGGGCGAATTCAGTTCGGATGACTATCATATCCACTACTGTGGGTAAGAATCCCGTAAAAGAAATGGAGTGGCCCTCATAATCAACAAAAGAGTGGCGAAAGCTGTACTGGGATGCAATCTCAAAAATGATAGAATGATCTCAATACGAATCCAAGGCAGACCTTTTAACATCACAGTAATCCAAGTTTATGCACCAAGTACCAGTGCTGAAGAAACTGAAATTGACCAATTCTATGAAGACTTACAACGCCTTATAGAAAGGACACCAAAGAAGGATGTTCTTCTCATTATAGGGGATTGGAATGCTAAAGTAGGGAGTCAAGAGATAAAAGGAACAACTGGCAAGTTTGGCCTTGGAGTTCAAAACGAAGCAGGGCAAAGGCTAATAGAGTTCTGTCAAGAGAACAAGCTGGTAATCACAAACACTCTTTTCCAACAACACAAGAGACGACTCTACACATGGACATCACCAGATGAGCAGCATTGAAATCAGATTGATTATATTCTCTGCAGACAAAGATGGAGAAGCTCTATACAGTCAGCAAAAACAAGACCTGGAGCTGACTGTGGCTCAGACCATCAGCTTCTTATAGCAAAATTCCAGCTTAAACTGAAGAAAGTAGGAAAAACCACTGGGCCAGTAAGATACAATCTTAATCAAATCCCTCATGAATACACAGTTGAAGTGAAGAACAGGTTTAAGGATTTAGATTTGGTGGAAAGGGTGCCTGAAGAACTATGGATGGAGGCTCGTAACATTATACAGGAGACAGCAACGAAAACCATCCCAATGAAAAGGAAATGCAAGAAAGCAAAGTGGCTGTCCAATGAGGCCTTACAAATAGCGGGGGAGAGAAGGCAAGCAAAATGCGAGGGAGATAGTAAAAGATACAGGAAACAATGCAGATTTCCCAAAAATAGCAAGGAGAGACAAGAGGGCCTTCTTAAACAGGTAATGCAAAGAAATAGAGGAAAACAACAGAATGGGGAAAAACAGATCTGTTCAAGAAAATTGGAGATATGAAAGGAACATTTCGTCCAAAGCTTACCATAAGGACAAAAGTGGTAAGGACCTAACAGAAGCAGAAGACATCAAGAAGAGGTGGCAAGAATACACAGAGGAATTATACCAGAATGATATGGATGTCTCGTACACCCTAGGTAGTGTGGTTGCTGACCAGACATCCTGGAGAGTGAAGTCAAATGGGCCTTAGAAAGCACTGCTAATAACAAGGCCACTGGAAGTGATGATATTCCAGCTGAAGTATTTAAAATTTTAAAGGATGATGCTGTTAAGGTGCTACACTCAATATGCCAGCAAGTTTGGAAAACTCAGCAGTGGCCAGAGGACTGGAGAAGATCAGTCTACATCCCAATCCCAAAGAAGGGCAGTGCCAAAGAATGCTCCAACTACCACACAATTGCGGTCATTTCACACGCTAGCAAGGTTATGCTTGAAATTCTACAAGGCAGGTTTAAGCAGTATGTGGACCGAGAACTCCCAGAAGTGCAAGCTGGATTTCAAAAGGGCAGAGGAACCAGAGACCAAATTGCGGACATACGCTGGATTATGGAGAAAGCTAGAGAGTTCCAGAAAAACATCTACTTCTGCTTCATTGACTACGCAAAAGGATTTGACTGTGTCGACCACAACAAACTATGGCAAGTTCGTAAAGAAATGGGAGTGCCAGATCACCTCATTTGTCTCCTGAGAAATCTCTATGTGGGACAAGAAGCTACAGTAAGAACTGGATATGGAACAACTGAATGGTTCAAAATTGGGAAAGGAGTATGACAAGGCTGTATATTGTCTCCATGCTTATTTAACTTATATGCAGAATTCATCATGTGAAAAGCTGGACTGGATGAATTCCAAACTGGAATTAAGATTGCCGGAAAAAATATCAACAATCTCAGATATGCTGATGATACTACCTTGATGGCAGAAAGTGAGGAGGAATTAAAGAACTTTTTAATGAGGGTGAAAGAGGAGAGCACAAAATATGGTCTGAAGCTCAACATAAAAAACTAAGATAATGGCCACTGGTCCCATCACCTCCTGGCAAATAGAAGGGGAAGAAATGGAAGCAGTGAGAGATTTTAATTTCTTGGGCTCCATGATCACTGAAAATGGTGACAGTAGTCCCAAAATTAAAAGATGCCTGCTTCTTGGGAGGAAAGCAATGACAAACCTAGACAGCATCTTAAAAAGCAGAGAAATCACCTTGCCGACAAAGGTCTGTATAGTTAAAGCTATGGCTTTCCCAGTAGTAATATATGGAAGGGAGAGCTGGACCATAAAGAAGCCTGATCGCTGAAGAATTGATGCTTTTGAATTATGGTGCTGGAGGAGACTGTTGAGAGTCCCATGGACTGCAAGAAGATCAAACCTATCCATCCTTAAAGAAATCAGCCCTGAGTGCTCACTGGAAGGACAGATCCTGAAGCTGAGGTTCCAGTACTTTGGCCACCTCATGAGAAGAGAAGACTCCCTAGAAAAAAACCCTGATGTTGGGAAAGATGGAGGGCACAAGGAGAAGGGGACGACAGAGGATGAGATGGTTGGACAGTGTTCTCGAAGCTACTAACATGAGTTTGGCCAAACTGCGGGAGGCAGTGAAAGATAGGCGTGCCTGGCGTGCTGTGGTCCATGGGGTCACGAATATTCGGACACGACTGAACACAATAGAGTGTAATTTTTCGATAATAATTTCTCATTGTTTTGTAGTATAATGGTGCTAAATAGCAATTGTTCTTTAGTGAAATCTTTTCTTTGGTCTGCATTAAACACGCTTTTTAATTGCATATATTGTCAATTATCCATCCCATATTGTTTTAATTCTTCATATGTTTTTAATTTTCACTTTCCTTGGTCTTCCAATATTTGTCTATATGTTGCCCAGTTCGGATTCATATTGAGTTTTTTTAACTGCATGGGCTTGTAGGGAAACTGGCCGCGTTTGGGCGTATATGACAAAGACCACTAACTGCCCTTATCAGAAAGACCATGCACCAACGTATACCACACCTAACTGGGTGCAGTGAGAATCACAAACACACAGGCCCATTTACTTACGTAGACATGGCATGACTACACCTTACCCATATATGGGACATCCATATCTTATGGCTGATGAAATGTAGTCCAAATATGATGAAATGTTCCTGTATGCTTTTGTATAAATAAGGCTCTTGCAGCCCAAATAAGGATCAGACTCTTTCAAACCACACTGCTGTGAGACTGATCATTTTCGCACAGGACGGGCTGGCTCCCGTCAGATGGTGCCCCGTGTGTGTGACTTCGGACAGTCACGTCGCCTTCGCTTAGGCTTCAGCGCTCACCTCGACCCGGCAAGGGTTTCAAGGCGCCTCTTCATCCCTCGTGGATCCCTCGGTGAGCGCTCCCCCCCATACCTTTAGAAATGGGGAAATTTCTACGCCTTCGGCTGCTTCCAGCACTCACCTCGCCCAGCACGGGTCTCTGGCGTCTTTTCGTGGATCGCCTACTCATCCTTCGCGGATCCCTGGTGAGTTGCTCCCTCCCCATACCTTTAAAAATGGGGCTATCTCTCTCTGCACCACAGAAGAAATTTTTTGATGCATTGAAATTTCTCCTGGCTACTGACAGCCTTGTGGTGTTGGACAAACATTTAGAACTTCTTATTAAAGCTTTGTCTACCCATTGCCCCTGGTATCGCCAAGACGGCTCCTGGGATTTAAAAGAATGGGACAAAATTGGACATTTCTTCTACACTCATTCCCAAGTAGATCTTTGCGTCCTCAACGCTTGGTGCAAAGTTTACAAGGCTATGTCTACCCTCAGCCCGGCCAATATTCTTTTGGCTGCTGCCCCCCCGACAATTTCTCCTTTACCAACTGCTCAAGCGTCCATATCTCCAGCCCTGCCCTCACCTCCTCTGCAGGCTGATGTGCTTCCCAAGGCCCCGGAGGTGTCCAATTCATCTGCTGCAGCACCCCTCCTGCCTTTTGATGTCTCTATGCCCGCAGCAATCCTCAATAATGCAGCCCAGGCCGCCCATCAGGCTGCTGTTGGCGCGCTTGCTGCAGGTGCTGCACCCCCCCCTGCTCCCGTCCTTTTGACACAACAGGACGTAGTCAATGGACTTACTGGGGAGGGCAATTTTCTAACCATCCAGCAACAATTGGGGCTTGATCCTTCCTATTGGGACGCCACCACTGCTGCAGCCCAGGAAGCACTGGTTCCTGTCCCTGATGAAAACACAGAAAAAGGTGGGCGCTGGGGTAGTGCCCTCCAAGGACTCTCAAAACCTTATGGGACATTTGTGGATCGTTTGTATACCACCCCTAAACGCCAAGTGCAGGATGAGGCAGCACAAGAAGTCATTGTCCGCCAGTTAGCGTTTGACAATGCCAATGAGGACTGCAAGCAAGTGTTGCGCCCTCTGTTGACTACCCCCAACATTGCAAAAGAAAAAATTCAGGAGGACTTAAATGTTACCATGATGCAAGCAGAGCTGACTGTTGCAAAGAAAAAAATTCAGCGCACCTTGCCACTCACCTATTTGGGAATGGACTTAGTGGCAAAAGGCAGACGCCGTGCTTTGGCTCTTACTGGCATGGACTTACAAACAGTGTATTTGCCATTTTCCCAGGAAGAGGTTAACCACCTGATGACTGCTACCCATGCCCAAATTGCCTTTGCTGATTTTGTGGGTCACATCTTCAATAATCCACCTAAAGACCCTAGACTGTCTTTTCTGACTGGCCTTCGCTATGTATTGGATTCTTCCTTTTCCCCTCTCCCCCTACCATCCACTTATCGTTTTCAAGGATGGTACCAAGATTCGGGGGGTGGTGGTGTGGGAGGAGGGGGGTGTCTGGCATAGCTTGTACACCACAGATCAGACCTCAGCACAATGCTCTGAGCTCACGGCGGTCATTCTGGCTTTCCAAACCTTTGTTTCTAAACCTTTCAACCTTGTGGTAGATTTTCAATATGTGTACAATTTGTTGACAATTTTGCCCTATATCACGCCTGCTATAAGATGATAATTTGTTTGCATTGTTTTCTGTTCTACAGAATTTGATTAAGCAGCACAGTCATAAGTTTTATATAGCTCACCTTCAGTCGCATACACCATCCAGGGTATTTGGCTGAAGGTAATGCTCATGCTGATAAGGCCTTGAGGCCTGATGTTTTCTCTCTGTTCACTGACCCTTTGTCTAGCCATTGGGTTTTTCACCAGAATGCAAAGGTTTTAGCGAAATCTTTTGCTATACCCATTTCTCAAGCTTGAGACATTGTGTCACAATGCACTGTGTGTTCTAAATCACCCACAGTAATACCTTTTGATGCAGTCAACCCTAGGGGTTCGCATCCCCTAGCGGTTTGGCAAATGGATGTTACCCACACCCCTGATTTGGCTCCCTTTTCAAAGGTGCATCTCACTGTTGACACTGCCTATGGCTGTATTTGAGCGACCCCTCTGAAAGGGAAAAACATTCACCACGCTATACAGCATCTTCTGCATTGCTTTTCTGTTATGGGCAAACCCCAGTCCCTGTGGTCTCTTCCAGCTCTATGATTCTATGATTCTATGAAAACAGATAATGGTTCTGTTTATATCTCTCGTTCCTTTTCTGATTTTTGCTCTCTTAAGACCCTCCTTCACAAACAGTTGGGAGGCCGCTCGGCTGTGATCTCAGAAATGCCTAATATTGTTCACTAAGTGCTGTTTACCTTAAATCATCTGTTGTACCCTCATAATAGGAATCATACACCTGCGGAAGTTCATTTTCAGAAGGAAAAGGTGTTGTAGTGCTCTTTAGTGTCTTACAGGTCGCTTCCTGATCCTCAGTGGAAAGGCCCAAACTTCATGGTGTCCTGGGGACGCAATTTGCTAGCAGCAGCAGATACCACCATTTCTACAAATTTATGCTGATGGCCGCCCCTGCCTTGCCCTGGACTGCGCTTTCTCTCTGCTGGACCACAGGCACCCCTGTGTGGGTGGATCAGTGGCCCTTGCCTAAGGAGAAGCTTGCAGTGGCAGACCAACTCATTGCAGAACAACTTGCCCTGGGGCACATTGAACCTACTATCATTCTCACCCTTATTGCCCTCTGCGAACATTGTGAAACATCGCCCTCGCCATACTGCCCTCTTGAAGAAAAACCGACGGCCGAAACCCTATCATAATATTTGGAGTAATAATATATTTGTTAAAGACATCACTCATTTTGCTGATATGTTAAATTCCTCTGATTGTTGGATATGTATGCATATTCCTCCTCAGTCGAGATGATCTGGCATTTTATTGCATGATATTCCCATTAATGAGTCTAATTTTGAGTCCTATTGTTTTTGGTTTAATCACAATGCCAGTAGATTCTTGGGACACTATCCTTATTGTAATCCTTATTGTTAATGGCTCCTTTTGCTTTCTTAGTGTCACCACCATGAGCGGTAGGCCTAAGGTAGCAATGAATTTACAGGGATCTCCACCGCCTCGCCAACTGGACAGAGGCTTTGTTTAATTCCCCCATTTTAGTTTTGAAATTGATTAATAATGAAATGTTAGAAATTAGGGAGATCGCTTTATATATTCGTTATGTTTTAAACATTATATTAGCTTCTAAGGAAGGAGTTTGCGCTTTTAATACATTCTCATTGTATGTGTGTATGTATGTATATTTCCAATCAAAACACCTAATATTTCAGCCACCATTAATTACATGGAAGAAATGATTGCCCTTAATCCACTGAATCCTCCCGATGGTTTCGATCCTTGGGAATGACTAACATCTTGGCTCCCCAATGGTGTCTGGTTGCGGAAATTGCTTATGATTATTGTATTGATTATTGTTTTATTGATTGTGATTTGCTGTTGTATTCAATGCCTCCCCTCCCTGCTTAACCAATGCATGATTTGGTGGAACAGACCTCGTCCCTCCTCCAGGCTCACTAGAGGGGTCTACGTAGCATGGTATAAACGCCTAGGAAGTACTGTGTATAACTCTGATTGAAGCACTCTCATATAAAACCAAGTAAGAGGGAATGTAGGGAAACTGGCCGCGTTTGGGCGTATATGACAAAGACCACTAACTGCCCTTATCAGAAAGACCATGCACCAACGTATACCACACCTAACTGGGTGCAGTGAGAATCACAAACACACAGGCCCATTTACTTACGTAGACATGGCATGACTACACCTTACCCATATATGGGACATCCATATCTTATGGCTGATGAAATGTAGTCCAAATATGATGAAATGTTCCTGTATGCTTTTGTATAAATAAGGCTCTTGCAGCCCAAATAATCATTCAGACTCTTTTCAAACCACACTGCTGTGAGACTGATCATTTTCGCACAGGACGGGCTGGCTCCCGTCATGGGCTTCTAATGGAGAGATCCATAAAGGGATTTGTAGCTCTAACTGCTGTTTATATTTATTCCAAACTTTAAACAATGAATTTCTGAGTATATGATTTTTGAAGCCGTTATGTACCTTTACCTTCTCGTACGCTAGGTAGCTGTTATGTACCTTTACCTTCTCGTATGCTAAAGTAGGCGTGCCATCCATACCTATTGTCAAAACTTTCTAGATTTAAAATACTGGTGTTTTCCACTATAATTCATTCTTTTAGCAACACCAGACATTCTGCTTCATAGTATAATTTTAAATTTGGTAATGCCAGTCCTCTCTCCCTTTTATTTGTTAAAACTTCATACTTTATGTGTGGTTTTTTGGTTTGCCATATGAATTTTGTTAAATCTTTTCTCCATTCATCAAAACAATTTTCTTTAATTATTGTTGCTACTGTTTGGAACAAATATAACATTTTGGGTAAAACATTCATCTTAATTATAGATATTCTCAATAATGTCAGCTTTAATCTACTCCAGGTTTCTAAATCTCTTCTAATTTTCTTCCATTGTGGTGGTGTAGTTAAGAGAGGTAGACTCGTAATCTGGGGAACCGGGTTCGCGTCTCCGTTCCTCCACATGCAGCTGCTTGGTGATCTTGGGCTAGTCACAATTCTCTGAAGTCTCTCAGCCTCATTCACCTCACAGAGTGTTTGTTGTGGGGGAGGAAGGGAAAGGAGAATGTTAGCCGCTTTGAGACTCCCTAGGGTAGTGATAAAGCGGGATATCAAATCCAAACTCTTCTTCTTCTTCTTCTTCCAGACTTTTTCATAATTGTTTCCAAATAGATTAATATTTTTCATCGTCAATTGTATACCTAAATATTTTGCTTTTGTAACAATTTCCAGACCTAATTTCTCCTGTAATTCGCTCTTTTCTAATTCCTGCATGTTTTTTACCATACGTTTTGTTTTTGATATATTTATCTTGAAGACCGCTACTTTCCCGAAATCATTAATTATCCTCAGTGCTTTCATTAAACTGGTTTCTGGCTCCTTAGTTATTAATATATCACCCGCAAAAGCTATAATTTTGAAGACCTCCTTGCCTAATGTAATTCCCTTTATCTCTTTTTCTTTCCTTATTTCTGAAATCAAGATTTCCAAAGTTAGTATAAAAAGTAGCGGTGAAAGCGGACATCCTTGCCAGGTAGCTTTCTCTATATTTAAAGGATCCGTCTTTTCGCTATTTATTACTAAACAACCCTGCTGGTTTTCATATCTTGCGTCTATTGCTCTGCAGTAGTTTTTGCCCAGCCTTGCTGCTTCCGCTACTTCCTTTTTTAAAAAAATATCTCTTTATTGATTAAACTCGTAACAAATAAAACATCATCAAACAATATCAAACAAATTTACATACATACCTATCATATATACAACAAACATCTTACATACATACACTTATTCTCACATACCTTACACACCGTCTTTCATCACTTGAGATCATTCACTCTCAACACTTCCAATTATCCTTTTTGTACTTCTTGTCTTATTTTCTTTAACATAACGTACAGTTGTATTTCCCTTTTGTTTCTCATGTTCATATCTCAAATTTTCCATTTACTTACTAAGGTTCAATCTAAGTCTGCTTCCAGGATTCCATTTAAGCCACTTTCCGTTAGGTATTCTTTAAATATCCTCCATTCCCTCCAAACCTCTTGGTTGGTCTGTCCTCTTATTGGCTAACTGTAAATACTCTATGGCTAACTGTAAATACTCTATCATTAGATTTTGCCATTCAGCTATGGTTGGTACAATTTTACTTTTCCAATTCCTGGCCACTAGCATTCTCGCTGCAGTAGTGCCATACATACATAGTACTCTTTTTTCCCTTTTTGATTTCCTCTGGCAAAATACTGATCATGAACATTTCCGGTCTTTTTTTTGAATGTACTTTTTGTCATTTTTTTGAGTTCTTCATAAATCTGGGTCCAATAATTATTTATTTCAGAACAGGTCCACCACATATGTTTATATGACCCAATTTCTTTTTCACACCTCCAACACAAAGGGGATCCATTTCTATATATTTTTGCTATTTTTTCTGGTGTGAGGTGCCACCTATACATCATTTTTAATATATGCTCTCTTAGATTGTAGCAGGCGGTAAATTTTATGTCCACCCGCCACAATCTTTCCCATTGATCCATTAATATATTGTATCCAAAATCCTGGGCCCATCTCACCATCACCGATTTGACCTCCTCCTCCTTCAATTCCCATTCTAGCAGTATGTTATAAATACGAGAAATGTGTTTCCCCTTGCTTTGGATTACTTCTTTTTCGAATCTAGATTTTTCTTTTGCTATACCATTTTTTGTCAATTGTAAATCTTTGATGAATTTGAAAGTATTGCAGCCAATCGTTGAGGTGTTCTTTGATTTCTTCATATTTTTTCAGATGTAGTTCAAAACGCTGCTTCCGCTACTTCCTGAAGGAACAATCTTGATAGGTTATCGAAAGCCTTCTCGGTGTCTATTAACATAAATGCCGCTTTTTTATTACGTCTCAATTCCAAATATTCAATTAGATCGATTACTATTTTCATGTTTGCTTTTATATGCCTATTTGGGAGGAATCTTGGTCTTAGTCTGGATCTATTACATCCTTTAGAACAGATTTCAGCCCACTTACTGTGAACTGGGGAAAGCTTTGGGCAAAGGACAGCTGTGCAAAGATGCTGCTGGCCGCCAGGTTTCTGGTCTCCCCGCTTTCTTCAACGGTGCAGCTTTGGAGATCCTGTGGGAGAGAAGAGCGTCTCAGAGTCAGGCCAACTCTGGGCCAAAGCTCTTTCTCCACACTTGGAAAAGGCTGCTGCTCCACTCTGGGCAACCCTAAAACCACCCTGATGTCATCAGGACACTTACATTGAGTAGCTGGAGGAGGGTGGCAGCATTGGGGGCCTCTGTAAGGAGACCCTCCAGCAGGCGGTGGAACTGACCCTTCAGATCCTTTTGGGAAAAAGAGGTTAAGTCCGGGGTTGAATAACGTAAGAGCCACACAAAGACAAGCTAAAGACAAAGGACCTCCCTCCCTGTGCTGATGCTCCTCAGGCACACAAAGAAGTCCCTCAAACATGAAGAGCAGAGGAGAGACATCAGCTCCTGGGGGGGGGGGGCAGCCGGAGGATGGTTCCAACCCCAAAGGCCAGGCTTGCCTTTCTTTTTTTAATTAAATTTTTGTTAATTTTAACCAAGTATAACATATACATCAACAAAAACATAAACAAACAAACAAACAGACAGACAATATAAACAAAAATACAAAATAGACACTTAAATCTTAATACAACTATCTTATTTTCTTATCATTGTGTGTTGACTTCCTCACGTCCTCTCTTCCTGCGTTCCTTGAATATCATCTTTAGTAATTTCTTTCCATTATTAAAATCATCTTTTTGTTAACCTTAACATCACTTCTCATCTAATATCCTTATCATTTATTCAAACAGTTATAAACCTTAAATCTATCTTCTAAATCTACAGCCTAACATATCTTACAGCTTACATCTAATCTTTAATCTTACAATGATCTTTTAAATACATTTTGAATTTCTTCCAATCTTCTTCCACCGCGTCGTCTCTGGTCACGAAGTTTCCCGGTCAGTTCAGCAAGCTCCATATTGTCCATCATTTTCATCTGCCATTCTTCTATGGTTGGTAATTCCTCTGTCTTCCAGTTCTTAGCTATCAAAATTCTAGCTGCTGTTGTGGCATACATAAAGAAAGTCCTGTCACACTTTGGGATTTCCTGATTTACAATACCAAGTAAAAAGGCTTCTGGTTTTTTAAAATTAAATGTGTTTTTCAACACCTTCAATTCATTATAAATCCTTTCCCATAAGTCTTTTACCTTTGGGCATGTCCACCACATATGGGGGAAAAGTTCCTTCTACTTGCTTACATTTCCAGCATTTATTACTCTGTCCATGATACATTTTTGCTAATTTAACCGGTGTTAAATACCACCTGTACATCATTTCATAACATTTTCTCTTAAGAATATTGCATGCTGAAAATTTTATACCTGTTCTCCAGTTTTTCCCAATCCTCCATCATGATGTTGTGCCCCACATCCTTAGCCCAGTCTATCATTGTTGATTTTACCATTTCATCTTTTGTATGCCACTCAAGCAGTAAATTGTACATTCTGGATAAATTTTTTACCCTTGGCTCTTGCAATTCCGTCTCCAACTTAGATTTTTCCAACTGAAAACCAAGTTTCTTATCTGTCTTGAATACTTCATTAATCTGATAGTATTGTATCCAATCAGATATTTTCCCTTTCAAGTGCTCATATGATTTCAATTTAAGGTGTTCTCCTTCTTGCATCAAAATTTCATGTATTTTGCCAATGCCCTTCCATGTTTGTTCTTTTATGGGCTTTGGCTTCTAGAGGTGATAACCATCTGGGTGTTTTTCTTTCTAACATATCTTTATACCTCATCCAAACCTGAAACAGAGATTTTCTAATAATATTAGATTTAAAACATTTATGGGCCTGAATCTTGTCATACCACAGATATACATGCCATCCAAATACATTATCATGACCTTCCAAGTCTAGAACATCTATATTTTCTAACATAAACCAATCTTTCAGCCAACAAAAGGCAGCTGCTTCATAGTAAATCCTTAAGTCTGGCAGGGAAAATCCCCCTCTTTCCTTCAGATCCGTTAATATTTTATATTTAATTCTGGGGTTTTCCCCTGCCAGATAAATCTCGACAGATCCTTTTGCCACCTTTTAAAACAGTCCCATCTTATCAATAATTGGTAGAACTTGGAATAAGAACAATATTTTCGGCAATACATTCATCTTTATCACTGAAATTCGGCCTGTTAAAGATAATTTCAAATTTGTCCATATTTCTAAATCTCTTAATCTCATGCCATATTTTATCATAATTATCTTTATACAAATTTAAATTTTTTGCAGTCATATTAACACCCAGGTATTTCACTTTCTTGACAAAATTCAGCCCAGTAATATTTCGTAACCTATCTTTCTCTTCCAATGACAGATTTTTCACTCACACCTTGGTTTTTGCTTTATTCAGTTTGAAACCTGCTACTTGCCCACACTCTTGTATAATCTCCAGTGCTTTTACAGCACTGTGCTCTGGATCTTGTAAGGTCAATACCAAATCATCAGCGAAGGCTCTTAATTTATACTCTTTTTACACCCACCCTTATTCCCTTGACATTTTCATCTTTTCTAATCATATTCAATAAGATCTCCAGGACTGTTATAAATAACAACGGGGAAATCGGGCATCCTTGTCTTGTTCCTTTTTCGATTCTAATCTCTGATACCACATTATTCACTATAATCTTAGCTCTTTGCTCAAAATAAATAGCATTTAGGCCATTCATAAAATTCAGTCCAACCTCCATTTTAGCAAAAAAAAATTCTTCATAAAACTCCAAGAAATATTATCAAAGGCCTTTTCTGCATCTATGAACATCAGAATAGCTCTTGTATTAATTTTCTTATCTAACATTTCTAATATATCCACCAGATTTCTAATGTTCCCATTCAAATGCCTTCCAGGCAGAAAACCTGCTTGGTCCTTGTGGATATAGTCCTTTAAAACTCTTTTCAATCTTGTGGCCAGTATATTTGCAAATATTTTATAATCCACATTTAACAATGAGATTGGATGTTAATTCTTCATTTGAGCTCTATCTGTATCAACTTTGGGTATCAGGGTAATGTAAGCATTTTTCCATGACTCGGGCGCCCTGCTTCCCCTTAAAATGCCATTGCGTACTTCCATCAAAGGTTGAATCATCCATTCATTTAATGTTTTATAGTATTTAGCTGTTAAACCATCCGGTCCTGGGGCCTTACCGATTTGCATTTGATCTATCGCTTCTTCCACTTCTTGTCTTGTAATCCAATGGTTGAGTGTGATTTTCTTAGTTTCTGGAATCCTATGCAGTCCATTTTTGTCTTAAAACTGTTCTATCTTATCACTGTTTTGATTGTCCTCCTTATACAATTGTTTATAGAATTTCTGGAAGCATTTCCTGATCTCCATTGGGTTCTCAATATTTCTATCTTCCACTGTAATGTTGGTAATTGTATTTTGCTTTTGTGTCCTCTTTAATTGCCAAGCAAACAGTTTACCACATTTATCTGCAGATTCAAAAGTTCTTTGTTTCATCTCCTGCTTGGAGCACTTCAGGGTTCAGAGCCCCCTGAGCTGAGCTGCCTGGCACTTCTGAATCACCTCCAGCAGGTACAGCTGATCTTCCTCCAGCAGCTGAAAGGCAAAAGTCAGGCTGTCAGTTCCTTGGAAGAGAGGGCTTTTCCACATCTGAGAGTGCAGAGTGGGGGGCAAGGGGGGGAAGGTCTGAGTCCCTGCTCTGGTTCTCTCCAATACTCACCCCTGGGGGAGGGATGTGCAAAGAGAAGGACATCTGCAAAGAGAAGGACATGGGGACAGGTGAGTCCGTCCCTGAGCACCTGGCAAGGCTATTCCAAGAGATTTCTCCTGGATTCCAAGTACACCTACAGGGGAGGGACATCCCAAGACTTGGGGGATAATCCTGGCTGCCTTCTACCAGAAACTGGCTCCCCAGGCTAACGAGATGGGCAATATCTGGTTCCACTCCACCCTCTTAAAATATAAATATCAAAACAGATCCCAACTTTCAGAGCATGAGGGGAAAGACCGCTGAGCCACTCACAAAAATAGGATTATTACTTCCTTCACCCACCTTTAAATTAAACGTCTACCTCTCCCTGCCCCGGCTCCTCAAACCAGCCTGCGGCGGGAAAAACCGCTGAAAGTGGGGCGAAGGAAAGCAAAGCAGGTGCTTGACAGCGTCTGCTTTGTATTCCTTTCCTCCCTTTCTTTCAGAGGCTTTTTTTGGCCTCCGGCTGGCCCGTGCGGAGCGTGGCATAGAGGCAACGGGGTGGCACCCCTCCTCGCTGGCCCGCGCCTTGCCTCCACACTGAGGCGAAAAAAGCCGAGCTTCTGCCAAGCGAGAGAGGGTTGAGCTGGGTGGACTCGGCTTTGCAAGGGTTAAAGGGAAGTGAGCGGCCTTCCTAGAGAGGCCAGGAAGCAAGAGGGGGCCAGGTCCTCCAGAGCCAAGGCCCCTCCCTCCCTAGTCCTCTCCTGCAAGGGCTGCATCGCTGTCCCCTCCTGGGATCTGGTGAGTCTCCTCTCTCTCTCTCCCCCCAGAGGGTGCAGTTGGGGGGGGCGGTGGGGGGTCCCAGGGCTGCAGCAGGGGAGGAGGCCAGCCTGGGGGGCCTGATCTGCTCATGCAGGGGGAGGAGAGGGTCATGCCAGGGAGGGGCGAGGTCTGCAACGCTCTCCTTCCTGGAGATCAGAGGATCCCAAATGGCTCCCAGGAAATCTCCCTTCTTTAAACAAAGGAGTCCCTAGGACTTTAACTCTGTGTGGCATAGCTCAGCGTCATTGCACAACAGAGGGAACATGTGCAAATGTTTTTCTAAAGGTGGACGAGGAGGTGGACTAGCCCCCCTCCCATCAAAAAACCCACGTGGAGGAAGGAAGTTAAAGTGGGAGAGAAAGGGCAGGGATAAAGAGAGGGATCCCAGCCCATAGTCTGGCTGCTGCATTGCAAACCAGTTTCCCAGTCGTCTCCAAGGGCAGCTCCACACGGAGGCCACTGCAGCAATCCCCTCGCACCCAGAGCAGGGCATCCCAGGACCACATCCTCTCTGTCCCAAAGGGATTGTTGCTGGTAAAGCAGCCGGAAATGGACGCTGCTACTCACTGAGCCTCCAGGGACCTTGGCATCAATGGCTGTGTGTGTGAGTTAAGCTCATAATAATAATAGTAATAATAATAATAAATTACCCACCTAAATTTCAAGGGAGATGTCTTTGGCTCCGCCCACCTGGCCCTCAGGTGGTTGGCCAGATACATACCTGGCCCTCAGAGCAAAGAAAAAGGGACCGCACCTCAGAGTCTGTCTGGAGAGCGGCAGAGAGTCCAAGTGCAAGAAAAGGAGACAGAAGCAGGGGATTGGGGGTGGGGTAGGGAGCAACTCCTGAGGACCCCCACTAGAGCCAAGCATCCATTTTTCACAAGATACATACAATTCCCTTGTTAGTCGGTTCTGACTTCATGCATTGACTGGAAGGCAGCAGAAACCAGGTTGATTAATCTCAGAGAAATCCCTTCAGTTGCCTCCACATTTTGCATTGCTAGATGGGGCTCCAAACAGGACTAAGAACAGGTGGGTTAGCAGATAGACAGTTCACTTGGGGGGGGGGGGTTCAGTGGGCAGAGATGTGGGGGGAAAGGTTTTGTTTTAGGGGGGGTTGGTGGGTGGGAGAGAGGGCTTCCCCCTCTAAGATAGGTTGGCAAGCGAACTAAGAGAAAAAGGGGGGTTTAGGAAGGGAGAGGGAGGGACACAAAGGGAAAGAGAGAAAGGAAGAGGCGGGGGGTAGAAAACAGATGGGGGTGGGAATGGAAAAGTGGGGTGGAAAAATATAAATTGGGCGTGGGATGGGATGGAGAGAATATCTATTAAAAATATATAGTAGTTTAAAAAGTAAAAATAAAGGGGGGTAAAATCTTTTTCTTTTTCCTTTTTCCTTTCGAAAACAAAACAAGAATAGGAGGGGGGGTTCTTATCTGTTATTTTCTTTTTTCCTATTTATCCCCCTTCCCCCTTCCTCTGCCTCCCCCTCTGGTGAGAAAGAGGGAGAAAAAAGAAAATAATAATAAGAAAGAGGCAGAGAGTCATTCAGTTCTGACTACATGCATTGACTGGAAGGCAGCAGAAACCAGGTTGATTAAACTCACAGAAATCCCTTCAGTTGCGTCCACATTTTGCGTTGCTAGAAGGCTAGAGACTTACTTCTTCTCCTCTTCCTCCTCCTCCTCTTTCTTTTCAAAAAGATAGTTCATGGTCTGGGATGCGGTGCAGTCCAGCCCTGGTTCAATGCAAGACTCTTCCATGCTTGCTCATGGAACCATTCCCACCCCCCACCCCCCGTCCTCCAAATTCTGTAACAAAACAATGTTTTTGCTTTGTAGGATTTGCTAGAGCTTTTCATTATGACAGGCAGAAGCAAGGATTCCTTCTGATCTCTCAAAGGCTTCCTGAGAGCACAGATGGATGAGCGAGGAAGAGGCCATGCCACCCAAACTGGGAGCAGTGGGGGATTCTGGGAAAACACAGTGCAGAAGATCCTGGGTGAGGAGGACACCCTCCACTCAGAGGTGCAGAGCCGGCAGTTGAGGCAGTTCTGTTGCCAGGAGGCCAAAGGACCCCGAGAGGTTTGCAGCCGACTCTACCACTTTTGCCACCAGTGGCTGAAGCCGGAAAGGCACACGAAAGCTGAGATGCTGGACCTGGTGATCTTGGAGCAGTTCCTGGCTGTCCTTCCCCCAGAGATGGAGAGCTGGGTGAGGGAATGCGGAGCGGAGACCAGTTCCCAGGCGGTGGCCCTGGCCGAAGGTTTCCTCCTGAGTCAGGCAGAGGAGAGAAAGCAGGAACAGAGTAAGCAGGTGAGAGAGACTTTCTGCTGGCTATTCCCAAGGGGCTCCAAAGACGACAGAGACCATACCATAATGGTCTGCTGATGGCCCATCCGTTTCCTGGGAAAGCATCAATGGAATGAGATCTCACACCCTTCAAGTCTTTGTCATTCTCTTTCTAATATTTCTCACCATTCTCTGTTTTGAATCCTTGTTTCTTTTTCAGGGAAAGGATCATTTTGCAGAAATGGACCTGGATTCCTGTGAGGCAGAGAGGCCTCCGTTGGACACCAGAGAGAGGCCACTGGGTAAGGAGGAAGGTGGATTTTCTCCATTTGGTCTCATTCTGTTGGTTTTCCCACTCAGCTGAGGGTTCTTTACATCTTGTTTTGGGGGGAGACAGTTGGGAACAACGGTCCAGAGGAGGGGAGATGTATTTTTGCACAACGAACATATGAAATGGGCACAAACGTCCAAATGCTCGCAACAGGAAAGGCTTTCTCAAAGGCCCACCTGTAGTTAGAGATGCCCTGTTTCACCTGTGAGAGATGCAGGCACTCCTGGCATCCTGTTTACCTTTTCTCTCTTGCAGGTGACAGAATGACGCTGGCAAGACCTCCTGATCCGTCTTTTCATGGGGGCAGAAGGGAAGCAGCGGCTGTGGAACCAGATCAGGTCAGGGGAAGATGCCTTGTGGGGACAAAGGCCGAGGGCTGGAGCAACGTCATGGACTGGTTGGGCACAGAGGAATGGTGGGAGGAAGAAGCCAGGGAACCAGGAAGGGAAGGTGGCCCAAGAAGTGGAGATAGAAGAAGGATGGACGGTCAGAGGGGGAAGAGGGAGAAGCCTGGGAAGAAGAGGTGTCAGAAGCTGAAGGGCTAACAGGGCTTTGTAAGCTGGGAGACTCTGTGGCAGAATGCAGTGCAGAATCAGAGGCAGAAGAGGAAGGAGGCGAGTGGGAGGAGGGAGGTCAAGAGGCAGAGGTGAGTCAGGATATGGCGGATCCACCCTCTCCTTTTGCAAGAAGCCACCCTCCCTGCTAGATCATCCAAGACAGATGGCCATCCAAAATAGGCTTATTTTATTTCTAGATTGATCACTGAATTCTAAAATTGGTTTCTAAGCAGTGCACAAATGAGAACAAATAGTGGCCTGGATTTACCTAACCAGTCCCATCCTCTCCAAAAAGGGGCCAGCCCCCCATTCCTCCCCCTCTCCATGCCCCCATTAACCCCTTGAAATTGGCTCTAGGGCATTGGGAGGGAAGTCCCCAGAACAGCTCAAGAGGAGAGGAGAAAGTGGATCCTTCCATCAGACAAGCTGGAATGTTGCGTAGGCAGAATGACTTGGAAAACACAAGGTGGAGTACCACTTATTTGCACAAAGATGAACACCCATAATTAAAATGAAGAATAAAATAAGCATCCAGAATTAAAATGTGCAGCAAAGCAATCCTATTGAAACAACACCACAATTTACAGGAAGGAAACAACAGAGCATTGTGTAGCAGATCATATTTCTGCTGTCTCAGAGGAGGACATTTCCCTTTTTCTTTTAGAGTCCAGTGTGCTTTGAAGATGTCGCTGTTCGTTTCACGGACGAGGAGTGGGCGTTGCTGGATCCTGACCAGAGAGCTCTGCATAAGGACATCATGGCGAAGAATTGTGGGATCGTGGCCTCTCTTGGTATGGCTGTCTGTGGGATCATCATATCTGCCTGGAAATTCAAAAAATACCTCTATGTTACCAACCTCCTATATTTTCACAGAACTCGCAGTTTTTTCTTTGAACAATCTTCCTCAAATTATTCCTTTTTCTACCACGATTGGGCTGCTCTGAACTGCCCAGGCCAAATTAAATGTCAGCTTCAGAATTGTTAGGAAAGACAAGTAGCTTCAGGTTTTCTGTTTTTGTTTTTGCTCCTGTCAGTCTTGGGTTGACCAAAGAGACGACTGACATTGGAGATGGAGGGGATTCCATGACTGGGCCAAACAAAATTCCTCCCAGAGAAGAGGCAGGCTTATTGAATCTCAGGTAGTAGTAGTGATGATGATGATGATGGTGATGATGATGATAGTAATATAGTGGAACCTCGGTTTACAAACTTAATCGTTTCCGGAACAGGACTGTTCTTAAATTGAGGTACCACTGTAGTAATAATTATAATTTTTATTTATACCCTGCCCATCTGGCTGGGTTGCCCCAGCCACTCTGGGCAGCTTCCAACACATATATAAACATGAAACATAAATAATAATTATCTGATCCCATATAAAAAGAACATTAACTTTAAAATGAACAACTTATACTAGTGGCCAAAATTGTGGGAACCTTTTGTGAAAAGTGTATTTCTGAGGTTTGATTGGTCATAACACCACTTTTGTGTGGAGTAATACCATAAAATTATATATGAATGGAAAGATAAATTAATGAAGAATGCAATGCAATAACTTTTATGAAGGAGTATTTATTAGAACATCTTGTGGTATTTGGGTCATAAAACCTTTGACCCAAGTAGTGCTGCTGCCCGGAGCTGTAATCAATCAGCTTTACGATCCAGCCCGACATCTAATGGCTGCCCAATCACGCTCCTCTCTCAGCTGCGCGTTTTAAGACTGTCTTCAGTAGCAGAGTTAGCACAGGGTACAATGGCTTTTTAGGTCTGCTTCTTCAGTGGTGTCTTAAAATAAATCAACTGGACACCAGTGCTACTAATCTAACAGAGCTTTATTGTAGTAGCACACACAAAACGTCCTAGAGACTCGAGCTGCATGTCTGCAGCGTTCTCACTCATACATCAAAAAGCAACAGCACAGAACAACAGCATCGAGGGGGAAATGAAACCAAAACTCCCCTATTCCCAGACAAAGGAAAATGCCCGTATAGCTGTGGGCGAGGCACCCAGGATCAGAACGCTTCCTGAACAGTTAACTATATGACCAGAAAACCTGACAGAACAGCAATCATAAAGAAAAAATGTGAAATCTTTGGTAAACATTGGTAACCTTTAGCTTTAATTATGGCCTTACAACGCCTTCCCGTGAACTGAACCAAGTTTTTAGTTCTGCAGCTGTAATAATGTGAAACCAAGACTGAATTATTGGCTCTGTTAATTGGGCTTTATTGCTGGGTTGCTTCTGACTAACAAGTTTCTTTAGTCGGCTCCATAGATTTCCAATTGGCTTAAAGTTTGGGCTACTCCCAGTCCATTCCAGCAGTGGAATAGGATTATCTTGAAAGCACCTTTTGCACACAGCAGCAACATTACATGAAGCTGAATCCTGTTGAAATAGCAAATAAATAAATATTTCTATAAATATATATAAATGCTTCAGTATCTGGGAAAAGATCACCTGCGGAACGCTTCAGTTTGGGCTCAAGTATTTCATTCATGCATTTAGGGGCATTTACATTCACATTAATGACGCAAATTCTGCCCACACCTTTTGCTGCCATACAACCCCAGATCATCACACTATCTGGGTGTTTCACGGTCGGTGTAATACAAGTAGGATGTAAATCTTCTCCGATTCTTCTCCTTGCATATTTCATGCCATCACTACCAAGCAAGGAGATTTGGGTCTCATCGCTGCAAATAACACTGTCCCCTTGTTCCGCTGTCCAGTTAACATGGGTTTAATCTTTTCAACTTTTGCTTGAGAGATAACAATGGCCTTTTCCTTAGAATTCTAGCCTTTAGACCAGTCCTTGCACTCAACTTCACATTACATTTTGCCTTGTCATCTTGTATGCACCCAGATGGTTTTCTTCTGTCATGTAGGGACAGTCTCAACATTATTCAATTGTCACTTTCCTTTATGCACCTTTTACTGTCTTTACCGCTTTGATTTTGTAGTGACTGAGTCTCCTTATACCTCTTCAAAAATATAGAAATGCCAGCTTTCCTTAAGTTTTCCCCAATCTCTCTTCTAATTTCTTCCTAAAAAACTAACCAACTTGATAGCAATCACATAACACACTGACAAAAGTCAAACTAAGCAAGCTGTGCTTTTTTTCTGGTTATTTGGCTATAACGTTTGATAGAAGATGGGTAATTGAACAAACTTTGTTGGATTGCATTCTTGATTAAATTATTTTCACACAGTTATATAATTTTATATTACTCCAAAAGACGTGGTGTTATGAGCCATCAAACCTCTGAAATACACTTTCCCAAAAGGCTTCCACAATTTGGACCACTACTATATATCAAGCAAAGCAACATTCAACAACTCATCAGAATCTAATACTAAATATGGTAGTTAATGACAAACAACACAGGTAATAAACACACACCCAACTCCCTTCAGTTCTTCTCCATTTGTTCCTGAGGCTCTAATCCCTTTTTGTTTCCATTTCAGACTGTGATGAATCGGAAATCATGACCAAAGCTGACCACAATAAAATCCCCAGAGAGGAGAAGCCATGTAAAAATTTGGAGTGTGCAGAAAGCTGCAGTCAGAGCCCCCATTCCACTTCCCATCAACAAAATCTCCCTGGAAAGAAACTCTATCAGTGCATGGAATGTGGAAAGAGCTTCAGTCAGAGCTCCAATCTCACTTCCCATCAGAGAATCCATACAGGGGAGAAACCCTATCAGTGTGTGGAATGTGGAGCGAGCTTCAGTCAAAGCGCCCATCTCACTTCCCATCAAAGAATTCATACGTGGGAGAAACCCTATCAGTGCTTCGAATGTGGAAAGAGCTTCAGTCATAGCTACTCTCTCACTTATCATCAAAGAATTCATACAGGGGAGAAACCCTATCAGTGCGTGGAATGTGGAAAGAGCTTCAGTAAGAAGTACAGTCTCACTTCCCATCAAAGAATTCACACAGGGGAGAAACCCTATCAGTGCGTGGAATGTGGAAAGAGCTTCAGTCAGATCGCCCATCTCACCTCCCATCAAAGAATTCATACAGGGGAGAAACCATATCAGTGCTTCGAATGCAGAAAGAGCTTTAGGAATAGCTCCTCTCTCACTTCCCATCAAAGAATTCATACAGGGGAGAAACCCTATCAGTGCTTCGAATGTGGAAAGAGCTTCACTGATAGCTCCTCTCTCACTTCCCATCAAAGAATTCACACAGGGGAGAAACCCTATCAGTGCGTGGAATGTGGAAAGAGCTTCAGTAGGAAAGACCATCTCACTTCCCATCAAACAATTCACACAGGGGAGAAACCCTATCAGTGCTTCGAATGTGGAAGGGGCTTCAGTCAGAGCGCCCATCTCACTTCCCATCAAAGAATTCATACAGGGGAGAAACCTTATCAGTGTGTGCAACGTGGAAAGAGCTTCAGGAGTAAGGACAATCTTACTTCAAATCAAAGAATTCACACAGGGGAGAAACCCTATCAGTGCTTCGAATGTGGAAAGCTTTAGTCACAGCCAAAGTTTCATTTCCCATCAAAGAATTCATACAGGGGAGAAACCCTATCAGTGTGTGGAATGTGGAAAGAGCTTTAGACGCAGCGACAGTCTCACTTCCCATCAAAGAATTCACACAGGGGAGAAACCATATCAGTGGTTCGAATGTGGAAAGAACTTCAGGAGGAGCTGCGATATCACTTCCCATCAAAGAATTCATACAGGGGAGAAACCCTATCAGTGCTTCGAATGTGGAAAGAGTTTTAGTCACAGCCACAGTCTCACTTCCCATAAAAGAATTCATACAGGGGAGAAACCATATCAGTGCTTTGAACGTGGAAAGAGCTTCACTGAGAGCTCCAAACTCACTTCCCATCAAAGAATTCATACAAGGTAGAAACCATATAAGTGCTTCGAATGTGGAAAGAGCTTCAGTCAGAGCTCCCATCTCACTTCCCATCAAAGAATTCATAAAAGAGAGAAACCCTATCAGTGTGTGGTGTAGGGAATTGGAGCAAACTCTTAAAGGCCTAGGGATCTCCCCCCCCCCCATTTTTTTTGAGGAGGTGTGGCTTTTGCCCACTCGTTATGGAGATGTTTAACTGCGGGAGAGAGAGAAAGGGTTTATTGACTGACCAATAAGAAAGCCCAGGGGTGGAACCTAACTATTTAAGGCTCAACATAGGGATTTTGGCAATTAGTTGGGTTGGTTTCTCCCACCCACCCCCTTTTTGTTTTCTTTTTAATCCAAGCTTTTATTGATAATAATAATTATAAATTAATAATTCCCTAACATAAAATATTATACCTAAATTACAACAACTACATAATCATACGCTTCTAAAAGCCACCACCCACCCTCTACTTCCAGCCACAGCAAATTGACTTTATATTTCTTTATACCCTTTTTCCTTGCATTCCTTTGTAGATTATATTTGTTATATTCTGGTTTTTCCTTTTTTGGTTTTGTTATTGCTTACATTGTTTATTCTAAGCCTATTAGCATGTCGTTTTTAGAACAATATTTTGACATATAATCTTCGAAATACTTCCACTCCATTCTTAACTTTTGATTTGATTGGTATCTTATAATTGAGGTTAATTATGCCTATTCTATATACTCACTTAATTTGCAAATCCACTCTTCTTTTGCTGTTATTTCCTGAGATTTCCATTGAGTGGCAATCACTACCCTAGCAGTTGTTGTTGCATACAAAACGATTGTTTTTTTCATAAGTGGTATATCTTTGCCCACCAGCCCTAACAGATAAGCTTCGGGATTTTTTATCAAGTGGATTTTTAACATTTTCTTAAGTTCCTCATGTAGTATTATTATTATTTCCTTGCAACCTCATCACTTTTGAATTGTCGTTCCAGGTTCCTTGTTACATTTCCAACAAAGGTTGGATTTTAATTTATAAATTTTGGCAAGTTTGACTGGTGTTAAATACCAGTTAAATACCAGTTTGGCCAAACTGCGGAAGGTAGTGAAGGATTGGGGTGCCTGGCGTGCTCTGGTCCATTGGGTGACGAAGAGTCGGACATGACTGAACGACTGAACAACAACAACAACAAAAAATACCAGCTGTAAAACATTTTAACAAAGTATTCCTTTATTGTGTAGCAGGCGGTAAACGGTAAAGCAAATATCCCATTGTTCTCCAATTGTTCTAAATATATAGTGTGGCCGATGTCTTGTGCCCATTTGACCATTGTTTCTTTTACTTCTTCATCCATTAAAGTATAGTCCAATAATAGAGTGTAATTTTTTGATAATAATTTCTCATTGTTTTGTAGTATAATGGTGCTAAATTGCGATTGTTCTTTAGCAAAACCTTTTCTTTGGTCTGCATTAAACGCGCTTTTTAATTGTATATATTGCCAATTATCCATCCCACATTGTTATAATTCTTCATATGTTTTGAATTTTAACTTTCCTTGGTCTTCCAATATTTGTCTATATGTTGCCCAGTTTGGATTCATATTGGGTTTTTTAACTGCATGGGATTCTAATGGAGCGATTCATAAAGGGATTTGTAGCTCTTATAGCTGTTTATTTTTATTGCAAACTTTAAACAATGAATTTCTAAGTATATGATTTTTGAAGCCATTATGTACCTTTACCTTCTCGTACGCTAGGTAGGCGTCCCATCCATAACTGTTGTTGAAACTTCCTAGATTTAAAATACTGGTGTTTTCCACTATAATCCATTCTTTTAGCAACGCCAGACTTTCTGCTTCATAGTATAATTTTAAATTGGGTAATGCCAGTCCTCCTCTCTCCCTTTTATCCGTTAAAAGTTTATACTTTATGCGTGGTTTTTTTTTGTTTGCCATATGAATTTTGTTAAATCTTTTCTCTATTCATCAATACAATTTTCTTTAATTATTGTTGGTGCTGTTTGGAACAAATATAACATTTTGGGTAAAACATTCATCTTAATTATAGATATTCTCCTCATTAATGTCAGCTTTAATCTACTCCAGGTTTCTAAATCTCTTCAAATTTTCTTCCAGTGTGGTGTAGTAGTTAAGAGAGGTAGACTCATAATCTGGGGAACCTGGTTCGCGTCTCTGCTCCTCCACATGCAGCTGCTGGGTGACCTTGGGCTAGTCACACTTCTCTGAAGTCTCTCAGTCTCACTCGCCTCGCACCTGTTGTGGGGGAGGAAGGGAAAGGAGAATGTTAGCCGCTTTGAGATTCCCTAGGGTAGTGATAAAGCGGGATATCAAATCCAAACTCTTCTTCTTCTTCTTCTTCTTCTTCTTCTTCTTCTTCTTCCAGACTTTTTCATAATTGTTTCCAGATAGATTAATATTCTTCATCCATCAATTCTATACCTAAATATTTTGCTTTTGTAACAATTTCCAAACCTAATTTCTCCTGTAATTTGCTATTTTCTAATTCTAATTCTTGCATGTTTTTTTACCATAAGTTTTGTTTTTGACATATTTATCTTGAAGCCTGCTACTTTCCGAAAATCATTCATTACCTAGAGCAAGAAATCTTGCTCCAGCTCCAACGGCTGAAACGGCAAAAGTCAGGCTGTCAGTTCCTCACGAGGGGAGGGCTCCTCTGCATCCGAGAGTGCAGAGTGGTGGGATAAAGAGCCCGGGCAGCGGAGGGGGGGACGGTCTGAGGGATCCACTCCCTGCTCTTGTTTTCTCCAATACTCACTATTGCTGGATGGAAGAAAACCTGTGACACATCTGCAAGAAGAGGAAAACATGGGGACAGGTGACTTCATCTCAGAGCACCTGGCCAGGTTCTTCCAACAGTCTTCTCCTGGATTCCTCAGCTTCTATTCAAAGTCCTACTACAGGGGTAGGACACCCCAAACACTGGAGCAGATGGAGCCTGCATCAGGTGCAGCTATCTGGCTCTGCATCTTTTGACCAACTGTCCCCCACTCCAGATCCTGCACCCTGAGGTGCCCCCTAGCCCTTCGGTGTCCACACTTGCTCACCTAACACCATGGGCTCCTCCCGGACTTGCATCGGGACCACCCTGTTCCTCCGCCGGCAGCTGAACAGGGCCCTCAAGCGCCAGAACCTAGAAGGGAGGAGCAGGGTGGAGAGAGCGACTCAGGAGCCCCAGTGGGTGGGGTGTGTTTGTGTCTGGGAGGGGGGCGAGAGAGGAAGGTGGTGGAGACTTCCTGAGAGCCAGAGAGGCCCCCAGGAAGGGGGAGAAGGCTGATGGCGTTGGGCAGCTGGAGAGATGCAAAATGGAGCCAGGCAGAGGTGTAGTGGTTGGAGGGCTGGGCTAGGAGGAGCTGGGAGAGCAGGGTTCGAATCCCCACTCAGTCATGAAGTGCCCTGGTGGACCTTAGCCCAGCCTATCTACTTCACAGGGTTGTTGTGAGGATAACAATTGTTGGCAGGGATAAATGGGCAGTTGGAGAAATGCAAAATACATGTAAATAATGAGGGGAGAGAAAAGGGGAAGGCAGGGAAAGAGTGTGGAGGAGTTGAGCTCTCTGGAAAAGATTGGCGGGGTCAATTTCTAGAGAGCCAATGCTGTGCTGGGGACCCCAGGATGCACTCTCCCCGCCCAGGGGACCAAGAGAAAGGGAAGGAATCCTACTTACAGCCTGCCCATTTCTTCCAGGAAAAATTCCCACCCTCCTCTCTAAACTTGCTAACTATCTAAAATACCCATCCAAGCCTAACTCTGACCGCAACCCCAGCCCTAAGCCTAACCCTAGCCCTAACTACCGGTACCCCTCTATGTACAAAATAAATATATACAAAATACATACGAAATAGGCACAAATGTGCACAAAATAAAAAGGTAAAATAAAAATGTTAAACAAAAGAACAATAAAAGTATTAAAAAGAACAAAAATATTAAAATAAAAACAAATCAAATAAAAACAAACAAATAATTAACCACGAAAGCTCACCCGTGTCAAGAATCTCAGTGGGCTGAAATCAAGAAAATCAACCAAAACAAAAGCAACAGCTCTGAGGGCTCTGAGTTGCTTTGTGCAAATAAAGTGTTAAAATAAAATATAAATAAATAAATAAAAGTAATAAATCAGAATCAAAATAGGTGGGAGATTGTATGTATGTATATTTGTATGTGTTTATCTGTAAACTTTGATATCATTTTTTTTCAAAAAAAATTAAATTATTAAATCAGAATCAAAATAAGAAATTGAGACTATAAGAATCCACTGAACACATAGCCTCATCCTTCGTCAACCACCACCAACTGCAGAGTGGGGGGCAAAGAGCCCAGTCAGCGGGGAGCAGGTCTGAGGGGCCCAATCTCTGTTCTGGTTCTCTCCAAGCTTGGCTTTCTGCAGGAATGGCTTCCCATGCCTTAAGCCAGCAGGGTCCTTCTCTCCCACAGATGATGCACAACCCCTTCCCCAAAGCCCCTCCCTCCCCCACTTCCCCATGGGGGTCCCCCACACCACCCATCACTGTCTCCTGCTTGGAGCACTTCAGGGTTTGGAGCCCCCTGAGCTGAGCTGCCTGGCACTTCTGAATCACCTCCAGCAGGTACAGCTGATCTTCCTCCAGCAGCTGAAAGGCAAATGTCAGGCTGTCAGTTTCCTGGAAGGGAGGGCTTCTCTGCATCTGAGAGTGCAGAGTGGGGGGCAAGGGGGGCAGGTCTGAGTCCCTGGTTCTCTCCAATACTCACCCCTGGGGGAGGGATGTGCAAAGAGAAGGACATGGGGACAGGTGAGTCCGTCCCTGAGCACCTGGCAAGGCTATTCCAAGAGTTTTCTCCTGGATTCCAAGTCCTACTAGACACAAGGGACACCCCAGGCCTTGGGGGCTAATCCTGGCCTCCTTCGACCAGAATGTGGCTCCCCAGACTAAAGAGATGGGCAATATCCGGTTCCATTCAACCCTTTTAAAATTTAAATATCAAAACACATCCCAACTTTCAGAGCGTGTGAATCACATGAGGGAAAAGACCGCTGTGCCAGTCACAGAAATAGGACTATACTTCCTTCTCCCACCTTTAAATTAAATTTCTACGTAACGAAATGGAATCGACCCAAGTCTGCCTTCCTCCCCAAACCTCAACTTCCACTCTTCAGGCCAAAAGACAACACTTCCCCATCCCCGGGAGAAACCCCCTGGCCTTTCATTGGTAGAGCCGCCTCCTTGCCGGTGGCATTTACCTCAGCGCAGCGCAGGGAATGACTGAGCGCGCGGCGAGATGCTTTCAGCCTCGGACACTTGACGGGTTCTGAGATGACCATGCAGGCCAGATTCACGACCCTGATGGGCTGGATTCGGCCCACAGGACATAGTTTGAGGACCCCTAGTCTACACTGACTGGCAGCAGCTACCCAGAGTTTCAGGCAGGGATTTCGTCCAGCCCTTGCAGGAGATGTCAGGGTTTGACCCAGGGACATTCTGCATGCCAAGCAGATAATCTAGGGCTCCCCATATTTCTTTTTTTTTTATAAGAATTTATTGGTTTTACAACAAACAACATACAAATATAACACCCACATTAACCCACCCCCAACTAGAAATAAACAAATACACAAATACCAATAATTCTTCTTCTTATGCTGTAAAAAAAAAAATCTTGGTCGAATCTTGGTACAGACTTCCCCTGCCTTTTCGCCTTCGGTTCCAATCCCAAATATTACTTTAATAACATCTTATACCATCTTAATCTTAAAAAATCCAAATATCTAAAAATTAAAATCAAAAGCTTCTTTTTAACAAATCTTGTTTCATAATAAACAATATTTTCCCATTCTTAACTTAACATAGATCAAATCATGTTATAACTTCATATTAATTCCACACAAGATTCTGGTTCTTATCCCCTTATTTTCAATATAAATCATAACAAATATCTTCATTCACTATAACTGCTGTTAATAACAAAAATTTAGAATACCTCTTTTCTTTCTCTAAAAACTTAAAGTCTTGACACACCGGTTTCAGGTTACCATAATACATTCTTTTCCTTTATACCTTAATATCGTTCACCCTATCCCCCTTCTGTCCATTTTCTTTGGTCGTCTTGCTCCAGAGCTGCTCCTCGAAGTATCCTTTTTCTTTACATAACCACAGATCCAGACTAAATCCAAAGTAGTCCTTGCATAGAACATCAGGGTGCGCACCTTTTCCCCCAGCCTCTCCGGTTCATCATCACATTCTTCTTTTATTTGTAGATATAAACATAAAGTTCTCACCTTCGCTCCCAAGCTCTCACCTCGGGAGTTAGATATAACAATTTTCTCCGTCCTGGGTCTGCCACCCCCAAGGGACGATCCATTACTCCGGAGTAGCCATACCTTTTCATCCTGTTGTTCAATCAGCCCCTTCAGTTCTGTGCCAAGGCTCTCCTCCAATGCAGCCATTTCCTGTACAGTCTCCTCTGTGGGATATAACTTTTTTAACATATGACAGTTCAATATTTCCAATTTTCGGTTGAGCAGTTCCAGTCTCAATAAAATAATCCTTTCTTCATGGGTCATTTCACAGTTCGTAACCAAGTCAAAAACAAAGCCGAGCATGGCAGAAGCGGGCATAGGTATCAAATTGCAGTTTCGGTTCTCAGACTTCTCCATCTTGCCAGTAACTTTCCATTCAGTCAAAGTCTTTCACGGCCATTTTCCCTGAATCCAGGGCGCAAGAACCAAAAATTTTAAAAAGAGATACTGTCCACCAGTTTAATCCCCAAAGGGAAATCCATAAGTCTCACTTATCAAATTTTAAATACTTTGTAGCCATCGCTGTAACAGCAGTCTCTTAAGCTGGTTATTTTCTATCTCCCGAAGGGAAAGAGGCAGGCTCCCTTTCCAAATGTCCCCCAGGTCGTCAACAAGGCACAAAAACAGATCCAATCCAATACTCACGACACCGGGATTCTTAAACTCCAACTTTGACAGGTAGAACGTTAACGCACATCGCGGGGGCAACCGCCGCTTCGCGTCCCGGTTGGGGCTTGTCCCCTGAAGCCCGGCTCCGTTTTCCCTTCACCCCCACTCCCCCTTTACAGGGGGAGCGAGGGAAGGGTTCGGAGCCATAGTGGGCATAGCCGGGGAGCCCAGGGTGCGGGACGCTCTTCCCGCACCCCATCGGAGCCCCGCTTAGCGGTAGCGGGGCTCCAACCCCCGGGACGGGCTGGGTCGCCTCGCAGCCGAGGCAACCCACGACCGCTCCGCCATTGCGTCGCCGCCGGAAGTCAGGGCTCCCCATATTTCACTAATATTTCAACGTTATGCTGTTAGCAACCGTGGAGATTGCACCTGCCTCTTTAGAAAGGAGAACACTCAGCTGATCAATTGAATAATTTTATTTATTTATTTATTTATTTATTTATTTATTTATTTATTTATACGCCACGCATCTGGCTGGGTTTCCCCAGCCACTCTGGGCAGCATCCAACAAAATATTAAAATACAATAGTGCATAAAATATTAAAAGCTTCCCTAACCATAATAACAACAACCATCCATTTTCAGTCCATTGAATTAGCAATTATGCATTTATGGAAAGGGAAATGGCATACTTTTGTATAGTACAATAAGAAGCATGCATAAGAAAATATTACTTATTTATGATGAGTATACACTTAATATGCCAGGAAGTTTGGAAAACTCAGCGGTGGCCAGAGGATTGGAGAAGATCAGTCTACATCCCAATCCCAAAGAAGGGCAGTGCCAAAGAATGCTCCAACTACCGCACAATTGCACTCATTTCACACGCTAGCAAGGTTATGCTTAAAATTCTACAAGGCAGGCTTAAGCAGTATGTGGACCGAGAACTCCCAGAAGTGCAAGCTGGATTTCGAAGGGGCAGAGGAACCAGAGACCAAATTGCAAATATGCGCTGGATTATGGAGAAAGCCAGAGAGTTCCAGAAAAACATCTACTTCTGCTTCATTGACTATGCAAAAGCATTTGACTGTGTCGACCACAGCAAACTATGGCAAGTTCTTAAAGAAATGGGAGTGCCGGATCACCTCATTTGTCTCCTGAGAAATCTCTATGTGGGACAAGAAGCTACAGTTAGAACTGGATATGGAACAACTGATTGGTTCAAAATTGGGAAAGGAGTACGACAAGGCTGTATATTGTCTCCCTGCTTATTTAACTTATATGCAGAATTCATCATGCGAAAGGCTGGACTGGATGAATCCCCAACCGGAATTAAGATTGCCGGAAAAAATATCAACAACCTCAGATATGCTGATGATACTACCTTGATGGCAGAAAGTGAGGAAGAATTAAAGAACCTTTTAATGAGGGTGAAAGAAGAGAGCGCAAAATATGGTCTGAAGCTCAACATCAAAAAAACTAAGCTCATGGCCACTGGTCCCATCACCTCCTGGCAAATAGAAGGGGAAGAAATGGAGGCAGTGAGAGATTTCACTTTCTTGGGTTCCATGATCACTGTAGATGGTGACAGCAGTCACGAAATTAGAAGACGCCTGCTTCTTGGGAGAAAAGCAATGACAAACCTAGACAGCATCTTAAAAAGCAAAGACATCACCTTGCCGACAAAGGTCCGTATAGTTAAAGCTATGGTTTTCCCAGTAGTAATGTATGGAAGTGAGAGCTGGACCATAAAGAAGGCTGATCGCCGTAGAATTGATGCTTTTGAATTATGGTGCTGGAGGAGACTCTTGAGAGTCCCATGGACTGCAAGAAGATCAAACCTATCCATTCTCAAAGAAATCAGCCCTGAGTACTCACTAGAAGGACAGATCCTGAAGTTGAGGCTCCAGTACTTTGGCCACCTCATGAGAAGAGAAGAATCCCTAGAAAAGACCCTGATGTTGGGAAAGATGGAGGGCACAAGGAGAAGGGGACGACAGAGGATGAGATGGTTGGACAGTGTTCTCGAAGCTACTAACATGAGTTTGGCCAAACTGCGAGAGGCAGTGAAGGATAGGCGTGCCTGGCGTGCTCTGGTCCATGGGGTCACGAAGAGTCGGACACGACTGAACGACTGAACAACAACAACAATAGGATTTATTTGTTTATTTTGAACTTCGCTTGGTTCCTCCTTGGTAGCCAGTGCAATTGTTTCATCAGTGCTCTAACTCAGGACCCGCTGCCTTGGGGGACATCTAAGAGCAGTTTGGCAGGGGAAATGTCTCCCTTGGGAGGGGGTGGACTCTCCTTCCTTGGAGGTTTCTAAGCAGAGATCGGACGGCCATCTGCCATGGATGCTTTAGCTGAGATTCCTGCATTGCTGGGGGTTGGACTAGATGACCCTCGGATACCCTCCTATCTCTCCACTCCTGAATTCGAGGAGGAAGTTCCTTGCCTCCTGCAAAGACCTTTCCCTGCAAGCTGTTCCTCTGGTTTCTGGCCAAGGGAGGGAGATGCTCAGATTCCATCTAAAAGCCTCGGCTTTGCAAGGGTTAATGGGAACTGATCTGCCTTCCTAGAGAGGAGAGGAAGCAAACACGTGGGGGCCAGGTCCTCCAGAGCCAAGCCCCCTCCCTCCCCAGTCCTTTCCTGCAAGGGCTGCATGGCTGTCCCCTCCTGGGATCTGGTGAGTCTCCTCTCTCTCTCTCCCCCCAGAGGGTGCAGTGGGGAGGCGGTGGGGGTCCCAGGGCTGCAGCAGGGGAGGATGCCAGCCTGGGGGGGCCTGATCTGCTCATGCAGGGGGAGGAGAGGGTCCTGCCAGGGAGGGGCGAGGTCTGCAACGCTCTCCTTCCTGGAGATCAGAGGATCCCAAACTCATTTGGCCCCCCTTTCCCAATAAAATGGCTCCCACGAAATCTCCCTTCTTCAAACAAAGGAGTCCCTAGGACTTTAACTCTGTGTGACATCGCTCAGCGTCATTGCACAACAGAGGGAACATGTGCAAATGGTTTTCCAAAGCTGGAAGAGCAGGTGGACTAGCCCCCCCCCAAAAAAAAAACCACGTGGAGGAAGGAAGGAAAGGTGAGAGAGAAAGGCCAGGAATAAAGAGAGGGATCCCAGCCCATAGTCTGGCTGCTGCATTGCAGACCAGTTTCCCAGTCGTTTCCAAGGGCAGCTCCACATGGAGGCCACTGCAGCAATCCCCTCGCACCCAGAGCAGGGCATCCCAGGACCACATCCTCTCTGTCCCAAAGGGATTGTTGCTGGAAAAGCAGCCAGAAATGGGCGCTGCTACTCACTGAGCCTCCATGGAGCTTGGAATCAAAGGCTATGTGTGTGTTAAGCTATCTAATAGAATAATAATCATAATCATAAATTACCCACCTAAATTTCAAGGGAGATGTCTTTAGCCCTGCCCACTTGGCCCTCAGGGGGTTGGCCAGATACATACCTGGCCCTGAGAGTAAAGTAAAAGGGACCCCATCCCAGGAGTCTGTCTTGAGAGCTGCAGAGAGTCCAAGTACAAAAAAGGAGACAGAAGTGTGGGGTGGGGGTGGGGGTGGGGAGAAACTCCTGAGGACCCCCGGGTGAGGACCCCCACTAGAGCCACGCATCCATTTTTCACAAGATACAAACATTTCCCTTGTCCATATCTGTCTCTTTATTGTTTAAAATCACACAAATCATATAAATAAACACACACATCACATATATTCACATCTTCACACATACATACACTTACATACTTTTACATCAAACATAAATGCTTACATACATAACAACTATCCACACTTGTACTAACACCTTCTCAAACCTCCAATTATCCTCTCTGCATTTCGTGATATTATAATGACTTTACAGCTATAATTTCCTTTTATTATTCATATTTTTCTTCTTTCTTTCACTTTCTATTTGCTTGTTCAAACATTCAATCTAAGTCTGCTGTTAGGATTCCATTTATACCACTACCTAATAAGTATTCCTTAAATATCCTCCAATCTTTCCATACTTCCTGCATCATCTGTCTTCTTATTTTACCTGTTGTTTTGGCTAATTGCAAATATTCTAACATTAAGTTTTGCCAGTCTGCTATTGTTGGCACAGCCTTATTTTTCCAGTTTCTAGCCACTAGCATTCTTGCTGCTGTTGTGCCGTACATACATAATACTCTTTTTGTTTTTTCAATTTCTTCTGGCAAAATACTTAATAGGAACATTTCTGGTCTTTTTTTAAATGTACATTTTATCAATTTTTTGAGCTCTTCATATATATCATTCCAATAAGTGCTTATAACGGGACATGTCCACCACATATGCTTATATGACCCAATTTCACTATTGCACCTCCAGCACCAAGGGGATCCATTTCTATACATTTTTGCCAATGTTTCTGGTGTCTGGTGCCACCTGTACATCATCTTTAGTACATTTTCTCTTAAATTGTAGCAGGCTATAAATTTTATGTCTGCCTGCCACAATCTTTCCCACTGCTCCATTAAGATGTTATAACCTAAGTCCTGGGCCCATCTCACCATCACCGATTTTACTTCTTCCTCTTTAAGCTCCCATTCCAATAATAAATTATAAATGCGTGAAATGTACTTCCCTTTGCTTTGGAGCACTTCTTTTTCAAATTTTGATTTTTCTTTTGCTAAGCCAATTTTTTTGGCAATTGTAAATCTTTGATATATTTGAAAATATTGCAGCCAATCCGTAAGGTTTTCTTTAATTTCTTCATACTTTTTCAAATATAATTCATTATCTTTTTCTTCCAATAACATTTGGTATGTGGCTCTTCCATATTTAATTTTTTGATTGTAATTACATCTATGGGTGAGGTCCACAGTGGAATTTTTGGTTCTAATATTCCTTTAAATTTCACCCAGATTAAATATAGTGATTTCCGTACTAGATGGTTAAGGAAACCCTTGTGGACCTTCACCTTTTCATATAGCAAGTAGGAATGCCAGCCATACCTATTATCCACACCTTCCAAATCAAGAATTTCAGGATCTTTCAAAGTTATCCATTCTCTTAACCAGTTTAACCCTGCGGCCGCGTGGTAAAGTTCTAAATTTGGCATGGCAAACCCTCCCCTTTCTTTCCTATCAGTTAACAATTCATACTTAATCCTCGGTCTTTTGCCGTTCCATATAAATTTTGCCAGATCTCTTTTCCATTCCTTAAAACCTTTCATGCCCCCCAGAATTGGTATTGCTTGAAATAAGAATATCATCTTTGGTAGGACATTCATCTTAACGACTGATATTCTTCCCCATAACGAAAGGTGTAGTTTGTACCATGTTTCCATGTTTGTTTTGATTTCTTTCCATGCCTTTTTATAGTTATCCTCAAATAGGTTAATACTTTTTGGTGTTATATGGATTCCTAAATATTTCGCTTTGTTTTTAATTTCTAATCCTGTCAATTGGTGCAGTTCTTCTTTTTCTTGTGTTGTTATTATTAAATCATCAGCGAATGCTCTTACTTTGTAGGTATTTTTCCCAATCACTATTCCTTTTAAGTTTTTTTCCTTTCTGATGTTATTTAGAAGAACTTCTAATACCAGTACAAAGAGCAAGGGCGAAAGAGGACACCCTTGTCTTGTTCCTTTAGTTATTGGGAAGCTGTCCGTTACATTTCCATTTATTATTAGCCTCGCTCTTTGCTGCTTATAAATTGCTTCTATGGCTCTTCTCATATTTTCTTTTAATCTAATTTTCTCGATTTGTCTTTTCATAAACTCCCAGGAGATGTTATCGAATGCCTTTTTGGCATCCAACAGTAATAATGCTGCCTTCTTGTCTATTTTGAACTCTAAATATTCTAGTATATCTATTATATTTCTTGTGTTATTTCATAATTGTCTTCCTGGTATGAATCCTGTCTGATTAGGGTGTATTACCTCTTTAATTACTTCTCTCAGCCATTTCCCTTGTCAGTTCTGACTTCATGCATTGACTGGAAGGCAACAGAAACCAGGTTGATTAATCTCACAAAAATCCCTTCAGTTGCCTCCACAGTCCAGTGTGCTTGGAAGATCTCACTGTTCGTTTCATGGATGAGGAGTGGGCGTTGCTGGATCCTGACCAGAGAGCTCTACATAAGGACATCATGGAGGAGAATTGTGGGATAGTGGCCACTCTTGGTAAGGCTCCCTGTGGGATCGTCATATCTGCCTGGAAATTGAAAAAATACCTCAGGTTTGGTTTTTGTTTTTGCTCCTGTCAGTCTTGGGTTGACCAAAGAGATGACTGACATTGGAGATGGAGGGGATGCCATGACTGGGCCAAACAAAATTTATCCCAGAGAAGGGCCAGGCTTTTTGAATCTCAGGTAGTAGTAGCAGTGATGATGATGATGATGATGATGATGATGATAGTAATAAAGTGGAACCTCGGTTTACAAACTTAATCTTTTCCAGAACAGGAGGTACCACTGTAGTAATAATAATAATTTTAATTTATGCCCCAGCCACTCTGGGCGGCTTCCAACACATATATAAACATGAAACATAAATAATAATAATCTGATCCCATATAAAAAGAACATTAACTTTAAAATGAACAACTTATACTAGTGGCCAAAATTGGGGAAACCTTTTGTGAAAAGTGTATTTCTGAGGTTTGATTGGTCATAACACCACTTTTGTGTGGAGTAATACCATAAAATTATATATCAATGGAAAGATAATTTAATGAAGAATGTAATGCAAGAACTTTTATGAAGGAGTGTTTATTAGAACAGCAGTCATAAAGAAAAAACTTCAAACCTTTGGTAACCATTGGTAACCTTTAGCTTTAATTATGGCCTTGCAACGCCTTCCCGTGAAGTGAACTGAGTTTTTAGTTCTGCAGTTGTAATAATGTGAAACCTGGACTGAATTATTGGCTCTGTTAATTGGGCTTTAATGCTGGGTTGCTTCTGACTAACAAGTCAGCTTCATAGATTTTGATTGGGTTAAAGTTTGGGCTATTCCCAGTCAATTCCAGCAGTGGAATAGGATTATCTTGAAAACACCTTTTGCACACAGCAGCAAAAACAAAACATGGAGCTGAATCCTGCTGAAATAGAAAATAAATAAATCTTTCTATAAATATATATATAAATGTTTCAGTATCTGGGAAAAGATCACTTGCAGAACTCTTCAGTTTGGGCTCAAGTATTTCATTCCTGGATTTTGGGGCATTTACATTCCCATTAATGACGCAAATTTTGCCCACAACTGATTCTTCTCCTCGCGTATTTCATGCCATCACTACCAAGCACGGAGATTTGGGTCTCATCACTCCAAATAACACTATCCCACTGTTCTGCTGTACAGTTGACATGGGTTTTAGCCCAGTTTAATCTTTTCAACCTTTGCTTGAGAGATAACAATGGCTTTTTCCTTAGAGTTCTAACATTTAGACCAGTCCTTGCACTCAACTTCACATATATATCAGCATATCATCTTGTCTACACCTAGATGATTTTCTTCTGTCATGTAGGGACAGTCTCTCCATTCTTCAATCATCACTTTCCTTTGTGCACCTTTTCCTGCCTTTACCAGTCTGATTTTGTAGTGACTGAGTCTCCTTATGCCTCTTCAAAAATATAGAAAGGCCAGCTTTGCTTAAGTATTCCCCAATCTCTCTTCCAATTTCTTCATAACTGTATCCTTGTTCACTTAATAGCACTATTTTACATCGCTTTCTGGGTGACCAGTCAACTCTTTTTGTCATTTCTATAATGTTATTATGATCTACAACCTCACTAAATAAAAGAACACAAAAAACCAACCAACTTGATAGCAATCACATAACACACTGACAAAAGTCAAGCTAAGAAAGTTGTGCTTCCTTTTTCTGGTTATTTGGCTATAACGTTTTATAGAATACGAGTAATTGAAGAAACTTTGTTGGATTGCATTCTTGATTAAATTATCCTCCCATTCATATAAAATTTTATAACATTACTCCAAAAGAAGTGGTGTTATCAGCGATCAAACCTCTGAAATACACATTTTCCCAAAACGCTGCCACAATTTTAACCACTGTTGTTGTCGTTCAGTCGTGCCTGACTCTTCATGACCCCATGGACCAGAGCACGCCAGGCACTCCTATCCTCCACTGGCTCACGCAGTTTGGCCAAACTCATGCCACTCGCTTCGAGAACACTGTCCAGCCATCTCATCCTCTGTCGTCCCCTTCTCCTTGTGCCCTCCATCTTTCCCAACATCAGGGTCTTTTCCAGTGAGTCTTCTCTTCTCATAAGGTGGCCAACTGGAGCCTGAACTTCAGGATCTGCCCTTCCAGTGAGCACTCAGGGCTGATTTCTTTAAGGATGGATAAGTTTGATCTTTTTGCAGTCCATGGGACTCTCAAGAGTCTCCTCCAGCACCATAATTTGGACCACTACAGTATATCAAACAAAGCAACATTCAACAACTCATCAGAGTCTAATAATAAATATGTTGGCTAATGACAAAAAACACAGGTAATGAACACATACCCAACTCCCTTCAGTTCTTCTCCATTTGTTCCTGAGGCTCTAATCCTTTTTTGTTTCCATTGCAGATTGTGATGAATTGGAAATCGAGAACAAGGATGACCAAGATAAAATTCCCAGAGAGGAAAAGCCATGTAAAAATTTGGAGTATGCAGAAAGCTGCAGTCAGAGCTCCCATTCAACCTCCAATAAACAAAATCTCATTGGAAAGAAATGCTATCAGTGCAAGGAATGTGGAAAGGACTTCAGGAAGAGCACCTCTCTCACTTCCCATCAAAGAATTCATACAGGGGAGAAACCATATCAGTGTGTGGAATGTGGAAAGAGCTTCAGTCAGAGCTCCCATCTCACTTCCCATCAAAGAATTCATACAGGGGATAAACCCTATCAGTGCTTCGAATGTGGAAAGAGCTTTAGTCACAGCCACAGTCTCACTTCCCATCAAAGAATTCATACAGGGGATAAACCCTATCAGTGTATGGAATGTGGAAAGAGCTTTAGTCACAGCTATTGTCTCACTTCCCATCAAAGAATTCATACAGGGGAGAAACCATATCAGTGCATGGAATGTGGAAAGAGCTTCAGTAAGAAAGTGAAACTCACTTCCCATCAAAGAATTCATACAGGGGAGAAGCCCTATCAGTGTGTGGAATGTGGAAGGAGCTTCAGTCAGAGCTCCAATCTCACTTCCCATCAAAGAATTCATACAGGGGAGAAACCATATCAATGTGTGGAATGTGGAATTAGCTACAGTCAGACCTCCTCTCTCACTTCCCATCAAAAAATTCATACAGGGGAGAAACCCTATCAGTGCTTCGAATGTGGAAGGAGCTTCAGTCATAACTCCCATCTCACTTCCCATCAAAGAATTCATACAGGGGAGAAACCCTATCATTGTGTGGAATGTGGAAAGAGCTTCACTGATGGCTCCTCTCTAACTTCCCATCAAAGAATTCATACGGGGGAGAAACCCTATCGGTGCTTCGAATGTGGAAAGAGCTTCAGTCAGAGCTCCAGTCTCATTTCCCATCACAGAATTCATACAGGGGAGAAACCCTATCAGTGTTTGGAATGTGGAAGGAGCTTCAGTCAGAGCTCCAAACTCACTTTCCATCAAAGAATTCATACAGGGGAGAAACCATATCGGTGCTTTGAATGTGGGAAGAGCTTCAGTAGGAAGGACAGTCTCATTTCCCATCAAAGAGTTCATACAAGGAAGAATCCCTATCAGTGTGTGAAATGTGGAAAGAGCTTCACTGATAGTTCCTCTCTCACTTCCCATCAAAGAATTCATACAGGGGATACACCCTATCAGTGCGTGGAATGTGGAAAGAGCTTCAGTCACAGCTCCAAACTCACTTCCCATCACAGAATTCATACAGGGGAGAAACCCTATCAGTGTTTGGAATGTGGAAGGAGCTTCAGTCAGAGCTCCAAACTCACTTTCCATCAAAGAATTCATACAGGGGAGAAACCATATCAGTGCTTTGAATGTGGAAAGAGCTTCGGTACAAAGGGGAGTCTCACTTCCCATCAAAGAATTCATACAGGGGAGAAACCATATCAGTGCTTTGAATGTGGAAAGAGCTTCAGTAGGAAGGACAGTCTCACTTCCCATCAAAGAATTCATATAGGGGAGAAACCCTTTCAGTGCGTTGAATGTGGAAAGAGCTTCAGTCAGAGATCCAAACTCACTTCCCATCAAAGAATTCATACAGGGGAGAAACCATATCAGTGCTTTGAATGTGGAAAGAGCTTCGGTACAAAGGGGAGTCTCACTTCCCATCAAAGAATTCATACAGGGGAGAAACCCTATCAGTGTTTGGAATGTGGAAGGAGCTTCAGTCAGAGCTCCAAACTCACTTCCCATCAAAGAATTCATACCGGGGGGAAACCATATCAGTGCTTTGAATGTGGAAAGAGCTTCAGTAGGAAGGACAGTCTCACTTCCCATCAAAGAATTCATACAGGGGAGAAACCCTATCATTGTTTGGAATGTGGAAGGAGCTTCAGTCAGAGCTCCAATCTCACTTCCCATCAAAGAAGTCATACAGGGGAGAAACCCTATCAGTGTGTGAAATGTGGAAAGAGCTTCACTGATAGTTCCTCTCTCACTTCCCATCAAATAATTCATACAGGGGAGAAACCCTATCAGTGCATGGAATGTGGAAAGAGCTTCATTCAGAGCTCCTCTCTCACTTCCCATCAAAGAATTCATACAGGAGAGAAACCCTATCAGTGTGTAGAGTGTGGAAAGAGCTTCAGTCACAGCCACAGTCTAAGTTACCACCAGAGAATTCATACAGGAGAGAAACCCTATCAGTGCGTGGAATGTGGAAAGAGCTTCAGTCAGAGCTCCAAACTCACTTCCCATCAAAGAATTCATACAGGGGAGAAACCATATCAGTGCTTTGAATGTGGAAAGAGCTTCAGTAGGAAGGACAGTCTCACTTCCCATCAAAGAATTCATACAGGGGAGAAACCCTATCAGTGTTTGGAATGTGGAAGGAGCTTTAGTCACAGGCATAGTCTCACTTACCATCAAAGAATTCATACAGGGGAGAAACCATATCAGTGCTTTGAATGTGGAAAGAGCTTCAGTCAGAGCCACAATCTCTATTCCCACCAAAGAATTCATACAGGGGAGAAACCATATCAGTGCTTTGAATGTGGAAAGAGCTTCCGTAGGACGGACAGGCTCACTTCCCATCAACGAATTCATATAAAGGTTGAAAAAACCATTATACAGTTTTAGGAATCACGCAAATCAGCCTCTCTTTAACCAGACCTTTTGCTGATTGACATCTAATGCTCTTTTAAAATGTGGTGTTTTGTGTTTTTATGTTGTAATCTGAGATCTATGGGTGTAGGGAAAAGAAGCCAACTCTTAAAGGCCTAGGGATCTTTGCCCCCCCCCCATTTTTTTCAGGAGGTGTGGCTTTTACCACTCGTTTTGGAGATGTCGTACTGGGGAGAGAAGTAACGGTTTTATTGACTGACCAATGAGAAAGCCCAGGGATGGAGCCTAATTGTTTAAGGCTCAACACAGGGATTTTGGCAATTAGTTCGGATGGTTTCTTTCCCCTCTTTTTCTTTTCTTTTTAATCCAAGCTTTTCTTGAAACAACATATATACATAATTACCAAAATTACCAATAATTCCCTAACATAAAATATAATACCTAAATTACAACAACTACATAATTATACGCTTATAAAACCCACCACCCACCCTCTACTTCCCTCCACAGGAATTTGCCTTCTTTATATTTCTTTATACCCTTTGTCCTTGCATTCTATAGTAGATTATATTTGTTAAATTCTGATTTTTCGTTTCTTTTTTGGTTTTATTATTGCTTACATTGTTTATTCTAAGCCTATTAGCATGTCGTTTTTAGAACAATATTTTGACATATAATCTTCGAAATACTTCCACTCCATTCTTAACTTTTGATTTGATTGGTATCTTACATTTCAGCTTAATTTTGCCTATTCTATATACTCACTTAATTTGCAAATCCACTATTTCCTGAGATTTACATTGAGTGGCAATCACTACCCTGGCAGCTGTTGTTGCATATAAAAAGATTTTTTTTTTTCATAAGTGGTATATTTTTGCCCACCAGCCCTAACAGATAAGCTTCGGGATTTTTTTTTATCAAGGGGATTTTTAACATTTTCTTAAGTTCTTCATATATTATGATTCCCCAAAAATTCTTTATTTCCTTGCAACCCCATCACATATGAAATGTTGTCCCAGGTTCCATGGTACATTTCCAACAAAGGTTGGATTTTAATTTATAAATTTTGGCGAATTTGACTGGTGTTAAATACCACCTGTAAAACATTTTACCAAAGTTTTCCTTTATTGTGTAGCAGGTGGTAAAGCGAATATCCTCGCGCCAGAGTTTCTCCCATTGTTCTAAATATATAGTGTTGCCGATGTCTTGTGCCCATTTGACTATTGTTTGTTTTACTTCTTCATCCATTATATTATAGTCCCATAATAGAGTGTAAATTTTCGATAATAATTTCTTATTGTTTTGTAGTATAATGGTGCTAAATAGCGATTGTTCTTTAGTGAAACCTTTTCTTTGGTCTGCATTAAACATGCTTTTTAATTGTTTATATTGCCAATTATCCATCCCATATTGTTTTAATTCTTCATATGTGGCAAGAACCACCTGGGTAAAGCCTATTATACCTAGTGCCTTATTCCTGTATTGGTTATGTGCTTTACATATATACATTTTGCTTTAGAAATCATAATTCTTAATAATGCATCTCTCACCGTGCTCTAAAAAGCTGAACTTTGGATAGTAAGCGCATTTAGTTGCGTCTGCAGTTTGCGAAGAGGAACATTCTATATAGACACCCAGGTCAGGATGACATGATGTCTTGCAAGGCAGGATATGAAACTTGGTTGGTTTCCATATAGATGTTCCAGGGTGTCTGATAAAAGGGGATTTACGCCATGCCTGTCAAAAGGGAAATTTTTGCTTTGCTTTGCTGATAATACTGAATATACGGAAATCACTAATGAGCAATTCCTAATAAGGAACATGTATCCTGAAATTTTGGAAGGAAGAAGTAATCTTTATATGGTCAATAGGAAGGGCTATGCCCAAGTTTAGTGGTCAATGTTGTGATACTTTGTGTGATGTCAAAAGGGGTATAAAAGTCCAAGACACCCAGTGTTCGGGGCTCAGTCCATTTGCCACTGGGCCTATTGCTGCCAGCAATAAAATCTTATTTTCTTTTTCTCCAAACTTTTGTGCCTGTGATCCTTGAGAGTTATTTTTCAAAGGCAATTGGGTTCACTCGCAACATTTCCAATATTTTTCTATATGTTTCCCTGTTCGGATTCATATTGAGTTTTTTAACTGCATGGGCTTCTAATGGAGAGATCCATAAAGGGATTTGTAGCTCTAATAGCTGTTTATATATATTCCAAACTTTAAACAATGAATTTCTGAGTACAGTGGTACCTCGGGTAAGGACGCTTCAGGTTAAGTACACTTCAGGTTAAGAACTCCGTTTAAGAACAGAAATCATGCTCTTGTAGCGCAGCGACAGCAGGAGCTCCCATTAACTAAAGTGGTGCTTCATGTTAAGTACGCTTCAGGTTAAGAATGGACCTCCGGAACGAATTAAGTACTTAACCCGAGGTACCACTGTATATGATTTTTGAAGCCGTTATGTACCTTTACCTTTTCGTACGCTAGGTAGGCATGCCATCGATATCTATTGTCGAAACTTTCTAAATTTAAAATACTGGTGTTTTCCAATATAATCCATTCTTTTAGCAATGCCAGACATAGTATAATTTTAAATTTGGTAATGACCGTCCTCCTCTCTCCTTTTTATCTGTTAAAAGTTTATACTTTATGTGTGGTTTTTTGGTTTGCCATATGAATTTTGTTAAATCTTTTCTCCTTTCCTCAAAACAATTTTCTTTAATTATTATTGGTATTGTTTGGAACAAATATAACATTTTTGGTAAAACATTCATCTTAATTATAGATATTCTCCTCATTAATGTCAGTTTTAAGCTACTCCTGGTTTCTACATCTCTTCTAATTTCCTTCCAGAACTTTTCATAATTGTTTCCAAATACCAGTAGATTAATATTTTTCATTGTCAATTCTATACCTAAATATTTTGCTTTTGTAAGAATTTCCAAACCTAATTTCTCCTGTAATTCGCTCTTTTCTAATTCCTGCATATTTCGTACCATAAGTTTTGCTTTTGACATATTTGTCTTGAAGCCCACTACTTTCTCGAAATCATTAATTATCCTCAGTGCTTTCATTAAACTGGTTTATGGCTCCTCATTTGTCAATATAATATCATCCAAAAAGCTCTAATTTTGAAGACCTCCTTGCCTAATGTAATTCCCTTTATCTCTTTCTTTCCTTATTTCTGAAATCAAGATTTCCAAAGTTAGTATAAAAAGTAGCAGTGAAAGCCGGGTTGTCGTTGTTGTTCAGTCATTCAATCATGTCCGACTCTTCGTGAACCCATGGACTAGAGAAGGCCAGGCGCGCCTATCTTTCACCGCCTCCCGCAGTTTTTCCAAACTCATGCTAGTCTCTTTGAGAACGCTGTCCAACCATCTCATCCTCTGTTGTCCCCTTCTCCTTGTGCCCTCCATCTTTCCCAACAGCAGGGTGTTTTCTAGGGAGTCTTCTCTTCTCATAAGGTGGCCAAAGAACTGGAGCCTCAACTTCAGGACCTGTCCTTCCAGTGAGCACTCAGGGCTGATTTCTTTAAGGATGGATAAGTTTGATCTTTTTGCTGTCCATGGGACTCTCAAGAGTCTTCTCCAGCACCATAATTCAAAAGCATCAATTCTTTGGCGATCAGTCTTCTTTATGGTCCAGCTCTCACTTCCATACATTACCTTTCTCTATATTTAAAAGATCCGTCTTTTCGCTATTTATTACTAAACAGACCTGCTGGTTTTAATATATTTCATTTATTGCTCTGCAGTAGTTTTTGCCCAGCCTTGCTGCTTCCACTACTTCCTGAAGATATGATCTTGATAGGTTATCGAAAGCCTTCTTGGCATCTATTAATATAAATGATGCTTTTTTATTAGGTCTCAATTCCAAATATTCAATTAGATCGATTACTATTCTCATGTTTGCTTTTATATGCCTATTTGGGAGGAATCTTGGTCTTGGTCTGGATCTATTACATCCTTTAGAACAGATTTCAGCCTACTTACTGTGAACTGGGGAAAGCTTTGCGCAAAGGACAGCTGTGCAAAGATGCTGCTGGCCACCAGGTTTCTGGTCTCCTGGCTTTCTTCAATGGTGTAGCTTTGGAGATGCTGCGGGAGAGAAGAGCGTCTCAGAGTCAGGCTGTAACGGATCTGCCCTTAGGCAGGGTATGGTCAGAAACCCCAGCATGTGAAGAGTTAAGATTCCGTCTGTTTGAGTGGCAGTTTGCTCGCAGGAGGCGGGTCTTTTCGCCCTTTAAAAGGAGGGAATGGCAGTTGGTCAGGGGGGAGAATGAGGGAGTGAGTGGTGACTGAGGGAGAGAGGGTTAGAGATCAGGATAGTGGTGGGTAGGTTAGGCTAGGTCGAAGGTTTAGTATGTTATACTGAATAGAAAAACTTTTATGCTGTTATGAAACTGCATTTAAACTTTTGATTCTCTGAAACCGTTATGCTCTATAAAGAAAATAAAGACTAGTTTTGTTGCTATAAGTCAGTTGTCGTCGATTCTTGGGTCCAGCGGGTTATAACTGCTCTTGAAGGGGTGAACCCAGGGAAGAGTCCAAACTGTCCTGCGGGGTGTTAGTTTGTGTCTTAGGGGTTTCACTCAGGAGGGGCTAGCGGGCTGAAACATTGTTTATTCCACTGAGTTGCTAAAAGGGTTTAGCAGACTCCTACAGTGAGGGATCTAGAGAGAGAGACCCTGGGGCTGTAGGCAAAAAGGTGTTTAACCCCTGAAGCCCAGAGCAAGGAATATAAACAGCCGCGGCAGCTGGACAAAGACACTCCGGTTACTAAGATACTCCCGTTTTGTAACTACCAGGGAGTTAACTTCATTGACGGACCTCCGATGGACAGGTGGGGGTGGATGATTAGTTTGACCCGGAACACATGTGCAATAAAAATAAATAAATAAATCAGTAACAGGAGAGGGGAGTGTGAAAGGGAGGTTCGTTGCTGTACTGTGAACTGGGGAAAGCTTTGCGCAAAGGACAGCTGTGCAAAGATGCTGCTGGCCGCCAGGTTTCTGGTCTCCCCGCTTTCTTCAATGGTGTAGCTTTGGAGATCCTGTGGGAGAGAAGAGCGTCTCAGAGTCAGGCCAACTCTGGGCCAAAGCTCTTTCTCCACACTGGACAACCCTAAAACCACCCTGATGTCATCATGACACCTACATTGAGTAGCTGGAGGAGGGTGGCAGCATTGGGGGCCTCTGTAAGGGGACCCTCCTGCAGGCGGTGGAACGGACCCTTCAGATCCTTTGGGGAAAGAGTGGTTAAGTCCGGGGTTGAATTACGTAAGAGACACCCAAAGACAAGCTAAAGACAAAGGACCTCCCTCCCTGTGGTGATGCTCCTCAGGCACACAAAGAAGTCCCTCAAACATGCAGAGCAGAGGAGAGACATCAGCTCCTAGGGGGGGCAGTCAGAGGATGGTTTCAACCCCAAGGGCCAGGCTTGGCTTTCTAGGGGATCCACAACCACATGTCCTAAGCCAGCAGGGTCCTTCTCTCTGGCAGATGCACAAGCCCCTCCCCAAAGCCCCTCCCCTCCCACCCCCACCTCCCCATGGGGGTCCCTCCCCAGGATGGCCTCTGCTGTCCGGTGCTTGGGCACCTGAAGGGTGTGGAGGCCTCTCAGGGCAGCTGCCTGGCAGCTCTGTATCACCTGGAGCAAGAAATCTTGCTCCGGCTCCAGTGGCTGAAATGGCAAAAGTCAGGCTGTCAGTTCCTCTTGAGCGGAGGGCTCCTCCGCATCCGAGAGTTCAGAGTGGGGGGCAAAGAGCCCGGGCAGTTGGGGGGGGGGGACACAGATCTGAGGGATCCTCTCCCTGCTCTTGTTTTCTCCAATACACACTTGCTGGATGGAAGAAAACCTAAGAAGAGGAAAATATGGGGACAGGTGACTTCATCTCAGAGCATCTGCTGGCCCAGTTCTTCCAAGAGTCTTCTTCTGGATTCCTCAGCTTCTCCTCAAAGTCCTACTACAGGGGTGGGACACCCCAAACACTGGAGCAGATGGAGCCTGCAGCAGGTGCAGCTATCTGGCTCTGCATCTTTTGACCAACTGTCCCCCCCTCCAGATCCTGCACCCTGAGCTGCCACCTAGCCCTTCATTGTCCACATTTGCTCACCTAACATCACAGCGGGGGCACCCTGTTCCTCTGCCGGCAGCTGAACAGGGCCCTCAAGCGCCTGAACCTAGAAGGGAGGAGCAGGGTGGAGAGAATGACTCAGGAGCCTCAACAGGTGGGGTGTGTTTGTGTCTGGGGGGGGCGAGAGAGGAAGGTGGTGGAGTCTTCCTTAGAGCCAGAGAGACCCCCATGAAGGGGGAGAAGGCCGATGGCATTGGGCAGCTGGAGAGATGCAAGATGGAACCAGGCAGAAGTGTAGTGGTTGTAGGGCTGGGCTAGGAGGAGCTGGGAGAACAGGGTTCGAAACACGACTCAGTCATGAAGTGCCCTGGTGGACCCTGGGCCAGCCTAGCCTAATTCACAGGCTTGTTTTGAGGATAACAATTGTTGGCAGGGAGAGATGGGCAGTTGGAGAGATGCAAAATAAATGTAAATAATGAGAGGGGAGAGAAAAGGGGAAAGCTGTGGAAGAGTGTGGAGGAGCTGAGCTCTCTGGAAAAGACTGGCCGGGTAAATTTCTAGAGAGCCAAGGGGCTAGAGTGCTGGGGACCCCAGGACACACACACACCAAGAGAAAGGGAAGGAATCCTACTTACAGCCTGCCCATTTCTTCCAGGAAACATTCCCACCCTACTCTCTAAACTAGCTAACTATCTAAAATGCCCATCCAAGCCTAACTCAGACCCCCACCCCAAACCCAGCCCTAAGCCTATCCCTAGCCCTAACTACCGGTACCCCTCTATGTACAAAAGAAATATATACAATATATATACGAAATAGGCACAAATGTGCACAAAATAAAAAGGTAAAATAAAAATATTAAACTAAAGAACAATAAAATAAAAATATTAAAAAAGAACAAAAATATTAAAATAAAAAAAAACAAATCAAATAAAAACAAACAAACAAATAATTAACCACGAAAGCTCGCCCGTGTCAAGAATCTCAGTGGGCTGAAATCAAGAAAATCAACCAAAATAAAAACAACAGCTGTGAGGAGGAAGGAGGGCTATGGGCTGCTTTGTGCAAAATAAATAAAATAAAGTGTTTTAAAAAAATATAAATAAATAAATAAAAGTAATAAATTAAATCAGAATCAAAATAGGTGGGAGATTGTATGTTTGCATGTATTTATCTGTAAGCTTTTTTTAATAAAAAAAATTCAATAAAAAATTAAATTATTAAATCAGAATCAAAATAAGAAATTGAGAATATAAGAATCCACTGAACACCTCGCCTCATCCTTCGTCAACCACCACCAACTGCAGAGTGAGGGGCAAAGAGCCCAGCCAGAGGAGAGCGGTCTGAGGGGTCCAATCCCTGTTCTGGTTCTCTCCCCATTGGCTTTCTGCAGGAATGGCTTCCCATGCCCTAAGCCAGCAGGCTTATGTTATGTACTGAGTTGAATAGGATCCAAAATCCAACGCTTCGTCCCTGTCTAAAATCCATTTGCGGATTTTGTCTTTATCCCATGAGGTGAAAGCGGCAAAGTCTGGGGAGGGAATAGCGTTCGCAAATGGTCACCATGCCTTTTGACCAAGTACGACTGGTGGTAATGGCTAGAAAGGCTTGTTTGGCAAGTGATGAGTTTGAGGCTTCTGCAAGTGATTTATAGTAGATGATTATCCTCTTGCGACTCTAGATGGAAGTCCCAATTCCAATCTTAGTTGGGCAGATATGGTCCCATTGGACAACGCTCAGTATTTAAATACTTGGGCATTACCTTCCACCATAGACTATCTTGGTCAACCCACCTAAACACAATCACCTTGGCCGGCTGCCAAACCTTGGGAGCCCTGGTGAAATTCTTCTATGCAAAAGGAGGCCAGCTGGTGGCGCCAATCAGAAAGGCCTAATATCAGCAAAATACCCCCAATGCTGCTATATGGGGTGGAAATATGGGGGGTGGAATCTGAAAACACTCCAGCGACTGGAGACTCTGCAAAAGCTCCTGGCAAGAAAATTTTTGGAACTCCCCTCCTATATTTCAAGGGAGATGTCTTTGGCCCCGCCCAAAAGGTTTTTGCCAAGTGGGAGAGGGCTGAGCTGGGTGGACTCAGCTTTGCAAGGGTTAAAGGGAACTGAGCTGGCTTCCTAGAGAGGACAGGAAGCAAGAGGGCGCCAGGTCCCTCCCTCCACAGTCATTTCCTGCAAGGGCTGCATGGCTGTCCCCTCCTGGGATCTGGTGAGTCTCCTCTCCCCCCCCCCCCAGAGGGTGCAGTGGGGAGGCGGTGGGGGTCCCAGGGCTGCAGCAGGGGAGGATGCCAGCCTGGGGGGCCTGATCTGCTCATGCAGGGGGAGGAGAGGGTCCTGCCAGGGAGGGGCGAGGTCTGCAGTGCTCTCCTTCTTGGAGATCAGAGGATCCCAAATTCATTCAGCCTTTCAGAAAAAAATGACTCCCACGAAATCTCCCTTCTTTAAACAAAGGTGTCACTAGGACTTTAACTCTGTGTGACATCACTCAGCATCATTGCACGACAGAGGAAACGTGCAAATGTTTTTCTAAAGGTGGACGAGGAAGGGGACTAGCCCCCCCCCAAAAAAAAAACACCCACGTGGAGGAAGGAATTTAAGGTGGGAGAGAAAGAGCAGGAATACAGAGAGGGATCCCAGCTCATAGTCTGGCTGCTTGCTGCATTGCAAACCAGTTTCCCAGTCGTCTCCAAGGGCAGCTCCACACGGAGGCCAGTGCAGCAATCCCCTCGCACCCAGAGCAGGGTATCCCAGGACCACATCCTCTCTGTCCCAAAGGGATTGTTGCTGGAAAAGCAGCCGGAAATGGACGCTGCTACTCCCTGAGCCTCCAGGGACCTTGACATCAATGGCTGTGTGTGTGAGTTAAGCTAATAATATTTCAAGGGAGATGTCTTTGGCCCCACCCACTTGGCCCTCAGAGGGTTGGCCAGATAAATACCTGGCCCCCAGAACAAAGAAAAAGGGACCCCACCCCAGGAGTCTGAATTGACAGCGGCAGAGAGTCCAAGTGCAAGAAAAGGAGACAGAAGCAGGGGATTGGGGTGGGGGTGGGGAGCAACTCCTGAGGACCCCCGGATGAGGACCCCCACTAGAGCCAAGCATCCATTTTTCACAAGATAGAAACATTTCCCTTGTCAGTCGGTTCTGACTTCATGCATTGACTGGAAGGCAGCAGAAAACAAGTTGATTAATTTCACAGAAATCCCTTCAGTTGCCTCCACATTTTCAGTTGCTAGAAGGCTAGAGACTTATTTCTTCTCCTCTTCCTCCTCCTTCTTTTCAAAAAGATAGCTCATGGTCTGGGATGCGGTGCAGTCCAGCCCTGGTTCCCAGCAAGACTCTTCCATGCTTGCTCAGGGAACCATTCCCACCCCCACCCTCCAAATTCTTTAACAGAACAATGTGTTTGCTTTGTAGGATTAGCTAGAGCTTTTCATTAGGACAAGAGGCTTCCTGAGAGCACAGATGGATGAGCGAGACTCATCTGGCCCTGGAACAGGAAGAGGCCATGCCACCCAAACTGGGAGCAGTGGGGGATTCTGGGAAAACACAGTGCAGAAGATCCTGGGTGAGGAGGACACACTCTGCTCAGAGATCCAGAGCCAGAAGTTGAGGCAGTTCTGCTGCCAGGAGGCCAATGGACCCCGAGAGGTTTGCAGCCGACTCTACCACTTTTGCCACCAGTGGCTGAAGCCAGAAAGGCACACGAAAGCTAAGATGCTGGACCTGGTGATCTTGGAGCAGTTCCTGGCTGTCCTTCCCCCGGAGATGGAGAGCTGGGTGAGGGAATGCGGAGCGGAGACCAGTTCCCAGGCGGTGGCCCTGGCCGAAGGTTTCCTCCTGAGTCAGGCAGAGGAGAGAAAGCAGGTGAGAGAGACTTTCCTCTGGGTACTCCGAAGGGGCTCCAAACAGGACAGGGAACATCCCATAATGGTCTGCTGATGGGGAAAGCATCCATGGAATGAGATCTCACACCTTTCAGGTCTTTGTCATTCTCTTTCTAATATTTCTCCCCATTCTCTGTTTTGAATCCTTGTTTCTGTTTCAGGAAAAGGATCGTTTTGCAGAAATGGACCTGGATTCCTGTGAGGCAGAGAGGCCTCCGTTGGACACCAGAGAGAGGCCACTGAGTAAGGAAGAAGGTGGGTTTTCTCTGTTTGGTCTCATTCTGTTGGTTTTCCAACTCATCTGAGGGTTCTTTTCATGTTGTTTTGGGGGGAGAAAGTTGGGAACAAGGGTCCAGAGGAGGGGAGATGTATTTCTGCACAACATATGAAATGGGCACAAATGCCCAAATGCTCTCAGCAGCTAAGGCTTTCTCAAAACCCATCTGTAGTTAGAGATGCCCTGTTTCACCTGTGAGAGAAGCAGACACTCCTGCCATCCTGTTTACCTTTTTTCTCTTGCAGGTGACAGAATGATGCGGGCAAGACCTCCTGATCCATCTTTTCATGGGGGCAGAAGGGAAGCAGCGGCTGTGGAACCAGATCAGGTCAGGGGAAGTTGCCTTGTGGGGACAGAGGCCGAGGGCTGGAGCAGTGTCATGGACTGGTTGGGCACAGAGGAATGGTGGGAGGAAGCAGATGGGCAACCAGGCAGGGAAGATGGCCCAAGAAGTGGAGATAGAAGGAGGATGGGCAGTCAGAGGGGGAAGAGGGAGAAGCCTTGGAAGAGGAGGTGTCAGAAGCTGAAGGAGTACAGCACTTAGTGAGCAGGGAGAGTCTGTGGCAGAATGCAGTGCAGAATCAGAGGCAGAAGAGGAAGGAGGCGAGTGGGAGGAGGAAGGTTGAGAGGCTGAGGTGAGTCAGAATAAGGGGGAGACACCAGTGTATCTCTCTCCTTTTGCCATAAGCCACCCTCCCTGCTTGTCTCTCAGAGCCAGGAGACCCCCTGCATTGCAGGGAAATCTGCTAGATCATCCAAGACAGATGGCCATCCAAAATAGGCTTATTTTATTTCTAGATCGATCACTGAATGCTAAAATTGGTTTTTAAGCAGTGGACAAATGAGAACATATAGTGCCAGGATTCGCCTAACCAGCCCCATCTGCTGCAAAATGGGGCCTGCCCCCCATTTCTCCCCCTCTCCATGCCCCCATGAACCCCTTGAAATTGGCACTAGGGCATTGGGAGGGAACTCCCCAGAACAGCTCTCGAGGAGAGGAGAAATTGGATCCTTCCATCAGGGAAACTGGAATGCTTGCATAGGCAGAATTTCTTGGAAAAAATAAGGTGGAATACCACCTATTTCTTCAAAGATGAATACCCATAATTAAAATGAAGAATAAAATAAGCATCCATAAATAAAATGTGCAGCAAAGCAATCCCATTGAAACAACACCGCAATTTACAGGAAGGAAACAACAGAGCATTGTGTAGCAGATCATATTGATGCTGTCTCAGAGGAAGACATTTCCGTTTTTCTTTCAGGGTCCAGTGTGCTTTGCAGATGTCGCTGTTTGTTTCACGGACGAGGAGTGGGCGTTGCTGGATCCTGACCAGAGAGCTCTGCATAAGGACGTCATGGAGGAGAATCATGGGATCGTGGCCTCTCTTGGTAAGGCTCAATGTGGGATCATCCTATCTGCCTGGAAATTCAAAAATACCTCTATGTGACCAACCTCATATATTTTAACAGAACTCTCAGTTTTTTCTTTGAACAATCTTCTTCAAATTATTGCTTTTTCTACCACGATTGTGCTGCTCTGTACTGCCCAGGCCATCTTAAATGTCAGCTTCAGAATTGTTAGGAAAGATAAGTAGCTTCAGGTTTTCTGTTTTTGTTTTTGCTCTTGTCAGTCTTGGGTTGACCAAAGAGACGGCTGACATTGGAGGTGGAGGGGATGCCATGACTGGGCAAAACAAAATCCACCCCAGAGAAGAGCCAGGCTTATTGAATCTCAGGTATTAGTGTCAGTGAGGATGATGATGATGATGGTAATACAGTGGAACCTCGGTTTACAAACTTAACCTTTTCCGGAACAGGAGTGTTCTTAAATCGAGGTACCACTGTAGTAATAATTATAATTTATATTTATATTCTGCCCATCTGGCTTTGTTGCCCCTGCCCTCTGGGCGGCTTCTAACACATATATAAACATGAAACATAAATAATAATAATCTGATCCCATATAAAAAGATCATCAACTTTAAAATGAACAAATGTGCCATTTCTATAATTTTATTATGTTCTACAACCTCACTAAATAAAAGAACACAAAAAACCAACTTGATAGCAATCACATAACACACTAACAAAAGTCAAGCTAAGCAAGTTGTGCTTCCTTTTTCTGGTTATTTGGCTATAACGTTTGCTAGCATACGGATAATTGAACAAACTTTGTTGGATTGCATTCTTGATTAATTATGTTCCCATTGATATATAATTTTATATTACTCCAGAAAAAGTAGTGTTATGAGCCATCAAACCTCTGAAATACACTTTTTCCCAAAAGGCTTCCACAATTTTGACCACCACTATATATCAAACAAAGCAACATTCAACAACTCATCAGAATCTAATAATAAATATGTTGGTTAATGACAAACAACACAGGTAATCAACACACACCTAACTCCCTTCAGTTCTTCTCCATTTGTTCCTGAGACTCTAATCCAGGGGTAGGCAACCCAAGGCCCGTGGGCCAGATGCGGCCCAATCACCTACATCCAGCCGCAGAAGGTCCGGGAATGAGTGTTTTTACATGAGTATAATGTGTGCTTTTATATAAAATGCATCTCTGGTTTATTTAAGGGGCATACGGATTCGTTCATTTCCCCCAAAAAAATATAGTCCGGCCCACCAAGTGGTCCGAGGGACGGTGGACTAGCCCATGGCTGAAAAAGGTTGCTGACCCTTGCTCTAATCCATTTTGTCTCCATTGCAGATTGTGACGAATTGGAAATCGAGAACAAGGGTGACCATTGTAACATCCCCAGAGAGGAGAAGCCATGTAAAAATTCGGAGTGTGGAGAAAGCTGCAGTCAGAGCTCCCATTCCACTTGCTATCAACAAAATCTCATTGGAAAGAAACTCTATCAGTGCATGGAATGTGGAAAGAGCTTCAGTCAGAGATCCTCTCTCACTAAGCATCAGAGAATTCATACAGGGAAGAAACCCTATCAGTGTGTAGAATGTGGAAAGAGCTTCAGTCAGAGCTCCTCTCTCGCTTCCCATCAAAGAATTCATACAGGTGAGAAACCATATCAGTGTGTGGAATGTGGAAAGAGCTTCACTGATAGCTCCTCTCTCACTTCCCATCAAAGAATTCATACAGGGGAGAAACCGTATCAGTGTGTGGAATGTGGAAAGAGCTTCAGTCATAGCTCCTCCCTCACTTCCCATCAAAGAATTCATACAGGTGAGAAACCCTATCAGTGCTTCGAATGTGGAAAGAGCTTCATTCATGGTTCACACCTCACTTCCCATCAAAGAATTCATACAGGGGAGAAACCCTATCAGTGTGTGGAATGTGGAAAGAGCTTCAGGAAGAACATCCACCTCACTTCCCATCAAAGAATTCATACAGGGGAGAAACCATATCAGTGTGTGGAATGTGGAAAGAGCTTCAGTCAGAGCTACTATCTCACTTCCCATCAAAGAATTCATACAGGGGAGAAACCATATCAGTGCGTGGAATGTGGAAAGAGCTTCAGTCAGAGCTACTATCTCACTTCCCATCAAAGAATTCATACAGGGGAGAAACCCTACCAGTGTGTGGAATGTGGAAAGAGCTTCAGGAAGAACATCCATCTCGCTTCCCATCAAAGAATTCATACAGGGGAGAAACCCTATCAGTGTGTGGAATGTGTAAAGAGCTTCAGTAAGAAGGAGAGTCTCACTTCCCATCAAAGAATTCATACAGGGGAGAAACCCTATCAGTGCTTTGAATGTGGAAAGAGCTTCAGGAAGAAGTTTGGTCTCACTTCCCATCAAAGAATTCATACAGGGGAGAAACCCTATCAGTGTGTGGAATGTGGAAAGAGATTCACTGATCGCTCCACTCTCAATTCCCATCAAAGAATTCATACAGGGGAGAAACCCTACCAGTGTGGGGAATGTGGAAAGAGCTTTAGTCACAGACACCATCTCACTTCCCATCAAAGAATCCATTCAAAGATCGGAAAAACCATTATACAGCTTTAGGAGCCATGCAAGTCCGCACCTTTTTATCCAGGCCTTTGGCTGATTGAGATCTAATGCCCTTTTAAAATGTGGTGTTTGAAATGAATGAGATGAATGACAGATTCAAAGGACTGGAGGGGAAGATAGAAAAAATGGAAGGGAAATTGGAAGCAAATGAAAAAGAAAAGCAAGAAATCAAAGAACATCTGAAAAAAGTGGAGGAAAAGCCTATTCAATCCGAAAAGGCCATACAGGATATACGGACTAAGAATCAAATAACAGAAAATACTGTGAAAAAACTCTCCAAAGATGAAAAAGAAGGAAAAATGGACTATGCACAGGAACTGGGCAGAGGTAAAATAAAATCAACTAAGGATCAGAGATATAACCAGGAGGAAGAAAAAGCAGAAGGAAACGCTTAGACCTATGCGGAATACGAAGAAGTAGAAGAAGAGGAAGAGGAGGGAGAGCAAAGAGATTAAATAGCACCACGTGAACCACATATCCAGTTCATTAACCTATACCTTTGATTGAGTAGTTTGTTTTAAAAGTGTTTTTTGTTTGTTTTTTGTTTTTGATATTCTTAACACGTTAAAAGCATTTATACTGTAATCAATAAACATGAAATTAAAGTCCATTTGCTGGAACATAAATGGTTTGAATAACAAAAAGAAGAGAAATAGGATAACCCATACCCTAAGAAAACAAGGATGGGACATCATTTGTCTCCAAGAAACTCATATAAATAAAAAACATAAAAGAGTATTAAAAAATGATAAATTAGGATTAGAATTCATCTCATCACACCAAAGAAAGAAAACAGGGGTTGTGATCTACGTAAAAAATAAATGGGAACCAGAACTAGTTTGGAATGACAAAGAATGTAGAATTGTAATAGTTAAAACGCTAGTAGGAGGGAAAAGATGGTTCTGGGTCGGTGTATATGCACCTAATGGGAGTAAAGTTGCATTCTTTAAAAAATTGGAAAAACAATGAATTATGTGGGAGAAAGGAGGGATTTGAATGGAGTTATTAACCCTGAATTGGATAAAACAACAACTGTAAAGAAAAAAAATACCAAAAATGTTTTCAGAAATGATGGAAAATTTTGATCTGGTAGATGCATGGAAGCATAAATTCCCCATAAGAAAAAGAATTTACCTTTTTTTCAAACAGGCACCAATCTGCGAGTAGAATTGATGGAATTTGGATACCAAAAGAGTTGTCATTAAATATACAAAAAATAGAGATTGGACCCCTAACATTTTCGGATCATAACCCAGTAACGAAGATACTCGATGAAGAAAAACAAGAGAAAGTCAAAAAATGGAGTTTAAACATGTTTTTACTGAATAATAATAAAATTAAAAAGGAGCACAGGAAATAATGAAAGAATTTTTTGAACTAAATAACAGTGGAGAGGTAGACTTAAAAACAGTGTGGGACACGGGGAAAGCAGTGGTGAGGGGGTATTTTATGCAACAAAATGCTGTAAATAAAAGAAATAAGGAAAAAAATAAAGTAAGTCTATTAGAAGAAATAAAAAATAAGGAAAAAGCATTATATAAAACTGGTAAAAAAGAAATAGAACATGAAATAAAAATTTTAAGAGCACAATACGAAAAGATTATTGACCAGGAAATGGAGCAACAAATTCAGTTTTGGAAATATAGGAATTTTGAATGGACTAATATACCCAGTAAACTATTGAGTTGGCAAATAAATAAGAGAAGAAATGAAAGACTAATAACTAAGATTAAAGTAGATTGGGGAATTATAAATATAACAAATGAAATTATGAAAATCTTTGAAGAATATTATAAATTATTATATCAAAAGGAAGTGATACAGGAAAGAGAGATTGATGAGTTTTTGCTAAAATACAAATTACCGAAATTATCATTAGAAAAAGTTAGTATGCTGAATAAAGAAATTACCCTAACAGAAATAAAGGAAACAATTAAAGAAATGAAGAAAGGGAAAGCACCAGGCCCAGATGGGTTACTAATTGAATACTATAGGAGCTTAGAGGAAGTTATACTGCCACCATTGAAAGAGTTAATGAATAACAGCCTTATGAATGGAGTAATACCAACATTGTGGAAAGAGGCATTGATCATGCTAATACCAAAACAGAATGCTGACTTAGAACTGCCTAAAAATTACAGGCCAATATCGTTGCTAAATTGCGACTACAACATTTTTGCCAAAATATTAGCTAACAGACTAAGTAATACATTGGATGAGATAATACATAAAGACCAAGTAGGCTTTGTGAAAGGAATACAAGCTAAGGAAAATATAAGAAACATAATAAATATAATGGAATGTCTAGAAAATAACAGAGGAAAACAAGCTGCAATAATGTCACTAGATGCAGAAAAAGCATTTGACAGGGTCTCGTGGCAGTTTATGAGGAGAGTATTAAAAGAAAAAAATCTAGGAGACAAATTTGAAAGGGCATTCAAGGCTATATATGAGAACCAAAGAGCAAGGCTAATAATAAATAACAAACTAACGGAAAGCATAAATATAAATAGAGGGACACGGCAAGTTTGTCCCCTGTCACCGCTCCTCTTTATAATTGTTTTAGAAATCTTGTTAAAAAAATTAAGAGAAGGCGAAAAAATAAAGTGGGTGGTGATAGGGAAAAAGAAACATAAGATTAAGGCCTTTGCCGACGACATACTCATAACAACAGAGGACCCTTTAAATAGCATCCTGAATGTATTAATGAAGATAAATGAATATGGTAAACTTGCAGGTTTGAAAATCAATTATGATAAAACAAACATGCTTGTGAAAAACATGGAAGATAGAGAAAAGAGAGAGCTACAAGAGCTTTCGGGACTAAAAATTTCTAAGAAAATAAAGTAGGCATTCAAATGACGATCAAAAGCTTAGATTTGGCACAAGAAAATTATGTGGAAAAATGGAAACAAATAAGAAATAAATTGGAAATATGGTCTAAATTAAAACTTTCTTTATTAGGCAGAATCTCAATTGTCAAAATGTGGGTACTATCTAAAATGATTTATCTATTCCAGAATCTACCATTGATAGGAGGGACGGGTTATTTCAAAAAATGGAAGAAAGATATTTCTAAATTTATATGGAATGGTAAGAAACCTCGAATTAAACATAAAAATTTAATTGACCACAGGGAAAGAGGTGGGTTTGGGTTACCAGACCTAGAGCTCTACCACAATGCGGCAGCGTTATCTTGGATAAAGGAATTGATAGAATTAAATAACAACGATTTATTAGACTTGGAGAGTGATGGGCTAGGCTTTGGATGGCACTGGTATCTAATGAAGGAAAAAATAAACAAACAAAATGTGTTCATGAATAATATCATAAGAAAATCGCAGTATAGAGTTTGGTTAAAATATTGGCTTCAATATTTTCAAATCAATCAGAGATTCCACGAAGATAAAAAAAATGGATTTGAAAAAGAAAAATCAAAATTAGAAGAAATATTATTGGACAAGGAAAAAGATTATATAAAAAAATTATATTACATATTGCTAAAATGGGAAACAGAAGACAAGCAAGTTAAGGAATCTATGATAAAATGGGGGCAGGATTTGGGAAAACCAATTATGTTGGAAAATTGGGAAAACTTATGGAGGAGGGATAGCCAACTGACACCGAACTATGATATCAAAGAAAACATACTAAAGACGCAATACAGGTGGCATCTGACACCAGTCAAGCTGGCCAAAATGTACAAAAGCATAAATAACCAATGTTGGTGATGTAAAGAAGAAATAGGCACTTACATACATATGTGGTGGTATTGTAACGAAATCAAACCGTTCTGGGAGATGATATCCATTCAAGAAAAATGTGGAGACATTCCTCTTAGGTATGGTGGGCAGGGATATCCATGCAAAAGATAGACTTATAATTATGTATGCTACAGTTTCAGCAACGTTATTAATAGCAAAAAATTGGAAATCACAAAGAGTACCAGATAAAGTAGATTGGCAATTAAAAATGTTGACATTATAATTTAGCATCCAAATATGAGGAATAAAAAGGGATAAGTGAAATGGAGAGAGAGAGAAATTGGAAGTTATTTAAGGATTATATTGTATGTTGAGAAAGCCGATCTCTTGGCACAATGGTAAAGGCTCAAATAATTGTGATAAAGAAAAAATAAAAAGATATAAGGGCATGCAGATAGAATAAGGATTGATATAAATGCTTTAATGGGAAGGCTGAGAAGCAATAGTGGGGGAGAGGGGAACCAGTGAGGGTGGGGTGGAAGGGAGTGAAGTGTGATATACGATGTATGTTTTGTATATGTAACTTTTTATGTAATTTTTTGAAAATGTAAAGTTTGAATTTAAATAAAGTTTTATTTTTTAAAAAATGTGGTGTTTTGTGTTTTTATGTTGTGTTTTTATGTTGTAACAATCCTGAGGCCTGTGGGTGTAGGGAATAGGCACCAACTCTTAAAGGCCTAGGGGTCTTTGCCCCCACCCCCAATAAAACATTTGAGGAGGCCACAACCCAGTTTGTGCTTCTTCTTTTTTCAAATGCAATCTTTTATTATTCTGCACTGTGTCATATAATTTCTCTTTCAATTTGCCCTCTTAAAAAAAAAATGCACAAAGGTCGTGATGAAAACAAAATACAAGAAAATACAAACGTGGACAGGTCCCATCTTTGCGGGCCGAATGCAAAAGTTGCTTTAAAGCTGGGTTTACCAAACTTGGGTCTCCAGCCATTTCCAGACTACAGTTCCCATCATCCTTTCCCAGTGGTCCTGCTAGCTAGGAATGATGGGAGTTGTAGTCCAAAAACATCCGGAGACCCAAGTTTGCTTAAAAGGGAAAGTAGGCTGGCCCTGTGATACCCTTTGCTGGCCAAAAGCACTGCCCCAGAATCTGAACCACCCCCAGTACTGCTAATTGGAATTTATAGATCGCAAAACTGAAGTTTGATCGGCACTTCAACCTCTAGGGAGCTTCTAGGTTCTTTCTGCACCACCTAGAGCAGGGGTGGCCAACTCCCAAGAGACTGTGATCTACTTTCAGAATTAAAAGTTGTTGACCTTTTTTTGGATGAGGATTGGAATGCCCCGTTTTTTAGGGGGTTCGGCTCAAAGTTGTTGAGCTTTTTTTTAGGGAGGAAAGGGGGGGTGACCAGATTTGGTAACCTTTCGGGGGAGCTCTGCCCATATACTTTTCTTACGGGGACAACAGAAACTTTTACAGATTTCTTTGGAGAGAGTTACATAAAAGCACTCACAAATCTGTACGCCGCACAAACTCCTTTACCCACTCCTTTAACCTGCCTATCAAGAGTTCTTTAAAAATACATGCCTTCATCCTTTGTTAGTGTGACACCTGCATCACCATTTCAGTAACCAACTGTTCGATATCAGGCGAGTACTGTGTCAGGGCCAGCTTCAGGGAATCCTTAAGGTGCTCATCTGTCATGTTTGAACGTTGCTTACTCTCCGTCATTTTTAAATATGAAAATGCAGATTCACACAAATAAGTAGAACCAAAACATGAGTGTAAAATTTCACTGCATCTTCTCAAATTTGGAAATTTCTGTCTAGGCACAAACTTCCAAAATGATGATTATTCTGCACGGGCCCTCAGAAAAATGTCATTTTTCAGAGTTAATATCTCATTTTCAAGAGATGTTTTGCACAATGAGTAATTTGTACTGATAATGACTACAATTTTTTAAATATCCAAATCAGATTTTAATGGAAATGACATGTACTTTACAATTAATTAAATTTTTTGGAAGTCGCCAAATCTTTTTTCTAACTCCAGAATACCAGAATCAATTTTGGCCACATACAATATTTTTCGCTCCATAAGGTGCACCTGACCGTAAGACGCAACAAGTTTTTAGAGGAGGAAAACAAGAAAAAAAAAATATTCTGAATCAAATGTTGTACTAACTAAACTATTTAATAAACTACCAGTATATCAGAATAATATTTCAACAATGTAAAGTGAACAGCAGTCAGTGGTGGCATTAAGAACCACCATTACTGTCATTAACAAATAAGGAGAGACTTTATCCCCTAGTAAGGGGGGGGGCAGGCAATGGAAATATATGAGCTTCCCACATCGAGTCCTTTAGCTCTAAGGACTGTATGGTTTGGACCTACACAATTGTTTTAATAAAGGCAAAAGAAGTGGGACTTTCTTCTTTTTTGTTCATTGCAGAGAGCTCTGGGGGCTTTCATATGAGGGAGGAATGAGGGAGAAATCTGAGAGAGAGAGAGAGAGAGGGAGGGAGGGAGGGAGGGAGGGAAGGAAGGAAGGAAGGAAGGAAGGAAGGAAGGAAGGAAGGAAGGAAGGAAGGAAGAAGGGTGAGAGAGAGAGAGAGAGAGAGAGAGAGAGAGAGAGAGAGAGAGAGAGAGAGAGAGAAGGAAGGAAGGAAGGAAGGAAGGAAGGAAGGGTGAGAGAGAGAGAAGGAAGGAAGGAAGGAAGGAAGGAAGGAAGGAAGGAAGAAGGGTGAGAGAGAGAGAGAAGGAAGGAATGAAGGGTGAGAGACGGGGGGGAGAAGGAAGGAAGGAAGAGGTGAGAGAGAGAGAGAGAGAGAAGGAAGGAGGGAGGGAGGGAAGAGAGAAGGAAGGGGTGAGAGGGAAAGAAAGAGAGGGGGGAAGGGATGAGAGGGAGAAAGAAAGTAAGAGAGACAAGGAAGGAAGGGGTGAAAGAGAGGGAGGAGGGAGGGAAGGAGGGAGGGAGGAAGGGAAGAGAGGGGGGAAGGAAGTCTGCTCTTGCGAGAGGTGGTGACAGGATGAGCGCCCCAAAAGGAGAGAAGCCCTTTTGAAAAAAGAAAAGGCAATGCAAGCAGGCTGCTTGGCTTTGGCTTTTCTTTTTTTAAAGGACTTTTCTCATCGCTGCAGGGGCGGCCAGCGAGGAGGAGGAGTGTCACAAGGGTGACACCCCCCCATCCTCGCTGCCCCCCCGGCAGGTGGCTCCAATGGGAGGTGCCAGCCAGCCATCTGGCACACACACACACACACTCACACAGACAGACACACACAGAGAGAGGCCAGCTGTGTGTCGGCAAGAGGAAGGAGCTCTCCCTGGAGAGCTTTTCCCCCCTTTTAGGCTGCCGATCGCTAAGCAACCCAAGATCTACCTGCGATCGACCAGGAACTTGCTCACGAGGACAGGTAGATCGCGATCGAACTGTTGGCCACTCCTGACCTAGAGTACCCACAGAATTGTGACTTCTACTGGCAACACACATGGGAGAACAAATGAAAGACAAACCTGGAAAGGGCCATACCCAATGGACATCTGGTGTGAAGAGGTAACTTTTCCCACTGCTGAACAATGCCACATGCAGAGGAGATGAAATGCTAGAACTGATCTTGGGGGCAAGGGGAGCTGCTGGAAAATTGAACCACGGGCTCAAAATACTACTTTTTTCAGTCGCTGCCATTATAGGCATTGCCATTCAAATGGCATGCATGCATCATGTGATTGATTGTGCAAGGCGGGCCTTACCTGGCCCCCCACCAATATTTTATTCAAATCTGCACCACTGGGTCGGGTGGTTTACAAATTAAATAAATACGTAAATCGCCTTCCTTTGCACATGTTCCGGCTTGCCAATATCCTTATTTATTATCATTTTTAAAATTTATGTGCCATTTATCTGAAGATATCACAACATAAACATACAGGTTTAAAGCATGGCTTTCTCAAAAACAAGTAAATCTCTCCTCCCCTTTTTTTGGATGGAGTTACAGACCTTGTGGATCAGGGGACTGCTGTGGAAATAGTGCATCTCGATTTCAGTAAGGCTTTTGACAAAGTCCTCTGTGATATGTATGTGAGGAAGCTGGTAAAACGTGAGCTGAATGAGGGAACTGTTAGGTGGATTTGACTGACTGAACCCAAAGAGGACTCCTTCATGGTTCCTCCTCATCCTGGGGAAAAGTGCTGCTCTAAATCTTTCTTTTTCCTGCTCAGCTTTGATTCTTTCTTTTTCCTTTCCTGCTCAGCTCTAATTCTTTCTTTTTCTAATTGAAATTTATATTCTTGTTCCAATTTCCACTTTTCAAATTCTACAGAGAATTTTGGATCTTCTGCCTCAGATGGAATATTAGAAAATCCCTCTAAACTCTGGTCTTCCCTCTGAGGATTCCCATTTTCCTCTCCTTCAGAGCTTTCATAAGTTGGTTCCCTCACAGAGTTTCTTATCTTTTTGGGTGGCATTTTGAGTGACACCCGTGCTCTTGTTACATTGGGCAAAAGGCCCTTTATAACATTTCAAACAAAGGAATTCAAATTAACCAATCATAGTTCATTATCTCATTTCAATTTAGTACGCATGTACATTACCTAATCTAATACGCATGCGTAATAAGCATTTCTAACTGAACCTTGGTTCTCACCGATCTGTTACATCTTCGTTAGTTTGCATGCATGTGTTAGGCCTTTGTTCTATGTATCAACTTATGTTCTAGCTTATGAATGTGATAGACGTATTTGCTGTCCTTCTTTCCCAGTAGGGAAGGTCTCTTGCAAAGAATCATCAGTTTTCTTAAAGAAACAGGTTACCATAACATTTCTATTATGAGCATATTCAATGATTAATAAAGGTATATTCATTGTGGCCCCTTTGGGCCACTGCTACACTCTGACAGCGAAACAGAATCAGTTGAGAGCGGCTATTCTTTCAGGCTAGGTTTGCTTTTAAACTTTGGCCTTGAAGCCTTACACTGGGTTTCCACACTGACCCTACACAGACACTTCCTCCAACCACAAGTCCAATACCTCTGCCAAAATAACCTCACTCCCAGATCCACTTTCCACTTCACAAGCGTATAAATTTATTCCACCACAGGCGCATTTATGTATCCCACTGCTGCCACCAATTTTGTGGCGATCACACAGAGCCCCAAGTCGTTTCACAGACTATTGACCCTGTGCCACCACTAATCCGCTGCCACCAACCAGGTTCTCCCCGGTAATATACTCAGACTCAGTCAGGTTTTAACGTATTAACAAAGGTTATAATTTATTGTTAACACAAACAGTTCTAAATGCTTTGAAACACCGTAGACTGATTCACTCGCTCTCTGTTTCCCCTCTGTCTCTAACTCACACTGACTCCTATGCCTTCCACCCACAAGAACCCACCCAAATCAACCACCTCCCTCTTTCCAACTCCACAACCAACTGCCAAAACTGAACAAACTCAACTACAGTGGAAGTTCGCATGTTTTTGCACTTCTGCGCATGCGCAATGTGCGCAGAACGCTTCTGTGCACCCACGCTCCGAGGAGGACTTCCGGGTCGCCGCCGCAGTGCATATCCCGAACGTATGCATCCTGCAGCATGCGTAACCCGGAGTTCCACTGTAACTGCCAAAACTCCTCGGCTGAGCCTTAAACACAGTTAGACTCCGCCCCTGGGCGTTCCTATTGGTCAGCCTATTAACCCTTTCTCTCCCCCTGTACAGACATCTCTATAATGAGAGGGCAATCACCACAGCAAGGTACCACTGTGTTCCTCTTAAGTTATAGAGCTGAGGAGGAACAAGCTAACTTCTGCACAAGACTGACCATCAATTCCTTTCTTTAAGAGACAATATGGAAAAATCTATTAATGCAAGTGTGAAAGTTTGGAATATGAGAGGAAGCAGAATTCCTCCCTCCCTCTGCAATAAAGCCACAGGCCAAGGGACACCCCCCCCATTGACTAGATGACCCCTGAGGTCCCTTCCAGCTCTACCATTCTCTGACTGTGATCATGGCAACCTTCACTGCTGCACAGTTGGGGGAGCACAGGAGCAGGGGCAAGAGCAAATGATGAGGATGATGTAATTAATAATAATAATAATAATAATAATAATAATAATAATAATAATAGTGTATATCCTGCTTTTCAAAGTGGGAGTCTCCCACTTAGCCTTGTCCACGGGCTCCAGGACCCCTTGTGCGATCGGTTTGTCCAATTGTTCATCAACCTTAGGCTTGAGAGCAACTGGTACACGTCATGGCTTGGCCCGGATGGGCGTAACTTGTGGGTCGAGGCTAAAAGATATAGGCAACCCCACATACTGTCCCAAGGTCCCATTGAACACTTCTGAAAACTCATTGAGGAGAGCGTCTACTTCTGGCTGTGAAACATTGTGGATGCCAGTGACTGCCAAGCCCAAGGACGCGAACCAGTCCAGTCCAAGCAGGCTGGGACGATTTCCATCGACCACCCCTTAGCTACCCAATCACTGAACAACCATCTCAAGTCTTCATTTCCTTTTGGGGGTGGGGTTTAAAACTTTTAATTGCCACATATTGAAATCTCTCTTTTTTTAATAAAGAATTTATTAAATTTTTAACATTAAAACACACACAAAATACAAAATACAACAAAACACTAATAAATACTACAAAACTACAAAACTACAAAAATATTAACAAACAGACACTTATTTAGCTATCCTTATCTTATTCCTAACATTGTTTTGGGACCTCCTCACATCCTCTCTTCTGCGTTCATTTCTAATCTTCTTTAGTAACTTTATAACATTATAAAATTCTCCTTCTCATCTAATCTTAATCTTTATAAACAATAATCATCATTTAACTCTAATCTTAATCCTAATAAAAATAAACATAACATATTTCTATCTACTTCTTATATCCTATCTTAATCTAACTTCTAGCATTACTGTAGCCTTATATGTCCTCTGATTTTAATTTCAAATATCTATCTTTTCACGTCGTTTCAAATAGTCTTTGAATTTCTTCCAATCCTCCTGCACCGTTTCTTCTCTCTGGTCTCAGAGTTTCTCAAGTCTTCATTTCCATGTTGGGGGGGGGGGACCTGAGTGGAAACAGCAGCACTGTGGGCATATTGAGAACTGCAGCCACGGTGGCCAGAATGAGTACTGCAGTTAAACTTAATACATAACAAAAATAAAGAGCAAAAATATTAAGATAAAAAGTAAAACAAACAAACAAACAATTGACCACGAAAGCATACCCATGTCAAGAATCTCAGCTGGCTAAAATCAAGAAAATCAACCCCCCCAAAATATGCAAAAGCTGTGAGGGGGAAGGAGGGCTCGGAGCTGCATTGTGCAAAATAAATAAAATAAAAGTGTTAAAATGAAATATAAATCAATCAATCAAATAAAAGTAGTAAATGAAATCAGGATCAAAATAAGAAATTGAGAATATAAGAATCCACTGAACACATAGCCTCATCCTTCGTCAACCACCACCAACTGCAGAGTGGGGGGCAAATAGCCCAGTCAGTGGGGAGCAGGTCTGAGGGGCCCAATCCCTGTTCTGGTTCTCTCGAAGCTTGGCTTTCTGCAGGAATGGCTTCCCATGCCTTAAGCCAGCAGGGTCCTCCTCTCCCACAGATGATGCACAACCCCTTCCCCAAAGCCCCTCCCTCCCCCACTTCCCCATGGGGGTCCCCCAAACCACCCATCACTGTCTCCTGCTTGGAGCACTTCAGGGTTCGGAGCCCCCTGAGCTGAGCTGCCTGGCACTTCTGAATCACCTCCAGCAGGTACAGCTGATCTTCCTCCAGCAGCTGAAAGGTAAAAGTCAGGCTGTCAGTTTCCCGGAAGGGAGGGCTTCTCCACATCCGAGAGTGCAAAGTGGGGGGCAAGGAGGGCAGGTCTGAGTCCCTGGTTCTCTTCAATACTCACCCCTGGGGGAGGGATGTGCAACCCCAGCACATCTGCAAAGAGAAGGACATGGGGACAGGTGAGTCCCTCCCTGAGAACCTGGCAAGGCTATTCCAAGAACTTTCTCCTGGATTCCAAGTCCTACTATAGGGGAGGGACATCCCAGGCCTTGGGGGCTAATCCTGGCCTCCTTCAACCAGAATGTGGCTCTCCAGGCTAACGAGATGGGCAATAGCCAGTTCCACGGCACCCTTTTAAAATTGAAATCTCAAAACAGATCCCAACTTCCAGAGCATGTAAATCACATGAGGGGAAAGACCGCTGTGCCACTCACAGAAATTGGACTATACTTCCTTGCGATTGTTTCAGCAGTGCTAGAACTCAGGACCCGCTGTCTTGCTGGGGGTTGGACTAGATGACCCTCGGATCCCCTTCTCTCCCTCCACTCCAGAATTCCTTGCCTCCTGCAAAGCCCTTTTCCCTGCAAGCTGTTCCTGCAGTTTCTGGCCAAGGGAGGGAGATGATCAGAGTCCAACCAAGAACCTCACCCCCAAAAGGATATCTGGGCATTGGCGTAGCCCCCCTAAATCCAGTTTTTTTTTAAAAAAAAACGGAGGCTCTGCCTAGCGAGAGATGGCTGAGCTGGGAGGACTCTGCTTTGCAAGGGTTAAAGGGAACTGATCTGCCTTCCTAGAGAGGAGAGGAAGCAAACAAGTGGGGGGCCAGGTCCTCCAGAGCCCAGGCCCCTCCCTCCCCAGTCCTCTCCTGGAAGGGCTGCATCTCTGTCCCCTCCTGGGATCTGGTGAGTCTCCTCTCTCTCTCTCTCCCCCCAGAGGGTGCAGTGGGGAGGCGGTGGGGGTCCCAGGGCTGCAGCAGGGGAGGGTGCCAGCCTGGGGGGGGGGCCTGATCTGCTCATGCAGGGGGAGGAGAGGGTCCTGCCAGGGAGGGTCCACGTCTGCAACGCTCTCCGTCCTGGAGATCATAAACTCATTTGGCCCCCCCTTTCCGAATAAAATGACTCCCACGAAATCTCCCTTCTTCAAACAAAGGAATCCCTAGGACTTTAACTCTGTGTGACATCGCTCAGCGTCATTGCACAACAGAGGGAACATGTGCAAATGGTTTTCCAAAGCTGGAGGAGGAGGTGGACTAGCCACCCCTGCCCACCCCCCAAAAAAGCCACGTGGAGGAAGGAAGGAAAGGGGGGAGAGAAAGGCCAGGAATAAAGAGAGGGATCCCAGCCCATAGTCTGGCTGCTGCATTGCAAACCAGTTTCCCAGTCGTTTCCAAGGGCAGCTCCACACGGAGGCCACTGCAGCAATCCCCTCGCACCCAGAGCAGGGCATCCCAGGACCACATCCTCTCTGTCCCAAAGGGATTGTTGCTGGAAACGCAGCCGGAAATGGGCGCTGCTACTCACTGAGCCTCCAGGGACCTTGGCATCAATGGCTGTGTGTGTGTGTGTGTTAAGCTATCTAATAGAATAATAATAATAATAATAATAATAATAATAATAATAATAATAAATTTCCAACCTAAATTTCAAGGGAGATGTCTTTGGCCCCAACCACTTGGCCCCCAGGGAGTTGGCCAGATACATACCACACCCCCAGACCAAAGAAAAAGGGACCCCACCCCAGGAGTTGACAGCGGCAGAGAGTCCAAGTGCAAGAAAAGGAGAGAGAAGCAGGGGAGTGGGGGTGGGGTGGGGAGCAACTCCTGAGGACCCCCGGGTGAGGACCCCCACTAGAGTCAAGCATCCATTTTTCACAAGATACAAACAATTCCCTTGTCAGTCGGTTCTGACTTCACGCATTGACTGGAAGGCAGCAGAAACCAGGTTGATTAATCTCACAGAAATCCCTTCAGTTGCGTCCACATTTTGAGTTGCTAGAAGGCTAGTGACTTATTTCTTCTCCTCTTCCTCTGCCTCTTTCTTTTCAAAAGGATAGCTCATGGTCTGGGATGTGGTGCAAGACTCTTCCATGCTTGCTCAGGGAACCATTCCCACCCCCGACCCCCCCGTCCTCCAAATTCTGTAACAGAACAATGTGTTTGCTTTGTAGGATTTGCTAGAGCTTTTCACTCTGACAGACAAAACTTGGCAGAAGACCAAAGGTTTCCTTCTGATCTCTCAAAGGCTTCCTGAGAGCACAGATGGATGAGCAAGACGCAGCTGGCCCTGGAACAGGAAGAGGCCATGTCACCCAAACTGGGAGCAGTGGGGGATTCTGGGAAAACCCAGTGCAGAAGATCCTGGGTGAGGAGGACACCCTCTGCTCAGAGGTGCAGAGCCGGCAGTTGAGGCAGTTCTGCTGCCAGGAGGACAAAGGATCCCGAGAGTTTTGCAGCCGACTCTACCACTTTTGCCACCAGTGGCTGAAGCCAGAAAGGCACACGAAAGCTGAGATGCTGGACCTGGTGATCTTGGAGCAGTTCCTGGCTGTCCTTCCCCCGGAGATGGAGAGCTGGGTGAGGGAATGCGGAGCAGAGACCAGTTCCCAGGCGGTGGCCCTGGCCGAAGGTTTCCTCCTGAGTCAGGAAGAGGAGAGAAAGCAGGTGAGAGAGACTTTCCTCTGGATACTCCAAAGGGGCTCCAAACAGGACAGAGAACATCCCATAATGGTCTGCTGATGCTGGCTCATCCTTTTTTGGGGAAGGCATCCATGGAATGAGATCTCACACCCTTCAAGTCTTTGTCATTCTCTTTTTAATATTTATCCCCATTCTCTGTTTTGAATCCTTGTTTCTTTTTCAGGGAAAGGACCATTTTGCAGAAATGGACCTGGATTCCTGTGAGGCAGAGAGGCCTCCGTTGGACACCAGAGAGAGGCCACTGGGTAAGGAGGAAGGTGGGTTTTCTCTGTTTGGTCTCATTCTGTTGGTTTTCCAACTCATCTGAGGGTTCTTTTCATTTGTTTTGGGGGAAGACAGTTGGGAACAAGGGTCCAGAGGAGGGGATATGAATTTCTGCACAACAAACATATGAAATGGGCACTAATGTCCAAATGCTCTCAGCAGGTAAGGCTTTCTCAAAGGCCCATCTGTAGTTAGAGATGCCCTGTTTCACCTGTGAGAGAAGCAGACACTCCTGGCGTCCTGTTTATCTTTTTTCTCTTGCAGGTGACAGAATGATGCCGGCAAGACCTCATGATCCATCTTTTCATGGGGGCAGAAGGGAAGCAGCGGCTGTGGAACCAGATCAGGTCAGGGGAAGTTGCCTTGTGAGGACAGAGGCCGAGGGATGGAGCAATGTCATGGACTGGTTGGGCACAGAGGAATGGTGGGAGGAAGCAGCTGGGGAACCAGGAAGGGAAGATGGCTCACACCCCTAGAAGTGGAGGTAGAAGGAGGATGGGCGGTCAGAGGGGGAAGAGGGAGAAGGCTGGGAAGAGGAGGTGTCAGAAGCTGAAGGAGTAAAAGGGCTTAGTGAGCTGGGAGACTCTGTGGCAGAATGCAGTGCAGAATCAGAGGCAGAAGAGGAAGGAGGCGAGTGGGAGGAGGGAGGTCGAGAGGCTGAGGTGAGTCAGGATAAGGAGGAACCATCGGTGGTTCCCTCTGTTTTTGCCAGAAGCCACCCTCCCTGCTTGCCTCTCAGAGCCAGGAGACCTCCTGCATTGCAGGAATCTAAGCTAGATCATTCAAGACAGATGGCCACCCAAAATAGGTTTATTTTATTTCTAGATTGATCACTGAATGCTAAAATTGGTTTCTAAGCAGTGGACAAATGAGAACATATAGTGCCTGGATTCACCTAACCAGCCCCAGGCTGTGCAAAATGGGGCCTGCCCCCATTCCTCCCCCTCTTCATACCCCCATGAACCCCTTGAATTTAGGGCATTGGGAGTGACTCCCCAGAACAGCTCTTGAGGAGAGGAGAAAGTGGATCCTTCCATCAGGCAAACTGGAATGCTTGGGTAGGCAGAATGACTTGGAAAACACAAGGTGGAATACCACCTATTTGCACAAAGATGAACACCCATAATTAAAATGAAGAATAAAATAAGCATCCATAAATAAAACGTGCAGCAAAGCAATCCTATTGAAACAACACCACAATTTACAGGAAGGAAACAACAGAGCATTGTGTAGCAGATCATATTGATGCTGTCTCAGAGGAGGACATTTCCCTTTTTCTTTCAGGGTCCAGTGTGCTTTGAAGATGTCGCTGTTTGTTTCACGGACGAGGAGTGGGCGTTGCTGGATCCTGACCAGAGAGCTCTGCATAAGGACGTCATGGAGGAGAATTATTGGATCGTGGCCACTCTTGGTAAGGCTCCCTGTGGGATTGTCATATCTGCCTGGAAACTGAAAAAATACCTCTATGTGACCAACCTCATATATTTTCACAGAGCACACAGGTTTGTTTGTTTTTTAACAATCTTCCTCAAATTAATCCTTTTTCTACCACGATTGGGCCGCTCTGAACATCCCTGGCCATCTTAAATGTCAGCTTCAGAATTGTTAGGAAAGATAAGTAGCTTCAGGTTTTCTGTTTTTGTTTTTGCTCCTGTCAGTCTTGCGTTGATCAAAGAGACGACTGACATTGGAGATGGAGGGGATGCCATGACTGGGCCAAACAAAATTCCTCCCAGAGAAGAGCCAGGCTTATTGAATCTCAGGTAGTAGTAGAAGTGATGATGATGATGATGGTGATGATGATGATAGCAATATAGTGGTCACTTGGTTTACAAACTTAATCTTTTCCGGAACAGGACTGTCCTTAAATTGAGGTACCACTGTAGTAATAATAATAATTTTTATTTATACTCTGCCCATCTGGCTGGGTTGCCCCATCCACTCTGGGCGGCTTCCAACACATATATAAACATGAAACATAAATAATAATTATCTGGTCCCGTATAAAAAGAGCATTAACTTTAAAATGAACAACTTATACAGTATTAGAGGCTAAAAATGTGGAAACCTTTTGTGAAAAGTGTATTTCTGAGGTTTGATGGCTCATTACACCACTTTTGTGTGGAGTAATACCATAAAATTATATATCAATGGAGAGATAATTTATAATAATAAGAATAATAGTAAGAATAATAGTAATAATAATAATAATAATTTTTTATTTATACCCCACCCTTCCCAGCCAAAACCGGTCTCAGAGCGGCTAACACCAATAAAATCAAGACAAAACATAAAAACCATCAGTTAAAAATACAGGTTAAAAATACAATTTAAAATTTAGACTGCAGCCTCATTTTTTAAGTGGCCCACCAATCAGACCATAAAGGAATGAAACATCAGGGTTAAACTGAAACCAACCCAAAGGCCAGGTGGAACAGCTCCGTCTTACAGGCCCTGCGGAAAGATGCCAAATTGAATGAAGAATGTAATGCAATGACTTTTATGAAGGAGTATTTATTAGAACAGCAGTCACAAAGAAAAACCGTGAAACCTTTGGTAACCATTGGTAACCTTTAGCTTTAATTATGGCCTTAAAACGCCTTCCCGTGAAGTGAACCGAGTTTTTAGTTCTGCAGCTGTAATAATGTGAAACCAAGACTGAATTATTGCCTTTGTTAATTGGGCTTTATTGCTGGGTTGCTTCTGACTAACAAGTTTCTTTAGTTGGCTTCATAGATTTCCGATTGGGTTAAAGTTTGGGTTATTCCAAAGAATTCAGCAGTGGAATAGGATTACAGTGGTACCTCAGGTTACATACTCTTCAGGTTACGTACGCCGCTAACCCAGAAATAACGCTTCAGTTTAAGAACTTTGCTTCAGGATAAGAACAGAAATCGTGCTCTGGTGGCGCAGTGGCAGTGGGAGGTCCCATTAGCTAAAGTGGTGCTTCAGGTTAAGAACAGTTTCAGGTTAAGAATGGACCTCCAGAACGAATTAAGTTCTTAAACCGAGGTACCACTGTATCTTGAAAGCACCTTTTGCACACAGCAGCAACATGACATGGAGCTGAATCCTGTTGAAATAGAATATGAACAAATATTTCTATAAATATATATAAATGCTTCAGTATGTAGGAAAAGATCACCTGCGGAACGTTTCAGTTTGGGCTCAAGTATTTCATTCCCGGATTTGGGGGCATTTACATTCCCATTAATGACGCAAATTCTGCCCACACCTTTTGCTGCCACACAACCCCAGATCTTCACACTATCTGGGTGTTTCGCGGTCGGTGTAATGCAAGTAGGATGTAAATCTTCTCCGATTCTTCTCCTGGCATAGTTCATGCCATCACTACCAAGCAAGGAGATTTGGGTCTCATCGCTCCAAATAACACTGTCCCATTGTTCCGCTGTCCAGTTAACATGGGTTTTAGCCACTTAGCCAGTTTAATCTTTTCAACCTTTGCTTGAGAGATAACAATGAGAATAAGATAAATCCCTGTGTTGCGAACTTCAAACCTGGTATAAAAATGTATGTGTCTTCTTGGACGTGGAGGTCTTTAAACGTGACGGTCGTCTAGCTGAGAGACCCCACAAAAAACCTACCGACTGTAACTCTCTTCTCCACTATTCCATGTTCCACCCTAAACGCCTTTGAGATAATTTACCTTACGGTTTATTTTTACGTTCTAAAAGGAACTCTTCATATCTTGATGACTTTAGAAAAAATGCTGAATCATTAACTGCTTCTCTATAAGCTAGAGGTTAATTATCCACCTGAGGTAATTGATAAAGCCAAAACCAAATCCTTTGTATTCCCCCCCCCATAATAAACTTTGTTATTTTAAAAAAATATTCAGACAACTAACAAACACAGCAACATTAAAAATAGAATACATTAAGTCAAAAACAAAAAGAAGAAAGAAAAGAGAGAAGGAGAAAAAAGGGGGGGAGAAAAAAAAGATATTTACAATATTAATAAGAAAAACAATCCAATACAAAAATCAGAGACAAAGTTTATAACATAATTTCCAAACTATAAAATAAATAAAAATAAATAAAAGTTAAATAAAAAGACTTCCAATTAATCTCGCTGTATCTGGTATTCTTTGTCTATGTTTATCGCACAATTACAAGCTTTTATTTTCATTCCTCTTATCTCTTTATTAACTCTTATTTAATTTCTCATCTGGTTCAGCCTAATTCTGCTAATAGGAATCTTCCTATGCCATTATCCTCCATATAATCCTTAAATAGTTTCCATTATTTGTGAACTTTTTGTTTTAACTGCTCTCTTACCCTTCCTGTAGTTTTTGCTAGCTGTAGATATTCCAACATTAAATTTTGCCAATCTGTAATATTCGGTAATATCTTGTTTTTCCAATTTCTGGCTACTAATATTCTAGCTGCTGTGATCCCATACAGTAATAGTGTTCTTTTTGATTTTTTAAACTCGTCTGGCACTATACTTAATAAGAATAATTCTGGTTTTTTCTTGAATGTGCATTTCAATAATTTCTTCAATTCTTCATAGATATTATTCCAAAATACGCTAACCTCTGAGCAATGCCACCACATATGCATATAAGATCCATTTACCTTACCACATCTCCAACATAAAGGCGATCTATTTTTATACATTTTGGCTAGCTTTTCAGGTGTTTGGTGCCATCTATACATCATTTTTAGAACATTTCCCCTGAGCGAGTAACAGGCAGTAAATTTTATATCCACCTGCCATAGCTTTCCCCATTGATCCATTAAGATATTGTGACCTAGATCTTGCGCCCATTTAACCATTGTGGATTTCACATGTTCTTCTTTGAGATCCCATTCTAGCAATTAATCGTACATACGTGAAATATATCTACCTTTACTATATACTATTTTTTTTTCAAACTTTCTTTTGCAAGACCCTATTATGAATCTTTGGTGGATCTGAAAATATTGTAGCCAGTCATTCAGATATTCTTTAACCTCTTTGTATTTCTTTAAAGACCACTCCTCTTGATGTTTTTCTAGTAGTGTTTGGTATGTGGCCCACCTCCCCTCCATATTCTTTTTCTTACTGTGATGACTTCTACTGGTGAGGTCCACAGGGGTATTTTTGGTTCCAGAATTCCTCTATATTTCGCCCAAATATTATATAAAGATTTTCTTATTAAGTGATTTAGAAAACCCCTGTGGACCTTAACCTTAACGTATAACAAATAGGAGTGCCAACTGAATTGATTATCGAATCCTTCCAAATCTAATATCCCTGGGTTTTCCAATGTTATCCATTCTTTGATCCATAGTAGCCCTGTGGCTGCGTGGTTGTTGTTGTTGTTCAGTCGTTCAGTCGTGTCCGACTCTTCGTGACCCCATGGACCAGAGCACGCCAGGCACCCCTATCCTCCACTGCCTCCCGCAGTTTGGTCAGACTAATGTTGGTAGCTTCGAGAACACTGTCCAACCATCTCATCCTTCAGAATGGATAGATTCCTTGAGAATGGATAGATCAAACCTATCCATTCTCAAGGAAATCGGCCCTGAGTGCTCACTAGAAGGACAGATCCTGAAGTTGAGGCTCCAGTACTTTGGCCACCACATTAGAAGAGAAGACTCCCTGGAAAAGACCCTGATGTTGGGAGAAGGATGAGCCTGTTTTTGGCATCGGCATGCGGGGCACAGGGTGGTGGAGAAAGCAGCAGCATCCCCGCTGTTTTCTCCACCACCCCGTGCTTTGCACCGATCCCAAAAGCCTGCTTTTGGAATCGGCTGGCAGTGCATGGGGTGGTGGAGGAAATCCTCCACCAACCTGCCTGCCACCCACCGATCCCAAAAGCAGGCATCACAGCTGCCCCCTCACCTCCCGCCGAATGCAGAGGATGTTGCTGGATCGTGCCATCCCGTTCGCTTGCCACTGCCTCCCCCCATCCCCTGCCATATTCACCGGGAGGTGGTGGGAGGCAGCGGAGATGTTGGTGGATTGTGCCCAGCACCTCCGTTCGCCGAAAGAAGCTTCTTTCGGGAAACGGAGGTGCTGACATGATCCAGCAACATCCCCTTCGCTTCCTGCTGCCTCCCCCATCCCCCGCTGCGTTCGGCAGGAGGTGGGGGAGGCAGCGGAGATGTTTCTGGATCATGGCCAGCACCTCCGTTCACCAAAAGAAGCTTCTTTTGGCGAACGGAGGTACTGGCACAATCCAGCAACATTGCCGCTGCCTCCCCCACCTCTCGCCGAACGTGGCGGGGGATGGGGGGAGGTCGTGGGAGTGAAGCCTTTGCTCCATAAGGCGCACAGGGATTTTCCCTTCCTTTTTAGTAGGGAAAAAGTGTGTTTTATGGAGCGTAAAATACGGTAATTGTCTTCATATAAGTTTATACTTTTAGAGGTTAACCAAATCCCCAAGTATTTAGCCTTGTTTTTAATCTCTATCCCTGCTACCGTGTTTCTCCTAAAATAAGACATGGCCATAAAATAAGCCATAGCAGGATTTCTATGCATTTGCGAAATATAAGCCGTTCCCCGAAAATAAGCCATACCCCGAAAATAAGCCATAGTGATGCGGCACCTCCCATTAAAACAGCCTGGAGAGGTGTGGCTATGCAGCGTACTGATGCGATGCGGTTAAAATAAGACATCTGTGTTTTGTTGAGGAAAAAAAAATATATGACGGTGTCTTATTTTAGGGAAACACGGTATTTGTTGTAGTTCTTTTTTTCTTTTAACTCTTTGCTTATATCCTTCCTTAATCTTCTCATTGAGTTCTTAAATGTCCATGCCTTGTTGCAATCCACACTGCTCCATTTTCTCCTCAGGTAACAAGAAACTTTTCCAAATAACCGCAGTCAAGTATCAGCAGTTTGTTTAGCTTCTCAGATAGGTTCTCTGTTAAAACTTCTCTGTTAAAAGTCCCCTTTTCTCGTTCAAAATTATCTCCAATTATCTCATTTCCCCTCAGGTTTGGTCAAAATATTTCACTCGATAAATCATAATCTAGTAATTTCCAAGTTATATTCAAGTGTCCCTACTTTGTTTTGTCTCCCCTTTTTCTGATTAAGATCAAGGGGGGTTGGTAGCAGTACAGCTTCCTTTTATTTAAAGTCAATTTCTACTGAACCTCTTGATTTCTGTGCCGAATTCTTAACACCGAGGCTAATTTCCTCTTTACTTCCGTCTCAGCCCCCTTAATTTCTGTTCTATTTTTCTAGTTGGCTAGGTTTATTTTTAGTTTGTCCTTTCTTCAAAGCCATCTAGTTGTATTATGGGGTAGTAAAAGTAGGAAATTTTACTGCTGCCCACCTTTGCGGTAACAAAAACCAACCAACTTGATAACAATCACATAACACACTGACAAAAGTTAAGCTAAGCAAGTTGTGCTTCCTTTTTCTGGTTATTTGGCTATAACGTTTAATAGAATATGGGTAATTGAACAAATTTTGTTGAATTGCATTATTGATTAAAATATCTTTGATATTGCTCCAAAAGAAGTGGTGTTATAAGCCATCAAACCTCTGAAATACCCTTTTTCCAAAAGACTTCGACAGTTTTGACAACTACTCTATATCAAACAAAGCAACATTCAACAACACATCAGAATCTAATGATAAATATGTTGGTTAATGACAAATAACACAGGTAATGAACACACACCTAACTCCCTTCAGTTCTTCTCCATTTGTTCCTGAGACACTTAATCCCTTTTTATTTCCATTGCAGATTGTGATGTATCAGGAATCGAGAACAAGGGTGACCACAATAAAATCCCCAGAGAGGAGAAGCCACATAAAAATTGGGAGTGTGGAGAAAGCAGCAGTCAGAGCTCCCATTCCACTTCCCATCAACAAAATCTCATTGGAAAGAATCAGTGCATGGAATATGGAAAGAGCTTCAGTCAGGGCTCCTGTCTCACTTCCCATCAGAGAATCCATACAGGGGAGAAACCCTATCAGTATGCGGAATGTGGAAAGGGCTTCAGTCGCTGCGACAGTCTCACTTCCCATCAAATAATTTATAGAGGGGAGAAACCTTATCAGTGCGTGGAATGTGGAAAAAACTTCAGGAAGAGCTCCTCTCTCACTTCCCATAAAAGAATTCATACAGGGGAGAAACCATATCACTGTGTGGAATGTGGAAAGAGCTTCATTCAGAGCGCCCATCTCACTTCCCATCAAACAATTCATACAGGGGAGAAACCTTATCAGTGTGTGGAATGTGGAAAGAGCTTCAGGAAGAAAGACAGTCTTACTTGCCATCAAAGAATTCATACAGGGGAGAAACCCTATCATTGTGTGGAATGTGGAAAGAGCTTCAGTAACAGCTCCCATCTCACTTCTCATCAAATAATTCATACAGGGGAGAAACCATATCAGTGTGTGGAATGTGGAAAGAGCTTTAGTTACAGCCGGAGTCTCACTTCCCACCAAAGAATTCATACAGTGGAGAAACCTTATCAGTGCATGGAATTTGGAAAGAGCTTCATTCAGAGCTCCTCTCTCACTTCCCATCAAAGAAGTCATACAGGGGAGAAACCATATCAGTGCTTTGAATGTGGAAAGAGCTTTAGTTACAGCCACAGTCTCACTTCCCATCAAAAAATTCATACAGGGGAGAGACCCTATCAGTACCTGGAATGTGAAAAGAGCTTTATTTACAGCCACAGTCTCACTTCCCATCAAACAATTCATACAGGGGAGAGACCCTATCAGTGCCTGGAATGTGAAAAGAGCTTCAGTAAGAAGGAGAATCTCACTTCCCATCAAAGAATTCATACAGGGGAGAAACCATATCAGTGCATGGAATGTGGAAAGAGCTTCAGGCAGAGGTCAATTCTCACTTCCCATCAAAGAATTCATACAGAAGAGAAACCTTTTCAGTGCTTTGAATGTGGAAAGAGCTTCAGTCACAGCCACAGTCTCACTTCCCATCAAAGAATTCATACAGGGGAGAAACCCTTTCAATGCGTTGAATGTGGAAAGAGCTTCATTGATAGCTCCGAACTCAGTTCCCATAAAAGAATTCATACAGGGGAGAAACCATATCAGTGCATGAAATGTGTAAAGAGCTTCAGTAAGAAGGAGAGTCTCACTTCCCATCAAAGAATTCATACAGCGGAGAAATCCTATCAGTGTGTGGAATGTGGAAAGAGCTTCAGACAGAGCTCCTCTCTCACTTCCCACCAGAGAATTCACACAGGGGAGAAACCCTATCAGTGTGTGGAATGTGGAAAGAGCTTCAGACAGAGCTCTTCTCTCACTTCCCATCAAAGAATTCATACAGCGGAGAAACCCTATCAGTGTGTGGAATGTGGAAAGACCTTCAGACAGAGCTCCTCTCTCACTTCCCATCAAAGAATTCATACAGGGGAGAAACCATATCACTGTGTGGAATGTGGAAAGAGCTTCAGTAAGAAGGAGAGTCTCACTTCCCATCAAAGAATTCATACAGGGGAGAAACCATATCAGTGTGTAGAATGTGGAAAGAGCTTCAGGAAGAACATCCATCTCACTTCCCATCAAAGAATTCATACAGGGGAGAAACCCTATCAGTGCATGATATGTGGAAACAGCTTCAGTCAGAGGTCCTCTCTCACTTTCCATCAAAGAATTCATACAGGGGAGAAACCCTATCAGTGCATGATATGTGGAAAGAGCTTCAGTCAGAGGTCCTCTCTCACTTCCCATCAAAGAATTCATACAGCGGAGAAACCCTATCAGTGTGTGGAATGTGGAAAGACCTTCAGACAGAGCTCCTCTCTCACTTCCCATCAAAGAATTCATACAGGGGAGAAACCCTATCAGTGCATGGAATGTTACAAGAGCTTCAGACAGAGCTCCAAACTCACTTCCCATAAAATAATCCATATGCAGTTTGGAAAAACAATTATACAGTCTAATCAGCACCTTTTTAACCAGACCTTTTCCTGATTCATATCTAATGCCCTTTTAAAATGTGGTGTTTTGTGTTTTTATGTTGTGTTTTTATGTTGTAACCATCCTGAGACCCGTGGGTGTAGGGAATAGGTGCCAACTCTTAAAGGCCCAGGGGTCTTCCCCCATATAGGTATATGTGTGTGTGTGTGTGTGTGTACACACACACACACACACACACACATATATATATATTTGAGGAGATGTGGCGTTTGCCCATTCATTATGGAAACGTACTGGGGGGAGCAAGAAAGGTTTAATAGGTTGACCAATAAGAAAGGCCGAGGTGGTACCTAAATCAGGGCTTTTGGCCGTTAGTTTGGTTGGTTTCTGCCCCGCCCCCTTTTTAATCCAAGCTTTTATGGAAACTTAACATATATACACAATAACAAAAATTACCAATAATTCCCTAACATAAAATACAATACCTACATTACAACAACTACAGAATTATACACTTATAAAATCCACCACCCACCTTCTACTTCCCTCCACAGCGATTTGACTTCTTTATATTTCTTTATACCTTTTCCCCTTCCATTCTATTATTTTTATTAAATTCTGATCTTCTTTCTTTTTTGGTTTTGTTATTGCTTACATTATTTATTCTATTAGCATGTCGTTTTTGACATATAATCTTCGAAATAGTTCCACTCCATTCTTAACTTTTGATTGGATTGTCCTTGCATTCTATAGTAGATTGTATTTGTTAAATTCTGATTTTTCCTTCTTTCTTTTTTGGTTTTATTATTGCTTACATTATTTATTCTAAGCCTATTAGCATGTCATTTTTAGAACAATATTTTGACGTATAATCTTCGAAATACTTCCACTCCATTCTTAACTTTTGATTTGATTGGTATCTTATAATTGAGGTTAATTTTGCCAATTCTATATACTCACTTAATTTGCAAATCCACTCTTCCTTTGTTGGTATGTCCTGAGATTTCCATTTAGTGGCAATCACTACACTGGCAGCTGTTGTTGCATACAAAAAAGATTGTTTTTTTCTTATGTGGTATGTCTTTGCCCACCTGCCCTAACAGATAAGCTTCGGGACAGTATCTCTCCTGGGCTGTCTCTTCACAACGAAATGAAAGAGAGAGGAAATGCAGGAACACGGCGAGCCGTCACAGCTGACCAAGCAGCAGTGGTTCAACTGACACTCCAGGATTTATGGCAACAGTACCTCCAGCTCAAGAGTCAGGTGGATGTTTTATCTGCAGCATTGACCGAGCAACGAGCGCTTTTTCAAGCGGCACGCACGGAGAGAGTAGGTAAGCCGGTAGCAGCTCATCCGCGGAATTTCACAGTGGAGAGCTCGGAATATTTGTCGTTCAAGACTGAGGTTTCTTATCTCCTAGAGCTGAAAAACACAGAGTTTAAATCAGAACAGGAGAAAGTCGCATATGTGATACGTTTCCTGGAGGGAAGAGCAAAGGATTGTGTCATGCCTCTCATTGTCCGTCGTGATGCCGCTTTGGGGAACCTCCAGTCCTTCCTGCAGATTTTGAACACAATTTTCCGCACATGAGGCGGTCACTGTTGGTGTTTTCTGGACGAATTTTAGTTTACTGGTGTAGAAGTTGAAGTGGGATCTTAATTCCCCACCTAATGCTGCCCTGTTCAGAGAAGGACTGAACAATGAGATATTAGACCAGATTGCCCAGATGCCGGAACCAGAGTCGCTGGACTCTCTGGTTAAGATCTGCCTGCAGAACCTACGGGTGGAGCAGAAGGCTGGGGAGCGAAAAGACCAGGGAGGGCAGTGTTGGCGCGAAGGCTACATTCTGCACGTTCCTGAGTAGAGAACTGGCAGTCTGCCTGGACGAGGAGGGCCAGAACCCATGGAGCTAGACCCCCTCCCAGTCGCAGCAGCAGAAGGGAGGTGAAGGACGTGGGGGAGAAATGAGACGCTGCTTCATCTGTGTGAAAGCCGGATATATTGCACGACAGTGCCATAGTCGCAAGGGTTAGGAGTTGCAAGGGTTGGGGGCAGACATGGGAGGAGAGGCAGCACCAAAGGAGTTGCAGCAGGGAAACGAATGCCCACGGCTGGAAATGGAGCCTGCAGCCGGGCGGAGGAGCAGTAAATGGCTCTCATGCAGATGCGCCAATTCCAGGACTCATGGTGAAGGTGATGTTGTGATATTGCATTCCACCTTAAGAGCAGACGTGAGGCTGTAGCATATCACATGTCTGCATAACATCCCAGCACTGCTGGGAACTTCCAATTTGTAGATAACTCTTTCTCTTTCGCTTTTGGACATGGAAGAGATCATACGTGTTCTTCTCTTTGTCCTGCTGTTTGTTTAATAAAATGCTTGTAAATACGCTCATACCAGGCTCTGTCATGCCACTTCTGCTGTGCAATGGACTGTAAAGGCGTGCCTAGCTTCCTGAAGGCTAGGTCCCAGATTTTGGCTGCTCCATGGATCGGAACTCGACCAGCAGTTTGGCTGGAGTTCCGATCCTGCCAGTTGCTCTGGTCTCCCTGGGAAATTACCAACAGGTGAAACTACAACTCCCGAACGGTCGTCAGGTAGAAGTGGACCTCTTTTGGACTCTTTTGGAGCGCCTGCGGATTTTGTGGACCTGGCCTTAGTGCAGGAGGACAGAATAGCACTATTGCCCTTGAGTTTCCCATTGCGTTGGCTGGAGAAGGGACTTACGAAACGCCTCCAGTGAGGGTAGACATAGCCCATCACTCTGAAACCAGAACCTTCCATGTGACCAAGCTGGCCGGACATCCTGGATGTGGAAATGATGGGGACGGAGGTGGAGGGGAGGCTCACAGGAGGAGAGGTTAATCCCCTCACAGTACACAGCCTACAGGGATGTCTTTTGTGAGAAAGAGGCTGACAGGCTGCCCCCACAGATAGATCTAGTCCCCGGGGCTCAGATAGATCTAGTCCCAGATAGATCTAGTCCCCGGGGCTCAGTTACCCCCGGGTAAAATATATTCCATATCAGAGGCAGAGTCCTCAGCCCTGAAGGATTTCTCCAAAAGAATTTGGAGAGGGGGTTCATCAGGGAGTCCATGGTGGCAGGGAGCTCCCCAGAGTTTTTTGTGAAGAAGAGGGGGGGGCGATGATTGGTTTGTGATTTCAGGTGGCTGAATTCACAAAAGAGACCCCGCACGTACCTGCTGCCACGTAAGGTACCCTTCAAATGGTCAGAAGAAGTGCAGGGGGCCTTTGAGAAACTGAAGGGAATGTTTGTGTCAGAAAGGTACCTAATGCATTTGTTGTTGTTTTTTCAAGAATGTATTGGATTTTAATAATACAACAAACATAAAATATAACAAAACACTACAAAAACCACAAAAAAGACAAGAATACAAATACAAAAAACCTAAAAATCTCAACAAACACTTATTTAACTATCCTTATAATATATTCTAACATTATTGGGGGACCTCCTCACATCCTCTCTTTCAGCGTTCATTGCATATCCTCTTTAGTAATTTTATAACATTGTATAATCATCATTCTCATCTAATCTTAATCCTTACAAAAATAAAATACTAATATCTAATTCTTATCTCCTATCTTAACTAACTAATTTCTTAACTGTTACCTTAAATGTCCTCTGATTTCATTCTCAAATGTCAATATTTTCACGTTGTTTCAAATAGTCTTTAAATTTCTCCAATCCTCCTGCACCGCTTCTTCCCTCTGGTCTCGGAGTTTCCCGGTTAGTTCTGCGAGTTCCATATATTCAATCATCTTCATCTGCCAATCTTCCACTATTGGTAATTCTTCAGTTTTCCAGTTTTTAGCTAATAAAACATGCTGGGGAAACTACACATTCTGCATATAATTAAGAGAATGCAAAATAAGTCCTTTGCTTTGTTTTAATTATAGAAAAATAATAGAAGTTATACTAAGTTTATAAAATGATGTATTACTGCTTTTACCATATCTTGTTTTATCTACCATGATTTAATATCTGTTGTTTAGCAAATGTATCTAACATATCCTGTATAACTGCGGCAGGTTTCTCCCTGAATTCTTTTCTATGTGCTATGGCCAATTGGCTAACGCAATAAACTTTGATTTGATTAGGTGGAAAAATTATTATTACTATTATTCAATAGCTTAACACACACACAGCCTTTGATGCCAAGTTCCCTGGAAGCTCAGAGTAGCAGCGCCCATTTCCAGCTGGTTTTCCAGCAACACTCCCTTTGGGATAGAGTGGATGTGGTCCTGGGATAACCTGCTCTGGGTGTGAGGGGATTGCTGCAGTGGCCTCCGTGTGGAGCTGCCCTTGGAGACGACTGGGAAACTGGTTTGCAATGCAGCAGCCAGCTGGGATCCCTCTCTTTACTCCTGGCCTTTCTCTTCCCCCTTTCCTCCCTTCCTCCAGGTGGGTTTTTTTGGGGGGGCGTGGCTAGTCCACTTCCTCCTCCATGTTTGGAAAACCATTTGCACGTTTCCTTTGTTGCACAATGATGCTGAGCGATGTCACACAAAGTCTTAGGGACTCCTTAGTTGAAAGAAGGGAGATTTTTTTGAAAGGCCAAATGAGTTTGGGATCCTCTGATCTCCAGGAAGGAGAGTGTTGCAGACCTCGCCCCTCCCTGGCAGGACCCTCTCCTCCCCCTGCATGAGCAGACCAGCCCCCCCAGGCATCCTCCCCTGCTGCAACCCTGGGACCCCCCACCACCCCCCACTGCACCCTGGGGGGGGGGGAGAGAGACTCACCAAATCCCAGGAGGGGACAGCCATGCAGGCCTTGCGGGAGAGGACTGGGGAGGGAGGGGCCTTGGCTCTGGAGGACCTGGCCCCCTCTTCCTTCCTGTCCTCTCTAGGAAGGCAGCTCGGTTCCCTTTAACCCTTTCAAAGGCAAGTCCACGCAGCTCAGCCCTCTCTCACTTGGCAGAACCTCGGCTTTTTATTCTTTTTTGGTCCAATCCTATGCTATGGAGACCCCTAGCCTGCCTGGGAGGATGTGGGGATGGTCTCCCTTTGGAAGAAGGATGTGAAAGGAAGATGCAGTCCAGCTGCAGGCGGAACAGCAGATACCTCAGAGGAGCATCACCTCTCAGGAGGGGCCAGGTGGGTCCAGGTCCAGGTGTGTGTAGGGGTTGCCATGGTGACAAGGTCCCACCCTCCTTTGTGACCTCTCTTGCTTCTCCCTTAGAAGTCACCCACTTGCAGGTGGCCATTGTGCGTTAGTAGTGAGGCGAGTGGAGGAGAAAGGAGTTAGTGGCGGTTGGAGGAGATTAGGAAAGGAGTTTGGTTTATTTTTATTTTATCAATTTCTTATTTTTTCCCTTTTCCCTTTAATACTTTTAGTTTATTTTTAAAATAATTTATCCAAAATAAAAGAATGTCATCAACATAAGCAATAGAGTTTCTTTTACCACTCCTTTGGCAAACACACATGGATTAGCCTTGGTGAAAACCTAGAGAAAACAAGGTTTCTGTGGGTTTTGAGTGCCAGCATCGTGCACTCTGCTTGAGACCACATGGGGTTTTCTGAAGAGAACAAACAAATCCCTGTTGTACCTGTACGACATCAGGTGTAAGCATGTAAAGTGATTCACCCAAGGTTTCATACAAAAATGCTGTCTTCACATCATGTTGAATAGTTCAAATATCAAGGTTCATTATTGTTCCACAGAATGTGCACCTCTTTAAGAGTCAAAAGAAAATGTCAGGACTTAGTTTTGCAGCTTTGGGACAGTACAACAGGTGTTGTTAAGTTTATGTTAATTGAGCAAGCAAATGTAGAATATAAGGAGTGTTGCGTACTTCTTTCTGTACCTTGGTGGGTGGGCCACTGGTTGGGTCATGTTTTGTAAGATACATGATTTATTACTGCTTGTACCATATCTTGATTGGAATGCTATTTCCCTGATTTTCTCAGGTGTAGGTGGTGGGAGTCAAGTTGTCTCTTGGATACCTTAGGAACCAGTCTTTTGATGGTACTCCAAGAGACGATGGACATGGCAGAGCCAGTGTCAACTTCCATGTCACATGGTTTGCCCTCAACAGTCACAGTGATATAGATTTTCCAGCACGTAGAGTCGTCAGCTTGACCAATTGTCTGCTCAGCCGAGCAGTGGCAGTTGGTGATGGTGTGGCAGTTCTCTTTGACGGACCTTACTGATGACTTCTTTATACCAGGTGATGGGGGCGTGTTTACTGGTGTAGATGAGCGGCAGACCCTTGCAAGGTGTCCCTTACGGGAACAATGCCTGAAATGGCATTTGGACCGAGGGTGATTACTTCCACAACCTGCACAGTCCAATTGGTCCATTGTTCGCTGTTTGAGCTTCCTATGCTCCTGCTTAAGACGGCAGACGTCATCTTCGCCGCCTGAGGAGCTCTCTGGTTCTCTGATTTCCCCATGGTGGACTGGGGTTGGCTTCTTTTGAACCGCCAGGTTGTTGGCCGTGCGAATCTCAAGAGTCGAGTGCTTTGCCAGCTCTGCAGCCTGGGCTTCTTCAATGGCTTGCTTGAGAGTGAGGTCGGACTTGGCAAGGAGTTGGTGCTGCAGCTTTTCATCCTGTACACTGCACACAATTCTATCAAGCAGGGCGTCGTCCAAGTCTCTGAACTCACAGTGGTAAGCAGCCTTCCTGAGAGCAGACAGGTATTCGCTGATCATCTCCCCCTCGGCATGGTTCCAGTGATGGAATGCATGGCGGGCAGCGATCCTTGATACCGTGGGTGCGTAGTGGCGCTTGAGTTTCCCCGCCAGCGTGTTCCAAGGCGTGGTCTGCACAGCAATTGACGTAACGAGAGCCCGAGCTGTTTCAAAAACTTCTGAGCCGCAGACAGTGAGGAAAAGGGCTCTCTTCCGATCATCTGTAAGGTCAACGAAAGCGTTTGCCTCGATGTAGCATTCAGTTCCTGGAGAATACGGAGGTAGAGGCAGTAGCGAAGCCATGGTCCCCTGATGCCGACTGGATGGTGAAGGGATGGATGCTAGCCTCAGCAGTGATTCAGCTCTTAAGTGTTCAGCTTAGTGATTCGGCTCAGTGATTCAGCTCTGGCTGTGGCTTGCTGCATCCGATCCCATCCTCATCGCCAGTGTTGAGTAGTGGGTAGAAGGATGCAGACACAGCTCTTAAAACAACCAGCTCTTTATTTCAGCTCTGAGTCCTGGACTGAACAACAGCTTAGCCACCTGGCTTATATAGTACTCAGTAACTCGCAACAGGGCAGTGAAAGATAGGGGTGCCTGGCGTGCTCTGGTCCATGGAGTCACGAAGAGTCGGACACGACTGAACAACTGAACAACAACAAGAACAAACTCGCAACCGTAACCAACTCCCCTTAGCTACCCTATCACTGAACAACAATCTCAAGTCTTCATTTGCATGTTGGGGGCGGGGACCTGAGTGGAAACAGCAGCACTGTGGGCAGATTGAGAACTGCAGCCACGGTGGCCAGAATGAGTACTGCAGTTAAACTTAGTTACAGGTGGGTAGCCGTGCTGGTCTGCCATAGTCGAAACAAAATAGAAAATTCTTTCCAGTAGCACCTTAGAGACCAACTGAGTTTGTTATTGGTATGAGCTTTCGTGTGCATGCACACTTCTTCAGATACACTGAAACAGAAGTCACCAGATCCTTAAATATAGTGAGGGAGTGGGGAGGGGTATTACTCAGAAGGGTGGTGGGAATGGGTGATCAGCTGATAGGTGTGGAAAACCTGTTCTTAACGGCTGCAATTAGTCTTGCATGGAAAGGCAAGGGGTGAGATGGCTAAAGATAGCTTTGTTAAGTATAATGAGATAAGAATCCAATGTCTTTGTTCAGACCAGGTTTCTCCATGGTTCTAAGTTTGGTGATTAGTTGCAATTCAGCCACTTCTCTTTCCAGTCTATTTCTGAAATTTCTTTGTATTAAGACAGCTACTTTGAGATCTTTTATAGAATGCCCTGGGAGATTGAAGTGTTCTCCTACTGGTTTCTCTGTCTTGTGATTCCTGATATCAGATTTATGTCCATTTATCCTTTGGCGTAGGGTTTGGCCTGTTTGTCCAATATAGAGAGCTGAAGGTCACTGTTGGCATTTGATTGCATACACAGTTAAACTTAATACATAACAAAAATAAAGAGCAAAAATGTTAAAATAAAAAGTAAAAACAAATAAATGAATAATTAACTACGAAAGCACACCCATGTCAAGAATCTCAGCTGGCTGAAATCAAGAAAATCAACCAAAAAAAAAAAAAATGCAAACGCTGTGAGGGTGAAGGAGGGCTCGGAGCTGCTTTGTGCAAAATAAATAAAAGAAAAGTGTTAAAATAAAATATAAATAAATCAATCAAATGAAAGTAGTAAATGAAATCAGAATCAAAATAAGAAATTGAGAATATAAGAATCCACTGAACGCCTCACCTAATCCTTCATCAACCACCACCAACTGCAGAGTGGGGGGCAAAGAACCCAGCCAGGGGGGAGGTGGTCTGAGGGGCCCAATCCCTGTTCTGGTTCTCTCCACGCTTGGCTTTCTACGGGAATGGCTCCCCATGCCCTAAGCCAGCAGGGTCCTCCTCTTCCGCAGATGATGCACAACCCCTTCCCCATAGCCCCTCCCTCCCCCACTTCCCCATGGGGGTCCCCCACACCGCCCATCACTGTCTCCTGCTTGGAGCACTTCAGGGTTTGGAGCCCCCTGAGTTGAGCTGCCTGGCACTTCTGAATCACCTCCAGCAGGTACAGATGATCTTCCTCCAGCAGCTGAAAGGCAAAAGTCAGGCTGTCAGTTTCCTGGAAGGGAGGGCTTCTCCAAATCTGAGAGTGCAGAGTGGGGGGCAATGAGGGCAGGTCTGAGTCCCTGGTTCTCTCCAATACTCACCCCTGGGGGAGGGATGTGCAACCACAGCACATCTGCAAAGAGAAGGACATGGGGACAGGTGAGTCCCTCCCTGAGCTCCCCGAGTCCCTCCCCAGCCTAACGAGATGGGCAATATCCAGTTCCACTGCACCCTTTTAAAATTGAAATCTCAAAACAGATCCCAACTTTCAGAGCATCTAACTCACATGAGGGGAAAGACCGCTGTGCCACTCACAGAAATTGGACTGTACTTCCTTGGGATTGTTTCAGCAGTGCTAGAACTCAGGACCGGCTGCCTTGAGGGACATCTAAGAGGGAAAAGGGTAAAAGGCGGATCTAGACGGATCCTCATGAATTCATATGATTTTTTCATTCAAATGAAAAAAACCACCATGATACTGTAGACCACATCTCAGTCTATATGTAGCATCAAAAAAATCATGCACCCACTGTTTTGTGGGGCCACAATGGTGCAAAAACTTGTTTAAAAAACACGGATCCTCATGGATCCTCATGATTTCTGCATTGGGACACCCCAAACTCACCGTCAAATCACATATCATGTCCAGGGGCACAGCCTGCACCACAAAAATCTGGGATCCATGGCTTCCTCGCGACAATATGGCGCAAAAACTTGGTTTTGAAGCACGGATCCTCACGGATCCGCACCCTTTTTGCATTGGGCCACCCCTAACTAACCGTCAAATCACACATAATGTCCAGGGGCACAGCCTGCACCACAAAAAACACGGGTCCACCGCTTCCTGGCGACACCACGGCCCAAAAACATGGTTCTGAAGCACGGATCCTCACGGATCCGCACCCTTTTTGCACTGCGCCACATCAAACTCACCGGCAAATCACACATCAAAGCCAGGGGCACAGCCTGCACCACAAAAAACACGGATCCAACGCTTCCTGGCGACACCACGGCCCAAAAACGGGGTTCTGCACCACAAAAACATAGATCCGAGGCATGGATCCACATGAATTCATATGATTTTTATATTGAAACAAAATAAAACCACCATGATACTCTACACCAAATACTAATCTATAGGCAGGACCAAAAAAATCACGTTTCCACTATTCCGTGAGGCCGCAATGGCGCAAAAACATGGTTCTGAAGCGCGGATCCTCACGGATCCTCAACCTTTTTGCACTGGGCCACATCAAACTCAACGGCAAATGACACAACATAGCCAGGGGCACAGCCTGCACCACAAAAAACACGGGTCCACCGCTTCCTGGCGACACCACGGCCCAAAAACGGGGTTCTGAAGCACGGATCCTCATGGATCCGCACCCTTTTTGCACTGCGCCACATCAAACTCACCGGCAAATCACACATCATAGCCAGGGGCACAGCTTGCACCACAAAAAACACGGATCCAACGCTTCCTGGCGACACCACGGCCCAAAAACGGGGTTCTGCACCACAAAAATATAGATCTGAGGCATGGATCCACATGAATTCATATGATTTTTATATTGAAACAAAATAAAACCACCATGATACTCTACACCAAATACTAATCTATAGGCAGGACCAAAAAAATCACGTTTCCACTATTCCGTGAGGCTGCAATGGCGCAAAAACATGGTTCTGAAGTGCGGATCCTCACGAATCCGCACCCTTTTGCACTGCGCCACATCAAACTCACCGGCAAATCACACATCATAGCCAGGGGCACAGCCTGCACCACAAAAAACACGGGTCCACCGCTTCCTGGCGACACCACGGCCCAAAAACGGGGTTCAGAAGCGCGGATCCTCACGAATCCGCACCCTTTTGGCACTGCGCCACATCAAACTCACCGGCAAATCACACATCATAGCCAGAGGCACAGCCTGCACCACAAAAAACACGGGTCCACCGCTTCCTGGCGACACCACGGCCCAAAAACGGGGTTCTGAAGCGCGGATCCTCACGAATCCGCACCCCTTTTGCACTGCGCCACATCAAACTCACCGGCAAGTCACACAACATAGCCAGGGGCACAGCCTGCACCACAAAAAACACGGGTCCACCGCTTCCTGGCGACACCACGGCCCAAAAACGGGGTTCTGAAGCGCGGATCCTCACGAATCCGCACCCTTTTTGCACTGCGCCACATCAAACTCACCGGCAAGTCACACATCATAGCCAGGGGCACAGCCTGCACCACAAAAAACACGGGTCCACCGCTTCCTGGCCACACCACGGCCCAAAAACAGGGTTCTGAAGCGCGGATCCTCACGAATCCGCACCCTTTTGGCACTGCACCACATCAAACTCACCGGCAAATCACACATCAAAGCCAGGGGCACAGCCTGCACCACAAAAAACACGGGTCCACCGCTTCCTGGCGACACCACGGCCCAAAAACGGGGTTCTGAAGCGCGGATCCTCACGAATCCGCACCCTTTTGGCACTGCGCCACATCAAACTCACCGGCAAATCACACATCATAGCCAGAGGCACAGCCTGCACCACAAAAAACACGGGTCCACCGCTTCCTGGCGACACCACGGCCCAAAAACGGGGTTCTGAAGCGCGGATCCTCACGAATCCGCACCCCTTTTGCACTGCGCCACATCAAACTCACCGGCAAGTCACACAACATAGCCAGGGGCACAGCCTGCACCACAAAAAACACGGGTCCACCGCTTCCTGGCGACACCACGGCCCAAAAACGGGGTTCTGAAGCGCGGATCCTCACGAATCCGCACCCTTTTTGCACTGCGCCACATCAAACTCACCGGCAAGTCACACATCATAGCCAGGGGCACAGCCCGCACCACAAAAAACACGGGTCCACCGCTTCCTGGCGACACCACGGCCCAAAAACGGGGTTCTGAAGCGCGGATCCTCACGGATCCGCACCCTTTTTGCATTGGGCCACCCCTAACTAACCGTCAAATCACACATAATGTCCAGGGGCACAGCCTGCACCACAAAAAACACGGGTCCACCGCTTCCTGGCGACACCACGGCCCAAAAACGTGGTTCTGAAGCACGGATCCTCACGGATCCGCACCCTTTTTGCACTGCGCCACATCAAACTCACCGGCAAATCACACATCAAAGCCAGGGGCACAGCCTGCACCACAAAAAACACGGATCCAACGCTTCCTGGCGACACCACGGCCCAAAAACGGGGTTCTGCACCACAAAAACATAGATCCGAGGCATGGATCCACATGAATTCATATGATTTTTATATTGAAACAAAATAAAACCACCATGATACTCTACACCAAATACTAATCTATAGGCAGGACCAAAAAAATCACGTTTCCACTATTCCGTGAGGCCGCAATGGCGCAAAAACATGGTTCTGAAGCGCGGATCCTCACGGATCCTCAACCTTTTTGCACTGGGCCACATCAAACTCAACGGCAAATGACACAACATAGCCAGGGGCACAGCCTGCACCACAAAAAACACGGGTCCACCGCTTCCTGGCGACACCACGGCCCAAAAACGGGGTTCTGAAGCACGGATCCTCATGGATCCGCACCCTTTTTGCACTGCGCCACATCAAACTCACCGGCAAATCACACATCATAGCCAGGGGCACAGCTTGCACCACAAAAAACACGGATCCAACGCTTCCTGGCGACACCACGGCCCAAAAACGGGGTTCTGCACCACAAAAATATAGATCTGAGGCATGGATCCACATGAATTCATATGATTTTTATATTGAAACAAAATAAAACCACCATGATACTCTACACCAAATACTAATCTATAGGCAGGACCAAAAAAATCACGTTTCCACTATTCCGTGAGGCTGCAATGGCGCAAAAACATGGTTCTGAAGTGCGGATCCTCACGAATCCGCACCCTTTTGCACTGCGCCACATCAAACTCACCGGCAAATCACACATCATAGCCAGGGGCACAGCCTGCACCACAAAAAACACGGGTCCACCGCTTCCTGGCGACACCACGGCCCAAAAACGGGGTTCAGAAGCGCGGATCCTCACGAATCCGCACCCTTTTGGCACTGCGCCACATCAAACTCACCGGCAAATCACACATCATAGCCAGAGGCACAGCCTGCACCACAAAAAACACGGGTCCACCGCTTCCTGGCGACACCACGGCCCAAAAACGGGGTTCTGAAGCGCGGATCCTCACGAATCCGCACCCCTTTTGCACTGCGCCACATCAAACTCACCGGCAAGTCACACAACATAGCCAGGGGCACAGCCTGCACCACAAAAAACACGGGTCCACCGCTTCCTGGCGACACCACGGCCCAAAAACGGGGTTCTGAAGCGCGGATCCTCACGAATCCGCACCCTTTTTGCACTGCGCCACATCAAACTCACCGGCAAGTCACACATCATAGCCAGGGGCACAGCCTGCACCACAAAAAACACGGGTCCACCGCTTCCTGGCCACACCACGGCCCAAAAACAGGGTTCTGAAGCGCGGATCCTCACGAATCCGCACCCTTTTGGCACTGCACCACATCAAACTCACCGGCAAATCACACATCAAAGCCAGGGGCACAGCCTGCACCACAAAAAACACGGGTCCACCGCTTCCTGGCGACACCACGGCCCAAAAACGGGGTTCTGAAGCGCGGATCCTCACGAATCCGCACCCTTTTGGCACTGCGCCACATCAAACTCACCGGCAAATCACACATCATAGCCAGAGGCACAGCCTGCACCACAAAAAACACGGGTCCACCGCTTCCTGGCGACACCACGGCCCAAAAACGGGGTTCTGAAGCGCGGATCCTCACGAATCCGCACCCCTTTTGCACTGCGCCACATCAAACTCACCGGCAAGTCACACAACATAGCCAGGGGCACAGCCTGCACCACAAAAAACACGGGTCCACCGCTTCCTGGCGACACCACGGCCCAAAAACGGGGTTCTGAAGCGCGGATCCTCACGAATCCGCACCCTTTTTGCACTGCGCCACATCAAACTCACCGGCAAGTCACACATCATAGCCAGGGGCACAGCCCGCACCACAAAAAACACGGGTCCACCGCTTCCTGGCGACACCACGGCCCAAAAACGGGGTTCTGAAGCGCGGATCCTCACGAATCCGCACCCTTTTGGCACTGCGCCACATCAAACTCACCGGCAAATCACACATCATAGCCAGAGGCACAGCCTGCACCACAAAAAACACGGGTCCACCGCTTCCTGGCGACACCACGGCCCAAAAACGGGGTTCTGAAGCGCGGATCCTCACGAATCCGCACCCCTTTTGCACTGCGCCACATCAAACTCACCGGCAAGTCACACAACATAGCCAGGGGCACAGCCTGCACCACAAAAAACACGGGTCCACCGCTTCCTGGCGACACCACGGCCCAAAAACGGGGTTCTGAAGCGCGGATCCTCACGAATCCGCACCCTTTTTGCACTGCGCCACATCAAACTCACCGGCAAGTCACACATCATAGCCAGGGGCACAGCCTGCACCACAAAAAACACGGGTCCACCGCTTCCTGGAGACACCACGGCCCAAAAACAGGGTTCTGAAGCGCGGATCCTCACGAATCCGCACCCTTTTGCACTGCGCCACATCAAACTCAACGGCAAGTCACACATCATAGCCAGGGGCACAGCCTGCACCACAAAAAACACGGGTCCACCGCTTCCTGGCCGCACCACGGCCCAAAAACGGGGTTCTGAAGAGCGGATCCTCACGAATCCGCACCCTTTTGCACTGCGCCACATCAAACTCACCGGCAAGTCACACATCATAGCCAGGGGCACAGCCTGCACCACAAAAAACACGGGTCCACCGCTTCCTGGCCGCACCACGGCCCAAAAACGGGGTTCTGAAGCGCGGATCCTCACGAATCCGCACCCTTTTGCACTGCGCCACATCAAACTCAACGGCAAGTCACACATCATAGCCAGGGGCACAGCCTGCACCACAAAAAACACGGGTCCACCGCTTCCTGGCCGCACCACGGCCCAAAAACGGGGTTCTGAAGAGCGGATCCTCACGAATCCGCACCCTTTTGCACTGCGCCACATCAAACTCACCGGCAAGTCACACATCATAGCCAGAGGCACAGCCTGCACCACAAAAAACACGGGTCCACTGCTTCCTGGCGACACCACGGCCCAGAAACGGGGTTCTGAAGCGCGGATCCTCACGAATCCGCACCCCTTTTGCACTGCGCCACATCAAACTCACCGGCAAGTCACACAACATAGCCAGGGGCACAGCCTGCACCACAAAAAACACGGGTCCACCGCTTCCTGGCGACACCACGGCCCAAAAACGGGGTTCTGAAGCGCGGATCCTCACGAATCCGCACCCTTTTGGCACTGCGCCACATCAAACTCACCGGCAAGTCACACAACATAGCCAGGGGCACAGCCTGCACCACAAAAAACACGGGTCCACCGCTTCCTCGCGACACCACTGCCCAAAAACGGGGTTCTGAAGCGCGGATCCTCACAAATCCGCACCCTTTTTGCACTGCGCCACATCAAACTCACCGGCAAGTCACACATCATAGCCAGGGGCACAGCCTGCACCACAAAAAACACGGGTCCACCGCTTCCTGGAGACACCACGGCCCAAAAACAGGGTTCTGAAGCGCGGATCCTCACGAATCCGCACCCTTTTGCACTGCGCCACATCAAACTCAACGGCAAGTCACACATCATAGCCAGGGGCACAGCCTGCACCACAAAAAACACGGGTCCACCGCTTCCTGGAGACACCACGGCCCAAAAACAGGGTTCTGAAGCGCAGATCCTCACGAATCCGCACCCTTTTGCACTGCGCCACATCAAACTCAACGGCAAGTCACACATCATAGCCAGGGGCACAGCCTGCACCACAAAAAACACGGGTCCACCGCTTCCTGGCCGCACCACGGCCCAAAAACGGGGTTCTGAAGCGCGGATCCTCACGAATCCGCACCCTTTTGCACTGCGCCACATCAAACTCACTGGCAAATCACACATCATAGCCAGAGGCACAGCCTGCACCACAAAAAACACGGGTCCACCGCTTCCTGGCGACACCACGGCCCAAAAACGGGGTTCTGAAGCGCGGATCCTCACGAATCCGCACCCTTTTGGCACTGCGCCACATCAAACTCACCGGCAAATCACACATCATAGCCAGAGGCACAGCCTGCACCACAAAAAACACGGGTCCACCGCTTCCTGGCCGCACCACGGCCCAAAAACGGGGTTCTGAAGCGCGGATCCTCACGAATCCGCACCCTTTTGCACTGCGCCACATCAGACTCACCGGCAAATCACACATCATAGCCAGAGGCACAGCCTGCACCACAAAAACACGGATCCACCGTTTCGTGGTGATACCACGGCCCCAAAACCTGGTTCTGAAACACGGATCCTCATTGATCCGCACCCTTTTTGTTTTGGGCCACCCAGAAGTCACCGGAAAATCACACATCATAGCCCGGGGCACAACCTGCACCACAAAAATCATGTTGCACCACATTAAACACAAAAATACCCTCTCCTGCACTGTTAATGTGACCACTGGAACGTTTTTATTAGAGCCAAGAGGAGAATGTACGACTATATATTGTACCAAGATATGGTTCGTCTTCAAGAACAGATCAAATTCATGCTGAAGTATTAAAGAAGAAGAGAAATATGAATCTGCTTGTTGTTGTTGTTGTTGTTGTTGTTGTTGTTCAGTCGTTCAGTCGTGTCCGACTCTTCGTGACCCCATGGACCAGGCCACGCCAGGCACGCCTATCCTTCACTGCCTCTCGCAGTTTGGCCCAACTCATGTTAGTCGCTTCGAGAACACTGTCCAACCATCTCGTCCTCTGTCGTCCCCTTCTCCTTGATCTTTCCCAACATCAGGGTCTCTTCCAGGGAGTCTTCTCTTCTCATGAGGTGGCCAAAGTACTGGAGCCTCAACTTCAGGATCTGTCCTTCCAGTGAGCACTCAGGGCTGATTTCTTTAAGAATGGATAGGTTTGATCTTCTTGCAGTCCATGGGACTCTCAAGAGTCTCCTCCAGCACCATAATTCAAAAGCATCAATTCTTCGGCGATCAGCCTTCTTGATGGTCCAGCTCTCACTTCCGTACATTACTACTGGGAAAACCATAGCTTTAGCTATACGGACCTTTGTCGGCAAGGTGATGTCTCTGCTTTTTAAGATGCTGTCTAGGTTTGTCATTGCTTTTCTTCCAAGAAGCAGGCGTCTTCTAATTTCGTGACTGCTGTCACCATCTGCAGTGATCATGGAACCCAAGAAAGTGAAATCTCTCACTGCCTCCATTTCTTCCCCTTCTATTTGCCAGGAGGTGATGGGACCAGTGGCCATGATCTTAGTTTTTTTGATGTTGAGCTTCAGACCATATTTTGCGCTCTCTTCTTTCACCCTCATTAAAAGGTTCTTTAATTCCTCCTCACTTTCTGCCATCAAGGTAGTATCATCAGCATATCTGAGGTTGTTGATATTTTTTCCGGCAATCTTCATTCCGGTTTGGGATTCATCCAGCCCAACCTTTCGCATGATGAATTCTGCATATAAGTTAAATAAGCAGGGAGACAATATACAGCCTTGTCGTACTCCTTTCCCAATTTTGAACCAATCAGTTATTCCATATCCAGTTCTAACTGTAGCTTCTTGTCCCACATAGAGATTTCTCAGGAGACAGATGAGGTGATCCGGCACTCCCATTTCTTTAAGCACTTGCCATAGTTTGCTGTGGTCGACACAGTCAAATGCTTTTGCGTAGTCAATGAAGCAGAAGTAAATGTTTTTCTGGAACTCTCTAGCTTTCTCCATAATCCAGCGCATGTTTGCAATTTGGTCTCTGGTTCCTCTGCCCCTTCAAAATCCATCTTGCACTTCTGGGAGTTCTCGGTCCACGTACTGCTTAAGCCTGCCTTGTAGAATTTTAAAATTTAAGCCTGCCTTGTAGAATTTTAAAATTGTAAAATTCTACAATGAATCTGCTTGCTTACTCTCAACTTATATCCAGATTCAAGAAAGACAGTTCAATCATTGAAAAGACAAAATTTGAGTCCATCATAATAGAGGTCTACCTTTTGGGTAAAATTTATAAACTATTGGACTTCCGGTGAGCGCCATTACCGATCGGCAGGGTTCCTTCCCAGTCTGGGGGGTGCCGACGTTGCCAGGCTTCTGGGGTACCGTTACTGCGATACGGCCCCGTTTAAACTGCAGATTGAGAGTTCTGCAGACTTGGAGATTCGGCTGATGCCCTTTGCGCCTCCTTTGCCCCCCGGTAAGCTCTAATAAGAGCTGCCGAGAGCGGGTGAGGTGGTAGGCGCGGGCGCTTGAATCAACCGCTTGCCTGACATTGTGAAGCAGCGTTGCCGGCGGATTAAGAGCGCCTCATCCTTCCTTAAATTGGATTTGAAAGTTTTGGACTCTGTAAGTAAGGAGCATTCATTATTTGAAAATTTTAGAAGATTTGGATCGGAGGGAGACGTAAAAAGGAAGTCCGTCTCCCCCTGCTTGCGATAGGACTGTTGTAACGGGACTTAATGTACAGCCGAGAACTTTTTGAAGTTTATAAAAAGTTTAAAGTTTGGGAAAAGCAAGCCCCCTGAGGGGTAAAACCCAGTGGGGGGGCAAGAAAGTGGGACTTAAGAGTGTTTTTGAAGGCGAAATTGAAAGAGGAAGCCCCACGCGCCCTCTGGAATACGGAAGCCGGGTCAGTCTGCGGGCAGCCATTGTGATGCAAAGAACTGAGTATACTGTTGGATACATTGTTTCCGACTTGAATTTACTGCTGCTTTGAAACCTGTGGAAGCCCTCGGAGGACTTTGAAGGGTTAGAAGGAGCAGAAAGCCACTTTGAAACACTTTGGATTTGTACAAAAACTTTTGGTAACTCTTTTGACTTTGCCTGAAAGTGAAACAAAATAGAAAATTCTTTCCAGTAGCACCTTAGAGACCAACTGAGTTTGTTCTTGGTATGAGCTTTCGTGTGCATGCACACTTCTTCAGATACCAAGCTCATACCAAGAACAATCTCAGTCGGTCTCTAAGGTGCTACTGGAAAGAATTTTCTATTTTGTTTCGACTATGGCAGACCAGCACGGCTACCCACCTGTAACTGAAAGTGAAACAGTACGACTTCTGTGGTTATCTATTGGGATTACAGACTGAACAGCAAGGGTCCCTCTAGTGGCCATAAAAATAGTGCTTTTGACAGTTTAAAGTGATTTTTGGAGTTCTCAGAGCCTAGGAAACCATCTGCAGCTGGGTGACCTTGAGAATGGATGATGATAAAACAACACCAGCACAGACAGTGAAAAGAAGGGATCAAAGAAAAGGCTCTGTGAAATCTTTTGAGGAGCAAATTTTAGCACAGCTGGCAGTATTGACAGCAAGTGTGAATGCTAACACAGAACAATTGAAGCAAAATTCTCAGGAGGTGCGTCAGAATACACAGACACTTGACAGATTGGGTAAGGAGGTGGGTTCTATGAAAACAGAAATAAAGCAAACTAAGGAACAACTTACAGAAGTGCAAGTACAAGTCAATACTATCAAAAATGTCAAATTAAAGGCAGTGGATCAACAGCAGGAGGAATTGCAGATTCGGATGGCTATGCTGGAGTTGAAGGAGAGACAGACTAATTTGAGGATCAGATCGCTACCAGAACTGGAAAAAGAGGACTTTAAAACTTTTTAAATTGAAGAGCTGGCAGAATTTTGGGATCTGGATGAGGAGGAGCTGAATAAAACGGTGGTGAGAGCATTCAGATTTGGTGGGAAAAGTAAGAAAAGGAAAACTGTAAATGACTGTATGATCGAATTTAGAACCAAGGAAGATAGAGATAAAATATTGGAACTCCATTACGCAACGAATTTGGTGATTGGCAACCAGCAATTTATACTTTTTAAAGACATCCCTCAACTCCTCCTTGACCTGAGGAAGAGATATACTGACGTGACCACAGTTTAGAAGAAAAAAGGAATCTTTTTCCGGTGGGAGTTTCCATAAGGCCTTTCCTTCAAGTATAAAGATTGAAAGATAAGAATAAGATCAGTGGAGGAGAAACAAAAGTTTCTGGATACATATTCAGAGGAATTTGACGCAGGAAAAGAACAAGAAGCACTTCTGGGAAGGTTGGGACTACCGTCATCAAGACCACCAGCTAGACCTGAACAGGACGACGACAAAGAGCTATTGGGAGCAACAGCACCGATACCTGACAAAGAGTAAAAATGGCGCTAAGGTTTTTGACGTGGAATGTAAGAGGTCTTAACTCAAAGGCCAAGAGGAACCAGGTAAATCATATATTGATTAAACAAAATTTGGATGTAATCTGTTTGCAAGAGACTCATGTTGTGAGAATCCACAGAAGAGTATTACAGAACAAAAAGCTGGGACAGGACTTTATTTCATCAGACAAAGTTAAAAAAAGAGTGGTGATATACGCAAAGGAAAAGTACAATCCAAAATTACTTTTCAAGGACAATGAGGGAAGATACGTGGCAATAGAAATAAACATGCAAGGAGAAAAATTCTTAATTCTGGGAATCTACGCACCGAATGATGCTAAAGTGGACTTTTTTAAAAGAATCCATGATACTCTATTGGACTATTTGGATTACAAAATTATCTGCATGGGAGATTTGAATGGTGTGGTCTCCACATTAATGGATCGGTCACAAAGAACCAAGTTTTCGAATGAAGGAAGACTACCAAAATCATTTTTTGAGATGACAGATAACTTGGACTTAATCGACTCATGGAGACTGCACAATCCTCTGGAAAGAGAGGCAACTTTCTTTTCAGAGGCGGTGTTGGCTTGGAGCAGACTCGATTATATATGGATTACAAAGGATTTGGCACCAAGAATCACTAAGGTACAGATAGACCCAAAATTCGGTTCAATTGGAATTAAAATTGACTTTGCAAGGTTCATTCAGATGGAGGATGAATGATTCGCTTCTAAGAAATGATAAAATTATTGAGAAGGCCCAAAGAACCCTAAAAGACTATTTTGAAATCAATTTAAATATGAATTTGGAAAAGAGGGTGATTTGGGACGTGAGCAAAGCCGTAATGAGAGGTTTTCTGATTCAGCAAAATGCGATCAGAAGGAAAGAACAAAATGAAAAGAAAGAAAGAATCTTGGCAAAAATTAAAGAGAAAGAAGAAAAATTGAGGAGTAAACCAAAAGACCAGCAGATACAAAAAGAAATCAAAGCGCTAAAAGTTCAATTTTCAAATTTGATAAATTTGGAAATAGAGTGGAAAATTAAATGGCTGAGACAGAGAACCTTTGAGTTGGCGAATAAATGCGGAAAGTTATTGGCTTGGCAATTGAAGAAGCGTCAGAAACAGAACACTATTACAAGTCTAAATTATGAAGGAAAAAGCATCGAGGATCCTAAGGATATTAGGAAATGTTTTCAAAAATTCTATAAGCAATTATATAAGAAAGAAAAACAGGATAGTGATTTGATCCAACAGTTTTTGGAGAAAAATGGAATGCGTAAGATACCAGAGGAAAAGAAAACTATGCTCAATCTCCCCATCACAAAGCAAGAGATAGAAGAAGCAATAAAGGATATGCAGTTGGATAAGGCTCCAGGACCGGATGGACTTACAGCAAAATACTATAAAGTTTTAAAAGATTGGATGATACAACCAATGATGGAGGTTTGCAATGAAATAATACAGGGGAAGAAGGCACCTGAGTCTTGGAAGGAAGCTTATATTACTCTGATACCAAAGCCGGACACAGAAAAAACACAAGTTAAAAATTACCGACCAATCTCCTTATTGAATGTAGACTACAAAATATTTGCAAGTATTTTGGCCAAGGGACTGAGAGGAGTGTTGAAGGAGTACATCCACAATGATCAAGCAGGCTTTTTGCCAGAAAGGCACCTCAATGGAAATATAAAGAATATAGTGGATGTGCTGGAAAGGTTAGAAAAGAGAAGCAATACAAGAGCTATTTTGATGTTTGTAGATGCGGAAAAGGCCTTTGACAACATATCTTGGAACTTTATGAAACAAAACTTTTATAAAATGGAGATGGGAGGTAATTTTTATGAACGGAATAAATGCAATATATCAAGAGCAGAAAGCAAAAATCATTGTTAACAGTGTGGTTTCAGAGGAAATAAGGATTGAGAAGGGAACAAGACAAGGGTGCCCCCTATCCCCATTACTTTTCTTTACGGTCCTGGAAGTCCTTTTAAATATGATCAGGCAGAATGAGAATATTAAAGGAATAAGAGTGGGAGAAAGAGAATACAAAGTGAGAGCGTTTGCCGATGATCTGGTCCTAACCCTACAGGATCCTGAAAATAGTGCAGTGTGTGCACTGGAAACAATTCAACAGTTCGGGCAGGTCGCAGGCTTCAAGTTAAACAAAACCAAGACTAAAGTTTTAACCAAAAATATGAGTAAACAAGAGATTATGAGATTGGAATCACAAACAGGGCTTAGCTTTGTGAAGAAAGTAAAATATCTGGGTGTTAATATGACTGCTAATAACATAAACCTTTATAAAGACAATTATGAGAAAGTCTGGAAAGAGATAAAGAGAGATTTAGAAATATGGACTAGATTGAAATTGTCATTATTAGGAAGGATTTCTGTGATAAAAATGAATATTCTGCCAAAAATGCTATTTTTGTTTCAGTCGTTGCCAATTATTGATAAGATGGAATGTTTTAAAAGATGGCAAAAAGATTTAACGAAATTTATCTGGCAGGGAAAGAAACCCAGGGTTAAATATAAGATTTTAATAGATGCAAAGAACAGAGGGGGATTTTCCCTGCCAGACTTAAGAACTTATTATGAAGCAGCTGCTTTTTGTTGGTTGAAAGAATGGTTTACATTAGATAATGCTGATGTATTAGATTTGGAAGGTCACGACAATGTTTTTGGTTGGCATGCATATTTATGGTATGATAAATGCAAAGTAAATAGTGGATTTAAGAAACATATAATTAGAAATTCTCTGTTTAAAATTTGGATGAAATATAAGGTTTTCTTAGAAAGCAAAACACCCAGATGGTTATCACCCTTAGAAGCTAAAGCACATAAAAGAGCAAATTTGGACCGACAATGGCCGAAATATAAAGACATTTTGATACAAGAAGGTCAGAATTTTAAATTAAAAACTTATGAACAATTGAAAGAACAAGTCACAAATTGGTTACAATATCATCAGATCAATGAAACATTTAAAGCAGATAAGAAAGTTGGTTTTCAGATAGAAAAATCCAAGTTGGAGACGGAATTAATAGAGCCGAAAAGGAAAAATCTTTCCAGAATGTATAATCTGTTATTGGGGTGGCATACACAAGATGAGTTGGTAAAATCGGCAATGATTGAATGGGCAAAAGACCTGGGGCACAACATCATGATGGAAGATTGGGAGAGGTTGTGGAGTCAAAATATCAAATTCACAGTGTGCAGTTTATTAAGAGAGAACTTTATGAAGATGATTTACAGGTGGTATCTGACACCTGTTAAATTGGCAAAAATTTACCGTGGTTTAAGTAACAAGTGTTGGAGATGTAAGCAATCAGAAGGAACTTTTTTTCATATGTGGTGGTTGTGCCCTAAGGTGAAAGACTTTTGGGAAAAGGTATATAATGAACTGAAAAAAATTCTTAAATATACCTTTAAGAAAAAACCAGAGGCCTTTTTATTAGGCATTTTAGGTAAAGACATTTTGAAATGCGATAGAAATTTAGTTTTGTATGCCACAACAGCAGCGAGAGTATTAATAGCCAAGAACTGGAAGTTGGAGGAATTGCCTACTATTGAACAATGGCAGATGAAGATGTTGGAGTACATGGAGCCTGTAGAAATGACCGGGAGAATCCGTAACCAGAGAGACGACGTGGTGGAGAAGGAATGGGGAAAATTTAAAATGTATCTAAAAAAGTATTGTAAGATTCAAAATTAGATTTTTGTTTGAAGGAAAAGGATAGGCTGTCAAATATATAATGTGAATTAACAATACGAATTTTAGGAGAGTATAGAGTATAGAAATAGATCTGGAAATTGTTTTGCATTTACTAGTGTGTATAGAATATGTGATAAATTTAAATTGGGAAGTTACGTGAAATATTTTTTAAGGGACGCAAATAAGGGGAAACAGGAGGAAGTCCATGTAAAGATGTGAGGAAAGTGGAGCTTTTTTAATACGAAAGTTTGTTTTTTGTTTTTATTTTTTGATAGATGTTTTGTATTGTAGTTTTAGTTTGTTTGTGTATTTTTTTGTATCTATTTTGTTGTTGTTTGTGGCGACGTCACGGCGCATGCGCTATGGAGCACAGTCTGCTCTTTGGCCGCCACACGCTTTTCTTCTCCCTTCCTAAAAAACGAAAAAAGAAAGGGAAGCAGCCGCTTGTGCTGCTTTCCTTTCCTTTTTCTTCTTCTTCAGGATTTTCTTGGCGCTGGCCCATTGCTGAGTGCGACGCACAGCGCATGCGTGCCGCGCCATAGTGGCGCTGGTGGGCGGGTCCCAGGCAGGCCGCGGGGTGGAGCGGCCCCGCTCCGCGGCTTGCTTGCAAAAAAAGAAAACAATGCCCAACCTGAAAAATACGGAGCAGATGATTCAGCAGGGGAAACACAGCCCAGAATAAGTAAGGAGGTAGTACAGGAATACTTGGCTAGTTTAGATGTATTCAAGTCTCCAGGGCCAGATGAACTACATCCAAGAGTATTAATAGAACTGGCAGAGGTGATTTCAGAACCACTGGCAGTAATCTTTGAGAATTCCTGGAGAACAGGCGAAGTCCCAGCAGACTGGAGGAGGGCAAATGTTGTCCCGATTTTCAGAAAGGGGGAAAGAGAGGACCCAAAAAATGACTGCCCAGTCAGCCTGACATCAATACCAGGAAAGATTCTAGAGCAGATCATTAAGCAAATGGTCTGTGAGCACCTAGAAAGGAACGCTGTGAACACTAAAAGTCAGCATGGGTTTCTGAAAAATAAGTCATGTCAGACTCACCTGATCTCATTTTTTGACAGAATTACAAGCCTGGTAGATGAAGGGAACACTGAGGATGTAGCCTATCTTGATTTCAGCAAGGTCTTTGACAAGGTGCCCCATGATATTCTTATAAAGAAGCTGGTAAAATGTGGGCTAGACAATGCTACCATTCAGTGGATTTGTAACTGGCTGGCTGACCGAACCCAAAGGGTGCTCATTAATGGCTCCTCTTCATCCTGGAGAGAAGTGACTAGTGGGGTGCCACAGGGTTCTGTCTTGGGCCCAGTCTATTCAACATCTTTATCAATGACTTGGATGATGGGCTTGAGGGCATCCTGATCAAGTTTGCAGATGACACCAAATTGGGAGGGGTGGCTAATACCCCAGAGGACAGGATCACACATCAAAATGACCTTAACAGATTAGAGAACTGGGCCAAAGCAAACAAGATGAATTTCAACAGGGAAAAATGTAAAGTACTACACTTGGGGGGGGGGGAAATTATAGGTACAAATACAGGATGGGTGACACCTGGCTTGAGAGCAGTACATGTGAAAAGGATCTAGGAGTCTTGGTAGACCATAAACTTGACATGAGTCAACCGTGTGATGCAGAAGCCAAAAAAGCCAATGCAATTCTGGGCTGCATCAATAGGAGTATAGCATCTAGATCAAGGGAAGTAATAGTACCATTGTATTCTGCTCTGGTCAGACCTCACCTGGAGTACTGTGTCCAGTTCTGGGCACCACAGGTCAAGAAGGATACTGACAAGCTGGAACGTGTTCAGAGGAGGGTAACCAAAATGGTCAAAGGCTTGGAAACGATGCCTTATGAGGAACGGCTTAGGGAGCTGGCCTAGAGAAGATTAGGTTAAGGGGTGATGTGATAGCCATGTTCAAATATATAAAAGGATGTCACATAGAGGAGGGAGAAAGGCTGTTTTCTGCTGCTCCAGAGAAGCGGACACGGGGCAATGGATTCAAAGTGCAAGAAAGAAGATTCCACCTAAACATTAGGAAGAACTTCCTGACAGTAAGAGCTGTTCAACAGTGGAATTCGCTGCCAAGGAGTGTGGTGGAGTCTCCTTCTTTGGAGGTCTTTAAGCAGAGGCTTGACAGCCATCTGTCAGGAATGCTTTGATGGTGTATCCTGCTTGGCAGGGAGTTGGACTGGATGGCCCTTGTCGTCTCTTCCAACCAGGGGCGTAGAGACGGGCGGCGGGGGGCGGTCTGCCCCAGATTCCAGGGGAGGGCAGGGGTGACACTTGGGCCAGCCCCGCCCTGCCGGTGGCCCAGAGAAAGCCGCAGAGTGAAGCCACTCTGCCCTGCGGCCCATCCGGGGTCCACCCGTCACTGCCGCTATGGGGCTGCCCTGCGAGATCGGCGGCTTGTGGGGCTCCCCCACCCGTGCTGCTACAGCACGGACGGGGGAGCTCCAGGAGCCAGCACTCGCTTAGCGGGTCGCCCCTGGAGCAGCAGCGCCGGCTGAGATGGACTGCGCATGCCCGGATTTTTAAAGCAGCATAGACAGGGAAGCCCCAGGAGCCAGCGTTCGCTCGGCGGGTCCTGACGCATGCATCATGATGTCATGACGTCATGGCGTCATGATGTCCCGCCCCCAGGGGGTGCCTCCACGGCAATGCCGCCCCTGGATGCTACGCCTCTGCTTCCAACTCTGATTCTATGATTCTATGAATGTCAGCTTGCTGAGTTATTTTGTACCATTGTGATTCAATGTTATATTTGTGCTCAACAAGGGAAACCCACACGACCTGAAGGTGCTGCTGTGCAATGCTAGGACAATGATTCATAAGACCACTGCCATCCCTGACTTGATTGTGGATGGAGGACTTCACCTGGCATGTATAACAGAGATTTGGTTGGATGAAGCAGATGGGCCTGTCTTAGCATCTGGTTGTCCACCAGGTTTCTGTTATGCACAGCAACCCAGGTCATGTGGGTGGGGAGGGGGGGTTGCAGTGATTTTTAGGAAGTCACTAGCTTGCATCAGGTGTCCTACCTGAAATACTCAGTTCTCTGAGTGCATGTTCTGGAAGTTGGGCAATAGGGGCAGTACAGGATTCCTTTTGGTGTACCGACCTCCCCGCTGCACCAAGGATTCCCTGCCCGAGCTGCTTCAGGTCAGGTCGTGGCGGATGTTCTCCTGGAGACACCTAGTTTGGTGGTCCTAGGGGATTTTAACATCCATGCCGACACGACCTTACAAGGGGCTGCTCGGGACTTCGTGGAAAGCATGGCCTCCATGGAGCTGTCCCTGAATAAGTTTGGCCCAACTCATAGTCATGGACATGCCTTAGATCTGGTGCTCACCTCTATGGATGCTGGTGATCTGACATTAAGTAAAAGCAAAACAAAAGAAGTGCCATGGTCGGATCACTTCCTGGTGCAAGTGGACTTCTCCGCAACCCTTCCCCTCTGCAGGGAGGTGGGACCGATTTGGATGGTCCGCCCCTGTCACTTAATGGGTCCAAATGGTTTCCAGAGAGTGGTAGGGGATGCTTTATCCCATGTTGAGGGCTTTTCATCTGATTTCCTGGTGGCTCGCTGGAATGCGGAGTTAACCAGGGCTATCGACTGTCTGGTTCTGAGGCGCCCTCTCCGATTGCATGGAGCCCAGACAGCCCCATGGTGTTCTCCAGAGCTGAGGGTGAGGAAACGGTCGCTGAGACAGCTAGAGCGCCGGTGGCAGAAAACTCATTCTGAATTGGACCGGACACTGGTTAGAGCTCAACGTCAAGCCTACCAAGTGGCGATAGCGACGGTGAAGAAGACTTTCATGCCTCCATGAAGTTTTAAATTTATTTTTCTGTCGAAAGAGTGTGTTGGTAATAACAAGGTTGTGCGCTGCACATATCATCAAAAGTAAAATTCCGTTCTGGTTGCTGTTGCCAACTCCTTCTTTCCCAATAGTCCCAGGCCACAGATCGAAATCTCGCCCAACTCTTGCATTAAAATCACCCAGGAGGATAATTTTATCTTCCTTAGGTGTCTCTGATAGGATGGTATCCAGCTGACAGTAAAAAATTTATTTCACGTCTTCATCAGCATCCAGTGTTGGTGCATGAGCGCTTATAATAGTAGCCTGTTGGTTTTTGGTGAGCTTTATTTGAAGGGTTGAGAGTCGCTCATTAATACCGGTAGGGACTTCTGACAGGAGCTTCACAAGGTCGTTTTTGATAGCGAAGCCTATCCCATGTATTCAATGTTCTTGTTCAGATAGACCTTTCCAGAAGAATGTGTAGCCTCCTTTTTCTTCCTTCAGCTGTTTCTCGCCTGCTCTTCGAATCTCTTGAAGCGCTGCAATATTGATGTTAAAACGCTGCAGCTCTCTTGCAATGATGGCAGTTCTGTATTCAGGACGCTCGTTATCTGTATTATCTGACAAAGTCCGTATGTTCCATGTTCCAAAGTTGGATTGTCTTTTACGACCACTGGGTGGTGACCTCACTGGGTGCAGTAATCCAGACAGGGAAAAGGGGAAGCAGACTATGTTTAGGCCACCTTTCCTAGCCCCTCCCCCTTTTCGGGGTGAGCAGAGTGGATCCTAAAAGGGCTGCTCAGTCATGGATACAGCTGCAGAGCTGCTCAACTGCCTCGTTCCTTGAGTCAGAACAACTGAATCTGTATCTACCGCCCATGTGCCAGTTCATGACTAGGGGCTTCCAGATTTAATGATCCTGCCCCCGTTACCATTTGCCAATCACCATGGGACTTTTGGGGTTTGGGTTGGGTTTTTGGAAGATGCCTGTGCGTGAATTTGTTTTAGGTGTGTAGATCAGTGCACAATGACCAACGCAGTGTCTTTGCAGTAGGGCTCTGTTCCACTGGCATGAGTAGTCATGACAAACTGGTAGATCTTATCTGCTGCAGCCTTCATCTGCCTTCACAGCCGTTGTAACATACCGCTTGTTTACATCCGCCTATTCTGCCAATGAGGACTTCTTGGATCATTCTTTGTCTAGCTCCTTCCCTTTGACCTTACCGCCTTGGGAGGCCCTGCTTCGCTCACAAGGGCCATAGGAATGTGCAAGCCCACTCACCACTGTAAGGTGACGACCCAGCGAGTGAGATAACTGAGATACATTGCGCTGAGCCCTGGTCTCATTAGACAAAGCGTTCCACCAAAAAGGCTCTGGCTCTGGTTGGGACAGCTGGATATGTTTTGGGCCAGGAACCACCAGTAGGTTGCTGTTAGATAAGCATCACCCTCTTTGGGGGATGTATTGGAAGATAATTCCCACAGATAAGAAAGGTGACAGACTGTTTAGGCTTTAAAGGTTAGCACCAAAACCTTGAACCTGATTTGATACTCCACCTGGAGCCAATCCAGCTGATGAACCACCAACTGAATGTGGGCTCTCCACAAAGTCCGAGTAAGAACTCATGCACCTGCATTTTAGACCATTTGGAGTTTCTAGAGTAGTCTCAAGAGTAGCCCTGCGTATCTATCTATCTATCTGTCTCTCTGTCTATCATCTGTCTATCTATCTATCTATCTATCTATCTATCTATCTATCTATCTATCTATCACATTTATACTCCGCCCACCCCAGCTCAGGCGTAGAGCAAGTTAAAGTAGTCTAGACTGCAGGTGACTGCTTCATGGATCACCATGGCTAGGTTGGAAAGAGACAGGTACAGTACCAATTGCCTAACCTGTAAAGATTTTAAAATGCCAGTTTGGCTACATTTGTGACCAGTGCCTCCATAGAGACAAAAGCATCCAGGATCACACCCAGACTCCTGATGGCGGGTACAGGTGACTATTGTGCATCATCAAGAGCTGGGAGCTGGCAAACCGAACCAAAATCATTCCGGCCAAGCCATTGGACCCCCATCTTTAATGGACTGAGATTCAGCCAACTCCATTTCCTGCACCCCAGCACACAGACCTAAATATTGGCCATTATATCCAGGGCAGCATCTGGCCAGGACCACGAAGCAGTAGATCCATGCTTTTTGTGGTCAGATCTGTGGTTATGTACAATATATTTGAATTAAGGGTGAATTTGGGGTCCCAGAATGCAAAAACCATGAGGATTCGCGCTTGAAAACAACATTTTTGGTCCACGGTGTCGCCAGGATGTTGTGGATCCGTGTTTTCTGTGGTGCAGGCTGTGCCCCTGGATATGATATGTGATGTGACAATGAGTTAGGGGTGGCCCAATACAAAAAGGGTGCGGATCCATGAGGACCCGCGCTTCAGAACCCGGTTTTTGGGCCGTGGTGTCGCCAGGAAGCGGTGGATCCGTGTTTTTTGTGGTGCAGGCTGTGCTCCTGGCTATGATGTGTGATTTGCTGGTGAGTTTGATGTGGCGCAGTGCAAAAAGGGTGCGGATTCGTGAGGATCCGCGCTTCAGAACCCCGTTTTTGGGCCGTGGTGTCGCCAGGAAGCGGTGGATCCATGATGTTTGTGGTGCAGGCTGTGCCCCTGGCTTTGATGTGTGATTTGCCGGTGAGTTTGATGTGGCGCAGTGCAAAAAGGGTGCGGATTCGTGAGGATCCGCGCTTCAGAACCCCGTTTTTGGGCCGTGGTGTCGCCAGGAAGCGGTGGACCCGTGTTTTTTGTGGTGCAGGCTGTGCCCCTGGCTTTGATGTGTGATTTGCCGGTGAGTTTGATGTGGCGCAGTGCAAAAAGGGTGCGGATCCATGAGGATCCGTGCTTCAGAACCACGTTTTTGGGCCCTAGTGTTGCCAGGAAGCGGTGAATCCATGATGTTTGTGGTGCAGGCTGTGCCCCTGGCTATGATGTGTGATTTGCCGTTGAGTTTGATGTGGCGCAGTGCAAAAAGGGTGCGGATCCGTGAGGATCCGTGCTTCAGAACCCCGTTTTTGGGCCGTGGTGTCGCCAGGAAGCGGTGGATCCATGATGTTTGTGGTGCAGGCTGTGCCCCTGGCTATGATGTGTGATTTGCCGGTGAGCGTGATGTGGCGCAGTGCAAAAAGGGTGCGGATCCATGAGGATCCGCGCTTCAGAACCCCGTTTTTGGGCCGTGGTGTCGCCAGGAAGCGGTGGACCCGTGTTTTTTGTGGTGCAGGCTGTGCCCCTGGCTTTGATGTGTGATTTGCCGGTGAGTTTGATGTGGCGCAGTGCAAAAAGGGTGCGGATTCGTGAGGATCCGCGCTTCAGAACCCCGTTTTTGGGCCGTGGTGTTGCCAGGAAGCGGTGGACCCGTGTTTTTTGTGGTGCAGGCTGTGCCCCTGGCTTTGATGTGTGATTTGCCGGTGAGTTTGATGTGGCGCAGTGCAAAAAGGGTGCGGATCCATGAGGATCCGTGCTTCAGAACCACGTTTTTGGGCCCTAGTGTTGCCAGGAAGTGGTGAATCCATGATGTTTGTGGTGCAGGCTGTGCCCCTGGCTATGATGTGTGATTTGCCGGTGAGTTTGATGTGGCGCAGTGCAAAAAGGGTGCGGATCCATGAGGATCCGTGCTTCAGAACCCCGTTTTTGGGCCGTGGTGTCGCCAGGAAGTGGTGGATCCATGATGTTTGTGGTGCAGGCTGTGCCCCTGGCTATGATGTGTGATTTGCCGGTGAGTTTGATGTGGCGCAGTGCAAAAAGGGTGCGGATCCATGAGGATCCGTGCTTCAGAACCACGTTTTTGGGCCCTAGTGTTGCCAGGAAGCGGTGAATCCATGATGTTTGTGGTGCAGGCTGTGCCCCTGGCTTTGATGTGTGATTTGCCGGTGAGTTTGATGTGGCGCAGTGCAAAAAGGGTGCGGATTCGTGAGGATCCGTGCTTCAGAACCCCGTTTTTGGGCCGTGGTGTCGCCAGGAAGTGGTGGATCCATGATGTTTGTGGTGCAGGCTGTGCCCCTGGCTATGATGTGTGATTTGCCGGTGAGTTTGATGTGGCGCAGTGCAAAAAGGGTGCGGATCCATGAGGATCCGTGCTTCAGAACCACGTTTTTGGGCCCTAGTGTTGCCAGGAAGCGGTGAATCCATGATGTTTGTGGTGCAGGCTGTGCCCCTGGCTTTGATGTGTGATTTGCCGGTGAGTTTGATGTGGCGCAGTGCAAAAAGGGTGCGGATTCGTGAGGATCCGCGCTTCAGAACCCCGTTTTTGGGCCGTGGTGTCGCCAGGAAGCGGTGGACCCGTGTTTTTTGTGGTGCAGGCTATGCCCCTGGCTATGATGTGTGATTTGCCGGTGAGTTTGATGTGGCCCAGTGCAAAAAGGGTGAGGATCCGTGAGGATCCGCGCTTCAGAACCATGTTTTTGCGCCATTGCGGCCTCATGGAATAGTGGAAACGTGATTTTTTTGGTGCTGCCTATAGATTAATATTTGGTCTAGAGTATCATGGTGGTTTTGTTTTGTTTCAATATAAAAATCATATGAATTCATGTGGATCCATGCCTCGGATCTATGTTTTTTGTGGTGCAGAACCCCGTTTTTGGGCCGTGGTGTCGCCAGGAAGCGGTGGACCCGTGTTTTTTGTGGTGCAGGCTGTGCCCCTTGCTATGATGTCTGATTTGCCGGTGAATTTGGTGTGGCCCAGTGCAAAAAGGGTGAGGATCCGTGAGGATCCACGCTTCAGAACCACGTTTTTGATCCACGGTGTTGCCAGGATGCCGTGGATCCGTGTTTTTTGTGGTGCAGCCTGTGCCCCTGGACATTATGTGTGATTTGACGGTGAGTTAGGGGTGGCCCAATGCAAAAAGGGTGCGGATCCGTGAGGATCCGTGCTTCAAAACCAAGTTTTTGCGCCATATTGTCGTGAGGAAGCCATGGATCCCAGATTTTTGTGGTGGAGGCTGTGCCCCTGGACATGATATGTGATTTGACGGTGAGTTTGGGGTGTCCCAATGCAGAAATCATGAGGATCCATGAGGATCCGTGTTTTTTAAACAAGTTTTTGCACCATTGTGGCCCCACAAAACAGTGGATGCATGATTTTTTTGATGCTACATATAGACTGAGATGTGGTCTACAGTATCATGGTGGTTTTTTTTCATTTGAATGAAAAAATCATATGAATTCATGAGGATCCGTCTAGATCCGCCTTTTACCCTGGACCATCTAAGAGCAGTTTGGCAGGGGAAAGGTCTCCCTTGGGAGGTGGTGGGCTCTCCTTCCTTGGAGGTTTCTAAGCAGAGATGCTTTAGCTGAGATTCCTGCATTGCTGGGGGTTGGACAAGATGACCCTCGGATCCCCTCCTTTCTTCCTACTCCAGAATTCCTTGCCTCCTGCAAAGCCCTTTCCCCTGCAAGCTGTTCCTGCAGTTTCTGGCCAAGGGAGGGAGATGCTCAGAGTCCAGCCAAGAGCCTCACCCCAAAAAGGATATCTGGGCATTGGCGTAGCCCCCCTAAATCCATATATATATATTTTAAAAACCCTGAGGTTCTGCCAATCGAGAGAGAGCTGAGCTGGGTGAACTCGGCTTTGCAAGGGTTAAAGGGAACTGGGCTGCCTTCCTAGAGAGGACAGGAAGCAAGAGGGGGCCAGGTCCTCCAGAGCCAAGGCCCCTCCCTCCCCAGTCATTTCCTGCAAGGGCTGCATGGCTGTCCCCTCCTGGGATCTGGTGAGTCTCCTCTCTCTCTCCCCCCCCAGAGGTTACAGTGGAGAGGCGCTGGGGGTTCCAGGGCTGCAGCAGGGCAGGATGCCAGCCTGGGGGGCCTGATCTGCTCATGCAGGGGGAGGAGAGGGTCCTGCCAGGGAGGGGCGAGGTCTGCAACGCTCTCCTTCCTGGAGATCAGAGGACCCCAAACTCATTTGGCCTTTCAGAGAAAAAAAACTGATTCTCACGAAATCTCCCTTCTTTAAACAAAGGAGTCCCTAGGACTTGAACTCTGTGTGAAATCGCTCAGCATCATTGCACAACAGAGGAAACGTGCAAATGGTTTTCCAAAGCTGGACGAGGAGGTGGACTAGCCCCCCTCCCATAAAAAAAAAAAAAAAAAAAAAGCCACTCGGAGGAATGAAGGAAAGGGGGAGAGAAAGGCCAGGAATAAAGAGAGGGATCCCTCCCAGCTCATAGTCTGGCTGCTGCATTGCAGACCAGTTTCCCAATCATCTCCAAGGGCAGCTGCACACGGAGGCCACTGCAGCAATCCCCTCGCACCCAGAGCAGGGCATCCCAGGACCACATCCTCTCTGTCCCAAAGGGATTGTTGGTGGCAAACCAGCCGGAAATGGACGCTGCTACTCACTGAGCCTCCAGGGACCTTGACATCAATGGCTGTGTGTGTGAGTTAAGCTAATAATAATAATAGTAATAATAATAATAAATTTTCAACCTAAATTTCAAGGGAGATGTCTTTGGCCCCACCCACTTGGCCCCCAGGGAGTTGGCCAGATACATACCAGACCCTCAGAGCAAAGAAAAAGGGACCCAACCCCAGCACCCCAGGAGTCTGAATTGACAGCGGCAGAGAGTCCAATTGCAAGAAAAGGAGACAGAAGCAGGGGAGTGGGGGTGGGGGTGAGGAGCCACTCCTGAGGACCCCCGGGTGAGGACCCCCACTAAAGCCTAGCATCCATTTTTCACTAGATGCAAACGATTCCTTTGTCAGTCGGTTCTGACTTCGTGCATTGACTGGAAGGCAGCAGAAACCAGGTTGATTAATCTCACAGAAATCCCTTCATTTGTGTCCCCATTTTGTGTTGCTAGAAGGCTAGAGACTTATTTCTTCTCCTCTTCCTCTGCCTCTTTCTTTTCAAAAGGATAGCTCATGGTCTGGGATGTGGTGCAAGACTCTTCCATGCTTGCTCATGGAACCATTCCCACCCCCGACCCCCCGTCCTCCAAATTCTTTAACAGAACAATGTATTTGCTTTGTAGGATTTGCTAGAGCTTTTCATTCCGACAGACAAAACTTGGCAGGAGACCAAAGGTTTCCTTCCGATCTCTTAGAGGCTTCCTGAGAGCACAGATGGATGAGCGAGACTCAGCTGGCCCTGGAACAGGAAGAGGCCATGCCACCCAAACTGGGAGCAGTGGGGGATTCTGGGAAAACACAGTGCAGAAGATCCTGGGTGAGGAGGACACCCTCCGCTCAGAGATGCAGAGCCAGCAGTTGAGGCAGTTCTGCTGCCAGGAGGACAAAGGACCCCGAGAGGTTTGCAGCCGACTCTCCCACTTTTGCCACCAGTGGCTGAAGCCGGAAAGGCACACGAAAGCTGAGATGCTGGACCTGGTGATCTTGGAGCTGTTCCTGGCTGTCCTTCCCCCGGAGATGGAGAGCTGGGTGAGGGAATGTGGAGTGGAGACCAGTTCCCAGGTGGTGGCCCTGGCCGAAGGTTTCCTCCTGAGTCAGGAAGAGGAGAGAAAGCAGGTGAGAGAGACTTTCCTCTGGATATTCCCAAGGGGCTCCAAACAGGACAGAGAACATCCCATAATGGTCTGCTGATGCTGGCTCATCCTTTTTTGGGGAAAGCATCCATGGAATGATATCTCACACCCTTCAAGTCTTTGTCCTTCTCTTACTAATATTTCTCCCCATTCTCTGTTTTGAATCCTTGTTTCTTTTTCAGGGAAAGGATCATTTTGCAGAAATGGACCTGGATTCCTGTGAGGCAGAGAGGCCTCCGTTGGACACCAGAGAGAGGCCACTGGGTAAGGAGGAAGGTGGGTTTTCTCTGTTTGGTCTCATTCTGTTGGTTTTCCAACTCATCTGAGGGTTTTTTTCATCTTGTTTTGGGGGGAGACAATTGGGAACAAGGGTCCAGAGGAGGGGAGATGTATTTCTGCACAATAAACATATGAAATGGGCACTAACGTCCAAATGCTCTCAACAGTAAGGCTTTCTCAAAGTCCCATCTGTACTTACAGATGCCCTGTTTCACCTGTGAGAGAAGCAGACACTCCTGGCGTCCTGTTTACCTTTTCTCTCTTGCAGGTGACAGAATGATGCCGGCAAGACCTCCTGATCTGTCTTTTCATGGGGGCAGAAGGGAAGCAGCGGCTGTGGAACCAGATCAGGTCAGGGGAATCTGCCTTATAGGGACAAAGGCTGAGGGCTGGAGCAATGTCATGGTCTGGTTGGGCACAGAGGAATGGTGGAAGGAAGAAGCCGGGGAACCAGGAAGGGAAGATGGCTCAGAGCCCAAGAAGTGGAGGTAGAAGAAGGATGGGTGGTCAGAGGGGGAAGAGGGAGAAGCCTGGGAAGAAGAGGTGTCAGAAGCTGAAGGGCTAACAGGGCTTTGTAAGCTGGGAGACTCTGTGGCAGAATGCAGTGCAGAATCAGAGGCAGAAGATGAAGGAGGTGAGTGGGAGAAGGGAGGTCAAGAGGCTGAGGTGAGTCAGGAGAAGGAGGAGCCACCGGTGTCTCCCTCTCCTTTTGCCAGAAGCCACCCTCCCTGCTTGTCTCTCAGAGCCAGGAGACACCCTGCATTGCAGGAATCTAAGCTAGATCATTCAAGACAGATGGCCACCCAAAATAGGTTTATTTTATTTCTAGATTGATCACTGAATGCTAAAATTGGTTTCTAAGCAGTGGACAAATGACAACATATAGTGCCTGGATCCACCTAACCAGCCCCAGCCGCTGCAAAATGGGGCCTGCCACCCATTCCCCCCCCCTTCATACCCCCATTAACCCCTTGAAATTGGCTCTAGGACATTGGGAGGGAACTCCCCAGAACAGCTCTCAAGGAGAGGAGAAAGTGGATCCTTCCATCAGGGAAACTGGAATGCTTGCGTAGGCAGAATGACTTGGAAAACACAAGGTGGAATACCACCTATTTGCACAGAGATGAACACCCATTATTAAAACGCAGAATAAAATAAGCATCCAAAATTAAAATGTGCAGCAAAGCATTCCTATTTGAAACAACATCGGAATTTACAGGAAAACAACAGAGCATTGCATAGCAGATCATATTGATGCTGTCTCAGAGGAGGACATTTCCCTTTTTCTTTCAGGGTCCAGTGTGCTTTGAAGATGTTGCTGTTTATTTCACAGATGAGGAGTGGGCGTTGCTGGATCCTGACCAGAGAGCTCTGTATAAGGACATCATGGAGGAGAATTGTGGGATCGTGGCCTCTCTTGGTAAGGCTCCCTGTGGGACTGACATATCTGCCTGGAAATTCAAAAAATACCTCTATGTGACCAACCTCCTATATTTTCACAGAACTCACAGTTTTTTCTTTGAAGAATCACCCTCAGATTATTCCTTTTTCTAACACAATTGGGCTGCTCTGAACTGCCCTGGCCATCTTAAATGTCAGCTTCAGAATTGTTAGGAAAGATAAGTAGCTTCAGGTTTTCTGTTTTTGTTTTTGCTCCTGTCAGTCTTGCGTTGATCAAAGAGACGACTGATGGAGATGGAGGGGATGCCATGGAGATGGAGGGGATGCCATGACTGGGCCAAACAAAATCCATCCCAGAGAAGAGCCAGGCTTATTGAGTCTCAGGAAGTAGTAGCAGTGATGATGATACTAATAGCAATAAAATGGTACCTCGGTTTACAAACTTAATCTTTTCCAGAACAGGAGGTACCACTGTAGTAATAATAATAATTTTTATTTATTCTCTGCCCATCTGGCTGGGTTGCCCCAGCCACTCTGGGCGGCTTCCAACACATATATAAACATGAAACGTAAATAATAATAATCTGAACCCATATAAAAAGAACATTAACTTTAAAATGAACAACTTATAGTACTGGCCAAAATTGTGGAAACCTTTTGTGAAAAGTGTATTTCTGAGGTTTGATGGCTCATAAACACCACTTTTGTTGGGAGTAACACCATAAAATTATATATCAATGGAAAGATAATTTAATGAAGAATGTAATGCAAGAACTTTTATGAAGGAATGTTTATTAGAGCAGCAGTCATAAAGAAAAAACTTGAAACCTTTGGTAACCATTGGTAACCTTTAGCTTTAATTATGGCCTTACAACGCCTTCCTGTGAAGTGAACCAAGTTTTTAGTTCCTCAGCTGTAATAATGTGAAACCAAGACTGAATTATTGCCTCTGTTAATTGGGCCTTATTGCTGGGTTGCTTCTGACTAACAAGTTTCTTTAGTCATCTCCATAGATTTCCGATTGGGTTAAAGTTTGGGCCACTCCCAGTCCATTCCAGCAGTGGAATAGGATTATCTTGAAAGCACCTTTTGCACACAGCAGCAACATTACATGGAGCTGAATCCTGCTGAAATAGAAAATAGATAAATATTTCTATAAATATATATAAATGTTTCAGTATCTGGGAAAAGATCACCTGTGGAACGCTTCAGTTTGGGCTCAAGTATTTCATTCCTGGATTTTGGGGCATTTATATTCCCATTAATGACGCAAATTCTGCCCACACCTTTTGATGCCATACAACCCCAGATCTTCACACTATCTGGGTCTTTCACGGTCGGTGTAATGCAAGTAGGATGTAAATCTTCTCCAATTCTTCTCCTCGCGTATTTCATGCCATCACTACCAAGCCAGGAGATTTGGGTATCATCGCTCCAAATAACACTGTCCCCTTGTTCTGCTGTCCAGTTAACATGGGTTTAATCTTTTCAACCTTTGCTTGAGAGATAACAATCATAAATAAAGTTGGAGTTCTTATTACAAAATACACTGAAATAAATATAATTAAGAACTCTGGCCGGAAGTTTCAACCAAAAAGATGTGTTTACTCATAATTAAATATAAATATAGTATCAATCCTGTTAAGAATTACAGTCTTAAATGAAGAAATAGTTTCACATTGAAAAATCCCTTGAAATTTCGTCTTTTAGAAGTTGATGTAAGGGCTTCTACGATGCGTGTCAGATGTATAATGAGACAACTGGAGACCAGGACAGGGCCCCGTTTCAGCGTTGACGCTTTCCTCAGCTGGCAATATCAAATAATATTAGATACTACGGAGTACATCAAGTTTCAGTAATTAAGATTTTACAAAGATCATTATTAGACAGCATCAAGTGAATTATATCAAGGTTTTAAATCAAGGTTTTAAAGTATCAGTCACTAAATAAGATTTAATAAAGGTCATCATTCAGCAACATCAAAAGAATTACAAAAGGTTTTAAAGTATCATTCTAATAAATAGACCAAAGTAGCTTTTCATAGTATTTGGTTCCTTACCTCGTTTTTTTGAGAAGTGTATAAAATATATATGGTTTCTATTTCTTTGATTCTTGAGAAGATGTAGCATCTGTAAATAATGGATAAGAACGATTGTTACATATCTCCCGTTAAATTGTGTACATGTAAAGTGCAAGGTTATGTGTTTCCTCACCTTAGAGAAAGTTTTCATTTAAGACTAATTCTTAACAGGATTGATACTATATTTGTATTTACTTACAAGTAAACACATCTTTTTGGTTGAAACTTCCGGCCAGAGTTCTTAATTATATTTATTTCAGTGTATTTTGTAATAAGAACTCCAACTTTATTTAAGCAACATTCAACAACTCATCAGAATCTAATACTAAATATGTTGGTTAATGACAAACAGCACAGGTAATGAACACACACCCAACTCCCTTCAGTTCTCCATTTTTCCTGAGGCTGTAATCCCTTTTTGTTTCCATTTCAGACTGTGATGAATCGGAAATCATGATGAAATGTGACCACAATAAAATCCCCAGAGAGAAGCCATGTAAAAATTTGGAGTATGGAGAAAGCTGCAGTCAGAGCCCCCATTCCACTTCCCATGAACAAAATTTGCTTGGAAAGAAACTCTATGAGTTCATGGAATGTGGAAAGAGCTTCAGGAAGAAGTTCAATCTCACTTCCCATCAGAGAATTCATAGAGGGGAGAATCCCTATCAGTGTGTGGAATGTTTAAAGAGCTTCACTGATAGCTCCTCTCTCACTTCCCATCAAAGAATTCACACAGAGGAGAAACCCTATCAGTGCGTGGAATCTGGAAAGAGCTTCAGTCAAAGCGCCAATCTCACTTCCCATCAAAGAATTCATACAGGGGAGAAACCTTGTCAGTGTATGGAATGTGGAAAGAGCTTCAGGAAGAAGGACAAACTTACTTCCCATCAAAGAATTCACACAGGGGAGAAACCCTATCTGTGTGTGGAATGTGGAAAGAGCTTCATTGATAGCTCCTCTCTCACTTCCCATCAAAGAATTCATACAGGGGAGAAACCCTATCAGTGCTTCGAATGTGGAAAGAGCTTTAGGAGGGGCTGCGATCTCACTTCCCATCAAAGAATTCATACAGGGGAGAAACCCTATCAGTGTGTGGAATGTGGAAAGAGCTTCAGGAAGAAGGACAATCTTACTTCCCATCAAAGAATTCACACAGGGGAGAAACCCTATCAGTGTGTGGAATGTGGAAAGAGCTTTAGTCACAGCCAAAGTCTCACTTCCCATCAAACAATTCATACAGGGGAGAAACCCTATCAGTGCTTCGGATGTGGAAAGAGCTTTAGGAGGGGCTGCGATCTCACTTCCCATCAAAGAATTCATACAGGGGAGAAACCCTATCAGTGTGTGGAATGTGGAAAGAGCTTCAGGAAGAAGGACAATCTTACTTCCCATCAAAGAATTCACACAGGGGAGAAACCCTATCAGTGCGTGGAATGTGGAAAGAGCTTTAGTCACAGCCACAGTCTCACTTTCCATCAAAGAATTCATACAGGGGAGAAACCATATCAGTGTGTGGAATGTGGAAAGAGCTTCACTGTTGCCTCCTCTCTCACTTCCCATCAAAGAATTCATACAGGGGAGAAACCATATCAGTGTGTGGAATGTGGAAAGAGCTTCAGGAAGAAGGACAGTCTTACTTCCCATCAAAGAATTCATACAGGGGAGAAACCCTATCAGTGCGTGGAATGTGGAAAGAGCTTCACAGAGAGGTCCTATCTCACTTACCATCAAAGAATTCACACAGGGGAGAAACCCTATCAGTGTGTGGAATGTGGAAAGAGCTTTAGGGCGAGGAGCGAACTCACTTCCCATCAAAGAATTCACACAGGGGAGAAACCCTATCAGTGTGTGGAATGTGGAAAGAGCTTTAGGGCGAGGAGCGGACTCACTTCCCATCAAAGAATCCATACAAAGGTTGGAAAAACCATTATACAGCTTTAGGAACCAGGCAAATCAGCCTCTTTTTAACCAGACATTTGGCTGATTGACATCTAATGCCCCTTTAAAATGTGGTGTTTTCTGTTTTTATGTTGTAACCTCCTGATATCTATGGGTGTAGGGAATTGGAGCCAACTCTTAAAGGCCTAGGGATCTTTGATGGTTGAGCTGCGGGAGCGACGGTTGAACTGCGGGAGAGAGAGAAAGGGTTTATTGACTGACCAATAAGAAAGCCCAGGGGTGGAGCCTAACTGTTTAAGGCTCAACATAGGGGTTTTGGCAATTAGTTTGATTGGTTTCTTCCCCCCCTTTTCTTTTCTTTTTAATCCAAGCTTTTATTGAAACTTAACATATATACATAGTAACCAAAATTACCAATAATTCCCTAACATAAAATATAATACCTAAATTACAACAACTACATAATTATACGCTTATAGAAGCCACCACCCAACCTCTACTTCCCTCCACAGCAATTTGATTTCTTTATAACCTTTTCCCTTGCATTCTATAGTAGATTATATTTGTTAAATTCTGATTTTTCCTTCTTTCTTTTTTGGTTTTGTTATTGCTTACATTGTTTATTCTATTAGCATGTCGTTTTTAGAACAACATTTTGATATATAATCTTCGAAATACTTCAACTCCATTCTTAACTTTTGATTGGATTGCTATCTTACAATTGAGGTTAATTTTGCCTATTCTATATACTCACTTAATTTGCAAATCCACTCTTCTTTTGTTGTTATTTCCTGGGATTTCCATTGAGTGGCAATCACTACCCTAGCAGTTGTTGCATACAAAAAGATTGTTTTTACATATGTGGTATATCTTTGCCCACCAGCCCTAACATATATATAACATATTCAGGATTTTTTATCAAGTGGATTTTAAACATTTTCTTAAGTTCCTCATGTATTATTATTATTTCCTTGCAACCCCATCACATAAGAATTGTCGTTCCAGGTTCCTTGTTGCATTTCCAACAAAGGTTGGATTTTAATTCATAAATTTTGGTGAGTTTGACTGGTGTTAAATACCAGCTGTAAAACATTTTAACTAAGTTTTCCTTTATTGTGTAGCAGGCAGTAAACGGTAAAGTGAATATCCTCGCGCCAGAGTTTCTCCCATTGTTCTAAATACAGTATATTCTGGCGTATAAGACTACTTTTTAAACCAGGAAAACTTCTCAAAAGTCCGGGGTCGTCTTATACGCCGGGTGGAAAATCTGTGGTTGAGTATATCTCAAACTCTATATTTTAACTGGAAAAGTTGGGGGTCGTCTTATACGCCCAGTCGTCTTATACGCCGCAATATACGGTATATAGTGTGGCCGATGTCTTGTGCCCATTTGACCATTGTTTCTTTTACTTCTTCATCCATTAAATTATAGTCCAATAATAGAGTGTAATTTTTCGATAATAATTTCTCATTGTTTTGTAGTATAATGGTGCTAGATAGCGATTGTTCTTTGGTCTGCATTAAACACACTTTTTAATTGTATATATTGCCAATTATCCATCCCACATTGTTTTAATTCTTCGTATGTTTTTAATTTTAACTTTCCTTGGTCTTCTTCCAGTATTTGTCTATATGTTGCCCAGTTCGGATTCATATTCAGTTTTTTAACTGCAAGGGCTTCTAATGGAGAGATCCATAAAGGGATTTGTAGGTCTAATAGCTGTTTATTTTTATTCCAAACTTTAAACAATGAATTTCTGAGTATATGATTTTTTAAGCTGTTATGTACCTTTACCTACTTGTACGCTAGGTAGCTGTTATGTACCTTTACCTTCTCGTACACTAGGTAGGCTTCCCATCCATAACTATTGTTGAAACTTTCTAGATTTAAAATACTTGTGTTTTCCACTATAATCCATTCTTTTAGCAATGCCAGACATTCTGCTTCATAGTATAATTTTAAATTTGATAATGCCAGTCCTCCTCTCTTCCTTTTATCTGTTAAAAGTTCATACTTTATGTGTGGTTTTTTGGTTTGCCATATGAATTTTGTTAAATCTTTTCACCATTCATCAAAACAATTTTCTTTATTATTGGTATTGTTTGGAAGAAATATAACATTTTCGGTAAAACATTCATCTTATAGATATTTTCCTCATTAATGTCAGCTTTAATCTACTCCAGGTTTCTAAATCTCTTCTAATTTCCTTCCAGACCTTTTCATAATTGTTTCCAAATAGATTAATATTTTTCATCGTCAATTCTATACCTAAATATTTTGCTTTTGTAACAATTTCCAAACCTAATTTCTCCTGTAATTCGCTCTTTTCCACTTCCTGCATGTTTTCTACCATAAGTTTTTTGACATATTTATCTTGAAGCCCACTACTTTCCCAAAATCATTCATTATCCTCAGTGCTTTCATTAAACTGGTTTCTGGCTCCTCAGTTGTTAATATAATATCATCCGCAAAAGCTCTAATTTTGAAGACCTCCTTGCCTAATGTAATTCCTTTTATCTCTCCCCCCCCCCCGTTATTTCTGAAATCAAGATTTCCAAAGTTAGTATAAAAAGTAGTGGTGAAAGCCGGGTTGTTGTTGTTGTTCAGTCATTCAGTCGTGTCCGACTCTTTGTGACCCCATGGACCAGAGCACGCCAGGCACACCTATCCTTCACTGCCTCCCGCAGTTTGGCCAAACTCATGCTAGTCGCTTCGAGAACGCTGTCCAACCATCTCATCCTCTGTCGTCCCCTTCTCCTTGTGCCCTCCATCTTTCCCAACATCACGGTCTTTTCTAGGGAGTCTTCTCTTCTCATTAGTGGCCAAAGTACTAAAGCCTCAACTTCAGGATCTGTCCTTCCAGTGAGCACTCAGGGCTAATTTCTTTAAGGATGGATAAGTTTGATCTTTTTGCAGAATTCATATGGCAAACCTAAAAAACACACATAAAGTACCAATCTGGGGGGAGTGAGGGTAAATTGTCCAATTTTTACTTAATGTATTTCCCAAGCAGAGAGCGCTTCATAGCAAGGCACTCCTGGTCAAACCAGGTCTTAGATTTATTTGAATACCATGGCCGACACTTTTCTTTTTGAGGGGTCAGGGTAGTTTGTAAAAGTAGAATCAGGTCTTGAAACAGATTTATTCTGGTACTGGGGCATGGGGAATTTAAAAGGCTATCCCTCTTTTTAAGAAATGTATCTGAGCATAACCTCCCTGAAACTTCCTTATCCCGACCGGCTGTCTATCTTATACGAGAGAATCTCAGCTCCACATCAGTGGGCCTGGAAGACTCAAGTTTATCAAGGCAGAGTGGGGCATCTCTCACATCAAGAAGAAGGTAGAGCGGTAAATGATCACTGTCCATACGCTCCTCTACCTTACATTCAATGGCTCTATTCATTAGATTGTAGGACACCATGATGTAATCGATTGTAGAGGCTCCAACACTGGATATAAACGTAAATTCCCCTACACTCTCCCCTTTAGAGCGGCCATTTAATATGATCAGATCCAACTTGTTTGATAGATGCATCAGGCACAGCCCAGGGAAATTGCAGCCTTTGTCCTTTGAATACCTAGTTGGAATGAAGTGGGATTCATCTAGGACAGGCGGCAATTCATGGAAGTGGGCATATAGGGCATCATCAGAGTGGCTGATTCTGGCATTTAAATCACCGGCCACTATTACCGAGGCCGCAGGAAATTGGGTCATCAGTTTGTCGATATATAGTTCCAAGCACGACCAGGTGTTTTTGATCATCTGTTTTCCTTTTTGAGGGGGGAGATATACATTTATCAATAATAGACTGGATGATCTACATCTCATCAGCAAAGCCAGAGCCAGGTGGTTCAATGGCTCCAGCTTTGTTAAGGTGACCCTCAACCTGGTTGAAACTAGGATACCGAGGCCACCTTTAATTCTCCCACCTTTGCTGCTTGGTGTTCCTGGAAGGGAAAAAGAGGAGAAACCATTGGCAGCTATTTCACTAGAACTCCGTTTCCTGTAGGAAAACGATATCGTAGCCTTGTATAAATTTTACAAAAGATGGATCACATGTCTTTTTGGGCCAGCCTGCAATGTTCCATGTTACAAAGGAGAGCTTCTCCAACGTGATGAGTTCAGGTGGAGTGGGTGAAGTATGGTAAGGACAAAAAACATCACCTGAAGGAAGGGCTGGATTGAGGTGCCTACTTTGTCCATCACAACATCCACCCATTGAGTCCGTCCATCAGACTTCCTCTTGGATAGCCTCTAGAGTGCCGAATTTGTCTACAAAAATTGCGCCATTTCCAGACATTGGAAGTGCAATTTCAGCTTTATGCGTTATCAGTTTAGGTGTTAACGGGGGTGCTGGCGGGCCCATTTCTTCTGGTGTCAAATATTGGCATGCAATCCATTCTTCGTTGGTTAGAGGTTTTATTTTACAGTTGGCATAATTGTATTCCATAGGGGCAGGTGGAACTGCAAGTGATATGCATTTCCTTATAGCTGAGAGTTTGTCAATTAATGCGTCTTGAGATTTCTGAATTAACTCTAAGTTGGCCATCAGGCACTGCCCATTTTTAGATGTGATGTCATTTTCTGCCTTTTTTGGAGATATTTGAATTTTCGGGTATTGGTTTCCCTGAGTACCGGTTTTGGCAGTGTCATTTTCTGCCTTTTTTGGTGATATTTGAATTTTCAGGTATTGGTTTCCCTGAGTACAGGTTTTGGCAGTGTTCAGCTGGGTTGGCTTGGGGATTTCTGCCTCACTGTGCTTTGTGAATCTAAATTTGCATCTGTCCATCTTGCATTTCTCTAGAAGTGGAGGGGGGGTTCCAATGTTTTCAAAGAGGCGAAATGTCCGTAGCCCAGTTCTCCACAGTTTGTCTTTATTTGCCAGTACTTGCTTTACTGCCATCCAGTCCTTAAAGGTCACCACCACCCTGTTGTATATCTTGTCATATGGAAGGAATGTTATATTGCTGATGTTTTCTGCTCGTACGAGGTCTCTAATAGCGTGGTCAATTTTCATCCGAATATTGCCTTCCCGTTGTCTCTGCCTTGAATGGTATCCGTAATTATCGAAGGTTATAAAAACCAGTTTGTATTTATTTAAAGTTAGATTCCATCCATTCTGCAGAGATTTAGCGGCTGTCTTTTTGGATTGTATAGAATTGTCACGGCAACCTTGCCTTTGGAGCTGCTATGAGGCAGCAGCCGGAACGCTTCTAGGTTTTCAAAGCATTTTATTGCACTAATTATTTACAGAGCTACAAAGCGTGTCTGCGTACTTTGGTTACAAACATCTCAACTACTTTCCTTCCGGTTCCCGCTTTTTCCAACACAATAATCTCCGGGTGTTCCGGAAGTGACGAGAAAACTTCTTCCGCTCTCTTTTGCTTTCCCCCCCTGTTTATTACTGACATCCGCACCCCCCCTTTCTTCTGGCGATAGTTCTAAGAAAGGGTTGTCGTCATCGGACGTATCTGTGGAGATTAATGGGGCCGGTTCTCGATAGGCTGTTTCCCTCACTGTTCCTCCCCCCACACTCCCTTCCCGATCCAGGCTTGTCTCCGTGACATCCACTCCCTCCTCCAGGCCCCCTTCCTCCCCGGATTCCCTGGACTCCAACGGATGGTGTACAGTCGTGCTGACATTCTCCACCTCCCCGCTCCCATGCTGCCACTGTTGCGTGCGCGGTGGAGTGACAAACCCCAGGAAGTCTGTATCCTCATTGTCATCCGACTCAAAAACCGTCTTCCACTGTTCCGTCGTAAAAGGTGCGAATGACACTACCTCGTCAACCTCCTCCTCTGACCATTCCGAATGGGGTTCCTCTGTCTCCTCCCCTCTGCTGTACCCTTGGTCCCCCATCCCTTCCTCCTGATGACCCTGCCAACATTCATACCCCGGTGGGGCCGGCTTTTGTGGGAATAACGCATGGAATTCAGCCTTGAGGTACTCCTCCTGAATATTATCATGGCGCATCCATGTGTTGCTCTCGGGGTCCTCCCCTTCCCAAGCCACCAAGTACTCCACCTGCCCTTCCCTCCACCTGGAATCGAGGATCTCCGTGGCCTCATTGCCTGTCCCCACCTCCTCCCCTGAATGCCCTATTGTCACCCCCCCTTCCCCCTGATACGGGTGCGCTTCTCTGTACGGAGTTAACAGCGCTCTGTGAAACACGGGGTGAATTCTCATGTCTTCGGGCAACCTCAGCTTGAAGGCTACTGGATTGACCTGGCCCACTACCTCGAAGGGTCCCAAACGTTTGTGCTCTAACTTCTTGCACCTGCTTCTGGTGGGCAGCCCCCTGGATGACAACCATACCCTGTCCCCCACCCTGATGACCTCCCCCTCCCTCCGATGCTGATCCGAAGCCCTCTTATAGGCTTCTTTGGCCCTGTCGAGCGTGTTCTTGAGTTGCTCGTGCAGGTGGAGCATCTCCTCCGCAAAATTTTCTGCCGCTGGCACGCTCGGGCCCCGATCCTCTCCCCTCGGGAACGACTTCGGATGTCCTCCATAGTTCGCAAGAAAGGGTGTCATCCCTGTGGAAACATTAACTGAGTTATTATAGGCAAATTCCGCTAAGGCTAGGAACTTTGGCCAGTCCGTCTGTCGTTGGCTAACGTAGCAACGTAGGTACTGCTGCAGAATAGCGTTGGCCCTCTCTGCCTGTCCATTCGTTTGCGGGTGCCTGGCCGTCGACAAGTTGAGTTCCACGCCCAGGAGCTCCATGAGCTTGCGCCAGAACCGCGACGTAAATTGGCGGCCTCTGTCGCTCACGACCCTCGAGGGTACTCCATGCAGCTTGAAGACGTGGTCTACAAACAACCTGGCAGTCTCCTCTGCCGACACCGCCCTGGGACAAGCCACAAAATGGCACATCTTGGTGAGCATGTCCACTACGATCAGCACTGCCGTCTTGCCTTTAGACGCCGGCAGATCGGTGAGGAAGTCAATAGACACCATCTCCCATGGCCTCCCCGGGGTGGGCATGGGATGCAGCAGTCCTGCAGGAGGTCTATTGTCACTTTTGACCCGTTGACACAAATCACAAGCTTGCACGTAGTCTTTGACGTCCTCCTGCACCCCTGGCCACCAGAAATCCCTGGTGACCAACTGCAAGGTCTTTCTCTGTCCCGGGTGCCCTGCCGAAGGACTATCGTGTAGTTGCTTGAGAACCTTCGCCCGCAACTGATCCCCCGGGACATATAATGCTCCCTTGTAGAACAACAGTTCATCCTTGGCTAAGAAGCCGTCTTCCACCCCTGTACCTTGTTGAAGGTCTTTGAATTTCTGCTGCGCAAACGCATCTTCCCTAGTTAGACGTCGTATGAGAGACTCTTGATCCCTGGCTCCAGCGCACTGCCATCGGCCGGGTGGCATCACATGTCTCTCCTCCGGCACTCCCTCGTCCTCTAGGTACTGCGGCTTGCGAGACAAGGCATCCGCCCTCGCATTCTTGTCCCCCGGAACATAATGGATCCTGAAATCAAAGTCTGCAAAAAATTCCGCCCATCTGAGTTGTCTCTGGTTGAGCACTCTGGCTGTTCTCCAGTACTCCAGATTCTTGTGATCCGTGTAGATCTGGATCTGGTGGCGGGCTCCGATAAGGAAATGCCTCCATTTTTTGAGCGCCGCTACAATGGCCAACAGCTCCTTGTCCCAGATGGTGTAGTTGCGTTCCGATTTGCTGAGCTTTCTCGAGAAGAACGCACAGGGTCGCCAGTCGCCTGCTGCATCCTGTTGCAGCAGTACCGCTCCTACCGCTCTGTCCGACGCGTCAGTCTCCATGCGTATGGGCCGCTCCGTGTTGAGGTGCAACAACTGTTCCTCTGAGGCGAATACCTTGCGCAACTGCTCAAAAGCCTCCTGCGCCTCTGGAGTCCACTGAAACTTCTTCTTAGTACTCAACGTGTCGGTTATCGGGCTAGTGAGCTGCGCAAAATTCCTGATGAACTTGCGGTAGAAATTGCTGAACCCAATGAAGCGTTGTACATCTTTCCTGGTTTTGGGTGTTTTCCAGTCCAACACTGCCTTTACCTACTCCCCGTCCATCGCCAGGCCTTTGTCCGACACCCTGTACCCCAGAAAGTCCACTTGCTGGACATGAAATCGGCATTTCTCCAGCTTCGCATACAAATGATGCTGCTTCAATTTCTGCAACACCTGTCGGACATGCTGCTCATGCTGCTTCTCATTGTCCGAATAAATCAAGATATCGTCCAAAAAGCATACACAACTCCGGTACAACAGAGGCCCCAGCACATGGTGCATAAAGGCTTGAAAGGTATGGGAGCCGGCCTGTAATCCAAATGGCATAACTGTGTATTCGTAGGTGCCAAACGGAGTAAACATGGCTGTTTTCCACTCATCTCCTTCTCTGATTCTTATGAGGTTGTAAGCTCCTCGTAAGTCCAACTTCGTAAAAATCTTCCCTTTTCGCACTGCCGCCAACAAGTCATCGATCTTGGGCATCGGAAAGGCGGTCGGTTTCGTTCGCGAATTCAAAATCCTGTAGTCACATATAAGACGCTTTTGCGCCATGTCTTTCTTGTCCACGAAAAAGACGGGGCTCCCGCCCACCGCTTGGGATTCTAGTATAAATCCCCTTTCCAAGTTCAGTGTGAGGAATTCCTTCAGCTCCTGCAACTCCTGCTCCGACATGGAATACAACTTCCCTGCAGGCAACTTTGCCCCCGGCAGCAACTCAATTCGACAATCATACGGCCTATGGGGGGGTAGTTTGTTCGCTTCCTTTTCACTGAACACATCTCTGAATTCTTCGTTCTGTGGCGGAATTCCCCTGGACTCTTCCAACCTTACTGTGGCGATCCTGCCCCCCATCTCCGACGATCCCGCCTCCATCAGACAATTTTCCGTGCAATGCGAAGATCCAAAGGTGAGCGACCTCTGGTGCCAGGCCACGACCGGATCGTGAAGATCTAACCAACTCATGCCCAATATGATCGGCGCCCCCGACAGGTGTGTGACGTTGAAAGCAATCACTTCCTGATGCCTCGAGACGCTCATCCTCATGGGCGGTGTCTGAAACCTCACTTGACCCCCCAGCAGCTCTCTCCCATCAATAGTGGTCACCACCAGCGGGAAGTCCAGCGGCAACAAATGGATCTGGTGGGCTTTGGCGAAACTTTCGGACATGAAAGAGGCCGAGCTGCCCGAATCTAGTAGAGCTTCTACCTCAAGGGGGTACCCATTTGGCAATTCCAGCCGTACCATCAGCACAATTCCCGGTCTGGGCGCCCGTGGAACCACTGCCCTCTGCCTCTGTGGGGGTTCTACTTGCGTTCCGCCTGGTTGGTCTTCCCCTCTCTTGTTTCCAACCAGGCTTTGGCGTTTCCCTGCACTGGTGCTTCCTCTCCCTCCTCCTGCACCGCACCCGCTGCCATTCCTTGCCACACTCGTTTCTGGGGACAATTCCGGGCTAGATGACCCGGTTTGTCACACACAAAGCATTTGCGCGTCTCTTTCTCCCCTCTGCTCAACAGCTCCCTGCGAGGCTTTTCTTTGGGGCCTCCCCTCGTGTCCAAACGTCCGATTTCCATTTGCTCTTCGGGGGGCAGGTGTTGCTTGTGGCCCTGATGCGGCTGAACACCATGGGTAGTCTGCCTGTAAGCATTGAATGTCTTACTGCCGGGCACACTCCGCCCTTCCCATGCCCTTAGTTCCTGCCGAACCCCCACTTGCAGAGCCAGTTTAATATAGGCATCCGTGTCTTTAGCCTTCGGGCCCCTGCTTATTTCATCCAGAATCTCCGGGTTCAGCCCCTGCTGGAAAAGCGCTTCAGTTTGAGGGGCTAAAATCTCCCATCCCAGTTTATGACAGAGAAGGGTGAATTTCGCCACATAATCTCTCACAGTCCCTTTTCCCTGCCTGAGGCTCATGAGTTCCTGCTTAGTTATCTCTTGATCAATGTCACTTGTGTAATGAGCCGCCATGGCATCCAAGAAATCCTGAAGGTTCCCCAGCGCTGGGTTGTTACTTGCCAAAAGTGGGCGTACCCATTCCCTCGCAGACCCCGTCAAATGCGAAATAATAAAGGCCACCTTCTCAGCATCAGTCTCAAAGTCCTTCCCTCGCATCCTCAGGGCATAGTCCACCTCAGTCCTGAACCCCAAATATCCCCTGGGGTCCCCATCAAACTTACTCACGGATGCAAGCTGTTGCCTCTGAGTCACGACTGCTGTGGCCCCTCCTCCACCTGTTTTGCGCGCTTCGTCCAGCCGAATATCCAGGTCTCGTAAATCTTGTTCCAGTTTGGCAACTCTAAGCTCAGAACGCTGATTTATCTCCCGCAAATCAGCAATTATGGCTCCCTGTTCCTCCCGAACCTTCTCAATCGCTTTCTTGGCTTCAATCTCCCAGCTGGCTCTCGCCGCTTGCAGCTGCTGCTGGACTGCTTCCATCTCACTCCTTTCCAAACGCCTCACAGCAACGCAGAAGAGTTGAGATGTGTTGTCACGGCAACCTTGCCTTTGGAGCTGCTATGAGGCAGCAGCCGGAACGCTTCTAGGTTTTCAAAGCATTTTATTGCACTAATTATTTACAGAGCTACAAAGCGTGTCTGCGTACTTTGGTTACAAACATCTCAACTACTTTCCTTCCGGTTCCCGCTTTTTCCAACACAATAATCTCCGGGTGTTCCGGAAGTGACGAGAAAACTTCTTCCGCTCTCTTTTGCTTTCCCCCCCCTGTTTATTACTGACATCCGCACCCCCCCTTTCTTCTGGCGATAGTTCTAAGAAAGGGTTGTCGTCATCGGACGTATCTGTGGAGATTAATGGGGCCGGTTCTCGATAGGCTGTTTCCCTCACTGTTCCTCCCCCCACACTCCCTTCCCGATCCAGGCTTGTCTCCGTGACAAGAATATTCACTAAATCCCACAGCCCTCTTGTGTAAGGTTGACCGCTTGGGCACCAAGAGATCCTTTCGCTTTTCCGGGGCTTTGCTTGGCGTTGACGTACCTTCTGCCATATTTTGGTGCACCGAGGGAGTCTTTAACTTTCCCGCGGCTTCATTTGGAGGCAGTATGAGTTCTGCTGTATTTTGGGACACAGCCGCAGATTGAATTATTGGGGTACTTGGTTTTTGAATTTTTTCCTTTATTATTGTGGAAGAATTCTTTGTCATGGAGTCCTCCAGCAATTTGAAGAGTTTTGAGAAGTTCATTTTCCTGCACTGAGAGTACAGATTGCCAGAGCGGCGGCCCATTTTAATGTTTTTGGTCTTTTTCTTTTTTTGTGTTTGATGTTTCCTCCTTAAGAATGATTTCCTGGCTATGTGGGTACTTTTCATCTGACCTGTTATGGGGAGATTTAATTCCCTAAATTCAGTGTCTGGTTGTAACTTATCGCTGTTAGGGGCATTGCTACTTGTTTCATGAGGTAGAAACATTTCTTGACTCTTAATTAGTTCATCTAAGGTGGAGAGGAGGCCCAGGCTCTCTGACAGAAAGTCTTTGACTGACTTAAGGTCTTTGCTTATCTGTGCAGAGTAGTTGCTAAGCAAATCTTCAAACATCCCAACTATGATATAAAGAGGATTGTCCATAAATTGTAGCCCGGTGCTGCCTTGTCGTTCTTCTGAATCAGACGAATGAAAACCCCTTAAGTCCTCTCCAGAAAGGGGGGGGTATAATGGCAGTGTTTGACTCATTTTCGGAGCTCCCAAGTGGCAATCCCTGCTCCTGGACTGGATCTTGATCTGAGCAGGCAGCTTGATCCCCGTGTCCCTCGTTATCCAGCACCGCTTGTTGCAACTCAGTTGCCAGGTCTATTACAGCCCCTCTATCATTTATTTTATCCTCTCTCCTATCCCAGAAGTGGTCTACAGACCATTCGTGTGGGTGGGGGAGGGGATTTTCTAAATTTCCACATCCTTTATTTTCCAACTGGAAAAAAGAGGGGATCTTGGTCTGCTTTTTATTTGGAGGGATTTCCTTGTCACATATGGGTAATATGCCCAGTTCTTTATAGCATTGCCTTGTCAGAACCATGACTAATTTCAAGGTGGTCAGAGCGACTTTAACGAGTTCACGGTTAATCTGACGGGCTGCAAGAAGGGGGAGAGATTTAAAGTTCCTTCTGATAGAGTCCTTCTAGCAACTCCCGGAATCTTTTGCTGATAAGACTGCTGGTTTGTAATTATTATTTCTGAATTGAGACTCTTCTCAGTCTCTTTATCAGCGTATTATTGTTATAAACGCTCTTACTCACGTAGACAAAGCAAAGAGGTAGCTCGCCTTGACGCCATTATCCATTTTGTTAAATCTTTTCTCCATTCATCAAAACAATTTTCTTTAATTATTGTTGGTACTGTTTGGAACAAATATAACATTTTGGGTAAAACATTCATCTTAATTATAGATGTTCTCCTCATTAATGTCACCTTTAATCTACTCCAGGTTTCTAAATGTCTTCTAATTTCCTTCCAGTGTGGTGGTGTGGTAAAGAGAAGAAGAGAAGAAGAAGAGTTTGGATTTGATATCCCGCTTTTCACTACCCGAAGGAGTCTCAAAGCGGCTAACATTCTCCTTTCCCTTCCTCCCCCACAACAAACACTCTGTGAGGTGAGTGGGGCTGAGAGACTTCAGAGAAGTGTGACTAGCTCAAGGTCACCCAGCAGCTGCATGTGGAGGAGTGGAGACACGAACCCGGTTCCCCAGATTACGAGTCTACCGCCCTTAACCACTACACCACACTGGTAGACTCGTAATCTGGGGAACCGGGTTCGTGTCTCCGCTCCTCCACATTCAGCTGCTGGGTGACCTTGGGCTAGTCACGCTTCTCTGAAGTCTCTCAGTCTCACTAACCTCACCTGTTGTGGGGGAGGAAGGGAAAGGAGAATGTTAGCAGCTTTGAGACTCCCTGGGGTAGTGATAAAGCGGGATATCAAATCCAAACTCCTCCTCCTCCTCCTCCTCCTCTTCTTCTTCTTCTTCTTCTTCTTCCAGACTTTTTCATAATTGTTTCCAGATAGATTAATATTTTTCATCGTCAATTCTATAACTGAATATTTTGCTTTTGTAACAATTTTCAAACCTAATTTCTCCTGTAATTCACTCTTTTCTAAGTCTTGCATGTTTTTTACCATAAGTTTTGTTTTTGACATATTTATCTTGAAGCCCGCTACTTTCACAAAATCATTCATTGTCCTCAGTGCTTTCATTAAACTGGTTTCTGGCTCCTCCGTTAATAATATGATATCATCCGCAAAAGCTCTAATTTTGAAGACCTCCTTGCCTAATGTAATTCCCTTTATCTCTTTTTCTTTCCTTATTTCTGAAATCAATATTTCCAAAGTTAGTATAAAAAGTAGCGGTGAAAGTGGGCGTCCTTGCCGGGTACCTTTCTCTATGTTTAAAGGATCCATCTTTTCGCTGTTTATTACTAAACAACCCTGCTGGTTTTCATATATTGCGTTTATTGCTCTGCAGTAGTTTTCGCCCAGCCTTGCTGCTTGTGCTTCTTCCTGAAGGAACAATCTTGATAAGTTATCGAAAGCCTTCTCGGCATCTATTACCATAAATGCCGCTTTTTTATTAGGTCTCAATTCCAAATATTCAATTAGATTGATTACTATTCTCATGTTTGCTTTTATATGCCTATTTGGGAGGAATCTTGGTCTTGGTCTGGATCTATTACATCCTTTAGAACAGATTTCAGCCCACTTACTGTGAACTGGGGAAAGCTTTGGGCAAAGGACAGCTGTGCAAAGATGCTGCTGGCCGCCAGGTTTCTGGTCTCCCCGCTTTCTTCAACGGTATAGCTTTGGAGATCCTGCGGGAGAGAAGAGCGTCTCAGAGTCAGGCCAACTCTGGGCCAAAGCTCTTTCTCCACACTTGGAAAAGGCTGCTGCTCCACTTTGGGCAACCCTTAAACCACCCTGATGTCATCAGGACACTTACATTGAGTAGCTGGAGGAGGGTGGCAGCATTGGGGGCCTCCGTAAGGAGACCCTGCAGCAGGCGGTGGAACTGACCCTTCAGATCCTTTGGGAAAAGAGATGTTAAGTCCGGGGTTGAATTACGTAAGAGCAACCCAAAGACAAGCTAAAGACATAGGACCTAACTCCCTGTGCTGATGCTCCTCAGGCACACGAAGAACTCCCTCAAACATGCAGAGCAGAGTAGAGAAGTCAGCTCCTGGGGGGGGGGCAGCTGGAGGTTGGCTTTGACCCTAGAGGCCAGGCTTGGCTTTGTACAGAATCCGCAACCCCATCCCTAAGCCAGCAGGGTCCTCCTCTCTGGCAGACGCACAAGCCTCTCCCCAAAGCCCCTCCCCTCCCACCCCCACCTCCCCATGGGGGTCCCTTCCCAGAGCGGCCTCTGGCATGTGCTATCCAGTGCTTGGACACCTGAAGGATGTGGAAGCCACTCAGGGCAGCTGAGAAATCTTGCTCCGGCTCCAGCAGCTGAAATGGTAAAAGTCAGGCTGTCAGTTACTCGTGAGGGGAGGGCTCCTCTGCATCTGAGAGTGCAGAGTGGGGGGCAAAGAGCCCGGGCAGCGGGGGGCAGGTCTGAGGGATCCTCTCCCTGCTCTTGTTTTCTCCAAAACTCACTATTTTTGGATGGAAGAAAACCCAAGAAGAGGAAAACATGGGGACAGGTGAGTTCATCTCAGAGCACCTGGCCAGGTTCTTCCAAGAGTCTTCTCCGGGATTCCTCAGCTTCTACTGAAAGTCCTACTACAGGGGTGGGACACCCCAATCACTGGAGCAGATGGCACCTGCGTCAGTTCCAGCCGTCTGGCTCTGCATCTTTTGACCAACTGTCCCCCACTCGAGATCCTGCACCCTGAGGTGCCCCCTAGCCCTTCAGTGTCCACACTTGCTCACCTAACAGCATGGGCTCCTCCCGGACTTGCATCGGGACCACCCTGTTCCTCCGCCGGCAGCTGAACAGGGCCCTCAAGCGCCAGAACCTAGAAGGGAGGAACAGGGTGGAGAGAGCGACTCAGGAGCCCCAGTGGGTGGGGTGTGTTTGTGTCTGGGAGGGGGGCGAGAGAGGAAGGTGGTGGAGACTTCCTGAGAGCCAGAGAGGCCCCCAGGAAGGGGGAGAAGGCTGATGGTGTTGGGCAGCTGGAGAGATGCAAAATGGAGCCAGGCAGAGGTGTAGTGGTTGGAGGGCTGGGCTAGGAGGAGCTGGGAGAGCAGGGTTTGAATCCCCACTCAGTCATGAAGTGCCCTGGTGGACCTTAGCCCAGCCTATCTACTTCACAGGGTTGTTGTGAGGATAACAATTGTTGGCAGGGAGAAATGGGCAGTTGGAGAAATGCAAAATACATGTAAATAATGAGGGGAGAGAAAAGGGGAAGGCAGGGAAAGAGTGTGGAGGAGTTGAGCTCTCTGGAAAAGATTGGCGGGGTCAATTTCTAGAGAGCCAAGGCTGTGCTGGGGACCCCAGGATGCACTCTCCCTGCCCGGGGGCCAAGAGAAAGGGAAGGAATCCTACTTACAGCCTGCCCATTTCTTCCAGGAAAAATTCCCACCGTCCTCTCTAAACTTGCTAACTATCTAAAATGCCCATCCAAGCCTAACTCTGACCCCAACCCCAGCCCTAAGCCTAACCCTAGCCCTAACTACTGGTACCCCTCTATGTACAAAATAAATATATACGAAATAGGCACAAATGTGCACAAAATAAAAAGGTAAAATAAAAATATTAAACTAAAGAACAATAAAATAAAAATATTAAAAATGAACAAAAATATTGAAATAAAAACAAATCAAATAAAAACAAACAAATAATTAACCACGAAAGCTCACCCGTGTCAAGAATCTCAGCGGGCTGAAATCAAGAAAATCAACCAAAACAAAAGCAACAGCTGTGAGGGCTCTGAGTTGCTTTGTGCAAATAAAGTGTTAAAATAAAATATGAATAAATAAATAAAAGTAATAAATTAAATCAGAAACAAAATAGGTGGGAGATTGTATGTATGTATATTTGTATGTGTTTATCTGTAAACTTTGATATCAATATTTTTCAAAAAATATTAAATTATTAAATCAGAATCAAAATAAGAAATTGAGAATATAAGAATCCACTGAACACATAGCCTCATCCTTCGTCAACCACCACCAACGGCAGAGTGGGGGACAAAGAGCCCAGTCAGCAGGGAGCAGGTCTGAGGGGCCCAATCCCTGTTCTGGTTCTCTCCACGCTTGGCTTTCTGCAGGAATGGCTTCCCATGCCCTAAGCCAGCAGGGTCCTCCTCTCCCACAGATGATGCACAACCCCTTCCCCAAAGCCCCTCCCTCCCCCACTTCCCCATGGGGGTCCCCCACACCACCCATCACTGTCTCCTGCTTGGAGCACTTCAGGGTTTGGAGCCCCCAGAGCTGAGCTGCCTGACACTTCTGAATCACCTCCAGCAGGTACAGCCGATCTTCCTCCAGCAGCTGAAAGGCAAATGTCAGGCTATCAGTTTCCTGGAAGGGAGGGCTTCTCTACATCCGAGAGTGCATAGTGGGGGGCAAGGGGGGCAGGTCTGAGTCCCTGCTCTGGTTCTCTCCAATACTCACCCCTGGGGGAGGGATGTGCGACCGCAGCACATCTGCAAAGAGAAGGACATGGGGACAGGTGAGTCCCTCCCTGAGCACCTGGCAAGGCTATTCCAAGAACTTTCTCCTGGATTCCAAGTCCTACTATAGGGGAGGGACATCCCAGGCCTTGGGGGCTAATCCTGGCCTCCTTCAACCAGAATGTGGCTCCCCAGGCCAAGGAGATGGGCAATATCCGGTTCCACTCCACCCTTTTAAAATTTAAATATCAAAACACATCCCAACTTTCAGAGCGTGTGAATCACATGAGGGAAAAGACCGCTGTGCCAGTCACAGAAATAGGAATATACTTCCTTCTCCCACCTTTAAATTAAATGTCTACGTAACGAAATGGAATCGACCCAAGTCTGCCTTCCTCCGCAAACCTCAACTTCCACTCTTCAGGCCAAAAGACAACACTACCCCATCCCCGGGCGAAACCCCCTGGCCTTTCATTGGTAGAGCCGCCTCCATGCCGGTGGCATTTACCTCAGCGAGGTGCGGGGAATGACTGAGCGGGCAGCAAGATGCTTTCGGCCTCGGACACTTGGCGGGTTCTGAGATGACCATGCAGGCCAGATTCGCGACCCTGATGGGCTGGATTCGGCCCACAGGACATAGTTTGAGGATCCCTGGTCTACACTGACTGGCAGCAGCTACCCAGAGTTTCAGGCAGGGATTTCGTCCAGCCCTTGCAGGAGATGTCAGGGTTTGACCCAGGGACATTCTGCATGCCAAGCAGATAATCTAGGGCTCCCCATATTCCACTAATATTTCAACGTTATGCTGTTAGCAACCGTGGAGATTGCACCTGCCTCTTTAGAAAGGAGAACACTCAGCTGATCAATTAAATAATTTTATTTATTTATTTATTTATTTATACGCCACGCATCTGGCTGGGTTTCCCCAGCCACTCTGGGCAGCATCCAACAAAATATTAAAATACAATAGTCCATAAAATATTAAAAGCTTCCCTAACCATAATAACAACAACCATCCATTTTCAGTCCATTGAATTAGCAATTATGCATTTATGGAAAGGGAAATGGCATACTTTTGTATAGTACAATAAAATGCATGCATAAGAAAATATTACTTATTTATGATGAGTGTAGGATTTATTTATTTTAAACTTTGCTTGGTTCCTCCTTGGTAGCCAGTGCAATTGTTTCAGCAGTGCTAGAACTCAGGACCCGCTGCCTAAGGGACATCTAAGAGCAGTTTGTCATGGGAAAGGTCTCCCTTGGGAGGGGGTGGACACTCCTTCCTTGGAGGTTTCTAAGCAGAGATCGGACGGCCATCTGACAGGGATGCTTTAGCTGAGATTCCTGCATTGCTGGGGGTTGGACTAGATGACCCTCGGACCCCCTCCTATCTCTCCACTCCTGAATTCGAGGAGGAAGTTCCTTGCCTCCTGCAAAGACCTTTCCCTGCAAGCTGTTCCTCTGGTTTCCGGCCAACAGAGGGAGATGCTCAGATTCCATCCAAGAGCCTCGGCTTTGCAAGGGTTAATGGGAACTGATCTGCCTTCCTAGAGAGGAGAGGAAGCAAACATGTGGGGGCCAGGTCCTCCAGAGCCAAGCCCCCTCCCTCCTCAGTCCTTTCCTGCAAGGGCTGCATGGCTGTCCCCTCCTGGGATCTGGTGAGTCTCCTCTCTCTCCCCCAGAGGGTGCAGTGGGGTCCCAGGGCTGCAGCAGGGGAGGATGCCTGGGGGGGGGGGGGCTGATCTGCTCATGCAGGGGGAGGAGAAGGTCCTGCCAGGGAGGGGTGAGGTCTGCAACGTTCTCCTTCCTAGAGATCAGAGGATCCCAAACTCATTTGGCCCCCCTTTCCGAATAAAATGGCTCCCACGAAATCTTCCTTCTTTGAACAAAGGAGTCCCTAGGACTTTAACTCTGTGTGACATCGCTCAGCTTCATTGCACAACAGAGGAAACATGTGCAAATGGTTTTCCAAAGCTGGACGAGGAGGTGGACTACCCCCCCCCCAAAAAAAACCACGTGGAGGAAGGAAGTTAAAGTGGGAGAGAAAGGCCAGGAATAAAGAGAGGGGTCCCAACTCATAGTCTGGCTGCTGCATTGCAGACCAGTTTCCCAATCATCTCCAAGGGCAGCTCCACATGGAGGCCACTGCAGCAATCCCCTTGCACCCAGAGCAGGGCATCCCAGGACCACATCCTCTCTGTCCCAAAAGGATTGTTGCTGGCAAAGCAGCCAGAAATGGGCGCTGCTACTCACCTGGCCCCAGGGAGCTTGGAATCAAAGGCTGTGTGTGTGTTAAGCTATCTAATAGAATAATAATAATAATAATAATAATAATAATAATAATAATAATAATAATAATAATAATAATAAAAAATTACCCACCTAAATTTCAAGGGAGATGTCTTTAGCCCTGCCCACTTGGCCCTCAGGGGGTTGGCCAGATACATACCTGGCCCTGAGAGTAAAGTAAAAGGGACCCCATCCCAGCAGTCTGTCTTGAGAGCTGCAGAGAGTCCAAGTGCAAGAAAAAAGGAGACAGAAGTGTGGGGTGGGGGTGGGGAGAAACTCCTGAGGACCCCCCGGGTGAGGACCCCTACTAGAGCCACGCATCCATTTTTCACAAGATACAAATGGTCCATATCTGTCTCTTTATTGTTTAAAATCATACAAATCATACAAATAAACACACACATCACATATATTCACATCTTCACACATAACTACTTACAAACTTTTACATCAAACATAAATGCTTACATACATAACAACTATCCACACTTGTACTAACACCTTCTCAAACCTCCAATTATCCTCTCTGCATTTCGTGATATTATGACTTAACTTACAGCTATAATTTCCTTTTATTATTCATATTTTTCTTCTTTCTTCTTTCACTTTCTATTTGCTTGTTCAAAGGTTCAATCTAAGTCTGCTGTTAGGATTCCATTTATACCACTACCTAATAAGTATTCCTTAAATATCCTCCAATCTTTCCATACTTCCTGCATCATCTGTCTTCTTATTTTACCCGTTGTTTTGGCTAATTGCAAATTGCTAATTGCAAATATTCTAACATTAAGTTTTGCCAGTCTGCTATTGTTGGCACAGCCTTATTTTTCCAGTTTCTAGCCACTAGCATTCTTGCTGCTGTTGTGCCGTACATACATAATACTCCTTTTGTTTTTTCAATTTCTTTTGGCAAAATACTTAATAGGAACATTTCTGGTCTTTTTTTAAATGTACATTTTATCAATTTTTTGAGCTCTTCATATTTATCATTCCAATAAGTGCTTATAACGGGACATGTCCACCACATATGCTTATATGACCCAATTTTACTATTGCACCTCCAGCACAAAGGGGATCCATTTCTATACATTTTTGCCAATGTTTCTGGTGTCTGGTGTCACCTGTACACCATCTTTAGTACATTTTCTCTTAAATTGTAGCAGGCTATAAATTTTATGTCTGCCTGCCACAATCTTTCCCACTGCTCCATTAAGATGTTATAACCTAAGTCCTGGGCCCATCTCACCATCACCGATTTTACTTCTTCCTCTTTAAGCTCCCATTCCAATAATAAATTGTAAATGCGTGAAATGTACTTCCCTTTGCTTTGGAGCACTTCTTTTTCAAATTTTTCTTTTTCTTTTGCTAAGGCAATTTTTTTGTCAATTGTAAATCTTTGATATATTTGAAAATATTGCAGCCAATCCGTAAGGTATTCTTTAATTTCTTCATGCTTTTTCTTCCAATAACATTTGGTATGTGGCTCTTCCTCCTTCCATATTTAATTTTTTGATTGTAATTACATCTATGGGTGAGGTCCACAGTGGAATTTTTGGTTCTAATATTCCTTTAAATTTCACCCAGATTAAATTTCCGTACTAGATGATTTCCGTACTAGATGGTTAAGGAAACCCTTGTGGACCTTCACCTTTTCATATAGCAAGTAGGAATGCCAGCCATACCTATTATCCACACCTTCCAAATCAAGAATTTCAGGATCTTTCAAAGTTATCCATTCTCTTAACCAGTTGCCGCGTGGTAAAGTTCTAAATTTGGCATGGCAAACCCTCCCCTTTCTTTCCTATCAGTTAACAATTCATACTTAATCCTCGGTCTTTTGCCGTTCCATATAAATTTTGCCAGATCTCTTTTCCATTCCTTAAAACATTTCATGCCCCCCAGAATTGGTATTGCTTGAAATAAGAATATCATCTTTGGTATGACATTCATCTTAACGACCGATGTTCTTCCCAATAACGAAAGGTGTAGTTTGTTCCATGTTTCCATGTTTGTTTTGATTTCTTTCCATGCCTTTTTATAGTTATCCTCAAATAGGTTAAAACTTTTTGGTGTTATATGGATTCCTAAATATTTCGCTTTGTTTTTAATTTCTAATCCTGTCAATTGGTGTAGTTCTTCTTTTTCTTTTTTATCTAGGTTTTTAGTTATTAAGGTGGTTTTCCGGTACAGTATATTCTGGCGTATAAGACTACTTTTTAATCCAGGAAAATCTTCTCAAAAGTCGGGGGTCGTCTTATACACCGGGTGGAAAATCTGTACTTGAGTATATCTCAAACTCTATATTTTAACTGGAAAAGACGGGGGTCGTCTTATACGCCCAGTCGTCTTATACGCCGCAATATACGGTAATTTATTTTCAGTCCTGCCACTTTGCCATACTCTTTAATTATTTCTAAGGCTACTGGTATATTTTTCCTTAGGATCTTGTGTTGTTATTATTAAATCGTCAGCGATTTCCTTTCTGATGTTATTTAGAAGAACTTCTAATACCAGTACAAAGAGCAAGGGCGAAAGAGGACACCCTTCTCTTGTTCCTTTAGTTATTGGGAAGCTGTCCATTACATTTCCATTTATTATTAGCCTTGCTCTTTGCTGCTTATAAATTGCTCTATGGCTCTTCTCATATTTTCTTTTAATCCAATTTTCTCGATTTGTCTTTTCATAAGCTCCCAGGAGATGTTATCGAATGCCTTTTCGGCATCCAACAGTAATAATGCTGCCTTCTTGTCTATTTTGAACTCTAAATATTCTAGTATATCTATTATATTTCTTGTGTTATTTGAGAATTGTCTTCCTGGTATGAATCCTGTCTGATTAGGGTGTATTACCTCTTTAATTACTTCTCTCAGCCATTTCCCTTGTCAGTTAGTTCTGACTTCATGCATTGACTGGAAGGCAACAGAAACCAGGTTGATTAATATCACAAAAATCCCTTCAGTTGCCTCCACAGTCCAGTGTGCTTGGAAGATCTCACTGTTCGTTTCATGGATGAGGAGTGGGCGTTGCTGGATCCTGACCAGAGAGCTCTACATAAGGACATCATGGAGAATTGTGGGATAGTGGCCACTCTTGGTAAGGCTCCCTGTGGGATCGTCATATCTGCCTGGAAATTGAAAAAATACCTCAGGTATTTTTGTTTTTGCTCCTGTCAGTCTTGGGTTGACCAAAGAGACAACTGACATTGGAGATGGAGGGGATGCCATGCCTGGGCCAAACAAAAATTATCCCAGAAAAGAGCCAGGCTTTTTGAATCTCAGGTAGTAGTAGCAGTGGTGGTGGTGGTGATGAGGAGGATGATGATGATAGTAATAAAGTGGAACCTCGGTTTACAAACTTAATCTTTTCCAGAACAGGAGGTACCATTGTAGTAATAATAATAATTTTAATTTATACCCTGCCCATCTGGCTGGGTTGCCCCAGCCACTCTGGGCGGCTTCCAACATATATATAAACATGAAACATAAATAATAATAATCTGATCCCATATAAAAAGAACATTAACTTTAAAATGAACAACTTATACTAGTGGCCAAAATTGTGGAAACCTTTTGTGAAAAGTGTATTTCTGAGGTTTGATTGGTCATAACACCACTTTTGTGTGGAGTAATACCATAAAATTATATATAAATTGAAAGATAATTTAATGAAGAATGTAATGCAAGAACTTTTGTGAAGGAGTGTTTATTAGAACAGCAGTCATAAAGAAAAAACTTGAAACCTTTGGTAACCATTGGTAACCTTTAGCTTTAATTACGGCCTTACAACGCCTTCCCATGAAGTGAACCGAGTTTTTAGTTCTGCAGTTGCAATAATGTGAAACCAAGACTGAATTATTGGCTCTGTTAATTGGGCTTTATTGCTGGGTTGCTTCTGACTAACAGGTTTCTTTAGTCAGCTCCATAGATTTCGATTGGGTTAAAGTTTGGGCTATTTCCAGTCAATTCCAGCAGTGGAATAGGATTATATTGAAAACGCCTTTTGCACACAACAGCAACATTACATGGAGCTGAATCCTGCTGAAATAGAAAATAAATTAATATTTCTATAAATATATATAAATGCTTCAGTATCTGGGAAAAGATCACCTGCGGAACTCTTCAGTTTGGGCTCAAGTATTTCATTCCTGGATTTTGGGGCATTTACATTCCCATTAATGACGCAAATTTTGCCCACAACTGATTCTTCTCGCGTATTTCATGCCATCACTACCAAGCACGGAGATTTGGGTCTCATCGCTCCAAATAACACTGTCCCACTGTTCCGCTGTCCAGTTGACATGGGTTTTAGCCCAGTTTAATCTTTTCAACCGTTGCTTGAGAGATAACAATGGCTTTTTCCTTAGAATTCTAACATTTAGACCAGTCCTTGCACTCAACTTCACATACATATCAGCATATCATCTTGTATACACCTAGATGATTTTCTTCTGTCATGTTCTCCATTCTTCAATCATCACTTTCCTTTGTGCACCTTTTCCTGCCTTTACCAGTCTGATTTTGTAGTGACTGAGTCTCCTTATGCCTCTTCAAAAATATAGAAAGGCCAGCTTTGCTTAAGTATTCCCCAATCTCTCTTCTAATTTCTTCATAACTGTATCCTTGTTCACTTAATAGTACTATTTTACATCGCTTTCTGGGTGTCCAGTCAACTCTTTTTGTCATTTCTATAATTTTATTATCTTTTACAACCTCACTAAATAAAAGAACAAAAAAAACCAACCAACTTGATAGCAATCACATAAGACACTGACAAAAGTCAACCTAAGCAAGTTGTGCTTCCTTTTTCTGGTTATTTGGCTATAACGTTTTATAGAATACGGGTAATTGAACAAACTTTGTTGGATTGCATTCTTGATTAAATTATCCTCCCATTCATATAAAATTTTATAACATTACTCCAAAAGAAGTGTTATCAGCCATCAAACCTCTGAAATACACATTTTCCCCAAAACGCTGCCACAATTTTGACCACTGTTGTTGTCGTTAAGTTGTTCAGTTGTGTCTGACTCTTCGTGACCCCATAGACCAGAGCACGCCAGGCACCCCTATCCTCCACTGCCTAACGCAGTTTGGCCAAACTCATGCCAGTTGCTTCGAGAACACTGTCCAACCATCTCATCCTCTGTCGTCCCCTTCTCCTTGTGCCCTCCATCTTTCCCAACATGAGGGTCTTTTCCAGGGAGTCAACTCTTCTCATGAGGTGGCCAATGTACTGGAGCCTGAACTTCAGGATCTGCCCTTCCAGTGAGCACTCAGGGCTGATTTCTTTAAGGATGGATAAGTTTGATCTTTTTGCAGTCCATGGGACTCTCAAGAGTCTCCTCCAGCACCATAATTTTGACCACTACAGTATATCAAACAAAGCAACATTCAACAACCCATCAGAGTCTAATAATAAATATGTTGGTTAATGACAAAAAACACAGGTAATGAACACATACCCAACTCCCTTCAGTTCTTCTCCATTTGTTCCTGAGGTTCTAATACCTTTTTGTTTCCATTGCAGATTGTGATGAATTGGAAATCGAGAACAAGGATGACCACAATAAAATTCCCAGAGAGGTGAAGCCATGTAAAAATTTGGAGTATGCAGAAAGCTGCAGTCAGAGCTCCCATTCCACTTCCAATCAACAAAATCTCATTGGAAAGAAATGTTATCAGTGCAAGGAATGTGGAAAGGACTTCAGGAAGAGCACCTCTCTCACTTCTCATCAAATAATTCATACAGTGGAGAAACCATATCAGTGTGTGGAATGTGGAAAGAGCTTCAGTCAGAGCTCCCATCTGACTTCCCATCAAAGAATTCATACAGGGGAGAAACCCTATCAGTGTTTCGAATGTGGAAAGAGCTTTAGTCACAGCCACAGTCTCACTTCCCATCAAAGAATTCATACAGGGGAGAAACCCTATCAGTGTATGGAATGTGGAAAGAGCTTTAGTCACAGCTATTGTCTCACTTCCCATCAAAGAATTCATACAGGGGAGAAACCATACCAGTGCATGGAATGTGGAAAGAGCTTCATTAAGAAAGTGAGTCTCACTTCCCATCAAAGAATTCATACAGGGGAGAAACCCTATCAGTGTGTGGAATGTGGAAGGAGCTTCAGTCAGAGCTCCAATCTCACTTCCCATCAAAGAATTCATACAGGGGAGAAACCCTATCAATGTGTGGAATGTGGAATTAGCTACAGTCAGACCTCCTCTCTCAATTCCCATCAAAGAATTCATACAGGGGAGAAACCCTATCAGTGCTTCGAATGTGGAAGGAGCTTCAGTCATAACTCCCATCTCACTTCCCATCAAAGAATTCATATAGGGGAGAAACCCTATCAGTGTGTGGAATGTGGAAAGAGTTTCACTGATGGCTCCTCTCTCACTTCCCATCAAAGAATTCATACGGGGGCGAAACCCTATCAGTGCTTCGAATGTGGAAAGAGCTTCAGTCAGAGCTCCAGTCTCATTTCCCATCACAGAATTCATACAGGGGAGAAACCGTATCAGTGTTTGGAATGTGGAAGGAGCTTCAGTCAGAGCTCCAAACTCACTTTCCATCAAAGAATTCATACAGGGGAGAAACCATATCAGTGCTTTGAATGTGGAAAGAGCTTCAGTAGGAAGGACAGTCTCACTTCCCATCAAAGAATTCATACAAGAAAGAATCCCTATCAGTGTGTGAAATGTGGAAAGAGCTTCACTGATAGCTCCTCTCTCACTTCCCATCAAAGAATTCATACAGGGGAAACACCCTATCAGTGCGTGGAATGTGGAAAGAGCTTCAGTCACAGCTCCAAACTCGCTTTCCATCACAGAATTCATACAGGGGAGAAACCCTATCAGTGTTTGGAATGCGGAAGGAGCTTTAGTCAGAGCTCCAAACTCACTTTCCATCAAAGAATTCATACAGGGGAGAAACCATATCAGTGCTTTGAATGTGGAAAGAGCTTCAGTAGGAAGGACAGTCTCACTTCCCATCAAAGAATTCATATAGGGGAGACACCCTATCAGTGCTTTGAATGTGGAAAGAGCTTCAGTCAGGGATCCAAACTCACTTCCCATCAAAGAATTCATACAGGGGAGAAACCATATCAGTGCTTTGAATGTGGAAAGAGCTTCAGTACGAAGGACAGTCACACTTCCCATCAAAGAATTCATACAGGGGAGAAACCATATCAGTGTTTGGAATGTGGAAGGAGCTTCAGTCAGAGCTCCAAACTCACTTCCCATCAAAGAATTCATACAGGGGACAAACCATATCAGTGCTTTGAATGTGGAAAGAGCTTCAGTAGGAAGGACAGTCTCACTTCCCATCAAAGAATTCATACAGGGGAGAAACCCTATCAGTGTTTGGAATGTGGAAGGAGCTTCAGTCAGAGCTCTAATCTCACTTCCCATCAAAGAAGTCATACAGGGGAGAAACCCTATCAGTGTGTGATATGTGGAAAGAGCTTCACTGGTAGTTCCTCTCTCACTTCCCATCAAATAATTCATACAGGGGTGAAACCCTATCAGTGCATGGAATGTGGAAAGAGCTTCATTCAGAGCTCCTCTCTCACTTCCCATAAAAGAATTCATACAGGAGAGAAACCCTATCAGTGTGTAGAATGTGGAAAGAGCTTCAGTCACAGCCACAGTCTAAGTTACCATCAGAGAATTCATACAGGAGAGAAACCCTATCAGTGTTTGGAATGTGGAAGGAGCTTCAGTCAGAGCTCCAAACTCACTTCCCATCAAAGAATTCATACAGGGGAGAAACCATATCAGTGCTTTGAATGCGGAAAGAGCTTCAGTAGGAAGGACAGTCTCACTTCCCATCAAATAATTCATACAGGGGAGAAACCCTATCAGTGTTTGGAATGTGGAAGGAGCTTTAGTCACAGGCACAGTCTCACTTCCCATCAAAGAATTCATACAGGGGAGAAACCATATCAGTGCGTGGAATGTGGAAGGAGCTTCAGTCAGAGCTCCCAACTCACTTCCCATCAAAGAATTCATACAGGGGAGAAACCATATCAGTGCTTTGAATGTGGAAAGAGCTTCCGTAGGAAGGACAAGCTCATTTCCCATCAACGAATTCATATAAAGGTCGAAAAAACCATTATACAGTTTTAGGAATCACGCAAATCAGCCTCTCTTTAACCAGATCTTTTGCTGATTGACATCTAATGCTCTTTTAAAATGTGGTGTTTTGTGTTTTTATGTTGTAATCTCCTGAGATCTATGGGTGTAGGGAAAAGAAGCCAACTCTTAAAGGCCTAGGGATCTTTCCCCCCCCCCAATTTTTTTCAGGAGGTTTGGCTTTTATCACTCTTTTTGGAGATGTCATACTGGGGGAGAGAAGTAACGGGTTTATTGACTGACCAATGAGAAAGCCCAGGGGTGGAGCCTAATTGTTTAAGGCTCAACACAGGGATTTTGGCAATTAGTTCGGATGGTTTCTTTCCCCTCTTTTTCTTTTCTTTTTAATCTAAGCTTTTCTTGAAACAACATATATACATAATTACCAAAATTACCAATAATTCCCTAACATAAAATATAATACCTAAATTACAACAACTACATAATTATACGCTTATAAAACCCACCACCCACCCTCTACTTCCCTCCACAGCAATTTGCCTTTATATTTCTTTATACACTTTGTCCTTGCATTCTATAGGAGATTGTATTTGTTAAATTCTGATTTTTCTTTTTTGGTTTTATTATTGCTTACATTGTTTATTCTAAGCCTACTAGCATGTTGTTTTTAGAACAATATTTTGACGTATAATCTTCGAAATACTTCCACTCCATTCTTAACTTTTGATTTGATTGGTATCTTATAATTGAGCTTAATTTTGCCTATTCTATATACTCACTTAATTTGCAAATCCACTCTTCTTTTGCTGTTACTTCCTGAGATTTCCATTGAGTGGCAATCACTACCCTGGCAGCTGTTGTTGCATACAAAAAGTTTTTTTTTTCCATAAGTGGTATATTTTTGCCCACCAGCCCTAACAGATAAGCTTCGGGATTTTTTTATCAAGGGGACTTTTAACATTTTCTTAAGTTCTTCATATATTATTATTCCCCAAAAATTCTTTATTTCCTTGCAACCCCATCACATATGAAATGTTGTTCCAGGTTCCATGGTACATTTCCAACAAATGTTGGATTTTAATTTATAAATTTTGGCAAGTTTGGCTGGTGTTAAATACCACCTGTAAAACATTTTACCAAAGTTTTCCTTTATTGTGTAGCAGGTGGTAAAGCGAATATCCTCGCGCCAGAGTTTCTCCCATTGTTCTAAATATATAGTGTGGCCGATGTCTTGTGCCCATTTGACCATTTTTTGTTTTACTTCTTCATTCATTATATTATAGTCCCATAATAGAGTGTAAATTTAGGGGATCCACAACCACATGTCCTAAGCCAGCAGGGTCCTTCTCTCTGGCAGATGCACAAGCTCCTCCCCAAATAAAATAAAAAGGTAAAATAAAAATATTAAACTAAAGAATAATAAAATAAAAATATTAAAAAAGAACAAAAATATTAAAATAAAAAAACAAATCAAATAAAAACAAACAAACAAATAATTAACCACGAAAGCTCGCCCGTGTCAAGAATCTCAGCGGGCTGAAATCAATAATATCAACCAAAACAAAAACAACAGCTGTGAGGAGGAAGGAGGGCTATGGGCTGCTTTGTGCAAAATAAATAAAAGTGTTAAAATAAAATATAAATAAATAAATAAATAAAAGTAATAAATTAAATCAGAATCAAAATAGGTGGGAGATTGTATGTTTGCATGTATTTATCTGTAAGCTTTTTTTTAATAAAAAAATTCAATAAAAAATTAAATTATTAAATCAGAATCAAGATAAGAAATTGAGAATATAAGAATCTACTGAACACCTCGCCTCATCCTTCGTCAACCACCACCAACTGCAGAGTGAGAGGCAAAGAGCCCAGCCAGCGGAGAGCAGGTCTGAGGGGTCCAATCCCTGTTCTGGTTCTCTCCCCATTGGCTTTCTGCAGGAATGGCTTCCCATGCCCTAAGCCAGCAGGGTCCTTGTTATGTACTGAGTTGAATAGGATCCAAAATGCAGCAGTCTGATTGGTCCTAGAACAGTATGATTCAGAATGCAGCAGTCTGCCCCAATCCGGCTCCAGGTGGAAGTGAATCCGCAACCTGATTGGCCCACAGGAGTATTCCGGAATTAGCCATTCACGTGGGGCCCATTGTGTAAATAGTGTATATAAAGCAGACGTTTTGGGGAAACTTTCATTCCTTACTACTATGAGCTGAATAAAGAGCATGAAATTCACACTCGACTCCAAGTATATTTCAGTCCTACTCTCCGGCAGATGGACAACCACTTCCCCAAAGCCCCACCCTCCCCCATGGGGGTCCCCCACATCACCTATCACTCACCAGGATGGCTTTGGCCGTCTCCTGCTTGGAGCACTTCAGGGTTCGGAGCCCCCTGAGCTGAGCTGCCTGGCAGTTCTGAATCATAGAATCATAGAGTTGGAAGAGACCACAAGGGCCATCCAGTCTAACCACCAGCCAAGCAGGAAACACCATCAAAGCATTCCTGACAGATGGCTGTCAAGCCTCTGCTTAAAGATCTCCAAAGAAGGAGACTCCACCACACACCTTGGCAGCAAATTCCACTGTCCAACAGCTCTTACTGTCAGGAAGTTCTTCCTAATGTTTAGGTGGAATATTCCTTCTTGTAGTTTGAATCCATTGCTCCGTGTCCACTTTTCTGGAGCAGGAGAAAACAACCTTTCTCCCTCCTCTATATGACATCCTTAACCTTCTCTTCTCCAGGCTAAACATACCCAGCTCCCTAAGCCGTTCCTCATAAGGCATCGTTTCCAGGCCTTGGACCATTTTGGTTGCCCTCCTCTGGACACGTTCCAGCTTGTCAGTATCCTTCTTGAACTGTGGTGCCCAGAACTGGACACAGTATTTCAGGTGAGGTCTGACCAGAGCGGAATACAGTGGTACTATTACTTCCCTTTATCTAGATGCTATATTCCTATTGATGCAGCCCAGAATTGCATTGGCTTTTTTAGCTGCTGCATCACACTGTTGACTCATGTAAAGTTTGTGGTCTACCCAGACTCCTAGATCCTATTCACATGTACTGCTCTCAAGCCAGGTGTCACCCATCCTGTATTTGTGCCTTTCATTTTTTTTGCCCAAGTGTAGTACTTTACATTTCTCCTTGTTAAAATTCATCTTGTTTGCTTTGGCCCAGTTCTCTAATCTGTTAAGGTCATTTTGAAGTGTGATCGTGTCCTCTGGGGTATTAGCCACCCCTCCCAATTTGGTGTCATATGCAGACTTGATCAGGATGCCTTCAAGCCCATCATCCAAGTCATTGATAAAGATGTTGAATAAGACTGGGCCCAAGACAGAACCCTGTGGCACCCCACTAGTCACTTCTCTCCAGGATGAAGAGGAGCCATTGATGAGTACCCTTTGGGTTCGGTCAGTCAGCCAGTTACAAATCCACTGAATGGTAGCATTGTCTAGCCCACATTTTACCAACTTCTTTACAAGATTAGTCTGTCAGGACTTATTTTTCAGAAACCCATGCAGGTACAGCTGATCTTCCTCCAGCAGCTGAAAGGCAAAAGTCAGGCTGTCAGTTCCTCAAGAAGGGAGGGCTTCTCCACATCCGAGAGTGCAGAGTGGGGGGCAAGGAGGGCAGGTCTGAGTCCCTGCTCTGGTTCTCTCCAATACTCACCCCTGGGGGAGGGATGTGCAACTGCAGCACATCTGCAAAGAGAAGGACATGGGGACAGGTGAGTCCGTCCCTGAGCACCTGGCAAGGCTATTCCAAGAGTTTTCTCCTGGATTCCAAGTACAACTACAGGGGAGGGACATCCCAAGACTTGGGGGATAATCCTGGCCTCCTTCTAGCAGAATGTGGCTCCCCAGGGTAATGAGATGGGCAATATCCAGATCCCATATTTCAGAGCATGTAAATCACATGAGTGGAAAGACCACTGCGCCACTTGCAGAATTAGGACTATACTTCCTTCTCCCACCTTTAAAGTAAATGTCTACGTAACGAAACGGAATTGACCCAAGTCTGCCTTTCTCCGCAAACCTCAACTTCCACTCTTCAAGGCAAAAGACAACACTGAAACCCCCTGGCCTTTCATTGGTAGAGCCGCCTCCATGCCTGTGGCATTTACCTCAGAGCAGCGCAGGGAATGACTGAGCGGGCGGAGAGATGCTTTCAGCAGGGGCGTTTCTAGCCCCTCGGCTACGGGGCCCGCCCCTCTCCCTGCCCCGGCTCCTCAAACCAGCCTGCGGAGAGAAAAACCGCTGAAAGTGGGGCGAAGGAAAGCAAAGCTGGTGCTTGACAGCGTCTGCTTTGTATTCCTTTCCTCCCTTTCTTTCAGAGGCTTTTTTCGGCCTTCGGCTGGCCCGTGCGGAGCGCGGCATAGAGGCGACGGGGTGGCACCCCTCCTCGCTGGCCCGCGCCTTGCCTCCACGCTGAGGCGAAAAAAGGCGAGCTTCTGCCAATCGAGAGAGGGTTGAGCTGGGTGGACTCGGCTTTGCAAGGGTTAAAGGGAACTGAGCTGCCTTCCTAGAGAGGCCAGGAAGCAAGAGGGGGCCAGGTCCTCCAGAGCCAAGCCCCCTCCCTCCCCAGTCCTCTCCTGCAAGGGCTGCATGGCTGTCCCCTCCTGGGATCTGGTGAGTCTCCTCTCTCTCTCTCTCCCCCCAGTGGGTGCAGTGGGGAGGCGGTGGGGGTCCCAGGGCTGCAGCAGGGGAGGATGCCAGCCTGGGGGGCCTGATCTGCTCATGCAGGGGGAGGAGAGGGTCCTGCCAGGGAGGGGCGAGGCCTGCAACGCTCTCCTTCCTGGAGATCACAGGATCCCAAACTCATTTGGCCTTTCAGAAAAAAATGACTCCCACGAAATCTCCCTTCTTCAAACAAAGGAGTCCCTAGGACTTTAACTCTGTGTGACGTCGCTCAGGGTCATTGCACAACAGAGGAAACATGTGCAAATGTTTTTCCAAAGCTGTCCTGTTTCACCTGTGAGAGAAGCAGGCACTCCTGGTGTCCTCTTTAACTTTTTTCTCTTCCAGGTGACAGAATGATGCTGGCAAGAGCTCCTGATCCGTCTTTTCATGGGGGCAGAAGGGAAGCAGCGGCTGTGGAACCAGATCAGGTCAGGGGAAGCTGCCTTGTAGGGACAGAGGCTGAGGGCTGGAGCAATGTCATGGTCTGGTTGGGCATGGAGGAATGGTGGGAGGAAGCAGCCGGGGAACCAGGAAGGGAAGATGGCTCAGAGTCCAAGAAGTGGAGGTAGAAGAAGGATGGGCGGTTAGAGGGGGAAGAGGGAGAAGCCTGGGAAGAAGAGGTGTCAGCAGCTGAAGGGGTAACAGGGCTTAGTGAGCTGGGAGACTCTGTGGCAGAATGCAGTGCAGAATCAGAGGCAGAAGAGGAAGGAGGTCAAGAGGCTGAGGTGAGTCAGGATAAAGAGGAGCCACCGGTGGCTCCCTCTCCTTTTGCCAGAAGCCACCCTCCTTGCTTGTCTCTCAGAGCCAGGAGACCCCCTGCATTGCAGGAATCTCTGCTAGCTAGGTGATCCAAGACAGCTGGTCATCCAAAATAGGTGTCAGGGAATCATCCGTACCCAGAGAGGCCGTGCAGGGGCTGTGGAAATACAGACAGCCCCAGCAGCGTGGGAACAGCAGCAACACCTCCAGTGGGGAAAGCAGGACGTCCTCCAGCAGGAAGGAGAAGCAAGAAGCGGGACAGGCGAGGAGAGGGCTTGGGGATGCCAGGGAGCCCCAGCGCCCACACAGCCAAGCCGGCAAGGAAGGAGGCACGATTAAAACTGTAAATAGAAGGAACAGAGTCTTGCCTCGTTACTCACGAGAAACCACCACAGAAACCTTACAATAGGCTTATTTTATTTCTTGATTGATCACTGAATGCTAAAATTGGGTTCTAAGCAGTGGACAAATGAGAAAAAAATAGTGGCCTGGATTCCCCTAACAAGTTCCACCCGCTGCAAAATGGGGCTCCCCCCCATTCCTCCCCCTCTCCATTCCCCCATGAACCCTTGAGATTGGCTCTAGGGCATTGGGAGGGAACTCCCCAGAACCAGTTCACGAGGAGAGGAAAAAGGGGATCCTTCCATCAGGCAAACTGGAATGCTTGCGTAGGCAGAATACCACCTATTTGTACAAAGAGGAACACCCATAATTAAAACAGAGAATAAAACAAGCACCCAGAATTAAAATGTGCAGCAAAGCAATCCCATTGAAACAACACCACAATTTACAGGAAGGAAACGACAGAGCATTGCGTAGCAGATCATATTGATGCTGTCTCAGAGGAGGTCATTTCCCTTTTTCTTTTAGGGTCCAGTGTGCTTTGAAGATGTCGCTGTTCGTTTCACGGACGAGAAGTGGGTGTTGCTGGATCCTGACGAGAGAGCTCTGCATAAGGACATCATGGAGGAGAATTGTGGGATCGTGGCCTCTCTTGGTATGGCTCTCTGTGGGATCGTCCTATCTGCCTGCAAATTCAAAAAATACCACTATGTGACCAACCACATATATTTTCACAGAACTCACAGTTTTTTCTTTGAACAATCTTCCTCAAATTATTCCTTTTTCTACCATGATTGGGCTGCTCTGAACCGCCCAGGCCATCTTAAATGTTAGCTTCAGAATTGTTAGGAAAGATATGTAGCTTCAGGTTCTCTGTTTTTGTTTTTGATGACTGACCTTGGAGATGGAGGAGATGCCATGACTGGGCCAAACAAAATCCATCCCATAGAAGAGCTAGGCTTATTGAATCTCAGGTCGTAGTAGCAGTGATGATGATGATGATGATGATGATGATAGTACAGTAATACAGTGGAACCTCGGTTTAGAAATTTAATCTTTTCCAGAACAGGAGTGTTCTTAAATCAAGGTACCACTTGTAGTAATAATTATAATTTTTATTTATTCTCTGCCCATCTGGCTGAGTTGCCCCAGCCACTCTGGACGGCTTCCAACACATATATAAACATGAAACATAAATAACAATTGTCTAATCCCATATAAAAAGAGCATTAACTTTAAAATGAACAACTTATACTAGTGGCCAAAATTGTGGAAACCTTTTGTGCAAAGTGTATTTCTGAGGTTTGATGGGTCATAACACCACTTTTGTGTAATACCATGAAATTATATATCAATGGAAAGATAATTTAATGAAGAATGTAATGCAATAACTTTTATTTAGGAGTATTTATTAGAACAGCAATCATAAAGAAAAAATGTGAAACCTTTTGGTAATCTTTGGTAACCTTTAGCTTTACATTACCGCCTTGCAACGCCTTCCCATGAAGTGATTCAAGTTTTTAGTTCTGCAGCTGTAATAATGTGAAACCAAGAGTGAATTATTGCCTCTGTTAATTGGGCCTTATTTCTGGGTTGCTTCTGACTAACAAGTTTCTTTAGTCGGTTCCATAGATTTCCGATTGGGTTAAAGTTTGGGCCACTCCCAATCCATTCCAGCAGTGGAATAGGATTATCTTGAAAGCACCTTTTGCACACAGCAGCAGCATGACATGGAGCTGAATCCTGCTGAAATAGAAAATAAATAAATATTTCTATAAATATATATAAATGTTTCAGTATCTGGGAAAAGATCACCTGTGGAACGCTTCAGTTTGGGCTCAAGTATTTTATTCCTGGATTCTGGGGCATTTATATTCCCAGTTGCCCACAACTGTTTTTTCTCTTCACGTATTTCATGCCATCCATACCAAGCACGGAGATTTGGGTCTCATCGCTCCAAATAACACTGTCCCACTGTTCCGCTGTCCAGTTGACATGGGTTTTAGCCCAGTTTAAACTTTTCAACCGTTGCTTGAGAGATAACAATGGCTTTTTCCTTAGAATTCTAGCCTTTAGACCAGTCCTTGCATTCAACTTCACATTACATTTCGCCATGTCATCTTGTATGCACCCAGATGATTTTCTTCTGTCATGTAGGGACAGCCTCAACATTATTTGATCGTCACTTTCCTTTGTGACCTTTTCCTGTCTTTACCACTCCGATTTTGTAGTGACTGAGTCTCCTTATACCTCTTCAAAAATATAGAAATGCCAGCTTTGGTTAAGTTTTCCCCAATCTCTCTTCTAATTTCTTCATAACTGTATCCTTGTTCACTTATTAGTACTATTTTACATTGCTTTCTGGGTGACCAGTCAACTCTTTGTGCCATTTCTATTATTTTATTATCTTTTACAACCTCACTAAATAAAAGAACACAAAAAACCAACCAACTTGATAGCAATCACATAACACATTGACAAAAGTCAACCTAAGCAAGTTGTGCTTCCTTTTTCTGGTTATTTGGCTATAACGTTTGATAGAATACGGGTAATTGAACAAACTTTGTTGGATTGCATTCTTGATTAAATTATCTTCCCATTGATATATAATTTGATAATATTACTCCAAAAGAAGTGGTGTTATGAGCCATCAAACCTCTGAAATACACTTTTTCCCAAAAGGCTTCCACAATTTTGACCACTACTATATATCAAACAAAGCAAAATTCAACAACTCATCAGAATCTAATACTAAATATGCCTTTATACATTTTGGCCAGCTTAACTGGCATCAGATGCCACCTATATTGCATCTTTAGTATGTTTTCTTTGATGTCATTATTCGGTGTTAGTTGGCTATCCCTCCTCCATAGATTTCCCCATTTTTCTAGCATAATTGGTTTCCCCAAATCCTGTCCCATTTTATCATGGATTCTTTAATTTGCTCATCTTCTGTCTCCCATTTTAGCAGTATATAATATAAGTTTTTATATATATTTTTTTCTTATCCAATAATATTTCTTCTAATTTTGATTTTTCTTTTTGAAATCCAATTTTCTTATCTTCTTGTAATCTCTGATTAATTTGAAAATATTATAGCCAACTGGTTAAATATTTTTGATTACATCATACTCTTTTAATTTTAATTCACCTTCCTTTTCCTCTAATAAGATTTATATGTTGGCCCATTTATATCCATATTCCGCTTTTTTACGGTCACAATCTCGAGGGGGGATAGCCACCAGGGTGTTTTTGGCTCAAAAGACCTTTTATATTTCATCCAATTTTATAGAGTGATTTTCCTTAGTATGTTATTCATAAACACATTTTGTTTGTTTATTTTTCCCCTCAAAAGGTACCAGTGCGATCCAAATCCAAACCATCACTCTCCAAGTCCAATAACTCGTTTTTTAATTCCATCCAATCCTTAATCCAGGACAACGCTGCCGCATCATGGTAGAGTTCTAGGTCCGGTAACCCAAACCCGCCTCTTTCCCTGTGATCAATTAATATTTTATATTTGATTCGAGGCTTCTTGCCATTCCATATGAATTTAGAGATGTCTTTTTTTCCAGTCTTTGAAATAACTCCTCCCTCCTAACAATTGTAAATTCTGAAATAAATAATTCATTTTAGCTAATACCCACATTTTGACTATTGAAATTCTGCCCAGTAAGGATATTTTTAATTTAGACCACGATTCCAATTTGTTTCTTATTTGCTTCCATTTTCCACGTAGCTTTCTTATACCAAATCTAAGCCTTTATCGTCATTGGATGCCTAATATTTTATTCTCTTTGAAATTTTTAGCCCATAAAGTTCTTGTACCTCCCTTTTTTCTGTGTCTTCCAAATTTTTTCACAAGCATACTTGTTTTATCATAATTAATTTTCAATCCTGTGAGTTTACCATATTCATTTATTTTATTTAGCGCATTCGGTATACTATTCAGAGGGTCTTCTGTTGTAATGAGTATATCATTGGCAAAGGCCTTGATCTTATGTTTCTTTTTCCCTATCACCACACCCCTTATTTTTCATCTTCTCTTATGTTTTTTAGCAGAATTTCTGAGACAATTATAAAGAGGAGTGGTGACAGGGGACAGCCTTGTCGAGTCCCTCTGGTTATGTTTATGCTTTTTGTCAATTTACTGTTAATTATTAATCTTGCTGTTTGACTCTCATATATGGTCTTGATTGCTCTTTCAAGTTTATCTCCTAGGTTTATCTCTTTTAATACTCTCATCATGAACTGCCACGAGACCCTATCGAAAGCTTTTTCCATGTCTAAAGACAATATGGCTGCTTGTTTTCCTCTATTATTTTCTAGGCATTCCAGTATGTTTATTATATTTCTTATATTTTCTTTAGCTTGTCTTCCTTTCACAAAGCCCACTTGGTCCTTATATATTAAATCCTCCAATGAGTTACTTAATCTGATAGCTAATATTTTGGCAAAAATTTTATAATCGCAATTTAACAATTTATCAGTGTTGGCGATGCAAAAAAGAAATAGGCACGTATATGCATATGTGGTGGCACTGTAATGAAATCAAAATGTTTTGGGAGACGATATACAAGAATTTTTTTTTTGCTAAAATAGACTTATTTAAGTTCAAAGTTTACAAAGAAAATAATAATAATAATAATAATAATAATAATAATAATAATAATAATAAAGATTACAAAAATACATGAAAATAACAAAGATACATAGCATAAATACATAGATTAACTAAACATTAACAAAGCACAAACATAATTTCCCTCCTTCCCTTAATTTCCCTCCTCGTACCCCACCCTCTATAGCTACCCACCCCCCTACCCCTTGTTACTTCTCAGTCTACTCCTTACTGTATTAATATCTTCTTTTCCTCCATCTGCATGCTCTATTATCTCTTCTTTATCATTAAGTTCTATTATTTAGGTCTTTAATACTCTACTAAGAGATTGGCCTTCTCAACATACAAATTCATATATTCTTTGAATAATTTCCACTTCTCCTCTCTCTCTATCTCGTTTATTCCTTTTAGTTCTTCATATTGGATGCCAAATTATAATATGTTAGCATTTTTAAATGCCAATCCTCTTTGCTAGGTACTTTTTGAGATTTCCAATTTCTAGCTATTAACAGCCTTGCTGAGACGGTCCGCATACATGATTATATGCCTATCTTTGGTCTTGATCTCTCTGTCCATCATACCCAATAGAAACAATTCTATTTCTTCTTGAAAGAATATTTCAACATTTTCTTAAGTTCTTTATACACTATATCCCAAAATGTTTTAATTTTGTTACACTGCCACCAGATGTGAATGTACGTACCAATTTCTTTATTACAGCGCCAACATTGGTTATTTGAGTTCTTATACATCTTGGCTAGCTTCACCGGCGTCAGATGCCACCTATATTGCATTTTTAAGATATTTTCTTTATATCGTAGTTTGGTGTTAAGTGGCTGTCCCTTTTCCAGAGATTTTCCCAATTTTCAAACATAATTGGTCTCCCCAGATCTTGCCCCCATTTTATCATAGATTCCTTGACTTGTTCTTCTTCAGTCTCCCATTTTAACAAAACATAATATAAATTTTTAATATAGTCTTTTTCTTATCCAATAATATTTCTTCTAATTTAGACTTCTCTTTTTCAAATCCAATTTTTTATCTTGATTAAACCTCTGATTAATTGGAAATATTGCAACCAACTAGTTAAATAATTTTAATTACTCCATATTCCTTCAATTTTAATTCATTATTTTTTGCCTCTAATAAATTCTTATATGTCGGCCAAATTGAATCCATATTTCTTTTCTTTACAGACAATAATTCCAAAGGGGATAGCCACCAAGGTATCTTTGGTTCGAAATATCTTCTATATTTTGTCCAAATTCTAAACAACGATTTCCTGATGATGTTATTATTAAATACATTCTGTTTGTTTATCTTTTCTTTCATTAAATAAAAGTGCATCCGAAGCCCCGTCCCGCTTTCCAAATCTAATAGTCATTATCCTTTAGTTTCTATCCAATCCTTTATCCATACTAACGTTGCCGAATCATGGGTATAAACTCTAAATCTGGTAGCCCAAAGCCGCCTCTATCTTGTGGTCAATTAAATTTTTATACTTAATACGGGGTTTCTTACCATTCCAAATAAATCTTGATATATCCTTCTTCTATTCTTTGAACAATTTCGTCCCTCCTATTATCGGCAAATTTTGGAATAAATAAATCATTTTGGACAATACCCACATTTTTATAATCGAAATTCTGCCTAATAAAGAAATTTTAAATTTTGACCAAACCTCCAATTTAGTTTTTATTTGTCTCCATTTTTCGACATAATTTTCTTGAGCCAAATCAATATTTTTGTGTCATTTGAATACCCAAATATTTTATTTTTTTTTGAAATTTTTAATCCGAAATCTCCTGTATTCTGTCTTTTCTTTTCTTACATATTTTTGACAAGCATCTTTGTTTTAATCGTAGTTTATTTTCAGGCCTGCAAGGTTACCATATTCATTATCCTATTTAATACATTAGGAATACTAACTAAGGGATTCTCGTAGTTATAAGTATGGTCATCTGCAAAGGCTTTGACTTTATGTCTCGTTTTCCCTATCACCACCCCCCTTTTATTTTTTCATCTTCTCTTATATTTTTAAATAAGATTCTAAAATTATTATAAAAAGGAGCGGCGACAGGGGACACCCCTGTCCTGTCCCTCTTGTTATACTTATCTTTTCGTTAAGTTGTTGTTTATTATAAGCCTTGCTGTTTGATTTTCATAAATCGCTTGTATTGCCCTTAAAAAGTTCTCTCCAACCTTTATTTCTTTCAATGTTTTTTTCATGAACTGCCAGGAAACTCTATCGAAGGCTTTTTCGGCGTCCAATGAAATAACTGCCGCTTGTTTCCCCCTATTATTTTCTTTCTTTTTTTTTTTTTTGAAATTAAATACTTATTAAATTTCAATTCTTACATCCACCAATATTTCCAACATTCTGTACATACCTTCCATTTGTACTTTCCATTTATACATTTATACATATTTTACAGGTTAAATTCCACTATATAATTTAATAAACTAAAGAAATCATAAGTATTCCCTTTGTGGTTGTCTCTTTTTCCTTACTTCGTCTTACACCCCATAATAGAAAGGAAGTACTACCAATAGTAAATACCATGGAAATATATAACTACACATATTATCTTTTTTTATCCTTTAACAAAAAACATGCTAAATGAGAAAAGAAAAAAAAAAGGAGAAAGAAGGATAGAAAAGAAAAAGAAAAAAAAGAGAAAAAAAAGGAAAAAAAAGGGGGGGGACAAAAGAAAGAAGAAAAAAAACAACAACCACAACAACAACGTAACATAACATAAAAGCTAAAAAGGAGAGAGAAAAAAAAGAAGAATAAGAAAAAAAGAAAAAGAAAAAAAGAAAGAAAAGAAAAACAGTAACATTCGAAAATTAATCCCTTAATTTAAACTTCCCATCCTATCCCTATGAACAGTCTTTTCGTCATTATGAATGTGCTCAACACTGCTATGTTATCTTTTACCTCCATTTCAGAACATTTCAGTTTCTACTTTTAGCCATATCATATATTACACTCCCACTACACTCCAGAGTCACTCAAAGGCCGCCATAGACTTTATACCGTTGTTGATGTTTTGCAGATACCTTCTATATTTCTCCCATTTTATCACAAAGGCTTGTCTGTTGTGTCCTCTTAAGGAGTTGGTCAGATGGGCCATCTCAGCGTATTCCTGTAGTTTAATTTGCCACTCCTTATGTCCGGCGCGTTCTCACCCTTCCAGTTCTGCGCTATCAAACTTCGCGCAGGCCGCCGATGCGTATAAAAAAATGTCTTTTAGTTTCTCTGGGATTTCGTTACCTATGATGCTAAGTAGGAAGGCCTCTGGTTTTTTACAAAATGTCAAACCCAAAATTTTTTTTAGTTCTTCATATACTAGATTCCAGAAAACTTTGATTTTTTTACAGGTCCACCACATATGAAACATATTACCATTGCTTTCTCCGCATCTCCAACAATTATTAGCTAGGTTTTTGTACATTTTGGAGAGCCTTGATGGAGTTAGGTACCATCGGTACTGCATTTTGAGCATATTTTCTTTGATGTTATAACATGCTGTGAACCTCATTGTAACCTTCCAAAGTTTTTCCCATTGATCTAGCATAATAGGGTGGCCGATATCCTGTGCCCATCTGATCATAACTTCTTTGACCTCCTCCTCCTTGACTTTCCATTCAAGGAGGATTTGGTACAATTTTGATATTATCTTGGTATTATTATTTAGTATCTCTGTTTCAAATTTGGACGGTTCCCTTGTAAATCCGTTTTTCCTATCCTGCTTGAAAGTTTCGTGCAATTGGTGATAGTCCAGCCAACTTGATAATTGCTCTTTAACCTCTTCGTACTTCCTAACTGTCAATCGATTATCCTCTTCTAACAGTAAGGTGTTATATGTTAACCAGCTCCCTTTCATGTTCCTCTTTTTGAGTGCCTTAGCCTCTTCTGGAGAGATCCACCCAGGTGTCTTTGGCGCTAGCAGCCCTTTATACCTTTCCCAGACTCTGAATAAGGCATTCCTAATAATGTGATTCGTAAAGCCTTTATGGATTCTCGCTTTCCCGTAATGAAGGTATGCATGCCAACCAAAGCGGTTGTCGTGCCCTTCCAAGTCCAACAGGTCCGTGTTTTTAAGTTGGCACCAGTCTTTAACCCAGGAAAGGCAGGCTGCTTCGTAATATAGTTTCAGGTCTGGCAGACCAAATCCACCTCTTTCTTTGTGATCTATAAGCAATACATGTTTAATTCTTGGTCTATTTCCTAACCAAATAAATTTTGAAATCTCTTTCTGCCATGCTTCAATACAGTCTGTTTTCCCTATAATTGGGATAGATTGGAACAGAAACAGTAGTTTGGGTAAAATATTAAGCTTAATCACCGAAATACGCCCCCAAAAGGATATTTTCAGTTTGCTCCATATCGCCAATTTCTTTTTCATTTCCGCCCATGTTTTAGTATAATTATCCTCGTATAGGTTTATATTTTTTGTGGTTATCCATATTCCCAGGTACTTAAACTTCTGGCATATTTAAGCTTTGTTGTTTCTCAATTTCTTCTTTTTCTTCAGGTGAGGTGTTTTTAACCATAAGTTTGGTTTGTTTATATTCAGTTTATAGCCCGCAGCCTTTCCAAATTTATCCATTATTTCCAATATTTTGAGCAGACTTTCTTTAGGGTTTTCAGATGTTATTATGAGGTCGTCCGCAAACGCTCGTATTTTATAGATATTCTTTCCCAGAGTTATACCCTTAATCTCTTTTTCTTCTCTAATTTTCTTATTTAGAACCTCCATAACTAAAATGAAAATCAGTGGGGAAAGCGGACACCCCTGTCTTGTCCCTTTATTAATTTCGCAACTCTCCGAAATGTTCCCATTAATTATAATTTTAGCCCTCTGCTTGCTGTAAATTGCTTGGATTCCTTTACAAATTGCTTCGCCAAATTCCATTCTTGCAGCAACTCCTTCATAAATCCCCATGACACGTTGTCAAACGCCTTTTCGGCGTCAACCGCCATTATTATCGATGGCTTATCAATATACCCTTCTAAATATTCCAAGATATTAATTACTCTTCTAATATTACTTTGCATAAGGCGGCCCGGGAGAAAACCTGTTTGATCTTCATGAATTATAGTTTGAAGGACTCTTTTCATTCTCTCCGCTAGAATATATGCATACAATTTATAGTCGTTGTTTAACAACGAGATGGGTCTGTAGTTGGTTATCATCAACTGGTCTGCGCCTTGCTTAGGAATCAAAGTTATGAAGCTTTCCTTCCAGGATTCCGGCATATTACCCTCTTCCAAAATACTATTCATCAATATTTTCAAAGGATCAAACAGAATATCTTCCAATTTCTTATAATAAATTGCCGGAAGCCCGTCTGGACCGGGCGTTTTCCCCAGCTTGGATCTCTTAATTGCCGTTTGAACTTCAAATGCTGAGATCGGGTCATTTAACCCTTTGTTTTGTTCACTGGTAATTTTGGGGAGGTTGCATGAGTTCAAATAATTATTAATCTCCTCTAGAGTTTCCCCTCCCTCTTTATAAAGTTTCGCAAAAAATGCTACAAAGCTATCTTCAATTTCTTTAGGGTTGGTTATTATCTTGTCGTCTATTTTTATCTTATTAATTATCCTTTCACTCTGTTGTTTTTTTAATTTCCATGCTAGAAGCCTACCCGGTTTATTAGCAAATTCAAAATTTTTCTGCTTCATTAATTTTATTTTCCATTCAATCTCTTCATTTATAATCATAGTATACTGGGATTGGAGCAATTTGATATTTCTTTTGATGTCCCTGTCCTCTGGCTTTTTATAAAGTTCTCTTTCCTTCAAACTGATTTCATTTAGTATTTCCTGTTTCTTCTTTTCCTTTTGTCTTTTCTGAATTGTATTTTCTTTTATAAAAAAGCCTCTAAGGACTGCCTTACTTGCGTCCCATACTGTCCTGATATCCGTTCCTTTGTCTAAATTGAATTCAAAAAATTCTTTCAATGTATTTTTAGCTCTCTCAGTTATTTTTTCATCATTTAAAAGAGTTTCATTTAGTCTCCACCTTACCTGTCTTTTATCCTTCCCTTGAAGCCAAACATAAACTGCGTTATGGTCAGATATAGTTTTGGAGTGGATCTCCGCTTTTGATATTTTTAGCGTTAATTCTTTAGATAGCCATATTGCATCTATTCTTCCCGCAGAACTATTAGGATCCGAAAAGTAAGTATATTCTCTCTCATTGGGGTGCCGCACTCTCCAGGCATCATTGAGATTCAACATCTCAGTTAGTTCAAAAAAGGGAGTTGGTAGTTTCGCTTGTTTATTTCCTGAGGATTTTTTTGTTCTATCAATTTCTGGTGTAGTCACACCGTTCAAGTCCCCCAGCAAAATTATTTTCTCTCCCACATAATCTATCAATCTCGTAAGTAGAGATTGATAGAATTCTTTCTTTTTCGTATTTGGAGCATAGATACCTGCTACAATTATCTTTTCCCCCTGTACGTTTATTTCTATTATTACTATTCTTCCATCAGAATCTTTATACCTTAATTTTGGTTCTAATTGGGGTCTTGCATAAATTACTACGCCTCTTTTTTTAACTTTATCAGAAGATATAAATTCCGATCCTAACTTTCTGTTGACAAGGACCCTTGTATGCTTTTGTGTAACGTGTGTTTCCTGCAAGCAGATCAAGTCTAGTTTTTGCCTTAGTAAGATATGTTCCGTTCTGTTTCTCTTAGCCTTATCGTTAAGCCCATTCACGTTCCAAGTTAATATTTTTAGATTCATTTTGACCTTTATTAATTTTCAGTTCAATAATCTGTTTCAAATTTTAAGGAGTTGGTATTTCAGATAAAAATTGCCCCAATAAGCAAAGGGGGGGGGAAATGAAATAAAAGAGCACTGGAAAAATATACAAATAAAGAAAAAAATCAGTGCTTTAACACAATTCCGTTCCTAGGTTCCCTCAGACTCCTCATTCGTTTCTGCCCCTGTTTCCCCCTATTATTTTCAAGGCATTCCATTATGTTTATTATATTTCTTATATTTCCCCTTGCATGCCTTCCTTTTATAAAACCCGCTTGATCCTTATGTATTAATTCATTCAGGGTATTAATCTATTGGCTAATATTTTGGCAAATATTTTATAATCACAATTCAGCAGCGATATTGGCCTGTAATTTTTTGGTGACTCTAAATCCACATTCTGCTTTGGTACTAATGTTATCAGCGCCTCTTTCCAAGATGTCGGGATAATTCCCTCCCTCAGGCTATTATTCATTATCTCCTTCAATGGTGGCAATATAACCTCCTCCAAACTCCAGTAATATTCAATTGGTAACCCGTCTGGGCCGGGTGCCTTGCCTTTTTTCATTTCTTTAATTGTATCTTTTATCTCTGTCAGGGTAATATCTTTATTCAACATATTGGTTTTTTCTAATGATAGTTGTGGTAATCTATATTTTAATAAAAATTCATCAATATCTTTATCTTGAATCTCTTCCTTTTGATATAATAGTTTGTAATACTCTTCAAAGACTTTCATAATTTCACTTGTTTTATTTATTATATTTCCATCTGATTTTATCTGATTTATTAACCTTTCATTCTTTCTTTTATTTATTTTCCAACTCAATAGTTTACTGGGTTTATTTGCCCATTCGAAATTCTTATATTTCCAAAATTGAATTTGCTGGTTCATTTCTTGATCTATGATTGTTTGATATTGCGATCTTAGGATTTTTATTTCATGTTCCAATTCTTTTTTTCCAGTTTTATATAGAGCTTTTTCTTTATTCTTTATTTCTTTTAATAAATCTAATTGGATTTTTTCTTTATTTCTTTTGTTAATTGCATTTTGTTGGATAAAGTACCCTCTCACCACAGCTTTTCCTGCGTCCCAGACCGTTTTTAACTCTACTTCTCCATTATTATTTAGTTTAAAGAACTCCTTCATTACTTCCTTTGCTCCATTTTTAATTTTATTATTATTTAATAGGAACACGTTTAGACTCCATTTTTTACTTTTATCATGTTTCTCTTCATCAAAAATTGTTGTTACTGGGCTATGGTCAGACAGTGTTTGGGGTCCGATCTCTGTTTTTATATTTAATGATAGCTCCTTTGGAACCCAGACTCCATCAATCCTACTCGCGGTATGATGTCGACTAGAAAAATGGGTAAATTATTTTTTTACAGGAAATTTATATCTCCAAGCATCTATCAAGCCATGATTCTCCATAATTTCCAGAAATATTTTTGGTAATTTATACCCCTTCTTTTTCTTTAAAGTCGTTGATTTATCTAATTCGGGATTTACCACTCCATTAAAGTCCCCCATGATATACAAAGAATTAAAGAAAATAATTAAATATTCCTTTAAGAAAAATATTGAAACATTCCTTTTAAGAATGCTGGGCAAGGATATCCAGGCAAAAGACAGAACCATAATCATGTATGCAACAGTTTCAGCCAGACTCCTAATAGCGAGAAACTGGAAATCAGAAAGAGTACCAAATAAAGAGGATTGGCAACTAAAAATGATGATGTATTATAATCTAGCATCAAAATATGAGGAATTAAAAGGGATAAAGGAAAAGGAGAGAGAAAATAACTGGAAGTCATTTAAGGATTATATCAAATTACATATTGAAAAGGCTGATCTCTTGGCAGAGTTGTAAAGGCTCAAGTAAATGGGGGAAAGAAGAAATAAAAGAAGATATAAGGGCATGCAGATAGAACAAGGAGCAAATACAAATGTTGTAACGGGGAGGTTGAGAAGCAACCGAGGGGGGGAGAGAAATCTCCCAGGGAGGGGGGAAAGGGGAATGACTGTAAAAAGGATGTGAGATGTATGTTTTTGTCTTTGTCTATGTAACTTTTGTGTAATTTTTTTTGACTCTGTAAGACTAAAAATAAAATAAAAGGTTTTAAATTTAAAAAAGAATCTAATACTAAATATGTTGGTTAATGACAAACAACACAGGTAATGAACACACACCCAACTCCCTTCAGTTCTTCTCCATTTGTTCCTGAGGCTCTAATCCCTTTTTGTTTCCATTTCAGACTGTGAGGTATCAGAAATCATGACCAAAGGTGACCACAATAAAATCCCCAGGGAGAAGCCATGTAAAAATTTGGAGTGTGGAGAAAGCTGCAGTCACAGCTCCCATTCCACTTCCAATCAACAAAATCTAATTGGAAAGAAACTCTATCAGTGCATGGAATGTGGAAAGAGCTTCAGGATGAAAGACAGTCTCACTTCCCATCAAAGAATTCACACAGGGGAGAAACCCTATCAGTGCATGGAATGTGGAAAGAGCTTCAGTCAGAGCGCCCATCTCACATCCCATCAAAGAATTCACACAGGGGAGAAACCCTATCAGTGTGTGGAATGTGGAAAGAGCTTCAGTCAGAGCTCCTCTCTCACTTCCCATCAAAGAATTCATATAGGGGAGAAACCCTATCAGTGTGTGGAATGTGGAAGGAGCTTCAGTAGGAAGGACGGTCTCACTTCCCATCAAAGAATTCATACAGGGGAGAAACCATATCAGTGTGTGGAATGTGGAAAGAGCTTCAGTAGGAAGGGCAGTCTCACTTCCCATCAAATAATTCATATAGAGGAGAAACCCTATCAGTGTGTGGAATGTGGAAAGAGTTTCATTGATGGCTCCTCTCTCACTTCCCATCAAAGAATTCATACAGGGGAGACACCCTATCAGTGTTTGGAATGTGGAAAGAGATTCAGTCACAGCTCCAAACTCGCTTCCCATCACAGAATTCATACAGGGGAGAAACCCTATCAGTGCTTCGAATGTGGAAAGAGCTTTAGTCACAACCATAGTCTCACTTCCCATCAAAGAATTCATACAGGGGAGAAACCCTATCAGTGCTTCGAATGTGGAAAGAGCTTTAGTCACAGCCGCAGTCTCACTTACCATCAAAGAATTCATACAGGGGAGAAACCATATCAGTGCGTGGAATGTGGAAAGAGGTTCAGTAGAAAGAACAGCCTCACTTCCCATCAAAGAATTCATATAGGGGAGAAACCCTATCAGTGTGTGGAATGTGGAAAGAGCTTCTGTCAGAGCTCCCATCTCACTTTCCATCAAAGAATTCATACAGGGGAGAAACCATATCAGTGTGTGGAGTGTGGAAAGAGCTTCAGTCATAGCTCCTCTCTCACTTCCCATCAAATAATTCATACAGGGGAGAAACCATATCAGTGCATGGAATGTGGGAAGAGCTTCAGTAGGAAGGACAATCTCACTTCCCATCAAAGAATTCATATAGTGGAGAAACACTATCAATGTGTGGAATGTGGAAAGAGCTTTACTGATGGCTCCTCTCTCAATTCCCATCAAAGAATTCATACAGGGGAGAAACCCTATCAGTGCTTCGAATGTGGAAAGAGCTTCCGTCAGAGCTCCCAACTCACTTCCCATCGAAGAATTCATACAGGGGAGAAACCCTATCAATGTGTGGAATGTGGAAAGAGATTCAGTAACAGCTCCTCTCTCACTTCCCATCAAAGAATTCATACAGGGGAGAAACCATATCAGTGCGTGGAATGTGGAAAGAGCTTCAGTAAGAAGGAGAGTCTCACTTCCCATCAAAGAATTCATATAGGGGAGAAACCCTATCAGTCGGTGAAATGTGGAAAGAGCTTCTGTCAGAGTTCCAATCTCACTTCCCATCAAAGAATTCATACAGGGGAGAAACCATATCAGTGTGTGGAATGTGGAAGTAGCTTCAGTCAAAGCTCCCGACTCACTTCCCATCAAAGAATTCATACAGGGGAGAAACCATATCAGTGCGTGGAATGTGGGAAGAGCTTCAGTAGGAAGGACAATCTCACTTCCCATCAAAGAATCCATACAGGGGAGAAACCCTATCAGTGCTTTGAATGTGGAAGGAGCTTCAGTAAGAAAGAAAGTCTCACTTCCCATCAAAGAATTCATACAGGGGAGAAACCATAGCAGTGAGTGGAATGTGGAAAGAGCTTCAGTAAGAAGGAGAGTCTCACTTCCCATCAAAGTATTCATACAGGGGAGAAACCCTATCAGTGCTTCGAATGTGGAAAGAGCTTCAGTCATAGCTCCAATCTCACTTCCCATCAAAGAATTCATACAGCGGAGAAACCCTATCAGTGTGTGTAATGTGGAAGGAGCTTCAGTAAGAAGGAAAGTCTCACTTCCCATCAAATAATTCATACAGGCGAGAAACCATATCAGTGCTTTGAATGTGGAAAGAGCTTCCGTAGGAAGGACTGTCTCACTTCCCTTCAAAGAATACATACAAAGGTCGGAAAAACCATTATACAGCCTTAGGAACCAGGCAAATTAGCCTCTTTTTAACCAGACCTTTGGCTGATTGACATCTAATGCCCTTTTAAAATGTGGTGTTTTGTGTTTTTATATTGTAATATCCTGAACTCTATGGGTGTAGGGAATAGGAGCCAACTCTTAAAGCCCTAGGGATCTTTGCCCCCCCCCCAATTTTTTTGAGGAGGTGTGGCTTTTGCCACTCATTATGGAGACGTCATACTGGGGGAGAGAGAGAAAGGGTTTATTGACTGACCAATGAGAAAACCCAGGGGTGGACCCTAACTGTGTTTAAGTCTTAAAACAGGGATTTTGGCAATTAGTTCGGATGGTTTCTTTTCTCTATTTTTCTTTTCTTTTTAATCCAAGCTTTTTTTGAAACAACATATATACATAATTACCAAAATTACCAATAATTCCCTAACATAAAATATAATACCTAAATTACAACAACTACATAATTATATGCTTATAAAAGACACCACCCACCCTCTACTTCCCTCCACAGCAATTTGACTTCTTTATATTTCTTTATACTCTTTGTCCTTGCATTCTATAGTAGATTATATTTGTTAAATTCTGGTTTTTTCTTCTTTCTTTTTTGGTTTTGTTATTGCTTACATTGTTTATTCTAAGCCTATTTGCATGTCGTTTTTAGAACAACATTTTGACATATAATCTTCCAAATACTTCCTCTCCATTCTTAACTTTTGATTTGCTTGGTATCTTATAATTGAGGTTAATTTTGCCTATTCTATATACTCACTTAATCTGCAAATCCACTCTTCTTTTGATGTTATTTCCTGAGATTTACATTGAGTGGCAATCACTACCCTGGCAGCTGTTGTTGCATACAAAAAGATTGTTTTTTTCATATGTGGTATATCTTTGCCCACCAGCCCTAACAGATAAGCTTCGGGATTTTTTTATCAAGGGGATTTTTAACATTTTCTTGAGTTCCTCATATATTATTTCCCCAAAATTCTTTATTTCCTTGCAACCCCATCACATATGAATTGTCGTTCAAGGTTCCTTGTTACATTTCCAACAAAGGTTGGATTTTAATTTATAAATTTTGGCGAGTTTGACTGGTGTTAAATACCAGCTGTAAAACATTTTAACCAAGTTTTCCTTTATCGTGTAGCAGGTGGTAAAGTGAATATCCTTGCGCTAGAGTTTCTCCCATTGTTCTAAATATATAGTGTGGCCGATGTCTTGTGCCCATTTGACCATTGTTTCTTTTACTTCTTCATCCATTAAATCATAGTCTCATAATAGTGTGTAAATTTTCAATAATAATTTCTTATTGTTTTGTAGTATAATGTTTTAAATAGCGATTGTTCTTTAGCGAAACCTTTTCTTTGGTCTGCATTAAACATGCTTTTTAATTGTATATATTGCCAATTGTCCATCCCATATTGTTTTAATTCTTCATATGTTTTTCATTTTAACTTTCCTTCTGTGGCAAGAACCACCTGGGTAAAGCATATTATACCTAGTGCCTTATTCCTGTATTGGTTATGTGCTTTACATATATACATTTTGCTTTAGAAATCATAATTCTGAATAATGCATCTCTCACCGTGCTCTAAAAAGCTGAACTTTGGATGGTAAGCTCATTTAGTTGCGTCTGCAGTTTGCGAAGAGGAACATTCAATATAGACACCCAGGTCAGGATGACATGATGTCTTGCAAGGCAGGATATGAAACTTGGTTGGTTTCCATATAGATGTTCCAGGATGTCTGATAAAAGGGGATTTACGCCATGCCTGTCAAAAGGGAAATTTTTGCTTTGCTTTGCTGATAATACTGAACATACGGAAATCACTAATGAGCAATGCCTAATAAGGAACATGTATCCTGAAATTTTGGAAGGAAGAAGTAATCTTTATATGGTCAATAGGAAGGGCTATGCCCAAGTTTAGTGGTCAATGTTGTGATACTTTGTGTGATGTCAAAAGGGGTATAAAAGTCCAAGACACCCAGTGTTCGGGGCTCAGTCCATTTGCCACTGGGCCTATTGCTGCCAGCAATAAAATCTTATTTTCTTTTTCTCCAAACTTTTGTGCCTGTGATCCTTGAGAGTTATTTTTCAAAGGCAACTGGGTTCACTCACAACATTTCCAATATTTTTCTATATGTTGCCCTGTTCGGATTCATATTGAGTTTTTTAACTGCATGGGCTTCTAATGGAGAGATCCATAAAGGGATTTGTAGCTCTAATAGCTGTTTATATATATTCCAAACTTTAAAGAATGAATTTCTGAGTACAGTGGTACCTCGGGTTAAGTATGCTTCAGGTTAAGAACTCCGCTTAAGAACAGAAATCGTGCTCTTGTAGCGCAGCGACAGCAGGAGGTCCCATTAACTAAAGTGGTGCTTCACGTTAAGTACGCTTCAGGTTAAGAACGGACCTCCGGAACGAATTAAGTACTTAACCCGAGGTACCACTGTATATGATTTTTGAAGCCGTTATGTACCTTTATCTTCTTGTACGCTAGGTAGGCATGCCATCGATATCTATTGTCGAAACTTTCTAAATTTAAAATACTGGTGTTTTCCATTATAATCCATTCTTTTAGCAATGCCAGACATTCTGTTTCATAGTATAATTTTAAATTTGGTAATGACAGTCCTCCTCTCTCCTTTTTATCTGTTAAAAGTTTATACTTTATGTGTGGTTTTTTGGTTTGCCATATGAATTTTGTTAAATCTTTTCTCCTTTCCTCAAAACAATTTTCTTTAATTATTATAGGTATTGTTTGGAACAAATATAACATTTTTGGTAAAACATTCATCTTAATTATAGATATTCTCCTCATTAATGTCAGTTTTAATCTACTCCTGGTTTCTACATCTCTTCTAATTTCCTTCCAGAACTTTTCATAATTGTTTCCAAATACCGGTAGATTAATATTTTTCATTGTCAATTCTATACCTAAATATTTTGCTTTTGTAAGAATTTCCAAACCTAATTTCTCCTGTAATTCACTCTTTTCTAATTCCTGCATATTTTTTACCATAAGTTTTGCTTTTGACATATTTGTCTTGAAGCCCACTACTTTCTCGAAATCATTAATTATCCTCAGTGCTTTCATTAAACTGGTTTATGGCTCCTCATTTGTCAATATAATATCATCCAAAAAGCTCTAATTTTGAAGACCTCCTTGCCTAATGTAATTCCCTTTATCTCTTTCTTTCCTTATTTCTGAAATCAAGATTTCCAAAGTTAGTATAAAAAGTAGCGGTGAAAGCCGGGTTGTCGTTGTTGTTCAGTCATTCAATCATGTCCGACTCTTCGTGAACCCATGGACTAGAGAAGGCCAGGCGCGCCTATCTTTCACTGCCTCCCGCAGTTTTTCCAAACTCATGCTAGTCTCTTTGAGAACGCTGTCCAACCATCTCATCCTCTGTTGTCCCCTTCTCCTTGTGCCCTCCATCTTTCCCAACAGCAGGGTGTTTTCTAGGGAGTCTTCTCTTCTCATAAGGTGGCCAAAGAACTGGAGCCTCAACTTCAGGACCTGTCCTTCCAGTGAGCACTCAGGGCTGATTTCTTTAAGGATGGATAAGTTTGATCTTTTTGCTGTCCATGGGACTCTCAAGAGTCTTCTCCAGCACCATAATTCAAAAGCATCAATTCTTTGGCGATCAGTCTTCTTTATGGTCCAGCTCTCACTTCCATACATTACCTTTCTCTATATTTAAAAGATCCGTCTTTTCGCTATTTATTACTAAACAGACCTGCTGGTTTTAATATATTTCATTTATTGCTCTGCAGTAGTTTTTGCCCAGCCTTGCTGCTTCCACTGCTTCCTGAAGATATGATCTTGATAGGTTATCGAAAGCCTTCTCGGCATCTATTAATATAAATGATGCTTTTTTATTAGGTCTCAATTCCAAATATTCAATTAGATCGATTACTATTCTCATGTTTGCTTTTATATGCCTATTTGGGAGGAATCTTGGTCTTGGTCTGGATCTATTACATCCTTTAGAACAGATTTCAGCCTACTTACTGTGAACTGGGGAAAGCTTTGCGCAAAGGACAGCTGTGCAAAGATGCTGCTGGCCACCAGGTTTCTGGTCTCCTGGCTTTCTTCAATGGTGTAGCTTTGGAGATGCTGCGGGAGAGAAGAGCGTCTCAGAGTCAGGCTGTAACGGATCTGCCCTTAGGCAGGGTATGTTGAGAAACCCCAGCATGTGAAGAGTTAAGATTCCGTCTGTTTGAGTGGCAGTTCGCTCGCAGGAGGCGGGTCTTTTCGCCCTTTAAAAGGAGGGAACGGCAGTTGGTCAGGGGGAGAATGAGGGAGTAAGTGGTGACTCAGGGAGAGAGGGTTAGAGACCAGGATAGTGGTGGGTAGGCTAGGCTAGGTCGAAAGTTTAGTATGTTATACTGAATAGAAAACCTTTTATGCTGTTATGAAACTGCGTTTAAACTTTTGATTCTCTGAAACCGTTATGCTCTATAAAGAAAATAAAGACTAGTTTTGTTGCTATAAGTCAGTTGTCGTCGATTCTTGGGTCCAGCGGGTTATAACTGCTCATGAAGGGGTGAACCCAGGGAAGAGTCCAAACTGTCCTGCAGGGTGTTAGTTTGTGTCTTAGGGGATTCACTCAGGAGGAGCTAGCGGGCTGAAACATTGTTTATGCCACTGAGTTGCTAAAAGGGTTTAGCAGACTGCTACAGTGAGGGATCTAGAGAGAAAGACCCTGGGGCTGTAGGCAATAAGGTGTTTAACCCCTGAAGCCCAGAGCAAGGATTATAAACGGCCGCGGCAGCTGGACAAAGACACTCCGGTTACTGAGATACTCCCGTTTTGTAACTACCAGGGAGTTAACTTCATTGACGGACCTCCGATGGACAGGTGGGGTGGTTAATTAGTCTGACCTGGAACACATGTGCAATAAAAATAAATAAATAAATTAGTAACAGGGGAGAGGAGTGTAAAAGGGAGGTTTGTTGCTATACTGTGAACTGGGGAAGCTTTGCACAAAGGACAGCTGTGCAAAGATGCTGCTGGCCGCCAAGTTTCTGGTCTCCCCGCTTTCTTCAACGGTGTAGCTTTGGAGATCCTGCGGGAGAGAAGAGCGTCTCAGAGTCAGGCCAACTCTGGGCCAAAGCTCTTTCTCCACACTTGGAAAAGGCCGCTGCTCCACTCTGGGCAACCCTAAAACCACCCTGATGTCATCAGGACACTTACATTGATTAACTGGAGGAGGGTGTCAGCATTGGGGGCCTCTGTAAGGAGACCCTCCTGCAGGTGGTGGAACGGACCCTTCAGATCCTTTGGGAAAAGAGTGGTTAAGTCCGGGGTTGAATTACGTAAGAGACACCCAAAGACAAGCTAAAGACAAAGGACCTCCCTCCCTGTGATGATGCTCCTCAGGCACACAAAGAAGTCCCTCAAACATGCAGAGCAGAGGAGAGACATCAGCTCTGGGGGGGGGGCAGTCAGAGGATGGTTCCGACCCCAAAGGCCAGGCTTGGCTTTCTAGGGGATCCACAACCACATGTCCTAAGCCAGCAGGGTCCTTCTCTCTGGCAGATGCACATGCCCCTCCCCAAAGCCCCTCCCCTCCCACCCCCACCTCCCCATGGGGGTCCCTCCCCAGGATGGCCTCTGCTGTCCGGTGCTTGGACACCTGAAGGGTGTGGAGGCCTCTCAGGGCAGCTGCCTGGCAGCTCTGTATCACCTGGAGCAAGAAATCTTGCTCCGGCTCCAGTGGCTGAAATGGCAAAAGTCAGGCTGTCAGTTCCTCTTGAGCGGAGGGCTCCTCCGCATCCGAGAGTTCAGAGTGGGGGGCAAAGAGCCCGGGCAGTTGGGGGGGGGACACAGATCTGAGGGATCCTCTCCCTGCTCTTGTTTTCTCCAATACACACTTGCTGGATGGAAGAAAACCCAAGAAGAGGAAAATATGGGGACAGGTGACTTCATCTCAGAGCACCTGCTGGCCCAGTTCTTCCAAGAGTCTTCTTCTGGATTCCTCAGCTTCTCCTCAAAGTCCTACTACAGGGGTGGGACACCCCAAACACTGAGCAGATGGAGCCTGCAGCAGGTCCAGCTGTCTGGCTCTTTGCATCTTTTGACCAGCTGTTCCCCCCCTCCAGATCCTGCACCCTGAGCTGCCCCCTAGCCCTTCATTGTCCACATTTGCTCACCTAACATCACAGCGGGGCCACCCTGTTCCTCCGCCAGCAGCTGAACAGGGCCCTCAAGCGCCTGAACCTAGAAGGGAGGAGCAGGGTGGAGAGAATGACTCAGGAGCCTCAACAGGTGGGGTGTGTTTGTGTCTGGGGGGGCGAGAGAGGAAGGTGGTGGAGTCTTCCTTAGAGCCAGAGAGACCCCCATGAAGGGGGAGAAGGCCGATGGCATTGGGTAGCTGGAGGGATGCAAGATGGAACCAGGCAGAAGTGTAGTGGTTGTAGGGCTGGGCTAGGAGGAGCTGGGAGAACAGGGTTCGAAACACGACTCAGTCATGAAGTGCCCTGGTGGACCCTGGGCCAGCCTAGCCTAATTCACAGGCTTATTTTGAGGATAACAATTGTTGGCAGGGAGAGATGGGCAGTTGGAGAGATGCAAAATAAATGTAAATAATGAGAGGGGAGAGAAAAGGGGAAAGCTGTGGAAGAGTGTGGAGGAGCTGAGCTCTCTGGAAAAGACTGGCCGGGTAAATTTCTAGAGAGCCAAGGGGCTAGAGTGCTGGGGACCCCAGGACACACACACACCAAGAGAAAGGGAAGGAATCCTACTTACAGCCTGCCCATTTCTTCCAGGAAACATTCCCACCCTACTCTCTAAACTAGCTAACTATCTAAAATGCCCATCCAAGCCTAACTCAGACCCCCACCCCAAACCCAGCCCTAAGCCTATCCCTAGCCCTAACTACCGGTACCCCTCTATGTACAAAAGAAATATATACAATATATATACGAAATAGGCACAAATGTGCACAAAATAAAAAGGTAAAATAAAAATATTAAACTAAAGAACAATAAAATAAAAATATTAAAAAAGAACAAAAATATTAAAATAAAAAAAACAAATCAAATAAAAACAAACAAACAAATAATTAACCACGAAAGCTCGCCCGTGTCAAGAATCTCAGTGGGCTGAAATCAAGAAAATCAACCAAAATAAAAACAACAGCTGTGAGGAGGAAGGAGGGCTATGGGCTGCTTTGTGCAAAATAAATAAAATAAAGTGTTTAAAAAAAATATAAATAAATAAATAAAAGTAATAAATTAAATCAGAATCAAAATAGGTGGGAGATTGTATGTTTGCATGTATTTATCTGTAAGCTTTTTTAATAAAAAAAATTCAATAAAAAATTAAATTATTAAATCAGAATCAAAATAAGAAATTGAGAATATAAGAATCCACTGAACGCCTCGCCTCATCCTTCCTCAACCACCACCAACTGCAGAGTGAGGGGCAAAGAGCCCAGCCAGCGGAGAGCGGTCTGAGGGGTCCAATCCCTGTTCTGGTTCTCTCCCCATTGGCTTTCTGCAGGAATGGCTTCCCATGCCCTAAGCCAGCAGGCTTATGTTATGTACTGAGTTGAATAGGATCCAAAATCCAACGCTTCGTCCCTGTCTAAAATCCATTTGCGGATTTTGTCTTTATCCCATGAGGTGAAAGCGGCAAAGTCTGGGGAGGGAATAGCGTTCGCAAATGGTCACCATGCCTTTTGACCAAGTACGACTGGTGGTAATGGCTAGAAAGGCTTGTTTGGCAAGTGATGAGTTTGAGGCTTCTGCAAGTGATTTATAGTAGATGATTATCCTAATATGGGCTCTTGCGACTCTAGATGGAAGTCCCAATTCCAATCTTAGTTGGGCAGATATGGTCCCATTGGACAACGCTCAGTATTTAAATACTTGGGCATTACCTTCCACCATAGACTATCTTGGTCAGCCAATCACCTTGGCCGGCTGCCAAACCTTGGGAGCCCTGGTGAAATTCTTCTATGCAAAAGGAGGCCAGCTGGTGGCGCCAATCAGAAAGGCCTAATATCAGCAAAATACCCCCAATGCTGCTATATGGGGTGGAAATATGGGGGTGGAATCTGAAAATGCTCCAGCGACTGGAGACTCTGCAAAACCTCCTGGCAATAAAATTTTTGGAACCCCCCTCCTATATTTCAAGGGAGATGTCTTTGGCCCCGCCCAAAAGGTTTTTGCCAAGAGGGAGAGGGCTGAGCTGGGTGGACTCAGCTTTGCAAGGGTTAAAGGGAACTGAGCTGGCTTCCTAGAGAGGACAGGAAGCAAGAGGGCGCCAGGTCCCTCCCTCCACAGTCATTTCCTGCAAGGGCTGCATGGCTGTCCCCTCCTGGGATCTGGTGAGTCTCCTCTCCCCCCCCCCCCCAGAGGGTGCAGTGGGGAGGCGGTGGGGGTCCCAGGGCTGCAGCAGGGGAGGATGCCAGCCTGGGGAGCCTGATCTGCTCATGCAGGGGGAGGAGAGGGTCCTGCCAGGGAGGGGCGAGGTCTGCAGTGCTCTCCTTCTTGGAGATCAGAGGATCCCAAATTCATTCAGCCTTTCAGAAAAAAATGACTCCCACGAAATCTCCCTTCTTTAAACAAAGGTGTCACTAGGACTTTAACTCTGTGTGACATCACTCAGCATCATTGCACAACAGAGGAAACGTGCAAATGTTTTTCTAAAGGTGGACGAGGAGGGGGACTAGCCCCTCTCCCCAAAAAAACAACCACGTGGAAGAAGGAAGTTAAGGTGGGAGAGAAAGAGCAGGAATACAGAGAGGGATCCCAGCTCATAGTCTGGCTGCTTGCTGCATTGCAAACCAGTTTCCCAATCAACTCCAAGGGCAGCTCCACATGGAGGCCACTGCAGCAATCCCCTCACACCCAGAGCAGGGCATCCCAGGACCACATCCTCTCTGTCCCAAAGGGATTGTTGCTGGTAAAGCAGCCGGAAATGGACGCTGCTACTCCCTGAGCCTCCAGGGACCTTGACATCAATGGCTGTGTGTGTGAGTTAAGCTAATAATATTTCAAGGGAGATGTCTTCGGCCCCACCCACTTGGCCCTCAGAGGGTTGGCTAGATAAATACCTGGCCCCCAGAACAAAGAAAAAGGGACCCCCACCCCAGGAGTCTGAATTGACAGCGGCAGAGAGTCCAAGTGCAAGAAAAGGAGACAGAAGCAGGGGATTGGGGGTGGGGGTGGAGAGCAACTCCTGAGGACCCCCGGGTGAGGACCCCCACTAGAGCCAAGCATCCATTTTTCACAAGATACAAACAATTTGCTTGTCAGTCGGTTCTGACTTCATGCATTGACTGGAAGGCAGCAGAAAACAAGTTGATTAATTTCACAGAAATCCCTTCAGTTGCCTCCACATTTTCAGTTGCTAGAAGGCTAGAGACTTATTTCTTCTCCTCTTCCTCCGCCTCTTTCTTTTCAAAAAGATAGCTCATGGTCTGGGATGTGGTGCAGTCCAGCTCTGGTTCCCAGCAAGACTCTTCCATGCTTGCTCAGGGAACCATTCCCACCCCCACCCTCCAAATTCTTTAACAGAACAATGTGTTTGCTTTGTAGGATTAGCTAGAGCTTTTCATTAGGACAAGAGGCTTCCTGAGAGCACAGATGGATGAGCGAGACTCATCTGGCCCTGGAACAGAAAGAGGCCATGTCAACCAAACTGGGAGCAGTGGGGGATTCTGGGAAAACACAGTGCAGAAGATCCTGGGTGAGGAGGCCACCCTCTGCTCAGAGATGCAGAGCCAGCAGTTGAGGCAGTTCTGCTGCCAGGAGGCCAATGGACCCCGAGAGGTTTGCAGCCGACTCTACCACTTTTGCCACCAGTGGCTGAAGCCAGAAAGGCACACGAAAGCTGAGATGCTGGACTTGGTGATCTTGGAGCAGTTCCTGGCTGTCCTTCCCCCGGAGATGGAGAGCTGGGTGAGGGAATGCGGAGCGGAGACCAGTTCCCAGGCGGTGGCCCTGGCCGAAGGTTTCCTCCTGACTCAGGCAGAGGAGAGAAAGCAGGTGAGAGAGACTTTTCTCTGGGTACTCCGAAGGGGCTCCAAACAGGACAGGGAACATCCCATAATGGTCTGCTGATGGCTCATCCTTTTTTGAGGAAAGCATCCGTGGAATGAGATCTCACACCCCTCAATTCTTTGTCATTCTCTTTCTAATATTTCTCCCCATTCTCTGTTTTGAATCCTTGTTTCTGTTTCAGGAAAAGGATCCTTTTGCAGAAATGGACCTGGATTCCTGTGAGGCAGAGAGGCCTCCGTTGGACACCAGAGAGAGGCCACTGGGTAAGGAGGAAGGTGGGTTTTCTCTGTTTGGTCTCATTCTGTTGGTTTTCCAACTCATCTGAGGGTTCTTTTCATCTTGTTTTGGGGGGAGAAAGTTGGGAACAAGGGTCCAGAGGAGGGGAGATGTATTTCTGCACAACATATGAAATGGGCACAAACGCCCAAATGCTCTCAGCAGCTAAGGCTTTCTCAAAACCCATCTGTCGTTAGAGATGCCCTGTTTCACCTGTGAGAGAAGCAGACACTCCTGGCATTCTGTTTACCTTTTCTCTCTTGCAGGTGACAGAATGATGCCGGCAAGACCTCATGATCCGTCTTTTCATGGGGGCAGAAGGGAAGCAGCGGCTGTGGAGCCAGATCAGGTCAGGGGAAGCTGCCTTGTGGGGACAGAGGCCGAGGGCTGGAGCAATGTAATGGACTGGTTGGGCACAGAGGAATGGTGGGAGGAAGCAGCCGGGCAACCAGGAAGGGAAGATGGCTCAGAGTCGAAGAAGTGGAGATAGAAGGAGGATGGGCAGTCAGAGGGGGAAGAGGGAGAAGCCTTGGAAGAGGAGGTGTCAGAAGCTGAAGGAGTACAGCACTTAGTGAGCAGGGAGAGTCTGTGGCAGAATGCAGTGCAGAATCAGAGGCAGAAGAGGAAGGAGGCGAGTGGGAGGAGGAAGGTTGAGAGGCTGAGGTGAGTCAGAATAAGGGGGAGACACCAGTGTCTCTCTCTCCTTTTGCCATAAGCCACCCTCCCTGCTTGTCTCTCAGAGCCAGGAGACCCCCTGCATTGCAGGGAAATCTGCTAGATCATCCAAGACAGATGGCCATCCAAAATAGGTTTATTTTATTTCTAGATTGATCACTGAATGCTAAAATTGGTTTTTAAGCAGTGGACAAATGAGAACATATAGTGCCAGGATTCGCCTAACCAGCCCCATCTGCTGCAAAATGGGGCCTGCCCCCCATTTCTCCCCCTCTCCATGCCCCCATGAACCCCTTGAAATTGGCACTAGGGCATTGGGAGGGAACTCCCCAGAACAGCTCTCGAGGAGAGGAGAAATTGGATACTTCCATCAGGGAAACTGGAATGCTTTCATAGGCAGAATTACTTGGAAAACATAAGGTGGAATACCACCTATTTCTTCAAAGATGAATACCCATAATTAAAATGAAGAATAAAATAAGCATCTATAAATAAAATGTGCAGCAAAGCAATCCCATTGAAACAACACCGTAATTTACAGGAAGGAAACAACAGAGCATTGTGTAGCAGATCATATTGATGCTGTCTCAGAGGAGGACATTTCCGTTTTTCTTTCAGGGTCCAGTGTGCTTTGCAGATGTCGCTGTTTGTTTCACGGACGAGGAGTGGGCGTTGCTGGATCCTGACCAGAGAGCTCTGCATAAGGACGTCATGGAGGAGAATCATGGGATCGTGGCCTCTCTTGGTAAGGCTCAATGTGGGATCGTCCTATCTGCCTGGAAATTCAAAAATACCTCTATGTGACCAACCTCATATATTTTCACAGAACTCACAGTTTTTTCTTTGAACAATCTTCTTCAAATTATTGCTTTTTCTACCACGATTGTGCTGCTCTGTACTGCCCAGGCCATCTTAAATGTCAGCTTCAGAATTGTTAGGAAAGATAAGTAGCTTCAGGTTTTCTGTTTTTGTTTTTGCTCTTGTCAGTCTTGGGTTGACCAAAGAGACGGCTGACATTGGAGGTGGAGGGGATGCCATGACTGGGCAAAACAAAATCCACCCCAGAGAAGAGCCAGGCTTATTGAATCTCAGGTATTAGTAGCAGTGAGGATGATGATGATGATGGTAATACAGTGGAACCTTGGTTTACAAACTTAACCTTTTCCGGAACAGGAGTGTTCTTAAATCGAGGTACCACTGTAGTAATAATTATAATTTATATTTATACTCTGCCCATCTGGCTTAGTTGCCCCTGCCCTCTGGGCGGCTTCCAACACATATATAAACATGAAACATAAATAATAATAATCTGATCCCATATAAAAAGATCATCAACTTTAAAATGAACAAATGTGCCATTTCTATAATTTTATTATGTTCTACAACCTCACTAAATAAAAGAACACAAAAAACCAACTTGATAGCAATCACATAACACACTAACAAAAGTCAAGCTAAGCAAGTTGTGCTTCCTTTTTCTGGTTATTTGGCTATAACGTTTGCTAGCATACGGATAATTGAACAAACTTTGTTGGATTACATTCTTGATTAATTATGTTCCCATTGATATATAATTTTATATTACTCCAGAAAAAGTAGTGTTATGAGCCATCAAACCTCTGAAATACACTTTTTCCCAAAAGGCTTCCACAGTTTTGACCACCACTATATATCAAACAAAGCAACATTCAACAACTCATCAGAATCTAATAATAAATATGTTGGTTAATAACAAACAACACAGGTAATCAACACACACCTAACTCCCTTCAGTTCTTCTCCATTTGTTCCTGAGACTCTAATCCAGGGGTAGGCAACCCAAGGCCCGTGGGCCAGATGCGGCCCAATCACCTACATCCAGCCGCAGAAGGTCCGGGAATGAGTGTTTTTACATGAGTATAATGTGTGCTTTTATATAAAATGCATCTCTGGTTTATTTAAGGGGCATACGGATTCGTTCATTTCCCCCCCAAAAATATAGTCCGGCCCACCAAGTGGTCCGAGGGACGGTGGACTAGCCCATGGCTGAAAAAGGTTGCTGACCCTTGCTCTAATCCCTTTTTGTCTCCATTGCAGATTGTGACGAATTGGAAATCGAGAACAAGGGTGACCATTGTAACATCCCCAGAGAGGAGAAGCCATGTAAAAATTCGGAGTGTGGAGAAAGCTGCAGTCAGAACTCCCATTCCACTTGCTGTCAACAAAATCTCATTGGAAAGAAACTCTATCAGTGCATGGAATGTGGAAAGAGCTTCAGTCAGAGATCCTCTCTCACTAAGCATCAGAGAATTCATACAGGGAAGAAACCCTATCAGTGTGTAGAATGTGGAAAGAGCTTCAGTCAGAGCTCCTCTCTCGCTTCCCATCAAAGAATTCATACAGGGGAGAAACCATATCAGTGTGTGGAATGTGGAAAGAGCTTCAATGATAGCTCCTCTCTCACTTCCCATCAAAGAATTCATACAGGGGAGAAACCGTATCAGTGTGTGGAATGTGGAAAGAGCTTCAGTCATAGCTCCTCCCTCACTTCCCATCAAAGAATTCATACAGGAGAGAAACCCTATCAGTGCATGGAATGTGGAAAGAGCTTCAGTCATAGCTCACATCTCACTTCCCATCAAAGAATTCATACAGGGGAGAAACCTTATCAGTGTGTGGAATGTGGAAAGAGCTTCACTGGTAGCTCCTCTCTCACTTCCCATCAAAGAATTCATACAGGTGAGAAACCCTATCAGTGCTTCGAATGTGGAAAGAGCTTCATTCATGGTTCACACCTCACTTCCCATCAAAGAATTCATACAGGGGAGAAACCATATCAGTGCGTGGAATGTGGAAAGAGCTTCAGTCAGAGCTACTATCTCACTTCCCATCAAAGAATTCATACAGGGGAGAAACCCTACCAGTGTGTGGAATGTGGAAAGAGCTTTAGTCACAGCCACAGTCTCACTTTCCATCAAAGAATTCATACAGGGGAGAAACCCTATCAGTGTGTGGAATGTGTAAAGAGCTTCAGTAAGAAGGAGAGTCTCACTTCCCATCAAAGAATTCATACAGGGGAGAAACCCTATCAGTGCTTTGAATGTGGAAAGAGCTTCAGGAAGAAGTTCGGTCTCACTTCCCATCAAAGAATTCATACAGGGGAGAAACCCTATCAGTGTGTGGAATGTGGAAAGAGATTCACTGATCGCTCCACTCTCAATTCCCATCAAAGAATTCATACAGGGGAGAAACCCTACCAGTGTGGGGAATGTGGAAAGAGCTTTAGTCACAGACACCATCTCACTTCCCATCAAAGAATCCATTCAAAGATTGGAAAAACCATTATACAGCTTTAGGAGCCATGCAAGTCCGCACCTTTTTATCCAGGCCTTTGGCTGATTGAGATCTAATGCCCTTTTAAAATGTGGTGTTTGAAATGAATGAGATGAATGACAGATTCAAAGGACTGGAGGGGAAGATAGAAAAAATGGGAAATTGGAAGCAAATGAAAAAGAAAAGCAAGAAATCAAAGAACATCTGAAAAAAGTGGAGGAAAAGCCTATTCAATCCAAAAAGGCCATACAGGATATACAGACTAAGAATCAAATAACAGAAAATACTGTGAAAAAACTCTCCAAAGATGAAAAAGAAGGAAAAATGGACTATGCACAGGAACTGGGCAGAGGTAAAATAAAATCAACTAAGGATCAGAGATATAACCAGGAGGAAGAAAAAGCAGAAGGAAACGCTGAGACCGATGCGGAATACGAAGAAGTAGAAGAAGAGGAAGAGGAGGGAGAGCAAAGAGATTAAATAGCACCACGTGAACCACATATCCAGTTCATTAACCTATACCTTTGATTGAGTAGTTTGTTTTAAAAGTGTTGTTTGTTTGTTTGTTTGTTTGTTTTTGATATTCTTAACACGTTAAAAGCATTTATACTGTAATCAATAAACATGAAATTAAAGTCCATTTGCTGGAACATAAATGGTTTGAATAACAAAAAGAAGAGAAATAGGATAACCCATACCCTAAGAAAACAAGGATGGGACATCATTTGTCTCCAAGAAACTCATATAAATAAAAAACATAAAAGAGTATTAAAAAATGATAAATTAGGATTAGAATTCATCTCATCACACCAAAGAAAGAAAACAGGGGTTGTGATCTACGTAAAAAATAAATGGGAACCAGAACTAGTTTGGAATGACAAAGAATGTAGAATAGTAATAGTTAAAATGCTAGTAGAAGGGAAAAGATGGTTCTGGGTCGGTGTATATGCACCTAATGGGAGTAAAGTTGCATTCTTTAAAAAATTGGAAAAACAATGAATTATGTGGGAGAAAGGATAATAATCATGGGGGATTTGAATGGAGTTATTAACCCTGAATTGGATAAAACAACAACTGTAAAGAAAAAAAATACCAAAAATGTTTTCAGAAATGATGGGAAATTTTGATCTGGTAGATGCATGGAGGCATAAATTCCCCATAAGAAAAAGAATTTACCTTTTTTTCAAACAGGCACCAATCTGCGAGTAGAATTGATGGAATTTGGATACGAAAAGAGTTGTCATTAAATATACAAAAAATAGAGATTGGACCCCTAACATTTTCGGATCATAACCCAGTAACGAAGATACTCGATGAAGAAAAACAAGAGAAAGTCAAAAAATGGAGTTTAAACATGTTTTTACTGAATAATAATAAAATTAAAAAGGAGCACAGGAAATAATGAAAGAATTTTTTGAACTAAATAACAGTGGAGAGGTAGACTAAAAAACAGTGTGGGACGCGGGGAAAGCAGTGGTGAGGGGGTATTTTATGCAACAAAATGCTGTAAATAAAAGAAATAAGGAAAAAAATAAAGTAAGTCTATTAGAAGAAATAAAAAATAAGGAAAAAGCACTATATAAAACTGGTAAAAAAGAAATAGAACATGAAATAAAAATTTTAAGAGCACAATACGAAAAGATTATTGACCAGGAAATGGAGCAACAAATTCAGTTTTGGAAATATAGGAATTTTGAATGGACTAATAAACCCAGTAAACTATTGAGTTGGCAAATAAATAAGAGAAGAAATGAAAGACTAATAACTAAGATTAAAGTAGATTGGGAAATTATAAATATAACAGATGAAATTATGAAAATCTTTGAAGAATATTATAAATTATTATATCAAAAGGAAGTGATACAGGAAAGAGAGATTGATGAGTTTTTGCTAAAATACAAATTACCGAAATTATCATTAGAAAAAGTTAGTATGCTGAATAAAGAAATTACCCTAACAGAAATAAAGGAAACAATTAAAGAAATGAAGAAAGGGAAAGCACCAGGCCCAGATGGGTTACTAATTGAATACTATAGGAGCTTAGAGGAAGTTATACTGCCACCATTGAAAGAGTTAATGAATAACAGCCTTATGAATGGAGTAATACCAACATTGTGGAAAGAGGCATTGATCATGCTCATACCAAAACAGAATGCTGACTTAGAACTGCCTAAAAATTACAGGCCAATATCGTTGCTAAATTGCGACTACAACATTTTTGCCAAAATATTAGCTAACAGACTAAGTAATACATTGGATGAGATAATACATAAAGACCAAGTAGGCTTTGTGAAAGGAATACAAGCTAAGGAAAATATAAGAAACATAATAAATATAATGGAATGTCTAGAAAATAACAGAGGAAAACAAGCTGCAATAATGTCACTAGATGCAGAAAAAGCATTTGACAGGGTCTCGTGGCAGTTTATGAGGAGAGTATTAAAAGAAAAAAATCTAGGAGACAAATTTGAAAGGGCATTCAAGGCTATATATGAGAACCAAAGAGCAAGGCTAATAATAAATAACAAACTAACGGAAAGCATAAATATAAATAGAGGGACACGGCAAGTTTGTCCCGTCACCGCTCCTCTTTATAATTGTTTTAGAAATCTTGTTAAAAAATTTAAGAGAAGGCGAAAAAATAAAGTGGGTGGTGATAGGGAAAAAGAAACATAAGATTAAGGCCTTTGCCGACGACATACTCATAACAACGGAGGACCCTTTAAATAGCATCCTGAATGTATTAATTAAGATAAATGAATATGGTAAACTTGCAGGTTTGAAAATCAATTATGATAAAACAAACATGCTTGTGAAAAACATGGAAGATAGAGAAAAGAGAGAGCTACAAGAGCTTTTGGGACTAAAAATTTCTAAGAAAATAAAGTATTTAGGCATTCAAATGACGATCAAAAGCTTAGATTTGGCACAAGAAAATTATGTGGAAAAATGGAAACAAATAAGAAATAAATTGGAAATATGGTCTAAATTAAAACTTTCTTTATTAGGCAGAATCTCAATTGTCAAAATGTGGGTACTATCTAAAATGATTTATCTATTCCAGAATCTACCATTGATAGGAGGGACGGGTTATTTCAAAAAATGGAAGAAAGATATTTCTAAATTTATATGGAATGGTAAGAAACCTCGAATTAAACATAAAAATTTAATTGACCACAGGGAAAGAGGTGGGTTTGGGTTACCAGACCTAGAGCTCTACCACAATGCGGCAGCGTTATCTTGGATAAAGAATTGATAGAATTAAATAACAACGATTTATTGGACTTGGAGAGTGATGGGCTAGGCTTTGGATGGCACTGGTATCTAATGAAGGAAAAAATAAACAAACAAAATGTGTTCATGAATAATATCATAAGAAAATCGTAGTATAGAGTTTGGTTAAAATATTGGCTTCAATATTTTCAAATCAATCAGAGATTCCACGAAGATTAAAAAAATGGATTTGAAAAAGAAAAATCAAAATTAGAAGAAATATTATTGGACAAGGAAAAAGATTATATAAAAAATTATATTACATATTGCTAAAATGGGAAACAGAAGACAAGCAAGTTAAGGAATCTATGATAAAATGGTGGCAGGATTTGGGAAAACCAATTATGTTGGAAAATTGGGAAAACTTACGGAGGAGGGATAGCCAACTGACACCGAACTATGATATCAAAGAAAACATACTAAAGACGCAATACAGGTGGCATCTGACACCAGTCAAGCTGGCCAAAATGTACAAAAGCATAAATAACCAATGTTGGTGATGTAAAAAAGAAATAGGCACTTACATACATATGTGGTGGTATTGTAACGAAATCAAACCGTTCTGGGAGATGATATCCATTCAAGTGGAGACATTCCTCTTAGGTATGGTGGGCAGGGATATCCATGCAAAAGATAGACTTATAATTATGTATGCTACAGTTTCAGCAGCGTTATTAATAGCAAAAAATTGGAAATCACAAAGAGTACCAGATAAAGTGGATTGGCAATTAAAAATGTTGACATATTATAATTTAGCATCCAAATATGAGGAATAAAAAGGGATAAGTGAAATGGAGAGAGAGAGAAATTGGAAGTTATTTAAGGATTATATTAAATTGTATGTTGAGAAAGCTGATCTCTTGGCACAATGGTAAAGGCTCAAATAATTGTGATAAAGAAAAAATAAAAAGATATAAGGGCATGCAGATAGAATAAGGATTGATATAAATGCTTTAATGGGAAGGCTGAGAAGCAATAGTGGGGGAGAGGGGAACCAGTGAGGGTGGGGTGGAAGGGAGTGAAGTGTGATATACGATGTATGTTTTGTATATGTAACTTTTTATGTAATTTTTTGAAAATGTAAAGTTTTAATTTAAATTAAATTTTTATTTTTCAAAAAATGTGGTGTTTTGTGTTTTTATGTTGTGTTTTTATGTTGTAACAATCCTGAGGCCTGTGGGTGTAGGGAATAGGCACCAACTCTTAAAGGCCTAGGGGTCTTTGCCCCCACCCCCAATAAAACATTTGAGGAGGCCACAACCCAGTTTGTGCTTTTTTCTTCTTCAAATGCAATCTTTTATTATTCTGCACTGTGTCATATAATTTCTCTTTCAATTTGCCCTCTTAAAAAAATAAAAATAAACGCACAAAGGTCGTGATGAAAACAAAATACAAGAAAATACAAACGTGGACAGGTCCCATCTTTGCGGGCTGAACGCAAAAGTTGCTTTAAAGCTGGGTTTACCAAACTTGGGTCCCCAGCCATTTTCAGACTACAGTTCCCATCATCCTTTCCCAGTGGTCCTGCTAGCTAGGAATGATGGGAGTTGTAGTCCAAAAACATCCGGAGACCCAAGTTTGCTTTAAAGGGAAAGTAGGCTGGCCCTGTGACACCCTTTGCTGGCCAAAAGCACTGCCCCAGAATCTGAACCACCCCCAGTACTGCTAATTGGAATTTATAGATTGCAAAACTGAAGTTTGATCGGCACTTCAACCTCTAGGGAGCTTCTAGGTTCTTTCTGCACCACCTAGAGTACCCACAGAATTGTGACTTCTACTGGCAACACACATAGGAGAACAAACGAAAGACAAACCTGGAAAGGGCCATACCAAATGGACATCTGGTGTGAAGAGGTAACTTTTCCCACTGCTGAACAATGCCACATGCAGAGGAGATGATATGCTAGAATTGTTCTCGGGGGCAAGGGGAGCTGCTGGAAAATTGAACCACGGGCTCAAAATACTACTTTTTTCAGTCGCTGCCATTATAGGCATTGCCATTCAAATGGCATGCATGCATCATGTGATTGATTGTGCAAGGCGGGCCTTACCTGGCCCCCCACCAATATTTTATTCAAGTCTGCACCACTGGGTCGGGTGGTTTACAAATTAAATAAATACGTAAATCACCTTCCTTTGCACATGTTCCGGCTTGTCAATATCCTTATTTATTATCATTTTTAAAATTTATGTGCCCTTTATCTGAAGATATCACAACATAAACATACAGGTTTAAAGCATGGCTTTCTCAAAAACAAGTAAATCTCTTCTTCCCTTTTTTTGGATGGAGTTACAGACCTTGTGGATCAGGGGACTGCTGTGGAAATAGTGCATTTCGATTTCAGTAAGGCTTTTGACAAAGTCCTCTGTGATATTTATGTGAGGAAGCTGGTATGATGTGAGCTGAATGAGGGAACTGTTAGGTGGATTTGACTGACCGAACCCAAAGAGGACTCCTTCATGGTTCCTCCTCATCCTGGGGAAAAGTGCTGCTCTAAATCTTTCTTTTTCCTGCTCAGCTTTGATGCTTTCTTTTTCCTTTCCTGCTCAGCTCTAATTCTTTCTTTCTCTAATTGAAATTTATATTCTTGTTCCAATTTCCACTTTTCAAATTCTACAGAGAATTTTGGATCTTCTGCCTCAGATGGAATATTAGAAAATTCCTCTAAACTCTGCTCTTCCCTGTGAGGATTCCCATTTTCCTCTCCTTCAGAGCTTTCATAAGTTGGTTCCCTCACAGAGTTTATTATCTTTTTGGGTGGCATTTTGAGTGACACCCGTGCTCTTGTTGCATTGGGCAAAAGGCCCTTTATAACATTTCAAACAAAGGAATTCAAATTAACCAATCATAGTTCATTATCTCATTTCAATTTAGTACGCATGTATATTACCTAATCTAATACGCATGCGTAATAAGCATTTCTAACTAAACCTTGGTTCTCACCGATCTGTTACATCTTCGTTAGTTTGCATGCATGGGAATCTGTGTTAGGCCTTTGTTCTATGTATCAACTTATGTTCTAGCTTATGAATGTGATTGGCGTATTTGCTGTGCTTTCCCAGTAGGGAAGGTCTCTTGCAAAGAATAATCAGTTTTCTTAAAGCAGCAGGTTACCATAACATTTCTATTATAAGCATATTCAATGATTAATAAAGGTATATTCATTGTGGCCCCTTTGGGCCACTGCTACACTCTGACAGCAAAACAGAATCAGTTGAGAGCGGCTATTATTTCAGGCTGGGTTTGCTTTTAAACTTTGGCCTTGAAGCCTTACACTGGGTTTCCACACTGACCCTGCACAGACACTTCCTCCAACCACAAGTCCAATACCTCTGCCAAAATAACCTCCCTCCCAGATCCACTTTCCACTTCACAAGTGTATAAATTTATTCCACCACAGGCGTATTTATTTATCCCAAACAAAATCAAAAATTCTTTCCAGTAGCACCTTAGAGACCAACTGAGTTTGTTCTTGGTATGAGCTTTTGTGTGCATGCACACTTCTTCAGATACGAAAGCTCATACCAAGAACAAACTCAGTTGGTCTCTAAGGTGCTACTGGAAAGAATTTTTGATTTTGTTTTGACTATGGCAGACCAACACGGCTACCCACCTGTAACTTTATTTATCCCACCGCTGCCACCAATTTTGTGGCGATCACACAGAGCCCCCAGTCATTTCACAGACTATTGACCCTGTGCCACCACTAATCCGCTGCCACCAACCAGGTTCTCCCCGGTAATAGACTCAGTCAGGTTGTAACGTATTAACAAAGGTTATAATTTATTGTTAACGCAAACAGTTCTAAATGCTTTGAAACACCGACTGATTCACTCGCTCTCTGTTTCCCCTCTGTCTCTAACTCACACTGACTCCTATGCCTTCCACCCACAAGAACCCACTTGAATCAACCATCTCCCTCTTTCCAACTCCACAACCAACTGCCAAAACTGAACAAACTCAACTACAGTGGAAGTCCGCGTGTTTTTGCACTTCTGCGCATGCGCGATGTGCGCAGAACGCTTCTGTGCACCTGCGCTCCAGGGAGGACTTCCGGGTTGCCGCCGCAGTGCATATCCCGAACGTATGCATCCTGCAGCATGCGTAACCCGGGGTTCCACTGTAACTGCCAAAACTCCTGGGCTGAGCCTTAAACACAGTTAGACTCCGCCCCTGGGCGTTCCTATTGGTCAGCCTATTAACCCTTTCTCTCCCCCTGTACAGACATCTCTATAATGAGAGGGCAATCATCACACCATGGGTACCACTGTGTTCCACTTAAGCTATAGAGCTGAGGAGGAACAAGCTAACTTCTGCACAAGACCGGCCATCAATTTCTTTCTTTAAGAGACATTATGGAAAAATCTATTAATGCAAGTGTGAAAGTTTGGAATATGAGAGGAAGCAGAATTCCTCCCTCCCTCTGCAATAAAGCCATAGGCCAAGGGACACCCCCCCCCCCGTTGACTAGATGACCCCTGAGGTCCCCTCCAGCTCTACCATTCTCTGACTCTGTGATCATGGCAACCTTCACTGCTGCACAGTTGGGGGAGCACAGGAGCAGGGGCAAGAGCAAATGATGAGGATGATGTAATTAATAATAATAATAATAATAATAATAATAATAATAATAGTGTATATCCTGCTTTTCTAAGTGGGAGTCTCCCACTTAGCCTTGTCCACGGGCTCCAGGACCCCTTGTGCGATCGGTTTGTCCAATTGTTCATCAACCTTAGGCTTGAGAGCGAATGGTACACATCATGGCTTGACCCGGATGGGCGTAACTTGTGGGTCGAGGCTAAAAGATATAGGCAACCCCACATACTGACCCAAGGTCCCATTGAACACTTCTGAAAACTCATTGAGGAGAGCGTCTACTTCTGGCTGTGAAACGTTGTGGATGCCAGTGACTGCCAAGCCCAAGGTCGCAAACCAGTCCAGTCCAAGCAGGCTGGGACGATTTCCATCGACCACCCCTTAGCTACCCAGTCACTGAACAACAATCTCAAGTCTTCATTTCCTTTTTTTTGGGGGGGGGTTTAAAACTTTTAATTGCCACATATTGAAATCTCTCTTTTTTAATAAAGAATTTATTAAATTTTTAACATTAAAACACACACAAAATACAACAAAACACTAATAAATACTACAAAACTACAAAAAATCAAAAATCTTAACAAACAGAAACTTATTTAGCTATCCTTATCTTATTCCTAACATTGTTTTGGGACTTCCTCACATCCTCTCTTCTGCGTTCATTTCTAATCTTCTTTAGTAACTTTATAACATTATAAAATCCGCCTTCTCATCTAATCTTAATCTTTATTGGAAGGAGTTAATTAGCTAACCTGTATATATTTACCTGAATGTATTGTTAGTCTAGAAGTATAAAAGTGCCTCTGTTAAGCTTTTCTGTATGAAACTGCTCTGTAAAGCTGTGAAGTCTGATCTGCATTGCACTGGCAAACTATGACTAAGTGTCTGGAGATAACAGTAGAACTGTCCTTGGAGAGAGGAACTGCCTAGGTCAGAGATAGGGTGGCCTTGCTGGAGTGCGCATGAACCAACTCAGGGCTAAATGATGTCCTTTTGCCTTATATGTACAACAGGAAATGTACAACAGGAAATGTTCCTTATATGGACAAGAGGAAGTTTTCTGGGATGGGAAGAGAGCCAGAGAACTGTCTATAAGAACTGTCTGGAAATTGGCTAGTTTTGTACTTGCTTGGATGTCTTAACACCGCAGGTACCTCTGCATGTAGAAAAATAAATCTTTCTCTCTCTGAAGCCAGAAGCCTCAGGTGTCTTTCTGCTCCCATGTTTTCTCACCGGGCGCAACCATGGTAGCCCGTAGGGGCAAATAAGGCTCCATTATAAACAATAATAATCATTTAACTCTAATCTTAATCCTAATAAAAATAAACATAACATATTTCTATCTACTTCTTATATCCTATCTTAATCTAACTTCTAGCATTACTGTAGCCTTATATGTCCTCTGATTTTAATTTCAAATATCTATCTTTTCAAGTCGTTTCAAATAGTCTTTGAATTTCTTCCAATCCTCCTGCACCGTTTCTTCTCTCTGGTCTCAGAGTTTCTCAAGTCTTCATTTCCATGTTGGGGGGGGGGGGACCTGAGTGGAAACAGCAGCACTGTGGGCATATTGAGAACTGCAGCCACGGTGGCCAGAATGAGTACTGCAGTTAAACTTAATACATACAGTATATTCTGGCGTATAAGACTACTTTTTAATCCAGGAAAATCTTCTCAAAAGTCGGGGGTCGTCTTATACGCCGGGTGGAAAATCTGTGGTTGAGTATATCTCAAACTCTATATTTTAACTGGAAAAGTTGGGGGTCGTCTTATACGCCCAGTCGTCTTATACGCCGCAATATACGGTAACAAAAATAAAGAGCAAAAATATTAAGATAAAAAGTAAAACAAACAAACAAACAATTGACCACGAAAGCATAACCATGTCAAGAATCTCAGCTGGCTAAAATCAAGAAAATCAACCCCCCCAAAATATGCAAAAGCTGTGAGGGGGAAGGAGGGCTCGGAGCTGCATTGTGCAAAATAAATAAAATAAAAGTGTTAAAATGAAATATAAATCAATCAATCAAATAAAAGTAGTAAATGAAATCAGAATCAAAATAAGAAATTGAGAATATAAGAATCCACTGAACACATAGCCTCATCCTTCGTCAACCACCACCAACTGCAGAGTGGGGGGCAAATAGCCAAGCCAGCGGGGAGCAGGTCTGAGGGGCCCAATCCCTGTTCTGGTTCTCTCCACGCTTGGCTTTCTGCAGGAATGGCTTCCCATGCCTTAAGCCAGCAGGGTCCTCCTCTCCCACAGATGATGCACAACCCCTTCCCCAAAGCCCCTCCCTCCCCCACTTCCCCCTGGGAGTCCCCCACACCACCCATCACTGTCTCCTGCTTGGAGCACTTCAGGGTTCGGAGCCCCCTGAGCTGAGCTGCCTGGCACTTCTGAATCACCTCCAGCAGGTACAGCTGATCTTCATCCAGCAGCTGAAAGACAAAAGTCAGGCTGTCAGTTTCCTGGAAGGGAGGGCTTCTCCACATCTGAGAGTGCAGAGTGGGGGGCAAGGGGGGCAGGTCTGAGTCCCTGGTTCTCTTCAATACTCACCCCTGGGGGAGGGATGTGCAACCGCAGCACATCTGCAAAGAGAAGGACATGGGGACAGGTGAGTCCCTCCCTGAGCACCTGGCAAGGCTATTCCAAGAACTTTCTCCTGGATTCCAAGTCCTACTATAGGGGAGGGACATCCCAGGCCTTGGGGGCTAATCCTGGCCTCCTTCAACCAGAATGTGGCTCCCCAGGCTAACGAGATGGGCAATAGCCAGTTCCACTGCACCCTTTTAAAATTGAAATCTCAAAACAGATCCCAACTTTCAGAGCATGTAAATCACATGAGGGGAAAGACCGCTGTGCCACTCACAGAAATTGGACTATACTTCCTTGCGATTGTTTCAGCAGTGCTAGAACTCAGGACCCGCTGTCTTGCTGGGGGTTGGACTAGATGACCCTCGGATCCCCTTCTCTCCCTCCACTCCAGAATTCCTTGCCTCCTGCAAAGCCCTTTTCCCTGCAAGCTGTTCCTGCAGTTTCTGGCCAAGGGAGGGAGATGATCAGAGTCCAACCAAGAACCTCACCCCCAAAAGGATATCTGGGCATTGGCGTAGCCCCCCTAAATCCAGTTTTTTTAAAAAACGGAGGCTCTGCCTAGCGAGAGATGGCTGAGCTGGGAGGACTCTGCTTTGCAAGGGTTAAAGGGAACTGAGCTGCCTTCCTAGAGAGGAGAGGAAGCAAACAAGTGGGGGGCCAGGTCCTCCAGAGCCCAGGCCCCTCCCTCCCCAGTCATCTCCTGCAAGGCCTGCATCGCTGTCCCCTCCTGGGATCTGGTGAGTCTCCTCTCTCTCTCTCCCCCCAGAGGGTGCAGTGGGGAGGCGGTGGGGGGTCCCAGGGCTGCAGCAGGGGAAGATGCGGGGGGGGGGGGGGGCTGATCTGCTCATGCAGGGGGAGGAGAGGCTCCTGCCAGGGAGGGGCGAGGCCTGCAACGCTCTCAGTCCTGGAGATCAGGGCATCCCAAACTCATTTGGCCCCCCCCTTTCCGAATAAAATGACTCCCACGAAATCTCCCCTCTTCAAACAAAGGAGTCCCTAGGACTTTAACTCTGTGTGACATCGCTCAGCGTCATAGCACAACAGAGGAAACGTGCAAATGGTTTTCCAAAGCTGGAGGAAGAAGTGGACTAGCGCCCCCCCCCAAAAAAAACCCCACGTGGAGGAAGGAAGTTAAAGTGGGAGAGAAAGGCCAGGAATAAAGAGAGGGATCCCAGCCCATAGTCTGGCTGCTGCATTGCAAACCAGTTTCCCAGTCGTCTCCAAGGGCAGCTCCACACGGAGGCCACTGCAGCAATCCCCTCGCACCCAGAGCAGGGCATCCCAGGACCACATCCTCCCTGTCCCAAAGGGATTGTTGCTGGAAAAGCAGCCGGAAATGGACGCTGCTACTCACTGAGCCTCCAGGGACCTTGACATCAATGGCTGTGTGTGTCTGTGTGTGTGTGTGTTAAGCTATCTAATAGAATATTAATAATAATAATAAATTTCCAACCTAAATTTCAAGGGAGATGTCTTTGGCCCCACCCACTTGGCCCTCAGGAAGTTGGCCAGATACATACCACACCCTCAGAGCAAAGAAAAAGGGACCCCACCCCAGGAGTCTGTCTTGAGAGCGGCAGAGAGTCCAAGTGCAAGAAAAGGAGACAGAAGCAGGGGATTGGGGGTGGGGGTGAGGAGCCACTCCTGAGGACCCCCGGGTGAGCACAGATGGATGTGCTCAGAGCACAGATGGATGAGCAAGACGCAGCTGGCCCTGGAACAGGAAGAGGCCATGTCACCCAAACTGGGAGCAGTGGGGGATTCTGGGAAAACCCAGTGCAGAAGATCCTGGGTGAGGAGGACACCCTCTGCTCAGAGGTGCAGAGCCAGCAGTTGAGGCAGTTCTGCTGCCAGGAGGACAATGGATCCCGAGAGTTTTGCAGCCGACTCTACCACTTTTGCCACCAGTGGCTGAAGCCAGAAAGGCACACAAAAGCTGAGATGCTGGACCTGGTGATCTTGGAGCAGTTCCTGGCTGAACTTCCCCAGGAAATGGAGAGCTGGGTGAGGGAATGTGGAGCGGAGACAAGTTCCCAGGCGGTGGCCCTGGCCGAAGGTTTCCTCCTGAGTCAGGCAGAGGAGAGAAAGCAGGTGAGAGAGATTTTCCTCTGGATACTCCAAAGGGGCTCCAAACAGGACAGAACATCCCATAATGGTCTGCTGATGCTGGCTCATCCTTTTTTTGGGGAAGGCATCCATGGAATGAGATCTCACACCCCTCAAGTCTTTGTCATTCTCTTTTTAATATTTCTCCCCATTCTCTGTTTTGAATCCTTGTTTCTTTTTCAGGGAAAGGACCATTTTGCAGAAATGGACCTGGATTCCTATGAGGCAGAGAGGCCTCCATTGGACACCAGAGAGAGGCCATTGGGTAAGGAGGAAGGTGGGTTTTCTCTGTTTGGTCTCATTCTGTTGGTTTTCCAACTCATCTGAGGGTTCTTTTCATCTTGTTTTGGGGGAAGACAGTTGGGAACAAGGGTCCAGAGGAGGGGATATGAATTTCTGCACAACAAACATATGAAATGGGCACTAATGTCCAAATGATCTCAGCAGGTAAGGCTTTCTCAAAGGCCCATCTGTAGTTAGAGATGCCCTGTTTCACCTGTGAGAGAAGCAGACACTCCTGGCGTCCTGTTTATCTTTTTTCTCTTGCAGGTGACAGAATGATGCCGGCAAGACCTCATGATCTGTCTTTTCATGGGGGCAGAAGGGAAGCAGCGGCTGTGGAACCAGATCAGGTCAGGGGAAGCTGCCTTGTGGGGACAAAGGCTGAGGGCTGGAGCAATGAGATGGACTGGTTGGGCACAGAGGAATGGTGGGAGGAAGCAGCTGGAGATCCAGGATGGGAAGATGGCCCAAGAAGTGGAGGTAGAATAAGGATGGGTGGTCAGAGGAAGAAGAGGGAGAAGCCTGGGAAGAGGAGGGGTCAGAAGCTGAAGGGCTAACAGGGCTTCGTGAGCTGGGAGACTCTGTGGCAGAATGCAGTGCAGAATCAGAGCCAGAAGAGGAAGGAGGCGAGTGGGAGGAGGGAGGTTGAGAGGCAGAGGTGAGTCAGGATAAGGAGCAGCCACCGGTGTCTCTCTCTCCTTTTGCCAGAAGCCACCCTCCCAGCTTGCCTCTCAGAGCCAGGAGACCCCCTGCATTGCAGGAATCTAAGCTAGATCATTCAAGACAGATGGCCATCCAGAATAGGTTTATTTTATTTCTAGATTGATCACTGAATGCTACAATTGGTTTCTAAGCAGTGGACAAATGAGAACATATAGTGCCTGGATTCACCTAACCAGCCCCAGCCTGTGCAAAATGGGGCCTGCCCCCATTCCTCCCCCTCTTCATACCCCCATGAACCCTTTGAATTTAGGGCATTGGGAGTGACTCCCCAGAACAGCTCTCGAGGAGAGGAGAAAGTGGATCCTTCCATCAGGCAAACTGGAATGCTTGGGTAGGCAGAATGACTTGGAAAACACAAGGTGGAATACCACCTATTTGCACAAAGATGAACACCCATAATTAAAATGAAGAATAAAATAAGCATCCATAAATAAAACGTGCAGCAAAGCAATCCTATTGAAACAACACCACAATTTACAGGAAGGAAACAACAGAGCATTGTGTAGCAGATCATATTGATGCTGTCTCAGAGGAGGACATTTCCCTTTTTCTTTCAGGGTCCAGTGTGCTTTGAAGATGTCGCTGTTTGTTTCACGGATGAGGAGTGGGCGTTGCTGGATCCTGACCAGAGAGCTCTGCATAAGGACGTCATGGAGGAGAATTATTGGATCGTGGCCACTCTTGGTAAGACTCCCTGTGGGATTGTCATATCTGCCTGGAAACTGAAAAAATACCTCTATGTGACCAACCTCATATATTTTCACAGAGCACACAGGTTTGTTTGTTTTTTAACAATCTTCCTCAAACTATTCCTTTTTCTACCACGATTGGGCCGCTCTGAACATCCCTGGCCATCTTAAATGTCAGCTTCAGTATTGTTAGGAAAGATAAGTAGCTTCAGGTTTTCTGTTTTTGTTTTTGCTCCTGTCAGTCTTGGGTTGACCAAAGAGAAGACTGACTTTGGAGATGGAGGGGATGCCATGACTGGGCCAAACAAAATTCCTCCCAGAGAAGAGCCAGGCTTATTGAATCTCAGGTAGTAGTAGTGAGGATGATGATGATGGTGATGGTGATGATGATGATAGTAATATAGTGGTCACTTGGTTTACAAACTTAATCTTTTCCAGAACAGGAGTGTTCTTAAATCAAGGTACCACTTGTAGTAATAATTATAATTTTTATTTATTCTCTGCCCATCTGGCTGGGTTGCCCCATCCACTCTGGGCGGCTTCCAACACATATATAAACATGAAACATAAATAATAATTATCTGGTCCCGTATAAAAAGAGCATTAACTTTAAAATGAACAACCTATACAGTATTAGAGGCTAAAAATGTGGAAACCTTTTGTGAAAAGTGTATTTCTGAGGTTTGTTTTTTTTTTTTTATAAGAATTTATTGACATTTTTCTTATTACAACAAAAACCCACACCCACACCAACATTAAAAAAGAAAATACAAATCACTTACTCACTAAAACAAACACAAACATTGCCAAGTTTTCTCCTTCTTCCTTAAGCTTCTTCTCAGAAAAAAAAAAAATTTCTATTTCCGTATCTTGACACGACTTCCCCTGCCTTTTCACCATTGGTTTTACATCCAATCTATTTTTCTTAACCCCTTCTTTTAAAAATTAAACATACTTTTATATATAAAATGCAAAAATCATCTTACTTAACATGATCTACTATTCATCTTAAACTAGTCTTCTTGGTATTACCCCCATATGATCATACCTCATCCTAAATCCTCATCCATTATTCTTATCTTATTCTTAAACATTACTTATTCTTCTGTCCTGCAATCTGTTGCTAATCACATAAAACTTCAGATATCTCATTTAAAAAGCAAAAAATCTAATCAAGCTGCCGATCTTCACATTCCAATTTCAGATTACCATATCCAACCGTTTTAAATTTAATTTGTTACTTCACCCCACACCCCTTCTGTCCATTGTTTTCCTCCTAGTAATGCCAGAGCCCAGTTTCCAATTGTCTATTCTTTCCAAAAAGTCACAGAGGCAGACACAATTCAGCGCGCTCCTTGCGACGAACTTCAGAGTATCCATCTCACAAACTCCCGGCTGTTCCATTCCTCCAGACCATTCTTCTTGAAAATAGCTCAATTCTTTGTCCCATGCCCTCGAGCTCACACCTCGGGGGCTGGATATTGCAGAACTTATTACCGTCTTGGGTCTGCCACCCCCAAAGACGGAATCTTTTTTCTTTTGGAGCAGCCCTGTCTCTTCTTTCCATCTTCCTATCCACCCTCTCAGTTCGCAGCAGACGCATTCTTCCAAAGTGTCAAAATATTCAGTAGCCTCCTCTGCGGGAAATTCCTTTCTTATCAGGCCCCCACACAAGGCTTTTACTTTCCAGTAGAGAATCTCCAACCTCAGTTCCAGGAGTCTTTGTTCGTCCGTCAAAGTGGAATTCAAAACAAGCCTCCAAACAAAGCCCAACACGGTAGAAGGAGGGGTAGGAGTGAGTGTCATATTGCAGTTTCTGTCTTTATGTCCGGTTAGAACTTTTCGTCGCCATTTTCCATGAAATCAGTATGTAAGGACCGAGATTTTCAAATCGGGATATCTTTCACCCCTTTACTCCCCGAAGGGAAATTGTAACAGTCTCACTCTCCACAATTCCGATACTTTATATCCAATTAGTAGCAACAGTCATTCAAGCTGGTTAGCTTCTTCCGCCCAAAGGGAAAAGAACAGGCTGCCTTTCTTCTTCCCCCGGATCGTTCCATACAGTAAAGTATTTAGTCCAATCTCATACTTACGACCTCCGGGTTCTTCAGAACCTATCATCACAGGTAGAACCACAACGCTCATCTCGGGATTTGTCGCCGCATTTACATCCCGGTTGGGGCATATCCCCTATGGCCCGGCTCCGTGGTCCCTTCACCCCCACCCCCCCTTTACAGGGGGAGCGGGGGAAGGGTTCGGAGCACAACGGGCACCGCCGGGGAGCCCAGGGCGCGGGACGCTCTTCCCGCGCCCCAACCGGAGCCCCGCTTTGCGGTTGCGGGGCTCCTGACCCCCGGGATGGATCGGGCGCCTCGCAGCCGAAGCAGCCCCGACCACCCGCTATGGCGTCGCCAGCCGGAAGTCGTATTTCTGAGGTTTGATGGCTCATTACACCACTTTTGTGTGGAGTAATACCATAAAATTATATATCAATGGAGAGATAATTTATAATAATAATAATAATAATAATAATAGTAAGAATAATAGTAATAATAATAATAATAATAATAATAATAAATTTTTATTTATACCCCACCCTTCCCAGCCAAAACCGGTCTCAGAGCGGCTAACACCAATAAAATCAAGACAAAACATAAAAACCATCAGTTAAAAAAACAGGTTAAAAATACAATTTAAACTTTAGACTGCAGCCTCATTTTTTTAAGTGGCCCACCAATCAGACCATAAAGGAATGAAACATCAGGGTTAAACTGAAACCAACCCAAAGGCCAGGTGGAACAGCTCCGTCTTACAGGCCCTGCGGAAAGATGCCAAATTTAATGAAGAATGTAATGCAATGACTTTTATGAAGGAGTATTTATTAGAACAGCAGTCACAAAGAAAAACCGTGAAACCTTTGGTAACCATTGGTAACCTTTAGCTTTAATTATGGCCTTAAAACGCCTTCCCGTGAAGTGAACCGAGTTTTTAGTTCTGCAGCTGTAATAATGTGAAACCAAGACTGAATTATTGCCTTTGTTAATTGGGCTTTATTGCTGGGTTGCTTCTGACTAACAAGTTTCTTTAGTTGGCTTCATAGATTTCCGATTGGGTTAAAGTTTGGGTTATTCCAAGGAATTCAGCAGTGGAATAGGATTACAGTGGTACCTCAGGTTACATACTCTTCAGGTTACGTACGCCGCTAACCCAGAAATAACGCTTCAGTTTAAGAACTTTGCTTCAGGATAAGAACAGAAATTGTGCTCCGGCGGCGCAGTGGCAGTGGGAGGTCCCATTAGCTAAAGTGGTGCTTCAGGTTAAGAACAGTTTCAGGTTAAGAACGGACCTCCAGAACGAATTAAGTTCTTAAACCGAGGTACCACTGTATCTTGAAAGCACCTTTTGCACACAGCAGCAACATGACATGGAGCTGAATCCTGTTGAAATAGAATATGAACAAATATTTCTATAAATATATATAAATGCTTCAGTATGTAGGAAAAGATCACCTGCGGAACGTTTCAGTTTGGGCTCAAGTATTTCATTCCCGGATTTGGGGGCATTTACATTCCCATTAATGACACAAATTCTGCCCACACCTTTTGCTGCCACACAACCCCAGATCTTCACACTATCTGGGTGTTTCACGGTCGGTGTAACGCAAGTAGGATGTAAATCTTCTACGATTCTTCTCCTGGCATATTTCATGCCATCACTACCAAGCAAGGAGATTTGGGTCTCATCGCTCCAAATAACACTGTCCCATTGCTCCGCTGTCCAGTTAACATGGGTTTTAGCCATTTAGCCAGTTTAATCTTTTCAACTTTTGCTTAAGAGATAACAATGAGAATAAGATAAATCCCTGTGTTGCGAACTTCAAACCTGGTATAAAAATGTATGTGTCTTCTTGGACGTGGAGGTATTTAAACGTGACAGTCATCTAGCTGAGAGACCCCACAAAAAACCTACCGACTGCAACTCTCTTCTCCACTATTCCTCGTTCCACCCTAAAACGCCTTTGAGATAATTTACCTTACGGTTTAATTTTACGTTTGAAAAGGAACTCTTCATATCTTGATGACTTTAGAAAAAATGCTGAATCATTAACTGCTTCTCTATAAGCTAGAGGTTAATTATCCACCTGAGGTAATTGATAAAGCCAAAACCAAATCCTTTGTATTCCCCCCCATAATAAACTTTCTTATTTTAAAAAATATTCAGACAACTAACAAACACAGCAACATTAAAAATAGAATACATTAAGTCAAAAACAAAAAGAAGAAAGAAAAGAGAAAAGGAGAAAAAAGGGGGGGAGAAAAAAGATATTTACAATATTAATAAGAAAAACAATCCAATACAAAAATCAGAGACAAAGTTTATAACATAATTTCCAAAGTATAAAACACTCTTGATGTTAAATAAAAAGACTTCCAATTAATCTCGCTGTATCTGGTATTCTTCGTCTATGTTTATCGCACAATTACAAGCTTTTATTTTCATTCCTCTTATCTCTTTATTAACTCTTATTTTATTTCTCATCTGGTTCAGCCTAATTCTGCTAATAGGAATCTTCCTATGCCATTATCCTCCATATAATCCTTAAATAGTTTCCATTATTTGTGAACTTTTTGTTTTAACTGCTCTCTTACCCTTCCCATAGTTTTTGCTAGCTGTAGATATTCCAACATTAAATTTTGCCAATCTGTAATATTCGGTAATATCTTGTTTTTCCAATTTCTGGCTACTAATATTCCAGCTGCTGTGATCCCATACAGTAATAGTGTTCTTTTTGATTTTTTAAACTCATCTGGCACTATACTTAATAAGAATAATTCTGGTTTTTTCTTGAATGTGCATTTCAATAATTTCTTCAATTCTTCATAGATATTATTCCAAAATACGCTAACCTCTGAGCAATGCCACCACATATGCATATAAGATCCATTTACCTTACCACATCTCCAACATAAAGGCGATCTATATTTATACATTTTGGCTAGCTTTTCAGGTGTTTGGTGCCATCTATACATCATTTTTAGAACATTTCCCCTGAGCGAGTAACAGGCAGTAAATTTTATATCCACCTGCCATAGCTTTCCCCATTGATCAATTAAGATATTGTGACCTAGATCTTGCGCCCATTTAACCATTGTGGATTTCACATGTTCTTCTTTGAGATCCCATTCTAGCAATTAATCGTACATACGTGAAATATATCTACCTTTACTATATACTATTTTTGTTTTTCAAACTTTCTTTTGCAAGACCCTATTATGAATCTTTGGTGGATCTGAAAATATTGTAGCCGGTCATTCAGATATTCTTTAACCTCTTTGTATTTCTTTAAAGACCACTCCTCTTGATGTTTTTCTAGTAGTGTTTGGTATGTGGCCCACCTCCCCTCCATATTCTTTTTCTTACTGTGATGACTTCTACTGGTGAGGTCCACAGGGGTATTTTTGGTTCCAGAATTCCTCTATATTTCGCCCAAATATTATATAAAGATTTTCTTATTAAGTGATTTAGAAAACCCCTGTGGGCCTTAACCTTAACGTATAACAAATAGAAGTGCCAACTGAATCGATTATCGAATCCTTCCAAATCTAATATCCCTGGGTTTTCCAATGTTATCCATTCTTTGATCCATAGTAGCCCTGTGGCTGCGTGGTTGTTGTTGTTGTTCAGTCGTTCAGTCGTGTCCGACTCTTCGTGACCACATGGACCAGAGCACGCCAGGCACCCCTATCCACCACTGCCTCCCGCAGTTTGATCAGACTAATGTTGGTAGCTTCGAGAACACTGTCCAACCATCTCATCCTTCAGAATGGATAGATTCCTTGAGAATGGATAGATCAAACCTATCCATTCTCAAGGAAATCGGCCCTGAGTGCTCACTAGAAGGACAGATCCTGAAGTTGAGGCTCCAGTACTTTGGCCACCACATTAGAAGAGAAGACTCCCTGGAAAAGACCCTGATGTTGGGAGAAGGATGAGCCTGTTTTTGGCATTGGCATGCGGGGCACAGGGTGGTGGAGAAAGCAGCAGCATTCCCGCTGTTTTCTCCACCACCCCGTGCTTTGCACCGATCCCAAAAGCCTGCTTTTGGAATCGGCTGGCAGTGCATGGGGTGGTGGAGGAAATCCTCCACCAACCTCCCTGCCACCCACCGATCCCAAAAGCAGGCATCACAGCTGCCCCCTCACCTCCCGCCGAATGCAGAGGATGTTGCTGGATCGTGCCATCCCCTTCGCTTGCCACTGCCTCCCCCCATCCCCTGCCATATTCACCGGGAGGTGGTGGGAGGCAGCGGAGATGTTGCTGGATTGTGCCCAGCACCTCCGTTCGCCGAAAGAAGCTTCTTTCGGTAACGAAGGTGCTGACATGATCCAGCAACATCCCCTTCGCTTCCTGCTGCCTCCCCCATCCCCCGCTGCGTTCGGCAGGAGGTGGGGGAGGCAGCGGAGATGTTTCTGGATCATGGCCAGCACCTCCGTTCGCCAAAAGAAGCTTCTTTTGGCGAACGGAGGTACTGGCACAATCCAGCAACATTGCCGCTGCCTCCCCCACCTCTCGCCGAACGCGGCGGGGGATGGGGGGAGGTCGTGGGAGTGAAGCCTTTGCTCCATAAGGCGCACAGGGATTTTCCCTTCCTTTTTAGTAGGGAAAAAGTGTGTTTTATGGAGCGTAAAATACGGTAATTGTCTTCATATAAGTTTATACTTTTAGAGGTTAACCAAATCCCCAAGTATTTAGCCTTGTTTTTAATCTCTATCCCTGCTACCATGTTTCTCCTAAAATAAGACATGGCCATAAAATAAGCCATAGCAGGATTTCTATGCATTTGCGAAATATAAGCCGTTCCCCAAAAATAAGCCATAGTGACGTGGTACCTCCCATTAAAACAGCCTGGAGAGGCGTGGCTATGCAGCGTACTGATGCGATGCGGTTAAAATAAGACATCCCCTGAAAATAAGCCATACTGTGTTTTGTTGAGGGAAAAAAAAATATAAGACGGTGTCTTATTTTAGGGAAACACGGTATTTGTTGTAGTTCTTTTTTTCTTTTAACTCTAAATTTTTCGTTATTAATGCTGTTTTTTGATAATTTATTTTCAATCCTGCTACTTTCCCATATTGTTTAATTGTCTCCAGGGCTGCTGGTATACTTTCTATTGGGTCTTGGGTGGTTATTATAATCTCGTCTGCAAAGGCCCGTACTTTGTAAGAGTTCTTACCAATTATCATTCCTTTTATTTTCTTTTGTTTCTGATGTTTTGTAGAAGAATATCTATTGTCAATACAAATAATAAAGGCGAGAGAGGGCATCCCTGCCTTGTTCCTTTGGAAATAGAAAAGCTTTCCATTAAATTCCCATTTATTATCAGCCTTGCCTTTTGGTGTTTATACAGTGGTGCCTCGCAAGACGAAAATAATTCGTTCTGCAAGTGCTGTCGTATAGTGAATTTTTCGTCTTGCGAAGCACCAACGGGAAAATAGCGGTCTGACGCAAAAAAAAAAAAAAATTCCGTCTTGCGAGGCAATCCCATTGATGAATTCGTCTTGCGAGACAGCCTTTCGCTAGCGAATGCCTTTTGTCTAGCGACTTTTTCGTCTAGCGAGGCATTCGTCTAGCAGGGCACCACTGTATATTGCTTCAATGGCTTTTTGCATTCTTCCCTCTATACCAATTATTTCAACTTGTTTTTTCATGAATTCCCATGAGACATTATCGAAAGCTTTCTCCACGTCTAACAATAATAAGGCTGCTTTTTTATCTATTTTAAATTCCAAATATTCTATTATATCTACAATGTTCCTTGTATTGTTATACAGTTGTCTCCCTGGTATAAAACCCGCTTGGCTAGGGTGTATTACCTTTTTTGGTCAACTCTTTTAATCTATTTGCTATTATTGCAGCAAAGATTTTGTAATCACTGTTTAATAGGGAAATTGGTCTGTAATTTGATATTTTTTCATTGTCTATATCAGATTTTTGCAGGAGTGTGACATATGCTTCGTTCCAGGAATCCGGAATTTCTCCCTTTTCTAGTGTGTGATTCATTGTCTCAAGTAGAGGGACTACCAAAATATCCTCTAACTTTTTATAGTATTCTATTCGAAGGCCGTCTGGTCCTGGAGTTTTCCCTGATTTACTCTATCTAATTAATTTTTTTATTTCTTGTATTGTTATGGGGGTATCTATTTCTTTAATTTCTTCTTTTATATTAGTTCCAGTTTTGTATTTTTCCAAATATTGCCTTATCTCCTCTTTATTTTCGTCTTTTTTATTGTATAATTCTCCATAATATTGGACAAATTTTTCCATTATTGTCTGTGGTTTATCAATAACCCCCCTATTTTTATTCTATTTATCAATTTTTCATTTTTCTTTTTTTTTCAATTGCCATGCCAAATATTTACCCGGTTTATTTGCGAATTCAAAATTATTTTGTTTCCAGATTTTTAAGTTCCAATCCATTTCTTGTTCTATTTTGATTTTGTACTGTTTTCAACATATTAATTTCGGTTTTTAAATTTAATTTTTTTGGATTTTTATTTAGCTCTTTTTCTTTCTTTTCTAATTCTTCTAAAATTTTCTTTTTCTTTTTCTCTTTTTCTTTTTCTCTTTTTTGTATGGCATTTTGTTTTATAGAGTATCTTCTAATCACCGCTTTACTAGTGTCCCATATTGTTTTAATGTCTGGGTCTTTTTTGTTATTTAGTTTGAAGAATTCCTGTAGTGTTCTTTTTGCGACGTCTATTACTTTTTCATCATATAATAATGAGGTATTCGATTTCCACCTTTTAGTACCTGACTTCCATTCTGAATTTAGATATAATGAAATCTGGTTGTGATCAGATATTGTTCTAGGTAATATTTTAGTTTCCTGAGTTCTACTTAACAGCTCTGATGAGAGCTAAATGGCATCTATTCTGCTTGCCATATTTTTAGAATCTGAGAAGTACATATACCGGTATTCTCTTTTGGTTTCATTTTTAAATCTCCAGGCATCTTTCAGATTTAAGTTTTCTATCATGTTGAAAAATGATAAAGGTAGTTTCCCTTTTTTATTCTCCTATTTCCTGTTCTATCCATTTTTGGATTAGTGACGCCATTTAGATCTCCTAGGATTACCATTTTTCCTTCCACATATTCCAACAATTTTGTTTCAATCTTTAAAAAAAAAACCCTCTGTTTTTTTTTTTTTTTAAGTATTTGGCGCATATATTCCTGTTATATATATTGTTTCTCCGAGATATTTTATTTTCAATATAATTATTCTGCCTTCCGGGTCTGAGAATATTAGTTGTGGATCTAGGCCTGGTCTTACATATATCACTACTCCTCTTTTTTAACTTCATCCGCAGCCACAAATTATTGTCCTGGTTTATTAAAAATACTTTATTGTTTGTTCACTTTCTGGGCTGCTGTCTTGACATGGAGATTTCTGGTTAGGGTTTTCTTCTAATTGTTGTTTTTTAACTCCCAGTTCAGTTTTATACTTTCTGAAGAACATGTCTGCATCTTCTGGATTGTCAAACCTCCTTCTCCTTCCTTTAAAGTTGAAGGATAACCCTTCAGGGTTTTCCCATTTAAAATATATTGAGTTTGCTTTTAGAGGTTTTGTCAAGAATTGGTATTTATCTCTCTTTCTCAAGAGGCGTGGGGGGACTTCTTTCAGCATTATAATTTCTTCCTCGTCTATCCGAAGTTTCTTTTGTCTCCTAGTTTGTAAAATCCTGTTTTCCATTTATTTGAGGTGAGTGTTATTAAACGATCTCCTGGCCATTGGTTTTCTTTTGCTTTTTTTCGAGTTGACTCTAAATAGATTTTCTGTATTATCCACTAATTCTTCTCCTCCTACCTCTAGCCAAGCAACTATTTCTCTAATTAGAGCTTCTTGTAGGTTTTCATCCAACCTTTCTGGCACTCCTCTCAGTCTTAGAGTCTTCTCTTTGGACTGCATCTGTAACATAGACATCGCATCCCAAGTGGCCTCTTGTGTTATTTTAAATTCCCACCTTTATTTTCCAGCTTCCCCCCCTCTTTTTAATAATGTTTTATCTCTTTGGAGGATTTTTTTATGGCCTCTTGCAATTGTTGTGTTTTGATTTTCCCTTCCTCTGTTTTTTGCCATTTGTTTATTTTCTTCTGAAACCATGTTTAATTGTGCTCTCATCTCTACAATTGATTTTGTATTATCTTCCACCCTTTTATTCATTGTGTCTGGTTTTTCCCCAATTCCGTTCATTTTGTTATTTATTTCTCTTTTCAGCTCAGTAAATTCCTTCCTCATTTCTCCTATGTCTCCTTTCAGTCTTAAAATCAATTCTTTAACATCCATATCTATGTCTTGGCCTGAGTTCCTTCTTCCCTGTTGGTTATAAATCACACTTTGACTGTATTTTTTACTTGTTGACATAATAATATAATAACTTTCTCAGATCTTCTAAACCAAGGTTTCCACAAATTCCTGTCTTATTTACCATTTATTTCTTTTCCAGTCCTTTACTCTATTTACTGTTCTATTTCCTCTATTGTAATTTCAAGTCCAAACATTAGTGGTCGCTATTTTTCCCTGTATGGGTGCAGTTACAGTTATGGCCTCTGGTGTCGCTGTTCTCGCTTCCTTCCCTTTATTTATTCCTTAATTGTCTAATCAGGCTGTAATTTCAAGACTAACCATTGGTGTCGCTGTTTTCCTTTCCTTGCAACCTTTTCCGTCTCGGTTTCCTTCTGTTGATTTTTATCCTTTCTTCTATTCTTTGCTTATATCCTTCCTTAATCTTCTCATTGAGTTCTTAAATGTCCATGCCTTGTTGCAATCCACACTGCTCCATTTTCTCCTCAGGTAACAAGAAACTTTTCCAAATAACAACAGTCAAGTATCAGCAGTTTGTTTAGTTTCTCAGATAGGTTCTCTGTTAAAACTTCTCTGTTAAAAGTCCCCTTTTCTCCTTCAAAATTATCTCCAATTATCTCATTTCCCCTCAGGTTTGGTCAAAATATTTCACTCGATAAATCATAATTTAGTAATTTCCAAGTTATATTCAAGTGTCCCTACTTTGTTTTGTCTCCCCTTTTTCTGATTAAGATCAAGGAGGGTTGGTAGCAGTACAGCTTCCTTTTATTTAAAGTCAATTTCTACTGAACCTCTTGATTTCTGTGCCGAATTCTTAACACCGAGGCTAATTTCCTCTTTACTTCCGTCTCAGCCCCCTTAATTTCTGTTCTATTTTTCTAGTTGGCTAGGTTTATTTTTAGTTTGTCCTTTCTTCAAAGCCATCTAGTTGTATTATGGGGTAGTAAAAGTAGGAAATTTTACTGCTGCCCACCTTTGCGGTAACAAAAACCAACCAACTTGATAACAATCACATAACACACTGACAAAAGTTAAGCTAAGCAAGTTGTGCTTCCTTTTTCTGGTTATTTGGCTATAACGTTTAATAGAATATGGGTAATTGAACAAATTTTGTTGAATTGCATTATTGATTAAAATATCTTTGATATTGCTCCAAAAGAAGTGGTGTTATAAGCCATCAAACCTCTGAAATACCCATTTTCCAAAAGACTTCGACAGTTTTGACAACTACTCTATATCAAACAAAGCAACATTCAACAACACATCAGAATCTAATGATAAATATGTTGGTTAATGAAAAATAACACAGGTAATGAACACACACCTAACTCCCTTCAGTTCTTCTCCATTTGTTCCTGAGACACTTAATCCCTTTTTATTTCCATTGCAGATTGTGATGTATCAGGAATCGAGAACAAGGGTGACCACAATAAAATCCCCAGAGAGGAGAAGCCACATAAAAATTTGGAGTGTGGAGAAAGCAGCAGTCAGAGCTCCCATTCCACTTCCCATCAACAAAATCTCATTGGAAAGAAACTCTATCAGTACATGGAATATGGAAAGAGCTTCAGTCAGGGCTCCTGTCTCACTTCCCATCAGAGAATCCATACAGGGGAGAAACCCTATCAGTATGCGGAATGTGGAAAGGGCTTCAGTCGCTGCGACAGTCTCACTTCCCATCAAATAATTTATAGAGGGGAGAAACCTTATCAGTGCGTGGAATGTGGAAAAAGCTTCAGGAAGAGCTCCTCTCTCACTTCCCATAAAAGAATTCATACAGGGGAGAAACCATATCACTGTGTGGAATGTGGAAAGAGCTTCATTCAGAGCGCCCATCTCACTTCCCATCAAACAATTCATACAGGGGAGAAACCTTATCAGTGTGTGGAATGTGGAAAGAGCTTCAGGAAGAAAGACAGTCTTACTTGCCATCAAAGAATTCATACAGGGGAGAAACCCTATCATTGTGTGGAATGTGGAAAGAGCTTCAGTAACAGCTCCCATCTCACTTCTCATCAAAGAATTCATACAGGGGAGAAACCATATCAGTGTTTTGAATGTGGAAAGAGCTTTAGTTACAGCCGGAGTCTCACTTCCCACCAAAGAATTCATACAGTGGAGAAACCTTATCAGTGCATGGAATTTGGAAAGAGCTTCATTCAGAGCTCCTCTCTCACTTCCCAACAAAAAATTCATACAGGGGAGAAACCATATCAGTGCTTTGAATGTGGAAAGAGCTTTAGTTACAGCCACAGTCTCACTTCCCATCAAAAAATTCATACAGGGGAGAGACCCTATCAGTGCCTGGAATGTGAAAAGAGCTTTAGTTACAGCCACAGTCTCACTTCCCATGAAACAATTCATACAGGGGAGAGACCCTATCAGTGCCTGGAATGTGAAAAGAGCTTCAGTAAGAAGGAGAATCTCACTTCCCATCAAAGAATTCATACAGGGGAGAAACCATATCAGTGCATGGAATGTGGAAAGAGCTTCAGTCAGAGGTCAATTCTCACTTCCCATCAAAGAATTCATACAGAAGAGAAACCTTTTCAGTGCTTTGAATGTGGAAAGAGCTTCAGTCACAGCCACAGTCTCACTTCCCATCAAAGAATTCATACAGGGGAGAAACCCTTTCAATGCGTTGAATGTGGAAAGAGCTTCATTGATAGCTCCGAACTCAGTTCCCATAAAAGAATTCATACAGGGGAGAAATCCTATCAGTGTGTGGAATGTGGAAAGAGCTTCAGACAGAGCTCCTCTCTCACTTCCCACCAGAGAATTCACACAGGGGAGAAACCCTATCAGTGTGTGGAATGTGGAAAGAGCTTCAGACAGAGCTCTTCTCTCACTTCCCATCAAAGAATTCATACAGCGGAGAAACCCTATCAGTGTGTGGAATGTGGAAAGACTTTCAGACAGAGCTCCTCTCTCACTTCCCATCAAAGAATTCATACAGGGGAGAAACCCTATCAGTGCGTGGAATGTGGAAAGAGCTTCAGTAAGAAGGAGAGTCTCACTTCCCATCAAAGAATTCATACAGGGGAGAAACCATATCAGTGTGTAGAATGTGGAAAGAGCTTCAGGAAGAACATCCATCTCACTTCCCATCAAAGAATTCATACAGGGGAGAAACCCTATCAGTGCATGATATGTGGAAACAGCTTCAGTCAGAGGTCCTCTCTCACTTTCCATCAAAGAATTCATACAGGGGAGAAACCCTATCAGTGCATGATATGTGGAAAGAGCTTCAGTCAGAGGTCCTCTCTCACTTCCCATCAAAGAATTCATACAGCGGAGAAACCCTATCAGTGTGTGGAATGTGGAAAGACCTTCAGACAGAGCTCCTCTCTCACTTCCCATCAAAGAATTCATACAGGGGAGAAACCCTATCAGTGCATGGAATGTTACAAGAGCTTCAGACAGAGCTCCAAACTCACTTCCCATAAAATAATCCATATGCAGTTTGGAAAAACAATTATACAGTCTAATCAGCACCTTTTTAACCAGACCTTTTCCTGATTCATATCTAATGCCCTTTTAAAATGTGGTGTTTTGTGTTTTTATGTTGTGTTTTTATGTTGTAACCATCCTGAGACCCGTGGGTGTAGGGAATAGGTGCCAACTCTTAAAGGCCCAGGGGTCTTCCCCCATATAGGTATATGTGTGTGTGTGTGTGTGTGTGTGTGTGTACACACACACACACACACACACACACGTATATATATTTGAGGAGATGTGGCGTTTGCCCATTCATTATGGAAACGTACTGGGGGGGAGCAAGAAAGGCTTAATAGGTTGACCAATAAGAAAGGCCGAGGTGGTGCCTAAATCAGGGCTTTTGGCCGTTAGTTTGGTTGGTTTCTGCCCCGCCCCCTTTTTAATCCAAGCTTTTATGGAAACTTAACATATATACACAATAACAAAAATTACCAATAATTCCCTAACATAAAATACAATACCTACATTACAACAACTACAGAATTTTACACTTATAAAATCCACCACCCACCTTCTACTTCCCTCCACAGCGATTTGACTTCTTTATACCTTTTCCCCTTCCATTCTATTATTTTTATTAAATTCTGATCTTTCCTTCTTTCTTTTTTGGTTTTGTTATTGCTTACATTGTTTATTCTATTAGCATGTCGTTTTTGACATATAATCTTCGAAATAGTTCCACTCCATTCTTAACTTTTGATTGGATTGGTATCTTATAATTGTGGTTAATTTTGCCAATTCTATATACTCACTTAATTTGCAAATCCACTCTTCCTTTGTTGGTATGTCCTGAGATTTCCATTTAGTGGCAATCACTACCCTGGCAGCTGTTGTTGCATACAAAAAAGATTGTTTTTTTCTTATGTGGTATGTCTTTGCCCACCTGCCCTAACAGATAAGCTTCGGGACAGTATCTCTCCTGGGCTGTCTCTTCACAACGAAAAGAAAGAGAGAGGAAATGCAGGAACACGGCGAGCCGTCACAGCTGACCAAGCAGCAGTGGTTCAACTGACACTCCAGGATTTATGGCAACAGTACCTCCAGCTCAAGAGTCAGGTGGATGTTTTATCTGCGGCATTGACCGAGCAACGAGCGCTTTTTCAAGCGGCACGCACGGAGAGAGTAGGTAAGCCGGTAGCAGCTCATCCGCGGAGTTTCACAGTGGAGAGCTCGGAATATTTGTCGTTCAAGACTGAGGTTTCTTATCTCCTAGAGCTGAAAAACACAGAGTTTAAATCAGAACAGGAGAAAGTCACATATGTGATAAGTTTCCTGGAGGGGAGAGCAAAGGATTGTGTCATGCCTCTCATTGTCCGTCGTGATGCCGCTTTGGGGAACCTCCAGTCCTTCCTGCAGATTTTGAACACAATTTTCCGCACATGAGGCGGTCACTGTTGGTGTTTTCTGGACGAATTTTAGTTTACTGGTGTAGAAGTTGAAGTGGGATCTTAATTCCCCACCTAATGCTGCCCTGTTCAGAGAAGGACTGAACAATGAGATATTAGACCAGCTTGCCCAGATGCCGGAACCAGAGTCGCTGGACTCTCTGGTTAAGATCTGCCTGCAGAACCTACGGGTGGAGCAGAAGGCTGGGGAGCGAAAAGACCAGGGATGGCAGCGTTGGCGCGAAGGCTACATTCTGCACGTTCCTGAGTAGAGAACTGGCAGTCTGCCTGGGCGAGGAGGGCCAGAACCCATGGAGCTAGACCCCCTCCCAGTCGCAGCAGCAGAAGGGAGGTGAAGGACGTGGGGGAGAAATGAGACGCTGCTTCATCTGTGTGAAAGCAGGATATATTGCACGACAGTGCCATAGTCGCAAGGGTTAGGAGTTGCAAGGGTTGGGGGCAGACATGGGAGGAGAGGCAGCACCAAAGGAGTTGCACTAGGGAAACGAATGCCCACGGCTGGAAATGGAGCCTGCAGCCGGGCGGAGGAGCAGTAAATGGCTCTCATGCAGATGCGCCAATTCCAGGACTCATGGTGAAGGTGATGTTGTGATATTGCATTCCACCTTAAGAGCAGACGTGAGGCTGTATCACATGTATGCATAACATCCCAGCACTGCTGGGAACTTCCAATTTGTAGATACCTCTTTCTCTTTCGCTTTTGGACATGGAAGAGATCACACGTGTTCTTCTCTTTGTCCTGCTGTTTGTTTAATAAAATGCTTGTAAATACGCTCATACCAGGCTCTGTCATGCCACTTCTGCTGTGCAATGGACTGTAAAGGCGTGCCTAGCTTCCTGAAGGCTAGGTCCCAGATTTTGGCTGCTCCATGGATCGGAACTCGACCAGCAGTTTGGCTGGAGTTCCGATCCTGTCAGTTGCTCTGGTCTCCCTGGGAAATTACCAACAGGTGAAACTACAACTCCCGAACGGTCGTCAGGTAGAAGTGGACCTCTTTTGGACTCAGGAGCGCCTGCGGATTTTGTGGACCTGGCCTTAGTGCAGGAGGACAGAATAGCACTATTGCCCTTGAGTTTCCCATTGCGTTGGCTGGAGAAGGGACTTACGAAACGCCTCCAGTGAGGGTAGACATAGCCCATCACTCTGAAACCAGAACCTTCCATGTGACCAAGCTGGCCGGACATCCTGGATGTGGAAATGATGGGGACGGAGGTGGAGGGGAGGCTCACAGGAGGAGAGGTTAATCCCCTCACAGTACACAGCCTACAGGGATGTCTCTTGTGAGAAAGAGGCTGACAGGCTGCCCCCACAGGCCCTATGATTGCCAGATAGATCTAGTCCCCGGGGCTCAGTTACCCCCGGGTAAAATATATTCCATATCAGAGGCAGAGTCCTCAGCCCTGAAGGATTTCTCCAAAAGAATTTGGAGAGGGGGTTCATCAGGGAGTCCATGGTGGCAGGGAGCTCCCCAGAGTTTTTTGTGAAGAAGAGGGGGGGCGATGATTGGTTTGTGATTTCAGGTGGCTGAATTCACAAAAGAGACCCCGCACGTGCCTGTTGCCACGTAAGGTACCCTTCAAATGGTCAGAAGAAGTGCAGGGGGCCTTCGAGAAACTGAAGGGAATGTTTGTGTCAGAAAGGTACCTAATGCATTTGTTGTTGTTTTTTCAAGAATGTATTGGATTTTAATAATACAACAAACATAAAATATAACAAAACACTACAAAAACCACAAAAAAGACAAGAATACAAATACAAAAATACAAAAAAACTAAAAATCTCAACAAACACTTATTTAACTATCCTTATAGTATATTCTAACATTATTGGGGGACCTCCTCACATCCTCTCTTTCAGCGTTCATTGCATATCCTCTTTAGTAATTTCATAACATTGTATAATCATCATTCTCATCTAATCTTAATCCTTACAAAAATAAAATACTAATATCTAATTCTTATCTCCTATCTTAACTAACTAATTTCTTAACTGTTACCTTAAATGTCCTCTGATTTCATTCTCAAATGTCAATATTTTCACGTTGTTTCAAATAGTCTTTAAATTTCTCCAATCCTCCTGCACCGCTTCTTCCCTCTGGTCTCGGAGTTTCCCGGTTAGTTCTGCGAGTTCCATATATTCAATCATCTTCATCTGCCAATCTTCCACTATTGGTAATTCTTCAGTTTTCCAGTTTTTAGCTAATAAAACATGCTGGGGAAACTACACATTCTGCATATAATTAAGAGAATGCAAAATAAGTCCTTTGCTTGGTTTTAATTATAGAAAAATAATAGAAGTTATACTAAGTTTATAAAATGATTTATTGCTGCTTTTACCATATCTTGTTTTATCTACCATGATTTAATATCTGTTGTTTAGCAAATGTATCTAACATATCCTGTATAACTGCGGCAGGTTTCTCCCTGAATTCTTTTCTATGTGCTATGGCCAATTGGCTAACGCAATAAACTTTGATTTGATTAGGTGGAAAAATTATTATTACTATTATTCAATAGCTTAACACACACACAGCCTTTGATGCCAAGTTCCCTGGAAGCTTAGAGTAGCAGCGCCCATTTCCAGCTGGTTTTCCAGCAACACTCCCTTTGGGATAGAGTGGATGTGGTCCTGGGATAACCTGCTCTGGGTGTGAGGGGATTGCTGCAGTGGCCTCCGTGTGGAGCTGCCCTTGGAGATACTGGGAAACTGGTTTGCAATGCAGCAGCCAGCTGGGATCCCTCACTTTACTCCTGGCCTTTCTCTTCCCCCTTTCCTCCCTTCCTCCAGGTGGGTTTTTTGGGGGGGGGGCGTGGCTAGTCCACTTCCTCCTCCACGTTTGGAAAACCATTTGCACGTTTCCTTTGTTGCACAATGACGCTGAGCGATGTCACACAAAGTCTTAGGGACTCCTTAGTTGAAAGAAGGGAGATTTTTTTGAAAGGCCAAATGAGTTTGGGATCCTCTGATCTCCAGGAAGGAGAGCGTTGCAGACCTCGCCCCTCCCTGGCAGGACCCTCTCCTCCCCCTGCATGAGCAGACCAGCCCCCCCAGGCATCCTCCCCTGCTGCAACCCTGGGACCCCCACCGCCCCCCACTGCACCCTCTGGGGGGAGAGAGACTCACCAAATCCCAGGAGGGGACAGCGATGCAGCCCTTGCGGGAGAGGACTGGGGAGGGAGGGGCCTTGGCTGTGGAGGACCTGGCCTCCTCTTGCTTCCTGTCCTCTCTAGGAAGGCAGCTGGGTCCCCTTTAACCCTTGCAAAGTGAAGTCCACGCAGCTCAGCCCTCTCTCACTTGGCGGAACCTCGGCTTTTTATTCTTTTTTGGTCCAATCCTACGCTATGGAGACCCCTAGCCTGCCTGGGAGGATGTGGGGATGGTCTCCCTTTGGAAATGGGGCTGCAGGAAGAAGGATGTGAAAGGAAGATGCAGTCCAGCTGCAGGCGGAACAGCAGATACCTCAGAGGAGCATCACCTCTCAGGAGGGGCCAGGTGGGCCCAGGTCCAGGTGTGTAGGGGTTGCCATGGTGACAAGGTCCCACCCTCCTTTGTGACCTCTCTTGCTTCTCCCTTAGAAGTCACCCACTTGCAGGTGGCCATTGTGGGTTAGTAGTGAGGCGAGTGGAGGAGAAAGGAGTTAGTGGTGGTTGGAGGAGATTAGGAAAGGAGTTTGGTTTATTTTTATTTTATCAATTTCTTATTTTTCCCCTTTCCCCTTTAATACTTTTAATACTTTTAGTTTATTTTTAATTAATTCTTTTCATTTTTATATCTGAAGAAGTGTGCATGCACACGAAAGCTCATACCAGCAACTAACTCAGTTGGTCTCTAAGGTGCTACTAGAAAGAATTTTCGATTTTGTTTTCATTTTTATGTTAGCACTTTTTATTTTTTATCTTTTATTTTAATATTTTTATTTTACATTTTTATTTTGTGCACATTTGTGCCTATTTTGTATATCTTTTGTACGGTATATATTTATTTTGTACATAGGTAGTTAGGGGTTGGGGTCAGAGTTAGGCTTGCACGGGCATTTTAGATGGTTAGCTAGTTTAGAGAGGAGGGTAGGAATTTTTCCAGGACGAAATGGGCAGGCTGTAAGTAGTATTCCTTCCCTTTCTCTTGGTCTCTTGGGGTGTGTGAGTCCTGGGGTCCCCGGCACAGCCTTGACTCTTTGGAAATCAACCCGGCCAGTCTAGCTAGTTTAGAGAGGAGGGTGGGAATTTTTCCTGGAAGAAGGCAGGCTGTAAGTAGGATTCCTTCCATTTCTCTTGGACCAATGGGGGGTTGAGTCCTGGGGTCCCCAGCACATCCTTGGCTCTCTGGAAATCAACCCGACCAGTCTTCTCCAGAGAGCTCAGCTCCTCCACACACTTCCCCTGCCTTCCCCTTTTCTCTGCCCTCTCATCCTCTACTTTTATTAGGAAATTCCTAGCCCACTTTCCTCCCAGGAGCTCAAAGTGGCCTTCATGGTTCTCCCTGCCACCAATTTTTTCTCTTCACAGGAGCCCTGCGAAGTAGGCTAGGCTGCCCCAAGGTCCACCAGGGAGCTTCATGAGTTGAGTGGGGATTCGAACCCTGCTTCCCCCAGGTCCTCCTAGTCCAGCCCTCCTACCACTACACCTCTGCCTGACTCCATCGTGCATCTCTCCAGCTGCCCAATGCCATTGGCCTTCTCCCCCTTCATAGGGCTCTCTCTGGTTCCAAGGACAACTCCACCACCTTCCTTTCTCAGCCCACAAACACACAACACAAACACACCCCACCATTGGGGCTCCTGAGTTGCTCTGTCTGCTCTGCTATTCTCTTCTAGGTTCAGGCACTTGAGGGCCTTGTTCTCCTGCCAGTGGAGGAACAGGGTGGCCTCGCTGCAAGTCCGGGAGGAGCCTGTGGTGATAGGTGAGTAAGTTTGGATACCAAAGGGCTAGGGGGGCACCTCAGGGTGTGTCGGGAGGCACCAGGGGAGACGACAACTCCTCAGCCATGAATCAGGAATATGTCCGTTCATCTCCGTGCAGAGTCTACAACGTTTTAACGACCCATGCTTTTGAAGAAGCACCAGGCACGTTCTTCCATTATCATGCAGAGTAAATGAGTGAAATGACGTGAGGTTTGTGCTACAACTAAGCTTTATTTCTATTTATGAAAGACAAAGTAAGGAAACATGTCGGCTCTCTGTGAGAGACAGCCGAAGAAAAACAAACAAGGAAACAGGAAACCAGTAACATCTGCCTCCTGTCTCCTGTGTGACTTCCAACAGTCTGTGCTGGAATGTGTAAACAGAGTCATAGAATCATAGAGTTGGAAGAGACCACAAGGGCCATCCAGTCCAACCCCTGCCAAGCAGGAAACACCATCAAAGCATTCCTGACAGATGGCTGTCAAGCCTCTGCTTAAAGACCTCCAAAGAAGGAGACTCCACCACACTCCCTGTTGTACCTGTACGACATCAGGTGTAAGCATGTAAAGTGATTCACCCAAGGTTTCATACAAAAATGCTGTCTTCACATCATGTTGAATAGTTCAAATATCAAGGTTCATTATTGTTCCACAGAATGTGTACCTCTTTAAGAGTCAAAAGAAAATGTCATGACTTAGTTTTGCAGCTGTGGGACAGTACAGCAGGTGTTGTTAAGTTTATGTTAATTGAGCAAGCAAATGTAGAATATAAGGAGTGTTGCATACTTCTTTCTGTACCCTGGTGGGTGGGCCACTGGTTGGGTCATGTTTTGTAAGATACATGATTTATTACTGCTTGTACCATATCTTGATTGGAATGCTATTTCCCTGATTTTCTCAGGTGTAGGTGGTGGGAGTCAAGTTGTCTCTTGGATACCTTAGGAACCAGTCTTTTGATGGTACTCCAAGAGACGATGGACATGGCAGAGCCAGTGTCAACTTCCATGTCACATGGTTTGCCCTCAACAGTCACAGTGATATAGATTTTCCGGCGCGTAGAGTCGTCAGCTTGACCAATTGTCTGCTCAGCCGAGCAGTGGCAGTTGGTGATGGTGTGGCAGTTCTCTTTGACGGACCTTACTGATGACTTCTTCATACCAGGTGATGGGGGCGTGTTTACTGGTGTAGATGAGCGGCAGACCCTTGCAAGGTGTCCCTTACGGGAACAATGCCTGAAATGGCATTTGGACCGAGGGTGATTACTTCCACAACCCGCACAGTCCAATTGGTCCATTGTTCGCTGTTTGAGCTTCCTATGCTCCTGCTTAAGACGGCAGACGTCATCTTCGCCGCCTGAGGAGCTCTCTGGTTCTCTGATTTCCCCATGGTGGACTGGGGTTGGCTTCTTTTGAACCGCCAGGTTGTTGGCCTTGCGAATCTCAAGAGTTGAGTGCTTTGCCAGCTCTGCAGCCTGGGCTTCTTCAATGGCTTGCTTGAGAGTGAGGTCGGACTTGGCAAGGAGTTGGTGCTGCAGCTTTTCATCCTGTACACCGCACACAATTCTATCAAGCAGGGCGTCGCCCAAGTCTCTGAACTCACAGTGGTAAGCAGCCTTCCTGAGAGCAGACAGGTATTCACTGATCATCTCCCCCTCGGCATGGTTCCAGTGATGGAATGCATGGCGGGCAGCGATCCTTGATAACGTGGGTGCGTAGTGGCGCTTGAGTTTCCCCGCCAGCGTGTTCCAAGGCGTGGTCTGCACAGCGATTGGCGCAACGAGAGCCCGAGCTGTTTCAAAAACTTCTGAGCCGCAGACAGTGAGGAAAAGGGCTCTCTTCCGATCATCTGTAAGGTCAACGAAAGCGTTTGCCTCGATGTAGCATTCAGTTCCTGGAGAATACGGAGGTAGAGGCAGTAGCGAAGCCATGGTCCCCTGATGCCGACTGGATGGTGAAGGGATGGATGCTAGCCTCAGCAGTGATTCAGCTCTTAAGTGTTCAGCTTAGTGATTCGGCTCAGTGATTCAGCTCTGGCTGTGGCTTGCTGCATCCGATCCCATCCTCATCGCCAGTGTTGAGTAGTGGGTAGAAGGATGCAGACACAGCTCTTAAAACAACCAGCTCTTTATTTCAGCTCTGAGTCCTGGACTGAACAACAGCTTAGCCACCTGGCTTATATAGTACTCAGTAACTCGCAACAGGGCAGTGAAAGATAGGGGTGCCTGGCGTGCTCTGGTCCATGGGGTCACGAAGAGTCGGACACGACTGAACGACTAAACAACAACAAGAACAAACTCGCAACCATAACCAACTCCCCTTAGCTACCCAATCACTGAACAACAATCTCAAGTCTTCATTTGCATGTTGGGGGCGGGGACCTGAGTGGAAACAGCAGCACTGTGGCCAGAATGAGTACTGCAGTTAAACTTAATACATAACAAAAATAAAGAGCAAAAATGTTAAGATAAAAAGTAAAAACAAATAAATGAATAATTAACTACGAAAGCACACCCATGACAAGAATCTCAGCTGGCTGAAATCAAGAAAATCAACCAAAAAAAATATGCAGACGCTGTGAGGGTGAAGGAGGGCTCGGAGCTGCTTTGTGCAAAATAAATAAAATTAAAGTGTTAAAATAAAATATAAATAAATAAATAAATCAAATGAAAGTAGTAAATGAAATCAGAATCATAAGAAATTGAGAATATAAGAATCCACTGAACGCCTCGCCTAATCCTTCGTCAACCACCACCAACTGCAGAGTGGGGGGCAAAGAGCCCAGCCGGGGGGGGAGCAGGTCTGAGGGGCCCAATCCTGTTCTGGTTCTCGCCACGCTTGGCTTTCTGCAGGAATGGCTTCCCATGCCCTAAGCCAGCAGGGTCCTCCTCTCCCACAGATGATGCACAACCCTTTCCCCATAGCCCCTCCCTCCCCCACTTCCCCATGGGGGTCCCCCACACCACCCATCACTGTCTCCTGCTTGGAGCACTTCAGGGTTCGGAGCCCCCTGAGCTGAGCTGCCTGGCACTTCTGAATCACCTCCAGCAGGTACAGCTGATCTTCCTCCAGCAGCTGAAAGGCAAATGTCAGGCTGTCAGTTTCCTGGAAGGGAGGGCTTCTCCACATCTGAGAGTGCAAAGTGGGGGGCAAGGGGGGCAGGTCTGAGTCCCTGGTTCTCTCCAATACTCACCCCTGGGGGAGGGATGTGCAACCGCAGCACATCTGCAAAGAGAAGGATATGGGGACAGGTGAGTCCCTCCCTGAGCTCCCCGAGTCCCTCCCCAGCCTAATGAGATGGGCAATATCCAGTTCCACTGCACCCTTTTAAAATTGAAATCTCAAAACAGATCCCAACTTTCAGAGCATCTAAATCACATGAGGGGAAAGACCGCTGTGCCACTCACAGAAATTGGACTATACTTCCTTGGGATTGTTTCAGCAGTGCTAGAACTCAGGACCCGCTGCCTTGAGGGACATCTAAGAGCTGTTTGGCAGGGGAAAGGTCTCCCTTGGGAGGGGGTGGGCTCTCCTTCCTTGGAGGTTTCTAAGCAGAGATGCTTTAGCTGAGATTCCTGCATTGCTGGGGGTTGGACAAGATGACCCGCGGATCCCCTCCTATCTTCCCACTCCAGAATTCCTTGCCTCCTGCAAAGCCCTTTCCCCTGCAAGCTGTTCCTGCGGTTTCTGGCCAAGGGAGGGAGATGCTCAGAGTCCAGCCAAGAGCCTCACCCCAAAAAGGATATCTGGGCATTGGCGTAGTCCCCCTAAATCCATATATATATATATATTTTAAAAACCCTGAGGTTCTGCCAATCGAGAGAGGGCTGAGCTGGGTGGACTCGGCTTTGCAAGGGTTAAGGGAACTGAGCTGCCTTCCTAGAGAGGCCAGGAAGCAAGAGGGGGCCAGGTCCTCCAGAGCCAAGGCCCCTCCCTCCACAGTCCTCTCCTGCAAGGGCTGCATGGCTGTCCCCTCCTGGGATCTGGTGAGTCTTCTCTCTCTCTCTCTCCCCCCAGAGGGTGCAGTGGGGAGGCGGTGGGGATCCCAGGGCTGCAGCAGGGGAGGATGCCAGCCTGGGGGGCCTGATCTGCTCATGCAGGGGGAGGAGAGGGTCATGCCAGGGAGGGGCGAGGCCTGCAACGCTCTCCTTCCTGGAGATCAGAGGATCCCAAACTCATTTGGCCCCCCTTTCCCAATAAAATGACTCCCACGAAATTTCCCGTCTTTAAACAAAGGAGTCCCTAGGACTTGAACTCTGTGTGACATCGCTCAGCATCATTGCACAACAGAGGAAACGTGCAAATGGTTTTCCAAAGCTGGACGAGGAGGTGGACTAGCCCCCCTCCCATAAAAAAAAAGCCACTCGGAGGAATGAAGGAAAGGGGGAGAGAAAGGCCAGGAATAAAGAGAGGGCTCCCTCCCAGCCCATAGTGTGGCTGCTGCATTGCAGACCAGTTTCCCAATCATCTCCAAGGGCAGCTCCACACGGAGGCCACTGCAGCAATCCCCTCGCACCCAGAGCAGGGTATCCCAGGACCACATCCTCTCTGTCCCAAAGGGATTGTTGCTGGCAAACCAGCCGGAAATGGACGCTGCTACTCCCTGAGCCTCCAGGGACCTTGACATCAATGGCTGTGTGTGAGAGTTAAGCTAATAATAATAATAGTAATAATAATAATAAATTTTCAACCTAAATTTCAAGGGAGATGTCTTTGGCCCCACCCACTTGGCCCCCAGGGAGTTGGCCAGATACATACCAGACCCTCAGAGCAAAGAAAAAGGGACCCCACCCCAGCACCCCAGGAGTCTGAATTGACAGCGGCAGAGAGTCCAAGTGCAAGAAAAGGAGACAGAAGCAGGGGAGTGGGGGTGGGGGTGAGGAGCCACTCCTGAGGACCCCCGGGTGAGGACCCCCACTAAAGCCTAGCATCCATTTTTCACAAGATGCAAATGATTCCTTTGTCAGTCGGTTCTGACTTCATGCCTTGACTGGAAGGCAGCAGAAACCAGGTTGATTAATCTCACAGAAATCCCTTCAGTTGTGTCCCCATTTTGCATTGCTAGAAGGTTAGAGACTTATTTCTTTTCCTCTTCCTCTTTCTTTTCAAAAGGATAGCTCATGGTCTGGGATGTGGTGCAAGACTCTTCCATGCTTGCTCAGGGAACCATTCCCACCCCACCCCCCACCCCCGTCCTCCAAATTCTGTAACAGAACAATGTGTTTGCTTTGTAGGATTTGCTAGAGCTTTTCATTCCGACAGACAAAACTTGGCAGGAGACCAAAGGGTTCCTTCCGATCTCTTAGAGGCTTCCTGAGAGCACAGATGGATGAGCGAGGCTCAGCTGGCCCAGGAACAGGAAGAGGCCATGCCACCCAAACTGGGAGCAGTGGGGGATTCTGGGAAAACACAGTGCAGAAGATCCTGGGTGAGGAGGACACCCACCGCTCAGAGATGCAGAGCCGGCAGTTGAGGCAGTTCTGCTGCCAGGAGGACAAAGGACCCCGAGAGGTTTGCAGCCGACTCTCCCACTTTTGCCACCAGTGGCTGAAGCCAGAAAGGCACACGAAAGCTGAGATGCTGGACCTGGTGATCTTGGAGCAGTTCCTGGCTGTCCTTCCCCCGGAGATGGAGAGCTGGGTGAGGGAATGTGGAGCGGAGACCAGTTCCCAGGCGGTGGCCCTGGCCGAAGGTTTCCTCCTGAGTCAGGAAGAGGAGAGAAAGCAGGTGAGAGAGACTTTCCTCTGGATATTCCCAAGGGGCTCCAAACAGGACAGAGAACATCCCATAATGGTCTGCTGATGCTGGCTCATCCTTTTTTGGGGAAAGCATCCATGGAATGATATCTCACACCCTTCAAGTCTTTGTCATTCTCTTTCTAATATTTCTCCCCATTCTCTCTTTTGAATCCTTGTTTCTTTTTCAGGGAAAGGATCATTTTGCAGAAATGGACCTGGATTCCTGTGAGGCAGAGAGGCCTCCGTTGGACACCAGAGAGAGGCCACTGGGTAAGGAGGAAGGTGGATTTTCTCTGTTTGGTCTCATTCTGTTGGTTTTCCAACTCATCTGAGGGTTTTTTTCATCTTGTTTTGGGGGGAGACAATTGGGAACAAGGGTCCAGAGGAGGGGAGATGTATTTCTGCACAACAAACATATGAATTGGGCACAAACGTCCAAATGCTCTCAGCAGGTAAGGCTTTCTCAAAGGCCCATCTGTAGTTAGAGATGCCCTGTTTCACCTGTGAGAGATGCAGGCACTCCTGGCATCCTGTTTACCTTTTCTCTCTTGCAGGTGACAGAATGATGCTGGGAAGACCTCCTGATCCGTCTTTTCATGGGGGCAGAAGGGAAGCAGCGGCTGTGGAACCAGATCAGGTCAGGGGAAGCTGCCTTGTGGGGACAGAGGCCGAGGGCTGGAGCAATGTCATGGACTGGTTGGGCACAGAGGAATGGTGGAAGGAAGAAGCCGGGGAACCAGGAAGGGAAGATGGCTCAGAGCCCAAGAAGTGGAGGTAGAAGAAGGATGGGTGGTCAGAGGGGGAAGAGGGAGAAGCCTGGGAAGAAGAGGTGTCAGAAGCTGAAGGGCTAACAGGGCTTTGTAAGCTGGGAGACTCTGTGGCAGAATGCAGTGCAGAATCAGAGGCAGAAGATGAAGGAGGTGAGTGGGAGGAGGGAGGTCAAGAGGCTGAGGTGAGTCAGGAGAAGGAGGAGCCACCGGTGTCTCCCTCTCCTTTTGCCAGAAGCCACCCTCCCTGCTTGTCTCTCAGAGCCAGGAGACCCCCTGCATTGCAGGAATCTAAGCTAGATCATTCAAGACAGATGGCCACCCAAAATAGGTTTATTTTATTTCTAGATTGATCACTGAATGCTAAAATTGGTTTCTAAGCAGTGGACAAATGAGAACATATAGTGCCTGGATCCACCTAACCAGCCCCAGCCGCTGCAAAATGGGGCCTGCCACCCATTCCCCCCCCCCTTCATACCCCCATTAACTCCTTGAAATTGGCTCTAGGACATTGGGAGGGAACTCCCCAGAACATCTCTCAAGGAGAGGAGAAAGTGGATCCTTCCATCAGGGAAACTGGAATGCTTGCGTAGGCAGAATGACTTGGAAAACACAAGGTGGAATACCACCTATTTGCACAGAGATGAACACCCATTATTAAAACGCAGAATAAAATAAGCATCCAAAATTAAAATGTGCCGCAAAGCATTCCTATTTGAAACAACATCGGAATTTACAGGAAGAAAACAACAGAGCATTGCATAGCAGATCATATTGATGCTGTGTCAGAGGAGGACATTTCCCTTTTTCTTTCAGGGTCCAGTGTGCTTTGAAGATGTCGCTGTTTATTTCACGGATGAGGAGTGGGCGTTGCTGGATCCTGACCAGAGAGCTCTACATAAGGACATCATGGAGGAGAATTGTGGGATAGTGGCCACTCTTGGTAAGGCTCCCTGTGGGACTGACATATCTGCCTGGAAATTCAAAAAATACCTCTATGTGACCAACCTCCTATATTTTCACAGAACTCACAGTTTTTTCTTTGAAGAATCACCCTCAGATTATTCCTTTTTCTAACACAATTGGGCTGCTCTGAACTGCCCAGGCCATCTTAAATGTCAGCTTCAGAATTGTTAGGAAAGATAAGTAGCTTCAGGTTTTCTGTTTTTGTTTTTGCTCCTGTCAGTCTTGCGTTGATCAAAGAGACGACTGACATTGGAGATGGAGGGGATGCCATGACTGGGCCAAACAAAATCCATCCCAGAGAAGAGCCAGGCTTATTGAGTCTCAGGAAGTAGTAGCAGTGATGATGATACTAATAGCAATAAAATGGTACCTCGGTTTACAAACTTAATCTTTTCCAGAACAGGAGGTACCACTGTAGTAATAATAATAATTTTTATTTATTCTCTGCCCATCTGGCTGGGTTGCCCCAGCCACTCTGGGCGGCTTCCAACACATATATAAACATGAAACGTAAATAATAATAATAATCTGAACCCATATAAAAAGAACATTAACTTTAAAATGAACAACTTATAGTACTGGCCAAAATTGTGGAAACCTTTTGTGAAAAGTGTATTTCTGAGGTTTGATGGGTCATAACACCACTTTTGTGTGGAGTAATACCATAAAATTATATATCAATGGAAAGATAATTTAATGAAGAATGTAATGCAATAAGTTTTATGAAGGAGTATTTATTAGAACAGCAGTCATAAAGAAAACACGTGAAACCTTTGGTAATCTTTGGTAACCTTTAGCTTTAATTACCGCCTTACAACGCCTTCCCATGAAGTGATTCAAGTTTTTAGTTCTGCAGCTGTAATAATGTGAAACCAAGACTGAATTATTGCCTCTGTTAATTGGGCCTTATTTCTGGGTTGCTTCTGACTAACAAGTTTCTTTAGTCGGTTCCAAAGATTTCCGATTGGGTTAAAGTTTGGGCCACTCCCAATCCATTCCAGCAGTGGAATAGGATTATCTTGAAAGCACCTTTTGCACACAGCAACAACATTACATGGAGCTGAATCCTGCTGAAATAGAAAATAGATAAATATTTCTATAAATATATATAAATGTTTCAGTATCTGGGAAAAGATCACCTGCGGAACGTTTCAGTTTGGGCTCAAGTATTTCATTCCCGGATTTTGGGGCATTTATATTCCCATTAATGACGCAAATTCTGCCCACACCTTTTGATGCCATACAACTCCAGATCTTCACTCTATCTGGGTCTTTCACGGTCGGTGTAATGCAAGTAGGATGTAAATCTTCTCCAAATCTTCTCCTCGCGTATTTGATGCCATCACTACCAAGCCAGGAGATTTGGGTATCATCGCTCCAAATAACACTGTCCCCTTGTTCTGCTGTCCAGTTAACATGGGTTTAACCTTTTCAACCGTTGCTTGAGAGATAACAATCATAAATAAAGTTGGAGTTCTTATAACAAAATACACTGAAATAAATATAATTAAGAACTCTGGCCGGAAGTTTCAACCAAAAAGATGCGTTTACTCATAATTAAATATAAATATAGTATCAATCCTGTTACAGGAAGCGGTGCTGGATGCAATTTCGATGATTGAAATGCATCGTAGAGAAAAAAACCTTGAGGTTTAGATCTATTCCAGAAGAAGCTGATGAAGCAATACAACAGAAAGTGACTACAGAATTAGCTAAGTGGATGGGAATGGAGGAGAGGGAGATGGAGAGCAAAATCGAGAGGGTATTTAGAATCAAATCAAGAATCGCAAGGGAAAATAACTGGCCGGGGGACTGTCTGGTAACATTTGTCAGCATGGAGATCAGAGACAGAATTTTACAGACATGTAGTAAGAAAAAAATCAGAATTCAAGAGTCTGAAGTGATTATACACAAGATCGTCCCATCCAGACTTTTGAGGAAGAGGGACAAATACAAACCTTTAATCGAAGCTCTTAGGAAAAAATCAATAGTACATAGATGGGAATTCCCAGAGGGAATTTCGTTTTTTTTTTTTAAGGGCAAGAGGAGATTTACTTGGGCCGAGGCCGACAAATTCTGGAGGACATATAGAGAGGAGTTGGGTGGTAAACGACAGCTGGGAGGAGGGACAGATGAGGCTAAAAAGTCATCAGAGGAAGAAGAGCCTTAAATCTCATCCAGAAGAGAAATTGTGTTTGGTTGAGCTGAGCTCAACTTAGCGGTTGTTTCTTCTTGATTTCTTCTTTTCTTTTCTTTTCTTTTTTTTCCTTTTTTTTCTTTTTTTTATTACTCTACCCGCTTTTAACACTCCTTACTCTTATTTCTCTGATTTTTCCTCTTTTTTTAAAAAAAGTTGTTTACTCAATAAAGGAATTAATGGAGTTAAAAATTGTTACTTGGAATGTAAATGGTTTGAACGAACAAAAAAAAGGAATAAGGTAGAGCATATTCTCAGTAAACAGAAATATGATTTGATTTGCTTGCAAGAGACGCATATTAAAAAACAACATATTAGAGTTCTCTCCAGCAAAAAACTTGGAATTGATTTTGTGGCCTCAGGTATGTCTAAGAAAAATGGCGTGGTAATTTATGCAAAACCATATTTGGAACCTAAACTAATATATACAGATGTGCAAGGGAGAGTTGTGATTGTAGAGATAACAGTTCGGGGGGAGAGAATTAAAGTAATCGGGTTTTATGCACCAAATGAAAAAAAAAGTCAATTTTTTCAAAAACTTAGTAAGGAGCTGGAAGGGTGCATTGGAGAAAAAATTATTTTTTTGGGAGATCAAAATGGAGTGGTGTACCCAGAATTAGATAGATCCGTAAAGACACCAAAAAAAAAGCAGATTAAATTACCAACATCTTTTTTTCAATTAATTGATCTGCTAAGTTTAGAAGATGCGTGGAGAATTAAAAACCCATTAAATAAAGACTTTACATACTTCTCATACCCCAACAAGTCAGCAGGAAGGATCGACACTATTTGGCTAACTAAAGATCTGACAATCAAAATTCGCAAAACGGAAATACAGCCAAGGACAATATCGGATCATAGTGCAGTACAGGCAGTTCTTAGTTGGGAGAAAAGAAAAGCAACTAGATGGAGGTTAAATGAGTTATTAATCAAGGATGAAAAAATAATCGAAAATGCAAAAAAGACATTAAAAGAATTCTTTGAATTTAATTTGAATAAAGGCACAGAGTTAAAAATTGTATGGGACACCTGTAAGGCTGTACTGATAGGCTTTTTTATTCAACAAAGTATAATCCAAAAGAAATTAAAAGAAAAAAAGAAGCAAGAGTTATTGGATAATATAAAAAAGAGAGAGGGAATTGTATGCGACGCCAGATAGTGCAGAGATCCAAAGAGATATAAAAGTTATGCAATCACAATACTCAATGTTAATTAATGAAGAATTAGATTGGAAATTAAGATATTTAAAGCAAAAATACTTTGAACATGCTAACAAACCAGGAAAGTTATTGGCCTGGCAACTTAAAAAGAGAGAGGCAGAGAGAATCATAAATCGAATTACAGTGGGGGGGGAACAGTTACAAATCCCAAAGAAATTGAAGATAGATTTGTTAAATTCTACAGAGAACTATATAGTGAAGGGAAGGAGACACCCCTGGAGATAAAAAATTATTTAAAGCAGAACTGCCTACAAAAACTCACCAAAGAACAAAGAGAACTATTAAATGCCCCAATAACAACATACGAATTGCAAGTGGCAATAAAAGAAGCGAAATCAGGAAAGTCACCGGGACCTGATGGCCTACCAGCTACATATTATAAAAAACTAGAGGATATTTTAGCTGAGCCGTTAAAAAATGTCATGAATAATATCTTAATAGAGGGATCTATGCCGGAATCCTGGAGCCATAGCTACATAGCTCTAATCCTTAAACAAGGAGGTGATTCTGAAATGATGAGCAATTATAGACCAATCGCCCTTCTGAACAATGATTACAAACTCTTCGCAGGTATAATGGCAGAAAGAACAAAGAAAATATTACAGACATTAATCCATGAAGACCAAGCCGGATTTTTACCAGGGAGGCACATATACACCAACACTAGAAATATAATAAATTTACTGGAATATTTAGATCTAAACATCAATAAACAAGCAGCCTTCATGGCTGTAGACGCAGAAAAAGCGTTTGATAGGGTATCGTGGAGATTTATGTCGGAAATATTAAAACATATGGAATTTGGAGAAGGTTATGTGAGGGGAATTGAGGCAATTTATTCTAAACAGAAGGCAAAGATCATAAATGGCAATCTCTCACAGGATTGCGAAATCAAAAAAGGGGTTAGACAAGGATGCCCCCTGTCTCCATTGATCTTTATATTAACATTGGAAATCTTATGTAAACGAATAAGGGAAGAAAAAGATGTAAAAGGAATAACATTGGGGCAGAGAAGCTATAAACTTAGGGCTTTTGCAGACGATTTAATAATAACTACTGAGTACCCAATCCAGAGTCTGACGAAGGTCTTAGAACTAATACAAGAATATGGCAGGGTATCTGGCTTTAGATTGAACATAAATAAGACCAAATTATTAGTCAAAAACTTATCGAAGGCTCAGAAGGAAGAATTGGAAAGGGTAACACAGATTAAAATCCATCCCAAAATAAAATACTTAGGATTATTGATAACGGCAAAGAATATAAACTTATATAATGATAACTATATTAAATGCTGGACTGAAATTCAAAAACAGATGGAGATATGGAACAGGTTAAATCTATCTTTTCTGGGCCGTATTGCAGCAATAAAAATGAACGCGTTGCCAAAATTAATGTTTCTGTTTCAGACAATGCCAATCATAGGTAAAACTAATAACATCGAGAAGTGGCAAAAGGAAATCTCAAAATTTTTATGGAAGGGCAAAAGACCGCGAATAAAACACAAGATATTGATTAATACGATTGATAAAGGTGGTTTTGGCTTGCCAGACCTCAAGATTTACTATGAAGCGGCATGTTTGGTATGGTTAAAGGACTGGTGCCTGTTAAGAAATTGGGAAATCTTGGATCTAGAAGGTCATGATCTGCGCTTTGGTTGGCACGCGTATCTCAACTATGGCAAAGTTAAGGTACATAGAGGCTTCTGCAGCCATATAATAAGGAATGCAATTTATAGAGTTTGGGATAAATACCAAAGATATTTAGAAAGGGCAACACCAAGATGGATCTCCCCCTTTGAGGCTGTAGCGTTAAAAAGAATAAATAATGAAAAGGAAGAGTGGATTACATATAATAACCTGTTAATAGAAAGGCAAGGGAAATTAGTACTCAAAAATTATGAGGAGATTAAAGATCAACTCTCAACCTGGTTTGATTATTTTCAAATTAACGAAATTTTAAAAAAAGATAAGATTTGCGGATTTGGGAAAGAACCTTCTAGATTTGAAAAGGAGGTGCTAAATAGGAAAAACAAGCTAATTTCTCGAATATATAAGATGTTGCTAGATTACGAAGTAATGGACGAGATGGTAATGGCTGCCATGACTAAATGGGCCCAAGATTTTGGGTACCCAGTTATGTTCGAGCAGTGGGAAAAGCTATGGCAGGTTAATTTAAGATTCACGGCAAACTACAATATAAGAGAGAATATGCTGAAGATGGCACATAGGTGGTATCTTACACCAGCCAGACTTGCCAAAATGAATAGAAGTCTTGCAAATGTTTGCTGGAGATGTGGATCTGAGAATGGGGATTTAATGTATATGTGGTGGCAGTGCGTAAAAATCAAAGTGTTCTGGGGGGAGGTATATGATGAAATGAAAAAGTTGATGGCAATTTCTTTTGTGAAAAGACCAGAGATATTTTTATTAAGTATGGTAGACAAGGAGATCCCAAACAAGCTGAAAGAAGTCTTTTTGTATGCAGTTGCAGCGGCAAGAACAGTAATAGCAAAAAGATGGAAAGAACAAGAAGCACCAAAGGTTATTGAGTGGCAAATCAAATTACAAGAATATGCAGAGATGGCTCTATTAACAAACAATTTAAGAGGAAATACAAAGCAGAACTTTGCTGGTAAATGGGAGGTCTATAAAAAATATGTGTTAAAATACAATAAAAGTATTGTTACCATGCCAGCATTCGAGGGGTGAAGGGAATGAAAACAGTTTGAAGGAAAGAGATGGGAGCAATGAAATGCCTAAGAATGCATGGTAGAAGGGAGTCAAGGAAGTGTGCAGGGTTGTAAGCATTTATATTTACAGCAGTTTAAGCAAAGGGATTTGTCAGGAAGACGGTGAATATAGTAAGCGAAGACGGAGCAGAACACTTATTATTTTTATTATTATTTTGTTGTTATTATTATTATTATTATTATTAATGGTCTATTACTATTTTTAATTTTTTATTTCAATTTTTCTTTTATTTATTTATTTATTTTCTTCTCACGTTGTTTATTTAATTTTTTTTCTTATTTTTTTTGTTAGTTGGCTGTATTGTATGTGTATACGTACAATATGTACAATATATTTTGTTCAGAATTGGGAAAAGAAGAAGCATACAAGCAAAATGATTATTGTATATAATTTTATTTAAGTTTTGTATTTGCGGTGGACTTTTCTTCTTTTGGTTGTATTTGTAAAATCTATAATAAAAATTAATTTAAAAAAACTAAAAAGAACACAAAGATCCAACCAACTTGATAACAATCACATAACACACTGACAAAAGTCAAGCAAAGCAAGTTGTGCTAACTTTTTCTGGTTATTTGGCTATAACGTTTGATAGCATATGGGTAATTGAACTAACTTTGTTGGATTGCATTCTTGATTAAATTATCTTCACATTTATATATATATTATTTTATAACATTACTCCAAAAGAAGTGGTGTTATGAGCCATCAAACCTCTGAAATACACTTTTTCCGAAAAAGCTTCCACTAGTTTGACCACTACTGTATATCAAACAAAGCAACATTCAACAACTCATCAGAGTCTAATAATAAATATGTTGGTTAATGACAAAAAACACAGGTAATGAACACATACCCAACTCCCTTCAGTTCTTCTCCATTTGTTCCTGAGGCTCTAATCCCTTTTGGTTTCCATTGCAGATTGTGATGAATTGGAAATCGAGAACAAGGATGACCACGATAAAATTCCCAGAGAGAAGAAGCCACGTAAAAATTTGGAGTGTTTAGAAAGCTGCAGTCAGAGCTCCAATTCCACTTCCCATCAACAAAATCTCATTGGAAAGAAACGCTATCAGTGCAAGGAATGTGGAAAGAACTTCAGGAAGAGCTCCACTCTCACTTCCCATCAAAGAATTCATATAGGGGAGAAACCCTATCAGTGTGTGGAATGTGGAAAGCGCTTCACTGATAGCTCCAATCTCGCTTCCCATCAAATAATTCATACAGGGGAGAGACCCTATCAGTGCTTCGAATGTGGAAAGAGCTTTAGTCACAGCCACAGTCTCACTTTCCATCGAAGAATTCATAGAGGGGAGAAACCCTATCAGTGCTTCGAATGTGGAAAGAGCTTCAGTCAGAGCACCAATCTCACTTCCCATCAAAGAATTCATACTGCTGAGAAACCATATCAGTGTGTGGAATGTGGAAAGAGCTTTAATCATAGCTCCTTTCTCACTTCCCATCAAAGAATTCATACAGGGGAGAAACCATATCAGTGTGTGGAATGTGGAAAGAGGTTCAGTAGGAAGGACAGTCTTACTTCCCATCTAAGAATTCATACAGGTGAGAAACCCTATCAGTGCTTCGAATGTGGAAAGAGCTTCAGTAAGAGCGCCAATCTCACTTCCCATCAAAGAATTCATACAGGGGAGAAACCCTATCAGTGTGTGGAATGTGGAAAGAGCTTCAGTCAGAGCGCTCCTCTCACTTCCCATCAAAGAATTCATACAGGGGAGAAACCATATCAGTGCTTCGAATGTGGAAAGGGGTTCAGTAGGAAGGACACTCTCACTTCCCATCTAAGAATTCATACAGGTGAGAAACCCTATCAGTGCTTCGAATGTGGAAAGAGCTTCTGTCAGAGCTCCAAACTCACTTCCCATCAAAGAATTCATACAGGGGAGAAACCCTATCAGTGCGTGGAATGTGGAAAGAGCTTCACTGATAGCTCCTCTCTCACTTCCCATCAAAGAATTCATACAGGGGAGAAACCATATCAGTGCTTCGAATGTGGAAAGAGCTTCACTAATAGCTCCTCTCTCACTTCCCATCAAAGAATTCATACAGGGGAGAAACCCTATCAATGTGTGGAATGTGGAAGGAGCTTCAGTCAGAGCTCCTCTCTCACTTCCCATCAAAGAATTCATACAGGGGAGAAACCCTATCAGTGCGTGGAATGTGGAAAGAGCTTCACTGATAGCTCCTCTCTCACTTCCCATCAAAGAATTCATACAGGGGAGAAACCATATCAGTGCTTCGAATGTGGAAAGAGCTTCACTAATAGCTCCTCTCTCACTTCCCATCAAAGAATTCATACAGGGGAGAAACCATATCAGTGCGTGGAATGTGGAAAGAGCTTCAGTAGGAAGGACAGTCTCACTTCCCATCAAAGATTTCATACAGGGGAGAAACCATATCAGTGCATGATATGTGGAAAGAGCTTCACTGATGGCTCCTCTCTCACTTCCCATCAAAGAATTCATACAGGAGAGAAACCATATCAGTGCTTCGAATGTGGAAAGAGCTTCACTAATAGCTCCTCTCTCACTTCCCATCAAAGAATTCATACAGGGGAGAAACCCTATCAATGTGTGGAATGTGGAAGGAGCTTCAGTCAGAGCTCGTCTCTCACTTCCCATCAAAGAATTCATACAGGGGAGAAACCCTATCAGTGCGTGGAATGTGGAAAGAGCTTCACTGATAGCTCCTCTCTCACTTCCCATCAAAGAATTCATACAGGGGAGAAACCATATCATTGCTTCGAATGTGGAAAGAGCTTCACTAATGGCTCCTCTCTCACTTCCCATCAAAGAATTCATACAGGGGAGAAACCCTATCAATGTGTGGAATGTGGAAAGAGCTTCACTGATAGCTCCTCTCTCACTTCCCATCGGAGAATTCATACAGCGGAGAAACCCTATCAGTGCTTCGAATGTGGAAAGAGCTTCTGTCAGAGCTCCAAACTCACTTCCCATCAAAGAATTCATACAGGTGAGAAACCCTATCAGTGCGTGGAATGTGGAAAGAGCTTCAGTAAGAGCGCCAATCTCACTTCCCATCAAAGAATTCATACAGGGGAGAAACCCTATCAGTGCGTGGAATGTGGAAAGAGCTTCACTAATAGCTCCTCTCTCACTTCCCATCAAAGAATTCATACAGGGGATAAACCCTATCAATGTGTGGAATGTGGAAGGAGCTTCAGTCAGAGCTCCTCTCTCATTTCCCATCAAAGAATTCATACAGGGGAGAAACCCTATCAGTGCGTGGAATGTGGAAAGAGCTTCACTGATAGCTCCTCTCTCACTTCCCATCAAAGAATTCATACAGGGGAGAAACCATATCATTGCTTCGAATGTGGAAAGAGCTTCACTAATGGCTCCTCTCTCACTTCCCATCAAAGAATTCATACAGGGGAGAAACCCTATCAATGTGTGGAATGTGGAAAGAGCTTCACTGATAGCTCCTCTCTCACTTCCCATCAAAGAATTCATACAGAGGAGAAACCCTATCAGTGCGTCGAATGTGGAAAGAGCTTCAGTCAGAGCTCCAAACTCACTTTTCATAAAAGAATCCATACAAAAGTCGGAAATACCATTATACAGCTTTAGGAAGCAGCCAAATCAGCCTCTTTTTAACCAGACCTTTTCCTGAATGACATCTAATGCCCTTTTAAAATGTGGTGTTTTTTGTTTTTATGTTGTAACTTTCTGAGATCTGTGAGTATAGGGAATAGGAGCCAACTCTTAAATGCCTAGGGGTCTCCCCCCCCCAATTTTTTTGAGGAGATGTGGCTTTTGCCCACTCATTAAGGAGACGTCATACTGGGGGAGAGAGAGAAAGGGTTTATTGACTGACCAATAAGAAAGGCCAGGGATGGAGCTTAACTGTGTTTAAGGCTCAACACAGGGATTTTGGCAATTAGTTCGGATGGTTTCTTTCCCCTCTTTTTCTTTTCTTTTTAATCCAAGCTTTTCTTGAAACAACATATATACATAATTAACAAAATTACCAAGCTTTTCTTGAAACAACATATATACATAATTAACAAAATTACGAATAATTCCCTAACATAAAATATAATTATACGCTTATAAAACTCACCATCCACCCTCTACTGCCCTCCACAGCAATTTGACTTCTTTATATTTCTTTATACCCTTTTCCCTTGCATTCTATAGTAGATTATATTTGTTAAATTCTGATTTTTCCTTTTTCCTTTTTTGGTTCTGTTATTGCTTACATTGTTTATTCTAAGCCTATTTGCATGTCGTTTTTAGAACAATATTTTGACATATAATCTTCGAAATACTTCCACTCCATTCTTAACTTTTGATTTGTTTGGTATCTTATAATTGAGCTTAATTTTGCCTATTCTATATACTCACTTAATTTGCAAATCCACTCTTCTTTTGATGTTATTTCCTGAGATTTACATTGAGTGGCAATCACTACCCTGGCAGCTGTTGTTGCATACAAAAAGATTGTTTTTTTCATATGTGGTATATCTTTGCCCACCAGCCCTAATAGATAAGCTTTGGGATTTTTTTATCAAGGGGTTTTTAAACATTTTCTTAAGTTCCTCATGTATTATTCCCCAAAAATTCTTTATTTCCTTGCAACCCCACCACATATGAATTGTCGTTCCAGGTTCCATGGTACATTTCCAACAAAGGTTGGATTTTAATTTATAAATTTTGGTGAGTTTGACTGATGTTAAATACCAGCTGTAAAACATTTTAACCAAGTTTTCCTTTATTGTGTAGCAGGCGGTAAAGTGAATATCCTCGCACCAGAGTTTCTCCCATTGTTCTAAATATATAGTGTTGCCGATGTCTTGTGCCCATTTGACCATTGTTTCTTTTACTTCTTCATCTATTAAATCATAGTCCCATAACAGAGTGTAAATTTTTGATAATAATTTCTTATTGTTTTGTAGTATAATGGTGCTAAATAGCGATTGTTCTTTAGCGAAACCTTTTCTTTGGTCTGCATTAAACATGCTTTTTAATTGTATATATTGCCAATTATCCATCCCATATTGTTTTAATTCTTCATATGTTTTTCATTTTAACTTTCCTTGGTCTTCTTCTGTGGCAAGAACCACCTGGGTAAAGCATATTATACCTAGTGCCTTATTCCTGTATTTGTTATGTGCTTTACATATATACACTTTGCTTTAGAAATCATAATTCTGAATAATGCATCTCTCACCATGCTCTAAAAAGCTGAACTTTGGATGGTAAGCTCATTTAGTTGCGTCTGCAGTTTGTGAAGAGGAACATTCAATATAGACACCCAGGTCAGGATGACATGATGTCTTGCAATGCAGGATATGAAACTAGGTTGGTTTCCATATAAATGTTCCAGGATGTCTGATAAAAGGGGATTTACGTCATGCCTGTCAAAAGGGAATTCTTTGCTTTGCTTTGCTGATAATACTGAACATACGGAAATCACTAATGAGCAATGCCTAATAAGGAACATGTATCCTGAAATTTTGGAAAGAAGAAGTAATCTTTATATGGTCAATAGGAAGGGCTATGCCCAAGTTTAGTGGTCAATGTTGTGATACTTTGTGTGATGTCAAAAGGGGTATAAAAGTCCAAGACACCCAGTGTTCGGGGCTCAGTCCATTTGCCACTGGGCCTATTGCTGCCAGCAATAAAATCTTATTTTCTTTTTCTCCAAACTTTTGTGCCTGTGATCCTTGAGAGTTATTTTTCAAAGGCAACTGGGTTCACTCGCAACATTTCCAATATCTGTCTATATGTTGCCCAGTTCGGATTCATATTGAGTTTTTTAACTGCATGGGCTTCTAATGGAGAGATCCATAAAGGGATTTGTAGCTCTAATAGCTGTTTATATATATTCCAAACTTTAAACAATGAATTTCTGAGTACAGTGGTACCTCGGGTTAAGTACGCTTCAGGTTAAGTACGCTTCAGGTTAAGAACTCCGCCTAAGAACAGAAATCGTGTTTTGGCGGCGCAGCGGCAGCAGGTGGTCCCATTAACTAAAGTGGTGCTTCAGGTTAAGTACGCTTCAGGTTAAGAACGGACCTCCAGAACGAATTAAGTACTTAACCCAAGGTGCCACTGTATATGATTTTTGAAGCTGTTATGTACCTTTACCTTCTCGTACGCTAGGTAGGCGTGTCACCGATACCTATTTTCGAAACTTTCTAGATTTAAAATACTGGTGTTTTCCAATATAATCCATTATTTTAGCAATGCCAGACATTCTGCTTCATAGTATAATTTTAAATTTAGTAATGCCAGTCCTCCTCTCTCCCTTTTATCTGTTAAAAGTTTATAATCAAAGAGGTTAATATGTTAAAAATAGAATATAAAAATAAAATAGAACAAGAGATGGACTGGAATCTAAAGATCTGGAGACAGAATAAATTTGAATTCGCAAATAAACCAAGTAAGTTTCTTGCTTGGCAATTAAAAAAACAGAAAAATGAAAAAATGATAAACAGAATAAGGATTGGAGACAAATATATAAATAAACCACAGACGATAATAGAAAAATTTCTAAAGTATTATGAAGAACTATATAAAAAGAAGGAAGAAGATAAGAATGAAATAAATCAGTATCTAGAGAAACACAAGTTAGAGATTAATATAGAGGAGAAAGCGAAGGAAATAGATACCCAGATAACAATACAAGAAATTAAAAATGTAATGAGAAAATGCAAACCTGGGAAATCACCAGGCCCAGACGGACTCCCAATAGAGTATTACAAAAAATTTGAAGAAACATTACTAAGCCCAATGAAAGATTTAATGAACCAAATATTAGAAAAAGGAAATATACCAGATTCATGGAAGGAAGCTTATGTAACACTCCTGCCGAAGCAAGACGCAGATCTTGATTTAATGTCAAATTATAGACCAATTTCTCTCCTGAATAGTGATTACAAGCTATTTGCAGGAGTAATTGCAAACAGGCTAGGAGAAGTAATTAAGGAGGTGATACATCCTAATCAAACGGGATTTATTCCAGGAAGGCAATTATCGAACAACACAAGAAACATAATAGATATATTAGAATATTTAGAGTTCAAAATAGATAAGAAGGCAGCATTACTACTACTGGATGCAGAGAAGGCATTCGATAATGTCTCCTGGGAGTTTATGAAAGGACAAATCGAGAAAATAGGATTGAAAGAAAATATGAAAAGAGCTATAGAAGCAATCTATAAACACCAAAGAGCAAGGCTAATAATAAATGGGAGTGTAACAGATAGCTTCCCAATAACCAAAGGAACAAGACAAGGGTGTCCTCTCTCACCCTTGCTCTTTGTACTGGTATTAGAAATCCTTCTAAATAACATCAGAAAGGAAAGAAATTTAAAAGGGATAGTAATCGGGAAGAATACTTATAAAGTAAGAGCGTTAGCAGACGACCTAATAATAACAACACAAGACCCCAAAGAAAATATACCTGTAGCATTAGATATAATTAAAGAATACGGCAAAGTGGCAGGATTGAAAATAAATTACCAAAAAATGACATTAATAACTAAAAATCTAGAAAAAAAGGAAAAAGAGGAATTACATCATCTGACAGGATTAGAAATTAAAAACAAAGCAAAGTATCTAGGAATCTATATAACACCAAAAAGTATTAACCTATTTGAGGATAATTATAAAAAGGCATGGAAGGAAATTAAAACAAATATGGAAACATGGAATAAACTACACCTTTCGCAATGGGGCAGAATATCAGTCATCAAAATGAATGTCTTACCCAAGATGATATTCTTATTCCAAGCAATACCAATCTTGGGGGGCATGAAGTGTTTTAAGGAGTGGAAAAGAGATTTGACCAAATTCATATGGAATGGCAAAAGACCAAGGATAAAATACGAATTGTTAACAGATAGGAAAGAAAGGGGAGGATTCGCCATGCTAAATTTAGAGCTTTATCATGCGGCAGCAGGGTTAAACTGGTTGAGAGAATGGATAACTTTGAAAGATCCTGAAATATTGGATTTAGAGGGTGTAGACAACAGGTATGGTTGGCACTCCTACTTACTATATGAAAAGGTTAAGGTCCACAAGGGTTTTCTCAATCATCTAGTCAGAAAATCATTATATTTAATCTGGATAAAATTTAAAAATATATTAGAACCAAAGATACCACTGTGGACCTCACCCATAGATGTAATAACAATCAAAAAAGTTAATATGGAAGGAGGAAGAGCCACATACCAAATGTTACTGGAAGAAAAACAGAATGAACTACACTTGAAAAAATATGAAGAAATTAAAGAACATCTCAGAGATTGGCTGCAATATTTCCAAATATATCAAAGATTTATAATAGACAAAAAAACCGGTTTAGCAAAAGAAAAATCTAAATTTGAAAAAGAGGTACTCCAAAGCAAAGGGAGATTTATTTCACGCATTTATAATATATTATTGGATTGGGAACTCAAAGAGGAAGAGGTAAAATCGGTAATGGTGAGATGGGCCCAGGACTTAGGTTATAACATCTTAATGGAGCAATGGGAGAGACTGTGGCAGGTGGATATTAAATTTACAGCCTGCTATAACCTAAGAGAAAATATCTTAAAAATGATGTACAGGTGGCAGAGCCGTCTCAAGGGGATCTGCCGCCCTGGCGCGGCTATCCCTCCGGCGCCCCCGCCATGCCGCCTCTCCGCCGCCTCCCTCCCACGCTTGCCGCCCCTTGGGAGGGGGGTGGGCGAGTGGGGGATGGGGGGCGTGGCGCTGGAGCGGCGCGGGGCTCTGCGCGCCCTTCCAGCGCTTCCGGGATGGGAGGCGAGGGCGGCCGGCTCGCGCTCCCGCGCGCAGCCGGGCAATTCGCGCTCCGCGCGCAGCCGGACAGCGCGGCGCGGCTGGGCAGCTCGCGCTGCATCGGGCGGGCGGCCGGCTGCGCGCGGGGCGCGAGCTGGCCGGCTGCGCGCGGGGCGCGAGGCTGCGCGCGGGGCGCGAGCTGGCCGGCTGCGCCGCGCCATCTGGCTGCGCGCGGGAGCGCGAGCCGGCTGCCCTCGCCTCCCGTCCTGGAAGCGCTGGAAGGGCGCGCAGAGCTCCTGTGCTCTCCTGGGCAGCCAGAGGGCGTGGTGTGGCCGGCCAGCTCCCTTGCCGGGAGGCAGAGGGTGCTGCCGGCAGGCGCTGCCAGCGGGGCTGGAGGACGGAGGCGCCCTCCAGGCCATTGCGCCCTGGCGCGCCGCGCCACCAGCCCCAATGGATGAGACGGCTCTGACAGGTGGCACCAAACACCAGAAAAATTGGCAAAAATGTACGGAAATAGATCTCCCTTATGCTGGAGGTGTAATAAAGAAAATGGGTCGTACAAACATATGTGGTGGACATGTCCTGTTATATGTAATTATTGGAACGGCATTTATGAAGAACTCAAAAAATTGATAAAATGTACATTCAAAAAGAGGACAGAAATTTTCCTGTTAAGTATTTTACCAGAGGAGATCAAAAAAAACAGAAAGAGTATTGTGTATGTATGGTTTAACAGCAGCGAGAATGCTAGTGGCAAGAAATTGGAAAAATAAACTTGCACCAACCATAGCAGACTGGCAAAACCTAATGTTAGAATACTTGCAACTAGCCAAAACAACGGGTAAAATAAGAAGACAAATGACCTAAGAAGTATGGAAAGAATGGAGGATATTTAAAGAATATTTAAGGAATAATGGCATAAATGGAATCCTAGTGGCAGATGTAGACTGAACCCTCAAATAAGTAATTAGAAATTTAAGGATGGAAAAAATGAAATATAAAAAGAAATTATAACTGTACGCTATACAAATACAACTCTACAAAATACAATGAGGATAATTGGAGGTACGAGAAGGCGTGTGTGTAAAGGTGGATGTATGTAAATATTTAAATTTGAAGAAGTTGATATATGTGATAAAAAAAAGTTTATACTTTATGTGTGGTTTTTTGGTTTGCCATATGAATTTTGTTAAATCTTTTCACCATTCATCAAAACAATTTTTTTTAATTATTATTGGTATTGTTTGGAAGAAATATAACATTTTCGGTAAAACATTCATCTTAATTATAGATATTTTCCTCATTAATGTCAGCTTTAATCTACTCCAGGTTTCTAAATCTCTTCTAATTTCCTTCCAGACCTTTTCATAATTGTTTCCAAATAGATTAATATTTTTCATCGTCAATTCTATACCTAAATATTTTGCTTTTGTAACAATTTCCAAACCTAATTTCTCCTGCAATTCGCTCTTTTCCAATTCCTGCATGTTTTCTACCATAAGTTTTGTTTTTGACATATTTATCTTGAAGCCCCTTCATGGATCACTGCCTTGTCGTGGCGAAGGGGCTTGAATAACTCAGGGAAGCTATGAGCTATGCCATGCAGGGCCACCCAAGATGGACAGGTCATAGTGGAAAGTTTGGACCAAATGTGATCCACCTGGAGGAGGAACTGGCAAGCCACTCCAGTATCCCTGCCAAGAAAACTCCATGGACAAAGACAACAGGCATATAAAAGATATGACGCTGGAAGATGAGCCCCTCAGGTCAGAAGGCGTCCAACATGCTACTGGGGAAGAGCGGAGGACAAGTACAAGTAGATTCAGAGCTGATGAAGCGGCTGGGCCAAAGCCGAAAGGACGCTCAGTTGCGGATATGCCTGGAAGCGAAAGGAAAGTCCAATGCTGTAAAGAAAAGCATTGCATAGGAACCTGGAATGTAAGAACCATGAACCTTGGTAAGCTGGATGTGGTAAAAAATGAGATGGCAAGAATAAACATTGACATCCTAGGCATCAGTGAACTAAAATGGACAGGAATGGGTGAATTCAGTTTGGATGACTATCATATCTACTACTGTGGGCAGGAATCCCGTAAAAGAAATGGAGTGGCCCTCATAGTCAACAGAAGAGTGGCAAAAGCTGTACTGGGATGCAATTTCAAAAATAATAGAATGATCTCGATACGAATCCAAGGCAGACCTTTTAACATCACAGTAATCCAAGTTTATGCACCAACTACCAGTGCTGAAGAAACTGAAATTGATCAATTCTATGAAGACTTACAACACCTTATAGAAACGACACCAAAGAAGGATGTTCTTCTCATTATCCTGACAGTAAGAGCTGTTCGACAGTGGAATTTGCTGCCAAGGAGTGTGGTGGAGTCTCCTTCTTTGGAGGTCTTTAAGCGGAGGCTTGACAGCCATCTGTCAGGAATGCTTTGATGGTGTTTCCTGCTTGGCAGGGGGTTGGACTGGATGGCCCTTGTGGTCTCTTCCAACTCTAGGATTCTATGAACTGGGGAAAGCTTTGGGCAAAGGACAGCTGTGCAAAGATGCTGCTGGCCGCCAGGTTTCTGGTCTCCCCGCTTTCTTCAACGGTGTAGCTTTGGAGATCCTGCGGGAGAGAAGAGCATCTCAGAGTCAGGCCAACTCTGGGCCAAAGCTCTTTCTCCACACTTGGAAAAGGCTGCTGCTCCACTCTGGGCAACCCTTAAACCACCCTGATGTCATCAGGACACTTACATTGAGTAGCTGGAGGAGGGTGGCAGCATTGGGGGCCTCCGTAAGGAGACCCTCCAGCAGGCGGTGGAACTGACCTTTCAGATCCTTTGGGAAAAGAGAGAAGAGAGGTTACATCCGGGGTGAAATTACATAAGAGCCACGCAAAGATAAGCTAAAGACAAAGGACCTCCCTCTCTGTGCTGATGCTCCTCACACACATGAAGAAGTCCCTCAAACATGCAGAGCAGAGGAGAGACGCCAGCTTCTTCCGGGGGGCAGCTGGAGGATGGCTCTGACCCCAGAGGCCAGGCTTGGCTTTCTACGGGATCCACAACCCCATGACCCTCGCCAGCCTGCCCCCCACCGCCGCCCAGTGCCACTCCGCCAGCAGCAGAGTGGCGGGGGAGGGGGAGCAGCCCGAAATCGGGCTTCTCCGCCCCCTCCGCCAGCAGCAGAGTGACGGGAAGGGGGGAGCAGCCCGAAAACAGGTTTCTCCGCCCCCTGCACAAGCGGCAGAGTGGCGGGGAGGGGGAGCAGCCCGAAATTGGGCTTCTCCGCAAGGCCGGTGCTAGGAATTGGCCGGGGAGGGGCGCCAAAAGGTGATATCGCATAGGGCGCAAAAAACTCTAGCACCAGCCCTGGAGGTGGGACACCCCAAACACTGGAGCAGATGGAGCCTGGGTCAGGTCCAGCCTTCTGGTTCTTTGCATCTTTTGACCAGCTATCCCCCCTTCTAGATCCTGCACCCTGAGCTGCCCCTCTAGTCCTTCATTGTTCAAACTTGCTCACCTAACACCACAGGCTCCTCCCGGACTTGCAGTGGGCCCATCCTGTTCCTCCGCCGGCAGCTGAACAGGGCCCTCAAGCGCCTGAACCCAGAAGGGAGCAGCAGACTGGAGAGAGCAACTCAGGAGCCCCAATGGGTGGGGTGTGTTTGTGTCTGTGGGGGGACAGGACGAGACAGGAAGGTGGTAGAGTCTTCCTTGGAACCAGAGAGACCCCCATGAAGGGGGTGAAGGCCAATGGCATTTGGCAGCTGGAGAGATGCAAGATGGAGCCAGGCAGAGGTGTAGTTGTTGGAGGGCTGGTCTAGGAGGAGCTGGGAGAGCAGGGTTCGAATCCACACTCAGCCATGATGCTCCCTGGTGGACCTTGGGGCACTTAGCCTACCTCGCAGGGCTGCTGTGAAGATAAATATTGGTGGCAGGGAGAACCAAGAAGCAGTGACGTAGCTAGCCTCTGCGCTGCTGGGGGCGGCGGCAGCGCAGAGGCACCCCCTGGGGGAGGGGTACGAGTGCGTTGTGACGTCATCATGACGTCATGACGCACGTGGATGCAGAAAGGGGGGATTTCCCCCTTTCCGAGGCTTTTTTTCGGCGGGGGGTGGTGGCCAGCGGGGAGGGGGTGACAAGTTTGACCCCCCCTCGCGGGTCCGACCCCCCCCCCGCCGAAAAAAAGCGGCGGAAAGGGGGAAAAGAAGCAGAGCAGGGCTTGAATGCGCCCTGTTCTGCTTCCTTTCCCCCCTCCCAGCGTTTTTTTTCTGCGGGGGGGGTGGCCAGCAGGGAGGGGGTGACAAGTTTGACACCCCCCTCGCGGGTCCGACCCCCCCCGCCGAAAAAAAGCGACGGAAAGGGGAAAAAAGAAGCAGAGCAGGGCTTGAATGCGCCCTGTTCTGCTTCCTTTCCCCCCCTCCCAGCAGTTTTTTCCGTCGGGTGGGGTGGCCAGCGGGGAGGGGGTGTCATGCCAGCGTGACACCCCCTCCTCGCTGCCCCCCCCGCCGAAAAATAGCCGCTGGAAGGGGGAAAACGCGACATCCCCCCGTTCGGGTCCACCAGTTGGGGCAGGGTGGGAGGGGCCGACCAAAGTGTCACCCCTCCTCCCCTGGAACTAAGGGCGGCCTGCCCCCCGCCCCCCCTTGCGACGCCCCTGCCAAGAAGGCCACTTTGAGCTCCTGGGAGGAAAGTGGGCTAGGAATGTCCTAATAAAAGTGGATGATGAGAGGGGTGAGAAAAGGGGAAGGCAGGGGAAGAGTGTGGAGGAGCTGAGCTCTCTGGAGAAGACTGGCCGGGTTGTTTTCCAGAGAGCCAACGCTGTGCCTGGGACCCCAGGACTCGCACACTCCAAGAGACCAAGAGAAAGGGAAGGAATACTACTTACAGCCTGCCCATTTCGTCCAGGAAAAAATCCTACCCTCCTCTCTAAACTAACTATCTAAAATGCCCATCCAAGCCTAACTCAGACCCCCACCCCAAACCCAGCCCTAAGCCTAAACCTAACCCTAAGTACTCTACTGTGTGTACAAAAGAAATATATACAAAATAGGCACAAATGTGCACATTATAAAAATGTAAAACAAAAAAATATTAAACAAAAGAACAATAAAATAAAGATATTAAAATAAAGAGCAAATATATTAAGATAAAAAGTAAAAACAAACAAACAAATTAACCACGAAAGCACGCCCGTGTCAAGAATCTCAGCGGGCTGAAATCAAGAAAATCAACCAAAGAAAAGAAAAGAAAAGAAAAGAAAAGCAAAAGCTGTTAGGGTGAAGGAAGGCTCTGAGCTGCTTTGTGAAAAATAAATAAAATAAAAGTGTTAAAATACAAATCAATCAATCAAATGAAAGTAGCAAATGAAATCAGAATCAAAATAAGAAATTGAGAATATAAGAATGCACTGAACGCCTCGCCCAATCCTTCATCAACCACCACCAACTGCAGACTGTGGGGCAAAGAGCCCAGCCTGGGGGGAGCAGGTCTGAGGGGCCCGATCCCTGTTCTGGTTCTCTCCACGCTTGGCTTTCTGCAGGAATGGCTCCCCATGCCCTAAGCCAGCAGGATCCTTCTCTTCCACAGATGATGCACAACTCCTTCCCCAAAGCCCCTCCCTCCCCCACACCACCCATCACTCACCATGGTGGCTTTGGCCGTCTCCTGCTTGGAGCACTTCAGGGTTTGGAGCCCCCTGAGCTGAGCTGCCTGGCACTTCTGAATCACCTCCAGCAGGTACAGCTGATCTTCCTCCAGCAGCTGAAAGGCAAAAGTCAGGCTGTCAGTTCCTTGGAAGGGAGGGCTTCTCCACATCTGACAGTGCAGAGTGGGGGGCAAGGGGGGCAGGTCTGAGTCCCTACTCTGGTTCTCTCCAATATTCACCCCTGGGGGAGGGATGTGCAACATCTGCAAAGAGAAGGAAATGGGGACAGGTGAGTCAGTCCCTGAGCACCTGGCAAGGCTATTCCAAGAGTTTTATCCTGGATTCCGAGTCCTACTAGATAGAAGGGACACCCCAGGGCTTGGGGGCTAATCCTGGCCTCCTTCAACCAGAATGTGGCTCCCCAGACTAACGAGATGGGCAATATCCGGTTCCGTGCCACCCTTTTAAAATTAAAATATCAAAACACATCCCAACTTTCAGAGCGTGTGAATCACATGAGGGAAAAAGACCGCTGTGCCAGTCACAAAAATAGGATTATTACTTCCTTCTCCCACCTTTAAAGTAAAGGTCTACCTAACCAAACCGAATGGACCCAAGTCTGCCTTCCTCCGCAAACCTCAACTTCGCTCTTCAAGCCAAAAGACAACACTGAAACCCCCTGGCCTTTCACTGGTAGAGCCGCCTCCATGCCTGTGGCATTTACCTCAGCGCAGCGCAGAGACTGACTGAGCGGGCGGAGAGATGCTTTCAGCAGGGGCGTTTCTAGCCCCTTGCCTACGGGGCCCGCCCCTCTCCCTGCCCCGGCTCCTCAAACCAGCCTGCGGAGAGAAAAACCGCTGAAAGTGGGGCGAAGGAAAGCAAAGCAGGTGCTTGACAGCGTCTGCTCTGTATTCCTTTCCTCCCTTTCTTTCAGAGGCTTTTTTTGGCCTCCGGCTGGCCCGTGCGGAGCGCGGCATAGAGGCGACGGGGTGGCACCCCTCCTCGCTGGCCCGCGCCTTGCCTCCACGCTGAGGCGAAAAAAGGCGAGCTTCTGCCAAGCAAGAGAGGCTTGAGCTGGGTGGACTCGGCTTTGCAAGGGTTAAAGGGAACTGAGCTGCCTTCCTAGAGAGGACAGGAAGCAAGAGCGGGCCAGGTCCTCCAGAGCCAAGGCCCCTCCCTCCCCAGTCCTTTCCTGCAAGGGCTGCATCTCTGTCCCCTCCTGGGATCTGGTGAGTCTCTCCTCTCTCTCTCCCCCCCCCCCAGGGTGCAGTGGGGGGGGGCGGTGGGGGTCTCAGGGCTGCAGCAGGGGAGGATGGCAGCCTGGGGGGCCTGATCTGCTTATGCAGCGGGAGGAGAGGGTCCTGCCAGGGAGGGGCGAGGTCTGCAACGCTCTCCTTCCTGGAGATCAGAGGATCCCAAACTCATTTGGCATTTCAGAAAAAAATGACTCCCACGAAATCTCCCTTCTTTGAACAAAGGAATCCCTAGGACTTTAACTGTGTGTGGCATCGCTCAGCGTCATTGCACAACAGAGGAAACATGTGCAAATGGTTTTCCAAAGCTGTCCTGTTTCACCTGTGAGAGAAGCAGGCACTCCTGGCGTCCTGTTTACCTTTTTTCTCTTGCAGGTGACAGAATGATGCCAGCAAGAGCTCCTGATCCGTCTTTTCATGGGGGCAGAAGGGAAGCAGCGGCTGTGGAACCAGATCAGGTCAGGGGAAGCTGCCTTGTGGGGACAGAGGCCGAGGGCTGGAGCAATGTCATGGTCTGGTTGGGCACAGAGGAATGGTGGGAGGAAGCAGCCGGGGAACCAGGAAGGGAAGATGGCTCACACCCCAAGAAGTGGAGGTAGAAGGAGGATGGGCGGTCAGAGGGGGAAGAGGGAGAAGCCTGGGAAGAAGAGGTGTCAGCAGCTGAAGGGGTAACAGGGCTTAGTGAGCTGGGAGACTCTGTGGCAGAATGCAGTGCAGAATCAGAGGCAGAAGAGGAAGGAGGTCAAGAGGCTGAAGTGAGTCAGGATAAGGAGGAGCCACCGGTGGCTCCCTCTCCTTTTGCCAGAAGCCACCCTCCTTGCTTGTCTCTCAGAGCCAGGAGACGTCCTGCATTGCAGGAATCTCTGCTAGCTAGGTCATCGAAGGCAGCTGGTCATCCAAAATAGGTGTCAGGGAATCATCCGTACCCAGAGAGGCCGTGCAGGGGCTGTGGAAATACAGACAGCCCCAGCAGCGTGGGAACAGCAGCAACACCTCCAGTGGGGAAAGCAGGACGTCCTCCAGCAGGGAGGAGAGGCAAGAAGCGGGACAGGCGAGGAGAGGGCTTGGGGATGCCAGGGAGCCCCAGCGCCCACACAGCCAAGCCGGCAAGGAAGGAGGCACGATGCTTCCGGCGCCCCAATTGCGTAAAGGGGTAAAACGTAAGGAGGAGATTTGGGGTACCGAAGTTCTTTTTCTGGGGGCGCTCTCAAAGAGCACCACTTCCGGAATCTGGGACCAACTGAAACGGTTATGGGTTTTGGAGCTCTGCACTGTACATATTTGCACTATTAAAACTGTAAATAGAAGGAACAGAGTCTTGCCTCGTTACTCACGAGAAACCACCACATAAACCTTACAATAGGCTTATTTTATTTCTTGATTGATCACTGATTGCTAAAATTGGGTTCTAAGCAGTGGACAAATGAGAACAAATAGTGGCCTGGATTCACCTAACAAACTCTACCCGCTGCAAAATGGGGCCTGCTCTCCATTCCTCCCCCTCTCCATGCCCCCATGAACCCCCTGAATTTGACTCTAGGGCATTGGGAGGGAACTCTCCAGAACAGTTCACGAGGAGAGGAGAAAGTGGATCCTTCCATCAGGCAAACTGGAATGCTTGCGTAGGCAGAATGACTTGGAAAACACAAGGTGGAATACCACCTATTTCTTCAAAGAGGAACACCCATAATTAAAATGAAGAATAAAACAAGCACCCAGAATTAAAATGTGCAGCAAAGCAATCCTATTGAAACAACACCGCAATTTACAGGAAGTAAACGACAGAGCATTGTGTAGCAGATCATATTGATGCTGTCTCAGAGGAGGACATTTCCCTTTTTCTTTTAGGGTCCAGTGTGCTTTGAAGATGTCGCTGTTCGTTTCACAGACGAGAAGTGGGTGTTGCTGGATCCTGACCAGAGAGCTCTGCATAAGGACGTCATGGAGGAGAATTGTGGGATCGTGGCCTCTCTTGGTATGGCTCTCTGTGGGATCGTCCTATCTGCCTGCAAATTCAAAAAATACCACTATGTGACCAACCACATATATTTTCACAGAACTCACAGTTTTTTCTTTGAATAATCTTCCTCAAATTATTCCTTTTTCTACCATGATTGGCCTGCTCTGAACCGCCCAGGCCATCTTAAATGTCAGCTTCAGAATTGTTAGGAAAGATAAGTAGCTTCAGGTTTTCTGTTTTTGTTTTTGACGACTGACATTGGAGATGGAGGAGATGCTATGACTGGACCAAACAAAATCCATCCCAGAGAAGAGCTAGGCTTATTGAATCTCAGGTAGTAGTAGCAGTGATGATGATGATGATGATGATAGTACAGTAATACAGTGGAACCTCGGTTTAGAAATTTAATCTTTTCCAGAACAGGAGTGTTCTTAAATCAAGGTACCACTTGTAGTAATAATTATAATTTTTATTTATTCTCTGCCCATCTGGCTGGGTTACCCCAGCCACTCTGGACAGCTTCCAACACATATATAAACATGAAATATAAATAACAATTGTCTAATCCCATATAAAAAGAGCATTAACTTTAAAATGAACAACTTATACTAGTGGCCAAAATTGTGGAAACCTTTTGTGAAAAGTGTATTTCTGAGGTTTGATGGGTCATAACACCACTTTTGTGTGGAGTAATACCATAAAATTATATATCAATGGAAAGATAATTTAATGAAGAATGTAATGCAATAACTTTTATGAAGGAGTATTTATTAGAACAGCAATCATAAAGAAAAAATGTGAAACCTTTGGTAATCTTTGGTAACCTTTAGCTTTAATTACCGCCTTACAACGCCTTCCCATGAAGTGATTCAAGTTTTTAGTTCCGCAGCTGTAATAATGTGAAACCAAGACTGAATTATTGCCTCTGTTGGACTTCCGGTTTGGTGCCGGTCAATGGCGGACGGGAGCTGAAGAGCTCCGGTTCACCGAGGGGCGTTAGGGGTTACCCCTTAAAGCCACGGGAAGAGCGTCCCGTGGACCGTGGTCTTGTGGGTCCCTGACGTGTCGTCCCCGCTCCCGATTGACCCTCGTAAGGGGGGAAATCGGGCAAGCGAGGCTCCGACACGGGACTGAAGAGACGGCTGCCCCCGGAGAACAAAGCAGCGATCCCGCCAGACTTGAGCACCCAGCACTTCCTACCTAGAGACTGTAAAAAGAAGCTCTGTAAGTAAGATTATTTACTGGATTAAGAACTTTTAAGAACTTTTTAAACTTGCAGAGAAAACAATAAAAGGAAGCCCGCTCTCTTTGAACTGCTTGATGGAGCAGGGTATCGGCAAAAGAGTAAAGCCGCGACTAACGGAAAAAAGTTTTGCTAACTCTGCCGAACTTTTTAAAAGTGGATTAAAAGTTGTTTGGATGCTTTTTAAAGATTTAATAATAAGAATTAAGGCAAAAGAAGACACCGCTTCACCCTCTGGATTAGGATTCCGGGTCGGAGGCGGGCTGCGTTACATTATTGCCATTTGTTTTAGTAACTGTTTACCAGAGGAGACATTTTAACTTCTTTGTTGCCGGCTACAGCTTGTTTGCACGGACTTGGTGGTTACATTGCAATTGGAAAAATAGATATTGACTTGGCCTATTTAAAACTAACTGTTCTTGACTTGTGGAAAGTTTGGAACTTTTGAAGTTAGTGAAATCTTTGCCTATATTTGGATAGTTGAAACTGTTTGGGACTCCTGGCTCAGCAGTCTCTTTGTTCTCTGGACTGAATTGCTGGCCACCTGGTGTTTACTTTTGGGACTGTTGGTCTTCTGCTGTGAATGTCTGAGACAGTTACTACAACTGGGGTGACCTTGAGATTACAGCTGCAGAGCTCTCAGGAAATGCAAGATAGCACTAGATCCAAAACAACTGCTTCTGCACAAAGAAAAGGCTCTGTTTCCTTAACCATACAGGAGCAAATGGAGAAATTAGCTGCCAGTATTGCAGAAATAGCAGAAGGACTTAAGAAAGTATCTGAGGAGGTGAAGCAAACGCAGGTTTCAGTAAATACAATAAACACAACAGTAAACTCTGCAACAGAGAAACTCCAAGCTGAGATTAAAGACTCCACCCAAACATTGGAAAAGTCAATTGGACAAATTGAGGAAAACGTAAGGAAAAATAGAGAAGAAATTAATAAAATTGGTCAAGAGGTCACAGTCTTAAAGAAGGATTCAGAGGAATTTAAAGTAGTCAAAGAAAAAATAAAAAAGGTGGAGGAGAAATTGGACAACATTGACTTGGAGAAAATAGAAAGGATTGGAACACAGCAGAGAAGTGTAGAAGAATCTCTTGCCTTTCTTCAACTCCGCCAAAGAGAGGGGAACATCCGTCTAAGAGGTCTCCCAGAATTGGAAGGTGATAGCCTAAAAGCTTTTATAGTGAATCAATTTTCAACATTCTGGCATTTGGAAGAGGAAGAAGTCTCAGCTCTCATACTGAAGGCCTTCAGGTTTGGACCTAAAGGATCCAGAGGAAAGAAAAGCACTAAGACAGTCAGTGACTGTCTGATTGTGTTGAACAACAGATACGACAAGAGACTATTTTCTGGATCTACACTACAAGAACAACCTGGTGGTGCAGCAGAACAAAGTTATTCTTTATAAGGATATCCCCAAATTTTTTCTGGACAAAAGAGTGTCGTACCACGACTTAACAACAGAGCTAAGAAGAAGAAGCATCCCCTTCAGTTGGGAATTTCCGGAAGGCCTTGCATTCACGTTTAAAGAAAAGAAGATAAGGATAAAATCCCCGGCAGAAAAGCAAAATTTTTTGGATAAATACCTGGAAGACTTCAAAGGTTCAGCACTTGATCCAGCTTTTTTCTATCGGCTTCCAGGAACATTTCTACCGCCAGGGGTTCCAGGACCAAGTGAAAAAGACCCGGAAGAAGACAAGTTAGCAGAGGCATCTGGAGGAGGAGAGTAAAAAAGTAAACGAAAATGGCGCTCAAATTGATGACATGGAATGTTCGGGGCTTGAACCAGAGACCGAAGAGACACAGAGTTTTTTATAGCTTGGAGAAGAAGAATTTAGGCATAATATGCTTACAGGAGACCCATATAGTTCGACGACATAGAAGAATACTACAAAATAAAAAACTAGGCCAAGAATTCATATCATCGGATAAAGTCAAGAAGAGAGGAGTCATAATTTATGTAAAGGAAAAGTATAGTCCAAGACAGCTATTTAAAGATGAAGAAGGGAGATATATTGCTGTTGAAATTAAAGTACAAGGCGAAAAATTTTTGATTCTGGGACTTTATGCACCAAATGACGGAAAGTCAATTTTTTTACAAAAACATACATGATCTGCTGCTGGACTATCTGGACTATAAAATAGTTTGCCTTGGAGATTTTAATGGTGCAGTTTCCACACTAATGGATAGATCGCAAAGGACTAAACTAACAGCAGCAACATGACATGGAGCTGAATCCTGCTGAAATAGAAATAATAATAATAACAATAATAATAATAATAATAATAATAATAATATTTATATAAATATATATGTGCTTCAGTATCTGGGAAAAGATCACTGCGGAACGCTTCAGTTTGGGCTCAATTATTTCATTCATGCATTTTGCTGCATTTACATTCCCATTGATGACACAAATTCTGCCCACACCTTTTGCTGCCATACAACCCCAGATCATCACACTATCTGGGTGTTTCATGGTCGGTGTAACGCAAGTAGGATGTATATCTTCTCTGATTCTTATCCTCGCGTATTTCATGCCATCACTACCAAGCAAGGAGATTTGGGTGTTATGAGCCATCAAACCTCTGAAGTGGTGTTATGAGCCATCAAACCTCTGAAATACACTTTTCCCCAAAAGGCTTCCACAATTTTGACCACTACTATATATCAAACAAAGCAAAATTCAACAACTCATCAGAATCTAATACTAAATATGCCTTTATACATTTTGGCCAGCTTAACTGGTGTCAGATCCACCTATATTGCATCTTTAGTATGTTTTCTTTAATGTCATAATTCGGTGTTAGTTGGCTATCCCTCCTCCATAGATTTTCCCATTTTTCTAGCATAATTGGTTTTCCCAAATCCTGTCCCCATTTTATCATGGCTTCTTTAATTTGCTCATCTTCTGTCTCCCATTTTAGCAGTATATAATATAAGTTTTTTATATAATTTTTTTCTTTATCCAATAATATTTCTTCTAATTTTGATTTTTCTTTTTCAAATCCAATTTTCTTATCTTCTTGTAATCTCTGATTAATTTGAAAATATTGTAGCCAACTGGTTAAATATTTTTTGATTACATCATACTCTTTTAATTTTAATTCACCTTCCTTTTCCTCTAATAAGATTTTATATGTTGGCCCATTTATATCCATATTCCGCTTTTTACGGTCACAATCTCGAGGGGGGATAGCCAGCAGGGTGTTTTTGGCTCAAAATACCTTTTATATTTCATCCAAATTTTATAGAGTGATTTTCTTATTATGTTATTCATAAACACATTTTGCTTGTTTATTTTTTCCCTCATAAGGTACCAGTGCCATCCAAATCCAAGCCCATCACTCTCCAAGTCCAATAACTCGTTGTTTTTCAATTCCACCCAATCCTTAATCCAGGACAATGCTGCCGCATCATGGTAGAGTTCTAGGTCCGGTAACCCAAACCCGCCTCTTTCCCTGTGATCAATTAATATTTTATATTTGATTCGAGGCTTCTTGCCATTCCATATGAATTTAGAGATGTCTTTTTTCCAGTCTTTGAAATAACTCGTCCCTCCTAACAATGGTAAATTCTGAAATAAATAATTCATTTTAGCTAATACCCACATTTTGACTATTGAAATTCTGCCTAGTAAGGATATTTTTAATTTAGACCACGTTTCCAATTTGTTTCTTATTTGCTTCCATTTTTCCACGTAGTTTTCTTGTACCAAATCTAAGCCTTTAATTGTCATTTGGATGCTTAAATATTTTATTTTCTTTGAAATATTTAGCCCAGAAAGCTCTTGTAGCTCCCTTTTTTCTCTATCTTCCAAATTTTTCACAAGCATACTTGTTTTATCATAATTAATTTTCAATCCTGCGAGTTTACCATATTCATTTATTTTATTTAGCGCATTCAGTATAATATTCAGACGGTCTTCTGTTGTAATGAGTATATCATCGGCAAAGGCCTTGATCTTATGTTTCTTTTCTTTTTTCCCTATCACCACACCCCTTATTTTTTCATCTTCTCTTATGTTTTTTAGCAGAATTTCTAAGACAGTTATAAAGAGGAGTGGTGACAGGGGACAGGCTTGTCGAGTCCCTCTGGTTATGTTTATGCTTTTTGTCAATTTACTGTTAATTATTAATCCTGCTGTTTGACTCTCATATATGGTCTTGATTGCTCTTTCGAATTTATCGCCTAGGTTTATCTCTTTTAATACTCTCATCATGAACTGCCACGAGACCCTATCGAAAGCTTTTTCTGCGTCTAATGACAATATTGCTGCTTGTTTTCCTCTATTATTTTCTAGGCATTCCAGCTTGTCTTCCTTTTACAAAGCCCACTTGGTCCTTATATATTAAATCCTCCAATGAATTACTTAATCTGTTAGCTAATATTTTGGCAAAAAAATTATAATCGCAATTTAACAATTTATCAGTGTTGGCGATGCAAAAAAGAAATAGGCAAGTATATGCATATGTGGTGGTACTGTATTGAAATCAAAATGTTTGGGAGACGATACACAAAGAATTAAAGAAAATCATTAAATATTCCTTTAAGAAAAATATTGAAACATTCCTTTTAGGAATGCTGGGCAAGGATATCCAGGCAAAAGACAGAACCATAATCATGTATGCAACAGTTTCAGCCAGACTCCTAATAGCGAGAAACTGGAAATGAGAAAGAGTACCAAATAAAGAGGATTGGCAACTAAAAATGATGACGTATTATAATCTAGCATCAAAATATGAGGAATTAAAAGGGATAAAGGAAAAGGAGAGAGGAAAATAACGAAGTCAATTAAGGATTATAATAAATTACATATTGAAAAGGCTGATCTCTTGGCAGAGTTGTAAAGGCTCAAGTAAATGGGGGAAGAAGAAATAAAGAAGATATAAGGGCATGCAGATAGAACAAGGAGCAAATACAAATGTTGTAACGGGGAGGTTGAGAAGCAACCGAGGGGGGGGGAGAAATTTCCCAGGGAGGGGGGAAAGGGGAATGAGTGCAAAAAAGATGTGAGATATATGTTTTTCTCTTTGTCTATGTAACATTTGTGTAATTTTTCTATTTTTGAATCTGTAAGACTAAAAATAAAATAAAAGGTTTTAAATTGAAAAAAAGAATCTAGTACTAAATATGTTGCTTAATGACAAACAACATAGGTAATGAACACACACCCAACTCCCTTCAGTTCTTCTCCATTTGTTCCTGAGACTCTAATCCCTTTTTGTTTCCATTTCAGACTGTGATGAATCGGAAATCATGACCAAAGGTGACCACAATAAAATCCCCAGGAAGAAGCCATGTAAAATTTTGGAGTGTGGAGAAAGCTGCAGTCAGAGCTCCCATTCCACTTCCGGTCAACAAAAACTAATTGGAAAGAAACTCTATCAGTGCATGGAATGTGGAAATAGCTTCAGGAAGAAGGACAGTCTCACTTCCCATCAAAGAATTCACACAGGGGAGAAACCCTATCAGTGCGTGGAATGTGGAAAGAGCTTCAGTCAGAGCGCCCATCTCACTTCCCATCAAAGAATTCATACGTGGGAGAAACCTTATCAGTGTGTGGAATGTGGAAAGAGCTTCAGGAGGAAGGACAATCTTACTTCACATCAAAGAATTCACACAGGGGAGAAACCATATCACTGCTTTGAATGTGGAAAGAGCTTCACTGATAGCTCCTCTCTCACTTCCCACCAAAAAATTCATACAGGGGAGAAACCCTATCAGTGCTTCGAATGTGGAAAGAGCTTCACTAATAGCTCCAATCTCACTTCCCATCAAAGAATTCATACAGGGGAGAAACCCTATCAGTGCTTCGAATGTGGAAAGAGCTTCTGTCAGAGCTCATCTCTCACTTCCCATCAAAGAATTCACACAGGGGAGAAACCCTATCAGTGTGTGGAATGTGGAAAGAGCTTTAGGAAGAAGAACAGTCTTACTTCTCATCAAAGAATTCACACAGGGGATAAACCCTATCAGTGTGTGGAATGTGGAAAGAGCTTCACTGTTAGCTCCAAACTCACTTCCCATCAAAGAATTCACACAGGGGAGAAAACCTATCAGTGTGTGGAATGTGGAAAGAGCTTCACTGATAGCTCCAAACTCACTTCCCATAAAAGAATTCACACAGGGGAGGAATCCTATCAGTGTGTGGAATGTGGAAAGAGCTTCAGTCAGAGCGCCTATCTCATTTCCCATCAAACAATTCATACAGGGGAGAAACCCTATCAGTGCGTGGAATGTGGAAAGAGCTTCAGGAAGAAGTTCGGTCTCACTTCCCATCAAAGAATTCATACGGGGGAGAAACCCTACCAGTGCGTGGAATGTGGAAAGAGCTTCAGGAAGAAGTTCGGTCTCACTTCCCATCAAAGAATTCACACAGGGGAGAAACCCTATCAGTGCTTTGAATGTGGAAAGAGCTTTAGGAGGAGCTGGGATCTCACTTCCCATCAAAGAATTCATACATGGGAGAAACCCTATCAGTGCTTCGAATGTGGAAAGAGCTTCACTGTTAGCTCCAAACTCACTTCCCATCAAAGAATTCACACAGGGGAGAAAACCTATCAGTGTGTGGAATGTGGAAAGAGCTTCACTGATAGCTCCAAACTCACTTCCCATAAAAGAATTCACACAGGGGAGGAATCCTATCAGTGTGTGGAATGTGGAAAGAGCTTCAGGAAGAAGTTCGGTCTCACTTCCCATCAAAGAATTCATACGGGGGAGAAACCCTACCAGTGCGTGGAATGTGGAAAGAGCTTCAGGAAGAAGTTCGGTCTCACTTCCCATCAAAGAATTCACACAGAGGAGAAACCCTATCAGTGCGTGGAATGTGGAAAGAGCTTTAGGAGGAGCTGGGATCTCACTTCCCATCAAAGAATTCATACATGGGAGAAACCTTATCAGTGTGTGGAATGTGGAAAGAGCTTCAGGAGGAAGGACAATCTTACTTCACATCAAAGAATTCACACAGGGGAGAAACCATATCACTGCTTTGAATGTGGAAAGAGCTTCACTGATAGCTCCTCTCTCACTTCCCACCAAAAAATTCATACAAGGGAGAAACCCTATCAGTGCTTCGAATGTGGAAAGAGCTTCACTAATAGCTCCAATCTCACTTCCCATCAAAGAATTCATACAGGTGAGAAACCCTATCAGTGTGTGGAATGTGGAAAGAGCTTCAGTCAGAGCTCATCTCTCACTTCCCATCAAAGAATTCACACGGGGGAGAAACCCTATCAGTGTGTGGAATGTGGAAAGAGCTTTAGGAGGAAGAACAGTCTTACTTCCCATCAAAGAATTCACACAGGGGAGAAAACCTATCAGTGTGTGGAATGTGGAAAGAGCTTCACTAATAGCTCCAAACTCACTTCCCATCAAAGAATTCACACAGGGGAGAAACCCTATCTGTATGGAATGTGGAAAGAGCTTCATTGATAGCTCCAAACTCACTTCCCATCAAAGAATTCACACAGGGGAGAGAACCTATCAGTGTGTGGAATGTGGAAAGAGCTTCACTGATAGCTCCAAACTCACTTCCTATCAAAGAATTCACACAGGGGAGAAACCCTATCAGTGTGTGGAATGTGGAAAGAGCTTCACTGATAAGTCCAAACTCACTTCCCATCAAAGAATTCACACAGGGGAGAAACCCTATCCGTGCTTCGAATGTGGAAAGAGCTTCTGTCAGAGCTCATCTCTCACTTCCCATCAAAGAATTCACACAGGGGAGAAACCCTATCAGTTTTTCGAATGTGGAAAGAGCTTTAGTCACAGCCACAGTCTCACTTCCCATCAAAGAATTCATCCAGGTGAGAAACCCTATCAGTGCTTCGAATGTGGAAAGAGCTTCTGTCAGAGCTCATCTCTCACTTCCCATCAAAGAATTCACACAGGGGAGAAACCCTATCAGTGTGTGGAATGTGGAAAGAGCTTTAGGAAGAAGAACAGTCTTACTTCCCATCAAAGAATTCACACGGGAGAAATCCTATCTGTGTGGAATGTGGAAAGAGCTTCACTGATAGCTCCAAACTCACTTCCCATCAAAGAATTCACACAGGGGAGAAACCCTATCAGTGTGTGGAATGTGGAAAGAGCTTCAGTCAGAGCGCTCATCTCACTTCCCATAAAAGAATTCATACAGGGGAGAAACCCTATCAGTGCGTGGAATGTGGAAAGAGCTTCAGTCGGAGCGCTCATCTCATTTCCCATCAAACAATTCATACAGGGGAGAAACCGTATCAGTGCTTCGAATGTGGAAAGAGCTTCTGTCAGAGCTACTCTCTCACTTCCCATCAAAGAATTCATACAGGGGAGAAACCCTATCTTTGCGTGGAATGTGGAAAGAGCTTCAGTCAGAGCTCCAAACTCACTTTTCATAAAAGAATCCATACAAAGGTCGGAAAAACCATTATACAGCTTTAGGAACCAGGGAAACCAGCCTCTTTTTAACTAGACCTTTGGCTGATTGACATCTTTTAAAATGTGGTGTTTTGTGGTTTTATGTTGTGTTACTATGTTGTAACCTCCTGAGATCGATCTGTGTAGGGAATAGGAGCCATCTCTTAAAGGCCTAGGGATCTCCCCCCCATTTTTTGTGGAGGTGTGGCTTTTGCCCTCTCGTTGTGGAGGCGATGTACTGGGGGAGAGAAAGAAAGGGTTTATTGACTGGCCAATAAGAAATCCCAGGGGTGGAGTCTAACTGTGTTTAAGGCTCAACACAAGGATTTTGGCAATTAGTTCGGTTGGTTTCTTTTTCTTTTTTCTTTTTTTAATCCAAGCTTTTATTGAAACTTAATATATACATAATAACCAAAATTACCAATAATTCCCTTACATAAAATATAATACCTATATTACAACAACTACATAATTAAATGCTTATGAAAGCCACCACCCACCCTCTACTTCCCTCCACAGCAATTTGACTTCTTTAAATTTCTTTATACCCTTTTCCCTTGCACTCTGTAGTAGATTATATTTGTTAAATCTGCTTATGGCTAGCTTTGTGATCTCTGCCTTTTGAAGGGAAGTTTGCCAATGGAATCTCCATGATCTTGTATGGTGGAATGTAAGCCCTAGGTAGCTGAAATACTTAACCTGTTCAAGGTTATGGGCATCCAGCAACCAGTTTAACCGGGAGAAGCTTCTTTCAAATACTAATATTTTTGATTTCCTATAGTTAATGGATAAGCCATTTTCAATACAATAATTGGAAAACTTCCTTAGCAGATGTTTCAATCCTGGTCTAGAATGTGAGATGATAGCTGCATCATCTGCATATAGCAACAAGGGGGTCCGTCTTGTTCCTATTTTGGGAAGGTGTCCGTCTGGGTCCATTAGGCTCTCTTCTAGGTCGTTTAAGAATAGGCTAAACAAGGTGGGGGCCAGGATACATCCCTGTCTCACCCCCCTAGTCATCTCAATGTTGTTCGAAAGCTGTCCCTGTCAACCGCATCTGACCTGCAGTTTGGTTCCATTATACAAAGCTTTTATAAGGAAGAGAAGTCTTTTATCCTGCAGTATCAAATCTAATTTGGACCATAGCTGGGATCTGGGAATTGAATCAAATGCTGATTTCAGATCCATGAAGGCCACGAAAAGTTTGCTCTGTAGATGCTTGTTATACTTTTCGGCTAGGAAGGACAGCATATGACAGTGGTCTGATGTTGAATGGTTCTCGCGAAAGGCTGCCTGGGCTTCAGATAGAATGTTATATTCATTTAGAAACATTGTCAGTTTGCTACTGAGGAGCCAAGCATACAACTTCCCAATTACTGAAAGCAGGCTAATTGGCCTGTAATTGGAGGGTACATTTGGGTGGCCTCTCTTAAAGATTGGAACAACTATAGCATGTATCCAGCTATGTGGTACCTTGCCCGAGTTGTTTACTGTTGTGAAAAGAGCCGCCAGAAGTGGAGCCCACCAGTGCTGATTTGATGTGATCAGTTCCGCTGGGATCAAGTCTTTTCCCGGAGCCTTGCCATTCTTCAGAGTCTCAATTAATGTATAGGCTTCCTCCACTGTAACAGGTCTCCAATGTGGAAGCAGTGCCAATTTAGCCCTGTCATCATCCTGGAAGCTGGAAGGGAGGTTTGTGTTTTCCATAAATATGTTTCTAAAATGGTTCTCCCAAACTTGAGCTGGGATGGCACATCTGGGTGCTGGGGAGCTGTTTTCCATTGAGTTGGAGACCAGTTGCCAAAAGAGTTTAGTTTCGTTATTTAGTGAAGCGTTCAGTAGCAGGGACTGGGAATGTTGTTTATACTGCCTTTTTTTAATCTCTCTTTATTTATTGTTTAAAAAATACACATACAAATGCACATTTACACAAACACAAACACACAAAATACACAAAATAAACATATACATATTGCTATCCTTTTCTTTTCTTATTTACAAACAATATCTTGCACCTCCAATTATCCTCATTGCATTTTTAAACTATTATACTTATATTGCGTACAGTTATATATTTCATTTACCAGTCATAATATTCTATCTTTAAGTCTCTATTTATTACTTTAAAGGTTCAGTCTGCATCTGCCATTAGGATTCCACTTATACCACTATTCCTTAAGTATTCTTTAAATATCCTCCACTCTTTCCATACTTCTTGGGTCATCTGATTCCTGACTTTAATTGTTGTTTTTGCTAATTGCAGGTATTCTATCATTAAATTTTTCCAGTCCGTTATGGTTGGTGCAACTGGGTTTTTCCAGTTCCTGGCCACTAGCATTCTTGCTGCTGTTATACCGTACAAACATAGTACTCTCTCTGGTTTTTTAATCTCTTCCGGCAAAATGCTTAACAGGAACATTTCTGGTCTTTTTAAAAATGTATACTTTAACAGTTTTTTATGTTCTTCATATACAGCATTCCAAAAATCACATATAACAGGACACGTCTGTCGTGGGCCCTTCGCCCTGTACAGCCCACCCCCGGACGTTTTACGGTCTATGAGTGCTGCACCAACGACAAACGGTCCCCAGCTGCAGCCCTCCAGACCACTAGCTGGATCCTGCTTACTTCATTCACCACAGACGAGGATATTGTGAACTAAGAAGTTGTTTATTGAGTACAAAAGCTTGTGGTTGCTGATAAATAAAAGGTTGTTCAATAAGCTTATAACAGTTGTCCTATACCGGCCTATTACCTCTAAATGATACCGGCCTATTACCTCTAACGTTAACTAAATGCCATTAACAACACGTTTCACAATCTGTTTATCCTCTCTGCTAACTTCCACCTCAGACTCTTAAACTCCCAGCTCTCACTCCTGACTCACACTGCTCAACTAACTCCACGTCTAACTCTCCACACTTCTCACTTCAACTCTAACTAACTCTAACTGACCACTGGGAGGGGTGTTTTATACCCAGGCTGAGCCCGCCCCTGAGGGTTCTAACTGTCAGAAAATTTAACCCCTACCTGGCATTGGGCTAGTTCTCCACATACCTCCCTCCTTTTTAGGTTTGTATCAGATCAGTTACTAGCCAAAGTATCCCTCTGATACAAACAACATTTTAAAACATTAACATAAACAAACATTTTCTATGCTTACTAACCTTAACTCCTCATATCATACTGGCATAATATTTGGGTTTTTCACATTATATACAATAGTTCATGCAACATTGGGTCTTTAGTTTATTGCAAGAAAAGCCGTAACTGTCCATTTTAACCTTTGTCTTTGGGTCTTCATGATAAGGCGTCTGCGATGATGTTTAGGATCCTTTCACACTCCTTATCGTCCTTAACCGTCGCAAGAAGTATCTTTCTCTGGGCACCAGTCTTTTCTCTGCCATACGTGATGGGATGTAAGCTGTCTTCCTCTGCCAGATGACACAGTCCCATTCCGATCCCTGCACTCGAGGCGTCTGTAACGATTGTGGATTCCAAGCTGGGTAGAGTCCTTGTTTCTCAGGGTCAAAAGCTCTCTTAGATCAACCTCTCCCTCCTTCAGGATCTCTGTTAAGTGTTCAAGCTCGCGGACTTGGACACACATCTCCATGTCATCATAAGCTGCATAAGAACTGGTTGTCTGGCTTTTAAATGCACTGGGAACTATTTTCAGAAGTTTGTGGATATCTTCTTTTTTAGTCAGCTTGCTGAAGCTTTCTAGACAAGCGTGATCACTTAATGAAAGTAGGCTAAAAAGCTCTGATTGCTTATTGCTCATAGCAATCTCCCTTGTTGTCAGTTCATCTTTGGTCTGTATTGATTTATCAGTTCCCACTTCGAGCAATTTGAAGACTACTTTTTTATGCCTTTGACGTGGTAGCCCTGTTAATGCTGTGTAACCACATTCATTTTGGACATTTATTTGTGTTGCATGAGCAGCAGGGTACCCATCTTCCCACCACACAATCTCTAGTGTAGGAAATACTTTCACTTTCATAGAAAGTTGATGGGCCCCCATGCCAGCTATAACTTCCAGTACGTCTTTCTTTCTATCTTTCCAACTGATGAATGGTTGATCATAAATATGACTAGTTGTTCTAACTGATCTCACAGATAGGTCACTGGTCACATTACTGGTAGACACTCCTTTACCAATATCACAGGCTTTTTCAACAACGTGACTACTGTAGTCTAGATTGGGTTCATGGTTTAGTGACTTGATTGGGTTTATCATATTCACATGCATGACCCGCCTCCCTTCACCGTATTGAATTATATAGTTTACATCATTCATTTTTGAAATGATTTTAAAAGGACCTTCCCATGTCAGTTGTAACTTATCCCCTTTTACTGGTCTGATTAATAAAATATCCTGTCCTGGCTCAAAAGATCTCACACGTGCTTTTTTGTCATACCAAACTTTTTGTTTGTGTTGAGCAACCTTGCAATGTTCTCCTGCCAGTTCTAGTGAGCGTTTGAGAGTGTTTTGCAATTTAAATAGGTAGTCAACTACATTCACAGAATCCCCAACCGGCCGTCCTTCCCAATTAAATCTTAATAAATCTAGGGGACCCTTGATTTTTCTTCCAAACAATAATTCAAAGGGACTAAAACCCGTGCTTTCCTGGGGTATGGATCTATAAGCATATAATAAGGCTTGTATATTGTCATCCCAATCGTGAGGATGTTCCGTTACATATGCCCTCAGCATTCTTAGCAGGCTTCCATTAAATCGTTCTACAAGGCCATTGGTCTGTGGGTGGTAAGCGGTACTGGTGATATGTTTTATCCCACACCTCTCCCACAAACGCTGCATAAGTTTAGAGGTAAATGAGGCTCCAAGGTCTGTCACGATCTGTTCTGCAAAACCTAGCCGACACATATAGCTTATTAGAGCTGAAGCCACTGTTTCAGTCTCTATGTTTCGTAACGGTATCGCTTCCGGATATTTCGTTGCAAAATCCACAATAGTCAACAAATAATGATGTCCCCTGCGGCTGGCTTTTGGCAGTCGTCCAATTATATCTATTGCTAAACGTTGGAAGGGTTGAGATATTATGGGCAAGGGGCATAATCGTGCTTTCGTTCTATCTTGCCCATGTCCTTGTAACTGGCAAGTATGACACGTTTGACAGAATAACTTTATTTGCTTGCCCATCCCAGGCCAAAAGAAATTTTGGGATACCCTTTGTTTGGTTCTGGTGATTCCCAAGTGACCTCCAAATATACTGCCATGTGCATGTTGGATTATTTTGTTTCTAAATTCAGTAGGTACTATCAGTTGTCTGTGAATTTAATTACCCCCTCTATTAGGCTTTAAAAGAATCTCTCTGTATAACAACCCATTATTGATTATAAACCGCTCAGGGCTTTCCGGGGTTAATACTGTATTCAAGGCTGTGGCTTGAAAATATCTCTGTAAATCTGTATCTACTTTCTGCTTGGCTGCAAAACAAGCTGCTTGACTATTTGTAACTGGCACTAAACTTGTATCTTGTGTCAGTTCAACAATTGTATCAGGCCTTTCCTCCTTAGGTAACTGTCGCTGTTTTTGTGCCCTAGTAATCACAAATGCACTCTGTACATGGTCAAGCAGATCCCACCCAATTAACATTGGAGCTGGGATTTCTGGTGAAACTGCTACCTGCCATTCTCCAGACCATTGTTTATATGTCAGATTAACTAGTGCTACTGGCAAGGTTTCCGGCTGCTTTGATATTCCTTTTAAACTGATAGTTTTGCCTTTAATAAAGTCTTCTGGCTTTAATAAATCAGGATGTATAATACTAATCTGAGACCCTTTGTCTTTTAAGCCTTTATATTGTTTACCATTCACCCAGATTTCTTCTCCTGTTTTGTGTAATAGCATGTCATCTTGTTGAATTATATAGCACCTCACAACTTGGGCCTCTGGTATCTCCTCAGGCTCTGCTCTAGACTGGGCCTCGGTTGCCTTGGCAACCATGTTGGCAGTTGACTCTGTCTCCACAGTTTGGACACAATATGTCTGCTTCTGGGGGATATTATTTACACTCTTAGTTCTGAGTTCAGTTCTACAATCCACTTGTCTATGGCCTCTTCTTCCACATTGCCAACAGGTTAATTCTGGCCTTTTACCCTCACCATATTTATTTACTTTTCCCTCAGTCCCCCCCGTTGTTATAGGCGTGTTATGGGGAACATTTGCACTGGCGGGAAAAATTTTCTTGGCAGTTTCTGTGGTAAATTTTGTGGGCTGTTGCATTTTCTTAAACTTATTTGTTTCCCAATGTTTGTCCTTATATTTTGGGGCATCATAAGCGTGTTCTCGGATTTCATTTATTTCATCTGCCAGATGAGCAGCTTCCAGGATGGTTTTAGGGCGTCTTTCTTTAATTAAATACTTCAGATGACTATTAATCGTGTCATAAAATTGTTCTAATGCGATCACCTCTTTTATTTTCGCCACAGAATCGGCACCCTCCTGTTCTAGCCACTTGTTTAAATAATTTGTAGTTTTAGCTCCTAATTGAGCGAATGTTTCCTCACGCAATTTTTTTATTGTTCTAAACTTTTGTCTCAGTTGCTCTGCAGTAATTCCGAATCTAACATATACCAACTGTTTAAATGCTTCAAAATCTTTAGATTGATCAGATGGCATTTGAGAATAAATCTCTGTTAATGTCCCACTAATACGAGCTCTCAGTATTTGCATTTTCTCCTCATCTTTTACTTCAAAATCTTCGCAAGCCCTCTCAAAAGAAATGATAAATGCTTCAGGGTCGTCTTTATCTCTGAAGTCAGGGAATCTTTTTAAATCCACCCTGCTAGGATTTTGTGTGGAACTATTGTTGTTGTTTCTATTATCTACAGCTGATAATTCAAGTCTTTTCATTTCTAATAAATATTCTCTTTCCTCCCTTTCTCTTTCTCTCTCAATAGTTAAGGTCATTTCTTTCTCTTTTAGTTTCATTTCTTTCTCTTGTGCCTCAGCTTGTAACCTTAAGGTCATTTCTTTCTCTTTTAACTCTCTCTCTTTTGCCTCTCTTTCTCTTTCTCTCTCAATATTTAATTCTCTCTCTTTTGCCTCAGCCTGTAACTTTAATTCTCTCTCTTTTGCTTCAGCTTGTAACTTCGCTAGCTCTATTTTCAAATTATATTCCTTCTCAAGTTTCCATTTCTCAAATTCCTCTGAGGCTTTAAAACTCGTCCCCTCATCAGGATTTTTGTTAACTATTTCAGTACTGGTTTCTTCAATCTGGGAAACCCCATTTTCTTCTTCAGAGCTTTCTACTTGTGAGTCCCTAAGAGCTGTTTTCGTCTTCCTAGGTGGCATTTTCTATTTATTTGGTGGTATTATATCTGTACTTAAATCAAGGATGTTTCAGTTAAACTATTTCTTCAGGCTTAGTTTCCACAGCTTAGGTCCAAAGTCACGCCTAAAGTTACCTCAGTGTACTTTGTCCAGCGTACTTTTCCGACCTCTCACTATAAACCTTTCTGCCTGAAATAGTTTTAAACGCAAAGTATCTTTGTAATTCTCTCACAATCTCACAGTCTTAGGCGCTATCACACCACACCCTAGGGCCAGGTAATTCTTCTCTGAATTCCCCTTCTCCCTTTCCAGGTGTATGCGATCCCCCTTCCTGACTAGATTGTAGAGTCTCACAGAAGTTTGCTTAAATCCTCTTTAAGCCTCACACTTCACACAATGCGTCACCCTTAAATCTTTCTTGTACCTTGGCACTTCTTGCCAACACTTTATGTCTATCTTTTATCCCGACGCTGCCACCACTTTAATGTCGCGGGCCCTTCGCCCTGTACAGCCCACCCCGGACGTTTTACGGTCTATGAGTGCTGCACCAACGACAAACAGTCCCCAGCTGCAGCCCTCCAGACCACTAGCTGGATCCTGCTTACTTCATTCACCACAGACGAGGATATTGTGAACTAAGAAGTTGTTTATTGAGTACAAAAGCTTGTGGTTGCTGATAAATAAAAGGTTGTTCAATAAGCTTATAACAGTTGTCCTATACCGGCCTATTACCTCTAAATGATACCGGCCTATTACCTCTAACGTTAACTAAATGCCATTAACAACACGTTTCACAATCTGTTTATCCTCTCTGCTAACTTCCACCTCAGACTCTTAAACTCCCAGCTCTCACTCCTGACTCACACTGCTCAACTAACTCCACGTCTAACTCTCCACACTTCTCACTTCAACTCTAACTAACTCTAACTGACCACTGGGAGGGGTGTTTTATACCCAGGCTGAGCCCGCCCCTGAGGGTTCTAACTGTCAGAAAATTTAACCCCTACCTGGCATTGGGCTAGTTCTCCACAACGTCCACCACATATGTTTGTACGACCCGATTTCTTTATTGCACCTCCAGCACAAAGGGGATCTATTTCTGTACATTTTGGCTAATTTTTCTGGTGTCTGGTGCCACCTATACATCATTTTTAAGGTGTTTTCTCTGAGGTTGTAACAGGCAGTGAATTTAATATCCTCCTGCCACAATCTCTCCCATTGTTCCATCATTATATTGTAACCTAGATCCTGGGCCCATCTCACCATTACCGATTTTACTTCCTCCCCTTTAAGTTCCCATTCCAAAAGTATATTGTATATACGTGAAATAAATTTCCCTTTGCTTTGGAGGACCTCTTTTTCAAATTTAGATTTTTCTTTTGCTAAGCCAATTTTTTTTTTGTCAATCACGAATCTTTGATTAATTTGGAAGTATTGCAGCCAATCAGTAAGATGTTCCTTGATTTCTTCATTTTTTTCAGGTGTAGTTCATTCTGCTTTTCTTCTAACAACATTCGGTATGTGGCTCTTCCTCCTTCCATATTTACCTTTTTAATTGTTATTACGTCTATTGGTGAGGTCCACAGTGGTATTTTTGGTTCTATTGCGTTTTTGAATTTAATCCAAATTAAATATAACGATTTTCTAATTAGATGGTTAAGAAACCCTTTGTGGACCTTCACCTTTTCATAGAATAAGTATGAATGCCAGCCATACCTGTTGTCCACACCTTCCAGGTCTAGTAATTCTGCATCTTTTAACATCATCCAATCTCTTAACCAATTTAACCCTGCCTCCGCGTGGTAGAACTCTAAATTCGGCATGGCAAATCCTCCCCTTTCTTTCCTGTCTGTTAATAGCTCATGCTTTATCCTTGGTCTTTTGCCGTTCCAAATAAATTTGGAAAGATCTCTTTTCCATTCTTTGAAACACTTCATTCCCCCCAGGATTGGTATTGCTTGGAACAGAAATATCATCCTGGGTAGGACATTCATTTTAACGACCGATATCCTACCCAAGAGAGAAAGGTGTAGTTTATTCCATATTTCCATTTGTGTTTTAATTTCCTTCCATGCCTTTTTGTAGTTGTCCTCAAAGAGATTGATACATCTTGGTGTTATGTAAATTCCTAAATACTTTGCTTTATTTTTAATTTCTAGACCCGTCAGTTGCTGTAGCTCCTCTTTTTCTTTTTTATCTAAATTTTTGGTTATTAGTGTCGTTTTTTGATAGTTTATTTTCAAACCTGCCACTTTGCTGTATACATTAATTATTTCTAATGCTCTAGGTATATTTTCTTTGGGATCTTGTGTTGTTACTATCAGGTCGTCCGCAAACGCCCTTACTTTGTAGGTGTTTTTTCCAATTACTATCCCTTTTAGGTTTTGTTCCTTTCTGATGTTGTTTAGAAGAACTTCCAATACTATTACAAAGAGTAGAGGTGAAAGGGGACACCCTTGTTCCTTTAGTTATACTGAAGCTATCCGTTACACTTCCGTTTATTATAAGCCTAGCTCTTTGATGCCTATAAATCGCTTCTATGGCTCTCCTCATGTTTTCTTTTAAACCTACTTTTTCTATTTGTTTTTTCATGAACTCCCAGGAGACATTGTCGAATGCCTTCTCGGCATCCAGCAACAGTAATGCTGCCTTTTTATCGATTTTAAACTCCAAATACTCTAATATATCTATTATATTTCTTGTGTTATTTGATAGTTGTCTTCCTGGTATAAATCCAGTTTGATTAGGGTGTATTACTTCTTTAATTACTTGTTTTAACCTGTTCGCGATTACTCCTGCGAATAGTTTATAATCGCTATTCAAAAGCGAAATTGGTCTGTAGTTTGACATCATGTCAGGATCAGCATCTTGTTTTGGCAGGAGTGTAACGTATGCCTCTTTCCACGAATCTGGTATGTTACCTTTTTCTAATATTTGGTTCATCAGATCTTTGAGTGGGCTAAGCAGTGTTTCTTCCATTTTTTTTATAATATTCTATTGGGAGTCCGTCAGGGCCTGGTGATTTTCCATTTTTGCATTTTCTCATTACATTTTTAATTTCTTGCATTGTTATCGGGGTGTCTATTTCTTTTGCTTTTTCCTCTATGTTAATCTCTAATTTATGTTTTTCTAGATACTGATTTATTTCGTTCTTATCCTCTTCCTTTTTTTTGTATAGCTCTTCATAGTATTTTACAAAATTTTCAATTATCGTCTGTGGTTTGTCTGTGTATTTATCTCCAATCTTTATTCTATTTATCATTTTCTCATTTTTCCATTTTTTTAATTGCCAGGCAAGGAATTTACTCGGTTTATTTGCAAATTCGAATTTATTTTGTTTCCAGATCTTTAGGTTCCAGTCCATCTCTTGCTCTATTTTAATTCTATATTCTGTTTTTAGCATGTTAATCTCCTTTATTAATTTTACATTTTTTTGGGTTTTTGTGTAACTCTTTTTCCTTTCTATTCAGTTCCTCAATTAACCTTCTTTTTTCTTTTTTCTTTTCCCTTTTTTCCCTAGTGTTTTGCTTTATAAAGTAACCTCTAATCACTGCTTTTCCTGTGTCCCATATTATTCCTGGGTCCATTTCTTTACTGTTATTTAATTTTTAAAAATCCGCTAGTTCTTTTTTTGCACCTTCCAAGATTTTTTCATCATACAGTAATGAGTTATTTAATTTCCACCTTCTTATTCCTGAGATAGATTCTGGTTCCAATTGCATTGGGATTGGATTATGATCCGAGATTGTCCTTGGATCAATTTTTATTTCTTTAACTCTATTTAATAATTCTTTCGATAACCAGATTGCATCTATTCGACTTGCCATCTTTTTTGCATGTGAAAAATATGTAAACCCTTTTTCCAACTCATTTTTAAACCTCCAAGTATCCTTCATATCCAATTTTTCCACCATTCTGAAAAAAGACTGTGGTAATTTCCCTTGCTTTTTCTCCTTTCCTTTGCCTGTTCTATCAAGTATCGGATTGACTACCCCATTTAGATCGCCCATCATCATCATTTTCCCTTCTACAAACTCCATCATTTTTGTTTCAATCATCTTAAAGTATTTTGTTTTTTTTTTCGTTTGGAGCATATACTCCCACGACATATATTATCTCACCTCTAAAATTTATTTTAAGTATTACTGTTCTTCCTTCTACATCTGTAAACATTAATTGTGGCTCTAGGCTAGGTTTTACATAGATTACTACTCCTCTTTTCTTTTTCTCATCAGCTGCAATAAATTCTATTCCTAGTTTCGGGTCTATTAACATTCTTTTATGATCTTTTTTTTTTTAAGAATTTATTGATTTTACAACAAGCAATAAATCACCAACATTGACCCAACACCAAACTAAATATAGACAAATACATATACACCAATAATTCTTCTTCTTATACCATACAAAAAAAAAAAAATCTTGGTCGAATCTTGGCACAGACTTCCCCTGCCTTTTCACCTTCGGTTCTAATACCAAATATTACTGTAATAACATCATATACTAAGAAAACAAAAAAAAAATCTTAATAAATCTTGTTTTAAAAGTGCAATAATTTCCCATTCTTAGCTTAACAAAAATTTAATCATATTGTAACTTCATGTTAATTCCACACCAAATTCTAATTCTTAACACATTATTCTTAATATAAATCATCACAAATATCCTCTTAATATAAATCATCACAAATATGCTATTAATAACATAAATTTGAATATCTCTTTTCTTAATCAGAAGCTTAAACTCTTAACACACCGGTTTCAGGTTACCATAGTATATCATTTTTTCCTCTTTACCCTTAATACATTTCACCCTATCCCCCTTCTGTCCATTTTCTTTGGTCGTCTTGCTCCAGAACCGCTCCTCAAAATGTCCTTTTTCCATACAAATCCACAGATCCAGACAAAGTCCAAAACAGTCCTTGCATAGAGCATCAGGGTACGCACATCCTCTTCTTCCAGCTTCTCCGGTTCATCATACCATTCCTCTTCTATTTGTAGACATAAAGCTTTTTTCACCGACACTCCCGGGCTCTCACCTCGAGAGTTAGATATAACAATTCTTCCCGTCCTGGGTCTGCCACCCCCAGAGGACGTTTCATTTTTCTGGGGTCGCCAGATCATTCCATCCTGTTCTTCGATCATCCCTTTCAGCTCCATGCCAAGGCTCTCTTCCAATACAGCCATTTCCTGAATAGTCTCCTCTGTGGGTTCTGACATGTCCCGAATCAATATTTCCAATTTTCGATTGAGCAGTTCCAGTCCCAATATAGTAATCCTTTGTTCATCACTCATCTCAGAGTTCATAACCAGATCAAAAACAAAACCCAGCATGGCAGAAGCGGGCTTAGGTGTCAGATTACAGTTTTGATTTCCAAGCTTCTCCATCTTAATACCAGTAACTTTCCACTCAATCACAGTCTTTCGCAGCCATTTTCCCTGTATCCAGGGTGCAAGAGCCACAAATTTTAAAAAGAGATATTTTCCACATACTTGTTCCCCAGAGGGAGATCAAAAAAGTCTCACTTGTCAAAATTCAAATACTTTGTAACCATCACTGTAACAGCAGTCTCTCAAGCTGGTTATTTTCTATCCCTCGAAGGGAGGGAGACAGGCTTCCTTTCCATATATCACCCGGGTCGTTAGAAAAGTACAAAAAACAAGTCCAATCGAATACTCACGACCACCAGGTTTCTTTAGTTCCGAACTTGACAGGTAGAACATAGACGCTCATCGCAGGGGCAACCGCCGCTCCGCGTCCCGGTTGGGGCATGTCCCCTATAGCCCGGCTCCGTTGTCCCTTCACCCCCGCTCCCCCTTTACAGGGGGAGCGAGGGAAGGGTTCAGAGCCATAGTGGGCACAGCCGGGGAGCCCGGGGTGCGGGACGCTCTTCCCGCACCCCACCGGAGCCCCGCTTTGCGGTAGCGGGGCTCCAACCCCCGGGACGGACTGGGTCGCCTCGCAGCCGAGGCGACCCACAACCACTCCGCGATGGCGTCGCCGCCGGAAGTCCTTTTATGATCTTTTTTGATATGGGTTTCCTGTAGGCAAATGATGTCTAATTTTTGTTTCAGCAGTATATGTCTTACTCTATTTCTTTTTGCTTTGTTGTTTAAACCATTCACATTCCACGATAGTATTTTGAGACTCATTTTATTTTATTTAACTGTGCACTGTTATATTAAAAATCTCTTATTCGCTCTCTGAGCTTGATTCTTGTTGCGCTGCTTCTTGGTTGGGGTCCTTTTCTATCTGGTATTTCTCTCCTCCTAGTTCTTGCCTATACCTCCTGTGAAAGAGATCTGCGTTCTCTGGGGTGTCAAACCTTCTCCTTTTTCCTTTAAAATTGAAGGATATTCCTTCAGGGTATTCCCACGTGAAAAAATGGATTTAGCCTTTAATGCTTTTCGTCAGGAATTGGTATTTCTCTCTTTTTCTCAACAGGCGGGGTGGGATTTCTTTCAACACTATTATGTTTCCTCCTTCTATCTTAAGTTTCTTTTTCCTTCTAGTTTGTAGGATTTTATTTTTTAACTTGTTTGATTCAAATGTGACCAAACAATCGCCTGGCCACCTGTTCTCTTTTGATTTCTTGGAATTCACTCTGTACATAGTTTCTATGCCCTCAGTCACCTCTTCTTCTTTCATCTCTAGCCATATGGCTATTTCTTTAGTAAGAGTTTTTTTTGTAGATTTTCCTCTGGAATTTCTGGGACACCCCTAAACCTGAGAATATTCCCTTTGACTTGCATTTGTAGCATAGACATAGCATCCCAGGTTGCCTCCTGTGTTATTCTGAACTCCTCCCTCTCCTTTCTTGCCCTCTCTCCTTCCTTTTTACACTCTTTAATTTCCTTGAGTGACCTTTTGACTGTCTCTTCCAAATTTTGTATTTTATTTTTATTTTCCTGTATTGTCTTTGTCAGTTCCTTGTTCTCCTCTACCAACCCCGATACCTGTTGTTTCAACTCTGTAATTGATTTTGTGTTGCCTTCTATTTTTCCATTCATTTTTTCTAATTTTTCCTCAATTCCTTCCATGTTATTACTCACTTCCATTTTTAAATCATTGAATTCTTTCCTCATTTCCCCAATGTCCCCTCTTAGACTCAAAATTAGGTCTTTAATCTCCATTTCTTGTTCTAAACCCAAATTCCTTCTCACTTGTTGATTATATGACCCACTTTGGTTGTACTTTTTTGTTGTCATAGTCTTTAATCCTTCAATTTTTTTTCTATTACCCCCACACTCTATCAGTTTCCCTTTCCTTTATTCTCAGGAAGCTTTATCCAACCAGTTCCTCTCTTAAACTTTTTTTTTTGAGGCCAAAAGGGCTTTATACTCTTTTTTCATTTTAAGATAGGATGGAGGTAAGTAATTTAATCCGGCATTTCTATAGGCCAAGTAAGCCTTCCTTAAAGCTTCCTTCTTTGTACGGCACTCTTGATCAAACCAACAATGCCCTTTAGCAATGCGAGGCTTGCTTGCTGGGTTTATACTAACGGAGACCACATCCTGCAGGGACTCAATAAGATTTTCGTAAGCCGTCAGGGAGGATTCTGTAGATGAATTGTTGATAATAATTGATCTTAACTTAATTACAGTTAGTAGATTCAGTCTATTCTCAGCTGCAATCGCTATCTCAGATGTCCATCTTTTCCTGCGCCGTACTGGCTCATTTGCTTTGTCTTTATCTATGTCCTTTTCTACTCTGTAAGAACGCTGACTTGAATTTTGTCCAGTAGTGCAGACAATTAGAGGTAGGTGATCGCTTTCAGTCCTACTATCAATGCTGAAATTTTTGATCGATTCGAAAGCCTCCCTGTTGGTGAGACAGTAATCAACTGTACTGGCTCCCTTTGTATTTATAAATGTGTACTCTCCTTTTCTATCCCCAGGTAGCGTCCCATTTGCAATGGTTAGGTCAAGACTTATTTGTAAAGAAGCCAGGCAGAAGCCAGCATAATTGATTTGGCAGTCTTTCGAGTGTCTGCGCGGGGGCGGATTTAGAAGAAGGGCACTATTTTCCTTTAGCTCTCTTAATACTGGGAATTTTATTTCGAGGCTGTCATCATTTGAGCCTATTCTAGCATTCATATCTCCCATTATGTAAAATAGTGAGCCTGGGTACTTAATTTGGCAGGCATACAGGAAACTGTGGAATTTACGCCATGTGCTCTCGATCTGTGTTTGCACTGTATGTGGTGGCATATAGACTGAGATAATAATGATATTCTTGGATTCCAGCTGCAATGTGATCCCCAGCGCCATTTGCTCGAAGACTGAGAACTCAGAGACCTACTAGGGGGACAGAGTTTGACAAATGTTGTGTCTCTTGACCACTTATTGGGCTTAGGATAATGGAGGCCTCCAATTCTGACATCGCAACATGTGAGGACAAAAGCATTTCAGACCAATCTTGCTTGGGTAGTCCAGTGTCAGGCACATTACACGTAGAGACCGAGGTGGGGAGACAGAAGAGGTGCCTCTCCTCCGTGCTCTCCTTGCCTGCCAGAGCCCTGACTCCTACTTCCCACTCCCATCTCTCCCTTCCCACTAGAGGGATCACTACCTTCCTCACTGGAGGAAGAGGAATTGCTCAGCAGTTGAGGCGGGGCCTCGCGATACTGATAAAGCCCTGGCAACTCCTTGCCTGCTTGTGAGGGCAGCCCCCTGATATCCACCCCCTCAAAAACCCCTCCCCCCTTGGGAGGCGGGGTTGGGAACCTGCCTGCTCCCCCTGCTATGTAACCTCCCCAGGCTAATCATCGGACCGCAATGGGGATGGCGGGAAACCCTCAAAACCCTCCTCGTCCTCGTCAGTGGGCGCAAAGGGTTCCTGCAACCCCAGTGGCAGCCTGCCTCCCCGGTTCCTCTCTTCCTGTCTGGGACCCGGCAGGACCTCCCCATCCCAGTCCTCTTCTTCAAAGTCACTTTCCCGTCCCCCTCCCGACCGGAAACCCCAAAACTCCTCCTTATCCTTGTCGGTGGGGGCAAACACCTCCCACACCCTTCCCGCCGGCTTAGGCTTGTGTGGGAACAAAGCGTGGAATTCCTGCACCAAGTACTCCTCTGAGATAGTGCTGGCCGGCACCCAGGCATTTTCTGATTCCGGCTCCCCTTCCCACGCTACCAAATACTCCAACTCCTCCCCCCTCCACCTAGAATCCAGGATTTCCGTCACTTCATTGTAGAACTCCACCTCTTCAACTCTGGGGGGGGGGTGGATCTTCTGCCTCAGATGGAATATTAGAAAATCCCTCTAAACTCTGCTCTTCCCTCTGAGGATTCCCATTTTCCTCTCCTTCAGAGCTTTCATAAGTTGGTTCCCACACAGAGTTTCTTATCTTTTTGGGTGGCATTTTGAGTGACAGGCGTGCTCTGACAGCGAAACAGAATCAGTAGAGAGCGGCTATTGTTTCAGGCTGGGTTTGCTTTTAAACTTTGGCCTTGAAGCCTTACACTGGGTTTCCACACTGACCCTGCACAGACACTTCCTCCAACCACAAGTGCAATACCTCTGCCAAAATAACCTCACTCCCATATCCACCTTCCACTTCAAAAGCGTATAAATTTATTCCACCACAGGCGCATTTATTTATCCCGCTGCCACCGCCAATTTTGTGGCAATCACACAGAGCCCCCAGTCGTTTCACGGACTATTGACCCTGTGCCACCACTAATCCGCTGCCACCAACCAGGTTCTCCCCGGTAATAGACTCAGACTCAGTCAGGTTGTAACGTATTAACAAAGGTTATAATTTATTGTTAACGCAAACAGTTCTAAATGCTTTGAAACACCATCGACTGATTCACTCACTCTCTGTTTCCCCTCTGTCTCTAACTCACACTGACTCCTATGCCTTCCACCCACAAGAACCCACCCAAACCAACCACCTCCCTCTTTCCAACTCCACAACCAACTGCCAAAACTGAACAAACTCAACTACAGTGGAAGTTCGCGTGTTTTTGCGCTTCTGCGCATGCGCGAACTGCGCAGAACGCTTCTGCGTACCTGTGCGCACCTGCGATCCGGGGAGGACTTCCGGGTCGCCGCAGTGCATATCCCGAACGTATGCATCCTGCAGCATGCGTTACCCGGGGTTCCACTGTAACTGCCAAAACTCCTGGGCTCAGCCTTAAACACAGTTAGACTCCGCCCCTGGGCGTTCCTATTGGTCAGCCTATTAACCCTTTCTCTCCCCCTGTACAGACATCTCTATAATGAGAGGGCAATCGCCACACCAAGGTACCACTGTGTTCCTCTTAAGTTATAGAGCTGAGTAGGAACAAGCTAACTTCTGCACAAGACCGGCCATCAATTCCTTTCTTTAAGAGACAATATGGAAAAATCTATTAATGCAAGTGTGATAGTTCGGAATATGGGAGGAAGCAGAATTCCTCCCTCCCTCTGCAATAAAGCCATAGGCCAAGGGACACCCCCCCCCATGGACTAGATGACCCCTGAGGTCCCTTCCAGCTCTACCATTCTCTGACTCTGTGATCATGGCAACCTTCACTGCTGCACAGTTTGGGGAGCACAGGAGCAGGGGCAAGAGCAAATGATGAGGATGGTGTAAATAATAATAATAATAATAATAATAATAATAATAATAATAATAATAGTGTATATCCTGCTTTTCTCCCTGACAGGGACTCAAGTCGGCCTATATTTAGGATAGAAGCAGCTAAACACATTGAAAAAGTAATAAATACAAATGAATATAATTAAAAGATAAAAACAAAACACAAACTCAGAGTCACCTAACTTCTTTTATGGAAAAGTATCAGAAATTCCAAATATGTACATGCCTTTTGCCCTACTGTGAGGACGAAGTTTTGAAAATGATAACAATACGCATGCATGGGATGGGTTTCTGGCATCGGGCAGTGACTGGATTAAGGCCCTAAGCAGTGAAAATATGTTGGTGCCCCCATATATCTATCCATATATCCTGAAGTTGAGGCTCCAGTACTTTGGCCACCTCATGAGAAGAGAAGACTCCCTAGAAAAGACCCTGATGTTGGGAAAGATGGAGGGCACAAGGAGAAGGGGACGACAGATGGTTGGACAGTGTTCTCGAAGCTACTGGCATGAGTTTGGCCAAACTGCGGGAGGCAGTGAAGGATAGGCGTGCCTGGCGTGCTCTGGTCCATGGGGTCACGAAGAGTCGGACACGACTGAACGACTGAACAACAACATATCTATATCTATATCTATATATCTATATTGTTAAAGAAAATTCTGGGTTGAGACACTATATGTATATCTATATTTTTAGAATCTTAGAGTTGTAAGGGGGCTAAGGTTCATCCAGTCCAACTCCCTGCAATGCAGGAATCTCAGCTAAAGCATCCATGGCAGATGGCCATCCAAACTCTGCTGAAAAACCTCCAAGGAAGGAGAATCCACAACCTGCCCCTCCCAGTGTCCCTATTTTCCAGGGACAGTCCTGGATTTATAGAAGCCACCCCACAGTCAAACAGTTCTTACAAGCAGAAAGTTCTTCCTGGTGTTTAGTCGGAATCTCCTTTCTTGTAACTTGAAGTCATGGGATCGAGTCCTACCCTCCAGAGCAGGAGAAAACAAGCTTGCTCCATCTTCCATGTGACAGTCCTTGATATATTTCAAGATGGCTATCGTATCTCTTCTCAGTCTCCTCTTTTCCAGACTAAATATAAAAATAAACAAGAAAAAATTTAATTTTTGAAATAGAATGAAAACTACAGTAAGATGAAAAGTAATGTTTATTTTTGTATACTTCACTTTATTTATAGTCAAACAATTTCCTCCTACTTTTTTCTGTTTGCAAAGTCTTTGATCAGATCATCAAAACTAATTTTACATGAGGCATCTGCTTCTATACTTAGTAGAGATAAGGCAGGCAGCCTGCCTAGTTGCAGAGTTGTTTCTGCTGGGATTTTTAAGAGACTTCAGCTGAGCAATTGGCAACCATTAATGTTAAAAATCCGGCAATGGGAAATTTTGTGTGCCTTTCTGGCTCCAACCACGTACAGTCAAGGTGCTGGAGTTGGCTGCAAACCTCTTGGGGTCCTTTGGCCTCCTGGCAGCAGAACTGCCTCAACTGCTGGCTCTGCACCTCTGAGAGGAGGGAGTCCTCCTTCTGCAGGATGGTATGTTGTTTTGATCGGAATAAAGCTCACAGTTCCTTGCTGGCATTTCCTGCTGCTTCCCAGAACAATAACTGTGACCACGAGAAAGGTTGCGGCTCCTCCAGACCCTGAACTTTCTCAGAGGAGCGGGTTACCATGGACTCTCCTCTACTGCGGAGAGAAGAGGAGGAGGGGTCAGGTGATAGGCCCTCTGTTGGTTTTGCACTGTATTCTCCTGCTCTTATTAACAAAAACGCAACAAGGTGATTCCATGGTTTAGGTGCCACCACCGTGAAGGCTCTGTCCTTTCCCCTCTGTTATGTACTGAGCTTGGATCCTAGAACAAAAGGCAGGTAGGAACCTAGAAGGCAGCAACCTGATTGGTCTGCAGGAGTCTCCCAATCCGGCTCCAGGAGGAAGTGAATCAGCAACCTGACTGGCCTGCAGGAACAATCCAATCAGGCTCCAGGAGGGGAGTTGAATCATTCAATCACATGGGACCCATTGTGTAAATAATGTATATATAGCCAGAGGTTTTGGGGGAAAGCACTCACTCACTGTTTAAAGGTAAAGGGACCCCTGATCATTAGTTCCAGTTGTGGACGACTCTGGGGTTGCAGCACTCATCTTGCTTTATTGGCCGAGGGAGCCGGCGTTTGTCCACAGACAATTTTTCCACGTCATGTGACCAGCATGACTGAGCCGCTTCTGGCAAACCAGAGCAGCGCACGGAAACGCCGTTTACCTTCCCGCCGGAGTGGTACCTATTGATCTACTTGCACTTTGACGTGCTTTGGAACTGCTGGGTTGGCAGGAGCTGGGACTGAGCAACAGGAGCTCACCCCGTCGCGGGGATTCGAACCACCGACCATGAGCTGAAATAAAGAGCTTGAAATCAACACTCAAGTCCAAGTATATTTCACCCTCCAGCCCCACTTCTGTTGGTAAAGGCGAAATGAGGAGGGCCTCAGAAATGCAGGGCTCTCAAGCAGGTCCATGAAGCTGTTTGAGATACCCTGATCCCAGTTCATTTCGGACTTTCCAGGTAAAATATGATGCCCTAAGCCATTTCATGTTGCAAGCCAATTAGATTGATGTAACATGGTCCGTCCTGTCAGCCGCAGAGCACGCATCTCGCTGCGGCCTTGCTTCTGCGGAGGTCAATGCTTGCAGAGTAGGACCAGCCAGAAACCAGACTGTAACCAGGGATCTAAAACCAAATATCAGTTTCGTCCAAGAGAGTGTGGAGTTTATGGACCAATGAGCACTTGCCTCAAAGGGCATGTTTGAAACAGGGCAATAATGGTTTAAATCAGAGGGGTCAGGAGCATCTCTCTTAAAGGTGAAGGTAAAGGTATCCCTGATGCTCATCTCACTTTACTGGCTGAGGGAGCCGGCATACGGCTTCCAGGTCATGTGGCCAGCATGACTAAGCCACTTCTGGCAAAACCAGAGCAGCGCACAGAAACGCCGTTTACCTTCCCACCGGAGCGGTACCTATTTACAATATCTACTTGCACTTTGACGTGCTTTCAAACTGCTGGGTGGGCAGGAGCAGGGACCAAGCAACAGGAGCTCACCCCGTCGCGGGGATTCGAACTGCCAACCTTCTGATTGGCAAGCCCTAGGCTCTGTGGTTTAATCCACGAAATGATCAAGCATTCCATATTTTATGAAGCCCTTTTTGTGCACAAATCACATTTCCCCCCCAAAGGCTGGTGTTTTCACATCAGCAAAGCTGCTAATAGCTTGAAACAAGCGCACTGCCGTTTCTGGTGCATCTAAATGGTCGTTTGAGGTTAGCGTCTCAATAAATTTGCATGCACGTTTAGGGATGTTTGCGCAGGCAATCTCATTTCCAAGGCCATCCTTAGCATTTATTTATTTATTGGGCTTATTAGAGCACGCAGAGAACACAGTCGGAATAGCTCAAAAAAAAAAAAATATATTCCAGAGACAATTAACACAGGAAGGGAAGCCAGAAGAGGAAAACACTTCAGATGACTTTGCACCCCCAATTAATAATAATAATAATAATAATAATAATAATAATAATAATAAATTGATTGGGAGCATATGCATATGCAGTATTCAGAGGCGTACCACTTCTAACAAAGCTTTTGCGTGCTTGAAAGGGTTCACCCGAGATCAGTGGTTCTACAACATGCGTAGGCAAACTATGGCCCAGGGGCCGGATGCGGGCCAATCGCCTTCTAAATCTGGCCCGCAAGGTCCAGGAATCAGCATGTTTGGACATGAATAGAATGTGCCTTTTTATTTAAAATGCGTCTCTGGGTTATTTGTTGGGCCTGTCTGGTGTTTTGACGTGAGTAGAATGTGTGGTTTTATTTAAAATGTATCTCCGGGTTATTTGTGGGGCATAGGAATTCGTTCAAACCCCCCCCCCCATATAGTCCGGCCCACCACAAGGTCTGAGGGACAGTGGACCAGCCCCCTGCTGAAAAAGTTTGCTGACCCCTGATCTACAACAATAAGCTCTGCTCCCAGTCACCAGTCTGGCTGCCGCATTCTGGATTAGTTGTAATTTCTGAGTCACCTTCAAAGGTAGCCCCACACAAAGCGCATTGCAGTAGTCCAAGCGGGAGATAACCAGAATGTGCAGAAATGAAACTCATGCTGCTTTGCTGAGGGGAGATGGGCAACCTGGAGCTCACCTATGATGAGTCCATCTCCCTACACAGGAGAGTGATGACATCACCTTTTGTGCATCTGTTTTCTAACACCTTAGGCTAGTAAGTCGCCTAAGGAGCCAACTCTCTCACGCTCTGCGACGCAGGAATCTCAGCTTTAAAATCCCTGACAGATGGCCATCCAACCTCTGTTTTGAAACCTCCGAGGAAGGAGAGGCCACCACCTTCTGAAGGAGTCTGTTCCAATGCCGAACTGTTTTTGCCCTCAGAAAGTTCTTCCTAGTGTTTAGCCAGAATCTCCTTTTTTTGCGTTCTACGTAGGGCTGGCTCTGAAGACGGTTCGGAAACTTCAGCTGGTGCAGAATTCAGCGGCCAGTTTGCTCACCGGAGCAAGACTGTTTGAGCATATTACACCAATCCTGGTCCGACTGCACTGGCTAACAATTAGTGCTAGTTTTGACCTATAAAGCCTTAAACGGGAGGAGACAGCGAGCCTGGGGGCTTTGCCTTGCCCAGTCCATGGAGAGGCGGCCAGGTGCGAGAGCCCCTGGATTGATCCCGGATGCGATGGCACCCAGGGTGGCCAGCACCCACCTGGTGGCACCCAGAGGGCTAGTAGAGTGCATTGCATTAGTCCAAGCGGGAATGTAAACTCAATAAATAATAAAATAAAATAGGAATAATAATTGTCATTGGAATTTGTTGGTTTGGCTTTATATAACTGCCCTGACCGCATCGTGAGCACGAATCATCACAAATGCACCGCAAAAGCACACGCACACAACGCAATCTGAAGAATTTGTTGTTGTTGTTGTTCAGTCATTCAGTCGTGTCCGACTCTTCGTGACCCCATGGACCAGAGCACGCCAGGCATGCCTATCCTTCACTGCCTCTCGTAGTTTGGCCAAACTCATGTTAGTAGCTTCGAGAACACTGTCCAACCATCTCATCCTCTGTCATCCCCTTCTCCTTGTGCCCTCCATCTTTCCCAACATCAGGGTCTTTTCTAGGGAGTCTTCTCTTCTCATGAGGTGGCCAAAGTACTGGAGCCTCAACTTCAGGATCTGTCCTTCTAGTGAGCACTCAGGGCTGATTTCTTTGAGAATGGATAGGTTTGATCTTCTTGCAGTCAGTGGGACTCTCAAGATTCTCCTCCAGCACCATAATTCAAAAGCATCAATTCTTCGGCGATCGGCCTTCTTGATGGTCCAGCTCTCACTTCCGTACATTACTACTGGGAAAACCATAGCTTTAACTATATGGAACTTTGTCGGCAAGGTGATGTCTTTGCTTTTTAAGATGCTGTCTAGGTTTGTCATTGCTTTTCTCCCAAGAAGCAGGCGTCTTCTAATTTTGTGACTGCTGTCACCATCTGCAGTGATCATGGAACCCAAGAAAGTGAAATCTCTCACTGCCTCCATTTCTTCCCCTTCTATTTGCCAGGAGGTGATGGGACCAGTGGCCATAATCTTAGTTTTTTTGATGTTGAGCTTCAGACCATATTTTGCGCTCTCCTCTTTCACCCTCATTAAAAGGTTCTTTAATTCCTCCTCACTTTCTGCCATCAAGGTTGTATCATCAGCATATCTGAGGTTGTTGATATTTCTTCCGGCTATCTGAAGAATAGCTGTGGTTAACTAATCCACAGCAACGCACCATGGAAAACATCACCAAGGGCAGAAAACATGTTGCTCCAACCGTTCTGTCGATGCGCAACACCCTCTTTCCCACCGGCAAATTCCCCTGCTCTTCTCTGTTTGAGGAGTGGATGCGAGCAGCAGATGTTTGTGCCCCAAATGAACTGGGCCTGCTCTTATTTTGTTCAGCGAGTAATGGCTCCCACAGGGTTCCATCTAAATATTGCATGCCTGTTGCTTTATTAAAAATTCACACAAGGGGGGGGCACATTCTTGGAGGCTACGAGCCGCAGCGTGGCGCACTTAAATGACTGCTGATCCTCCTCGGTGCCTTTGCCAGGGAAAGCATTCCTGGAGGAATAGCTCTTCGCTGGTAGCAGGTTCCTTAGCAGTAAATATTTGTATTAGGAGAAGGGGATCGGATCTACGAGAGTCACGTGTCTCCCCGCCACCACTCCCTCCATTGCACAGGGTGCCGGATAGACAGGGCAGCGAGATCTGAGAATCACAGAATTGCAGAGTTGGAAGGAACCTCAAAGATCCTCTAGTCCAACCCCCTGCAATGCAGGAATCACAGCTAAAGAATCCGGGACAGAAGGCCTCTGCTTAAAAACAGCAAATGAAGGAGGGTTCACCACCATCAGAATCATCCACATGTTGGAGAGCTTTCCCATGAGCCCTGGGGAGGTTTGAGGGGGGCCCTGGGGAAGACCCCCGCCATGTTCTATGGCGGCTGCTCCCCCCGTCACTTTCCCTCTCTACTGCTACTTTCCTGCTCTATCGTTTTCTCCCAAGAATAATAATAATGATGATGATAATATATTATTATTTATACCCCACCCATCCGGCTGTGTTTCCCCAGCCACTCTGGGTGGATTCCAACAGAATATTAAAATACAATAATCTATTAAACATTAAAAGGCAGAGGGCCTTCTTGGTGGTGGCACCTGCCCTGTGGAACGCCCTCCCATCAGATGTCAAGGAAATAAACAACTATCAGACTTCAGAAGACACCTGAAGGCAGCCCTGTTTAGGGAAGCTTTTAATGTTTGATGCTTTATCGTGTTTTTAATATTCTGTTGGGAGCCGCCCAGAGTGGCTGGGGAAACCCAGCCAGATGGGCGGGGTATAAATAATAAATTATTATCTACAGCAAGCACAGAAACTGCCTCCTTGACCGTTGGACCCACTCTTGGTCTCATCCGCTCCATCCACCGGAGCTTGACTTTGCATGCAGGGAAGTCCCTAAATCACCGAAGGTTTGAGACGTATTGGCTACCCTCACCTGGTTTAGCTGTCCAGTCAAAGCCTTTCCCAAGGTGTGCCCGCATGTTGGCAGCTTCCAGGAGCCACAGGTGAGAGCTGAGTGGTACTGGAAGGGGTTAATTAGCTAACCTGTATATATTTACCTGAATGTATTGTTAGTCCAGAAGTATAAAAGAATATTTTAAGCTTTGCCTTATGAAACCTCTCTGTAAAGCTGTGAACTTTGATCTGCATTGTATTTCTTTCTGGCAAGCTATGACTAATAGTCTGGAGATAACACAGAGAGTAACTGTCCTTGCACAGAGAGGAATTGCCTGGGTCAGAGATAGGATGGCCTTGCTGGAGTGCGCATGAACCAACTCAGGGCTAAATGTCCTTTTGCCTTATATGTACAACAGGAAATGTTCCTTATATGGACAAGAGGAAGATTTCTGGGGTGGGAAGAGAGCCAGAGAACTGTCTATAAGAACTGTCTGAAAATTGACTACCGGTAGTTTTGTACTCGCTTAGATGTCTGAACACCGCAGTACCTCTGCATGTAGAAAATAAATCTTTCTCTCTCTGAAGCCAGCAGCCTCAGGTGTCTTTTCTGCTCCCATGTTTTCTCACCGGGCGCAACCATGGGAACCCGTAGGGGCAAATAAGGCTCCAGTACCACGCCTCTCCTAACACCCCATACATATGGACAGCAGTATAATGCAGAAATGTTTTCAATAAATTATCTATCATTTGTCCTTAAGGAACCAGTGGAATTGGCAGCCAGCCTTGTGAGCTGTGACCCCTTACAGCAGGCTGTAGTCCACAAATACCAAGGTTCCACAATACCTTGGTCAGGGCCTGATGAGGCCCTAAGCTACTGAAGGTAATGGGGCCCTTTATATGTCCAGCTGTCCTTTGTCAACAACAAATGGTTTCTGTTTCGTGTGTGGAATATACGCTATATGGAAATTTATGGACCTCACAGGGATCAAAAGCCATTCGCCCATGTTGCTATTCAACCAGTCCATGCAGAATGTAGGCACCCTATATACAGAAAGGAGCAAACCAGTGGTGTTTTAGGGAGCAGGCTAGCAGGTGGGGCCCATGCCTTACACCCTAGGAGGCTACACAACACAAAACACTGTTGTTGTATGTAGGTTTTATTATTATTATTTTTTATCTTATATTTTGGAAATGTACATCCTGTTTGTTAAGTTGTGGGTGGACACAGCAGACGACACAGTGATTTCCAAACAGCTCTTGTTTATTCTCAGGCTGGAACAGAAGTGAGCTGAAGGCCTCAGCCACCTGCTTATATAGAACTCAGCTACAAAGCAACAGCAACAACTTTCTGTAGTTACCCAATCCCTGAACGTCAGTTTACAATCCTTCATTTGCATATGCGGACCTGAGTGAAAGCTGCAGCAGAATGAACACACACCCCTAGTGGCCTAGGGTGAGAACTTCAATACATAACACTGTTTTTCCCCCCTTTGATTTTTTTGCCCCCCCACAAGAGAGTGGGGCCCTAAGCTATAGCTTATTTAGCTTATACGTAAATCCGGCACTGACCTTGGTGTTTTTGCTGTAGGACTCAAACACGTTCACCAGTCAGGAAACTGATTTTTTTGTTTTTGTTTTCATGAAGAAGAGTTTGGATTTGATATCCCGCTTTTCACTACCCGAAGGAGTCTCAAAGCGGCTAACATTCTCCTTTCCCTTCCTCCCCCACAACAAACACTCTGTGGGGTGAGTGGGGCTGAGAGACTTCAGAGAAGTGTGACTGGCCCAAGGTCACCCAGCAGCTGCATGTGGAGGAGCAGGGAAGCGAACCCGGTTCACCGGATTAAAAGTCCACCGCTCTTAACCACTACACCACACTGGCTCTCTTTCATGAGCCATTCACTGCTTGCAATTCTCTCCCCGCCCGAATGCATGTATCAGCTGAGCGCAACCCTTAAGCGCATCTTGCAAAATAAATATATTCCTCCCCATAAAAAAAAAACAACTCTTGCAGCAGTTAATCTGTTAGGGTTAACAAGACTCTCTTTCACATCCATCTTCATCCTTTGCTCCTTGCTATTCTTTGTCCATGAAACAGCCAAGTAGATGACAGACTACATTACCCAGCATAAGAGGAAACCTTTAATTAGGAAATTTGGGAAACAGAGAGTGAAAGAGAAAGCCCTGCGACTCCCAGCACCCCACAAGACCCTTCCCTCTGCTTCCATGTGGATTATTCCAACTACATCTCCCATGGAGCTCTGCTCGTGGGAAAGCGCCTGAGAGCAAATTGGGTCTCTCGCTTGCAGCAGCAGCAGCTGCTTGGTCCATTTTGTAGCATTTCAGTGCCCGGCTCCCAGCTCATTTTGAGATGCTTGCAGCAAATGCTCACAGTTGCAAGGAGGGCGGCTCGACATCGCTCCGCTGCCGGAAAAGAATAACGTCTTATTTAATCCTCCAGAGCCGCGCACGGGCATCCTTTTGCAATGCTTGCAGCGATGGAGCCTCCGTACTGCTCATTTCTCTCCCCGCTCCCTCCCCGCAAGGCGTTTTCAGCTCCTGGAACATTAAAAGGTGAATAGTTTTCCGCCTGACCTTGCCCCAGGTCTCGCCTCCACAACAATTATTCCCCCCCCCAGACGTTGTTTACCATACCCACTTCGCAAGGCTCGAATAACCTATCCTTAGCTTCCACGCGACCAGGCAGCTGATTTATTATTATTATTATTATTATTATTATTATTATTATTATTATTATTATTATTATTATTATTATTATTATTATTATTATTGGCATTTCATCCTCCGATTATTAATATGATAGGATGGGTCTCATTGCATGCTTTGAGCCGAACTGTGGAGCCTTCGGTCTGAAAAGCGGCAGGGAAAGAACAAACAAACCGCTCAGACGACACGTTTCGCTTATATAGTAACACAACAACAACAACAGCGATCTGCACAGAAAACAATAAAAGTAACGTCCTTTATAAATTCATATAAATACGAACAATATTTTCCAATAGCTCTTCCTAAAAGCCAAGTAAGACTTAATTAATGGGCGCTTTAGAGATGTAAAAGATGTATAATAATGATAAAAAATATGGATAAATGTGCAATGGTGCGACGTGGAGACTTGGCAAGGACATTTCTCTCTCTCTCTCTCTCTCTCTCTCCGGTCTTTTTAGCACCGAGTGAATACCCTTTTTTATTATTCAAGTAGCCTTTTAACTGTGTTTTAAATCTGGACTTCAAGCAATTTTACGCAGCCTCCGTGCAAAGAAGTTTGTGGTTGCCTTTCCTTGCTAATTTTCTAAACAACAACAACGTTGTGCTCTTCACATTTTAAGCCGCCCAGGAAAATCTATAATGACTAAAATCGCCATCACCGGCGATGGGGATTCGTTTCAAGCCGCCCGGGAAAATCTATAATGACTAAAATCGCCATCACCGGCGATGGGGATTCGTTTTATTAGCTCTCCCAGCAGCTATTAATAACGCAGCCGCCTGAGATTAGCCTACTACAACTCCCAGCATGCCCCGCGGGCCGCTTCCTCTCCCCCCCTCCTCTTTCCGCCGAAGCCCAATTGGAGGAGCAGGAGGAGGAGGAGGAGACGCCTCGGCGACTACAACCCCCGAGATGCCCCGCGGCGAGAGGGGCCTCACGGGGCTTATCCCAGTGCGCGCGGGGCGTGCCGGGATCTGTAGTCTCCCCGCCCTCCCGGCTCTCGTAACGGTTCTCCCCGCTGCCGGCTGGCGCTGCCCCCGCCCCCTGCTCCCTCCCTCCCTCTCTCGCTCCCTCCCTCCCCCCTCCCTCGCCCGCCCGCCCGCCTCAGTCAGGATCCTCGGCGCTGCGCTCCCTCACAGCCCCGCTCGCCCGCCGATCGCCCACAAAGCCCCGCGTCCTTGACTCCCTCGCAGAGGCCTCCTGCTCCCCCCTCGACGCCACCGGCGGACGCTGCTGCCGCCGCCGCTACTGCTACTGCTACGCGAGGGGAGGCTGGAGCCCCGGAGCACCGCCAGCGAGGAGAAGCCGGAGGCGACGAGGACGAGGAGGACCCCAGCTCCCAGACCCGCAGGTGGGAAAGGGGGAAGGGGGCGCCGCCGCTGGACCCCCCCCCTCAAGAAAACCCCTCAACAACAACAGCCTCCCCCTCACGCGCCGTCGAAGGGGGGAGGGGAGCCCCTCGAAGCCCCCTCATGGCCCCCTCAGAGCCTCCCTCATAACCCCCTGATATCTCCCCATAGACCCCCTCAGCCTCCCTCATAGACCCCCTCTCAGAGCCTCCCTCATAGACCCCCCCTCTCAGAGCCTCCCTCATAGACCCCCCCCTTTCAGAGCCTCCCTCATAGACCCCCTCATAACCCCCCCATATCCCTCATAGACCCCTTCAATAACCCCCCCCCCCATAGAGCCCCTCGGTAACCACCCTCTTGAGACCCCCTCAATAGCCACCTTGAGTTCCGTCAGGGAAAAAGGTAGGAGATAGATAGATAGATATACTGTAATATGATAATATTGTATATTAAATATGCATACTATGATATATATATATATATATATATATATATATATATATATATATATATATATATATATATCTGTCTGTCGCCCCCTTAGCCTCAGAGAATGTGGGAGAGAGGGGAAACCCTAGCAGGGTCAAGTGTAAGGGGTCTCGTAGGTTTTCTCTTCCTTTTTCTGTGCTCCCCTCTGCCAAGTTCTTGCAGTCATGGAGGCGGGGGGCGGGTGTGTGTGTCTGGGAAGTTAATGTGGGGTCGGGCTTGTTAGCGGTTTTATTATTTCTGGCCTGCAGTCTCAGGGTATTGGCGTGTTTAGGAAGATGTCAAGGATGCTGGTGGTGCGTATGTGAAATGTGTGTGTGTGTGGGGTGTGCACAAGAGAGGGCTCAAGGCAGGTTTTTGGGAGGAAAGGAGGGGCTGCCCCAGAGTGCTTGCTTTGTTAGGGTTAAAGGATTGTTTTTTAGGTGGGGGGCGGCAGAGGCAATTTGTGCATGCACATGCATGTTGTGTGTGTGTGTGTGTGTGTGTGTGTGTGTGTATGTATGTGTATGTGTATATGTGTATATATATGTGTGTGTGTGTATATATATATATATATATATATATATATATGATTGTGTACTCTTATTAATTTGTATGCACCCTTTAAAGATAATTTAGCAGGGGGATCTGGGAAAGAGATGCCATGCTGCGTGAGGACAGGGTTTGTGGGTCTAAATTGGGACCCCTGATCTCTAGTGGCATGAAGGGTGGGGGAAATTTGTGTGTTCGTTTTTGTGTGTCAATGGCTCAGTGTGGTGTGGAACATGCAGATGAAGTTTGTGAATCCTTTTGTGTGTTGTGGGGCGGCGGAGGCGCAATGGGAAAATCCAGAATGGTTGACTGAGAACCAGAGAGGCCCCAGGTTCAAATCCCTGATTAGCCACGAAACTAGCTGTGTGACCTTAGGCAGAGCCGTCTCATCCATTGGGGCTGGTGGCGCGGCGCACCAGGGCGCAATGGCCTGGAGGGCGCCTCCGCCCTCCAGCCCCGCTGGCAGCGCCTGCCGGCAGCGCCCTCTAACTCCCAGCAAGGGAGCTGGCCGGCCACGCCACGCCCTCTGGCTGCCCAGCAGAGCACAGGAGCTCTGCGCGCCCTTCCAGCGCTTCCGGGACGGGAGGCGAGGGCAGCCGGCTCGCGCTCCCGCGCAGTACTGAGCCTAAGAAAATAAATTTTTCTGCCTCCCTACATCCAGCCACTCTCTGAAGACTGGAGAAGGGACCCTCATGAGAATATTAAGGGGATGGGCAGGGGAAGGACTCGACCATGTGAAAAATGAACATAAGATTTTAGTTCATTCATTTTCAGTTTTGTATTCTTGTTATAAAAAGTGTGCATAGATACTCCATTGCAGTGCCCATAACCTAGGTTTAAGGTGCCATTCAGTTTCTAACACTGGGAAGAATGCCTTTTGGAGCGAGGGTGGCAGTGGCAGTAGGGAGAGGACCAAATTACAGGAGTGGCTGTGAAAATAGGGAGCATATAAAGATGGCATACATCCAGCTGAATAGTGATCAGTGCAGTGTAATTTTGCCCATGCCCGCTCAAAATTGCCCCTTGAGTTTGGTGGGACTTACTGTCAGCTAAGCGTGTATAGGATTGCAGCCTAAATATATGCTTCCTCAGCTGAGCTTCTGCAGCAATGTTTCATAAGCATAGTACCTCTTAAGGGTCATGGATGTTCAGTGCAGAGTATTGGAATGTGCACAGTTAGAGAATGACTCCTACATGTACTATGCCAGACTGATCTGTGATTCTGTGATGAGGTGCTATGGGAGTTACGTGCACATTTTAGACAGAGGAACGCTGCATTTTGCAAGAGCGTGGGGAAGGTAAGAACTGGGATTCTAATTTGCCTCTCCTCCTCTTGGGAGCTGGAAGGAGAATTAAGTGCACACATATACTTGCTTAGCATCACTGCAGTTCCTGAACGGCAAATACTCTGAACCTTTACTACCTCATCTGAGCTTTGCAAAGGGCAACTCTCGGAAGTTACTCTGGGGCTGTGCAGAAGGATTCTTTTAGAGAAACCGGGGAATGTGTGTGTTCTGCAACGTTCCTTTTTTTTTTTTTTTTGCATGTAAATCACGTTGGACATTGTGTGGATGGTAGTGACCACATAACACAAAAATCGGCATCGGTATATTTGCCTAAAATGTAACTAGGGCTGTCCTTGTACATACTGGGAAAAACAAATGGATGGGTGTTGTGTAACCCTATGTAGTGGGGAATGAGTATCGTTTCTGCCTTGTCTTTAATGATGTGCTGGAACCCAAGCTTTGGATTTGATGTGATTGAAAATGTCATCATGTAACATCCGTGGGCTGAAAGCAGATATATTGCAAGACTGAGAAATGTTCAGCTGCATTAATTTTCTATCATGAATACAGGCTGGAATGGGGATAAAAGGTTTTTTATATTTAAAGAGATTGCTGCAAGAGTTCATTTATTGGGACAGCAATAATACGGGCAATTAAGTTTATCATTATATTGCGGATTAATAGTGTTGAGGTGAGAGTAGTCCTGTGTTCATCCTTCTTTGTAAACAGTCATGAAATATGGCAAAAAAAACCTATTCATTGCTGAAAGGCTTTTTTGCTCCCACCCCTGCCCTGTTTGGTGATAAGCATTCAGGTTATAGCTTGTATTTCCTGTTGATTGAATTTCATCCAGAAGGAATTCAGTTTGTGCTGAAAACTGTCAAATGTGGAAAAATGAGCAGGTTGAGTTTTTCCTCTCATCTGTCTCCCTGCCTTCCTTCAGACAAAGGCATGTTGTGTTAGCCAACGAGGGGGAAAGGCAATTGGTTCCATTTATGTTTTAATCAAAATATGATTTCAGATGCAGCCGAGTATTTGTTCTCACTGAGAAGTTGTGATGGTGAAAGGAAGGGCATTTCTTCAAGAAATGCAGATGATGAAAGCATCTTAAAGGAAACATTTTGCTGGGCTTGATTGAATCAACAGTGTTATTTGGTGATGAAATGTTAACTGTGAAGTGGCTGCTGATTATGGTCTGGTTAGAGCCAGAGGGGAGTATAATGAGGCAGGATACAGGCTGCAGACCAAAAATCATTCTGCCATCAAATCACATCTTGGCCATTTAATTCCCCCCCCCCCCAATTGCCACCTTTCTTGCAATATCTGCCTGGTTTATTAAATTATACATATTAACTACTTACGGGTGTTGGAACATGTATTTCAGCTACTAATGAATTCATAGAGAAATAACATTTAATATTTGTAAACAATTTTCCTGAATGCAGGTGAGCTTAATAACTCCATGTTAATCCCCAAATAAATAATATTAATTATTGATTGGCAATCCAGTGCTAATCTAGATAATTACTTTTAACTCCTGTTTGAATCAACTGAATTTATTCCTGGTGATAACATGACTTACGATCACAATACTATTGGGAATGGGGTACGGTTGGGTAGTACATCTTCAACCCAGGTTATCTGGTTCAGTAGCCTTTGTGCAGTGCCAAGCAGTTACCCTATATCAGACTGCTAAATAGTTGACTGGGTTTTTGGGGGGCTTCATTTTGCACCTGGAAACAATTCACTCGTTCCTGGCTGGTATTAGCTGTTGATAGTATAAATTCTGCCAGCTAGCAGTAGCTGGGACCTCCAGTCTCCTTTACTGCTCTGCTTTCTCTGCTTGCATCTGCAAGGCTCCAGCTCTTTCTGGTCTTTGGTGTTGCAGTTAGCCTTTCATATTTTCTGAATGCAAAGAATCAATCCCAAGCTGTTTCCCATGTGATAGTGCATAGAAGGACCACATTTCAGGACCTTGACCCTCTCCATGGGTCCATGGCAAACTACTGTAAGGTAAGGCCCGGGGGCCGGATCCGGGCCAGTCGCCTTCTAAATCTGGCCTGCAGATGGTCCGGGAATCAGCTGTTGTTACATGAGTAGAATGTGTCCTTTTATTTAAAATGCATCTCTGGGTTATTTGTGGGGCCTGCCTGGTGTTTTTACATGAGTAGAAAATGCCTCCCTTGGTTATTTGTGTGGCATAGGAATTCGTTCATCCCCCCCCCCCTTCAAAATATAGTCCGCCCCCCACAAGGTCTGAGGGACAGTGGACCTGGCCCCCTGATGAAAAAGTTTGCTGACCCCTTGGACCTTATGATTCACCTGCTATTGTAGTATGCCTCTTGGCCCTGATCCTGCAAGGCTGTTCATACTCTGGCCTCTTGCAGATTAACTGTTAGGGATAGCTAACTGATTTTAGTAGGTTGCACCTGTAGCAGAGGGTACCCTGCTGTGTCCCATCATTGTGCACCGGGATTTCCCCCCTACTTCCCCAATGCCTTCCCCAGATCTGATCCAGAACAGATTTTGGGTGCATGCTGGGGGGCGGGGGAAACACTCCTTTGTGAAAACAGAAATAATTGAAATGTCAAAACTTCAGGTTTAGTACTATATTGGATTCCACCTAGACTGTCTTTATAGGCAAGAGCTGCAATCATCAAAATCATAGAGGTAGTGTTACCGTATTAATGTATATGTTTGTCACATTTACATACTGCTTTTTCACCAGTTTCCATTTAAAAGAATGGGCACACTACAAAGTGACGAGAAAGGGAGGAGGAAATTAAAGCAAACCCATACCATGGACATTGAGGGAAGAATCCAAATGGCAGTTTATTTTATTTTTACATTTATATTCCATTTTTTTCTGCAAGGAGCTCAAGGTGGTGAACATGCTTCTCCACCTCCCCATTATATCATCACAACAACCCTCTGAGGTAGGATAGCCAAGACAGTGACCGGCCCAATGTAACCCAGTGAGCTTCATGGCTGAGTAGGGATTTGAATCCTGGACCTTGTATTCCCCCCCACAAAATTATAATACTGGAGTAAGCAGATTTGAAATTTTGTTAGATGAATAATTTGTTACTAATTTGCTAAGAAATAGTGCTTGGGAATAGCTTAAATGTTAAATCTGAGCAACAGCACAGTTATGATGTGAAATGTCTATTTGATTATTTTTCTCTAGTGAGGCTGAATAATGTACCTGCCAGTTTCTTTATTCAAATGCTGCTGTGTCACTTGTCGAATTGAGCTTTGACTAAAGTACATCTAAAAAGAGAAACTGCCTGTAATGAACTTTTTGTGTGTGAAATATATAATGGTTGGTATGCCCCCCTCCCTCTCTCTATACTTTTCTGACAATTGAGAAATCCCAGTGAGGAATAATTGCTGTTATCCGAGAACACAAAACATCTCTTAGGCAACAACCCAGGATGTTTTAGAAAATTGTCCCTGTTCTGACTCCTTGCAGTATTTCGGCTCAAGCATAGCAAAATTTCATCCACTCTAATCAGTCTTGGAAATGCAGGTAAGCCCTGAAATGGCCACAATTGCAGAGGCACCCTGCTTAGGCAGGCTGAGTGTATCCTTCAGCCTAACAATTGTTTCTGGCTCATTTTTAAAAATGCTGCAATCATGGCTGGATTTTTGATCTTCTTTCATAAAATGCTGGGTGGCTGGAGATGACGAGCTTGTTAAAAGGGAAACACTGTTTATGTGCTTTCCCTCCCAAGCGCTCTGTCTGCCCTTCAGTCCAGTTTACAATCTTCATTTGTCTTCACTAAATGCCTTTCAGGCTTGATTATATCTGCTGGAGCTCTTGATTTGAGCTCTTTTCAAACCTTTTCTATGCTTCCCAGGTTTTCCATTTGGAGATCTTGCTCGACCGAGATCTTGTTTGGTTTGATGGCTGGAAGTGGGCTGGCCCCAGGTTTTGTGGGCGCTGGGTAAACATGGCCCTAATTCAGGCTAATATGCAGGGCTGTCTTAAGCATAACCGGCTCTGTGGTGCAAAGATCCCTCCGGCGCCCTCTCCCTTTCCCAGAATTTAGACTCGAGTGGTGCAGGTTTATGCTGTGTCATTGGTGTTGGCTTACTGGGAGCTTACTGGGATTGTCTAACATTCCTGAACAGAAGTATTAACAATGTTGTCATTTAGTCGTTTAGTCGTGTCCGGCTTCGTGACCCCATGGACCAGAGCAGGCCAGGCACTCCTCTCTTCCACTGCTTCCTGCATTTTGGTCAAACTCATGTTGGTAGCTTCGAGCACACAGTCCAACCATCTTGTCCTCTGTCGTCCCCTTCTCCTTGTGCCCTCCATCTTTCCCAACATCAGGGTCTTTTCCAGGGAGTGTTCTCTTCTCATGAGGTGGCCAAAGTATTGGAGCCTCAGCTTCAGGATCTGTCCTTACAGTGAGCACTCAGTCCTGATTTCCTTCAGAATGGATAGGTTTGATCTTCTTGCAGTCCATGGGACTCTCAAGAGTCTCCTCCAGCACCATAATTCAAAAGCTTAAATTCTTCAGCGATCAGCCTTCTTTATGGTCCAGCTCTCACTTCCATACATCACTACTGGGAAGACCATAGCTTTAACTATATGGACCTTTGTCGGCAAGGTGATGTCTGCTTTTTAAGATACTGTCTAGGTTTGTCATTGCTTTTCTCCCTAGAAGCAGGCATCTTTTAATTTTGTGACTGCTGTCACCACCTGCAGTTATTATGGAACCCAAGAAAGTGAAATCTCTCATTGCCTCCATTTCTTCCCCTTCTATTTTACAGGAGGTGATGGGACCAGTGGCCATGATCTTAGTTGTTTTTTTAAAAAAAATGTTGAGCTTCAGACCATATTTTGTGCTCTCTTTTATCACCCTCATTAAGAGGTTCTTTAATTCCTCCTCACTTTCTGCCATCAAAGTTGTGTCATCTGCATATCTGAGGTTGTTGGTGTTAACAATAGGAATACAGTATTCATTTGCCCTTGAAGTGTCCTGTCTAGTGTTGTGATGAATTTAGGTCCCTCCCCCCCCCCCCGCAAAAAATCTTGGGACTACAAAAACATGCCTTGAGTATGAGACATCGTTAATCAGCCCTTGGCAATTAAACCCAAGCAATTCAGATATCGGAATGCTAATTAACATTGTTTTTTCATAAAGCTTGACAATTTCTGAAAGAATGCAAAGTCAGCCACAGTAAGCCTTCAGTAACTGACTTCCCAAACACATTTGAAATTTGGTTGTGATCTTCGGGGTTCATTCCACTTCTCCACACCCCAGGGGCAGGAACATCTCTCTGAAGGCTTTAGAGTCTGAAAGGGGGCTTGTGGGTCTTAGGGAGCCTGTGGCCAGGTGACTGGTTGCAGGGAAGCAGCTTGTTTTTCCAGGTCAGGGGTCAGCAAACTTCTTCAGCAGGAGGCAGACCTTGTGGGAGGCCGGACTATATATATATATATATATATATAGGAATGAACAAATTCCTATGCCCCAGAAATAACCCAGAGATGCATTTTAAATAAAAGCACACATTCTACTCATGTAAAAACACGCTGTTTCCCGGACCGTCCGTGGGCTGGATTTAGAAGGCGACTGGGCCGGATCCAGCCCCCGGGTCTTAGTTTGTCTACCCATGTTCCAGATGATAGCATAACTTCCACAGCTTTCTTTCACTGAAGGGCCGATAAACTCTTGAGGTGATATTCACTTCCACTGTAGTGTCTCTCCCCTCTTTGAATCCCTGTGATAACAAAGATGCCCTACAATTGTTCCCTAGAGAGTCAGGAATAACAGGCTGTTGCATTTAGGAGGTACCAGCCCTCCAAAGCAAGTTGATTAGACTCTATCAAGGACTGCTAACTGGACTGTTGAGGAATAGGACTTTAAGATAAATGGGACACTGTTTTTTGTTTCAGATTTCTCCTAATTATTAGACTGGGGGACACAATTCCACACAAGATGTCCATATTTTGGTTTTTATAGATCTGCTAATTGAAAGCCATTAGGTGCAGGTTTGAAACTGTTTTGAAAACACAAAGAACAATAAATTGCAGTTACGTTCAAAGGAAGGATTTTAGGCTATATTTTTTTTTAAATGTAACTGAAATGCTTGTCCTAATTTAGAAATGGGCCTTTCAAAGCAGCTAGTGAAAATAAGTATGAAAGGTACCTAAAATACAAAACACTAAAATTAGCATAAAAATAATGTTGCAAATAACAAAAATGAAGTGGCAGCCACAGTGGCACAATCACATTTTCCCTCTGTCTTTTTCTGTTAATTGAAATGGAAGTGAAAAATAGCAGAGCTTCAGATGGCAGACTCTTTATTTGTTTTATAACACTTGTATCCTGCCTCTTGGTAAGCTCAAGGCAATTCATGACAGGAAAAAAGGATCCCAATATAATTATTAATAACTCTTTAATTACATAGGAAACCATAAATATAACACACCATGTTAATTATAGCACCCTGCTCCAAAAGCAGCAGTAAAGTTTGAAACCTCTCTGGAATCTCCAGATATTAAGCAGTGTCAATGAGCTTTATACAGATTCCTCAATGAAATTACTGAGGTAAAATTTTGCAGCTCAACTCAGGGGCCACTATTAAGAAGGTCATGCTAATTTCCATCATGGTCCTTGCTTCTCTTAAAGTTAGTACTTGAATAAGCACTTGCTAAATTATCTTATTCTCCTGCACAGGGGAGGCCTAAGAAGTCTGCAAGCCTCAGGCCATATTTATATATTGCTTTTGCCCTGTTAAATAGAATTATTTTGACCACATAGAAATCCCTTACTAGCAAGGTTAGAGATACCCTGTTTCTCCTAAAATAAGACATAGCCATAAAATAAGCCATAGCAGGATTTCTATGCATTTGCGAAATATAAGCCGTTCCCCAAAAATAAGCCATACCCCGAAAATAAGCCATAGTGACGTGGTACCTCCCATTAAAACAGCCTGGAGAGGCGTGGCTATGCAGCGTACCGATGCGACACGGTTAAAATAAGACATCCCCTGAAAATAAGCCATACTGTGTTTTGTTGAGCGAAAAAAAATATAAGACGGTGTCTTATTTTAGGAGAAACACGGTAAGTAATATGAGTAGTGTTTTTCCTAGGGATTCGTAAAAGTATGAACACTTGACCAGATCAACATTTCCCCCCAGGCTGATTGACTCTGTACCCCATAGGACTTTGCCTGCTTATGTGTATGTCTTAATAAGCTTTCTATTTTTATCTCTCTAGGGTATTGGTCTGTGTAGTCATGTAAAGCCTCAAGCCAGTTAATTTGTCCATAATCCAGTTAAGAAGACGTTCTTAAATTTAAACAAAGTTAAAAACTAATTGCCTGATCCTGCCATGTTAATAGAAGCACCTCAGGGTAGATTTTCCTGGTGCATGCAGAACATCCACTTTATCAACAGAAAGAGTAATATGTTTGTCTACCTGTTTGTTTTAGGTTATAATGAGTTACAGTGTACACAAATTAGCACCCATATATCATAAGTAATATAACAATATAGGTATCTGAGTTTTCAGAATCCTAGAGTTTATATTGGATTAGAGAAACATACTGTATTTATTTATTACGTATGTGCCTTACCTCCCCTTCACCCTAGAGAAGGCTGGGTACAACAGTTCAAAATGGGTACTCCTGGCAACCTGAAACCACCTGGGTTTCAGGTGACAGTACTGCATCAAGGACCACCCCAAATAATGACCCCGTGCAACCTGGTAGTATTTCTACTTCCTGTACTCAGGAACCCCAAATACATAGCACGTCTATCTTGTCTGGATTCAGCTTCAGTTTATTGGCTCACATGCAGCCCATTATTATCTCCAGGCAATGGCTCAGAAGCTCAACTGCCACTCCTGATTCGGATGGAACAGGTAGATCTAGGTGTCACCAGCATATTGATGGTGTGCCTCACAAAAGTACATTGCCCCGCATAAAGCACATTGCAGTGATCCACCCCTGAAATGATCCACCTGGGGTTGGACTGGATGGCCCTTGTGGTCTCTTCCAACTCTATGATTCTATGATTCTATGAATTACCAGGACATGAATAACTGTGGCTAGGCTATCTGTACCCAACGGGTGAAATGCTCACCATGGCATGTGGAATTGTGGATCCCTTTTTACGTATATGCATCTCTCCTGTGTCACCAGTGAATGTACCAGCTGTGGAAAGCAACGCACAGACTCTTGTCTTAGCCCTACAGAGAGCAGTGAAATTGTACTTGCTCTGAAGGGAGGAAGCACAGCTTCCCAAGAGCCTAAATTGGGAGTTGGTAACCATATCCCAAGAGATCTTAGCTGTCTTCCTGTCTGCCAAATTCCCTCAGCCTGACCCCTCTGATTTGTCCACAAAACAACTGTGATGGAGGGGCTGTTGAGATCAGAATCAAGATGTCCTTTTGTATTTACTGAACATATGAAAAAGTTTAAAGTGATATAATCTCACTTTGTAATTATTTTATTACTCAACTTTATTATGTAGGCTCTATAGATTTCTTGCACTTGGTTTTGTAATTTTGCAATCTGTATCACACCATTAGTGTCACATCTGAGTGCATTAACAAATCATAGCAGAATTAAGCCCAAGGAAACAAAATGATAATTGTTTTCAAATGGGGATAAGTGATTCCTCCAGCCCTTCTTATCAAAGTTGATAATGCCCTCCCAGATATCCTCGAAGGCAAATTATGTCTTGTATCATAACCCAGAAGACTACCAGATGTAGTCTTAGCATATTATAATGTGAAACTGATAATGAAACAGAAGTATTTCCATTAAAAATGCCTTGGCATTTCAGTGTCTCTGATCAGCCCCAAATGTAGCAAACTGCCATTTGCAAAACACAGTTCTGCTATGAGCCAACTTTGAGCTACCTGATAAACAGATGGGGACAGGACAGCTGAAAATGCTGTACCAAACCCAAGAGTTTGAGCTCCCATTCTCCTCCTCCCAGAGTGATTGCCACTTAAATGTTCACTCTGTATTTATCTAGGAGGAGTGACTTTGAGTCATAGAATAAAGTGTAAAATAAAAACATTCAGTTGTTGGTGCTGTACAAACCCTTGCGAAATAGTCATAAAAAAGCTTTGCCTGGCACTGAAATGATGACAGTGGTGCCAGGCAGGCCTCCCTGGAGAGAGCATAGATGATGATGATGATGATACAGTAATTTATTATTTATATGCCACCCATCTGACGGGGTTGCCCCAGCCACTCTGGTCGGCTTCCAACAATATGGGGAGCTATTACAGAAAAGGACCATAATAATAATAATAATGGGCTGTTGTTGTTTAGTCGTGTCCGACTCTTTGTGACCCCATGGACCACAGCACACCAGGCACTCCTATCTTCCGCTGCTCCCGCACTCAGGCCTGATTTCCTTAAGAATGGATAGGTTTGATCTTGCAGTCCATGGGACTCTCAAGAGTCAGGGAATCTATGGACAGGTCAAGATGGACAGATCATAGTGGATCAATGTGATCCACCTGGAGGAGGAACCGGCAAGCCACTCCAGTATCCCTGCCAAGAAAACTCCATAATAATGGGCAGCTTCCAACAAAATCTTGCTGCTGTCTCCCAGGCCTCCCTTGGAGGTGATGTGCAGAGAAGGGCTTTGAATGATGATCTTGGGGTCTGGGCAGGTTCCAAGCCGTAGGTCAAACCAGCACTCTGAATAGGGCCCAGAGAACAGATTGTCAGCCAATGCAGTTGGGCCAGAACCAGTGCTAAATGTTCATGCCTTCCTGTCCCAGTGACTGGTCTAGCCACCATGTTCTACACTATAATTTCTGAACTCTCTTCAAATGCAGCTGTACATATAACACTTTGCAGCAGTATAACCTAGAGCAGGGGTCAGCAAATTTGCCACGCATTGGGCCAGTGTCTCCAGCAGTGGGCCGGAGGGCGGGGGAACGCGTGCCCACACGCGTGCGCACATGCTATTTCCAGTGCTCCTCCGACCCAGAGGTGGGCAGCGCTGCGCTGGTAAGAGCGGGTGGCGGGGGTTGCCGCAGGCCGGATAAATGAGTCCTTCGGGCTGTATCCGGCCCGCGGGCCTTAGTTGGAAACCTCTGACCTAGAGGTTATTTGAGCATAAACAATTGAAGCCAAGATCTCCCTGCTCAGACAGTGTTGCAGCTGGGTTTTACAAGTCGGCTCTTTTTCCAGACTTCGAAATTCTCTCTTATGAAAACACAGGCATTGTTACAGTAAAATGAGTCCTTACCGTTGCACATGCTGTGTCATAAGAGGCTAGTTTATGTATGTTGCTGTGCAATTTTTCTTCTTCTTTCCCATGGACTATATCTGCACATCACAAAGGGAGTAATAAGATGGAGGTTTGAACTGCAATTTCCTAGAAATTGCTCCTTCTGGTAAACGATCATTCAGTCTCAAGCCCTTTGCTGCAGTGGATGGAACAATAAATACAATAATGCTCTTTTATCTTACAAATAGTTGCTTAAATGGGTTGTTTGTTTTTAATGATAGTATGATCCACAGGACTCATAAATGCCTGTGATTTTATTCTCATGGAAATAGCTTGCGTATTTTGGCTCAAAAGTCTCCTGTTGTGGTTAATTTCTATAATATGCTAGCTAATCTACTCTTTTTATCCTCTGCAGATCTAGTCTAGTGTTTCCCATATGGTTTGGTAATTAGCCCAACACACAGTCCATTCTCCTTTGCTTTGGGCTGCCAGGTGGTTACTAGGTAACTGGCTAGTCTCCCTGAGTAAGAATCCATGATAGCCCTGTGATTAAAAGGCTGAGTTGCAATTTAGAAATGTGTGTTACTGTTGCTCTTGGGAAGACATGAAGAAATATTTGCCAATAGCAAAGGCCACCTTATATATGTTGTGACCTATATTGCTGCAGCAACTTTGCATAATTGAAGTGTCCTGCTGATGCCAAATTATGGTTGATAGATCCGTTAGGATAGACCTACCTTTTAATCCACTGCCTGGGCTCTGTGAAAGGGCCAAGAGGTGGCCAGGAGTATACCTGTGCTGCTATCACAGTTTGTTAGAAAGACTTTAAAAACCTATACGTATCTGAAAAAAGCTCTTAAAATGTCTATATTTTAAGAGCCTTTCTAGCTGTTGTGGCAAACCTGTCGGGGAACTGTCCCCAATGCAGTGTAAGGTGGTGGAAGGGCTCTCTGGATGCTACAGAGAGCCCCAGTCCCGCCTTGCCAGCAGCACCTCCTCTGGCAGCGAAAAGAGCAGTTAGACGTCCAGCGAGGAGGGACAGAGTTCACAGGGGAAAGGGAGTAGAGGCCCTGGGGATGCAAGAGAGACCCAACACTCCCTCAGTCCTGAGGGCGATACAGGGGGAACGCAATTTCCGTTGCCCCAAAGACGTCATGGGGTGAAAAGAAAGGATGGAAGGCAGGTTTTTCGTGTACCGAAACTCTTTTGTTGGGGTCAGAACTGGAAGGGGCCATTCCTGGATTCTGACACCGCTTGATACAGACATGGAGCTTTTAGCTCTGCACTGTATATAGTTTGCACAATAAAATCATTAAAGGAAACAGCAGAGTCCTGGCTGCTTACTCATGAGCAACTAACTGAGAACCTTACAAAACCACTGCAGCAGCACAGGTGATGCCTGGCCACTTTGCCCATAACACCAGCCTCTGGGAAGGATCATCTTAGCCAGGCACCTCCAAACTATGCCCTCCAGCTGTTTTGGGACTACAATTCCCATCATCCCTGACCACTGGTCCTGTTAGCTAGGGATGATGGGAGTTGTAGTCCCAAAACAGCTGGAGGGCCGAGTTTGGGGATGCCTGATCTTGGCCCTTTTGCAGAGCCCAGGCAAGGGAGGTGGTGAAGAAACTGCCAGTGCTGCTGCTCAGATAAAAGCAGGGAGGACAGAGGTGAGCAGCTGCTGCGGATGGGAGTCTAGCCCAGTGGTGAGTGAATGGGTGGCAGGTTGGGCCAGTGAGGGGCCCTCAGCAAGTACCCTCCGTGACTGAATAGCCTGGTCTTGACACCTCGCCATTGTGAATTTCCCCTGGAAGGTGATAACAGGGAGCTGCTCATAAAAGGTTTTCTGGAGAGGATTTTTTAAGCAGACAGAGAAGTTACTTCCTTTCATGCTTATAGGGTGGATTAAATAAATGTTTATCTCCTGTGCTCTGCATGATGTGTTGGGCTGCAGCTGTTCTGGGTGTGCCTTATGTAGTCCATTATCTAGCCCGTAAGCATCTGACAGCAGTCGAGACAGCCTGAGTGTTTCAAGAATTATGTCCCCGAGATACTTTCTCCTGCAAGTCTCTCCCGTATCTCAAAGTACTGCATGGTTTGAGAGGATCATATTCCTTGCAGTATCTGAGGAAGATGTTGGGTGCTGTCTGATCTGTATGTTGTGTAGAAAAAGAAATGTAAGACTCTTTGGTTGTATTTGGTAGCCTGTGTGTAAATATGCATGTATAAGTGTGTGTGCAAGCTGTTTAGTGCATTTTAATGAAACGCAAGTGTTGCCTGCTTTTGTTTTTTCAGGATAGGGTGAACAAGAAGTTAGGAAATATTTGTATAAAGGAATGCTAGGGATTTGCCTCCCAGGTTAGGCGTGCCACTTATCCCTATTCATATTGATTGAGTTGAGCTTTTTCACGTTTTGGGTCTTTCAGAATCATTGCCTTGTCTGAGTGGAAGAACAGGATGATGTAGGTTTGCTTCAAAGGATGTGTATGTACCGGTATCTTACTCCTCCTCCTCCATATATGCCAGTAACAATTCAATTTTTCCTGTGCTTTCTCTTATTGTAGCAAAAATGGCATCGCACACAAATAAGAAAATGGTATTGGAAGTGGCACCAGGGTTTGCAGAATACAAAGGAATCTGCAGGCAGGGTGGGGGGAACCCCAAGGAGGATGAACTGCCTCATAATACAGCCCCACAATAACTCAAATGTTGTGGAGTTTTGTGTGTCTGGGAGGGAATAAACTGTCAGTGGGGGGGGGGGAGGCAGGAACTGGGATAGAATGGAGGCGTTAGAATGGAACCAAAGAAACATATAGATAACAAAACAAGAGTGGCTAACCTGCAGCCCTGCAGATGTTGGACTGCATCATGTTTGGTCACTGCCCATGCGAGCTGGAGCTGATCCAAGTCAATTTGGAGGGCCACATGTTAGCCAGTTTCCAGTATCCTGGAAAAGTGCTTAGCAGTCTGGCCATAACCGTCTGGAGCAAACTACCAGTCAACATATTATTGCGGGCCCCCCTTGTAAACTTCCTTGTAGTCAGGGCCGTCTTACCCATAGGCGCTAGGGGTGTGGGGTGCTGGGCTCTCAGGGGCGCCAGGCTAAGAGTCCGGTCCCTGAGAGTTGAGTCTGAGGAAGAGCCTGGCCATCGGTCAGAGTGCCGCGACGGGCTCTTCTGCTGTGGGCAGCTCTGTGCCGTGAGTTCAGGCAAGCGAGCGAGACACTGAGGCGGTCGGCTGTCTCCGCCCTCCTGCGCACCTGGGACTGGGCAACTGGGAGGGGGGGCGCCGGGTGGATCTTTGCACCCCGGCGCCGCATATGCTTAAGGCAGCCCTGCTTGTAGTGGTTGGTTGTATGATCATTAAGATCATTTAAGTGTGCCTGTATCATTGTTTTACCCACTGGAGCCTAAGGAAGAAGGGGATGCTGGAGATTTATATAAATACATAAAATTACCGGTAGATTATCTTTGGGGGCTCTCCATTCCTTAGAATTTCCAGGGCCAAATAATAATTCTTTCTATGCAAGTAGCTTACCAGTTCCTTTCTAATATACTACATGTATCCATGGACCACACTGCAGACACTCAGGCATCTCTAATCCATGAAAGTCTGTGCCATAATAAAATTTGTCTGACTTTCACATGCTACGAGACTCTATTCTGGCTTCAACAGACTAGGACAGCTATCCCTCTGGAGATTACTAGTATATTGCCTATATTTCAATGATGTGGCTAATTTTTTATTGGTCATAGCAATTATTTTGCATTGAATTCCTCGTGTATCCTATTTAGTAGCTGAGCATTGCTGAGAGAAATATAAGGCCCTCAAAAGAATTGCCTTCACAGAGTACTCCTCTGGAGTTAATTGTGTGCCACCTTGAGTGTTTTTAAACAGGAATAAATTATCTAGTCAGCTGTTTTGGGCTCTGGTTGAGATATTCACATGTGTATAGGCTTGTGGAGGACTTCCTTATTAATTAGGAGTGCCTCTTTGGTGTCATTACCTAATTGGGTGCCACAGGAGCTTGATGCAACAAGTAATGCTCTTAATTAGGGGAGGGGCCATAGCTTAGTGTAGAACATCTGCTCTTCATAGAGAAGGTCCCTGATTCAGCACTCGGCATCTCTTGGGTATCAGGACTGGGAAGAATGAGACAGTGGAGGACTGCTGCCAGTTAAGGGAAACAATATTGGCTTAGAAGGACTTAAGGCATAAGGCAGTTCTGTATCTAAGAATCCAAATACAGGGTATACAATAACTGGTGTGTATTGCTCAAGCCTAGTATTTTAGCACCTAACAGCTGTGGTCTTCTGTGAGTAAGATCTGTTATTCTGTTTGCAGCAGTGCTTCTCCTAATAACAGTTGGCTTCTCGGGTCTTTCACCGTCATAACATTGTGCAGTTGAATTTAAAGTGTGATTGTCCAGCAGTTGTACCGCTTAGTACAGAGGTCAGCAAACTTTTTCAGCAGGGGGCTGGTCCACTGTCCCACAGACCTTGTGGGGTGCCAGACTATACTGGGGGGGGGGAATGAACGAATTCCTATGCCCCACAAATAACCCAGAGATGCGTTTTAAACAAAAGCACACATTCTACTCATGCAAAAACACACTGATTCCCAGACCGTCTGTGGGCCGGATCCGGCCCACGGGCCTTAGTTTACCTACCCATGCTTAGCAGAACTGACTTTATCAGAATTGTAGCACATAGAGTGCTAAGGTTAGACTTCTCTCTGGTATGTTTGAGAATGGTAGACTCTAGAATATGTGCAACATATGTTACGCTAAACCATGGTTTACTGCAGGGGTTGGGAAACATTCAGGCCACAAGCCAAATGTCACTCTCCAGGCCTTGAGGCTCTACCCAGGCCATGCCTACGTCCAAGGCCACACCCACTCCTTAGGCCACACCCCTTACTAGCCCTGCCCTGTGCCTTCCTCAGGGGTTGCAAAGTGGTCTTGAGCTGTGTTAATGCCTTGTACTTGCCTGGATGGAGAGGGTTTGTGTGGGTGTGTGCATAGGTGTAGAAAAAACATTTTTGCATGGCTAAAATGTAGCCCACTGTACAAAGATAGCAGCCACATCCATTGCTGCCACTTTATCCTCTTGCCCCACCTACCATTAGTATGTGGCCCCTGGAAAGCTGCCCATAGTGGAATGCGGCCCTTGAGCTGAAAAAGGTTCTCTGGCTCTGTTTAGTGCTATTTGGATGAGCCTGAGCGTAGTCTTTGCCTCACACATTGTGCCCCCTCCCAAAAATGAGTAATGAAGCTGGCTTGTTAAACCAACCATTGTTTGAAACAAGGCAGAAGCTTTAGCCAAGCTACTGTTTTTCTCCATTTCAAACCCCCCTTGGCCTGCGATATAAGGCAAATACTGACCTACTGAACCAAATTGTCGTATGGATGTGAAACTTTGAACAATGTCAAGAAGTCTTGAAATCCCACAAGCTCGTAGCAAGCATGTTAGTAGCCTATGTGAAATTCCATTGTATATGCCTTTGTGGAACTCAGGGTCACGCACCAGGTAAGTTATAAAGTTCAAGGCTTTTCTAAAATGCTCTATATTTTAGCACTGGATGGAGCTGGAGTTTACCGTTCCACTGAGTATTTCTGTGTTCTGTTTTGCTCCAGTTAGTTTAAAAGGTAACGGTAAAGGGACCCCTGACCATTAGGTCCAGTCGTGGACGACTCTAGGGTTGCGGTGCTCATCTCGCTCTATTGGCTGAGGGAGCCAGCATACAACTTCCGGGTCATGTGGCCAGCATGACTAAGCCGCTTCTGGCGAACCAGAGCAGTGCATGGAAACGCCGTTTACCTTTCCGCTAGAGCGGTACCTATTTATTTACTTGCACTTTGAAGTGCTTTCAAACTGCTAGGTGGGCAGGAGCTGGGACCAAGCAACGGGAGTTCACCCTGTGGTTTAGACCACAGCGCCACCCTCGTCCCCCCCAGTTAGCTTAAAAAGGGCTAAATTCTGTAAAGTTTCATAGATCTAGGGTATAGATCACCCCACTAATGATGGGGTGATGAGCATTAGAGTTTGAAGATGTTGCAATTACATAAGAAGGAAAGGAAATGGCATGAGGTGTTACAATTATCCACAGATATAAAAATGTTAGCATGTATATTATGGAAATACTAACATGTCACCTCAGAGCATCTGTTTCGTTGATCATGTTTCAAAAATAGAGGATGATAGGGAATTTCTCAGCTTAAACCTAGTTTGCTTTAACTGCTGGGAAATATACTTTTAAGTTAAACAAATCAGTGATTCTGTTTCTCTTTTTCTTTTACTACCAAGGAGAGATATTTACAAGAGATAATCTCTCCACTGCAGTGATTGATTTGTACCATACAAAGTCTTATTATTCCTCAGAGGAACTCTGTTGAAGACATCAACATTGGACTGACTAGTGCATGTGAATATAAATGAGCATTAGTGTTGACATAAAATCCCGCACGCAAAAATCGCAGCATTGCTACAATGACAGCAGACCATAGGCAGTCCTAGAAGTAATTTTCCTGGGACACAGAATAGCTTTCAGGTGATAAACCTCTGCATGGATAACGCATGTTGTTGCTTTATGGGGCTTTTGTCAAACTTGGAAAGGAAATCAGTATACAGTACAGTACTTAGTGGGACATAGACAGGTAGTGTCAAGATGGGCAGGCCTTGAATTTAGGTATTTGTGTTTCTGCAACAGTCCTCCTTGCTGTTGAGATCTAGCTGTGCACAAAAGCTGCATATTAAGAGAAACTGTTTTGAGTAGAAGACAAAGAGCTTTCAGACTTTTTCTTTCTGCTTCAGTTCCACTTTGGTGTTACCATTTTCAGTACTAAATGCTGTACTAGAAGTGTAATGGTTGGTTGTTGCTTGTTCAACTGGAAGATCCTCTGCTCTTTTGTTCCCAAGTGATTTTGTCTGTCTCGAATTCCCAACCTAGTGTCTCCCATTTCCAACTCTGCTTTATGTCTTTCTCCTTCCCCCTTTACTTTCCAACCCTGTGTGCCTGCCCTGCTGTAAACTTGTGACTTCCAGCAAAGTGACCATGTCTCCCCCCCCCCTCTGCACTGCTGCACCGACCTTAGACTCTGCCGCTTAGAGGCTGCAAACTGGCACTTTAGCCTGTTGAACTTGACAGTGCTGCTCTGATAAACTGGTTTAACATCTGCCTTGGCATCAGAACAGCTTTGTGAATAAGCCTGGAAAAGTTAATAGCCTGCACCATTTTTACTAGTCCTTTTATAGACAGAGCAGAATTGCAAATTGTGTACAGCACAGAAGTTAATTGCCACTTTATTCACTCAGACGAAACCCTTCTGGGATGGGCTGGGTAAGTGTGTGGCTAGGCATTACAGGGGAGGGGAAGGAAGGACTAGGGATAGGGAGAACCAGAGTCTTGATTCTTATAGCCCACATCAAATATTCCTCCTCACCTGCATACAATTCCTTATGGCTAGCATGTGAGTGCTTAACTGCAGTAACTTGTATGCCATACCTTTAGCTGAGAGTATGCAGTTCTGGAGGGATGTGGGTGGCGCTGTGGGTTAAACCACAGAGCCTAGGGCTTGCCGATCAGAAGGTTGGGGGTTCGAATCCCCGCGATGGGGTGAGCTCCCGTTGCTCGGTCCCAGCTTCTGCCAACCTAGTAGTTTGAAAGCACGTCAAAGTGCAAGTAGATAAATAGGTACCGCTCCAGCGGGAAGGTCAACATCGTTTTCGTGCACTGCTCTGATTTGCCAGAAGCGGCTTAGTCATGCTGGCCACATGACCCGGAAGCTGTGCGCCAGCTCCGTCGGCCAGTAAAGCAAGATGAGCGCTGCGAATCAGAGAATTGTAGAGTTAGAAGGTACACCAAGTGTCGTTTAGTTCAACCCACTGCAATGCAGGAATCTCAGCATGTGCCCCCCCAATCCAATTTGAAACCATATTGGGCACCGCTTAGCTTTGCAAATGTACTAACAGTTTTATTATGAGGAATTCAGTGGTTCTATAATTTACACCCAGGTCTCCCCAGTCCTACACTGACACTAACTACTACATCTACACCTGGTAACTGTGATTGCCACAAACCATCCCTTGGCTCCAAGTCAGAACTGGCAATCTGTTTGAAACCATGGTTTTCATTTCTCGTCCTGAGGCAGGTTATGTCACTGGAGAATTTGTGTCACAGCACTGGGGCAAGATAATGCACAGCACTTGTCTTTTAAATACCCTTATTTAAATACCTTTTGTACTCTTGGAGAACAAGTATATTATGGTGAATATTTTTAAGCTGTGAACTAGGAGGATGAGAATTATTTTGGATTAAAGAGTATGATAGTTTTTCAGCCTCAGCCAGCAACTCAACCTCTCAGCTTCCTTCCCAGTTGCTAAGTTTCTGCACTCAATTTGATGCTTGCATTTTTTCCCAGTGCTGCAGCTTTGCGTGGTTTCCAGGATTCTGAGCTGCATGTGTTAACTTTCCATAAAATAGACTTGTATCTCAGTTAATATGTCCCTGGGTGTGTCACCTCTGTCATTCCGCTATGGTATTATATATTTTTTGTTCTCAAGCGTGCTCTTCTTCCCCACCCCCAAAAGGAGTCCCTTAACAATTGCCTTTTCATCCTCCTCAATGTGCCAGCCTGCTTCTACCGGCTATAAATCTAGCCAGACAGCATCTGTGGGAAAAGTACACATCCTCAGTCTCTTGCCAATAATCGTGTCCACATCCTGAAAGTCAAGAAAGGAATTTCATTAAATTGCAAAACTCCCCCCCCCCAAAAAGCACAGGTGAAGATACACAACCAAATCAAATATCCTTCCAGTAAGCAAAGTTTATTACTGCCCCTGTGGTAGGTGGGGCTCAAAGTTTCAGTTGTGTTGAAGCACAAGATCCCCTTCAATCTTAAGTTCTCCTTGTTTAAAAAGAAAGGGGAGGATCAAACTTGGATTTGAAATTCAGTTAATATTTCCCAGTGAATGTATGCCACACAAATACATACCCAAAAATATACACACCCAGAATGGCTTGCACTTACTACTACTACTACTACTAGTAGTTATTACTAATATTAATAATAAACAAATGTATACTTCACAGTATAAAGCCTTCAAAATGGTGTGCAGAGTAAAAACAATAAAGCTGTAAAACAATAAAATCAATTCAACAAACTCTAAGACAACAAAACTGTCCATACAAACTCTAAAAACGATGAAACTGTTTTATCAGATATAAAATTGATCTTTCACAAATGACTGGGTTACACCTCAGGGAAGGCCTTTGTAAACAAACATGTATTCAGTAGATACCTAAACACCATCATGCAAGGCACCTGGTTTCTTGCATAGGCTAAACGTATCTCTGAGGCTTATGGTACTCTGAGTTCCCCATAGAGTGGACAAGGCAGTCCCTTGGATATCCTCATCCCAAGTTGTTTGGGACTTTAGCGGAACCTTGATTTGTGCCCAGTAACAGACTGGCAGTCATTGTGACCAGTTCACTAAGAACTGTTGATCTTACTCAGGAGTATAGTCAGGATTTTGTACAGTGAGCCTGCGCTGATTTGAAAATATGGAAAAATCCATACCTCTTAATGCTTTTTGACAACCTGGTTGTGATGACAAACAGAGTTAAGGGGCAACCTGCCGATTAAGGTAAATTGAGTGATGGGTCCTAATTTGGGTGAAGGGATGTGAGATGTTGCTTCCTTAAACAGTCTTGGCTATGAAAGGCAACAAGGAGTATCATGCAGGAATTGGGATTTTATTTATTTGTTTAAAGCAAGAGAACCCGGAAGACAAGGTTGGATGATAGGGGTGAAACACTGTGGCCGATGGCCACATAATATCTGTACTTTTCTCCTTTTTTGCCTTCTAAAATTACTAGGCTGCAGGCATTGCTGTCTCCCCACTGTAAGAGGAAATAACCTTCCAGCAGGCATGGGGGGGAAATAGATTGAGAAGGGGTGTGTTGCATTTTGTGTGTGTGTGTGTGTGTGAGTGTGAGAGTGAGAGAGAGAGAGAGAGAGAGCATGCATGCATGCATGCCAGCTAATTTAACAGATTTAACATCAGCCTCTGCCATGAGTTATGGGATGGGGAGACACTTGTCCATTTCAGTTCATCTTAGCTCTCAGAAATGCATAGGTTTCTATTCCTGCTGTGTTAGTGATGAACCTTCATTCTGACATGAAAAAAAGCATTTTTCTGCCACCCATTAACATATGAAGCATAGCTACTGACAGGCACCACAGGCTATTCTTACGTTCTTATGTAAGCTAGGAAACAAGGTCTGTTTATGGCACAAGAAAATCCCTCCTCTGAAAAGGAGACTCTTTCCGCTGGTGACACAAGAGTTGGGTGATGGATTGAGATGTGCAAGGGATAGTGGTAGTGTGCATGATGGGGCTGATATTAGAGGCTTAGGTGAGCAGTGCAGCTCAGCTCTCTAGAGATAGTCTAGGCTCTCCTTCTTCTTTGGCTTGGTTATTTTTGCTTTGTCTTTATGAGTGCATTCAGATTATGTGTTTATGTGATTAATGTTGAATGCAGCCCACATTTGTGTCCTTTCTGGTGAGCTTTGATGGGGCGTTTGGTTGGCTGCTGCTAGAAATACCATGTTGGACTAAATAAACATTGGTCTGAGACTGCAAGGCTATATGGAATCTCCCCCCCCCCAGGCCCCCCAGAAATGTCTGGAATTCTCCCAGGTTGCTGAGCATCACCTACAACCTGGGTGGCCAGAGTTGCAAAATCAAGTTGGAGTCACCTGCTAAAGACTTCATAAGGATAAGAAACAGAAGACATGCAACTTCTATTGCTGCTCACAGTCCTTTCTCCTAGGAGACGCGGGTGGCACTGTGGTCTAAACCATTGAGCCTCTTGGGCTTGCCAATCAGAAGGTCAGTAGTTCGAATCCCCACAACGGGGTGAGCTCCCGTTGCTCTGTCCCAGCTACTGCCAACCTAGCAGTTTGAAAGCACGCCAGTGGCAGTAGATAAATAGGTACCACTGCAGCGGAAAGGTGAACGGCGTTTCCATGCGCTCTGGTTTCCGTCACAGTGTTCCGTTGTGCCAGAAGCGGTTTAGTCCTGCTGGCCACATGACCCGGAAAGCTGTCTGTGGACAAACACCGGCTCCCTCGGCCTGAAAAGTGTGATGAGCGCCGCAACCCCATGGTCGCCTTTGACTGGACTTAACCGTCCAGGGGTCCTTTACCTAACTGCACCTGTCTCCAAACCACTAAGTGATAGGAATGTGAACCCAGGTCAAAACTTGGCCCTGAAGAGCAGTCTAAAAATCCACAGAAGCTGTCTGTGGATGAATGCCAGCTCCCTTGGCCTGAAAGCGAGATGATTGCCGCAACCCCATAGTCGCCTTTGACTTAATTGTCCTGGGGTCCTTTACCTTTTACCTTTCTCCTGCTGCTGCTGCTGCTGCTGCTACTACTACTACTACCTTTGCTCTCCTAATGATTCCTCCTTCACTTCTTAATCCATTCTTGATGGTGTCATTTGTAGCCCATTCTGACAGTGTTCCTCAGCAGGCCCTTTGTAGCTTGATCAAACACCAACTGATTGATCTCCTTTGGCAACTAGATCTCTGTCCATGTATCCTCTGTGCTTTTGCATGTGTTCTCTCTTTCACTGCAATGCACCTGGCTACATGTTAAAATATGTAACCTTAAACTACAGGAAACGGAGCAGGCGTGACAGGTTATGCATTACTTCATGATCTTTCACATAAACTTTCATCTGAGTCACTTAGTACTGGGCTGTTCAGGCAGTTTGTTCCAAGAGTCTTGGATGTGAGCCTGTGTCCCTAGTTGCCTTCGCAAATGTGTGTGCACATTTGTGAAACAAACTTAATAAAATGAAGTTGAATAACATTAGAGATGGCTTTCTGAAATTAGGAATGCAACTTGAAATGAAGGTGCCTGAAGGGAAATATGCGAAGAAATCACAGAGGGTTGATATGATGGTGTTTGCCCAGTCTGCTGCCTGTGTTTATGTTACTCCTTGAAAATGTTGTTTGGCAGGTTGTGTGCATGTGCACAATTTGGATTTTGGGAAGTCTTTGGACTGTCAACAATACAGTACCTGGAGTCTGGGACGCGGGTGGCTCTGTGGTCTAAAACCTGAGCCTCTTTGGCTTGCTGATCGGAAGGTTGGCGGTTCGAATCCCCACGACACAGTTAGCTCCCATTGCTCTGTCCCAGTTCCTGCCAACCTAGCAGTTCAAAAGCACACCAGTGCAAGTAGATAAATAGGTACCACTGCAATGGGAAGGTGAACAGTGTTTCCGTGCGCTCTGGCACTCGTCATGGTCCTCTGTGGGCCAGTAGCAGTTTCATCCTGCTGGCCACATGACCCAGAAAACTGCCTGTGGACAGTCCCTCGGCCTGAAGGCAAATGAGCGCCGCAACCCCATAGTCGCCTTTGACTGGACTTAACTGTCCAGGGGTCCTTTACCTTATTTTACCTGTTAGTGCAGGTGCTGTGATTTACCTTTGTCCCATGTTAAGCTTTTTTTTTTTTGTTAATAGCTGAGATCTGCCCCGCTACACTCCTATCCGAGAATATCTCTTTTATTTTCCATATCATATTCATTTTACTGGAGTTAGTTTTGGACATAATTTGGTTGGGTGAATAGTGAGGTGCTTTTAATAGCCTTGATTTTGAGGCTGAAGATAAACGTGGGCTTGAAAGCAAGTGATCTTGGCCAGGCTGCTTCTTTGATGCCTAATGAACTTTCTTCCACCAAAGATTATTTCCACCCCCACCTCCCAGATGTTTTTTTGTTTTGCAGGATCCTCTATGATACTGCTTTTATATGGGAATTTGGGAAGCTGCTACTGGGCTGTCACCAGCTGGTCAAAGTCTTTTTGAAAATAAGTTAAAAAAAATACTGGCAGGGTTCTCCTGCTTTTAACAGTTGTATAAGAAATTTCTCAGCTGCAGCTTTTCCCAGTGTGGAGATTCAGTTATGAAGAAAGTTTCATCCATTGGCTACATGGGAAAATAAGCTGGTAAGGCTAAAACCAAAAGGCATCAAACTGCTTAAGATGGTTCATGTCAGATGCCGCCAGCCTGGTTTTGAAGAAAGACTCTGCTTCATGCTTTTGCTGTTATCCACACTGTTAGGTAAATTTAACCAATCGCTCTTCACAGGGCCATGTTTGCAGCAAGTTATGGGCATGTTTTCACCTCTTCCTTTGTTGTTTGCTGTTTTAGAGTTGTGGAATGCTGTGAAGACTTCCCTGGCCCCACAGTCATAGACGAAATACGTTTGGGACTATTTTCAGCTGAAGGATCTATTTCATCTATCAAAGGTACCAAACTTTATCCTTACTGCTTCAACAGACTTCATCTTTGTGCGGAATTTCAACTAGTTTTTCTCCAGATCCTAAAGCACACAATAGAATGCATATCTGCTGAAGAAAGGCCTTGTAAAACTCTGGTATTTATTGGGCACTTTGCAGAGATTTTGAGATTATAGTATGCAATAAGATTAAAACATGTAAAGGACCTAAGAAGAGCCAGGCTGCTGTCCAAGGCCCATTTGGTTCAGCATCCTCTTTTCATGGTGCTCAACCAGGCAAGCCCGCAAGCAGGGCAAGACAGCTCTCTTGCCACCTGTGACTCTCAGCAACTGGTATTCAGATACATATTGTCTCCAAAAGTGGGAGTAGAACGTAACCAGCATGGCTAGTAGCCATCAATAGCCCCCTCTTCCATGATTTTTTCTTAAAATTATAAAGCAATGTAGAATTGAAATGAATAACAGTAGCAATCTTCTTTTAAAGCCATCTAAGTGGGGACACGGGTGGCGCTGTGGGTTAAACCACAGAGCCTAGGGCTTGTCAATCAGAAAGTTGGCGGTTCGAATCCCGTTGCTTGGTCCCTGCTCCTGCCAACCTAGCAGTTCAAAAGCACAAAGTGCAAGTAGATAAATAGGTACCGCTCTGGCGGGAAGGTAAACAGCGTTTCCGTGCGCTGCTCTGGTTCGCCAGAAGTGGCTTTGTCATGCTGGACACATGACCCGGAAGCTTTACGCCAGCTCCCTCGGCATATAGAGCAAGATGAGCGCCGCAACCCCAGAGTCGTCCGCAACTGGACCTAATGGTCAAGGGTCCCTTTAAGTTGGTGGCCAGCACTGCCCCCAGTGGGAGTGAGTCCCATAGTTTGGACTGTGTGCTGCTTAAAGAAGTACTTTATTTTATCTGTCTTGAATATTCCAACATGCAGCTTCATAGGATGACCATGAGTCCTCTTGTTATGAGAAAGGGAGAAAAACTCTTGTCCATTTATTTCAGGATTTTGAAAAATGAGGGTGATATAAAAACACAAAAATACAAACAAACAATAGCCCACCCCCAGTTTAAAAGACCATAGGTTGTTTAATTATCCAAAGGACTGGCAGAAGAGGCATGTTTTTGCCTGGCACCTAAATACATTTCACTTCTTGGTTCTTTTGTGAAGCTCGGGAGACCATTCTCTGTGAATTTGAGATTTTGAATCTGTGAGCTGAATTGAGTGTTGTTACCTTTCTATGGTTGGAGAAGACCTCTTGTCCAGGGACGGGCCTGTTGTAGATCTTTTCTCAGCAGCTCACAGTTGCAACAGAGAAGGAATAGTCTACATTGTGTTTAGGAAACATAAAAGAGAAGGTGGCCTAGGCCATAGCTGTCAACCCTCCCTGCTGTTCCCCACTGCTATGTACATAGCTGTCCAACCTCCCTGCTGTTTCCCAATGCTATAATAAGGGAATTTCCTGCAAAAGGGAAAGGTTGACAGTTATGGCCTAGGCTGTTGGGTGACTTGGCTTGAAATAAATAAATGGGTTAGGATCAGAAAGTGATCTGGAAAATAACAGGAAGCCAGTGGCGCAGAAGCTAGGCCACTAGTCTCTGCTGGGGGATTCTGACACTTGCTGCTAGGCAGATGGTTGAACATCATATCTTAGAACTTCATGTATGGGAGAAGTAGGGGATCAGTGTTCCTCCAGACATTGCTGGACTCCAGTTTCTATGAGCCTCTGCCAAATTATCCAGTCATCGGGGATTAACGGGAGCTGTGGTCCAGCCATGTCTGGAGAGCCACAGGTTTCCCACTCCTTATGCATGGCTTTCTGGTATTGGGGGGGAAAGAGCCTGGGCTTTTCTCTTTAGCTCTGCAGGGAAAATGACTTCAGCTTAGCTCATCTGTTTGCTCTTCAGATCTTGCTCCTGAGCCTCTGTAGATCACATGATTTGGTAGCTACTGCTCAGCGTGAAACCAAACCCTCTGAAGCAGCACCGTCCTTTCTCTATGTGGCTTTCGAGCAATTTGCTTTGTGATTTTTTTCCTTTTGAAAACGAAACATTTGAAGCATAAGATTGTCTGATGGATTTTGGCAAGGATTGGGAGAAGAGCGCGGTCAGTCCAAAACTTGAGTACATAAATATCTTCTCAAATCTAGTGCAGAATGAAGGATGCCTAGAGGCCTTATTGAATAGAGCCTGGTGGGTGACCAGCTTAGTGATTTCCTATTTCCTGGAAAAGTGCAGCAGGCTTCTCAGCAGTGGGAAATCTTTAAGTGGCTGGGATGAGATTAGAACAAGAGGTTTGCTTGCTTGTATCTGCTTTTTCATGGTGCCTTCCCACTGAGCATGTCCTACATAGTTCTGCCTTCAAAAGCCTGGCTGGAAGTAGCAGCTCTTCTATTTCTGATGTATAATTTACTGTGTTTTTCCTGGCGCGCCAGCCTTGTTTGTATTGGTAAGTGTGTGTTCTCTGCGTACAGCCTGCTGACAATTTTGTAGACTGAACATGCTGTGCTTGAATATACCTGGGTCTTTGTGAAGTGCTTTTGAATCACAAAGTTGAGTTAATAAGCTGTGTCGTCTTAGCCCATAAACGCTTCCTGTTTCCATTGGCCTTACTTTTGTTTAATAGATACTGAAGTTGCAAGTCTGGTTTCCTTCAGGATAGTCCCATGGACACCGTATGACAGCGCTATCTTAGTTAAAAAAACACACAAATTCTCTAAAATAAAATCCAAAGCCAGCCTCAGAATGAGGTTTTGGGGCGCCTTATAGCTTGTCGTTCTTGTTTTGTGGCGTTTTTTAATGCCAGGCTGTCATGAAATCTGAAAGTTTCTGAGCCACTACAAATTATTGTGATTAACTGCCTCCTCCAGACATGCCCCATAAATGCTGTGGGTCAAGGAAACAAGCCTTTGTTATTTAGTAAGAGGCAAATTAAGATTTCAGCTTTCTTGGCAAGTCCTAATTTAAATTTTAGACAGCTTACGTGGGAGAGCCACTGAGATGCATTGCCTGAGAAAGACAAGCAAATGCGGCAGTGCCTATGAGAGATGAGCGAATGCTGAAGCTTGAGTCAAGGGTGGGGAACCTTGTCCCACCTGAGAGCCGCATTCCCTTCCAAGGAAGCCTCTGGACCGTATGCCTGTAGTGGGCAGAGGCAAAAAGTTGGGGTGTGTATGTGTGATTTGTACAGTAGACTGTATTGCAGCCATGCATAATTCAGGTTTCTACACCCGCCCACCCCTTTTCATCAAGGCAAGCAAGAACCATTATCACGTTATGAGAATACATTCTTGCATGGCAAAAGCATGTGAAGATGTGGAACATGACCTGTGTGGCCTCGGGATACTTCCAAGTCCTGACTAGAGAGGCCTAGGAGGAGTGCATTTGGCCCCTAGGCCTGAGGTTTTCCACTGCTGTATCAGTAAATAAACCTACCTATCTGGGAACAAAGCAGCAGAGCAGGCAGGAAAGACTTTTGGAACATTCTTGGCGTCTACTGTGGATTTTTAGATTGCTCTTCAGGGCCAAGTTTTGACCTGGGTTCGCATTCCCATCACAGTGGTTTGGAGGCAGGTGCAGTTAGGTAAAGGACCCCTGGACGGTTAAGTCCAGTCAAAGGCGACTATGGGGTTGCGGCGTTCATCTCGCTTTTCAGGCTGAGGGAGCCGGTGTTTGTCCACAGACAGCTTTCCAGGTCATGTGGCCAGCAGGACTAAACCGCTTCTGGCGCTACGGAACACCGTGGCGGAAACCAGAGTGCATGGAAATGCTGTTCACCTTCCCGCTGCAGTGGTACCTATTTATCTACTTGCACTGGCGTGCTTTCGAACTGCTAGGTTGGCAGTAGCTGGGACAGAGCAACGGGAGCTCACCCCATTGTTGGGATTTGAACCGCCAAACTTCTGATTGGTAAGCCCAAGAGGCTCAGTGGTTTAGACCACAGCGCTACCCGCACTGAGCATGCTCACGCAGGCAGACACAGCACCTAACTTACTCCCACATTGAGTTTCTTGGAGAGGGCAGGATAAACTAAATACCCTCTCATAATGTATTTTTAAAATAGGTAAGACACTAAGGGATATAAAACAGGAATCATCTCCAGGCTGACCTCTCTGGGAAATTGTGTTCTTCCTGATCCTTTTATCAGGAAATGCCGGGGATTGAACCTACATGCAAAGCTTTGCCGTTGACTCATGGTCCAGCCAAGAAGGCTTATGGCCTCTTCACCCACCCACCATGCAGCAGCACATCCATCTTTTATTCCACAGGGAAATGAGGCCAACCCCAGCTTTTGGGTTTGAGTACTCAAAACACATGTCTGTGAGTACACCCACCCACACACTATTTTTTAGCTATACGTGTAAATAATTTTAGGCATCCACCTTAATGTGTGCAGCAACCTTAATGATTTGTGTTAGGATATTTTGGGAGGTGTGTGAAAGAGACAGAGCAGGTAAAGTGTTCAAGCTCAGGGTGGATCAGAATATGCTTTGCTCAAAAGTGGACTTTGAGGGGAGGCTTAAGAAGAGAGAAAGGAAGGCTGCTGTAAAGAGACTGGAATTAAAGGCCGAGACAACTGGAGGAATCTGAAGTAAGCAAGAAGTGATGTAAGGGGAAGGAAGGGACACAGAGGTGGAGAGGCTTAAAAGTAAGCTGATGGGGAATGACACGATCATAACAGCAGCAGAGAGGTGAGCTCAGATGCATTCTGAATGTGGGAAAGGCAGGAGGGAAGACCAGGCAGAGAGGATGTTGCAGTGGCAGAGTCAAGAAGAAGTTTGAGCAAGGAAAAGGATCCATTTACATGGGCAGTTTTCTGAGAAAGTTTGGGCTGGAGGAAACATTTCAGATCTCTGGGTTCCAGCAAGCACTTGTAAGATGCTAGGAAGGAAGAAGCCATTTAGGGTTGCTCCAGTAATGGTCCAACTAGTGAACCAGTTCAGGACAGAAGGAAGACAGACAAAGGGAATATCTGTGGTATGGTATGAATGGTGCCAGTACTGAAGGGATACCATTGCTTTTGGTTAATTACTACCAAAATGAAGAGATGCATGTGGGTGATGAGATGAATTTTCTCTTCTCTCCCCTCCCCGTTCTTTCAGAATTGCCCTTCTTCAGAAAGCACCCAGGGCAATGCACATCAAACTTATGAACAAGGTATAATAAAACAGCACTAAAATGCATGCATGAATTATATCTGTAGTAGATCAGTTAAAACAGAAATACATACAGTGATAAATAAGAAGTGTATTCCTCACCAGCAAACTGCAAAATCGTGGGCAGCTGTTGTCAGTTGGTGCCTGCTACCCAACAGTAGGCTACCTAGTCATTTCCAACTAATTCCTTTCTAACTAACTGAGCCCAGTCTTGCCAACCTTCAAAACTTAATTGTCCAATGGCTCTGGAAGTGCATCTGTCTCAGCCCCACACCTCTTAACTCAAGGTAGTTGGGGAGACTGAGCTTGGGGTACCATGTACATGCACAGCAAGGATCCTTCCCTTTCCTCTTTAACCGTTGGATTTAAAACAAGAGGTTTAGCACTAAACCAGAAAAGTATCTAGAAGAGCTGATTTGCCTGAGAGTCCGTTCAGTGGAGTTTTGTGGGGCATGTCTTAGTAGATCAGGAACGTTCTGAAATAAATTTTCTAAACATTATGAATTCCATATAGTAGATGAGATAGTCTTTGAAATTGTTCTCTATTTTTAAGCCTTAGGGCTTTTCGGTTTAATTTCCACTGTCGGTTCAACATTCTTAATTGTTGTGGCTCCTAGGTAGGAATATTGGGGTTTTTTGTAGACCTTTTCTTCAGTCTCCTAACAAAGTAGCTATTGGAATTTTGCCAGGTTGTTAGCCCCAAGTGTCTTAGCTTTCACATGTAAGAAGGAATGGCACTGTCAGATTTGTTTAATCCCTATTTTTAGCAGACAAAGAAATTAGTTCTGTCTAGACTCTAGGGCTCTAAAGTTGCAGCTTTTAAGGAGTGCCGTAATTTGGGGGATCCCCTCTCCTCATTCTCCCTTCTGTAAAGGGGTTTTGAGCTGCCAAACCTGTTCTGGCTGTGTTAAGGCTCTGTATCTTACATATTTAATAAGAATAATTTATTCTGCCTTCCCAGGTAGCAAAGCTGCTTTTAAGCCCACTAACAAAATACCAGTGTTTCAACATTCAAACAACTAAATATGTGCTTACATACGCACACACTCCAGCTTGGCAGATAATTAAAACACCAGAGCTGTCATAAAATACCAGTGCTAATAAAAACATTGAACAAAGTTACCTTCTTTTGGTAGTGAAAGCCAAAAAGGAAGGAGCCAAATGCACCTGGCACTGAGAACCCAAGAATATCTTGTTTCATTCTAACAACTATGAGGTTTCCAAACTTTCGTTTGCCCGTAATGCTGAAGTACGTAGGACGATGCCTTATATTGAGTCAGACCATTTGGTCCTGCTAGCTCAGCATTGTTTACATTGAGTGGCAGCGGTTCCCTAAGGTTTCAGAGAGATGCCTTTCCCAGTCTTCCTGGGAGATGTTGGGGATTGGACCTAGGACCCTCAGTCAGCTGCACGGAAAGCTGCTGTATAGTGATGCCATTGCATGCAGCTGCAGTTTGTGCGACAGTGCCACAGCTATGCCATTGGAGCTTCTTTCATGGTTTCCCCCCACTTGAGCTCCATCTTGACAGGAGGGTGGTGAGGACGGGGAATTTATCATGCAAGTGACTCTAGCTATGTAGTTCTGGCATTTGTGGAGCTCTGGTATTCACTTGCAGATCGTAACTGCATGAGATCTCAGCTGAAAAAGCTGCTCCTGTTCATCTGGAGGCCCAAAACCCCAGTGACCTCAGTCGCAAGGTGAAAGGCAACTCTGGGATCGCCTACACCAGGGGTCGGCAAGGTTTACCTTGCTCGGGCCGGTTCACTCCCGCGGAGATCGTTCCGTGGGCCGGATCGTGTCTGTGCAGATGCAGTTTCCGGCGTCTGCGCAGATGCGATTTCCTGTGCCATGGAAGCGAGTCCCCGCTCCATGCTGCATTGGTTTAGCACAGTGTGTGGGGACTCGTGTACTGGGCGGCTTGGTTCGGGGGCGGCTCGTGGGCCATTTAAATGACCCCTGCGGGCCGCAGGTTGCCAACCCCTGACGTACACAGTCAGGATACAGACAGGCTATTCTACTGAGTTTTTTCTTTGAAAGCTTCTCCCAGCACCCACCTTTCCATAGCAAATTATTTCAAATGATGTAAGAGGACAGAGCTTGTTGCTCCCTATTCTGCTCAGTTGGAGTGGAAGAGCAAAGTTCTGTTTCTGCTCTTTATGTGCAGCTTTTGCAGACACTAGGGAAGCCTGGCTAGTCTGCCGGCTGAGTGCAATGCATCCCTGAAGTGTTTGACTCCTGGTATTAAAGTCAGAAGGGAGAGGGGGAGAGTCTCTGTGTGTCAGTGCCTCAGCACTTACTTGCCAACCTCTATGCTTACCAAAGGGGCAAAGAGGGAGAAAGCACAGCTGGTTGCTGGCCCGAGAGTCCTGCTGTGTTTCCTGATTGGGAAGCTCAGCAGGGTTACATCTAGTGATTGTCAGGGGGGCTGCAGCTGGCCTGTGTTGTGCTGTATACCTGGCTACAAACGCTGCAAGAGCACTGCTAGATGTGCTTCATGGTTCCAGCTTCCTGTGTCCAATGGTGTGTGCTCAGATTATTATTATTTTATTTATTGCTCGCCCTTCACTGCAAGGCCCCAGGGCGGCTTGCAACATTAAAAACAGTTCAAAACACACCCACAAGCATATTGGCTGTGATTCCTGGAAGACCTGCTTCCCTGCCTTGCTGGCCTTTTCCCACCTGGCCTTGCAGAGTAGGGCCCTGACTGACTCCAGCTACAAAAGCTGAGGCTGCTAAACAGACTCTTGCTGTTCTATTGCACAGGGTTTTTTTGTTGGGGAGGGGTTGTTGCTCTTATTGATATAAATTGATATTCATCCATTGATGTTTGATTTGATGATTTAATTAATCAGTTTACGATACCTTTACTTTGTATCTTAGTTATGATTTATGTGGAAACTGTTCAGTTTGATTGTGTACTTTTTGATGTTTTATTGTTCACGACTAATTGTCGTGTTTGAAATTGGCATATTTTTTCATGTTGTCAGCCTCCTTGAGCGTGGTTTTAACTGTTGAAAGGAGGCATACAGATAGGATGATGTACGTGTGTAAAAACAAGATGCATCTTATGAGCCCACAAGCAACAACCACCTCCTTTCTTTCTGCCGGCAACTGGTATCCGATCGCAGGCTCGAGGTATGGTGTCCTGTAGTGGCTTGAGCCTCTCAGGGGAGGCTGACCACAGCATGTGCCATATTTGTAGTGCTGGTGGAAGCCCCCAGGGAGCAGTCTGCGATGGGGTTGGCGATGGTTCCAGAGTGCCAGCTCAAGAGGTGGACTAGCCCATTTTACCAATGACTTGGAACTCGCTGCTTTGGGCCTCAAAGCCCAACTGATGCGATGCAATCTCTCAGAAGGAAAGTGTTGGGGGTGTTTCTCCCGTGGCAGCTTATATCCGTTCCGTTGTCTCCTGCCAGGTTGCCCTTGGTTTGAGCATTCGCTTCCTCCCGGGCTTGTGTCTCTTGTCATTGTCAGTGCACCATCCTTGGCGTTCCTTTTCCCTTTCAGCTCCGTGAAGGAACGACCAAGCTGTTCTCCTCAACATTGCGTTTTTTTCCTTCCAGAGAACCTCGCTGTAATTCAGTTATGAATCATTGCTTTATTTGTCATGTCAAGCTCCAGGAGGATGCTTTAAGTGCTTCTAGTCGGCAGTAATTTGAGGCACTCTGCCAAGCCGTGTTCAGCTGTTGTCAGGCCTGGCAGTGGCTGCAGCTGATATGGCGATAAAAACACATTCTGACTACAGATGAGTTTGGTTGCTGCCTGCTCTGCTCTGTTCTTTTTTCTTTTTCTTTTTGCATGTGGCAGGCAATAAGTGCTAATTAACAGGCATATGAATTGGCGCAGCTTATCCTCTGGGATTATGGAAATGCTGGGAGCTGGGAGAATGATAGTCCTGTGCATTTTATAAAATGGCATAAAAATGATTGTTTCCCCCCCAGTGTTATTTCCTTCACGTAACTCTTTTCTTTCAGCTGAAAAAGTTGTCAGCGTAATAATGTATGTCTCTGGAGCATTTAGTTTTCAGAAGTATTCAGAGAGAAAGAGAGCTTATTTAAAGCATTTTTACCTTGCTCTTCAGCTTACAGAATGGTCTCAGAGTTGCAGTCGAAAGGACCCTATGCAAAAGAAGGAAAAGGGATTTTCAGGGAGGAGGAAAACAGAAAACTATTTCTTAGTTACAGAGTTAAGAACGTAAGAAAAGCCTGCTGGATCAGGCCAGTGGCCCATCTAGTCCAGCATCCTGTTCTCACAGTGGCCAAGACAGAGCAAACAGTAGGAGAACACTTCAAACTCCCAGGACTTTCTATATAAGATCTCAAAGTAGCTGTCTTATTACAAAAGAATTTCAGAAATAGACTGGAAAGAGAAGTTGCTGAATTGCAACTTATTACCAAACTTAAAACCATGGAGAGACCTGGTCTGAACAAAGACATTGGATTCTTATCTCATTATACACGACAAAGCTATCTTTAGCCATCTCACCCCTTGCTTTTTCCTGTAAGACCAATTGCAGTCGTTAACAGTCGTCAACAGGTTTACCTCTCCTATCAGCCAATCCCCCATTCCCACCACCCTTCTGAGTAATACCCCTCCCCACCCTCTCACTATATAAAAGGGTCTGGGGACTTCTGTTTCAGTGTATCTGAAGAAGTGTGCATGCACACGAAAGCTCATACCAAGAACAAACTCAGTTGGTCTCTAAGGTGCTACTGGAAGGATTTTTTTTATTTTGTTCAGATGCCTGCGGGAAGCCTGCAAGCAGAAGCCGAATATAAGAGCATTCTCTCCTCCTGGGGCTTCTAGCAACTGGTATTCAGAAGTATTGACAGCCCTGTGGAATGGCTGCTGTAGATGGCAGCTGAAGGGAGGAGCCTAATAGAACTGACCTTCCAGCTGAGTGAATGGAGACGCCCTGCAGTCTTGTATCGCTCGCTTTCCTAGAGCTTGATGGAGCATCTGCTGTAGATAATTTCTTTCCAAGAAAGCAATTGAGCACAATTTAAGGGAGATATCAGGGTGCTTAAACAAACAAACAAACAAACAAACAAACAAACAAACAAACAAACAAACAGACAGACAGACAGACAAAAAACAAACTCACCTGAAAGTTCATCTGTGCACATCCAGATGTTATGCTTAGGTGACAAGCCCCCTCTGAATTTGCTGGCCAGAACAATTGCCTTCAGTTTGGTGTTGAAAGGTCAAGTTGTTCAGAAAAGAACTGCAGATCTCATGGGGCCTAACATTTTACTTGGAAAGAAATAATCTCATTACTACACCAATATCTGTGTTTGCGCCGTGTAAAATTAGATGATTATTCTTTTGTGCTGTGTCCTTGTAATTTGGTTCTATCATCTTAATTTCAAAATAATAAAATTTTAAACAGGCCAGCTATTTTTATTTATTTATACTTGATATAGGCTGGAGGGTGGTAACACTTCTTAAATGCACAGTATGATAAAAGGATAAGGAAGAGGGCTGCATGGGTTTATGCAGACGGTAGAGGTCTTTCGGCAGCAACTATATGTGATATGTACAAACTTAACAACCTTAAAGATAGGTTAGCAAACAGCAGTGGTGGCAATTGACTTTTTACTTTATAGAGCGTGGGACGTTCACTCCCCCAACAAGTGTCTTGCGCAAAGGTTGTCCCACTGATCTTTGTGGCTAATTATCAATGTACAATCTAGGCCTGGATAGTTTTCAGTTTGGGGGTGGGGCTTGAAGGTCCTATGCTGTTGACTAGAAAAGGATATGTGCACCCAGCCTGGCCGATACAGAAGCCATGTGGTGATTTTAGGCCACACACCCTTATCCTCTACTGTGCCTGAAATGTTCTCCAACTGCTTTATACTGTGTAGAAGGCTGGATCCAGCCTCAGATTCCCAGTTGCAAGCGTCTAGCTCCCTGGCACAGCAAGATGTGCACACAGCCTAAAAAGCTAAAGGTAAAGAATGCCTGGATGGTTAAGTCCAGTCAAAGGCGACTATGGGGTTGCAGCACTCATCTCGCTTTCAGGCCGAGGGAGCCGGCGTTTGTCCATAGACAGCTTACAGGGTCATGTGGCTTCTGGTGCAGTGGGACACCGTGACGGAAACCAGAGTGCACGGAAATGCCGTTTACCTTACCGCCGCAGTGGTACCTATTTATCTACTTGCACTGGCGTGTTTTCAAACTGCTAGGTTGGCAGAAGCTGGGACAGAGCAAAGGGAGCTCACTCCGTTGTGGGGATTCGAACTGCCGACCTTCTGATCGGCAAGCCCAAGAGGCTCAGTGGTTTAGACCACAGCACCACCCACGTCCCTAACACAGCCTGTCTTGTGTTGTGGGAGGAGGATGTAAGCAGGTTCACACTGAGGGCCAGGCTGAATGTGATAGAGCAGCCCCGTTTCTTCATGAATGTGCCCGATTCATGTGTAGGACAGGGTGAGGGTGAAGTCCTACTCAAACCTCAAAAGGGGTCCCCCTGACTTGCTTTCCTTTGCTCCCTCAACCTCAGGCTCTTTCTTTCAGCCTGAATCTGATACCTGAACTGAAGCTAAGCCTAGAGCAGAAATTATCTGAAGCAGAAAATCATAAGGAATTGAAGGTGCAGTGGAAAGACAGGGCTGTCTTTATGCAACCCTTTTGATGCTGCAGCAAGACCCCCTCAGTTCATATACAAACAGGGCAGGGCTTTTTTCCCGGCTAGAACTCACCAGATTTCAGTTCCGGTACCTCTCAGGTGGGCGCCATTGCTGTTATAAGAGAACATAGTGGGTTCTGGCACTTCTTTTTCTAGAAAAACAGCACCGGGCGGATGTCTTCTAAAGTCTGGTAGTTCTTTTTCTCTTTGACATCTGGTGGGAGGACGTTCCACAGGGCAGGTGCCACCACCGAGAAGGCCTTCTGCCTGGTTCCATGTAACTTGGCTTCTCGCAGCGATGCAACTGCCAGTTGCCCCATCATCCCTACTGCATTGTCCCCTAGCCTTCTGTTGCATTGAAACTGCCCACTGGCTGTACTCCGGGGATTTGACACTGCATTTAGCAGGCATTAAAGGCATGTGCAAACAGCATATTTACTTTGGAATACTCATGCAGTTAACAAATCAGTCATCACCCGTGCACCCAAAATATAATGGATTAGTCTTCGGACTTGGAGGATACATAATTTATAAACCTGCCTTGTGGAGTGTTTCGTGAAATATGAGCTATTCTTCTCCCGATTACCTCATCAGATCTCCTTAAGCTTTGGGTGCGGGTGCATGATGCGCCGTGTCCAAATGACACAGATGCTGCTTATACAACCACTCTGTTTTGCTGTATCTGCTGTTAGTGGAACAAGAACACTGCTGAATGGTTGAGAATTCTGCAGTATCATCACACTATTGCTTGTGCAGTTCTAAAGAGATCTCTTTTCCTTCCCTCCATTTATCTGTTTAACAAAATTTATGTATCACTGGATTGTAAGAGCAACGGTCACGTGCAAATGGAATGTAAGTGTGTTGGGGGGATGCCTGGATTGTAGTTAGTGGTATATGAGTTGTTTAAATACATAAAGCAATAAATACATTTCATTTAAACAATAAATACATTTTATTTTTAAAAAAATCTTATCTCAAAGTGATTTTTGCATAGACCCACACACAATCTGCTGTGCTGTTCTTGTTGAATGCAGGTTCCTTTTTTCCACAGCTGGAATGTTCTTTGAAAAAAGTGCTTGCAATTAAGCCTTGCATTAGTTTTGCCCCAAGCGTTAATAGCATTAGCTTTGTGTGCCTGCCTGGGTTGTCAGTGACCATGTTTATTTTATTTTGGTCTTTTTTTTTGGGGGGGGTGCTCGCTTCCATATTGTTGTTGTTTAGTCATTTAGTCGTGTCCGACTCTTCGTGACCCCGTGGACCAGAGCACGCCAGGCACTCCAGTCTTCCACTGGCTCCCGCAGTTTGGTCAGACTCACGTTGGTAGCTTCAAGAACACTGTCCAACCATCTCATCTTCTGTCGTCCCCTTCTCCTTGTGCCCTCCATCTTTCCAACATCAGGGTCTTTTCCAGGGAGTCTTCTCTTCTCATGAGGCGGCCAAAGTATCAGAGCCTCAGCTTCAGGATCTGTCCTTCCAGTGAGCACTCAGGGCTGATTTCCTTCAGAATGGATAGGTTTGATCTTCTTGCAGTCCATGGGACTCTCAAGAGTCTCCTCCAGCACTATAATTCAAAAGCATCAATTCTTTGGCGATCAGCCTTTTTTATGGTCCAGCTCTCACTTCCATACATCACTCCTGGGAAAACCGTAGCTTTAACTATACGGACCTTTGTCGGCAAGGTGATGTCTCTGCTTTTCAAGATGCTATCTAGGTTTGTCATTGCTTTTCTCCCAAGAAGCAGGCGTCTTTTAATTTCGTGACTGCTGTCTCCATCTGCAGTGATCATGGAACCCAAGAAAGTAAAAACTCTCACTGCCTCCATTTCTTCCCCTTCTATTTACCAGGAGGTGATGGGACTAGTGGCCATGATCTTAGTTTTTTTGATGTTGAGCTTCCATATTAGGAGAGCTCATATTGTTGCTTTTGCTTGGGTAAAGGATTACCGGTATCTGGTGTCAATTAATGTTTCTCAGATTACAGCTTTGCACATTTGTTCCTGTCCAGCAGCAACTGATGGGCTTGATAGATACATATCTCTACTTTCCTGAGCGCTAGTCAGGCAAATGCTCAATTTCACAGAGGTATATTTTTTAATGAAGTTATACAGTGTCAGTTGAAGAGGAGATAATGTCTAAGAAGAATGAAATAAAGAATATATGGGGGTGGGGGACTGACACTTTCCCCTCTAGCACCAGAACTCCATCTCTTATTAGCAGCCTGCACCCAGCGTGGCTGATGGTCAAGGAAAATGGGATTGTAGGCCAGGTGCATTCGCAGGGCACCAAGTGGATTATCTCTAGCCCATCTTGCCTCTAGTGAGAAACAAGTTTAAAAATTAAAAACACTGCACAAAAACAGCATCTGATACAGTTAAATTACCGGTACATATTTTTAATACTTATATTTTATTAAGGTGATTTCAGTTAAAAGAAATAAAGTGATACAGAAAAAAGAAGGAAGTGAGAGGGAGAAAAATAACAACAAAAATACATATTAAAGCAAAAAAATGCAAAAAAGAGAGCAATATTCCCATACATTCTTGTATAAATTGGTATAGTGTTATTGTCCTAGTGCTTATGTACCGGTAGATTTTAATAGCCCTACTACATTTTGTATAAATTCATTCCAATTGTTACTGTATTTATCCATACAGAGTATGTGCCTGTAAGCAGTCCATTCATAAATTGCCAGTGATGTCATACCGTCAGTCCATTGATTGAAGGGCATCATATCTTTCTTTTTCCAGTTCCTCAATATCAATCTCTTGGCTACCATTAGGGCACAGAAAATCCATTTCCATTATCCCGTTGATAATTTCTTATACACTGGAAGAGCAGGCGTGCAGGCAATGAAGCTGGTCTCTCAGTGTGTGGTTTTGTTTTGTTTCATAGCAGCGGTGTTCTGTCCGGCAGGAACCGCTTGGCATTTCCCATTTTTAAGGCGGGATGGAAATGGCGCATATTGGGAGTATTGCTTGCACACTTAATCCCCCCCTTCACCCCTGAAAACCCTCTTCTGAATTTCACTGCCTGCAAATTAGGTGGCAAAATTGGGCCATTTTTGTTGACATGTGTATGACATCCTGTGAGCAGCTTGTGGGGCCCAGTTTTTTTGCCCTGGATGAAGCCTCCAGAGGGGCACCACTGAGGCTCCTTGCCTGTCTATGTGTGTACACAAATGTGGATGTGTGTGTGTGTACCAAACTGGGTCTTTGACCTAAGTGAAAGAAACCATAGTTTCACCCCTGCAATTTGGAGTAGAAAAACAGGCTGGGGAAAGGAGCAATTGTCCTCTCTTGACTGCCCAGACTCCTGACGTGCCAAACCTGCTTTCCCCCGATTTCAATTAAAACATCAGTTTTGTGCAGTAAAGTATTGGTGCAGGCATTTACACCTGGTCCATGGGGTCATGAAGAGTCGGAAACAACAACAACAACAACAACAACAACAACAACAACAACAACAACAACAACAACAACAACGGTACCTTGGTACTCAAACTTAATCCATTCCAGAAGTCCGTTCCAAAACCAAAGCATGCTTTCCCATAGAAAGTAATGCAAAACTAATTAATCCGTTCCAGACTTTTAAAAACAACCCCTAAAACAGTAATTTAACATGAATTTTACTATCTAACAAGACCATTGTTCCATAAAATGAAAGCAATAATCAATGTACTGTACTGTAAAATAAATAAGACGGTATCGTAGATGATAAAAATGAAAATTTATTTTTTTCTTCCCTGCACTGATGATAGCCATTGTTTGGATGGGGGGCTTTTATCCATTTCCACAGTCACACAATCAATCATTCAGTAGCTGAACTGGGTTCCACACAGTCACAAAAACAAATTAACCGAAAAAGCCTCAAAAACAAAAACACAAAATAAATAGCAAAAACAAAAGCGCCAAACTTAATCTGTTCTGGTAGTCCGTTTGACTTCCGAAATGTTCGAAAACCAAGGCGCAGCTTTTGATCGCTGCAGGTGCCCCAGAAACAATAGCCGACAATCGCATTGCATCGGACATTCGGCTTCCAAAAATCGTTTGAAAACCGGAATAGTACTTCAGGTTTTTGGAGTTTGAGAACCAAAGCGTTTGAGAACCAAGGCGTTTGAGAACCAAGGTACCACTGTATATTGCTTTCCCTAAGACTCTGTAAGCCAGCCTTCCCCAACCCAGTGACTTCCAGGTGTTTTGGATTGCAACTGTATAGCTGACTAGAGCCGATAGGGAGCTGCAGTCTTTTTAATACAAAATCGAAAATTCTTTCTAGTAGCACCTTAGAGACCAACTGAGTTTGTTCCTGGTATGAGCTTTCTTTTTAATGTAGGAGGTTACCAACTTGCAGAAGGCAGGGGTAGTCATGTAAACCCCTGTCCCTCTTTCAAATCGTTCCTGGTCCATGAATTTCACTTGGCTGGCTTTGAGCAAGCCAGGAAGCTTCTGCCTCAAGTCTCCTGCCTGCAGTGTGTACATGACAACAACACCAATTTTACTTATAACCCGCCCTTCTGGCTGGGTTTCCTCAGCCATGCTGGGCAGCTTCCAGCACATATAAAAACATCATAAAACATTAAAAATGCTGGTGTCGCTGGCTACATTTCAGGGCTATTACGATGCTTGCTAAAATAACAATGCTACACATAGATAATATTCAGCAGCTATACAGTGTGCCTAGTTATTTAGGTTCTTAATAAAAATTATTTTAAGCCCTTTGAACATTGGAATGGGTTATACTAATGCTAAGTAAATGATTAGTACATTGCTTTAAAGTGTGCTGATTTACTTTCTTCCATTCCATTAAGTCATCGCAAGTCTCACAGGTTACAATATCTTTCTCCTGGTTGTTAAAGAAGAGGTTTCGATCCCTGTTGGAGTAGCTGAAATTGCTAGCTCTATAGCAATTCGAAATAATTAGACCAGCCTCTGGCTCTTTAGTTTTGAAGTACAGAAATAACTTAGAAGGTTTTCTTGCCTCGTTTCTTTTGAGTCTGTAGCACACCAAGATTTCAAGGTGGTGGTTTTTCCTCTGCAAGCATGAAATCAGCTGTGATTGTTCTCATTTAGGAAATGTGCCCATTCCAATGAACTTTGCCTCTTTGCTGCATATTCCCAATTTTTGGCAAATGCTTTTTGTTGAGATCAATTAATATTCAGCTGTGAAATCTTTCCACCTGTTTTAATAAAGGCTTTAATGCTTCTTTAATGAAAGGACACAATGATGTGGGAGATGAACATCTCAAGAAATTCTCCCCCTTTGCATCTTTTAAAAATCAGGTGTTTATTGATATTTATGTATGTGTAGAATTGGCAGCCTTCCAAACTTCGCATGACATATTGATGTTCCTTCCCGACATAAGCAGTTTTTCATTAAAAAAGAAGATAAATTGTGAGACAGTTGCCCTATATTTGTCTTGTATATGAGCAAATTCCCCGCCCCAAATTGGTTTCCAGGCGAAGCAAAGCAGCGTTAATCAGAACATTAATAATAATAATAATAATAATAATAATAATAATATAGCAGAATAAAATACAGAAACACAAGAACAGCAAATCTTTTAAACAGACTCTAAAACAATAAAACTGTCCGTACAAGCTCTAAAAACAATGAAACAATTTCATCAGATGTAAAAATGAGCTTTCACAAATGACTGGGTCACAACTCAGGGAAAGCCTTCTTTAAACATGTCTTGATTTTGAGGGCTGGAGCTACAACACTAAAAGCCTGGTTTCTATAATATTTGGTACTCTGAGCAGTACTCCATATAGCAGGTAAGGCGGTCCATTAGATATCCTGGTCCCAAGTTGTTCAGGGCTTTGAATGCTAAAAGCAGAACCTTTAATTGTGCCTCCAGTTCACATAGAACTGTTGAGATTACACAGGACCTGGGGCTGTCTGCCTACCTTGCCTGAGGTCTCCTTAAATCCCTCTGACTCTGTCCTGAGCCTTGCCTTGATCCCTGATTCTTCCCAATTATCCCCTGGGTCTCGAGATCAAAGGTGGTAGTGGACCCAACAGGAACCTCAGAGTTGTTGTTGGGTGGCCCAATTGGCTGCCAAATCGTTGTGTTGCCAGGTGTCAGGTTATAGCCATAGCTGTCAACCCTCCCTGCTGTTCCCCACTGCTATAATAAGGGAATTTCCCGCAAAAAAGGGAAAGGTTGACAGCTATGGTTATAGCCAAGTAGCCAGCAGCTGCAGCTGTCTGACTGGGACAGCAGCCAAGAACTGGGAGAGCAGGCTGTCATGGATACAGCAGTAGATAAGACTGACGGAAGCGCTCAGTCCAGGGCTAGTCCAAATCTCTCTGAAAGCAGTTTGTCAGAGCCTTTACCGGCTCCTCTTACCTCAGAGGAACGCAGGAGGGGTGGGGTGCAAGAGAAAGGGAAATTGTCATCTCAGAGGAGGCGGAAGAGGATGGTGTTCTTGCGAGGTTTTAAAGGGAAGATGAACCACCCTGAAGTTTCAGATGAGTCATCAGCAGAGTAGCCAGAGGTCGTGAGAGCAGGGAGCTCCAATCTAGAGGCTTGGTTGTTTTCTTAGTTTTCTTTAAATAAACCCAACTTTACTGAGTTAACGTGTACGTGTCTTGCTGCTGCTACACCAGGTGTGAAGATGGGAAGAAGGGTCTATTCAGACAATGACCCAGTTGCAAGCAACGGTCGAGCTGAAGACCACGTAGAATATGAGTTTGAGTGACAGTATGTCAGTCTGTTTCAGTCTTTTCTGAACATTTGCACAGTTAACAGATACCTTTTCAGCTCATTAACTAATGTCCAGCCCGTTTTCTCCTGTACTACAACTCCCTGGCTCAGCTCCTGCTCTGACTTTGGCTTCTGTGCCTGGTGGTGGTAATGGGCTGAATGGTAATGTTTGTAACAAATTTCTTTACTGGTTACTTCCTAACATACAAATCAAGTTCAGGATGTACACCATATACAATCCTTAAGCAAGGTATATAACCTATTTAATTAAATCCAATGCAGATATATTTCTTACTTTCTTAATACATTCTTGTTTGAGTTCATATATTACACAGTCCTCGAATGTGGTTAAGGAAAGGTCCCTGGAAAAAAGGAAACAAATTGGGAGGCTATTTTAAAATAGCAAAAAGAGGCTGGGCAAGGACTTGTGGCATTGGTGACTGTCGCCCCTGCAGGAAAACATTGCAGTAGTTTCAAATTCTGGGATGAGAATCACCTTTTGCCAGTAACTACCAGTGCTGGGTGCTGGGAAACTTAAGTTACTGACTATGGCTGGGTTCAGGTGTAATGCTGAACTGTATTTAAATATAATGCACACAAACTCTGTGCTCGTGCATGTCTCTCTCCTTCGGTAACCCTGACCAAGAAATCAAATGTTTTCACTTCTGTTTTTCAACTAAGCATGGTTTGTTATGTGCAAACCAAGAACTATGGCTAGCCTCAACTATGACTTAGTCCAGCTCCCTTGGCCTGAAAACAAGATGAGTGCCACAACCCCATAGCCACCTTTGACTGGACTTAACCATCCAGGGGTCCTTTGCTTTATCTATATGAAAAGGCTCTCTAAATTCCAGTTAGTCAGAAGCAGAGCACGAGTTAGCATTGATGCAACAGCATAAAAAAATGTCTAATGAGATTTTAGGCTCCATGAATAGGACCATAGTTTTCAAGTCACTAGAAGTAATAGACCCCCTTTATTCTTCACCGATCCAATTTTCTCTGGAATACTGTGTCTAGTTCTGGGTGCTGCACTTTGACAAAAGATATAGATAAATTGGAATTGATTCAGAGGAGGGCAACTAAGATGGTCAACAATATGGAAAACCAGCCCTATGAGGAAAGGCTGAAGGATTTAGGATTGTTTGTTTAGCTTGGAGGAGAGAAAATTGAGGAGCAGCATATAACACTTTTCAAATCCCTGAAGAGCTATAATATAGAAACGGACAAAGGTTTATCCTCTACAGCTTGAAGGTCAAGACTAGATGTAATAGGCTTAAATAACAGAGAGCAGATTTGGCTTGAATGTTAGGAGCAACTTATTGATGATAAAGAGCAGTTTGAAAATGGAATCAATTGGCTAGGGAGGTGTTGGGCTCTCCCTAACTGGAGGTCTCCAAGCAGAAGATGCTCTTGTTATGGATTTGCTATACTGAAGTTACTGGAGTTAGACTAGATCACTAGATCAACCTTCACCAACTTGGTGTCGTCCAGCTGGTTTGGACTACAACTTCCATTAGCCCCAACCATCACTGTTGTTTCAGAGTCAGGTAGGTAGCCGTGTTGGTCTGACACAGTCAAAATAAAAAAAGGAAAAGGAAAAAAAACAGTCCAGTAGCACCTTGGAGACCAACTAAGTTTGTTCTTGGCATGAGCTTTCGTCTGCATGCACACTTCTTCAGATACACTGCATCAGAAGTCACCAGACCCATATATAGAAAGGGAGGTACCGCTCTGGCGGGAAGGTAAATGGCGTTTCCGTGTGCTGCTCTGGTTCGCCAGAAGTGGCTTAGTTATGCTGGCCACATGACCTGGAAAAACTGTCTGCGGACAAACGTTGACTCCCAGTAAAGCGAGATCAGCGCCGCAACCCCAGAGTCGTCCGCGACTGGACCTAACGGTCAGGGGTCCCTTTTCCTTTACCTTTAAAGCTATTTTTGGTCATCTGAATACTATCCCTTTCTTTTTCCTGTAGGACTAGTTGCAGTTGTTAACAGTCGTCAACAGGTTTATCATACCCATGGTGCCAATCACCCATCTCTTACTGTCCTCCTGAGAAAACCCCCACCCTACCCTCCCCCTATATATAAGGGTCTGGTAACTTCTGTTTCAGTGTATCTGAAGAAGTGTGCATGCATACAAAAGCTTATACCTAGAACAAACTTACCGGTAGTTGGTCTCTAAGGTGCTACTGGACTATTTTTTAATTTGTTGTTTCTGAGTTGAGGACAAAAAGCGGGGGAGACATCATTCAGAAGTCCTCTGCTTGTGTGAACAATGTTAGTGTGGGAGCCCTAAACTCACAGGGTTTTTTCTTTTTCTTTTTGCTGCAGTATACTAGCAATCTTTAGCATACTGCCTGTATTCTGTGTGTGTGTGTGTGTGTGTGTGTGTGTGTGTGTGTGTGTGTGTTCCATGTGAATGGAGACCCATGCCAGTGCAAAGTCTGGCCCACAGGCAAAAAATAATAATTTTATATTTAAATCGTTAACCTACCACATCTTATGCTCATTAGACTGTCTCCAAACAAAAGCCTAGCTATAAAACACGAACTATCATGGATCAGAGGTATAACATGAAGAAATTATACACAGGATAATTAAGTCTTTCTAGACACAATTATTCCTTTGGCAGCATGTGTGAAATACTTGGAGTAACCTATTGATTCTAATTATTAAAAGTAACTGAATTGCTGAATTTTTCTAAAACTGGCTTCTGGTAATGGGGATTAATATGAAATCAAACCATTATATTGAAAAGAAAAGAAATTGACCCCCATCCGTGCACAGCATCAGAATCTTTGATTTTTAAAAATCACTGTTGAATTTTTATCACTTGTAGTCACTTGTAGCATTGAGGACTTTGCTGAAAATGATAATGATAGATTTATGAACTAATGAGATTTAGGTGATTTTTTGATGGTGGTAGGATTTGAGGATGCTATTTTCACTGCAGTGTGGTTCAGTGCTGTTTGACAAGGAGCCTTCTTTATGGTCCAGCTTTCACTTCCATACACCACTACTGGGAAAACCATAGCTTTAACTAGATGGACCTTTGTTGGCAAGGTGGTGTCTCTGCTTTTTAAGATGCTGTCTAGGTTTGTCATTGCTTTTCTCCCAAGAAGCAGGTGTCTTTTAATTTTGTGACTGCTGTCACCATCTGCGGTGATCATGGAACCCAATAAAGAGTTGCAAAATGAATGTGCCAGCTCCTGGACTCTCTAGAAAGCCCTGCTGCGGAAATAAGGGAGTGCTTTACGAGGCTATGCTAAGATGTGTGGGTGGCCTGAGTACTGGTGACTTGTCCAAAGGCAACTTAGAGAGCTTTGTGGCTGAATCAGGATTTGAACCCAGATCTTCCAGATCTCATATTCTGCCCACTATACTTGGTGATAGCTACTTCACAGTCCTCTTGTGTAAAGTGGGACAGAGTAGACTATTTTCAGGTTTGAATGTTGTGGGAAAGGGCAGAGAGGACTTGGGGTTTGTTTCTCTGTGCTTTACTTCATTGTCTTCCCATCTTCTGATGCATATTTAGCGATCAAACCTTCAGGGCAGGCATTGTATATTTTGTGTTTGTGGAATGTAACGTTACTTCTCCTAAATCCTTGGAGTAGGCTTCAGGATTGCTGAACTGACCATCCCATAGACACTACTTCCATTCATTGTATCTGTGTGACAAAATAGGCTCCAACTTGGACTAGAGTAATTAAAAATACCCAATCACCATGTAATTTGCTTTTAATTATTAAATCTAGAGATGGAAAACTATCTAATGTGGTTAATAATTCTTCCTATACAGTACTTCTAATTTTTATTAGAAATGGGCCCTGTCAAACAAAATTATAGCGCTAATAATACTTTGTTTATATATAGTTCAAAAAGTACCTGGTATGGTGTACAGCACAATCAGGAAATTATATAATATAAATCAATAAAAAGTACAAGTGCAACTAATAGTCCATTTCTGAAAGCAATAACAAGGAACATAAAATGCGGCTAACACTTAAAAACAAAGCAACAGCTAAACAGCAGTAAGGGTAAAAGATGTTACGCATTTAAAAAGTTGGAGGCAATAAAATGGGATGTTTTAACATTTTGAATGCCTGCTGAAATAAAGGGTCTTTGAACTGCTTTATCTGTGCATAACTTACCCTAATTGGAATTTTACAAAATTATACTTAGGCTGTTGTTGTTTTTTGGTTACCTCTTTGCAACTCAGACACTTTGTAAAACTAAAAGGTGGAGTGGTGGATGTTTGGCTGCATAGCTGTGATTGCACGCAAAAAATGTGGTCCAATTTAAGCTGGAGGACCAAGTGGTATGAGATTCAAAGGAAGATGGCTGTTGGTCGTTCAGAGGCTGCAGGACCTTGGATAGCTCCAAGGTTGTCATCTTGCCTGTGTTCTTATCTACTTAGCTAAGCCCCACATTCACAGACTGTGGGTTGCCTCTTAGGGCTTGGAACCTGCCACCTCCAATGTTCAGGGTTGTTTGTAAGATGGGCCTCTGGTTGATAGCTTGGACATGCAGGAGATACCAGCTAGGGATGCCTGAGGAATTCTGACGTGAACAGGCCTGATCCCTGAATCCCGAAACATAATTACCCTTTGAATTTCACACTTCTCCAGATTTTGTAGTGCAGTGAAGTGGCCAACCTCAACTGGTGGATTTGGAGCAGTATGGTGCACAGCAAAATTGAAGACAGATTTAACCGATGGAGCATGGTTGGCCAGGAATCTCCCCACTGAAATGAACCAGAGTTGTGCAAGAGTAGGAAATGGTCCTGGTGGATTGTGAAAGAGAAGGAGCAGCATTTATTTTCTTCTTTGCACAGCCCTGGTGTAAGGCTCTGAGAATCAGCTGTGCCACACTCCCTTGTAACTTTCTCCAAATGGTCTAAAAGCGGAGAGGCAACTCAACCTCTCTTACTGCCTTATGAATGCCCCTGGATCTCCCATCTGCAGCTCTTGGTGATTGCTCAGCATAGCTTCCATTTTATCACACACAGCCTTTGAAGCGCACTATTGTTTAGCGAGGCGAGAGCATCCGAGTGTGACGCTGCAGCCACTTAATAGCGTGGAAAGTTCAAGTTGAGTGTTTACAGTGCTCCCTTTTCCCTTTCTCACGGCATATCCTTCATATCCACACACCCCTTCTCTCACCCCCTTTGACTGACACACGGGCCATTGAGTGATGGCGCGACCTCTGTTGTGTTGCTATTTACACTTCGCCTGAAGTAATTTCCTTTCGCCGGTGAGTGCTTTCACAGCAAAGATGCGATAGGAGAGTAACCAAGTTATGGTGGACAGGTTCCTGGAGGTTGCTCAACAGTAGGGATCTCTTAGGATTGTCCTGCTGGAATTCTTGCTCCTCTGGGTATTTGGCAGTTTCTAAGCAAAAATAGCACTGGAGCAATTCTACTATATGTCTTTTAGATCTGTCTTTTCTATTACATTCAGTCTCGCTCTGTTTTTAGTTGTGTGTTGTCTGTCCATTCCCATCGTGTCTGCGGTGCAAAGCTGCTATAATAAATTAAGTTTCAAGCCTGCATCTGCTTTAGTGGCTTCTTGCCACAAAAAATGTGTTTAGGCTTTAAGGCAGGGGTCAGCAAACTTACTGCGCCTTAGGCCGTTGTCTCCAGCGCCGACTGCACGGGGGGCTGGAGGGCGGGGGAGCGCACACCCATATGCGTGCACACACGCTATTTCCAGTGCACTTCCTGGTCGGAGGAGCACCGGAAATAGCTTGTGCGCATGTGCACTGGAAATAATGCTTGCACATGCGCACAAGCTATTTCCGGTGCTCCTCCGACCCAGAAGTGAGCAGCTGTGCTGTGCTGTGCCGGTAGGAGCAGGCAGCGGCCAGATAAGTGAGTCCCGCAGGCTGTATCTGGCCAGTGGGCCATAGTTTGGAGATCTCTGCTTTAAGATGTCCCAGGTTTCTTTGCTGTGTTTGTTGCATTGGACTGGCATAGCCCCTCTCCTAGATTTTACTTGTCTTTCTGACTTGTTTCTTCTTCCCTGCCTCTCCAATGCTAATGTGAAGTTGAAATATGTATTTGACTAGGTAGAAGTGTTGCAGAAACTATTTCAAGCAGATCCCATTTGGTGAAAACCTAGATTTTTGCATAAGCAATGTAGTAATCAGTTACTGAACAGAGAAACAAATGTTTCCAGTTCAACTGCTTGTCCACACTTGTAAAACAAAAATGATTTTGTAAATCCCGCTTTTAAATAGGTGACATGGTCGCATGGTCTAGTGAAACCAGTGCAGCAAATAAAATTTGCATCTAAAGACCTGTAGGTCAGGAATGAGCAAGGAATAGATTTGGATCTACCTAGTGCAGTGCTCTCCAACCTTCGATCCCCAGATGATGTTAGACTACAACTCCCATCATTCATGAGCTGGCTAGGGATGATGAGAGTTGTAGTCCATCAACGTCTGGGGATCCAAGTTTGAAAATCACCCTATAGAATATAGTAACCGAGGTATGTCTCCAGGTCTTCACGCGTCCTGGCCAGCACAGCAAATAAGTGGTGTGATTACATAGTACTTGTAAATATTACCTGGTGAGGCTTGTAACAAGAGAATATCCCTGCTGTGTTGCCTGTCGTTGTACCTTGATGGTGTGCTGAACCCCTCTCCAGCCTCGTAGCCGCTTGCTGGAATTGCTGGGTGTTCATAATTCTCAGACTTGATTCACTGTCTCTATTATGGTTGATCTCTTTTTAAAAAAACAAACAAACTTTATTTTCAATGCAAAATTACAACATAAAATATAAACAAAACAATATATTAATCAAAGAAAGAAAGAAAAAAGAAAGAACAACCACAAAAACGTAAACAAACATACATACACTTTGACACCCTTCCATCCTTTTGAGTCTTCAGCTTTTCATTTTATCTTAATTGTTGTGTTATATATATGTATATATATGTTATTTCTAGCTTTATACCTTTTATAACCATTTCTTCATTCCCTTGACCTTGCAAACTTCATTCATTACATACCAATATGTTAATTCCAGAACAATGTTTTTTCATATACTCTTTAACACAGTCCCATTCTTTTATTAATTGTTGATCTGATTGTCCTCTTAAGACTGCTGTTAACTTTGCGAAATCTATGTATTATGGTAGATTTCATGAGCCCATGAGCTGAGGATTGGAGGATCACCATGCAGACCAATGACAATGGCACTTTGTACTTTATGCAAGTTTTAGCTTTCCTGGAATCTCATCGTTTCTTAAGTGTCAATTTTGGGAGGAGGGGGCGTGACTGTTAAATTACTTCAGCATTGCATTTGTAGCATAGAAGTATCCATGATATTTCTCTTTGAGGTTATTCCTTTTTAAATCAAAAGACTCGTATCTCCAGGATTAAAAGATTCTATCTGTGAAGCACTCTGGTGGAGAATTTTAAATTCACACCAGTCAGGAAATTGAGACTTATGGTCCCTGCGGCAAAAGTAACGGCCACAGTGCATACATATATTATGGTGTAAACTTAATGGCTCTATAAATACAGTAGCAAAAAAATGCTGCAGACGGGCAAGAGTGCCAAGCTGCAAATGCTGAGAGGACCATAAACTTGGCATGTGTGACGTGTAAATCTTCGGCTGCAACGTTGTGTGGCGGATGAGACTCACAGGCAGCGAACACACATTTTTCCAGTTGCAAGGGGAGGCTTTTGCAAATATTCATTGATTAGGACTGTTGGAGTCTCTTTCCTGGCCATCCTCTCCACCCCCAAGTAATTTGCTTTTTTATAGCCTCCATCTTCTCCCTCTTTAAAGGTAAAGGTAAAGGGACCCTTGACCATTAGGTCCAGTCGTGGACGATTCTGGGGTTGTGGCGCTCATCTCGCTTTACTGGCCGAGGGAGCCGGCGTACAACTTCCGAGTCATGTGGCCAGCATGACTAAGCCGCTTCTGGCGAACCAGAGCAGCTCATGGAAACGCCGTTTACCTTCCCACCGGAGCGGTACCTATTTATCTACTTGCACTTTGACGTGCTTTCGAACTGCTAGGTTGGCAGGAGCAGGGACCGAGCAACGGGAGCTCACCCTGTCACGGGGATTCGAACCACTGACCTTCTGATCAGCAAGCCCTAGGCTCTGTGGTTTGACCCACAATGCCACCCTTCTCCCTCTTTAGAGAGCCGCTAATACAATGCTAACTTAGAAGTGGCAGGAAAGCTAATTAATTAAGCACTAATTGTCAAGCCAATTGTTGCCAGGCTTAACATTTGACTTGTTTACTATCTGGAAATAAAAAGGAAAAGAACTAATGATCTAACAAATTGCTCATCGCTCATAAATGTCCACATTGTTGTATGTATGAATGATTATTTTATGAAGTGAGCATCTTTCCCCCCTTTTTCTTTTAAAGGCAATCCAGAAGTGGTGTAAATGTGATGGGTATGATGTTTAAAATTGTCTAGGTAGCCGTGGAGACAAATGGTTTGCCTAATAAAGCTTAATGACTGATTTTTCCCTCCACTAATCAGAGCTAAGAATGTGCTTCATTAAGATAATTAACTGAGTAGTTGCTTAACTGTCAGCCCTAGACACAAATTCCCAGGTTCTTTGCTTTTCTCTAAATAAACGCCAGAGAGAAAAAAAGATCCTGGCTCCCTTTAATCATCTTTATTAGTAAGATAATGGGCAAAAGGGTTATTAATTTATTTTAAAGGCAGTTCTCTGCCTGGAACTGTGACTTTTCAGATAGAACGGAACATACTGTTGGTGTGCCAGCCAGAAAGAATATTTTAGTTCATATGTTGGTCTGGCAACAGAGAGATAAATTTGAAGCTAGTTTGTTGTTATGAAGAGCTGAGCTGCATCCAGCCAGACATTTAACACAAGTACTGGTAGGCCATCAAACCTTGGCACTTCCTCAGTGTTGCCAAAGCTTGAACCAGGGATCAGCAAACTTTTTCAGCAGGGGGCCAGTCCACTGTCCCTCAGACCTTGTGGGGTGCCAGACTATATTTTTTTTGGGGGGGGGGAAGAACAAATTCCTATGCCCCACAAATAACCCGGAGATGCATTTTAAATAAAAGGACACATTCTTCTCACGTAAAAACACGCTGATTCCCAGACCACCCACAGGCCAGATTTAGAAGGCGATCGGGCCGGATCCAGCCTCCGGGCCTTAGTTTCCCTACCCATGGCTTGAACTATAGAGCTGAGACCAAAATTCCACTCAGAATGCTCCCTGGATAGTTGGTTTAAAGGTATCTGGAAATCTGCATCTTTATGTGATTTGATTATTTGTTCCACTTGTACCTTCTCTCCCCACCCCCCAGCTCAGGGTGGCATAGATACCTGTTCTGACCTTTTAACCATAGTTAGTCAATTTGGGGATCATTCTGTTTGCTTGAGAGCTCACTTCCTTTCCATGATGTGTCACATCTACGTTGCAGCCATGGTTATCACTTGCCAGATTCTTTCCTAACAATGGCTTGCCAGTGGGATTGTGGAGCACTGAAACCATGATGCGTGACAGAATTTCCACCAATCCCTATTTCCCCCCTGGATATTTTAGAGTAATAATTGGTGTAAGTGAAGGCACCAGGCAAGTCTCCCTGGGGAGTGCATACCACAAATGGGGAGCCGCCCATTCTAGTGTTGCCACCCTCCAGACCTCTAGTGGAGGGGGCAAAGAAAGAAGGGCCTCAGGTGATGATGGCAGGGTCTGGGTTTGTTCATATTGGGGGAGGCAGTCCTGGAGGTATTGCAGTTCTGAGCTGTTTAAGGCTTCATTAGGTCAAACGAGCCCTTTGAATTGGGGCCGGAAACTAATTGGCAGCCAGTGCAGTCAGGTCAGGATCAGTGTAATATGGTCAAACTGCCTTGTCCCAGTGAGAAAGTTGGCTGCTGAATTCTGCACCAGCTGCAATTTCCGAACAGTCTTCAGAGGCAGTCCCATGTATAACGCACTGCAGTAGTTGAGTATCACAGCTGTGCAGAACCTCAAGCCCAGCGCTCTAGTTGCCACACAACAATAATAGTGTAATGAATGTTGCTTTATGATATGGGTATGATTTATTTCCCGTGAAATGAATCTTACACTCAGTGTACAACATGCACCTGTGGCCCAAACATTGTGGGGTTTTGGGGCCTCAACTCCCTGGCTTGGACTCCCCCTAGTGGAAGAGGGGAATTGTTCTTTCTGATTTCTCCCCAAGTACCATTTCATCGCAGTACTGAAAAACTCATTTCTCGCAATTCTTTCGCTGTAATTAGGAGGAAAGGTAAGTCACCCGTGAGAATGATTTAAGAGAATTAAGTGAACGCTCCAAAACTTGAATAACTGAGTAAGCTGTTGTCTTTTCGTTAATACTTATTTTTGCAGCTCTGTGTCATGAATCATAAACATAGTCCTTACCATCCTAATGCGAGGGTGGGAAATATTTTACAGTATTCACTTTCCCCCTTTCTCTTTCAGAGTTTTCACGTCTTCCACAATGAATCCAGTTTACAGCCCCGTTCAACCTGGGGCTCCTTATGGAAACCCTAAGAACATGGCCTATACAGGTAAGGTTGCTTATATTACCATGCTCAGAGGCCTAGTTCCCATGCAGGTGATGGAAGGTGGGGGCTAATCATACAATGCTCTTTAATACCCCCACCTCCACTCTCTGCATGTAGAAAGCTAGATCCGGGATGGCAGGTCTTAGCTGGGTTTTAGCCTTGTAAAGTTCTCTCTCTCTCTCTCTCTCTCTCTCTCTCTCTCTCTCTCTCTCTCTCTCTCTTTGTGTTTTGCAGCTGGTTAATTCAGATAAGCTGAACCCTCCCAGGAAGTGGGTTGCTATAACCAAGTTTTGTTGTTCTTCTGGGATCTTGTTGTTACCCCTGGAGTTTCCTTCAGTGCACCAGCTTTTCTTTGATAAGACTTCTCAGGCATGTTCTAATGTGATACTTCAATTTGTGCTTAACATTTGGTATGCCTACCCTATGGGATCTAATCACTTATCTTCAGTCTGCACACCTTAAAAAAGTCAGTGGTTTCTCTCTCTGCTGATGGCTGCTTCCTTCTGCATAAATAACTCTCTGTAGGTTACAGTGATGAACTTTGCCATGAATTAACAACTGATGTAACCTGTGAATATTGCGCAAGAAAACTCATTCATATGTTAGCAATTACATCTGCTGAAAATAGAAAATGTAAAAAAGCCCCTAACACAGTATTTAATGCAAGTGGTTTCTTGTTTTAGTTTCGTGCCCACGCCTCTCAACTTTATAAAGATTTCCTCATTAGGGTTCCTTAGTGAAAAACGCAGATAAAATTTCCTGTAATTATTGGAAGTTGTTTATGTTCTGCAACTGTATTGATGAATCAGCAGCTAGATTTGGAATATATGACATTTCCTTTTTCTTTTTCTATTACTGTGCCCTGTCAGCAACAGTAGACTTAGTAGCAGGACAACACCAGTCACTCTTGGAAGAAACTGTTTGTCCAAATCCTTTCCGGTTCCAATTCAGGCCTGGCTGAGGGATGAAAACTGTCTTGGTTGTTCTGTGGGGTGACGTTTGCTGAGAGGAAGATAAGGGATATGCAACCCTGTCGATTCTGTTAGACCAGGGGTCAACAACCTAAGGCTGATGGGCCACAAGCAGCCCACGGGGATCATTTAACCAGCCCACGAGCTGCCCCTGAACCAAGCCGCCCGGTTGGCGAGTCCCCACGCGCTGCGCTAAACCAGCACGGTGTGGGGACTCGCTTCTGCGGTGCTGGAAACCACGTCTGTGCAGACGCCAGAAAACGCGGGCGTGAGCACTTGTTTGCACATGCAATCTGGCCCACAGAGGGATCTCTGCTGGAGTGAACCGGCCCAGGCAAGGTAAACCTTGCTGACACCTGTGTTAGACCTTTTGATACATTTGGCCATGGTATCCTTCTGGATAGGCGGTCCAGGTTAGGTGTGGGAGGTGCTGTTTGGCAGTGATTCTCTTCCTACTTGGATGGTTGTTTCCTGAAGGTAGTGCTGGGAGATTACAGCTCAGCCCCTTGGCTGTCATACAGCCCCTACTGTCAGAAATTTTTTCCTGATGTTTACTCGGAATCTCCTTTTTTGTAACTTGAATCCATTGGTACTGGTCCTAACCTCCAGAGCGGCGAAAAACAAGCTTGTTCCATCTTCCACATAGCTTTTTATTCTGTGGTTTTATTTTATTATGTAATAATAATAATAATAATAATAATAATAATCTACTTATTTAGTCAAAACAAAATAAAAAATAAAAAAATTCCTTCCAGTAGCACCTTAGAGACCAACTAAGTTTGTTCTTGGTATGAGCTTTCATGTGCATGCACACTTCTTAGCTCATATCAAGAACAAACTTACCGGTAGTTGGTCTCTAAGGTGCTACTGGAAGGATTTTTTTAATTTTGTATTTTGTTTTGACTATGGCAGACCAACACGGCTACCTACCTGTACTTATTTCGTGTAAGCCACCCAGAGAACTTGATATTATGGGGTGGCATGTTGTTGTTTAGTCATTGTCGTATCCGACTCTTCGTGACCCCATGGACCAGAGCACGCCAGGCACTCCTGTCTTCCACTGCCTCCCGCAGTTTGGTCAGACTCATGTTAGTAGCTTCGAGAACACTGTCCAACCATCTCGTCCTCTGTCGTCCCCATCTCCTTGTGCCCTCCATCTTTCCCAACATCAGGTTCTTTTCCAGGGAGTCTTCTCTTCTCATGAGGTGGCCATGCAGGTGCAGGGCCACCCAAGATGGACCTGTCATAGTGGAGAGTTTTGACTAGACATGATCCACCTGGAGCAGGAACTGGCAAGCCACTCCAGTATCCCTGCCAAGAAAACTCCATGGGATGGCATACACACACACCATAAATAGGTACAGTGGTACCTTGGTTCCTGAATGGCTGAGTTGTCGAAAAAAATGGCTCCTGAATGCCACAAACCTGGAAATAAGTGTTCTGGTTTATGAATGTTTTTTGGAAGCCAAACATCTGATGCGGCTTCCGATTGAGTGCAGGAAGCTCCTGCAGCCAATCGAAGCCGCACCTTGGTTTTCGAATGGTTTCTGGAGTCGGACTCCCAGAATGGATTAAGTTCGAGAACCCAAGGTACCACTGTAATAGAAAATGGGGCCAGTATCTTTCTGTCCTAGATCTCTTGGTCACTTTGCAGACAGGAGTGATGCTCAACTGTTCTGGGATGCTTATATTCCTGCACCAGTTGCCACAATATAACAGACTATTGTTAAGTCTACAACTGCCATGTTGTAGCTCTTGAAAGAAGCTGCCATGTGTCCTACAGAGCCTGGTTGTTTTGTTTGGAAGTGTCTTCATTCCTGCTGCCGCAGCCGGGAGCAAGAGACTGTCTCTGAAAAACCTTCTCAGTAGGAAGTTAGGAAGATGGGCATTTTGACCAATGCCAGTTGGCATGAAGGGACCTAAAATATGAGCTGAGCATCTAGTGCATAGAAAGGTGAAGGAATGGGGCAGCTTAAGAGGTGCAGATACCTGGGGAGAGAGAGAACCTGAGGAGGAATGATGTAATGGCTGGTGATCCATATAAATTGCATAAGAGGCAAACCTGCACAGGATCTGGAAACAGAACGATATATTGGAACAGACAGAGTGTTCCAGCAGAAAATCAGGAAATGGCTATAAGGGAATAAGAGTTCAGGAGAGGCTGAGAATAAGCATTCATGTCATGTCAGAGCTTGGTTCTTTGTGTGTCTTTGTAAAATGCATGAAGATAAATGTTGTTTAATAGCATTAAAATATGTTAACCTGCTAAACGTAGAAGACAAGCTTATGGGGCTCTGATAATCTAATGTGTTCTGTAGGCAGCTGTATAAAAGATATGCATTTAAAACTTATTTCAGACTCATAGGGCACAATAGGAAAATAGGAAGTTTTGTTTGTGGCATTGGCTGCTGAAGGAGAAAAGGGCTTTATTTACTAAAATAACAAATAACCCTGTTGCATTTAGACTAACAAAGGTGCCACAAGACATATCTGTAGCTGACAAAGGTAGCACTCAGTCTCCTTGCATTTGTAAGCACTTGTTTTCTCTCAAGTGATGCAGTATACATTTTGTTCAGAGTTTTCCATGAATTATCTTCCTCTGGCTGAGGTTGTATATTGAATAGCTTTTTTTTTATCTCCTTATTTCGATGTGCTTTCTCCTTCAAATTCAGCATTATTATTCGTGCTGAATCTATATTGTGAAATAGCGTGAAGCAAAATGGCTGGAATGATGCTGAAATGTTGACTGAGCCTTATGTATTGGAATGGATTGTTGCCCTCCTTTTGCATGACTGCAGTTTAGCAAAAATGTCAAACGCCTTGGCTTTACTCTGCCTGCATGTCAGTGACAGGTAACTGCTCTGTCTGTCTTAACATCCGATGAATCAAATGAGCTATATGAATTGATTACACCAAAGTGTTTTATTTTATCTACCTCGTCTTTTGAAAGGGTAGGCTGCAATTTGAGTAGCTGTTGGTCCAAATAAAAGGCTATTTACTCACTTTCAGGACCAACACTGTTCCAGTGACCTGCTGAAAACCCTAGTGCTCTATCTAATTTGAATTTATTTAAAATAGATAAGTCCCCCTCCCCAAAAGCAGGGATGGAGAAGCTAGTATCCTCTAGATCAGACATAGGCAAACTACAATTCCCATCACCCCTAGCTAACAGGACCAGTGGTCGGGGATGATGGGAATTGTAGTCCCAAGCATCTGGAAGGCCGGAATTTGCCTATGCCTACTCTAGATATTGTTGGGCTCCCATAAACTCCATCCAACATGGTTAATGGCTCAAGGATAGTGGGATTTGCAGTCAGGCAACATGTAGAGGGCCACATCTCTCCCTATCTGTTGTAAAGGATGTGCAGTCCTCATATGATGGTTAAAGAGTGATGCTCCAATTCTCAATATAGTGTATATACAATCGGTAAGCTTATCACAGTTTAAATAACCCGAGCCAGGACGAGACAACTGCACAGCTAGTTGAACACACCAAAGAGTTCTTAGTGTTTGTGTTCTTTGTGCACCCTGCCCATTGCTTCATAATAAGTTGTTTGTGACACTAAGGAGACTTAAAAAAAAAAGATATATGATATGATGTGATAATGAGATTTGAGGTGCCAAGAAGAAATACAACCCCCCCCCCCCAAACACACACACACACACACACCACTGGGTATGGCTAAATTATAGGATGTACTTAAAATAACTATTTGAATCCAACTGATTGATAATATTTACAGGTGTGGCAAGGAGGCTGCTGTTGATGCTGTTTGCCATAGCGTACAACATTGATGTTATATCAAAATGTCAGCGGGGGTGGGGGTTATTGGGTTGTTTTTATTTGGATTATGTATTTTGTGGTTTTATATTTTGATTTTATTCTGTGAACCTTCCTGAGACCTCTGGCTTTAGGGTGGTGTATAAATTCATTTAAACAAACAAACAAACAAACAAACAAATCATGTGCATTGTGTATAATGCTGTGATCCAGAGGGTGGGATGTAAAACTAGCTCAGATCTGCACAACATGGCCTACTGCATTGGGTTGGCAATTAGCTTGGGGACACCAGTGAAACAGCACAAGATGCAAGAGGTGTGTCCCAAGACCCCCTACTAATACCGCAAAATATTATGTTTGGTGCAACTTAAATTTAGTGCGGTTCTTGGATTCCACCGACTGAGCCATGTCTGATCTGATAGCTTCATCAGCATCCTCTGAGACCGCCCAAGGCATTTTATATGCTGGCTTTACCAATCTGAAATTAATATACATATATATAAAGTTTGTATCCTTTGAATGAGTTACCTATGAAATATGTTGGAATAGAGGATGTAGTCTCTGTATGCACATGCTTTCTCCATGCATAATGTTCCAAGGGAACCCTGAGCTTACCCTTGCGGTCTTATGATGCAGTCAAATGCCACAACTATGTTGCTTTGGCTAACATGCTATAACATGGGCTCCTCGATCAATCTTTCCAAGATTATGGAACGTAAAGGTGAATTAATTTAGAGGCCATAGCAAAATGTTTTTAGGTATGTTAGTATCTGGTTCCATTTTATATTTTTCTATATCCTGCTTCTATTTTTTTTAAAATTAAAATTATTATTAAAAGAGAGTGCTTCAGTGAAAAACCGGGGGGGGGGGGATATGCTTTGATAAAGTATTGTGAGCAGTTACAGAAAATAAAACCCGATGCCAGCCAGCAAACACACACACACACACACACACACACACACACACAAAACAACATACACACAGTACGTTCCTGAGCACAATTCAAAGTGTTGGTGCTGACCTTTAAAGCCCTAAATGGCCTCGGTCCAGTATACCTGAAGGAGTGTCTCTACCCCCATCGTTCTGCCCGGACACTGGGGTCCAGTGCTGAGGGCCTTCTGGCGGTTCCCTCACTACGAGAAGCCAAGTTACAGGGAACTAGGCAGAGGGCCTTCTCAGTAGTGGCACCCGCCCTGTGGAATGCCCTCCCACCAGATGTCAGAGAAAAAAACAACTATCAGACTTTTAGAAGACATCTGAAGGCAGCCCTGTTTAGGGAGGCTTTTAATGTTTAATAGATTATTGCATTTTAATGTTCTGTTGGAAGCCGCCCAGAGTGGCTGGAGAAACCCAGCCAGATGGTATAAATAATAAATTATTATTATTATTATTATTATTATTATTATTATTATTATTATTATTACTACTACTACTACTACTACTACTTATGAGTGTTTATGTGAAGATGCCATGTTTGCTGATTCAGGTATTTGAAACAAACACCATTTAAAAGTTTAGGATCCTTTGCTTTCTTTCTGGACCCCGATTTGGATGAGCCCGAAGCTCCCATTTACTGCCCTCATCTTCCCATTCAGCAAATATTCTGTGGAGTATCAGCCATTCTGTTACCTAATTCTATTGCCATGGATTTGTGGAGGGCCAGAGGACTAACCTCATCATAATGAACTCAAAGGTGCTCCCCAGGGCATCCCATAATATAATTTAGCTCTTCTAGTAAGAGCCGCAATTTGATCTATTTCTCTTTGCCATTGAGTGGCGATAGTAATTAAATAGTGATGTTTTGAAAAATCAGCAGAGGTAACTTAGCTGGATAAAGCATTCACCAATAAATGCACTCATAATTTTTTCCCTGTTGATGAAGTGTCTCCTTGATTCAACAGGAAAAGTATATTGACAGGGCTAGAAAAATAATTCTAGTGTCTAGGCAGTGCCAGCATCAATCTTTCATGCACTCGACTTGCAGAAGCTTGAATAAATATTTCAAAGTAGTAAGACTCAGCATTAAACTTCTACGAGTTCACACACCTGGGATTTTTCCAGCCTTGCATATTGAGCAACTATGAAGTTCTTTTCTCTTTACATTGCATTAATGAGTGTGTGCGGCATTTAAAGAAATATCCCAGCATGATACTTGAACATATGTATGTATTGATGATTTCACTTGTCTTAGGTAGTGAAATGGCAGTTGTAATAGTGGTGGCAGTAGTAGTAGTATTGAGTGTGTGGTTTTTTATTATTAGTATTATTTATATGCCACCCATCTGACTGAGTTGCCCCAGCCATTCTGGGCAGCTCCCAACCAAACTTGAACTTGAACTTACTATTTGAGCCTCTTTTGAGCAAGTCATGACATGACCTCTCAGCCTAATCTATCTTGTGAGATACCTGTAAATAATCAGAGCCCTGTTGGATCAGACCAAAAGCTGGTCTAATCCAGCTTCCTTTGTTCACAGTGGCCAACCAAAGGCCTGTTGGAAACCACAAGCCGCCTTTGTGCAACCCTTTATCTTTCTAGAAAGCGTGGGCCAAATTTCCACAGTGGGTGGTTTTGTTTGTCTCCGACCAGTGTCACACTCTGGCTCCTTGGCACCAGAATATATCCCCATAGGAGACAATGCAGGATTTAAGAGAGAGCAGATAACAAAGGTTTATTCAGGAGAGGTATGCTGAAGGCTCCTCTTCAAACGTCTGCTAATTTCAGCTATTTGCAGTTGTAGGCTTATTATTTCCTCCCCCCTCCAGTGGCTGCAATCCACCTGAAGCATCTTTTGTTTTCACTAGCAGAATTGAGAGAGGTAAGAGGGTTGAGGTTTGATAGGTGGGAGAGTCAGCCTGCTAAGATGTCTAGGAATGAAGCTGTTGGCTCTGTTGAGTGCTTTTGAGCAAAACTGTATGGAATTGAGGGACCAGATGAATGTGCATTCCAGCTAATCAGGTACTCAAATGACCTTTATTTGCCCTGTTGGAGGTCCCGGGGAGAGATGGAATCGCTTGAAAAGAAAATGGAAGGCAAATTCAAACACGGAAATGCTTAACAAGGTCCCCAGGAATGTAAGTGAATGCACAAAAGGCAGGAAAACTTAGATGTTGCCAGTGTGAGAAGCCATACACAGAGCACTGATGAATCAATTGAACCACTAGAGTCCTTAGATGTTTGTCTTGGCTGCCCAGGAGGCAAAGAGTTGTCATAAGAGTGGCTTTTATTTTAAAAACCATGAAACAGAAAACTTCAGGATGGAGAAGAAAAGCCCAGGCACAAAATATATCAAAAGCTCTTCATGTCCTACCATTTTTCTTGCATGGGGTGAGCTAAATCTGAATTACAAAAGAGAACAGAACTATTTTTTTTGTTGCCTAAAGATCCCTCAACATTTTAATGAAAAAGACTCCCATTTATTCATATGAGAAATATCTGTGCTGTTATCGTAAGACTGTTCATGCTGGGCTGAGGCAACAGTCCACATAATCAGCCGCATCAAGGATTTTCACAACTCTAGGCCAGGTGACATTTCCTGTCCGTTAGCAAGTCCCCGGAATTCTTAAAAACCAGCGTTTTGGAATGACAAAATCCACATTAGCAAGGGGCGGGGGAGGAGCACAACAGCACCAACGGCAGCAAGAGCAGGCAGAGGACTGGGAAAGGAGGTCTTGGAAAAGCAGCATTTGCTACCATCAAACAGAGCCACATGTCATGCCCATAGCAGCAGCTCCCACCCACCCCGGTCAGGCTTGGGGTCTGGTTTCATTACAGGCTGCAGCCAAGGGTCATGTGGGTCAGAGGCAGAAGGCATGGATGGGCTAGTGGTCAGACAGTGGATTTGGCAAACAAGAGGAAAGACGCAGTCAAAAGCACACTTGTGGTCTAACACCAGGTTGGATGAACAAACACCTAAGTTCTAGAGCAGGCTTCCTCAACCTTGGCCCTCCAGATGCTTTTGGCCTACAACTCCCATGATCCCTAGCTAGCAGGACCAGTGGTCAGGGATGATGGGAACTGTAGCCTCAAAACATCTGGAGGGCCGAGGTTGAGGAAGCCTGCTCTAGACTATGGTTTGAAGGCCCATGAAGCTAAGCAGGCCTGGATGGGCGACTGCCTGGGAGCCACGTGTGCTATAAACATACAGATAACATGGAACAATAAAGTATAAATACATTATCATAGTCTTCTTTTAAATGAACATGAAACAAAATTACCAAAGTGCTTTTTTGTAGAAACATATACAGAAATGTGAAATATATGAAATACATATATGACTGTGTCTCTTCTGAACTGGTCTTTGACCGTAATAATAAATTATTACTAGTACTATTACTATGTGTGTGTCTCAAGAAAACATATTTAACACAACCAAAATAAAAACAGGACACTTAAAGATGATACAGCCTCCCCCCCCCCCAAATTGAGAACAATAAAAACCTGATTAGTAAAACTCAAAATGTCGTCTTTAAAACCCTCTCTTTAACAATATATGCAGAGATAGCTAAATCACAATCATGAAAATAAACAGACAATTTTTAGTGACGCATTGGACCTATTATATAAACTGGAATCAGCTGCCTGTGCAGTCAGGTACTACTAATGAAACCAGTTTTCTGAAGATGAGAGGTTTTAGCAGGTGCATTGTTTAAGCTAAATGGAACGGAATGAAGAGATGATTTTAACCGCTTACTGGTATAAAGTACCTAGAACTAAATAAATAGGTGGTATGTTAGAAAACCTGGAAACAAGCAGAGGAGAAACATTGAAGGAGAAAATCCTACATGTGTGTTCACAGCAAAGAGAGGAAATCCACTTCATCGAGGAGTTAAACTGTAGGACCCAGTGCAGCTCCCTCTTCACCAGCAATTTGACAGCCAGCTGATGTACATTTTTAATGGTCTCAAGGATGCGTGGTGATTGGTGTGGTGACACTCGAAATGCACCACCAGAAGAGCGCCAGATCTACAAGTGCAGATGTTGCCAAGTGTTTTCAAAGCTCTGACCAATGTAAAGATTTTCACATGAGCATTTGATGGCATAAACCAATGAGGGCAGCCAAAAGTAGTAAAGTTTTTGTGCATTTTAATGGTCAGCTGGACTACTTGTTCTGAATCGAAACAATTTCCACACTGGCGATGTCCATAAGGTGCCCAAGTGGGCTGTTGAACTATGCACATCATTACAAACCAACCAGTCTTTGCAATTCCTGGCTCTTTTATAAGCATTTAGAAGTTTCTTTTCATGGCTGCTACATTGCGTAGCAAGTGCCTATATATATATATATATATATATATATATATATATATATATATATATAGTGCACTGCAAAGATTTGCTTACATAATCACAAGTAAAGCTGCAAGTGACTGACTCTATTCTGGGCACTTTTTGAAGCTTTCTGAACCGAGCACATTCCTATTTGAGCTCAAAGCTTTGGATTTGGTTGATGTAATTATGTTCTTAGAATAGTCTCTGCTCAAAAGAGAAACCTGTACTTGCAAGGCCCCTGCGCTGAAATCTCTTAAATTAGCACAGTTACATCTGAGTGGAAGGAATTGCCCAAAAAGGAAATTCTGTGTAATCATAATATGGTACAGATAGCTGTCAGATCTTAGATGGACATTTTAATCTGTTTACTCCCTGTATAGTCCGATGCTGAAATACACTCCTTTAATCAGTATCTTCAGTTGAGAGAGCAAAACATCTGAATTCCACTGTTGAACTCTCTGTTTACTTTTTTGGCTAGAACTTGGTGCTAGTCGATAGGCTAAATCCCTGCCCTGCCCGGGTTCAGATCACCTGTTCAAGGTCTTCTGCAGACTAGAAGGCTAGAAACACGCTCTCCTTACCACAAGAGAAAGGCGAGGTGCTTAGGATTCAGGGGCAGATTGTGCAAGTTCCAGCTTGGTGACATTTGTGGAGAATTTCAGCCTCATTGACCTTGATTCTCTTTAGCGCACGGGAGTGCATTTTTGCATCTGTTGTTCACAGCGTTACAAACCTGTGCCTTAATTCTGGTTTGCAGCGTAACTTTACAAATGATTTCCCAGGGGAATGTGCTGTGCTGCTGGCCCCAATTAAAACAAAGGGTGAGAGGGAAAACTGCTGGCTCTTATGCCTTCTGGTGTTCAAGCAGCCTAATCCTCTCCTTTTAATAAACAAAACAAAAAAAGATTATTTGAGGATCTTACAAGGGCAAGCACATTGTGTTCCTCTGTTCCTTTTTTTAATGATAACTATGAATGACTCACAGCTTTGAGGCTTCACAGGTAAAAGCCACAGTAGGGGGTGTGTGTGTGTGTGTGTGTGTGTGTGTGTGTGTTTTCCTTGTCTTGAGGATGGCTTTGAGCAGGGTCAGGCAATTGTTTAGTCTCCCCAGCCAACAAGTCCAGTCACTTGTCCAGTCGCTCTGTACTTGTTCCTTGATCTCAGGCCAGTTTTTTTGCTGATATGATCAGCTATATTGACCCTTCCAACTCTACAGTTCTGTGATTCTATGAATTGATCACTGTAATGTATTAGAGCAGGGAACAGCAGACTTTTTCAGCAGGGGGCCGGTCCAATGTTCCTCAGACCTTGTGGGAGGCCGGACTTTGTTATGGGGGGGGGGGGAATGAACGAATTCCTATGCCCCACAAATAACCCAGAGATGCAATTTAAATAAAAGCACACATTATACTCATGTAAAAACATGCTGATTCCCAGACTGTCTGCGGGCTGGATTGAGAAGGTGATTGGGCTGCATCCGGCCCACAGGCCTTAGGTTGCCTTCCCTTTATTAGAGGCAGCGATGCCTTTGAGGACGACTTGCAAAATGCAGTTGGATCACAATACCATTGGGTTGTTGACTAAAACTGATCAGTGGGAATATAAATCTCCTTGTTGCTGAAATAACTTCACTAACTCCCAGATACTTTACAGGCCCAGTGCTTTTTGACTAACCTACAGAACCTGTAGGAATGCCTTCTCCCCAGAACAACCTGCCCTGTGTATTATGGCAATCTTTGGACAGTTAACAGGTAGGTAGCCTTGTTGGTCTGCCATAGTCAAAACAAATAAAAAAATGAAAAAAAAATCCTTCCAGTAGCACCTTAGAGATCAACTGTTTGTTCTTGGTATGAGCTTTCGTGTGCATGCACACTTCTTCAGATACACTGAAACAGAAGTTATAAGGGTCTGGTGACTTCTGTTTCAGTGTATCTGAAGAAGTGTGCATGCACACGAAAGCTCATACCAAGAACAAACTTAGTTGGTCTCTGAGGTGCTACTGGAAGAAATTTTTTAATTTTAATTTTGTTTAATCTTTGGACAGTTTCCCTCAGGGACTCCTGCTATCTGAGGCAAGGTGGCAGTTACCAGAGAGACCTATTTGTGTGATGTGAAATTTCTTTCCAACGGAGATTTGCCTGGCAGCATCATTATTATTTTTTGCACCAGGCAAGGACATATTTCTTCTCCCAGTCTCTTAAAGTATTTGTTTCCCTGCTGCAAGTGACTCTATGCTACTTTCAATTGGGTTTTTGTTTTTTGTTTTGCGTTGCGATCTTTATAGTGGTTTGGTATGGTAAAAAAAAAAAAGGTAAAGGACCCCTGGATGGTTAATTCCAGTCAAAGGCGACTCTGCGGTTGTGGCGCTTATCTCGCTTTCAGGCCGAAGGAGCCAGTGTTTGTCCACAGACAGTTTTCTGGGTCATGAGCCAGCATGACTAAACCGCTACTGGCGCACGGAGGACCGTGACAAGTGCCAGAGTGCATGGAAACACCGTTTACCTTCCCACCGCAGTGGTACCTATTTATCTACTTGCACTGGTGTGCTTTCGAACTGCTAGGTTGGCAGGAGCTGGGACAGAGCAACGGGAGCTCACTCCGTCACGGGGATTCGAACCACCAACCTTCCAATCGGCAATCCCAAGAGGCTCAGTGGTTTAGACCACAACGCCAGGTTTGGTATGGAAGAGCAGTCCATCACGCAAGCCCTGCCTGCAGTCCGAAGTTTAGTTCAGTTCAGTTTGGATGTAGGCTTACTAGTCAGTGAAAGCCAGGCCTCAAAAGACCCTTCTCTGTGCATATCATGAGGACACATAGCAGGCCTTTTACCTTTACCTTTTCAGCAGGTGAGCTCAGAGTGCCAGTGGCCACTAGGAGCAGCATTGGCAATGTCAATGGGAGCCTCAGGCTTCCTATAGAGGAACAGCAGATCAGATATTTGCTAGAGGCATACAGTAATTGGATTCATTCTTGGAAAAGGGAGCATTCCTGCCTCTGGTAATCTTTTTCAAAAGAAATATTTTTATTGAGATGACAGATTATGAGTGGAGCAACGCTTGAAAATACACACATTCTCATATACAGTGTTAGAAAGAGATATGAAAGCTAGGAGCTAAATGGCACCTTAAACCTAGGTTACGGGCGCAACAACGGAATGCCTAGGCACATTTTTTAATAACAAGAATACAAAGCTGAAAATGAATGAATGCAGCTAAAATGTTACGTTCATTTTTCACATGGTCTAGTCCTTCCTATGCCCTCCCCCCACTAATATTCTTAAGTGGGTCTCTTCTCCAGTCTTCAGAGAATAGCTGGAAGTGGGGAGGCAGAAAAAGGTCCCCCTTTCCTTCCACTCTGCAGTTTTAATCTGAAATTTTAGGCGCAGTACTGCGCCCAGAGCTCAGAAACTGCTCACGCTAATGAAATTCCCTGTCACAAACTGTGCCTAGAGCAGGGGTCAGCAAACTTTTCAGCAGGGGGCCGGTCCACTGTCCCTCAGACCTTGTGGGGGGCCGGACTATATTTGGGGGGGGGGAGAAAAAGAACGAATTTCTATGCCCCACAAATAACCCAGAGATGCATTTTAAACAAAAGCACACATTCTACTCATGTAAAAACACCAGGCAGGCCCCACAAATAACCCAGAGATGTATTTTAAATAAAAGCACACATTCTACTCATGTAAAAACACGCTGTTTCCCGGGCCGCCAACGGGCCAGATTTAGAAGGTGATTGGGCCGGATCCGGCTGGAGCGGTGTCTATTTATCTACTTGCACTTTGATGTGCTTTCGAACTGCTAGGTTGGCAGGAGCAGGGACTGAGCGACGGGAGCTCACCCCTTCGTGAACCACCGACCTTCTGATTGGCAAGCCCTAGGCTCTGTGGTTTAACCCACAGCACCACCTGCCTCCCTTACTTTCCTTACCCTATCCTAATTAACTCTTTTGCTGTTTCTCTTGGTCCCAGAATTCTACTCTTTGCCTTGGTTGGGAAGAAGGCATTGTCCACAGCTTTCTGTTTCTTTGATTTGCTGAGTGTTGCAGCTTCAACCATGAAAGAGGATGAATGTTGTGGTGGTGGTGGTGGGGAGCAGGCTATCATAGATATGCTTTAGCTTTATACATGATTTGCGGAATTTGGCTTTCTATAATTTTTTGTTTCGTATTTCTGGGCGTAATTTTGCGTATAATTTGCTGGGTTTTTAAAACAACAACCCATGATGCAGGAGTAGCACAGACATAGGTGAACGAGGCTTGATGAAAGAGGCTGTTTGATGCAAGCAAAGCTCATCTGGGTCAGAACCACCAAAAACTGTGTATAAATCCATTCAAAGCAGAGTCCTCCTTCATTTTTACCCGGCACCAACTCTTACTTCCTTTTGTCTTCCTTTTGTCACTTGCTTTCCTCATGTTCTGCCTTTTAAAACATAAGCTGAATTAGATTTTTTTAATGCTTGTTTTATTCCCTCTGTTGTCTTTATTTTTATGTTTTGCCAGCTTGGTATATTTCATTGTTTTAACTCCTCCGCTTTAAATTGCTGGATTGTGGGCCAACTCACAGTCTAAACAAATAAATAGAGGTGGAGAGTGGAGGCTGAGGTCTGAGAAGGTTATGTAAAACAAAAAAACAAAAAAAGGGAGAAAATAAAGCAGAGTAAAGCCCTGGTGGGTGGGAGGGAGAGGGTGGCAGGAGAAAGCATTGTTTGGAAAAGAGAACATAAGGAGTGATGATGCTGGTGGCATCCAGATGCTATTTAGCACATCTGGAAGGTAGGGAAACCTGCTTCTACCCCCTTTTTAGCAGTCCAGTTGCCAGACCCAGTTATTAAGTTGCCAGGGCACCCTGGAAATTCCCATCCCTGGAAATTGCACCCACATGCATGCCCACCCATACCACTAAAATAGTTATTTAGCAGAGTGGTGCTGCCAGATTTGAGTTTTCTTGTTTAGCTTGCTCTCTACCACACAACAAACATTTCTTGTTCCTTTAGTGCAGGGGTCAGCAAACTTTTTCAGCAGGGGGCCGGGCCACTGTCCCTAAGACCTTGTGGGGGGCTGGACCATATTTTGGGGGGAAAATGAACGAATTCCTATGCCTCACAAATAACCCAGAGATGCATTTTCAATAAAAGCACACCTTCTACGCATGTAAAAACACCAGGCAGGCCCCACAAATAACCCAGAGATGCATTTTAAATAAAAGGACACATTCTACTCATGTAAAAACACACTGATTCCCAGACCGTCCATGGGCCGGATTGAGAGGGCAATTGGGCCAGATCCAGCTTCCGGGCCTTAGTTTGCCTACCCATGCTGTAGTGTGTCTGTGTTTCTCTCAAAATCTGGAGGACGTGCAAGGCTTGATTTTGCTCTGAAACATTCTCCCCGTGTCCCTTTCTCTCCCTGTGCTCTTGCTGGCTTTCGTCCTCATTTCATCTAACCCAGTACTGGCCTGGAATGTTAATGCATCTGCAGCCAGAGATGATTTATCAGTTCCCAGAGCTCTGGCTAGGACAACAGGAAGAAAATATTGTCTCAATGAGCTTGCTTGGCACTGTTCAAATACACGAGTCCGGAAAGACTTTCCAGTGCTTTGGCCTCCACCAGTTTGTATTGTGCCTGGTTGAAAGGGAGTTTTTTCAACAGGGTGTTTGTCTCTAGATTCAGCACTAACCTGCCATCAATTTTTTTAAATGCAAGAGGTAAATGGCAGGCTCTGTTCCCAGACCCAGAAGCCCTCATCTCGGCTGCACTGGGTGACCCCCTCCAACTCAACACAAGCACCTGCTACTGGTTTTGTGCTGAAAGAGTTCCTGGAAACAAACCCTGGTATTTCATATTGCCCATGTGTTCAGGAAGGGCAATAAAACCGAAGCATTTGTTTTTATGGTGTGCTACTTAATGATGAGCACCCCCCCCCCAATCCAGCTTTGCTGAATTTGGAATGGGGTTAGGTAAAAGGATTTTTTTGGGGGGGGATCCCAAGCAATAAAATACTTTATTTCTGAGCCTTTTTCGTAGTGTTGTATCCAACTAAGTTCTACTTAGAATGGATCCGTTGAAATAAATAAACTAAGTTCAACTTAGAATGGACCCGTTGAAATAAATAAACTAAGTTCGACTTAGAATGGATCTGTTGAAATAAATGAATCTAAGTTAGACACTTCATAACTTCAAAATTACCGGTATTATCAAAATGGTGGTAGGCAGGGAAACCATGCAGCTGGGCCTTTGTTAAGCCCTCAGCCTTTTTGCAGCAGCACCCTGGGCTCAAGGATCCATAAGAAATGTGGTTCCTGCTAGGAGATTTCCGTCATGGATTCTTGTGCCCAGATGCTGCAGCAGCAGGAGTAGTGCCGAGAGCCTAACTGAGCGGCAATCTCTGTCCTTGGAAGAGAGGGGGAAGTTGCCACGGCAGCGGAGAGAGTTAGATGGCAGCAACCAAGCCTGGAATGAGCTGTATTTGGACTCGGTATGTAACAATTCAGGGAGGCAAAACCAGCAGCTTTACCATCCTAACCCCCTTGTATATCATGCATGTCCAACAGGTCGATCGCGGGGTGCCCCTGGTCGATTGCGGGTTCCTGATTGTTCAGCCAAAATAATAATAATAATAATCCCCCCAAAGAAAGCTCAACAACTCCAATGGGTAGATCACTGCCAGTTTTTTTTTATAGTTGGAGTAGATCACAGTCTCTCTTCTTTTATCTACATATACCCTTACTGCTCTTACCTAACTTGTATGGTTTCTAAGGTCACTCAAATGCTGGCATAGTTATCATACCCTTACTATAATTCTGAACATATGCTTTATATTTGTCCCACTTTTCTTCAATTTTTTGTTTGGAATTGCCCCTCAGGCTGTTAGTGAGCTGAGCCATTTCGGCAAACTCCTGTAATTTGTATTGCCACTCTGTTACAGTTGGGGCTTCTAGATCTTTCCACCCCATAGCTATCAGAGTCCGTGCTGCTGCCGTTGCGTATAAAAATATCTCTTTTAGATTATTGGGGTGTCTTTATCAATAATACTTAATAGAAAAGCCTCTGGTTTTTTAGAAAAGGTAATTCCAAAGATTTTTTTTAATTCTTCGTATATTAATCCCCAGAATATTTTGATCTTTTTACATGTCCACCACATCCTGTTTTTTCAACATCACGGTATATCGCCAACCGTGATGTTTGGCTGGCGATACACCATGATGTCAAAAAGCTGATATCGCCCAGCCCCACTCAGCACAATGGCTAGTGCTGCTTTTAAATTTCAATCTGAACTGATTCAGATTGGAACTGTTGCAAGACAAAATATGTTCATCTTAAATTGCAGTGGAAGTGAGCTATTGCAAGGTTCTCTGGTTTGATCTAGCATTTCATTTCTCACGTAGAGCCCTGCTTCTCTGCCTCCCCCCACATGTGTGTGTAATGAGATTGCTTAGGAAATTTCACTGAAAAAACCAAACACCCAGTGATACTTGAGCTGAATTTTCATTGTAATGATTTAGTCCATAAAGCTATCTGAGCCCCATAGAAATGAGAGTACCTTAACCTGTCTTATCCTCTATGACATGGGTAGGCAAACTAAGGCCCGGGGCCCGGATGCGGCCCAATCGCCTTCTCAATCCAACCCGCGGACGGTCCAGGAATCAGCGTGTTTTTACATGAGTAGAATGTGTCTTTTTATTTAAAATGCATCTCTGGGTTATTTGTGAGGCCTGCTGCCTGGTGTTTTTACATGAGTAGCAGGTGTGCTTTTATTGTGTACTAGCTGGCCTGGCCACGTGTTGGGGTGGCTTTTTTATGAAATGGAAAAGGAAGGGGTGTGTGTGTGTGTGTGTGTGTGTGTGTGTGTATATATATATATATATATATATATATATATATATATATATATATATAAACAAACTGCATGCCCACAGGTTCTCCCGTTGAATTTCCGCCTGCCTCCTCTCTGTCTTTCCCCCCGTTTTTGCCTGCTACCTTCCCCTCCCCCGCACTTTACCTGGTCACCCCGAAACTCTGTTGTATAATTGCAAATGGAGCTCGGGTTCTGGAAAGCGGCTGTCGATTGCTGTGGCCTGGGAAGGCGCGCACACACACGGTTTATTCAGGGGTTGGTGGCCTCCATTTTTGCCCCGCATTACCATAGCAACCTGGCCTCGCAACGCCGCTTGGCCTCAAAGCCCGGCTTCTCTCCTGTCTCTTGAGTTTTGGTCGTGTAGTAGCAGCTCTATCGCCGCTGCCCCCCGCCTCTCTGCAAACAGCTGCCTGCTTGTTATGCGTTGTCGGGGTCCTTGAGGCGGCGGCTGAAAGTTAGGCCGCAAATGGCGGACAGCCGTTTGAGGCGGTGGCTGCAAGTTGTCGCCTCGGGAGTTGGGTGGCGCCTTTCTATTGGTTGCTGGTTGTGATGTCAGTGCTGTTGCTGGTGACATCTAATAGGCGTGACAATTTTTTTGCATATATTCTTTATTTTAGGTATGTCAGGTATAGTTTTTTTGAAATTTAATTATCCTATGTTATTCCCTGATGGTCATGGAATGCTGTGTCCTAATTTGATGCTGTTTGGTCCAGCAGTTACGGAGCAAGTTGGTAACACTCGCGCACGCAATGGGAACATGTTTATATATATAGATGCATCTCTGGGTTATTTGTGGGGCATAGGAATTCATTCATTTTTTTTTCAAAATATAGTCTGCCCCCCCACAAGGTCTGAGGGACAGTGGACCGGCCCCTGGTGAAAAAGTTTGCTGACCCCTGCTTTATGAAGCAGTTATTGTAGCTGGGCAGTTATAGTTTTGCATTTGACATTATTGCCTTCCCTGTCCTCTTGAGGATTATGTTTCTGCCTCTCATTTATTAAATGCCTTACATGTTCTAAGAATGAGCATTCTCCTCCTCTAGGGAGAGGCATTTAGCTGCCTCTTTTATTGGGGTCCCCAGGAGGTAAAGTGCATGGTAATAATCATCAGTGGGAGGTGATAGCAGGAAGACTCATGTTAGCTTAAGGGAAAGAAAGAACCACGTGGGTGGCACTCATGTGATGCTGCTGTCTGTCTGCCTTTGATCATTTGACTCAGAGCTGCTTTCACTTCAGCCCCTTGCTATCTTTCCTCAGGTAAGGACCATTTCCTCCCCCCCTTTTTATTTTGGAAGTGTGATCTATGGGGTGCAGGCAAGGAATCTGCTCAAAAGCCACTGAAATTTTGCAGGCTGGTTTTATTATTGTTCTAGATTCAGGTAGGTAGCCGTATTGGTCTGACGCAGTCGGAATATATATATATATATATATATATATATATATATATATATATATATATATATATTGTCCAGTAGCACCTTAGAGACTAACTAAGTTTGTTCTTAGTATAAGCTTTCATGTGAATGCACACTTCTGCACACAAAAGCTTGCACCAGAGAGCCAGTGTGGTGTAATGGTTAAGAGTGGTAGACTCGTAATCTGGGGAACTGGGTTTGTGTCTCCACTCCTCCACATGTAGCTGCTGGGTGACCTTGGGCTAGTCACACTTTTCTGAAGTCTCTCAGCCCCACTCACCTCACAGAGTGTTTGTTGTGGGGGAGGAAGGGAAAGGAGAATGTGAGCCACTTTGAGACTCCTTCGGGTAGTGATAAAGCGGGATATCAAATCCAAACTCCTCCTCCTCCTCCTCCTCCTCTTCTTCTTCTTCTTCTTCTTCTTCTTCTTCTTCTTCTTCTTCTTCTTCTTCTTCTACACCAAGGACAAACTTAGTTGGTCTCTAAGGTGCTACTGGACATTTTTTAAAATTGTTATTTTGAAAGCAGAATAGCATTATAGTGGTACCTCGGTTTAAGAACAGTCCTGTTTACGAACAATTCAGTTTACGAACTCCGCAAAACCGGAAGTAGTGTCCCGGTTTGCAAACTTTACCTCGGTCCAAGAATAGAATCTGAACGTTGGAAGGCCACCGGCAGTGGGAGGCCTCATTAGGGAAAGCATGCCTCAGTTTAAGAACAGTTTCGGTTTAAGAACGGACTTCTGGAATGGATTACGTTCGTAAACCGAGGGTACCACTGTACCCAGTTTAGCAGGTTGTTTAACTTGCATGCATTGCTTACTACTTCAGATGAATAAAAAGTATGAATCAAGAGAATTTGTGACTGGTGAATCATGTAAGTCCCAGAGCACAGCCGTCTAGGACTGGATGCTGAGCTTGCCACAGTCTAGAAAAGTTGCTAAAGTATGGAGATTACAGAGTAAAATTAGGGAGACCTGAATTTGGATCTCACCAACATTTATTCTTTTGTGTCAAGTTCTCTCTCCTTCATACTGGAAAGTGAAGGCTTGCCAATTTTTCTGTTGTGTTATCAGCATACTGTTTTGCTTGCTTCCCACCTGCTCATCCCGGTTCTTCTTAACAGACTGGCATGGGTATAAAAACTCTTACCACAATGTTTCAACTTTAGTAATGGTACTTAAGCAGTTATCAGGGGGATGGGAAGAGGAGAAAATACAGCACAGGGCTGCCATTTGTAGTCGAGTATAGCATTTGGGTTCATCCCCATCATATGGCTTTGGCCACGTCTCTCTCAGCCTTAGTTTCCTATATGCAAAATGGGCTCTTGCAAAGGCATAGGCAATAAAGTCTGTAAAACACCTTGTGAACGAGAAATGCTACACAAATAATATGAACAGTAGGTGTTGGCACTTAAAGCACAATGACTTCTAAACAATTTCTATTAGGAACAAAGCCCAGTGGCTTTGTTTTGCTATCTCAACACTGTGTAAATCCACCCCACCAAGTGTGTCAGACTAAAATCTGAAAGCGTAAACATGAAGTAGGAACAAACTGCTTTCCCATTAATCTTCAAACTTTGGTTAGCATGACAACAAGTCACAACTCTTCTATTGCCATGACAATTTGCTGTGAGGTTGTTGAAATGTCATGCCATCAAGTTATTTTTAGTTTATTTGCTCTTCCCATGGAAACCAACTTCGACTGAAGTCGTGAAACAACTTCATTTTAAGCACCGTGAAAGATATTGGCAGCAAAGATCTCCCATGTCATTGGTGTTCCTCTCTTTCAAGTGATGGGCAATACTTTAGAGCTTATTTTCTCAATTATTGGTAATCTAATGGCTTGGCATCCCTGGTCGGACTGGTGAGAGAAGATTCTGTAGTGTTAAATGGGTGGCTTGTACCTAAGAGAAGGAGAGATTAGTCAAAAGCAGGAACCTTCAGGAAGAGGCAGCTCTGAAATACTTACTATGGCTTTCTATGGTTTCATTTACCCCCCCCCCCAATTTATGCGTGCCCGTTTTGCATACGCATACTCTTTGCATATGCCTTTTGTGTGCTGCTGTTATGGTGGGGACCAATGCATCAAACTGTGGGTACAGATTTAAAAGAATTAAGTTACATATAGATAAGTAGATACACTCACCCCACTTTGAAATATCTTCGGTTAGAAAGCTGATTCAAAAATGCGCTTAAAAGTTGTTATTTGTTCAAAATAAAATACATACAATGGGCTCCCACAGTCTGATTGGTGGCAGGCATTAGGATAATGTTGTCTGCTTTCATCCAGTTTTGCAAAAGCTTTCCTAAATGCTCACATTTCAGATATTCAGCTTTCTATATCAGTGTCTTCAAGTGAAAACATTTGTTCAGTTTCACATGCAAATCTTCCTAGCATTTTTTAGAGGAAAAGTGGGACCTGAAACAAATTGTCTCTGTGTGGGGTGCTCCTGTTTAAAATGACAGCCAGCCCTGACTTTGCACCAGGATATTCCATTCATTCCATTTCACCTCCAGTTTTCTCTCTGCTCCTCATCAAACTCAATCAGCTCAATTTTCATTGACCTGTTTCTCCTCTCTCCTCTCTTGTGCTTCCGTAAACCTTAGAATTCCTCCAAGCTTGCTGATACATCCTGTCCCCCCCCCTCTCTCTCTGTGTGTGGTTTCATTTTGGCTACATAAGTTTTCACCCTCTGATACTGTCAGATCAAAGACAAGAAAAATCCTGCTCCCGGAGCAAAGGGAAAGAACTGCACCTGCAAGATACAGACAACACATTGCCACATGTATTCTGTCGCTCTCCAGTAACCAATGAAAATAAAATGGGATGTTTTACAGACATCTGAGACACTCAAGGGGATAATTCCGTCCAGCATTTAATTGAGGAATTTCATGCCGCTACAATGGAATTTAATTTAGATTTACAGCCTTGTTAAATGCGCAGCCTTTCTGTTGCTGGTTTTATAGTGCCTTGTCAAAAAAGGGTTTGTTCCATGACCAAGTGGGATTTCTGTTGGTTACTGTGTAAATGCAGTAGCCGTAAAATCAGGGCTACATTTAACCACTAAGGTACAGGAAGCTCTCTCTCGTCCCATTTTGTAACTTGCCTGCCACCCTTGGATGGGGCCTTTTCCATTGCCATGTGTCTATGGATTGCAGTGGCTGCCAGCTCTCAGTCGTGGTCAACATGTTTCTTTATGATGATGAACATGTATACAGTGCACGTATGCAAGAGAAGCATAAAGAAGTGGAGCAGCCAGGGGTGTAGCAAGGGGGGCATAGGGGGCGGCCCGCCCCATGTTCCATAATGGAGGGGGTGACAAATTATCAAGGGACAATTACTGCCCTACTAGGGTGGTTCATAAAAAACTTTTTTTAAAAATGCCTGCTCCAAAGTTCTTATCTTACTATACTAGGGATTATATAGCTATATATGAGATTTCATGCATATTGGTTAATATCTTGACCCTCCTCCACCAAAATAGCTGTTCACTAGGTTGTTTTCCTATGTCGTGTAGGTTGAAATTTCAGTTCAGTGGAGCACTTACTGTTCCCAACCCTAACCCTGCGGAAAGCCATCTAATTAGACTTTAATTTTAATTTTGAGATGTTTTGAGGAGGTAATTTAATTATTGTTTGATTTTATACCAATGTTAGGTATCTGATGTTAGCCACCCTGAGCCCGACTTTGGCCGGGGACGGCGGGATATAAATAAAAGTTTATTATTATTATTACTTGTTATTATTCCTTTGTAAGAAAATATGAAATAACGTAAAACCATTTTTGCAGGGAGGGGAATCAATGGGGGGGGGGACAAGAAATTTTCCACACCGGGTACCATCTGACCTCCCTACGCCTCGGGGGGGGGGGTTTGACAATTTTTTTTTGCCCCCGGGTACCAATTTACCTTGCTACGCCCCTGGGAGCAGCCAAGCCAGAGGTATTGGTGGTGGCTAGGAGTGTTAGAGAATTGGGTCCCTTGGGCCAAACTGGATGTGTGATGTTCAATGCACCTTTGCATTTAACACACTTTTGTGTGAAGATTCAAATTATCATTGTCATTACTGCTGCAAGTGTGCTGGGGAAATTTAACTCCATCCCCCAAGCAGTTGCTATTTGTGTTTTTTAAAGTCCACATCGAATGGATAACATCATATCTCGTTTGGACTCAAGTGTGATTTTCAATGGGTGCAAATTCCTTTTCGTTACTTGCAAATTGCAATAGAAGTAACAAGTGTCTTTGTACTTAAACTTGCCTTTGTGTTCTATTTTCTTCATTCACCAAACAGAGAGTTGACTTTTCTCGAGCCCCCCCCCCCCAGAACAGTTTAAATTTGACAATGAAAACTTATTTCAAAGAACAGCTTCTGTTTCACAAGATTATTGTCTGGATGGGATCCAGAAAGAAGTGGCATTTTTCTGATCTCTGCACCTTTTTATTGTAGCCAAAAAGCAGCACTTGGCTCACACTGCCAGAGCATCTCTTGCCAGCAGAGCCAGCCAGACCTCTTAATCTATGCAGGGGCCCTTGGGGAAGGTAAAAATTTTTATGCACCCCAGGGAAGTAGCATGCAATCTTAAAGGTGGATTGCCAGGACTCCTGGGTTTAATGCAGTAACATGCACTCCTTATCTGGATATTGAAACCTGAACGGCTGCATGATAATTTGTGGTTCAGGCCCCTTTTGTCCCTTCAGTGGCTGCACTACTCATTTAGCAGTGACTTTCCCCACTTCCACCCCTCTGAATAATCAACCTGTAAAATGAAAGTATGGCTGCTTGAAGATGCTCGGGTCTTCTGTGAAACACCCTATTATTATTTTTTCTAAGCTTGTGCACTGTTATTAAGCAATTCCCGAGCATTATCTTAAAAAGTATACATTTATTGACCTCTGGCGACAACCTGCCTCTCATGGAAAGAGATTTTGGGATGAAGGATGTGTGGAAGTGGAGGGGAACCCAGTCTGAGACCCTTGTAACTGGAAATAGTTGATTTTGTCTGTCGAGCCACTCTTCTGATCTTGTTCATGGTTCGTGTTTGCTTATATGCAGCATAACAAATAAAGCGCTATAAAAGACAACAAATTCTGAACAGCCTCATAAGCAAATATATGTATAATTGCTTCAGTTAAAAAAGAAAGTGAGATACTGGTAGTAGCAATTGAATCCCTTGCTCATAGGAGAGGAGGCAGTCTGAACTGTGAGGTGTTTGTGTTGCAGTGCATGCTCTGGTCATCTCCTGCTTGGACTACTGCAATGTGCTCTACGTGGGGCTACCTTTGAAGGTGACCCGGAAACTGCAACTAATCCAGAATGCGGCAGCTAGATTGGTGACTGGGAGTGGCCGCCGAGACCATATAACACTGGTCCTGAAAGACCTGCATTGGCACCCAGTATGTTTCCAAGTACAATTCAAAGTGTTGGTGCTGACCTTGAAAGCCCTAAACCAGGGCTTTAAAGGACCAGGTGCGCAGCCTGGGAGTTATTTTGGACTCACAGCTGCCCATGGAGGCGTAGGTTAATTCTGTGTCCTAGGTAGCTGTCTACCAGCTCCATCTGGTATCCAGGCTGAGACCCTCCCTGCCTGCCAGAGTGGTGCATGCTCTGGTTATTTCCCGTTTGGACTACTGCAACGCGCTCTATGTGGGGCTACCTTTGGAGGTGACCCGCAAACTACGTACAACTAATCCAGAATGCGGCAGCTAGACTGGTGACTGGGAGCAGCCACCGAGACCATAGAACACCAGTCCTGAAAGACCTACATTGGCTCCCAGTACGTTTCCGAGCACAATTCAAAGTGTTGGTGCTGACCTTAAAAGCCCTAAACGGCCTCGGCCCAGTAGACCTGAAGGAGCGTCTCCACCCCCATCGTTTAGCCTGGATACTGAGGTCCAGCTCCAAGGGCCTTCTGGCGGTTCCCTCCCTGCGAGAAGTGAAGTTACAGGGAACCAAGCAGAGGGCCTTCTCGGTAGTGGCACCCACTCTGTGGAACGCCCACCCATCAGACGTCAAGGAAATAAACAACTCTGATGTTTAGAAGACATCTGAAGGCAGCCCTGTTTAAGGAAGTTTTTAATGACTGGTGTTTTAATGCATTTTTAATCTTTTGTTGGAAGCTGCCCAGAGTGGCTGGGGAAACCAGAAGGGCAGAGTATAAATATTATTATTATTATTATTATTATTATTATTATTATTATTATTATTATTATTATTATTATTATTTTATTAGAATAATGCCAGCCTCTGTGCTTCATTCCTTATAGGGAGCTGCAGCTGCTTGGATGGTGAGAGGTGTGGGCAGCTGTTGGAGAATTATCAGGAGTAGACTGGCATGCCAATACAGCCCTCCTCCTCTCTTCCAAATTAACTGTTAAATAAAGCTTCTTCATTCTAAGAGCTGCTTTTGTGACATCAGTCTCTTCAAACGAACACTCAGTTAATTAATATTGAAACACATTTAAAAAACCAGGGGGGAAACTGTTCAGGTAAATGGGTATTTTGGTCAGCTGCATGCTTGATAGCTCTGCAGAAGACACAGGCATCCGCAGATCTGGCTGCCAATTTAATACTGCAATTTTTTTTAAAAAAGCATTCCTTCCTTGCTACTGAAATTTCAAGACGAGCTTCTTGCAGCCATAAACGTTTCCACGTGACAGCTGGTTAGAGCTGAGATATTTCTCCCGTAGGCCAGTGTGCACATCTGTGCTGGCAAATGACATTAGCTGACCCCCCCGGTGTTAGTTAGCATGGTGTGTAGCTTCGGCTGTGCAGCATTCACACTATAATGCTGCAAGGATTCTGGAATGCACGTGATTTGACATCTTCATCAGCTTCTTTGCCAGTGGGCATGCTTTTTGCGTGACGTCTTTCTCGACACTGTCCGGGTGTGTGACACTGACATGCCAGTTTTAAAATCATTATCCTGATTTTAGTTTGCTAGGCATCAGGGTGGATTTGATTTAAATCAAATTGATTTAAATCACGATTTAAAATCACTAGTCAGTAAGACTTGATTTAAATCATTTTTTTACAGACTCATTCTTGCTGGTATAATCTTAATATTTACAACTGGGAAGAAGAGCCTGGAACCAGTGAACTCTTATTAGTTGACTGGCAAGCACTTGAAGGTCTCGCCCAGGACTTACAGATCCCAGTTACTATTTCCACCACCACCCCTTTGGATTTGCTTCTACATTCAGGTGCCTATTCTCTACAGTTAAGTGTTAGTGCAGTTGTTGGAACCCAATGGGATTGGGAAGAGGTTGCCAGCCCTGAAGTGCCTTCAGCACTTGCCTCACTGAGAGCCAGTGTGGTGTAGTGGTTAAGAGCGGTAGTCTCGTAATCTGAGGAACCGGGTTTGTGTCTCCCCTCCTCCACATGCAGCTCCTGGGTGACCTTGAGCTAGTAACACTTCTTTGAAGCCTCTCAGCCCCACTCACCTCACAGAGTGTTTGTTGTGGGGGAGGAAGGGAAAGGAGAATGTTAGCCGCTTTGAGACTCCTTCGGGTAGTGAATAGCGGGATATCAAATCCAAACTCCTCCTCCTCCTCCTCCTCCTCCTCCTCCTCCTCCTCCTCCTCCTCCTCTTCTTCTTCTTCTTCTTCTTCTTCTAGTCTGAGTGGCACAATTATTCCACAAAGATCCCAAGACTTGTGGAGTATTCTGCTCACAAGTTTGCACTTTCATTTTTACTGATTCACACTTAGCTACTTATGCAGATCTATTCCACTCCAAACAATCCATTCATTGAACCTCTTGGAACTTAGCATTTAAGAGGTAACGGGTTGATTCTGTGTATATAAATTTGCAAAGGAACAATGGGATTAAGGTTTTTTCCTCAACTCGCTATGTTCATTTTATAACATTTTTCCTGTGAAGAAAAGGCATGTTATCTCCGCAGACACAAAATCACACTTTTGAGAACTGCAAAAAACAAGCATCTGTGATAATAACTTCTCGTTAGAAAAACTGCCCCAAATAATCTTACAGAAACCTCTGGAAGGGCATGACATTGTGAATGGATTAATGGTATTCATTTACCATAAAATGTAAACCTTGCATATAAAGCCTCATGCTACATAATAATAATAATAATAATAATAATAATAATAATAATAATAATAATAAATCCTTATTTCCCGATGAATAGCCTTTGGACTATAATGTAACTTAAATAGAAAACTATCTTTAGAAAGAATTTTCCTCCAAAAGCATTTTATTTTTAAAAATCCAATTAATTTTTTTTAAAAAATCAAATTTAAATCAAAAATATATATATTTTTAAAACAAAAACCCCATTGATTTTTATCCACCCTGCTAGGCATGGAGCAGTATGATCCTGGAAGGGGGAGGGGGACATTTTTTCACAGTCCAATTGATCTCATGGTACTGGAGCCGTTCCCTGATAGGCATCTCTTTGTCTCTTCAGCTTATTTTGTTTGGTCCCTTTCACCAGCTGCTTCCGATGACTCCCTGGTCTCTGCAACTGGAAAGTCATCCTGTCAGGTTACAAAATTGAGTGTGGTTTCTTCTCTCGCACAAAGCTGGAATGTGTGCAGAGGAGGGCAACCAAGAGTCTAAAGGGCCTGGAAACTAAGCCTTATGAGGTAGTTGGATGCATTTAACGTGGAGAAGAGAAGGCTAAGAGGTGATATGATAGGTAAAGGGACCCCTGACAAGTCCAGTCGCGAACGACACTGGGGTTGCGGCGCTTATCTCGCTTTACAGGCTGAGGGAGCCAGCGTTTGTCCACTTCCTCAGACAGTTTTTCCGGGTCATGTGGCCAGTGTGACTAAGCTGCTTCTGGCGAAACCAGAGCAGCGTACGGAAACGCTGTTTACCTTCCCACCAGGTAAAAAGGTAAAGGGACCCCTGACCGTTAGGTCCAGTCATGTCCGACTCTGGGGTTGCGGTGCTCATCTCACATTACTGGCCGAGGGAGCCGACGTACAGCTTTCGGGTCATGTGGCCAGCATGACAAAGCCGCTAGGTTTTGAACTGCTAGGTTGGCAGGAGCTGGGACCGAACAATGGGAGCTCACCCCGTCATGGGGATTCAAACCAGCGAGCTTTTGATCGGCAAGCCCAAGCGGCACAGTGGTTTAACCCACAGCGCCACCCCTTGAAAGGTAAAGGCAAAGGGATTCCTGACAATTAAGTCCAGTTGCGAACGACTCCGGGGTCATTCAAATATCTTCAAATATCTGAAGGGCTGTCATATGTAAGATGGGACTACCTTTGAAGCTGGAGGACTCCATTGGAGGTATTTAAACAGAGGTTGGATGGCCACCTGTTAGGAATTCTTTGGTTGTGACTCCCAATTTGGACTAGATAACCCTTCCAGCTCTACAGAAGGATGAGGAAGGCCACATGAGTAGCTCCTGTAATGCTGAGGAATGAGGCTTTCACTGATGGATCCAGGATTTTTAAGGAAGCAGTTCTGCTCTTTCCTTGCCAGTGGGCTAACATGAACAACCCAGTAACAACTGCTCACCACAGCAAGCTTACTGGGCCTCACAGATAACAGATTATCCAGAGTCACCTGAAATACCATCTACAAACTGGGATTTAAACACAGACCCACTCAAATCACAATCCAGAAAATTAAATTAGGCTGCTTTTATACCATACATTTAAAGCACTTTTGAAGCAGATTCTCCCCCTCCCAGTAGTCTGGGAACTGTAGTTTACTCGCAGAGCTACAGTTCCCAGCACCCTTAATAAATTACAGTTCCCAGAATTCTTTGGGGATGGATGGGGAATGTGCTTTAAATGCATGGTGCGAGCACGGCTTTAGGTGTGTGAATTTCTTTGGTTTCCTTTTTACAACCTGCCTGTTGAGAAAGGGTTTGCCATTGTAAGAATCAGGATTTTTGGGACGATCAAAGGAATTCCTTCAGGTGAACTGGTGCTGGTGGTGCGAAATTGTGTCCTCTTGACGATGCAGCCAGATATTTTAGTGGAAAGGGGACACGCATGCAGAGATCAGTGGCTTGAGGTCCTCTTAGATAATAAGACAGGCTGAATTAATGGTGGCAGGAGGGCATCACTTGGCTCTTTCTCTAAAGATGAGGTCCCTTCCTTTTGCTTTCAAAGATTGTGCTTTATCTCTCTACAACAGTCAAGAGCAGATTGCATGAGGGTTTTTTTAAATGTCTTGCTTATAATCTCTCAACGTACATCAAAATGGCTTTTCGCCCTCCTGAGTGTTCAGCTTTTGCATTCATATATTAAAGGCTAGAAACACAATATGCTTTCTCCCTCCGCCTCTCCAGCCCAGCTTTGATCTATAACCTTGAAAATGTAGATTGCTTCCATTGATTTTTCTTTGTTCTGTTTTGTATTTTTGTTGTGTGTTATCTGTCGGTGGAGTAAGGTGGCTCCGATCTAAAATTTGCTTTTGAAGCTTTAACAGCGTTATGTGAGCATACCGTGTTTTGAGCAGCGAGCAGTGGAAGTCAGAATGAATTAAGGTAATTTTGTGCTAAGGCTGTGTTCTGCGCTATGGAAGAAGCAATACAATCTCTGCCTGAAGGAGAGTTAATATTTTTTACATTCTGGCAGAGTGATGCAATAATGAGCTGGTGAATGAGCAGAGTGAAAGTCACGGAGTCAAAAGAAGACAGTTACAGGCTCATGCTTCCAATGGCTGGTGTGGAAAGGATATAGGAGATAACAAACACCACTCTTCTGTACGTGTATATTACGTATAAGATGTGATATCTGATCCAGAAATCACATCTTTGTATGGCCTGTTGATTAAACTATTTGGCATAGTATTTTAGCTTCTTGTGAAAATCTAGTTGGTTGTGTTATGGCAGAATGAGAAATGGCTGCATAATCTCTTTTGTGTATATATTTCTCTTTCCCTCTTCCTCATTAGTGTGTGTATGTGTGTACACAAAGAAGCATATATTACATGAAGAGGAAGTTCCTGGAAATGAAGCGAATCCATTATCTATTGCTAGATTTGAAGAGGGGGATTTCCATGCCTAGCAGCGTGTGACCTGCAAACAGGCGGCCTAACAGCAACTCTGATTAGCGCAGGCTCGTGTGGCTGACTTGCCATTTGTTGAGTTATTCCATTTAACAATAGCCATATGCCACTTGATTGTCATTAAACCTCAAAGTGGTTTACAGAAAATAAGGCATTAAGGGCTGGATTCAACAATATATTTGCTCTAGTGGGAGCCTTCATGGTGAGTCCTGCTAGTGCAGTAGGCCTTTCCTTGCTCTTTCCCGCCCCCGATGACCTCCACCAAGTGGCTATGGAAGGGTCAAGAGAACTCAGAGGAGGAGAATATTCCAAGTGCGACATTGAATTCCACCCAGTAATTATCAATAAAAGACAGTTAAAAACAGGTATTTAAAAACCATTCCATGCTAATTAAAATAAACAGTAATCTATAAACAGATTAAGACATGTATAACTTCTGTGGATAGCCTTGCCTAACCCAAAATGTTTTAAGCAGGTGCTGGAAAGAGTCTTCTTCTTCTTAGGCGATCATTCATAGCCGAGTAAGATTGTCTTCCATGAACACGGATCTTAACAGTGTCTATAAGTGACTGTGGAGGTCAGTTCTGGATCCACACGTCCTTCCACAGTGGGGACATAGGTTTCTTGGCCAGAGTAGATCATGGTGAGGGTTTGCCAAGCATGCCTTCCTCTTAGCACGTTTCTCCCTTTAGTCCTGAGTTTGAGCGTCTTCAAAGCCCATGACACCTTTGGTAAAGGCTGTTCTCCAGTTGGAGTGCTTGCAGGCCAGTGTTTCCCAGTTGTTGGTGTTTATACTACATTTTTTAGATTTGCCTTGAGAAAGTCTTTAAACCTCTTTTGTTGACCACCAGAACTACGCTTTCCATTTTTAAGTTTGGAATAGCACAGTTGCTTTGGAAGACTATAATCAGGCATCCGCACAACATGACCAGTCCAACAAAGTTGATGTTGAAGAATCATTGCTTCAACACTGGTGATCTTTGCTTCTTCCAGTACACTGGCATTAGTTCACCTGTCTTCCCAAGTGATGTGTAAAGTTTTTCAGACACCATCGATGGAATCTTTCAAGGAGTTGGAGATGGCATTTATAAGTGGTCCATGTTTCACAAGCATACAGTAAGGTTGATAGTACAATAGCTTTGTAAACAAGCATTTTGGTTTCCCTGTGAATGTCCCTGTCCTCAAACACTCTGCACTTCAATCGGGAGAAAGCAAAGGCAACTCCCTGATGTCTTCTATCTGAAATCCTTTTAACTAGATACAGGGCATGCATATCATATGCAGCTGTTACGTTCCATGGATGGCACATATACGCAAAAGTGCATATACTCAAACCACCGCCTTGGAACTGTCCCTATGTGCACCACCTTGCCTTACCAGATAGCTTGTAGGCTCTCTGCCTTGCTTAAAGGTAAAAGTAAAGGGATCCCTGACAGTTAAGTCCAGTCGCGAATGACTCTGGGTTGCGGCGCTCATCTTGCTTTACTGGCTGAGGGAGCCGACGTTTGTCCGCAGACAGTTTTTCTGGGTCATGTATCCAGCATGACTGAGCCACTTCTGGCAAACCAGAGCAGCACACAGAAACGCCGTTTACCTTCCTGCCGGAGTGGTACCTATTTATCTACTTGCACTTTGACGTGCTTTCAAACTGTTAGGTGGGCAGGAGCAGGGACTGAACAATGGGAGCTCCCCCCGTCGCAGGGATTCAAACCGCCGACCTTCTGATCGGCAAGCCGTAGGCTCTTTGGTTTAGACCACAGCGCCACCCGCATCCTTGCTTACTCATATCCAAATTGAATACTTGGAGGGAACTTTCCTCCTGCTATATGTTCCGGGGTAGGACGAAGCAAAATGTTAATTTAAAATAGTAAGAATTTTTCTTGTTTGTAGAGAACATTACTTCCACGTACCTCTGTGAAAGGCAGGCAGACATGTTGAAGTTAGCAATCAGAATAACACTATAAAAATGTGAAGTATGTTGCAGAAACGTAAATCACTGGAACCTGCATTCTCCTCTCATCTTCTTGGAACACACTCCGAATAATTTGTAGCTACTGGGAGTATGTGATATTGGCACAGCTCAGTAGAAGGCTTCTGCTAAATTCTTCCTGGTGTTCCAAACTATCATGAGCAGTAAATTTTCTCTTTTGAAAAAAATGAATACCCTTCCCCACCAAGGAGTAACATTTCTTAAAGGTTAAGTCTATCTCCAAAGATATTTAATCTGCTTTGATTTATTCTAGGGCTCCAGAACGCCACACCCTTTCCATCTTGCAAAATCTGTACTTCAAAATTTTCCAAACAAAAAAGAACAGGTTTAAAAATATTGCAAAATCTTCATAATGAAAATAACTGGGTATAGCATGAGCTGTAAAAATCCTATCCTTCTGAGGGGATGCCCTGGAAGCTATATGGGAGAACAGTCAGCATTTCACTGTTAATCTCTTTAACATTGTCTGTGCCAAAAAACACTCCTCCGTGGCTCCTGAGGTACGTGACAGCTATCACCCAGTGACTAATACCCCCTTTATGGGCAACATGCTGGAGAGAGTGATGGCAATTCAGCTGCAGACACTTCTGAAAGAAATCAATTATCTGAACCCAGTCCGATCTCTCTTTTTGGTCAAAGTTCAGCATTCAGACTGCTGTATCCTGTTGGTTCTTCCCCTCTACCCCTTCCCTCTTTTTGCACAATGACTGCTGATGTCACAGTACCAAGTTGGGGAAACACTATTTATGACTATTTATGACTTACATTATGCACTCTTCTCCTCTCCTGCAACCCCCCGGGCATCTCAACTGTGTTGTGAGTGTTAAATATAATCTGCGTTGCTTCACTGACTGCTTTGCAAGGTCCTTATGGCATTCGCATCTACACCTGTCCACTTAACAATAAAACTATCTTCTATTCTTAAACCTCGGTAGCACAACTCCATCTCTTTCATTACTTGAAAGTTCAGTCAAAACTCCAGGCTCTGCTCAGAACTAAAAATAGGTTTATACAGTTAGACCACTGTGGGTCTCCAGTCCTTGTTTTGAAGCTCACATGATTGAAAATGCCTGCTGTTGTCATGGCCTTGGGACTGAGGTATCATGCAGCAGTTGAGAGGTGGGGTCAGACTTGCTTCCCAATCCTTCCCACACAGGACCCTCTGTTTTATCTGCTAACACCTTAGGAAGTACCACAACACTCAGACTCTGAAGAGTGGAACTTGGACATTTCCAGAAAGCTAGAATGCCTTGGGGTGGTGTTTTTCTTTTTTTCTTTTTCTTTTATATAATCTTTATTAGTTTAAAAACACGCAAATATACATACTTTGAATCAAAAGAAAAAAGATAACTGTACAAAGAAAAAAGACAAGTGAGGATATATAGAAAATAAAAGTTAAACAAAACAAAGGAAACAGGAGAAAATTCGTCATAGAAATGGGGTAGTGTTTTTCAACTAGGTCCCCACTAACTACAACCTTCACCCACAAGAAGGAGCCAGTAACTGGAAAAGAAGATGCAGGCCCTTTGAGGTGGCTGGTTGTAGCACTAAGCGGGGGTTGAATCTCCCAAAGTACCTTAGCTACAGGGTTGCTATCAGAGGCCTTGAACTGGTGCAAATAATATCTGGGACAGCATCTGCAGTGCTGCAGTGTATCCCCAGAAGTGACCAGAGGAGGAATGACCACTGGGAGGAGTGCAGACAGAAGCAATGCCACGGTGCACCTGTAGCAGCAAAACCGGACACCGTCATCTCTCTCACCTGCAATAAAACATGTCTCTCCTATATCAGTCTCTACAGCCACAGCAGGCACTGTAGCTCTCACAAAGGTTTGACATAACCCCAGAAGGTGCACTCCTCCATTGAGATGGATGCCAACAATTTGCAGTGCTGTCCAGGGTCCTGAACCTGTCTTGCTCCAGATCAGCTCTAGCTATCACCACCTTGCCTCGCATCTTCTTGGAACCACCACCATCCTGGAACAACAGAATCTCTGATGGATCAGGACACTGACCACATGCTAAGACATTCCTTTTCCATGAAGTATCTAGATATGTAGTTGGTTTGCTTTGGTTTCTCGATTGTTTAAAAGATGAATAGTCTTGCCCAGCAGAACTAGACAGCTTGGTGTTTTTTTTAAGTATAGCAGCTGTATTTTGCAGGTGATCTAAAAGCAATAAAATGATACAGATAGTGATCTGACTACCCATGCCAGAAAGACAACCACATCTATTGATTGTGTGTTTCACCAATATTGACTCCGGCTAATTTATTCCGCTTCTCTATAAACCCTCATTTTACACATTTTAGCAATTGACAGCACAATCTTAACCATGTCTACTCGGTTGCAAGTCCTATTGAATTTAATGCAGCTTACTCTCAGGTAAGAATTGCAGCCTAAGCCCTTCAAACTTTGGTTCTGCACTCTAAGACAGAAAGGTTTTGTCCCCCCCCCCAAAAAAATTCAGCCCTCCTGTGGTAAATGGCACTTTACTAATCTGTTGCTATGGTCAGTTTGATCCCAGTTCTGTCATACTTGATAATGACTCCAGTTTAATGTAAAATCATGGAACTGTATTTAGAATTATTTTTCTTTTCTGTAAATACTACCCAATATTCCTATGAGGTCTCTTAGACCCCATTTCCTTTTGGCCCAAACCTTTGGGCAGCATGGGTAAATAATCCTATATTAGCATAAACCTAAAGTATCTTTTGGGGTGTTAGATGGTGCAGTGAAGAAACTCTAAGTCTATCCTGTGGGACATTCATTCTCCCCTCACCCCGGCTCCTGTTTGCTTTAATTGGGTTCAAAATGACTCTGATGGCTGTTTTAGCAAAAGTGCTAATTTCAAATAATTCCGCAGTGGGGGGGGGGTTTCCTTTAAAAAACAGAAGTAAGAAGAAGAGTTTGGATTTGATATCCCGCTTTATCACTACCCGAAGGAGTCTCAAAGCAGCTAACATTCTCCTTTCCCTTCCTCTCCCACAACAAACACTCTGTGAGGTGAGTGAGGTTGAGAGACTTCAGAGAAGTGTGACTAGCCCAAGGTCACCCAGCAGCTGCATGTGGAGGAGCGGAGACGCAAACCCAGTTCACCAGATTACGAGTCTCTCTCTCTTAACGACTACACCACACTGGTTCTCGAAAAACCCTCTGATACAGGAGGAGGGTTTTTTGTGTGTTTTATATTCTCTCTGCCTTGCCTCCCCCCCCCCCAGCAATTCTTCCACCACTAGAAACATATAATTTAGTCCTTTGTTTCTGAACGGTTAATTGGCCTGGCAAAACCAGAGAGCCCCCTAAGCTTTCACCATCTCAGGCATGGTTTTAATCTCTGGCTAGTCTAGCTAGCTTGATTAGATACCTTTAAAGAGCTTTCCCAACTCTCGGATTCTTGAATATCCCAATCTGAAATTGAACTGCTGCTGGTACCTATGTCAATACAAACAATCTTTCCAGAGATTTCTCATGTGTCCGTCTACTTCCATCTAGAGACTCAGCAAATACAGTTCATGTTCACAGCCTGATTTATCTGTTCACTTATGCACCTCGTGCTAAGGAATGGACAGTGCAATCCCCAGGAGTTGATTGGAGCTACTTGCCGCAGTAAATTAGATGTTGAGCCCTTCAGGGCAAGGTCTTGGCCTCTCATGCTTTTGTAGAGTGCCCAGCGCACTTTGCTGATCTGGAAAATGGCTATTAATTAAGTATGCAGAACACTGCAGCAACAAGGACTGCTGTCAACCATTTCTTTGTGGGTTAAGGATTTATTTCTCTTGGTTGGAAGTAGGTGTGCATGCAAATATAATCTTCCCCACCTCTTTCACTTCTTCTTAAAGACTTTTTGGAGTAATAGGAGTTGGAGATTTCTACCACTTCAGACTTTAAAATATGACAGCCAGGTGCCACTGGTGGAAAAGTCAAAGTTGGCTTTAGCATGAGGAATGTTTTTGGACACCCTCTAGGGACACAGGTGGCGCTTTGGTCTAAACCACTGAGCCTTGGGCTTGCTGATTGGAAGGTCGGTGGTTCGAATCCTCACGACGGGGTGACCTCCCATTGATCGGTCCCAGCTCCTGCCAACCTAGCAGTTTGAAAGCATGTCAAAGTGCAAGTAGATAAATAGGTACCGCTCCAGCGGGAATGTAAACAGTGTTTCCGTGTGCTGCTCTGGTTTCGCCAGAAGTGGCTTAGTCATGCTGGCCACATGACCAGGAAAAACTGTCTGCGGACAAACGTCGGCTCCCTTGGTGAGATGAGCGCTGCAAACCCAGAGTCGTTTGCGACTGGACTTAACTGTCAGGGGTCCTTTACCTTTAGGGACGCAGAACCGACATTAGCTCCTTTCCCTGAGGTTTATAGAGAAGAACTTCCCAGTGGGTTGCATTCCTTGTTAATTAGCGGAAGAAGATGTGCCATTTGAATGTTCTATCTCTGACCTCTCTGTCCTTGTGCTAACCTTACAGATGTGCTTAAATTTACAAAGGCTTGCATAGAACTTGCCAGTGGATTGTACCCATGAGCCAGAGCTGTTAGTCTTCTACTCCGCCCCTCTTGACAACCTCTGAGATTCAGCTCTGGAAGCAGCCACTTAGTTCACCTCATGTTGAGACTATCTTCGGGTAAAGGGTTAAGTGCAGGTTCCGGTTTGTACTTTGGTAGAAGTTACCGTATAAGCCACACAGTACTTGACCTGCCTTGCACCTGATATTTCATCAGTATTGAAGTTGCGTCATTTTTTGCCCAGTGTTTATATAAGATGCTGGCAAATAAGCTGTGAATCTGTGGCTGCTGTGGCTCATTTGTATGGGAGCTATTTTTATCATATAATGGTAGAGTTGGGACTCCAAGGGTCATCTAGTCAAAATCCCTGCAATGCAGGAATCACAACTAAAGAATCCCTGACAGATGGACATCCAACCTCTGTTTAACAACCTCCAATGAAGGAGAGTCCAACACCTTCCAAGGGAGTCCGTTCCACTGCGGAACAGCTCTTAACGTCAGAAAGTTCTTCCTGATGCTCATTCAGCATCTCCTTTCTTGCCATTCGAATCCTTTGGTTTGGGTCCTGCCCTCTGAAGCAGCTTGCACCACCTTCCATTTCGCAGCCCTGGGTATGGTCTTTCTGAAGGTACGCACTTTAAAATCAGGTTGATTTCCGTGGTGCATACCGGATATGTGGTTAATTTTTTGTCATTGGAATCAATGGGACAAATGCTTAACTTTGACTGGATCACGTCATGTATATTTTTCTTCCAGACATGACTGGCTCTTCTTGCAAAGCTGGGACACAGCTTCAGATTTCACCTTCATAAGAAAATCAATAACAAAGCCTGTCTTAGTTTGTGTGTGTTAGAATGCTATTTAAGTATCCAAGCGCCTCTTGCACTCTATTCCCCCCACCCTTTAAGTACTCTTCCTCCTCCATGCCTCACTAGTCTTTAAGGAAAGAATATGTCTGTAGTGCTCAAGCTTTATAACAAAGCAATTTCGCTCTTAAATAGAGACGTTAGGTTTCTCAGACCATCCTAATAGGTTGGATAAGAGGTTTCATGCCTCCTTGCTTAGCAGGATGAAATAAGGCTTAACCAAATCAGCATTGAGCAAACAATATGTGCTTCGTTCATCAACATAATGGATCCTTCAAATGTGTGCATGCCTTAGAAGCAGAGGCCCTTTCGTTCTTAGCAATGTATTTACTTTGCTTCCAAACAGCTTTCAAGATAAGCCCTGGATTTGCTGTGTTTCTTTTCCACAAAGCCACATCCCCGGCCAATGCTTTTATCCTGCTTTTAAAAGCAAGATGGCTTTCATTTCACTGAATGTCACCTCCTGCACAAACCATAAGTGTTAGGGTGGGAAATGCTTTGAAAGCTACCACTCTATGTATGCCTCAAGTCCGGGCCACTAAGACGAGATGACCAACCAAGGATGGAGAAAAGTCTTGAACCTATAGTAGCAAAATTTCTAATTAATTCTGAGTGGAGAGCTCTGAATCTTCGATGAACAAAGTTTTTTTTTTTTTTTTTAAATCTAGAATCCTGGTGATGCAGGACTTCCCTTTTCAGAAGTTGGGCTGATTAATCCTTGGCATGACTTGTTCATTTATATACTTCATAATTATGACAGTGCTTATCCTGAGATACAACAATTGGGCTAACAGACCTAGAATTTCCTGGTTCATGTTAGATGACTCTTTGAAAGTGGCTGATAAATTGGTTACCTTTCAGTCCTCTAGGAAGGAGCCAGCTTGAGTGACAACATGTTTATTCCACATTACTGCAACTTTTTGTTTGAAACACCAGCTGCGTTTTATTGTTGATATGACACCTTCCAGCATGGGACATTTTCAGTTTCCTGTTTAAATTTCCATGCAAATGCCTCATCAGGCTGGGCCATGTCAATTTGGGCACATTTTACAGTTCATAGAAAACTTGATACTCATGTGTTCCTACATGAAATAGTAGGTTGTGCACCTTTGCAAGATTGACAACATTAGCATTATTTGGTGCTTATTTTCATTAAATGCCTTTCTATAGAACAGTCCTTTGTGGAAGATTACTTACTCATAGACAATATTGTACAGGAATTTACCGTAAGAGTCTTCTGCTTTCATTACTTTTTTACGTTGTGATTAAGTGGTTGTTATTAAGTGGTTGTGATTAAGTGGTTGTGATTATGTTGTGATTCAAAGTGGATGTAAATTCATCATATAAAATATACGGAAAGCACAGGCAATCACATTATAATTATTTATTAAATTTATATAACACAGTTGTCAGGGCAGTTTTATAATCGTAATTTGCCATCTCACAGCTCCCTTGGGACACTGTGAGGCAAGTATGATTAACCTGATTTTTACAGCTAAAGATGCTGCTGAAACGGATGACTTGCCAAAATCCACAAGTCATTGTAAAAGCCAGATTCTGGAGATGTCTGCACCAGTGTTAGTTGACTCTATCCCAGTCAATGAGAAACTGTTCGTTTTCTGTTATTCCATTTATGTCCTGCCTTTCTTCCATCATTGAACTCAAAGCGGCAAAAACAACTGTCAGATCGTTAAACCCCATGTCCCATTTAACTGCAAAATTTGCCTTGAAGGATTTCAGGTTAAAAATCTGAAACAGAGGCCACGATCCAGGAGATTTAAGCTGCACATTCCGCCAACACGTTCCAGTTCTCAGCTGCAGAAAGGGAAAGAGCCCATGAATGTGCCATGTTCTGGGCAAATGTGGTTGGCAATCCATGTGCTCGTGATCAGAAAGACAGGGTCAAGTGTCCACTCTCCTGCTCCTCCCGCTGTGAATGTTGAGCTGAATTACTGCTGTGTACAAGAAACTCTGCAGCATGCAAGACATTGTACAAATAATAAGCTATTACATTACTGTTTATCTGGAGAAGCATCAGTCAATTATTTTATACCCGGTGCTCATGAATGCATGGCCACTAACCCAGAGTCAACATTCGCCCAATCTGAAAAGCTTCCATTGCAAGTAGAGCTGGCCCGACCCCTTCCTAATTACTCGTGCTAAGTGATGCAACATCAAATATGAACCAGGAGATTATAGCCCCATGACTGTCATTTCCTTGAGCTGCAGAAAACTGCTGCAGACACGATCTTCTGCTTACTGTTGCAGCTCAGCTCCCAGCGATTATTAATACTGTTAATTAGAGAAAGAACCCCACATCTGCTCAGTGCTAGGGCTAAATTCAAACTGAAACAAAGAAAATGATGTCCAGCTCCGCTTTGGTCGGCTCACTGAGCAATGGGCTTATCGTAGGGTGTTCCCCAACACCATGTTTCCTAAGATGTCATGACAGCCGGAGCTGCTACAGCACCTTTCCTCAAATTCTTTTCATCCAAGTCACCACATTAGCCAATATTGACAGGTATTGCATGGAAGGTCAGAAACTGTTTTCATTTTAACCATTCTATCATCTCTGGGTTCTTCCCAGTGGAAAGATATAGTTAGGAAATGGAGTCATTTTTCTCCATCCACATGAGCATCCACGAGACTCTCCTTGCATTCTATTGTTAATATATTAATTATAGGTATTTAAACCAAACCCAAAGACCCGTTTAGCTCAGCATCTTGTTCTCTCTGTGGCTAACGTGATATTACGAGAGAGGGAGGAAAACGAAATGTTGTTGAACTCTCAGTTGCCATCAACCCCAGACAAGCAGGGCCTATGGTCAGGGTTAACGGAAGTCCAAACATCTGGAGGGCTCCATGTTGGAGAAGGTTGATCTAGAAAATCTGTTCCATGCACAGACACAGAATTCATGAGTAGTGCACTAAGCAGTTTGGTACATATTGGTAGAAGGGCACAAGAGGAAATATGCACTGATGTAGACTAGTGGTGGTTTTTGGTTCTGTTGGGACTTCTGCTTATCTGTGCAACAACTATTTTTATTTAATAATAAGTTTATTAATATGCATTCTATTTGTCTTCTTAAGTTTCCAGCCTGTCGTCCTTTCCCTTTTCCCTTTTCCTTTTAGTTGGAACTAAATGAAATATAGAGTTTTCTACTTCAGTGTCAACTTTTACCCAAAGGGTCATAAGGATTTGACCATGTGCTCTTGGCTATCTATCAGCATTTAGAAGCCGTTAACCTCCCTTGATTGATAAGGTCACATTCTTTATAAATTCATCAAAGACCAAGCTGTGAGACACTGATGTATTACATGAATGGGAATAATCGCACAGATGGCGGAAGGCTGGAAGTGAGATTTTTTTTTTAAAGGCAGTATTATTTCTCCCCCTCTCAAATTCTGTCCTTCAGAATTAATTATCCAATCTGCTTAAAACTGAGCAACCTAATGAAATTTCGCACCCACTAAATTTAATCATGGAATACTCATGTGGGTTTTGATTCAGATAAAAACTGCCTCCAATATTTGGTGACACTTTCATTAAAAATGCAGATTTTAAAATATATCTTACAGATATTTCCCCTTACAAACGAATTACCCATTGACTTTCATGGACAAGAGCCTGGGGATGAAGGAGGTATTCGTGGGTATACTGTTAAAGTATAGATTACCTTCTTTCCTCCTGTAAATACACCTAGTGCACTGTAAGATTATGGATAAGACAATTTTTTTGCTTTCTACTTGATTTTAAGGGCTTGGACTGGAGATGCAAGTTGCCTTTGTTGCAAGTTTTTACTGCAGGTTAATGTTAACATTTGAGGCTTTTTGTAACCTGCATCTCAATTATATTGCCTTTGTTATTAAGTGGAAGCAACTATATGCAGAATGTAATGCAAGGAAACTACTCTGAAAGCTCTACTGTATTGAAGAAGAGCAGAATTCCACACGGCATCTTACCAGCTTTGACTTATCCTGTAGGTCTTCTGCCCAAACTGTACACGTTCTTTCTTCCATAAATTCAGAAAGAAAATTGGGGAACAGCACCTAGAGCTCCGAGGTACTAAAACTATGGCTTGCATCTTGGATTCTCTCTCTCTCTCTCTCTCTCTCTCTCTCTCTCTCTCTCTCTCTCTCCCCCCCAAATTCTGCAATGCGAGCTTTAAACTACTCATGAATTCTAGCCTTAAATCAAGATTACCCTTTGATTTTGCTTTCTTGGAATCTGATTTTCATGTCTTTGAGGTGAGCAACTCTCTTAATTCTGCCGTTACCTTTCTGTGGTGGTTTTCCTTTAATGTTTGTGAATCTTTTTGATAGTGTTTAGTTTTAAGAGTACTATATGTCTAAACCACTGAGCCTCTTGGGCTTGCCGATCAGAAGGTCGGCAGTTCGAATCCCTGCGACGGGGTGAGCTCCCGTTGCTCGGTCCCAGCTCCTGCCAACCTAGCAGTTCAAAACCATGCCAGTGCAAGTAGATAAATAGGTACCGCTCTGGCGGGAAGGTAAACTGTGTTTCTGTGTGCTGCTCTGGTTTCGCTAGAAGCGGCTTAGTCATGCTGGCCACGTGACCCGGAAAAACTGTCTGTGGACAAACGCCGGCTCCCTCGGCCTGTAAAGCGAGATCAGTGCCGCAACCCCAGAGTCGTTTGCGACTGGACTTAACTGTCAGGGCTGCTGATGGCCAGTTTGGGACTCTGGTGCAAAAGTACAACGAAAACAGCCACAACATGATGATAATATGAAAGGAAATTTCCAGAGGGGAAATGTAAAAAAACGAGAGTAAGCTGTGTTATTATAATAACATTACTATCTTAACTTTAAATGTATGCAGATGCCAGATCAGTTATGAGTATTCAAGCAATTTGCTCTCTGGGTTTCTTTTGCTTGATTGCACTACTGACTTTACAGCACAGTGTATGTTTGAAGCTGCCTTACGCACAGTCAAATCATTAGTCCCTCTGGCCCAGTACTGTCTGCTATCTGGCAAATGCTCTCCAAAGTTTCAGGCAGAGGTTTCTCCCAGCTTTACTATGTGAGTGCCTTTAACCTCGGCACCCATGGGTACACATGCACCCTCGGGGGGCCTTCCCTGGCACTCATCCAAAATAAGCGGTGCTCATTTTGCTTTACTGGCCGAGGGAGCCGGCGTACAGCTTCTGGGTCATGTGGCCAGCATGACTAAGCCGCTTCTGGTGAACCAGAGCAGCGCACATAAACGCCGTATACCTTCCTGCCGGAGCGATACCTATTTATCTACTTGCACTTTGACGTGCTTTCGAACTACTAGGTTGGCAGGAGCAGGGGCCGAGCAATGGGAGCTCACCCCGTCGCGGGGATTCGAACCGCCGACCTGATTGGCAAGCCCTAGGCTCTGTGGTTTAACCCACAGTGCCACCTTGCCGACAAAGGTCTGTCTAGTTAAAGCTATGGTTTTCCCAGTAGTGATGTATGGAAGTGAGAGCTGGACCATAAAAAAGGCTGATCGCCAAAGAATTGATGCTTTTGAATTCTGGTGCTGGAGGAGACTCTTGAGAGTCCCATGGACTGCAAGAATATCAAACCTATCCATTCTGAAGGAAATCAGCCCTGAGTGCTCACTGGAAGGACAGATCCTGAAGCTGAGGCTCCAATACTTTGGCCACCTCGTGACAAGAGAAGACTCCCTGGAAAAGACCCTGATGTTGGGAAAGATGGAGGGCACAAGGAGAAGGGGACAACAGAGGATGAGATGGTTGGACAGTGTTCTCGAAGCTACCAACATGAGTCTGACCAAACTGCGGGAGGCAGTGGAAGACAGGAGTGCCTGGCGTGCTCTGGTCCATGGGGTCACGAAGAGTCGGACACAACTAAGCAACAACAACAACAACAACAACAAAAGACCAGATCTGTAGAAAAAATTGTTGTACAGTAAAGGGCAACTGAAGAGCTTATGCTGAAGAGGACTAATGGAGAGTTGTTGATCAGAAGCCCAGAGTTCATAAGCTTCCCTGGGTACCACACTATTATGCTGAATAGAGATTCTTCAGGCAAAATGCCCACATTTTGGGCACCAACCTATGCCAGTTCCTTTTGTTGTGTATTACCTTTCTGTCTTGAATAGAATTTCTGAATGTACCTTTCTCAGTTTAGATTGCTTAGTTAGCTTCAAGACTCTTTTTATTACTCTCCAGATTTATAATCCTCCAAAGACTGGGGGGGGGGGGAGGAGCAGTGCAAGAGCAGTGTAGGAACAGTCTCTGCATTTCATATGGAAGTTAATTTCTGATTTCCATATTAATAAAACATAGCTTTATCTTTTTATTTCTCCATAATCCTTGCAACAACAGTGAGAGAAGATTATACTGGATATGTTGAAAAAGCAATTAGGAGGCTGCATGCAAGAACTTTAAAGGGGAGGGAAGAGACATGAAATTAAACGACAGTTCTAAATGTTGGGTTCAACAGGCACTGCCTGTGAGACAGAATGAACAACTCCTTAGAGTGCAGGTGTTTGTAGCCATGGCCATCAAAATAGGTTTCAAAAGGCCCCAAACTATTATTTGGCCACTGCATTTGGTTTCTGTATTGCACGTGTGTATGTGTGTGCGCGCGCACGCACGCACTATTTTAATGCTGTCATGATCAGGCCCCTGTTGTAGGACAAAGAGCAGCCCATCCTAGCTCCTAATGGAAAAATCCAGAGTATGCTATACTGAGGACAGGAATGATAATTAATCATATACTGTGGTCTTCCTCTCCCGGATATTTGGGGATACGTTTTTTTAGTTGCTCCGATATGCAAATATTCCCTCCTTTATTAAGAATGTCTTAAGATTGGAGAGTCCTCTTGCTACTGCGCTTGGAGCATGTCAGGAGATCGACTACTGCCGTCCAGGTTTACAGCTTAAATCACTTCCATTCTGAATGATTGCCAGCCTCAAGGGATAGGCAGGGCCTGGACTGTTGACTGTGCTACAGCACTACTTTAAGATGCAGTATGCCAGAATCCAGCATCACCTGAGCTCTGCGAGTGCAGCTTTCTCCCGATTGAAGTGCAGGGTGTTTGAAGACAGGGACATTCGCAGGGAAACCAAAATGCTTGTTTACAAACTATTGTACCACCAGCCACTGCTTTTTTGCTAACAAAAAACATGTTTAAGAGTGCAGTCATACCTCTGGTTGTGAACAGGATCCGTTCCGGAGCCCCGTTTGCAACATGAGCAGCGCGCAATCTGAAGTGCCGCATCTGCACATGTGCGTGACGTGATTCGGTGCATGTGCAAAGCACAATTTGGCACTTCTGCGCATGTGCGAACTGCCAAACCCGGAAGTAACCCGTTCTAGTACTTCCGGGTCCGTCACGTTCGTAACCTGTGACGAACACAACACGCAGCGTTCGTATCCAGAGGTATGACTGTACTCTCATTTTTCTATTCATATTGAAATACTGCCCCTCAATGAGGCCAAACTTAGATTCACAAAATGTTTAGGGGTATGCATACCCCTGCGTCCCCCCAGAAAAAGCACTGTTACCAGCCATCAGTTACCACTGATGTACAAAAAATTGAAGTTGACTCCCCCAAAACTGAATTGGGCACGTATATTATTTCTTGAGGATGTCCTGTGTGGCACATTACAACCAATAAGGTTATCATATTTAATCTAACTTTTGTCTCTTTCCACAGCTACTTTGGATGTCAAACAGGCCAGCGTGTGGTACTTACTCTATAATATTCTTTTCCCCCAGACATCTTTATTGCAAGTTAAAATATACATAATTATATGTGCAGTAAACATGTTGAGACGTAAATAAAAGAGAGAGAAAGAAAAAGAGAAACGGCACCCGTGTAGAAGGGAAAGGAAAGGGGGGAGAGGGGGGAAACCCCAAAACTGTATACTTTACAAAGTTGTTATTGTACTTCACCAGATCTTAACCTGTTACAGTATTTGTAAGAATGGATTCTAAATATCATTGAATTTGTCCATTTGTTTATATGCAGGTTGTTAAATGTTGCAAGTTTGTATTAAGTCTTCAATCCAATCGTAGAAGGGAGACACGTTTTTATTTTTCCAAAATACTCAGTATCAGTCTTTTTGCTGTGGTTAGGGGAAATATTCTGATTCTGGAATGGGTTTGGTGAATGGTGAAAAACTGAGCTAGTGCCAGGGGACGGGGGGGAATCAAGATTTGTGGATGTGGCCTTAAAAATTCTGGGTTGGGGGAGGGAGCCATAATTTGATATGCTTTGTTTCCAAGTGTCATTTTGCTTGTGCAAATAAGCATATCAAGGGTCCTCTAAGGTGCTACTAGAAAGAACTTTCGATTTTGTTTTGACTATGGCAGACCAACACGGCTACCCACCTGTAAAAGGGTCCTCTGTTGTCGCTTGTGTGTCTTCACAAGACTCAGTCCAAACAGTTGACTGACTTCCGACCATTGAATCCATGACTCTGTGAATATATGCAGCTTAGAAGGAAATTCAGAAGCTGAAGAAATGGTTTTTTAAAACCCTCTAATTGCAGAAGTATGAGTCACTATAATTTCTACTGTCCTCAGACATGTGCCTTGATGAAGATTTATGTAAAAATGACGCAGCCAGCATGTCGCCATAATTATTCCTTTATACCTCGTGGATTTATTGTTGCCTATTTCTGAGAGAAACTGTATTATGGATTGCCAAATCATCCTACTTGTAATTCTTCTTAAAGTGGCATTTGTTCCCAAGTGGGCTGCTTTAGGCTGGAGTCTTGGACCATGTTAAGCTATAAGAATCATTTGGTGCAAGGTTACCCTGTGCTCTTCATTCAAGAGGATGGGATTGCTCCAGGGTAAATCCACTTGTATGTAGATGTGCGTGGTTGACCTGGGAATTGATCTTTAGCATGAATTATTGTCTTGCTTTTTGTTTTGTTTTAAAAAATCAATATTACAAAAGGAACAATAAAAAGCAACCTTTTTCCCCACCAGTAAATTCTCATGTGGACTCCATTTGAAAGAATGGGAATTGAAAAGGTGTTCCGTGTATTTCACCGTGGAGTATGTGCTGTATTCCTATTTTTTGTAACGTTGCATTTGTAGAACTTGGCAACTATGCAGATTTTGATGGTGCTATACAGTTGCATTTACCATACATTGCCAGGTCCATGCTTCTATGCATGAATATCCTAAGTCACCCAGGTTCTATACCAGTAAGAGATGCTTAACATGTCTTTCCATTTCGCAAGAGCTGCTCAAGGCTGCTAATATCCGTAATAAAAGCAATGAAATCATTAAAGGGTTTAAAAGCATAACTGAACAGCAGGCTGGGAAACAAACTAATCAGTGGGAATCCAGGCAGAATAATTTCAGGTGACAGGTAGGCTGAACTACAGTAAAGAGGAGTCAGAGATATTTTGGGGCAGGATGTGTCATCGTCATAAACTGGTTTCCTTTGCTGCCCCCCTCACTTTATTTGTGCTTTTGAAAAACACCTTCAGAATCCTTCAGGTTAAGATCCTTTCTAGTGTTGTCATCTAGTTAAAAGCCGAGCCTTTATCTGGTTAGATTCATATAAAGTTTGAGATTTTAAGGCTGATTTTTTTTATTTCTAACCTAAGCTTCAGTGTTTCCACCCACCCACCCACCCACCCTCCAACTTTTACATGTAACAACAAATTTTAACTTTTTGCTCAGCTTAAAGTAGAATGATTTAAAATCAGCTGCAGTACGTCATAATTTCAGTGCATACCAAGGTGTTTGCTAATTCTTAAATGTCTGTTCTCTTTCTGTATTTTGAATGAGTGGAGTTGAGCAAATCGGAAAACGGTCCCATTTCAACACGGTTTAAAGCATGGGGAGGCAAACTAAGGCCTAGCGGCCGGATCTGGCCCAATCGCCTTCTAAATCTGGAGAAAATAACAGAGGCTAACAAGAGAATATTGAGAAGCAAGGCAGCTAGTAAGCCTGATCTTTATTAACTGTTGCAACAGGGTGCTCACTGCCACACACAGGAGGCAGGAGGGACCCAGAACAATGGTGTGCAAGCCCTTATATAGACTTTTGAAATTGCCCACCCTGTAGCTCAAGACCAGCCCCCAAACTTACATCACAGAAGGAAGTGTGCATGCACACGAAAGCTCATACCAAGAACAAACTTAGTTGGTCTCTAAGGTGCTACTGGAGGGGAAAAAAAATATTTTGTTTCGATCACAGGAGGCAGACTACAGCAGAAATACATCGCAGGGGGCGGTCTACAGCAGAAACCCTGTCTGGCAGGATACGGATAATGGTCACTTGATTGCTTTACCTGGGCAGCCTGGCCATTCCTTTTGAGATGCTAACCACCTATTTGTGCACAAATACACCCTTAGGACAGGATCTCCCGGACCTGTACGTTTTATGCTCCAATATCCTCACACCCACATGGTCTCCATTGATCATCCTGCCTCCCCTCCGGAATGGGAAGGCTTTTCCCATTTCCTTCCTCACTGCAGAGAATATTTGAAGAGTGAAAATGCCTACAGGATTGCTCTCCTCTACTATTTCAGACATGTGGTTTATTTACTTATGTATGTATTTGCCTTGTAGATTTATGAACATATGATTTATATATATGTGAGACCTTAGAATTCCTGTAACAATTCCTTTGTGACTGAATTTTTGTTTTAATTAAAACTTTAAAATGAACAAATGCAAAACTAACAGTCATCTACGTATGTTGGTATTTTAATACCTGTGACTTCTGTTATTTTGAACAAGGGCTTCCTACTATTCCAGCCCATGATATTAGACTTTACTTATACTGGATTCTTCTGCAGACACAGCTGTGTAGCTTTGCCAGGAGAGATACTGTGAATTCCCCAGTTCCCTGAAGCATCATTTTGATTCTGCCCAGGGACCCAGGAGAGAAGCATTAAGCCTTTTTAACACTCTGAAACTGGTTTTGCTAATATTCCATGCACGCTCCATCTGCTTTTGCCTTTGTCGAAAGCTAATGGATTTGAGAGCAATTTGCTCTGCTGGTATTAGTCCAGAACCATCCAAAATAACATAAGGACCGTCTGAAGTTAATTAGGGTGCAGAAATTAAGCACCTAAAGGTGAAAGGTGATGTGGTCTTTTAAACCTTCCTCTATGAGGATATGACCACCCTGCTCTTGATGCACAGAGATGTTGTTTTATAATTGCAGAATTTGTTCACAGTTGTTTTGAGGAATATGCATGCTTCCCCTGCCAGATTGACAACAATTTGCGACTTCAGGGAGTGTGTGCTGGCTCCCACAGCCTGCCCGTATGGCATGCTGCAGTGCTAAATAGCAGTTGCCTGACATTTTCAGTGGAACAGGCTGCTATATTACAATTGAGTTTCTTCTGAAGAAGAGGCATTACAGACTACCAATGTGTTGTCTGTATTTCATTTGTGGCGAGGATGTGGTCTGAATTCCAGGGCTCTACATTTTGACAGGCCTAACTTCTGTTCTTTCCCCTTCCCATGCTGGAGGGTCGCTCTGAACCAGGATGGAATTAAACACGAGGGCAGTCAGAGCAGGGAACCCACTCGCAGTATGAACCCAGTTTTTGCAGAATGTGTTAACACACACCAAGGAGTCAAGTGCTGTACCAGCAGGTTACTTCCCCATGCTAAGGAGATACAGTGGTACCTCGCAAGACGAATGCCTCGCACAACGAAAAACTCGCTAGACGAAAGGCATTCGCTAACGAAAGGGTGACTCGCAAGACGAATTTTTCTATGGTCATGCTTCGCAAGACGAAAATTTCAATGCATTCCTATGGGAATTAAATTCCTATGCATTCCTATGGTCGTGCTTCACAAGACGAATTTTTCGCAATACGAAACGACTCGCAGAATGAATTAATTTCGTCTTGCGAGGCACCATTGTAGATGTCAGTCCTCAGACTTGCCCAATCTCCTCTGCTACAGGAGGCCTGTGCTCACACACAATCCTTGATTCCCTCCTAAGGCCAAGCTCAAAGCAGATTTTGCTACTGTATTGGCCCGAATATAAGCCACACTCTCCCCCGCCCCCAATTCTGATGGTGAAAAGTTAAAGTGTGGCTTATGCTGGTGACAAAGCGGTGCAGGCAGCCCCCAGAGAGCAGCCTGGGAGCGCGGGGCAATGGCACGCAGCCCGCCCGCCACTCCTAAGCTTCCCCTACGCCAGCTGAGAAGGGGGAAGGCCAACAGCAAAGTGATATGGCTCTTCCCCCCAGAAAGTAGCACGGGGCAACAGTGCCCATCCCATCTGCGGCTCCCAAGCCTCCTCCAAGCTACCAAATTTTAAATTTTGTGGGTGCAGCTTATATTCGGGCCAATATGATATTTGTGGATAGAAGAGAAGGCAGTTAGTGCTAACCAGGTTCATGTTGGTGTGCCGTAGGGAAACTGCTCTGAAGATGGCTTGCACCCCCAATGCTGACTTTCAGGGCTGGCAGGGGACCACTGTTACAGCTGCACTGGAGTACGAGTAGTAAAGTAGACCCCTGACTGTACAGGCATAGTTTCCACTGACAGAGAAAATGAAACAAAACAAAAAGAGGGAAGTGGTGTGGATCAAAGCTGTGCAGGTCATCAACGTACAATCTCAGCAGCACTGCCTGATGGTCCGTTTCCTCGCAGTCTCTGACTGATGGGAGTTCTTGGGCTGATTAGAATCAAAATGGGTTCAGGGGAGGAAGGGGAAGACTTAATGCACTCATTATCTGCCTAGGCTTCAGAAACGCTGCATTCTTTGCCTCTCACTTTACACTTCCTTCAAAAGGATGGAGTCTTTTGCACACTTCTAATCCTTTCATGTTGAGCGAATCAACATAGATTTAACAGGTAGATGAAAGAGATAAACAAATATTTATAGCAGCCTTAAATTCCGGCTTGAAAGAGAGTTCTGTCTTCAAAGGCTGACTCAATTAATGGGAAATCTTTCTGGATTCTGAGGTCTTGCCATTCATAGGGCTGTATGGGAGCCAGCTGTATGTGTGCATAGAGACAGAGGTTTAAATGTTTATTTAGATGATAGAATCATAGAATTGTAAAGTTGGAAGGTACCCCCAAGGGTCATCTAGTCCAACCCCCTGCAATGCAGGAATCTCAGCTATAGCATCCATGACAGATAGCCATCCATCCTCTGCTTACAAACCTCTAGTGAAGGAGAGTCCACCACCTTCCAAGGGAGACCGTCCCACTGTTGAATGGCTCTTACTGCCAGAAAGCTCTTCCTGATGTTTAGTTGGCATTTCCTTTCTTGTAACTTGAAGCCATTGGGGGGGGGAGCTGGAAGAAGAGGCGAGGGGACAAGTAGTCCCCCCCACCCACCCCTTAGCCCCAGCCCCAGCTGCTGGGCTTACCTTCCCAGACCTGTGACCTGAGCACCCCTAGCCCCTTCCCCCTCTCCCAGGAAGGGGAAGCGGGAGCCTTTCCCCAGCGCTTCAGCCTCAAGGACTCTCGCCGGGCACCTCCTTCGGCGGTGGGCTGTGCTCGGGTTCACCAGGAGCTGGCCTGCCAGGCCGGGACTCGTCGCAGCCGCCCTCCGGCTTTGCCCCTTCGCTCCGTGCCCAGCCCCTCCTGCGGGGCTGGAGCTCGCCCTGGGCTCACCTGGTGGCGTGCTTGCAGTGCCTCTAAAGCGGCGACTCCTCACGCTCTTTCCACAGGGTTCCTGCAGGCAGGATGGTGGCCATAGCCCAGCAGCCCTCGGCAGGTCCGCACCTGGTGCATGAGAGGGAGAGGGGGGAAATGGTGGCACAAAAATAAAAAAGGTTGCACAAATTTTTTTTGAGCAGAATCCCCATGGCCCACACCGATCCATGGGCCGTCTGCAGGCCGGATCCTGAAGGCAATTTGGCCGGATCCAGCCTACGGGGCTTAGTTTGCTGACCCATGTTCCACAGCAAGAGACAGCCCTTTCGGGGGAACCAGTATTGCAGTTCCATCCAACTGGGTGAGCTGCTTCTGGTCCTGAGCTACAGGGAATGTTTGGGGAAAGCCCAGTGCAGAAGAGCAAGAGGGGCTCAACCTTCGGCAGGAGAAATTCCAGATAACTATGGAAAACAGCAAGGGTTGCAAATGGGAAGAGGTCCTACTACATCTGCCAGTGGTGAGTGTTCCTCTTCCCTCCAGTGAGCTCTCCTTTGCTTCAGTTGAAAGCTCTGCTTGTACTCTGAACTCCTTTTACATGGTATGCCATGCTCTTATTGAATATACACCACACTAAACATTCGCAAAGCGTCCTGCACTTCAGGCCTACTGTATTTGGCAAAACTGATGCCTATTTTGTTTAGAGCTGCAGTCATCAATGCTTTGTAGTTTTCTGTGTGGTCTTGGTGAGGTGGGGTGGGGGTGGTGGAGGAAGCAGGTATGAAGCTGGTGTTTTTCTTACACTGTCTCGTATTTCTAGTTACAGGTAGGTAGCCGTGTTGGTCTGCCACTGAAGAAGTGTGCATGCACACGAAAGCTCATACCAATAACAAACTTAGTTGGTCTCTAAGGTGCTGCTGGAAGGAATTTTTTTATTTTGTTTCAACTGTCTCATATATAATTTATGATTTTCAGTTTTATACATTTCAATAATTTTGCAAGCATTTTAACATTTCAGAACTTGGCTTCTTTCCCCCTCTTTCTGCGGCATTTATTTTTAATATTTTCTGCATATCCAAATTAACTTAATTTGTTCATTTCTTCATCTACTTTAAATATATACTCTTATAAAACTGCAGGTTATTACAATAATCCTGCCAATGTTCTTATATGTTTACAGTTTGTTTGTAAATATTCAGTAAACCATTTCCATTCTTTTATAAAAAAAAAGGTTTGTTATCTTGATTTCTTATTTTTCTTTGAAGTTTTGCCATTTCTGCATATTCCATAAGCTTTTGTATCCATTCTTCTTTTGCTGGGACTTCTTCTTTCTGTTTCCTAACACTGTCTACTCTGACTGGCAGCAGTTCCCCAAGGTCTTAGGCTGAGAGAGGCCTTTCACATCACCTGCTACCTACTCTTTTTATTAAAATAAATAAATGCTGGAGCTGATGAGGTCTGAACGTGAGCAAGGCATGTTCTCTCTCTAGCTTCACATCATTGTGCTGGGGAATAGATTGTGTAGATTGTATTGGACTTGAACAAGAGACCCAGGTTCAAGCATCTGAGCTCATGATGTTGTCTGCTGCCCTGTGCCGTGGCTCGGTCAGTTTCCTTTCTAACATAGATCTTGAAACAATAATGGGTGAACGGCCCCTGAGAACCGAAAAGCAAGACAAATGCAGGGGAAGAAGAATTGATTTCGTGTTAGCATGGCTGCCTTTTCGCTTACCTATTTTTACCAAAGTAATTACACCCGATTCGCTACGTGTGATAGCATCTCTAGGTACCGTCTCCGCTTTTTTTTGCTCCACATGTTGTAGTTGCTTGCATGCGACCTTGCCAGTTGTAAAGGGCCTGTCTGTGTATCTCCTGCGTCTTTCATTTGAAGCACACTAGCAAGTGCTAGCTGGACGTCAGAGATTGGTCAGCAGCAGCTCACCCTGCTGTAATGTGATGGTAAGGTAAAGGTACTGGCTGACCATTAGGTCCAGTCGTGTCCGACTCTGGGGTTGTGGCGCTCATCTCACTTTACTGGCTGAGGGAGCCGGCGCACAGCTTCCAGGTCATGTGGCCAGCATGACTAAGCCGCTTCTGGCGAACCAGAGCAGTGCACGGAAACACCGTTTACCTTCCCGCCGGAGCGGCACCTATTTATCTACTTGCACTTTGACGTGCTTTCAAACTGCTAGGTTGGCAGGAGCTCCGAGACTGAGCAATGGGAGCTCACCCCGTCGCAGGGATTCAAACCACCGACCTTCTGATCGGCAAGCCCTAGGCTCAGTGGTCTAACCCACAGGTGGAGGTGTTGTTATTATTTAACTTACTACCTGCCTTTCGCCCTAAGATCCTGGGGTGGTTTGCAACAATTTAAACAACCCAATTCAACACAGTTTAAATCAGAAGTCTGCTAACTAAGGCCCGCGGGCCAGATGCGGCCTGCCAAGTTCGTTAATCTGGCCCACAAACCTTGCGGACCCTGCCGCCCGTGTTAAACTGGCATGGCGCGGAGCCTCATGTCCACGACGCGGCTTCTGATTGGCTGCAGGAAGCTCCTGCAGCCAATCAGAAGCCGCGGACACTTTTGGGCAGGTGCCTCCGCCTCCACACCACCTCTGCTTCCTCCCGCTTGGCTTTTCCCACTTGGCTGCTTCCTCCCACTCGGCCGCCTCAGCGGGAAGGAAGGGGCAGCGCCCAGAGGTGGCCGAGCGGGAGGAAGTGGCCGAGCGGAAGGAGGTGACGGCGGCATGGAGGCTGCCTCCACCGCCCAGGCCAGGGGTGTGGACTCTGTGCCCTGCTGAGAGAGGACGCCACCGGCACTGCTGAAGACAAGACGGTGGCGGCATGAGTGGCGGCGGCGGGGGGTCCTTTTGGGAGAGGGTGGTTCCGGCCCCCCACAAGGTCTGTGGGACAGTGGACCGGCCCCCTCCTGAAAAAGTTTGCTGACCCCTGGTTTAAATCAACTAACAATCACCAAAATCGGATGCGTCCTAAAAAAATATGTGTATTAGGTTTCAAGGCCAGGTAGAGAGTGTTCCTGAAACCTTTCTTCGAAAGGAGTCCTGGGCAGCAGACAACAAGCAATAAAGCAATGAAAACATTAAAAAAGAGAAAACTTTAAAGCATATTTAAAAAACAATCCCAATACTGATGCAGAGTGGGGAAGATTTCTACTATGAGGCTTGCTGAGAATGAAAGGTCTTCAGCTGGCACTGAAAAGACAACAGAGATGTCACCTGTTTAATATTCAAGGGGAGGGGAGCTCCAAAGTCTAGGTGCCATGACACTAAAGACCCAATTCCCACATTGTTTGGAGCGGACCTCCATTGTTTGCCGGAGGCCCTCACTTGCAGAGTACAGTATTGGGTGAGCCGATCTTCCATGGTCCCAAGCAGCCTAGGGCTTTGGCCATTCCAGCTGCAGCTCTCCTGTGGATTCAGCTCACGGCAGTTTCAGCTGTGCCGCTTCTTCCCGGGCAGTTGTCATCCAGCCATATCGAGGGTGACAAACCAGGTCCTAAGGCCCTGCGCAACTGAGCTTCACTTTCACTGGGGCGGCCCCCTGGGACGTTGCGGTGGCGTCAGGGAAGGAACCCTTGGAGGAAAAGCTCTCACGCCACTGCGGTAACATCTAAAGGGCACTTTTGTTATGAAATGCTTAGAGGCAAGGAAGATGGATGTGATGTGTAGTAAAAAGACAGCAGTGAATTAGTCATCGTGGCAGTGCATTTGCCTTTACTTTAAAAAAAAAGAAGCAACAAAAAGAATCTCCCCCCGCCCCCCAAATCCACAGTCAAGAGCTGCGCATGAGAAGCCAAGTGTGCATTTCTTCCTTTGACTTGGCTGTGTCCTCATTAGAATTCTGTGTGCCGTTGCTGGTTCTATAAATAACACTCAAAGAGACGTTTGATTGCCAGAATCCTGCACACCCCACAGCCTCCTCAATGGCATGGGCTTTACATACTATTAGCGAATCCTTGGCATCTCCGGCATTAACTGCAACCATTTTTAATTAACCTGATTTAGTAGCAGAATTGCAACGCTGATGAAAATGAGAGGTTGGAACAAATAGTTATTTATTCCAGCACAGTGGTAATGACTGTTGAAATAGATGATTCTAATTAACTTCAAGGAGGAATCTTCATAAATTTATAAAAGAAAGGCAAAAAAAAAAAAAAAAAAAACCAGGCATGTCCCATAGCTACTCAGGATGCCCATGGAGTCGGGTAGAAGAGGGGGCACATCCTGCAAGCACTTCTGAGGGGCAGGTGATTGCTTTCCTAGTCGTCCAGTGGCTGCATTTTAATAGGACTTGGGGTTTGTCTACTCCCCTGAAAAGTGCATTGGTTATTGGGCAAGAAAAACTGCTGGCGGACTGGGCAGAGGACTTTGAAGAGCATCTTCCACCCCCCTACAATATGCCCCTTTTGCGGCTGCTACCTTTCAGGGGAGCAGAACCAGGAGGCACACTAGTGCAGCACTGGGACTGAAAACATCTGGCTCAGGGGTCAGCAAACTTTTTCAGCAGGGGGCCAGTCCACTGTCCCTCAGACCTTGTGGGGGGCCGGACTATATTTTGAAAAATAATAATAACCATGAATGAATTCCTATGCCCCAGAAATAACCCAGAGATGCATTTTAAATAAAAGCACACATTCTGCTCATGTAAAAACACCAGGCAGGCCCCACAAATAACCAAGAGATGCATTATTTTTTTAAAAAAAGGACACATTCTACTCATGTAAAAACACACTGATTCCCGGACTGTCCGCTGGCCGGATTTAGAAGGCGATTGGGCCGGATCCAGCCCCCGGGCCTTAGTTTGCCTACCCATAATCTGGCTGTTAAGGATAAGTGGTGATGGGGGGCTTTTCTGGCAGCAGGAAGAAGAGTTCCTTGTAACTGCTGCTTCTCTCCCCCCCCCCCCGCCTCCAATATCCTTTGCCTCTTAGGGCTTTAGTGACAGTCATGGTTGGAGTATGTAGTAATTTGGGGAAGGCACCCTGAAGAACACCCCCCCCCCCAAGCATGGTTGAATACTGGATTTCTGGATTCCTTCGGGCCAAAACAAATTATATGTAAAGTGTATTATTGTTGTTTTCCTCTATCTGTTGATTTTTTTAAAATCACTGTAGTGAGGGTTTTTTTTTGGGGGGGGGATCATGATGAGGACCATGGTGTGTGTGTTGGTGAGGGGGGAAGGGAGGGAAGAAATGGGGTAGTTAATACTTTCCCCCTCTGCTCAGTCCTAATGAAAATCTCCTTTTCACAGCTGCTATTTCTCCCTAGGAGAAAAAAATCACCATTCTGATTTTGTTATCACGAACCACTTGTGAGAACTATGAGGGTTGAAAAGATGTATACAGGTATCATAAAATAAATAAAAATGCCTCGTTTTTTGCACATGGAGTATTTTAGAAACCGGGGGCAATTGTCAGGTAAGGGGCTATTTGTACAGTGTGTCTTTATGTTTAATTGCCTTTTGGAGAAAGTAAGGAGGTGGTGCCAAATCTTGAGTCCCTGGCTATTTTCTCCTGCTGACCTGCCATCCTTTTATTGCTTTTAATTGTTCCATTCTCTCTCTCTTTGCACAGATATTTGCTGTTTGACTTTCTCCCAGCTAAAAGTACCTCATCTCTCTTCTTAGGTTATCCTGCTGGATATCCCACGGCTGCCCCCACCTACAACCCAAATATGTATCCGACCACCAGCCCTGGCTATGCCCCAGGTAAATGGAACTTTCTATTTTTCTGTTAGCCACTTCCTTGTTTGTAAGCCACATGTTGTGGCTCGTGTGTCTGTCTGTGTGTTTTTCATCAGATCTTTCATTCTCTCGGCACCATTAACAGACCTGCCATTATCAACATGTCTTTTGTTTTTTACAAAATTTATAATGGAACATTTTGCAGGCCACTACAAAGTCTGTTGTCAGGTGCTTTCTCAGTAAGAACTGCATGCTCTGTGTAGTTTAACCAAGTATACATGGCAATGCTGCCTGGTTTCCTTGATTGCTGATTGTCTGTATTCTGAAAATGGGCAGCAGAAATGTACACATGCGGTTGAGAAGTGCCATAATTTGGTGATAGTCAGTGTAGACAGCTAGATGGACCAATGGTTTGGGTCAGTACAAGGCAGCTTCTCTTGTTCCACGATCTAGTTTCCATTGAAGCAGTATCTGGGGGGGGGTCTACCCCCCAAAAAAATAGTTTAAGAAAGGGTAAAGATTGGGAACCACTGATAAGAGAGTGTTGCTTCTCTCCTGTATGTAAAGATAAAGGTAAAGGGACCCCTGACCATTAGGTCCAGTTGCGAATGACTCTGGGGTTGCAACGCTCATCTCACTTTACTGGCCGAGGGAGCCGGCGTACAGCTTCCGGGTCATGTGGCCAGCATGACTAAGCCGCTTCTGACGAACCAGAGCAGCACACGGAAACGCTGTTTACCTTTCCACCGGAGCGGTACCTATTTATCTACTAGCACTTTGACGTGCTTTTGAACTGCTAGGTTGGCAGGAGCAGGGACCGAGCAACGGGAGCTCACCCCATCACGGGGATTAGAACCGCCAACCTTCTGATTGGCAAGCCCTAGGCTCTGTGGTTTAACCCACAGCGCTGCCCGCGTCCCAGGAACCACTGTTACTAAGCTTTAAATTACAGAGGTCCGGAAATACGTTGTTGCCTGCATTATTCTTGCACATTACATCATTCCTACAAGTGGCAAGACCTTACTGATAAGTCAAGTGAACTGAATTACTCAAAGCAATAATTTTTTTTTTTTTAAAAAAACTTCATTTGGCTCATTTGCATATGAGAACCTTCTAAAAGGTGAGCGCCTTTCCTCCTACAAAGGTGCGTTTTAAAAGGGAGATCAAGATTTTCAGGAAAATCACCTAATCTGACCTTCTGGGATTCTGAAAGATTTAAATCTCTTTACATTTTCTTCTTTATTGTATGGGGTTTTTGTTTCCTATATTTCTGTGCTTGCTGGAAAGAGATGCAAAGCAAGTTAAAGCTGTGCATACAATATCGATCAAACAAACTTAATGTGAGCCTGACTGTCAGGAAATCTTGTTCTAACCTTTTAGCCCAGGGGCCCAAAATGTGTGTGTCAGGAACTTTGCAGGCAGAATGAATGTTTGATAAAATTGCTTATATTTTAATAAAAGATGGGTAAAGAATCCTTCCACCTCCAGCAGCTCCCTTAATTAAAACCTAATAATGTATCTGTTCCTCTCTAGGTTTCTTGCTTTCTGTGGAGGGTTTTTTTTTGGGGGGGGAGCGAGTATCTGCTTTGCGATTTCCATATAAGTGGAGTGTACATTTAATTTCCACAGGGGCCAGTTCCTCCTAGATCCATTTCTATTAATAATACAGCAGATGATAATGCAGGTCATCCATTATATCAGCTCCCGCCCAGAAGAGATGTTTGCTAAACTCCAACCACAAAATTGGCTGTGATTAGCTTGAGGTTTCCTTCTCTCTCCATTGCAGGTGCTCCCCCCTTATTTGATACTACACCAATAATAATAATGTAATAATAAATTTTTATTTATACCCCGCCCTTCCCGGTTTAAAAACCGGACTCAGGGTGGCTAACAGCAAATATAAAACATTGATTAAATTGCCACTTAAAAACAGCATAAAACACAACATAAAATGCAGCATCATATCAATAAAATTCAAAATTCAGGGGTCATTTGGGGGGAAGGAAACAAAAAACACCCCGTTCAGTAAACATCAAATGATCACCAGGGCTAACTGGCCAAGTTGCTCCTACTAGGGCCAGCAAGGAGACCAGGGAAGAGTTTAAATGTGGGGTCCCAGAAAGGGTTTCTTCATAGAAGAGGAAAGGGGAAAGGGAATAGAGGATCAGGCTAATTCAAATTGAAGGTCAGGCGGAATAGCTCTGTCTTACAGGCCCTGCAGAAGGAGATCAAGTCCTGCAGGGCCCTAGTCTCGTGGGACAGAGCATTCCACCAGGTCGGAGCCATTACTGAAAAGGCCCTGGCCCTGGTGGAGCATAATCTGGCTTCCTTAGGGCCTGGGACCTTTATGCTATTATTATTCATGAACCTTAGGGTCCTCCGCAGGGCATACCAGGAGAGGTAGTCCCGTAAGTATGAGGGTCCTAGGCCGCATAGGGCTTTAAAGGTCAAAACCAGCACCTTAAACCTGACCATATACTCCACCGGAAGCCAGTGCAGTTGGTAGAGCACTGGGTGAATATGCTCCCATGGCAAGAACCCCGTGAGGAGCCTCACTGCAGGATTCTGCACCCGTTGGAGTTTTTGGGACAGTTTCAAGGGCAGCCCTGCGTAGAGCGAGTTACAGTAGTCAAGCCTGGATGTGACCGTCGCATGGATCACTGTGGCCAGGTCGGGGCGGGAAAGGTAAGGGACCAACTGATCCCAACTGATGATGGTTTTGAAGGGATGTACTTTCAATGGCACTGAGACCTTTGGCTTGCTGCTGCCCTTCCTCAGATAAGGCCACCATAGCAAGCGCAGCACCTGCACAAGCCAAGTAGCCTCCATACCTGGCATAGTGCTTACAGGAGCATCTTCTAGGAACCTCCTTCGTTGGCTTCCTGCATTTCTGATACAGTTTTCAGTCTGCAAACCATGCTGGTATTTCCCCCCTACCAGCGTTGTAAGATTTTTCTTTTCTTTTGAGGCAGGCACTTGGGGCCAGGATTAAGCTTTTAATTGGGGGTGAGGATTTGTGACGTGTTACACTTAGCGTGATGTTTCTATATGTGTATTGCACCCTAAGCCCTAAGGAAGGAATATACCCAGAGTTGAAATAAATTGGCTTATTTGAACTTTTGTCAACTCGTTCCTTAGGGCTTGGGGAGGAACATGCTTGACTAGAATTAACTCATTAAAAATATCTTTGCCTGTTCCTGGTTTGACTCCTGGTGAGCAGTTCCAGCTGTGATTGATGTGGAGCTTCCACAATTGAGTGTGATTTACCTGAAATCGGTTATGAGAAATGAGGGCAGTGGAAGAGCAGTTTGTCTGGAGAAAACCTTCACTTGGGGTTTAGGGGGATGATGTTGCAGGTTTTGGACAGATAAAGGAGCTTTGAATATGGGGGAACTATAGTGAGGTGGGGGGAAATGATATTTGAGTGTGGGTGGCTGAGTTTCATATTTTGATTTTTAACTAGCCAGCCAAATCTTTGACTGCAGGTCTCTAGCGGTGTATATCTGTATTTCATTCTCCTTGCTATGTATAAACAAAGGCAGTTGCCTTACACAGGACTATTAAAGAAAGCCATGCATGAAATAACTTCTTCCCCAACTGTTTTACATTTCAGACTTTTTGCTCTATTGAACTTCAGCTAAGTAGTATTTTATTGGTGTCTCAAGCTTGTTCAGTTTTGGCAAGTAAGTCACTTGAAGGTCAGGCAGGACTTTATTTCCTTGAAGGAACTGCTGTGATGTTGAGATACTCAACACCTTTGCAAGAGATCCAGCTGCCATTTTGCCAGCCTGGCCCTTGTCTTCTGCTGCATTGGGAATACTGGGATTGGGGAACTCACTCCAGAGTCTGTGTGGCTATCAGGGAGAAGTTGGGGATGAGTGGAGGCATTGAAAATGAGTTGGTGGGCCAGGCATAGCAGTGAATCAGGATTTTGGGGGGGGGGGGAGCAAAAGAGAAGAGCTGTTGGATGGGAGATGTTATGAGGCTCTGATGTGTGTAGCTTCAAGCAGTCTTCCCCACTCTGACAGCCTCCAATCCCCCCAGCCCCAGCCAGCATGGCCAGCGCTCAAGGATGATGGGAGTTGTAATCCAAAACAACCTTGGGAGCCAGTGTGGTGTAGTGGTTAAGTGTGGTAGACTCGTAATCTGGGGAATCGGGTTCGCGTCTCCACTCCTCCACATGCAGCTGCTGGGTGATCTTGGGCTAGTCATACTTCTCTGAAGTCTCTCAGCCCCACTCACCTCACAGAGTGTTTGTTGTGGGGGAGGAAGGGAAAGGAGAATGTTAGCCGCTTTGAGACTCCTTTGGATAGTGATAAACCGGGATTTCAAATCCAATCTCCTCCTCCTCCTCCTCCTCCTCCTCCTCCTCCTCCTCTTCCTCCTCTTCCTCCTCTTCTTCTTCTTCTTCTTCTTCTTCTTCTTCTTCTTCTTCCGCGGTGCCGGAAATTGTGTCTGCACAGACGCCAGAAATCGCGGGTGCGCGTGCTCACGCACGTGCGTGATCCGGCCCACAGAGGGATCTTCACTGTAGTGAACTGGCCCAGGGAAGGTAAACCTTGCCGACCCTTGCCCTTCGCGCTTAGCTTTGTGGCAAATTTCAGGGGCACTGTGGTGGTGGGAGACTCCTGCTGAGGAGCCTCACTCTGCCAGGAACCTGCTTCACAGCAAGATCTGTTAATGTGGCCCATTCTATCAAAAGGGGCTATTTTCTTCTGCATGTCTGAATGCACAGTCATGCTAGCAGTTGACTGCTGGAAAGTGCTAGGAATTCAGACAAGTAAGTAAATGAAACCCGGCCACTTTCTGCTACTCTACGGATGCATTTCCTATACTCTTAGTGTTTCCCTTCCCTGCTTGATGTGAACTACTACCTTTCCCTAAAAGAAGCACCTTCTCTGGACCTTTGCCAGGTACCCCCCCTCCTTCTGAAATCAGATGGTCAGGGATTGGGCCTTCTCTCTGGTGGCCCCTCCCCATTTGTGAAATACCCTCCCTGGAGAGCCTGTGACACTCACTTTAATGACAGTGCCAGGTTGAATTTTTTTTTTTTTTAATGTGCTGAGCATTTGATGGATCATTTGTTTTATTGCTACTCATCTGCTCAGTTTTAATGTAGGATTTAATGGGTGGGGCAGAATTTTATTTTTGATGTTTCATTCATTTTTATTCTTTGCAAGCTCTGCTGAAGTCTTAAAAAAATAACAACACAAAGCTGGAAGGCAGGATATAAATATTAAGTAGAATGAAATGCAATGAATTCATATTTCTGATGACTGCTGTTCACAAAGGGCAGCTTCACACATGGCACGTTTGTTGCACGGTCACTGCAAAAGCAAGTGATAAAAGCATGTGGCTGCCGGGACCATATACCACCGGTCCTGAAAGATCTACATTGGCTCCCAGTACGTTTCCGAGCACAATTCAAAGTGTTGGTGCTGACCTTTAAAGCCCTAAACGGCCTCGGTCCTGTATACCTGAAGGAGCATTTCCACACCCATCGTTCAGCCCAGACACTGAGGTCCAGCGCCGAGGGCCTTCTGGCGGTTCCCTCACTGTGAGAAGCAAAGCTACAGGGAACCAGGCAGAGGGCCTTCTCGGTAGTGGCGCCCGCCCTGTGGAACACACTCCCAGCAGAGATCAAAGAGATAAATAACTATCTGACATTCAGAAAATACCTGAAGGCAGCCCTGTTTAGGGAAGTTTTTAACCTGTGATATTTTAATGTATTTTAATATCTGTTGGAGGCTGCCCAGAGTGGCTGGGGGCACCCAGCCAGATGGGCGGGGTACAAATTAATTATTATTATTATTATTATTATTATTATTATTATTATTATTATTATTATTAAACTTCCATTTGTGAATGGGCAATCCCAGTAGATACACATAGGAGACACATAGGATTTACACATCTCCTCAGATACCATCCTTTCCAGCGGGCTCAGCTGAGCAGCCAGTCATTAAATGATGGGCAGCATGCAAACTGCATGATCAAACCGCAGCCCTGAAGCAAAAGCTCAAGGTTTTGCCCCTCGTGTTTTTCAGTGTATGGGAGGCAGCTTTGCCGCGGAGGATAGCTGGCTGAAAACAAGTCTGGGAGGGCATTCGAGTCTTTGCTTTGTGCATGAAAGGACAGCACAGCCAGTCAGAAAATTGAAAACAAAACACACACACACACACACACACACACACACACCCTAGTGGATTAATACACCAGTGCTTGAATTGCATTCCAGTGAAGCCTACAGCCAAGGAGAACATTGTATGCAACAACAACAACAACAAAAAGTGGCATTTGCACAAGCAATATCCTGACCACAATCACAATACTGATGGATGTGCTTTCAGTGGGGAGGGTTGCATTTCCCAGATAGGTAATGTGGCACACCCTGTGCTGGGGAAATGCTATACCCCTTCCGTAGGCACATCGCTCAGGAGCAGCATCTGAGCTATGTTCATGCTCACTGCAAAACACTAATGTTTCAGAAAGGCGCTTAGTTATTAGCCTGTTTCAAGAATCTCAGAAGCCAGAGCCATACCTTTTCCCCACTGTATTTTCCCCTCCATCTGTGTGCAAGCACAGCCTTGAGAAGAACTCAAAAAGCTTTGCCGACAATAGAGATCAAACCTGTGAAAAGCCAGCATTCGCTTACGTCTGCCTCAGTGAATGAAGGAGCACTCCCTTCCACATCTCGTGAGCTCATCTTCGCAGAGCTGCCCGCCTTGTCTCTAACCTCCTGTTTCTCGCACCCCTGTTGCATCTCCCCACCGGCACAAAACTGCCCATAGTGAAAAGCCCAGACCATTAGCAAATCCACTACTGTTGGGGAACACAGAGGGATGGGAGGAGGTATGTCGAAATAAGTAGGGCATTTCTCCAGAATTGCACTGTCGCTGTTGAGTTTTTCGCCCATTTCCAACCATGACATTGAGAAATATTCTTATGCCAAGTATGAAGTTTCCTTTTGCAAAATCATACCATTGGCCCATGTATGCTTCAAGCCAGAAGTGGACCACATTTTTCCCCCTGTTGGGGAGGAAGGGGGGGAAACACATAGCAGCAGGGGACCAGGCTGGAGTCAAAAGTGGGTGAGGCATCTCTTTTTCTCTCTGCCTCCTCTGCCTCCTCTTCCTCCTCTCTTTCTGCTTTCCTTCTGCTACCACCTCCCTCCCCTCCCCGTTGCCCTGGCCCTTGCCACCCTTGTGAGATTCGGCCGAGGGCGGCATGTATACCCCGGAGACCACAGATTGCCCACCTGTGCTTTCAGCGGAGATGCCAGCACCCAAAACTGGCACCGTCACGTTGTAGGCCTTGCTCAGGGGTCAGCAACCTTTTTCAACCATGGACCGGTATGCCGTGTCTCAGACCATGTGGGGGGCTGGACTATATTCTTTTGGGGGGGGGGAGAGAACGAATTCCTATGCCCCACAAATAACCCAGAGATGCATTTTAAACAAACACACACATTCTACTCATGTAAAAACACCAGGCAGGCCCCACAAATAACCCAGAGATCCATTTTAAATAAAAGCACACATTCTACTCATGTAAAAACATGCTGATTCCCAAACCGTCCGCAAGCCAGATTGAGAAAGCAGTTGGGCCGCATCTGGCCCATGGGCCTTAGGATGCCTACCCCTGGCATTGCTGCTTCTCCTTCTCAGTGTTCCCAGTGGCTGCAGGAGAGGCAATGGATGGGTCCCCTCCATGTCAGGGTAGGAATTCTCGTGATGGATAGAAGCAGAGAAAAAGAGAGCGAGAGAAGTGGGGGACTGCAAGTGTGGAGGAAAAGAATAGTGTGAAGGTGGGCAAGAAAGTAACTGACCTGCCCCCGGCCCAACCATCTCTTCCTTTTCTCAGTGTCCACTTTTGCAAAATATTCTGGCTCTTCCTCCTCCCACCACAGGCAATTTGAGCCAGCGAAATATCCCCTGCATCCCAGTTTCAGATCCTCACTTCCCAGACAGCCCCCAAATCAGCCACAACCTTTAATCGATGCCTCGGGCAACTGCTTATAACAATCCCCTGCCGTGTAAGAGAAAATTATTTCGAACCAATCTGTCAGAACAGGTTCAGCTGTCCCTTTGTATGCCTTATGTTGCCACAGCGAAGGGGAAGGCTGAACTTCACAAGAAAGTGGGTTTTTGTTTTTTTGTTTTTTTACAATGGATGCTTGCACCTTCTTCATTGTGATTGCCCCCTCACTGTTTGTCCCATTGGTAACATCTTCTCTTCTGTCTTCACTCAAGCTACACTTCTGATGAAACAGGCCTGGCCTCAGACATCATCCTCTTGTGCCACTGAGGGTACCTTTCACCTCCCAGTGGACACTGGGACCGAGAACAGAACTTACCAAGCTTCAGCAGCAGCATTCAGTAAATAGAACTTTATACTTCTGGGGATATTTTTTTTTCCCTGGTGGTTTTTCCTTATCCCTTTCTGTGTGTATGTTTGTATTTCTTTCTTGATTTGGGAGGGGGTTGTATTGCCTGCTTTCCTATTATTATTATTATTATTATTATTATTATTATTATTATTATTATTATTATCGTTGTTATTATTATTTTTGCAATTAGACTTGCCAGGTCAGGAGCAGCCCAGAACCCTGAGTTTTCAGGGCCGAAGCCTGAGACATTACAGTGGTACCTCTGTTTACAAACTTAATTCGTTCCAGAGGTCTGTTCTTAAGCTGAAACCGTTATTACAGAGCTGTCAGCCTTCCTTTTTTTTGCGTTGGGAAACGGCCATAGCTGTCAACTTTCCCTTTCTTTGCAATGGGAAACGGCGCTGGAATAAGGGAATTTTCCTGCAAAAAAGGGGAAAGTTGACAGCTATGCCTTCTTACCCTGAGGTACCACTTTAGCTAATGGGGCCTCCTGCTGCCGCCGGGCCGCCAGCGTGCGATTTCTGTTCTCATCCTGGGGCAAAGTTCTTAACCCGAGGTACTACTTCCGGGTTAGCGGAGTCTGTAACCGGAAGTGTTTGTAACCCGAGGTACCGCTGTACAGTTATCAAGCCACCTCCTCCCATTTTGGTGACAGGAAATCGGTTTTGTTTTTTAATAGTTTTTATTAAGGATTTCCGTGTGTGTGTGTGTGTGTGTGTGTGTGTGTGTGTGTGTGTGTGTGTGTTTGTTTGTTTGTTTAAATTATTTTTTAGATTGGAAGTCAGTTGGCGTAAAAACTCCTTGCGCTGTTTTTCAGAAGACTTTTTTGCCTTTGGCAAGTCACCAAGAAGGGTTAGGATGAACTGTGGGCCCTCACAGTATCAGCTATGTGCATAGAAACATAGGTTTCATTTACTTTGAGGGGCCATAAGGTGTTAAGTGGAGCCCGGCACAATGAGGCTGAGAAGGGGCAGTTCTCACATTGATGGACTCCAGCTGCCATCTGTCACAGCCATCGTGGCTGATGGTCAGAGATGAAGGGCGCTGTAGTCGAATAACTTCTGGGAGTCCACAGGTTCCCCACCACTACATGAAGGCTTCATTACCACTGTGCAGAGGAGAGCCCAGGACACAACAACTTTTGCAGATGCTGCAGGGCTTGGCTAATGTGACCCAGGCTGCTTAACCCACCCAAAGATTTGCTGCATCATTTTGTACCAGCTGAAGTTCTCTTTAATAGGTTGTGGTCTTTGGGTTGGTAGCTGCATACACATACAGATTTTGGCTCGTTCCCAGAGATTTGTAGGGTAGGAGATACACAGTGCCTCTGTGGCAAGACTCGTCACAGCACCTTGTAGTTTATCTGCTCTGCTATAAGCCTGTGCAGTGCACTGTCATTTTGAAAATGGATGTGCTTCCACTCCCTCTGGGTTTTTAAGCTTTGGGTTGACTGTGATCCAAGGGAGGCGTGCTTCTGTTCCCCTGGGGAGTTGCGTTCATGTGTGTGTTCGTCATGGTTATTGGGTACAGTGCAGAGGAGGATGTTTCTGGGAGGTTCTGGTCTGAGAGATTTGTGAGATTCTGGCTTTAAACTGGAAGGTAGCTTTCAATTGATGTAGAGAAATTGGGGTTTGGCTTTTGCTGCCCAGCTCCCCAAGGGACTGATTCCCCTAAGTCGATGATCGGTCAGAGATTAATGGATGGAAGCGGGATCCAGAGATAGCAAGGCCGATCTTTATTTTTCTGTTGCAACAGAGTTCCCTCCCCTCCTTGCGAGACCAAGAACAAAGTGTGCAGGAACCTTCAAAGACTTTTGAAATTGCCCAACCCCTTAGCCAGAGACCACCCAAGAAGCATCCTACATACATCACAGAAGGAGGTGGCCTCCTTTGAGAGTGTTGCTTCTCTCCTGTATGTAAAGATAAAGCTAAAGGTAAAGGATCCCCTGACCATTAGGTCCAGTCGTGGACGACTCTGGGTTTGCGGCGCTCATCTCGCTTTACTTGCCAAGGGAGCCGGTGTACAGCTTCCGGGTCATGTGGCCAGCATGACTAAGCTGCTTCTGGCGAACCACAGCAGCGCACGGAAACGGGAGCTCACCCTGTCACAGGGATTCGAACCACCAACCTTCTGATTGGCAAGCCCTAGGCTCTGTGGTTTAACCCACAGCTCCACCCGCGTCCTGTCTGTCAAGGTGCCTGATTGCATTAACTTGGCAGCCTGACCATTCCTTTGAGATGGTAAATACTTTGGTTCCTGAATCCCTTATTTACAAACTTACACCTATTGATAGACTGCTTAGCTTAAGAGATACATGCCTGACTGGATTTGCCCCCTGCAGTCCAGGCAGTTTATTAACTGGTTTGCAAGTGAAAAAACAAATGGAAAGCTTTCCCCATCTCCTTCCTCCTCCTGCAGAAGAATACTTGAGGTCATTTTGGGAGAGACAAAATGACTTCAGGATTGTTCTGTTCATATGTCTGCCATGTGAGGGCATCCCAAATTTTGACAACACAGTATTGCTGTGATTCAGATACCAGAATGGTTTACCTGTGGTGTGATCCATGTGGCACTCAGTCTTATGAAGAATGAAACATGGATTCTGTTTCGCAGGCGTTGCACATTCCGTTTAGGGTTGCCAGACGATAGTGGTCTTGGAGCTAGATTGATCTTCTTCTTCTTCTTTGATCACTCGTAGCCGAGTAAGATTGTCTTCCATGAACACCATCTTAACAGTGAGTCCGTAAGTGACTGTGGAGGCCAATTCTGGATCCACACGTCCTTCCACAGTGGGGACACAGGTTTCTGGGCAGGAGTTGATCACGGTGAGGGTTTGCCAAGCGTGCCTTCCTCTTAGCACGTTTCTCCCTTGCGTCCTGAGGTCAAGTGTCTTCAAAACCCATGACACCTTTGGAAAGGCTGTTCTCCAATTGGAGCGCTCGCAGGAAAGTGTTTCCCAATTGTTGGTGTTTATACTACATTTTTTAGTACCAACCTGATAAGCCTAAACTGGCTCCCATCCAGATATCTTTTAGCTATGCTTGGATATTTGGTTGACAAATGCAACCTTAAGAGGTCTCTCTCTCCCACCCACCCACCCACCCCTAAAAACCCATTGTTTGCTAATTATTCTCTGCAAGACAGCCTTCCTGTGGTTTTGTGTTGACGTCCCAGATTTCTCTTTTCAGGCAAGGTTGCTCCTTTCTATTTTTCTGCATGTTTGCAAAGAGCAAGTCCTTCTGTTTTTCATAGGAGCCGAGCAGATGCAATGCTTCTGTCAATAATGCAAATGGGCCTGTAGAGAGAGCAGAGGTGCATACAAAGCTGTCAGAGAAATCTCTGCTAGGCTAAGGTGACCTTTGGTGCTACAGGACCGCCTAGTCTCTGCAAGGAGTTTGGAGATCTCCCTTCCCTACTTGCTCCTGCCACTTTGACCCTGTTCAGCAGGTGTGGCTGCCAAGTCCTTTGTCTAAAAGGAGCTCCTGTTAATTTCAGATGTGAAGAAGAGAATAAGGCAGGCCTGGTGCTGTGTGTTTGCTTTGCTTACAGGCTAAGGCAGACCAATTAATGACTCTGCTTGCAGCCTCTTCCTGCCAAGTCTGTGTGCCTGGAAACATAAGTGTTGGAAGGGTGCCTGTTTTTAATCACGCAGAGTCTGCCGCCGACAAAACCCGAGTCCTCAAATAATAACATTGGGTGGCATGCATGTTGTACCTGGAAAAAAAACATCATGTCAGATGCCTCTGGTAACTGGCCTGCGCTCACATTCCCTAGGCCATCTGGAGCAGCTTTTGCAGTTGTAGTAGTAGTAGTAATAATAATAATAATAATAATAATAATTCTGCACACACACACACACACACACACACATGCAGAATCAATAATAAATGCTTTTGCAATATTTATTTACAGTGGTACCTTGGTTCTCAAACTTGATCCATTCCAGAAGTCCGTTCCAAAACCAAAGCGTTCCAAAACTAAGGCACATTTTCCCATACAAAGTAATGAAAAATGGATTAATCCGTTCCAGACTTTAATCCGTTCCCCTAAAACAGCAATTTAACATGAATTTTGCTACCTAACAAGACCATTGATCTGTAAAATGAAAAAAAAATGTACTGTGCTATGAAATAAATAAGACAGTATTGTAGATGATAAAAATTAAAATTATTATTTTTTCTTACCTGCCCTGATGTTAGTCATTGTTTGGATGGGGGGAGGCTTTTATCCATTTCCTCAGTCACACAATCAATCAATCAATCAATCAATCAATCAGTTACTGAACTGGGATCCACACAGTTACAAAAATGAATTAACCAAAAAGCCTCAAAAACAAAAACGTGAAATAAATAGCAAAAACAAAATCCGGAAACCCATTTGACTTCTGAAATGTTCGAAAACCAGCTTCTGATTGGTGCAGGTGCCCCGGAAACAATAGTCGACAGCCGCATCGGACATTCGGCTTCCGAAAAACATTCAAAAACCTGAACACTTCCGGGTTTTTGGCATTTGAGAATCAAGACGTTTGAGAAACCAAGGTACCACTGTATTTAGAAAACCAGCCCTCCCCTCCAGTGCATTTACTTCCATCAGTGCAGAGTGCAATAATAATAAAAAATGAACCTGTTCGACAAAAGAAATATGACAGCACTGTGAAAATGGAAGCAGTGGAACAACGTGCCTTCTTTCTCCCTGTGGTCTGCATTGCATGGGTTGATATTAGGAATGGGGGTGGTGGTTGGTGAATGTGTGTGATTTGAGATTCAGAATACGGTAGCCCACATCTTCATTTGGTTCCATCGGGGAAGAAGTGGGCTGAAAGAGAATCGTTAACTTCTAGCAAGTTTGAGGACCCACCTCCCTCCTCATCCTGGGATTCCAGTAGTGTTGGCAAATACCTGTCCCAGGAATGTGACTGAAGAGTGGTATGGAAATACTTAGGATAAATAAAATAGCAGGAATGGTAAAGGTAAAGGTACCCCTGACTGTTAGGTCCAGTCGCGGACGACTCTGGGGTTGCGGCGCTCATTTCGCTCTATAGGCCGAGGGAGCCGGTGTTTGTCCACAGACAACCTCCGGGTCATGTGGCCAGCATGACTAAGCCGCTTCTGGCGAACCAGAGCAGCACACGCAAACGCCGTTTACCTTCCCGCCGGAGCGGTACCTATTTATCTACTTGCACTTTGACGTGCTTTTGAACTGCTAGGTTGGCAGGAGCAGGGATCGAGCAACGGGAGCTCACCCCACAGCGGCACCCACGTCCCAGCAGAAATGGTAGTTCGGCAATATCTGGGCCAAAGATTCCCCCCATTTTTTGTGGGGGTGGGGATGAAGGTGGACTTAGGAGAGAAGCTGTGCAGCTCAGGCACAAGCCAGGATCCCAAGAAACATGAATCGCATTCTCTGAGCCTAGAGAGTTGGTTTTTTCATCCCATGCTGCTCACCAAATGCTCTTCAAACGGTGAAGGGAGGAGGAGATTTGAAACTAGTTTGTGATATAGCATGGAGCCTAAGGAGCAAGCGGGGGTTGGGGGCGTAGGAGGGAGAAGCCTGGGCTAGCACAAGCTCCTCCTGTTAGCCTAAGCCAGGGGTCAGCAAACTTTTTCAGCTGTGGACCGGTCCACCGTCCCTCAGACCATGTGGTGGGCCGGACTATTTTTTGGGGAGGGGGGGAATGAACAAATTCCTATGCCCCACAAATAACCCAGAGATGCATTTTAAATAAAAGCACACATTCTATTCATGTAAAAACATGCTGATTCCCGGACGGTCCGTGGGCCAGATTGAGAAGGCAATTGGGCCGCATCCGGCCCACGGGCCTTAGGTTGCCTACCCCTGGCCTAAGCAGTCTTTGGATCCTAGTAAATACATTGTGGTATTCATTGTACTAAAAAACAATGCTGAAAGCTCAATGCCCAAGTGCTCCGCTCAAGTCCTGGCTGCATGTGGAGTTGCACAAAATCCCACTTGCAAGCCTAGTAATCACTGAGGTTCTGATCCTGCCCCTGTTCCTGGCGCTCGATATTTGGCCTTTGTTGTGTTAACTTCCATATAAGCCCCATGCCGTGCGGAGAGGTGGCAGCGGCACCCACTCTGGGTTCCTAAGTGGTTTTTGCCTTGTCTTCTAATTATGCCGTTGATGGCACACACTGCAACAGATGCTTTGTTAAATACCTCTATCTTGGAATAGCCCACTCAGTTCGTTCCAGGATGCTAATAGCATCTCCCTGACAATGTGCAGCTGCGCTCAGAGAAACACTGCCCGTGTTCGTGGCGGCAGGATTCATCCAGCCTGAGAGGCTTCTCATGCCCAAAATCTCAAAATTGGTTTGTTAATGCTGGGTCTGACTCTGAGGTCAGTGAAAAGGAAGGCAATTATGTGCCTCTTGGAGGAAATTACTGTATTTGCCATCTGTTTCCTGCAGTTCAGTGTTCTTTTGCCTCACTTTCAGATTTTGGATGATTTTTGCATTTGCACAATTGAGCTCACAATGGACATGAACTGGACGCCTTCGTCACCCTCCGGGGGGGCGGGGTGTGTGTGGAAAGCAACACTTACCTAATTTGGGGCACGTTTTCAAGTCCGCTTAACTCTTGTTAGCTGCTGTATTGCTATGAAACATCATTTTGTGCTTTGGGCATCTTTTTTTTTTTAAGAACAGTAACAATCGCATTCTTATGGATGCAGCAGTTGCTTTGGGGCTGTTTGGAATGAGGCCTGCCTCTTTCTGAGGAAGCCAGAAACAAGCTAGGTGGTCGGTGAAGATTGCTTAACCTCCCAGATTGATGGGCCTTGCTTTTTGTTTCTCAACAGGGTATACCGCTGGAACGCCCTACAAGGTCCCTCCCACCCAGAGCAACAGCGCACCTCCTCCATATTCTCCATCTCCGAATCCTTACCAAACCGCTATGTACCCCATCCGAAGTGCCTATCCGCAGCAGAACCTGTATGCCCAAGTGAGTACAACTGGCAGCCACAGTGATGTCAAACAACAAGAACAAACACAGGGCCTAAAAGCGACCGCTGTTTTGTAACTCTGCTAATCTAAGCGTAAGGTAAAGGTAAAGGGACCCCTGACCGTTAGGTCCAGTCACAGACGACTCTGGGGTTGCGGTGCTCATCTTGCTTTGATGGCCGAGAGAGCCGGCGTACAGCTTCTGGGTCATGTGGCCAGCATGACTAAGCCGCTTCTGGCGAACCAGAGCAGCGCACGGAAACGCCGTTTACCTTCCCGCCAGAGCGGTACCTATTTATCTACTTGCACTTGACGTGCTTTCAAACTGCTAGGTTGGTAGGAGCTGGGACCGAGCAACGGGAGCTCACCCTGTCGTGAGGATTTGAACCACCGACCTTCTTATCGGCAAGCCCTAGGCTCTGTGGTTTGGACCACAGTGCCACTCGCGTCCCAATCTAAGCGTAGAAAATGAAATTTAATTTAATTGGAAAAATCTGAATGTTCTATGTCATGCCTAAAACACAGTGATTTGGCATACCTCCCTTGGGAGGATATCCTGTAATGATGGTGGCATCATTAAGATCCTAAGAAGAATGCTGTTGGATCTGAACAGAGGTGCAGCTAGTCTAGCATCCGTTTATCACAGTGGCCATTCAGATGCCTCTTCTGGGAAGTTCTCAAGCAGGAACTAAGGCAAGAGCCCTCTCCCCACCTGTAATTTCAAGCACTCAGTGTTCAGTGCTGGAGGTAGTCCCCAGCCATCAGGGCTAGTAGTCATTTGATAGTTTTATCCTCTGCGAATTTGTCCTTTTAAATAGGCCTCCAAATCAGCTAGGGTGGCTGCTGAACTTTTGGATGACAAAGGGGGGGGGGGGGTCAAAGGTGTGCTAAAAGAGGAAAAGAAGACCGCAGAGAAGCTGAATTAATTCTTTGCCTCTGTTTCTGCAGTGGAAGGTGTAGGGAAGATCCCTGTACCTGAAGCAACTTTCTTAGGAAAGGGAAGCCTCAGCAACTGAGGCTAATAGTTGTGAGATGAGATGAGATTCCTGGCCTCGTTGACTAATTGAAAAGGAACAGATCACTGGGTCTGGATGGTATCCACTGAAGACTCAGAATGTGAAATGGCCTTTCTTTTAACAAATACGCACAAACTTGTCCCTAACATCAGCCTCTATGGCTGAAGACTGGAAAGTGGGCACTGTACAGCTGGTTTTTACAGGGTGGTTAACATATTGCGGGAAAGCTCATGGAAAGCATAATTAAGAATAAGTTACTAAGCATGTAGAACAGGGGTTAGCAAGGTTTTCCAGCCATGGGCCAGATCATTCCCACGGAGATCGTCCGTGGGCCGGACATGCGCAGCGCAATGCCGAAAATCGCTTCTGCGCATGCCCAGACGCCAAAAATTGCACCTGTGCAGAAGCAATTTCCAGCATCTGGGCATGTGCAGATGCCATTTCCGGCACCAATCGGTGAGTCAATGCACAGCGCTGCGCCGGTTTAGCGCGGGGCATGGGGGACTTGCCATGCGGGTGACTCAGTGAGTGGGCGGTCTTTGCGGGCCGCATCCGGCCCATGGGCCGGAGGTTGCCAACCTCTGATGTAGAAGGACAAGCCTTGCAAAGAAGAACAAGCCTGGCTTCTGCAAGCCAAAATCCTGTCTTCCTCACTCTTTGAGAGTGTCAATAAGCATACAGATAGAGGTGATCTAGTAGGCATTTTGTACCTCACCAAAGATTCCTTAGTAAGCTTAGCAGTTAAGGGAAGAGCATAGGCTGCCTTATGGATCAGTAACTGGTTAAAGAATAGGAAGCAGGAATGGAGGGATATAAGAAGTGGGGTTCCTCAAAGAACATTTTTGGTGCTTTTTAATGTTGTTGATGAATGACCTGAAGTTAGGTCTGAACAGTGAGGTGGCCAAGTTTGCTATTGATGCCAATTTGTTCAGGGTGGTAAGGGGGGAAAAGGGGATTGCAAGGAGGATCTCTCCAAACTGGGCAAACAGGCATTAAAATTTCAAATGGGATTCAGTGTCAGTAAGTGTGAAGTGATGCACAGTGAGGCAAAAAATATCCTTACAGTGTGTGTGTGTGTGTGTGTGTGTGTGTGTGTGTACACACACACACACAACACACACACACACACACACACACACACACACACACACAATGAGGTCTGAACTGGCGATGGTAGCTGAGTGAAGATGTCAACCCATAACTCAGCAGCCATGAAAAGGCAAGTTCCATGGTAAGGATCATAGGGAAAGGAACAGAGAATAAGAATGCCAGTATCAGAATGTTGTGGAACGCTTGTGTACAATTCCATCACATAGGATATTGTAGAGCTGGAAAAGTTCCATTAAAGGGTAACCAAAATGATGAAGAAGTTGGAGCAACTCCCCTGGGAGGAACAGTTAAAATACTTGAGTCTTTTTAGTAGGCAATTCAGGACATGATAGAGATTATTTGTAGTGTGGAGAAGATGCATAGAGGTAGGTTTCCTCCCTTTCTCGTAACACTAGAACTTGTGGACATCCAGCGAAGCTGAATTTTGGAAGATTCAGGAGGATTAAGGCAAAAGGAAGCTGTCCACACACATAAGAGAGAGAACAGGCAGACAAACCACTTTCCAAAACACATAGTAGATGAGAGGAATGCCAAACTTGCTTTGTCCTTACTCTTGCTAAATGAAGGATGTGCTGCTCTGCTACATCCACTAAAACATGGCATAATCTGGGGTGTGCAGAGAGATTACTCACATGCCTTTTGGAAACATCAGTAGAAATTGCAGCATATCTGTTTTACCAGACAAAAAGGTCTTTGATATGCTCCTTGTAGTTGTGATGCACAGTACAGCTAGACAGTGGTGCTATAACCTAATGAATGGGCACTGTACAAAGATTAAAAATGGCAGGCCCTGCCCACAGGCATACAATTGAAAGACAGATTAAATTGAATTGAAGGAGCCAAGTGACTTGAGGACTGTGTGGCAGTGTCCAAAACTCCCGTTGTTCCAGGCGCATTTTGCGACAGGGAATTTCATTAGCGCGAGCAGTTTCTGAGCTTTGGGTGCGGTACTGCACCTAAGATTTCAGATTAAAACTGCAGAATGGAAGGAAAGGGGGACCTTTTTCTGCCTCCCCACTTCCAGCCAGTCTCTGAAGACTGGAGAAGAGACCCTCTTAAGAAGATTAGGGGCAGGTGGGGCAGGGGAAGAACTGGACCATGAACATAATATCTTAGCTGCAGTTCATTCATTTTCAGCTTTGTATTCTTGTTATAAAAAAGTGTGCCTAGGCATTCCATTGTTGCTCCCGTAACCTCTGTTTAAGGTGCCATTTAGTTCCTAGCTTCCCTATCTCAGTTTCTAACGCCACTGTGTGGTGCTGGTCTGTCCTACATGGTTGCCAATTTTTTAAAAAGCCAACCTCTGCTGAAATGTGTTTCTCCTCCCCTACCCCCTTTCCGAACAGGGAGCATATTATACACAGCCCATGTATACGGCACAGCCTCATGTCATCCACCACACCACCGTGGTCCAGCCAAACAGCATCCCGTCTGCTATTTATCCAGCTCCTGTGGCTGCCCCAAGGACTAATGGCGTGGCCATGGGGATGGTAGCTGGGACCACCATGGCAATGTCAGCAGGTGAGAACTAAATGGAAATAAACCGTGTCCTGTTAACCCTTGCAGTAGAGCAGCCTTTGCCAGTGTGGCGCCTTCCATGTGCTCCCTGTGGAACTAGAACTCCCATGCAGCACAGTACCACCTTGGGCAAAGGCTGCAGTACAGCTTGCATGAAACCACAACTGTGTTGTCCTGTTTGCAACTCCTAAACTGTATTTGCGGGTCTGTCTCTGTCTGCCACAGTTCCAGGACATTGCGGGGAATTTGGATTTCTAAGCATCACGCCTTTCTGCTAAGGAGAGCCAGTGTGGTGTAGTGGTTAAGAGTGGTAGACTCGTAATCTGGGGAACCGGGTGTGCGTCTCTGCTCCTCCACATGCAGCTGCTGGGTGACCTTGGACTAGTTACACTTCTCTGAAGTCTCTCAGCCCCACTCACCTCACAGGGTGTTTGTTGTGGGGGAGGAAGGGAAAGGAGAATGTTAGCCGCTTTGAGACTCCTTCGGGTAGTGAAAAGTGGGATATCAAATCCAAACTCTTCTTCTTCTAAGCAAAGCCCTGCCCAAAGTTCCTTTTCTTGTGGCTGTGAAAATATTATTGGAAAGCTGGCAGCCACATGAGACCTCTGAACCTAGAGTGGGTGGCAGATTTCCAACCGTTGGGTGTTGGACTTAAACTTTCTGGACTCCTTTTGTCTCCCCACGACTAGTAAAAAGGATAAAATTATAAATGATCAGAAAGGCTGCTAATTTGATGGACTGGCATCTCTGCCACCAGCCAGCCCTTAAGCCCATTTCAGTTGTTTCTGCCCCTCTTTCTGGAAGGATGAGCCTGGGACCAGGACAGCTGCCCGAACCAGAAGACTCTGTTATACAACTCACCCCACACAAGCCTATTAAAAGTGCATCAGCATGCCACTTTGGGCCCCCAGGTTTGGCTGAAAAGTGGGGTGCTGACAAGACAGATTCATCCCATTTAAAAAGTAGAACAGATGATGCGAAATTTGGAGAAATCGTGCCAGTGCATTTGATTGCTGCAAAATTTATTCGGCTCACAGGATTTAGCTTTTCCGAGTGCAGAAGTCAGATAGGCCCCCACTGACGGGAACCAATTCCTTCTAAGAGCTTCTTCATGCCTGCTGCCGAGTCCCTCTGGTTTTGTTCCCGGTCCTGCATGGAACTGTAATAAACCAAAGTTCTCCCAATACACCACCAGGTCACCTTTCCTGTTAAGCTCTTTGTTTCAACAAAGCGAGGCATTTCGCTCTGCTGGCACTCTTTGATTTGCTTGCCGTGCCTTCATAGAGTTTTAAAGTTGGAAGGGACTGTGGAAGTCATATAGTTGACCCCACCCCACCTCCAGTCAGTGAAGGATGCTGGTGCTACACCATCCCTGACAGGTGGCCGCCCAGCCTCTGCATAAATGCCCCCAGTGTCCAACTGACCTTGTTTGACCTTGCCTGCCTTGCTACCCTCAGTGTCTGTTCATCGGCTAGAACATGCTGCCTTGCAGGGCAGGAGGTGGGATTGGCCTCCCACAGCACCGGTGGTTTTTCCAGGCTGGAATGAGCAGCGCAGAGCTCATTCGGAGTCCCTCGGCTAGGAGAACGAGCCAGGGTTCACCCAGCACCACGATTGCCCGGTTGTCAGAAAGAGCAGCGTTGTGCAGCAGAGAGAAAGCTAGCACCCTCCCCACCCCGCCCGCCAGCCCCTTTCCAGATGGAAAGATGACCAGGCGGGTTTCTGTTCTGAAAGTGCCCTGTCTGGGTGGGGGTAAGCTGGTGTCAGGATGCTGTTGGTGCTTCCCATGAGTAACGACCCGCAACTCCAGATCTGTATATTTACAGTACTTTATTATACAGATATGTACAAGAGAGAGAAACAGTCCGTGCGACCATTCAGTCACTTTCAGATCCCGGAAGTGGCGCTCTACATGAACGCCCCCCCCCCAGGAATCTGGGAACCCTTGATCTTTCCCTCCCTCCCTTCCGCTTGATCCCCCTGCGCTCTTGGGGTGACGGGACTACCAACCTCCGCTCTGTTCCCGATCTGCTCATGTGGCGTGGGGGCTCTCTAGACTGCAACACCCCCTCCTCCATCGCTGCCTTGCGACGTTTCAGCCCATTGGGCTCGTCACTGGGCTCGTCACTGCCTCCTGGTGGTTCCCTGACATCCGGGCTCTAAAGTAGATGAAAGCCGAGGATTGACAGCCAAGCGATCTTTTCAAAAGCTTCCCCATTTGCGGGGAAGCGGCAGCTCTTGAAACGTCGCCAGCAAACCTCTTGATGCAGCTTGGGGGTGGGCAGGACAAGCATTCACTGAAATGTACGCACTTTGTTATGTTGCTAATTGTGCAAAAATGCCTGAGACCAGCGGGACGGTTAAGCTGAAGTAAAATGGCCTCCTTTATCTGCCAGCTCCTGCCCCGCCCCCTCCTCCCCCAGTGAAGGTCTATTTGTTTGGTTACAACTCGGGTGCAACTTTGCACATGCTCGGAGGTAAGGGATCGGATATTCTGCATGGCCTGTTCCAACAGGGGTGCCCAGGGATTTCATCTGTGCCATGCTGCATCCCCGGGCGTAATTCCCCAAGTTGGACCCTGAAGGGCAAGATCCGCCAGCCCCGCAGGAGGAAACCTTTGTGTCACACAGGCCTCTGGCTGCTTCTGCAGTCTCCCCACCCCTCCCTCCGCCAGCTCACAGGAGCTTAGTCCACAGGTGTGTGAATGCTCGCAAGGGATTCATGCCAGAGAGCCAACCATACAATCATAGCATTGTCAAGGGGGAAGGGATGCCAAGGGTCATCTGCTCTCTCCCCCCAACCCGCCCCCGCAATGCAGGAATCACAGCTAAGCCAAGCCGCACGTGCCAGGGAGATCACGCTCCCACTTCCTCTGGGGCCCTCGGTTCAGAATCCACTTCTGACACCTGCTTGAGGGGCCGGGATGCAGCGCCTTGTGCCCCCCTCCCGCCTGACCCCCTCTCTTGCCGTTGCAGGCACTTTGCTGACCACCCCTCAACACACTGCCATCGGAGCACATCCAGTCTCGGTGCCAACGTACAGGGCTCAAGGGACCCCTGCCTACAGCTACGTACCTCCACATTGGTAATCCCATTGGCCAAGCCACGTAAGTTGTTGCAAACGCCTGCAGGGACCTTCCCCCCCCCCCAGGTCGTGGGGAGGGGGGCGGGCTGCATTTGGAATGCTTCTCCAGAGGCCAGTCGGCCGTAGTCTGATATATGAGTCCGGAGTCCCAAAAGGCAACTTCCCCAAATGAGACCGGAAATCCAAAACGCAACTTTCGCTTTGGGCTAAGGATGAAGCCAGGAGCCAGCTTTTAAGTGGCTTCCCACCAGGGTGGATTTGATTTAAATCAAATCAATTTAAATCACTAGTCAGTAAGTCTTGATTTAATTTTTTTTTTTAAACAGAAAGACTCATTCCTTGCTGGTATCATCTTAATATTTACAACCTGGTGAAGGTTTCGTTTTTGGAATAATGAATTTTCAGAGTAGTTTTTACAGTTATGCGAATTAATTACTGAAACTGTTTATATTTGGACAACTTTTCTGCTGTACTTTATTGGAAGGAGAAAATTAATCATTTCCTTAATAACAATTTAAACAATTTATTTGACTAAAACAATAACATTATAGCATATGTGTCCATGTTTGTTAACTGATGTGGTTAAACATTAAAAAAAAACAGACTGAGTTTTAGCACTCATGAAAAACTTAAATCCTTATTTCCTGATGAATATAATATAACTTAAATAGAAAACTATCTTTAGAAATATTTTCCTTCAAAAGCATTTTATTTTAAAAATCCAATTTAATCTTTTTTTTTTAAAAAAAAAAACCCTCCCCCCCCAAAAAAAATCGGGGTTTTTTTCAAATCCACCCTGGTTCTCACCTTCAGGGTTTCAAAGGAAATATTTGTCTGTACGTGCAGGTGGTGAGGAATTGCTTCCCCCCACAACCCAGCAATGAGAAGCAGCACAAGAACCGTTGCAAGGCAGACAGGAGGAGGCCTGAGCCTCCCTTTGCAGATGGCCGAAGTCTCCCTCGGAGGCATTTTGAGACCCCATTGCTCTAGAACAGGCACGCACAACTCCCAAGAGACTGCGATCTACTCCCAGTATAAAAAAACTGGCAGTGATCTACCCATTGTCATCGGCAGGAGTTGTTGAGCTATTTTTGGGGGGCGGGGGGAGAGTTGTGCAGCTTTTTTGGGAATCAACCTAGAACACCTCCGCAATCGACCTGTAGATGGCGATCGACCTGTTGGACATGCCTGCTCTAGAACAAGGCCCATCGAACTCTGCTGAAGTCGGCTCTGCTCCCAGTCTTTCTGCATGCACCACCAACCTTTTACCAGTTTCCAGGCACATCCGGCTGCTGTGGATTTTGCATAGCCCTCCCTGTGCGGAGTGGGAGACCCACTGGGCTTTCTGCTAAGAGGTGCAGAAGATCAAGGGGTGCATTTATTTATTATTTACTTGTTCATCATAAAATATTTTTGTATCACAAAAGAACATTAAAGCAGCTTACAGCAATAGTGTATTCAGGGGAAAGCACAATGGGGAGGTATAATATTCAAGAGCCCAAGGAAATCCCCCTCTCTGTTGCCTTCTGAATCATGCCTGATGGGACTACAGGTGTCATGAAAGTCTACTCTGACCTATAGTTAGCAGAGTAAAAACTTAAGCACGATGCTGGATTCCCAAAAAGTAGACCAGAGGCAATTGTATTTCATCCAACAGAGCTGTACTACTACTGAAGGCAAATGAGCATAATGGTCACAAATCCAAAACGTTCAGGATTGGCACTGTCCATAAGAATTCCAGTTGCAGCAGGCTTAAATTAAACTTACAATAACTTATAATAAGACTAAACCTCAACACTAAGCATAGAAACTACACCAGAAGCGAGGGAGGGAGGGAGAGAGAGAGAGAGAGAGAGAAAGAAAGAAAGAAAGAAAGAAAGAAAGAAAGAAAGAAAGAAAGAAAGAAAGAAAGAGGCTCCTTCTGGCCTTACTATTACAGTCAGTGTGACCTTGACAGAAAACAGTTTAAGCCCACTGTACTCAGCTTCTCGGAAGGAATAACCCAAACATCATGAACCTTTTGCTTATTTCTTTCACACAGAGCAGCTTCCAGAACCCTCTTGAATTAATTAGAATAGGAAAGATCTCTACACATTTCTGTTACTAAGAAATGCAAACTGACAACAAGATCACATTGGCTTTGGAGAGGATAGGAACTGGACGCATTTGTGTGGGGTGTGTGCACTCGCTCGCAAACACACAAAACTCTTCCTCCTAAGCAGGGTCGATTTTTGCCAAGAGAAAGGAGCAATGGCAGAATTATTTCTTTCTTTAGAGAATGGAAACAGACAGAAGTGTTACAAGCCAAAGTTCCTCCACCTGCATCAGTCGGAGAGGTTTCCGATTGCTGCCACAGGGTGCATCAGTCAGAACAGGACCTTCAGCAGAGGAGGGCAAGGAAGACTTTAACATGAGGCAGCAAATCGGGCAGGAGGAGTTAAATATAACCTCCCTCTTACCAAGAGATCTTACGTTCAGGTCACAGGCGCTGTTACTCAGGCCAGCTTAGAAGAGGCGCTGCTCCTTCACCTGCCCCTTCAGCTTTTGATAGGAGTGCATAGGTGAGTCTGATCTGAAATATCAGAAGTTAGGACCATTGAATGGTGGGAGCTGGCAGAGTGCAACCCCCCACCCCCTGCGGGTGACCAGCAGCCCACTCTCCCACTCTCCCTTCAAAAACTGCACTGTCCATAAGAACGAAGAGGGCTGATCCAGATGTCATACACAGGATGGAAATGGATGAACACCTGTAAATTTGCTTCCTAGCAGCATCGGTGTTGTTGCTCATCCCACGTTCCCCCTCTAGCAAACAGGCTGTGCAGGTTTTTGCCTTTTCTTTCAATAAAACCTGCGCAATCTGTTTGACCGGAGGCGCAACGGTGGGATGAAACAAACGCTAGTGTGGTGGCAGGATGGGACGTGGAATTTCTTTCAGACTGTTTTCAAAAGAATTCCACCATTCACAATTGGGTAATACTTTTAGTAACTCCAAGCCCCTACCCCCCCAAATAAACCTGACCATTTGGTTGGTCCTTCAAAAAGCCTTGACCAACGGTGAGTTTGGGAGTTGTTGTAGCTTTGCTGGTCTATAAGGAGTGGGGAAACCATGTTTGCTTGCCTTCAAAATGGTAGTGTCTCCAGTTGCCACATAGAAACTCATAACCATAGTTAGATCTTGGGGTTCGGGGCACCCTGGGTGTGAATTTGCGGCACTGTCCTAAATGCTTCCGTTCTTCTGGCAGCCCACATCTGACATGCAAAACTCCTCTGAGGTTGTTAAATTGAGCCTCTGCATACAGATGCACCTACTTAGCTGGGGGGGGGGGACCCCCAGCCTCGCAGGCAAAGGTGTCGACTGGGTGGAAGAGTGAAATCTGTTAAATGCTGGGTCCCTGATGGGAGAGATCCAGCCTTGCCCGTCTCTGCGTTGCTGCTTCTAACTTCCGTCCTATCGTTTTCTTTCTCTCTTTCCGGCAGATCTGGAGTCAAACATTGTATGCAACAACTCAAGTCTTACATGGGTGCTGGAGCAGCTGTCCCAAGTCTGTTAGCAAGAACAAAAACAAAAGAAGTGCAAGGGTCACTTTATGCATTCTGTAGGGTTTAATTTTTTCTTTTTCTTTTTTGTAAAAGCCACTTCCCTACCATAGCCCCATTCTCTCGCTGCCACTGCCTTTCTCCTCTCCTCTCCGCCCCCCTCTCAGAATTGTATCATGCCACCCACTGATGCTGAGCAATATTCATGCTTTTGAATCCCCCTCTTCCTCCCCCTTCCACCCCCCCCCAGTCTTCATCTTCCTCTCTCCCCCAGTTCCATGTCGCAAGTGTCTCCCGATGTCATGCATTTCACCCAGAGTCTAATTTTGTTTTTTTTTAATACTAGCAAAAATGATTGACTGGTGATGTTCAGGGTTTCAGAGTGAAAAAGCACAGTGCTGGCAGGCTGGCAGGCTTCTCTCCCCCCCTTCCCCCTTTTCAGTTTCATTGATATCTACCTACCTATCTGTCTATATCTGTATCTTCAATTGTTCCATCTTCCACAACATGACATGGGAAAATTGGCGTCTTCCAGATAATGTGTCGGAATTAGATTTACAGTTCATTATCTGCGTTGAAATGTGGAGCTCATTCCTTCATTTACAGGAGCAGGCAAAAGGATGAATGGCATGTCAGGCCACCCCCGCCCCTCGTGTCACAGGAAGCAGGAAAGCTGCTAACTATTCAGAGGGTGTTTTTTTTAAAACCTGGGTTTATTTTTAAATTGTGACGTCCCCCCTGTCTTCCCCTGCTCCACAGGAAGAGGAAATGGGGGGTGGGGGGCGGACTTGCATAGAACCTTAAGTGAGCAAGAGGTCATTCTGTTGGTGTTTATGGCCATCTGACCGTGTTCTGGATTCAGAGAGGAGAATGATTGGGAGCTTGGTGGGGAGATCAAGTGAGAGAGGTTGGCAAGTTAACGCTTGGCGTTACAGGTAGGGAAGTTGGGAAGAGAGGAGATGTGTGTGTTTTTTAACCCGTTGGGCTTCAGCCGCTGCTTCCACAGAGCGCAACAAAGGAGAGACTGAGCTGGTCTCTGTTTCACGGCCGGTCTGCACAGTCAAAACAAGTGAAGTGGCATTTCAATAAATTCACCCCATCCCTCCCTTTCGGCTTCTCTAGTTCGGCACGTGCGGAAGTATCCGAGGCATTGGGATGCACTGAGCAGCTGCAGCTCCCGTTCGCGGCACTCGGCATTTTTTACCACGAATTCGCACAAGACATATTCCCAGCATACCAGTTCGGTTGTGTGAATTGGCCCGAGGATGCGTGGAGCCGACTGGGTCTGGGGAACGTGTGTGGGGCTTCTTTTTAGTATGAACCCGAATGAATGCAACTAACCGTGGATGTGATTGGAGAGGTTAAGCGAGCATCGCTGTGGGCCTGAAAGTGGGGGGGGGGGTGCAGTTCCTTTGAATTTTCATTGTGGGGCACCTTGGTGGGAAGATTTGCTGCCTCCTAGTTGGGATGGCTGCCCACAGGGCAAAAAGGGTGGGCAGTAGGTCAGGTAGAAGGGACAGGCCGGGCCCATCGCGATAAGGGCGGCCCAGAGCAAGTAGGGTTTAAATATGTGATAGCCCAAGTAAGGGAGGTTGTCTAGAAGTGCTAGACACAGGACAGGCTCTTCTGCTGCCACCAGGTGGGGTGGGCAGAGCAAGGACAGTCGGGGGAATGTAGCAAATTTTGGAGAGATGCGTATGCAGCTGGACATTAAGCAGAACTGCCGCTCCAGCATTTCATTTGTTTGCTTTCAACAGAGATGAATTGAGCTAGGATTTCCTCTGCTCCACCATATCCTCTAGGCTTTTTAAAAGGGCACAGGCCGCAACAGGCGGGTGTGCCACTGCACAACATCTCTTAAGTTTTAGCCTGGATCCCTTTGTGCCGTGTGTGTGTGTGTGTGTGTGGCACTGAGATCTCTCTGGGCGCATGAGGCAGCACTTGTAGGGCGTTTGGCTGGGTGGAAAGTCTACTCCTCTGGCAGGATTGGGTTCTGGGCTTCCTGGGAACGTCCTGGGAGATCTCCGTTCACCTGGGATGCCCCTGGGATCTTCTTTGTCAGATTAACTGCAGCCCTGGTGTCATGTGGCTTCTGATGAAAGGTCTCTGGGGAGAGCATTAATCGGAAGGGAACTCCTTTCCAACACACAGGGGTAGGGAATGCGGTGCCCTGTGGGTGCCCATCAGCTCCAGCCAGCGTGGCCAATAGAGCACCATGTCAGCTGCCCCCACTCTAGAGAAGTAGCCGGGCTAAAAAGCACCTGCCAAAGGAGAGAGAAAACAGAATAGTTTAAATAGAAAGCTGTCAGAGAAATTGTGTGGTGGAAGGGAAACAATGTGTTCGCATCCGTGGAGGGTGCCATCTCTTGATTTCAGGTAGAGACCTCTGCTGGCTTGTTAGATCTGTGCCCAGGAAGCAGCCGTTGGTTCCTGACAAGTCAGCATCTTGCCTTGGTCCCTGGGTGTTGCTGGAGGCAGATTCTGGGAGCAGTGCAAGCTTCAAGTAGCTGGAGGTTGGCTGGGGCAGAGCTTGCAGCCCTGGCAAGGAGCCCAGGCAAACAGCTGAAGCAAAGCATGGTTTGCCAGCTAGCATATCTCCCAGGGGCGAAAGGCGGCGAGGTGGGGGGTGGGGGTGGGATAGGCTTTGGAGTGCAGTGGGCAGCCTTGTGGTTTGCATCCGGGACATGGCAGGGCAGTGAGAATAGGGAGTCTCAGCGCTCTACAGGAGACAGCAGTATGAAGCTGATGGACAGCCCTAGATGAGAAACCTGCTCACTGGCGCCATGGATCACCTGCAGCCGGAAGGAGTTAGAGACACCAAAAGTGAGAGGGTGCAAATGTTTCAGGCTGAATAAACTGGAAGGGACGATGGTGTGTCTGTTCTCCACCTGGCTGTACCACTGGGCTCCAAGCAGCATCTCTGTCTGGAACCCTGGAACCTTTTGTGCAGGGCCTTGTGCTTTCTCAGCCACCCTGGCCAGCTGCTGCTGAAGCTGGAGCCGTTGCCCTGTGGAGTTCCTTAGGCAGGAAGGGGCCCGTAGAGCTGCGAAAGCAAAGAGCACCCAGGAGACCCAAATGTCCAGTTCAAAGCCTCCGTCTTCTGAGCCAAAATACCAGGCGGGCAGGGCTGAGGGGAGCCTCTCTACAGGCACAGTTCCATGGGGTTCTGCCCTGTTCACCTGACACTGGTTGCTCCATACAGAATGGTTTCTGGCTTGCGCCAGGTGTAAAGCACAAGAACCTCGTTGCTGATGGGGACCTCTACGAAGGCTGTGGAAAAAATCGGCTGTGAGAGTTTACCAGGGGCCTCTTTGGTCCTCAGTGCATCTCTTGTAGTGTGCAGAACAAAGGCAATCATTTTTGAAAACTCTGGTTCCCCCCACCCCCACCAATCATTGTGGTTGTTTCATTTAACGTACAGAGCTGTGAAGAAATTGCCCCATCCCACCCCTAATTTTTGGAATCCTTTCTACAAATACCTTTGGGTCCATCATTCTGAAGGACAACTAACTTGTCTGGGTGGTCCAGGGTGTGTGTGGGACCCTTCTGTGCTGGGGAAGGAGCTGTGCCAAAGGGGGCTAGCTGGAAGCCAGGCTCCCTACTCCTGCCACCCCTTTTCTTGGGTGCCGCCCCATCCAATGGCAACAGAAGTACCGCTGCTTGGGAGGCGATGGCGTTGTGGAAAGCACCCTTCCGCTCTGGCAGGCAGCCCTCTTTGTACCTTGGCTATTTCTACAGCGCTTGGTCCGTATAAGCATGGCTTCTGCCGTTACCTGCCCAGCAACCACCCTGCGCATCAGGAAACATTTCATGCTTTAGGTTTTATGGCCAAGCAGGGAAGTGAACCCGTCTTCCCTTACACTGAAAGGCAGGGAGCGACTACAGATCCTCCCCTCGAGATGGATCCAAGGCTCAGAGGGTCTACGCAGGGCTGAGAAGTCACTGGAGAACCAAATTCTACCACCTAGGGCCACATGGCCTGCTTGTTCTGTGCAGGTTGTTGTGGATGGTGGCGGTGGGGGTTTATATTTTTAACCAATGGCCCTCATTTTCACCCTCTCTTTACTTTCTGCTCCTCCTCCTCCTCCTCCTCCTCCTAGCAGTACCCACTGTGAGGGCGGTGGATCTGCTTGGCAGCAGCTGAGGCTTCCTGAAAACCTGGCCTTACGAAGGCAGCTCGAAGTAATTGGGATCCAGTGTTTAGCTAATGCAAGTAATCTTTGGAGTTTCTGTTTGTATATAGCTGTATAAAGTTAGAGCCTTTGAATCTTGGCTGGAAAGCATTTGGGGAGAGCAGTGCTAGGTTGGGGAAGGCAAGGAGGTCAGCGAAGGGCCAGGGAATGATGTCTGCTATGAAATTGTGTGTGTGTGTGTGTGTGTGTGTGTGTGTGTGTGTGTGTTGTAGCCAGGTGCCATCGTAAGGCAGTCCCTTTTGCTGCTTCTGTTGGCTCTAGATTGCAACATCACCTTTTTTTTTGTTTTGGCATTTCAAGAATCCATTGCACCCTCTCCCTTTCCCCGTGAATAATGAAACCAAGAAAATGTTGTGACGATCTCCGCCAGTGCTAGTTCCTGCTGCGAAACTGACCCCACAGAATAACCTTTATTTTAAAAATCTTGTACTTGGAAATGACCGAACCACGGAAGAATGCATATTAATCATTGTACTGGCCCAAAGCCCACCTTGAAGCACCTCGGAGGTGCCTCCCAACTGCGACTCCAGGAAAACGGAACAGTGTGTGCGAGTATTTGCTCCTGTATTTTATGAACCATAATAACTTAGTCAATTTTTTATTTTTTATTATTTTTTATTTGCAGTTCAGATATGTAATTTAAAAGGCGCTTTTTACCATAAGTGTTATTTAAGGTTGTTTTTTTTTAATGATTGATGTTAATTATTCTTCACTAGAGGAATTTTATGGTTGAACTGGTTGGAAGCTTCTTCAAGCTACAGGGAGCACTTCAGAACACAAGTCTGTGGGCTTTCGCTGATCGACAGGAGTTTGTTGGGTGGCTCCCCCTACAAAAAGAGAGAGAGAGAGAGAGAGAGAGAGAGAGAGAGAGAGAGGAAAGAGAAAGCAAAAACGTGCTAATGGTTTTTTGAAAACACACACACACACAATCTCAGCTGTGAATTCTGAGATGTGAATTCAGAATACCATCATTAAGTGGCAATTGCAACGATCACATGTTGGCATTGGGCACTGTGTAATATTCTTGAGGGGTGCCTGTGTACAGATAGATCCATGAGAATACTGGCACCACGATGCCATCTGAACCTAGTCAGTCTCCTAACAGCAAAAAAAAAAACCTGTCTCCCCTGCAAAAAAACAACAACACCTGGGCCTCTCCACACCCCAAAATACCTATGTATTATTTTTTAGCAATCCGCTATTCCTCAGCGCCGTCCCTTGGCACTGCAGCAGTATCCTTTCCCCCATTTAATGCCCGGGGGTCCAAACCACATAAGGACCGCAAGAAGGAGCTTGGTGCTGGGCCCATGTCCGTATTCAACTTGCAAAAAAGAAAAAGAAAAAAGCTTGCATTTTGGGTGCTGGCAAAGTGTGGTTTCCCTGGAAGGAAAATGCCCAGATTTCCTGCAGCAGCAAACAGTTGTGCATCGATTGCATGCCCGCAGACAAGACAGTCTGTGAAAGGGCGTTCTTTGTCAAATCAGTAACGTTCCTGAGCCCAGTCCCCAGACGTGCACACACAGGGCTCCTATTGTGGGCTGTGACAGATGGGTCTCCATGGATGTGCATGGAAATCTTGCTCGATTGCACGCAGTGCGACCATAGACATTCCCATGGGAACAGCAGAGCTGACTTTCCGAGCAAACCTCCATCTCCTTGGCAGTTGTTTAAAAAGATCCCCCCCCCCATTTGCTTTAGTGCCGTAGACAATTTTGTTCAGGTGAAGTTAAATCTGCACTTTTTATACATCTTTTTTAAACACACACATACAAAAACCCTTGAGCTAGAAATTACCTTTCAAAGGAACAAATCCACCAGCTTAAAATAGCAATAAGGACCATGAAATATCACGCAGTTACCTTTTTAAAAGCTCTCAGGCAATTCATTCGAGTGAGAGGATTTTGGGGTGAGCCACTTACATTGCACCTAGTTTGCATTTCCCATCTTGGCACCAGCCAAAGCTTTGTGGGACCATTCTGGTGTGACCTCTTATTTGTCATGCCAAATTTGGTGTTGACATTCCTTTCAAACAAACAAACGAAACCACCATGGGTTGGGATTGTGTCTGTCCTCACTTAGTATTTTTAGGGCTTCGGATAGACCAGCCAAGGTGACCTGTGAGGATCCATTCAGTCGGGCAGAGTCGTTCATCGAGTGGGTCGGATGTCTTTTCTCTGCCGTGGGCTGCGACAGCCTTCCAGAAGTTTTGAGTTCCCCCCAGTGCCAGCCAGCGCTATGTGAGTTGTAGGCCACCGGGCGGGGGGAGGCTGTGCTTCGCGGGACCATTCTCAGCATCCTTTAGCAACATCTCTCTCTCTGTGGCAAAGTAATTTTCACTTGTGTTTCCCTCTAAGGAGCTCAGGCCATGTTCCACTTTAATCTCACAGCACCCCGCGAGGTAGGCTAGTCTGGCCAACAGTAACCTGTGTTTTGCAATCGAGTGAGGATTTGTAGGTGAGAAGACTGCACCCAACAAACAAGGGGAACGTACACTGGCTGCTTAAAAACCATGCAAAAAATGCCCAGCTTTTGACGTTTCCAAAGAGGGGCCACATGTGGGTTTCCCTCAGCCCCTTTGAACTATGAATAGTTCCCTGTTAGCAAACCTGGCAGGCACTATAAGGGCCCATCTACACTTCCGCTTGTCCCATGATTTGTACTCGGGGGCCCGAGAGGGAGTTTTTTTCCCCCCTTGAGCTTTTCCCAGGAAAACCCACAGGTAACTGCTGAATCGGAAGAAACGCCAATTGGGTTTTTCTGCGGATTGCCACTGCGGGTTTTTCCCCAGGGAAAGTACAGGAACCAAAAGGAGAGAGAGCCTATTGGGCCCTTCCTAGAAATCTTGGAAGCAAATGGAAGTGTGGATGTTCTCTAAGGCTGGATGGATTCCTACTAGCTGGCAGAACCATGACTTGGCATTTGTTGGCCTTGAACCTCTGCTGGCTATTTGTCCCGCCAAGCTGTCTCTCCTCTCCCACTGCCCTCACGCCCACTTTGGCCTGGCACCTTCCTAAAATTTGAAAACTGGTTCCATCTTTTGCTTATGCAAAGGGAAGGCTTTTGGGGAGGGGAGTTCTTATCGTGTCACTTTTGAGCAAATGTAGCCACCAATAAAACCCCAAACATCTCTCTCCCCACCCCCCAGCCTTTCTTGGGTTTCCATAGCAGAGAACTTTGGCTCCTAGAATGTCGACTTTTGGGAGGGCAGGTGGAGACAAGAGGCAGCTCTGGGATTTCATTTGCTTTGTTTGTTTTAAAATAATAATAATAATTATGGACTCCACAGGTTGGACAACCTGGTTTTTAAATTTTCATTGGAAACGGAACAAAAACAAAATATAAAATTAATAGTCTTCCAAGTTTTAAATCCAAGGACTTAACAATGGGCACAGAGAGAGGAGCCTTTGAGATTTATGTCAGAAAGCCCCACAGCCTCAACTTGTGAATATGAAGTGTAAATCTGTATTATTATTATTATTATTATTATTATTATTATTATTATTATTATTATTTTGTTCTGAGGATCAGTTAGTGATCTCCCTGAGACAAATTTAAGCCAAGAGTTTGTAACTGTATGATATTTACTGTAAGATGTAGAACATTCAATAACTATTAAAATGTTTCCAAAAAAAAGAATGCCTTGAGTATCTTTCAATAATATTTTTTTAACGTGTTTTAATTTAGTTTAATTTTTCTTTAAATTACCCGGGATATTTCTCCAAAGAAACTCAAAGCAGCTTACAAGCATGAAACAATCACCATCCCTGCAGGAACCAAAAGACCTTCAAATTAGTAAGTTAAAACTTCCCAACCTCTCTGTGCTACAACCATCTCGCCCATTGGGCTGCTGGGTAGACTTCCATCATCTGCCATGTTTATTCAGAAATGCCCCAATAGCAGAGTCGCTGTTTCAAGCGGAGATTTGGGTCTGTGGCTTCACTTGGCACATTAGAAAATAGAGAGGTCTGCCTTAAACCAGGGAGAAACAGCAAACAAAACACTGCCGTCAGATAAAATATTATCTACCGGGCAGGTAAAAGCCTAATCAGAATTGTGGAGTTGGAAGGGACCACCAGGGTCATCTAGGCCAGCCCCTTGCAATAGCAGGAGTCTTTCACCCAATGTGGGGCTCGAACCCACAGCATAGAGTTTTAAGAGTCCCTTGCTCTGCTGCCTGAACTTCCTGCAGGAGGAACTTTCTGACACTGAGCTGGGAGGCGTTGGGCTCTCTTTGGAGGTTTCCAAGCAGAGGTTGGGTGTCCATCTGTTAGGGATTCTGGGGGGGCCAAGGCAGGGGTTGGACTGGGTGACCTTTGGGATCCCGCCCAGCTCTACAATTCTGTAAGAGCAGAAGCAGGGGATCCGATCTCCCTAGGCCAGAGTGCCGAGCAAAAGTAAGGGACTCAGAGGAGGAGTCTAGGTTTATCATCTCACAGCAAGCGCCACCTGCCGGATCGTCTGGGCCAGTGCAGTCTACCATTGCCAGAGGGTAGGTAACCGTGTCTGCTAGCCGAAGAGTCGTGTGATGTCCTAAAGATTTGTACATTTGTTACGCTAGGGTCTGCTTCATCAGCTTATGCCGCAAGGCTCTAATGTGGTTTCAGGTCACTGTTGCACATTTTGGAAGTGGGCCTGCCTAGGGCTGGATTTCGGTTTGATGAGGCCCTAAACTACTAAAGGTAATGGGGCCCTTTATATGTCCAGCTGTCCTTTGTCAACAACAAATGGTTGCTTTTGTGTGTGTGTGTGTGTGTGTTTTGAATATATGCTACATGGTAATTTATGGACCTAAAGGTAAAGGGACCCCTGACCATTAGGTCCAGTCGTGTCCAACTCTGGGGTTGCGGTGCTCATCTTGCTTTACTGGCCGAGGGAGCCGGTGTACAGCTTCCGGGTCATGTGGCCAGCATGACAGAGCCGCTTCTGGTGAACCAGAGCAGCGCACGGAAACGCTGTTTACCTTCCCGCCGGAGTGGTACCTATTTATCTACTTGCACTTTGACGTGCTTTTGAACTGTTAGGTGGGCAGGAGCTGGGACCAAGCAACGGGAGCTCACCCCGTTGCGGGGATTCGAACCGCTGACCTTCTGATCAGCAAGCCCTAGGCTCTGTGGTTTAACCCACAGCGCCACCTGCGTCCCTAATTTATGGACCTAATAGGTATCTAAAGCCATTTGCACATGTTGCCATACAGCCAGTCCATGCAGAATGTAGGTACCCTATATATAGAAAGGAGCAAACCATTGATATTTTAGGGAGCCCACACAACACAAAACACTGTTGCTGTATGTAGGTTTTGTTTTATTTGTTTTTAATCTTATATTTTGGGAATGTACATCCAGTTTGTTTTTTCCTTTAATTTTGTTTAGGGCCCCCCAAGAGAATGGGGCCCTAAGCTATAGCTTGTTTAGCTTATACGTAAATCTGGCACTGTGCCTGCCCACTCACCCTGTATGCCTTAAGGGAGCCTTCCTAACCTGGTGCCTTCCAGCTCCTTATGGTAGAATCGTAGAATTGTAGAGTTGGAAGGGACCCCCAGAGTCATCTAGTCCAACCCCCTTCAATGCAGGAATCTCAGCTAAAATAGCCTCCCCAAAGATTTGTTGTGTATGGGAATTTGGACAGTGGATATGAAGCTGTTGGTGTGTAATTTGCCGATACATCAAACGTTCAACTTGGGGAGGGGAGAGAATTTTAAACCGTAGAGAAATAATTCACTCAACCTGGTTGTAGAAGCTGGACGTGCAGGGGAAAAAATACCACATCCAAACTCTGTGCCACCCTCATTTGCACGTTGGATAGAGCTGTACTCGACATTTTGTTGTACCTGTTGGAATAGGTTAACAAAGAGAAGGCTGCCTGGTGACTTCTTGTCTGCTAGCTGCCACTCTATTCTTCCTTGGTCAGACCACACCTGGAGTCCTGTGTCCAGTTCTGGACATCCCAATTTAAGAAGGATGTTGACAAGCTGGATGGTGAGCAGAGGAGGGAAACCATATTCGGCCCTCCAGATGTTTTGGGACTACAATTCCCATCATCCTTGACCACTGGTCCTGTTAGCTAGGGATGATGGGAGTTGTAGTCCCAAAACATCTGGAGGACTGAATTTGGGGATGCCTGCTTAAGGGGAACAGTTCAGGCCTGTGCTCTACTCCCATGGCCATTCTTACTTCCTGGTAAGTCCAGCTGAACACAGAGGTGTTTTTTTTTAAAAATTTTTTTGATGGCCATGGTGGTTTAAAGGTGGGAATGGAGATACACATCCTGGAGTCTTGTCAGGTCGGCCGGTGCCCCAATGAGGGAATTATTAGAAGTCACCCCAGAACTGGCCCTACTAAACATCTTCCAAGATAATAATGCCCACTCACATCACAAAGAGCTCATAACCCGCCTACTCTCAGCAGCCAGAATCATCATAGCCAGACACTGGAGAGACCTGTCAGGAGTAAGCCTGGACCAATGGTACAAAATAGTATGGGAAACAGTCTTATTAGAAAAACTAACCAACAAACTGAAACAGACACGGCAACAGATGGAAGAAGACGCCTTCACCCTGGTATGGCTCCTCTATATCACATACACAGCCCAACAAGAAGCATACAGCATACGAATCAATATGGCTAACCTGATTCAAAAACACACACCCCACTCACACATGGGAACAAAGTTCACCACAGCCAATCACAGACACACCCTAGGCCAACCCCAACCTCTCTCACCACCAAGGGAACACAAGCGAATAGTAGAGAGAAGCGACACTCACACAACCCCCCCCCCCACATACATTGAGTAGAATAGAAGCATCGTCACCTGACCCCACTCACCACGGCCCCCTCCACCTCTTTCCCCCTTTTCTTCCCAATGTAACACTAACGTCTCCAGAAATGAAACTGATCTGTAGAAAACGTAACTTGAAAAAAGAGACATTGCACATACTTTTGTAAACCAAGAAATCTTTAATAAAAAATATGTTAAATATAAAATAAAATTGGGTATGCTTAGCCTGAAGAAAAGGGACGCGGGTGGCGCTGTGGTGTAAACCACAGAGCCTAGGGCTTGCCGATCAGAAGGTCAGTGGTTCGAATCCCCGTGACGGGGTGAGCGCCCATTGTTTGGTCCCAGCTCCTGCCCACCTAGCAGTTCAGAAGCATGTCAAGTGCAAGTAGATAAATAGGTACCGCTCCGGCAGGAAGGTAAACGGCGTTTCTGTGCGCTGCTCTTGTTCTCCAGAAGCGGCTTAGTCATGCTGGCCACATGACCCGGAAGCTGTCTGTGGACAAACACCAGCTCCCTCAGCCTATAGAGCGAGATGAGAGCGCAACCCCAGACTCATCCATGACTGGACCTAATGGTCAGGGGTACCTTTACCTTTACCCTGGAGAAGAAAAGACGAGAGGATACGATAGCCATCTTTTAACAATTATTTATTGGTTTTTATACAGACACAAGAACCATTAACCAGCAATGAACATCTCATGATGTTTGCTCTATCCGTTGACTTTAGACATCAGCTTACACATTCAGTGTGTTTCAAATTCAAACATGTTACTTAGGGTAAGCTCCCCACTGAGAATATCAAGCAATTGCTTGCTCATTAACATAGTTAAAGAATGAGGTCCACGTTACTTGGGAGGTGTCTCTCTTCGTTATGCCTTTAATTGCCCTCCTGTGTCTGGTGAGATGCTCAGACATTGCTGTATCCAGGATACTATTTTCCCATATGTTCAGAGGTATTTCGGACGGATTCTTCCATTGTTGAGCTTTTGCTGTTACAGGAATTTCCCCGAACCACCCAGTTCCGCAAGCACGACACTCACACACACACACACACTTGAGTGAAAACATTTCTTTCTCAATAGTGTTTCTGTTATAAATTCCTATAAATTCAACCGTATGTCAGATCCACGCTGTTCCACCTTTGTTTCTCGCCATGGAACAAGGACTATCAAAGGGGGGACACTTGGACTACGGGGGCAGCCATAATCCCCTAGATGTAGCAGCACGTTCACAGCGAACTCTGCTCAGCAGACATACCAACACCAATGGTGCCAGACTCTGGATCATTTCACTTATAAAAAGGCACCTTTTGGGAATGGATTCAGTACTGACTGAAACAAAGGACAGTGATCAAACCCTTTCTGGAAGGGCAGGAAACTGCGAACATCTCTTTGTTCTGTGGAATGTGTGCCTGGGAGGGGTGACAGGAGGAACAGGACAGGTGTCAAAATGCTCAGGTTACCGCCTCAAACCCTCCCTTTTTGTGATGTATCAATGATGTAGTTGTGATGTAGCGATGATGTAGTTTTAGGGGTGTAGCTTGGGGATTAGGAACTAATAAAAGTTAGGGTCTCCTTTCGTTCGGGGCTTCCATCTTGTTCCACCTGGTGGCACAGTCTTCAATAAAAACCAAGCCTACTGACTGCTGTTTTGCTCTGGTATTCCTGGCTGGTGTCCCTGTTTTTTTTGTCCAAGGGAGCCCTCAGATTTTCTCCGTTAACATTGCTAATTGTGCATGCGATAACCATTTTCAAATATCCGAAGGTTTCTCCCGTGGAAGATGAACACTCTAGAGGGGAGGACCTGAACCAATGGATTCCAAGTACGAGAAATGAGCATTTGTTTAGATCAGGCTTCCTCAACCTCGGCCCTTTGGATGTTTTTGGCCTACAATTCCCATGATCCCTAGCTAGCAGGACCAGTGGTCAGGGATGATGAGGTTCGGGACCCTGAAAAAGTTTCGGAAGCCCACACATTGGCCACACCCCTGAATTGATTGAGAGTAAGGCCAGAGGAAATTGACTTCCTTTGGCATGCCTGGACCCTGGGAAAAAGTGGGGCATTCTAGCCTAATATCTGTATGTGTACTGTTCCCTAAATTGTTGATCCACTGCTGTTACTGGGATAAATATCACTGCTTGCACATACCTTAGGAGGATAACCAGCATCATATGCTTAAATCTAATTAATGCACAAATTAATGCACCATAGAGTTCATTGTCCTGCCAGGCTTAGCTAAATCCACTTCCCCCTCACTTTGGGAGGAATTAGGTAATGTAATCTGAAAGACTGATCACCAAAGAATTGATGCTTTTGAATTATGGTGCTGGAGGAGACTCTGGGAGGCAGTGAAAGACAGGCGTGCCTGGCCTGCTCTGGTCCATGGGGTCACGAAGAGTCGGACACGACTGAACAACAACAACAACAACAAGGTAATGTAGTCATTGTTTCTCTTCACCCTACCCAAGAAGCTCAATGTCTGAGGAGGTCTGAGCTGGTTGCTCTAAGCTCAGACCACAGGACTCTCACGAATCACTCTTGATTTCCTTTCACCACTTTGACTAAGCCAAGTTTTGCCTGGCTTATGTATGGAAAAGCACAGGAATCCAGCCTTTGAAGAGTTTGTAATTTTAATTTACTAAAGGTGTGGTCTCTTCTTGTGCTGGGGGCAGAGGGGATTTTTTATTTTTTATTTTTTTGGAACTCAAAGGTGCTTATTTAAAATATCTAACGGTTTTGCTGCATATTTTGTGACTTTAAATCTCGGCTGGGCTTCTCTCACCAAAGAGTACTTGCCCCAAACTTGGATCTTGGCATACAGGGAATTCTCCTTTCTGTACATTCCCTCCCTCTGTACATTCCCACCCACAAGGAGTGGGTGCGCATTGTGGGAAGGTTACGACTCAGACATCCAAACTGGAGTCCCAGGTTTCCTTGAGGGGCTGGGGGCCTTTGGCCAGAACAAAATATAGGAATAATATTGTTTAAGAGTCTAGAGTCTAGACACTGAACCTGGCCCAAGTTTTTGCTATTTATTTACGTATCATTATTTGCTCAATTGCATTTATATCCCAATTTTTTCTCCAAGGAGCTCAAGGCGACGTACATGGTTCATGTTTCTCCCTCTCCTCATTTAATCCCTACAGCAACCCTATGAGGTAGGTTAGGCTGAGAAGCAGCAACTGGCCCAAGGTCATGCAGTGAGCTTCATAGCCAAGTGGGGACATCACACCGGACCTCGATTTAATTAAACTCGAGCCCCAACACTTTGCATTTTTTTAAAAATAGATCAATATTCGGACGTGAGAAATGAGCTTTGTATCACTGCTGATTATGCCCCTTTGTTGACTTTTTATTTGTTATTCAGTCGTTCAGTTGTGTCCGACTCTTCATGACCCCATGGACCAGAGCATGCCAGGCACCCCTATCCTCCACTGCCTCCCACAGTTTGGCCAAACTCATGCCAGTCACTTCGAGAACACTGTCCAACCATCTCATCCTCTGTCGTCCCCTTCTCCTTGTGCCCTCCATCTTTCCCAACATCAGGGTCTTTTCCAGGGAGTCTTCTCTTCTCATGAGGTGGCCAAAGTACTGGAGCCTCAACTTCAGGATCTGTCCTTCCAGTGAGCACTCAGGGCTGATTTCTTTAAGGATGGATAGGTTTGATCTTCTTGCAGTCCATGGGACTCTCAAGAGTCTCCTCCAGCACCAAAAGCATCAATTCTTCGGCGATCAGCCTTCTTTATGGTCCAGCTCTCACTTCCATACATCACTACTGGGAAAACCATAGCTTTAACTATACGGACCTTTGTCGGCAAGGTGGTGTCTCTGCTTTTTAAGATGCTGTCTAGGTTTGTCATTGCTTTCCTCCCAAGAAGCAGGCGTCTTTTAATTTCGTGACTGCTGTCACCATCTGCAGTGATCATTAGAGAGGCTGTAATGCCTGGCATACCCAGCAGAGGGCGCCCACATCCCATCCATTCAGAGCACCTTGGGTTGTTGGGAGGGGGGGGGAGAGAATTCCATTATCAGCGTTCCTATTTTTTTGGAAGGACAGGCTAACCTATGACCAGGAGGGATGTGTCATCCCCAACTGATCACAGCATGTCATAAACCATCCAGGGGACTCTCTAATAAACTGATGACTTGGTCCGCTGTTAGCACATGAGAGAAGACTCCCGGAGCTAAATCAGGAAAGCTAGGCACAAGCACACCCTCCCTCTCGCCAGGAAACCCAGGATTTGCCCTGTCAGCATATTGAGCCTGTCGACTTTGAAAGGCCCACCTCACTCGCTGTCAGAATATGAAACACCGATGTCTTTTTTTGCATAGGTCCAGTTACAGGTAGGTAGCCGTGTTGGTCTGCCATAGTCAAAACAAAATAAAATAAAAAAATTCTTTCCCGTAGCACCTTAGAGACCAACTATGTTTGTTCTTGGTATGAGCTTTCATGTGCATGCACACTTCTTCAGATACTTCAGATTCTTCTATCTGAAGAAGTGTGCATGCACACGAAAGCTCATACCAAGAACAAACTTAGTTGGTCTCTAAGGTGCTACTGGAAGGAATTATTATTATTATTATTTTTGCATAGTGTTTCCCTGACCCGTGAGATCAGACCCCGTTTTTGTTTATTTGCATTCCCCAAATGCCTGTTTTTATTTGTTTTTATGCCGTAAAGGTAACGGGACCCCTGACCGTTAGGTCCAGTCGCGGACGACTCTGGGGTTGTGGTGCTCATCTCGATTTACTGGCCGAGGGAGCTGGCGTACAGCTTCCAGGTCATGTGGCCAGACTAAGCTGCTTCTGGCGAACCAGAGCAGCGCACGGAAACGCCGTTTACCTTCCCGCCGGAGTGGTACCTATTTATCTACTTGCACTTTGACATGCTTTTGAACTGCTAGGTGGGCAGGAGCAGGGACCGAGCAACGGGAGCTCACCCCATGGCAGGGATTCGAACCGCCGACCTTCTGATCAGCAAGCCCTAGGCTCTGTGGTTTATGCCGTATGCTTCTATAACTACTACGTGTGTGTGTGTGTGTGTGTGTGTGTGTGTGTGTGTGTGTGTGTGTGTACAGCTTATAAATTCTTTTTAAATTGGACCTTGGGACCTTCTGCCTGCAAAACTCTGCCCCTGAGCCCTTGAGCTTAAAACTGGGCTGCTGATTTTGGAAGGGGGTTTGCTCAAGAGTCTCACAACTGGCCCCTGCTTCGGCAAGAATAAATTTCTCTCTATTAAAAAATAAACAAACAAATAACAAAGAGCCCTCTCAGTCTATTCCCTTTGGGACTGACCCAGATTTCTATTTTAAAATCCAGAACAGCCTAGAAAACTGGACACGACAACACGTGTGTAAGTAACTCTTTCATTACCTGGGTATGTTAACAGACAGACAGACAGAGGGACCCCCACACACAAAAAATCTAATATATGATATAATAGGGACATTATACAGATTGACACTGTATTTAACTGGATTTCAGTTAACAAGTTTGGCAGATCTGTAATACTGTTTACATTTATTTATCTTTCTTTAGCTGCACTATATTGTAAAGAAAAACAACCCTAAAATAGAAAATATGCATTAAGCCTATCAATAAGAGGTCAAATGTTTTAGGTCAAGTAGACCTAAAAAAAACTCAAAAAAATAATACGATCAGCAGTTGTAATCAGAAACACATATTAAATATTGTGAGTCCTGTATTGCAGGGGGGTTGACCCTTTGTCTCCCTTCCAACCAAAATGCAAAACTGTACATGCTCCGCATTTTTGAAGAAGGAGCTGAACTCTATAGCAGAGCAGCTGCTTTGCATGCAGAAGGTCCCAGGTTTGATCTGCGGCACGATATCGATTGCCTTTATGTGCTGTTTTAGCATTTGCCACAAATACTGCAGAACTTTGCAGGCGTTCTTCAAACCCATCTTTAGGCCCAACTATGCAATAAGATATGGTGCTGGAGGAGATAAGATATGGTGCTGGAGGAGACTCTTGAGAGTCCCATGGACTGCAAGAAGATCAAACCTATCCATTCTGAAGGAAATCAGCCCTGAGTGCTTCACTGGAAGGACAGGTCCTGAAGCTGAGGCTCCAATACTTTGGCCACCTCATGAGAAGAGAAGACTCCCTGGAAAAGACCCTGATGTTGGGAAAGATGGAGGGCACAAGGAGAAGGGGACAGCAGAGGACGAGATGGTTGGACAGTGTTCTTGAAGCTACCAACTTGAGACTGACAACTGCGGGAGGCAGTGAAAGACAGGAGTGCCTGGTGTGATCTGGTCCATGGGGTCACGAAGAGTCGGACATGACTGAACGACTGAAGAACAACAACAAATGCAGTAAGAGATTCAGGCTTTACATAAATGGGGAATGGCTGATCAAACTGAAGCAGGCAGGAAGAGAATGGCTCTTCGTGGTAGACCATCTGCATTGCAGGACGACCCAGGCTCCAGTTCCTGAGGGCATCGCCAGGCCAGGGCTTCCTGGAACCCTGGAGGGCTGCTGCTAGCCAGTGTAGGTAGTGCTGATCTAGATGGACTCAATGGCTTGGCTGCATCTAAGTCAGCTTCCAGTGTTTCTCTGTTAGCCTGGGCTGGACTTCAACACCCATCACCCCTGACCCCTGACTGCTTGCCGGGGCTGATGGGAGTTGGAGTCTGCAGCATCAGCCGGGCATTGGTTGGCAACGGCTTCTTCTTCTTCTTTGGCAATCCCTTGTAGCCGAGTAAGATTGTCTGTCTACCAAAACAGGGTTTTAGCAGTGAGTCCGTAAGTGACTGTGGAGGCCAATTCTGGATCCACACGTCCTTCCACAGTGGGGACATAGGTTTCTGGGCGGGAGTTGATCACGGTGAGGGTTTGCCAAGCCTGCCTTCCTCTTAGCACGTTTCTCCCTTGCGTCCTGAGTTTGAGCATCTTCAAAGCCCATGACACCTTTGGTATAGGCTGTTCTCCAAGTGGAGCGCTCGCAGGCCAGTGTTTCCCAATTGTTGGGGTTTATACTACATTTTTATTTAGATTTGCCTAGAGACAGCCTTTAAACCCAGGGGTCAGCAAGCTTACCGCACCTTGGGCCGGCGTCTCCAGCGCCGATTGCGCGGGGGGCTGGAGGGTGGGGGAGCGCGCATCCATATGCGTGCGCATACGCTATTTCTGGCACACTTACAGGTCAGAGGAGCACCGGAAATAGCTTGTGCGCATGTGCACAGGCCTCCTCCAACCCGGATGTGCACCGGAAATAACGCTTGCACATGTGCACAAGCTATTTCCGGTGCTTCCCTGACCCATAAGTGGGCAGCTGCGCAGCGCAGCACCGGTAAGAGTGGGCGGCTGCCACAGGCCGGATAAACAAGTCCTTCGGGCCTTATCCGGCCCGCGGTCTTTAGTTTGGGGACCCCTGCTTTAAACCTCTTTTGTTGACCACCCAGCATTACGCTTTCCATTTTTAAGTTCGGAATAGAGTAGTTGCTTTGGAAGACGATCATCAGGCATCCGCACAACATGACCAGCCCAACGAAGTTGATGTTGAAGAATCATCGATCGCTTCGACACGGGGGATCTTTGCTTCTTCCGTTACACTGGCATTAGTTCGTCTGTCTTCCCAAGTGATGTGTGGAATTTTTCGGAGACACCGTTGATGGAATCTTTTGAGGAGCTGGAGATGGCGTCTGTAAGTGGTCCATGTTTCACAAGCATACAGTCAGGTTGGTAGTACATTAGCTTTGTAAACATGCATTTTGGTTTCCCTGCGAATGTCCCGGACGGTCCGGCCAGGCCTGAGGTCACTTGGAGGACAGGTGACGCAGCAGCCGCCACCCAGCGATTCCCATTGTGAGGCCGCAGGAGGCAGAAGCGGAAAGGCCAGGCCCAGAGTGCCACGCAGCTGCGGCCGGTCGCTTGACGCTCATACAGTGCAGCTAAATATAGAGACAACCTGCGCCAGGGCAAGGTCCCCTTCAAAACATCCAGCTCTGTTCAGAAAGCAGCAGAGTCAGCTGAGGAGCTTGTTCTTTTTTTAGAAAAGGGAGAGAATGCCCAGAAAGTTGCTACTGCAGTGTTTTGGTTGTTGTTGTTTTTTTTGCTCCTGGCTCTTGCTGCAGGCTGGGCTCCGCTGGGGAGGGGGCGACTCCTGCAATGTAGGTTGCAGCAACTGCAGAAGCAACAGGGTCCTGGGCTCTTTGGTAATCGTAATTTATTTATGCCCCACCCATCTGTGTGGGACTTAGAATGGCAAGAGTTGGAGAACAGCCTTTCCCAAAGGTGTCATGGACTTTGAAGACGCTCAAACTCAGGACGCAAGGGAGAAACGTGCTAAGAGGAAGGCACGCTTGGCAAATCCACACTGTGATCAACTCCCGCCCGGAAACCAATATCCCCACTGTGGAAGGACGTGTGGGTCCAGAATTGGCCTCCACAATCACTTACGGACACATTGTTCAAACCATGTTTATGGCAGACAATCTTACTCGGCTACGAGTGATCGCCAAAGAAGAAGTAAGTTTAAAATCATCTATACCTGCTCAGCTCCACACCTGTCTTGAATCATTAACATGATTATTATTATTAGCCCCTCCTCCCATGACCAGGTAGCTGCAGGGCAGGTCACAGCGATGCAAAATGCAACATTTGAAACAAATTTGAAATGGCATGTCGGGTGTTGGGCAGCTGTGTATGACCCAAACAAATCTGGGGCAAATTTGGCCCATCCTAAGCCCTGTACTGAGGGCCAGGTGAGAGCCTCAGAGGTGTTTGGCCTCGGATTTTAGGAGAGATGCCCGTTGTTCCTGGTCTGGCAACCTACAGGTGAAACTCGAAAAATTATAATATCGTGGGAAAGTCCATTTATGTAAGCAATTGTTTTCATTAGCTACTGGAGTTTAATATATGAGATAGACTCATGACATGCAAAGCGAGATATGTCAAGCCTTTGCTTGTTATCATTGTGATGATTATGATGAAAGTTGAAATTGTTAATTTGGGGTTTTCATCAGCTGTATGCCATAATCATCACAATTATAACAAGCAAAGGCTTGACATATCTCGCTTTGCATGCCTTGAGTCTATCTCATATATTAGTTTCACCTTTAAAGTTGAATTACTGAAAGAAATGAACCTTTCCACGATAATCTAATTTTTCGAGTTACACCTGTATTTTGGTCTCCCTGGCAGCTTCCCCCAAATCAGTGAGGGGTAGGTGGCCCATAAGCAACAGAAACAAGGTGGGTGGCAGGGGGAGAAAAAAACCACAGCCATTTTGCTTTCAGGATTGCTTTTATTTATCAATGTACAGAAACGAAACCCACAGGCTTCAAAGCCACCAACATAAAAGACACCCCCCAAAAACCTTCTCTCCCCGACAAAACACCACAAACCATCAATAAAATAAATAAGGGGCAGAGACTGAGCTGGCGGGGAGAGGGCTGTTTCCTCTCCCCCCCCCCCGCTGCTTTGCCCACATAAATAACATTTCGATGTAGAAAAAAATTAATAATAATGATGACAGATAACAGAAAAAAGCTGTATTGGCTGATGAGCTGGGTTAAGAGAAGTAGAGTGTTTGTAAACAGCAGGGTGGAAACAGCTGGAATCTTTGCTCCACACGCCAGAGTATTGGCATTCACATCTCAGGGGTGAAGGAATGGTGGCCTGTTTAGCAAATGCTGTTTCCACAACCAAGGGTCCTACACATTTGATTCCTAAAAGGTGCCAGGGCTCAATCTGGCTGCCGGATGCCCCCCTACGACCTGGAAGTTCAAACTGCACCCACCCCTGCCTGCTTTCAGTTCCTGTGTGGGACTTAGAATGGCAGAGCTGGAAGGGACCCCGAGAGTCATCTAGTCCACCCCCAGATTAGCAGCAGAAAATTGAGATGCACCCTATTTCCTAGCTTGCCCTTTTAGGAACCCAGAGAGAACATGTTTCTAGCAGTGCTACCTGCCCTGCACACTGAGGTCTAGCTACATGGCCAAGCTGGTTAGGGCACCTTTAGCTTGTACACATTGCCCAAGGGTAAGTCTGAGTGTGTACACTACATTTTTGTTGTGGCTCTTGTTTATAGTGCCTGTTTTAAATCGGAAGCTCATATTTCATGCTTGCCCTGCTCTTTATTTTAATCCAAAAATCTTCTAAATAAAGAACGTGGAACCAGACACGGAATTCAATTTCTGGAGATGTTACATTGCTTCTCCATTCAGAATGACAGAACCCTATTCTTTCTTTTTCAAGAACAAGTGTCCAGTCCTCATTGCTTTAAAAGCGTGGGAACGCCTGCTAAGAAGCCAGAGGGGGTTCTTAAACAAGATTTCCAGCACTCTCTCGAGCCCCCCTTCCCTTGCACCAGGCCCAAGCAGTATAAATTAATCCGAGGAAGAGGAAATCATGTAAATTGGAAGGAGCTGCATTTTTAACCTGGTCACCGTTTTCTCCACGCAGAACCTTTATTTGATGAGCATCACTAAACCTGCACGCTTATGCGTGCACACTCTCTGGTAATGCAGTGGTGGGGAACCCATGGCTCTCTCCAGAAGTTGTTGGAGACCCCCCTCCCCACCTAGCCCAGCTGCCCCAGCTAAAATGACACAGGGACACTGGGAGCTGGAATCCAGCCATGGCCAAAGTTGTCTCTCCCTGACAGAGAGGGGTTGCTCTTTTGGGGACCAAGAGAGATTATTCGGTTGCTGGTTTCTACCTCCAGAAGCTGGGAGACTAAGAGGAGGAGAAGGGGGCTGGGTATGGGGTCTCCTGCTTGTGAGCTTTCTAGAGGCGCCCGGGTTCCAGGGGGTCAGACTAGATGAACCCTTTGGATCCTTTCCAACTCTACCATCGCAATGATTCTGTGCCTGGAGACAGGAGGCTGAACTAGGCGGAACTGTTCCAGAAATGTTTGCACAATCTTGGGACTTCCCAGGACCCAGGTGCGTTAACAGGTGATGTGAGATGAAAGGACCAGGTGGGACGAAAGCAAGACCTTACCTGCACACCTATCCCCCGGGAGGAAAGACGGGAGTCTGTTTTCCCACCTCCTCGTGGAGAGCGCTGCCCTTCCCAAACGCGGGAGCAACGTTTGCTCACGGAGGACGGAGGTGCCCTTTGGTTTCCTTCGAACTCTACCATTCTACGATTCGATGTGCACGATCCATGAGAAAGGCTCTCATGCACCAGCCCCATCGGCGTGGCCGGGGACCAGACAAGCACTCGAGCCTGCAACCCTATGTACGCGCTTACTTGGGTGTAAGTCCCATTGAACTCAGCAGGGCTTACTGCTGAGCAGACAGGCGCTGGGTGGCAGGGTTAATGGCGTTTGCATGGAGGGGCTTCCCAGCGGATCAGGCCCCAAGGGCGTTTCCAGACACACACACAAAAACAAGCGATCTCTCTCTCGGCCGGTACCAGGAGAGCAATAGATTGCTCTCTAAATAAAGCCGCCCCATTAAAATGAGGGCTACATGAGGGAGGCAGGAGCAGGGCCGCACAACTGATGCTCGCATCATGTGGGGGCGCGCATGACATTGGAGGAAACACATTACATAACCGCACTAAGCTACCATAATAGCTACTTAGAGGGCAGGTGGGGAGTCGTAGGGATGAACACTCCCTGCTCCCCCAGTGGCAGAAAGGTGTGCTATAGTGTCAAGTCTAGGACCTGGGAGACCAGGGTTCGAATCCCCACTCAGTCCACTGGGTGACCTTGGGACAGACCTACCTCGCAGGGTGGTTGTGAGTCTAAAACGGGCGGAGATGAACCACGTTTGCCGCCTTAACGTCCCTGGAGGAAAGGCACGACATAACTCAAAAGAAACAAAAGCAAATATTGCTGGTTTGGTGCCGAGAAAATCCCCACGCCTTCGCGCCTGGATCCTGCACAGCAGCTCGGGAAAGCTAAAAACTCTTCCCTTCTAAAGCATCTCATTTCCTCTGCAGCGGAATTTGGCCCTGTGTTAGATGGCAATGTCTATAGAGGATATTCGCCTCTGGGAAAAACAAAACAAAAAAACCCTAATCTTTCACTGTTCAGAAGCCTACCCAGCCTGGCTGGCGCTAGAGAGCTGATTCCATGCCATGTAAACAAAAGCGCAGACGTAGTGGTATTCCAAGTTAGGCGGCTGAAAGGAGTCCCCCCACGTCCTTGCGCGTGGGGGAAAAGGGCAAGGGAAGGTCTTTGCAATGCCAAGGGTGTCCTCCGGAGTTCCTCTCTCCAGGTGGCACGGACGGCGTTACACCCATGGAGGACCTGCCCCATGGCTCTGTTCCAGGATGCTGGCGGTTTCCCAAGAGCGGGGTGGGGTGGGGGGGAAACAAGGCCGTCCTTCGCCTTCTTCAACGCCCAGCGCTCGCAAGCCTCGGATGGTGGGCTGTTGGGCCCACGGCCTCCCCATGATCCAATGTCCCATCTCTGTCGCGGCAGCTTGGAGTCAGATGATCACCTGCAAAGGTGGGAGAGAGGACAGTGAGGTCGGTGGGAAGAAGAAGAGTTTGGATTTGATATCCCGCTTTATCACTACCCGAAGGAGTCTCAAAGCGGCTCACATTCTCCTTTCCCTTCCTCCCCCACAACAAACACTCTGTGAGGTGAGTGGGGCTGAGAGACTTCAGAGAAGTGCGACTAGGCCAAGGTCACCCAGCAGCTGCACGCGGAGGAGCGGAGACGCCAACCCGGTTCACCAGATTACGAGTCTACCGCTCTTAACCACTACACCACACCCTGCTCTCCAAAGCACCAGAAATGAAGAAGTTGGCCAGAAGCGAAGCTAACATGGGACTTGGCAGCTGACCCACCACCCTTGAAAAGCTGGCGGCAGGGAGCTAGAAGCTGGCCAATTACCTTCAGATAACCAGGTTGCTCTCCCCGAGCCTAACAATGAACGGGCTGTCCTGGAAAACGAACAAACGAGGCTGCAGTCAGAGCTGGTGTCTGTGTGCTCTCCCCACCCCCCCTCCACACAAAGAAGGTGAGGATCTTTTGGCTGCAACAGTGCCGGATTTACTGTACCTATAAGCTAAAGAAGCTACAGCTTAGGGCCCCCACTCTCTTTGTTCCTTGTTCAGTCGTTCAATCGTGTCCGACTCTTCATGACCCCATGGACCAGAGCACGCATGCAGACCCCGTTTTTGAATGCCTGTTTTTATGCCGTAAAGGTAAAGGGACCCCTGACCGTTAGGTCCAGTCGCGGACGACTCTGGGGTTGCGGCGCTCATCTCGCTTTACTGGCCAAGGGAGCCGGTGTACAGCTTCTGGGTCACGTGGCCAGCATGACTAAGCCACTTCTGGCGAACCACAGCAGCGCACGGAAACACCGTTTAGCTTCCTGTCGGAGTGGTACCTATTTATCTACTTGCACTTCGTGCTTTCAAACTGCTAGGTTGGCAGGAGCAGGGACCGAGCAACGGGAGCTCACCCCGTCGCGGGGATTCAAACCGCCGACCTTCTGATCGGCAAGCCCTAGGCTCTGTGGTTTAACCCACAGCGCCACCCGCATCCCTTAATGATTACTTTTCTTTAAAAGGGTGTTCGAGCCATTCTGGGTCAACCGGCCTTCTGTGGCTTAAGAGTCTGCACTAAAGACACTCTGCACATGGCCCAAGGGACTGAGCCAGCATCTGCATGGAAAGGAAAACACAATTCTAGCCACGGCTATCGCCATAAGGGAGCAGTTTCTTCTGAGGTCCAAAAGGGCTATATACGGTGATGCTTGTGTACCCTTCCCCTCACCCAGGTGTGCAGGGGAGACTGGCGCTTGGAACTCAGGGGGAGGGGGTCCGGCTGTGGACCCTCCAAGGACAAAAGCTCATCATGAAGAGATTTGGGAACCTTGCAGAAAGCAGTTGACACTGTTCCAGAGAGCGAGGGAGGCATTTGTTTGTTTGTTCAGTCGTTCAGTCGTGTCCGACTCTTCGTGACCCCATGGACCAGAGCACGCCAGGCACGCCTATGCTTCACTGCCTCCCGCAGTTTGGCCAAACTCATGCTAGTAGCTTCGAGAACACTGTGCAACCATCTCATTCTCTGTCGCCCCCTTCTCCTTGTGCCCTCCATCTTTCCCAACATCAGGGTCTTTTCCAGGGAGTCTTCTCTTCTCATGAGGTGGCCAAAGTACTGGAGCCTCAACTTCAGGATCTGTCCTTCCAGTGAGCACTCAGGGCTGATTTCCTTGAGAATGGATAGGTTTGATCTTCTTGCAGTCCATGGGACTCTCAAGAGTCTCCTCCAGCACCATAATTCAAAAGCATCAATTCTTCGGCGATCAGCCTTCTTTATGGTCCAGCTCTCACTTCCATACATCACTACTGGGAAAACCATAGCTTTAACTAGACGGACCTTTGTCGGCAAGGTGATGTCTTTGCTTTTTAAGATGCTGTCTAGGTTTGTCATTGCTTATCTCCCAAGAAGCAGGCGTCTTCTAATTTTGTGACCCCTCTCCAGGCTCCTCTTTGCTGCTCCGGAAATTGCACGGCATTTAATTTGTGCGATAACGCTTCAAATTGTGTCACGGGCTATTCAGCCTGGCTGGCAGCAAACCTCCTCGCTCTCTCTCCCCCCTCGCCCCAAGCATCGGCCTTAGTCATCTCTTGTTTTGCAAACTAGGCTGTTTGTGGCAAATGTCTGCAGAGAGGCTACGACAGAGAGAGTTACAGGGCTGCTGGGTCACCTACTTCTGCCTGCCGCAGTGGAGGTTCTGGGCAGCTCATGAGATTCTGGGCTTGGGAGGAGAGCTGGACCTTCCCGGACCTCCCTGTCTGGAGGACAGGCATAGGCAAACTTGGCCCTTCAGATGTTTTGGTACTACAACTCCCATCATCTCTGACCACTGGTCCTGTAAGCTAGGGGTGATGGGAGTTGTAGTCCGAAAACATCTGGAGGGCCGAGTTTGGGGGTCCTTGTTGTCATTCTCTGAGGTTTTAATGCATCAGCTGCCCAAAGGGTGGGGAACCTCAGGCTCAGGGGCAAAAGTGGCCCTTGCAGGCCTCTCTACCTGGCCCTTGGGACTCTCCCCAGGCCATGCCCCTGAGGAGGTCTATTTTGCACTCTATGCACATAGTTTTGTTGAGTTTGAAGAGCAATGGCTTAGAATGGGGTTTCTGTGCATGTAGAAACTCAAACCCACCCGGCAGCTCAGTTGGTCAAGCATAAGACTCTAAATCTCAGGGTTGTGGGTTCGAGCCCCACGTTGGGCCAAAGATTCCTGCATTGCAGGGGGTCAGACTAGATGACCCCTGTGGTCCTTTCCAGCTCTACAAGTCTATGGTTCTTTGATTCCAGCTGTGCAAAGGTAAGATTTCCATCCACTTTTGCCTCTGTGCCCAGCATATGGCCCACAGAAGCTTGTCCAGAAGGCAATGTGGCCCCCAGGGCCCTCCAGATGTTGCCATTGGTCACACTGACTGGGGTTAATGGAATTTGGGAGTCCAACAACTTTGAAGGGGGTTGGACTAGATGACCCCCGGGTCCCTTCCACCTCCACAATTCTATGGTACTATGACACCTGGAGGGCCACGGGTTTCCTGCCTCAGGGAATCAACACTGTGGGTAAATCTGGGATCCCGTCTTACCTAGAAATCAAGATGAGTATAATAGGCCTCTTCTGGTTAAGGAAATCTCATCTCTGTTAGCCACAGTTTAACTGTTCCCTCCCCAGGCTGCTATTTGCAAGGGGGGAAAAGAAACCTCGGTTGGCTTCTTTCAAGACAGATAGATATGTCTTTAAAGAAGAAGGCATCAATCAATCAAACAATCACACACAAATACACACGAAATTTCACCAGGATTCTAAATTCCATATTAGTTTCACCTCCTGCTCCATCACGGCCCTTTTTAAATGACCCGGTCATTCTGCGCTCCTCTCTTACCGCTGTTCAAGCCATTTCAAAGCATTTGTTGGCTTCCTGCGTTCCTGCCTTTTAATCTAGAAGCTGCCTCGAGGGGACTTTTCCTCCTTGTTGCCAAAAGGGAGGGCAGAAATATCCTTAAGGCTGCTCTTTAATGTTGTATTTTAATCAATTGTTTCTATACCTGGTGTTAGCCGCCCTGAGCCCGGTCTTGGCTGGGGAGGGCGGGGCATAAATAAAAATTATTATTATTATTATTATTATTATTATTATTATTATTATTATTATTATTATGCCAGAGCCCCCTTATTATGCCAGAGCCCCACCAGCTGCTCTCAGAAAAGAGTCTCACAGGCTCTAAGGACCTCGATCCAGAGAGCGCATGTTCGGTGCTAGAGATTTCCCAGACTCTCCGACTCACCTCTTGCCGGCCATCTGCTGTCGTAAGCCATTTTGGCTTCACTCCATTGCTGACCAGCGGCTTTTCCTCCGGGACGAAGCAGGCATAGGGGGGCTCGGCAGGCTCGGGCCCCACACTCTCCGAAACGGTTTTCACTTCCGAGGGGCTGGGCTTCTGCTCGGGGATACGGGCCACGCGGAACCTGGCCCACAAAACAAACAACGTATATAAATGGCGTATCTTATCTTGCTATATACATAGAAAGGTAATGTTGTTGTCATGCTCTGCAGTGTGCCAGGTGAGGCAGGGCTGGGGAGCGCAGCAAGCAGAGGCAGCGGCCCCTTGTCTGTGTGAATCGGGGGTGAAAGTAGGCTTTATTTCACCCGGGTCAAAGACCCAGTTTGGTCAAAGACCCACCCATCCGCATTTGTGTACATACACAAAGGCTGGGAGCCTCAATGGTGCCCCTTTGGTGTGTATTATATAGAAAGATATATAGATTTATTTTTTATACTGAGTTCTGGGGAGATCATTCCAGAGACAGGGAGCCACCACTGAAAAGGCCCGTTCTCGTGTTGTTTTTCCACCCGAGCATTAGGGAATTTAGAGCTGCCTTTGGGAGGAAATGCAGCAGAGCCTTGTAGCTTCAAGGCCTGCCTTTGCAATCTTCAGGACTAGCAGCTTGACTCGAACCAAATGGCAACGGTAGTTTTCGGGACACCAAGTGTCTGAGCTTTGCACGATACAGTCACAAAACATGAAGCGGTCCGTTCCGCAACTCACCTGCCCACGGAGAGGATGGTGATCTCTCCCGGCCTGCCAGCCTTGCTTCCGGGCTTCGCGAGCTTCGCGGTGGCGCTGCCAGGAGCGATGGAGGTGGCAGGCGTGGCTTCCGTCGAGGGCAGCACCTCCGGCCACTTCTTCTGGCTGCACCGGGTGCAGGTGGGGCCCGAGCGGGTGGCCAAACCTTGGACTGTGTGGAGGTGGTGCTGGTGCCTGCACATGTGAGGCAGATGAGGCAGGAGATGCAACCTAAGTGGGGGTAGGGGGGTGAGAGGGGAAAAGGACCACAATTAGAGGAGAGAGCAGAGACCCCCTCAAAGGGCATCCCACAGGTTCACCACCCAACTTGATCATGTCATGCCAGGAATCACTCCATCAACTCCTTCATGTCAGGGGGGGTTGGACTGGATGACCTTTGGGGTTCCCACAGAACACCGGTCCTGAAAGTCCTACATTGGCTCCCAGTACGTTTCCGAGCACAATTCCAAGTGTTGGTGCTGACCTTGAAAGCCCTAAACGGCCTCGGCCCAGTAGACATGAAGGAGCGTCTCCACCCCCATCGTTCTGCCCAGACACTGAGGTCCAGCACCGAGGGTTCCCTCCCTGCGAGAAACCAAGTTACAGGGAACCAGGCAGAGGGCCTTCTCAGTGGTGGCGCCCGCCCTGTGGAACGCCCTCCCATCAAAGGAATAAGCAACTAGCTGGCTTTTAGACGACATCTGAAGGCAGCACTGTTTAGGGAAGCTTTTAATGTTTGATGGATTATTGTATTTTAATACAGTGGTGCCCCGCTAGACGAATGCCTCGCTAGACGAAAAACTCGCTAGACGAAAGGCATTCGCTAGCGGAAGGCTGTCTCGCAAGACAAATTTTTCAATGGGCTTGCCTTGCAAGACGAAAAAAAAAATTTTTCCCGTCAAACCGCTATTCTCCCGTTGGTGCTTCGCAAGACGAAAAATTTGCTATACGACAACACTCGCAGAACGAACTATTTTCGTCTTGCGAGGCACCACTGTATTTTGTTAAAAGCAGCCCAGAGTGGCTGGGGAAGCCCAGCCAGATGGGTGGTGTATAAATAATAAATAAAAAATTATTATTATTATTATTATTATTATTATTATTATTATTATTATTAAAATTTGTATACTGCCCTTCATCCGTAGATCTCAGGGCAGTTCACACCATAAAAAGACAGGATGATGTAACGGTCAGAGTTCTGGATTAGGGTGAGAGAGGAATTGGGTCTAGTCCCCAGTCATGAGGCTCCCTGATGATTAATAATAATAATAATAATAATAATAATAATATCATCATCACCCAGGGAGCCTCTCACAAGATACGTACAAACCAACACACAACCATGCAAACAATACACAGAGCATCTTCAGTCTAAAAAAAAAACCAAATTACTGAGATGCAGTTACATTTAGCAAAGTTTAAGATGAGCCTTAATAATAATAAGGCAATTTGGGTTGCAGCAACTGCAGAAGCAACAGGGAGCTGGGATCCAAGGGTCCTGGGCTCTTTGGTGGTGGTGATGATGATGATGATGATGATAAAAATAATAATAATAATTTTTATACCCCACCTATCTGGCTGGGTCTCCCCAGCCGCTCTGGGCGGCTCCCAACAGAATATTAAAAACACGATAAAAAGTCAAACTTCCCTAAACAGGACTGACTGTTCATAGCTCAGCCACAATGAGGAATGAGTCATGGGAGCGGGCTTATACGATTCTCTCTTTTTAGATAGGGGATCATCTCTTTGTAGTCCAAACTGTTCACATAAACGGCCCCTGTTTCTCTAACGGGGGGAGGGGGGTGATTTGGGTTGCCGGTGGGGTGGGGGGGTGATGATAGGGGGCAGTGGGAGAGGAAAGAGATCGGGATATCTTGCTTTTATATAATCGACTTTTTATTTTGTTCTATGTATATCGCAATGTTCTTTTGTTGCTATGGATGGCTGATGCAAATAAAGTTTCATTCATTCATTCGTTCGTTCACTGTTGCTTTTATAATTTTGTATTTTAGCTAATTTTTACGACGCTGGTCTATGACCGTGATAAAATGATTGAGCAAAGGAAAAGCCAGCCTTCTTACTTGTTGACGGGCTTATAGATGGGCTGCAAGAGCTGCTTGCTGTGATAGTCTTTCAGCATCTCCTCCAAGACTGCGGCGTTCTCTGTCGGCAGCAAGTGAGAGGGAGAGGGAGGGGAAGTAAAGCAGAGCCATTGAATAGGAGGCGAAAAAGGAGGAGGAAGAGAATCATCGTTGCAACACGAAGCCTAGCAAGCCCACTAGTCCTCATTAAGCTGGGCAACCTAATTTTGGCTTGTACCATTTCAGTCCGTGGGAGAGTAGGGGCAGGGCCTGATTTAGGTTTGATGAGGCCCTAAGATACTGAAGGTAATGGGGCCCTTTATATGTCCAGCTGTCCTTTGTCAACAACAAATGGTCACTGGTTTCCGTGTTGAATATATTCTATGTGAAAACAAATTAAAAAATTCTTTCCAGCAGCACCTTAGAGACCAACTGAGTTTGTTCTTGGTATGAGCTTTCGTGTGCATGCACACTTCTTCAGATACACCGAAACAGAAGTCACCAGATCCTTAAATATATTCTATGTGGTAATTTATGGACCTAATAGGTATCTCAAGGCATTTGCACATGCAGAATGTAGGCACCCTATATATAGAAATGAGCAAACCAGTGAAATTTGAGGGAGCAGGCTAGCAGGTGGGGCCCATGACTTACATCAAAGGAGCCTACACAACACAACACAACACAACACAACACAACACAACACAACACAACACAACACACTGTTGCTGTATGTAGGTTTTGTTTTTTATCTTATATTTTGGAAATATACATCCAGGGTTTTTTTCCTTTAAATTTTTTTGGGGGCCCCCAAGAGAGTGGGGCCCTAAGCTATAGCTTGTTTAGCTTATACATAAATCCGGCACTGCCCACCCCACATGGAAAACCCCCTTGTATCCCTTCAAGAGAGAGAAAATTTTGCAATTTCAAGCATCCCCTTGGAAGCAGCAGGACTTGCATAGGGAGTTTATGCATGGTCAAATCCTCGGTGCATCTAGCTCAGCCCTGGCTCTACCAGGTTGCAGGCAGGGAATCATCTCCCAACTCTGCCGGAGATGCCTTTGGGGATTGGACCTGGGGACCTTCTGCCTGCTGTGAGATGTAATCCACTGAGAGCAGTCAAGTACAACATTCCTTGTTTTCCTAGAGTGGTCCTGCAAGGGAATGTTTGGTCCAGCCAGTCGAAAACTTCCTGTTCCTCCTGGGCTGGAGCATCCTTCTTTGCATATGACCAGTGGGTGGGCATGACCTTTCCAGACCTGGTAAAAGGTCAAGGCATGCTGCCACCCTCTCTCTTTTCCATCTTCCTTTCGTCCTGCAAACATCCAGGACTGCTAACTGTAGTCACTAGGTCAACCCACATATGGGGTAAACCTGTTTGTACAGGTGAAACTCGAAAGGTTCATTTCTTTCAGTAATTCAACTTAAAAGGTGAAACTAACATATGAGATAAACTCATGACATGCAAAGCGAGATATGTCAAGCCTTTATTTGTTATAATTGTGATGATTATGGCGTGCAGCTGATGAAAGCCCCAAATTAACAATTTCAGCTTTGGGGTTTTCATCAGCTGCGCGCCATAATCACCACAATTATAACAAGCAAAGGCTTGACATATCTCGCTTTGCATGTCATGAGTCTATCACATATATTAAACTCCAGTAGCTAATGAAAACAATTGCTTACATAAATGGACTTTTCCACGATATTCTAATTTTTTGAGTTTCACCTGTATATGCTTGTAACTTTAAGCCTTAAGCCTGCCTTCAGGGATCTCACTGTGCTCTGCCTGATCCCGAGTAAACTTTCTTTTTGTTGCTTACAAATAAGACTGTGGTGTCTTTATTCTTTTAGGAAGAGGAGGAAGAAGAAGAGTTTGGATTTGATATCCCGCTTTATCACTACCTGAAGCAGTCTCAAAGTGGCTCACATTCTCCTTTCCCTTCCTCTGTGGGGTGAGTGGGGCTGAGAGACTTCAGAGAAGTGCGACTAGCCCAAGGTCACCCAGCAGCCGCATGTGGAGGAGCGGGGACGCGAACCCGGTTCACCAGATTACGAGTCTACCGCTCTTAACCACTACACCACACTGGGATTCAAGGGGTCTCACCAGGAAAATATTTAGAACACATTTCAACCTGGACAATCCAGACTGAACTGTGTATTGTCTTAAGAAACTCACACGAGTTTGCAACAAGTTTTCTGCTGTGTAAAGGGGGGAATGCACTCTGCTAAGTAAGGGAACTTGCTGGCGCAAGTTAGGAAGGATATTAATAAACAATATATTCTCTCCTGCCACCCTGAACATTCCCACACATGCAAGCAGAGGCTCTGTCATTGAGCTACGGCCCTTGCCAATGAACGGGACTCAAGGCAGAGAGACTTTGACCACCCATGACAAACGGAGAAAGCAAATTTGCCCCCCCCTCTTTCCCACTCAAGGCTCACCTTTCTTCTCTGTGATCAGACGCACCAGGACCCCGATGGTGTCTTCATTGGCATCTTCTATTCTGTAGGCAGGACTATTCCCTAAGGAGAAAAGGACGGCAGGATGAAAAAAACTCTCCCTGGCTTTGCTGACCTGCTCTGAAGCCAGCTGAGTCAAAAAAAGGTCGGTAGGTAAAGCAAATCAGCCCCTAGAACTATAGGAAGGCTCATTCGTACTTTGTGCAGCGATAACATTTTTTTTTTTTTTACAGAATATATTTTTGCACATAATTTTAGCCCACAAGCTGACTTGGCAGATGCAGCGGCACTGGCTTCAGTTGTTTTCATTTTACCTGTTTGGCTATTTATGTAGTAAAAAGGCAAAGGGACCCCAGACCATTAGGTCCAGTCGTGGACGACTCTGGGGTTGCAGCGCTCTTCTTGCTTTACTGGCCAAGGGAGCCGGTGTACAGCTTCCTGGTCATGTGGCCAGCATGACAAAGCCGCTTTCTGGCGAACCAGAGCAGCGCACGGAAACGCCGTTTACCTTCCCGCCGGAGCGGTACCTATTTATGCTTTCAAACTGCTAGGTAGGCTAGGTGGGCAGGAGCAGGGACCGAGCAACAGGAGCTCACCCCGTCGCGGGGATTCGAACCGCCAACCTTCTGATCGGCAAGCCCTAGGCTCTGTGGTTTAACCCACAGCGTCACCCGCGTACAGAAGAGCAATCCTGAAGCCAGGCTGACCTCAAATGTTTCTTTGCAGGAAGGAGGGAGGTGTGAAAAGCTTTGGACTGTAGGGGCCAACACCTCCCTTTTCAAATGCAGTCTGGCAAGTGTCTGTTGGGCTGAACACAATATCAATATGCGTCACTGGCTTTGAAGACACTCGAACTCAGGTTCCATAAAGGTCAGGCTGCTTTGCTTCTCAATATTCTCTGGTTGGCCTCTGTTATTTTTTCCTACCGACAGGGGAACCCACTTAAGGACTCTGTGTGGGCTCTGGAATACCCCACCAGGGAAAAGGAGCAGGTTTTTTTCTTATATATATAAAAAATGGTGGCTGTATATTATTGTGCATTCTCGGTTACAGACTGCAGAAATTGCTTTCGTAGTTGTGCTTACACTGTTCTCGGTTATATTACTTGGCTTTATTATTAGATGCCACGCTGCTTTGGGTACTTTTATTAGAAGGGCGGGATGAAAATCAATGATCGAGATGGTTTGTTAAAATGATCCAGGCGGCAGCATTTAAATCTCACTGCCCGTGCCCAGTGCTCTGGCACCATCGCTCCACACAGGCTCGGGAACGTGACCAGAGAGACAGTCAAATTCACAATAGGCGCGGTCCTGTTATTTTGTTGCGGTGGGTTTTTAAAAATAGAATGAGTGCGGGACTTGTAACGAGAAAATGTCGCTCTTGATCAGGGTTCCAGCTTTTTGCAGCTTTTCTAGAAGACGGAGGTGTCCAACTCACGCATAGACTTGCGATGCCGGGAAATAATTAAATGAATTGATTTAAACTTCAAAAGGGCCCCTAAAGAGCGAGGGCAACTTCAAGAAACGACACTTTGGGGTACTGGTCTATCTCTGAATCACAGCCAGGCTCCTTGGGGTACCGGTTTACGCCCCCCCTCCTTGTCGCTGTTTCCACATCCTTCAGTGATGAGGAATACCGAGAGCCACAGTTGACACTATTCATGCTGGTCCCATAAGTGCTGCTGGTTTTTAAAAAGGGTTTCCAAGAGTTTCCAGAAGCTTAGAGGGCATTTACAGGCTTTTCAGGTGGTGTTCCCCACCAGACTTGATTTTCCATATGCGCAGGGCCAGATTTAGTTTTTATGTGGCCCTAAACTACTGAAGGTAATGGGGCCCTTTATACGTCCAGCTGTCCTTTGTCAACAACAAATTGTCGCCATGGGGCTTCCCTGTCCGTCCGTAAAGCAGCACGGACAGGGTGCCAGGCGACGGGGAGTGGCGGGAGGGACCGCCAAGTGTCACCCCCCTCCCCTGGAACCTGGGGCGCCCCACCCCTATCGCCCCTCCCTTGCTACGCCACTGTAAAGGGCCCCATTACCTTGAGTATCTTAGGGCCTCATCAAGCCTAAATCCGGCCCTGCTCTTGGCAGCCCTTCTTCGGGTGAGTCTTTTTCACCCTGCCCATACAGCAAAGACCACAAAGGTGATTATGAGTATTTGTACAGATGCCAGCTTTGAAGAAGCAAACAGGCACTCGTTCCCCTGATACAACCAACGCCTTCAGAGAGATGATGTATACCACAAAGGCTCGGCTGCTGGCAGACTTCCCAGCCCAGGGCGCAGCTGCTTATAAGCAATGTCTAGCAAGAAGGGCGCAGGATCTGCACCCAAGATGAGCATGCAGCCTGTCCTTCTTGCAACACCAGAAGGAAACGGATGCTGCCACCTTGCATCGAGCCAGCTCATCTAGCCCCAGGTGTACGATCTGCTCCAGCAATGACCCTCCCAGGTCTCAGCGAAAGGGTTCCTGAGACCTGCAACCCGCTTTCTGGGTTTACTATGCAGGAAGTTGGTGCTCTTGTGGGTCTATTCTGCAACAGTTCATTGATGCAATAATAGGTAATGGTAAAGGCAAAGGATCCCTGGACGGTTAAGTCCAGTCAAAGGCGACTCTGGGGTTGCGGCGCTCGTCTCGCTTTTCAGGCCGAGGGAGCCAGCGTTTGTCCGCAGACAGCTTTCCGGGTCATGTGGCCACCAGGACTAAACCGCTTCTGGTGCAACGGGACACCATGACGGAAGCCAGAGCACACGGAAACGCCGTTTACCTTCCCGCCGCAGCGGTACCTATTTATCTACTTGCGCTGGCGTGCTTTCGAACTGCTAGGTTGGCAGGACAGAACAACGGGAGCTCACCCCGTCACGGGGATTCGAACCGCCGACCTTCCGATCGGCAAGTCCAAGAGGCTCAGGGGTTTAGACCACAGCGCCACCCGCGTGGATTAATAACTGCCTTGGTGGTGGGATTATACTGGAACATCAACACATAATTTGACATTATTCGTTGCTCTGCAATGCTTTCCGGGTGACTAAGAGGTGATAGGATAGCAAGGCATGATGGGGATCAGGAACAACCACCAAGACAGACATAATATTTGGCAAGGACCGAAAGGAACAATAAGGTTAAAATAAAAACCACACATAGGAAGATGAAAGGAGAACTTCAATTATTAAATGTGTCAACACAAATTGAAGTTACGACACTGTAGCTGTTGTATAAGGGACTATTATTAAGATTGGATTGTAACTGGATTGAATAACAGTTTGGAAGCAGAATTAAAGGGAACTATTATACCTTGAAATCTAGCACACGGGAGGCCACTTAAATTATGCAATTGGCTGTTTGACTGATTGGTATTTGAATCGGTATTATAATTTGGTATTGATGTTGTGTATTAAATAAGATATTCTGTCAGCCGGGTAAAGTCATGTTATTGGTCAATTTGAAGAGTACAATCACAATCCACAGCCTGATTGGGTCCCGCCGGAAAGTTTGAATATTATTGGTTCCCGCTAAAATGTATCTTTTCCCTCTGTCCCAATGTGTCTATAAATAGAGCTTTCCCTACCCCCTATTCCCCAGTCTTGTCTTATCCCTTATAATAAAGAGCTGTTCACTAAGAAGTGTTGCTGGACTTATTGCTACCAGAACCCACGACACAACATTGATATAATAAGGCTTGTGTTGGGTTTTTGTAATTGAAAACTAATAAAATTTATTATTGAAAAAGAAAAGAAAAAAGAGGTGATAATGATAGCCGTCTTCAAATCTATGGAGGGCTGTCACATGGAAGATGGAGCACGCTTGCTTTGTGCTCCTCCGGAGGGTGGGATCCAAACCAATGGATTCATTTACAAGAAAGGAGATTCCAACTAAATATCAGGAAGATGTTTTTGACATTAAGAGCTGTTTGACAGGGGAACGGACTCCCACAACAGGTGGTGGACTCTCCTTCCTTGGAGGTCTTTAAACAGAGCTTGGGTGGCTAACCGCCAGGGATTTTTAAAGCTGTGATTCCTGCATTGCAGGAGGTTGGACTAGATAACTCAGGGGGTCCCTTCCCACCTCTACATTACTGCAGGACGCCATTGTGCTATTGTGCAACAGTGGGAGTTCACTGGCTGATGCTGCTGGTAGCTTCAGTCCAAAACATCTGGAGGGCACCAGGTTGGCAGAGGCTGGGTGGCACATTCAGCTTCACAGTGGTTCTCTTTTGCTTTCTATATTGTCCTTGGAGGGGCAGGTCAGTTCTGTGTCCAGGGCAGCTGTCTGCCAGCTCCATCTGGTATGCTGGCTGAGACCCTCCCTGCCCACAGACTGTCTTGCCAGAGTGGTGAATGCTCTGGTTATCTCCCGCTTGGGCTACTGCAATGCGCTCTTCGTGGGGCTACCTTTGAAGGTGACCCAGAAACTACAACTAATCCAGAATGCAGCAGCTAGACCGGTGACTGGGAGTGGCCGCCGAGACCATATAACACCGGTCCTGAAAGACCTACATTGGCTCCCAGTACATTTCCAAGCACAATTCAAATTGTTGGTGCTGACCTTGAAAGCCCTAAACGGCCTCGGCCCAGTAGACCTGAAGGAGCGTCTCCACCCCCATCGTTCAGCCTGGACATGAAGGTCCAGCTCCGAGGGCCTTCTGGCGGTTCCCTCCCTGAGAGAAGTGAGGCTACAGGGAACCAGGCAGAGGGCCTTCTCAGTATTGGCACGCGTCCTGTGGAACGCCCTCCCATCAGATGTCAAGCAAATAAACAACTATCTGACTTTTAGAAGACATCTGAAGGCAGCCCTGTTTAGGGAAGTTTTTAATGTTTGATGTTTTACTGTGTTTTTAATATTCAATTGGGAGCCGCGCAGATTGGCTGGGGAAACTCAGCCAGATGGGCAGGGTATAAATGATTTGTTTGTTTGTTTGTTTATTATTACTCTCTCGCCTTAATAGCTCCCTGAAAAGTGCACTTCGCAGTGGTAGCAAAACACAACGATCTGAAATACAGCGAGCGCCAATGCAGATGCCCTGATCATCATCCGGAAGAGCTCACGTCCCGGCCTGCACCTGCCCTGGCTCACCGTTCCTCTCGGATTTGGCCCCCTCCTCGTCCGTGTCCTTGTGGGCGGTGCAGTGATAGCCTTTCTTCATCAACAGGTTGCAGAAGAGGATCCCCAGCAGGCCCATCACGCAGAAAACCGGGACAATGGCCAGGACGGCGTACTGGGTGGCGTTCTCCTCTGGCTTCCCCTCCCGGGTGCCGTTGGCGGCCACCTTGTTGTCCCGCCTCTGCAGAGCTTCAGCGTTGCGTGCCAGGCGGGTCAGCCACTTCCTGGATCCTGAGAGGCAAAAATAAAAAAATGTGATTCGAAACCAATGGAAATGTTTTAATGAATATTTAAGTAAACAAGGATCAAATGAAAGGTTTTGGTTGTGTTTGGAGTAGAATAATTTAAAGCTGAATTACAGTAACATTAAAAAATACATGGTGTTAAAGGAAAGAATGGCAGAAAATTTCAGTTGGAAATAGGTAGTGTTACGCAGCGGTGGAAGTCAACCAATTGTAATGTAATTTTTCCTTTAAAAAAATGTATCTTTCCCCCCCCTTTTTCTTCCACTCCGCTATTTTCTTTTCTTCTTCTTCTTCTTCTTCTTCTTCTTCTTCTTCTTCTTCTTCTTCTTCTTCTTCTTCTTCTTCTTTTCTCTCTCTTCTTTTCCTTTTAGTGGCTATTTCATTTGTTTTTTATGTAAGTATGTACTCTTACGTAAATTTACAAACTTTTGTATACATTTTATGTAATAAAACTTATTAAATTTAAAAAAAAAGAATTGGGAGGAGTTGGTGGCATCACGAGATCAACCAGAACGTACCACCAGCCATGGGGTGACCCCCCCTCCCTGTCCTTGGCTCCAGCTCCAACAACTGTTGGGCTCCCTGCATTTTGCCATCCCAGTCCCCATGGAAACCAGGTCCTGTGGCCTTAATGGATTTGAACTATACCTTCCAGGTCTTGCAGCCCATTCCAGCTTCCCACAACTGACCTTCGTGGGTCCCCTCTCTTTAAGCCGAGACACTAGAAGGCTTTATTATTATTTACTTTATTTTATTGTTTATATGGCAGAAAGTGAGGAGGAATTAAAGAACCTTTTAATGAGGGTGAAAGAGGAGAGTGCAAAATATGGTCTGAAGCTCAACATCAAAAAAACTAAGATCATGGCCACTGGTCCCAACACCTCCTGGCAAATAGAAGGGGAAGAAATGGAGGCAGTGAGAGATTTCGCTTTCTTGGGTTCCATGATCACTGCAGATGGTGACAGCAGTCACGAAATTAGAAGGCGCCTGCTTCTTGGGAGAAAAGCAATGACAAACCTAGACAGCATCTTAAAAAGCAAAGACATCACCTTGCCGACAAAGGTCCGTATAGTTAAAGCTATGGTTTTCCCAGTAGTAATGTATGGAAGTGAGAGCTGGACCGTAAAGAAGACTGATCGTCGAAGAATTGATGCTTTTGAATTATGGTGCTGGAGGAGACTCTTGAGAGTCCCATGAAGATCAAACCTATCCATTATGAAGGAAATCAGGCGTGAGTGCTCACTGGAAGGACAGATCCTGAAGTTGAGGCTCCATTACTTTGGCCACCTCATGAGAAGAGAAGACTCCCTAGAAAAGACCCTGATGTTGGGAAAGATGGAGGGCACAAGGAGAAGGGGACGACAGAGGATGAGATGGTTGGACAGTGTTCTCGAAGCTACTAACATGAGTTTGGCCAAACTGCGAGAGGCAGTGAAGGATAGGCGTGCCAGGCGTGCTCTGGTCCATGGGGTCACGAAGAGTCGGACACGACTGAACCACTGAACAACAAACTTATATGCTGCCCTCCAACTGAAGGTCACAGGGCGGTTGACAACATAAAAACAACCAAGCCTATTCCATTGTGTTAAATGCCTTTTAGGCACCTGGAAGCAAAGCAGTGGTGTCAACGGCGTAGGGCATGCAAATCAAATTAAAACACCCTTTGACATCACATCCTGGTTGTTCCCACTTAAAACAAAATCCACATTTCACCTGGAGATCGTTTCTACAGTCGCATGGGTGTTCCTTTGAATGCATGCTTGTAGCAGAATTTTACAACCTGCCTTTGCCACACAGGCATGCCCGATGGGTGAATCAGCCACAAGTCATTCAACATTTGGGTATCAACAATTATTGCCACGATCTGCCCTGCAGAAATTCCTGTTGCAACATATGTCTGACTAGCCATGATGCTTTCGCACCTCGTGTTGTAAGGAACCGCAATGCACCCCTCGGACCTGTTCTGGTATTCGACAGCCAGACTACTCAGAGGTGGAAGAGGGAACCCCAGGGCTTGGAGTATCCTGCCTTTCTGCACCACCTTGTTCAGAGACACAGGTTTCAAAAAATCTCTCAGACCCACCCATGAAATCCCTAGGTTTGCACATGCACTGAGACACGCTGATGTGTCCCACAAGGCGCACCTGGCAACAAGACAAAGACAACTAGCATGATTCACTATAATCAACTTTTCTTCATGTGACACAAAAGAGAATATCAGGTTGTAATTAATCCTTCACAAGCCAACAAGTTTCACTCAGGGCTCCGTTATATACACTCTGTTGTCTGTTTTTAGGACCCGCCCTATTTTCGTGATCCTAATTTGTTTTAAACTGTTTTTGAAGATGTATTTTGAACTGTGGTACCCCACCCTGCTCCTTCATGGATGACTGTCTTGTCGTGGCGAAGGGGCTTGAAAAACTCAGAGAAGCTATGAGCTATGCCGTGCAGGGCCACCCAAGATGGACAGGTCATAGCGGAGAGTTTTGACTAAACGTGATCCACCTGGAGCAGGAACTGGCAAGCCATTCCAGTATCCCTGCCAAGAAAACTCCATGGACAAAGAAGAATTGATGCTTTTGAATTATGGTGCTGGAGGAGACTCTTGAGAGTCCCATGGACTGCAAGAAGATTGAACCTATCCATTCTGAAGGAAATCAGCCCTGAGTGCTCACTGGAAGGACGGATCCTGAAGCTGAGGCTCCAATACTTTGGCCACCTCATGAGAAGAGAAGACTCCCTGGAAAAGACCCTGATGCTGGGAAAGATGGAGGGCACAAGGAGAAGTGGATGACAGAGGACGAGATGGTTGGACGGTGTTCTCAAAGCTACTAACATGAGTCTAACCAAACTGCGGGAGGCAGTGGAAGACAGGAGTGCCTGGCGTGCTCTGGTCCATGGGGTCACGAAGAGTCGGACACGACTAAACAACAACAACAACCACCTCACCCTGGGATCTTAGGGTGAAGGGCTGGTAATAATAATATAGAAAAATAATAATCACAGAGAAATAGATAAAAACCAGAAATTAGCAACTCATCCTGGGACACTTGGGTTTTTATTTTTAAATAAATATATTTGCCCCGGTAACATTAACATGTCACATTAAGGCAAGTCATGACATGGTATCACTGCATGGAATATTCCCCCACTGCCACTTACATGGGGAATGGAAGCATCTGGGGCAATGACATCATGCCCCTATTTCAACGTAACACAACTTTCCCAGGAAGAGAGGAGAGGATGAGGAAGGAGCAACAGTCGACTCACATTTCTTGCCTCTCCCTAAGAAGTTCCAGGCTCCGAGGCAAATGATTCCAGAGGGCTGTACCTACAACACTAAAAGCCTTTTTTCTAGGACAAGTTAAGCACACCTCTGGGGAACATGGTACTTTCAGCAATGCCACACCTGAGGAGCACAGTCGCTGGGGAGAGCATCTTTTATGTCCCTTGGTTCCAAGTTGTCCATCAAAGAACTGAAGGTAACCCAGGTGATCTCCCATCCAGGCCCTGAGCTACTTCACTTCGGCAAGACAACCTCACCTGCAGACCACGCCCAGCCAGCTCTTTCCCTATCCAGCTTGAATGGAAATAAAACGACCCCTTTTTTGCACCCCCGCGATCTTTTGCTCTCACCTGAGCATCCTGGGAGGCCTTTGGGGGCAGACAAACAAGGCAGGCAGGTGGAGTTTGGGTCTGTCTCACCTTCGGGGCTATAATATCTATGGATGGAAAGAAGAGAGAAGTTCAGGTTAAAGGCTGGTATCTCGGAGATGCCCCAGAGACACCGGCATATCCAACCAGGACAAAGATCCCCGACAGACTTTGAAATTTCTCAGCTAATTTCACTTAAGACGATTACACCAGTCTTTGATATTTCCACGCATGCGTCACGGAAACAGAAATTCACAAAGAATAACCACAAACTCCATTATATACTTTCAGGCCTTGGCGTTTTAAACACTAACGATCAACGCAACCTGTGCTCAGCAGTTTTTTTTTTTTGGTACAGGAGGTTTCGTGTCTTTAATTAATTAAATTTTATGTTACAAACTCCAAAGAATTCATTAATTTCCAGGAAAACATGCCAAAGCAATTAAGAAGAGGAAGACTGAGGGGGGGGGGCACACCAACGATAACAATATTTCTTTATCTAACACAGAGGCAGATTGGGATAAAGATCTCCACTTAAAAGGTTTCCTGGAAATGGAGCAAGCGCTGTCTGATGCGTAACAGCAGGGAGTTCCAAAGGTTTCAGTGCCACCAGATTAAAGGCTCTAGTACTACATTGTACGGAACAGGCCTCTTGATGAACAGTTCTAGGGTGCGAGCAGGGCCGGTGCGTCCATTTAGGCGGACTAGGCGGACGCCTAGGGCGCCGAAATGGAGGGGGCGCCGTGCCGCTTTGTGGCGCTGTGCCGCGCTGTGCAGGCTTTGGTGGGGGGCGAGATGGGCGAGCAGCGGCTTCTCCGCTATAGCAGAGAAACCGCTGCTTGCCTCTCCACCCCCCACCTCCCGCTAAAGAAGGCTTTGGCGGGGGGCGCGCCAGAAGATTGGTGTCGCCTAGGGCGCCAGAAGCCCTAGCACCGGTCCTGGGTGCGAGCCTCTATGACCTTCAACTATGGGGAGTGGCAAGAACAAATTGGATCATGGGGCTTATCCCTACTGCTTTCTCCTAGGGAAACCCAATTTTTAGTACTGAATCATGGCAACCGGGTTTTCTGCAGACTGCAGTTTGCTCCGGTTGAGTGTTAAGTGGCTGGGCAGAACTGCTCGGACCTTTGTGTCCAAAGCATGCGTCAAGCGGGCAATTACTTGGACGTGTGCATGCTAGGCATGGAAACAGCAGAGCCCCATGGTTAAAGTTAAAGTTACCCCTGACCATTAGGTCCATTCGCAGACGACTCTGAGGTTGCAGTGCTCATCTTGCTTTATTGGCCGAGGGAGCCGGCATACAGCTTCCGGGTCATGTGGCCAGCATGACAAAGCCGCTTCTGGCGAACCAGAGCAGCGCACGGAAACGCCGTTTACCTTCCCGCCGGAGCGGTCCCTATTTATCTACTTGCACTTTGACGTGCTTTTGAACTGCTAGGTGGGCAGAAGCAGGGACCAAGCAATGGGAGCTCACCCCGTCACGGGGATTCGAACCGCCGACCTTCTGATCAGCAAGCCCAAGATGCTCAGTGGTTTAGACCACAGCGTTAGGGCCTCATCAAACCTAAATCCGGCCCTGATTGCCATTATCCTCACTGACTCTTCTTATAAGTCACAGCAACCCAAAAGTATCCCATAAGTCCCACCCGATAACCGCAGGACTCCCGTGTGGCAACAAGAGGTGGAAAGCCTTATGCTGCAATGGGGGACAGAATGAAAAATCCCACCTAGGATGCTAGAGGATAAGGAAAGAGGTCAAACCCAGCAAGGGTGGCAGGAATCTGCTTTTCCACTCTCTACAAAATCGACGTGGGGAATTTGGATTAATCAGCAGCCCAGAGTGAGCAAAACGTGACTAGTTTCTCCCTCCTCCCTCTAGCCTTAAGCACAGCAGGATGAGTTCAGCCAAGAGCTGGCAATGAGTCACTGATTCCTGCCCCATCACTTCCTCCTCACTGGTTTCCCGTCAAGATGTTGGGATTCCGGCTCTTCCTGGTACACAGTTTGTCCAGTTTTGCGGCATTTCGGAAATGTTGCTTTGCTGCCTCTCCACAAGGACTCCCTTCGCGGGCGATCATAAACTTCAGGTGTCCCCTACCCTGACAGCATTTCCGGCTAGGGATGGGAGCATCTCAAAATTGGCCTCTCCTTTTCTCAGTTCTGCTCATTCAGCTTGCTTCCTCCCCCTGCCTCAGTTCTCATTATTGCAAAATTGGCCCAAAATACACATATATCTGCAAGCACTTCTCATTCATTCTCTCTCTGCGTGTGTAGTTCTTTCGTATGCTATTTTCACTAAGAGACGTAGCCCATAAACACTCTACCCTAGAATATGCATTTTTTTCATTATTTGGCTGCAGAAGAGCCCTGGAAAATCAGGAGAAAGTGAAAATTTCAAGGGATGGCTGCGTTTCGATGCAGGCAAACTCTGAAGAGGTGTGAATTTAAGCAAATGTGCCTTTTAAAAGTAAAGCGGGTTTCTGTCCCGCCCCGACTTCCAGCCCAGGCACTGGGAACCAGAGCCACAAAAAATATGCACACCTGTGTTTGCTACCTTTCTCTGATACTGAACACATCAAATACTGTCCAAGAGGAACCCAGTCCCTCCTCCAAGGCCAGTAAGAATAATTGTTCTGAAAATGAGGCTATACAGGGGGAGGGCAGCAGCCCAGTTTGCAACCCTTCTAAAAATATTATTCTCTCTCTGATTCTCGCTTGAAATGGCCCAAGCCATCCCAAGGACCGATGAGTCCCTGCTGTGGTATCAATTGCATCCGCACCTCATTTTGCACTCAGACCCCTCTCCACCTGGCATCCTTATCAGCATCAGCTAACCTCCTCCAGGAATGTTGCGCACTGAGGCTGGACTGAATAGCAGGCCACTAAGCCCTGGGTGGATGCAGGTGGCGCTGTGGGTTAAACCGCAGAGCCTAGGCCTTGCCGATCAGAAGGTCGGCGGTTCAAATCCCTGCGACGGGGTGAGCTGCCGTTGCTCGGTCCCTGCTCCTGCCAACCTGGAAGTTTGAAAACACGTCAAAGTGCAAGTAGATAAATAGGTACCGCTCCGGCGGGAAGGTAAACGGTGTTTCCGTCTGCTGCTCTGGTTCGACAGAAGCGGCTCTGTCATGCTGGCCACATGACCCGGAAGCTGTACACCAGTAAAGCGAGATGAGCGCCACAACCCCAGAGTCGTCCGCGACTGGACCTAATGGTCAGGGGTCCCTTTATCTTTACCTTTAAAATCCCCAGCATCTCCAGGTAGGAATTGGGAAGACTCACACTACCTGTCACCCCACAGAGCCACTGCCAATCCGTGCAGACAATACTGGGATAAGGCAAAGTCCCCTGCTCCTGCAATCTGGCTCCCAGTAGGTTCCCCGCAAGGAAATGGGATCGATAGATAACGGAAGTAATACTTTATGCAGCACACACAGTTAATCTATGGAACTCACTGCCACAGGAGGCAGTGTCGGCCACCAACTTGGATGGTTTTCAAAGAGGACTAGGCAAATTTACAGAGGGGGAGACGGCTTTTGATGCCTCCCGGCCAGGATGGCTCTGCTCTGCCTCCACAGTCGGAAGCAGCAAAGCTTCTGAATCCCAGTTGCTGGAAAGCGCAGGTCTTGTGTTCGAATCCTGCTTGCGGGTTTCCCATAAAGGGCATCTGGTTGTCACCTGTGGGAAGAGGATGCTGGACTTGATGGGCCGGTGGCCTGATCCTGCAGGCCCTTCTCCTGCTCAGGGGTCAGAGGACCTAAGTTAAAATCCAAACCTCTGCCACAATTTCACATTTGTGCAAAACTTTATTCCGAGTCTAGCGGACACGCAGGTGTGTTGCCAACTGATTCTCGTACAAGGCTCGGTGTTTGCTGGAGAGTTGCTCTGCTGCCCCCCAGCGCGGGAGGGTTTGGCGCAGGTGTGCCTGCCCTGCAAGAGAACAGACGGTAAAAGGAATAAGCAGCGTTACCCGGGCATGCAGTCCCCGCACAAGGTGTCTGCCGCAGCTGTTCCAGGGCTGGCATGGACCCTCCTCTTGCCTTCGCAGTGGGTATGCAGCGAGCAGAATTCCAGCCCGTAACTGGGAGAGAAGGATCCTGCCGGGCAAGCCTTGCAAATCATCCCCAGTCCTTTCCCGTAGCCGCATGTCTACGGTGGGAAATCAAACACAAAAAGCAGAGTTAAGATGCCACAAGCTCAACCGGGCATGGGGGGGGGCAGTTCTTTATACCTCACTTCCCTTCCAGCTTTTGGACTGACTGGGATGTCGCGGAATCTTCACGAAAATCCCAACGCTCGCGAGACGGGTGAGAGGGTTCCCTATTAAAAGGCTGGATCCTGGGCATGAATGTGAACAAAATGAACAAGATTCCTCCGTGCTGAAGTTGGGTATGCTCTTTTTGCTACCCTCCTCTGTAGTGGGGAGATGGGATTTGAGACGGAGAAGCAGGAAATCAGATTGTGGCAAAAAAAGAGAGAAGAAGCTGTTGAGCATCAGCTCACAGGCAGTGCACAACAGTTCCTGTTAAATTGATGCATGCATTTACAGCAGGTTTCTGTTTATCCAGAGTGGATTAAAAAAAATCAATTTTTTTAAAAATCAAAAAATCCGATTTTTAAAAATTTAAATCTGATTTTTAAAATTTAAATCTGATTTTTAAAATAAAATGCTTTCGGAGGAAAAATCTTTCTAAAGATTGTTTTCTGTTTAAGTTACATTATAGTCCAGTGGCTATTCATCAGGAAATAAGGATTTGTTTTAAGTTTTTAATGTGTGCTAAAACTCAGTCTGTTTTTTTAAAAACACGTTTAACCACATCAGTTAACAAACATGGATACATCTGCTATAATGTTATGGTTTTAGTTAAATAAATTGTTTAAATTGCTATTAAGGAAGATTTTTTCCTCTCTCCTTCCAATAAAGCACAGCAGAAAAGTTGTCCAAATATAAACAGTTAACTTATTAAAACTCACAATAACTTCATAATTATCTGTCTATGTATTTCTAATAGTATAACCAAATCAGTAATTTTTGATATAACTGCAAAAAACTACTCTGAAGGTTTATTATTCCAAAAATGAAACCTTCCTCTGGTTGTAAATATTAAGATTATATCAGCAAGAATGAGTCTTTCTTTAAAAAAGAATTGATTTAAATCAAGACTTACTGACTAGTGATTGAAATCAAGTCTTACTGGCTAGTGATTTAAATCAAGACTTACTGACTAGTGATTTAAATCAAGACTTACTAACTAGTGATTTAAATCAAGACTTACTAACTAGTGATTTAAATCGATTTGATTTAAATCAAATCCACCCTGTTCTAAAGGAACTGCAACCACCAGGGAGAAAATTAAGTGGCAGTTAATATAGTAGGTCCTGTTTATAGAAAGGCACATTGCTTCATGGCTGTCTTGTTTATAGAACACAGCTGCCGGGAGCTATGAGAAAACAGTGCTAATGCGACGGCAATTTGGCAGCAAATGCTTAAAAAGAACAGCCGCAAAATGTGGCCCAGCATGCTTTGCCAGAGAAAGGCCTTTTCAGCTTTGAGGAGCTCCCGTTCTGAGAACGAAATGCATGCTGCAACATAAAAAGAGAACTAAAAATTGTGAGTGTCAAACCTTCAGGCTGTAGCTTTGTCTGACATGTCTAATTGCCCATGGTGAGGTGAAAACATGAATAGAGAAGAATGCTACAGTTTCTCATTCTGCATCCAAAACCAAAAGAGGAACATTTTCTAAATTAAGCCATCTTCCTCTATGAACCTGGCACTGCCATTAAAAATAAATAAATGTGAATGCATGTCGAGGCAGCGGCATGTTTTGTGAAAAGAGGCTCTAAAGGGCCGCCTTCTCTCGCCATTAATAAATGTTGTTGCTGATTTGGTGCTGAACTGTTCTTCCTGCAGAAATTACGCAAATAATTGCGTAATTTAGGGGAAATATAATTCAGCAACCCCTTTGGTTTTGGCAACGCCAGTAGGCTTTGCCGCAAGGTTCTCCCCTGCCCTGTAAGAGCAGCATCAAGTATCTCCAGGGGTAGATTCAGATCCACGGGGACTAGAAACTTTGGTTTTAAATGGATGAATGAAAACAAAAGCACCCGTTCAGCACCCGATGCAGCTGGGCTGCAGAGAGAAGAAGCCAGGCATTCAGAAACATCTCAGACAGGTTTGCTTACCCTGTCTGGCTCCTCTCCCGGAGGACACCCTTCACAAGGGACACAGTAGCCTTTGGAACTCCAGTACTCTTGACTGCCGCATGCTCGTGCCTGATGCCAGAAGAAGGCCTGAAAAAAGCAAAAGGGAGAGAATTTGGCACTCTGACGTCCACAGTGTTCAGATACACACACACACACACACACACACACACACAGCTTTTTTTACATTTTCAACTTAATGGAATCATAGAATTGTAGTGTTGGAAGGGACCCCAAGGATCATCTAGTCCAACCCCCTCCAAAGCAGGAATTGCAACTAAACAATCCCTGACAGGTGGCCATCCAATCTCTGTTTAAAAATCTACAATGAAGGAGAATACACTGCCTCCCTGGGCTACTACTGCAGCCCGTGTTTTGTTAGCCCAAAATGGAAAACAAGCAAGGTCCCAACTAAAGAAGAATGGCAACTTAAGCTGACGGAATATGTACAAAACAAAATAAAAAATAAAAAAATTCCTTCCAGTAGCACCTTAGAGACCAACTAAGTTTGTTCTTGGTATGAGCTTTCGTGTGCATGCACACGAAAGCTCATACCAAGAACAAACTTAGTTGGTCTCTAAGGTGCTACTGGAAGGAATTTATTATTATTATTATTTTGTTTTGACTATGGCAGACCAACACAGCTACCTACCTGTAACTAGAATATGCACAGCTTGCAGACTTAACACAGAATAAGAGAACAAGAAGAACATACAGATTGGAAAACTTTTATTGAATACAGTGGTACCTCGGTTTAAGAACAGTCCTGTTTACGAAAGATTCGGTTTACGAACTCCGCGAAACCAGAAGTAGTGTCCCGGTTTGCGAACTTTGCCTCAGTCTAAGAACAGAATCTGAATGGTGGAAGGGCCCTGGCGACGGGAGGCCTCATTAGGGAAAGCGCGCCTCGGTTTAAGAATGGTTTCGGTTTAAGAACAGACCATCCGGGCCGGATTAAGTTCATAAACCGAGGTACCATTGTATATGGGGGAAATTGTGTACACCTGAAAATGTTGGCAGCGTTAAGATAAATTCAACAGTGTAAATAAGTTTTGATGGATGCAATAATGGAATACGGAATGGTTTAGTTTATGTAAAATATGCAGGGATTTGTGATATGCAAAACGAACCATGGAAAGAGAAGAACGGACGTCACTGATATTTTGAGGTTGTTTAAATGAATGTTCTAAAGTGCAAAACAGAAAATTTAATAAACATTATATATATAAAAGAGAGAGAATTCACCGCCTCCCGAGGGAGCCCGTTCTACAGCTGAACAACTCATAAAAGGCACATCATGAACTCCTCAAAGAATGAGAAGTTCCAGAGTCTGTGTTGCATGCAAAAAGTCGCCAGAAGTCTACAACTGCTGTGGTTGTGTGTTTTTATAAGTCTCTGCTGAAAGCAGATGGAAGAAAGTTCCTGCAGGTGATGCAAAAAGACTGGGGTTTTTTTTCTTTCCCTTGCAAAACTGGATTTTGCTTCCTGAAATGATGGACTAAATGCCTGCCATCCCAAGTCCCTAATCTGGCAGGTTTTAGTCCACACTGTAAAGAGGACTGTGTCCCACATGGTACCCGAGGGCAGGAGGCTAGCTTATGGGGCGCAGGGCAAGAAGAACAGCACACATCCATCTGCCCTGCAACTCCACCCATCTTTCATTTGACGAGAGGCACGGGGAAAGTTCAAGGCAGGGAAGCTTACGAAAAGGAAGAATTGGGAGCAGATGCTACAGAGCCAGATAACCGATGCCAGAACCTTCAGTTGCAATAAAAATATAAAATTACAACGTAATTAAAAACAAAACCAGCCCATAAAGCAAACCGCAGTGAAAGGGCATCAGAAAAACCACAGCATGCCGGGAAATAAGAGAATGAGCTTAGGGAGACTTTGTACGAACTGCTTTTTTCAAGAAAGTATTGATGCTTTTGAATTATGGTGCTGGAGGAGACTCTTGAGAGTCCCGTGGACTGCAAGAAGATCAAACCTATCCATTCTCAAAGAAATCAGCCCTGAGTGCTCACTAGAAGGGCAGGTCCTGAAGCTGAGGCTCCAGTACTCTGGCCACCTCATGAGAAGAGAAGACTCCCTGGAAAAGACCCTGATGTTGGGAAAGATGGAGGGCACAAGGAGAAGGGGGCGACAGAGGATGAGATGGTTGGACAGTGTACTCGAAGCTACTAACATGAGTTTGGCCAAACTGCGGGAGGCAGTGAAGGATAGGCGTGCCTGGCGTGCTCTGGTCCATGGGGTCACGAAGAGTCGGACACGACTGAACGACTGAACAACAACATCTCTCCACACTGAGTACAGTGAAACTATGGAATTTGTTCCCAAGGATTAGACTGATTCAGGGGGGATAATGCTCTCTCCTCTGGAATACGAGATGCCCCATCCACACTGGCATTCCGCCGACTCTAAAAGATGCATGTGTTTAAGGCAAGCAGTCCCCTGATCTTCTGACCTGAACTTCCTGAGCTAGCTGCTTTCATTGCTGTAATTATTATCCTCTTCTAATGACTCGTTTCCACCACACAATTTAATGACAGAGGCTTTCAACGTACGGATGGGATTGTTTTATTGCGCATTTTAATTATGTCGCATACATTTCTAAAATCGGTTTTACACTAGTAAACCACTAGGAAGCCATGTTCATAGAATCATAGAGCTGGAAGGGACCCCAGCAGTCATCTAGTCCAACCCCCTGCAATGCAGGAATCTCAGCTAAAGAATCCAGGACAGATGGCCATCCAACCTCTGCTTAAAAACCTCCAAGGAAGGAGAGTCCATCGCTCCCCAAAGGAGACTGTTCCACTGTCCAACAGCTCTTAATCCCAGGAAGTTTTCCCTGATGTTTAGTCGGAATCTTCTTTCTTCTAACACTCAAAGCCATGGGTTCGAGTCCTACCCTCCAGAGCAGGAGGCAAAGTAAGAAATATATAAGCTACAGGGAACCAGGCAGCGGGCCTTCTCGGTGGTGGCGCCTGCCCTGTGGAACGCCCTCCCATCAGAAGTCAAGGAGATAAACAACTACCTGACATTCAGAAAATACCTGAAGGCAGCCCTGTTTAGGGAAGTTTTTAATCTGTGATATTTTAACGTATTTTAATATTTGTTGGAAGCCGGCCAGAGTGGCTGGGGAGACCCAGCCAGATGGGCGGGGTACAAATAATAAATTATTATTATTATTATTATTATTATTATTATTATTATTATTATTATGAAGAATCACTGCTAAGGCTATCAATGGCTACTACCTTCACTGTTGGAGGCAGTAAGGCTCCAAATACTAGTTTCTGAGAACCACAAGTGCTTTTCTTGGCCCACGGCCAAGGACCAAAGCAAGCATGTGTTTGGGAACTGGAGCATCATCAATCATCTCCGCAAATTGCAGCTTTGCAGATCACAAAAGCAAACTTTTCATCCCTCTGACTCAGTAAAAAAACACACACACAAGACCACGAAAACAAAACAAGACGCAGAAATGCAGCAGTGGCAGAAAAGACGCCCAAACAGCTGACTTCCCCGAGTTTCGTGGACGCAATCTCTGAAGTATTTGGAGGAGGAGGAGAGTGGCAGTAGGGGGTTGCCTTGCACGGGGTTGGATTAGATGACCCTCGGGGTCTCTTTAACTCTACAGCTCTGGCTTTGAAGATGCTCGGACTCAGGACGAAAGGGAGGAATGTGCTAAGAGGAAGGCACGCTTGGCAAACCCTCACCGTGATCAACTCCCGCCCGGAAACCTATGTCCCCACTGTGGAAGGGTGTGTGGATCCAGAATTGGCCTCCACAGTCACTTACGGACTCACTGTTAAGACCGTGTTCATGGAAGACAATCTTACTCGGCTACGAGGGATCGTCAAAGAAGAAGAAGACAGGGAAGAACTCTTCGTTGGGTAAGTCAGTCTGTAATGTCATCAGCAGGTGAAATTCGGAGTTCAACACAAACCATGAAGAAGAAGAAGAAGAAGAAGAAGAGAAGAGTTTGGATTTGATATCCCGCTTTATCGCTACCCAAAGGAGTCTCAAAGCGGCTCACATTCTCCTTTCCCTTCCTCCCCCACAACAAACACTCTGTGAGGTGAGTGGGGCTGAGAGACTTCAGAGAAGCGTGACTAGCCCAAGGTCACCCAGCAGCTGCATGTGGAGGAGCGGGGACGCGAACCCGGTTCCCCAGATTACGAGTCTACCGCTCTTAACCACTGCGCCACACTGGCTGAAACAGGAAGGATTGGAGAAAGGCTCCCCACATTCTGCAGATATTCAAATGTTCTTGGCCACCTTCTCCTGATGCCTGAGCTTCTCGGAGCTCTTAGAGGTCTGCCTGCGCTGGCAAAGAGCTGACTCACCGCCAGCTTAAGATGACAGAGCAGCCCCCTAGCATTCATGGCTGCCCAGGCAGCATTTTAGCACATGTTGCAACGTGGGTTGCAGTTCAGACCTGCTCATTGTGGTTTTGTTTCCTTCCCTTGGAAAACTTCCTCTTGTTGGCTGGGGTCCCATACACGGCCTGCACACACACACACACACACACACACACACACACACACCCCGCCACAGTCGGGAGTCTATTTTGGGAAAGAGGGCGAGAGCAAAGCTCAGCTGGCCAATCCCAAGTGGGGTTGAAGTGCAAAGACATCGGTGGCTTCAAAGAGACTCGTCTGTTGGGTCTTCCTGGGTTTCCTCAAGGTTACCAGCTGGACCTGTCGTGCCCAAACTGTCTGCCAAGGAACATTTATGGGTCAGGAGGGAACTGCTGGTGCCACGATATATCTTTCAAAAATTAATCATGAGAAGCTCCTGGAAGGACAAAGTGTTTGTGCTCAATGCATTTCTTGACCTGGTGCCGACTCTTTCCTTAGGACGGATAATGGTCCCCTTCTCTGTCTTGGGTATGAGGAGTGGAGCATTTAATCACCCCCGAGGCAGAGATGCAGCTAGAGTGTGTGCTGTGTCAGAGGAGGGTGGCTAATGCCTCTCTGCATGAGTCACTGCTCTGTATATTGGAAGAAGCAAAGATCAACAGCGTCGAAGCAATGATTCTTCAACATCAACTTCGCTGGACTGGTCATGTTGTTTGGATGTCTCATTATCGTCTTCCAAAGCAACCGCTCTACTCCGAACTTAAAAATGGAAAACGTAATGCTGGTGATCAACAAAAGAGGTTAAAAGACTCTCTCAAAAAATGCAGTATAAACACCAACAACTGGGGAACACTGGCCTGCGAGCGCTCCAATTGGAGAACAGCCTTTATCAAAGGTGTTATGGGCTTTGAATACACTCAAACTCAGGACGCAAGGGAGAAATGTGCTAAGAGGAAGGCACGCTTGGCAAACCCTCACTGTGATCAACTCCTGCCCGGAAACCTATGTCCCCACTGTGGAAGGACGTGTGGATCCAGAATTGGCCTCCACAGTCACTTATGGACTCATTGTTAAAACCGTGTTTATAGAAGACAATCTGCTCTGTGCTAGCCTCCATTCCAGAAATAGGGGGAGAGAGAAGTCCAGCCACGGACGACTCTGGGGTTGCGGCGCTCATCTCTCTTTCAGGGCGAGGAAGCCAACGTTTGTCCGCAGACATTTTTTCCGGGTTCTGGCAAAACCGGAGCAGCGCACAGAAACACTGTTTAACCTTCCCGCCGGAGTGGTACCTATTTATCTACTTGCACTTTGACGTGCTTCTGAACTGCTAAGTTGGCAGGAGCTGGGACCGAGCAATGGGAGCTCACCCCGTTGCGGGGATTCGAACCGCTGACCTTCCGATTGGCAAGCCCCAGGCTCTGTGGTTCACACCACAGCGCCACCCGCATCCCTAGGGGGAGAGACAGAGTGTGGGAAAAGGGGGTGGCAGAAAGAGAGAGGGAATGAAAATGAACTGGCAGAAGGAGGGGGAGAGAGAGAGAGAGCCTGTAAAGACAGTGTTAGAAAGAGGGAGAGAGAAAGGGGGGACTGCACCCACAAAAAGAGGTTCCCTTGTCCTTGATTTTTAACAGTAAAGAGCCAGTAAGAAGCCTGGTAGGTTGGTAAGCAGCTTCTTGCTTGGCTGATGTGGATTATTCACAGGCAGGGAATCTTTGATTCCCTCCTCTCTCTGCCAATAGACCATCACATCCTCAGGTTTACTACCAATCTGGGTGTGTGCATAAGGAATGGGAACATTTGCAAAGCAGCAGAGGCAGAAATTGCTGGTGGAACAAGGTGTTGAAATATACATTTATATAAAAAAAGAACTTTTTTTACTTGGCATTGTAGGTGGGGGTATTAGTAGACAAGGCAAAAAATTGTTCTTACATGCGACGACGGCAGCAAGAGTATTATTGGCACAGAAATGGAAACAAGAAGAATTACCGACAAAAGAGGAGTGGCAGGTGAAACTAATGGACTACGCAGAACTGGATAAGATGACAGGGAGAATTCGAAACCGTCGGGACCAGAGGTTCTTGGAAGGATGGAATAAATCTGAGAACTATTTGGAAAACAACTGTAAACAACAAACTACGCTAGTAGGACGGCAAGACGTTTTGTAAGGAGGGATACATGAAATACTGCAGAGAAAAATTATGAAAAGGACAATTAAGTTATAGATTGTTAAAAATAATAAGTGAAATTAATGAAATGCAAGATTAACTTATGAAGACTGAAAATCACTAGGCGTGGTTGGCGGAAGTCCAAAATATTGTATAAGATATGAATAAATGTTATGTGATGTTTGGAAAATATATGCAAATACACCCCACCCCCACCCCCCTTTGCATTTTTGATTGTATTGTTTGACAATTTGTATGGATTTAAAACTTTCTCAATAAAAATTTTATTTTAAAAAAGGAAAAATATATGCAAAAATTTAATGAAAAATATATATATTAAAAAGAGATTGCTGGTGGAAACACTTTAGGGACCACTTTTCCTGCACGGCAACAAAGCCAAGTCGTGCGGGAGAAATCGCACTTACCGTCAGGAGGCTGAGGGCTGAGCAGAAATTCAGGGTCCTCTTCATCTTGAGGGGTTCGGTTTCAAAGCAGCCGCAAAACGAAGCTGTTGGGGGGGCAGAGAACAGAGAGTTTACTGACACAGAGGTCCAGCCTTTTATACTCTCCTCCGAACAGGCTGTGGTCCCAGCTCTCTTTAATGAGCTGTGTTTACCTCCATTCCCCCATACAGCTCTTGTTTACCCCTGCAAATTACAGTCAATTGCACAGGAAACGTATCAGCTGTGATTTAAACTAAAGGAGAAGGAAACGGGAAATGTACGGGCTTCCTCCCGCAGTGGGAGTCAAAAAACGCTTCCCCTCTTCGGTTTATTTATGTGGGTTCAGGTGCTTTTTGAAGTCGTTCGATGCCTCAGAGCCTTCCAGTTCCGAAGGAAAGCTTCTCTGCCAAAATGCCGATGGCAAGAGAAGAGCTGCGCTGGATCAGACCGAAAAAGCCCGACGGGTCCAACATCCTGTTTCTCACAGGGGTTAACCAGATGTCTACGGGAAGCCTGCGATCAGGACTTGGGTGCAACAACGGCCCTCTCTTCGCTCTCGTGATTCCCCGCCGCTGGCATTCAAAGGAATACTGCCTGCAATATTGGGAGATACTGCAAGGCCATCGTAGCCCAATCCTCAATGAGGAGCTGCTACTTTCAAGTGGGATCCGTCAAGTTGCAAATTCAAGTTGTGCAAGGGTTCATGGGAGAGGGCTTGCATTTCCCCCTCCCCCCCCAAAAAAAGGTCCGACTTTTTTTTTTAGATCAGGAAAGTAACGGAGAATTGCACCGGAAAGCACGGGATAACGCTTGCTTTGTCACATCATCTAACCTCTCCGCAAACGTCATCTAATCTCCATGCAAGCAAATTGAGTGCTCCATAGATGGTGTCTCTGGAAGCAGCCTTTGTCTATTCCAGGTGTGTGGGGGGACCTTGTTCTCCCCAAATGTGGCTGAAATACAATCCCCTATCGCCCCTGGCCATTGCATAGCTGTCAACTTTTCCCTTTTTTTTAAAGGGGAATTCCCCTATTCCGAATAGGATTCCTCACAAGAAAAGGGAAAAGTTGACAGCTCTGCCATTGGCCATGCTTGCTGGGGCTGCTGCGAGTTGCAGTTCAGCAGCATCTGGAGAACCAAAGGTTCCCCACACTGGGCCCAATCCTTTTACAAAGCCATCCAATCCGGTGGCCCATATAATATTAATGATAATTTTATCATTTATACCCTGCCCATCTGGCTGGGATTCCTCAGCCACTCTGGGCAGCTCCCAACAGAACACTAGAAACAGAATAAAACTCCAAACGTTAAAAACTTCCCTAAACAGGGCTGCCTTCAGATGTCTTCTAAAAGTCAGATAGTTGTTTATTTCCTTGACATCTGATGGGAGGGTGCCACCACCGAGAAGGCCCTCTGCCTGGTTCCCTGTAACCTCACTTCTCGCAGGGAGGGAACCGCCAGAAGGCCCTCGGAGCCGGACCTCAGTGTCCGGGCTGAACGATGGGGGTGGAGATGCTCCTTCAGGTATACTGGGCCTTTGAAGCTGTTTAGGGCTTTCAAGGTCAGCACCAACACTTTGAATTGTGCTCAGAAACATACTGGGAGCCAATGCAGGTCTTTCAGGACCATCATCGCATCTTGAGGACTAAATCCCTGAATTCTACCCTGTGCTGCATGAACCAGCTTTTCCTTTGGTCGGTCTTGAATCTTCCAACGTTTATGCTTGTTGGATGACCCCACCGAGTTTTATGAGAGAGGGAGGGAAATCATAGAACCGTAGAGTTGGAAGGGACCCCAGCGGTCATCTAGTCCAACCCCCTGCAATGCAGGAATCTCAGTTAAAGCATCCATGACAAATGACCATCCAACCTCTGCTTAAAAACCTCCAAGGAAGTAGAGTCTACAACCACCCGAGGGAGACCGTTCCAATCATCTTCAAGGCTGCAGAAATGCGCATCAACGCCCAGGGAAGAATTGGATGGGTAAGGTTTGCATTTGATTTCGCTAGTATGGCTCCTGTGCTTTTCATTTCCCTGCCTTCCCCTACAGAGTCTGAAAAAATAAACCTATGCTGCCAATACGCGTGGTAAACCAGTATACAGTAAGCAGCACAAAAATGAACGTGTCCAGAAGAGGGCAATCAAAATGGTCAAAGGCCTGGAAACGATGCCTTATGAGGAACGACTTAGGGAGCTGGCTATGTTTAGCCTGGAGAAGAGGAGGTTAAGGGGTAATATGATAGCCATGTTCAAATATATCAAAGGATGTCATATAGAGGAGGGTGAAAGGTTGTTTTCTGCTGCTCCAGAGAAGCGGACACGGGGCAATGGATTCAAACTACAAGAAAGAAGATTCCACCTAAACATTAGGAAGAACTTCCTGACAGTGAGAGCTGTTTGACAGTGGAATTTGCTGCCAAGGAGTGTGGTGGAGTCTCCTTCTTTGGAGGTCTTTAAGCAGAGGCTTGACAGCCATCTGTCAGGAATGCTTTGATGGTGTTTCCTGCTTGGCAGGGGGTTGGACTGGATGGCCCTTGTGGTCTCTTCCAACTCTAGGATTCTATGATTCTATGAATGAATAAATGCTTAAGTCAAGAATGAATGAATAAATGCTTAAGCCAAGAAAGAACTTAGCATATGAAGTTGAAAGTACCAGTATGTAAATATACCAAAACCTTGAGGAAGAATATTCTGAAGAAGAAGATTAGATGTTCTAGTTAAGATGAGATGTAACATGTAAATTTGAATGTATGAAAATACAGTAAACCCCGGGAAAGAATTTACTGAAGAAGCCCAAAACTGTCCATGGGCGAAACAGGGGACAAAACGCCGGCACCCTGTCTAACATTTGTGCGTAACATCTTCGATATTTCATCTGACTGGACTTATCTTCTTCAATATCTACAGGAGCCTGGCTAAAGAAACTTTAAAGACTGAAAATTTCCCGTTGCATTAACTTGAATGCGTTTTCTGTTTGTGGCTTCTTTATTAGATTTCTTGCATTGCCCTCTCTATTTTTGGATTGCTGATATAGGATTCAGAACGTGGAACGGTTTGGTAGATTTCTGTGCGCCCTTTTTGTGCTGGTTACAGGTGGGTAGCCGTGTTGGTCTGCCATAGTCAAAAGAAAATAAAAATTTATTTCCAGTAGCACCTTAGAGACCAACTAAGTTTGTTCTTGGTATGAGCTTTCGTGTGCATGCACACGAAAGCTCATACCAAGAACAAACTTAGTTGGTCTCTAAGGTGCTACTGGAAATAAATTTTTATTTTCTTTTTGTGCTGCTTACTGTATACTGGTTTCCCCTACAGAGTAGCAGAAAATCCTGCTTAAGCAAATGCATGCAAACCCACCCTAATTTGCACTTCCTCCATGCATCACAGAACCCAGCTTTTTCCTGGTGCAAATGCACAGGATGGCTCGCGCAAACAGGCAAAAAAAAAAAAACATATCCAAGTTTCTAAAAGCAAGGCTGAAAGTAGGACTTAGCAAGTCTCAAGAGGGTGACGGATTCCCTCCGGGGAACAGCAAGTTCCCATTATATATAGCGCCACTGGCAGGCTCTCTCCAGCCTCCTCAAGACGGCCAAGCTCCCTAAAGTCACCTCCAAAATAATTGCACACGAAGCTCTCGAAAACCGTCGGCCGCCGCATCTGAAAAGAACTTTGCGCCATTAAAACCGACCTCGGCCAACCCAGCGGCTGTGAAGAACGATCCACAGGAGGCTAATTGGGCCGAAAGGAGCCCACAATGAAATGAGCGCGCATTCGTTTAATTTGATCGATTGGCTCCCCCGGAGGAACATATCCCCCCCCCATCGCATCTGCCACACTTTGAGCTCACCCAGGCAAGGCTCCGGGTGCCAGGGACCCCTGGCACTGCCTAGAGTTGCAGCCTGGGAACAGGGCCAAGAGCTGAGGTCGGGAGCTGGGGGCCAGCTTGGCTGTTATACAAACTGAACGCTTGTCCCTATTGGATACACTTCAGGCAGGAGCGCTGCCAAGGATGGTGTCAAATTGCTTGAGTGTCGAGTCGTGAGGTTACAGCTTGTACTGAGGATGGAAAGCAGGTTTGTCTGGAGTAGGGAAGGTACATACCCGCCTACATTTCTCCGATGAAAATAGGGATTTTCTTTTTCTGTGTTGTTGTTATTATTCCCATCCCATCCGACTGGTTGCCCCAGCTACTCTGGGCAGCTTCCAACATATATAAAAACATAACTGAACATTTAAAAACTTCCCTAAACAGGGCTGCCTTCAGAGATCTTGTGAAGGTTGCATAGTTACTTATCTCCTTGGCTCGGGGGGTCGCATAACTCCACACCCTCCAACATTTCTCTGATGAAAATAAAGTAATAATAATAATAATAATAATAATAATACAGGTAGGTAGCCGTGTTGGTTTGCCATAGTCAAAACAAAATAAAAAATAAAAAATAAAAAAATCCTTCCAGTAGCACCTTAGAGACCAACTAAGTTTGTTCTTATTATGACCTTTCGTGTGCATGCACACGAAAGCTCATACCAAGAACAAACTTAGTTGGAATATTGTTGTTGTTATTATTATTATTATTATTATTTATACCCCGCCCATCTGGCTGGGTTTCCCCAGCCACTCTGGGCGGCTCCCAAAAGAACATTAAAAACACGATAAAACATCAAACATTAAAAAACTTCCCTAAACAGGGCTGCCTTCAGATGTCTTCTAAAAGTCAGATAGTTGTTTATTTCATTGACATCTGATGGGAGGGCGTTCCACAGGGCAGGAGCCACTACCAAGAAGGCCCTCTGCCTGGTTTCCTGCAACCCCACTTCTCGCAGGGAGGGAACCGCCAGAAGGCCCTTGGAGTTGGACCTCAGTGTCCGGACAGAATGATGGGAGTGGAGACACTCCTTCAGGTATTTGTTGCTCAGTCGTTCAGTCGTGTCCGACTCTTCATGACCCCATGGACTCACTAGAAGGACAGATCCTGAAGTTGAGGCTCCAGTACTTTGGCCACCTCATGAGAAGGGAAGACTCCCTAGAGAAGACCCTGATGTTGGGAAAGATGGAGGGCACAAGGAGAAAGGGACGACAGAGGATGAGATGGTTGGACAGTGTTCATGAAGCTACTAACATGAGTTTGGCCAAACTGCGAGAGGCAGTGAAGGATAGGCGTGCCTGGCGTGCTCTGGTCCATGGGGTCACGAAGAGTCGGACACGACTAAACAACTGAACAACAAATACCTGAAGGAATGTCTCGGGACGTCTTAAGGAAAAGCGGGACATTCCCAGATCAAATCAGAAACCGGGATGGCTTCTTAAAATCCTGGGCCATCCCTGGAAAATAGAGACACTTGGAGGGTCTGCCATTTTTGCACCTTTCTCGAGTGTTTTCACCTGGCTGGAATGGGGTCTTGAGCTCTGATAATGTCTCTTACTTGCCTGGCCTGGGAATAGAGAGAAAGGTGTGAGAGGCTGTGTAGAAATGAGTCGGTGGCAGACTCTGGGGTCTCAAATTTTAGCAGTGCCCCATGCGCCCCAAAAATTCAGCACCCCCTTGCCTCTCAAATAATATTTGCAACATCTTCCAAGGCTCTGCACTCAGCACAACCGAACCGATCCTGCTCCCCTAAATCTGGTTCTGCTGGATGGCAGCAGTTTGGAAAAGAGGACGCCGAGAGGAGTTATGATAGCCATCTTCAAATATCCCATGGAAAATGAAGCAAGCTTCATTTCTCCTGCTCTGGAGGGTAGGACTCGAACCCATGGCTTCAAGTTGCAAGAAAGGAGATTCCAACTAAACACCAGGAAGAACATTCTGACTGTAAGGGTTGTTCAACAGCGGAACGGACTCCCTCAGGAGGATGTAGACTCTCCTTCCTTGGAAGTTTTTAAGTAGAGGTTGGATGACTGCTCTGGTTGAGATTCCTGCATTGCAGGGGGTTGGGCTGGATGACCCTTGGGGTCCCTTCCAACTCAACGGTTCTGTGATCCTACAAGCAATCCTATTCGTCACAGAAAGCAGAACACGCTCCCGTGGAGCAGGACGTGTCCTAGGCAAGCTCCTGTCGTCCCCGGGGAAATGGCCCCTTCTGGGTAGGCGTTGCCTAACAAACTTAATCTATCTCTCTGTTTCTTGCATTAATTGCCTCATCCCTTTTGTCAATCCTGAAGAATCAGAGGCACATCCCTTGAAATTAATTAAGCAGCCAATACTCCTACGAGAGGGACGTGGGTGGCGCTGTGGGTTAAACCACAGAGCCTAGGGCTTGCAGATCAGAAGGTAGCTGGTTCGAATCCCCACGACGGAGTGAGCTCCCGTTGCTCGGTCCCTGCTCCTGCCAACCTAGCAGTTCGAAAGCACGTCCAAATGCAAGTAGATAAATAGGTACCGCTCCGGCGGGAAGGTAAACGGCGTTTCCGTGCGCTGCTCTGGTTCGCCAGAAGTGGCTTAGTCCTGCTGGCCACATGACCCGGAAGCTGTACGCCGGTTCCCTTGGCCAGTAACGCGAGATGAGCGCCACAACCCCAGAGTCGGACACGACTGGACCTAACGGTCAGGGGTCCCTTTACCTTTTACTCCTACAAGACAAGCATCTGGAGGTGTTGCTGGGGAAGAAAACTAGCTTTTTTCTCAAGGAGATGCTGTAAAGGCACGAGCGGATCGTGGGGGCTGCTTTGAAAGGACGGGGGGGGTCCACTCTGTACCCATTCCAAGGCCATGCTCATGTCTTGGGCTTAGGAATGCAAGAAGAGCACATCTGGATCAGGCCAATGGCCGTTCTAGTCCAGCATCTTGTTCTCACAGTGGTTCACAGGGTCTCAGGGTGGTTCACAGAAAAGATCAACACAAAAACCACAATAGATACATAATGAAAAACGAAAACAACAACCCAATAACACTCCCTTCCCAGAAAAGAGCTACATTTTAAACAAGGCCTGGTTAAAAAGGACTGTTTTTGCCTGGTGACTAAAGGTGTTTAATGAAGGCGCCAGGCGAACTTCCTTGGGGAGTGCATTCCAGAGACAGGGAGCCACCACAGAGAAGGCCCTGTTCTTGTGTTGCCACGCTCTCGAGGAGGAGGCACATGAAAAAGGACCTCAGAAGATGATCTCAGGGTCTGGGTAGGTTCATATGGAGAGAGGCATATGAGGTATTTCGGTCCTGAGCTGTTTAAGGCTTTATAGGTCAAAACTAGCACTTTGAATCAGGCCCGGAAACTAATTGGTAGCCAGTGCCGTCGGACCACGATTAATGTACGATGAGCAGCTGAGACAGATGTGGAAGGAAGTTCTTAAGAGAAAATAAGTAAATAAACAAGGAAGTAACTTGGATATGCAGCAGTAAAGGTAAAATAGAAGGAACCAGAGATGAGGGAGGAAGTGGCTATGAAGAATATATTGGATGCCTTGAAGTTTTATGTATGTATGTTTGTTGTAAATGTGGAAAATGATGAATAAAGCCTAAAAATAAAAATTGGAAGCCGAAGGAATGTATGATTATGAAGATACTGTTGAGGATCATTAATGCATGACGGTTTGCTGTTAAATAAACAAACACCAACAGTATTCGAAGCAGAAACTCTGGTGCACAAAATAACACTATCCCACGAGAGCTTGTTACCCTGAAACCAGCAGCTAGCATTTCCCTGCAGAGGAGAAATCTAAGGAAATTAGTCCGCCCCCCCCCCCAGCACAGCAACCCTGCCAAGGAATCCCAAGAGTCAAAAGGTAGATGCTTGGGTTTACAGCCGATGTCCTTAATTAGGCTCCGTCCAACGAAGCTTGGATGCTTAAGCACATTCAGGTGTCAGGATAAAAGCAAAGGCTGTGGACAGTCCTAGCCTACAGGGAGGAAAGGTCACGCTTTACCTGCGTCACAATGGCGTCCTGCCAAGGCTGCCGGAAACATCACAATTCCTTCTCCGGAGAGGTACATGCAGGGCCAAGGGAAAGATGCCCTGCTGGCTTGTTTTGAGGGGTGAGTTGAGGAGAAAGAAGGATGAATCAAGGGACACTTTAATTCCTACAGTTGATGAGAACACCACTATCCCTGCGTTCTGCGCTAGGTGCTGTACGAAACGCTTAAACCTTGCATTTCCCATTGACAGGCTGCACAAACCGATATCCATCTCCATCAACATTTGGTGTTCAATTAGAGGGTGTGGATTTTAATACGCCCTGACCAGCGAGCTCGTCTCCAGGGGGCGTGTTATCGTCCGTCCCCCCTTCTTGGCCCCTATAGGAAACAAGATGCTAAATTAGATAGATGAGAAGTTATGAAGGGAGAGGTGTTGATCTAAAAGTAACCAAGAAGAAACAACTGCACAGTTCTTACTGGGTTCGGTGGGGCTTACTCCCGAGTAGGTGTGTAAAGTAAGGTTACCAGACGTCCCTGTTTGCCGGGGACAGTCCCTGGGTTTACAAATCAGTCCCCATACAAAATCCATCTATTTAGTAGGAAGTTGAAAAGGGTCCCCGGATTCATTGGGAAAAAATCTGGTAACCTTAGTTTAAGGATTGCAGCGAATGTTTTCAAAAATATATTTATAGCCTACCAACACATAAGCTCCAATGCTATTGCCAGAGGGTTGGTGACAAACAACCATATCTTGTGGCATCTTAAAGATTAGTAGATCCATAATGGCAGAAGGTAATTTTCCTGGACTCGAGTCTACTTGATGAGATAACAATAACAACAACAACAAAAATTTATTTATACCCTGTCCATCTGGCTGGGTTTCCCCAGCCATTCTGGGTGGCTCCCAACAGAATATTAAAAACACGATAAAACATCAAATATTAAAAGCTTCCCTAAACAGGGCTGCCTTCAGATGTCTTCTAAAAGATACACTGTTATCTTTACTGGCCTTCCCCCCCTTTGCCCGGTCGCCTAGAAACTCTTCTTACTCACCCTAGGCGAGCAGCTATTTGCAAGCCTGGTTGACTGTGCAAGTCAGCAAAGGATGCTGGGTCCTAGTTTCCACGTAGCATTTGCACTACAGTTGCCCCCTGTGGCCAAACAGGTTGAGTGCAATATGCAGCCCTGCAGGGGAAGCTTATAATGTTTGACGTTTTATTGTTTATATTTGTAAGAGGCTGCCCAGAGTGGCTGGGGTAGTCAGATGGGCAGGTTACAAATAACAAAATTATTATTATTATTACTCCTTTTTTTGAAAGAAATCTCAGGTTGACGTCATAAGTTGCCATCCGAATGAGACATTGATCTTTCTTTCCCCCTTGCACTAAAACAGAACGCTGCCTCTCGCTGTTCCCGCCTCCGCCTTAACACATTGCTCCTCTATTAAGCCTCGTGACTTCACCCCTTCCCTCATTGTACTATCGAGCCAGCCTTCCGCCATCTGTTTTGGACTACAACTCCCATCAGCCCCTTGGCTGAATCTGCTAGGAATTGCAATTCAAAACAGGAGGGGAACACCAGCCACCCAACTGTTAGAGAGGCTCAACACAGGACATTCCACTCCTTCCTATACTTGCCCGTTTCCCGACATTCCGCGGTTACTGAGCATGCTCAGTCCTCACGGGATTATTACGGGATAGCGGTGGTTTTGCCCTCTTATACACAGTCATACCTTGGGTTACGATAGCTGCGGGTTGCATTTTTTCCACGTTGCGAACGCAGCAAACTCCGGAAGTGTTTACTTCTGGGTTTCGCCGCGTGCACACACGCAGAAACGTTCTGCGCAGAATCGTGATATCGCACTTCTGAGCATGCACGATATCGCCACTCAGGTGCGGACTATTCGGGGTGTGAATGGCACCCCGGAACGGATTGTGTCCACAACCCAAGGTACCACTGTGTATGTGTGTGTGTTTGTGTGTGTTAAAAAAAACTGCACTTCTACAGACCTCAGGCATCACCCGAGCATTTTGAGTACAATCCAGCCAGCACTCGTAACCCGAGCCCAATGCTAGAGGGAGAAATACCCGGATCGGCTCCACCTCCTAGACACAGCTGCAGCCTTTCTAACCGCCCCCTGGCCCCCCCTCGAGGGAGAAGGGCACAGATGGCTCCTTTGTCGCCGATGCAGAAAGCGAAGCCGTGTGCGCAGGAATGAGTGGGCCGCGTCATTGTTCCCAGGAATTCTCCCACGACAAAAGCCCTTTGTTAGGAGGGGGGAAAGGGACCCCCAGAGAGGCTCCGGAGTGAAAGGACAACAAGCAGCAACAAAACTGGCCGGGGGCCAAAATGGATCGAGTACCAGTCTTCCAAGTGAATGCCAAGGGGATCAGACAAGAAGTGGCCGAACAGAGCAAGTATTTCAGGAGTGGGCTTGGATGGTGCCCTTTAGCGCAGGAATCCTTTCAGCAAGTCAGCCGCCACCGGGAAGCTGTTCATAGAAATGTAGAGTTGGAGGTAAAGGTAAAGGGACCGCTGACCATTAGGTCCAGTCGTAGACGACTCTGGGGTTGCGGCGCTCATCTCGCTCTATAGGCCAAGGGAGCTGGCATACAGCTTCTGGGCCATGGGGCCAGCATGGCTAAGCCACTTCTGGCAAACCAGAGCAGCGCACGGAAACGCCGTTTACCTTCCCACCGGAGCGGTACCTATTTATCCACTTGCACTTTGACGTGCTTTTGAACTGCTAGGTGGGCAGGAGCTGCGATCAAGCAATAGGAGCTCACCCCATCATGGGGATTCAAACCGCCAACCTTCTGATCAGCAAGCCCTAGGCTCAGTGGTTTAACCCACAGCACCATCCAAAAGTAATGCAGTCCAACCCCCTGAAATGCACAGCTGCAGTATCCCCTATCAGCTGACCACCCAACCTCCAAAGATGGAGAGGCCACCACCTTCCTACTGTCGAACAGCTCTTACCGTCAGAAAGCGATTCTAAATGTTATCAGACTCTCCTTCCTTGCCATTTGAATCCATTGGTTCAGGAGCAGCAGCAAAGAAGCTTGCTCCATCTCCCATCAGATATTTGAAGAATGGCTATCATATCCGAACTTAAAAATGGAAAGCGTAATGCTGGTGGTCAACAAAAGAGGCTTAAAGACTCTCTCGAGCAGAGGCGGACCAAGGGGGGCGAAGAGGGCGTGCCGCCCTGGGGGGGACACTCGGAGCCGCGATCTGCAGCGGCACAGCAAGTTTTAAGGCTACAGCGCGGTGTGGGGTCTGAAGCACAACATAAAAAAACTAAGATCATGGCCACTGGTCCCATCACCTCCTGGCAAATAGAAGGGGAAGAAATGGAGGCAGTGAGAGATTTCACTTTCTTGGGCTCCATGATCACTGCAGATGGTGACAGCAGTCACGAAATTAGAAGACGCCTGCTTCTTGGGAGAAAAAAGCAATGACAAACCTAGACAGGATCTTAAAAAGCAGAGACGTCACCTTGCCGACAAAGGTCCGTCTAGTTAAAGCTATGGTTTTCCCAGTAGTGATGTATAGAAGTGAGAGCTGGACCATAAAGAAGGCTGATCGCCAAAGAATTGATGCTTTTGAATTATGGTGCTGGAGGAGACTCTTGAGAGTCCCATGGACTGCAAGAAGATCAAACCTATCCGTTCTGAAGGAAATCAGCCCTGTGTGCTCACTGGAAGGACAGATCCTGAAGCTGAGGCTCCAATACTTTGGCCACCTCATGAGAAGAGAAGACTCCCTGGAAAAGACCCTAATGCTGGGAAAGATGGAGGGCACAAGGAGAAGGGGATGACAGAGGACGAGATGGTTGGACGGTGTTCTTGAGGCTACCAACATGAGTCTGACCAAACTGCGGGAGGCAGTGAAAGACAGGAGTGCCTGCCGTGCTCTGGTCCATACGGTCACGAAGAGTCGGACACAACTGAATGACTGAACAACAACAACAAAGTTACAAGAAAGGAGATTCCATCGGTTTGGGTCCTAGCCCCTGGAGCAGGAGAAAATAATGGATGATGGGAGTTGTAGTCCACAACATCTGGAAGGCTACAGGTTTCCCACTCCTGTGAGTAACGCACGGCGAAGTCTCAGAAACCAAGGAAGCAATTTAATACAATTTCACATTACCACTGGGTGGGACCTGCTTCGAATTTTGCCTTGGCATATCAGGGGAACATTTACAGAATAGATTCACAAAAACAGGCAACAGTCTAAAGTCAGGGCCCTCTCTCCTTCTCCTGCCCCTCCAAAGTGGCTCCCTTTAGCTCACATTCCCAAGATTCCTCTGGCAATTCCAGGGTTGGCACCACACTTTTGCAGAGATGGAGAACAGCTGAGAGTGGTGAGTCACTGCAGGGGAAAAGACAAAAGCGCTGACTCATCAGGCCCGCCCTGCCCCACACGGAAAAAGTAGGTCAGCTTGATGCAGTAGTTTGAAATGTACATGGCTAACATTGCCCCCATTTCCTTTGGCTACCACCGCACAACAAAAATTCGCCCTTGCGGCAATAGTCTCCCTTTCCAATATATTTCAGAGGGTACACCCTACTCTGAATTGAGGGGTGATTCCTTTGAGTTGTCTATCAGTATATTTTGCTTTGGGGTTGTTATAAGAATTCTAAGGTCTCAAATATAAATTAAATGCCCATAAATGCACAAGGCAGACACACACATGCGTACATAAACCACGTGTCTGAAATAGCACAGGAGAGCAATCCTGAAGCCATTTTGACTCTCCCAAATTGACCTCAAATATTTCTCTGCAAGGAGGAAGGAAATGGGAAAAGCCTCCCCATTATCCTGTCTTGGGGACATATTTGTGTATGAATAGGGTGATGGCAGAAAGTGAGGAGGAATTAAAGAACCTTTAATGAGGGTGAAAGAGGAGAGCGCAAAATATGGTCTGAAGCTCAACATCAAAAAAACTAAGATCATGGCCACTGGTCCCATCACCTCCTGGCAAATAGAAGGGGAAGAAATGGAGGCAGTGAGAGATTTCACTTTCTTGGGCTCCATGATCACTGCAGATGGTGACAGCAGTCACGAAATTAGAAGACGCCTGCTTCTTGGGAGAAAAGCAATGACAAACCTAGACAGCATCTTAAAAAGCAGAGACATCACCTTGCCGACAAAGGTCCGTATAGTTAAAGCTATGGTTTTCCCAGTAGTAATGTACGGAAGTGAGAGCTGGACCATAAAGAAGGCTGATCGCCGAAGAATTGATGCTTTTGAATTATGGTGCTGGAGGAGACTCTTGAGAGTCCCATGGACTGCAAGAAGATCAAACCTATCCATTCTCAAAGAAATCAGCCCTGAGTGCTCACTAGAAGGACAGATCCTGAAGTTGAGACTCCAGTACTTTGGCCACCTCATGAGAAGAGAAGACTCCCTAGAAAAGACCCTGATGTTGGGAAAGATGGAGGGAACAAGGAGAAGGGGACGACAGAGGATGAGATGGTTGGACAGTGTTCTCGAAGCGACTAGCATGAGTTTGGCCAAACTGCGGGAGGCAGTGAAGGATAGGGGTGCCTGGCGTGCTCTGGTCCATGGGGTCACGAAGAGTCGGACACGACTGAACGACTGAACAACAACAAAGGGTGAGCCTGTGACCTGGATTCAGGAATTAAGGTATTAACCATCACAAAAGAATGGCCAGGCTGCCCAGGTAATGCAATCAGTGACCATTATCAGGTATCCTGGCAAACAGGATTTCTGCTGTAGACCTCCTCCTTCTGTGATGTACCTATGATGTTTGGGGTGGTGGTCTTGGGCTACAGGGTGGGCAATTTCAAAAGTCTACATAAGGGTTTGTTCACCATTGTTCTGGGTTCTCTCCTCCCTCCTGCGTGTGTGGTGAGTGGGGACCCTGTTGCCACAGTTCCTTGAATAAAGACCAGGCTTACTAGCCGCTTTGCTTCTCAATATACCGCTACTCTGTCATTTTCTCCTACCGATAGGGAACCCACTTAAGGACTCTATACCGGCTCTTGGATAAGGGAAAAGGAGCAGGTTTTTTTTTATAACAGGAAAGAAAGAACAGCTTTGCAAGAAAAACAATTTTAACGGGGGAAACCTGCGCAGAAAGGAGCCAGCATCCCCTGCTGCCGCAGCTCCAATGACTCAGGAGACCCCCAAATGCGACTAGCTTGACCCCGAGACATGGGCGTACCCGGGGGGGGGGCAGGGGGCAGCTGCCCCCCCTAGAAGCAAAAAATAATAATTAAATGGTTATCGGCAGCCTAAAAGGGAAAAAAAAGCTCAAGACTGGTCTTTCTCCCCCTCCCAAAATCTCAGTAACAATTCAGCTCTTCCGCTCGAGGCAGTTGGCCACTGTGTGTGTGTGTGTGTGTGTGTGTGTGTTGTGTCGGCTGTTTCCCCCTCCCTCATGCCGACAAAGAGCTGGCGTGCCTATCAGAGGCCGGATCCTAGCCTGCACCCTGCTTGGTCAAATGGGGATGCAGGCTGAGACTTGGGCAAAGTCAGGGGGCGAATTCATCGTTGCTGGGATTCATTCGTTGCAAGGGAGCTTGGCAAACTGAGTTCCCTTGCATGGTGAGTAGTTCCTTTGCGAGGACTGAGGATCCTGGGAAACGGATTTTTTCAGCCATTTGGGGCTTTCTGTTGGGGGGGGGAGTTTTTCTGTTTTTTGAAGCTGTTTTTGTTTTTTGAAGCTGTTTTTGTTTTTGAACCTGAACGACCATGGCTTGCCCCCCCGCCCCTAGTTTTGATCCTGGGTACGCCCCTGCCCCGAGACGAAGAGAATCCTGGGCCGTTTCTCCCTGTCCTTTCGCGACATCAGCCGCTCCCAGCTCAGTGTTGCTAAAACACAGCTGAGCCCTTCCCTGTGAAACTGTGCATGCTGTTCTCGCAGCAAAAGCAGAATTAATGGTCCTAAATGGTTGCTAAGGACAGCTCCTGCCGTCTGGATGAGGAATCAGAAGAATTTCAGTGTTTGGATTCGCCAAAGTCAGCAAACCGAAAGGCAACTGACAAAAGAGCTTTTGCATTGTTGTGGTGGGTGTGCCAAATTGGCCCGAGCCGCCCCTCAAATCTGGAGTTAGCCCTACAACTAAGGCTACCTACTACCTGGGAGACCAGGGTTCGAATCTCCACTCATTCGTGAAGCTCACTGGGTGATCTTGGGCCAGTCCCTGCCTCTCCACTCAACCTACTTCGCAGGATTGTTGTGGGAATCCAAATGTAATAATATTGGACAGGATTGTTTGGGGCGATGATGGAGCCCTGTCAGCAACTCTCTGCTCTGTGACAATTGTTTCGCACATGCAAGGCATCAGGCTGGAGTTGAATGAGTCCACGGTCTGCCATCCCTCGACTCTGCTCGTCCCTGGCTCCATAATTCAGCACCATAAAATGGGGCTTGCCTCTTTAGCTCACAGTGCAAGCTATTTATTGCATCCTCTGCACTATGCTAAAAATGTCCAGCTGCAACAGTCTCCAAGCAGAAATATTTATAGACCACAAAGTCTTCTTTTTATAAAGTACCTGCTCCTTGAAACCCTAGGAATGTGTGTGGAGCTGACTTGGTTTAACCCCTGGAGTTCCTTAGCATATTCTTCACTTTTATTTTCGCAACGGCAACGGGGGATTTCAACAATCCAAATTTTCACTTATGTACTTCCCAATAACAGAGGCTGTTTGCAAGCAATAATTTAAAACTATGATACAATAAAGTTGTTGCAGCAATTGATTAGCTCTACCTCTGCAGACCCCTGCTACACAGAAATACAGAAATAGGCAACAGAGGGGGAAGCGAAAGTAGACAATCAACCGTAAACCATGGTTTGCTTAATATACATTTGTAACCTTGGTGCAAACCAAGGTTTTGTGTGATGCCTGAACCGGGTTAGAGCACCGTAGTGGTTTGAGTGTTGTTCTAGGACAGGGGTCAGCAAACTTTTTCAGCAGGGTGAACACTTCCCTCATACCTTGTGGGGGGCCGGACTATATTTTGAAAAAACAAAAAACAAAAAACGAATTCCTATGCCCCACAAATAACCCAGAGATACATTTTAAATAAAAGGACACATTCTACTCATATAAAAACACGCTGATTCCTGGACCGTCCGCGGGCCGTAATGAGAAGGCGATTGGGCCAGATCTGGCCCCTGGGCCTTAGTTTGCCTGCCCATGGTCTAGGACCTGAGAGACCATGGCTCAAATCCCCACTCAGCCACGAATGAAGCTCACTGGGAACCTTCGCTCAGTCAGTGTCTCCCAGACTAATCTACATCTCAGGATTATTGCAAGAGGAAAATGGAGAGGTGTGGGAGGAAAATGATGCATGGCAGTTTGTGCTCCTTGCTAGAGATTAATAACGAGAGCAGTAATAAAGTCTCTGCAGAACAAGTGTTGAGAAATGATGCTTGCGGCCCTCCAACCAGCCCTAACATTTAGCGCGGGCTGGAAGAGAGGCTATTTTTCTCCCTTGCAAGACGACACATCTGGCACAACCAGACAGACAGACAGACAGGCGAGCAGTGATGATGGGAAGAAATGTGCTTGCCGCCGTTCGCCTGATAATTTAAACTCACGTTCCCTTAGAAGCCGAAACAAAATATCACCGCCCAACCCTTCTAAAACGCTCACCTAGAAATAGTCTTGGAGCTGAACTGACACACAGAAATCAAGCGGACAATTACTTCTCCTGGTTGCAGAGAGGAAAATTCTCTCCCCCGCTCAGCTTATCTCTATGCCCAGGAAAATTAATTAGCCGCTGAGTTTGTGTAAGCGTGCCAAGCTACCGTAAAGGCACAGGAGCCAAGCCGATAAAAGGCAGCTGAGCAACAATTAACGTCACGGTTCTAATCCAGAGGTGGGGAACTGCAGGCCCAGGAGCCAAATGTGCCCTGCATCTGCCAGGCTTCTCTATTCAGCTCGCAGGATTCTCCCAAGGCCCCATCTCCTCCCTCCAGGCTTGCTCTGCCTTCTTCCAGAGTGCATTCGACTGGCTGGAGTGGGTCCTTGAATTAAGGTGATCTCCCATCCAGACCTGCTTAGCCTAATATCATCCCGCGCTGAAGGATTCTTCCTTGCAAACTGCCACCGGTTCTTGGAAGAGAGCAAAACATGTATCTTCAGCTGGGATGTCATTGTAGGAAGCCTGAGTAGGAAAAATTAAACTCACTCTCCGAGGGCAGGAGAAAGAGAAAAGTCCCAGTCTGAAATTGTTTGGCAAGTTTTCCTGAAAGAAAAAGGCACACATGGTAAATACTCTAAGGGACACCTTAAAGTGTTGGCCATGTGTGCCCTTTTCTTTTCACCAGGTGTGAAAACTGATCATTATGTGCTCAAGCCTGATTTGTTAGCAGGGAGATTATCCCACACATAGGCAAACTTGCTCTGCCTTCTTCAGGACAGATCCTGAAGTTGAGGCTCCAGTACTTTGGCCACCTCATGAGAAGAGAAGACTCCCTGGAAAAGACCCTGATGTTAGGAAAGATGGAGGGCACAAGGAAGGAGAAGGGGACGACAGAGGACGAGGTGGTTGGACAGTGTTCTCGAAGCGACTAGCATGAGTTTGGCCAAACTGCGGGAGGCAGTGAAGGATAGGCGTGCCTGGCGTGCTCTGGTCCATGGGGTCACGAAGAGTCGGACACGACTGAACAACAACAAGGCAAACTTGGCCCTCCAGATGTTTTAGCACAGGGGTAGGCAACCCAAGGCCCGTGGGCCAGATGTGGCCCAATTGCCTTCTAAATCCGACCCACGGACAGTCCGGGAATCAGCGTGTTTTTACATGAGTAGAATGTGTCCTTTTATTTAAAATGCATCTCTGGGTTATTTGTGGGGCACAGGAATTAGTTCATATATTTTTTTCCAAAATATAGTCCGGCCCACCACCTGGTCTGAGGGACGGTGGACTGGCCCACAGCTGAAAAAGATTGCTGACCCCTGTTTTAGCACTACAACACCCATCATCCCTAGCTAACAGGACCAGTGGTCAGGGATGATGGGAGTCGTAGTCCCGAAACATCTGGAGGGCCAAGTTTGGGGATGCCTGGATTAGACGGTGCCAGCTAACCATTCTGATGATGTAGCATCAAGCTAGTGTTATCGTGCACCTTCCCATGGCTCTCCTTAATCAACTTGAATTGCACAACCAGAATTTGCCATCCAATCACGTCTGGTGGCAGGTTGGAAAAACCCCTCAATATGGAAACAGGAAACTGTTGACAAAGGGACAAATCTGGCACTCCGAGGCGGCTATTCTAGTCAGGGAACTCTGAGGCCGTGCCAAGGGAGAGTCCTTTAGCGCCGAGGAGGAGAGAGGGGTCTTATTTCCCAGGGTCAGGGCAAAGAGAGCCACGCAGCAAAAACAGAGTCATCGTCAACTTTGCAAATATAGCAGGTCTTTTCTTGTGGGAAGAAAAGGGCACATTCAATCTCCGCTGTTGCTCTGCAAAGGCACACTCAGAGGAGATTTGGGTGGCACTTGCTGGGGCCTGAAAGAGATAGCCGCAGGCTCAAAAAGTAAGACCTCCAGTATTGGCTTAGTGGCTGAAAAGTGACACAGACATGGTGCGAATTGTAGAGTTGGAAGGGGGACCCTAAGGATCCTCTAGTCCAACCCCCCTGAAATGCAGGAAATAGAAACACTGTGGAAAACTGGGTAGGAAATTGGGCGGCAGGGTGTGTGTGGATAAACATTACGTATTGAAGAATATGTGTTAAGTTTTTGAAAATTCAATAAAATTCGTTATAGAAATGCAAAAAGGAAAAAGGGAAATGGTTGAAAAGAGGCCATTCGATGTCATGTTTCCTAGCAACTAAAGAACCAAAATGGGTCTCATTCCAGCTACAGCAGACGATCAATATTGCCCTACTTAGTGAGGGCTCTCATGCAAGCTTTCCTTCAAAATGAGTGAGGAATGGATCCTGCAACAAGAGAGTTGACACATTAATCCTTTGGTGACATGTCTAGTTCCTTTTTTAGATTTGGCGGTAGTTGGATAAAGCACCCCCCCCCCACAATATATATGTAAAAACAAGTTATTTCTTTCCGAGGAGTGCAGCACAAAGATATTGGCCTTAAAGTACCCAGAAGCCATCTGCAGAAAAGCCTAGCCAGCCAGCTCAGTGGTTAGAGCACGGGGGGCTTTTAACCATTTCCGCAGTCACACAATCAATCAATCGGTAGCTGAACTGGGTTCCACACAGTCACAAAAACAAATTAACCGAAAAAGCCTCAAAAACTAAAATGCAAAATAATTAGCAAAAACAAAAGTGACGAAGTTAATCCGTTCCGGAAGCATGTTTGACTTCCGAAATGTTAAAAAACCAAGGCGCAGCTTCTGGCTGGTGCAGGTGCCCTGGAAACAATCGCCGACAGCCGCATCAGACGTTTGGCTTCCGAAAAACGTTCAAAACCCAGAACACTCACTTCCGGGTTTTCGGCGTTTTAGAACCAAGGCGTTTGAGAACCAAGATACCACTGTAAAACCCAGATGATTTGTGGTATAAGAAGTTCCAGAGTTCCAGGGGAAAGCTGCGGGACATGCAGCGATTGGGAATGAATCAGGATGTCTGTCCCCAAAAAATGTCTGCAAATGCAAACAGTATTGATAATGGGACGGCATATAACCACCCCCAGAGCCGTCTCATCCATAGAGGCCGGTGGCGCGCCGCGCCAGAGCGCCGGGCACCCCAGGGGCGCCCCCGCGAGCCCACCGGCATACCGGGATCCCCCTCCCCAACCCGCCCCCGCCCCCACGGGCAGGCGGGCTGTAAGCCGCCCGCCCTCGCCTCCTGGAGCCCCAGCTGGAGCGCTGAAGCGGCGCGGGGCTTTGCGCGACCTTCCAGCACTCCAGCTGGGGCTCTGGGAGGCGAGGGCAGCCGGCTTGCAGCCCGCCCGCCCGCCGGTGCACGAGCGCCCACCCGCCCGCCGGCGCCTGCTCCAACGCCACGCCCCTCACCCCCCGCTCGCCCACCCCCCCTCCCGAGGGGCGGCCAGCGCGGGAGGGAGGTGGGCGGAGAGGCGGCAGGCTGGGGGCGCCGAGGGATCGCTGCGCCAGGGCGGCCGATCCCTCTAAGACGGGCCTGACCACCCCATACCTTCCTAAGCACAAACCATCACAAACACACAATGAAAAGGATGTTTGGAGGGCCCCGAGTCACAAGTTCAGCAAGGCTCACTCCCCAACACAAGCGCATATTCACAGGGTCTCAGCACAAGATAGCCAACACATAGTATCTGCCTTGAGCAGAAGGTTGCCAACTGACCAGACAAAAAGGCAGCCTGGCCTGCTCCTGCGCCTTTGAAACAGTAGCCGGGTCTTCAGAAGTCTGCAGGCAACCTTCCAGCGAAAAGGTGTGTTTTTAAAAAAATCTGCTGGAACATCTTCGTGGGGAAAGTGCTGTTAAAAACGCACATGCACAGTAGGGGCCGGCTGAAATGTTGGCAACGCTGGCCCATCCCCCCGTAACATCAGTATTAAGCGGGTGGAGAGAGAGAGAGAGAGAGAGAGAGAGAGAGAGAGAGAGAGAGAGAGCCGAGGATGCCAAATATAACCAGCTTTCCAAATTATGCGATTAACAGCCTCTGCTGGGAAATAACGAACATTAGTGAGTCAGAGAGAGAGAGAGAGAGTTGTCAAGCTGGCTGAGTTACCCAAGATTAGACAATTAACTCTAATGTGCCAAACACTGGAGCTTTTTATAAGAATCTTCTTTTAAAACTTTCTGCAAGAAAAGGAGAATCAGGCCTCCCTCCCTCTCCGGAAAAAGACACACCAATCACCCGCACAGCCGGCCAGAAAGAGCACAGATGGCAGAAAGAGCTTAAGACTAGAGGTGAACATGGAGAATGGTCTCTACATTTTTCTTGGTCTCCTGTGCTGGTTTGGGGCTGATGGGAACTGGAGAGCTCCAGGGTTTTTTGGGGGAGGCTGGGTGAGGAGATGGTCGCTCTGGGCCTCCCCTTCCCCGTCCCTGTTCTCTAGAACCCCCTTCCTCCAACCATGGCCAAACTTGGCCCTCCAGCTGCTTTTGGACTACAGTTCCCATCATCCCTGACAACTGGTCCTGTTAGCTAGGGATGATGGGAGTTGTAGTCCCAAAAAACATCTGGAGGGCCGATTTTTGGCCGTGCCTACGAAACCTGACACAGAGCAAAGGCTTTTTGCGAGGAGCAGGCCACAAAATGCACCGACTAAGCAGGAGATGGCGGTGCCCAGAAGGAGAGAGGCTGCCACAGGAAAAATAATAATGTTGATTTAATTTAAAACAGAGACAGGAACGCTTAGACGCCGAAACGGCTGCAGAGAACGCCAGAAAAGCAGCGCAGAAAAAGAAACAACGTACTCAGGGCTCATCCATCCTTCTCGGCTATAACGGGCACCTGAGGGTTTACGATACGATAATCTTTATTGTCGTTGTCCCATACAGAACAACGAAATTGGAAAATCTACATCAGACATGCAAAAACCGACAAGCCTACTACAGTATCCTGAAAATGCCTATCAACTCATTCCCCATCCCGCCTATGCATGATTAACCTCCTAAACTTTAATACCCTACCTGGTTAGCCCCCTAAAAACTCTGATGCCCCACAACTAAATACAGATACTCCCTTAGAGACTGCCTTACACTGCGTTTAAAAACAAAATCGCTTTTGGATATAAACTTTTTCTCAGGCAGCTAGTCGAGACTCTTGAGAGTCCCATGGACTGCAAGAAGATCAAACCTATCCATCCTTAAATAAATCAGCCCTGAGTGCTCACTAGAAGGACAGATCCTGAAGTTGAGGCTCCAGTACTTTGGCCACCTCATGAGAAGAGAAGACTCCCTGGAAAGGACCCTGATGTTGGGAAAGATGGAGGGCACAAGGAGAAGGGGATGACAGAGGATGAGATGGTTGGACAGTGTTCTCGAAGCGACTAGCATGAGTCTGACCAAACTGTGGGAGGCAGTGAAAGATAGGCGTGCCTGGCGTGCTCTGGTCCATGGGGTCACGAAGAGTCGGAAACGAATGAACGACTGAACAACAACAAGCCTTGCCAAATTATTTGAGGCAGTGGCCTTTTCTAAGGCCCCAGCTACAGGTAGCACAAATGCCCAAACACACTTCATGCCATCACAGAGTAAGTAAATGAGGTGCAGGGAACCTTTGACCTTCCAGGTGTTGCTGAACTATAATTCCCATCATCCCTGGGCCATGCTTGCTTGGGCTGATGGGAGTTGTAGTTCAGCAACATCTGGAGAGCCAAAGCGTTCCCCACCCCTGAAATAAAAGCCTTCTGCGGACAGATAAGATATTCTCAATGCCCCAGCTTTCTCCAACCTGGTGCCCTCCAGATGTTTCGAAACTACAACTTCCACCAGGCTCAGCCAGCCCAACCGTGCATACTTCACAATACTCCTGATAGATCAAGGTTTGTGTTGGTCTGCGGCAGGGGTCCCCAAACTAAGGCCTGGGGCCGGATGCGGCCCAATCGCCTTCTCAATCCGGCCCACGGATGGTCCGGGAATCAGCATGTTTTTACATGAGTAGAATGTGTCCTTTTATTTCAAATGCATCTCTGGGTTATTTGTGGGGCCTGCCTGGTGTTTTTACATGAGTAGAATGTGTGCTTTTATTTAAAATGCATCTCTGGGTTATTTGTGGGGCATAGGAATTCGTTCATATTTTTTTTCAAAATATATCCCGGCCCCCCATAAGGTCTGAGGGACAGTGGACCGGCCCCCTGCTGAAAAAGTTTCCTGACCCCTGGTCTATGGTGCTGGAGGAGACTCTTGAGGACTGCAAGAAGATCAAACCTATCCATTCTGAAGGAAATCAGCCCTGAGTGCACACTGGAAGGACAGATCCTGAAGCTGAGGCTCCAAGAATTTGGCCACCTCATGAGAAGAGAAGACTCCCTAGAAAAGACCCTGATGTTGGGAAAGATGGAGGGCACAAGGAGAAGGGGGCGACAGAGGACAAGATGGTGGGACAGGGTTCTCGAAGCTACCAACATGAGTCTGACCAAACTGCGGGAGGCAGTGGAAGACAGGGGTGCCTGACGTGCTCTGGTCCGTGGGGTCACGAAGAGTCGGACACGACTGAACAACTGAACAACATGGCAGGCTTCCTCAAACTCAGCCCTCCAGATGTTTTGAGACTACAATTCCCACCACTCCTGACCACTGGTCTTGCTAGCTAGGGATCATGGGAGTTGTAGGCCAAAAACATCTGGAAGGCCGAGGCTGAGGAAGCTTGGTCTATGGCAAGCGGGGTGGTTGGTGTGGGGGAGAAATATCAGGTTATTTCCCCTTCCCCGCAACCGGTCTTTTCAAAGTGGGCTCGCTTTTGTTGCAAATGTGAGAAGAAAACATGACAGAGGATAGACACAGAGCACACACAAGCAGCTGGCAAATGGTGGAGGGCGGACAAAGGAAGAGGGAATTTTCCTGAACTCTGAAGAAAAAGACTTTGAAACAAAAACAGCAGGATATGAGGATGTGATGAAGAGGAAGAAAGATCAACAGCAGGTGTTAAAATAGCCACTTTTGGCGGACAGAGAGAGCTCCTCTTTAAAGTTGGGAAAGAGCATGTGGGGGGTGGAGGAGATAAGAACTGTAAACACGGGCCAGATTGTGAGCTGCAGGATCACTAATGATTTCAGGGAAAACGTAAGAAAATTAGTTGCATGCAGTCACAGTTCCTGGGTAGAATCCGCACCCAAATCCGCTCAGCCGGTCCTTTGGGCAAGCTGTAAAAACCTCAGAAGTTTTCAGCAGCACATGAACTGTCTGCCCATCAAAACGGGCAGAATAACAGAAGCACCGAGAGCGGGAAGGAACTCGAAGGGTCATTTAGTCCAGCCTCCTGAAATGCAGGGACCCAGGTGGCGCTGTGGGTTAAACCAAAGAGTCTAGGGCTCGCTGATCAGAAGGTCGGCGGTTCGAATCCCTGCCACGGGGTGAGCTCCCGTTGCTCGGTCCCAGCTCCTGCCCACCTAGCAGTTCGAAAGCACGTCAAAGTGCAAGTAGATAAATAGGGACCGCTCCAGCGGGAAGGTAAACGGCGTTTCCGTGCGCTGCTCTGGTTCTCCAGAAGCGGCTTAGTCATGCTGGCCACATGACCCGGAAGATGTCTGCGGACAAACGCCGGCTCCCTTGGCCTATAGAGCGAGATGAGCGCCGCAACCCCAGAGTCGGACACGACTGGACCTGATGGTCAGGAGTCACTTTACCTTTACCTTTTACCTGAAATGCAGGACTCGCAATCCAGCTTCTGTTTTAAAAACCTTCCACGAAGGAGACTTCCCCATATTCCAAGGGAGTCTGTTCCACCGTTGAACAGCTCTTACCGTCAGAAAGTTCTTCCTAAGGTCTATTCAGAATCTCGTTTCTTGACATTTGAATCAACTGACTGGGTTCCTCCCTCCTGGAGAAGCAGGAAACAAGCTTGCTCCCTCAGCCATTCAGATATTTGAAGAGGACTAACCATCTCGATCCCCCCTTTTCCAAGCTAAACATACCCAGCTCCTTCAACCGTTCCTCATCAGGCTTGGTTTCCAGACCCTGGATCGTCATGGTTGCCCTCCTCCTCTGCACGCCTTCCAGCTTGTCAACATCCTTCTTAAACTGGGGTGTGCAGGTAAAGAGAAGAGAGAACCCAGATCGGTTTGGGGGATAAAGCCTAATTTTTTTTTAAAAAATATTTTTTTATTAAAGAATTTCTTGATTTACAAAGGTATTGCAATGTCTCTCTCGTATTTTTCGGTATAACATTTTTACAAATCAGTTTTTGTTGTTGAGACATTAGGAAGAAAAGGGGAGAGAGGTGGGTGGGATGGGGGGGATAGGTGGGGTGGGGTGACGATGTTTCTATTTTACTTTAAATGAGTAGGGTTTGGTGTCAGCGTTGTTTGTGTGGGTTCTCTGTTGTTCGCTTGGGCTACTTTGGCGGTGAGAGAGGAAACAGCCCTACTAGAAAAACTAACCAGGGGATAAAAAATGGATAACCATGGAACTCCGAAACCGGAAGGGGAAAACGGCGTATGAGTATGGCAAGAAGCATTTAATTAATTGATAGAAGGTGATTAATTAATATCTGAAATTGGAATCAGAAGAGATTTAGGCTACAGTATTTAGAAGTTAAGAGAGGATATAAGAAGTTGGAGATGTGTAATGTTTATTCAGCTCTCTATATTGGACAAACAGGCCAAACCCTACGCCAAAGGATAAATGGACATAAATCTGATATCAGGAATCACAAGACAGAGAAACCAGTAGGAGAACACTTCAATCTCCCAGGACATTCTATAAAAGATCTCAAAGTAGCTGTCTTAATACAAAGAAATTTCAGAAATAGACTGGAAAGAGAAGTGGCTGAATTGCAATTAATCACCAAACTTAAAACCATGGAGAAACCTGGTTTGAACAAAGACATTGGATTCTTATCTCATTATACATAACAAAGTCATCTTTAGCCATCTCACCCCTTGCATTTCCCTGCAAGACTAACTGCAGCCGTTTAGAGTCGTCAACAGGTTTTCCACACTTATCAGCCTATCACCCATTCCCACCACCCTTCTGAGTAATACCCCTCCCCACTCCCCCACTATATTTAAGGATCTGGTGACTTCTGTTTCAGTGTATCTGAAGAAGTGTGCATGCACACGAAAGCTCATACCAGGAACAAACTCAGTTGGTCTCTAAGGTGCTACTAGAAAGAACTTTCGATAATGTTTATTAGTTAGACATAAGATTTTAAGTATACGATGATTAGGATTGGTGAGATTAAGATTAGTTGTGAGATAGAAGATTTTACAATATTACAAAGTTACCAAAGAAGATTAGAATTGAACGCAGAAGAGAGGAAGTCCCAGAACAATGATTATAAAGAGGATAAGGATGGATAAGTGTTTTTCTTTTTGTATTTTTGTATTGTTTTTTGTTGTATATGTAGTTTTTGTATTTTGTATGTTTTTATGGTTAAAATCCAATAAATTCTCAAAAAAGAAAGAAAGAAAAGAAAAACTAACCAGTAACTGACACGGGGACAAACAGAAGAAGACACCTTCACCCCGGTATGGCTCCCCTTCATCACACCCACAGCCCAACAAGACAATGACAAAAATCTACCAACAGCATACAAATCGATAAGGCTAACCTGATCCAAAACACCCACCAACTGCACTCGCACAGCAAACCAAAGATAAAGCCTAATTTGAGGAATTGTACAAAACCCAAAATACGTCCAGATGCTCCAAATGTACAACGGGCAACAGCAGCAGAATCATAGCGCTGTAGAGTTTGACATGACCCCGAGAGCCATCTAGTCCAACCCCTTGCAAATCAGCAATCCCAGCTAAAGAATTCCTGAGAGAGATGCTCACCTGACCTCTGCTTCAAAACCCCCAAGGAAGGAGGGTCCACCGCCTCCTGAGGTGGCAATGGTTTGGACCACTGGTATGAGGGAGGGGGGTGTGGTGTGGCGTCCCACTTAGGAGCCCACCTGCAGCATTTTTTTGCTGCTTCTGCAGCTTCCAGACAAAACCCAAGTTCTCACTGAAGCAAAATTTACTGGGTGGCAGCTGCAGAGAGAGAGAGAGAGAGAGAGAGAGAGACACAGAGAGAGAGAGAGAGAGAGAGAGGTGGATGGGATGGAAATTTACTTGGGCCGCCACAACATTGCGTGGCATCGGTGTGGCTCCCTGCCAAAGAGCTCTGTCTTTCTTTCTCTCTCTCAGGCGCTATTTATTGTTTTCACTGACACAGATTTCTTTTGTTTGCAGGGAGGGAGCCCCGGGTTCCTCTCCTCTGAAATATCTTTGTTGCAACAACAACAGGGAGGCAGCCACGGCCTGGGTCTGCGTGGCCCAAAGACGTGATCCCCAGCATCGTCGGCTGGAAGGGCATTGAAGTAGGTCAGGCCCCACATTTTATGCAAGGGGGGCGGGAAGACAGACAGAAAGGCTGAAGGATGGTGCAGAGACTGGCAATTAGGAGCTCCAATCTGGACTTCCCGTTATAGATCGCCGGCTTAAGGCTTCCCTCCTCTCTCTGTGCGCCACCTGTGGATTCAAACATTGCATCCGTGGGAGCTAATTATCAGGGGTCTCTAAACATTCCTGCAGCTGCGTGGGAGGCATTCAGAGGGGGAAGGAATGCAGGTGAGTCCGGCTGGACCAGACTAAAGGACCATATAGATAGGGGTGGCCAGGTGTGCCTTACAGTCCTCTCTTTGAAGGTGGGATGGTCTGCTCCAATTCCCGTTTAGAGACCTGGGGAGGAAGAGCAGGCTGAGGAGAGGGCAACCGAAGCTGTCGAGGAGGCAGAGCAAATCCCCTATGAAGGAAGGTTGCAGCTTCTGCCAGCCTTCCATCTGTTGAAACACGGACTTGGCAAAGAACATTAAATTACTGGCTCCATCTAAATCTAAATCCATCTGGGCTATTGCATCTAGTCACACGGGATGTACACAAAAGCTCATGGGAAAAGGCTGTACACCAAAAACTCCACTCGTGTGCACAGCATTTACTCACAATGGGCCTATCCAAGGCAAAAAGCCTCATAAACCAGCGCCTGAAGAATATCGAACAGCAAAATAACCTGGCCATCATTAAGAAATTCAGTGCATGGTACATTCATCTTCCCCCCTCCTACCTGGACTCCCAGGCAGCGTACCTGTCCAATTTAACTATTCCAAAATATAGACGAGCCTTTACGTTGGCCAGATTAGATATGCTACCTTCCGCTGTTCTTGAAGGCCGATTCTCAAAAACACCATTCCAGAATCGACTCTGCCCCTGTGGAGTCGGTAATGTGGAGACTGTATCACATGTACTCCTGTCTTGCCCCTTATATAAAGACTTGAGGGAAGAGATCGTCATGCCACTTATACTTGCCATTCCGGGCCGCTCATCCAAGGACATACTGTTTTTCCTCCTGGCAGACCAGAATACCCAGACAACGGAGAAGGTAGCCAGATTTGTCGAGAGGGTCATGAAATTGAGGGCTGCCAGCTGAATAACAGTGCCCCTTCATAATTAAGATTTCATTTATTCTTGTTTTAATTGTGCCGAATCCCGATTCAGCTCATTTTATTGGTTATATATGGTTTTTATCAGTATCTGTAATATGTGTCTTTCTGATGCAACAGCCTGTGGACTATGCAAATAAATAAAGTTTGTTGTTGTTGCAGCTTCTGGGGACATTTTTAGTTTGGAGAATAAGAGGAGAAATGTCCAAAATTGTGCATGGTATTTAAAAAAGCGGATGGAGAGAAGCTTTCTCTGTCACTTCCTGACTTGTGGCCACCCGAGGAAGCTGGATGTTGGAAGGTTCAGGACAGATAAAAGGAAGGGCTTTTTTATCACGCAGCGCATAAGTTAAACTGTGGAACTCGCTGCCACAGGAGGCAGTGGGGGTCAACAACAGCAGAAGGTTCTCAGACATGGATTGGTCCAATCCCAATCCAGTAAACAAACAAACAACAACAACAACAGAAACCAGCTTTGGCATTCTTATCGCAAACATGCTTCCCATCCCCCAGCGTCTTCAAATAATGCTTGCGATTTTTGTTTTAATAAGATCATATGATACTGCGATTAAAAAATGTGATCTAATTTCTGTTACAAAACCTTTTGGCTTCTGCCTTCGTCAGCTGCTCTGGTGAAAACAAAACGATGCTGCTGCAGTTACAGAGATTTTGAGGAGGGAGTGCTTCCTTTGCTGGAAAACTAAAGGTTTTACGTTTTCTTTTTCCTCATAAAGCACAAGGGGAATCAGTTTGCTGGTATGCATTTGCTTGTGCAAAGAAAACTGCAATGCAGGGTGAATCACAGTGAGAGTCAAATATCCTTTGTGTCACCTATAAGTCTTTTACCCAGAGGAGGATTTCAAACCTCTTGCAAAATAGCTGGAGAAGGAACTTAAAAGTTGTAGTGCAAGAGAAAACAAACAAACATGAGCCTGCAAAGGGAAGGCAGGCAGCTCCCATTTTCAACACTTCAAAAGCACCTCGTGTCTCAAGAGGCCATCAGATTATATTATTATTTTTTATTATTAGAAATACTTTCAGCTGCTTTCCCAAAGCAGCTTATGGGGAACTCTGCAACAGATTCTGCCCACCTGCAATTCCTAGTACCTGGCATATCTTCTCTGCCAGCGGAGAACAAATTAGCTATTGTTGCTGGTAGCTCTTGAAACTTTGTCCTCAGTCAGACCTGCAAGAGAACCTGCAGCCAATATAAAAAAAAAACTTTCTGGAGCCTGTTATCACGACTATATCTCCTTGGCTTCCTTTTTAACCTGCTTTCTTTCCGCATCTAGACCATATCATTTTAGTTATTAAAATACTTTATTAAAATACTTCTAAAATACCAGATGATTCTCAGACTCTCAAGGCACCTGATAGCATATTAAAAATCACACACACACACACAAAATTCAGAACAAAAAAAAATTCCTTCCAGCAGCACCTTAGAGACCAACTAAGTTTGTTCTTGGTATGAGCTTTCATGTGCATGTGGTGGAGTCTCCTTCTTTGGAGGTCTTTAAGCGGAGGCTTGACAGCCATCTGTCAGGAATGCTTTGATGGTGTTTCCTGCTTGGCAGGGGGTTGGACTGGATGGCCCTTGGGGTCTCTTCCAACTCTAGGATTCTATGACTCTTCAGATACACTGAAACAGAAGTCACCAGACCCATACACGCACACACACACCTTTCAGCCAATCACCCATTCCCACCACCCTTCTGAGTAATACCCCTCCCCACTGTCTCACTATATATAAGGGTCTGGTGACTTCTGTTTCAGTGTATCTGAAGAAGTGTGCATGCACACGAAAACTCATACCAAGAACAAACTTAGTTGGTCTCTAAGGTGCTACTGGAAGGAATTATTATTATTATTATTTATTTTGTTTTGACTATGGCAGACCATCTTGACCATCTTGATTGACGAAGAATTGATGCTTTTGAATTATGGTGCTGGAGGAGACTCTTGAGAGTCCCATGGACTGCAAGAAGATCAAACCTATCCATTCTTAAGGAAATCGGCCCTGAGTGCTCACTGGAAGGACAGATCCTGAAGTTGAGGCTCCAGTACTTTGGCCACCTCATGAGAAGAGAAGACTCCCTAGAAAAGACCCTGATGTTGGGAAAGATGGAGGGCACAAGGAGAAGGGAACGACAGAGGATGAGATGGTTGGACAGTGTTCTCGAAGCGACTGGCATGAGTTTGGCCAAACTGCGAGAGGCAGTGAAGGATAGGCGTGCCTGGCGTGCTCTGGTCCATGGGGTCACGAAGAGTTGGACACGACTGAACGACTGAACAACAACATGGCAGAACAACACGGCTACTTACCGGTAACAAAATTCAGAGTCACCAGCAACACACACCGATGCCCAGTGCTATTTTTCTAGGGAAAGAGGTGCCAGAACTCACCCAGAACGTCTCCCATGCCTACCTGAGAGGCGCCGGAACTGAGTTCCGGTGAGGTCCGGCCGGGGAAAAAAAATCCCTGCCGATGCCAACCCCTCACTGCGTCCTTCTGTTTCAAGTTAGAAATCAGACTACCATCCAGTGTCCAAGATCACAGGGAGATTTAAAAGAAGACCTGGTGAATCCAACACAGACCACCAATCAACCGTGTCCCAATTTGGATATGCAAAACTTGCACAGGCACACCTGAGTTTCCCGGATTGGTTTTCCGTTCTGAATATAATCCAGCGATTTCCGGATGGGGCAAGGTGTCTGGGAAAGATTCATGCCAACCCTTAAGCAAGTAATTACAGGATTTCTGTCTCTCTCCCCCCCCCATCCCAATAGCATGTCTGGAAGCCTGTCTCTCTCCTCCATGACATGACAGCGTTTCCAAAAAAAAAGTAGCCTAATGTTAGGTGTTCTCCTGGCATTCTGCCCGGGGAGGGAAGATAAGAAGGGAAAAGGGAAAGAGATTCCCACGGAAGCTGGGGCTGCCCCCAGTCTTCCCAATGGGCCATGCTGGGAAGGGAGAACCCCGTTTTTGTGCCAGGGGCTCCGGTGGAAAACTTTGTGGAAAGGGGATCCTCAGGCCAAGTGGGGAGGAAGCTGCGTCAAAGCCGCCTCTGGATCAGATGGATTCACACAAAGATGCAGCAGTAGATCACCAGGCAGAGGGGATCTCTCAGCCTGCTTCATCTGTTAATTAGAGGGTGCTTTTGCTCCAGAGGAAACGAGACACTTTCTCCCCCCCCCCCCGGACAAACAAAAAAAATTGCAGGTGCCAACATAGAAAGAAACAGACGAATACACGCACAACATCCCATAATTTGGACATATTGCAATTTCCACGTCTGAGGAGGATGTAAAGGACCATATAATTGGGAAAGTTGAGACTTGCAGAGGGAAAGGAAAGGGGAGGTGCAGGAACAGCACCTGTAAAGTTCACATTTCTTTGAGACGAAGACAACAAGAACAGATATGTATTGAAGTGGAGAGGAGGAGTGCGGTCTAGTGGTTGGAGCGTTGGGTCGAGACGCATGTTCAGATCCCCACTCAGCCGCAAAGCTCATTGGGTGTCCTTGTGCCAACATCTCAACCTAAGAGCTGTTTAAAGATAAGACGGAAAGGGCCATTTTGACCTCCTTGGAGGAATGGAGGAATGTAAATGTCATAAATAAATAAAAATAATGATGTATCCATCTGTCTAATTCATAAGTTCCTTTTGCTGGTCAGGAAGATCAGAGTCCCGTATCAATGTAGTTGGGAACTGGGTTCGAATCCTAGCTCAGCCATGATGGCTAAAGGAGGGATGCGATAAGAGATTTATGAAGATATGCGTGGTTTATGTCTCCCCATACTACCACAAATAACAAACAAATAACCCCTGGGAAGTTTCGGAAGTATCAGATAGAAAAGTTCTCAACATACATTAGAGGCACCCGATAAAATGGAAAGTATTTTCAACTCAAAACATGAACAGAAGGCCCAAGTTCATAACTAAGCATTTATATAACGCAGTTTGTTTGTTTATTTAAAAAAATATATATATGGCTGTATCATAAAAAAATGTAAAACCACAAAACCATGCAATGAAATCATGAAAGGTTTTTAAAAAGCAAAGGAATTAAAACAAACCATTATCTCTCCCTCAATACTAGAGACAACAGATTCTGTGCCGTCGGGTAGACCGTGAAATATAATTGCAAGCTTACTTGGGTGCAACCAAAAAATTAATACATGCCACTCCCTGCCACAAGGCATAAAGGTAAAGGTAAAAGGACCCCTGACCACTAGGTCCAGTCGTGTCCGACTCTGGGGTTGTGGTGCTGATCTCGCTTTACTGGCCGAGGGAGCCGGTGTACAGCTTCCGGGTCGTGTGGCCAGCATGACAAAGCCGCTTCTGGCGAACCAGAGCAGCGCACAGAAACACCATTTACCTTCCCACCGGAGCGGTACCAATTTATCTACTTGCACTTTGACGTGCTTTCGAACTGCTAGGTTGGCAGGAGCAGGGACCAAGCAATGGGAGCTCACCCCGTCGCGGGGATTTGAACCACCGACCTTCTGATCGGCAAGCCCTAGGCTCTGCGGTTTAGACCACAGCACCACCTGCGTCTCACTGGGAAAACTTCAGAAATTCATATAGACATGTGAGCTCAGCTACTCTACTCGGTAGCCCCTCTGCCTGAGTGATAATTCCTGGCATCCTGATACCTGAGTGCCAGAGAGGTAGCCATTCCAGAAATAACAAACCCAGATGAAGACAAAAGGGTGTGATTAACTTGGCTGGGAAACAGGGAAATGTAAATATCTCTCTTTTATCCACTTCATGGGTGTTTGGTGGAGGGCAAGGGGAGCCATGGGGCAGGGTCCAGGATGCTCAGATTACTGCCACCAGACCTCCCCTTTCATGATGTAACCATGATGTATTAGTGATGTAGTTTGGGGAGGTGTAACATGGGGATTAGCAGCTAATAAGTTTGGATTCTCTTTTGTACGGGGGCTTCCATCTTGTTTCACCTGCCAGCAGGTGGGAGTCCTGCCGCCACAGTCTTCAATAAAGACCAACCCTACTGGCTGCTGTTTGCTCTGGTATTCCTGGCTGGTGTCTTTGTTTTCTTTGTCTAAGGGAGGCCTCTGATTTCTCCGATAACAGGGGGGAAAGACTTTTCTGCAAAACCAGAAAGCCACGAGTAGCTCTGGAGAAGAGAAGCAGGAGAAAGCAAATCCGAACTGCCTGTAACCAGACCTTTCAAGGAGAAATCGGCAGGCAGGATTAAGCATCGCTGTCCAAACAGTGGAAAGCGCTCGGAGGTAGCTACTGCACAGCTACTGCAATGCAGATAAACTAAGTGGTGAGGTCTTTGCCCGTCGCAAAGCCAGAGCTAAGGCGAGCGTTTCCTGCAGGAATCTCAAGTTTTCCTGGGCTGGCTGGGTTGCAGAGGAGACGAAACACGATGCTCTGCGGTGCAGCGAACCATGCTCTTGGCCATGAGCTAAATGTGGCATGGATTTTAGACAGGCTATATATACCAGAGAATGCTTTCAGTAATCTTTGTTTTGTGGCGGCCGCACTGCCTCATTTCCAGTTGTTGCACATCTTGTAACTTCCTGCCAAAATCCTGCAACTTTTCATAACACAAAGGTTGGGGGGGGGAGAGAGAGAAGGTGTCCCACTTTGGTTGAGCCTCTCCGGTAACATCGCAGAAGCATCACAGAACAACTAATGGAGCAAAATAATATGTAGACGGTCCAGTATAAATCACCCACTCCTGGCAAATGGAGCAGGAGCTCAAGACATCTCTCCTGCTGCTGTTCTCCAGAAACTGGTCTTTAGAGGCACCGCTGCCTCTGCTCAAGGAGGTAATGAGGACTAGTAACCTTGCTTTATCCTTGAATTTGTCTACTTTCCTTTTCAAGCCTCTAAGCTAATAGTGAGAATTGTGCATGCACACGAAAGCTCATACCAATAACAAACTTATGCTTGGTCTCTTAAGGTGCTACTGGAAGGAATTTTTTTATTTTGTTTCAACTATGGCAGACCAACACGGCTACCTACCTGTTAGGATCATGTTCACGGAAGACAATCCTTTCTCGCCTATGAGTGATCGCGAAAGAAGATGATTGATTTGGGGTCTACGGCCAATTTCATGGACATGGACTTCATGGAACGCTCTTGGGAAGATGCCTCGCATATCCATGCTCCCCCCTCCCCCCCCCATTGGTCCACCCTCGTGCTCCCCGAAACCCAGCACCCATCTGGCAGGTGGAGGCGCACCTTGGGGAGGGGGGTAGTGCCATGCGTCAGGAGCCAACTGATCGATAGGTCTCCTTGAAGCAGGGGAGAATGCAAATACTTAGGAAATTAAGAATATCTTTAATAAAAATTATGTAAAACAAACCGATGAAAGAGGTTCTGGGAAGAAAGTTTCTGAGGCTGCCCAGTGGACCCCAGAAGGTGCAGAACTCCACCTGCAGCGTGGCCACCTGGGTGTTTGGCTGAAAAGCAGGAGAAAAAGGACAACGGCCAAGGACAATGGGAGTTGTAGTCGAGCATCACCTGTAGGAGGGCCCCCCGTTCCCAAATCCCGTCTTATAAGTGTAAGCCTTTTTTCAGAAATACATGCACAGCATGAACACATATGCTCAACATGTAGGGGGTTCTCCCGGCCCATTCCATCTTCACAACAACCCTGCGAGGTAGGCTGGGCTAAGAGATGGCAACTGGCCCAAGGATCAGCTTCGTGGCTGGGAGAGGATTCAAACCCTGCTCTCCCAGGTCCTAGTCAGACACTCTAACCATTGCGCGGCACTGTCGTTGCTGCAAATTGTTTTTGATTTATTTTATTTTATTTTATTTACCTTTATGTAAACCGCTTTGTGGGGCTTGTTTGTTTTTGCAATCAAGCAGTGTATCGACTTTATGAAACAAATCTAACAAGCCATCATGTCTATGTTTCACCTCCTCTGTTGGAGGTGGTAGGCATTCCTCTGAATGTTTGTTCCACGGAGTCAGAAGTAGCACCCTTGGGTGCTCTTCGTAGGTTTCCTATAGCCATAAAAAAACCTGGTCCTAACTCTAACCAGATCCAGAGTGGCAATGCTCTTGGCCAGTGACTCCCTTGCAGTGAGATGAGCTCCATGTTAGAAACTCAAATATATAACCTATAGGTGCCAAATGGATCCTTAAACCAGGGTTACCAAACTTATTTTCCAGTAAGACTTTTTGGCACCTGAAATTTGTTCCGGTGCGGCAGATGAAATACAACAGATAGGATTCGACAGGATGGGTTGTTAATGTGCAAAAACAGTCCTGATCCGAGGATTCCCCAGGCACACACCTCCAGATGGTGGGGACACCAGGCAGCATCCTGGCAGCCGGGCATCTTCACTCGGTCGCCAGCGGCCGATGGCCCGGTGCAAAATGCGCCTGGCGCCTGGCTAATTTCGAACACTGCGTGTGTGAAAATGGACTCTGACACAGGAGACCCAGGACCAAATCCATGGCCAGCCACAAAGGGATGGTCTCTTTATCTCTCTCTCTTTCCCAACTTCCCTCCGCCTGAGCTGCACCACCGGGTTGAGAGAGGAAAGACACACCCACCCTTCGGTTGCGAACAGCATAGAGAACAGAGGTTGGGGGCGGAAATGCATTCAGAAATTTATTTTCTGGATATCTCTGGGTATTGCGAAGTGGTACAGTGGTACCTTGGTTCTCAAACTTAATCTGTTCCAGAAGTCCGTTCCAAAACCAAAGCGTTCCAAAACCGAGGCGCGCTTCCCCATGGAAAGCAATGCAAAATGGATTAATCCGTTCCAGACTTTTAAAAACAACCCCCAAAACAGCAATTTAACATGGATTTTACTATCTAACGAGACCATCGAGCCGTAAAATGAAAGCAATAAACAATGTACTGCGGTCACAATCAATCAATCAGTAGCTGAACAGGGTTCCACACAGTCACAAAAACACAACGAAAAAGAGCTGCAAAAACAAAAACGGAAAATAAATAGCAAAAACAGACAGACCTGAGTGTAACACTCAAAACGGAGCACGATCAGCTTCTGAAAAAAGTTTGCAAACCGCAACACTTACTTCCAGGTTTGCAGTGTTTGGGTTCCAACTTGTTTGAGTACCAAGGCGTTTGAGAACAAAGGTACCACTGTATTTCAGGATGCTGGTTTGGAAATAATCATTTGAGGAATGGGAACAATTCTCTAGTTTCACTTTGCATTTAGGACAGGGGTCAGCAAACTTTTTCAGCAGGGGGCCGGTCCACTGTCCCTCAGACCTTATGGGGGGGCCGGACTATATTTTTTTTGGGGGGGGGAAGGGATGAACGAATTCCTATGCCCAACAAATAACCCAGAGATGCATTTTAAATAAAAGGACACATTCTACTCATGTAGAAACACGCTGATTCCCAGACCATCCGCGGGCCGGACTGAGAAGGCGATTGGGCCAGATCTGGCCCCCTGGGCCTTAGTTTGCCTACCCATGATTTAGGAGCTTCCCTCCCTGCTGTCAGCGCCAGGGCATTCCTGCCCATTCATTCCTCCTATGTCTCTGTACCCAGATATATATCCCAGACAGGTGCGCCCTCCCTCTGACACATGTGTGATACACAAGGCTGTAGTCCTCATGCCTCTCACCATTCAGGAACACCCATTTGATAATGCGCTTCACACTGGGAAGCTGGAAGGGTTTTTAACGTACCAGCTCATCACATTGCCTGGAGCAAATATTCCGGTTTCCCTCCCCTTGCTCTTAACACAGTGCAGAGGCTTAATAAGGCCTCGTTACCAGGCATGAGATGCGGAGGGAATGCAAAGGAGAGATTTAAATGAGGAAAGCTAGAGAGGAAGGACAGGTTGCCAGCTGCTCCTTCAAGGAGAGGGTGTTGGTTGCCTTGAAGAAACAGCTTCATGCTTCCCAAGCAGGATGCGGTCTTCCTCCAGCATTAAGGGAACCCCTCGAGGGCAACTTTTGCCAATCTGGAACTCTCCAGATGTTTTGGGTCCCCATCAACCCCTTTGGGCAAGCTTCCGAGGAAAGATTAAAGGAAGCCCTTCTTCACGCAGTGCAGAGTTAAATTGTGGAACTCCCTGCCACTGGGGACAGCAACAGTTTCCAAGGTAGACAGCTTTCAAAGAGGATTGGAGGAATTCGTGGAGGAGAGGGCTGTTGAGGGCTACCACCCTCACAGTTGTGAGGCAGCAGCAACGCTTCGTGCCCCAGTTGCTAGAAACCACAGGAGGGGAGAGATCTGGCTTGTGAATTTCCCACAGTCAGCTGGCTGGCCGCTATGAGAACGGGAGGCTGGAGAAGGGCCATTGGCCTTCTTACGTTCTTACGAATCCAAGCGGATAGCTCAGCTGGTTAGAGCATGGCGCTGATAAAATTGCCAAGGTTGCGGGTTCGAACCCCGTACGGGAGAGCTGCAAATTCCTGCATTGCAGGGGGTTGGACTAGATGACCCTCAAGGTCCCTTCCAACTCGATGAGTCTATGAATCTGCGTTAGATAGGAGGCCTGCAGCCCACATTGCATGGTTTGCAAAGTGTGTAGTTTTAAGCGTGCGCACACACACACACAGAGAGAGAGAGAGAGAGAGAGAGAGAGAGTGAGTTTACATGGCTTCAGTGCAAGATCTGTGGACCATAGTTTTTCTCCAAGGAATTCAGCAAAAGGATTCCGGATATAGAGATTTCTGCACAGCCTGTAATTTATGAGCTTGCAAGGCTGAGCATTCCACCCCAAACAACTTCACAGAAGCTTCCCCCACCAACATCCCTTTTGGCAAGCAAGCAAGCAAGCGCACACACGCACACACAGGACTGACTCGACTGACACACTCCAGACTGCAAGACTTGAAGGCAGAGCAAACTGAAAGGTGTTACCCCGGATCGCCAGAGGGCCCTTATTTCAAATGGAAAACATCACTCAAGTTCTTGATTTCATAGATTTGTAGAGCTGGAAGAGACCCCAAGGGTCAACTAGGCCACGCAAAAGACCTGATCTAATTGTGCAATGCAAACCACGTCCAGCCTAAAACTAAGACACACTAAGTATCCGCCTGCAAAATTCTGGGTAGCCAGGGTGCTCATATTTTTAATCGGAGAAGCCTATTTGGTCCCCCTCCGCTGCTACCATGGCAACCTGAATCTCCCCAGCTGCCCTCCTTCCCCAAGTGATCACTGTAATCAGGGAACACATCATAAATCTGACATCTCCAAGCTGTAGATCTGGTTACACAAAGTGATCGAGCCAGCTCAGAGTGAGGGCAGGAAAGGCCCTCACTCTGAATAGGTGTTTCGAGGAGGCAGCTGAACTGTGGACAGCTCCGTCCTCAACCACTCATTTGTCCCCCTCTGCCAAAATTGCTTTTTACGCGAATGGGAAATGTTAGTGACCCCCCCTCCCGCCTCATTTCATCTCACTGGCTGGGTATGTTTAGCCTGGAGAAGAGAAGGTTAAGCGGTGATATGATAGCCATGTTCAAATATATAAAAGGATGTCATCTAGAGGAGGGAGAAAGGTTGTTTTCTGCTGCTCCAGAGAAGCGGACACGGGGCAATGGATTCAAACTACAAGAAAGAAGATTCCACCTAAACATTAGGAAGAACTTCCTGACAGTGAGAGCTGTTCGGCAGTGGAATTTGCTGCCAAGGAGTGTGGTGGAGTCTCCTTCTTTGGAGGTCTTTAAGCAGAGGCTTGACAGCCATCTGTCAGGAATGCTTTGATGGTGTTTCCTGCTTGGCAGGGGGTTGGACTGGATGGCCCTTGTGGTCTCTTCCAACTCTAGGATTCTATGATTCTATGACCCCTGTTTAAAAACCGGCTGGGATCTCTGATGCTGAATTTGTTGTTGTTGTTTAGTCGTTTTGTTGTTGTTCAGTCGTTCAGTCGTGTCCGACTCTTCGTGACCCCATGGACCACAGCACGCCTATCCTTCACTGCCTCCCGCAGTTTGGCCAAACTCATGTTAGTAGCTTCGAGAATACTGTCCAGCCATCTTATCCTCTGTCGTCCCCTTCTCCTTTAGTCGTTTAGTCATGTCCGACTCTTCGTGACCCCATGGACCAGAGCACGCCAGGCACTCCTGTCTTCCACTGCCTCCCGCAGTTTGGTCAGATGCCGAGTAAGGGTTCCCAAAAGTTGTGAAGAACTCCCAGATTATTTTTTTTAAAAAAAACCTCTCTTGCAAAAACTTGCCAGCCTCTTTGCCTTCCTTTGTTTGTTTTTTGAGACTGTAGCAAAAGCAAGCTGGAACAGTAATCAAATACCATCTTTAAAAAAACAAAAAACAAACCCAGGACAAAAAGAAGAGGTTGCGTTCATGCTCACCTGAAATCAGGTGCAACGTGACTTTTCGTCCCCCCTCCAATAAGTCCCCGTTCACACACAGCTGCAACATTTTATGCACAGCGGCTGAGTTTATGTACACACTGCTAGGGAGACGGAACAAACCTGGTTGGAGCGTAATTGTCCGTCGCTAGCTGTTTCCATGGCTTCGTGCCAATTGAACAGACCGTATGCAAACTTACAGCCAAGATGGCCACACGCCGTTTTTAATGCAGGAGTTAGGGGACATCTTCTAGCTAGCCCCTGGGCGAAACCTATCCCATCAGATCTCCCCATTTGATAGAAAGCCATTTTTTTCTGAAATCACACCCATTTGCCCTCCATATGATTCATTATATTTGTTGCTTACGCAAAGCAAATTAGGATGGTGGCTTTTTTTAAAAAAAGCATGCAATACCAAACGCGATAGCTCCCAGAGGATAGAAGAGCCTTATTAACGGAAAGTTCTCGCCCTGCAATGCACAAAAATGAACCCCACCCAAAACCCGATGCGCCTGAAACTTGCAGAAAGCAGGATCGAACTGGCGCATGGGGAGTTCGGTCTCACTTTGTGCTGGATCTCCTCTCCCATCCTGGCAGGCAACCTTGGACAGGTGCCACCGACATGTTAGGGAAGGCTCACTGCGATGGGGGAGTATAATTGTGGCCTACTGGGCAATAAATAAATAAACCACACTCATAATTTAAGAGAGGCAGTGTGGTGTAGTGGTTGGAGTGTTGGACTAGGACCTGGGAGACCAGGGTTCAAATTGCCACTTCACCATGAAGCTCACTGGAGGACCTTGGGCCAGTCGCTGCCTCTTAGCCTAGCCTACTTTGCAGGGTTGTTGTGGAGATTAAATGAGATGGGGGTAACCATAGACCCCAGCTTTACCTCCTTGGGGGAGAAGTGCAATAAATAAATGAAATAAAAAGGAAATTTAAATAAAAAGAATGGATCAAATAAAATTTAACCCCAAGGAAGCAGATGATAAAAACTGTCTCATCATCACAGGGAGGCTGCCTCAATTGTTTTGGTATTATTCTTAAAACTACTCATCAGTTTCTAGACGCAATTATTCCCTGTTTATAACCAAACAGAGAGGAAAATCACGGTAGTTTAATGTGATTCATTCATCCCATGCCGGTGGAAAAGGTTTCAGGGCATTTCATGATAGTCATAGAACTGTAGCGTTGGGAGGGGTCCCCCAAAGATCATCTAGTCCAACCCCCTGCCATGCAGCTGTCCCATAGGGGGTTTGAACCTGGAACCTTGGCGTTATCAGCACAGCGCTCTAACCAACGGAGCTATCCTTCACAGAGCTCTCTGCGCCAGGCTGCATGCCCCAGCCATCCAAGGCTCCTCCTCAGTGTCGTCATGGCACCTGAACGTTTAGGAGAGATTCTGACTTAGGGGCATTCAGACACAACCCCACAAATGGAAGCTTGGCCTCCGGCATAGACTGTCTGGCAGGATCGTGCCTGTTTCAGCGCAAAGCACCAAGACAATATCTTAGCTGTGTAACATGAAGCGCCATTTAGGCTCACGGTGGGTATTTCGTTGATGCGACTAAAAATAATGCCAGCCATATTTAACATTAGGGTGTGAGTATATACATAGATAATCTGATTATTTTGCACATACTCAGCCCCTTGTTCCAAATTTGTGAGCAGTTGCTACAGGCAGCTATTAATAATAAGCTCCCATGGCTTCGGCCAAATCGTCTACAAACACTTTTAATTTCCAAAAGGGACCATCTTGGTACAGTCGACTGGGTCTTCTGTTGGCTTCTCAGACAGAAAGAAATTCTATTTTTTTAAATAATAATAATTTTTATTAGTTTTGTAAGATTATAAAAAGGATAACATCATACTACATTACGAAATTCTAGGTTTAGACCCCCGTTCGGTGAATTGGGATCACATACAAATTATCCGAAATAGCAGCTGTGAATTTTTATCTTGTGTTAAGCTTAAGTTTCCTCCTAAAGAAATCAAGGTGGCCCAAAATTTGCCTTCACAACAACCTTGTGAGGCAGGTTAGGCTAAAACCGGCACAGGCAAACTTGGCCCTCCAGATGTTTTGGGACTACAACTCCCATCACCCCTAGTTAACAGGACCAGTGGTCAGGGATGATGGGAATTGTACTCTCAAAACATCTGGAGGGCCGAGTTTGCCTGTGCCTGGGCTAAAAGAATGAAACTGGCCCGAGTTTGCCCAGTGTGCTTCATGGCTGAGTACCCTGCCTTGAGACCTTGGGCAAGAGCTAAAACTATAGGCATAACTGGTTGATTAGAAGAGAATAATGGTACCCTAGAAAAGACCCTGATGTTGGGAAAGATGGAGGGCACAAGGAGAAGGGGACGACAGAGGATGAGACGGTTGGACAGTGTTCTCGAAGCGACTGGCATGAGTCTGACCAAACTGCGGGAGGCAGTGGAAGACAGGGGTGCCTGGCATGCTCTGGTCCATGGGGTCACGAAGAGTCGGACACGACTGAACGACTGAACAACAACAAAAGGTACCGTAAATAAACCATAGACAGGAATCAAACTGAATGTCCAATTGTCTAAAAAGGGAAAATTTGTCACCATTTTAAACCATGTATTGGTGTTACAGCAATGAGACGAGGACTCCTGATGGTCTTAAGTAATCTAACTCTACTTAAATATGTACCATGCTGTTTTTTGTGTTTGTTTTGTATTTCTATTGTTTCTGTTATATTGATTTCTTCAATTTACTTCAATAAAATAGGAGGGGGGGGAATAGAACCATAGAATCCTAGAGTTGGAAGAGACCACAAGGGCCATCCAGTCCAACCCCCGGCCAAGCAGGAAACACCATCAAAGCATTCCTGACAGATGGCTGTCAAGCCTCTGCTTAAAGACCTCCAAAGAAGGAGACTCCACCACACTCCTTGGCAGCAAATTCCACTGTCCAACAGCTCTCACTGTCAGGAAGTTCTTCCTAATGTTTAGGTGGAATCTTCTTTCTTGTAGTTTGAATCCATTGCTCCGTGTCCGCTTCTCTGGAGCAGCAGAAAACAACCTTTCTCCCTCCTCTATATAACGTCCTTTTATATATTTGAACATGGCTATCCTATCACCCCTTCAACTTCTCTTCTCCAGGCTAAACATACCCAGCTCCCTAAGCCGTTCCTCATAAGGCATCGTTTCCAGGCCTTTGACCATTTTGGTTGCCCTCCTCTGGACACATTACAGCTTGTCAGTATCCTTCTTGACCTGTGGTGCCCAGAACTGTGGACTCGTATACCCTTTTCTCACTTTTCTTTCTTTTGCAGCAACCCAATAAACTATGGTTGTTGTTTTTTTGCATACTCTCCAAACCAGAATCATAAACAAGGACCTTGTCTAGTTTTACAAGTCAAAGCCAAATAGGATTTCACTGGCTTGGACGTTATTTGTTCTTATGACACTGATATCCTGCCATTCCTCCTAAAGGAGCTCAGGGTGGCAAACGACAAGCGATCAAGCGTCTTCAAAACACAACCAGTATGGATGCAGACTGGGAAAGACCCCTGCTTTAAAAGGCTTGCTGAAAGAAGGTGGTTTTCAGCTGGGGCCAAAAACATAAGAGAGACGGTCCCTGTTTAATATTCATGGGGAGGGGAGTTCCAAAGGGTAGTTGCCACAATACTAAAGGCCCGATTACTTCATCGCTGCAGAATGGACTTCCTGGTAAAATGGTATCTGCTGGAGGCCCTGACCTAGAAGGATAGAATTGTAGAGTTGGAAGGGACCCCGGGGAGTCATCTAGTCCAACCCCCTGCAATGCAGGAATCTCAGCTAAAGCATCCATGGCAGGCGGCCATTCAACCTCTGCTTAAAAACCTCCAAGGAAGGAGAGTCCACCTCGTGGAAGTCTGTTCCACTGTCCAACAGCTCTTAATGTCAGAAAGTTCTGATGTTTAGTCAGACTCTCCTTTCTTGTAACTTGAAGCCGTGGGTTCGAATCTTACCCACCGGAGCAGGAGAAAGCAAGCTTGCTCCCTCTTCCATGTGACAGCCCTTAAGTTATTTGAAGAAGTAGCGCAGTGGTCAGCTGTGTATATAAGGAGTGAGAGTTTTGTTCGCCAATACCAGCAGCACAGAATTGATGCTTTTGAATTATGGTGCTGGAGGAGACTCTTGAGAGTCCCATGGACTGCAAGAAGATCAAACCTATCCATTCTCAAAGAAATCAGCCCTGAGTGCTCACTAGAAGGACAGATCCTGAAGTTGAGGCTCCAGTACTTTGGCCACCTCATGAGAAGAGAAGACTCCCTAGAAAAGACCCTGATGTTGGGAAAGATGGAGGGCACAAGGAGAAGGGGACGACAGAGGATGAGATGGTTGGACAATGTTCTCGAAGCGACTAGCATGAGTCTGACCAAACTGTGGGAGGCAGTGAAAGATAGGCATGCCTGGCGTGCTCTGGTCCATGGGGTCACGAAGAGTCGGACACGACTGAACGACTGAACAACAACAACAACCAGCAGCACACTGAACTTATCCGGGTATGCACTTAGCTCAGATGCAACAGCACACTATGGTTTGCAAGAAACCAGAAAGCAGCTGCTTAAGAGGAAACACAGGAGCGGGGAGGAGGAAGAGGCACGAGTCCTACGCTCAGCCATGAAACACCAAACCATATCCTGGCATTAAATGTGAACTGAACCGCTGCCTGTTCTGCACACTTTTGCTGGAACGCACAAGGACCGTGCAATCCTAAGCCCCCTTACTCAAAAGGACGAGGCAGTGGGGAGGTAGTGGTTAGAGCGGTGTGCCAGGACCTGAGAGACATGAGCTCCATCCCCACTCGGCCCTGAAGCTCGCCGAGGGTGACCTTGGGGGCCGGCCTCTCAGCCCAACCTACCTCGCAGGGCTGTTGTGGGGTTTAAATGAGAAAGTGGCGGTAGGGACCATGCATGCCACCTTGAGCTGCTAGGACAGGGATCCCCAAACTAAGGCCCGGGGGCCGGATGCGGCCCAATCGCCTTCTAAATCCGGCCCGCAGATGGTCCGGTAATCAGCGTGTTTTTACATGAGTAGAATGTGTCCTTTTATTTAAAATGCATCTTCGGGTTATTTGTGGGGCATAGAAATTTGTTCATTTTCCCCCCCAAATATAGTCTGGCTCCCCACAAGGTCTGAGAGACAGTGGACCGGCCCCCTGCTGAAAAAGTTTGCTGACCATTGTGCTAGGAGGAAGAGCTGGGGTGTAAATGCAGCAAATACGTAACTAAAACCAAAAAGCAGAAACCAGTGGGAACGGCTTGCATAGGGATTGCAGTTCTCCACGAGGCCCTTTTCAGGCATTGAGTCTATCTATCTATCTGTGCCCTCACTGAAGTTGCTCTTTCTGTGCAACTGTTAAAGACTCTCCTTCACACTCGGCTTCTCCACTTCATCACAATGAAGTCTGCATTAACTCCAGCCTCTACCAACGGGGGGGGGGGGCTGATGGGAGTTGTGGCCCAAACCATCGGAAGGGCACCAGCTTGGCAATGGCCTGGCGGAGGGGGTCGCCGTGCCCAAAGGTTACCCGGAAACGGCGAGTTTCGGGGGAATAAGATGTGGCATCACGCACTGGTGTCTCGGAAAGCCCATCAGTGGCTCCTTAAGTCACCAAAATGAGGCAAAACCTCCATGTACAGGTGAAGTATATCCCCAATGACCTTGGTGTCCGGGAGAAAGGGGAAGGATGGGGGAGCCCTGCCTTTACCACCACCACCCCCGCTTGCAAAAGCATCCCAGAAGCGCCTGGCTGGTTCCTCTCCAGGACAGTATCCTGGCGCTGGACTAACCTTGTGCCGTATCCAAGTTGCCCCTCCTAATCCCGTTTACCTGAAAGTAAACCTCGCTGAATTCTACATTTCCCGAGGAGATGGGGACAGCTGGGGCGGAGCTGAAAGGCTCTAGCAAGGCACCTCAGCAAGGGCACCACAGCAAAGTCGTAAACAATGATTTAATTTTTTAAAAAACAGCAAGATAAGCACAGAAAAGCGTTGCAGATGTGCTGACCACGAACAAAGGTACGGGTCTATGGACAAGTAACACCGGGAAACGGGGAGCCCGAGGACCAACACAGAAAATTGAAGACGAGCAAGTCAGACCAATGGGCTCATCCACCTCAGTGCTGCCCACACGGACTGGCAGCACCCCTGCAGCACGGAGCGTTTAACAGCCCTACCGGGAGATGGCGGGGATCGAACCCGCCGCCACCGAGCTCCGGCCTAATCTGGCACCGTCCATCCGGGGTTCCGTGCAGCGGCGGGCATTCCCAGCCTGAGCTGCGCGGGATTCGAATTCAGAACCTTGGACGACACAAGGGCAGGCGCTCTACCCGCTGAGCCGCGGCGTGAAGTACCGCAGCCCCGGCTTCTAAGAAGCGACCCGGGGCGCAAACCGGGGGCAAGAGGCGCCTTCTCCCAACTGAAGAGGGGCGCGACCCCAGCCCAGCCCCCTAAATAAAATAAAGGGGGGCCACCACCCCTGATATCCAGCCTTCCAGCCCGCAGGAATCCAGCATCGCCGAGGCCGCGTGGCGCAAAGCGTAGCCCCGGCACCGAGAGGGAGGGAGCCCCCCGAGGCAGGTGTGGAGAAGCGGCTCCTTACCTGGGGTAGGAAAGGCCGGTCCGTCTGGAAGATGCGGCTCCCAAGCGTTAAGGGGGGAAACGGAGCCGCCCTCGAGGGAGAAAAGAAGCAAGAGCGGCGCTATCAGCCTCTCCCGCCGCCGCCGCCTCTTCTTTATGAATGAATGACTGGCTCAATCAGCCGGCGGGGAAAGTGAGCAGTTCGAGGGGGGCGTGGTGGAGCCGTCACAATGGGACGGGACCCGCCCACCCCCTACGTCACAAAGGGAGGGCGGCCTCCCCTTGGCCGGACCACGCCCACGCCACCCCGAGCCACGACGAGCCTCCTTGCGGGAGGCCTATTGGCTCCGCGGCGCCACCTCGTGGCGAAGGGTCGAGGGTGCAGCGCTCAGGGTTATTTGTTGCGCTAGAAGCTGCTTACTCGGGAGTAAGTATGTACAAGAACCAGCACGTCTGACTTCTCTTCGGCCCAGCTTTTCCTTGGAGATGTTCCACTGCATCATCATCATTATAGCTGTGTTGGTCTGCCATAGTCAAAACAAAATAAAAAAATTAAAATTAAAAATAATTCCTTCCAGTAGCACCTTAGTTGGTCTCTAAGGTGCTACTGGAAGGATTTTTTTTAATTTTTAATTATTATTTTGTTATCATCATCATTATTATATTTAAATATCGCCTTTCCTCCAAGGAGTTCAAAGTCACCCAGGGAACTTCGTGGCTGAGTGCAGATTTGAACCCTTAATTCATTCAGGTCAGCAATGTACTGGTATGTTTCACGTTTGCAGGGCAATTCTTCCTCCAGGGCGGGGGCCAGGGGGAATCACTAGGAGGCTGCCATCTCTTCAACACACCCTTGCTCCTAGGCATTCTGCTGCAGTTCGATTTACTGACATCTAGGAAGTGATTCATGTTGAGCTGTGATTGCAGGCATGGAAACAGGTCAGGGTGGTTTTTATTTTTTTTACGGTCAGTTGGCAACCCTAAGGGCAGGATTGCATATTAAGAGCTGGGCAGAAGAGGGAGTTGGCAACAGGGGAAACCTCTTACCTACGCAGGGGACATGTTAGCAAAAGATGCAACTACTAAAATTCTCACTTCCACAGTATTCTTAAATGTCTTATCTTCCTTCCCCCAACCATGTAAAGGTAAAGGGACCCCCGACCATTAAGTCCAGTCGCGGACGACTCTGGGGTTGCGGTGCTCATCTCGCTTTATTGGCCTAGGGAGCTGGTGTACAGCTTCTGGGTCATGTGGCTAGCATGACTAAGCCACTTCTGGCGAACCAGAGCAGCGCACGGAAACACCGTTTACCTTCCTGTCGGAACAGTACCTATTTATCTACTTGCACTTTTGACGTGCTTTTGAACTGCTAGGTTGGCAGGAGCAGGGACCGAGCAACGGGATCTCACCCCGTCGCGGGGATTCGAACCGCCGACTTTCTGATCGGTAAGCCCTAGGCTCTGTGGTTTAACAGTGTTATTTCTGCCTTAGAACAGGCCTGCGGAGGTTTTTATGCTGGCTTGGCCAGGTCACGGGATTATTCAAAGCCAGTTCATGGCATCTACTAAGAATGCAAAACCCACCATTGTTTTAAAAGGGCTGGCTATATGATCCTTGTGGAAGCCACTGTTATTGTGATATACCTATACAGTAACTGCAAGAAAAGTTGGAAAAGTACTTGGCTCTTTTGCACTTTGAATAATACTTCTTGTATCCAAGAGTGGGTCTGCTTCCTTGTGAGGTGAGGCCTAGCGGAGTCTTATGGTGTTCTGCAATATTGGTTTACTTTCAAATATACGAGGTGAACAGGGAGGATCAAGTCCGTCCGTCCCCCCAACTGTGCTAGTCTGTAGAGAAGCATGCTCCACAATCCAATTCCAGGCTCCTTCCTGAAAGCCTTACCAGCTTCTGACTCCTTCACTTGCTATATTTCAAACTACTTCTCTTCAGCCTGTAGCAAAGTAGCTGAGGTGTGCATCAATAGGAGTATAGCATCTAGATCAAGGGAAGTAATAGTACCACTATATTATGCTCTGGTCAGACCTCACCTGGAATACTGTGTCCAGTTCTGGGCACCACAGTTCAAGAAGGATACTGACAAGCTGGAACGTGTCCAGAAGAGGGCAACCAAAATGGTCAAAGGCCTGGAAACAATGCCTTACGAGGAACGGCTTAGGGAGCTGGGTATGTTTAGCCTGGAGAAGAGAAGGTTAAGGGGTGATATGATAGCCATGTTCAAATATATCAAAGGATGTCATATAGAGGAGGGAGAAAGGTTGTTTTCTGCTGCTCCAGAGAAGCGGACTGGGGCAATGGATTCAAACTACAAGAAAGAAGATTCCACCTAAACATTAGGAAGAACTTCCTGACAGTAAGAGCTGTCCGACAGTGGAATTTGCTGCCAAGGAGTGTGGTGGAGTCTCCTTCTTTGGAGGTCTTGAAGCGGAGCCTTGACAGCCATCTGTCAGGAATGCTTTGATGGTGTTTCCTGCTTGGCAGGGGGTTGGACTGGATGGCCTTTTTGGTCTCTTCCAATTCTATGATTCTATGATAGCTAGCAGCCACCAGCCATCAATGCTCAAGCTTCTAGCCGTCAGCACCTGTTATCCTTAGCTTTCAGCTGTGCAAAATCTTAAAGAGAGAAAAGGTCTTTTTTCTCACTTTGCACAGCCCCACTTCAGACGGAGACATTGGGAGTGTCAAGACAGTATCCTAAATGTTGGGCTCGGATGATGGGTCCGGGCTCCTAAACAACCCCTTTCCCACAGCTGGCAAACATGTTTTACCGCCCAGCTATTAACTAACCTCTGTTCTACACAACAAAAAACATCTTGGTTTTTTTTTAAAAGAGCAACATGTAAACAAACAGCAAAACAAAGAGCCGGCAGCACAAACACCCCCTAAACCTCAGAGGATAAAGACAAAACAAAAATATATTGAATGGGAGTCGGTAGACGAGAAGAAGATTCAAAGCCTTCATTATCGCACCCACAAGGACAGTCTCTTGTTGCAGCCACGAGTCACTTCTGACTCAGCAAACCCATCTATAAAGAGCGAGGTGTTTTCAATAATAAAACTTCCCCCCTCTTCTCTTAAGCCAGGGGTTAGGTAAGGCCAGGCGCCCACTCCCATTCTGACTGTGTGCAACAGAATGAGTGCAAGGAACAGAGCTCCCATTTCCCCGGTCTTTGACCCCCCATCAATTTGTGCATTTAAAGAAACGACAACCCAGGGCTACCTTTGAAGGTGACCCGGAAACTACAATGCTTGCAGCTAGACAGTAGACCCAAAGGAGCATCTCCACCCCCATCGTTCTGCCCGGACACTGAGGTCCAGCTCCGAGGGCCTTCTGGCGGTTCCCTCCCTGCGGGAAGTGAAGCTACAGGGAACCAGGCAGAGGGCCTTCTCGGTGGTGGCACCCACCCTGTTGACCGCCCTCCCAACAGATGTCAAGGAAATAAACAACTATCTGACTTTTAGAAGACATCTGAAGGCAGCCCTGTTTAGGGAAGTTTTTAATGTTTGGAGTTTTATTCTGTTTTTAATATCCTGTTGGGAGCTGCCCAGAGTGGCTGGGGAAGTTTTCTAATATACACATTTCCCTATGCCATTTTTTCCCCTGTTGTAAGGGTTTTTTTTTTGTTGTTTTTTTTTGCAAGCAGTCCCCTCATATATTATTTGTTTGATTGATTTATCGCATTAATATCCCACTTTTTCCTTCACAGAGTTCAAGGTGCCGTACATGGCTCTTTCCCCTCCCTGCTCATTTAATCCCCACAACAGCCCTGTGAGGTAGGTTAGGCTGAGAGGCAGAGACTGGCCCAAGGCCGCCTGGCGAGCTTCATGGCCGAGAGGGGATTCGAACCCAGGTCTCCCAGGTCCTAGCCTGACACTCTAAATGCTACACCGCACTGGCCCCCATAATGCAGTTTTGAACACTGCTATCCTTTACACATCTCTGTGTGTATGTTTTGCTGGTGTGCACCTTTGTGATGCTGCTTGGGTTGGAGAACCACGTAGCCAAATTGTTATAGTTGGGGCCAAAAGAGGATCATGTTTTTTATTTTACAAAGAGAAAAGGGGGTGTTGAAAGGACCCCGCTGAGCAGCTGAGCAGCAATAGATCGGGAGAGAGATAAGAGTCCCGGCTCCCTTTCAGCCCCGCCCTCCATTGTTGAATGTGCTGCAGAGGGAGGTTGTTTGTTTCCCCAGCGACATGTGACTGGCTGATTAGATTATGTGGCTGGAAACTGTAGAAAAGGCTCCCTTTCCTCTAGAAGCTGCAGAAATGTGAGTTGAACCCCATAAAAACGGGGCTTTTCCTCTTTGCTTTTCCCCCTTTGCAAAAGGAGCTTTGCTTTTCGGGCCATTCCGTGAAAAATGAGCCTGATAAGAATGCTACATGAGCACTGGACTTTGGTGAGGAAGATTCCAAACGTGCAGTCTAACCATTTTTTTAAAAGCTAAAGACAAAAGAAGTTTATTTTATGGACCTTCTTTTCAAAAGTCCACCCACGTAGTCTTCACAGAAGTGTTCAAATTAAAAGTTTTCTGATGATTGTCCCACCCGTGACAGCATTTTTTCCTTAATTTCGTATCATTAAATTTCTTAAACTTAATTCCTGATTGCATAGTTGTAACCAATAAACATTGATTTAAACAGATATGCTGAGTTTATCATTGAGTCACCTCCCAACTCACAGAGTTTTTCCATAAATCAAACTTATCTCAAGCTCCATGTCCTTTTTTTGTCCCACCCGTGACAACACTTTTAACATTTAATAAAATTGTCAAAAATATCCATAAAAATAATAAAACATTAGTAAAATGTTCAGTATCTTATTAAGAACATAGTTTAAATTTTGGTTGTTAATTTTTATGTATATTTACATTGTTACACATGTGTGAATACCAAAAAACATGGTCAAAGTGTCCCACCCGTGACAATGGAATGGCCCTTTCCCTTTGCAAAAAAAGCTGCAAAACTTTTAGCTGATCCTCAAAAAAACCCCAGGGCTTTTCCCTTTGCAAAAAAAGCTGCAAAACTTTTAGCTGATCCTCAAAAAAACAGGGCTTTTAGAGGAGGAAAACCAGAAAAATATTTTTTTTCTTATTTCCTCCTCTAAAAACAAGGTGCGCCCTATGGTCCGGTGCACCTTATGGAGCGAAAAATACAGTAGAATGAATGAATGAATGACTCCTCACTGTGGAAGGTTGAGAACCAAGTCAGAAGCTAGCAGAACACCCTTCCCTGAAAGTTTAGCAGCGACTTATCCTTCTGACTTGTTCTGGTACTGTAAGGTCCGTGTGGTGGTTGCTCACGAGTAACGAGGCAAAAGTCCCGCCTGTCTTTTAACAGGTTTATTGTACATGCTATGTACAGTGCAGAGCTACAATTTCATGTCTGTATCAGTCGCTCGCAGAATCCGGGAGTGGCCCCTTCCGGTTGCGACCCCAACATAAGAATTTCGGCACCCCCAGTCTCCGCCACCCCTCCTTGCGTTTCATCCCTCTGTGCGGTTCGGGCGACGGAAATGGCGTGTCTCCCTCCTCGCCCGTTGAGCGAGGGGAGCGCAGGGTCTCACCAGCATCCCCAGAGCCCCCTACGCTCATGGCTCCTGGTCTCCTGCCCTTCCCCACTGGAGACATCGCTGTTTCCTCTGCTGGAGGAGGTGCTGCTAGTCAGGTGGGGCCGGGGCTCCCTATAGCCTCCCGAGAGCCCTTCCACCACCTTGCGCTGAACAGGGGACAGTCCCCTGACAGGTATTTTTGGGGGCTGCACACTTTCTCATACCCTCCAACATTCCCCAGAGGAATCTCACTCCGCCCCAACTGACCCTCCTCAAGCCCCCCCCTTTGTCCCTCCTCCCCTTGAATGAGTACTGATTTTAAACTCTGGAATAAAGATTTTAGCTGAAGGTCTGCTATTTTTAATGCAAATAACTTCACAGGGAATTTTTGATTCCGTCTACTGCGGCCGTCTCTCGGTGCTGCCGATGTTGTTGCTGTTGTTAATTCTGCTATCTGGTCTTTCGACTGCAATCAAGATTGATCGATTGACTGGTCCCTTCTTCCCCGCATAGCATTTACGCCACCATCACACCGACGGGGCACATGCCCTCCGCCGTCCTGAGAAAAACCCAAGAAGAAGAAGAAGAAGAAGAAGAAGAAGAAGAAGAAGAAGAAGAGTTTGGATTTGATATCCCGCTTTATCACTACCCTAGGGAGTCTCAAAGCAGCTAACATTCTCCTTTCCCTTCCTCCCCCACAACAAACACTCTGTGAGGTGAGTGAGGCTGAGAGACTTCAAAGAAGTGTGACTAGCCCAAGGTCACCCAGCAGCTGCATGTGGAGGAGCGGAGACGCGAACCCGGTTCACCAGATTACGAGTCTGCCGCTCCTAACCACTACACCACACTGATTTGTTTTATTCTTTGGTAGATTTGCCAAAAGGAAAACACACAGCAGTAAATAAGTTTTAAGAAAGGGGCGAGATGAGACACGGGCACACAAAGCAATTAAAAGAAGAAGACTCCTTGTGCTTTGCTCTGCTCCCTTTCTTCCTGTGCCCTCTGCCTGCCCCTCAAAGCTGGCATCTTGCACAGGGCTGCAGCCTCTCCTCCTCCTTGCCCGGTCTCCATCAGCTGCCACGAGCTGCCCAAGGGAGGAGGCTGGCAGCAGCAGCAGTGGAGAGGCAACGGGGGGGGGGGGCTCCCTCACAGCCGGCGCCACAGCCACTCAGGGCAACTGGGGGCTCATAGAATCCTAGAGTTGGAAGAGACCACAAGGGCCATCCAGTCCAACCCCCTGCCAAGCAGGAAACACCATCAAAGCATTCCTGACAGATGGCTGTCAAGCCTCCGCTTAAAGACCTCCAAAGAAGGACAGCTCTCACTGTCAGGAAGTTCTTCCTAATGTTTAGGTGGAATCTTCTTTCTTGTAGTTTGAATCCATTGCCCCGTGTCCGCTTCTCTGGAGCAGCAGAAAACAACCTTTTTCCCTCCTCTATGTGACATCCTTTTATATATTTGAACATGGCTATCATATCACCCCTTAACCTTCTCTTCTCCAGGCTAAACATACCCAGCTCCCTAAGCCGTTCCTCATAAGGCATCGTTTCCAGGCCTCTGACCATTTTGGTTGCCCTCATCTGGACACGTCCCAGCTTGTCAGTATCCTTCTTGAACTGTGGTGCCCAGCACCGGCAGGGGAAAATAGGGACATTCCGGGATCAAACCAGAAGCCAGGATGGCTTTCGTAATTACAGGACTGTCCCTGGAAATTCGGGGCGCTTGGAGGGTATGCTATCTAGGGCGGGTTCTGGTGGGTCATCTCCCCATATAGGTATCAGAATGGATCAGAAACTAGCCAAGCTATCTGGCTAGTATGTATCTCACCTTACTAGTATGTATCTCACCTTACTTATCAGCCAGACCAAATTTGTAAAGGGAGCACAACTGCCCAGGTCAGTGGGGTTGAAAGGAGCAGAGAAATCTGAACCAAATTCAGATCTGAGTAGAAGAGCTCAAATTGGAGTAGGAGAAGGATTTGCAGCTGTTGGCGAACTGTGGTTTATCCCAGTTGCTGGGAACCACAGGAGGGGAGAAGGCTTTTGGGGTTCGGATCCTGCTTGCAGGTTTCCCTTTGGGGCATCTGGTCGGCCGCTGCGAGAGCAGGATGCTGGACTAGATGGGCCGCTGGCCTGACCCAGCAGGCTTTTCTTATGAGAAACTAGATCGGGATTCTGCAGCTTGATGTCTCAAGAAGTCCAGGGCTGGGTGTCATCACAAGAAAGCCAGACAGGCTGAATCTTAAGGATCAATTGCCCTTTCGTAACCCACTGCATGTCAACAAAAGCAGCCCACATCAACAGGTAAACCCCAAATTGGGCTTAAATGCTTGACCCATGTTGCATCACGGTAAACACGCCTTAAGAGTGCTTTGAACACAACCAAGGCTATTGCACCTCGCCCAGTATTTTCTCCTAGAAGTTGGTTGGCGGAGGGGGCAGCAGTTGTTTTTGCCCATTTGGAAGTGCCGAGAGGTTTACCAATAATATGCCATGATGAGTGGCTTTTTGATGGGTACCTAGACCGGCAAGAGGCCTCTCCCCCCCCCCCCACACACACTTGAGCAGGCGGTTTGTGCAAAACACCTACCAAGTCTGCACTTGGCATTTAACTGGCAGACTGGCATCATTAGCCAAGACTTTTCTCCCTCCGGCTGCAGGGTAGGGCTTGTTTTGCCTGATAGATAGAGACTCAGAAGACCATGAAGCGCCCTAGAGATGTATCTCGCAGAAAAGTGGTACGGACTTAGGGCAGTAGTCAACTTAAAGATCTGCAGAAGCAGAACTTCTGCTTTCTCAATCCCCCCCCCACTCTCTGCTATGGGAGGTTGGTGGAAAACCCAGAACAGATTTAGGGGGTGCACAGCAGAGGGAGATGGGGGTAAAGTCCCGTTGTGCAAACAGTTCGGCTCTGTTATTTATACCTATGTATTAAATAAGAGGAGGGACGCAGGTGGCGCTGTGGTCTAAACCACAGAGCCCAGGGCTTGCCGATCAGAAGGTCGGTGGTTCGAATCCCCATGACGGGGTGAGCTCCCATTGCTCGGTCCCTGCTCCTGCCAACCTAGCAGTTTGAAAGCACGTCAAAGTGCAAGTAGTTAAATAGGTACTGCTCCGGTGGGAAGGTAAACGGTGTTTCCGTGCGCTGCTCTGGTTTGCCAGAGGCTGCTTAGTCATGCTGGCCACATGACCTGGAAGCTGTATGCCGGCTCCCTCAGCCAGTAAAGCAAGATGAGCGCCGCAACCCCAGAGTCGTCCGCGACTGGGCCTAATGGTCATGGGTCCCTTTACCTTTACCTATTAAATAAGAGAGCAATTGCAGCCTGACTGGGTATGGCAGGACCTCATGGTGCCCTCAGTGACTGCTTGTGACCCAGTTTTCTTTCCTTCAGTGGACTTGCTCATGTAGGTTAGCTTTGATTTCAGTCTGTGCATATTCTCTTTTAAACACCAGCTTGCCAAACAGCTCTTGCTCCACTGCCATCTACACATAACTGTGGCCCGGCCCAGTCCAGTTGATCCTCACCTGAACACACTTTCATAGAATTCCCTTCATCATGGATCAGGAACTGTGCACAGGCTAGAAATGGTTGGCTTCGAGAGCACTCAGCACCCTCTGTCCGATTTACTGGGCCCTCATCCTGATATACTCACACAAAGTGGAGGCCAGACTATTATCTGACTATTGCCCTGGTTTATCTTATCTATTGCTCTGGTTTACGGGGAGGTTTTTGCAACAATGGGCATTTGTTCCACATTCGTCCCGATCTGTTTGCAGAGCTTTTAGACATCTTTCTGTTAATCGTTTGATTGCTAGTCACTTTCCAAAGCTCAAAAAGTTTGTTGGTTTTAAAAAGTGTGTTGCTCTTGCTAGAGCTCCCCAAGTGGGTTGTAGTGTCCCCTAGGATTACTGTTGGAGATTCATTCCCCGTGTCTGCAGTCACGGGATTGTTGTCTATCACATGACGGTGTATGTTTTCATTCCAGAGAGTGGGAAGTGACGGAGACAGGATGTTTGTGTTACTGTGTCCCGTGAAGTGGGACTATTGTTCTTTCTCTCTGCTGTCTGATGCTAGAGAGGGAGCCATGTTGCAGTGCTCCGTGTGTGTTTATATGTAAATAAAGTAGATTAGCCACAATCCTGAGTTGCTGAGGTCTGTTTACGCATGCTGCAAAGACTCTGCGGATCCACAAGAGTGCTGATGCTTCTTGGTATCAGTTGCTGTGATGTTCGGGCAGAAGAAAGCTCTTGAAGATCCCGAACGACAGACCAGGAGGGAGAGAACATGCCAGCTGGGCATGTGTCTCTGCCAGGGTCCTACACAAGAGTAGGACACTCCTGCTAAGAGCTAAGGGGGCAACGTGTGAGAGAGGTATAAATGAGGAAGACTTTGTAAATGGGGGAAAACTTTGAAAAGCTGCCATCTCTGGATCAAGTTGTTCCATTTTGTTTAATTAAATAGTTTAAATAAATGTGGGATGAACATACTGTTCTGAGTTTCATTGTTATTCTCTTCTAAACTGCTATTTTGAAAGATGCTTTCTCTATGGTATGATAGGGGGCACTGGGGTGAGTTTTTTTGGAATCAAGGGGGCAATGTTTTTTAACAGGGGAACTGGGTTTGAGGGGGGAGACTGGAGGCACCTTGTACCTGATGTTTTCTCCCCCCCCCCAATTCATATTCTTATCCTGTGTGGACAGAATCCTGCACTTCCAGGCACATTGCAAAAGACCTATATTGGCTCCCGGTACGTTTCCGAGCACAATTCAAAGTGTTGGTGCTGACCTTTAAAGCCCTCAATGGCCTTGGCCCAGTATACCTGAAGGAGCATCTCCATCCCCATCGTTCAGCCCAGACACGGAGGTCCAGCTCAGAGGACCTTCTGGCGATTCCCTCTCTTGAGAGAAGCGAGGTTACAAGGAACCAGGCAGAGGGCCTTCTCAGTGGTGGCGCCCGCCCTGTGGAACGCCCTCCCATCAGATGTCAAGGAAATAAATAACTACCTGACTTCTGGAAGACATCTGAAGGCAGCCCTGTTTAGGGAAGTTTTTAATATGCCAGCATGCATCCTTAATCAGTGTCTGGACCACCAGGAAGTTCACAGGAAGGTGCAACGCTTGTGAAAATGAAATAACGTAAAGCAAAACGGAGAACTCTTTTGCCAACTCTGTCCAAGAGGAAAGCTCAGTGCCCCTTCCCCCAATCTGGCCGAAGCCTGCAAAACAAAGAGTCCACACGCCAAGGCTGGGTTCTGACACCAGTGACCTTTAATGACTAGGAACCCACAGTGACGAAAAAGGAAAAAAATAAAATAAAACCCCAGGACTAATAACTGTTAACATCTCACTGGAATTGGTAACGTTTTGGGCAAGGAATTCTGTTCTGTTTCTTTGCTCTTCTTCCCTGTTTTGTCCTCGTCTTTCAATGCAACGCTTAAAGAGTTGTTATCATAATTTAAAAACTGTGTGTCGGCACCCTTGCTCGTGCCGGTGAAAACTTAAACAAGTATATAAAAATATGCCATTAAATCCGTATCGACAATCAAGACTCGAGGGCGTTATGTACAGAGGAGGCGATATATACCAATATTTACAGAAAGTCTTCGGCAGCCAAGGAGGTCAGTAAGAAAGTTAAACTTTGAGATATTGGGGGGGGGGTTGTGGGTTGTCACTGGAAAGAGAACTTGCTAGCACCAGCCTTTTCCGCTCCAAAGTCATTCTGTTTAAGGTGTATTCCATGCAGCAACAACAACAGCAACCACAAGCGCAACACTGCAAAGGCAGACCGTGGAGTGGAGGTTTTCAGAAATGCTTCCCCCATTACATCAGTCGCTATATTCGGTGATGACGTGGGGAGCCACATTCCACAAATACCCAAATGCTCACTTTTCGGTACCCACCCTGGGCTTCATTTCGTGCCAAGCCTCAGCCCAGGAATCCATACGACGTCACAGCCGAGTCCTGGGATATGCGAATCGATCGGGAGGGGGGAAATGCCTCTGAACATGTGCAGAGCGCACGCCACTGTGCAACCACAGCATATTCTCAATGCACAGGATTAAGGAGCAGGGAGGGCTTTTGTGGCAGATTGTGCGCTTCCCAGGAAGAGTGAAGCCTGTGCGCATCTTTGCAAATCAGGCTCCTAAACCCAAGCTACGTTCCTTTGTGGCAAAGCCAGCCATTGGGAAAGCAAAAGACTTTTGCACACAAGTTCACCGGAGCAAGGTTGCGTACATGCACCAGGCCACACACATCACTGAGGACTAGAATCAGAATTCAAAACAGCTGCTTCACGTAACAGGAACCAATTAATCAATATTTATATGCCTTTTAGGCACAAGGCATGAAAGGAGGTAGGAAGAGGAAGCACTATGGCAATGTACACACGCCCAAATTTCAGCTTGGTCAAACAGGCCCGGCAGGTTTGTGCTGCGGCGCTTCGGAAACCTACACAACCTATTTGACCAGAGGCGAGAGCAGGATAAACGGAACGTGCATGTACTAACTCAGTAAGCAAAGCTTCTCTCTTTTTGTGTATCCTTAGCCCGAAAATGCATTCCCAGCGCCATTTTGTATACGCATAACAGGTTATGTCCGACACAGGTTTCGTGATGTTTGGCAACAAAGCAGTGTGTCAGGAGGAGCACCCCTCAAAACCTACCGATACAAGAGGTCCAGGAATGCATATTCCTTTTGGAGAACGTAGGGAATGTCTTCCCTTCCAGGAGCCACAGAGAAGCCTTCCCCACCACGCTGCCCTCTAAGATGTCTTGCAAATGTCAGCTGCTGGCAGTTATAACCCGGGTGAGGAGCCATGTTGAAGAAGCCTACCACCACAGGGCTATAAACAATTCCACCCCTTCGAGTGTTCGAATCTCGAAACAAGACCATGGGAGATCTGTGAGCATCACAGCTGTTTTGAGAATGCAGGAAGCAAACTTCCATTTGTGTCCGAAAATCTAGAGAGGAAAGTGGGGTGGGTGGGTGGGTGTTGTATCTGTTTCTTGCAAAGAAGGTGGAATGGTGCTGTCAAGCTAGCTTTGGGTATTTGGGGTGGGGGGGTGGGACGGGACTTGCTTATTGTCAATTTGTTTCTGATGCTGAATCCTTCATCCCATAATGACCAGGGGTCTACAAGCAGGGTTTCCCAGAAGTCAGAGAGCCGACTTATCTAGCCCCAATTGAATGTGGTGGGGGCAACTCTGGTGTAAACATGCACACGATCAGGCCGCAAGTTAAAAGCCTAAGAAGAGGTTGCTGGATCAGTCCACAGGGACCAACGAGATGTTCTCACCGGGGCCAACCAGATGCCTGTGGGAAACATGCAAGCAGGATTTGAACACAAGAGCAACTCTCCCCTCCTGTGGTTTTCAGCAACGGAAGCATTGATGCCTCCCACTGTGGCAGCAGAGAGCATGGCCGCTGAGGCCAGAAGCCATTGGAAAGCCCTCTGCTCCATGAATTTCTCTGATCCTCTTTTAAAGTTAGGTCCCACCCTTCAGGTATGAGGTTCTTCCTTCTGGTCCTTTGCGACGGATTTACATGGCAGTCACTAGTCAATCACAAAAGTCCTTAGTTTTGCAACGGCCAAGAGGTTGCTCGCCTATGCTAATCTAGAGCACCCAAAGGAGCTAATAACAGATATCTATTTTTGCAGGAGGTTATCTGTGAACCTGCACCACAGCTAGACCATAGGAGGTTGCCACGCTACAATTCCTGCCATCCCTCACCTTTGGCCTTTGCTGCTGGGAGTTGTAGTCAAACAGTATCTTCAGGGCACCTGCTGGGGTGAATGCGAGTTGGGGACTCGTGTGGACACACAGGGAATGTTCACAACGCTAACCGGGTCAATGGGGGGGGGGAGATTTTGCATTTTGCAGTGTCAATTTGGCTCACCAGCAATGGAAGATGGAGAATGTGACCAAACGGATCAGAGATGTTTTGTACATTGCCCTGGGGAATCTTGCAAAGCTTCCGCATCCATTTTGCACACCGCCTGGGCAATCTGCAGAGTCTCCAAGCGCAAAATGCTTAACATTCTAACTTGGTCCGCTTGTGCACATCCCCAACAGTGCTTGAAGACTGAGCAACAGGCAAAATCTCCCCTTCCTCCATTGCGCTCACACAATACGACTTGACCCTAGTCCATGTAGTATTTCAAGGCTTCAAAGCATTCCACGTACCCCATCTTCCTGTAATCATTACAACAACCCTGTAAGGCTGGCCAGCTTGTTAATCCCCAAACTGAAGAGGGAATGGCTGTATAAGGCAAACTAGTGAACTCATGCAAGTGGTAAAATTGAATCGGGGACAGCTTAATTTTCACAGATACATACCAATTTAAGGAAGGGTTTTAATCTCTCTGCGTGTTCCATTTTGTAGATGGTAAGGTCATGATGAACACACTCAGTCTGCGACCTCTTAATTCTATTTCTGGAATGCAAACAATTGTTCAGGGTAAGGCCCCTCGGTGACCTGTATATCCTCAGCAGAACCCCTGTTCCAAAAACACAGTTCAACATCCCTCCCGGTTTCAAAGAAAGGTATGGAAACGGGGATTGCAAAATTAAAGTACCGAGAATAAAGATGCAGATTAAAAGAGCTAATATGGGTGCTTTCTCCGCATTTCACGGAAACGGCTTCTGAGTAAGGACACATCAGATTATGTGCATTGTGTATTGCATTCTGCCAGCGTATGCAGATTAAGAGGAGAGCGCAAAATATGGTCTGAAGCTCAACATCAAAAAAACTAAGATCATGGCCACTGGTCCCATCACCTCCTGGCAAATAGAAGGGGAAGAAATGGAGGCAGTGAGAGATTTTACTTTCTTGGGCTCCATGATCACTGCAGATGGTGACAGCAGTCACAAAATTAGAGGACGCCTGCTTCTTGGGAGGAAAGCAATGACAAACCTAGACAGCATCTTAAAAAGCAGAGACATCACCTTGCCGACAAAGGTCCGTCTAGTTAAAGCTATGGTTTTCCCTGTAGTGATGTATGGAAGTGAGAGCTGGACCATAAAGAAGGCTGATCGCCAAAGAATTGATGCTTTTGAATTTTGGTGCTGGAGGAGACTCTCGAGAGTCCCATGGACTGCAAGAAGATCAAACTTATCCATTCTGAAGGAAATCAGCCCTGAGTGCTCACTAGAAGGGCAGATCCTGAAGCTGAGGCTCCAATACTTTGGCCACCTCATGAGAAGAGAAGACTCCCTGGAAAAGACCCTGATGTTGGGAAAGATGGAGGGCACAAGGAGAAGGGGACGACAGAGGATGAGATGGTTGGACAGTGTTCTCGAAGCTACTAACATGAGTTTGGCCAAACTGCGAGAGGCAGTGAAGGATAGGCGTGCCTGGCGTGCTCTGGTCCATGGGGTCACGAAGAGTCGGACACGACTGAACGACTGAACAACAATGCAGATTAAAGCTTGCACCTCACGACTCATTTCTGAAAGAGGCCTCTTCACTCATCACGTCATCCACCAGAGACAAACAGCAAGCCCGCCCTGCCCCCCGGGAAAAGAAATACACAACAAACCCAGGCTGAGTGGCTCTGAATCAAAAACTCAATTTTCTAAGTGCGCCAGTCCAGCCTATGGATTCCAAAACCTCCTAGGGGGAATTCAGCAATGAGAAGTGAACCAGGCAGAGGGTCTTCTCAGTAGGGGCAACTGCCCTGTGGATACCATATAACACCAGTCATGAAAGACCTACATTGGCTCCCACTAAGTTTCCGAGCACAATTCAAAATGTTGGTGCTGACCTTGAAAACCCTAAACGGCCTCGGCCCAGTAGACCTGAAGGAGCATCTCCACCCCCATCGTTCAGCCCGGACACTGAGGTCCAGCTCCGAGGGCCTTCTGGCGGTTCCCTCCCTGCGAGAAGTGCAGCTACAGGGAACCAGGCAGAGGGTCTTCTCAGTAGAGGCACCTGCCCTGTGGAACGCCCTCCCATCAGATGTCAAGCAGACAAACAACTATCTGACTTTTAAAAGACACTGATAGGGAAGCAGCCCTGGATAGGGAAGTTTTAAATGTTTGATGTATGACTTACTGTTTTTATATTTTGTTGGAAGCTGCCCAGAGTGGCTGGGGCAACCCGGCCAGATGGGCTGCGTACAAATTATAACATCATCATCATCATCATCATCATCACGATCATCATTATTATTATTTCAAAGCTGAGTGTCAAACCTTTACTATTCGGCTTCAAGATCCGAGTTCTGGTCTGAAATGAGGATTATGAAACTCAGTTTTAAGATGTAAGTTGCCTTTGGTCTTTTTATAAAGTGGGGTGGTGGTGGGTAGGATGGAGGGATTTTATATTTTGTACCTAATTCATCAGGTATAAAGTCTGGGTGGAATTTTCTATCTCTAGGACCTAATCTAAACAAACTCTTCAATCTAAACAAATATCTTCTTCTTCTTTGGCAATCACTCACACCCGAGTAAGATTGTCTTCCATGAACATAATCTTAACAGTGAGTCCGTAAGTGACTGTGGAGGCCAATTCTGGATCCACACGTCCATCCACAGTGGGGACACGGGTTTCTCGGTGGGAGCTGATCATGGTGAGGGTTTGCCAAGCGTGCCTTCCTCTTAGCACATTTCTCCCTTTCGTCCTGAGTTTGAGTGTCTTCAAAGCCCATGACACCTTTGGTAAAAGCTGTTCTCCAATTGGAGCGCTTGCAGGTGAGTGTTTCCCAATTGTTGGTGTTTATACTACATTTTGTTTTAGATTTGCCTTGAGGGGGGCCTTTAAACCTCTTTTGTTGATCACCAGCATTTGGCTTTCCATTTTAAAGTTTGGAATAGAGTAGTTGCTTTGGAAGACAATAATCAGGAATCCACACATGACCAGCCCAACAAAGTTGATGTTGAAGAATCATTGCTTCAACACTGGTGATGTTTGCTTCTTCCAGTACACTGGCATTAGTTCGCCTGTCTTCCCAAGTGATGTGTAACATTTTTCGGAGATGCCGTCGATGGAATCTTTCGAGGAGTTGGAGCTGGCGTTTATAAGTGGTCCATGTTTCACAAGCATACAGTCAGGTTGGTAGTACAATAGCTTTGTAAACAAGCGTTTTGGTTTCCCAGCGAATGTCCTGGTCCTCAAACACTCTGCACTTCAATCAGGAGAAAGCTGCACTTGCAGAGCTCAGGCAAGGCTGGATTTCAGCATCAATGTTGGCCCTTGTGGAAAGATAACTGCTCAGGTAGAAGTGATCAACATTTCCCAAAGTTACACCATTGAGGTGGATCTGTGGTGCAGCAGAAGTGTTGTGTTGTGCTTGTTGGTGCTGCACTTGTTTTTTGGATGTTGAGCGATAGACCAAGCTTTTCACAAGCTGCTGCAAAGATATTTAGGATGGTTTGGAGGTCATCCTCTGAGTGTGCACACACGTTGTCATCAGCATACTGAAGCTCTATGACGGAAGAACACTTCAATCTCCCAGGACATTCTATACAAGATCTCAAAGTAGCTGTCCTACTACAAAGGAATTTCAAAAATAGACTGGAAAGAGAAGTTGCTGAATTGCAACTCGTTACCAAACTTAAAACCATGGAGAGACCTGGTCTGAACAAAGACATTGGATTCTTACCTCATTATACATGACAAAGCTATCTTTAGCCACCTCACCCCTTGCTTTTTCCTGTAGGACCAATTGCAGTCGTTAACAGTCATCAACAGGTTTTCCACACCTATCAGCCAATCACCCATTCCCACCACCCTTCTGAGTAATACCCCTCCCCACTCTCTCACTATATATAAGGGTCTGCTGACTTCTGTTTCAGTGTATCTGAAGAAGTGTGCATGCAAAAGCTCATACCAAGAACAAACTTAGTTGGTCTCTAAGGTGCTACTGGAAGGAATTTTCTTTATTTTTTATTTTGCTTTGTCTATGATGGAAGTTGCTGTTGTTCAGTCGTGTCCGACTCTTCGTGACCCCATGGACCAGAGCATGCCAGGCACACCTATCTTTCACTGCCTCCCGCAGTTTGGCCAAACTCATGCTAGTTGCTTTGAGAACACTGTCCAACCATCTCATCCTCTGTTGTCCCCTTCTCCTTGTGCCCTCCATCTATCCCAACATCAGGAAGTTACAGTAACCTTACTCTTTGCTTTCAGCCTGCTCAGATTGAAGAGCTTTCCATCTGTACAATATATGATTTCTACTCCGGTGGGGAATATTCCTTTGACAAAGTGTAGGATCACGGCAATGAAAATAATAAATTGAGTTGGGGCGATAACAGAACCCTATTTAACACCTGATCCCACTGTGAATGGTTCATTTTGGGAGCCACTGTTATCTGTGATTGTTGCTGTCATATTATCATGGAGGAGCCGAATGATGTTTACAAATTTATCTGGGCAGCCAATTTTCAGAAGTCAAGTCCACAGGGCATTACAATTTACAGTGTCGAAGGCCTTAGTCAGGTCAATAAACGCCATATACAGAGATTGGTTTTGCTCTCTGCATTTTTCTTGACACTGCCAAACGGTGAAAATCATGTCTACTGTCCCCCTGGAAGGTCTAAAACCATTTTGGGATTCAGCAAGGGTAGCCTTCGATTGATAATTTTGACATCCCTAAAGTCTGCGGGGATCTACTCTCTCCCCCAGATTTTTTTTGATGAGCTTGTGAAGTTGTTGTGCAAGTTTAATTCCACCCACCTTGAAGACTTCAGCAGGTATCCCTTCAGGTCTGCCGGCTTTGTTGTTTTTCATTTGTTTAATAGCTGTACACAACTCTCCCAGATTTGGAGATACTGCAAGCTCATCTCTCAATTTGTTTTTGCGGAATTTGTGAGGGGACCTCAGCAGCTACGAGGGAGTTGCAGTTAAGGAGATGCTGGTAATATTCTTTCCAGCGCAGTGCAATAGCTTCTTTATCTTTTAGAAGTGTGGTGCCGTCTGCTGAGCGTTGGGGGCATATGCCATGATTTATTGGCCCATTGATGGTCTTTGTGGCTTTAAAGAAACTCTGTGCATCATGAGCGTCAGCTAAGTGCTGGATCTCTTGGGCTTTTTTTTTTTTATCCACCAGGTGTCCTTTAGTTCTCTGGTTCTTCTTTGAACCTCAGCCTTAGCGTTGGCATAGGTTTTCCCCCTCAGTGACACAGTTTCTATCTCTTTGCCAGATCTGAAAGGCCTTCCTTTTCTTGTCAAGAATGTGTTCAATCTCACTGTCATTCTCAGTCTTGGTGTTTCTCGGTTTGGTATTTAATAATATCTGAAGAAGTGTGCATGCACACAAAAGCTCATACCAAGAACAAACTCAGTTGGTCTCTAAGGTGCTACTGGAAAGAATTTTCTATTTTGTTTCGACTATGGCAGACCAGCACGGCTACCCACCTGTAACTGGTATTTAATAGTTTGTTCACAGGCTGCAATAATGGATGTTTTTAGCTTGGTCCAGTGTTCCTCAATGTTATCAGGGAACTCCGAAAGCAGGTGGTCCATTGGAAGCAGTCCCGCTTAATACAATCGCTCGAGTGTTCATTTTGCGCCTTGGTTTCCGTTCTTAAAGCCTGAGTTGAGGTAGCCATCTTGATAGCCATCGTGGAGCATATTAATCTGTGATGTGTCCAGAAGTCATCGACACTAGTCACAGCTCTGTTCACACATCACGGCGATCTTCAGCTTAGACAATCACATAGTCTAAGAGGTTCCAGTAGTTCAACCGAGGGCGCCATGATGTTTGAAATTTATTTGTCGAAAGAGTGTGTTGGCAATAACAAGGTTGTGCGCTGCACATACAGCGGTACCTCAGGTTACAAACACCTCGGGTTACAAACACTTTGGGTTACAGACTCCGCTAACCCGGAAGTAGTACCTCGGGTTAAGAACTTTACCTCAGGATGAGAACGGAAATTGGGCAGTGGCGGCAGCAGGAGGCCCCATTAGCTAAAGTGGTACCTCAGGTTAAGAACGGTTTCAGGATAAAAACGGACCTCCGGAACGAATTAAGTTCATAACCAGAGGTACCACTGTATAGTCGAAAGTAATATTCCGTTCTGGTTGCTGTTGCCAATTCCTTCTTTCCCAATAGTTCCAGGCCACCGATATCTCAACCAACTCTTGCATTAAAATCACCCAGGAGGATAATTTTATCTTCCTTGGGCGTCTCTGATAGGATAGCAGCCAGCTGAGAATAATTGTTTTCTTTAATGTCTTCATGTGTTTATAGGGAGACCTTACACTTGGTTTGAGGTGTCAGCTGGATTCCTGTCTTAGCGGAAGTTGGGGATATTGAGTGGAGACATGAGATGCTTCACCTTCACTTCGGAGGAGGGGACACTGGCTTGACATCTTGCCCCCCCCCCAAACCCTTTCCCCACCCTTGGCAATGCTCAAAGGGAGGTGGGCTGGCTTCCATAATGCATGGCCTATTCATCTGGTTACTGGAATGCCAGCGACCTCCCAATTCATTTTAAATCGACAACACAACCATGCACGCAACATGTGCCTTTGGTCAACCCGACAACCTCCGGGTGTTTCGGACTTCCAACTCGCACCAGACCCATCAGGCGAAGTTTGGCAAAGGCAGGTTTAACGTGAACCCAAGTAAGAACTCTTGCCTCAGAGCATGAAGGCTGCAATCTCACACACACTTACCTGGGACTAAGCACCACTGAAAGTCAGCGGGACTTACTTCTGAGTAAATACACAGAGGACTGGGCAGCCGAGAGGTTCCTTGCAGGATCAGGCCACGGTTCACCTCCTTCAGGAATCTTTGCAGGAAACCCAGCGACTGTGACGTGTCCCCCATAAAACGTCCCGTGGTCCGCTAGTGAAATGCAGCCCGGTTTCTCCCCACCCCTCAACCATGTTCATGCTAGCGGGGATCTAACTTTGTTCATGGTTTTAAGGACGGCCTTCAATCTGCCTGTGGAGACCGTTCGGACTCTGAGGCAAATTCATCCCTCTCACAATGGGAAGATTATGAGCTCGATTAAATTAAGCGCCGCTAACGGTTCAACTCGCTGCCTCCCTCCACAAACGGTAGCTAGGTTTTCTTTTAAAAACAAAAACAAAAACAAAACAACCACAACAAATAAATCATAAATACTGTACAAGGTAGAAGAGCAGGGTCATGCAAACTCCTGCCCACCCTGGCTCCCGCCACCCCCTGACAACATGGAGTACGGTTGCCACGGTAACGGATGAGGCCTCTGTGGTGCGGCCTCCCGACATGTGTGGGGAATGCTTCTCAATATTGCACAATTATCCTGTCAAGATTCTTGTATTTCGTCTCTGCTGCCCCTTACCCCACCCCCCAATCAAGAACAGGCTTTCTCCATGCCCAACCTCTCTTCCCTTCCTTCTCAGCAGACACAAACTCCAGTCGCCATCTTGGGTAGCGACCACCATCAACACTGCAACCCGACACAGCCTTACATCTTCAAACACTGATGTGCGGGAACAACCCTGCGGTTATCACGACTGAGCCCAGACTCGGGGGTGTCTCTGACCATGACAAGGGACCAAAACTGCTCTCCACCCCCCCCCCCAATCTCTTTGGAAATTGCTCAGAAACAGTGTCAGTCCACCTCCCCATTCCCCTCCTTTCTGGAGAAGCTCCCTCCTCCTAGCCGGCAATAAATAAAGGTAATTTATACATGAACAGACACCCCCCACCCCCCAAAGTTATCTGGATGCTGGCGGCGGTGTGCCTCGCAAAGGTTAGTGAGACGATGGTGCATAGTGTCTGCTTCTGGTGAGCGGAGTAGCTCTGCATCCGTATCCGATGGCCGAAGGTGAGGAGAAACCAAAGAGGAGGAGGAAAATGATTGTGTTTGGTGAGAAAGGTGGGAAGTTGCCCCGGACATCTGGACTCGGGGGCCTCAGCGGACGAAAACGGAGACACGACGACATTCAACAACTCCTCGGCTGAGCTGGGCGTTTCTAACGAAGCAACGCACACATAGCAGACAATCCTTTCCTAAGCAGGGCTGAATTCCTAAATTGTTTCTCTCTCTCTCTCTCTCGGTCCCATTTGAATGGGACTTGGCATATCAGGGCGGCTGCACCTAATCTCTCCTCCTCCTCCTCTCTCTCTCACTGAGCACACGCCCCTCCCACACACTCAAGACACAGCAGCAAGCGCAAGTCGTGCAACATGGATTTGCGTTCTGGAGGTTCCGCCCGCGACCCGCCCAGAGGCTCGCCGCTAACTCTGCGGCGGCGGATCCAGAAAGGCGACCCTGCGCACGAGACATTCAGGGTGGGAGATGAGACACGGGGATGCGTCCGCGAGGGGACGGTGAGGACGGGACGCAATATCTCTCTCTCTCTCTCTCCCGGCTTCTCCCCCTCCGGAGGGGTCCGCCCTGTTCCGCAGCTCGCTCATCAGACCCTCCAGAGGAGCAGGTGGTTTGTGCTATCATCCCTCCCCACTGTCTCGCTGCTGTTGGTGAGCCGGAAGTCCTCGTACCCGTCGCCGCCGCTAATGATGAGCATCTTGGACTTGGGGGACCTGTGCCTCGTGGAGTCCCGTTTCTCCAAGTCGTTGGACTTTTCTGTACCTAGAAGCGGGGGGGGGGGGGAGAGAGAGTGAGTCATATTACTTCTTGCACCTGCATAACCCAAATTCTGTGACCGGAACAAAATACGTACGCTATGTAGATTTGTGGCGCTGTGGGTTAAACCACAGAGCCTAGGGCTTGCCGATCAGGAGGTCGGCGGTTTGAATCCCTGCGACGGGGTGAGCTCCCATTGCTCGGTCCCAGCTCCTGCCCACCTAGCAGTTCGAAAGCATGTCAAAGTGCAAATAGATAAATAGGTACCGCTCCAGCGGGAAGGTAAACGGCGTTTCCGTGCACTGCTCTGGTTCGCCAGAAGCGGCTTAGTCATGCTGGCCACATGACCTGGAAGCTGTACGCCGGCTCCCTCAGCCAGTAAAGCGAGATGAGCGCCGCAACCCCAGAGTCGGACACAACTGGACCTAATGGTCAGGGGTACCTTTACCCTTACCTATGCACAGATGTATGGGGTGTTAGGGGAGGGGGGTACCTCTGGTGGGGTACTCCTCCTCCTCCTCCTGCTACCACCACTAGCCGGGGACTACTTCCCCACTCCTTCCCCTCCACGGCAAGAGGAGGAGACGGCTACTGAAGCCACGGCGCACTCGGCTCTGTGCTCAGCGTCCTCCTCTGCTTTTGAACATGGGGGACAGCCAGCTCCCAAAAATTCTGCCTCCTCCCCTGGCTTCAACAGGCTAAACCAGGTGAGGGTAGCTGATGGGTCTTAAACCCTCGGTATGTTGGGGACTTCCCCTGCATGTGAAGACAGGCTCTGGCAAATTGAGTGGATGAGACCAAGAGTGGGTCCAACGGTCAAGAATGGGGTTTCTGCACATGCTGTAGAGGGAAGTGAGGGGCAGATGGGGCTCGCCCACCTGGGAAGGGAGCCCATCTAGGGGAAGGAAAGCTCCGATCCTAAACCTTCACTGCCCCTGCAGAATATCTTTGGGAGAAGAAAAGGCTAGGGAGTAAAAACCCTACACAAATCGGGAGTGGAGTCCCTAAGACGACTGGAGGGCGCCTTGTCCGCCTCCTTCTAGCAACTCCTGCAGCCAAGCTGGGGCCCAACGTCTTGCTCTGCTTCCCTTTGGACCACATCAGAGAGGCCGAGACAGGGGTCATGTTGTCATGTTGTAGAGTTTGAAGGGCCCCCAAAGGGCACCTAGCGCAGCCCCCTGCAATGCAGGCGTCCCAGCCGGAGAATCCCTGATGGACCCCCTTTCCTGCTCAGATGGAAAACCCGAGTGTTATCTCACCCCAGGCTCCCCCTTCTGCCTCGTCTCACTCGAACCCACCTGGATCCCTGGGCAAGGGAAAGAGGATGTCGAAACCTTCCGGCAGCTCGATGGACGTGAGGAACCGGACGTGGCCTGTGTGTCCCTGGGAGAGGCCCACTGGCGATGGCGGGGTCTTCAAGGAGGCGGCGTTGGACATCATGGGCAGAGTCAGGACCACTCCAGCGCTGGTGCCGATCCACAGCAGGTCCTTGCAGGCCAGGATGGCGGTGATCCTCAAGCAAGCGGCCTTGTGCTGGCGGATTATGGCATCTGAACCTGCGAATCCAAGATGAGTGGTTCATGTGAGTGCTTAGATGGCTCTTTCCCCAAACTGTGAAACAGTTGCCAGGACTGATGATCCTGGCCTCCTACTTCCCCCTGTCTCCTTCCCCCTAGCCAGATGTTTTCCAAGCAGCCTTAAACTACACTGCTGCTGGTGGGAACCTGTGTGTGTGTGTGTGTGTGTGTAAACATACAACATGTAACATAAAATCAAGATTCCAAGGAATCTCCTGGACTTCCCTCTTCCCCTTTGTGTGTCCTACTCTTAATCATTTCCTCCTGCATCTTTTATAATATTCCAAATATTTTGTTGTCATTTAGTCGTTTAGCCGTGTCCGACTCTTTGTGACCCCATGGACCAGAGCATGCCAGGCACTCCTGTCTTCTACTGCCTCCCGCAGTTTGGTCAGACTCATGTTGGTAGCTTCGAGAACACTGTCCAACCATCTTGTCCTCTGCCGCCCCCTTCTCCTTGGGCCCTCAATCTTTCCCAACATCAGGGAGTCTTCTCTTCTCATGAGGTGGCCAAAGTACTGGAGTCTCAGCTTCAGGATCTGTCCTTCCAGTGAGCACTCAGGGCTGATTTCCTTCAGAATGGGTAGGTTTGATCTTCTTGCAGTCCTTGGGACTCTCAAGAGTCTCCTCCAGCACCATAATTCAAAAGCATCAATTCTTCAGCGATCATCCTTCTTTAGGGTCCCAGCTCTCACTTCCATACATCACTACTGGGAAAACCATAGCTTTAACTAGACGGACCTTTGTCGGCAAGGTGATGTCTCTGCTTTATATCCAAAACTCATCATTAAACTACGCTGCTGGTGGTGTGAACTGGCGCTCTTTGTTCTGCTACACACACAGCTCTCTGTGGCCTCGGATACAAGAGGGGACGGGAGCTTAATGCAGCAGGAACGGCAAGCTCCTGGGGTGGTTCTGCAGCTCTCCTCCTCTGCTTCATCATCTGAGTCTGAACTTCTTTCTTTATCTGGCTCTTCTTGCTCACCAAAGCCTGTTGCTTCTTCAGCACCCAACCATTCCCCCCCCCTCCTTCCCCCTCTGACTTGTCCTCTGTGTCCCACCACCACTCCCTGGGCTCTGAGCCTTCCTCCTTTGAGGCTTTCCTTAGGGGCGTTCCTCATCCTCCAGCCAGTCCCTGATACCATGCAATGGCAAAAGTAGATAGGGAAAGGGCTGTAGAGCATAGGCAAGTCAGAAGAGCCTACTGGATCAGGCCAACAGTTCACATAACCCAGAATCTTGTTTTCGCAGCAGCCAGCCAGATTCCAGTGTGAAACTAGCAAGCAGGATTCGAGCTCAAGACCCCTCTCTCCTGTCTTCATCTTGGCTGTTAAGTCATCCGGGCAAAGCTTTCAGCCTCCATGCACACCCCAACATACAGTACACACCTGCAATATGAGGTTGAATCCTGACAGCACAGAAGTAGTGTTTATGGGGGTACAGGGGGCGGGTGGGTATGGAGGACTCCCTGGTCCTGAATGGGGTAACTGTGCCCCCGAAGGACCAGGTGTGCAGCCTGGGAGTCATTTTGGACTCACAGCTGTCCATGGAGGCACAGGTCAATTCTGTGTCCAGGGCAGCCGTCTACCAGCTCAATCTGGTACACAGGATGAGACCCTCCCTGTCCACAGACTCTCTCGCCAGAGTGGTGCATGCTCTGGTTATCTCTTGTTTGGACTACTGCAATGCGCTCTCCATGGGGCTACCTTTGAAGGTGACCCGGAAACTACAACTAATCCAGAATGCGGCAGCCAGACTGGTGACTGGGAGGGGCCGGCGAGACCTCATAACACCGGTCTTGAAAGACCTACATTGGCTCCCAGTACGTTTCCGAGCACAAGTCAAAGTGTTGGTGCTGATGTTGAAAGCCCTAAATGGCCTAGGCCCCTATATAGCAAGTCCATCCCCATCGTTCAGCCCAGACACTGAGGTCCAGCTCTGAAGGCCTTTTGGCAGTTCCCTCCCTGTGAGAAGTGAGGTTACAGGGAACCAGGCAGAGGGCCTTCTCGGTGGTGGCACCCACCCTGTGGAACACCCTCCCATCAGATGTCAAGGAAATAAACACCTGACCTTTAGAAGACATCTGAAGGCAACCCTGTTTAGGGAAGTTTTTAATGTTTGATGTTTTATCGTGTTTTTAATATTCCGTTGGGAGCTGCCCAGAGCGGCTGGGGAAACCCAGCCAGATGGGCGGGGTATAAACAATTAAACTATTATTATTATTATTATTATTATTATTATTATTATTATTGACTCAAGGCGCCTACCCAAACCTCTGACCAACACGATCTTGAAGAAATATGTGGCAATGAAGCACGAAGGAAGCTCAAAGGTTTGGGTCATTCCAAAACAATCCTCCTGTCAAAAAACGCCCCCATCCCCAATTCATCTGGCAGTTTTGACGCCCCAAGAGAAAGCAGGAGAGGGGCAACAGAATCCAATGGGGAGGGGGAAAGATTCCTTAGAATTCCCTGCTGGTTAGTGTAAGTGTTCCCATATTGCAGGTGTGTATGTTGTGTGTGTGGTGGCTGAAATCTCTGCCTGGATGATTTACCTTCTACAGCCAAGATGAAGACAGAAGCCAAAAGAACTGTAGGAGGCAAAAATTCAAAATGATGCCAGGAGTACAGGAATGTTGTTTTACGAGGTTCCGTGCCCATCGTGTTTCGGTGAGTCATCTTCTCCAGGCGAAGATGACACCAAGGACTAAATTAAGAACGTTAATGCAATAAACTTACGTAAGGTTTTTAATGCAGCGCTCTTAATATAGTTCCTGGGGTCACCTCACCCTTCGCTCCTGCTGAATGCGACAAGGCAAAACATTGCCTTACTATGTTATAAAATGAAATTATCCTCTTTTGTTTTGTTTTGTTTGAGTGGTTTTCTTCTCATCCTTTATGCTGCCCCCCCCCCCGAAATTTCAACCAGAGATTGGCTGACTACCACTTTAGTATCCTCAGAGATACAAGGAACTCAAAATGACCGCAGAAGGGGTTTCCCTCCACACAGTAGGCCAGGATGGGAGACAGTGACTGCCGTAAGGTCACACACTTCCATGGCTATGTGGGAATTTGAACCCAGGTCTGATTGCACTAAGCCCAATGTTCTACCTAGCTCTCCGCTGCTATATTTCGCTGGCTACCCAGCAGATATTTTCACAAATGTACAGCATTCTGACTTCAAACCAGTTCAGTTTTTGACTCCCATAACTGTTTTCCCCGAGTTTATTCTAGACCAGTGTTTTCCAAACTTGGGTCTCCAGCTGTTGTGGGACTACAATTCCCATCATCCCCGACTACTGGTCCTGCTAGCTAGGGATGATGGGAGTTGTAGTCCCAAAAAAACACACCAAACAAACAGCTGGAGACCTACGTTTGGGGAACCCTGTTTTAGACACTTACCGCACCTCAAGAGCCAAGAATCTGTAGCTCAATGGTACAGCGTCTACCATGAATGAAGATCTTGAAACCCTGCCCAGCCATTGCCAGTTAATGCAGACCAGGCTTCCCCAACCTGGTGCCCTCCAGGTGTTTTGGACACTATAACTCCCACCAGGAGTTGTAGTCTGAAGCATCGGGGGGGGGGGGAGAACCACTTTGGGCAAGGCTGAGCCAGAAGGACCAATGGTCTTATTCAATATAGGACAGTTTCATATATTTCCAAGCCTGGTGCCAGAGGGGGAAGGAAAAACCACGATTAGCAGTGAGGGGATGGGGACCCTAGCAGGATTTCCCACCCACCATGAAAATGTCACTCTTAGTTGACCTCTGCCTGCGAGTTACACCCATCTCGCCAGAGTCTTACAAAACTGGGAACACCTGAGTCATTCTCAGGTGTCAAAAGATGCAGACGAATCGAACACTTGGGAAGAGGCTGACTCTGGAGCCAGAGTCTGACTCTGGATACGAGGAAATGCAGACAGAGGAGTGGGTTAGTTCACACACACACCCCTTCACCAGGAGTTCCCAGACTCAGATAGAGCAGAACTTGGAAAGCTCGCAGGGGAGGAGATAGATGACATTGAGGGGGTTGCTATGCAACCAGGGGGGGAGGCAGTGTTTGGAGGGATCTTCATTTGATAGCGTAGGGTGGGATGTCTACCCACCTTCTCCCCGAACCAGAAGATCTGAGAGGGTTAAAATGCAACAGAAGTACTAGAGAGGAAGGACAGGACTTTGGCGCCCTTTCCGCTGCGAAAGGGGCGGAGACTCAGAGTGACCAACTCGTAGCAAAGAGCGGCAGGCTCGGAGCCGCACCAGAGACTCATTAATTCTGATCGGAGCTTGCTTGCCTGCCTGAGATGGTTACATCAGGACTTGCCAAAGCGCTGGGTCTCTCACCTGCCAACATCTTGTGGACCGGAGGCGTGACGTCCACTTCGGCCAGCTGGTCGTAGCTGGAAGGGTGGTAGAGCCTCACCTGGGCGCTGCCCTGAAGGGTGACCCAGACCCCTGCCGAGGAGCTCACCATGCAGGTGAGGCTGCGGTTGCTGTCCTGCCCGACGTGAAACGAGTGCTGGAGAAGAGAAGAGGTTCAGGCTGAAGCCTTGTGGAGCAGAGGGAATCCCATACGCTCTAAATGGGGGACCACCTCTCCTAGGGTTTTCCCCAGTGCAGAAACCTGACCTCAGAAGGTGGCAGCTAGAGGGGAGTTGTGGTCCAGGGAATGGGGTCCCCATTGAACTGCGCTCACTGAGCTACTTATCTAAAAGTGTTCCATGTTTGCTGTTTCAACTGTGTTTCTCTATTCTGTGGGAAGCCGCCCAAAGAGCATCTGGGGCAACGGAGAGTCAGGGATCGGACTCAGGAGGACGAGATGGAGGAGGGGGACTGGCGGGGATCACCCCCTCCTCCTCTTGATGCTGCAGGGGAAGAGGGAGACAGCTTTGATGTACAGCAGGTCTTTGAGGAGTTTGAGGTCACAGAGCAGAGATAGAGAAACAAAGGAATTGGGACGTGTTAGAAGAAAGTGAGCGGGTGGGGGGGAATTGCGACAGGGCAGCCAGCTGACACATTGCCACTGGAGAATATTTCTGACCTCCCTTCTCCCAGAACTCGGCATTCATTAAGGGTGCAGGAACAACGGAAGCAGAGACTTTTGGCTACAAACAGCCACCATAAGGGGGGGGGGGTTGTTAGGAATGTGGGAAGAGGAGCCCAGTTTGGAGCAACACCATTTTAAGGCTTGTTGCGTTCTTTTGTCTCTCCCTATTAGTATTGAATAAAACTAATTAAAAAGGATTCTCCTCGTTTTCTTGCTGCAACCAGGGAAGGAATAGATTTTCCCAAAGCCTTGACAGAGCCCTGAGACCCAGTCAGGTCCAACTTGGGCACGTCCCAGCGGAATGGCGAGGGGATCTCCGGACACCCTGTGACGGAAGAGATGGTTCCACAAGTGTTTCTTTTTACTTTCTTCCCCTGCCAGCAAATGGTTAAAGAACGGCAGCCTCCGATTGGCTGTGGTTCCAGGAAGGAGAGTTTAAAAGGAGAGGCTTTGGAGGGAGACAGGGTGGTTGAGGTGAGGTGGTTGAGGAGGGAGGTTGGAGAGGTTGGGAGTAAGGGAGACAGGATAGGAGTCAGGTTGAAATATAAGAGTGCTGAGGAGGGAGAGCTGGTTCTGGAGAAAATATCCACTCCGAGTGTACAGTGAAGGACTGAGTATAGTGTCCTGCAGGAGTAATAGGACCGGATCTTGCTGGGAGACTGAGGGTGAGAAAGGAGGAGCAGGAGCTGAAAAAGATCAGTCTACTTAGGTCTCAAACTAGTCTGGAGGGGAGAGACCCTTCTGAGGAAGGAAGAGACTCCCAAAACCCAGTGAAGGAAGGGGTGTGTGGTGAGCCCTTAAGACTATTACTGAAAGTTACCTCAGGAGTTGGATTTGTTAAAGGGATGGGTACCTGAAAGGAAGTGCCGCCTCAGAAAGGGACCAAAGTATAAAGCCAAAACCTCTGAAAACGAATTGAAGTGAACTACTGTATTATTATTCAAGTAACCTAAGTTTCTCCACTTGTATTGTAAAGGTAAAGGGTAAAGGGACCCCTGACCATTAGGTCCAGTTGCGGACAACTCTGGGGTTGCGGTGCTCATCTTGCTTTACTGGCCGAGGGAGCCAGCGTACAGCTTCCAGGTCATGTGGCCAGCATGACTAAGCCGCTTCTGGCGAACCAGAGCAGCGCACGGAAACGCCTTTTACCTTCCCGCCGGAGTGGTACCTATTTATCTACTTGCACTTTGATGTGCTTTCAAACTGCTAGGTGGGCAGGAGCTGGGACCGAGCAACAGGAGCTCACCCCGTCGCGGGGATTCGAACCGCTGACCTTCTGATCGGCAAGCCCTAGGCTCTGTGATTTAATCCACAGAGCCACCCGCGTCCTTGTACTTGTATTGTACTTTTAAACAATAAATCTCCATTGCTTTTATAAGGAACACCCACTTGAGACTCCAACTTATACCAGGAACAAACTTAGTTTGTCTCTAAGGTGCTACTTTGAAGGAATGTTTTTGTTTTTTATTTTGTTTTGACTATGGCAGACCAACACGGCCACCTACCTGTAACTCCAACTTATTGGTTACCCCCCTCACAAAGACCCCCCCCCCACGATGTCAGTGTTGTAATGTCTCATTCTCACATTTTATAATGTTGCCGGTTGCCTTTAATTACTTAATTGATGCATGAGTATGGGAACTATTTAAATGTCTCCTCCCTCTTTTTTCCTTTCACCCCTCTGCTGAAGAAGATGGACGTGAGAGTTGTCTTGTTGTTTTGTTATTTGCTTTATAAATAAAACCTTAGATGTTACTTTCCAACCACAGTTGCTTCTGCTGCACTTTGCTGTAAAAGACTGAATTTGCTATCTGCAAATAGGCTTTTAATGCTCACACATGATACTCTGGGATAGTTAGGTTTTGTTTTTAAGCCTACGGGTAAAATGTTGTTTCAGTGAGGTGGGGGCGATATATTTAAGCGAGAGCGGGCACATCGGTGTGAGCGGTAACTGAGGTGCCGAGCTCGTTGCACACCCCCCCCCCCCGTGTCTCCTGGGACACTTATTCAGCGGAGCCGGAGATGGAAGGTGACAAGCAGTTTCCTCCGTACCTCCTGCTGCAACGAAGATGTGCTAAGGACGACGACGCGGTTCTGGCATCCGCACCAAAGCTTGCCGCCCACGGCCACCATTTTGGTCACAGGGCTGCCGGGAGAGCCCAGGGAGAGGGATTTGGAGTTCTGAGAGTCCCAAAAGCGTCCTGGAAAAGAGAGAGAGAGAGAGAGAGAGAGAAGGGAGACGGGGGAATAAGATGTCAGAGGTTTCTCTTCTCCTTCACAGAATTTAAACATGCCGGAGAATAAGGTGAGAATGGAGGGTACCGAGATTCCAAAGGAGCAGAAAAGACTTTTCATGTATGCAACGGCGGCCGCACGGATGCCATTAGCCCAGAGATGGAAAGAAGGTAAAGTCCCTACCAGTGAAGAATGGCGAATTAAGCTGTTGGACTACGCCAAAATGGCAAAGCCGACCGGAAGGCTCAGGAACCAAGAAGACAAAAGTTCCAAGATAGAATGGGAAAGATTTATACCGTATTTTTCCGCTCCATAGGGTGCACCGGACCATAGGGCGCACCTCGTTTTTAGAGAAGGAAACAAGAAAAAAAATATCTTTCTAGTTTTCCTCCTCTAAAAGCCCTGTTTTTTTGAGGATCATCTAAAAGTTTTGCAGCTTTTTTTGCAAAGGGGGAAAAGCAAAGCTCCCTTTGCAAAGGGGAAAAGCTAAGAGGAAAAGCCCCATTTTTATGGGGTTCAACTCACATTTCTGCAGCTTCTAAAGGAAAGGGAGCCATTTCTACAGTTTCCAGACAGATAATCTAATCAGCCAGTCACATGTTGCTGGGGAAACAAACAACATCCCTCTGCAGCACATTCAACAATGGAGGCCTGGGCAAGAGGGCGGGGCCGAAAGGGAGCCGGGACTCTTATCTCTCTCCCGATCTCTTGCTGATCAGCTGCTGAGCGGGTCCTTTCAACACCCCCATTTCTCTTTGTAAAATAAAAAGCATGATCCTCTTTTGGCTCCTGGACAATTCAGCTCCAGGGACCACCATTCGCTCCGTAAGACGCACAGATATTTCCCCTTACTTTTTAGGAGGGAAAAAGTGTGTCTTATGGAGCGAAAAATACGGTAATTCATTTAAGAGACCACTGCAGGCAAATGAAAACATTAGCAGGATTTTAACAACGCTTGTAATGTCACAAATACGTTGGATAATATGGCTAGACTTAAAATATGGATGATGAAATAATAAGCAGCTGAAAATGATGACAATAGGACCCATGGAAGGGATGGTGGGAAGTCTAAGAGATTCAGAGAAATCTCTTGATGTGGATATTTGCTTGGTATTGTTATAACTCTACGCTTGTAAAAGCAAATAAAAATCATTATTTTTAAAAAAGAGAATGGAGTGTCATAAAACGCTGAGAGGGCAGAAAGGGCGGCACCACCTTGGACTCTGGCTGGTGGGTTCCAGCTCTGAGTTCGCATCCACGTGAAAAGTCCCCGCAACAGAAACCTAGCACACCAGGGAGAACGATGACTTTCCACCTCTTCACCGGCTACGTTGGTTTTCCATTTGAAAGTTTGTGACGTAGAGGGGCGCTCCAAAATGTGATTATCCCTCCCAGTACGGTCTACCGGCTCATTCTACAGCAGGGGTTGGCAACCCAGTGCCCATGGGCGCCAGGGTGCCCTTGGAAGCTTCTACAGGTGCCCCAGACTCCAAGCTTTCACTTTTATTTTTTTTAAGTAAGTCTCTAGCAGCCCTCCTACAAATAAAGCTACGGTTCAAAATGTGCATGCAGCTTCCAGGCGATTTCTGTGAAATGGGAGCGAGGAACACCTTGTGTATTTTTCCTGGTGCTGAGGAACGCTCCCTGTTGCTATGAGACAGCATCAGTGTCTCCCACCAAACACCGCTATAAGCTCCTGCGAGAATCCACACAGAGGTTTTTAATCCCTCTGTCGCCGCTCGTTCTCTAAGCCTGTGACTTTCTAGGCCCAGAGGGTCACAGCACCTGAGTGGTCCTCCTCTGCAGTGACGTGGCCAGGAAGGTGTTTTGCTACACCCTGCCTCGTTCCCAGAATTCATAGAATCATAGAGTTGTAGAGTTCGGAGGGACCCTGAGGATCATCTAGTCCAACCCCCTGCAATACAGGAATATGCAGCTGTCCCATACAGGGATCGAACCTGCAATTAGAGCCTTCCTGAAAGCAGCTTCACGGTCAAATAACTCACCGGCTTCTCTCTGGTAGGCAATGAGCTCTCCGTTCGCCAGCGACACAAACACCTGGTTATCCAGATACCTGTGGGGGGGGGAAGCAATGGGCTTTAGAACGTCAGCTGGAAATCAAATGTGTAGTACAATGTGCAGGGCTAAGCAAAAGTCAGGGTCACCCGTGTCCACACTGATACAGCAACTCCTAATCTCTCTCTCTCTCTCACTCCTTGCCTCAGGCTGTGCCATTTGCAATTATACAACAGTAAGCAACAGAGTTTCGGGGTGACCAGGGAGAGTGGGGGGGGGGGGAGGGGAACAAATCACACCACAGGAGTTCAACAGGAGAAGCTGTGGGGCGGCAGGCAAAAACGGGGGAAATATGGAGAGCAGGCGGAAGTTCAACAGGAGAAGCTGTGGGGAGGCAGGCAAAAACAGGAAATATGGAGAGGAGGCAGGCGGAAGTTCAACAGGAGAAGCTGTGGTGAGGCAGGTGAAAGTGTGTGTGGGGAGACGGAGAGGTGCCAGGCGAGAGTTCAACGGGATAAGCTGTGGGGAGGTAGGTGAAAATGGGGGGGGGAGACGAACAGGAGGCAGGCAGGAGTTCAACGGGAGAAGCTGTCGGGAGGCAGGCAAAAACGGGGGCAAAGACGGAGAGGAGACAGGCAGAAGTTCTATGGGATAAGCTGTGGGGAGGCAGGCGAAAACGGGGAATACGGAGAGGCAGGCGGGAGTTGAACAAGAGAAGCTGTTGGGAGGCAGGCGAAAATGGGGGCAAAGATGGAGAGGAGGCAGGCAGGCAGAAGTTCATCAGGATAAGCTGCGGGAAACCAGGCGAAAACGGGGGGGAGGGAAGACTGAAATGGGCCACACGGAAGTTCGTGGGGATAAGCTGTGGGAAACCAGGCAAGAATGGGGGGGGGGGAAGAGCCACAGCAAGGTGTGGCTGGGCCAGCTAGTTTAATCATGAATGGCGATTAATATTGGGGGGGGGGAACACACACCTTTGTGCTTAAAAGCATTAATTTCCCAGGTGAGCTAACTGATTCAGAGCTTAGTCATTCTGAGATCGGGGAGCAAATGCCATCGCAAATGTTTTCCACCCATCTCCTTTTGATGCCAGAGGGAGAGCAGGATTGCCCTGGGGTAGCCGTTTCCTCGCCTCCATCACTTTAACTGCTTAGAGGTGGATTTGCAGAAGTAAATATACCGTATTGGCCTGAATATAAGCCACACCCGAATATAAGCCGTACCTTTAAAATTCTGTGCCGCCGGCACACGATTTCCGTTCTCATCCCTGGGGCGAAGTTCTCAACTCGAGGTAACTCTTCCAGGTTAGCAGAGTTTGTAACCTGGAGCGTTTGCAACCAGAGGCGTTTGTAACTCGAGGTACCACTGTACCCGAATATAAGCCGCTCCCTTAAAATTCTGCAGGCGCTCACACCCGTTCTGTTTTACCGTCTGTTTTAGCAGTGATATCGTAATAAAGCCAGTTTTTGTAATGTCGCAAATTTAAGCTGCACTTTAACTTTTCACGGTCGGAATTCGGGAAAAAAGGAGGCTTATATTCAGGCCAATACGGTACAATATAAAATAAAAAATTCTTTCCAGTAGCACCTTAGAGACCAACTAAGTTTGTTCTTGGTATGAGCTTTCGTGTGCATGCACACTTCTTCAGATACACTGAAACGGAAGTCACCACACCCTTAAATATAGTGAGGGAGTGGGGAGGGGTATTACTCAGAAGGGTGGTGGGAATGGGTGATCAGCTGATAGGTGTGGAAACTATGGCAGACCAACACGGCTACCCACCTGTAAACAGTACAATATGTAATTCTTGGTACGATTAACCCAGCAGCAAAGTCACCTGATGGCAAACAGGAAGCCCAAGACCTTAGTAAGACCTGTGTCTGGGCTGTACACCTTCATCTTGAAGGTGAGGGCTCACACGACTAAATACGGACACCCTCATTTCCTGCCTTTAAAAAATAATTTATTCTGCTTTTTGCAAGCCGAGAGTGGAGCAAGGACCCTGAAACCCTCCTTGCCTCACTACTGAAAATTTTATTCAGAAACTTTTGGATTTTGCAATTTAAGCAAACCGTTTTGCACGCAGATTTTCAGCCCTGTGGTCTAAAAAGTAGCTTTAAAACGAAAGCTGGGTTTCTCAAACAGCTGGATTCTGTGCTCACTTATCGTACATTCTGCATTTCAGTATACCCCGCGTGAAGCTCCACTTACAAAATGCACGTCACCGAGGCCGAATGTTGCATCTTCATGCTATTCTTCCTGTTGCGGATGTTGTCCGAGGATTGGTAGACATGGATACTGCAAATCAAAGAGCATGGAAGCAGACATGAGACTCTGGCTGGTTTATAAGGAGAAAAATCAGTGCTTTGCTGACTTAAGCAAACTAACACCAGTGTACTGGAAGAAGCAAAGATCACCAGTGTTGAAGCAATGAGTCTTCAACATCAACTTCGTTGGACTGGTCATGTTGTGTGGATGCCTGATTATCATCTTCCAAAGCAACTACCCTATTCCAAACTTAAAAATTCAAAGCGTAATGCTGGTGGTCAACAAAAGAGGTTTGAAGGCTGTCTCAAGGCAAATCTTTTTTTTAAAATGTAGTATAAACACCAACAAGTGGGAAACACTGGCCTGCGAGCGCTCCAATTGGGGAACAGTCTTTACCAAAGGTGTCATGGGCTTTGAAGACGCTCGAACTCAGGACGCAAGGGAGAAACGTGCTAAGAGGAAGGCATGCTTGGCAAACCCTCACCGTGATCAACTCCCGCCTGTAAACCTATGTCCCAACTGTGGAAGGATGTGTGGATCCAGAACTGGCCTCCACAGTCACTTAAGGACTCACTGTTAAAATCGTGTTCATGGAAGACAATCTTACTTGGCTACGAGTAATCGCCAAAGAAGAAGACTCTGCTTTTGAAATATAAATTCCTGGGATCTAGCCTCCCTTGACTGCAGGCTTGTGGCCAAAGAGATCTTATGGATTTGCCAAAGACACAGAACTGACTTCCAATATTCGATGACAGATCCTTCCTGCTCTGCATCAGAATGCCTTTCAACATTCCATGACATCACAGCAGCCAAGCCAGTAGCTAAGGGAGCTTGCCGAGAGCTGACATGTTTTAGCTTGTTATATGGGGGGGGGGAGTCTGAAAAGATTTCAAGGCGCAGTCTGCCTACCAGCCATCCTCTGTCCCCAACCACATGGAACTCTGATAGGCCTCTGGGTCGATGCTCAACAGGTCCTCCAGGCTGCCTCTGGTGAATGACCCTCGACTTGACCGCCTCAAGGCCCGGCCGTCCATGGGGCTGTCGCTGTTCTGGGCGAAAGTGGTGGCAATGGGAAGGAAGCCGGCAGGGTCCTGCTCCTCTTCCGAGCTGGTTGTCTCGGCCGTTGCGTCTTTAGAGCTCGGGATCTCCTCATCTGGCAAACGAGAGGCAAACGGAACTAGCAAGGAACCTTCCAAACTCAAGGAAGGCCCCTGGCTTGGTCAATGAAACCTAACAGTTCATTTTCAGTTCTAAACCCAATTTATTTGTCAGCTTCGCTACCAAATGCACATCAAATCTAGACTTCCTGTTACAGGTAGGTAGCCGTGTTGGTCTGCCATAGTCAAAACAAAATTTTAAAAATCCTTCCAGTAGCACTTTAGAGACCAACTAAGTTTGCTATTGGTATACCTGAAGTAGTGTCTCCACCCCCATCATTCTGCCCGGACACTGAGGTCCAGCGCCGAAGGCCTTCTGGCGGTTCCCTCGCTACGAGAAGCCAAGTTACAGGGAACCAGGCAGAGGGCCTTCTCGGTAGTGGCACCCGCCCTGTGGAACGCCCTCCCGTCAGATGTCAAGGAAATAAACAACTACCAGACCTTTAGAAGACATCTGAAGGCAGCCCTGTTGGAAGCCGCCCAGAGTGGCTGGGTAAACCCAGCCAGATGGGCGGGGTATACATAATGAATTATTATTATTATTATTATTATTATTATTATTATTATTATTAATATTTATATGAGCTTTCGTGTGCATGCACACTTCTTCAGTATCTAAAGAAGTGTGCATGCACATGAAAGTTCATACCAGTAAAAACTTAAGGTAAAGGTACCCTTGACCATTAGGTCCAGTCGCAGACGACTCTGGGGTTGCAGCTCTCATCTTGCTCTAGAGGCCAAGGAGCCGGCATTTGTCCGCAGACAGCTTCCGGTTCATGTGGCCAGCATGACTAAGCCGCTTCTGGCAAACCACAGCAGCGCATGGAAACGCTGTTTACCTTTCCGCCGGAGTGGTACCTATTTATCTACTTGCACTTGACGTGCTTTTGAACTGCTAAATAACAAACCTAGTTGGTCTCTAAGATGCTACTGGAAGGATTTTTTTTTAAATTTTGTTTCAAATCTAGACTGTTAGTATTTAGTTAAGCTGGAACTACGTCGGAGGAATTTCTCTCTTTCTTTACCATTTTTTAAAATTGATTTTCCATAACTGATAACAAATGGTGTCCAAAGCTGACTTCCCAACCCCCAGGTGTTCCCTCTGTTTTCTTCCCTCCTTTGCCGCTCCCAGTACGGCGACATTTCTAACTTGCATTTCAAAATCTCATCGCTTTTCCCTATGCACCGCCTGTTCAATTACCAATTTCTGCTGTGACTTTTATACATTTCTTATAACCAGTCCTCAAAGGAGTCAAGCATGTTCCTAAACCCCCCCCCCCCATTATCTCCATTATTATGATTTATAACATGCAGAGAACAATAGGTATAAACAAATCAGAGTGGGGGGCTGGGAGAGGGAGGGAGGGAGGGGAGGGAATAAAAGGGGGGGGGATGATTGTATTGATCGATAATTTGTTTTGTTAAATTTGTTTAATAAATTTTATTTTTTTAAAATAATGTTTGTACTTTGCCAGCTTGCATAAGGAAGCCAAAGAGACGTTCCTAAGAAGGAATTGTTTGTTACGACAATACTCTGCATAGATGCAGAGCTGGGTTTGGAAAGGAGAGGTGGTCGGGTTCAAAAATATGCTCAGCGACAGAAGGGCACCTGTAAGGCTGCTGTGGTGCCTCCTCGGGAGTAAAGAGTCCGATGCGTCTGGATACTTATATAACAGTTTATTTACAAGCTATTTACAAGCAGAGCCTCAGAGTTCATGACCGCTCAAGTCCGTACCAGAATCCGGGAGTGGCCTTTGCCGGTTCCTCCCCCAACATAAAAGTTTCGGTATTCCGAATCTCCTCCTAGAATCCTTATGTTTCATCCCTCTACGCACCTGGGGCGACGTAAGCGCGGCTGCGCTTTGCTCCTCCCCTCTTCCAGGTGCGTGTCGGGGCTCTGTAGCATCCCCGTGCCCTGGTCCCACCAAACTATCTGTTTGCTGCTCCTCCCCACTAAGGCACACCCTGCTTTCCTCGCTGGATTCGAGGCTGCTGCCAGAGTGGCGCTGTGGCTCTTTGTCCCTCGACAGCCCCCGCACCTCCTCCCTGCCCATTGGCAGTTCCCTGACAGCACCTGACGAAGGGGGCATGGCTGGCTTGGGGCAAGTTACTAGCCCTCAACTTTGCCGTGCAAACGGTCCGACTCACTTCCGAAGCTGGAAGATATTGTGGAGTGGCTGGCTTGGCTCTGGAGGGTGCCGGAAGGACTCGGTGAGGACTCGTCGTCTGTGTCGTCGCTGTCGAAGGGGACCAGTTCTCGGTTGGTGCTGTCCACTGGGTCCGAGAGCTCCAGAGAAGACCCGGAAATGGAGATATGCAAGCACTGCTGGGGGCCAGGCTCGTCCATTGACGTGTGAACCGGTTCTGAGGAAGGGCTGGCCACAGGTTCGGGACGCTCCCTGGGCACAGAGTGAGGTGGGGAGAGAACGAAAAGGCATGGAGGGAAGATAAACGGAGAAGCTGCGTCTCTGCACTGAACAACACAACAACAAACCTTTGGCTACGTACAAGATACTACGCAAATACAATAAACGTAACTGGCTGCGTGGTAACACAAATAAAGTCTGTTATATACTGTATCATATTAACATATCAGCAAACATAAAATTCAACTGAAGGACCAGAAGACCCAGTGGATCCATTGTCTCTCCCATCAGCTCTTGAAAGAAATTCAAACATATACTAAAGTCTATTCCACATGCGTTTGTTCATGTAGTCCAAAAACAATCCATACGTAGGGCATTGTACAGGTGAAACTCGAAAAATTAGAATATTGTGGAAAGGTTCATTTCTTTCAGTAACTCAACTTCAAAGGTGAAATTAATATATGAGATAGACTCATGACATGCAAAGCGAGATATGTCAAGCTTTTCTTTGTTAGAATTGTGATGATTATGGCGTACAGCTGATGAGAACCCCAAATTAACAATTTCAACTTTAGGGTTTTCATCAGCTGTACGCCACAATCATCACAATTATAACAAACAAAGGCTTGACATATCTCGCTTTGCATGTCGTGAGTCTATCTCATATATTAAACTCCAGTAGCTAATGAAAACAATTGCTTACATAAGTGGACTTTTCCACGATATTCTAATTTTTCGAGTTTCACCTGTAATTCCATAAGACAACAAGGATCCACTGTCTTGTTACATCACATTTGAATTCATATCACTGATGAAGCCCAGGATGGTGAAACAAGGATAAAATATTCCGGAAATCCTTGTCGTCTTATGGAATTAAAATACCCTATATACAGATTGTTTTGGACTACATGAACAAACGCACATGGATTAGACTTTAGTAAATGTTTGAATTTCTTTCAAGAGCTGATTGGAGAGACAACGGATCCACTGGGTCTCTTCTGGTCCTTCAGTTTAATTTTATGTCTCATCTTTGTTGATATGTTAATATGATACAGTAAATAACAGACTTTATTTGTGTTATAATGCAGCCGGTTACATTTATTTTATTTGCGTAGTCTCCGCATTGAACAGCAAAACATGAGCTACCAGGACGGAAGCCTAAGAGGGGACGGGAACTGCAGGAGTTGGGTATTCGCTGCTTTCAGGAAGCACAGAACTAAATGCCCTTTAAGAGAATCATAGAATTGGAAGGGACCCCGAGGATCATCTAGTCCAACCCCCTACAATGGAGGAATCCTTTCCTGGATCCAGGACATTTTTCTCTCCCCCCCGCCCACATTTCCAAAGGTGTCAGGACTACTAAAAGGGCCCCCTCTGCCTATTTTAACACCCAAGAGGGTCTGTAGGGAAGGACATGATCTTTCAGATATTCAAACCACAGGTTCTGACCCCACTGTGTTGGACTAGGTCTTGGGAGAGCAGAGTTCGAATCCCCGCTCGGCCGTGCAGTTCACTGGGTGACCTTGGGCCAGTCACTGCTTCTCAACCTAATCTATCTACTCCATAGGGTTGTTGTTACAGGTAGGTAGCCGCGTTGGTCTGCCATAGTCGAAACAAAATAAAAAATAAAAAAATTTCCTTCCAGTAGCACCTTAGAGACCAACTAAGTTTGTTCTTGGTATGAGCTTTCGTGTGCATGCACACTAAACCATAGGGTTGTTGTTATTGTTGTAAAGATAAAATAGGGAGGAGATGTACGCCGGCCGCAGGATAGAAATGCAATAAACGGACAATAAATAAATTCTAATTTGGCCATTTCCTGCCGGACACGTTTCCCTGGCTTCCAGCCACGTGTGTATCTGACGGAAGCGGGTTCTGTGTCCCCCCCAAAAGCTTACAAGCCAGTCCTTCTCAACCAGAGGTTCTTGGACTACAACTCCCATCACCCCTGACCACTGACCCTGCTAGCTAGGGATGATGGGAGTTGTAGTTTTAACATCACCTGTGGAACCAAGGTCGAGAAAGGCTGGCTTACGCCATAAGCAAATGCGTTCGCTTCCCAGGGGCCACGGGACTCTTTGCTGCCGCAGACGTTCTAAAAATGAAACCAGCCACAGGCAAGTCCTCTTCTGGCGACTTCCTTACCGGAAGCTTCGCTTGAGGCCTGGCACAGAGGCGATGCAGAGGATCCTGGCAGAACAGACGGCGATGCAGGCCTCGACGATGGGCTCCTTTTTGACGCTGAGGAGGCAGACCTGCCCGACGTAACCGTCGCTGTTGCACACCCAGACCTCGTAGGCGTTCTCCGGGTTGCTGTGGCTGGGCGAGGCGCAGGAGAACTGCCGGAGAAGGGACAAAACAAACAAACAACAGGTTGCTTTTGAAACAGGCCCTGAAAAGCGCTCACTGGCATGGGAAAAAGACTTTGGGCGCAATATTCAATTTCCATCTTGGGGAAAATTATGGAGGGAAGACTTAAAATTTACAGCGTTCTGTGTGTTGAAGGAAAACTACATGAAAACGACGTGTCGGTGGTATTTAAGACTTGTAAAACTAGCAAAGATGTATAGAACTGATTCAATATTTGGAAGAAGGAAGGCACATTCTACCATATGTGGTGGGCGTGCAAGATAGCTAAAGCATTCTGGGAAATGATTCACAACGAATCGAAAAAAATGTTTAAAATAACATTTGTGGGGAAAACCAGAGGCTTTTTTTGTTAGGCATTTTAGGTACAGAGATTCCAAGGCAACAGCGAGGATATTACTGGCCCAGAGATGGAGAAAAGTTCTAACCAGAGAGGAGTGGCTGATGAAGGTCATGGACTATGCCGAAATGGCAAAACTTGACTGGGAAAATCAGAAACCATGTAAGGTCCGCTGGGTGGTTGCTCGTGAGTAAACAGCCAAGACTCCGTCCTGTCTTTTAGCAGTTTTATACTATTTACAGTGCAGAGCTATAAGTTCATGTCTGTATCAGTCACTGTATCAGTTTCGAGTCAGGTGAAACTCGAAAAATTAGAATATCATGGAAAAGTTCATTTATTTCAGTAATTTAACTTAAAAGGTGAAACTATGAGATAGATTCATGACATGCAAAGCGAGATATGTCAAGCCTTTCTTTGTTATAATTGTGATGATTGTGGTGTACAGCTGATGAGAACCCCAAATTAACAATCTCAACTTTGGGGTTTTCATCAGCTGTATGCCATAATCATCACAATTATAACAAATAAAGGCTTGACATATCTCGCGTTGCATGTCATGAGTCTATCTCATATATTAAACTCCAGTAGCTAATGAAAACAATTGCTTACATAAATGGACTTTTCAATGATAGTCTAATTTTTTGAGTTTCACCTGTATATGAATTTAGAATTTGAATGTGTTATTTCTGAAACATGATGTTTGCATGTGGTTTTTTGTGATTTCGAAATAAAATTATTTTTTAATATTAAAAAAACAAACGGAAAAACAACAACAACCAGCTCCAGCAAGCCAACTGTTAAGATTTTAGGTAGAGGCGCTTTTGAAGCAATGGTCTTCATTCAAAGTGCAGTAGAATTAAATGAGGTGCACTGAGGGTTTGTGTTTTCTAAACCATCAGCAAACTGAACTATGGTTTCAGGCAGTTAATATGGAAATGGAAGCAACTAACAGCAGATGAACTGCGTGAATTTGGTTTGCAAAGCTTGGACCTACCTGCATCCCACTCCGCGTTTTCATGATGGGAATCGCCTTCAGGAACTCAGGGTCCAGGCAGTTTTTGTAGGAAGCTGGTTACGAAAAGGAAAAAACAAACAAACCTGTAGCGCGGTCCGATTTGCGGCGCAATCCACTGCAGCTCTGTGGAGTCACGATAATGAACAGCCATCTTGAATCTATCTACCCCGCTTCTAAAATCTGACCGTTCCCTGGTTCTCGTCTCTTAAGACTCCACAGCCACTGGCTGAGCTGCTGTGATGTCACAGCATGTTCGCAAACATTTTCGCTGCCCACGCTATTTGTCAGCGGCAGTTTGCAAATAGTGCTGTTCCTGCGGTGGAAGCAAGTGGTCAATTTGACTCGGGATAAAGCCTTGCAGCTTGTTCATCAGTGCCGCAGGAGCACCTACAGAGAGGGGGCGTGTTGGGGGGGGGGAAACCCCACACTTATTTGTGCTCCAGATCAGCCCCTCCATAGTATGTCTTGGGCTGAACTCTTGGTTGAGGGAGGAGCACGACAGCACATTTTTTGGCCAACCTCCCTCTTCAGAGCTACTTCTAAAGGCCTAAAGAAGCAGGTGAGGAAGACAACTTGTGCAGAGGCTCTGTCAGTTGAGACTGCACTCAAGTGGCCGAATGCACCCCCCCAAAATATAAATCCACGCACACAGAAAGCTAGCATGTCAGGGAGACAGGCTTCAGCTTCATACTGACACGCTAGTTTTCTATGTGCAGGGACAGGTCCGAGAAGCACTCTTGCGAACTGATGGCAAGCATTACGAGCTTTATTGACCGCATGATGTGTGCGGCTTCTCCACAGCAAGAGTTCTCTGGGGGCCTTTACAAAGCGCTCCCTACGCCGAAACATTAAAACAGTGTAAAGCCGTAAAAAAAAAAAAACCCAAACCCTACAATATTGAAAACAAAACCCCAAAACACTCAAGACAAGGACCTAGTTTCTTCTTGGTGTCCTCGAAGGCTTGTTCAAAGCTGTGGCGCGCGTCTGGGTTGGGGAACTCGAAGATGTAGGACTCCGTGCCGTCCGCCTTGGTTGCTGTGAGCTCCATTTTGTTGGGCGGGAAAGACTGGGTGAAGGAAAGCGACTGCTTCTCCGCCAGTTCGCGGTGGATGGCAGCCATCAGGTCCTTGATGACGTCGTCCAGGCTCTGAGGGTGAGCAGACACAAATGCCGGCATTAGCTGGGAGAACACCACGGACTTTGTGGAACAAAATGCCGCGGCAGCAAGTTTCTAGTCCATATTATGCATTCGCAACAGCCTACGAGCCTGTAAGGGCAACCTTTAGTCCTTATCAACCGGGTTGGTACAAGAGCTTTGATTTCCAAGCTCCACATTTAGAGGCGACCCAACTGGAAGGCATCAAGGACAGGGCCTTTTGGTGGAGGCACCACAGATGTGGAGTTCTCTCCCCAGGGTGAGCTGACGAAAATCTTCCTGATTTTAGAAGGTTGCTAATTTATTCTTTCCTTCTGGAAAGCATTTGTGGAGGTTTAAATGCTGCTGCCGTTCTGGTTTGTTACTTTTAGAGCTGGCACCCTATTTTTCGCTATATAAGACGCACCTAGTTTTTACAGGAGGAAAGGGGGAAAGCCCTGTTTTTTTGAGGATCAGCTGAAAGTGGTGCAGCTTTTTTGCAAAGGGAAAAGCCCTGTTTTTTTGAGGATAAGCTGAAAGTGGTGCAGCTTTTTTGCAAAGGGAAAAGCCCTTTTTTTGAGGATAAGCTGAAAGTGGTGCAGCTTTTTTTGCAAAGGGAAAAGCCCTGCTTTTTTGAGGATCAGCTGAAAGTGGTGCAGCTTTTTTGCAAAGGGAAAAGCCCTGTTTTTTTGAGGATCAGCTGAAAGTGGTGCAGCTTTTTTGCAAAGGGAAAAGCCCTGTTTTTTGAGGATCAGCTGAAAGTGGTGCAGCTTTTTTGCAAAGGGAAAAGCCCTGCTTTTTTGAGGATCAGCTGAAAGTGGTGCAGCTTTTTTGCAAAGGGAAAAGCCCTGCTTTTTTGAGGATCAGCTGAAAGTGGTGCAGCTTTTTTGCAAAGGGAAAAGCCTTGCTTTTTTGAGGATAAGCTGAAAGTGGTGCTGCTTTTTTGCAAAGGGAAAAGCCCTGTTTTTTTCAGGATCAAATGAAAGTGGAGCAGCTTTTTTTGTGAAGAGGAAAAGCCCCGTTTTTATGGGGTCCAACTCACAGTTCTGCAGCTTCTAGTCCTACAGCCATTTCTGCAGTTTCCAGACAGAAAATCTAATCAGCCAGTCACATGTCGCTGGGGAAACCAACAGCCTCCCTCTGCATTCAACACTGGAGGCCTGGGCAAGGGGGCGGGGCTGGAAAGGGAGCCTTATCTCTCTCCCGATCACTTGCTGAACAGCTGTTCAGCAGCTTCCTTTCAACACCCCCTTCTCTCTTTGTAAATCAAAGAGCACGATCTGCTTTTGGCCCCTAGGCAATTGGCTCCAGGGACCACCATTTGCCCCATAAGACGCACAGACATTTCCCCTTACTTTTTAGGAGGAAAAAAGTGCGTCTTTTGGAGCGAAAAATACAGTATATTTTAATATTTCAATAACCTTTATTTATGTATGCCACTACTACGGCGCGTGTTTTGTTAGCCCCAAAATGGGAAAAGAGCCAGGTCCCAACCAAAGAAGAAAGGCAACTTAAGCTGATGGAATATGCGCAGCTTGCAGACTTAACATACAAAATAAGAGAAGAAGAAGAACATATGTTTAGAGAAGATTGGAAAACTTTTATTGAATATATGGGGGGGGGGGGAAATCGTGTACACCTGAAAATGTGGGCAGCATTAAGATAAATTCAACAGTGTAAATAAGTTTTGACGGGTGAAATAATGGAATACTGAATGGTTTAGTTTATGTAAAATATGCAGGGATTTATGATATGAAAAATGAACCATGGAAAGAGAAGAAGGGAAGTCGCTGATAATTTGAGGTTGTTTAAATGAATATTTTAAATTGTAAAACAGAAAATTTAATAAAAATTATACACACACACTCACACAAAAATCTTTAAATGAAACCCATTCTGGTAAAGGGTAAAGGGACCCCTGACCATTAGGTCCAGTCGCGGACGACTCTGGAGTTGCGGTGCTCATCTCGCTTTACTGACCGAGGGAGCCGGCGTACGGCTTCCGGGTCATGTGGCCAGCATGACTAAGCCACTTCTGGCAAACCAGAGCAGCGCACGGAAATGCCATTTACCTTCCCGCCGGAGCAGTACCTATTTATCTACTTGACTTTGATGTGCTTTCAAACTGCTAGGTTGGCAGGAGCAGGGACAGAGCAACGGGAGCTCACCCTGTCGCGGGGATTCGAACCGCCGACTTTCTGATTGGCAAGCCCTAGGCTCTACGGTTTAACCCATAGCGCCACCCACGTCCCTAAAACTAAAAATGGTTTTATGAAACGCCTGTACTCGCCCCGACAACCTCGATGGTTCTCACCTGATGGGGGAAGCTGAGGGTCTCTGAAAGCTTGCTAACTTGGCCAAGGGTGCTGAGGTCTTCATCCAGGCGGGAGATGGCCTTCTGGATGCTCTCACGATTGGGTGATTGAGAAGCCCCTAGAGTCGGACAGAAATCACACATCACACTGCATTTGTCTCAGGCAAGGAGGCTGGAGATCTAAGCCAGCCGCATTTCTCATTATCTACTGCTTGTTCTGATGTAACACGAAATATCAACTTTATATAGTACCATTTGGAGGTTTAAAAATGCGGCGATTAAGAGGCAAGCGGCTAGGCCACGTGAAAGACCAGCAGCGATACTCCTTGCATTTCTGTATTTATTGCATCAGTTATTGCAAGTGACACCCTTCACTTTAAATTGACGAACCCCAATTTAAAGCGGGCAGGAGGTAGTTTGCACGCAAAATGTGTGTTTCTAAAGGTTGTGGTTGCCGTTCCCGATTGGCGATCACGAGCCACACGGCACGACAACAACTTGGGGCAGAAGCTGCAGCTCGTGCAAAACTCCGCTGCGTTGTTGCTTTCCGGGCAACCTATCGACAATACAGCGGCCCCTCAGTTTTCGAACGTAATCCGTTCTGGAAGACCGTTCGAGTTCAGAGACGTTCGGAAACCGAAACTCAATACGGAAAATTCAATATGGAAAGCTGCGTATTGAACTGCGTGGCACGTTCGACTTCCGAAAAGTGTTCAAAAACTGAAGCATTTATTCCAGGTTTGCGGCGTTCAAAAGCTGAAAAATCCGTCAATGGAGATGTTCGAAAACTGAGGTACCACTGTTCAAAGTGTTGCATCAGCTGCCAAGGCTGCTGAGCTACATTCAAGGTTTCCTCTTAAGCCTCCCTCCAGAATGTATTTCCCCCCCCCTGCAGCTTTAAATCCCTGTAGGTCCGTGCGTTTCAACGCTGTTTTATTGTCTGCATTGTGTTTTATAGATTCCTGTTTCTGAACAACGCTCTGGTATCCTCTGGAGGCAGATCTGTTTATGCATTCTGAAAAGGAACAACACCGGCGGCAACAGACCTTTCACAATGTCCAGGTCTTCCAGCGGAAATTTCCAGAGCAATTTGTACTTGCTGGCTGTGTCGATCACACTGGCTGCTGTGTAACTGCAAAGAAAAATCACGTAACACTAAGAAGGGGAGCAGTACTGAATGCAACCACCAAGTGGCCTTATTGCCCTATTTTAAAGGTGAACACCTTCCATTTGGATCTTAAGTCTTCTTTCTTCCCTTGATCAAGATGCTAAGCCTGTGGGCAGGGCCTAGCCCATTTTCTAACTTAAGTGCAAAACCTAGATTTCTGAGATGCCTCCGATATAAGGCACGCTTGCCTGCCAGTTGTGCATTCTTGGCTGAGGTGGACCCTAATTTTTTGCTGCATTTCATAACTAGGGATGGGGCCTCTCCCAGCCGTTGAGCTGGATCCTGAAGTTCCCGACGGGGAACTCCAAAGAACAGCCCAACCCCTGCTGAAATCAGGACTCGCACTCAGCGCCGACTGTGCGACAGAATTCCCGATGGAGAACTCCATGCTGCGGCATATCCCAGCTGCCTTGGGGCTACCAGGCACCCCCGGTTATGCCACAGTGGTTATTCATTGGCAGCCATGTCTCTGGCTAACCCGCACCTGACATCAGGTGTGGGGCAGGTAGGCATGGTTTGGGCCTGTGCCTTATGGACAGAAATGGTCCCCGTGGGAGCTGAGAAACAGTCTGGCTCCTGATAAGATGCCTGTCCTTTGCAATTATTATGGTTGTAAATCACACCGTTCAAGTTGGAAGTTAGCTCTTTATTAGAAAAAAACACGATCTGCACAGGCTTGGCTGTCACGCCTAATGAGCACAGCAGGTCTCGCCCCATGAAATCAATTGGCCCCCATCTCCCCCCACAGATTTATATAACTCCCTTCCTCTTCTGGGCTTTCCCCAAGCAATGGGAGACTGTGCTTGTGTGTCTGCCTTTGCTCCTGCCGCTTCATGCCTCTTCTGGTCCTGGGAGACTAGGGGAAGGGGAGTTTGTTGCAGGATTGGGAGACACTGGGATACGTGGGATGTGATACATAAGTAGCAGTCAAGTGCAACTTTCCTTGTTTTCCTAGAGTGGACATGCAAGGGGATGTTTGGTCCAGCCAGTTGCAACTTCCTGTTTCCTCCTGGGCTGGGACACACTTCCTCTTGCATTTGACCAGAGGTGGGCGTGACCTTACCTGTGCAGGTAACTAAAGCACAAGGCACACAGCACTCTCTCTCTCTTTGACTTCTCTCCATCACTGGAGCAACTTTTTTACCTAGAGATGCTTCCAGCCAACAGAGGACACTGGGACTATCTCCATATGGGATAGCTGCACACGTATATATTTTGTAACTAAGTCTGCCTTCAGGGATCCAACTGCGAACTGAATGTGAGTAAACTACTTTTATTGACTTTAAATAAGATTGCCGTGTGTTCATTCTTTTAAGAGGGATAAAAAGGGGAACTTACCAGGAACATACAATTCAATACTGAATTGTATGATAATGAGAGGCTTAAACAAGCCTGCAACCAGCTACCCGCTGTGCATTAAAAGGGGAATGTAAACTCTGCTAAATAAAGGAACTTGCTAACGCAAGTTAGGAAGGATATTAATAAACAATATATCCTCTCCTGCCTTCCTGAACATTCCCACAGGCACCCGTGACTCTTCACCAGCCGGACACCTCTCGGCCTTCCTCCTCTCCTGCTTCTCCCTCTAATTCTGGCCGCCATTCTGCCACCGACTCTCCCCGCTCACTAAGCCCTGTTCCCTCTCCATCTTCCGACACCTACTCCTCCAAGGCTTCTCCCTCTGACCACTCATCACTGTCCCACCACCAATCCCCGGGCTCTGAGCCTTCTTCCCTTGGGTGTTCCCCAGCGGGTTCCCCCCCCCCCCCCAGTCCATCCCAGACATGTCCCTCGAGCTGTCAATCGCACAACAACTTTGCGTGGGCTTTGGTGGTCGGTCACTTACAGGCTCATGGAGCTTCGCCGCAGAGACCCCGACTTGCGTTTCAGGGTGGTGCAGACGAGCAGGTCCGTGAAGAGGAAAAGCGAGCGGTCCTTCTTCCCGCCCACGGCCTTCTGCAACGAGACACAGGAGAAGTCAGGCTGGGACAGCTCAGTCGGTCGAGCAAGAGGCTCTTATAATCTCAGGGCCGTGGGTTCGAGTCCCACGTTGGGCAAAAGAGGGTTTGGACCAGAGGACCCTCAGGGTCCGCCTTCCAACTCTAGAATTCTAAGATTCTACCCATCCCCCCGACGCTTGCTTGGGCAAGCGTAGGCAAGCTTTAGGACCAAACAGATCTCCTTTTCATGTGACGGAACAAGGGGACACCCAGTTTCTTACTAGTGGAAAGCAAAGTTCTTTATGAGTTCAAAGGGTTTTAGTAGCTCCAGTGTAGCTTATGCTACAGTGAACAAGCTACTGTATATTCTGGCGTATAAGACTACTTTTTAATCCAGGAAAATCTTCTCAAAAGTCGGGGGTCGTCTTATACGCCGGGTGGAGGAATCTGCGGTCAAGTATATCTCAAACTCTATATTTTAACTGGAAAAGTTGGGGGTCGTCTTATATGCCCAGTCGTCTTATACGCCGGAAAATACGGTAAGTCTTTAAGGGGCTACAATACTCCTTAATGGCTGACGAAGGGTGCTAAAAACGCCTTTGTTCGGAAGAGCTTATGCTTATGTGTTTGTGGAGGGGGGGAAGGGAAGTTATTGGTTTGCACTTGTTTCATATTATGTATTTTGTGTTTTTTCCTTGTATTTTTGTGCTGTGAACCACCCTGAGATCTACAGATGAACGGTGGTATACAAAGTTAATTTAATGATGATGTGCAGGGCTTCCCCCCCCCCCTCGAAAAAGAGGTGCCGGAACTTCTTGACCTTTTTTTAGGGGGAGCAGTCACCCAAACCTGTTGAACTTGCCCCACTGCTGCGGGGAACGATTAAAACGAAACCAAAGAGGTTCTGGTGAGTTCCGGCTGGAAAAAAAAGCCCTGATAATGTGGGTGCATTTTTAGTTTATTGTTGATTTTATCTTCTAAATGTTTTAAAGAGTTGATTATACTGGTAAATTTCATTGTAGGGAAGGCTAAAAGGTAAAGGACTAAAGGCTAAAAGGTGACAGGAGGCTGGGTGAGTCGCGAGGCTGGGGTGGCGGCAGACACGACTGGCTGTTCGCGGCCACGCTGGAATCCAACGTGATCTGGAAAAGCCAGGCGAGGCCTTTTGTGCGGAAGAGGGCCTTTTTATTTGGATCCCCTGCTCCCGGGGTTGCCATGGCAACGCAGGGTGGCACACGCTCTCGGCTGGGGGAATTTTGATTGTTATCTCCCCGTCACAGCACCGGGAGCCGGGGGGAAATGTTCTGCGGTGGGGGGGGGGGGAAGAGAAAGGTTGCTTCTGTCTAAAAAGCAAACCCTGAAAGTGTTGGGGAGTCCCAAGGCAGCTGAAATTTAGGTGCTGCGTTTACAGCATGGGTAGGCAACCTAAGGCCCGGGGGCCAAATCCGGCCTAGTCGCGTTCTCAATCCGGCCCGCTGACAGTCTGGGAACCAGTGGTTGTTTTTTTTTTCCATGAGTAGAATGTGCCCTTTTATTTAAAATGCATCTCTGGGATATTTGTGGGGCCTGCCTGGTGTTTTTACAAGAGCAGAATGTGCCCTTTTATTTAAAATGCATCTCTGGGTTACTTGTGGGGCCTGCCTGGTGTTTTTACATGAACAGAATCTGTGGTTTTATTTAAAATGCATCTCTGGGTTATTTGTGGGGCCTGCCTGGTGTTTTTACAAGAGCAGAATGTGTCCTTTTATTTAAAATGCATCTCTGGGTTATTTGTGGGGCCTGCCTCGTGTTTTTACATGAGCAGAATGTGTCCTTTTATTTAAAATGCATCTCTGGGTTATTTGTGGGGCCTGCCTGGTGTTTTTACATGAGCAGAATGTGTCCTTTTATTTAAAATGCATCTCTGGGTTATTTGTGGGGCCTGCCTGGTGTTTTTACATGAGCAGAATGTGTCCTTTTATTTAAAATGCATCTCTGGGTTACTTGTGGGGCCTGCCTGGTGTTTTTACATGAACAGAATCTGTGGTTTTATTTAAAATGCACCTCTGGGATATTTGTGGGACCTGCCTGGTGTTTTTACAAGAGCAGAATGTGCCCTTTTATTTAAAATGCACCTCTGGGTTATTTGTGGGGCCTGCCTGGTGTTTTTACAAGAGCAGAATGTGCCCTTTTATTTAAAATGCATCTCTGGGTTACTTGTGGGGCCTGCCTCGTGTTTTTACATGAGCAGAATGTGTGCTTTTATTGAAAATGCACCTCTGGGTTATTTGTGGGGCATAGGAATTTGTTCTACCGTATTTTCCGGCATATAAGACGACCCCCAACTTTTCCAGTTAAAATATAGAGTTTGAGATACACTCGACCGCAGATTCTCCACCCGGGGTATAAGACGACCCCCGACTTTTGAGAAGATTTTCCTGGATTAAAAAGTAGTCTTATATACGCCAGAATATACAGTATTTTTTTCTTCGGAATATAGTCCGGCCCCCCACAAGGTCTGAGGGACAGTGAACCGGCCCCCTGCTGACCCCTGGTTTACAGCCTAAATTCTGCAAAAGCACAAGGGGAGCTAGTGGGGGGAACAAGCCGGAGACTGAGATACGAGATAACGAATTTGGTTTCCTGAGAACCTCTGTTTTTATATATAGATATATTTAGATATATCTTATTAAATTTCCAGAAATTTCACATAAGCATTCCAGTACGTAAAAGATTTTTCTTCTGTCTCGTCGACTTCCCATCCCATTTTCCTTTTTTATTCCTCCCCCTTATCTTCCCTCTATTATACCATAACATTAATACAATAATCTCTAATTCCTTCTGCTGCTCCTAGTTCAAATCCTGCTCACGAATAATTCATCCTCCCCTACTATTTCTTTAAATACTGTAGTTCGAAAAATGGCTTCCATTCTTCCATAAAGCAATCATCATTAAGTTCTCTTATTTTAACTGATTTAACAGATTCAGCATTTTGTGCATAGCATATCCTCGCTGTCGTAGTTACATACACAAACAATCTAACCATCTTTTTGGAACTTCTGTACCTATCATGCCAAGAAGAAAAAGCTTCAGGATTTTTAATTTTATTTTTAGTATAATCACTTTAAACAGCTTTTTTATCTCATCATACGTATATCATTTCCCAAAATTCCCTCGCTTTCTTGCAAGTCCACCACATATGAAAGAACCAACTACTTGTTTACACTTCCAACAGTTATTAGGATCTGTGTTTTTTTTTATTAGTTTAAAGAATTGCTTTTGGTGGGGGAATGAGCAAGCTGGGGTTCTGATCCTGCGTTGAACCAAGGGCTGTTCAGCTCACAGAGACCGTTCACACCGACCCACCCCGATAAACCAAAAGAGGAAAAATATGTAACGTTCATTAAAAAGGCTGACTACGAATTTGCAAAATAAGACAGATTACGGAGGGCTCTCTTACCACTTCCACTAGCATCTCCTGGCGCAAGAATCTCCGCAGCGGGGCCTGAAGCTGTGGAGACACAAGGAATCAGTGATCGCCAAACGGCCAAAGTGGATCTTAACACCGACTTCTCTATCGTGACAGTGTGGTGAAGCAAGATAAAGATAATGATGATGATGATGATGATGATAATAATAATAATAATAATTTATTTATACCCTGCCCATCTGGCTGGGTTTCCCCAGACACTCTGGGCAGCTCCCAACAGAATATTAAAAACATCAAACGTTAAAAACCTCTCTAAACAGGGCTGCCTTCAGATGTCTTCTAAAAGTAAGATAGTTGTTTATTTCCTTGACATCTGACAGGAGGGCATTCCACAGGGCGAGCGCCACCACCAAGAAGGCCCTCTGCCTGGTTCCCTGTAACCTCACTTCTCGCAGGGACGGAACCGCCAGAAGGCCCTCGGAGCTGGACCTCCGTGTCCGGGCTGAACGATGGGGGTGGAGACGCTCCTTCAGGTCTACTGGGCCGAGGCTGTTTAGGGTTTTCAAGGTCAGCACCAACATTTTGAATTGTGCTCGGAAACTTACTGGGAACCAATGTAGGTCTTTCAAGACCGGTGTTTTGTGGTCTCGGCGGCCACTCCCAGTCACCAGTCTAGCTGCCACATTCTGGATTAATTGCAGTTTCCGGGTCACCTTCAAAGGTAGCCCCACGGAGGGCGCATTGCAGTAGCCCAAGTGGGAGATAACCAGAGCATGCACCACTCTGGCAAGACAGTCTGCAGGCAGGTAGGGTCTCAGCCTGCGTACCAGATGGAGCTGGTAGACAGCCGCCCTGGACACAGAATAGATAGCCCCCCCCGAACAGATCCCACCCCTGTGGCTTGCAGGTGCCCGCCATGCATGCAGTCAGAGCAGTCAACAGCGGTTATTCCTGTCAAATGTTCCCATAGAATTACTCCCGAGGGAGATTGTGCATGGCATTAACCGACATCAGTTTTTCCATCAGGCTTAGGGATTATGGCAAGCTTACTGTAGCAGGGGGAAAGGTAGGACAGCCTTGCCCGCTCTAGATGCCACCCCTCCCCAAACTGCCCCACCTCCAGTGATAATTCCAACTAGCCATTATGGGAATGTATAAAAGCTCTTATTTTTATCCCCTTTCCATTTCATATTACGTCCTTCAGATTGCAGGTCATTACGATAAAACGTTCACCTCCTCGAGTGCTTTGGTTAGAAAGGCAGGAAATAAAGCCAGGAAACAAAGAAACAATTTAGCATCTCCTTCCATCTCTTGGTCACTTTCCAGCGTGACACAGACTTTTGTCCTCTAGAGGGGGAACACCGAGAGGGTGGGGGCACGTGTTGAGGACCGGGTAACCAAAATTGCCATATTTTTTCGCTCCATAAGACACACCCGACCATAAGATGCACCTAGTTTTTAAAGAAGAGTTTGGATTTGATATCCCGCTTTTCACTACCCGAAGGAGTCTCAAAGCGGCTAACATTCTCCTTTTCCCTTCCTCCCCCACAACAAACACTCTGTGAGGTGAGTGGGGCTGAGAGACTTCAGAGAAGCGTGACTAGCCCAAGGTCACCCAGCAGCTGCATGTGGAGGAGTGGAGACGCGAACCCGGTTCCCCAGATTACGAGTCTACCGCTCTTAACCACTACACCACACTGGAGGAAAGGGGGGGAGCCCCATTTTTGGGGGGGATCAGCTCACGGTTGTGCAGCTTCTTTTGCAAAGGGAAAAGCCCTGTTTTTTTGAGGATCAGCTCAAAGTTGTTGAGCTTACTTTGCAAAGGGAAAAAATCCTGTTTTTATGGGGTTCAACTCACAGTTCTGCAGCTGCTTTAGGAAAGGAAAGGGAGCCGTTTCTACAGTTTCCAGACAGATAATCTAATCAGCCAGTCACATGTCGCTGGGAAACAAACAGCCTCCGTCTGCAGAACATTCAACAATGGAGGCCTGGGCAAGAGAGCCAGCGATCGACCACACATTCGCTCCATAAGATGCACAGGCATTTCCCCTTACTTTTTAGAAGGAAAAAAGTGTGTCTTATGGAGCGAAAAATATGGTAAATTTCCAGTCTCCATCTCTCTTTGCACACGGCTCTGTCTCTGGCTGAAAGGAGCCCAAATGTCTTGACAGAATGATGGAAACCTAGGGTAGTCCGAAATAAGCGTCTGAAAGAACAATGAACATGTACATTTCCAGATTCATTTACACCAGGGGTAGGTAAGCTAGATGAAGCTGAATTCCGTCCAGCCCTCAGGGTCTCCTTCCCATCACCAAGTGGGTGGGGAAAGAGCTTTGGTGCCAAGTGTGTAATTTCTGCTCCTTCCTCTGCAAGAAGGAAGGCCAAGGGAGAAATTTGGCAGCAGACTTGTGCTCCTTGCAAATATGCAACGAACTTTGTAACTGCATACATGCAAAAAAAAATTGGGGGGGGGGATGTAATTGCATTTTGAAGTTTGAGGCTTTAAATAGCCAAAAGGCTTTCTGTTCAGCCTTACTGGCATTCTTCAGCTGAGGTTGCTAAGTGCTTTTCGTACAACCGCATTCCCTCCAACACCTCGAGTCCCCAAAACGGGGGGTGCATCTTCCTGCCCACGCACCTGCATGAGTCATGTGATCCATGCGAGATCACAGTACCCAAAAGATGCACATTTTTCAGAGCCATGCTTGCACGCATGTTTTGGGGTGCCGCACAAGATTGCAGCCCCCCACCCCACCCCGCACCCTTTTTTCGGGTAGGGAAAACGCTTTTTCAAGGCAAGATCTTGGCACGAAATTGTGCAAGATCATGACGCCCAAAAGGGCCTCTCTGTTCTCTCGCGAGAAAACAGTGTGTCCTTCCCCGCCCCGCCCCCCGGACGTTTGCGGTGTTCGCAATTAGGGTAGGTAAAGAGTGTTGGGAAAGGCTTGCTTACAAACCTCAACGATAAAAAAGGGAGAAAAAAGGTGAGTGGATTTACTAAGAGTTAAATGTACGGACCTCTGTTTCCACGTGTGTGTTTGGGTTTGTGCAGTAAGACTGGCCCGCTATTGGAACCTGACCCCTGACATCTGGCTGATGTTGTCCTCAGCAGAGAAGCCCCCCCCCCACCCACCCAATGTGTACATAGATGTATCCCTACCCCCTACTCCCCCTACTCCTCCCCCCCAAAAGAAGCCCACATTCAAGAAAGCATCTTGCCAAATCTTACGTCCTCCATTCCTTCTATATGCGACTCAATCTCTTGCACTATCCGGGCGTTTCGTTCTACCTCTTCGGCGCTCCTCATCCCTTTGTTGATCCTCTCAGCCACCTGTTTGATGCTCCTCTGAGCTTCCATCAGAAACGGGTGGTCCGGGTGGGCTTCGGGCGTGTGTTTCAGAAGGTCCTGGTGGGAGAAAGCGCAGCGGTAATTAGAGCGGGAAATGGATATACAGTGGTACCTCTGGTTAAGTACTTAATTCTTTCCGGAGGTCCATTCTTAACCTGAAACTGTTCTTAACCTGAAGCACCACTTTAGCTAATGGGGCCTCCCGCTGCCGATGCGCCGCCAGAGCACGATTTCTGTTCTTATCCTGAAGCAAAGTTCTTTACCTGAAGCGTTATCTCTGGGTTAGCGGAGTCTGTAACCTGAAGTGTGTGTAACCTGAAGTGTATGTAACCCGAGGAACCACTGTATATATATACTGCAGAACCTGCCTGGGCAGAAATGTCAAATTTGCTCCACATTATCTCATCAACGGCACAGCAATGGGCACCCACATGGCCCCACAGTATGCCAACATCTTCATGGCAGATTTAGAACAACGTTTCCTAAACTCCTACCCACTCAAACCTCTCTTGTACCTGCGTTACATTGATGATATTTTTATTATCTGGACACATGGTCAACAGACCCTGGACACCTTCCACAAGACATTCAATGACTTTCACCCCACCATCAACCTAACTATGAACCAATCTATGCAAGAAATACACTTTTTGGACACTACTATAAAAATACAGGATGGACACATAGACACCACCTTATACCATAAACCAACTGACCGACAAACATATCTACATGCTTCTAGCTACCATCCCAAACATACCAAACAATCCATTGTATATAGCCAGGCCCTACGTTACAGCCGCATCTGTTCCAACTCTACAGACAGAGACTCTCACCTAAGAGATCTACAGCAAACCTTTTTAGAACTAAAATATCCACCTGATGAAGTTAAACAACAGATCGACAGAGCCAGACTGATACCCAAAGAGAACTTGCTGCAAGACAGACCCAAAAAAGAAAATAACAGAACACCACTAGTCATCACATACAGCTCCCAAGTTAAAACAGTACAGTGGTGCCTCGCAAGACGAAATTAATTCGTTCCGCAAGTCTTTTCGTCTTGCGGAAATTTCGTCTTGCGAAGCACGGTTTCCCATAGGAATGCATTGAAATTTAAACAATGCGTTCCTATGGGAAAAAAGTCCAAGCCTCCTGCCGGCGAGCGGGGAAAGCGAGCGGCAGAGCAAGCGGCAGAGCGACCGGTGAGCGGGGAGAGCAAGCGGGGGACACGATCCATAGCGGGGGAAGCCAGGAAAGCAAGCGGGGAGCAGGATCCACGGCGGGAGAAGCCAGGAAAGCAAGCGGGGGACACGATCCACGGCGGGAGAAGCCAGGAAAGCAAGCAGGGAGCAGGATCCACGGCAGGAGAAGCCATCGGAGCAAGCAGGGAACGCAGTGGGAAGCCAGAAAAGCAAGCGGGGGACACGATCCATAGCGGGGGAAGGCAGAAAAGCAAGCGGGGGACACGATCCACGGCGGGAGAAGCCAGGAAAGCAAGCAGGGAGCAGGATCCACGGCGGGAGAAGCCATCGGAGCAAGCAGGGAACGCAGTGGGAAGGCAGAAAAGCAAGCGGGGGACACGATCCATAGCGGGGGAAGGCAGAAAAGCAAGCGGGGGACACGATCCACGGCGGGAGAAGCCAGGAAAGCAAGCAGGGAGCAGGATCCACGGCAGGAGAAGCCATCGGAGCAAGCAGGGAACGCAGTGGGAAGCCAGAAAAGCAAGCGGGGGACACGATCCATAGCGGGGGAAGGCAGAAAAGCAAGCGGGGGACACGATCCACGGCGGGAGAAGCCAGGAAAGCAAGCAGGGAGCAGGATCCACGGCGGGAGAAGCCATCGGAGCAAGCAGGGAACGCAGTGGGAAGGCAGAAAAGCAAGCGGGGGACACGATCCATAGCGGGGGAAGGCAGAAAAGCAAGCGGGGGACACGATCCACGGCGGGAGAAGCCAGGAAAGCAAGCAGGGAGCAGGATCCACGGCAGGAGAAGCCATCGGAGCAAGCAGGGAACGCAGTGGGAAGGCAGAAAAGCAAGCGGGGGACACGATCCATAGCGGGGGAAGGCAGAAAAGCAAGCGGGGGACACGATCCACGGCGGGAGAAGCCAGGAAAGCAAGCAGGGAGCAGGATCCACGGCGGGAGAAGCCATCGGAGCAAGCAGGGAACGCAGTGGGAAGGCAGAAAAGCAAGCGGGGGACACGATCCACGGCGGGAGAAGCCAGGAAAGCAAGCAGGGAGCAGGATCCACGGCGGGAGAAGCCATCGGAGCAAGCAGGGAACGCAGTGGGAAGCCAGCAAAGCAAGCGGGGGACACGATCCACGGCGGGAGAAGCCAGGAAAGCAAGCAGGGAGCAGGATCCACGGCGGGAGAAGCCATCGGAGCAAGCAGGGAACGCAGTGGGAAGCCAGAAAAGCAAGCGGGGGACACGATCCACGGCGGGAGAAGCCAGGGGAGCAAGCGGGGAGCAGGATCCACGGCGGGAGAAGCCAGCGGAGCAAGCAGGGTGAGCGGCGGCAGCTGGAGAAAGCTGGGTGTGGGGAGCAGGGGCCGCAGTAAGGGAGAAGCCGAGGCTAAAATAGCGCCGGACCTACCTCCTCCCTCCCGGAGCGGTGAGTGTTCTGGGGTTTGCGGGGAGCAAAGGGCAGGCTCGGGAGCCGAGGGTAGGCTCGGCTGCTCCACCTTGGAACTTGTGAGCCTCTACGGTGGGAGGAGGCGAGCTGCCGCTTCCGGTTCCCGCCACTGCTGCCGCTCTCCTTGCAGCAGCAGGTTCCGGCTTTTTCTTAAAGTGGTACCGCGCAAGACGATTCGTTTTGCGAGTCACGGCCATTAAAAAATTCGTTTTGTGAATCACCTAAAAAATCGAAAAACCCTTTCGTCTAGCGGGTTTTTCGTCTTGCGAGGCATTCGTCTTGCGAGGTACCACTGTACAACGCATCATCAGAGATCTACAACCTCTCCTAGACAATGACAGTTCTCTTTCTCAAGCTCTGGGAGGAAGACCCTTCACCGCCTACAAACAGCCACCCAATCTCAAACAGCTCCTCACCCACAATAATACAAAAACAGGACTCAACATGGACACTGGTACCAGAGCCTGCAATAAACCCAGATGCCAACTTTGCTGCCACATAAACCCGGATAACACCATTACTGGTCCCAACAACATCAAACACACCATCTCAGGACTATTTAATTGCTCATCTTCCAACATTGTGTATGCAATCAAATGCCAACAGTGCCCTTCAGCTCTCTATATTGGACAAACAGGCCAAACCCTACGCCAAAGGATAAATGGACATAAATCTGATATCAGGAATCACAAGACAGAGAAACCAGTAGGAGAACACTTCAATCTCCCAGGGCATTCTATAAAAGATCTCAAAGTAGCTGTCTTAATACAAAGAAATTTCAGAAATAGACTGGAAAGAGAAGTGGCTGAATTGCAACTAATCACCAAACTTAAAACCATGGAGAAACCTGGTTTGAACAAAGACATTGGATTCTTATCTCATTATACATAACAAAGCTATCTTTAGCCATCTCACCCCTTGCCTTTCCCTGCAAGACTAATTGCAGCCGTTTAGAGTCGTCATCAGGTTTTCCACACTTATCAGCCTATCACCCATTCCCACCACCCTTCTGAGTAATACCCCTCCCCACTCCCCCACTATATTTAAGGATCTGGTGACTTCTGTTTCAGTGTATCTGAAGAAGTGTGCATGCACACGAAAGCTCATACCAGGAACAAACTCAGTTGGTCTCTAAGGTGCTACTAGAAAGAATTTTCAATTTTGTTTTGACTATGGCAGACCAACACGGCTACCCACCTGTAACTGGAATTATCTCATTAGTTTGCGATTCCTTCCCTCCCCCAAGTCCTTATGACTTCTGTAGATGCAAATGTCTGGGTCATTTAAGAGTACAGTGGCACCTTGGTTCTCAAACGCCTTGGTACTCAAACAACTTCGAACCCAAACACTGCAAACCCGGAAGTAAGTGTTCCGGATTGAGAACCCTTTTGCTCCGTTTTGAGTGTTACTCTTCCGATTTGAGTGCCACACTTCCGTTTTGAGTGTTACGCTGAGGCCTGTCTGTTTTTGCTATTTATTTTGCGTTTTTGTTTTTGTGACTGTGTGGAACCAGTTCAGTTACTGATTGATTGATTGATTGATTGTGTGACTGCAGTTTATTGTTTACTGCTTTCATTTTATGGATCAATGGTCTCGTTAGATAGTAAAATTCATGTTAAATTGCTGTTTTAGGGGTTGTTTTTAAAAGTCTGGAATGGATTTATCCATTTTGCATTAACTTCTATGGAGAAGCGCGCCTTGGTTTTGGAATGCTTTGGTTTTGGAACGGACTTTCAGAACGGATTAAGTTTGAGAACCAAGGTAACACTGTATATAAAACCTTTAATCATGCAACTCCCATGGAGAATACTTTTATTTTTTTATATAAAATGTTATTATTTGCAATGGGAATCTTTGAATGAGTCTCTTCGGAGCCGCGCTGTTACTTTGTACTTTTGTCCTTCTCATCTAGGTGGGGGTGACATTTTTTAAAAAATCTCTGACTTCTTCATTGTTAGGTTTGCACTTTCCTCCTGGTAATAAATCAATTAAAAGAAATAGGCCCTTGTGAACTCGTCAGCGTTTTGCCGCCAATTTCTCCAAACTTACTCACATTTTTCTATGCAGTTTAGCCTCACACATACGTTTTTGCAAAGCGATTTCCCCAAATGTAATGAATTGGGGCAGGCTATTTTCACGGTTATATATGCATTTACAAGCTCATTTGACCCTGGACCAAACGCCTTTATTCACACGCTTTTTGGCCAGAAAACTGCACTGCGGAATTCAAAGGAGCACAACTTGTGAAAGGATCCCGGGTTTCGATTTGCCCATTGACGCTGGAAAGTGTGACGCAGGTAGCTCTGCAAATGCATAGTTAAAGGTAGTAAAGGGACCCCTGACCATTAGGTCCAGTCGTGTCCGACTCTGGGGTTGCGGCGCTCATCTCGCGTTACTGGCCAAGGGAGCAGGCGTACAGCTTCCGGGTCATGTGGCCAGCATGACTAAACCGCTTCTGGTGAACCAGATCAGCGCACGGAAACGCCGTTTACCTTCCTGCCAGAGCGGTATCTATTTATCTACTTGCACTTTGATGTGCTTTCGAACTGCTAGGTGGGCAGGAGCAGGGACCGAGCAACAGGAGCTCACCCCATTGCGGGGATTCGAACCGCCGACCTTCGGATCAGCAAGCCCTAGGCTCTGTGGCTTAACCCACAGCGCCACCCGCGTCCCTCTGCAAATGCATACTGAATCCCAAATCCCTCCTCCGTTCCTTAGGCGTATTCTCCGTCACCGAGCCATGCTTGAGGTCTTTAGCATTTCTGTGGGTGCATCCATCTCTCTCTGCAGCCCTAGCTGCTTTCCTTATACCCGATTCCAAAAAAAAACCTGCACACCGTTCCTGGAGCGCAACGGTGCCGGCCGGGGGTGGGGTGGGTTGGAATGGCGTCCGAGCTGCTCCCTGGAAGCAAAGAACGAAGGCAGGGCCAGGAGAAGGGGCTGCCTGCCTCCCTCCTCTCGGGCTATCCATCACGGGAAGAGCAAATAAAACTGGCTGGTTAATGGCCCGGAGGTAAGTGCAGAGCGATGGAGCTCACGAGTAATTGGTGGTTTTTCGGTGCCAATGGGGTGGATGGGTATATCAATCAGGGAGGACTGAGGGTCAGCAGACAGAACCTGGGCAGGCATTTGTGATGTTGGCAACGCGGCCCGACAGGGAGACTTCTGGGGGCACCTTCCAAGCGTGCCTCAGCCTTTCCAGATACACCCTCCCCTCGCCAGCATATTAGGAAGTCTCCTGACGTATGGTTCATGAGAACCTGCCAAAAAGAGCCCTGCTTTTTCTCAGTTCTCTCTGCAGTGCACTTTCTCTCTCTCTCTTTCTCTCATGTAAGCCGGAAATGAGATTCATCCCATCCTCCTTCCCAACTGAACGCTCCTCTCCGCCCCCCAAGGGAACGTGGCTTCCTAGAAACTTGCTTGGGGAATTTCTCTCTCTCGCGGCTTCAAATGCCAGGAATTCCACGGGTTCTGACATTTGCTCGCAGTGTGTAAAATCGAAGGAGGCTCGGAGGGAAACGTCTAAAACGTTGTGACATTTGCTGGTAAGCCATGCGTGGGAAACCTGCGGTCCATCTAGTCTGACCCCACGCAAGGCAGGAAGCCTTTGCCCAACATGGGACTCGAACCCACAGCCCTGAGATTTAAGAGTCTTGTGCTCTACCGACGGAGCTATCCCAGCCTTAATATGTACCATAATAACAAACAATAGCCCACCCACAGTTTAAAAGACTTACCCAAATCCTAGAATCCTAGAATTGTAGAGTGGGAAGGGACACCAGGGGTCATCTAGTCCAACCCCATGCAATGCAGGAATCTCAGCTAAAGCATCCATGGCAGACGGCCATCCAACTTCTGCTTAACAAGCACCAAGGAAGGAGAGTTCACAACCTCCCGAGGGAGACCCTTCCACTGCCGAACAGCTCTTACTGTCAGAAAGTTGTTCCTGATGTTTAGTCGGAATCTCCTTTCTTGTAACTTGAGGCCATGGGTTCGAGTCCTACCTTCCAGAGCAGGAGAAAACAAGCTTGCTCCATCCTCCATGCGGCAGCCCTTGAGATATTTGACGATGGCTATCCTATCTCCTCTCCGTGTCTTTTTTTCCAGGCTAAACATACCCAGCTCCTTCAACCGTTCCTCATCAGGCTTGGTTTCCAGACCCTTGGTCATCCTCTGCACACCTTCCAGCTTGCCAATACCTTTCTCAAATTGTGGTGCCCAGGCCTGGGAGAAGAGGGATGCTTTTGCCTGGCTCCCAGAGGGATTTAACGAAGGTGCTAGGTGAGTCTCCTTGAGCTCATCATCGTCATCCCTGAGCACTGGCCAGAGGTTCACAGCAACATCTGGATGGCCAGAGGTTCCTCACTCTTGCTGCCAGCCAACTGAGCGCTTTTGCCCTGCACCCAGTTTCCAACGGGGCAAGCCAGCTGGCTTCTGAGAAAGCCACAAGCAGGGCACGAAAGCCACAGCACTCCCTTGCTGCTAGTTCCCAGCGTCACGTATTCGTGGCTATACTGCTCCTGAATACGGGTGCTCCATTTTGATATCGTAACTAACAGAAGAAATCTTCTGGGGGTCCCTCCGTCCCATGACCTCTCTTCTCGAAGCCATCTAAGCCAGTGGATACCATCGCAACAAATGTCACAAGTGAATGGTGCGTCGCATACAGAATTCCCCCCATATGTCTCAATCTGGGATGCAGGTGGCGCTGTGGGTTAAACCACAGAGCCTAGGGCTTGCCGATCAGAAGGTCGGTGGTTCGAATCCCCGCGACGGAGTGAGCTCCCGTTGCTCGGTCCCAGCTCCTGCCAACCTAGCAGTTTGGAAGCACGTCAAAGTGCAAGTAGATAAATAGGTACCACTGTGGCGGGAAGGTAAACGGTGTTTCCGTGAGCTGCTCTGGTTCGCCAGAAGCGGTTTAGTCATGCTGGCCACATGACCCGGAAGCTGAACGCTGGCACCCTCGGCCAGTAAAGCAAGATAAGCACCACAACCCCAGAGTCGTCCACGACTGGACCTAATGGTCAGGGGTCCCTTTACCTATGTCTCAATTGCAACTTTTGCCGATAAAAGTGTAGGGTCAAAAGGCAAACTTCGCCAGCTGAGAACTTCAGACGTTTCCCACCAAGCCTCTTAAAAACTGCCCGCAAATGTTTGTTAGCTTATCTTTTTATACACAGCTATAAATATATAGCATGTACACATATGTTTATATAGTAGGAATCCGTGAAGTGTTTCACAAGACCCACATTTCTAGCGGACAGTGTTATGTCTGGGACGAGCCATATATTTAAGGTGAGTATACCCTGCAGAAATGATCTATAACTCAAGGAAGCACTAACCTGGTCCAGATTCAAAACCTGAAATTATCCAGGCCGGGGAGAGGAGGGAGGCAGGAAGTGACCAGCCCTGCAAAACCAGAAAGCTGGCCTCGGAAAACCCATCAAGCTGCTCTCTTTTGCTGGTCCTGTTCTAACCGCCTTTTGCAAGTGAAGTTCCTCCCATCACTTGCCGCCACACCAGGATAAAGGAGCCAAAGGGCAGTAGCTCAATGGTAGCGTGTCTAATTTGGGCCTAAATTGTCCTGGGTTCAATCTCCAATGGCAGGGGCTGGAAATGTCTTTTATTTATTCACCACCTTTTTCCTCCAAGGAGCTCAAGGTGGCGTACGTAGCTCTGCCCACCATCTCATTTACCTCCCCCCCCCCCTGCGACGAACCTCCACTTCAGACTCTCCCCTCGTTACTAAGTGAATTTTTAATCAGGTGTTCTGGGTCAAACTACAATCCATCCCACCTGTCCCTCTGAGGTCCGTCTGTTATTTCAATCCCCTTTTATCTATAATCTGGGGATCCCTTAGTAACGGGAGTTTTCCTGTCCAGCGGCCGTGGCCGGTTATATCCTCTGCTCAGGGCTTCAGGGGTTAACCTCTCCTTTGCCTACAGTTCGGGGTCTCTCTTTCACTAGATCCCTCACTATATCAGTTAGCTGAGCCCTCTTAGCAACTCCGTGGCAATACCAGGGTTTCCGCCCGCTAGCCCCTCCTGAGGGAACTCCAAGACACAAACTATCACCCTTCAGTTTAGTTTTGTCCTTTCCCTGAGTTCACCTCCTCAAGAGCCTATATAACTCGCTGGACCAAATGAACGACGATATTTTCTTAGCTCAACAATAAAAGAGGTCTTTATTTCTTACAGAACATAACGGTTTCAGTGATGGTTCATAAGCTTAGTTTCATAACAGTGTAAACTCTTTCAGCAACAAATACACATCTTCAAGGATCCTAACCTAACCTAAACCTAACCTGGCCCCACACCCTCCTTCTTCCAGTCACCACTCTCTCCTCACGTTAACGGCTGCTCCCTCCTTTTAAAGAGCGGAATGTCCCGCCTCCCAAGGGGTATCTGCCACTCAAACTGGGGAGCCCATTAACTCATAAAACACCGTGGGTCTCTGAACAGCCCCTAACTTAGATCTGATTCATTACAACAACAGCCCTGCGAGGTAGGTTGAGCCAGGAGGGAGAGCGGCTGTCCCCTGGCAAATTTCGAAGGCAGATTCCTACCTGCTGTATTTCTGCACGTGTCCAGATGCTGGTTAATGGCACAGGAGCAGGGCCAGAAGAGAGAGGGGAGAGGGAAAGGATAGCAACCCTAACGGAGATGGTTTCATACACGCCTAAAAGTGTTGTGTGTGTTTGTGTGGAAGGAAATGGCAGATTCCTCATTCTCTCCAGATGCAAAGAAGCTTCCTGCTGGATTAAAGGCTTGGCATTTTCCGAAAAGACGTCGATCCTACAAAGCTCTCTCCCACACGCTCTCTCCAAACGGCACGGAAGCACGGGTTGCTTTCTTTCAAAACAAAGAAATAAATAAAAACCCACTGGAGTCGCGGCAAAGGCCCTCATCTGTCTTGGTCTGGCTGTCTTCTTCTCTGGCGATCCCTCGTAGAGCGGGAAGGACCTGTCATCGAATATTGGAAGTCGGTGCTGTGTCTTTGGCAAATCCCTAAGATCTCTTTGGCCACAGGCCTGCAGTCAAGGGAGGCTAGATCCCAGGAATTTATATTTCAAAAGCAGAGTCTTCTTCTTTGGCGATTACTCATAGCTGAGTAAGATTGTCCTCCATGAACACGGTTTTAACAGTGAGTCCGTAAGTGACTGTGGAGGCCAATTCTGGACCCACACGCCCTTCCACAGTGGAGAAATAGGTTTCCGGGCAGGAGTTGATCACGGTGAGGGTTTACCAAGCGTGCCTTCCTCTTAGCACGTTTCTCCCTTGTGTCCTGAGTTCGAGCGTCTTCAAAGCCCACGACACCTTTGGTCAAGGCTGTTCTCCAACTGGAGTGCTCGCAGGCCAGTGTTTCCCAGTTGTTGGTGGTTATACTACATTTTTAAAGATTTGCCTTGTGAGAGTCTTTGAACCTCGTTTGTTGACCACCCAGAATTACACTTTCCATTTTTAAGTTCGGAATAAAGACAATCATCAGGCATTGCTTTGGAAGACGATCATCATTTTAATTTTATTTATTTTTTGTAAACAATTAACTGCATTAGCAGGATTAATTTAACCCAAGCTGTTAGACTATTAAGCTATTGGGAATGTAGAGAAAAATGATTATAAGGAATGACAGAGGGGATTCAGTAGCGAAAGTGATTTCTGAAGAAAGCACAAAGTGAGGGGGGAGGGAATTCAAACTATGTACCACATTTTTTGCTCCATAGGGCGCACCTCGTTTTTAGAGGAGGAAAAACAGGGAAAAAATTCTTTTCCTCCTCTAAAAGGCTGGGGGGGGGGGGAAGGCTGAGGGATACTGCTGGTTCTTCCCCGCCAACCCCGATCGCAAAAACAAGCCTGCTTGGGTGAATGGGGTTGGCGGGGAGCAACCAGCAGCATCCCTCCGCTGCCGCCCCCCACCTCCGCTGTGTTCAGGGGTGACAGAGAGTGAAAGAAAGAGGGAGAAGGAAGGAAGGAAGGAAGGAAGGAAGGAAGGGGTGAGAGAGAAAAAGAGAGAGAGAGAGAGAGGAAGAGAGAGGGAGGGAGGGAGGGAGAGAGGGAGGGAGGGAAGGAAGGAAGGAAGGAAGGAAGGAAGGAAGGGGTGAGAGGGGGAAGGAAGGAAGGAAGGAAGGAAGGAAGGAAGGAAGGAAGGAAGGAAGGTGTGTGTGTGTGTGAGTGAGTGAGAGAGAGAGAGGAAGAGAGAAAGAAGGAGGGAGGGAGGGAAGAGAGAGAGAGAAGGAAGGAAGGAAGGAAGGAAGGGGTGAGAGAGAAAAAGAGAGAGAGAGAGAGAGGAAGAGAGAGGGAGGGAGGGAGGGAGAGAGGGAGGGAAGGAAGGAAGGAAGGAAGGAAGGAAGGAAGGAAGGAAGGGGTGAGAGGGGGAAGGAAGGAAGGAAGGAAGGAAGGAAGGGGTGAGAGAGAAAAAGAGAGAGAGAGGAAGAGAGAGGGAGGGAGGGAGAGAGGGAGGGAAGGAAGGAAGGAAGGAAGGAAGGAAGGGGTGAGAGGGGGAAGGAAGGAAGGAAGGAAGGGGTGAGAGGGGGAAGGAAGGAAGGAAGGAAGGAAGGAAGGGGTGAGAGAGAAAAAGAGAGAGAGAGAGAGAGAGAGGAAGAGAGAGGGAGGGAGGGAGGGAGGGAGAGAGGGAAGGAAGGAAGGAAGGAAGGAAGGAAGGAAGGGGTGAGAGGGGGAAGGAAGGAAGGAAGGAAGGAAGGAAGGAAGGAAGGAAGGAAGGAAGGTGTGTGTGTGTGTGTGAGTGAGTGAGAGAGAGAGAGGAAGAGAGAAAGAAGGAGGGAGGGAGGGAAGAGAGAGAGAGAAGGAAGGAAGGAAGGAAGGAAGGAAGGAAGGAAGGGGTGAGAGAGAAAAAGAGAGAGAGAGGAAGAGAGAGGGAGGGAGGGAGAGAGGGAGGGAAGGAAGGAAGGAAGGAAGGAAGGAAGGAAGGAAGGAAGGAAGGGGTGAGAGGGGGAAGGAAGGAAGGAAGGAAGGAAGGGGTGAGAGAGAAAAAGAGAGAGAGAGAGAGAGAGGAAGAGAGAGGGAGGGAGGGAGGGAGAGAGGGAAGGAAGGAAGGAAGGAAGGAAGGAAGGAAGGAAGGAAGGAAGGGGTGAGAGGGGGAAGGAAGGAAGGAAGGAAGGAAGGAAGGAAGGAAGGAAGGAAGGAAGGAAGGTGTGTGTGTGTGTGTGTGTGTGTGAGTGAGTGAGAGAGAGAGAGGAAGAGAGAAAGAAGGAGGGAGGGAGGGAAGAGAGAGAGAGAAGGAAGGAAGGAAGGAAGGAAGGAAGGAAGGAAGGAAGGAAGGGGTGAGAGAGAAAAAGAGAGAGAGAGAGAGAGAGGAAGAGAGAGGGAGGGAGGGAGGGAGGGAGGGAAGGAAGGAAGGAAGGAAGGGGTGAGAGGGGGAAGGAAGGAAGGAAGGAAGGAAGGAAGGAAGGAAGGAAGGAAGGTGTGTGTGTGTGAGTGAGTGAGAGAGAGAGAGGAAGAGAGAAAGAAGGAGGGAGGGAGGGAAGAGAGAGAGAGAAGGAAGGAAGGAAGGAAGGAAGGAAGGAAGGAAAGAAAGAAAGAAAGAAAGAAAGAAAGGGGGAGACGGAGAGAGAAGGAAGGAAGGAAGGAAGGAAGGAAGGGGTGAGAGAGTGAAAGAGAGAGGGAGAAGGAAGGAAGGAGAGAGAGAGAGAGAGGGAAAGAAGGAGGGAGGGAAAGAGAGAGAGAAGGAAGGAAGGAAGGAAGGAAGGAAGGGGTGGGGTGTGTGTGTGCGAGAGAGAGAGAGAGAGAAGGAAGGGAGGGAGAAAGAAAGAAAGAAAGAAAGAAAGAAAGAAAGAAAGGGGGAATGAAGCCTGCTCTTGCGAGTGGTGGTGGTGGGATGAGCGCCCCGAAAGGAGAGCTTTCGGGGTACTGATCCCGTCGCCACCTCTCGCAGGGGCAACCATGTCTCCCTTCTCCCCGGCTCGCTGTGGGGTGAGAGGAGGGAAAGCGCCCCAGACGGAGCCCTCCCTCGCCTCTCGCCCCAAAACAGCGGGGCTGGCCAGGAGCTAAGTGGCTGCTGCCCAGCCCAGCTGCTCTGCCGCTGGTGGCAGCGACAGAGAATTTCGGGTTGCTGCCCCCTCCCCACCGCTGGGAGCCATGGCTCCGGTGGCAATGGCATCCCTCCGCTCAAGGGATCCCGCTGCCGTCCAATGCCTTCACTTCATAGGACGCACAGACATTTCACCTTCGTTCTCAGGAGGGAAAAAGTGCATATTACGGAGCGAAAAATTCAGTATGTATTTTGGATGTTTTTTTTTTTTAAAAAAAATAGTTTGTTGTAAAAGTGAAAATTGAAAAATATATATTTTTTAAAAAAATCAAATCCACACTTCGGACAAGGGACTCACTTGGGTGACCGGGTTGCAGCCACAATTTCTCAGCCTAACCTACCTCGCAGGGTTGTGGTACAGATAAAATGGGGAGGAACAAAACCGTGTGTGCCAACTTGATCTCCAAATAGGGTGATAAATGCCGTGAACAAACAAACAAAAATAAATTGGTTTGCTGCAGGACTTTGGTTTGTGAGGACAGGGACCACGAAGGATGTCCTTTCTCTTCTCCCTGGAGGGCTCAGAGCTCCTGAAGGAGTAGCTGTCTCTTTTCCTGGAATCAGATCCAAGCCTGTAGCTCTGACTCACAGGCATGCGAAATATTCAAGGAATGCAGCTTGCTGAAAAGCAAGCTGTCATCTCAGCCCACCATCCGGGAACCAGGCGGCAGAACAGCTGGGCTATATTGGACAACTTCTCAGGGCGACTAGAAGTTCTTAACTAGGTGCCAATTTCCACTGAAATCCGGTGTCCCTGCAAGAACACACCAGAGCTCTGGCGCGTCTTCCATTCAGCCCAACTGGGTTTGCCGAAAAGGTCCTTGAGAATTATCCCCATGTTTTTGTTTAAGAAACAAAACTGGAAAGATGCAACCGTCCTATTTCCTCTTTGCTGTAAATATTTGCTAGGCGTTCACTGAAGCGACTCCATCCAAGGAGAGTTGAAAAGCAGAATTCTAAAATAACAAGGATGGTGACTCAGTGTAGCTGGGACGCAGATTGTTCCGCAAGTCTCTTGACTGGGTGGAAACGTTTTGCACCCTGAGAAGCACAGTTTCCAGAAAGGGGGGGGGGGAGACAGATAGCAAGTTTTTAGCTCTTTGGGTTGCTAAATATCTATTGCACTGTTCTCTGTTCCTCTATATCAGAAGCTGAATACTGCCTTCAGTTTTATAATAATAATAATAATAATAATAATAATAATAATAATAATAATAATAATAATAATAAATTTGAATTTCTTCTTTCTTCTTTGGCAATCACTCGTAGCCGAGTAAGATTGTCTTCCATGAACACGGCTTTAACAGTGAGTCCGTAAGTGACTGCGGAGGCCAATTCTGGATGCACATGTCCTTCCACAGTGGGGACATAGGTTTCCGGGCGGGAGTTGATCATGGCGAGGGTTTGCCCAGCGTGCCTTCCTCTTAGCATTTCTCCCTTGTGTCCTGAGTTCAAGTGTATTCAAAGCCTTGGTAAAGGCTGTTCTGCAGTTGGAGCGCTCACAGGACAGCGTTTCCCAGTTGTCAATGTTTATACTACTTTTTTTTTAGATTTCCTTTGAGACAGTCTTTAAACCTCTTTTGTTGACCACCAGCATTACGCTTTCCATTTTTAAGTTCAGAATAGAGTAGTTGCTTTGGAAGACGATCCTCAGGCATACATACACACAACATGACCAGTCCAACGAAGTTACAATCATAGAATCACCCTTGATCTAGATGCTATACTCCTATTGATGCAGCCCAGAACTGCATTGGCTTTTTTAGCTGCTGCATCACACTGTTGATGTTGAAGAATCTGGGGATCTTTGCTTCTTCCAGTACACTGGTATTAGTTCGCCTGTCTTCCCATGTGATGTGTAAAAATTAACGGAGACGCCGCCAATGGAATATTTCGAGGAGTTGGAGATGGCGTTTACATAGCTGTCAACTTTCCCCTTTTCTTGCGAGGAATCCTATTCGGAATAAGGGAATTTCCCTTAAAAAGGGGGAAAAGTTGACAGCTATGTGTTTATTTGAATTTATATGCCACCCTATGCCCACAGGTCTTGGGGCAGTTCAACAATTAATAACAGCAATTTATGAACAACCATTAATAACCAGGTCTCTTGGACTCACCTTGACCAGAAGCTCGTAGCGTGGAATCCGCTGAACCGGCTTGATCATGAGGTCTGAAAGTGCCTGCTTTTCCTTGTTTTCCCTCATGCTTTGCTGAAAGAACATGAAGATCAGGTTTGTTTGTTGTTGTTTTTTTTTTAAAAAAATACTTTTCAGGTTTATACATTTCAATAATTTTGCAGTCATTTTAACATTTCAAAACTTGACTTCCTCCCTCCTCTCTCTTTCTGCGGTTCCTTGAATGTATTTTTAAATATTTTCTGCATATCCAAATTAACTTAATTTGCTCATTTATTCATCTACTTTATATACTCTTACGAAGCTGCAGGTTATTACAACAACCCTGCCGATGATCCAGTTATGATGTTCTTATCTGTTTGCAATCTGTTTGCAAATATTCAATAAAGCATTCCCACTCTTTAATAAAAGTTGATTTCTTTATTTTTCCGGTAAGATTCGCCATCGGAACATGAAGATAAAGGTTAATGGGGAACATAGCATTGTGTAAAGAATTTTAAGGTCATATATAAAAAATTTAAATGTTCATAACTATATATATAAACCACATGTCTGAAACCCCACAGATTAGGTCCTGAATGAATTGACCTCAATATTTCCCGGAAAGGTCAAAGTGGGAAATCTCCCCATTGTCTCTTTCCTCACAAATCCTTCCATACTTCCAGTTACAGGTAGGTAGCCGTGTTGGTCTGCCATAGTCAAAACAAAATATAAAATAAAAAAATCCTTAGTTGGTCTCTAAGGTGCTACTGGAAGGATTTTTTGATTTTATATTTTGTTCTCGCAAGTCCTGTCCTCACAAATCCTGTCTTATAGCAGCCAAATTTGCTGTTGCCTAACCCTGTCCTGGCTTATGCTCCAAACACTATGTCTGAAGCTCTTATGTTTAAGTAGAAAAAGATTTTAGGAATTTGTACTCCAAACCTTCCTGAATTATTGTTTCCTTTAAAGCATTAAAACTGAATACTTTTATTTTATTATACTTTTATCCCATCAGAAGTCAAGGGAATAAACAACTACCTGACATTCAGAAAATACCTGAAGGCAGCCCTGTTTAGGGAAGTTTTAAAACTGTGATATTTTAAATGTATTTTAATGTTTGGTGGAAGCCGCCCAGAGTGGCTGGGGAGACCCAGCCAGATGGGCGGGGTACAAATAAATTATTATTATTATTATTATTATTATTATTATTATTATTATTATTATTAGCACATTCAAGATATGAACAGGGTGTGAGCCTATGACCTGTTACTTAGATTCAGGAATTAAGTGAGAGCTGGACCATAAAGAAGGCTGATCGCCGAAGAATTGATGCTTCTGAATTATGGTGCTGGCGGAGACTCTTGAGAGTCCCATGGACTGCAAAAAGATCAAACATATCCATCCTTAAAGAAATCAGCCCTGAGTGCTCACTGGAAGGACAGATCCTGAAGCTGAGGCTCCAGTACTTTGGCCACCTCATGAGAAGAGAAGACTCCCCGGAAAAGACCCTGATGTTGGGAAAGATGGAGGGCACAAGGAGAAGGGGACGACAGAGGATGAGATGGTTGGACAGTATTCTTGAAGCTACCAACATGAGTTTGGCCAAACTGCGGGAGGCAGTGAAGGATAGGCGTGCCTGGCGTGCTCTGGTCCATGGGGTCACGAAGAGTCGGACACAACTGAACGACTGAAAAACAACAGCAACAATAACAAAAGAGTGGCCAAACCCAGATAACGCAAACAGGTAACTTGCCAGACAGGAGATAAACAATGCACTCAGATTTCTGTTGGAGACTGCTTTTTCTGTGATGTAGGTATGATGTATCTGGGGGGTGGTCCTGGAGAAGGACCCCTTTTAATTTTTATAACAGCATCTTGGTGGAGTCTTGGTGACTTAACAGACTATTCTCAAGAAGTGTGCATGCACATGAAAGTATCTGAAGAAGTGTGCATGCACACGAAAGCTCATACCAAGAACAAACTTAGTTGGTCTCTAAGGTGCTACAGGAAGGATTTTTTAAAAAAATTTTTATTTTATTTAGACTATTCTCAAGACATAAAACATGGAGGCAATAGGCTCCGACCCAGGGGTTGTGGTGCCTAGGATGGGCTGGGTCTAAATGCTTCATTTTACAAGCTAAGCCGAGAGGAGAAGATCTGAACCAGGGTTTGTTTTGGACAGCCACCTGTCAGGGAATCTTTAGCTGTGATTCCTGCATTGCAGGGGGTTGGAAGAGATGACCCCCGGGGGTCCCTTCCAGCTTTATGATTCCTGTCCCAGGTTTTGACTGTGCTAGAGAAGAATTAAGAGGCTACCTTATAAGTAAAGGGACACCTGACCATTAGGTCCAGTCGCGGATGACTCTGGGGTTGCGGCACTCATCTCGCTCTATAGGCCGAGGGAGCCAGCGTGCAGCTTCCGGGTCATGTGGCCAGCATGAGAAAGCCGCTTCTGGCGAACCAGAGCAGCGCACGGAAACGCCGCTTACCTTCCCACCAGAGTGGTACCTATTTATCTACTTGCACTTTGACATGCTTTCGAACTGCTAGGTGGGCAGGAGCTGGGACCGAGCAACGGGAGCTCAACCCGTCGCAGGGATTCGAACCGCCGACCTTCCGATCGGCAAGCCCTATAGGCTCTGTGGTTTAACCCACAGTGCCACCCGCATCCCAAGAGGCTACCGTATGTGCTGGCAATGCAAAATTATCAAAAAGGCCTGGGGAAAGACATATGAAGATTTGAAGAAAATCTGGGAAAGGATTGTTGTTAAAAAAAAATGAAGTTATGATATTGAGATGTACAGGACCTGACGGATTGTTTGAGCGAAAGACTTTGTTCCGATATACGAGACCGGATGCCGGGCCCAGACCAGCCAGCCCCTATGGAAGGAGGAAGAAGCCTCGGCCAAAGAAGATAAAGAAGAAGAAAAATAAGAAGACTGGCAAAATTAATTACTGAACTGTGCAGGACAAATTATAACAAAAAAGGGCAACTATTTAAGGCATATTCTTTAAAGCTCTGTGTATAGATTTTTACAGTGGTATAACTTTTAAAAGTCACTTGAAATAGGATGAAGAAGGTTTTAAAATTAGATTAAGTATATAAGATCATGGCCGCTGGTCCCATCACCTCCTGGCAAATAGAAGGGGAAGAAGTGGAGGCAGTGAGAGATTTCACTTTCTTGGGCTCCATGATCACTGCAGATGGTGACAGCAGTCACGAAATTAGAAGACGCCTGCTTCTTGGGAGGAAAGCAATGACAAACCTAGACAGCATCTTAAAAAGCAAAGACATCGCCTTGCCGACAAAGGTCCGTATAGTTAAAGCTATGGTTTTCCCAGTAGTAATGTACGGAAGTGAGAGCTGGACCATAAAGAAGGCTGATCACTGAAGAATTGATGCTTTTGAATTATGGTGCTGGAGGAGACTCTTGAGAGTCCCACGGACTGCAAAAAGATCAACAATATCCATCCTTAAAGAAATCAGCCCTGAGTGCTCATTGGAAGGGCAGATCATGAAGTTGAGGCTCCAGTACTTTGGCCACCTCATGAGAAGAGAAGACTCCCTGGAAAAGACCCTGATGTCGGGAAAGATGGACAGTGTTCTCGAAGCGACTGGCATGAGTTTGGCCAAACTGCGGGAGGCAGTGGAAGACAGGAGTGCCTGGCGTGCTCTGGTCCATGGGGTCACGAAGAGTTGGACACGACTAAACGACTAAACATTATTATTATTATTATTATTATTATTATTATTATTATTATTATTATTTCTTGAATTGATCAGGTGAGTGTTCTCCTTTCGAAAGAGGCAGGTGGAATCTCCATGGTTGCTTATAGCATAATGTTGAATGATGAGATGGTTGGAAAGTGTTCTCGAAGCGACTGGCATGAGTTTGGCCAAACTGCGGGAGGCAGTGGAGGATAGGGGTGCCTGGCGTGCTCTGTTCCATGGGGTCACAAAGAGTCGGACACGACTGAACAACAACAACAACAACAACAACATATAAGATTTTATGGACGTGCATGAACAAGTGTATTATAATGAGACCAAGATGGGGAGTGGAGGGAAGTCGACCAAAATTATGGTTTAATTTGGTTATGACCCCCCCCTTTTTTAGTTTTGTTATTTTTTGGAAAATCAATGAAATGTCATCAAAAATTAAACAAACAAACAAACAAACAAACAAACATTTCTGTCCTACCTCCAGGAACTTCATAAACGCTGGCCTGGCTTCCTTGGCGATCCTCACAGCATCTTTGGCATTCAGGAAGTTATCGATGTAGGCGGAGTAAATGTTCACCAGGATGTCTTTGGAAAACTAGGGGGAGGAGCGAGACAAAAGGCTTCCTGAGACACGCAGACAAATTTCCCTCTTAAGTCGTAGAAAGTGGGGAGGTGTGAACGACAACAAAAAGAGAATTTCAGTCCCTGGGGGTTATCACTTTTCAAACAAGCAAACATGAATTAGCATCGCTGATTGGCCAAGATGTTTAAGAATAGTTGAGAGGTCAGCTGGAGGTGTAAAAATGGGGTAGGTACATTTATGCACATGTGGGTGGCTTCCAACAGAATATTAAAATACAACAGTCTATTAAACATTAAAAGCTTCCCTAAACAGGGCTGCCTTCAGATGTCTTCTAAAAGTCAGGTAGTTGTTTTTCTCTTTGACACCTGGTGGGAGGGCGTTCCACAGGGCGGGCGCCACCACCGAGAAGGCCCTCTGCCTGGTTCCCTGTAACTTGGCTACTTGCAGTGAGGGAACCGCCAGAAGGCCCTCAGCGCTGGACCTCAGTGTCCGGGCAGAACGATGCAGGTGGAGATGTTATTGTTTTAGTTAAATAAATTGTTTAATATGTTTACGATTATTTTTCTCCTTCCAATAAAGTATAGCAGAAAAGTTGTCAAAATATAAAGTTAACTTATTAAAACCAGTACGGTGTAGTGGTTAAGAGCTGTAGACTCATAATCTGGTGAACCGGGTTCGCGTCTCCGCTCCTCCACATGCAGCTGCTGGGTGACCTTGGGCTAGTCACACTTCTCTGAAGTCTCTCAGCCCCACTCACCTCACAGAGTGTTTGTTGTGGGGGAGGAAGGGAAAGAAGAATGTTAGCCGCTTTAAGACTCCTTTGTCTATGTATTTCTAATACTATAACCAAATCAGTCATTTTTGATATAATTGTAAAACTACTCTGGAAAATTTTTATTCCAAATACGAAAACTTTATCTGGTTGTAAATATTAAGCTGATGCCAGGAAGAATGAGGCTTTCTGTAAAAAAAGAAAAAAAAAGATTTAAATCAAGTCTTACCGACTAGTGATTTAAATCGTGATTTAAATCGAGTTGATTTAAATCTAATCTACCCTGCACCAGAACTTCCGCACGTGTCACAGAATTTAGCCCCTTGGAAATCCACACGGCCGTCTTCAGGTTTCTAGTCCTCTGCGTGCTTTTGAAGGCTGGGTAGCCATAAGGGGAAGCGGAGGGTCAGAGGGAACTCGGCACATGTTTTGTCTCCCTGCTTCCACTGCACAACCACCCACGCACCCAGGCAATCCTTTTCGAATCAGGCTCCTTGAAAAAACAACCATTACAGAAAGAAAGCTGTGGCACAAGGCCGCACCCGATCCATCAAAGGGCAGGAAGGCTGAGAGACAGCAAAAGGTTAAAGCTGACCGCAAGTCCAGAGGTAGCATTATTTTCAATTTACGATGTGGTGGAAGGTTCGCAGGCTATGAAGGACACGCTCACAAATTTGTTGGCAGCTGCACAAATTATTATAGCTAGGAAGTGGAAGGGGAAAGCAGAATATAAAACGGAAGAATGGTATGAAGAGGTGTGGGGTATAGCTATTCACGATAAATTGACACGTGGCATTAAGGTAAGACGGGGAATATGCAGGAGGAATGATTTTGAGGAGATATGGAAGGTGTTTGTAGAATGCGCACTGTTAAAATGGAAAGGGGTCTAACCATCGCAAGAGGTGTTGAAATTTTGGGAGGTTGGATAGTTACAATGGAATGGTCTTGGTGGTGGGGTGCATGTGTTTATTCTTATTTATTTATGATGATTACTTTGTGAAAATAAAATAAAATAAAATAAAAAACAGAATAGAATAGAATAGAATAGAACAGAACAGAATGGAATACAGTGTTACCTTGGTTTATGAATTTAATCCATTCCGGAAGTCCGTTCTTAAACTAAAGCTTGGTTCTTAAACCAAGGCGTGCTTTCCCATAGCAGCGGGGGACTCAATTTAGAAATGGAACACACTCAACATGTTCTGCTTCCAAGGCAAAGTCCACAAACCAAAACACCTACTTCTGGGTGTGACGATCACCCAAACTTAGGATTAGCATAGAAGGAGTTAAAAGGGAATAACCAGTAAGAACCTTTAGGGGGCGGAGTTGTGTGGGCTATATAAACCCCTCCTAGGGAAGGCAGGGGGTCTTGCCTTTTGTCAGGGTCTTGGTCTTTGTCTTGGTCTTGGGGGCTTCTATGGGTATTGAGAGGTTGGAAGGAGGGTGGCAAGGGAAGGAGTAGGAACAGAGGTGGGAGAAATCGTTGGGCACTGTTGTTAGCAAGAACACAACCAAGAAAGAACCGTTTATTCAGAAACCACATGCTTATGTACTAAACTTCAAATAAAACAGTTTTGTTCCAATATTCTCCTTGACTGAACTGAGTGAAGTAAATACCAGACAGACTGGTTGGTGGCAGCGGTTAATTAACAAAGTGGTGAGCGCAGGTATCAACGGACCGTTAAACGTCTGGGGGACCTGTGCAGGTTGAGCGAACCGCCACACTGGGTTTGCAGCGTTCTTAATCCAAGTTGTTCATAAATTTATCTGAAGAATATCTGAAGAAGTGTGCATGCACACGAAAGCTCATGCCAATAACAAACTTAGTTGGTCTCCAAGGTGCTGCTGGAAGGAATTATTTTTATTCTGTTTCGACTATGGCAGACCAACACGGCTACCTACCTGTAACTATAAACTAAGCTGTTCTTAAACCAAGGTACCACTGTAGAATAGAATAGATTAATAGATGCCAGAAAGCCCGGCATCCTTTGGGCTAAGTACCGGTAACCCAGGAAAGCTCAAACACCAGCTCCTTGATCAGAGGTTGTGTGTGCCAGAGGTTGTGTGTGTGTGTGTGCGTTGTCGGAAAGGCTGAACTCACAGACTGCACCAGGATGTCCCCCACTTTCTGCTTCTCGCTCCAGCTCTGCACGCACTCAGTGATCTGCTCCAGGAACTCCTCGTGGTGATCCAGCAGCTCGGGGATCTGATCAAAGATCTCGTCCACCAGGGCGGGATCGCAGAGGATGGCATTTTCCGGCAGCTTCAAGGGCTTCATGTAACCCTGGAAAGGGAAGGAGAGACGGAAGGGAAGACATTTAGGAGACAGGAAGATGCCCGATACCAAGACTCACCCAATTCAATACCGATTGATTGATTGATTGATTGGTTGTAATTCTATGCCGCTTTTCATTCAAATGAATCTCAAAGCGGCTTACAACTGATAAACAACCATAACGTAATAAAACATAATAGCACATCGCGAATATAGCATACGTCGTATTAACTTCAAACCATGTTGTTGGTTTGTTTCCCGAAACTGCAGTTAAGTCTAAACCGCATTTTAAGGTTAGCTCATAATGACACACTGATGAAACACTAGAGATGTAAAATTTCCAGAAATTTTGAAGCTCGGGGGAAAAAACCCCGGTTTTTTTCTGGGGGGAAACGGAAATTTTCAGAAAAATTGAATTTTTTTTTGCTACATTAGCACTTCTTTTTTCTTTTCCAGATTGAAAGTCATTCTGTTACTTTAGAAACATAAAATATAACTATGGACAATTTTGATGGGCGTAAAATTATCACAACTAACATATTAAAAATATAGCGTATCCAAACAATTATTCATATTTCCTCTCCACAGTATTTTTTTAAAAAAATTCTCATGAAAAAACTGAAGAAGGAAGTGGGACTAAATTTCAATGAATGGGCATGAAATTTAATCAGAATAATTTTCTGAGCTGTAACGATCAGTATCAGTTTCAGTTTCTGCTTCTGCATCTACTCTGTTGTGTCTGTCATTATCACAGTTATTGAACTGAAGATTTGCTTGGATTGAAACAATTTTTTTTCAATTTTTCGGGGGGAAAAAGGCTTCAGGAAAAAAACGGGGGGGGGGGACAGGGACAGGTTTTTTTCTGAATTTTTCCGTCCCCCCCCCCCGGCCTTCACATCTCTATGAAACACGGTATAGACAATTAACAAATCATAATAATAAGTAATCAAAAACAGAAATAAAAGAGGTGAGGGGCATTGGGTGCGTGTTAAGCCAATCCACAGTTTAGTGTTACATTCGAAACAGACCAAAACTCGGGCTGCTCCCACTGCAGCTATATAACTTTTAAAAGGTGGAGGAAACATTCAGCGTCTCGTAGGCATTTAAAAAGCTAATCAAAACTGGATTGCTTCTTTGCTGCCCTTGACTCTCCTCTTCAAAGATGTCACCTCCGAATGAGTCAGCAGCATTTCCAGGAATTTCACTGTGCCGTATTAAAGGCTCCTGAGTTGTAATTATCTCCTCCCCCTGTCCTTCGAGCGCACAAAGCAGTTGCTCTTTTTAGCTCTCCACTTCGGAGAGATTCGATGGGTTTGCCTTTGTGCCATCCAATTAACGCCCCCCCCCCTGTCCTCTGCTTTAAAAAAGCCTGGCACCGAAAAGGTTGGCACGCCCTGTCCCGAGGCTCTCCAATGACGACAACCCAGAATTCTGAATAAGCGCAACTTTGAGAAAATGCCGCCGATCCAGGCTATCGAGAGCTGGAATCGGACTTCCAAAGAGCAAAAATCAGAACCTGATTCCTTGTCTCTGCTAGGCCTGGGAGATTTTTCGCTCCATAAGATGCACCTGACCATAAGATGCACCTAGTTTTCAGAGGAGGAAATGGGGAAAGCCCCCTTTTCTGGGATAAGCTCATGGTTGTGCAGCTTCTTTTGCAAAGGGGAAAAGCCCCGGTTTTTTTGAGGATCAGCTCAAAGTTGTTGAACTTACTTTGCAAAGGAGGAAAAATCCTGTTTTTATGGGGTTCAACTCAGAGTTTTGCAGCTTCTTTAGGAAAGGAAAGGGAGCCGTTTCTACAGTTTCCAGGCAGATAATCTAATCAGCCAGTCACAAGTCGCTGGGGAAACAGCTTCCATCTGCAGAACATTCAACAATGGAGGCCTAGGCAAGGGAGCCTGTGATCGACCACACATTTGCTCCATAAGACGCACAGACATAGAATCATAGAATCCTAGAGTTGGAAGAGACCACAAGGGCCGTCCAGTCCAACCCCCTGCCAAGCAGGAAACACCATCAAAGCATTCCTGACAGATGGCTGTCAAGCCTCCGCTTCAAGACCTCCAAAGAAGGAGACTCCACCACACTCCTTGGCAGCAAATTCCACTGCTGAACAGCTCTCACTGTCAGGAAGCTCTTCCTAATGTTTAGGTGGAATCTTCTTTCTTGTAGTTTGAATCCATTGCCCCGTGTCCGCTTCTCTGGAGCAGCAGAAAACAACCTTTCACCCTCCTCTATATGACATCCTTTGATATATTTGAACATGGCTATCATATCACCCATTAACCTTCTCTTCTCCAGGCTAAACATACCCAGTTCCCTAAACCGTTCCTCATAAGGCATCGTTTCCAGGCCTTTGACCATTTTGGTTGCCCTCTTCTGGACACCTTCCAGCTTGTCAGTATCCTTCTTGAACTGTGGTGCCCAGAACTGGACACAGTATTCCAGGTGAGCAGAATATAGTGGTACTATTACTTCCCTTGATCTAGACGCTATACTCCTATTGATGCAGCCCAGAACTGCATTGGCTTTTTCAGCTGCTGCATCACACTGTTGACTCATGTCAAGTTTGTGGTCTACCAAGACTCTTAGATCCTTTTCACATGTACTGCTCTCAAGCCAGGTATCACCCATCCTGTATTTGTGCCTTTCATTTTTTTTGCCCAAGTGTAGTACTTTGCATTTCTCTCTGTTAAAATTCATCTTGTTTGCTTTGGCCCAGTTTAATCTGTTAAGGTCATTTTGAAGTGTGATCCTGTCCTCTGGGGTATTAGCCACCCTTTCCAATTTGGTGTCATCTGCAAACTTGATCAGGATGCCCTGATCATTTTCGGAGGGAAAAAAGTGTGTCTTATGGAGAGAAAAAATACGGCATTCATATATCACCCAGGACTGGTGCGAGGGGCAGACCACGATGATGGCTTCGCTCAGCGGTATATCGCTGGTGAAACTGCCATTTCCTGAGTCCCTCTGCTCCCAGCGGCCGGCACGGCGAGGGGGGAAAAAGCTGGAGGCAGAGGGAATCCGGAGCGGTGGCGGTTTCACCGGCGATATACCGCTGAGTGAAACCGCCACCGCGGTCCGCCCTCATACCGCTGCAGAGGCAGAAACAAGCTGCGTTGCCGAGGCATCGATACAGCACGTTCTTCCCTCTGTTTCAACAAGCCCGATGTCCCTCCAGATTGAGCACGCTGGAGGGATTTGGGGCTTGCTGGACCAGGTGAGCCACTGGCTTGATCGGGGGTCAGCAAACTTTTTCAGGCCGGTCCACTGACCCTCAGACCTTGTGGGGGGGGGGGCGGACTAAAAAGAAGAATGAATTTCTATGCCCCTACAAATAACCCAGAGATGCATTTTAAATAAAAGCACACATTCTACTCATGTAAAAACACGCTGATTCCCGGACCGTCCACGGGTCGGATTTAGAAGGCGATTGGGCCGGATCCGGCCTTCGGGCCTTAGTTTGCCTACCCATGGGCTTGATCTTATCCTATAGGAAGCTGCCTTATTCTGAGTCAGAACATGGGGACATTTCACTCAGTTTTGTCTACACTGACTGGCAGGGTTTCAGGCAGGGAGACCCTCCCTTCCTTATCTGGAGATGCTGGGGGTTGAACCTGGGACCCTCTGCATGTAAGGCAGATGCTCTACCTCTGAGCCACAACCCTTTCTCGATGGAGTACAAAGGAGGGCCATGCGGCAGCTAGACTAGTGACTGGGAGCGGCCGCTGAGACCACATAACACTGGTCTTGAAAGACCTACATTGGCTCCCAGTACGTTTCCGAGCACAATTCAAAGTGTTGGTGCTGACCTTGAAAGCCCTAAACGGCCTCGGTCCTGTATACCGGAAGGAGCGTCTCCACCCCCATCGTTCAGCCCGGACACTGAGGTCCAGCGCCGAGGGCCTTCTGGCGGTTCCCTCCCTGCAAGAAGTGAGGTTACAGGGAACCAGGCAGAGGGCCTTCTCGGTGGTGGCACCCGCCCTGTGGAACGCCCTCCCATCCGATGTCAAGGAAATAAACAACTATCTGACTTTTAGAAGACATCTGAAGGCAGCCCTGTTTAGGGAAGCTTTTAATGTTTGATGTTTCATTGTTTTTTTAATATTCTGTTGGGAGCTGCCCAGAGTGGCTGGGGAGACCCAGCCGGATGGGACGGGTATAAATAATAAATTATTATTATTATTATTATTATTATTATTATTATTATTATTATGGTTTACAGATTAAAAGGACTCAGAGCATTAAATAAAAAGTATTTTTGCACATAAGGAGGTCGAGAGAGCCTGGCATTCAGAAATGCCAAAGAGCTGCAGCTGACAAGTCTGTTTCCCGTGATTTAGAGACTCAAAGCAGAAGGCGAAAATAACCCTCCAATTTTCACACTTGGGAGGTGTGGTGCGTGGGAAGGATGTATTGTATATGTGGACCAAAAGGGCAGGGAAACAGCTAAGCGCTCCCCATTTGGACAATCGAAAAGGCAGAAATAAATCGCCGTGGAATTAAAACTTCCGCAGGCAAGAGAAAGACTCGTATTGCTGCATCGCATACGGAGCGAAGTCACACCTGTGAATGAATCGTGGGAAAGGAGGTCTTCCCGGTCGGACAGCATTTGCACACACACACACACACACACACACTTCAAAGGGGGATAAACCTGAATGGAAGCCCCCCAGTTCCCTGACATCTTGATCCCCAGCGCCATCATCCCTGGTGCTCTGCTCTCGAGCCCCGAATCGCATGGCAACGGGATGCAGTTGCCACGGAGACGAGCGCAGGCTGGGTCCGGGCTGACAAAAGCTTCCCAGTGCCCGGCGTGGGACGTGGCAGGGTCGCTCTGCTGCATTAGGAACGCACAGATCTCGTTTCCGGCAGCTCTGGCTAAGGCGCTGCAGCTGAGCAAGGAGTCACAGAGGGAGAGAAGGGTGTGTTTCTTGGTTGCAGAGAAACTCCTGGGAATCGCTCAGCCGAACGTGCTCAGAAATCTCCACCAGACCTCCTTGCGGCTAGACCGGGCACCCCTGTCTGTTTTGCTACTATTACGGCTATTAATAATAATATAATTTTATTATTTATATGCTGCCCATCGGACTGGGTAGCCCCAGCCACTCTGGGCGGCTCCCAACAAAATATTAAAAGCACAATAAAATAGCCATCATTAAAAATTTCCCCGAACAGGGCTGCCTTCAGATGTCTTCTAAAAGTCAAAGAGTGTAAGAACACCTTTGCAGAACACCCAGTTCCTCCAACCGTCCCTCATCAGACCTGATATTATTATTATTATTATTATTATTATTATTATTATTATTATTATCATCATCATCATCATCATCAGGCAGCCCTGTTTAGGGAAGTTTTTAATGTTTGATGTTTTATCGTGTTTTTAATATTCTGTTGGGAGCTGCCCAGAGTGGCTGGGGAGGCCTGGCCAGATGGGTGGGGTATAAGTAAAAAAATAAAATATTTTCATTATCATTATCATTATCATCACCACCACCACAGGTAGGGACCATTTTGCAAGTGACTAACTGATGCGTGCATTGTTTTTGGCCCCAGAACGGCCGAGAATGGGCTTTTGCACGCGCAACCACCGACGTGCAAAAACGACCAGAACGCAACCCCTAGGCCAGTGTTTTTCAACCACTGTTCCGCGGCACACTAGTGTGCCGCGAGATGTTGCCTGGTGTTCCGTGGGAAAACATGGGCTGGCGGTTGCGGCACTGGCGGGAGGTGGCGACGCTGCTGCTAGCGGCAGGTGGGCTGGGCGCGTCTCCCCCTCGGCCCACGGCGGCGGCGGGCGCCTTTGACTATGAGCTGCTCCTCCTGCGGCGGAGCCCGCGGAGCGCCTTCCTGCCCAGTGCTCACGTCTTCGTGGGCGGCGTGGGGGACGCGGCCGACTTCTCGTCCGACTGGCTGCAGCTGCTGGCAGGCGGGCCGCGCTGCGGACTGGGCTCGGTACGGGGCGAGTGCCCGAGGGCGCCGCTCTTCGCCGCCGAGCGCCCGGAGCTGGGCTCGCCGCTGCCGGGAGACATGGCCTTCCGCCTCTGCGCCATCCGCGAGGCCTTTGAAGAAGCCGGAGTCCTCTTGGTACTGCCCGGCCCGGTGGCTGATGCCGCCGCCGCCGCTACCACCGCGGGCCCGGCCCGCCTGCTGCCAGCCGAGCGCCTCCCGCCATCCTCGGGACTGGCTGAGTGGCGGCTGCGGGTGCAGCGGCAGCCTGGCAGCTTCTTGCAGCTGTGCCAACACCTGAGCTGCGTGCCCAACATCTGGGCACTGCGCGAGTGGAGCAACTGGCTGACCCCCGTGGGCCGTGCGGGGCGAGGCGGCCGCCGCTACGACACCGCCTCCTACCTCTGCTGCCTACCTAGCATTGGGGCATCTGCTGCTACCAATGCTATTTTTCTAGAAAAAGAGGTGCTGGAGCCTGGAACTCATCATGGACGCCTTCCCTCTTAGGCGCCCACCTGAGAGGTGCCAGAACTGAGTTCCTGTGGCTGGGGGGAGAGTCCTGACTAGTACTATAGTTGTTATTTATTATTATTAGCCTGGTGGGGGCGGGGCAAGGTGCGCCATCTTCACATGCTCAATTCAGACATGAGAAGAATTATCATTTTTATTATTACTACTACTACTATTATTGTTATCTAATGGTGGTGTGCCTCGTGATTTTTTTCATGAAACAAGTGTGCCTTTGCCCAAAAAAGGTTGAAAAACACTGCCCTAGGCAAATGGAGAGCTGACTATATTTGCTTGTCCTTCAGCGGGGCGAGTTGCAATTTAAAACTTCAAAAAACCCAGTTAAAACTTATCCATCCCAGCTAGTTTTAATTGGAACTGTAGCTTTTAAGAAGCGTGCCTTCTCCCTCCTTCTCCCCCTTTCCTTTTGTGCCATGTATTTTGTGGGCTGGGTGGCTACTGATCTTTGCAAGCCGCTTGGCCTCCAGGCACCTTGCCAGGGATCCTTGCCAAAGGCCCAACTAGCCCATCCTGGGAAGACCACAAGTAGGACACGGGAGGAACTTAAGGTTGCCGGGGGGGGGGGATGAGGACCTTGGGCTAAGGAAGATTCCTGACCCCTTACCATGAGCGAGCAGCACACTAGGGCTTGCTGCCAGGAGAATCTCACTTCACTCTTCTCCTAGCACACGCAGGAGCAACAAGCCACAGAGCTTGGTTCGTCGTGCAAAGCCACGGTCATCGTTTGTTTCTCCCGAAGCAAACCATGGTCAGAAGCAAAGATTTGTTCTTGGACTCCTGGCCGTGGTGTGTCAGGGAGAGGCAAACCAAGAATCTGGGCTTGCAGCAGGGTGGATAAAAATCAACGATCAATTATTTTATTTTATTTAAATAAATAAAAAATCATTGATTTTTATCCACCCTGCAGAGAGTTGGACTGGAGCTCGAGGTCCCTGGCCTCTGCTCCCGCGAGGGTCAGTTACCTGCATCAGGGTCCGCAGCGACTCCACGTACGACTGTTCAGTATCCAGGAGTGTCATGATCACATGTTTGCGCATATCCTGCAAAAAGAGAGAGGCAAAGAGAGGCGTTTGAGAAACGGCGCCGCAACCTGCAGCAGAGTCCTCTGGAGGTAAAAACAAGAGCTTAAGAAATAAGTGCCCGGGTTTATCCTTTTCCTTCTCCCTCCCATTGTCTTTTTCCTTTTGGGCCGTGCCTTTATTAGTGTCTTATCACTGACACTTTTAAGTTGCTCTTGCGACATTCTCTGGGCTGAAAAGCAAGACAAAAAAGCGCTTTCAGCAAATGACCACCATGAAGGGTTCGTGCTGGGTGCAAACACAGCCTAGAATCAAACGGAACAGGCTGTCTTGAGCAGCAACATCTTCAACCCCCACCCCACCCCAAAAAGCCCTGCTGCCCTGACTTCTCAGATTTGCAACATCTTTTCAAAGGTTAATAAGAGCTGCTGTATCCTTGTCAAAACAGCAAACAAACCTCGTCCCTTGGAGGTTTTTAAGCAGAGGTTGGATGGCCATCGGTCATGTATGCTTTAGCTGAGATTCCTGTATTGCAGGGGGTTGGACTAGGGGACCTTCGGGGGTCCCTTCCAACTCTAAAATTCTACGATTTTATGAAAGTTGGGACGGCAAAGTTTTTGATAGCTAAGGGCCTCTTGCAAATGTGTTGCTGTGTATTACTCAGGGCCAAGACCAACCCGGATCTGTGTTACTGCTAAACAGGGTGGATAAAAATCAATGATTTTGTTGGAGGAAAAAAAAATATGATTTTTTTCATATTTAAATTGGATTTTTAAAATAAAATGCTTTTGGAGGGCAATTTTTTCTAAAGGTAGTTTTCTATTTACCAGTAAGTTACATTATAGTCCAGGGACGTGGGTGGTGATGTGGGTTAAACCACAGAGCCTAGGGCTTGCTGATCAGAAGGTCAGCGGCTCAAATCCCCGCGATGGGGTGAGCTCCCGTTGCTCGGTCCCTGCTCCTGCCCACCTAGCAGTTCGAAAGCGCATCAAAGTGCAAATAGATAAATAGGTACCACTCTGGCGGGAAGGTAAACAGCGTTTCCGTGCGCTGCTCTGGTTCGCCAGAAGCGGCTTAGTCATGTTGGCCACATGACCCAGAAGCTGTACACCGGCTTCCTCGGCCAATAAAGCGAGATAAGCGCCGCAACCCCAGAGTCATCTGCAACTGGACCCAACAGTCAGGGGTCCCTTTACCTTTACCTTATAGTCCAATGGCTATTGATCAGGAAGTGTGCATGCACACAAAAGCTCATACCAAGAACAAACTTAGTTGGTCTCTAAGGTGCTACTGGAAGGAATTTTTTATTTTATTTTCTTTTGGCTATGGCAGACCAACACGGCTACCTACCTGTAACTGGAACGATTTGCTTTAAGTTTTTCATGTGTGCTAAAACTCAGTTTAAGTTTTTATTTTATTTTATCGTTTAAGCACATCAGTTAACAAACGTGGAAACAAATGCCCCAAACCCTGCTGAGGAACTAACCCGAGGAAGTCCAGAGGAAAACCTGGCCTGGCAAGAAAAAAAAAGTGACCCTGGCCGAAGTGAATCAGCTCTTTACTGACCCTTGCCACACACCCAGCTTGTAGCCAGGTAAGCCCCCCCACCCTCAGTGCATGTAAGAAAAGAAATAAATGTTAATTTTTAAAAATCTACAATACTGTCTTATTTATTTCGTAGTATGGAACATTGATTATTGCCTTCATTTTATGGATCTTTGGTCTCGTTAGGCTTGTTAAATTGCTGTTTTAGGGGGTGTTTTTCATCGTCTAAAGGTAAAGGTAAAGGGACCCCTGACCATTAGGTCCAGTTGTGTCCGACTCTGGGGTTGCGGCGCTCATCTCGCTTTACTGGCCGAGGGAGCCGGCGTACAGCTTCCGGGTCATGTGGCCAGCAGGACAAAGCAGCTTCTGTTGAACCAGAGCAGGGCACGGAAACGCCGTTTACCTTCCTGCCGGAGCAGTACCTGTTTATCTACTTGCACTTTGATGTGCTTTCGAACTGCTAGGTGGGCAGGACATGGGACCGTGCAACGGGAACTCACCCCGTCGCGGGGATTCGAACAGCCAACCTTCTGATCGGCAAGCCCTAGGCTCAGTGGTTTAACCCACAGCGCCATCCGGGTACCTTTTCATTGTCTTGAACGGATCAATTCACCTTTCCATTACTTTCTATGGAAAAGTGCGGCTCTACTTATGTACGTTTCTAGTTACGACCGGACCTCCGGGACGGATTATGGTTGTGAGTAGAGGTTCCACTGTGATGGAGGTGGCGCAGAAAGAGGAAAGCTCTCCTACGCAGTTGAGCTCCGGTCCCAATCCGAATGGATGCCAGGAGGAACGTCCCTCCCATGCCAACAAGCAGCTTGAGAAGATGGAGAGGAAGCTAAGAAGTGCCTGCTGGATCAGGCCAATGGACCATCTAGTCCAGCATGGCCCACCATGCCTCTTTGGAGAAACCCGCAAGCAGGATTTGAGCAGGAGGGCTAGCTCCAGGGTGGATAAAAATCAATGATTTAAAAAAATATATCGAAAAAATCGGATTTTAAAGCACAAAATATATAAGAAATATATCTACACTGAATTATAGACTAGGAGTGAGTAGAGCTACATACATGCAGAGTTATATACATACAAGCAGGGTGGATAAAAATCAATGATTTTAAATTGGATTTTTTAAATAAAATGCTTTTTGATGAAGAAATATTATCATCCAAAGGTTATTCAATCATGAAATAAAGATTAGTTTTTTAATTATGTATAATAAGGCTGTATTTGTTTAATTTTTTTGGTAAATAAATTCCATTAATCCATTCACAATGTCATTTATGCTCTTCCAGAGGTTTTTGTAAAATTATTGGGCAGTTTCTCTGCCTACAAGATATTATCACAGATGCTTGGTTTACTTTTGCAGTTCTCAAAACTGAATTTGACTCAGCAGAGATCACATGCCTCTTCTTCACAGCAAAAATGTTATAACATGAACAGAGTTGAGAAAAAGACCTTAATCCTATTGTTCTACAAACCTATGAATACAGAATCAACCCCTTCAGTGCTAAGTTTCAAGAAGTTCAGTGAACAGAATAGAAACAATATTTTTCTGATTGTTTGGAGTGGAATGGATCTAATAAATCTATTTAAATGGCTATTATTAAGGTAATGATTATTTTTCTCCTTCCTAAGTACAACAGAAAAGTTGTCCAAATATGAATGATTAACCTATTAATCATGGCCACTGGTCCCATCACCTCCTGGCAAATAGAAGGGGAAGAAATGGAGGCAGTGAGAGATTTCACTTTCTTGGGTTCCATGATCACTGCAGATGGTGACAGCAGTCACGAAATTAGAAGACGCCTGCTTCTTGGGAGAAAAGCAATGACAAACCTAGACAGCATCTTAAAAAGCAAAGACATCACCTTGCCGACAAAGGTCCGTATAGTTAAAGCTATGGTTTTCCCAGTAGTGATGTACGGAAGTGAGAGCTGGACCATAAAGAAGGCTGATCGCCGAAGAATTGATGCTTCTGAATTATGGTGCTGGAGGAGACTCTTGAGAGTCCCATGGACTGCAAGAAGATCAAACCTATCCATTCTCAAAGAAATCGGCCCTGAGTGCTCACTAGAAGGACAGATCCTGAAGTTGAGGCTCCAGTACTTTGGCCACCTCATGAGAAGAGAAGACTCCCTGGAAAAGACCCTGATGTTGGGAAAGATGGAGGGCACAAGGAGAAGGGGACGACGGAGGATGAGATGGTTGGACAGTGTTCTCGAAGCGACTGGCATGAGTTTGGCCAAACTGCGAGAGGCAGCGAAGGATAGGCGTGCCTGGAGTGCTCTGGTCCATGGGGTCACGAAGAGTCGGACACGACTGAACGACTGAACAACAACAAACCTATTAAACTGGGGATACAAAAACTAATATGAAAAGTTGTTATTCTAAAAATCTTCAACTACTTGCATATTAAAGTTATACCAGCAAGAATTAGTCTTTATGTAGAAAACTGTGATTTAAATCAAGCCTTACTGACTAGTGATTTAAATCAGTTTGATTTAAATCAAATCCACCCTGGCTAGCTCCCATCCTGCAGTTCCCAGCAGCTTTAACTGAGATTGCTGCAAGAGAGGAAATGGTCACATCTCTCTCCCACTCCCCACAAATGCTGCAGCCCTGATCTTTATCAGGCTCCCCCGGAGCTGCTATTTGCACTAAAACAACAACAACAACCCCACCCATAAGGTTTGTGCAATGTCTAACTATCATACGTAGCTGGGTGCTGAGATGTTGCCTTGTTGCCACGTGGGCATGCATTATCTACTAAGAAACCTTTCTTTTTTTAAAAAAACAAGTCAGCATTCTTTTGTTGACATTCAGATTGTGTGCACCTTGATTAGTTGACTGACACTCATAATGATGTGCCCACTAAGCTTTCGTTTTTTAAAAAAAGGAAATAATTGGGTATGACGCAGCCTCACTCTTTGCTTTTCTTCCTGGGTACAGGGGGACAATAAATGGCACAAAATAAGCAAACGAGCGCATTTGCATAATTCCCAGGATGGATTCAGGCTCCATTAGCTTCCCTTGCCCATAGGTTTTGCACGTTTGCAAATTCATTGACTTGTTTGGTTCTCAAACTTAATCCGTTCCGGAAATCCGTTTCAAAACCAAGGCGCGCTTTTCCCGTAGAAAGTAATGCAAAGCGGATTAATCCGTTCCAGACTTTTAAAAGCAACCCCTAAAACAGCAATCTAACATGAATTTTACTATCTAACACAGGGGTCACCAACCTACGGCCCGGGGACCGGATAAGGCCTGAGGGACTCGTTTATCCGGCCTGCGGCAACCCTGCTGCAGCGTGAGGACCCACTTCTGGGTTGGAGGAGCATCGGAAATAGCTTGCGCACATGCACAGGGCCTCCTCCAACCCAGAAGTGCACCAGAAATAGTGTGTGTGCGCGCTACCCCGCCCACCGCGCGATCGCCGCTCGAGACACCGGCCCGAGGCAAGGAAAGCTTGCAGACCCCTGATCTAACGAGACCATTTATCCATAAAAATGAAAGCAATAAAGAATGTACTGCAGTCACTCAATCAATCAATCAATCAGTAGCTGAACTGGGTTCCACGCAGTCACAAAAACAAAAAGAGAGAACCACAAAAAGAAAGACGCACCTAGTTTTTAGAGGAGGAAAGGGGGGAAGCCCTGTTTTTTTTTAGGATCAGCTCACAGTTGTGCAGCTTCTTTTGCAAAGGGGGAAAAGTCTCGTTTGGGGGGGTTCAACTCACAGTTCTGTAGCTTCTTTAGGAAAGGGAGCCGTTTCTACAGTTTTCAGACAGATAATCTAATCAGCCAGTCACATGTTGCTGGGGAAACAAACAACCTCCCTCTGCAGCACATTCAACAATGGAGGCCTCGGCAACAGGGCGGGGCGGAAAGGGAGCCTTATCTCTCTCCCGATCGCTTGCTGATCAGCTGATCAGAGGCTTCCTTTCAACACCCCCTTCTCTCTTTGTAAAACAAACAAACAAGCATGATCTGCTTTTGGCCCCTGGGCAATTCAGCTCCAGGAACCACGCATTCGCTCCATAAGATGCACAGACAGTTCCCCTTACTTTTCAGGAGGGAAAAAGTGCATCTTATGGAGCAAAAATTACGGTAAATAGCAAAAACAGGCAGACCTCAGCACAACACTCAAAACGGAAGCGTAACACTCAAAACGGAGCACATTCGGCTTCCGAAAAACGTTCACAAATCGGAAAACTTATTTCCGGGTTTTCAGTGTTTGGGTTCCAAGTTGTTTGAGAACCAAGGCGTTTGAGAACCAAGGCACCACTGTATTTGCAATGTGCACGCTGCCCCTTCTTGGGGATCGCGAAGACTGCTCGCTCCCTCAACGGCTGCTGAATTAGATTCAGATGCAGCGAAGAAACATCAGTCGGAGTCCCCTTGCCCCATGTGACTGACAGCTTGGCCTAGTGGGTGGAGAATGCTTCCGAGATCCTTTCTGAAGGGCGGAAGGGACTGGGCACATTCATCTGCCAGAGAAAGCTGCTCTGAGTGGGCAATACTAGTATGTCTGGCAAGGGACAGTGCAGCTTCATAGGTTTACGAGGAGAACTGTCCTCCTCACCACTATAGGCTGTTTTTTTCTTTCTTTCTCAGCAGTAACATTTTCGACAGCCATTGTAAAATCGGTGCATTTCGAAGAAAATAATAACGATACATGGAATTCTGTCAGTTACCGGCCACTATGGACTCTAATCAGCCAAAGAACAACTAATTGCATGTTACGAACAGAATGTAATTATAGTTTAATGGTTCTTTGCTGCATTTGCAGCACCGAATTGACCTCCCTGGGGTGCAAGCCTGGGCAGTGTGGATGGAGGCCCTGGGCTGCCCAGACGACAAGACCCCCCCTCCTCTCAGTCTCGCTGATGGTGGTCCAAAGGAAAGGTGAGTAGTTCGTTTGGCACCAGCTTGGCTGCAGGAGTTGCCGGAAGGAGGCGAACAAGGCGCAATCCAACCGCCTTAGGGACTCCACTCCAAATTTGTGTAGGGCTGACTCCTTAGACTTTTCTTCTCCTGAGGAGATCCCGCATGGCTTAGGATCAGAGTTTCCTCCTCCTAGGTGGGATCCCTTCCCGGGTAGACGAGCCCCACCTGCCCCGCATTTCCCTCTATATCACGGGCAGAAACCACCTGCTTAACTGTTGGACCCACTCTTGGTCCTGCCCTCTCAATTTGCCGGATCCTGCCTTCGCATGAAGGGGATAGATAAGTCCCTAAATTCTTAACAAAATTTTGCTGCACGCCTCTTCCATCTCCAAGCGTTGCGAGATTCCAGGCACTGTGTGTTCTTTATGGTTTATTTTCACATATCCACAACCTGAGCCTATGATGGAGGGGTGCACAGCAATAGCACCCCAAAGGGGCCTTGTTTCTCCCATAGCCGCAGCCTTGGATTCAAACAAAAATCAACCATAGCTCTCTCTCTCTGCCTTCCCAACATGCTGCTTTGCTTCTAGCTCACATCACTCAACGGTCAACTCTGCCTTTGTCCTTCTAACTACCTGAGAGTTGAGGGAGGGGACCCCCACACCCATTTCCCATCTCGCACAGACCCTCTCCCTTTGTTCCCCTTAATGGCCCATCGCCCAGGCGATCGATCATCTCGCCAGGAAGCTAGCTAGTCTATTCCAAGAATTAGAAGGGGGCCCAGGCATTCAGCCTAAACCCTCCATCAAAACTCACAGCACTATATTCTTCGTGTTCAGTGCACGCACAACTCTGAATAACAGCTTGCAAACTTGCGCCGCAAACCAATACTTTCTAAGTATTCGCAATTATGTACGAACATTCGCTTCTGCACTCTGGATACATGGCTGCGCACTCCCATCTTCTTACTTGCAGGGTTTCGTAAGCGGCGGCCGCGCGAATACAGCAAACTCGCCGCGTGACGCACACTGTGTTGTGTTTTATCTTGCTGATATTAGTCAATAAGATCTTAATACAGACGTACCTTGGTTGTCGAAAGCCTTCGTGGTTCGAACATTTTGGCTCCCAAACGCCGCAAACCCGGAAGTGAGTGTTCCGGTTTGCGAACGTTTTTCGGAAACCAAACGTCCGACGCAGCTTCCGATTGAGTGCAGGAAGCTCCTGCAGCCTATCGGAAGCCACGCCTTGGTTTTCGAAAGTCGAACGGACTCCCGGAACAGATTCCATTTGAAAACCAAGATACGGCTGTATTCTGAACAGGTACTGATATTAGCGTATTTATAATTAGCATAAAAATGAGACCCCACATTTATTTTCTATCCCATGTTAAGATTTCTAGCCAGTCCACCCGTGCTGCTGCTGCTGGTGAGCCGGATTCCCCCCCCCAACCACCACCAGGGCCCAATCCTGCTCAGTCCGGCCCTGACTGTGGATACCTCTGCCAGCCTTCTGTGTGACTCAGGAATGAACGCCGTAGCTGTTTATCCTTCAATTAAATCAGGAATGGCTGGCTCTTAATTAAGTTAGTGAGTAATACGGAATCAATGCAGTGCAGGATTACATCTGTTGCAAGAGGAGCGAGGGGAGGGGGTTGGCCCTTCCCCTTTCGGCAATGAGAAAGGAAGTGCTCAGTAAATCCACTGAGATCTGGGAGGATCAGGCGTGTAAAACAGGGCTGGAATTCCCTTCCTCTCAGATGGTATCAGGAACGGCCCCAGCCAGAGAACTGGGTTGCCATTTTTTTGGTCCTGCTCTTCCTCCTGTGCATTAAATTGGTGTCCCGTGGGGAAAATAAACAGGGTGAAGTTTTCCCCGGCGTGGAGCTGGGAAAAGTTTATGTTGTTTAATTTCTCGAGGTGTTCAGAGGAAACATGAGCCAAACTTTCCTTCCGTTTCCTACTGAAATGTATGGCTAATGCCCTGCCTTTTCTCCCGGATGTGGACCTTTCTTAAACTGCCAGTGACCCCCTCCCACATAGAATCATAGAATCCTAGAGTTGGAAGAGACCCCAAGGGCCATCTAGTCCAACCCCCTGCCAAGCAGGAAACACCATCAAAGCATTCCTGACAGATGGCTCTCAAGCCTCCGCTCAAAGACCTCCAAAGAAGGAGACTCCACCACACTCCTTGGCAGCAAATTCCACTGCCGAACAGCTCTCACTGTCAGGAAGTTCTTCCTAATGTTTAGGTGGAATCTTCTTTCTTGTAGTTTGAATCCATTGCTCCGTGTCCGCTTCTCTGGAGCAGCAGAAAACAACCTTTCTCCCTCCTCCATATGACATCCTTTTATATATTTGAACATGGCTATCGTATCACCCCTTCACCTTCTCTTCTCCAGGCTAAACATACCCAGCTCCCTAAGCCGTTCCTCATAAGGCATATTTTTCTGGACCCACACCTGCTGCTTCAAGGAAATTGCTTTATTTAATTAATGATGGATGCTTCTATGTTTCGAAGGGGCGTTTTAATTATGAATGTTTATTTTAACGCTTACGGCACCGGTCTTAGAAACAGCAGTCTTCGTTGGCATTAAGCTGTGCGTGAATCTATGACGATTATTATTTTATAGCAACAGCAGCGACGGCTATTGCTCTCCAAGAATATCACACCCTCTACCCAACTAGGCTTGAAAAAAGAAAAAAAGGAAAGGGAAACAGGAAAAAAACATAATTTTCTAGCCTGAATTCTGGTGGGTGGAAAGGAAAAGGAACGCACAAGTATGCATCTATATATATGTGCAGCTGTAGTGCTAGTATGGTGCCCATTACATTTCAAATGTGCCCAGAAAAGTGGGGAGAACTGTTATTGCATTATTACATTTGCTACTTTTCAAATTTTACTTTATTTTGTAAACCACTCTGAGCACAGAGGTTATCGGTAGCAAACGCGGTACAGTCACACCCCGGCTCCCAAACGCCTTGGGAGTCGAATGGTCCGGTTCCCGATCAAAAACTGGAAGTGAGTGTTCCGGTTTTCGAACGTTCTTATGTAAGCCGAACGTCTGACGACGCTTCCGATTGGATGCAGGAAGCCGTGCTTTGGTTTCCGAACATTTCAGAAGTCGAACGGACTTCCGGAACGGATTCCGTTCGACTTCCGAGGTACGGCTGCATTTAAACAAACCGGTTACAGCTTTTTGCAAGGCAATCTTTGTGTGTGCGCCTCCACCATCTCTACTGCCTCGCTTCACGTCATGGGCAATATGGTAACCAGCCCAGGATTCTTTGGCTGAGGGCGACCATATCTGAAAAGGGGGCACCCCTGCCTAGCACCAACGAGGACCACACTGCAAATTTCTGTCGCTGCGTAATCAGGCTCCACCTCCGCGACGGCTACGAACCTCTTCCGTCAAAATGCCTGAAAGCTAGGATACCCAAAGATTTCAACCTCCGAGCTGCAAGAGTTGAGAACCCGTCTTTCTTCCGACAAGCCCCCAAAGCTATTCCATCTCCACGCCCCCTGCCTTCTGTGGCACGGATAGCGATTCACACCAGCAGCTGTGACTACCCCAGTCACTCAGGCATTGGGATATCAGCTGCAATCACAATGTTGGCTCAGGGTAGAGAACATGGTGTTTTATTATTAGCAGAAGCTCAAATCCCCTGCAGAAGGCCACAGAAGCACGCAGGGGGTGTGAGAACACAAGGCAAACGCCTTCTCCTTCCGCCAAACGCAGGTTTTAGGTGGGTTGCGCTAGCAGAGCAAAACAGGCTTTGTGAAAGGGATAGGGAGGGAGACACCAGCCACTTTCAGGTTCCAGATTTTAGCATCGTCGGCTTTGCAGACTGAGGGTTACGGCGGAAAGAAAGCCTGGCTTTAAGATCACAAGTCAGGTACTTCAGGTGAGAAGGAGGCCTTTTTGGTTTGGCAGGGCCACTCCTAATTATAATACGGAGAAAAAAAATATTATTTCTATCCCGCACATCTGGCTGGGTTTCCCCAGCCACTCTGGGCGGCTTCCAACCAAAGATTAAAAATACATTAAAACAGTCATTAAAAAAACTTCCCTAAACAGAGCTGCCTTTAGATGTCTTCTAAAAGTCAGGGGACGCGGGTGGCGCTGTGGGTTAAATCACAGAGCCTAGGGCTTGCTGATCAGAAGGTCGGCGGTTCGAATCCCCACCACGGGGTGAGCTCCCGTTGCTCGGTCCCTGCTCCTGCCCACCTAGCAGTTCGAAAGCACGTCAAAGTGCAAGTAGATAAATAGGTACCGCTCCGGGGGGAAGGTAAATGGCCACATGACCCGGAAGCTGTACGCCAGCTCCCTCGGCCAGTAACGCGAGATGAGCGCCGCAACTCCAGAGTTGGACACGACTTGACCTAATGGTCAGGGGTCCCTTTATCTTTACCTAAAAGTTTATTTCTTTGACATCTGATGGGAGGGCGTTCCACAGGGAGGGCGCCACCACCGAGAAGGCCCTCGGAGCTGGACCTCAGTGTCCGGGATGAACTATGGGGGTGGAGACGCTCCTTCAGGTATACTGGGCTGAGGCCATTTAGGACTTTCAAGGTCAGCACCAACACTTTGAATTGTGCTCGGAAACGTACCGGGAGCCAATGTAGGTCTTTCAGGACCGGTGTAATGTGGTCTTGGCGGCCGCTCCCAGTTACCAGTCTAGCTGCTACATCCTAGAATCGTAGAGTTGGAAGGGACCCCAAGAGTCATCTAGCCCAACCTCCTGCAATGGAGGAATCACGGCTAGTTGACTCAACTTCTCCTTTCATAACTTCAAATTCAACTAAATTCACATTTGAAGGCAAATCTACCTGTTTCTGAAAGGGTACACAAACCGGAACACAGCCGTCCATTTTCAGTTCTCTGAATTGGGCGGTGCATCTTTCCAGTCAGATAACATGCCCAAAAACACAGAGATGGTTGGACAGTGTTCTCGAAGCTACTAACATGAGTTTGGCCAAACTGCGGGAGGCAGTGAAGGATAGGCGTGCCTGGCGTGCTCTGGTCCATGGGGTCACGAAGAGTCGGACACGACTGAACGACTGAACAACAACAACAACAACAACAAAAATAGCATGTATTAGTGAAAAGGCTATGCAGAAATGCAATACATCAGGGGGAGCTGATTGCAAAAAAATAAAAAATAAAAATGCACATTAGGCAAAATTACATAGCAAAATGTGCACATAAGGGAAAATGTGCACTGAATGCTGGCTAATTTTCACAAGAACTTAAACAAACAAAGAGAATTGCAGACTTGTGGGCAAAGCACAGAAGGATTTGAAAAATGAGAAACTGAGAGAAACAGAAATGGGCCATCCCAAATCGCCTCAGAACTATTTTATAAAAACCATTTTATAAAAACTTTCATGGATCTTCATCAAGGGCAGAGCTATATAGACTTCCCTGCATGTGAAGACAGGTTCTGGCAGATGGAGTGGATGAGACCAAGAGTGGGTCCAATGGTCAAGAAGGGGAAATAAATAATTTTTTTAAAAAAACTTATCCAGTAGCACCTTAGAGACCAACTAAGTTTGTTCTGGATATGAGCTTTCAGGTGCATGCACACTTCTTCAGATACACAAGGTGCTACTGGACAATTATTTTATTTTATTTTATTTTTTATTTCAACTGCATCAGACCAACACGGTTACCTACCTGAATCTAGGGTCAAGACGGAGGCTTCTGCACATGCTCTAGTCATACCTTGGGTTACGGCCGCTTCAGGTTGCATTTTTTTGGGTTAAGAACCCGGCGAACCCGGAAGTGTTTACTTCCGGGTTTTGCCACGCTCGCGTGCGCAGAAGCGGCCCTCGCGCTTTGCGTATGCGCAGAAGCGCTCCATCGCGCCTCAGGCATGCACAAAAGCGCCGCTCTGGTTGCGGACTTTTCGGGGTGCGAACGGCAGCCCGGAACGGATCGTGTTTGCAACCAGAGGTACCACCGTAGAGGGAAAACTCTGATCCTAAACCTCCGCTGCCTTGCCTGTTATCTTCGGGAGGAGAAAAGGCTCGGGAGTAAACCCTACACAAATCCAGAGCGGAGTCCCTAAGACAGTTGGATGGGGCCTTATACGCCAGTGAGAGCCAGTGTGGTGTAGTGGTTAAGAGTGGTAGACTCATAATCTGGTGAACCGGGTTCGCGTCTCCGCTCCTCCACATGCAGCTGCTGGGTGACCTTGGGCTAGTCACACTTCTCTGAAGTCTCTCAGCCCCACTCACCTCACAGAGTGTTTATTGTCGGGGAGGAAGGGAAAGGAGAATATTAGCCGCTTTGAGAGTCCTTCGGGTAGTGAAAAGCGGGATATCAAATCCAAACTCTTCTTCTTCTTCTTCCGGTAACCAAGCTGGTGGCTAACAAACTACTCGCCTTTCCTTTGGGCCACCATCAGCGAGACTGAGAGGAGTGGGGGGGGGGGTCTTGTCATCTAGGCAGCCCAGGACCCCCAGACACACTCCAGGTCCCTTCGGTGCTGCAGCAGCAGTTTGACTTCACCCCCCCAGAGGCGCACTCCATTGTCTCTCGAGACAGGTGCCTGCAACACAGCTGTAAACTTTCACCGGCAGCTATTAAATCTGGATCGGGGCCCTTGTGCGACGGATTGGCCCTAGGGTGGAGGAGGTATTACATCCCAGCGCAGGAGGAGTTAATCCACCTTCATCTTGACGGACAGTTCATCCTTTGGGGGGCGGGGCGGTCCAAGGGTTTAAAAGGAGGGAACGGCCGGGCCGTTTTGGCAGTTGAGAAGAGGGAGGGTGTGTGTGGAGACAGGGAAGAAGAGGGGTGTGGGGCCAGGATAGTGGGGGTTAGGCTAGGATAGGATGAAGACCAGTTGGTTATACTGAAAGAGTTCATACGTTAGACGCAGCAGCACTTTGACTTCACCCCCAAAGGCGCACTCCATTGTCTCTCAAGACAAGATGCCTACAACAGAGCTGTAAACTTTCACCAGCAGCTATTAAATCTGGATCAGGGCCCTCACAAGACCCTCCTGAGTAGCACTGGACATGTTGTTGAAACAGACTTTAGGTGGGGGGGGGGGCTGGGTATCCGTTTGTCATAAGGAGCAGCGGAGTTGGAAATGTTCGGAATGAGACATGGGGGGGGCCCTGCCATTTATCCCTCTCTCGGTTCAAAAGGTTTGGCCTTTGCTTCTTTCTTCCTCCCCTACCACAGCTCTTTCCTTCCCCTCAATTACACTCTGCAAAAACGCGTTGCTACCTGTTCCCGGAGCGGGAAATAATTGAAGGCAAAGGAAGTAAACACTAGTCGAAAACCAGAAATATCCCATGACACAACTCCCTTTAGAGTTTATTTTTTTTAAAAAAAAGTAGAGGAAGAGAGGGCAGACCGGCATTGCCAACACCAGTTCCCCCCAACCTGGAGACCTCCAGGTGTTTTAGACGAACTCCCATCAATCCCCTGGCCGGCAGGGGGCCAAACTATCTGGAGGGCATCAGGTTGGGCGAAGTGCTGTCTACACAGGCTGGCAGCAGCTCCCTGGGTTCAAAGAAGGGAGCCTTTCCCAGCCCTTATGGGAGATGCTGGGAATGGAAAAATTTAGCTCCTGCCTGGTGCTTGCTAGAAGGCTTCCATGGCATGTTTACCATGGTGCTAATTGGACATAATTACTGGATTAAGCACTTTCCGAAGCAGAAATCTTGTCTGCAGCAGTGCTGCGGCTGGTTTTGAGTCACCGGAGTCGGGAAACCAGTAAGGTGTCAAGAGTAGGCGTGGGCGATATATCCATGCTTTGCCTGCTATCGGTGTGAACTCCAGACCGCGAAAAAGGTTTCATATTTTTTCCACCCTGTAATTTATCGAGAATGTACTGCCCAACTGGCCTTGCAGACCCGGAAGTGCACCGAAAATGACGCTTGCGCACAGGCTATTTCTGGCGCTCCGCCGACCCGAAAGTGGGCAGCTGCGGCAGTGGGGGTCACCGCGGGCCGGAAAACTGAGCCCCTCGGGCCGCATCCGGCCCGCGGACCTTAGTCTGGGGAAGTCTGCGCTAAATCATCAAACATTAAAAACTTCCCTAAACAAGTCTGCCTTCAGATGTCTTCTAAAAGTCAGATAGTTGTTTATTTCCTTGACATCTGATGGGAGGGTGTTCCACAGGGAGGGCGCCACCACCGAGAAGGCCCTCTGCCTGGTTCCCTGTAGCTTCACTTTTCGCCATGAGGGAATCGCCAGAAGGCCCTCGGAGCTGGACCTTCATGTCCAGGCTGAACGATGGGGGTGGAGATGCTCCTTCAGGTCTACTGGAATGAGGCCGTTTAGGGCTTTCAAGGTCAGCACCAACACTTTGAATTATGCTTGGAAACGTCCTGGGAGCCAATGTAGGTCTTTCAGGATCGGTGTTATATGGTCTTGGCGGCCACTCCCAGTCACCAGTCTAGCTGCCGCATTCTGGATTAGTTGTAGTTTCTGGGTCACCTTCAAAGGTAGCCCCACGGAGAATAGCATCTGGATTAGTTGAGAGCCAGTGTGGTGTAGTGGTTAAGAGCGGTAGACTCGTAATCTGGTGAACCGGGTTCGCGTCTCCGCTCCTCCACATGCGGCTGCTGGGTGACCTTGGGCTAGTCACACTTCTTTGAAGTCTCTCAGCCCCACTCACCTCACAGAGTGTTTGTTGTTGGGGAGGAAGGGAAAGGAGAATGTTAGCCGCTTTGAGACTCCTTTGGGTAGTGAAAAGCGGGATATCAAATCCAAACTCTTCTTCTTCTTCTTCTGGGTCACCTTCAAAGGTAGCCCCACGGAGAGCACATTGCAGTAGTCCAAGCGGAAGATAACCAGAGCATGCACCACTCTGGCAAGACAGTCTGCGGGCAGGGAGGGTCTCATCCTGCGTACCAGATTGAGCTGGTAGACAGCTGCCCAGGACAGAGAATTGACCTGCACCGGCTGTTTTGAGACTTCCGGTTTACCGCGAGGCTGCTCTCAGACGCGCGTCTTGCCCGCTCCGCAAACGCGCACTCACCAACGGGGTGAAACGGGGGCTGTAGGGCTTCACGGCCCCCAAGAAGGCACAGGAGGGTGTCCTGGACCTGCAAGGAGTTGCCGCGGCGCGAGAAAGGAGCATCTGAAGCCGAGTCGAGGACTGGGAAAGAGGAGCTCCTGGGCGCCATTAAACGGCGATCCCACCCCCAGGTGAGAAAGCCCGAATCTGAGGCACCTAAGCGGCTGAATTTCCACTGTTTGGATGGGACGTGGCAAGACCATTAGCCTAGATTAAAGCCCAGAACGAAAAAACGAAAGAATCTGGAAGGCTAATAATAATAACTTTGAAATTAAGTGTACCAAGGTCTTGCTCACAGTCCGGTGTGAAGACAAGCCAGAGAGGGGGTCTTCCCTGTTGTGTTTAGAACTTAACAGCCTGGTAGAAACGGGGTTTGGAAGAAGGCATAAACAATCTCTGGATCTGGCTGAGCACATACAAAGTATCGAAAAAGACTGTAACTTTTACTGCCTTGCAAGGAGGAAGCTGAGATACTATCTATCAAGCTCCCATTGCCTCTCGCGCCTGCAGAGAAGGGAGGATTTAAATCGAAAAGGACAGCTTTCGTTATTGCTTGGTTATTTCCGTGGACCTATTATCCAGCTCTTAGTATCCCGTGAGAGAAGAGCTTGCTTGCTAAACTCTAAAGTGTGGTGAATTTTTATTGACGGTACTTTAAAAAGGAAAAAGAGCTGGAGGAGTGATGGTAAGAGGGTAAGAGCAATACTCCGCCCTGCCACTCCCAAGCCATGAAAATAGTTTGATTTAGATACGGACCTTGAGCCCCCTTATGTTACGAGAAACGTCTGGAACCGAAGGGAAGACACATTGGGTCATCAATATTTACACCATTCATGGCAAGCTGATTAAAAAACAGTAAAGGACATCAAAGACAGCAGATTATCCAACCTGCGAACACTTTAAGAAAAGCTGCTGAATCATCCAATTTAAGCGTAGGGGGTAAAGGAAGTGAAGTATTTTGCAAAGAAGAGATGGGAAGATCATAGAAACGCTGTAGAGACACCTAGTGGACCTCCTTGGAACTGTAACCAATTGGGATGCTACACTGCTATTAAGAAGAGGTGGAAAGAATATAGCAATGCGATAGGGGTTATCTAGTGGACTTCCCTGGAACTGTAACTGTAACTAATTGGAAATCTACTTTATTTTATGTGTGTGTATATTCATTTACCTATCATCTCAAGCTACTCAAGGTTTATGAAAAATTTATAAGTTGTAGATAGGTTGTAGATAACGTGACCTCAGACTCTTGATAGAGAATTTGACTTTGGAGTATCTCCTTCAGGAACAGTGTTGAAATTAGTGAGAAGCTGATTCGATGTTATAAAACCTGGTTATGCTGTAGTGAATAATAATATATAATACTGTTATCCCCTTCTCCTCTATTTTTTCTTTTTATTCTTTTTTCTTCTTTTCCGCTCTCTCTATCCCTCTCTCTCTCTCTTTTTTCTTTTTTCTTTACCCTTTTCCTTCCCCCCTTCTTTTTTCCCCTTTCTTCTTTCTTTCTTTTTTTTTCTTTTTCCTCTTCTCCTTGCCCTTTCTTTTTTTATATATATATTGTTTTTTTATTCTTATTCTATGCTATTTTAATCCTTTCTTATTTAGTTATTCTCTTTCTATTTTCTATTTTTTCCTTTTCTGTAGCTCTACTCATCTCTCCCCCTTTTTTTTCTTAGCGCTCCTACCTCCCCATTTCTCCCCCTCTTTTTTCCCTTTTTTTTTCTTTTCCCTATCTTCTCTTTTCCTCTTCTTCTTTTTCTTCTTCTTCTTCTTCTAGCGCTTTTTTTTTTCTCTCTCTTCTCCTCTCTTTTTCTTTATTTTCCTTTTCCTTTTTTTTCTTTTTTCTTAAGGTATTAAACTGACCTGAGCTGGGCTAATACGAAAATAAGTGACAAGAGCGGATTTAAGGGGGGTAATAGAATGTCAAATGTAAACAAAAAATCTGCTAATACAGTTGGATCGGCTAATCCAACCCAAAATAGAAGAAACTCAGTATTGGAGAGTGAAGTAAATATGGAAATGAAGGAGCTACTCTTGGGTCTAAAAAAGGATATATCAGAAATGAAAAAAGAAATGAATGATATTGCGAAAGCTAATGATCAAAAGCTGGATAAGATGGGAACCAAACTAGACGACAATGTAAAGAGTGTGATGGAACTGACAGGAAAGATGAATGAACTAATGGTTAAAAATATGGATCTGACAAAGACTGTGCAAGAGTTAAAGGGTAAATCGATAAACTTAGAGGAAGCATTGAGGAAATCTCAAATAGATAATAAAGAACAAAAAAGAGAAATAGAAAAGACAAAAAAAGAGCTTATGGACATGAAGGCTACGCACGAGGCGGTGCTCGATGCGGTAGCCATGATAGAAATGCATAGAAGAGAAAAAACTTTGAGGTTCAGAGCTATCCCTGAAGAGCCAGGGGAAAAATTGGAGGAGAAAGTAAACTCGGCTTTGGCAAACTGGCTGCAAATTGAAAAAAAAGAAATGGTACAAAGTATAGAGGGAATATTCAGAGTAAGATCAAGAGTCGCTAGACAAAACAAGTGGCCGGGGGATTGCTTGGTAACCTTTGCAACAATGGACATGAGAGACAGAATATTGCAGACTAGTAGTAAAAATAAGCTCAAGATAGATGATAGTGAAATCATCATACATAAAATAATCCCGACTAGACTGCTCAGAAAAAGGGACAGTTACAAACCATTAGTGGAGGTTCTACAGGAAAAATCAATTTCACACCGCTGGGAATTCCCAGAAGGCATCTCATTCTTTTTCAAAGGAAAGAGAAGGAGATTTACAACGTGGCCAGATGCGGATAGGTTCTGGAGAACTTATAGAAAAGAACTAGGAGGCTCAAAATATACGGGTGGAGGAGTGGAGGAGACGGAAATGTCAAAGGAAACTGAAGAGGAGCAACAGTCAAGCTGAGATATCTTAAGTAAATAATTTTTTTTTTTGTGAAATAAATGTCTGTAATAAGGTGTTATTTTTAATTGTGTACTTAAGTCATCATTGAATTAATCTTCTCTGAATTTACCCAAACAAATACAGTGAGTGAATAATTAATAAAAATTGTGATGAATCTAAAGATCTTAACATGGAATGTGAACGGGCTAAACGACAAAGGCAAAAGAAATAGAGTAGAACATATACTAATAAAACAAAAATTAGATCTAATATGCTTGCAGGAAACGCACGTCACGCAAAATCATATAAGGATCCTGATAAATAGAAAACTGGGGGAAGAATTCGTCTCTTCAGATAAAGTTAAAAAAAGAGGTGTCGTAATATATGCCAAACCGTACTTGGAGCCAAAATTGATAGATAAAGACTCTGAAGGAAGAGTAGTGATAATAGAGATAAATGTGAAGGGGGAAAAACTGAAGGTGGTGGGAATCTATGCACCAAATGCAAATAGGAAGAAATTTTACGAATCCTTAGAAAAAAAACTAATTGATTATGTAGGAGAAAAGATTATTCTTCTGGGAGACTTTAATGGGGTGACCACTCCGGAGCTAGATAGAACAAGGAAGAATATTGGAAACAAACAACCTAAGTTACCATCCCCCTTCTTTAGAATGGTTGATATTCTCAGTTTAAACGACGCTTGGAGAGCACGCCATCCTCTGGAAAGAGAGTACACTCACTTCTCCGATCCTAATAATTCTGCAGGAAGGATAGATGCGATCTGGATACCCAAAGATCTTACACTAAAAATAAATAAGGTTGAAATACAGGCAAAAACAATATCGGATCATAATCCAGTTTACCTATGGTTACAAGGAAAGGAAAATGGACCGAGGAGGTGGAAACTAAACGAGACTCTGTTGAATGACGAAAATATATTAACCAAAGCTAAAAAAGCACTGGAGGAATTCTGGAAATTTAATTTAGACAAAGGAACAGACATAAAAGTGGTGTGGGATGCAGGTAAGGCGGTCCTTAGAGGTTTTTTTATAAAGGAGAATGCAATACGAAAGAAACAAAAGGAAAAAAGAAAACAAGAAATCTTGAATGAGATTCTTAAAAACGAAAAGGAACTTTATAAAAAACCAGAAAGCGGGGATATTAAGAGAAACATAAAACTGCTGCAATCCCAGTTTGCTATGATCATAAATGAAGAAATTGAGTGGAAAATAAAACTGGCAAAACAGAAGAATTTCGAATTTGCAAATAAACCGGGAAGACTATTGGCATGGAAATTAAAAAAACAACAAAGCGACAGAGTAATTAATAGAATTAAAATAGAGGATAAGATAATAACTGATCCGAAAGAAATTGGGAAGAATTTTGTCAATTTTTATAGAAATCTTTATAGAGAGGGAGATGAAACACTAAATGAAGTACAGGAATATCTGGAACAAGGCAACCTCCCAGAAATCACGGCAGAACAAAACAAAATGCTAAATGAGCCAATCACAGCATTTGAGATACAACAGGCTATTAAGAACGCCAAGGTAGGAAAATCGCCGGGACCTGATGGTCTTCCGGCAATTTATTATAAAAAAATGGAGGACATACTGTCGGACCCTTTGAAAAAAGTAATGAATAATATTTTGGAGACAGGCATTCTGCCAGAATCGTGGAAAGAAAGTTTTATAACTTTGATTCCAAAGCAAGGAACGGATCAGTTGGCAATTGCTAATTACAGACCCATCTCGTTGCTTAATAATGATTATAAGCTTTACGCTTATATCTTGGCTAAAAGAATGGAAAAAATACTTCAAATAATAATACATAAAGACCAGACAGGCTTTCTCCCCGGCCGCCTTATGCAAAACAACATTAGGAGTATAATTAATATATTGGAATATCTGGATTTACAAATTGATAAACCATCAGTATTAATGGCGGTCGATGCGGAGAAAGCGTTTGATAATGTTTCATGGAAATTTATGACAGCCTTACTAAGAAGAATGAAGTTTGGGGAAGTAATTAGCAATGGAATTAAAGCTATCTATACCAAACAGATGGCAAAAATCATAGTCAACGGAAATATTTCGGAAGAATGCGAAATTGGTAAAGGAACCAGGCAGGGCTGCCCTCTGTCGCCGCTTATCTTTATTCTAGTCCTGGAAATATTAAACAGGAAGATAAGAGAAGAAAAGACCATCAAGGGAATAACATTAGGGAAAAATACCTACAAATTAAGAGCATTTGCTGATGATTTGATTATAATGTCTGAAAATCCCAGAGAAAGTTTAATAAAAATATTGGAATTAATAACAGCATTTGGAAAGGTTGCGGGATTTAAATTAAATATTAGCAAGACCAAGCTGATGGCAAAAAATCTGCCATTAGTAGAAAAAGAAGAATTAGAAAAACTGACAAAACTCAAGGTATGTCCAAAGATAAAATATTTGGGAATCTGGATATCTACCAAAAACATAAATCTATATGAGGATAATTATGTAAAAACCTGGACAGATATTAAAAAGGACTTGGAGAGGTGGAGTAAATTGAAATTATCATTCTGGGGACGTATCTCCGTGGTAAAGATGAGCATCTTACCTAAGCTATTGTTCCTATTCCAATCTATCCCTATCATAGGGAAAATGAGTTACATTGAGGCCTGGCAGAAAGAGGTATCTAAATTCATATGGTCAGGAAATAGACCAAGGATTAAACACACTCTGTTAATAGACCATAAAAACAGAGGGGGGTTTGGGCTTCCCGACTTCAAATTATATTACGAGGCAGCATGCCTCGTTTGGATTAAAGAATGGTGCCAACTTAAAAATACTGAACTTTTAGATCTGGAAGGCTACGATAACCGTTTTGGTTGGCACGCGTACCTTCATTATGATAAAGCAAGAATTCATAAAGGCTTTACAGGACATATTATAAGAGGCGCGTTGTTTAAAGTTTGGGAAAGATATAAAGGCTTTTTGGAAGTTAAAACGCCCAAATGGATCTCTCCAGAAGAGGCTAAAGCCTTAAAGAAGAAAAATATGAAGGGGAACTGGTTAAAGTATAACGATTTATTAAAGGAAGAAAATGGCCAAATAAAATTAAGAGAATATGAGGAGGTAAAAGAACATCTGACAAGTTGGCTTGACTATCATCAAATATATGGAACATTCAGAGAAGATAGAAAAGTCGGCTTTGCCGAAAAGCCATCTAAATTTGAGACAGAAATAATAAATAATAATTCCAAAACATTATCAAAAATATATCAAATTCTCCTGGAATGGAAGGTAAAAGAGGAGGAAGTCAAAGAGGTTATGGTGAGATGGGCCCAAGACATTGGCCACCCCATAATGTTAGAACAATGGGAAAAACTCTGGAAAACAACAATGAAGTTCACGGCATGTTATAGCATTAAAGAAAATATTCTTAAAATGCAATACAGATGGTACCTGACTCCCTCACGGCTCTCAAAGATGTACAAAAATCTCGCAAATATTTGCTGGCGATGTGGGGAGGCTAATGGTAACATGTACCACATGTGGTGGACTTGTAAAAAGATTAAAGAATTTTGGAACACAATATATGAAGAACTTAAGAAACTATTAGGAATATCTTTTTCTAAAAAACCAGAGGCATTTCTCCTAAGTATTATTGGGAATGACATACCAGAGAGATTAAAAGATATCTTTTTATATGGAACAGCGGCTGCACGGATGCTGATCGCAGCAAATTGGAAAGGGGAAAACGCCCCAAAAATTAAGGATTGGCAAAATAAATTTCAAGAATATGTAGAGATGGCTCAGTTAACCAGCAGCCTGAGAGGAAATAATAGACAGGAGTTTGTTAAAAAATGGGAGAGATATAAAAAATACCTGCAAGGAATTGAAAATGGTATAAAGTCTGTGGCGGCCTTTGAATAACCCTGGAGGAAAAAAAAATGAAAATGAAAATGAGTTTGAGAAAAAGAAGCTGTATTCGGTAATGTAGAAGGTTTTGGATATAAATAAAGAAAAAAAAAATGTTAAGTATCTTCACAAGCAGAAAAGGAGTACACAACAGGAAAGACAGGAAGTCTATTTATGTATTTATTTATGTATTTATGTACTTGAATTTGTTAGTGATGTAAGTATTAATTTGGACTTGGGTTATGCGTAGTTCTATGTAAATAATTAAGGTTTATATTGTTGTTTGTTTATCTTCTGATTTTGTATTATTATTTCTATGTTGAGTTTGACGAGTGTACGTTTATGTGTTGAAAATAAACTTAATAAAAGTGGGAAAAAAAAGAGAATTGACCTGCACCTCCATGGACAGCTGTGAGTCCAAAATGACCTCCAGGCTGCACACCTGGTCCTTCGGGGTGTTATAAGAATTGGTACATTAATAACATTATTTTATATATAAATAAAAGAGCTTAATATTCTTATAACAGGGGCACAGTTGCCCCGCTATGCAGATTTAAAGCAAACACCTGTTCTCTTGCTAGGCAGAGTAGAGACCCAGCACGCTATCAGGGTCTTGATATCAGGGTCTCTACTCTGCCTAGCAAGAGAACAGGTGTGTGCCTTAAAGCCCCATGGATCTTATAGGGAGAAAAAGAAACTTGGTTTGCTGTGGGACGGAGATTCCAATCCTGTTTGCTTGCTTTGTTTACCTGCTTCCTGTTCAGACAAGGAAGCAACAATTAACTTTTGCAGTAAAAGGGTTCATGCATTTACGGTGCTGATGACAGGGCTGCTGCCGGTTCAAATTTTAATTGCTGTTTTCAGATCTATTGTGATGTATTTTAAGTATTGTTTTGAACCCATTTATTTTTTATTACGTAGACTTTATTCTATGACCGATGTTGTTGTTTTTTAAAACGTTGTAAGCCACCTTGAGTTCCAACTTGGCAGGATATAAATATACTGGATAATAAATAAATAAAATAATATGAAGAGGCAGTGGGGTGGAATCTATGGACATTATTTTGAGTTTCTTGGACGGTAAACACTATGCAGATTTAGGAGCACATAATTTGACATCCTGCCGACAAAGGTCCGTATAGTTGAAGCTATGGTTTTCCCAGTAGTAATGTACGGAAGTGAGAGCTGGACCATAAAGAAGGCTGATCGCCGAAGAATTGATGCTTTTGAATTATGGTGCTTGAGGAGACTCTTGAGAGTCCCATGGAGTGCAAGAAGATCAAACTTATCCATTCTTAAAGAAATCAGCCCTGAGTGCTCACTAGAAGGACAGATCCTGAAGTTGAGGCTCCAGTACCGGTACTTTGGCCACCTCATGAGAAGAGAAGACTCCCTTGAAAAGACCCTGATGTTGGGAAAGATGGAGGGCACAAGGAGAAGGGGACGACAGAGGATGAGATGGTTGGACAGTGTTCTCGAAGCTACTAACATGAGTCTGGCCAAACTGTGGGAGGCAGTGGAAGACAGGAGTGCCTGGCGTGCTCTGGTCCATGGGGTCACGAAGAGTTGGACACGACTGAACAACTGAACAACAACAACAACAATTTGACATCTCTTTTTTATTGGTGTGGCTCAATATGAAGAACACATATTTTTAAATGTGTGTGTGTGTGTTTTTAAAAGCACAAAATATATTAAGAAATATATCTACACTGAATTATAGACTAGGAGTGAGTAGAGCTACATACCGGTACGTGCAGAGTTATATACATACAAGAATGAATTTCAATGGGGACAAATGTTAAGTTTCTATACTTAGGCAGGAAAAACCAGCTGGGGTCTTAGTGGATGACAAGCCTACATGGGTCAAAGGTGTGATGCAGCAATAAAGGACCTTAATATATAGTAACTGAAATATGGGGGGGGGGGGAGAATTTGAAACCGACGGGACCAGAGATTCTTGGAAGATTGGAAGACATTTGAGAATTATTTGAAAAACAATTGCAAACAACAAATTTTAGGGTAGTAGGTTTGCAAGAAGTTTTGTAAGGAGGACTATATGAAATATTACAGAGAAAATTCAGAAAAAATGATAACTGATTATAGATTATTAAAAGTAATAGTGAAAATACGAAAATACAAGATTAAGTTATGAAGATTGGAAATCTTTAGACGTGGTTGATGGAAGTCCCAAAAATATTGTGTAAGATATGAAGGAATGTTAAATGATGTTTGGAAAATTTATGTAAAACTTAAATACAATACAATATAATACTATACTATACACACACACACACACACACACACACACAAATACAATGAAACTCGAAAAATTAGAATATCGTGGAAAAGTCCATTATGTAAGCAATTGTTTTCATTAGCTACTGGTGTTTAATATATGAGATAGACTCATGACATGCAAAGCGAGATATGTCCAGCCTTTGTTTGTTATAATTGTGATGATTATGGCGTACAGGCCCAGGGTGGATTTGATTTAAATCAAACTGATTTAAATCACGATTTAAATCACTAGTCAGTAAGGCTCAGGGCTGATTTAAATTTTAAAAAATCGGATTTTTTAAAATTTAAATCAGATTTTTAAAAATTTTAATCAGTTTGATTTAAATCAAATCCACCCTGCGTACAGCTGATGAAAACCCCAAAGTTGAAATTGTGAATTTGGGGTTCTCATCAGCTGTACACCATAATCATCACAATTATAACAAATAAGGGCTTGACATATCTCACTTTGCATGTCATGAGTCTATCTCATATATTAGTTTCAACTTTTAAGTTGAATTCCTGAAAGAAATGAACCTCTCCACAATATTGTAATTTTTCGAGTTTCACCTGTATTTATCTACTTGCACTTGGACGTCTTTTTGAACTGCTAGGTTGGCAGGAGCAGGGAACGAGCAACGGGAGCTCACCCCGTCACGGGGATTCAAACCGCCGACCTTCTGGGTGCCCAAACCTGGCCCCTATGTGGGGGGCAAGGATGCTGGAGTGCGTGGTACAGCTAGGGATGAGAAAGGAATTTGAGCCAGTTTTCACTTTCCGAATCAATGCGCAAACCATCCTTTGGAATTCGCACGTCTCCGAATTTTGCAATGCGGACCTCCAGCCAAGTTAAATGTAATTTTAAAAATATGCATAAATGCATAAAAACACATGTATCAGTGAAGATAACATACAGCAAGGCATCGCATTAAGGAGCATTTGCATTGCAAAAATGTGTGAATTGGGGGGAATTGCACAGAAGCATGGATGCGTAATGAGAAAATTGCACAACGAATTTTCACAGTGATTTATATATATATATATATATATATATATATATATATATATATATATATATAAAACAACCCCCACAAAAAACCGACAAGGGGAACTACACTGAAGCCTGGGAAAATGAGAAACTGAAAGAAACAGGTTCTCTCCTCCCTGGCGACAACCCAGCTGGACTCGCCTTGCGTTTCTATGGTTCTTGTCAGGCAACTCATTTCCAGGCAGTTCGTTCCCGTTATCTGGCGACTTGCAAAAGCAGGCAGTCCAAGGCTGCAAAATGGCTCTCGGAATGTGCCTGGAAAGCTCAGACTTGGGCAAGGAGGCTATTTTGGTGCTCCTCGTCCTCTTGAACGATGCAGGGTGTTTTTGCAGAGGGTGGGTCCTTTTCCCAGCCTGCTTGGTGCAAAGAGAGCAATGTGGATTTTTTCCCCCCCAGCGTGCAAGAGGGAGTAGGGAGTGGGCAGGGAGCATGCTCAGAAAAAATACTTGCAGAGTCATAACCCCAGCTACGCTTTACAGCAGCCGTTTCCAAACTGTATTTTTTTTAGTGTAGAGGAAACTCTGGCTCCACAAACGCTGTAGAGATAGACTCCAGCTATCATTGGCGTCATCTAGCATTGCCAATAGGGACGCGGGTGGCACTGTGGGTTAAACCACAGAGCCTAGGGCTTGCCGATCAGAAGGTTGGCGGTTCGAATCCCCGCGACGGGGTGAGCTCCCATTGTTCGGTCCCAGCTCCTGCCCACCTAGCAGTTCGAAAGCACGTCAAAGTGCAAGTAGATAAATAGGTACCACTCCGGCGGGAAAGTAAACGGCGTTTCCGTGCACTGCTCTGGTTCGCCAGAAGCGGCTTAGTCATGCTGACCACATGACCCGGAAGCTGTACACCGGCTCCCTCAGCCAGTAAAGCAAGATGAGCGCTGCAACCTCAGAGTCGTCTGCGACTGGACCTAATGGTCAGGGATCCCTTTACCTTTACTTTTACCTTATAGTCCAACGGCTATTGATCAGGAAGTAAGGATTTGCTTTAAGTTTTTCATGTGTGCTAAAACTCAGTTTAAGTTGGGTTTTTTTAAATCGCTTAACCACATCAGTTAACAAATGTGGAAACAAGTGCCCCAAACCCCGCCGAGGAACTAACCCGAGGAAGTCCAGAGAAAAACCTGGCCTGGCAAGAAAAAAAAAAGTGACCCTGGCCGAAGTGAATCAGCTCTTTACTGACCCTTGCCACACCCCCAGCTTGTAGCCAGGTAAGCCCCCCCCCCACCCTCAGTGCATGTAAGAAAAGAAATAAATGTTAATTTTTAAAAAAATTTACAATACTGTCTTATTTATTTTGTAGTACGGTACATTGATTATTGCCTTCATTTTATGGATCTTTGGTCTCATTAGGCTTGTTAAATTGCTGTTTTAGGGGGTGTTTTTCATCATCTAAAGGGACCCCTGACCATTAGGTCCAGTCATGTCCGCAACCCCAGAGTCATCCTGGCCCTAATGGTCAGGGGTCCCTTTACCTAGCATTGAAGAAGAAGAAGAGTTTGGATTTGATATCCCGCTTTATCACTACCCGAAGGAGTCTCAAAGCAGCTAACATTCTCCTCTCCTTCCCCTTCCTCCCCCCACAACAAACACTCTGTGAGGTGAGTGGGGCTGAGAGACTTCGGAGAAGTGTGACTAGCCCAAGGTCACCCAGCAGCTGCATGTGGAGGAGCGGAGACGCGAACCCGGTTCACCAGATTACGAGTCTACCGCTCTTAACCACTACACCACATTGGCTTGCCAATGGCCAAGGAGTCAAAAAACATTTGGAGAGCCCCCCATTTCTGCTTTAGGGCTTCTTGGAAACTAATGCACCCCTCCTTAGTGATCCCAAATGCTAGGCATGAGCATACATGCTCTGCTTGGTTTCTGCCTTAATCTGCAAACTTGTTTTTGTTTTTTTAATCCATCGAAAGCCAAATCTTTAAATACTTCATCGAACTGCCAAGCGACATTCTGCGTTGCAACGTTCGGATAAGCGTGAAATCAGTAGACGGTTAAGTCCCAGGCAGGGTCATTACAAGCAGGAACTTGCCAAGACGGCGGACTCCCGAAACATCTTCCAGCTTAATTCCTGACTGTATTTGCTCACAAGGTATCCAAATCCATATTAGGGCAAGGCAGCTAGTAATTTCAAAATTGCCTCACCCCTTCCTTCCCTGGATGACTGCAAGGTGTTAAGACATGGGGCTGCCCCTGAAGATGGTTCAGAAACTTCAGCCGGTGCAAAGAACCAGACAGTTTGAGTCTATTACATGGATCCTGTTTCGACTGCCAATTATTGGTTTCTGGGCCCAACTCAAAGTGCTGGAGCTGACCAATAAACAGCTCAGGACCTCAGTGCCTTTACCACCTCTCCCTATACGGACAGGCCCGGTCCCTGTGCCTGTCATCTGAGGCCTTTCTCTGTGTGTCCCTCTCCCCTTGAGAGATTCGGAGGGTGGCTCCCCGATTGTGGAATGCTCTCCCCAGAGAGGCTCGCCTGGCACCATCATTACATGCCTTTCGCCAGAATGCAAAAACGTTCCTCTTTGCGCAGGCCTTTAAATCATATATGGTGGTGTAAAAAGTAAAGGTAAAGGGACACCTGACCATCTCGCTCTATAGGCCGAGGGAGCCGGCGTACAGCTTCCGGGTCATGTGGCCAGCATGTCAGAGCCGCTTCTGGTGAACCAGAACAGTGCACGCAAACACCATTTACCTTCCCGCTGGAGTGGTACCTATTTATCTACTTGCACTTTTGAGCTGGGACTGAACAACGGGAGCTCACCCCGTCGTGGGGATTCGAACCGCCGACCTTCTGATCAGCAAGCCCTAGGTTCTGTGGTTTAGACCACAGCGCCACCTGCATCCCTTATAATGGTGGTGCAGGACATGGTTGTTGTTGTTGTTGTTGTTGTTGTTGTTGTTGTTGTTGTTGTTGTTGTTGTTGTTGTTATGTGTTGTTATGGTGTGTACAGTTTTTATTATTATACTCCGTAAAATATTTCTCAAATGTTGTACACCGCCCTGATTATCATTATTACCACCCAACCAATCACTGGGCAGCACTGCAGGTGAGCATCTCGTGCAGAGACCATCTCATTAGGAGGTCCTCTTTGTATGATGCAGGATTCAGGTCGATAGTGTGGTGGCACCTGCCCTCCTGAGACCCTCCCTGCCCACAGACTGTCTCGCCAGAGTGGTGCATGCTCTGGTTATCTCCCTCTTGGACTACTGCAACGCACTCTATGTGGAGCTGCCTTTGAAGGTGACCCACAAACTACAACTAATCCAGAATGCGGCAGCTAGACTGGTGACTGGGAGCGGCCGCCGAGACCACATAACAAACTCTCCACCAGAAGGGAAACAAAGCCGGGAAGCGGGGGGGAGGAATCGCAAAATCGGCGGACGGCGAAACCACAGAGCCCGGCATAATTTCAATTATTTTAATAGGGCTTTGCTTCCAAGGTCATATGAATGTTTAGGATTGAATTCTTAATCTGGAATAAAACCACCATCAAAACAGAAGACTATGGAGCTACACTGTTTGATTTCTCTCTGTCTCTCTGTCTCTCTCTCTCTCAAACACACAGACCAGGAATCTGATTTCACACAACCCTTTATCTGTACCAGGAATCCATAGTAAAACAGCAGCTTTTTTTTAGCTTGGGTGGATAGGAAGAACAACAAGATCTAATCGTGAGCTGAGGGAGTGAGGGAGGCGGGAAGGATCTCACGCTGTGGCCACCAAAAAGCACATCATCCGCAAGAAAGGCAACATTTATGAGAGCACAGGATGAGCCTGCTGGATGAGGCCAACAGCCCATCTAGTCCAGCATCCTGTTCTCACCGTGGCCCGCCAGATGCCTCTTTTGGGAAACTGGCAAGCAGGATTCGAACAAAAGAGTGACTCTCTCCCCTTCCTGAGGTTTCCAGGAACTGGTACTCAGAAGCACCGCTGCTTCCAGCTCTGGAGGAAGAGCATCTCTGAAGAAGCAGTTGCCCTAAGCAACATCCATAGAATCATAGAATCATAGAATCATAGAGTTGGAAGAGACCACAAGGGCCATCCAGTCCAACCCCCTGCCAAGCAGGAAACACCATCAAAGCATTCCTGACAGATGGCTGTCAAGCCTCCGCTTCAAGACCTCCAAAGAAGGAGACTCCACCACACTCCTTGGCAGCAAATTCCACTGTCAAACAGCTCTTACTGTCAGGAAGTTCTTCCTAATGTTTAGGTGGAATCTTCTTTCTTGTAGCTTGAATCCATTGCTCCGTGTCCGCTACTCTGGAGCAGCAGAAAACAACCTTTCTCCCTCCTCTATATGACATCCTTTGATATATTTGAACATGGCTATCATATCACCCCTTAACCTTCTCTTCTCCAGGCTAAACATACCCAGCTCCCTAAGCCGTTCCTCATAAGGCATCGTTTCCAGGCCTTTGAGCATTTTGGTTGCCCTCCTCTGGACACGTTCCAGCTTGTCAGTATCCTTCTTGAACTGTGGTGCCCAGAACTGGACACAGTATTCCAGGTGAGGTCTGACCAGAGCGGAATACAGTGGTACTATTACTTCCCTTGATCTAGATGCTATACTCCTATTGATGCAGCCCAGAATTGCATTGGCCTTTTTAGCTGCTGCATCACACTGTTGACTCATGTCAAGTTTATGGTCTACCAAGACTCCTAGATCCTTTTCACATGTACTGCTCTCAAGCCAGGTGTCACCCATCCTGTATTTGTGCCTTTCATTTTTTTTGCCCAAGTGTAGTACTTTGCATTTCTCCTTGTTAAAATTCATCTTGTTTGCTCTGGCCCAGTTCTCTAATCTGTTAAGGTCATTTTGAAGTGTGATCCATCCCATTATGCATGACCCGAGGTACACTATCAAGCCAATGGAGGAGGGTCCTCGCATGCGGAACAAATACCCCGGGGGTGTGTGTTTCTTTATCCAGAAATGCAACTCCTGGATAGCTCAGTCAGTAGAGCGTGAGGCACTTAATCTCCAAAGTTTGTGGACTTCCTGTTTTGTCGCTACAAGCAAACGGATGCGTGTTTCTCGCTCTCCCAACGTGTTCGGCAGCGGAGACCCTAATGGGGGGGATGGGACAAAGCTAAGTGAACCCCGAAACACCGGGAAGAAGCCCAGGCTCATAAGCCAACAGACTGTGATTTGCTGGCAGGAAACAAAGCACAGTTCAGCTGCTGGACAGGGGTCACATATAACCATGGTTTGTAGTTTCAAAAACCATGGTTCCATACAACGTTCTAACCACGGTCTCCGCATTAATTCCCTGGTGTTTCAAAAGAAGGACCACGCGTGCAGAAACTTCCACATTCAATCTCCGGAATCACTAGGTAGGGCCAGGAATGCCCCCTGTCTAAAACCCCAGAAAGATACCGCAAGCCACCATCAACAATCCTGAGCTGGTACCACTATTCACTTCTCTTCCTTGGAGGCTTTAAAGCAGAAGTTGGGTGGCCGTCTGTCACGGGTGGTTTCATTGAGATTCCTGCACTGCACGGGGTTGGGCTAGATGACCCTCGGGGGTACCTTCCTACTCTACAATTCTGTGATTCCATAACGTTCTGAACAAACCACAGGTTGGTATTGTGCAGAAACCAGTTCGTCCGTCAGCAATCGAAGCCCTGGGCCTAAGGAACCGAACCACTTCTTCGTGCCAAAAGACTGCCCTGGGGTCTGAGCTGTGGGCGTCTCTTTCGGACTCAACTCCACCGTCCCCGGTGAGGCTACTCCAAGCGCCTTGTGTGTGTCGTCAAGGAGAAGCCTTCTATGAACAAGTTGAAATCAATCCAATTCCATGCCTGCCCTTTCTGGGATCCCTGGCAAAAAAAAAACACCAGGCGCTGAGTCAGCCTGGGGAGACGGCGCCCGGGCAGATGGGAAATGCCCCTCGGAGCATCATTCAGTTCAAACTCTTAAGTGCCAGAATAACAAGTTCAAGAGCCTGGAAACGAGAACCCCACAGCCTTGTTTATCCTTCAGTTTGCTCTTTGGGGCAAGCCAGCCTTCACCGACGCTGATGGGTGTTGTAGTCCAAAGGGCACCAAGTTTGGTGAAGGCTGGCGTGGTCACCTTAGGCGGGATTTATTGAATCTTGTTTACCATCCTTTGCCTGAAGATTTCAAGGCAGTTCACAGCACAAAAGTACCAAACGAAAACCCGAGATACATAACAGGAACAAGAACAAAACAACCCTCTAACCCAGCTCCCCACAACACAAAATGCTAAGGCCTGGTTGAAGAGCGACGTTTTCGCCTGGAAGCTATAATGAAAAATTCCAGAACGTTTGAAAGTTTCGTAAATCTTGTGCGCTGGATTTCTCGTTCCAACCAGCCCCCTATTTCAGCCCCCATTGCTTATTCCAACCCTGCCCCACATTTCAGCATCAAACCCAATGGAAATATTGCAGATGCTTCGACTGAAGGCTGCTTTCTTGAGCAAAGCAGCTCTGAAACAAGACGAAGAGCCTAACCGGGTGTGCTTTTCGTCAAGACAGCATGGAAAAATAAAAGCTCCCCACCTCTTTGGCCGCCCCCCACCTCACTGCAAGTCTACAGGTCACCCTAACCTGCGTTGCAAAGGAAGCAAGGCCCATACCAGTTAAGGGTGGGTTAGCTTGCCTGGAATTAAAAAACAACAACAACAACAACAACAACAACAACAGATTTCATGTTTGCCTCCCAGGGCAGCCTCATCTCTGGGGCAAACCAAGCAGGAGTGGGGACACCATTCCCACCAGCGCACAAACTCGCCACGTGGATCTCCCTATCTCGAAGGAAGACGCTTCTGTGTACCGGAGAATCGCCCACTGAACCTGGGGAGAGCCCAACAGGTGGGCAGCTGTCGGAGGCGGCACCAGGTACTTCCCTGCACACTAAAACCCGAAAGAAATGGCACTGCGTCACCAAAAGCCCTCTCCCAGCAAGGAGGCTCCTGCCATCATCGCCTGCCCCCCCGGCCATCTCCCCTTGCCGTACCCTCAAAACCCACCTGTCCCTGATCGTGCCTCTGCTGTTATTGCTGTGTGTGTGTGTGTGTGTGTGTGTGTGATGAGACAACCCCGCTTCCGTGGCACGACAACAACGGCACCAGCCATCTCTGGGGCATTTCGGCAAACCCACCCGGGGAACTTCCTCCAGTTCTCTCGCTCACTGCATCCAACCCAACGCAACACATGCAACCGCCACCCTGGGCTGGCGATTCTCCTGGCGGTGCCCCATGCCGAAACGCTGCTTTGCCGGCAACGCAATTTGCCACCCCCCCCAAAAAAGGGCTCTGGGGTGTGGGTGTCATGCCATCTTCCCTTCCATGTCTTCCTTCTCCCTGCCCCCCCTCCACACATACACACACACACACACACATCACCTCGGCGGTGCCATTCCTGGTGGGGCTGCACCTGGCCTTCTCCTGCCCCTCCTCGGCGGCCCCCCCGGCGGAGGAAGGGGCGCTCAACGTCGCATCTCCAGCCGCAGGGTCCCCGAGTTCTCGCATGTCTTCCAATGCGATTGTGAACTGGGCGAGGGTCCTGACCATCTGCAGCATGCGGTTCCCGGGGGTGGGTTTGTCCGTCCGGCAACGGCACAATCCTCTTAACGGGGTGGGGGGTGGGGGGAATGAAATAAAATCAGGTGCCACCCACAGAAAAAGAAGGGGGGGAAAGGAAGAAGGGGGGAATGGCTTTGCAAAAGGGGTGTGAATAGATCACCCGCCCGCTCTCTCCTTCTGCGCCGCTGCCTTTGATGCTGCTTCTCCTCCACCTCCTCCTCCTCCTCTGTACGGTCCTCTCTGCTCCCCTTTCTACATATAGAACCGCGATCTCTTATTCTCTAGCAGGTGCAACTGCCTCTTTGCAACGCTGCTGCTGCTGCTGTTATTATGATGAAGCATCCAGCAGGCAGAAGCAATCGCCGTCGGAGTGGGAGAGAAAAGGATTGGCCAAGAGAGAGAGAGAGAGAGAGAGAGAGAAGGAGGCTGAGCATCATCTGACAACCACTTGCGCGCATGTGCGCGCTCGCAGGCGGGGAGTTTGCTCCAACACCTGCTTTTTGAACTTCTTTCGATCTGAGAAAAATCTCATGCCTTCTGAAAAGTCACAGCGGAAAAGGGGGATTTAGCGAAATCCCGAGGTCTCGCGGCTTTGAAATGGGCGTCAGGATTTGCCTTTTCGATTGTATCTCTTGGCTTCGCCTTGGTTCTAGGCACAAGGACCACGGGATGTGCAAATCTGCCAGGTATAATGGAATAATAGAATGGTAGAGTTTGGAAGGGACCGAAAATTCAGATATATAATCTAATGGCCAAATGGCGTCATTCCCCCCCAATGGATGATACCGGTATTATTATTATTATTATTATTATTATTATTATTATTATTACAGCCATACCTCGGGTTACGGCCACTTCAGGTGGCACATTGAGCTGAACCCGGAAGTAACGGAATGGGTTACTTCCGGGTTCGGCGCTCACGCATGCGCAGAAGCGCTAAATCGCACTTCGCGCATGCGCAGAGCATGGCTGTCCATCACTTCCTCTGGGCTGCCCATCATTTCCTCTCTGATTTGGGTAAAGGGTCTCTCTTGCCACTTTTAACGGAGACCGTGTGTGAGCCCATTTCACAGGTTTTGGGGGCAGTGGGATGTGAGGTGCCGAGACATTCCCTCCTCATTTAGTTATGGCTTCACTGCATTTATGTTGCAAGCGGCCTTGATATATGCTAGGAAAGTGGGAGGTCATAAATATTCAAATTGCTGAAGCGACGGCTCTCCTTGGGTTGGGCTAGATGACCCCAGGGTCCCTTCTTAGGTGTATTTCAAAACGTGAACTATTTTATGTCATCCCCCTCGCTATGATGTAACGACTAATGTCTTTAAGCGGAAGTTGCTGAAACCTTTCAAATAACAGGCGACTAATCACAGTCACAGAATCCTAGGATTGCCGTGTTGGAAGGGACCCCAAGAGTCATCTAGTCCAACCCCCTGCAATGGAGGAATCTCAGCTAAAGTATCCCTGACAAAGGGCCATCCAACCTCTGCTTAAAAACCTCCACAGAACCGGTGGTGCCCTTTTAATCAACCGAAAGGTTTTACTTAATGAAACCAACCGATTAATCCACTAAACAAAGGAGTGCAGTGGTCCTTGGCCGAAATCCACACAGCGCATTTTTATTCCGAAGGAAGTCCCATTAACGCAAGCAAGATTTATTGGCCAGTATGTCAGTGGCCCTTAAATATACTTTGTAGTGAGCAAGTGATGGGGCATAGCAGTATCTTTCAACACCAGCCTCCCCTACCCTGCAATATGAGACGGAAAACACTGGCCTACCTTACAGGGTTGTTGTTAAGGATTGGAAGCAAAAAATGCCCACGAGGTGCATTGGCAACTCCTGAAAGTACTGTATAAATGCCAGGCAGCAGATGCCTCTGGGAAGGTCAGATACACAGCAGCAAGCGAACCACCCGATTGCTCTGCCACCAACGCTCAGTATTTTTGCAACATACTGGAGCTGAATATGGAGGTTCCATCTGAGAGCCACCGGAAGAAGTACGCTCTGCAGCGAACATATCTACCGTATTTTTCGCTCCATAAGACGCACCTTTTTCCTCCTAAAAAGTAAGGGGAAATATCTGTGCGTCTTATGGAGCAAATGGTGGTCCCTGGAGCCGAATTGCCCAGGGGCCAAAAGAGGATTGTGTTTTTTATTTTACAAAGAGAAAAGGGGGTGTTGAAAGGACCCCGCTGATCAGCTGATCAGCAAGAGATCGGGAGAGAGATAAGAGTCCCGGCTCCCTTTCAGCCCCGCCCTCCATTGTTGAATGTGCTGCAGAGGGAGGTTGTTTGTTTCCCCAGCGACATGTGACTGGCTGATTAGATTATCTGTCTGGAAACAGTAGAAATGGCTCCCTTTCCTTTAGAAGCTGCAGAAATGTGAGTTGAACCCCATAAAAACAGGGCTTTTCCTCTTTGCTTTTCCCCCTTTGCAAAAGAAGCTTTGCTTTTCCCCCTTTGCAAAAAGCTGCACAAATCTGAGCTGATCCTAAAAGGGGGGCTTTTCTCTTTGCAAAAAAAGCTGCAAAACTTTGAGCTGATCCTCAAAAAAAACCCAGGGCTTTTAGAGGAGGAAAACCAGAAATTTTTTTTTCTTGTTTCCTCCTCTAAAAACGAGGTGCGCCCTATGGTCTGGTGCGCCCTATGGAGCGAAAAATACGGTAATTCTTTTGAAAAGCCATCAACGTGATGACCCGGGATAGCTCAGTCAGTAGAGCCTGAGACTCTTAGAATAGAATCATAGAATTGGAAGAGACCCCAAGGGCCATCCAGTCCAACCCCCTGCCAAGCAGGAAACACCATCAAAGCATTCCTGACAGATGGCTGTCAAGCCTCCGCTTCAAGACCTCCAAAGAAGGAGACTCCACCACACTCCTTGGCAGCAAATTCCACTGCCGAACAGCTCTCACTGTCAGGAAGTTCTTCATAATGTTTAGGTGGAATCTTCTTTCTTGTAGTTTGAATCCATTGCCCAGTGTCCGCTTCTCTGGAGCAGCAGAAAACAACCTTTCTCCCTCCTCTACATGACATCCTTTGATATATTTGAACATGGCTATCATATCACCCCTTAACCTTCTCTTCTCCAGGCTAAACATACCCAGCTCCCTAAGCCGTTCCTTAATCTCTTAATCTCAGGGTCATGAGTTTGAGGACCATGTGGGGCAAAAGATTCCTGCACTGCAGGGGGTTGGACTAGATGGCCCCTTTGGTCCCTCCCAACTCCACAATTCTATAATTCCAGGGGCGATTGCCGCATCCTTGCATAACGCCACCCGGTGATTAAGCGCTGTTGTGAAGATGGAAGTTTATTTGCTTTGAAGCAGACGACGGTCTGGGATTCTAGTGCAAATTTCTCTAGGGGCTGAAGTTTCAGAGAGATTGAAAGTGGAGGGTTTTTAACCGGGAACTTGACTTTGCAAATCGAAGTGTTACAAATCCTCGCATCCCTGCCATCTAATATCCTGCCGGTGCTGTTTTGTCTAGCAAAAGATAACTCTGTTTTTACGGTGATGCAGGGAGCTCGTGCAACCACTCTTCTCCACCTTTCGTCGGTGGAAGCTATTTGGCCCTGGATCTTTAATTTCTGGGATGACAGGGGCTGTTGAACTAAAGCCTTTAATTGCTTCCAAAGGGATTTAGATTCAAAGCTGGAGGATGGGGGGGGGCGAGGCAGTGTTAATATTAATGCAGCACACTGTGCCTGTCTGATATTATAAAACTTCTGCAGGCTCCAAAGAGGAGCTGGGAGTCATGCTAGCGAACCTCTGATGAAGAGCACTTTGCATGCAGTTAGCAAAATGTCCCAAAGGCATTGCGGTCTTTGCAATTCCCCCAAAGAGAGCTGGAATTAGCAGATGCAGGTACGCAAACCTCACATTGGAAAGAAAGATGTCAATACGCCACATAAGATAACCAAGGGCCAAAGGGATGGACTTGCTCCAAGAAACGTCTAGCTGCCTCTAGATCAATCAAAGCCCGTCCAGATTCACCAACTCATTTTTTAACAAGCTCATAAGGTATGGTATTTGTCCACGTCCGTATAATTGAAGCTATGGTTTTCCCAGTCGTGATGTATGGAAGTGAGAGCAGGACCATAAAGAAGGCTGATTGCCGAAGAATTGGTGCTTTTGAATTATAGTGCTGGAGGAGACTCTTGAGAGTCCCATGGACTGCAAGAAGATTGAACCTATCCATTCTGAAGGAAATCAGTGCTGACTGGAAGGACAGATCCTGAAGCTGAGGCTCCAATACTTTGGCCACCTCAGGAGAAGAGAAGACTCCCTGGAAAAGACCCTGATGTTGGGAAAGATGGAGGGCGCAAGGACACAGGGGATGACAGAGGACAAGATAGTTGGACACTGTTCTTGAAGTGACTAGCATGAGTTTGGCCAAACTGCGGGAGGAGTGCCTGGCGTGCTCTGGTCCATGGGGTCACGAAGAGTCGGACACGACTAAACGACAACCAAAATGTATGGTTAGAAGGCAGAGGTTTTTTCTGATCATCACATACAGGTAGACATACGGACCCTGCCATTCTAGATGTTATTGGGACTCCCAACTCCGACCCTCCCCGGCCAACATTGCCAAAAGTCAGCTGTTGACCACCAGAAAACTCTGGAGCGCTGCAGATTTCTTATCCCTGCTCTGGAGAATCTGAACTTTTGGGTTCAGGAAAAAAAATGTTTCTAGGACTCATGTTTGTGTTCTGTGCCCCTTTCCGCCTTGCAAGACTGCTGATGATGACCTGTCCAGGCAGGGAAAGGGCTGTAGCGTAGTGGCAGGACATCTGTCTGGCATGCAGAAGACCCCAGGTTGGGTCCCCAAGGGAATTTCCAGGTCGGACTGGGAGGGAATCCTGCCTAAGTCCCCAGAGAGCTGCTGCCAGCCAGTGTAGTGTATTGAGCTAGATGGGCAAATGATCTGACTCAATCCAGGGTAGTTTCTGATCCTACTTCTCTGGGATGGCAAGATCGCAGAGAGAAGGAAATAACTGGCGTGAGAATATCGCCCTGCCCTTCAAGGAGCCTTTTACAGGGTGGCGTAGCAGCTCAGTTGCTCCATTCGGGCACAAGGGGCAGTTGGCATCCTTCTGTCTCAAGAGACAATGGAGGGCACCTCTGGGGGTGAAGTGAAACAGATGGAGAATCGCAGCGGCAGCTGTGGCTGGAGAGACCAGTAACCTGTAACTGCTGCCTCCTATGTTGTTGTTTTTTGCTGCATTTGCAGCAAAAGTGACCTCTCTGGGGCGCAAGCCTGGGCAGTGAGTCTGGAGTAGAGATGTGAAGGCCCAGGAAAAACCAGAAAAATTGGGGGGGGGGGAACGGGTTTTTCCCTGAAGCCTTTTTTTGTCTCCCCCCCCCCCGGAAAAATTGAAAAAATTGTTTCAATCCGAGCAAACATTCAGTTTTTAGAAGTCCATAATAACTGTGATAATGACAGACACAACAGAGTAGATGCAGAAACAGAGACTGAAACTATACTAATCGTTACAGCTCAGAAAATGATTCTCATTAAATTTCATGCCCATTCATTGAAATTTAGTCCCACTTCCTTCTTCAGTTCTTTTTATGAGAATGTTATTTTAAACACTGTGGAGAGGAAATACGAATAATTGTTACTTCTGGATTTTTAAAAATTGTTTTGTGGAGTTTTTTTGTTTGTTTTTTTTGTTCCACATAAACTAGTAAACAGTTCAGGAGATTGTTGCTCCATTTGTTACAAATACAAACAAATATTATTTTAAAAGTAAATTCTGTTAGCCTTGCTAACAACAAGGCCAGTGGAAGTGATGGTATTCCAGCTGAACTATTTAAAATTTTAAAAGAGGATGCTGTTAAGGTGCTGCACTCAATATGCCAGCAAGTTTGGAAAACTCAGCAGTGGCCAGAGGATTGGAGAAGATCAGTCTACATCCCAATCCCAAAGAAGGGCAGTGCCAAAGAATGCTCCAACTACCGCACAATTGCACTCATTTCACACGCTAGCAAGGTTATGCTTAAAATTCTACAAGGCAGGCTTAAGCAGTATGTGGACCGAGAACTCCCAGAAGTGCAAGCTGGATTTCGAAGGGGCAGAGGAACCAGAGACCAAATTGCAAATATGCGCTGGATTATGGAGAAAGCTAGAGAGTTCCAGAAAAACATCTACTTCTGCTTCATTGATTATGCAAAAGCATTTGACTGTGTCGACCACAGCAAACTATGGCAAGTTCTTAAAGAAATGGGAGTGCCGGATCACCTCATTTGCCTCCTGAGAAATCTCTATGTGGGACAAGAAGCTACAGTTAGAACTGGATATGGAACAACTGATTGGTTCAAAATTGGGAAAGGAGTACGACAAGGCTGTATATTGTCTCCCTGCTTATTTAACTTATATGCAGAATACATCATGCGAAAGGCTGGACTGGATGAATCCCCAACCGGAATTAAGATTGCCGGAAAAAATATCAACAACCTCAGATATGCTGATGATACTACCTTGATGGCAGAAAGTGAGGAAGAATTGAAGAACCTTTTAATGAGGGTGAAAGAAGAGAGCGCAAAATATGGTCTGAAGCTCAACATCAAAAAAACTAAGATCATGGCCACTGGTCCCATCACCTCCTGGCAAATAGAAGGGGAAGAAATGGAGGCAGTGAGAGATTTCACTTTCTTGGGTTCCATGATCACTGCAGATGGTGACAGCAGTCACGAAATCAGAAGACGCCTGCTTCTTGGGAGAAAAGCAATGACAAACCTAGACAGCATCTTAAAAAGCAAAGACATCACCTTGCCGACAAAAGTCCGTATTGTTAAAGCTATGGTTTTCCCAGTAGTAATGTACGGAAGTGAGAGCTGGACCATAAAGAAGGCTGATCGCCGTAGAATTGATGCTTTTGAATTATGGTGCTGGAGGAGACTCTTGAGAGTCCCGTGGACTGCAAGAAGATCAAACCTATCCATTCTCAAAGAAATCAGCCCTGAGTACTCACTAGAAGGACAGATCCTGAAGTTGAGGCTCCAGTACTTTGGCCACCTCATGAGAAGAGAAGAGTCCCTAGAAAAGACCCTGATGTTGGGAAAGATGGAGGGCACAAGGAGAAGGGGACGACAGAGGATGAGATGGTTGGACAGTGTTCTTGAAGCTACTAACATGAGTTTGGCCAAACTGCGAGAGGCAGTGAAGGATAGGCGTGCCTGGCGTGCTCTGGTCCATGGGGTCACGAAGAGTCGGACACGACTGAACGACTGAACAACAACAACAATAACTGTTTTGATACACTATATTTTTAATATGCTAGTTTGTGATAATTTTACGCCCATTAAAATTGTCCATAGTTATATTTTATGTTTCTAAAGTAACAGAATGACTTTCAATCTGGAAAAGAAAAAAGAACTTCAATTTTTCCGAAAATTTCCTTTTTTCCGGGGGGGGGGGGGGGAAACCCGGGTTTTTTTCCGAGCTTCAAAATTTCCAGAAATTTTACATCTCTAGTCTGGAGGTCCTGGGCTGCCCAGACTCACTGGCGTAGTCCAAAGGAAGACAGAGCAATGTGTGTGGCACCAGCCTGGCTGCAGCAGTTTCTGAAAGAGGCATGTAAGGCACTATCCATGGTGTTAGGGACTGCACTCTGGATTTGTGTAGGATTTGCTCCTTAGCCTTTTCTTCCCTCCAAGATATCCCGCAAGGCAGCAGTATATGGGGTATATACTGCTCTACCAGTGTGAGAGCCAGTGTGGTGTAGCGGTTAAGAGACTTGTAATCTGGTGAACCAGGTTTGCGTCTCTGCTCCTCCACATGCAGCTGCTGGGTGACCTTGGGATAGTCACACTTCTCTGAAGTCTCTCAGAGCCACTCACCTCACAAAGTGTTTGTTATGGGGGAGGAAGGGAAAGGAGAATGTGAGCCGCTTTGAGACTCCTTCGGGTAGTGATAAAGCGGGATATCAAATCCAAACTCTTCTCTTCTCTTCTACCTATGCACACCTGCCTCCAGCCATCCTGCAGGCTGCCTGCCTTCTTAAGTCCAACCACCCAGGGGAATAATGCGGCCGACCAGCTTCTTCCTCCCCCATCCCCTTTAAACTCAGTCTTGCCCTTGCAGAAATCAGAGGGGGGGGGGGAGGAGGAGGATGGAGACAAAGCGAGAATTGGCTGGTTTTTCCTGTCACGGACTCTGGCGCCCCCTGCTGTTCATCTCCCGGCCTTCTGCCCTACCCAAAGGGGACCAGCCACCGGGATGCCAAGATAAGAGGGGGGCCAATTAGCTTGTTTTGTCTGAAAGGGTGGAAGGATATTTGAATCTCAGCTCGTTCTTCTCCTCCTCCTTCAGAGCACTGGCCTCCTGCTTCATAATTAACCCCCTAATTTGATGCCTGCCGGTTTCTATGGCAACTCCATCGCTCCCACAGCCCGGTATATTTCCTCTTAGGGAGCCGCTGGAGGAAGCCGAAGTGAGGCCTGTGCAGGCCAAAAGGAATCCTCTCTGGCACGGGAAAGCTTCCCTGGCCATGAATACCCAACACGGCACATCTCGTCCTCTGGGGCTTTGATTTGCTCCTTCTTCCGCCGGCTGGAACGGGTCGGGGGGCGGGCGGCACAGGGAGCATTGCAAAGATCAGCTCCTGGAAAGGCAGCTCGCCAGCTTTAATTGACAGATTTGTCCTCTGCAAAAGACGGCAACATCAAGCCTTCCTTTTGCTCTGCTTCGCCACATCACCCTGAGGTAACAAAATCCCTTTGCGTTCCGGAAATCACAACAAACCACAAACTTGACATGAGTTAACAGTGTGATGCAGCAGCTAAAAACGCCAGTGCAATTCTGGGCTGCATCAATAGGAGTATAGTGTCTAGATCAAGGGAGGTAATAGTACCACTATATTCTGCTCTGGTCAGACCTCACCTGGAATACTGTGTCCAGTTCTGGGCACCACAGTTCAAGAAGGATACTGACAAGCTGGAACGTGTCCAGAGGAGGGCAACCAAAATGGTCAAAGGCCTGGAAACAATGCCTTATGAGGAACGGCTTAGGGAGCTGGGTATGTTTGGCCTGGAGAAGAGAAGGTTAAGGGGTGATATGATAGCCATGTTCAAATATATAAAAGGATGTCATACAGAGGAGGGAGAAAGGTTGTTTTCTGCTGCTCCAGAGAAGCGGACACGGAGCAATGGATTCAAACTACAAGAAAGAAGATTCCACCTAAACATTAGGAAGAACTTCCTGACAGTAAGAGCTGTTCAACAGTGGGATTTGCTGCCCAGGAGTGTGGTGGAGTCTCCTTCTTTGGAGGTCTTTAAGCGGAGGCTTGACAGCCATCTGTCAGGAATGCTTTGATGGTGTTTCCTGCTTGGCAGGGGGTTGGACTGGATGGCCCTTGGGGTCTCTTCCAACTCTAGGATTCTATGATTCTCAAAGCTATCAACATGAGTCTGACCAAACTGCGGGAGGCAGTGGAAGACATTCAAGATGCCATCCTCCAAAAAATGTTCTACAAATGTCCCCCTCAGGTTTGCAACTTCCCCGCACTCCAGAAGATGGCAATATTTGCAGCTTCTGCTCTGCAACCTCTCCTTCTGAGACACAATACTCTTGTGGTTTGGGTGAGATAGAGCCAATCTGTAAATAATGACGATGGCAGGTGAAGTATGCTGTTTGCCTCCAGCTCCTCTACCTCCTCCAGAGGCATGGGATGTGCTGGCAAGTACCTGCTAAATACCACCCCCACCCCACCCCCACCCCACCCCCACCCCGAAAGCCCACCAGGCCCACAAATCAGCTCATTCAGTCTACAGCAAGAGGTGCCACAAGCACAGAGCCATATAAAGCCGAGTAAATGGAACACATCCCTGGGAGGTGACTCACAAGACTTGAGTCAAGCCACACGTTATACAGTGGTACCTCGGGTTAAGTACGCTTCAGGTTAAGAATGGAGCTCCGGAACGAATTAAGTCCTTAACCCGAGGTACCACTGTAGTAGCAAAGCTAAATGTGTACACACATTTAAAGCACCGCCCCCAGGGTGCTGGGAATTGCGGCTCTGTGAGGGGGTAAACTACAGTTCCCAGGATTCTCAGGGTGGGGGGAGAGGCAGTGTTGCGCAGTGGTTAGAGCAAGGGTCAGCAACCTTTTCCAGCTGTGGGCTGGTCCACCATCCCTCAGACCATGTGGTGGGCCAGACTATATTTGGGGGGGGGGATGAACGAATTCCTATGCCCCACAAATAACCCAGGGATGCATTTTTAATAAAAGGACACATTCTACTCATGTAAAAACACGCTGATTCCCGGACCGTCCGTGGGCCGGATTGAGAAGGCGATTGGGCCGCATCTGGCCCCAGGCCTTAGGTTGCCTATCCATGGGTTAGAGAGTCGGGCTAGGATCTAGGAGACCAGGGTCCAAATCTGCCCGCCATTCATTCATAAAAATATTTACAGACCACCATTTCAATTTTAAAAATCAACCAGGCCTACAACAAAAATATTTCATTTGTAGAAATAATAATATTCAAATTTCAAATATGAAACTTTATAGTAAAAGGCACACAAAGGCTAAAACAGGCATCGGTTAACCATTTCCTGCATATACCTGGGGGAACAGAAAAGTTTTCAGCAGGTGTTTAAACGTTGACACCTGCTGAATGTCCAGTGGCAGAGAGTGCCACAGGACCGGGCCCATGACACCAAAGGCTCCCTTTCTGAGAGTTGTTAGGAGGTCCCCTATCCCGCTCCCAGAGCTACAATTCCCAGAGCGGCTTAGCAATCTATCGCTTTCCCCAGGGAGGGAACTCTGGGGATTGTAGCTCTGACAGGGGAACAGGGGTCTCCTAACAACTCTCAAGACCCTTGGCAAACTACAGTTCCCAGAAACCGCGAGGGGGGGGGACGAGCCATGGTATCACAGCGCTTTAAATGCTGCGAACATGGCCTTACTTGTGAGGTGGGCTGCAAAATACCCCCCCCCCCCGTTATGTAGGCCGCCCAGTAAGCTTTGTCTCTGCGTAGCACGGCACGAACCTGGATCTCGCCCAGCCGAACCCAGCGCCAAAACCCAACAGGGTTAGAGCCACAGCGGCAAAACCCCTTGCAACCGTTTCCACTTTGGGTGGGCCTCGCTCACCCAGATTTTTTTTGTCCCTCCGATTCTGGCCCGTTGACAGAATGGTCCGGCTGACCTGCACCTGGAGCGCCAGGTTTCGCCGCCAACACCGCGCAAACCGGGTCGAGTTTGACGCTCGTGGCACTTTTTGGCACTCAGCACGGAAACTGGGGACAGATTGCGCGGCCAGACGGCTCCCTGCGGGGCGGGATCAAAGGCGGCATTCTGGCGTCTCAAGCGGGGACGATGCCAGGTTGCTAAGACCCACGTCAAAAGGAACGGAGCTCGGGAGATGACTCTCAGGGCGCTGGGTACTGATCCGGAGGGTTGTGACACCAATTCCCCAAAAGCCCTTTTCGTTTCATTTCATAAGAAGCACTTCAATCTGCTGGGTTCATCACAGCAACAAATTATAGAGGTCAGAGGGCCCTGCCTTGCAAGCTTAAAATTACAGAAACGAGATCGGGGGGGGGGGAAGGGGGGCAGGGAAGGAAAAAGATGGAGAAGTTGAAAGCTCTAAACGGAACTCGGCTCAGTATACCTGAAGGAGCGTCTCCACCCCCATCGTCCAGCCCAGACACTGAGGTCCAGCGCCAGGGGCCTTCTGGCGGTTCCCTCCCTGCGAGAAGCGAAGTTACAGGGCCTTCTTGGTGGTGGCGCCCGCCCTGTAGAACGCCCTCCCATCAGATGCCAAGGGAATAAACCACAATGTGACTTTTAGAAGACATCTGAAGGCAGCCCCGCATAAGGAAGTTTTTTTTTTAACGTTTGACGTTTTATCGTCTTTTAACATTTTGCCGGAAGCCGTCCACAGAGTGTATGGGGAAACCCAGTCAGATTGGCTACATACAAATAAATAAATAATATCATCATCATTTCAAAATTACTACTGGAGATTCCTGTATTGTAGGGGGTTGGACTAGATGACCCTTGGGTCCCATCGAACTCTACAATTCTATGATGATGAAATAGCAGAGATGAAAGTGATTCCCCCGCCCTCCACCTAAAATGGCAAGTTTGCCGGCGAAGCAGAAGCATGTTGGAGCCTAGAAAAGGGCTGTTATCTCATTGGCAGAGCAACAGTTTCCTGGAATCATGGAACTGCAGAGCTGGAAGGGACCCCCCAGGGTCATCTAGCCCAACCCCTGCAATGCAGGAACTGCAACTGAAGGTCCCAGGTGAAAAAGATGCCCCACATTCAATCTCCAACAGCATCTCCAGGTAGGGCTGGGAATAGACCACCCTGCCTGAAACCCAGGACAGCTGCTGCCAGTCAGAGCAGGCTATATTGAGCTAGTTGGATCAATGCTCCAACTGCGTATAAGGCTGTTCCTGTATAATCTCAGCCTGCCCCAACAATAGGTCTCTCTTGTTGTATCGAGCATCTGAAGGCATGTGGCCATTTTGGTTTTTGCATAATCTGGGTTTTTTGCCCGGGGGGGGGGGGGTTAAAAGAATTAAACAGAACAGAACGTCCTCAGGATTTCCCCCGAAAAACATCTCTGCTGGATTTGGAATCCAAGAGTTATTATGTTTCATACTGGGCAGATGAGCCTTTAAAAAAAAGAGGGGGGGGGAGCCATAAATGCAGCCTGACCTTGATACATGCAGGCAGAAGGCATTTTAGTAGAGGGAGATTTTTATTCTCCTCCTCCTTATTACTATTATTTAAGGCCAAACTGGATACCAGCAGGGTTACAAGCACCAACCTTGTACTACCAACCTTACTGTATGCTTGTGAAACATGGACACTTATAAACACCCTAACGGTGTCTCTTGAGAGTCCCATCTACTGCAAAAAGATCAAACTTATCCATCCTTAAAGAAATCAGCCCTGAGTGCTCACTGGAAGGACAGATCCTGAAGCTGAGGCTCCAGTACTTTGGCCACCTCATGAGAAGAGAAGACTCCCTAGAAAAGACCCTGATGTTGGGAAAGATGGAGGGCACAAGGAGAAGGGGACAACAGAGGATGAGATGGTTGGACAGTGTCCTCGAAGCTACTGGCATGAGTTTGGCCAAACTGCAGGAGGCAGTGGAGGATAGGGGTGCCTGGCGTGCTCTGGTCCATGGGGTCACGAAGAGTCGGACATGACTGAATGACTGAACAACAACGGTGTCTCCGAAAAACTTTACACATCACTTGGGAAGACAGGCGAACTAATGGCAGTGTACTGGACAAAGCAAAGACCTCCAGTGTTGAAGCAATGATTCTTCAATATCAACTTCACTGGACTGGTCATGTTGTGCGGATGCCTGATTATCGTATTCCAAAGCAACTCCTCTATTCCAAACTTAAAAATGGAAAGTGTAATGCTGGTGGTCAACAAAAGAGGTTTAAAGACTCTCTCAAGGCAAGTCTTAAAAAATGTAGTATAAACACCGACAACTGGGAAACACTGGCCTACGAGAGCACCAATTGGAGAACAGCCTTGACCAATGGTGTCATGGGCTTTAAAGACACTCGAACTCAGGACGCAAGGGAGAAACGTGCTAAGAGGAAGGCACGCTTGGCAAAGCCTCACCGTGATCGTCCCGCCCAGAAACCTATGTCCCCACTGTGGAAGGATGCGTGGATCCAGAATTAGCTTCTACAGTCACTTACGGACTCACTGTTAAGACTGTGTTTATGGAAGACAATCTTACTTGGCTACGAGGGATCGCCAAAGAAGACTATTATATAAGGCCAAACTGGATGCTAGCAGGGCTAAAAGCACCAAACTGGCAAAACTGGCATGCAAGTCCTTTGCACACCACATTTCCAACAACAAAAACAAGTCCAGAGAGACTCACCAAAAAGGGGGCTGGTGCATTTCTATAGAAATTGTGCTTCCTGGGCTCCCCGTGTGAACTTGGTTGACCTTTGGCCCGATGCAGCAAAATTCTCTGGATGTTCTCAGGGTAGAAATGTCCTGCCCTCTACCCATTTTTTTGCCAACCCTGCCAGCCTGTTTTTAATGTTGGGGAAACCAAGAGGTCTGGAAAAGTGGAGGCTAACAGGAAATTAGGGTCGGGCGATTATCTGGTTTTCAACATTGTGACGTATCACCAGCTAAACATCGTGATATATGGATATATCACAATGCCTGAAATAAATAACGATGGAGCTATGTAGAGCCATGGGCTGGCTTCATGGCTTTTCCCGCGTTGTGATTTTAGCATTGCATACACAAACGCACACCACGATTCGTAATATATTTGCCAGGTCCAAATTTATGGAACCAATATCACGCTACGGACCTCAAACCGGTTTTGGACGATAATATCACCCAGTCCTAGAGGAGATAGGATGTTGTTGTTGTTCAGTCGTTCAGTCGTGTCCGACTCTTCGTGACCCCATGGACCACAGCACGCCAGGCACGCCTATCCTTCACTGCCTCTCGCAGTTTGGCCAAACTCATGTTAGTAGCTTCAAGAACACTGTCCAGCCATCTCATCCTCTGTCGTCCCCTTCTCCTTGTGCCCTCCATCTTTCCCAACATCAGGGTCTTTTCTAGGGAGTCTTCCCTTCTCATGAGGTGGCCAAAGTACTAGAGCCTCAACTTCAGGATCTGTCCTTCTAGTGAGCACTCAGGGCTGATTTCTTTAAGAATGGATAGGTTTGATCTTCTTGCAGTCCATGGGACTCTCAAGAGTCTCCTCCAGCACCATAATTCAAAAGCATCAATTCTTCGGCGATCAGCCTTCTAGCCATCTTCAAATATCTCAAGGGCTGTCACATGGAAGAGGGAGCAAGCTTCTTTTCTCCTGCCCTGGAGGGTAGGACTCGAACCCATGCCTTCAAGTTACAAGAAAGGAGATTCCGACTAAACACCAGGAAGCATTTTCTGACAGGAGGAGCTGTTCGACAGTAGAACGGTCTCCCTCGGGAGGTGGCGGACTCTCCTTCCTCGGAGGTTTTTAAGCAGAGGTTGGATGGCCATCTGTCATGGATGCTTCAGCTGAGATTTCTGCATTGCAGGGGGTTGGACTAGATGACCCCCGGGGTTCTCCCCAACACTACAATACTATGACCCTAGAAACTTGTAAACAGCGGCTTGCGATGCAAAGGCTATCGTTGTGGTCTGGAAGCTTGGCTTTTGTTTTAAACCTGGGAACGGAAAGGTGTCCTTTCTCTGGAATTCCGACTTCTGAACCGTGCCGCAGAAGCAGAGCAGCTGGGAATGCAAGGCCAGAGGTCTTGGCCAGTAAGTCTTCTATGCCTGGAATCTATCAAAAGCATCTTGGGTATCAAGGGAGATTTAATTTATTGCATTCCAGCCTTGAAACACAGGTAGAAAAGCGGGTTGCCCACAATCCCAGGTGGGCAAGGTCTTACGCTTCACAAGCCAGAGGAATGCAGAGACTCGGTTGGATTAGAACACATTCCTCTCCGCTGGGGACAGCAATCTTGTTCCGATAAATTAAATAGCATCCACAAGCAGAAGTTGCAGAGAGAACAGGGGCAACCCCCTTCGTTGGGGGCGGGGTAGGGAATAGAAAATCTCTCTTTCATGGACACCAGGACCAGTGATATTAGTAAATGTAAAGGTAAAGGGACCCCTGACCGTTAAGTCCAGTCGCGGACGACTCTGGGGTTGCGGCACTCATCTCGCTTTACTGGCCGAGGGAGCTGGCGTTTGTCCGCACAGTTTTTCCGGGTCATGTGGCCAGCATGACTAAGCCGCTTCTGGCAAACCAGAGCAACGCACGGAAACACCATTTACCTTCCCGCCAGAGCGGCACCTATTTATCTACTTGCACTTTGACTTTTTTTTGAACTGCTAGGTGGGCAGGAGCAGGGACCGAGCAACGGGAGCTCACCCCATTGCGGGGATTCGAACCGCTGACCTTCCGATCGGCAGGCCCTAGGCTCTGTGGTTTAGACCACAGCGCCACCCGCGCCCCCTAGTGATATTAGTAGGGACGAGCAATTCTTTTGAGTTCAGGTTCCCCGAGCGTCCCATTTTTGCCATCTAAAGTCCACTTCTCCATATTTTCAAATCGGTTTGTGACTTAAAAAACAAACAAACGAAAATTCAAATGCAAATTTCTCCTAACATTCATCTTTTTTTCGGGGGGGGGGGGAGGCTTTTTTGAACAACACACACATTTTTTGTAAAGCAATTTCCCCATGTGGTTTTTCCTAAGTTGTATTTTCACGAATATACGCATTTGCGCGCAACCTTTATGCATTTTTGTTTGCATATTTCGCACTGCAAAATTTAGAGAAGTACAAATTTCACTGGGCGGCTGTGTTTCAGTCCATGTGTTGTTGCTGTTGTCGATGTTAAGTGTGCGTGATGTAGGCTCATGGCGAAATGAGCAGTGAACCAAATCTCTCCCTCTCTCCTAGATGCAGATTTTCTGGGAAATGTTGAATCAGGCAAATTTTTGAATTGCAAAAGCGCTCAACCACGAACAGCAAAACACTGTATATCAGAGATGGGAAGCCTATGGCTCTTGGGAAGTTGTGGACTACAACTCCCATGATTCTTGGCCCTGCTGGCTGGGGCTGATGGGAGTTGGAGTCCAGCAACCTTTGGAAGGTCACAGGTCAGCCACCCCTGCTATACACATTTCTTCAGAAGTCTTCAAGTCTCCCTGACTCAGAAAGTGTTACTTCTGAGCAAACATGGGCAGCACTGGGCTAATCAGGAAAAGGTAGAATAAATCAAGTGTCTGTGTGTTCGGATCTAGGTCAGGTTCAGGCAGCTGATACGATTTTAAGTTTATGCTTGTTTATGCTCACTCAAAAAACGAACGCCGTAATTGCTCGGCATCTCTGGGAAGGTGTTTTTTTTTTTTTTTAATAAGAATTTTATTGGTTTTCTGCAAAACAAAGAACAACAAAACACATACAACAACACATACACAACAATCAAAACATAATGAAAAACAAATACAAACCACCACTAAAACACCAATAATTATTTTTCTTGCTTAGAACAAAAAATAATAATAATTTCTTGTTTTGAATCTACACAGGGTGACTTCCCCCGTTTTCTCTCCTTTGGTTCCAATTCTAATTTACTTTAATAACTTCTCATCTCTAAAGTTTAAATCATCCAAAAAATCTATACAAACTTCTTAATATTTATTTTTACTTCAAAATACAACCTATTACTTCTTAACTCAAATCATACATCTTATTTCACTTAAACTGCTGCTAATAAAAAAAAATTCCACATATCTCTTCACTGGTTCAAAATCTTAAATTCTTAACACACTGACTTCTGGGAAGGTGTTTTTGGGGAGGGGCTGGTTTGGGGGTTTAGAACGTAAGACAAGATGGCCGGATCAGGCCGAAGGGACTTCATCTAGTCTAGCATCCTGTTCTTGCAGTCGCCAACCAGGTGCCTTTGGGAAATCTGCAATCAGGATCCGAGCACAAGAGCAAAATTTCCTCCCCCTGTGGTTTCCATATAAGGTTGATAATAAGTGTTGGAAATGTAAAGAAAAAGTTGGTACCTTTTATCATATGTGGTGGGAATGTAAGAAGTTTCTGGGATATGATATATAATGAAATGAGGAAAATGTTGAAATATACCAGAAGCTTTCTTATTGGGTATTATAGGCACTGATATTAAAAAAAGCAAGATGTTAAACTTTTCCAATATGCAGTGACTGCGGCAAGAATTTTGATAGCACAAAGGTGGAAACAGGAAGAAACACCGACAAAGGAAGAATGGATAGTGATTTTTTTTTTTTTATATAAGAATTTATTGGCATTTTTCTATAACAACATATACCCACACCCACACCTACAATTAAACAAATGCAAAACAAATAAAACAAATACAAACAATGTCAAGTTTTCTTATTGCATCTTTCTAGAAAAAAAAAAATTTCTATTTCCATATCTTGACTATTGACTTCCCCTGCCTTTTCACCTTCGAGTTTATATCCTTAATCTATTTTATAACCATTTCTCCTAAAAAAGAAAAAAGAAATTAAATTCAGTTGTATAATTACAATCAATTATATCTTCAACATTTTACTAAAAATACATCATCATAATAATACCTCGTCATAATTCTTCTTCATTTATTCTTATCGATTTCTTATCTTAATCTACATCTTGATCTCAATCCTCTTAATCCATAAACTTAATCCACTTAAATTCACTTTACTTATACTCCCCCTCACAGATCTTCACAACTCATTCGATCAAATCTATCTCTTCTATCCTTAAGATTGCTGCTAATAACATGATAACTTGAAATATCTCCTTTCATGTTCAAATAAAAAATATAACAGAAAATTGTTGACAGTATTCACCCTCCGATTTCAGTTTACCATATCAGGCTACCTTAAATTTTACTTAATGCTTCACCCCACACCCCCTCTGTCCATTATTCTTCTCCTGGTGGCTTCAGCACTAAACTTCCATGTAGCTTCCCTCTCCAAACGTCCACAGATCCAGGCACAGTCCAAATCTCTCCTTGCCACGAGATCAGAGGTATCCATCTCATCATCTCTCAGCTTCTTCGGTTCTTTGTAACATTTCTTTTCTTCTTGTAAATACCTTAATTCTCTGTCCCTGGCCCCCGAGCTCACACCTCGGGGACTGGATATAAGAAATCTTGACGTCGCCTTGGGGCTGCCACCCCCAGAAAGCGAATTTCTTCTCCGAAGTAGCTCACTCATTTCTCTCCAACTTTGCATCAACCCTCTCAGCTCCTTGGCAAGGCATTCTTCCAAAATGTCAAAAGTTTTAAAAGCCTCCTCTGTGGGCAATTGGTTCCATTTCAGACCCCCACACAAGACTTTGACTTTTCTACAAAGCAGTTCCACCTTCAAGGCAGTGAGTCTCTGTTCATCCGTTAGTCCAGAGTTCAATACCAGTTCAAGGACGAAACCCAACATACTGGCAGAGGAGGAGGAAGTGGGTGTCATATTTCTACTCCCCTCTTTGTTCGTCGCCATTTTCCTGAGCTGGAGTGCAAATACCGCAACTTTAAATGGAGATATTTTCCTCTAGTTAACTTCCCGAAAGAAAAGTTTGCCAGTCTCATGTGTCGATTTTAAATACATTGTAACCAGTTCTGTAGCAGTAATCACTCAAATTGGTTAGATTCTTGAGCTCGAAGGGAGGGAGGCAGGCTGCCCTTCTCCTTCCCCCCGGATCGTCCCAAAAGCACGATTTCTACTCAAATTCTTTACTCACGACCACCGGGTTCCTTTAGCTCCATTCTTCACAGGTAGAACTTAGACGCTCACCGCGGGCTCTGTCGCCGCATTTGCATCCCGGTTGGGGCATGTCCCCGAAGCCCGGCTCCGGTTGTCCCTTCACCCCCACTCCCCCTTTACAGGGGGAGCGAGGGAAGGGTTCGGAGCCTCCGCGGGCGCTGCCGGGGAGCCCAGGGTGCGGGACGCTCTTCCCGCACCCCAACCGGAGCCCCGCTTTGCGGTAGCGGGGCTCCTGACCCCCGGGATGGACAGGGCGCTTCGGACCCGAAGCAGCCCTCGACCACCCGGCGATTGCGTCGCCGCCGGAAGTCCGGAAGAATGGATAGTGAAATTGATGGAATATGCAGGACTGGACAAAATGACGGGAAGAATCCGAGAACAGCGGGACCAGAAATTCATCAAAGACTGCTCTAAATTTACGAACTATTTGAAAGATAATGATACTCAACTGAATATGTTTATAGGACTTCAAGAAGCTTTGTAGATAAATGAAGGAATATTATTGCAATTACGAATTTTACAGTGATCATTATGTATATGATAGTTTAAGCAATGATAGATTAAAGATGAATAGATTAAAAAGACAGAAATTTGAAAGCCATGTGGAAGGTCTGAGGGAAGGCATGGCTATGAAAGCCAGAAAAGCGGAAAATATGAATGATTATATGTGAATTAATTTTTTTACTTTGTAGTAGTTATGTACTAAAACAATAAAAATTATTATTAAAAAAAAGAAAGAAAAAAGAAAAGAAAATGAAGCAATTCACTTCCAGGAAAGAATTGTTGCTGTTGTTGCTGTTGTTGTAGTTTACCGAATTTATATACTGCCCTATTCCCGGGGGTCTCGGGGCAGTTCACAGAATAAAATCAAGATATAAAACCACAAAATATATAACAAAAATAAAAACGACAACCCAATTATACACACACACACACACACCCCAGAAAAGAGCCACATTTTAAAAGGGCATAGGATGTCCATCAGGTCAACCAAAGGCCTGGTTAAAAAGGAACGTTTTTGCCCGGCGCCTAAAGGTGTGTAATGAAGGCGCCAGGTGAGCTTCCCCGGGGAGAGTATTCCACAGACGGGGAGCCACTGCAGAGAAGGCCCCGTTCTCACATTGCCGCCCTCCGGACCTCTCGAGGAGGAGGCACACGAAGGAGGGCCTCAGAAGATGATCTCAGGGTCCGGGTAGGTTCATACGGAAAGAGGCGGCCCTTGAGGTATTGCGGTCGTGAGCCGTTTAAGGATTTATAAGACGCCTGCTTCTTGGGAGAAAAGCAATGACAAACCTAGACAGCATCTTAAAAAGCAAAGACATCACCCTGCCGACAAAGGTCCGTATAGTTAAAGCTATGGTTTTCCCAGTAGTGATGTGTGGAAGTGAGAGCTGGACCATAAAGAAGGCTGATCGCCATAGAATTGATGCTTTTGAATTATGGTGCTGGAGGAGACTCTTGAGAGTCCCATGGACTGCAAGAAGATCAAACCTCTCCATTCTTAAGGAAATCAGTCCTGAGTGCTCACTAGAAGGACAGATCCTGAAGTTGAGGCTCCAGTACTTTGGCCACCTCATGAGAAGGGAAGCCTCCCTGGAAAAGACCCTGATGTTGGGAAAGATGGAGGGCACAAGGAGAAGGGGACGACAAAGGATGAGATGGTTGGACAGTATTCTCGAAGCTACTAACATGAGTTTGGCCAAACTGCGGGAGGCAGTGGAGGATAGGGGTGCCTGGCGTGCTCTGGTCCATGGGGTCACGAAGAGTCGGACACGACTGAACGACTGAGCAACAACAACAACAACAAGTCAAAACCAGCACTCTGAATTGGGCCCGGAAACTAATCGGTAGCCAGGGCGGTCGGACCAGGATCGGTGTAATGTGCTCAGACCCTCTTGCTCCGGTGAGCAACCTGACCGCTGATTTCTGCACCGGCTGAAGTTTCCGAACCGTCTGCAGAGGCAGCCCTACGAAGAACGCACTGCAGTAATCTAACCTTGAGGTTGCCAGAGCATAGACAACAGTAGCTAGGCTATCCCTGTCCAGATAGGGGCATAGCTGAGCCACCAGCCGAAGCGGATGGAAAGGTTTTCTGCCCATCACCCCAGGACCCAAGTCGAGAGGAAAAGATTAAGGGGAGATAGGTTTATATGTGAAATACAAGAGTGAATGGTGTGGGTCAAGGGGAGCGAAATCTGGCTCTCTTCTTACTGAACCACGCAAATATTTCATAGTCCGCCCAGAGCCCTACCGATAGGGTGGGAAAGCAATCTCAGCAGGCCATCACCAGCCAGCTCTGCTCTCTTCTCAAAACCGGATAACAAATCATTTCCAAGAAGCAGGAAAAACAGCATTTTCTCCCATCTCCTCCTCCTCCCCCCACCACCAAACATGGCTCAAAAGAGGAAATTCTTGTAGTGTTTGGCCACTTTCGCCGCACGGGGCCTATTTTTAGTCAGGTCTCAAATACGCAGCGGTTATTTATAGAAAAAGGTTGTTTTGCAAACACCTTTTGGAAACGCATCCCTCAAAAAGCACGCTATTAAAAATAAAATCGAAGGAGTTCACTGCTGGGGCCCAGGCAGATTATCAGCAACCTGCATTCCTGTCTACTGATATGTTTCTCCGTTTAAACACACCACTTAACACAGGCTCCCCCCCCCCCCGAAGAGATATGTGTATGAAATCTGGAATGCATGACATATGCAGCTTCCCACCTCCTGGAAAAGGTCAGAAATATCCAGAAAGCTGGGCAAAAGCTTGCCAAGGGAACGATACGTGGGTGTTCAGAGGGCTGAGACGCGGCTGGAAGGGGGCAGGAATTTAACCTGGCTCCCCCAAGGCTGCCAATAGGTTGCAAAATCAAAATGAAGGAGAGGATACACCAGCATGTCACCAATTTGACTTTGAAACAGTGACACCTGAGTCCCTCTATCCTACCCTGCAGGCTCGGAGGCAGGCAGGAAGGCAGGACATATACACAGTCATACCTAGTGTTACGTACTCTGCGGGATGCGTGCGTTCGGGATATGCACCGCGGCGACCTGGAAGTAACGGAACGGGTTACTTCCGGGTTCGCCGCGTTGCGCACGTGCAGAAGCGTGCGGTGACGTCATGCGCAGAAGCGCCGTAACGCGTTGCACACATGCGCCGACGCGGCACTTCATGATATGGGCGTCGCAGGTTACGAACGGGGCTCCGGAACGGATCCCATTCATAACCAGAGGTACCACTGTAATCGCGTATACTTCAGGGTAGATTCGTCTCTCCTAGGAACACACAATTTGCATCCCTCGAGCTTGGAATGAGGACCCCAGCGCAACAGAAGTGCTCTATTGCCCCAAAACAGCTCAATAACCCAAGAAATGACAAACCTAGACAGCGTCTTAAAAAGCAGAGATGTCACCTTGCCAACAAAGATCTGTATAGTTAAAGCTATGGTTTTCCCAGTAGTGATGTATGGAAAGTGAGAGCTGGACCATAAAGAAGGCTGATCGCCAAAGATTTGATGCTTTTGAATTATGGTGCTGGAGGAGACTCTTGAGAGTCCCATGGACTGCAAGAAGATCAAACTTATGCATCCTTAAAGAACTCAGCCCTGAGTGCTCACTGGAAGGACATATCCCGGAAAAGACCCTGGTGTTGGGAAAGATGGAGGGCACAAGGAGAAGGGGACGACAGAGGACGAGATGGTTGGACAGTGTTCTCGAAGCTACCAACATGAGTCTGACCAAACTGCGGGAGGCAGCGGAAGAAAGGAGTGCCTGGCGTTCTCTGGTCCATGGGGTCACGAAGAGTCGGACATGACTAAATGACTAAAAACAACCACCCAAGAAAAACCCTGCTGCCTGTTCCCACAGGGGCCAACCATGTGCCCCTGTGGGAAACCTGCAAGCAGGATTCGAACACGAGGCCACACTCCACTCCTGCTAGCATCCTTCAATAGCTCTCCCTCCCTCCATGAATTAGTCTCACCCTTCTTTAAAGCTAAGTTGGTTGGAGCAAGTTTCCCAGTTATCAGTCCTGAACTCCCCCAAATTTCACAGCTTCCATCGATAAAATAAGACTCATTTATCCAGGCTGCAGCAAACAGGACATACAGCAGAGTAAAATAAAAATTTCTGCAGTGTACCCTTTTGAAACCTGTTCGCATACCCCTGCCACATTTTGGGGAACACTGCTGTAAAGGAATATATTTAAGAAAGATATTGGCAAGCAGGAAGGTGTGCCGAGGAGGGCAACCAAGATGACGAAGGGTCTGGAAACGAAGCCCGATGAGGAACGGTTGAAGGAGCTGGGTATGTTTAGCCTGGAGAAGAGGAGGCTGAGAGGAGATAGGATAAAGGTAAAGGTAAAGGGACCCCTGACCATCAGGTCCAGTCGTGTCCGACTCTGGGGTTGCGGCGCTCATCTCGCTTTATAGGCCAAGGGAGCCGGCGTTTGTCCGCAGACAGCTTCCGGGTCCTGTGGCCAGCATGACAAAGCCGTTTCTGGCGAACCAGAGCAGCGCACGGAAACGCCGTTTACCTTCCCCGCTGGAGCGGTCCCTATTTATCTACTTGCACTTTGACGTGCTTTCGAACTGCTAGGTGGGCAGGAGCTGGGACCGAGCAACGGGAGCTCACCCTGTGGCAGGGATTCGAACCGCCGACCTTCTGATCAGCAAGCCCTAGACTCTGTGGTTTAACCCACAGCGCCACCCGGGTCCCTGGGAGATAGGATAGCCACCTTCAAATATCTCCAGGGCTGTCGCATGGAAGAGGGAGCAAGCTTGTTTCCTCCTGCTCTGGGGGGGGGGGGGGTAGGACTCGAACCCACGGCTTCAAGTTGCAAGAAAGGAGATTCCGACTAAACGTCTGGAAGGATTTTCTGACAGGAAGAGCTGTTTGGCAGCGGAACTGCCGCGAGAGATGGTGGACTCTCCTTCCTTTTGACGCAGAGTTTCGGTGCCTGTCTGCCGGGGACTCTTCAGCTGAGATTCCGGCATTGCAGCGGGTTGGACTAGATGACCGCTGGGGTCCCTTCCAACTCTACAGTTCATATATATATATGTGTGTGTGTGTGTGTGTGTGTATGTATGTAATACAAACCGAGGCAATTAATCCTTTTGCGGTAAATTAAAAGAGGGGCACAACGCCACTGAAACTTCCCCCAATCGCTGAACCTACAATGTTCGCATTTACAGCTCTCTGGTTTGTGGGAGCAATTTGAGAAGCAGGTTATTATTAGACGGCTCTGTGGGCAATTCCGCTGCGGCCGCCAGTCGCAGTTTACGAGCGTCCTTCACCCACAGACCCAGCGAGGCGTTCCAGCTACTGAAATCGCTAACCGCCTTTTCCTCCCGAGGGGTAACCTCCGTTCAGGGCCTGTTGCGACTGCGGGACTTTGAAAAGAAGAGATCCGAGATGGGCAGAAGCCAGGCTCAGACTGGCACCTGTCCATCGCATTACAGGCGTTGGTCCCGGGGACGGAGGGAGGAGAGAAAGGACAAAGAGAGGAGGGGAAGAATAAAAAATAATGACTAGGGAGAGTGGAATGTTATTTACCGCGGAACAGCACAAAGGGAGGCTGGGAATGTGGCAGCGTGCAGGCCAGCTAGATCGGCGTTTGCCAACCTGGTGCCCTCTGGATGGGCTGAAGAGGAATGAATTGTGGTTGGAGAAACACCCCCCCCCCCAGGGAAGAAGGCTCAAAGCCCAGGGAGTAAACCCAGAGGAAAAATCTGCCATGTAAGGACGGAGCCCATCTGGCTTCTCCGGGGAATCATAGAATCCTAGAGTTGGAAGAGACCACAAGGGCCATCCAGTCCAACCCCCTGCCAAGCAGGAAACACCATCAAAGCATTCCTGACAGATGGCTGTCAAGCCTCTGCTTAAAGACCTCCAAAGAAGAAGACTCCACCACACTCCTTGGCAGCAAATTCCACTGCCGAACAGCTCTCACTGTCAGGAAGTTCTTCCTAATGTTTAGGTGGAATCTTCTTTCTTGCAATTTGAATCCATTGCCCCGTGTCCGCTTCTCTGGAGCAGCAGAAAACAACCTTTCTCCCTCCTCTATATGACATCCTTTGATATATTTGAACATGGCTATCATATCACCCCTTAACCTTCTCTTCTCCAGGCTAAACATACCCAGCTCCCTAAGCCGTTCCTCATAAGGCATCGTTTCCAGGCCTTGGACCATTTTGGTTGCCCTCTTCTGGACACGTTCCAGCTTGTCAGTATCCTTCTTGAACTGTGGTGCCCAGAACTGGACACAGTATTCCAGGTGAGGTCTGACCAGAAGGAGTTCCAGAGTCTGGGGAAGGAGTTCCAGAGTCTGGGAACAGCCACCACCAAGAAGGCCCTTGAGAAAGCCTTCTTCAAACAACGGCTGTCTTCCAACACAAATGAGATGGAATATGGGCTGAGTGAGATCAAATCTAACTTTGGTCCAGCAGAGATAGGATCTGTCACAGCAGCCAGAAATGCAAGACTGAAAACAGAGGAATAAGGGATGCTGTTTATGTTTGCAGTGCTAATAGCAACAGGCAGAATTGTTTTGTTTTTTTTATTTACTTCGCTTTCCCTGGGTTGCTGCTTTGAATGCACCTCCGGATTGGAAGAAGGCAAGCTCAGAGCAGTGACTCGTGCTGGGGCGCAGCAGGAAACATCCCCTGAGGTCAGGCTACTTCTGCCAAATCCCAGGAGCAAAGGAATGATCCCGCCCCGGGTGCAGAGATGCGGCAGAACCGGCTTCCCCGGTGAAAGCTAACTGGAAAAGAGGTGAGGCCAGGACGGCAACTCAGACAGAGATGCAGCAGGCAATCTGCGGGAAGATGCTCTGGAGTCACAGGAGCCTTAGCGAATTTCTTATATAACGGTAGTGACTCCAAATCACACAATTCTCCCCAAAGCCCACTTCCTGCCTGTTGCTTTCTGTTCCAGCGGTTTCTCGCTCTGGATTTCGTGGGTACTGGCGACTCCACCTCCTCCTGCGCCAATCAGACGAAGCCCCCCACCCCCACCCCCCGCACATCAGCACCATGATGCAGCCATGTGCCACTGGCTTCCATTTAATACGAAAAATACCCACTAAGCCACATACTGGTCACACACGCGACTCCCTTTCAGACAGCAAGGAAAACAATCAACTGGCAATCGGTGCCAACCCCTCGCTTGGCTCGGTGCCCCCACCCCCCAAAAAAACCCAGATCGTAAAGCCCAAACCCTCAGCCTGTCTACGGACCTCTTCGCCCATCTGAATTTTTTGGAGTCAATATTCGTCACGGGCCAGTTTGAATCGTTCCATGTGGTTAATGCCCCCAAAGTATGGTGGCTTTTGTTTGTGTTCGGCATTTCTGCCTTGCCGGGTCTGGAAACAGAGAGCACGCATTTCGTTGCTGGCAATTTGTGAGATTTGCATGTCATTTGCATAGCCTAGGGGAGACGCCAAGCCACAAGATGCTGGCTGCCTGGTTTTCCATTGTTCCTGTAATTGCAGATAACTAGATGTTGCTTTCGGGAGTGGTGGGGGAGAAATACCATAAAGATTTGACCTCCGGGCATGTCCAAATCTGAAGTCCTTGTTGAGCTGGGGCCTGGAAATTTGAGGCTGGCTCCTGAGTTGCAGGCGGTCGTGCTTTGGAATGCCTCCGCACACAGAAATGCAGCATGTCAGGGAAAAAGGCTAAGTTGGGATGAAGCACAGAGGCAGGTCAGGCAATAAGTCAACATAGGCGAAGCAGAAGGAGATCCTTTCTAGACCTGGGAGATCCCTTGATCATCTTGGTCGCCCTCCTCTGCACACATTCCAGCTTGTCGAAATCCTTCTTAAATTGCGGGTGGCCAAAGTCCTGGAAACCAAACGTTACGAGGAACGGTTGAGGGAGTTGGGGACATTTTGCCTGAGGCCACCATCAAACATCTAAAGGGCTATCACATGGAAGATGGAGCAAGCCTGCTTCCTCCTGCTCCGGAGGGCAGGACTCGAACCCACGGCTTCAAGCTCCAAGGAAGGAGACTCCGACTAAAAATCAGGAAGAACTTTCCGGCAGCAGGAGCTATTAGACGGCGGAACGGTCTCACAAAAGAGGCAGTGGGCTCTCATTCATTTTTGGAGGCTTTTAAGCAGAGGTTGGATGGCCATCTTTCAAGGATGAGATTCCTGCGCCGCAGGGGGGTTGGACTAGATGACCCCTGGGGGGACCCTTCCAACTCCACGATTCTTACAGAAATAACTGACGGGCCTTAAGAACCCAGATGCGAGAATCTGCCTCACAGGGTGGTGGTATTCAAGCAAGTTCCACTCAAGAGTAGACCCAGTGAAATTCAGGGGCGTTAGGTCTACTCCGAGTAAGACTTAGTTGCATGCCAGCCATAGTCCCAAGCTTTGATGGTTGCCGTTGCTATTAATCCACAGATGTTTCCATTTTGGGGGGGACTGTATCCTCCAGCCTAAGGATTCGCTGCCACCAGCCGGTTGCTCAGCGGGAAAGCTTTCTATTTACAGAGTTAAATCTCTGCGGCGAGGGGAAGATAGTCGTCCGTCCGTCCGCCCCCCGACATGAAATTATGATGAAATGGCCCCGCTCCAAAGCCTGTTGTTCATCTGCGCTGGTGTTTCACGGATGAAACATCTGAGCAGCCGTTCATGTAAACACGCCCCCCCCTCTGATTTAAAACGTAATAAAATACTAATTAAAAAGAGGGGGAGGAGGGGAAATGCCAAATATTTCCTGCCAGGCCGAAACTCTCTTGCTGCTAAGGGTCGGCTCACGGGGACGGCACGGTTTTTAGGGGATTTTCTCTCTTTTTCAGGGTTCAAATTAAGACTAGCGGCCATTTATACAACCGAGAGGCGGTGGTTTAAGGTGTCGGATTAGGACCTGGGAGACCAGGGTTCAAATCTCCACTCGGCCTCAGATCTCACTGGGTGACCTTGGGCCACCTCTCAGCGCAAGCCTACCTGGCAGGATTGTTGTGAGGATTAAATGGAGGGAGGGGAGAGAACATGAATTCTGCCTTGAGTTGCTTTCAGGGGGAGGGGGGGAGGCAGGATATAAAAATCTGTCAGTAAGATCTAACTAGGCTCCATGTTTGCGGAATGACCCCCCCCCCCCCGCCACTCCCGCAAGAAATACACATCCCCCCCCCAAGCTTTTCACCTCAGTTAATTAAAGGAAGGCCCCTTCTTCTTCTTTTCAGGGGCTGGTGGGTTCGTTTTTATGCTATCGTTAGGTATGTAACTTAGGAGTTTCAGTTTACGACGTTTTCATATTCTTATTCTTTTGCCCTGTGACCAATTTTTGAGGAAGCCTCAATGTAGAAAATTGGAAATATACAGACTCGATGCCCAGCATCCCTTGTTTTCAGATGGCTATTCCTAATGAACTATCGTTTTACAAGGAATTCGCTAAGACTCCTGCGGCTCCAGGGTACCTCCCCCCAGAGTGCCTGCTGCACCTCTGTCTGAGTTGCTGTCCTGGCTTCTCACATCTTCCCAGTTAGCTTCCACCGGGGAAGGCGCTTGAACCCGAATCCACCTTCCCATAAACCAGGTTGGGGGAAAGGGTTTGGACTTCCCGGCGCCCCATCTAGTCCAGCACCCTGTTCTGACAGTGGCTGAACAGGTGCATTGTGGGAAACCCACAGGCAGGATTCGAACGAAAGGACGGTATTCTCCCCTCCTGCCGCTTCCCGCAACTGGGATCCCGAATAGTTGCTGGCTGCAACCGTGGAGGCCGAGCCGAGCCATCGAAAGCCCTCTCTCCACCTCCACGAATTTGTCTTAACCCCATTTTAAAGGCACGCATGTCGGTGGCCATCCTGTGGCAGGGAGTTCCACAGTTTAAGCGAGTTCCAGAGTTTAAACCCTGCGCTGCGTGACGAAGTCAGTTTCTCGGTTGCCTGCGTTAAGCCTGGAAGCGAAGGGAAGTTTTCGGCAAACGTTCCAAGTTTAAAATAAAAAAAGAGCTTGCTAGGTTTCGAGTTGGTACCGAGTGAGCCTCAGCGACGGCGAGCCGGGATGTTGGATAAATCTATAGATTCTGTACTTTTCAACCTTAACCAACTTTGTTTTGCCAGGGCAGAGCAGAAAGAAAGACAGAGCGAGACAAACAGAGGGCGGGGAGGGAACCCTTCCATCTCATTTTAAACCAAAACCACATGATTTGGCCTGGAGAAGCAAGACAGCAAAGCTGTTCTTTGGAAAAAGGGGCAGTTTCCTCGAACGGTTGAGAAACATCCTCACTCTCCCCCCCCCCCCCCCCGCTTTGGAGCTGTGAGGCATTAGATAAGAACGCTGCATGGAGCCAGGTGTCAATCATCTCTGCCCCCCCCCTCCCCGCAGCAGCAGGGAGCGGGTGGTTGTCATGCAATGACCAAGTTTTGGCTCATAACGATTGCAACCCCGCAACCTTTTTAAGGGTCGAGAACTATGACACAGTCCCTTAACCCTGTAATTCCCAAGCACACTTTCACGAAACGCAGGATAAGAAGTCAACTTTGAAGATGCAAAGACTGCTGGGTGCCCGCTGTCGCCACCCAGAAAGGAGTCTGTCTGCTGCACCCCTGCACGATGCATGGCTGTGTTCCCCATTCCTTTCGATTCCTCTCTTCTGAGTGGGAGGCAGGTCACTCTACCACGTCTCTGCATCGTCACGGACTGGGTTGTTGAATTGCTCCCAGCACAACTTCCCCGAACTTAGAGGTCACCCGTTGCATCTCTGCATGAGGCCACTCTGGCCTTGCCTCCTCCTGATCGATAGGCCGACATACCCAGGACAGGGAGTTGTGAAGAACCGTGTGTGTGTGTGTGTAAGAGCTGTACCGAGGGAGGATCATCCTTACATTTTTACACACTTGAAAAGGGGGCACCATTTGGGTGTTTGAGCGAAACGTGTCTCCAAATGCAACTCTCAGGAGTTTGGGGGAAACTGACCTTTGGAGGCAGGGCGAGGTGTTGGGGAGAATGAGCGTGCTCCAAAAATCGGTAATGTAACTTAAATAGAAAACTATCTTCAGAAAGATTTTCCCTCCAAAAGCATTTTATTTTAAAAATCCGATTTACATTTAAAAAAAAATCTGATTTAAATTTTAAAAATCCGATGTTTTGATTAATTTTTTAAAATAATCATTGATTTTTATCCACCCTGGGATCACTAGATTTTGACTGTTTTCTCACACTAATACCACATCCATAAAATTCTATCAGTTATATTAATCTGCATAATCGGAATGAATTTCTGGAACCGAAATGCTTTTTCTGTGCAGCCTGAGGAGGAGCAGTGGACGAAGTTATACCCCCCACCACCTGCCCTGCTCACAGTTGTGAAGAATTAAGAAAAAGAGGTGAGAACAGGCCAATAATAAAACATATATCCGACTTTCCTTCTTTTAAGTTCTCAAACTTCTTAACCCAGCTCAAGGTTGTCCTCTGAACCAGCCAGATATTTGACTGAGAATCAATCACAAGTCAGTCCATCCTTTGAAAAATAAGACCTCGGAGCCGCCTGGCCCCAAAATGGCAACCAGACATTTGGTTTTGGCGACTGAAACCTGGGTTTTAGGAGCCGTTCAGTGCCTAGTTTATATACCTGAGTTTTTAACACTGTCTGAGACCACTGAGGAGCAACGTAAGAAGAATCTCGAACATGGGTTGGCAAACTAAGGCCCGGGGGCCGGATCCGGCCCAATTGCCTTCTAAATCCGGGCCTGCGGACGGTCAGGGAATCAGCATGTTTTTACCTGGGCATAATGTGTGCTTTTATTGAAAATGCATCTCTGGGTTATTTGTGGGGCCTGCCTGGGGTTTTTACATGAGCAGAATGTGTGCTTTTATTTAAAATGCATCTTTGGGTTATTTGTGGGGCCTGCCTGGGGTTTTTACATGAGCATAATGTGTGCTTTTATTTAAAATGCATCTCTGGGTTATTTGTGGCGCCTGCCTGGTGTTTTTACATGAACAGAATGTGTGCTTTTATTTAAAATGCATCTCTGGGTTATTTGTGGGGCATAGGAATTCGTTCATATTTTTTTCCCTTCAAAATACAGTCCGGCCCCCCACAAGGTCTGAGGGACAGTGGACCGGCCCCCTGCTGAAAAAGTCTGCTGACCCCTGATCTCAAACTAAGGGACGGATGACAGACCAGACCAGTTCTTGATCTTCCTCGAGGCTCTGCCAACCTGGCGGCACCTTAAAGATGTTCTTGACTACGATTCCCATCAACCTCAGCCAGCAGCATAGCAATGCCTGATGGGACTTGTAGTCATAGCTGTCAACTTTTCCCTTTTTTAAAAGGGAAAATTCCCTTATTCCGAATAGGATTCCTCGCAAGGGAAAAGTTGACAGCTATGCTTGTCGTCCAAAAACGTACGGAGGGCACCGGCAGGGTGGCAAATGCTGTCTTTCTCCACGAAGCCCGAGCGCAAAGCGAAACACCTTGGCAGCGGGCCACGCAAAGAGGGTGGCATTCCTCAACGGCACCGGCTTCTGCGCTTCCAGCTGTCAGCACTCGTGCCCAGTAGCCAAAGCAAAGGGATGATAAATACGGCGTCGAGCTCAGCAGGCAGCACACCAGAGGCCCTCCCAGATTAGTGGCAGCTGGTTTGCACCTGTCCGAACTCCATCCGCTGCTCACGCCAGCTCAAGTGGGGAGGGAGCGGGAAGGAAGCCCTCACCTGCAGGGAAGAGGAATGGGTTGCGTTCTAGGGCCTCCCATCATTACAAAGGCTGCCAGCCTTCTGAGGATGGGGAATAAATTGAATTCAGTGCGCATTTAAAGGCAGGCCCACCTAATCTGCACTCTCTCTCTCTCTCTCTCTCTCTCTTTTTAAAATGATCTTTATTGGTTTTAGAAATTTCACCATCATAATACAGTGGTACCTCTGGTTACGAATGGGATCCGTTCCGGAGCCCCGTTCGTAATCCGTGACGTCCGTATCATGAGATGCCGCGTCTGTGTATGCACGCGACGCGATTCGGCACTTCTGCGCATGCGCGTGACGTCATTTGACGCGTCTGCACATGTGCGAACCCGGAAGTAACGCGTTACGTTACTTCCGGGTCGCCGTGGTGCGTAACCCGAACATACGCATCCTGCAGAGTACGCAACACGAGGTATGACTGCACATAATACATACCTTATTCCTTTTAACCTCAATACTTTAACTCTAAACAAGTTTGTACTTCCCTCCCTCCTCCTTCTGGCTTCTCTAAATTTTCTTTATATTTATGCATTTGTCATGTTTACATTCCATGTGTACTTAATACTATGGAATAATACTATTCAGAATTTCATTAATGTACATCCTTCAGTTGTTGTTGTAATGTTTGTTAAATGTTCTTAAATCCAAAACGAATGATTTTTTTAAATAAACCTTGTGAGGTCTATTTCAATCCCGCGAGTGTCTTTATTCGTGTATAGTTCTTTTCTATGTATGTTGTAAATTTCATCCAATCTCTTTGGAATGCTTCGCCACCCTGTTCTCTCGATTTTTCCAGTGAGTTTTGCTATTTCTGCGTACTCCACGAGTTTCTGCTGCCATTCTTCAACTGTGGGTATTTCATGTTGCTTCCATTTCTGTGCGAGTAGTATTCTCGCCACGGTAGTAGCATGAAGGAACAGTTTCTGGTCACTCTTTGTTATATCATCTCCAACCATACCTAGCAAGAATGCCCCTGGGGGATTATGGAAAGTGTACAGTTACGTACGCTCCGGGTTACGTACTTTTCGGGTTACGAACTCCGGTAACCCGGAGTGCGTGCGACACGCGGATGCGCAGAAGCGTTCTGCGCAATTCGCGCATGCACAGACGTGTCCGCGCATGCACAAACTGCTACTTCCGGGTACAGTGGTACCCCGGGTTCCGTACGCAACCTGGGGTACCACTGTATCTAGAAATCTTTTTTAACTCATTGTATATATTTTCCCAGAAGGTTTTAACTTTCTCACATAACCACCACATGTGGAAAAAGTTTCCTTCCTTCGATTCACATTTCCAAAAGTTCTTACTTCTCATTCTATACATCTTTGCTCGCCTCTCAAAAATAGGGTGGATTTGATTTAAATCACATCGATTTAAATCACGATTTAAATCACTAGTCAGTAAGACTTGATTTAAATCTTTTTTTAAAAAAAATGTTTGTTAACTGATGTGGTTAAACGATTTTTTTAAAAACACCTTACACTGAGTTTTAGCACACATGAAAAGCTTAAAACAAATCCTTATTTCCTGATGAATAGCCTTGGGGCTATAATGTAACTTAAATAGAAAACTAACCTTAGAAAGATTTTTTCCTTCAAAAGCATTTTATTTTAAAAATCCGATTTAAATCTAAAAAATCTGATTTAAATTTTAAAAATCCATTTTTTTATTTTTTAAAAAACATTGTTTTTATCCACCCTGCTCAAAAATAATACATGAACTAAAACACAGCCGTCCTTTGAAATCTGCATTTCTCTGAATTTTGCAAGGCGGTTCTGCGTTTTTCTTTTTATTTATCCTTAAATGCACATGGCAGGGGTGGCGCTGCCAGCCTTCGTGTTCCGTTTGCAGATGTCTTTGTAGCACAGAGTTGGTCAGCTCCCCGTAAAGCACGTCCTTGGGGATCTAGTCATCTTCCCTTCTGTGGACACAGAATCCTAGAACTGTAGAGCTCGAAGGGACCATGGGGGTCATCTAGTCTGACCCCCTGCAAGGCAATGTGGGGCTTGAACCCACAACCCTGAGATGAAGGGTCTCATGCTCTACCTACAGAGGACATGAATGTTTTCCCAAAAAACAACAACCATATATACCAGGGTCAAGTGCGTGCACAAAAATGCACATATTAGGGGAAATCGTCCATAAAAGTGCATTCAATTTGCCAAATTGGGTACATTAGGCTAAGCTGTGTGGAGAAATTCGCACTAAAATGGTAAGTATTAAAAAAAAAAAGAACCCTGCAAATTACTGCAAAAAATATGAGCATGTGAGAGGAGACTAAAATGGCCAGATTCGTTTATTCTTTGTATAAACAAATAGCAAGCACGGTATATTTAGAAGGGCTTATTGATATATGGACAACTTATCAACAGGTGTGTGTGAACTGAATTAAAATATACAGAATTGGAAAAAGACAATGCGAAAAATTAAGAATGGACATAAAGAAGACGGGAGAAGGGAAGTCGGAGTTGATGAATGAAGGAGATATGAAATATGTTATATAGTATGCATAATGCAATATAGTTTGTATATGAAGTACAAATGTAAAAATCAATAAAGGTTATATTCAAAAAAGAAAAGAAAAGGCCAGATTCATCCATCCACAGTGGTTGCAAAATGGGCAAATAAGGGATTGGCTGGGAAGGAGGCGGGAGGTTGCTAGGAAAAGACCATGTCCTGTTCCTTCTCGTCCGATGGTCAAAACGGGTACCCGAAGCCGAGATGGGCAGGGCGAAGAGGGGAACAGGAGAAGCGGCGTCTTTTATCGCCCCGTACGACAGCAGGGCTTCTGGCTAGGCCGTGAAATGGCTTTTTTTGGGCACAACTCTCCCCTCTTGACTTCAGGCGCCTGCCTGCGTGGTCCTCGGCTAATTAGTCCAGGAAGCCCAAACGAGGGCAGATTATCTGGCGGCTGCTGCCCAGCTTAACCTCCACTTCCTCATAAGGAAGAAAAGGCATCTTTAATTAACTCGTTTACAAGCTCAGCTTGTCAAAAAAAAGCGAAAGGACGGGCTCCCTCGAAATCTCCGCGCCTCGGCTAAGCCGGAGAGGGATTGTTGCTTTCGGCTTCCTGGTCTCTAAGGCCGAAGCTCTTGTGCGAACACCGTTATTATTATTATTATTATTATTATTATTATTATTGTTATTGTTATTGTTAGTATTATTGACGTCACGTTGATCGATTGACTGAGTTTACGTATGGGCCACTTTTTCACAACGAGCTGTGCCCAAAGTGGCTGGCAGCAAGCATTCGAACCCTCGAAATGTAAGCATGCGAAACACAGGGCGTGTCAGTGCATTAAACAAATGACAAAACTTGACAGCTTAGCAAACAGCCCCTCGCTCTCAAATTCCAGAACCTGCAACAGCAACTTTTCCTCCATTCCCACTACCAAGAAGGCCAATCTCTTCTCCTTACAGGTAGGTAGCCATGTTGGTCTGCCATAGTCAAAACAAAACAAATTTTTTTTTATTTTGTTTAATCTCTTCTCCTGTTTTTCTCCCTTTTTTTGCATCGTATAATGCAGGCACGTCCAAAGTCTGGCCCAGGGGCCTAATATGGCCTGCTGGTCAGTTTAATCTGGCCCCCATGGCATGTTCACTTCATCAAATCTGGCCCTCTTTGAAAAAAAGTGTGGACACCCCTGATAATGCTTATCATCGCCATAAAGGTAAAGTGACCCCTGACCATTAGGTCCAGTCGCGTCCGACTGTGGGGTTGCGGCGCTCATCTTGCTTTATTGGCCGAGGGAGCCGGCGTACAGCTTCCGGGTCCATGTGGCCAGCATGACTAAGCCGCTTCTGGCAAAACCCGAGCAGCGCACGGAAACGGCGTTTACCTTCCCGCCGGAGCGGTACCTATTTATCTACTTGCACTTTGACGTGCTTTTGAACTGCTAGGTGGGCAGGAGCAGGGACCGAGCAACGAGAGCTCACCCTGTTGCAGGGATTCGAACCGCCGACCTCCTGATCAGCAGGCCCTAGGCTCTGTGGTTTAACCCACAGCACCATCCGCGTCCCTTATAATGGTGGTGTAGGACATGGTTATGACAAACCTAGACAGCATCACTTGTTGTTAATTATAACCACGAATACGACCTTGCAGAAATTCAACAGGTGCTTTCCTCATAACGGAGGAGTCAAGAATCTGCCTGTGGATCCAGAGATCCACCGTATCCTAAGCCGCTCATCCTGGCGGACCTCACCATGGGATACCCCCCCAAAAAATATTGCTTCTTAAGAAGGACAAATCCTGAAGTTGAGGCTCCAGTACTTTGGACACCTCATGAGAAGAGAAGATGTTGGGAAAGATGGAGGGCACAAGGAGAAGGGGACGACAGAGGATGAGATGGTTGGACAGTGTTCTCGAAGCGACTGGCATGAGTTCGGCCAAACTGCGGGAGGCAGTGAAGGATAGGCGTGCCTGGCGTGCTCTGGTCCATGGGGTCACGAAGAGTCGGACACGACTGAACGACTGAACAACAACAAATGTATGGAAGTGAGAGCTGGACCATAAAGAAGGCTGACCGCAGAAGAATTGATGCTTTTGAATTATGGTGCTGGAGGAGACTCTTGAGAGTCCCATGGACTGCAAGAAGATCAAACTTATCCATCCTTAAAGAAATCAGCCCTGAGTGCTCACTGGAAGGGCAGATCCTGAAGTTGAGGCTCCAGTACTTTGGCCACCTCGTGAGAAGAGAAGACTCCCTGGAAAAGACCCTGATGTTGGGAAAGATGGAGGGCGCAAGGAGAAGGGGACGACAGAGGATGAGATGGTTGGACAGTGTTCTCGAAGCGACTGGCATGAGTTTGGCCAAACTGCGAGAGGCAGTGGAAGACAGGCGTGCCTGGCGTGCTCTGTTCCATGGGGTCACGAAGAGTCGGACACGACTGAACGACTGAACAACAAGAAGGCCACAAAACTCACCATCCTATCAAGGAATGGCCTGGTCTCCAGGGGAAGGGCGAGCAGAAGGCTCAATTCTTGGCATCTCCGGGTGAGACCCCCTGCCCAGAGCAGACACTATTGAGCTAGATGAACCACAGCAGCTTCCGAGGATTTTCTAGCCGCCATACATTTTAGAAGCCTTTTTTGGAACCAACATGCCTCTGAAAACTCCAGGATGCTGCACGGCCCGGGGGGGTGGGGGAGGAATATGCCAACAAGACGGTTGCCAGATGCATGTGTAATCTTTGGACACACACCCAGGGCTATCAGGAAGGACCAACGTGACCTTGAGATGTCTCCACAGAAAGCCAAGAGTCGCCGAATGCCTCTCTGCGTTTCACATCCCCGCCTGATGGATGGCGGGCTACGAAGGTGCCTTCTTATCTCCTGCCAACCTCTAATTGCTTTTTATTGGGGAGCGGGGGGAGTCCCCCGGCTGTCGAGATGACCAGCTGAGACCCCGCGGCGTCTGGGGCAGCGACTGATCTCAAACGTGCCGTTGGAAAGGAGAGGAGAATCAGGGAGGAGCAGTGGGACGCCCCATTAAGCTAAAGTGGTGCTTCACGTTAAGAACGGACCTCCAGAACGAATTAAGTTCTTAACCCGAGGTACCACTGCAAACAGAGAGCTGGTAGGAAGCAAAAGAAACCACGTGAAAAATTAAATCTCTTTCGAGGAGAGAGGCGACTTTTATCTGGTGCAAATCACCGCCAAACGGAAGCTCCGATTTGTTTGAAGACGATGGAAGTTGCAGTCTGCAGGGCTACGAGTTTCCAGAAACGCCTGCCTAGCCTTCCTTTGGCACCCGAGATCTTGCCATGTTATGCTAATAATCTTATTATCTGACTGGGTTCCTCCAGCCCCTCTGGGTGGCTCCCAACAGAATATTAAAAACACAATGAAACAACAGACATTTAAAACTTCCCTGTACAGAATTCCAAACCATAAGGGGCTACATAGCAAGTTCCCCCCCCCCAACTGTTTTGGTACCCAGGGCACAGAGCTGATTAGCCGATGCACACTTTAGACAACTCGCTGGAATTATATCAATTTATACTTTTTTTTAAGGCAATTTGGAATTATTATTTTTTTAGAAAGCATGTAATGTAAGATTCCCCCCCCCCCACTGACTGCACCTAGGAATTCCCAATGCGTCCTTAACTCCTTCCGTCTGATTATGTCACGGCCCATGCCCTGAAAGGACGTGATATCAATGTCACACATGTTCCTCCCAAGGAACATATAAGTTTGGGGGCCACCACCAATAAGGTAGCTTTGCTTCCCCAAGCACTGTCTTGCTCAGTTCCTCTCGTGACAACCCTGCTGGGTCCAAGGTTTGCTTTTGAGAAAGGAGGGCCTATGCGCTTGAGGAATCAGAGTGTGTTTTACAGCCCTTTAAAACTGCAGCGGCAACACCGGCTGGAGAGAGCAGGGCAAGCGGCGACATTTATTAAGTTGGCATGCTTACGAAGAGAATAACCCCCAGGGAGAACAAGTTCTGAGAATGACGGGTCCTTTTAATAAGTGTATCGGAATGAAAGGGTTGCAAATAACATCTCTGTTTATAAAGTATTTTCCACTATCTGAGTTCTGAATGCCTCTCCACAGATGAGCAGATACACACACACACACACACACACACAGATTATTGCTACTATTTATCTGTATTTATCATTGATGTTTTGTCATGTGTTCCTAACGTTGTACACAACCCTGAGATCTATTGATAAAGGATGGTATATAAATTGTATTTATTATTATTATTATTATTATTATTATTATTATTATTAGACCCAGGTGGCACTGTGGGTTAAACCACAGAGCCTAGGGCTTGCTGATCAGAAGGTCGGCGGTTCGAATCCCTGCGATGGGGTGAGCTCCCGTTGCTCGGTCCCTGCTCCTGCCCACCTAGCAGTTCAAAAGCACGTCAAAGTGCAAGTAGATAAATAGGTACCGCTCCGGCGGGAAGGTAAACGGCGTTTCCGTGCACTGCTCTGGTTCGCCAGAAGCGGCTTTGTCATGCTGGCCACATGACCCGGAAGCTGTACGCCGGCTCCCTCGGCCAGTAAAGCGAGATGAGCACCGCAACCCCAGAGTCCTCCGCGACTGGACCTAACGGTCAGGGGTCCCTTTACATTATTATTATTATTATTATTATTATTATTATTATTATTATTATTATTATTTCCTCTGTGTGTGTGTGTGTGTGTTGCATTTAACTATACAGTCAAACCTCGGCTGTCGAACATAATCCGTTCCAGAACCCCATTCGGCTTCCGAAACATTCGGCAACCGAGGCACGGCTTCTGATTGGTTGCAAGAGCTTCCTGCACTCAAATGGAAGCCGCGTCGAACGCCCGGCTTCCGAAAAACGTTAAAAAACCAGAGCATTTACTTCCAGGTTTTCGGCGTTCGGGAGCCAAAACGTTCCAAAACAGAGGTGGTTCGGGGACCGAGGTTTGACTGTAACAATATAATTTCCAACAGACGGGTAATGACTTGTATTCTTTTTCCTCCCCGTTTCCTTTCAACTTTCTGTTATTTAGGCACCTCCCTGGCTCAAAACCCCCCCACACACACACACAACGATGAGATAGTGCTAACACGTCTGAGCCAAGTGACAATGCAAAAGAGTTTGTCTGAGCTTTGAAAAAGACGGAAAATCTGCAACCGAAGCTTCATGCTATCAACCCCAGAGACCATTTTGATGGATTTCCCTGTTAAACTCAGGGTCTCTCTCTCTCTCTCCCCCCCCCCACAGCAGCATGTGGATTATCCAATAAAATTGGCATTTGCTTCGCTGCTTTCCTGATCGCGGATGGTTTCTGCAAGCAAAACCAAACGCAATTGAGGACGTGCAGAGTTCAGGCAGCCCCGCATGCTGCAAAGCTTTGTTTTTTAGGAGGGCCACAGTGCAGAGGAAAAACATCTGGTTTGCATCTGGTTTATCCTCCTTGCCTGGGGGGGCTAGCCCAGAGGCTTTTTCAAAGGCCACAGGTGTGCTGCATCTGGCTCTGCTGGCACATGTGGGGCAGAAGCATCGACTTTCTCCCCCCCCCCGCCCCCCCATCACCAGCCATCTCCCCAAACAGCTCTTCCCTTCCAAGGCTCCTGGAACTCCTGCGATCGGATTACAGAAACGCTTCCTTCCCCTTTTCCAAACCTTCATTTTTCCATCACGTTCCTTGCCAGTTCCCTGAAGACAGATTCCTGCCTTGTCGCCCAATCGCTTTACTCTTTAATCTGGGCAGCGGCCTCTCCCAACTACAGGGCTGTGGGGAAGGGGGGCGGCGTATGCACCCCTCCTCTTCCACCACACCCCAGCTGCTTTTTCTCCATTCAAGAGTTCTGAGAAAAGTTTGCCTGACAAGCGAAGAAAAAGCAGGCAGGGGGAGGGCTGGGGGGGTGATGAAAGGAGAAAGGGTTAAGCATGCGCTCTCCCTAGAAAAAGGCGATGGAAGGAGAAAGGGTTAAGCATGCGCTCTCCCTAGAAAAAGGCGGTGGAATGAGAAAGGGTTAAGCATGCACTCTCCCTAGAAAAAGGCGATGGAAGGAGAAAGGGCTAAGCATGCGCTCTCCCTAGAAAAAGGTGATGGAAGGAGAAAGGGTTAAGCATGCGCTCTCCCTAGAAAAAGGTGATGGAAGGAGAAAGGGTTAAGCGTGCGCTCTCCCTAGAAAAAGGTGATGGAAGGAGAAAGGGTTAAGCATGCGCTCTCCCTAGAAAAAGATGATGGAAGGAGAAAGGGTTAAGCATGCGCTCTCCCTAGAGAAAGGCGGCGGAAGGAGAAAGGGCTAAGCATGCACTCTCCCTAGAAAAAGGCAACGGAAGGAGAAAGGGTTAAGCATGCGCTTTCCCTAGAAAAAGGCGACGGAAGGAGAAAGGGTTAAGCATGCGCTTTCCCTAGAAAAAGATGATAGAAGGAGAAAGGGTTAAGCATGCGCTTTCCCTAGAAAAAGGCGACGGAAGGAGAAAGGGTTAAGCATGCGCTCTCCCTAGAAAAAGATGATAGAAGGAGAAAGGGTTAAGCATGCGCTTTCCCTAGAAAAAGGCGACGGAAGGAGAAAGGGTTAAGCATGCGCTCTCCCTAGAAAAAGATGCTAGAAGGAGAAAGGGTTAAGCATGCGCTTTCCCTAGAAAAAGGCGACGGAAGGAGAAAGGGTTAAGCATGCGCTCTCCCTAGAAAAAGATGCTAGAAGGAGAAAGGGTTAAGCATGCGCTTTCCCTAGAAAAAGGCGACGGAAGGAGAAAGGGTTAAGCATGCGCTCTCCCTAGAAAAAGGCAACGGAAGGAGAGAGGGTTAAGCATGCGCTCTCCCTGGAAAAAGGCGATGGAAGGAGAGAGGGTTAAGCATGCGCTCTCCCTAGAAAAAGGCGACGGAAGGAGAGAGGGTTAAGCATGCGCTCTCCCTAGAAAAAGGCGACGGAAGGAGAAAGGGTTAAGCATGCGCTCTCCCTAGAAAAAGGCAACGGAAGGAGAGAGGGTTAAGCATGCGCTCTCCCTGGAAAAAGGCGACGGAAGGGAAAGGGTTAAGCATGCGCTCTCCCTAGAAAAAGGCGACGGAAGGAGAAAGGGTTAAGCGTGCCCTCTCCCTAGAAAAAGGTGATGGAAGGAGAAGGATTAGCATGTGCTCTGTAGAAAAAAAGCAGACAGACTGCAGAGGAAAAGTGATGTAAGGAGGAAGTGTTTAGCACCCACTGGGGGGGGGGCATTCACAGTGAGAAGCAACAGGCAGAAAGGGGAGTGCGAGCTTAACCCTTGCCCCGCTGCTTCGGAATCCCAAGGCAGCCACTGAACGTGGCTTTCCTGCCACGGAAGCTCGCTTCCTGCTCCCAGGGCTGCGCCTGCTCCCCCCGCCCCCCCCCCTGGTTGCATGCTAAGCTGGCCGTTCTCCCACGGTTAGGAAAGTCCAAGAGGCTCTCTAAGGCATAACCTCTCAAAAGGGAGGGACGCGAGGGGGAATAAATCAGTGGCTCTCTGGTTCAGTCTCCACTTGGGTTACTAAGAATATACTCCAGTGTTTATCCACAGCCCTCGGGCAGTGGATATTTGCTTTCAACTCCTCCGAGTTTCTTTCCCAGGCTCCCAAGTAGCACTGAGGCGTTTCTTTCCCCCGTGTTCAGAACCCTTCATTTGGGTTGCGGGGGCCGAGGGGGGTGGCAGAATGGAGTCCTGCCGACAGGCCAGGGCAGGGAAAACGGCTGAGAGAAGAAGCGAAGACTTCGGGTTGAGATGGATCGGCCGGTTTTTCCAGCCTCTTTCGAGTTTGCATGCGTCCATTCATAAATCTGTTTCGTCCCGTTTCTGCATTTTGAAAAAAATGCGCACCAAAATTTGTATTTGAATACGTATTTCATATCAACACACACATTGCTGGACAGATTCCCCCCCCCCCCCAAAAATGTGCACCTTAATGAAGGGTGGTGTACAGATTAAATGAAATTAAATTCATAGAATTGTGGAGTTGGGAGGGACCACGAGGGTCATCTAGTCCAACCCCCTGCAATGCAGGAATCTTTTGCCCAATGCGGGGCTCGAACCCACGACCCTGAGATTAAGAGGCTCTCGTGCGCTACCAACTGAGCTATCCCAGCTGTACATGTTTAAAGCTGGAAACTGCAACGCAAAACCCAGAGAAGTGTGAAATCTAAAAAATAACCTGGCCTCCACATTAGTCTGGGGAATGGCCACAGAGCCAGAACTGGACTGAACATGAAGCTATCCACTCTGAAAGCTGACATACATTTTCCCAAAATGACCAAGGGTCTGCAAACCAAGCCTGATGAGGAACGGTTGAAGGAGCTGGGTATGTTTAAAAGAAGAGTCCGAGAGGTGATATGACAGCCACCTTCAAATGTCTCCAGGACTGTCCCATGGAAGGTGGAGCAAGCTTGTTTTCCCCTGATCTGGAGGGTAGGACTCGAACCCACGGCTTCAAGCGATGAACTCTACAGTTCTGTGAGCCGGACCTGAAGCAAACACAGGGAGCATGCCCATTTCCAACACACGAGAGAAAAACTGGCTGTGGAGCAGAGATACACAGGCAGCGGCCTCGCCCCGAGATGCAGCATTTGGACTAGCGTTGTCTGCACTGAACGGCAGCATCTGCCCAGAACAAGGACATTCGATCCCGGCTCTGCCCTGGAGATGCCAAGGGTTGGACCTGGGAGCTTCTACATGCGAAGCATGTGTCCCTCCGCTGAGCTGCGGCCCTTCCCCGAGGCAGGGCGTACGTCAACTCTGGCTCCTTGCTTGTTTTGCAGGCTGCCCGCCCTACTAAGAGCTCTTTGTTCGCTCTGCGTACAAGGGAGTCTCTCTTCTCCCTCTTGCTGAGTCAGATAGCCTGTCAATCTAACCCCAAATCGCCTACTCCCGGCCTTCCCCAGCCTCTGGCTGCTTGGACTACCAAGCCCTCTGACCACTGGCCGTGCCGGCTGGGGTTGATCAGAGTTGCCGGCCAAACCATGGAGGCGAAAGCTCTCGACTGCTCCTAGCCAGGATGGCTCGACTCTTGCCTCTATAGTGGGAGGCAGCAATGCTTCTGAATTCCAGCTGCTGGAAAACACCGGGGTGGGGGGAGAGGGCACCACAAACATTTCAGCCCCTCCTACTTCAATTGCCACTAATTTCAGTCTTCAACAACTCGTTTGGACTACAACTCCCATCGGCCAGAGTCGTGCCGGCTGTGGATGATGGGCTTTGTAGTCCAAAGGCGGGGGGGAGCATTTCCTGAGCGGCGGGCGCCTGTGTGTCACGGTTCAGACGTTCGTTTTTAAGGGTGGGCAGGTCCCAGCTGCCGCCAAGCAACATCACCTGCGCAAGTCACGGGTCTCGTGGGAACAAAGACAGGCCCTGGTGGGGCCGAGATAAATCGGTGGTGGTGGGGTTGTGCTTCTAGTCCTCAAGAAGTTCCACCTGAGGACTCCCCCTGTCTTATCGAGCGACGGTGGAGAAACTGAGTTTGGTGAGCATTTTCACGCAGCCTCCCCCGAACCTGCCTCATCCTCTTTCAAACTCGGGGGGCTGCCCCTGCGAGTTCCGAATTTCCCCTGCGCCCTGCGTAAAAAGAAGTGCTTCCTTTTTACATGTCCCGAATCTTCCCGGGTTTCCACGAGGTCTGGTGGGGCGAGAGAGGGAGAACATTTCAATCTCTTCCTCGCACAAAACACTGGCTGGAAAAGAGCGCATGGAGCCTCGCTGGCGGGTGTTTATAAGCCGAGGAGTGGGGTGGCGGGGGGGGGGGAGAGAGAAATGGCTGGAAGGGAGGCCGGCCCGGTTGTTTCCGTGTGACCTAAGCGCTTGGAAAACAGTCCTCTCTTGGGTAGGGGCCTGTGTGACTAAACTCCGAGGCAAAAACCTTCCATATTTGGCCAAAGACGGCTCTCGGGACATGGCTCCAGCCAGCTCTATAATGCGCCGGCAGACTCCCCCATTTTCACCCTCCTCTAAACCTAGCAAACTTCAAAGTCCCTCTTAAAGGATATCTGGCCACCTTCTTTCCCCCCGCCCTCCAAAAGGGCAGGCACAATGGCCAGGAGAGGAGAAGGCTCCCCCCCTCCCCCCGGAAAGTGGCCTGCAGCCGTCCCCGGGCTGGCGCCCTGCAGACGTTTCGAACTACAACTCCCACGGGAGTTGTAGTTCAGAATGTCCGCAGGGCGCCAGGTTGGAGCAGGCTGGCTCGTGCCGTGAAAGGTGTCGTTCTGAACTCTTAATTTTTTTTCGGCACTGCGCTGCATTTCGTTTATATCTCGCCTTTCCTCCAAAGAGCTCAAGGCGGTGTACATAGTTCGCCCTCACTGCATCCTCTCAACAAACCTGGGAGGTAGGTTCGGGTGAGCGGCTATGACTGCCCCAAGGTCACCCAAGTGAGCTGAGTGGGGATTCGAACCTTGGTCTCCCAGGTCCTGACACTCAGACTGCATCGCTCTGGAAGCTGTCGCTTGTCCTCCTTTCTTGGTAAAGTAAACCATGAAAATAATAATTTTAAATCCCACCCTTCCTTCTAAGGGTTGAGGGTGACATACGCCATCCACAGACACAGCATTTATGAAAACTTGGTAGGTAATAGTTTTAAAGCCTGAACATTCGCACAGCCCTTCCGAGCGCCTGAAGCACACGGACCCTGCCGCTGCGAGCGTTATCTCCATATAACCCTGCAAGTAAATCGGAACTGTTACCCCCATATTGCAGATGGGAGGACCGAGGCTGAGAAAAAGACCACTACCTAACTTGCCTACACAAGACAACCAGGGAGCCCCATGAAAGAGGTGAGATTCGAACCAGGGACTTCCTGATTTGTAAGAAGAGCTTGGCGGACCGGGCGAACAACCAGCCTAGCCTGCCATCCTGTTCTCACTGTGGGAAGCCTGCAAGCAGGACTCGAACACAAGAGCCGTCTCCCCTCCTGCGGTTGCCAGGGACTGAGATTTGGGAGCATTCCGTCGCCATTGCGTCTAGTAGCCTCTCTTTCCACGAACTTGCCTAATCCTCTTTTAGAGCCACCCGAGTTGTTGCCCGCCACTGCCTCCTGTGGCAGGGAGTTCCATAGTTTGACTATGCGCTGTGTGAATCGTCCCACCTTCGTAGCTCAGTCCCTGACCCACCAGGCTACACCAGCTCCTAGGATCAGCTGAGAAGATTATAAAGTCCCGGTTCACGTATAATACTCAGGACAGCCGGCCTGGCTTCTCTAGGCCGGAAACAGACCGGTAGCTGATGTATTTATTTATTTTTAAAAGGGGTGGGGGGTTGGAGAGATGTAACAGAAACATTAAGGTTTTATGGGTGTTGTTTTGTTTTTTAAAAAATAATAATAATAAATCTGAAATTGCAATCTTCTTCCTTCAAACCACTCCCCCCCCCCCACACAGCTCTTTCTTTTTCGGGCATTTTGCAATTCCCAAAGACAGGAAAGGAAAAACTGCTCTATTTATAGAGGACTTCTTGGAGCTGGAGCTCTTGGCTTTGAAAACCTCCTTGCTCATTTTTCACCATGGCAACTGAAAAGAGCCCACGAAACAGCCCCCCCGGGAGCAAACTCCAGGGCTTTATAAGGAAGAAAGGGGGGGTGTAGAGAGAGAAGGAGAAAGGAGATATATATATATATTTGTTCGTTTTAAAAATTGGGAAGAGGCACTGACATGAGAGGCCACTGCTGGAACGGCCACACAGATTCCCCACCTATAGAAACCTGGGGGGGGGGGCTGCTTCCAGTCTGTGCGCAGGTCAAATCCCCAGGGAGCACAGCTGTCTTGCACAACACCGGGCTTTGCCAAGGCGGCGCCCTCGAAATGCCTTTGGACTACAAAACCCCATCATCCACAGCTGGCACGACTGGGGCTGATGGGAGTTGTAGTCCCAACTGCACGTGGAAGGAAACAGCTTGGCGAAGGCTGTCCTGGGCGCATCTTCTCGAATTCTGCAAATCTGTCATCCTCGCGCACTTGCTCATAATGCACTCGTAAGAAGAGCACTTAGGATCAGGCCGAAGGAGAAGGAGAAGGAGAAGGAGGAGGAGGAGAAGGAGAAGAAGAAGAAGAAGAAGAAGAAGAAGAAGAAGAAGAAGAAGAAGAGTTTGGATTTGATATCCCGCTTTATCACTACCTGAAGGAGTCTCAAAGCGGCTAACACTCTCCTTTCCCTTCCTCCCCCACAACAAACACTCTGTGAGGTGAGTGGGGCTGAGAGACTTCAAAGAAGTGTGACTAGCCTAGCAGCTGCATGTGGAGGAACGGAGATGCGAACCCGGTTCACCGGATTACAAGTCTACCACTCTTAACCACTACACCACACTGGCTCTCTTAGTCCAGCTTCCTGCTCTCACGGTGGCTGAACAGATGCCTGAGGAAATCCAAAAGGCAGAATCTGAGCATCAGAGAAACTCTCCTCTCTTGTGGTTTCCAGCAACTGGGATTCAGAAGCACCGCGGTCTCCGACTGAGACTTCAAAGAAGTGTGACTAGCCCAAGGTCACCCAGCAGCTGCATGTGGAGGATTGGGGAATTGAACCTGGTTCCCCAGATTACAAGTCTACCGCTCTTAACCACTACACCACACTGGCTGGTGTAGCAGTGCGGCCGCCCCAAAATATTGCAGGGGTTGTGCAAGTCCGCCCCAATAGCATCCAGAACAAAAAACGTTAAAGAATGCACAGCAAAAAAAAAAAAAAAATTGAGGTCTACGGGAGCCCAGAGATGGGGCTACCGCCGTTCCACAGGTCAAATATTGCCAAGGTCATCTGCGGATCACGAGGGATGCGAGCCTGCTGTCCGAAGGATGGGTTGTCGAAAAGCTTTGCAGGACTGTTGGCAAACCACCAACCCTCCCATTCTGGGAGACTCAAGTATGCCAAATGATTCACATGAGCCGAAACACACAGGTGCACACCTGTGCATCTTAGTCCTCCATCATCATCTCAAAGCAAGTGAGTACAGGGCTGAGCGCAGAGATATTCGACTGGGCTGCAGGCCTCCCAAATGGAACCCACAAACCATAGTTTAGAAACCTCTGCCACGGACTATAGTTACCGTATTTTTCGCTCCATTTGACGCACTTTTTTTCTCCTTGAAAAGTAAGGGGAAATATCTGTGCGTCTTATGGGGCGAATGGTGGTCCCTGGAGCTGAATTGCCCAGGGGCCAAAAGAGGATCATGCTTTTTATTTTACAAAGAGAAAAGGGGGTGTTGAAAGGACCCCGCTCAGCAGCTGATCAGCAAGAGATCCGGAGAGAGATAAGAGTCCCAGCTCCTTTTCAGCCCCACCCTCCATTGTTGAATGTGCTGCAGAGGGAGGTTGTTTGTTTCCCCAGCGACATGTGACTGGCTGATTAGATTATCTGTCTGGAAACTGTAGAAAAGGCTCCCTTTCCTTTAGAAGCTGCAGAAATGTGAGTTGAACCCCATAAAAACGGGGCTTTTCCTCTTTGCTTTCCCCCCTTTGCAGAAAAAGCTGCAAAACTTTTAGCTGATCCTCAAAAAACAGGGTTTTTCCCTTTGCAGAAAAAGCTGCAAAACTTTTAGCTGATCCTCAAAAAAACCAGGGCTTTTCCCTTTGCAAAAAAGCTGCAAAACTTTTAGCTGATCCTCAAAAAAACAGGGCTTTTCCCTTTGCAAAAAAAAGCTGCAAAACTTTTAGCTGATCCTCAAAAAAAACAGGGCTTTTAGAGGAGGAAAACCAGGGAAAAAATGGTTTCCTCCTCTAAAAACAAGGTGCGCCCTATGGAGCGAAAAATACGGTAATTCCGTTCCCACTGTGTGTGTTTCTCCTTCTTGCCAGCGAACTGTTGGCAAGAGCAAGCTGCAGTCATGCAACGTAGTTGAGATCATAGACTCGTAGCATCGGAAGGGACCCCAAGGTTCATGCAGCCCAACCCCTTGGCGGGCGGACAGACATCCCATTGCGGCGACCTTCGTTCAAGGAGCCACTGGGCGCCCAGATTATATTTCAGAGACTCTAACACTGACAACCTCCCCCGACCCGATGCCCTCCGGGTTGGGGAAGGCTGATGACCGCTTTCCGGACACAAGTAAATAAAGCCCAGCAGAGCCGCGGTGGGAAAGAGAGCTCGGCTCGCGATCCCACTGGCCCCATAAAACAAAAGCATCTGAAATTTCCGAGAGGAGGATCCTGCCAAAACAGACTGATCTTCGAGGCTTCCTCTGCGGCATCCTGCCAAGCGCTCCGCCCGCCCCCCACCCCTACCCCCCTTTTTTGGCAGAAATCCAAGGAGAGGCCAGCACCTTCTCGGTTTGGAGTAGCATCAGTCCCAAATGCGAAGGCAAATGGGGAGGTATCACTGCATGCTCCCGAAGTCAGGAATGATCATTTTAAATTGCATTTAGTTATTCCTTTGCATTCAGTTATTTCCTTGCGGGGGGGGGGGGAGTGCATGTGCAACCCCACCAGCGCTACCCAAACCTCTCTGTCCAATCCACTCCTTCAAAAGTGCAGATTGCAAGCTTCCCTCATTTATTTGGAAATGAGACTGCAGTTTTAATTTTGAATTTTTAAATTTGTATTTTAATCTGTATTTTAAATTGATCCTTTTTATGTTTTTGCTGTGATTTTAATTAGTGTTAGCCCCCCTGAGCCCGGTTTTTGGCTGGGAAGGGCGGGATATAAATAAAAAATTTATTATTATTATTATTATTATTATTATTATTATTATTATTTACCAAGCTCAGAGCAGCCTTCTCCCCAACCTGGCGCCCTCCACTTGTTCTGGACTACGTTTCCCACCAACACGGTCACTGACCAGGGATGGTGGTAGTTGTAGTCTAAAACAGGGGTGGCCAACTCCCAAGAGTTAAAAACTGGCAGTGATCGACCCTTTTTTGGGGTTCAGGTCAAAGTTGTTGAATTTTCAGGGGGGAGGTAAAATGTTGAGCTTTTTTTAGGGGAGCCACAATTGTTCAGCTTCTTTGGGGGGAGCCAATGATCTAAAGGCTGGGCTGGATGAATCCCAAACCGGAATTAAGATTGCCGGAAGAAATATCAACAACCTCAGATACGCTGATGACACGACCTTGATGGCAGAAAGTGAGGAAGAATTAAAGAACCTTTAATGAGGGTGAAAGAGGAGAGCGCAAAATATGGTCTGAAGGTCAACATAAAAAAAACTGAGATCATGGCCACTGGTCCCATCACCTCCTGGCAAATAGAAGGGGAAGAAATGGAGGCAGTGAGAGATTTCACTTTCTTGGGCTCCATGATCACTGCAGATGGTGACAGCAGTCACGAAATTAGAAGACGCCTGCTTCTTGGGAGAAAAGCAATGACAAACCTAGACAGGATCTTAAAAAGCAGAGAAATCACCTTGCCGACAAAGGTCCGTATAGTTAAAGCTATGGTTTTCCCAGTAGTAATGTACGGAAGTGAGAGCTGGACCATAAAGAAGGCTGATCCCCGTAGAATTGATGCTTTTGAATTATGGTGCTGGAGGAGACTCTTGAGAATCCCATGGACTGCAAGAAGATCAAACCTATCCATTCTCAAGGAAATCAGCCCTGAGTGCTCACTAAAAGGACAGATCCTGAAGTTGAGGCTCCAGTACTTTGGCCACCACATGAGAAGAGAAGACTCCCTGGAAAAGACCCTGATGTTGGGAAAGATGGAGGGCACAAGGAGAAGGGGACGACAGAGGATGAAATGGTTGGACAGTGTTCTCGAAGCGACTGGCATGAGTTTGGCCAAACTGCGGGAGGCAGTGAAGGATAGACGTGCCTGGCGTGCTCTGGTCCATGGGGTCACGAAGAGTCGGACACGACTGAATGACTTAACGACAACAATGATCTACCAGTGATCTACCGCAGACGTCCAGTGATCTACCTGTTGGACATGCCTGGTCTAAAACATCAGGAAGCAGCATTGCAGGGGGTTGGACTAGATGACCCCTGGGGGTCCCTTCCAACCCTGCAATTCTATCACTCTATGAAACCAAACTATTGCGGATAGCGTTGTGGACGCCACGATTATGAATTGAGACCAGCGGCCTTCAATCTGGCTAAAAACATGAAAATGATGCAGAAATGCCTAATCTGTGTTTTGTTTTGTTTTTTAAAAAACCAAATTATTCCACTCTTTGCCAACCCTCAAGAAGGGCAAGGAACTGTATCCGATGCTGTTTCAGGATAACTTGAATTTCTGGTCAGGCCATCGCCAGCTTTTCAGATTCCCCCGAGGCACTGCCGGATTCTTTTACCTTAAGTTTGCAGGACTAAGGGTTGAAAAGCTTTGTTTTATGACACAGAGCTGGGTTTTTTTAGTTCGAATCAGCAAGGATGCAAGTTAAGCCTAGAGCTTAAGCAGGTGGCCTGAAGGCTGGGCTCCTTCTGTTTTGACCTCTCTTACTCTTCAGTTAACTTCCTGTGGAATTTGGTTTCCATTTTAGACTGCAGATATACAAACAAGCAGAGAAGCAGCCACAATTGGTGCCTGGGTTTACTTTTTTTCCTCTTTCCACCCCATTCCTTTTCCTTTAGTGCTGTGTCACTGCAAGCAAGCAGAGGAGGGATTGTCTTGTTTTAACTGACTATATGTAAGCCACTCTGGGAGTCTGAAGAGTGGGGCACAAATGTTCTAAATGAGTGAAAAAATTGGGGGGGGGGGAATACAGGCACCAGTGTTAGAAATTAGCCAGGAGCCAGGCGCGTTTTGCACCTGGTATGGGTCCAGTTGAAACCACATAGAAACCTCTGGATGACCGACATCTCCACTTAGCTGGCCCCTCCAGTTGTCTTAAGCAACTAAGGAGAAGAGTTTATTCCTTGCATTTATACCTCACCTTTTTCTCCAAGGAGTCCATGGTTCACCCTCCTCCTCAGTGAATCCCTACAACGACCCTGCGAGGTAGGCGAAGAGGCCGTGACAGGCCCAAGGTCACCTAACGAGCTTCATGACTAAGTGGGAATTTGAACCCTGATCTCCCAGGTCCTAGTCCGACACTCTAACCACTAGACAACACTACTCCCCCCAAGAGTACTTCTGCTATAGGGCAGCTCTATAAATTAAGTCAGTAAATAAATATGGGAAAAGCCAAATGTCACTTAGGGCAGGATTTGAAATATTTTCCTCGGAGCTTGTTTAATTTTGGATTGATGTGTTTTAAGTCACCAACCGGAAAGCTCTACATTGCCACAGCTGGACCCGTACCAGTTGCAAAATCCAACCTACCACATTGGAAGGTTCATCCCATTTGCAAGAGGGGTTGATCAATGTGCTTGGAAGACACAGAAGTGAATTTGTAAAAGGGCAAAAGAGTATTGGGAGATTATATATAATGAATTGGAAAAAAAAATGTTTAAAAGTACTTTCCAAAAAAAAAAAAAAACCAACACCAAAAAACCAGAGTCCTTTTTGTTGGGGATAATTCAAAGGGAAATTCCCAGGTGTCCGTGTTTTGCTAGCCCAGAAATGGAAAACGAGCAACGTCCCAACCAAAGAAAAATGACGGCTTAAACTGATGGAATACGCGCAGCCTGCAGACCTAACATATAGAATAAGAGATCAAGAAGAAAATTGGGTGAAAATTGGTAGCGTTTAGATAAATTCAACAGTGTAAAAAAAAAAAGGTTTTGATGACGTAACAATGGAATACTGGTTTAGTTCATGTAAAATATGCAGGGCTGTATGGTATGGGACGCGGGTGGCGCTGTGGGTTAAACCACAGAGCCTAGGGCTTGCCGATCAGAAGGTCGGCGGTTCGAATCTCCGCAACGGGGTGAACTCCCGTTGCTCGGTCCCTGCTCCTGCCCACCTAGCAGTTTGAAAGCACCAAGTGCAAGTAGATAAGTAGGTACCGCTCCGGCGGGAAGGTAAACGGCGTTTCCGTGCGCTGCTCTGGTTCGCCAGAAGCGGCTTAGCCATGCTGGCCACATGACCCGGAAGCTGTACGCCGGTTCCCTCGGCCAGTAAAGCGAGATGAGCGCCGCAACCCCAGAGTCGGACACAACTGGACCTAACGGTCAGGGGTCCCTTTACCTTTTTATGGCATGCAAAATGAACCATGGAAAGAGAAGAAGGGAAGTCATTGGTTTAAGGTTGTTTAAATGAATATCTTGAAATGTAAATTAGTGTCTGTCTGTGTGTGTGTGTGTGTGTGTGTGTGTGTGTATGAGACAAAGAAAAAGGACACGAAGGCAACAGCCACCCCAAACACAAACAAACGTTCCTGCCACCCCCAGACTGTGGCAACGTAATCTGAACATCCCTCTGGGTTAGGGCAAAAGGTAAAATTAAAGGAGTCCCTGGACGGTTAAGTCCAGTCTAAGGCGACTATGGGGTGCGGTGCTCATCTGGGGGTATCCTCAGTTCGCAAAAGAAAAGAAAAAGGGATAGAGGGAAAGAGGAGAGAGGAGAGGAGAGAGAGAGAGAGAGAGAGAGAGAGAGAGAGAGAGAGAACCTCTGAGTTTCTGCATTTCCACCCCCCTCTTTCAATCGCAGATCCCACAGCTGGTTTGGGGTGTATCTCTGCCCAAAAGCAGCTCCTTGCCATTTCCTTGCCGCACGCAATCTTCCCTCCCTTTTCTAATATCCGTGTTTATATCTGTGTATAGAATAGCAGCGGCAAAGTAATACCGGCGGACAAACAGAGCAGAGGAGCCAAAGACATTAAGAGAGCAAGGGAGAGGGAAGGGGGGGGGACCTCACAAGCCCGATAGTGTTATTATTTTAAAATGTCTTTTGGTTCCAGACAGGCTTGCGAGATCCTAGACCACACAGCTGGAAGTACCAGCCTGAGGGCTACAGAAGAAAACAGCCAACTCCTCTTAAGTCTCTTAGAAATGAGGAAAAAACCCGGCCTCCACGAAGACAAAGATCCCGGGCCTAGCTAAATTTTGCAGATTTGGAGCAGCGGAAAGCAGCACAAGGCACTTGTATTTTCCTAATCCCCCCAACCCAATTAAAAGCTGCTTTCTTCCTGCAGGATTCTTCAGAACATTCAAAGAGCTTGCTGGATCAGGCCAATGGCCCATCTAGTCCAGCATCCTGTTCTCACGGTGGCCAACCAGACGCCCGTGCGAAATGTGCAAGCAGGATTCGAACACAAGAGCAAGCTGTCCCCTTCTGCAGTCTCCAGCAACTGATATTCAGAAGCAGTGCGTTCAACACGGGTCTTTTCCTAGCTAGCACCCTATTTTGGAGGTTCCACAGCGGCCGGCTTGGTGGTAAAAAAGTAAAGGACCCCTGACAGTTAAGTCCAGTCGCGAACGACTCTGGGGTTGCGGCGCTCATCTCGCTTTACAGGCCGAGGGAGCCGGCGTTTGTCCGCAGACAGTTCTTCCGGCTCATGTGGCCAGCATGAATAAGCTGCTTCCGGCGCAACAGAACACCGAAACCAGAGCAGCGCATGGAAACGCCGTTTACCTTCCCGCTGGAGTGGTACCTATTTATCTACTTGGAGGAAAGGGGTGCCTGGCGTGCTCTGGTCCATGGGGTCACAAAGAGTCGGACACAACTGAATGACTGAACAACAACAACAATCTTGCTCTTCCAGTGTGACGCCACCAGGATTCTTGCAGCCGCAGAGGCATATAAAAAGAAGTTCCTCATTTAATGGGTATGTCAGGGGTTGTTAATGCCTTGAAGATATGCTTCTGGTGATTTAGGAAATATTGTTATAAAGATTATTTCCTATTCTGAGTAAATTTCAATTATTAACTTCTCTATAACTTTGGCCACCTCATGAGAAGAGAAGACTCCCTAGAAAAAGACCCTGATGTTGGGAAAGATGGAGGGCACAAGGAGAGGGGGACGACAGAGGATGAGATGGTTGGACAGTGTTCTCGAAGCGACTGGCATGAGTTTGGCCAAACTGCGAAAGGCAGTGAAGGATAGGCGTGCCTGGCGTGCTCTGGTCCATGGGGTCACGAAGAGTCGGACACGGCTAAATGACTAAACAACAACAACAAATACCTGCACCGAGATGTGGGCAAGGCAACCGGTGGTGACCACAAATAACGTCTGTGGATTCCCATGGAGCAGCATGAAGCCTCTGAAGAATAGCTCTTCTTCTCTCCAAATGTGTTGCCCATCTTTAGAAGGAAACAGAGGCAGGAGACACTGCACCTGGCACCTGGCCACCTGCCTGAATCTATTTGACACCATTGCTAAAAACCTGCCATTCCAAACCCAGGAAACTGCCTTATACTGAGTCAGACCGCTGGACCATCAAGCCCAGTATCGTCCGCACTGACTGGCAGCAGTTATCCAGGGTTTAGGGCAGCGAACATTCCCAGCTCTACCTAGAGATCCCTTGAAGCTGGAGATCCAGGGAAGCAACAATCTGGCTCTTCCTCAAAGGCAGGTATTATACGGGGCAGTGCTGCCTTTAGCATATGCGCTGCCGGGGTGCAAAGATCCGCCCAGCGCCCCCAAATTTAGTTTAGCCCACAAATTAACACCACCACACTTAAACTTGTAAGTATTGTTTAGGCACCTACTCAGGAGAAACATCAGTCATGTCAAAGGTGCCTCTGCCCTCGCTGTCAAATAGAATCTTTTTACCTTTGCAATACGTAACATAATATTTTGATGTAGGAATTAATTTCGTGTGCACGGCGCCATTGAGAATGACAAGTGCCGCCGCTCGCACGGCGCATGTTTGGCAAATGAGCGCACAAAGTCAAAACTCCTTTAGTGAAAAAGTACCGTAGGTATACATTTTGGTAATACCTAGGTATATATACAGGGTGGATAAAAATCAATGATTTTTTTAAAAAAATCGAGTCTTCATGCCAAGTTTCGCCTCATAGGCAGGGTGGATAAAAATCAATGATTTTTTTATTTAAATTGGATTTTTATAAATAAAATGCTTTTTGAGTTAAATATATTACCATCCAAAGGTTATTCAATCATGAAATAAAGATTAGTTTTTTAATTATGTAGAATAAGGCTGTATATGTTTAATTTTTTTTGGTAAATAAATTTCATTAATCCATTCACAATGTCATTTATGCTCTTCCAGAGGTTTTTGTAAAATTATTGGGCAGTTTCTCTGCCTACAAGATATTATCACAGATGCTTGGTTTACTTTTGCAGTTCTCAAAACTGAATTTGACTCAGCAGAGATCACATGCCTCTTCTTCACAGCAAAAATGTTATAACATGAACAGAGTTGAGCTCTCTGTAGCCATGAGGGACAGAAACCTGCCTTTCCAAATTAACACCAAGGTGTTAATTGAGTGGGTGGTCACTGAACAATTCCAGCCTTGCTCATGCGGGTCGATGACCTCCGGCGGGCTAGGGACAAAGGTGAGAGCTGTTTCCTAGTTCTGCTGGATCTCTCAGCGGCCTTTGACACCATTGACCATGACATCCTTCTGGACCGTCTAGAGGGGTTGGGAGCTGGGGGCACTGATATACAGTGGTTCCGCTCCTTTCTCCTGGGCCGTATCCTGAAAGTGGTGGTGGGGGATGAGTGTTCAGACGCCTGGGCTCTCACTTCTGGGGAGCCACAGGGCTCTGCCCTCTCCCCCATGCTTTTCAACATCTACATCATGGGTAGGCAAACTAAGGCCCGGATCCGGCCCAATCGCCTTCTAAATCCGGCCCACGGACAGTCCGGGAATCAACGTGTTTTTACATGAGTAGAATGTGTCCTTTTATTTTAAATGCATCTCTGGGTTATTTGTGGGGCATAGGAATTCGTTCATATTTTTTTCCCCAAAATATAGCCCGGCCCCCCACAAGGTCTGAGGGACAGTGGACTGGCCCCCTGCTGAAAAATTTGATTGCCCCCGATCTACATGAAGCCACTGGGAGAGATCATCAGGGGGTTTGGGCTGGGTGTTCATCAGTATGCGGATGATACCCAGCTCTACCTCTCTTTTAAATCAGAACCAGTGAAGGCGGTGAAGGTCCTGGAGGCGGTTGGATGATGGATGGCGGCTGATTGAGGTTGAATCCTGGCAAGCCAGAAGTACTGTTTTGAGGGGACAGGGGGCAGGCGGGTGTGGGGGACTCCCCGGTCCTGAATGTCAGTCGCCGACCCGGCGCCCAGAAAACTCCATGTAGTCGCAACTGAACCCAGTTGCACCAGTACCAAAATGCACCCGAGGAATTTTGAACAATGACTGTATACAGATTAATTTCCACAGCGTTTCACCAGGCGTATGCCTTCGCACCCCAAAATAGGGGGAATCTACGGTAAGGGATAAAGGGCTTACTTGCACACGCCATTCCAGCTTTGTGGTTGCAGATCCACTACTTTCATCGGAAGCAGTGCATATTGCACTTTAAACACATAGAAGGGCTTGGGTTTCTGCCTTTACCACTGTGGACACCTGGAGGAAAGGCCAGGAGTGTGGCCTTGCTTCCAAGCTATCGCATTAATGGGACAAATAAAGTTATTGTTGTCGTTCAGTCGTGTCCGACTCTTCGTGACCCCATGGACCAGAGCACACCAGGCACTCCTGTCTTCCACTGCCTCCTGCAGTTTGGTCAGACTCACGTTGGTAGCTTTGAGAACACTGTCCAACCATCTCGTCCTCTGTCGTCCCCTTCTCCTTGTGCCCTCCATCTTTCGCAACATCAGGGTCTTTTCCAGGGAGTCTTCTCTTCTCATGAGGTGGCCAAAATATTGGAGCCTCAGCTTCAGGATCTGTCCTTCCAGTGAGCACTCAGGGCTGATTTCCTTCAGAATGGATCGGTTTGATCTTATTGCAGTCCATGGGACTCTCGAGAGTCTCCTCCAGCACCATAATTCAAAAGCATCGATTCTTCGGCGATCAGCCTTCTTTATGGTCCAGCTCTCACTTCCATACATCACTACTGGGAAAACCATAGCAGAGCCTCCCCCCCAAAAAATAAATAAAACCAAAACAAAACTGCAGACCAGGCAACCATCTTGAGTGTCTGTGTTTGTGGTGGGAATCAGCATAAATGTCTTTTCACTTGAGTAACAGAACGTCATTCTCTCCCCCTTCCCTTCAGTCATCTCAAGACTGCCATACCTGGGAGCTAGGTTTCCGTGGCAACCAGCTGCTTGGCCTAGGCTTATTTGTTTTCCTTTGGCCCAACCGGCCTCCTCCCATAATCGCCGGCTGGCATTTCGGCTCCCGTCTTGGATCCTCAACCAGGGGGGAGGTTTTTCTTTTTCATCCCTCCGAAAGGGACGGAAACAGAGAGAGAGAGAGAAAGAAAAGGTGGGGAGCGGCAGCTCAAAGCCTACATTGGCTCCCAGTACGTTTCTGAGCACAATTCAAAGTGTTGGTGCTGACCTTGAAAGACTTAAAAGGCCTCGGCCCAGTAGACCTGAAGGAGCGTCTCCACCCCCATCATTCAGCCCGGACACTGAGATCCAGCGCCGAGGGCCTTCTGGCGGTTCCCTCACTGCGAAAAGTGAGGTTACAGGGAACCAGGCAGAGGGCCTTCTCGGTAGTGGGGCCCATTCTGTGGAACGCCCTCCCATCAGAGGTCAAGGAAATAAACAACTTTCTGACTTTTAGAAGACATCTGAAGGCAGCCTTGTTTATGGTATCTGAAGAAGTGTGCATGCACACGAAATCTCATACCAATAACAAACTTAGCTGGTCTCTAAGGTGCTACTGGAAGGATTTTTCTTTTATTTTGATGTTTTAATGTATTTTTAATCTTTTGTTGGAAGCCACCCAGAGTGGCTGGGGAAACCCAGAAGGATGGGTTGGGTAGAAATAATAAATTATTATTATTATTATACTTATTATTATTATTATTAGGCTCAAAACGACTCTGTGGCTTTCAGAAAAGCAGTGTTTCCAAAGGGCTCAGAAGCCAAGAATCGTATTGTAGAGTTGGTAGGGACCCCGAGGGTCTTCTAGTCACAAGGAATCACAACTCAAGTGTTATGTATTAAGTTTAACTGCAGTACTCATTCTGGCCACCGTGGCTGCAGTTCTCAATCTGCCCACAGTGCTGCTGTTTCCACTCAGGTCCTGCCCAACATGCAAATGAAAACTTGAGATTGTTGTTCAATGATCGGATAGCTAAGGGGAATTGATTACTGTTACGGGTTACTGAGTACTATATAAGCCAGGCGGCTAAGCTGTTGTTCAGTCCAGGACTCAGAGCTGAAATAAAGAGCTGGTTGTTTAAGAGCTGTGTCTTCATCCTTTGACCCACTACACAACATCATAGAATCCTAGAGTTGGAAGAGACCACAAGGGCCGTCCAGTCCAACCCCCTGCCAAGCAGGAAACACCATCAAAGCATTCCTGACAGATGGCTGTCAAGCCTCTGCTTCAAGACCTCCAAAGAAGGAGACTCCACCACACTCCTTGGCAGCAAATTCCACTGCCGAACAGCTCTCACTGTCAGGAAGTTCTTCCTAATGTTTAGGTGGAATCTTCTTTCTTGTAGTTTGAATCCATTGCTCCGTGTCCGCTTCTCTGGAGCAGCAGAAAACAACCTCTCTCCCTCCTCTACATGACATCCCTTTATATATTTGAACATGGCTATCATATCGCCCCTTAACCTTCGCTTCTCCAGGCTAAACATACATCACACATCTATGACAGGTGGCCATTCCACCTCTGCTTAAAAACCTCCCATGATGGAGAGTGCACAACCTCCCGAGGAAGTCCTCCCAGGGAGGGGTGGTGTCATTTGGATCTCTTACAAATACCCCATCAGAATAAGTCATTTTTTAAAAAAGAAAGTGAAAGTACCGTATATCGCGGCGTATAAGGCGACTCGGCGTATAAGACGACCCCCCAACTTTTCATGTGAAAAAAGAGTTTGGGGTATACTCACCCAGCCTGGGCTCCATGGTGGCTGAGGTGGCGGCGGTGGCTGGAGCGGCGGGGAGAGCTTCCCCCGCGCCGCACAGGCGATCTCACAGCGGCCTCCATGGCTGCTGAGGCGGCGGCAGCGGCGGGGAGAGCTTCCCCTGCGCCGCACAGGCGATCTCCGCGCTTGCCGCCCAAGCGCACAGCGGCCTCCATGGCTGCTGAGGTGGCGGCAGCGGCGGGGAGAGCTTCCCCCGCGCCGCACAGGCGATCTTCGCGCTTGCCGCCCAAGTGCACAGCGGCCTCCATGGCTGCTGAGGCGGCGGCAGCGGCGGCTGGAGCGGCGGGGAGAGCCTCCCCTGCGCTGCACAGGCGATCTCCGCGCTTGCCGCCCAAGCGCACAGCGGCCTCCATGGCGGCTGAGGCAGCGGCAGCGGCGGGGAGAGCCTCCCCCGCGCTGCACAGGCGATCTCCGCGCTTGCCAGCCAAGCACACGGCGGCTGAGGCGGCGCACGCACACACGCAGCCAGTGGTGGGGCGGAACTCCACATCACGTCAATGATGTTGCCGGCGTACAAGACGACCCCCGACTTTAGAGAAGATTTTTCGGGCTTAAAAAGTCGTCTTATACGCCGCGATATACGGTAACAACCTAGCAAAAGCAAAGAAGTGCCCACCAAAATATAAAACAACGTGCGTTACAGCAAACTGAATTTACTGCACGCCTCGTTTATAACACATAAAGCCATCGCAAACAATCAGGGCTCCCATAAAAAAGAGTACTTCTAGCAAAACATTGGAAGAGTGACCAAATCCCCATCAGACCAGAATGGTTACTAAAACTGGTAGAATATGCTGAACTAGATAGTCTCTCGGAAAAGATTAAAGATATGCAAAAACAGGAGTTCATTGATAACTGGAAACCTCTTAAAGTGTTGCAATCTGAATTCGGTAGCAGCTTTTGAATAACCTCTGTAAATAAAGGGTTAAAATAAATATATATACATTGGTACCTCTGGTTACGTACTTAATTCGTTCCGGAGGTCCGTTCTTAACCTGAAACTGTTCTTAACCTGAAGCACCACTTTAGCTAATGGGGCCTCCCACTGCCGCTGCGCCGCCAGAGCACGATTTCTGTTCTTATCCTGAAGCAAAGTTCTTAACCCGAAGCGTTATTTCTGGGTTAGCGGAGTCTGTAACCTGAAGCGTATGTAACCCGAGGTACCACTGTACCTAGATGCATATCAATATTTTATTATGATTTTTGCTGATAAATTTAGGCAATAGGTTTATCAGAGTGAAAAGATGTTGAGAAGGGCGGGAAGTCAAATTTATGAAGATGTATACTTCTTTGTTGGGGTTTTTATTTTGACGAGTTTGATTTACAGACTCTGAAATATCTTTGATGTATGGATGTAACTACGGTCAATAAAGCATTTAAAAAATAATAACAAAACTTCAGGCCTGAATAGGGCAAGCCAGTCAGGGAACACGGGTATGGAGCCCCAATTAGCAGCGCTACCCGACATGCCCTCAGCACATGTGCAGTGAAGACGGTCAAAAGCCTTAAGGTGAATACTGGGGGGAACAAATCTGCTTAAGCCTACCTATCGTTGATCTTTTTGCTCTGTAGATGAAGAGCTCTGTGCAGTCCAGAAGTTTGCATGCTCCTGGGAGAATGGTGCGACGAACCTCCACTTCAGACTCTCCCCTCGTTACTAAGCGAATTTTTAATCAGGTGTTCTGGGTCAAACTACAATGCACCCCACCTGTCCCTCTGAGGTCCGTCTGTTGTTTCAATCCCCTTTTATCTATAATCTGGGGATCCCTTAGTAACGGGAGTTTTCCTGTCCAGCGGCCGTGGCCGGTTATATCCTCTGCTCAGGGCTTCAGGGGTTAACCTCTCCTTTGCCTACAGTTCAGGGTCTCTCTTTCATTAGATCCCTCACTATATCAGTTAGCTAAGCCCTCTTAGCAACTCTGTGGCAATACCAGGGTTTCCGCCCGCTAGCCCCTCCTGAGGGAACTCCAAGACACAAACTATCACCCTTCAGTTTAGTTTTGTCCTTTCCCTGAGTTCACCTCCTCAAGAGCCTATATAACTCGCTGGACCAAATGAACGACGATATTTTCTTAGCTCAACAATAAAAGAGGTCTTTATTTCTTACAGAACATAACGGTTTCAGTGATGGTTCATAAGCTTAGTACACTCTTTCTTTCAGCAACAAGTACACATCTTCAACGATCCTAACCTAAACCTAACCTGGCCCCACACCCTCCTTCTTCCAGTCACCACTCTCACCACACTAACGGCTGCTCCCTCCGAATGTCCCGCCTCCCAAGGGGTGTCTGCCACTCAAACTGGGGTGCCCATTAACTAAAAAAACACCGTGGGTTTCTGAACATCCCCTAACTTAGATCTGATTCATTATAAATGGTAACAGGTGGGTAGCCGTGTTGGTCTGCCATAGTCAAAACAAAATCGAAAATTCTTTCTAGTAGCACCTTAGAGACCAACTGAGTTTGTTCCTGGTATGAGCTTTCGTGTGCATGCACACTTCTTCAGATATCTATGGTCTCTAAGGTGCTACTAGAAAGAATTTTCGATTTTGTTTTGATTATAAATGGTAATTAGCCCAAACCATGTATGCCACTGGGGAAGGGGGGGCCTGTTCAGAGGGAGTACATGGTTAAAGGGAGCATGAACCGGCTGGGGCAGAGCGGGGGCTTCAGCTAGCCAGCCTGCGGCTGTCGCATGCAGCTTGAGCCTCACTGGGAAACGAGAAGAGAGGCCAGGAGGCCGAAGGGTCATCGGAGAGGCCATCACTACTATAAGCAAAATACAGGAAAAGGATATATTTAAGTTTCCTCCCCGCGGCCCTCCTCCCCCCTCCGCGCTGACGGGAGGAACAAAAAGGAACCGAGCGCTTTTGCTAAACGGGGCGCACGTATCAAAGAAGGCCTAGTTTCTGCGGCAGCTCTGCAAGAAAATAAAAATAAATAAATAGGCAAGCAGTCTAGAATTTAACAAAACAAAAAACTGCACCAACATCTGTGGCTCGGATTGTGCCAACTACAGTAAGTTAATGCGCCGCCCCCTCCCCGCGCTCCTCAAGTTGCATGAAAAGCTCTGGTTGCCACACCGCAGGACACACAGCGAGCCAGGATTGTGTTTTATGGAACCAATTCATTTAGGGTTTCAGGTGTCACGTTTCTAAGGGGCTGAGATGGGCTGCAAAAGCCACAAGATGCTCACAGGTGGTGATAGTGTCTCCGTAAGAATTATGGGGAACGGTGTGTTTGTTTGTTTGTTTGTTTGTAAGAAGCCAAATTAATTTTGAAGAACCTGACCCGGAGAAATAGGGATGGTGGAGGGTTTGGAAAATGATGGGCAGGTAGGGTCTCTGGGGAATCTTGCAATGGATGTGTTCCAATGGATTCCAGGTCACCAAGGCAAAACCAAGATCTGAATGACATGACTCTGGTCCTTCCAGTTGGATAAGCAAGGAAAAATGGGCGGGTGAAGGACTTGAGGAAGCTGGAGGAATAGAGAGCCAGAGGCTAGCGGCCAAATCACCTGAGTGGCTGGCTCTTTTGACTGACAACACACCTGGATTTCTCAGCATCCTTCCTGGCAGCAAGTCTGAAACAACAGTCAAGATGCTCAAAGACGGGCAAACCGAGGCCTCTGTACTAATTGAGACCACCCTTTGGCTCAGTGGGGTGTTTTTGGCTGGCCACATCCACCTGTCACTCACCTGGTGTCCTGTGAACTCAGCTAGAGCCTGGGACAGATAGAAAGGTAAAAAGGTAAAGGACCTATGGACGGTTACGTCCAGTCAAAGGCGACTATGGGGTTGCAGTGCTCATCTCGCTTTTCAGGCCGAGGGAGCCGGCGTTCGTCCGCAGACAGCTTTCCGGGTCATGCGGCCAGCAGGACTAAACAGCTTGTGGCGCAATGGGACACCGTGATGGAAACCAGAGCGCACGGAAACACAAATTTACCTTCCCGCCACAGCGGTACCTATTTATCTACTCGCATTGGCGTGCTTTCGAACTGCTAGGTTGGCAGGAGCTGGGACCGAGCAAAGGGAGCTCACTCCGTCACAGGGATTCGAACCACCGACCCTCTGATCGGCAAGCCCAAGAGGTTCAATGGTTTAGACCACAGCGCCACCCACGTGCATCCCTTGGGACAGGTAGAGCCATAACTGCAAAGGAGTTAGGGGGAGCCTTGGTGGGAACTCCCTAGTTCTTCCTTTCCATTTGGAGGAGACTCTTGAGAGTCCCATGGATTGAAAGAAGATCAAACCTATCCATTCTTAAAGAAATCAACCCTGAGTGCTTAGAAGGACAGATCCTGAAGTTGAGGCTCCAGTACTTTGGCCACCTCATGAGAAGAGAAGACTCCCTAGAAAAGACCCTGATGTTGGGAAAGATGGAGGGCACAAGGAGAAGGGGACGACAGAGGATGAGATGGTTGGACGGTGTTCTCGAAGCTACTAACGTGAGTTTGGCCAAACTGCGGGAGGCAGTGAAAGATAGGCGTGCCTTGCGTGATCTGGTCCATGGGGTCACGAAGAGTCAGACACGACTGAACGACTGAACAACAACAACAAAATATCTGAATTGATGCTTTTGAATTCTGGTGCTGGAGGAGACTCTTGAGAATCCCATGGACTGTAAGAAGATCAAACCAATCCATCCTTAAAGAAATCAGCCCTGAGTGCTCACTGGAAGGGCAGATCCTGAAGTTGAGGCTCCAGTACTTGGGCCACCTCATGAGAAGAGAAGACTCCCTAGAAAAGACCCTGATGTTGGGAAAGATGGAGGGCACAAGGAAGGAGAAGGGGACGGCAGAGGACGAGATGGTTGCACAGTGTTCTCGAAGCGACTGGCATGAGTTTGGCCAAACTGCGGGAGTCAGTGGAGGAGAGGAGTGCCTGGCGTGCTCTGGTCCTTGGGGTCACGAAGAGTCGGACACGACTGAACGACTGAACAAAATCTGGAGCTGATGAATGGGTGTATTAAGAACATAAGATGAGCGTGCTGAATCAGGCCAATGTAGGTGCAGTGCAGGATCCTGTTCTCACAGTGACCAACCAGATGCCCGTGGGAAACCTGCAAGCAGGATTCGGGCGTAAGAGCAACTCTCTTCTCTTGCGGTTCCCGGCAACTGCAAACATCCATACAGAGAGAAGGTGCGGCAACGTATTGAAAGGGGATCCCTGGTTGGTCTCCCTGCCACTTGACTCCCTACTCCTCCATCCTTCAGCACTGAGTAGAGCAAGTGAGACTCTGGCCTGCAACTCTGGAGCGCTGCTGCCAGTCAGTGCTGGGCTAGTTGGACCCGTGGTCCGACTCGGTGCAAGGCAGCTTCATCTATTCCTATCCTGCTGTTAGCTGGAGGCAGGCATCTCTGGTGCCAAGTCGCATCCGGTTCTTCTAAGCCGCTAAGTGCGGCAATAATTCACGGGCTCTGCGTTCCCACCCGATGCCTTCTGAAATCTTAACATCCCGCAGTGCCCTGCCCTGATATATAATAAATCAAAAGGGGGGGGGATAAAATGCTCTTTTAAGTTGTGTTATGGCTGTGGCACAAAGAGGCCGAAAGGCAGGAGAGATATTCCGAGATACAGCTGGAAAACTTTGCCCTTAAAAGGGAAAAAAATTGCACCCGTTATTCTGGGTTTTTTCTCCCCCTCGCCGGTCGGGGGCAGCCCAGAGGTTCGCACGAGGCAAGGCGTGCTTCTCAGATCCGTTGCCCGCACTCACCCCTGCCCAGAGAGATCAAGGAGAAGGGACGCGGCCAAGTGGATTGGAGCAAGTGGGCACAGTCTAAAGCTTTACTCCCTCTCTCCCGATGCGAAGGATTTGGAAGAGGCAAAAGGATATGACTCAACTGGTAGAACATGAGGCTCTTAATCTCAGGGTCGTGGGTTCGAGCCCCATGTTGGGCAAAAGATTCCTGCATTGCAGTGAGTTGGGCTAGATGACCCTCGTGGTCCCTCCCAACTCTTACAATTCTGTGATTCCAAGGAAGGGCTTCTTGCAGAGTTAATCGGCAGAATTTGCTTCCACAAGAGAGAGTGATGGCCACCTGAACGGCTTTAAAAGGAGGCCAGGCAACTCCGTGGGGGGATAAGGCTACCATCGGCTACTAGCCGCAATGGGTACGCTCTCCCTCCTGTGGCAGGGAGTTCCACAGCTCAACCGCATGCGGCTTGGAGAAGGGCTTTCTTTTATCCGTCTCAAATCCTCCAGCGCTTCGCTTCACTGGGTGCCTATGAGCTCGAGAGGCAATGCCAGCTTCGTACCATCACAGAACCGTGGGGCTGGAAGGGACACCGAAGGTCATCCAGTCCAACCCCCTGCGATGCAGGAATAAACGCAGCACGCCTCTTGGATGCCGGTCGCTGGAATCGCAAGTGGAGAGACGTGCTGTTGCTCTCAGGTTGTAAGAACGTAAGAAGAGGTTGCTGGATCGGGCCCATGGCTCACAGGGGCCGACCAGGTGGAAAACCAACAAGCAGGATCTGTGGTTTCCATCAACTGGCATTCGACAGCCCTGATTTCGGTCCAGCTTTTGGTCTTCCTGTGGGCATCTGGTTGGCTGCTGCGAGAACAGGATGTTGGACTTAGATGAGGCTTTTGACTGCTCTTAATTTCATAAATTCTGCCACTGGTTCGCCAGAAATCAGGAAGTCCATCTGGGTCAGTCTGTAGCTGTTAAGCGCAGCTGCATCTGCAGAGTCCGTCCACACGTTCGTCGATATGACCAGCTTAGACTGTGCATTCATTGAGACCAGTGCTGTCTACTCTGACCGGCAGCAGCTCTCCAAGATCTCTTTTTTTAATATAATAATTTTTATTAAATTTTGCATACATTCTTTTAAACATCTATTGATATTCATCTCTTTTACATATTTTTGACATCCATCAACCACTTCTCAAGATTTTCAAATTTCCTAACTTGGTCTTGTATTTCCTTTTAAAAAAATAAAATAAAAATAAAAGATCGTTTATTTATCTTTTGTACATTGTTTAACAAAACTGTACAATATGCATTTCGTAAACCAATAAAAAATGTACCACAAACGTTCTATATACAAATAAAGATAACAACTTTGAGAACAAGAAAAAAACATCGCTTGGTTTGGTTATTGTTCTTAACTGATATCCAATCCCTAACTAATATCCAATTCTATTGTACTGTATTTCCAACTTCACTATTACTTTTTATCACAATAATTAATTGTTACCTTCCAAAATTATCTCCGTTAATATACCCTAAAATTGACCTTACAAAACTTCTTGCAAACCTACCAGCGTGATTTGTTGTTTACAATTGTCTTTCAAATATTTCTCAAATTTAGTCCAATCCTTCAGGAATTCCTGGTCCCGCCGGTTTCGAATTCTTCCTGTCATCTTGTCCAATTCTGCATAGTCCATTAACTTTATCTGCCATTCTTCTATCGTCGCTAATTCTTCTTGCTTCCATTTCTGTGCCAATAACATTCCTGCTGCCGTCTCATTGCATATAGGAACAATTTTTTATCTTGTCTATTAATCTCTTTTCCTACAATTCCAAGCAGAAATGCTTCTGGTTTCTCCTGGTATGTCCCGTGTAGGACCTTAAGGTCCTCAAATAATAATCTTTTGGAGGTCCCGAGCAACAAAGACGCTAGGTTGGCCTCAACTAGGGCCAGGGCCTTCTCAGTATTGGCCCCGACTTGGTGGAACAGTCTATCACAAGAGACCAGGGCCCTGCGGGATTTGGCATCTTTCCGCAGGGCCTGCAAGACGGAGCTGTTCCACCTGGCCTTTGGGTTGGTTTCTGTTTGATACTTATGCTTTATTCTTTAATTGGTGGGCTATTTGAAAATGAGACTGCAGTTTTAATTTTGAATTTTGAATTTGTATTTTAATCTGTATTTTAAATTGATTGTTTTTATGTTTTTGCTGTGATTTTAATTAGTGTTAGCCGCCCTGTGCCCGGTTTTTGGCTGGGAAGGGCGGGGTATAAATAAATTTTATTTATTTATTTATTTATTTATTTATTTATTATAAATGTATATTTCAACATTTTTTCCATCTCATTTTATATCATTTCTAGCAGCTCTCCAAGATCTCAGGATCTGGGTGGAGTTGTTTTTTAAAAAAAGCTTTTGGGAAATGATTCATAATGAATTGAAAAGGATGTTTAAAATAGTCATCCCCCCCAAAAAAGCCCGCAGCATTTCTTTTGGGAATAATATGGGGCAGAGGTCTCAAAAAAATCTTTGAATTGTTTATATATCCTACCACCGCAGCCAGAATTTTGCATGTGCAGAAATGGAAAGAAGAAGCACCAACAAAAGAGGACTTTAAAACTAATGGATTATATGGAGGTGACGGCAAAAATAAAGAGACCAGAAAGTCAAGATGTTTGTGGAAGGGTGGAGATCCTTTATGGACTAGCTGAGAAAATATAATAATCAATACATTATAATTATAATCGGAACTGCAGGCAGGGCTGGAGACAGAAGTAAAGGAAGGAGAATGATCAAGGAATGTATTTCAGGATGTACCGGATTTTACCATCTATAAGACACCCCCATGTATAAGACGCCCCTTATTTTGGGGGAATCAGATTTAAGAAAATAGAGGGGGGGGTCTATCCATGTATAAGACGCCCCCTAATTTTTGACATTATATTTTAGGGGGAAAACCTAGTCTTATACACGGAAAAATACGGTATGTTGTAGAATTAAGTGGGAAAAGGTAAATTGAGTATTACGTTCAAGGCAGCAGATAAAGGATTGGAACAGAAACATCACCCTTTGACACCATCGACCATAACATCCTTCTAGACCGGCTAGAGGGGTTGGGAGCTGGAGGCACTGTTATACAGTGGTTCCGCTCCTTCCTCCTGGGCCGTGTTCAGAAAGTGGTGGTGGGGGATGAGTGTTCAGACCCCTGGGCTCTCACTTGTGGGGTGCCTCAGGGTTCTGTCCTCTCCCCCATGCTTTTTAATATCTATATGAAGCCGCTGGGAGAGATCATCAGGGGGTTTGGGCTGGGTGTTCATCAGTATGCAGATGATACCCAGCTCTACCTCTCTTTCAAATCAGAACCAGTGAAGGCCGACTCTTGATTGGAACAAAATAATTAAAAAAAAATCCTTCCAGTAGCAGCTTAGAGACCAACTAAGTTTGTTATTGGTATGAGCTTTCGTGTGCATGCACACTTCTTCAGATAGAATCATAGAATCATGAATCATAGAATCATAGAATCCTAGAGTTGGAAGAGACCACAAGGGCCATCCAGTCCAACCCCCTGCCAAGCAGGAAACACCATCAAAGCATCCCTGACAGATGGCTGTCAAGCCTACGCTTAAAGACCTCCAAAGAAGGAGACTCCACCACACTCCTTGGCAGCAAATTCCACTGTCCGGGGCTGAACTGGAGAACTTCAGAACGGATCCCATGAGCTAGACTCCAAATGTTTTTGCCTGCGTCCGTTGTTTTGTGGCCTGGAGATGTTTTGGAGGGAAGGACAAGCAAAGACCAACTCCTGGGATGTCCCGCAGAGGACCCTAAGGTCCATGAATAATAACAGCTTAAAGGTCCCGGGCCCTAAAGAAGCCAGATTATCCTCCACCAGGGCCAGGGCCTTTTCAGTGATGGCCCGACCTGGTGGAATGCTCTGTCCCACGAGACCAGGGCCCTGCAGGACTTGGTCTCCTTCCACAGGGCCTGTAAGACAGAGCTATTCCGCCTGGCCTTCAATTTGAATTAGCCTGATCCTCTATTCCCTTTCCTTTTCTATGAAGAAACCCTTCTGGTACCCACATTTAAACTCTTCCCTGGTCTCCTTACTGGCCCTAGCAGGACCAACTTGGCCATCATCACTTGATGTTTACTGACTGGGGTCCCCCCCCCCATGACCCCTGAATTTTTGAATTTTATTGACAGTGATTCTGCATTTATGTTGTATTTTATTCTGTTTTTAAGTCACATTTTAACCAATGTTTTAGCCAACCTGAGCCCAGTTTTTAAACCGGGAAGGGCAGGGTATAAATTAAAATATTATTATTATTATTATTTATTAACTCTGCTGCTGGCCACCTCCTTTCACCCCACGAAAGGCAAGCAGAGTGGCTATGAACAATTCCATTTCAGGTAACTGGGTGGATGGTAGCATTGCCCCGCTAGGAAACAATGAGCCTCGTCATCACATCCGTGGCACACGTCTGGAGTTTCAAAGGAACGAAGAAGAGATTCGGCAGCTGGCGCTAAACCCAGTGCAAATATCAGAATATAGCAAACGCCTCCCCTGCTGATTTACGATCATGAGACCGAACTGAAAAATACGGAGCTTATATCTAAATACATGCACAAATCAGCCTTCAAGTACACACAGCCGTGTGCCTGCCTTAGATTATGAGCCTGCAAGGCAAGCAGTATGCCTGTTTGATTGCTCCGGGTCTGCGTTCCCCAACCTGGTGCCCTCCAGATGTTTCAGACTATAAATAGGGCCAGCACAGGGTTGCAGATGGATGTGGCAACAGTTGTGGTCCAAAACATCTAGAGGGCTCCAGGTTGTGGCAGGGAGGCTGCTGTGGACATTAGGGACCATTCTGAAAGAAGAAGAAGAAGAAGAAGAAGAAGAAGAAGAAGAAGAAGAAGAAGAAGAGTTTGGATTTGATATCCCGCTTTTCACTACCCAAAGGAGTCTCAAAGCGGCTAACATTCTCCTTTCCCTTCCTCCCCCACAACAAACACTCTGTGAGGTGAGTGGGGCTGAGAGACTTCAGAGAAGTGTGACTAGCCCAAGGTCACCCAGCAGCTGCATGTGGAGGAGCGGAGACACGCACCCGGTTCACCAGATTACAAGTCTACCGCCCTTAACCACTACACCACACTGGCTCTCTTCCGATCAACATCTATCTATCTGCCTGTCTATCTGAAGAAGTGTGCATGCACATGAAAGCTTATACCAATAACAAGCTTAGTTGGTCTCTAAACTGCTACTTTTTTATTATTTTGTTCCAATAAAGAGTCGGACTTTAAAACTGTACAGTGGTTCCTTGGTTCTCAATCTTAATCTGTTCCAGAAGTCCGTTCCAAAACCAAAGCGTTCCAAAACCAAGGCGCGCTTCCCCATAGGAAGTAATGTAAAATGGATCGATCTGTTCCAGACTTTTAAAAACAACCCGTAAAGCAGCAATTTAACACGAATTTTACTATCTAACGAGACCATAAAATGAAAGCAATCAACAATGTACCGCAGTCACCCAATCAATCAGTATCTGAACTGGGTTCCACGCAGTCACAAAAACAAAACGAAAAAGCCACAAAAAACGCGAAATAAATAGCAAAAACAGACAGGCCGAAGCGTGGCACTCAAACAGAAGCGTGGCACTCAAACAGAAGCGTGGCACTCAAATCGGAAGCGTAACACTCAAAACTGAGCGTGTTTGGCTTCCGAAAAAAGTTCGCAAACTGGAACACACACTTCTGGGTTTGCAGTGTTTGGGTTCCAAGTTGTTTGAGTACCAAGGCGTTTGAAAACCAAGATACCACTGTATTAGAGGTTGCCTTTCTGGCTGCGCCCCATGACACGGAGAAAGTAATCTCTTTTTAGCAAATGGCTAATTTCTAACGCAGAAAGGTTGGAAATCAAATTAAAAGCAATTGTGTGAACTTTTTATGCTTTTCATAAGATGCTATTTTTTTGTGTTTTTCGCAAGTGCATATTTTCCCCGTATGCGAAGATGACAGCGGGGTTTGAAGTGTAAGGAAAGAGCAGGATATGGTATATTAAGAAACATGTTAAGAGAGGATGAAATTAGATGAGAAAGGACCTTAAAATGTAACTGTGTGCAATCTGAGTTATAAACATCGATGTTGGGTGAGAGGGAAGAGGCTAGTTTTGTTGAACTCGAATATAATTGTTGAGCAACAAATGTAACTTGCTACATAGAAGAAAAAGAACAAAATAGGATTGCAAAAAACAAAACAAAAAACCTGTTGTGTTTTAAATGGCTGTGACCCACCCTGGGACCTGAGCAGGAACTGATTTAAATCACAATTTAAATCACTATTCAGTAAGGCTCAGGGCCGATTTAAATTTAAAAAATCCGATTTAAATTTTAAAAAATCCGATTTAAATTGGATTTTTATTTAAATCGGATTTTTTGTTTTATTTAAATCGGCCCTGAGCCTTATTGACTAGTGATTTAAATCGTGATTTAAATCAGTTTGATTTAAATCAAATCCACCCTGCCTGAGGGTAATGGACGGGGTAATTAATTAAAATTAAGGCAATAATATTGATATCTAATCTGAGGCAGGAACTTAGGGTACTGACCTACAAGGCGAAACTCGATTGTCATGAATAATGAGGAATCTGCTGACAGTGCAAAATCTATTAGGAAAGTCGCTTCCATCTATATCTGGAAACGGACACAGAAAGGAAGATGGAATGAGGAAGTCACATCAAAGGATCGTCTCTCCTGCTCATCCCTGAGAAAACCATGAGGAGAAATCCTGGCCTCTCGAGGGTCCATTTCCCGTACTAATAAGTGACTGCAGCAGCGTGAGTGAGGCGAGACCAGAGAGGGATTTTGGGTCACGGTCCCTACAAAATATCTTGGTTTTTTTTGGGGGGGTGACAAAGCTGATGGCGCCAGCTCCTCTAGGGAGCTGTTAAACTGCGAGGACGGATGAGGATGCTAAACAGACCTCGAATAACCCATCTCTTGGAGCAGGAGTCGCACTGGTTTAGAAAGAGAGCTCCCGGGAACTGTAGCCAAATGGGCCATTCTCTGGCCAAAGAGCAGATTCAAAGAGGGTACTATTTGCTCTTTAGGCTTCAGTTGAGGGTAGCTGAAGGACATAGAAAGAGTGTGTTTCCCCGGCTTCCAGGATTACAACAGAATCAAGGAGTCACAGAATTGCAGTCTGAATTGGAAGGGTCCCAAGGGTCATCTAGTCCAACCCGCTGCAATGCAGGAAGCTGAAGCGTCCATGACCAATGGCCGTCCAACCTCTGCTTAAAAACCTCCAAGGAAGGAGAGTCGGTCACCTTCCATCCCACAGTCAAACAGCGCTTACTCTTAGAAAGTTCATCCTGATGTTTCTTTGGAATCTCCTTTCTTGCAACTTGAAGCCATGGGTTCGAGTCCTACCCCCCCCCCAGAGCAGGAGAAAACAAGCTTGCTCCATCTTCCATGCGGCAGCCCTCGAGATATCAGAATATCTCCTCTTTTCCTAAACATACCCAGCTCCTTCAACCGTTGCTCATAAGGCTTCGTTTCCAGACCCTTGATCATCTTTGGTTGCCCTCCTCTGCACACCTTCCAGATTGTCAACATCATTCTTAAAATGCAGTGCCCGGAACCGGACACAGGACTCCAGGTGTGGTCTGACCAAGGCAGAATACAGCAGGACTATGACTTCCCCTACTGTAACTGATAAAGTGTAAACTGTTTAACTAATATTTGCTGATATTTAATGATACAGGTTTCCTGCCCACCTAGCAGTTCGAAAGCACATCATAGTGCAAGTAGATAAATAGGTACCACTCTGGCGGGAAGGTAAATGGCGTTTCCGTGCACTGCTCTGGTTCACCAGAAGCGGCTTAGTCATGCTGGCCACATGACCCCCAAAAGCTGTCTGCGGACAAACGCCGGCTCCCTCGGCCAGTAAAGCGATATGAGAGCCACAACCCCAGAGTCGTCCGCGACTGGACCTAACGGTCAGGGGTCTCTTTACCTAATGATACAGGTTACTAATGGACTGCTGAATATTGCTTTATTTTATATAACTTGTTTATTTTAAAGTTATTGTGACCTTTTCTTGTGTTGGTTCAGGTTGTTAGATTACGTGGTTGTTTCTCCAGCTTGTTAAAGCGCCTTGGGTAAAGCCATATAGTAAATTAAAAGTGAAATTAAATGAAATTGATATACAGACTGGACTTCGGTTGATGAAGCCTAGAATATCATAAGCTTCTTTTTTGCTGCTGGGGGGGGGGGAAGGAAAGAAGGGGGGGCAGTTTCACTGACTTGACAACCTTCTGGCTTAATCCCAGCTCTAGGAAAGCGCCCCAGCTTCTGAAGCACTTCGAAAGAGCTAGATAATGTTGTGGGATGCAATCACAGGAAAAGCTAGCGGCGGTGTCATTAATAATATTAAAAAAACAAAAACCAGTGTGGGAAGCAGAAAGCAATCCAGGAAATCCGTCTGTTGAAAGCTATCGAGGAGGCACAGGAAACATTTCAATGTGAAAAGAGAGAGAGTGTGTATGTGATTAAAAATATATATATAAACATCATTTAAACATGGGATAGCACAGCAGGTAGAGGCATGAGGCTCTGAATCTCAGGGCCGTGGGTTCGAGTCCCACGTTGAGCAAAATATTCCTGCATTGCAAGGGGTTGGACTAGAGGACCCTCAGGGTCCCTTCCAGCTCTGCAAGTCTATGGTAAAGGTAAAGGTAAAGGGACCCCTGACCATTAGGGCCAGTCGCGGACGACTCTGGGGTTGCGGCGCTCATCTCGCTTTATTGGCCGAGGGAGCCGGCGTACAGCTTCTGGGTCATGTGGCCAGCATGACAAAGCCGCATCTGGTGAACCAGAGCAGCGCACGGAAACGCCGTTTACCTTCCCGCCAGAGTGGTACCTATTTATCTACTTGCACTTTGACGTGCTTTCGAACTGCTAGGTTGGCAGGAGCAGGGACCGAGCAACGGGAGCTCACCCCGTCGTGGGGATTCGAACCGCTGACCTTCTGATTGGCAAGCCCTGGGCTCTGTGGTGTAACCCACAGCGCCACCCGTGTCTGTGGTACTAACAGCCAACTCCAGTACAAATGCAGACTGGGAAAGATTTTGACTTTAAAAGCTTGCTGAAACAGGAAGGTGCCCAAAAGACGCAGAGAGCCGGTTTGGTTGGGTGCTCAGAGCTGCCGGATGAAGACCTGCCCCCAGGGTTTCTGGACAGCAAAATGGGTCTATATGCTGCAGATGCAAGCCAAAAGGCAGTGCCGTCTAGAGGTTGGAGTGATGGACTCCATGTCCTATCTTCAAATCCCCGCTTGACCATGAAGCTCACTGGGCAGCCTCGGGGCAGTCGCTGTCTCCTGGCCTAGCCTCCCTTGCTGGGTTGTTGTGAATGTAACAGGGGTGGGGAGAGAAATGAACTGTGTCTAGGGTCCTGAGATTGAGGATGCAAACCTGGGCCATAAATACAAGAACCTATTGCTCTAGGCTCAACCTCCTGGGATTTGGCACTTCCGCAAAAGTCTAATAATAATGACCACAAGCACAGTGTTACCTTTGTTCTCAAACTTAATCCGTTCCGGAAGTCCGTTCCAAAACCAAAACGTTCCAAAACCAAGACGCACTTTCTCATAGAAAGTAATGCAAAATGGATTAATCCGTTCCAGACTTCTCAAAACATCCCCTAAAACAGCAATTTAGCATGAATTTTACTATCTAACGAGACCATTGATCCATAAGAAGAAAGCAATAAACAATGTACTGCAGACACACAATCAATCAATCAATCAGTAGCTGAACTGGGTTCCACACATTCGCAAAACCAAAACTCAAAAAGAGCCGGAAAAATCAAAAACGCAAAATAAATAATAAAAACAGACAGACCTCAGCATAACACTCAAAACGGAGCACATTCGGCTTCCGAAAAAAGTTTGCAAACCGGAACACTACCTTCCAGGTTTGCAGTGTTTGGGTTCCAAGTTGTTTGAGTACCAAGGGGTTTGAGAACCAAGGTGCCACTGTACCAGCAAGGCCAAGATGTTGGTCTTGTCATCTGGGCAGCCCAGGACCTCCAAACACACTTCCTATCCTTGCATCCCGGATACGTCACTTCAGTGCCGCAAACGCAGCGATTTGACCTCACCCTCGAAAGCACACTCCATTGCCTCTCTAAACAGACAGATGCCAACATCGGCAGCAGCAACAACCTCCAGGACTGCCTCCCCCATATGAATCAACCTGGGCCCCTGCAGTCTCCACCAAAGGCCCTTCTCTGTATGTCCCACCCAAGGGACAGAGGGTGGCCGCACAAGAACAGGGCCTTTTCGGTGGTGGCTCCCCATCTTGTGGAATGCTCCCCTCAGGGAGACACACCAAGCACCATCATGGCCAGCCTTAAGATGTCAGGCAAAGTCCTTTCTTTTCACTCGGGCCTTTGGTAATTAAGCTGCCTCCTAAAACGGGGTTCAACTTTTAATGGGGTGGGCAGGACTCATTCTAATATTAATATTTTTGGGGCAGTGCTTTATACATGCTGCAATCTCAGGAGCGGTTTAACACTCAATCCCTCTTCCCTGGGAACTCTGCGGAATGGTACCTCTGCGGGGGTCTTTGAACGACTCTCACCTCCCTTAACAAACTACAGCTCCCAGAATTCTTTGGGGGAAGAAGGCGTGTCTGTTTAAAGCCAGGGGTCAGCAACATTTTTCAGCCGTGGGCCGGTCCACCGTCCCTCAGACCATGTGGTGGGCCGGACTATACTTTGGGGGGGAGGGGGAATGAACGAACTCCTATCCCCCACAAATATCCTAGAGTTGCATTTTAAATAAAAGCACACATTCTACTCATGTAAAAACACGCTGATTCCCGGATCGTCCATGGGTCAGATTTAAAAGGCGATTGGGCCGCATCCGGCCCATGGTTGCCTACCCTTGGTTTAAAGCAGTATCATAGTGAACGGAAGAACGTAACGCAGGAATCTTTCGCCCAATGTGGGGCTCGAACTCACCGCCCCGAGATTAAAGAGTCTCATGCTATTAAATGTACGGTGCGTGAATGTGGCCGGAGTCCACCGACCGTGCCCAAATGCCATTTTTCAGCCTCCACGTCATTGCAACAACAAAACAAAACAAAAAAAAATCACAATGTGCAGCTAAGGAACTGCGATTGAACTCCACGTCCCAGTGAGCGGGCAGTCAAGCTGTGCCGAATTAAATGCCAAAATACTTTTAGAAAGGATAATAACCCCCTTGGTGGAAGCAGGAGAATGATTCCGCTCTATCCCCCCCGCCCCCCAGGCAGGCCCCCTGCGGAGATCAGATGGCTCCTTCTCCCTTTCGCTGTGCCAAGTGCAGAAACCACCACCTCCATTGAGCCTCTGGCGCACTTTAAATCACAGAAATACTGTACAGGCTGAAGGAAGGACAGGCGATTCACATGCACCAAACTTCTCTGCCCCAAGTAAGGAAGGAAACCAAGAGGCAAGCATGAGAAAACAAAGGATTGTCCCATTCCAGATACCTGTACCTTGGTTCCATTCCGGAAGTCCTTTCCAAAAGGACCAGTGTGGTGTAGTGGTTAAGAGCGGTAGACTCGTAATCTGGTGAACCGGGTTCGCGTCTCTGCTCCTCCACATGCAGCTGCTGGGTGACCTTGGGCTAGTCACACTTCTCTGAAGTCTCTCAGCCCCACTCACCTCACAGTGTGTTTGTTGTGGGGGAGGAAGGGAAAGGAGAATGTGAGCCGCTTTGAGATTCCTTTGGGTAGTGAAAAGCGGGATATCAAATCCAAACTCTTCTTCTTCTTCTTCTTCAAAACCAAAGCGTTCCAAAACCGAGGCGCGCTTCCCCATAGAAAGTAATGCAAAACGGATTAATCCGTTCCAGGCTTTTAAAAACAATCCCTAAAACAGCAATTTAACACGGATTTTACTATCTAACGAGACCATTGATCCATAAAATGAAAGCAATAAACAATGTACTGCAGTCACACAATCAATCAGTAGCTGAACTGGGTTCCACGCAGTCACAAAAACCAAACAAAAAGAGCCGTAAAAACAGGAACGCAAAACAAACAGCAAAAACAGACAAACCTCGGCGTAACACTCAAAACGGAAGCGTGGCACTCAAAACGGAGAACATTCGGCTTCCGAAAAATGTTCGCAAACTGGAACACTTACTTCCAGATTTGCAGTGTTTGGGTTCCAAGCTGTTTAAGTAGCAAGGCGTTTGAGAACCAAGGTGCCACTGCAGTTTTTAAAATCTGGATACCCAGAAAGTTGTCAAATAAACCACACCAATCCCACTGCTACAGCCAGGTTTTCAAAATCCACCTTAACATTTACATCTTCTGCAGATTTCTCACCCCCTCCTCACCCCCGTCAGATTTTTTAAAATGTTCGAGTCGGGGAAAAGTAAAAAAGAAAGGTTTTGAGACCAGAGGCCCAGAGTTTGCTAAGAGTTCTCAAACGCCCCTTTGCTTGAAAAATTGGTTCTCTGCTCTAAAGCAGAGCTTCCCAAACAGAGTGTCTGAGCTCTGGGGTGCAGCAGCTAATTTTTTTCAAAAAAAATGCCCCTGTGCTGCGGTTTTGTGTGTGTTTGTTGATTTATTCCACTGCAGATAAAGCTCGAGCCTTTTTTTTTATAGCAACCTGACGCAGAAATGTAGCACGTGGCAATTTTTCCCCACCGGGAAAAGGTTGCTGCGTGAGAAGAACTGTTGCTGGAAGCCACATGAGGAAGGGCAGTAAAAGAATCTCGGGGGGGGGGTGTCTTAGGGAGGGGGCATCTGCAGCAGCAGGGGCACACTGGGAGAGAACATTGCCCTCAATACTCTGGGCTCGTATGTGCAAACTTTCTTTTGCTTTGCTGCAGTGATATGTCTGGTGCAGCACACAGGAAGGGTCCGGCCCGTATCCAAATATTTGTGACAGCCAAAAACACAGGAAGCTGCCTTCTGGCAAGCCAGGCTAATTGTTCATGTAGCCCTGTGTTGTCTAAAAGATGTTGGACGCAGAGATGCGGGTGGCGCTGTGGTCTAAACCACTGGGCCTCTTGCCGATCGGAAGGTCGGCGGTTCGAATCCCCGCGACGGGGTGAGCTCCCTTTTCTCTGTCCCGGCTCCTGCCGACCTAGCAGTTCGAAAGGCACACCAGGGCAAGTAGATAAATAGGTACCACTGCGGCGGGCAGGTAAACGGTGTTTCCGTGCACTCTGGCTTCTGTCACAGTGTCCGTTGTGCTAGAAGTGGTTTAGACCTGCTGGTCACATAACTCAGAAAGCTGTCTGTGGACAAACGCCGGCTCCCTTGGCCTGAAAGCGAGATGAGCACTGCAACCCCTGAGTCGCCTTTGACTGGACTTAACCGTCTAGGGGTCCTTTACCTTTACCTGGGTGTAGGGACTGGTGAATCTGCCCATTTCGGTTTCCCTCCTTCTAATTTTTTTTTCAATCTTAACTTGAAGGTCGGCACATCTCCACATCACTTTGCGGGTGTTTCTTTTAAAAGTTCTCGTGCAAACTCATCAGCATCATGGTGCAAATTTATCCTAACAGACACCTTTTCATTTTTATTTTTCAATCATAGAAATGTAGAGTTGGAATGGGTCCTGAGGACCATCTGGTCCAACCCCCTGCAGTGCAGGAATATTCAGCTGTCCCATACGGGGATCGAACCTGCAACCTTGGCGTTATCAGCGCCACGACCTCTAACCAACAGAGCTGCATATGCAAAGCAAATCCCCCCAATAAGAATGCACTTTTTGCACGCTCTTTTTACCAGCCTGCGCATTTTTATTCACACTTCCTCCGAGCGAATGCATTTTTTCGCTTGGCAGGAAAAGTACACCGCAAAACATGGAGAAATGTGCGTTTTGAAAGATGTTTGCGCTTTGGTTCACCTGCTGTTTTGCAAAGCGTGGAGTGGGCAGGTTTGCCTTTCAATGCGAGCTGCATTTAATTCCGCCCTTGTCCGTAACCTGAATTAGGTGGGCCCCAGGATGGACGCGGCAGTTCCATTTTCTTACAATCTTATTTATACCTCTGCAGGCAAATACAAAACTTTAGGGGGGGGGAAACACTAGTTGCCCTCCTCTCTGGGGCAGAAGACTTTCAGAAGAGAGATCAAGAATCTTTGATATGTGACTGCTGTGACATTCTACATCCAGTCACAAAGAAATCTAGGTTATCCAAGCTCATTGCAAACTTGCAAAAATTACAACCCCACAGGGCATAAAACATGCAATTTCTACAGATTAACTCTGCGAGAAGTCCTTTCCTGAGAATCATAGAGCTGGGGGGTTTGGTCATCTAGTCCAAGCCCTTGCAATGCAGGAATCTTTTGCCCAGCGCGGGATTCGAACCCACGACCCTGAGATTTAGAGTCTCGTGCTCTCCCAGCGGAGCTGTATGTACGTATGTGTATATATGGGAACCTTACGTCGAATACGTGTGAACTCATCTTATAAATCCCCGTTTATTTTCACATTCCTCTGCATTGTCGCAAGCCTGCTTTTGAAAAAGAAACCATTCCTCTCCGTCGCACCAAAACAAAATATGAGCCCTGGAAGCATTGCATTCCTTCCCACAAAAAGATACCCATATGCAGGAATGTCGAGATATTAAAGAGGTTTTTTTCTGTTTTAACACACACACACACACACACACACACACACACCTCTGTTCACTTTTGCATGGCAATGGGCAGAACATCAGAAACAATGAGAAAATAAAAGCAATCAAATAAAACAGAGAGAAAGCCGTCTTCAACCCCCCTACAGAGGAGTTGAAAACTCTCTTTTTTTCATCCAATGTTCTAGGCACAAAATCGGCTACAGCCAGCCAACAGATTAACACTTTGCGGAGACCTTATATAGCAGTCCAGGGAACTATCGCTGGCAGGGTTCACACATGGCAGCACGGGTCCAGAACCACGTGGCTCCCCCTCTCTTTGGGGAGCAGGCAAACTCCTGGGCCTGCGTGGCCGACACGCAGAGAGAGCAGCCGAGCTGGCAAAACCGTTCTGCGTCTGGGCTGGAGGTGGGAGAAACTCAGTGACTGAATGAATGCGTGGAAAAAAGTCAGCCTGCAACTCTAAGCGCAAGGAGATCATAAAGTCAAAGAGCTGCAGAACTGGAAGGGACCCTGAGCGTGTTCTACTTCAGGCATAGGCAAACTCGGCCCTCCAGATGTTTTGGGACTACAACTCCCATCATCCCTAGCTAACAGGACCAGTGGTCAGGGATGATGGGAGTTGTAGTTCCCAAAACATCTGGAGGGCTGAGTTTGCCTATGCCTGTTCTAGTCCAACTCCCTGCAATGCAGGAATATGCAACTGTCCCATACAGGGATCGAACCTGCAACCTTGGTGTTATCAGCACCGTCTAACCAACAACATCAAACATACCATCTCAAGAGCTATTTAATTGCTCATCTTCTAGCATTGTGCATGCCATCAAATGCCCCCTTCAGCTCTCTATATTGGACAAACAGGCCAAACCCCCTACGCCAAAGGATAAATGGACATAAATCTGACGTCAGGAATCACAGGACAGAGAAACCAGGAGGAGAACACTTCAGTCTCCCAGGACATTCTATACAAGATCTCAAAGTAGCTGTCTTATTTCAAAAGAATTTCAGAAATAGACCGGAAAGAGAAGTTGCTGAATTGCAACTAATCACCAAACTTAAAACCATGGAGAGACCTGCTCTGAATAGAGACATTGGATTCTTATCTCATTATACACGACAAAGCTATTTTTAGCCACCTCACCCCTTGCTTTTTCCTGTAAGACCAATTGCAGTCGTTAACAGGTTTTCCACACCTATCAGCCAATCACCCATTCCCACCATCCTTCTGAGTAATACCCTTCCCCACTCTCTCACTATATATAAGGGTCTGGTGACTTCTGTTTCAGTGTATCTGAAGATGCGTGCATGCACACGAAAGCTCATACCAAGAACATAAATTGTTGGTCTCTAAGGTGCTACTGGAAGGAATTTTTTTAATTGCGCTCTAACCAACTGAGCTCTGCAGGCCATATCTAGGTTCTCTTGTGCAGAAGAGCGTTCAAATCGCACCGTTTCCCTACCCAGAATCAGCTACAGGCACGTAGGAAGCTATCTTGCACTGGGTAAGATGCTGTGCCCGTCTAAATCAGTATTGTCTGCCCTGGCCGGCAGTGGCTCTCCAGGGTTTCAGGCCAGTGTTCGAAATCCCCCTGGTGCCGGGAGCATTTGGAGAATGGCATGGGTCCGATCGCAACCACGTGGAGATCTCTGGGTGCCAGGTTGGCGACCGACACCCCCACCTGGCTGGCCCCCTCCAACTTCATATCTCACCTTTTTCTCCAAGGAGTACATGGTTCACCGCCACCTGTCCTCAGTTAATCCCTACGACGACCCTGCGATGTAGGTTAGGAGGCTGAGACTGACTTCAAGCTTCATGACTCGAGTGAGGATTTGAACCCAGACCTCACAGGTCCTAGTCCGGCACTCTAACCACTACGCGATCCTGGCTCCCTAGAGTCCTTCTGCTAGGGGACAGCTCTATAAATTACCGGTAAGTCAGTAAATAAACATGGGGAGAGCCCAACGGCACTGAGAGAAGGTTCTGAAATATTTCCCAAGAAGCTTGCAACTGTTTCATCCTGGATTGTTTTGAGTTGCCGTTCTGACGTGTCGCAAACCACTTCTGATATTTTTTCTTTAAAATATAAAGCGGTGTGGAAATGAAATTAACAACAACAACATCCCACTGCGGGGGGGGGGGGGGAATGTCGCCAAGACACTGTGGCGACCTTAATCTAGGTTTAAGGCACCATGTGGCGATTCACTTATACAGTGGCACCTCTGGTTACGAACAGGATCCGTTCCGGAGCCCCGTTCGCAACATGAAAAGGCCGCATCCTGAAGCGCCGAATCTGCCCATGCTCGCCGCGCGATTCAGCGCTTCTGCGCGTGACGCCATTTTGCACGCCTGCGCAGGCGTGAACCGCCGAACCTGGGGGTAACCTGTTCCGGTAGTTCCGGGTTCTGGGCGTTCGTTTCCCGTGACGAGGTACGACTGTATATCTGAATTTCTAACCCCGATTCCCAGTCCCTCCCTGGGGAATTGAACCTGGGACCTTCTGCATGCAAGGCAGATGCTATACCACGGAGCTATGGCTCTTCCACAAAGGCAGGAATGCTATAAGGCAAGGAAGAGAACGGTTCCCTGGACCTAGGAGCACATGTGCAAGTTGGGGAAAAGCGTACCGGGCACACAGACACCACAAATCAGCAAATAATGTAGATTGCTGTCCTACCGGGTGCCCAGTTTCAACGCTTCACTGGGAAATGGGTTTCCCGGAAGGAGAGCTAAGCTCTTTGGAGTAGAGCTGGGCCTGTGGTTCCTCTAGGAAGCTCTTATCCAGACATCTCAAGATCTTCACCACCGCAAGCCCTAAGCATGTCAACCAAACACGGAGGAATAAATTGCACACTCCTCGTCCAGCCTCACCCCATAAAACACTGGTATTGGTGCAGCCGTCTCGGGCTGACTTGTGCATGAGCGCTAGGAATGATTTTATAAGTCTTTGTTTCTCCATTTGATCCTTTTACGCGGCTTTTTACGTACGGTGGCATTTTATGCAATGCGACTCGACGTTATTTATATTTATTTATCATAGTTTGGTCATTATTGCAATTGCTAAGAGTGGATTTCTGTTCAGTTATTATTTGCTGGCGTTTTGTGAATTCTGTTGTGTACTAAATAGAAAATTCTTTCCAGTAGCACCTTAGAGACCAACTGAGTTTGTTCTTGGTATGAACTTTCGTGTGCATGCACACTTCTTCAGATACTAGTGTGCATGCACACAAAAGCTCATACCAAGAACAAACTCAGTTGGTCTCTAAGGTGCTACTGGAAAGAATTTTCTATTTTGTTTCAACTATGGCAGACCAACACGGCTACCCACCTGTATCTGTTGTGTACTGTTACATTCAAACAGATTACTGAACGCCACTCGGTGTTAAGTCATTCGATACAAGGGGCGTGCGTACAAATTAAAAAGTGAAACGACAAACGAAGTAACATCCGGACAGCAGCACCGACCCAGCAGATCGCATATGCACATCGCATTTCCACACAACAGCTTCCTTTCCAGAACCGACCATCCCCATGCAACGTTTGCAAGGAGGCCTCGATCCTTTCCCACCAATTCCACGTTGCCAGTCATCTCCGCTGGGATGCCAGCTTCCAGCACGGCATGTTTACATTTTCAGCTGCGCCAAAGCTCAGCCACACTTGAAAGCAGGTGGGGGGGGGCACCCAACCCCACGCCACTCAAGCCCACATCTTACAACTCCATCTACAAAGGTGGAATCCTCCCCCCCCCCCCAAAACAAAAAAGCCAGGACGAGTGCTCTTAGCCCTACCGAATCAAAATTATCTTACAACTCACCACTTGTGGCCTGCTCCTGGCGAGGCTGGCGACCGGCTCCTCGTGGTGCTTCGGACACCTAGGCAGCTTGGGCTCAGACGTGGTCGGCGTGGCGGGCGAAGATTTGGGCGTATCCACCGAGCCGGCGGAGGGTGGCTCACCGGAGCCCAGGGCCAAGATGTAGTGTTTAGTGACATCCTCCAACGAAGGGGTTTGGAGGACTGGGTAGGGTTTCGCGAGCAGGCGGGAGAGGTCCGGCGTGGCCCCGTGGACGTGCTGGCTCAACGGAGGGGGTGGGTTGGCGCCCGCGATGGGGATGAAGGTGGCAGGCTCGCTGGCGTGGCGTGTGTGCTTGGAGGGGGGCCTGGCTCTCCCCTGAGCGGAAGGGGCGGCGGCGGGGGACAGATCGGGCTCTTCCGCCTTGCCTTCCTGCGAGCTGGCCCTGTTGCTGCGCTTCTTCGAGCTTCGGCGGACGATCCTGGGGGACAGCACCTCGGCCAGCTTAGGGTCGAAGCCGTAACTGGGAGCCACATCAGCCGTGTCACCCTCTGGAGCCGCTGGCAGGATGTGCTCGGATTGGGAGTACAGTTTCCCCCCGTCTGCCTCCCTCACCTGGTCCGACAGGATGGGCTCGCTGCTGGACGGAGGGATGCTCTGGTCCATCTCGCTGATGGGCTCCCCGGGGCCGTCGAAGCCGGCGCCGGCCAGCTCTCCGCGGCGGCTGGGGTCGCTGAACGACTTCTTCTTGATGGTCTTCCCGTTGCCCTTCTCGTCGATCACTTTGTCCAGGGCGCCGGGTTGGCTGACGATGTTCTGTATGACGGTGCTGTAGTCTTTGACGCCTTCGCTGCAGACCGACAGGTCGCTGGCGGCGCTGCCGGTGCACTCGGAGAGAGCGACGGGAGAGGCCTCCGGCATCCCCGACTTGGAGCTCAGCGACCCCAGGAGGTTGCTGTCCACGGAGAAGTTATTCGCGTCTTCCGTGAGGGAGCACCTCCTGTGCGGCATGGGGTCGCTCAAAGACCGGTAGGCCTCGCCGTTGGACTCACCGTTGCTCCCGCTGCTGGACTCGGAGGCGCCGTTCCCCACCGATGGGAACTTCCTACGCCGCCGGAGAGCACTGGGCGTGGAAGGCGCCTCCAGTGCCGTCTTGGCATTGGGAAGGACCTCTTCAGCAGTGCCCGACTTCTCGCTGTTTGCTTTGGCTGTGTGGTTTGGAAGGCTCACCGCCGACAGGCCGCCTTCGCTTCCTCTTTGATGCTTCCAGGCCGCAACCGACGGGTTAAGGTAACTGTAGGCAGGGCCCGTTTCAGGCTCGGTTACGATGCCTTCGTCCGTCATGCTGGATTCGGGGCCCGAGAGTTCCTCCAAGGACTTCCCGCCGGACAGGTTCCCTTCGGAGTCCGCCTTCCGCAAGCCCTGCCCTGGGCGTTCTTCCACAGCTCCCTCCTTCCACGTTTCCAAATCCTCTCCTTCGCCTTCCGCGCTTCCGACGTCCTTTTGGTCCGGACCGAAGTTGTAATCGTGCTGGGAGCCGATCTTGCTTATCTTCTCGAAGACCTGCCTGGCTTCTTGGATGTACTGGTCTTGGATGACGACCGGCAACTCGCCTTCCTCGCCACCTCGGCCCATTTCACGGCCGCAAACGGCATCTTGGTTGCCGGCGTTGGTGAGGAGGAGCTCGGAGGAGCTCTGCTTCATCGCGCTCTGGTGGAAGAGCCTGCGGGGAACAGGTTTGTCCGAATAGGTGAAAGACTTGGCCCGCCTCAGGGTTGCCGTGAGGTCTTTCAGAGTCGGGCGGCTGCCTCCCGGTGCCCAGCGGTTTGGTGGCTGAGGCTCGCTTTGGGTTCTACCTACCAGCTGCTGTCCGGCCAGGCCATACTGGTAACTTCTGCACCTGCCGCCACCAAGGGCCTCATCCTGCTCCTCCTCAAGTTGGCTGGCCCTGCCGTCCTTCCTGCTCGCCTTCAGCTCCCAATGGTCCGACTTCAAGAAGCTGAGCAGCGCCAGCGTCTCCGTCGCAATGTCCGGGTTCGACATGGACTTCCTGTTCCTGGACTTCTCCGCCGCCTCCAAGCCGACGTCGCGCAGGTTTTCGTACGGAGGGAAGTCCTGCTTGGCTCGGACGATCCCCAAGGGGAACTTGGGGCGGGCGCGGACCTGACCCTGCAGCCGAGCGAGGCTGTCGCTTTGGTTGAAACTCGGGGACCGGAACAGGCCCGGACCCCCTTGCGGGCCCCTGCCTTGGCCAGGCCAGGAGGCCCCAAAGTGGTCCTCCTCTTTCAACGTCTCGGTGCTGGAATACCTGCTGCTGCTTCGCGACCCGCAGGGGCTGGGGGAGAAAGGGGGGATGTTCACTTTGGAGACTCGGGAGACGAGCGGGAGAGTGGGCGCCGAGGAGAGGGGCCCGTGGATGCCACCTTCCAGCAGGCCTCGACCCACGAGCGTGGGCCCCTCGCCTGCAGCTTTGGCCTCGCCCAGCAAGCTGGCGGTGGCTGAGGCCTTGATCTCGGGAGACGGCCTAGTCCTTTCCTCAGCGGGCAGGGAGAGAGTCTGCGCCAGGTCCTCCTGGGCCTTGAGGTACCACTCCATCCCTGCCACCAGCCCATCGCTGCCCGATGCCTGTTCTTGGGGCAAGGGGTCCTTCTTTTTCTTCCGCAGGGAGCGCTTCCTGGGGGCGGCCAGGCGGCTTTCCTCCTCACTCCCAGAGGACCTGGGAGATCCGTGCCAGCCGTTGCCGCCAGGGGGGGAGCAGGCAGCCGGCTGGGGGGCCCCCTTGGGCTTGGCCATCAGCTCCTCCTCGCTGCTGGAAATCTCCCCTGGCCTGAAGTTGCTGCTTCCACCTTCGCCCAAGAGGAGGACGGCTGGAGAGGAGGAGGAGGAAGAAGAAGAGGACGAGGAGGCAGCTGGCAGCAGCGTCCAACTATGCCAGGAATGTAAACTCTCCCGAAGTTGCGGCGGCTGCAGCAACTTCTCCGCCTCGGTCCGGGGGGCGCCCCCGGCGGGCAAGCGGTGGGTCCGAAAGGGGATGCAGCTGCGCGGGGGAGGCGTCGGGGGGGCCTCCCGGCGCTGTTCCGCGACGCGGGGCCTTTCTTCCTCCCTCTGCCCGGGCGCCGCCCCATCGGGCAGGAGGCGGGGGGCGCCGTCCACGCTGCCTGGCAGGTGCCCCAGCTCCCCGGCTTGGTCTTGGGGGGCGCGCGGTCCCGCGCCTTCCTCGACGGGGTCGCCTTGGGGGCCTCCCTGCTGTTGCCGCCGAAACCCGTCTCCGAAAAGTTTGCGCATCTCGGTCACGCTGGGCCAGTCGAGCGCCGTGTCTCCGCCTTTGGGGGGCTCGCTCAGTCCTTTCCCCCGAGGAGGAGGCGGAGGAGGAGGCTGCTCGGCGGCGGCTGCCGGCGTCTCATCGGCGGGCCGGGCCGACTGGTCTTCCCTGGCCCCGGCGCAGGTGGAGCCTCTCCCCGCGCCCGGCTCGCTCTGGGGCGCGCAGAAGCGCCGCGAAAGTTGGCGCACCGACGGCGACAGGCTCCGCAGGGCTCGGCTGCCCGGCAGCGACGTCAGAGGAGCAGGATCCGGCCCGGGAGAAGGCGAGGAAGACGAGAGCTTGCCGACGCTGCGGGAGACGCTGAACGAAGCAGCTCGGCTGGGCGATCGCCGTCCGATGGGCTGCGCTGGCGGCGGCGGCTGCTGCTGGTGCTGCGCCCTGGCGCTTGGAGGCTGACCCTGGCACGGCTGGGCGCCCGGGCGGGCCGCCGCCTCCCGCTCCCCCCGGGGGCCGCCGATGCCGCCGCCTCCTCCGGCCCGCTCCTCGGTCCCGATCCACCTCTCAAAGCGCTTGCACGAGGCGCTCCGGGAAAGGGGGCTTCTCCTCCCGGCCTCCCCCTCCGCCATTGTTTTTACGCGCCCAGCTTTCCAAAGCCACCCCCGGAATCGCCCCCTTCCTGGCTCCCCCTCTTTCTAAACCGTCCGGGGCACCGCGCCGGCGCCCATCCGCGCTTCCTTTCCGCCGTGCAAAGAAAGTGGGGGCGGCCTTTTTGGGGGGGGTGGAGTGGAAGCGGCAGAGAGGGAGAGGCAGATCTTGCTGCAGCCAAACTTCCAGGCAAGTTCGCACAGTTTTGCAGTTCAGTTTTAAGCGGGGCGGGTGGACGGCTGCAGCAGCCCGCGCTGGATTTTGCAACAATGCAAAAAAAGGGGGAGGAAGGAGATCGCAGCCTTGCAGATTCCCTTTTTTTTTTCTTTTTTTTTTCCTCGATCCAGGCTCCCGGAGGAGGAGGTCCAGCCGCCGTTCCCCCACCACCCGCGACCTGGACTTCTGTTCTTTTCCTTCCCAGAAGAAGAAAGAAGATCCCGATGGCTGGAGAAGCGGAAGGAAAGCCGCGGGTGATGGTTGCGACGCCAAACTTTCAGGCCCAGGAATCCGGCCGGCCCGTCGGGTTCAACGGGAGAGCCCCCCGCCGCATCTCAGTGCGAAGAAGAAGAAGCGGTCTCCCAAGTATGCGCAGGAATTATCCGGGGTTGGTGGGCCGGGTGTTGGGGATAGGGGAGCCCTTCTCGCCATCGTGCATTTAAAAAAATAAATAAAGTAATTTACAAAAAACAATTTTTAAAAATGGTTGCAGGAGTCCCCGGCCGCGTTGCAAACGGCATCCCGTCTTACTCGCTGCAGCCGTTTGTTTGTTGTGTTTATTTTTGCGTGGTTCTTCTTTATTTCTCTCTCTCTCCCTTTTTTTTTTTAGCATTTCACATAAACTTTCCCCCTCAAGAGGCGTGGTTTCTTTTCTTTTCTTTCTTTTTAAAAAAAAGGAAGAAGAAAAGGGGGATGGTCTTTTGCAAAGCAAAGTCTCTGGGAACATTTCTTGTGCAATTAAAAAGGGAGAGGGAGGAGGAGGAGGAGGAAATGGGGAGTAACCCCCCCCCCTTTGTCTCTTCGGAAGGGATATTATATTTCGACTTCCAGGTCTTGCAGCCGCGAGACCCTGAAACCTCCAGGAGCAGGCCATCCCATGCACGGCTCGTTTCTAGGGGCATAGGATCAGGTTGCTCCAAAGCGTTGTACTGCTAGAGTTGGTTCTGCAATCAAGCGCCCATGAAGGCAGCTTGCTAGGCGCAGGAGGATTGTCAAAACGGTTTGCTGGATCAGACCCCAGGACTTATCTAAGCCAGCATCTGGCTTCCCACAGTCCCACCAGACGCTTCAAGGAAGAAAGCCTGGAGCGATTGCTCCCCAGCAAACTAATACTCGGAGGTAGACTGCCCCTGGACAGGGGGCTCATCTGTAGCAATAGCCATGACAAAAAGCCATTGGTGGGCCCGTCCTCTGTGGATTTCATTCTGGCTGTGCTGAGCCGCCCAAAAAGCGAATCTCCAGCTGGGTTATGCCTTCGAGTTTTGTCAGTTCCCATTTCTCTGTTTAGACTCGGATGTGGCTTTCTGCTCTGGGCCAAATCGGAGCTCTTCCTTTCCAAGGCTCCCTCTGTTTTTGAGGTAGCAAGTCAGGAATTGAAAGGGTGTGATCTCTTCTCCCTCTGCTGAAGTCGGTTCCAAAATTCCCATTGACTTTAATGGGCTAGGATTGCAGCCAAATATTTTAATACAGTGTTGTTGCTTTTAAGTCAAGGCCTGGGAAAGCCCATTTCCTCTGGAAGCGATTTGGGCACCATCTGCCGATTAAACGTTAGCAACCGTGCAGCTGTCTTCACTTGTGTGCATATACCTATGTATATATACAGTATGCATGTTTGCTATCTTCCCTGCCTTTCGGGGGTAGGATATAAATAAACCCATTTCACAGACAGGAATCGAGAGTGAAATAAAATATTTTGGTGTGTTAGGGAATCCTTTGGCTGAACCAGCGTTTGAATCCTGATCTAAATGCAAACTTTCAGCTGCTGTTTTTGGAAGGAGCAAATGAGAGCGCTAGGTGTACTTTTAAGAAATATGGTTTTATTAATTTTACTGTTTTTAAAGAACTCTGTTCTTGGGCTTGGGCTTGCTGTATTTTGAAGAGCAGAGCTGAGGGCGCTAGGACAGCCGTTCAAAGCAAATAGATGCAATTGGTCTCAAATTTTAACCCTGAAAAAGAGAACGTGTCCTGGGGGGAAAGGGAACACATGGTATTTGAATGCAATGACTCTGCTCTAAGGCAGTGTTTTTCAACCTTTTTTGGGCAAGGGCACACTTGTTTTATGAAAAAAATCACGAGGCACACCACCATTAGAAAATGTTAAAAAAATTAACTCTGTGCCTATATTGACTATATATAAAGTAATTCTCTTGAATAGGAATCAAATAAACACAATTTTTTCCACGGCACACCAGGCAACATCTCGCGGCACACTAGTGTGCCGCGGAACAGTGGTTGAAAAACACTGCTCTAAGGCATTCCTGCTTAGCCTAGGTATCTTTCATTGAAGACACACTTACTTTCAAACATAAGCTTTCAAGTGGTCCGCAAGGCTACAAGTCAAGTAAGAATGGACCTTTCATCAAGCATGAATGGGAAGGTACGGTTGCAGAGGTACATTTTCCTCTTCACTGGAAAAGCTTCACCTGTTGGTTTCTGCCTGTTGTGAGGGTATTTTTTAAATAAAATAAAATTAGAGCACCACTGCTCATTAAAAAATACTTTTGTACCCACAGGAGCAATGTGTGGAAGGCAGACCACACAGTTAAACAAGTGGTTGCATGAGCTTGCAATCACATGGCACCTTTGAAGCACCCTCAAAGAATTCTGGGAGCTGTACGCCTTGTAGAACTACAGTTCCCAGAAGCCCCTTATACTACAATACCCCCAAGTTGCCCTCTCCAGATGCCATGATGGGAGTTGCAGTCCCAAGTAGGCAATTGTTGCATTTATATCCCCTCTTTTTCTCTCCAAAGCTCAAGGCTGGCACACGTGGCTCTTGTCCCCTTCATTTAATCTCCGCAACATCCCTGCGAGGTAGGAAAGGCTAAGAGGCAGAGGCTGGCCCAAGGGGAGCATTGCCATGGACAAGTGGGGATTCAAACCCTGCTCTCTCCCGGATCCTTGTCTGACGCTCTGACCGCTACGCCATACTGCCTCTCATCCCTCAATACCTGGAGAGCTCCAAGTTGGTGAAGGCAGCTCCGATGAATTCACTTACCTGAAATAAATCTATATCGTCCTTTGTATCACGTTCTCCGCCCTCTATTGTACTTCCAGCGCCAGATTTTGGGCTGTAAGCTATCCTGGAAAATGTTTTGCTGATTGGAGTTGGGTTCCGTCAGCGCCTGTAAGAACACAGGCTGCCTGCCTGGGCTAGCTCACTTGGTAGAGCACGAGACTCTGAAATCTCTGGGTCGTGGGTTCGAGTCCCGTGCTGCATTGCAGGGGGTTGGGCTAGATGACCGCCAGGGTCCCTTACAGCTCTATGAATCGATGGATCCCTCTCACTGCCCTGTAATATCACATATCCCCATGACTGGGAGGGTGGCATCTCTGTGACCTGGGGCTTCTGCTGGGCTGGCTACGACTTCCGCATGTGTCTGGCAGATCCCCTGCAAAGGTTTCTCAGGAATGAGCCACTAAGACGTCCCAGGAACACCCAAGACTGTTGCCTGCTGTCAATGAGTTACTGATTAGGAGCTGTGCTCCCCATCTCAGATCTGAACTGATGTTCTCTGCTGGTGGCATTTGCTGGTTACACTGTAACCAAACCGCATCTCCCATAAAATGCTCCAAGGTCTCTTTGGGAGAGCAAACCAGCGGTTCTCAAACTTTTTTTCCTCTGGGCCACACTTTCAGCCACACCAAATTTTTAATGGATAAGAAATACATGGGGGGGGGGGGGACACACAACAACTCCTTGCAGCTTCTCTGAGGCTTTCACCCGTTTTCCGAAATAGGACATCCCTATTGTTGTGTATTAAATAAGATATTCTGGCAGCCGGGTAAAGTAATGTTATTGGTCAATTTGAAGTGTACAGTGTACAATCACAATCCACAGCCTGATTGGGTCCCGCCGGAAAGTTTGAATATTATTGGTTCCCGCTAAAATGTATCTTTTCCCTCTGTCCCACTGTGTCTATAAATAGAGCTTTCCCTACCCCCTATCCCCAGTCTTGTCTAATCCCTACAATAAAGAGCTGTTTTCACTAAGACGTGTTGCTGGACTTCTTGCTACCAGAACCCACGACACAACACCTATTTTCAATGGGTATGCGGGTAGTGCTGTGGTCTAAACCACAGAGCCTAGGGCTTGCCGATCGACAGGTCGGCGGTTCGAATCCCCGTGACAGGATGAGCTCCTGTTGCTCGGTCCCTGCTCCTGCCAACCTAGCAGTTTGAAAGCACATCAAAGTGCAAGTAGATAAATAGGTACTGCTGCGGCGGGAAGGTAAACGGCGTTTCCGTGCGCTGCTCTGGTTCGCCAGAAGCGGCTTGGTCGTGCTGGCCACATGACCCGGAAGCTGTCTGTGGACAAACGCCGGCTCCCTCGGCCTATAGAACGAGGTGAGTGCGCAACTCCAGAGTCGTCTGCGGCTGGACCTAACGGTCAGGGGTACCTTTACTTTTACCTTTATTTTCAACAGAGAAAGGGGACATTTATCACAGGATGGAGGGTGTGTGAGTTGGCTCATAGCCATTGAAATCCCCGGGTACCACACACACACACACACCCAGGAGAAAGGCGAAGGAAGCTAGGGTCAGGTGGGGTCCGGAGAGTAGAAGGGAAATGGGACACAAGCAGGTCGCCCTCTCCTCAGAGTAGACCTCTGAGAAACGCTCAGCCATGCAGATGCTCCAATGCGCTGTTCTCTTCCTCCTCTAGCTCAGGGGCCAGCAAACATTTTCAGCAGGGGGCCGGTCCACTGTCCCTCAGACCTTGTGGGGGCCAGACTATATTTTGAAAGAAAAAAAATGAACAAATTCCTATGCCCCAGAAATAACCCAGAGATGAATTTTAAATAAAAGGACATTCTACTCATGTAAAAACACGCTGATTCCCGGACCGTCTGTGGGCCGCATTTAGAAGGCGACTGGGCCACATCCGGCCCCCGGGCCTTAGTTTGGGGACCCCTGCTCTAGCTGCAAACTGCCTTTATCAGTCACCCCAGAGGATCAAATTGTTCTGCACAAAAAGCTATTGAATCTAGATGTGCCCACCACCACGGACACTGTACAATTTGCTTGAACATGCGTGCGCACAACAAAGCTGGACAACAGGGCAACATGTGAGAGGTGCAGGCAAAGAAACTCTTTATTTAGAGAGGACCGTAGGAAGTTATACAAACACCGTTCCCTGCCCCAAGGAGCTTACAAAGACATTCTCAAAGGCATTCACAAATCCTTAACCCACAACAGCAAGGACACACAGGAAGGGGGGGGGGGAATTCAAGCAAGATAGCTAGTTATTTATAGAGATGAAGCTTGAAAGGAAAACAAGAAAATACTGGGAACATCTTGCAAAGGGAGGCGTAATATTTTGCGGCATTCAAATTCACCTACATGGGTACAGAGACCGTTTGCAAAGCAAGGCGTCGCTTACTCTAAAACTTGGGGGGAGGGGGAGAGAAGCGAGAGGGAGGCATTGGCAGGCAGAGGGGCAGCCCCCCCCAGACCTGCATTTCCAAAATGAAAAATCACAGCACCAGCCATGAGCCCAGCAAGCCTTGAACATGCTCAGTAGATACAGAAAGATGTGAGAGAGTTGGCAAAAGAAAATTGACAGATGGATAGATGCCCTTTTTGAGTCTCTTAACAGGCTATAGCAGGGATGTGGAACCTCAAGTCGGCCTTGGACTGGTTTGGCACAGGAATAAGTGGGAGGAAGCAGCTGTGGAACCCCCCAAGAAAAGAAAGCTCAGAGCCCGGGGATTGGTGGTGGGACAACAACGAGGGAGAAGAGGGAGAGGACTGGGAGGAGGAGGTGTCAGAAGACGGAGAGGGAACAGGGCTTTGTGAGCGGGGAGATTCTGTGGCAGTGAGAAGTTCGGAATCGGAAGTGGAAGCAGGCCAAGAGGCTGAGATGAGTCCTGCTGCTGAAAAGTGCTAGGTGTCTCCCCCTCCTGCTGCAACACGCTCCCCCTTCCCCCCTGGTCTACCAGTACCAGAAGAGGCATGCAGAGGGCGGAGGAGAGGTTGGCTACATGCAGGCGCAGTCTCTGATTGCTTGGAGAGGACTTGGATGGCTGTGGGGTGGAGGGGGCTTTCAGTCTTGGCAACTGATCCATGGGTGGCCCAGGCCTACCGGGGATGAGCTGCTGTGCCCATTAGGCATGACACTCCACTCAAGTCTCTGCAGATTGTGTTCTTGCTAATAAGGAGTTAACTCCGACTTGCACAGTGCGGTTTGCTGCTTTCTCGCTCCTGGCAGGCCCTAGGGCTGAATGCGGCCCTCCAGCCCTCTTCATCTGGCCCCAGGGACTCTCCTCAGGCTACACACCCCTCCCCAGCCACTTCTTTGCTTCTCCCATTAATGTCTCTGCCTGGTTTTCAAATGCATCTTCCAACTCTGATGAATTCTTGTTTGGCTGGGAGAGGGATGTTTTGTGTGTATGGAGAAGGAAGTCTGGAATATAGAGGTCAAATTCATGTAGGTTATCTTCCCCCCCCCAGCCCCATTTTGCTTCTGGCCCCACCCACTCCGGGAATGTGGATCCTGCAAGGTTGCTCAGAAGGATTTGTGGCTGTTGGGATGAAAAAGGTGCCCCCCCACAACCTGGAGTATCTCAGGAGGAGGGACTGAATTACCTAGTGCAGGCAGGTCCAACAGGTAGATCATGATCTACTGGCAGATCACTGGCTCTCCCCCAAATAGTTTTGGCTCCCCTAAAAAAAAGCTCTACATCTTTGCCCTGGAGCCCCCAAAACAGGGCTTTCCCTCCTAAAAAATAGCTCAACTTTGACCCAAACCCCCCAAAACAAGGATGGCGTTTCCTTCCTAAAAAAGCTCAACAATCTCGACCTGAACCCCACAAAAGGGGGCAGATCACTGCCACTTTTCAACTCTATGAGTTGTCTCTTGGAAGTTGGCCGCCCCTGACCTAGTGGAACCTGCAACAGGAGCACTTCCTGCTTGGGGGTGTGTGTGTGTGAGGAGATGCACTGCAACATTTTGTTACAGGTAACACTTGGTCCACATGCGTTTGGACAAGGAATGAAATAGCAGTTGAAAGGAAGGGGCAGAGGAAAAAAACATATGGGAAGATTGGCTCCGGTGTGTTGCTTGCTTGCTTGCTTATTATTTCCGTTTACCGTATATCCCACCTTTTTCTCCAAGGAGCTCAAGGTGGTGTATATGGTTCTCCCTGGATTCGAACCCTGGTCTCTCAGGTCCTAGTCTGATACTACAGGCACCGCACCGCACTGCACCGGCTACCATGGGGCTGCCATGAATGGCCACCCTTCCTGGTGCTGCTGGGTTTGGAAAACAGATGCAGGTTTGCAAGGGAGAAAGAACCACATCGGTCCTTAAGACTGACTGCACCTTGCAAGAAGCCCTCCTGGCACAGGTGAAACCAGCGTGCAAGAGAGCAGACGGGTGAACTGAGCCAGGGCAACGGGGCAAAGCAAAGAGGCTGGGGGGTGGAAAATCTCAGATTTGCCCCCTCCCCTAGGCACCTCTTTGTGGCTGCCAGGATGGCTCCCTTGGGTCATGGCTGAAATATGTCTTTAAAGGGCAACGATGGCTCTGACATGCCTGAATGGAAAGATGGACGTGCAGAAATGCCTACATTTTTATCCTACCTTTCCTTGAAAGGGCTCAGAATAGTGTGCAGAGTTCTCTCTCGCCCCAACCTGGCTCGTCATGGCCTCACAAACAACCCTGTGAGGTGGATTGGGGCGGGAGGAAAAGTGCCCGGCGAGCTGCAGTACCAAGTGGGGATTTGAACCCAGGGCACCCCAGTTATAATCTCGTCTCTCTAACCACTCACTACACAGTCTTCCTACTGTGTTGACTCCAGCACCCTGGTTTCACAGGGACCGACCAGGCGCTTATGAGTAGCCCAGAAGCAGGACCTCAGCTCAACAACACTCTGCCCCCACTTGCGATTCCCCAGCACCTGGTATTCAGAGGCGCCGTGGGTTTCATGAGGACTAGGAACTTGCTTGATTTACGGGCAAGCAAGAAAAAGAGAAAGCCGGCATTCTTCCGAAGGCCGATTCCGCAGCGCAACTCTGTCGCAAAGGCTCACAAGGAGATTTCCTGCTTGGCAGGGGGTTGGACTGGATGGCCCTTGTGGTCTCTTCCAACTCTATGATTCTATGATTCCCACACAATTGGTTGCTCAAACAGGAGCTGGTACATATTAAGCTGAGGCCCCAAGCCTGACATTTATTACATCTTCTGAAAGAAATGACAGCAAATCAATAAACACTGGTGGTTTTTCAACGGGGTCCCAGCTGGAGATCTGTCGTCAAAGGATCTGTTCACAGCTCATGCTTGGAACCTCCTGATTTCAGAAGGGATCTGAAAGACTAGGACTCCCTTCTCCGTGGAAGGGTAATAATACTGTTTCTTGAACAAGGCCTGGGTGACCCTCCCCAAAAAAGGCTTTAAACAATTAAGCGATGACCCCCCACCCACTCCCAGTCACCCAGAGCCCATTCGGTCCATCTGGAATATCTCATTAAAGAGGTTAGCTCAGGATCCTGACTCCTTCAGCTGACGTAGCCCCGCCGCAGAGCATCTGCTCAGCATGCAGAAGGTCTCAAGTTCAATCTCCAAAGGCATCTCGTTTATTCCCGCATTTCAGGGGGTTGGACTAGAGGACCTTTGGGGGACCCCTTCCAGTTCTACAATTCTATGATTTACAGGTATGGCTCCGGCCAAAAACCCTGGGGATCTGCTGCCAGTCCAGGTAGACAAGACTGTGCCAGGTGGACAGACAGAGTGACTTGGGAGAGGGTGGCATCTATGTCCCTGACTTTACGCCAGTCGCATTTCTCCTATCCTTCTGCCACTCAATTTAGCTTCTGGGTCGCACGTCCGGTGCATGGCGGTACGAAGGACCGCTGGAGCCGGCCACGGGGAGCAGATATCTCCCAAACCAGCAGGAGCGAATCCTCGCAGCCCTAAGGCAAGGGAGAGAGCAGAGCATCCCGGCGGTCCATTGTTCACACAGTGACATTCTTCCCAAGGCCTTCCGAGAGGGTTGGCATGGCAACCAGAGTTAGGCCTCTGAAGCCGCGCTAGGCCGAGCTCTCCCTCCGGCGCCCGGTGCCACGCAGACGGAGCATCGCCAACCCTTCCTTGGCACAGGATCACGGACGCTTCCCTCACGAGCCGTGCTTCCACTTGGTGCTGACCTTATCCAGCAGGTGCCGGGTGCTCTCGCGAAACTTGCGCTGCGTGAAGTAGAAGAGGATGGGGTCGAGGACGCTGTTCATGCTGGCGAATGGCCGGGTGCACTTGTAGGCGATGGCGAAGGCCTGCCGGGTGAGGCAGGGCACCCCGGGGATGGAGCGGATGATGAGGTAGAGAGTCTTGGTGAGGTGGAAGGGGAAGAAGCTGACGGCGAAGACGAGGACCACGATGACGATCATCCGTATGGCCTTGTCCTTCTTCTTGCGGACGGCCAGCCCGATCATCTCGTCCTTCTGGCACAAGATCTTGGTCATGCAGCAGTAGCAGCCCAAGATCGAGACGAAGGGGATCAGGAAGCCCGTGACCGTCAGGGTGATCCCGTAAGGGAAGTAGCTGGCGGAGCGGTCCGGCGGGCTCAGGTCGTAGCAGACGGTCCGGTTCCTCTGGATGCCGGTGGCGGCGAAGACGAAGGTGGGCAGGCACTGGGCGACCACCAGGAACCACACGACCCCGCAGACCACCCAGGTGAATCCTTTGCCCCTCTTCTTGTGCCAGGTGGAGAGAGGGTGGCAGATGCCCAGGTAGCGCTGGATGCTGATGCAGGTGAGGAAAAGGATGCTGCCGTGCAGGTTGGTGTAGAACTGGAAGCGCACGAACCGGCAGGTGAAGTCCCCGAAAGGCCAGTAGTCCTTCTGGGAGTAGTTGTAGATGAGGAGAGGAAGGGAGCAGACGTAGAGGAGGTCGGCCACCGCCAGGTTGAGCATGTAGATGGTGGTCCGTGTCAGAGCCTTGCGCGACAGCCAGATCTGGGCGATGGCGGTGAAGTTCAAGGGCAGCCCCAGGACGAAGACCACCGAGTAGACCACGGGCAGCAAGATCTGCTTGAACTCCTCGTGGTAGGTGCACGAGTCCTTGCCGCCGCCGGTGGAGGAGGTCAGGTTATCCATGCCGTAAGCTCCTGGGTTTTCGGGTGCGGGGCTTGGCTCGAGCCCTGGGTCGTCTTCGAGGCAGCTAGGATCTGTGGGCAAGGCAGAAAGAGGGTCATGTGTTTGAACCCCATGCTGGGCAAAAGATTCCTTAAGAAAAAATATATTTATAAGTTCACGGATATTACTGGCCCAGAGATGGAAAGAAGACAAAGTCCCTACCAGAGAGGAATGGCAAGCTAAGATGTTGGACTACGCCGAAATGGCAAAACTGACTGGAAAGATCAGGGACTGAGAAGACCAAAACTTGAATAAAGAATGGGATTGTTTTTTTAACCATTTACTAGAGAGACCACTGCAGGCAGATGAAAACATTAGCAGGATTGCAATAACACTTGTAATGTAGAAATTACTACGGACAAAATGGAGAGAAATAAAACTTGGAGGATGAAATAATATGCAGTTGGAAAGGTTGATAACAGGACCTGGGGGTTGGGGAGGAGGGGGAGTCTAGAGATTCGGAGAAATCTCTAAATATGGATACAGTGGAATTTGCTGCCAAGGAGTGTGGTGGAGTCTCCTTCTTTGGAGGTCTTGAAGCGGAGGCTTGACAGCCATCTGTCAGGAATGCTTTGATGGTGTTTCCTGCTTGGCAGGGGGTTGGACTGGATGGCCCTTGGGGTCTCTTCCAACTCTATGATTCTATGATTCTACGTATTTGGTAATGTTATAATCTGTCAGGGGACTGTCCCCGGTTCAGCGCAAGGTGGTGGAAGGGCTCTTGGGAGGCTACAGGGAGCCCACCTCCTCCAGCGGAGGAAACAGCGACATCTCCAGTGGGGAAGGGCAGGAGACCAGGGGCCATGAGCGTAGGGGCTCTGGGGATGCTGGTGAGACCCTGCGCTCCCCTCGCTCCACGGGCGAGGAGGGAGACACGCCATTTCCGTCGCCCGAACCGCACAGAAGTATGAAACGCAAGGAGGGGTGGCGAAGACTGGGGGTGCCGAAATTCTTATGTTGGGGTTGCAACCGGAAGGGGGCACTCCCGGATTCTGCGAGCGACTGATACGGACATGGATTTGTAGCTCTGCACTGTACGTAGTATGCACAGGCTGGACTTTTGCCTCGTTACTCGCGAGCAACCACCACACGAACCTTGCATCATCTTACACTTGTAAAATAAAATAAAAATTACTTCACACACACACACACACACACACACACACAAAACCAAATCAATACATTTCCCAATTAACTGTCAATTTACATTATCATATTGAGCCTCACACTGGGCACAAGATTCCTGCATTGCAGGGGATCGGACTAGTTGATTCTCGTAGTCCCTTCCAACTCTACAATTCTAGGATTCCAGGATTCTAACACATGTTTATTTCAGTGGAGGCTGGTCCCTGCAAAAATAAAAACCCAATCAGACCTGTTTCAACTGGGAAACGCTTCTCCTGTTTTAACTTTTGCTTGCCAGCAGATGGCACCCGTGTGACACACAGGGAGATAAAGTCCGGGTGAGAAACAGGAAAGGGGGGGGGGTGCGCTAGAGATCCAATTTGTGCTTCTCCTGCATCAGAGTTGCACCTGCTACAGAGTGAGGCATCCCCCCCCCAATCCATTTATTTATATCCCGCCTTTTTCCCAGGCCACAACTCAAAGAGGCTTGCAGCACAGATTAAATGCAGAAAGCTAAAACAGTATGCAATATATCCGCTAAAAAGTAATTAAAACGCCAGAATTACGTTGACTGAACTGACTGAAGCAGCATTCGGAAGCCTGCACATTCTTACAGGCCATGCAAAAAGGATGTCATTTAGTAATATTAAGATACAAACCCTGAGTCCCCCCCCCCAAAAAAAAACACTGCAAGTACGCCTAAGTACATGTAACTGCAGGTGTGTGTTTGTGTGTGTGTGTTTTGTGTGTGTGCATATATAATAATAATATAAATAAATTTTTATTTATACCCCGCCCTTCCCAGCCAAAAAACCGGGCTCAGGGCGGCTAACACTAATTAAAATCACAGCAAAAAAACATAAACACAATCAATTTAAAATAACAGATTAAAATACAAATTTAAAAATTCAATATTAAAACTGCAGTCTCATTTTCAAATAACCCACCAATAAAAGAATGAAGCATAAATATCAAACAGAAACCAACCCAAAGGCCAGGTGGAACAGCTCCGTCTTGCAGGCCCTGCGGAAAGATGCCAAATCCCGCAGGGCCCTGGTCTCTTGTGATAGACTGTTCCACCAAGTCGGGGCCAATACTGAGAAGGCCCTGGCCCTAGTTGAGGCCAACCTAGTGTCTTTGTTGCTCGGGACCTCCAAAAGATTATTATTTGAGGACCTTAAGGTCCTACATGGGACATACCAGGAGAGGCGGTCCCTTAGGTACCATATTGAGATGGCGTGTGTGTATATTGAGATGGTTGGACAGTGTTCTCGAAGCTACTAACATGAGTTTGGCCAAACTGTGGGAGGCAGTGAAGGATAGGCGTGCCTGGCGTGCTCTGGTCCATGGGGTCACGAAGAGTCGGACACGACTGAATGACTGAACAACAACAACATATTCTTCTAGTTTACTCACTGCCTCTGTCTCCTTCCCCTATCTGGCGTCTCCTCTTCTGTCAAATTTACTTCATTTCCATCATTAATAATAATAATAATAATAATATTTATTATTTGTACCCCGCCCATCTGGCTGGATTACATTTCTATCCCGCCCTTTATCCCAAAGGAGCTTGCAATTTCAGATTGGAAGCTCATTGGGGCAAGGACCTATCCCCCCTGTTGTTGGCACACAGCACCTTTCCTACCGCTGGTACGTGGATCTCAGAAGGGAGTGTTTTGTTGTTGTTTTTTAGAAAAAGAAAAGGAAGGCGACACTCTTCAAAGGCTGAGCTGTGAACTCAGTGCAAATCCATCTAAAACTCAAAAAACTACAGCTGGGTGGCCAGAGGTCCACTTAATCAACTTAAAGGCCAGGTCCATTTAATCAACTCAAAAAGTCCCCAGCATCACAACCAATATTATTTACTGGGTTTCTTACCCTAACGACAGAGCCCAGCAGCAGGCAAGGAACATGGATTTCCAGGAAAGCCGGATCTTTTACGGCGTCGTGCATTTTTACATATTTCTGTTCCTTTCTGCAACATCTCTCCCAAACCACCCACAGCGAGACCATTAGATAGCAACTAACCACAACCACAACCCAAGTTCAAATGGGCAGGAAAAGCCAGGCATCGTCTCCACCAAAGGCCTCTCTGGCTTGCTTCAATTCTTTTAAGCTGGAAGATGCAGAGAGTTCGGGGAAGGAGTCTTTTGCAGAGAGATTGGCATTTTGAAACGGCCCTGCTTGGGCTAGACCTCCAGCCGGCCGACCTCCAGCCATGCTAGACACACGTGGCTTTTGGCACCCAATGCTCGACCTCATGCATCTCATCTCTTTGCTCTGGCACCGAAAGCAGGAAGAGAGCAGTTCAGGTGGGTAGCCGTGTTGGTCTGACCCAGTTGAAATAAATAAATAAATTGTCCAGTAGCACCTTGGAGCAGGGGCGTAGCAAGGTAAATTGGTACCCGGGGGCAAAAAAAAAAATGTCACCCCCCCCCCCCCGGCACGGGATGGTCAGGTGGTACCCGGTGCAGAAAAATTCTTGTCACCCCCCCCATTGATTCCCGCCCCCCCCCCGCAAAAATGGTTTTACATTATTTCGTGTTTTCTTACAAAGGAATAACAACAAGTAATACTAATAAAAAAAAACTTTTATTTATATCCCACCCTCCCTGGCCGAAGTCGGGCTCAGGATGGCTAACATCAGATACCTAACATTGGTATAAAATCAAACAATAATTAAATTACCTCCTAAAAACGTCTCAAAATCAAATTAAAGTCTAATTAGATGGCTTTCCACAGGGTTAGGGTTGGGAACAGTAAGTGCTCCACTGAACTGAAATTTCAGCCTTTATGACATAGGAAAACAGCCAAGTGAATTTTGGTGGACGAGGGTCAAGATATTAACTGATATGCATGAAATTTCATATATAGCTATATAATCCCTAGTATAGTAAGATAAGACCTATGGAGCAGGCATTTTCAAAAAAAAAATGTTCCTTGATAATTTGTCACCCCCTCCATTATGGAACCTGGGGAGAACCGCCCCCCCTTGCTACACCCCTGCCTTAGAGACCAACTAAGTTTGTTTTGGGTATAATCTTTCTTGTGCATGCACAAAAGTATCTGAAGAAGTGTGCATGCACATGAAAGCTTATACCCAAAACAAACTTAGTTGTTTTTATCACAGTATTATTATTATTATTATTATTATTATTATTATTATTATTAAGCTATCTAGGCTGGCGGCCGTCACTGCCTCTCCTGTGGAAGTGAGTTCCACAGGTTAACGATGTGCAGAGTGAAGAAGGGCTTTCTTTTACCTGCCCCAAATCTTCCCACCTAAATCCTGCAATTAGACACATACACACACACACGGGGCTCATCCAGACTTCCTGTTGTGCCGCGATTTCTAGCCACCACTCCACATTTTAAAGTTCTGTGTCTGATCTTTTTTTATTTTATTTTCCTGGTGTTTTCCCCAGGGAAACCTGTTTGGCGTTTTTTTAACAGCTGAATTGGAGCAACTGGCAGACGGCGGAAAACGCAGTTGCTGTTTGCTCCGGTTCAGGGTTAAAGATGCAGGTTTTCCTGGGGAAAGTACTGGGGGAGAGAGAGAGAGAGAGAGAGAGGGAATGGTCAGGCACGAGGGTTCTGCATGTCAGCCTTACATATAAATGCTCAAGTTTTACAAGGAACCAGCTTAATCGGAAGCTCCATTCTGCCGACTCAGACCGATGGTTCCACCTAGATCAGTACTGCTTTCACTGACTGGCAGCGGCTCGGCAGGGGTTTCAGGCAGGGGACATTCCCAGCCCTGCCTGGCAATCATAGAATCATAGAATCCTAGAGTTGGAAGAGACCCCAAGGGCCATCCAGTCCAACCCCCTGCCAAGCAGGAAACACCACCAAAGCATTCCTGACAGATGGCTGTCAATCCTCTGCTTAAAGACCTCCAAAGAAGGAGACTCCACCACACACCTTGGCAGCAAATTCCACTGTCAAACAGCTCTCACTGTCAGGAAGTTCTTCCTAATGTTTAGGTGGAATCTTCTTTCTTGTAGTTTGAATCCATTGCTCCGTGTCCGCTTCTCTGGAGCAGCAGAAAACAACCTCCCTCCCTCCTCTATATGACATCCTTTTATATATTTGAACATGGCTATCATATCTCCCCTTAACCTTCTCTTCTCCAGGCTAAACATACCCAGCTCCCTAAGCCGTTCCTCATAAGGCATCGTTTCCAGGCCTTTGACCATTTTGGTTGCCCTCCTCTGGACACGTTCCAGCTTGTCAGTATCCTTCTTGAACTGTGGTGCCCAGAACTGGACACAGTATTCCAGGTGAGGTCTGACCAGAGTGGAATACAGTGGTACTATTACTTCCCTTGATCTAGACGCTATACTCCTATTGATGCAGCCCAGAATTGCATTGGCTTTTTTAGCTGCTGCATCACACTGTTGACTCATGTCAAGTTTATGGTCTACCAAGACTCCTAGATCCTTTTCACATGTACTGCTCTCAAGCCAGGTGTCACCCGTCCTGTATTTGTGCCTTTCAATGCCAGGGGTGGAACCTGAATCTGCCTCCAAGGTCAAACTATTTGTCTTTCTGTCTACACTGGCCATCAGAGGGTTTGTTGGAGTTTCCGACAGGGGACATCCCCAGCCCTGCCTGGAGATGCCAAGGATCGAACTCGGGACCTTGAGCGTGCCAAGCAGATGCCTCTCTCACACACACACACACCCGAGCTACGACCTTGCCCCCCCCACTTACCTTGGATCCTGCAAATTGAAACCTAAAAATAAGAAAGCAAGAAGCCTTCAGCTGCACCCAAGGCCGGTCTAATTCCTCTGCCCCTTTTCGTTCAAGCAGCATTGTGGTTTCAGCTGCAAAGGACTGGAGGCCGCCTCCCTCTCGCCTGTGCCCGTGCATCACTTTCACCCGAAATTGACACACCAACCGCTTCCTCCTTTTGCGCAAGTTTCGTTCTGAAGTGTCCCCGGCGGGGTTGCTTGGGGGAAGGAGACGGCCGCCCATTCATCGCCCGCTACCGACTTTTCTTATCACCTGCGTGAGCATTTCTGTGGCAATTCACGGACACATTTAGGGAGGAGGAAGCTGCCAGAAAGACACCTGCCTCTCTCAAATGCTCCTCCTGGGCAGCAAGTCGCTGCATTTCAAACTCTTTTTATGCTGCAGCATCAAAGGAATTGCATTTTTTTGTCCCCGTCGTTTTTATTTTATTTTATCGGGGTTAGGAAGGAGAACGAAAATTAATCTAGGGTCAGGCATTTGTCTGGTCCAGGGGTCAGCAAACTTTTTCAAAAGGCTGTCCCTCTGTCCCACTGTCCCTCAGACCTTGTGGGGGGGCTGGATTATATATATTTTGGGGGGGAGGAATGAACAAATTTCTATGTCCCAGAAAACCCCCCGAGATGCATTTTAAATAAAAGGACACATTCTACTCATGTAAAAACACGCTGATTCCCAGACCGTCCGCAGGCCAGATTGAGAAGGCGATTGGCACGGATCCGGGCCCCGTGCCTTAGTTTGCCTACCCATGGACTCTGGTCAAAAGAGATACAGGACTCAGCTATACGGCTGCAAATAAAGCACTTTGAACGTGTTACAAAGTGCAATATATAATTGTGACACCAGGTGGTGTAGAAAAGCTTTTTTTCACGTTTTTAGCAGGTGTGTAGATTCCACCACAGTCTATTTGCCAAATAACCACACTTGTAAGATATCATTCTTTTAGCATGGGGGCAACTAAACTTTGGAACTCCCTGGCTGTTGACACCAGGCAGGTGCTTTTGCTGTACTGGTTTCGGCACCTACTTAAAACATTTTGGTTGGGCAAGCCTATGCAGTTGGTGTTGGTGAGTTTCATCTCTTTTACCTCTAATTTCAAATATTTTTTAAAAGGTTTCTACACAGCTCTTAACTCACAGAACCTTAGAATTGTTGCTGAACTAGATGACCCTCATGGCCCCTTCTAACTCTGCAATTCTATGACAATTCTCACAGATAATAATCGAGGGACACTCGGCAGCCAAACTCTGTCAACAGCGTTTTATGGATTGCCATTGTTCCACCATTGATTTGTTAATTACTCTATGTGTTTTGTGCTGATTTTGCGAAGCTCTGTTACGTTCTTGAGAGTCCCATGGACTGCAAAAAGATCAAACTTATCCATCCTTAAAGAAATCAGCCCTGAGTGCTCACTAGAAGGACAGGTCCTGAAGTTGAGGCTCCAATACTTTGGCCACCTCATGAGAAGAGAAGACTCCCTGGAGAAGACCCTGATGTTGGGAAAGATGGAGGGCACAAGGAGAAGGGGACGACAGAGGATGAGATGTTCTCAAAGCGACTGGCATGAGTTTGGCCAAACTGTGGGAGGCAGTGGAAGACAGGAGTGCCTGGCGTGCTCTGGTCCATGGGGTCACAAAGAGTCGGACACAACTGAACGACTGAACGACAACAAGATTACGTTCTACCATATTATTATTGGTTGTTGTTTGTAAGCCGCTTTGGGGGTTTGCCCGAATGAAAAGCAGCGTAGAAAACTTGGTAGCTCAGTCAGCAGAGCCTGAGACTCTTAATCTCAGGGTCATGAGTTCGAGGACCATGTGGGGCAAAAGATTCCTGCACTGCATGGGGGCTGGACTAGATGGCCCTCTGGTTCCCTTCCAATTCTACAGTTCTATGATTCTATGAACTGTAATAAATCAAATCAAATCAAAGTAAGGGGGTCTGATCCCTGGAATCGTGGGCCAGATTGATCCCCACCCCCACCCCAGTTTCCTGTCCCAAGTCAATCCTCGCAGAATCTTTTAGGTTTGAAATCTGAAAGTGCCGGGGATTGAATCCACACGATGAGTTCCTCCTCAGAGGCGACAGCATAGGCGCCAACTCCCTGGGTCCCCGGGTGCCCAAGCACCCACAAAATTCCCCATGAAGGAGCCAGGCACCCACACATTTCAGCGCACTCTGCATGGCACCCATGGCCCTGGGTTGTGCTTTTTTTTTTCTTTAAAAAAAATGTTTAAAGGTATTCATTTTACTTTCTTGGGCTCCATGATCACTGCAGATGGCGACAGCAGTCACAAAATTAAAAGATGCCTGCTTCTTGGGAGAAAAGCAATGACAAACCTAGACAGCATCTTAAAAAGCAAAGACATCACCTTGCCGACAAAGTTCCGTATAGTTAAAGCTATGGTTTTCCCAGTAGTAATGTACGGAAGTGAGAGCTGGACCATCAAGAAGGCTGATCGCCGAAGAATTGATGCTTTTGAATTATGGTGCTGGAGGAGACTCTTGAGAGTCCCATGGGCTGCAAGAAGATCAAACCGATGATCCATTCTGAAGGAAATCGGCCCTGAGTGCTCACTAGAAGGACAGATTCTGAAATTGAGGCTCCAATACTTTGGCCACCTCATGAGAAGAGAAGACTCCCTGGAAAAGACCCTGATGTTGGGAAAATTGGAGGGCACAAGGAGAAGGGGACGACAGAGGATGAGATGGTTGGATAGTGTTCTCGAGGCGACCAGCATGTGTCTGACCAAACTTCAGGAGGCAGTGGAAGACAGGAGTGCCTGGACACAACTAAACAACTGAACAACAACAACATTTTGATTCAGGAAAATCACCATTTTTTAGTTCAAATCGGGGGAAATAAATACAGTAAATGGAAAAAAGTAAAAGATTTGCAAAATGTTTAGGATTATGCACCCCCCTAGAAAAAAGCACTGATGCTGGGCACGCATTGTCACTGGGGCAAGGTGGCACTCCTGAATGACAGACATACATCCTATGCTACTTGGGGGTCTTCAATGGGTCCGGTAGCACCCCTCATATCACTCTCCCTATGGATTGCTGAAGACAAAGCCCAAAATAGTTTGCCGCCAGAGGCGGAACAGCAAATGCCCCCCTCTGCCCACCGACCCACCCAAGAGGGAAGGTGCACAACAGCAAAGAGAAGCCGAAAACCCCCGTAAAAATACACGAAAGAACGAGCAATTTTCTGCCTTTTCGTGACACCCCAAGCCAACCGCCTGAGGCATGTGACTCTCCTGCCTAATGGCAGAGCCGGCCCCAAAGGGCAACACCCTTCACAGGCAAAGGTCACGAAATGCGCGTGGCGGCTAATGAGAGCCGCTGCGTCACGTAGGCAGACACACAACACCTTTTTGTTATCCCATTTATACTCCACAAAGGCTGAAAGGCAGTGGAGTCGCCGGCACCGAATTTCCACCTTTCCACCAATTCTATAGCGCTTAATTGCGGTGGAATTGTTCGTGGGGTGTCGAATTCGGGCGGAAACGGCACTTTTCTCTCCTCCCACCACCCCCTGGGGCACCTGCGAGGTCGAGAAACTGGCTCGCCTCTCCAACCCATCAGGTCGACCGCTCTTGGCATAATGGGCACCTTAAGCCCCAGCGGATTTCAAAAGGTTAAGGTTGCAGAAAGTTCAGGTTTTGAATGGGCACCGTTCGGATTAGGGCAGAAGGAAGAGGGAGAGGAAGGAAGGAGGACATGTAATAAATACTTGGAGCTCGGAAGGCAGGGCCATATCTCATGCACTTAAATTACACAAGGGGGATCCAAAAATCACTGGGAAAGTGTTGGTTTTGGGGTAATAGTTTTGCCCCTTTACAACGGGAGTGCAGAAAAGCAAAACGGTTCTGGGTGCACGAAACAGAGATATTAAGAGAGTTTTTTTTTAGATCAAACACACCCACTGACCTCTTCATACGTTTATTGAATTTAGTCAAGGATAGAATCACAGAATCGTAGAAGTGTAGAGTTGGAAAGGGCCCCCCAAAGGACATCTAGTCCAGCCCCCTGCAATGCAGCAATCTCAGCTAAAGCATCCATGACAGATGGCCGCCCAACCTCTGCTTAAAAACCTCCAAGGAAGGAGAGTCCACCACCTCTTGTGGGAGTCTGTTCCACTGTCAAACAACTCTTACTGTCAGATGGTTTTCCCTGTATGTTTAGTTGGAGTTTCCTTTCTTGTGACTTGAAGCCATGGGTTCGAGTCCTACCCTCCAGAGCAGGAGAAAACTAGCTTGTTCCCTCTTTCACGTGACAGCCCTTGAGATATCTGAAGATGGCTATCCTGTCTCCTCTCAGTCTCCTCTTTTTCAGGCTAAACATACCCAGCTTCAACAGATCATGGCAAGAGTACAAAAATCAGATTTTACACATTTTAACTATTGCAAGGCTTTTTGGGGGTGGGGTGGGGGACTGTAGCTCAGTGGCTGACCACCTGTTTTACAAGCAGAATGTCCTGGGTTCAAGCCCTGACATCACCAGGTAAGGCTTGGAATGTCTCCTGCCTGGCATGCCAATGAGCTGCTGCCTGCCTGCGCAGACAATATTGAAGTAGTTGGACCAATGGTCTGATTCGAAAGAGGCAGTTTCCTGTGTTCCTCTGTATGCTTGAGCTTGAAAGCGCATACATAAACCAATGAAGTCAAATCTCATCAGAGTAATCTGGGAGCAGTGTGTTGTTTTTTAAACTAACAGCTATGCAGAGAATAGGGTCTAATTAAAGAGGGTTTGCTAACTAGATTTGGAAAAAAGCGAACTGGGGTTATCTTGAGGTGGATATCTGCCTGATATGCAAAAGAAAACTGTGCAACATTACAGTATTTTTAAAGAGAAGAGAAAATTTCTTCCTCTGTGTCTTATCTTACTCTGTGCACTTGTATCTTTCAACAAAGAATATATAAAATTTTATAAAGAGAAGAGAAAATTGATTTGCAAAACCACATGCTATCGGGCAAAACTGCATTACAAACTACGTACATCGAGAGAAATTAGCACTAAAATGCAGGCGAACATTCGGGGTTTGCACTACTTTTTCTGAAAACTGATGTGGACATGTGGAGAACCCGAACTTTGGAGCGGGAAACACGAGAAGCCAATCTGCCCACCCTTACTCATCCTTAAACCTAGCTTTGAAAAACGAGTACGATCCGTGCCGAGGAAACTTTTCTACAATTCAATTCAAGCCAACCCACCCCGAGTCTGCAACTCACCTCTATTTCAGGTCTAGCAGCAGGTAGAGAGCGAAAGGCGCACGGAAGGGTTGGCTTTTCAAACTGTCTGTGCACGCAACCGCAGAGCCTTTGGCGTACCTGCAGGACAAAGCCTCTTCTTCCCAGACCAGCTCCGGTGGCCTCGACAACCCCCACTGTGCTGCCTTTCCACCTGCCGCGACTCAGGCTCGGAAAGTCCTTCTGTGGGGATGCCCTATATAGGCAGCGAGAGGAAGCAGTAGAAGCAGGATGTCAGATGGTTGGGTGGCAGCGTATGAGGCAAGAGTGATAGGATCAGCAAATCTGACCTGTCCGGTAACCACATCCTGGTGTTGGGGGGTGGCTGGCACAAAAGAACTATCTCGGGCAGCGACCGGGAGCAGGATTTCAGGAGGGTGAACCTCCGCTTGGCCTCCGAAAGGAGGAAGTGCAACCAGCCTCCCCTTTTAGACCACTGGAATAGTGGCAGAAGACGGCTGGCAGAAGAATTGATGGGTGGCGGGTGTATCTGCCTGACAAGGGCTGAGCAGGAAGGAGGGAAGAAGGCTGCAGATTCTAGCAAATGCTTTAAATAGACCTTAGAAAGATTCGCCGATGATAAAACTGCCTGCAGCTTTGGGCCATGGCTGCAACGTTGAACTTCCACGCTCGGGAGCCGATTGTTGTTGTTCAGTCGTGTCCGACTCTTTGTGACCCCATGGACCAGAGCACGCCAGGCACGCCTATCCTTCACTGCCTCTCGCAGTTTGGCCAGACTCATGCCAGTCGCCCCGAGAACACTGTCCAACCATCTCGTCCTCTGTCGTCCCCTTCTCCTTGTGCCCTCCATCTTTCCCAACATCAGGGTCTTTTCCAGGGAGTCTTCTCTTCTCATGAGGTGGCCAAAGTACTGGAGCCTCAACTTCAGGATCTGTCCTTCCAGTGAGCACTCTGGACTGATTTCCTTCAGAATGGATCATCGGTTTGATCTTCTTGCAGTCCATGGGACTCTCAAGAGTCTCCTCCAGCACCATAATTCAAAAGCATCAATTCTTCGGCGATCAGTCTTTTTTATGGTCCAGCTCTCACTTCCATACATGACTACTGGGAAAACCACAGCTTTAACTATACGGACCTTTGTCGGCAAGGTGATGTCTCTGCTTTTTAAGATGCTGTCTAGGTTTGTCATTGCTTTTCTCCCAAGAAGCAGGCGTCTTTTAATTTCGTGACTGCTGTCACCATCTGCAGTGATCATGGAGCCCAAGAAAGTGAAATCTCTCACTGCCTCCATTTCTTCCCCTTCTATTTGCCAGGAGGTGATGGGACCAGTGGCCATGATCTTAGTTTTTTTGATGTTGAGCTTCAGACCATATTTTGCGCTCTCCTCTTTCACCCTCATTAAAAGGTTCTTTAATTCCTCCTCACTTTCTGCCATCAAGGTTGTGTCACCGATTATCGTCTTCCAAAGCAACCACTCTATTCCAAACTTAAAAATGGAAAGCGTAATGCTGGTGGTCAACAAAAGAGGTTCAAAGACTCTCTCAAGGCAGATCTAAAATAAGTCGTATAGACACCGACAACTGGGAAACACTGGCCTGCGAGGGCTTCAATTGGAGAACAGCCTTTACCAATGGTGTCATGGGCTTTGAAGATGCCTGAACTCAGGACGCAAGAGAGAAATGTGCTAAGAGGAAGGCACGCTTGGCAAATCCACACTGTGATCAGCTCCCACCCGGGAACCTATGTCCCCACTGTGAAAGGACGTGTGGATCCAGAACTGGCCTCCACAGTCACTTACTGTTAAAACCGTGTTCATGGAAGACAGTCTTACATGGCAATGAGTGACGGAGGAGGAGGAGGAGGAGGAGGAGGAGGAGGAGGAGGAGGAGGAGGAGGAGACCACTGAATGTTGGTGGGGGGAAGGGGGAGGGTGCTGTTGCCTTCATCCCTGGAAACTCCTAGCTGACCACGGTTATGAAGAGGGTGCTCAGGTGGAGACACCCACACCAGTCAGATCCAGCAGGAAGATCGTATATTTGGGCAGGGTGGGCGTGGGGAGAGAATCCCTTGGTCGTTAGGAAACTCTGAGAGCTTCCTTTACTTTCTCCTCCTAATGGGGAGATGGCCACGGTCAAAGCCAAAAATTTGTGTCTTTCTGACACCCGTTCTCTCACTCTTTCTGACACGTCTCTCACTCTTTCGTCGACACCCCCTTCTCTCTTTCTCTCAATAATAATAATAATAATAATAATAATAATAATAATAATAATTTATTTATAATCTGCCCATCTGGCTGGGTTTCCCCAACAGAATATTCAAAACACAATAAAACATCAAACATTTAAAACTTCCCTAAACAGGGCTGTCTTCAGATGACTTCTAAAAGTCAGATAGTTGTTTATTTCCTTGACATCTGATGGGAGGGTGTTCCACAGGGCAGGCGCCACTACCGAGAAGGCCCTCTGCCTGATTCCCTGTAGCTTTGCTTCTCACACAGAGGGAACCGCCAGAAGGCCCTCGGAGCTGGACCTCAGTGTCCGGGCTGAATGATGGGGGTGGAGACGCTCCTTCAGGTATACAGGACCGAGGCCGTTTAGGGCTTTCAAGGTCAGCACCAACACTTTGAATTGTACTCGGAAATGTACTGGGAGCACCAAAATGTCTATGGCACCCAAATGATCTGGGGTCTATAATAATAATAATAATAATAATAATAATAATAATGATAATGATAATAATAATTCTACCCCGCCTATCTGGCTGGGTTTATCGTAAACCAAGCCTGATGAGGAACGGTTGAGGGAGCTGGGTATGTTCAGCCTGGAGGAGATAGGCTAGCCATCTTCAAATATCTCAGGGGATGTCACATAACAGATGGAGCAAGCTTGTTTTCTGCTGCTGCAGACGACAGGACCCAAATCAATCGATTCAAGTTACAAGAAAGGAGATTCCGACGAAATATCAGGAAGAGCCTTTCTGACAGTAAGGACTGTTAGGCAGTGGAGGTGGGGTGGAGTCTCCTTCCTTGGAGGTTTTGAAGCAGATGTTGGATGGTCATCTGTCAGGGATTCTTCAGCTGCGATTCCTGCATTGCCCGGGGTTGGACTAGATGACCCTGGGGGGTGTCCCTTCCAACTCTCCAGTTCTGTGATCTCTCTGAAACTCCAGGAGAGCCTGGGAACCAGGAAAGCACTGCATCTTCCATGGCTGATGCCTGAAAGCTTTCGCAGCCAGAAAAGCACCGAGGGGGCGGAAGGAGAAGGGATAATCTACTTGACCCTTTCTTCCTGCAACAATTGTCAACAGGGATCTCTCCGGGCATGTTAACAGCATCACGTGGAAGGTGACGGCCCGGTCAGGCTGATCTGGGACAATGCGCGGCTTTGATCAAAACCACAAACAAACTTTCTCCCTCCTCCAACAACCTCGCAAATGTTTCGACAATTGCTCCACAAAGGCCACACACATAAACACACACACAAGGGCTGCCAAGGTGCCGTTTGGCAGAAGACCCCGAAGCACACATGGGAGGCTGTGGGAGGGAGAGAGGAGGAAATTCTCCGAGCTGACGAGAGCAGAGTATGGTTATCTAGATCGAGCTCTTGCTTGCAGAGAACAAACTCTTGTCAGATCCAAAAAACGAGATGTCTCTGAGCGATTCCTGCTCCTTCCGACGAACTTTGCACAGGAAGTCACGGAGGGAGGGCTTCTTGCTGGTGGCCCTATATGTGCATATATCCCACTTAACGGATAGACACTTGGCCCTCATCAGTAATGGCTTCAAGTTGGGGCCCTTAAAATCCGTTTATTGCCAGCCGCTTTTAATCCCAAGTGTTGGGCTGAATACGTGACTATTTAACAAGGTGCGGCTGGTTTTAAATGGTTTCTCCTTGGTTGTGCAAATTGGTTTTATATGAGCTGTGAAATTGTTTTCAGGCTACTGTTTTCATGGTTCCGTTCCACTGGAATGAGATGTTTCAGTTTTGGTGCCTTCTGTGTGCATGCAAGCTGCCTGGGGAGCTCTCTCCCATGAAATGTGGCACGGGAAAGAGTTAAAATAAGCTAAGAAGATCTCTGCCGGATCAGGGCAACGGGGGCCTATTGAGCCGAGCATCCTAATGTCGTTTGATATTAATATAGATATTGCTGCACGTTTTTCCATGTCTTGCTAGGCAGGATTTGGTTCCCATTGGATGTGAAGGCACAGCAGACTTACGAAGCTAACGAAAGCCTACTGGTTCAAGCCAATGGTCTGTGTAGCCCAGCATCCTGTTCTCACAATGGGGGACGCGGGTGGCGCTGTGATCTAAACCACTGAGCCTCTTGGGCTTGCCGATCGGAAGGTTGGCGGTTCGAATCCCCGTGACAGGGTGAGCTCCTGTTGCTCTGTCCCAGCTCCTGCCAACCTAGCAGTTGGTACGGAAACGCTGTTTACCTTCCCGCCGGAGCGGTACCTGTTTATCTACTTGCACTTTGACGTGCTTTCGAACTGCTAGGTTGGCAGGAGCAGGGACCGAGCAATGGGAGCTCACCCCGTCGCGGGGATTCGAACCGCCGACCTTCTGATCGGCAAGCCCTAGGCTCTGTGGTTTAACCCACAGCACCACTCGCATCCCAGTCAACAGAATATTAAAAAGATTAAAAAGATTAAAAACCTCTCACTGCAAGCAGGACCCACACACAAAAGCGCTCTTTCCACTTGTGAATTCCCAGCATTCTGCAGGTGGCAAACTCTGTTTTGTCCCAAAAAAGGCGAAACGGCCAACTACATGATTAATAAAAGTGTTTTTTTAATATTTCCTTATAGACTGCAGTTTTAATACTATCGCATGTAGGTTTACCTCTGACGGGCTGTGGTACGATATTTTGTTAATGTGACTTCTGTGTATCCCCGTGTTTTTATGCTTTGTTCCTCGCTATGTTTGTTTATATGTCTATATGGGCTTATAGCCGCAATAAAATTTCTGTTCTGTTCTGTTCCCAGCATTCTGCCTCTGACAGGGGCAGTAGAACATAGCAATCCTGGCTAGCAGCCATTGCTTGATCCTGCTCCTCCATGAATTTGTCTGATTTCCAAAGAACAGTCTTGGAGGAGCCCAGTAAAATCTGTGCCAAAAATAAAGAACTCAAAAAGGAGAGGGACAGCATCAGATGCCTTGAAGTTGCCTGTCGACAGGGAGCACCTCGACAGCAGACCAGGCAAGTTCACGGGTCACCTGGTCAGAGCCTTCACCATTATGGCGAGATGTATTATAGTATCATAAAAGTGTAGAACTGGGAGGGACCCCGAGGGTCCTCTAGTCCAACCCCCTGCAATGCAGGATTTTTTTTTGTCCAGTGTGGGGCTCGCACCCACGACCCTGAGAGTACCCTAAGAGTATACCTCTACCACCGGAGTTACATATTTCTGCTCAAGTTAGAGGAGACTTTTCTAAATTTGCATCTGCACACATAAATTAGTGCATGCAAATCTGTGCTTTCTCTTACCGTCTCTTTTAAAAAAGTGGTACATTTCTTCCCTTCTGGAGCTAGGTAAGCTACCCACACCAACAGGATAAAACTGTTGAGTTTCTCGTATCTATCGCTGACTTTTCTTCTTTCTGCGCAAGGCCTAAACAAACGTCCCAAAAGCCTCTCCTCAGTCAAGCGCATTGCCCTGGATCCTCCAATATTTGATATGAGCTGTGTAAATATGCAGGCGCAAATAGTCTGAATTGCTCTGAAAAAAACCCCTCCAAGAGCCAAACACCTTGACTTCCTCTTCGGTGAAAGCGTCACTAAAGGCTGTGCAGAAAATTAGCAGCTCACACAATTTAAAATGCCGGGGGGTTTTTTGTTTTGTTTTTTTGCATGCTATTGTATTTCTGTCAAAGTTGATTGTTCTAGAGCCAAAGGCCACAGCAAGTCCATAATGCAGCCGTACAAAAGTTTAGCGATTCAAACCCTGCAAGAATACTAGGATACATAAGAAGTAAGATTTAATTGAGAGTTAGCGCTCCCGTAGTATTGATGTTCTAGTTTCATTACGTGAGCTTCTTTAAATGATCTCCAATTTGGAAGTGAGAACGAGAGAGAGAGAGACAGACAGACAGACAGAGAGAATAATACATTCATATACAGAAGCTGGTGTTCTCCGAAAGAAGCAGTAAGGAGAAGTCTGAGGAGTGGTATCTCAGATAGGGATGCCAAATTTCAAAAAGTCCAGACACAAAAGATGTTTGTTTTGTTTTGCCCAAAGCTATTGAGCTTTCAGCTGTTGCATTGTTGAGTCAAAATCTACACTACCTACGTGGGCTGCCATACATCCAGATTCTCCCAGACATTTCAGCAAATACTGGAAGACACAGTTTGTTTGAATGCTTAAGGAAGAAGATGTAACCTTCAACTAAAACAAAACAAACAAAAAAACTAAGCCCGTGCTTGGATATGTGAATGCAAATACTATATTATGTATATCTTCTTCTTTAGCTATATGTTCTGCAAGTATAAAGCTTTTGAATGTTTTAGCAAGTGTGTGGATGTTGTTTTAATTTCAAGAAAAGAGCCAGTCTTGCACATAGCTGCAATTTAGCTACTCGGTCAACATCCCAAGTCGAAACAAAATAGAAAATTCTTTCCAGTAGCACCTTAGAGACCAACTGAGTTTGTTCTTGGTATGAGCTTTCGTGTGCATGCACATGAAGAAGTGTGCATGCACACGAAAGCTCATACCAAGAACAAACCCAGTTGGTCTCTAAGGTGCTACTGGAAAGAATTTTCTATTTTGTTTCGACTATGGCAGACCAACACGGCTACCCACCTGTAACTGGAACATCCCAAGTGTTATCTAGTCCATGGGTAGGCAAACTAAGGCCCAGGGGTCGGATCTGGCCCAGTTGCCTTCTGGATCTGGCCCGTGGGTGGTCGGGGAATCACCGCGTGGCTCGGCGTGGATCTGATCGTTCTCCCTGCCCTGCCTAGAGCCGAGAGGAAGGGGGCTGGGTTTTGTTGCTGCTAGCTCCTCTCCAGAGCCCTTTCGCGCGCCGCACATCGTCCCGCCACCGCCAGCCCCTGCCACTCGCATGACACAGGTAAGCAGCCACCTGGGCTCATCCTGTGCTGTGGAGAAGGGAGGGGAGAGTTGGGGTGTGTGTGGCTTACCTGAGTAGAATGTGTCCTTTTATTTAAAATGCATCTCTGGGTTATTTTGTGGGATTTGCAGCTGACAATGCCAGTTTCACAATTTCAGCCGTTGCCCCCTGGCCAGAAGTTCACATAACTTCGATCCTCACAGCCTCTGATCAAACAACGACGTCAGTACGTACAAATATTTTCTGGGGTAAAGTATGAGGGTGCATTCTGGACTCTGGATGCGTTTGGGCTACATTGGTTGCTGAGTTCAAGGGCAGAGTTCGGCCAACACAGCCAATTTCTTCACTCAGTGTTATGTACTGAGTTGAATAGGATCCAGAATGCAGCAGTCTGATTGGTCCTAGAACAACAGGATTCAGAATGCAGCAGTCTGATTGGTTCTAGAACAATAGTATCCAGAATGCCGCAATCTAATTGGTCCTAGAATAGGATTCAGAATGCCGCAGTCTGATTGGTCCTAGAACAACAGGATCCAGAATGCAGCAGTCTGATTGGTCCTAGAACAATAGGATCCAGAATGCAGCAGTCTGATTGGTCCTAGAACAATAGGATTCAGAATGCAGCAGTCTGATTGGTCCAAGAACAATAGTATCCAGAATGCCGCAGTCTGATTGGTCCGCAGGAGCCACCCAATCCAGCTCCAGGTGGAAGTGAATCCGCAACCCGATTGGCATACAGGAGTATCCCGGAATTAGCCAATCATGTGGGGCTCATTGTGTAAATGATGTATATAAAGCAGATGTTTTGGGGAAACTTTTTATTCCTCGCTACTATGAGCTGAATAAAGAGCATGAAATACACACTTGACTCCGCGTATATTTCACTCAGTTTCCTCCAAAACCATATAGGCAGAATTGCACCCGACAATAAAAGGCCACATTCCAGGTGCTCTCAGGGACGAACTGCATGCTCAGAATGCACAAGAAGCTTTGCAGGATCAGACCAGAGCCGGGACCCTTTTCTCACCGTGGCCAACTCAATGCCCCCGGGAAGCCCTCAAAAAGTTGTTTTAAAGTTACTTTAAAAAGTACGTCTGTCTCATTATCTCCCTTTCTTGCGCCACACATGTGCGAACCCTGGTTCAAGCCGCAGATATTTTTATTTGAAAATAGAAATATAATGTGGAACTTTTAGATTGAAGCCCTATTACATATGCACAAAACAGATTTTATATATATATATATATATATATATATATATATATATATATATATATATATATGACCCAGGTGGCGCTGTGGGTTAAACCACAGAGTCTAGGGCTTGCCGATCAGAAGGTCGGCGGTTCGAATCCCTGCGACGGGGTGAGCTCCTGTTGTTCGGTCCTAGCTCCTGCCCACCTAGCAGTTCGAAAGTACGTCAAAGTGCAAGTAGATAAATAGGGACCGCTCCAGCGGGAAGGTAAACGGCGTTTCCGTGCGCTGCTCTGGTTAGCCAGAAGCGGCTTTGTCATGCTGGCCACATGACCCGGAAGCTGTCTGCGGACAAACGCCGGCTCCCTCGGCCTATAGAGCGAGATGAGCGCCGCAACCCCAGAGTCGGACACGACTGGACCTGATGGTCAGGGGTCCCTTTACCTTTACATATATATATATATATATATATATATATATATATATATATGTGTGTGTGTGTGTGTGTGTGTGTGTATAATGTCATTGATGCAATAATTATAATAATGCATTCGTGCTGGATTTATAATGAGTCATCCACATGCCATTCCACTTTTATTATGCAACGCTTCTTGAATGAGAACCCATTATTGCTGCTGCCTGGAGGGGCAGGAAGCTGCGTGGATTGGCAACGAAGCAAGCAGGATTGTGTATAAGCACCCAACATCATCTCTGAGAGAGCCAGTGCTCTCCGAGAACCAGTGTGGTGGCAGTGGCTAGAGTATTAGATTCGGACCTGGGAGATCAGGGTTCAAATCCTCACTCGGTCATGATGAAGCTCAATGGGTGAATTCGCTGCCAGTCACTGCCTCTCAGCCTAACCTCCCTCACAGGGTTGTGAGAGCAAGAACCATGTGTATGCCACCTTCAGCTGCTCGGATATGATTGCAACAAATGAAATGAAGAATCATGAACGCACAATGAAAGGGACATCTGGAGTGGCCCATCGAAGAAGATCAAGGAAGTACATTTTCTGCACACGCACATACTGAACACCATTTCCATTTCTAGGCTCCAGAGGATCTGCTAAGTTTCATTCTGGCTGTGCGTACAAGACCAAAACGGCATTTCCCCTTTTTCAGCTGCACAAATGCTCCTTTCCAGAGAAGCCCCGTGCCTCCTACTTATCAAAACCGAACGGATAAAGTCTCTCCGTCTTTTGGCACAAATCCTTACACCATCAACATGCAACCTGAAAAGTTTTACCTTTATGGCCAAACTGGATGAATGGCAGCAGGAGAGACAGGGTCGGCCTCCCCACTTTCTAACCGCTGAATAAATGTGAGCAAAATAGCAGCAGCGGGGAGGGGGAGAAGCAGGGTGCTTAACCCTTTCACCTTAGGCAACCTTCTCAATCCAAATCCGGCTGCTTTCTCACCTGCCCACTGGCTAAATGATTTCCCAGCCCCTCCCAACCCTGCCTGGCTGTCGGGTTGCGTCAATGGCAAAGGTGCATGTCAGCATCAAGTCAAGAGAATACGATCTGCGTCTAAGATATGAATCGTGGCTGATGCGTCCCGTCTCCCTTCGGGGAATCAGCAATCAAGGATCAGCTTCCGACATCTCTCAACAAATTTCCCCCCCAGGCCTTTGTTTTCCTTGTAGACTTTTGAGCTCGAAAAGCACGCCTGACTGTTAGGGCGAGGATAAAGACCGGGGACTTTCCCAGCTTGCAAAACGAAGCTGAGCTCGCCAAAACAAGCAAACAAGGTGAATTTTAACAGGGAGAAATGCAAAGTACTACACTTGGGCAAAAAAAATGAAAGGCACAAATACAGGATGGGTGACGCCTGGCTTGAGAGCAGTACATGTGAAAAGGATCTAGGAGTCTTGGTAGACCATAAACTTGACATGAGTCAACAGTGTGATGCAGCAGCTGAAAAAGCCAATGCAATTCTGGGCTGCATCAATAGGAGTATAGCATCTAGATCAAGGGAGGTGATAGTACCACTATATTCTGCTCTGGTCAGACCTCACCTGGAATACTGTGTCCAGTTCTGGGCACCACAGTTCAAGAAGGATACTGACAAGCTGGAACGTGTCCAGAAGAGGGCAACCAAAATGGTCAAAGGCCTGGAAACAATGCCTTATGAGGAATGGCTTAGCGAGCTGGGTATGTTTAGCCTGGAGAAGAGAAGGTTAAGGGGTGATATGATAGCCATGTTCAAATATATAAAAGGATGTCATATAGAGGAGGGTGAAAGGTTGTTTTCTGCTGCTCCAGAGAAGCGGACATGGGGCAATGGATTCAAACTACAAGAAAGAAGATTCCACCTAAACATTAGGAAGAACTTCCTGACAGTGAGAGCTGATCGGCAGTGGAATTTGCTACCAAGGAGTGTGGTGGAGTCTCCTTCTTTGGAGGTCTTTAAGCAGAGGCTTGACAGCCATCTGTCAGGAATGCTTTGATGGTGTTTCCTGCTTGGCAGGGGGTTGGACTGGATGGCCCTGGTGGTCTCTTCCAACTCTAGGATTCTATGATTCTATGAAAACAAACTGCTCCAGCCTTCCCCAACCTGGGATGGGAAATGAAGTTCAAAACACCCGGTGGGCACCGGGTTGGAAAAAGCAGCGGAATTCTGTTTATGGCTTCTGAAAACCAGTTCCTGGAAACAGCCTGAGGGGAGAGGGCTCCTGAGTTCGGGTCTTCCTTGAGGGAGAGTCCACAAATGCTATTGGGTGACAGAGAGAGAAGAGGAGGAACTGCTCGTCGCCTCTGTCTTTGCCCACCATCCTGGTGACAACAGAATAAACAATGCAAGGAGGGAGCTGCAGCCCAAGATAGGAAAAGAGGTGGTCGGGGAATACCCAGCTGCTTCAAATGAATTGTCTCCAGGGACTGATGATCTGCACCCAAGAGAGCTTACAGATGTAATCTCAGAGTCCCTGCCTATAATCTTTTGAGAATCCTCGGGGAATAGGGCTGGATCTAGACACATCCAAGAAGCTTTTCAGGAAAACGCGTTGCAAACTTTGTATGAGAAATCGGGTTGGCAAAAACGGAACTCCACAGCGCCATCTGGTGTCGCCGTGTTGTAATTGCATATGCAACACATAAAAAGCGCCTTTCCTTTGCCAATGTAGGTGAGGTTCCTGCAGACTTCAAGGCAAGTGTTGTCCCCATCTTTAAAAAAAGGGGGGGGGGAGAATCCTAGCCACATGCAAGCTCCTAACCAAAAGGCAGAGGAAAAGAGGAAATGGTCTTGCAGCGGACGAACGTCCAGACTGCGGTTTCGCCAGCGAGGCAAAAAACAGCCCAGCACCTTAGTTGCTCTCAACCTCGTGTTTCAGAAAGTAAGCACGTCTCTGCTGCATTACAACCAAGAGCCCCGGGTAGGAAGCAGCGTTCTATCAACATAGATTGCTTGTGCATCTAGTTCCATATTGAGAGAAGAAGAGAAGAGTTTTGGATTTGATATCCCGCTTTTCACTACCCGAAGGAGTCTCAAAGCGGCTAACATTCTCCTTTCCCTTCCTCCCCCACAACAAACACTCTGTGAGGTGAGTGGGGCTGAGAGACTTCAGAGAAGTGTGACTAGCCCAAGGTCACCCAGCAGCTGCATGTGGAGGTTACATTGGTTACATTGACTGCCAGTGGTTGTCCAGTATCTCAGAGCTAGCCTTCTGCATGCAAGGCCGGTGACCTGCCACTGAACTCAAGTCCTTCTGCACAAGGAATGGGCTTCGGAGCCACAATTCTGAATTTTGGGATGGGGGGGGGGAGGTAGGTCTCTTTGTCCCCAGTGATCATCCTCCCTTGCCAACAGGCCATTGGTGACATTTTTCTTCTTCAAAACTTGACAGCTTTCCTGTCAAAGGGTAAATGCAGTTTAAACAGGGTGGGGTGGGGAACACAGACTGGGATTTTGAAGCCAAGAACTTGTAGATGCTAACAACAACAACAACAACAACAACAACAACAACAACAACAACAATAATGGTATTAGGAAGCATTTGGAGAACTGTTTGCAGAGTAGAGTTGGAAATGGTTCAGGAAAGGGCCACCAAAATGATAAAGGGGGTTGGGTGATCTCCCTATGAAGAAAAGTTGCCGCATTTGGGATGTTTAAGTTTAGAGGAAGAACAAGAAGAGTTTGGATTTGATATCCCGCTTTTCACTACCTGAAGGAGTCTCAAAGCGGCTAACATTCTCCTTTCCCTTCCTTCCCCGCAACAAACACTCTGTGAGGTAAGTGGGGCCGAGAGACTTCAGAGAAGTGTGACTAGCCCAAGGTCACCCAGCAGCTGCATGTGGAGGAGCGGGGACGCGAACCCGGTTCCCCAGATTACGAGTCTACTGCTCTTAACCACTACACCACGCTGGCTCTCAGTGTGGAAAGGCAAATAAGAAGCAACACAATGGGAGGCTCTAAAATTACGTGTGGAATGGAGAAAGTGGATAGAGAAAAGCTTTTCTCCAGTTCTCACAGCACTAGAATTTGTGCTATGCGGGTGGGGCTGTGGTCTAAACCACTGAGCCTCTTGGACTTGCAGATCGGAAGGCCGGCAGTTCGAATCCCTGCGGTGGGGTGAGCTCCCATTGCTCTGCCCCAGCTCCTGCCAACCCAACAGTTCAAAAGCACGCCAGTGCAAGTAGATAAGTAGGTACCATTGCGGCAGGAAGGTAAACGGCATTTCCGTGTGATCTGGTTTCCACCATGCGCCAGAAGCGGTTCAGTCCTGCTGGCCACATGACCCGGAAAGCTGTCTGCGGACAAACACCGGCTCCCTTGGCCTGAAAGCGAGATGAGCGCCACAACCCCAGAGTCGCCTTTCACTGGACTTAACCGTCCAGGGCAGGCATAGGCAAACTCCGGCCCTCCAGATGTTTGGGACTACAATTCCCATCATCCCTAGCTAACAGGACCAGTGGTCAGGGGTGATGGGAATTGTAGTCCCAAACATCTGGAGGGCCGGAGTTTGCCTATGCCTGGTCCAGGGGTCCTTTACCTTTTTTTTTTTACCTAGCCTACAAATCTGACTGTTGGAAGATACAGATCAAAGAACATCCTCCTTCACACAGCACAGAGTTGAACTGTGGAACTCTATCCCACAAGAGGCAGTGACGGCCACCAACTAATGGAAGATTGGACAAATTCGTGGAGGAAGAGAGGGCTATTAATGGCCACTAGCCGTGATGGCTATGCTCAGACTCCACAGTTGGAGGCTGCAATGCTTCTGAATAGCAGCTTCTGGAAACCACAGGAGGGGAGAGTTTCTCTTGTGTTCGAATCCTGCTTGCGGACATCTGATTGGCCACGGTGTGTACAGGATGCTGCTCTAGATTGGCCATGGGTTTGAGCCAATTCTTGGGTTCTTTGGCACATAAGATCTTACAACAGACACCCATCTTGAAGCATTCCTCCCTCCCTCCCACAAGTTCTCTCTCTCATTGGTGAACAGACATCTAATAGCTGGTCCACACAGAACTGCATTCTGCTGAAACCTACATCTTTCTGAGACTGGGTTTCTTGCTTGGCTACAAGGAACTGCTGTTGTTGTTTAGTCGTTTAGTCGTGTCCGATTCTTCGTGACCCCATGGACCAGAGCACGCCAGGCAGGCACTCCTGTCTTCCACTGCCTCCCATGTTAGTAGCTTCGAGAACACTGTCCAACCATCTCGTCCTCTGTCATCCCCTTCTCCTTGTGCCCTCCATCTTTCCCAACAGCAGGGTCTTTTCCAGGGAGTCTTCTCTTCTCATGAGGTGGCCAAAGTATTGGAGCCTCAGCTTCAGGACCTGTCCTTCCAGTAAACACTCAGGGCTGATTTCCTTCAGAATGGATAGGTTTGATCTTCTTGCAGTCCATGGGACTCTCAAGAGTCTCCTCCAGAACCAGAATTCAAAAGCATCAATTCTTCGGCGATCAGCCTTCTTTAGGCAAAACAAAATAAAAATTTCTTTCCAGTAGCACCTTAGAGATCAACTAAGTTTGTTCTTGGTATGAGCTTTCGTGTGCATACACATGAAAGCTCATACCAAGAACAAACTCAGTTGGTCTCTAAGGTGCTACTGGAAAGAAATTTTTATTTTGTTTTGACTATGGCAGACCAACACGGCTACCCACCTGTAACTGAAGCCTTCTTTAGGGTCTAACTCTCACTTCCATACATCACTACAATGAACTACTCTTTCCCTAATGGCTTTTCTGCTTTTCCTTTTTTTTAAAAAAAAGGCACCGGTGTGTGTGTGTGGGGGGGATGGGGGGGAGGATATCTTCCAGGCACTTTGCAAACATTAGCTGATGAATCAATCTGCAGAGCAGCCCCCAAGCCTCTTTTATGGCCTCTTGACAGATTCTGCAGCGAAGAAAAGAGATTTATCGATTTTTCTTTTGAGCTTGAGACTCATCCATTACATGCGGCAGGGGCTGCCTGCACTCAGCGCTGCGGGCAGGCGAGGGGAGCGAGGGGGGGGAGAAAAACCGCAATCCACCCCCCCACCCTGCTCAGACTTGCAGGTTGACCAAGCGGCGGCTTTCACTTTCGGAAGTTCCTGGAGCCCGAAAGGAGCAATCAAACCACAGCACTCCCTGGAAGAATGCATTAGGCACCCATTTTCCTTAAGTTTACCGTCAGGTTTCGGTAAAAAAAGAAGAAGAAGAAGGTAAGGGGGGGCTATTCTTCTCAAATGCCACCCCCCGGGGACAGCTTCATCCATCCGGCTACGAGAAGGCTCCGGCTGATTTCCATGGAAGCTCAACACCAAGATAAGAGATGGAGAGAGAGAACGGAAAGGGTAGGGTTCATAGCTGAATGGCAGAAGACAGGGCAGTCTTAAGCATATCCGGCGCCATGGTGCAAAGATCCCTCCGGCGCGCGCCCCCCCCGTTTCACAGAGTTGTTGAACTTTTCCCAGGCATCTGCGGGGATCGTTCTCCTCTCGCAGGGGCTTGGGAAGGAAGCTGCACGTCCGCCAGCCATATACCGTATTTTTTCACTCCATAAGACGCACTTTTTTCCTCCTGAAAAGTAAGGGGAAATATCTGTGTGTCTTATGGAGCGAATGGTGGTCCCTGGAGCCGAATTGAAATTGCCCAGGGGCCAAAAGCAGATAGTGCTTTTTATTTTACAAAGAGAAAAGGGGGTGTTGAAAGGACCCCGCTCAGCAGCTGATCAGCAAGAGATCGGGAGAGAGATAAGAGTCCCGGCTTCCTTTCAGCCCCGCCCCCTTGCCCAGGCCTCCATTGTTGAATGTGCTGCAGAGGGAGGTTGTCTGTTTCCCCAGCTAGATGTGACTGGCTGATTAGATTATCTGCCTGCAGGAAACTGTAGAAAAGGCTCCCTTTCCTTTAGAAGCTGCAGAAATGTGAGTTGAACCCCATAAAAATGGGGCTTTTCCTCTTTGCTTTTCCCCCTTTGCAAAAAAAGCTGCAAAACTTTTAGCTGATCCTAAAAAAAACCAGGGCTTTTAGAAGAGGAAAGCCAGAAAAATATAATTTTTTCTTGTTTCCTCCTCTAAAAACGAGGTGCGCCCTATGGTCCGGTGTGCCCTTTGGAGCGAAAAATACAGTAGTTGGCAGGGTGCAGCTTCCATCCTAAGCCTATGCGGGGATCGCTTTCCTCCTGTGGAGGCTTGGGAAGCAAGCTGCACGCCGGCCAGCCCTATGGTTCGCAGGGCGCAGTTGGTGGGTGTGCAGGAGGGAAAGGGGAGGCCGCCGGCAAAGCCATGCAGCTCCCCCACTTGCTGGGGCACCCCTGAGAGGCCGGCGCCCTGGTGCAATGCGCCATTAAGCCCAATGGGAAAGACGGCTCCTGGCAGAAGATCTCCCTGCCAAGCGGAAGGTTAAGGTGCAATCCCCTGGCATCTACAAGAAGGGCTAAGGGAGACTGAGACCCTGGAGAAGTAGGTTTTTCTACCTCCATCCAATGCCCGCTAAGGGAGATGGTAGGCCTGAACACAGCCCTCAAAGTTGGTAGCCCTCAAGAGCATTGGTAGGCAACCTAAGGCCCGTGGGCCGGATGCAGCCCAATCGTCTTCTCAATCCGGCCCGCAGACGGTCCGGGAATCCGTGTGTTTTTACATGAGTAGAACGTGTCCTTTTATTTAAAACCCATCTCTGGGTTATTTGTGGGGAATAGGAATTCGTTCATTTTTTTTCCTCTTCAAAATATAGTCCGGCCCACCTCATGGTACGAGGGACGGTGGACCGGCCCACGGCTGAAAAAATGTTGCTGACCCCTGCTCAAGAGCATTGTCCTCCACAAATCAGTCTAAACACCTTTAAGAACGTAAAAAAAGACTGATTCTAGGCACCAGAATTTAAGAAGGATGTTGACAAGCTGGAACGTGTGTGCAGAAGAGGGCAACCAAGATGATCAAGGTTTCTGGAAGCCAAGCCTGATGAGGAACGGTTGAAGGAGCTGGGTATGTTTATCATGGAAAAAGAGAAAGGATATGATAGCCACCTTCATATATCTCAAGGGCTGTCCCATGGAAGGCGGAGCTAGCTTGTTTTCACCTGCTCTGGAGGGTAGGACTCGAACCCATAGCTTCAAGCTACAAGCTACAAGACAGGAGATTCCGACGGAACACCGGGAAGAACTTTCTGGCTGTGAGAGCAGTGGAATGAAATCCTTTGGAAGAGAGCAGACTCTCCTTCCTTGGAGGTTTTTAAGCAGAGGCTGGATGGTAATCTGTCATGGATACTTTAGTTGAGATTCCTGTATTGCAGGGGGGGGGGTTGGACTAGATGACCCCTGGCGTCCCTTCCAACTCTTGAATTCTATAATTCCCAGCAACTGATATTCAGGAGCATAATTGCCTTTGACAGTGAAGGCAAAGGTAGCGACCATTAGTCATCTCCTGCATGGATTATAAAATCGTAGAATTGTAAAGAGCTTCTCTGATCCTCTTTTGCAGCCCCCCAGGCTGGAAAGTCATCTCTGCCTCTTGAAAGAACAACACACCATCCCCTAAAGTAAAGCTCCTACCTTGGGGGGGGGGTTCCTGTTTCCTCTCTCCACCTTGGGCAAGGAGACACCTGCCCTGTGCTCCCAGCCTTGCCAGGAAGCTCACTATAGAACCTTGCTCAATAACGTGCTCAGTTACCCAAACCTCACTCGAGCCTGCATCCCACAGCTGAGATTTTGCACTGACAGCAGGGTCACGGTGCCCTGTGCACGAGTCGCCAACCTCGCCGACGGGGTGCGGTGTGGAAAGAGGGGGGGGGCGCGATCCCAGTTCCCAGAGCGATCCAGCCCCCCACCCCCCCGGAGCTCCGCTGCTTTCATGCCGCCGGAGGAACCCAAACCAGTCAAACAGGTTGATTGACATAGGAGGGAAATTGTTCGCAGGAGAGAAAATAAAACCGGAAAGAAAGAAAGAAAGAAAGAAAGAAAAGAAAAGAGATCCCAGGATCATATTAAGTTAGGAACATAAAAGCATAAACAAGAGCTTGCCTGATCAGGAGAACGGCCCATCTAGTCATAGAGTCATAGAATTGCGGAGATGGAAGAATGGGACCCAAGGGTCATTTAGTCCAACCCCCTGCAATGCAGGAATCTTTTTGCCCAACATGGGGCTCGAACCCACATCCTTGGGATGAAGAGTCCCATGCTCTACCGACTGAGCTACCACGAATAAACCCAGCACCTGCTTCTCGCTGTGGCTAGCCAGATGCCCCGATTGGAAACCTGCAAGCAGGATTCGAACACAAGAGGTCTCTCCCCTCTTGCGGGTTCCAGCAAATGGTATTCAGAAGCACTGCTGCCTCCAGCTTTGGAGAAAGAGTGTAGCTGCCATGACTATTAGCCATGAATCGCCCTATCCTCCATGAATTTGAATTAAGAGTCGCAGAATTGTAGAATTGTAGAGTTGGGAGGCCTGCGAGGCAGGGATCTCAACTAAATCTCAACTAATCTCAGCTGAAGCATTAATTAATGAATACTTTAGTTGACCTCAGAATAATAATAATAATAATAATAATAATAATAATAATAATAATAAATGTGACCTCAGAATAATAATCCTTGAAGTCAAACAATGGGGCACAGATTATGTTGCACCAGATCCATGAATAATCTCCTGGTTTGTTTAAAAAAAACACCCTTATTAAATTTTTAATATTTAATAAGGAATGGGGGATTTTTTAAAATAATTTATCTTATAAACCATTGTAAACAGCTATAATCGTTAGTAGGTTTGGAATAACACTTGTAGTTTAATGGCGAATTTTGGACACAATGGAGAGGTAAGAGATTTGGATTATTCTAAAAGATGCGGGAGGAAATGATCAACAACAGGACCCACAAAGGGAAGACCAGGAGATTCTTTGGAATCTTGTTTCTGTGTTGTATGTTGGATATGTGATTGTAAAACTTTAATCTGAAAAACCAAATCAATCAATTAAAAAAGGAGAATAATCTCCTGGTTCCATTGTTTTTAAACTAAATGATCTGATTGTTTTTAAACTAAATGATTTGATTGTTTTAAAACTAAATTCCACTTCATTGGAATTTGGTGCAGAGATTTGGGGACATTTAAACGTTTGCTTCTGCCGTGATTTCCTGACGATGCAAATCACCGCCTCCCTCCACTTGCTATTGGCTGCGGGGGGGGGGGGGGGAGAGATGCAAGAGACACATGTAAGGAGGGAGGAGAAATTTGATTTATTTCACAATCAAAGGCAAGCCAAATGGCCATAGTCCAAAGCAATATGCATTGCAAACAGAAACAGCCATCCTTTTGTACGCTTTTGGTGCCTCTGTTGCTCACTTGGTTAGAGCAGGTTGCTGACAGCACCAAGGTTACAGGTTTGATCCCCATATGGGACAGCTGCATATTCCTACATTGAAGGGGGTTGGACTAGATGACCCAGGGGGTCCCTCTTCCAACTCTATGATTTTATGATTCCGTCAAGATTCGCACTTCCCCGAATTTTGCAATGCAGTTCACTGGCCGAGTGATGCGTGCAAAAAAATGCATCTGTTCGGGTGGAGCGTGCATAAGGATGGAATTATTAGTGAAAAATAGCAGACAAAAAAATTATGATGTTTGGGGGAAATGTGGGGTGCGACCCATGAGAGGCAGACAAGTACAACATTCCTTGTAATGCTAGAGAAGACATGCGAGGGAATGTTTGGTCCAGCCAGTCGAAACTCCCTGTTCCTCCTGGCTGGAGCATCCTTCCGTTTGCATGTGATAAAGGTGGGCGTGACCTAACCTGTCCAGGTAACAAAAGGACAAGTCACGCAGCACCCTTCCCTCTTTTTGACTTCCTTCGTTGTTTGACCAGCTTTTCGCTAGGACTGCTCTGCTAGCTCTCAGTTAGCAGAAGCACTGGGAATATTCCCCCATATGGGGTAGATCCACATGTACATATTTGTAACTATGTCTGCCTTCAGGGATCCAACTGTGAACTGATGTGAGTAAACTTCTTTTATTGACTTTGAATAAGACTGTGGCGTCTTTATTCTTTTAAGAGGGACTCAAGGGAACTTACCAGGAACGTACAATTCAATCTGAGACAGACTGAATTGTATAATACAGTGGACCCTCCAGATATGAATTAAATTCATTCTGGGGGTCTGTCCGCAACCCGAAAAGTCTGTAGGCAGAGGCGCCGCTTCTCCCGCACGGCACACAGAGCGCTTCTGCACATTCGTGGCGAAACCCGGAAGTATACACTTCCAGGTTTGCCGCATTCATAACCCGAAAGTTACATATCCAGAGCGGTACATAACCAGAGGGTCCGCTGTAGTGAGAGGCTCACACGAGCCTGCAACCAGACATCTGCTATGCATGTAAAAAGGGGGTGTAACTCTGCTAAGTAGAGGAACTTGCTAGCACAAGTTAGGAAGTATATTAATAAATGATATATCGTCTCCTGCCATTCTGAACATTCCCACAGAAACTGCTTTGCAAGCTTGTGTACATTATGGCAAAAAAAAAACTGGAGGGAAAAATGGGTCCGCTAGGAAGGACAGAGGTGAGAAGGAACCGAGAGAGCGAGGGGCTGGCGGGAGAACCGCTCTGAAGAAAACGTCACAGACCTTGAAGCCAGGAGGTGCTAGATGATGCCAGAGAGGGGGGAATGCGAGGGAGATTGGCCATTCGACAGGGTGGCTGAAGGAACGGTTTGTTATGTCTGGAGTCTAGACCCCGAGAGGGGAAACTCTGCCAGCTGTGGCCTCCATTGTCGGCGCTGCAGCCTTGGAGACTTGACAGGCCCCAAGGGAGCAAGGACTAGGATGGGGAGGGATTGGAGAGCAACCAGCGGCTCTCCCTATTTGCATCTTCCCAATCTGAGTTCAGTTCTACACACCAGGTTTGCATTAATATATATATATATATCCCTCATGGAAACTCACCAGGTGAACTTCGCCTAACATGCAACTGAACGAGCGATTTTGAAAGAAGAAGAAGAAGAAGAAGAAGAAGAAGAAGAAGAGTTTGGATTTGATATCCCGCTTTTCACTACCCTAGGGAGTCTCAAAGCGGCTAACATTCTCCTTTCCCTTCCTCCCCCACAACAAACACTCTGTGAGGTGAGTGGGGCTGAGAGACTTCAAAGAAGTGTGACTAGCCCAAGGTCACCCAGCAGCTGCATGTGGAGGAGCGGAGACGCGAACCCGGTTCTCCAGATAACGAGTCTACCGCTCTTAACCACTACACCACACTGGCTCTGTGAAATATTACCTACCCCCCACTCCTCGCACTCAAAACAAGACCAGCTGCATTACTTTGGGGGGGACATAGCCGAGTCTTCTGTCCCAAATGGCAGTGATTCTCTGAGGTTTCAGGTAGGAGTCTTTCTACCTCCTGCCTGGAGATGCTATTGGAGATTGAACTTAGGACCTTCTGCATACCTTTCGAAAACCATCAGCGACCTTTCGCACAGGCCTACCCCTCCCCCCATATCTCTGTTCAGATTTCGGTAGGATTTCAGCCATGCATTTATTGTGTATCCAGAGAAAATCTGTAGCCTTTGCAAACTCCGCTATCATTGCCACAGGGAGCCTTTGACAAGAGATAATGATGGCCCCAGGCACGCGGGTGGCGCTGTGGTCTAAACCACAGAGCCTAGGGCTTGCAGATCAAAAGGTTGGCGGTTCGAATCCCCGCAACAGGGTGAGCTCCTGTTGCTCAGTCCCTGCTCCTGCCCACCTAGCAGTTCGAAAGCACATCAAAGTGCAAGTAGATAAATAGGTACCGCTCCGGCGGGAAGGTAAACGGCGTTTCCGTGCACTGCTCTGGTTCACCAGAAGTGGCTTAGTCATGTTGGCCACATGACCTGGAAGTTGTCAACAGTGTGATGCAGCAGCTAAAAAAGCCAATGCAATTCTGGGCTGCATCAATAGGAGTATAGCGTCTAGATCAAGGGAGGTAATAGTACCACTATATTCTGCTCTGGTCAGACCTCACCTGGAATACTGTGTACAGTTCTGGGCACCACAGTTCAAGAAGGATACGGACAAGCTGGAACATGTCCAGAAGAGGGCAACCAAAATGGTCAAAGGCCTGGAAACGATGCCTAATGAGGAACGGCTTAGGGAGCTGGGTATGTTTAGCCTGGAGAAGAGAAGGTTAAGGGGTGATATGATAGCCATGTTCAAATATATAAAAGGATGTCATATAGAGGAGGGAGAAAGGTTGTTTTCTGCTGCTCCAGAGAAGAGGACACGGAGCAATGGATTCAAACTACAAGAAAGAAGATTCCACCTAAACATTAGGAAGAACTTCCTGACAGTGAGAGCTGTTCGGCAGTGGAATTTGCTGCCAAGGAGTGTGGTGGAGTCTCCTTCTTTGGAGGTCTTTAACTGGAGGCTTGACAGCCATCTGTCAGGAATGCTTTGATGGTGTTTCCTGCTTGGCAGGGGGTTGGACTGGATGGCCCTTGTGGTCTCTTCCAACTCTATGATTCTATGATTCTATGACCCGGAAGCTGTATGCCAGCTCCCTCGGCCAGTAAAGCGAGATGAGCGCCGCAACCCCAGAGTCGTCCGCGACTGGATTTAACTGTCAGGGGTCCCTTTACCTTTACCTTTAATGATGTCTCCAAATGGCTCAAAAGTACCCTCCCACGTTTAATTTGAGAGGGGGGAGGCACCTCTGTGCCTTAGGTACTGGAAATTTAGGAAACACTCCCCCCCCCTGAGTCTTTGCTTGACATCAGACAAGTCATTAACTAGACCTGAACTTGCAATTAAACTCTGGTTGATTAATTGCAGCGATTTAATCAATTAAAGCTTGAAGGAGCAACATCAGAGCCTCGTTACTTTGTGCTCCGCTGATTGCACTTTTCTGGGCGGCATCTCGGCGAGCGCCATGCGAATAGCTGAACCGACACTTGCAACACGGAGGTAGTGAGCACTCCGAGGGTTGACTGACGTCCCTCCTGTCCGTCCCTTGCTGCCCATTTAAAATTTAAACAAAATAAAAAATCCTTCCAGTAGCACCTTAGAGACCAACTACGTTTGTTCTTGGTATGAGCTTTCGTGTGCATGCATACTTCATCAGATACACTGAAACAGATGTCACCAGATCCTTATATATAGTGAGAGAGTGGGGAGGGGTATTACTCAGAAGGGTGGTGGGAATGGGTGATTGGCTGATAGGTGTGGAAAACCTGTTGACGACTGTTAAGGACTGCAATTGGTCTACAGCAGGGGTGGCCAACTTCCAAGAGACTGCGATCTAATCACAGTTAAAAACTGGCAGTGATCTACCCCCCTTTTGGGGGGTTCAGGTCAAATTTGCTGAGCTTTTTTTAGGAAGGAAAGTCCTGTTTTTTGGGGTTCATGTAAAAGTTGTTGAGCTTTGTTCAGACCAGGTCTCTCCATGGTTTTAAGTTTGGTAATGAGTTGCAATTCAGCAACTTCTCTTTCCAGTCTATTTCTGAAATTCCTTTGTATTAAGACAGCCACTTTGAGATCTTGTATAGAATGTCCTGGGAGATTGAAGTGTTCTCCTACTGGTTTCTCTGTCTTGTGATTCCTGGCATCAGATTTATGTCCATTTATCCTTTGGCGTAGGGTTTGGCCTGTTTGTCCAATATAGAGAGCTGAAGGGCACTGTTGGCATTTGATGGCATACACAATGTTAGAAGATGAGCAATTAAATAGTCCTGAGATGGTATGTTTGATGTTGTTGGGGCCAGTATTCCCACCACCCTTCTACACTCTCACTGTATATAAGGGTCTGGTGACTTCTGTTTCAGTGTATCTGAAGAAGTTTGCATGCACACGAAAGCTCATACCAAGAACAAACTTAGTTGGTCTCTAAGGTGCTACTGGAAGGAATTTTTTTATTTTTTATTTTGTTTTGACTATGGCAGACCCACACGGCTACCTACCTGTCATTTAAAATTTGCCAGGGTTCGACTTTCACGCACCAATGGTTGACGCTGGGCCTGCCTGCTCCGCTGGACTTAATGAGCCTCTTTATTACCCATTACTTTCACCCCCGGAAGAATTTTAATTACTTGCTGACTTCCAGCAGCCTTTTAATTCTCAACATTCTTTCTGGGAAACAGAACACACAGCGCGCAGAGCAGGATTTCCTTTCTGCCTAAAGCCCTGTTCTCCAAACTCCTTACGAACATAAGGACACATGGCAAACCTGCTTGATGAGAGCAGTTTCCACCTTGCCCAGCCCCATTCACACAGTCAGTGGTGGAGTGTTCCCTGCCGCTGCCCAGGGAGGGGCGCATCACTGCAGTGACCTCCAGCCACTGGCCAGACAATTTTTAAGGGTTTCATCAGGAAGAAATTTCTGACAGTAAGCGCTACAGTGGTACCTTGGTTCTCAAACTTAATCCGTTCCAGAAGTCCGTTCCAAAAGCAAAGCGTTCCAAAACCAAGACGCGCTTTCCCATAGAAAGTAATGCAAAATGGATTAATTCGTTCCAGACTTTTAAAAACAAGCCCTAAAACAGCAATTTAACATGAATTTTACCATCGAATGAAACCACTGAACCACTGAACTGGGTATGTTTAGCCTGGAGAAGAGAAGGTTAAGGGGTGATATGATAGCCATGTTCAAATATATAAAAGGATGTCATATAGAGGAGGGAGAAAGGTTGTTTTCTGCTGCTCCAGAGAAGCGGACACGGGGCAATGGATTCAAACTACAAGAAAGAAGATTCCACCTAAACATTAGGAAGAACTTCCTGACAGTAAGAGCTGTTTGACAGTGGAATTTGCTGCCAAGGAGTGTGGTGGAGCCTCCTTCTTTGGAGGTCTTTAAGCAGAGGCTTGACAGCCATCTGTCAGGAATGCTTTGATGGTGTTTCCTGCTTGGCAGGGGGTTGGACTGGATGGCCCTTGGGGTCTCTTCCAACTCTATGATTCTATGATTCTATGATAAAATGAAAGCAATAGACATAGAATTGCAGTCCATCCATCCATCCATCCATCCATCCATCAGAAGCTGAACTGGGTTCCACACAGTCACAAAAACAAAACAAAATGAGCCGCGAAAACTAAAATGCAAAATAAATAGCAAAAACAGACAGACCTCGGTGTAACACTCAAGACGGAAGTGTGGCACTCAAAACGGAGCACGTTCAGCTTCCGAAAAAAGTTCACAAACCGGAAAACATACTTCCAGCTTTGCAGTGTTTGTCTTCCAAGTTGTTTGAGCACCAAGGGACCACAATATTTGACAGTCGATGCTTTAGCTGAGATTCCTGCATTGCAGGAGGTTGGACAAGATGACTAGACAACAGAAGTAAAAAAAAAAAAAATCAATTTTGCTCATCTTCCTAAACATCACAAACAAGCCAAATGCACATTTAATTTCTATTAATTTAAGTTCTTCCCGATTTTGAGTCGGAATCTCCTTCCTTGTAACTTGAATCCATTGGTTTGAGCAGCAGAAAACAAGCTTGTTCCCTCTTCCGCAGGGCAGCCCATCAGATATTTGAAGACGACTAACATATCTCCTCTTCTCCAGGATAAACATCCCCAACTCCCTCCACTGTTCCTCATAAGGCTTGGTTAACAGACCCTTGAGCATCTCGGTCGCCCTCCTCTGCGCACGTTCCAGCTTCTTCCAGGAAGGAAAACCATTAAGTGGTCCACCCAGACTTCCAGCGATTTTCAAGTGGTCCATGGCAGAGGCATGAAGTGGGAGGAGCAAAGACAGGTATGCATGCGCAGTCTCTGGTTGCTTGGAAAACACCCTGGAGAGAAGGAGACACAGGCAGCTGTGCAGAGGCAGGGACATTTAGTCTCCACAACTGCTTCATGGGGGGAAAGACCTGTCAGAGATAAGCTGCAGTGCTCATTCTGTGTCCAGGCCAGCTGTCTACCAGCTCCATTTGGTACACCAGCTGAGACCCTACCTGCCCGCAGACTGTCTCGCCAGAGTGGTGCATGCTCTGGTTATCTCTCGCTTGGTCTACTGCCATGAGCTCTACGTGGGGCTACCTTTGAAGGTGACTTGGAATCTACAACTAATCCAGGGTGCAGCAGCTAGACTGGTGACTGGGAGTGGCCACCAAGACCACCTAACACCGGTCCTGAGAGATCTGCATTGGCTCCCAGTACATTTCCGAGCACAATTCAAAGTGTTGGTGCTGACCTTGAAAGCCCTAAACTGCCTTGGTCCAGTATATCTGAAGGAGCGTCTCCACCTCCATCGTCCAGCCCAGATACTGAGGTCCAGCGCCGAGGGCCTTCTGGCGGTTCCCTCACTGCGAGAAGTGAGGTTACAGAAACCAGGCAGAGGGCCTTCTCGGTAGTGGCGCCCGCCCTGTGGAACGCCCTCCCATCAAATGCCAAGGAAACAAGCAACTATCTGACTTTTAGAAGGCATCTGAAGGCAGCTCTGTTTAGGGACGTTTTTAATGTTTGATGTTTTATCGCTGTTTTATTATTATTAATAATATTCTGTTGGGAGCGGCCAAGAAACCCAGCGAGATGCGTGGGGTATAAATAACATATTATTATAATAAATCATTATAGGCCTGTTGTAAGGGACTGGCTGGACAACAGCAAGTGATGGGAGGTGCCAGCCAAGGAACCCCCAAGGGGAATCCCAAAGGAGGAAGGCTCAGAGCCTGGGGATTGACGGTGGGAGACTTAGGAGAGGTCAGAAGGAGAAGATTGGAAGGAGGTGATGGGTGCTGAAGAGACGACAGGATTTCGTGAGCAGGAGGAACCTGTGACAGGGAGCAGTTCAGACTCTGAGGCTGAAGCAGAGGAGGGGGGTGTTAAGAGACCGCCGAAGAATCCCGGGAGTCTCCCTCTCCTGCTGTGACAAGCTCCCATCCCTCCTGGTCTCCAATAACGCGAAGAATAATGAGGAGAGCAGAACAGATGGCAAAGGTGTGCTTGGGAAACATCTGGCAGAGGAGGAGCCTTAGAAAGGGTGGAAGGAAGGCACCTTCATTTCTGGCAACTGCTCTATAGTGGCAAGACCAGGCATCCCCAAACTTGGCCCTCCAGATGTTTTGGGACTACAATTCCCATCATCCCTGAGCACTGGTCCTGTTAGCTAGGGATAATGGGAGTTGTAGTCCCAAAACATCTGGAGGGCCGAGTTTGGGGATGCCTGGGCAAGACCTACTGGGGAAGGCTTGCTGAGTTGGATTCAAGGCATTGCCTTGAATAAAGAATAACTTCAACAGACCCTCCAAGTGTCCCTGTTTTCCAGGGACAACCCCAGATTTACAGAAGCTATCCCGGTTACTGATCTGATCCTGGAACGTTCCTTCTTCTCGTCGGAGAAATGTTGGAGGGTATGGAGTTATGCGAGCCCCGGGCCAAGGAGATAAGTAACTATACAACCTTTAGAAGAAATCTGAAGGCAGCCCTGGATAGGGAAAGTTTTTAATGTTTAATGTTTTATTATGTTTTTATATATGTTGGAAGCCGCCCAGAGTGGCTGGGGCAACCCAGTCAGATGGGTGGGGTATTATTATTATTATTATTATTATTATTATTATATAGGAAATCCCTATGTTCATCAGAGAAATGTTGAAGGATCTGCTTCACTGACAACTGACTGTTTCTTTGTCCTGACCTGCTTGTGAACCAAACCCTGACACCTGTGTGGATCCTGTTTTGCTAACAAAGGGTTAACTCCAACTCGTTGGTGTGATTTATTGCTGCTCGCTCCCGACCGAAACAGTTCGTATATCTACGAAGGATACTGACAAGCTGGAACGTGTCCAGAGGAGGGCAACCAAAATGGTCAAAGGCCTGGAAACAATGCCTTATGAGGAACAGCTTAGGGAGCTGGGTATGTTTAGCCTGGAGAAGAGAAGGTTAAGGGGTGATATGATAGCCATGTTCAAATATATAAAAGGATGTCATATAGAGGAGGGTGAAAGGTTGTTTTCTGCTGCTCCAGAGAAGCGGACACGGAGCAATGGATTCAAACCACAAGAAAGAAGATTCCACCTGAACATTAGGAAGAACTTCCTGACAGTAAGAGCTGTTGGACAGTGGAATCTGCTACCAAGGAGTGTGGTGGAGTCTCCTTCTTTGGAGGTCTTGAAGCGGAGGCTTGACAGCCATCTGTCAGGAATGCTTTGATGACGTTTCCTGCTTGGCAGGGGGTTGGACTAGATGTCCCTTGTGGTCTCTTCCAACTCTATGATTCTATGATTCTACAAGAACCTGCACGTAGCTTTTAAAGATGCCCTGCCCACACTGATCGGCTTTTAAGAGAGGACAGCTTTAGTCAAGAATCAGGGAATCCGCTCGAAGACATTAACAGGTCTATCGGGGTGAGCATCCCCTTTGCAAAAGATGCTTCTGGGAAGCCACAAATGGGACGTGCAGACAAGGGACCCACCCTTGTTTGTTTGTTCGCCCCACAGCGAGCGGTATTTATGATGAATAGACTTAATTGAAAACATCTACCAATTAGCCCCTCCAGGCCCCGGTTGATTTCTTCGAAAAGTAATAGGCTTCTAAACCTTCCCCCACCCCCACCCTTTTTTCTTCTTGGCTATTTCCAGCTCTGGGCTATACCCAAATAGCCTCAGAAGCAAAGAAACCATTAGAGATCTCTCTCTATATATAAATGTTCCCATTGTGTGCGCGGCGGACACCGATGTTCTCCGTAACCGCTGGACCAAAGCGCATCAAATTTAGGACACAGCGTAACATGACCATCAAGGAAGGATCTGGCATAATAAAAATTCAAAAAACACACATCTATCATGCCTAAAATATAGAATAAAGGCAAAAAAAATGGCGCACACATTACGTGTCACCAGCAACAGAACTGAAGACTTTGAACAACAACCAATAGAAAGGCTCATTGCAGGGCAGCATCACAGACTGTGCGCCAACCAAAAAACCTCCCTAACCTCAGTCCTCCATTTTCCTGTGTGCAACCACCAGAGGAACCGACAGCAGGGAAAGCCACCATTAAACTCCCTAGCCCCAGCCTCTGCACTCTTACCGCACTCAGAAAAGATTCCCCAAAAAACAGTTAAGAGGAAGGCCTAAACTACTCTTAGTAGTTTCAGCTCCAGGCAGGAAAAGGTTTTTAGGCCCGGGCCATACCATTCCGTATGGCGGGGGGGGGGTGTAGGATGAGAAAGCTCAGCAACTACGGTATGCTTCGCTCCCTATCCTGTCTCCACACACAATCCTTTCTGCACTGCTGTATCGCTTTACACACGGAACTCCAGTTATCAGAAGAGGAAAAAGCGCCGCGCACAAATGTATAAGGACCCTACCAGTTTCCCATCACCCCTCCTTGCATCGTTATGGTCCCTTTAATAGGAGTATAGCATCTAGATCAAGGGAGGTAATAGTACCACTGTATTCCGTTCTGGTCAGACCTCACCTGGAATACTGTGTCCAGTTCTGGGCACCACAGTTCAAGAAGGATACTGACAAGCTGGAACGTGTCCAGAGGAGGGCAACCAAAATGGTCAAAGGCCTGGAAACGATGCCTTATGAGGAACGGCTTAGGGAGCTGGGTATGTTTAGCCTGGAGAAGAGAAGGCTAAGGGGTGATATGATAGCCATGTTCAAACATATAAAAGGATGTCATATAGAGGAGGGTGAAAGGTTGTTTTCTGCTGCTCCAGAGAAGCGGACACGGGGCAATGGATTCAAATTACAAGAAAGAAGATTCCACCTAAACATTAGGAAGAACTTCCTGACAGTAAGAGCTGTTCGACAGTGGAATTTGCTGCCAAGGAGTGTGGTGGAGTCTCCTTCTTTGGAGGTCTTTAAGCGGAGGCTTGACAGCCATCTGTCAGGAATGCTTTGATGGTGTTTCCTGCTTGGCAGGGGGTTGGACTGGATGGCCCTTGGGGTCTCTTCCAACTCTATGATTCTATGATTCTGACCCCAGGCTCAAAAACAGGAGCTTCCAGAATACTCTCGGGGTCAGGAGAAGTTTAAAAAGCAAACAAAAACAAAAAAAAACACCACAGCAACGCGTGGCCGGGCCAACTAGTATCTTATGAAAAGGAGGGAGAAGGCTTTGCATCTGTGCACTGATCAATGAGGGTTAACACACAATTGCGTAAACAAACCTCTTCCCAGCACAGCTTAGGAATCTGAACCCACCGGATACCTGTACTTTTAAGTATTTGCACACATTCTGCCAAACAATCCCTTTTTTTCAACATTTCTTCCCCCTTAGTCCCACTAACAATTAGTGGACACGATCACTTTAAAGTCATCAACTCAGCTGCTACCAGCAGGCAGGGAACAGGTGTTTTTTTTAACCGCACAGTGAATTTAGGCAGAAAAGAGGAAGAATAGCTTATAATTTCTTACTGGTGTTGTGCACTTATGCCACCCTCTAGATCCTTGCAGATCAATTTATACCTTGGAGAACTTATGTGTTAATATTTGACAATACTGGCGTCAATCTGTTGTACAATTAAAACTTAATGAGCTGCTAAATCGTTCGAATCGTAGCTATTCACCGAATTGTTGGAACTGAATTATTCATACGTGCTGGTGTTTATTGCCAAACCTTTTAATTTTTGAAACAAAATAGAAAATTCTTTCCAGTAGTACCTTAGAGACCAACTGAGTTTGTTCTTGGTATGAGCTTTCGTGGGCATGCACACTTCTTCAGATACACTGAAACACTTTTAATTTTTGTCCACGTGTTGGAAGCTGTTGGAAGCCCAATCTTACAGGACCGCTGCAAATAATTTATTATTATTAATAATAATAATAATAATAATATTTTCAAATGTTTTAACTGGGTTTTTAAAAAAGTTTTCATGGTTTTGTTTAATTATCGATGTGTATATTTATTAGTTGTTATTGCGTTTCTATCCCAACTTTCCTCCAAGGAGCTCAAAGTGGCATCCTTTCTCCCTGTCTCTAGCCTTACAACAACCCTGCGAGGCAGGTTAGGCTAACAGACTGTGACTGACCTAAGGTGATAGCCCTGAGCAACTTTCGGAGGAAGGGCAAAGAATGTAAATAAATAAATACAGGGTGGAATTCAGTGCAGACAGAACAATCTCCCCTTCCATCCCTGCCTACTGTCCTGGAGCAGTGGAGTCTCCTGACACACACCAAATCTGGGGAAGGTGCACAGGGTTACATGGGGGGGGGGAGAGAAGCAGGGAAGCCCCTTTGGGATTCCCAGGTAGCTGAATCTGGCCCAAAATTGTTTCTTAAATGCATTTGTTGCTTCATAGAATTGTAGAGTTGGAAGGGATCCCCAAAGGTCCTCTAGTCCAACCCCCTGCTGCAATGCAGGAATCTCAGGTAAAGCAACCATGCATCCAACCTCTGCTTAAAAACCTCCAAGGAACCCAGAGATGGAAAAAGAAACAATCCCAGATTTAGGTTTGATGAGGCCCTAAGCTACTGAAGGTAACGAGGCCCTTTATATGTCCAGCTGTCCTTTGTCAACAACAAAATGTCGCTGTTTTGTGTGTGTAGAATATATGCTATATGGTCATTTATGGACCTAATAGGTATCTCAAGCCATTTGCAAATGTTGCCATTCAACCAGTCCATGCAGAATGTCGGCACCCTATATATAGAAAGGAGCAAACCAGTGATATTTTAGGGAGAAGGCTAGCAGGCGGGGCCCATGACTTACATCATAGGAGCCTACACAACACAAAACACTGTTGCTGCATGTAGGTTTTATTTTATTTGTTTTTTATCTTATATTTTGGAAATGTACGTCCAGGTTTTTTCCCTTTACATTTTTTTGGGGGGCCCCAAGAGAGTGGGGCCCTAAGCGAGAGCTTGTTTAGCTTACATGTAAATCCGTTTGGCCAAACTGCGGGAGGCAGTGGAAGACAGGAGTGCCTGGCGTGCTCTGGTCTATGGGGTCACGAAGAGTCGGACATGACTGAACAACTGAACAACAAAATCCGGCACTGATCCCGGCTGGGGAAGAATGGCAAACCAAGCTGATGAACTATGCCAAAATGGCAAAATTAAGCGGAAAGCTCAGGAACCAAGAAGACAAGAACTTTAAAAGAAGAATGGGAAAGATTTATAATTTATTTAGGAGACCATTGTAAGCAGATGAAAACATCGGCAGGATTTTAATCTCACTTGTAAGGTTACAAAAATTATGGATACAGTAATTCAGATGGATTTTAAAAAGGTGGATAACGGATTGATATGCAGTTGTAAATGTTGATATCAGGACCCATGGAGGGGAAGTCTTGAGATTCAGAGCAATCTCTTTATATGGATTTGCAATTGATTTGGTTGTACATTTATTTATTTTTTTAAAAACCAAATAAAAATTATTTTTTAAAAAACACAAAACCTTCAAGGAAGGAGAGCCCACTGCCTCCCAAGGGAGACCTGTTCCACTGTTGAGCCGTTCTCAGTGTCAGAAAGTTCTTCCCGAAATTTAGTCAAAATGTTGGCCATCTGCCAGAGATTCTTTAGCTGTGATTCCTGCATTGCAGGGGGGGGGGGTGGACTAGATGACCCTCTGATCCCTTCCGACTCTAAGATTCTATGGAATCGCCTTTGTTGTTACATGAGATTTGCAAAGCGACTTATAAAGTCAGTTATTTGTGTTTGTTTTTTTTTAAATGCCAGCTTATGATATAAGTCTTTGAAAAAACAGCTTCTCCAGATCTAACATTTTCTAGAATACTCCAGACCAGCTACAACTCCCGTGCTGGCTGTGCTTGATGGGAGCTGCGGTCTCAAACATCTGAAGGGCATCAGGTTGGCGACAGCTGTCCCAGGCAATCATTTTCTGCTAAAGATGCCAGCCTTAGGATGTGACCGCAGAACTTCAGAAGATGAAAATCCACACGGAGCTGCAATTGTGTGGCACACACAGCTCTCCTGTAAATCTGACATCAGGAATCACAAGACAGAGAAACCAGTAGGAGAACGCTTCAGTCTCCCAGGACATTCTATACAAGATCTCAAAGTAGCTGTCTTGTTACAAAGGAATTTCAGAAATAGACTGGAAAGGGAAGTTGCTGAATTGGAACTAATTACCAAACTTAAAACCATGGAGAGACCTGGTCTGAATAGAGACATTGGATTCTTATCTCATAATACACAATAAAGCTATTTTTAGCCATCTCACCCCTTGCTTTTTCCTGTAGACCAGGCATGTCCAACAGGTAGATTGTGATCTACCGGTAGATCACTGGACATCTGTGGTAGATCACCAGTAGATCAGTAGCTCCCCCCAAAGAAGCTAAAAAACTTTGGATCCCTAAAAAAAACTCAACATCTTTGCCCTGCACCACTAAAATGACCCAAACCAACAAAAACAGGGCTCAATGTCGCTTTCCTCCTCCCTAAAGAAGCTCAACAACTTTTACATGAACCCCAAAAAACAGGGCTTTCCTTCCTAAAAAAAGCTCAGCAAATTTGACCTGAACCCCCCAAAAGGGGGTAGATCACTGCCAGTTTTTAACTGTGATTAGATCGCCGTCTCTTGGAAGTTGGCCACCCCTGCTGTAGACCAATTGCAGTTGTTACAGGTTTTCCACCCCTATCAGCCAATCACCCATTCCCACCACCCTTCTGAGTCATACCCCTCCCCACTCTCTCACTATATATAAGGGTCTGGTGACTTCTGTTTCAGTGTATCTGAAGAAGTGTGCATGCACACGAAAGCTCATACCAAGAACAAACTTAGGGTAAAGGGGCCCCAGACCATTAAACAACCTTAAACCAATGACTTCCATTCTTCTCTTTCCATGGTTCATTTTGCATACCATAAAAAGGTAAAGGGACTCCTGACCGTTAGGTCCAGTCGTTTCCGACTCTGGGGTTATGGTGCTCATCTCGCTTTACTGGCCGAAGGAGCCGGCGTACACAGGTCATGTGGCCAGCATGACAAAGCTGCTTCTGGCGAACCAGAGCAGCGCACGGAAACACCGTTTACCTTCCCGCTGGAGCGGTACCTATTTATCTACTTGCACTTTGACGTGCTTTCAAACTGCTAGGTGGGCAGGAGCTGGGACCGAGCAACGGGAACTCACTCCGTCGCGGGGATTCGAACTGCCGACCTTCTGATCAGCAAGCCCTAGGCTCTGTGGTTTAACCCACAGCCCCACCCACTTCCCATATAACAAACTTAGTTGGTCTCCAAGGTGCTACTGGAAGGAATTTTAAATAATTTTTTATTTTGTTTCAGCTCTCCTCTGTTTGTTTCGCTACTAATGCCTCGATTTCACATCAATATCGCGCTAGTCAAGGACTGCTTGATAGAGGGAAGAGAGAATTCCCTGCATTCCCTGCCGAGATGCAGAAGCAGTCGAGGGAATGCTAATGGAGGTGCAAAATAAAGCTTTGCTTGAGAAGGGAGTTGAAAGGAGGAGGAGGAGGAGGTAGGAGATACAGAAGAGGCAGGGAAAGCTGGAATGTGAAGGAAGGAGGGAAAGAAAGAGAGAGAGAGGAATCAGAATTGTAGAGTTGGGAGGGACTATGAGTTGGGAGGGACCATGCAGAAACCACTCACCCAACATGGGGCTCAAACCCACAACCCTGAGATTAAGAGTCTTGTGGCTTTCCATCCGAGAGTCTCATGCTCTACTGACTGAGCTCCCCCAGGTCAGTCCAGGGAGAGGGCAACCGGAGAAGGAGGGATACGGGGAAGAAATTTCATTCAGTTCACACTAAATTGCACTTTCCAGAATAAGATGCGTAACCCTCCTTCCACAATTGCACTTCCCCGAATTTTGCAACACAGATCTCCAGCCAAGTGCAAGAATTCATTCAAAAACACACACACACACACACACACACACACACACACACACCAGGGTAAAGCATGCATAAAACCACAAATACATATGTGTGTGTGTTTTAATGATCCGAATAGAGTGAAAGATTCTGAGTCACAGGGCCGTGAAGAATGCAGGAATGCCAACTTGGCCCCATAACCGTTGGTGCCCAGGGCCGTGGGTGCCATGCAGCGTGCATAGCCCTGGCCCTGAAATTTGTGGGTGCCCGGCCCCTTCATGGGTAATTGTGTGGGTGCTTGGGCACCCAGGGCCCCAGGGAGTTAACACCTATGGGAGACTGTGTGTATAAACTGAACAGTTTGTTTTTTGGGTTGTTGTCTTCCCAATGTTGTTCACACAATTCTTTTACAGATCATAAACACTGTATTGAGATGGAAGATGCATTTAGCTCTCATAGAGAATAGTGATGGGCTCCTTTTGTATCTCCACGCCTCGTCCTATTTTCAGGTTATCAGAAGCAGCGTCCGATTTATGAGAATTGCACAAACTAAAAAAACACACTGTCTGAAAAACTTGGTGTCTCCCAAATCCACTGCAAATCCCTTTCAGTGGGTGAACTCAAAGTTCCAGTCTGAAGGGATTATGATCTACCCACTGCCAAGACATGCTAGCATAATTTTCCAAATTTCCATTCCCATTTTGTTGCTTTTCCTGAAAGAAGCAATAGTGCCAAAGCACTGAGATATTTTTAATTTCTATCTACCTATCTATCTATCTATCTATCTATCAGAACGAAGGAGGCATTCAGGGTGAGTTCCTGCACCTCTTTTTCTAGAAAAATAGCACTGTTACCTAAATTTTTTACAAACCAGAGTATGAAGGATCTTGACTATTGGGTGGATGCAGGGTGTGTGTGTGTGTGTGTGTGTGTCTTCTAAATGTCCAAAATGCCAGAGCTTCCAAACTATATAGATTGTGTTATGCTTATATGGGTGCTAAATAACAGCCATCCACATTCTGCAATTCTTCTCTCTTCAGATGTCGCTGGGACCCATAAATCTCCCCCCCCCCCCCGTCTCGAAAATATGTTGGCCTCCATCCCTGCCTCCAAGGCTGTTATGATATCCACTTCTAGGCAGAGGAACACAATACATATATACCGATCCTTAGATAACCCAGCACTTTAATTCCACTCAGTTGCTATTTCGACCGGTGTTTGAGTTTGGAGGAGAGAGAGCTTTTGCTAAACTAACAACTCGGAAGAGCATAAGGAGTACTAAAGGGCCCCATCTAGTCCAGCATCCTGTTCTCACAGTGGCCAACCAGGGAAACCCACAAGTAGGATTTGAGCAGGAGAACCTTCCCAGAAACTGATGTTCAGAAGCATTTCTGCCTCCGACAGTGGTGACAGACCGCAGCCCTTATGGCTAGGAGCCATCAACGGCCCTGTCCTCCATGTATTTGTATAACCCAGGCATCAAGGCTGGTGGCCACCATTGCCTCCTGTGGCAGTGAGTTCCACAGTTTAACTCAATTAAGTTAACTCAAAGGTTCGTCCCCTTGGCATTCCATGGACTACATATTGATTTGAGATGGGTGTTAAGAGGCTCAAAGAGGCACGCTATCTATATATGAGGACAGGTAGGTCCCTCAAGGTTCTTTTCTTCGCTTGAAAGCAGCAGTGTGGGTTGCATGAGGACCGGCCCCTTGAGAGGGGGAGAGTTTAACGCTTTCCCTTGCGCCGATTCTCAGATTCAAGCCCTTCCTTCCAGCTGCAAGGGGAGCAAGGAAGAAACAGGTAGAAGTACCTTGTCTTGAAACCAAACCAAACCCAGAGTTAATAGTCTTCCTCTTTGGCAATCATTCGTAGCCAAGTAAGATTGTCTTCCATAAACACGGTTTTAACAATGAGTCCATAAGTGACTGTGGAGGCCAATTCTGGACCCACACGTCCTTCCACAGTGGGGACATCATTAGCCAGGAGGGGGGAAAGGGTTAACCCCCTGGTCCCCACAGTTTCTCTCCCCTCCTCTCCCTTCAAGTAGAGAAAAAGACATAGGGGCTTTGCGATCAGATTTTCTGACATCACACAGCTTGGCATTTCAATGCAGCTTTAAAGCTGTTAATTTCATTTGGCAACGGTGGCATCAAATTTCTGTGCAATCCCCCCCCCCCCCGAGAAAAACCAGAAAGACTTCCCAAAACCTATGACAAACCAGATCAGCAGGCTATTGGTCTGTTTTGTCTAGCAGGGTTCACTCTGGAGGGCTTTGGGGTCACGCACAGAGGCAATTCCCACCAATGTGGCTCCCCTTTTCAGGGGAGATGCTGGATAGATGCTCAACCAAGACTGGGATATGGGAAGCCCAGGTCAGACCATTTGCCTATTGCGTCCAAGAATGGCAGGAGGAGAGTGGTGGTCACACAGAATGTAAGGAGCTGCCTTCTAGACTGCTTGCAGCTCTCCAGGGTCTCAGCCTGGAGCATGAGGGGTGGGTGGTCTTCCCCCATGACTTACTGCCTGATCCCTGAAGCCGTAGATGCCAGACATTGAACCTGAGACGTTCTGCAGTCAAAGCAGGTGCTTCGTCAATAAGAGGAAGATCGCGTCCTTTTGGCCGTCCAGCTCGGGGGTGCCAATCTACTCTCTCCAGGGGTCTCAGGCAAAGAGACAGGGCTATTTCCCATCCCTTGACCCTCTTAGAACTGGAGGTCTACTCTACAGGACTGAACCCGGGGCCTTCTGCATACCCAGCAGCTGCCCTGCCATTACGTTCCTCTCTTAGCAAAGCAACAAGAGCGATGCCCCTTTGGGCTCTTAATTTTGCCTTAGAGGCTTTTCTGTAGTTAAGTGCGACGAGGAAGCCTAATAAAAAGATCAGTCCGTCAATTATAATTATTGAGACCCGGCGCTCAGTTTGTAAGCGACTCGGAACCACAGAAAGGACCTCCGGGAAGCCCCAAGGGGCGTCTCTGGAAAGGGCACCCTTCTCCAAGGAGGGTGGGGGGTCCCCTTCGGGGGTTTCCAAACGCAGGCAGCCCCAGGCGAGGTCCGGCTCCCCCCCCAGGCAGCCTTACCGGATCGTGTCCTCCTCTTCCTCGGGGTTGGGGGGGTTTCTCTCGTGGCTGGAGGCGCGAGCCAGCCTCCTCGCCGGCGCGTGGGAACCTGCGCTGCGCTGCGCTCTGGCTCCGGGAAGCGGCGCGCCGGGCGGGCAGTAGGGAAGGCGGTCGGGAGGGAGGGCAGACACGCCCCGGACCAGCCCTCCAAGCCCGCCCCGTCGGAGGCTCCCGCTGCCTCGTTCTTGCAGCCGCCGCCGCCGCCAGCCTCCGTTGACACCTGCTCGATGGATCTCGACGGATCTCCATCTTCCACTGGGGACGTCAGGGGCGCGCGTCTTTGGAAAAGGGGGGGGGGGAGGAGGATGAGTTCAGAAGGGGGGGTAATTTCAACCCGCAATTCCCTAAATTATACGTGCCAACTTGAATAAAATATTGGGGGGGGGGTGATCCCAAGTAAGCCCTGCATAATCGATCACATGACGCACAGACGCTATTTGAATGGCAATGCCCACCAGCTATGGGGCGATAGGGCGCGGCGGCTCATGGGCGTAGCCAGGAAAGCAGGTGGGCAGCAGGTGGGATCGCGGAACTGTAGCGTTGAAAGGGACCCTGGGGGTCATCCAGTCCAACCCCCTGCAATGCAAGATTCACCGCTTGTAGTCCGGAACATCTGGGGGGGGGGGGTCCCAGGTTGATGAAGACTGTGATAATATACCCATTTCCCAACATAACCACCCTACTTGAGCTTCCTGACCAACATAGCCCAAGTTGGGCCAATTCGGGGCAGGTGGGTCCAGATTGACTCTCACTGCCTGGGTTCCAGTTGCTGCCATTTCCTGCTCCAGGAGGAAGTTTTTTTGCTACCCTTGTAGCACAGGCCACTGTAGGGCAGAAGGGGGGCACGATGTCTCTGTGTCCTGAGCATATCTTTAAAAATGTAGTATAAACCCCGACAACTGGGAAACACTGGCCTGCGAGTGCTCCAATTGGAGAACAGCCTTTACCAAAGGTGTCATGGGTTTTGAAGACACTCGAACTCAGGACGCAAGGGAGAAACGTGCAAAGAGGAAGGCACGCTTGGCAAACCCTCACCGTGATCAACTCCTGCCCGGAAACCTATGTCCCCACTGTGGAAGGACGTGTGGGTCCAGAATTGGCTTCTACAGTCACTTACAGGCTCAGTGTTAAGACCGTGTTCATGGAAGACAATCTTACTCATGGGTAGGCAAACTAAGGCCCGGGGGCCGAATGCGGCCCAATCGCCTTCTAAATCCGGCCTGTGGACAGTCCGGGATCAGGGTGTTTTTACATGCGTGGAATGTGTGCTTTTATTTAAAATGCATCTCTGGGTTATTTGTGGGGCATAGGAATTTGTTCACACCCCCCTCAAAATATATATATAGTCCGGCCCCCCACAAAGTCTGAGGGACAGTGAACCAGCCCCCTGCTGAAAAAGTTTGCTGACCCCTGATCTTACTCGATTACGAGAGTCCAACCCCCTGCAATGCAGGAATCGCTTTGCCCAATGTGGGGCTCGAACCCATGACCCATGCTCTACCAACTGAGTTACCCCAGCAATGTTATGGACAACACTCTCCTGGGGTCCTTGCCTCCTGCCTCCTGCCTGTGTCCTAACAACGAACGTTTCCCCAGTATAATAAGCAAGAAGCAAACAACCTGATCTTGCAAGGCAATTTTTAAGAGCAAGTTCCAGTTAAGTTTCTCCAGCAACATTGCCTCTGTGAAGCTCCGAAGCAAGGAAGGAGGAACGTGGCAACCATCCCCATAATGTTTGGGGGACGTTGGTTTCCCAAATAACATTTGTTATTGTCAACATGCTTAGTGTTGCTATCATCAACAGATACAACCTTGTTTTGGGAGCAGGTTACTTGAAGCATCACCTTCTCCCATAAATATGTAACTGCCTGGTTCTTGGATCTTCATTGGAAACTCTTTTCCAGGTGCCCCACCCCCACTGAGGTTAGCCAGGTGCCCTCTAGGGAGAAGGCCTTTTCGGTGGTGGCACCTCATTTGCGGAATCGCCTCCCCACAGAGTAGCTCACTCAGCATGGTATTTTCAGCACCGGTGATAGCCTTTTAATCCTCCGATTTCACTTCAATGATACATTTTTAGAAAAGGTTAGGTTAAGGTTACCAGATGTACCCGTTTCCCGGGGACAGTCCCCGGATTTACAGCTTTCTCAGCATTTATATGTACATAGCAAACAATAAGTGTCCCTGGATTCATTGAAAAAAAATCTGGTAACCTTAGGTTAGGCTGGGTGTGTGTCAGGTTTCCATAGCGCAATGCATTGAGATTCCCAGAAATCAGCACAGCGCAAAGAGGTCCATTGAAAACCACCCCAATGACTTCTGCAGACTTGAGAGCCAGTGTGGTGTAGTGGTTAAGAGCGGTAGACTCGTAATCTGGTGAACCGGGTTCGCGTCCCCGCTCCTCCACATGCAGCTGCTGGGTGACCTTGGGCTAGTCACACTTCTTTGAGGTCTCTCAGCCCCACTCACCTCACAGAGTGTTTGTTATGGGAGGAGGAAGGGAAAGGAGAATGTTAGCCGCTTTGAGACTCCTTCGGGTACTGATAAAGCGGGATATCAAATCCAAACTCTTCTTCTTCTTCTTCAAAACCAAAGTGTTCCAAAACCAAGGCGCGCTTCCCCATAGAAAGTAATGCAAAACGGATTAATCCGTTCCAGGCTTTTAAAAACAATCCCTAAAACAGCAATTTAACACGGATTTTACTATCTAACGAGACCATTGATCCATAAAATGAAAGCAATAAACAATGTACTGCAGTCACACAATCAATCAGTAGCTGAACTGGGTTCCACACAGTCACAAAAAGGGAAAGGAGAATGTTAGCCACTTTGAGACTCTTTCAGTTATTGATAAAGCGGGATAGCAAATCCAGACTCTTCATCTCTTCTTCTTCTTGCTTGGGCTGCTTTCAATTCGAAATTAAATCCAAATATTAATATGGCCCAAAGTCATTCAGTTTAATGCACTTAATAGCACAGCTGACAGTGAACAATCGGTGACGCAAACGGTCAGCAAAATTCATCCCTGCTGATGCAAGCCGAGTGCATTATCGCCTCGCATTTCGTCCCCGATTCAGTTTCCTCTAGGTTTGGGTGTCTCGGCACGGTTCCTTGGGAAACTGTTCCATACATTTGAGCCAGGAAGTGCCCCCTGATAATAATCCACACTCTTGCTTTTCTCCCAGGAGGTCTACTTACAATGCGCTCATCCGTCGCAGGCTCAGAGGGTCTAGACTCTGCAGACTCAATGCCCACTGTTTATCTTTCCAGTGTGAAAATATGCATACCCACATTTTTAGCAAGTCCTCGGAATCCAGAGCACCCAGAGACAGCTTCCCATGAGGTCAGATCTTACGACAATCCCAACGGGGTGGGGAGAATGTGAAGCCACAATGGGAATTCGGTTTGTCAATGCACTGCTTGGCACGAGAGACTTTGTTTCGGGTCCCTGCTTACTTCTAAGGGACGCGGGTGGCGCTGTGGTCTAAACCACCAAGCCTCTTGGGCTTGCCGATCAGAAGGTCGGCGGTTCGAATCCCCGCGACGGGGTGAGCTCCTGTTGCGCTGTCCCACTGTCCCAGCTCCTGAAGCACACCAGTGCAAGTAGTTAAATAGGTACCACTGTGGTGGGAAGGTAAATGGCGTTTCCGTACGCTCTGGTTTCCATCACGGTGTCCTGTTGCGCCAGAAGCAGTTTAGTCCTGCTGGCCACATGACCCAGAAAGCTGTCTGCGGACAAAAGCCGACTCACTTGGCCTGAAAGCAAGATGAGTGCCGCAAACCCATAGTCGCCTTTGATTGGACTTAACTGTCCAGCGGTCCTTTACCTCCTGTGCACAGCAATTTATAGTGACTTCAGGTCCACAGGGGGCAGAGTTTAGCCCTGGTTGACTGCTCACATGACATTGTTGTTGTTGTTCAGTCGTTCAGTCGTGTCCGACTCTTCGTGACCCCATGGACCAGAGCACGCCAGGCACGCCTATCCTTCACTGCCTCTCGCAGTTTGGCCAAACTCATGTTGGTAGCTTTGAGAACACTGTCCAACCATCTCATCCTCTGTTGTCCCCTTCTCCTTGTGCCCTCCATCTTTCCCAGCATCAGGGTCTTTTCTAGGGAGTCTTCCTTTCTCATGAGGTGGCCAAAGTACTGGAGCCTCAACTTCAGGATCTGTCCTTCCAGTGAGCACTCAGGGCTGATTTCATTCAGAATGGATAGGTTTGATCTTCTTGCAGTCCATGGGACTCTCAAGAGTCTCCTCCAGCACCATAATTCAAAAGCATCAATTCTTCGGCCATCAGCCTTCTTTATGGTCCAGCTCTCACTTCCATACATTACTACTGGGAAAACCATAGCTTTAACTATACACATAACATACTCCGAAGGAATAACAGCAATGAGGTTGCCCTGTTGTTCATCGGACAGAAGACGGAACCTGGGCTCAAATTTACAAGCGCCTTTTGGTCCTGCAGTTTATTAAGATGCTTCTAGCCCCGCAGTTTTGCATCTTCCCTTTACAGCTCTGTTCCTGGGAACTTCTGGTGCTTAATTCAGGGGGAATCCTGGCTCTGTAAAGAGCACGGCGCAGCGAGATTTACAGCAGGCCTAAATGGAGAGAAAGGGAGAGATTGATGGATGCAGTCTGCGCCCGAGCATCGCACAACGGCAGCCAACACACCATTAGCTCATGTTTGATGAATGGGAGCAGAATGAACATTAGACAAGAGGGACTTCGGCAGAAGGCCATCTGTGCACTCTTTTTGCGGGAAGGACTTTATAAAGATCGCAGAAGGCTGTCATCTGCAACGCTTCTGGAGGGGAGCAGGGATTCGTGTTTATAGGAGAAGAGATCTTGGGCTCTGAGAGTGATGTGGCCGGGTCCCCTGAGCCTCAGGGCTGGGGAGATAAGGAGAGATGCTTCTCGGAAGAGGTGACACATGAGAGAGGTTTATAAAATGATGCCTGGCATGGACAAGGGCGGAGAGAAAAGTACTTTCTCCCTCTTGCTTAGCAAATAAAATAAAACCTACATACAGCAATAGTGTTTTGTGTTCAGGGCCGTCTTAAAGGGATCGGCCACCCTGGTGCGAGGATCCCTTGGCGCCCCCGGTGGGCCGCCTCTCCGCCCACCTCCCTCCCACGCTGGCTGCCCCTCGGGAGGGGGGATGGGCGAGCGGGGGATGAGGGGCGTGGCAAGTTCTTCCTAATGTTTAGGTGGAATCTTCTTTCTTGTAGTTTGAATCCATTGCCCCGTGTCCGCTTCTCTGAAGCAGCAGAAAACAACCTTTCACCCTCCTCTATATGACATCCTTTTATATATTTGAACATGGCTATCATAACACCCCTTAACCTTCTCTTCTCCAGGCTAAACATACCCAGCTCCCTAAGCCATTCCTCATAAGGCATCGTTTCCAGGCCTTTGACCATTTTGGTTGCCCTCCTCTGGACACGTTCCAGCTTGTCAGTATCCTTCTTGAACTGTGGTGCCCAGAACTGGACACAGTATTCCAGGTGAGGTCTGACCAGAGTGGAATACAGTGGTACTATTACCTCCCTTGATCTAGACGCTATACTCCTATTGATACAGCCCAGAATTGCATTGGCTTTTTTAGCTGCTGCATCACACTGTTGACTCATGTCAAGTTTGTGGTCTACCAAGACTCCTAGATCCTTTTCACATGTACTGCTCTCAAGCCAGTTTAGGGCTTCATCAAACCTAAATCTGCCCCTGCATCTCCTTGACATCTGATGGGAGGGTGTTCCATACTTGGAGGCCGCTCCATGGATTTCAGGAGGGCCAATTGGTGTCCGGAGCTATTCCTAGATGCTTGCAACTATTTCAAGGAGTTTTGGGACAGACAGATACCCCTTCTCTTATCCTTTCATGGGGCCCTTAGCAGAGAACCTTCCTTCCTTCCTTCCTTCCTTCCTTCCTTCCTTCCTTCCTCCTCTCAAATCGCTGAGAGGATTCCTCCTGCATTGCACCCTTGCCAAGGGAGATCTCCGCCTCCTTCCATGGTGGAGCGCTGCTCTTCTGCTCTAGAAGTGAGCCAGAGAGGGATCCTTCTGGCACACAATTTGGCTGGACGCCGGGACATGCCCTTGCCCCGATGTTTTGTGCTCCAGTAGCCGCTCATCCATCATCCATCACAGACGTTGTCGGAGGCCTTGGGAATTTCTGGGATTGGAATTGCCACTCGGGTGGGTGCTGTTTGGCAAAAGTGATTCACATCCCTTTCCCAAACGGGCAGAGATGTGCTTTTCTTCCTGAGCTTCTCATTGTTTGTCGCTAGGATGCTTGACCCTCAAAGCTTGTTCCCAGACAAGGAGGCAATTCTGGTATTTGCAGACAGTTGAGGCAAAGTTCCAAGCAATTTGTTGGAGAGCATGATGCATGTGTAAGACCATGTCTGGCGCACGCACACGCACACACCCCAATCCAAAGTATGGACATTTCCAGAAGTTCTGCCCTTTCACATGTTTGCTTTCCAAATCAAGCGGTCTCCAACGTCAGGAGGCGAGGCCACAGTGTCCGTCCGCTGTTTTGGTAGAAACGATGCAGTCTCTGACTTGTTATTTCTTACATCTAAGAAGGTAACCAGGTCGAATTTGTTAATGAGGGTCTGAACCAGCTCTGGGTCTTGTCAGCGTAGCTTCTCAACTTTTTAGCACCGGGGGGGGGGGGATTCCTCTCTCTGCGCTCCTCCCAGCAGTCATCCTTCATGTCTTCTTCTTTGGCGATCACTCGTAGCCGAGTAAGATTGTCTTCCATAAACACGGTTTTAACAATGAGTCCGCAAGTGACTGTGGAGGTCAGTTCTGGATCCACACGTCCTTCCACAGTGGAGACATAGGTTTCCGGGTGGGAGTTGATCACGGTGAGGGTTTGCCAAGCGTGCCTTCCTCTTTGCATGTTTCTGCCTTGTGTCCTGAGTTCGAGTGTCTTCAAAGCCCATGGCACTTTTGGTAAAAGCTGTTCTCCAACTGGAGCGCTCGCAGGCCAGTGTTTCCCAATTGTCAGTGTTTACACTACATTTTAAAAGATTTGCCTTGAGACAGTCTTTAAACCTCTTTTGTTGACCACCAGCATTACGCTTTCCATTTTTAAGTTCGGAATAGAGTAGTTGCTTTGGAAGACGATAATCTGGCATTTGAAGAACATCACCAGTCCAACGATCTCATTATACATGACAAAGCTATCTTTAGCCATCTCACCCCTTGCTTTTCCCTGCAAGACTAATTACAGCCATTAAGAGTGTCAACAGGTTTTCCACACCTATCAGCTGATCCCCCATTCCCACCACCCTTCTGAGTAATACCCCTCCCCACTCCCTCACTATATTTAAGGATCTGGTGACTTCTGTTTCAGTGTATCTGAAGAAGTCTGCATGCACACGAAAGCTCATACCAAGAACAAACTTAGTTGGTCTCTAAGCTGCTACTGGAAGGAATTTTTTATTTTGTTCAGTCCAACGATGTTGATGTTGAAGAATCATTGCTTCGACACAGGTGATCTTTGCTTCTTCCAGTACACTGGCATTAGTTTTGTTGTCTTCCCAAGTGATGTGTAATATTTTTTGGAGACACCGTTGATTGAATCTTTCGAGGAGTTGGAGATGGCGTTTATAAGTGGTCCATGTTTCACAAGCATACAGTAAGGTTGGCAGTACAATAGCTTCGTAAACAAGCATTATGGTTTGCCTCCAAATGTCCCGATCCTTCATGTCACGTTTTGCAGACATCTTTGTAGCGCAGACTTGGTCTGCCTAAAGCCAGCTCTCCGCAGAGAATGTCTTTGGGGATGCTGCCACCTTCCATTCTGTGGCCATGTCCAAGCCAGCATAGACATCGCTGAGACAGGAATGCAACCATCCTGGGAATGTGGGCTTGGGAGAGCACACCTTTGCTTGAGACTGTCCTGCCATGTGAGGCCTAAAATCTGCCTGATGCAACACATGTGGCAAGGCACTGAGGCGATGCTCCTGACAGGTGTACGTTGCCCAGTTTTGCCTAATGGACACATTTTTTTTTGCAAAGCATATTTTCCCAATATGATTAATTTCTCTCTCTTACTTTCCCAAATACCGGTATATGCATTTTTGTACACATGGCTGGGAAACCGCATTCAGAAAAGTGTGAGTGTTGAATGAAATTGTCGTTTCCCAGACACCTGGCTCCTCATTTCCATCCACTTCTGACCCACCCAGGTAAGTATTCTTCGCCTAGTCTGATTCTGTAGGTCCATAGCTGATATTGTCTCGGCTTTATCTTGTGGATATATTTTGTAGGACATCCATGATGGATCCCTTGGCTGTTCTACGCAACGATTCCTCATGTTGCAAGTCAAGACATGGTGAAAAATGTCCTGTAAGGCTGTTATCAAGGACCCTCCCACTTGTAATTCTTTCAACGCTAATGCCAGAGGGTTAGGAAGCATTTTCTTATCTGAAAAGATAAACTTAAGCTTAAGATAGAGGAATATACAGTCATCATGACTAGAAACCATTGACCGCTGTATTAATGCTTTCCAACTTCCGAACGAATGTAGGGTTCGGGATACTTGGTTCTCAAACTTAATTCTTTTCTGGAAGTCTGTTCCAAAACCAAAGCGTTCCAAAACCAAAGTGTGCTTTCCCATAGAAAGTAATGCAAAACAGATTAATCCGTTCCAGATTTTTAAAAACAACCCCTAAAACAGCAAAATAAAAACAAAAAATTCCTTCCAGTAGCACCTTAGAGACCAACTAAGTTTGTTCTTGGTATGAGCTTTCGTGTGCATCAGATATTGGCCATAGTTGGAGTCGGGATCCCTCCACTCCTCCAAAAGCGCGCCAGGAAGCCTCTAGTTAAAGGCTGTTAAGGGTGTTTCCCGCCCGGAAGGGCTTGTTGTTGCTGAGTTGTAATTGGTTGGTGTTACGCTGATGACGATGTACAAAACACTAATAAATAGCCCCTGCCTCTGTTTGAGGAATCGGAGAGCTCGCTCGCTATCAGTGAGTGCACTTCACGAGTTGACCGCAGTCTATTTTATTTTCAGCCACCTTCTGCTACTTCGGCCGCCTTTTGCTTTTCTTGCTGCCTATCGCTTCTTCAGCCCTCTTCAATTCCTCCAAATCCTCATGACCTTCAAGACCTTCATGACCAGCTGGAGCAGGTTACTCCAACAACTGGTTATCCCAACAGCCCCACGACCCGCCGCTCACTCGCCGGCTCACCGCGGAAGCAGCAGCCCCAGCCGGATGCATCTGGCCGGCGCTGCTGCGAGGCGGCGAGCGAGCAGCAGGTCGTGGCGCTGCCCCGTCCGTGAAGAAGCACGGACGGGGTGGCGGGGGAGGGGCCGGGGAGTGCCACCCCCCCCTCCCCTGGAACCCAGGGCGGAGCGCCCCCTACGCCCTGCCCTTCCTACGCCACTGTTCAGGAGCTGCTCACTGCTGCTGCCACTGCTGAAGGAGAACTGGGGACGTCTGGCGGTACAGATCTCCTGCTCCCTCCCCCTTTGTTTTGACGGATCGGGGGGAGGCTCGAGGGGGGCGTTGCCCAGTTGTTGTTGTTTTTTAAAAACTGCGCATTTAGAATCATAGAATCCTAGAGTTGGAAGAGACCACAAGGGCCATCCAGTCCAACCCCCTGCCAAGCAGGAAACACCATCAAAGCATTCCTTACAGATGGCTGTCAAGCCTCCGCTTAAAGACCTCCAAAGAAGGAGACTCCACCACACTCCTTGGCAGCAAATTCCACTGTCGAACAGCTCTTACTGTCAGGAAGTTCTTCCTAATGTTTAGGTGGAATCTTCTTTCTTGTAGTTTGAATCCATTGCCCCGTATCCGCTTCTCTGGAGCAGCAGAAAACAACCTTTCACCCTCCTCTATATGACATCCTTTTATATATTTGAACATGGCTATCAGATCACCCCTTAACCTTCTCTTCTCCAGGCTAAACATACCCAGCTCCCTAAGCCGTTCCTCATAAGGCATCGTTTCCAGGCCTTTGACCATTTTGGTTGCCCTCCTCTGGACACCTTCCAGCTTGTCAGTTTCACAGGGTGTGAAAGAAGGGCTTTGCACCTTTATACATAGCTGTTAACTTTCCCCTTTTTTAAAAAGGAAGTTCCCTTATTCCGAATAGGATTCCTCGCAAGAAAAGGGAAATGTTGACAGCTATGCCTTTATACAATATGCATGTGTGCTTGGGCCCAGGGTCTTTAGCCTCACCATCCCCACTACCGACTCCCTGTTGCTACTCAGTTTAAAAGGGGGGGGGAGTGTCCCTGAATTCATTGAAAATAATCTGGTAACCATAAAAATCCATAATGAATAGTAATATTCATAATCATTAATCTTGAAAGGATTTCTGACTCAAGTTATTAAGACTGACAAGTGTCCCAGATTGACCGACTGATTAAAGTTAAGTAACTTCAGTCTAGGGAGCTCTGTTATTTAATTAAGCTGAGACACAGACGTAAACCCTGTTTCATTTCAGTGGACTTTTTGAGACAGCTTGTTTGGCAGCCTTTGTAAAAAAAAAAAAAAAAAAAGGAGCACTCCAGATAATCAGGATTCCTGCTGAAAGATTATTGTCTTGGAATTTTTACAGATGGGATAAAACAATTTTAAAAAAACAACAACAAAAATCTTTGGACCCACTCCAAAGCTTTAATAATTTCAGCTTCCTTGCCAGCATGCCGAAACAGAACCCACAAAACAGGGACGTCTCAGGGTGTGATCGTAAAAGGGGATATCATCTGCTTAGGCAGAAATACAACAGGTTTAGCCCAATCTGAAAGTGGGATGCAGAGAGAGGGATAATTGGTGGAAAAGAAGGAATAGCAAACAAACAACCCCACCTATCTCTCTCAAAATCATTCATATGGCACCAGGTGCGAGACAGGTAGGTGAGGATGGCCAAATATTGGCATGTGGTCCAAATTGCTTTTTTTTTGGCAGACCTGATTTGGCCCAATGGTCAGGTTTTCCTCACCTCCATCTCTCTCCAGAGTTGCAGGCGGGGCCTTTACTTTCTACACACCCTACGTTTGAAGCTCATGAAGCTAAAGAATCTTGGGAGTTGTAGTTCTTTAAGGGCGCTGGGAACTGTAGCTCCGCGAGGAATAAACTTTGAATTGTACGGGGTTTGGGTGCTTTTTTGTGATGGTACTCATCCATACAAAATACCACCGCTATTTTATTTTATTTTTGGCAGCAATCTTGGTTTGCGATGGGGGACAAAAAAGGGGGGGTGTTTCGAGGAGGGTCAGTTGTGGTTTTGGGGGGAGTGAGAAATGTCCCTGTTTTCATCTGAGGAATGCTGGAGGGTATGGGGAGCGCAGGAGCGTTCCTCTTGCAGACAGAAACAGCCACGCTCAAATCCAAGTGGGTGACGGGTCTCTGTCCTTGGCATTGGAAAAGACAGCTGGCTTGTGCAATGCAAATGGCATTTTGCTTATCAGTTCTCTTCTGCCTGCCCTGCTGAGATCTTCCCCATATTTTCCCCTTTATCTCCTTTCTTATGACTTGCTCTGACACAACCTGCGGGGCAGCGTGCGCACGACAACGGAGAGGTGCCTTATCTTCCTATCTGCAGCCACGTCCAAATATTATGGGCTGGGGTTACTCGTCAGCAAAGATTTTTAAGGCTTGCCGTGAATCACCGCGGCAGAGAAACAAATGCACAATGGATGCTGTCTTAACCTTATTTGTCAACAGGGCATCATCACCAGACCAAAGCGGTGTAGTGGTTAGAGTATCAGACTAAGGCCGGGGTTCGAATCCTGGCTCAGCCATGAAGCTCACTCGCTAGGTAAGCTTAGGCCAATTGCTGCCACTCAGTCTAACCTACCTTTCAAGGTTGTTGTGAGGATTAAAATGGAACAGGATGGAAGCCTCGAGCTCCTTGAAGGAAAGGATATTCATTTAGTAATCAAGCAGAGAAACTACGGATAAACAAGGTTCATTTAACCCAGGGGTCAGCAAACCTTTTCAGCAGGGGGCCGGTCCACTGTCCTTCAGACCTTGTGGGGGGCCGGACTATATTTTGGAAAAAAGAAAGAAAGAAAGACTTTCTATGCCCACAAATAACCCAGAGATGCATTTTAAATAAAAGCACACATTCTACTCGTGTAGAAACACCAGGCAGGCCCCACAAATAACCCAGAGATGCATTTTAAATAAAAGCACACATTCTACTCATGTAAAAACACCAGGCAGGCCCCACAAATAACCCAGAGATGCATTTGAAATAAAAGGACACATTCTACTCATGTAAAAACACCAGGCAGGCCCCACAAATAACCCAGAGATGCATTTGAAATAAAAGGACACATTCTACTCATGTAAAAACACCAGGCAGGCCCCACAAATAACCCAGAGATGCATTTTAAATAAAAGCACACATTCTACTCGTGTAAAAACACCAGGCAGGCCCCACAAATAACCCAGAGATGCATTTGAAATAAAAGGACACATTCTACTCATGTAAAAACACCAGGCAGGCCCCACAAATAACCCAGAGATGCATTTGAAATAAAAGGACACATTCTACTCATGTAAAAACACCAGGCAGGCCCCCCAAATAACCCAGAGATGCATTTTAAATAAAAGCACACATTCTACTCGTGTAGAAACATGCTGATTCCCTAGCCATGATTTAACCATTTATATTCTTTGTTGGAACTGTTCACCAGCGAATAGGTTTAAGGTGTGCGATGAATAATTTTAACAAATTATTGTCATTTGTTAATTAATAATAAAACAAAGATGCAGTAAATATGACCATAACTTCTGCATGTTGGATGGCAGTGCCACACTTAAGTGCCAAGTAAGGAATTAAATTCACTGCATGTAGTGCATTAAAAGAAAATGTCATGAAAATGATGTATAGATGGTATTTAACTCCAGCTAAACTTGCTAAAATGTATAGGATATGAAATAAGGAGTGTTGGAAATGTAAAGAAAATGAAAGTGGTTTATTTTTAATCATATGTGATGAACTTGTGTTAAAGTCAAAGCATATTGGGAAATTATATATAATGAACTAAAGAAAATATATGATATACCTTTGCTAAAAAGCCAGAAGCATTTTTATTGGGGATAGCAGGTGATGAGTTACTAAAGGGAAATCAAAAACTGTTTATGTATGCAACTACTGCAACAAGGACTCTTTTAGCCCAAAAATGGAAGTATCAAGAAATACCAACCGAAGGAGAGTGGCATATTAAGATGATGGACTATGTGGAACTGGCGAAGCTGACTGGGAAAATCCAAAACCAGCGCAATCAAGCTTTTCAAAAAGCCTGGAATAAATTTGTACAATATTTGAAGGCTCACTGTAAGCACTGTAACAACACTTTGTTTAGTCCTTTAGTCGTGTCCGACTCTTCGTGACCCCATGGACCAGAGCACGCCAGGCACTCCAGTCTTCCACTGCCTCCCACAGTTTGGCCAAACTCATGTTAGTAGCTTCGAGAACACTGTCCAACCATCTCATCCCCTGTCGTCCCCTTCTCCTTGTACCCTCCATCTTTCCCAGCATCAGGGTCTTTTCCAGGGATTCTTCTCTTCTCATGAGGTGGCCAAAGTACTGGAGCCTCAACTTCAGGATCTGTCCTTCCAGTGAGCACTCAGGGCTGATTTCTTTAAGGATGGATAAGTTTGATCTTCTTGCAGTCCATGGGACTCTATTTTTTTTGGGGGGGGCACTTCTATTTATTAAAAATTGAATAGATTTTTTTCCACATTTTAAAACAATTTACATTTGTTTTCAATAACATGTCTTAATTGACATTGTTTATATAGACTTCCTCGGTTCCCCCTTCAGTGGGTCCCTCATTTAATCCATCTTTAGCACTTATACCTACACATAAGACATATAGACATTAAACACACTTACACTTATAAATCTAATTCCATATACTTATTCATCCAAATATTTATATTACACAAACTCTTTAAAAATATAATCTCGTTCTAGCCTCCTGATAACTTCAGTAAGGCTAAATTTATATATAGTCTCTTCTTTAAGCTTCCCACTTCAATCTCTTCATCAAATTAAACATTAAACATACTTTCAAGATGTATATTTTCATGACTCGGTCCAAATGTTGTTCTTTTTCCATTTCTTTTTTCCTTTGATTTCTTTTTTGTTACATTTACAATTCATAATAAGGCAGGAGCTATTCCAATATTATAACTGTATTGGTGTTGCATCTTTTTTAAGATATTGTATAAAGTCATTCCATTCCTCTCACTTCCATACATCACTACTGGGAAAACCATAGCTTTAACTATACGGACCTTTGTCGGCAAGGTGATGTCTCTGCTTTTTAAGATGCTTTTTTAAGGTGCTTAAAGGGGTCTTTAAACCCTTCCAAATGTACATTTTCCCTCTGAATACCACTTCAGGAACTTGTGGGCCACTGTGAGAACAGTCTGCAAGTTCCGGCATTATCCAAGAGGAGGGAAAACCTTTCTCTTCGCACTTTCTCCTTGCCAGGCCTAATTTTTATAAACTTCAATCAAGTCGCCTCTCGGGGCTTAGCCCACACTTTCGTTTTGCCCTGTTCTTTCAAGGCAGAGGGCAGCACTTTAATTCTCCATGTCTGATGAGTTGTTTGTTTGTTTGTTTGTTGTTATTTGCTTTGTTTTGCCCTGAGCTTTCCCCTCCCCCCCAAAAAAAACTCAACTCTTTAAAGCTGAATTGGAGCAAGCGTCAATTCAGGTTCTACTCAGGCTGAAGTTTGCTCCGATTGAGCTTTAAAGAGTGGGTGAGCTCAGAGTGGGGGAGGGAGTATTAATACAAAGGATGCTCGGACGTGGAGCTTTAAATTGCAGGCTGTGCCTGGAAAGGTGAGGGTGGATAAGTCTCTCTAAAATCCCAAGCTTTCTTCACGGGGGAGTTGTTCCATCCCCTTTGTAGTGTCGTCAAAGACTGGAGGCAAGAAGTAGGTACAACATTTCTTTATTTCGGGTGCTGGAAGAACACGGGGGAATGGGGAAAACTGGGGTTTATATAGAAACAGTTATCTAGTGGAGAGAGATACATTTTGGCGGGAGCCAATGGCACGGCTTCCCTCCTGTGGGAGCCAATCCAACAGAGGATCCAAATTCTGCTCCCTGCCTCAGCAAATGGTTGCTGTTCCCGCTGTAACTAGTACATTCAAATAAAGACTGTAATACAACACAATACATTATGCTAACATCTAGACTGTGTTATTGCTTAATACACAACACCCCCCCACGCTTAGCGGGAATGACACACGTAGTCTTTCAGGAACTGTGGCTTCCTGCGATCTCTACCCGATCGTCTCACCTCTGGTGTTGTGACCTGAGGCATTGGCGGCTGAGGGATCTCCTCGGGTGTATTGGCTACCCCTGTCCCTGCTAATGGTTCCCCCAGCTCATTTTCTTCCGCCAACTCTGTGTTTTCAGCGGGTAGTGCACCGACTGTCTGCCCTGGCGGGGCATTAACCCGTGCAGGTGTCTCTACCTGGCTCGGGGATGGCGACTCCCCATTTAATGCAGAGGCGTTAGGTTCCTCGGCATCACTCCGGCTGGGTATCCTGCGTCTCAGCTGATCCACATGCCTGCGCCAGACCTGACCTTGTGATAACGTGACATGATATGACACGGGACCGGTGGCCCGTGAAATGACTCCCGGAACCCAAATCGGACCTCTGGCATAATTTCTCACCCACACGAGATCCTCCGGATTAAAGTGTCTCGTTCTATCCCCTTCAGGTGGGGGTGGCTCCCGTGCAGGACGCGAGGGCATCCTATCTGGATGCACAAAGTCCAGGACTGTCACCAACCTTCGGCCTAAAAGCAGCTCAGCTGGTGATTTTCCAGTGGCTGTGCAGGGTGTGGCGTGCTGCAAGAATAGCATACGAGCTATCCGGGCTGCCCAGTCACCCTCCATTAGACGTGAAATAGCCCCTTTTGCGGTTCGCACCATTCGTTCTGCTTGACCATTAGAGGAGGGGTGAAAAGGGGCAGAGGTCACTCCTCGTATGAAATTGTCAGCAAGGAACCCTCTGAACTCATTTGACACGAATGCTGCCCCATTGTCTGACACCACTGTTCCTGGCAGACCATGCGTGGCAAACAAGCGCCTTAAAACCTTGATAACGGCTGCTGATGTGGGACTGGAAACTAAGGCTACCTCCAACCATTTCGAGTATGCGTCGACCACAACCAAAAATGTTTTCCCTTGAAAGGGGCCCGCGAAATCTATGTGAAGACGGTTCCATGGCGCCTTTGACTGTTCCCACCAATGAATAGGTGCCCCGGGAACCTCAGGTCGAACCTCTTGGCATGTTCTGCACGTGTTTACCCACATTTCTATTTCCTTATCCATCCCTGGCCACCACACATAACAACGTGCCAGGGATTTCATCCTGACCATTCCCGGGTGCCCCATGTGCAAGGTCTCTAGAATGCGATTCCTCAGTGGGTTAGGAATGACCACCCTGTCCCCCCACAGTATGCACCCCTTATGAAGTGACAACTCATGCTGCCGCATTACGAATGGGCGGAATTTTTCTTCTTGGCCCCCACTGGGCCACCCCCTCCCTACCCAGGCGAGGACTCGGGAGAGTGTGGGGTCCTTTCGCGTCCTGGCCGCCACTTCTTCCGCGGTCACAGGAGCGCCTGGCAGAGTTTCCAACATCGTGACCTGTTCGGCTGGTGCTGGGTCACAATCACCAGTTCCCTGGAGTGGCAGCCGGCTGAGGGCGTCTGCGTGACAGAGCAATTTCCCTTTCACATGACATATTTTATACTGGAACCCATTTAAAAAGATCGACCACCTGAGCATTCTAGGAGACAGGATTTGAGGAGTTTGTTTGTTGGGGTTAAACAGGCCTAGTAATGGCTTGTGGTCCGTTTCGATTAGGAACGATCGCCCATACACATAGTCATAGAATTTCTTAACCCCCGCTACCACAGCCAATGCCTCTCTGTCAATCTGCGCGTAGTTCCTCTCGGTGGAAGTAAGAGTCCTTGAATAGAATGAGATGGGTCTGTCTGACCCATCCACCTCTCTGTGGCTGAGCACAGCTCCCAACCCATATTGCGATGCATCACAAGCAAGTACGAGGGGCTTCGTTTCGTCATAATGTGCCAAAACGCTCTCAGCAGACAACATTCCCCTTATGGTTTCGAAAGCCTTTTGTTGCGGCTTTCCCCAATGCCAGACGCACTTCTTCTGCAGAAGCCTGTGCAAGGGCTCTGCCACCGCTGCTTTGTGCGGTAAAAACGCATGGTAAAAGTTTACCAGACCCAAAAATGATTGGAGTTCCGTTTTGTTGCTGGGTTTGGGTGCATTAGCGATGGCCCTAACCTTGCTTTCCATGGGGTGCACTCCCTCAGCATCAATGGTGTAACCGAGGAAATCCACCGTAGGAACTCCAAAAATACATTTCTCCTTTTTTAGATGGAGTCCAGCTTCCTGGAACTTGTAAAGCACCTGTCTGATGCGGCTTTCCAACTCGTGGGGGTTCCTCCCCGATATTAGGACATCATCAAAATACACGAGTGTGCCCGGTACTTCCCTTAATAACCTTTCCATAATGCCCTGGAATATTCCCGGAGCCACACTTACTCCAAATTGCAATCGGTTTACCTTAAATGTTCCTTTGTGGGTTACGATAGTCTGAGCCTCTGCGGTCTGTGGTGTTACAGGTAACTGCTGGTACGCCTGGGCAAGATCAATTTTTGCAAATACCTTGCCTCCCGCCAACTTTGCTAGCAGTTGCGACACCACTGGAATGGGGTAAGAATTTCCCCGAATTGCCTTATTTATTGTGCATTTATAGTCTGCGCAGATACGCACTTCCCCGTTTGCCTTTAGCGGGGTCACTATTGGGGTTTCCCACCGCGCTGAGTCAACTGGTTCCAATACCTTTTGCTGGACTAGTTTGTCGAGTTCTGCCTCTATCTTGGGCTGCAAGGCAAATGGTACTCGTCTTGGTTTAAGGCGGACTGGAGTCACCCCTTGGTCCAACTCAAAATTAATGGGGGGCCCTTTATAGCACCCCAGACTGCCATCAAATAAAGGTGTGAACTCCTCATAAAGCTTCTCGAATGTGTTTGGGGCTATTGTTATGGCGTTCAACCCAGATATGCCCAGCCCTAAAGCAGGAAACCAGTCTGTTCCCAATAGGCTAGTGCGCTTTCCCTTGGCAATCACCAGCTTAAGCACAGCCCTTTTGTTTTTAAAACTTACATTGACGGAACACATTCCAAGGATGTGTATCCGGCAGGCCGAGTACGATTGTAATGTGGCGGGGAATGGCTCCAATGGAGGAAGCTTACCCCCTAAAAAAAACGACCTCGCTGTTTTGTCGGAGACAATTGTGAATCCTGACCCAGAATCTACCTCCATCTGGCAAGGGTGGCCCTCAATGCTGACCTGGATTGATGCCTTCCCCTGAGCAGGAAACTGAACAGTCTTGCCCTCAATCTCGGTGAGGTAGTTGCAGTCGTCCACAACGTGTGCCGATGAGTTTTCCTGTCGCCGGGACGATCGCGGGGATCCTGATGTTCCCCCGGTAGCCGACCTGCATACCCGAGCAATGTGGCCCATTTTTCCGCAAATGCGGCACGTGGCATTCCGGAACCGGCACTTCCGACGTTCGTGCGCACCCCCACAACCGGGGCATTCTAGTTTTCTTCCCTTTGTTCCCGATGAACCAGCCCCCAGGGATCCAACGGCGCGGGATGGACTCTGGGACGGGCTGGACTCCTGGCTGCACATAGCGTGGGCTGTTTCTGCTGCCGGCCTGGTGCTTCGTTGTGGGGTTTTCTGCTTTTCCCCCTCTGCGGTCTCCGTGGCTAAGGCCTCGCGCACTGCCGTTGCTAGATCCACCTCTTCCTTTGCAGCGATTCGACGGCGGGCCTTACTACTGCTCAGGCCGCCAATGAACTGGTCAAGCAGCGCCTCCTCAAGAGCCACGAACTGACATTGCCTCGCCAGGACCTTCAGCTCAGCAAGGAACATGGAGACCGATTCGCCATCCTTCTGCCTCCTATTATGGAACTCTATGCGGCGTGTTGTCTTAGTTGCTGCTGGGGCCAGGTGCCTCGTAAGTTGGTCTGTTATCTGCGCCAGCGTCGCTGTTTCTAGCGTGAGAGGAGCCACCAACCCTCGGGCCAATTCGAAAACTTCGGCACCGCAGCAACTCAGAAAAACAGCCTTCTTCCTGTCGCTGTTGGTGATTCCTTGCGCGGCAGCAGCAAAACCAAAACGTTGGAGATAGGAATCCCAAGCCTCCGCGGCTCCCGGTTTGAACGGCTCAATTATCTTACTTCCTGCCATGGCGTGATCAGGAGCGTTTACGACTTCTTCCTCCTCTTCTGCTGACTCCGGATGCCGATCACTGTCCTCCATTTACGGCAAGCCGGATCCCATCCTCGTCGCCAGAATGTAGTGTCGTCAAAGACTGGAGGCAAGAAGTAGGTACAACATTTCTTTATTTCGGGTGCTGGAAGAACACGGGGGAATGGGGAAAACTGGGGTTTATATAGAAACAGTTATCTAGTGGAGAGAGATACATTTTGGCGGGAGCCAATGGCACGGCTTCCCTCCTGTGGGAGCCAATCCAACAGAGGATCCAAATTCTGCTCCCTGCCTCAGCAAATGGTTGCTGTTCCCGCTGTAACTAGTACATTCAAATAAAGACTGTAATACAACACAATACATTATGCTAACATCTAGACTGTGTTATTGCTTAATACACAACACCCTTGATAATTTTTGTTGCCCTTTTCTGGAGCTTTCTCCAGTACAAATCTCCAAATACCTACCATGTTTTTGCAGGCTAGTAGCATCTGTGGCCTTATTTGCAAGGCTGGTTTGAATGCCGCCGTTTGTTTTGAATCCTGCCCTGCTTCCCGCAGCGTTTCGCACGGCTCGGTGCATCGCTCAAGCCCATTTGCATTCGCAAGCTATCCCCAGGAATGGGAGCACTCTAAGATTATGTATAATTTGTTGGTACAGTCCCTTTTGGGTAGGGGGCAGGGTGTCGTCCTGTCCAAACGCTTTTTTCCTCCATGCACAAGATGAGCTTTAAAGCAGACAGATGTCTGAGATGGTCTGTAGGAAAGGCAGGGACGGAACGGATTCCTTTATTAGATCACTTCGACGGCCGGAGAACAGGCCTATTGCGACAACGAGGAACATCTGGTTCCCCTCTAGGTGGTGGCGAGGCAATGGCGAAAGGAAAAGGCCGCTGCCTCTGATTTAATCCGTTGCAGGGCTTGTTATGGCATGTAACTGATTGAAAGTAAATTGAATGGGGTGAATAATTCAAGGGCGGGTGGGGGGGGGAGAGAGAGCAGGAAGACAGCATCTCATCTGGAGGTGGGTCTGTTTCTTCTCAGTCGTGTGTTTGGGTAACCATCTCAACCAAGTTGAAGGAGCTGTCTGTGGCCGCTTCCCAGAGCCAACCGTCTCCAGAGTCGTAGAGCAGGAAGCGAGCAGTGGGGATACAAAAACCACGTAACGTCATGCCCTGGACTCGATGTGCGTCAGGAGGCAAGGACCCAGAGGCAGAGGGTGCTGCGGGACGAGACTCCAAGCCTGAGGACCACCACAGGGTTGGAGCCAGTGTGGTGCAGTGGTTAAGAGCGGTAGACTCGTAACCTGGTGAACCGGGTTCGCGTCTCCGCTCCTTCACCTGCAGCTGCTGGGTGACCTTGGGCTAGTCACACTTCTCTGAAGTCTCTCAGCCCCACTCACCTCACAGAGTGTTTGTTGTGGGGAAGGAAGGGAAAGGAGAATGTTAGCCACTTTGAGACTCCTTCGGGCAGTGATAAAGCGGGATATCAAGTCCAAACTCCTCCTCCTCCTCCTCCTCCTCCTCCTCCTCCTCCTCCTCTTCTTCTTCCTCTTCTACTTCTCCTCAAGGCTGGCCCAGTGACTGCAGCCACCTGATCCCAGGGCCGGCACAGAGCCAAGATCCAGGACCCATGAAAAGTCTTAGTCAACTCTCCCTACAACCTCCACAACACATTGTGCACATGTGAAGTTCACAGCATGTTACTCCTTGAAAGAGAACTACCTGAAAAAAATGATTTACAGATAGTATTTAACTCTGAGTAGACATGCTAAAAGTTGGGACGCGGGTGGCGCTGTGGGTTGAACCACAGGGCCCAGGGCTTGCCAATCAGAAGGTCGGCGGTTCAAATCCCCATGACGGGGTGGTACCGCTCCAGTGGGAAAGTGAACAGTGTTTCCGTGCGTTGCTCTGGTTCGCCAGAAGCAGCTTAGTCATGCTGGCCACATGACCCGGAAGTTGTATGTCCGCTCCCTCGGCCAGTAAAACGAGATAAGCGCCGCAATCCCAGAGTCGTCTGCGACTGGACCTAATGGCCAGGGGTCCCTTTTACCTTTAGATATGCTAAAATGTATAAGACTGAATCAGTTAAGTGCTGCAGATGTAACGAGGTTGAGGGCACATTCTATCATATGTGGTGGACTTGTAAAAGGGTGAAAGAGCATTGGGAAATAATTTATATTGAATTGAAAAAAAATGTTAAATAGTAGTTTTCAAAAAGAAACCAACAACAACCAGAGTCCTTTGGGTTGGGGATAATTCAGATTGAAATTCCCAGGTGTCAAAGAAAGGAAATTTATGTATACCACTAATGCGGCCCATGTTTTGTTAGCCCAAAAATGAAAAACGAGCAAGGTCCCAACCAAAGAAAAATGGCAACTTAAACTGAAGGAATATGCGCAGCTTGCAGACTTAACTTATAGAATAAGAGAACAAGAAGAACTTATGTTTAGAGAGGATTGGAAAATGTTTAATGGATATATGGGTGAGAATTGTGTACATTTGAAAACTTTGGCAGCATTAAGATAAATTCAACAGTGTAAATAAGTTTTGATGGATGTAAAAATGGAATGCTGATTGGTTTAGTTCATGTAAAATATGCAGGGGTGTCTGGCATGCAAAATGAACCATGGAAAGAGAAGAAGGGAAGTCCCTGATATTTTAAGGTTGTTCAACTGAATATTCTAAAATGTAAAATAGAAAAACTTAATAAAAGTTATACAAAAAAAGAGAAAGAAAATAAGTAAATTTTCCCTTCAACCTCCACAACGCGTGAGGGGCGGCTTGCTGTGTTCCCATTTGCACTGGTTCCCCTTAAACATGCCCTTTAAACAGTCTGAAGAGAGGAGAGGTGGAAAGAGTTTCTGTGACTGAGTGTGGTAATAGATGAGGGGAGAACATGCCCACATCCTTTTGTGACCCTTGGCTCTTTTAAGGTGTGGCAGCCATTTTGTGTTATGCCCCGCCCTACGGCAGCCATTTTGTTACTGGCGCCCACGGCATTTTCTCAGCATCCTGAACGTGCCCACTTGGGCCGAAAAGTTTAAGGAGGAAAAAAAAACTCCCACATCTTTCCCATCACTAGCAACCTGATAATTTTAACGGGAAATGCCAGAAATTGAACCTGGGACCCTCTAAGTTCAGAGTAGGTCCTCCACAGCTGAGCTATGGTGCTTGACAAACTGAAAACACATCATGGCCTAGGCAACTTTCTGGACCTCCGTAGACAAGCTGGCCGGACACAAATTCCCTGGTCCTAGTCCCGGCGGTTCCCGACGTTCTCCTCGCCTCGTAGACGAAAATATTGACAGGAACTCTTGCGCTGCTTCTGTTGTTTAAGCAGACGAAAATTCAACCAGAACTCTGTTGGGTGAAAAGGCCACGAGGTCTAAAGATAGCCAATTTCTGGTTTCCAATATTTGATTTCTGGGCTAGGCGGAAGCTGTAGAAATAGCAAAGACAATGACCAGAGGAAGTGTCCTTTTGCTGCCAGAAGACTCGGCAGGATGTGTCTGTGTTTGCCCAAAGGAAGCCTGCAAAACAGGCTGTATTACTCACGGGTGTCTTTGCAAGAAGAAGCAGGCCAATCTGCCCGCTGGACTTTTTTTATATATATATATGTAATATTTTTATTATATAAAGTGATGGCTCAGTTGCTTTTCGGAGCCAACCTTAACATTCCGCCACCAAATCTGATTGTATTCGAAAGAGTCCAGTCAAAATTCCTCAGAGCGGCTTTACAAATGCCCCCCTGTGTGTCAAACGCAGCCATACGGTTAGAAACAGGCATGATTTGCGTGGTGGCCAGAGCATGGATGCAAGTGTGTAACCTCTGGCTGAAGCTTAACCTGAAACCTCAGGGTCTAACCTCGCTGCTATTAAAAGATAACTATCAATCCCTTTGGAGCAAGGCCATAGTAAGAAGTTGACAAGTACAGGGGTACCTCGACTTACGAGGGAATCGACTTCCGTATTTTTCAACTTCAGAATGACCTCCGGAAGCGGAAAAATGGCTGCCGCTTCTGAAATTTTCGACTTACGAAGGGAAAGCGGTGGCACGAAATTTTGAATGTGGTTTTTTCGACTTACGATTTCCCCCCCCCCGTTCCGAGATGGCACCTTCGACTTACGAAGATTTCGACTTACGAGTGTGCCTTCGGACCATAAAGAAGGCTGATCGCCAAAGAATTGATGCTTTCGAATTATGGTGCTGGAGGAGACTCTTGAGAGTCCCATGGACTGGCAAAAGATCAAACTTATCCATCCTTAAAGAAATCAGCCCTTAGTGCTCACTGGAAGGACAGATCCTGAAGTTGAGGCTCCAGTACTTTGGCCACCTCATGAGAAGAGAAGACTCCCTGGAAAAGACCCTGATGTTGGGAAAGATGGAGGGCACAAGGAGAAGGGGACGACAGAGGATGAGATGGTTGGACACTGTTCTCAAAGCAACTAGCATGAGTTTGGCCAAACTGCGGGAGGCAGTGGAGGATAGGCGTGCCTGGCGTGCTCTGGTCCATGGGGTCACGAAGAGTCGGACACGACTGAACGACTGAACAACAACAAAAGACCCCCTTGGAGAGGTCTTTAAACTGGACTCGGACCAGGAAGGCCTTCAAGTAGAGAACTGCCCTTCCGCAGCCGTTCCGAAAGAGGACAGTCCTCTGTAAAGCAGGGCAAGAGGCCGCCCTACTTTAGGTGCCAGCGACCCAAGCCCTCTTGAGCATTGAGGGTGGAAACCAGCCCTTTGAATTGTTCCTGGAAGCAGAGATGGAGCCACAGTGGCCTCCTTTGTCCGGACCGCCACGGGGGAAGGCAGTAAACGCCGGTCAGGTAGCAAGGGAAACAAAACGCCGAAGGATATAGAATGAGGCAGGTCTCCTCCCAGCTGTCACATCTCAAATGGTTCTTTGGCTGGGCGTTTTAGTGGCCATAGGATCGGTTCTCAGCCTATTCATCGCCTGCCCTTTTCTGAAGAAGTGTGCCTGCACACGAAAGCTCAAACCAAGAACAAACTTAGTTGGTCTCTAAGGTGCGACTGGAAGGAATTTTTTTATTTTTCATTTTGCTTTGACTATGGCAGACCAACGCGGCTACCTACCTGTAACTACCCTTTCCTACACATTCTTTGTGTTTCCTCTAAGCTGCGTTGTCCCCTATGAAAGCCATAGCACCGTGGGGGGGGGGGGACGACTTGAAGGAGCCTTTTCAGCAGAGTGTGACGGAATTTATCATTTGGAGGAAATGGCCCAAGATGTAACTTATGTGGGTGGGGGAGGGAGGCTAGAGAAAAAGTTTCCAAAACCCTGTAAGCAGAAGCCCCCATTTCTTCCCCCCTTAAAAAAAAATATTTAAGCTTTTCAGATTTATACATTTCAATAATTTTACAGTTACAGGTGGGTAGCCGTGTTGGTCTGCCATAGTCAAAACAAAATCGAAAATTCTTTCTAGTAGCACCTTAGAGACCAACTGAGTTTGTTCCTGGTATGAGCTTTCGTGTGCATGCACACTTCTTCAGATACCTGTAAATAATTTTACAGTCATTTTAACATTTCAAAACTCAACTTCCCCTTCTTTCTGCGGTTCCTTAAATTTATTTTTTAATAATCTTCTGCATATCCAAATGGACATAATTTACTCATTTATTCATCTACTTTAAATATATATTATGAAACCACAGGTTATTACAACGACCCTGCCAATGTTCTTATCTGTTTACAATTTATGTGTAAATATTCAATAAACCACTTTCAGTCTTTTGTTAAAAGTTTGTTGTCTCGATTTCTTATTCTCCCGGTGAGTTTCGCCATTTCTGCATATTCCGTAAGGTTTTGTATCCATTCTTCCTTTGCTGGGACTTCTTTTTCTTTCCACTTTTGGGCAAGTAGCATTCTTGCTGCTGTAGTAGCATACATGAATAATTTTCTATACACTTTAGGCTGTTCTGTCCCTATACCAGTAATTCCCAAAATAAAAGCTTCTGGGTGGTTTTTCTTCTTTTTACAAACAGTATTTTAAACATCCTTTTCAATTCATTTATTTATTAAAAAATAAATTTAAGGAACTGCAGAAAGAGGGGGGAGGAAGTCGAGTTTTGAAATGTTAAAATGATTGTAAAATCATTGAAATGTATAATCCTGAAAAGCATAAATTAAACTTTTTTTTTTTAAGAGCCTCCACGCAGAGCAGCTGCTCTCCCAGTAAGCCGTAGCCCCGTCCCGGTTGGACCCTAGGTGCTTAGAGATACAGGAACAAAACAAGCTGCCGTATACTGAGTCAGACCATTGTCCACCTAGCCTCATATCGTCTACACTGACAGGCAGAAGCTCTCCAGGGTTTCAGGCAGGGGGCATTCCCAAGCCTACTTAGAGATGCCAGGGATCAAACCACGGCTGGATCTTAGACACATCAAAGCAATGGCATATGGAGCCAATTTGCCCCTGGAGCGGCAAACGCAGGGGCACCCCACAGGGGCAGGGTGCCGCTCCATAGCATGTGTGCATCATGAAGTCACAATGTGAAATATACTCAGAGTCAAGTGTGAATTTCATGCTCTTTATTCAGCTCATAGTAGTGAGGAATGCAGTTCCCCCAAAACGTTTGCTTTATATACACTATTTACACAATGGGCCCCACGTGATTGGCTAATTCCGGGATACTCCTGCATGCCAATCGGGTTGCGGATTCACTTCCACCTGGAGCTGGATTGGGTGGCTCCTGCAGACCAATCAGACTGCTGCAATCTCAATCCTATTGTTCTAGGACCAATCAGACTGCTGCAGTTTGGATCCTATTCAACGCAGTACATAACACAATGCATGCGCGCTACGGAGCACAGTCCATCCGGGCCGCAGGTGGGGGCACCGCCCCTCGACGGAGGCAGCTCCGCCTCGCCACTGCTGCTGCCGCCTCGCCACCACCGGGAAAGGAGCAAAGCGGGCAAGGTGGACTCGCAGGCGGCTCCGAGCGGGTGAGGGCACTGCCCCTCGATGGAGGCAGCTCCGCCGCCGCCTCGCTGCCGCCAGGAAAGGAGTGAAGCCGGGCGCAAGCAGAGAGTTGCCGCGTGAGCATGGAAGTGGTGCTGGGCGGTAGCTTGGTAGTCGTGCGGGGGGTGTGGTGCTGAGTGTCACCCCCCCTCCAGGCTGGAACCGCTGGAAACGGGAGCGTGCCGCTCTCAACGCCCCCACCTTCCTACGCCACTGCATCAAAGAAGCGTTTCGGTTTAAAGCGTTGTCAATTTAAACAGGGAAAACAGGTGGGGGGAAACGAGGGCTCCACATCGCCACCTGGTGGCACCATGTTATGTCGAGCACACAGCCCATGTAAATTGCTTTTTCTTCACCAGTCTAGCTGAGTCCCTTTCGCCTGCAAAGCAGATGTGCCACACCACTGAGACAGGGGCCTTCCCAGTGACTAATGGCTTCTTGGAACCTATTTGGAAATGTGTCTCTTAATAGTGCCATTTCCTGGCGGGCCTCAGGAGGGAAACAGCAGGTGAAGGCCGCTGCCTTCAGCCTTGCCTCTCCTGCCATTTTTTTTTTAAAAAAGGTCACGGCTTTTTAATGGGCTAAAAATAAAGCAGGTTGTTTTTCACCAGAACTCTTGATTCATTCACATGCAAATTTCATTTTTTTTTAAAATAAACAAATTACAAACTTACATATACATACACATACACATATACAAATACATACAAACACATAATACAAATACACAATAAACATACCTACACAAATAAATATAATTTCATGTATTTTTAATCCAAATAATTTTTATTAAGTAAATTCTTTAAAAATAATATCTTATTCTAGCCTCCTGATTACTTCAGTAAGGCTAAAATTATTCATAGTTCCCTCCTAAGGCTTCCCATTTTATCTCTTCATTAAATTTAATATTAAATATACTTTCAATATGTGTATTTTTATGACTCAGCCCGAATGATGTTCTTTTTATGTTGCCTTTTACTTCTGTTTCCTTTTCCTTTTTCTATTTTTCTTTTTCCCCCCGCTTTGTAATACGGCAGGGGCTATTCCATAATTACCACTGTATTGGTGTTGCACCTTTTCTTTAGATATTGTATGAAATCGTTCCACTCTTTTATAAATTTTATAAATCACATGCAAATTTCATTGATTAAGAGGGCAATCTGACGTGATTTTAAATAAGATTCATTGAGCACAACAGGACTCTTGTCTGAATAAACCTCCTTTAGCTTGTGCTGCGATTGGCACGGAAGAATCTGCCAACTTCTGTTCTCTCCATTTCATATTTTCCTTAAATTCAATTCTCCACGTTTTGCAACAATTTCCGATTTCTTTTTAACGCCCCAATGAAAACCATCACCCTTTTAGAGCGAATTTCTCCTAATAAACACATTCTTATATGCGGTTTTGACTAAAGCACCCTTTTTTTTTGCAAGCAGTATGTCCCAATACAATGCGTTTTTGTACGTTATTTTCACTAATATCTTCATTTTTATGCTCACTTTCCCCTAATGAATGCATTCTTGTAAAAATAAAAACTGCATCGCGAAACTCCAAAAATTCCAAATGACAGCTCTATTTCAGTTTGTAATGCAAAGTGTGGGTTTGAGAGATTCGGTTTTGAATGAGATTGATGGCCCTGGGTTTTATCCCACCCATCCTCCACGGAGCTTAAGGTTGCATGTTTGCTCCCACAACAACCTTGTGAGGTGCGCTAGGCTGAAAGATGGCTCCCTCTACCCTAGATTTCAAGGTTGGGCACTGAGAGCCAGTGTGGTGTAGTGGTTAAGAGCGGTGCACTTGTAATCTGGTGAACCGGGTTTGCATCTCCGCTCCTCCACATGCAGCTGCTGGGTGACCTTGGGCTAGTCACACTTCTCTGAAGTCTCTCAGCCCCACTCACCTCACAGAGTGTTTGTTGTGGGGGAGGAAGGGAAAAGGAGAATGTGAGCCGCTTTGAGACTCCTTCGGGTAGTGATAAAGCGGGATATCAAATCCAAACTCCTCCTCCTCCTCCTCTTCTTCTTCTTCTTCTTCTTCTTCTTCTTCTTCTTCTTCTTCCTACCCAGTTTCCCCCCACTCTGTCCTTTGCATTACACTGGCCTGATTCACACATAATGCTGATTAAACTGTGGTTTGTTTCACAGTCCAAATGCTCCCCAGTGACTTAACTATGGTTTGTTTCCTGCGAACAAACCACAGTCTGAAACCATGAAGCGCCATTGGCTCATGAACCTTGGTTTGCTTTAACTATGGCTTGTCATTATGTGCGAAACCAACAACTTTCCTTAACTGTTGTTTTTTTTTCCCCTGGCCACCTGGCACCAGATGCTCGTCTTTGTTGAACTGTTCAGCTGAGTTGCTCATACAGTGGTACCTCTGGTTACGTACCTAATTCGTTCCGGAGGTCTGTTCTTAACTTGAAACTGTTCTAATGGGACCTCTCGCTGGCGCTGCACCGCCAGAGCACGATTTCTGTTCTTATCCTGAAGCAAAGTTCTTAACCTGAGGCGTTATTTCTGGGTTAGCGGAGTTTGTAACATGAAGCGTATGTAACCCGAGGTGCCACTGTATTTTGCATTTCTTTGGAATGCAACTTTTGATAAATCCAAACAAGAACAGATTATGCAAACCCGCCAGTTACGACAGCATCCTTATCCCCATAGTAACCGAAAGCTTAGATTCTGGAAACAGACAGACCATCATCCATTCAAAGGCTGCGTCTCGGCTTTCCTCCTTTACAATTCCTTCTGGCCACAGAAGAGGTGGAGCCCCATTACGCAATTCAGATCCACCCCCTTGGCAGTTTTTGATTTCTCATTCAGAGCTCCCGAAGCGTTTCGCAAACACGAACAAGCCCATCCTGATGAGACGAGGAGGTGTCGGGTGTCCTCTGCAGGTCTCGGCAACCCAAGGAAGCTCGGCGGAGAGGGCCATTGTGTGCCTGTCTCGTCTCAAAAGGGTTTGGCATGGACTGTTGGCTCCAGAGCTGGCACGACTCACGAAGTCAGCCCAGGGAAGGACTCCAGCTGGCTCGCCAACTCAAATTAAGCCTATTGCTTTGCTAAAATTGCTCTGGCATCTGAGGACCAAGCTGGATGTGACATCCCGCAGGTCTTCCTTCTTTTACAGGGTTTTAAAACTGGGGGCTAGTAGTAGTAGTAGTAGAAATTGTTGTTTAGTCGTTTAGTCGTGTCCGACTCTTCATGACCCCATGGACCAGAGCACGCCAGGCACTCCTGTCTTCCACTGCCTCCCGCAGTTTGGTCAGACTCACGTTGGCAGCTTTGAGAACACTGTCCAACCATCTCGTCCTCTGTCGTCCCCTTCTCCTTGTGCCCTCCATCTTTCCCAACATCAGGGTCTTTTCCAGGGAGTCTTCTCTTCTCATGAGGTGGCCAAAGTATTGGAGCCTCAGCTTCAGGATCTGTCCTCCCAGTGAGCGCTCAGGGCTGATTTCTTTAAGGATGGATAGGTTTGATCTTCTTGCAGTCCATGGGACTCTCAAGAGTCTCCTCCAGCACCACAATTCAAAAGCAACAAGGGAACCACAACAAATACCCTTAAAATCTCATTGCTCTTGTTTCCCCCCCTTGTTTCTTTTGGCAGTTTGCATCTTGAAAACATCCCAGAGCAGACCTTGAAACTTCGCAGAGACTCCCTACGCCTTTCTGGCTGCAATCTGAAATGGCGCCACTCCTCCTCCACCCTTGGTTACAATCCCTCCCCAACTTGACAAACCCAAGGCTCGCTGGGTCCTTTCCCGCCTCTCCATAATGGCGTGTCAAATACTGAAAGGGAGTTCGTGGTGGGAGGCTTCCTTCCGGATCCTTCTTTGCTCAAGACAAATATTTCAATAGTTCAGCAAACATGCTCTTCCCACCAGATGTGACGATGGATGGCTGCTCACCCGCAGAAGGAGATCAGTTCTGGATTTACGTATAAGCTAAACAAGCTCTAGCTTAGGGCCCCCAAAAAATTAAAGGGGGGGGGGGAAACACTGGATGTACATTTCCAAAATATAAGACAAATAGCAAATAAAACCTACATGCAGCAAGAGTGTTTTGTGTTGTGTAGGCTCCTATGATGTAAGTCATGGCCCCCGCCTGCTATCCTGCTCCCTAAAATATCACTGGTTTGCTATTATTATTTCATTTTATAGCAAGTTTCTAGACACTAGATTATGAGTCTTCGTGAATTGTGTTTCTGAAGGAACTTTTGTTATTGCCAAAGGTCAATGTGTTTGCATTACTAAGTTTGTTATGAATAAAAAATCATTTTAAGTTAGAGCTTAATCATTATTTCACTGCTAATATACTTCTTAATTGCATTTCACTATTAATATACTTCTCGTTAACTGTATTTCAGCTCAACAATTCCTTTGACAAAGTACATATTTTGTTATGTGCAAATGGCTTCAGATACCTATGAGGTCCATAAATTACCATATAGCGTATAGTCAACACAAAAAAAACAGCGACCATTTGTTATTGACAAAGGGCAGCTGGACATATAAAGGGCCCCATTACCTTCAGTAGCTGAGGGCCTCATCAAAACTAAATCCGGCCCTGAAGGAACTGCAGGCCTGTGGGTGTTGAGCTGTTGAGCTGTCTTTTGACCCGGCTGTGGACAAAAACCCAAAGGCTGCAGAATGGGAAACAGTCTCTCTGCAGTGAGATTGCTGTTATACAAGATGCTCCACAGTATTTGCCTGGGTCAGTCCCTCTCTTTCTGCTGAGCATGACGGGTACATCTGATGGCCGCCTGTCTGATGTGATTCCTGCATTGCAGGGGGTTGGACTAGATGACCTCTGGGGATCCCTTCCAACACAGAAATGCTTTGATTCTATTAAAGTGGTACCTTGGTTCTCAAACTTAATCCGTTCCACAAAGTCCGTTCCAACCAAAGCGTTCCAAAACCAAGGCGCGCTTCCCCATGGAAAGTAACACAAAACGGATTAACCCGTTCCTGACTTTTAAGAACAACCCCTAAAACAGCAATTGAACATTAATTTTACTATCGAACGAGAGCACTGAGACATAAAATGAAAGCAATAAACAATGTACTGCAGTCACACAATCAATCAATCAATCAATCAGTAGCTGAACTGGGTTCCACACAGTCACAAAAGCAAAGCAAAAAAGCCGCAAAAACAAGAACGCAAAGTAAACAGCAAAAACAGACAGACCTCAGCGTAACACTCAAAACGGAGCATGTTCGGCTTCCGAAACAAGTTTGCAAACCGGAACACTTACTTCCTGGTTTGCAGTGTTTGGGTTCCAAGTTGTTTGAGGACCAAGGCGTTTGAGAACCAAGGTACCACTGTATCTCTGACTTTTTCACGATTATTCTTGCTGCTTAGAGATCCCATGTTAAAATGTTTTCCTACAGAGGCCTTAAGCCCTACATATTACTACTACTACTACAATAATTTATATACTCCCTATCCAATGATTCCAGGGTGGTGTACAACATTAAATTAATTTATTATTACATAGCATAATAGTAAAAATAAAAGAATCACAAAAATCCTAAATACAGGTAGGTAGCCGTGTTGGTCTGCCATAGTCAAAACAAAATAAAAAATTCCTTCCAGTAGCACCTTGGAGACCAATTAAGTTTGTTCTAGGTATGAGCGTGTGCATGCACGAAATTTCGTGTGCATGCATGTGTATTTGAAGAAGTGTGCATGCACACGAAAGCTCATACCTAAAACAAACTTAGTTGGTCTCTAAGGTGCTACTGGAAGGAATTTTTTATTTTGTCTTGTTTTAAAAATCCTAATAACAGTCTCACACTTCTAGAAGGCCATAGATTGTTTAATGGCCAAAGTCCTGGCTTTAATCGTCGACCGGTTTGATAGGCACGCTAATTGCAAAAATGAATCCGTCAACCACTGTTGCGAGACGATGGAATTAACTTTGAAATAAAAACCTGCAAGGAATGACTAGCCCTTACAAACACTGGCAGGTGAGTTTTCTTTCAAATGGGAAAGAATCACCAGACAGTTTTTAATATAGACAATAATATAGACAAGTGGCAAAAAGAAATTTCCAAATTTATCTGGAATGGCAAAAGACCTCGAATAAAACACAAGATATTGATAAATACTGTAGAAAAAGGAGGACTGGGCCTTCCGGACCTTAAGATCTATTATGAAGCTGCCTGTTTTATGTGGCTTAAAGAATGGTGTATACTCTGTAATTGGAGAACTTTAGACTTGGAGGGCCACGATTTGCGCTTCGGGTGGCATGCGTACTTAAACTATGGCAAAGCAAAAGTACATAGAGGCTTCTCTAATCATATAATAAGGAACGCGATATATACGGTATGGGATAAATATAAAAGATATATTGAGACAAAAGTACCTAGGTGGATCTCCCCCTTTGAGGCAGTGGCAATGAAACGAAAGAACAATGGAAAAAAAGAGTGGATTACGTACAATCTTTTGCTAACAGAAAGAGGAGATGAATTGGTAGTGAAAAAATATGAGGAGATTAAAGAATACTTATCAAGTTGGCTGGATTATTTTCAAATTAACGAAATATACAAACAAGACAAGAGGATTGGATTTGGGAAAGAGCCTTCAAAATTTGAAAAAGAATGTTTAAATACCAACTATAAAATAATCTCCCATATGTATAAGATGCTGGTAGAATATGTAGTAATGGATGAAATGGTAACTGTCTCAATGACAAAGTGGGCGCAATATCTGGGCCACCCAATTATGTTTGAAGACTGGGAGAAATTTTGGCAGGTTAACTTAAAATTTACTGCAAACCAGAATATAAGAGAAAACATGTTGAAAATGGCCCATAGGTGGTACCTCACACCGGCTAGACTCTCAAAAATGCATAAATGCGTTGCAAATGTTTGTTGGAGGTGCGGAGTGGAAAACGGAGATCTTATACATATGTGGTGGAGGTGCCGAAAAATTAAAGCATTTTGGGGGGAGATATATGACGAATTGAGAAAAATGATGCCAATCGCTTTCCCTAAAAAACCGGAGATGTTTCTATTGAGTATAATAGATAAAGAGATACCGAACAAATTTAAGGAAGTCTTCTTATATGCAACTGCAGCGGCCCGATTAGTAGTGGCAAAAGTTTGGAAACAGCAGGATGTACCAAATGTCGTTGACTGGCAAGTTAAGCTACAAGAACTGGCCGAGATGGCTCTACTTACGAACAATATTAGAGGAAAGTCTAAGCAGAGATTCATTGAAAAATGGGAAAGTTACAAAAATTATGTGTTGAAATATAACAAAAGTTTTGTTAGTATGCCAGCTTTTGAGGAATAAGGGAAGGGAGGTAGGATAAAGGAAGACGGTGGAGTAAATATATTTTAGAGAATGCATGGGACAGTAAACATACGATAAAGTGCTATGTCGTAAGCACTCAAACTGAAACCTAGTTGAAGCGAGGGGATTTGCCAGGAGGTCGGACACAAGGGTTGATGTGTATATATGTATATATATGTGTGTGTGTGTGTGTGTGTGTGTGTGTGTGTGTGTGTGTGTGTATATATATATATATATATATATATATATATATATATATATATGCTGTCTTGGTTTTTTTTGTTATTGTTTTTTTATCGTCTTTTTTTTTCTTTCTTCTTTTTCTTTTTCTTTTCTCTTTTCTCTTTTTTCTTTTTTGCTGTTTATTACAACTTTTTATTACGGTCACTACTAAATAGTTTTTTTTTTCCCTCTTCCTTGTTCACTTTTTCTTCTTCCTCTTCTTTCTCTTTTTCTTTCTTTTCCTTTTTTCTCTCTCTCTTTTTTTTTCTTTTCTTCCTTTTTATTTCCTTTCCCCCCCTTTAATATAAAAGGATGTGGCAAAAGGGAAAAGGTACAGAAGGATGAAAAAGAGACATAAACAATCACTAAGTAGGGTTTCAAACTTTATTAAAATCTTGTATTTGATGGAGCCGGCTTGGTAAATCAATGAATAAGATTCATATGTATAGGCGATAAGGACTGGTCACTTTGTTATTTGGAAACTTATGGGGGAACAAGTTATGCTTTCGTTGTTTGTTAATATGAATTTTCTTTTTTGTATAATAAAATTATGCAAATAATAATAATAATAATAATAATAATAATAATAATAATAATAAAAGAATCACCAGACAGTTTTTTTCTTTAGCTCACGATTAGGGAAACCTTTATATTCTGAGGGCCGCATTCCCTTTTGGGCAATTTTCCAGGGGCCACATGCTGGTGGTGGGGACAAAGGGAAGAGGGAGCAGAGTAATTAATGCAAATTATAGCTTTGTACAGTAGGGTAGTTTCTATGTAGACTTATGCGCCCTTCTCTGCCCTCCAGAGAAGCAAACGGTATATTCAGGATTTAAGGGCAAATTCTAGCTAGGCAAAAACTATCAAGGAGGGTGCAAAGCAAATCCCTGGGGTGTGTGGCCTGGGGAGCAACCCAAGGGCCAAAAAGAGAAGCATGGAGGGCCACATTTGCCCCATAGACCTGAGCTTCCCCTCCCATGTTTTTATCTTGCGACACCAGTGTCTACCTAAAGTTAATTTTTCTTTAATAGGAACGGAAACAGAAATAAAGCTAAGTAATATTTCAAAGCTGGTTTTTCATCGTAAACGAAAGCTTCCACCTGACCCAGCAGCATTCTTGGTTTCATAGCTCATTTGACAATTTACCTCAGCCAAATAATTGGTAGGCAGCTGACCACATTTGATCAGTGCGCCAACCCTCGCGTTTAAAAACATGTCATTATTTCCACCGGTGAAAATGGTTACGGTGTCTCTCTCTCTCTCTCTCTCTCTCTCTCTCTCTCTCTCTCTCTCTGTGTGTGTGTGTGTGTGTGTGTGTGGTGTGGCGTTAAGAGGACTCAAACCCAGCTCTTTCCATTCTGGGGACTCGACCATGACCTTCCAGATTGTTTTTGGCAAAACAGGGGCTTTCATGGCAACACTCGGCACGTTCCAGATTTGGCGTGGCAGCTTGGAGGGTGCCGCTGCTGCACACTAAGCAGGCGTACGGCGGCTGGGCAGATCACATCTGCAGAATTTCCTCCCAAGTGGCTATTTAGAGAGCTTTCGTTTCCTCCTCATGCCCCAGCTAGCAGGGAAGAGAGGCCCGGGTTCCGCTTTCATTGATGCCAAGGCTGTTGCACCTGACCGTCCAACAGAACACGGCAAGCGTGTTTATTCATCGATACTGCCACTGTTGCCGGTGTGCACTTCGGTGCAACACCATTCCCTCCAACATTTCTCTGATGGAAACAGGGATGTCCTATTCCATCGATCGTCATCATCATTTTATTATTTATACCCCGCCCATCAGACTGGGCTGCCCCAACAAATATAAAAAACGTAATAAAACATTAAACCAAAAACTTCCCTATCCAGGGCTGCCTTCACATGTATTCTAAAGGTTGCACGGTTACTTATCTCCCTGGCTCAGGTGTTGCTTAACTCCATACCTTCCGACAGGAAGTAAGAGCTGGACCATAAAGAAGGCCGATCGCCGAAGAATTGATGCTTCTGAATTGTGGTGCTGGAGGAGACTCTTGACTGCAAAAAGATCAAACCTATCCATTCTGAAGGAAATTAGCCCTAAGTGCTCACTGGAAGGACAGATCCTGAAGCTGAGGCTCCGATACTTTGGCCACCTCATGAGAAGAGAAGACTCCCTGGAAAAGACCCTGATGTTGGGAAAGATGGAGGGCACAAGGAGAAGGGGACGACAGAGGACAAGGTGGTTGGACAGTGTTCTCGAAGCGACTGGCATGAGTCTAACCAAACGTCAGGAGGCAGTGGAAGACAGGAGTGCCTGGCGTGCTCTGGTCCATGGGGTCACGAAGAGTCGGACACGACTAAATGACTAAACAAAGGGAAAGTGGGGAAACCCAGGATCAAATCAGAAACCGGGATGGCTACTGTAAATCTGGGATTGTCCCTGTTGAAGTTATTCTTTATTCAAGGCAATGCCTTGGATATAACTCAGCAACCCTTGTTCCATGCTTGCAACTGTTGTATTTGTTCTAACATTGGATATGCTGTTGCTGAAACCTGCCCAGGAAAGATAGCTAAGAAAATGAATGAATGTATGAATGAATGAATCCACAGCTGCGTTACACTACAATTTTTGTGTGTGTGTGTGTGTGTGTGTGTGTGTGAAGCAAACAGCTCCATAATCACTGCTTTATGAAAGGTCAGAGTTTAATGTTAGATGCAGCCTCAAGAGTGAAACTGTGCCACGAAAAAGCCAGCACAACCACAACAAATATGCCAGTGGTTCAAGTTTTGCATGTTTTGTGGAAGAGGGTGCGCTATTGCCTCTGTGCGCTGCTTGCGGGCTTATGGGGGACACCTGTCCTGGGAGTGCCACTTCTGAAAACAGGCTGCTGGACTGACAAGACGAGCCTCACATCACGATCTGTCCCCGAACGGCTCATTTTTCGTTCTTAAAACTCCCCACACATTCCTAAGCCACGTGTGAAAAGTCTGAAGCCGTTTGTCCTTGTGACATAACCATTTTTTTTTTTTTTGCTGCTACCAACAAAAACATAATTAAGACCTTTACTGGCTAAATTGACGTTATCGTTTTATGTTCCTGTGTCCTCGTTGTTTATCTCTTCCTCCCGGAGGAATTTGGGCTTCCTCGGAACAAGATGTGCCGAAGGGCTGGAGGGCTTGTGATTCTAGGTAACTTTTCCAGAGAAACTTGTCCGAGAATTGCTGCTTCTCTTTACGGAGATGAATGATTACTTTACATCTCGCTTGCCACCGCCTACACACGAAAACACACCCTTGGTTGTACTGACAACGACCTGAGTCACATGCAATGATTCCTCTCCCGACTTATCCAGCAGGCGTTCCCACCGAACCAACACCTTTTCTCTTTTCCTTTGATGATGTGCCGCTGATGTGGAAATTCACTACGGTCCAAAGTCAACACAAAACCTCGTTTTCAAGATTTCTTGGGAAACGGTTTCTCCAGACAGCTTCCCAGCAGGGCCGAGATTGATCATGCACAGAATCATAGAATTGTACAGTTAGAAGGGACCCCAAGGGTCATCTAAGCCAACCCGCTGCAATACAGGAATTTTTCCTCCCAACATGGGTCTTTTTTCCTTTTTATTGGCTTCTCACAATTTTATACATTTTAACTTTAACCATTTCAAAATAAAAGGTTCTTTTGGACCTTTGGACCTCCTTCCCTCCCTCTGTGGGTTCCATATTTAAGATTGCTGCTCAGAAGGTCAGCAGTTCGAAGCCCTGCGACTGCGTGAGCTCCCGTTGCTCGGTCCCTGCTCCTGCCAACCTAGCAGTTCGAAAGCATGAAGTGCAAGTAGATAAATAGGTACCGCTCCGGCGGGAAGGTAAACGGGGTTTCCTTGCGCTGCTCTGGTTCGCCAGAAGCGGCTTAGTCATGCTGGCCACATGACCCGGAAGCTGTACGCCGGCTCCCTCAGCCAATAAAGCGAGATGAGCGCCACAACCCCAGAGTCGTCTGCAACTGGACCTAACGGTCAGGGGTCCCTTTACTTTTGTTGTTGTTGTTCAGTCGTTTAGTTGTGTCTGACTCTTCATGACCCCATGGACCAGAGCACACCAGGCACTCCTGTCTTCCGCTGCCTCCCGCAGTTTGGTGAAACTCATGTTGGTAGCTTCAAGAACACTGTCCAACCATCTCGTCCTCTGTCATCCCCTTCTCCTTGTGCCCTCCATCTTTCCCAACATCAGGGTCTTTTCTAGGGAGTCTTCTCTTCTCATGAGGTGGCCAAAGTATTGGAGTCTCAGTTTCAGGATCTGTCCTTCCAGTGAGCACTCTGGGCTGATTTCCTTCAGAATGGATCATCGGTTTGATCTTCTTGCAGTCCATGGGACTCTCAAGAGTCTCCTCCAGCACCAGAATTCAAAAGCATCAATTTTTTGGCGATCAGCCTTCTTGATGGTCCAGCTCTCACTTCCATACATCACTACTGGGAAAACCATAGCTTTCACTATATGGACCTTTGTTGGCAAGGTGATGTCTCTGCTTTTTACCTTGTAGCGATCTTTAAATATTTTCGTTATCTTTTCTGCATCATATATTATTCATTTCTGTAATTGATTTTGAAATGATTTCCGATTTCCTTGAAGGACAGACTATGAGTGTTCAAAGCATGTTGGATCAATAACAGCTTTTTCATCTGCTCTACTGCTTTTTGCTTTTGTTTCCCCACTTTTACAGGACTTTCCTCACTGCTGATGTTCAAATTTCAGTTTCCCTGTTCTCTATTTCTGGGCTTCTTCATCTCCAAACCAGACTTGGACTGGACCATCCTACAAACAGAGAACACATATTCAATAATGGACTATCCTCGGTAATGGCCCTGTTAGATGTAAGAAATGGATCTCTTAGTGAGGCAGCAGGCACACTTTGGAACTCCCTGCCTATTGAGACCAGGCAAGCACCTTTGCTGTACTCTTTGCAGTGTCCGCTAAAAGCATTTTCATTTAGGCAAGCGTCTCCAGACATGCAGAATGTCGGCGTGTGCTTTAATCTGCTTTTCAGCCTATTGTTGATTTTAATTGTTTTCTGAACGTTTTAAATAGCTGTTTTTAATGGTTTTTACTGAATCATAGAGTCATAGAGTTGGAAGAGACCACAAGGGCCATCCTGTTCAACAATCAAAGCATTCCTGACAGATGGCTGTCAAGCCTCTGCTTAAAGACCTCCAAAGAAGGAGACTCCACCACACTCCTTGGTAGCAAATTCCACTGTCAGGAAGTTCTTCCTAATGTTTAGGTGGAATCTTCTTTCTTGTAGTTTGAATCCATTGCTTCATGCCGGCTTCTCTGGAGCAGCAGAAAACAACCTTTCACCCTCCTCTATATGACATCCTTTTATAATTTGAACATGGCTAGCATATCACCCCTTAACCTTCTCTTCTCCAGGCCAAACATACCCAGCTCCCTAAGCCGTTCCTCATAAGGCATCGTTTCCAGGCCTTGGACCATTTTGGTTGCCCTCTTCTGGACACGTTCCAGCTTGTCAGTATCCTTCTTGAACTGTGGTGCCCAGAACTGGACACAGTATTCCAGGTGAGGTCTGACCAGAGCAGAATATAGTGGTACTATTACTTCCCTTGATCTAGACGCTATACTCCTATTGATGCAGCCCACAATTGCATTGGCTTTTTTAGCTGCTGCATCACACTGTTGACTCATGTCAAGTTTATGGTCTACCAAGACTCCTAGATCCTTTTCACATGTACTGCTCTCAAGCCTGGTGTCACCCATCCTGTATTTGTGCCTTTCATTTTTTTTTGCCCTAGTGTAGTACTTTACATTTCTCCTTGTTAAAATTCATCTTGATGTCATTGACTAATTATTTCTGTAAACCACACTGAGGTTTGTATGTTTTTAACAATCAAGCAGTATATACATTCTTTGAAAAATGTAACAAAGACCTACATCGGCTCCTGGTACGTTTCCGAGACCATTTTTGCCTGTCGCCTAAAGCTGTATAATGAAGGCGCCAGGCGAACTTCCCTGGAGAGTGTTCCGCCAACGGGGAGCCACTGCAGAGAAGGCCCCATTCTCGTGTTGCCACCCTCTGGACCTCTCGAGGAGGAGGCACACAAAGGAGGGCCTCAGAAGATGATCTCGGGGTCCAGGTAGGTTCGTATGGAAAGAGGCGGTCCTTGAGGTATTGCGGTCCTGAGCAGTTTAAGGCTTTATAGGTCAAAACCAGCACTTTGAATTGGGCCCAGAAACTAATAATGGTAGCCAGTGCAGTCGGACCAGGATCGGTGTAATAGGCTGGGACCCTCTTGAGCAACCTGGCCGCTGAATTCTGCACCAGCGGAAGTTTCCGAACCGTCTTCAGAGGCAGCCCTACGTAGAATGCTTTGCAGTACAGTGGTACCTCTGGTTACGTACTTAATTCGTTCCGGAGGTCCGTTCTTAACCTGTAACTGTTCTTAACCTGAAGCACCACTTTAGCTAATGGGGCCTCCCGCTGCCGCTGAGCTGCCGTTCTTATCGATTTCTGTTCTTATCCTGAAGCAAAGTTCTTAACTTGAAGCGCTATTTCTGGGTTAGCGGAGTCTGTAACCTGAAGCGTATGTAACCCGAGGAACCACTGTAATCTAACCTTGAAGTTGGGACGCGGGTGGCGCTGTGGGTTAAACCATAGAGCCTAGGGCTTGCCGATCAGAAGGTCGGCGGATCGAATCCCCGCGACAGGGTGAGCTCCCGTTGCTCGGTCCCTGCTCCTGCCCACCTAGCAGTTCGAAAGCACAAAGTGCAAGTAGATAAATAGGTACCGCTCTGGCGGGAAGGTAAATGGCCTTTCTGTGCACTGCTCTGGTTCACCAGAAGTGGCTTAGTCATGCTGGCCACATGACCCGGAAGCTGTACGCCGGCTCCCTCGGCCAGTAAAGCAAGATGAGCGCCGCAACCCCAGAGTCGTCCGCAACTGGACGTAACGGCCAGGGGTCCCTTTACCTTTAACCTTAAAGTTAACAGAGCATAGACAACAGTAACTAGGCTATCCCTATTCTGATAGGGGCATAGCTAGGCCACCAGCTGAAGCTGATGGAAAGCACTCCAGTGTTGGTGCTGACCTTTAAAGCCCTAAATAGCCTCGGCCCTGTATACCTGAAGCAGCGTCTCCACCCCCATCATTCAGCCCGGACCCTGAGGTCCAGCGCCAAGGGCCTTCTGGCAGTTCACTCCCAGCGAGGAGGGAGCTTACATGGGAACCAGGCAGAGGGCCTTCTCGGCAGTGGAGCTCTTCCTGTTGAACGCCCTCCCTTCAGATGTCAAGGAAATAAACAACTATCTGACTTTTAGAAGGCAGCCCTGTTTCGGGAAGCTTTTCGTGTTTGATGTTTTGTTTTGTCCTTTTGTATCTTGTTGGAAGCTGCCCAGATTGGCCGGGGCGGCAGAATCAGTTTGTGGTATCAGAAATATTCTATTATTGTTATTAAGAATGTAGTCCAGCAGTCCACTTTTGAAAAGGGCCTTCTCCAGAAAGGGGAGTTATCTGAAGGAGACGTTGTTTATCAGAGGCAGGATTTCAGGGAATAGCTTCTTCTCTATCTGTGAGTCCATAATTCTTGCCATAAAGGCTCTGTTCTGCCTCCGCAGTTGGAAGCAGCAACGTTCCTGAAAGTCAGTTGCTAGAAACAGCAGGAGGGGAGAGTGATCTTGTGCTCATATCCTGTTCCTGGTCTCCCACAGGCATCTGGTTGGCCTCTATGAGGACGCTGGAGGAGATGGGGCATCGGCCTGATCCAGCAGGCTCTTTTTTCATACGCTCTTGCCATTGCAGTTTGACTAGCATCTGGTGTGGGCTGGCCAAGCAAACCATGGTTGAGGAATGGTACTGGCTTCACACATTACGCCAAGGCGTGGGTAAAGCAAACCGAGGTTCATGAGCCAAGAAAACACACCATGGCTTCTAATTCAGAATGCGGCAGCTAGGCTGGTGACTGGGAGTGGTTGCCGAGACCATATAACACCGGGCCTGAAAGACCTACATTGGCTCCCAGGACGTTTCCAAGCACAATTCAAAGTGTTGGTGCTGACCTTGAAAGCCCTAAACGGCCTTGGCCCAGTATACCTGAAGGAGCATCTCCACCCCCATTGTCCAGCCCGGACACTGAGGTCCAGCTCCGAGGGCCTTCTGGCGGTTCCCTCTGTGTGAGAAGCAAAGCTACAGGGAACCAGGCAGAGGGCCTTCTCAGTAGTGGCTCCCTCCCTGTGGAACGCCCTCCCATCAGATGTCAAGGAAATAAACAACTACCTGACTTTTAGAAGATATCTGAAGCAGGGGCGGAGGAAGGCTCTGCGCTGCCTGGGGTGGCAGCGTGGAGGAGGCGCCACCTGGGGGCGGGGCGTCCTGACGTTGCGTCGTGTCGTCATGACGCAATGTCAGGACGGAGTGCGCATGTGCAAAATGTCACGCGTGAACACTCCATCGCTGGGCCCCCGCCGCCGCTTCTGTGGCGACGTTGTGAGCCCGCCAGGTGAAAAGGTGGCTTGTGGGGCTGCTGCGCGCGATCGGCAGCTCCGCACAAGCCACCTTTTCACCCGGCAGGCTCGCAACGTCACCGCGGAAGCGGCTGCGCCGGTCCAGATGGAGTGAGTACGCGCGAAATGTGCTGGCAGGCGGGCCCCGCACGAGCCGCGGGGCGGAATGGCCTCGCTCCGCAGCTTGCTTGGGGGCCACCAGTGGGGTAGGGCGGCCCAAGTGTCACCCCCCTGGGAAACCCCCCCCTCCGCACCCCCAGCGATGCCGCTGATCTGAACGCAGCTCTGTTTAGGGGAGTTTTTAATGATTGATGTTTTATCGCTTCGTTATTATTATTATTATTATTATTATTATTATTATTATTATTATTATTATTATGTTGGTTGGCCACTGTGAGCACTGACGGACAAAGGGGGGCAGAGGAAACGACCCACCCCAGGTGCCATCCCTGGCAGGGTGCCATCGCAGCTGCCCCCGGGACGTGCGCCAGCCAAACCCCCGCCTGTTCTCTGCTCCCGGTGCCAGAGCATGTAGCTCCGCCACTGACTGTGAGAACAGGATTTGACAGGCCCCTGGCCTGAATCCAGCAGGCTCTTGTTGTGCTCTACTTGTCCTTCTCGTTGAAATGAATAACATGATGACAATATATCTCGCATGCTTCATTACACAAATTATGTAGGTTACATAGTTTTGCCACAGCAAACAGCAATAAGAATAGCATCGTTTTGGGTGGAGGGTGAACTGCAGCAGAACGGAAGCCTATACCGAGTAGAGAGTAAAAGAAAATGATGCCTTTGTAAATCCATAGAGTTCTCCTGTTCCAGCTTCCAGCCAGCCCTGCCCTTTTACAGGATACTCCATTCCACCTGCTCTCTGCCCCAAGGCCCATCCATACACTGACCAGGTCCAGAACTTCTGAGCTCCGCGATAGTGGAGTCTTGTCCCTGGCAGGTTTTCGGTAGGGTAATTCAACGACGAGAAGGTAGAAGAGCCCAGCTGCCTTCCTTTGCCCTCCCGCTGTGGCTAGCGGTCCCGCTCCATGGTCTTGGGTGAGTTTGCGCCAGAGTACTGGGCAAGATCCAGCTCTTTTCCAGGAAGGAGGACGGACTGGGAACCGTCGTTGAGATGGTATCAAATCAGAGTACAGTTCAGAGAGAAGGCATTTGCTAAACTTGGTGAAGAAGACGTGACCTCAGAAACGAACCCTTCTCTCCGAGAGAGAGACAAATCAGCCGGTTGAGAAGTGACCTCATCTTCAAATCCTTTCCCACTGGACCCTGGCCTGCTTTCCGTAAGCCTCCTTGAATAACAATGGATGTTTTTGTGTGTGGCTGGATCAGGCAAGCCAACACCGCACTGGCAGGAAGAAGGAAGGCAAGCAGAAATAACATCCAGGGAAGTGAAATATACTCGGAGTCAAGTGTGAATTTCATGCTCTTTATTCAGCTCATAGTAGCAAGGAATGAGTCTTTCCCCCAAAACATCTGCTATATATACTTTATTTACACAATGGGCCCCACGTGATTGGCTAATTCCGGGCTACTCCTTTAGGCCAATCAGGTTGTGGATTCACTTTCTCCAGGAGCCTGATTGGCTGCTCTTGCAGGCCAATCAGGTCGCTGATTCACTTCCACCTGGAGCAGGATTGGGTGGCTCCTGCTTTTGGGAATGCTTAGGAGTGTGGATGATGATATATTATTTTATATATCTCATCCAAGCTTGTGTTAACAAGCTCCAAACTTAGCAGAGTTCCATTCCCTTTCTAAAACACAGCAGAAAACAGTTGCACAGGCTTGCTAAAGCCTCAGAATAACATATGTATTCCAGGTATATTCCCCTTCTTCCCTCTTAAAAGTAAAGACACAACACTTCTCTTTAAAAGTATAAAAAATAGCCGGTGCCGGTCAGGAGGGGGGGGCTGTCTGATCGCGCCCGCCCACCCAAGGTGGCGGGCGCGATCCCACGGCCTCCTCCCGACCGGCACCGGAGCCGCGTTTTAAGGCTGCAGCGAGTGAACAGCAGACATGCGCAGTTGATCCAAGATGGCGGACGCGGACGACACCCCTCCCGACCGGAGCCAAAAGGTAAGCCTTTACAGCACATCTATGGCGCGCGGCTACTGTTCGCTCACTGCGGCCTTAAAACGCGGCACCGCGCGGCTCCGGTGCCGGTCGGGAGGGGGCCGTGGGATCGCGCCCGCCATCTTTGGTGGGCGGGTGCGATCCGACGGCCCCCCTCCCGACCGGCACCGGCACCGGAGCCGTCTTTATGGTCCAGCTCTCACTTCCGTACATTACTACTGGGAAAACCATAGCTTTAACTATACGGACCTTTGTCGGCAAGGTGATGTCTCTGCTTTTTAATATGCTGTCTAGGTTTGTCATTGCTTTTCTCCCAAGAAGCAGGCGTCTTCTAATTTCGTGACTGCTGTCACCATCTGCAGTGATCATGGAACCCAAGAAAGTGAAATCTCTCACTGCCTCCATTTCTTCCCCTTCTATTTGCCAGGAGGTGATGGGACCAGTGGCCATGATCTTTTTTTGATGTTGAGCTGCAGACCATATTTTGCGCTTTCCTCTTTCACCCTTATTAAAAGGTTCTTTAATTCCTCCTCACTTTCTGCCATCAAGGTTGTGTCATCAGTATATCTGAGGTTGTTGGTATTTCTTACCTTGCCTCTAAAAAGTCTCCAGATTTCGCAGTGCTGTTCTCCAACCAAAATAATGTACGCAAAAGATGTATATATTAGGGAAACGTTGTTGTTTATTTATTTATTAAATTTGCCTACCTCCCTCCCATCTGAAGATCACAGGGCGGTGCACAACATGAAAATACAAAATGAAAGCACAAAACACGTAATTAAACAAAAGCAAAACAAACCAGTAACCCCCCCCCCTCCGACAGACTCATTTAAAAGGCCGTAGAATGTTAGGTGCATAAAATGTTAATGGAAATAACATAGAAAACTGCATTAGATTAGGGCAATTTGCTTGCAAAAATGTGCACATTCATGAAAACTGCATGCAAAAATATGCCTACTGGGATGAATTTGCAGAATTCTCTCTCTCACACACAAATATTAATTTATTTTAAAAAATGGTTATAGAGGTTTCTGCAAAATAGAATGTTAACAAACAAGATCTGGTGACAATATACATAGTCCACATACAATGATAGACCACTACCAAAGAAATACAGACATAAAATACGGTAACACCAAAATAAATAAACGAAAGGTACGTGAGTGCATGGAAGGTAGTAACTGGAACTATTTATAACATAGACACCTAATGGTTAAACAAGACAAAGTAATAATAATAATAATAATAATAATAATAATTTATTTGTACCCCGCCCATCTGGCTGGGTTTCCCCGGCCACTCTGGGCATCTTCCAACAAAGATTAAAAATACATTAAAATGTCACACATTAAAAACTTCCCCAAACAGTAGTAAAAAACAAGAAGCCTTTTTACTGGGCTTTGTAAACCAAGAAATTTCAAGAGAAGATAGAATAGTCTTTATGTACGCCGCAACAGCAGCAAGGATTTTACTGGCAAAGAATTGGAAGACAGAAGAAATACTTTCGATTCAAGACTGGCAGATGAAAATGATGGACTATATGGAGCTCACTGAACTGACCGTGAAAATCCGAAACCAGATGGACGACGCGGTGGAGAAAGATTGGACTAAAGTTAAAGTATATTTGAAAAAATATGCCAAAATAAGTATTTAAATGCAGACAGGTAGAAATAGGTAGGCTCCAGATATAGAAGTTAGATTAGATTTAGTAATAGAGGAAGTAATGATGAGGCAGTTAAAATAAGGTAAGTTGATTAGAGTTTTAAGTCAGAATATAAAAAGGTAAGGAAATTACTGAAGATGATTTACAAGGAAAGCAGCCAAAGAGGATGAGAGGAAGTCAACCTACAATGTTATATAGAAGATTAGATAGGTTTAAATAGGTATTTTTGTTCTTTGTTTGGTCATATTGTTTTTTATTGTTTCTCTTTTGTGTATGTAGTTTTTGTGTAGTGTTTTTGGTATGTGTTATGTTAAAAATCAATAACATTTTTTATGGGGGGGAACTTCCCTAAACAGGGCTGCCTTGTTACAAAACATCAACCCTATTATATTATATCGGCCATATTCATTCATAGGCTGAGAGGGTCCTTGGACACGTCCCCCCGAACAAATGTATGAATGAATTTTTCACGAGCAATTTCACCAATCGCTGCAGAAACTGGAAGGACAGAACTGGAGAGAAACGGAGAGAACCCAGACTGACAGATTCCCCCCATCCCTAACCATGCTATTCACCAGGGGTCAGCAACCTTTTTCAGCAGGGGGCCGGTCCACCATCCATCAGACCATGTGGGGGGCCGGACTATATTTTGAAAAAAAATATATGAAGGAATTCCTATGCCCTCCCCAAATAACCCAGAGATGCATTTTAAATAAAAGGACACGTTCTACTCATGTAGAAACACGCCGATTCCTGGACCATCCACGGGCCGGAATGAGAAGGCGATTGGGCCGCATCCGGACCCCGGGTCTTAGTTTGGGGACCCCTGCTGTTCATTCTTTGTTCATCAGTCTCTGGAAAAGTCTTTGCTAAAACTGGAATTGCTCTAAGCAAGTTGGAGGCGAGAGTTGGCAGCCGGGTCCTTCTCATCACCCCACGCAGAGCTGTCCATCACTCAGGACAAATGTCCCATTTGTTCAGTTTTGAAGCCGGCCTCGGGCAGAAAGAGGGTCTGCGTGTTCTCTTTGGAGACAGGGCTTTCTGTTCCTTACAAATGCCCAGGGAAGATAGAATTCTGGAGTGGCGGTGGCGGGGGGAGAGAGAACAAAGAGCCTTTTGTGGCGCTTTTTAAAAAAAACACCCAAATGAGCAAATTTATTGTGGCAAGAGCTTTCGTAGGCTCCCTTCTTCAGCTGTGTGAAAGCTTGCGCCGTAATAAATCCATTCCGCCAGACTCTTTGTGTTTGTTTTCCTTGCTGCAAGAGACTAAAATGGCAGCAGGGCTCCAGAGGAAGGACTTTTCCCGGGTGTGGGTCACACAGATCTACAGACATTGCTTGAGTTCTCTGCCTCTGACTGCTGCACATTTGTGTGAAGTGACTCTCACCATCCTTTCCCCTTGGACACTGGGAATACACACACACACACACACACACACACACACACACACACACTCTACCTGGAGAAAAGACTGAGAGGTGATATGATGTTGTTTAGTCGTGTCCGACTCTTCGTGACCCCATGGACCACAGCACACCAGGCACTCCTGTCTTCCACTGCCTCCCACAGTTTGGTCAGACTCATCTTAGTAGCTTTGAGAACACTGTCCAACCATCTCATCCTCTGTCGTCCCCTTCTCCTTGTGCCCTCCATCTTTCCCAACATCAGGGTCTTTTCCAGGGTGTCTTCTCTTCTCACGAGGTGGCCAAAGTATTGGAGCCTCAGCTTCAGGATCTGTCCTTCCAGTGAGCACTCAGGGCTGATTTCCTTCAGAATGGATAGGTTTGATCTTCTTGCAGTCCATGGGACTCTCAAGAGTCTCCTCCAGCACCATAATTCAAAAGCATCAATTCTTCGGCGATCAGCCTTCTTGATGGTCCAGCTCTCACTTCCATACATCACCACTGGGGAAACCATAGCTTTAACTATACGGACCTTTGTCGGCAAGGTGATATCTCTGCTTTTTAAGATGCTGCCTAGGTTTCTCATTGCTTTTCTCCCAAGAAGCAGGCGTCTTCTAATTTCGTGACTGCTGTCACCATCTGCAGTGATCATGGAACCCAAGAAAGCAAAATCTCTCACTGCCTCCATTTCTTCCCCTTCTATTTGCGAAGAGGTGATATGTTAACCGTTTTCAAATATCTGAAGGGCTGTCCCATGGACGATGGAGCGAGCTTGTTTTCCGCTGCAGGGAGGACCCAAACCAATGGGTTCAGATTGCAGAAAAGAAGATTCCAGCTAAACATTTGGAAGAACCTTCTGATGGGAATAGCTGTTCCACAGTGGAATGGATTACCTTGGAAAACGCTGGGCTGCCCTTCATTGCAGGTTTTTAAATAGAGTTTGGGTGGTCAAGGATTCTTCAGCTGTGGTCCTTGCTTTGCAAAGGGGTTGGGCTAGATGACCCTCGGGACCCCTACATTTCCGCGATATTATGATTCTACCTTTAGGTCAGCGATGGGGAACCTCTGGCGCTTCAGATGTTGCTGGACTACAACTCCCATCATCCTTGGCAGGTGCCTCTCTCCAAAGGCAGAGGGAACAAGGTCAGGGCTGTGGCAGAGCTTCAAGTTTCTCGACTTTACTTATACATGGGCATTCACACCTTCCTCCTTTCTCAAGACCATTAAAACGATGGCCCTATGATCCAGATTTGTCCTCACCTCCTATTACCTGCAGAAATGAAAGCGTGTTTGATCCCCCGGATCAGGCCTAGGTTAAACTCTGGCCCTCCAGATATTTGGGACTACAATTCCCATCATCCTTGACCACTGGTCCTGTTAGCTAGGGATGATGGGAATTGTAGTCCCAAAACATCTGGAGGGCCGGAGTTTGCCTAGGCCTGCCCCAGATGTTCTGCCCCCCAGCTAATAGCAGCTCCGGGAGTGTGGGGACAAGGGAGGAGAAATCAGGACCCACAGCAGAGGATGCAGAGCATCAAATCTCCTCTGCACATCCAAATTAGGCTGCTTTTGCAAAAATAAAACTATGCTGGGAGCTCTGAGAAAGAACGCAGCTTGGCCCTAACGTCTGTCGTCCTTGAGACAATTACAGCTAGTGAAGGAACTTTGGATACATCTAGTTATTATGTGGTTATTCCAAAGGAACCACAAGAAATGCTCTTAAAATATTCTCTCTCCCTCTCTCTCTCTCTCTCTCTCTCTCTCTCTCTCTCTCTCTCTCTCTCTCAAATTTAACTTTGACTTTCTCCCAGGAAAGCCTATAGAGCAGAGCTTGCTGATAATCTTGGGTGAAATCTCTAGCCATGGTTGCTGTGAGTTGTCGTTCAGCAACATCTTGAGGGCCAAGTGTTCCCCATAGCTGATACAGTTGCCTGCATTTTTGGATTCTTCTTCGGAGTGTGGCTGTGGACTCTCTGTGGGGTGTGCAGCAATGGGAGGCAGTGTGGTGTAATGGTTAGAGCATTGGACTATGACCTGGGACAACGGAGGAAGTCAAAGAGAGAGAGATGGCTGTGTGCCTTGTCCTTTAGTTACCTGGACAGGTATGGTCACGGCCAGTAATGCGAGATGAGCGCCGCAACCCCAGAGTCGTCCGCGACTGGACCTAATGGCCAGGGGTCCCCTTTACCTGATTGTATTTCTGTTCAACAAGTACTTTGATAAAATACATATTTTGTTATGTGCAAATGGCTTTAGATACCTGTTAGGTCCATAAATTACCATATAGCGTATATTCAACTCAAAAAACCCCCGACAATTTCTTGTTGACAAAGGACAGCTGGACATATAAAGGACCCCATTACCTTCAGTAGCCTGGGGCCTCATCAAACCTAAATCCGGCCCTGGGGATGTGTGTAGAAGAAGAAGAAGAAGAAGAGTTTGGATTTGATATCCCGCTTTTCACTACCCGAAGGAGTCTCAAAGTGGCTAACATTCTCCTTTCCCTTCCTCCCCCACAACAAACACTATATTAGAAGGCATGTTCTCAAAAATGCTGATGAATTTCCTGGTGGATTTTCAAAAATAATTTACAGTCTGATGCGTCGAATGGAATTTAAGACTGAAAAAAATGAGAAACCCAAGACTGACTGATTCGCCCAGCGCTCATTCCCATGGAGTGATCTACCAGCCATGACCTCTATGCTCTGTCTCCACAGTTGGAGGAAACAATGCTTCTGAAAGCCAGTTGCTGGAGATCACGAGAGGGGAGAGGAGCTCTTGTGTTCGAATCCTGCTTGCAGGCTTTCCCATTGCAGCATCTGCCTGCCCACTGTGGGAACAGGATGCTGGACTAGACGAGTCGCCGGCCTGGTCCAGCAGAAGAAGAGAAGAAGAGTTTGGATTTGATATCCCGCTTTATCACTACCCGAAGGAGTCTCAAAGTGGCTGACATTCCCCCATTCCTTCCTCCCCCACAACAAACACTCTGTGAGGTGAGTGGGGCTGAGAGACTTCAGAGAAGGGTGACTAGCCCAGCAGCTGCATGTGGAGGAGTGGGGAAGCGAACCCGGTTCACCAGATTACAAGTCCACGGCTCTTAACCACTACACTACACTGGCTCTTCTTATGGAATGCTTTGATGGTGTTTCCTGCTTGGCAGGGGGTTGGACTGGATGGCCCTTGTGGTCTCTTCCAACTCTAGGATTCTATGATTCTATGTTCAGGAAGCATCTTGCTGCTCTCTGCTGGCGACAGAATCCTGCCAGCACCTCCCGCCTGATCCAGAGAGGCGATTCTTGCGTCCTTACGATCTTCAGAACGGGATCAGATATCACAGAGCTGAGCCCAAGCATGCCACTAAGTGACACATCGCCGGGGCAGGAGGTCAAACGCAGGGCGCGCCGGGGCTCTCTCCACCCCACCCCAGGGCCTTTCCCCGGGGGACAAGGCTTGTGGCAAAAGGCAACAGGACCACACATCTTCTCCACTCTAATTTCTGAACAGCGCAGCTGAGCCTGTCATTCTTCAGCCACCGCAAGGAGGGAGAGAGACCTTTTGATACAACACAGCCACGGCCATGCTGCCAAGGCTGTGGTTATCTGACGGGATGTGGCTGTGCTCTTTGCTCAAGCAGAATCAAGCTCTATGTCTGGAGAGGCTCAATTTTCTCTTTTTTTTCCCTGCCCAGAAGGGGATGGAATGAAAGGAGAGAGGGCTAACTTCAAAGAATCCGTGTTTTTTCTTGGAGGTAGATGGTTTGCGAACTGTTTCTGTTTCTGCAGAGACCAAGGGCTGGTTGACGCAATCTGGGTTTTTCTTCTTTCTTTCTTTCTTTCTTTCTCTCTCTCTCTCCACAAAAGCACAGCCTATTTTCCTGGGGCAAGCGCTTGTGCAAACAAGCATTGTGCCTGGAAATGTGCAGTTGCAGGTACAACCCACAGCAGTTCCTGTGACTGCCTGTACAGGCCAGGAAATATATTGGCCCTCGGTTATATGCAGGCAAACAGAAGCAGTTCTTCACACGCTGCGTGTTGCCAATTTGTGCGATTCATTATCACAAGATCTGGTGACGCTCAGAAGCTCATGTCCACCCTAGATGTTATGCGAAAGCAAACATAGGAATAGAGAAAGCTGCCTTCTGCCGTCTCAGAACCTTAGTCCATCTACTTCAATAATGTCTGCACGGACCGGCAGTAGTTCTCCGGGATTTTTCGGGCAGGGATCTCCCCCAGCCCTACCCAGGGTAGCTGGGGAATAAAGTTAGTACCTTCCGCACGCCACTAGCGATGGGTGAGTCATTTGATTCAGTTCACTATTCAAGGCGAACCTCCCTAATTCTCACGTTTTTAAACAATACACGAATCGAACCATGGCCATTCTTCGAAATTCACACATCTCCAAATTTTGCGACGCAGTTCTCCAGCCCAGTGATGTGTACAAAATTGCATATAGCAGGGTAAGGAGTGCAGGTAAACACCCCCAAATTACATTATATTAGGGGGAAAGTGCTTTGCAAAAATAAAAATAAAAAATAAAAATGTGTAGATTAGCCCAAGTAGCATACAAACAAAAAAAAGTAAATTAGGTTAAATCCGCATTAAAATGCTGATTGGCCACTGTGTCCGGTTAGCCACTGTGAGAACAAGATGAAGGATTTATATGTGCCATGGGCCTGATCCTGCAGGGCTCTTCTTATGGCTTTGTTTGTTCTGAGTTGGTGTAGCTGCCTGGATACATGCCATAAACCTACCCAGAATGATCTCCTCTCCCCCATCAGAATCTGACATAAACCAGCCTGGTTCAAATGCTGCACTGGTACCATACACTGAGAGGGTGACATCTTGGCCCAGTGCCAGATTTACATATAAGCTAAACAAGCTATAGCTTAGGGCCCCACTCTCTTGGGGGCACCAAAAAAAAAAATCAAAGGGGGAAAAAACTGGATGTACATTTCCAAAATATAAGATAAAAAAACAAATAAAATAAAACCTACATACAGCAACAGTGTTTTGTGTTGTGTAGGCTCCTATGATGTAAGTCATGGGCCCCGCCTGCTAGCCTGCTCCCTAAAATATCACTGGTTTGTTCCTTTCTATACACAGGTAAAACTCAAAAAAATAGAATATCATGGAAAGGTTCATTTCTTTCAGTAATTCAACTTAAGAAGTGAAACTAATACAGGTGAAACTCGAAAAATTAGAATATTGTGGGAAAGCCCATTTATGTAAGCAATTGTTTTCATTAGCTACTGGAGTTTAATATATGAGATAGACTCATGACATGCAAAGCGAGATATGTCAAGCTTTTGCTTGTTATAATTGTGATGATTATGGCGTACAGCTGATGAAAACCCCAGATTAACTATTTCAACTTTGGGGTTATCATCAGCTGTACGCCACAATCATCACAAAGGCTTGACATATCTCTCTTTGCATGCCATGAGTCTGTCTCATATATTAAACTCCAGTAGCTAATGAAAACAATTGCTTGCATAAATGGACTTTTCCACAATATTCTAATTTTTTGAGTTTCACCAGTATAGGGTGCCTACATTCTGCATCGACTGGTTGCATGGCAACATGGGCAAATGGCTTGAGATACCTATTAGGTCCATAAATTACCATATAACATATATTCAACACAAAAAACAGGGACGATTTGTTGTTGACAAAGGACAGCTGGACATATAAAGGGCCCCATTACCTTCAGTACCTTAGGGCCTCATCAAACCTAAATCCGGCCCTATCTTGGCCTGACATCATCAGGGCTGTATCTAACACACACACACACACACACACACACGAATAGTATATTTGTCACCCTCAAAGAAAAGGGAAGCGACACCCACCACTGCCTGCTCTGCCTCTTTGTGTTCATAGCTGAGGTGCAAAGGGAAAACGATAATACTGCTATCAGTGTGCCAGAGGCCATGGAGTTTGGACCTGCTGGAGCTTGGGCCAGAGATGTTGTTGGGGTGTCGCCCAGGAACCCCGAGTCCCTGGTCTTTTGCACCAGGCCGTAAATCTCCTCCTCTTCCTCATCCTTAAAAACAAAAACAAAAAATAGGGCAATAACCAACTAAGCATATTTGCCAGTGCAGAAATCAGCCCTGAGTGTCCACTGGAAGGACAGATCCTGAAGCTGAGGCTCCAATACTTCGGCCACCTCATGAGAAGAGAAGACTCCCTGGAAAAGACCCTGATGTTGGGAAGGATGGAGGGCACAAGGAGAAGGGGACGGCAGAGGACGAGATGGTTGGACAGTGTTCTCGAAGCTACCAACATGAGTTTGGCCAAACTGTGAGAGGCAGTGAAAGATTGGCAGGCCTGGCGTGCTCTGGTCCATGGGGTCACAAAGAGTTGGACACGACTAAACGACTAAACAACAATAACAAGCTTTTAGCAGCACAATGGAATTTCCCTGCCCTCTCCTCTCCCCACACATCTCCTGTGTGCCCCATAAAACTGGGGTTATGGGGTGCAGGGGGGTGTCACAGGGTGAGAGGGAAGTTCACAGAAGTTACATCATGCAACCAAAACTAATTGCACAAACATAACTGTTTGGTTGGCTATGGCCATAAAATGTCGAAGCGATGATTCTTCAACATAAACTTTGTTGGGCTGGTCATGTTGTGCAGATGCCAGATTATCGTCTCCCAAAGCAACTACTCTATTCCAAACTTAAAAATGGAAAGCTTAATGCCGGTGGTCAACAAAAGAGGTTAAAAGACTCTCTCTCAAGAGAAATCTTTTAAAAATGTAGCATAAACACAGACAACTGGGAAACACTGGCCTGCGAGTGCTCCAATTGGAGAACAGCCTTTACCAAAGGCGTCATGGGCTTTGAAGACACTCGAACTCAGGACGCAAGGGAGAAACGTGCTAAGAGGAAGGCACGCTTGGCAAACCCTCACCGTGATCAACTCCCGCCCGGAAACTTATGTCCCCACTGTGGAAGGACGTGTGGATCCAGAATTGGCTTCTACAGTCACTTACAGACTCACTGTTAAGACCATGTTCATGGAAGATAATCGTACTCAGCCATGACTAAGGAAGAAAGAAGAATATTTTCCTTTGCTCACAAGTCAGCTTTCCCTCCAAAGGCTAGCCAAAGTTTGCATTTCTACCAATGAATTATTAGCACATGCAACTTTTGTGCAAATTAGTTTCATCTTAAAGGAAATGATCTTAGAGGAGATTCTGACTAAACATCAGGAAGAACTTTCTGGTGGTAAGAGCTGTTTGACAGTGGGATGGTCTCCCCCGAGGGATGGTGGACTCTCCTTCCTTGGAGGTTTTTAAGTAGAGGTTAGATGCCTATCTGTCATGGATGTTTTAGCTGAGATTCCTGCCTTGCAGTGGGTTGGACTAGATGACCCTTGGGGGTCCCTTCCAACTCTACAATCCTACGATTCACTTCTTCACATTGCTACATCAGTTTGTAGTTTGGTTTTGTTTATTTAAAAAGTCCCCATGAAAATTTGTCCGTATTTGTCAGCGTTTCACCTACTATACAAAATTCATATGTGACTTCCCCTGATACACACATTTTTTGCAAAGCAGATTTCCTTGATGGAACATATTTTTGCATGTTGTTTTCACCAGCTATGCAGCAATATGGACACTTTTACCCTAGTGCATGCATTCTGGTACACATCACTTGGCTGGAGAATTTTATCGCAAAATTCAGAGAAGCATACATTTCCAGATACGGCTGTGTTTTGGTTTGTTTATTGTTCCAGAAAGTGTGAGTTGGTTAGACCCATCTCTAAGTGTGACCTGAATTGAAGTCTACACTGTCACTGTTGGGAATGCATAAGTGGCTGCAGCAGATTCCTGCCTTGCAGTGGGTTGGACTAGATGACCCTTGGGGGTCCCTTCCAACTCTACCATTCTATGATTCTATGCTCCTGTCTCCACAAAGAGAGCTGAAGATGGCCCAGATTCTTTCCAATTCTGCACGACTTGCTGTTGACCTACCACAAGCAAGAGTGCAATTGTCAAGGAGAAGTGGGGAACTTTGTATTACTCACCCCAGATTCTGCTTGCTTCAAATGTTGGTGGGAAAACCCACGACAGATTTCGAAGTCCTGGGCCTGTGCCTCTGAAATTGGATGGTGAGCAAAAGGATGAGTGGTTTGCTCTGCAAGGAGAACTTTCTCCTTTTCCCTTTCCCCCCTTTCCAGAAGTTCAGGTTGCTCAGAGAACAGCCTGCAAGCTCAGGGAACAAGCTGACCAAACAGGAAGGGGAGGCTGATTTGGGGATCATGGCCGTGAAGGTTGTTCGAGGTTTATTGACATGAGTCAAGATCTGCTTGTCTTAACCAGCTTCTTATTTCCCAACAGTGATGAGTATGTATCTGCCACAGTGGTCCTTGAATTCTGGTGGCAGCAACCAGCACTCTGATACTAAGACCCTCGTGGTAGAGACACTGGAACTACAGGCCACATGAAAACATCCAAGACCTTCAGCTTAAGTCAGCCTGCAGGCTCAGACCAACGGCCCATCTAGTTCATCGTCACGTTCTCAACATGCCCGTATGAAACCCACAAACAGGTCCTGAGCATGTAATAGTAATAATAATAATAACAACAACAACAACAACAATAATAATATATTTATATCCCACACATCTGGCTGGGTTTCCCCAGCCACTCTGGGCGGCTTCCAACAGAATATTAAAAACAATAAAACAGCAAACATTAAAAACTAAACAGGGTTGCCTTCAGATGTCATGCACACAAAAGCATTTGGAGGGCACCGGGTTGGGGAAGCCTGCTTTAAGATTCCAGGCAATGGCTGAGACCACCTGGGGATTTAGCTGGCGATTCCAAGGAGACTGAAGCTGAGACTTTGCTGGGCATCCATTCTGCCGCTAAGATACTCCTGTGCCTTCCAGTCGAAGCTCCCCACGTGCTCCTTCAACATCTGGGCTGCATGTGGGATCTTGGTTTCACGCCCCGGGGACTCGCTGTGAGCTAACAAGCGAGGCCGTCCAAAACCAACATTAGGGAACAGCCGCAAGCGACTCAGAGAGACTTCATTCACAAAAGCACGCACTGCGCCTAGCTCAACTTCCTCTCGGCTTCCTTGCAAAGCTTGGATTTCGGCATCTTTGCAAACTCGGACCATGATTAAGATCGCTCTGGTTTGTGAGTGCCACTCCTCTCTGCCCCACTGCCAAGTTGCTCCTCCAAATTCATTCTTCTGCTGTTGGAGGCCAATAATCCTGGACAAGCCCTGGAGATAAAGTAGGACGTTAACGTCCAAGGGCGCTGCTATTCTGCCAAGCTTTCGACGAAACTCGGGGGAAAAGGGGGGGGGCTTTCTGGCAACGGTGCAAGCAGGGTCTGTTATGGTTTCAAATGGTATAGGGGTCCGCGTGGTCAGATTCCTGCATTGTATGGGGTTGGACTAGATGACTTTTGGGGGTCCCACAAGCTCTATGATCCTATGGTTCTATGATAGAATTCTCCGTGAAATCGGTTCCAGGGAACCTTGCGCTGGCTGTGATTCGAGGCGATTTGGTGCACTAAGGAAACTGTTATGTACTGAGTTGAATAGGATCCAAAATGCAGCAGTCTGATTGGTCCTAGAACAATAGGATTGAGATTGCAGCAGTCTGATTGGTCTGCAGGAGCCACCCAATCCAGCTCCAGGTGGAAGTGAATCCGCACTCTGATTGGCATACAGGAGTATCCCAGAATTAGCCAATCACGTGGGGCCCATTGTGTAAATAGTGTATATAAAGCAAACGTTTTGGGGGAACTGCATTCCTCACTACTATGAGCTGAATAAAGAGCATGAAATTCACACTTGACTCCGAGTATATTTCAGAAACAGTTTCTTGCAGAATGAAAATATAGTTGTTTTATACAGAAGATTTGTCCAAGTTCGTCTTTGAACGTTGAAAAAGAAACCCAATGCCGCAAAACTCTTTCTGTTATTTACTTCTCATTTTCCTGCCGGAATGGTTTTGTCGCTTTTTGGTGCTGCCACCAAGTGGCATGCCTGTGTTTCAACACCCTAAATTTAAGAATATAGGTACCTAAATATACTCGTGAGCATTCTGAGTTGGATGAATAGGTCTCTGCCCAAGGTACCCATTTTGTATCACTTCAAAACTCATCTTACTTTTGCAACTGTTTTAGCTTTTTTAAAGTTATATTTTGCACAAAGCTTTGGGAGCTGAGCAGAAGGCAATGGACAAATAACCACAGCAATGAACTGTGAACAATGGTATTTTACATCACTTTGGATTTGATTGCTGCTGCGGCGGGTTCTTTTTGACGTTTCTAACGAATGTCAGCTTGTGTGTGCGAATGGGAGGTTTGGAACGTTGTCGAGACAAACTGTGCATGGATGTGGATGGATGAATGGAGACTGGCGGATATTTGTGAATGGATGGAACTCGTGGAAGTTGTCAGGCTGAGGTTTGAGAATGAAATCACCGGGCTGAAGCCAGTGAAGGGGCTTGGGTGGTGCTGCCAAATGGTAACCATGCTTCTCATTGTCTCTGCTCCCCCCCCCCGCTCCCCCCCCAACCGAGGGTGTCTGAAACTGGTGGGGTTTTTCTCAAGACCACTCCTGAAAGCACTAAAGAGAGCTGCCACGTCGAAGCAAAACAATATATGTTTCCAAACAGATGTCTTTCCGAGTACAGTGGAACCTCGGTTTATGAACTTAATCCATTCCAGAAGTCTGTTCTTAAACCGAAACTGTTCTTAAACCGAGGTGTGCTTTCCCTAATGAGGCCTCCCGCCACCGGGGCCCTTCCACCGTTTGGCTTCCATTCTTAGACCGAGGTAAAGTTCGCAAACCGGGACGCTACTTCTGGTTTTGCGGAGTTCGTAAACCGAATCGTTCATAAACAGGACTGTTCTTAAACCGAGGTACCACTGTACATCTAGCTATAGTGTCTATCCTATCTCTTTCTTCAAAGACAGATAATGGAGGATCTCTTTCCATATGAACCTACCCAGACCCTGAGATAATCTTCTGAGGCCCTCCTTTGTGTGCCTCCTCCTCGAGAGGTGCGGAGGGTGGCAACACGAGAACAGGGCCTTCTCTGCAGTGGCTCCCCGTCTCTGGAATGCTCTCGCCAGGGAAGTTCGCCTGGCGCCTTCATTATAAACCTTTAGGCGCCAGGCAAAAAGGTCCCTTTTTAACCAGGCCTTTGGTTGACCTGATCAACATCCTATACCCTTTTTAAATGTGGCTCTTTTCTGGGAGGGGGGGGTGTTATCAGGTTGTTGTTTTTAATAATAATAAATAATAATAATATTTATTATTTGTACCCCGCCCATCTGGCTGGATTTCCCCAGCCACTCTGGGCGGCTTCCAAAAAAAAAAAATCAAATACATTAAAATATCACACATTAAAAGCTTCCTTAAACAGGAATTATTCTGCTTATACATGTTGTGATCTTTCCTGTGAACCGCCCTGTGACCTCCGGGTATAGGGCAGTATATAAATTCAATAATAATAATAATAATAATAATAATAATAATAATAATAATAATATATTTTAAAAATCTGAGCCTTATGGTGTCCTCCCTGCCCCATATCAGGACACACAAAGGGGGGGGGCCTGGCTGAGAAATAATCAATTCATTAATCAATTCATTAATTCATTAATTCATTAATCGCTGCTGAGGTGTCCCACAATTGTCAGTCCCCGGAAGATGGTGTTGATGCCTCTCCAGCTGCTGCCATTGGCCGGGGACCACCTTGTGATGTCACAAAACAACATGGCGGCTGAGGGCAAAGAAGCTCCTCCCCCTGTGACATCACTGTCTCAGGCTTGGGCCCTGAAATCTCTGGTTCTGGGAGTGGCTGGTTTAGACGAAGATGATGGAATATGCTGAACTTGCAAAACTGACTGGCAGGGTCCGAAACCAGGATGAATCAAAATTCCAAAGGGACCGGAGTCAATTTGTGGAATATATAAGATCTAACCGTGGAAGTTTGAAGACACTAGCGGGATTGGAATGACCCTACGACATTGTTGGAAGGATTAAAGCAAGAAACTGCGTGATAAGATTGGACTAGAAAACCTGCTGATGTGACGGAGGGAAGTCATAGCTCGGCAGAGCGAGGATTTGTGTGTATTTGTATGTTTATGATTTGTTTAATTTAATTGGAAAATTTAATAAAAAAGAAAAAAAGAAAGAAAAGAAAGAAATCTCAGGTTCTGGGGTGCTCCCAACCTGACAACCCTAACCCAGGGCTGGATTTAGGTTCGATGAGACCCTCAGCTACTGAAGGGAATGGGGCCCTTTATATGTCCAGCTGTCCTTTGTCAATAACAAATGGTCGCTGTTTTTTGTGTAGAATATATGCTATATGGTAATTTATGGACCTAATCGGTATCTAAAGCCATTTGCACAAATTTGCCGTGCAACCAGTCCATGCAGAATGTCGGCACCCTATATATAGAAAGGAGCAAACCAGTGATATTTTAGGGAGCAGGCTAGCAGGCGGGGCCCATGACTTACATCACAGGAGCCTACACAACACAAACCACTGTTGCTGTATGTAGGTTTTATTTTATTTGTTTTTAATCTTATATTTTGGAAATGCACATCCAGGTTTTTTCCCCCTTTAATTTTTTTGGGGGCCCCCAAGAGAGTGGGGCCCTAAGCTATAGCTTGTTCAGCTTATACGTAAATCCGCCTGGTATAATACCAGCCGTCTGCCTGCTCAGGTGCAGAATGGGCGACTGGGTCGGAAGGCAGAGGAACGTTAGAATGGGCTGAAATTCAATGTAAGCAAAGGTCCCAGGAGGCAGAGTTGCAATGGAACTAGGTCTCGCCCAGACATTGTGACATGGTGTCTGGCCCTTCCCTATGGGCAGGGATGAATCTGGGTCAGCTCCAGAGAGGTGCGTCTGGGAGCTTTGCCAAGTGAGCACAGCGGTAAGCAGAGAAACATCTGCACGTTCTAGATGAGTGACATTCTTAGAGGCGTATGGTCTTGACTGGACGACAGAAGAGGCCGGCCTCTTTCTCACATTGTTATGTGATATGGCACACTAGGGGAAGAGTGAATTTGTCCGTTTTGGTCTCTCAGTTTTCCTAACCTACGTTCCGTTCTCCACATATCCACATGAGTTTGCGGCTTGCTTGTTTTTTAAATCCCTCGTGAAAATTCACCAGCATTTCAGTGTGAATTTCTTGCCATGGACTAATTTCTGTACGCGATTTCGCCTTACGTGCATTTTTTGCAAAGCAAAGTTATTTTCATTAACGCACGAATTTTTATGCACACTCTGTCCTAGTACACACATTCTTCTGCGCATTCCTTGACTGCAGGACTGCATTGCAAAATTCAGAAAAGTGCGGATTTCAAAGGTCAGCTGTGGTTTGCGTTGTGTAAAATGCATATACTAGTCAGAATGACCTACAGGAATTCATTATTAGAAGGGAAATTGCGTAGCAGAATTGTGCATATTAGGCAAACTTGCATTGAAACAAATGCCTGTTTGGAGAAATTTACATTAAAATGAAGTGTGTTTTCATGGGGACTTTAAAAAGAAAAAAGGTAACTGCTGTGGAAATGGGAAGAACTAAACTTAGAGGCTTTTGAGGGGGGGAAGTAAACTGTGGAAATTTCCCCTGTTAGGTTAACAATCAATGCCTCTTCTTCACAGGGAATTTTGAAAACTGTAGCTGAGGGGGATAGGGAGGTTTCCTAGACACCTCTCAGCACCCTTAACAAACTACAGTTCCCAGGGATTATTTGGGGGGAAGCCATGACTGTTTAAAGTGCTATTTAGTGCTTTTAATTTCTGGCATGAATGCCGCCTTGCTTGCATATAATGCCTCTATTAAAACACACCCTCAAAAGACATATAAAATCCTGGACACTGAGGTGCCCAGGAAATAGTCCATTTCTTCTTCTCTTGCTGAGCTGTCGAGACAGAGCAATCCAGGACAGCGCCAAAAAGACAGAGGGAGATTAGCGACGAAAATCTGCAAACTCCGGCTCAGCAAGTTGTATCCATCACGCCTCGGGTGACAGTTGCCTTGGAGAGAAACCCGGCGGCACAAACAGCAACACAACCTCCGAAATATATACTGGCACTGACCCAATGAGGAGGCAGCAGATCCAGGCTAGCCAATCAGCAACGGCGGACGGGAGAAGCGGAAGCTTGATGGACGCAGGCCGGGGGCTCCGGTTACGATCTGCTGTGGTTGCTATGGAGACGGTTGGCAGGCTTCGGCCTTCTGACCCAACAGGCCAATTTGGGGTTGGATGGGGGCTGCACGTTCCCACATCCCTCCTTCCTTGGTTCCTGTGTAAGATACAGCCTCTGCCATTGCCTTAAAAGCATGACACACACACACACCCGGGGTACCTCATTTTGGGCCGTGCAAAAGTGACGGCCAGTTTTTCTCCTTAGTGTATTCCCACACACACACCTCCGCAGCAAATTCCAGCCCGGACAGGATGTGTTGAAACTTCATTCACTCATGCCAAAGCAGTGATCTCTCAAAGACTGAAGGACATTGCTAGACAAGAGGACATTGCTTGTGTGAAACCAGGGATGTTTTGGGGGCAGCAGATCTTCCAGAATTCACCAGCCCCTTACCTGGTGGAAATCCAATATGTGGAATACCGCAGACTCCTCACAGCAGCAAGGTTAAACGTCCTGGAAACAGAGGTCTTGTTGGGAAGATACAAGGGAGTCCCATAGGCACTGAGAGTCTGTCCCCGTGCCTTGGGAATGGTTGAGTCAACCGAACACATTCTCCTGACCTGTCCATTTTATGTAGACCTTAGACAAAAACTGATAGCTCCACTCTTAGGCCACCTTAGCCTGGTAGATAGAGAATGTCAGGTTTCGTTTTTGGTGAATAATTTTACTGGTACCACAACCTTTGAGGTGGCCAAATTTCTTTTTTTGGCCCTTAAACGACATAAGGTTAAAATCGATAGTATCGATATGGGTCTTTATGTATAATCTACTTTTAGTGTTTGTTTTAGTGTAAACCCCTCTGAGTTGTCTCAGGTGTTTTAAAATTTGTATGGATAATGATTGTGTTCTGGCTGACGGTCGAATAAATTGTTGTTGTTGTTGAAACCTTGACTCTCCCCGTTGTGTTAGGCGGAAGAACTCGGCGTTTCCATCCACGCCAAACCCAGCTAATGGCATATTTGAGGCCCTGTGCCATCGATCTTACTAACAAAAGGAGCATCTGTTGTTTTGCTTAAGAAGAGGCCTGTGTTCTCCCGCAAGAGAGGTCTTTAAAGTTCGAAACATCCTCAGGGGGTCTTTAAGGGACTTAGGTTCCTACGCAAAGGTTCATAGCTCGGTCGAGTTTTCTCCTTGTGATGGATCGGAATTAGCCAGCCGTGCCTCCGGTTTGAAATGCACCCCCCTAAAAAAAATCTATTAATCGATTGCACTGGTTTTGTTTCTGCGACATTCTTCAAGGGCAGGTGGCAAAGGCTGCAATCCTAACCCAACTTACCTGGGAATAGAATCGATGCTCTAGATGCCCCCCCACCCCCCCGGTTAGAAAAGGAAGGTGAAGGTGAAATGCAGTGGAGAAAAGTGTGGAATAAACATCACTTGGCACGATGTTGTACCACCTCCGTACAAGCAAATCGGGATGAATGCTCAATAAACGCCGTATAACGTCCACACAAACTTTGTGAAGACAAATAGGGATGGATGCTCTCAGTAAACGGGCTGTCTAGGATGAGAAAAGGCACAGCAGTATTCCCTCCACCCTCCTTTTCACATACACATCGCAGAGATTTGGAGCAGTAGAGGACTACAGGAAGGAATCATAGAACTGGAGAGTCAGAAGGGACACCAAGGGTCATCTAGTCCAACCCCCTTATCCTAATGGTTCCATTTAAAATGGGGCTACACACGAGGCTTCCCAAACACTCACTGCAAGGGGTGCCATTTTGTGAGGGCTGCAAGAAGCTTCAGACTGAATCCTAGGGACCCTTCAGAGAACTGCAGTCTCACAGGGTTCTTGCGACGACAGCCAATACAGTTAAATTTGTGGGATGTGATCCATAGGGAACAGTCAAATACAGCATTCCTTGTTTTCCTAGAGTGGACATGCAAGGGGGTGTTTGGTCCAGCCAGTCGGAACTTCCTGTTTCCTCCTGGGCTGGGACATACTTCCTCTTGCTTGTGACTAGTGGTGGGCGTGACCTTACCTGCTCAGGTAACAAAAGCACAAGGCACGCAGCCCTCCTCTCTCTTTTTCTATCTTCCTTTCGTTGTGTGAACTGCGGTGACTGTCAGTCTGCAGTCCCTGGGATTAACCCCCCATATGGAGTAGATCCACATGTATATACTTTGTAACTAAGTCTGCCTTCAGGGATCCAACTGTGAACTGATGATGTGAGTAAACTTCTTTTATATACTTTAAACATGATTCTGGCGTGTTAATTATTTTAAGAGGTATATAAGGGAACTTACCAGCAATCTAATATGGAGAGGCTTAAACAAGCCTGCAACCAGCTATCTGCCGTGCGTTTAAAAGGGGAATGTAAAAGTCTGCTAAGTAAAAGAACTTTCTAGCGCAAGTTAGGAAGGATATTAATAAACAACATATCCTCTCCTTCCTCCCTGAACATTCCCACAAAATTGGTTTAAATGTGTAGTGAAGACATTCCCCCAAAGACCCAGAGACTGCACTTCTCTAGCTATGAGGTACCCACTGGGATGCCAACCCTTCTCCATGCAGGTGAATGCATCCTGGATTTCACCCTCAGATGCCACCACAACACTTTTGTTTGGGTTTCCCAAAATAGCTGAGATTTTATTCTTTCTTTATTTTTTTTACAAAAAAAAGGTGTCAGTCACATTTTCAGTCAACTGAATTGTCCCGGGCTTTTAGGGCACAGTTCCACCCCTCCTGCCACCCTACTCCTGTTGCCAACTTTGTTTCTTGCCCATGCCTTTTAAGCAGTTGCACAACCCACAGGAACTTAGAAGGCGACGTTTTTCTCCACCTGCATGCCAGGAGTCTCCTCATGCTCAATCCCTGCCAGTCGTGAAGGTGCGAAGGGCACAGGAGCAGGGCCGGTAGAAAAAAAAGATGGCAACCCAGAACCTTCCCCGCCCAGCTTAGTCTAAAACTCAGTTATGCAAAATGGTCAGCTATCTGTCTTACATGGGAAGGCTCTCCCCGCCATGCCTGTATAACCTTCCCTCACTATATTTGTTAATGCTAATAATAATAAATTTATTTAACCTCGTTATAGGCCACTTTTCCTTTCCAAGCAGCATACAATATTGAAAAAACAACACCACAGTAGGATCATAAAATCAGATGAAAAGACATCAACAACAGCAAAACAGACTGAAACTACTGATTCAATTAAATGCCTGATGAAACAGGTGCTGCAGCCTTTGTGGAGTTTTAGGCAGACGCAGAGGGAGAAGAGGAAGAGGAGTAGGAGGAGGGGGAGGAGGAGGAGTTTGGATTTGATATCCCGCTTTATCACTACCCGAAGGAGTTTCAAAGCGGCTAACATTCTCCTTTCCCTTCCTCCTCCACAACAAACACTCTGTGAGGTGAGTGGGGCTGAGAGACTTCAGAGAAGTGTGACTAGCCCAAGGTCACCCAGCAGCTGCATGTGGAGGAGCGGAGACGCGAACCCGGTTCACCAGATTACGAGTCTACCGCTCTTAACCACTACACCACACTGGCTCTCACCACACTCTCATAACACTGGGAGAGTGTTATGCAGAAGACAGTCAGGGGTGGACACTTTCTTGTGTCAAAGAGGCAGGTCACTCCAATATTTTGGAGCCACTGCAGTATGAAGGCTCGGGAACCGGGGCTTCCACACTTGCCTGCTGCTGATTCGGAGAGGGGTGTTCCTTCAAACCCACAAAGGGCTTTGCAGGTTAAAAACTAGCCCATTGAATCGGGCCCGGGAGGTGGAGCAATTTGTAAAGAGACAGCCAGCAGCATCCTGCACCAGTGGCGGTTCCCAAATTACCTTCAAGGGCAGCCCCACGTAAAGTGCATCGCAGTAGTCAAGCCTGGAGGTTATGGGGGGGAAACATGGGTGAGCCTGGGAAGGTTTCACCCAGAAAGGCACGCAGCATTGGGTTTAAATGAGAGAAAGTGCAACCAGCCAGGGCAGAAAGCACGGGACTCATTTTATCCTCACGACAACCCTGCGAGGTGGGACAGGGTGAGAGGCAAAAGCTTGCTCAAGGATACTGAGCGGGGGATCTCACCAAATGGTTGCCTGCATGAGGGTTGCCACTGGCTGGGACTGGCCTAGAGTAAGTGGGGCTCATGGGAGGCTGGTCTGAGGTTACTCTTGCATCTATAATATTAATAAAAATAATATAGCCACCATAAGCCACCTGCTGGGAAGTTAGTGTAGCAGCTTTCTAGGAAAGTGAGCCCTTTCTAGGAAACAAGGAAGTGGGCAACTGTGGTCTGACTGAACCGTAAATGAAATGATGAAACCATTTCTGGACTGTATGGCTTCAAGCTGCAGATGTTTTGGTGTGTGTGTGCATGTGTGCAATGCTGAATGTTCATCTAAATAAAAATTTCCCCTTGTATTGAGAACTAGATGCCAGAGGTTCTTTCAAGGACCATAGAGCCCATGGTTTGCATGCAAAAGGTCCCAAGTTCAAGCCTTGGCATCTCCAAGTAGGCTTGGGGAAAGCTCTCTACCTGAAATCCCAGGGTGAATCTACACACGTCATTTATAACGTTAAAATACGTTATTAAAATTTGACCCCAGAGGGTGCTGCAGAGCAGAGAGCCACCAGCAATGGAAAACTGCTATTCAGCATTCTAGAACATTGTTTTTTTTATAAAAAGGGTTTAGCAGATCAATGTCGATCCAGCCCCAGTAAAACTTACTGATACTGGGTTAGATAGACCAGTGGTCTGACTCTGTATGTAGCAGTTCTGTAGGTTCCGTTGGTTGTGGAAGAGTAATGTTTTAGCATTCAGACTTGTGACCCCCACTCCACACACACCCCCGCCAATGCAAACTGAAGTGGTGCAGTCTAGAAACAATTTCCCCATGTGATACACTGTTTGTATTCAGTGGGTCTAGACCCAATCCTTCGTCCATTATGCTACATTGCCTCTCACTACACACCTTATGTAGGATTCCCTATTCACACAACCCAGTGTCTATTGTGCCGTTGTCAGATTAGACAACACGCTTAATATAGTACCTAGCTCCCAAAACAACAACAAGTGTTGGGGAAAGAAAAAAGTGACGTGTCCATCACTTTTCGAACCGTTTCTTGCAGATGCAGGTTGAAAATACACTTCCGGCGTCTCACAGGTCGAGAACAAAACCCTTCTCCCTGCAACATGGGACTTTTTCCAACCGACACAGACAGGTAAGTAATACTTTGCAGACGGGCGAAGGCAAAAATGTCAAGTGCCTAAGACACAATGCGTTTTGCTTTCATCGCTAACTGGTCTCTGGCCCGCAGGCGGCAATTGACGGTGGTGTTCGAGGTCGTCTGGTTCTCGCCCGGCGCCGGCGTTTTGGGGCAGGCAAATTTCACAAACTTCTGCCCTGCCAAAAAGTACAAGATAGGGTCCAGGCAGCTGTTGGTGCTAGCCAGGGGCCGGGTGAGCTTGTACGCCAAGTTGATGGCGTCGAGAGTGGCGCAGCTGAGGTCCCAGTCGCGGAAGTAATAGTATAAGGTCCGAGTGATGTGGAAGGGCAAGAAGCAGATGATGAAGACCGCCAGGACGACGGCGATCATCTTGACCGACTTCTTCTTGGAGCTGGACATTCGGGTGGTGCCGCGGGTTGGCTGGAGCAGCCGGCGAGCCATCAGGGAGTAGCAGACGATGATGACCAGGAATGGGATGCAGAAGAGGAAGACCAGCATCACGGTGCTGTAGACGATGAAGTCCCCGAAGAGGTCCTTCGCCGACGTGTCGTGGCAGGTGATCTTGTCGCACCGGGGGCTCGTGGTGACAAAGTAGAGCACGGGCGACTGGCAGGCGATGACGACCGCCCAGACGGTGCCCGAGACCCAGCGGGCGTAGCGGACTTGTCCCCACTCCAGGGACTTCAGAGGGAAGCAGATGCCCATGAAGCGGTGGATGCTGATGCAGAGCAAGAAGAGGATGCTGCAGTAGAGGTTGGTATAGAAGAGGAAGCGCACGATCTTGCACAAGCCCACGCTGAAGGGCCAGTGGTTCCTCTTGGCGTAGTAGTAGACCAGGAGCGGCAGCGAGATCACGTACAAGGTGTCCGACACGGCCAGGTTGAACATGTAGGTGGTGGAGGCATTCCAGGTCTTGATGCGGAAGAGGAAGATGTAAAGGGCCAGCAAGTTGAGGCAGAGGCCCACCACGAACACGAGGCTGTAGGAGACGGGCAGGAGGATGTACTTGAACTCCTCGTTGAAGGTGCACCTGTAGGGGTCTTCCTCCTCGCAGTCGGCGTCGGAGGAGTTGGCGCTCGAGTTCAAGGAGCGCAGCAGGAGCAGCAGGGACGCATTCGCCATAGCCCTGGGGGGGAACCAAAAGAGGGAAGGTCAGAAAGGAGTATGAAGGTGTGCCAGTCATTGCTGGACTCCTAATATTATTATTTATTATTATTATTATTATTATTATTATTATTATTATTCTGAACTTAAAAATGGAAAGCGTAATGCTGGTGGTCAACAAAAGAGGTTCAAAGACTCTCTCGAGGCAAATCTTTAAAAAAATGTAGTATGAACACCGACAATTGGGAAACACTGGCCTGTGAGTGCTCCAGTTGGAGAACAGCCTTGACCAAAGGTGCCATGGACTTTGAAGACACTCGAACTCAGGACGCAAGGGAGAAACGCACTAAGAGGAAGGCATGCTTGGCAAACCCTCACCGCGATCAATTCCTGCCCGGAAACCAATGTCCCCACTGTGGAAGGACGTGTGGATCCAGAATTGACCTCCACAGTCACTTACGGACTGATGGTTAAAACCGTGTTTATCGAAGGCAATCTTACTCAGCCATGAGTGATCACCAAGGAAGATGGTGATGACGATGGCGATTAAAATAAGGATCACAGGATGGTTTACAACATAAAAAACACAAATTCATAATTACAAGCCAAACAATAAACCCGCCCGACAGTTTACTGTTGATTATTTAATCAGACGTATTTCAAGGAAGTCTTTAAGCGCAACATCCTAAAAATACCACAAATAAAAGTCAAATGCAAAAAAGCCATAAAAGAACAGCATAGATGATTGCTTGACAATATTTCTACACCACTTTTCATTCGAATGAACCCCAAAGCGGCTTACAAACAATAAATAACAGGATCAGTCTTCTGGTAAAGAGTTTGGCAACTCATTACCAAACTCAAAACCACAGAGAGACCTGGTCCGAACAAAGACATTGGATTCTTATCTCATTATACACGACAAAGCTATCTTTAGCCATCTCACCCCTTGCTTTTTCCTGTAAGACCAATTGCAGTTGTCAACAGTCGTCAACAGGTTTTCCACACCTATCAGCCAATCCCCCATTCCCACCACCCTTCTGAATAATACCCCTCCTCACTCTCTCACTATGTATAAGGGTCTGGTGACTTCTGTTTCAGTGTATTTGAAGAAGTGTGCATGCACACGAAAGCTCATGCCAAGAACAAACTTAGTTGGTCTCTAAGGTGCTACTGGAAGGATTTTTTAAATTTTGTTTCGACTATGGCAGACTACCTGTAACTAAAAATGGATGCGTTAGGGAACAGCACCCATCAAAAAGCGTATGTTAGTGAAAACGAAATACAGTGGTGCCCCGCTAGACAAATGCCTCGCTAGACGAAAAACTCGCTAGACGAACGGCATTCGCTAGCAGAAGGCTGCCCCGCAAGACGAAATGTCAGTGGGGCTGCCTCGCATTGCCGCTTCGCTAGACGAAAAATTCGCTCTATGAAGACACTCGTAGAACGAATTATTTTCGTCTAGCGGGGCACCACTGTACAAAGATGCATTGTGTCAGGCGAACTTGTTTTGCCAAAATGTGCCTTTTGTTAGAAGGAAATTCGAAGTAAAACGCTAGCAGATTTCCACGAGGGTTTTTAAAAGCAAATTGCATTGTCAAATGTTGCGGGAATGCGGAGATTCCCAACACGATCGGTGTAGCTCTCTTACAGGGATTGGCAAAACACCAGGAATCTCCGGATTAAGAGGAAATCCAGAGATTTATGGGGAATGGGGAATTAACGGAGTTCACAATCCACATTAAGATGAGATGAGGATGCGTTCAAGTAACCAAGGCAAAAGCAAGGGGTTGGGGTGGAAATTCCACTGTCATCACCCTTTTAACCCGAATTGCCAGTCCAATAAATGCTTGATGGCAGTTTATTGCCCCCCGCACCACTCATGACACTACAAATAATAATTTTTAAAAAAAATCTCTTTCTATTCTGGGAGTTGCACAAACAACATTCTTTCATTGTGCAAGAAAAAAATTCTTTCATTGCTCCCCATCCTTCCTATTAAATGGCTCTTTCCGGGTTCAGGAGCAAAGTTTGCTCTTTAATTATTAACTCCCAGAAGGTGCCGACCAGCTGTCATGCAGAGTGGGAAGATGAGAAAGCAAACAGGCTGGTTTTGCTGCATAAGCGGAAAGCTTTGCTCTGATTTCTAGAAGCAGCAGCCTAACCAGTTAAGGAGCCTCTGACTAGGCCAAAATGGACCAGGGTGGCCATATATGGACCACACTCCACGCCCCCCCCCCAAAAGAGAGGTTAAAAAAAAGACACAGATTCTTTTTGTGCATAGATACAAATTTGGAATTGACAACAATTTAAATAGAAATGTAGTTCTCAGTACAGTGGCAACAAAACTGTCAATAGCAGACCCTCCACGTGTCCCTATTTTCCAGGGACAGCCCCGGATTTACAGAAGACGTCCTGGTTTCTGATTTGACCCCGCTTTTCCTTAGCACATCCCTATTTTCATCAGTGAAATGTTGGAGGGTATGGAAAGAAACCCCTATTTCCGTCGGCGACCCCCGAGCCAAGGAGATAAGTAACTATACAACCTTTAGAAGACATGTGTACGTTTCCGGGCACAGTTCAAAGTGTTGGTGCTGACCTTGAAAGCCCTAAACAGCCTCGGTCCAGTATACCTGAAGGAGCGTCTCCACCCCCATCATTCTGCCCGGACACTGAGGTCCACCTCCGAGGGCCTTCTGGCGGTTCCCTCCCTGTGAGAAGCCACGTTACAGGGAACCAGGCAGAGGGCCTTCTCGGTGGTGGCGCCCACCCTGTGAAGTACCCCCCCATCAGATGTCAAGGAAATAAACAACTGTCTGAATTTTAGAAGACATCTGAAGGCAGCCCTGTTTAGGGAAGCTTTTAATGTTTAATAGATTATTGCATTTTAATATTCTGTTGGAAATGGGCGGAGTATAAATAATAAATTACTGATCGCCGAAGAATTGATGCTTTTGAATTATGGTGCTGGAGGAGACTCTTGAGAGTCCCATGGACTGCAAGAAGATCAGACCTATCCATTCTGAAGGAAATCAGCCCTGAGTGCTCACTGGAAGGACAGATCCTGAAGTTGAGGCTCCAATACTTTGGCCACCTCATGAGAAGAGAAGACTCCCTGGAAAAGACCCTGATGCTGGGAAAGATGGGGGGCACAAGGAGAAGGGGACGACCGAGGACGAGATGGTTGGACAGTGTCCTCGAAGCTACTAACATGAGTTTGGCCAAACTGCGCGAGGCAGTGGAGGATAGGGGTGCCTGGCGTGCTCTGGTCCATGGGGTCACGAAGAGTCGGACACGACTGAACGACTGAACAACAACAACATTATTCTTATTCTTATTATTGCTCTTAGAAAGCGAGTCACTTTGCCTACTTTGCCTTCTCCCAAGAAAACATTGCTGATTGCAGGTTGATGAGAAGACAGACGGATGTAAATTTCAGTAAAATAAGCAGGTACCTGTTGAGTTTATTCTTCTGCTTTGCCATATCAGCCTTCGTTCAGAACGGGAGCTGTGTGCACTGTCTCCGCTACCCGGAAATATGGATATCTCAGCTTTGCCTGCCAAATGGACACCAGGCAGGCAGATGAGGCCTCTGGAGACCTCCGCAGACCTTAAACACTTTAGTTTGGGTGAGGTTTTCGATGAGCCCACTCACGCGACAGTTCGCCTCGGTCTCGATTACGATCAGGCTGAATTCATCCTATGACTAGCGGAAATTGTTTATTTTTATGGATCAGGTTTTGAGCGTTTTTGGCGTAAGGTTGTTGGGGGATTATTTTGGTTGAAGTTGACCTCATTAGACGTCCAGGCTGGAGGGGGAAGCATGCGGGGAAACGTTATTATTATATAAACAAACCCTTTTATTTATTCATAGCGCTTTGGAGTGGCCTGGCTGCATTATGCAAATCAGGCATGTGCTTTGCATAATTTATTCTAAGCGGGAGAGGAGGCCCAAGGAGGGGTGCCGAGCGTAGGAAACTTTGTCTCCCATTTCTCCCATCCATCCTCCAACCACTTCCAGACTTGTTAGGTCCATAAATGACCATATAGCATATATTCAACACGAAAAGAGTGACAATTTGTTGTTAACAAAGGACAGCTGGACATATAAAGGGTCCAATTAACCTTCAGTAACTTAGGGCCTCATCAAACCTAAATCCGGCCCTGCTCGGCTTCTCCCAAGCACTGTTTTTCCACGAGGAAAGTCGGGGTAAGGATTAGGCACACCTAGAAGGCCAGTGAACAGATGTGTTGAGTTCTTTGCCAGGGAACATTCTGCATCCCCTTGACTTGGCAGGCAAAAAGAGAAAGGATCCATTGACCTGCCTCTTCCTGGAACGTCAAGAACATATGAGGAGCCTGCTGGATCAGGCCAGTGGCCCCCCTTTAGCCCAGCATCATCTTCTCACAGTGGCCAACCAGATGCCGGTGAGAAACCCACAAAAAGGATTCGAACACAAGAGCAGCATTCTCCCCTCCTGCGGTTTCCAGGAACTGGCATTCAGAAGCATCGTAGAGGCAGAATCCCACCATGGTGACCACAACCTAGTGGCGCGGCAATAAAACGACTGGCACATTTGCAAAGCTAAGCAGGGTCTGGTGTGGTTTCAAATTGGATGGGAGACCGTGTATGGAGATTCCTGCATCTGGATGACCCTCGGGGTCCCTTCCAACTCTAGAATTCTACGATTCTATGGCTAGCCGCCCTCGCCTTGTTGTATTCCGTGCTTCCTCCCATCCGCCAACGCAAGTGAGAGAACCATGGGGACACAGCGAGCGAGTTGCCTTCTGCTAAATCAGACCATTGCTCCAACAAGCTCGGTATTGTCTACACTGACAGGCAGCAGGTCTCCAGAATTTCAACCCTGCCCTCCCTCGAGATGGCAAGGATTGGACCTGGGAGCTTATGCCTGCAAAGCAGGGGCTGTTCCCCTGGGCCTTCTTGTGCTGCAGGCTGCCTGCACGTTTCTGAGGCTTTCTCTAGCACCACGAAGGCTAGGGACTCCAAAGAACGAGACGAAAGCCAAGATGACACCAAATTGGGAGGGGCGGCTAATACCCCAGAGGACAGGATCACACTTCAAAATGACCTTAACAGATTAGAGAACTGGGCCAAAGCAAACAAGATGAATTTTAACAGGGAGAAATGTAAAGTACTACACTTGGGCAAAAAAAATGAAAGGCACAAATACAGGATGGGTGACACCTGGCTTGAGAGCAGTACATGTGAAAAGGATCTAGGAGTCCTGGTAGACCATAAACTTGACATGAGTCAACAGTGTGATGCAGCAGCTAAAAAAGCCAATGCAATTCTGGGCTGCATCAATAGGAGTATAGCGTCTAGATCAAGGAAGGTAATAGTACCACTGTATTCCGCTCTGGTCAGACCTCACCTGGAATACTGTGTCCAGTTCTGGGCACCACAGTTCAAGAAGGATACTGACAAGCTGGAACGTGTCCAGAAGAGGGCAACCAAAATGGTCAAAGGCCTGGAAACGATGCCTTATGAGGAACGGCTTAGGGAGCTGGGTATGTTTAGCCTGGAGAAGAGAAGGTTGAGGGGTGATATGATAGCCATGTTCAAATATAGAAAAGGATGTCATATAGAGGAGGGGGAAAGGTTGTTTTCTGCTGCTCCAGAGAAGCAGACACGGGGCAATGGATTCAAACTACAAGAAAGAAGATTCCACCTAAACATTAGGAAGAACTTCCTGACAGTGAGAGCTGTTTGGCAGTGGAATTTGCTGCCAAGGAGTGTGGTGGAGTCTCCTTCTTTGGAGGTCTTGAAGCGGAGGCTTGACAGCCATCTGCCAGGAATGCTTTGATGGTGTTTCCTGTTTGGCAGGGGGTTGGACTGGATGGCCCTTGGGGTCTCTTCCAACTCTAGGATTCTATGATTCTATGTAGAGACTCTGGGCGCTGGGTCTCTTTGCCAGCCTCCGCATCCCATGTTTGTGCTGACAGCAACAAAGCCAGCATTGTTTCCCTGCCGCTCGAAATGCCACCCGATTGTTGACTCCCTTTGGCAGGGAGAAGCTCTCGGTTCCGAGAACCGGCCTTCCCTCTCGCCTTTCTCCAAATGCCTCGGAGGAGACCAGCTCCCTTTGTGAGCGGGTGCTGCGTGCCCAGGCATGGGATTCTTGAAATCCTGCCAGTCTCAAATAACATGCGAGGCGGAGAGGAAGAAGCCCGTGTCAGGCCAGGCCAGGCCGGTGGCTGCTCGCTACCCCACCATGGGCGCTAAGGGAACCTTCCCCAAACCTGGTGTCCTCAAGACGTATTTTGACTACAAGTCCCATCACTCCTAGCCAATGCTTGGGGGGATGATGGGAGTTGTAGTCCAATAAAGGGGCCTATATTGCATTTTGGTCCCACAGTGGCCAGTCAGAGAATCCCACAAGGCATGCAAAGGCAGTGGCCTTTTCCCAGTCACGATCCCCACATACATAGAGAATCTGCAGAATACGTTTAAGGCAGAATCATACCACTTTAAGGGATGCGGGTGGCCCACAGAGCTTAGGGCTTGCCGATCAGAAGGTCGGCGGTTCGAATCCCCGCCATGGGGTGAGCTCCCGTTGCTCGGTCCCAGCTCCTGCCAACCTAGCAGTTTGAAAGCATGTCAGAGTGCAAGTAGATAAATAGGGACCGCTCCGGCGGGAAGGTAAACGGCGTTTCCGTGCGCTGCTCTGGTTCGCCAGAAGCGGCTTTGTCATGCTGGCCACGTGACCTGGAAGTTGTCTGCAGACAAACGCTGGCTCCCTCGGCCTATAGAGCGAGATGAGCGCCGCAACCCCAGAGTCGTCCGCAACCTGACCCAACAGTCAGGGGTCCCTTTACCACTTTATACCACTTTAAACCAGTACTATTTTTTTCTGGGGAAAGAGGTGCTGGAACTCACCACAAACCTCTCCCTTGTTCTCATAGAATGGCAATGGCGCCCACCGAAAAAGTGCATCCTTTGGGCCTGGGGAGAGTTCTGGGGGTCAGAAAGAGAGATCTTGAGGGCCGCATGTGGCCCTCACAAGCAGGAAGAGCGCAGTTGCCCTCGGGTCCTGCTTGCGGGCTTCCCTGTTCTCACAGCGGCCAACCAGATGCCCTAGTGGGAATCCCATAAGTAGGATTCGAACACAAGACCAACTCTCCCCTCCTGTGGTTTCCAGCAACTGGCATTCAGAAGTATTGCTGCTTCCTGGCTAGTAACCACTGAGAGCCTTTGCCCTCCGTGAATTTATCCAATTCTCGTTTAAAGATTTCCAACATTCATTGGATTCCTAAGTATTATGAGAGAGGGAGGAAAAACTTTTCTCTGCCCCCTTTATCCAGGCTGTTCCTAAATTTATTCTATCATGTTACCACTTACTCGCCTCTCCTCTAAATTAGAAAGCACCAAAATGCTGCAATCTTTCCTCATAGGGGAATTGCTCCATCCCTTTGATCATTTCTTGCCTGTTTCCGAAACTTCCAACTCTGCAATATCCCTTTTTGAGGTGAGGCAACCAGAACTCTACAGAGCACTCCAAATGTGGTCACACCACAGCATCATGATATTATCAGCTTCATCTCCCTTTCCTTTCCTAATGTTCCCTAGCGCGGAATCTGCCTTTCTCATAGCTGCCGCACATCTTCATGCTACGACCCCAAGGTTTCGTTCCTAGTTGTTCACAGCCAGTTCAAACCCCATGAGCATATATGTTGTTGTTGTCGTTTAGTTGTGTCCGACTCTTCGTGACCCCATGGACCAGAGCACGCCCATTACATTTGATTGCATTCAACCTTCAAACTTTCCAGACACATAGAACCAAGGATAGCTCAGTCGCTTTGTTGTTGTTCAGTCGTTCAGTCTTGTCCGACTCTTCGTGACCCCATGGACCAGAGCACGCCAGGCACGCCTATCTTCCACTGCCTCCCGCAGTTTGGTCAGACTCATGTCGGTAGCTTCGAGAACACTGTCCAACCATCTCATCCTCTGTCGTCCCCTTCTCCTTGTGCCCTCCATCTTTCCCAACATCAGGGTCTTTTCCAGGGAGTCTCCTCTTCTCATGAGGAGGCCAACGTACTGGAGCCTCAACTTCAGGATCTGTCCTTCCAATGAGCACTCAGGACTGATTTCTTTAAGGATGGATAAGTTTGATCTTTTTGCAGTCCATGGGACTCTCAAGAGTCTCCTGCAGTACCAGCTCAGTCACTAGAGCTATCTTAATCTCCAGCTCAGTCGCTAGAGCTATCTCAATCTCAGGGCCGTGGGTCTGAGCCCCACATTGGGCAAAAGGTTCCTGTGTGGCATGGGGCCAGGCTAGATGACACTCGTGTTCCCTTCCAGCTCTACAATTCTATGATTCTGGGGTTGCAGAAGTTTATGTTTTGTTCCAAATGAATCGCCTGCTGGTTTCTGCAGATCAAGTAGCTGTTAAATGCACAGTATGAGGTTAGAGTGTGTTAGTTATCTGCCCAGCATGTCACGAAAGACTCAGGTTGCCAGACATCCAGCCTTGACCTGAAATTTCCAGGTTTGCCTGGTTCCCTTCCAGCTGGCAGAGGGAGGGCTGTGGGAATGCTCAGGGAGGCAGAAGAGGATATATTGTTTATTAATATCCTTCCTTTACTTAGCAGAGTGCATTCCTCTTTTCACAGCACAGCAGATAGCTTGTGTAATAATAATAATAATAATAATAATAATAATAATAATAATAATAATACTGGTAAATTTTTATTTATACCCGCTGTCCCTGGCCAGGGCTGGGCTCAGTGTGGCTAATACCAAATATGAATTACAATAAAACGTAACAGAAGAAAAACATCATGAACAACAACAACAACAACCAAACAATTAAATAGAATACAGCTTAAAATACAGCTTAAAATGCAGCCTCATTTTAGTAGTAGCCATTAAATCAAGACCATAAAGGGAGGGAATATCAGATATTCACCCGAGCCAGCAATCCATGCTGGTCCTACATGGGCCAGCAAAAAAGCCAAGGGAAAATTTATATACCAAATGCCATATAAGGGGCACAGCTGTCAACTTTTTCCTTTTTTTAAGGGAAATTCCCTTATTCTGAATAGGATTCCTCACAAGAGAATGGAAACGTTGACAGCTATGATAAGGGGTCAGAGTGAGTCTAAGCCGGAGGCCAGGCGGAACAGTTCCGTCTTGCAGGCCCTGCGGAAAGATGTCAAATCCCGCAGGGCCCTGGTCCCTTGTGAGTAAAGTATTGAATTGTATGTTCCTGGTAAGTCCCCTTTTAATCCCTTTTAAAAGAATTAACACACCTTGTGGGGGAGGAAGGGAAAGGAGAGTGTTAGCCGCTTTGAGACTCCTTTGGGTAGTGATAAAGCGGGATATCAAATCCAAACTCTTCTTCTTCTTCTCTTCTTCTTCCAAGATATTCCATCATGTTCCCCTCTCCCCGTTTTCCACACCTCCCTCCAAAAAGAGAAATTCAGTATTCCGTGACCAGTGAGCATGGGCTGCTTTGGGTATCCTTTGCCCTCTTTTCGGTTTGCTTTCCCCCTAAAGATTTTGTGAACTCCTGCAAACTTTGGGGTCCCCCCTCCCCACCTGCAGACAGCTCCCTCTTGTGGGTGGTGCATTTGGGGCACCCAAGTACAGGCGTTCATGAGAACCGGGAGAGTTATTAGTTTAGATATGATGATAAGAAGATAAGAGAATGGAAAAGCGAAGGAGAAAAAGGACCGGAGCCATAAATTGCAAACCCTAACAAGAAGAAGAGAGTGGAAAGAGCAAAGGACATGAGGTTAAGTGTATAGCAGATGAAAACTTAAAAGAACAAAGATAAGAAACTGATTTGCTGTGTCATCATGATATTCCTCTCTATTGTATACCAATCTCCCACAAAACTGTGTCCACAATTGTGGCTCGTGGCAGATCAAATGAGCAATAGCAATCCAGAAAAACGCATCTGAAACCATTTGTTGTTGTTGTTTAGTTGTTCAGTCATGTCTGACTCTTCGTGACACCATGGACCAGAGCACGCCAGGCACCCCTATCCTCCACTGCCTCCCGCAGTTTGGCCAAACTCATGTCGGTAGCTTCGAGAACACTGTCCAACCAGCTATCACTGTCCAGCTATCTCGTCCTCTGTCATTCGATTCTCCTTGTGCCCTCCATCTTTCCCAACATCAGGGTCTTTTCCAGGGAGTCTTCTCTTCCCATGAGGTGGCCAAAGTATTGGAGCCTCAGCTTCAGGATCTGTCCTTCCAGTGAGCACCCAGGGCTGATTTCCTTCAGAATGGATATATTTGGTCTTCTTGCAGTCCATGGGACTCTCAAGAGTCTCCTCCAGCACCATAATTCAAAAGCATCAATTCTTCGGCGATCAGCCTTCTTTATGGTCCAGCTCTCACTTCCATACATCACTACTGGGAAAACCATAGCTTTAACTATATGGACATTTATTGGCAAGGTAATGTCTCTGCTTTTTAAGATGCTGTCTAGGTTTGTCATTGCTTTCATCCCAAGAAGCAGGCGTCTTCTAATTTCGTGACTGCTGTCACCATCTCCAGTGATCATGGAACCCAATAAAGTGAAATCTCTCACTGCCTCCATTTCTTCCCCTTCTATTTGCCAGGAGGTGATGGGACCAGTGGCCATGATCTTAGTTTTTTTTTATGTCAAGCTTCAGACCATATTTTGCGCTCTCCTCTTTCACCCTCATTAAAAGGTTCTTTAATTCCTCCTCACTTTCTGCCATCAAGGTTGTGTCATCAGCATATCTGAGGTTGTTGATATTTCTTCCGGCAATCTTAATCCCGGTTTGGGATTCATCCAGTCCAGCCTTTCGCAGAAACCATTAGGAATAACCATAATGTTAATAAGCTAATGCAAGCCATCAAGCCGCACTGTAGCAAAAGAAACTAGCCTAATTTGACAGCTTAAGAGTAAACGGAATAATGCAAAACACAGACATGAAATAGGGGCATACTAACTTTACCATGTTGCAGAGGACGTATCCAAAAATTTGGATTGGAGACTCAGTCGTCAAACATCCAGGCACCCCACCCCATACCCCACCTGGAGGAGGGCAGACACTCCCATTCTGGCTCCCCTTCAAAGGCAGTGCTGGATTTACGTATAAGCTAAACAAGCTGTAGCTTAGGGCCCCACTCTCTTGCCCCCCCCCCACCAATTTCACTATTAATATATTCCTTCTTAATTGTTTTTCAGTTCAACAGTTACTTTGATAAAATACTTATTTTGTTATGTGCAAATGGCTTTAGATACCTATTACCGGTAGGTCCATAAATTACAACAGAGCAGGCACGTCCAACAACAGGTAGATCGTGATCTACCAGTAGATCACTGGACGCCTGTGGTAGATCACTGGTAGATCACTGGCTCCCCCCAAAGAAGCTCAAAAACTGGTTCACCCCAAAAAATCTCAACAACATCACCCTGCACCCCTAAAAACATGGCTTTCCTTCTCCCTGAAAAAAGCTCAAGTTGACTGAACCCCAAAAGGGAGTAGATCCCTGCCCGTTTTTAAGGCTGTGAGTAGATTGCATTCTCTTGGTAGTTGGCCACCCCTGCCATAGAGCGTATATTCAACGCAAAAAACAGCAACAATTTGTTGTTGACGAAGGGCAGCTGGACATATAAAGGGCCCCATTACCTTCAGTAGCTTAAATGTAAAGGTAAAGGGACCCCTGACCATTAGCTCCAGTCACGGACAACTCTGGGGTTGCGGCGCTCATCTCGCTTTATTGGCCGAGGGAGCTGGCGTTTGTCTGCAGGTAGTTTTTCCCGGTCATGTGGCCAGCATGACTAAGCCGCTTTTGGCGATCCAGAGCAGCGCACAGAAACGCCGTTTACCTTCCCGCCGGAGCGGTACCTATTTATCTACTTGCACTTTGATGTGCTTTTGAGCTGCTAGGTTGGCAGGAGCAGGGACCGAGCAACGGGAGCTCACCCCGTCATGGGGATACGAACTGCCGACCTTCTGATCGGCAAGCCCTAGGGTTAGGGCCTCATGAAACCTAAATCTGGCCCTGCTCAGTGGGGCCTTGCGCCCACCATTATTGGGGTCTTTCACCCCACACGGCAGCCATAACATTCCTTCCCCCCCTCTTCCACTAAGCAACATGTATTCCTCCTGCCCAGAGCCACGCGCAAAGCCTCAGAGCCACACTCTGAAAGTGCTGACTCCCAGCTCCCCAAAGGAGCAACTTTGCAAGCAGGGCCTCTGCTGTTTGCTCTCCACATCTGGCACTCAGAGGCAGACAATCTGTGTACATGGGTGTTCCTCTTAGTTTATTATATTTGATATATCGCATCACACACCCCAAAGTGATTTGCAGGACAGTAAAATATGGAGATACGCCATGCAGTGGGAAGTTCACACACCTATAGACATACAAAAAGCGCTCATCCCAAAATAAATATACCAATCTCCCACAAAACTGTGTCCACAATTGTGGCTCGTGGCAGATCAAATGAGCAATAGCAATCCAGAAAAACGCATCTGAAACCATTTGTTGTTGTTGTTTAGTTGTTCAGTCATGTCCGACTCTTCATGACCCCATGGACCAGAGCACGCCAGGCACGCCTATCCTCCACTGCCTCTCGCAGTTTGGCCAAACTCATGCCAGTCGCTTCGAGAACACTGTCCAACCATCTCGTCCTCTGTCGTCCCCTTCTCCTTGTGCCCTCCATCTTTCCCAACATCAAGGTCTTTTCCAGGGAGTCTTCTCTTCTCATGAGGTGGCCAAAGTACTGGAGCCTCAACTTCAGGATCTGTCCTTGTAGTTAGCACTCAGGGCCGATTTCTTTGAGAATGGATAGGTTTGATCTTCTTGCAGTCCATGGGACTCTCAAGAGTCTCCTCCAGCACCATAATTCAAAAGCACCATAATTTAGGGAAGGATTTAGGGAATCCTGAATGTTGGTGATTATTATTGTCTGAATTTAAATGTATAGAGTAAAAAAAGGTAAAGGTAAAGGGACCCCTGACCATTAGGTCCAGTCGCGGACGACTCTGGGGTTGTGGCGCTCATCTCGCTTTACTAGCCGAGGGAGCCGGCGTACAGCTTCCGGGTCATGTGGCCAGCATGACTAAGCTGCTTCTGGCGAACCAGAGCAGCGCACGGAAACACCGTTTACCATACCATAAAACTGAATAAAAAAGATTTATAAAGGGGGGAGGTGGAGAAGAAGAAACAGTGAACAGAAGCATTTCATACCACAACATTTTGCTCCAGTTTTATACATGGGGTGTCCAGCATGTTCCCTTCCTTCATTAAAAAAACAAAACAAAGGGCACTACTGCCATTTTGGAGCGGAATAACTCTACATTAAATGCTCATTTATGTCATTTTAAGAGCCATGGCTTCTTGCAATGAACCTCGGGAATTATAGTTCACCCATCACAGAACTAATTCCTAGCACCCTTAACTGACTTACAGTCCCCAGGATTCTTTGGGTGAAGTCATAAGCTTTAAATTCATGGTGTGGGTGTGACCTCAATCCCATAATGGCAAGTTCAGGTTGTGTAATTAAGAGTTTATTGGGAGGTCATGTGCCGCAAACCCACTTCCCACCCGAAGAGCTGGCTTTTAGCAATAAGGAAGGTGGCAGAAAACACACTGGAAAGTGTGAATCAATATTTGCTTTGACACAGGAGCATGTAACCTAAATCGGAACGCTCATTGAATAGCCAAATAGTCTAATCTCCCCACAAATAAGTTGGGATACTCACTAAATAGCCAACCTTTTCTAACCTCCCTGCAAACAAACAACAACAAAAAAACCAGAACAAATTCTCGTCTAATCTCCCTGAACACAAAGCAGAACTAATTCTCATTAAAGAGCCAACTTTGTCTCATTTCCCTGCAAAGGAATCAGGATGAATTCCTCAAGAAACAGGTAACCTGGAAGTGCCCCCTCCAAAACAAACAAACAAACAAACAAAATCCTTAAGTGCATCTTTTTCATTTGGTCTTCCTCCTTTCAACATCCTGTCTAAATTGGCCTCTTATCTTTGAAAAGTTCCTTCCCATCATTAAAACGCAAAACCCTTTGTCTTTCTCGGTGTTCCTCCCACATACCTGAGCGGCCTATAAAATCACCCCCACGCTTCGACAGCATGATGACTTTGACCTATTAAAGTAGTGAGTCACTCGACTTGAGACACAGGAGGGCAGAGAGAGAGAGAGAGAGCGCCTAGGAAGACATCTCTTCCAGCAGAGCCACAACACTTCTCAGATGACTGATAGTTGGGGTTGGGGTTGGGATTAGGGTTGGGGTTAGGCTTTTGGTTAGGGTTAGGGTTGGGGTTGGGGTTGGGGTTAGGGTTGGGATTAGGGTTGGGGTTATGGTTATGGTTGGGGTTGGGATTAGGGTTGGGGTTAGATTTTTGGTTAGGGTTAGGGTTGGGGTTGGGATTAGGGTTGGGGTTAGGGTTAGGGTTGGGGTTGGGATTAGGGTTGGGGTTAGGCTTTTGGTTAGGGTTAGGGTTGGGGTTATGGTTAGGGTTGGGATTAGGGTTGGGGTTATGGTTATGGTTAGGGTTGGGGTTGGGATTAGGGTTGGGGTTGGGGTTGGGGTTGGGGTTAGGGTTGGGGTTAGGGTTGGGATTCGGGTTGGGGTTAGGGTTGGGGTTGGGGTTGTGGTTAGGGTTGGGGTTGGGATTGGGGTTGGGGTTAGGCTTGGGGTTGGGGTTAGGGTTGGGGTTAGGGTTGGGATTAGGGTTGGGATTCGGGTTGGGGTTAGGGTTAGGGTTAGGGTTGGGGTTGGGATTAGGGTTGGGTTTGGGGATGGGGTTGGGGTTGGGGTTGGGGTTAGGCTTGGGGTTGGGGTTAGGCTTGGGGTTGGGGTTAGGCTTGGGATTAGGGTTGGGATTCGGGTTGGGGTTAGGGTTAGGGTTAGGGTTAGGGTTGGGGTTGTGGTTAGGGTTGGGGTTGGGGTTGGGGTTGGGGTTAGGGTTGGGGTTAGGCTTGGGGTTGGGGTTAGGTTTGGGATTGGGGTTGGGGTTGGGGTTGGGGTTGGGGTTAGGCTTAGGGTTGGGGTTAGGTTTGGGATTGGGGTTGGGGTTGGGGTTGGGGTTAACTGGTACCTGCTAGATGTTTCAGAGTGTTTTTGTTTACCTGATATATTTCAAACTGTTCAAAGCAGCCAGTACGCATGGATGTCTTTGAGCAACAGGAAAAAAGAGGTGCTTTTCAGTTTACTAATATGCTTTCTTTTAATAAAGGCTTTCAGAAACATTTTGATTTAGCAGACATTTGTGGATTTTGTAAGTGATACGGGCAGCTTAGAACAGCTGACCACATAAAGAAGTGGTTTCGGCTTGCGGGGAAACGTTGGAAAGGAAGCTTTCTATTTCTTTCATTTCCCTAATAAGGTCGTTAATATGGGCTGAGAAGCAGAATATCTGTGTGAAGTGGTTGGCCACTGTGAGTACAGGATGCTGGAAGCGATGGGCCCCTGGCCTGATCCAGCTGCAGCACTCCCCTTATGTACTTAAGGTCTCAGCTCATTCCTTGGCGTCTCCAGGTGGGGCTGGAAGAGACCCTCTGCCGGAGACCCTGGAGAACTGCTGCCAGTCAGTGGAGACAATATTGAGTTAGATGGACCAATTCACTCAATATAAGGCAGCTTTGCATGATCCTATGTTTATCATGCAAAAGGCCCCGGGTTCAGTCTCCAACATATCCATTCGGGGATGGGACAGATTCCTATCCTAAACCCTGGACAGCCACTGCTCAAACAGCAGACCCTACAAGTATCCCTATTTTCCAGGGATAGTCCTTGATTTACAGAAGGCGTCCCGGTTTCTGATTTGATCCCAGAATGTCCTGCTTTTCCTTAAAACATAAAGGGACCCCTGACCGTTAGGTCCAGTCACAGACGACTCTGGGGTTGCGGCGCTCATCTCGCTTTACTGACTGAGGGAGCCGGCGTTTATCCGCAGACAGCTTCCGGGTCATGTGGCCAGCATGACTAAGCTGCTTCTGGCGAACCAGAGCAGCACACGGAAACGCCGTTTACCTTCCCGCCGGAGCGGTACCTATTTATCTACTTGCACTTTGATGTGCTTTCGACTGCTAGGTTGGTAGGAGCAGGGACCGAGCAACGGGAGCTCACCCCATCGCGGGGATTCGAACCGCCGACCTTCTGATCGGCAAGCCCTAGGCTCTGTGGTTTAACCCACAGCGCCACCCTTAGGATGTCCCTATTTTCACTGGAGAAATGTTGGAGGGTATGAGACAATGGGGAGCTGACTGGACCAGGAGTCTGGCTCAGGGCAAGTCAGCTTGCTATGAGAGAGAAGCTGGCAGTAGAGTCTCGGAAAAGGACACTCTTGCCGTAAGATCTGAACATGCGCGGTAAGCAGAGTCTCTCCAGGAGCTGCTGAGGACACCTGGATTTGGGCCAACAGAAGAGAGTCAAGACCAGGCCACTTATTAACAGCCTGGGACAAACAAAGTTCATTTCTACACAAACCAAATCTTGTTTATGAACTGTAGTTTGCCAAGGCAACTTGTTGTTGTTCAGTCGTTCAGTCGTGTCCGACTCTTCGTGACCCCATGGACCAGAGCACGCCAGGCACGCCTATCCATCACTGCCTCTCGCAGTTTGGCCAAACTCATGCCAGTCGCTTCGAGAACACTGTCCAACCATCTCATCCTCTGTCGTCCCCTTCTCCTTGTGCCCTCCATCTTTCCCAACATCAGGGTCTTTTCTAGGGAGTCTTCTCTTCTCATGAGGTGGCCAAAGTACTGGAGCCTCAACTTCAGGATCTGTCCTTCTAGTAAGCACTCAGGGCTGATTTCTTTGAGAATGGATAGGTTTGATCTTCTTGCAGTCCATGGGACTCTCAAGAGTCTCCTCCAGCACCATAATTCAAAAGCATCAATTCTACGGCGATCAGCCTTTTTGATGGTCCAGCTCTCACTTCCGTACATTACTACTGGGAAAACCATAGCTTTAACTATACGGACCTTTGTCGGCAAGATGATGTCTTTGCTTTTTAAGATGCTGTCTAGGTTTGTCATTGCCGCTGCTGCTGCTGCAGAAAGCGGATGCACATACAGGCAACTAGAGGCCCTAAAATCATCAGGCAAGGCCTTGGTGGCGGTGGTGACACGACTGTGGGCTGCCTGGTTGGCACTCAGCAATGACAGGGTCTTTTCGCTGGTGGCTCCTTGTTTCCTGAATGCCTTCCCTTGTGAGGTGTGTCTGCCTCCTTCTTTGCTGTCTCACAGAAGGGATTTTAAAACATTCCTGTTACAGGTAAGTAGCCGTGTTGGTCTGCCATAGTCAAAACAAAATAAAAAATAAAAAATTCCTTCCAGTAGCACCTTAGAGGCCAACTAAGTTTGTTCTTGGTATGAGCTTTCGTGTGCATGCACACTTCTTCAGCAGTGTGCATGCACATGAAAGCTCATACCAAGAACAAACTTAGTTGGTCTCAGGTATCTGAATTTTGTGTGCAAGCACACGAAAGCTCATACCAAGAACAAACTTAGTTGGTCTCTAAGGTGCTACTGGAAGGAATTTTTTATTTTTTTATTTTGTTTTAAAACATTCCTGTTTACCCAGACATTTGTAAGGCTGAAATGTACTGTTCCTGGCAACTCTGAAACCACTGGGTGAATGTTTTTAAACTGTGTTTGGAATGTTTTTAGGTTCTTTTGATAATTTTGTTTAAATTATTGGTATTTGGGAGAAAGAGGGATATAAACTGAAATCATCATTATCCTCAGCTCTGAGAGAAAATCCTCAGTGTCCCTATAGGAGCAGGGTATGGGTCTGAAGCTACATAAAGCAGGTCTGAGTCTGTTAAGTAGGAGGCGGCAACCCGACCTGAAATCCTGGGGAGCTGCTGCCCGTCAGTGCAGACAATATGCAGCTAGATAGACCAGTTTAAGGCAGCTTCCCTATGTAGCCTGCCAGGAAGGGCCAGTTCCCACCACTAACAGATATATAATATATTCTGATTTTCACCCTTTGTCCTCCCGGAGGTTTTAACAAGATCGTAAAGACTCCTTGAAAACTAGAAATGTTTCGAGTCCTTGATGTTCGCCAGCTCCTCCTTCAATGCACACATGCGGAGACCTCTGCTCTGATTCCTGCTAAAGTTCCAGGGGTCAGCAAACTTTTTCAGCAGGGGGCCGGTCCACTGTCCCTCAGACCTTGTGGGGGGCCGGACTATACTGTATTTTGAAAAAAAAATAAAAATGAACAAATTCCTATGTCCCACAAATAACCCAGAGGTGCATTTTAAATAAAAGGACACATTCTACTCATGTAAAAACACGCTGATTCCCGGGCCGTCTGCGGGCCGCATTTAGAAGGCGATTGGGCCGCATCCAGCCCCCCGGGCCTTAGTTTGGGGACCCCTGTGCTAAACCATCTGCAAAACAGACTCTTAAATAGCTGCCGAGCCGAGGAGAAGAGTTGAGATATGGAAGTGGGCCAGGCCTTGTAGATACCACCGGCCGCTGCTGCAGAAAGCGGACGCACATACAGACACCCTAAGGGGTGAAGGACAGAGTCATGGGCCGGGGGTCAGCTTCACCTGCTGAACAGCAGCCTGAAGGGGGAGATGGCAGAGTGACTCCACCTGCAGCTTTACCCTCCAGAGGTTGTGGACTCTCCTTCCTTGGAGGTTTTTAAGCAGAGGCCGGATGGCCGTCTGTCATGGATGCCTTTTAGACAAGTTTCTTGCATTGCCTTTTAGACAAGTTTCTTGCATTGCAGGGGGTTGGACTAGATGACCCTTGGGGGTCCCCTTCCAACTCTACAATTCTATGAGATGGGAATTAGCTGGCTCCGTCTGAAAACAGAGCTCGCAGCAGCAGCAGTCAGATGCTGGAAACGACGCCTGTGAATCCTGGCCCAACCTTGCTGCTTCCCAGGTGTAGGGGGTGGTCCTCCCCAGGTGTCACCCTGACGGAGGTGACAAAGTGGCGGGCGGCACTCACCGCAGGGCCTGCAGCGTGCCCGAGCCACACATCTCGGGTGCCTGCAGGCTCCGTGCTGTCCGCTCACTGCCTCCCCCCCCCCGCAACTGTACCGGCGGCTGAGGCCCTGCGGCACACCCTGTCCCTATGGGTGCCACACGCCCTGTGCCATCGCTCCCTAAGGGTGCCACATGCCCTGCTCCATCCCTATGGGCGCCGCGTGCCCCGCCCCATGGGCAGTTCGCCCCAGGTGCCTGAGAGGCTTCCTGGACTCCTTCTGTACCCTTGGCTCTGTGATAATCTGAATTCCCTGCTGTGATCATCTGGAGTCCCTGACCTCTGGACTGTCGGACGTCGTATGCGAATTCTGGTCTCAGGCAAGTGTTCCTTGGGGACTCCTGGTCCCTGCTTGCTTGACAGCAGGACTCGGACGGGGCTACGAGATACGCCAGCTCTAAAACCAGTGAAGTCCAGTCCCTTTTACAGAACATATGAACATGGGAAGAGACCAGTGCATAAAAAACTGAAGTACGCAAATCTGTACCGAAGAATAAAAAAAGCTCCGTAACTGGATCAGGCCAAAGGCCCCATCTATCCCAGAATCCTGTTCTCACAGTGGCCATCCTTCGTTTGCAATGAATGGGAAGCAGCTTGTGGGGGAGAGGGGTCTGGAAGAATAGTGGGGTGCTGGCCCTCCACCCTCATTACTGCCCTGCAGGCAAGTGTTGTCCCCCACCACCACCACCCCCGCCAGGGATTGCAGCCAAAAGCCCTGCCATACTTCTGTGCAGACAAAGCAAACAAACTCACTCTGCGGGTGAACGACTTGTTTTGCCGTCCGGCTAAACGGAACATTTTGTTCAGGTTGTCCCACCCCCCCCCAAGGGTCGTCCCCCGAATCTCTGGGTATCGGAGGGATTTCTGCCAGCTCAGCTTGCCAGATCATTCTCTAGGGGGCCAGTTCACACATGACTTGAGTTGTCACAGTTTGGTTGCTAAGTGCTTGGGCCTTTTCCAAATGATGTTAGGCCTTTGGGCGGCAGGAAAGGGCATTAGCACAGCAGGCTTCCTGCCTCGCCCCCCCAAAAAATATTCACTGCAAATTGTGTGAAGCCTTCCCCCCCCCCCCCGCATCTGAGGTCTCCTCCAGAAAACCTGGTTTTTGAGCATTAATGATCATAGAATTTCAGAAGATAATAATAATAATAATTATTATTATTATTATTATTATTATTATTATTATTATTTGTACCCCGCCCATGTGGCTGGATTTCCCCAGCCACTCTGGGCGGCTTCCAACAGAAAACAAATACAGAAATATCAAACATTAAAAACTTCCCTGAAAGATACACTACACCCACAGCGTTCCCCTGATCCACCAAGCTTGTAACTCTGTCAAGAGAGAGAGAGAGAGAGAAAGAGAGGAGGTTCGTCTGGCATGACTTGCTTTTGAGAAATCCATGCTGGGTCTCAGATGATAACGATAATCCCACCTCCTTGCCTAGAGCAAAGACACCTTTCTGAGTTGGGCCCCATTACTTAACTGGAGCCATCCTTAAAGAAATCAGCCCTGAGTGCTCACTGGAAGGGCAGATCCTGAAGTTGAGGCTCCAGTAATTTGGCCACCTCATGAGAAGAGAAGGTTCCCTAGAAAAGACCCTAATGCTGGGAAAGATGGAGGGCACAAGGAGAAGGGGACGACAGAGGATGAGATGGTTGGACAGTGTTCTCGAAGCGACTGGCATGAGTTTGGCCAAACTGCGGGAGGCAGTGGAAGACAGGAGTGCCTGGCATGCTCTGGTCCATGGGGTCACGAAGAGTCGGACACGACTGAACGACAACAACAAAAATGCACTTGTGGGGGACGCGGGTTGCACTGTGGGTTAAACCACAGAGCCTAGGGCTTGCCGATCAGAAGGTTGGCAGTTCGAATCCCTGTGATGGGGTGAGCTCCCATTGTTCGGTCCTTGCTCCTGCCCACCTAGCAGTTCAAAAGCACATCAAAGTGCAAGTAGATAAATAGGTACCGCTCTGGCGGGAAGGTAAACAGCGTTTCCGTGCGCTGCTGTGGTTCGCCAGAAGCGGCTTAGTCCTGCTGGCCACATGACCCGGAAGCTGCACGCCAGCTCCCTCGGCCAGTAAAGCAAGATGAGTGCCGCAACCCCAGAGTCGTTCGCGACTGGATCTAACGGTCAGGGGTCCTTTTACCTTTACGCATTTGTGAACGGAGAGCGGGATTTTAATCCCGAGCCGTTGAGAAAGGGCAGGGGGGCCCCCAACTCACCCGCCTCACCCAGGGAAGAGGAACAATGAATGTCTTCTCTTCCTCGATCTCTCACTCTTTTTTCTCCAACAGTCTGGCCAGGCTGAAAGAGGAGCTGTTCGGTCTGAGAGAGGAACTATTAAACCTTCCTCATCCTGGCAAAGCAACTTCAAGGGGAAACAGCTAGGGAGGAAGACGGCATCAACGGAAATTAGCTTAGCGTGGAATTAATGGTGGGGTTATATAAGGGGAAATGAAATTGCATTTCCTTTTATTTCTAGCCTGTTCCAATCTGAAGACTAGGATAGGCATATCTATCTATCTATCTATCTATCTATCTATCTATCTATCCAGTGTGCTATTTTTCTATATATAAAAAGGTGCCAGAATGCACCATGAACCATACAATTGGAAGGGACCACGAGAGTCATCCAGTCCAACCGCCTGAAATGCAGGAACCTTTTGCCCAACGTGGGGCTCGAACCCGCAACCCTGAGATTCAGAGCCTCAGGCTATGAGCTATGTCTACCAACTATGTCTATCCCAGGTCTTCAATGTGTAATTCTCTGGATTTTGCAGAAGGTCCCATGTCCAATTGTCCAACCAAAAAAAGAAGAGAAATGAACATTATATGAGTGGTTATAACATGCAGAAATGCACTATGTTGTTGAGGATCGCTTGCAAAAGATGTGTCTTGGGAGAAACGGAAGGGATTCCTTGCTATTTTCTAATAGCAATGGCGCCCACCTGAGAGGTACTAGAACTGAGTTCCGGCTGGAAAAATAACCCTGTTTATCTATGTATCTATGTACAGTCGTACCTCAGAAGCCACTTTCTTGGGTTCCATGATCACTGCAGATGGTGACAGCAGTCACGAAATTAGAAGACGCCTGCTTCTTGGGAGGAAAGCAATGACAAACCTAGACGGCATCTTAAAAAGCAAAGACATCACCTTGCCGACAAAGGTCCGTATAGTTAAAGCTATGGTTTTCCCAGTAGTAATGTATGGAAGTGAGAGCTGGACCATCAAGAAGGCTGATCGCCGAAGAATTGATGCTTTTGAATTATGGTGCTGGAGGAGACTCTTGAGAGTCCCATGGACTGCAAGAAGATCAAACCTATCCATTCTCAAAGAAATCAGCCCTGAGTGCTCACTAGAAGGACAGATCCTGAAGTTGAGGCTCCAAGACTTTGGCCACCTCATGAGAAGAGAAGACTCCCCGGAAAAGACCCTGATATTGGGAAAGATGGAGGGCACAAGGAGAAGGGGACGACAGAGGATGAGATGGTTGGACAGTGTTCTCGAAGCTATTGACATGAGTCTGACCAAACTGCGAGAGGCAGTGAAGGATAGGCGTGCCTGGCGTGCTCTGGTCCATGGGGTCACGAAGAGTCGGAAACGACTGAACGACTGAACAACAACAACCTCAAAAGCTAAACGCCTTGGGAGTTGATCATTTTGGCTCCTGAATGCTGCAAACCCGAATGCTGTAGATACATACATTTAAAAAGGCCTGTTTATCTATGTATCTATGTACAGTCGTACCTCAGAAGCCGAACGCCTTGGGAGTTGAACGTTTCGGCTCCCGAATGCTGCAAACCCAGAAGTGAGTGTTCCGTTTTGCAAACGTTCTTTGGAAGCTGAATGTCCAGCGCTGCTTCCGCGGGTTCCAGTTGTGTGCAGGATGCTCCTGCAGCTAATTGAAAGCCGCACCTTGGTTGTCGAACGTTTTCGGAAGGCGGACGGACATTCGGAACAGATTCTGTCCAACAACCAAGGTACGACTGTATCTATCTATCGATCCCTTTACCCTAAGGTCCCAGGGCAGGTTAGGGTAAAACAAGTACAATATTTTTTTAAAAAAAACAATTTAAAACAACTTACAACCATTAAAATCAGGTGAGTCTTAAAAACGTAGACCACAAACGTCAAAAGCCAGGTGTGTCTTCAGCATCCTCCGAAAGCTGTACAATGAAGGTGCCCAGTGCCCCTTTGTGGGGGGGAGTCCCACTGCTTAGGGGCCACAGAGGAGGAGGAGAAGAGGAGGAGGAGGAGGAGGAGGAGGAGGAGGAGGAGGAGGAGGAATCCTAGAGTTGGAAGAGACCGCAAGGGCCATCCAGTCCAACCCCCTGCCAAGCAGAAAACACCATCAAAGCATTCCTGAAAGATGGCTGTCAAGCCTCTGCTTAAAGACCTCCAAAGAAGGAGACTCCACCACACTCCTTGGCAGCAAATTCCACTGTCGAACAGCTCTTACCGTCAGGAAGTTCTTCCAAATGTTTAGGTGGAATCTTCTTTCTTGTAGTTTGAATCCATTGCCCCGTGTCCTCTTCTCTGGAGCAGCAGAAAACAACCTTTCACCCTCCTCTATATGACATCCTTTTATATATTTGAACATGGCTATCCTATCACCCCTTAACCTTCTGTTCTCCAGGCTAAACATACCCAGCTCCCTAAGCCATTTCTAATAAGACATCGTTTCCAGGCCTTTGACCATTTTGGTTGCCCTCTTCTGGACTTGTTCCAGCTTGAGGAGTTGGAGTTTGGATTTGATATCCTGCTTTATCCCAAAGGAGTCTCAAAGCAGCTAACATTCTCCTTTCCCTTTCTGCCCCACAACAAACACTCTGTGAGGTGAGTGGGGCTGAGAGACTTCAAAGAAGTGTGACTAGCCCAAGGTCACCCAGGAGCTGCATGTGGAGGAGCGGAGACGCGTACCCGGTTCACCACATTACGAGTCTACCGCTCTTAACCACCACACCACACTGGCTCTCAGAGGAGACTCTCTCCTGGGCTGCCACCACAACTTTGGGCCTCTGAGGGTGGGGGAACTACCAAGAGGGCCCCCTCAGCCGATCTTGGCACACGAGAGGGTCTGTAGGCAAGCATGGCAAGCATCGCACACTGAAAGGCATGCTGCTACCTAGTGAATTGGGGTCATTAGTGCCAATGGGGCACTGCCCCACTAACCTGAGTCTGCCCTCTCGGACGCTGTGCTCCAATAAGCAGCTGAAGTGTGTCTTGCTTCAGATTACGATGCTGCTGGTTGCCAGGGGGGCAAAGTCCCTTTCAAGCTGGGGCTGCCCAGAGCTGCTTAGAGAGCAAAGGGACCAGGAGAGCAGTGTCTTGGGTGCAAAGGTCTCCCCCGCTTTGCAACATCTACACATCACTGTTATTATGACTCACATGTTACTGGAGTGGACTGGGAAAGGATTTCAGGACTGGCACCAGGTGGGAGTTGTGGTCCAAAACTTCACCATGTGGGTGAAAGCTATTGTAGGGACTGTGGCATGAATCCCATCAGTTTCAGGCAGTGCTGAAATAGGCAGGTAAAGGTAAGGTAAAGGACCCCTGGATGGTTAAGTCCAGTCAAAGGCGACTATGGGGTTGCGGCGCTCGTCTCGCTTCCAGGCGGAGGGAGCCGGCGTTTGTCCGTAGACAGCTTTCCGGGTCATGTGGCCAGCAGGACTAAACCGCTTCTGGTGCAACGGGACTCCGTGAGGAAACCAGAGCGCACGGAAATGCTGTTTACCTTCCTGCCACTGCAGTACCTATTTATCTACTTGCACCGGTGTGCTTTCGAACTGCTAGGTTGGCAGGAGCTGGGACAGAGCAATGTGAGCTCACCCCGTTGTGGGGATTCGAACTTCTGACCTTCCGATCGGCAAGCCCAAGAGGCTCAGTGGTTTAAACCCCAGCGCCACTCACATCCCTACCAAATATGTAGAGAAGGCACTGCACTGACCTATGGGCCCCATGTCCTTTAGGGGTCCTGTGGCAACAGATCAGAGTAATATTGATTTGATCTTGAAAGCTCAAACAAAAAAACGTATTAGCGGATCATTTGCGAGGGGCGCTCCGAGATTTCAATTGCCTAGAGGCCTCCACAGGGGTTAATCCAGCACTGACTGCAGGGCCAGGAAAGAATTTAAAGGGGGGTGGGTGGGATTAAGACAGGCATGGCCTTGTGCCCTGCTGGGGGCACTGGAGGCCCCAACCCCTGACCATTAGGTCCAGTCATGTCCGACTCTGGGGTTGTGGCGCTCATCTCGCGTTACTGGCCGAGGGAGCCAGCGTACAGCTTCCGGGTCATGTGGCCAGCATGACTAAGCTGCTTCTGGCGAACCAGAGCAGTGCACGTAAACACCATTTACCTTTCCGCCGGAGCGGTACCTATTTATCTACTTGCACTTTTGACGTGATTTCAAACTGCTAGGTGGGCAGGAGCAGGGACCGAGCCACGGGAGCTCACCCCGTCGCGGAGATTCAAACCGCCGACCTTCTGATCGGCAAGCCCTAGGCTCTGTGGTTTAACCCACAGCACCACCTGCGTCCAGAGGCCCCAACAGCTGCCCCCAAATGCCAGGCGTTGGTGCCACCTCTGGCCATATCTGAGCAACAGCCAGCGTAGAATTTGCTTTGGAGTTTGCAAGAAGTGAATCATAGAATCATAGAGTTGGAAGAGACCACAAGGGCCATCCAGTCCAACCCCCTGCCAAGCAGGAAACACCATCAAAGCATTCCTGACAGATGGCTGTCAAGCCTCCACTTAAAGACCTCCAAAGAAGGAGACTCCACCACACTCCTTGGTAGCAAATTCCACTGCTGAACAGCTCTCACTGTCAGTAAGTTCTTCCTAATGTTTAGGTGGAATCTTCTTTCTTGTAGTTTGAATCCATTGCCCCGTGTCCACTTCTCTGGAGCAGCAGAAAACAACCTTTCACCCTCCTCTATATGACATCCTTTTATATATTTGAACATGGCTATCCTATCACCCCTTAACCTTCTCTTCTCCAGGCTAAACATACCCAGCTCCCGAAGCCGTTCCTCATAAGGCATCGTTTCCAGGCCTTGGACCATTTTGGTTGCCCTCCTCTGGACACGTTCCAGCTTGTCAGTATCCTTCTTGAACTGTGGTGCCCAGAACTGGACACAGTATTCCAGGTGAGGTCTGACCAGAGCGGAATACAGTGGTACTATTACCTCCCTTGATCTAGATGCTATACTCCTATTGATGCAGCCCAGAATCGCATTGGCTTTTTTAGCTGCTGCATCACACTGTTGACTCATGTCAAGTTTATGGTCTACCAAGACTCCTAGATCCTTTTCACATGTACTGCTCTCAAGCCAGGTGTCACCCATCCTGTATTTGTGCCTTTCATTTTTTTTTGCCCAAGTGTAGTACTTTAAAGTGAATTCAGTTCCTGCGGGTATCCTCGTTTCTGCGCAAACCTTCCCCTCGCCCTCGCCGCAAACAAATTAAGAGATTGACGGCACCGTGACAACTCCAAGCAAATCCACGTCTCGCAAGAACAAAACCAGGTTTGGCTTCAATGATAAACAAATGAAAAGACAAGGTGGGGGGGGGGGTCAAGCCAAGGTTTCCAAAGCAAGGGATGTTTTTGTGTTTGTGTGTTGATGTGTTCTATGGAGTCACCTGATCCTTCCTTTCATCCTTCTATGAAAGCAAGCAAAGTAACTATTTCCTGCACGTATAACAATGAGGACGAGGTTTGTTCCCAGTCCTGTAGCTAACATGCCACCTGCGCCTATTTTGATTGCCCGCTGGGCGTTAAGACTCGCTCGAAACTGGATCGGATCATTTTGCAAGCACAGAGCCAATTGCTTTTGACATTCCAAAACACAATTGTGCTTTAAATACATAGGAAGCTCCATTTGAAAAGGAGCCGGGGCTGTTGCTCCACCCAGCTCGGCATTGTCTACCCAGACTGGCAGAGGTTTTCCAGGGTTTCATGGGCAGGGGGGGCCTCACCCAGCCCTACCCGGAAGTTTTAGAAGCTAGATGCTGCTGTGTGGCATCGTTTCATTCTGGCTTTCTGGGATGCAGGGAAACATGTGCTTAATAGTTCAAGTTGTGCCTCCAGCAGCGCATGCTACAAGGGAATTAAAGGAGACTGGCTCCCATTGAACACCTTGTACTACACTAAGTAAATAAGAGCTTAGCTCGAATTCCTTCTGTCTGGTGCAGGATGCATGCTTGTTGTTGTTCAGTCGTTCAGTCGTGTCCGACTCTTCGTGACCCCATGGACCAGAGCACGCCAAGCACGCCTATCCTTCACTGCCTCTCGTAGTTTGGCCAAACTCATGTTAGTAGCTTCAAGAACACTGTCCAACCATCTCATCCTCTGTCGTCCCCTTCTCCTTGTGCCCTCCATCTTTCCCACCATCAGGGTCTTTTCCAGGGAGTCTTCTCTTCTCATGAGGTGGCCAAAGTACTGGAGCCTCAACTTCAGGATCTGTCCTTCCAGTGAGCACTCAGGGCTGATTTCTTTAAGAATGGATAAATTTGATCTTCTTGCAGTCCATGGGACTCTCAAGAGTCTCCTCCAGCACCAGAATTCAAAAGCATCAATTCTTCGGCGATCAGCCTTCTTGATGGTCCAGCTCTCGCTTCCGTACATCACTACTGGGAAAACCTACTAATTTGCGGAGACGTCTATGTGCAGTTTGTGACAAACCTGTGGTCGAGCGTGTCATCCTTGAATTTATTTATTTGTTCGTTTGATCAAATTTATACATCCCTCAGCTGTAAAACGAAAACAAAAGACCCTCAAAGCCTTAACCAACCCGGTGCCCCCCAGATGTTTTGTGCTGGCTGAGGCTGATGGGTCCAAAACGTCTGGAGGAGACTGAGTTGGCAGAGCCTGCCCTATTCTATAGGGGCTGTGTGCTGCGTGTTTGACGGAATGCTGCAATATTATTTCTGTGCCTGGATCTTAGACCATCCTTAGAACCATGGGTGTCGCCAGGAATTATTATTTTGGGGGGAAACCAAACACTGAAAGTGAGGAGTAAGCTAGTTTTTCCACACACACACAAATGATCGTAACAGCGTCAGCACATTTTGCCTCAAATCTCAGGCTCACAAATACTAGGAAGTTTTTTTGTTTAAAGAAAGCTGGGAATCTGGGGAATTAGGGTTCATACAGAAAGAGGAAATCCCTGACTCCTGCAAACTATGGGTGTCCGTGTCACTTGAGCAGGTCAAGTAAATATATTTTAAACTCTCAGCCTGGACAAAAATCCCAATACAGTAAAAATGAAGAAACAACATCTCCTCGCAAACCCAAACACCCTGAGCTGAACAGGGAGGTAGCACAATAAGAAATCACAAAATACTCTTCCGAAACGTGTTTTTCCAAGGTCCGCCTGTGCCCTCACAGTGGCTCCACAGAGATTAGTAAAGGATTTGATTTGACTCATCAAATAGCTAACAGCTGAATAACTTTTTGTTCGGATTTATTGATGTCCAGATCTTTCCAACTAATCTCCACCCACACCTCTGCTTCCTAGCCCACCCACACTTGACAACCAATACAACACTGGGCTCAGAAGCACCGGGTTCAAATCCTGGTCAGACATGCAGGCTATTTATTGGGAAGCCTCGGGCAAGTCAACCTGTCAAGCCTACCTCACAGGGTTGTGGTGAGCGGGGAGTGCAATGGTGTAACAACCCCCCCCCCACCCCATTGCAAGAACCTAACGCCAGAGTTTATTCATGCTTACTCAAAAGGAAGCAGCCAGCAACATTAAAAAAGGGGGGGGGAACCCACACTTGTGCATCATAAATAAACCATGAATCATCATGAAATAAATCACGTTATCGTGCAAAATGTGACCTATGTTGCAATTACCCAAAAGGCTTTTTTTCTAAATCTGTTCATATACCACTTTGAACCCGCAAGGGCTGATGGCATGACCTTATTTTCAAAAAGATATTTTTTTTTTAATGGCCCTTTAATTGTTTGCTTTTTTTAAGTGTCCAGGCTGCAAACCGATCTAGGTGTTGGGTCCCATCTCCCGAGCAGGTCACAACCTATTTAAAACCGGCGGTGGACAAAACAGGAAACTAAAAATAGCGCAAGAGGGGGAGATCAACATCCCAGGAGGGATTAAGTTATCACAAACATGGGGGGGGGGGAGAGAGAGAGAGAAAGAGAGAGAGAGAGAGAAGGAAAAGACCCCAGATAGGATCAAGGGGAGCACTTCTGTGTGAGGAGGGTGGAAGTTTTTCACGGAGTGCCTGACCTCTGGAACTCCTTGCTGCTGGAGTGTGTCAGAAATGCACCGAGAGACGTTTCCCGCGAGCTATTCCGCAAACTGCAAACACACCCACCCGCAACTTACAGTTTCTGCTTTTCCCGGGGAGAATCTCACGATGCCGGGTCTCTTTCGTTTTCCATGCTCAGTTCCTTTCCCTGATAAAAGCAGGAGGAGGAGGAGGAATCGCCGGGAAATACAACACCCCAACCCCCTCTACCCGCCTCTCCTTGGCTTGCTTCTCTCTCTTTCTCCCTCGCGCTTGTCTCTTTCCAACCCTTCGCTTGTTTCTGTCTCGGTTTGCAAAAGAGACGCAGAAGCAACCGGAGTGGAGGCAGAGAGGGCGTGCCTGGTGCTGCGAACTGGCCTGCCCAGACTGGCCCCTGGGTGGGGAAGAGTACAGAAGAGGCTGCCCTCTCTCTCTCTCTCTCTCTCTCTCTGCAAAGATGAAGTTGCCGCCAGCTGTGTCAGAGTAGAGCCAAACGGCTCTGGGTCAAACGCCTTCGTAGGAAACAAGCCGGATTTCCCAGCCCATATTTCACAAAGGTCCGTATGTTGTTGTTCAGTCATGTCCGACTCTTTGTAACCCCATGGACCAGAGCATGCCAGGCACTCCTGTCTTCCACAGCCTCCCACAGTTTGGCCAAACTCATGCCAGTTGCTTCGGGAACACTGTCCAACCATCTCATCTTCTGTCTTCCCCTTCTCCTTGTGCCCTCCATCTTTCCCAACATCAGGGTCTTTTCCAGGGAGTCTTCTCTTCTCCTGAGGTGGCCAAAGTACTGGAGCCTCAGCTTCAGGATCTGCCCTTCCAGTGAGCACTCAGGGCTGATTTCTTTAAGGATGGATAAGTAAAGCTATGGTTTTCCCAGTAGTGATGTATGGAAGTGAGAGCTGGACCATAAAGAAGGCTGATCGCTAAAGAATTGATGCTTTTGAATTATGGTGCTGGAAGAGACTCTTGCTCGCTGGCATATATCAGAGGCTGTGAAAGTATTGGACTGTGAATGCAGCTGGAAGAGATGTGAAGATCGCTCCGGAGTCCGAGACATGGGAAGTCCGAAAATTATAAAAATTTGGTATAATTGGAATTGTTTTAATTGGGAATTGTATAATTAATTTGGATTTTAATTTGATTGGTAATTGGAGATCTATATTGGAAAATCAATAAATATGATTTTTAAAAAAGAGTATGTATACAAACTCAATCACAGAATTGCAGAGTTGGAAGGGACCCCAAGGGTCATCTAGTCAAACCCCCTGCAATGCAGGGATCTCAACCAAAGCATCCATGACAGATGACCACCCAGCTTCTGTTTGGAAATCTACAAGGAAGGAGAGTTCACGACCTTCCAAGGTAGTCCATTCCACTGTTGAATGGCTCTCCCCATCCCACCCACCTCTCTCCCCCTTTTCTTCCTAATGTCTCAACAACAAAAACTGATTTCTAAAAATGTTAAATGGAAAAATACGAGAGAGACATTGCACTACCTTTGTAAATCAAGAAAATCTTTAATAAAAATATTTTTTAAAAACATCAAACATTAAAAACTTCCCTAAACAGGGCTGCCTTCAGATGTCTTCTAAAAGTCAGATGGTTGTTTATCTCCTTGACATCTGATGGGAGGGCATTCCACAGGGCGGGCGCCACCACCGAGAAGGCCCTCTGCCTGCTTCCCTGTAACTTTGCTTCTCGCAGGGAGGGAACCACCAGAAGGCCCTCGGTGCTGGACCTCAGTGTCTGGGTGTCTGGGCTGAACGATGGGGGTGGAGGCACTTCCTCAGGTATACTGGGCTGAGACAGAATCCTTCAACAATTAGTGTTAGCCGCCCTGAGCCCGGTTTTTGGCTGGGAAGGGCGGGGTATAAATAAAAATTTATTATTATTATTATATTATTATAACCGTTCCTCATAAGGCTTGGTTTCTAGACCATTGATCATCTCGGTCACCCTCCTCTGCACACCTTCCAGCTTGTCAACATCCTTCTTAAATGGTGGTGCGTCTAAAAGCAATCCGCTCACACGTTGCAAGAGTTGCCACATCTTCTATCCATTGATCAAAGGGGGTGGGCAATGGTATTGCCTTTCCAGGGAATCAATCTCAGTCTTTTGCCGGAAGTAAAGGCTCGAAGAGTCCATCTACATCGACCGGCTGTTGAACCCCATATAATTGGCGTGTGGTTTAGGATGTGACATTATTTCGACATTAATAATGTAACCCTTTTAATGTGCAACGGGCTTTCTATTCTTTGGACACCATCCAGGGATCGTTTATCACAGGAACAGGCAGTTTTAATTTCCCAGGAGCCTCTCCAGAAAGCTTCCCAGCATCTCCCACCACGCTGGCAGGGGTCTCTGCAGGAAGCGAGGGGCTTCCCACTCCCTAAATGTACTGCTGTGGGTTGAGGGGGGGGAGGGTCAGTCTGGATGACGTCCTGAGTCCCTTCCAATCCTTGGAATCCTGTCCCCAGCAAGGGTTAAAATCTAACAGAGGAGGTTGCTGAACTGCTCAGACAAGTTTCTGGCCAGGTCAATGACCTCTTAGCTGGCCGCTCAAGTATCCTCCTCAGCATCCCAAAAGAATGAGCTTGGAGACCTAAAAGCAAGTGATGGTGCTGTGCTGGCCAGAGGGTATCCGGGAAGCGAGGTCCAAGTCCGGTCCAGAGTTTGGAGAGTCGGCGAGAAGTCTGTCCAAAAGGAGTTGTTATGTAATAAGTTGAATATGATCCAAAATGCAGCAGTCTGATTGGTCCTAGAACGATAGGATTCAGAATGCAGCAAGCTCGACTGAGCGAGCCGGTTGCGCCAGACCAAACGGCCCCATCGCATCCGGCAGCCTCGGAACACGAGCCAGAACCCGAACCCCTGACCAGGGAACACCCCAGGCCGCAACGCATACGTAGGCAGCCGGCGTACCTTGAGGACTATGAATGCAACCTCCCGGGCAGGACTGGAACTTAGAGGGGAGGGGTGTTATGTACTGAGTTGAATAGGATTCAGAATGCAGCAGTCTGATTGGTCCTAGAACAATAAGATCCAGAATGCAGCAGTCCGATTGGTCCTAGAACAATAGGATCCAGAATGCAGCAGTCTGATTGGTCCTAGAACAATAGGATCCAGAATGAAGCAGTCTGATTGGTCCGCAGGAGCCACCCAATCCAGCTCCAGGTGGAAGTGAATCCGCAACCCGATTGGCATACAGGAGTATCCCGGAATTAGCCAATCACGTGGGGCCCATTGTGTAAATAGTGTATATAAAGCAGACGTTTTGGGGGAACTGCATTCCTCACTACTTTGAGCTGAATAAAGAGCATGAAATCCACACTTGACTCCGAGTATATTTCACGAGTCAAGGCAGGAAACCAAGCAAGGTCAAGTACAGGAACACAGGCAGAATCTGGCAAACAGCAATGTTGCTCCCGCAACCTGGGGCGGGGTCCGACAGCCTTTTATCTCTGACGAGGTAATGGCCGGTCCCGATCCCCCGACGACTCACCACCCTGTCTCACCCGAAGGTGAGCCCTCCTCCTGCGAGTACTCAGGTCTCTCCTCCTCTCAGACCCGAGTCTCTGCAGCTCAGAGACGCTGGTGGGTTACTAGACCCAGGGGCCGCCTCATCCTCTCCTGACCCAGCCGGTAGTGGAGCAGCTGTCAGTGATGACCCAGCCGACGGCAACGAGGTATTCCCCGCACCTGGAGCCAGGGCAGGCTCAGGGCAGGCCCCTGACTTGGCCCAGCTGGTGCTTGTTGCAGGGAACCTGTGTGCAGACTGGGGCTCTTCAGGATCAGGCCCTAGACTTTGTTCAGATGATGTCTGGGGAAGAGGACCCTGCGCAGACTGAGACTCCTCTGGGTCCGAGTCCGAGTCCGAGTCCCAGGCCATCACAGGTGCTCATAACGAGTGAGTCCTCTCACCTGTCTGCTGGGTAGAAGAACAAGGGCCAGAGTTGGATGTCTGGGCTGAGCTGGAAGCCGGAGGCATAGAGACCTGCTTGCTCTGTGCTGGATCCAAAGTTGTGTTTTTAAATATTTTTCTGGGAGCCGTCCAGAGTGGCAGGGGCCACGCTGTAAGAGGGGCAGCCTATAAATACAGCGTCACCTCGGTTTCTGAACATATTCTGTTCCGGAAGACCACCCGGGTTCCGAAACGTTCAAAAACCAAGGGCCTGCAAATTTAATTGAGAAAATTGAGAAGAAGAGTTTGGATTTGATATCCTGCTTTATCGCTACCCGAAGGAGTCTCAAAGCGGCTAACATTCTCCTTTCCCTTCCTCCCCCATAACAAACACTGTGTGAGGTGAGTGGGGCTGAGAGACTTCAGAGAAGTGTGACTAGCCCAAGGTCACCCAGCAGCTGCATGTGGAGGAGTGGAGACGCGAACCCGGTTCACCAGATTATGAGTCTACCGCTCTTAACCACTACACCACACTGAGAAACACTCAGCGGAAGCCATTTGACTTCCGAGGCACGTTCAAAAACGGAAGCATTTACTTCTGGGTTTTCGGCGTTCGAGTTCCGAAACGTTTGTCAACGGAGATGTTCAAAAACGGAGGTACCACTGTATCATCATCATCATTGGTGAGGGGCCACCTCAGAGAGACCCCCTTCTGGGGGACAGATATGGAGAGAGACAGACAGACAGACGGGGGAGCAAGGAGAGAAAGTGGGGTAGCTCCGCCCATCTTTGGTTTTGCTCCACCCACTTTTGACCCCGCCTCTGCTGGCAGTGCTGCCCTCTACAGGCCACCCTGATGGAATGCAGCCCCCAACAGAGAAATAGGTCCCCACTTCTGCTTCACACAAAGGTTACGGGGAGAGAAAACGCCTTCTCCCTTTTCTGACAAGTGGTCCGAAAGTGGGGGGGGGATAAGAATTAGAAACTAAAACGGGCTAGTTGTGGGTTTCCCCCACTCGTACTTCCTGGTCAACCAGCAATCCAAGGAGGATAGAGTTTGTTTTTTGTTTTCATTTTTCTTTTAGGGGCTTTTCTCAGGAAACTACAAATCAGGTAGCCATCCTGTTTTGCTGGTTTCACGATTGTGGCAGTTCCTGTTTCTGTATCTACGGGAGTCCTACGCTGGCAATGAATTTGAGGTTGTGCACTGCGAGCTGGGGAAGAAGGACTGCGCCAACAGAGCCTGCTCCTCAACCAGGCCGAGCTCAGCTCACCCAGAGTTGCAAAATGAGCAGCACGCGTCATGTGCTTTGCCGGGGGTTGGACTAGATGACCCCTTGGGGGCCCTTCCAACTCTATAATTTGATGGATACCCATGCATTCCTCTTCACCTGACTGAGATGTGCCCTTGGACTCGTGCCTCTTGCTCGTCTGGCTGTGGAACAGAGAGGGGTTGTGTGCAGAAACTAAATTCCAATGGAAATCCTCATTGCATATTTTACATGGCTGTTTATTTGCATGCATTTCAGGTCCTGTATACCGGAAGGAGCGTCTCCACCCCCATCGTTCAGCCCAGACACTGAGGTCCAGCTCCGAGGGCCTTCTGGCGGTTCCGTCGCTGCGAGAAGGGAGGTTACAGGGAACCAGGCAGAGGGCCTTCTCGGTGGTGGCGCCCGCCCCTGTGGAACGCCCTCCCACCAGAGGTCAAGGAAATAAGCAGCTATCCTATATTTAAAAGACATCTGAAGGCAGCCCCGTTTAGGGAAATTTTTAATATTTAGTGCTGTATTGTTTTTAACACTCGATTGGGAGCCGCCCAGAGTGGCTGGGGAAACTCAGCCAGATGGGCGGGGTACAAATAAATTGTTGTTGTTGTTGTTGTTGTTGTTGTTAACAACCAGTGTGCTGTGGCACCCGGGGGTGCCTTGAAGGATGGTCAGGGGTACCACAGACAACCCTGGCCTCTGTCCCTCTTTCCTTCCCTCTCTCCTTTGATGGCCTCTCGCGTCTCTGCCTCACAAAGGCTTGCACAGCTGTTTTGTTGCAGCAGCCCTGGCTATAAGCCCTGCAGGTGAATGGTGCCTCTGGGGCTGGCCAGGGGGTGTTTCCCAGGTCCCTGTGGGGCAGTGTGACAAGGCATCTCTCTTTGGGACGGGAGCAACAGCTGCGGCTGCCCAGAGGACACCTAGGAGAGGGGAGAGGAGGCTGAGGGAACCCTCCCCAGGGTAGGGTGTACGAAAAGGGGTGAGGGGCTGCCAGCTCTGCAGGCAAGGGGGGACATAACTGGGCTCCTGAGCCCCATGGGGGTGCCGCAGAAGGAATGAAGGTGGCCAAGGGAACCGTGGACCCAGGGCCGTCTTAAGTAAATCCGGCGCCCTGGAGCGGAGATCCCTCCGGCGCCCATCGCGCTCCGCCAGGCAGGGCCAGGCGCAGCGGGCAGCCGGAGGGCACGGAGGGGCGGGTGGGGACACTGCCAGCTGTGCTCCACCTCTGCCTGCTTGGCCAAAGTGGCGGCGCAGTGCTGCCGTCCAGGGAGCCCTGGCTGCAGCGCCGACGGGAGGCTCGCCAACGGCCTCCCTGTGTCCGCAGCCCGAGAGGAGGTGGGCGAGAGTGGCGCTGCCGGCGGGGCTGGAGGGTGCAGGCCGTGGCCCCTGCGTGGACCCGAAAAGGTTGAAAACCTCTGGCTTAAGGAGGCAAATTGGTAGGTGGTTCCCCACTTCATTCCCCAGCCAAAAGCAGATTTGCAGAGATATGTCAGCGAGCAAAGGGCTCGGTTTTGTGGCTCCGGGTGTGGTTTCTTTCATCCTGCCTTCAAACTTTTGTTTCCCTAATTTGGGTTTGATGCAAGAAGAAAAACCCAGAGCATGAGGTTTTTAGAGGAAGCGTCTCCCAGCAGAAAACACCGGCGGTCAAGGGGGCGGCGGAGAAAGGAGTTCCACTTCTTCTTTCCACCAGCTGCCAGGGAGAGAAGAGGAGCCGGAAAGGAGAAATTGGAGGGGGGAATTCAGAGGAACGTTCCCAAGTCTTGTTATTAGCAGCCTCGTGCCAACCTCCAGAAAGCTAGGCAGCTGCCTTCTGCTGAGTTAAATCTTTTCTCCATCTAGCTCAGTGTCGTTTAGGGCTTTCAAGGTCAGCACCAACACTTTGAATTGTGCTCGGAAACGTACTGGGAACCAATGTAGGTTTTTCAAGACCGGTGTTTTGTGGTCCCGGCGGCCACTCCCAGTCACCGGTCTAGCTGCCACATTCTGGATTAGTTGCAGTTTCTGGGTTACCTTCAAAGGTAGCCCCACGTAGAGCACATGGCAGTAGTCTAAGCGGGAGATAACCAGAGCATGCACCACTCTGGCGAGACAGCATGCGGGCAGGTAGGGTCTCATCCTGCGTACCAGATGAAACTTGCAGATAGCTGCCCTGGACACAGAATTGACCTGTGCCTCCATGGACAGCTGGGAGTCCAAAATGACCCCCAGGCTGCACTCCTGGTCCTTCAGGGGCACAGTTACCCCCATTCATTCAGTAGTGGCTGCCGACAGTCCATAGCTATCAACCTTTCCCTTTTCTTTTAAGGGAAATCCCCTTATTCCGAATAGGATTCCTCGCAAGAAAAGGGAAAAGTTGACAGCTATGACAGTCTTATTCTTCGTGAATTTGCCTTATACCTGAAGGAGCGTCTCCACCCCCATCGTTCTGCCCAGACACTGAGGTCCAGCTCCGAGGGCCTTCTGGCAGTTCCCTCACTGCGAGAAGCCAAGTTACAGGGAACCAGGCAGAGGACCTTCTTGGTGGTGGCGCCCGCCCTGTGGCACGCCCTCCCACCAGATGTCAAAGAAAAAAACAACTACGAGACCTTTAGAAGACATCTGAAGGCAGCCCTGTTTAGGGAGGCCTTTAATGTTTAATAGATTATTGCATTTTAATGTTCTGTTGGAAGCCGCCCAGAGTGGCTGGGGAAACCCAGCCAGATGGGTGGGGTATTATTATTATTATTATTATTATTATTATTATTATTATCCTCTTAAAACCATACAGGTAGGCAGCCATCACCGCCTTAGATTACTTTCCACTTTGTGAAGAAGTTCTTTCTGTCGTCCGTCCTGAATTGTTAGTTTCCCTGGATGTCCCCAAGTTCTGAGAGAAGTGCGGCCGCTAGAATGTTAATAGGAGAACACTGAAAAGGAGAGGATGTTCCAAAACTACAGGAATGGCATGTAAAGCTTGGTAGAGTTAATGAACTTGGCAAGAATGACAGCAGCAATTAGAGATATCTCAAATCAAAAAGTGACAGGAGAATGGAAATATGTAGAGGAATATTTGAAAAAAAGGAGTTGAAACAAAATTGGTGATCTGTCTGGAGTGACTCACGCACAGGAATAAGGTAAATATAGTTATAAATAAAAAAAATTTTTGAGGAAACATATGTATAAAACAGCATTGACATAAGTATTTGTAAGGAACATGAAGTAGAACTTTAGGAAGTCTTTTAATTTGTAATTTTTACTTCTATTTATATCTTATTTCTATTTTGGGCAAATGGATGTGAGCAGTGTGATGAAGTAGGGTAGCCTACTTTTGCTTTTGTATTTTTTGTGATTTCTCTTTTGCACTTCTGTAACTTTTTTCTGTTTTCCTGATTTTTTTTGTAATTTCCTAATTTCATTTGTAACAATGTATTAATGTGTGTATGATTATTTGACTATACTTTGGATTATATTTTTAAGAACATCTCAATAAAACTTATTTTTAACTAAAAAAAAAAAGAGAAGGAGGAAAACGTCTTGCTGTCCACGTCCTTCTTGTCATTCCACTTTACCCTACTATTTTTCCTAAACCAAAGAAACCTCAAATGTCATAACCTTCCCTCACCCCCCCCACCCCCAAAGCGGGATTCTTCCAGCCCCGTGGTTGTTTTTGTTGCCTTTTTCTGCCCGGCCCAGGAGAGAGAAAAATGTGAGTACATGCTTACAAAACAGTAGAGGGGCCATTGGACTACAACCTTAAAATAACCATAATTGGCCCCTGCGAAATGATGCTTTTGTTTGTACTCAGCCACCGCAGGCATTCATTCGCGTTGGTAAGTCTGTTTGTCGGCCTGTTTGCTTGTAATGTGCAACAACGCCTGGAACGTCGAGGTGCAGGATTAAAGTCAGGTGACACATTTCTACATGTCAGGACTGAATGCCAACACATTCTCCACACCAGTGCCGGATTTACTTATAAACTAAACAGGCTATAGCTTAGGGGCCCACTCTCTTGGGGAGGCCCCCCCAAAAAATTAAAGGAAAAAACAACTGGATGTACATTTCCAAAATATAAGATAAAAAACATTTTGTTATGTGCAAATGGCTTGAGATACCTATTAGGTCCATAAATTACCATATCAAATATATTCAACACAAAAAAAACAGTGACAATTTGTTGTTGACAAAGGACAGCTGGACATATAAAGGGCCCCATTACCTTCAGTAGCTTAGGGCCTCATCAGACCTAAATCCAGCCCTGCCCCACACCCCCATTTCCAAAGGAGCAGGGGAAATTCAGCCCCGCAGAGTGAGGCTTCCGAAGAAAAACTGATGTCCCCTTTCAGCCTTCCATATTTCATGTACAAATCCCAGCTCAAGACTTGTTGTTGTTCAGTCGTTCAGTCATGTCCGAGTCTTCGTGACCCCATGGACCAGAGCACGCCAGGCACACCTATCCTTCACTGCCTCCAGCAGTTTGGCCAGACTCATGTTGGTAGCTTCGAGAACACTTTCTAACCATCTTGTCCTCTGTCATCCCCTTCTCCTTGTGCCCTCCATCTTTCCCAACATCAGGGTCTTTTCCAGGGAGTCTTCTCATGTGGTAGCCAAAGTATTGGAGCCTCAGCTTCAGGATCTGTCCTTCCAGTGAGCACTCAGGGCTGATTTCTTTAAGGATGGATAAGTTTGATCGTTTTGCAGTCCATGGGACTCTCAAGAGTCTCCTCCAGCTCAAGACATCCACTCTCAAATTCGAGGTGTGATTCTCTTGCATTGTTTTTGACCTATCTTAGTAGAAGAAGAGTTTGGATTTGATATCCCGCTTTATCACTACCCGAAGGAGTCTCCAAGCGGCTCACATTCTCCTTTCCCTTCCTCCCCCACAACAAACACTCTGTGAGGTGAGTGGGGCTGAGAGACTTCAGAGAAGTGTGACTAGCCCAAGGTCACCCAGCAACTGCATGTGGAGGAGCAGGGACGCGAACCCGGTTCACCGGATTACGAGTCCACCGCTCTTAACCACTACACCACACTGGCTCCCCTGGCTTAGGTGGGAGTAAGTAATTTAAAAGTCCTGCTCGTGACCCTGGAGAGCTGCTGCCTGTCAGTGTAGACAATGTTGGACTAGACGGACAAATAGTCTGGCCTGCGACAATAGATGTTCCCATGTTGGGGAGGGAACCGCTTTGGTTGCAGAAGGCTCCTGGCTGGATGCCTAACCTCCCCCCCCCCCCCAGTTTAAAGCATCAGGTTGCAGGCAGGGGTGGAGGAGAAATCTGACTCGTTTCACATTTAAAGGTGAATCCTAAGCACTTCCCGAAAAAAGAGGTGAGCCGAAACACAGGAACCCTCACTTCTCTGATTTTTGCATGGCAGCTCGACAGCCAAGTGATGTGTGCAAAAATGCATATGTGCCAGGGTAAGGCATGCATGCAAATAATAGAATCACAGAATCTATCAGGTGCTTAATCTCGGGGTTGTGAGTTCGAGTCCCACGCTGGGCAAAATGAGAGCCTGCGAGAAACCAAAACTGACAAATTTGTACATCCTTAGCCATGTGACGGCTTCCACTATGGCAATCAATCAATCAATCAATCAATCAATCGTCCTCCTGTTCCCCATTTTGAGCCTGGCAACCCCTCAAGACTCATGCATGAGGCTCTTAATCTCATATTGTCTCTACACCTTTTCACATGCAATCTCGCCTAAGATGCACATTTTTTCAACAAAGAAATACAACACATTATTAAATGCCATTTTCGCAGGTGCAGAACTGAATTTGAGGTCGGAAGAACGAAAAATGGAGAGAGAGGCTGCATTCCCTCCAACATTTCTCTGATGAAAATAGGGACATCCTATTCCATTATTATTATTATTATTATTATTATTATTATTATTATTATTATTATTTATTATTATTATTATTTTATTTATACCCTGCCCATCTGACTGGGTTGCCCCAGCCATTGCAGCCGACTTCCAACATACATAAAAACACAATAAAACATTAAATATTTTAAAACTTCCCTACGCAGGGCTTCTAACGGTTGCATAGCTACTTATCTCCTTGACTTGGGGGGTCGTATAACCACACCCTCCAACATTTCTCCGGTGAAAATAGGGACGTACTACCATACTTTCCAACATTTCTTTGATAAAAGTCGGGACATCCTAAGGAAAAGCGGGACACTCCGGGATCAAATCAGAAACTGGGACAGCTTCTGTAAACCCAGGACCGTCCCTGGAAATTAGGGACACTTGGAGGGTCTGAGACTGACCGGTTTGCTCATTCCTGATTGCAGGGAAAGGCCTTCCCTGCTTGGGAACCTAGAAAGCGAATGTCGGAGAGCAGAGTATCCAGGTGGGGTGGCCTGTCTGCAGCCTATTTTGCTTCCTAATGCGATTGTCCTTCCCTGTGGTCCAAGCGAGAGCCATTCCCATGCAGAGCCGCCTTTCCCATAGGGCTTAGCGGTGTGTCACGCCAGGGCACCAGCCTCTCAGGGGTGCCCCAGCAAGTGGGGGAGCTGCGCAGCTTTGCCGGCGGCCTCCCCTTACCCTACACGCTTGCCAGCTGCGCCCCACCAACCATAAGGCTGGCAGGCATGTAGCTTTCCTCCCAAGCCTCTGCTGGGATCGCTCTCCTCCCGAGGAGGGAAGCCAGTGTGGTGTAGTGGTTAAGAGTGGTAGACTCATAATCTGGTGAACCGGGTTGGCGTCTCCGCTCCTCCACATGCAGCTGCTGGGTGACCTTGGGCTAGTCACACTTCTCTGAAGTCTCTCAGCCCCACTCACCTCACAGAGTGTTTGTTGTGGGGGAGGAAGGGAAAGGAGAATGTGAGCCGCTTTGAGACTCCTTCGGGTAGTGAAAAGCGGGATATCAAATCCAAACTCTTCTTCTTCTTCTTCCTCCCGCGGAGGCTTGGGAGGGGCGCAACTTCCCTCCCAAGCCTCTGCGGGGATCGCTCTCCCGCAGCGGCATGGGGGAGAGTTATGCCACGCCACCGGATGGCTGGCAGTGCGCAGCCACGGCCACCCCAACACTATCCGTGGTACTTTGGGGGCGCTGCGTGGATCTTTGCACTCTGGCGCCGCATCTGCTAAAGACGGCCCTGTCCCCATGTTTTCTGCCGGCTGCTGCTGCCTTGTCAGCAACGCAGGGGAAACAGGAAAGCTGTACTGCTTAGTAAGGGATGAAATCTGAGCCTTCTGCACACAGATTAAATCCACCAGGAGGCTGCAGAATGCTGTTGCGTCATACCATTGACTGGCAGGGCCTGATGGTTCCATGCCCTGCGTTGGGGTCACTATTGTTTGTCATAGCTGTCAACTCTTCCCTTCCCTTGCGAGGAATCCTATTCGGAATAAGGGAATTTCCCTTTAAAAGGGGGGGGGGGGAAAGTTTGCAGCTATGTTTGCTGGAGCAGAGGGGCCGAATCGCTTCGCATTTTCACATCCTCGTTCGTTTCGTTCCCTCCGGCGTTTTGCCGTCGTCCGGCATGCCCCCCCCAAGCCACAATTAACTAAATGATGAACCCAAATATACAAGTGGTACAAGTTGGTTCACTTTTAAACCTGTACAAGGATTGTACAAAGGGAAGAAATCACACTCTGGGGAAAAATTCTGGGAAAGGGACTTGAAGTTTACCGTATGTTATTCTTTGAAGGAGAACTACGTGATTCACGGACAGGGCCGGCGCGTCCATTTAGGCAAACTAGGCAATTGCCTAGGGTGCCAAAATGGAGGGGGCGCTGGCCAGGCTTGGGCGGGATGGGCTAGCCAGCCCCGTCTCGTCCATTGGGGCTGGTGGCGTGGCACGCCAGGGCGCCGCCCCCCCCAGGGGCGCCCCCGCCACCCCGCCGGCATACCGGGCGGCCACTCCCCAACCTGCCCCCACGGGCGAGGGGGTGGTCGGGCACTCGTGCAGCGGCGGCACAGCCACTGCCACCCATGCTGCTCCCGGGCGGGCTGCGAGCCAGCTGCCCAGCCCCGTCTTCGAGCACAGCGAGCGAGGGGAGTCGCGTGGCCCCACGGGCGGGCGGGCGGGTGCTTGCGCCACCCATGCTCTCCCCTGGACGCCCCGGACGCAGAGGGGCGCCGGAAGGATCGCTGCACCACGGCGGCAGATGTGCCTGAGACGGCCCTAGGGCTAGCAGCAGCTTCTCCGCTGTAGCGGAGAGGTGCTGCTTGCCCCCTACACCACCCCCCAGCTCCCGCTAAAGCAGGATTTGGCAGGGGTAAGCGGCAGGATGGGCGAGCTACAGCGGAGAAACTGCTGCTTGCCTCTCCACCACCCCCAGGCTCTGGCGGGGAGGGGGGGGCAGAAGGTGGTTCGCCTAGGGTGCAAGAAGCCCTAGCGCCGGTCCTGTTCACGGATGGTATTTAACTCCGAGGAGGCTTGCTCAGATGTATAAGACTGGGGGAAATATTTCATACAGAACTACGAGGGCGAAAGTTGAACAGACCAGTGGTTGTAAAAATAAATGAAAATTAAATAATGAAGGATTAACATGGGAATGGTTTATTAACTAATTAAGAAATGCAATGTGATATTAGACGATCAGCACTTCGCGAAATTCAAAGCATGGGAAGTCACCCAAAGATATATAATTTGGCATTTATATTTGGCTTTTTGGATTGTGTTGTAATTTGGAATGTTTTGATGTGGTTTTTATTGGATTGTTAAAATGGAAAACGTAATGAATATTATTATTTTTTTTAAAAAAAGACGTATAAAACTGAATCAGATTAGTGCTGGAGATGCAAAGAGGTGGAGGGTATGTTCTTTCATATGTGGTGGACCTGTAAAAGGGTAAAAGAGTATTGGGAAATGATCTATAATGAATTGAAAAAAATATGTTTAAAGTACTTTCCCCAAAAAACCAAAGTGCTTTCTGTTGGAGGTAATTCAGACTGAAATTCCCAGGTGTCAAAAAAGGTTATTTATGTATGCCACTACTGTGGACTATGTTTTGTTAGCCCAAAAATGGAAAATGAGTGAGGTCCCAACCAAAGAAGAATGGCAACTTAAGTTGACAGAATATGCACGATTTGCAGACTTAATATAAAGTGTAAGAGAACAAGGAGGACACACGTTCAAAGAAGATTGGAAAACGTATATTGAGTACATGGGAAATAATTGTGTAGCACTGAAAACGCTGGCAGCGTTAAGATAAATTCAGCAGTGCAAATAAGTTTTGATGGGTGCAATGATGGAATACTGAATGGTTTACTTTTTGTAAAATATGCAGGGATTTATGATGTGTAAAATGAACCATGGAAAGAGAAGAAGGGAAGTCACTGATATCTTAAGGATGCATAAATGAGTATTTGAAATTGTAAAACAGAAAATTATACAAACAAAAATTATATAAAACAAAATGAATAAAACGGGCGAAATCACAAAGTTCCGGGCTGCTTGAAAGTTGGCACACGACCTCGATGGTTTCCTGCTGGCCCAAATAAAGATCTTGTTTTGCTATTAGCAGGAGGAAGGATGATTTAGCCACCACCAGAGATGCACTCAAGCAATTTCCTGATGTGCAACTTGGGAATCTTTCTGGGACTTGGCAAGGATTGCGGTAATGGTGAAGATTTCAGCAACACCTGTGGGAAGGAGTTCCATAGTTTAATTACGTGACCTTTCTTTTATCTTTCCTGAATCTTCCAACCTTCAGCTTCATGGCGTGTCCAGGAATTCTAGCGTTATGAGAGAGGAATAAAAAAAAAAATGCTTTCTCTGCCCATTTTCTCCATACCATGTGTAATTTTATAAACTTCTATCTTATAGGCTGTTACTCGCCTTTTCTCTAAAGTAAAAAGTCCCAGGCGTGGACCAGAACATTACACAGGATTGCAAATGCAGTTGCGGCACAGATTTTCATAACGGAAATGCGATATTGAGAGAGCGAGTTCTCCATCATGGAGAGCACGTGTTGCGGAAGGGTTAACAAGAAGGGCTAGACAATGCTACCATTCAGTGGATTTGTAACTGGCTGACTGACTGAAGCAACATCAACATCTCCCTAGCAACCAGAGGGGCCCAATCACATCTGTGGCCATCCAAACTAACCCGCCCAGCAACAAGGGGTTAGAATCATAGAATCATAGAGTTGGAAGAGACCCCAAGGGCCATCCAGTCCAACCCCCTGCCAAGCAGGAAACACCATCAAAGCATTCCTGGCAGATGGCTGTCAAGCCTCCGCTTAAAGACCTCCAAAGAAGGAGACTCCACCACACTCCTTGGCAGCAAATTCCACTGCCGAACAGCTCTCACTGTCAGGAAGTTCTTCCTAATGTTTAGCTGGTATCTTCTTTCTTGTAGTTTGAATCCATTGCCCCGTGTCCGCTTCTCTGGAGCAGCAGAAAACAACCTTTCTCCCTCCTCTAGATGACATCCTTTTATATATTTGAACATGGCTATCCTATCACCCCTTAAACTTCTCTTCTCCAGGCTAAACATACCCAGCTCCCTAAGCCGTTCCTCATAAGGCACCGTTTCCAGGCCTTTGACCATTTTGGTTGCCCTCCTCTGGACATGTTTGTATATTTAGCACTTTGTGGCTAAATATACCAACAACCATACGCCATCGATAATTGCAGACTTCTTTTGTCCCATTCTGGGAAGGGGAGCAGCAATGCAAATCCTCCTTTTGTGACAATGCACCCCCAGCCTCCCTGGCCCCACCTCAAGTAAACATGACTTGATAGGTCCATGAGAGACTTAGTGGGGCAACTCCCAGGACTGGAATGTAGCAGTTGAAGGACAGAACCTCTTCAGAAAAAGAAAAGGAAGGGGCAGCACTACTTGTCAAAAATGCATATACACCTGCGCAGAAATCCCAGAGTCCTGCAATGAGCACCTGGGTAAATACTACACATGGTAAAAGGTAAAGGGACCCCTGACCGTTAGGTCCAGTCGCAGACGACTCTGGGGTGGCGGCGCTCATCTCGCGTTACTGGCCGAGGGAGCCGGCGTACAGCTTCCGGGTTGTGTGGCCAGCATGACTAAGCAGCTTCTGGCGAACCAGAGCAGCGCACGGAAACGCCATTTACCTTCCCGCCAGAGTGGTGCCTATATATCTACTTGCACTCTGACGTGCTTTCGAACTGCTAGGTGTGCAGGAGCTGGGACCGAGCAACGGGAGCTCACCCCGTCGCAGGGATTTGAACCGCCAACCTTCTGAACAGCAAGCCCTAGGCTCTGTGGTTTAACCCACAGCGCCACCCGCGTCCCTACTGCACATGGAGGGAGAAATAAAAGCATTGGGTATCATTTGTGCTGGCCAGAGCTGATGGGGGTTGCGGTCCAAAGGATCTAGAGAGCCCCAGGTTGGCGGAGGATGGTGTAGATGACGCTTTCTTGAAACAAATTGCTGCTGTTTCTTGAGAGTATATGAGTAGTAGTGGGGGACTTCCAACGACCCTGAGACATTCTGGAAAAGAAAGTCCGCTAAGCATGGATCAATGTAACAAATTCCTGGCGTGCCTTGCAAAACAACTCCCTCTTTCAGCAGGTGGAGAAAGGAGAGGGGGGGGTCGTCCCTCGATTTGACCCAAACCAAATAAGGAAGATTTGGGGTTGACACGCCGGCAACAGCCGGGGTGCAGAAGGTTACAAACAGGAACGCAACACAACGCATCTAGGGCAGTTCTGGTGTGCAACCCTTCGCAGGATGCTTCACGCACAATTAACTATGTGAAATATGCTTCCGGAGGAGGGGGGAATTCTCCAGGTGCTGCTCAGCTTTCGTTGCACCAGCTGTTTGAATGCGGGAAAATGTATCCTCAAAGTGGAAGATCTCCAGTTCTTGGGCAATGTGTTTAGTATCAGCAAGAGGAAGTTTTGCATTGCCATAGTTACACAATAGGTTTACACCCCCACCCACAATGTGTTTGTTCTGTTTGTTGTAAGGATCCCAGAAGTCTGCTTCGTAGTAACTCAGAGCAGGATGAATCAGTCTTTTCAATTATTATTATTATTATTATTATTATTATTATTATTATTATTATTATTATTATTATTTTATATTGTTGGTGTTTTGACCATCATGGTCATATCAGCCACAGAAAAATAACAACATATACTGGTGCAATATTGAAAAACACCATTGACCAAAATGTTGTCGTCTTCTTCTTCTTCTTCTTCTTCTTCTTCTTCTTCTTCTTCTTCTTCTTCAAATATAAAAAGGATAAAAAGAATAAAACAAAACATATATTAAAATGCAAATGGTTAGGAGAACTAATACATTTCAAAGCATCCACATACATTTTAAAATCAAGCTATCCGATTAAATCATTACCATTTGCAACATTCGTCTCAGTTAGATTTATCCTTCGCTCTTGGGCTGCCCCTGCAAATGTCGTCTGTCACCAGCTTGTCAGAATCAGACAACAAATATGGAATGTTTGCTTGATCATCAGTATAAAGGTTTCTTATTTAACAACTGCAGAATAAACTTTGCCTGTGGTTCAGAATGCAAGAGGCAGTATAGTAAATAATGATAAAGATCTTTTGAATTGTGGTGCTGGAGGAGACCCTGGAGAGTCCCATGGACTGCAAGAAGATCAAACCAATCCATTCTTAAGGGAATCAGCCATGAGTGCTCACTGGAAGGACAGATCCTGAAGCTGAGGCTCCAGTACTTTGGCCACCTCATGAGAAGAGAAGACTCCCTGGAAAAGACCCTGATGTTGGGAAAGAAGGAGGGCACAAGGAGAAGGGGACAACAGAGGATGAGATGGTTGGACAGTGTTCTCGAAGCTACCAACATGAGTCTGACCAAACTGCGGGAGGCAGTGGAAGACTGGAGTGCCTGGCATGCTCTGGTCCATGAGGTCACGAAGAGTCGGACATGACTAAACGACTAAACAACAACAAACAATTGCATGGGCAGCACATAGGTGCTGTTCTACCAGATTCTTTCCATAAAGTCCTCCTAAATATCAGTTTTCCTTTAAACGTATCTTCTGTTTTTCGTTTTATTGGTTGTTGTTTTTTTGTACATCGCTTTGAGACAATTGTGTAGAAGGCGATTAATAAATTGATGGTGATTATCACAATAAATTCTGATCCTAGTTTATTTCCCGCAGAGGTCTGGTGAAATGTAGCTTGTGTAAATAGGTGAGCAGCTTACAAAACGCTCTGGCTTCTTCCAACAGCTTAGGGAGCCATACAAACCCAAGATTCTCCAGGATGAGGAAGTTACTGGAGGAGGATAACAAAAGCTTTGCTGGTAAACAAGGATGAGCGTGCTGAACTTCTCTGCAACTACTGGAATCATTATGTTAATTATTCTTTCCAGGCCATGTCTGAGATAGGAGTTTGCACCAGGGTCACAGACGAAGGTTTAGTCATTCTGGCCACATGACCTGGAAAAACTGGCTGCGGACAAACTCCGGCTCCCTCGGCCTATAGAGCGAGATGAGCGCCGCAACCCCGAGTCATCCGTAACTGGACCTAACAGTCAGGGGTTGTTGTTGTTGTTTAGTCGTTTAATCGTGTCCGACTCTTTGTGACCCCATGGATGCCAGGCACTCCTGTCTTCCACTGCCTCCCGCAGTTTGGTCAAACTTATGTTGGTAGCTTCGAGAACACTGTCCAACCATCTCATCCTCTGTCGTCCCCTTCTCCTTGTGCCCTCCATCTTTCCCAGCATCTGGGTCTTTTCCGGGGAGTCTTCCCTTCTCATGAGGTGGCCAAAGTACTGGAGCCTCAACTTCAGGATCTGTCCTTCCAATGAGCACTCAGGGCTGATTTCTTTATGGATGGATAGGTTTGATCTTCTTGCAATCCATGGGACTCTCAAGAGTCTCCTCCAGCACCATAATTCAAAAGCATCAATTCTTTGGCAATCAGCCTTCTTTATGCTCCAGCTCTCACTTCCATACATCACTACTTGGAAAACCATAGCTTTAACTATACGGATCTTTGTCGGCAAGGTGATGTCTTTGCTTTTTAAGATGCTGTCTAGGTTTGTCATTGCTTTCCTCCTAAGAAGCAGGCGTCTTTTAATTTCATGACTGCTATCACCATCTGCAGTGATCATGGAACCCAAGAAAGTAAAATCTCTCACTGCCTCCATTTCTTCCCTTTCTATTTGCCAGGAGGTGATGGGACCAGTGGCCATGATCTTAGTATTTTTAAAGGAAAAGAGAGAGAGAGAACCAAGTTAGCACTGTATTCCATCAATTCAATTCTTCGGCGATCAGCCTTCTTTATGGTCCAGCTCTCACTTCCATACATCACTAGGTACAGTCAGGGATACCTTTACCTTTACAGCACATCAGTTATTGTGTAAGTTACTACTATGGAATTTCCCATTTTGGTGTTTTACAGCTCCCATTATGGAAATACGTCTGTTGTTCTTGCAGTTAAAATTTCTATAAAAACTGCTTTTTGAAGAAAAGCTAGTATAAAAAACAAAACTCAAGGGTGCTGCACAGGGAGGACGACCCTTTTCCAGTCTGAGGGCCACATTCTCTTCTGGACAACCACCCAGGGGCCACATGCCAGTGGTGGGCGGGGCCAGAGGCAAAAGTGGGCGGGGCAACACATGCAAATTTCACTCACTCTACAGCAGGCTACAAATCCTAACCCAGCGCCTTCTGGCACATACTTTGGGGCAGCAGGAGACGGTAAGGTTATCAAGATGAGCAAGAGGCATGGTCCAAGTTCAGGATCACGTCGCAGCCAGCTGAAAATACCCAGGATGTCAAGTAGGGCCAAGGAGGGCTCTTGCCCAACTGCCTCTGGTTCATTTATCCCATAATCCCCAACATCTTGTTTGGAGTCAGAAACCCCTTGGCTCCTCAGTTGCTCAACCCTGCTTTCCATTCCCCTTCCTTTCCGCTTTGGCCTCTCTATTGTCTGTTTTTGTAGACTGCAAGGCCCTCGGGGCTGAGCCTCATCTTCTAACTCAGTGGTCCCCAAAGTGGGTAGTACCACCTAGTGGTTGGGGGTGGGATGAACAGTGCTAAGAGGCAAGCGGGCAGCAGGGGGCACTGGAGGTGTAAGTGACCATGAGATTTGGAAAAATCTGGTATCGCTGGATCAAGTTCGCCAGTTTTGTTGAACTGATTAAACCAGGGGTCGGCAAGGTTTTACCTGCCTGGGCCACTCAAGTCCCACACGTAATTTCCAGCATCTGGGCATGCGCAGACTGGTTAAACTGCCCCCATGGCTACTTGTGGCCCATGGGCCGCAGGTTGCTGACCCCTGGATTAAACAGTGGTTTCAGCCAGATTTTGAATGAACGTGCAATTGATTGTTACTGTTCCAAATTTTCTTGGGTTCTTGTTTTCCTGAGAGGGTTGTGCTTTTCTGAATAATGGCTTTTATAGGGTAGAGTGGAGAGAACCGGGGACGAGTTTATGGGACCAAGAGCGCAGTGGCCTGAAAAGGTTTTGGAAACCACTGTTTAACATTTATGTGATGTGCCACTAACATGGATGGAGCAATATACAAGTTACACAAGGCAGGAATCTTCCTGTGCTTGTTAACCATGGCAGGTCACTGGATCCGCAATGCCATTTGCAGACAGGATATGCCACCTCTGTTTCTCAGTGGATTAATAAGTAACAGGGAACTCGTTGGGGCGGATTTCTCTGTTGTTAAGGAAAGATTTGGATGTCCAGGTTGTTGTTGCCCGGCCAGAGATGTTTATAATGCTAAACTTCGGGCAGGGATGTATCTAGCTTACCTGCAGTACATGTGAAAAGGATCTGGGGGTCTTGATGGATCACAACCTTGATATGAGTCAACAGTGTGATGCAGCAGCAAAAAAGCCAATGCAATTCTGGGATGCATCAATAGGAGTATAGTGTCCAGATCAAGGGAAGGTATAGTACCACTCTATTCTGCTTGGTCAAACCACACCAGGAGTCCTGTGTCCACAACAACAACAATTTATTTATTTATACCCCGCCCATCTGGCGGGGTTTCCCCAGCCACTCTAGGCAGCTTCCAGCAAAATATTAAAAACACAATAATTCATCAAATATTAAAAGCCTCCCTTCAGATGTCTTCTAAAACTCAGATAGTCGTTTATTTCCTTGACATCTGATGGGAGGGTGTTTCATAGGGCGGGCGCCACCACCGAGAAGGCCCTCTGCCTGGTTCTCTGCAACTTCACTTCTCGCAGTGAGGGAACCACCAGAAGGCCCTCGGAGCTGGACCTCAGTGTTGGGCTGAATGACTGGGGTGGAGATGCTCCTTCAGGTATACTGGGCCAAGGTAGTTTAGGGCTTTAAAGGTCAGCACCAACGCTTTGAATTGTGCCCGGAAATGTAATGGGAGGCAATGTAGGTCTTTCAGGACAACACTGGTGTCCATTGTACCACATCGCTTTACAAATGCAGGGACAGTGACTGCAACCGACCCAAAGTCTGCTGAACCCAACCTGATTCTACAAAGGACCCACAAGCCCTCCATCATCCTGAGAAAACACCTGAATCCCAATTTTGATTTATTTCATCCTTTGGTAGATTTACAAAAAGAAAAACACACGCCAATAAACAAATTTTGGAAAGCGGCAAGATCAGATATGGATGCACAAAGTTTCCTCCGCCCTCAATCAAGGCTCCTTGCACTCTGCTCTGCTCCCCCTTTCTTCTCGTCCAGGGTGGCCCTGTGCCCTCTGCCTGCTCCTGAGCTGGTGCGTCACGCAGGGCTGGGCCTTGGCTTTGACAATCTCTCCTCCTCCTTGCCTGCTCTCCAGCAGCTGCTATGAGATGCCCAAGGGAGGAGGTCGGAAGCACTAGCCATGGAGAGGAAATGGGATTCTCCCTCGCAGCCAGTGGCGTAGCTTTTCCGGCCTTTGGGGCTGGTGGGGGGGCAGCCCTGGGCCAGCCAAGAGGAAGGGGGAGGGTGCGGCCGTCTGCCAAACACAGCTCCACTTCTGGGTATTACTGTGGGTGTGGCAAATTACAATTTCCTTAATTCTTTTTCTCGTGGGGAGGAAATGTGCTTTAAATGCACGCTTTAAAACAGGCATAGGCAAACTCGACCCTCCAGATGTTTTGGGACTACAACTCCCATGATTCCAAGCTAGCAGGACCAGTGGTCAAGGATGCTGGGAATTGTAGTCCCAAAACATCTGGAGGGCAGAGTTTGCCTCTGCCTGCTTTAAAACAAAACAGTTAAGAGTTAGAGTTCTGCTAGCATCGCAGTTCCTCAGGATTTGGCTCCCTGCCCACTTTCTCTGGAAGTTCTGGGCCGGATTTAGGTTTGATGAGGCCCTAAGCTACTGAAGGTAATGGGGCCCTTTCCATGTTCAGCTGTCAACAAATTGTCACTGTTTTTGGTATTGAATATATGCTATATGGCAAGTTATGGACCTCATAGGTATCTAAAGCCATTCACATAACAAAACGTTTTTTAATCTTATATTTTGGAAATGTACATCCAGGTTTTTTTTCTTTAATTTTTTGGGGGGGCCCCCAAGAGAGTGGGGCCCTGAGCTATTGCTTGTTTAGCTTATACGTAAATCCAGCACTGGTTCTGTATCTGAGTGAGGAACAGCAGCATCTCACCGCCAGCACACAGCTGCCTAGATGCACGCCACAGCCTGCCACTTCACGCACCGCAGCCACCCATGACATATTGTGAACTGCTGAAAGCATATTGCACGGCAATTACAGTGTCTAGTATGTTTTTAACTGGATGCAGCAACACCCTCTTGGCTCTTAAATCAAGGCAGGGCGTTTCACACCAAACAGATGCATCATCACGCAGCAAGAAAGAGCCTGTAGGAATGGGCAAGAAGAACGTGCTTGCAGTTGCAGATGACGCTCACAGACAATAGGCGCATGCCAGTATATTTATTAGTATATAAATTAGAAGATGCCTGCTTCTTGGGAGAAAAGCAATGACAAACCTAGACAGCATCTTAAAAAGCAAAGACATCACCTTGCCGACAAAGGTCCGTATAGTTAAAGCTATGGTTTTCCCAGTAGTAATGTACGGAAGTGAGAGCTGGACCAGAAAGAAGGTTGATCGCCGAAGAATTGATGCTTTTGAATTATGGTACTGGAGGAGACTCTTGAGAGTCCCATGGACTGCAAGAAGATCAAACCAATCCATCCTTAAAGAAATCAGCCCTGAGTGCTCACTAGAAGGACAGATCCTGAAGTTGAGGCTCCAGTACTTTGGCCACCTCATGAGAAGAGAAGACTCCCTAGAAAAGACCCTGATGTTGGGAAAGATGGAGGGCACAAGGAGAAGGGGACGACAGAGGATGAGATGGTTGGACAGTGTTCTCGAAGCTACTAACATGAGTTTGGCCAAACTGCGGGAGGCAGTGAAGGATAGGCGTGCCTGGCGTGCTCTGGTCCATGGGGTCACAAAGAGTCGGACACGACTGAACGACTGAACAACAACAAAAGTATATTTTCATCCCTGAGAGTAAGAGTATGCCATCTCGCATGGGGAAAGGTGGATGCAAGACGAACAAGTTCCTTGCGATCTTTGGGCCAAATTCCACAGCCCTTTGCGTCCTGGCCAGGGTGCCTTGTTAGGCAAGAAATTTTATTGCTGACTCCGCCAGCGTAATCTGAAAGCTGAGAGGGTCGTTGTGATGGAGCGGCTCAGAGATTCAGAGAGAGCAGAGATCAGGGTGGAAGGTGGCTCAAATCTCACGGCTGCCAAAGAAGTATTTCAGCCCTCTTCTGAAGGTCTTTTAACAACGTCAGAAAAGCCCACCTGGTCCATCGTCCTGTCGTCACAGTGGCCAGCCAGATACCTATGGGAAGCACAGAGTGGAAGACCACTCACTTGCCTGCTTGCAAAATAGAAAATTCTTTCTAGTAGCACCTTAGAGACCAACTGAGTTTGTTCTTGGTATGAGCTTTCGTGTGCATGCACGCACATGAAAGCTCATACCAAGAACAAACTCAGTTGGTCTCTAAGGTGCTACTGGAAAGAATTTTCTATTTTGTTTCAACTATGGCAGACCAACACGGCTACCCACCTGCCTGCTTGCAGTTCCCGTAAGAGCCTGCTGGATCAGGCCAGTGGCCCATCTGTAGTCCAGCAATCTGCACTCTGGGTGGCCAACCTACAAGCAGGATCCGAGCACCAGAGCTCTCTCCCCTCCTGCGGTTTCCAGCAACTGGTATTCAGAAAGAAGCATTGCTGCCTCAGACTGTGAAGGCAGAGCTGAGCAATCCTGGCTCAGAAGTGATTGACAGCCTTAACCGCCCTGAATGGTGGAGCTGGTGCACACAACCATATTTAAACTATTGGGAACACACCATACAGTTAAAGCACACAACTCCCCTAAAGAAGCCTGGGAGCTGTAGTTTTGTTATGGGTGCTGGGAACTGTAGTTCTGTGAGGTATTCTGGTCTGGAAGGACCAGAAGAGAAAGATTGTCAACAATGAATCTCTCGACCTGACAGGAGCAAACATGGACCAATGGTACCAAGTAGTATGGGAAACAGCCCTACTAGAAAAACTAACCAGTAACCTGAAACTGACACGGGGACAAACGGAAGAAGACACCTTCACCCCCGTATGGTTCCCCTTCATCACACACACAGCCCAACAAGACAATGACAAAAATCTACCGACAGCATACAAATCAATATGGCTAACCTGATCCAAAACACCCACCCACCCCACTCACACGGGAAACCAAAGATCACCACAACCAACCACAAATGAACAATCACACCCTACGCCAACCCCGACCTCTCTCACCGCCAAAGGAGCACAAGCGAACAACAGAGAACCTACACAAACAACGCTGACACCAAACCCTACTCATATTAAGTAAAATAGAAACATCGTCACCCCACCCCACCTATCTCCCCATCCCACCCACCTCTTTCCCCTTCTTCCTAATGTCTCAACAACAAAAACTGATTTGTAAAAATGTTATATGGAAAAATACGAGAGACATTGCACTACCTTAGTAAATCAAGAAAATCTTTAATAAAAATATTTATTTTAAAAAATGAATCTCTCACATTCTGACAAATTTTCATGAAGATTTGTCAGCAATTTAGTGCAGATCTTCTTCAAGATAGCATATTTTTTTCAATGCAATTTCCCCACATATATTGCATTTTTGCATATTTTCACTAATATATGCATTTCTATGCACACTTTTTTTTGGTGGGGTGGGTGGCGCTGGGGTCTAAACCACAGAGCCTAGGGCTTGCCAGTCAGAAGGTCGGCGGTTCGAATCCCCGCGATGGGGTGAGCTCCCGTTGCTCAGTCCCAGCTCCTGCCAACCTAGCAGTTCGAAAGCACAAGTGCAAGTAGATAAATAGGTACCGCTCCGGCGGGAAGGTAAACGGTGTTTCCGTGTGCTGCTCTGGTTTGCCAGAAGCAGTTTAGTCATGCTGGCCACATGACCCGGAAGCTGTACGCCGGCTCCCTCAGCCAGTAAAGCGAGATGAGTGCCGCAACCCCAGAGTCGCACGCGACTGGACCTAATGGTCACCTTTACTGCACACTTTACTTTAGCATATGCATTTTTTAAAACATCACTTTGGTGGGACAACTGCATTTCTGAAAAATGCCAATTTCACAGGACAGCTGTCTGCCTGTTCACATTTCATTTGGGAAAGTGTTGATTTGGTAGGTTCGCCTTTTCAATGCAAACTTTCTCCTTCAACCCTCAAGAGAAGAGTAGCCAGGCAAATGGCAGTGAGCCTTTAAACGAAGGACGTCACATTCAGAGGTGAACCAAGGAGATAGTCCACTTGATCTAGGATTCTGTTTTCATTTTCCACTTGCGGGTCTACCTCTCCCAAGCCAAACATTTAAAAACCCATGAGAGATCTACGACTAGAACCTGACGCTGTGTTGCAGATGTTTCCCATGGAGAATAATCCCGCTACCAACACCCAAGGAACATAAATATTATGAGTCAAAGAGTTAACAGCCAAGCTAGCAGGAAGCATGAACGGAATTGTTGCAGCCAGGCAGGCTTGAAATAAGAACAAAAAGGGTCTTTCCAGGCTGTTACTATTTTCGGGTGAGATTCCATCGCATGCCAGCAAATTCAGTTTCTGCAATTATGGTCTATGGTGTGTTAGGGTTGGGGGCTCATCAGTCTGGGAAGGTAGCCCAGATTGTACCCAAGAACACCTGAGTAACACCCTGAAACATACCTTTTCCAGGAACCGCAGCCCGGTTCCCCCCCTTCTTCTCAGCCTCAGTTTCCTCTATGTAAAATGGGAGCAACAACCTAAACCACAGCACTGAGGAATGTGGCAGAATGGCTATTCGAGTACTTCATTCTTTCTGCGTCCAACTGACATGTCGACACATTCTTAAATGACAGTCTCCCCCTTTATTTAAAAACAACAACACCGGACAGGGATCATGTGACGAGAAGCCATCCCAAAGGTGCAGATTGTCCTGCCATGGATATGAACAGATCAGCAATGGTTTCACCTGATGGATGCCTGCCTGTTGAACAGCTGCCTAACTTTGCAGTGGTGTGGAAACTGTTACGGAAATTATGGGGGGGGGGGTCACCCAAGCAAAGTCTCCTCCTGAGTAAACTCATTTTGGGTATGGAGTGATGCCCTTAAGGGAACCCATCTCTCCGCCATGATCCAGTAGGTGAGAGACCAGTGCACAGGGAAATGCCTCAGCAGGTAATCTCTGGGTGCTTCAGGAAGCCACTGGGCTAATATCCCTCAGCTGGAATCCCATTGTTCTCTCCCAGATAAGTGCTCAAGGTATCCTTGCCAATACTTAACACCAATTCACATTGGCCCAGGGCTATCTCCCTGATATTGCTCTGTTTCCCCCATATGCTAATCTTGTTTTTCCTATATGTCAATCATGTATAACCCTTCCCTTTAGTGATGTAGTGATGATGTAGTAATGGTGTTTCCAAACTGTATTCTGGGATATGATAGGAGTTTTTAAAAGTTCTTGTAACGCTGTTCTGGGTGTGCAGTTTGACTGTAACCTATTGCGCAATAAACCCTGTCTTGTCCTTTGCTCCAGTGGCTGGACTTCTTTTATTTAACTCCGCAGAAACCAGTGGGCTTATCCCTAAGGGCCAGGTGTCTGGGCAGTCCTACACCTGGGATTTTTCTTTTACAAAACCACGCTAGCATCAGCAGAAAGTTGAATCCGTAATGTTCAACACTTTACCAATCAGTGCTCCTTAAATACGATTTCATTTTAAACATCAGAAATATACCTTGCTGGCCTTTGGTTTGTGGGAAAAGCTCTCCCTCATGTGGCGAGAACCAAAACAACAAGAGCTGGGGGGGGGGGAAAGGATGTGGAGTAGCTTGCACAAAACAGCAAACCATGGTTTGGGCAGAATACTTAAGCTAACAGGTTTCCCAAATCATCATCATCTTCCCACCATTGCTCCAAGGGGTTCAAGGTGGCATACTTTTGTGCTTCTTCTTTGGCGATCACTCATAGCTGAGTAAGATTGTCTTCCATGAACACGATTTTAACAGTGAGCCCCTAAGTGACTGTGGAGGCCAATTCTGGATCCACACGTCCTTCTACAGTAGAGACACAGGTTCCTGGGCAGGAGTTGATCACGGTGAGGGTTTGCCAAGCGTGCCTTCCTCTTAGCGCTTTTCTCCCTTTCGTCCTGAGTTTGAGTGTCTTCAAAGCCCATCACACCTTTGGTGAAGGCTGTTCTCCAACTGGAGCGCTCGCAGGCAAGTGTTTCCCAGTTTTAAACAATGAATGAAATAAGTGTTTCCCAAATGAAAATAATGAACAGAGTTGGGGCAATAACACAACCCTGTTTAACACCTGATCCCACTGTGAATGGTTCACTTTTGAGAGCCATTGTTATCTGCAATTGTTGCTGTCATATTATCATGGAGGAGCCGAATGATGTTCACAAATTTATCTGGGCAGCCAATTTTCAGAAGGACAGTCCGCAGGGCATTACAATTTAGTGTTGAAAGCCTTAGTCAGGTCAATAAACGCCATATAGAGGGGTTGGTTTCGCTCTCTGCATTTTTCTTGAAGCTGTCGAGCGCACACTTCCCAATGTGAGATAGCGTTTTGCCTCTCCTCAATTTCAGCCCATTCTAGGAGCACAGGAAGCTGCCTTAGATCAGGTAAGCAATTTGAAACATTAAAATGTTTCAAAAATGATGATTTAAAGAGACTTTGGGTCCTGCCAGATACACCTTTTATTGTGCATTCATGAGGATTTGCTCTCCTGGTGGTCTAGGAGCTGGTTGTACGTGATCCTGCTTTCAACACATCTGCAAACATCTCAGGGCGGACAGGTTCCTGACCATTGCACGCCCTATAGCTTCCTGCTGAATCCTGCAACTTCTCAAAACACAACTGCCCTGGTTTACTTTTTGTCCTGTTTCTGTTTTGCTCTAGCGTAAGAGTGCCCCTCCAAATAGAAATAACACTGGGGGTGCATCGCAGAACTAATAAAGAGAAATGGTGCGTGGACTGACCAGTAGAAATCCACCATTCATGCAACGGGTGACATGTTGCAGACTCCCCCCCTCCCCCCCCGCAAAAAAATCCCCACTCATCTAGAGGGGCTCATCTCTGGCGGTGTCTTCTCAACTCCAGACAAGATCCAACAAATCTAGTCTGTGACCCGTTCCTCTTCCACACCTAAGACACAAGACTCATAGCTGTCAACTTTTCTCGTCTTGCGAGGAATCCTATTCAGAATAAGGGAATTTCCCTTAAAAAAAGGAAAAAGTTGACAGCTATGCACAGACCCCAGCCAGGTGAGGAGAGCAAAGTCTGCTCCTCCTTCTAGAAGCCTCACTAAGTAAGAGGTTCGCTCGTCACAATGGAAGCGACTGGAAATATTACCTTTTTGCATACAGAACTGCACCGCCAGCATTGCTGTGTTATAGCAGCCATGTTGGTGCAGCTGCAGGTGGGTACAGCTGTGGTGATGGGGCTGGCGGCGAGGCGGGTGCAACAGCAGGCACAAGAATGAGGTAGGGGCATCAGAAAGTTTTGCCTACAGTGCCAAAATGTCGCAGAGCGGCCCTGGTAGAAATCCCTGCCTGTGCAGAACTGGAATGTGGCCTACTGCACAGGGAGAGTCACAGCAAACAACAATAACTACTAGTTTAGAGGAGGCCTCTATAACTTTTTGCACAAGGATTACTGTTCATTAATAATCAAAGTTGTTTTATGTATGTTAAATCAATCGAGAAAGGCGCTGGACCTCAAGCAGAGATGGGACCTGAAACCAGGTCTATTCCCGCCTCCGCCACTTTTTGGAGAAAACAGCCCATTCTTTATCCATCTTCCCACTCCTAACTTGCCCTTTCAAGCCAGGGATTGCTTTAAGGGCTTGTGTATAAAACCATCAATTGATCTGTTGAGTCCATTATCTTATGGAGTTGCTCTTCACAGCTTTGCCAGCAGGCAACTGAGAATTCAATGCCTCTTATTGTATTTTAGCATGAGCTAGTGATCTACAAAAGATTCTTTAAAAGGCTGCCAAACAGAAGTCTACAAGCCACTGTGGGCAATGACGGGCAGAAATACACAAATACACTCGTTTTTGTTTTGCTGTTAAGGGGGGGGGGGAGACACAGTGGGAAATTCTGACAGCTAGCAATTTTGACAACGAAACCAAAGAAATAACCCTGGCAACATATGCCCCCTAGTGGGGAAGCTAGCAAAGAGAACAAGATGATAAAAGATCTGGTTTTGTTAGGCAAGGTTGGAATAAAAGGTAAAGGTAAAGGACCTCTGACCGTTAAGTCCAGTTGCGAATGACTCAGGTTGCGGCGCTCATCTCGCTTTACTGGCCGAGGGAGCCGATGTTTGTCCGCAGACAAGTTTTTCCGGGACATGTGGCCAGCATGAATAAGCCACTTCTGGCAAAACCAGAGCAGCGCACGGAAACGCTGTTTGCCTTCCCGCCGGAGTGGTACCTATTTATCCACTTGCACTTTGATGTGCTTTTGAACTGCTGGGTTGGCAGGAGCTGGGACTGAGCAACGGGAGCTCACCCCGTCGCGGGGATTTGAACCGTCGACCTTCCGATCGGCAAGCCCTAGGCTCTGTGGTTTAGACCACAGTGCCACCCGCGTCCCATTAAGGTTGGACTAGCCACTTATAATTAGTACTTTGCAAGAACTGGATTACCTATCCATTCTTAAGGAAACCAGCCCTGGACAGATCCTGAAGCTGAGGCTCTGATACTTTGGCCACCTCATGAAAAGAGAAGACTCCCTGGAAAAGACCCTGATGCTGGGAACAATTGAGGGCACAAGGAGAAGGGGACGACAGAGGACGAGATGGTTGGACAGCGTTCTCGAAGCTACCAACATGAGTCTGACCAAACTGCGGGAGGCAATGGAAGACAGAAGTGCCTGGCGTGCTCTGGTCCATGGGGTCACGAAGAGTCGGACACGACTAAACAACAAGAAGAACTGGAATGGTCAAGTCCCACGTATAGGAGCCAGCTCCTAGGGGCTGAGATCCTTGCGCCCCCCCCAATAAAATATTTGAGAGGGCTGCCCCTCAAAAGTTGATGGACATTGCCATTCAAATAGGTGTCTGTGCACTGTGTCATGTGATCGATTGTGCAGGGCAGGGCTGCCCAATCAAGTTGGCACCCCCGATTCCATGTAATTTGCTTTTTGAGTTTGCCCCAATGTTTGGACCTCTGTTACAGCCTGGCAGATCCTCACCACTATCCCTTCTCCTTACAAAATGACAGACCAAGACTGAAATCTTACATCCCTTTTACCTGAGAGTAAGCACTATTGAATTCATTGGGACTTTTAAGTACTTTTGAGTAGATACAGTTAAGGTTGCACTGCCTTGTTTATTTAAAGAGAAGCACCATGCATGCAAAATCCTTGTCATCTTCATGTAGGGCGGGGGGGGGGGGGAGCACCGCCTTAAAATCTGAAAGCCACTGTGGTGTAGTAGTTAGAGCAGTGATTCTCAAACAAGCAGCATATTGGGAAACAAATAAAAAAACACACCTACTGCTTGATTTATATCACAGAACACAACTACTTTATAACATGATCAAGGGACATCCAGGAAGTATAAAACGATGCAACTTGAATCATCCCCAAAATAGAATTATAAACAAGCCACTTACATATATATTATACTTGAAGTGTGTATACAAACTCAACGAGAGATGTGAGCTTTCTCATTTATTAGGTCTAATTTTGAGACACTCCCATCTCATCAACACAAAGAAACCTTTCTCTTTTCTGATCTTTCATATTTGTCAGAGTTGAAGATCCTTGTTCACAACAATATGCTGTGGAGAACTGTAGAATAGCCAATGCTCCTGCTCTCATTTGAAAAGATATATACAAATTATATATCTCCATACAGGTATTCTGCAAATTTAATTTTTTTTATAATATCCTATATGACATTGAAATGTTTCTTTGGTCGCCCTTGAATCTTCCCACCGCACTTGTCATTCCCTCCTGCCACACCAATTTGGCATGCCATATTCTTTGAGAACCAATGGGTTGAACTAGGAGACCAGGGTTCAAATTCTCACTTTGCCATGAAGTTTTCTGGGTGGCCTTGGGCAAGCCTAAGATACTTAACAGGGTGGTGGTGAGGATAAAGCAAGGAGGGTAACTATGTACACCACCTTGAGGAGCAGGCTTGCGCAATCTGTTTATCCAGTACACCTCCACCACTGGTTTTGGGATGCCGGAAACATGTAAGTTGGCCATACCCCATTGTTTCTCCAGAGCTACTACATTTTTAAAGATCTGAATTACGAAAAATAACAACTTTTATTTTAAATTGACCCTGAGTCTACAGCCTCAGTATAAGGCAGCTTGCCACGAACGCATCGAGGCTTACTACCCCGCAACCACAAACCGAATGACCGAATTCCCAGGCAATTGCACGCAAGCTCCAGCAGCGGGACCTCAATCCGACCACACGTGCATAGATAGCATCTGCAAGTGTACAGTATCTCGCTTGCGCCTCACAGCATTCACGGCGTCTTTCCGCTAGGGGGCAGCAGCAGCTAAGCCGGCTCTCGCTGTTTAAGCACGCTCGCACGCGCCAGCCAATAGGAAGGCGGGGCAGAGTCGGCGCGCGCGTTCCAGGGCGAAGGCGGCGGATTCTCCCCCGCCCACTCCCTCCGCCTGTCAGTCAAATCAGAGCGCGAGCGCCCCGCTTAAGCCCCACCCCTCAACACTCTCCCGTGTTTCCCCGCCCCTTTCTCTCCCCGTGTTTAGGTGGCCGTCTGAATCGGCAGGATGCGGGGTTGCCTTGGAAATACACCCCCCTTTTGGGAACGAGATAATGAAACGGAAGACGGAAAGCATTCGCGTTCTCTTTATCTCCCCGCGCCGCCATCCCTCCCCCACCCCCGTTGTCACGGATGTGAAGCGAGGCGGGTCCCCCTTCACACGTGCGAGGCGCTTAAAAGCCGGTCCCGCCTCTCTCACACCGACACTGGCGAAGAAGCCACCCCACTTTTTTTTAAAAAAAATCCTTTTTCGGTCCCCTCAGTGAGTCGGGCGGGAGCGCGCGCGCGCGCGCCTCATTGTCCGCCAGTCACGCCGCCTCCCCATCCCGCTTTCCTCCCCTCACAGTACTCTCATCTCCTCACGACGCTGCGGGAATCCGTATCCCGCTCCTCGCCTTTTCTCCCCCAACAAATCTCTCTCTCTCTTTCTCCTCACGCACCCAACCCACCGACCCATTACTCGCTCCCCTCAGCCCCACACACGGGAGGGAGGAGAGCGCGCGCACTCCGTTAGCTGGGCTGCCTCAGTGAGAAGACCCCGGCGTCGCCGCCGCCGCCGCCTTTTATAACCTCGCCCTCTCGTGCGTGTCCCGCGCGCGCCCCCGACGCGAGGACTTTCTGCCTTTCTCTCGCGCGCCAAGCTCCGCCCTCTCTCGCCCTAGAGGCACAGACGCTCGGCTCCTTCCCTTCGGCCCTGAAAGGCGGCGGCGCGGAAACGGGAGGGCCGAAAGCCGCGCCCCCTTTTCTTACCCCCACCGTGCCGTAGCCACGCCCACCGCTCGCCCGCCCTCCTTCTCTCTCCGCCCTGGCCACGCCCACCCGCAGATCCATCTCTCTCTCCCTCTCGCTTTCTGCCTCTGCCGCAGAGAGAGCGAGACGCGCCGGGGACCGAGCTGGGCCGGCTTCGCCTCCTCCTCCTCCCTCCTCCCTCCCTCCTCCGCCGCCTCTCGCGCCGCCGCCGCCGCCGCCTCCTCGGAGCCCGACCGTTGCCTGCTCCCCTCCCCCTCCAGCTCCCCTCAGCAGAGCCGCTACCGCCGCCGCCGCCGCCGTTTGGGGCGGGGAAGGGATTGATGTGGAGGCCGAGAGCGGCAGCGCCGCCGCCTCCGCCATGCAGCCCCCGCCGAGGAAGGTGAGGAGGAGGAAGAGGGGGGGGGAGTTGGAGGGGCCGGTCGCGCGGGTGGTGGTGGGGGAGAGAAACTGAGGTAAAAATTAAAAACGGGGGGGGGGGAGGAAGGAGGAGAGGTGCTGCCCCCTCACAGGCGAGGGGGGCAGGTTGAATTGAGGAGGTGGGGGGATGCAGAGAGAAAGACAGCCTCGGTTGCAAAAAGAAGGGGGGGTGCGTAATGATGTGTGGGGAGGGAAAGGGGAGCGAATGAGGGGTGGTGGTCCGTGCTTTATAGAGGTTTAGCGTGGAAGGGGGTGGGGGGGGGGAGGAGAGGGTCCTTGAAGGCCCCGTGGGGAGGGGGGTAGAGGGAGGGAGTGTTATAAATGATTTGAATTTGGGGTGTGTGTGTGTGTATATATATGTGTGTGTGTATGTGTGTGTGTTATAAATGAGTTGCATTTTGGGGGGTGGGGGTGGCACACACCGCAGCAGGGGCTGCAGAGGTGTCGCCTGTGAAACTGGATTTCAGGGTGCGGGGCATGGCAGGGTTGGCTCTGGGGGGGGGTGGAGGGGGCAGCAGGGAGGGAGGTGTGATTGGGGGGGGGCAACTGGCTGTCAGGCAGGCTGCAGGAGCCTATGAATCGTGATGCAGGTGGAAGGGATGCTTGGTGTTGCAGGCCAGAGGGCAAAGCCACATAGGCTTTCTTTTTTGGCGGGGTGGTGGGGGTGGGGGTGGGATCTTGGGGGAACAGGAAAGGAGGGTTGCAAAGGTGCTATTTGTGTGTCTGCTTGGGCTGCAGTGTTGGTTGTGGCAAAGGTGGCATAGGGCAGGGAGGTGCAGAAGACAGGCATGTGGTTGGGTCTCTTTCCATGAATTGAGGCTTTTTTTAGCGGGAGGTGCTGTGTACAGTACAACTTGTGAACGTGAGCAGGGGTTGCTAGATATATTACTGAGTACCAAAGGGGTACTGGTGGAAGGTAGGTTGCTGTCCCTGTGGGACAACATACACTAAGCGTTTTGGAGGTTGGATTCAGATTGCAATGGGTGTGGGTTGGTAGCAGGTTGCCTTGGGGCATGGAATTAGTGGGGCCTAAGGGTGCTTTTGACATACTGAGTTTTTTGGTGTGTTGAGTGTAGGATGGGTTAGTACCATGCAGGCTACCTAACAGTAAGGGGCCGTTGGCACAGTGAAGGGGGCACAGGGCTTTGCAGTAGTGCCATATGCTTGTAGCAGAGTTGGTGGGGGGCAGTGTGTAATTGGGATGGTTGTAACAGCAAGAGAACTCAGTACAGCCAACAAGCAGCTGTGAGGTGCTGGAGAAAATAGTTGCAGTGAGAGCTGTAGGGATTTTGAGGGTAGGCTGCAGGTGAATGGGAAGAGTGGCAGAATATGATTGTTAGGGAGGCAAGTTAGCATCAAAAGTGTTAGAAGGCTGTGGTGGACAGCTATGGCGATTTGGTCTGTTTGGTGAATGTCTTGGGGGTCAGGTTGCTTGTAAGGGGGCAGGTGGCCTGCCTTGGTTAGATATGGGGCTAAGTGCAATTTCTGGTGGATGCTAGCTGTCATAGGAAGTTGGAAACAGACTGGGTTAAATAGGAATGATCAGCACTACAGAGAGCAGGGAGAGTGGAAGGTGGCATTCTGGTATAAAAGGACTAATAAATAGCTGTATGGATGCTTGATTTGCTGTGAGTCTGGAAGGCTGGTGCTGTTGTAGGGTAGGTTCATGTGGGATCACAGACCAGGCCACAAAAAATTGTGTGGTGGATGCTAGCAGGGGTTGTAGCTCCATTGCAAAGCACCTTCTTTGCATGTACCTGTACAAGGCCTCAGAGGTTTGCTTGCAAGTAATTGGCCAGGAGGCCTGCAAAAGACCTTGGACAGCTGCTGTTCATCTCAGTGCATATGGACAGTGCCAAATAGACTAGCAGGATACCGAGGCAGCTCCGTAGGGATATGGGATGCAGTAGCAAAGTTTGGTGACTTTGTGACGGCGGGGGAAAGAGGAACTGGGTTTGGATGACAGCATTATAGAATAAAGAATCATTGTGGTGTCAGGTGTCCTAAAGTTGACTTTGACTACATTAGGATGTTAGGAGGTTGGTCAGCTGTTTGCATTGCAGTCATATGATTCAAGAGCTCTGGTAGGTCAGGACAGCACCATGCTAAAGCCTCTAAAGAAATAAGAGAGGATTGTAGATTCCTTTTTTTTGTGGTTCTGTTGCAGCATCTCTGGTGTTGGCACCCAGTGCTAGGGATAATCACTTTGAGAACTTGGGCAGTGAGTTACGGAAGGACTATTAATAGCAATTCAGTCTACAGGACACGGATGAGGGTGTGTGGAGTTAACCATTTGTGATATAAAAGTGGGAAGGAGTAAGTCTCAAGACCTTACGAGCCCGGCTGGATCAGACTAAGACCCAATCTAGTCCAGCATTCTGTTTTCACAGAACTATGCACTGTGTGAAGAAGTACTTCATGTTGTATGTCCTGAATCTTGATAACCAGCTTAATTGGAAAGCCCTGGGTTCTAGTATTATCAGACAGCATGTTTCATGTGATGCACAGGGTTGGGGATAAAAAAAGAATTCAAATAATGCTTTTGGTAATATTAGGCGTGGGGTATATGTCTTGGTAAGAGTTGAGGACATTACCCTTGAGATGTCGGGGCCTGTTTACTAGAACTCTGTAAATTGCTGCATATATGTGTGTGTTTAAAGTGGAACTTGGATGCGACCGAATATATTGGAGGGTGTGTGTGTTTGAACTGTGTAAAACAAAAAGCCTGAACTCCTCAGTGCATCAAGATAGCTTGTTATGTTTGGGGGAGGGAAGAAGGGTGCTTTTCTCTGCCCCTCTCTGTTGTTTTGAGGGTGGACTGGGCCAGGAAGCAGAGTTTATGTTAAAGGCCATTCTAGTTTCCACTCTGTTTATATTGCATGCAAGTTTATGCATTGTGCACTGTGTTTCAATTTCACAAGGGGATTTTATCTCCATTCCATGGGTTAAGGCAGCTATGCTTGATGAATTTATTTTTCGTGCTGTTTGGATAAAATTCGAACATGTTCAGCTTTTTGGTTTTTAAAAAAAGAATACTGGATTCTCTGTTTGTTTAAAAGCACTAAGTCTTGGCTAACTGGGCATAGTTGTGTTTTTCTAGGATTGGGGCATTCTTGTTGCTGGGGGAATATTTTCAGGGTTGGGATTGCCAGAAGAGGGGGAGGTGAGATTTCTGTTGCCTAGCGGATAAGATTGGGAAGATTGCTTTTGCTTGAGGGAAGGTCTGTTTCCCTGTTTTTGTTCTTTTCTTTTATTTCAGAAGAGTTGTGTTTTTTCTCTATATAATGATCTGGCTCAACATGATGCTAAAAGCAAAAAGGGTTAAAAGGTTTGAGCCTGTGTCTTTTAAAAAATGTTTGTGAATTTCTGTGGTGATGCCTGTAACGAGTCAGTCCAACTCCTGTCATGCTGCTAAGCGGCTGCTTGAAAAAAAAATGACCTCAACATGATGTATTGTTTCGACACAAAGGTACATTTGACTGCTATATTCAGAAAACATCATTTAGTGTAGTGAAATTGTTAAGAATGCTGGACTCTTGACTGAGATAATTGCATTTAAAGGTTGATGTTACATGGAGTCAACCAATGAGAACTTTAGTTGCATCAATTTCACTGTTCTACAAATCTAATTAATAAAAATAGTAATAATGATAATATGTCTCTGAATACCAGTTGCTGGGAATCGCAGGTGGGAGATATGTTAAACCCATATCCAGCTTGCGGGCTTCCCAGAGGCATCTTGTCAGCTATCCTGAGAACAAGATGCTGAACTAGATGGACCATTGGCCAGGTTCAGCAGACTCATCCTGTGTTCTGGTGTTCTTCTTAAACATCCTGAGTTTTGGAGTCCTTTGCCTCTTTCCCCTCAGTATTTGCACACTCTTGCTTCAAGCCCTACAGAGCTGAATCTCTTGTTGCGAGTAGGTCCGTGCTTGGATGTTTAGAGAGAAGTGAACATATTGCACGCAGTAGCAGGAAGCAGTGAGAGGCTGTAGGTATGAAAGTTTAAATTCAATACAGTGTTTAGAACAGAGAGAAATAAGGACTCACGTAATTCACATTATCTGCATTTTAAGAATAATTTTGAGAAATGTTTCAGTAAGCTTTTTTGCACCTTGGAATTCTGAGTGCCCTCTCCCTCCTTGTTTGTTCATTGCCAACTTCATATGTGACCTGATTGCAAGGTGACATCTCAGTAGCTCAAGACTTGAGCCTCTCAGTTCTCTTGATTGTTTGACTGTTTAGTAATCTGAAAACTTTGTTTGCGATACCATTCAAAGGCAGAGTTTTTTGCATTGTGCCAGCTTGAGATATTCAGAATAGGATATGCAAATGACTCTACTTTGGCAAATGGTATGAACTTAAAAACTTGCCGATGTTAGTTGCTACCGTTGTCAAATTATAAAATGAGAATATTGTGGATTAGGGATCCATAATTTTTAGGTTGGCTCACTAGTTGGCCATTATTTGTCTTTGCTTCTAACTTGTCCTCAAGGTCCATAGTACATCCTGGAGTAGCTTGGCTGAGTGGGAGAAGAGATTTGGAAAAAGAAAGGGGTGTTTTATGTAATACCAGATTTGGGTAAAAGTGTGAGAAACGTGTGCCTTTCTGCCTTCTTCAGAGCTCATTGCAATAGAGAAGTGGCTTCTACTCTTCCTTAGTGGTGGTGTCATTCGGTGCTAACATTTAGTCTACTTGCTTCAAATCTCAGCATGACATGAGATCTGCTCCTCAAGTTTACTGCGGTTCAGAGAAAATTTAGAGGAGGGGTATGTTTGCTACATGGTGCTTTCCAGGAGGGTAGACCATATAAACAGATTGGTGGTGGGCATGCTGCCTATTCTACAGAGTTTGGAACTGTAGTGTTCAGAAGTAAACCAAAACATGTCACTGTTCGTGGCACTTGTAATATGAAATAATATGTTCCAAAATTTAGCATCTTGAGAACCAACTTTACAAGAATAAAACAGATTTTAAATTACACCTTTTGCTATATGTCTTTTTATTTTTTAAGGTGAAAATCACTCAAGAGCTAAAACTTATCCAGGCTGAACAGATGACAAAAATTCAAGCCAAACATCAGGCAGAATGTGACTTACTTGAAGATATGAGGTAAGGCTACAACAAACACTCCCAGATTCCTTTCAGAGCTCCTTTTTGGAAGAACATTTGGGTTACAAAACTCCGGGAACTGACGATGGAATTTCCTTTTGGATTTCCTGCTTTTAGACTCTTAAAGCATTGACACAGCTGGAAATTATAACTGGAACTAACACAATGCATACTTCCTCAGTTTGAAAGAGGGTTGGTTATAAATATGTGTCATGAACAATCCAGGTTGTTTTGGCAATATTCTTATAGAAAGCTCTCTGATGCTTGCTAGCTTTACCTTACAATGTTCGGGAGTGGTAATTCACCTAAACTGCATTTAACTAACTTTTCTTAATTCAGCCTTTATGCAACTATCCTTTATGTTGATCAGTACTGTACAAAATTTGTTTATAACCTGATCTTAAGGAGGAATTTCTTGTTCTTAGTGTTTGTGCATTTTATTGTCAAAGCAACTATGGGGAGTAATGTGTATCTTAGAAGCATCTGGGGAAATAATCAATGGCTCCATTTAGAGACCATTGATTTCTAGGATGGACATGTTGAGAAATATTTAAATGTCAATAAACCTGTAGCTGCCCTTTCCTTTCCCTCTCAGTACTGTGTTTCACTAACTGCAAATTCAAAAAGATTACCTAAGCCTTACATATCAGCACATAGAAAAGGTGGAGGTTTGTGAGAGATTAGAAAGTGTCAGCTTGATAAAGTCCTATAATCTGTCAGTACTTCTGTATCACTGAAATTCTTCTAAAAAGCTCCATAGTCTATGAAGATCATTATCTTAACTAGTTAAACTTGCTTTTTATGGGAAATATTGCAGCATAAGGTATGTAAAAATAGCGAATATGCATTCTTGGTGAAATCAAACTTAACCACAGTCAGGTTGATTTGAGTAGGTTGTTTATAGGGATTACACAAGGGGTCAGCAACCTTTTTCAGCCATAGGCCAGTCCACCATCCCTCAGACCATGTGGTGGGCCAGACTATATTTTGAAGGAAAAAAGGAACGAATTCCTATGCCCCACAAATAACCCAGAGATGCATTTTAAATAAAAGCGCACATTCTATTCATGTAAAAACACCAGGCAGGCCCCACAAATAACCCAGAGATGCATTTTAAATAAAAGAGCACATTCTACTCATGTAAAAACATGCTGATTCCCGGACTGTCCGTGGACCGGATTGAGAAGACGATTGGGCCACATCTGGCCCATGGGCCTTAGGTTGCCTACCCCTGGATTACACTTTATGACTGCGGCACTTGGTTGCAAGTCCAGGAACTCTTCTCTCAATACTTTCTATAACATGACACTCTAAGGTTGTGATAACTAGAATATGTAATCATAGGGTCATCTAGTCCAACCCCTGCAGTGCAGGAATCTTTTGTCCAAGGTGGGGCTTGAGCCCACAACCTGGGATTAAGAGTCTCATACTCTACTGACGTTCTCTGGTCCATGGGGTCACGAAGAGTCGGACACGACTGAACAACAACACTCTACTGACTGAGCCATCCCAAGCAAATATGTCTATTGTAATATATGGTAAGTGATTGTTTACAGTCTTCAGCCTTTATCAAACAAAAGACCTGTGCAGGGCAGTCTATAGTTTCATGAGGGATGTAGCTGCAGCCACCCCACCACCCACAAACAAATTCAGGATTCCCTGGGTGGGGGGCTCCACGTTTTACATGGAATGGCAGTGTAGAATTTCTCATATGATAAATTGGGGTAACTTGCATTCAAAGTTTCAAATATGCCCCTAAAACCTGGGCATTTGTAAATTCAGGCTTACATTCTGAATAGTTCTTTTCTGTGTTAGTTTCTGGAGCATTGCAGTGCAAGATAAGGAGGAAGATAACAGGTGCAAGCTACATAGAGAACATCTGCAATAGAGGATTCTTTACCAGTGCTGATTTGCAAAGTGTTTCAGTTTTAGTTTATGAAAAGTATCTGCACCTGGCCTGCCGTTGTTGCAGTTGGAGTTTGATCTCTTCATTATAGCAATCAAAGGTTCAAGGTTCTTTGGAAAGAGCAAAGGATCTGGCCCTTTTCCAGTTTTGCTTGCTTCAAGAGGCTTTGGCAGGTTGAAGAAATCCATCCATCCAGCATATGAGTGTTGGGGAACCTCTGACCTTCTGGATGCAGCAGCAGCTAATATTCTTCCAATGCTTGTCAACCATCCTTGCCCTCTTCATGTGTTATAACTAGCACGCATCTCTGCCCCAAGACTGAGGGACAATCACAGTCAGTCCAACTTGCACAATCTCATACAAATCCAGTTGTGAAACTTTTGTAGGGAAACAAGTATCCTGCCTAATAACTGCTAGATCTTGGTTCATCTGCTTTAGACTGTAGCTACCTTTTTTAAAACAACTACAGCAGCAGCAACAACAGAGACCTGGGCAACAGCAAACCTTGTCTTTCTGGTGGGTAGAATCACATGCCCCCTGAAATCCAGATGGGGTGGTTTAGTTATATTTCAAATTCTCTTAAGATTCACTAAACTGTAGAGTGTACTGTTAATTAAGTGTCAGCACGCTCTCCTTGTTTTTCCTCATCTAACTTGTTAAATATGAGCTGAAAAATCTGTTCTCTGCTGACAGCCAATTTTGGATTCTGTTCTGTTACTTTTGAAAGATAATTTGTAAATGCCTGAAACATAAGTGATCTGATTTTTCCAACTGTGCTTCAGTTGTCGTGTGTTCCTATCCTGGCTGTGCTAATGTCCATTCCAGATCATAAAAGTTTTTGGACTGCTTTTAAAAATTCTTTTGTAATTTTGGTGTCAAATATGCACTGCTAATTATTGCAGAATAGTTGGCACTTCTACACTTAAATGTAACTAGCAATTCAGAGTCAGCACTGATGATTCAGAGCAAGTAGAATTCAGGGGTTCTCTTAGCAGAACAGAGGTACACGGACAAAAGCGCATATCTGATTTAACATACGGACATTTCTTCATGTGTTAGTTTTGTTTCTATAGTAAGTCTATTGCTCTTATTATTGAGTTAATAATTGGGGGTCATCTTACACATGGATGGTGAATGCACAAGGGTTCAGGTTCATGCTTGGGCTCTGGCATGGGTGGCCTGAGTTCAGACTCTGGCTCTGCCCCAATTTCTTGATTTGGGGTTCAAAAAAATAAGGGTTGTCGCTATCGGTCTTATTCAAGGGGGCATCTTATACATGGAAAAATACGGTACTTAAAAATTCAAATTCAGATAACTCCTAATGAATGGATTTCTGCACCTATTGAGCAATGGAGGGTGATAATTTATGCTCTTCCGCAACTGAGATAGCAATAGAGGTGACAAAATGTTGCAGCGTGGATAGTTTCTGTTCAGGGTTCCTGCTATTCCATCCCCCCTCAACCCCCCCCTCTCACCCACACCCATACCCACACCCCGGTTATTCAACAGGCTTTGGCTGTTGAGCTGAGGTGGGGGCTTATGTATGTTCTTTTGCAAATTTTGAGGTTCCATTTGTGTGTGTGTGTGTGTGTGTGTGTGTGGTGCCATTTTTGAATACATAAGAAGTGGCACTTGGGAGAATTGGGAGCTCTGTTAGCATAGATGATGTGCAACTGAACTTGATAAATGAGCTGTGTTCTTAAAACTGCTACACAAGTTACAAATTTATGCTTTAGCAAATGTGATTAGTAAGATTGAGAACATTCTACAAATGTGCACACTTTTTTTTTACTCTTGCATTTTGTATGGGGAAATGGAGGTCCCTCCAGAGGTTGCAGATCTTTTTCTGAACTAGCTCCTTCTTCAGTTGCCTTCTATAATGTAAATACACAAGGAAAATGTTTTGTTTTAAACATGAATCTTAGTTTACTGTGCACTGTAGTTTGCAGGAATTTTTAGTAACTAGCCGCATGGCATATTGTTGTAGAATAGATGACTTCTTTTGAGTCTTACTGTGCTGTCCCAGATTTGACTTGGTTCAGAACTGTGTTTGTAAAGAGTGATGTTTATTTTTAACCATCTTGCTTGTACAAAAAGTGAAAGTAATCTGATGCTGGAATTTGAAGTGATACAAGCATGGAGGTGTGGATTTGGCATGGTGGCTCATCCTCACAGAGGGACAGAAGGTTGCTTGTCTCAGGAGTATGTGTCATGGCTTGTTTAAAGATGAGCCAACACTCTCTGTTATGCACCAAAGCTTGCATTTAATAATGTGCTCCAAAATTAATTCAGTTCTTTTTAGTATTTCTCAGTGGCCACTTGGCTGTAAACCACATCCAGATTAAAATCATAAAAAGCCCACCACTCACAGATTAAAATATTAAGTCCCCAGCAACTTCAAATCACAGTTAAAATGTATAATTTAGAATGGGTTACCCATGCCATCCACCGGAAGAAAATGTCTACTAAAACTGAAAAAGTCTTCAACTGCCAGTGAAAGAGGCAGGCAGGCCTTTCTCAAAATGCATCCTAAAAAGTGGGGGCTGTTTGGGAGAAGACCTGGCCTGAGCTTACCTGCTTGAAGGAAAGGCTGGAAAATGAGGCCTCCCAAGTTTAAATATGGAGGTGCATTCAACAGGTGGTATTCCTTTAGGACACACAGGCCCCAGAGCTTAGTCCTAGCGTTTGCTCTCTTTGCAGGGCTTGGGACCTTTAATAATTCACTACAGTAGAGTCGCATCTTAAGCACTTTTAACTTGGGTTATTTCAACCATACGAGGTTGAAGGCTGGTGACTGAAATCCCACAAGTTAAACGCAAGCAAGGCAGAGAGCTTAAAAGCTTTTTGTGCTGGTAAAACCTGCTGCTGAAAGAGCTTTTAAGCTCTCTGCCTTGCTTTGTGGGACAGGGAGGGCAAGGCCTTTTCGGCACGCTGCCTCCAGTGGCCCCAGGATGCTCCCTGGGGAGTGTTTTCCAAGGGTTTAAATATACGTTATATAATTTTATTTGTAAGCTGCTTTTCCATGGTTCAAACCATGCTCAAGGCGGCTCACAGCATGAAGAAACACATGTAATTACAACATAAACAAACTATCCAAAAATACACAACCAAATTGAACAATTTCCACATAAATCATAATATCTAAAAAACAAAAAATCAGTAACAGCAACAAACTCCCCTAAGCAATACCCGAGCCCAAGAGTCTGTTTATCGGCCTATGTTTTGTAGCTGGAGCCAGTTTGGGTCCTGCCCTCCCAGGTCTTCCAGGACTCACAGCCATATGCATTTTTGCATATAAGTGGAACCCTTGGAACCAAACACCTGCATAAGATACAATTGTATTGTATTCTGTCCTTGAATACTGAGATAAAACTAGTGGTGTAGGCTACAGCCACACAATTAAAAACTTGCCCAGCATTCTGTTTCCAGCAGAGGCAAGCCAGAGGTTTCTGGAAGTTCATCAGATGGTATGAAACTGATGACTGTCTCCAGCATCTGGCAATCATAAATTAAGCATGTTACCTTCAGAACATTAGGGTTCTTTTCAGCTATCATGGCCAGAGCTATTGATAAAAAGACACATCTTCCATTAATTTCTCTATTTCTTTTTTAAACAAACTGCCTGACTTAATGCCAACCACTGAAATCCACCCACCACTTCCTGAAGCTTTACCATGTCTTCAGAGGAAGGGAGTTGGTAAACATGAAATAGCCACATGAAAGACAGAACACACCCACTGCAAATAAGACTCACTCTTGTACTGATTCTTCATGAGGCATTGCCTGAACAGAGGTGTTATTATTGAAGCTTTCTCATGGATAATGTGCTTTTTTGACCACTGACTTACTGTCTATCTTTTTCACTCTATGAATTGAGCTAGTGGGTTATTTCGGGTTGTGTGTATGTGTTTTGACAGTGCTGGAACTGAATAATAGTTAAATTGAAAGGAACCAAGGCACAATTTGGCCATCCAGTTCAACTCTTGTAACTTGTGACCCATCACACCAAATGGGTGGGTCAGTAAACATTTTGTTCTTGCTGCCCACCTGGAACTATAATGCCAGGGGGATTGTCAGGCATCTGACACACACCCCAATATATGGCTGGCTTGCAGCTCGGTAGGTCACAGATTGTGTAAGACCCACCTACCATATCCTCTGCCCAAATGCAGGGCCATCCATCCACCAACCGAATAAAGCCCAGCTCCCTTACCATCTTTCCATTAATTTTATTGGCATGGCATCCATCTGTCTCCAGAGAGAATGGAGTGTACTTTTTTGGGGGGAGGGGTTGAAGTCAAACCACTGCATTAGTAGCACTGAAGTGACCTCCCTGAGGCAGAAGCCTGGGCAGAACAATACATTTGGTACCAGCTTGGCTGCAGGAGTTGCTGGAAGGAGGCGTACAAGGCACCATCCAACCATCTTAGGGACTGCACTCTGGATTTGTGTAGGGTTTACTCCTTAGCCTTTTCTTCTCTTGAATATATCCCACAAGGCAGCAGAGGTTGAGGATCCGTTTTCCTTTCCCCTGATGGGCTACCTTCCCAGGTTGATGAGCCTTGCCCCTCACTTCCCTCTACAGCTCGTGCAGAAACCACCTTCTTGACCATTGGACCCACTATTGGTCTTGTCTGTACAATCCGCCAGAGCCTGTCTTTGAATGCAGGGATAGTCCTTAACTCACTGAGGGTTGGCTACCCTCACCTGGTTTAGCCGGCCAGTCAAAGCTATAATTTACTATGTAGTAAGGTAAAGGTAAACGGTAAAGGACAGTTAAGTCCAGTCAAAGTGACTACGGGGTGCAGCGCTCATCTTGCATCAAGTTGAGGGAGCCAGCGTTTGTCCGCAGACAGCTTTCTGGCTCATGTGGCCAGCATGACTAAACCACTACCAATCATTCTCAAAGACATAAAAGTTTGGTGAGTTATCCTTCCCTCTTTTATGTCACTGCAACTAAAATAAGTGTAGATAAAGAATACTTGCTTATGTGGTTTCTGTCCAATAAGTATCTCAGTAGGAGGGAGGAATAGATTAAAGTATCTAAATTTGGGAAGAGCCTAGTCCTACAGAAGTTTGAAATTATGGGGTGAAATCAGAAGGTGCTACTTACTGCTAACTCGGGTATCTTAAGATAGTTACAGTATTCTGTATTCTAGGGCAGCAAATCATGTTTTGATTATTGGGTATATGTCTTAAATGGAATAACCTGTCATTGATGATGTACCTAACAAAATAGGTAGCCTTAAGCATCAAAGCAGAAACATTATTTTATTACATTGTTGTAACAATGTGTTAGTTAACAAGTGACACAGATTCCAAGGACTAATTAGAGAAATTTGTTCAAGAAATAGACTTCAAAATTAAGATGCCTGTTAGACATAGGCTGTGGCATTGTAGAGACTCAACATGGGAATAAAAGCAGTTATTGAATTCAATTTTCTCTTAATGTATAGAAATTGAAGAACAGGGTGAGAAAGGGGTACTTGGAGAAAAACTCCTACAAATAAAATGTGCTTTGAGTAACTGTAATTCACATCTTCTTTAACACATATCTTAGCAGCTACAACTTGGTTTACCATGTGAAAAGGATCAGAGGTGAACATATTAAGGTCTTCTGCTCTTTGAGTAGATGTTAGTAAAAAAGCAATTCTTTCCACTAATCAAAGTCATGGCTCTAGAAAGAATTATTGAGACAGATCAGATTTCTAGGCTCTCTTTGCACTGAAGGTTTTTCCAAATACTATTGATGTTTACCTTGTCCTGTTTCCAGACACCAGCAATCTAAATTTCCTTTCCTTTTAAACTTTCCAGTTACAAGAAAAGCTTCTGAGTCTGCCTTCGAGCTTTAGCATTTTTTGTTTACTGTAGAAGAGGCCGCCTTGTGTTCGGCGTAGAATGCACCTGAGCATGTAGTGGAAACCTTGAAAGCAAATACGTTCAGCTGGCAGGCACAACTTAATGTGTTGCGTGAGCCACAGAATACAACATGTACAGCAAATATGATAAACAGGGATCTGTGATCAGGAATCTGATTAGAGGAAAGAGGGAGGAAATTAACAGAATGCAATACTTAGTGGCTGAGTTGTGAGACTATAGCTTGCTGTTTGATTTGCATCTCTTTCAAAGCAAATGCTTTAACAATATTGAGCAGGGGAAATCTTGCATTGAAAGGACATTGATGCATAGCATGGACAAAACTCTGGATTTTGCTTCTTTTTGAAGCAATTAAATCAAAACTGTTGGTGCTTTTCAGTCGTACTCTCATTACAACAGACAGGTAATTTTTGAAAAACAGATAATATTTCCTAGGTTTCTTTCCTTGGGGGCACCTAATGCAGTTTCTGCCACTCCTTCATTCTCCACCATAATTATTTTCTTACTAATGCCAGTTCTTTTCTTTCCTTTTTAAAAAAAAACTCTTGAAAGAAAATCATCTACATCTAGCAATTATTCTTTATTATAGCCACCAAACTATTTTATATTGTAAACAACTCTGATCTTGGGATGAAGATCAGTATAGAAATGTAATAAAGAAACAAAGAAACAAACATTTTACTTATTTGTTGGTAGCCTCTAGACTGTTCTTTGTGCCGGAGTTTGTGAGTCCAACCGCTTTCCCTATTAGCCTTAGGATATTTGGAACAGTAGTAGTTTCAGGGGTGAGATCATCCAGCATTTTTTTCTATTCTTACTAGAACTTTTTAGCTTAGGTGTTACAGACATATGCTAGTCAAAACCCTCCGTGTAACTTCAACACCATTGGCATTTCAAGTTCTCCGAAAGACATTCTGGCCACTAGTTTGCTTTTCTACACTTGATCTTAGCCAAAAGGCTTTTCATGAAGCTGTTTTGTTTTGAAATGGAGCAATATTTAGATCACACAGGTTGCCATTTATTTGTTTTGTTTATTAATTAAATTTGTATACCACCCTTCATCCACAGATTCTCAGGGCTATAATAATAAATCTTTATTACGGTCATAGACCAGCAAGATTCTCAGGGCTGTTCTCAGCATAATAAAATATAAAATCACAAAAAGTACAATAAAAACTGGAGCAGAAAAACACAAACCAATAACCCATCTCCCTCTCTCCATACATCATTGGTGGTCAGAGGATGCAGCTTGTTTGATAAGCATGCCATATGCATACTGGATCTGTTTCAATCGGGACTTAGGCCTGGGTTTGGCACAGAAACTGCTTTGGTCATCCTGTATGATGACTTCTGTTGGGAGAGAGACAAAGGGACCATGCATTCGCTCCATAAGACGCACAGACATTTCCACTTACTTTTTAGGAGGGAAAATGTGCGTCTTATGGAACGAAAAATACACTCGCGGTGGCATTTTAGCCAATATTTGGAACTATGGGTTGGACCCCAAGAACCATGAGTGGAGTTCCATTTGTGAATGAGGCATTCCTGCCCCTTCCCTTCTGGCTGTACAAATATGGGGCAGTATTTTTGCTAGTACAAGGGTTAATGCTCACGTAAGAGGATTTCCTGTTCCCCCATTAATTTCTCTGGAGGGTTTGGGGGCACCACATAATTACTTTAAAGGGGTGTCGGGGGATGAAAGGGGAGATAATTCCATTGTTGCACCAGCACAAGAATTTTCCTTCACAATCTGCTTACCACTATGTTGAATATAACCCATGGTTTCAACCAGCATGTTAGATTTTCTGAGTTGAGTCCATACCGTTGCCCTGGGGATTAGTGAATAACATAGATGGCCTTGGCAGTTATAAACCCTCCAACCTGGCACACGGCACCCTTTTAAAGAAAAAATATACATTTACTTCATTGTGTATAACTAATATGTCATATGCATCGTTAACAATGATGGGGTCCAACCCTCCTTTCTGGCAAGTTTAAATGTTGGTTGCAAATTTCCATAGTGGATATTACAGTGTTTCTTGCTATAATTCCTATAGATTTTATCTTGCTTTGACTACAGAATACCAAAGAGCCAGACTTTTGTTTATCTGAGACATAAATTGGCACCATGTGGTGTAGTATATCCATAAAATGGTTGATGTATAGGTGACATGTTCAGAAATTATGATAACACAAGGGGGCAGATACCACGTGGTTCTCCTTTTTCATTGAAGTGTTTGTGAAGCTTGCAGCTGCTTCAGATAGAATTGTGTGTCAAGTTAAAACTGCACCATACCGGTATGCTTTTGGTATGTGCCATGGAATGCTTTGACTTCATGAAACAGTACCTTCTTTTATCATCTGCAAATCCAAACATCAGTGAGTACTGTGACCTTGACTGCGTGTCTTAGCTGTAACACCTTTGCAAATATCATAATTCAGTTCTATGTCCATACAACTGTTCTTTCTTTTCTAATGTCATGTGACTCTACCAGAGTACACAAACATTGGATCACGAGTGTAAGCTACTGCAGCTTAAAATTTCCATTCCTTCCAAGACCTGAACAGATACTGCTTGGTTATCACTTTGTGGGCTCATACTTCTGCTGTACTGTAGATCTGTGAGATGTAATGACCAGGAGCTAGGGATGAGAAATGAGGTGGTCAAGTTGTGGAAGACTCCAGATTGTTCGTGGTGGCGACGAACACAAAAGGATTTCAAAGAGCTCCAAAATGATCTCCTGAAACTGTGTGCGCAGGCAAGAAAATGGCAAGTGTCATTCAGTGAAAGCTTAATGCGATGCACACTGAGACAAAAATGCTTCTTTCAACTATACACAGATATAGACTAAGTTGATGGTGGCTAAGCAGGAAAGACCCTGATGTTGGGAAAGATGGAGGGCACAAGGAGAAGGGGATGACAGAGGATGAGATGGTTGGACAGTGTTCTCGAAGCTACTAATATGAGTTTGGCCAAACTGCGAGAGGCAGTGAAGGATAGGCATGCCTGGCGTGCTCTGGTCCATGGGGTCACGAAGAGTCGGACACGACTGAACGACTGAACAACAACAGCAACAACAAAGCAGGAAAGAGGTCTTGGGGTAGTGGGGGATTGTTCAATGGAACGTCAACGCAGTGCACAGCAGCTGTGAAAGGCAGATTCCACACTGAGCATCATTAGCAAGAAGATCAAAAATAAACCCACATTGTAATGCCTTTATATAAATGTATATCATGTTCACTTTTAGAATACTGTTTACAGTTCTGGTTGCTACACCTTTAAAAGCTTGAGAGGGCTATCATGCTCATGTCCTGTTTTTGGTTGGGTGCTGAGAAGAAGATGCTAGACTGCATAAGACTTTGGTCTGTATGGTTTTTCCAAGATTCTTCCCACCTGTGCTTTCTGGTATGGCAGTGGATGTGTTGTGTGTACAGAAGCCTCCAGGTTCACAGAGTGCATCAGACAAATGCTCCATGTCGTCCAGGTTCAGTACAAGAAGCTGGGTTTTGCTTTATGAGCTGTGAGCACTTTGGGTCCTTCCTATTTTTGGAAGATGCCGTCCTCTATGTGTTCCGTTGTGATCTTGACCTCTCAGCTTTGCTTCAGGCTTGTATTATGGGGTATCCTGCAGTTCTGGCATTCCTTCTGGAGATTTGCCAGTAAACTCAAGCACTTCCCAGAAGTGCTGCAATACATTTTTATTTGCACTGGCATTTATAATTGGAAGGTTATTCTAATCCTAATGCTATCTTAGTACATTAATAGGTGCATCTGATGGTTGTTCGCTGTGGACACAGGAGGTTCCTGAATCACAATGAATGATGACATTTCTTCCTTGGAGGAAAGAGCTGCATTTATGCTCGACTCAGAAAGGGATACTGGATCACATATGCAGTTTGCATGCAACTCTATTCCAGGGTTGCAGGTCTTTGCCACCAGAGGAGGCACTTGATAGTTGGACCAAGTGGTCAGGCGGCTGTTGAATTCTCTGCTGGAACTGGTGAGATAGTAGTATCAAAACTCACATGCTTGCTCAAATAAACTTTATAGGTTCTTAAGGACGCTCAGACTTTTTGTTAACTCCCAGGATTGAGGGGAGCTTTAACAGAAAATACCTCTTCAGTGGTTTTGCCAGTTAATATCAGATACCCAGTGGCTGTTTTCCAGTGTTAAATATGTTGGTGGTACATGAGTCTCCAAAGCTTGTGGGGTACAGGTAGCATAATTTGGAGTCCAGGCATTGAGCCAACCCTTGAGTTCATCTGGTGATATATATAAACAATACAGTATGTGAAGAGATAACCCATTGGATTGTTGTATCAGCATTCTTGGTAGAGGGACAGCACTAGCTATTGCCTGCTAATTCTTGGAAATATGAGAGAGGATTGATTTTGTAGAAATGACTTGTATTACTTTTGTTCTTTGTTCAATAAAAAAGTTAATTAAAGGGTAGCTTAATACTGTCTAGATCAGTGATGACCAAACTTGGCCCTCCAGCTGTTTGGGACTACAGTTCCCACCATCCCTGACCACTGGTCCTGTTAGCTAGGGATGATGGGAGTTGTAGTCCCAAAACAGCTGGAGGGCCAAGTTTGGCCATCACTGGTCTAGATGAAGTAATTACCAACAGCAAAAGCCAGTCAGGGCTTTTATGATGTATTTCTAGCATACCGGTATTTGTCATTCCTTGTATATAAAATGGAGCACATTTGATACTAGCAGCTTTCATTTTAATGCAAGGAATTCTATGGTTACCTTTTCCCATCGCTACCTCACCCTGCCCCTCCCCTCTGGGAAAAACCATCAGTCTTGGTACTCCATTGTGTCTAGGATGAAATGTTCTTCTAAGCATTTGATGTACTCCAGTGTCTTTCTGATGAAAGCAGAATTGCTGCCTAGGATTTACTACTTCTATTGCTAAGGGAATTCTAGATGCCCCAATCTGATTTTTTTTAAGCTTTGTTGCCAGTAGCAACACATTCTAATCCTTTACAGTATGTGGCTTATCCATTTTTAAAACAGTTACACAGACTAGAATATTTTTCCTCTTGGCCTTTACATATATATTCATGCTGCTGGGGTTAAAAGGTTTTATAATAGAACTTACAAGTCCTAAATAGATATGGTGTCAGGACAATAGAATCTGACTTCTGCATGCAAAATCTTGGGTGACACAGTTTCTGTGCTAAAACAAGACTTCATTTAATTGCTTCTAGTAAAGGTATAAAGCCAAGTTTACAATTTCACAGTGTTGTAACTGACTGCTACCTGTCCTGTATTGTTGCATATGGCTTCTGGTCAGTAATAAATGACAGCCAGGTAGGAAGAATAGATGTTTCATACTGGTTGAACCTTTGTGTTAAACCACAGTGTAAAGACAATGGTTGGGTGAAGGAGCTGTCAGCCCCCATATTAATTGACCATCTTTAGTTTTATTTTCCAAGGAACTGAACAGGAAACCCTCCATGGCAGAAAGATTTACATAATAGCCTTTATAGGGGTAGTTGCTTTTTAGGATTTGGGGCAGTAGAGTGAACACAGTGTGTCAAAGACAGAACTTCATTTCCCAACTTAAGATGTAACTTGCTGGACCTCTTGAAACTAGATGGCCTTTATTGTGTGTAATGGCCTAATATTAAATATCTGTAGGTGATCAAAGGAAAACAACATACGGTATCTTCTGCTTGGCAGCAGAGAAAGCAGCTGTGTGCACTATTAAAGTGTTTTATTCTTTGGAACCTGAGGCAGTCTAGGTTATATAATAGTCCTTGCATAACAGAACATGAACCAACAGGAAGGAAATATTATTTCTCAATGTAGACTTTTTGTTTGCATTTACAACCTGGTAAAACTTTACATATGAAAAATCAACATGACCTTTGCAGCATAGGACCAGAAGGAAAATAATTTCCTGCATTACTTTTAAAACTTGTCCTGTACCTCTGAAGAATCTTGGAAGCATTTTCAAATGTTAATAGTGTAAAAGAATTAAACAAGCAAAATCTGCGCATTCAAAAGCGCAGAGGGTGACATCCAGAAATGAAGCCACAGCCAAGTGGTAAAACAGCAGGCAGGCTGGAGGAATGGCTTCTTGTCAGCAGTGAGCTTCACTTGTTCCAGTTCCAGGCATCCAGAAATATTTTGCCAAAACGTTGCAAAACAACAAATAATCCCAAAGTTTGTTTGTTTGTTTTAAAACTGCCTTTTCCTTTTGGAGCCTTGAGGTTCATGTGTGCTCTGCACTGCTAACCTTTTAATAAGCATAAGCCGAAGTTCCCAAGCATTTTCCTCAAGCTGAGGGCCAAGGGCTTAACATTGGAGAAGTTTCTTGTCAAATACTGCAATATTCATGATCAAATAATGCAAACTGACAAAAAAAAACCCAACACTGTTTAATGTGGGGGTGTAGCAAAGCGCAATAGTGTGCAAAGGTTTTCCTGTAGAAATGGTTTGTGGGTGCCTGTTGAAACTTGCACAGTCAATTGCATATACATTTGTTGAGGGATACAGGTGAGCTACACTGGTAGAAACAACACTTTTGAGATTTAAGGACCAGTTCATGCATGTATACCATTTCTTACAGTCAGAGCTTGAAGGCTTGCAAGCCAGTGTGTAAACTCACTACGTTGAAATACCGCGTGTGATGGTTCTGTCTCTGCTGTGTGTTTTGTAATGGCTCATAAGCAGTGCTTTTTTCGGGGGGGGGCACAGGGGTACGCATACCCCTAAGCATTTTGTGAATCTAAGTTTGGCCTCATTGAGGGGCAGTATTTCAATATTAGTAGGAAAATTAGAGTAACCCTAAACATTTTCTTTTCTTTTTTAGAAAAGAAAGCACTGCTCATAAGCAAACTCAAGTCATCAAATGACGTGTAAAGTAACCCTAATAAAGCTGGAATAACCCTTGGTGGTTGTATTCAGGGGTCCATAATTTGTGGTCACCTATATTTTACTCCTCCCTAGCTCAGTTTGAACCCTTGTGCCTGCTCCACACAGGCATTAGTTTCTTTTTTCTTTTTTAGTAAGAATTTATTGGATTTTAATAATAATAAGCATACACAAAATACAAATACAAACACTACAAAAATGCAAGACAAAATACACACAAACAAAACACTTATTTATCCATCCTTATCCTTTTTATAATCCTAAATTTGGGACTTCCTCACGTCCTCTCTTCTGCGTTCATTTCTAATCTTCTTTAGTAACTTTGTAACCTTGTAAAATCTTCTTTCTTACACCTAATCTTAATCTTACAATTATAATCAACATATCTTAAATCTTATTCTTATCAAACAAAACATCAAATTCCATATCGCAACTTCTTATATCCTCTCTTAACTTAACTTTCTAATACTGTAGCCTATATTCCTTCTGATTCCAATTTCAGATATTAATAAATCACATCTTAACAAATACCTAAATGTTTCTTCCAGTCTCATACACCGTTTTCCCTCTGGTTTCGGAGTTCCGTGGTCAGCCTTTATAATATCCCCTTTAAATAATCATCTTTTACCCCACCCCCCTCCTATCCATCGCAACCCCTCCTATTACCTTTCCCATCCCCCACAGGTCCCCCCCCCAAACCCACCCTTTCCAGCTCTTCTTTTTTCTTCCATTATTTCCTTCAAGCTCAATTTTATACTTAGTATTCTTCGTTGTAGCTTCTCCTCCAGATTGTAGCTTTCTTCTTGGTAGGTAGTTGCTCTGGCATCGTCATAAAGTATCTCTCCTCTACTCTCAGCTACATATTGCATTTTCCATGGTTGTTGTTCTTGAGTCCTTGGGCTCTCACAGGCATTAGTTTCATCACATCAGTTTGGTATTGGAGAATGGCTTGGGATCCCAAGAATGTTTCAAAAAGTGGAGGCATCGTCAACTATAAGGGATGACGTGCCTCTTTGTTAGGCCATTTATTTACGGATTGAGCATATATCTCTTCCATGCGGTTCCTTGAAAATCTGTCATGTGGGAGAGGTTGCAGGGAGTGGGAGGCAGACTGAAAAAGACCATGTCAGGGCATGCCTCATTTGTACTGTTGTCGGCGGCACCCCCCCCAGCAACACAGGGTGATCCACCATCTACTACCATGTGGGGCAGATCCTGATAAGCCTCCCCCCTTTTAATATTTTACTGTTGTGTATATAATTGAATGTTAATTGAAAGCTGCCTTGATTAGATTTAGATTCAGAAAGGCAGGAGATAATGGTAATAAATAAGGTTTTAAAAGAAAACTTGGATAACTAACTTTTAAAGTTGAGAGTGATGGCAGAATGGCAACTAGTGTTGGAAAAATTAGATCCGGAGACTTTGAGTCACTGGGAAAGCTTCATCCTTTTGAAAACAAGTGACAGCACAGACATAGAGAAGCTTCCCTTTGGTAGCAAGTCATGTATTTACCCATGTTTTATTGCCTTACAATTGTAAATGAAACAAATGTGTTTTTCCTTCAGTTTCTTTCATTGGATGTTATAGTAAAGCCGGTTGGAAAAGTCCACATGTCTTAAAAGAATAAATTCCTTTTTATATTTGCTAGACAGGTGTAGTACTACTTACCGGTACTTTTCCTGAACTCCGACTCAGAGCATTATATACAGGTGAAACTCAAAAAATTAGAATATAGTGGAAAGGTTCATTTCTTTCAGTAATTCAACTTAAAAGGTGAAACTAATATATGAGATAGACTCATGACATGCAAAGCAAGATATGTCGAGCCTTTATTTGTTACAGTTGTGATGATTATGGCGTACAGCTGATGAGAACCCCAAATTAACAATTTCAGCTTGGGGGTTTTCATCAGCTGTATGCCATAATCATCACAATTATAACAAGCAAAGGGTTGACATATCTCGCTTTGCATGTCATAAGTATCTCATATATTAAACTCCTGTAGCTAATGAAAACAATTGCTTACATAAATGGACTTTTCCACGATATTCTAATTTTTCGAGTTTTACCTGTACATGTGAGAGAAACTTTAAAAAAGACTGACTGCACTCAGCCTGGTATAAAAATCTTGGGGGACCATGGAGAAAACCTAAAGGGGAAAAGATAGCATTTGACAACTCTGGCGAAAACTGTGAGCAGACTCTGGCAGCCCCAGCAGGTATTTGACACTGGACTGTACAGATGGGTGTCTTGCATTCACCAGTTGAATACAAAACTAGAATCAGATACGACTAGAATCAGATTGTGTACCAGAGCACGTGAAAGATTCTCCTTGCCAAATGAGGTTCTTCCATACTGTTAGTATACCTGAGAAGATCACCACAATCATAATCCTGTTCATTTTGAAGTCTGGGTACTCTGCTTTCGTGAACATGCTCCTTTCTATTACAGTTCAATGCCTTTATTAGCTTTTGGCCCCTGCTCCACCGTAACTTTCTAAAACTTTACAATCCCAACCTGATTCCTGCATTGAATTTCAGTTTCGCTTGAATTTGAAAGCTACAAAACACAATCTACTTTCACAATGAGTGGCAGCGAGCTGTGTATAGAACTGGAGTGGTACAGTCATAGCTTGGGCTTTTTTTCTATGCCACACATGCCAAAAAATAGTTGGCCAATTGTGTTATGCGGTAAATGGTAAATTTAAATAGTAATTGGTAATTATTTTAAGCAAAACAAAATCATACTGCCTTTCCACCCTGCAGTGTGAACTTCCTTAAAGAGTCTTTATAACTGTAAATTACATAAATTATAACTTGTGACAGTTCTTGGTACAAGGCAGAAAGCTGGTTTATAAACACAGTATTAAAACAGACTCAAAGCCACAAAGCTCTCATCTAGCTGAAGCTAGTCTTTTCCATTCATTTAAGCAACCCTTTGCTGCATCTTGAATTAAGATCTTGCAGTGGCATTGCTTTATAAAGGCATCCATTTCAAGATGGTGTGGAGAATATTATATGTTAATCAGGGCTATAAACTAGCTCGCCAGTTGCAGTACGCACACACACACACACACACACACACTGCTTACTTGTTTTGGTATAAGGAGGAAGAACTCTTTTAAAAGCCAGACCACATAATACTAGTTTCCTCCACAGTTATGTATAGAGGGGGAACTAATGTATTCCCCTCTTACCAGTTTTAGGTGATTCCCATGGTACTGTTGCTAGCCTTTCTGTTCCCCTGGAAAGTCCAAAATGTATCTTTGAACATATAAACTACACTTATATGAAGCATAGTGCAGCTAGCTAGCAGTTCTTAAAAGGAAAAAAAAGAGTATTTTTGGCTTCCATCATTCCATTCCCATTGGATTGCAAAAGCTTCCCCCTAACACTTGTGTATGCTTTTTCTCAATGCTTCCTTTGTCCTTCCCTAGTATTTTATTTGTAGAAAGAGGCAGGGGGCGGGATCCAGCAGAATGAATGGTGGGGACAGCAAGAAACCTTTGGTAAACCATCTTATGCAACAGATTTTTAGCCTATTTTAGAAACTCAGATGTATAAGATAGGCGCCAAATAGCTCCTTAAAACCGGTGTTACAGTTGTTAAAATGGAACACCTAGTTGCCATTTTTGAGCCAGAAGGCCCGAAAATCGCGTTTTTCAATATAACTTTTTAGTTCCTGAAATTCATTCTGATTATGCAGATAAAATATAATGGGTAGAATTCTACAGGATGACTCGCTAGTGTGTGAAAATAGTCAAAATCCAAGGATCCCCAAGCATGCATCTCCAGATGGCGGATACTTCAGGCGACATCCTGGTGCCTGGGCGTCTTCACTTGGTTGCAAGTGGTCGATAGCCGGGTGCAAAATGCAGCTGGTGAATTTCAAAAGCTACTTTTAACTGCACATTAGGAAGTCATCCAGTGTGAACGGGTCTGTTGTTAATTGTCCGTCTCTGGACACATGCATGGATTATCTCCCTTTCTCCCAATGTAATAGCAGGGACTGGTTGGAAGCGCACCAGAAATGTCCTGACTATTGTGCTCTCTAACCTTGGCTCATGCCTTCCTGCTCTTGCTATCCCCTGTGTCCATTCTACATCAGTCTCCTGACATGGCTAATACCTCTAACCATGTTTCTATCCCCACCCCTTCCATTTTATTGATTCTAGGAGTTCCCCTGGTTTTGAAGTCTTTGCTGCTGTGAGAAGAGGCCTTCCCTTCTCAGAGAGCACGGTGGAATCTCCCTTTTAGGGCAGAACTGTCAAACTCATGGCTGCCTGTTTTCTATTAGCAACCAACAGAGCGCACAAGACAGAGACTCAAGCTCTTGTTTTGAAGTTTACCTGGGGCTACATAAATTATATTTATTGAGCACCTGGCAGGCTGCAGTACAAGACCGGCATGTTACAGCTGAGGCCCTGTGGGGCTGCTGGCTTGGCAGGTCTTCCCCAGGAGCCATCCTTTATCTAGCAAATCTTAATGGGGCAGTAACAAGAAGACCAATGCATGTTCCAGAACATGACAGTATCACTTAATTTCTAATGAATGAGTTGTATATAACATACCCACCTGAATAATTTGCAGAGGAAACCATTTTTGTACCAAAAAAATGACATATTTTCTCCCCTGGGTGACATAGGTTAACTGTTACACATACTCTGTTTCCAAAGTAAAGCCTTTTAAAGCATTTATATGTTTGGGTTTTGATTGTTTTCTATCTTGGCGAGCACTTGAGAGGCAGGTGGATTGTTGGGGGCAAGAAAAGATGCGTTGCGGAGTCCTGAGGACCTGATGTAACTATAAGAGAATATATGGCTGCACATCACCCTACCCAAAGGCCATTGCTAATTTCTGTCCAGACCTGATTCCTATGTGAGCAGCTTCTCCTGATGCCTGCATATTGTCGCATTTTACTCTGCATCCATGAAGCCTAGGAGGTTGCTTTTTAAAGGAGGCCTAAGACGGGTACATGATTTTATCCTTGTGCAAAGGTGCCTTCCTGGCCCTGAGTAGTTCATGAGGATAAATGTGAACTTAAATCTGCCAATAAAAAAATAGGCAAAGCATTTTCCTGTAAAATAAAACCGTTTGCTTTTTCTATGTGCTCTTATAGAACAAATGAAGGTAAACATTGGGTGCATACTGCAGAAATACCGGTACCTCTGATAGGACAAGGTTTCCTTACTTGACAGATTTCTTGAAAACACCAGCTTCTGCCCCAGAGACAAGGTTGGGGGGGGAATGCAGTTTACCATTTTTATCCTCCTTTTGTAGCAATTATTAATGTCGAAGTCATGCATATAAAACAGCAGTTATGAATACATGTGCGTAATGCATAACAGATGGGGGAGGGGGTTGTGCAAGCAAATGGGGTCTTTCCAGGATTTTAATGAGTGCTACAGAAGGCTTTTGTTAATATATAATGCCAAACATTCTCTACTAGAATGCTGGTGAACGAACAAGCCCCCTCCCCTCTCTTGAATTAAACTGTTAAATCTGAAATTCTTGACATTGTACAAATGTGGAATGTCAGATTACTCAAGATAAGACAGTAAATGTTTTAGATCTGTGACTTTTCCCCCTGCTGCTAGCAGAGGTTCTTTACTCTTGGGAAATCTGACTCTTTAAATCTTGTTTCTCTTGATGTCTTGTAATAAACGTCTAGATGTCATAAGAGGGTTCCTGTATAAACTGTCCTGAGGTTAAAAAAAAGAGAGCTTTGTATATATCTGTTTAGGGATGTCAGTAACACAGCTGGGAACACAAATCCTGAAAACATAAATGGCTGGTACTGTCAATCTCCAGTATTGCTTCTTCCTAAGTCAATTCTTTGCAAAGAGAGAATAAAATGCAATAGCTAGTTCATGCTGCAATTAAATATTGGGGGCGAGAGGGGCTTTTTCTGTACGTTAGAATAGCATTGCTACAAAGCAAGATTTCTAGCATACTGCTTGATAATGATTCACAGGGGACAAAAAGAAAGTTTTTAGTCGTAGTGCATTCTGTGCAACTTAGTGTATCTGCTGTCTCAGGAGACAGGAGCATTTGAATTGGGTGCAAAGCAAACTAATTTGAGGTTGTTTGAGGGGCAGGGAGCCTTTTGCTATAAAATGGATTAAGACGGGCGGGGGGGGGGGAATCAGTTTCTGCTTCAGCTGTGGAAATCCTTACCTTGGGTGTTAAATAATTTTCAAAGTGACTAATTTGGAATGCAGAAAACATTTAGTCGAGGCATAGGCAAACTCGGCCCTCCAGATGTTTTGGGACTACAACTCCCATCATCCCTGTCCACTGGTCCTGTTAGCTAGGGATGATGGGAGTTGTAGTCCCAAAACATCTGGTGGGCCGAGTTTGCCTATGCCTGATTTAGCCTATTTGTACAACATGCCTTAGGTTGTTGTTTTTACTTTGTTCTGTATTTTTTGGAAGGTAAATCAAAATGCTGCCTTTATTGGCATTTCTAACAGATGTTGTCTATTCTGTATCTTAAAAGCTGCTTGACTCTTTCGCAAAGGTAGCATGAACACTGCTCATAGATGCTGTATTCATTCCTGCAACAGAGCTTCAAGTTATCTTGAAGGGAGACTCATACAAAGCAGACTTCTATGAGAGGAAACAAGCATGAATTGAACTTACGTTTCAAGTTAGCTTCTAAGGGGGAAATCCTCAAGGCTTTATCACTGCTGTTGGTTTATGCTTGGGGTGGGTGGGACAAAAGTTTTAAGCTAAACTGTGAGCTATAGTTTAATGCAAATTTGTGTAATTTGCATAATTCTGCAACTCCTGCTCTTGCATAATTTATCATGCTTTTGCCAATCAGAGGAGGGGCAAGGACTTACGAATAATAACTCCATGCTAAACACTATATTCTGTACTCCTGCAGAATTGCAGGAAACACACAAAGCCCTGACTATATATTTCATTCTGATGTTGCTTTTATGATTGAGAATTTTAAAATATATCTTGGAATGTTCAGGTTATTACTTGACATAACCTTTACTGAATTTGCTGAAAAGTAGAAAACTGATAAAATAAACATCTATAAAGAGTGAATGTCTTTTCACCTCTCAGCTACGACTTGTTCATTTACAAGGAATAGAATTGTAAATTGACATGCAGAATTTCAGTTTGCATTTCTTAAAAAAACCCGTCCTGGTGCCCTAGAGAGTGATTTAATTTATTTTAACTTAAAACCTTTGAAATTGTTATGCTTGCCTAATATTTATTTGTCGTTTGCATCCAGTCATTGCTACTGATGAACTTAGGAAATGGGAAAAAATTCCTTGGAAAAATGAAGCACTGGGAAATTTTCCATTTCACTTCACTGACAGTAAGGGGATCTATGCCAATGTAACTGAAACACGGCATTTCTTTGCGGGGATGAGAGTCTTATACTTGGAAAAGCTGGCCAAACACGCTAAGGATAGAGCTGGAACAGTTCCTTTCAAAAAGCCTAGGTGTGGCTCAGCTGGGCTGGTTGAAATAGTTTGTTGCATCCCCAAGAACTGTCCTCCACTTGAGACGGAAGTGCTTCTAAACCCATAAGCCGCAGATGCTAGATAATGTTTTAATCATTGAACAGTTCATCATCCTAGTTACAGGTAGGTAGCCGTGTTGGTCTGCCGTAGTCGAAACAAAATAAAAAAAATCCTTCCAGTAGCACCTTAGAGACCAACTAAGTTTGTTCTTTTCAGAAGTGTGCATGCACACGAAAGCTCATACCAAGAACAAACTTAGTTGGTCTCTAAGGTGCTACTGGAAGGATTTTTTTTTTATTTTGTTTCGAGTTCATCATAAGTGAACTGAGCTTATGCAGATCTTATTTTTAAAGTGCATCAGTTGCATTTGCACTGTAATACTCTCTGTTTTGATGACATTTCCTTCATGTTTCTTGTAGGATATTCAGTCAGAAGAAGGCTGCAATTGAGAGAGAATATGCACAGGTAAGTCACAGAATAAATCTGTGCTGCTTGTCTCTTTTCCACTACTCCAAGTATCCTGCTCCCCTCCCATCCAATCAAAAAAAAGCCCGCCCTGGTGACATGGCCACTGCCAACAAGGCAGACCCAGAAAAGGTAGCAGCGGTGCCACAAAAATGAGGTACAGAGAAACTTACTAACCTCCACATTCCTGGCAGTAGGAATGTTTTTGTTGTATACTGGGTCTTGCTGGTGATCTATTCCCTCGCCTCAGGTGTAAGACATTTGGGGTTCCTTCTTCCAGTGCACTTAAGACAGGGGTCGGCAACCTAAGGCCCATGGGCCAGTAGCAGTCGACGAGGCTTGTCTAACCGGCCCATGGTGACCCCTGCTCTTACCGGCACGGCACGGGGGCCAACTTCCAGGTTGATGGCGCCTGTGCACACGAGTGCTCCTCCACCCCAGATGTGCGCCGGAAAGAGCGTGTGTGTGGGATGGAGAAACGCCCGTGCGCATGTGCACACGCTATTTCTGGCACACTTCTGGGTCAGAGGAGCGCCGGAAATAGCATACGCGCACGGGCGCTGCTCTGACCCAGAAGAGCGCGTGTGCGCACACGCTCCGGCGCATCCTCCAACAGACGGAGCGTTGACCGACCCATCCTCCGATTAAGGTTGCCGACCTCTGACTTAAGAGGTGGGAAAGAGACTTTAGAGACTTTGTGCTACAAGGCTGGGGTTGCATAACGCGGCCCTGCCTTCAGTGTTCTGCACATTGTACTCTATTCTTAGTACACTTATTGCTTGATCCAGTGTGGTGCTGTTGAGTAGCTCTGGACCTCTGCAACCTAGGGATAAATCTCCTTCACCGTGAAGTCCCTAAATAGCTTTGAGAAATACAGTGTCTGTCTCATTAAAACAGAAATAGGGGCACTCTTCTCAGGCTCTTTTAAGAGGATGGATTTCGCGAGGAATTGGATATCCTTTGCACATTATATCTCACATGAACAATAAATAATATCAACAGCACTACTAAAAATGCTGCACGGATGCACACATTTAACTATTCTGGTTTAGTTTGGTGCAACTGAACTATTCATGTGCCTGCAAGTGTCTATGCTTTGCTGGCATGCAGACCATCAGCTTGTTAGGCGAATTCGGACACTAAATAAAAACATTTTCTATTCATTCTGTCTGCAACATGTCTGAAATTCATTTTCATTATTTCTGACAAGGAATACATGTATAATGCCTGCTGGTCGCAGTTCTGTCAGACTTGTCACATTTTTTCCCCTTTGTGTCTCCCCTTCTGCTATCTTACGGTCTGTCAATTACCAAACATTTATCTTCAGTTGTTTGTTGTTTGAAGGCAAGGGAAGAGTTGTTGAGGGGAAATGTAGCTTGCCAGTAAATTTTGAGTGGCATGTTGAAGACCACAAGCAGTGAAGAATAGACCTCATCGTGAAATATTTGGCTTCAGCGAGTTCCTCTTATTGCCCCTTCTATCGGACAGAAATAGTAACCTTTTTCTTGCTCTTCAAGAAAACGAAATGGTACAGATGAAATAAACTGCTTTGTGTGAGTTCTTTGGTGCTGTGCCAACCATGTCTTGTTGGAAACAAAGAAATGGCAGTGTTTTGTCATTTAAGTCCTATAATAAAACATACTGAATTGCAAAGGCTGTACTCTTTCATGGTCAAAAATGTGTCGATTGAAGGAACATGCGCCAGCATTTCTGAGCAGTAGGAGACCTTGAAGCAGATTGAAACATGAATTGGATGGAATAGGTCCGTCCTTCAGGCCTAGGTGCTTGTGTGTAGTCCTGCTGGGGCCCTTTTCTGTAGCAGTAGTTAAACTATAAAGTTGGCCATGGTTACCGTACATTTACTACAAACTAAGCCAGACTTTTATTGACCATCCTAAGGACGCCCCTGACTTAGTGAGCAGGACTTTATAAGAGACCCCACCAGATGCATTGAATGGCTATAAGCACAGCTGAGCAAGATGGTTTGAACAGTGCTTTTTTTCTTAGTCTCTAGGTAATATAAGGGGCATAGTGAACTCCTTAAAGCCTGTTTCCCCTCACTGCAGTGCTAGAAGCAGTGCTTTCAGTCACAGAGAAATCCAGAAAGTGTTGACAGCTAAAGAAAACAGAGTGAATGTTTAAATTAAATCTGTTGTAAATGATTATTCAGTATATAAGGTCCTAAGTGTACAGTAGCTGACTTGTTTGGCTTCGAGCAGATAAAAAGCCCTTCTATCAGCCCAGCTCTCCAGCCTTACCCTCCCAAGGAAAGAAAAAGGGGGAGAGCGGAAATGTAAGGGTGGCCAAGTCGACTCAGGAAAGTGGCCTGTGCCAGCTGCCAAGTAATAAAAAGGCAGGCTCCTAATCTGACAAATATTTGCTACCTGCAGAGAGAAGTTCCTGTAGGGCCAAAGGTAGTGGGTTATATTTGGCTGACCATGGTGATAGCCGCAACGCTGCATCTGCCATTGTCATAATCATCTTAAGCAATTCAAGATCAAATTCCCATACCTCACCTGAAGTGTAAACATTCCCTTGGATAGCCTTCCTTCATTAGCGAAGCTAGGAAACCCCCCTCCCTTTATTTATTTTTTTGCAAGTAATATCATTGAGATCTGAATCCACAAGTGTGACTTACCGGTAAGGCTGCAAATTCTACGCAGTTCCTAGGAGTTTGTCTTATTGAACTCCATGAGGATTTCATCTCAGTCAGTGTGCGTGAGATTGTAGTGCGAGGCAAGCTTAAGATACGGGTTGCTGTCCAGACAAGAAAAATACTTACTGAAGGAAAGTATTGGATTTAAGCTAAATTCCACCTTCTGCATCTTTCAGTTACAGGACTTTACTGAACTTGTTGGCATAACATGTCATCTCTGTCTAGTAGAACTTGCATTCTCCAGCTTTTCATTGATCCTTTAAGAATGCTCTTACAGGATAGGCACACACATCCATTGCCCAGTGATCTGATGACCACTCCGTCTTGGCTTTGTTTGAACATATTGCATAGAGTGGCATCAATTTCACGTGGATACCCATTTGGACATCTTGTTGTTGTTCAGTCGTTCAGCCGTGTCCAGCTCTTCGTGACCCCCATGGACCAGAGCACGCCAGGCACGCCTATCCTTCACTGCCTCCCGCAGTTTGGCCAAACTCATGTTAGTAGCTTCGAGAACACTGTCCAACCATCTCGTCCTCTGCCGTCCCCTTCTCCTTGTGCCCTCCATCTTTCCCAACATCAGGATCTTTTCTAGGGAGTCTTCTCTTCTCATGAGGTGGCCAAAGTACTGGAGCCTCAACTTCAGGATCTGTCCTTCCAGTGAGCACTCAGGGCTGATTTCTTTAAGGATGGATCAGTTTGGTCTTCTTGCAGTCCATGGGACTCTCAAGAGTCTCCTCCAGCACCATAATTCAAAAGCATCAATTCTTCGTAATCTAGAGAACCTAAATTAACTCATATATTTAACTTAAGATGCATGCCCTGGTGGTTACTGTATCTTTAATGTGAACTGATTATAGTTTTTTTTTATTACTATTAGTTTTATTTATATCTTACATTTTTTTTCTTTATTAAATTTGCAAATAATAAAGGGGTGTGTGTGCTTGGTGCTTAATATTTTAAAATTAAAAGTCCAAATTCTTTGCAGTGGGGTGGTACATTTTTGCAACCTCTGAACTATTGCGTCATGGCTATTAGGCACAAGTTTGTCTTCTGCTAATGTCACAAGGAACAACACAGAGCATTGCAGATTTCCACTAGGACCTGTTTGGCATGTCCTTCCCCAGGATGTTCTGAGATTTCACTAAGCACTTCGAATATTGTCATAACTTTCTCTGTAGCCCTAAGGTCCTTTTATCTTTTTAAAAAGATTATACACTAATTTGAAGGAGCGCTGCATTTAGTGATAAGGTCTGAACTCAAGTTCAAATGGCCAGAAGACTGACTGCAGTGAGCAATGTGATCTTATTTAGCCACTACAATGGCTGGTTGTGTTGAGGTGGGGTAAAGGAAATATGCTTATTTTTTTCCTCCTCTTTCATAATTTCTGTGCTGTGAAGTCATCTGTTAAGGGTTTTAAATTGTGTATGAAAGATCATGGTTCGGATCCCAGGGACTGGTGAACTTCCTGTGCAAATGTTATTTTGTTCAGTGTGAGAGAGATCACATACAGCTTAATGTCTCCCGCACTAAACAAATATTTCATACACAATTTAAAACCCTTAACAGATGACTTCATTGTAACTCTGCTGGTTAATTGCAAAGTATAGAGAAAGAAGTCATGCATACACTGACATTAGGAATTACTGGCTGAAAGTCACACTTTCATTTCACAGAATGATCAGTCCTCTCGTTGTTGTTGTTGTTTAGTCGTGTCCGACTCTTTGTGACTCTGTGGACCAGAGCATGCCAGGCACTCCTGTCTTCCACTGCCTCCCGCAGTTTGGTCAGACTCATGTTGGTAGCTTCAAGAACACTGTCCTGTCCAACCATCTTGTCCTCTGTCGTCCCCTTCTCCTTGTGCCCTCCATCTTTCCCAACATCAGGGTCTTTTCCAGAGAGTCTTCTCTTCTCATGAGGTGACCAAAGTATTGGAGCCTCAGCTTCAGGATCTGTCCTTCCAGTGAGCACTCTCATGATCAGCCCTCTCAGCGGGTTATTATTTGGATAAAAGCTGCCTGAAGTTGGACTCTAGCGATGTCCAGAGGGCCAAAGGTTCCTCATCCCTGACATAGATTCATCAGGTGGGGAGTTATAAAAGTGCATTTCTGGCAATTATGCAGATGACCCAAATGAAAAGCCTTGAGTGCAAGGGCTGATCATCCTTTGGAATGAATGTGAGATCCTTCCCTTCTACCCGTCAGTCCTAAGCAGCAGAAAATGAGCATGTATTCACCAATCTACCTGATCTTCACACGATACTAATCAGAGGTCTTGGGGGACGTTAATTGTTTTCCTAAGTTACTTCATCATTCAGCCTTTGTCCCTGTCCTGGCTTAAGAGGAAAAACCTAATTCTATCTATTTCTTATGTCTATGAGCCCGTATACACGGTGCTAGTTTTCTAGAAAAAGAGGTGCCGAACACCTCTCTTGTTCTCTTATAATGGCAATGGCACCCACCTGAGAGGAGCTGGAACTGAGTTCTGGCTGAAAAACATCTTGCATGTACAGTAAGCCCACAACTTATGTGCATTTAACTTCAGCTCATTCAACTTTATGCACTTAGCATTAAAAAAAGAAATTAAAGAAATTAAAAGAGAATGGAAATGGGGTGGTCATTTGCGGGGCGGATCATTCCTGCCATTGCAGCCAGTGTGTTTTGACTATACATGATGTTAGCTTTAGGCACAATCCCTGGAACATATCCCCCATGTAAGTTGCGAGCTTAATGTATATGTAATGACGAAAACAGTTATTCGATTTTAGCTTCAGCGTGTTTTTTGCTCACGAGGAATGAAACACATATTTTAAAGAGTCACTTTATGTGTTTGCATGTCACCCTTTTACAGAAGTCAGAATAGTGCATGTAAGGCTTCCTTTTCACTTCAGCCCAGCCTCTTCCCACATGGAGAAACGTTTGTGGACTAATGCGAGATCTGAACTTCCAATAGTGAGCAAACTACTCTCACTTCGAGTAGTTTGGTTTTGGCGCATTGCTTTGACAGAGCTGTAGGGAGTCTGAAATATTTTTAGTCTCTCGGTAACAAGACACCAGTTTAATTACTCAGGTTTCCTTATCCACAATGGCTAGGTGATGGTCTTCCTTAGCAATGAGATATGGAAGGTAGCCTCAGTTCCATGGTTTATCTTGTAAGGTCACACTCAGCTTTGTACAGGAAGAAGGGTTCGATTTCCCTGTCTCTAAAATGTAAGACCCTTAGTACAGTCACGGGAACACCTTTGCCTACCAGCATATTATTGGACAGGACAAATCTGGGATGGAGAAGCAGGGAGTGCAAGCAAAGTCCCCTCCTGAAGATCTGTCTGTTATCAAAGCCTGTGTGTTGTCCTAGGCCGGGAGAGTACAATTGCAAATTCACACCATCCCTCAGTGGAGGAGACAGATAACTATGACATCTCACTGATTTTAAAAGTCTATCTGTAGCCTGCTGTTGGCATTCAAGCTGCCACTTCATACAAAATCACACTATTGCAACATCTGGAAATTCAGCAGAAGCTCAGTTTGTGTAATGAGATTCCTTTAATGGTCGTTGAAGATGGTAACCAAGTTATTGAGAGAGAATCAAGAGTGAGTAGACTTTAATTAAATATCACATTGGCAACAAGCCTAGAAGCAGCGCTTGGATTAAAAGAGCTGTGTTTGTGAGATACAGACACAGTGAATACTTTTATTATTATTATTAATTATTGCCATTGGCTTCAAGATACTCATGCAGTGCAGATGTTCAGTCTGTATACAGGTACAGGAGGAGTATTATTGCCAATTATTGGTGTCAGTTCTTTCTTCTTCTTTTTAAAATAAGTTTGCCCTGAAGTTACTTATTTTTTATATGGAGGAGATAAAAATCTCCAAACAAGCATAGCTGTGTAGACAAAAAGCTGTTTACCCCCGTGTGTGCATGTTGTGTGGACTGTATACAGGAAAATTCCTGGAAACCCCCGACAATTCCTTAAGGGCATAAGAGGTAAGGAGAAAACTTAACAGTTCCCTCAGTTGCCACCTGCTCGCTTCTTGAAAAAATGGAGTGCTGCAACACTGGAGTCATATGGGATTGCAGATCCTTCTTTATGAAGTAGAAAATTGAGTTTTCTATTATTATCATCCATTAAATTCTATACTGCCCCTTCATCTGAGGATCACAGCGCCATTTGCAATATAAAAAACAAAAGTACATAACATAGTAACAAACAGAAACAAATACACACAAAGTTTGAAAGGCCACAGATTGTTTAATTAGCCAAAGGCCTCGGAGAAGAGGAATGTTTTTGCCTGGCACCTAAAGATATGTAATGAAGGGGCCAGGAGGGTCTCCCTAGGGAGAGCATACCACAAACGGGAGACATTGCAGAAAAGGCCTGCTCTCATGTTGCAGCCCTCCATGCCTCTTGTGGTGGAGGCACATGAAGAAGGACCTCTGATGATGATCACAGGATCTGGGTCAGTTTTCTAGTTCGTGTAAGAAGAGCCGTGTGTGTGTGTGTGTGTGTGTGTGTGTGTGTGTGTGTGTTTCTGCATGTTTGAGGTTACTATGTTTCAATCATGGGATGAGTTTCCTCAGAGTGTGTCCCAGCAAACTGTTTGTGAGGAATTGGTCCTCAGATTAGCTTTCGTAGCTTCCTTTACTTTCTCCATTCTATTGACAAATCTCTGCAGCGCCCTCTTCTCCCTTTAGCGTCTTCCCATATACAGTTTCCTGTTATTGATGGGACTTCTGTATCACACTGGAGTGCTGAGCTAGTGGCTGAGGGAAGAAAGTGGATAGTGTTGTGCTGAGATGATCAGTGTAAGCATATATTTAGGGAAACTACTGAGTGTGATATTAGCATCAGCAGTTTGTGAATCTCTGTTTTGATTTATTTTAAGGCAAATTTCTAAATCTTACAGTTGTGGTGATCTATTTGAAAACCTTTGGGCAATATCAGATGAAATCTCTGAATCCAGAAAAGTGATTCAAGGACATGCTGATTGAGCTACAGTATGTTCCAGTAAAGGAGGGTAGCTGAATGCAAAATTTCCTTATGGATTCACATCCACATGACCTAGTGACAGTCAGTGGCTTAGACCTACCCTCCATGAGTCACTTCTATCACTCACGGAGACTTATGTAATGATAGGTGCTGGTCTGAACTTTCTACATGCTTTATTTCTATGGATCATGGCATTTTGCACCCGGCATGAGTTTAATATGAAATATACAGCTCATGAATGACCTGTGACTTGACCTGGAAAGAACAGTTAACATCCTGATCCACAATAGTTGCAAAAGAGAGAGAGAGAGAGAGAGAGAGAGAGAAATCAGCATACTAATCCTTGTATGTTCCAGAAAGGTTTAATTATCACTCTCCTCCAAGCAGAAACCAGACTTCATACAGATAATGAAAGAGTTTTAAGGTAACTTAATGATTCAGGAACTGTAAAGGTGAAGTTGTGGTCTTCACAAAATTAAGGTCATGTCCTCTTCACTTCACACTCACCTTACTAAACACAGTAGTGAGCTAGAAAGAATAAACAACAGTTTGAAAGATGTTATGTTATTCTCTCACTAAGAAACCCCCTCCCCTCTCCATAGAAGTTAGAGTCAAAGTAAACTTAAAACCCCCCTCTCCATTTTAAAATTGCTAGTCAGCACACAAACAGAAGCTCTCTTGGCCACCTCCACTCATACAGCAGAAGGCAGCGATGGCCTAGAAGGCTTTAAAAGAAGATTAGACAAATTCATTGAGGTGAGGGCTACTTGCCACGATGGCCACGCTCTGCCTCCACAGCTGGAGGCAGTAATGCTTCTGAAAACCAGTTTCTGGAAACCGCAGGAGGGGGGCGGGCCCTTGTTCTCAGATCTAGCCTGCCAGATTCCCACAGGCATCTCTGGCTGGCCACTGTGAGAACAGGATGCTGGACAAGGTGGGCCATTGGCCTGATCCAGCAGACTCTTCTTGTGTTAAGATGTGACAAAAGCTCTAAATGAAATCTATAAGACTCTTGGCAATTAACTTGGCTTTTTTTAAAAAAAATAAAAAAATAAATCTGAATTAAACCTGCCTTGGGGTTTCCCCCCCCCATTTCCTGCCAGCCATTCTAAGAAATGTTGTTTTCAGTGTAATCCTGGAAATACTTTGTTTCCTCCTGCTTTTGTAACTTTGAATAAAGGAGCATGAGGCAGTTAGAACTGTGGACCAAAAAGAAAAGTCCGGTTTTCGTGAAATAGCCTTTGTGGAGAGAAGAGTTTTTCCTATTCTTGGCACATCTTTCAGGGAGACGAGACACTGTCTGACTTAGCAACTGCTGCTGCTGCTGGCTGTTTTTGTTAAGATGCAGAGCTAGTGTAGTAACTCATGAGTGGAAAAACAAAACCTGAGTGAGAGCTGTCCTTCAGTAGCTCTGTGGTAAGGGCTAGGTTGCATGCCATTAAATTAAACTGGTAATTTGCTATTTCCCAAGTGCCCTTTGCCCTTGAAGGAAATTGTCTGGGGAAACCTTTACTTTCAATTCCTTCTTGCGGCTTCTCTGCGCAACTAGGCATTCCCCTGTTATCTTCCCATATTAGTTATGAAAGCCCCAATTCCAAAGACTTAAAAGTACGAAGAAAGAGCAGCCCCGTCCAGAGCAGCCCATCTTCCCACCTCCCATACTCATAAACACCTCTGTATTTTCAGGATTCAGCTACAGTTTATTGGTCCACATCCAGCCCATCACCACCTCCAAGAACTGGTCTAGCGCTTCAACCTCATCTCTTGGTTCAGATGGAGTAGAGAGAGAAATCTGGTGTCATCTGCATGTTGGTGATACCAGATTTCCTGATGACAGCTTCCAGTGGTTTCTGGTAGATGTAGAATAGCATAGAGGGCAAGACCGTAGCCTACAGGACGCAACAGATGAACTTCCATGGAGCTGAACAGTCCCCCTCCCCCTTGGGTGAACAGGGGTTTTCCTGTGCAATGACTGGGCATGAAGTCAGACTGAAACAGTTTCAGACAATCTGTTTCCTTCATACATGCCTGAAGCTGGGCTACCACCACCTGTGCTAAGAGGATATTTGGCATTTCTGGGTTCAGAGAAATCATCTTAAAGAGGGGACCTGCCACCACCTCCTTCAAGACAGATGACACAGTACCTCTGTCTCCTCCAGTGAAGCATCACTCACTCCCAGGACCAACCCTTTGGCTAGCTCCAAGAAGTCGAAGTTGCCATGGGTCAGGAAGGCAGGTGGTCAGCTGTACTTCCCAACATAACCCCACTATATCCAAAGATCTTGGGGGAGTTGAGTTTTCAGAGAACACGGTTTTTTAATGAATCGTGCTCTCCACCTTCAAAAGATTTTGAGTTGAAATTCCATTTAATGTCAGTGCTGTGGAATTCTGTTTGCATCGGAATTTTGAAAATGAACAGTTTTGCTATTTTCCAGTATGAACTATATGAACCGTGTTAAATCTTGTCTGCTAAGCTTGGTATTTAGAATTTGTGGGTGATAGTCATTTATATCTACCCATGCGTGGAACAGTTTTCCCTTCGGTCTCTTGCGTGTGCCCCAAATCTATTCCAAAGAGTTATGGAACTCTCTGGAGCAGAGGCAGGAAAGTCTCATAACTTTGGATATAGGTATCAGAAAAAGATTTTTTCTTCTTTATTCAAGATAGGCTTTTTTGTTTAATTTGTTTAATATTGGCTAGAATCCGAATAATTGAGCAACTAATTCTGTACTGGGGAGGGGCAGTTGGACCTGTGTGTGGAATGTTTGATCTGGTGTGTGGGGCTGTTCGCTATTGAAATCTAAAAGTCCCACATTTCTGCACCTGATGATGACTGGCATTGTAGTCTGTTCTTAGTGAGAGGGCTGCATATATATCAGCCAAAGGTACTTAAATTTTTACACTGTCCTTGAGTGAGATCCTTCAGAATTGGCTCTCGGCCAATGATTATCATAGCTTCAGTTTTGTCATCATTTACTGGAAATTCAGGAAATTAAAGAGCACTTGTAAAGAGCTGCTTGTTACTGCTGACCAGTAATTCATCATATTAAAAATCAACATGCCATAAGCAGCAAAAGATTTCATTCAACCTCCTTATTTAACTTTTATTGACCAATGTGTTCTCTAGGCACTTCAGTTTGTCATTTTGAACATGGGTTTATTGGTTCCTTTTATTTATTTATTTATTTTGCCAAATTATTTTGTGCTTGTGTGCTCAAACAATACCCCAGGGTATCTGGTTTCCTGGACAGCATTATATACTTCTTGTTGAGAATGCAAGTCCAGAGACTCCTCAAGAACATAGGAAGTTTTACATTTGAGTGTACACCTTTTATTGGTGATGACTGACTTGGGTTCCCCAAATTAATGCGGAATACGTTACAGTTGGAATTGGTAGGCTTGAGGGTAGGTTGAATCTGCAAAACTCTTTTGTGTCTAGGTCCTGTGGGCAAGGTGGGGAGCCTTTGTCAGCCTAAGGGTCATATTCCCTCATAGAAAAATTTTCAGAGGGCTGAATGCCTTTGGTGGGTTGGGCCACAGGTAAAACTGGAGAAAGCAATGGATGTGACTTCTGCCTTTGTACATCTGGCAACACTCCTGCCACTGCAAAATGTCAGAGGGCTGTGTCATTCAGATATGCCATGTGCATGCACACATACCGGTATATCCAAGCGAGGTGGAAACATAATCACTGTTCAATGACACATGCCAAGCCAGGCAAAAGTTCCTCCTCCTCCTCCTCCTCCTCCTCCTCCTCCTCCTCCTCCTCATAGAATCATAGAGTTGGAAGAGACCACAAGGGCCATCCAGTCCAACCCCCTGCCAAGCAGGAAACACCATCAAAGCATTCCTGACAGGTGGCTGTCAAGCCTCTGCTTAAAGACCTCCAAAGAAGGAGACTCCACCACACTCCTTGGTAGCAAATTCCACTGTTGAACAGCTCTCACTGTCAGGAAGTTCTTCCTAATGTTTAGGTGGAATCTTCTTTCTTGTAGTTTGAATCCATTGCTCCGTGTCCGCTTCTCTGGAGCAGCAGAAAACAACCTTTCACCCTCCTCTATATGACATCCTTTTATATATTTGAATATATCATATCACCCCTTAACCTTCTCTTCTCCAGGCTAAACATACCCAGCTCCCTAAGCCGTTCCTCATTAGGCATCGTTTCCAGGTCTTTGACCATTTTGGTTGCCCTCTCCTGGACACATTCCAGCTTGTCAGTATCCTTCTTGAACTGTGGTGCCTAGAACTGGACACAGTATTACAAGCGAGGTCTGACCAGAGTGGAATACAGTGGTAATATTACTTCCCTTGATCTAGATGCCGCCGCCTCCTCCTTCATACCTCCCCCACCTGACTGGGTTGCCCCAGCTACTCTGGGCAGCTTCCAACATATATAAAAACATAATAAAACATGCCCTTATACAGGGCTGCCTTCAGATGTCTTCTAAAGGTCATATAGTTACTCATCTCCTTGACATCTGATGGGACGGTGTTCCACAGGGCGGGCGCCACCACTGAGAAGGCCCTCTGCCTGATTCCCTGTAGCTTCACTTCTTACAGAGAGGGAGATTCTCACTGCTGGATCTCATTGTGCGGGCTGGACGATGGGGGTAGAGACGCTCCTTCAGGTTTACTGGGCCGAGGCCATTTAGGGCTTTAAAAGTCACCACCAACCCATTGAATTGTGCTCGAAAATGTACTGGGAGCCAGTGTAGGTCTTTCAGGACCAATGTTATATTGTCCCGGCAGCTGCTCCCAGTCACCAGTGACAGTGCAGAGCAGGACTTGTGAGGCTTGTGGCCTGGGGAGACACCCCCCCCCAAGAACTGTTATGGAGGGGCCTGGAGGGGCACATCTAGGTCTGAGGTTCCCCACCTCTGTTCTAGGATATATATGCCTGTTGAAAATATGATTTAAATCAAACTGATATAAATCATGATTTAAATCACTAGTCAGTAAGGCTTGATTTAAATCACTGTTTTCTACATAAAGACTAATTCTTGCTTAAATAAAGCATTTTATTTTTTTTTAAAAAAATCCGATTTAAATTTAAAAAATCTGATTTTTAAAAAAAATTTTTTAAAAAAAAAATCATTGATTTTTATCCACCCTGATTTGCATCCTGTCAGTTCTTGTTGCTCTTCACATGTGGCCTGACAGACACTGGTATACAATACTCATAGAGGCTTGGCAAAATTGTAATTCTGAAAGGAAGGCAAGTAAGGGAGGAGTTGAAATGAACCAAAGGAAAATTCTCCAACCCCCTGCCCAGCCAGCCTCCACAAATAAACCTACACACCACTGTAATTACCCGACAGGAGATAACATTGTACACATTTATATTTTTGCATCACTAAGCATATGCCATAAATATTTATATAGGGGTTCATAAATTATATAAAATCTTTGGAAATGCTCTTGATAATCATGAAACAGAGCTTTCGAGATGTATAGCAGAATTTGTTTCCTGCAGCTTCAGCACCGCTTTTGACCTGTGTTAACATGTCTTCTAGAGGTAGCACATCTTCTGTTTTGATCTCGCTCCCTCTCCCTCTGTGGCCCACCTCTCTTTCCGATTGTGCCACCATGCTGCTGTAGAACAGCAGGAGAAAGGGGAACTTGGGGAGTGAGTTGCAAGTAAGTTAATTTTGCCCTCTTACACTTCGGCACACACATGTCCGCAGGCAGGCCTGCACGCTCTCTTCCGCTCCCTCGCTCCTTTCCTCCCCTTTGGGGAACAGGCAGAGAGGGAAATCCTGGTTTGTTTTTCCACATGACTGGGAAACAATCGCTCTTTCCACATGGACCCCTTCTCCCATTCCTGGGAAAACAGCAGGGAATATTTGCATAATCGTCTTTAGTACTATTGTGGGCGGGCTCTGGGTGCCAGTGTGGAGGAGCAGACTGGCCACCTGTCCAGAACAAATGAACTTAGCCTTTGTGCAACATTTATCTCTGTTTCCACAGTGTTATTTCTGCGTAATGAATAACTTGATTAAAATATTATAAAACTAATCACTCAGTAAATGCCTGTGTTGGGTTTTTAATCCCCCCTTTCAAGGGAGCGAAGGAATTTCCTACTTCTGTGCTAGCACAATGATATTTTGAAGGTCCTCTCTGACATAGTTTTATAACTGCCTTTGTGAAATTATCCTTATGAATATTAATTAGGGGTGTGGGAATTGTGGGGGGGGGGAGAGAAGAAACCCCTCCAAACTTCAAAATGTTTTCTATAAATTAAGTGTTGTCCAGGATTCACTAATGGGCCAGTTCACCTATGCAGAGCAATTTAATAATAATAATAATAATAATAATAATAATAATAATAATAGAAAATGGGAAAAGAGAAAGTTGCTGGTAACCAATTATGGAAGATGATAAACTTCACTGATACTTCATTGCAGGAAGTAATTCTGTAACCTCAGAAAATGCTGGATATGAATATAATTTCTATTTAGCAAATAGAAATAAAAAATACCTACTACCCGGTAAATGCATCCATTTATTTATTTATTTTAACCTCATTGTAAGAGGCATGTGTAATGTTCCCCAGGTGCTTATTTGGCTAAGAAAGTGGGCTTATGAAGCTAGATCCGTTTGTACCTCTTTATAAAATGTAATCTATTGAGGGACCCAGGTGGCGCTGTGGGTTAAACCACTGAGCCTAGGGCTTGCTGATCAGAAGGTCGGCAGTTCGAATCCCTGCCACGGGGTGAGCTCCCGTTGCTCGGTCCCAGCTCCTGCCCACCTAGCAGTTCGAAAGCATGTCAAAGTGCAAGTAGATAAATAGGGACCGCTCCAGCGGGAAGGTAAACGGCGTTTCCGTGCGCTGCCCTGGTTCGCCAGAAGCAGCTTTGTCATGCTGGCCACATGACCCGGAAGCTGTCTATGGACAAACGCCGGCTCCCTCGGCCTATAGAGCGAGATGAGCGCCGCAACCCCAGAGTCGGACACGACTGGACCTGATGGTCAGGGGTCCCTTTACCTTTACCTTTAATATTTAATGTTAGTTGCTTGTGCTGTGTGTGTGTTTTGTTTTGTTTACTGTGGGGGGCACATTAAAATAGAAACTATACCATTTGGCTGTATGGATTTCCACCGCATCATTCTGACCTTTCTATGTAGCCCCTGTTTGGTTTAGTCATTAACCCTCTTAAGAATGATAAAATGCTGCTGATCTTCGAAGCTGAATAACTGCATTACTTATTGCCAAACTATATTAAGACATCAAGTTGAAATCCAAATACAAGGACTGTTTATATTTAAAGAGGTATACTATAATATTTCTAGCCATCCGTTTCTCTCGCATCAATATACTTTTATCTATGTGTACATAGATTAAATGTAATAAATGTGTAGATAGATAAAATGTAATAAGGGACATGAGTGGTGCTGTGGGTTAAACCACAGAGCCTAGGGCTTGGCGATCAGAAGGTTGGCGTTTCAAATCCCCGCAATGGGGTGAGCTCCCGTTGCTCGGTCCCTGCTCCTGCCCACCTAGCAGTTCGAAGTAGATAAATAGGTACCGCTCCGGCAGGAAGGTAAACGGCGTTTCCATGCGCTGCTCTGGTTCGCCAGAAGTGGCTTAGTCATGCTGGCCACATGACCTGGAAGCTGTCTGCAGACAAACCCTGGCTCCCTCGGCCTATAGAGCGAGATAAGCGCCGCAACCCCAGAGTCGGACACAACTGGACCTAACGGTCAGGGGTCCCTTTACCTTTTTATGTGTACATGTACATGCACACATAACACCCAGTATGTACGAATTAATTCATGTCACTAGATTACACTCGATAGCTGACTTCCTGACTATGAACTGACTTCATTAGAAAGTATATTTGAGAAGCTCTTGAAAGGACACAAAAGTTGTCTGATGCATGATGTTTTTTGTCACCGCTTCCTGATGTAATTGCAGACCGATTATGCATTGATGTGTCTCAGGTTAGTACACTTTTATGATAAGGCAGCTTTTTAAGAGCTGCCTTTTGTACTTGGATAATGAAGGGTTTGCAGTAGCATAAGCAATTGTTTGACATGGTTACTACAAATGGTACAATGTCTCCCACTTAATGCCACTTTTTCCGATAAGATTGCTTCATGAATGTTTCAATATAACATCTCTTTCTGGGATATAGATTTTTGTCCTTTTTCTGGCCTGGAATAATAGAGCATCCAAGCTGTGGTCGTTAGAGATGCAGCAGATAAAAATATAGGGGGTCTTTGTATTATACTAGGATTCAGGCCAAAGAGTTGCATACTGGACCTGACAATGATCAGGATGGCACACTTTTGGCAGGCAGGGGAAAATATTACTGAGAGAGCCAAGCCAAGCCGCGTTTTAAGACTGCAGTGAGCGAACAGCTGCGCTGCTGTTCGCTCGCTTCAGTCTTAAAACACGGCGCCGCAGCTCCGGGAGGGAGGGAGGGGGCCATGGGATCGTGCCCGACATCGGCCCCCTCCCGCCCGGCAACGCGGCGCCGCGCGGCTCCAGGAGGGCTTACCTTTTCGCTGCGGTCGGGAGGGATGTTGTCCGCGTCTGCCATTTTGGATCGACTGCGCATGTCTGGACATGCGCAGACATGCACAGTCGATCCAAAATGGCGGACGCGGACAACACCCCTCCCGACCACAGCGAAAAGGTAAGCCGGCTTACAGTGGTACCTCGCCAGACGAATTCGTCTTGCGAAAAACAGGCATAGACGAATTCGTCTCGCGAGTCAACTAAAAACTCGCAAAACCCTTTCGTTTTGCAAGTTTTTCGTTGTGCGAGGCATTCGTCTTGCCACTGTACAAGCATTTTATTTAGGAATTTCTTCAGCAGAAGAACTTCTCTTCTCTTATGGTACATATGTTTTGGTTGTTTCCATTTTTTGAGATTTGAGAGTTGCTCTGTGTTGCTTTAGGAATGCTTCTGCTTTTATGAAGGCGGTACTTTCTGGTGTGGTTTAATAATTTTTGTGAATTTATTTTGTATCTTGTATTGTTGCAAGGCGCTTTTGAGGGTTTTTTGTGGGGGGGAAGTAAGATGCAAGTTTTAAAAATAGATATAGTTAAGTAAACAATGACAACTGGGGACTGGCTGGCACATAAGTGAATACGTAATATCTATGTTTGTCTTTAAGGTGGCACAAGACTCCTAGTTTATTTGCCACAGTGGAATAACCTCAATATTCTATTCCGGAAACGGTTACAAATTGTTAGATTACTTCCCCAAAAGCTAAAAACCTGTCTACCTGGCGTGCACACATTCAGGGACTAGAAAAATCTGAAAGCGGTCAATGAGTATGTCTCCCTTGAGTACCCTGAAGACATAAGAGATTTTCATGATATCTAAAAATCTGACATTTCCTGATGTTTTGCATGAGGAATGACTAATTTCCTGAGCCTGGATGGCTGAATTTCTCCCACCTCTGTCATGATGATATTACCCTCTCTCCCCAGCAGCTTTTCCAGGAAGATCCTGTTCTCCCAGACTCAGTACGCTTACAGTTCATATAATCATATAATCATAAAACTGTAGAGTTGGAAGGGACTCCAAGGGTCATCTAGTCCAACCCCCAGCAATGCAAGAATCTTTTTCCTAACGTTGCGCTTGAACCCATGACCCTGAGGTTAAGAGCCTCATGCTCAACCAGTAGAGCTATCACAGTTGGTTTAGCCAAGGACCATCAGATTAAAAACTATGCCAGGATTCTAAAAGTAGAAGCCGTGTACATGTATGCATGCTGGTTTCAATCCAGGAGGCACTCTTTTTCTTTACAAAATGAAATTTACCCCAGAGGCCTTGAGATAATCTCTCGTTTTTGAATGGGAGAAGTGTCCTTTAAGGTGAGTGAGCACATGACTGTTCTTTGACTCTGCCACCCCAGATTAGACTTTAGCCCTCTTGGTTCTTGATGGGAGGGGGCCGTGTCAGGTAAGAAGCGATGCAGCTTGCTCTCCTATTCTGGGCTACAGAGGGATGGCAGGGGCCAAGGTAACCCAGAAAGATGTGTAATGTGGCCCTTGGGCCTGAAGGTTACCTACCCTGGGACCTTAGGGTGAAGGACGGGTACAAAATATAAACATATTCATAATCCCTGGTTTAGTTGTCTTTTAGGCTTGCTTCTGTTATTAAACCAAACGCCAAGCACAGAGCAAGCCAATATTTCCAATAGCAGCCATGAATGTGCCTGTTTTCAGAATGCAAGCTTAAGCTGTGCAAGTGTGTTCTGCTGTAAAACTAGATTTTGTAAAAGGCGAAAGATTTATGCAATCCGAAGAGAATGAAAATGATATATAGGTGGTATTTAACTCCGAGCAGATTAGCAAAGAAGTATAAATCTGAATCTGATGTGCGTTGGAAATGCAAAGAAGTAGAAGGAACATTTTGGCATATGTGGTGGGCATGCAGAATAGTCAAAGAATATTGGGAAACGATACGCAATGAGATGAAAACAATGTTTTAAAGAACATTCCACCCCAAACCAGAGGCATTCCTTTTAGGAATGGTGCAGACAGAGGTACCCAGGAGTCAGAAAAACTTATTTATGTATGCAACTACAGCAGCTCGGATTTTGTTAGCCGAAAAATGGAGGGTGAGAGGGGTCCCTAAGAAGGAGGAATGGCAACTTAAAATTATACAGTATGCAGAGTTAGCAGGCCTAACAAGCAGATTAAGAGAGCAAGAAGATCAAGTATATGAAGAGGAGTGGAAAATCTTTGTGGAATATTTGGAAAATAATTGTAAACAAGTGAAAATGCTAGCAGGATTGAGGGAAATTAAATGGGGTTTTTTCAGTATATGCAGAAATTATGGGAACATTAAAAAAACATGGAAGGGGAAGAAGGGAAGTAGATGAATGTGGATATTTAATGGTAGAAATGTATATTCGAAAACTTTAATAAAAAATTATTTTAAAAAACTAGAGTTTGGAAGCATTGTTTTCTAGACATCTTAAACAAAAAGTACCTAAGTACTTTCAAAATAATGCAAACTTGGTTAGGCGATGAAGTAGATAGCCCAACACTGATGGGTTAAATTTGACATCCATATGGAAAAAATAAAGTAAGGAAATCCACGGTTAGAGCAGGGTGTTGCACTTGTGGAAAGCTTGGTGGTATCACCCTTTCAGCTGTTGCTTTTTATGCCATTTAATTGTAAGGTCAGCTTTCTTAAAAAGCACCTTATGGTCAGTTCAGTATGTGAGTAAAATGTAAGTTACCGTATTTTGATTTGTTTTTGCAGTTAGAGCAGAGTGCTGCTGACTTTGCAACTTGAAATGATAAATATTTTCAGACACATTTTTCCTCTGCCAGTATTTTGACACCTAACAATTCTATATCCTGGGGTGTTAAAGCTCGTTACCTTTGGAACTGGAATGCAAACACATCTGCAGTGATTACAAGTCTATCAGGTATTCAGTAATGTAGGAAAAACAAAGGAGGCATTTTCTATTTTAAGAGAACCTCAGGGTTGCATTGGCCACAGCTCTTTTAAAAGGAATCTTTTTAAAGTTGCTCAACTCTCGCTTTATACTGACATAGCTCAAATACTTAAGCTGTTACAGTGTGTTTTTATAAGCATGTCCTCTAATCATGTGTGAGATGAAGGGAGCTTTTAAGGGAGCCTTTAAATACATTTTAAATTTGTTTCAGTGGAATTGGGGGAGAAACACTTGGGTTTTAGGGGGTGTATGAGATGCCTTCACACCGTTGCTTAGACATATTTGTCTAGAAAGAGCACAGATTAGAAAAAGCACAAATAAGAAGGAGTCAGTATGTTAAATATCAGAGTCAAGAAATAAGTGAAAATCTTACACCAATGGTTAAGCACAAACTCCAGCTAATCCTGTGTAAAGCTCCAATTGGGTATACCCAAAACAAGCATATAAACATCTGGCAAAATGACAAGGTGTCCGCCTTTACTACCTGAATACCACCATCTTTTTGGTAATATGTTGGCTTGGTTAACACACACACCCTTTCCACATAGTATTGATTTGTGATATGACCACTTTAAGGTATGGCATGAGAGGCTGGGTGTTAGGATATCAGTTCTCCCCCAGTGTGAGGAGGAACCATCCTTTCCCTGGCAATGGTTCTAGGATGATTTGATGGGCATCCACATCAAAGATGGTTCTGATGCTTTCTAATGTCCTGAATCCCCACACTGAGCAGCTACCAACCTATAAAGCATGGAGTACCAAAAGGAGAAAGCTGCTTTTTGTAGCATTAGGCTCACATTCTTCTTCCGTTTCCTATGTAGTTGCTCAACAATACCTGTATCTGCAGTTGGACTTCAAATCAATATACTTCCCCCTTTTTACTTGCTCCTTTAAAAGGGGGGGCAATGTATGTCACAGCAAATGATCCATTGATTGGTGGGCTACTTAAAAATGAGGCTGCAGTTTAGATTTAATTTTAAATTGTATTTTAATCTGTATTTTAATGAATTGTTTTATGTTTTTGTTGTGATTTTATTGGTGTTAGCTGCCCTGAGCCCGGTTTGGCAGGGAAGGGCGGGGTATAAATAAAAATTTATTATTATTATTATTATTATTATTATTATTATTATTATTATTATTATTAAAGCAGGGGTCAGCAAACTTTTTCAGCAGGCGGCCGGTCCACTGTCCCTCAGACCTTGTGGGGGGCTGGACTGTATTTTGGGGGGGGGGGTGAACGAATTTGTATGTCCCTCAAACAACCCAGAGATGCATGTTAAATAAAAGGACACATTCTACTCATGTAAAAACACACTGATTCCCAGACTGTCTACGGGCCGGATTTAGAAAGCGATTGGGCCGGATCCGGCCCCTGGGCCTTAGTTTGCCTACCCATGATCTAAATGGGTTGTTTTGGAGGATTTGAGAGACTTTCTATGAAAGGATGACCAGCAAACATCAGCCAAGCAAGAAGGCTGGCAGAAAAGAAAGCTAGGAAAGTCAGTGTTAAAAAGAAATGTAAAATACCATGCTGATGAAAAACAGAAGCTAAAGGTTCCTTTCACAGGCTAGCAGCAAGTCTTCTCTGAAGGCAGAAGTGGTTGAGCCATCTAAAGGGTGGGAGCTCAGCTGAATAGGATGGAAGAAGGAATGATTCAATATTCTCAACAAAGTCTCCCTCACCACAGCTCAGTCCCCTGATCCTGACACATCCTTCTGGGAAACTGCACTTAATCTTTCCCCCTTTTTTGGTGGTAAAGTAGTTTTCATTTAATTTAAACTAGAATTTAATTTAAGACAGAATAGACTTCCATTCTCATCCGGGTGGGGGTTCTGAGGTGCCTGGAGGAAGGATGAATTCTGAGGCAGTTGAAAAGTGTGGAAAAGTAAAGGGACTGATGACTTGATTAGGGATTACCCGGTAATACTCAACGTGTGTCATGTTCTCTGTCTGGCCTCAGTTTCCCATCTGGCATTGCCTGGGGACCTGTAGTCGTCTGCTGCAGGTTCCATCCAGGCCAGAAGATGTGACTTTACCAGAGTCCCTAGATGTGGAGGGCGCCCCCTGGCGTGTTCCTTGCCCTTGCACGCTAAGAGCCAGGGACTGCAAAATTGGGCAATGGCCCTTAGCTGGAGTGGGATTAACTGCAGGTCCAGACTAGCCAGCTTTCAGAAGACAACAGCTCTCTTTGGGGAGTTCTAGCCAACACCTGCCACAGTTTCCTTTGTATCTACTACCTTGCCTGTTGTGATCTGGCATAGTCCATTTTCACTTTGCGCCATGTCACTCCATCAATGAAAGGACTCTAGACAGTGCTGATTGGATTGCCTCCATTTGCATGCTTGCTGACACTCTCAAAGAAACCCTAAAAGATTACAGAGGCCAGAATTACCCTTGCAGAAGCCATGCTGTTTCTGCCTTGGCAAGGCACATTCTTCCATTTGCTTCCTGGGTCCATCCTTAATCATGCTTTCCACCCATTTTCCTGGAGCAGACATTAAGATAACCAGCTGGTAGTTTCTTGGATGCCCTCTGGGTCCCTTTTTCAGAAGGGTATTACAATGCCCACTTTCCAGTCCTCTGGTCCAGAAGGTGATCTTAAAGACAAGTTACTCCCCCCCCCTTTATTATTTTTTTAAAGATCACCATTTTCACATTTTAGGACTTTGAGAACTCTTCTGTGGTTGCCACCCAGACCCAGGTTTTAATTTGCCAGCAAAGCCTAGAACTTCATCTCTTGTCACCACTCCTTGCCTCAGTTCCTCCTTCCTGAGAAAGTTCAAGCCCAGGAGTATTATTGTTGATGAGAGGCTGGCACTGAGACAGTGGCTCACCGTCCTAAAGTCACTCTCTGTTCATGGTTGAGGTGCTATTTGAACCAGGGACTTGGTAACCTGTGTCTCTGTTGCTACACTAAACCTGTTGTGGGAGAATGGGGCCCCACATGCATGTAGCACATAGAGATCAGAGCTCCCCTGGACCAGTCCAGGGTAAAGGTAAAGGGACCCCTGATCGTTAGGTCCAGTCGTGGACGACTCTGGGGTTGCGGTGCTCATCTCGCTTTACTGGCCGAGGGAGCTGGCGTACAGCTTCCGGGTCATATGGCCAGCATGACTAAGCCGCTTCTGGTGAACTAGAGCAGCTCACGGAAACGCCATTTACCTTCCCGCCGGAGCAGTACCTATTTATCTACTTGCACTCTGGCGTGCTTTCAAACTGCTAGGTTGGCAGGAGCAGGGACCGAGCAATGGGAGCGCACCCCGTTGCGGGGATTCGAACCACCGACCTTCTGATCGGCAAGCCCTAGGCTCTGTGGTTTAACCCACAGCGCCACCCACGTCCCATCCAGTCAAGGGTACTGTTAACCAAACCAAGAAATAACCATTAATTTGGCTAGCTTGTATGTACTGTGTGATACGGCAAAGTGTTCAGCATTTCATGATAGGTATTTATCACTGGACTTTGGAACAGCACACACAGTTGCAGCAATACCCTCATTTAATACAATGCAAAGAGAAGACAAAGCAAAAAAAAAAAAAATCCACCCACTTTTATATTTGTTTATGGCTATTATAGAAGCAGTGTGTTGCAGAAAAGGATATCCGGAAAAGAAGTATGAAAAAAAAACTTCTTTATTTTGCACTGTAAATGTTATGTGAGAGATCTGGAGCACTTTATAATAAACTTTAAAAGGTTTCCCCGTGGAAGGCGCAAGGCCAAATGTATCAGATTTATAGTAGTTGACAGCATGGCTATTTTCCAAGTCTTGTTCAATGACCTTCCCGCTGCCCCCCTGGAGAGGGGCTTGTTTTCCTCACACTACCATCAAAGCTAACTCCCCCCTTCATATGCTTTAATAAAAGAAATAATTGCATTTGGAACCACAGCATGGTTCACCTGTTCCATTTTCATAACCCATATTTGGACTTGTTTGTGTTTTTAAAAGAACTGCCCGCATGGCTGGATTGGGTAGAGCAACAGTACAACTCTCTCACCAATTCTGCCCCTGGCATTCACAAACTGAGAGTGGCTTCATGTGGTACCATCCCTTTTGAACCCAGGTGCAGCTATGAATGGACTTCCTTGGAAGTTGGTGGACTCGCCTTCCCTGGAGGTCTTTAAACGGAGCTTGGGTGGCCATTTGCCAGGGATTCCTTAGCTGTGATTCTTGCATCCGCAAGGGGTTGGACTAAATGACCCCTGGGCTTCCTTCCAGCTCTATCGTTCTCTATGTGCGCATAAAACAAAAGGGCCAGCCCGCGAACTTCTTAAGTGAGATCGTTGGAGCTCCAGTTCCTTTCCTTCTACCACCACCCCGTAACCCTTTCCTTTCATTACCTACCTTGGTCCTACTTGCAGAGAAATGGCGGGGAGCCTGGGAAGATAAGCTTGAAATCATAAAAGGCTGTGACAGGAGTGCTTCCCTTGGCAACAGCAGGTATGGCTGGAACCTCTGTAGGAGAACTCCAGGGTCCAGACTTGAGAGGCTCTCTTAAGAGTTTGGCTGTACAGTAAGCCTGTTCCTGGCAGTAGCAGTGCATCGAGTGGAGCAGTGCATCGAGTGGAGCAGTCTGGTGATACTGCTGCTTCAAGCACATTCCCCGACCCCATCTAATTAAACAGCTGTGTCAGTGTCAGGGGTGGCAGCCTTAGCACACAAGACACCTCTAGTTCTTGCACTGCCCCACTTCAGTGGGGATTGCATGTTCACCTGCATACAAATTTACTTTTGGCAGAAAGCTAAGATTCCTGGCATAACCTTTGCCTTCAATCCTTGTTAGTGACGCATGCTCACAGCCGTACAGCTACATGCAAAGGAATTCACAGCTAAGCATCAGTGCTTTGCTTTGTGTGTGTGTGTGTGTGTGTGTGTGTGTAAAGTTTGTTGTTATTATTATATTTTATAATGTACTGTATATAAATCAGAGAGAACGCTTATGAAGCACAAGTACTTTACTATTCCTTCAAAACAATGAAACCTCTAACCAATTGTACAGATAATTGTATGGTTTTTTGTGGTGCAGGATTTCATACTGTTGCATGAGTTCATACTGTAGTAGTTACTCTGTTGCAATAGCATCTGCAGTTATTTGCAAGGTTTTTTAAATATCCATTAGTAACTCATAATGGAGGAAACAGTATTGTAGTGTTTGGAGAGAGAGAAAACATTTCTTGAAGTTTTATCTTGGAATGTAGAATATTGTTACTTCAGTAGAAAGAAGGCATTGAAAGAAGCATATTTCCAGCTTCTTGCATAGTATTTGCAAAGTGGTGGTGGATTTGAAATTCACATTTACAGTATCTAGTGGACATCAGCCCAAAATTTTTGTGATAGGCAGCTTTATAAAATAGCCCCTTAAAAGAAAAATTAGTTAAGACTTTGATGAATAACTACAAAATTATGTAGTGGCTATAAATATACATGTAAATTCACTCACCTAGAACAAGAACATTTTTACAAAATGCATTAAGGTGGATTTGGAAAAGGAACTGCTAACCAGCAATTTGGTTGTGCTTATTATATCAGAATTGCTAGCTGTAAATTGGATAATGTTCAGTAAGCATCTCTTTCTCTTCATGATCTGTTTGCAGTTCTCATATTTTGGGATGATGTGCACCCCAAGCACATTTTGGAGCTTTCTATGGAATGTTGACATTTAAAAGTTGTTTTATTGTTTGTAATCTGTAAAATGTGGGATGCAGGTGGTGCTGTGTTCTAAACCACAGAGCCTAGGGCTTGCCGATCAGAAGGTTGGTGGTTCAAATCCCCGCGATGGGGTGAGCTCCCGTTGCTCAGTCCCTGCTCCTGCCAACCTAGCAGTTCGAAAGCATGTCAAAGTGCAAGTAGATAAATAGGTACCACTCTGGCGGGAAGGTAAACAGCATTTCCGTGTGCTGCTCTGGCTTTGCCAGAAGCGGCTTAGTCATGCTGGCCATATGACCTGGAAAGACTGTCTATGGACAAACGCCGACTCCCTCAGCCAGTAAAGCGAGATGAGCGCCACAACCCCAGAGTTTTACGTGACTAGACCTAACAGTCAGGGGTCCCTTTACCTTTACCTTTAATCTGTAAAATAAATGAATTGTATGTTTTTAATCGGTTGTGAGTTGCCTTGGAAGGATTTAGTCCTAGAAAGGAAAAGACAATAAAATATCTACTTTTTATTTTTAAAACTTGCCTAGAGAGTTTTGGAGAAAGCTTAGGGCTTAGAATATTGCCAGTGCCCTGCATTTGCCCTTGAGAGTGTTCACTATAGCTCTGACGTGATGCTCACTTCTTTGAACAATTTGACCACCATATAATTCAAGATTGTCAATTGACTAGAGCAGGCAGCCTGGTCTATTTCTGTGCCTTTTAACAACAAATTGTTCTGTGAAAATCACCAGGTGAATCTTTTAATGGCATTATTATCAACTAATAGCTTCAGCTAAAGACACAAGAGCAGACGCTTGTCCGAAAGTTGGCAAACCTTGCTTTTCCATATTCTCCCCTGCAAATTCCACCAGGTTTTCTTTAATTCTGGGAAATGGGAAATTTTTGTGGATAAGGTTTAACCATTTGAAACATTAAATAGTTCGGAACTGTTTCCCATTTTGCCAGAGCATGCAAATGCAGGGAGGAAAACCAGAAAGAATATGGGTGTTGGTGCTACAGGAGGACAACAATAAAAACCTATATGGCCATGCTCTTTTGTATTCTGCAGTGGGGTTAAGTGATCTCTGAATATATTTAAAGATGGCCTGGGTATGGAGTCCTTAACAGGTGCAGCAGGTACTTCTGTCTGTGATAAAATTGCTAAGTGCACTGAAGCAGCTCAACTAGGCTAGGGCAGAGCATTCTGCAATTTAAATTCCAGTCAGAGGATGGCTTGGTTGCATCAAACAAAATGCATTATCTGGACCAGATAATTTTTCCTTAACAGTGGGGAAGGTTCATCACTAGTTTCTCATCTTCTCTCAGCTTAGCCTTATTAGGCTGTAAAGGTGGAATATAAAAGCACAGGCTAGAAATAGGAGAGCTCACTAATTGCATAGGAGGATATTTTCAGAGGAGCTGGCCTTTGGTACTCTTAACTTTCTACTTGACAGATGCATTGATCTTCAGCTTCCTCTCCCTCTTTTCCTTTGCAATAGTATCTTACGTGAAAGTTTAAGAATAATATCAGAGTACTATGCATGTTGTTGTTGTTCAGTGGAGAGGAACAAATATATTTTCCTATGACCAGTATAGAAGAGACCCATGATTTCTTCTGCTATGAGTTTATAAAACCTTTATCTGTCCATTGAAAAGAAAAAAAGGTGGGGCAAGATAAGAAATAAAAAGCTGAGTTTAAACACATGCACATCATTTGTGCCTATGTGGACATCACTCCCTGCTCCTAAGCCTGGCAACAGAGTGGAGAGGGTGAGAGAGGAAAGGGAGCTGGGGAGCATGTGAGCGCAGTGAAGGTGCAATGGTAATGCCCATCAACTGGGGGAGGGCACCCTAAAATATTTTATTGGGGGGAGGCAAAGAGCCCTAGGCCCCTAGGTGTCCTTGCCCACAATGGCTTCCAATGAGCTGGGGAAGAGCCCTAGCCCAAGCAGAGAGGCTGCAACTGCAGAAATTATCCCTGGAGTCAGGTCTAAAGAGGAATTATTTGGGGGGGGGGACACACCAAAGTGTTAAAGGATAAAAAAACCCTCCTCTTTATCCTGCCTGTCTTCTTTCCATTTTTCAAAGGCTTTTCACAGGTCTCATCTTGTTAATTATATATTCATGTGAGTATCTAAATGCAAATGATGTGACCGCTTGCTGCTCTGCCATTACAATTTCTCCATTTGCTTTTTTCAACAATCTAGGAATTGCCTTGCAGGCAAGCAAGCAGGCCATGGACTGTTTCTCCAAAGCTTGTTTTGTTTTGCCAACATCTGCAGTGAGGTAGCCAAGCACACCATGGTTAAGCGAGGCTGCTGGCTTCACACCAATGCCAAACCATAGTTGGAAAACGCCATGGTTCAAAAGCCAACAGTGAACAGTGGCTTCACATCATAGTTTATTTCCAGAAGAGAAACCAGGATTAGTTTGTAGGGCTTGATTTGGACATTTAAACAAACCACACCACATTTTGGCTAAATAAACCAGTGGCTTAGTGTAGTTACGTGTGAACCAGGCCTGTGTGAAATGCTGGTCATAACTTAGGCTAGTGCGGCTGAAGAATATGATACAGTACATATTCTCCAGCATTTGTGGGGATGGAGGATATTCTTGTCAGGACCATGATGAGGAGGAAAGGGTTAAATCTACATGTAGCATTTGAATTGCAGGGCAATATGTATCTAGCACAAGGTATTTAAGATTCTAAAAACAACGAATTAACATACTCAGGCATATACAGTATCAAGGATCTCATATATCTTTGAAAATTACCTTCCACTGAGTATTATGTGAGCAAACCCTCAGATTGAAATATTAGGGGGTCCAAAGGTTAGGCAACAGCACCTTTTAATTTCTAGATAGGAATAAAATCCCCCCCCCACCCCAGATTTTTTAGCCCGAATCTTTACAGTTGGACTAATTGGCATATGTACAATAATGGGATTTTGCCTTCATTTAAATATTGCAACCACGACTGTTTGAATTAAAAGGTTGCCAAGTGACCCACAAGCAAGTACTGAGCGCACTCCTAAGCCTCATGCTCTATGTAACTGTGCCAAAGGTTAAACTATTGGTAGATTTCCCAGTTGGAGCCAAACAGTGATGGTCTTTGTCTTGGGGACCTTTTGAGAGGAGAAGCAGCAAGTGTCCTTGAGAACAGAACAAGGAGGACCTTATATTATACATTTACTGCAAATACAAACCCACTGTACTAGTCTTCACTGGAAGAGAGATGCTTTTGCTGCCATTTATGGCTACGTATGTGAAATCCCACCCACCACCTCAAAAAATGTGCAGGCCTTTTAACAATTTGGGCGAATGACAGAGTTTTTATCTAGGTTCAGTAGTGCACAGTATTAGCTGGGTATTGGTAAAATCACAATACAGTATGATCTTTTCCACCCTGTTGAAAGAGATCATGATTGGTCTCGCAGTACTTCAGTTGCATTCATGCCCACAGTAGTTGTGATAGTAATTTTCTGGGGTCTGCCACATCTAAGCCCCTTGGTCTTTCTACTGTACCATATTGGCTCCATGTCATCTCCCCAATTCCTTGGCAACATTCCCACAAACCACTAAAAAAATTGGTCAGACAACCATGGCACAGAGTTGTGGAGGGAAATGTATTTTTAAAAATCCAGAATTCTTTATTACATTAAAATAAACACTATATTTACAAACAACCCAGTAATAAATCCTTAATAGGCCAGTCCTGTACAGTATATTTTAATGTAAGTCAAACACATTTCAACAGAACGTCTTCAACAGTCGCCTAATATAACATCAGAAAAACTAAACAAAACTGTTTTTAAAGGAACTTAAGGTCAGAATAAGCAACCATGCATAAAAAACAGGATAATAATATTCACCACTAAAGAGTCAAAGAAGGGGGAAGTTAAACGTTTACTTCAAATTTCCATTATAAGCAGCCTTCCTGGATAAACTGAAAAATTTCAATGATCACTCATTAAATTAATTTTAAAATCTGCATTCACAAATCCAAAGCCACAAAAATTAATCTCTGCAAAACTTATTGAAGTATTATTTATGGATACAATATTTTGCAGACCAATTGTTATAACCTACAACCAAATTTAACTTCATTCAAGCCTTTGGTGTGTGTATACGTGAAACCTTTTCCTGCTTCAGCCATAAGTACTTTATATAAAAGCTGTGTTACCTAATAGCCATACACTACCTTAAAAGGCATAAAGGATTTCACATAAACTGTAATTCTTTTATTGAAATAGTTGGATTTCTTTTACACAGATCACTAATAGTAATAAAATACTGTTAAATACACAGGTAAAATCTCTCTGCAAGGTTACCAACTTCATTGAAATTGACAGCAAAAAGCAGTCTTGGGAGTGACAGGCATAAACACAAGCCACTTTGGGGCATAGGCTTTTCATGAAACAAATGCAGCAACACAAGCTTTCATGCTACCAGTATTTAACTCCTGTCGTGAATGTGCACCGTGAAGCACCTTAGTAGCCGTCAGTGCTGTGATCCATGAGGGGATGCTGTGCCATTCTTTGAGGGTGTATATGGGTCTTGGGTTGCTGGTCCTGTTGGGATTTCAAATAGAGGGAATTCAACACCTCCTGAAAAACCACATTTAATATTTTGGAGAAATGCCAAGAGTCCAAATTCATTTGTAAATAATTCTCTCTCTCCCTCTCTCTCTCTCTCTTTTAAACAGGGCATTCAGAAATTGGCTAGTCAGTACTTAAAGAAAGAGTGGCCTGGAATAAAAGCTGAGGATCGACATGACTTCAGGTAATTTCAGCAAGTTCACATGCATTGCTGACGGCATTCCGTGCATAAGATCAAATGCTCTTTATTTTCTTACAGGTATTGTATATGGACTTGGATCCCAACTTGGTTTCTGTGGGTAGGAGCCATCCCCAGAGCAGAATTCTGGAGCAAAGGATGCCCCTGCTGGTGGAAGCAGGGACAACTTTCACTAATTCCCCCTTCCCCCTGCAACACTTGCATCCTTGGAAAACCTGCTCCAGATTTTTGTGACCCTCCAGAATAGTGGGAGGAGCTGTGGCGTGGGGCAGGAATTGAAGAACTTCTCTCCTGCCCCCTCCATCCCCATTCTGTCAGCCAAGTCTCTGCTGGATCAAAACCTTTTGTGCATTGAATGAGCCCTTTGTCAGAGGCTAAATTTGAATTGAAGCTATTGAAATTATGAAGTTCCATGGCTCATAAAGTTCTGGGCCTAATTCAGAGTGCTGGTTTTGGCCCAGAAAGCCTTAAATGGCTCAGGGCTGCAGTACCTCAAAGGCTGCCTCTCCTCATATGAACTGACCTGGACCCTGTGATCATCATCTGAGGCTCTTTTTTTTGAGGGCTCTCGGTGAAGTCCAGAGGGCAGCAAAACAAGAACGGGCCTTTTCTGTGTTGGCTCCCTGCTTGTGGGATGCTCACCCCACCCCCACCCCCCCACCCTGGGAGGCTCACTTGGCACCTTCGTTACATATCTTTAGTTGCCAGACAAAAACATTCTTTTTCTCCTAGGCCAGGGGTAGGCAACCGAAGGCTCGTGGGCCGGATGCGGCCCAATCACCTTCTCAAGCCGGCCCGCGGATGGTCTGGGAATCAGCGTGTTTTTACATGAGTAGTATGTGTCCTTTTATTTCAAATGCATCTCTGGGCATAGGAATTCATTCATATTTTTTTTCAAACTATAGTCCGGCCCACCACATGGTCTGAGGGACGGTGAACCGGCCCACGGCTGAAAAAGGTTGCTGACCCCTGGCCTAGGCCTTTGGCCAATTTAACAGTCTGTGGCCTTTTAAATTAGGAGGGTATTGTTTTGTAGGTTACTATGTTATGTATTTTTGTGTTTTTATATTGTAAACTGTCCTGTGATCCTCAGATGAATGGCAGTATAAAAAATAAGGGTGAGCAAATTTACATATGCTGTTGTGCTAAATGTGTCCCAGTTTCCAAATAAACAGTGCAACTTCAAGAAAGAAAAGAAAAGAAATAGATGTCGACCAGTAAAGCTTTTGTGATGGTGGATGTGAAAGAGCAGCTTGAATGAAACACTCCATTATTCTTTTTCACCTTTCTATCCTTTCTGTCTCTCATAAGCTTCCTCCATGGAAGCAACTTGCAGAAAAGTGGATCAAGAGTTTTCCCCATAATGCTGTATTACCTGGCCCAGGTGTGCAATGGTTACTTAAGGAACTAGGACAGCCATATGATGGTTTGAATATTACTGTAAAACTTGGAAGTCTCCAATATAATGTTCAAGTATAATATCCCTCTAACTTGTTCGTACTTAAATGAATCTGCTATGTTCGGTTCTGGTTGCCACATCTCAAAAACTATATTGCAGAGCTGAGAGAGGTTCAGAAAAGAGCAATCAGAATTATCGTAGGGTTGAAACAACTTCCCTGTAAGGAAAGGTTGCAGCTTTTTAGTACAGGGGAAAAGGAAAATAAGATGTAGATACAGTAGTGGGTATATAAAAATAGACATATTTGTCCAGGAAAAGGCACAGTTGATGCTGCAGCTGAAGCTGCTGATGGGCACTCTTTACCATGAAGGCTCCTGGATCTCATGGGCAGAGATGGTTCCATGGGCACTGTCTCCTTCAAAGACCACACCTTTATGCAAGAATATGCCAAATACCCCCTGGATCCACCTGCTCATTCCTCCCCCACTCTTTCACAGATAAGCCAGGAAGGGCAAAGGTCAAGAGGGCAAGTCATGGGATGGACAGCCAGAATCGCTTTATCCCCATAGTCAGGCCTCAATATCTGAAACTGATTCCACAGACTCGAATAAGACACCTCACCAAAGACAGAATTGCGGCAGCATGGGGATGAGCGATTTGTCCTCAAATTGCCTAGCAAGCTTATCACAGCAGGCCTTTGATGGTTCCAACAGCCCATTAACTCAAGCAAGTGATACCAACCTTTCCTATCTCTCTCTCTCTCTTCTTTTTTCTTTTTGCATTTTAGGAGCATGTATCCAGTGTGGAAATCATTTCTTGAAGGCACAGTGCAAGTGGCTCAATCCAGACTCAATATCTGTGAAAATTACAAGAACCTAATTTCTGAACCTGCCAGGGCAGTCAAGTGTTTTAAAGAACAGCAGCTGAAGAAGGTATTGTCCTAACAGTTCATCAGATGTTTCAAACGTTTGTGTTCCTGGGTGCAGAATTTGGAGAGAGAGGAGTGAGTGGGAGATGCACCCCCCACCAAGGTTATTTTGTTAAGTGCGTTTCATCTGAGGCGAAGGGGTTTAGCAATTGAGCCAGGTGACCTTGAGGCTTGTCTCAACTCTACCGCTCTTGAGATGATGTACACAGATGCTTTCTGTTGAAGTTAAAACTGAGTTTCTTTTTTCTCAAGCAACAAAGTACCATCATGTATTTTAGCTGAAATAGCTGGGGGAGAACAGGGAGCAGAGCGTGCTTTCTCAATGAAATCAAATACACCCCGTGCCACTGCAAAAAAAAATAATCTATGAAAAATAAGCATCTTTGGAGATAGCTTTGAACTTTTCCCAGTTAGACTGGGGTAGGCTTTGAATTTAAGGTGTGGTACCTTTTAAAAATGTTTGAGGAATTATTGAAGGATCTAAGGGTGTAGCGGAAATCGAGATGATTCAGCCACATCCTGTAAAGGCATCCCAGGCAGCTGGCCAGAAAAATCAGTACAGAGGCAACCTTGTGCCTTAATACACAAAGGGGGCTATTCTGATTAAAGGAGGCAAATGTTACTTTTCCTCCTCCCCCGCCCCCCTTTCCTCTTTTTTTTTTTTTTTGAGAAATGATCCAATAGCTGAAGGGTCAATTTCCTGGCTTTGTAGCAATATATGTATGGGTACCTGAAACATGTCCAGTGTGAAAGGTAGCAATTCATCAGTTTAGATGCTAATCCTCAGCTGGCTTTAAAGTGACATCGTGGCAATTAATTTTGCATTGAGTAAATGGGTTGCAGGTCAGTGTTAAGATAGAACTTAGTTCAAACCGTGTGTCGCTAACTCAACTGCATCTCATAGGGCAAAACAGCTTTGGGGAAAGGGCGGTGGAGAGGTGACAGGGGGAAACCATTTAACTCTTCCCCTAATCCCTGCTTTTCTCCTTCAAATCGCACCTGAAGCTGCTTCTCGCCTCCGCTCGGTTCTAGATGCATGCTTGGAAGAATAATCATGTCCTGAACTTGTGCACGTGTGCGTAAATGCAGTTGAAAAGCAGCAACTGGGAGAAGCTTATCATCCCTCTTTGATTCACTTCAAGTCACATCCTCCCAAATAAGCAGCTGCCTGGGTTTTGTCCAAAAGCATTTGTGTGTATGGTGTGTTTTAGTCCTAAATCTTAGGTGTACTTGTGCACCAGTGCAGCAGCTTCTTAAAGAATGCAGCACTTAATTTACATGTGTTGGACAGGTCAGTTTTAGGCACCTTGCGCACCAATATAGAAGTATGAGTTGCCTTTTGTATGCAGGCTCACTCTACCCACTCCTTTCTTTATGTCGGTTGGTTTAAAATACTTACCCGCTGCCCTTAATTATCAAATTCCAGGATGGTTTACGGAATGTATTAAGACAGTGTATATTAAATCAACAACAGGGAACATCACAGTAGAGAAACGAGCGCTGTAGAGAACTATAACAACGGTAGCGAACGACCACAGTAGAGAAATCTAAAAACAGAAAGATAGGTCTGTAACAGATGTCGGAACACAGTTGAGATGGGCACTTGTCATGCTTCAGGGGGGAAGTGCCAAAGGCTGAGTGTCACAGCAAGGAGGCCGCAGGATGTTCACATGCAGGTGACAGAACAACCAGGAGGGCCTGATGTGTAGATCTCAAGGGTACAGGAGAAGGTGCTCCATCAGATAAGCAGGCCTCTAGCTAATTAGCACCTTGTGCTTCAATAGCAGCATCTTGAACCTGGCCTGGTAATATCCTGGCAGCCAGTGTGGTTGTATGAGGACAGGCTTCTCGTAGGCTGCACCATGTAGTAACCTATCTGCTGAGTTCTGCATTCCCTGCAGTACCCTGAAGCAAAACTCCCCAGAGAGCACATTGCAGTAGTCAATCTCAAGGTTAATATTGCCATCCTTGACCGGCACAGACTGTAACTGGGACATCACCCGAAGCTGGTAGATAGCTCTCCTAGGCCCTCCCCCTCTTCCGATTTATCAAAAGACATTCTTGTATAAATAGCAGATCCGAAATTAATTATTGTACTTGTTCCCTGTATCCACAACGGTGAGGTCACAAGAAATGGCATCTATTTGTTGCTTCGCTTGCATTCTGCAAATTGATGTTGTAATTTTTCCAAGATATGTCAATGGGAATTTGGAGACCATTGTCATAGATCTGGAGAGACTGCAAATGGTAGCTGAATGCCTCTCTTGGAGTTCCAAACGTGACTTAAGCACACATTTCTTGTGTGTGTGTGTCTGTCTGTGTATGTGTGTGTGTGTGTTATGCAGGGAGAGCTGCTGTCTGAAAGACACACATTGCATGCCTTGTAGGATCTGTAATGTTCAAAAACCAGCACGTCACAAAGACAACTCTTATATGAGAACTTGCCTTGGGAAGATTTATGTTCTGGAGTGAACTTACTGAGAGGCAAGGTAACCTAGTCACACATATGCAGGAATCCAAGGTGAACCAATGATCCATCTCCACAGACGGTGCCCTACCTGGTGCTTCAGGGATGATCTCAAATAATGCTTGATGGAGAAACTCATCCCCCAGCATGTGCGGTCCCTGAAAATGGAGTCGTATTTCTGGCTGTTATAGCTGGCAGTGATCAATAGACCACCTTCTCTGTATTAATTCAGTGCTCTTTAAAAAAAACAACACACCATTTATCCCAGTGGCCATTACAGCATCCTATGGCCACGCTCACATGGAGTAATACTTTGGCAGCACAATTACTTGCTCTGTGCTGAGCATCTGTTAAACCTTTTTGCCATCGTTATCTTCCCAAGTATAACAGTTTGCACTGGCTGCGGTTACAGTCTGCAATGTTCCCATAGTAGACAATGTCAGCTTGCACCAGAATGTACAGAATACGAATACTCTGTGTCAATATGATTAGAATGAAAAGTTGTTGTTGTTGTTTTTTGAATTAGGGATACAGTAGTAACTACTGTTCTACTTTGATGATGATAGCAATAATAACTTTTCCTCTTTTGTGTGTTTTTTGTTCAGTGTGTGGACCAGCTGACCAGAATCCAGGCCGAATTGCAAGAGACGGTCAAAGATTTAGCTAAGGGCAAGAAGAAGTACTTCGAAACAGAGCAGATGGCTCATGCTGTCCGTGAAAAGGCCGACATTGAGGCCAAGTATGTAACAACGTGTCTACAGTTCCTGCGTCTAAATGTGTTTAAAATAGCTTTATGTAATGCATCCTGCTTGAATATTAGTGATGTAATTCAAGCTTGTAAACAGGCACTCTGCTGGTCACCTTTAGAATCGAATCCAGTTGCTAGGAAAGAGTTGTCTCCATTTTCTCCAGTGCTATGTCTGTGTTACATCTATATTGGGGAAGATAAGCATCTTCAGATGAGCTGCTTTCTAAATGTAATGCCTGTTCTAGACATCTGCTGATCGATTGTCTTACTTTCTGTCACAGGTCTAAACTTAGTCTTTTTCAGTCAAGGATAAGCTTACAGAAAGCAAGTGTAAAGGTGAGTGTTGCACAATATAATTCTAGTGATATATTGGGTCTAGAGGGTGAGCTAGAAATGTCCATAAAGCAGAGCCTCATTAAACTCGCCAAACTGTGACTAGGGCGGGCTTGTTTTCTAGTCGGAGGTGTAACAGTACATTAGAAAGAACCCTTTCAGAACAACCCGGGAATTTGAAGTTCTTAAGCATTTCTCATCAGTATCAAGATATAAGCTGTCTATAATCTGTGATAACTTTTTCCATCTCTGCCACAAGTCCAACTCTGACCTCTTCCCAGAGGAGGAAATACCGCCTAGTCAGTGCCAAACCCTTCCCACCTGCTGGGCTTAGCAAGTGGGATTTTAGCAGAGCTCTTGACTTGGGCCTGCTTACCTGATTATATTTAATTTGGTCTTGCTTTGCTTACCTCATTGTGTACAGCAAAGTGTCTCCTGTAGCTACTTTACCAGCCCAGTTGGTCTGATTATGGCAGGACAGTGTTGTTGTTTTTTTTGCACTGGGAACATTCTGTAATACACAATTTGCAGAAGGCAAAGGGGCAAAGACTCAGATTCCATCCCAGATTACAGTATAGGAGTGACAGGCAATTCCTGTTGCTGTTATGCAGTACTTATTCAACCTTCATAAAATATATTATTTATGCTCCTTACTAGAGCCATTTAGAGGTAGCGTGATGCATTGTTGTCCCCAATGAAGTTCTCAGTTAAAATCTCCACCAGTGACATTAAATAGCCCACTATGACACAAGCTTAGCCTTTTGTTTATATTGTGGGGATAGTGATCTGCTCTGTGGGGTTGTTAGTAAGAGAACATACATGAAGTGTTTTGAGCCCTCAGTACTTAGTGTATAAATGACAAGTCGTATTATATATTTGCACCCTGTTTATTTTATTTCAAAATTGTGTATCTAATTAGATTCTAGTCCATAAAGAAATGCAGCAGCTGTCATTAGAAAGATATACTGGGCTGTTAAACTTCATCCTCTTATTGCTTCACAATGTTAAGCTTTCATGTCTTAATTATTGCTCATCATTTGTTTACCAACTAATTTTGTTTTATTGATATAGTTAAAAGCACGACGGTCTGAGTGTAATTCCAAAGCTACTCATGCAAGGAATGACTACCTTCTCACTTTAGCAGCCGCGAATGCACACCAAGATCGCTACTACCAGACAGACTTAGTAAATATTATGAAGGTAATGGCAGATAAAATTTAGTCAAATAATTTATATTTCCCCCTCTGTGTTATAGATTCTGTTATATGATACAGTGTTGGATAATATAAGAGTGTTATTGCTTTGCGCTTAAGTTCATGCTGTGTCTTAAGATTTTGGAAGATTCAAAAATATTTTTATGCTTCGTTACTGTGTAATACCAGCCAAATAAAGCTGTAACTATGGCTAAACACTGTCATGTTACAAACCCCCTAGATTATGAGTAGAGACAATGGGTGAGTTCATATATCAGACCGTGCCTGTATGTGTTACTGAAGTCAGAGTATGATGTTTGACTTGATAGTTTGGCTTATGACCAGCTGTAAGCCAGCACTGGAAATCATAGTTGGGTTTTACAGGCCATTGTTGGTCCTGAGAAGATAGTCGGTGAAAGCAGATAAACCCCTCCAAGTCACTTTTGGATAGTGTGCATTTGAAAGCTCAAACCGTGATTTGGGTCCTAAACCTATGGTTAGTGCACATGTGTTTGGTGTTAACGTCTGAATTGAGCCGGTGTGGAACGTGATGCATCGCTGAATGTTGAATTGGGGCACATTGAGTATTCTGCAGCCTGGATCTAAAGAACTAGGGAATTAGTTCTGCTTGCTCAGAGAGCCTCTGGGCTTGTGGTTGCCCCTTTACCATGCTTTGAATTTTGAGTGGTGTCCCAAAGGCACTGTGGTCTGAATGGCATGAATGCTCCACCAAGAGAGCACTCCACTGGACATGCGCAAACCCCTTGAGCACACATGAACAGCATTTTTCAGAATCTCAGTCTGATTTATAATGTATGTCCACAAAATGGTGTTAAATGACTGAGTTTTTTCTACCCTGTCCCCAGTCATCAGCTGTCTGGTGGTAGGTTTGAATTGATCTTTTGTAAACAGTCTGGAGATTCTCCATAGTCTGCAGCATCTATTTCCATCCCCACCCCTGGCAAAAAAAACAACCAAAAAAAAACACCTGTGCAATAGTAATACCGGGCTTTGAAGCAATGTATGGCTTATTTATGGAACAATGATAGTTCAGAATGAGAAAAGTTTTGCAGGATCTTCGTAATGTATTTGGCTGGTAGGGGTTTAGTTTGGAGAACAAAGTTTGTCCCTGACCAGTCAGCTGTTAACTAAATAGCAGTTCATCTGGCGATAGAGGAGCAACAACATTGCAAGAAAAATCCGCAGAGCCAAGGCGTGCAGGGCTAAATGAATGTATTCTGCTTTTGTTTCTCTACCACTAGTAGAGAACGATAGCCGCCTTCTGGAGCTGGAGGCTAGATGGATCATCGGACTGCAAAACCTGACACTGGAAAGGTTCAAGGAATAGCTGAACTTGGTCACTTAGGTCCAGACTACATTTGAACAGAGCCAGGGAGAGGTCGATTTAAAGTGGCACAGATGGCCTTCCCTGCATCCACAATCCTTCTTTCTGCAGTTTTTCCCCAGCAGCACATAAACTGGGATAGCACAGTTGGTAGAGCATGAGACTCTTCATCTCAGGGCCATGGGTTCGAGCCCCACATTGGGCTGAAAGCTTCCTGCATTGCCAGGAGGTGGTGGGCTAGATGACTCTTGGGGTCACTTCCAACTCTACAGTTCTATTATTTTTACCAGCTGGGCCAGTATAGTCTTAGAAGATTTCGTAGACTTTTGCCCCCTCATCACTATTGAGCTCCTGCATTTGTGAACATGGCATTATACTGAGTTTAGGACAAAGCCTGCTGCCTGCCTTCCCCACAACCCCAGAAGCTCAAATCTCAACGGCGTCACTAATGACTACCCTTCTGCGCACAGACCTTATTGTGAGCCCCCGTGCGCATTTTGGTGGTGCCTGTGCAGGAGCTGTTGCTTGGACTTTGTCTTGGGGGTGAAATATGAGAACTGAGATGGGCACTCTTAAATCCCCAGACAGACAACTGTGCAGTGTGCTTTTCCAAATGCCATTTTAATTATTAATGCAGTCTGGGAAGATGATCCAAAAATCAATTTAATGTCACTTTTCCTGGAGACCATCCATGCCTCTTTATTTCTTAAATTATTTACGTGTTCTCTCTCTCTCTCTCTCTCTCACACACACCACTTTGGCACAGCAGAGCATGATGTAATTTTAGTTCTGTCATACATATTTGGAATACAAATGCGCTGGACCAAAAAAGAAGGAAGAAAATCCAATGATCTGGTTGGATTAGTAATTTGAAGCCCAGGATGAGCTTTCAAGGCACTTTGATTTGCAATATCCTTAAATCATAACTAAGCTGACGTGTTGTTGTTTTTATTCTAGCCTGTGCTTGTCTTCTTAAGTTTCATACAAATAATTTTATAACCTCAGCACCAAATACTTGAGCATATCTGATTTCCTTTTTTTTTTTTTATAAGAATTTATTGACATTTTTACTTATAACAACATACAACCTTAACCACACCTACATTTATACACATACAAAACAAATACAATTACACATCTAATACAAAAATTGCCATGATTTTTCTTCTTAATTAGACATCTCAAAAAAAAAATTTCTTTTTCCAATCTTGACAGTTGACTTCCCCTGCCTTTTCACCTTCGAGTTTATATCCATAATCTACTTTTTAACCTCTTCATTTAAAAAATTAAACTTAATTATATATATAAAGTAAAACATTCATCTTAATCTTCATCTTAATTTTAATCGTCTTAATCTATAAACTTAAACCACTTAAATTGACTTTATTTATACTACATCCTCATAAATCCTCACAAATCATCCTCATCAAATCTATCTCTTCTATCCTTTGAGCTGCTGCTAATAACATAAAAACTTGAAATATCTCTTTTCATGTTCAAACAAATAATAAACCAAACTATTGTTGACAGTGTTCACCCTCCGATTTCAAAATACCATAACAGATTGCTTTAGATTTTACTTAATACTTCACCCCACACCCCCTCTGTCCATTCTTCTTCTCCTGATGGCATCAGCACTGAACTTCCATGCAACTTCCCTCTCCCAACGTCCACAGATCCAGGCACAGTCCAAAGCTCTCCTTGCCACGAGCTCCGAGGTATCCAACTCTCCCTCTCTCAGCTTCTCCGGTTCTTTGTAGCATTCCTTTTCTTCTTGTAAATACCTTAATTCTCTGTCCCTGGCCCCCGAGCTCACACCTCGGGGACTGGATATAACAAATCTTAACATCGCCTTGGGGCTGCCACCCCCAACAAGCGAGTTTCTTCTCCGAAGTAGCTCATTCATTTCTTCCCATCTTTCCATCCATCCTCTCAGCTCTTTGACAAGATTTTCTTCCAAAGTGTCAAAAGTTTTGTAAGCCTCCTCTGTGGGCAGTTGGTTCCATTTCAGACCCCCACACAAGACTTTGACTTTTCTGTAAAGTAGTTCCACCTTCAAGGCAGTGAGCCTTTGTTCATCTGTTAGTCCAGAGTTCAATACCAGTTCAAGGACGAAACCCAGCATACTGGCAGAGGAGGAGGAAGTGGGTATCATATTTCTTCTCCTGTCTCTTTGTTCGTCGCCATTTTCCTAAGCTGGAGCGCAAACACCGCAACTTTAAATAGAGATATTTTCCGCTAGTTAGCTTCCCAAGAAAAAAGTTTGCCAGTCTCATGTATCGATTTTAGATACTTTATAACCAGTTCTGTGGCAGCAATCCCTCAAATTGGTTAAATTCTTAGGCTCGAAGGGAGGGAGGCAGGCTGCCTTTCTCCTTCCCCCCGGATCGTTCCAAAAACACGATTTCTGCCAAGATTGTTTACTCACGACCACCGGGTTCCTTTAGCTCCATTCTTCACAGGTAGAACTTAGACGCTCACCGCGGGCTTTGCCGCCGCATTTGCATCCCGGTTGGGGCATATCCCCGTAAGCCCGGCTCCGTTGTCCCTTCACCCCCACTCCCCCTTTACAGGGGGGCAGGGGAAGGGTTCGGAGCCTCCGCGGGCGCAGCCGGGGAGCCCAGGGTGCGGGACGCTCTTCCCGCACCCCAACCGGAGCCGCGCGCTGCGGTAGCGCGGCTCCTAACCCCCGGGATGGACAAGGCGCTTCAGACCCGAAGCAGCCTTCGACCACCCGGCGATGGCGTCGCCGCCGGAAGTGAACCCATATCTGATTTCCCATGAGTAATTTGTCTAGCGTCATACGATCAGTGGCAATATTTGTGTCTTCAGAGAATTTCTTTGGGAGTAGACGTTTGTTTATTTATTAAATTTCTGTGCTACCTTTCCTTCAAGGGTCACAGGGCAGTTTACAGTATAAAAACACAAAAATACACAACAACGAACAATTTAATAATCCCCCCCACACACTGTTTAAGGGGCCATAGATTGTTTAATTAGCCATAGGCCTGAGAGAAGAGGAATGTTTTCGTCTAGTGCCTAAAGATCTATAATGAAGGTGCCGGGTGATCTTTCTTGGGGAAAGCATTCCACAAACAAGGAGCCACAGCAGAAATGGCCTGTTCTTGTGTTGCCGCCCTCCAGACTTCTCATGTAGGAGGCACATGAAGAAAGGCCTCAGGTGATGATTGCCAGGTGTAGGTCAGGTCCTATGGGGAGAGGTGGTCTTTGAGGTGGTGTGGTCCTGAACCTTGACAGTAATGTTGCTTGTACTTTATGCAGAAATGTCCCACCCTTACACCTTGAATGCAGAAATTCAGCTAAATTTCCAAAATGCAACTAATCCAGAATGCGGCAGCTAGACTGGTGACTGTGGGAGCGGCTGCCGAGACCACATAACACTGGTCTTGAAAGACCTACATTGGCTCCCAGTATGTTTCCAAGCACAATTCAAAGTGTTGGTGCTGACCTTGAAAGCCCTAAATGGCCTCATCCCAGTAGACCTAAAGGAGCGTCTCCACCCCCATCGTCCAGCCTGGACACTGAGGTCCAGCTCCGAGGGCCTTCTGGCGAGTCCCTCGCTGCAAGAAACCAAGTTACAGGGAACCAGGCAGAGGGCCTTCTCGGTAGTGGCACCCACCCTGTTGGACACCCTTCCACCAGATGTCAAAGAGAAAAACAACTACCAGACTTTTAGAAGACATCTGAAAGCAGTCCTGTTTAGGGAAGCTTTTAATGTTTAATAGATTATTGTATTTTAACATTCTGTTGGAAGCCACCCAGAGTTATGTTATATTATATTATATTATATTATATTATATTATATTATATTATATTATATTATATTATATTATTATTAGAACACTTTGGTTAAAGAACGGACTTCTGGAACGGATTAAGTTCGTAAACCAAGGTACCACTGTATTGGGAAAAGTTGCATTTTGGAAATTTAGTTTCAATTGTATTTTGAAATTTTTGAAATTTGTATTTTGTATTCCGAAATTGTATTTTAACATTCTGTTGGAAGCCGCCCAGAGTGGGTGGGGAAACCCAGCCAGATGGGTGGGGTATAAATAATAAATTATTATTATTATTATTATTATTATTATTATTATTATTATTATTATTACCAGGAGGGCAAAGAAGGAATCAACGGGCATGGAAGCTGTTTGATGAAGATGTACAAAACTAGCCATCAGAGAAGGGGAGGGAAATGTTGAGGCCCACGTTACATCAAAACAACGTGGTGTCTGTGGTAGCAGGCGGGGGCTGCTACAGAAATTCTTAGTGATCCGTAAGAGATACCTCTAGGAACACTTAACCTTGTATCTTGCTTTACCTGGTCACTTCAGTTCTTGGGAGATAAACTCTTTGCCATATGCTCCCAGGGTTGCTCTTGCGTCCACTCAGACCTTGAAGACAAGGGGGTCCGGACTCTCCCCTCTTTCAGGACACTGCTGCCATTTCAGATTTGTGCAATCTCCAGTGTGCAATCAAGAACACCTTGTACTGTCCCAAACTTTGGAAACATGGGAACAAAACAGATGTGGCACAGCATGTTTTTCCTTTGTTACAAAAGGATCCATGGGAGGGCTGCTAGTTTTGATTGAAGGACCAGTATTGGGGGAGGAGAAGGGAGAAGAAGCAGAATGTTTAGCCCTCCGCGGCCCCTGCTGCTTAATGCCTCCATGTGCAGCCCCATACTGCTGTCAGTGGTGTTTTTGCTAAATGAAAATCTCTGGCACTACTTCAAGATTGTTTTGCATTTTTGCAGCATTTAATTACAATTATTTGATTCTAACCTCTGTGTTTCTCTTGTGCCGCAACTGTGATTTTGTACGTTCTATCTCTTGTCAGATTCCCCCCCCCCCCAAGTACAGGAATTTGTGCTGTGGTCCTTTCCTATCGGAGGGGCAGCTGCCCACTGATCTGTTTGACAGTGTGCTTGTTTGATGCCTGACTCGTTTTGCTGGAACTGATCCAGTTCAGAGATTGTACACGTTAATTGCTGCTGACGAGGTTTTCTGAGGAGATGCTTCTGTTGATGCATCTGCCATTGCTGTGACCTTGCCATTGTACAGATGGGTTGTGATTTTCCTTGAAAGCTGGCTATTCCATTCTTTATTATTTTCCGAAACTGTTGGGGGAGGTTAAATGCAGTACAGGCTTCATTCCTGGGGTGGGGTGGTATAAGAATCTGCATGGTTGCAATCAGGCCTAGGCTGCAGGATCGATTGTCTTGTGCAATGTCCTGAACATCTCAGTTTTACAGTTGCACTGGAAATCTTGGAAATGTGTCCTTGATTGCTGCTAAAGGTTAAAACAGAATCTGAGGGGGTGTTGCAGCCAAGACAATGACGGCTGCCTCTGATCGGGCTCAGCCTCCTAACCCCTACGGAATTAGTCTCCCTTGGATGTCAACTGGGCATTACCTCACCATTTGATGTACAATACTTCTTGGTTCGGAATATATGGACCTCGTCTCTTGTGCTTCCGTATTCTGAGAAGGTGAAGATTTTGTGTGTGCAAAATCTGCTGCTCACATCTTGGAAGGAAAATGGATCCTGTGACATTATTGTGTGTTGGTGTGTGTGTGTGGAATGCCCCCTTTCTCATCTCACTGAGTCAACAGTGTGATGCAGCAGCTAAAAAAGCCAATGCAATTCTGGGCTGCATCAATAGGAGTATAGCATCTAGATCAAGGGAAGTAATAGTACCACTGTATTCCGTTCTGGTCAGACCTCACCTGGAATACTGTGTCCAGTTCTGGGCACCACAGTTCAAGAAGGATACTGACAAGCTGGAAGATGTCCAGAGGAGGGCAACCAAAATGGTCAAAGGCCTGGAAACGATGCCTTATGAGGAACGGCTTAGGGAGCTGGGTATGTTTAGCCTGGAGAAGATAAGGTTAAGGGGTGATATGATAGCCATGTTCAAATATATCAAAGGATGTCATATAGAGGAGGGAGAAAGGTTGTTTTCTGCTGCTCCAGAGAAGCGGACATGGGGCAGTGGATTCAAACTACAAGAAAGAAGATTCCACCTAAACATTAGGAAGAACTTCCTGACAGTAAGAGCTGTTCGGCAGTGGAATTTGCTGCCAAGGAGTGTGGTGGAGTCTCCTTCTTTGGAGGTCTTTAAGCGGAGGCTTGACAGCCATCTGTCAAGAATGCTTTGATGGTGTTTCCTGCAATGGCAGGGGGTTGGACTGGATGGCCCGTGTGGTCTCTTCCAACTCTAGGATTCTATGAATCATTACAGCGAGCTACAAATGAGACCCTAGAATACACAATCACAATATCCTTCAGATGCTTGTCTCTCATGAATCCAGGGTAGTTCTTTTGTTTCCGCAACTGTTCCTCACAGAGGACTTAGCAGCTCCGATAGTGGTCAGAGAACTGCCTAGAGAGCTCTGGTTACGGGGCTGCATATAGCTGTGATTAATAAATACATTAAAAGTGGTGGTGCGATGTGACTAGAGTGTTGGACTTCAGCCAGGGAGACCAGGCTTCAGGTCTTGGCTTATCCATAAAACTCCCTGTGCCACCTTGGACCAGTCACTATATATCTCAGCCTAACCTACTGCACAGGGTTGTTGTGAGGACTGTATGCATTGCCCTGGATTCCTTGAAAGAAGAGCAAGGTCCTAATAAACAATAAAAGTCAAGTGCTGCTATAACAGCTGCCCTAGCACTCCTGCAGTTTTCACTGGTAAAGAAAGCAGTGTTATAATCGGTGTGGAATGGGGCTCAGCTAGTATTTTTAGCTCTGTTTTACTTGGATAACCCAATTCAGGTTGCAGTAGGGAGAGAACTGCCTTCTATCTAAACCTTAAAAAAAATAAAAACAGTAAATTTTGTTTAGCACAGGCATGAAATACCAGCACTACTTCTGAAGTCCCAGCAGAAACTGTGCATGTGTGTTGCAGTGTATCGACTTGAGAGATATCATAGAAAAGGCTTTGCATATGGCAGGTGTCCAAAGCAAATAGGCTTATTAATGATATTTTCCTGGAAAATGTTTGCTTAAGTATTTCTCCCCACACCCACCCAAGAATATGTTAAAGCAGGCCCTGTACAGAAGAACTGCCTCCACAAGGTTTTGAAACACGCTAGAAATAGTATCTCACGTGAGTCTTTTTTGTAAAAAAAAAAATTATTGAAAGTTAGAAAAAATACATAATTATATGTGTACTAAATATGAGTCTTTATACTTAGCTGTGCATGAAATCCCAGATTTACAGTTGTTTTGGTGAATTATACTGTTGGTCTCATAAAACACATTTCAGACAATGGGTTGTATCCAGTGTTGTTGTGGCGCCAGTGGAACCGACTTCAGCAGGGCTTAGCGCTCCTCTCCTCCCCCCTCGCAAGCCTGCATTGCACCTTTACAATCTGCTCCAGAGGATTGGGGGGGGGTCCTCTGGAGCAGATTTGGGGTGACTTGTGGGAGGCAGCAGGGGTGTTGTCTTAGCAGGGCTTGGCTCATGCAGAACTGGTTACAACCCAGTGCTTGTGTTGAAGAAAGTGACAAAAAGAAACTGCGGCGGTCTGCATAACATGGAGCTGTTTAGAGACTTTTATTGACGAAATTACCATCACATCTAGGGGGGGGGTGGGGAACCATTATTGTGAACTTAACAGGTAGTGCATGGGTAGGCAAACTAAGGCCCGGGGGCCGGATGCGGCCCAATCGCCTTCTAAATCCGGCCCACGAATGGTCCGGGAATCAGCGTGTTTTTACATGAGTAGAATGTGTCCTTTTATTTAAAATGCATCTCTGGGTTATTTGTGGGGCCTGCCTGGTGTTTTTACATGAGTAGAATGTGTGCTTTTATTTAAAATGCATCTCTGGGTTATTTGTGGGGCCTGCCTGGTGTTTTTACATGAGTAGAATGTGTGCTTTTGTTTAAAATGCACCTCTGGGTTATTTGTGGGGCATAGAAATTCGTTCATTATTATTTTTTCAAAATATAGTCCGGCCCCCCACAAGGTCTGAGGGACAGTGGACCGGCCCCCTGCTGAAAAGGTTTGCTGACCCCTGAGGTAGTGTCACAAGTCAGATTTTCTACATACCGTAGTCTTGTAGCGCCCCCCCCCCCCCAGTATGTACTATTAATCTTGTTTTGATTTTTTAAAAAAACAAACGAGAAGGATTGCCCAGACCTTTTGAGATATCTTAGAGAGGTGGCCCGATTTACTCCTCTCCCTTTCTGTTTGGCAGCTTGCAAAATCCCCTGTCTTCCTTCCGTTCCCTATTGATTTGTCTCTCTGCTTTTGTTTGTGGCATTTTAGGGGTGATGTGCAATGCTCGCTCCCCAGGGGGAGTGGGAACCTTAAACTGCAGGTTCTCTGTGCATTCTAGACAGTTTACAGACAGACTGTGAGGTAGTCTCAGCTTGGTCAGGCAGGTAGGTTCCTTTGGGGTGCTTGCTACACAATATTTGCCAATTGCTGGAATTCAAGGCTACTTGAATATACTGTATGTGCCCAGAAGCTGCAACAAGTATAGGAAGAGGCTGTCTTGGTACCCCAGCTGGCAGGTTCTTTCCCCTCAGAGGCTTGTTAGAGCGGCTTTTGGAGAACATGTGCCTTTTTAATCTGGAATGACTTTGAGCGGCCTTAGTGAGTGATGGAAAAATGCAGGTTTAAATGTTTCCTAGTTATAGGGAAGTTTAGGGAAGTTTTTCATGTTTACTGCTGTGTTGTGTTTTTAATATTTGATTGGGAGCCGCCCAGAGTAGCTGGGGAAACCCAGACAGATGGGCAGCGTATAAATAAATTATTATTATTATTATTATTATTATTATTATTATTATTAATTTCTTTTTGTGTGCTTTGGGTGTTTTGCTTCTTCAGACTACTTTCACAAGGGTGGAATTGAATTCATGTGTTTAGGGAGCCAGCCTTAAGGGTGAGTAAGAAGGGAGGTGAGCTTAGGTGTGAATGCATTTGCAAAACAGGGGAGAAAGGAAGGGCATCTTCATGTGTACGCTTTGGCGCAGCCCAACATGTGCTGAAAGTTCAGTGTCCTCCTCCTTGTTCTAGAACCCTGCCTCCCTCCCTCCCTTAAAATACAGTGTCACAAAAGACCTTTTTGCCTTTTCCAATGCCCTGCACTCAAGAAAATGAGAACTGACATCAGCCAGTCCCATCCCTGTGTGCTTCCAGATCCATGCCTTAACCTTTAGTAAGACGAGCAGTACTTTGGAGAGCTGGGTTCTGTTTGGTGCTAGATGAAAAGTGAACAAGATCTGACTGCAGAATGTTGAACTAGCTCCTTTGAGATGTGCCAAGGTGGGAGGAGGCTGCAGGCCAGCCTCTGCAAAGTTAAAGCGCTGTAGAGTTAAAGCTTCATAAGATCCAAAAAGAAAAATGGTGGCGTGTTGGCTTCTGGTGGCTAAAGAATAAGAGGGAAGCTGTCTCAAGGAATTCTTTGCATTTTTACATACTGTGAACTCTGCAAGTTTTGGCGGTGTTTCCCCAGTCAGATGCTTCCTCTTTCCACTCTGTACTGTTCAAACCTTCCTCTGTCTCTAAATCAAAAGACGATGAGCAAGTTCATAGTACTTCATTCCCTTGGGACATTCGTGCAGTCTAAAAGAAAGCATTAACCAAATAGTTTTATTTTTGTTGTGGGCTTAGTCTGTGTGTGGTTTTAGTGCTGGCTGTGTGCGAGATAAGCCCCAGTTCCTCACTCCCCTCCTGTTAAATGCCTCATCCAGCAAGCTCTCTGCTTCTCATCTTTTCTGGGTTAGCCAGCTAGCCCTGAAGGGAATGAACTTGTTCCTGGAGAGCCAGCAGCTCATTTCTCATTGGATTTTTGTCCAACAGGGAGATAGCTGTATATGTGACATATAGTAAAATAATAATAATAACCTGGAAAGCCCCACATGCCTTGCTTGCATTTCACTAACATGCAGTAATTAATTTTCTAATTTTAATTGCCTTATTTAGAGGGAAGGAGGGGCAGAGGGGTGTGCCCTGAACTCACTTGCCTGTCAGCTCAGGTTAGACACCTACTTATTTTTAAACTGTGTAATATATACTGCAGTCCTTTCCGCAAGCCCTTGGGATTTGGTGGTACATAAAACAAACTATTTAAAAATAAATAAAATAGATTCACTATAAATCTTCAATGGATGATATATTTCCTCTTTCCCAAAGGGATGTTTAAAACACACACACACACACACACGTAATCTTCTCCATTTCATTTCTTCTCTTTAGCCTCTGCTGTAACAGCCCCTTTTCCCTTACTCAGTCACAGCTTGGTGGCATAGCGTATTCTTTCATTTCTCCCCAATGTGCAGATTTCAGAATTTATTAACTACTTCTGCAGTGCCCTGCATCTATCTATCTGTCTATCTTTTCTATTTAAAATTCAGCCCAGCTGGTAGGAGTTCATGATTATTTCTCGCAACAGTTTTGGCATTGATTTCACAAAGGCAGTTTTGTCGTTCTTTGCGTTACTGAATGTTGAAGGAAGCCCGTGTGAAACACCCTGCCCTGGATGTGAGAGCAGATTGCTGATAACCGGGTGATTGCATCAGTCTTGTGGCATGCCTTTCAAAAAACGACCCATGTGATTTGTCAAACAGGTCATTTCTAGACTTTTATAATGTGTCCTCACCACTATTGCTACCACATCCCTACCCATCTTTTGTATATCTCTTTTCTCCTAAGAGGCAAAATATTGTATTTGGTCTCTAGGATCTATCTGGCTACTAGGCTTGGCTGCTTGCTTGCCTAAAAGCCTGGAGCAAACACCCCATTTGCCTCCTAATGTTAGTTTGTAAGTTAATCTGCCCCTAATGTTAGTTTGTAAGTTAAAAGATTCCAAATCAGAATGGTATTCCAGAACTGTTCTCCAGTGAAAAACAGAACAGCTATCAGGATTAAAGATAGGGCTACAAACATGTTTTGAAAGTTACAGGTAGGTAGCCGTGTTGGTCTGCCATAGTCAAAATAAAATTAAATTAAATTAAAAAATTCCTTCCAGTAGCTCCTTAGAGACCAACTAAGTTTGTTCTTGGTATGAGCTTTATCCAGTAATACAGCTTTGCTAACATTGCAAACTCTGATCAGTACTTGACACGGTGTAAAACATCTGAGTGAAACAGATTCTTCCTAGTGGATTTAGAGAGAAGGGAAATGGCTTGGTCAAGAGACAGGATAGCTCTTCAAGGCTGAAGGAAGTGCATGAGAGAGAGAGATTGAGAGAGAGAGGTGGTGGATGGAACAAAAGAGACTGAAAATTGGATTGCTATTTATCTATACCTATAAATCGGTTTTAAAAGACCATCTTGGGTGCTCTTCTGTGGCTTAACATTTTACCAAGCAGAGGAAATTTCAGAAAAAAGAACACCCATTGCTTTTCACTGTCCCTAGATTTTGAATTGTTAAAACATCTGCACTGGCTGTCAATCTGCTGTCAAGCCAGGTTCAGTGTCCTTGCATTCACTTACGAAGCTCTGAGCAACTTAGGTCTGGGTTGCCTTAGGCACCACCAGAACCCAGAACAGCTCTATCACTGAAGTCACCTGTAGGAGCATCACTGTTTGTCCCCAGTGGGTGAGGCTCATTTGACATCAGCATGAAACTGAGCCTTCTGTGTTGTTGGCCCGGTCTTGTGATGTGGAATGCTCTTCCAGTAGAGATTCACCAAGCGCCTTCTGTGTTAACCCTCAAATGTTAGCTTTGCCTCCAGGCTTATGCAGACAGGTTAAGGAAAACATTTTTCCATGCTATCTAGTGGTCTCCTGTAATTTTTGTGTTTTTTATTGTATTATAAATCTTTGTCTTGAGATCATTTTATGACGCTATTCAGAGGTATGTATACAGTCGTACCTCAGGTTACGTACGCTCTGGGTTGCGTACTTTTCGGGTTATGAACTCCGCTAACCCGGAAGCGCAACCCGACGCATGCACGTTTTGCGCATGCGTAGAGCGTTTCTCGCGGTTTTTCGCGTTTCTTCGGTCTGCGGATGCACAGAACGAATTGTTTGGGTTACGTCCTTTTCGGGTTACGTACTGTAACCCGGAACGGATTAAGTACGTGACCCGGGGCGCCACTGTAATTGCAGCAATTCCTCTGGTGGTGTGCATGTCACCCACACAAAGGTCTCTTATTCTGAGATAATAAAGCTGGATAGGAGCTTGCTAGAGTCCTTTAGGTATGGGATATCCCGTCTTACGAACTAAATGATTGCTGGAGTCCCTTGCAGCTGTGTTTCCCTAAAACGCTAAACTTTTGAAATAATACCTTAAAATGCTTGAGGGAAAATAGTATGGTCTCCAAAAGAATCCCACCTATGGTGCAGTCCATGACTAGATGCATACTTTTTAAAAGTCTTGATTGTTGGAAGACACTTGAGGTTAAAATATCTCTAAAAGGTGAAGCAAGTATTTGTTTTAGTTTGGGCCACAAACATGCCAGTTCAAAGTGCTCTACTCTTTCCATTATAAGGCACTCTTTTCAGTTGCCCAGAAATTGGCTGTCCAGGCTCAAACTTTCCATAACAAATATGTACCATTAGGCTGAACTGCTTGAGTTTTCTGCCAAAAAATAACAAAAATTCTAGCTTGGGGGAGGTGGGGAGAAGAGTAGATCCCTAGTAAGTGATGTGTGATGCTTTTGGTTTGCTGCAGGGGAAAATGTCTAAAATATGTAACAGATACACTTTTGCTAAGAGACCGAATTGCTGTGGAATGCAGCTACTAGCAATGAGCTTTTCCTGTTCATCCTTCCTTAAAAAAGAAAATGTTGGCCACCCCTCATATTTTCTGCTAGTCAGAGTGTTGCTGCTGATCTCAGCAGAGTTAAGGTATGTTAAGTTCATTATTAATGTCCAGAAACTGTTAAACTGGAAATTCCATTAAATACAAAAATTGTCCTAAGCAGTAACAGTTCCATTGACATGGTAATAAGATCAAGACTGTGTTTTTCAGGATTATAAATCTTTTCCTTCTCATTATTTGAGCGTTTTGCTCACTGTGTAGTTTGCCAGGCCAGTCTTAGGCTGGTGTCGCACCACTACAGCAGCAACACATGGTGCTGTACCCATCCCATGTTGTGCCCCTGCCCAAGTATAATTTGGACAAAAAGCGGGTTGTAGGGACAGAATGAGAGAAGCAGGCAGAACCAGGGGCTGTCTCTTGTGCAATGTTGCATTTCTAAAACACTAGCACAAAATTGTGCATACTGAGTGCTGAGGCTCATCGCCAAGGAGAGTCAGCACAATAAAGGCTTGTGTGGTGCCATTTCTTGTAGGATGTTGAATCGTTTTACACCAGTGCAGATATGAAAATACATATATGAAGCAATAGGTCCTAGAGAGTAAAAGATACAAGACAGATGCCTTTTTAGTGAGTATTCTTCTGGTGTGTGTTTGCCAGTTAACAACTAGAGGACATTATTTTTCTCTTAATCCGGGGTGTTTCTGTAACTCAAAAGCTTGCATGCTCTTAAAAGGAATAGGTTTGATTAAATATATAGATAGAACATTTGACCATGTGATGCCACTTTGTCCATTGGGAGAAAAAAGGTAGTTCTTCCATTGGAGTTGGAAGCAGAATCATGCACAGGGCAGTATGAATTCTAGGATTGTCCCTGTGATTCTAAGACTTTATAACAGAACTGCAATCCTGTGCATAGTAGCTCTTATGCAACTGCTGAAGATTTGAGCAGGAACTTTGCCTATGTCAAGGAGGAAAAGCTAGAAAGCACATTAAAACAGCATTTGAAGTCATGATAAAAACAGTACAAGTCCCACTGGAATTTAAGCCATTAAAAAAAGAAATACCTGCCATTTCTCTTGAAGCTGTTGGTTTCACTTCCTGAAAGTCCTATGGATTTTGAAACCCAAAACCACTGATGAACGGTTCTGTCTCAGATTTAGGAAGCAAGTAGTCGATGCGGTTAATGTTATACCACTTGATGAAGCTCTTACCTTCCTTAAACTCTTAGTCTTCCTCTAAATGAGTCTGTAGAGCAGCAGTTGTTTTAAAAGCAAGTAGTGGGTGGGAGTTGGGGGATCCAACTAAGTTAGCAAATACATTTGCTTTGCTAATGTTTACTTCTTCAGTCCTTTGTACAAGAAATGGTTCCTGACATAAGCTAAACTAGATACTTTTAAGTGACTTAGTCAGTGGGCTATGCCTTGCATCATCTCTTCCGCTGCCCCAGAAACTTCTGTCTATTGCAGGTCTCTGATTCTATGACGTCTCTAAGCATACACCTTTTTTCCCTATATAAATCATAAAATTGTAGAGTTGGAAGGGACCCTGAGAGTCATCTAGTCCAACCCCTTGCAATGCAGGAATCTCAACTGAAGCTTCTGTGACAGACGGCCATCCAACCTCTGCTGCCACTGTCTGCCACTCATTCCTAAGGGGGAAATGTGTTTGAGATGCCATTGTGGTGATGGGAACTCCTTTTCCGCAGAGCCTCAACGCGTCCTGGCATGTATGCAGAGAAGCCTCTTTGCAGGGGTGCCCTGTTACTTAGATGCTCAGAGACGCTGCATCCCCAGAGGTTCATGCAGGGCACATACAATGCGCCTCCAACCCACTCCCGGTTGCAGCCCTCATAATGACCATCAAGTGCTTCCTTCAGCCCTCTGCCTTTTGTTATATAATATGAATAGTTTTGTGGCCAGTCAAAATCAACCATTAAAACCCTGATGGAAGTGTGATATATTACATTATGCCTTTTCACACATTGTTAGCTTTTTCCTTTCTGAGCAGCTCTAGGATTTGCACTTAGCAAGTAAGTTTATTTTGCTCCTAAGGCTTTGCCGATCAGAAGGTCGGCGGTTCAAATCCCTGCCACGTGGTGAGCTTCCATTGCTTGGTCCCAGCTCCTGCCCACCTAGCAGTTTGAAAGCACGCCAGGGCAAGTAGATAAATAGGTACCGCTCCGGCGGGAAGGTAAACGGCGTTTCCGTGCACTGCTCTGGTTCGCCAGAAGCTGCTTAGTCATGCTGGCCACATGACCCGGAAGCTGTACGCCGGCTCCCTCGGCCAGTAAAGCGAGATGAGCACTGCAACCCCAGAGTCGTCCGCAACTGGACCCAGCGGTCAGGGGTCCCTTTACCTTTACCTTTACCATGGCTGTATACTTGCTTCGTATCTCTTGCTTGCCGTGAATTAAAAAAATCTTTTGAGTCCCTGCTTTATCTCAGCTGGTTGCAATTAAAGCAGTAGTTCAGTTCATATATGCTGAATGTCAGCGTGAATGTTCTCCTGTTTAATTAACTTCTCGCATGATCCAGGGATGTGTTGACAACCACTTTACACTGAACTTGAGAGATACCAACATCTTCAAATGCAGTATGTGAAATGAGAAAGCTGCAAACATGCTAGCTACAGATCATTCTCTTGCATATCTAGAAATAGCACTGCATACATTTTCACTTTGACAAACCTCTGGCAATTCTCTGCAAATTGGCAGAAGTTATAGCAATGAGCATAGGACTAAGTGAGAGAGTCAGTTTTATTATATACAGCCAAAGGCCTTTACAGTGGGCGACAGAGAATAAAAGGAAAACTGTCCTCTGAAATCATGCAATGTAACCTGTAGCAGTTTACAACATAAAAAGGAAATTTACAACGTTTGATTTTAAAACTGGAGTACATTCACATAGCTGGAATGGCTGCCAGCGCAAATTTGGCTACCTGGTGTGTGACATATAGATGTTTCTCTGTTGGGAGTTCAACTGTCACTTCCTGTGCAGATCGACCTGGAAGCCAGTTAACAATTGATATAAATTTTCCTCTGGGCGTTGTATACAGGGGGCAAATCAGCAGATAGCGTGTAATGACCTCTACCTGATTGTATCCATGTATACATTTGCGATCCATATGGGGAATTTCCCGATATCTTCCCTCTAAATATGCCAAGGAATCTGAGTACTACAAAGGCCCTGCATAGTTATGAGAAGGTCAGAGTCTCAAGGTAATAGGGCCTTGAGTGATTGGCCTTAATTTGGGGGTTGCTGTCTTGGTTGGCATCCTGATCAAAAATCCAATTTCTAAGGCCACGTGATTAAGGGGTTTTCTGAAGTCCATGAAGACTGTGTGTGCTGTAGGAAATGCTATGTGGTGGAGGGCACAAAAATGGGGGGGGGTCCCAAGGAGGGTCAGTTGGGGGCAGAGTGAGAACTTCCCTGTTTTCATCTGAGGAATATTGTAGGGTAGACAACAGCAAGGCTGTACTGTCTCAAACTGGTCCTTGAGTTCACAATCCCTAAATAGTTATGCTTTTCCATAAGGTTATTTGGGTAAATGAAAATAAAGAAATGTTGGTGCTTTGGGTGTTCTGTAAAGTTAAAATAATTAAAAATAAATATGATAGCTTATGTACTGCATTTGCATTTCACTTTTCCTCCATGGAGTTCCGTGTGGTATATATGCTCCCCCCCCCCCAATCTTATTTTCACAACAACCATGTGAGGTAGCTTGAGCTGAGAGGCTGTGAGTGGCCCAAGCCCACCCAGGGAGCTTCCTTCCTGAGTGGGGATTTGTTCTCCAGTGGCAACCCCAGAGTCTGCGACTGGACCTAATAGTCAGGGGTCCCTTTACCTTTATACCACAATAGCTCACTCTGGTTAACTGTTGTGGATATTACTAGCCATTCATGAATATTGACTATTCAGCCATGCTTAGGCCAAACAAGAAGTGATGTTTGAGATGCCTTCTGTGTCCTTTCTGCTCCTCCTACAGAGCTAATAGCAGCTGGGGGAAGGTAGGGTTTCAACTGGAGAAAGGACATGGGAGGAAAGAGTTAAACACCATATCCCAGACCACCATGTCCCATATCTTCAAAAAAAAAAAAAAAAAAAAAGCCCCATGAGGCTGCCAATTTTTAAAACCAAAACTGTGGGAGATTGCATTGCATATAGCTTAACCCTTTTTAGTAAGGCATTTGATAGCTTACCTTTAATGGTGTTACTTGGTTAATATGGTCATTGCTGATTGGGGTAGGTGGGGGTGGACTAGTCATGGTGGGGGCAGTGGTGGTGTGAATTTTGATTAATGTGTTTAAAGCACTTGAAAACCAAGGGCAGGTGATGCTGTGGTCTAAACCACTGAGCCTCTCGGGCTTGCTGATCAGAAGGTCAGCGGTTCGAATCCACACGACAGAGTGAGCTCCCGTTGCTCTGTCCCAGCTCCTGCCAACCTAGCAGTTCGAAAGCACGCCAGTGCAAGTATATAAATAGGTACCGCTGTGGCGGGAAGGTAAATGGCGTTTCTGTGTACTCTGGTTTCTGTCACGGTGTCCCTTTGTGCCAGAAGTGGTTTAGTTCTGCTGGCCACATGACCCGGAAAGCTGTCTGTGGACAAACACTGGCTTCTTGGCCTGAAAGCGAGATGAGCGCCGCAACCCCATAGTCGCCTTTGACTGGACTTAACTGTCCCGGGGTCCCTTAAGCTTTTACTTTCTGTGATTAGTCAACTACAATTTATTAGCAATTAAAGTATCCTTAAATATTATTACTCTTTCAAGTAAAAGCATTTATTAAGAAAACAAAATGGTTATTGGAATAGGAAATGTGTGTTTCTTGCAGGGACAATCACATCTGTGGATGAAAAGCTAAATATATTATTCAGGCCTGATATCTCCAATATATGTTATAGGTACATCTCCTTTGTTAAAATGCAAAAAAGTGCTTTTATTAGTCCCTATTGACTTTTGGAACACTCTTTAGTGCCAGCTAGTGGGAATAGATAGCAATTTCAGTTCTTTCGCAGGATGCTTATGAGCCCAAAATGACCAAGCATGAAGGTGAATAAATGCATTTTATTTAGATAGCGGATATTCACTCCACCAGATGAGCATGAATGAGATTTTTTAATTTTTTTTGCTTCTGTTTTAATGCAGGCTCTTGATGGGAATGTATCTGATCACCTTAAGGATTATTTAATGGCATTCAGCAGGACTGAATTAGAAGCATGCCAAGCTGTACAAAGCACATTCCAGTTTCTTTTGGAAACTTCCAGTCGGGTAAGTTTTTCAGTAAACTAGTTTTTGTGTGTGTGTGTGTGTGCCAAAATAGTTGTGAGAGGGTGGGCCCTGTGACTTTTTTTTTTCAAAAATGGGAAGAACCTGAAGAGGTCATAACCAGGGAACTAGAATACTCCACCACCACAATGTTAATACTAGCCACCATGAGAAGGGTGGCGGGGATGGAGAGGCCAGCATTATGGAGATGGCCAGCGCTTGGTAAGGTAGTGATTTAACGCTTGATAGTGAGCTTTAAATGCAGGAAGTCTGAGGTTCTGTCCGTGGTGTCAGTTAAAGATCTATAACTGCAGGGCTGAGAGACATGTCTTCCTGCAACACAGGATAACTGCTGCCAACCAGAGTAAGCGCTGGCTGGCTGGTGCAGTGGCCTGAATCTATATAAGGCAGTTTCATATACCTGGGAATAATTCGGAGCAAAAACCTAACACTGCCACCCTCTACTCCATTTCTTACAACAGGGATCTCCAACAGGTCAGGTCGATGGCAGCTCCCTGCGAGGTTTTGGTAGATTGCAGCTGATCAATGGCCCTCCCCCTCCCCCTGCCCTCCATTGTTGCACGATCTCCCTAAATGAAGCTCATCAACCTTGACCTGAACCCCTAAAAAAAGGGACTTCCCTCCCTAAAAAAAACTCAACAGCTTTGACCTGAACGCCCCCCAAAAGGGGTAGATCACTGCCAGTTTTTTATTCTGTGAGTAGATCGCAGTCTCTTAGGAGTTGGCCGTCCCTGTCTTAGAACAATAGCATTATCCCTTTGATTTGGAGCTCTGCGCTGTTATCAAAGTTGGCCTGGAATCCTCCAAGTTTAAAAGCAGTTACAAGTTCTGTAACTGTTTGCAATGCAGTTACAATGCTGCTTGAGTAATATTTTGCAGCATTGGTTTTTCCTAGGGTATGTTTCCTAGGGTATGTTTATATAGTCTCCCTTAGCTGGCAGTTTTAATCCATCAAATGGATTATGCATCACTTCTGCTCTATCCAATCACCTCTGCACAGGACTGTAGTTGTACAGGCCACCCAGGCCAACTGGAGGAACCCACATAAAACTTTATCTGCATTGCATTTGATACTGATGTGGTTAATCCACCCTTGCTGTCTGTGAAATGTTTGGATATCCCAAGATCGCGATGGTTTAATCTGGCTTCTCTAGTCTCTTCATAAGCCTTTTGACTTTCCGATACTACATTTCACTCTGAAGCTTAATGTTTTGCGGTTTCTAAAAATACAGATATAAATAACACACACTTACAACTCCAATTCAGTTTGTAGAGTTTTAAGAATTAAAATGCACCCTGATAAAGATGGCATACAGTATTGAGCAGGTGGCTGCATTTGATTCTGGGATCATATATGCATTCTTAAGTTTTCTGAATAACGTTCCCATTTAAGATCAATATGCATTCCAGCGATCGGGCATCTACAAACCCTGTAGACATTGCAATTCCAAATTTCCAGTTTGCTGCTGGGCCAGGTTTGAGGCATTTACATTAATTCAAAAACCCCTAAACAACTTGGACCCAGAGTACCTTAAGGATGGCCTGGTTCCAAAAGCTCCAGCTTGAAAGGCTGAGGTCCTCTGATCGGGCACCTCTGGTGGTTTCCCCTGTGGCCCCCAAGGTTCAGCTGGTCTTCATTCAGGGCCAAGCTTTCAGTGTGGCAGGCCCTGCTCTTTTGAACCCCCTACTACTAGAGGTTGGGCAGGAACCATGTCTCCCCTTCTGCATATGTCCTGTGAAAACCTTTTTTGTTTAGACAGGCCTTTACAAAATGTTTTTTTTTTAAATCCAGTAAGTATTCATTGGTCTTTTATTGGTATTTTAAATGACGCTCTTATGCTGTCTCTGTTGATTTCGTTTTAAATGTTGTGCTGCAGCTTGCAGAACTTCTGGTGTTGGCTTAACTATTGCAGTGTTACAGTTTCTTCAGTTTTTCTGTCTCGCACATTCTCTCTTTAATATCAGGGGGTAAATGCCTGTAAATGTATTCATTGTCTCTTTCAGGTAGTGCGAGATTACAATTTTCAGCTGTTCTTGCAAGAGAACTCCGTATTTCATAAACCGCAGTCCTTCCAGTTCCAGCCTTGTGACAGTGACACCGTAAGGGCATTTTAAAAAATACATTAATTCCACTCCTTTGTTCAATGCTTTGAATGAGCCACAATCCAGGGAAGCCGCTTTTGTAAGGGGAACAAGGTCTACGTGCAAATAAATTGTCGTGTGCAGTTGTCTGCGTGGGCATGACCCAAGAAATTCTACAATCCATACTTCTGCAGGGAGGAACACACTGATGTGCTGTCCAAGAGTTTTGCAACCTTGTATAGCCTATTAAGCCTTTCTTCAGCAGACAGGGAACACTGGATTGTTACCCAGGTGTGCTAAGGTGTGCTGAGTCAGGTGTGCTAAGCCTGTTAAAAGGAGTGGGCTCAAGTACACATAGTTGCTTTGGACAACAGCAAAATTTATTGAGTGCTATCCCTTTTCATGGGACGCGGGCGGCACTGTGGTCTAAACCACTGAGCCTAGGGCTTGCCGATCAGAAGGTCGGCGGTTCGAATCCCCGCAACGGGGTGAGCTCCCGTTGTTTGGTCCCTGCTCCTGCCAACCCAGTAGTTCAAAAGTACATCAAAGTGCAAGTGGATAAATAGGTACCGCTCCGGCGGGAAGGTAAACAGCGTTTCTGTGCGCTGCTCTGGTTTCGCCAGAAGCGGCTTAGTCATGCTGGCCACATGACCCAGAAAAACTGTCCGCGGACAAACGTCGGCTCCCTCGGCCGGTAAAGCGAGATGAGCGCCACAACCCCAGAGTCATCTGCGACTGGACTTAACTGTCAGGGGTCCTTTACCTTTTTACACCTTTTCAAACATTCAGATCCCATGAGTGGTGGGAGATTGGGATTATACCAACCTACCCCACTCAGGGTGTACCTTCCTCACCCAATACTGCACATTCAATTTAATATATCCATAGGGACCTTGGTGTCTAGGGCCCAGCACAAGTTCTCCCTCTTGGCCCCACACAAAACTGAGCTGTACAATAGATTGGAGTCTATTCATGCCGTTCCTTATGTAAATATGAAGTCCAACATGCAAATGTTGTATGGGGTGAATGCATGATGAAAGGTGGGGCCGGATGGCACAGTCCCATCCTCTGCTGGTGGGGTGGAATATCTGTTCATTTAGGCACATTTTTAGAGTATGGTAGCAGAGGGTCTAATTCATCTTCGCAACTGTACAACAAAGCTCTGTAACAGGTCCCAGTGTTTGCCTTGTGTGTTTTCCTTATATGTGGACAGCCCTTGCTTATTGCCCTTTTTTTAAAGGTTTTAGGTCCTCAAAAAAGCTTCCTAAATTAATTATTTTATGTTGAGACTGATTCGTAAATACAGGGAAGGCTGGGAGGAGTTTGCTGAAAAACTACCCTGTTTTAAGAAATGGTTGAGAACGGCAAATAAAAATTTCCAAATCGTACTGTCTCCCCAAATATTTCCAAAGGTCCACATTAAGCAAATAGCTCACCAGGTGGCTAAAGAGCAATTTTTGGTGCTTCTTACACCAAGGTAATAGAAAATACAGGTGAAACTCGAAAAAATTAGAATATCGTGGAAAGGTTAATTTCTTTCTGTAATTCAACTTAAAAGGTGAAATTAATGTATGAGATGGACTCATGACATGCAAAGCGAGATATGTCAAGCCTTTATTTGTTATAATTGTGATGATTATGGCGTACAGCTGGTGAGAACCCCAAATTCACAATCTCAACTTTGAGGTTTTCATCAGCTGTGCACCATAATCATCACAATTATAACAAACAAAGGCTTGACATATCTCACTTTGCATATCATGAGTCTATCTCATTTATTAAACTCCAGTAGCTAATGAAAACAATTGCTTACATAAATGGACTTTTCCACGATATTCTAATTTTTTGAGTTTCACCTGTATACCAATTTATGCAAAGTGTAAGTTTTTTTTTAAAAAAGTCCTTTCTTTTTGCAGATTTTTGATAAACCATAGTTAGCAAGGGGGAAGGGATCTGGGTTTGTGCTGTATTAGGGGAAAGGCAGATAAAAATTGGGTAAGCCTTGTTCAAAACAACAAACTTGCCCTTGAAATTCAGATGTTTTCTAACTTCATCCTCAACAAAAGATAAGTTAATTTTATATCTCTGACTTCTCCAGCACATTGTTTACATCAAGTCCAAGGGTATATAAAAGGCAGTGGGCTGAGTTTTCCCTGACTAACCATATTTGCCTAATTGTGTTTGCCTTGCAGTTCTAACTGGTGTGTGTGTGTATGTGTTTGTGTGTGTGTGTTTGTGTTTTGTCCTTGTGCAACCTTTGACATTCAGAGTTTTAATGCCGTTCAGCTGGTGGATATTGAGCCTTCACCTGTCAGTGCTCTGAGAATGACCTTAGTAGAGGTATATGGCAGCATCTGCTATCACCATTTACTGTCTCGTGGTATTGCTGGTATGCATGATGACAAGGACTGTTATGGTGCAATCTGCTTCCATGCATAAAGTGACAAATGAATGCATAACGTGTTAAAAGCCAGATTCCTACTGTCAAGATCTCAGAACTGAACTAAATTCTCGGAGGCCAGCTTAACTTTACTGGACCAAACAGCTCACAATTTATAATAATTCAGAATTTTGAAGTGAGATGTCAATGCACCATCTGATATCTAGAGTAGCTTTACATAATCCTGTGACCAGAAGTGCCCCCTTTCAGCTCCATGTACCCTTCTGGGAAAGCGGAATAAAACTATGGCTATCTTACCATACTCTTGATTTCAATTAAACTAATTAAGATATTTATATGTCATTTTTTCTGCCTTAATTGCTAAAGCGCCTGAGGCAGCATAAGTTGTCAGCAGTAGCAGCGAACAAATACTATTAAGATAGCAGAGTACAGCAGACAAAAATAATTCATCTGCTAGGACATCCTTCCCCAACCTGCTGCCCTCCAGATGAATTACAACTTCTGTCATCGCTGACCGTTGCCCGTGCTGGCTGGGGTCAGTGCAAGTTGCAGTGCAAAACATCTGGAGGGCACCAGATTGAGGAAGGCTGCCCAAGGGATTAAAATACCTTCAGCTGTGGCCAAAAGACATCTCGAACAATGGCCATCGAGTGGTCCCTGAATGCCATTAAAGAGGAAGCTGAGCAGAGCCCCTGGCGCAAGGTATTGCACAGAAAATGCCCTCTTAAGCACCCCAGTTAACTTCATCTTTGAAGGTACAGTGAGATACAGAAAGCCCCGTAATTAACTTGTCCTAATCATCAGGGGCCAGGGAAAGGATTGGGTACGGAGCTCAGTTAGCCCCCCCCCCCCAAAAAAAAAGAGAGGCAGGAGCTTCTGTAGTGTGAGCTCCATTATTGCATTATTGGGCCAGTACAAATGTATTCAGATACAGTACTTGAATTTTTTCTTTGGTTTTCATTATACTGAGGTTGACATAAAAGCAAGACAAGCCTTGTTTTGCTTTTCCAAAAACGCATGTCATAAAATTGGATCCAGGAAACTGATAGCAGGGGCCATATTTCTGTAAGTCCACATAGCTGTTGTTTCATTTTTGGCCATTTTACTTTCCTACTAAATTTCTTCCCGCAAGTCGTTCTTTGGATAATACTCAAAACCAGGAATTCTATATACACTCTTATTTTTCTACTCGTTAACCATCCTTGAAGTAGGGAAAAATATGCAACTGTTATGCATTTTAGTCACTTCATTTCCATTTTGTGTTGGAGCTGTTCGGAGCAAGTAGCTTTTTCGTGGGCTATGCATGATTATTTTCATTGGGCAAGCTGTGCAGTGAACATTACAGAGTAATCTGCTGACGTGAGCTAAAATCAAGACTTTTTTCTGATCAAAGACTAATTTTCCAATTAAATAAATAGTTCAACAGAACTCGGGTGCCTCTTCCTAGAGAGGTTTCAGTTGCTTAACTACAGAGCGGGGAGAGATAGAGGCATATGCAGGCCAACATTTATAGCTATTAAACTGCTGTGCCATTTTTCTGCTTGGAATAATTCAGCATGTTTTCAGGGTGCAAGTGAGAAGCCGGCTATCTCTTAGGACGTTTAGTAAATTCGCCTACACCATATAACACCTTCAGGCACCGAATGCATGTAAAAGGGGGTCAGTAATAGAGGCAGGTGACTCTCCTGCCGCCAACAGAGGGTTGTTGCTTGTTTTACCATACAGCTTCTGATCCAGCTCACTGTACAACAGCAAGCAGAAGGTGAAATTTCAATACACAGCCATTCTCAACTTGCTGGATTATCCCATTCACTTTGTACAGGGCAGGTGTGCCCCCAGTCTACACTCCTACAAGATTATCTGCCAACATTTGTATAGTACTGGGACTCGGTAAAGAATTGAGAACCTGCCCTGGTCACAGAAATGCTATGGAACATTGGGTTCCCACTCAACCGTTGTGCTACCCTTTGCAGGAGGACAGTAGATCACGTTTGAATGTTGTAAATCAGGGGTTGGCAACCTAAGGCCCATGGGCCGGAAGCAGCCCACGGAGGCCGTTTAACCGGCCCACGAGCCGCCTGCTTGGCGAGTCCCTGCGCTAAACCGGTGCAGCGTGATGCGGGGACTCTCTTCCGTGGCTCTGGAAATTGCTTCTGCGCATGCTCAGACGCCAAAAATCACTTCTGCACAGGTGCAATTTTCAGCGTCTGGGCATGCGCAGAAACGATTTCCGGCATCGTGCTGCACTGGCCCGGCGCACGGAGGATCTCCGCGGGAGTGATCCGGACCATGCCCGGTAAGCCTTGCCGACCCCTGTTGTAAATGGTACAAAGCAGGTGGCTCACACAATCCAGGACAGGCTAAAGGAGAATCTGAGTGTTGTGATTAGAAAGGATAAGACTTTGTCTTGAGGCCGAGGTTGGGGAATGGGGTGGGGGGTGGGGGGGGAGAGGCATAGCAAATAACAGAAGGCAGTGGGGAGAGCAAAGGGGGGGACAAAAATGGGCAAGATCAGAGGCTTAAAGGAGGTGGCTTTAACATAGCAATGGGGTTAGTGGGGTTTTTATCAAATTTTGTTAAAAGCAAATTGACTAAAATCAAATCCGAAACACAAAGCTGTCAGGAGGCAAGGTAAACTTAATCAGAAGTCCCCCAAACTGCAGTGCGCAGAGAACTTATTATGAAGCTCACTAATGCATAGATAAGCATATTTGCAACAGCATGGCAAAATATAGGAGGAAATTTGCTAGCTCTTTATGTTTCCTGATTGGAAATGGAGGCCCCTTCCTCAAACAGCATGTGATCCTGTGAGAAAATGCAATAAACAACTAAATCTATTGCCAAGATAATGGCCCCAAAGAGCTGAAACAATTTTTTTTTAAGCAGTTCTTTCCTGTTTTTGCCAAGTTGCTGCCTGTGATATTATATTCTGTACATTGGAGGTTGACTGCGTTAACCTTGGGGTATTGCAAAATTCACTTATGCCTGATCCACTCCAACCAGTATGCAGAATGATGGTCAATGCTGAAGTGTAGAATTCTAGCTGATACTAAATGCTACAGGTTTTATTGACTCATTTGTTCAATTTATATCTCACCCTTCCTCTGAAAGGAACCCAGAACAGTGAACACCAAGTGATAAAGCAATAAGCACATATTTAAAATACAGATTGGAAAAGATATTAACTTAAAGCAGGCTTCCTCAACCTTGGCCCTCCAGATGTTTTGAGACTACAATTCCCAGCATCCCTGACCACTGGTCCTGCTAGCTAGGGATCATGGGAGTTGTAGGCCAAAAATATCTGGAGGGCCAAGGTTGAGGAAGCCTGAAGTCTCCTTGGAATGGTGGATCAGAATCCACAAGTTATTTCTCATTCTGACCTAAAGGTGGGTCACACCAATGGCACCCCACAATTTTTTGGTGTTTGGTTGTTGTTTTTTAAGCAAGGGGGTGAAAGGGCTAAGGAAATAAAACACGCAAAAAGGACAAACAGTGAATGTGTAGGTTAATTTCTTCTTGCAGATACTGTGGGATCCCAGGTCTGAAATGGTTGAAAACCATCACTCTAACCCTTTAGAGAAAACCTGCAGCAAATGAAAAACAGGACTGTAAAGTGAGAGCCATTCTTCTCTTCGAACTTCCTTTAGGGTTTTCCGAAACTCCTGGGAAGGCGGTGAATAGATAAGGCAGAACAAAAATAGGATTATTAACAAAGTTGGGTATTTGTGCGAGGCCATGAGTCACTTCATTCTGTGGGACCCAACAGGCTTGTGAACACCCCCATTTAGAAAGTGAACTTTTTTTCCTTCTCCTCTTTGCAGTCATCCTTAGACAATCAAGGAGTCTGTAGTTATGTGCCAAGAGCCTTTCAAAGATGCTTCTCTCCCCCCCCCCTCCTCGGCACTAGGGATGCTTTAACAGGAACCTTTCTTCTGCTTCTATTTAAACATCTGCGCATTGCATGTGAGAAGTGCTAGATTCTAACACAGCTGCTGTGGTAGTTGGCTTGTCTACACAGAACGAGGAATTGTTGGGAGCCTTTGTGCAAGTTTTCACACTGTGTGCATACGCATGTGAGCGCTATTAACAGAAGAATACATTATCCCGCAGTGCCTTTAGAGACTCCTCTAAAGTAAAAACGGTACAGCGAGTGTCCCATAGCTAAAATAAAAATAAAATAAGCCACAATAAATTCAGGCTGAAAATGAGAAAGAGGTGCATCAGGGCAGTAAATTCAACTGTGCCTTTTTAAAAGGCAGAAGTCTGTGAACCCTAAATCGTGTATATTCTCCTGCTGTCAATGGTTGGGCCCTACAGTGGTGAGCTGTAGAAACCTCGCCCCATGTCTGTCCAAAGCAGTGACTGAGTTGTTTTGTTGTACTTTGTGTATGGTAGCTGGTGTGCAATAAATGCTCATTTCTGTTGGGAGTTTTCTGATTTTTACAATGATCAGCTAGTCGTTCCCTTTGCAGCTCTAATGAGAGCCTAGCATGTTGCTGGGTTGTTTTTTAAGACTTTGAGCCGTTCCTCTCTCAAACTCCTCACCATTTATGAGAAGATAGGTGAGAAATCAGGCTTTCTCCTGAATAAGTAGTCAAGCTTGCAACCCAATCCATCAATACATATTTGACCCAGTCTTTCTGCCTTTCTGTAAGACAGATGTTGTGCTTCTAATGGGGAACAGAGTCTCGAGACTCTGAAATGCAGGCTGCGGCCTGGTTCTCAAAAACAGAAGTTGAGGGGCTGAACAACTTCAGACTGTAGGTGGAATGTTCTTCTGCAGGCACAGAAAAATAAATAAAATCTATGCAAATAGGAAGGTAGCTTTAAAGGGGAATGGCTTGGCTAACATAAGAACATAGGGAGAGCCTGCTGGATCAGGCCAATGGCCCAATGTAGTCCAGCATCCTTTTCTTACATTGGCCAACTAGATGCCTGTGGGAAACAATGGAGAAGAACACCATCATTTTGGTGGCCCTTTTCTGAGCTTTTTACAACTCAACAATATCCTTTTTGAGATGAGGCGACCAGAGCTGTACCCAAATGCAGTTGCACCATAGATTATAAATTGTGATATTGGCACAATTTTATTATCATTGAAGAGCGTTTCATTATGCAGCCCTGACAAAGGCCCAGTTGCTATTTGTAAGTTCTGCACAATTGCCTGTAGTTCTTTGAACTAATCTGTTTGAGAATAGTGTGTTAGTTACTAACCTGGCTGGTAGTTTTGTCAAGCAGCCAAGCTGGTCTTTGGCTGAAGATGCTGTTAATGTTCACATCTGGGATCCCGAAACAGCATCTGACACTGAGTTATAATGTTGTTGTCGCCAGTTTAGAATTCTACTTTAGTGCTCCAGGCACAATTTCTGGCTTCCCTTGTTGCTGAATCATTTCACAATATATTTTGAGCAAACCATGCCGTTTTTGGCATCACTTCCTATCTCAGTGATGCCTGTCCATTCTCCTCCAGCCTCCTTTTTTGAGAAGTAGTAACACCCTTTTCAGGTAGGGTTCATTTGGCTAGATGGTTGTGCCACAGTGGGCAGCTGACATTGTGCCGTTTTGTGTAGGTGAGTGCCCTCTTTTGCTTTCAAAGGCTGAAGGGTTTTTTCAGAGCGCTCTCGCTGCAAGTCTCAAGGCAGAAAGTGAATCTATAATTAGCTCTGCTTTTTGGACTGTTGTTTGTCCTTTCAGGCCAAAATGGGGGAGGGTTTGTTTTCTTCCTCCTGGATGGAGTTGGAACTAAGATCCCGTAATAAACATTGGCACCATCTCAGCAAATACACATCCCTGCTGGAATTCAGCTAGCGTGGCTGGAGCCTAATATGAGCTTGTAGCCCACGCAAAAAAAGAGGGGCATTTCAAGAACTGTTGGAATTCTTATGTCAAGCAGGCCACAGCTGAATAACAATGGATTAGACCGTTATGTGTCCTGTGTTTCGAGGCAGAAACATGTTGTTCCTAGCAAGTGAGCTGGCACAGCATACCAGATTAGGCCACACCCACCAAAGTTTTCCCCGCAGTTGGAGACGTTTTCCTTGTGGTGCACAAGATGTGTGATTGGTTGGTTGAAATAAATGTTCCAGCAAAATCTACAACTTACAGAACAATAGGATTGATGAGCAAATCATACAGTTTTCTGTGGTGGGACACTTCAAATAACCCAAGTATCTTACGGCGCTGTTCAAGACGAACCAATGCATTGGCATTGTGGCACCTCAAGACAGTTAGTCTGTTCCAGCAGAAACAAACCAGCACAGCTGCCCTTCAGGAAATGTATTGGCATGATTTATAATTTATTTCAAAGACAAGCCGTATTTTCTTTTGCAGCCGACACTCAAAAGTGGCACACATCCTTGTCGGCATCCGCCTGTCTTAAGAGTGTTTGTGCCTCTTCAAGTCAAACTGTTGTGTTAGCAGCACCCTGGGACACAAGCCAGGGCAGTGTGTATGGAGGTCCTGGGCTGCCCAGACAATAAACCGCCCCCCTTCTTGGCCTCACTGAAGTTTATGGGGTGTTAGGGGAGGGGTAATACCTCTGGTGGGGGACACGTCGTGCTTCTTCTGGAGTAGTTTATCCACCTTTGGTCCCCACCCTGCGTACATCTAAAAGCACATAAAACCATTAAGATCACTTGGCACACTTAACATTTTAAAGCGATGATTAGTTGTTTTATCAGGAATTGGGATGTGCCCCATCTCTTTAATTCCCATGTCTAGATGGCGGAAAAGAAACCTGTCAGTTGCACAGATTTTCCCCCCAAACAAGGGTGTTTGTCGCACAGCAAAGCGGGAGCAAATAATCAAGATGGTCAGTGAGTCTGTTTTGTTCATGGCTTCATCTACCAGATTTCATCATAAGATAAAAGGACAGTTTCTATAATTAAATGCACACAACACAGGAAGAACCTTTTTCAACCCAGGGGCCATCTTCCCTCCTGGGGGGGTGTCATTTGTTGGTAGTAGTTAGGGCCAGAGGCATAATCAGAATTTAAGGACATATTGTAGCCTAGCAAACAAATTCATGAAGGGTATGAAGCAGGGCAAGTGCAGGCTGCAGCCCCTGGGGAGAGTCCTGGAGGGCTGCATTTGACCCCAGGCCTGAGGTTTCCCCAGCGCTGGTATAAAACATTAAGAAAAATTAATTAGTGGAACAACAGGAACACCAATTGAAAGCCACCAGAAATACCCAGACTACCCCAGTGATGCAATGGGTCAGTGTGGCTGTGGGCAGGATTCCTTCATTGCAGGGGGTTGTACTAGATGACTCCCTACAACTCTGCAATTTTATGATTCTATCAATTTAGTTCTGAGACTTTTTTTTATTTAAGGAATAAAAATACCTGCCTGGTACTGAATATATAAAAAGGTATATGCCAAGCAAGCCTCTCAGGCCGGGCGGGGGGGGGGGAGAGAGATCCACTGGTGGCAACAACCGTTGCTTAGGGGAGAGTTAGGGGGTTTCTTATAGAACCTTTAAAGAGGAGACTAGAGCCATTCATAATTGTAGTTTGAAGGATTAAAGTGGATAGCTCTTGGATTTTTCTCCAATAGACGTAAAAGTCCCTACTCATGGGGGAGGCGGTAATGGGCGCAATCTTCCTGCTTTAGAAGGAACACTTTTTTTGCATCTCTGCAAGATGATCTGATGAAGGAGAAGGGAGGAAGCCAGCAACTGTTACAGTGGAGAGGATTGCCCCCCCTCACCCCCAGCTTCTGGACCACTTGTGCTTTATGCGGTTCTTTGGATGATTGAGACCTTTTCCGTTTTGGGACATGCAGGAGCTCAGGGTTGAATGCATATCCCTTTATCATACAGCCCACCCCAACCCCCCATGCTGTCGGCTTTTGCAAAACGTGGCTGTCCCATCATGGAGCCATTGCCTGCGATGCGAGAACCATCCTGTAATGGTGCAAGTAAAGCATTGCATGCGCTTGTCAGCTGCTGGTAATTACTGGGGTGGGAGTGCGGATCAATACCTTGCTTTTGCCTTGACTAAATGCATGGCCTACTTTGGTAAGTATTCAGGGTCTTTGTGAAATCATTTTTTGTTCATGTGTTCACCAATCTCGTGAAAGCTTATGAAACATTGGGAAACGCAATGCAGAATAAAGTTTAGATCTCAGTTAGATCTCAGCCCCCAAATTCCCTCTTTGCCTGAGGCATTTTATCTGCTCTTTGTTTGGTTCCTCTGCTTCAGAAATTTTATCGTATTAAAGATAATTCGTTTTCACTTTACAGCAGCCTCTTTTTTAAAGAAAAGAAAACAACCCGATCTTGCTTTTGAAAAGCATTAAAGAGCAAATTACACTGGTTTCAGTTTTTTCATTTCCCCCATGACAAAACTCATGGACAGACAGCAGGGCTTTTTCTGTGTTTAAAATTTGCTTGTTATGTTCGGCTTCATGTAACAAGAATCTGGGAAAAGCCCTTTTGCGAAGTCTTGTAAGTGAGTTAATTAACATTTTTCGGATGGCTACATAAAGAAGGATGTCACAGGTGGGAAGGGCCAGGCCTAGGAAATCCCCTCACTCACTTTCCTTTCTTGTATGTGTGTGTTTCAGAGTAGACAACTGGAATCTGAGACCGGAACGACAGAAGAGCACAGTCTGAACAAGGAAGCCCGGAAATGGGCGACGCGTGTGGCAAGAGAGCACAAAAACATTATTCACAGTCAACGGGTGGGTTGAAAATAAAGAAGATTATTGGCGGCTTTTTAACTGTCCTGTTCATCCAGCCACCTTGGTGAAGCATTACACCACTCATATTCCACTTCGCCGATTCTGTCATTCCATGAGGAAAGGAAACACCTTGCTTGGGATATATATTCCAGCTTGTGGCATTCCACATAACTCTGGCTTTGGCCTTGTTTGTCCCAACAGATCACCTTTTTTCTTCAATGTGCTTTAACTGGGATGTGTAAAAATTAACACATGAACTGCATAAGGGAATAAGGGAGAGCAGCGAAGAATTCTCTTCTTCCCATTTGTGGCTGTTTGTAAATCAGGATGGATGTCCACCCGTTAAAGCCTTTGCAAAGGAAGAGCTTCTGCACGAGGTTTGAAGTGACGTTTCAGATCCCTTCCAGAAACAACAGTTCAATTAAAAACACACCAAATGTTTTTTTTCCTCCCCTCCCCTTCCTGTTTTTGGCAGACTCTGGAAGAATTAGAATGCCACGGGTCTGTGGTGTCTGAGCAGAGCCGAGCAGAACTGGAACAGAAGATAGATGAAGCCAGAGAGAACATCCGCAAAGCCGAGGTGAGAGGAATGTTAGCTCCAGCACTTATCTCTGATGCTTTAGGGCAGTGGCTCAGATTGCAGCAGCTAGCAGGTCGTCTTGCACCAGCGGCACATTTTTTTTAGCAGCTTTCTCGTTGTGTGTGCAACGGCTTGAAACATGCAAAAGGGTTCATAAAATCTGTTTTAGATTGATAAAATGCAGAATAAACATGAGGCTGTGAGACGAGGAAATAGCTCTCTTCCCCCAACCCCCCCCCCAAAAAAAAACTGGGCAGTGTTGTGTTAAGGCTATGGTCACTGATTCAAGACACCTGTTGGCAAAAACAAGAACTGATGCTGCCAGGTTTCTTGGCTGAATGGGCTGCAGTAATTAAAGCAGTAGAGGGGAGGACTCTAATTACGTTGGTGATGTTAACTCCCAGGTAGTTTTGACAACTCAACTTACTAGGTGCAAATTGCTACTGGAAAGGAAACTATTTTATATATATTTTAAAAAAAACTTCCCCATGCTTTACCACCTAACATTTATCAGAGTCGAGTCTATGTGTTGCCAGTAACAGTTCTCTTCCAACTGATCCTCAATCATGCTTCACATGTGCCGTCCTCTCTGAAATCCTGCAGCCTTTGTCTGTGTGTGTTGCAGCTCAGTGCCTGGGCCTATCTTTCAGCCAGTGTGGTGTAGTGGTTAAGAGCGGTAGACTCGTTATCTGGGGAACCGGGTTCGCGTCTCCATTCCTCCACATGCAGCTGCTGGGTGACCTTGGGCTAGTCACACTTCTCTGAAGTCTCTCAGCCCCACTCACCTCACAGAGTGTTTGTTGTGGGGGGAGGAAGGGAAAAGAGAATGTTAGCCGCTTTGAGACTCCTTCGGGTAGTGAAAAGCGGGATATCAAATCCAAACTCTTCCTGGTGCTGGCATATTTTTTGCTGCTAACTTTTCACCTCTGTGCCGACTTGTGCGTGGTTTTCAGCCCATATTAATAGAGTCTAAAATTAACCTAGTCTGTTTTGGGGGAGAAAATGAGGAAACCAATGAGAAAATGATTTCACACCTTCAGTAAAGCAAAGCAGCTTGCTGCTGTCATGTGCCTCAGTGCAGAAAACCTTTGCGAGGGAGGAGGAGAGGGCGAAAGTATCGAATGTCGACTTTCCCCCTCAAAAAGGAACGCAAGGGCCCTGCTTGGAACAGACCAAAGAATCTGGTTCCACATGCTGCCAAGAAACCCATAAGCAGGTCAGAAAACAAGGGTTTCTTTTTACTGTTTTTGCAAGTTGGTTGTGAGTATCCACCATGCCTCTGTTTCTTTCTTCATCCTCTTTTGGCATCCGTCTGTCTCGAGAGACAATGCAGTGCACCTCCAGGGGTGAAGTCAAACTGCTGGAGAATCACAGCGACTGCTGTGGCTGCAGAGGCTGGTAGCTCGTAACTGCTGCCTCCTGCATTGCTTTTACTGCTTTAACAGCACAAAAGTGACCTCTCTGGAATTCAAGCCTGGTCAGTGTGTATGGAGGTCCTGGGCTGCCCGGACAACAAGACCCACCTCTCGCCCGCACTGATGAGGTCCAAAGGAGAGCAGGACATTTAGCACCAGTTTGGCTGCAGGAGTTGCCGGAAGGAGGCGTACAAGGTGCCACCTAACCTTCTGAAGGGCTCCACTCCGGATTTGTGCAGGGTTTACTCCTTAGCCTTTTCTTTTCCCGAAGATGTCCCATAAGGCACGGTACGGGTTTTCCCTCTGGGTTTACACCCATACCCTTCCTCAGGAATGGGTATAGCTGCAAGGCACCAAAGGTTTCGGTTCAGAGTTTTCCTTCTCCTAGGTGGGCTCCCTTCCCAGGTTGACGAGCCCCATCTGCCCCGCATTTCCCTCTATATCATGGGCAGAAACTGCCTTCTTGACTGTGGGACCCACCCTTGGTCTCATCCATTCAATCTGCCTGTCTTCATATGCTGGGAAAGTCCCTAACTCACTGAGGGTTTGAGACCCTCACCTGGTTTAGCTGGTCAGTCAAAGCCGGGCTGTGGTCTTACCTCCCTTCAGTACATTGTTGTTTAGTCATGTCCGACTCTTTGTGACCCCATGGACCAGAGCACGCCAGGCACTCCTGTCTTCCGCTGCCTCCCACAGTACATTACTGCTTTTTATCTTCCAGTGTAGATCATGGTTTCTGTGGCAGCCCATTTTTTGTTGCATGAGTTTTGGGAGTGTTTGCCTCCCATGTACAATGATAAAAATGCAGCGTGCTGAGTAAACCTTATTTGTGTTGTAATAAATGGGTTTCCACCAAAGCTGTCATGAGTTACCTGCTAACTTGTGGAACAAGTAAATATTTGTAAGGGGAAATGGCTGGAAAAGTCCACTACAGCACTTGCAAAACAGCTGCTAGTAGCTGTTTATGGTTGTACTTTATTTCGTTTCTGCATAGTGCTGTTTTTCTGCATGCATCTGCTCAGACAAAATAATGAACTGTCTTGCTTTTTGTGAAGTACTTTGCTTCCCATAGTTTAATATTTAGGCAAATCCAGGCTTAACAGAATTTCAGGTGTTGTTTTTCCGCTAGTAAATCATCTCCTAGGAATGTTGAACTGAGTCATGTTACTGGTCAATTATGTTCAGAGACGCACATGCCTAAAATTAGATGTCCAATCTCACCAAAGCCATAATACTGCTTTTATGAAATCCGCTTTTAAAACATTCTGAAGAGCCTTGCTGCATTAAGTAGCTAAAAATGATGTGCTTGTCTGTACATTGATGGGCGAGTGTTGCTTTGCAAAGCTTCTTTGATCAGAAGCTAAGGAGTAGCATTAGGTTAATTGACTTGGCTATGTTGATTTTTCACTAAATTCCAGAATATAATGGCAGTAAACTTTTCCAGTGAATGGTGACCTTCACCAAACTTGGATACAAATTATAGCATCGATGCAAAAGTATCTAAACTAACATCACCCACCAAATTATAGAAGGTCTGGCAAAATCTTGCCTGGAGACTGCTTTTTAAAAAACAAACATCCCCTGTTACTGCTTACCCATAAGTTTGTATTGTGCAACATTCACTTAGCAATCTTGTGTGTATCCGTATATTTTAATAAATCACCAAGTGCAGGAAGCCAGTTCATGTTTCCCCCCCCCCCCAGATAATCACTTCAGAAAACTGAAGAGCTCTGCTGTGCCCTGCTCCGGCTTCTGGAAGTTATCCGTGTAGCTTTTGCACACATCAGCATCTCTTTGCAGCTCTGGGAAAGAATTTTCCCTCTCCTGAACATTTGCCATCGCATATCTGCCCCACAGCACTGCTGGAACCGGCCTTCAGCACCTATTTTGCTGTTTTGTGCTGATGTGCAGGAATAGACAATGGAATATTGTGTCCTAACGACTTGAATCAGCTGGTGCAGTAGTTTTTAGCATTCATTTGCAATGCAGGGTTGGGGAACCTGCAGTCCTCAGCCTAATTCCAAACACAGTCTGCAAGCGATTGGTTCAGGCTTGTGGCGGCGGCAGCAGCCTCTCCATCGCCCCACAGCTTGCTGGGCAGGAAGGTAGAGATGCGGAAAGAAAAGGGTGTGGTGGGACACTGGCCACTGTGATCTATGGCAGGTTACCCTCCAGGAGAGACCCTCTACAGAAGAAAGGTTGCTTCTGTTGTCCTATTATCCTTAAGTCTTTTGCACTGAAACCTCTGAGGAGACCCAAAACTGCAAGGAGCTTAGTTGTATCAGGGGTTATCCAGTAGCAAGGTGAATAATAGATTTTATGAAAGCCCATTTGTGTAGGGGGGAAAGAGGCCACCTTATTGCAATTCAGGTTGGTCCATCTAGCCCAGTGCTGTCTGCACTGACTGACAGGCAGTGACTCCCAAGGGTTTCAGGTGAGGGTCTTTTCCCAGCCCTGCTTGGAGATGTCCGGGATTAAACGTGGGACTTGCAGAGCAGGTGGTCGGCCGCTGAGCTGCAACCTTCCCACCATGACCTATCAAGCGCAGCCACAGTGGATTATTTGGGGCAAATTCTGGCATTTCTGCAGAGCAAAGGCAAGCGCTGCCAGTGCTCCAGGTGGATGGAGTACAAGCCTGAGAAGAAGCAGTGGAATCTTCTGCAAAGTGCAGGGGGGGGAGGGGGTCCATGGAAGGTGCATTGGGATTATTGGAGACGACTGTAGCTCACTGGTAGAGGATATGCTTTACTTGAAAAAGTCCTCAGGTTCATTTTCCAGGTAGTTCCGGGGAAGTCTGGTGCCTGAAGCTCTGGAGAACTGCTGTCAACTAGTTCAGTTGACAGCACTGAACTAGATGAACCCAAAGGTCTGACTTGTGGCTTCCTATGTAGATGGTGAGAGAACTGAAGTCTTCTACAGCCTGGCCCTAAGGAGGTGACAGAACTGACGGTAGCTCACTGTGACTTGTTTGCAAAGCATTTTGAGGACAAAGTTGCTTGCATCCACTTGGAACCTTGGCTCCATTGTTACAGCAGATGAACCTCAAGATGTGTAGAGAGCACTGTCTAGTCGTATTACATTGGATGAGTTTCTGTTAGTGAGGCTCGAAGGCATGGACAAGGTGCTTCGATCGGTCAGGCTGACCGCATGCCCTTGCTTCAACTGGTAGCCCAGCTGCGCCCCTCTCTGGACAGGGATAGGCTAACAGCCTCTGAAGACAGTTCAGAAACTTCAGCTGGTGCAGAATTCAACGGCCAGGTTGCTCACCGGGTTAAGACGATCTGAGTATATAACGCCAATCCTGTGTGGAGAGTATCAGAGCCTGAAGGGTTAAATGCTCTGCTGTGACGCACTGGTCACTGTGTGGGCAGTTCACATACGGGCTTTTGTCTTTGTCTGTGTGAGCTGTACTTTTTGGTTTCGTTTTCACCGACCGGAGCAGTCATGGAACTGAGCACTCCGGGAGAAGATTTATTGTTTTGTAAATAAAGTTAGCTCGTTAAGAAGACAACGCTTCAGTGAGTTATTACTGGGCTGCCTTGGCAGTTACACACAAGCTTTCGCTGTGGCTTTGAACTCTGCTAATAGCCAGGGGTTGCCAGGCATTAAAAGCAAAGCAACGCAGTGATAGCGTGCCGGACCCTGGTATACGCTATAGATTGTGGAACACTCCATTTCACAATCCAGCATCCTGGCCCGACCACACTGGCTGCCAATTAGTTACCGGGGCCCAATTAAAAGTCCTGGTTTTGACCTAGAAAGGCTTAAATGCCACTGGACCACAATATGTCAAGGACCCATATGAACCTACCCGGACCCTGAGATCATCTTCTGAAGCCCTTCTTCATGTGCCTCCTCCACGAGAGGTCTGGAGGGTGACCTTTTCTGTGATGGCTCCCTGTTTGTGGAATGCTCTCCCCAGGGAAGCTCACCTGGTGCCATTATTACATATCTTTAGGTGCCAGGCAAAAGCATTCATCTTCTCCCAGGCCTTTGGCTGATTAAACGATCTCTGGCCTTTTAAAGTGCGGAGGGATGTATTGGTTTTTATTGTAACTATGGTATGTATTTTTCAGCTTTTGAAAAATGGAAACAGTCCTGTCAGGGGCGTAGCAAGGGGGGCATGGGGGGGGCTCCTCAAGTTCCATAATGGAGGGGGTGACAAATTATCAAGGAACAATTACTGCCCTACACGGGCAGTTCATAAAAAACTTTTTTTTAAAAAAATGCCTGCTCCAAAGGTCTTATCTTACTATACTAGGGATTATATACCGGTAGCTATATATGAAATTTCATGCATATCGGTTAATATCTTGATCCTCCACCACCAAAATAGCTGTTCACTTGGCTGTTTTCCTATGTCGTGAAGGCTGAAATTTCAGTTCAGGGAGCACTTACTGTTCTCAACCCTAACCTTGTGGAAAGCCATCTAATTAGACTTTAATTTGATTTTGAGATGTTTTTAGGAGGTGATTTAATTATTGTTTGATTTTATACCAATGTTATGTATCTGATGTTAGCCACCCTGAGCCCGACTTTGGCCGGGGAGGGCGGGATATAAATAGAAGTTTTTTATTATTATTAATTGTTATATATTTATAAGAAAATATGAAATAACGTAAAACCATTTGGGGGGGGATCAATGGGGGGGTGACAAGAAATTTTCCGCACCAGGTACCACCTGAACTTCCTACGCCTCTTGAGTCCTGTGATCCTCAGATGAAGGGCAATATAATTTTTATAACAACAACATTCCTTGGCACATAGGTTAGTGTAGAAAAGATTACCTGAGGATAGAAAGTTGTGACAAATGGTGTGTTAAACCAAGACTAGGAAATCAGACTGGGGAGGTCTAATTTCTTGTGGACGATGAAATTCAGTTTTTGATTTTGATTGTACGTGGAAGAGGGTAGACTAGAAATGCAGAAGGAGAATCTCCCCACCCCTTTGCGAGCTCATTCTCATCTTACTTCATGAAAGGTTCAAAGTAATTACTCATGTTACAAAATCTGTCCAAAAATGTTTCATCTCAACAGGTTAGGATGCAATGTAACTATTGTTACTGTTTTCCTTTCCTTCTGGAACAGATTTTTCTGCTTCTGTTGCAAACTCATGATTCTGAGAATTATGCTGACAGGAAAGGACAGTTTAGACGGTTTCCTTGTAACATGCTTAATTATTTTAACTCATTACCCTGAGGCTTGCTTAATAACAGGAAAGAGTGACAGGCCCCATATTAGACCAGTGTGGGCTCACCTTGAACTGGCTGGGCAACCTCTAATCTTCTGGTCTGAATTCAGGATGCTGATACCAGGGCTGTCTTAAGCAAATGCGGCGCTGGGGTGCAAAGATCCGCCCCTCCCCCAGTTGCCCAGTCCCTGGCGCACAGGAGGGCGGAGCCGGCTGGCTGCCTCAGCATCTCACTGGCTTGGTCGGCGCAGAGCCTCCCACAGTAGAAGAGCCCGCCATGCCGCTCCAACCGACGGGCGGGCGCTTCCCCAGGCTCAACTCTCGGGCCCCGGACTCTCCCTGAGAGCCCGGCGCCCGGGTGCCCCGCACCCCTAGTGCCTATGGGTAAGACGGCCCTGGCTGATACTTTCCAGTGTGGTGTAGGGGTTAAGAGCGGTAGACTCGTAATCTGGTGAACCGGGTTCGTGTCTCTGCTCCTCCACATGCAGCTGCTGGGTGACCTTGGGCTAGTCACACTTCTCTGAAGTCTCTCAGCCCCACTCACCTCACAGAGTGTTTGTTGTGGGGGAGGAAGGGAAAGGAGAATGTTAGCCGCTTTGAGACTCCTTCGGGTAGCGATAAAGTGGGATATCAAATCCAAACTCCTCTTCTTCTTCTTTAAAGCAAGTTTGGGGAAACTGTGACCCACCAGAGTCATTGGGTCGCAGCTCCCACCTCACTGATTGTTGGCCAAGCTTAGCAAGGGGCTGATGGGAGTTGCAAGTCTTAGCATCATTTAGATGGGCACAGATACCCCCCTCCTTGCTTTAATTGGCCTTGTCCCGATATATTTGAAGGGCGTGCCTTCACCAGTATGATCCTTCCCACTATTTGAGATCTGAGGATGTATCTGTGTTCAGGCTTGCTCTGCTGGAGCATGCAGAGGGTGGTGCTCTCTCTGTGGTTGTTCCCACGCTCTGGGTTGCCATCTTCAGCGAGAGATGTGGGTGACCTCACTGCTAGCTTTTTAGCTTCGAGTGGAGGCTGTTTCTTTTTTTTAAACAACCCTGCTGCCAACATGACGGCTTCCGCTGGTGGAGCTTGCATTTTTATACCTGGGATTTATACTGATTGTGCCACTTCGCAAGGGGTGTGAGAAACTGTCTTTCTGTGGTGGAAGTGCGTTGGTTCTTCCCCACCTGAGGTACCACTTCTCCTAGGAGATTATCAATCTTGCGCATGCACAGAAGAGACCGGCCATGTTCTCAGCAGCAGCTCCTCTTAACTTGGTCCATGGGTCAGGATGCACATGTAGCGGTATCTTACCGGTTCCTTGTTTCCTCTTCCTGCCTTAGATCCCCGGCATTTGAATACGAGTTGAAGGCAAACGGTGTGTGGGCACGCATTTGCTGCCGCATGAGAGAATTCTGATTTCTCGTCTGAGAAGTTTGCCCGTGAGAATCGGCATCTGCGGCATTAAATCATTAATTCGATGGTTCAACGATAAGCAACATTGCCTGAGTGGCTGCGACACAGAAACCTTTTCCTGGTTCAGTAGCCTTGCTCTTTCCCACAGAAACCCTGCCCTGAACTCTTGCTCCCATCATCCCCTCCCCTCTTCCCTCCGTCCAGTCCTTAATAGGAGTATAACCTCTCTCTTTTTTCACATGGTGTATTCCAGTGCCTTTTAGGTTGCTGTTCTTGTTGAAAAATACATGCTTGTCACTGTCAGGCCTTGCAAATTGGGGTCAGTGAAATGGGAACCTCTCTCCCCACCCCCTCTGATTCAAGGGCACGCTACTATGAAGTCTGCTTCCCACGGAACGTTTAAGCGATGCTGGATTGGTCTCATGAGTCACTTCCTTGTCTAAATCATCACATGGAAAGAGTTGTTGTTGTTGTTGTTTCTTCCTATTTCTGGAAGGGATGGTGGGCACTGGCAAGCTTGCTCCCAAACCAGCAGTATGCCTTTAACCCTTATGCAGACATCCTGCCGCCAGGTGTCAAATTTGATGGTGATCGTGCCCCGCCTCACCTGACATCCTCGATCCTGTAGTGAAGATCAAGATCTTTTGATAATCTCTAGACTTCTTGTCCCATGTGAAGTCCAACATGTGGGTATACAGGGTAGAGGACCAAGGCAACTTTAGGTGCAGCGTATATGGAGTAGGGGGGTATCTGTGTGGGGCTTGGGCTTTTGTTAACGGCAGTGGTGTGTTGTAGGGTTCACAGTTTGCTCTCTGTGGGAACCCTTCGTTTTTATTTGGTAGATAAATCAAGGTGGTATATGGGGAGTGTCAACAACACTTATGCAACTTTCATCAAGGAAAGAACACTGAGGTTTTCTGGAATAGCATTTCTGTTGAGATACAACGGGTGCCTCAGTTTCTGGAAGCAGTTGAATACATTGGGAGCTGCCCAGAGTGGCGGGGGAAACTCAGCTGGATGGGCGGGGGGGGGTATAAATAAGTTGTTGTTGTTGTTGTTGTTGTTTGTTTGTTGTTCCTCCTACAGGCTTTCCCTGTCGGATGAATGTGTCCACTTGCTAGGGTTTTAGTCTTGTTTTAAATGCATTCGTTGCTTTTGTGTTTTTAACTCCTGTGTGTAAATCACCTTGAAGGCAATGAATGAATGAATTGTGGCAGTAATTTTTTTCTCCAGAGGTTGCGCTAACGTGGGCAAGGTGGCCCAGACACTGCCCACCCAAGGATAACATTGCAGTCCATGTCCTAGTTGAGCCATCCTTTTCTGTGCCACTTCTGGGCCATCTCTTTGAACTTTGGGCAGATTTGAGAGAAGAGAAACTTCAGATCCTTCCAGACTGCTTTGCTGTATTTAAAGTTTCCGAAGAGATGGTTGTAGTACTGGCAGTGAGCAATGAGATGAGTACAGTAATGTGTGAAAATTATTCCTTAGTCTTTGAGTTTGAAAAGCAAGGGTTGTTTGCTCTCTTCTGCTTTCCTTCTAGTTTCCGAAGCTTTTAACACTTTGCTCTAAGGTTTTGACAGCGTTTGAAACTGCCTTACATTGAAATCAGGCTATTTGTCCGTCTAGCCAAGTAATGGCAGCTGCTCTCCACGGTCTCAAGCACAGAAAGAGGGGTCTTCCCCAGTCCTACTATAGAGTTCCTTTTAGCTGGGCCGTACCAGAGATTCAACACAGACCCTCTGTATGCAAATCATGTTCTTAACCACTGAACTGAGGCCCTCAAACCACCAGCAGATCTCAGAATTCTGAGCTTGTATTATTCGGATTTTTATTTTTCTATATGCTGGGGGGTTGCACAGAGCTATTTTTTTAAGAGCTACCTTCAAAAGTCCAAAAGGGTGAATGTGCAGAGTTGTGATCTGTACATCTCCCCCTGCACACACAGTTTTATTTGTATTGTAACATACTTTGGAATCATATGATGAAGGGCAATCTAGAAATCATTTTCTGAATAAATACAGTATTTTGGCAAATGCTTCCATCACTCTGTACAGATGCTGCAGAATGAAATTTATTTATTAGATTTCTATCGCTCCCCATCTCCCATTAGTTGCGATTCCTGCATTGTCGGGGGTTAGACTTGATGACCCTCGGGGGCCCCTTGTAACTCTGCAACTCTGTGATTCCCAAAGGAGCCCCCGAGGTGGCAAGCAACCAAGCAGGAGAACCAAACAATAAATAAAAGACTTATTTAAATCAACCCTTTAAAAGCAGTCACACCCCCTCGCAGCTAATCATTTCAAGATTACCAGGGACAGTCTCTATCAGCCATCAAATGCCTGAATGAACAGGAGTGTTTTTAAATTCCTCCTGAATGCTAATAATGAGGGAGGCAGGTACAGCTCACCAAGGAGGGTGTTCCACAAAAGTTGGAACTGCCACCATTAAGGCTTTGTTACGGGTCAGCGCCACTCAGAACTGGCACCGCGGGGCAGGACCCTTTGCTGCTAATCGAAGGGCCCAAACTGATGGGTGGCAGGGGAAACAACTCTTTTAGGTACTTCATTCAAAACCAGATCTTCTTGCCGACATCCGGCCAGGGGCGTGGCAAGCGGGGGCGGGCCACCCCGGGTTCCATAGTGGAGCAGGTGACAAATTATCAAGGAACAATTATTGGGAGTGGGGGTGGGAAAAAATTGATATTTTTTTTAAAATGCCTGCTCCAAAGGTCTTATCTTACTATACTAGGGATTATATAGCGATATATGAAATTTCATGCATATCGGTTAATATCTTGACCCTCCTCCACCAAAATAGCTGTTCAGTTGGCTGTTTTCCTGTCATGAAGGCTGAAATTTCAGTTCAGGGAGCACTTACTGTTCTCAACCCTAACCCTATGGAAAGCCATCTAATTAGACTTTAATTTGATTTTGAGATGTTTTTAGGAGGTAATTTAATTATTGTTTGATTTTATACCAATGTTATGTATCTGATGTTAGCCACCCTGAGCCCGACTTTGGCCAGGGAGGGTAGGATATAAATAAAAAAAAATATTATTATTATTATTACTTGTTATTATTCCTTTGTAAGAAAATATGAAATAATGTAAAACCATTTTTGCGGGGGGGGATCAATGGGGGGGTTGGCAAGAAATTTTCCGTACCGGGTACCACCTGACCTTCCTATGCCTCTGGGGGGGGGTTGACAAAAATGTTTTGCCCCCGGGTACCAATTTACCTTGCTACCCCCCTGCATCCGTCTTCCTCAAACAAGTGCCTCAGGAAGTGCAAGGAGCCTAATTGCTTTCTCTTTTCCCTTCCACCAACAGATAATAAAGCTGAAAGCAGAAGCTCGACTCGACCTTCTGAAGCAGATTGGGGTTTCAGTGGATACCTGGCTAAAAAGTGCAATGAATCAAGTCATGGAGGAACTGGAGAATGAGAGATGGGCCAGCCTCCCCACGGTGGCCAATAACGGCTCTTCGCACTTGGTACATTCCTCTTTGTGACGTTTGCCTTCCCCCCCCCCTTTCCTTTTGAACCCTTAGTTACAGTCAGGCATCCCCACAGTGCGTCTGCGTCTCATCTGGTACTGGTTAAGTGGAACAGATAATTGCGGATTGTCAGTGGGTGTCAGAAACCATCAGAGGTGGCTGTTTCCATCTTCAGCCCAGCATATCTGTGAGTGCGTATTCCAAATCAAAATGGAATGGAGGGCCATACCAGTAACAGGAAAGATGGAAGAGGGCTGGGCCAAAAGGCGTGGTTATGATTTAATAAGTATTGATGTAACATAATTGATCTCCCCCAAAATGGGGCTTTCCTCCTCCCTAAAAAAAGCTCAAGAACTTTGACCTGAATCCCCCAAAAAGGGGGTAGATCACTGCCAGTTTTTAATTCTGTGAGTAGATCGCAGTCTCTTGGGAGTTGGCCACCCCTGGCTTAGCACATCTGTTCCAACGCATTTCATAGTCCAGACAAAGGTTTCACAATAAACTGCAGGCCACAGGCACATTGCTAAGTAATCCCTGTGAGGGGCATTTTTTGTGGGAGAGATGGGTGCAAGAGAGAATAAGCTCTCCTGCCCACTGACCAAGTCCTCCCATGGATGTGCTTCTTTCCTCGCCTCCCTTCCTGCCACATTCCTGTTATCTCTGCTGTGGATCACTCTGGAAACCCCGCAAGGGTCCGGTGGGTTCTCTCAGCACCGTCCCTGAGAGCTTTATTTCTGCAGATGGTTATAATCAGAATTGCAGGTCTAGATTCAAGTGGCCGTTGCAACTGGTATCAAGGTGCACATTTTCCCCCTTACATTTATATCACACCGTTCCTCAAAAGAGCTCAAAGTGACACATGTCACTCTCATGCCTTTTCCTCACAGCAACCCTACGAGAGCAGGTTGCGCTGAGAGAGGGACTGGCCCGAGGTGACTCACGTGGCCAAATGGGGGTTTTGAACCCTGGACTCCCAGCTCCTAGTCAGACACATAGCCCCCTACACCACACTGGCTTGACAGGGCAATATTGGGGGGGGGGAGAGAAAGCCACTTTCTTCCAAGGAGCTTACAGTATACATTTTGATGGTGGGTGGGTTGGGGGTTGGAAAGGATGCAGAGGCTAGGCTAAAGAGGAATATGAATGCGCACAAATGGATTTAAGTGAATTTGGGCTTTGTTTCTGTTGGGAAGAGGCCTGGGGGGGATTACGCCTTAGATCTCTTTTCACCGCAACGCAGAAAAAGAAACATCTCATTCCTCCAAGCTGCTCTCTCCCACCCCCTTTCATTTGGCTCCCCACTTCCCTTCCTGTTGCAAATCCTGGATCCGCCCCAACTCTCTTCGTCTGCCCAGTGCAGCATGCCAGCAGTTGGAACGGCATCTATAGCCGTTGCCAGTCTCTGACAAACTGGCAGATGCTGGAGTGTGGGAGGATAAAAATCTAATTTCCATTTCCCCCCTTTGACACACAGTCCCTCCAGCCAGCTTCCTGGCTTGCCCTTGGCGGGCATGCTGGAGTTAGCTAGAAGCTGGCATTTTTTACAGCAGTTAAAGGTGCGAGTTTCCAAAATAAAAATACCTAGCTGTCTCATTCTTGCTCTCTGTTGTACATTCCCTAGGGGCACGTGTGATTAAAAAAATGACAACAGCAAAGCTATTTCTGCCATTCTTTACCAAACGTAGCTTAGCAAAGGTACATTTGTGTTCTTTGTATTTGCATTTGTAGACCATTTGTTTTAAGCGGTTCTTGACAGCTGTGTGCCGAACAAATCCTAAATAAGAGAATAGCGTCCCTCAAAACAGATTGAAAGTTCAATATTTAACCTGTCAAAATGCTTACTAAAGAATCGGTTTCCAGAGGGTTAGCAGTGTTAGGTTGTTGCAACAGCAGCAAAAAGATGGTGGCGTTTTAAACGCCAGCAAACTTACTATGGCATAAGCGTTCATGGACTATAGTCCAAGACTGTATGCTATTATAGAATCCATTTCCCAGTAGATACTCCTTTGGCCTGCCTTCGTAATTGAATGCGTTGTTGTTGTTTAGTCATTTAGTCATGTCCGACTCTTCGTGACCCCATGAACCAGAGCACGCCAGACACTCCCGTCTTCCACTGCCTCCCGCAGTTTGGCCAAACTCATGTTAGTAGCTTCGAGAACACTCATTAGGTGGCCAAAGTATTGGAGCCTCAGCTTCGGGATCTGTCCTTCCAGTGAGCACTCAGGGCTGATTTCCTTCAGAATGGATAGGTTTGATCTTCTTGCAGTCCATGGGACTCTCAAGAGTCTCCTCCAGCACCATAATTCAAAAGCATCAATTCTTCGGCGATCAGCCTTCTTGATGGTCCAGCTCTCACTTCACTACTGGGAAAACCATAGCTTTAACTAGATGGACCTTTGTTGGCAAGGTGATGTCTCTGCTTTTTAAGATGCTGTCTAGGTTTGTCATTGCTTTCCTCCCAAGAAGCAGGCATCTTTTAATTTCGGGACTGCTGTCACCATCTGCAGTGATCATGGAGCCCCTGAAAGTAAAATCTCTCACCGCCTCCATTTCTTCCCCTTCTATTTGCCAGGAGGTGATGGGACCAGTGGCCATGATCTTAGTTTAATTTAATGCGTAGAGAGGGATAATCTGACTGCACAAACAGCCCAAGTAGTCACTTGTGGCAGCAAAAACGTTTCCGTGCGCCAGTGAAGCAACACGAGACCTGATGGATTTGATGATCCCTTGCAGAAAGTGGCAGAGCTCTCCAATGGATCACATGACTCAGTTGTCTCAGGGCAGGAAAACCTCATGCGTCATTGATCAGGTTGTGCAGACAGCAGCGCTTGTAATTTCATGTTACCTTTGCTTAGTTCTTCATCTGCAGGTTGTGCAGAGCTTTCGTCAGTAAGTCATTTTACTGCAGGCTCCCTTTGAAAAAGCAGTGAAGGCTAGTGGGTTAGGCCCTGCCACCACTTTCCAAGCACTTTACAACCTAGATCAGGGGTCAGCAACCTTTTTCAGCCATGGGCCGGTCCACTGTCCCTCAGACCATGTGGTGGGCCGGACTATATTTTGAAGGGGGGGAAATGAACGAATTCCTATGCCCCACAAATAACCCAGAGATGCATTTTAAATAAAAGGACTCATTCTGCTCATGTAAAAACACGCTGATTCCTGGACCATCCGTGGGCTGGATTTAGAAGGCGATTGGGCCACATCCAGCCCAATGGCCTTAGGTTGCCTACCCCTGACCTAGAGGATGTAGCGGGAGAGGTGTGGAATTGTCCCAGTTGCTGGTGCTTACTTACTGTGTGTGGCAGATTGTTGCGGACAGCCAACTTTCCCATACACTTGCACAGGAATGTAAGACAGGAGAGGGTTGCCCTTTATGAACGCATAGGTTCTTGATGATTTGTTTTAGAAAGATCGAGAGATCCAATTAGAGTATCAAGCATACATTGATTTGTTATTGACAATTTGAGTGTGGTTTCGGAATTTCCCCACAATAATAACTTCCTCCTCCTGCCCTCAAAAATGACAATTTATTCCAATTCTAGTTTTCCTATATCCTGAATACTGCGCATTGCACATTTAAGCTCCTCTCCTCCACCCTCCTCAAAATGTTTGAGCATATTTTTAAATGAATGATATCCATCCAAAATGTTTGAGCATATTTTTAAATGAACATCCAGAGTTACTCATACTCTGAAAAGACAATTGAAATAAATGAACTTAAGTCTATTCGTTTTGGTGGGTCTCTAGGCTGTGCATGGCTTCGGGTAGCTATCACCCTGTGTTTTTAAGTATAACAAAGGTGTCTGTAGGCATAATCTGGTTGTGTTCCACGTTTTATAGGACTACAGGCTGCTGAACTGGCAATAGCAATTGCAGCAGAGTGGAGCCAGCTTCTAGCCTGTGATATTTACAGACTGCCAGCAGTTATATTGCACATTAAAAAATAAATAAATGCAGGCTTCCAATTTGTTGTTTAAAAAAAACCCATTTTTGGTTTAGAATCTAAACTTTCAGTAGAATGCCCAGTACACTTCCTGTTCAATTACATCCTGCTAGCATTCTTTGATTTATTGATTTATTTCTTAAAATGTTTATTCTGCTTCAAAGTGATGTTTTTGAAGCATGAGGGGGCACTGGGGACATGTCTACGCTCTGCAGGTTGGCATTTCTTTGACATTCCGGTTGGGATTCCAGCCTCCCTGTGCAGGAGGCAGTGGCTTCCAGGCTGTTTTAGAGCTGTGCATATGCTTTGCTGACATCCCACTGCTCAGCCTCACTCGATCAAATACAGTCGCACCTTGGGTTTTGGAACAGCTTAGTTCCCAAACGTTTTGTCTCCCAAACGCCGCAAACCCAGAAGTGACTGTTTTTGGAAGCCGAACGTCCGACGGGGCTTCCTGCTGCTGACCACAAGCTGCGCTTTGGTTTCTGAACGTTTTGGAAGTCGAACGGACTTCCGGAAGGGATTCCGTTCAACTTCCAAGGTACGACTGTACTCATGTGCACACAGAGCCACTTTATAATGTTTGGATGTGACTCTTAAAAATAATAATAATCTTTCTTTTTTATTTTACAATGCAAAATTATTTTTAAAAATTCAAATACATAACCATATACAGAGATTCCTCCGAATTCTCAGGACTTGCCCCCTCCCTGGAGTCCCGTTTTAAACTGCATCTTCTTCCACACTCTAACTATTATATCAATGCATATTTTCCATGATAATTGTTACACTACAAGTGAGATCAAAATCCTGCCTGACTCTTGTCACACCTCCTCCTTGACTTACCTGGTGACAGTTTCTCCATGGAATTGGGAGATAATGCCCACCACAACTAACCCTACTGCTTGATTTGCACATTTACTTTTCCCTTGCATGAAATACAGACGATTCAAGAAGCAGCAAATGTTGTCACCCTAGTTTCTGAATTAACCATTGTACACGCAGCACCTTGGAGGCCAGTTAAATATTTTTGGATGACTGCATTGCAAGCTACTCAGCGTAGGTGATTGTGGTAAAAGGGCCCTACGTTGCTGCAGAATCCAGGCTCTTAATACTGTTTTCCCACAAATTATTGTAAACCCAAAAGAGCTTCTTGGTTTAAAAAGGAGATCTCCAAATTCAGGACTTCCTGGCCTGAAACATCTCAGGCATTTAGGGTCCATAAATCCACTGGATAATCTGATTGTCAATTGCCTCTTCCTGTGGAAACTGAGGGATAATTAACATACTCTTTTCTTAAGGCCATATGGGTTGCAAAACTTGAAAGTGCTACTGGGAGAAGTTTTGACCCTAAGGGCTTAGAACAGGCATCCCCAAACTCAGCCCTCCAGAGGTTTTGGGACTACAGTTCCAATCATCCCTGACCACTGGTCCAGTTAGCGAGGGATGATGGGAGTTGTAGTCCCAAAACCTCTGGAGGGCCAAGTTTGGGGGTGCCTGGCTTACAATGTGAAAGAATGAAGCATGCCTTCAGTTTTCAATTCAAGTAATGTTATAAGTCCTCCCAGATATCAGAGGTTTGGGAAACTCTGGCATAAGGACCAGACCACTGGAATACCAAAAGATCGGAAATGCAAAATAGAGTCATTTCTGTTTGCTGGCAGCACTCTGCACTGTCTGTGGTGCACGCTGAAGTTGTCAGCAGTCACATTCCGTTCCTTTGAGGATGCCGAGCCAGGCTTGTCTGGGGAGAGTTGTTTCCAGGATTTTTCAATTGATGGAAGAAAAAGAGGAGATTTCTGACTCTCTTTGTGCTACAGCCTCTCCCTACGTACAAGAAAACCAATGCTTTTCTCCAAGGATGGTCAAACTGAGACATGGCAGGTCCTGCAAGTGATTCGGGGCTTCCAAACAAGGAGGTGGAAGATTCACATGCGTGGCCATCAGAGAGGTTTGCCATCCTCAAAGCAGTGCAGCTGCTTCTGTATGTAGAAGAGGGAAGGAGAGAGAGAGACACAGAGTGAATTTCCATAGAAGGGAAGGAACACACAGGCCAACTTGTCGGCCGCTTTCTAACTCATTCATGGAGAAGGCATACAAGGCAATTTACACCTTTTTGATTTGGTGCTTTTTTTCATAACTGGCTGCACAGGTGGGATAATATCCAAGGTAGAATCCAAGGTGAGAGCCAGTGTGGTGTAGTGGTTAAGAGCGGTAGTCTCGTAATCTGGGGAACTGGGTTCGCGTCTCCGCTCCTCCACATGCAGCTTCTGGGTGACCTTGGACTAGTCACACTTCTTTGAAGTCTCTCGGCCCCACTCACCTCACAGTGTGTTTATTGTGGGGGAGGAAGGGAAAGGAGAATGTTAGCCGCTTTGAGACTCCTTCGGGTAGTGATAAAGCGGGATATCAAATCCAAACTCTTCTTCTTCTTCTTCTTCTAGAATGAAATTATTTGGGCAGCAGTGGTGTCTAAACAGCTTCTTGGCAAATAATGTTGTTATCTCAACAGCTCGGTCCCCTTGCTGCCTTTGCTTTGGGATCCTCACTTGGCAAGTGTCCTGCTGGTGTTCCCTTTAGGTTGTAGGTATAATTGTGACGGGTTTTTTCCCCTCTTCCAATCTCTCTCCTATTAGCTAAATGTTGACATGGAAAAGGAAGAAGGGGAAGAGCTAGAAGATGGCATGGATGCTTTCGATGACAGCAGCTCCAGTCCTTCTGGTACGCTCAGAAACTACCCGTTGACCTGCAAAGTTGTTTACTCGTACAAGGTATGTAAAAGGGCGGGGTCTTGTTGGTAAGCAAACGACCATAACCGACTTTGACATCAATGAAGCCTCAGCTGTGTTCAGAATCAAAGCATCATTAGTAGACCTCAGTGTGAAGCACTAGGTTTAGGTTAGAATGAATCCACTGGATTTGGAGGAAGGGACTGTTGTGCACCGGCTCTGGCTACCTTTCAACGCAGTTCCCAAAGAGATTTCCAAAAGTGGGAAAAGCTATAGTCCTTTTTGGTTCTCCACTATAGAGAATGTGGAACATAGAGCTTCATTTTAGAAATAAAAAAATACCTTCCAGTGGCACCTTAGAGACCAACGAAGTTTGTTATTGGTATGAGCTTTCATGTGCATGCACACGAAAGCTCATACTAAGAACAAACTTACCGTAGTTGGTCTCTAAGGTATTACTGGAAGGATTTTGTTTGTTTCGACTACGGCAGACCAATATGGCTACCTACCTGTAACTTCATTTTATAGAGCGGCTTCAAATCCAGAGCACATACGGCATTCATCTAGCGGAAGCTGCCCCGCAAGACGAAAAAGTCAATGGGGCTGCTTCGCAAGACAAAAAAATTTCGTCTTTTTTTTTCGTTTAGCGGAGCGCAGCTGTCATTGCCGCTTCGCTAGACGAAAAAAACGCTAGATGAAAAAATTCGCAGAACGAATTATTTTCGTCTAGCGGGGCACCACTGTATAAACAGATCGGATTTTTTAAAAATCATTTTTATTTGATTTTACAAATATAAAATTGTAACAATCCAAATGCATATCCATATATAGAGATTACTCTGAATCTTGCGACTTCCCCCCCCTCCATAGGTCCTATAATCAACATTTACCACTGCATATTACGATGTTCCATACTCTATATCATCAATCCAAATTATCCATGGTATCCGTTACATTACAAGTGAAATTAAAATCCTCCTAATGCCTCCATCTGCTTGCAGTGGTCTCCTAGATATGTTACCAATTTCCCCCTTCCTTTTAAAAAAGTTTTTGTCTTCTTGGTTCCTGAGTTTTCCAGTCAGCTTTGCCATTTCAGCATAGTCCATCAGCTTAGCTTGCCATTCCTCTCTGGTAGGGACTTGGTCTTCCTTCCATCTCTGGCGGATTTTATTATTATTATTTTTAATGATCAGGTACAAATACAAGGTGAATTTGCGGGGGGGGGATGCACACCCTGAGGAAATAGGTCTCTAGGAAGCATGATAATTAACTGCACCTGCTTCATATGGGAGAAGGTACGCTTTCAGTTGTGAATGGATTTCAAGAAATTGCTTGACAGCTGCTTTAACCAGGGAGCAGTGCCTACATAATTGCATGAGTATTTTTCATTTTCCTGTATATTATATCCATTCGAAAAAAGATTGGTTAATGAAGAAGTTACATATCTTTCTACTAACGGGTGTTGAACTAATTCGCTGATGAAGAATTCAACGAAACAGTAGTTGTTATCCGGAAACACTGTTCAGAGTTGGACATCAGAATTGGACATTTGCTGATTATACAAAGCTTCACAGCTTGTTCTCCGCCGGGTGAAGTCTGGCACCGTGATTCGTTTAAGGACTTTCAGAGACTTCCGTTTGTTAGTTTTGATGTTTTGAATCATTCCATAAAGTTTTTCATATTGTATTTGTTTCTGGTCATCGTGTTGCTTTTGATATTGCCGACTCACATTTTGCAACACAGGGGTTTGTTTGTTTAATCAACCAGGGAGCAGCAACTAGGACTAGGGCCAGGGCCTTCTCAATATTGGCCCCGACTTGGTGGAACAGCCTATCACAAGAGACCAGGGCCCTGCGGGATTTGGCATCTTTCCGCAGGGCCTGCAAGACGGAGCTGTTCCACCTGGCCTTTGGGTTGGTTTCTGTTTAATATTTATGCTTCATCTTTTATTGGTGGGATATTTTGAAATTGAGACCTGCAGTTTTAATTGAATTTTTAAATTTGTATTTTAATCTGTTATTTTAAATTGATCGTTTTTATGTTTCTTGCTGTGATTTTAATTGATGTTAGCCGCCCTGAGCCCGGTTTTCTGGCTGGGAAGGGCGGGGTATAAATAAAATTATTATTATTATTATTATTATTATTATTATTATTATTATTATTATTATTAATCCTTCCCCTGCTAAGATTGACTCATTACAAGTTGCGTTTTCCTGAGCCTTGGTATCTATATGCCAATATATTTATCGCTCTCCTTCACCACAGGCTTCCCAGCCAGACGAGTTAACCATTGAGGAACATGAAGTTTTGGAAGTTATTGAAGATGGAGATATGGAAGATTGGGTAAAGGTATCATTTTGCTTTTCCTGTCGTTGTGGCATGTTGAAAGGGCCGTGGAGGGTGGTAGATTGCCCCTTTTTTAACGGCAAAAGAAGACAGAAAGGTATATATATATATGCTCCTCCATCCATTTGCCCCCTTCTCTTAAGCCTTTCATTTTCTCAACTCCCTCAGGCACGGAATAAGTCTGGCCACGTGGGCTACGTCCCAGAGAAGTACCTGCAGTTCCCAACTTCCAACAGTCTCCTGAGCATGTTGCAATCACTGGCGGCATTGGACAGTCGTTCTCACACTTCTAGTAATTCAACGGAAGCCGAGCTGGTCTCAGGGAGCCTCAACGGAGACTCCAGCGGTGAGTGCCGGCAACTTCTGGTGTTCTGCAATGAGCTCCATTCCTTCAGGTGGCGAACGTTTATTCCATAAGTTTTGAGTCGCACTCCTTTCCTACTCAAAGGCAGCTTGCAGATTGATTAAAAAACGCCAAAGATAAATGGAAGGCACACTGGAAGCAGTGTTTAAGAACAAATTCGTTTGCCGAAAGATAAATGGTACATAACACTATCAAACCTATAGTTACGTAAATTCAACTAACAAATATACCCACAATGTAACTGGCTGTTACAGGTGGGTAGCCGTGTTGGTCTGCCATAGTCGAAACAAAATAAAAAATAAAAAAAAATCCTTCTAGTAGCACCTTAAAGACCAACTAAGTTTGTTCTTGGTATGAGCTTTCGTGTGGTTGGTCTTTAAGGTGCTACTAGAGGGAATTTTTTAATTTTTTTATTTTGTAACTGGCTGTGTTTAACTACAGTGGTACCTCTGGTTAAGTACTTAATTTGTTGTGGAGGTCTGTTCTTAACCTGAAACTGTTCTTAACCTGAAGCACCACTTTAGCTAATGGGGCCTCCTTGTTAGAGATTTCAGTGACCTACTGCAGAAAGGAAATGCAGCTGTTATCTATAAGCAATTAGTAGTTGGCAGAAAGCCCAGATTGCTCTCTCTCTGACCATTAGCAAGCACCTGTGATTGGTCAGTGGAGTACTTAAAGAACTCAGCTTTCACTGAGAGGGTGTGGTAGGTGTTCGTGTGTGGTGTTAGGTTGATGAGAGAGAGACAGAGAGAGGAAAAGATTTTATGTTTTGTTTCTTTTATTTTGTAAAGTCTGTAAATAGTAACTTATGGATGCTAGTTGCTTCAATCAATAAATACTGCATATAGTTATCCAGTGAGTTGCTGAGTTCCTGCGTTGAGCTGTCTAGTCAATTTCACAACAGCCAGAAGCTTCCAGAAAGTCTGCGTCTAACTCTGCGGTGTCCAGGAATACGTTATACTCCTGACACTAAATCCCAAAGGTTATGATTATCTTAAGAGGTTATGGGCCCAGACTGTGGCTGGTGATTGGCTGAAGCTGGTGAAGCTGTGGACGCGTGGAACTGCACAAGACAGACAACAGCTGCAGCGTGTCATTGCTGGATGCTGTGGATTCCTGTGTTCTCTCTCGGAAGCTGTGAGTAGCTGGTTCCTGGGTTGTTAGGAAACATTGCTCTCAGATGGCTTCTCAACCGTTTCAGATGGCGTTTGAGCGTCTGAATGACCACAACTACTTGCTTTGGTCTGAGCGTATGCAGGCTGTGTTACAGAGGGACCATCTCTGGCAGGCAGTAAATAAGCCACCTGCAAAGCCTGATGATGAAGATCAGGACAGAGACCAAAGAGCAAGGGCCACCATAGTCTTGGGGCTGGAAGACTCTCAGTTACCGCATGTGAGAGGGATTAAGTCGGCAAAAGGCGTGTGGAAGGCGTTGAAAGACCTTCATGTGCGTGAGACAGCAGGTTCCAAACTGTTTCTTCGCAAGGCATTGTATAAAGCAATGTTGCAGCCTGGAGTTACAATGCAAGATCATTTGCACAGTTTGCAGATGAAATTTGTAGCGCTTCAAGAAAGAGACTGTGTATTAGACCAGCAGGAGAAAGTGTCTATAATTTTGAGCTCTCTTCCTGAAAGCTGGGACAATCTAGTCATGACATTTGAAGCGATGAAAGGAGAAGATTTGACTGTTAATTACGTAACTGGGCGTTTGCTGGAAGAATGGCAGAAGCGGGAGGACAGGTCGTTAATTTCAGAGGCTTCGGCAAGCGGTCGGCTTGTAAAGAATGCAAGCAGCGTTCCAGAAGGGAAGCAACAACAACGTCCGTGTCCGGCGTCTGGTGAAGAGTCCGCTTATGCTGTGCGTCGGTGCTATCGCTGTGGGTCAACGCGGCATTTGAGAAAATGGTGTCCAGAGGCGGCCAAGCAGCAGCAGCGACAGGAGCAGCAGCAGCGTCAGGAGCAGCAGCAAAGACAGAAGAAATTCTTCAAACGCACCAAGTCAGCGCAACTTGTGACTGCCGTGGTTAAGTGTGCTGATGAGAAACAGACTGTCTGGGTGGTAGATTCAGGAGCTTCTCGGCACATAGTAAATTCAGAGAAAGTTTTTGTTTCTAAGGGCCAAACACAAAGCAGTCAGGTAGCTTTAGCTGATGGGAGAACTTCTGAGGTACATTCAGGGGGTTCTGTATATGTTCCTTGTCTGCGTGAGTGCCTGGAGAATGTGCTGTATGTACCATCACTAAGAAGCAATTTAATGTCAGTTGATTGTTTGCTTAAAGCTGGGTTTAAAGTTCATTTTGAAAACAACAGCTGTATTATTAAAAAGAATGGTGAGGTTCTTGGCACTGCTAAGCCAGAAGGTGGTTTGTTTAAACTTAAAGCTGGTTCTTCAGTTGCAGCAGTGGTCAGTAATTCTCAACCTGTGTTAAGCAACAAAGCTATGCATAACAACTGTTTACATTTACTGCATAGGAAGCTAGGTCATGCTGGATGGAAAAGTGTTTTGAAAATGCCTGAGTTAGCTGATGGATGTAAGCTAGAGAGTTGCAATAAGTATTTGGACTGCAATGTATGCAAGAAAGTCAAAATTTGCAGAGTTCCATTTCCCAGAAGTGATAGAGTAAGTGACTCACCACTACAGCTTGTTCATTTGGATGTAATTGGTCCATTTGCTGTAAGCAGGGGTGGAGCACGTTTTTCTCTAACAATTGTGGACGATGCAACACGTTTTTCTTGGGCCTATCCCATGAAACACAAGGGAGATGTATTTACCAAATTCAAAAGCTGGGTAGCATCAGTGGAGAGGTTTTTTTCTGTTAAAGTGAAAAGAATTCAGAGCGATCGTGGAGGTGAATTCATGTCTAATGCTTTCAGAGATTGGTTGCAAAAACATGGTATTGGGCATCGGAAAAGTAATGTTTTTAGTCCGGCAGAAAATGGTGTGGCGGAACGCAAGAATAGATCGTTGCAAGACATGATGCATTCAATGCTGGATGATGCTGGGTTACCTATGTCATATTGGGCTGAAAGTATATTAACTTCGTGTTATATTCAGAATAGGCTGTTCCATCAGACTATTGGTACTACTCCTTATTTCAAATTGTTTGGTAAGAAACCTAAGATAGATCATCTACATGTTTTTGGTTCTAAAGCGTGGGTACAGATTCCAAAGCAAATGAGAAAGAAAGGGGAGCCTAAATCTAAGCAATTAATTTTTGTAGGCTACCAAGAGTTTTCAAAGGGTTACAGATTTGCTGAAGGTACTAATGGAATTGTGATATCTAGAAATGCCAAGTTTTGTGAGCACGCTGGCTGGGAGAAATTGCATGCAAACACAGAGGTTTGGTTTGATTCCCAAAGGTTTAACAGTGAAAAAGAGACTCAGAGTTCAGAAACTGTGGGGGAGAAAAGTGCTGAGTCATTATCTCCAAAGCAAGAGTCAGATCAGTCATCGCCTGTTCCTAAGCAACAGCAAGGGGGGCGAACGTCTGAGGGGGAAAATGAAACAGAGGAAACTTTTACTCCTAGGAGGTCACAGCGAGAAAACAAAGGAGTGCCTCCGAATCGTTATTGTTCTAGCACAGGCAGTGTATGTAATGTAACGATAGAGCCTCAAAGTTTCCAGGAAGTTTTAGCATTGCCACAACAACAGGCAGATTTGTGGAAACAAGCCATGAATGAAGAAATGGCATCTCTTAATGAGCATGAGGTGTTTACACCTGTGGCAACACCTAAGGGAGTGAAGGTGATTGGGTGCAAGTGGGTGTACAAACTTAAACCTTTGGTTACAGGAGGATACAAATACAAGGCTCGCTTAGTAGCGCAAGGTTTTTCTCAAAAGCCTGGTTTAGACTTTGATGAAACCTTTGCACCTACAGCTAAAAGTGAGAGTGTCAGGTTACTGCTAGCCATAGCAGCGAAGCGAAAGCTTAAAGTCAACCATTTTGACGTACAAACCGCATATTTACATGCACCTTTGAATGAAGACATTTATCTTGCTGAGCCACCCGGGTATGAGACGGGTAACGGAGTGTTAAAACTCAATAAAGCTCTTTATGGTCTTCGGCAGGTCGCGAGATCTTGGAATAAATGTTTACATGCAGCTTTAATTTCATTCCAATTTCGACAAAGTGTAGCTGATAACTGTGTCTACGTGCGTGGGACTGGTGACAAACAAGAGTATTGCCTTGTGTATGTTGATGATTTATTACACATGAGTAAGTCAGACAAACAAACTAAAGCATTTGCTGCACAACTATCCAAAAAGTTTAAAGTGAAAGATCTTGGTTCAATTAAGTCTTATCTAGGTCTGGAAGTGTGCTGGGCAAAGGATGGGAGTTGTTTAATCAGTCAGCAGAGCAAAATTAAACAGCTTCTGGCAACATATAACATGCAAGACTGTAAAGGATCTGCTATTCCTATGGAACTAGGATTCATTAAATCACTTCACACAGATGAAAGTCCTATGTTTGAACATCCTGAGTTATATCAGTCAGCAATTGGAAGTTTAATGTTTCTGAGTCAATGGTCAAGACCTGATATAAGTTACACAGTGGGAATACTTAGCAGGCAGGTATCAAAGCCATCGCTTAATGCCTGGAAAGCAGTGAAATTTTTGCTAAGGTATTTGAAACAAACAATTGGCCATGTGTTAAAACTTAGTTCTGCAGGAGATGAACTGTTACATTGTTATTCAGATAGTGACTGGGGAAATTTACCGGATAGAAAATCTGTTACAGGTTTGGTCATTATGTTTGGAGGGGCTTTAATTGGCTGGAAGTCAAGGAAACAGAGTATTGTGAGTGTTTCTTCGACAGAATCCGAATTCGCGTCGTTAAGTGCGTTATGTTCCGAATTGACGTATTTCAAGCAATTGTTAACAGATCTGAATGTAAACTGTGAAGAGCCAATACAAGTTTGCATTGATAATCAAGCGTGCATTGCCTTGAGTAATACTGAAAGTTTTAAATCACGTTCAAAACATGTGTCAGTGAAATATCAAAATGTAAGATGCAGTGTACAGAACAATTTAATTTCATGTATCTATGTACCAAGTGATCAGAATGTTGCAGATGTGTTAACAAAGCCATTGAACAAAGTGAAGAACAAACAAATGTGTAAAAGTTTGGGTTTGCTTGATGAAGTGAGTTAAAAGAACTCTGTATATGCACAGGAGTTAATTGCTACGATAAACAGCTGTGAGGGGGTGTTAGAGATTTCAGTGACCTACTGCAGAAAGGAAATGCAGCTGTTATCTATAAGCAATTAGTAGTTGGCAGAAAGCCCAGATTGCTCTCTCTCTGACCATTAGCAAGCACCTGTGATTGGTCAGTGGAGTACTTAAAGAACTCAGCTTTCACTGAGAGGGTGTGGTAGGTGTTCGTGTGTGGTGTTAGGTTGATGAGAGAGAGACAGAGAGAGGAAAAGATTTTATGTTTTGTTTCTTTTATTTTGTAAAGTCTGTAAATAGTAACTTATGGATGCTAGTTGCTTCAATCAATAAATACTGCATATAGTTATCCAGTGAGTTGCTGAGTTCCTGCGTTGAGCTGTCTAGTCAATTTCACAACAGCCAGAAGCTTCCAGAAAGTCTGCGTCTAACTCTGCGGTGTCCAGGAATACGTTATACTCCTGACACTAAATCCCAAAGGTTATGATTATCTTAAGACTCCTGCCGCCAGAGCATGATTTCTGTTCTTATCCTGAAGCAAAGTTCTTAACCTGAAGCGTCATTTCTGTGTTAGCGGAGTATGTAACCTGAAGCGTATGTAACCCGAGGTACCACTGTATATGAATTCTTTATATATCTTATAAACATACCTCTTTTCACATTATCAAATTTAGTAGAAGCAATTAAAGACCAACATTTGAACAGGAAATACAAACAGATCAGCTCTTATATACATAATGTCCAAATATAAGTTTTTTTGTGTTCCACATATATCTTTACGAACACAAGTGTCAGATGCAACAACTTTAAGAAGCAGTACTTGCAGAAAATGAACTTTTTCTTTGTTGTGTTCCACATATGCCTTTGCAAAGTATAGTTGCATACAGCCAAGCATACTATGCTGATGAAGGCCAGCAGAGCGAAACATGGTATTATTCCGGGAATCCTTGCCTTAAGTTCTTTCGTCTGATACCTGCATACAGCAACTATATTTTGCAAAGGCATGTGTTAAGATCTTTTGTATCTTTCGTCTGATACCTGCATACAACAACTATACTTTGCAAAGGCACAGCCAGTTACATTGTGCATGTTGCTGAAAGATAAATGGTAGCCCAAATGATCTGTAAACCTCTCCCACAATCACCGCCATTGTCCAGCTTTTTTCACCGGCGGAAAACTTGCCTGATCGTTTTAGCCTGCTGCTTCAATATTTTTGCTGTATTCTGTAACCTGTTCTGGGATCATAAACCAATGTAGGGCAGGATAGAAATTGAAGTAGTAAGTAAGTAACAAAACGAGCACACTCCGCCACTTAAATCACTGCTTTTTACATATGACCCCCCCCCCCCAAGTCGTATATCTGTGCTGGAAAAAGCTCCAGGAGCCACCCTTAGGATTCCAGCAGAAACTTATCTAGGAAGCACATTCAGCCAAAATACGTTTCAAACCTTGTCAAATACTTATAACATGATATTTGCCATTTCTTCCCCAGTATGTTTTGTAAAAGCACTTTATGATTACGAGGGCCAGACAGACGACGAACTGTCCTTCCCAGAGGGAGCGATAATCCGGATCTTGAACAAAGAAAACCAGGATGACGATGGCTTCTGGGAAGGGGAGTTCAACGGATGTGTCGGGGTCTTCCCATCCGTACTAGTAGAAGAGCTAACAGCCGCGGAAAATGGAGAGATTCAGTGCGTTGTGGATGCTCAGGTATGGGAAGAATTTTGCCCGCGTCCTGAATGGGCATGCATGGGACTGGACAAAGGCTTGGTCAGCCACAATGTAATCAGCAATTGCCACATTTCCCCTGTTTCACTAGACGGTTGTGCTTTTCAGAGAGTGCCCTTAACGCTGTAACAAAGGCAGGCAAGTATCTTGGAGCTAATCTCTTCCTCTCCTAGCTCAGGAGCCAGGTGGCGTACTGCTTTAACACTGGCAAGCTTTGATTGCTGCCTTTGTCGAAAAGGTCTGCTTGCAGCATTCCGCACAATGACACGTCCAGCAGAGGTGTAATATTTGAAAGAAGCTCCACCTACAGAGGTGCACAGCCAAAGCAGCAGGGTTCAGTCCCATTCATCTTGGCAAGATGCAAAGCCCTTCCTGATTCCAGAAAGAGCTTGCATGGAAATCCCTCTCCTAAAACAAAAGTTCCTCCCCGCCCCCACTCATTTTAGCAGGGGATCCCATGTAAACCCATTTCTGAACCCCTGCTACAAAAGAAGAAGGGGGGAATATTCATTTTAACAGGTGATACCAATGCAGATGTTCTGTAAGCTGTCCAGAGTGGCTGCGGAAACCCAGCTAGATGGTTGGGGTATAAAAAATAAAATTGTTGTTGTTGTTGTTGTTAATAACAACGACAACACCTTCCTGATCCAGGAAGGGATTTGCATCAGAATTGCCTGCTAATTCTGATGCAATTAGCAGTGTGTTGCGAGGTGCTTTGAAATCCTGAATGTCACTGTGACATCAAGTGATGGACAGGTGGGCAGCTCCCTCCACTGATCAGATTTGACCTGTGATGCCAGCCCCGATGAGAATCTGGCCTGTGGAGCCAACACGGTTTCCCATGCCTGCTCTACAAGGACGAGACCACATTATGGGCTGACAGAACTAGTAAGGATCACTTATTTCAGTACCTCTGTGCTACTCAGTCTTTGTACGTGCTCATCAAAGCCCCCGGGGGGACCTTTGTGGAAGTTGTAACAGCTGCCTGATCCTAACTTTTCCCCTGCGATTCAGGGCAATAGCTGCTTGTGAGATCTTTAAACGCCAGCGTAAATGGGAGGTTTTTGGAGAATTGCGAATGAAGGCCCCAGCCCTTAGCTTTCTTTGCCCGAGTCCATTTAATATTAACCGTGCTTCGAACATTGGCAAAGGTTAACAGCAGATGTGCACAAAGAATGAAAGGAGTGGTGAGGGGCAAAAAGGAAATAAGCAGCAGAAGAAGGAAGTTCCCCGTCTCCTTCCTGTAATTAATCTCTGTGTGGTACATTGAGAGATCAAGCAGAGCTTGGCAGGAGGAGAGTTGCCAGTTCTTGCATTTCCAGCCTAGTGTGTTCATTTCTGAAAAATGTGCCTTCATTTTGGGGTAGTGAGTCAACTTTTTTATTGTTGAACTTGCTTCCTTGCTTTCTGTTACATTAAAAACGTCTTTTCCTTTGTTTGTTTGTTGCCTCCTCTTTCTCCAAGGAGTGAAGGGTGATGCATGCAGGGCTATTTTTGTGAGCCAGCTAGGCTGAAAACGCACCCAGTGAACTTCGTGGTCTTTATCTTTTACACCGCTTCGACTGCTTTGCACTATGAAGCAGCCTGTGCATTTGTTTAAAAAATAAGAATAGTCAAGCGGGGATTCGAACTCGGGTCTCCGCTGTAGCACACTGATTCACGTGGCAAATTGCGTGCTTTTGGCCACTTGCATCTTTCAGTTACTTGCCACGGAACTGGACTTGGCTGCAACTCCATGCTGCATTTACACACATGAGGGGACACACTCCTTTGACACTTCTTAATTGGCGGACAGGCCTGTAGTCCAGAGCTCTGTGGGTTCTCTGGTACACAGGGAGATCTCATTGAGCAAGGAGCTTTGGGGGGAAGCTCTGCAAATGCCATGCAGATGTGCCCATGAAACCATCTCCAGCTGTGGTGTTATCTCCCTCAGGAGGTCTGCATGAAACCCTCCTGGCTTCCTACAAGAGAACCTTAAAATTGTTTTATTCCGTTCTGCTTTTTAGTGTAGATTTTTTTTCTAGCTTGATATTTTATATATCTCTGCTGTTTTTAAGTAATCTCAATTTCCGTGTCTTGCTTTTAAATTTGTTTTAAGTGCATTGGGTTTTTTTAAAAAAATGTTTGTTGTGCTTTTGTTTACATAATCGTGTCTGCCTTTCTTCCCCTTTTTTCCGTGAAGTCAAAAGCAGCTTGCAAAGTAATCCTTTTAACTTCTTGTTTGCTCACCTTGAATCACTGTGACAAAACGGTCTTGGGTAGTATTCATAAATACAAAACATTTTTGCTAATTGCAGAATTATGGTGAATGAATGAATGAATGCTTCTGTTCCTGTCGTTTGAAATGGTTTGTTAAGATAACCCTGAAAAGAGTCTACTATGCAGGTGCGACGCTTTGTAGGCAGAAACTACCCGGTTTACTTTGTCACAGCTCTTCCTACTGTTTATTCCTTGTACTGCAGGTATCTCCATCTCCAGCACCCCAGAATTCTCTGGCGCCACTGCCGCTCTATGACCAGCCTCCAACCAGTCCTTTCCACAGCCCTGATAAGAGAAGCTCCCAGTATTTCCCAAGATCTCCAACGACAAATGGTAAGAGAGATGAAAGCTCTAGCGCCAGTGTTCCACCTAAACATTAGGAAGAACTTCCTGACAGTGAGAGCTGTTCGGCAGTGGAATTTGCTACCAAGGAGTGTGGTGGAGTCTCCTTCTTTGGAGGTCTTTAAGCAGAGGCTTGACAGCCATCTGTCAGGAATGCTTTGATGGTGTTTCCTGCTTGGCAGGGGGTTGGACTGGATGGCCCTTGTGGTCTTGTCCAACTCTATGATTCTATGATTCTAAGATGAAAGCGTGGGTGTCTCTGTGGTACCCTGCACGGGAGAATAGCCAAATTTTGTAAGGTGATGGAGCAGGTTTAACATAAGGTTGTAGCAGGGAGCGATGCAAACCACTGGGGTTTGCCCTTCTGACTTTTCAAAGTCCTGCAATCAGTCACTTAACACAGTATAATGCTATGCACCAGGAGCTTGGGGGGGGGGGGCAGCGGCAGTGGATAACCAGAAAATAAAGTCTCTCAGAATGTTAAATTTTGAATGAGGTGTTGTTCTCTTACGCGGCCACACAGAAAACACACATCCCTGAAGTTCGTGAATCTCCATTGCAAAAGGAAAGAAAAAAGTCTCCCCAAAATTAATGTTCTTACGCGAGACTTGAAATCCTAAAGTTATCTCCACTCAGCATATGTCAGTGGTGCAGCCTGTGTGACCGATTTCATCTAGGAGCAAATATTGTCAGGGACTGGCTGGATGAGGGAGGAGGAGTGGGGGGGGGGGTTCCCTGGGGAAGCCTGAGAAGAGGAAGGCTCAGAGCCCAGGAAGTGGTGGTGGTGGGGACACTGAAGACAGGTCAGAGTTTGAAGGGAGGGGGGCTGAATGGTTGGATGCTGAACAAGCAACAGGCTGGAGTGAGAGAGAGGAAGAAGAGGCAGAAAGCACTGCAGACGCAGGACAGGCAGCTGGGGAGGAGGTGGGGGCTGAGGCTACAACAGATTATCAGGAGCCAGCCAGTCCTACTGTATTTGGCCCCCCTCCTCCCTTGTCTTACATGGGCACGGAGTGCTTTGTGTGGAGCAGAGCAAAGACAACCAGAAGCACAGGGAGTCCCTCCCCAGGAGTGTTTAAGACTGCTGGGAAAACAGCCGGACGGGGAGGTGACTAAGGGGGAAGTGGGAGGCACAGATAGTCAGTTATGGCAACTGCTTTACAGGGGCCAGTCTTGCCCGTAGGTTTATCTGTTTGTATTCTGCTTCCTTGAATAAAGGATCAACTTTACTGCTCATTTCTGTGCTGACCTGCAGCTGCACCAGTCCTGACATACGTTTGTTTTTGTTTTGTTTCTCCCCACCACCGCCACCCCCCACCAATTTCAGAAAACAGCTACACTGCAAACTCTCCTGGATTCTCTCAGCCACCACGACCTCTTCCCGAAAGCACTTCGTATGGCAAACTGAGACCAGTAAGTTTTCCAAATGCACCACAGAGCTACAGAAATTGAGTGTTGCTGCTTTGACTCCCGTGGGGTAAACTGCACTGGGCCCAAACACAAACTGGGTTAGAAAAAGTCTGCTGCACGCTGCACCTTTGGGCAGAACTTTGTCATTGCATTTCATTGGTGGCCAGCCTGAGATACGGTTGCCACAGGTAGCCGAGTCTTCTTGGATAAGAGGCTTGTAAGCTTGGTTGTGGCACCCGTTCTCCTCTGTTCCTCTACTTCCTGCTCCCCAGTTCAGTCGACCAGAGAAAAAGGTTGCCCTGAGCAATGCCAGCGGCCAGGGGGTTGGCAGCAAAAGCGGTGGCCAGCATTGGCACACAGTCCTGGCAACAAGGATGCTGTCCTAGAGACAGAAGATGCAGCAATGATGCCAGGCTAATTGTCATGATGCCAATGGTGCAGTCCTGTGGTGACTCTGTGGGGCTCAGGAACCTTGCAAGTTTTTTGAGTGCTGGCAGGGAGCATGTGCAGTGACAGGAAGCGGCAAATAATGGCAGGACCATGTTCTTTCGCCCGTCCCCCGTCCCCATCAAGGCTGTGCTGGAGCAGTCAAGCAGATCCCAGGGGCAAGGGTAGAAGAGGAGTTTGGTGGTGGATCACCCTTCTTCCACGATGCGATGCCAGGAGGTGTCCAATCTTTCACACCACAAATGTGGAAGGCATTAGATGAATGAAGAGCCATGCTAAGTCAGACCACAGATCCAGCTAGCCCAGCACGCTCTTTCCAACAGGGGTTGGCTGCCTGCTTGCAGAAAAGCTCCCCAGTAAGGCATAGCAACAGTAGTCCTGTTGCTATGGCCACAGCATCTCATGTTCAGAAGCAGACTGAATGATGATGATGATGGGGCTTTTGGTTTTAACTGGAAAAGCCTCAAAACCAGTATAGCACTTGAAGTGGTGTCCAGCTACACTTCCTGCTGCGTATCTTGCTTCTCCAGTGCTTTTGCAGAGTTGTTCAAACTTCAAACTTCTTCTTGCGCAACGGTATGTGTGCCTTTCTTGCCAGCAAATAAACTCCCACAAAGTCTGGCTTGTTTCAAGTCAGCAAGCTTTAATTACAAGCATGTATATCATGGAGCTTCTCTCCCGGGCTTACGGAAGGCATGTCGCCAGGTCAAAAGCGAAAGCAGGACTGACCAGGAAATAAACAGTGCGTCACATAAATCACATAGGCTTCGCATACAGCAGAACCCCGGATGCTGTGACACATCTTCCCTGTGGGAGGGGCATACTGTTGAGCTTATTTAACCCTGAAAGCTCCAAACCTCAATAATAATAATAATAATAATAATAATAATAATAATAATAATAATAATAATAATTTTAAATTATTATTTATACCCTGCCCATCTGGCTAGGTTTCCCCAGCCACTCTGGGCGGCTTCCAACAAAATATTAAAATACAAAAGTCTATTAAGCATTAAAAGCTTCCCTGAACAGGGCTGCCTTCAGATGTCTTCTAAAAGTCTGGTAGTTGTTTTTCTCTTTGACATCTGGTGGGAGGGCGTTCCACAGGGCCGGTGCCACTACCAAGAAGGCCCTCTGCCTGATTCCCTGTAACTTGACTACTCGTAGCGAGGGAACCGCCAGAAGGCCCTTGGCGCTGGACCTCAGTGTCCGGGCAGAACGATGGGGGTGGAAACACTCCTTCAGGTATACTGGACCGAGGCCGTTTAGGGCTTTAAAGTTCAGCATCAACACTTTGAATTGTGCTCGGAAATGTAGATGGAGGTTCCATTTAGCTCTCCTGGCACGATTGGCAAACCATCTCGTAACTTTACCCTTGATTTGTGGCACCCTTTGCCACCACTGCTGTAAATAAGGAAGTGCGCCTCCAGTAAAATAGGGAGATAACTACCAAGAACTTTGCTGAGCACCCCAACCACCAGCAGCTCGTGGTAGAAGGAACTATTGATGGCTGCTAGCCATGATGGCTGCGCTCCGCCTCCATGGTTGGAGGCAGTGATGCTTCTGAATACAAGTTGTCAGAAACTGCAGGAGGGGAGAAGAGAGCTCCTGTGCTTGCCTTCTTGCAGGTTTTCCACGGGCACCTGGTCGGCCACTGTGAGAGCAGGATGCTAGTCTAGGTGGGCCATTTGCCTGATCCAGCAGGCTCTTCTGTTCTTAAACTGCATGCATGAGGGCCATGGTTGGCTCGGTGCTCAGGTTGGTTTCTCATGCTCAGTTTTGACTGTTTCAGGTGCGAGCTGCCCCTCCTCCTCCCACCCAGCATCGTAGGCCGGCAGAGAAGATTGAGGATGTAGAAATCACCTTGGTGTGACCAGCGGGGACGAATTGCGCAGTAGTGCTACAATCAAGGCCAAATGTTGGCGACGTTTGGTCAGCTCTCATTCTTGGGCACCTTTGCATGATGATGATGATGATGATGATGATGATGATGATGGAAGAGACTTTTTTTAAAGACGAGAAGCGGGAGGATTCTCCGGGGACGTTGACGTGGCGGTGGTCCCTTCTTCCCACGGTCATTAATATTTTGTGCCTTTTAATTTGTCGCTGTTTGGTTCAACTTTATATATCTGCCATCCTTACTCCTTTAGCACAAAAAAAGCAAGCAGAGGAACGCCTTTGCAGCTGAAAAGCTGGCCGTCTCAGCTTCTGGCGGAGGCTTCTGAGAGCTCCCCTTTCCGTGCCGCTTACAGCCAGTCTACAGATCGCAGCTTCCCTTGCGGCACCAGTTCTGCAGGTTGACTCTTCCCCGTAACTGCTGCCGCGTGTAGCACCACGAGTTAAGGTCTCCTTCCTCGTCGCATCGGACACATTGAGACCTCTCGATGAGGGAAATGGGGGGGGGGGATTTTTAGCGGTGCTTGCAGGCTGTGGCAGGAACAGAAAGTCACCGCAGGAGTACATTTCTGCAAGGCGGAAGCAGGTCATGTAGGCCAGCCCATAGTCTTGCATACATAAACCATGTGCATTAGTACAGTATATTACTGTTGCCATAGGAATGTGTCAAAAAAACATTTCTTTTTCCTATTCAAGTAGCGTTACTTATCTGATTAGGTTTATTAATCAGAATGTATGGGATAGAGGAGGGGATGCACACAAGTGTAAATTAAAGGAGGGGCTGGCTCCTCTCCCTCTCTCTCTTTCTCTCCCTTGCCCCAAACAAAAGATGAAACAAACAAATGAAAAAAAATCCTACAACTAAAGAAAAGCACTGCAGATCATATTGGGGTTAATTACTTCCGCGTGCACCTCTTTTCGTAATTAACCGCAAAACCCGAGCGCTAAACGTTCCTTTTGTATTGATATTTATGCAGTGCATTTAGTAATAGAGCATCTACTACTACAGAAATGCTGACTTAGTAGCAACAACATGTTTTCCTTAGGATAAAACTGAATAAGCAGGATTCTCATCGTAGAGCTGGAAGTAGCTGTTCATTTCCTCTTTGAGAGGGTTTCCCCCCACCCCTCCCCTCCTTTTGTACTTGTGCCTCTTCTTGCCCCAGTTATTGCTGTGTAGTTTGCTCTCTGACATATAGCAGTATATTTTGGACACTGGAACATCCGGCTAGAGTTAAGAAGTTTAAATGTTTAGAATATTGACGTGTGGTGTCTAGCTTTAGTGTTGGGTAGTGCTAGCTCAGAACTCCGCACGAAGCCCAACGGCCAGCCTCGGACCCAGGGGGGCAGAGGCGGCCGGAGACGGACAGTCCTTTGATTTCTCCTCCTCACCCCCAATGGCGTTGAAAGAGGCACAACGGCGCCGTTGCCGCCTCCTGCGTGTAGCACTTGTTTTGCTCGTCCAGCTATCGCCTCTGTTCCAAAACGCTTTCGACTAATTCCCCCACCCCACCCCCCCACCCCGGCCAGCTCTGCAAAATTTTGAAAAGCCTGCTTGGCAGAGGAAATGGCACCGGGTCAAAAGAAATTGACGAGGCCTCCGTCTTGCCTCTCTCTCTCTCCGCACTTGGGACTAGGGGTAGGGGAATGGCAACCATGCCCCCCCCCCCGAATCAAGCTCAGAAAGCCAGCCCTGGGGTCTTGCCAGGTCTGTCGCCTCACTTTTGATGGTGGAGGACGGAAAGCAGCAGCAGCAGGGGGGGGGGCAGCTGGGAGGCCCCTTTCAAACCCCGGTTTCTCTCAGTGAAAGCCGCTTGCAACTTTCAAGAGAGGCAGTCGTTTTGTAGTTGAAGATGATTAACAGTCAGATGGGGAGGGGGGTGTATTTTGGGGTGAAATTAGTCTCCAAAAGGGCAATACTCAAGAGGGAAAAGGAAGAAGGGCAACCGTTTAAATCAAATTCCGTCCCGAGTAGTTTCCAACCAAAGGGCTGGAATATATATCTTTAAAAAACCACCTACAGAAATGTTCTTGGAGCTCATCAAAAGAGCTCTTGTATGTTCATTCTCCAACCAACCACCCCGGCCCCCTGCAAAGCGAGTAAAACCTAGAATCCGTTTCCGCACTTTGTTGCCTAATGGAGTACATCTTCCTTGTTTTTTTCCTTTTTAAATTCCGTGGCTGCATTTCGTGAAATCATTTGACGAGATTTCCATCTTAAAACTTTGCACAAATAATCTTGGCCGGGTCTCTGGACATATGACTGTTTTTGCCAATTTTTTCCCCCTTCAGTTTGGTTGGCCTGAGCAAGGGAAGAGCTGTTTGAAGCATAATAGCGCCTTCTGCAGCAATTGCCAAATATCTGGCAGATTTCCTGTGAAGATTTTTTGGGGGGGTGGGGTTGGGGTTGCAGGGGGGGTGCTAATTCTATCCTGTTGATCTGTTTGAGGTCTTTTTAAAAAATGTTTATCAAACTTATTCTTAAGTTTTTTTAAAAACAACACAAATCCAATTTTTTAAAGAGCTGTACTGCATACATTTTAAAATGCTTCATGAAAAAACGATGCCAATAATATCAACATGTTCCATTTGGTTGGCCAGTTTCCCGCATCTTTTTTTTGTGTGTGTGTTACCCAGACTCTCAAAATTCAGAAAGTGTTATTTAAAAAAAAAAATTCTTCTTAGTTATATTTTAAAAATATTTTCTGTAAGAGCTGCTAATTTTTATTTAAAAAATAAAAGTTGTAAAAATACACCTCCTTTTTAAACTTCATACAGGGCATGCAATAGAACATATCACAGTGTACACTGACAGTACACTTGAAAGCAGAACTTTGAATGCTTTCTTTATATTGGCTGTAAAACTTTGTATTTATTATGTATAAAATGTTGAATAATAAAAAAGTGGCTTTAAATCATGGGCCGTGGCTTAGTGCATATTGAATGCTGAGGCATTGCCTTTCATCAAGCTCCTTGAACAAGTGGGGCACTTTTATAAAGGGATTTAACTATACGGTATAAACCTGAATGTCTGTAGGTGTCTTATCCTGAATCGGACCATCTCAGTTCAGTATTGCCTTGACTGATCGGCATTGAAAGCCAGTGTGGTGTAGTGGTGAAGAAGAAGAAGAAGAAGAAGAAGAAGAAGAGTTTGGATTTGATATCCCGCTTTTCACTACCCGAAGGAGTCTCAAAGCGGCTAACATTCTCCTTTCCTTTCCTCCCCCACGACAAACACTCTGTGAGGTGAGTGGGGCTGAGAGACTTCAGAGCTGCATGTGGAGGTGCGGGGATGCGAACCCGGTTCACCAGATTACGAGTCTACTGCTCTCAACCACTACACCACACTGGCTCTCTTAGTCTAGCATCAATCTTTCCCACCAGCCAAACGGACTAATCATTTGTTGCAAAGCAAATTCTGAGGTATTAAAAAAAATGCAAAATTTATAACCAGCTTATTCACCCTGTTCCATCAAGGGCAACACAACAACATAACCTTAATTGGGGTAGAATCTACACACATATAAAAACCATTCTGAAAATGTTTTTTTTTAAGCGGGTTTTAGAAAATACATTGAATTTTCCATAAGGCTCTCCATTGCCATCTAGTGTCACATGGTACATTGCACTTAAAACACACTTCAAACGTTTTATTTGCAGCTGTGTAGCTGAGTCCTGGGTTGCGAGAGAAAATTCAGGGTTCCAAGAAGTATGGCATACCAAGCTTTTGAATACAAGGTGTGGTGAGATTACTTGTGATACTACCCTCTTGCCTTGCAGGAATGTCAGGTTCGTAGACACACACTCCATCCGGGCAGGCGAGTCTGTTCCCATCTACAGAGGTGGTTCCTGGACCTCAGTGACAAAACTGTGGCCTCCCCACCTGAGGAAGCTGGGAGGAAGATTTCTGCTAGGGAATTCCCTATGAAGCGAATAAGTCTGCTAGGTGCTTTATGCTTGCACCCAGGAAGATTGGATCAGGGCCCAAATATCTGAGAGACCACCTCCTTCCCTACGGACACCCTACGGGGGGTGGGGGTGGTTAAGATCAGGAGCTGGGGGGTAGCCTTTTGGCAGTTCTACCTCCCTCAGAAGTTTGGGTTTGCAACGAGTGCAAAACACCAATGTGTGTGTGCGCGCGCGAGTCACACCATTGCTGGCTTTCTACCTGCAGGGTTGTTCTTTTCTCTTAGGTTTCTCATGGAAGAGTTTAAAGCCATCCCAAAGGGCCTTTTCAGTGGTGGCTTGCAGAATCGGCCGCCCCCCCCCCCCCCGGCGTGTGAAATGGGTCTGTCTTCCTCGTCGTTGACTTTCAGGAGGAAATACTGTGCGAAGGCAGCTTGCGAGATATCCTCTGGGATGGATTCACGTTAACCAAAGTGGATCTGTTGGGGTCCCGTTCAGAAACTCAGCTGCGATTCCTGCGTCGCAGTGGGCTGGACTAGATGACCACTGGGGGTCCCTTCCAACTCGGACGAATCTCTGCGGGCAGCTTTTTTTTTTTTGCTTCGTTTGCACATAGCAACCCCTGACTCAAGGACTCCTAGTTTTCTCGGAGTGCATTTCCCTTTCAATCCGTCTGTAAAAATGGTTCCTCTTTTCCCTCCCTCCCTCTCCTGCAATGCAGAGGCTCGTTCACATTCCGGTCAGAGCTTCCAATCCGTTTTGTAATCCCCCCAATTCCTCTGGGTTTAATGCTCGGGATAGGTCTTCAGCACCTCACGGTTCCTGCTGTGTAGATAACAGGCAGAGATCTCTCTCTTTCACTCACACAGTCAGCTTGCAGCGGCTGGAAGATTTATACCCAACTTTGCCCAGTTTCCACACTGCACAATTATTACCACGCAGGAAAAGCAGCTCACCCGCCACATCTTCCAGTGCTTATGGGGGTCTGCCCCACACTCTGTGCTGCAACCCCCTCCCCAGCCATTTTGGTCTCTTTTCTTCAGCTCATCGCTCCAGCTTTTCCACGCGTCGCGTAAAAAAACGCCTGGATTGTACCTGTGCTATTTCAATGGTGATCATTTTTATTGAATTTTCTGTTTTACAATTCCAAATAAACGTTTTGCAAACTTTTTAAAATATCCAATGACTTCCCCCCTTCTTCTCTTTCCACGGTTCATTTTACATTTTCATTTTTCATTTTACTGCCAGCGTTTTCAGCCGTATATATTCGATATGTTTTCCATATATTCAAAAGTGTGACGCAGCAATGAGTATGACATTTTGTTTTCGTACGACAGTCTGAACAACATCCCCCTGCATCCAGGCAACTAAGAGGCATGGCCAGAGTTCGAGCGCACAATCCAGCTTGGCAAAAGTGCTCAAGGAGGGAGCAAATCAAGCTAGGGCAGAATTCAGCAGCCAGGTTGCTCACGGGAGCAGGAGGGTCCTAGCCTATTACACCGATCCTGGTCCAACTGCACTGGCTACCATTAGTTTCCAGGCCCAATTCAAAGTGCTGGTTTTGACCTATAAAACAGCTCAGGACCGCAATACCTCAAGGGCCGCCTCTTTCCATATGAACCTACCTGGACCCCGAGATCATCTTCTGAGGCCCTCCTTTGTGTGCCTCCTCTTCAAGAGGTCTGGAGGGTGGCAACACGAGAACAGGGCCTTCTCTGCAGTGGCTCCCCGTTTGCGGAACACTCCCTCCAGGGAAGTTCGCCTGGCGCCTTCATTATACAGGTTTAGGCGGCAGGCAAAAATGTTCCTTTTAAACCAGGCTTTTGGTTGATCTGTTTGACATCCTATACACCCTTTTAAAATGTGGCTCTTTTCGGTGTGTGTGTGTGTGTGTGTGTTATTGTGTTGTTTTTATTCTGATTATATATGTTATTTTTTTCTGCGAACCACCCTGAGACCTCCAGGTATAGGGTGCTATATAAACTAACTAACTAACTAAATTTTTAAGGGGTGACCTGGAAAGTGGAAGTGTGGGAAGATTTAGTGTCAGGAGTATAACGTATTCCTGGACACAGACTTTTCTGGAAGCTTCTGGCTGTTGTGAAATTGACTAGACAGCTCAACGCAGGAACTCAGCAACTCACTGGATAACTATATACAGTATTTATTGATTGAAGCAACTAGCATCCATAAGTTACTATTTACAGACTTTACAAATAAAAGAAACAAAACATAAAATCTTTCCTCTCTGTCTCTCTCTCTCTATACTGACCACTTTCTCACACCAACACACTAACCACACAGCTCTCATACAGAGCTGAGTCTTTAGGAACTCAATTGACCAATCACAGGTCGTTGCTAAGGGTCTGAGAGAGAGCAGATCTGGGCTTTCTGCCAACTAGTTAATTGCTTGTAAGATAGACAGCTGCATTTCTGCACGTAGGCAATTCTGAAATCTCTAACAGGTGAATAGGTGTAGCCCGGGGAGGTCTCTGAAGGACTAGATAGATGTCATGGGCTGGTTGGACACAGAGGAAGGGTTGGGGGAACCAGCCGGGGAACCTCCAAGGGAAGAAGGCTCAGAGCCCAGGGATTGGTGGTGGGACAGTGATGAGTGGTCAGAGGGAGAAAACGGGGAGGTGGTGGTGTCGGAAGATGGAGAGGGAAAAGGGCTTAGTGAGCGGGGAGAGACTGTGGCAGAGAGGCGGCCAGAATTAGAGGCAGAAGCCAGAGCAGGAGAGGAGGAAGGCCGAGATACACATTATTATTTATACCCCCCCCCCAATCTGGCTGGGTTTCCGCAACCACTCTGGGTGGCTTCCAACAAAAGATTAAGAACCCCCCCTTCTTTAGTCTGTTTGTCAGCCTGTCTTTGGGGGGGGGCTTTTCTCCCCACCCCCACCCCCTCCCAACTGAATATTAAAAACAACACAGCATCAAACATTTAAAACTTCCCTAAACAGTTGTCTTTTAAAAGTAAAATGGTTGCTTATTTAACCATTAAGCAAAATAAGCACATGTTTAGGGCATCCAGGGAACCGGGGGGGCCACCGCAGAAATTTCCCATGGCTGGATTTTTAACATTAACGTTCACCAGTTGCTCAGCTAAGCGTTCATTTTCTCCGTTGAAGTATATTTATTTTAAAGAAAACCAACAGAACCACTGTGCAACAAGGCAGGCTGGATGCCTTTATCTATACCAGGTATGGAAGCAGATGTGTTACGTGAATTTAGTTCTGAGGATCTGACCAAAGACTTTGCAATTAGTAAAAGGAGGAGAATTTTATTCAAATCTAATTAAAGTGGAAGTCTGCAAAAAGAAACATTACTTTCCACCTTACTGTAGGTTTCGTTTTGAAAAAATAGCATTTTATTAGGGGGGGGGCACCAAAATATGTTAAGTGCTGTGTGCCTCTAAAGGTTTAATCCAGCCCTAGCAGGTGGAAAGGAGAAGGAAAGGGACGCGGGCAGCGCTGTGGGTTAAACCACAGAGGCTAGGGCTTGCTGATCAGAAGGTCGGCGGTTCGAATCCCCACAACAGGGTGAACTCCCATTGCTCGGTCCCTGTGCCTGCCAACCTAGCAGTTCGAAAGCACGTCAAAGTGCAAGTAGGTACCGCTCCAGCGGGAAGGTAAACGGCGTTTCCATGCGCTGCTTTGGCTCGCCAGAAATGGCTTAGTCATGCTGGCCACATGAACCGGAAGCTGTACGCTGGCTCCCTCGGCCAGTAACACGAGATGAGTGCCACAACCCCAGAGTCGTCCACCACTGGACCTAATGATCAGGGGTCCCTTTTTACCTTTACCTTTAGCAGGTGGAAAGGAGACATCTCCATGAGGGGTAGGACAAAGGACCCAGATGGTGAGAACCAGCTGGAACACCGATTTATTCTCGGTGGTGTGGCCCCTCTATGTTTGGGGCCCAGCACAGTTGCCCCATTATATCCCTCCCAATCACAAAGGCCTTCTGCTTCCATAAGCAGATTGTTCATAGAACTCTAGAGTTGGAAGGGACCCCAAGAGTCATACAGTTTATGGATAGGCAAACCAAGGCCCGGGGGCCAGATCCGGCCCAATCGCCTTCTCAATCCGGGAATCAGCGTGTTTTTACATGAGTAGAATGTGTCCTTTTATTTAAAACTAGTACATTAACCCTGTTAAATTAACAGGCGCTAGAACATATGTGGTCAAAGGGTTGCCCTAGCAACGTCGGGGACATGCGCAGAGCTGACTGAGCGGCTCTCGCTTATCTCGGGTTTTTTTTTTTTCTAACAACCGAGCAGCTCTCGCTTGACATCGCTCGCCTGCCACCACTTGTAACGGCCGCTGCCGCTTAGAAGTAAGTCCACGCGAGCGCCATAGCTGTCAAGTTTCGGATTTGAAAATAAGGGATCAGCAGTCTCACCTATCCCGGGGACAGTCACATGTCGGTGGTGGGCGGAGCCAGAAGCAAAAGTGGGCGGAGCAGCAATGTAAACTCCAAGCGGGCTCGGGCAAAGAGGAGGGCAGCCATGTGCTCCGCGCGACGGAGCCCCATCGTCTTCTTGTCTGATCCCATCAAAACAGGACAGGAAGCAGCAGCTGCTCAAAGGCAGCCAGGCTCCGCCCGCCAGCTAACCCTATTGGCCGGCTGAGGGGCTCGGGGGCAACGGATAGGGGCTGGTGCAGGGGGAGGAATACACCCCCCTGTAAGCACGGGAAACGGCTCCCACTTGCTTTGAGGGCTGAGGCTTTTCTCTCCAAGTAGGCGAGGTCTTCCCACCCAGTCCCTGGCCAGCAGGGGAGGAGCTGCTTCCATTAAAAACGGGAAATTTAAGGGAAATAAAAAATAAGGGAGAGCAGCGGGAAACTGCTTGAAATAAGGGAGAATCCCGGGGAAAACGGGATACTTGACAGCACTGGCGAGCACACACCCGCCGCTTCAACAGTTTCGCCCAGCCGCCCGAAGTCTCTGCGCTCCAAGTCCCAACGGCTGTCCGTGGGGCACATGCGCAGTAGCGCAATCCCATGGACTGGACGCAGAGACACTTGCACTTTAGTATAGAGGATGCATCTCTGAGTTATTTGTGGGGCCTGCCTAGTGTTTTTACATGAGCAGAATGTGTCCTTTTATTTAAAATGCATCTTTGGGTTATTTGTGGGGCATAGGAATTCGTTCATTTATTTTCTTTTTCCAAATATAGTCCGGCCCCCCACAAGGTGTGAGGGACGGTGGACCGGCCCCCTGCTGAAAAAGTTTGCTGACCCCTGCTGTAGTTAGTACAACCCCTTGCAAGGCAGGGATCTCGAACATTCAGCCCCCCATCCAAACTGAAACCATACCGGACCCTGCTTAGCTCTGCAAATGTGCTAGCAGTTTTATTCCTGAACCACCCATCAGCAGTTTGAACTTTGTTAAACTTCAGTAGGAACAGAGCAGCAATGTGCAGACACACATTTTTGGCCGATTAGGGAGAATTTGCACTAATTAATCAAGGGGGAAGGAACCGGGGAGGAGGAGGCATCCAGGACTAACTGCAAGCTTTAACAAGTATTAATTGCTTCTTCTAAAATCTTCTGAACTAGCCAGGTACAAATCAATGGCAAGGATGCAATTAAAAAATTGTTCTGAGCCCGAGGATTAATTTCTTTCTCAGGCATCAAGTGTATTGATTTTTCGGAAAAGCAAAAGCGGGAAAATGTTTTTATTTGGTTAACGGAAGCAAAGATGCCATTTTAGGCGGCGTTCTTTCCCCTGGCTGAAGTTTACTTTCACAAAGGTCTGCTTTAATTATAAAAGCGGGATTCCTGCCCTAAAATTCTGTTCATATGCTCTTCCCTAGGAAATAGCAGGCTGTTGTTATTTGTTTGATTGCACAGCCATCGCAAAGCAAGATACATAAAGCAAAACACGTTGCACAGTTAAAATAATTGTTAAAACTATTATTTATTTATTTGTTGGTTGGTTGGTTGGTTGGTTGGTTCAGTTTATATGCCACCCTTTAAGCAAAAGATCCCAGGGCAGTGTACAACATTAGAAACACATCACAAAACATCAATGATAAAAAATATAATAAAAACATAGTAAAAAGTGCGGGTGGCGCTGTGGTTTAAACCACTGAGCCTCTTGGGCTTGCCGATCAGAAGGTTGGCGGTTCGAATCCCCGCGACGGGATGAGCTCCCGTTGCTCGGTCCCAGCTCCTGCCCACCTAGCAGTTCGAAAGCAAATCAAAGTGCAAGTAGATAAATAGGTACCACTCCGGTGGGAAGGTAAACGGCGTTTCCGTGCGCTGCTCTGGTTTCGCCAGAAGCGGCTTAGTCATGCTGGCCACATGACCTTGAAAAACTGTCTGCGGACAAACGTCGGCTCCCTCGGCCAGTAAAGCGAGATGAGCGCCGCAACCCCAGAGTCATTCGTGACTGGACTTAATTGTCAGGGGTCCTTTACCTTTTAAAAAGTATACAGACTGACAGCCCAACAATAAAATAGTCTTTATAATAGCAGCCCATTCGCCCACCCTTTAAAGGCCATAGATTGTTTAATAGTCATAGGCCTAGGCAAAGAGGAATGTTTTTGCCTATTGCCTAAATACATGATGTTTCGGGGGGGGCCTCTCTGGGGAGAGCATTCCACCATCGGGGAGCCACCACAGAAAAGACCCGTTCTCTTGTACAAACTAGGCATTCTGTCCAATTAAAGATTTGCTCCACTGAAGGATTTAACTCGCCATCCCTGCAAACGTTTCCATTTTAATTTGCCGCTCTTGAAAGCAAAACAGGTCACCTTTCGAGAAATGCCAGTGCTCCCTAAGAGAAAGCTAATCAAGTACCGGATCGATCTGTCAGATGAGATATTGCCAGAGAAAATAAGAAAATATTCCTTTACGCCATGGGAGCGGCGAGAACACTAATTGCCAAAAATTGGGGGAAAGAAATACACCCGACAAAAAAAGAATGGGAAGACAATTTATTTGATTACAGTGGTTGTTGTTGTTGTTCAGTCGTTCAGTCGTGTCCGACTCTTCGTGACCCCATGGACCAGAGTACGCCAGGCACGCCTATCCTTCACTGCCTCCCGCAGTTTGGCCAAACTCATGTTAGTAGCTTCGAGAACACTGTCCAACCATCTCATCCTCTGTCGTCCCCTTCTCCTTGTGCCCTCCATCTTTCCCAACATCAGGGTCTTTTCCAGGGAGTCTTCTCTTCTCATGAGGTGGCCAAAGTACTGGAGCCTCAACTTCAGGATCTGTCCTTCTAGTGAGCACTCAAGTGATACCTTGGATTAAATACTTACCGTATATACCTGAGTATAAGCCGACTTTTTCAGCTCATTTTTTTGGGCTGAAAAAGCCGCCCTCGGCTTATACTCGGGTGAAGCGGGTGGCTGCAGAGGGACAAGCGGCAAGAAAGGGATCCTTTCTTGCTGCTTGTCTCCCCTGCCCTGCCGATCCCGCATCTGTGACTGCTCTCTGATCCCTCGTCCTGCAGGGAGGGGAAAGTGGGGAGAAAGCGTTCCTGGCCGCTTTTCTCTTCCCATGCCTTGCGCAGAGCACGCACAGCAGCGAGGGATTGGAGAACCGCTGCGCTGAGACTCTCTGATCCTGTGCCTGCTCTGCGCAAGGCATTAGGGAGGGAAAAACAGGGAGAAAGTGCTCCTCAATGCTTTTTCCTTTCCGATGCCTTGCACAGAGCAGTCACTGCTCTGTGCGAGGATCGCCTCTTCCTCCTCCTCCCGTCCCTTCTCCCCGAAGGGGAACAGAGGTAGCGACGGGGGCAGCGGGAGCAGGAGGAGGACGAGTATCGAGCAGGCGCGCGAGCCGGCTCAGCCCCAGAGAGCCTGTTGCTTTTGCCCCCATCCCATCCCAGCTCAGTCCGCCATAGAAACTGCCCACCCTGAAACTATCAACCCCTGAAACCTTCCCAGAATCTGCTCCCTTAATTCCTGCCTAAATATGCCCCCTCCCCCTGAGCCCTCCCTGTAAAGAGACCCTTTCTTTCCAACCCTTCCCTCTTAACCCCTGCCCATCCCAGCTCTGCCCACCCTAGAAATTACCCACCCTGAAACTTTCCCAGAATATGCCCCCTTGCCCCTGATGCCCTTCCTAAATATGCCCCACGCACCCCTTAATCCATCCTAGAATCTGCCCCCTCCCCCCCGAAACCTTCCCAATATATTCCCCTTGCCCCCTGAAATGTACCCACAATATGCCCCCTTGCCCCCTGAGCCCTCCCTGTAAGACACCCTTTCTTTCCAAGCCTTTTATTGGTATTTATTTTTATTTTTGAAATTTACCAGTAGCTGCTGCATTTCCCACCCTCGGCTTATGCTTAAGTCAATAAGTTTTCCCAGTTTTTTTGTGGTCAAATTAGGTGCCTCGGCTTATATTTGCGTCGGCTTATACTCACGTATATACGGTAATTCGTTCTGGAGGTCCGTTCTTAACCTGAAACTGTTCTTAACCTGAAGCACCACTTTAGCTAATGGGGCCTCTTGCTGTCGCTGCGCCGCCAGAGCACGATTTCTGTTCTTAAGCGGAGTTCTTAACCTGAAGCGTATTTAACCCGAGGTACCACTGTATATTGAACTGGCCAGATTGACAGAGGCAATCAGGGGTTAAACCAAGCAAAAAATCCAAAAAGAATGGTTAAAATAAAGAGAATATCTTAAAAAGCTGTGCCCTCGAATTAATGCTTGGACTTCTTTTCCATTAACTTCTGCAAAATAATTTATGGTACTTAAGTTAAAAACAGAAAGAAAAAGGTAATGATTAACTAAAAAGGAGACAAAACAAAATAAAATTAAAAATTCCTTCCAGTAGCATCTTAGAGACCAACTGAGTTTGTTCTTGGTATGAGCTTTCAAATTCAAATTCTAATTCTAATTTATTGCGGCTATAAGCCCATAAAATGGTATGAGCTTTCGTGTGCATGCACACTTCTTCAGATACACTGAAACGGAAGTCACCAGACCCTTAAATATAGTGAGGGAGTGGGGAGGGGTATTACCCAGAAGGGTGGTGGACAGGGCCGGTGCATCCATTAAGGCGAAATAGGCAATTGCCTAGGGCGCCAAAATGGAGGGGGCGCTGGCCAGGCTTGGGCGGGGGGTGGGGGCGGGATGGGATAGCAGCAGCTTCTCCGCTGTAGCGGAGAGGTGCTGCTTGCTCCCTACACCACCCCCCGGCTCTCGCTAAAGCAGGCTTGGGCGGGGGGGCGAGGGTGGGACGGGCAAGCAGCAGTTTCTCCGCTGCAGTGGAGAAACTGCTGCTTGCCTCTCCACCACCCCCCACCTCCCGCTAAAACAGGCTTTGGCGGCGGGCGGCGCCAGAAGGTGGTCTCGCCTAGGGCGCAAGAAACCCTAGCACCGGTCCTGGTGGTGGGAATGGGTGATCGGCTGGTAGGTGTGGAAAACCTGTTGACAACTGTTAACGACTGCAATTATTACAGGGTCTTACAGGGAAAGGCAAGAGTTGAGATGGCTAAAGATGGCTATGTCATGTATAATGAGATTAGAATCCAATGTCTTTGTTCAGACCAGGTCTCTCCATGGTTTTAAGTTTGGTGATTAGTTGCAATTCAGCCACTTCTCTTTCCAGTCTATTTTTGCAATTCCTTTGTATTAAGACAGCTACTTTGAGATCTTTTATAGAATATCCTGGGAGATTGAAGTGTTCTCCTACTGGTTTCTCTGTCTTGTGATTCCTGGTATCAGATTTATGTCCATTTATCCTTTGGTGTAGGACTATGGCAGACCAACAAGGCTACCTAGCTGTAACTAAAAAGGAGACAGTTTACCAAAAAGTATAAAAATGATAAAAGAACCGTATTGAGGATGAACGAGGTGGCTGTGTAAAGTAATAAAAGCATTCTGGGAAATGATATATAATGAATTGAACTTTTTATTTAAAAAAATAATGTTTATTTGGGAAAAAAACAACCCAGAAGCCTTTGTATTAAGAATTGTAGGTACAGTGGCACCTTGACTTACGAAATTAATCCGTTCTGATAGTCCAAAGGAGCAGAAAAGACTTTTTATTTATGCGGCAACAGCTGCACGGATGCTGCTAACCCAGAAATAGAAAGAAGACAAAGTTTATTCCAGAGAGAAATGGCAAACCAAGCTGATGGACTACAATGAAATGGCAAAACTGACAGGAAAGCTCAGGAACCACGAAGACAAACACTTTAAGAAAGAATGGGATACACTTATAATTTATTTAGGAGACCACTGTCAGCAGGTGAACGCATTGGCAGGATTTTAATAACACTTGTAATGTAGCAAATATGGACGATATGGAGAGATATAAAAAAATGGATTCTGAAATAATATGCAGTTGAAAATGTTGACAATAAGTCCCATGGGGGGGGGGGAAGTCTGGAGATTTGGAGAAATCTCTTAATGTGGATATTTACTTGGTAATGTTATAACTCTTCACTTGTAAAACAAAATAAAAATTAAATAAAAAATTCTTTCCAGTAGCACCTTAGAGACCAACTAAGTTTGTTCTTGGTATGAGCTTTTGTGTGCATGCACACTTCTTCAGATACACACGAAAGGTCATACCAAGAACAAACTTAGTTGGTCTCTAAGGTGCTACTGGAAAGAATTTTTTATTTTGTTTTGACTATGGCAGACCAACACGGCTACCCACCTGTAACTCAAATAAAAATTATTTTTTTGGAAAAAAACACCAAAAAAAAAAAAAGATCAGCCAAGAGGGGGCCCATTTTAATAGATCCATTACACTCAGAAGCTGCAGTCTGCTTGGGGCAGCAGGAGAGGGCCTTGTCTGTGGCAGCCCCTAATCGGTGCGCCTCCCCACAGAAGTGCTTAGGTGCTGCAGTCCTGAATAATCTGTTTGTAGCATTGTTGTAACGTGGGGATCGTGATTCAGCAAGTGATTTCAGATCTGACATAGCAGGCAGGAGACAGCTTCTTCATGTAACACTCTTTATTCAGATAAACAAGACTGGGGAACTGAGGAGAGGGATGCTACATTTATAGGGACAGAAAGACTGGCTAGAAAGGATACATTTTGGAGGGAACAAGCAAGTACAAAGCTGCCTTTTGGTGGGAACCAAAAAGACTGAGGATCCAAATGCAGCAACTTGAATGAACCAATAGTAGCTGTTCCTTCTGGAACAGGAAGGCAGTTACTTTCCCCTAATGTGAATACAGACAATAGTAATACAGATATGATAACCCTTGAATCAATACACAACAGTCATCACGCTAGTTCTGCATACACAAAGCTATTTCCAAACACCTCTATGGAAAATGGAGAAATCCACCCTGAGATCAGCCAGCAAAACCCAAATTATTTGACTGCTGCTATTTTGCTAAAGAGGAACTTCTAAGCTTTTTTTTTAATGCTCAAAGTCTGGGAGGACAAAAGACCACGAAAGGGCAAGAACTCACCTTGTTCCCACAAGCTGCGGAAGGCTTCAGAGTCCGTCCTCAGAGCTATTTCTGGAGCTTTTACAAACCCCAGAAGGGCTGGAACAACGAAGAGGGTTATAAAACCAAAAGAAAACAGTCTTGCTAACACCGCGTGATTAATGTCTGTGGTCCAAAATGCTAAATTGCTGCCTCCCAGTAATTATTTTTGCATTACCCAATACAAAGTTGGCTGTTTATTTAAAAGGATTTGCTTTACTCAAATGCCGTCCATTACAGGAGACCAAAAAATAGTGAGCACTTGCAGGATCAATAGAAAGCACTTTATAAATTTGTGGCTGGGGTCAATTTGATCCCCAATTAATTCACCGTTTTTCTTTTTTTAAAAAAAACACCACCCACTACCCACAGTGTTTAATCAATTAACTGGTTGATTTTAAAATTAAAACTGATGAATTTCAAAAAATAAATATTTTGAAAGGTACCTCCGATTAATTGGGCAGCAGACTTACTATTAAAAAAATATCTAAGTCATATACAAAAATCATGATTTTTGGGAATATTTATCTTTAAATCTTATTATGATTTATGTGGAAATTGTTCAATTTTGTGTACTTTTTGGTGTGTTTTGCCAATTTTTATGGCTGCTTTTGAAATTGTGTAATTTATTTTCATGTTGTAAGCTGCTTTGACATGGTTTTTGTGGTATAACCAGCCTCATCTAACCAACATGCTTAAGTCTAATTAATGCATGAAGGGGTTAATACCACAGAGTAAGCTGTCCTGCCAGGCTTGGCTAGGTCACTTCCCTTCACCTTGAGAGGAAGATAAAAAGTCTATGGTTATACTGTCAGTCAGCCAGAGAAGTTCAGAATGTGAAGAGGCTTTGAGCTGGATGCTGCAGCTCAGACTGCATGGCTTTCACAAGCCACTCTTGAGTTCCTATACCAGTAATTTAGGAAACGAAGCCAAATTTTACGGCCCGCGTTTTCTGACTGATGTGTGGGAAAGCACATGAACCTGACCTTTGAAGTGTTTGTAAGTAAATCAATTTTGAACTTAGCGAATGTGTGGTCTTTTTCTGTGGGAGGGGAACTCTGGAAGGTGCTTGATCATATTTTAAAAGTCTAACAGCCTGTATTTCCATGCTTTATTTTGTTGCATATTTCGTGATTTTACATCTCTTCTGGGGTTCTCTCACCAAAAACTTGGATCCTGGCATCCAGGAATTCTCCTTTTATGCCTATCCCCCCCCCCCCGCTTGCCACCAATAGTTTTAACAATGGAAAGGTAGCATGCAAATAAAGTGACGCAAAACATGAAGCTGGGGGAAGCATCGAGGTACAAACAGGGGAAATGTTGTTGTCTTTTTGTAAATGTTGTAAGAAATTAAGGTCTTTCATATATATATATATATAATAAATGTTCGTAAGTGTTCCAAGCAAACAAGGCCACGTGTTTGAAGCAGCACAGGAAGACAGGTTTGACAGCATTTTGACTCTCAAAGCTGACCAAATTTTTACCAAAATGGGTCTCTGCAAGGAAGGAGGGGTGAGGGATTTAATTGTCCCCGGATTTAAAGAAGATTACTGTTATGTATTGAAGTTCTCACCCTAGGCCACTAGGGGTGTGTGTATATAGTTCATTCTGCTGCTGTTTTCACTCAGGTCTGCACATGCAAATGAAGGATTGAAAAGTGATGTTCAGGGATTGGGTAACTACAGAAAGTAGTTACTGTTGCTTGTAGCTGAGTTCTATATAAGCAGGCTGCTGAGCTCTTCAACTCACTTCTGTTCCAGCCTGAGAATAAATAAGAGCTGCTTGGAAATCACTGTGTCGTCTGCTGTGTCCACCCACAACTTAACAATTACCATCTCAAAGGAATGGCCAGGCTACTGAGAAATGTGTGATGTAGCTACATTGTGATGTAGGTGCGTAGTATCTGGGATGTAGTATCTGTGGATGTAGTATCTGGCATAGTATCTGTGTGATGTCGGTGTGATAGTATCTGGGGGATGGGCTTGGGGCTGCAGCTCTTCTGTGATGTATGTGTGAGGTTTCTGGGGGTGGGGCAGACTCCAAGGGGGGATTTTTTTGAAATGTCTTTTTAAGGACAGGCAGCCCTTTGGGGTTCTTCTTCCCTGCTCACCTGTGTGTGAGGAAGGGACCCTGTTGCAACAGAACAATAAAGATCGAGCTTACTAGCTGCTTTGCTTCTAATTATTCTCTGGTTGGCCTCTGTTTTTTTACTCCTAACGATGGAGAACCTGCAAAAGGACTTCACAAGGGCTCTTGTGTATCCTATAAGGGAATAAGGGCAGATTTTTTCTTACAACATAAAAAAGAGATTTGCTTTCCCAGCAGCATTTCACTCCAAAGAGGTTGTTCGTTCTCTCTCTCTCTCTCTCTCTCTCTCTCTCTCTCTCTCTCTCTCTCTCTCTCAATTTTAATGCACCACTAAATGATTGAAGTGACGGGTGTGTAAACATAGGGAAAGGAAGAAGACGGAAAGAACAAGGAGCGATTAAGTCTGCATTTGTTCCGCTCTTTACACTGTAATGAAGCGGCTGCATTTAGACTTCGCCTGGGTTCACCCAAGGCCTGGAAAGCAGGGACCGCTGCTGCCATCAAGGACAGCTGAGTGGGGGTTAAGAAGCACGGCAAACAGGTTTCTCCGGGCCTTTCCATCTGTGGATGAAGCGGGTGTGTTATGTACTGAGTTGAATAGGATCCAAAATGCAGCAGTCTGATATGTCTTAGAACAATAGGATTGAGATTGCAGCAGTCTGACTGGTCCCAGAACAATAGGATTGAGATTGCAGCAGTCTGACTGGTCCCAGAACAATAGGATTGAGATTGCAGCAGTCTGATTGGTCCCAGAACAATAGGATTGAGATTGCAGCAGTCTGATTGGTCCGCAGGAGCCACCCAATCCAGCTCCAGGTGGAAGTGAATCTGCACTCTGATTGGCATACAGGAGTATCCCGGAATTAGCCAATCACGTGGGGCCCATTGTGTAAATAGTGTATATAAAGCAAACGTTTTGGGGGAACTGCATTCCTCACTACTATGAGCTGAATAAAGAGCATGAAATTCACACTGGACTCCGAGTATATTTCACGGTGGCTGCTGGACTGGTGAGGAGGCCAACGGTTGGTGGATTCCATTTCAAGAAGTCATGGGTTCCCCCAAAGAACTCTGGGAGTTGTAGTTTGCTGGAGATGAGTTGCTGTCCTCATTAGGTCTGGCATTTCTGCTCAGACCATTTGGGCTAATGAAGAGTTAACTCCCATTGTTGGGTGTGATTTATTGCTGGCTCATTCCTGAGCCTAAGCGCAGCTTCCCGTGTTCCTATGAACTGGGAGATTCAGGGAAGAAACTGGAGGTTAGGGGGGTGGCAAGGCCCATGCGTCTATCTCTTATTCCTCCTAAAATCCGAGTCTAGTCGAGAATGCACTAGTGCAATTTCCCCTCCAGTGAACCTGCCACCTCTGAAGCCAAGAGGCAGGTTGGCATCTGTGTTGCAACAGCAAGAATTATGACCCCTCATCATTTCTGCGGAAGGGACGTTTTCTGCTGCAGATGGTCTGGGCAGATAGGCAGCCTGGCCGTTGAGATGCAGGGGCCCTTTGCCAGATGAGGTTGTTTCCAAGAAGGAATAAGGATAATAATAAAAGACATGCCACATATATATAGTCAAGAGTCAGCATCCGCTGAGTGTTCGCATGATTGAAGAGGAAGCGGAAAAGCGGGTTTCTTAAAAAGCAGAACAAGTTATAAACTGAAACGCTTGCAGAAACAAAAAAAGGCGAAGATGGGACGTCCGGCCTGGAAGACAGATGTTGCTCTATGAATTTCCAGAAGGGCAGCTGTGGAGAAAATAGCTAAGGGTCTTGTGCCATCTCAAAGATGAGCACATTGGTGGCAGCATAATAAGCTTTTATGCACTCGATTCCACTTTGGTCAGATGCAGGAGGAAGTTAAATCTTGTCTGGCCTTTATTCCAAGGGTGTGTGGGGGGGCAGAGAATCACATGGTGGGTGTTGAATGGCAATGAGATGCAAAAGTTACAGTCCGTGATCATTACAGCTAAAGTGAATCAGAATCAGAAGTATCTTTATTTGCATCAGCCACTGTTGTCGTTTAGTCGTGTCCGACTCTTCGTGATCCCATGGACCAGAGCACACCAGGCACTCCTGTCTTCCACTGCCTCCCATGTTGGTAGCTTTGAGAACACTGTCCCACCATCTCGTCCTCTGTCGTCCCCTTCTCCTTGTGCCCTCCATCTTTCCCAACATCAGGGTCTTTTCCAGGGAGTCTTCTCTTCTCATGAGGTGGCCAAAGTACTGGAGCCTCAGCTTCAGGATCTGTCCTTCCAGTGAGCACTCAGGGCTGATTTCCTTCAGAATGGATAGGCTTGATCTTCTTGCAGTCCATGGGACTCTCAAGAGTCTCCTCCAGCACCATAATTCAAAAGCATCGATTCTTCGGCGATCAGCCTTCTATATGGTCCAGCTCTCACTTCCATACATCACTACTGGGAAAACCATAGATTTAACTATACGGACCTTTGTCGGCAAGGTGATGTCTTTGCTTTTTAAGATGCTGTCTAGGTTTGTCATTGCTTTTCTCCCAAGAAGCAGGTGTCTTCTAATTTTGTGACTGCTGTCACCATCTGCAGTGATCATGGAGCCCATGAAAGTAAAATCTCTCACTCCCTCCATTTCTTCCCCTTCTATTTGCCAGGAGGTGATGGGACCAGTGGCCATGATCTTAGTTTTTTTGATGTTGAGCTTCAGACCATAATTTGCTCTCTCCTCTTTCACCCTCATTAAAAGGTTCTTTAATTCCTCCTCACTTTCTGCCATCAAGGTTGTGTCATCAGCATTTCTGAGGCTGTTGATATTTCTTCCTGCAATCTTAATTCCGGTTTGGGATTCACCCAGCCCAGCCTTTCGCATGATGAATTCTGCATATAAGTTAAATAAGCAGGGAGACAATATACAGCCTCGTCGTACTCCTTTCCCAATTTTGAACCAATCAGCCACTAGCCATAGCAATAAAATAAAATACAATGTACTGAAGATAGAGGTAAAAACTTAACTGTACAAAATACATTCTGGTGTTTTACATCAATAACCAAGAACCTTATTCTAATTTCCCCTGCTATTTTTTTTTTTGATCTGCTAGGAGAAAGGACACAGTAGTAATGGGTTGAGCGATCCGGCATGGATAATAGTAGAGGGGTAATAACCTCATTCCTCAAATCTTTATAAAGACTGCAAGCTAGAAGCACATGAGCCACTGACTCAATACTGCCATCTCCACATGGACATAACTCTTTTTCCAGCGGAATTTTTTGAAACCGAAATATATTTACACAGCATATTGAATCTTGCGCAAGTGAAAGCGCGTCGGTATTTTGGAATTGTTAAATTTTGCAAATAGGGCAGCAACGTATCAAATTGACTAGGTGGGAAATAATCATACCACGGCCAAAATTTCCTTATCGTGGCCAAATTATTCTGTCGCTCGATATCATATAGGTGCTGTCTAATTAAATGATTTAGAGCTAAGGTGTCTGACGAGTAAGAACACTGATTAGGTTCAAGTCAGGAACAATGTGAATGGCACGTTCCCCCATTTTCTGTGCTTACACTGCAATTTTTAAGATTTGCCTTGAGGGGATCTTCGGTGTAGTTGCTTTGGAAGACAATAATCAGGCATCCGAACCACACGACCAGTCCAACGAAGTTGATGTTGAGAAATCATAGTTCCAGTTACAGGTGGGTAGCCGTGTTGGTCTGCCATAGTCGAAACAAAATAGAAAATTCTTTCCAGTAGCACCTTAGAGACCAACTGAGTTTGTTCTTGGTATGAGCTTTCGTGTGCATGCACACGAAAGCTCATACCAAGAACAAACTCAGTTGGTCTATATTATAAGGTGCTACTGGAAAGAATTTTCTATTTTGTTTTGAGAAATCATGTTGAAGGAGGTGCAGTCGGGGATTGAACCTTCTGCATGCAAAGCAGGTGTCCTGCCAACTGAGCTTGGGGCCCTTCCTCTGAAAGCAAGAACGCTGCGCTCCCTTCTAAAACCCACTACACGCCGCGGCTTTCTGCAGAGACCTCTTTCTCGGCGAACAAAGATGGGTCTGTGTTGGAGCCGTCTTTGCTTTGGCAGCGGAGAAATCAAGGCAGCCTCGCATGAATATTCGCGTGGTCCAGATAAGAAAGTCTGAAAGGGGGGACTATGGTCTGCTTGTTTGCCCTTGCTGGGGACAGGATACGAGCCTGTAATTATCTTCGCTTTGTGTTTTTGCCTCCTTGACCTTCTCCTCTTGCTCCGGTTGTGACCGACAACCAAGGAAAGCAGCCGTTTATTTACTATATACTCTATTCGTTGTTTTTAAGAACACGAAAAGAGCCCGGTGGACTCTACGATTATTAACTCTCTACCTTCCAAATGGGGGTTATGAATGAAAATCTTCCCTTTTAGGAAGGCACTACTCATTCTCTCTCTCTCTCTCTCTCTCTGCCCCCTCTCTGTTATGTACTGAGTTGAATAGGATCCAAAATGCAGCAGTCTGATTGGTCCTAGAACAATAGGATCCAGAATGCAGCATTCTGATTGGTCCTAGAACAATAGGATCCAGAATGCAGCAGTCTGATTGGTCTACAGGAGCCACCCAATCCAGCTCCAGGTGGAAGTGAATCCGCAACCTGATTGGCATACAGGAGTATCCCGGAATTAGCCAATCACGTGGGGCCCATTGTGTAAATAGTGTATATAAAGCAGACATTTTGGGGGAACTGCATTCCTCACGACTATGAGCTGAATAAAGAGCATGAAATCCACACTTGACTCCGAGTATATTTCACTCTCTCTCTCTCTCTCTCTCTCTGCAATGTCCAGTATACCTGAAGGAGCGTCTCCACCCCCATCGTTGTGCCCGGACATTGAGGTCCAGCTCCGAGGGCCTTCTGGCAGTTCCCTCTCTGTGAGGTTACAGGGAACCAGGTAGAGGGCCTTCTTGGTGGTGGCACCTGCCCTGTGAAACCCCCTCCTTTCCAATGTCGAGGAAATAAACAACTATCGAACTTTTAGAAGACAACTGAAGGCAGCTCTGTTTAGGGGAGTTTTTAATATTTGATGTTTTATTCTGTTTATAATCTGTTGGGAGTCGCCCAGAATGCCTGGGGAAACCCAGCTGGATGGGCGGGGTATAAATAAATTAGTAGTAGTAGTAGTAGTAGTGGTATTTCTCTCTAACAGGAAGCCCCACTTTACAGGAAGTAAACCTCTGCCTGGGGCAGAGGTGCCAAGTTCCGCCCAAAATTGGGGGGACTGGTTGCGTGCATGTGACATTGCATGTGTGACATCATGTGTATTGGGAGGCGGCCGCGAGGCCCACGGCCGCTGTGGGGAGGCCCAGCAGAGCCCGGCTCCTCAAGATTGGGGGTCTCTGCCCCATCCCCACATTCTTTGGGGCTGAGGTGTCATTGGGGCAGAAATGCAGCTAATATGTGAACCACAGAGATACAGCTCAGAGCTAGAACATAAGTTGCTACATGGTGCAAATGACCACACGTAACACAGGTTCCCAACATGCACACTAACACAATGTAACAGAATCAGAACTTAATCAGCAGAAATTGCCAGTGCTTATCGCTCACGTGTATTAAACATGAAATGAGGTAACGATGTATATGACTGGTGGAAATTGAAATGCTTTGTTTGAAATTTTATAAATACCACTGCCTGGACCCACCAGGCAGGGTTGCAGTTTTGCGGAACGATCCGACTGTGACCTATTGCTTTGCAGTAATCAACCTTGGGCTCCTAACTCCTCACGTTTCTGAGTTTCGTTGGCGTAAACTCAGGAGATAAGCTATTTTCTGGCTTACAACGGGAGCGTCGATTTCAGCTGAAAAGGAGGAGGAAGCAATTGGGCCACGGAACCAGGGACAATCGTGGACGATGGTGAGCTGTCGGTGGCTCACGCTCTCTCCTGCTATGTGTGACCCTGGTGGCCCAGCATAGATCTGATGCTCGAGACCAACCCTTGGCTGTACGTCACTAGAGGTTTGTGGGCCTCTTGTCTTCTAGGAAATCTTCTCTCTTGATTGTCCTCTCATTGAGGAAGCCCCTGATCACCTTCTAAGGAAGCACAGAGTCCGTCCACCCCCATGGAAAATGTGTCTAGTTTGGCTAAGCAAAGCATTAGTCTTATTCTGCAGGAAGGGACTGCCCCATTGTGGTCATAAATTGAATTTTTCTTTTAAAAAAGATACACGGAATCATGGAATTGAAGAGTTCCAGAGCAGTGTTGGAAACTCAGATACAGAAGCTAATCGCCATATGGCACCTTAAACCTAGGTTACGGTCAGCACAATGAAATAGCTAGGCACCATTTTTTTTTTACAATGAAATTTATTATTATTATTATTATTATTATTAGGCGGCTATTATTAATTTCATTTCTATACCACCTTATATTTTAAAGGAAAAAAAACCTCAAAGTGGTTTACAGCACATCAAAACATCAAATAAAACAATCCAGAATGAAACATATTCGGGCTTCAAGGAAAATATTTCAGATCCTTCTCTAAGGGGTCAAAGACAGATTTAATTTAGCCCCATGTTGCTTCTTTGACCTCCATGTAGCTCAGTATTGTCTGCACTGACCGGCAGCAGCTTTATGGGGGTTTCAAGCCGGGCTCTCTCCTCCCACCTCTTACCTGAAATTGTTGAAAACAGATGCTGTACTAGTGGAGTGGCAGCTTTTCCTCTTATTGCATCGGAATACCTGTTTACTCTGGAGGAGGCCAACCAGATGCCAATGCAAGTACACAAACAGCTTCTCCATTGCCGGCTGTCGCTGCCGTCTGGTACTTAAAGGTATACTGCCACTGTTACTGGAGGTTTCATTTGCCCAACTATTAGCCCTTCATATTCTATCAGGTATAGGCAAACTCGGCCCTCCAGATATTTTGAGACTACAATTCCCATCATCCCTGACCACTGGTCCTGTTAGCTAAGGATCATGGGAGTTGTAGTCCTAAAAACATCTGGAGGGCCGAGTTTGCCTATGCCTGCATTATATGGTCATACTTCCCTCAAGTGACTAATGCGCACAGCTATGTCTGCTGCTATGAATTATTTTTGCGAAAAGAAGGATATCAGACTTTTCCAGTACGCAGTGGCTGCAGCTAGAATTCTTCTAGCACAAAAATGGAAACAAGAAGAATTACCGACGAAAGAAGAATGGACAGTGAAATTGACGGAATATGCAGAAATGGACAAATTGACGGGAAGAATCCGGGAGCAGCGGGACCAGAAATTCATCAAGGACTGGTTAAAGTTTACGAACTATCTAAAAGACAATTTACAATTAAATACGCTAATAGGACTTCAAGAAGTTTTGTAGTTAATGTGTAGAACTATTATTGTAAGTATGATAGTAAAAATAAGAAGGAATTTTTTGATAATGTAAGCAATGGTTGATTAAAGAAATATAATGCTAAGGTATAATTTAGAAAGCCATGTGAAGGGATTGAGGGAAGTCATGGCTTGCAAGCCAAACGGAAAATGTATGAAAATGTTTGTTTAAATGTAGTATTGTAGTAGTTTAGTGTAAAAAATAATAAAAAATTATATATATATATATATATATATATAAAAGAATTATTTTTGCGCTCGTTTAACAATATTTCACTCCTCGACCTCGCAAAGTCTGGCCAAACTCCTTTTCATTTTAAAAACACGCAGAAAGACTACATTTCCCATGATGCACTTATGGTGACCACCACGGACCAATGGGAAGCAGCGAAGGGACGCGACGAAATCCCACATGCGCCACGAGCCACGCTGCGAAGGAACGTCAACTACGTTTCCCAGCATGCAGAGCGGCTCCCCGCACGTGACACCCGCGAGCCAACGGAGAGCGGCCTGCCTGCCCTATAATCCTCCGCGGCGGCGGAAGCGGCCTCTTTTCCGCCCGGGCTGCTCGGCTCAAGATGGCGGTGCAGATCTCCAAGAAGCGAAAGGTGAGGGAGCCCGGGAGCCGGTGCGAAGCCGCGGGGCCGGGAGCCGAGAAATGACGCTAGGATGAGGAGCAGAGGGCCGTGCTGCGGGGTTTGAGGTTTCCGGAGGGGCCGGCGGCGGGGCGAGACCGGCGGATGGACGTGGATTGAGGCCGGTCTCCCCCCTCTCCCGGCTGGGCCTGGCTTGAAGAACATGGCGGCAAGGCAGAGGCCGGGTGGGCCCTGGACAGGACGGGCTGGGGGAGAAGAGAAGGGCCCTCGAGGCCCCCAAAGGTTTACCCAGGAGTATATCTAGAACACAGGAAACTGCGCCATGCCCCACTTAGCCCATTGGTCCGCCTGGGCCTATATTGCATGCACTGGCTGGCAGCAGCTCTCCAGGTTTTGGGGAAGGGGACCCTCAAAAAAGCACCTGGAGGGGCCACTGGGGGTTGAGCCTGGGGCTTTCTGCACGCAACGCAAGGCCTCTCGCTGCTGAGATTCGCCCTAAGTGTTGGAAAAAGGGTTTTTTAAATGGAAAAAGTATAAGCAGCGGCAATCTAGTACCAAATTCCTATTCCCAAATAAATAAGGTTCTATGTCGTCTCGGCTAGATGCCCTTTGGGGAGAATAGAAGTATCTCGGTGACTGGCATTTTTGGCAGGTATGCTGCTTTTCCACGTGGAGGTTCTGTGGAGCTGTCAGGGCTAAGAGCAATTCCTAGGTTTCTCCCCGAGGTGTCCCTGGGAAAGTAAATGAAGTCCTGGATGACCAGGAGTTTTTGCAGGAGGAGGGGACTTCTTGCAGGGGTGCATCCTGTTTTAGTGTCGCTAAACCATTATTTTCCTGTTGCATGCAGCTGCCAAACAGGCAGTGCTCCCGAGTGTACTGTGACAGGGTAGTACATTGCCTTCGTGGCACGGTAGACAAAAGTACAAGGTTTCTGCTAAAAGTTTTCTTTTTAAAAGTTGCAACCCGGTTTTATGGACAGCAGGATCCAGAAAAAATGTGTGTTTGTGCACCCCCATCTACATTGTACATTGAAAGCAGGATCATACCACTTAAAATAGTCAGAGCTTCCCCCAAAGCATCCTGGAACTAATTTGTTCAGGATTCTGAGAATTGTTAGGACACCCCTATTCTCCTGTAGAAAACTACAGTTCCCAGTTTCCTGCGAAGATGGATTGATTGTTAAACTACTCTGGAAGTGTAACTCTATATCACTTAGCTAAGGTTCTTCCAAGAGTCACGGCAGAAACCTGGGTGGTTCTTAATCAAGTTCATCTCCATACTGAGTGAATTTTTGAGCCTTTTGGTTATGCTGCACATGCACTGGGCAGGATTGGTGCACATCAGGCCCAGCAGATGGTACTGTAACTGCTTATAGATTATTATTATTTTTTAAACGAGATTTTTTTCCCTGGGGTTTGCAGGGTTAAACTGCTGCTGGCTTCTCGTAATCTGTTTTGCTCTTTATAGTTTGTGGCTGATGGTATCTTCAAAGCTGAACTGAATGAATTCCTGACTCGGGAGCTGGCTGAAGATGGCTACTCTGGCGTGGAGGTCAGAGTTACCCCAACCAGGACAGAAATCATCATCCTTGCAACCAGGTGACTTGCATCTATGTGTCTGGGGGTGGGATAACTCAAGTCTGGCGGTGTGTTCATATAGGGTGGTTTGACTGAATCCAGGAGGCAGTTGAAATATTTAAGCCAGTACCTACTACAGACAGGCAGGAAAATTGGGTGGGTCTGTAAATGTAGGGCTCATGTATTTGAAAACCACCATATCTGCAGTCTCCCAAGCATGCGAAGTTGGGGTTGGAATATAGGAAGCTGCCTTTTACCAAGCCAACCATTGGATCATCTAACCCTGTATTGTCAACACTGACTGGCAGGGATTTTCCAGAGGTTAAGACAGAGAATATCCCTGGCCCTACGCGGAGATGCTAGGGATTGAACCTGGGACCTTATGCATGTATAACATGCGCTCTGCCACTGCAGCCCCTCTTCTGCATTTTTACTGCATTCCTGTTGAATAGGAATGGTTTCTTCCTGAATGTTTGAGTTGGATCAGAAGAGTTGCTGTGGTTTTCACGGGCGCAGGAGCCATTTGGACTCACTTGGTTATAGATCCAGATTCAGACAGTACTTTTCCATGAACTCTAGGGTGAAATACTGATCTAGATTGGCCTTCTGCATGTTGATGCCCTCTGACTGGTCCCTGACATTCGGTCATGCTGGCTGAGGCTGATTGGAGTTGTGATCTGTGAGGGTAGGGGTGGCCTAAGTGCCGCTGTACCTGGAAATCTAATCCATGTTGGGTCAAACAACATGTTTCTAGAATTTCCAGGTTTTTTCGCAGCAAAAATTAATGAGGGATTCATCAGTTTTAAGTGTAGCTTAGTTCCTTTTTAAAATGTGTGTTTTTGTTTTTCCAATTCATTTTATGTTGGAAATTCTATTATCCTTCCTGTTAATGGGTCAGGGACTGTATAATAAAATTGATTTAATTAAGAGCTAGGCCTCCATTACATCTGCTGCAAATAATTCGGTGTGGGGAAAAAATGGCAGACCCTTCCACCTGCTTGGTGACCCAAGGGCTGCTTTTTGCTCAGCCTACACTCACATGATCAGCTCCTTTAACATCTCTTAATGTGTTAAACTTCGGCAGTGTTTTTTTATTATATTTATTCTATGAAAAGAGGAATACAACACACACTTAGTTCATACTACAGTGCATAACAACACAACATTAAATTATATTAAAAGAAACTGGCAGTGTCAGAGTTAGGAAGGGACAAATAATTGCTTTTACACACTGTTTCTGAAAGGGGAAAAACCTACTGGATCAAACAACCCGCCTCCTACATTCTCAGTGCTGATAACTCCTAGAATACCCCATGTTATTTCAGCGATTTCAAAATGTAGACTAAAATATCTGAACATCTTAAGTGAAGACTTAACGCCTTGCCTTTGCTTCTTCTTTCAGAACTCAGAATGTTCTGGGCGAGAAAGGGCGCCGTATTCGTGAGCTGACTGCTGTTGTCCAGAAGCGGTTTGGCTTTCCCGAGGGAAGCGTTGAGGTAATGGCTGCCCCAGTTTTCACTCTCTGCTTATTGTGTGCCAAGCTCCCCCTTCGGTGATGATCTGATGACGAGTCAGAAATGGCCACCCCCCTGCTCAGAGTAAACAGCACAGCGCCACGTTCTGTGGTGCCGTGTGTGGGTGCTTGGGCAAAGGTGTCCTGTTCATTGGATGATCTTGAGGCATTTGTCTGAGAAGGGCGAGTCAAGGTTTGGGAAGTATTTCCTCAAACTGGTTTCGATTTATTGATCTAGGCTGATGTGATTTTTAGCGATTGCTTTCACCTTTTAACGCCACGAGAATGGGGTTTGTTTTTCCGAGACAAGAGCAGCCTTGTCTAGCCAGCCACCCTCCCTCCGGTTGTCAGTTGTCCGCAACTTCTGTCAGTCCAGTATGGCCAGAGGTTGTGTTTGATGGAAGCTGGATCCCGAAACATCTGGAGGGTTACAGGAGGCTAGGTTGGAGCATTGGCTGCAAAGGTCAGAGGATTCAAATCTTCTGGGTGGATGAGGGTTAAAATTAGCAAAGCCCCTAACCATGTTCAGAATTGCGACTCTAAAACAAATTTGCGAACTTAATTACCCTTTCAAGTTTCATTTAGCTGCTGGACTCGCTAAACACCTATGTTAACCATTAGTGAGCTGTACAAAGCTGTAAGAATCTACTTTTATGCAACAACCATGCTAGCTGGGGATGCTGGGAATTGTAGTTCAAAACATTTGGAAGGTGCTGGGCTGTGTTAAGAGAAGTTCTCAGCCGTTAGCTTCTCAGCTAGTGCTACGTTTCCATCTCTTGCGTATATGCCCCTCTAGGGAATCTCTCTTACAGTTAATTTCTTTTTAAGTTTTTAGCCCCTTTGCCCCTTTTGTGCTTGGCATGTCCGGAATGATGCTTTTGCCCAGTATTGGCCAAACAGGTTGAGTCACTTGGTTGAGCTTTCCGTAGACACTTTTCACCCTTGAAAGCGTCTCAACGGTGGCATCTCCAAGTTGGCCAACTGTTCTGGAACCAAACTGGCTTTTAAAACGCATCTTCATGACACTGCACAAGGCACAGCGTAAGTGGGCCCTGCACTGAAAACTGGTGTGTTTATGGGATGCCTTGGCTCAGCCTGTGGAGTGGAGGAAAACCCCTACAAACCCTTAAGGTCATGTATGTATTTTCAGAGAGTTCATGAGTGCAAAGTGAAGATAAGCCTGTAAAGCAACAGCGGTGCCTGCAAACCTAAACTTTTGCAAAAAATGGATAAAATGTTCCTGCTTTCTTTTACAGCTGTACGCTGAGAAAGTGGCCACGAGAGGGCTGTGCGCTATTGCTCAAGCAGAGTCGCTGCGTTACAAGCTTCTGGGGGGCCTTGCCGTCCGTAGGTAAGCAAGCAACACTCAGTCTAATCATTTTGCAATATTGTTTAGGTAACGGTGGAGTTTTAATTGTACCTCTGCAGAAGTTTATAATCAACACACTGGCCTGAATAAATCCCACCTTAATGCACCTTAAAGTTCCCCTCATCTCTGCACTGGTGCAGTTGCTCCTTTCTCTTATGCATAATGGGAAAAATTATTTATGTAGCGTGATGTTTCAGAGGACAAGCCACTGCCCTGCGGAGCTTGCAATCTGATGTTGTATATAGGGAAAGGGAGAGCAGAGTGGGGCGACCCTGACCCGGGCAAATTTATGCCACAATGAATTTGTGAGATTCTTGTTCCTACTCAAGCTAACCTACCTTGCCAGATTCCCCCAAAGTACGGCCTCTTCCTTGAGTGTGGTTGAATGGCAACCCTTGTAAGAAAGAAAGAAAAATCCCTTCAGTGATGATACGATGACGAGTCAGAAACGGCCGCCATCCTGCTTGGAGTAAACCACACTCTGCCACGTTCTGTGGTGCTGTGCTTGGGTACTCCCAACAGAGGCGTCCTGTTCATTGGATGATCTTGAGGCATTTGTCTGAGAAGGGAGTGTTGGGGATGAAGTCCAATGTTGGAAGTCTAGGGGATTGGGGGGCGCGCACGTTGTCCTGCTTAACTTAAGCGACCCAGAGCAATAGATCAGAGGAGAACGCCCAGCGCAGTTCAACGGAGAGTTTTACTTCCCTTCTAGGGCGTGTTACGGTGTCCTCCGCTTCATCATGGAGAGTGGAGCCAAGGGCTGCGAAGTGGTGGTGTCGGGAAAGCTCCGTGGCCAGCGAGCCAAGTCCATGAAATTCGTGGATGGCCTGATGATCCACAGCGGAGACCCCGTCAACTACTATGTCGACACAGCTGTCCGCCACGTCCTCCTCAGGCAGGGTGAGTGGGGCAGGCAATCTCCTAGGCAGCCCCCAGTTGGCTTCCTTGTTCCTAAAAAGATTCTGGGCCTTCTGTAACCCCCCGCTGCTTCATAGTCTAGCTGGGCTGGTTCCCATGTTGCGTCAAGCCATGGTTTGGCAGTAGGTCAGAAGCGGGGAACCTTTGGCTCTTCCCAGCCTCCTTGAGTGTTCCCTTCTGGAGGGCCACATGCCAGAAGTGTAGGGGGCCAGAGGCAAAAGCGGTAAGAACAAGGGATGTTGTTACATCTGCACACTGGGACCTTCTGTGTACTCTTAACATGTCCCTTTCTACCCTGAATCCAGGGGAACAAGGGGCATTATCAAGAGTTCACAGCAAGGGCCAGTGAAGGGTGTGGTCTGGAGAGAGACATCCCAGGGGCCAGATACAGAGGGCTGCGTTTGGACCTAAGGTTTCAGACTCCTGCACTAGATGATTGAGCCTTCAAGGACCTTTGGACTTACTGGTACCGCTACCAGTTTTTTGGTTTGAGGCAAACAATAATTTGCTGTTTTGTCATAGCTTGCACCTGTCTTGCTAACAGTGCTAAAAAAAAACTCATTTCTTATCCTAAAGGTAAAGTACCCCTGACAGTTAAGTCTAGTCGCAAATGATGAGGGTTGTGGCGCTCATCTTGCTTTACTGGCCAAGGGAGTCTGCGTTTGTCCATAGACAGTTTTTCCAGGTCGTGTGGCCAGCATGACTAAGCCACTTCTGATGAAGCCAGAGCAGCGCACGGAAATGCCATTTATCTTCCCCCCGCAGTGATACCTATTTATCTACTTGCACTTTGACATGCTTTCGAACTGCTAGGTTGGCAGGGGCTGGGACAGAGAACCAGGAGCTCACCCCGTTGCGGGGATTGGAACCGCTGACCTTTCAATTGGCAAGCCCAAGAGGCTCAGTGGTTTAGACCATTGTTCCCCAACCTTGGGCCTAGTTGCTGGTTGGGACAAAATTGCACACTGTGGTTTGCCTCAAACCAAGGGAAGGAATCATCATGTGTTGGGGCAGGGGAGCAGTGAAACTGTAACTCCTTGAAAGGTCAGTTTCACGGCCTCTGAACCAGCCTGCAGAAGTGTCTCAAGGGTCCTTTCTGGTTTGTTTCTTTATTTTTCATACATTGGTGCAGAGGTGTGAGAGGACAATGTTCTGAAACATCAAACCCCCTAATACTGTGAAAGGGGGATTGCCTGATTGGTCTCTCTCTGCAAAGGACAGCAAAGACTAAGACAGAATGAAGTCCTAGGCCAGGGGTCAGCAAACTTTTTCAGCAGGGGCCGGTCCACTGTCCCTCAGACCTTGTGGGGGGCCGGACTGTTTTGAAAAAAAATATGAACGAATTCCTATGCCCCACAAATAACCCAGAGATGCATTTTAAATAAAAGCACACATTCTACTCATGTAAAAACACCAGGCAGGCCCCACATAACCCAGAGATCCATTTTAAATAAAAGGACACATGCTACTCATGTAAAAACAAGCTGATTCCCGGACCATCTGTGGGCCACATTTAGAAGGCCGTATCCAGCCCCCGGGCTTTAGTTTGGGGACCCCTGTCCTAGGCTGTGGGTGCCAGAGGAGTCTCTCTGCCCAGGCTGCTTTTCTTGACAGTGTCTCCTTTTTCCTCCAGGTGTGCTGGGCATTAAAGTGAAAATCATGCTTCCCTGGGACCCAAGCGGGAAGATTGGCCCCAAGAAGCCCTTGCCAGACCACGTCAGCATTGTGGAGCCCAAGGAGGAGATCTTGCCCACCACCCCCATCTCGGAGCAGAAAGGCACAAAGCCAGAGCAGCCCCCCATGCCGCAGCCCGTCCCCACGGCATAAGGGGTGAGTCACTTTGCTTTACTCCTTACGGGTTGTTGGGAGAAAACGTTGGGTGTGAGCCACCGTGTAAAATACAGCACTTCTTGGCTGCATGTTGTTGCTAGCGTTTCGTAGAGGGCAATCGGGTTTATTTAATGCTTTATAGCTGCAGTCCACCAGATGTTGCAGGACTACAACTCCCATCATCCCTCACCACTGGCCTTGTTGGCTCATGGGAGCAGGAGTCCGTCAACCTCTGGAGAGCTACAGGTTCCCTGTACCTGCTTTACAGGGATAAAACACAGGCCGTTAACCCCAGGGATTGTGTTCATGGTACAGGTATTAACTCCCCACTCACTAATTCTTCTGTTTCTGTTGCAGGTTTAAAAACATCTGGAACAAAGAGTTTGGTGTCTTGTACAAATATCTCTTTAATAAAATCAGAAAAAGACAACATGCTGGAGGTTGTTTCTGTTACCTGCACACCTTATTTTTTTTGCCTGGCCAACCAATATCTGAAACTTTCTAGTTTTGTTCGTTTTGATACCCCCAACTCTGGTTTCACCTTTTGAGTCTCACCCATGTGTTGAAAAGGATCAATGAACATTCTCATTAGCACCGACCTCTGTCTTCTCCAAGCTGAAGGGATAGTGATTTTGCTCTCCCCCATTGGTTACAGCCGCTGCTTAGTTTCTGCCCCTTTTTCTGTAACTGTTTGAGATTCCAACCAACCAGAAATTGCGTTCTAGCCGTGTTCCAGCACGGTTTGCCAAATCAAATTTATGTGCTGACGTCACTAGCTCAAGCAAACTCCATTGGAGGAATACTTCCTAGATGTTAGCAACGTGAGCAATCCTAGCTCATTGAGATCAATGTATGAATCAAAGCAATTTCTTAACCCTTTTGCAGGGATCCCTGTAAAACCGATAGAAGTAGAGAAGGGGTGGGAAACTTGAATTAGTCTGACTCCTAAGCGAAACACCTGCTGCCATTTTGACTTGACACTCGTTCTCTTGCAGCAAAACGTCTGTGTGGAATGTGCTTGTTCCAGGGTGCCAACTAGCCAGTCATGCCTTAGTTCATGCAGGTCTAGCTGAACATCCTAATTTTCAGATTTTTTAATTTTCAGTCTGCATTGTGTGACCGCTGAGCGTGCTATGTTTTCATTGGGGTGTTTTCTGCTTCTAATTTATTCCATTTTGTATTTCTGTAAATTTTGAGGATCCCCCAGGCCTCCTGACCCCTCCCTTATTGTGGGTGCATAATACTATTTGGCTAGGGAAGGATTTGCACGGGCAGAGGAGGAGGTGTGCTGTTTTCACACCCCACCCAGGCAGGTGTTGCCATCGCTGTGCAGATCCTGAGACTGGCTGAGAACCCCTTGACTTGCTTAAGGCTAGCAGGCGAGGCAAGATCGAAGCCAAGCATACTCCGCAGATTGCTTTCGTGGGTGCTGGCAGTATCTAGGACCCCAGCACAAGAAATACTTTGGCTGGAGCTGCTGCTTGGAAGTCTCTAAAGCAGCTGCCCAGCCTGTCCCAAGTCTTCCCTGGATCAGGGCTGCTGTCTTGTGTGGCCAGCACACCTTCCCTCACTTGCTTACAGGCAGCAGCCCCCCTGATCGATTTAATAGCCGGTTTGTGGTGACCCGTTTGGTCACTGCTTTGTGCACAAGTCCGGGGGGACAGCATGAACTGTGTATTGTATGCAATTCAGTCCCATGGGAAATAAGATTGCTGCCAACGTGTATGGCTTGGCTTAAGAAAAATCAGAGTGTATAACAGGGGTCAACAAACTTTTTCAACGGGGGCGGTCCACTGTCCCTCAGACCTTGTGGGAGGCCAGACTATACTTTGAAAAGCCCTGCTAAATTCAAGGGCTTTAGGACGGGTCCACGATCGCTGCAGATGGTGACAGCAGTCACAAAATTAGAAGACTCCTGCTTCTTGGGAGAAAAGCAATGACAAACCTAGACAGCATCTTAAAAAGCAGAGACATCACCTTGCCGACAAAGGTCCGTATAGTTACAAGCTATGGTTTTCCCAGTAGTGATGTATGGAAGTGAGAGCTGGATCATAAAGAAGGCTGGTCGCCGAAGAATTGATGCTTTTGAATTACGTTGCTGGAGGAGACTCTTGTGAGTCCCATGGACTGCAAAAAGATCAAACCTATCCATTCTGAAGGAAATCAGCCCTGAGTGTTCACTGGAAGGACAGATCCTGAAGCTGAGGCTCCAATACTTTGGCCTCAGGAGAAGAGAAGACAATCTGGAAAAGACCCTGGTGTTGGGAAAGATGGAGGGCACAAGGAGAAGGGGACGACAGAGGATGAGATGGTTGGACAGTGTTCTCGAAGCTACTAACATGAGTCTAACCAAACTGCGGGAGGCAGTGGAAGACAGGAGTGCCTGGCGTGCTCTGGTCCATGTGTTGAGATTTCCATTCCACCTTAAGGGTTTGCAGACATGTTACTGTTGTATGTCACATGTCTGTTACGTGCCAGCACAGATTGCTGGGACACGACTAAATGACTAAACAACAACGGGAGGAGTCACCGAAAAATATTTTATTGCAAAAAACAAATCGTACGACAAAAGGTTTTGTGCGACCATAGAAAATAAAGGCATCTGATACTTGCATTCACATAACACAAATCAGTCATCTCACAATTGCGCTTCCCCTTGTTCTTTTCCCCACCCAGACCCTCTTCCCAAAGTGTGTAATAGCACCAGGATTCAGTGTGTGAATTGTTCACTGTAAGGCCCATGTGTTGTGTCCAATGCCGTGCGGCCACCCACCTCTGGGCTTTTTCTTGGCATTTTATTTTATTTTATTTTGCTTCCTTGCCTTACTACGCGAATGCTGCTAGTGAGGGCCAAGAGTTGCCAATGTTAACTCCAGTAAAAGGGAATGTCAACAGTGGGGAGCCTCGGCGCAAAGGGAGAAAAGAAATGGGAAGGTTAACGGCAAGGTTAAGGTTAAAAGCTAAAACAAGGCACCCATCGCCAATGCAAGCTTCAGCTGCTCGTTCCTTCAATGATGGATGTAGCCTCTTAGCAGGAAAGGCACCAGAGTTCGTTACTAAGGGGACATTACAGGAGTTGGGAATCCTAGCAGGGACGTGTTTATCCGGAAACACAAGGGGGGACCAGAGTGGTTTTTTATGTAACCGATCACAAAGAACTGGAATCCCTTTTCCGCTTCAGAAAATGTCTCGACTAAGAAAAATAGTGGACTTTTCAGCTGACAAACGAATGCACTAATGAGAAATCCTTTTAATTCACACCCCCGCCCAATGACTACTTGGTCTCTGTGTACCTGAAGAAGTGTGCGTGCACACGAAAGCTCATACCAAGAACAAACTTAGTTGGTCTCTTAAGGTGCTACTGGAAGGAATTTTTTTTATTTTTCATTTTGTTTTGGCTATGGCAGACCAACCCGGCTACCTACCTGTAACTTGGGTCTTCTAAGTAACAGGTAGGAACTCAGAATTCCACCTATGAGTGATCAAATATTGCGTGTAGCTGGTTGTACCCGTGTTTCACATTTAACAGCAGCGAAAGACACCTACAAATCAAAAGGATCTCTCACCAGGCAGGGAATGCCACCCTGTTAGGGATCAGCTCACGAACAACAAAATTTGGGAGTTGTTTCCCCCTGTGGTGCCAGGGCAAGTCTTAAAAGAGGATTAAGGTGTAACGTCTCAAAAAAGTGGTTTCTCGGGGTGGCTCCCTGGGCTCGCTTCCTCCCTGACCCAAACTCCCCGCTGTTTTACAACCTCCAATATTTTTTTAGTGAGTTAATGGCATGGGTGCACCAGTTTGTAGAAGATAAACCATATCCCCCCCATTAAAAATAAAATAAAATGCAACCCAACACAATTGGCATGTTTGTGCTCACACACTACAATTCATCACGCATCTTGTCTCCTTTGGGTTTCACTAGCCGGCCGATGAAAAGGATGGAGTTGGTTTTATTGTCTTTGATCAGGAAAACGAACGGGTGGTCGGCGTAGAAGAGCTTTGGGTTTTTCATCTCTTCCCGGGCGTAGATGTCCCCTTCAAAGGGGTTCCCTTCCGTGTCCCACTCGAGGGCCGCAGCGTGGAAGACGTTGGAGAGGTACAGGTCCTTCTTGCCCGAAATCTTGGACAGGTCGGCCTTGTTTTTGTCAACGGCTTCTGTTAGGCCAAGATCAGCTAAGTGTTTCTGGAAAACGAGGACATATATATTATATTTCAATGAATTAATGCATATTGCTTTATCTGATCTGTTGTTTATTGCAAAGTTACAGTGACTTTTTTGTACTGGATCGGACTGTTACTACATTTGTGATCTTTGCTGTCTGTTTTATTGTTTCTTCAGCTTATAAACCACCTTGTGCATAGTAATATAGAAAGGCCAGTATACATAGATACTAACTCTGTGTGTGTGTGTGTATGAAACAATTTTATTTTTTTTCTAAAAATACAATTAGTCGAACCTTTTCCAATAGAAATTCCCTCGGTAATCAACTTCCCTTCCATGGTTTCTTGAAATCATCTATTATTGCTGCATATTATAATTATTCAATACCTTCTTTCCTTCACCATATTCTCAGAGTAACTTTTACTGCTGAGCTTACTCCGAACCTGCTAGCCTTTTTAACATGCTTACAATATTTTATTTTATTTTTAAAAAAATAATCTACAAACATTTTTCAATCCTTGAAGGCCGTCTTGTCTCGTTCTCCAATTTTACGAGTTTGCAAATTCAACATATTCCATCCATTTCAACTGCCGCTCCTCTTTCGTATGCCATTTGGGGGCATATAGTACTTAGGGATGTGGTTGGCGCTGTGGTCTAAGCCACTGAGCATCTTGGGCTTGCCGATCGGAAGGTCGGCGGTTCAAATCCCCAGGACAGAGTGAGCTCCCGTTGCTCTGGCCCAGCTCCTGCCAACCTAGCAGTTCGAAAGCACGCCAGTGCAAGTAGATAAATAGGTACCACTGTGGCAGGACGGCAAACGACATTTCTGTGCGCTCTGACACTCATCACAGTGTCCCGTTGCGCCAGAAGCGGTTTAGTCCTGCTGGCCACATGACCCGGAAAGCTGTCTGTGGACAAACACCGGCTTCCTTGTCCTGAAAGCGAGATGAGCGCCGCAACCCCATAGTCGCCTTTGACTTGCCTTAACTGTCCAGGGACATAACCTTGCCGACAAAGGTCTGTATAGTTAAAACTATGGTTTTCCCAGTAGTAATGTATGGGAGTGAGAGCTGGACCCTAAAGAAGGCTGATCGCCGAAGAATTGATGCTTTTGAATTATGGTGCTGGAGGAGACCCTTCAGAGTCCCATGGACTGCAAGAAGATCAAACTTATCCATCCTTAAAGAAATCAGTCCTGAATGCTCACTGGAAGGACAGATCCTGAAGTTGAGGCTCCAGTACTTTGGCCACCTCATGAGAAGGGAAGACTCCCTGGAAAAGACCCTGATGTTGGGAAAGATGGAGGGCACAAGGAGAAGGGGACGGCAGAGGATGAGATGGTTGGACAATGTTCTTGAAGCTGCCAACATGAGTCTGACCAAACTGCGGGAGGCAGTGAAAGACAGGAGTGCCTGGCGTGCTCTGGTCCATGGGGTCACAAAGAGTTGGACACAACTGAACAACAACAACTACCACCGTCCAGGGGTTCCTTTACCTTTTTACCTTTATACAGTACTCTCAACGGTTGCATACAGGAAGAGATTCCTTTCATTCTAGTGGCGTACAAAGGAAAAGCGCAATGCAATGCAGTGGTGGTACTCACGTGCAGATCGTGGCTGACTTCCAGGCTGACCTTGGGCAGGGAGATGGCGACGGCTCGCTGCTTCATCTTCCCCAGCCAGACCTTCAGCTGCTCCCGGGTCAGCAGCTTCTCCAGCCTCTCCAGCGGCTCCACGTGGTGGGGCATGATGAAGATCATGCTAGACAGCTTGTGCGCAAGAGGCATCTCCACCATCTGCAGGTTCTCCGCCTCGTCATTGAAGTAGTTGTACAGCCCTTCGGAAACAAAGGGGAATGAATCGGCAGCCGCAGGGAGACAGGCGAGGGGCGAAGCAGGCAAGTGCGCAGCGGCACATCAATGCAGATCGCGCCATTCTTTTCTGGCAAGAATTTTTATTGGGGTTTTTATGGAGGCAAGGGAAAACAGTGCCGAGAACAAGGGGGAAAAAATTAAGCAACTAAGAGCAGTCGTGCTACTTAGGGTCAGGATTAGGGCTGGTAGATGTCTGTTTTTCAACATCGTGACAGATCACCGGCTAAACGTCACAATATAAACCACTTATAAACGCCATCTCCAACTCCTCGAAAGATTCCATCAATAGTGTCTCCTAAAAAATTGCAAATCCACACTGTGATCAGCTCCTGCCCGGAAACCTGTGTCCCCACTGTGGATCCAGAATTGGCCTCCACAGTCATTTACGTACAGTGATACCTCTAGTTACGATCGCTGCGGGTTGCGTTCATCACAGGATGTGAACGTGCCGAACCTGGAAGTACCGGAATGGGTTACTTCCGGGTTCGGTGGTTTGTGCATGCACAGAAGCACCGAATCGCGCTGCGCACATGCGCAGACGCGGCGCTTCAGGTTGCGCTCTGCTCATGTTGCAAACGGGGCTCCGGAACGGATCCCGTTTGCAACCAGAGGTATGACTGTACTCACTTTTAAAACCGTGTTTATGGAAGACAATCATACTCGGCTACGAGGGATTGCCAAAGAAGAAGACGACTATGGCAGCATTGATGCCATGTTGCAGAAGATACCCACAAAACACCCATCTGGAGGGACCCTACATTCCATCCTACTTGGCTACGAGGGATCGCCAAAAATACTGATATATCACGATGTCTGAAATAAAGATGGAGCCATGCAGAGGCGAACGGGGCAATGTCCTGAAAAGTGCTAGTAGTCTAAAACTGAAGCTTTTCCAGCCAGGAATGAGGCTGGCCTCCTTTGCCAGGCTCTCTTACCGGTGCGGTGCATCATGGGAATGCCAACGGTGTAGGAACGCGTCACCATAAAGCCACGATTGTCCACCATCTTGTGATGGAACCTCTCGTCCCAGTGAGCTGCAGAAGCAAAGAGATGAAGGAAGACCGGTGAGCAGCAGGACGGACCAGTTTGTTGTATCTCACGCATCTGATTCAATTGCGTGCGCGTACACACACCCCGGCCACAATTCAAAGAACACACAGCTGGTTCTTGCTTTGTACCCGCGGTTTCAGGCATTTCAAGAAGCCAAACCCAGAAGCAAGGAAGTTGCACAAAACACAGCTGCTGGCATTTTGACTGGCACTTGCAGGCAATGCTGTTTAACACTATTTATTCTGTGCCATCTTTACATTAGCAGGCCAAATCCACGGTGCTTATATTAATACACAAAGCCCTTAGCAGCTTGGGATCCAGGTATTTATCTGAGCGCCTCTCCCTGGGCCAGCCAGCTTGCACCCTGAATGGATGCCCTTCCAACAATAGGAGTTGCTCAATGAATGGCGACTCAAGAACAGGGCCTTCTCTGTAGCGGCACCGCAGCAATGCAACTCCCTTCCCCCTAAAAGGAACCACAAGCCACCACACTGTTGACATCTCTCGTTCTTGCATGTACCCAAAGGCCACACTGAGAGTATTGCCAATCTCCTGTGACAGCCCTTTACCAATTGATTGATGTTCCTCTGTTGCTGATACTTTCACAACCCGAAGGAGTCTCAAAGCGGCTAACATTCTCCTTTCCCTTCCTCCCCCACAACGAACACACTGTCAGGTGAGTGGGGCTGAGAGACTTCAGAGAAGTGTGACTAGCCCATGGTCACCCAGTAGCTGCATGTGGAGGAGCGGGGAATCAAACCCGTTTCACCAGATTACAAGTCTACCGCTCTTAACCACTACACCACACTGTTGACGTCTCTCGTTCTTGCATGTGCCCAAAGGCCACACAGAGAGTATTGCCAATCTCTCGTGACAGCCCTTTACCAATTGATTGATGTTCCTCTGTTGCTGATACTTTCACTACCCGAAGGAGTCTCAAAGCGGCTAACATTCTCCTTTCTCTTCCTCCCCCACAACAAGCACTCTGTGAGGTGAGTGGGGCTGAGGTCACCCAGCAGCTGCATGTGGAGGAGCGGAGACACGAACCTGGTTCACCAGATTACGAGTCTACCGCTCTCTCTCTTTTTTTATATCTGTCTCTTTATTGTTTAAAATCATACAAATCATACAAATAAACACACACATCACATATATTCACATCTTCACACATAACTACTTACATACTTTTACATCAAACATAAATGCTTACATACATAACTATCCACACTTGCACTAACACCTTCTCAAACCTCCAATTATCCTCTCTGCATTTCGTGATATTATAATGACTTAATTTACAGCTATAATTTCCTTTTATTATTCATATTTTTCTTCTTTCTTCTTTCACTTTCTATTTGCTTGTTCAAAGGTTCAATCTAAGTCTGCTGTTAGGATTCCATTTATACCACTACCTAATAAGTATTCCTTAAATATCCTCCAATCTTTCCATACTTCCTGCATCATCTGTCTTCTTATTTTACCCGTTGTTTTGGCTAATTGCAAATATTCTAACTTTAAGTTTTGCCAGTCTGCTATTGTTGGCACAGCCTTATTTTACCATTTTCTAGCCACTAGCATTCTTGCTGCTGTTGTGCCGTACATACATAATACTCTTTTTGTTTTTTCAATTTCTTCTGGCAAAATACTTAATAGGAGCTGCATGTGGAGGAGCGGAGACGCGAACCCAGTTCCCCAGATTATGAGTCCACCACTCTTAACCACTACGCCACACTGGCTCTCTTTGGTTGGGACCTCGCTCGTTTTCCATTTAAGAAACCCTTGGCTTCATTCAGCAGGGCTCTTCCTACAGGCCGAACAATTCCACCGCTCCTATCTGGATCCCACACGCTCAGCAAGAGCTCAGGGCTTGCACCCCAACCCACCCTCCCCGCTGGCTTCCACTTACGTTTGAAGAACATGGCGTTGACGATGAGGGCCCCGTCCGTCTTCTCCACATCCTTGGTGACCTCGGGCAGCTTGCCGTCGGTGGTCTGGGCGGCCCACTCGTTGATGGACTTGAGGGCGCTGCGCTTGTCGCGGAAGTTGATCTTGGAGTGCTCGTAGTTGTAGTGCTTCTTGCTGCTCTTGACGAAGTCGTCGGCGAAGCTGATGGAGCTGGGGCCGTACAGGCGGCTGCCCATCTTCCAGGTGACGTTGCGGGCCGTGGAGTTGCTGACCTCGCTCAGGAGCTCCGAGAGGCCGCTGTGGACGTAGTCGTCGTTCAGCTTGTCGGCGCTCAGCAACGCCTTGGCCTGCGAGGCCGTGCCGGCCTTGCCTCCCAGGGACACCAGCCCGAGAGAAGACGCCACCACCACCGGAGAAACCAAGATGTTCTCCATGTTCTTCTCCTTGGCCATGGCGTGGTAGAGGTTGAAGGCCAGGGTGGCGCTGCGGTCGGCCAGGGCGGCCGCCTTGTCGCTCAGCTTCTTTTCTCCGGGGGAAGCCTTCTTCTCGCTCTTCTTCTTGTCCTCCTGGGGAACGGCAAGGACAAGGGCGCAGAGCGCAAGGAATCGGATCATCCACATGGTGGCTGCCATGGACGCTGGGACCCAGCTGAGCCTGCAAGGAAGCAGAAGGCGAGGATCAGCGAGGCTGAGCCACCCCGTTTCCCCGTTCCTTCTCCAACCAGGAGATCTATTCTATGGGTGAAGAAAACCACCAGCGCTGGAAGGGCCTATGTAGGAAAGGGGTGTGGCTTAGTGGCAGGTGTAGGGGCAATCTATCCGGAAGACAATTGTATTTCGAGGAGTTTAGTTATCTGACATGGTTTTTTCTTCCTGCTTTTGTTTACATCCCCTCTATCTCTTGTTCTGCTCTTTGATGGCCGAGAGTAGCCTTTAATGTGTAATCTGGTGGAAGGAAGAAGCAATAAGAGTTTGGATTTGATATCCCGCTTTATCACTACCCAAAGGAGTCTCAAAGCGGCTCACATTCTCCTTTCCCTTCCTCCCCCACAACAAACACTCTGTGAGGTGAGTGGGGCTGAGAGACTTCAGAGAAGTGTGACTAGCCCAAGGTCACCCAGCAGCTGCATGTGGAGGAGCGGAGACGCGAACCCGGTTCCCCAGATTACAAGTCCACCGCTCTTAACCACTACACCATGCTGGCTCCCACTACAGCGATAACACACACACAGATGTTGGGCACCTTCTGACCTTTGGTGTACAAGCATTGGGAAGAGGGTGACTAAATCAATAACCTGTAGGTAGGCAGTTGGACAAGCCATACAGACTAGCTATCAATAATCTATACAGTGGCACCTTGGTTCCCAAACGCCTCAGTTCTCAAACAACTTGGCACCCAAACACTACAAACCCAGAAGTGTGTGTTCCGGTTTGCGAACATTTTTCGGAAGTTGAACGTGCTCCATTTTGATTGTTACGCTTCCGACCTGAGTGCCATCCTTCCGTTTGGAGTGTTACGCTGAGGTCTGTCTGTTTTTGCTATTTATTTTGCTTTTAATGGGTCTTTTTTTTGGGGGGGGGTGAATATGTGGAACCCAGTTCAGCTACTGATAGTGTGACTGCAGTACATTGTTTATTGCTTTCATTTTATGGATCAATGGTCTCGTTAGATAGTAAAATTCATGTTAAATTGCTGCTTGGGGGATTGTTATTAAAAGTCTGGAACATCACTTTCTATGGGAAAGTGCACCTTCGTTTTGGAACGTTTTGGTTCTGGAACAGACTCCCGGAATGGATTAAGTTTGAGAATCAAGGGAACGCGAAAACAAAGGACAATAGTTGATTAAATGCCTCCGGAATTTGAAGCACGGGAAGCCCCCTAAATAAAATTAAAATAATAATTCAGTAGATTTGGAACTTTTCTTTTTTATTGATAATTGGATAAATGATTTGGAATGTAATTTGGACTGTTTCATGTGATTCCGTTGTATTGGAAATTCTAATACTGCTGGGCATGACCAACTATGAAATCCCCAACAGAGATAGAACATTTTTTATGTATGCCACAACAGCTGCTAGGATATTGATAGCTAAAAACTGGAAAACTGAAGAATTACCAACAGTGGAATATTGGCAGATGAAGTTGATTGAATACATGGAACTCACAGAACTGACAGCGAAACTCCGAGACCAGAGGGAAGAAACGGTGCAGGATTGGAAGAAATTCAAAGACTATTTGAAACGACGTGAAAAGATAGATATTTGAAATTGAAATCAGAGGATATTTAAGGCTACAGTGATGCCAAAAGTTAGATTAAGATAGGATATAAGAAGTAGTTAGAAACAGGCTATGTTTATTTTTATTAGGATTAAGATTAAAGTTAAAAGATGATTATTGTTTATTAAGATTAAGATTTGCTGAGAAAGAAGATTTTATAATGTTATAAAGTTACTAAAGAAGATTAGAAATGAACACAGAAGGGAGGATGTGAGGAGGTCCCCAAACAATGTTAGGAATAAGATAAGGATAGTTAAATAAGTGTTTTTTGTAGTTTTGTAGTTTATTTTTTGTAGTTTTTGTTGTATTTTGTGTGTGTTTTATTGTTAAAATTTAATAAATTCCTTTAAAAAAAAGGAAATTCTAATAAATATGATTTGGCAAAAAAAAAAAAGTTTGAGAATCAAGGAACCAATGTAAATGAGATAGTTTTTGGACAAAGTTCTGAGAAGCTGATGGCTGCAGGGCTGTGCAAACGAAGGCTACCTGATCGCTTCGCCACTTCTTGAGGGCTTTCCCAGTGGCAGATCGAAGTACTTGTGTTTGTACTGCTTCTGAATCTCATTAAAAAGAAACACCTTGCATTTGGCAAGACAGCAGTCCACCTGCCCTGCATGCAGAAGGCCCCCGGTTCAACCCCCGGCATCTCCAGCTAGGGATGGGAATGTCCCGCCTGAAATCCTGGAGAGCTGCCGCTGCCAGTCAGAGTTGACAATATAGAGGTCCATGGATCAGCAGCGCGGCTCAGTGTAAAGCCGTATCTGGAATGCAGCATGTGGTTCTGGTCTCCTCATCTCAAAACGGTGATGGAAAAGTGGCTGGGGTGTTTTTAATGTATTCTTTCAAGGGGGCTTTTTTTTTGTTCCAGTGTGGGTTTTTGTTTGTTTGCTTGGTTGGTTGCAAGCTGCTGCAAGTCACCTTTGGCCAATAAATAGGAAGAGGTGCAAAATGAGGACACATCCCTGCCAAGGAATGGAGTTGAACTCCAGTTCCCATCAGGCATGTCTAATGGCTAGGGATGATGGGAGTTGTAGTCCAACCATATCTAAAGGGCCACTGGTTCACCAACCCTGCAAGTATTTAGGGCCACCGGGTTAGAGAAAAGGCGAGGAAAGGAGGAATATGATGGAGGTTTGCAGAGTTCTGCATGCTGTGGAGGAAGAGGACAGAAATTGGTTGCAATCTCCAAATGTCAACATGCAGCTATTTGCACTTCCTTGTAGGACCACCGGAGGGAGCCTTTGGATTCTGAGAAAGTTTGAGTATTTAACGGCCCCCCTCCCAAAATCATATGACAATCTTATTCCTCCCTTTAATTAAAAATGTGAGGTATACACTACTCTCCCCGCACCTGAAAAGGCTTCATTTCAGCATGCAAAATAATTAAGAATTAGCCACCTCCGGAAGAGCTCACCCCCGTGTTTCTGCACCAGCTGTTGTTCTGGGAAATACTTCTGGCTGAATGGTGTTAATTATTTATTTTAATCCCAGAGCACAGACTCAGGCAGCAAGGCAACGGGCAGCCTCTCCTAGAGGCAGGAGAGATTCTCTTGTGACTGCATCAGGGCTAACCGGGTGTTGCAATAATAAAACATCTGCAGCACACCTGTCCCAAATCCAATCTACGGCTACATCCCATCATCAACGGCCGCTTGTGACACCAGGCGAGGCCGATGGGACTTGTTGAATCCAACGACATGAGGACATCAGCTTTAAGGAAGGCTGGAACAGGTTGTTAAAACACAAATTCGGATTTGTCCGAACTGCCTTAAGTGCCTCAATGCTGCAGTATTAATGGCAGCAACTGAACTGCCTTAATCCCAGATATTCCCACTGGGGAAGGAAGCATCCTTTCGCCAACGCGGAGGGGCGAATCGATGCAGAGAGCTGCCACTACTGGGACGTTGTCCCTTTTCTCGATTCAAGAGAGGTTAAAAAGTAGTTGCTGAACGGGAGCGCAAAGCCAAAAGAGCTTGCTGGATCAGGCCAGGGACTCATCCGTGGGAAGCCAGCAAGCAGGATTCAAGCACGAAATACTTTTCTCCTGTGGTTTCCGGCAACCGGAATTCGTAAGCACTGCTGCCCCAAACTGCGAAGGCAAGGCACAGCCTTCATGGCCAGTAGCCATCGAGACCCTCTGTGAATTTGTCTGACCCTATTTTATTTTCATTTATTTATTTGGTTTTTTTTTTCAAATTACAGCTTTACAATCACATATCCAACATACAACATTAAAAACGAGATTCCGAAGAATCTCCCGGACTTCTCTCCTCCCCTTTGTGGGTCCTGTTGTTAATCATTTCCTCCTGCATCTTTTATGATAATCCAAATCTTTTACCTCTCCATTATATCCAAAATTCACCATTAAACTACAAGTGTTATTCCAATCTTACTAACGATGTTAACTGTTTACAATGGTTTTTAAGGCAAGTTATAAATCCCTCCCCTCCGCCCGTTCCTTATTAAAATTTTGGTCTTCCTGATTTCTGATTCTTCCGGTCATTTTTTGCCATTTCGGCATAATCCATCAACTCGATCTGCCATTCTTCTCTGGTCAGGACTTTAATCTTCTTTCCACCTCTGTCCAACCCTCTTTTAAAGGCCTTCAAGTTGGTGGCCATTATGACACCTGGCTGGAGCAAATTCTATAGCTAAACTGTGTGAAGAAGCAATTTCTCCTACCTGTTGCAAATATTCCAGTGTTCAGCTTCATTCAATGTTTCTCTTTGAATTTCAAAAAGTGCCCTAAATAATACTATTTATCTATTATTATTATTATTATTATTATTATTATTATTATTATTTAATTAATTACAGGGATGCGGGTGGCGCTGTGGTCGAAACCACTGAGCCTCTTGGGCTTGCCGATCAGAAGGTCGGCGGTTCGAATCCCCGCGACGGGGTGAGCTCCCGTTGCTCAGTCCCTGCTCCTGCCAACCTAGCAGTTCGAAAGCACGCCAAAAAGTGCAAGTAGACAAATAGGTACTGCTCCAGCGGGAAGGTAAACGGCGTTTCCGTGCGCTGCTCTGGTTTTGCCAGAAAGAGGTTTAGTCATGCTGGCCACATGACCCAGAAAAACTGTCTGCGGACAAACGCCGGCTCCCTCGGCCTGTAAAGCGAGATGAGCGCTGCAACCCTAGTGTCGTCTACGACTGGACTTAACTGTCAGGGGTCCCTTTACCGTTACCTATGATGATGCTGCCTTTCAGCAATCTGGTGCTCTCCATGGAATCTTAAGAGCTGGAAGGGACCCAGGGGTCATCTAGTCCAACCCCCTGCAAATGCAGGAATCTCAGGTCAAGCATCCGTGACCGATGAGCACCCAACCTCTGCTTAAAAACTTCCCAAGGAGAGTCCAAAACACCCAGATGTTTCAAAACACCTGGAAGGCGCCAGATTGGCAAGGGCCAGTTCAGACAAAACTGTTTTTGAGTTTCCACTCCGCTCCCGATTCTGCATTTTCCTTCCCTGATCCCATCTGGTGGGAGGTAGCCAAGACCTCATCCAGCAGTGCTCTGGGGCACCACGCCAAGGGTGGGGTCTGAGCTATGTACTCTGCATGCAGCAGAATAAACCAAAGCGAAGGAAGTGGAAGAAACCATTTCCCCTGCCTCCCCCCGGACATTCCATGCAGAAAGCTGAGGCGGGGGGGGGGGGAGCGAAGAGCCACGTAGGCAGGCAAAACAGCAGCAAAAGGCCCCCTGCAATTATCTCCTGGAAATAGCACAGCTTTCCACGTGGGATTGAATTATAGTTCCGAGCAATGCATATAGTTAAAAAGGTCTTTTGGTGGCGGTGGTTGGGAGGCAGCAGGGATGGAGATGGAGAAGGCTTATTATTATTATTATTATTATTATTATTATTATTATTAGTACCCCGCCCATCTGGCTGGGTCCCCCCAGCCACTCTGGGTGGCTTCCAAGAAATAGGTGCCACTCTTTCAATGGGAAAAGCATTTTTTTGGTGTTTTTTTCATTGGAAAAAACAATTTTGGTGGGTTTTTTTTTTAAACAAAATAAAAACCCCCAAAAACTTTACAACTTTCGGGGTATTCTGGTTTTTACGTTTTGAAATACGGCAACCCTATCTGAACAGCTATGGGCACCTAGGGCTTGCCAATCAGAAGGTCGGCGGTTCGAATCCCCGCGATGGGGGTGAGCTCCCATTGCTCGGTCCCTGCTCCTGCCCACCCAGCAGTTCGGAAGCACGTCAAAGTGCAAGTAGATAACTAGGTACCACTCCGGCGGGAAGGTAAACGGCGTTTCCGTGCGCTGCTCTGGTTCGCCAGAAGCGGCTTAGTCCTGCTGGCCACATGACCCGGAAGCTGTACGCCGGCTCCCTCGGCCAGTAAAGTGAGATGAGCGCCACAACCCCAGAGTCAGACACGACTGGACCTAATGGTCAGGGGTCCCTTTACCTTTTTATGAACAGCTGGGCCAAGCTAGCGATTATGGATACTTTTCCTGGGTCAGGTTGCCCTGTCTCAGGGCAAGACCAGAAGGCTTAAGTCTTCAAACCTATCCTTCTAACTCAGGTTCCTTAAAAGTTACAGGGCAAGCGTTTAAGTCTTATTTCATTTTGGATGTGTGGTGTGACAAATGTGGAGGGTTTTTGTTTTTGTTGTTCTTCTAAAGATACCTTGGAACTTTCTCTTAGTGTGGTCAACGTTTGGCTTTTTCATTCTGAAAAAAAACAAGACAAATCAGGCAGTTCCCTCAAGGATCCGAGAACATTTGCACAGAACAGATCAACAGGATGTTTTAGAAATTACAGTTCACACGTCAGCGGGCCAGGAAGGAGGGAGGAATCAGACGGCGATGCTAGCTAGGAGGTTTGGAGCGGTTCCTTTAATCGCAGGAAACAACTTTCTAGACCTCACCGTTCCAAGCGGACTTTGAAAGCGGAAGAGAACCAATCACAGAGCGACGCGGCCGCCCCTCTGGAATTCCTGCCTGTAAGGTCCTCCTTCTCGCTGCTTTGCATAGCCCCTCCCACTGCTACATGGCATAATGTGGCTAGGGCTTCCAAGAAAGAGGGCGGGGCCTTGGGGCCAGGTGGGCGGGGCCAGCAGCTGTGGAACTCCCTGGGACCGTAGATATGCGGGGAAAAGAATTTGGGTGCCCTCACTGAGTAACCCTCCTCCTTTTCTCAACCAAACTGATGGTGCTTCGAGAGCAATTTGTGAGATTTGGGGTTGGCAGCCCTGGGATTTAAACTTTTTTAGGAAATTAGTTAGCTACCAGCTTTGGAATGTTAAATATGCAATTATAAGCATTTCAACCCACCCTTTAGGAAACCGGTTAGCTACCAGCTGCGGAATGCAAAATATGGGTAGCGCTTGTGGTGTTTGCTACGCACTTAAATCTTAAAAATGCTGGTGCTTTGCCTCTATTGAGATGCTGCAGCCGTTTACCTGGGAGACCAGGGTTCGAATCCCCACTCAGTCATCAAAAGGTTCCTTGGAGCATATAAAAAGGTGTGGCAGAAATGAAATAAATATGTAACGTTTTCCAGAAGTGTGCTAAAACTTTCCCCAACCAGATGGGCAAGCTGGAAAATGCACAAATTGACCTCCGGCAGCTCATAAAGTCAACACTGCATGCATGCTTTGCAGTGTTCGCTCAGCGCTACACATAATGTAGCCCCTCCTTTGTCCCCGGCTTCCCCCACATGCCACGTAAACAAGCCCAGGCAAGACCAGACACAGGGAGAGTTAGCAATGGTATGCGGTGTCTAAACCAAAGCCGTCCGCACAAATTACCCCTCGGCAAAAAAAGCACTTCAGACAAATTATCGCCCACTGTTTATTCGTTCGCATCGCAAAATTTGGCCTTTCGTGCAATTTTGGTTTATTTTGGCAAACCGGCAAAACATTTTAAAAGGAGTAACCGGGCATGGGTGGGTGCGGGGAGAGAGATGCTGAGCTGTACAAAACACACCCATCAAAATGTAAGCCAGGGGTCAGCAACCTTTTTCAGCCGTGGGCCGGTCCACCGTCCCTCAGACCTTGTGGGGGGCCGGAATATATTTTGGGGAAAAAATATGAATGAATTCCTATGCCCCAGAGATGCATTTTAAATAAAAGGACACATTTTACTCATGTAAAAACATGCTTATTCCTGGACCGTCTGTGGGCCGGATTGAGAAGGCGATTGGGCCACATCTGGCCCCCGGGCCTTAGGTTGCCTAACCCCGATATAAGCCATTGTCCTAAATGTCCTTGCTATGCTGTTGAGACTGGACACGAGGGCTGGACACTTCCCTTATTTTTAAAGATAACCATTTTGGCATTCTGGGTTGGATTTCAGAGTTTGCACGAGAAACGTAACAGTGTTTCTCGGGTTACCGAAAGATCCGACCCTCAAAAGTTGAAAACGAAAAACAGATTCTGGGTTTGCAGCAGACAAAGAAACCGTTATGTGACAGCTTTTAGCAAAGAGGTAACATTTCGTTAGTTGTACATGAGAGCACAATGCACCCTTTTGACTTTTTACCTTTCCAAGCTTTGCTTATCAGGGGGAACTCTGGGTTCCCACGGCAAAAAGGGAGGCTTACACTTCTCGTAAGTCTGTCCGCTATGATTCTGGAACACTTAGATTTTGTATTTATTCATCCAGACTAACAAGGGATGACACAAACACTTCACACTGTCCAAGATGCTAATTCTGCTCTCTTTTTGGGGGGGAATTACCCCCCCCAAGTTAGTGGGGCTTGCACCTTTTAGCTGTTTTGGTCCCATGCAAGGCACTGATGATGACAACATGTTTAAAAATATATAGATATTAAGGGTACATTAAGTTAAAAGGAGCTGCTGCCTCCTTGTCCTGGTTTCTGGGTGCATCTGGTGATTTCTGTGAGAAGCAGGATGTTTGACCCCAAAGGACTTTGGGTCTGATCCAAAAGCAGATCTACTCTTACCTTTTAAGGCACTTTAGCTTCTCTCATGGGGTGTGTGGGTGGGTGTCTTTGATGTGTTTAGCATTGTGCCATCTCTGCCTCTTTCCACTTCTTGTGCCATCCCCAAATATTTAGCGGGTGCTTGCCCCTCCACCCCACATTTGAGAACTTTGGGTATGGGGGGGGGGAGAATAAGCCAACGTTTAACCTGGAACGCCCTCCCCCAATCTAGGCACTGAAGGCAGAGTATAGTACCACACCACTACCACAAAAAACCATCCCTTCTATGGGACCAGGCTTGTATAATCGGGAGCATCCTCCCCACCCTTGCTACTTTCTCTCCCCCCCCCCGGGGGGAGAGGCGGGGGTACATTTCCTCCAGCAATCTTTCCATGCAGTCAGCAGCAGCCGGGAGGAAACCGGAGCAGGCTTAATCCTGCCGGCAAAAGTCGCAGCCAACTAGCTTGCAAGGCCCAGGAATAGCGCTGGAGGAGGGAGAGAGACGGGGGGGGGGGAGGCGGCGGCTGCTCCCCCCACCGAGAAGTGCGACCTCGCGATCCTCCCTGCTCCGCCTGTTCTCCAGGAGATCCCGGGGGTCCCTCTCGGCATCCGCTCTCCAAAGCCGGGTCCTAAAGCGAGCGGGCGCGCAGGCATTACGCGCGCCCTGCAGAGCGCACGGCGAGGCGCATCCTAGAGCGCAAGATGCGCCGCACTTGAGCGTCGTCGAAGGTGGTGTTGGATTCACTAGAGAACTACTAGACCAACCTTGGCCTCTGGCTACATCACTGCCAGGAGCCCCCGCCTAAAGCATTTCGTTGCATAGCCTGGATAACACAAGTTGGTTAGGTTAGAGCCTGGTGCTGATAGAGCCAAGGGTGCAGGTTCGATCCCTGATTGGGACAGCTGCATATTTGTATTTTTCAGGGGGTTGGACTAGATGACCCCCAGGGTTCCCTCCAACCCTACAATTCTGTGATCCTGAATGGGGAGCCCGGAGGCGCTGCATGAAAGGCCGCCTTCCCCAAATAAGGAGAGCTCGACGGTTCAACAACGTGTCTCAAAGGTCCCGCCTGGTGGCGACGGAGGGGGGTTCTTTTGAGCGCACCCCCAAAAAGCCAGCAGAGTCAAATGGATCAGCTACAAAAGGAATCCAGCTTTGCAAAAAGGAGAGGAAACTGTCACCACCACCCCACGCCCCAGTGAAGTTCAAATCCAAGACAAGCTCCATCCTGAGCCTTAATCCGAATTCACGCCTGGAGCAAGCGGGCCGTTCTCCTGCCAAAGCCTCGGGACGACGACGGCTTCTCCCAGCGGGGCTTGCGCAGGAGAACCACCCGCAGGGAACGGACGCCTCGCCGTCCGGAAAGGGAGAGTCACTTTCCCAAAGGCAGGCTTTCCAAAAAGGGAAAGCTCTCAAACCGGCCCTAAGGAAGCTTCGCGCTTCCTTGGGAAGAAGTCCCGCTGAAGGTCAAGGGACTTACTCCCGAGTAAGCGAGCACTAGGAGCCATCAGCGGCGCCGCGCGCGCAAGCCGCGCCGTGTTCTCCGAGAGTTGCGCAAAAAGTCTCCAAAAGGCGCCCCCCTGCTCACCTCGGAGATGGCGATCAGGCTGCGAAAGTAAAGCCGGGCTTCTCTTTGCGCTTTCTGCAACGCGGCGGCCCGGAGGAGGGGGCTATATAACCCCGCGAGAGAAACTTCTGGAAAGTTGTAAGGGGGGGGGGAGAGAGAGAGAGGAAAAAGTGCTCTCCAGCTGCGTCTTTGCAGCAAAGGCTGCCCCCCCCCCTCCGCCCCGAGCAGCGCTCTTTTCTCTCCACCTCCCGCTGCTCCCTCCCGGCCCTGCAGGGTCCTACAAGGAGTCCCGTTCCAGGGAATCGGCTCCCTGGCGCACATATGTCGCTCAGCCTCCTTTTTCTCTCCCACGTCCTTCAAGCTCTCGCTGCGGTTCGGTACGAGAAGCGAAGGGTTTCCTTAAAACGCTGCGAACGTGACCTGGTTCTCCCCTCCACCCACCACCTCGCCCCCAGTCCTAAGTGGAAAGGCAAGGGCAGGAGAAAAGAATGGATTTTATGCATGTGCTGTTTTAAACTGTCCTTATAGTCAAAGCAAACAAACAAACAAAAAATCCTTCCAGTAGCACCTTAGAGACCAACTAAGTTTGTTCTTGGTATGAGCTTTCTTGTGCATGCACACTTCTTCAGATACACTGAAACAGAAGTCACCAGACCCTTATATATAGTGAGAGAGTGGGGCTGTTGACTTCTGTTTCAGTGTACCTGAAGAAGTGTGCATGCACACGAAAGCTCATACCAAGAACAAACTTATCTGGTCTCCAAGGTGCTACTGGAAGGAATTTTTTTATTTTTTATTTTGTTTTGACTATGGCAGACCAACATTAAAACAATACAACACTAGCCATTAAAAACTTCCCGATACAGGGCTGCCTTCAGATGTCTTCTAAAGCTTTTATATGGTTACTCCAGTGGGTGCAGAACGCTGCAGCGAGGCTCCTCACCGGGGACCTTGCCATGGGAGCATATTCATCCAGTGCTTTACCAGCTGCACTGGCTCCCGGTGGAGTCCCGGGTCAGGTTCAAAGTGCTGGTTCTGACCTTTAAAGCCCTATGCGGCTTAGGACCCTCGTACTTATGGGACCGCCTCTCCTGGTATGCCCCACAGAGGACCTTAAGGTCCACAAATAATAATAGCTTAAGGGTCCCGGGCCCAAAAGAAGCCAGATTATCCTGCACAAGGGCCAGGGCTTTTTCAGTGTTGGCTCCGACCTGGTGGAATACTCTGTCCCACGAGACTAGGGCCCTGCGCAACCTGACCTCCTTCCACAGCACCTGTAAGACAGAGTTATTCCACCTGGCTTTTAATCTAGCCTGATCCCCTATTCCTTTTCCCCTTCCCTTTTTTTCTGAAGAAACCTTTCTGTGTCCCTACATTAAAATTTCTCCCTGGTCTCCCTACTGGCCTAGCATGACTAACCTGGCCAGTTAGTCCTGGTAATCCCATTGATGTTTGTTTTTATGCTGTTTTTTACCTGTTTTTAAAGTTGTTTTTAATCATTTTCTTACATTTGTTGTTAGCCACCCTGAGCCCACTTTTTGCATCAGGAAGGGTGGGGTAGAAATAAAATTTTATTATTATTACTCATCACTTTGACATCTGATGGGAGGGTGTTCCACAGCACGGGAGCCACTACCGAGAAGGCCCTCTGCCTGGTTCCCTGTAGCTTCACTTTTCGCAGAGAGGGAACTACCAGAAGGCCCTCAGAGCTGGACCTCAGTGTCCGGGCTGAACGATGGGGATGGAGACGCTCCTTCAGGTCTACTGGGCTGAGGCCGTTTAGGGCTTTCAAGGTCAGCACCAACACTTTGAATTGTGCTCGGAAACGTACCGGGAGCCAATGTAGGTCTTTCAGGACCGGTGCTATCTGATCCCAGTGGCTGCTCCCAGTCACCAGTCTAGTTGCTGAATTCTGGGTTAGTTGTAGTTTCCAAGTCACCCTCCAAGGTAGCCCCACGTAGAGCGCATTGTAGTAGTCCAAGCGGGAGATAACCAGAGCATGTACCAGCCAGATGTTCCCCAGGAGAGAATGTGTTCCAGTTTAAGCAGGGCTTCTCAAAGGGTGTGGAGCATCACACGGGTGTGGCAGGAAGATTCAAGCACACTCAAAGAAACATTGAAGCATTAAAAGACTTGCCTCACAGTTTCCAGTGAATTTCTCTACCACTTTCTTTACTGCAAAACTATTGTTTTGGGACATGGGTTTGTCGCGCAAGACCTCCCAATTACCTATAATTGTGGCAGCCTGAATTTGCTGAAGACACCGACAGTCTGGGAAGGGATCTGTGTTATAAACTATTGTTTCATAGGCAAAACAATATAATATAAAATAAAAATCCTTCCAGTAGCACCTTAGAGACCAACAAACTTAGTTGGTCTCTAAGGTGCTACTGGATACCAAGAACAAACTTAGTTGGTCTCTAAGGTGCTACTGGAAGGAATTTTTTTATTTTATTTTGTTTTGACTATGGCAGACCAACACAGCTACCTACCTGTAATTGTTTCACAGGGTTCAATTTCTTTTGTAAACTGCATTGCATTTGTGCTTCTTTCTGGATGGAAACTGGTGCATGGAGAAAAATTAGATATTTGAAGCAGAATCAGTTACTATAAATGGCTTTAGTTATAAGATGTTAGAGTAAAATCGTATACTAGAAGTAATGTTGATGAAAGATGTATGTTATTAATTGTTGTAACAAGAAATAAGTATTATGAAGTAAGTTAGTTATTTGAAACTGTAATAAGAATAATGATGATTGATGGAAATTAGTTACAAAGTTACTAAAGTAAATTAGAACTGAACGCTGTTGAGAGAACGGGGGAAGTCCCCCAGTTAAGATTCAAACTAGATTTAAACATTAAGCAATAAGGATTTGAGTGTTCGTGTTTTGGTATGTATAAGTTTTTATTATTTTTATTATTTTTATTTTTATATCTAGTTTGTTGTTGTATTTGATGTGTTTCTATTGTGTTTCTATGTTGTATTTGTGATTTGTTTAATGTGAAAACCAATAAAATTTATATATATATATATAAAAGGAAACTGGTGCATGGATACTTGAAGCCAATGAATAGAATTAATCTGCCCTCAAATGAACTGAGAGCACAATCTTCATATATCTCCCTCGTCTCGTCTCCAACCAGCCTTTGCTAATGGGCATTATGGCAGATGAGAGAGACAGGAATGCCTCCCTCCTCCTCCCCTCCTATTGCCCATCTTTTGTGTCCAGCTGTGAGCGAAATAGCTTGTTTCATCTGTTCCCCATAATAACCGTTTATTACATCCCATGCAGTGCACAAAAATGCAATCATCTGGAAGCAGCACAACGAAACTCCAGAAAGTAGACAGGATAGTGAGGACATGCAGAGGAAGAGGACTACGTTCCTGATTCAATAAAATAAACTAAAAAATAAACCCCAATCCCACCCCAAAACAACAATAGCACACTGGGATTTGTCAGGGTTTTCATTTTCCACGGGGGAGAGAACCTCATGGGGAAGAGTTCCTTCCTGGCGCATGAGTTTTGTATCCCTGGTTTGGCCTCTTCCTGGTGTGCAGGTTTCCCCAATGTAATGGAGTTTTCGGCATGGGGGAAGCATTTGATCACATGACACCCGCTCCCAACTGGTCCCTGGAAGACTGTGCCATGGGAATCTCAGAAGACAGACCAGCCAGGAAGTTGGACGAGAGCTTTATTCTCTTTCCAGCAAGAACAGGAACTTAGCTGTGATTCCTGCATTGCAGGCGGTTGGATGAGATCACCCTTTGGGCCCTTGCTCAGCTCTACAAGAATTGAATCTAGGAAGTTTCTGGCCCCATCAGAATGCAGTTAGGTCCATTGCCACCTTGGGACGCTTCCAGACTCTTGGTCTCTTCAGGTTGGATTCAATCCTGCACCGTTAAATTTGGGTGGCGCGATTGGAGGACTTTGTGCAGCAAACCCACTTCCCCTGAAAGATCAGGTGCTTTGTGATAGGAAAAGTGACGGGGGGGGGGGGTCGCATGGGAGAAGGGGTGGGGCAACCCTTGTTTCGGTGCAACGTCGTCAAACCTCCCCGCGAACAAATCAGGATGAAGGTTCATTAAATGGCCGGCAGCATCTTATCTCCTTGCACACAAATCAAGATGGATGCTCCATTCACAGGGTCTTCTGGAAGAAACGTAAGTGACTCTTTCCTACTGAGTGTGATTGGGGAGTGAAGTGTAGGTGGGTTCCCATGAGGCAAGACACAGTGATAACAGCAAGAACCTTTGTTGAACTACATAACTTGGTAACAGGGGCAAAGAAACTGCTTATATACATTCCTGAAAGCCTGGGCCACTCCCACTCTCAACGTGATTGGCTGTCTAAACTTCCAAGCTGCGAATCACGACTCAAGAGTTCAAGGGCCAATGGCAGAGGTCCAAATCCTGAAATGTTCTGTGATTGGGCATTGTGTATCGAATCAGAACACAGGAGCTCAGAATCCTTAATCCAGACTCAAGCTCAGGCAAACACAGACAGAAGAAGAAGAAGAAGAAGAAGAAGAAGAAGAAGAGGAGGAGGAGGAGGAGGAGGAGGAGGAGGAGGAAGGGGAGGAGTTTGGATTTCATATCCCGCTTTATCGCTACCCGAAGGAGTCTCAAAGCGGCTAACAATCTCCTTTCCTTTCCTCCCCCACAACAAACACTCTGTGAGGTGAGTGGGGCTGAGAGACTTCAGAGAAGTGTGACTAGCCCAAGGTCACCCAGCAGCTGCATGTGGAGGAGTGGAGACGCGAACCTGGTTCCCCAGATTACAAGTCTACTGCTCTTAACCACTACACCACACTGAATACATAACAGGGAGCCCTTTGTCAAGATAGCCTCCTGGGGGCCATCATTCATTTTGAATCTCCAGACTCCCGAGCCCACCTTGATAGAGGGAAGGTCTGCAGCTCAGTTGTGGAGAACATGTTTTGTGGGTGCAACAACAACAACAACAACAGCTTCAGTCCCTGACTTCAGCAGCTGCCGTTCAGTGCAGACAATACCAGCCTAGATGAGCCACAGTCTGACATGGCCTTCAGGTTGCTTTCCGTGGCTTCTTCAGGAATGCCACCCCCCCTCCAGCAAAAAAAAAATCCTTCCTTCCTTCCTTCCTTCCTTCCTTCCTTCCTTCCTTCCTTCCTTTCTTTCTTTCTTTCTTTCTTTCTTTCTTTCTTTCTTTCTTTCTTTTTCTTATGCCACCTGATGTTTCCTTCTGCCTGGGAACACTGAGGGCATATAAGGACATCTCCTTCTCTTTTCAAGCTATTTTTGATAAACGCATCTCCAAGCTCTGCTTGCAGAACCAGATACGGATGCTGTTAGTTTCTCTAGTGCTCCCCCCCCCACTTTGAAACCAGGGAAGAGAAATACCGATCGGATCTTAAACCCACCTTTTCTGTGCAAAACACACGCAGGCGATGGAATCAAATTTTCAGAAGCCAGGCATTGCATGCTACTGTATTCTGTAAACTGTGTGAAACAGCTAGGCATTCATATTTAGAATCCTTTTTAGTGGTGGTTGCTACACTCACTGACGTGGCTGAGATGAAATATCTATTGTCTTGGTTTCAACAGGGCTAAATCGGAACAAACCAAAACCCACGGGAAACCCAATTGCCTTTCCGTTCCATTTCAGTGGGGCAAAACGGAAGTGTGGTGGCACAGCAATAAAACTGCTAGCACCTTTTGCAAAGCTAAGCAGGGCCTGGTACGGTTTGAAAATTGGGCCAGTTTCCTGCATTGCAGGGGGTTGGTCTAGATGACTCTCTGGGTCCCTTCCAACTCTACAATTCTGTCGTGTGCATTCCCCCAACCCGAGATCTAAGATTCTGTTGCTAAACTATGCTTTGCTTATTGCACAGGTCACAGGTTTTACTTTTTTGTGCAATTCTTAGAAATAATTTAAGCTGATATGTTTCCATTTGGGTACCATCTATATTTGGTTGCCATATTAATAAATCTTTGTCCATGGAGTTTTCTTGGCAGGGATACTGGAGTGGCTTGCCAGTCCCTGCTCCAGGTGAGAGCTGGACCACAAAGAAGGCTGATCGCCGAAAAATTGATGCTTTTGAATTATGGTGCTGGAGGAGATTCTTGAGAGTCCCATGGACTGCAAGAAGATCAAACCTATCCATTCTGAAGGAAATCAGCCCTGAGTGCTCACTGGAAGGACAGGTCCTGAAGCTGTCCAAGACTTCGGCCACCTCGTGAGAAGAGAAGACGCCCTGGAAAAGACCCTGATGCTGGGAAAGGTGGAGGGCACAAGGAGATGGGGACGACAGAGGATGAGATGGTTGGACAGTGTTTTCGAAGCTACTAACATGAGTCTGACCAAACTGCGGGAGGCAGCAGAAGACAGGAGTGCCTGGCGTGCTCTGGTCCATGGGGTCATGAAGAGTCGGACACGACTAAACGACTAAACAACAACAACACATTAATAAATCTGGAATAGGAATTTTGACGCAGCCGACTAGAGCTGCCTCCCCACCCCCCAGTGTTTGCTGCCGCCTCTTCTTCTTCTTCTTCTTCTTCTTCTTCTTCTTCTTCTTCTTCTTCTTCTTCTTCTTTCTCTTTAAAAAAAAAAAACCCTTGCTCTGCATATTTCTGGTGCAATTGCCTGAAATCTGAGAAATCTGAAGGGGTGTGGCTTTGCAGCTCTGCATCTTGCAGCCTCCATCCCCACCCACTGCCACGCTGGACAGTCTGCCGCAAGCCAAGGGGGGAACTGGAGCTGGTGGAGGGAGGAGGGGGCGCGACGTACATTTGTGTAAGCATGGAAGGAGAAGTCTTTCTCTAATCACAGGCCTCAGCTGGCCAAAGGACCAATCTCCTCCTACAGCACATGCCAAAGAGACTTAAAAAAGCAAATTCCTGCTGCACGCACAGTTCTCCATCTCGCAACGAAACAGCTCCCTGGATAATCTGCAGCGCTTATTTTTTATTTTTGCCACTGCCCTGTTCTGCTTCTGGATCAGCAACAAAAAGTCAAGGAATTCTAGGATGTGGTTGTGCCAGTGCTGGGGTGGTGGGGTGGGGGGTTGGTGCTGGGGTGGCCAGCCAGAATATTTTATCCCCTTTGCGTGCCGCTGCGCTGCGTTTACCTCGCATACGGTTGGACTTTAATTGTCGCTATCTGCACTTTTTGAATTTGTCTTCTCCCTGATGGCACCTCTGCCTGCAATGGAGGATGCTTCATGCATCTGATGAAGGGGAACGCAGTAAAAAAAAATGCTTATGCCACCATGAATTTGATTTGTCTTTAGGGTACCGCAAAGCTCTCTGTCATTTTGACTCAATAGGCAGGGGTCAGCAAACTTTTTCAGCAGGAGGCCGGTCCACTTTCCCTCAGACCTTGTGGGGGACCGGACTATCTATCTATCTATCTATCTATCTATCTATCTATCTATCTATCTGAAATATGAATTTATTCCTATGCCCCACATATAACCCAGAGATGCATTATAAATAAAAGCACACATTCTACTCATGTAAAAACACCAGGCAGGCCCCACAAATAACCTAGAGATGCATTTTAAACAAAAGGAGACATTCTACTCATGTAAAAACATGCTAATTCCCATGGATTTAGAAGGCGGTTAGGCCGGATCCGGCCCCTGGGCCTTAGTTTGCCAGCCATGCAATAGAGCCTCTGTAACTGAAGTTCGGTAGTTCGAATCCCCGCGACGGGGGTGAGCTCCCGTTGCTCAGTCCCAGCTCCTGCCAACCTACCAGTTCGAAAGCACGTCAAAGTGCAAGTAGATAAATAGGTACCGCTCTGGTGGGAAGGTAAACGGCGTTTCCGTGTGTTGCTCTGGTTCGCCAGAAGCGGCTTAGTCCTGCTGGCCACATGACCCGGAAGCTGTACGCCGGCTCCCTCGGCCTGTAAAGCGCGATGAGCGCCGCAACCCCAGAGTCGTCCATGACTACTGGACCTAATGGTCAGGGGTCCCTTTACCATTTTGACTAGTACCTGTTTGATTCTCACTATCCGGCAGCGCAGAAGGCAATTTGTAGTCCCTTGCCAATGCGCCCCAGAGGAAATTCCGCCTGTGCTCCCAATTGCAAACAGAATGCTGTTATTCTGTGCAGCAGACTCTAGCCTCGGTAATGCTGGCTAGGCAAATTCCCCCAAACCAATTGCAAAGGGTGATGCTTAATTCAACTCCAAGGGTGTAAAAGCTTCAGGGTTCAGTGCGCAGGTGCCCCACGTGGTGAACGGCTGGACTGCAGGGGGCGGGACTTTCTCAGGGAAGAAGCTTCCCGTCCTAAACTGACTCCACCCACCAAAGCTTACCATTGGATGTCCCTGGCCGGAAGGGGTACAAAAGGGCTTCCTCGGTTCCACATGTGCCTTCCTTGCACATCAAGAGCTTCTCGGTTGCTGTTTGGTCCTTACTATTGCTTTCTCCAAACAACAGAAACCAAATGGTTTTCCGAGTGCCACCCATTTGCACTAGGTGCCCAGAACTCCTCACAGAGGATCATATTTTTGGCTTCCTTCAGATCCCTCCCTGGAACACACCTTCCGCATAAAACGCTCGGTTTACGTCTAGTTCCATTAAAAGCGGGACATGACAAAGTCACCTTAAAAAGAGGAATCTTTGTTCTGGCAAAACACAGGGCGGAGCAGGGCGAGGCAGTTGGGGGGACGATATTTCATTTTATCTGCTGCTGAAGTGACTTCAGAAATACAGGTCTACTGTTCTGGGGGTGCAGGTGGCACCGTGGTCTAAACCATTGAGCCTCTTGGGCTTGCCGATCAAATGGTTGGCGGTTCGAATCCACACGACGAAGTGAGCTCCCGTTGCTCTGTCCCTGCTCCTACCAACCTAGCAGTTCGAAAGCACACCAGTGCAAGTAGATAAATAGGTACCGCTGTGGCGGGAAGGTAAACGGCGTTTCCGTGCGCTTTGGTTTCCATCATGGTGTCCCGTTGTGCCAGAAGCGGTTTAGTCCTGCTGGCCACATGACCCGGAAAGCTGTCTGTGGACAAACACCGGCACCCTTGGCCTGAAAAGCTAGATGAGCGCTGCAACCCCATAGTCGCCTTTGACTGGACTTAACCATCCAGGGGTCCTTTACCTTTACCTCACCTTTACACCTGTCCTTATCGCTGACCATCAGCCATACTGTCTGAGGCTGAGGGATGCTGCCTTTCAAAACTGGGCTGGGCAAGGCTGATCTTGGGACCGAGCCAAGCAACACATGTGCATCAAAAGTGTGGGCTTGAACATTAAGCTGTGGCCTCCTGCGCCTGCCACCCAGCTGAGCTCAGTTTCTCCCCGCATGCTCATTGCGATCTCTGCATCTTGGCGCCCGGCCCGTGAGAACAGGAAGGGTTCCCAATTCTCACCACCCACTTGCTGCAGAAATGGAAGGCCAGAAAGCGGGTGCATGCTTTAGCTGACCCTCCAGATGTTGGACTACAATTCCCATAATCCCTTTGGTTATAGAATCATAGAACCATAGAGTTGGAAGAGACCACCAGGGCCATCCAGTCCAACCCCCTGCCAAGCAGGAAACACCATCAAAGCATTCCTGACAGATGGCTGTCAAGCCTCTGCTTAAAGACCTCCAAAGAAGGAGACTCCACCACACTCCTTGGTAGCAAATTCCACTGTCGGACAGCTCTTACTGTCAGGAAGTTCTTCCTAATGTTTAGGTGGAATCTTCTTTCTTGTAGTTTGAATCCATTGCCCCGTGTCCGCTTCTCTGGAGCAGCAGAAAACAACCTTTCACCCTCCTCTATATGACATCCTTTTATATATTTGAACATGGCTATCATATCACCCCTTAACCTTCTCTTCTCCAGGCTAAACATACCCAGCTCCCTAAGCCGTTCCTCATAAGGCATCGTTTCCAGGCCTTTGACCATTTTGGTTGTCCTCCTCTGGACACTTTCCAGCTTGTCAGTATCCTTCTTGAACTGTGGTGCCCAGAACTGGACACAGTATTCCAGGTGAGGTCTGACCAGAGCGGAATACAGTGGTACTATTACTTCCCTTCATCTAGATGCTATACTCCTATTGATGCAGCCCAGAATTGCATTGGCTTTTTTAGCTGCTGCATCACACTGTTGACTCATGTCAAGTTGATGGTCTACCAAGACTCCTAGATCCTTTTCACATGTACTGCTCTCAAGCCAGGTGTCACCCATCCTGTATTTGTGCCTTTCATTTTTTTTGCCCAAGTGTAGTGGGAACTGGCACTGTTACAGGTTCGCACACCACTGTTCTGCATTTGTAACAACTCAGTCTTTTAGTGCGGCAACTTTGGAACTCCCTGCCTATTGATGTCAGGCCGGTTCCTTTATTGTACTCTTTTCGGCACCTGCTAAAAACATTTATCGTTTAGACAAATCGACCCAGTTGTTAAGAATGTTGGTGCGAGTTTTAATCCAGTGCTGAGGAGCATGAAGCCTCTTTCAGGCTGAACTTCCAGGAAGAAAAAAGAGTCAGACTAACTGATGACAACTGGGTCAGAACTGAGGAACTGGTTGGCCAAAATTATATAAATCCAGAGCTACATTCCAGAGGCCAGTCCTGAGCATTTTTCTAGTATTCTTTGGATGGCACTGAACTTTTTCTGGGGGGCAGGGAAATGACAGGGATGGCTAGCAGGAACTGCGCACAGTGTTTAATTTAGCCAAACACAAATTCTTCCTGTTGAGAAAATTGCCTGTTTCCTTTGCGCATTTATTTAAGACTCCTGCTTATAGATACACAATTTAGACTTCAAGCACCCACAGAGGCAGAGGGATGCTTGTCTAGAAAATTCTGGGAGCAGGCATGATGCAACTCTGGAAAAATATTGCCGAGCGATGTCTGCTAAAAGAAACGCAGATGTCAGGAGTCCTGGCCAGCTGCGAGAGGATCTCCTCCACAACTCCCCTCCCTCTTCCCTCCCTTCTTAGGATTCGTGCTTCCAAGCTGGGAATGCTGTGAGTTTGGGGCCTGTCTGATTTCAATGCCGCATTTAGGAGTCAGGCAGAGCACTGTGTTCATTCTGGGGTTAAGATTCAGCTACACTTTTTATTGACTACGTAAAAGCTTTTGACTGTGTCAACCACAGCAAACCATGGGGGGTTCTTAAAGAAATGGGAGTGCCGGATCACCTCATCCATCTCCTGAGAAATCTCTATGTGGGACAAGAAGCTACAGTTAGAACTGGATATGGAACAACCGATTGGTTCAAAATTGGGAAAGGAGTACGACAAGGCTGTATATTGTCTCCCTGCTTATTTAACTTATATGCAGAATTCATCATGCGAAAGGATGGGCTGGATGAATCACAAGCCAGAATTAAGATTGCCAGAAGAAATATCAACAACCTCAGATATGCTGATGATACAACCTTGATGGCAGAAAGTGAGGAGGAATTAAAGAACATTTTAATGAGGGTGAAAGAGGAGAGCGCAAAATATGGTCTGAAGCTCAACATCAAAAAAACTAAGATCATGGCCACTGGTCCCATCACCTCCTGGCAAATAGAAGGGGAAGAAATGGAGGCAGTGAGAGATTTTGCTTTCTTGGACACGACTAAACGACTAAACAACACTTTCCCCCCCTCCTCTCTGGAAAAGGTTCAGTAAAGAGCAGCCAGAATGATGAAGGGGACACAGCGGCTCCTCCACGAAGAATGTTTGCAGAGTTTGGGACGTTTAGAGAAGCAGCAAACGAGAGGTGATATAATAGAAGTTTATGAAAATCACTCATGACTTAGAGAAATTGGATAGAGGAAAGTTTTCCTCCCTCTGTCACAACAGTCGAACTCATGCACAAGAAGCTGAGTGGTGGAAGATTCGGGGCAGAGAAAGTTTACCTGTGGAGCTCAATCCCAAAGTTGGAGGCTGCCAACCTGGGTGGTTTTAAAGAGGATTAGACAAATTCAGGGGTTTTCGATAGCCAGGCTCTGCCTCCACAGCTGCCACCATAGTAGTTGCTGGAAAGCACGGGAGGGGAAATAGCTAGGTATTCCCAAAATTTTGCTGGTAGGCTTTCCATTGGCATCTGGCTGGCTGGCCACTGTGAAAACAGGATGGTGGGCAGCTGCATTAACGTGTTGCTCCGAAATTTCAGACCCCCCCTTTAAATCTCATGCCAGAGTTGAGTGGTAGTCTTGTGTTGCGAACCCTGTGTTTTGTCAAAACGAAATAAAAAATAAAATAATCCTTCCAGTAGCACCTTAGAGACCAACTAAGTTTGTTCTTGGTATGAGCTTTCGTGTGCATGCACACTTCTTCAGATACACTGAAACAGAAGTCACCAGACCCTGTGTTTTGTGCCACTCCCAAACTGAGTCATTGACACAGCAAATCGGCGTCAGAAGCAGCGGTGGAGCAAGCAGTTGTGAGGGCAGGTTGTGGAGGGTGCCCTCGGGGAAGGGGTGTAGCAAGGGGCGCGGGAGCGGGGGGTGGGCCGCCCTGGGTTCCATAATGGAGGGGGTGACAAATGATCAAGGAACAATTTTTTTAATAAATGCCTGCTCCGAAGGTCTTATTTTACTATGTTGTTGTTCAGTCGTTCAGTCGTGTCCGACTCTTCGTGACCCCATGGACCAGAGCACGCCAGGCACGCCTATCCTTCACAGCCTCTCGCAGTTTGGCCAAACTCATGCCAGTCGCTTCGAGAACACTGTCCAACCATCTCATCCTCTGTCGTCCCCTTCTCCTTGTGCCCTCCATCTTTCCCAGCATCGGGGTCTTTTCCAGGGAGTCTTCTCTTCTCATGAGGTGGCCAAAGTATTGGAGCCTCAGCTTCAGGATCTGTCCTTCCAGTGAGCACTCAGGGCTGATTTCTTTGAGAATGGATAGGTTTGATCTTCTTGCAGTCCATGGGACTCTCAAGAGACTCCTCAATATTTTACTATACTAGGGATTATATAGCTATATATGAAATTTCATGCATATCGGTTAATATCTTGCCCCTCCTCCACCAAAATAGCTGTTCACTTGGCTGTTTTCCTATGTCGTGAAGGCTGAAATTTCAGTTCAGTGGAGCACTTACTGTTCCCAACCCTAACCCTGTGGAAAGCCATCTAATTAGACTTTAATTTGATTTTGAGATGTTTTTAGGAGGTAATTTAATTATTGTTTGATTTTATACCAATGTTATGTATCTGATGTTAGCCACCCTGAGCCCGACTTTGGCCAGGGATGGCAGGATATAAATAAAAGTTTATTATTATTATTATTACTTGTTATTATTCCTTTGTAAGAAAATATGAAATAACTTTAAACCATTTTTGCAGGGGGGGGATCAATGGGGGGGGTTGACAATAAATTTTCTGCACCGGGTACCACCTGACCTTCCCATGCCGGGGGGGGGGGTGACAAAAAAAATTGTGCCCCTGGGTACCAATTTACCTTGCTACGCCCCTGCCTCGGGGTAGGCTTGGGAGTCACGGGTGGGCAGCGCACCAAATGTCACCCCTCTCAGCGAAGACACCCAGGGTGGTTCGCCCCCACCGCACCCCCCTCCCTCTGCCCCTGGTCATATCTTAATGCTAAAAAACCCAGCCTTGTCCGATTGACTCCAAAGTTTTGTGCCTAGATGTGCCACTGGCCCGATCCACCCGGCTGCTATCATGTTATCCAAGTGTGCATTTTGTTTTCCAGCAAGGAATCACAACACAGAGACAGGCGTTTTCTGAACCACAGTTTGCAGGCCGCACCATTTTCAGACCGGGTGTTGCTTCTTTCTGTGATTCAGCCCCACCTGCGGTTTTTAAGTCATCAAATGGTTTTTCCAAAAAGCTTTCCTGGAGGGCAGACTTTCTTGTCGTCTGCTTGAAATGCTTCTAACCGGGTCTCCTCCTCCTCCTCCTCCTTGTCGTGCCTGAACATGAAGGATCAAGCTGCCTTTAGAAGGAAACATCTTGCCTGGGGACACTCGGGCTCTGTGTGACTCAGCTCAGCAAAGCATTTCACACTCCGCTTTCAAACTGAGGTAGAGTTTCTCAGCCCTCCCTGGGTCAGCAAAACGAAAGGCGTTCAAATTGCCTTTGGGAACGCTCTCGGTTTGGCCGAGTCTCAAGTTCGGTTCGGTCGCGCTTTCTCCTCAGGGCCTGAGGCGATGCATTTTGCTATTTCAGCGAACGGATTCCCCATCTATCCCTGGGTGGACGCAAATAGCCGGACCGCCGTAGTGCAGAGCTGGCTGTGGCTGATGGGCTTTGTAGTCCCAAACATCTGGCTGGAGCAGACCGCCCTACAGCAGCCCACTTACCCAACGGTCTGCAAGGCAATGTGGAACATGCAAGTCGAGACAGATTTAGCCCAAATAAATGCATCTTGCTTTGTGGAAGCAGAAGAGGCAGGAAGGCAAGATAAGGAGACATTAGCGCTGATTTGGGATGTACGCCTAGACAGTGAGTCTGACAAATGGCTCCTCTAATTTGTCCCTCTGTCTTCTGTTAGCAAGACCATTCTTTCAGGTTAGCCATGCCAAGCGGACTGAGTACAGAGGGGAAATGTCAGCACTTTTTCGGGGATTAGCAATTTACTACGACCAGCACCAATGCCAGGCTTTTCGGGAGCCTCCTGGAAGTCATAGAATCACAGAATCGTAGAACTGTATAAAATTATTGCTGCTGTGGTTATTATTATTATTGACAAAAAACGAGTAAGAGAGAGTGGCTAGGTGACCTAATCCACAGAACACAGGCCTCGGTTTTATGGCACCCTCTGTCTGAAGGGCTGCCTGGTCGAAATTCACTTAAAAAACTAAATATTGCCTATGGGCTTCTGCAAATGTCCTTGTTGTGCACCCATGATTATTTCTGCTCATGATGGTATCGCCAGTAGGAAACGCCAGAAAAACACAGCAAAACTTCTTCTAAGGTAAGGTGATACATAACCTTGCACTTCACATGCATACAATTTAATGGAAGAATTGTAACAGTCATTTTCTCTATGATTTACAGACACTATATCCTTCTAGGAATCAAAGAAACAGACACCATATATATTTTTCATATACTTCTATCATAAAAAAACAAGGTAAGGAACAAAATACTATGAAAAGCCACTTTGGTTCATCTTAAAACTTCCTGTAATAATAATTATGACCTTTAGTGAATGATACTTTAAAATTTTGTTTAAACCTTTGATATAACACGTTTGATGTTGTTTAATAATGATTTTGTAAAATGTTAAATTCTGAAACTTGATGTACACGGTGCTATTTAACATTATTTGATATTGCCAGCTGAAGAAGGCTTCCATGCCGAAACGGGGCCCTGTCCTGGTCTCCCTGGTTACATCTGACACGTATTTGAGAAGCTTTGACATCTATCTCCAGAAGACTTCAAGGAAAATTTCCATATAAAACTATTTTATGTTTAAGACTGTAATTCTTTACAGAATTGATATTACATTTGGAATTACTTACGAGTAAACGTATGCTTTTTGGTTAAAACTTTAGGCCAGAGTTCTTATTTGGATTCATTACATGATGGTATCAAGGCATTTATACACTATCCTATGTGGAACATGCAAGTCGAGACAGATTTAGCTTCATGGCTGAGTGGGGATTTGAACCCAGGTCTCCCAGGGTTTGTTTGTTTTTTGGCAACCCTTGTTACAACTTATTAGCACCCCTCATTTGGGGAATTTGAAAGTTGAAAGTTTCAATATGCCCAAATGATGGAAGGAAATATTGCAGGAAAATTATTAAGCGGAATTACTGAAGCTCATCCTGTATAAATCCACCACTAGGGCAATTTATTATTATTGAGTCAATAACACACTGCAGAAGGACGCCTGGCATTGGCACTAGAATTTTCCCCAGGTGCCCAGCAGCGCTATGACTCCCCTAAATCCCATTCATTTCATTCTGTCTCCTATCACTGTTACCCGCAAAAAAAAACACTTTCAAATTTCGAGCTCAGATTCAGGGTGCCTGGCATTGGTGCTAGAATTCCCCCCAGGCGCCCAGAAGCACTAAGACCCCCTGCCCTTGAGTCTATTCATTTCATTCTATCTCACTTCCTATCCCCATTATTTTCCCCCCCTCAAAAAAAAAGCCATTTCTGATTCCAGGCTCGGATTCCGGGCACCTGTGTGGGAATTCTAGCGCGGTGCACCCGCACCCAGCTTCTTTTCCCTGTGGGTTAATATGGGGTGTGTTCTGTTCATTTCAGAGGAGAAAATAATCCCAACACCTCATCATGGCCGCTACAGTTCCCCCCCTCCACCGGCGCCCAAAAACAGCTTGGTCCCGTTCATTTCATCCCTTCACAGTTGGGCACCCAGTTGGGAATTCTAGACTCTTGGAGCTCCTCCTCCCCCCGGTTTTGGGTTTGAGTCCCGAGGACAGATAAATGAGTAATAAACTGTTATTTAAAAGCCAAGGAAAAAGAAACCTGCATCTGAGCAGACTCACAGTGGGTCTCCAGTATTTTAGACGCCATCTCTCCCAGTCCTATCTGGAGTTGTCAGGGATTGAACATGAGATCTTCGGACAGGGCCAGATTTAGGTTTCTTGAGGCCTTCAGCAACGGAAGGTAATGAGGCCCTTTATATGTCCAGCTGTCCTTTGTCAACAACAAATTGTCGCTGTGTTTTGTGTTGAATGTATGCTATATGGTAATTTATGGACCTAATAGTTATCTCAAGCCATTTGCACATGCAGAATGTAGGTACCCTATACATAGAAAGGAGCAAACCAGTGATATTTTAGGGAGCAGGCAAGCAGGTGGGGCCCATGACTTACACCGTAGGAGCCTACACAACACCAAACACTGCTTCTGTATGTAGGTTTTACTGTATTTGTTTTTTATCTTATATTTTGGAAATGTACATCCAGGTTTTTTTCCCCTTTAATTTTTTTGGGGGCCCCCAAGAGAGTGGGGCCCTAAGCTATAGCTTGTTTAGCTTATACGTGAATCTGGCACTGCCTTTGGACTGCAAACAGATGCTTTTTCCGCCGAGTCATGACCCTAACATTCCCTCTGCCCGTGCAGAATAGTACCATTTCATCAGTGACAGCCTTGAAATTCAGCTGCCCACATCAGCAACGGAGAGTATTTCTGGAGGGGGAGTGCTCAGAGTGCAACATAATCCTGCACTCAGTCATTCTATTAATAAAACTGACCTAATAGAAGACTTCCCTTAAAAAAAAATAACGAGTGTTAAATTGCTCCCAAGGCAGAGATGTGTGTCGGCCAGCAGGTGGCGAAATATCACTGTTCTTAAAACACTTATGTGCAAAGGAGGGATGCTCCAGACACATTGCCTGCATGGGTTTTGTTGTTGTTGTTCAGTCGTTCAGTCGTGTCCGACTCTTCGTGACCCCATGGACCAGAGCACGCCAGGCACGCCTATCCTCCACTGCCTCTCGCAGTTTGGCCAAACTCATGTTGGTAGCTTCGAGAACACCGTCCAACCATCTCATCCTCTGCCGTCCCCTTCTCCTTGTGCCCTCCATCTTTCCCAACACCAGGGTCTTTTCCAGGGAGTCTTCTCTTCTCATGAGGTGGCCAAAGTACTGGAGCCTCAACTTCAGGATCTGTCCTTCTAGTGAGCACTCAGGGCTACTTTCCTTCAGAATGGATAGGTTTGATCTTCTTGCAGTCCATGGGGCTCTCAAGAGTCTCCTCCAGCACCATAATTCAAAAGCATCAATTCTTCGGCGATCAGCCTTCTTTATGGTCCAGCTCTCACTTCCATACATCACTACTGGGAAAACCATAGCTTTAAATATATGGACCTTTGTCGGCAAGGTGATGTCTCTGCTTTTTAAGATGCTTTTAATTTCGAGCATATATGCGAAATTATTATTATTATTGCCTTGGCACAGCACCACATTACACTTGATTACATTCAACCTTCAACCTTTCCAGACACATAGAACTTAGGATAGCTCAGTCGCTTTGTTGTTGTTCAGTCGTTCAGTCGTGTCCGACTCTTCGTGACCCCATGGACCAGAGCACGCCAGACACGCCTGTCTTCCGCTGCCTCCCACAGTTTGGCCAAACTCATGCTAGTTGCTTCAAGAACAGTGTCCAACCATCTCGTCCTCTGTCGTCCCCTTCTCCTTGTGCCCTCCATCTTTCCCAACATCAGGGTCTTTTCCAGGGAGTCTTCTCTTCTCATGAGGTGGCCAAAGTACTGGAGCCTCAACTTCAGGATCTGTCCTCCCAGTGAGCACTCAGGGCTGATTTCTTTAAGGATCGATAGGTTTGATCTTCTTGCAGTTAGAGATGCAATGCACGCATGCCCCCCCCAATAGTTTGCAGGAACCAGGGCCGGATTTACGTATAAAGTCAACAAGCTATAGCTTAGGGCCCCACTCTCTTGGGGGCCCCACAAAAATTTAAAAGGAAAAAAACCCCTAGATGTACATTTCCAAAATATAAGATGAAAACAAACAAGCAAAATAAAACCTACATACAGAAACAGTGTTTTGTGTTGTGTAGGCTCCTATGATGTAAGTAATGGGCCCCGCCTGCTAGCCTGCTCCCTAAAATATCACTGGTTTGCTCCTTTCTATATACAATGGTACCTTGGTGCTCAAACTTAATCCGTTCCGGAAGTCCGTTCCAAAACCAAAGTGTTCCAAAACCAAGGTGCACTTTCCCATAGAAAGTCATGCAAAATGGATTAATCCATTCCAGACTTCTAAAATCAACCCCTACAACAGAAATTTAACACGAATTCTACTATCTAATCAGACCATTGATCCATAAAACGAAAGCAATAATCAATGTAAAAGGTAAAGGTATCCCTGACCGTTAGGTCCAGTCACGGACGACTCTGGAGTTGCAGCGCTCATCTCACTTTACTGGCTGAGGGAGCCGGCGTTTGTCCGCAGACAACTTCCGGGTCATGTGGCCAGCATGACTAAACCGCTTCTGGCGAACCAGAGCAGCGCACGGAAACGCCGTTCACCTTCCTGCTGCAGCGGTACCTATTTATCTACTTGCACTTCAACCCCCAATGCTATATCCAATTATGGATTGTTTTAATTTGTTCTCTGGTTTTTGGCTGTAATAAAGGTATTTGTATTTTGTATGAAATGAGTGAAATGTATAAAACTGGAAAGCACACAAAAAGAAAAAAGAATTTTGTCAGCAGGAGTTCCTGTTCTGAGATGGAAGAGGGAGGTGAGCAGAGAGAGAGAAACAGAGAGAGAGAGAGAGAGAGAGAGGGAGGGAGAGGGAGAGAAAGGGAAAGAATTTGGACCAGGGTTGTGTCTGCCTCAATGAGACAGAAATATACGGTAAGTCTCGTGTTGCATTCAAGAGCCCTGGTGATTTCCAGGAGCCAGTTATGTGCTAATCTTGGAGGCCGCAGATGAGGAAACTTAAGTCGGCAGTTCTGCTTGCTAAGGACTTTGGGGCAAATGCCAGCGCCTCATTTAGGAAGAAGAAGAGGAAGAAGAATTTGGATATGTTATCCCGCTTTATCACTACCCGAAGGAGTCTCAAAGCGGCTCACATTCTCCTTTCCCTTCCTCCCCCACAACAAACACTCTGTGAGGTGAGTGGGGCTGAGAGACTTCAGAGAAGTGTGACTAGCCCAAGGTCACCCAACAGCTGCATGTGGAGGAGCGGAGACGCGAACCCGGTTCCCCAGATTACGAGTCCACCACTCTTAACCACTACACCGCACTGGAGAGGAAGCAGGAGGTTCCTCAAGCACCAGGGACCTAGATTGTGGATGGCAGAATTTCTTTGTTATTGCCTGCATATTGCAAATGCTTTTCATCGCTGCTGTTGGGAAGCAGGGTGCGTGTTTTCGTTTTTCCCAATGTGCTGCGTGGAACATTAATGGATTTTATCTTTCCGCTCTCCTTCCCTATGGCCCAGCGCATACAAATTCTCTTCAACGAAAGTTACTCTACTCAGCACGACTGTGCTCCAAAACATTAGAAGGCCGCCAGCTTTGGCAGAGCTGGTTTTAAGGTAAGGCAGGAAGTGCCCAGTGCCAGATTTTTGTATGCACTATACAAGCTATAGCTTAGGGCTCCACTCGCTTGGGGGACCCCAAAAAATTTAAAGGGGAAAAAACTGGATGTACATTTCTAAAAATAAGATAAAAAACAAATAAAATAAAACCTACATACAGCAACAGTGATTTGTGTTGTGTAGGCTCCTATCATGTAAGGAATGGGCCCCGCCTGCTAGCCTGCTCCCTAAAATATCACAGGTTTGCTCATTTCTATATATAGGGTGCCTACATTCTGCATGTGCAAATGGCTTTAGATACACATGAGGTCCATAAATTACCATATAGCATATATTCAACACAAAAACAGCAGCATTTTGTTGTTGACAAAGGACAGCTGGACATATAAAGGGCCCCATTACCTTCAGTAGCTTAGGGCCTCATCAAACCTAAATACGGCCCTGGCAGTGCCGTATTTTAAAGAGGACACATTTGCCGACTTCTGCTTTTAACTATGGATCACTATGTCGACTCTCATTTTACCTACCCATTTAAAAGAGGACGTGTCCTGGAAAAAGAGGATAAATGGCAACCAAGTAGCCAAACAGAGGAAAGAGCTGGCTATGAGGGAACTTGATTTATATACTCTTCTATTTAGGGCATAATGGACTGCAAGAAGATCAAACCTATCCATTCTGAAGGAAATCAGCCCTGAGTGCTCACTGGAAGGACAGATCCTGAAGCTGAGGCTCCAAGACTTTGGCCACCTCATGAGAAGAGAAGACTCCCCGGAAAAGACCCTGATGTTGGGAAAGATGAGGGGCACAAGGAGAAGGGGACGACAGAGGACGAGATGGTTGGACGGTGTTCTCGAAGCTACCAACATGAGTCTGACCAAACTGCGGGAGGCAGTGGAAGACAGGAGTGCCTGGCGTGCTCTGGTCCATGGGGTCACGAAGAGAGTCGGACACGACTAAACAACAAGAAGGCAATTTTGGGACGCATCTGCTTTGCTTTTGCTTTTTTTACTGCGGGCGGCGCTGACAATTATGCATCTGTTTTTATCCCCTTTTCAGTTTCCCCCAGGTCCTGAAACAGAGCCTTTGTGTGATCCTCAAAATCGGAGCTTTGTGGAATCAGAGCAAAATATCCAGGAGAGCTGCTAACGTTTCAGACTTCTAAAGATATGGAGAGGAACAAAGGCAGCTAATTTACCTCCTTTCTGAAACTCTTTAAGATTTGGCTGCCCCTCGCCAGTCAGGGGTGGTTACCTATTTTGCAGCTTTCCTACTTGCTGCTGGGAAGAGCTGCATTTTGCAAATAGAGTCTAATCCAGGCTCTCTCTCTCTCTCTTTCAGCTTATATAACTGTTCAGGGCGTTCGATCTTTTACAGTTGCGGGTGCTCCAGCTTCCACCCTAGAACAGCAAACCAGCTTTCTAATTAAGTACATGCTCAACAAGGCTGGCAATTACACACAGATAAGCAGATGAGTCAAATTAGCTGTCTGCCTTGTGGGCCTGGAGCCACACACACACACACACACACACACACACAGAGAGAGAGAGAGAGAGAGAGAGAGAGAGAGAGAGAGAGAGAGAGAGACTCCAGAGCTGGTGTGTTGTGCAACTGCTAGTCTGAACGATTCTTTTTATAGGGTAGGGGGTGCTGGGTTTATGGAACCAAGAGGGTCCCCCCAAAAGTTTGGGAAGCTCTGTGTTTGTATATATACTGATCGTTCCTTCTAATTTGTTTAGGGGTACATGTCAAAGGAGGGATGCGGGTGGCGCTGTGGTCTAAACCACAGAGCCCAGGGCTTGCCGATCAGAAGGTTGGCGGTTCGAATCCCCGCGACGGGGTGAGCTCCCTTTGCTTGGTCCCTGCTCCTGCCAACCTAGCAGTTCGAAAACAGGTCAAAGTGCAAGTAGATAGAATAGGTACCGCTTCGGCGGGAAGGTAAACGGCGTTTCCGTGCACTGCTCTGGTTCGCCAGAAGCGGCTTTGTCATGCTGGCCACATGACCCGGAAGCTGTACGCCGGCTCCCTCAGCCAGTAAAGCGAGATGAGTGCCTCAACCCCAGAGTCGGGGTCCCTTTACATGTCAAAGGACTACAGACATTTATTCTACATTCATCCTTTTCTTTAACCCACTCGAAATGTGTAAACCCCAATTCCCCATATGCCCTTTAAAACCCCCGCTGCCAGACTCACCCCAGACTATCTTTGTCCCTCCCTTATTCATTGCAGAAGACCTTTCCTGGAAAGAGGAGCCCCCTTCCCCTTGGGATGCACACGCTCTTGGGCTGCCCAGTCTCGTGTCCTATAAAAGGCTGGGATTATACACCCGCCTGCTGCAGATTTTGACCCCCTGTGACCTGCCAGACTTTGCCGAGGTAAACCCCAGTCAGCTGATGTATCTCTGCACACTCATTAAAGGAATTATGTTCTGCTGACATTCAGTCGGTGGCTGGAGAGAGAGAGAGAGAGAGAGAGAGAGAGAGAGAGAGAGAGAGAGAGAATGAGAATGGGGAATTCAGAGAGGTGGAGTAGAGGCAGTGGAAACAGCAGGATTGCTTTTATGTAAGCAGGAATTAAAAATGTTTTTTTCAGAAAGCACAGAAAGGATAAGACATTCCCCGCATGTTTCCTGTTTTACCTGGTGATCTGATCCCTAATAAAGCAGTGTTTAAATCCCTGAATGGTTTTTGTTTCCCTCTTTATTTATTTTTGGTTGACTCCGAACCGCAATCAAGTGATGATGTCTTTGATCCACGTTGTGTTTTTTTAATCTGCCAGACATGCACAGGGGTGTAGTGGGAAATGCTGGGTGTTCTTTGTGGCAGCCTCTGCAGTGCTGCTTCTGAAGGCCCGACCTATTTATTTGAGCATCCTGGTTTGCTTGCACCATGTTTCCTGGGAGGTTAAACCAGGGCTTGTTCCAGCTGAGTTCTGCAATGAGGCAGAGGAGGAGGAAATTGGCGGCCAGTGCGCAGGAGCGGAGCGAGGGGGGAGCGTAGGGGGCGGGCTGCCCCGTGTTCCAGGGGAGGGGGGTGACACTTGGGCTGGCCCCGCCCTGCCCCGCCCCATCGGCGGGCCCTGGACGGGCCATGGGGTGGAGCGGCCTCACCCTGCAGCCTGCTCTCAAACCTGATCGGCAGCCTGTGAGCAGGCTGCGGGGCGAGGCTGCTCCGCCCCATGGCCCGTTCGGGTCTTGCCCGGCGCCGGGCAAGCCCCGAACGGGCCACTTTATTTTTCCAACTAGCTTAAACCCATTTCATTATTTCTTTAGCCTCTTCTTCTATCTTGACTTTGCTCTCCTTTCACTCTAATCATTTTCTGGATTCACTCAATACCTGTCAAAAGTTCTACTTTCCCCACATAGATTGTGATGTATTCCTTAAAGATAGCCCACTCCTTCTTCACCTTTTGCAACATTTCAGGTTGAGGGAGCCAACGAGCTGAGCTGATTCTGCAACAACTGACAGGAGCCCCTGAGGGTCACGCTCTCTCTTCCTCTGCCCTCCCCACCGCTCCATCCTCCAACCACCAGCCAGCTTTCAGACTCCCAACTCCCACCAGCCACCAGCCAATGCACCCGGGGCGGACTTTGGTAATCTTCTGTGCTCTGGCGAGCCCCAAATTCAGCACCCCCGAATTGATCTCCTCAATTTTGTGCTCCCTTGCCTCGCTGCCCTGTGTGTGTGTGTGGGGTGGGTGTGTGAACCGCCCGCACTTTCCCAAATCCGTCTCTGAGCCCAGGAAAGCTGCCCCGGGAAGGACTGCTGCTTCATTCCACATGGCTGGTTTTCGACGCCCTGGAAACGGGTGTCAGTTCTGAGCAAGCAGCCCAGTGACACAAAGGCCATCGCTTGACAGATCCGCTGCCCGCCTACTGACAGCCAGGAGAGAACCAGCAAGGGCTATCGCCGATGAATTTGACAGGTTCGTGCTGTCAAAGCCGAGGCAAGCTTGCTTTTTAAAATGCCTGGTAAAGGGGTCCAGATCAGAAAAAGGAAAAGGGAATTGAAATCTTTCACAGAATACTAGAATTGTAGAGTTGGAAGGGGCACTCAGGGTCATCTAGTCCAACCCCCTTCAATGCAGGAATGTCAACTAAAGCATCCAGGACAGATGGCCATGGCATCTTCCATGAATATAGTCTTAACAGTGAGTCCGTAAGTGACTGTGGAGGCCAATTCCGGATCAACACATCTTTCCACAGTGGGGACATTGGTTTCTAGGCTGGAGTTGATCAAGGTGTGGATTTGCCAGCATGCCTTCCTCGTAGCACGTTTCTCCCTTGCGTCCTGAGTTTGAGTGTCTTCAAAGCCCATGACACCTTTGGTAAAGGCTGTTCTCCAACTGGAGCGCTCACAGGCCAGTGTTTCCCAGTTGTCGGTGTTTGTACTACATTTTTTTTAGATTTGCCTAGAGAGAGTCTTTAAACCTCTTTTGTTGACCACCAGCATTACGCTTAGTTACTTTGGAAAACGACAATCAGGCATCAACACAACATGACCAGTCCAATGAAGTTGATGTTGAAGAATCATTGCTTCAACACGGGTGATCTTTGCTTCTTCCAGTACACTGGCATTAGTTCACCTGTCTTCCCAAGTGATGTGTGTCACAACATTGACAAAGGGACGTCATTAGGCTAGCAGCATTCCCATTGAAATGCATGATGAAATCGCAGAATTCATTATGTGAAAGGTTGGACTGGATGAATCCCAAGCCAGAATTAAGATTGCCGGAAGAAATATCAACAACCTCAGATACGCTGATGACACAACCTTGATGGCAGAAAGTGAGGAGGAATTAAAGAACCTTTTAACGAGGGTGAAAGAGGAGAGCGCAAAATATGGTCTGAAGCTCAACATCAAAAAAACTAAGATCATGGCCACTGGTCCCATCACCTCCTGGCAAATAGAAGGGGAAGAAATGGAGGCAGTGAGAGATTTTACTTTCTTGGGCTCCATGATCACTGCAGATGGTGACAGCAGCCACGAAATTAGAAGACGCCTGCTTCTTGGGAGAAAAGCAATGACAAACCTAGACAGCATCTTAAAAAGCAGAGACATCACCTTGCCGACAAAGGTCCGTATAGTTAAAGCTATGGTTTTCCCAGTAGTAATGTATGGAAGTGAGAGCTGGACCATCAAGAAGGCTGATCGGCAAAGAATTGATGCTTTTGAATTATGGTGCTGGAGGAGACTCTTGAGAGTCCTGTGGACTGCAAGAAGATCAAACCTATCCATTCTGAAGGAAATCATCCCTGAGTGCTCACTAGAAGGACAGATCCTGAAGTTGAGGCTCCAATACTTTGGCCACCTCATGAGAAGAGAAGACTCCCCGGAAAAGACCCTGATGTTGGGAAAGATGGAGGGCACAAGGAGAAGGGGGCGACAGAGGATGAGATGGTTGGACAGTGTTCTCGAAGATACCAACAGGAATCTGACCAAACTGCGGGAGGCAGTGGAAGACAGGAGTGCCTGGCGTGCTCTGGTCCATGGGGTCACGAAGAGTCGGACACGACTGAACGACTGAACAAAACAAACCAAAAAATGCCCATTGCTTTTTATCATGTCACCTCTTCCTTGCCTTTTCTCTAGACTAAGAAGTCCCCAATACTGCAGTGCAACTTTTCTTCACACCCCCCAGCTCTGCTTGCTGGGGCTGATGGGAGTCGTAGTACAAAAATTTCTGGAGGGTGCCTGGTTGAGGACGGCTTCCTTTAAGCCGTGGGGACTCGGGGGTGGCAGCTGAGTCACACGCGACACCAGCAAATTCCTCACTTTGGCTCCCGGAGGCTTGTGACCTCTCGGCTTAATTTTTGATGTTTCTGAATTAAGCCAGCATGGCAAGTTGAGAAAATGCAATTAGCAAATGCGAGAGAGAACTTGTGGCTTGACACTCTTCAGGTCTGTTCAGGATCAAACAGCTTCAAGCCCGGAAGGGAAGAGGCTGCAGCTCAACGACAGAGCTGTGCTTTGCATGGATGAGTTTCCGGGTTCAATTCTATTAATAAACAGGCAGCAATTATTATTATTATTATTATTATTATTATTATTATTATTATTATTATTAAAATATATCCATTATTATATTATTAATACCAAAACTTACAAAAAAATTAGACGACATACACATGCAAATGTCTTTTTCAAAGATTGTGTGTGAGGCTTCACAAGTGCTGTTTTATTCATATTATTACAATTCTTTTCGTTTCTTTCTTTCTCATGCTCCTTTTTTAATACCTGTGCAATCAGGGCAACTTCAAAGGGCCTACTCATTCCCAGCATATAGAGGTAACCATGGGGGAATGCTCTGCCACCCTATTATTAAAGGTTCCCAGCTAGAAAAAAAGCACAGGGAAATCGCATTCATTCAACAGAGCACTCAGAACACACATATCTCATGATACGTCTCCAAGCCTGCTTGCAAATAGCATCTTTCGTCTGCCCGCCGGACCATCAGATGCGTCTTGCAAAAAAACAGAACGGGTCTGTGAAGCAGGCAAGACAAAACATGCCGTTTAGGTTTCCTTCCTTCACAGCTTTTGTAATCTGCCACCTTAAAAGGTAAAGGGACCCCTGACCATCAGGTCCAGTGGTGTCCGACTCTGGGGTTGCGGCGCTCATCTCGCTCTATAGGCCGAGGGAGCCGGCGTTTGTCCGCAGACAGCTTCCGGGTCATGTGGCCAGCATGACTAAGCCGCTTCTGGCGAACCAGAGCAGCGCATGGAAACACCGTTTACCTTCCCACCTATTTATCTACTTGCACTTTGATGTGCTTTCGAACTGCTAGGTGGGCAGGAGCTGGGACCGAACAACGGGAGCTCACCCCGTGGCAGGGATTCGAACCGCCGACCTTCTGATCAGCGAGCCCTAGACTCTGTGGTTTAACCCACAGCGCCATCTGCTACCTTACAGGCCAATTAAAGTTTCCAGGATGATGGACCGTCTTGGTGTCATGCAGCCTTCCCCCATGCTGACGTCGTTGGACTACAACTCCCATCATCCCCAGCCAACCGGGTCCATGCTAAGGGATGATGGGAGTTGTAGTCCAACACCTGGAGATCCATGGGTACCACATCTCTGGTGTAGGCAGTACTGAGTTAGATGGACCAGTGGTCTGACTTGGTCTAAAGGCAGCGTCCTGCGTCCCTGGAGATGCCGGGATTTGACCGCGGAGACTTCTGCATTCCAAGCAAGTGTTCTGCAACTGAGTGGTGGGCTTTCCTGAGACACCGCAAGTACACTGCAAGTCAGAACTATTTTAATATTTGACATGCTGGAAGGAAGGGTGGACCTGCAGCATTTCCTTTATTCGTGCACCATCTAGTTTTTTTTTGCTCCTGTAATTATTGTCCTATTTTATTTTCTTGGAGAGGGCAAAATACCCCACTGATGGGTTAATGTGCCTTTTTTTAAAAAAACCAAAACCTGCAATTAATGGATTCTTTGCGGGAACAGCTTGCAGCCCTTAAAAACCAGCAGATCCAAGAAAGTCCATGCCACCTGTTGAGGCCAAATTTATGTCACTTAAGTCAGGGTGTTCCCTGGTATTTGGTCACAAGGTACGGATTGCAAAAGGGACATAGCTTTTTGAACATGAGCTAATGTCTAGCAGAAACCAAGGAGTTGCGACATGCTTTCTGCCGTTTGTGCAAAAGCCAGTAACTGCTGGCTAACTGCACTGGGCAAAAGCATGACAACGACGAGGAAGTAAACAAGAGGAAGCGTGGAAGCAGGGCTTAGATTGGACGCACGGGCAAGAGTGGAACAGAGCAGCCAAGAGACGGGCAGATGAATCAGAAACTCCTCCCTTCAGATCTTGTCTCTGCCATGAGGCACTAAAATCCACTGACTGATGAACTGAAAAAAGGTGTTGAAAAACACCTTCAAAAAGAAACCAGAAGCCTTTTTACTGGGCATCCTAGGCCAAGAAATTCCGAAAGGTGATAGAACTGTATTTATGTATGCTACAACAGCAGCTAGAATTTTGATAGCTGAAAACTGGAAGACAGAAGAGCTACCAACAATTGAAGAATGGCAGATGAAAATGATGGATTATATGGAGCTCGCTGAGATGACCGGGAAACTTCGTGACCAGAGGGTACGACGCAGTGGAAGAAGAATGGAAGAAATTTAAACTGTATTTTAAAAATTAGTGTATGATTGACAAAGCGTGTTCTCTTTCCTGGAGAGCACGTGTTGCGGTGGGGGCCAGAAAGACACCCCTCTGTTGTTGGGCGGGTTAGGATAGATGGTCTCTTGTAATTGGGTCCAGGGTGTAGTTGGGGAGATTTGAATGTAGCAATTTATTGATTGACAGGCCAGGGTCTATATATTGTTTTGCACGCTGCTCATTTCCCCCCTCTTCGCTGCGTGCATCGGATCTCCCGCCCTCCCTTCCCTTTTTACTAGGCCTCTGTGTATGACCTTGCTATGCTTGTCATGGGGTCGTCTGCTTTGGGGCAGGGGCCTGGTAGGAATTTTTTCCATTTGGCTGATTGGATGGTGCCATTTGGGTTTTCGCCTACTGCGTAGCAATTAGTCACAACTTGTAAGGTTGGCGGTTAGGCATTGGTTTCGTGTTCGTTGCTGGAGGGGTCAGAATTGACGGCTGCCCCTCCAATGCTGCTGCTGCGCGGGGAATTCCGTTAAAGGAATCCAGGGGCTCGCTATGCTTTTGTCTGTATCCCCCAGCTGGGGGCCAGGGCCACGCAAGAGCCCCTCGGAACATTTGGGGAGAAGCGAGGACCAGACCCCCGGCTCCAATTCTCTCCCCAAATTGGGTTTTCCCCTTACTGACAAATGTCAGTTCTGTCCCTAGAGTGACAGATAGTCCGAACCAATGCCTAAGCAACCACTCACGCAATTTGTATTTTAATAAAGTTGTGGCCAAATTAATGCCAAAAACCTTAAACTTAAATTCATGTCTGAAGTGTGTATTATTTGAGGGGTGGTCTGGGGACCTCAACACGCAAAGGCTCTTCTCCAACTGGAGCACTTGCAGGCCAGTGTTTCCCAGTTGTCAGTGGCCATACTACATTTTTTTAGATTTGCCTTGAGAGAGTCTTTAAACCTCCTTTGTAGACCACCAGTGTTAAGCTTTCCATTTTTAAGTTAGGAATAGAGTAGTTGCTTTGGAAGACGATCATCAGGCATCCGCACAACATGACCAGTCCAATGAAGTTGACGTTGAAGAATCATTGCTTCAACACTGGTGATCTTTGCTTCTTCCAGTACACTGGCATTAGTTTGCCTGTCTTCCCAAGTGATGTGTAAATTTTTTGGGAGACACCGTTGATGGAATCTTTTGAGGAGATGGCGTTTACAAGTGGTCCACGTTTCACAAGCATGCATTAAGGTTGATAGTACCATAGCTTTGTAAACAAGCATTTTGGTTTCCCTGCGAATGTCCCGGCCATAGTGCGTTAGTCCTGGATGTATACTGGAGCATCTGCATGCCATTCTGTTTTGTTTGTTGTTCTGTGGTGCTTCCCCAGTGGAGGGGAATTCTTGCGCTATAGCACATCAATAACAGCAGCAAAGGAACAAGCGCAGAATATTTGTCATAGAAAAAGTGGCAGGATTTCAGCAGGAAGAAGAAGAAGAAGAAGAAGAAGAGGAGGAGGAGGAGGAGGAGGAGTTTGGATTTGATATCCCACTTTATCACTACCTGAACGAGTGTCAAAGCGGCTAACACTCTCCTTTCCCTTCCTTCCCCCAACATGCACACGAAAGCTCATACCAAGTATAAACTTAGTTGGTCTCTAAGGTGCTACTGGAAGGATTTTTTTTAATTTTTAATTTTGTTTTGACTATGGCAGACCAAGACGGCTACCTGCCTGTAACTCCCCCACAACAAACACTCTGTGAGGTGAGTGGGGCTGAGAGACTTCAGAGAAGTGTGACTAGCCCAAGGCCACCCAGCAGCTGCATGTGGAAGAGCGAGGACGCGAACCCGGTTCACCAGATTACGAGTCTACCACTCTTAACCACTACACCACACTGGCTCTCAGGAACGCCGCCAGGAATGCATGGATTGAGAACAAAGCAGTGTGTCTGCCCCTAAACGTTTGCAGGCGCAAACAGTATTTGAAGTGGGATCGTGTATAACCGCTCCAACGCCCTCAAGAGTGCAAATCATAACCGCACAATAAAAAAGACTTTTATATGCACAAAGATGTAAAAGACTCATCTGTACCAACAATGGAGGAATGACTGTTAAAATTATTGGACTTAGCCGAGATGGAGAAATGGACATGTTTAAGCAGAGAAAAGTCATTGTTAACACTTACTGAAGATTAGAAACCTCTTACCGACTTTTTGCATGAAAAAGAAAATGAATTAAGGACATTTGGGCTTGAAGATGATGTTGGTTTATAGAAAGTGGTTTTGATAGGTGTAATATTGGAGTGGATGCGTTGAATAACGTTTATAAATAGCTGATAGAAAATGAATTAGGTCTTTATTTTCCTTCTTTTATTTTCTCTTTCTTTCTTCGCTTTCCTGTCAATCTCTCTCTCCTCCTTACTAGCTTTCTCTCTTTTTCTAGTTTGTGCTTTTATCTAGATTAACATCTTACTTTTGATTAAAAATATATTTTATAATAATTTCTGCATACCTATTTCTAAATTCCAATAAAACCTATTTTTTTGAAAAAGAGTGCAAATCATAACCACACATGGATGTTTGGATGGGTCCTAATCCTGGCCCAAGATATTGTCTGTGCACATGTAGTGGAAGAAAGAGCTGCTGTCTTTTATTTATTTACCATTATTTATTTCATGAAATCTATGCACTGCTTGTTTGCAAAAAGACTCAAAGCGGTGTACAAAAGGTTGTGGTTGTTGTTTTTTTTGTAGCCACGGAGCTTGTGCCTTTGGTAAACATTGGTTTGCCAGGCAGCCACCCACAGGTGACAATGCCTCTTAACAGGCATATTTTGTTCCGTTGTTCAGTCGTGTCTGACTCTTCGTGACCACATGGACCAGAGCACGCCAGGCACCCCTATCCTCCACTGCCTCCCGCAGTTTGGCCAAACTCATGTTAGTCGCTTCGAGAACACTGTCCAACCATCTCGCCCTCTGTCGTCCCCTTCTCCTTGTGCCCTCCATCTTTCCCAACATCAGGGTCTTTTCCAGGGAGTCTTCTCTTCTCATGAGGTGGCCAAAGTCTTGGAGCCTCAACTTCAGGATCTGTCCTTCTAGTGAGCACTCAGGGCTGATTTCTTTAAGGATGGATAAGTTTGATCTTTTTGCAGTCCATGGGACTCTCAAGAGTCTCCACCAGCACCATAATTCAAAAGCATCAATTCTTTGGCGATCAGTCTTCTTTATGGTCCAACAGGCATATTACTGAACAGAAAAATTGTTGAGTTTTGGCCAAAGTTGTTGAGCTATTTCTGAGGGAAATCGGCATAAATGACACTGGAGACATGGCTTGCCATACGTACGGATTTCCCCGGACATTTCGCTTGCGGCTGCAGTATTAAGGACGTCCAGCAACCCTATCTTCTGCTGATTTCTGAAGATGAAGGTCTTGCTGAAGGCACAAGGACAGGAAAGTGTCCCCGCACACCGCTCTCGTCTGCTCCTTGCATGCATGCTCAGGTTTCCCTGTTTATGTCCCAACCAACAGACCAACCTTGCTTTGTTTGCAAAGATCCGGAATTGCTGATTGAGGTGGCTAGGAATGAAACCCGACTCGATGGCAAAGCAAATGCCATTAAACATTTAGAAAGGAGATGGCGCAGTTTCTCCCTGCCCTGCCAAGGTAGGCAATTCCTCTCCCATCCAGGGTTGAGATCAGTTTAGAAGACAGAGCCTGTGCCGTTTATATTTAATTGCTCAGAATTTGCTTTGAAATTGCAGAGGGCTTGAAGGATTTAATTGGCAGGGCCCAGTAAAAGTGGATGTTTACTCCCTAGGAAAAAACAGCTTAACCCCCTCTTTAATTCCAAAGCGAAATTATATATTTTTTTCCGAGTGAGAAATGTTTACCGCAAGCCTCGCTGTTTATGTGACCGAGGAAATCCATAATTGGAAATTGCTGAGACAAGGCTGGTCATCCTGAATTTTTGCAAATCTCTGTGTGTATGGAGAAGGAATTTCTAAAACACTACCGGTATCTCAGGTGAGGATGAGAGCCACAACCCCATAGTCGCCTTTGACTGGAGTTAACCATCCAGGGGTCATTTACCTTTTTCCAAGGACAGTCCTGGAATTACAAAAACCATCCCGGCTCCTGATTTGATTTGATCCTGGTATAATAAATTAATAATAAATTTACAATACAATACAACACCTTTATTGGCATAAAATGATTTCCCAGTTTAGCACTGTGACTAAATAAATAAAGTCTGCACCTCGACATTTATTTTCTTTTTTCTTTTTAATTCCTTTAATTTCATGTCTTACATAATCAAAAAAAAGTTACATTAAAAGTTGCATTAACAAAACAAACATTGTAGCTACATCCAATTTACCTTCAGTTCCCTTTCCCCCCTCCCTCACAGATTACCCCCCCCCCCGTTGCTTCTCAACCTACCCATTACAGCATTTATATCGTTCTTCATTCTGACTGCATGCCCTTATATCTGCTTTGTTTCTTCTTTATCCCATTTATTTGAGCCTTTACAATTCTGCCAAGAGACCGGCTTTTTCGATATGTAATTTGATGTAATCCTTAAAACTGTTCTTAACCTGAAGCACCACTTTAGCTAATGGGACCTCCCGCTGCCGCTGCGCCACAAGAGCACGATTTCAGTTCTTATCCTGAAGCAAAGTTCTTAAGCTGATGCATTATTTCTGGGCTAGCGGAGCCTGTAACCTGAAGCGTCTGTAACCCGAGGTACCACTGTACCTCGGGTTAAGAACTTTCCTTCAGGATGAGAACAGAAATCGTGTGGCGGCGGCGGCAGCGGGAGGCCCCATTAGCTAAAGTGGTACCTCAGGTTAAGAACAGTTTCAGGTTAAGAACGGACCTCCGGAATGAATTAAGTACATAACCCGAGATACCACTGTACATTTTTGGAGGCTTTGGGCCCTGTGTCCTGTTGCTGAAATACTGGTGGCAGGGGGGATGGGACAAAAATGGTGTGTGTGGGTGTGTGTCAAGAAGGGTCAGTTGGTGGGGAGTGAGAAATTTCCCTATTTTCATCTGAGGAATGTTTGGAGGACATGTGACTTCTCTCCAGCCAGGCAGAATGTGGTACATGTGATGTTTCGCCTCGCCTGGAAACTCCCTTCACCGCTGCTGGTTTTCAGTCTTCAAAACCGTTTCTTTAGCTTATTATTGCTTTATGGGCTTCTCCCCAGAAAGATGTACAGAAATGAAGGCCAATCGTACCTCCGGCTTAGAGTTGTCAACTTTCCTTATCGACTGCTCCTGTGCCTTTTGACAGCAGCGTAGAAGTTAAGCAAGCAAACCTTTGCCCTTCCTTCCTTCCTTCCTTCCTTCTTCATAGCCAAGTAAGATTGTCTTCCATAAACATGGTTTTAACAATTAGTCCAGAAATGACTGTGGAGGCCAATTCTGGATCCACACGTCCTTCCACAGTGGGGACATAGGTTTCTCGGTGGGAGCTGATCATGGTGAGGGTTTGCCAAGCGTGCCTTCCTCTTAGCACGTTTCTCCCTTGCGTCCTGAGTTCGAGTGTCTTCAAAGCCCATGACACCTTTGGTAAAGGCTGTTCTCCAACTGGAGCACTCGCAGCAGGGGCGGAGGAAGCCTCTTGGCCGCCCAGGGGTGGCACCTCCTTGGGGGCGGGGCATTGCAACGCGTGCATCACAACTCACGTCGGATGGGCTGTGCATACACAGAAATGCTCCACATGCGCAGTCCATCCGGCCCGGCACTTCCGCTCCCGTGGTGACCAGGTGACCCGCCGAACAGGCGGCGGGTCGTGGGGCTGCCCTGTCCGTGCTGCTTTACAGACGGGGCGGCCCTGCAGGCCACTGCTCGCTCGGTGGCTCACTCAGTCGCTGCGGGAGTAGCGGCGCCGACTCGGATGCACTGCGCACACCTGGAATTTCCGGGCATGCGCAGTGCATCCAGCCCCGTGCTCCCACGGTGACAGGGGAGCCGCCGGGTGAGCGGTGGCTCGTGGGGCTGCCCCGTCCGTCCATGGAGCACCACAGACGGGGCACCGGGTGGCAGGGAGTGGCGGGAGGGGCCGCCGAGTGTCGCCCCCCTCCCCTGGAACCTGGGGCGCCCCACCCCCATCGCCCCTCCCTTGCTGGCTCGCAGGCAATCACCTTGTCATGGTGAGTGAAGCTTTTGCCCTTTACTTCTCTCGCTGCTGAGGAAACTGTCAATAGCTTAATTACTTAATTAGTTAATTACTTAATTGATTACTTTAATTACTTAATTACTCAATTAATTACTTAATTAGAGAGCCAGTGTGGTGTAGTGGTTAAGAGTGGTAGACTCGTAATCTGGTGAACCGGGTTCGCGTCTCCGCTCCTCCACACGCAGCTGCTGGGTGACCTTGGGCTAGTCACGCTTCTCTGAAGTCTCTCAGCCCCACTCACCTCACAGAGGAAGGGAAAGGAGAATGTTAGCCGCTTTGAGACTCCTTCGGGTAGTGATAAAGCGGGATATCAAATCCAAACTCTTCTTCTTCTACTGCATCACACAGCTGTTCCCAGGACCCAGGGGAAAAAAAAAAAAAACGTTGGCAGTCGCACACGTCCCATTTGGAAGGTGTAAGAAGGAAGGAGCGTTTTTTGATGAGCACGGCTGGAACTATAAGCCAATAGTGCCACTGGGATGTGCTTGGTAACATGGAAGATACCTATGTAGCTTGTCCCACTAACTGCATTTGGGTTCAGTTCCCAGTTATTGGTGTTTCCACTCTGGTTCTCCAATGGCTTTGAAACACTTCGGCTGCATCTCTCCGTTTACAGCTGCGCTGTAACTCCTGTAAATATTTAACTTGGGCAAAAAAGACAAGACAAAAGAAAAAAAAAAACATGGGAGAGGAGAACAGCTCCTCTGCTTTAAAGAAAGCAATAGGCTTAGCTGCTCTCCTTAGCCGCGAGGACTAAAACCTCGGCGTATTTGGACCGACGGAATACCAGATTGCAGGAGGGGATGTTTTCCCGACCCTGGAAGCAGCCAGCCAGTACGACAGACACCAACAGACACGGTAGATACTTTCCCAGTATTAATCAATAATGGCTTAAGAGCTTGTTATTCATTAAAACCTGGACGTCATGCTCCCGGGCATCAATCCATCCCTTTCATAGGCCTCTCTTTACAGTCTCATTCTTGATAAGTGATCTCTTGGGTTAATATGTTTTCTTGTTCCCAAGGGAGTCACGGAGCCTGTGCATTCTCCCTTCCCGTATCTTATTCGCAGGCCGTTCGGATGGAGTGACTCTCCCACCAACACGCTACTGACTCGGACCTTGTTTGCTGAACAAAAGGCCTCTTATTCCACCGCCAGATCACATTCCTGCTTATCGCGGTGCCATGCTCTCCTCGGCCAAGAGTCCTGGAGCTGGGCTTGCCTGGCGATGGCACGATACTTCAGGTTGGTCCGTCGTACAAACTCAGGCCTGTTGGAAGTCCGGTGGATAAAATTTCTTCTTCTTTTTTTGCCGTATCATTTTTATTCATTTTACAATACTTTTCATAACAATTTCTCCTCTCATATTGTACATTTTGGCTTCTTAAGGCCGTGACTCCCTTCAAACCTTCCTTATGATTTTCTGTTTTTCATTGCCGATTTCTGCATTTTCACTATTTAACCATTGCTTTTAAGCTGTAACATCCAAAATATACAGGGGTACCCGTTCTGGGTTACAGTACGTAACCCGAAAAGGACGTAACCTGAATAATTTGTTCCGAAAAAACCTGAACACCCCCCCCCCAAAAACGTGAAAAACGCTCTGCGCATGCACAAATCGCGTTAGCGGAGTTTGTAACCCGAAAAGTACGCAACCCGGAGCGTACGCAACCCGAGGTACGACTGTCTCCTTAAAAATTCATCTCTACAATGATTTTTATATTTTTACTTACAAAACTTCTTGCAGTCCTACCAACAGTCTTTCAAATAATTTGTAAACTTAGTCCAATCTTTGATGCACTTCTGGTCCCGCTGTTCTCAGATTCTTCCTGTCATTTTAGCCAGTTCTTCATACTCTGTGCCGGTGGATAAAATTTCATGACTGGTGCAATTTGGGTTGCTGTCCCCCGCACACTTTTAAAATCTCTATCCTACTGTTCAGCAAGCTGGATCGCTGTTTTGATTTATTTATTAAATGCAGCTTGTATTTTTTTTTTAAAGATTCAGACAAACCACGGGGAACAGCAAGAGCAGCAATAATACTAATACTAATAATAATAATTAAAAGCAGCAATAAAGAAAACGGCGGGAGTGAGATAAATTATCCATGAAAACTTCTGGAAAATAAGATTGTCTTTACCGGCAGCCAGAATTGTACTGGCGAAAAACTGGAAATCTGTCAAAATACCAGAATTAGTAGAATGGAGAATAAAGATGTCTGAATTTGCAGTGATGGCACAATTAACAGCATCAGTCAGAGGATGTTCTAATCAAGCAATTAAGAAAGAGTGGGACTCTGTTAAGGAATACGTTGTGAGAGTGGGTGCTAAAGTTTGAAAATTAGAATCATAGAATCCTAGAGTTGGAAGAGACCACAAGGGCCATCCAGTCCAACCCCCTGCCAAGCAGGAAACACCATCAAAGCATTCCTGACAGATGGCTGTCAAGCCTCTGCTTAAAGACCTCCAAAGAAGGAGACTCCACCACACTCCTTGGCAGCAAATTCCACTGTCAGGAAGTTCTTCCTAATGTTTAGGTGGAATCTTCTTTCTTGCAGTTTGAATCCATTGCCCCCATGTCCGCTTCTCTGGAGCAGCAGAAAACAACCTTTCTCCCTCCTCTATATGACATCCTTTTATATATTTGAACATGGCTATCATGTCACCCCTTAACCTTCTCTTCTCCAGGCTAAACATACCCAGCTCCCTAAGCCGTTCCTCATAAGGCATCGTTTCCAGGCCTTTGACCATTTTGGTTGCCCTCCTCTGGACACGTTCCAGCTTGTCAGTATCCTTCTTGAACTGTGGTGCCCAGAACTGGACACAGTATTCCAGGTGAGATCTGACCAGAGCAGAATATAGTGGTACTATTACTTCCCTTGATCTAGACGCTATACTCCTATTGATGCAGCCCAGAATTGCATTGGCTTTTTTAGCTGCTGCATCACACTGTTGACTCATGTCAAGTTTGTGGTCTACCAAGACTCCTAGATCCTTTTCACATGTACTGCTTTCACACAAAGCTTCTGGCTATTGTTCTCCTATACAGCAGGTGATATCTGGTTTTCAGCTTTGTGATACAGCACTAGCTAAACATCACAATATACTGATGCACTGATATATCGCAATGGAAGGGAGTGGGTGGCGCTGTGGTCTAAACTACTGAGCCTCTTGGGCTTGCCGATCGGAAGGTTGGCAGTTCGAATCCCCGCGACGGGGTGAGCTCCCGTTGCTCAGTCCCAGCTCCTGCCAACCTAGCAGTTCGAAAGCACACCAGCGCAAGTAGATAAGTAGGTACCACTGCAGCGGGAAGGTAAACGGCGTTTCTTGTGCTCTGGTTTCCATCACGGTGTCCCGTTGTGCCAGAAGCAGTTTATTCCTGCTGGCCACATGACCTGGGAACCTGTCTGCGGACAAACGCTGGCTCCCTCGGCTAGAAAGCGAGATGAGCGCCGCAATCCCACCTTTGACTGGATTTGACCGTCCAGGGGTCCTTTACCTTTTTTTCCTATATCACAATGCCTGAAATATGGAGAAGGCCTTCTGCATGAAACTCAGGGCCATGGGTTCGAGGCCCTTGTTGCGCTAAAGATTCCTGCCTTGCAGGGGGCTGGACTAAATGACCCCTGGGGTCCCTTCCAACCCTACAATACGACGAATAATAAAATGGAAGAAAACACACATAGATATCGACAGCACGGACGTTGGCCTGGAGATTTTGCAGGGCAGGGTGTGTGCATTTTTTGCGGAGCGCCTCCTGGGCTCCCCCTGACACCTTGCGCAAGGGGATCTGCCGCTGCACATGGTGCGCTCCGGAGGCTGCGACGGCTGCTGAGCAAAGGAAGGCGGCCGAAGCGTTGATCCTATTATCCGCCTGCTGTCGCTGGAGAGAGCGACGGAAATTCCCCCATTGTGTCTGCGGTAATTGCTTTGCCTACAGTTGGTGCACCTTCAAAGGGAGCAGGCGGTCTGAACAGCCACAGGGTGCCTAAGCTGCAGGGACGCTGGAAAATGCCAGAGCGCCAGCTGAGCACTGTTTGCTCATGTGCTGCGGTGTGAGCCGTGCACGTAAGCAGGCTGCTCAGGCCTGGCCCAAGACTCTTGGAGCCCTCCCAGTTGCTGGTTGCACCTGCACCATCCATTTAAAGCTTCCCCCAAAAGGATCCTGGGAATTGTAGTTTCTTAAGGGTGCTGGGAATGGTATCTCTGAGGGATGAACTGCAGTTCCCAAGATTCTTTGAGGGAAACTTTGGCTGTTGAAAGTGGCACGCACCGTATTTTTCGCTCCATAAGACACACCTTTTTCCTCCTAAAAAGTAAGGGGAAATATCTGTGCGTCTTATGGAGCGAATGGTGGTCCCTGGAGCCGAATTGCCCAGGGGCCAAAAGCAGATAGTGCTTTTCTTTTACAAACAGAAAAGGGGGTGTTGAAAGGACTCCGCTCAGCAGCTGATCAGCAAGAGATTGGGAGAGAGATAAGAGTCCCAGCTCCCTTTCAGCCCTGCCCTCCATTGTTGAATGTGCTGCAGAGGGAGGTTGTTTGTTTCCCCAGCGACATGTGACTGGCTGATTAGATTATCTGTCTGGAAACTGTGGAAAAGGCTCCCTTTCCTTTAGAAGCTGCAGAAATGTGAGTTGAACCCCATAAAAAATGGGGCTTTTCCTCTTTGCTTTTCCCCCTTTGCAAAAGGAGCTTTGCTTTTCCCCCTTTGCAAAAAAAGCTGCAAAACTTTTAGCTGATCCTCAAAAAAATAGGCTTTTCCCTTTGCAAAAAAAAGCTGCAAAACTTTTAGCTGATCCTCAAAAAAAATAGGCTTTTCCCTTTGCAAAAAAAAAAAGCTGCAAAACTTTTAGCTGATCCTCAAAAAAACCAGGACTTTTAGAGGAGGAAAACCAGAAAAATATTTTTTTTTCTTGTTTCCTCCTCTAAAAACAAGGTAAGCCCTATGGTCCGGTGCGCCCTATGGAGCGAAAAATACGGTATGTGCTTTAAATCTTGCGTACAGTGCACATGTGACTGAGTTTGTAGTAGTAATAGTAATCATAATGTATTTATTTCTCAGCCACTCTGGGCGGTTCCCAACAGAATATTAAAAACATGATAAAACACCACACATCAAAAACGTCCCTAAACAGGGCTGCCTTCAGGCATCTTCTGAAAGTCAGATAGCTGTTTATTTCCTTGACATCTGATGGGAGGGAGTTCCACAGGGAGGGCGCCACCACCGAGAAGGCCCTCTGCCTAGTTCCATGTAACCTCACTTCTCTCAGGGAGGGAACCGCCAGAAAGCCCTTGGAGCTGGACCTCAGTGTCCAGGCTGGACGATGGGGGTGGAGATGCTCCTTCAGGTCTACTGGGCTGAGGCCGTTTAGGGCTTTCAAGGTCAGCCCCATATGTTTGATTTCCTTGGCTGCTACCAGGTGCTCCAGAAATATTATTTCCTTTTTCAAAAGTCAGTTTTGGCAACCCAGCCCAGCTGGCAGACTCGATGCGACATCTGACAGAGCTTCTTCCGCCTCGCTGGAAATAGAAGGCCTGTAGGGGGAAGGGTTGCAGTCCAACGGGAGAGCATCTGTCTCGCATGCCACGGATTTTAGGTTCAGCTCCTGGCGTCCCCAGGTAGGGAATGTCAATATCTGAAAACCCCGGAGAGCCTCTGCCATTTAGTGCAGGTTATATGGGGCGATGTGGACCAATGAGATCTGACTTGGTATATCCCTGGATTCCTAAAGCAATTGGGCTCATCCTAGGTCGGTGGGGTGGTGTAGTGGTTAGAGTGTCAGCCTAGGAACTAGGTCAACCTTGCGCCAGTCGCTGTTCTTCAGCCTAACATTGCTGTAAAGGATACGCTGCAGATTCCAAACCTTTTGAGTTATCTCTTCGCCTCAAAACCTGAAAATAAAATATGAAGGAGGAAGACAGAATTAAGGTTATCAGTTTGTATATTGAGCTGCCTTAAGCCTGTGTTGTTGTTGTTGTTGTTGTTGTTGTTGTTGTTGTTGTTGTTAATATCCCACCTTTTCTGCAGACTAGGACCCAAGGCAGCTTAACCAGAATAAAACAACACAGATACAATACAAAAAGCCTAAAAACCTAGAAAAAGGCAATAATTGAGAATTACAGTCATACCTCGGGTTGCGCATTTTCAGGAAACAAACGCACCAAACCCGGCAGTACCACAATGGGTTATTTCTGGGTTTCGGCGCTCGCGCATGCGCATGCGCACAAATACAAAAATCACACCTTGTGCATGCGCAGAAGGGCCGAATTGCTTCACGTGGGCGCGCAGACGCGGCGCTGCGGGATATGAACGCTGCGGGTTGCGAAACCGCCTCCCGCACGGATCACGTTTGCAACCCGAGCGTCCACTGTAATGAAACTCAAATTAAAACAATATAGAAAACGAAGCAATTAATATGCAGATTTTAAAAAAGCAGCACAGCCCTTTCCTTAAACAAAACAAAACAAAAAAAAAACCCGTCAGTTCCCAGAGGCCTGTTGGAATAAAAGAGTCTTCATTTGCTGGCAGAAGGAGAGTAAGGAAGGAGCCACTCTGGCTTCCCTAGGGAGGGAGTCCCAAAGTCCGGGAGCTGCCGCTGAGTTATGTTAGTAACTCATCCTTTGGTTTGTTTGTTTTTTCAGTTTTCATCTTCAAATAAGTTTAGTAAAGTTACACACACACAAACACACACACACACACAATTGTGGGTCACTATACCAAGAAAGTTTAGGAGCTGCTTTTTACACTGTAAGCCAGTGTTCAGGGAGTGTCTCGGGTCGGACAATATCTAACCTGTGACTTTGTATTGTATTTTTTCAAGGGAAATTTATTTGAATATCGGAAATATTAATTACAGGGCCGTCTCGTCCATTTGGGCTGGTGGCGCGGCGCACCAGGGCGCTGGGCCCCCAGGGGTGCCCTCACGAGCCCGCCGCCGGCTGTAACTCGGTGGTTGGTTAGAGCATCTGCTTTGCATGCATAAGGTGCCAGGTTCAATCTCCCGGTAGGGCTGGGAATCATGGAGCTGCTGCTGCCGGCCAGTGCTGGCAATACTGAGCTAAACGGCCACTTCGTTACACAAAAGCTTCCTGTGTTCCCCAGCTGAACTCATAATCTTTCCGTACTACAGGGATGAATGCTGGGAGATGTTTGAAAAATAGGTGCTGGGGGGGGGGGGGCTCATCCCCGGGAAGCAGCAAAAACTTGCTTACTGTAGTAACCCTTTCCTCTCTGGATGCATGCCGGGATAAGGAAGGAGGAGCAGGTTTAATACATAGAAGGCAACTCCTAGGGGTCGAGGTCCCTTCGGCTTCCCCAATAAAATATTTGGAGGGGGCAGCTCCACCCCCCCAGTTAATAGCCATTGCCATTCAAATAGTGTGTCTCGTGATCGATTATGTGGGCTTAGGCTTACCTGGCCCCCTCCCAATATGTTATTCAAGTTGCGCCCCCCCCCCCGCCGCGATTTAATATATAAGGTCCCGGGGCTGAATGCTGCTGGAAACGAAACGCTTTCCTACCTGGCTGAGACCGGAAAGCGATTGCTCCCAAGCAAAAAGGTGCCGGGGCTCAAGGCTGGGTCTCCGCGGACTCTCTGCCTGCCGTGACCCTTTCCTGGCTGGAGGTGGAAAGAAAACGGACAAACATCACCTTCCCGCCGGGGGGAAAAAAAAGGTCCCGAGGCTGAACTGCGCTGTAGTCCCCGCTTTCCTGGCTGGCTGCGTGGCTGGGCGGGTCCGGGCGCGGGGAGCTCCGCCTCTGCTTCCTTCCTCGCCTCGCTCGTCTCCGGGCTCCCAGGTTGGAGCAGACGCGGTTCTGGGCCGTCCTGGAAGCCCGGTCGTTCGGAGCCGCGATGACCCAGCCCGGAGCTACACGAGCGGGGTAGCCGAAAAAAGCGCCGCCAAGCCGGCCGGGATTAGGAGAAAGAGGGAGAAGGAGGAGGGCGCGCGGCTGGGGCGCCTTGGAGAGCTCGCTTTTGTTCCGCTCCTGGCGCTGCGGCAACTCCGCCGCCGCCGCCGCCGCCTGCCCGGAGCGCAGAGCCTCGGGGGGAAAAGAGAAGAGAAGCAAGAGACGGGCCCGGCCGACCGGCCGCTCCCCGCCCTTACCCGGCTCTGGGTCTCGCAGGGCCGCCGCTGCGCGAGAGAGGAACACGGCAGAGTCCGGCCAAGGGTCGCTTGCGCCCGGCGCGCCTCGCCTCGCCTCTCCAAAGGCACCGAGGCGCCGCCGCCGCCGCCGAGGTTACACAAGCGCGCCGAGGGAGCAGGGAGGCGCCGAGGCAGCCCCACAAGTGCCCGGCTGAGCCGGAGCGTTTCTCCACCGAGGCGAGCCAAGGTAAGCGCGGCGCCTCTCAGGGACGCCCAGGCGCGGTTTGCGCGCCCCCCTCCCCAAAAATCGGCTCGCCGGGGGACTCCTCGCGCTCAGGCTCTTTGCGCGCTCGGGGAGGTGAGCTAGGTTGGGGGAGGGGGTGCTTTATGGGGTCTGTGGAATCGAGGCTTTTAATATTTATTTTCAACCCCGGTGTTAGTGGCTTGCCCTGGAGCGCATAGGAGCGCTCCTTAACGCGCGGCTTCGATATGCGCAAGTGTGAGGTTCTTCGGGTTGCCAACTTGCCGGGGTGGTTCTGCTCCTGTGGCTTTGAGAGGAGCTCGGCGGGGGGGGGGGGGTAGCCTGCTAAGCGCTGGAGGCGGAATTGTGTCGGCGTAGCCACGGGGGCAAGGTTAAAAGCTGGCAACCCTGGGGGGTGGCTGCGGAGCCCATTTCAACTCCATTCCATCTATGCACGTTTGCTGGGTGGTAGGGAGGTAATGCTGCCTTCAGTGGGGCTTACTCCGAAGTAAGTAGGGCATGCATTCCCAGGTGCATTTTTTTGTTAAAGAAAACAGGAGAGAGATCACCCCACTTAGATTCTTGTTATTCACCTTGTCATTAGTCTTTGGGTTGTGGTGGGCTATATGCATTGTTTGTGTTTGTGTGAATTATTCTCTCTGAGGGGGGCTGTGCTGAAGATGGTGCCCCCTCCCTTGAGTAAAGAGATCAACTTTTTTCCATTCCTTTAAGTCTCTTGTGCTGTGTTAGTTGCGCGGGAGGTAGATGTTCATCAGGTGCAGCTCACCCCTCCTTTACCCCCCCCCCCCCCCGCAGCATCCCAATACCCTGATGGAGAAAACATTTCCTAGTTGAATTTCTGCTATGTAAAGGCACAGCAGCCCTGTTTTTTTTGGGGGGGGGAAGGTGTCAACCCATCCTCTTTGGCACAGGGTGCAGGTAGCGGGCCGCACCATTTAAATCATAGCTGTCAACTCCCCCCCCCCCTTTTTAAGGGAAATTCCCTTATTCAGAATAGGATTACTCGCAAGAAAAGGGAAAAGTTGACAGCTATGATTTAAATGAATGAACCCTTCGTTTAAAATGAATGATCTCTCTGGCCCCTCGTTGCCCGAATCTACATTGTAAATGCTTTGGGGCTAGGACGTTTGCTCTGTACCTTTACAGCACTACGATACTGCTTTAAGCAGCCGTGGCAACCCCCCCCCAAAAAAAGAATCCTGGGAACTGCAGTTTGCTTAGGTTGCTGAGAGGCGTGAGGAGACGCCCTATTCTCCTCCCAGAGCTATATAATTTGCAGAAGGGTTTAACCGTCAATCCCTTCTCCCAGGGAACTCTGGCTCTCTGAGGGGAATAGGGGTTTTTTCCACCAATGCTTACCACTCTTGGCAAACTACACTTCCCAGAATGCTTTGGGGGAAGCCGTGGCTCTTAAAGCGATATAAGAGTGCTCTAAATATATGGAGCGGCTGTGGCCTCTGTTTATGCTACCGTGAAGCAGGGATGAACGGGAGACTGGACTCTGTTGGTTGACAGCAGCGATGTAACAAGGAGTGGATTGTGCATGTGTGTGAAAGGCCTGTGAGCTCATCTCTGCTCTGAAAGCAAATTCTTAAGGTTCAGGAGGTGCTTGGCCACACCCCGTTCTTTCCTTCTAACAGTACGGCTGCTTCCAGGTGATCTGTGCATTGTGCGTTTTATCCTGATACGTTTGCAGGGAGGTTAGATGTTGTTGTTGTTGTTCAGTCGTTCAGTCGTGTCCGACTCTTCGTGACCCCATGGACCAGAGCACGCCAGGCACGCCTATCCTTCACTGCCTCTCACAGTTTGGCCAAACTCATGTTAGTAGCTTTGAGAACACTGTCCAACCATCTCATCCTCTGTCGTCCCCTTCTCCTTGTGCCCTCCATCTTTCCCAACATCAGGGTCTTTTCTAGGGATTCTTCTCTTCTCATGAGGTGGCCAAAGTACTGGAGCCTCAACTTCAGGATCTGCCCTTCCAGTGAGCACTCAGGGCTGATTTCTTTGAGAATGGATAGGTTTGATCTTCTTGCAGTCCATGGGACTCTCAAGAGTCTCCTCCACCACCATAATTCAAAAGCACCAATTCTTCGGCGATCAGCCTTCTTTATGTCAAGAGAGGTTAGATGAGGTTGCGTCAAACAAGTGTCGTTCCACCTTTTTTGCTGCGCTTCCCCTTCACGCCCGTAATTGCAAAAAAAGAAAAAGTCGGATCTTTTTGTGGAGGGAAGCGGGTTTGTGTGCAAGGCCTCCCAGCGGACTATAACTGCTCAACCTGACTGTCCCACTCTGTGATTGATTCCTTGTCCGCCTCCCCCCTGCCTTGAAAACAACAAGCACCTGCAAGCTCCCTAACATCTTTCGCACCTGGATGTGCTTGGGATGTGTGTGTTTGTTGATTTATTTTTTATTTCTGGCTTTTGGTTCTGTGCTTCATCCCAAGTTCACCTGCCCAGGTGGGTTGCATCAACTGAAACGCAGTCACGAAATGATAATCGACAAATGGGAGAATAGAAATGTTGGGGCTCTAGCAGAAAATTGCGAAGCGGATCTGACAAGTGTGAAATCCCCTCATGCTTTTGGTAAAGGACCGTGTGTCAGGGATAGGGAAGCTCAGGCCTTGTGGCCCTCGAAACTCTCTGGAGGCCACGCTCCCTCCTCAGCCCTGCCTCCAGGCCACAGCATTTCTTGAGTGTTTTCTCTTGTCTTTGCACTCTGAGGATGATGTTTCTTGTTTGCCTGGATGGAGAATAGAGATGGCTACAGACGCTTCAGGTTACAGACTCCGCTAACCCAGAAATAACGCTTCGGGTTAAGAACTTTGCTTCAGGATGAGAACAGAAATCGTGCTCTGGCGGCAGGAGGTCCCATTAGCTAAAGTGGTGCTTCAGGATAAGAACAGTTTCAGGTTAAGAACGGACCTCCGGAACGAATTAAGTTCTTAACCCGAGGTACCACTGTACTGGGAAGTCTGTTCTGTGATTAGTTCATACACCTCCCTCTTCTTCCTGCTCCCTTTTGCCAAAGTGTTTTGGAACTGGCTTGCCATTAAAACTGACGCTCAGCGCCTGAAAGTGTGTCCAGGGTTGTAGCAGAATGTGTGTTTTCGAAGTTAATGTTTCCCGGACGTCTTGGATGAGCGTCTCTTGGCTCGCTCGGCTGACTTCATTCCACTCATGCCATAAATCTCTGCTCCGCTTAACTTAGGACGGAACTATTTGTCTCTCTTCTCCCCCAGCCCTCCCTGGCCGAGATGGGAAAGGAGAGGTGCCAGCGATGGTCCCACCCTCTGCCCAAAAGGCCACATCTGCCTGTAGCGTTTCCGCAGCGGCCTGTGAAAATCCCCCGTGGGAATTTGCACAGAAGTCTCGGAGCAATTGCAGAGGCGAATGTGCGATCATCCTTGCGGGAAGCTGATGTTTCCATGCCAGCGGGAATATCCCAAGCTCAAAAGAGATCTCCCCTGACATTTGTTGTTGTTCAGTCGTTCAGTCGTGTCCGACTCTTCGTGACCCCATGGACCAGAGCACGCCAGGCACGCCTATTCTTCACTGCCTCCCGCAGTTTGGCCAAACTCATGTTAGTAGCTTCGAGAACACTGTCCAACCATCTCATCCTCTGTTGTCCCCTTCTCCTTGCGCCCTCCATCTTTCCCAACATCAGGGTCTTTTCTAGGGAGTCTTCTCTTCTCATGAGGTGGCCAAAGTAGTGGAGCCTCAACTTCAGGATCTGCCCTTCCAGTGACATTTGTTAGTGCAATTTATTTTCCTGTGAGCTGCCCTGTCAGCCTTCCCCAACCTGGTGCCCTTCAGATGTTCTGTTATCTATCACATCAATATCCCAACTTTCCCCCAAGGACTTCAGGCACACGGTTCTCCCTCTCCCCATTCCACCCCCTCACGACAATCCTGCGAGGTAGGATAGGCTTAGAGGCAGTGTCCGGCCGAAGGAAACGCTCAATGAGCTTTCTATGGCTGAGTGGGGATTTGAACCCTGGTCTCCCAGGTCTGAGTCCAACACTGCCCTATGCTGGCGCTGTTGTTCTTTTGAACTACGATTCCCACCATCACCCTGAACCAGCATGGCTATGTGGTGTCAGCACTGTTCGAAATTAGCCAGGAGCCAGGCGCATTTTCCACCTGGCTTTTGACCTGAGAGCCAGTGGCCGACAGCCGGTTGGGAAACTTGCCTGGCGAATTTCGAACACTGCTCCAGTGTTAACCTCTGCTCCCCCCCGGCCACAATGTTTTATGAACATCAAAAAAATGTGGTTTGCATTTCTTTTTAAATTTCTGCTTGACACCTAAATAGAACTTAAAGCAGTCTTTCCCAGATTTATTGGGGGGGATGTTATCTGATGTTGCTCCTTGAGGATTGTTATTTATGGATATCATGGACCGCCTGAGCAAGATTAATGGCACCTCATCAGCTTAAGTCAGGAGGAGTGGGCTGGGTCAATATGAGCAATTAAGAGCCTTCCTTAATGTCTTAATAAGCTTGGACAAGCTGATGGCACCATGGAGGTGTTAACAGCTGGCAGCGCCTTCAGATCTGGGTGCTTCTCTCTCGGGGCAGGAGGGAGGGAGATTGTGGCCAAGGGGGTCATCGGGAGGCAAGGTGGGACCTGTGTGCTGGTTCTGCAGGCGGTGAAGGGATGCGATTTATGCAAAAAACTCCAGGGCAGAGGAAGCAGCTACTCCAGGCTCCAGGCCAAATAACGTTGATCCAGCAGTTGCAAGGATTCGCTCTTTTAATGTGCAAGCCCCTGTTCCTCTGGAACTCCCTGCCTCTTGATATTTGTTGTTGTTGTTTAGTTGTTTAGTCGTGTCCGACTCTTCGTGACCCCATGGACCAGAGCACGCCAGGCACTCCTGCCTTCCACTGCCTCCCGCAGTTTGGTCAGACTCATGTTGGTAGCTTCGAAAACACCGTCCAACCATCTCGTCCTCTGTCATCCCCTTCTCCTTGTGCCCTCCATCTTTCCCAACATCAGGGTCTTTTCCAGGGAGTCTTCTCTTCTCAGGAGGTGGCCAAAGTATTGGAGCCTCAGCTTCAGGGTCTGTCCTTCTAGTGAGCACTCAGGGCTGATTTCCTTCAGAATGGGTAGGTTTGATCTTCTTGCAGTCCATGGGACTCTCAAGAGCCTCCTCCAGCACCATAAGTCAAAAGCATCAATTCTTCGGCGACCAGCCTTCTTTGTGGTCCAGCTCTCACTTCCATACATCACTACTGGGAAAACCATAGCTTTAACTATACGGACCTTTGTCGGCAAGGTGATGTCTCTGCTTTTAAAGATGCTGTCTAGGTTTGTCATTGCTTTCCTCCCAAGAAGCAGGCGTCTTCTAATTTCGTGACTGCTGCCACCATCTGCAGTGATCATGGACCCCAAGAAAGTAAAATCTCTCACTGCCTCCATTTCTTCCCCTGTCCTTTAATTGCCCTGGTTTTGATGCCTGCCAAAAAGCTCTGAGTTTGGGCAAGCCTGATGAGGCATGCCCTTGTATTATGGTACACCAGTTTCTTCTTTTGAACTGTTGATTTTATCTGTGTTTTGAGCTCCCCCCACCCCCCCCGCTGTCATACTTCCCACTGGCAAAGGGGTCGTCTTTAGCTTGCTTTCAAGAATCAGCTCTCCTCTTCAGCAACAGGACCCTTTGCAGAGAAATTGGGCAGGCAGGCTGTAATTGTGGGTGCATGTCGTCCGCATGCCCTCGACCCCTTGCGTATTTCCACTGGGGGTTTCCCAGCTTGCCTGGGTTCTGAGCCCGGAGAGCCGCGGAAGAAGAAGAAGAAGAAGAAGAGTTTGGATTTGATATCCCGCTTTATCACTACCCGAAGGAGTCTCAAAGCGGCTAACAACCTCCTTTCCCTTCCTCCCCCACAACAAACACTCTGTGGGGTGAGTGGGGCTGAGAGACTTCAAAGAAGTGTGACTAGCCCAAGGTCACCCAGCAGCTGCATGTGGAGGAGCGGAGACGCGAACCCGGTTCACCAGATTACGAGTCTACCACTCTTAACCACTACACCACACTGGCTCTCAACTCGCCCTGTTGACCGCGGTGTAATGGCCGTGAAGAATCCTATTGACTCTGCGGATATGAAGGGTCGGGAATGAAACGTTTCCGAGCTGCCCAAAGGAAATAAAAGAAACCGGAAGTCATTTTTAAAAAACTTTTTCTTTCTTTCTTTCTTTTTCTTTTTCTTTGTCTTTTTTTTGAGTTCTATTTTTACTTGATTGTGTAATTGTGTGTAATAGTGCGATTGCGTGATTGTCTTTTGTAATTGTTTAGATTGCGTTTGTGTTATTATTTGTATTATCTTAAAGAAATTTCAATAAAACCTGTTTTTAAATTTAAAAAAATGAAATAAAAGAAATCAGATTAATGAGCGGAGGTGGGAAAATAGGAGGGGCCTGCACGTGCGAGGACCTGCAGAAAAAATAATAATTCGTGGCAATGCTTTGCCTCCTACCCAGGATCCCTTTCCTCATTTCACTAAGCCTGTCCTTAAATAACTGCAAAGCGGCGTCGCACAGCGAGGAAGAACATTGAACTGTGAGCTTTTAAATCCTCACTTTGTGGCTAAGCGGAGATTTCCGCCCCTTCTGTGACTGCTCTGTTTCAGCCTTTTGACCCCCGTCATCCATCAGATGGGTGTGAAACTGGCCTACCTGAGACAGGGAATTGAAAGGTGGTGGAGAACTTGGGAAATGGCTTTGAGCTGCCTACAAATGGGCTTCCCTGCAGGGGAGGGTTTGGGATACAGTGCTAGAAACTGGGATATATACACACACACACACACACACACACACACACAACCCGCATTTTTTGCTCCATAAGATGCACTTTTTTCCTCCTAAAATGTAAGGGGAAATATCAGTGCGTCTTATAGAGCGAATGGTGGTCCCTGGAGCCGAATTGCCCAGGGGCCAAAAGCAGATAGTGCTTTTTATTTTACAAAGAGAAAAAGGGGTGTTGAAAGGACCCCGCTCAGCAGCTGATCAGCAAGAGATCGGGAGAGAGATAAGAGTCATGGCTCCCTTTCAGCCCCGCCCTCCATTGTTGAATGTGCTGCAGAGGGAGGTTGTTTGTTTCCCCAGCGACATGTGACTGGCTGATTAGATTATCTGTCTGGAAACTGTAGAAATGGCTCCCTTTCCTTTAGAAGCTGCAGAAATGTGAGTTGAACCCCATAAAAATGGGGCTTTTCCTCTTTGCTTTTCCCCCTTTGCAAAAGGAGCTTTGCTTTTCCCCCTTTGCAAAAAAAGCTGCAAAACTTTCAGCTGGTCCTAAAAAAAAACAGGGCTTTTCCCTTTGCAAAAAAGCTGCAAAACTTTTAGCTGATCCTCAAAAAAACAGGGCTTTTAGAGGAGGAAAACCAGAAAAATGTTTTTTTCTTTCTTGTTTCCTCCTCTAAAAACGAGGTGCGCCCTATGGAGCGAAAAATACGGTAAGCTTATTGCCAAATGGAGCCTTAAACCTAGGTTACGGAAACCACAACAGAATGTCTAGGCGCTATTTTTTTTTTTAACAGCAGGGTTTATTATTGTAATATTACTATTATTAATTTCATTTCTATACCACTTCACATTTTAAAGAAAGAATATCAAAAATGGTTTGTAACACATTGAAACACATCAAATCAAACAATCAAGAATAAAGCAAATTCAAGCTTCCAGGAAAATATTTCAGATCCCTCTCTAAGTGACCTGTTGCTTTCCCCATGGTTACCTACCGGTACTTAATTTATAGGGCTGCCCCACAGCAGAAGGACTCTGGGAAGCCCGTGTGGTGTAGTGGTTAGAGTAGGGGTCAGCAATCTTTTTCAGTCATGGGCCGGTCCACCGTCCCTCAGACCATGTGGGGGGCCGGACTATATTTTTTTGGGGGAAATGAACGAATTCCTATGCCCCACAAATAACCCAGAGATGCACTTTAAATAAAAGGAAACATTCTACTGAAGTAAAAACATGCTGATTCCCGGACCGTCCGCGGGCCGGATTGAGAAGGCAATTGGGCCGCATCCAACCCACGGGCCTCAGGTTGCCTACCCCTGGGTTAGACTAGGACCTGGGAGATCAGGGTTCAAATCCCCATTCGGTAATGAAGCTCACTGGGTGACCTTGGAACAGTCCCAGCCTCTTAACAGGATCGTTGTGCAGATTAACTGAGGAGTAGGGACAACCTTGTATTCCTTGGAGAAAAATGTGAAATATAAATGCAGTAAATAAGATCTTCTGCTGACCAGGTTAAGAAAGCTGGAGGGGCCAGCCAGGTGGAGGTGTCAGTTGCCAACCTGGCAACCCAGAGGTCTCGACGTGGCCGCAATTGGACCCGCGTCAGTGTCAAAATGCGCCTAGCGCCTGGCTAATTTCTAACACTGTTGGAGAACCTATGATCAGTGTCAGAATTTAGCCAGGTGTTAGGCGTGTTCTGCTACTGGCGTGGGTCCAATTGCGACCACGTCGAGATCTTTGGGTTGGTGACAGAGGAAAGCAACATGTCACTTAGGGAAGGACCTGAAATGTTTTCCTTGAATTGGTTTTATTTGACGTTTCAATGGGTTGTAAACCGCTTTGAGATTTTTTTAAAAAAAATATTAACTTTATTACATCAAATACAGAAAGAAAAAGAAAATAACAATAAATAAAGGATTTTTTTAAAAAAATCCATGTTTGAATTTCTTCATAGAAAAAACACACACCGTAAAATACATTCAAGTAATACATTCATATATTCCAAATAATTCGGGTAAACCGCTTTGAGATTTTCTTTCTTTCTTTGAAATAGAAAGTGGTATAGAAATGAAAATAACAACAACATCTAAAAAAACCTCACTGCAAAAAAGTGCCTAGAAATTCTATTGTGGCAACTGCAACCGACTGCCTGTGATGTTGGACTTTAATTGCCGTCGTGTTTGACTGCTGGCGAAGGCCCAGCTCATGATGAAGCGAAGATTTTGGCAGCTTTTGACGCAGAGCGTTCACTGTTGGAATAGCTCTGTGTTTGAACGTAACAAAAGCCTGCCGGATCAGGCCAAAGGCCTGTCTAGTCCTGCATCCTGTTCTCTCACAGGGGGCACGAGATGCCTTGTGGGAAACGCCCAGGCAAGGATCTGAGGCGCGGCGGCGCTTTCCCAACCTGCAATAATCATTGGCTGGAATTTGAGGCCTAGCGCTCTGGCACCTGGAGGTAGAATTTACCCTTACCCTCCATGAATTTCTCCAATCCGCTTTGAAAGCCACCCGGCTTGGTCATCAGTACACCTTGTGGCCGTGAGTTCCGCAGGTTCGCTACACGCTGTGTGCAGACATACATCGATGTGCGGGGTCCTGAACCTTCAGCTTTGTTGCATGTCCCCAAGGGGCATAAAAAAGTTTTCTTCGCAATCTCCAAATTTTTTTTTATAAGAATTTATTAAATTTTAACAATAAAACACACACAAAATACAAACACTACAAAAAACTACAAAAAATAAAAAAATCTTAACAAACAAACACTTATTTAACTATCCTTATCTTATTCCTAACATTTGTTATGGGACCTCCTCACGCCCCCTCTTCTGCGTTCATTTCTAATCTTCTTTAGTAACTTTGTAACATTGTAAAATCTTCTTTCTCACCTCTTAATCATTATAAACATTTATCAACATTTAACTCTATTTTAATCCTAGCAAAATCTACATAACATAATTCTAACGACTTCTTACATCCTATCTTAAACTAACTTCTGGCATTACTGTAGCCTTAAATGCCCTCTGATTTTAATTTCAAATGTCTATCTTTTCACGTCGTTTCAAATAGTCTTTAAATTTCTTCGCAATCTCCTAATTTTTTTTACACCTTTCCCCGGTCTCCTCTTAACTCGTAACTCCTAATTCTGCATTTCTCTCAACTAAAAAGACCCAGTTGCTGCAACCGACAGGTCACTTCATCCCCTCGATTATTTCAGTTGCCTTTCCCTGAACTTTCCCCAACCCTACAGTAGATCCTCCTTTTGGCATTATGCTCACAGCAACATTTCTCCATGTTTTCATCGTTTAGCTTTTGCATCCCCCCCCCCCCTTTTTTTGGAAAATCTGACTTTTCCTTTTTTTTTTTTTTTTTTAGCACAATGGAACAGATGCTCCATTTCCCTGGGTGTAAATTTCCTAAGCACACAGCCGTTCGTGTATGAGCATAAGTGGAATATGCCTGTTGAATCCCAATAAACCCTGATTGATGGGACTTAGCAGGCAAATCTCTAGAGGAAAATGGGGTTCAGGGACGGGCACCAAATATACGATGCAAGAGGGAAGGGCATATTCTTATCCCACCGACTCACAACTGAGCATCTGAACAGTACTTAATCCCCCCCTCTACTTAAATAGCTTTTTAGCATATTTATACACCCACACCAGGTGTTTTGCATGAAACTGTTAACAGTCTAATGTAATGTATCCAGGAGCATATTTTTTAAAATGCACTGTTAAGGAGAAATGTGTTGCGGTGTTTGGGACTTTTTAACGTAGGCTGGTGCAAGCTGCCGCAGAGCAAATTCACGTAACCAGTGTGGCGTGGTGGTTAGAGTATCGGTCTGGGAGACAGGGGTTCGAATCACCACTCGCCCATGAAGCTCACTGGGTGACCTTGGCCTAGGCAGTCTCTCACATGCTAACCTACCTCGCAAGGTTGTTGTGGGGGCGAGAACAAATGTACGGCCACCTTGAGCACATTGGAGGCAGTGTTAGAAAGTGAGATAATTCACCTAGGCCCCAAATAGCTCCTTAAACCAAGGTTAGAAAGGTAAAGGGACCCCTGACCATTAGGTCCAGTCGCGGACGACTCTGGGGTTGCGGCGCTCATCTCGCTTTACTGGCCGAGGGAGCTGGCGTACAGCTTCCAGGTCATGTGGCCAGCATGACTAAGCCGCTTCTGGCGAAATCAGAGCAGCGCATGGAAACGTCATTTGCCTTCCTGCCGGAGCGGTACCTATTTATCTACTTGTACTTTGGCATGCTTTTGAACTGCTAGGTTGGCAGGAGCAGGGACCGAGCAACGGGAGCTCACCCCGTCGCTGGGATTTGAACCTCCAACCTTATGGGGGATTCGAACCTCCGACCTTCTGATCAGCAAGCCCTAGGCTCTGTGGTTTAACCCACAGCGCCACCTGCGTCCCAACCTAAACCAAGGTTACTGTCGCCAAAATGGAATGTCTAGTTGCCGTTTTTTTGGGGCAAGATGCTCTAGAGTCTTTTGTTTTTCAAATGACGGACTGACTGTGACCGATTCTCAGTTGAACATCTGGTTAGCTCGGATGGCAACCTGGAGCTAGGTTAAGAGCCTTGAGAACCTAAAGAGGAAAAGTCACTTGATCCCAACAGCCCACTTTTCAATTGGCCTATCCTGACCTCCTTTTCCTAATGGCGACTGCTCCTGCTCAGGCTGCACAGAAAAAGCAATTTGGTTCCAGAAATTCATTCCGATCGTGCAGATAAAATATGACCGATAGAATGGTACAGGTTAGGGTGTTAGTGTGTGAAAACAGTCCAGATCCAATGATCCCTGGATGGAGAGATTAGACGCCATGCTGGTCCCCGGGCATCATCACTTGGTCGCAGGTGGCCGATAGCCAGGAGCAATATGCGCCTGGCTAATTTCGAACACTGCTTGGAGGAAGAGGTGAGATCTGAATGCAATAGATAAATGAAAGTAAGCTCTTCAAATTTAGAATCCTAGAATCCTAGAGTTGGAAGAGACCACAAGGACCATCCAGTCCAACCCCCTGCCAAGCAGGAAACACCATCAAAGCATTCCTGACAGATGGCTGTCAAGCCTCCGCTTAAAGACCTCCAAAGAAGGAGACTCCACCACACTCCTTGGCAGCAAATTCCACTGTCGAACAGCTCTTACTGTCAGGAAGTTCTTCCTTATGTTTAGGTGGAATCTTCTTTCTTGTAGTTTGAATCCATTGCTCCGTGTCTGCTTCTCTGGAGCAGCAGAAAACAACCTTTCACCCTCCTCTATATGACATCCTTTTATATATTTGAACATGGCTATCATATCACCCCTTAACCTTCTCTTCTCCAGGCTAAACATACCCAGCTCCCTAAGCCGTTCCTCATAAGGCATTGTTTCCAGGCCTTTGACCATTTTGGTTGCCCTCCTCTGGACACGTTCCAGCTTGTCAGTATCCTTCTTGAACTGTGGTGCCTAGAACTGGACACAGTATTCCAGGTGAGGTCTGACCAGAGCAGAATATAGTGGTACTATTACTTCCCTTGATCTAGACGCTATACTCCTATTGATGCAGCCCAGAATTGCATTGGCTTTTTTAGCTGCTGCTACGTTTCCCAGCTGTACCAAAAACTCCGTGCATCTTGTCTGTTCTTTGCTACAGCAGGAATTCTCGTCTCTGACCAGATGGCAAACTGGGATCTTTCCACGCCTGAAATCTTTGCCCTCTCCAGATTTGAAGCACTTCCTATTTTTAGAGGCAGCAGGGCTTAATCTATCTGCAGCGGCTTCCACAAATCCTGTCTTGTTTGTCTGCTTTTGAAGAGGAGGGAAAGGAATCGGAGTTAGCATGGCAAAGAAAGGAGGACTTTTATTTTTTGCAACAAGCAAGAGTCAGGGGATTTTCTGTTTCTGCACATTACATCTGCCGTCTTAAGCAGGCTGCGTTGTTTGTCCGTGAGATCCTATTCCTTTATGCCATCCAGAAAGGGGTGTGTGTGTGCTTTTTTTGAATATTAAAAGCAATCTTTTTTTTTAAGCGGAGGTTTATGAATTAAAATAAAAATCCTTAATGAAAATCCTTTCCTTTCGGATTAAGCTCAAAGTGAGTTGCAGTCAGACAAACCTGTTTGTGTGTGTGCTGAGATTTTGCAGAAGGAAGGGAAAGGGAAGTCACGGGATGTATAGATTGGCTTCAGATTCCCAGGAATTTTCACATCCGGTTTGAGAATGTGTCCGTTTGAAAGCAAGCTTCTTGTATGGGGTGGGGGGAATGTGTCTCTCCAAGTGGTTGCCTCGTCTCAAAAAGGATATTTATACAACTTTGGAAAGCTTCGGAAAATGATAATCTTCTGACTCCCCTATGGGACCAGAGCACGCCAGGCACTCCTCTCTTCCACTGCCTCCCACAGTTTAGTCAGACTCATGTTGGTAGCTTCAAGAACACTGTCCAACCATCTCATCCTCTGTCGTCCCCTTCTCCTTGTGCCCTCCATCTTTCCCAACATCAGGGTCTTTCTAGGGAGTCTTCTCTTCTCATGAGGTGGCCAAAGTACTGGAGCCTCAGCTTCAGGATCTGTCCTTCCAGTGAACACTCAGGGCCGATTTCCTTGAGAATGGATAGGTTTGATCTTCTTGCAGTCCATGGGACTCTCAAGAGTCTCCTCCAGCACCATAATTCAAAAGCATCCATTCTTCGGCGATCAGCCTTCTTGATGGTCCAGCTCTCACTTCCATACATCACTACTGGGAAAACCACAGCTTTAACTAGACGGACCTTTGTCGCCAAGGTGGTGTCTCTGCTACACGATAGAAGCGCATAAAATGTGTTTATTTACTTCATTATTTTTCCAGGTTGCTTTTAGGGATGGGCGATAATTTGAAAGTCCGTATTGCGATAATTGGTTTCATAACTTTTGACCTGGCAATATGTCATGAATCATGATGTGTGTGTGTGTGTTTGTGTGCGCTATGCAGAAACCACAATGTGGGAGAAACCATGAAGCCAGCCAATGCCTCTCCATAGCTCCATCCTTATTTCAGGCATTGTGATATATCGATATATTGCGACATTTGGGCACCGATACATCGCAATGTTGAAAACCGGGTATCGCCCAGCCAAAGCGGCTTTATTCTAAAAAGAACCGCCCAGAGCAGCTTGCAAAAAGTATAAAACAATGTGATCGCTGGTAAAAAGGGTTAGAGTCATAGAATTGTAAAATTGGAGGGGACAACAAGGCTCATCTAGTCCACCCCCCCTGCAATGGCGGGATGTGGGGCTCGAACCCATGAACCTGAGATTACGAATTGCATGCTCTACCAATGGAGCTATCCCAGAGCTAGTTGAGATCAGGGTGGATAAAAAATCAATGATTTAAAAAATAAATAAATTTTTTTAAAAAATCAGATTTTTAAAATTTCAATTGGATTATTTTTATTTCAATTGGATTTTTTAAAATTTAAATCAGATTTTTAAAATAAAATGCTTTTGGAGGAAAAAAAATCTTTACAAATATAGTTTTCTATTTTAAGTTACATTATAGTCCAAAGGCTATTCATCAGGAAATAAGGATTTGTTTTAAGTTTTTCATGTGTTCTAAAACTCAGTCTAAAGATTTTTTTTATTGTTTAACCACATCAGTTTACAAACATGGATACATATGCTATTATGTTATTGTTTTAGTTAAATTGTTTCAGTTGTTATTAAGGAAATGATTATTTTTCTCCTTCCAATAAAGTACAGCAGAAAAGTTGTCCAATTGTAAACGGTTAACTTATTAAACCTCACCATAATTTCATAATTATCTGTCAATGTATTTCTAATAGTATAACCAGATCAGTAATTTTTTGATATAACTGTAAAAACTGCTCTGAAAATTTACAGGTGAAACTCGAAAAATTAGAATATTGTGGAGAGGTTCATTTCTTTCAGGAATTCAACTTAAAAGTTGAAACTAATATATGAGATAGACTCATGACATGCAAAGCGAGATATGTCAAGCCTTTATTTGTTATAATTGTGATGATTATGGTGTACAGCTGATGAGAACCCCAAATTAACAATTTCAACTTTGGGGTTCTCATCAGCTGTACGCCATAATCACCACAATTATAACAAATAAAGGCTTGACATATCTCGCTTTGCATGTCATGAGTCTATTTCATATATTAAACTCCAGTAGCTAATGAAAACAATTGCTTACATAAATGGACTTTTCCACAATGTTCTCATTTTTCGAGTTTCACCTGTATTAATCCAAAAGTGAAACCTTCATCTGGTTGCAAATATTAAGATTGTACCAGCAAGAATGATTCATTCTGTAAAAATAAAAATAAAAAAATGATTTAAATCAAGTCTTACTGACTAGTGATTTAAATCATGATTTAAATCATGATGATTTAAATTGTGATTTAAAGGAAATCCACCCTGGTTGAAATTCCTGCATGGCAGGGGGTTGGACTAGATGAGCTTTGGCGGTCCCTTCCCGCTCTACAATTCCGTGATTCTATGGTTCTAATCAAGGCCCTGTTTAAGCAACAGATCTTTTTGTGTGCCTGTGCGTGAAGCTGTCTCTTTCGTTCAAGCTTTGCCATTCTGAGACACCCCCGCCCCCCGCTCTGCCTTGTCCGGTGAATTTTGCCATTCGGCTGATTTTTCCATTCGGACATATCGGATCTTGGAAGGAGCTGCTGCCTTTGTGGCTTAGTGCCGAGGAGCGATCTGCTGCCTCCTTGGGCAAAGTGGCAGGCTGTGATGTATGAGCGAGTTTGCCTTGATTCTTAAGCAGAGGCACGTGTTATCCTTTTGCGTGTCTGTCGGATCGCAGGGTTATTTATGGAGCCGATAACGTCTGCGTTAACCTGCCGTGTGCCGTGACACTCTGTGTTTTTGTGGGGGGGATAAATCGACGGCTGCGGGGCTGCATGCGCTTGCTTCAGAGTAAGCCCCACTGAACTCCATGGAAGTTGCTTTCAGGAAAAGCCGCAAGCAGGATCCGGCTGTTTTGATGTGTCGCTGGCTGGTCTCCTTCCCCTTTGGTTGGTGGCCTTGTGAAGGCCAACACTTGTCATGGGTTCGACAGCCAAGCAGAATAGGAGAATCCTATTAACAAAAATTTCTTCTTCCTCTTCTTCTTCTTCTTCTTCTTCTTCTTCTTCTTCTTCTTCTTCTTCTTCGTCAAAAGATCTTTATTGGTTCTAAAATTTTCCAAATTTCGCCATCATAATAAATAATACATACCTTATTTCTTTTAACCTTAATACTTTAACTCTAAATGAATTTGTACTTCCTCCTTCTTCTGGTTTCTCTATATTTTCTTTATATTTACACATTTGTCATGTTTACATTCTATGTGTACTTACCGGTAATACTATGGAATAATACTATTCACAATTACATTAATGTACAGCGGAGGCTCGGGTTGCGAACGCGATCCGTGCGGGAGGCGCGTTCGCAACCCGCAGCGCCACGTCTGCGCATGTGCGGGTTGCGATTTAGCGCTCCTGAGCATGCGCCAGCGCCGAAACCCTGAAGCAGCCGTAACCCGAGGTATGACTGTACATCCTCCAGTTGTTGTAATATGTTTGTTCAATGTTCTTAAACCCAAAACGAATGATTTTTTAATAAACTTTATGAGGTCTATTTCAATCCCGCGAGTGTCTTTATTTGTGTATAGTTCTTTCATGGCATAAAAGCACAATAGGGAAAAAAAAACAAAATCCGTCATAAAAAACAAAAACAAGAACAACTCAGTAATCCCCCCTCCCCCCAAAAAAACATTTTACGCTTGCCATATTTCAAAAGGTGAAAATCTGGACACAAAAGTTGTTGAGCTTTTTTTCTTTATAGAGCTATCGGCAATTTCCACCCGGACACACCCTATTTAAACGCGTTACCGATCTATGGTTCTGTGATCGCAACTCCAGCTAGCTCTGGCAACAATTCACTCGTTCCAACATGCAAGAAGGAAAATCGTGCACAGTGGAAATGGTCCTAACTATGGACTAAGGGTAAAGGTAAAGGGACCCCTGACCGTTAGGTCCAGTCGTGTCCAACTCTGGGGTTGTGGCGCTCACCTCGCTTTATTGGCCGAGGGATCCGGCGTACAGCTTCCGGGTCATGTGGGCAACATGACTAAGCCGCTTCTGGCGAACCAGAGCAGCGCACGGAAACGCCGTTTACCTTCCCGCCGGAGCGGTACCTATTTATCTACTTGCACTTTGACGTGCTTTCGAACTGCTAGGTGGGCAGGAGCAGGGACCGAGCAACGGGAGCTCACCCCGTCGCAGGGGATTTGAACCGCCGACCTTCCGATCGGCAACCCCTCGGCTCTGTGGTTTAACCCACAGCGCCACCCGCGTCCCTTTTAACTGTGGACTAAGGCAGTGGTTTTTACATTGTATTTGTTGACCTGGCTCCTGGAAATCTCCACATGGTCGCAACTGGACCCGCTCCGGAAGCAAAACATGCCGGGTTAATTTTGAACACTGCCAGGGGGGGGGGATTGCTTCTAATTCCTTGTTTCGAAGTTGTTTTCCTGGCATGGGAATGCTGAGGTCAAGAACAGAAGACAGAACGTAGGTGGCTTTTAAAGGTATTAATCCTCCGCCTTTTTACTGCCACCTGATCTGTGCTGCATCTCGGGAGCCGGGCATACATTTTGCATGTGAGGTAAGCCCTGGATCCAGTTCCCCTCCCCGCCCCCAAATCTCTGGGGAGAAAAGATCAGGCAGCCCGTCTGGCAGAGGTGAACAGCAGCAGCAGCCGCCGCCGCAGCAGCAGCAGCTGTACATTGCCCCAGCGAGCATATCCAAAGCCGGATTTCGTTCGGGGTGACTGCGTCGCCACGGGCATGCCAAGTGTTTGCGGGCAAAACATCAGGCCACCCAGAGCCCTTGCCAGCTAGAGAACCCGAGGACCATGTCAAACCAGCGAGAAAAAGATGTGCTTCGTAGGGAGAGAATTCTACCAGGGATTACAGGAGGTTTTACAGGAATATATTGGGGAGAAACTTATTATGATGGGAGATTTTAATGGGGTTGTGGAGCCCAAAGTAGATAGATCAAATAAAAAATCGGATGTTAAACAAAGTAGATTACCCAATTCTTTTTTTTTTCAAATGGTTGACATCATAGGTCTGTTTGACTCCTGGAGGTACAAACATCCTTCTGACAAAGAGTTTACGTACTATTCTCGTTCAAAAAAATCTGCGGGCAGAATAGATGCGAGTTGGACAACAAAAGAGCTACTGGGGGAGATTCGCACAGTAGAAATCCACCCTAATATTTTATCAGATCATAATTTAATACAACTGATCATAAGAGGTAAGGCAGATAGGAGGTAGGAGATGGAAATTGAATGAAAGCCTTCTGAAAGACGACAAGATCTTGTTAATGGCTAAAGAAACATTGAAAGAATACTTTCAAATAAATATTAGTACTGAAGTTAAAAAGATGTGCTTCGTAGAGAGAGGCGTAGTGGATTTATTTAGGTATTTATTTGCAAAGGCATTACTCAGTCGTCTCAATTTGTTAGTCACCCAGGCTGATCTGCAAGAACCTCCTGGCCTCCGTATTGAGGCTTCCTGCCAGAGCGGTGTTGCCCAACCTGAATGGCCATTCTGGGAGTTGTAGTCCTTAACGTCTGGAGGGCACCAGATTGGAGGAAGCTGCTCTGGCTTAAGGAGAGTCTTTGGGAACATAGGAAGCTGCGTTGCTCGGGTCAGAGTGCTTGCTTGTCCTTCAAAGCCTATATTGTCTACTCTGACTGGCAGCCGCTTTCCAAGACCTGAGCTTTCCCCCTTCCCTTCCTGCCAGATCCTAACTAGAAATGGCAGGGATCCTCCCTGTGCTATATCCCATTCATCACTGCCTGAGAGGGAGGTGTTACCAAGAAAAGGGTAGGAGCAGATTTAGCAGTGGACTACACCTTTCCCTTCTCCGAGAGAGACATTGCCCAGGCAGATCCTGCGCAACGGAGCTCTGAACCTTTTGTGCAACTTCAGACCCCGCCAACTCCTTTGCGCTTTCCTTGCGTGGTTTGCTTGTGTGTCGGCATTTAGGAAGCTGCCTTTTTATCTTTTTTTTTAATAAAGAATTTATTGGTTTTTACAAAACAAAGAACAACATAACACATACTCCAACACAAACCCAGACACAAATCCAACAATCAAACCATAATAAAGACAAATACAAATAATTCTTTTTCTTGTTTACACACAAAAAAAAAACTTTTCTTGTTCGAATCACTACTAGGTGACTTCCCCCATTTTCTCTCCTTTGGTTCCAATTCCCATTTTACTTTAATAACTTCTCATCTCAAAAATTAAATCATTCAAAAATCAAAACTAAACAAACTTCTTAAAATCTAGTTTTTACTCCAAAATAATCTATCACTTCTTAGCTTGAATCAAATCTATTCCAAATATAACTTCGTAATAATTAAAAATATAACTACATAACACAACATATTACTTCTTGTATCAAATCATACATCTTCTTTCACAGGAAGCTGCCTTTTTAGGAGTCGGCCATCTAGCTCCATGTTGCCCACACAGGCTGGCAGCAGCTCCCCAGGGTTAGAGGCAGGGGACAGTCCCACTCCTGTTAGCAGATGCCAAGGAATTTGTTTGATTCTGGATTGCTTTATTGGATCTTTTAATGTGTGTTGTAGACCGCTTTGAGTCCCCAACCCTCTTTAAAATATGAAGCTACTGTATATCAAAATGAAATCAGTAATAATAATCTACCACTGAACTACAACCAACTAGACTGGTGACTGGGAGCGGCCGCCGAGACCGCATAACACCGGTCTTGAAAGACCTACATTGGCTCCCAGTACGTTTCCGAGCACAATTCAAAGTGTTGGTGCTGTCCTTGAAAGCCCTAAATGGCCTCGGCCCAGTATACCTGAAGGAGCATCTCCACCCCCATCATTCAGCCCAGACACTGAGATCCAGCTCCGAGGGCCTTCTGGCGGTTCCCTCACTGCGAGAAGTGAGGTTACAGGGAACCAGGCAGAGGGCCTTCTTGGTGGTGGCGCCCGCCCTGTGGAACGCCCTCCAGTCAGATGTCAAGGAAATAAACAACCGTCTGACTTTTAGGAGACATCTGAAGGCAGCCCTGCTTAGGGAAGCTTTTAATGACTGATGTTTTAATCAATTTTTATTCTTTTGTTGGAAGCTGCCCAGAGTGGCTGGGGAGGCCCAGCCAGATGGGCAGGGTAGATATTAGAAATAATAATAATAAATAATAATAATAATATTCTCCCACATCCCTCAAGACCAGAACATTTCACCAAGGATATATATATCCTTCTTTCTTTCTTAGTTGCTTATTTTAAATAAACTCCCAAGTACGCTATGCCAAATTTTAGCATATTGAAGTAGAGCAATACCAAAATAACAGCCGAGTCACATCATAGACTCATCTTATTTACACAGATTCACCTCTATGCAATTGGCTGTAGCTCCGGCCTTTTTCTTCTGCTTGCATCTCTCCTGCTGGTTTATTTCTTGGATAATCATTTCCGCAGGATCTTTTTTTGGGGGGAAAGTATTCATACCATGTGGGATTTTCCTGGCTTAAACTTCCTTTAATTTTTGTATACCCCAGACTATCCTTCCGTAGTTTATCTCAGGCATAGGCAAACTCGGCCCTCCAGATGTTTTTGGGACTACAACACCCATCATCCCTAGCTAACAGGACCAGTGGTCAGGGATGATGGGAGTTGTAGTCCCAAAAACATCTGGAGGGCCGAGTTTGCCTATCTATGCCTGGTTTAGCCACACATCTGAGTCTGCTCTCTTTTCTTAGCCACGGGCCTTTCTGTCGGGTCTTGAACTCTGATAATGCTTTTTGTTTCCCTGGATGGAGGTAGAGAAGGTTTGGTGAGCGAATGAACTTTGTGGCTCCATCTGCTTTTGGTTCCGGCCCCTCCTGCCACTGGATGTGGCCCCCATAAAGTTCATTTGAAGGGGATGTGGCCCCTATCTTGGAAAAGGCTCTCCAACCCGCCGCTCTGCAAACATCTAATTCTGGTTTTAATGGTGCGTTAGCTGGGCACAACAAGAGCCTTTTGTATGTATCCCAAATTCTCAACCGGATCAAGGAATTTTGTTCTATATAATTTGTTCTGAATTTGCTCACTCTTCATGGCGTTTTATGTTATTGGACCCTCCATCAAATTCTCTCCCAATTTAGGTAAATCAGAGTGGAGATCTGTTTCCACATTCTGAAAGCCAGTTGACACACTTGGCCAAATAACTTTTGTATCTGGGAGGGAATAATCACTTCTGTCTTTCCGTCATGTACTAGTCTTGTCTTAATCCTTGCTGTGTGTCCCCCACCCCGATGAATTTTAATAACAGTCATTGCCATTTATTCATTTTTTGCTTTGATATCGTAATAGGCAGTGGCCGAGACAGAAAGTTTGCGCAGGGTAATATTATCATTTTAACAGCCGAGAAAAAGGGCAAATGTAATTCCACCCTTGTCTGAAGCGTGTGATGAAACATTTCTTCTACTCCCTTGTTTTCATACAGTTTTTCCTATTGCCTGTTAATTTAATTCCTAGATATCGACTATCACTCTTTCCCCCAATTATACTTAACTTTCTTCTTTAATTGTTTTTCTGGATTTCTAATCATCATGATTTAAAATGAACAATTTTGCCTGTTTTGAAGGTTCCCCCCTCCCCATTTTTGCTTGTTGCTCAGCCCCAGGGACTTAAGGGATTATTTTGCTGTGATTCCTATATTCCTATAAGGGGTTGGACTGGATGATCTCTGGGTTCTTTCCCAAAAGACAGTAGCTAAAGGGGGCTCCCTAGGATTCATGCATTAAACTGGCATAGTTTTGTATAGATGGTCACACAAATCATGACACCCCAATACAGTGGTACCTTAGTTCCCAAACTTAATCCGTTCCAGAAGTCCGTTCCAAAACCAAAGTGTTCCAAGGAAAGTAATGCAAAACAGATTGATCCGTTCCAGACTCGTAAAAACAACCCCTAAAACAGCAATTTAACATGGATTTTACTAGTTACAGATAGGTAGCCGTGTTGGTCTGCCATAGTCAAAATAAAAATAAAAAAGGATTTTTTTTATTTTGTTATGAATTTTACTGTCCAACGAGGCCATTGATCCATAAAATGAAAGCAATAAACAATGTACTGCAGTTGCACAATCAATCAGTCAATCAATCAATCAGTAGCTGAACTGGGTTCCACACAGTCGCAAAAACAAAACAAAAAGAGCCGCAAAAATGCAAAATAAATAGCAAAAACAGACAGACCTCAGCGTAACACTCAGAACGGAGCACGTTCAGCTTCCGAAAAAAGTTCACAAACCAGAACACTTACTTCTGGATTTGCAGTGTTTGGGTTCCAAGTTGTTGGAGTACCAAGGCGTTTGAGAACCGAGGTACAGTGGTGCCTCGCAAGACGAAATTAATTCGTTCCGCAAGACTTTTCGTCTTGTGGAAATTTCGTCTTGCGAGGCACCGTTTCCCATAGGAATGCATTAAAATTTAATTAATGCGTTCCTATGGGGGGAAAAGTCCAGGGGCCCCTTCCAACCAGCACCGGAGCCGCGCGGCGCCGCGTTTTAAGGCTGCAGCGAGCGAACAGCAGCGATGCTGTTCGCTCGCTGCAGCCTTAAAACGCGGCGCCGCGCGGCTCCGGTGCCGGTCGGGAGGGGCACCTTCTGATCGCGCCCGCCATCTTGGGTGGGCAGGCAGGCGCGATCGGACGGCGCCCCTCCCGACCGGCACCGGAGCCGCTCGGCGTCGTGTTTTAAGGCTGCAGCGGGCGAACAGCAGCGCTGCTGTTCGCTCGCTGCAGCTTTAAAACGCGGCACAGCGCGGTCCGGTGCCGGCTTACAGTGGTACCTCGCCAGACGAATTCGTCTTGCGAAAAACAGCCATAGACGAATTCGTCTTGCGAGTCAGCTAAAAACTCGCAAAACCCTTTCGTTTTGCGAGTTTTTCGTTGTGCGAGGCATTCGTCTTGCGGGGTACCACTGTACCATTGCACTGCAAATGATTGCATGGATTTTAGTTAAATGGATAAATAACAACAACAAAAGTATGTCTGCAGGGAGTGGGGGGGGGGAGAGACTGAATCATGACCCAGCAGCCTCGAAACATGGTTGCATGGATCTTAGCTTAATGGGCAAATAACCCAGAAGACAAATGAATACATGCCTGCAGTGGAAAAAAAAAACCTTTAAAAAGTTGTAATAACAAAATGCTTGCCAGGCCATTATATCTAACAGGAAGCAGATAAACACCGCTCAGCTTTTTAGCAAATGCACTTCTGTGTACTGAAGGGTCAGGGATGTTGAAATCTCCCCTCTTAAGCAAACTCCCCTCCCCAGCTGTGTGATGGTTGTTCTTTGGAGGGGGGGAATGTTGGCAACTGCCTCACATCTGTGGGAAAACGTTGCAGTGAGTGGCTTCTGTTTCTGCATGAGAAATGTTCAGGATTGTTTCGTAATTAAAAGGCGTCTGTTTTCTTTTTCGTTTTCGAAAAGAAAATGTTAAAGAGCTGGGTGTAGTGAGCTGCTCTGCTGGTCCTCTCCCTGCCCAATTAATTGACAAGGATGGAGGCTGTGCGATGCCTTTCTGATGATGAGCCTGTTGCAATGTGATTTCAGAGCAGGGTTAGGTCATGTGTTGGAAGTCTGGTATTTCTCCTTCCCTGACCTGAGCCAGTGTAGTGTAGTGGTGAAGAACGGTGGACTCGTAATCTGGGGAACCGGGTTCGTGTCTCCGCTCCTCCACATGCGGCTGCTGGGTGACCTTGGGCTAGTCACACTTCTCTGAAGTCTCTCAGCCCCACTCGCCTCACAGAGTGTTTGTTGTGGGGGAGGAAGGGAAAGGAGAATGTGAGCCGCTTTGAGACTCCTTCGGGTAGTGATAAAGCGGGATATCAAATCCAAACTCCTCTTCTTCTTCTTCTTCTTCTTCTTCTTCTTCTTCTTCTTCTTCTTCTTCTTCTCTTGGACTTGCCTTGTCAGAGTTGGAAATATGAATGCACCCCACTTTGTCTCCCCCCCACCCCCGTGTATGTGTTTGGGTTCCCCCCAACCAGGGCCGGATTTAGGTTTGATAACCTCCTAAGCTACTAGAGGTAATGGGGCCCTTTATATGTCCAGCTGTCCTTTGTCAACAACAAATGGTCACTGTTTTTTGTGTTGAATATATGCTCTGTGGTAATTGATGGACCTAATAGGTAACTAAAGCCATTTGCACAAGTTGCAGTGCAACCAGTTCGTGTAGAATGTAGGCACCCTATATATAGAAAGGAGCAAACCAGTGATATTTTAGGGAGCAGGCTTGCAGGCAGGGGCCATTACTTACATCATACGACCCTTTGTTGTTTAGTTATTTAGTCGTGTCCGACCCTTCGTGACCCCATGGACCAGAGCACGCCAGGCACTCCTGTCTTCCACTGCCTCCCGCAGTTTGGTCAGACTCATGTTAGTAGCTTTGAGTACACTGTCCAACCACCTCGTCCTCTGTCGTCCCCTTCTCCTTGTGCCCTCCATATTCCCAACATCAGGGTCTTTTCCAGGCAGTCTTCTCTTCTCATGAGATGGCCAAAGTACTGGAGCCTCAGCTTCAGGATCTGTCCTTCCAGTGAGCACCCAGGGCTGATTTCTTTAAGGATGGATAAGTTTCATCTTCTTGCAGTCCATGGGACTCTCAAGAGTCTCCTCCAGCACCAGAATTCAAAAGCATCAATTCTCTGGCGATCAGCCTTCTTTATGGTCCAATACATAAATCTGGCACTGCCCCCAGCGTTGAACTGAATCAATGCTCTTGCTTGAATTCCAGGGAAGGGGGAAAGTTCGCTGTGCCCGTTCTTCAAATCCTCTCTCCACTCATCCTATCCCTTGTGCAAGTTGGTGTGGGTGTCTTGTACAGTTGCAAGATCAGAATTTAAAACAACAACAACAACAACAACCCCCAACTCTGAGACTGTTTGATTTACATAATAAATCAATGTAATTGGTTATGTCCGCAGAAATGTCGAGGAAAATCAGGATGTGGGGCAATTCATGTTGGCAGTGTCGTTTTGGCTGATTTTCCTAAAAAATAGCTCAAAAAATGTTATTTTGTGATTTTACCAAGAAAGTTCAACAACTTTGGGCAAAGAACAAAATAAAACCAAAACTCTCAACAACTTTTGTATTCGCGCCTTTTTGAAATATGGCAATCCTACATAATGCCAGAGTTCATGGCGCCACACAGAGTGCAAGAGAATGGGTCTCCGCCCCGAGGTGTTTACAGTCCAGAATGAGCATGTGAAAGCTGCCACGTTAAAACAAAATACAGTCGTATCTTGGTTTTCGAACAGCTTAGTTCTCGAACGTTTTGGCTCCCGAACGCCACAAACCTGAAAGCGACTGTTCTGGTTTGCGAACTATTTTTGGAAGCCAAACATCCGACGGGGCTTCTGATTGGCCGCGGGAGCTTCCTGCAGCCAATCAGAAACAGCGGTTTGGTTTCCGAACGTTTTGGAAGTTGAACGGACTTCCGGGATGGATTCCGTTCGACTTCCAAGGTACGACTGTATCACATTTATATCCCACCTTTCCTCCAAGGGGCTCAAGGTGGCATGCAACCCCCCCTGTTTTATCCTCACAACGACCCTGTGAGTTAGGTCAGGCTAAGATAGGTGGCTGGCCCAATATTACCTAAAGAGCTTCATGACCGAGTGGGGATTTGAACCCTGGTCTCGCAAGTCCTAGTTTGATACTCTAACCACTACAACACACTCAGCAACCTTCTGTGCCTTGGCCCCTGCCAGATTTTTTGGAGCTGGAGTCCATTCTGGCATTGGCTAATGACAATGGCAATCCAAACCAGCGAGAGGTCACCAGGCAGAAGAAGAAGAAGAAGAAGAGTTTGGATTTGATATCCCGCTTTTCACTACCCGAAGGAGTCTCAAAGCGGCTAACATTCTCCTTTCCCTTCCTCCCCCACAACAAACACTCTGTGAGGTGAGTGGGGCTGAGAGACTTCAGAGAAGTGTGACTAGCCCAAGGTCACCCAGCAGATGCATGTGGAGGAGTGCAGACGCGAACCCGGTTCCCCAGATAACGAGTCTACCGCTCTTAACCACTACACCAGACTGGCAGAGGAAGGCTGTCCTACAGACTTGCATTTCTTTCCCGTTGGCCTTCCTACAGTGCTTCTGACTGTTTCCAGAAGGTTTTCCAGAGAAATCTGGCGTCACTTGTTTTTGCTTTCGGTTTAGGAAAACCAAATGCAAGTCCAGCCTCGCCTGATGGCCTTGGCACGGGGCAGAACTAAGCAAACAACTTACTTGAATGAGTTGGATGCTGGGAATTGCTCATTGAAGAATTGTAGAGTTGGAAGGAACCCCAGGGGGTTCATTTAGTTCAACCCCCTGCAATGCGGGAATCGCAGCCAAAGAATCCCTGGCAGATGGCAACCCCCACCTCTAAGGAAGGAGAGTCCATCTCCCAAGCGAGTCCAGTTCTTGCTGTCAGAAAGTTCCTCCTAATGTTAAATCAATATTTCCTTTTTTGTGATTTGAATCCATTGATTCAGGCCCTCCCTTCTGGAGCAGCAGAAAGCTTGCTCCATCTTCCATGTACAGCTCTTAAGACATTTGAAGATGGTGACAGCAGTCACGAAATTAAAAGACGCCTGCTTCTTGGGAGGAAAGCAATGACAAACCTAGACAGCATCTTAAAAAGCAGAGACATCACCTTGCCGACAAAGGTCCGCATAGTTAAAGCTATGGTTTTCCCAGTAGTGATGTATGGAAGTGAGAGCTGGACCATAAAGAAGACTGATCGCCGAAGAATTGATGCTTTTGAATTATGGTGTTGGAGGAGACTCTTAAAAAGCAGAGACATCAAAACAACAACAACAACAACAACAGGCTAGAGCTACAGTGTAACACTTTCTTTGCTTTTGCATTCAAAGTTTTGCTGCTCCTACCCCTCCCTACCCCAAAACCAAGAATCCACAGTGAAAGATCATATATTCTGGTTGAGTTTCAGCTTGTGGAATGGCTCTAACCTGGGAGGTCTAAAGCAGATTGCAGAATGTGAATCTGCCCTGGTTCCAACCTGGCAGCTGGCTGGAAACTTAGGAGAGTTTGGTCTTAAAGGAGAACGGCAGGGTGGTGGTAATTTCTCGAGGATGTGAGAAGCATGGAATTGCCAGCGCCAGGTGAAATATTTCAGCATCTCAGCTGTAAACAGACAGCTCGGGCATCATGCCATTATCACACCATTACCGGTCCAATTATGGTGCCTGCTCAAAGCTGGAGATAAAGACGAGAGAAGAGGCTGGGAGCGAGCGGTGATTATCGTAAGTGGTGTTCAGCTGTGTGTGTAGGCCTCTCTTGCTCCCCAAAACAAAGCCGACTTAAGTTTGCAGCACAGTGGTATCTTAGTTCTCAAACACTTTGGTTCTCAAACTCCGAAAACCCTTCCAGGTCATGTGGCCAGCATGACTAAACCGCTTCTGGCGAACCAGAGCAGTGCACAGAAATGCCGTTTATCTTCCCGCCGGAGCGGTACCTATTTATCTACTTGCACTTTTACGTGCTTTCGAACTGCTAGGTTGGCAGGAGCAGGGACCGAGCAACGGGAGCTCACCCAGTCGCGAGGATTCGAACCGCCGACCTTCTGATCGGCAAGCCCTAGGCTCTGTGGATCACAGGTTTAACTTGGCAACTATTAAGTTAAAGAATAGTCCTACTGTAGATATTTCTGCAGTGGTACCTTGGTTCTCAAACGCCGTGGTTCCCAAACACCAAAAACCCCAGAAGTACCGGTAAGTGCTCTGGTTTTCGAACGTTTCTCGGAAGCCAAACATCCGATGCAACTGGCGGCTATTGTTTCAGGGGCGCCAGCACTAATCGGAAGATGCGCCTTGGTTTGTGAACATCGGATTAAGTCTGGTGCTTTTGTTTTCGCTATTTATTTTGCGTTTGGGTTTTTGAGGCTTTTAAGTTTAATTTGTCGTTGTGACTGTGTGGAACCCAGTTCAGCTACTGATGGATTTGATTGTGTGACTGCGGAAATGGAAGAAAGTCCCCCCTCCCAATCCAAACAATGACTATCATTAGTGCAGGAAATTTTTTTTTTAAAAAAATATATTTTACCATCTACAGTACTGTCTTATTCATGTTGTTGTTCAGTCGTTCAGTCGTGTCCACCTCTTCGTGACCCCATGGACCAGAGCACGCCAGGCACGTCTATCTTTCACGGCCTCCCGCAGTTTGGTCAGACTCATGCTAGTCGCTTCGAGAACACTGTCCAACCATCTCATCCTCGGTCGTCCCCTTCTCCTTGTGCCCTCCATCTTTCCCAACATCAGGGTCTTTTCCAGGGAGTCTTCTCTTCTCATGAGGTGGCCAAAGTACTGGAGCCTCAACTTCAGGATCTGTCCTTCTAGTGAGCACTCAGGGCTGATTTCCTTCAGAATGGATAGGTTTGATCTTCTTGCAGTCCATGGGACTCTCAAGAGTCTCCTCCAGCACCATAATTCAAAAGCATCAACTCTTCGGCCATCAGCCTTCTTTATGGTCCAGCTCTCACTTCTTATTCATAGTACAGGTACATTGATTGTTGCTTTCATTTTTATGGATCAGTGGTCTTGTTAGGTAGTAAAATTCATGCTAAATTGCTGTTTTAGGGGTTGTGTATTGTATTTTGATATTTGTTGGAAGCCGCCCAGAGTGGCCGGGGAGACCCAGCCAGATGAGCGGGGTATAAATAATAAATTATTATTATTATTATTATTATTATTATGCATTACTTTTGATGGGGAAGCACGCCTTGGTTTTGGAACGCTTTGGTTTTGGAACGGACTTCTCGAACGGATTAGGTTTGAGAACCAAGGTACCACTGTATTTATAGATGAGAATTTTGAAAGTATTTCCCTTCGTCTGTCCTGAGCCTTCCAACATGCTGCTTCGTTTGAAGGTTCACGGGTGTGCAGAGGAGGAAGACCAAGGTGATCAAGGGTCTGGACACCAAGCCTTACGAATCCTAGAATTGTAGAGTTGGAAGGGACCCCCAGCAGTGCTATAGTCCAACCCCCTGCAATGCAGGAATCTCAGGTCAAGCATCTATCCAACCTTTGCTTAAAAACCTCCAAGGAGGGAGAGTCAGTGCTCCCATCGCTCTGCCCCAGCTCCTGCCAACCTAGCAGTTTGAAAGCATGCCAGTACAAGTAGATAAATAGGTACCGCTGTGGCGGGAAGGTAAACAGTTTTTCCTGCGCTCTGGTTTCTGTCATGGTGTCCTGTTGTGCCAGAAGTGGTTTAGTCCTGCTGGTCACATGACCCAGAAAGCTGTCTGTGGACAAATGCCAGCTCCCTCAGCCTGAAAGCGAGTTGTTTAGTCGGAGTCTCCTTTCTTGTAACTTGAAGCCATTGGTTCGAGTCCTGCCCTGCAGAGCAGGAGAAAGAGAGGAGACAGAGAGGAGATATGATGGCAATCTTCAAAGAGAGGCAGAGCAAATTTCTTCCTGCCACGCATCACCACCTTGCAACCTTCTGCTACGTGGCTTCGCTTTGTTGCTGGTCCCACGCTTAACCAGCCAATGCATGAATGCAGTTTAGGATTCCCAGGAACCATGGTATGCATAGTCCTTGTGCGCCCATTGAATTACTCTCCAGCTGCAGGATTGTGAGCCTAGGCCTGCAGCTTCTGTGTAAATGGCCTTCAGGGCCATTCAGGGAAGCTTCATATATCAGTGACAGAACATTTGCCCTGCGTGGAAAAGGTCCCGATCCTGGCCTGGGAGAGAACCCCTGCCCCAAACCCTGGAGAGCTGCTGCCCATCAGTGTAGACAATACTGAGCTGGATGACTCGGTATAAGGCGGCTCCCTATGTTCGTATAAGCAAGAAATAAGCAGTTACAGGTGGGTAGCCGTGTTGGTCTGCCATAGTCAAAACAAAATCGAAAATTCTGTATCTGAAGAAGTGTGCATGCACACGAAAGCTCATACCAGGAACAAACTCAGTTGGTCTCTAAGGTGCTACTAGAAAGAAATAAGCAGTTTTTGCCGGTCTCTGTATGAGCTCTTTCTCTCCACCTTGGCATCAACCATATCGGCAGGACCAGCCAAGTGATGTCTGCAATCTCTCAAGCCAGCTGGAACGGCAACAGTGCCTGGCGATCCCTGGAAGCCACGAGAGAGATGTAGATGCTTTCCAGTAATTTGTCTGCTGCTTGTCTTGTTTGCTTTTTAAAAATACTTGGCAACTGGATTGGAGAGGATGATTTTCACCCAGTGAGTTACTACAAATATTGCAGCTCAAGGGATGCTGGGGTCTGCTCCCCTGGATAAGTACAATAAGCCAGAGAAAATTGAGTTTGTATAATCTCTCCCAGTATTTGTGACTCTGGGGTGAGCTAAGAGAGGAGGTTCCTCTCCCAATTTTGTTGTTGTTGGTCAGTCGTTTAGTCGTGTCCAACTCTTTGTGACCCCATGGACCAGAGCACGCCAGGCACTCCTGTCTGCCACTGCCTCCCACAGTTTGGTCAGACTCATGTTGGTAGCTTCGGGAACACTGTCCAACCATCTTGTCCTCTGTCGTCCCCTTCTCCTTGTGTTGTTGTTGTTGTTCAGTCGTTCAGTCGTGTCCGACTCTTCGTGACCCCATGGACCAGAGCACGCCAGGCACGCCTATCCTCCACTGCCTCCCGCAGTTTGGCCAAACTCATGCCAGTCGCTTCGAGAACACTGTCCAACCATCTCATCCTCTGTCGTCCCCTTCTCCTTGTGCCCTCCATCTTTCCCAACATCAGGGTCTTTTCCAGGGAGTCTTCTCTTCTCATGAGGTGGCCAAGGTACTGGAGCCTCAACTTCAGGATCTGTCCTTCTAGTGAGCACTCAGGGCCGATTTCCTTGAGAATGGATAGGTTTGATCTTCTTGCAGTCCATGGGACTCTCAAGAGTCTCCTCCAGCACCATAATTCAAAAGCATCAATTCTTCGGCGATCAGCCTTCTTGATGGTCCAGCTCTCACTTCCATACATCACTACTGGGAAAACCATAGCTTAACTATACGGACCTTTGTCGGCAAGGTGATGTCTTTGCTTTTTAAGATGTTGTCTAGGTTTGTCATTGCTTTTCTCCCAAGAAGCAGGCGTCTTCTAATTTCGTGACTGCTGTCACCATCTGCAGTGATCATGGAACCCAAGAAAGTGAAATCTCTCACTGCCTCCATTTCTTCCCCTTCTATTTGCCAGGAGGTGATGGGACCAGTGGCCATGATCTTAGTTTTTTTGATGTTGAGCTTCAGACCATATTTTGCGCTCTCCTCTTTCACCCTCATTAAAAGGGATACAGGAGTGGGTTGCCAGTTCCCCCTCCAGGTGGATCACGTTTGGTCCAAACTCTCCACTATGACCTGTCCATCTTGGGTGGCCCTGCACGGCATAGCTCATAGCTTCCCTGAGTAATTGAAGCCCCTTCGCCACGACAAGGCAGTGATCCATGAAGGGGCCTTCTCCTTGTGCCCTCCATCTTTCCCAACATCAGGGTCTTTTCCAGGGAGTCTTCTCTTCTCATGAGGTGGCCAAAGTCTTGGAGCCTCAGCTTCAGGACCTGTCCTTCCAGTCAGCACTCAAGGCTGATTTCTTTAAGGATGGATAAGTTTGATCTTCTTGCAGTCCATGGGACTCTCAAGAGTCTCCTCCAGCACCATAATTCAAAAGCATCAATTCTTCGGCAATCAGCCTTCTTTATGGTCCAGCTCTCACTTCCGTACATTACTACTGGGAAGACCATAGCTTTAACTATACGGACCTTTGTCGGCAAGGTGATGTCTCTGCTTTTTAAGAAGCTGTCTAGGTTTGTCATTGCTTTTTCCCCAACAAGCAGGCGTCTTCTAATTTCGTGACTGCTGTCACCATCTGCAGTGATTATGGAACCCAAGAAAGCGAAATCTCTCACTGCCTCCATTTCTTCCCCTTCTATTTGCCAGGAGGTGATGGGACCAGTGGCCATGACCTTAGTTTTTTTTGATGTTGTGCTTCAGGCCATATTTTGCGCTCTCCTCTTTCACCCTCATTAAAAGGTTCTTTAATTCCTCCTCACTTTCTGCCATCAAGGTTGTGTCATCAGCATATCTGAGGTTGTTGCAATTTACACGCTGCCTAATAATAATATGATAATGATAATGATAATGATAATGATAATAATAATAATTTTATTATTTATACCCCGCCCATCTGGTTTCCAACAAAATATTAAAAATACAATAAAACACCAGACATTAAAAACTTACCTAAACAGGTGTGCCTTCAAATGTCTTCTAAAAGTCAGGTAGTTGTTTATTTCCTTGACATCTGAAGGGAGGGTGTTCTACAGGGCGGGTGCCACCACCAAGAAGGCCCTCTGCCTGGTTCCCTGTAACTTCGCTTCTCGCAGGGAGGGAAACACCAGAAGGCCCTCGGAGCTGGACCTGTTTCTGGGCTGAGCGATGGGGGTGGAGACGCTCCTTCAGGTCTACTGGGCCGAGGCCGTTTAGGGCTTTCAAGGTCAGCACCAACACTTTGAATTGCTCTCAGAAACGTAATGTGAGCCAATGAGACAAGAGCCGAGCAGGTACCGATTTGCATGTGTGGATCTACATGTGTAGTAGATGCCACGTTGGAAAGAGCGACTGTGATTTAAATAGAAATGCAATGCATCTCTCTCTCTCTCTGTGTGTGTGTGTGTGTGTGTGTGTGTGGGGAGACTGTGACCTGTGCGACTGCCCCCCCCTGCTTCTCATGGTTGACGGGCAGCAACTCAGTATCAGGGTTCCTGGAAGACCCACCTGCCCCTATGCAATCACTTGAACAATCTGGGAAACCTCCGCAAGTGACCCTGCACCCTACAAAATATTACAGAGCTCTCTTTGCTTGGAGGTTTTTAAGCAGAGGTTGGATGGCCATCTGTCTTGGATGTTGGAGCTGAGATTCTTGCACTGCAGGGGGTTGGACTAGAGCACCGCTGGGGGTCCCTTCCAAATCTACAATTCTTTGATTCTATGATACCAATAGTTGATGGATCTGGTGGAAGACTGTGGAGACTGTGTTATTGTAACAAATCGTAAGAAATATTAATACTTGGTTGTTGTTGTTTCTATATGGTGAATTTCAATTTGTTATAAAGTTTTACCAGGTTCAATAAAGCAAAATAAGCACGGGAAAAAAGACATTAATAGTTTAAAAAATTGCATGCATATATTTTTTTAAACACACGGACACAGAGAGAGATTAAAAAACAACTGCATGTATATGGTATCTATACAAATCCAATGCAGATACCAACACATGGTGACCTGGGGGGGAAAACATTCCTTGCCACATCTTGAAAAATGGTACAACAGCCCCTGCAAGCAGTATTCCCCCCTCCAAACAAAGGTCTCAGGGCCATTTTATCACATGGCTAGTATGAAAGGATCTGCCACACCTTGCGGCAATTGTCCTCTTCAGAATTAGTTCAGTTCATCTCCCCAAAGCCTAATAAGCCCAGGGAGAACGGAGCCCGACACACACCAAAGCAAATTGAGCCATCTCCTGGGTGAGACATTTGACGGCAAACTGAAGTATTTGTCTAGAGAGACCACACATACGTGCCCGTCGATTCCAGCTCTGGAACTCCTCGGAAAGCTTTTGTTGCAAATCCTTCTGCCACATGCAAAGGCGGCTTGTCGGGAGAGAGAAACAGCTCGAGCTGTAATTATGTCGGCTCCTAAACTCGGCACAATGGAGAGCGGCCTAGCCGCCCCATAATTAAAGCAGCATCTGGGAGAGAGACACAATGGGAAAACTCCACACATTTTGCAGACCTCGTTCCATGCTAGCACGCGTGCTTCGCGGGAAGAGGAGCAAAGTCATGTTGTTCTAAATGAGTGTCAAAGCTCCTTCGAGGCGTTTGAACGGAAAAATAAAACAAGATCCTGGCACATTTTTGCCTGGGGAGGGGAAGAGCCTTAACCAGGGGCGTCTTAGCCATAGAGGCTAGTGGCGTGGGGAACCACGGTGCCACGTTCTGGAGGGCATCAGGGAAGAGGTCCGGGGGCCACGTCGGCGGCTCGGTAGGGGCGACAGCCTGCCCGCCGCCAGGGGGAAGGCAGGAGGAGGTGATCGGCGGCGGCAAGCCGGGTGCACAGCAATCATCCCTCCCTCCCTCCCTCCCTCCCTCCCTCTGTCCGTCCCTCTCCGGGAGGCGGGCGTGATCCCTGGTGGCTGCCCCTCTTCTTGGCGCTGCAGTTGGTTGCCGGAGTGCTTCTCCAGCCTGCCACTGCGCAGGACTGGAGGAGGGTGTGGGGCGGCCGGGAAGGAGCCCAAGGGGTCCCCGTGGAAGGGATCCACGCGGAACGTGAGCCAAGATCAATCCCGGCACCTATTTTCCGTGCCTGGTGCGCGCCCAGCCTTACATCTGGAATGGGATCCTGTGTGGATAGGGAGGGTGGAGACCTCCGTGCCGGAGTAGTCACCCTCCAGCTGCTGCCCGCCCGGACAGAAAGGTGGGCGTGGGGGGCACTGGAGGGATCCTTGCACCCTGGTGCCAGATAGGCTTAGAATCCTAGAATCATAGAGTTGGAAGAGACCACAAGGGCCATCCAGTCCAACCCCCTGCCAAGCAGGAAACACCATCAAAGCATTCCTGATAGATGGCTGTCAAGCCTCCGCTTAAGGACCTCCAAAGAAGGAGACTCCACCACACTCCTTGGCAGCAAATCCCACTGTCGAACAGCTCTTACTGTCAGGCTTAAGACGGCCCTTGCCTTAACAGAGGCACAGGGCACAACAGTTGCTCAGAATTAATAGGTACTATGATGTACGACCTATGAGGGTCCTGTCCAGGCCTCAAGATCAGCATCAGAGGCCCCATTCCAACGCCAGGAAAATAAGAGCCTGCAGGATCTGGCCCATCTAGTTCAGCATCTGGTGGGAAACTGGCAAGCACAGAACATGAGCACAACAGCACTGGAAACAACAGGCAGCGGGTCACTAAAAGGTTTTCTAAATGAAGCCAGAGGGTGCTGGCTGCAAAGAATGCAGGAAACTGTCCTATGCAGAGTCAGACCAGTGGACAACGTAGTTCAGTATAGTCAGTAAAGACTCTCTCAAGGCAAATCTTTAAAAATGTAGTATAAACACTGACAACTGGGGAACACTGGCCTGCGAGCGCTGCAACTGGAGAACAGCCTTTACCAAAGGTGTCATGGGCTTTGAAGTCACTCGAACTCAGGACGCAAGGGAGAAACGTGCTAAGAGGAAGGCACGCTTGGCAAGCCCTCGCCATGATCAACTCCTGCCCAGGAACCTGTGTCTCCACTGTGGAAGGACATGTTGATCCAGAATTGGCCTCCACAGCCACTTACGGACTCACTGTTAATATTGTGTTTTATGGGAAACAATAAATTAAAATAAAATAAAATAAAAATAGTAAATATATTATTTATATTTATTATTTAAATAATATTTAAATTTTATTTAAATATTTATATTTATATTTAAATAAAAATAAATAAATAAATAAAAATAAAAGTGATTGCCAAAGAAGAAGAAGAAGAAGAGATGCTGGAGGCTGAACCTAGGACCTCTCACATGCAGAACTGATGAGTCGCAGCCTCTTCTCCTCATCCTCTTGTCCAGGCGACAGGCCAGGCTTCCGTTTACAGCAGGGTGCTCTTAAAACATGCTGCCAGCAATGTGATTTCCACACATTCATAGAGGCGTTTAAAAAACATGCAAGAGAGATGCACATGCTTTCATTGGGCCCTGCAAGATGTCAAAAAATTAATCGCACTCAAGTAGGTCTTTGGGCGTTTAAAGGAGTCATGTTTAGTAACGTAATCCCTTTTAAGTATTGGAATCTCCAATCAAGAAAACATAACATCCGGATGTTGATGCTGCAAAATTACTAAAGAAGGGATTACATCATTTCCATGTAAGCTTCTAGCTCTCCTCCAGACACCCACCTGCCACCGGCTTACGAAGGGGAATTGAGTGCAAGAAGTCTCCTAAAGATGTACAGGATGCATTTATGGAAATATTTACGTGGTAAAGGGACCCCCTGACCGTTAGGTCCAGTCGCAGACGACTCTGGGGTTGCGGTGCTCATCTCGCTTTACTGGCTGAGGGAGCCGGCGTACAGCTTCCAGGTCATGTGGCCAGCATGACTAAGCCGCTTCTGGCGAAACCAGAGCAGCGCACGGAAACGCCGTTTCCCTTCCCGCCGGAGTGGTACCTATTTATCTACTTGCACTTTGGAGTGCTTTCGAATTGCTAGGTGGGCAGGAGCAGGGACCGAGCAACGGGAGCTCACCCCGTCGCGGGGATTCGAACCACTGACCTTCCGATCGGCAAGCCCTAGGCTCTGTGGTTTAACCCACAGTACCACCCACGTCCCGTGCTGGTTGGGGTTGATGGGAGTTGGGGTTAATAACATCCATGCTTGTGTGAGACAGTAGGATGGTTTGAGACAGCAGAGACCTTCCTATTTGCCCTGGGATTTTAAATTCCGAATGACTTTTCTTTGTGGATGTTTGCTCTGTAGTTGTTTAGGGGTCGAGTCGTGTAGTCTCGCATTTTTTTCCTGTCTATTTGCTGGTTTTAAAATTACGCTTGTGTCATTTCTTTCCATACTGGCAACGCATTAAGAAAAAAATACCACGGCTGTTTATAAGGTGTGTGTTTGGATTATTTACTCATTGTACAGCCTATTATCCATAAGTATTAAAGCGTTTTCCAGCAAGTAACACAAAAATTAATTGAAAGGATGCAACCAAGATTGCTTTAATAGATCATTAATAAAGCCATAGCTTGTACCATTTGCTTAAGTGCAGCGTGTTCTAATTATGCTTTATTTGCACATCTCGCACATTTCTGGTTAGGGATACCCAGCAAATATTGTAAGTGATGCATACAATGGTTTATTTCATTTTATTTTCGTGTTTGTGTGTCTCTTGAAAAACGAGGGGTGCATGGACCCCCTTTGCCACCCGCTGTGTGTGAATTTATGGACGGTGGAACGAAAGTCCATTGGCTGAAAGCGTTGCAGCGGGTGCAAGCTGGTCAAAGGTGAATTTGGGTTTCATGTGACCGGGGGGTGGGGGGCGGTATACAGGAAAAGGAAGCAGTTAATCATGAAGTGGGTGGGAGGCCTTTGGACAATGGGTTCTCTGTGCTTGGGTCCTGGTTGTGGCTGTCGGAGGCTGAAGCGAGGAGAGGAATGGGAATGGATGGAAAATCCTGATACACTCTCTTTAATTCTTCTTCTTCTTCTTCTTCTTCTTCTTCTTCTTCTTCTTCTTCTTCTTCCTCCTCCTCCTCTTCTTCCTCTTCTTCCTCCTCCTCCTCCTCCTCCTCCTCCTCTTCTTCTTCTTCTTCTTCTTCCTCCTCCTCCTCTTCCTCTTCCTCTTCCTCTTCCTCCTCTTCCTCCTCCTCCTCCTCCTCCTCCTCCTCCTCCTCCTCCTCTTCTTCTTCTTCTTCTTCCTCCTCCTCCTTTTCTCCTCCTCCTCCTCCTCCTCCTCCTCCTCCTCCTCCTCTTCTTCTTCTTCTTCTTCTTCTTCCTCCTCTTCCTCTTCCTCTTCCTCTCCTCCTCATCCTCTCCTCCTCTCCTCCTCCTCCTCCTCCTCCTTCTTCATATTCTTTTATTTTTATTTTACAAGTGTAGCATTATAACAATTCAAAATACAGATCCATATTCAGAGATTTCCCTGAATCTCCAGACTTCGGACCCTCCCCTCTGTTGTCGACTTTTTCGACTGTCTATTATTTCGTAATCCATATTTTGTATCTCTCCATGTTGTCCATGACATTTGCTACATTACAAGTGTTATTAGAATCCTGGGGAATATTTTCATCTGCTTACAGTGTTCTCCAAAATAAATTATGTCCCCCCCCTCCATTCTTTATTGAAGTTTTTGTTGTCTTGGTTCCTTAGCTTTCCGGTTAGTTTTGCCATTTTGGTGTATACTCCCAACATCTTGGTTTGCCATTTCTCTCTGGTAAGGACTCTTTCTTCTTTCCATCTCTGGGCTAGTAGCATCCCTGCGGCTGTTGCCGCATAAATAAAAACTCTTTTCTGCTCCTTTGGAATGTTGGTACCTACAATTCCTAATAAAAAAGCTTCTGGGGCTTTTTTAAAAATAATAATAATAATAAAGTTTATTTTAAACACCCCCCCCCCAACTCATTATATATAATTTTCCAGAATGCTTTTATTACTTTACACAGCCACCACATATGATAAAAGGTACCTTCTTTTTCTTTACATTTCCAGCAGGTGTTTGTACTTGTCTTATATATTTTCACTAGCTTAAAGGTAAAGGTAAAGGGACCCCTGACCATTAGGTACAGTCGCGGACAATTTTTGTCCGCAGACAGCTTCCGGGTCATGTGGCCAGCATGACTAAGCCACTTCTGGCGAACCAGCATGGAAACTACGTTTACCTTCCCGCCAGAGCAGTACCTATTTATCTACTTGCACTTTGATGTGCTTTCAAACTGCTAGGTTGGCAGGAGCAGGGACTGAGCAACGGGAGCTTACCCTGTCGTGGGGATTCGAACCGCCAACCTTCTGATTGGCAAGCTCAGTGGTTTAGACCACAGTGCCACCCTCGTCCCTTTCACTAGCTTAAAGGTAAAGGTAAAGGTACCCCTGACCGCTAGGTCCAGTTGCGGACGACTCAGGGGTTGCAGCGCTCATCTCACTCTATAGGCCGAGGGAGCTGACATTTGTCCGTAGACAGTTTTTCCAGGTTATGTGGCCAGCATGACTAAGCCGCTTCTGGTGAACCAGAGCAGTGCACGGAAACGCTGTTTACCTTCCCGCTGGAGCGGTCCCTATTTATCTACTTGTACTTTGACGTGCTTTCGAACTGCTAGGTTGGCAGGAGCTGGGACTGAGCAACGGGAGCTCACCCTGTGGCGGGGATTCGAACCACCGACCTTCTGATCAGCAAGCTCAGTGGTTTAGACCACAGTGCCACCTTCGTCCCTTTCACTAGCTTACTAGGAGTCAAATACCACCGGTACATCATTTTTAAAGTCTTCCTCTTCTTCATGTGGGGATGTTTGAGGGTTACAGGTAGGGAAATGGTGGAGAAACCCAATTTTGTTTGCATTTTAAAGAGAAAACACCCAATCCACACTACTTGAAGCAATAAGCAAACTGAAGCAGAGCCACTCTTCGAAAGTTGCAATTCCCTGAATTTTGCAATGCAATGTGCGCAAAAGTCGACCTGCTAAGGAAAAGTGTATCATCTTTTGATGGTAATCTGTTTTAACTGTTTCTGATGTTCTGTTTTTGAATTGGTGAAGTTACCTGTCCTGTGGCCTCATGGAGAAGGGTGGGTTAAGAAATAATAATGATAATGATAATGAAGAAAATGGCTTTCACAAATGTGTATATTAGCGGAAACTGCCGGCAAAAGTCTGTTTATTATGAGAAATTCACACTAAAATGCTGACGTATCTTCACGGGAATTAAAAAAAACAACCAAAACAATCTTTGCAAATTGATGCAGAAGTGTGGAGAATGAATTTGAGATTGGGGGGAAAGGAGAAACAGAGAGAAACTAAAATGGGAAGGTTTGTCTGCTCCTAATTCTAGGCTGCATCTGTAGTAAAACAACCCAGACCTGTTAGAAACATGATGTTTAAACAACATTGCTGGACTAGAGGAGAACCCAAATATGGACTGGCTGCCAAGGACCTTGTAAAGAAAGCAGGTGGATGCCAAAAATGGAGAGAAGAAACCTCTCTTCCAACAAACGCTCACTTTAAATGAGACTTGGAGGAGGTTATTTGTAGGATCACATTGTGGCTGGACCTGCGCTCAAAGGTCTCTAGAGTTTGAATGCTTTGAATGCAGTGGCCTTATGTATTGGGGGGATGTATAGAGATGCTTCTTTTTATTTATTTATAGGGACGCTGTGAATTATGAATGGGGTGGGGGGAAGGTCCTATTTGGAGCAAGGCTCGAGGTCCCCTGCAGAACAGCTTCCTAATGCGTGTCCTGATCGATGCATTGTCTAGGACTTCCTGTAGGGCGAGGAGGATTTTATTTTCCCCTCCCTGCATATCTCGCAGAGGATGTTGTTCCACGGATATTCCATCTGCGCTCGAGAACGTCTGTGCTGCTTCGCACCAGTTTGACAGCCCCCCACCCCCACCCCAGCGTCCTCTGTAGTGGACCTCAGAGAAATGGATAAAAATGTGCATTGAAAAGAAACCCAAATAGCTCCTGTCTGTACCTCGCTTTGCGGTAAATAAAATTTAACTGATAGAATTCTGCAGGAGGTGGTATTTAGTGGGTGCAAACAGTCCAGATCGGATGATGCTCAGACGATGGAGATGTCAGGCGCCATCCTGGTGCCCAGACTTGGTTGCGAGGGGTTGAAAGTCAGTTGCCAAATACACAAGAGCCCGCCCTCTCCTCCTGTGGTCTGCAGCAACTGATAATGGAAGCATGGTTGCCTCCAGCTGTGAAGACAGAGCCTAGCCATCGTGTCTAGTAGGCATTGACAGGCCTCTCTTCCTTCACTTGGTATCTTCCACATTGCCCTGATCTCCTTACAGAAGCAACGATTCTTCAACATCAACTTCGTTGGACTGGTCATGTGGTTCGGATGCCCGATTATCATCTTCCAAAGCCACTGCTGTATTACGAACTTGAAAATTGAAAGCGTAATGCTGGACCTTGCCGACAAAGGTCTGGATAGTTAAAGCTATGGTTTTCCCAGTAGTAATGTATGGAAGTGAGAGCTGGACCATAAAGAAGGCTGATCGCCGAAGAATTGATGCTTTTGAATTATGGTGCTGGAGGAGACTCTTGAGAGTCCCATGGACTGCAAGAAGATCAAACCTATCCATTCTGAAGGAAATCAGCCCTGAGTGCTCACTGGAAGGACAGATCCTGAAGCTGAGGCTCCAGTACTTTGGCCACCTTATGAGAAGAGAAGACTCCCTAGAAAAGACCCTGATGTTGGGAAAGATGGAGGGCACAGGGAGAAGGGGACGGCAGAGGATGAGATGGTTGGGCAGTGTTCTCAAAACTACTAACATGAGTTTGGCCAAACTGCGAGAGGCAATGAAGGATAGGCGTGCCTGGCGTGCTCTGGTCCATGGGGTCACGAAGAGTCGGACACGACTGAACGACTGAACAACAACAACAACAATAATGCTGGTGGTTAACAAAAGAGGTTCAAAGACTGTCTCATGGCAAATAAACACCGACAACTGGGAAACACTGGCCTGTGAGTGCTCCAATTGGAGAACAGCCTTTACCAAAGGTGTCATGGGCTTTGAAGACGCTCGAACTCAGGACGCAAGGGAGAAACGTGCTAAAAGGAAGGCACGCTTGGCAAACCCTCACCATGATCAACTCCCGCCCGGAAACCTATGTCCCCACTGTGGAAGGACGTGTGGATCCAGAAATGGCCTCCGCAGTCACTTACGGACTCACTGTTAAGACCGTGTTTATGGAAGACAATCTTACTCTGCTATGAGTAAGATTGATCGCAGAAGAAGAAGAAGAAGAAGAAGAAGAAGACAGGAAGGGTTGCAATACAAGCAGTGGTCCTTGTTACTTGAACTTAGGAAGTGTTTTTTAAAGAAGTATCTGAAGAGGTATAGCAGATTATAATTTGCAGCAGCAATGTTTCTCATACTTAGGTCTCCAGCTGTTGCCAGACTACAACTCCCATCATCCCTAGCTAGCAGGACCACTGGTCAGGGATTATGGGAATTGTAGTCACTTTCTTGGGTTCCATGATCACTGCAGATGGTGACAGCAGTCACGAAATTAGAAGACGCCTGCTTCTTGGGAGAAAAGCAATGACAAACCTAGACAGCATCTTAAAAAGCAAAGACATCACCTTGCCGACAAAGGTCCGTATAGTTAAAGCTATGGTTTTCCCAGTAGTAACGTATGGAAGTGAGAGCTGGACCATAAAGAAGGCTGATCGCCGAAGAATTGATGCTTTTGAATTATGGTGCTGGAGGAGACTCTTGAGAGTCCCATGGACTGCAAGAAGATCAAACCTATCCATTCTCAAAGAAATCAGCCCTGAGTGCTCACTAGAAGGACAGATCCTGAAGTTGAGGCTCCAGTACTTTGGTCACCTCATGAGAAGAGAAGACTCCCTGGAAAAGACCCTGATGTTGGGAAAGATGGAGGGCACAAGGAGAAGGGGACGACAGAGGATGAGATGGTTGGACAGTGTTCTTGAAGCTACTAACATGAGTTTGGCCAAACTGCGGGAGGCAGTGAAGGATAGGCGTGCCTGGCGTGCTCTGGTCCATGGGGTCACAAAGAGTCGGACACGAATGAACGACTGAACAACAACAACAAGTCCAAAAACAGGCGGTGGCCCAAGTTTGAGAAACACTGCTCTCTAATCCAGGATTTGGGAGCCCTTATTTCGTTTCAATTTGAGGGCTACATTCCTTTTTGTGCCGTTTTCTGAGGGCCCCATGTCGGTGGTGGCCAGTGTTACGAGACAAACGTGGGCTGAGCAACGGATACGAATTTTACCTTCGTACTGAGCTGGTGAGGTGTGTGCCTTGGAAGAGTCCAGAGGCCCAGAAAGAGATGCTTCATTCAGCTCCCATCTCTGAGGTTCCACATTTTACCTTCTATTTATTAAATTTGTTATCTGCTTTATCTTGCCCAACGTCTCTGCAACCCAACGTCTCTGCTCTCTCGCCGTCCTTTGTGGAGGGGCAGTTAGCACCGATCGGTCCTGGGCTCTGGGCTGAATTGTTCCCCTGCGTCTCGGGAGGGCGATCAACCGCCTTCCTTAGTAATAGCATCTAATGGAAGCGGTTCGTAGCACGCGGCCAGAGCTAAGGTATTTGGAATCCACGGGGAAGATCTCCGGCTCGTAATGGAGACAGCAAGCAGCAATTATTCATGAATAGTCTGAGATGCATCTTCGCTGCTAATGGCTAAAACCACCACCTCCTGCAGGTGGACCAAAGGGGAAAGAGTGGCTTCTGCTGAGATACGGAGCGTGGCCAGCTTGGGCAGCTGAAGGCAGTCAGGGGTTTAGTACAGTGGTTCCCAAAGTGGCTGGAACGTCCCCCCCGGGGGTGGTTGGATTATCTAGGGGAGTGTTAAAAGGCAGGGGGGGCAGCAGGGAGTGACCCCACCCAAAAGCACGATGATGACTTATTTACAATTGACCAGGCTAGAGCTAGGAGACTCTTGAGAGTCCCATGGACTGCAAGAAGACCAAATCTATCCATTCTGAAGGAAATCAGCCCCGAGTGCTCACTGGAAGGAGGGATTAATGGGGAAAATACCAGGACATTTATTACAGAGGTTTTAATGAACCTGAGCAAGCTTTTCGCTGTGTGTGTGTGTTTAAAAGGGGAATGAGAACTCTGCTAATTTCTGGGACTTGTAAACACAAGTTGGAATAGGGTATCTCAAACAATATATCCTATCCTACATTCCAAAACATTCCCACAGAAAGATGTGCTTTCCGGTTCTTTCTTTACTTTGCCTCTTTGATTGTTAGCAGGCTCTGAGTAATTTGCTGAGCTCTAAGTGGAAATATACCTGAAAAGTTTGCTGGTTTGTGCGAGGGCTGGTCTTCATTTCTGATAGGTTAGGAGGGACAAGGGAGAGAGCCAACAAAGCTGGAGACATGGGCCTGCAACTTATCTGCAAAATATCTGCAAAGCATCGGTTTGCCTCCTTGAAACACTTGGAGTTCTTTATTGCACAGCCCTAGCAGGGAACTAGAGCAAACAGCTGTTTACTTTGGTAGCCAAACGGGCAAACTATGGTTTGCACAAACTGCAGTGTGGACTTTGGACGTACCAGGAAACCATGGTTTGTTGGAATCGGGAAGCCAGGAAGGGTATCTGAGCGCACGAGGTAGGTGAGAATCTTGCAAGCCCAAGGATCAGGCATAAACAGCCAAATGGGGGTGTCTTAGGCACCAAGAGAGCCCACAGTCCACCTTGGATAATCGAAAAGAAAATGCAGTTTACAGGCAGTAAAAAAAATAAAAAAATCATTTGACAGTGCCTGAAAAGAAGCCAAAAAATACCCTCCATTAGATTCTATTTGGCAGGTAGAACACTAGCTTCCTTCCTTGACTAATCTAAACAAACAACTTGATAGCAGAGAAAGTTTCGAAAGTGACAGCTCTGGAGAACTGACCTTCTACAACAGCGTGAAATATACAGAGAGTTTAAAACACGAGCCAGAGCTCAAGCAGAGAGCAATAAAGCATAGGAGGCTCTCCCTCTCCTCCTGAGCACGAAAACATTCAAAAACCGGAACACTTACTTCCGGGTTTTCGGTGTTTGAGAACCAAGGTACCACGGTGCCTTCCTTCAAAAGGGCCCATTTCCAGTGCTTCTGCAAGAGTACATGCACAAAAGTGACATCTTTCTGCCATATCTCTGCAACAGCAAAGGGCCACAGACCCGTGGTAGGACAACACCTTTGAATGCAGAAGGTCCTAAATTCATACGAGTCATAGAATTGTAGCGTTGGAAGGGACCCCAAGGGTCATCTAGTCCAGGCATAGGCAAACTCCGGCCCTCCAGATGTTTGGGATTACAATTCCCATCACCCCTGATCACTGGTCCTGTTAGCTAGGGATGATGGGAATTGTAGTCCCAAACATCTGGAGGGCCGGAGTTTGCCTATGCCTGATCTAGTCCAACCGCCTGCAATGCAGGAATCTCGACCTCTGCTTATAAACCTCCTTCCCACCTCCTTCCAAGGGAGTCTGTTCCAATCCCAGACATCTCTTGGCAGGGCTCGCAAGGGAGCTGCTATCACTGAACTAGGTAAGACCAATGGCCTGATCCTTTATACAACAGCTTCCTAGGTTCTCCCATCAAATTTCATTCCGACAAATGGCAGAACTACCTGCTGTCATGAACTTAGGGTCGTGGGAGGAGGACAGAGCAGGGAATCGCGCAGAGTTGCAACGGAACACCCTCCTCTGCAGATGGGTACTTCGTCGTTTATTTTTCGGAGCATTTTAGGAGTTGTTCCCAAGCACACTAGCACGTTGCAGTCCAGAGTCCGGGAACAACTGATGCAAGATAATGTCTCTTAAACTCAATTTGCCAAACCATTTTTAATGAATTATTGCAGCCGCTGGAACATGCAGAGGAAGCTCATTTGTCATAGCGGGCGAACTGCTGCAAATTACTCTCCCAATGTACAAAGAGTACCGATGTACTGAATATTTGCTTCCCTAGCCTTTTCGACCCCTTAAGATTTCCCCACGTGAGGCCTTAAATGCTGAAACAGAAGCCTCCCCCTTTGACCCAACAGGGTGGCATTAGGGATATGGGATAAGGTGAGTCTGTCCCTCTTAAGCCCGCTTAAAGCTTCCTATTATTAGAAAAACCAACAGAAACTCTCTCCAGCCGCACAGAATTAGCCTGCGATCAGCCAGCTATTTGCAGTGGGGCAAAACGTTGCGCCTGCCAAGCCGACACCCTGCGGCTTGTTACTTTGCAGATCTGCGTCAACAGCAAAGCAGGCAGAGAACCAACCAAGCTAATAAGGCCTGTGTACACATGATACATTCAAAGCACACAATTTCACCCAAGGAATCTGGGAAATGTAGTTTGTTCAGCACACGGGATTGCAGCTCTATGGGCTAAACTACAGTTCCCAGGTGGGTTTTTTTTTGGGGGGGTGGACTTTTAATGGTGTAGACAGGAGATTTGAGACTAACGTCACTTGCTCTTGGTGACATTAAAATATTAGAGCTCTGATGAGGGCCAGGCAGCAGCCACTTTGAATTCCCCAGAACACAGCATCGTACTGAGGCACTGCGGCCACAAACTCATGGAGGAGAAAGCTATGCGTAGCTGCCAGCTGCAATCACTATGCTCTGTCACCACAGTGTTGGTTCGCTCACTGTACCATACATACAAACCTTAGAAAGCAGCCTTATTCCAAGTCAGAGCTTTGGGGTCATCTAGCTCAGTACTTGAATTATGGTGCTGGAGGAGACTCTTGAGAGTCCCATGGACTGCAAGAAGATCAAACCTATCCATTCTCAAGGAAATCAGCCCTGAGTGCTCACTAGAAGGACAGATCCTGAAGTTGAGGCTCCAGTACTTTGGTCACCTCATGAGAAGAGAAGACTCCCTGGAAAAGACCCTGATGTTGGCAAAGATGGAGAGCACAAGGAGAAGGGGACGACAGAGGACGAGATGGTTGGACAGTGTTCTTGAAGCTACCAACATGAGTTTGGCCAAACTGCGAGAGGCAGTGAAGGATAGGCGTGCCTGGCGTGCTCTGGTCCATGGGGTCACGAAGAGTGGGACACGACTGAATGACTGAACAACAACAACAGCTCAGTACTGCCTCCATGGACTGGCAGCTCCTGGCCAGGGTTTCGAACCTGGAACTCGGCCAAACACACACACAAAGCAAAACAGGCCAACACAGCAACACTTCTGGAACTCGCAGAAGTCCGCTTGCGAAACGCTGGCACGTCCGACAGCTTTTCCTCGGATAAATTGAATGTTTAGGTAAGTGGGGAAATAACTGATTGGGAGGCCGAGCAGATTCCTGCTGGAGTGCAGGAACTCCGCCGCCTGTTTTGAACAACTCCCAGGAAACAGATGCAGATTTCCATCCAGAAGCAAGGGACGAAAGCAAACAGCTCTGAGAGTCCCCGGAGAGCAGAGAGCCATAAACAGCTGCTATTTCTGGCCTCATTATTTGCTTTCCTTTCTCCCCCCCCCTCCCCACAACGCACAGGATGCAATTTAAACTCCACTGAAAACGTGGAGGGAAAATATTTTCCAATCAATAAATGCCTTTAAGTGGAGGGGGGGGGGGAAACCCCACCAGCTTGAGCTTACTGGCCAGTTGAAAGGCTTTCCTCTGACATGGATGGATAATTTTCGGAGAGCGGCAAGTTTTCCCTCTTTGGTATGAGAGAAGGAAGAGATCCCCCCCCCCCCGGTTCTCTAGGAAGAGTAGTTTTTCGGGCTCCTTGTCTCGAAAGACTTCATTGCATTTCTAGGTTGGCGCTTCTTGCGGTGCCCAGAAATCGCTCCTCTGTTGAAAGCTGAAGGCAGAATTGCAACTGTACATCAGTGAGAATATTCTCCTTCTCCTTCTTTTGATGAATATAGATCACGCCAGGTTGCATAACTCTGACGATGCAACAATGCCCCCGAGCGTGATTTGCAGTGGAAGAGCAAAGTGGAGACAATGGCACCATTCCCACCTAAATCCAGCTGCTGAAACCAAGAAGGGCCATAGCTCAGTGGAAGAGCACCCGCCTTGCAATTCCTGTTCAATTCCTGCCATCTCCAGATAGAGCAGTGTTTTTCAACCACTGTTCCGCGGCACACTAGTTGAAAAATTACTTTATATATAGTCAATATAGGCACAGAGTTAATTTTTTAAACATTTTCTAATGGTGGTGTGCCTCGTGATTTTTTTCATGAAACAAGTGTGCCTTTGCCCAAAAAATGTTGAAAAACACTGAGATAGAGCAAGGAGACTACTTCCTGAAATCCTGGAGAGCCGCTGCCAGTCAGTGAAGACAATACTGAGCAAGATGGACCAATGATCTGAGCCAATGTTCGAAAATAGCCAGGCGCATTTTGCAGCAGCCTATCGGACGTCTCCACCCTCTGGAGGCACATGCCTGGGCATCACTGGATCTCGGCTGTTTGCACAGATTAATACCACATTTTGCAAAGCCTCCATCAGTTATATTTTATCTGCACAATCGGAATGAATTTCTGGAACCATAATAATAATAATAATAATAATAATAATAATAATAATAATAATTTATTTATACCCTGCCCATTTGGCCAGGTTCCCCCAGCCACTCTGGGTGGCTCCTAGCAGAACATGAAAAACACGATAAAACATCAAACTTTAAAAACTTCCCTAATGCTTTTTCTGTGCGGCCTGAGCAGGAGCAGTGAATGATGTTATACAGTGGTACCTTGGTTCTCGAACTTAAATCTGTTCAGAGAGTCCGTTCGACTCCCGAAACCGTTCGACAACCGAGGCGCAGCTTCCGATTGGCTGCAGGAGCTTCCTGCACTCAAACAGAAGCCACGTCGGACATTCGGCTTCCGAAAAATGTTTGCAAACCGGAACACTTGCTTCTGGGTTTGCGGCATTTGGGAAATGATTTGTTCAGGAAAAAATGTGTTTACGGAAGACAATCTTACTTGGCTACGAGTGATCACCAAAGGAAGAAGAAGAAGAAGAAGAAGAAGAAGAAGAAGAAGAAGAAAGCAAAGATTACCAGTGTTGAAGCAATGATTCTTCAACATCAACTTTGCTGGACTGGTCATATTGTTTGGATGCCTGATTATCGTCTTCCAAAGCAACTACTCTATTCCGAACTTAAAAATGGAAAGCGTAATGCTGGTGGTCAACAAAAGAGGTTTAAAGACTTTCTCAAAAATACAATATAAACACCGACAACTGGGAAACACTGGCCTGCGAGTGCTCCAATTGGAGAACAGCCTTGACCAAAGGTGTCATGGGCTTGAAGAGACTCGAACTCAGGAGGAAAGGGAGAAACGTGCTTGGCAAATCCACACCGTGATCAACTCCCACCCGGAAGCCAATGTCCCCACTGCGGAAGGACGTGTGGATCCAGAACCGGCCTCCACAGTCATTTACGGGCTCATTGTTAAAACCGTGTTTTTGGAAGTCAGTCTTACTCAACATCACCCCCTCAGGACTCTGCATAGGAAAGGAAGATGGAGAGCAGGCTGGGCTCTCTTCCTCCGAGGGACGCCGTTTGCTGGGTCCTCCGTGGTACCCAAAGGATGCTCCAAGCAGAGCTTGAGAGCCACTGGGCAGAGAGAACTCGGCCCTGTTTACAGCAACTTGTGCAAACAGGGAAATTTCCAATGCAAATAAACACTCTGAAGTTCTTTTGTCGGTTATTCACGCAGATCCCCTAAGGATGGAGCTGTGTGCGCTGCAGGCCACGTGAAGCAGCTCTTCAAAGCCCTGGACCCACAAATCCCCCACCCCCCGCTTTCCCAGGAGCATTCAGCTCCGTACACTGGCGAAAGCTCTCGTCCCTGGGAAGCGGCAGCTTGTGCGAGGAATCTTGCAAGAGCCATGACACCGTTCGTATCGCACATTGTTGCAGAGGTGCGGGTCTGCCGCTATCAAAACCCACCAGCCATCAACTGCAACATCCAGCCCCAGCATATTAAAAAACAACAACAAACAAACTCGTTTTCTTTATTCTGTGACTGTGCTGCCAGCTTTCCTCCGGGTACCTCTGGAGATCTGGAGCCTAAGCCCTGCCAACTTTGGCCAAATACCTCACCATGTTAAACTGGGAGATGGAGGGAGAGATTTTCCATTGCTATCACTTACAGTCCTAGTTATTGAATTATTGTATTTTAATATTCTGTTGGAAGCTGCCTAGAGTGGCTGGGGAAGCCCAGCCAGATGGGTGGGGTATAAATAAATTGTTGTTGTTGTTGTTGTTGTTGTTGTTGTTGTTGTTGTTGTTGTTTATTGTTGTTGTTGCTGCTGTTTCTTTGAGCAGCTAAGTAGCCTCTGCCACCCAAGCTACTAAACAGGGCTATCTTAAGCATATTTGGTGCCAGGATGCAAAGATCTGCCCGGCAACCCCCTGTGACGGATTGGCCCTAGGGTGGAGGAGTTATTACATCCCGGCTCAGAAGGAGTTAATCCACCTTCATCTTGACTGACAGTTCATCCTTTGGGGGCAGTGCGGTCCCCGGTTTAAAAGGAGGGACCGGCCGTTTTGGCAGTTGAGAAGAGGGAGGGTGTGTGTGGAGACAGGGAAGAAGGGTGTGGGGCCAGGATAGTGGTGGTTTAGGTTAGGTTTAGTTTAACTTGAAACTATAGAGTGAAATAGTTTCTGTATTAATGCAACTAAGACTGTGAACGCATGAATATTTAAAACAACTATGTTCTCAAGAAAATAAAGTTCAGTTCTTTTTGGTGCCAAGGAGGAATCGTCATTATTGGTCCAGCAGGGTATCAAATCCTACAGAAGTGTGGACTCAAGGAAGGGCAAAACTTACCTGAGGGAAGGGGGTGATAGTTTGTGTCCTAGAGTCACACAGAAAAGGGTTAGTTGGTGAAAACCCAGAGTGCCACGAAGTTGCCAGAGTGTTGAGGCAAATCGATACAGTGGGGATCCGAGCTGAGGGGGGGCCTTTACTGTAGGCAAGAATCGAAAATTCTTTCTAGTAGCACCTTAGAGACCAACTGAGTTTGTTCCTGGTATGAGCTTTTGTGTGCATGCACACTTCTTCAGATACACTGAAACAGAAGTCACCAGATCCTTAAATATAGTGAGGGAGTGGGGAGGGGTATTGCTCAGAAGGGTGGTGGGAATGGGTGATCAGCTGATAGGTGTGGAAAACCTGTTGACGACTCTTAACGGCTGTAATTAGTCTTGCAGGGAAAGGCAAGTGGTGAGATGGCTAAAGATAGCTTTGTTATGTATAATGAGATAAGAATCCAATGTCTTTGTTCAGACCAGGTTTCTCCGTGGTTTTAAGTTTGGTGATTAGTTGTAATTCAGCCACTTCTCTTTCCAGTCTATTTCTGAAATTTCTTTGTATTAAGACAGCTACTTTGAGATCTTTTATAGAATGTCCTGGGAGATTGAAGTGTTCTCCTACTGGTTTCTCTGTCTTGTGATTCCTGATATCAGATTTATGTCCATTTATCCTTTGGCGTAGGGCGGGGGTCAGCAACCTGCGGCTCCGGAGCCGCATGCGGCTCTTTTACACGGCTGCCGCGGCTCTGGGGCAGATACGCCCGCCCACTTCTCCAGCTGGCAGCGACCGCCCTCCAGCTGGCCAGCGGCCCACCCTCCGGAGGCTGAGGGCGCTGCTCAGGGGCGTACCCAGGATCACCTGGCCTTGAACAGTGGGGCAGCGGGGCTTGGAGGCAGTGGGGACGCAGTAGAGGTGGCGCAGTTCAGCCGAGGGCTCTGGCGGGGAGCGCGCCTGAGGCGCGCACGCTCCTTCGGGAAGAGATGGAGCTGGGTGAGCGGGAGGGGGGACTTTGAAGACCCCGCCTCCGCCTCCGAAGCAGGCGCCCATGGGAGAGGCCGCCCCCGAGCCTGCCTGGCGGGACCAACCCTGCCCAGCTCCGGGAGTCTTCCTAGCGTGGGAGGCGGCCTTGGGGCGGACAGGGGAGCTCCGAGGTCGGCGGGTATGTGGGACCCCGCGGCATCCAGAGGCAGCTGGGAGGCGGGATGGGGGCAGGAAGGGGGCCTTCAGACGCGTCCCCGCACAGGCACTGGAGGCCAGGACTCCTCGGCTGGGTCGTGGGACCGCGGGGGAGGGCTGGCCGCGGTTCCTCTCGGAAGGCTGCTGGCTGCTGCATCGAGGCGACGACGAGGTAGGCAGCTGCGGGCTGGGCCAGGGGCGGAGGGTGGCGGGCGAGGGGGGAAGCCCTCTTTTTAAAAATGGTCGAGGAAGCGGCGCCTGTTTCCCTGCCGCTGCCTCCTTCGCTCCTGGTTCCGCTCGCAGCCTCAGACCGCGCTCTTGCGGGTGCGCGTCTCTCTCCGCCCCGGAGCAAGGCCGGGACGTTTTGCAGTTTTCCCTCTGTCCTGAGTGTGTGTTAGGGGAGCCTTGACAAAGCACCTGTTGGCATGGAAGAGAGGAGTCCTAACTTGGATCTGTGTTCATGTGCAAAATCTATCGCCATTGTCATTAAGGGGGCAGGGAACTCCCCTAAAAAGGTTTGAACACTACGAACTACTACAGCCACCTGTATGCAAGTCAGCACAAACATCACAGGCTTCTCTGGTGCAATTCTGTGCTTTATTTAGCAAGAGAGGAGGTTGGAAGAGGTGAACATAGCCTCTGGTCTGGAATATTAAGGGTAAAAGACACTAAGATTATTGTAAAAGCCAGCAGTCTTCAATAAGACATGGGACAAACATTTAACACAAGTGTGCAGTTCAGGACTCATTTTTTTTTTAAAAAAAACAACAAATCAAATATTTGTATGCTGTTGCAACCCACCTTGGATCAGGCTGTGACCTGGTAGTGGTCCCCAGGGTGGATAAAAATGAATGATTTTTTTTTTAATGGATTTTTTAAATTTAAATCGGATTTTTTTTATTTAAATCGGATTTTTTAAAATTTAAATCGGATTTTTAAAAATAAAATGCAGTGTTATATTTGTTTTAAATGTCGCAATGGTTTTGCGGCTCCCAGATTTTTTTTCCCCTTCGGAAACGGGTCCAAGTGGCTCTTTTGGTCTTAAAGGTTGCAGACCCCTGGGTAGGGTTTGGCCTGTTTGTCCAATATAGAGAGCTGAAGGGCACTGTTGGCATTTGATTGCATACACAATGTTGGAAGATGAGCAATTAAATAGTCCTGAGATGGTATGTTTGATGTTGTTGGGACCAGTAATGGTGTTGTCCGGGTTTATGTGGCAGCAAAGTTGGCATCTGGGTTTATTGCAGGCTCTGGTACCAGTGTCCATGTTGAGTCCTGTTGTAGTATTATTGTGGGTGAGGAGCTGTTTGAGATTGGGTGGCTGTTTGTATGCGATGAAGGGTCTTCCTCCCAGAGCTTGAGAAAGAGAACTGTCATTGTCTAGGAGAGGTTGTAGATCTCTGATGATGCGTTGTACTGTTTTAATTTGGGAGTTGTATGTGATTACTAGTGGTGTTCTGTTATTTTCTTTTTTGGGTCTGTCTTGCAGCAAGTTCTCTCTGGGTATCAGTCTGGCTCTGTTGATCTGTTGTTTAACTTCATCAGGTGGATATTTTAGTTCTAAAAAGGTTTGCTGTAGATCTCTTAGGTGAGAGTCTCTGTCTGTAGAGTTGGAACAGATGCGGCTGTAACGTAGGGCCTGGCTATATACTATGGATTGTTTGGTGTGTTTGGGATGGTAGCTAGAAGCATGTAGATATGTTTGTCGGTCAGTTGGTTTACGGTATAAGGTGGTGTCTATGTGTCCATCCTGTATTTTTATAGTAGTGTCCAAAAAGTGTATTTCTTGCATAGATTGGTTCATTGTTAGGTTGATGGTGGGGTGAAAGTCATTGAATGTCTGGTGGAAGGTGTCCAGGGTCTGTTGGCCATGTGTCCAGATAATAAAAATATCGTCAATGTAACGCAGGTACAAGAGAGGTTTGAGTGGGTAGGAGTTTAGGAAACGTTGTTCTAAATCTGCCATGAAGATGTTGGCATACTGTGGGGCCATGCGGGTGCCCATTGCTGTGCCGCTGATCTGAAGGAACAGATCCTCACCAAATTTGAAGTTGTTGTGGGTAAGGACAAAATGACAGAGTTTGGTAGCAAAGTCCGCTGTGGTTTTATCTGAAATGGTGTTCCTTATAGCTTGTAAACCATCGTTGTGTGGGATGTTGGTATACAGAGATTCCACATCCATAGTGACTAGAATAGTATTGTTAGGAAGGTTATTCAAAGATTGTATTTTTCTCAGAAAATCTGTGGTGTCACGTACGTAGCTGGGAGCACTGATGGCATATGGTTTCAGAACAGAGTCCATATAACCGGAAACCCCCACTGTAATGGTGCCAATACCTGAGATGATGGGGCGTCCTGGATTTCCTGGTTTGTGTATTTTGGGTAGAAGATAGAAAGTTCCTGGTCGAGGTTCTGCTGGTGTGTTCCTGAGGATCTGTTCTTGGATGTGTGGGGGTAGCTCCTTAACAATCTTGTTCAGTTCTTTTTTGTATTCTTCTGTGGGGTCTGAGTCCAATTTTATGTAAAAGGTGGTATTGGAAAGTTGTCTGTGAGCCTCCTGGATGTAATCAGTTTTGTTCATGATGACGACAGCTCCACCCTTGTCCGCCTCTTTAATTATAATGTCAGGGTTGTAGGCAAGAAGTTGTTCATTTAAGTAACCCAGAGTATTGAGGATATCAGGCCACGAAAGCTGGAAAAATACTCTCAATACTAATAAGTCCTTGAAGTCAGAGGGGTTTGTTTTGAGGCGAACCAAGTGGAGGGGGGTTGGTTTCACCCCTGTACCCTTGTTGACACAATTTTTTAGTAATTGAGAGGTGGGGTTCGTCGCACCCCCCTCCCAGGTTGCCCAGTTCCAGGCGCGCAGAAGGGTGGAGCCGGCCAGCCGCCTCAGCGTCTCACTGGCTTGGCCGCCCCCGAACTCACAGCGTAGACCCACCCGCAGCAGAAGAGCCCACGGCAGCACTCCGACCGATTGGCGGGCTCTTACCCGGACTCAACTCTCAGGCCTCGGACTCTCAGCCTGGTGCCCCGCACCCCTAGCGCCTATGGGTCGCGGGGATTGTCATAAATAGCCAAATTGTGAAGCAGTAAGTTTGGGAGGGAACAGGAGCTCGTGAAGGAATTGGGATCATCTGAGCCTGTGGCACGTTTCTCATTCTGCAGGCAGTGGAAGATGGGCAAACTCCCTTTCTGAAGAACTCTGTCATTTCCCACCCCCCAGCACATGTACTCCCTTGCCTTGAGTCACTTGCTTAGTGCAGATTTAGCATCCTAGATATGCCCTGAGCGTCGCAAGCTGTCTCTGAGGCTGATGTGCAAGGCAGCAACTGCTTTTCAGTGAATCATCTCTGCTCTTGCAGTAATTGTTTGGGAACAAATGTTCCCGGAGTATGGACTATTGTTCCGGCCTTCAACTGTTTTATCCTTATCTGGACATTTCTATATTGTTGTTGTGAGAACAAAGCAGCTAAAACGAAAACTGCTGTTATATCTCTTGCGTCAGGATGGAGGAGAGGCCGGCTCGAAAGTCCTTTCAGCTCGCTAGCTGCTGAGCTTCTCCTTGGATTCCAGCTTTCAGGCCATTGCCTTCCATCCTCTCTCCTTTGCTACCCCGAAACGCCGTCTTAAAAAAACCCTAAAAGCAAAAGAAGAGCCCAGCTGCTAGGATCAGGCCCATAGAGACCAGCATCCTGTTCCCAAGGTGACCAGAAAGATGCCCCCAAGGGAAGGCTGCAAGCAGGATCTGAGCCAGGGGTAGGCAACCTAAGGCCCGTGGGCCAGATGCGGCCCAATCGCCTTCTCAATCTGGCCCGCGGACCGTCTGGGAATCAGCGTGTTTTTACATGAGTAGAATGTGTCCTTTTATATAAAATGCATCTCTAGGTTATTTGGGGGGCCTGTCTGGTGTTTTTACATGAGTAATAATAATAATAATAATAATAATTTATTATTTGTACCCCGCCCATCTGGCTGGGTCTCCCCAGCCACTCTGGGCGGCTTCCATCCAATATTAAAATACATTTAAAATATCATGGATTAAAAACTTCCCTAAACAGGGCTGCCTTCAGGTATTTTCTGAATGTCAGGTAGTTGTTTATTCCCTTGACCTGTGATGGGAGGGCATTCCACAGGGCGGAATTGTAGCTTTGCTTCAATCCGGCCCGCGGACCGTCCGGGAATCAGCGTGTTTTTACATGAGTAGAATGTGTGCTTTTATTTAAAATGCATCTCTGGGTCATTTGGGGAGCATAGAAATTCGTTCATCTTTTCCCCTTCAAAATATAGTCCGGCCCACCACATGGTCTGAGGGACGGTGGACCGGCCCCCTGCTGAAAAAGGTTGCTCACCCCTGATCTGAGCATATCCATCTAGGACCACCTGAATGACAGTGGCTGGTGCAGTCGCCGTCTTGCATTTTAATTGTATTATGCAGTGTGGCTTGTCTGATTTTATTTATTTTTTCAAATAGAAGGTGGGTGGAAAGTTTTTGTAAGAAGCTTGGGGGGCATAGAGGCAGTGTTAGGAACTCAGATATACAGTATAAGCTAATACCCAGTACGTTTCCGAGCACAATTCAAAGTGTCGGTGCTGACCTTGAAAGCTCTAAACACCCTAGGCCCAGTAGAGCTGAAGGAGCGTCTCCACCCCCATCGTCCAGCCCGGACATTGAGGTCCATCTCCGAGGGCCTTCTGGCGGTTCCCTCCCTGTGAGAAGTGAGGTTGCAGGGAACGAGGTAGAGGGCCTTCTCGGTGGTGGCGCCCGCCCTGTGGAACGCCCTCCCATCAGGTGTCAAGGAAATAAACAACTCCCCATGTCTCGGATTCCGGAGCGATCTTCACCTCTCTTTCAGTTGCATTCATAGTATGGGCTTTTTTCAGCGCATGGCTCGGCGGGGAGGTGAGGGGCGGACCAGCGAAGAAGGGTGACACCCCTCCCTCTCTGGCTCGCCCCTTGCCTCCGCACTGCGGCTCTGCCCCGGGTGGCAAAGAGGCTTGCTACGCCCCTGCATACACGGCACCCCACCCAGGGAGTGACCAAGGGGGTGTTCTGAAAGCCCATCTCCAGACAAGTCCTAAGGGCAAGGATATGTCAAGAGTTTTATTGTTCTTTGGGTGATGGGCACTTAAGAGGTGTTGGGAAAGGTGTGTGATCTAGTGACCTGATGTTGAACTTGTGTAACCGTTGTATAAAGGGTAAAGGGACCCCTGACCATTAGGTCCAGTCGCGGGCAACTCTGGGGTTGCAGCACTCATCTCGCTCTATAGGTCGAGGGAGCCGACGTACAGCTTCCGGGTCATGTGGCCAGCATGACTAAACCGCTTCTGGCGCAACGGGACACCGTGACGGAAACCAGAGCGCACAGATACGCCGTTTACCTTCCCGCCGCAGCGGTACCTATTTATCTACTTGCACTAAGACATGCTTTCAAACTGCTAGGTTGGCAGGAGCTGGGACAGAGCAATGGGAGCTAACCCCATTGCGGGGATTCAAACCACCGACTTTCCACAGTGGCTCTCATATCATAAAGTTGCTGTGTAATGGTAAAGGTAAAGGGATCCCTGACCATTAGGTCCAGTCGCGGACGACTCTGGGGTTGCGGCGCTCATCTCACTTTACTGGACCAGGGAGCCGGCGTACAGCTTCCGGGTCATGTGGCCAGCATGACTATACCGCTTCTGGTGAACCAGAGCAGCGCACGGAAATGCCGATTACCTTCCCCGCCGGAGTGGTACCTATTTATCTACTTGCACTTTGACGTGCTTTCGAACTGCTAGGTGGGCAGGAGCTGGGACAGAGCAATGGGAGCTCACCCCGTCACGGGGATTCAAACCGCCAACCTTCTGATCAGCAAGCCCTAGGCTCTGTGGTTTAACCCACAGCTCCACCCACGTCCCTTGTATACCCCTCCCCATTTGTGACATGCTAGGGATGGTGTATCAATGATGCTGCTCGAAGTGTATTCTGGGGGGGGGGAGGGAAGTTTTAAAAGAGTTCTTACTCCTGTGGGGACCTGTTGCGCAACAATAAAGATCATGGTCTACTGACCGCTGTTTTGCTCCAAATTACTTGGCTGGAACTTTCTTCTTTTGCTGACCGCATGGACCCGCGGGGGATCTGCAACCCGAAATTAAGTTGGTAAATAAATAAATATGGAGAAATCAAAATGTCCCTTAGAGAAGGATCTGAAATATTACTTTCCTTGGAGCTTGAATTTGTTCTGGATTGTTTGATGTTTTAATGTGTTGTAAACCTCTCTCTCTTTTTTATTTTAGATTTGTTCTTTAAAATACAAAGTGGTATAGAAATGGAAATTTGGCTAAGATCGAGTGTAGTATCTGTCCTTATCAGAAATGGAAATGTTATTATTCTTATTGATAATAATAATTGCCATTGCAAAAATGAAATGGCGCCCAGGAATCCTGTTGTGGCGACTGTAACCAAGTTACAAGAGGATCTCTCTGGGGGGAGCTTTCCGTAGATGGGGAACCACAACTCCTTTCCAGGGGTGTGTGACATGGAGAAGGGCCTCAGATTAAGGGTCTAGGTGGGTTCACATTGGAAGAGGTGCTCTGAAACATATATTGGGGACCCGATCCTTCAAGGGATTTATGGGGCAAAGCCAGCACTTTGAATTGCGCTTGGGAATTTATAAACAGCTGACAATATTTTAAACACTTTGATGAAACATAATCACAGAATCATAGAATCCTAGAGTTGGAAGAGACCACAAGGGCCATCCAGTCCAACCCCCTGCCAAGCAGGAAACACCATCAAAGCATTCCTGACAGATGGCTGTCAAGCCTCCGCTTAAAGACCTCCAAAGAAGGAGACTCCACCACACTCCTTGGCAGCAAATTCCACTGCCGAACAGCTCTTACTGTCAGGAAGTTCTTCCTAATGTTTAGGTGGAATCTTCTTTCTTGTAGTTTGAATCCATTGCCCCGTGTCCGCTTCTCTGGAGCAGCAGAAAACAACCTTTCTCCCTCCTCTAGATGACATCCTTTGATATATTTGAACATGGCTATCATATCACCCCTTAACCTTCTCTTCTCCAGGCTAAACATACCCAGCTCCCTAACCCGTTCCTCATAAGGCATCGTTTCCAGGCCTTTGACCATTTTGGTTGCCCTCCTCTGGACACGTTCCAGCTTCTTTGTATCCTTCTTGAACTGTGGTGCCCAGAACTGGACACAGTATTCCAGGTGAGGTTTTCTTGACTTTAAAAGTGACACCTGACTTTCTGCTCCCTGAAGTTGTTGTTAATAATAATAATAATAACAATAACAATAACAATAACAATAATAATTCTATAGACCACATCGTTCTGGACTGCCCTCTTTTTAATACCTTTCGTGAAGATCCTTTGATGTCCTCTCTATGGCCCAGGGTCCCCTCTAATAAACAACTCACAGTCCAATTTTTGCTGAGGGATGATTCTCCTGAAGTCACTAGAGCTATGGCCCAATTTTTGACCAGGATTTTCGAAGTAAAATCTGGGGTGCTCTGGTCTGTATAATAGCGGTTACCGAAGATCCTTCCATCCCTCCTTTCCTTCTCATACATTGTATGTTTTAGAATCTCAGTATATGTAGATGGTTTTAGGCTTATTGTTTTATTTATTCCAATAAAGGTGTTGTATATTGTATAATAATAATAAATTTGTACTCCACCCACCTGGCTGAGTTTCCCCAGCCACTCTGTGCTGTTTACCGCATATATAAAAACATAATAAAAATTCATTGAAATAACTCTTGCTCTTTGCCGCCCTTCAAAGGAACCAAGCCGTTTCCCCTCCACTTCCAGGTTGCTTAAACCAGGCGGTGTTAATAGGTCTTCCCCACAAGCTCATTTAATGAGAAATTCCTTTCATAATTACTTTCTCCTCTCCTCTCTGGTTTTGTTTTTTTCCCTCCCCTTGCTAAGCTGTCAGGCCAAAAGCTAATGCGTGGGCAAATTATTATACGTGTGTGCGGCTAAAGATCCTTTCATTAACAAGTGCGCACTTAACCTCATCTTAAGTCTTAGCCTGAACAAAAGGTAAAAAAAAACATCTTTCTTAGAGGCAGTGAAGAAGTGCAGAGTTGGGGGGAATGTTTTCCCTCCTGCACACAGTGAGGGTGAATTGTGGCCCTCGCCAAATCAGGATTTCCAGACCAAAGTAATAACTCTTCCATGCTTTTCCCAAATCAGGTTTTAATACCAGCAGTTCCGCTTGGAATTGCAGTACAATTGTGCCTTGGTTCTCAAACGCCTTGGTGCTCAAACAACTTGGAACCCAAACACTGCAAACCCGGAAGTAAGTGTTTTCCAGTTTGCGAACATTTTTCGGAAGCCGAATGTGCTCCGTTTTGAGTGTTACGCTTCTGATTTGAGTGCCACGCTTCTGTTTCGAGTGTTACACTGAGGTCTGTCTGTTTTTGCTATTTGTTTTGCGTTTTTGTTTTTGCGGCTCTTTTTCATTTTGTTTTTGTGCGGAACCCAGTTCAGCTACTGATTTATTGATTGTATGATCGCAGTGCATTGTTTATTGCTTTCATTTTATGGATCAATGGTCTCGTTAGATAGTGAAATTCATTTTAAATTGCTGTTTTAGGGGTTCATAGAATCATAGAATCCTAGAGTTGGAAGAGACCACAAGGGCCATCCAGTCCAACCCCCTGCCAAGCAGGGAAACACCATCAAAGCATTCCTGACAGATGGCTGTCAAGCCTCTGCTTAAAGACCTCCAAAGAAGGAGACTCCACCACACTCCTTGGCAGCAAATTCCACTGCCGAACAGCTCTTACTGTCAGGAAGTTCTTCCTAATGTTCAGGTGGAATCTTCTTTCTTGTAGTCTTATTTGTTTTTAAGAGTCTGGAACGGATGAATCCTTTTCGCATTACTTTCTATGGGAAAGCGCGTCTTGCTTTTGGAATGCTTTGGTTTTGGAACGGACTTCGGGAATGGATTAAGTTTGAGAACCAAGCTACCATTGTAGTCTCAATGGCAGAGAGGACACTGTGGGTCTAATCCCCGCTAGGCCCATTTGACCCACGTTTGGAAATAAGAAAGTTACTAGCTGCAATTTTATTTAGGTTTTTTTGTATGTGAAGAGGCATGTCGCCTGTGATGTAGTGGTGTAGTGGTTAAGAGCGGTAGACTTAAGAGCGGTAGACTTAACCACTACACCACTACATCACAGGCGATATGCCTCTTCACATTATATTTTGGAAATGTACATCTAGTTTTTTCCCTTTCCATTTTTTGGGGGCCCCCCGAGAGAGTGGGGCCCTAAGCTATAGCTTGTTTAGCTTGTACGTAAATCCGGCACTTCTCCTGACCCTGAGATTAAGAGTCTCATGTGCTATTGACTGAGCTGTTTAGCTTCTAGGGGTCTTGCAGTAATGTCAGAAATGCAAAATGAATATAAAATTATAAAACGGAGGAAGATTAAATGACAAAGAGCCCTGGGAAGTTCTGATTAAACACCCGCAAGACTATTGCATCAGGCATGTTAATAAACTGACCACAATGATTTTGCTTGTGTGCGTGTGTGTTGAGAGGTGTCTTAACCTGCAAAGATGTTTAATGCCATAATGGATGTTTCTGCACTTTATCGTGGAATAGCTGCAAGCCAGATTCAGATTTTACGGTTTGGTTAGGCAGTTAGACACATGAGCACAATTATTATTATTATTATTATTTTAAAAAAACTCTTCCCAAAAGGCACTGATTTCTTGGGGGTTGAAAGCAACGATCCTTCCTGATATATGTTGGGCTGAATATTGTTGTATTGGTTTGTGCAATTTAGACTTGCTACTTGCTGGCAAAATGTGTTTTGTGGCTTGGGCGCAGAAGCAGGAAAATGAGAAAAATATGTCAGATGGAAGGAGATAGCAAGCGCTGGACTGCATTAAGAGTTCAGGGCAATAAAAAACGAATTCTCTGCTCCCCATGGCCTGAAAGCACTTTGACTAAATAGATATTGGAGTCATCCACTAAGAGAGTTGATGATTGCCTTGTGGTTTCTCTTTGTGAAAGGCTGATGAAGGGGGGCTACTGATGAAATGGACTTGCAAATAGATTCTTCCTACCCCCTCATCGCCCCCTAATATGACCTGCCAGTCAGATGTTCTCGGAGTGAATTGCGATTGATTCTCATCATTCTCAAGGGCTTCCTTGAGCCCATAAGCTTAACAACAACAACAACAATCCAAGCAAGGAGTGCCTCTGAGCACACGCAGAGTGCGTTTCCCTCGCTGCGGAGAAATCAAAGCACACCCAGCCACTTTGGGATTTATAGGCTGTGAGCTTCAAAGGCGGCAGACAATGGGAGAAAATTTATTCTTTTTTTTTTTAAAACCTTTTTATTAAATTTTACGATTTTGTCAGTCACAATTGGCGTTATCTCAAAAAACAAAATACAATATAATTCCCCACCCCACCACTCCCTCAACTTTCTTTTTCTGGTTCTTAAGTCTTTGCTTCCCCTGCTTGTTTTCATTTACCTTAATATTGAAAAACAAAATAAAAAATTCCTTCCAGTAGCACCTTAGAGACCAACTAAGTTTGTTCTTGGTATGAGCTTTCGTGTGCATGCATCTGAAGAAGTGTGCATGCACACGAAAGCTCATACCAAGAACAAACCTAGTTGGTCTCTAAGGTGCTACTGGAAGGAATTTTTTATTTTTTATTTTGTTTTGACTATGGCAGTCCAACACGGCTACCAACTTGTAACTTAATATTGCAGTCATTGATTTAAATATTATACTGCATCCTTAACATTTTTATACCATACTTGTTTTCGTGTTGCCTCTTGCACTTTATTGTTTTCCAGTTTTCACCTCTTATTTTCTGTGTTGTTGGTGGAGAAAATTTTTTCTTGCACCACCCACACTTTCTGCCAAGTTCCAGGCACTCTCCCGGGATCTGTGTCTCTTCGAAGAAATGACAGGAGGCGGGGACTGTTGTTCCTTTAAGAAATATGGTTTATTCGCCGATTTACTGCGCATTGCAGTAGTCCAAGTGGGAGCTAACCAGAGCATGCACCACTTTGGTGAGACAGTCCCCGGGCAGGTAGGGTCTCAGCCTGTGTACCAGATGAAGCTGGTAGAGAGCTGCACTGGACACAGAATTGACCTGCGCCTCCTTGGACAGCTGTGAGTCCAAAATGACTCCCAGGCTGCGCACCTGGTCCTTCAGGGGCACAGTTACCCCATTCAGGACCAGGGAACCCTCCACACCTGCCCTCCTCCTGTCCCCCAAAAACAGTACTTCTGTCTTGTCAGGATTCAACCTCAATCTGTTAGCCGCCATCCATCCTCCAACCGCCTCCAGGCACTCACACAGGACCTTCACGACTGGGCCTAACGGTTAGGGGTACCTTTACCTTTAAGGTTTAGGGCAGGGGTCAGCTACGTTTTTCAGCAGGGGGCCAGTCCACTGTCCCCCAGACCTTGTGAAAAAAAATGAAAAAAATGAACGATTTTCGCCCGCCTGCCAAGAAGCCTGAAGATGCTTCACTTTAGCTGTCCCAGTTGTCATCCAAATACCCACAGTTGGGCTTCTCCAGCCAGCCAGGCGCCATGGCGTGATAGGAGGCTCTTATTGGCTGGCGAAGACTGAAGCAGCAGCCCCGGCGGAGGAGCTGTGGATGGAGGTTGGGGAACCGGGGCGTCGCCAGAGCTTTTACCCGCCACCTGCTGCTGCTGCTGCTTGCTGAGAGGCACCATGAAGAAGAAGACAGAGCCTTCTGCCAACCCGTAAGCAGCAGCCGCGGTCATCGCGACAACCCGCCTGAACGCCATGGGAGGAATGAGGAAGGCAGGCGGGTGGTGGCGAAGACAGGGCGCGAGGAAGCGACGCGAAAAAGGGGCGTGGAGGAGGGAGGGAGGGTGGACTGAGGGAGAGGGAGGAGGAGCAGGAGGAAAAGTCCCCTTCACAGCGCCGCCCTGCTGAGGCGGGCAGGCGGGCGAGCCGACTCCCGCCGTCGACAGTGCCCTGCGTGGGACAAGATTGCTCCGTCCCTGAGGAGAAAGCGCCGCTGTGTGAGGGAGAGGGAAAGAACGTGCGTGCTGGCAATCCATGCGGCGATTCCCGGACTGTCCACATGCCGGATCGAGAAGGCAATTGGGCCTGATCCGGTCTGCAGACCTTAGTTTGCTGACCCATGGTTTGGGGGTCCCTCCCTAAATCCATAATGTCATATTCATTGCTCTTGCTTGTGGTCTTTGGAAGGGAATGTGGTGTTTTTGTGGTAATGGTAATACTACTACCACCACCACCACTACTACTACTACAAATAACAACAACAACAACAACAACAACAACAACAATTTATATGTTGCCCATCTGACTGGGTTTCTTCTCTCAACTCTTCTTTTAGGACAAAGTGGTGATCCAATTGGATCCCATCTTGCTCCAATCAGGTTATTTGGTTTTTTCTTTTTTAAAATGAAAACATGTCTGGACTCCTACAGATTCAGAGTTGGCCTTCAGCTTGTTCAGGAGGACTTAATTGCGTGCTTTGGCAGCTCAAGTGGCGGAGGCACTCCTTGAGAGCTTGCAAACACTTCGGCGGGTGAAAAAAATAAAATAAAATAAAAGTTTATTTTTGGTATTCCCCCCAGTGTGCGAGACGGGAAGTGATCTTCTAACGAGCCTGGAGAGATTGCAAATGTGTTTTGCACACAATTACCCAGATCTTTAATAGGCTTCGCAATAGCTTATCGCTTTGTTACCGTAGTTCACCCTGTTACCCTGCTAAAAATGTCATGGATACCCATGCAAAACGCATCTGGCTAATTGGGCCCGAGCTGCGTATGCCTCTCCTCTGAAATATTAATTTGCTGGAATAGCGTTTTGAAAAATTGTTTAGCTTGAAACATGTGGTAGTGGCCTAACCTCAGCTGGGTAGTCAAGCTTGATGCATTAAATTCTATTTAAATGGGCCATTGGCCTGATCCATTAGCTTCGCATTACGTTTTTAAGTTCTTCTTCTTCTTCTTCTTCTTGTTCAGTCGTTCAGTTGTTTCCGACTCTTCATGACCCCATGGACCAGAGCACACCAGGCACTCTTCTTTTCCATTGCCTCCCGCAGTTTGGTCAGATTCATGTTGGTAGCTTCGAGAACACTGTCCAACCACCTCGTCCTCTGTCGTCCCCTTCTCCTTGTGCCCTCCATCTTTCCCAGCATCAGGGTCTTTTCCGGGGAGTCTTCTCTTCTCATGAGGTGGCCAAAGTATTGGAGCCTCAACTTCAGGATCTGTCCTTCCAGTGAGCACTCAGGGCTGATTTCCTTCAGAATGGAGAGGTTTGATCTTCTTGCAGTCCATGGGACTCTCAAGAGTCTCCTCCAGCACCATAATTCAAAAGCATCAATTCTTCGGCAATCAGCCTTCTTCGTGGTCCAGCTCTCACTTACAGGTGAAACTCGAAAAATTAGAATATCGTTGAAAAGTCCATTTATGCAAGCAATTGTTTTCGTTAGCTACTGGAGTTTAATATATGAGATAGACTCATGACATGCAACGCGAGATATGTCAAGCCTTTATTTGTTATAATTGTGATGATTATGGCGTACAGCTGATGAAAACCCCAAAGTTGAAATTGTTAATTTGGGGTTCTCATCAGCTGTACGCCAAAATCATCACAATTATAACAAATAAAGGCTTGACATATCTTGCTTTGCACATCATGAGTCTATCTCATATATTAGTTGACTTTTTAAGTTGAATTACTGAAAGAAATGAACCTTTCCACAATAGTCTAATTTTTCGAGTTTCACCTTTAAATTCTCTACCTTGAGCTTATTTCTCTATTCCCGAACCTTGGGGAAAAGATTGTAGTATTGCTGGTGGACAGGTGGTGGGAAGGTGTGGGGGGCTCCCTGGTCCTGAGTGAAGAGGTTTTCAACCTTTTTGAGTCCACGGCTCACTTGACAAACTACATTGTTTCTGCGGCACCCCTGTGGGGCTCAGGAACCCAATTATGCCACCCCTTGCCTGCAGAGCTGGCAGCCCCTTGCCCTCTTTCGAACACCCTCCCTTGGGGAGGGTTCCCTCAGCCCCTCTCCTCTCCCCTCACCTTGGGAGTCCTCTGGGTAGCAGCTGTTCCCGCCCCTGGTCTCTAAGCTGCCCCCCTCCCCACCCCAAAGAGAGGTGCCCCCTCACACTGCCCCACAGGGCACTGGGACTTGTCCATCCATTCCCAAAAGCAGTGGCTGGCAGACTGGCTGGCTGGGCTTCCTCACCCGCTTGCTTGCTTACTCCGATGCCACCTCAGCTCCTGGCCACCAGCACCCCCTGGCCAGCCCCAGAGTCACCATTCGCCTGCAGAGCTTATAGCCAGGGCTGCTGCAGCAAACAGCTGTGCAAGCCTTTGGGGGGCAGAGATGGGAGAGGGCGTCAGAGGAGGGAGGGAAGGAAAGAAAGAGGGATGCAGGTCACTGTTGCACGCGGCACCCCTGACCATCATTCAAGGCACCCTGGGGTGCCACACCACACTGTTTGAAAGCCAGTGCCCTAAAGGATCAGGCATGCTGCCTGGAAGTCATTTTGGACTCACTGCTGTCCATGGAGGCGCAGGTCAATTCTGTGTCCAGGGCAGCTGTCTACCTGCTCCATCTGGTACGCAGGCTGAGACCGTCCCTGCCTGCAGACTGTCTCGCCAGAGTGGTGCATGCTCTGGTTATCTCCCGCTTGGACTACTGCAATGCGCTCTCCGTGGGGCTGCCTTTGAAGGTGACCCAGAAACTGCAACTAATCCAGAATGCGGCAGCTAGACTGGTGACGGGGGGGGGGGGAGCAGCCAAGACCATATCACACTGGTCCTGAGAGACCTGCATTGGCTCCCAGTACATTTCCGAGCACAATTCAAAGTGTGGTGCTGACCTTTAATGTCATAAACGGCCTTGGCCCAGTAGACCTGAAGGAGCGTCTCCACTCCCATCATTGAGCCGGGACACTTAGGTCCAGCTCCAAGGGCCTTCTGGCGGTCCCCTCCCTGCAAGAAGTGAAGCTACCAGGAACCAGGCAGAGGGCCTTCTCGGTGGTGGCGCCCGCCCTGTGGAACGCTCTCCCAGCAGATGTCAAGGAGATGAGTAACTACAAAACATTTAGAGGACACCTGAAGGCGGTCCTGTATAAACCCTTTTAATGATGTTTTATTATGTTTTTATATATGTTGGACGCTGCCCAGATTAACATCATCATCACCATCACCTTTATTTATTTATTTATTTATTTATTTATTTATTTATTTATTTATTTATTTATTTATATTCCTCCTCCTCCTCCTCCTCCTCCTCCTCTGGCGATCCCTTGTAGCAGAGTAAAATTGTCTTCCATGAACACAGTCTTAACAGTGAGTCCGTAAGTGACTGTGGAGGCCGATTCTGGACCCACACGTCCTTCCACAGTGGGGACATAGGTTTCTGGGTGGGACGATCACGGTGAGGGTTTGCCAAGCCTGCCTTCCTCTTAGCGCGTTCCTCCCTTGCGTCCTGAGTTCGAGTGTCTTCAAAGCCCATGACACCATTGGTAAAAGCTGTTCTCCAACTGGAGCGCTCGCAGGCCAGTGTTTCCCAGTTGTCGGTGTTTATGCTACATTTTTAAAGATTTGTCTTGAGAGAGTCTTTAAACCTCTTTTGTTGACCACCAGCATTACGCTTTCCATTACTACTACTACTACTACTACTACTACTATTGGTGTTTCCAGTATTAGGTCTTAGGAGAGTCAGAGCACACCCCCTGCACCTTCCTTGCTGGAATAAGAGATTACATTTAAGAGGAACGACCCCATTATCTTGTTGACAACTTTTATTATCCTTATCATTCATTACCTGTGGACGAATCGTCAACCAAGGTGGAGCCCTGTATCAAAAGAGTGAGACTTGCAGACTTCCTGCACATAATGTGGAGGTGAATTTTTTTGCGGGTTGGTGGAGGGAAGCTGACGGGGAAATGGGGTGGCAGCAGCGGGTGGCAACTGTTTTCATTTATTCATTTGCGCCGTGGAAAAGCTGCTCCGCTTCTCTCAGGCTGTGTTGATTTATTTTCACCCAAACGGCGCTTCGCCGGAGATTGTAATGGCAGAAACTTGGCTCTCGGCCAAGATGCTCATCAGCAGAACTTGGTCCTCCTGGTAGGACAGTGGATGTAAAAGCATTTCCTTCCTTCCTAATAGCGAGGTGCATATTTGTGGCCGGCAAGTAAAGGAACCACTGAAAAGCAAAAATAAAAATAAAAAATAAAAATGTTTTTTTTTGGAACTGGTGTCCTGCCTGGCTTTCGCATGTTTGGTGATGATGAAGAAGAAGAAGAAGAAGAAGAGTTTGGATTTGATATCCCGCTTTTCACTACCCGAAGGAGTCTCAAAGCGGCTGACATTCTCCTTTCCCTTCCTCCCCCACAACAAACACTCTGTGGGGTGAGTGGGTCTGAGAGACTTCAGAGAAGTGTGACTAGCCCAAGGTCACCCAGCAGCTGCATGTGGAGGAGCGGAGACACGAACCCGGTTCACCAGATTATGAGTCTACCACTCTTAACCACTACACCACACTGGTGATATTAGCGCCTTGCCTTTTTAGTGTTAGTTGTGTTACGGAAATGACATATGGGGGCATATTTAAAGTTGTTACAATGTTACAAATTAAAAATTAAAAAAAAAAATCCTTCCAGTAGCACCTTAGAGACCAACTACCGTAAGTTTGTTCTTGGTATGAGCTTTCGTGTGCATGCACACTTCTTCAGGAATTTTTTTATTTTTTATTTTGTTTTGACTATAGCAGACCAACACGGCTACCTCCCTGTAAATGTTACAAATATTATGCCTGAATGTATCCTTTCAACTTGACAGCACAAGGAAGATCCCTAGCTTTATAAATTCATAGAAAATCCATTGAGAGCCAGTGTGGGTTTCCTGCAGGCATCTTGGTCAGCTGCTATAGGAACAGGATTCTGGACTAGATGGGCCATTGGCCTGATCCAGCAGGTCTTTTCTTGCGTTTTCATGTTCTCCTTGAGAACCAAAGAATTAGCAGTTGTTATGAGCAAGCAAGTTATTATGAGCACTCGGCGAAACCGATTTCATGATCTCCCGCGAGATGATTCTGCATGTCACCGGAAAGCAATTGCTGACGGGTGGCGCAGGGTGTTCTTGTCCCCTCCCCCACCTCTCCAGTTTCTCTTTCTCTTTTCTTTTCTTTTTTTTTTTTTTTACTGGTGCACCTTGCAAAAATGTGAATAATTGATTCCCCCTTGTCCTGCTTCCTGTTTTATTTCTGTACGTGTAACACTAGCCAGCGGAGGCTTGAATCATTCATAGGCTGTGACTCCCCTGTGGCAGAGCTGCGGGGGCCAGAGGGGAATCAGTCCCTCGCAGGGCAGAGCCTGGGGGCTGGTTTTTCAAAGAGAGGACGGGGAATCCACTGGGGCAGGCGCTCGGGGGAAGGAAAAAACAAGACGGAACACCCCACAGTTCCCGTGGGGGAAGCCCAGAGAGTGGAAATGTTATTCTCGGCCCAGTTCCTGTTTGCTTAGGATGTTGGCTGGATGGTGGAAGTGCCAAGATTCTGCCGCTTTGCATCGTGGAAGTCTGTTACCTGTCGGCGCGAGGCAGGTGGGTGATGGAGTTTGAAAGGGCGACCAGGCAGATGAAGAGGTTAATATCTCTCTCTCTCTCTCATTCTCTCTCTCTCTCATTCTCTCTCTCTCTCATTCTCTCTCTCTCTCATTCTCTCTCTCTCTCATTGGGTTTTACATTACAAGTTTATTTTATTTTTTAAAAATATAATCTTTATTGATTTTCGCAATTTGTACTTCATACAATACTATATTACTTATGCATACTGTATTACATTTTACACTTCCATTGTCCCTTGCATTGTGCCAGTGTGGTGTAGGTCGGCGGTTCGAATCCCTGCGACGGGGTGAGCTCCCGTTGTTCAGTCCCTGCTCCTGCCCACCTAGCCGTTCAAAAGCACGTCAAAGTGCAAGTAGATAAATAGGTACCGCTCTGGTGGGAAGGTAAACGGCATTTCTGCGCGCTGCTCTGGTTCGCCAGAAGCGGCTTAGTCATGACCCGGAAGCTGTACGCCGGCTCCCTCGGCCAGTAAAGCGAGATGAATGCCGCAACCCCAGAGTCGTCCGCGACTGGACCTAATGGTCAGGGGGTCCCTTTCCCTTTATGTTTAAGACGGCTTGATGGTGATTTGGCCAATCTTTTAATTCTTACTCTCATTACAATGGTAACTTGGTTCTCAAACGCCTTGGTACTCAAACACTTGGAACACAAACACTGCAAACCTGGAAGTAAGTGTTCTGGATTGAAAACTTTTTTTCCGGAAGTCAAACGTGCTCCGTTTTGAGTGGCACACTTCCGCTTTGACTGTTACGCTTGTGGAACCCAGTTCGGCTACTGATTGATGGTTGTGTGACTGCAATACATTGTTCATTGCTTTCATTTTAAGGATCAGTGGTCTCGTTAGATAGTAAAATTCATGTTAAAGTGCTCTTTTACAGGTTGTTCTTAAAAGTCTGGAACGGATTCATCTACTGAGCATTATTTTCTATGGGAACGCTTTGGTTTTGGAATGGATTAAGTTGGAGAATCAAGGTACCACTATACAGTGGTACCTCGCGTTGCAGACGCTTCAGGTTACAGACTCCGCTAACCCAGAAATAGTACCTCGGGTTAAGAACTTTGCTTCAGGATGAGAACAGAAATTGTGCTGCGGCGGCAGTGGGAGGCCCCATTAGCTAAAGTGGTGCCTTAGGTTAAGAACAGTTTCAGGTTAAGAACGGACCTCCAGAACAAATTAAGTTCTTAACCCGAGGCACCACTGTATTGTGATGACGCTGTGATGATTTTAGCTACCCTGTGCTACATGAGGAGGAGGGGAAGGATATAAAACCCATGGGTGAATGAATGAATGAATGAATGAGATTACGACTAAACATCAGGAAGAACTTTCTGAGAGTAAAGAGCTGTTTGACAGTGGAACGGACTCCCTCAGGAGGTGGTGGACTCTCCTTCCTTGGAGGTTTTTAAGCAGAGGTTGGGTGGCCACCTGTCATGGATGCTTTGGTTGAGATTCCTGCATTGCAGGGGTCAGACTTGATGACCCTTGGGGGTCCCTTGCAACTCTGCGATTCTATGATTCTACGTTGGAAAGGCGGGTGTGAGGTCTCAAATGCTGCTTTTCTCGTTCTACATTTAGAACGTATTTTGGATGCTGTAAAGTAAAGGGTAAAGGGACCCCTGACCATTAGGTCCAGTCGCGGACGACTCTGGGGTTGCGCGCTCATCTCACTCATCTATAGGCCGAGGGAGCCGGCGTACAGCTTCCGGGTCATGTGGCCAGCATGACAAACCAGAGTAGCGCATGGAAACACCATTTACTTTCCCGCTGGAGTGGTACCTATTTATCTACTTGCACTTTGACGTGCTTTCGAACTGCTAGGTTGGCAGGAGCAGGGACCGAACAATGGGAGCTCACCCTATCATGGGGATTTGAACTGCCGACCTTCTGATTGGTAAGCCCTAGGCTCTGTGGTTTAACCCACAGCGCCACCCGCGTCCCCCAAGCTGTGCAGTTCCTCAAATCAGGCTTTAATTTCCAAGCCGGTCTGGGTTACCTCTTTTTTTCTCTTTACCTGGCCACCCCAGCTTAATGAGGATGCTGACAAGCTGGAAGGTGTGCAAAGGAGGGCAACCATGATGATCAAGGGTCTGGAAACCAAGCCTGATGAAGAACGGTCGAAGGAGCTGGATATGTTTAGCCTGGGAAAGAGGAGACTGAGAGGGAACACGATAGTTGCCTTTAAATATCTCAAGGGGTGCCCCATGGATGAGGGAACAAGCCTTGTTTTCTACTGTTCTGGTGGGGGGGAACCCCAAATCAATCGGTTCTATGATTCAAATAACAAGAAATGAGATTCACACTAAAAGTTTGGGAGACCTTTCTGATGGCAGCGTTTGGCAGTGGAACGAACTCCCTCAGAAGGCAGTGGGCTCTCCTTCCTTTGAGGGTTTTGAAGCAGAATTTGCAAGGTCATCTGTCAGGGAATCTCAAGCTGCGATTTTCTGTGTTGCAGCGGGGTCAGACTAGATGACTGCTGGGGGTCCCTTCCAACTCTGTGGTTCTCTGTGTTGCTTCTCCTGCTAACTGCCCATTTTCTTTTCTTGTAGGGCATTTCCCAAGGCCTGATGGATTTCTGGTAGCCTGGTGGTGACGATCCGGGAAGAAGAGCATGGTTAAACACCAACCGCTGCAGTACTACGAGCCACAGTTGTGTTTGTCATGTCTGACGGGGATTTACGGTTGCCGTTGGAAACGATACCAGCGGTCACATGATGACACCACGAAGGTGAGTCGCTGGAATTTATTCTGTATTTGTTGGCAGGCTGCCACCGTTTTTTGACATCTCTCGAGGTTGGGAGTGTGTGTTTCTGTGTGAGTTTGTAAGCTGCCTCGAATGTGAGAATCCGAGAATGTGATTCATCTGTGAAGATTGAGAAACGTAGGCCCTTAATGTTTGACCACTCTGTCAGTTGTGAAGCGAATTACTTGTGGAACTGTGTGCGAGTGCCGCAGGCTCTTCACTCCTTGTCATTTTTGCTTGCGGAACTACAGGCAGATTTAAGCGATTATAGCATTTTTACCCAGTTTTTCAGCAGAAAGGAGCAGGCTTCCCAGAGCTGCTCACTAATGGAAGTGGCAAGAAAGTCCTTGGGCTTTTGGAATCTAAAAGGTGTAGCACAAAAGGAAATGGGGTCGGGAGGGAGGAGGAAAAAAGAAAACATGGGTGCTGTTCCGTACTTACAGAGTTCTTGTAATGGCTGGTTGGACCGGAGAGATTTCAAGGAGACGGGGAGCCAAAACTTGCTGGTTTTCCAGCAGACATGATGAAGAGATCCTGTAGTCTCCATTCTCCCCCTTCCTCTGTAACCTGATGGAACTTGGCTGTGATAATTTCATATGGTTATGTGTTTTTTTTGCCGTGTTTGCTGTCACCTGGTAATCTTGGTCCGCGAGAAGGAAGGACCCTGTAGCAGCGGATAACAGAAGGATACCCCTTGTAACTTCTGAAGAGAATAGGGTTTGTTGTGCTTTTAAGGGCAACGAATAGCCACAGAGTCCTTGTCATCTTGCCTGTCAAGCAAGAGGATTACGGTCTCCTGTTTCTCCCGATAGCCGTTTACAAGCGATCTTGTCATCTGTGTCTTTCAAAATCCAATTAATATTTCAAGGTATCAGCAAGGAAAAGGCCCAGCCAGCAGTTTTTTTTTTTCATTTGCAGCACGAGACTGTTGATCGATGGCACGCCTAACTGAGTGAGTGAGTGAGCGAGCGAGAGAGATCTGCATAATAGCACCCTGTACGTCAAATTCTTGGTTACGGGATCCACAGAGCCTTTCAAACCCTTTTCCTTAAGCAGAATCCTCCTTTGCCAACCTGGGAATGGTTACATGACAGCGGAGGCTGCTCATAGATGCTGTCAGTTTGAAGGGCTGACGCTTTGAATCCTCAAGCCTTACTCTAAAACCGAAATAGTCTTAAATTCTGAATCCTCTCCTGCTTCGCTGCTCTTTTGGACTTCTCAAAATCCTCTGCCATCAGTAGGCTCTGGTCCATGAAAACCTATGTCGTAATAACATTTATATCTGTTTGGAGGCTCTTCGTTGTGTTTGCTACAGCGGGACCTCTGCAAAGTCCTCAGAACATCTGTACACTGGTGCCTCTGGTTACGAACTTAATTCGTCCTTGTAGGAACGTTTATATATAATATAGCAAGGTTAAATGTTTCCTTATTTAAATTTACACAGCAGCAAGTGGGTTGCTGACTCATTAGAGTCCTTTTTAATAATTATGTCTTGTACCTTCCTGCCTTTTTGGTCATTAATCCCTTTTGTCCCTCTTAAAAGAAAAATACACGTGAATCTGAATAAAATAAAATCAAAAATTCTTTCCAGTAGCAACTTAGAGACCAACTAAGTTTGTTCTTGGCATGAGCTTTCGTGTGCATGCACACTTCTTCAGATACACAGAAGCATGCACACGAAAGCTCATACCAAGAACAAACTTAGTTGGGCTCTAAGGTGCTACTGGAAAGAATTTTTGATTTTATTTTGTTTTGACTATGGCAGACCCAACATGGCTACCCACCTGTAAATGAATCTGAATGGTAACAAAATAAACTAGTTTACTGTCAGATTCATTGAGTACATACTTAGGTTACAAAAGATATAAACTATATATCAGATATTAAAGGTAAAGGTAAAGGGACCCCTGACCATTAGGTCCAGTTGTGGATGACACTGGGGTTGTGGCACTCATCTCGCTTTAGTGGCCGAGGGAACCGGCATACAGCTTCTGGGTCATGTGGCCAGCATGACTAAGCCGCTTCTGGTGAACCAGAGCAGCCGTTTACCTTCCCGCTGGAACGGTACCTATTTATCTACTTGCACTTTTGACGTGCTTTTGAACTGCTAGGTTGGCAGGAGCTGGGACAGAGAACTAGGAGCTCACCCTGTCGTGGGGATTCGAACCACCGACCTTCTGATTGGCAAGCCCTAGCCAAATATGCTCCGTTTTGAGTGTTACACTTCCGTACTGAGTGTTACTCTGACGTCTGTTTTTGCTATTTATTTTGCGTTTTTGTTTTTGCGGCTCATTTTCGTTTTGTTTTTGTGACTGTGTGGAACCCAGTTCAACTACTGATTGATTGTGCGACTGCAGTACATTGTTTATTGCTTTCATTTTATGGATCCACGGATAGTAAAATTCATGCTAAATTGCTGTTTTAGGGGTTGTTTTTAAAAGTCTGGAATGGATTAATCCGTTTTGCATTACTTTATGTGGGAAAGCACGCCTTGATTTTGGAACGCTTTGGTTTTGGAACGGACTTCCGGAAACGGACTTAGTTTGAGAACCAAGGTACCACTGTATTGCCGAGGAAAACTGTAGAATAGCCAATGCATTTGAAGAGAGGCATGGATACGCCTCAAGTTTCCAGTGCTCCCAAATGCTTTGCTTTGGAGCATGCAGTCACTGAAAAGCTCCCCTTTTGTGCCGAGGGGGTGACCCTACTACCCTGGGAGCTGCGACCATGCTGCAGAAATAGTGACTGACAGGTCTCTGAGATCTGGGGAACTGGGTTCGCGTCTCCGCTCCTCCACAGCTACTGATTGATTGTGTGACTGCAGTACATTGTTCATTGCTTTGATTTTTATGGATCAATGGTCTCATTAGATAGTAAAATTCATGTTAAATTGCTGTTTTAGGGGTTGTTTTTAAAAGTCTGGAATGGATTAATCCGTTTTGCATTACTCTCTATGGGAAAGCGTGCCTTGGTTTCGGAACAGACTTCCGGAACGGATTAAGTTTGAGAACCAAGGTACCACTATATTCCGAAATAGCTGACGGGCACCAGATTGGGGAAGGCTGCTCTGTGAACTTCCTGAATGTCTGGGAACTGGCCAGTCTCTCCAGTAGACTCGTAATCTGGTGAACCGGGTTCGCGTCTCCACTCCTCGACATGCAGCTGCTGGGTGACCTTGGGCTAGTCACACTTCTCTGAAGTCTCTCAGCCCCACTCACCTCACAGAGTGTTTGTTGTGGGGGAGGAAGGGAAAGGAGAATGTGAGCCGCTTTGAGACTCCTTCGGGTAGTGATAAAGCAGGATATCAAATCCAAACTCCTCCTCTTCTTCTTCCTTGGAGAAGCTGTCTTGGCACAGCGCTCAAACACCTTTTGCCAGCCTGCAAGCAGCGGCTGTGTGCTAATGCTGTGTGGGTCTCTTGTGTGCAGCAGCAATGTGCTTGTGCTGGCAGAGGAAGGAAACTTTTTATATTTTTTTTAAAAAGCTGTTGCTGTGTGAAAATGCTAATGGCTTGGCATCTACTTGACGACTCACTTCCCTGCTGCATAATTGCAACTAATCACCAAACTTAAAACCATGGAGAAACCTGGTTTGAACAAAGACATTGGATTCTTATCTCATTATACATAACAAAGCCATCTTTAGCCATCTCACCCCTTGCCTTTCCCTGCAAGACTAATTGCAGCCGTTTAGAGTCGTCAACAGGTTTTCCACACTTATCAGCCTATCACCCATTCCCACCACCCTTCTGAGTAATACCCCTCCCCACTCCCCCACTATATTTAAGGATCTGGTGACTTCTGTTTCAGTGTATCTGAAGAAGTGTGCATGCACACGAAAGCTCATACCAGGAACAATCTCAGTTGGTCTCTAAGGTGCTACTAGAAAGAACTTTCGATTTTGTTTTGGCATAACTTTTAGTTCTGCTTGTCTGGCTATATCGGCCGCTTGCGACCAAGTGGAGATGCCCGGGCGCTAGGTTGGTGCCTGACGTCTCCTCCATCTGGAGGGGTGAACCTGGGGGGGGGGGGGTCCTTGGATGTGTGCTGTTTTCACATGCTAGCAAAACACACCCCGCAGAATACTATCTGTTGTATTTTATCAAAATGAATTTCAGGAACCAAAAAGCCGTACAGTGGCACCTTGGTTCTCAAACGCCTTGGTACACAAAATACCTGGAACACAAACACTGCAAACCCGGAAGTAAGTGTTCCAGTTTGCGAACTTTTCTTGGAAGCCGAACATGCTCCGTTTTGAGTGTTACGCTTCCGATTTGAGTGCCACGCTCCCTGTTTGAGGGTTACGCAGAGGTCGGCCTGTTTTTGCTATTTATTTCGCATTTTTGTTTTCACGGCTCGTTTTTGTGACTGTGTGGAACCCAGTTCAGCTATTGATTGATTGGTTGTGTGACTGCAGTACATAGTTTATTGCTTTCATTTTTCTGGATCAATGGTCTCGTTAGATAGCAAAATTCATGCTAAATTGCTGTTTTAGGGGTTGTTTTTAAAAGTCTGGAACGGATTATTCCATTTTGCATTACATTCTATGGGAAAGCGCACCTTGGTTTTGGAACGCTTTGATTTCGGAACGGACTTCCGGAATGGATTAAGTTTGAGAACCAAGGTACCGCTGTGTTGGAAAATACCATTTTCGAGACATCTGGCAACGAGGTGTTCCGTTTTGGCGACTGTAACCCTGGTGTAAGGAGCCATTTGGCACCCAGAATATATATATGAGTTTCTAACCCTGTCTTCCGCCACACTGTGGCTCTGGGCTGGTGCTCCTCCATAGACACAACTCCCAGAAGCCCCAGCCAATAATGCACTTTATCACATAACCTTATCTTGTCTTGCTCATGTTTCCTTCAGGCTGGTAGCAGAGGGTGCTGTCGTCTCGCCCATCCTTTGAATTAGCTCTATATCTAACCGGAGAGGGTCTTCTCCTCTCCCCAGGACTTCAGGTGGTAGTGTAGGTAGTGTTAGGATTTTTATATATCCTCTGCTGCTTCAGCAGAACTGTTGTGATTAGTGTAAATCACATGAGTGTCTGAGAGAGTGTGGGAATGGGAGTTTGTCTTATCTCTTCCGCCCAAGTGTTGTTATTGCAATGGTTTAGCTTCACTTCTGTCGTGTCGCAGTTTGTACTCTTGTTCAGAGAACACTGATGTGATTATGGAGTCTCTGTATAAAGTAGTTTAGAGCTACAGATGAGTCCTTCTTCTTGCTGCATGATGCTAGAAGACCTGTGTGCTGTTTTCATAAGATTACTGGCGCTGTGGACTGAAGGGACATGCCAGCCAGAGAGGGCCACCGGGAGGATGCTCCGGAGTCTTGGGGAGTTCACCGTCTCCCCAGGGCATTTTTCCAACAGGTAGTTCCTTAGCTTCCCATAAGAGGTTGGACTCCTCTCTGGCTGAAAGGCAGAGAGAGCTGCTTGAAGAATTAAGGAAATCTTTTTGGCAGGCGAGGTGCGTTTTCGTACCTTCCTCTCTTTGTGACTTTAAAACCATTTTTTTCTTTTGAACCTACACTCGGTTTTAAATTGTGCGGCGATGTTGTTGTAGCCTGCTGTGGGATCTCACGGGAATGTCGTGTAGTATCGTAGAATCGTAGAGCTGGAAAGGGACCCTGAGGGTCATCTAGTCCAACCCCCTGGAATGCGCAGCTATCCCATATGGGGATCGAACCTGTGACCTTGGTGTTATTAGCAAAGCGCTCTAACCAGCTGAGCTATCCAGGGTCTTAAATGAGGCTGGGTCACAGTAAATTGCAATGTGAACGGATTCCACCCCCTCCCGCCCCCCGTACCTAGTTGTCACTGCCTCCCGCCCCTTTCTGTGGCTGCTTCTGCCGTAGGCAGTAAATTAGGCTTTATCGCAGCAACAAAACCTTCTCACGTCCCTCTTGAATCAGCGTGTGGGTTTATCACCACTGCTATATAATCCCAGCGTATGTGATTTCCGGCGGGAGCAGGCAGGAAACAGACGGAAAATATAATAATAATAACGAACTGGCCTTTTAAGCCGCTTTAATTGAGCTGTAAACTGTGTTTCTGACAATGGTGAATCATTTCTGCCTTGAAGAGCCCCCCCCCATTAGCAGCTATTCAGAAACGCTTCAAATATTTGCCCCTACCTGCAGCAGCTCAGCGAAGAAGCAAATTATTAAACAAAGTGTGTGGTTTTATAATGAACGGCCTTGGCGTAGAGGAGAGCGGGCGTTTCCTTCCCTTTTCAGGAAGGTTTTGCAACTGCGCCGTCAGGGGTGCTAAGTCGGAAGGCAGCAGTGTTCAAAGATTTTGGGCGCTTCCAGATTTCTGCTGTTTTCTGGCGGGATTCATTCGCACACCGGCCGGCATGTTCAAGTTGCACAATTATAGTTGATTGGGAGGTCTTGAGAGGAAAGCTATGGGGAAAATGCACATAGAATCATAGAACCATAGATTTGAAGGGACCCAACGGTCACCATGTTTTTTATGTTCTGGTTTGGGTGAGTGCATAGCATACCATGGCTTTCTCAATTCAGACCATCACGTACAAGGAATAGACAGCTCAGCTCCTTTAACCCTGGTTTGGTCTGAAGAAGAAGAAGAAGAAGAAGAAGAAGATGAAGACGAAGAAGAGGAGTTTGGATTTGATATCCCGCTTTATCACTACCCTAAGGAGTCTCAAAGCGGCTAACATTCTCCTTTCCCTTCCTCCCCCTCAACAAACACTCTGTGAGGTGAGTGGGGCTGAGAGACTTCAGAGAAGTGTGACTAGCCCAAGGTCGCCCAGCAGCTGCATGTGGAGGAGCAGAGACGCGAACCCGGTTCACCAGATTACGAGTCTACCTCTCTTAACCACTACACCACACTGGCTCTCCAGTTTGTGCCTGTATACCTTGCCAGCAGCTCGAGGGCCTTGGCGGAGCCATCCCTGGTGTAGTGGTGTAAGTCATTCTCCCTTTTGAGGAAATTGTTGTGGGAGATTGAAAAGAGAAGACTGAAAATAGAAGGCTGGCTTTCTGCCCTGTTCTGGGACCATATGCTCCGTCTTTCCAGAGTTTCAGAATAAGGGTTTCTCTCCCCCACCCCTTCTCCTTCTGCTCTGATCCAGCCAGGATGTGTGAAAACCTGAAAGTGTCTCCTTCACAAAACCCTAATGCGTGAAAATCCTCTGGCGCTTGACTCTAAACTGGCCTTGGGCACTTAGGGACAAATAGCAAAAAGAACTGTGTTTTCCTGTGGCGGTGATATATACACTTTCAAAATAGGAGAAATAGCTCTGTTTTTCGTTCTCTCTTACTCTGCTCCTTTCATTTGTTTCCTGGCCACGAGACAAAAGTCTGGGGAATAAAACATGGCTTTAGAGCCAGCGTGTTGTAGTGATTTTTAGAAGTCGGACCATTTCAGATAAAATACATTTTTAGGATGGGAGTGATGGAAGACACTGTTTATTTCTTTTTCAGAAATCTAACGCATGGGGCAAGCACCGCCTGAACAAACAAAATTGCTTCATCTCCTGTTTGTTTCTGCTGTTTCCACACCAGTTTTTCCTCTGAGAATGTGACTTAATTGATGATGATGATAATAATAATAATAATAATAATTTTATTATTTACAACATGCCCATCTGACTAGTTTGCCCCAGCCACATATAAAAACATAACAAACCGTCCAGAATTAAAAACAAAACAAAACACCCTGATACAGGGCTGCCTTCAGATGTCTTCTAAAAGTTGCTTAGTTCTTTACCTTCTGATAGGAGGGTGATTCACAGAGAGGGCACCACTACCAAGAAGGCCCTGCAACCTCGCTTCTTGCAGTGAAAGAACCGTCAGAAAGGCCTCGGAGCTGAACAATGTGGGTGGAGACGCTCCTTCAGGCACACTGGGCCGAGGCCTTGTAGGGCTTTAAAGGTTTAAAGCACCAACGTTTTTATTTCAGTGCATGTGTAAAGCGAATGGTCATTTTCTTCAGGCTGAGCCAGAAAGGCCAATGGTCAAGGATAATAGCTCAGCAAATCTGCAAATGTACAGCCCCCAGCTCAGGTTGGCATGATGTACATAAACTTGCAAAAGATTCTCTCCCACGGATGCTGAACATCCTATCTTCCTGCAGGCACCTGTGAGCCATTTGTGGCATGCTGACATCCTAGGAGAATGAAGTATTATTATTATTATTATTATTATTATTATTATTATTATTATTATTAAAACCCCACCCATCTGGCTGGGTTTCCCCAGCAACTCTGGGCGGCTTCCAACAAAAGATTAAAATACATTAAAGCATCAGTCATTACAAACTTCCCTAAACAGGGCTGCCTTCAGATGTCTTCTAAATGTCAGATAGTTGTTTATATCTTTTAATTTGATGGGAGGGCGGTCCACAGGGCGGACGCCACTACCGAGAAAGCCCTCTGCCTGGTTCCCTGTAACCTCCCTTCTCACAGGGAGGGAACCGCCAGAAGGCCCTCGGAGCTGGACCTCAGTGTCCGGGCTGAACGATGGGGGTGGAGACGCTCCTTCAGGTATACTGGGCCAAGGCCATTTAGGGCTTTCAAGGTCAGCCCCAACACTTTGAATTGTGCTCGGAAACGTACTGGGAGCCAATAATAGGTCTTTCAGGACCAGTGTTTTGTGGTCTCGGTGGCCACTCCCAGTCACCAGTCTAGCTGCCGCATTCTGGATTAATTGCAGTTTCCGGGTCACCTTCAAAGGTAGCCCCACATAGAGCGCATTGCAGTAGTCCAAGCGGGAGATAACCAGAGCATGCATCACTCTGGCGAGACAGTCCACAGGCAGGTAGGGTCTCATCCTGCGTACCAGATGGAGCTGGTAGACAGCTGCCCTGGACACAGAATTGACCTGCGCCTCAATGAACAGCGGCGAGTCCAAAATGACTCCCAGGCTGCTCACCTGGTCCTTCAAAAGGACAATTTCCCTCTTCCCATAGATGCAGGGTTGGCGACGTGGCTACCTGCAATCTTAATCGAAGATCTGCCCTGTCTTTGCCTTCCTTTGTATATCTCCTCTCTCACGGTGCCCGACAGAGGCATTGCCGCCTGTTCTAAAAATGCCACTCGGATGCTGATGAGGAATATCATTAGCATAATTTTAAGCTGAGCACATCACTTGGCTTATGAAAATATTTTGGCAGCTGTCCTACCTTATTTTAGATGAGTGGCGGAAGGGAGGGTCGGATGCAAGCCGCCGTCGTATGTGCCTTGCATGGCAATGACCTCTTTCCTTTGGCGATAAAGATGTTCAGGAGAGCAACTTGCATTCCAGGCGTTTTGCCAACGCACCTTCCCTGCATCCAGTTCTCGGCTCTGTCCTTCACCTCCCAGGGACCAGGCCAGGATAAATGTGCCCCAGGACTCGCTGTTTCCTGTTCAGTAGTCCTCGTGATATTAATATTATAAATCTCTCTCTCTCTCTCTCTCTCTCTCTCTCTCTCTCTCTCTCTCTCTAGTTTTGTTTTTCCCCTAAGCAGATTTCCCGATCAAATCTCGCCATTTTGCTAACACTTCGTTTAGGATTTTGAGTAGACTAACAAATAAAGAAAAAGTCAATTTTTTATTTTTATTTTTTGCAGGGTTTTTTTTTTATTTCCCTCCTTAGCTGACACTGCAAATGCTCTGCAAATAAAGATTCAGGAGGCTGAAAACCTTGTGCAGGCAACTGAGAACACACTTCCCTTACAATAGTTAGCTGATTTCTGGTTTTCGCTTTTTAAATACGGATTTCATTGTACTGTTTTTCTGAAGGGTGGCACATAAACATTTTTTCGGGTGTGTGGGAATATTCTTTTTTTTTTTAATAATAATTCAGTTTTCACATCAACCCTAGGGTTGGGAACAGCCAGCTAGAAAGCTGTTTGAGTGCTTCCTCCAGCCGGCAAAAAGGTTGCGGTGGGCGATTGGAGGCAGCTATTCCCCTAGCGATAAAAGCGACTCGGCATAGGCGAGCTGCAAGTGAAGGCGGGGGGGGGGGGGAGAGCTTGTTTGTTTCCTGCTGCTGGACTTTGCCTCCTTTGCAAATGCATAGAAAGCAAACGGAGGTTGCCGAGTTTTGAGCGGAAAACAAAGCTGAGGACACTTTCTCTGCAGAGCAGGATATGAAGGAAGGAAGCGCTGGAGAGTCAGCATTCTGAACTGCAAATTCCGGGTTTTTCCCCTGGTACTTTTGCTTCTCCGTGGCCCTTCAACTTCCTTCCCTTCGACACCCCCACTCGCCAGCTCCTTCCCTTCCCCAGCTTAGGTGGCTTAAAAAAAAAAAATAACGGGAATGGGAATAACGGGAATGGGATGAGATCAACGATGTTGTATGGTACTATGGAAATGTATAAGATGTAATGTGTGTTCTCTTTTAATCAATAAAGTTATATTTAAAAAAAAAAAAAATCACCTTGAATCATAAAATGTAGATGACCCAAAGGTAACGTTACTAGATTTCTTTCCCCATTGAATCTGGGGACAACAACAACAACAACAACAACAACAACAACAACAACAACAATAATAATAATAATATTTATTATTTGTACCCCGCCCGTCTGGCTGGATTTCCCCAGCCACTCTGGGCGGCTTCCAACAAAAATGAGATACAAAAATATTACACATTAAAAACACTTTTCAACTTCAATAGATTTTGTAGGCGGACTGATTTGTAAATCCGAGGACTGTCCCCGGGAAACGGGGGAGGCCTGGTAACCTTACCCAAAGGGCCATCTCATCTAGCCCCCGAAATTTACAGTATACCTGAAGGAGCATCTCCACCCAGGGGCGTAGCAAGGGGGGGGGTGACACTTCGGGCGGTGGCCCTGCCCCCTGGGCTTTGAAAAAAAATTAATTCACAATTTTTTTTAAGGCTATTTTCGGCACTGCCAGTGTGGAGCCGCAGGGGCGGCCAACCAGGGGGGGTGTCACCCCCCCTCGCTGGCCACCCCTGCGGCTCCATCCCAGCAGCGCCGAAAATAGTCCCCCCTTCCAGCGGCTTTTTTGCCACGGCATGGAGGCAAGGGGTGGGCCAGCGAGGAGGGGTGCCACCCCCTCCTCGCTGGCCTGCCCCTTGCCTCTATGCCAAGCTCCGCTGCTGGCTGGCTTGCAGAGCCGGGGCATGGAGAGGGGCGGGCCAGCGAGGAGGGGTGACACCCCTCCTCGCTGGCCCGTCCCTCTCCCTGCCCCGACTTGCGCTCCGCCAAGGGAGTCCCGGCAGCGGCTTAGGGTGTCTCTGCGGCCTGCACAGACTCCTAAATCTGTTGCCGGGCACCCCTTTGTGAGCAGCCGTGGTACGAAGGGGTGTCGCCGCCGGGTGGCGGCTTCGGGAGTCTTTGCAGCCCACAGAGACTCCCGAATCCTCCGCCCGGCACCCCTTCGTGCGGCGGCTCCTCGCGCAGGCCCGAGCAGCCGCGGCACGAAGGGGTGCCACCACCGCGATGCCCCGCCCCCAGGGGTGCCTCTTGGCCTCCTGCCCCGGGCAGCCAAGGGGCTAGAAACGCCCCTGTCTCCACCCCCATCGTTCAGCCCAGACACAGAGGTCCAGCTCTGAGGGCCTTCTGGTGGTTCCCTCCCTGCGAGAAGTGAGGTTGCAGGGAAACAGGCAGAGGGCCTTCTTGGTGGTGGTGCCCGCCCTGTGGAAACGCCCTCCCATCAGATATCAAGGAAATAAACAACTATCTGACTTTCAGAAGGCATCTGAAGGCAGCCCTGTTTAGGGAAGTTTTTAAAGTTTGATGTTTTATCGTGTTTTTAGTATTCTGCTGGAAGCCGCCCAGAGTGGCTGGGGAAACCCAGCCAGATGGGTGGGGTATAATTAATATATTATTATTATTATTATTATTATTATTATTATTATTATTATTATTATTATTATGATAATCAGGTTTCTTATTTGGGAAAATTGTAGCAAAGTGCCCCTAGAGCATGCACAGAGTGCCTTTTGTGTATTTCTTGCTTGCAGAATCCAGCGCTGCTGTTTCTCCCTTTCCATCCTTCCTGCCTTGGGCTTAACTCTTTGAACGCTGGGCCTCTCGAAGACTCAGAGAGCCCCTATTCCTGCTGCGGGCTTTTCTCCGAAGAAAGCTACATCCTTTATTTTTATTTTTGGAGACAGCTTGCGGCGCGCTTGTTGCCTTGGAAGCTCTAGGGATTCAGTCTTCTTCCTGATACCGAAACCCCTGGGGTTAGAGCTTTAGATCCTGTGTAGCAAAGGGATTTGTTGAGTGTTGCCAGCGTTGGAACAAAAAGTACATCTGTTACATTTCCCCCTGCTTGGAAGATTTCCCCCTTTTATCTTGGGGAATGAAAAATTCAGAATGCAAGCAAGGGCAGAGATTCTTCTTGAAAAATATTCGACGGGCCCATGGGAGGCAGAATCAAAGCAGTGGAGATGCCTGTTCCATTAATCCCCCCCCCAAAAAACAATATTTTGGGCTACTGCAAGAACATTTGTTTCATTTCCTGGTATTTTGGTTCTGAGTAATGCTCCTCGAGGCCTAGAAACCTAGCTGTTTGTTGTTTTATTTTGTTGTTGTTGATATTATTATTATTATTATTATTATTATTATCATTTTTATCTCATGGATGCTTTAGCTGAGATTCCTGCATCGCGGGGGGTTGGACTAGATGACCCTTGGGGGCCCCTTCCAGCGCTACAATTCTATTGCAGCAAGAGACTTCCAGCACTTATCCAGGGTTCATTTTCCTTGGAACGAAGTCATTGTGGACAGTGGTGTCTTTAGGGTAAAGGTAAAGGGACCCCTGCCCGTTAGGTCCAGTCACGGACGACTCTGGGGTTGCGCCGCTCATCTCGCTCTATAGGCTGAGGGAGCCGGCGTTTGTCCGCAGACAGCTTCCGGGTCATGTGGCCAGCATGACTAATCCGCTTCTGGCGAACCAGAGCAGTGCACGGAAATGCTGTTTACCTTCCCGCCGAACTGGTACCTATTTATCTACCATATTTTTCGCTCCATAAGACGCCCCTGAACACGACACACTTAGTTTTTAGAGGAGGAAAGGGGGGAAAGCCCTGTTTTTTTGAGGATCAGCTCAGATTTGTGCAGCTTTTTTTGCAAAGGGGGAAAAGCAAGAGGAAAAGCCCCATTTTTATGGGGTTCAACTCACATTTCTACAGATTCTTAAGGAGCCCTTTCTACAGTTTGCAGAACGATAATCTAATCAGCCAGTTACATGTGGCTGGGGAAACAAACAGCCTCCCTCTGCAGGCACATTCAACAATGGGGGCCTGGGCAAGGGGGGCGGGGCCCAGAGGGAGCCGGGAGTCTTATCTCTCTCCCAATCTCTTGCTGATCAGCTGCTGAGCGGGGTCCTTTCAACACTCCCTTCTCTCTCTTTCTTTTAAAAAATCAGGATCTGCTTTTGGCCCCTGGGCAATTCGGCCCCAGGGACCACCATTCGTTCCATAAGACACACAGGCATCTCCTCTTACTTTTTGGGAGGAAAAAAGTGTGTCTCATGGAACAAAAAAATACAGTACTTGCACTTTGATGTGCTTTTGAACTGCTAGGTTGGCAGGAACTGGGACCGAGCAATGGGAGCTCACCCCATGGCGGGGATTCGAACCGCCGACCTTCTGATCGGCAAGCCCACCTGCATCCTTTGGAATAGGACCACTACTGGTTTAGACTCCTGCCTCCCTAAAACTGCCTTCCTCCTACAGTTTCGTCTCATTGCTTTAAAAAATAAAATACCATCCCAGTGGGTAGGGTTCCTGATTGCCACTTCTTCTGCCTTTTTTCATGAATGCGTGGAAAGGCAGTGCAGAGAAGATAAAGCCCCAGTTCTTGCTGTTATTTACTCTGCTCTTCCCAAGCTAGTAATTAGCCTCCTATTGTACGAAATCTCCCTGTGACGTGCGTTTCTCTTGATGCCAGAGGCACTTGAGAATGAAATGAACGGATAAAATGGAGCCAATTTAATGCCAAAAACAGAAAACAATTTAACCAATTTAACCCCCCCCCCAAAAAAAACCAAGTGAGCTTCGTAGCCGAGCGGGGATTCGAACCCTGGACTCCTAGGCCCCACCCTGACACTCTAACCCAGCCATAGGCAAACTCGGCCCTCCAGATGTTTGGGGACTACAATTCCCATCTTCCCTGACCACTGCTCCTGGTAGCTAGGGATCATGGGAGTTGTAGGCCAAAAACATCTGGAGGGCCGAGGTTGAGGAAGCCTGCTCTAACCACTACACCACCGCTGCCTCTCAAGAGAGCCAGGACTCCTGCTTCCCCATTTCTGCTGTAGTTATTCTTGGGCTTGTACATGACCTTCCCTGCATCCAGCTGATGCGTTGGAGATCTGGAAGCTGGTGTTTTGAAGGGCAGGGAGCTGATTCAGAACGGTGCCAGGAGAAGGCTGCTTTCCAATCCCTCTTCCTGGTGTCTTCACAGATGGGCCCAGTGAGAGAGAGAGTAGCTAATCTAAGGAGACCCCCCCCCTTTTCATGATCAGCCAGCTGTTTCCTGTGCTGAGGGCTTCCAGAGTCTCCGCCGCCTCATACCAACTGCTCAAGGAAGAAAGAAAGAAAGGAAACAAACACACTGTGCCACCTTCCTGGCAGCAGGAGAGGGGCTCATTAAAAAGCGCTCAGCTCCAATGGGCAGCGCAACCGGATCGGCCGTACAGGGCGCCACCCTGCAGGGGATGCCACAGCAAATGCCGTGAAACGTAGCGCGAGAGGCAGGGGGTGCACAAGACGCCGCTTAAATTTGAAATGCCGAATTCTGCCCCTGGGACCGGCAAGGGGAGGGCCAGCAGCAGAGCTTAAGCAAATTTGCTCTTGGTAAAGTCTATTTTTCAAAAAATTATAATAATATATTTATTAAAATTTTATAAAAACATTACAAACACACTAATACAAAAAACACTCTAATACAAAACAATACAACTATACTAAACAAAAAACAAAACTACAATACAACTATGATAAACATAAAACAAAACTACAATAAAAACAAAAAAATAAACTACAATAAAACTACAATAAAAACAAAAAAATAAACCTCTATCCTTAACATTGTATCCTGACTTCCTCCTGTCCTTGTGAATCATCTTTAGTAATTTCTTACCATCTTAGAATATCTTATTTTACTATAAAAAAATCATTAAAACTTATTTAATATCTCGACTCTTACCTTCTCAATTTCTAAATCATAACCAAACTCTTAAATCTAGCTTTTCTTCCAAATTATATCTAATTTTCTATCATACAAAGGTTTTTTTTAATGTAATTTAAATTTCTTCCACTCTTCCTCCACCGCGTCGTCCCTCCTGTCACGAAGTCTCCCGGTCATCTCAGCAAGCTCCATATAGTCCATCATTTTCATCTGCCATTCTTCAATCGTTGGTATTTCTTCTGTCTTCCAGTTTTTAGCCAACAAAATTCTAGCTGCTGTTGTGGCATACATGAATAAAGTTCTGTCACATTTTGGAATTTCTTGGCCTAGGATGCCCAGTAAAAAGGCTTCTGGTTTCTTTTTCAATGTGTTTTTCAACACTTTTTTCATTTCATTATAAATCTTTTCCCAGAAGTCTTTTACCTTTGGGCACAACCACCACAGATGGAAGAAAGTTCCTTCTGTTTGTATGAATTTCCAGCACTTATTACTTTGTCCATGATACATCTTTGCTAATTTAACAGGTGTCAAATACCATCTATACTTCATCTTCATAATGTTCTCTCTAAGCAAATTACATGCTGAAAATTTTATACCTGTTTTCCACAGTTTTTCCCAGTCCTCCAACATGATGTTGTGCCCCACATCCTTTGCCCAATCTATCATTGTTGATTTAACCATTTCATCTTTTGTATGCCATTCGAGCAATAAATTGTACATTCTGGAGAGATTTTTAATCTTTGGCTCTATGCTCTTGGTAAAGTCTATTTCTGGAATTAAGATTGCTGTAAGAAATATCAACAACCTCGGATATGCTGTTGACACAACCTTGATGGCAGAAAGTGAGGAGGAATTAAAGAACCTTTTAATGAGGGTGAAAGAGGAGAGCGCAAAATATGGTCTGAAGCTCAGCATCAAAAAAACTAAGATCATGGCCACTGGTCCCATCACCTCCTGGCAAATAGAAGGGGAAGAAATGGAGGCAGTGAGAGATTTTACTTTCTTGGGCTCCATGATCACTGCAGATGGTGACAGCAGTCACGACATTAGAAGACTCCTGCTTCTTGGGAGAAAAGCAATGACAAACCTGGACAGCATCTTAAAAAGCAGAGACATCACCTTGCCGACAAAGATTCGTATAGTTAAAGCTATGGTTTTCCCAGTAGTAATGTATGGAAGTGAGAGCTGGACCATAAAGAAGACTGACAGAAGACTGAAGAATTGATGCTTTTGAATTATGGCGGTAGAGGAGATATTGTACCCTCCTCTGAGCATTGACCTCGAGTCCTACACACCACCCAGAAGAAACGGTTGCAACCATGTTTTGAGAAAGTACTGCATCCATAAAACTCACACTCCTTGACAGGGTAGGTGAACACTCAAGGGCGTCTTCCCCTCCTGCTGCGAGAAGCTCACCTCCCTGCTGTCTCCCAGAACCCGAAGAGGCATGAAAAGGGCAGAGGAGAGGTTGGCTGCATGCAGGCACAGTCTCCGATTGCTTGTTGGGGGGGGGGGGAGGAAACCCTGGAGAGGAGGGCTACAAATGCAGTTAATAAGCTCTTCTGCCTACCTGCTTAAGAAAGCTGGAGGGACCAGTCAGGTGAAGATGTCCGTCACCCGCCTGTCAGGCACCCAGAGATCTCCACGTGGTTGCAATTGGACCTGCGCCAGTCACAAAGCACACCTGGCGCCTGGGGAATTTCTAAAACTGCTCAAAGGTCAAGCCGAATGAGTGCTAGAGATGGCGTACCCTTTTGAGCGAGACTGATTCCATTCATTTGGAAGGTGCCTGTTTTTAAAAAACCAAGAGCCTGCGCTGCACCAGAGTTTAAATGCCTTGACATGCTCCTGTGTTCTTCCTACGCTGATCTTGTTCGAGGTCAGTAATCTGGAGTCTGAGCAGCGCTCGCTGCTCCCTGTAGTCGGTGGAAAGCTGGAAGGAACCGCTAAACGTTTCTCCGCGGTGATGTTTGTGTTCCTCCTTTGAAAAATGAATGCGGGAGCCAAAGGAATCTGTCTCTCAACTCCCTCGCTGGAAATGAGCAGTTTAAAATGGGCAGCAGTCATTTTTCTTGCAAATCGTTTCATATTAATCACTCCTTTATTGCAGCAGCTGAACTAACACGGTGTGGTTGTAGCGCAAGGGTTAACCTGCCTGGTTTCTCAGCTAGTTCCCCCCCACCCCCCACCCTCATTTTCTACATTTCAGAAGAACGAGCTGCTATTACTTGAGTTAATGGGTGTAATTTCAGTTCAGGGGGCGTTCCACCTTTCAGTGGTTGGCAGCGGTGATGCCAAGCCCTGACGGCTGTGTTTTACCTTCGCTGTTGGAGGCAGGATGTCTCTCTATTCCAGTTTGTGGAATCATAAATGGGGGGGGGGGGGGAAACTGGGTCATCTGGTTGGCCACTGTGAGAACGGGATGCTGGGCTAGATTTGGGGGTTAGACTAGATGACCCTCGGGTCCCCTTCCGTATCTGCAGTTCAGATGCAGGGCTCTTACGAGGCAGGGATGAGCAGGCAACACTGTGTGGTGTGAGATTCTGCGGAGGCACTTGAAAGGAACAGAATTGGGCACTGATTTCAAGTTCCTGGGGATCCTTCTCTCTCTCTCCCTCCCTCTCTCTCTCTCTCTCTCTCTCTCTCTCTCACACACACACACACACACACGTACGTTTTAAAAAGCAAGTTTATAGTCCTTATGAATGTGCAGGACTTCTTTTTGGCTGTACTTTTGGAAATCTCTGCAGATACAAACCAGCACAAAGGGCGATAAGGCTTCTTCTAAAAAGATCCCCTTTCGCGTTGATTGGGCAAATCTAGGGTGCTGGAGGCGGGATCCTTGCTGCACAAATAGTGACAGGATTTGGCTGCACTGACCCTGGACTGTGACCCTGGACCAATACACCTCTGCCCATCATAATCAATACTGGGCTGCATTAACAAATAGGTAAAGGTAAAGGGACCCCTGACTATTAGGTCCAGTCCGGCCTGTTAAAATGTTTGTAAGGGACAAGGCCCCACAAAAGGCACATTTCTGAGCCCACCTGACCCCCAAAAAACCCTTGAACAAGCTCTGGGTCTGTTTCTAAATGCATGGGTTGTATTTAAGAGTCCTATAGGGTCTGGGCCTATATAAAGATCCATATAGTTAAAGCTATGGTTTTCCCAGTAGTGACGTATGGAAGTGAGAGCTGGACCACAAAGAAGGCTGGTCGACGAAGAACTGATGCTTTTGAATTATGGTGCTGGAGGAGACTCTTGAGAGTCCCATGGACTGCAAGAAGATCAAACCGATCCATTCTGAAGGAAATCAGCCCTGAGTGCTCACTAGAAGGACAGATCCAGAAGCTGAGGCTCCAATACTTTGGCCACCTCAGGAGAAGAGAAGACTCCCTGGAAAAGACCCTGATGTTGGGAAAGATGGAGGGCACAAGGAGAAGGGGACGACAGAGGACGAGATGGCTGGACAGTGTTCTCAAAGCTACCAACATGAGTCTGACCAAACTGCGGGAGGCAGTGGAAGACCGAAGTGCCTGGCGTGCTCTGGTCCATGGGGTTACGAAGACTCGGACATGACTAAACAACAACAATAGGGTCTGGGCATCTTGCATTATTGCAATTGTAGCATAGCACTGAGCCGAGCCTTGCCTTTCTTTATGGCTGCTAGGAATGTCAGGAGAACCTGTTAACACTCCTGGCCACCCCCGGCTGGTGACCTCAGTTGCATTAATGGGCTTCCCGCTTGCACCTGGCTGTCATTATTTCTGTTGCCCCTCCAGGAATCCTTGGAATAACAGTAATAAAAGGAAGCACGCCAGGGCTAAATTTAGGCGCCCGGCTGGCAGCAGCGAGCAGCTAGCGAGGCATCGACCCTTCGCTAGGCTGATCCATCTCCCGCTGGTGCTAATTGGAGTTAAGCGAGTGTGTCAGCGAAAGCTGGGCGCCCTCCTCTTTTGCTCCAAACGGATCGGGGATGAAGGAACAGGTGGGCTCTTCCAAGACAGAATTATTGCCACGCTTCTCAAACGCCTGCAATGTACAACCAAGGACGGCATGGGGTGCTGTCCTCTTGATCTCTGAGCAGGCTGCAAGTTGTGGTCACCTGCTCTCGGCCCGGGCTCTGGGTGGAACATAGGAACCTGAGTCATACAATTGGTCCATCTAGCTTAGTGCTGTCCACACTGGTTGGCAGTGGCTCTCCAGGGTTACAGACGGGAGCCTCTCCTCGCCCTACGCAGAGATGCGGGGGGTCGAAACTGGGACCCTCTGCATGCAAGACAGGTACTGCAGAACTACACTTCCCATAGTTCCCTGGGAAGAGGGGCTTGCTGTGCTGCAAGCGGGTTGGACTAGATGAGCGTTGGGGGTCCCTCCCAACTCTAGGACTGTTCAACCACTCTGGAAATGGTAGCTGTGCAAGGGCTCTCCTAAGTACTCTCTTTATCACTCTTTGCTTTTAGCGTTTGAGGTTTTATTATGTTTTTAAATGTGCTGGAAGCCACCCAGAGTGGCTGCAGCAATGCAGCCAGATGTGTGGAGTATGATGATGATGATAACAACAACAATAATAATATCCCTAAGATATTGGGATATCATGACTGTTTAAAGTGGCATGATATTGCTTTAAGTGTAAAAAGGTAAAAGGTTAAGGACCCCTGGACGGTCAAGTCCAGTCAAAGGCGACTATGGGGTTGCGGCGCTCATCTCGCTTTCAGGCCGAGGGATCCGGCGTTTGTCCACAGACAGCTTTCTGGGTCACGTGGCCAGCAGGACTAAACTGCTTCTGGCACAACGTAACACTGTGACGGAAAGCAGAGCGCACTGAAACGCCGTTCACCTTCCCGCTACAGCGGTACCTATTTATCTACTTATACTGGCATCCTTCTGAACTGCTAGGTTGGCAAGAGCTGGGACAGGGCAACGGGAGCTCACCCCGTCGCGGGGATTTGAACCGCCAACCTTCCGATCGGCAAGCCCAAGAGGTTTAGACCACAGCGACACCCACGTCCCTGCTTCAAATGTACAGTGCAGATAGCACCCAGGTTTCTCTCTCTCTCTCTCTCTCTCCCTCTCTCTCTCTCTCTCTCTCTCTCTCTCTCCCTCCTTCCCTCCCTCCCTCTCTCTCTGTCTCTCTCTCTCTTTCTCTTTCTCTCTCTCACACACACACTCCCTCCCTCTTTCCACTCTATAACTGGCAGCCTTTGCTCCTTTCTCTCCAGCCCCAACCCCCCTAAACTTAGTGGTCACAGATGGGCTCATCAGTTGGATACCAGTAGCTTTTGTACAGGGAAAGGATGTGGGGGGCTTTCCCAGCCACCTTGCAATTTAGGGAACTTATTCACAGCAGTCATCGCAGAGAGAAACTCCAGTAATGGCTTTGAGAGAGATGCCCTCTGTTTTCCCACTGCCCCGCACAGTTGAGTAGCAAATGGGCCGTGTTAATGCGCGGAGACCTCATTCAGGAGAGCAAGATTCAATTTGGCTTCTCGTGTAATAAAACGGGATAGTGCCACAGGGGGTTGCACGTGCTCACTTGCCGCCAGAACATCAACGCATGCATGTGTATGCTGTGAAAGGCAATAAAGGGGATAAGGAACAGGCGAGAGCTTGGACGTTCTTCGGCGAAGTGGGGAAATGGAAATCTTCTACCACTCTTAGGCTGCAGGCACACTGACCCATTTGTAGCACAAAAATGTGGTTGTTGTTGTTGTTGTTTTCAATCTGCAAAAAGGGACACAGACTCCTTCGTGTGTTTGTGGACTTGCTTTTATTGGGGGTTTCTAAGCAGAGGCTGAATGGCCATCTGCCATGGATGCTCCGGCTGAGATTCCTGCATTTGCAGGGGGTTGGACTAGATGACCCTTGGGGTCCCTTCCAACTCTGAACGATTCTGTGATTCTATGAAACTTTATTGGGGCCTGCAGCCTACTGCTTTTATTTATTTGGTTTGATATAAACCTCATTGTGTTTTTTATTGCAAAGAATAAACCGATAAAGCTACCGGTTAAAAGCCAGAATTTAAAGCTTCGCCCAAATAATGGAAAGCAACAGCAAGCTTTTTAAAAAAGCAGATTGAGACCTGTGTCTGGAGAGGCTTAGAATGTTTTTAGCTGGCACCGAAAACTGAAGGCGCCTGCCTGATGTCAACAGGCAGGGAGTTCCAAAGATTAGTTCCTGACAAGTGCAGAATGAGTATTTTGTGTCCTTGGCCTTTCCTGCTTTTTTAAAAACATAAGAACAACATGCTAGTAAGAGTTTTTAGTGTACTGGTCCAGTAAACGCTTCTGCTGCGCAGACCAGCAACAAAATAAAAAATTCTTTCCAGCAGCACCTTAGAGACCAACTGAGTTTGTTCTTGGTATGAGCTTTCGTGTGCACGAAAGCTCATACCAAGAACAAACTCAGTTGGTCTCTAAGGTGCTACTGGAAAGAATTTTCTATTTTGTTTCGACTATGGCAGTTTCTTGGGTTCCATGATCACTGCAGATAGTGACAGCAGTCACGAAATTAGAAGACACCTGCTTCTTGGGAGAAAAGCAATGACAAGCCTAGACAGCATCTTAGAAAGCAAAGACATCACCTTGCCGACAAAGGTCCGTATAGTTGAAGCTATGGTTTTCCCAGTAGTAATGTACGGAAGTGAGAGCTGGACCATCAAGAAGGCTGATCGCCGAAGAATTGATGCTTTTGAATTATGGTGCTGGAGGAGACTCTTGAGAGTCCCATGGACTGCAAGAAGATCAAACCGATCCATTCTCAAGGAAATCAGCCCTGAGTGCTCACTGGAAGGACAGATCCTGAAGTTGAGGCTCCAGTACTTTGGCCACCTCATGAGAAGAGAAGACTCCCTGGAAAAGACCCTGATGTTGGGAAAGATGGAGGGCACAAGGAGAAGGGGACGACAGAGGATGAGATGGTTGGACAGTGTTCTCGAAGCGACTGGCATGAGTCTGGCCAAACAGTGGGAGGCAGTGGAAGACAGGAGGGCCTGGCGTGCTCTGGTCCATGGGGTCACGAAGAGTCGGACACGACTGAACGACTAAACAACAGCAATGGCAGACCAACCCGGCTACCCACCTGAGACCAGCAACACTTCTCTTTGCAGAGCATTAAACAAGTCCAGCAGCGGGGTTCTTGGTGCAGCAATGAAATGATGACACACGGGAGCTCAACTTCCTAAAGACAGGTTTATTGCAGACTGATAACAGAAACACCTCCGGAGCTTTCAGACATGACTGCTCCACGCCCCAGAGGCAAACCAAAACAAACGCTCTATATATACTGAGCAGCTTAACAACTTAACGACTTAACAACCTAAATCATGTGACCTTGCTAATTTGCCAGCGTTTCAGGTTTCAAACCCAAACAGCTAGATCAGATCATCTAGTCCAGCATCACGTTAATGCCGTGGGCGGCCAGGTGTCTGGGGGAAACTGACAAGCAGGACTCGACCACAAGAGCCCTCTCCCCTGCTGTGGTTTCCTGACTGTTAGGTCCAGTCGCGGACAACTCTGGGGTTGTGGCGCTCATCTCGCTTTACTGGCCGAGGGAGCCGGCGTACAGCTTCTGGGTCACATGGCAAGCATGACTAATCCGCTTCTGGTGAACCAGAGCAGCGCACGGAAACGCCGTTTACCTTCCCGCCGGAGCGGTACCTATTTATCTACTTGCACTTTGACGTGCTTTCAAACTGCTAGGTTGGCAGGAGCAGGGACCGAGCAACGGGAGCTCACCCCGTGGCAGGGATTCGAACCGCCGACCTTCCGATCGGCAAGCCCAAGAGGTTTAACCCACAGCGCCACCCGCGTCCACCTTAGAGACCAACTAAATTTGTTATTGGTATGAGCTTTCGTGTGCATGCACACTTCTCCAGATGGCCACGGAGGCAGAGAACAGTTGTCGTAGCAGCCATTCCTAGCTGTCTCCTCCATGAATTTCTCTCATCTTTGCAGCAGAACCCTCCGTTTCCCGACTGGGAGCAACTGGGTATTTTGGCCATAAAAGCAGGGACCTTTTTAGTTTCCGTGTGATCCCTCACCCTCCCGGGGTGGCGCTTGAGTGCCTCTTTAATTGTGACATTTCCCCATAGTCAGGCCTGGACACTGATATTAATTGCAGCCCTAGGTTTGGCTATACATAGAACACGCTGCTTATTTTGGGTGGTGGAAGGCGAAAAGTCACCCTCTGGCTCTCCCGGCAGCCGCGCATTTAAAAAACAGAGTCACCAGCTTTGGGTCCTGCGCAGGGCAGCCGTCTCTTCAGGTCTGCTCTGCGGGGAGCTAGGGGGCTCATTTGTGCAGAGCAGGGCTGGGGTACCCCCACCCCCCTCAGTCTTGGCATGGGTGGACCTGAATGCTGGTGTCGGCTGGCAAGCTCTAAGCATCTTGAGCAGCCTTCCTGCCAAAGTCGAAATCTAAATTTTTGCTCATTCTAGGAGGAATCAAAGAGAGCTGGGAGGATGGTGGGGTATGGGGAGAGAGCAGAGGCTGTCAATGATGAAGATTTCCACGGGTCTCAGGATGGTTCACAAGATAAAATCCGGTTTAGATCTGCCAGGCAGCAGGCTTCAATAGGGCTTGCTGATCGGAAGGTCGGCGGTTCGAATCCCCGCAATGGAGTGAGCTCCCGTTGCTCGGTCCCTGCTCCTGCCAACCTAGCAGTTCAAAAGCACGTCAAAGTGCAAGTAGATAAATAGGTACCACTCTGGCAGGGAAGGTAAACGGTGTTTCCGTGCGCTGCACTGGTTCGCCAGAAGTGGCTTAGTCATGCTGGCCACATGACCCGGAAGCTGTACGCCGGTTCCCTCAGCCAGTAATGTGAGATGAGCGCCGCAACCCCAGAGTCGGACACGACTGCACCTAATGGTCAGGGGTCCCTTTACCTTTAAATGGGGAGAGGGAGCACCACATCTGCCACCTTGAGCTCCTTTGAAGGAAAGGTAGGCGAGATCAGCTGCGATTCCTGCATTGCCGGGGGTTGGACTAGATGACCCTTGGGTCCCTTCTGCTTTGTGATGATTCTAGGAAAACAAAATGGACAATAAAAAATGGTCTAGAATAATTGAATCTGGGGAAAGGAGTGGGGTGGTAATGGTGTTAAGGATTAAACAATAAATGGACAGATTCAGGAAACGTCATATGGAACTGGGAATAATAATAATGATAATAATAATAATAATAATAATAATAATAATAATAATAATAATAATAATTTATTTGTACCCCGCCCATCTGGCTGGGTCTCCCCAGCCTCTCTGGGTGGCTTCCATCAAATATTAAAATACATTTAAAATATCACAGATTAAAAACTTTGCCAGATTACGAGTCCACCGCTCTTAACCACTACACCACACCACCGTGTAACTGCATAGTCCGGAGGGTTGGATCTAGCCCTGGAAACCCGAAACGAATGAGCGGGTATCCCCCCACCCCCAGATATTGCAATAAATAAGACCTCCTTAAATCAGTAATCAAGGGGGAAAGCCAAGCTATTCCTGCTTCCCTTTTGGTGTTCTTGCAGATCCTCCCTCATACACCTGTGATTTGGATTCCCTCGGCGCCTTCTCCATCCTCTCAGGGCATTCATCTTGCACTGTGTCTCCTGCTCCTCGGTTGACATGCCCCCCCTCCTCCGGTTCTGCTTCGGCGATGTGCTTGCCTCCAAGCGTCAAACAGAACAAACAACCCGTCTCTCTAATAAGCCCAAAATCCTCCGTCAAAGTTCGGCCTGTCCTCCTGTGCCCTTTCCCGCTCCTTTTCCCTGTCCTTCAGAAATGCATCTCTGCAAGCAAAGCCTGTCTCCCTGTGTGTCTTTTAAAGAAGCAAGTCTTAGCTGCAGAAAAAGTCTGGCTTCAAGCATTTCAGAGCCTTTTGGAGCAGGGAACAGTGTCAGAGGGGTGACGCGGATGATGCCTTGGTTGGGAACAGCGTGTGCGCAAAACAGCTTCTTCTTCTTCTTCTTCTTCTTCTTCTTCTTCTTCTTCTTCTTCTTCTTCTTCTTCTTCTTCTTCTTCTTTGGCGATCACTCGTAGCCGAGTAAGATTGTCTTCCATAAACACTGTTTTAACAGTGAGTCCGTAAGTGACTGTGGAGGCCAATTCTGGACCCACACGTCCTTCCACAGTGGGGACATTGGTTTCCAGGCGGGAGTTGATCATGGTGAGGGTTTGCCAAGCGTGCCTTCCTCTTCGCATGTTTCTCCCTTGCGTCCTGAGTTCGAGCGTCTTCAAAGCCCATGACACCTTTGGTCAAGGCTGTTCTCCAACTGGAGCTCTCGCAGGCCAGTGTTTCCCAGTGGTCGGTGTTTATACCACATTTTTTAAGATTTGCCTTGAGAGAGTCTTTAAACCTCTTTTGTTGACCACCAGCATTACGCTTTCCATTTTTTAGAGTAGTTGCTTTGGAAGACAGAACAGCGCAAGCAAGCAAACAAGATTCTGGGCCACAGAGTGTCCCGAGGCCACTAGGTTTAGATATCTGGAGTGTTGCTGTTGCCAATTGCCAGCGTTTGGTTTTATAAATCTTCCTGTTTTGCCGTTTCTGAAAATACTTGAATAAGCCCCCACGAAGCATTCCATGCCTGTGCAATGTAAATTCTACAGGCAGATATTAGGCAGGTTTGTATATGGTGCACCTGCATTTGGAATGCTGTGTACAGTTCTCATAGAATCGTAGAGTTGGAAGGGGTCTGAGGGTCATCTAGTCCAACCCCCTGCAATGTGGGAATCTCAGCTAGATCATACACAAAAAGAGGATACTGAGAGGAGGCAGAGCATAGCCACCAATGAATCTGTCAATGAATTTGTCTACCCCTCTTTCAAAAGCATCCAGGTTGGCAGCCACCACTGCCTCCTGTGGCAGGGAGTTCCATCGTTTAACTGTGTGCTGTGTGAAGATGCATTTTCTTTTATCCATGCAACATTTTCTGAATGCGAGGACATGCCTAGTGCTCAGTGAGATAGTGGCCTCATTAGGCTGTAACAAAGTGTACATCATCGTTTGCTGTGTTCAAATACCAGCCCTTGTTCAATTTAGTTAAATCCCATGAGAAGACCTTTTACATTCCTTAGCTTTAATCTGATGCCGACAGGTGTTTCGGAAGGGAGATTTGCCTGCTTATGTTTTCGAGGTGAGGGAGAAACTGAGGATTATTGTGCACTTATCTTTTAAAATGCCCAGCTTGCATAGGAGACTGCCTTATGCAGAGTCAATCATTGGCCTGTCTGGTTCCATATTGCCTACACTTGTTGGCAGCAGCACTCCAGAGTTTCAGACATCTTGGTTTAAAGTATATATATCCCCCAGTTGTGTTGGCATTATGTTAACAAAGATGGTTTGGGAATTGCTCTGTGTGTGTGTGTGTGTGTGTGTGTGTATAATTTATATATATACGGTATATACACACACATACACACATAAATTTATATATATATACACACACACACACAAATTTATACACACGCACACACACATATATATAGAAAGTCAATTACCTAAGAATTAATTGCAACCCCAGGCCTGAAGTCTTAATCAATTATAACATAATGTTTAGCAAATTGCCTCAAAACTTCCTAGACACTATGGTGAGTGGTTGAGCTCTGCAAACATTGGAGCCTTTTGCTTATGATGCTAAAATACTCTTTAAGAAGCAAAAAATGTTATTTTTTTTCTGCTAGCCTCCTCCAGTTCTTGCCAGTGCCTAAAATTTTACTTGTCTGTTGTATTTGGCTTTCCTATCCTGATTAGGGCATTAAAAGTAGTTTATCCCCTCAAAACCATGTGCATATATTCGAAACAAAACCATTTAAAAAAAAAATTTCGGTAAAAAAAATCCATTTATTTTGTTAAGATTCTGCTAACGCCCCTGCGTTGTGTGACTTCACCTTCACCTGAAAAAGCAAGGAAGGTCTGAGCCCAGGAAGACGTTACTCAGTAGAGAATTCTGTAGCTGTGAAACCACAACTGAAAACGTCCTTCTCTGTTTTCCTCGTTGGTTTTAATCAGCGGATCTTGAATCAGAGGCATCCCTGTTCAATCAGCAAAACACTATTTGCGGCCAATACGAGCTTGGTCGAGTTAGCACATTCTATTTCTGTTTTGCTTTAGTGAGATCACCACAGCCTCCTTGTTTACGAAGCTATTGTGCTGCCAACCTTACTGTGCGCTTGTGAAACATGGACCACTTATAAACAGCATCTCCAACTCCTCGAAAGATTCCATCAAGGGTGTCTCCGAAAAATGTTACACATCACTTGGGAAGACAGGCGAACTAATGCCAGTGTACTGGAAGAAGCAAAGATCACCAGTGTTGAAGCAATGATTCTTCAACATCAACTGGCTTGAGAGCAGTACATGTGAAAAGGATCTAGGAGTCTTGGTAGACCATAAACGTGACATGAGTCAACAGTGTGATGCAGCAGCTAAAAAAGCCAATGCAATTCTGGGCTGCATCAATAGGAGAATAGCGTCTAGATCAAGGGAAGTAATAGTACCACTGTATTCCGCTCTGGTCAGACCTCACCTGGAATACTGTGTCCAGTTCTGGGCACCACAGTTCAAGAAGGATACTGACAAGCTGGAACGTGTCCAGAGGAGGGCAACCAAAATGGTCCAAGGCCTGGAAACGATGCCTTATGAGGAACGGCTTAGGGAGCTTGGTATGTTTAGCCTGGAGAAGAGAAGGTTAAGGGGTGATATGATAGCCATGTTCAAATATATCAAAGGATGTCATATAGAGGAGGGAGAAAGGTTGTTTTCTGCTGCTCCAGAGAAGCGGACACGGGGGCAATGGATTCAAACTGCAAGAAAGAAGATTCCACCTAAACATTAGGAAGAACTTCCTGACAGTGGAATTTGCTGCCAAGGAGTGTGGTGGAGTCTCCTTCTTTGGAGGTCTTTAAGCGGAGGCTTGACAGCCATCTGTCAGGAATGCTTTGATGGTGTTTCCTGCTTGGCAGGGGGTTGGACTGGATGGCCCTTGGGGTCTCTTCCAACTCTAGGATTCTATGATTCTAACTTCGTTGGACTGGTCATGTTGTGTGTATGTTCTTAAACCGAGGTGCACTTTCCCTAATGAGGCCTCCCGCCACCGGTGCCCTTCCACCGTTCGGATTCCGTTATTAGACCAAGATAGAGTTCTCAAACCAAGACACTATTTCTGGTTTTGCGGAGTTTGTAAACCAAATCATTCTTCAACCGGACTGTTCTTAAACCGAGGTACCACTGTACTCTATTCTGTACTTAAAAATGGAAAGCGTAATGCTGGTGGTCAACAAAAGACTCTCGCAAGGCAAATCTTTAAAAAAATAGTATAAACACCGACAACTGGGAAACACTGGCCTGCAAGCGTTCCAGTTGGAGATCGGCCTTTACCAAAGGTGTCATGGGCTTTGAAGATGCTCGAACTCAGGACGCAAGGGAGAAATGTGCTAAGAGGAAGGTACGCTTGGCAAACCCTCATTGTGATCAACTCGCACCCGGAAACCTGTGTCCCCACTGTGGAAGGACATGTGGATCCAGAATTGGCCTCCACAGTCACTTACAGACTCACTGTTAAGACCGTGTTCTTACTCGGCTACGAGGGATCACCAAAGAAGAAGATTCCTGCCTGCCTTGTTCTTTACTCATTCCGGAAAGCAAAGAATACGAACGGGCGGAAAATTGGCTCGTATTGTGTCATAATTTGAACCTACCTAAGTCTCGTTTCCTGAAACAACAGAGATAGCACAGTCGGTTAGAGTGTGGTGCTGATAATGGCAAGGTTGTGGGTTCGATCCTTGTATGAGAGAGTTGCACATTCCTGCATTTCTGGGGGGTTGGACTACATGATCCTTGGTGTCCCTTCCAGTTCTGTGATTCTATGACCCAAAATGCAGCCATCCTTTGAAACTTGCACTTCTCTGAATTTTGCGGTGCACTTTTCCAACCCAATAAACGTGCAGGGGAAAAAGGCGTTATGCCACAGAAGATTGCTCTGCAGAAAAGGGCGTATTAGATAATAATTGGTACTTTGGCAGAAATGCAACAATGTGTGTGCATATTAAGAGAAGCGAATATTTTGTGAGGGCTATATATATATAAAATGAGGGCTTGCAAACTGATTCGTGAATGTGGCAGGTGGGATTTAAGATGGGGGAGAAATGAGAAACTGAAACGGACAAATTCATCCCTCCCCAGGAGAGGAATGTTGGAGCCTGGAGGGTGGGAAGTGCTTCTCATCGCAAAGCTTTGCTCTGCCAGTGTCGGATTTTCTAAATGCGCTTGAAAAGAATTCTTTTACATCAAACAGACTTTGTTGGCTGAGTGGGAGGGCATGCCAGGATATGATGACTAATGGGATCTAGATTAAGCTGTCATGTCAGTTTCTCTGGAACTAAAGGAAAGATGCAGAGGTGATAAAGCCCGAAAGTAGTAAAAATCCGTTCCTTTGTAAATGGGAGCTTAAAGTTCACGAAATCACCGTTTGGGAGTTAATGGCATTGCCTTCAAAGTGGCAATAGCGATGTGTTTTGAGTATAATGCCACTTCTGTATCTGTTCTTCTTTGGCACTCTCTCGAAACACCCTGGCAGGTGTGTGTATTCCGACAACTCACACTTCCACTTAGGACTCTTAAACGCACATTACTCATGCACTTAACATTTCATTATCCCACACAGGAGTGAGATTCTCATTCCTTCTCGTGTGTACACACACACACACACACACAGAGAGAGAGAGAGAGAGAGAGAGAGTGAGTTTAGCAGCTGGCTAACACTGACAAACCTAGACAGCATCTTAAAAAGCAGAGACATCACCTTGCCGACAAAGGTCTGTATAGTTAAAGCTATGGTTTTCTCAGTAGTGATGCATGGAAGTGAGAGCTGGACCATAAAGAAGGCTGATCGCCAAAGAATTGATGCTTTTGAATTATGGTGCTGGAGGAGGCTCTTGAGAGTCCCATGGACTGCAAGAAGATCAAACCTATCCATTCTTAAGGTAATCAGCCCTGAGTGCTCACTGGAAGGACAGATCCTGAAGCTGAGGCTCCAATACTTTGGCCACCTCAGGAGAAGAGAAGACTCCCTGGAAAAGACCCTGATGTTGGGAAAGATGGAGGGCACAAGGAGAAGGGGACGACAGAGGACGAGATGGTTGGACAGTGTTCTCGAAGCTACCAACATGAGTCTGACCAAACTCTGGGAGGCAGTGGAAGACAGGAGTGCCTGGCATGCTCTGGTCCATGGGGTCACAAAGAGTTGGACACGACTAAACAACAACAATATTACTTATCTCTCACTTCCATACATCACTACTGGGAATACCATAGCTTTAACTATACAGCAATATGTTAAGGAGTTTATCAATAAAGAGTAGAGTGTTTTGAAAACTGAAGTACTGTATATTCTGGCATATAAAACTACTTTTTAATCCAGGAAAATCTTCTCAAAAGTCGGGGGTTGTCTTATATGCCGGGTGGAGAATCTGTGGTCGAGTATATCTCAAACTCTTTATTTTAACTGGAAAAGTTGGGGGTCATCTTATACGCCCAGTCGTCCTTTACGCCGGAAAATACGGTATATGATACCAGCATCTTGATTGTAAACACCAAACTAAACAGGTATTACCAATTTCTGATAAAAATGTGATATTAACAATGTGTCTCTTATGGGAATTGCGTATTCGTTCAAGCTTAAAATGATAAAAATGATAAATAGAAAGTGTTGGCGAACCCCCCCTCCCCAAATGACGACCAGACATTCGTTTTGGCGCCTACAACCCAGGCCCCAGGAGCCATTTGGCTCCTAGCTTTCCTATCCCAGTTTCTAACACTGGTCATAGTCCCCAAAATCTAGAGGGCGCATGGTTGGCAAAGTTTGCTCTGAAGTGACATGCACATCGGTGGTGCACTATAAAGATTAAAACACGTGTGTGTCCCTCTCCCTTTTTTAAAGCCAGAATCTGGCAGGCTGATTGAAATGTCAATGAGATTAGGCAATCGATAGAAAAAATAGCATTAAACCGCAGTTTTATCAATATCTGCGTATTCCATATCAGAGATTGTGTTTATGTAATCTGTGCCTGACCTTTACAGTAATATGTGTGTAGAAAGCAATTTCAGAATTCTAGTGTCCCGTGATGAAAAGGATATTGGATATGCAACTTTGGGCTGAAATTTCTGCTTGGGCAGATTGGAACCTCCTTAGTCTACCTCGCAGGGCAGTTGTAAAGATAAGTGAACATTAACTTTCAGGGCTGCTATTCAAGCAACAAAGCACATCTCCTAATTTATAGTTTTGGGCTCTGTGTTGAGGTCAAATGTTTTTCGTTTTTCGTTTGCTGCTGGCTTTAGGATGCACCGGGTTTGCTTAAAGGTAAAGGGGCGGACGACTCTGGGGTTGCGGCACTCATCTCGCTTTACTGGCCGAGGGAGCCGACATTTGTCCGCAGACAGCTTCCGGGTCATGTGGCCAGCATGACTAAGCCACTTCTGGCGAACCAGAGCAGCGCACGGAAACACTGTTTACCTTCCCGCCGGAGCGGTACCTATTTATCTACTTGCACTTTGACGTGCTTTTGAAGTGCTACATTGGCAGGAGCAGGGCCTGAGCAACGGGAGCTCACCCCGTCACGGGGATTCGAACCGCCGACCTTCTGATCGGCAAGCCCTAGGATCTGTGGTTTTAGACCACAGCGCCACCCGCGTGTTGGTCTGCCGTAGTCGAAACAAAATAAATAAATAACAATTCCTTCCAGTAGCGCCTTAGAAGAAGAAGAAGAAGAGTTTGGATTTGATATCCCGCTTTATCACTGCCCGAAGGAGTCTCAAAGCGGCTAACATTCTCCTTTCCCTTCCTCCCCCACAACAAACACTCTGTGAGGTCAGTGGGGCTGAGAGACTTCAGAGAAGTGTGACTAGCCCATGGTCACCCAGCAGCTGCATGTGGAGGAGCGGGGAAAGCGAACCTGGTTCACCAGATTACTAGTCTACCGCTCTTAACCACTACACCACACTGGCTCTTAGAGACCAACTAAGTTTGGGTTTGTTTAACCCAGTCTAAACTCACTGTTAATCTATTCTGCTAAGCCCTTTGGACAGTTTGGTAAGACATTTTAATGAAGCAAAAGCTGGACACTGTATCGTGGTTTTTTTTTTTTTTGTTTGTTTTTTTGAGATGTGGTATCTGTAACTTCATCGAGTTGGAACATTTATTCTGGCCATAAAACTGTTGCTGTTATATTGGTTTCAGAGATACGGCTCTCTAATTCAAAGTTGCACAGAATAAATTTTAGCTGTGCGCCTCTGCCACAGTTAAGCCTCTGACACATATATATCATTTCTCTCTTTAATCTTCTCCGCCTTTTATGAAGCTACGTCTCGCTGCGATGTTGTGTGGCATGGGAGATACCCGGTACATAAAATGTTACGGGGAAGGCACAGATTGGCAAAGCAGCCCCAAAGCCCAACATCTTTCCATCACAGCAGCTGATGCAGGAGACGGATGAAATAGTAGCCCCCAGGGGTCAGGAAATCCAAAGGAGATGCTGGCTTGTTAAATGCAAAAAAACCCGCTAATGACCTCCTTTAAAAAAAAAACCTTACTTTGTTTATTTTATTTTATTTTATTAAAGATTTTCTTGGTTTACAAAGTGTGTGTAATGTCTCTCGAGTTTTTCCATAAAACATTTTTACAGATCAATTTTAGTTGTTGAGACATTAGGGAGAGAGGGGGGGAAGGAAGTGGGTGGGATGGGTGGGAGGGTGGGGTGGGGAGATGATGTTTCTATTTTCCTTAATATATGTAGGATTTGGTATCAGCGTCACTTGTGTTGGTTCTCTGTTGTTTGCTTGTGTTTCTTTGGCAGTGAGAGGTCGCGGTCGGCATAGGGTTTGATTATTCATTTGTGGTTGGCTGTGGTGGTCTTTGGTTTCCTGTGTGAGTGGGGTGGGTGGGTGTTTTGGGTCAGGTTAGCCATATTGATTTGTATGCTGTCAGTAGATTTTTGTCATTGTCTTGTTGGGCTGCGTGTGCGATGAAGGGGGACCATACGGGGGTGAAGGTGTCTTCTTCTGTTTGTTCCCGTGCTAGTTTTAGGTTGCTGGTTAATTTTTCTAGTAGGGCTGTTTCCCATACTACTTGGTACCATTGGTCCCTTATCAACACAAGAAATACAGGACAAATTAGAAGACACCCAAATACCCTGGTTAGCACAACACCAATTGCATGCCCAACAACCCAGCAGTAAAATCAACAGCAACTAGACTCCTGACAACCTTTGAAAACCTCATCCTAATGACAAAGGGACATGGCAAAGGAATAGTATCCGCAATATACAAAATACTACTAAAGAATCCCACAAACCCCCTAGACACAATCAAAAGACAATGGGAGGACGACATAAGATACGAAATCAACCCCACCTTACTTTGTTTATTTTTCAAAATTGCTGTCATCCTTGTTCTGAATGAAGCACAAGGTTACCTCTGTTTTTATATACTGTATCAAGAGAGGGTCTATGTTGAGTTAGGGGGGGGTAGTACCACTGGTGGGGGACACACGTCCTTCTGGGGTCTTTTATTCACCTTTGGTCCCCACCCTGTGCTCAGCTCTCACTTGCAGCTCCTAGATGTTGTCAGCAGGCGACAGCGGCCACAATCCTGGGAAATGGCTTTGACCAAGGGTCAGCAAACTTTTTCAGCCGTGGGCCGGGTCCACCGTCCCTCAGACCATGTGGTGGGCCGGACTATATTTGGGGGGGGGGGAATGAACGAATTCCTATGCCCCACAAATAACCCGAGTTGCATTTTAAATAAAAGGACACATTCTACTCATGTAAAAACACCAGGCAGGCCCCACAAATAACCCAGAGATGCATTTTAAATAAAAAGGCACATTCTACTCATGTAAAAACATGCTGATTTCCAGACTGTCTGCATGCTGGATTTAGAAGGCGATTGGGCCAGATCCAGCCCCTGGGCCATAGTTTGCCTAACCATGGCTTTGACCAAGGGTCGGCAAGGTTTACTCACCATGGGCTGGATCACTTCCACGGAGCTCGTCCGTGGGCCGAACATGCGCATTTTGGAAAGCTATAGTTTGTTTACCTTATACGTAAATCCGGCACTGATTGGACCACATCAGCGAGGCTGAGAGGGGGGGGGTCTTGTCGTCTGGGCAGCCCAGGACTTCCACGCACCCTGCCCAGGCTGCCAAGGGGGCAAGCCGTGGTGTTTGGCAAGGTGGTGGCGCTGCGGCTTTTTTTGGAGTCCCTTTGATGCGAAAGGGTTTGCCAGAAAAATGAATAAATTCCTGATAAGCGAGAATGGAGGGCAGGGGTTGTTGCTGTTCCCTGGACAGCAGACTGAGCGCAACCTTCCCCACGATGGTGAGAGGTTAATATGTTTGTTTGTGCATAGAGAGAGAGAGAGAGAGAGAGAATGCCATTATTTCTGGATTTGCATATATCAATATAAATCAGCCCATGCAGATTTTATGCAAATGTATGTTCTCTTTTTTCACTTTTTTGGGGGGGATGGCACCTGAATACCCTCTGACATTACTTCTTTTCTTTTTGCCTCTGCAGTGGGAACGCCTCTGGTTCTTAATCCTCACCTTCTCTTTCTTCCTGACCCTGATCTGGTTTTACTTCTGGTGGGAAGCGCACAACGACTACAATGAGATCAACTGGTGAGTAGAGAAAGGGAACGTGTTTCACCTCTTGCCTTTACAGGGGGATCACTTTTGGCCGCCCCCCTCCCCCAATATTTTACCTCTGCCACAAAGCAAGCCTGGAGAAACTGGGACTGTCTTGTGTTCCTCTAATGCAGGAGTCCTCAAACTTTTTCACCAGGGGGCCTGTCCACTGTAACTCAGACCTTGTAGGGGGCCGGACTATATTTTGGGGGAAAAAATGGCGGCGGAGGGACAATGAGCATTGCACGAAAGGGCTCCAGAGAGGGGCAGGCAGCAACAAAGCCCAGCTCCCTTCCTCCTCTAGGCAGGGCGGGGAGAAGCCAGGAGGAGGGAGGGAGGAGGTACCGCCACCGCCATGTGTGAGAGAGGGAAAGAACGTGCGCACTGGCGATCCACGCGGCGATTCCTGGACCGTCTGCAGGCCAGATTTAGAAGGCAATTGGGCCTGATCTGGCCCACGGGCCTTAGTTTGCTGACCCATGCTCTAAGGGGCCACTTCTCTTTCCCGTTGATTATTAAAATGCAGAATGTTGGAATCTCAACAGTTTCCCATCCACTTTGAAACCATACCGGACCCTGCTTAGCTTTCCAGATGTGCCGGCAGTTTCATTGTTTCACCACACTACTCCCTGCATATTGCAAATGGCTAGTCTGCTGCATGGTGGGTTCTTCGGTGAGTTGAGGTTTGAGCCAGGCCCCCTTGACATCTTTCGCCACCAGAAGTTATTCTACTTTGGGGGGGGGGTTTCCTGCAAAAGGACAACAGGACAAGAGCATGCCACAAATTTGCACAGAGAATGGTGTTGCGTGAATTGAACTTGGCATGCTTAACAAAAAGTGTGTTGAGTTCAGAAGTGGTGCCGTCCTTGCGGAGCCCGTGACCTCATCAGTGTGCGTTGTGACCTCATCGCCTTTCCTGTGTGACACAGCAATCTCCCCCCACCCCCGTCTCTTCCACTCGACTTCTGGCGCTTGAATTTCCGACTCTTCGTGACCCCATGGACCAGAGCACACCAGGCACTCCTGTCTTCCACTGCCTCCCATGTTTGTAGCTTTCAGAACACTGTCCAACCATCTCATCCTCTGTCGTCCTCTTCTCCTTGTGCCCTCCATCTTCCCCAACATCAGGGTCTTTTCCAGGGAGTCTTCTCTTCTCATGAGGTGGCCATGAGTCTTGGAGCCTCAGCTTTAGGATCTGTCCTTCCAGTGAGCACTCAGGGCTGATTTCCTTCAGAATGGATAGGTTTGATCTTCTTGGAGTCCGTGGGACTCTCAAGAGTCTCCTCCAGCACCATATTTCAAAAGCATCAATTCTTCGGCAATCAGCCTTCTTTATGGTCCAGCTCTCACTTCCACACATCACTACTGGGAAAACAATAGCTTTAACTATACGGACCTTTGTCGGCAATGTGATGTCTCTGCTTTTTAAGATGCTGTCTAGGTTTGTCATTGCTTTCCTCCCAAGAAGCGGGCGTCTTCTAATTTCGTGACTGCTGTCACCATCTGCAGTGATCATGGCACCCAAGAAAGTAAAATCTCTCACTGCCTCCATTTCTTCCCCTCCTGAATTAACTTTCACCAACTTGCTCTTCAGTGGTTCAATTTGATCCTTGCACAGAAGTTCACTGATGTCTCCTCTCTCTCTTTAATTAACTTTGGGTTTAGCGAGGGAAGTGTGTCTCTATTTAAATGCAAATTTTGACATTTTTGTCTGGGATGGGAGGGAGGCAGGGCTTGTGGCAGCGATTTATGGGGACAGCTCTTGGGGGTGTCACTGTCAGATAAGTGTGGTTCTCAAACTTTTTTTTATCTGGGCCACAGTTTCAGAATTAAAAATTGCCACACACTAAATTTCTTATTGATAAGGAATATGTTGGAAAACAGCAAGGAAGATCTCCAAACAGTGCTTCATTTACAGCATATTAAATTTACAGCATAGTACACAGCGGGTGGTGCTGAGGTCTAAACCACAGAGCCTAGGGCTTGCCGATCAGAAGGTCGGCGGTTCGAATCCTCGCGACGGGGTGAGATCCCATTGTTTGGTCCCAGCTCCTGCCAACCTAGCAGTTTGAAAGCATGTCAAAGTGCAAGTAGATAAATAGGTACCGCTCCAGCGGGAAGGTAAACGGTGTTTCCGTGCACTGCTCTGGTTCGCCAGAAGCGGCTTAGTCATGGTGGCCACATGACCCGGAAGCTGTTTGTCGGCTCCCTTGGCCATTAACACGAGATGAGCACCGCAACGTCAGAGTCGGCCACGACTGGACCTAATGGTCAGGGGTCCCTTTACCTTTACCATTACACAGCAACTTGTATGATATGAGAGCCAGTGTGGCATAATGGTTTAGAGTTTCTGACTAGGACCAGGGAGAGCAGGGTTCGAATCCCCACTCAGCCATGAACCTAACCTTGGGCCAGTGGGCATCTCTTATCCCCCTCACCTACCGAGTGCCGGATTTACGTATAAGCTAAACAAGCTATAGCTTAGGGCCCCACTCTCTTGCCCCCCCCCCAAAAAAAAAAATTGAAGGAAAAAAAACCTGGATGTACAGTTCCAAAATATAAGATAAAAAAACAAATAACATAAAACCTACATACAGCAACAGTGTTTTGTGTTGTCTGGGCTCCTTGGATGTAAGTCATGGGCCCCGCCTGCTAGCCTGCTCCCTAAAATATCACTGGTTTGCTCCTTTCTATATATAGGGTGCCTACATTCTGCTATTTATAATTATTAGTAGTTTGCATGATGTATTTACACCTCTTATTATTTCATGTTATAGCAAGTTTCTAGAGACTAGATTATGAGTCTTTGTAAATTGTGTTTCTAAAGGAACTTTTGTTATTGTCAAATGCCAATGTGTTTGCGTTATTAAGTTTGTTAACTAACTAACTTAACTAACTAACTTTAAAAAATCATTTTAAGTTAGTGCTTAATCATTATTTAACTATTAATGTACTTCTTCTTAAGTGTATTTCAGTTCAACAATTACTTTGATAAAATACATATTTTGTTATGTGCAAATGGCTTGAGATGCCTATGAGGTCCATAAATTAACATATGGCATATATCCAACACAAAAACCAGCGACCATTTGTTGTTGACATGTAAAGGGCCCCATTACCTTCAGTAGCTTAGGGCCTCATCAAACCTAAATCCGGCTCTGGACCTACCCCACAGGGTTGTTGTGAGTATGAAATGGGGAGGAGGAGAACCCATTGCCCTTGGGAAATAAAGGTGGCTTATAAATGTAAAAAGGTAAAGGTAAAGGGACCCCTGACCATTAGGTCCAGTCGCAAACGACTCTGGGGTTGCGGCGCTCATCTTGCTCTACTGGCCGAGGGAGCCGGCGCACAGCTTCCGGGTCATGTGGCCAGCATGACTAGGCCTAAGCCGCTTCTGGCGAACCAGAGCATTGCGCGGAAACGGCGTTTACCTTCCCGCCGGAGTGGTACCTATTTATCTACTTGCACTTTTGATGTGCTTTCGAACTGCTAGGTGCGCAGGAGCTGGGACCGAGCAACGGGAGCTCATCCCGTCACGGGGATTCGAACCGCCGACCTTCTGATCGGCAAGCCCTTGGCTCTGTGGTTTAACCCACAGCGCCACCCGCGTCCCGTTGGCTTATAAATTGTACTAAACAAACAAACAAACCACGGAACCAAACCATGTCCAAAAGGACCTGCAGGTTGGTGGTTGTGCATTAGTTGGATGCTCACAAAATAGTCAGCGCCTGTATTGATTGCCCTCGAGTCTTTCCGCCACGTTTGGCACCTTCTTCCTGCCACAACAATGTGAAACTTTACAGAGCATCAGTAATAGCCATCGTGCCTCCCTCTGAGCCTCCTCTCTCGTTCTCTCTTTTGATCATTTAGGTTTTTATATAATAGAATGGGATATTGGAGCGATTGGTCCGTTCCAATCCTTGTTTCAACAGCAGCTGGTTTCACGTATATCACAGTGTTATTGGTAAGTTTTCTTTCTTTCTTTTTTAAAATTTTTATTTACACTTTTCAAATGTGTACGTTTCGCCGATTTTACGTTCGTTTTGACGTTTATCAAACTCGACTTCCTTCCCCCTCTTTCTGCGGTTCCTTCAATTTATTTTTTTTAATACCTTCTGCATATCCCAATTAACTTAATTTGCTCATTTATTCATCTTCTTAAATATACCTAAGGGACCGCCTCTCCTGGTATGTCCTGTGTAGGACCTTAAGGTCCTCAAATAATAATCTTTTGGAGGTCCCGAGCAACAAAGATGCTAGGTTGGCCTCAACTAGGGCCAGGGCCTTCTCAGTATTGGCCCCGACTTGGTGGAACAGTCTATCACAAGAGACCAGGGCCCTGCGGGATTTGGCATCTTTCCGCAGGGCCTGCAAGACAGAGCTGTTCCACCTGGCCTTTGGGTTGGTTTCTGTTTGATATTTATGCTTCATTCTTTTATTGGCGGGCTATTTGAAAATGAGACTGCAGTTTTAATTTCGAATTTTTAAATTTGTGTTTTAATCTGTATTTTAAATGGATAGTTTTTATGTTTTTGCTGTGATTTTAATTAGTGTTAGCCGCCCTGAGCCCGGTTTTTGGCTGGGAAGGGCGGGGTATAAATAATAATAAAAAATTATTATTATTATTATTATTATTATTATTATTATTATTATTATTATTATATGCTCTTATGCAGGTTGTTATAATAATCCTGCCGGTTTACAATTTATCTGTAAATATTCAGTAAGAAATCAAGACAACACACTTTTTATAAACAACTTTTTAAAAAGTTTGAGATCCTCTGAGCAAGACTGACGGATTGCCTGGACTTGGTGGAAGGAAGTTTCCTGTGTTGCTAATCAGTTTTTTCCCCACTCTCTCTCTCTCTCTCTCTTTCCAAACTCGGTTGCCCTTTCAGATTTTAGCACTATGTCACATAGCAGTAGGACAGCAAATGAACCTGCACTGGATCCACAAGGTAAGGCACCTTTCGATATACAGTGCTGGGGGTGGGGGGGGGGAAGGAATCGGGTTGGCTTTTGCAGCCCAATTCTCCAGTGTTCCCTACACCCGTTAATCGGTCGGGGGGAAATGAGTGGAAGCAGGAACCAGTAGAAGGAAGGAAAGGCAGATCTTTGATTGAATGGCAAGGCCACAAGCCCACCGCTTCTCTAGATAATGAAACACACGGACACCAATATTTTGGGTTAATGGGATGTTGTTGTTGTTCAGTCGTTCAGTCGTGTCCGACTCTTCGTGACCCCATGGACCAGAGCACGCCAGGCACCCCTATCCTTCACTGCCTCTCACAGTTTGGCCAAACTCATGTTAGTAGCTTCGATAACACTGTCCAACCATCTCATCCTCTGTCGTCCCCTTCTCCTTGTGCCCTCCATCTTTCCCAACATCAGGGTCTTTTCTAGGGAGTCTTCTCTTCTCATGAGGTGGCCAAAGTACTGGAGCCTCAGCTTCGGGATCTGTCCTTCAAGTGAGCACTCAGGGCCGATTTCCTTCAGAACGGATAGGTTTGATCTTCTTGCAGTCCATGGGACTCTCAAGAGTCTCCTCCAGCACCATAATTCAAAAGCATCAATTCTTCGGCGATCAGCCTTCTTGATGGTCCAGCTCTCACTTCCCTACATCACTACTGGGAAAACCATAGCTTTAACTATACGGATCTTTGTTGGCAATGTGATGTCTTTGCTTTTTAAGATGCTGTCTAGGTTTGTCATTGCTTTTCTCCCAAGAAGCAGGTGTCTTCTAATTTCGTGACTGCTGTCACCATCTGCAGTGATCATGGATCACTGCAGTGATCATCTCAAAATCAAATTAAATAAGGCCATAACTTTATTGGCTACAGATGTGAGTGGTATTGGCTTAGGCACTGGAACTGAACCAACTATATCTGACTCCTGCCCGTCATGCACGTAGCCTCATAAATTCACACATATCTAAATATATGAACCATGTGTCTGAAATAGTATGGGAGAGCAAGCCATTTTGACTCTCCCAGTGAGCTCAAATATTCCTCTGCAGTAAGGGAGGGAAATAGGGAAAGCCTCCCCATTGCCCTTTTGCTTAGAAATCCTGTCTTAACGACGTATTTGTGTAGGAATAGGGGTAAGCCTGCGACCTGGACTCAGGAACCAAAGTATTTCCCATCACAAAAGAATGGCCAAGGCTGCCCAGGTAATGAAATCAGTGACCATTGTCGGGTATCCTGGCAGACAGGTCTCCTCCTGTGATTCTGTGATGATGTTTTGGGGGGTGGCCTTGGGCTACAAGGTGGGCAATTTCAAGAATCCATATAAGGGCTTGCACACCATTGTTCTGGGTTCTCTCCTCCCTCCTGCGAGTGGTGAGTGGGGGCCCTGTTGCAACAGTTCTTTGAATAAAGATTAGGCTTACTAGCCGCTTTGCTTCTCAATATACTCTGGTTGGCCTCTGTTAATTTCTCCTACTGATAGGGAAACCACTTAAGGACTCTATACGGGCTCCGGAATACCCCATACGGGAAAGGGATCACTTTTTCTTATAACAGCTGTGAGGGTTGCTGTGTTGGAGCACGGGGCGGGGCTTAAAAGTGCTCTGTGACTCTTAGGTGGAGGAAAGTTGGGTGCGCAAAACTCAGCAAACCCCCCAGTCACTTTTTCGCACACATCCTGTTAGTTTCACAGGAGAAATCTGAATCCTACAAAGCAGGGGCGTAGCAAGGTAAATTGGTACCCGGGGGCAAATTTTTTTTGTCAACCTTGCACCTCCAGGCATGGGAAGGTCAGGTGGTACCCGGTGCGGAAAATTTCTTGTCACCCCCCTCCATTGATTTCCCCCCCCCCTGCAAAAATGGTTTTACGCTATTTCATATTTTCTTACAAAGGAATGATAACAAGTAATAATAATAAAATTTTTTTATTTATATCCCCCCCTCCCCGGCCGAAGTCGGGCTCAGGGTGGCTAACATCAGATACATAACATTGGTATAAAACCAAACAATAATTAAATTACCTCCTAAAAACATCTCAAAATCAAATCAAAGTCTAATTAGATAGCTTTCCACAGGGTTAGGGTTGGGAACAGTAAGTGCTCCACTGAACTGAAATTTCAGCCTTCACGACATAGGAAAACAGCCAAGTGAACAGCTATTTTGGTGGAGGAGGGTCAAGATATTAACCGCTATGCATGAAATTTCATATATCGCTATATAATCCCTAGTATTGTAAGATAAGACCTTCGGAGCAGGCATTTAAAAAATTTTTTTTTTTCAAAAAAGTTTTTTTCAAAAAATAAATAAATGTTCCTTGATAATTTGTCACCCCCTCCATTATGGAACCCGGGGCTCCCCCCCTTGCTACGCCCCTGCTACAAAGCCTTCTGCTGCCTCTGGTCTTACTTTGTCCCTTCGCTGCCCTGGCCCAGTCTTGCTCATTCTTTCCTGCTTCCGATTCATGCCTCTCCGAATGAAACCACGATGGCTTCACAATAGGAACCCGGGTCGCAGCGGTAGATGAGATAAAGGAACAGCCCAGCTACTACTACTGCTGCCTTTCAGTCTTAGGAGTGATGTGGGGCGAGTGGGGGGGGGCAAAGTGGAACTCACTAGGTTACGCCCGTCACAGTGAAATGCGTTATTAGTGCTTCGCCATTCAAGTTCCTTTTGAGCCCCTATAAATCGGTCAGTTCTGGGGGATTAATCTAAATCCCTTTTTAAGAAAATGAAAAAGGGGGGGGGGAGACCACCCCGCCAGCCTGTTTCTCCTCCTCTTGCCTGCACAGGAGAAAAACCCAGCGAAACAGGGGGCTTTCTGCTTCAACCTTGAAACAGGATTGCGTCTCTGCTCGCTTAGTTAGAAACATTCTATTTGTAGAGTTGGAAGGGACCTGAGGGTCATCCAGTCCAACCCCTCAGTTTACTTTGAAGCTATGGTTTAATTGTCAAAAGCAGGTGTTTGTGAAGTTGAGGGCGGGCTGGCCTTCCAGTGACAGCCAGTGTGGTGTAGTGGTTAAGAGAGGTAGACTCGTAATCTGGTGAACCGGGTTCGCGTCTCCGCTCCTCCACATGCAGCTGCTGGGTGACCTTGGGCTAGTCACACTCCTCTGAAGTCTCTCAGCCCCACTCACCTCACAGAGTGTTTGTTGTGGGGAGGAAGGGAAAGGAGAATGTGAGCCGCTTTGAGACTCCTTCGGGTAGTGATAAAGCGGGATATCAAATCCAAACTCTTCTTCTTCTTCCACACTGGCTCGACTCCTTTCTCAGATACAAAGAGTGCCTGAGCTTTGATTAGTGAATAACTCTAAAAAAAAAAAACAAGGTCACGAACAACGCTATGCCAACCACACAAAAATGGTAACCGGCTGATAAAGTAGTCTCAATTTTGCATCATTTTTACAGATGTAATATAGAACTAGAACATAATTATACATAGGTACAGACATTCAACCGAAAATTCTATGACATCAGATGTCAATACGCATCACAAGATCCACGTAGGACAGATAAACTCTCATGTTGCAGACTGGCAAGACTATATTAATCACATTTACGCTTAACTTTTTGTGTGCCTTGCAACCTTTATCTGTGCTATGTGGATCTCGTGATACGTATTGACATTTGATGAGCCAGTGTGGTGTAGTGGTTAAAAGCGGTGGACTCGTAATCTGGGGAACCGGGTTCGCGTCTCCGCTCCTCCACATGCAGCTGCTGGGTGACCTCGGGCTAGTCACACTTCTCTGAAGTCTCTCTGCCCCACTCACCTCACAGAGTGTTTGTTGTGGGGGAGGAAAGGAAAAGGAGAATGTGCGCCGCTTTGAGACTCCTTCGGGTAGTGATAAAGCGGGATATCAAATCCAAACTCTTCTTCTTCCTCGTCATAGAATTTTCGATTGAATGTCTGTACCTATGTATAATTATGTTCTAGTTCTATATTATATCTGTTTATATGTAAAAATGATGCAAAATTGAGACTACTTTATCAGCCGGTTACGATTTTTGTGAGCTTTGATTAGAGCCAAGGAAAGAAATATAATGAAACCTCTTTCTTGCCTTGCAGATTGGGTTGATTACCACCTTAATAACGACCTTCGTCACCATGTGCTCTGTAGCCCAGCTATGGGATGATGAGTGGAGTATGGTCGCCATATCCTTGCAGGTAAGTGTCACAGCAAAGTGCAGGGGCCCAGCATGGCTCCTCTGCCCTCCCTAAATAACCCTCCGGACCAGGGCCGGATTTAAGTTTGATGAGGTCCTAAGCTACTGAAGGTAATGGGGCCCTTTATATGTCCAGCTGTCCTTTGTCAACAACAAATGGTCGCTGTTTTTTTGTGTTGAATATATGCTGCATGGTAATTTGTGGACCTCATTGGTATCTAAGGCCATTTGCACATGTTGTCATGCAACCAGTCCGTTCAGAATGTAGGCACCCTATATATAGAAAGGAGCAAACCAGTGATATTTTAGGGAGCAGGCGGGGCCCATGGCTTACATCATAGGAGCCTACATAACACAAAACACTGTTGCTGTGTGTAGGTTTTATTTTATTTTATTTTTTATCTTATATTTTGGAAATGTGCATCCAGTTTGTTTTTTTCCCTTTAATTTTTTTTTTGGGGGGGGGGCCCAAGAGAGTGGGGCCCTAAACTATAGCTTATACGTAAATCTGGCACTGCTCCGGACTTTCCTGGGCCACTGGCCTTCGTTGGTGCTGCTCTGTGCTCCAGTGCATTGGCCTGGCCAGAGACGTGTCCTCGAGCCATGTAATGGCCTAATAGCATTGTAGAGTTGGAAGGGAACCCGATGGGTCATCTAGACCAACCCCAGCCTGATTGGACGAAGGCAGACTTAGTGCAACAGATCCTTCAGAGATGTCGAATCAAAGTTAGAAGGGACTTGGGAGGATGCAGTTGCAGCAGCCCGGGCAAATAGCCTCCAAGCGTCTGCTGAAATCCCCCCACTGATTGATAGCCAACCGCCTCCTGCAGCAGGCTGTTCCGTAGTTACCCGCTAGGAAGTTTCTATTGAAATCTGCTTCTCTGTCATTTTCCACCTCTTTCCATTTGGTGGAAACCGGTTCCGCTGCACCTTCTGCTTGAGATTCTTGAAGGAAGGTCTCCTCAGTTTCCCAGGAGTCTTGAATAATCTGTTTTAGGCTTCCCCAAGTGGGTGGCCCTCCAACTGTTTTGGACTACAACTCCCATCATCAATGGGACTCGCAGTCCAAAACAGCTCGTTAGGGGAGCCTGATATAATTAGATGACTTTTTTGTGACATTCCTGTGGTTGAGCAACAGAGGCCCTGTACACACAACTGCATTGTATGTAGCTTGAAGGGACCCCTTGGGTCATCTAGTCCAACCCCCTTCATTGCAGGAACCGCAGCTAATTCGCATTATGATTCCTGCCTGACTCTTCCTCCTGCTTTCTTTGGCTATATAGCAAACGTATTTCCGTACTTCACTGTTCCCTGCTGTCTTTTTCCTAGGCAACAGCGCCTTTTCTGCACATAGGAGCCCTTGCGGCTGTCACGGCCCTGTCTTGGTTGGTGTCTGGGCAGTTTGCAAGAGCCGAAAGAGCCAGTGAGTAGTTGCTTGTTTCTTTCTCGTCACTGAGGGCAAAATCTGGGACTGTGTGGAGGGGGCTGAACCCAGGGTTTGAACCCTGGTTGGCGAATCCTGGTTAAAGCTAACCACGGTTCACTGTTCTCCTTCCTGCAGGCATGAACTTCACCATGGTTAGCATTGATGTGATGGGGTGTGCCTTAACTTGGGGCTTGAACCCTGGTTGGCGAATCCTGGTTAAAGCTAACCACGGTTCACTGTTCTCCTTCCTGCAGGCATGAACTTCACCATGGTTAGCATTGATGTGATGGGGTGGGCCTTAACTTGGGGCTTGAACCCTGGTTGGCGAATCCTGGTTAAAGCTAACCACGGTTCACTGTTCTCCTTCCTGCAAGCATGAACTTCACCATGGTTAGCATTGATGGGATGGGGTGGGGCTTAACCCAGGGTTTGAATCCTGGTTGGTGAACCCTGGTTAAAGCTAACCACAGTTTACTGTTCTCCTTCCTACAGGCATGAACTTCACCATGGTTAGCATTGATGGGATGGGGTGGGCCTTAACTTGGGGCTTGAACCTTGGTTGGTGAATCCTGGTTAAAGCTAACCACAGTTTACTGTTCTCCTTCCTACAGGCATGAACTTCACCATGGTTAGCATTGATGGGATGGGGTGGGCCTTAACTTGAGGCTTGAACCCTGGTTGACGAACCCTGGTTAAAGCTGACCATAGTTTACTGTTTTCCTTACCGCAGGCATTGGCTGTACCATGGTTAGCACTGAAACAGGATGGAGTGGGGCTTAACTTGGGACTTGAACTCTGGTGAATCCTGGTTAATGCTAAGCATAGTTCATAGTGCTCTTTATTGGAGAAGTGGCTACACCGTGGTTAGCACTGAGACAGAATGGTCGGCAGTTCGAATCCCCGCGACGGGGTGGGCTCCTGTTGCTGGGTCCCAGCTCCTGCCAACCTAGCAGTTCGAAAGCACATCAAAGTGCAAGTAGATAAATAGGTACCACTCCGGCGGGAAGGTAATAGCGTCTCCGTGTGCTGCTCTAGTTCACCAGAAACGGCTTTGTCATGCTGGCCACATGACCCGGAAGCTGTACGCCGGCTCCCTTGGCCAGTAAAGCGAGATGAGCGCCACAACCCCAGAGTTGGACACGACTGGACCTGACGGTCAGGGGTCCCTTTACCTTTACCTTACACCTGCATTTACCTGTGTGTGCTTTAGGGATGAGAATTGTCTGCCTTCCACTCAGAGATCTGACTTCCAAAGGTCCTGGCATGGAGGGAGGCTGAACCTTGGAGTCTGCATTAATGATTTTTGACAAGTCAATTCCCTGAAAGGGATGCGTGAGTGATACTCTTCTGAGAGAATGAGAGAGCGATTTGATTGATTCTATTCCTATGCTGCTTTTCATTCAAATGCATCTCAAAGCAGCTTACAAACAATAAATAACACTAACAGAACATCAGAAATCCCAGAACAGACAGCTCAGTTAGTAGAGCATAAGACTCTTGATTTCAGGGTCATGGGTTCGAGTTCCACGGTGGGCTAAAAATTCCTGGAGGTTGGATTAAATGACCCTCACGGTCCCTTCCAGCTCTACAATTCTGCGATTCTGTGGCATGCAGCAGAAGTCGTATAAAATAATTAACAAACCACCAATAAAACCACTACAATTTGTAGAACGTTATTAACGGAAATACTCCAAACATCGCAGCCGCAGCAAAATTCATGTTATATGTTGAACAAATCAGTACGGCGCTTATAATCTATAAAACAATATTAACAGCACTAACAAAATAGCAACTAAGGAAAATAAGCCAAGTGGGTGGAAGAGTCGGCGAAGAGTTTCTGGTTCTTGTGGAGCTGGGAAAGTGTTTGTTCTGCATAGGCACAGCATCAGGGTACAGACATGCAACAGACGTTTTGGACTGTGTTGGTTGTACAGTGGCACCTTGGTTCTCAAACGCCTTGGTACTCAAACAACTTGGAACCCAAACACTGCAAACCCGGAAGTAACTATTTCGGTTTGCAAACTTTTTTTCAGAAGCCGAACGAGCTCTGATTTGAGTGCCACCCTTCTGTTTTTGTTTTTTTCGGCTCTTTTCGGGGTTTTTTGTGGCTGTGGAAGAACCCAGTTCAGCTACTGATTGATTGATTGATTGTGTGACTGCAGTACATTGTTCATTGCTTTGATTTTTATGGATCAATGGTCTCATTAGATAGTAAAATTCATGTTAAATTGTTGTTTTAGGGGTTGTTTTTAAAAGTCTGGAACGGATTAATCCGTTTTGCATTTGCGTGTCCAGAGGAGGGCAACCAAAATGGTCAAAGGCCTGGAAACGATGCCTTATGAGGAACGGCTTAGGGAGCTGGGTATGTTTAGCCTGGAGAAGAGAAGGTTAAGGGGTGATATGATAGCCATGTTCAAATATATAAAATGATGTCATATAGAGGAGGGAGAAAGGTTGTTCTCTGCTGCTCCAGAGAAGCGGACACGGGGCAATGGATTCAAACTACAAGAAAGAAGATTCCACCTAAACATTAGGAAGAACTTCCTGACAGTAAGAGCTGTTGGACAGTGGAATTTGCTGCCAAGGAGTGTGGTGGAGTCTCCTTCTTTGGAGGTCTTTAAGCAGAGGCTTGACAGCCATCTGTCAGGAATGCTTTGATGGTGTTTCCTGCTTGGCAGGGGGTTGGACTGGATGGCCCTTGTGGTCTCTTCCAACTCTGGGATTCTATGATTCTTCTCCTGGATCCCTGTGTTCTGACTTTGCTGATTCACCGTCTCTCTCTCTCTCTCTCTCTCTCCTGTTTGCCTCTTTCTGCAGCCTCCCAGTTGCTGACGTTTGGAGCCTACTTTGCGGTGGTCCTTTCCCTGTACCTCATCCCCCTCACGGTCTATTCACCTTGTATAATGGAGAAGAAGGACCTTGGGCCCAAGCCTGCCATTATTGGACACCGGGGAGCGCCAATGGTAGGTGCCCCATCTTAGGTGCCCCATCTTATGACTCTCCCCCCCCCGGTCATCATTAGTCCTGTTTGTGGGAATGTTCAGGGAGGCAGGAGAGGATATATTGTTTATTAATATCCTTCCTAACTTGAGCCTGCAAGTTTGATATCTTCACAGAGTTTTAACATTCCCCTTTAAGTGCACAGCGTGTAGCTTGTTGCAGGCTTGTGTAAGCTTCTCAATATAGATTCCTGGTAAGATCCCTTATTTCCCTCTTAAAAGAATAAGCACACGGCAATCTTATTTAAAGTCAATAAAAGAAGTTTACTCACATCATCATCAGTTCACACTTGGATCCCTGGAGGCAGACTTAGTTACAGAAGTACTGTATATACATGTGGAATCTATTCCCTACTAGCTGGCCCAGCCACGCGTTGCTGTGGGATTTTTTAAAATTCTCCTGACCCTGAGAGTATTCTGGAAGCTCCTGTTTTCATTCTTCCCTGTCCCTTTAGAGCAGGGGTCAGCAACCTTTTTCAGCCTTGGGCCGGTCCACTGTCTCTCAGACCATGTGGTGGGCCGGACTATATTTTTTTGGCGGGGGGGAAATGAACTAATTCCTATGCCCCACAAATAACCCAGAGATGCATTTTACATAAAAGAACACATTCTACTCATGTGAAAACACACCAATTCCCATTACATAAAAGAACACATTCTACTCATGTATAAACACCAGGCATGCAAAGCTGCGGCGACCATTTTAGATGAAGGCACTGGCGACCTTAAAGAGCATTCTCCCCCACCCCAGTCCCAAAATTACCCAGTCCCAAAATCACGCACCCCAGCGAAACAATCACCTCAGAGTTGGTCTTACTCAGTGCGACCTCTCAGGCATGCCTCATGCTCCATGTTTTTTTTCTTTTCTCGGAGCATGCGAAGCTGCGGCGGCCATTTTAGGTGAGGGCACAGGCATTGTTGCTCTGGCCAGGTCTGATGATGTCGACGGGCCATCTGCATTTCTATTGGATGCTGTTGCTGTCTTCATTCCTTTTGCTGGTGAGGTATAATAGGCGCGCCATTTTTTTGCCTTTATTCTATATTTTAGGCATGACAGGTGTGGTTTTTTTTTTAAAAAAATTATTTTGCCAGATCCTTCCTTGATGGTCATGTTACGCTTTGTACTAATTTGATGCGCTTTGGTCCAGTGGTTACGGAGAATATTGGTGTCCGCCACACACACAATGGGAACATATATATATATATATATATAGAGAGAGAGAGAGATAGAGAGATGGAGATAGTCCTTTTGTCCTCTGTTGGCTGATAGCTGAAAGCTAAAAAGCTGCTGGTCCCACAAAGATGTCTCCTTAAAAGTCTGGTAGTTGGTTTTCTCTTTGACATCTGGTGGGAGGGTGTTCCACAGGGCAGGTGCCACCACCGAGAAGGCCCTCTGCCTGGTTCCCTATAACCTCACTTCTTGCAAGGAGGGAACCGCCAGAAGGCCCTCGGAGCTGGACCTCAGTGTCCAGACTGAACGATGGGGGTGGAGACACTCCTTCGTAGGAGATGCTGCTGAATGCCAATTGCAGGAGAACAGAATTGCTCACACACTCAGGTGCTGCCTGCATGCTTCTCAATGACATCTGGGTTCCACCCGGGTATGTTTAGCCGGGGAAAGAGGAGACTGAGAGATACGATCCTGTGATACTCTATGAGTACAGGATGCAGGACGAGATGGGCCATTGGCCCGATCCGTCAGGGCTCATCTTATGACTCCAACTCCCATCGTCTACAGGCAGCATGGTCAACAATCAGAGATGATGGAAGTTCGGAGCACAGCATGGAAACATAGAATCATAGAATTGTGGAGTCGGAAGGGACTCCAAGAGTCATCTAGACCAACCCCCTGCAATGGAGGAATGGAGAGCTCCATTCAGAACTTAATAATGCATCTTCCTGTTAATCATTTGTTCATCCCTCTACTTCTCCGTAATTTCCCCCTTTTGTTGTTGTTGTTCAGTCGTGTCCGACTCTTCGTGACCCCATGGACCAGAGCACGCCAGGCACCCCTATCCTCCACTGCCTCCCGCAGTTTGGCCAAACTCATGCCAGTCGCTTCAAGAACACTGCCCAACCATCTCGTGCCCTCCATCTTTCCCAACATCAGGGTCTTTTCTAGGGAGTCTTCTCTTCTCATGAGGTGGCCAAAGTACTGGAGCCTCAGCTTCAGGATCTGTCCTTCCAGTGAGCACTCAGGGCTGATTTCTTTAAGAATGGATAGGTTTGATCTTCTTGCAGTCCATGGGACTCTCAAGAGTCTCCTCCAGCACCATAATTCAAAAGCATCAATTCAACTTCAGGACCTGCCCTTTCAGTGAGCACTCAGGGCTGATTTCTTTAAGGATGGATAAGTTTGATCTTTTTGCGGTCCATGGGACTCTCAAGAGTCTCCTCCAGCACCATAATTCAAAAGCATCAATTCTTCGGCGATCAGCCTTCTTTATGGTCCAGCCATAACTGGACAATACTTCACCGTAATTTCTGCATCACTTTCCTAACAGCAAAAGCCAGTTCATTTGGGGTTTTTTAAAGCAGTTTTGTTGTACTTGCTACACGCACCTTACTGCTCATCCCAGCTAGATGGAGCATTTCCCCAGGTACAACACCGGTATGCTTATTCCTACCCCCCACTCTCAGTTTTCAGTCGCTGCCGTTCTTGCCAGCATCACTCAAGCAATTCAGCAAAGGAAAGCAAAATGTGTTTGCCTGGGCTCTCTTAGACAGCTTTAACATAGTGATGGAAGAGCCTCTCTCAAACACATCTCACCTCCTAGCCTTAAAAAAATAATAAAAAATAAATAATTTTTTTTTTAAAAAAAAATGTCTGGTCCTGCTTCTGGAATCTTTCCTCCCAGCCAAGTGTGTTTCTATTTGAACCTCGCCGTTTTTTAATGCCCTCTGCCCAAGGCGTTCTGTTAAGAGCAGCTAATTCGCACACTAATACTTGTTGATCTTTGGCTCAAAGTGAACATATGTTCCTCAAAGAGGAATTTGTTTGGCAGCTGTTGCTGTGCCAGGAAGGAGTCAACGGCCTAATTAAAAATCTAAAGATGTCTCATTCCCCAGAATAGAGTGTGTGTGTGTGTGTGTCCGTGTGTGTGTGTGTGTCCGTGTGTGTGTCCGTGTGTGTGTGTGTGTGTGTGTGTTGGAGAGAGAGGTTTTTCTTCCACCTTGAAGGTAGATGAAAAAGGCTCAAAGATAAACGAGGGGACATGAAGCTGGTGTAATAGGATCGCCCCCCCCCCCCGCCCGATCCAGAAATCTTCATTCGTTAGGTCAAAATGTCTTTTGCAGAGAGAAGGCAAAATCAAAGCTGAGAGCCAGGATAAGAAAGGCAGCTTCTAGACAGTGATTGTAGCTTTGATAAATTCAATTAATAATAATAATAATAATATGAATCAAACAGGTAACAGCAAATTTGTTGTTGTTGTTGTTCAGTCGTTCAGTCGTGTCCGACTCTTCGTGACCCCATGGACCAGAGCACGCCAGGCACGCCTATCTTTCACTGCCTCCCGCAGTTTGGCCAAACTCATGCCAGTCGCTTCGAGAACACTGTCCAACCATCTCATCCTCTGTCGTCCCCTTCTCCTTGTGCCCTCCATCTTTCCCAACATCAGGGTCTTTTCCAGGGAGTCTTCTCTTCTCATGAGGAGGCCAAAGTACTGGAGCCTCAACTTCAGGATCTGCCCTTCCAGTGAGCACTCAGGGCTGATTTCTTTAAGGATGGATAAGTTTGATCTTCTTGCAGTCCATGGGACTCTCAAGAGTCTCCTCCAGCACCAGAATTCAAAAGCATCAATCCTTCGGTGATCAGTCTTCTTTAGCAAATTTAGGATGTGCAATTAAAAGTGGATTTGGTGCACACGCATGGAAATAATACTTCCTTTGGTCTGTCCCGAATCTTCCAACCTTCAGCTTTGTCGGATTTCGCTGAGTTATAATCCTAGAGTTGGAAGGGACCCGGAGAGTCATCTAGTCCAACCCCCTGCAATGCAGGAATTCTTGGCCCAACGTGGGGCTCGAACCCACGACCCTTGAGATTGAGAGCCTCGCGTTCTATACCGACTGAGCTGTCTATTACGGGAGCAAGAAGAAAAATCCTTTTCTCTACCGCTGCGCATAATTCCCATCTTATCTCCTCTTCTTTACCCTTTTCTCTAGAGGAATTACGGTTTCTGGGACTGAAATGGGTGTTAATTTGTAAGTTGTTCTTCAGCGTAGCCGCGCTTCTTCTCAGCGGGTCGGAAGGGAAGTCTCTTGCCGCCCCTCTGATCCATAATTTAACGGACAGTTTGGTCTTCCTTTTAAACAATGCAAATCTCTTCCTTCCGGAATCGAGGTTTTTAAGAGCTCCTTTAAACCAGAAAGGACAACCCCCAGGGTTCAAAGCCTTTCTCATCCTTCGTTTTATCATTTTCGTAGAAGCCTCTTCCTCTGCAGTGGATTAAAAGGCTCATTTCCTGCTTAGGCAAGTCGCTCCTGTTTTAGCTTCTTCCCCAATTTGACCTTTAGATCGGATTTTGTATTTTTTAAAAAATAAAAAAGTCCTACGTTAAATGTCACCCTTGAATCTTTTAACGTGAGGGGAAGCAAGTTGGAAACATTGTTGTCCCAGAGATGTATTTTTCGCGTGGGTAATAACTAGCAGGCTCACTATTATTATTATTATTATTATTATTATTATTATTATTATTTTAACATCTACTAAATACAATGCCTCAAGTAGCACCTTAGAGACCAACCAGTATCTGAAGAAGTGTGCATGCACACGAAAGCTCATACCAAGAACAAACTTAGTTGGTCTCTCAGGTGCTACTGGAAAGAATTCTTTTATTTTTTATTTTGCTTTGACTATGGCAGACCAACACGGCTACCTACCTGTAACTCTAACAGCAAAAAAGTTAATTATTTAAAATAAAAAGCAGGTTTATTGTGTGAGTTGACAGAGCACTTTAATCCACTTTAATTTTGCAGACTTCCATTTCCTTCCGTAAAAGAGTGTCAGTCTGGGAGGCCACCCAAAGCATTCCGGCCAAGCGTCCTTTTGAAGAAATATTTGTGCCATGTTCTTAAGGGTTCCATTAATTTTTTTCTTCTTCTGGTGGCCTCCCATCTAGCTGCAGCTGCAAGACATCCAACGGACTCTGCCACATCTTTTGATTATCTCAAATTAACAGACGGGGCTCCTCAATATTCTAGAGATTCTCATTTGGCAGGCCAATCCCTTTCTGCGCCCGATGCTATTTCAAACATGTTTGGATAGTCGATGTTGGCATTTCAACTGACTGCTCTATCTCTTGTACGCTGTCTGGTTTGGCAGTTTGCTTGGATGAATAAATGATATTGTTTGTTCATCTTTTTCTCCTTCCCAGGCGGCACCTGAAAACACTCTGATGTCCTTCCAGAAAGCGGTGGAGCAGAAACTCTATGGAGTGCAGGCAGATGTGGTCATAAGGCAAGTGCCTCTCTGTGCTCTCGGGTGCAAAGGGGGTTTCTTAGCACCACGGAATTGTACAATTGGAAGGGAGACCAAGGGTCATCTAGTCCAACCCCCACCCCTGCAAAGCAGGAATCTCAGCTAAGGAATCCCTTGCCGCACTAGTTTCTTTTGCAAGTTTCCTGCCCTTCTTCACATTTCTGGGCTCAGAGGTTTGCCGTATTTGTCCAGGCCGAGCGGGAAAGTGAGGATGCTTTTAGGCACAGGGTTGAAGAAGAAGAAGGGTTTGGATTTGATATCCCGCTTTATCACTACCCGAAGGAGTCTCAAAGTGGCTCACATTCTCCTTTCCCTTCCTTCCCCGCAACAAACACTCTGTGAGGTGAGCGGGGCTGAGAGACTTCAGAGAAGTGTGACTAGCCCAAGGTCACCCAGCAGCTGCACGTGGAGGAGCGGAGACGCGAACCCGGTTCACCAGATTACGAGTCTACCGCTCTTAACCACTACACCACACTGTAGTCTTCTCCGTCACCTGGTTGTTTTAAACTGGAGGTGCCAGAGATCAGACTTAGGACATTAACTGCCCATGGGGAGATGAGCAAGCCAGCGTAGACATTGCTGAGATGGGAGGGCAAACGTGCTGGAAATATGGGCTTGGGAGAATACCCGTTGCTGGCAATCGCAAGTGAGGACGGTGGATCTTGGGGTTGTGGTCTTCGAAGAAGAAGAGGAGGAGGAGGAGTTTGGATTTGATATCCTGCTTTTCACTACCCGAAGGAGTCTCAAAACGGCTAACATTCTCCTTTCCCTTCCTCCCCCACAACAAACACTCTGTGAGGTGAGTGGGGCTGAGAGACTTCAGAGAAGTGTGACTAGCCCAAGGTCACCCAGCAGCTGCATGTGGAGGAGCGGGGAAGCGAACCCGGTTCACCAGATTACGAGTCTACCGCTCTTAACCACCACACCACACTGGTTGAGGAATCGGGGAACTGGTATCTTTTTACTGGGGGAGCGACAGGCCAGCGAAGAGCATGCAACCTCACAGCAAGAACAGCACGGCACCACCAAGAGTTAGATAAATATTGTTTCAAATTGTTTGTCTGCGATTGGGAGGTTTAATCCGAAATCAAGCTGGGTTTGAGTTTGTTGTCCTCTCTCTGGCCCAAAACACAACGATAGGGGTGCGAAAGAAATCCCACAGGGACACCTTTTTTGCAGATTTGTCCTGGAAGAAAGCCCACAAGTGCTGAGGATGGCGACCAAAATGATCCAGGGTCTGCAAACCAAGCCTGATGAGGAACGGTTGAAGGAGCTGGGTATATTTAGCCTGGAAAAGAGGAGACCGTGAAGAAATATGATGTGATAGATCAGGGCTCAGCAAACTTTTTCAGCAGGGGGCCGGTCCACTGTCCCTCACACCTTGTGGGGGTTCGGACTTTATTTTGGGGAGGGGAAAAAAGAACAAATTCCTATGCCCCACAAATAACCCAGAGATGCATTTTAAATAAAAGCACACATTCTACTCATGTAAAAACATGCTGATTCCTGGACCGTTCGGGGGCCAGATTTAGAAGGCGATTGGGCCAGATCCAGCCCCCCCCCCCCGGGCTTTAGTTTGCCTACCCATGTGATAGATGTTTGATCCCACATGGAAGTGGGAACCAGCTTGTTTTCTCCTGCTCCAGAGGGTAGAACTCGAATCAGTGGCTCCAAGTTACGAGAAAGGAGATTTCGACTCAACAGCAGGAGGAACTTTCTGAGAGTCAGAGCTGCCTGAAAGTGGAACGGTCTCCCACGACAGGTGTTGGGCTCTCCTTCCTTGGAGGTTTTTTGAGCAGAGGTTGGGTGGCAGTCTGTCATGGATGCTTGGGTTGAGATTACTTCATTGCAGGGGGTTGGACTGGATGACCTTCGGGGGTCCCTTATAGCTCTGCGATTCTATCCCATGCACCAGCATGGAACTGTGGAGGTGTTCTGCATCGGTCAAGCGCTGCCTTGCAAATGTAAAGGGAGACTCTTTTTCTTTTTCTGTTGCACAGCTATGACGGGGTGCCTTTCCTCATGCATGACAAGACGCTACGGAGGACGACGGACGTGGAGGCCATCTTCCCAGAGCGGGCCTACACACATGCTTCCATGTTCAACTGGACAGACCTGGAGATGCTGAACGCAGGCGAATGGTTCCTCAAGGTGTGCGGCCGAGTCTGGAGGGAGGGGTGGGTCTGCGTTTCCAGCATCAGTTCACCACAAGCAGCCTTCTCCAACCTGGCGCCCTCAATTTTTTTTTTTTTAACTTTTAAAAACATAAACAAGAGGGAAAAAAGCAACACAAACAAACTGTAGACACTAACTCACAACATGTCATTTAACATTAAGGTAAAGGTAAAGGGACCCCTGACCATTAGGTCCAGTAGTGTCCGACTCTGGGGTTGCGGCGCTAATCTCACTTTACTGGCCAAGGGAGCTGGCGTACAGCTTCCGGGTCATGTGGCCAGCATGACTAAGCTGCTTCTGGCGAACCAGAGCAGCGCACGGAAACGCCGTTTACCTTCCCGCCGGAGTGGTACCTATTTATCTACTTTCACTTTGACGTGCTTTCGAACTGCTAGGTTGGCAGGAGCTGGGACCGAGCAACGGGAGCTCACCCCGTCGCAGGGATTCGAACCGCCGACCTTCTGATCAGCAAGCCCAAAGGGCTCTGTGGTTTAATCCACAGCGCCATCCGCGTCATATTAGTTCTTAAACAAAAAGAGAAGGGGAGTCAGGCTGAGCCCTGACCAAAGGCCTGCTTACTCACTAGCGAGGAAGGATAATACAGGTGAAACTCGAAAAATTAGAATATCGTGGCAAAGTCTATTTATGTAAGCAATTGTTTTCCTTAGCTACTGGAGTTTAATATATGAGATAGACTCATGACATGCAAAGCGAGATATGTCAAGCCTTTGTTTGTTATAATTGTGATGATTGTGGCGTACAGCTGATGAAAACCCCAAAGTTGAGATTTTTAATTTGAGGTTCTCGTCAGCTGTACGCCATAATCATCACAATTATAACAAATAAAGGCTTGACATATCTCGCTTTGCATGTCATGAGTCTATCTCATATATTAGTTTCACCTTTTAAGTTGAATTACTGAAAGAAACTAACCTTTCCACGATATTCTGATTTTTCGATTTCACCTGTATTTAATCATTATAGCCTCTCCTACTTCCCTCAACATTCCCACACACCTAGTCCAGTGCCCAAATGGATGCTTGTGGGAAGCCGGCAAGCTCACCACGTCCAAAATATCTGGAGGGAGCCGGAAAGTGGAAAGGCAACTCAATCCCCACAAAAAATGACTGGCAAGCGAAGTAATAAATAAGTAAAATGCAAGGGTGGAATAAATTTGGAACAAATAAATGAGATGAATTTCATTTTTAATTTCATCTGTTTGGGCAGCAAAAAAAGGCAACTGGGATTAATTGAAGGGGAAAATAAAGCCCTTGTTTACTTGTTTTCTTTATCCAATCAATCAATCAATCAATGGATGGATGGTGGTTGAAGCGTTAGGGGGGCGAGGCTCCGCTACCCAAATTGGCCTTTCCAAAAAACCAGCCTGGTTGCCTCTTTCTGCCACGATGGATGCTTTTGAGAACAGAACGAAGCGCCCCATTAATCAGCCTGAAAGACAGAGAATGATCTTGAAAATGCCCTTGCGTTTTGGAGGAAGGTTTCCTCTTCATCCCTTCTCCTCTTTCTCCTCCTCCCGCTCCTCGCTTTCAGGAAAGCTGCCATGCGAATGTAGCCTAAAAGATGGCTACCTCAAAGAAGAAGAAGAAGAAGAAGAAGAAAAATGTTGGCTTTCAAAGCGATAACTTTGAACGCTGGTCTCTCTGTTTGCTCCCCCTCCCCGCAGAACGATCCCTTCTGGACCGCCCAGTCGCTCTCCAGTTCCGACTTTGTAAAAGCCGCCAACCAGTCCGTCTGCAAGCTGGCCGAGATGCTGGAGGTGGTCAAGGGCAACGCCACCGTCCTCTTAAGCTTCCAGAGCTTGCCCCGGGATCACCCTTACTACAGCTCTTTCATCAACATCACCCTGGAAACGGTCCTCGACTCGGGCATCCCGCAGCAGGCTGTGAGTTCCACGTCACTTTTGTAGGTAGATGCTGAATAATGTTTGGGGGGGGGGGTGGCGGCTTCTGCTTCGGTCGGAGAAGCAGAAACTAGAGGCGGGCTTGGAAGAGGCTCATGGCGCAAACGAGCTTTTTTTGGGGGGGGGCTGTCGCTGTAGCTTTCCGGAGGATGAGCGAGAAACGTTCCCCGAAACCTGTCCCCCGCCCCATCCCCCGCAAAATGCACCTCACTCATTGCTGCTTGCATCCGTCCAGAGTATTGCATGGGGGGGGTGGACTAGATGTTCCTCACGGATCCCTCCTGATTCTGTGAACTTCCTTTTTGATGTGCCTTGCCTTCTCATTGGCTGCATGATCCTAGCCAATCAGGGAGCATGTAGTCATGGTGATAAAATGGTGTCTTCATTGAGGGTGAATTAAGACTTCCCTTGCCTTCCCTTGGAATGGCCTGGTTGCTGAGGATTCCTAATAATAATAATAATAATAATAATAATAATAATAATAATAATAGAATCATAGAGTTGGAAGAGACCACGAGGGCCATCTAGTCCAACCCCCTGCCAAGCAGGAAAATAATAATAATAATAATAATAACAATAATAACAATAATAATAATAATTTATTACTTATACCCCACCCATCTGGCCAGGCCTCCCTAGCCACTCTGGGCAGCTTCCAACAGAATACAGTGGTACCTCTGGTTAAGTATTTAATTCGTTCCGGAGGTCCGTTCTTAACCTGAAACTGTTCTTAACCTGAAGCACCACTTTAGCCAATGGGGCCTCCTGAAGCCAGAGCACGATTTCTGTTCTTATCCTGAAGCAAAGTTCTTAACCTGAAGTGTTATCTCTGGGTTAGCAGAGTTTGTAACCTGAAGCGTCTGTAACCTGAAGCGTATGTAACCCGAGGTACCGCTGTATTAAAAAACACAATAAAACTTCAAACATTAAAAGCTTCCCAGAACAGGGCTGACTTCAGATGTCTTCTAAAAGTCAGGTAGTTGTTTATTTCCTTGACATCTGATGGGAGGCGTTCCACAGGGTGGGCGCCACTACCAAGAAGGCCCTCTGCCTGCTTCCCTGTAACCTCACTTCTCACAGGGAGGGAACCGCCAGAAGGCCCTTGGAGCTGGACCTCCGTATCTGGGCTGAACGACGGGGGTGGAGACTTCTCGCATGAATGTTTGTGTGCATTTTTTCCACTTTTTCATGGGATGATGATGATTGTTATACCCTACCCATCTGGTTGGGTTTCCCATATCTCCCTCTCTCCAACCCCCCCTGCAGCCCCCAGCATTTTATAGAACCATAGAACTGTAGAGGTTCCCATTTGAAATCATACCGGACCCTGTTCAGCTCTGTAAACGTGCCGACAATTTTTATTCCTCTCTACCGTGAGCCAGGACTGCTTGGCATCGTTTGGAAGCTGCGGGTAGCAGCAGCTGACTCCCAGAGCTGGGGGCGGGCTCTCGTGGGGCATCTAATCCACCCTCCCTTGCTTGGTGCTGGAAATCCAGAACTAGGAAGGTTCCCCGCCTCCACCTAAGAGAGATGGCTTTCCAAGCTCTCTCTGCTTAAAGACCCCCCTCCCCCAAGAAAGCAGGGCCCGCTCTCCCACTCTCTGGGTTGCTGGTTCCATTGTCAAATCATTCCAGAGATGTTTCTTTCTCCTGCTGCCATCTCCCCTCAGCCCTCTGCTGAGCGACAGCCCTCCATCGATTATAGTGTCCCTCCTCAGCTTTTGCATATGCGAATATAATTCAAGACACAAACATTTTTGCGAAGGTCCGTTAAATGTGGGACATCTCTTCCTGATCTCTGCAAGCTGGGATATCTGGGCAGCTGGGGGGCATCTGGCTTGGAAAGTGGGTTGGGTGGTGACATTTCCATGCGTCCTGAGATCCTGGCACCGTGGTCTAAACCACTGAGCCTCTTGGGCTTGCTGATCGGAAGGTCGACAGCTCGAATCCCCGCGACGGGGTGAGCTCCCGTTGCTCTGTCCCAGCTCCTGCCAACCCAGCAGTTTGAAAGCACACAAGTGCAAGTAGATAAATAGGTACCGCTGCAGCGGGAAGGTAAACGGCGTTTCCATGCGCTGCTCTGGTTTCCGCCATGGTGTCCTGTTGCACCAGAAGCGGTTTAGTCTAAGGTTACCAGATGTCCCCGTTTCCCAGGGACAGTCCCCAGATTTACAAAGCAATCCCCTGACAAAATCCATTGAAGTTGAAAAGTGTCCCCGGATTCATTGAAAAATATCTGGCGACCTTAGTTTAGTCCTGCTGCCCACATGATCCAGAAAGCTGTCTGTGGACAAACACCTTCGGCCTGAAATCGAGATGAGTACCGCTAGTTCTGGATTTACGTACAAGCTAAACAATCTATAGTTTAGGGCCCCACTCTCTTGGGGGCCCCAAAGAAATTTAAAGGGGGGTAAACTGGATGTTCATTTCCAAAATATAAGATAAAAAACAAACAAAATAAAACCTACATACAGCAACAGTGTTTTGTGTTGTGTATGGACCTATTAGGTCCATAAATTACCACATAGCATATATTCCACACAAAAACAGTGACAATTTGTTGTTGACAAAGGACAGCTGGACATATAAAGGGCCCCATCACCTTCAGTAGCTTTGTTGTTGTTGTTCAGTCGTGTCCGACTCTTCGTGACCCCATGGAGCAGAGCACGCCAGGCACGCCTATCCTTCACTGCCTCTCGCAGTTTGGCCAAACTCATGTTAGTAGCTTCGAGAACACTGTCCAACCATCTCGTCCTCTGTCGTCCCCTTCTCCTTGTGCCCCCCATCTTTCCCAACATCAGGGTCTTTTCCAGGGAGTCTTCTCTTCTCATGAGGTGGCCAAAGTACTGGAGCCTCAACTTCAGGATCTGTCCTTCTAGTGAGCACTCAGGGCCGATTTCCTTGAGAATGGATAGGTTTGATCTTCTTGCAGTCCATGGGACTCTCAATAGTCTCTTCCAGCACCATAATTCAAAAGCATCAATTCTTCGGCGATCAGTAGCTTTGGGCCTCATCAAACCTAAATCCGGGAATACCGCAACCCCATAGAGCCAGCAGTGGTGTAGTGGTTAAGAGCGGTAGACTCGTAATCAGGTGAACCGGGTTCGTGTCTCTGCTCCTCCACATGCAGCTGCTGGGTGACCTTGGGCTAGTCACACTTCTCTGAAGTCTCTCAGCCCCACTCACCTCACAGAGGAAGGGAAAGGAGAATGTTAGCCGCTTTGAGACTCCTTCGGGTAGTGATAAAGCGGGTTATCAAATCCGAAACCCTTCTTTTCCTTCTCTTCTTCTTCTTTGACTGGACTTAACTGTCCAGGGGTCCTTTGCCTTTACCTTTTACCGAACAGCCTTTCCAGTTACGAGTGTCAGAGTTTTGTTGTTGTCGCTTTCCGCGTTCAATCCTGAAGCATCTCACACACCCACATATGGAGCAATTAGCTTGTGGGGACGGCTCCGCATTTAGTTTCCATCTGTTCTTTCTCAGAACACCGGCAGCCAGTTCCCAATTCGACGCGCGTCTTGCTCCACCAGGTCCTCGTTCCAGAAGGCTCCATCCTGTCAGCCTTTTCTCTTCATCCACCCCCAAAAATAACCTCTCGGAGGCATCGTTTGTGCTTCCAGCTTTGTGGAATGCTTTCTGTCGACGACCAGCTTCTATCGACGACGGCATCTTATTATTTTGTCACATTGCATTACACTAGGTTGACCCCGCACCTTCCCTCCAGGGAGCTCAAGGTGGTGCATGTAGATCTCCTGATTTTATCCTTACAACAACCCTGCGAGGTAGGCTAGGCAGAGATGGAGGGTGCCGGGCATCGGGCGTCCCAGTCTGCCAATTTGGAAGGGTATAGATTCAGCCAGAGAAGTGGGTCCCACAAAATTGGTGTTGGGTGCCCTGAGCCTGGTTCTGGCCGGGGAGGGTGGGGTATAAATAAAAATTAATAATAATAATAATAATAATAATAATAATAATAATAACAAAATCCCTTCACTGCCAAAGGACAGAGGAGGCGAATCCTCAGCATCTGGCTATAATTGTACAGCGAAGGCTTTAGACGCAACTTTGGACTTAAAAGAGATAATTCTTAGCAATGGGAAATAATTTCAGGTCGGAGAGAGAGAAAAAAAAATACTGTATATTCCGGCGTATAAGACTACTTTTTAATCCAGGAAAATCTTCTCAAAAGTCGGGGGTCGTCTTACACGCCGGGTGGAGAATCTGCGGTCGAGTATATCTCAAACTCTATATTTTAGCTGGGAAAGTTGGGAGTCGTCTTATACGCCCCTGTCGTCCTATACGCCGGGAAATACGGTCAATAGAGCATTTGCGCTGATCAGGAAACCACACTCAAGACGGCTGCGACCGCATACGTCATGGTACGTTTACATAACGCAGAAAGGTTTTAAGTGAAAGATTTGCACCGTGGTAACGACTGTAATTTTAAGCCGTGGTTTTGAGAAACTGATTTTGCTCCTGGAGAGAGGAGTGCACTCTTTTGAAAAGCAGTGCCAGCCTCTGAAAAGCTCTTGCAGCCTTGGCCTCTTGGTATAACGGCCACTCTTTTCTAACGGCGTCTGCTACTGGCTTCTTTCCGTTTTGTTTTCTGCCCCATCAGGTGATGTGGTTGCCCGACTCCGACCGCCGGCTGGTCCAAGAAGTTGCCCCGGGTTTCCAGCAGACCTCTGGCGTCAAGGCTGGGGCTCAGCCTTTGAGGGACGGAGGCTTCCAGAAGCTGAACCTGCGCTACACCAAAGTCACCAGGGACGATATCAGGTCTGCTGTGGGCATTCGCTCTTCCACGTGTCTTTGGTCTCGTTCTCATAAGCATCTTTATGTTTCTGGACTGTACCACTTTCGGCCTGCGGGAAGCTTTCATGACGGAAGGCTTCTCCCATATTTTTTTTAAAAAAAGAGAAACGAAAACCGACATCCTTGCTTCTAGAAAGCTAGCATGCCAGGGGAGATAATGTCTAGATTTGGCTTCTCCCTGGTGTGCTGGCTTTCTGAGGTCAGGGAAGGCTGCAATCTACATAGAATAGAATCATAGAATCATAGAATCCTAGAGTTGGAAGAGACCACAAGGGCCATCCAGTCCAACCCCCTGCCAAGCAGGAAACACCATCAAAGCATTCCTGGCAGATGGCTGTCAAGCCTCCGCTTAAAGACCTCCAAAGAAGGAGACTCCACCACACTCCTTGGCAGCAAATTCCACTGCTGAACAGCTCTCACTGTCAGGAAGTTCTTCCTAATGTTTAGGTGGAATCTTCTTTCTTGTAGTTTGAATCCATTGCCCCGTGTCCGCTTCTCTGGAGCAGCAGAAAACAACCTTTCTCCCTCCACTATATGACATCCTTTAATATATTTGAACATGGCTATCATATCACCCCTTAACCTTCTCTTCTCCAGGCTAAACATACCCAGCTCCCTAAGTTGTTCCTCATAAGGCATCGTTTCCAGGCCTTTGGCCATTTTGGTTGCCCTCCTCTGGACACGTTCCAGCTTGTCAGTATCCTTCTAGTGCCCAGAACTGGACACAGTATTCCAGGTGAGGTCTGACCACGACGGAAGGTTTCTCTCATTTTTTTTTTAAAAAAAGAGAAACGAAAACCGACACCCTTGCTTCTAGAAAGCTAGCATGCCAGGGAAGATAATGTCTAGATTTGGCTTCTCCCTGATGTGCTGGCTTTCTGAGGTCAGGGAAGGCTGCAATCTACATGAATTATGACTAGGGGTCGAATCCTAAGTGTCCCACACAGTTCATCGTCCCTCCCACCAAAATATCTAGGGAAACCAGGAGGGGGGTTTGCAACATAATGAAAACTGCAGAATAAATAAAGGCAAGATGCATTCCAGCTCTACAATTCTATGATTTTGTGGCTCCTGCCAGCTTTCCTCATTGAAGCAGATTGCAGAATTGACCTTCTTGTTAGCAGAGACGACAACTACAGCCCTGAACAGAGCTAGCGTTGGAGGGAAAGGCCTTTCGACAGGGGTGCCTAATGATGACTAAGGGCCTGCGGAGACAATTGCATGCCTGGAATGTAATGGATGGCTTTGTGAGGCTGCCTCTAATATCCTCTTTGGGCGTTTTTAGAGACAAGCTCCAAACCACTTGCCACGCTCCTTATCTCTCCGGCAGCCGCTGCTGTTACCATGGAGCCGTGAAGAAGTCCAAGGTCCCGGTTTTTATTTCAGAAATTACTTTGTGCGCAAAAAAAAACAACCAACCCAAGCCATTAATAGCCTTTGATCCGTCCGTCTTATCTTGGGACGGACGTTGGCCGGGACGCTTTCTGAGAACAATGCGTCGTTGCGGTTTCCCGATCGGGTGCACAGGCTGCAATAAAAATTTTTTTGGGGGGGGTGTAGATCGGGAGCAAGTGACGGGGTTTGTTTTGCAGCCGGATGAGAAACGGTTGCTTCTCAGCCTTGCCGTGTTTGCTTGTTGTTGTTGTTATTATTATTATTATTATTATTATTATTATTATTATTATTATTACTCAGGAGGTTGGCAGTGTGGCATTTGTGGGTGCTGCTGTGCCCCTCAAAAACCCACAGGCACACACGAGAGACGCTTTGCTCTTCCTGCTCAGATCCACCCTGCATGGGCTCAGTGCTGCATGGACTCTGTGTCTCCTGTATTGAACCCCCCTTTGAACATGCCCACATTGCGTTGCATGCTAGAATCGGATGCCCGCAGGGGCGGAGTGAGCCAATCTGCCGCCCAGGGCGGCAAACATCAAGGCACCCCTCCACGCGCGTGCGTCGTGACGTCACGACATGTGCGCAGCCTCCTGGGTGGACTGCGCATGTGTGCACATGCGCAGTGGACCCAAGACGGCAGGCGCGATTGGCCGGCGCCCCTTCCGTGCCAGTGTGGTGTAGTGGTTAAGAGCGGTAGACTCGTTATCTGGGGAACCGGGTTCGCGTCTCCACTCCTCCACATGCAGCTGCTGGGTGACCTTGGGCTAGTCACACTTCTCTGAAGTCTCTCAGCCCCACTCACCCCACAGAGTGTTTGTTGTGGGGGAGGAAGGGAAAGGAGAATGTTAGCCGCTTTGAGACTCCTTCGGGTAGTGATAAAGCGGGATATCAAATCCAAACTCTTCTTCTTCCCTTCTTCTCCTTCTTCTTCCGTGCGGTGCGGCAACCTTTAAGGCTGCAGTGCGTGAATAGCACGTTGCAGCCTTTTAAAAGTTGCCACGCAATCGATCGCGGGGGTGGGGCCTGCCCCCAGAGTGTCACCCTCCCCAGGGTACCCGGGGAGTACCCGGGGCGGACCACCCCTCCCCGCCCCCTTGCTCCGCCCCTGGACGCCCAGCCTCCCCTCCCATTCCAAACAGAAGAGAGTTGCAACGAGCTTGCCTCTGTGAGTGAGCGGGCAAAGGGCGACGTGGGTGCCATTGCTTCATCGACAGATCAGTTGACGGCGTGGGGAGGGCCTGCCTTCACCGCCGCAAATAAAACAGGAGCACATTACATGGCAAAATTGTTGCCAGACTCTACGTCTCCATAGTGGTTGGCCTCCGTCTGCCTCGAGAGAAAATGGAGTGTGCCTCCGGAGGTGAAGCCAAACCGCTGGAGAATCTGGAAAAGTACTGAAATTCCGAAAAAAACAGAATGGCTTGCCAAATTAATAGAGTGCCATAATGCGATTAAGATAACGGGGAATATTGGAGGGATCTCAAAGGACAGGTTGGAAAAGGAATGGGATGCTTTTAGGGGATATATACAAAATTATATTGAAAGACCTGAACTCCTATCAGAATGAAACAAGTTCCGTGTGAAAAATAAGTTAGAAGGAGAAAAGAAGGAATTCAAAATATTAGTACTGAAAATAATAGTATAATTAATAGTATACAAGAGAAATGATAGAAGATATTGCAGCTGAGAAGCCCAGCACTGGGAGAGGTGAGGGGTGGTGGAAGGGGGGGGGGCGGAGGTTAAGGGTGGTAGAGGGGTGAGAAGGAATGTAAAATGTTATTTATAGTCATAACCAATCATTTTCTACACAATGTATGGGGTTATGTGTGTACAGTGGTGCCTCGCAAGACGAAATTAATTCGTTCCGCAAGACTTTTCGTCTTGTGGAAATTTCGTCTTGCGAGGCACCGTTTCCCATAGGAACGCATGCATTAAAATTTAATTAATGCATTCCTATGGGAAAAAGTCCGGGGGCGCCGGTCGGAAGGGGCGCCGGCCGGCACTGGAGCCGCGCGGTGCCGCGTTTTAAGGCTGCAGCGAGCGAACTGTTCGCCCGCTGCAGCTTTAAAACGCGGCGCTGCGCCGTAGCTGAAAAGGCTTACCTTTTGGCTCCGGTAGGGAGTGGTGTTTTCCGCGTCGCATCCGCCATTTTGGATCAACTCAGACATGCGCAGTCGATCCAAAATGGTGGACGCGACGCGGAAAACACCCCTCCCCACCGGAGCCAAAAGGCAAGCCTTTTTAGCTACGGCGCGGCGCCGCGTTTTAAAGCTGCAGCGCTTGCTGCAGCCTTAAAACGCGGCGTCGCGCGGCTTCAGGCCAGCTTACAGTGGTACCTCGCCAGATGAATTCGTCTGGCGAAGCACAGCCATAGACAAATTCATCTCGCGAGTCAACTAAAAACTCGCAAAACCCTTTCGTTTTGCGAGTTTTTCGTTGTGCGAGGCATTCGTCTTGAGGGGTACCACTGTATGTATATTTGTATGTGTCTATTAGTATGTTTTAAGGGACCCAGGTGGCGCTGTGGGTTAAACCACAGAGCCTAGGGCTTGCCGATCAGAAGGTCGGCGGTTCGAATCCCCGCGACAGGGTGAGCTCCCGTTGCTCTGTCCTGCCCACCTAGCAGTTCGAAAGCACGTCAAAGTGCAAGTAGATAAATAGGTACCGCTCCGGCGGGAAGGTAAACGGCGTTTCTGTGCACTCTGGTTTCTGTCACGGTGTCCCGTTGCGGCAGAATCGGTTTAGTCCTGCTGGCCACATGACCCGGAAAGCTGCCTGCGGACAAACGGCCTAAAAGCGAGATGAGCGCCGCAACCCCACAGTCACCTTTGACTGGACTTAACCATCCAGGGGTCCTTTACCTTTTACCTTCACCTGCCTCCTTCCCAAAGCTGGAGAAGCGCTTACCAGACTTTGGAAAGGTGCCACCTCAGCCAGTGCGGGCGAGCCAATGCTGTTGCCTTAACACGGCCTCTGTTCTCCGAAGTGGTTCTCTGACAGCAGAATCCGGGACCAGACAGGACCCAGCGTCCCAACGAGATCCAGCAAATGCCATTTTGAGGTTCTTCTGCGCATTTTAAGGCCTCTCCTTCTCCTGATCTGCTCTCTTGACAGGGAATACGCGGCGGCGAACTTGAGCGTCAATCTGTACGTCGTGAACGAGCCTTGGCTTTACTCTGTCCTGTGGTGCTCCGGGGTCCAGTCCGTCACCTCCGACAACTCTCGCGTCCTCAGTAAGCTGCGTTCCCCCGTCTGGATGATGGTAAGCAGGGTTTTGGCTTTCCGTCCATTCGTTTCCAGGGGTATGAACGTCAGGAGGAGGAGAAGCCTGCTGGAACAGGCCTGCCATGTTGCGGGCATCCAAGGGAGCGGATTGCTGCGAGGTCTAGGACAGATAAAAGAAAGCCCTTCTTCACAGAGTTAAACGGTGGAACTCCTTGCCACAGGAGGCAGGGATGGCTATCAACTTGGGTGGCTTTGAAAGAGGAGCAGACAAATTCATGACAGAGGAAATAATAATAATTATAATAATATGAATATGAATAAATAAATATTTATTTATACCCCGCCAATCTGGCTGGGTTTCCCCAGCCACTCTGGGTCGCTTCCAACAAGAGATTAAGAATGCATTAATACATCAGTCATTACAAACTTCCCTAAACAGGGCTGCCTTCAGATGTCTTCTAAAGGTCGGGTAGTTGTTTGATTCTTTGACGTCTGATGGGAGGGCGTTCCACAGGGCTGGTGCCACCACCAAGAAGGCCCTATGCCTGGTTCCCTGTAGCCTCACTTCTTGCAGGGAGGGAACCGCCATGAGGCCCTCGGAGCTGGACCTCAGTGTCCGGGCTGAACGATGGGGGTGGAAACACTGGACCAAGGCCGTTTAGGGCTTTCAAGATCAACACCAACACTTTGAATTGTGCTCGGAAACGTACTGGGAGCCAATGCAGGTCTTTCAGGATGGGTGATAATATGGTCTCGGCGGCTGCTCCTAGTCACCAGTCTAGCTGCCACGTTCTGGATTAGTTGTAGTTTCCGGGTCACCTTCAAAAGTAGCCCCATGTAGAGCGCGTTGCAAGCGGGAGATAACTAGAGCATGCACCACTCTGGCGAGATAGTGCGGAAAGGGCTCTTGGTGATTGATTGATTGATTGATTGATTGATTGATTGATTGATTGATATTTTTATTACGGCCATTGGCCCATAGCGCACAATTTTGGCTGGGATGGCTAGGCGCTGCGTCTGCAGTCAGAGGCAGCAATGCTTTTGCAGATCCTTCCCCCCCACCCAAAGAAGCCACAGATATTATTATATGTGGTCCAACTCTGAGGGCCTTCTGGCGGTTCCCTCCCTGAGAGAAGTGAGGTTACAGGGAACCAGGCAGAGGGCCTTTTCGGTGGTGGCGCCCGCCCTGTGGAACGCCTTCCCATCAGATGTCAAGGAAATAAACAACTGTCTGACTTTTAGAAGACACCTGAAGGCAGCTCTGTTTAGGGAAGTTTTTAATGACTGGTGTTTTAATGAATTTTAAATCTTTTGTTGGAAGCCTCCCAGAGTGACTGGGGAGACCCAGTCAGATGGGCAGGGTTCAAATAAATTATTATTATTATTATTATTATTATTATTATTATTATTATTATTATTATTAAAATTTGTATACTGCCCTCCATCCGTAGATCTCAGGGTGGTTCACAACCCTGCAAGTTTAAAGAACACACACAAAATACATACAGTGGTACCCTGTGTTTCGCACGCGATCCGTATTGAAAACAATAACCAAACCGATACCTGCCCTCCTCCCGCCGTCCGCTTCAAACTTAGGGCCGAAAGCTTCAGCAAAAGGTTTTTCCTGGTGCCTTAAGCTAGACTAGAGAGCCCCAGGCGAGCCTCCCTGGGGGAAGAGCATTCCACAAACGGGGAGCCACCGTTGAAAAGGCCCTGCTCTCGTGCTGCCAGCCACTGGATCTCCCATGGAGGGGCTCGGGGGGGGGGGGGAGGGCCTCAGAGGATAATAATCGCAGGGTCTGGGCTGGTTCTTATGGGGTCTTTGAGGGTTTCCTGAGCTACATAAGGCTTTATAGGTAAAAATCAAAATTTGAATTGGGCCTCGAAACACCATAGAGGAGGCTGTGGTTCTGGGGTCATCATCTTGCTCCGACACACATGCACACGATTATACTTCTTGTTACTGAAAGAGAAAGGGGCTAAACCTCTACACGGGTCAAATCCATTCGTTGATTAAAGGGGGAAAGCAAATTGACAACTTCTCCTGCTGCAGCTACCAGTTTAGTGGCCCAGGGCGCCACCTAGTGGTTACGAAAGCGCTTACTCTTAATCCCTCTTGTCGGTTAGTTCGGTAGATTAATAAACTAAAGCTCTGGATCAGGGATGGTTGTCCTGACCAACGGCTGACTTGACCCATGGCCAGTAACTCTTGCGGCTGAGTGTCAAAATAGACGTCGTTAAAAGTGAACACGGCCCTTTTTAAAAAAGGAAATATTGGGTAGGGGTCATGAAAACCTTTTGGCAATATAGCAATAAGACTAGGGAATGATCATATATATATATATATTGATTGATTGATTGATCAATAGATATAGATACAGAAATATTTGAGGGGACTTGAGGGCCGCAATTTACTTTGGCTTCATGGCATCAGGCAGCTCATAAAGGTAAAGGGACCCCTGACCATTAGGTCCAGTCGTGTCCGACTCTGGGGTTGCGGCGCTCATCTCGCTTTACTGGCCGAGGGAGCTGGCGTACAGCTTCCGGGTCATGTGGCCAGCATGACAAAACCGCTTCTGGCGAACCAGAGCAGCGCAAGTAAACGCCGTTTACCTTCCCGCCAGAGGGGTACCTATTTATCTACTTGCACTTTGACGTGCTTTCAAACTGCTAGGTGGGCAGGAGCTGGGACCGAGCAACAGGAGCTCACCCCGTCGCGGGGATTCGAACCGCCGACCTTCTGATCGGCAAGCCGTAGGCTCTGTGGTTTAACCCACAGTGCCACCCGCATCTCAGTATAAGCCTCAATTAAATTGGAGAAGTTTCCTGTTTTAAAAACGAGTTTTGACGGATCTTAGGAGCCACAGAAGACCTCTTGGGGTCTAGATGCCATGGCGTAAGACCCCCGTTCCTTTTGTTTTAGAACTGTGAATTAAGGGCACGGTTTTCGGTGCTGCTTTGCTCCTGGTGTTACTGTATGAGAAGTAATAATAATAATATTTATTTATTTATTTATTTATTTATTTATTTATACCTCACCCATCCGGTTGGCTTTCCCCAGCCACTCTGGGCAGCTCCCAACAGATTAAAAACAGAATAAAACATCAAACATTAAAAACTTCCCTGAAGAGGGCTGCCTTCAGATGTCTTCTAAAAGTCAGATAATTGCTTATTTTCTTGACATCGGAAGGGAGGGCGTTCCACAGGGCAGGTGCCACCACCGAGAAGGCCCTCTGCCTGGTTCCCTGTAGCCTCATTTCTCGCAGGGAGGGATCCGCCAGAAGGCCCTCGGAGCTGGACCTCAGTGTCCAGGCTGAACGATGGAGGTGGAAATGCTCCTTCAGGTAACTGGACCGAGGCCATTTAGGGCTTTCAAGGTCAGCACCAACACTTTGAATTGTGCCCAAAAACGTACTGGGAGCCAGTGTAGATCTTTCAGGACCAGTGCTATGTGGTCTTGGCGGCCACTCACCAGTCACCAGTCTAGCTGCCGCATTCTGGATTAGTTGCAGTTTCCGAGTCACCTTCAAAGGTAGCCCCACAGAGAGCGCATTGCAGTAGTCCAAGCGGGAGATAACCAGGGCATGCCCCACTCTGGAGAGACAGTCTGCGGGCAGGGAGGGTCTCATCCTGCGTACCAGATGGAGCTGGTAGACAGCTGCCCTGGGCGCAGAAGAAGGCTTTTTGTTTTAACTGCCAGGTTGTTAAAGTTCCCTTATGCTTGCAGGGGCCAGGTAGCCAAATCCAGATGAGGATTGTAGTGGAAACATTTAGAAGCCACCAGGGGGATGAAGGATGCTCTCTGATGACAGAGTTTTATGCATTTTTATTTTTTGGCCTATTTATGTTATTACGCCCCCTTTGTACGTGTTTATATCGCTGCCATGCTTCCATTATCATATCTGTTGCCTTGCGTCGCCGAGAGAACCGGCTTCATTCCTGCTACGTAATAAATGTCTCAAACGTATCTGAAACCAGAACTCTGCACCCCCACATTGAGAGAGAGAAACTATTATTTTTAATTATTGCGTCAAGAGCCAACTGCATCCTTGTCTCCTCTTTTTCCCTCTTCCAGTCTCCGGACGAATACTATCTAATCTGGATAACCGCCGACCTCGTTTCGTTCGTCGTAATCGTAGGAGTTTTTATATTCCAGAAGTAAGTAGCTGCCGGCAGTGGTTTTGCAGAGATAATTCTTCGCCCCCCGCAAACAAACAACAACAACAACAAACCCATGTCTGAAAAGGCAACTTTAAGGGCAGTGGAATCTTTTCAACAACCCTTTAGAAGTTGGCCCAGTTCCTACAATACAGGAGCAATGTGGCTGGTGCTCCTTGGAGGTGCCACCCTGTGCCACCCTAGTCCTGTAAGCAGATCGAGAGTTCAGGGGTTGACTGGGGAGGGACCGCATCCGTGTTGAGACGTCGTCGCAGGGAGAAATTCCCAGGGCCTTTTCTCCTCCTGCTCAATTCTTACATCTCCAGGTTGGTAGGGTAGAGAGGCACAAAGGAAGTGGGCACCACGCCACATCTGTAACCAAGACGCCACCCGAAAATGTCGAGGGAGGGAGGTGGCATGCACCACCTCTGAGATGTTTTGCTTGAAAAGGCCCTCATTTCTGAATCTCCCCCACATGTAGAAAGCTAGCACGCCAGGCTTCTCAGCCCACTCCCTCTTCCCTGACACACCAGTTTTCTACATGCAGGGATTTTAGTTGTTATTATTTCACGTGCTATCTGCATCGTGCCACACCTTCATTGCTGAGGTGATCCAGCAGGAGCGAAACCACGTGCCTCTCTAAATCAATCTTTTGGGATGGGCCGTCCTGGGCTCTGGAGTGAGATTTAGACGGAGGCCAAGGTATCCCCCAAATTAGTTGTAGTGAGTTCACGGCTGAGCGAGGGGGTCATGAATAACACAGGATTATTTAGCATGATGCCTGGCACTCTGTTGTATCCCTACGTAATTCTTGGGGCCTGGGACGTACAGCAAGCCTGTAAAAGATGCCACGTTGAAGCAGGGGCGTTCCTAGCCCCTTGGCTGCCCGGGGCGGGAAGCCAAGAGGCACCCCTGGGGGGCAGGGGCATCGCGGCGCGTGCGTGCGTCATGACGTCATGACGCACGCACGCGCAGCGACGCCCTGCCCCCAGGGTATGCCGGGCGGCCGCTTCGGGAGCCTCGGCGGGCTGCAAAGAGCCCCGAAGCCGCTGCCGTAGCACAAAGGGGTGCCAGGCTGCGGCTTCAGGGCTCTTTGCAGCCCGCCGAGGCTCCCGAAGCGGCGGCCCGGCATACCCCGAGGGCGGGGCATCGCTGCGTGTGCGTCATGACGCACGCACCCTCGGCGACGCCCCACCCTCGGGGATGCTGGGCCGCCGCTTCGGGAGCCTCATCCATGCAGCACTGCTGCTCCCGGGGTGACGGAGGGAGCGGCGGCGCGTGGGAGTGGTGGGAGGGGCCGCCGCTTGTCACCCCACGCACCGCCGCTCCCTCCGTCACCCCGGGAGCAGCAGCACCGCACACACCCGCCTAGGGGCAGCACGAGGGGCGGACCGCCCCCACCCTACGACGCCCCTGCGTTGAAGTCCCGGGCATGTAGTCAGGAGAACTCAGAGGCGAGAAAATACAATGCCAGGATGAGGGCTCTGGTCAGCTGCTGGTTTACTTGGAGGTAGACTTTAGAAAGGCTCTAAAGAACAGTACCTCAATCCGGGCACCTTAAAATAACCCACTGCCAGGGTTTGTTTGTTTGTTTTTGCTGCAAATTAAGCTTTCTCCACTTCCACAGCAGTGGGGCGGATTTGGCCCGGCGGGTTTCTAGCTGCTAATCCTTAGCCTGAAAATCCAGCGTAGAAGTAACATCACTAGAGAAACAAAGATTCACAGAATTTTTTAAAAAAATCCTTCCAATAGCACCTTAGAGACCAACTAAGTTTGTTATTGGTATGAGCTTTTGTGTGCATGCACGAAACTTAGTTGTTCTCTAAGGTGCTACTGGAAGCGATTTTTTAAAAAAAATTGTTTCAACTATGGCAGACCAACACGGCTACCTACCTGTAACTAAAGATTCACAGAGTGAGGGCAAGGAGGAAAGATAGGCAAAATTTGTAGATGCTTCAAAAGAAGAGAGGGCAGCCATTCTTCCACCTTCCCATCTAGCTGTTCCAGGCGAATTCCAAGAGAGGATCCGAGGGCAGTTTGCGGCCGAGGGAGCTGACTAGAATCCTCTCCCACAACCCTTCTTCTCGAGCAAAGTTTGGGCAAGCAATATTCACGCAGGGTGCCCTAGTTCAGGGGTGGGGAAGGGCCCCCCGGGTGTTTTTTGGACCCCAAGCTGGCAACGCGGTCAGTCGGAGTACAGCAACATCTGAAGGGACGCAGGTATCCAACACACTTGTCACCTGGGGTTGGGGTAGAAAGTCTTCTCCCAACTTTTTGCAGCTAGTTGGATGAGAGGGGATTGGCCCCCCCGAGACCCAATGGTACGGATTCTGAGTCTTCCACATCAGCAGTTAAATCTCTTTTGTCCTGACTCTGCATTGGTAGCCTTGCTCCCCGGGGAGGAATGATGGACTCGAAGGAGGTGTCTCCTGCCTCCATGGTTTATTTTCTTGCTGCTCTGACCTTTTTGCATGTTCCTCCTCTCTCTCTCTCTCTCTTTCTCTCTCTCTCTTTCTCTCTCGCTCTCTCTGCTGCTGCATTCTGGCATCTTTACAGCTATCACATAATCAGGTAATTTCTGATGCCTTCTTCCTCATCCCACCTTTCGTCTGTTTCCTTCCTTCCTTCCTTCCTTCCTTCCTTCCTTCCTTCTTTCCTTCCTTCCCACCTCCCTCCCCCCCCCCCAAAGCACCACTGCAAAATTGGGTTAAAATGTAGGGTCGTTTCCAGAAGACCGTTGAAAACCCTCTAGAAGTTAAAAGTAAAAAAAGAAAGAAAGAAAGCTCACGAAACGTACTTGGCGGGGATTTTTCCGCACGCAGAACTGGGATCTGAGTGCATCCGGCAGCTTCGGTTTGCAAAACTCCCAAGCGTCCCTTACGATGGCAACCCCTGAAATGTGTCCCATTTGTTTATTTAATGCATGTATAAAAAAATAATAGAATCATAGAGTGGGAAGGGACCCCTGGGGGTCATCTAGTCCAACCCCCTGAAATGCAGGAATCTCGACGAAAGCATCCATGGCAGGGGGCCATCCAACCTCTGCTTACAAACCTGCAAGGAAGGGAGAGTCCGCCACCGTTTCCGAGGGAGGCCGTATATTCCACCTTTTCCCCCCACGGATCTCAAGGTGGTTCCCCCCCCCAGCCTCCTCATTTAATCCCAACAACGGCCCTGTGAGGTAGGTTAGGCTGAGAGGCAGCGACTGGCCCAAGGTCGCACCCAGCGAGCTTCCTCCTGGCCGAGTGGGGATTCGAACTCATGTCTCTCCTCTGTTCTGCCTCTTCAGTTGGAGGCAGCAACGCTTCTGAATCCCAGTTGCCGGAAACCGCAGGAGGGGAGAGTCGCTCATGTGTTCGAATCCAGCCTGCAGGGTTTCCTACAGTCACCTGGCTGGCAACTGAGAACAGGACTAAACTGGCCATTGGCCAGATCCAGCAAGCTCTACTCAGCTTCTTACTCACCAAGCCTTTACACACAAAACCACATTGAAAACTGGCTGTACAGATTGGCCTTGTAACTCAGCCTCCTCCATCTGCACCGCCGGCCGTCAGGCATGATGGGAGTTGTAGTCCAAAAATCTGGAAAGGCACCAGAGGCTTGCTTTAACCCCTCGTGTGCCTGAACCGTGAGCAGCCAAGATTTTTCCTCTCGGCCACATGCTGTTGAAATGGAGGCTGCCCCCATGTCCGCAACCCATTCTCATTTTTTTTCAATTGGCCCCCAAGGTCATTTTTCTTCTCTTCTGGTAAGCATTTGAAACCTGCCCCCCCACCCCATTTTTGCAGCCAAGCCCCGATTCCTCGTTTTCGTTGTATACCCAAGCGTTCCACCTCCACACATTATCTTCCAGCAACGTTTGGTTGTGTCACGGAGAACCATTCTCATCGGTCTGTCTCTGCCTTTCCCATTTTTTTTTTAAAAAACAAAAGATTTCTTTTCTTAAGATATAGTTTCTGTGCATTATCAGTGTTTCCATGCAATAACCGAAGCGGTCGTAGGCGTGAGCGGGATTCAAATCCGCTCCCTCGGCTTTCCTCCGCTCTGCATTCTGTATTGGAAGACAGCCTGAAAGCGATGTGTAGATCCGCCATGTGGGATCTTGCTTCGGGGCGCAAGGGGGAAGGTTGCAGGTTCCACTTGATCCATGTTGTGCATGTATTATCTCGAGATGGGTTCTGAACTTTCTGGGGTTCCCCCCCCACTTCTCCCCCCTTTTTTCTGCAAGGAACAGCTTTTCCATGTGCTGAAGGCGCACAGCGAGTGTGCGGCATTATTTTTAGTTTGTAAAATTATGCTTGGCTTGGAGAAAACAGATAGAGGAAGCTTTCCTCCCTCTCTCGAACTCGTGGCCCTCCGGCAAAGCTGAGCATTCTGGAAACGGGTGAAAGAAAGCGCACCTTCCTGCAGCGGAGATTTAAAAACTGTGGGACTCACTTCCACAGGAGGAATCAGTAGCGAACAACCCAGATGGATTTAAAAAGGATTAGCTGAATTCACAGAGGAGAGGGCTATCGGTGGCTGTGATGAGATGCTGCGCTCTGTCAGAGGTGGTAATGCGCCAGAATCTCAGCTGCTGGAAACCGCAGGCCGTAAAAAAACCCTCAAAGCAAACCTCAAAGTGGTTGCGAGAAGATAAAGCCATAATATCGAGAAAATGGCACAGCCCTGCTGTTAATACTGAATCGGATTAAAATCACCCTGGCTTCCCAAGAATCTGGTTGGGCTTGTCCGAACAAAAATGTTTTTAGCAGGTGACGAAAAGAGTGCAGAGAAGGTGCCTGCTTGATATCAATAGGCAGGGAGTTCCAAAGTTTAGTTCCTGCCACACTAAATGGTTGAGATCTCACCAGTGCAGAACAGGTATTTTGTGGCGCCTGCAGTAGTGCCAATTCTGCCGTGGTGTAAAGGTAGAGGACCCCCGGACGGTCAAGTCCAGTCAAAGGCGACTATGGGGTTGCGGCGCTCATCTTGCTTTCAGGCCGAGGGAGCCGGCGTTTGTCCACAGGCAGCTTTCCGGGTCATGTGGCCAGCAGGACTAAACTGCTTCTTGCGCAACGGAAACCAGAGCGCAGGGAAACGCCATTTACCTTCCCGTCGCAGTGGTACCTATTTATCTACTTGCACTGGTGTGCTTTTGAACTGCTAGGTTGGCAGGAGCTGGGACAGAGCAACGGGAGCTCGGCCCTTCGCGGGGATTCGAACCACTGACCGCCCGATCGGCAAGCCCAAGAGGCTCAGTGCTTTAGACCACAGCGCCACCCGCCTCCCATAAGGCAATCTCGTTGGTGGGGAGAGTTGTTTTCGCGCTCGAATCCTGCTCCCCGGTTTCCCCAGACATCTGGTCGGCCACTGGGAGAAGAGAGTGCAAATCTCTTCTTCTTTGGCCGGGAACAGCAGCGGTCGCAGGACCAGGGAGCTAGGAGAAGCGTTTTGGCTGTCATCCTCCTCCGTCACTCATCCCGGCTGCTTCCGCACACGTCCCGTGCTTTTATCAGCTCAGCACCCCCTCCTCCTTTCCTGACCCTCTCTCTTTCCTCCCCTTTTACGAAGAGCAACTCGCTTTGGCTTTTCGAGGGGCGCATTTGGCGCAGGAGGGGTGGGGGTGGGAAAATTGGCGTCTTTGCACAAGCAAGCCGGCGCACCGCGGCAATGGTTTGGGGTGGCGGGTAGGGGAGAGGGCGTGTGTATTTGGCCTAACCCCAAAATTGCTTGCGGGCTTCTCATCCTAGAAGCACCGCTGCCCATTCTCCCAGCAAGAGGGCCTTTTGGTTCAAGGGTCTCCTTGGGGTGGGGATAGCAGCAGGGGGCTGGGTACACATGGAGCAGAATGCAGACTCCCTTATTTTTTTATTGATTTGGCAGCAGACCTGATGTTAGCACACAGGCCTGTCAAAATCGCATCCATTTTGGTGGTCCTGGGTGGGTTATTTAAATGACCACTGGGAGGTGCAACGGAGACGAAATTTGGGTGGTGTGTGGCTGCTTTGTTTGTGGTTTTGGTGTTCGTACTTAATCTTACATATGTATTTGATCGTGTGTGTTTGTGTGTGTGTGTATAATGGAGGCACTTTCAAAAACTGCAGATGACAAACACAAGCTTAAGTGAGGCTCCCCCTTTATATGTGTGTAATTTTATTTTATTAGAATCATAGAATCATAGAGTTGGAAGAGACCAACTCTAAATCAAATCAATTAATTTGATTTAACACACACACACACAAACAATCTGATTGATTAATCAATCAATCACTCAGGGGCACCTTTTTTAGATGGCTGTAAAGGTAAAGGGACCCCTGACCGTTAGGTCCAGTCGCAGACAACTCTGGGGTTGCGACACTCATCTCGCTTTACTGGCCAAGGCAGCCGGCCATTGTCCACAGACAGCTCCCGGGTCATGTGGCCAGCATGACTAAGCCGCTTCTGGCGAACCAGAGCAGCGCACGGAAACACCGTTCACCTTCCTGCCGGAGCGGTACCTATTTATCTACTTGCACTTTGACGTCCTTTCGAACTGCTAGGTGGGCAGGAGCTGGGACCGAGCAACGGGAGCTCACCCCGTCACGGGGATTCGAACCGCCGACCTTCTGATCGGCAAGCCCTAGGTTCTGTGGTTTAGACCACAGCACCACCCACTTAATTTTAAATAAATGAATCGTTTTTTAAACATCACAGATCCAGCCCAAGGTTTTGCAAAGTCGCTGCCTTAAGTGGGAATGTGAGAAGCCCAGGGCTCTTACACCTTGTGTCAGACTCAAAAGATTGGTAACTGGAAAATTCAGACTCATACCGACTCCTGTTTCCCTTGGTCGGATTAAGTTGCCTGTGCCTGTTTTGCTTACCATCACCCCTCCCAGTAGATCTGAGATCGAATCCTGCTCGGCGCACCTTTTTATTTTTTTATTTTTTTTGTTTTGCTGGAGGGGGGCGTGTTGTTGGTCATTGAGCAGCTCCCTCCATTTGCAATACTTTTGCTAACCTCCGGTCCTTTCTCATATTTCCATTGGAAGCATGCTGCGGCCCCTCCCACTAACTCTCCCCCCCCCTCCAATTTGAGAGGAGCCCAGCCGCTGAATCTCTGCTCGGCTCAGCAGAAAAAGGCCCATTCTCATGTTGCCACCCTCCGTACCCCTCGTGTAGGGGCCACATGAAGAAGGACCCCAAAGGATGACCTCGGGGTCTGGGTCAGTTCCTATGCAGAGAGACAGTCCTTGAGGCATGGCAGTCCTGCGCTCTTTAACGGGCGGGAGTTCATCAGTTTTACTGGATCAGTTAAACTAAATAGCTTTAATTGGTTTTTCAATAATTGTGCCATTAATGGTTGCTGTTTTCGATTTCATTGAGTTATTATCTTAGTTATATTGCATTATTATTTATCAGTTCCCTGCTTGTGGAACCCAGGGAGATTCGCCTGGTGCCTTCATTATATATTTTTTAGGCGCCAGGCGAAAACGTTCCTCTTCAACCAGGCCTTGGGCTGATTCGTATTCTGTAGCCTTTTAAACGTGTCTGTGGGAAGGTGGGGGAGGCCGTTGTCTTTCTGTTTTGTTTTATGATTATCTACTTGTTTTTATTCTGTGTTTTATTCTGTGAGCCGCCCTGAGACCGTCAGGTCGGCTTGCAGAGTTTCAAAACAGAAGGAAATGAGTTCTCTGTCGCTGAGCTAGGAATCCTTTCCTCGTGAGCTAAGAGCCTGTGGATTGTGGGCTCCTTACCTGGAAACCTGGTCGGGCGCATGGAAAAGTTCGGTTCCTGACGTTCTCCTTGCCCATTTCAGGTGGCGAATGGGCAGCATCCACACCTACAACCCCGAGCAGATCATGCTCAGCGCCGCTGTCCGCAGGTCCAGCCGGGATGTCAACATCATGAAGGAGAAACTCATCTTCTCAGGTGAGGCTGGATTTCACGCGGCTATAACTTGATCTGCAGCAGAGAAGTAACTTCTTGTGGGGTTGTCTTGCTCTTCTTTGGGTCTTAAATTGACAAAGGACAGCTGGACATATAAAGGGCCCCATTACCTTCAGTAGCTGAGGGCCTCATCGAACCTAAATCCAGCCCTGCAACTCCTGCAGCCAAGCTGGTGCCAAACTTCTTGCTCTGCTTTCCTTTGGACCACATCAGCGAGGCTGAGGGGGGTGGTATTGTCGTCTGGGCAGCCCAAGACCTCCAGACACACTGCCCAGGCTCATACCCCAGGGAAGTCACTTCGGTGCTGCTAATGCAGTGGTTAGACTTCACCCCCGGAGGCACACTCCATTGTCTCTTGGGACAGACAGAGGCCAGCATCAACAGCACTCCACCCTTTTACTCCAAGGTGGTGTACCTCGTTCTCCCCCGTCTCATTTGATCCCCGCAACGACCCTGCGAGGCAGTGACTGGCCCAAGGTCGCCCAGTGAGCTGCACGGCCGTAGGGGGATTTGAACCCTGGTCTCCCTGGTCCTAGCCTGACACTCTAACCCAGGGGTCCCCAAACTAAGGCCCGGGGGACGAATGCGGCCCAATCGCCTTCTAAATGCAGCCCGCAGACAGTCTGGGAATCAGCGTGTTTTTACATGAGTAGAATGTGTCCTTTTATTTAAAATGCATCTCTGGGTTATTTGTGGGGCCTGCCTGGTGTTTTTACATGAGTAGAATGTGTCCTTTTATTTAAAATGCATCTCTGGGTTATTTGTGGGGCCTGCCTGGTGTTTTCACATGAGTAGAATGTGTCCTTTTATTTAAAATACATCTCTGGGTTATTTGTGGGGCACAGGAATTCATTCATTTCCCCCCCCCCAAATATAGCCCAGCCCCCCACAAGGTCTGAGGGACAGTTGAGGCCCCCTGCTGAAAAAGTTTGCTGACCCCCCCTGCTCTAACCACTACACCGCAGCATCTATTAAGACCCTCCCCCCTCCGCCTTCTAACACCCCGCACTTCAATGGTCTCTCTTTCCTCCTCAGAAATCAACAGCGGCCTCGAGACGACGGACGAGCTTTCGCTGTGCTCGGAGAACGGCTACGCCAATGAGGTCGTCACCCCGCTGGACCACCGAGAAGTGAAGCTTCGTATCAACTGAGGGGGCAGCGGAGAAGCGGCTGGGGGACTCCGGAACCTCCCCGCGCTTCCTTGGTCCTTGTGTGGACTGCCTGGGACTATTAATGCAACGGACTTCGTGAGGGTGGCCTGGTGCCTCTCTGGAAACTGAAGCTGGACTGGGTTTCTTTGGGGTTTTTTTTGTTGTTGTTGTAAATATCCCCCCTTTTTTGTGACCCCTTTTCTTGCCCATCACGGGATTGGGGGGGCGGGGGGGGGCAGGATCAGGCATGTTTGCGAGGAGCGATCTGGCGATGGGACCCACCTGGCTGGGCCGCCCATTAGACTAGAAGATAGCCTTCAAAGGTGTCGCCGGACTACAAGTCCCATCACCCAGGACCATGCATGGCTACAGCTGATGGGAGTTGTAGTCCAACACCATGCAGGGTCATGTGACGGAAGGAACCCCGCTGTCTTTCTCTCCTCTCCTTGGTGCAGCGATTGTTAGCTGAACTTATTTAAAGATGTATGTTGTGACGCCTTTGCGAAGCGTGGTTATTATCCATATTTTTTTATGGATTTGAAATCTTCTGCCCATCTAGACAACATTCCAAGGACGCGTTGCAGGTGGGCAAAGGTGCTTGGGGTGAGAAGCAGGGCTTGTGAGGGGCGCTGGGGGGGCCACATAGAGAGCCCTGGAGGGCCAATATCAATGCGTTTGAGGTTTCCCAATCCTGATTTGCAGGTAGGTTGCTGTGCAGAGCAAGAAAAGCTGCAAGCACGAAGAAGGGAGACATTAGCTGGAAATATTTTACAAGCCTGAACATGGAACGGCTTTGATCTTCCTGCTTTCTCAGTGGAGGCAAGAGGGAGAAGTGTGCATGGCAAAAAGCAGTTGTGGGGTGAACAGTGGGTGGCCCCACTGAAGGCTGTGCTGAGAATAAAGGCTGCAAGCAGTACATCTATATATATATAAATGTTCCCATTGTGTGCACGGTGGACACCGATGTTCTCCGTAACCGCTGGAGCAAAGCGCATCAAATTAGTACAAAGTGTAACATGACCATCAAGGAAGGATCTGGCATCATAAAAATTAAAAAAACCACACCTGTCATGCCTTAAATATAGAATAAAGGCAAAAAAAAAATTGGCGCACGCATTAGACATCACCAGAAAAACAGCGCCCTCTAGCGACGGCTATACTGGTACTGCAGGTACAAAAACTAGACCTTGGCTCCACAATTTGATGTCATACCTGGTACTGCAGCTAATACAGCTTCCCCCTGGCAGAGCTCCGTCGGCCATTTGCAATATCACAAACTGGTAATTGAAAAGGGGGGGGGCGAAAATAGGGTAATTGAAAATGGGGGGTGCCGCAAAGAGGATAATTGAAAACGGGGGCGAAAATAGGGTAATTGAAAACGGGGGGTGCTAAAAAGAGGGTAATTGAAAAGGGGGGCCAAAAAGAGGGTAATTGAAAAGGGGGGCCAAAAAGAGGGTAATTGAAAAGGGGGGCCAAAAGAGGGTAATTGAAAACGGGGAGGTGCCGCAAACTAAATCAATACAATCATTTAAAAAAACCCACAGCAACGCACGGCCGGGTCAGCTAGTCCCACATATAGGAGCAAATCTCTGTTCCTGGATCTCTCTCTAGGGAGACCGAGTCAAGATGCAATGCAAGGCTGATGCATTGTTTCTTAAAACAGGGGGGGTTCTCCAGATGTTTGCTGGACTTACAAACCCCAGCAGATTTATTTTCATTCCCCAAGGTTTATGTACCGCTAGATTCTCATAAAACATCAAAATGGTTTCCAGAAGCAAAAAAAAGAGGGACAGAATGACCGGTTAAAAACAGCTCTTTAAAACAGTCCGCAAATAAATAAATTCAGCACACCGGGTTAAAACACCTATCGACATTTTACATGTCTTGCTAGGCTTTCCTAAACAAAAAAATGTTTTCAGTGGGGTGTCAAAAGGAGTGCAGTGGTACCTTGGTTCTCAATCCGTTCCGGAAGTCCGTTCCAAAACCAAAGCGTTCCAAAACTGAGGCACGCTTTCCCATAGAAAGTAATGCAAAATGGATTAATCAGTTCCAGACTTTTAAAAACAACCCCTAAAACAGCAATTTAACATGAATTTTACTATCTAACGAGACCATTGATCCATAAAAATGAAAGCGATAAACAATGTACTGCAGTCACACAATCAATCCATCAGTAGCTGAACTGGGTTCACAAAAACAAAACAAAAAGAGCCGCGAAAACAAAAACGCAAAATGAATAGCAAAAACAGACAGACCTCGGCGTAACACTCAAAACAGAAGTATAACACTCAAAACGGAGCACTTCGGCTTCCGAAAAATAGTTTGCAAACCGGAACACTTACTTCCGGGTTTGCAGTGTTTGGGTTCCAAGTTGTTTGAGTACCAAGGCGTTTGAGAACCAAGGTGCCACTGTACATTGAACGTACTGATGTTAACAGGCAGGGAGTTCCAAGTGCGAGTCCTGCCATACTAAAATATTGATTTCTTACAAGAATGAAATATTATTTGGCATCTTTAATGGTGTAAGTTCTGCAGATTGAATGTGCACATACAGGTAAGGAGATCCTACGAGGAAACGGGTTCCAAGCTGTTCAAGGCGTTAGTCCAGGCGTAGGCAAACCCGGCCCTCCAGCTGTTTTGGGACTATCCCATCATCCCTAGCTAACAGGACCAGCAGTCAGGGATGATGGGAGTTGTAGTCCCAAAACATCTGGAGGGCAGAGTTTGCCTATGCCTTGAACTTGGCTCAAGAAATGCAGGTCTCTGAACAGAGATGTTATATGCAGACAGGGGAACCTCAGCCCTCCGCCTTGTCAGCAATTATGCTGCAGCATTCTGCAGTAACTGCAGCTTCTGGATCAAGCTCAAGGAAGCCGCACATCAAGTGCATTGTAGTATTCTCGAACCAATGAATTCAAATTGCCAGAAAGATTCCGACTGAATGTTAGGAGTAACTTTCTGGCGGTGAAATCTGTTTGGCGGTCTCCCACGGAAGGTGGTGGACTCGCCTTCCTTAGAGGATTTCAAGCAGAGGTTGGGTGGGCCATCTGTCAGGAATTATTGAGCTGTGATTCCTGCATTGCACGGGGTTGGAATAGATGACCCCCCGGGGTCCCTTCCTATTCTGCAATGCTATGATTGTGCGATTCCAACCTTGAAGTAACCAATGCACAAACTGCTGTGTCCAAGCTCCCGTCGATCCAGAAACCCGTCTTGGGAGGGGAATGATTTTTATTGAATCTGCACGAAATCAAAATGCATATGGTAATGGGGACTAGCTCAGCAAATGTACATTGTACACATAGAACTGCGCTCTACGTGGGGCTACCATTGAAGGTAGCTAGACTCGTGACTGGGAGCGGCCGCTGAGACCACATAACACCGGTCCTGAAAGACCTACATTGGCTCCCAGTACATTTCCGGGCACAATTCAAAGTGTTGGTGCTGACCTTTAAAGCCCTAAACTGCCTTGGTCCAGTATATCTGAAGGAGCGTCTCCACCCCCATCATCCACCCCAGACACTCAGATCCAGCTCTGAGGGCCTTCTGGCGGTTCCCTCCCTGCGAGAAGCTAAGTTACAGGGAACCAGGCGGAGGGCCTTCTCGGTAGTGGCACCTGCCCTACGGAACGCCCTCCCACTGGATGTCAAAGAGAAAAACAGCTACCAGACTTCTAGAAGACGCCTGAAGGCAGCCCTGTTTAGGGAAGCTTTTAAAATTTGATGAATCGTTGTATTTTAATATTCTGCTGGAAGCTGCCTAGAGTGGCTGGGGAAACCGAGCCTGATGGGCGGGGTATAAATAAATTATTATTATTATTATTATTATTATTATTATTATTACACGCACGTCTCGCTACCCGAACCCAATACGTTCTCAGGAAATGGTTCGTTGGGTGAGCTTTTGCACAACGAGTCAACGATCTCCATTGATCCCTATTGGGAAATCTCTACAATGTGTTCCTAACTACGGAATTTTGACCCCAAAATGTCAACAACAGCAACATAGAATTGTAGAGCTGGAAGAAGCAGGAGGTTTTGCAAAAAGGGTTTGCAAAGGGCAAATATGGAATGCAAAGTGCTCACTTCTTGTAAGGATTACAGTCCTAGCCATGCGCTCAACAGACACACAGAGAACACAGGAATCTGCATGGCTAAGGATGCAGGGCAAGCCTGCTGGGTCAGCCCAGCGGCCCAGCTCAGCATTGCCTACACTAACTGCCAGCATCTCTTCACGGCTGCCGAAAAGGAGCCTTCCCTGGAGATGCCGGCATTGAACCTGGCGCCTTCTACTTAGCTCATTCGGAAGAGCACGAGACTCTGAGCCCCAGGGTCGTGAGTTCGAGCCCCACATTGAGCAAAAGATCCAGGCATTGCAGAGGGTTGGGCCAGATGACCCTCGGGGTCCCTCCCATCTCCGTGACACTATGATTCCCTACATGCAAAATTGATGTTCTACCACCAAGCTGAGACCCTTTCCCGTATTAGTGCCAGCTATTCTAGAACGGCTATAAAGCTGAGCGTCGTCTGCAGGGTCTCGGGTTCAAATCCCCGCTTAGCTTTCCCTAAGTGGCTCAGGGAGGTGGACCAGGGGCTGCAGATATCGGGAACCCTGTGTCACCGGAGCCACTAGGCAGCAGCAGGCTTATGCTGAAACTTCTCCTTTTCCGTGCAAATTTGCCATGCTCTTGCTCAAATGATGCTCTTCCTCTGGGCCACAACCGTGTTTCCAGATGGGCCGCTGACTCTTAAGCTCTCCCCTGGGTGAACTCTCCCTCTGCATCCTCACACCCTCCCTTCTGCAGAGGCGACAGGGAGATCCCCCCTGCCTGAGCCCTCACTTGGCAGCTGCAGCTAATGCCAAGCAGATCCTCGGGGCGGATCATAATTGCCAGGAACAAAGCCGAACCCACTCGTCTGTTGCTTTGTGGCTTGGAGGGCTGGAGGGTTTTCATTTGTCTTGGGCAAGCGCAAAAGCAAAGGGAGTGTCCTATTTTATTTTTCGTTTTATTTTTGCCGGCCAGTTTACATCAGTCAAGGGGTGCAAGAACCAAGCCGCGATGCTCTTTGGTCCAAAGCCTTTGGAGGAACATACACCTGAGCCATTATCCTTCCATTCCAGGTGACGGAGCTCCACCAGACAGGTGAGAAAGACCTTCCCAAACAAAGGGGACGGTGCCTATAAGCAAAGAGATCGGGCGAGGGAGGGGGTGTAGGAATCTGAGTGTTGTCTGCACTGACGGACAGCAGCTGCCTGGGGTTTCAGGCAAGGGGTTCTCCCAGCCCTACCTGGGGATTGGAGGGGGCGCAAAGCAGACACTCTACCCCCGAGATGTGGTCTTTTCCCATATTGGATCAAGCTGCTCCACTGGGGTGGGTATATAGCTGAATGTCATCTGCAAGGTCTTGAGTTCGAATCCCCACTTCGCCTTTCCTAGGAAGTTTTAAGGCAACCTGCTGGGTCTGAGCTGCAGAGGTGAAATGGGAGCTACCCAAGGAATGCTTTCTTGAGCTCCTGGGGTCAAGGGTAGGATACTAAAGCCTGGGCTAAAATATATTTCAATTTCTATTAATTTTATTATTACATTTATACAGACTATTTTACTCTTTGGTGTAGGTTTTTTGTCGTTCACCGAATCTACTCTCTGGCAGGTTTTACCTGTCTGGCAGAGTGTCTCTCACCTCTTTTCCTAGGAAACCGTGTTGTGTGCCTTGACACTTTGCAGTTCCCAAATGATTTAACGTTTTCAGAAGCAAGACACGCAATGGTGAACGTGCAGGCAAATTTATGTCTGAATGCAAAAGCCTACACAGGAAATGGGACAATGGCACAATGGGAAACCAAGGGTTTGAACTTTCTTTGGGGAATCATGCTTTTGTTGTTGTTCAGTCGTTCAGTCGTGTCTGACTCTTTGTGACCCCATGGACCAGAGCACGCCAGGCACCCCTATCCTTTCCTGCCTCCTGCAGTTTGGCCAAACTCATGCCAGTCGCTTCGAGAACGCTGTCCAACCATCTCATCCTCTCTCGTCCCCTTCTCCTTGTGCCCTCCATCTTTCCCAACATCAGGGTCTTTTCCAGGGAGTCTTCTCTTCTCATGAGGTGGCCAAAGTATTGGAGCCTCAACTTCAGGATCTGTCCTTCCAGTGAGCACTCAGGCCTGATTTCTTTAAGGATGGATAAGTTTGATCTTCTTGCAGTCCATGGGACTCTCAAGAGTCTCCTCCAGCACCATAATTCAAAAGCATCAATTCTTCGGCGATCAGCCTTCTTTATGCTCCAGCTCTCACTTCCATACATTACTACTAGGAAAACCATAGTTTTAACTATACGGACCTTTGTCGGCAAGGTGATGTCTCTGCTTTTTAAGGTTTGTCATTGCTTTCCTCCCAAGAAACAGGCGTCTTTTAATTTCATGACTGCTGTCACCATCTGCAGTGATCATGGAGCCCAAGAAAGTGAAATCTCTCACTTCCTCCATTTCTTCCCCTTCTATTTGCCAGGAGGTGATGGGACCAGTGGTGAATCATGCTACTAGTCCTCAATGAAATATCCAGCTCTTCTTTTCTTTCTTAGTGTTTGAACTCAGGAGATGGAAGGTGGGGGGGGCATTCTGGATCGAGGGAAGAAAGAATGTTCTCTTGTCCATGGTATAAATTCTGCTCGGATCTCGCCAGCTATAAGGCTCATTGGAGAGCAAATGAAACAATGATAACGGGGGGGGGGGGACACGGGTGGCGCTGTGGTCTAAACCACTGAGGCTCTTGGGCTTGCCGATCAGAAGGTCGGCGGTTCGAATCCCCGTGACAGAGTGGGCTCCCGTTGTTCAGTCCCAGCTTCTGCCAAACTAGGAGTTCGAAAGCACGCCAGTTCAAGTAGATAAATAGGTACCGCTGTGGCGGGAAGGTAAACGGTGTTTCTGTGCACTCTGGCACTCGTCACAGTCCTTCGTCCGCCAGTAATGGTTTAATCCTGCTAGCCACATGACCCAGAAAGCTGTCTGTGGACAAACGCTGACTCCCTCGGCCTGAAAGCGAGGTGAGCTCCACATCCCCATAGTTGCCTTTGACTGGACTTAACCGTCCAGGGATCCTTTACCTTTTAACTTACATGTGACTGTTAGAACCATGGGTCCAACTAGGGCCAGAAAAAAGGCTTGCTTTGTAAATGATGGGCTATTGTAGGGAAAGATAGATGGAAAGCACACCAAGTTGAACTTTTGGCGAAATTTTGGCAGGAATTTGAATATAATCTGTTTGGCATTGGGCAGAGGATGATTTAAAGGTTTGCAGAGGAAAGCTCCCTCGTGCCCCTTTGGGCTCCCCTGTACTGCCAGCCATCATTCTCCCAGCCTACAAAATACCCTGGAACTACGCTATGTCACGAAGAAGCACAATTTGAGATCATAAGCAAGTTCCTAGTCCTCATGGTTTTAGAAGAAAACTTTTAGGTGGGCAATGTTTTCAAATGTTTTATCGTGTTTTTAATATTCTTTTGGGAGCCGCCCAGAGTGGCTTGGATATAAATAAATTATTATTATTATTATTATTATTATTATTATTATTATTATTATTATTATCATTATTAAATATGCATCTACATTATGTCCAAAATTCACCATTAAACTACAAACGTTACCACTCCTTCTCCTTCTCCTTCTCCTTCTTCTCCTCCTCCTCTGTCTTTCTCCTCTTCCTCCTCCTTTCTCTCTCTCTCTCTCTCTCTCTCTCTCTCTCTCTCTCTCTTTCTTTCTTTCTTCCACCCTTCACTCCCAGGTCCCGTCGAAGATCGCAGCATTAAAACACACACAATTAAAAGCAATTCAACTTTCTCATGCCCTGAATAATCGGAATGAAACAAGAGTCCCATTCCAGAACAGGCGGCGGCGACCACCCTGCCTCTCTGGGCCGAGGCAGCGAAAACCTCCACGCGAAACTCTGCAGCGGGTCTCACCACGCCGAGCAGATCCTCCAGACTCTCAACTCCTACCGGCTGGGCGGCATCTTCACCGACGTGGTGCTCGCCACGGGCGGGCAGGAGTTCCCTTGCCACCGGGCTGCCTTATCCGCCAGCAGCACCTACTTCCGGGCTCTGTTTGCCGGGGGAGCGAAGGAAGGCCGCCAAGGCACCGTCCATCTCCCCGAGGTCTCTGCTCCCGGCATGAGCCTCGTCCTGGACTACATATACGGCGGGGACATCCTCATCCAGGGAGACAACGTGGAAGGCCTGCTGGAGCTGTCCAGCTTTCTCCAGATCCCCAGGCTCAAAGACGCCTGTGTCGCCTTCTTAGAAGGACAGCTGCGTCCTCTCAACTGTCTGGGCATCCTGAAGGTTGCAAACTCCTTCTCCATCCCATCCCTGACCGAGAGGAGCAAGAGGTGCCTGCTGGAGGGCTTTGTGGAGGTCTCCCGTCACAAGGAGTTCCTGGAGCTGGGTGCCGAGGAGCTCGTGGGCTGCCTGTCGAGCGAGCGCCTGGCTGTCCGCAAGGAGGAATCGGTCTTCGAGGCGGTGCTGCGGTGGGTGCGCCACGACGTGGCTGCCAGGAAGGGGGCCCTGAAGGATTTGCTCCAGCACGTGCGGCTCCCCCTGCTCGACCCTGTTTATTTTCTAGAGAAGGTGGAGACGGACGAGCTCATCCAGGAATCCAAGGAGTGCATCCCTTTGCTGCTAGAAGCCCGCAAGTATTACGTCCAAGGCAGGGAGGCCAGCTCTCGGCGGTCTAGACCTAGAAGGTAAAAAAAAGAGAGAAAAAGTTGCTACTAGGGCTGGGCAATCTGTTGATATACCGCGCTACCTCTGGTTGCGAATGGGATCCGTTCCGAAGGCCCGTTTGCAACACGAAAAGAGCGCAACCTGAAGCACCGTATCTGCGCATGTGCCTGGTGCGATTCAGCGCTTCTGCGCATGTGCGCGCCGAAACCCAGAAGTAACCCGTTCTGGTACTTCCGGGTTCGGCACGTTCGTAATCCATAACAAACGCAACCCGCAGCGAACGCAACCAGAGGGATGACTGTATCGTCCAAAACTGGTTTCAAGTCCATATCGTGATATTGGTTTCATAATTTTATGGTTTTTCAGATTAAAATTTTACACTCACACATCCAACATAGAAACAACATTCTAAAGAATCTCCTGGACTTCCCTCCTCCCCCCAGTGGGTCCTATCGTTAATCATTTCCTCCTGCATTTTTTATAATAATCCAAATCTTTTTGCATCTCCATTATGCCCAAAATTCACCATTAAACTACAAGTGTTTATTCCAATCCCACTAACGTTGTTAGCTGTTTACAATGGTTTTTAGATTATAAATTTCCCCCATTCCTTATTAAATTTTTTGGTCTTCCTGATTTCTGATTCTTCTGGTCATTTTTGCCATTTCGACATAATCCAGCCACTTGATCTGCCATTCTTCTCTGGTAGGGAGTTTATCTTCTTTTCATCTCTGGGCCAATAACACCTGTGCAGCCGTGGTCGCATACATAGTCTTTTCTGCTCCCTTGAGATCTCGGCACCTAGAATTCCTAAAAGGAAGGCTTCAGGGTTTTGTTTTGTTTCAAGAAAAGGATATTTTAAACATTTTTTCAACTCATTATATATCATTTCCCAAAATTCTTTTACTACCGGTTACATCATTTTTGACCTGGCAATATATCGCATATCATGAGCGATGTCTGGCTTTCAGTTTTGTGATATATCGCCAGCTAAACATCGTGATATACTGATATATCATGATGTCAGAAATAAGGATGTAACTATTTAGAGGTGAAGGGGGTAATGTCCTGGAAACTGATACTACTTAGGGGTCTATATAAAAGTGTATATAGAATCCTAGAGTTGTAAGAGACCACAAGGGCCATCCAGTCCAACCCCCTGCCAAGCAGGAAACACCATCAACGCATTCCTGACAGATGGCTGTCAAGCCTCTGCTTAAAGACCTCCAAAGAAGGAGACTCCACCACACTCCTTGGCAGCAAATTCCACTGTCCAACAGCTCTTACTGTCAGGAAGTTCTTCCTAATGTTTAGGTGGAATCTTCTTTCTTGTAGTTTGAATCCATTGCTCCGTGTCCGCTTCTCTGGAGCAGCAGAAAACAACCTTTCTCCCTCCTCTATATAAAACAATGGACAATTATTTCCATTTTATTTTAGCACGCCGTGTTCCAAGTTCTGCCTGTTTCTTTTTTTTGTGGGAATTCCTACCCACCCCTTAAAATGCCACTGACTTCAGCTCCAGCCTTTCCAGCGTGATCTTGCAAAGTGCCGTAGAAGCCCTACTGGGCTACTGTGCCTTTAATTAGTAGCTTCCCACTTGCAGATCTGGCCCTTTTTGTCGCTTCCTGTTGAGCACAGAGTGGATATTTATTTATTTTATTTATTAAATTCATATGCTGCTCTTCATCCTCAGGGCTGTTCACAGAATAAAATACAGGATGAAAACAGGTAAATAAGTAAAACAAAAGAGCAAAATATTTATTCGTTAGATTTATATCGTCAGCACTAAAGATCAGGTGTAGTTTGGGTTCTAAGGGGCACAGAGGTCCCCCCACCTTTATAAGGGATGTGGGTCATGTTGTGTTGCGAAAAGGGTCTTGCCGTCCCCTAAGACTAACAAATTTCTTGATTTATGATCATGGAGAATTGCATTTGCAACAATTTAAACGCTTGTTTTGGGTTGTCTCGCTTCTTAACCATCTGTCTTTCTATGTCATTTATTTTACGTAATATCTCCTCTTTATTCCTTTCTTTTTTCCTCTTGAGAATACAGTTCTCTTGCAAGAAAAATACTCGCACAACAGCTTTGCTTGCATCCCAGACTACATTGATATCAGTACCTTTATTTAGGTTCAGTTCAAAATATGTATTTAATTGGTTTTGTTTTAGTTATTTCAAAAATCTCCATATTATCTAACAAATTTTCATTCAATCTCCACCTACGCGGTGTTGAGTCTTTGGCTTTCCATTCCGTTACAATGGCATTATGGAAAATGGAAATGCGAGAAATTTAGAATGGAAAAAGAAGCCAGAAGAAGAAAGGAAGGAGGTCAACTTGTAGGATTATCTATTGAAGAGAAGACTAACAAATTTCTTTTCTTATCCCAGATACATGGAGTTAGCGGAAATGATCGTTGTGATTGGAGGCTGCGGCAAGAAAGGGTCCTTGAAATTTCCTTTTGTGGATCTCTTCCACCCCGAAAGCAAGCAATGGAAACCACTATCCAGCGTCCCTGGATATACCAGGTCAGAGTTCGCTGCCTGCACCTTGAAGAATGATGTCTACATCTCAGGTGAGATGGCTGCATAGAATCGTAGAGTTGGAAGGGACCCCGAGGGTCATCTAGTCCAACCCCCTGCAGAAACAGCCTCCTCCCTTCCTTGGGAGGATATGGAGAAGACCATTGTATGACTGATGGATTGATTAATTGTATTTATATTCTACCCTTTTCTCCAAGGAGCTCAAAATGGCACACGTGGTTCTCTCCCTCCTCATTTGATCCCCACAATGACCCTGTGAGGTAGGCTGAGAGGTATCAACTGGCCCAAGGTCACCCGGGGAGGTCCATGGCTGAGTGGAGACTAGAACCCTGGTCTCCCAGGTCCCAACCCGACACTCTAACCACTACACCACACTGCCTTTCTGTATGTGTCATGGGAAAGAGCCAAGGTGCCAATATCCCCTTCTAGGTTTCTTCCAAAAAATCCCCCCACTTCCCTCAGCAGAAAAAGAGACCACACGTTTGGTCAGTTTAAAACGATTTACTTACAAATTCTTCAAAGGTCAGATTCGTGAGCTTTCCTGCACAGCGGCAAGAAAAGACAGGCCAGTATAACTTCAGTTACAAAATGTTAAATGCTTCTAAATTATCTGAATAGAAACACAAAGATGACTTGCTTAATCCACGTGGTCTGGGCTTGGAGCATGAGACATCTTTACTTGTAGAGTTCATGTGGTAGAAGATGAAGGAACAAAGAGTTTGGTAGCCCTTCCTCCTGTGGTGAGCGGGTGTGACCAAGCTAAGCCTGGCAGGACAGCTTACTCTATGGTCTTAACCCCTTCATGTATTAATTAGAGTTAAGCATGCTGGTTATATGAGGCTGGATATAACCCACAAAATGGCCCTGAATACCAGTTGGTGGGAATCTCAGGTGGGGGAGAGCTGTTGCCACCTCATGAGAAGAGAAGACTCCCTGGAAAAGACCCTGATGTTGGGGAAGATGGAGGGCACAAGGAGAAGGGGATGACAGACGACGAGATGGTTGGACAGTGTTCTCGAAGCTACCAACATTAGTCTGACCAAACTGTGGGAGACAGTGGAAGACAGGAGTGCCTGGTGTGCTCTGCTCCATGGGGTCACGAAGAGTTGGACACGACTAAACGACTGAACAACAACAACAAAGTCCTTTAACTAAAACTCCTTTTATCCTTTGAATCTGGTCACTAAGGGGGCTCCCTTCACATCTTGTCAGCTCCAGTTCCCTTCAGCACCGGACAGCACAGCGGTTGCCGCCCCAAATGTCTGGAGACAGGGCCGGCCCAACACTTTTCCGTTTTGCCTCAGGCGATGAAACGGGATGCGCCGCCATCTTGGATTCCCCCGCTTTGACTTCCGCCACCTTCCCCCAACATTTAACCCAGCTCCTTCTTCCTGTGGCCTTAAGCCCCTTGGCTCCTGTGTTATGTGGCTGCTCTGTGTCTGCTTCTGCAGGAGGCCACCTGAACGGCAGAGATGTCTGGATGCTGAGCTCCCAGCTGAACGTCTGGATGAGGGTCGCCTGTTTGCAGAAAGGGAGGTGGAGGCACAAGATGGCCACCCTCCAGGGAAAGGTATAGACTTCTCTTTGCTTTGTGATTGGCAGGGGGTGTCATGGCTGCAGGAGGGAGAGACATTTGTTACTATTCCCCAACCTGACCCATCTCTGCCTCTCCTCTCCTCTCCTCTCCTGCTTCAGCTTCTTTCTCGGACTCTGGACTTCTCTCTGCCACCGACTCTCCCCGCTCACTAAGCCCTGTTCCCTCTCCATCTTCTGACGCCTCCTCCTCCTCCCTGTCTTCTCCCTCTGACCACTCATCATTGTCCTACCACCACTCCCCAGGCTCAGCGGCTTCAGTGCCGGATTTGCGTATAAGCTAAACAAGCTATAGCTTAGGGCCCCACTCCCTTGGGGCCCCCCAAAAACAAATTAAAGGAAAAAAACCTGGATGTCCATTTCCAAAATATAAGATAAAAAACAAATAAAATAGCATACAGTAACAGTGTTTTGTGTTGCGTAGGCTCCTATGATGTAAGGAATGGGCCTCTGCCTGCTAGCCTGCTCCCTAAAATATCACTGGTTTGCTCCTTTCTATATATAGGGTGCCATCCCCTTGTTATGCCCCTGGTGAGAACAGAGATCTGATTTGCGTCCTCCCCAATTCTCGCTGGCAGATCTACGCCGTGGGCGGGTACGACGGCTTTTGCCGCCTGGCCAGCGTGGAATGCTACGACGCCTTTTCCAACAGCTGGGCAGATGTTGCCCCGTTGCCGGAGGCAGTGAGCTCGGCGGCTGTGGTTCCGTGTCTCGACAAGCTGTATGTGATCGGGGGTGCCGTGGAGGACGGGGCCAACACAGATAAGGTACTGCCTGGGTTGCCAACCTTGGGGGTGGCCCATGGGGACTTTTGCAAACTGCAGTTGTCTGGCTTCTTGCTCCCCCCAGGTTCAGTGCTACGACCCAGAGGAAAACAAGTGGACCCTTTTGTCGGCGGCCCCTTTCCACCAGCGATGCGTCAGCGCCGTCACTTTGGATCACTCGATTTACGTTGTTGGGGGACTCCTGAGTAATATATTCAGCTACAGCCCCCAGGAGGACACTTGGAGTGAAGTTGCGTCCCTCCCGGGACCTCTGGTAAGGAGAAGGTCATTGGGCCCTTAGAGAATTTGCTGTGCGCACCAGTTCCAAGATGGCCGCCACATCTAAAAGGGCAGAAAAAAGTGACAGGACCCCCCAGAATGGTGAGGACAGGCCCCTCAGCAGTCATCAGTAGGGACAAAGGCAGCCACACAAGCTATCGCCACGCTTGTTTGCAGGAAGTAACTATTTTATTATTTTATTTTCTATTATTATTTACTAAAATTATTAGTCACTTTTTTTTTACACAAATATAACTCAAAGCAACTTGCAGCAGTAAATAAACAACAAATACATTAAAACCAGCATGAAACAAAACACAGAAAAATCTAAGGCACATTCAAACATCCCACCCACTAAGGTAAAGGTTAAGGTAAAGGGACCCCTGACCATCAGGTCCAGTCGTGTCCGACTCTGGGGTTGCGGCGCTCATCTCGCTCTATAGGCCGAGGGAGCCGGCGTTTGTCCGCAGACAGCTTCCGGGTCATGTGGCCAGCATGACAAGGCTGCTTCTGGCGAACCAGGGCAGCGCACGGAAACGCCGTTTACCTTCCTGCTGGAGCGGTCCCTATTTATCTACTTGCACTTTGACGTGCTTTCGAACTGCTAGGTGGGCAGGAGCTGGGACCGAGCAACGGGAGCTCACCCCGTGGCAGGGATTCGAACCGCTGACACTTCTGATCAGCAAGCCCTAGACTCTGCGGTTTAACCCACAGCGCCACCCACTAAAGGAGGCCATAAATAATTTTTAAAAATTGATTTGTAAGTTGATTTGCGTTGCCCTTGGCGCAAGATAAAGCAACCAACAAGTTTAATGAAAAATAAAAGCCAATCGCCTGGTGGAAAAGAAATGTTTTTGCCCGGAATCTAAATGTATGGAATGATGGGGCCAGACGAGCCTTTCTGGGGAGAGCATTCCGCAAGTGGGGAGCCACCACAGAAAAGGACCTGTTCTCGTGCTGCTCCTCCCTTCTGTTCAGAACACAAGGAGGGCGGGTGTCCAATCCTGGTATCAAATGAGGTGTGGTGGGGCTGGCCCAAGACCTTTTGGTGCCCGGTGTCAGGAACGTGGCCCCCCAGAGCGCAGGGGATGAGTTAGACTAGAAATAGAACTAAGTAAACGAGAAAGAACAATTTGACCCCTCTTCCCGGGGAAGACTCTGTTAGCTATCAAGGAGAGGAAGAGTCGGAAGGCAGATAGAGAGTTGCTAGGCAATCAGCAGATAAGCCAAGATCTGAGTCTGTGTTGAGTGACAGTGGGGAGGAGGCGGCAGGCCAACTTCTCAGTCCCTGTTCTAGGCTTCTGGATAAGATCAGATGGCGATGGAAGGGCAAGGCAGGAAAGGCAGGAGTTTGGCGTCCTTCCTGCTGTGGGAGGGGCGAAAATTCAGACTGACCAACTACCGTAAATGCGAGCAGGCGAGAAGCCATGGTCTGGGTGTGTTTTTTTTGTAAATAAACATACATAAAATTGCCGGAGGGTCGTTACTTCTTATCGGGCCTTGCTTGCCTGCCAGAGATCATTACACCTGAGCAGACCCCAAAGCCGTGTCCTTTCCTTCCCACCAGCTGAGGGAAGATCTACATTTGGAACAAGGGAGGGAAGAAAGATCTATACAGTGGTACCTCGGTTTACGAACTTAATCCGTTCCGGAAGTCCGTTCTTAAACCAAAGCCGTTCTTAAACCGATGCGAATTTACCCTAATGAGGCCTCCCGCCGCCGGTGCCCTTCCACCGTTCGGCTTCCGTTCATAGACCGAGGTGAAGTTCTCTAACTGGAACACTACTTCCAGTTTTGCGGAGTTCGTATACCGAATCGTTCGTAAGCAGGGTTGTTCTTAAACCGAGGTACCACTGTATCAAGATCTGCTGCCCCTGTGGGTTTTGCTGCCCGAGGCAGCCACCTCACCTTGCCTCATGCATGGGCCGGCCCTAAGATGTGGACAAATTTATAAGGGTGGGTGTTCGAGGGAAGGAGAAGCTGAGCTGTGGATTTCTGAGGGGATACGGACCTCTCCTCTTTCTGACTTTCCCCTCTTCCTTCAGGAGAACTGCGGCGTCACCGTGTGCTCTGGCAAAATCTACATCCTGGGGGGCACAGACGAGAACGAGCAAGGCACGGACAAGGTGTTCGCTTTTGATGCAGAGACTGGGGTGGTCGAACCCGAGACCCCGCTCCAGCGCTGCACCAGTTGCCACGGCTGCGTGACCATCCTCCGGAGCAGGACCAGGTGATCCCTGTGGTGACCCCCCCCCCTCTTTTCCTCCTCTACGCAACCACGGCCCATGTATAATTGCTCCTTTGAAAAGGCACCCGTGACTGGTCCTCGAGAGATGGCCCTCCCAATTTGTTGTTGTTCAGTCGTTCAGTCAAGTCCCACTCTTCGTGACCCCCTGGACCAGAGCACGCCAGGCACTCCTGTCTTCCATTGCCTCCCTCAGTTCGGTCAGACTCATGTTGGTAGCCTCGAGAACACTGTCCAACCATCTCGTCCTCTGTTGCCCACTTCTCCTTGTGCCCTCCATCTTTCCCAACATCAGGGTCTTTTCTGGGGAGTCTTCTCTTCTCCTGAGGTGGCCAAAGTAGTGGAGCCTCAGCTTCAGGATCTGTCCTTCCAGTGAGCACTCAGGGCTGATTTCCTTCAGAATGGATCGGTTTGATCTTCTTGCAGTCCATGGGACTCTCAAGAGTCTCCTCCAGCACCATAAGGTTGGAAGAATGAGAAACCAAAATTGCCCATCCCTGTTGGGAGGGACTGTTGTCTTTGAAAACTCCCTGGAGAAAGACAACAGGCCCTCCCAATAGGGATGGACAATTTTGGTTTCTCATTCTTCCAACCTTCGGTTCAGCCCTCTCCATTTCCACATCAGTCTGTGCGTTTCATTGCCCCACCTCAGAAAATTCACACGCGTCTTCTTGTGCGTTTCACTTAACGACCACCATTTCCTATGACGTTTTGCCTCTCGCACACATTTCTCCAGGCAGTTTCCTCCGATATAGTGCACGGTGTGTTTTTTTGTACATTGTTTCCTTGGATATAAGCACCTTTTTGAGTTTGCTCTGCCCATTGCAAAAGTTGGTGCTAAATTTCAAGGGACAGCTGCATTTCATTTTGCATTCTGGTTGGAGAAGTGCCAGCTGACATAGATTTACGTCAAAATGTGAACCGAAGGAATCTGTCTCCTCATCCCCACCTCCAAAAGTTGTTGGACTCCAACTCCCATCATCCATTAGCCAGACCGACAGGGGCTGATGGGTTTGTAGTCTAAAACATCTGGAGGGCACCAGATTGGAGAAGGCTGCCCATATAACATAAAACCTTGTGGCTGGTTTTCGGTCTTTTCCAGCCATAATTTTGTCTGTGGCAAATCCCGGCCCATATGAATGACCACCATGTTGCAGATAGAGACAATTGCTGAGGTGGTAAGTCTGTGTGGCTCATCTACAGCTACCTAGAGAGATGATGAGGGAGGAGATATTTAAATTGTTCACGTTAAATCCTTGGCCCCGATCCTGCCCCATTTCTTCTCTGTTTTTCTCCCAATGAACCATTTGTTTCTGCTTCTTCCCCGTGGCCAATTCATACAGATGTGCTGCCCCAATTATAACCCCCCTCATTTGCACATTTATCGTTCGCGCATTGCTAAAGAGCTCCTAATCTCACGAAGGCAGACCCCCTTTCTCCAACCCTCCTGAGCTGCCGCTGGGTTGTGTGGGTGTGTGTTTTCAGAAATATAATGGGGGCGTCCAGCTGGTGCGAGTTGATAGAGCTCTCAAAATGAGCAACGCTGAAAGACCCCAGCTGAGAAGGCAGGCGCTCAGCGATTAAAGGAGATAAAAGGTCGCCGTCGCCATCTGGGAACTCCCGCTACGGAGACAATGAAGGCAGGTCATTGTGGGGCTCGGCAGCAATAAGTGTTTTAAACTGATTTTAATACCGTATTTTTATTTGGTGATAACCTCTGGTGAAGGGCAGGTATGAAAGGCAATGGCCGTTTGTTGTTGTTGTTGTTGTTTTATTTGTACCCCGCCCATCTGGCTAGGTCCCCCAAGCCACTCTGGGCTGCTTCCAACAAATATTAAAATACATTAAAAGCAGGTCTGCAGAGTAGGAAATGCAGGACACCGCTGACCACAGGGCATGCCTTGGGGAAAGAGGCAAAACTCAGTGGTCTACCTTCCATACAGACCACCCCAGATTTCAGTCTCCAGAGGTTCCCTGCCTGAAATCCTTGAGAGTTGCCGCCCATCAGAATACTGAGCTAGATGTACCAATTGTCTGACTCAGCTTAAGGCAGCTTCCCATGTTCCTAAAATGTAATTTAGAGAGATGCTACTTCTTCACCTAAGAGATACGGTTTCTCTTAAGCAGGGGTCAGCAAACGTACCACGCCTCGGGCCGGTGTCTCCAGCGCCGATCGCGCGGCGGGCTGGAGGGCAGAGGAGTGCACGCCCATACGCTATTTCCGGCACACTTCCGGGTCGGAGGAGCACCGGAAACAGCTTGTGCGCATGTGCGCAGGCCTTCTCCGACCCCGATGTGCACCGGAAAGAATGCTTGCGCATACACACAGGCTATTTCCAGTGCTCCTCCAACCCAGAAGTGGGCAGCTGCGCCGCGCTGTGCCGGTAAGAGCGGGCGGTGGCAGCAGGCGGCGGTCGCCACAGGCCGGATAAATGAGTCCCTCGGGGCATATCCCTCTGCTCTTAAGATACTATGACCCAGTTTTGCATGCTGGCCCCTGAGATCAAAGAGCAGGTTTTTGCCTATGTTTGGATACAGCTGGACGCCATTTTGAATCAAGATGGCAGACCAAACCGTTAAAAACACTGCATTTTTCGTTTCTTCAAGCAATGCTAAGATACGAGGCTGCTAGTTAGAGATAAACTGAACTGGCCTTTGTGTTTTATCTGCCCCTGAATTGACTAATGTCTTTTACGCCAGCGTAAAAACCAAGCACAATGAAATAAAGAAGGAGAAACAACCGGACCCATCTATTGGGATTCTTACAAAGTTTTTAAATCCATAGATTTCTAATGTCAAAATCAAGTTGTAGGAACACGGAGGAGTCCGCGCGGGTCACGCTTCAGAAAGGCAACAGGCCGTCGTTCCTCCACGTCAGGTAGTGAGCGAAGCCTTGCACGATTTTGTTGACGTTGTGCTCGCCAAGAAACGTCAGGAGAGACTCCGCCACGAATTCGTGGTTGAAAAAATAGGTGTAGCATAAGGCCAAGGCCAGCAGGAGTACGCAGCCGAGCACCAAGACGCACAGCACTTTGCCAAACTGCCAGAACCAGTACATGGCTTTTCTTCCCTTAGACTGCTGCAAGGCGACATCCACCAGTTTGGCCTCCACGATTTCGTGCATTAGCGAGCCTATCTGCACCCTGTTTTCCTGGTCCAACCTCAAGATGGTGGCCTGCTGCACGCAGGTCTCCAGCTGGGCCTGCAGATCTTTGATGTCGTTCCTCTGGCTCTGGCGGAGTTGAAGAAGCGCCCCGACTTTTTCCCTCAGCTGGGAGGAATTGTTCTTCTCCGCTTGATAGTGATGCTCCGTCTCCTGCAGCCTATCTTCCAGGCTCTTGAGGTATTTTTTGACTTCCACCGACAGGTTCTGCATCTCTCGGAGGTCCTTCTCCTGAGCGGCTTTGTAGTCTTCGAAAAGGACCACCTGGGAGGTCACCTCGCGGAGTTCCTTGCTGAGCTCCGCGTTGGCTTTCACCAAGGCCTTGTTTTGGGCATCCAGTTCGTGGATCCTCGAGTTGGTGTGCTCCATCTTCTCTCTGATGTCCTCCACCTTCTTCTGCATCTCCTCCATGGCGGCCTTGAATCTGTCTGCCGTCTCTTGCAGACTCCTGTTGTGGCCTTTGATGCTGCTGTTGTCCTTGAGCAACGCCTGGTTCTCGGAATCAAGGTAGGCCACCGTCTCGTTCAGGTCATTGATTTGGTAGCGGAGCTTCTCGTTCGTGGTGGAGAGTTCCTCCATCGTAAGCGACATGGTGAAGATGTTTCGTTCAGAGCTGGCGACCCTGCGAGAAGATTAAAAAGGTAAAAGGTAAAGAAGAGAAGAGTTTGGATTTGATATCCTGCTTTATCACTACCCGAAGGAGTCTCAAAGCGGCTCACATTCTCCTGTGACTAGCCCAAGGTCACCCAGAAGCTGCATATGGAGGAGTGGAGACACGAACCCGGTTCCTCAGATTACGAGTCTACCGCTCTTAACCACTACACCACACTGGGACCCCTGACAGGTAAGTCCAGTCGCGAACGACTCTGGGGTTGCGGCGTTCATCTCTCTTTACTGGCCGAGGGAGCCAGCGTTTGTCCGCAGACAGTTTTTCCGGGTCATGTGGCCAGCATGACTAAGCCGCTTCTGGCGAAACCAGAGCAGCGTCAGAGAAATGTTGGAGGTTATGCAAGTTTCTTGGCTAAGTAAGGACTCGAACCCTGGTCTCCCAGGTCCTAGTCTGACGCTGTACCCCTACACCCTGCTGGTGAAAGGAATTAGGACATTGCGTATCGAGGACCTCAATCCACCCCCCATTGACTTGACACAGGAGACAGATTTTTGGTTTGGGTTTTTGGCAAATAATTTAGGGCCACAACTTTATTTAAATACAAATTCGGTGAGTGGTTGCGTAGGCATTGGTTCAGACTACTGTCACACCGGGACAGAGGCTGGCCTAAAACCAGCGATTGGGAGAATGCGACTGAGGAGAGTTAAGGACCGGGGGGAAGCAACACGTCCCTCTTCCTCAATGGTCCTGGGGACTCGGCTTATGGCCCTAACCCCTACCGGGGGCTTCGGACAAAGCATAAGAGTCGCCGGATTCCTTTAACGGAATTCCCAGCATCAACCTGATTCTGGATGGGCAGCGCCCAATCCAGCAATCCACACAGGAACCAATGCCTAACCGCCAACCTTACAAGTTGTGACAAGTTGCTACTGCAGTAGGCAAAACCAAAAGGCACAGCCAATCGGCCAGATGGACAAATTCCTACTGGGCCCCTGCAAAGCAGACGACCCCATGACAGGCAGAGCAAAGTCAAAGCAGAGGCCTAAGAAAAAAGGGGGGGGCGGGACGGGTGATCAGCAGCCGAAGCCAAGAGAAGGAACACCCTGAGTGTGGAGGCTTGAATAGGACGCTAAGCTGTCCATCACAAATTGCAACATTAACTTTTGCCCAGCAACTCCTAACTGACCATTAGCTACTAAGGCCGGCTACCGGCCCCACCCCCACAGGAAGGGAATGTGTCTTGCCAGGTCCCGATCGCAACACGTGCTCTTACTCATGGTAGAACCCGATTTGCTGTACAGGTGCGATAAAGACAGCATTGATTTGGAATAGACTATTATCAGTATTCTGTAGTTATTAGAATAATAGACTCAGAATGGTAGGGTTTGAAAAGGACCAAGTCTAAAAACCTGCAATGAACGAGAGTCCACCGTTCAGTTTGTTCCACTGTCAAGCAGCTCTTACTGTCAGAAAGTTCTTCCGAATGTTTAGACGGGATTTCCCTTTCTGTCCCTTGCATCTATAGGTTCAAGTTCAATTGCCTGGCTATATATTGTGTGCATGGTGCATTGCAGTCAATATACATTTTTACAAGTTCTGTGTCTTGTTATTGTTTGTATCATAAAGTTTAATAGTTCTGCATTGGGGTGGCCAACCTGGGGGCCTCCAGAGCTTGTGGGAGCCCAGCTCCCATCAGCCTCAGCCAGTCTGGAGCTTCCATGGTTCTTTCTCCATGATCTTTGGTGCTGCGGGATCTGTTCCAAGGGGGCTCTTTTCTGCCAGCTTTGGGATCAATAACCCTCTGGCCACCAGGATCAGGTTCCGAGTCCGGAAACTCATTCTGCCATCTTCGCTGGTGATTCTCCCCCCTCCGTCTCAGGGAATTAGAATCAAAGGATGGTAGAGTTGGAAGGGACCCCCAAATGTCATCTAGTCCAACCCCCCTGCAATTAAGGAATCTCAACTAAAGTATTCATGAGAGATGGCCATCCAACCTCTGCTTAAAAACCTCCGAGGAAGTTCACTGCTGTGCTCTGGGCTTCTTGTGGTCTTGGGTACATTTCAAAACTTTGCTTGGTTTTTAAATTTAATTTAATTTAATTATTTGAATTGTATACCGCCCTATCCATACCTGCAGGTCCCAGGGCAGTTCACAACATAAAAACACAAAACATAAAATAAAAATTAAAAACAAAACTTCTCACCAATCCCCCTCCCCAATGCATTTTAAAAGGGCGTTGAATGTTGCAGATTTCTTTTTTATTTTAAATTTTGCTGCCCACCTATTTTGTTGTTTGTTTGAAAGAAAGGCGTTCTATGAATCTTTGCTTACTCAAATCCTACTGGTCCCATGCTAAGGCTCCTTCCTTTTCGATTTTGAGGGGCTTCCTGAAGTCATTTTAATGTGGTCAGGCTCATGCAACTAATTTTTTATTTTATTTTAATCGTTTTGCACTGTTTTTACGGCGTTTTATGTCTCATTGCATATACAGCTGCACACTGTCATGTTGCGTTGCATGAGTTGGCGGTGTGTAAATACTTTTATAAATAAAGAAAATATTGCAGAGAGACTGTTTTTACGGCGTTTTATGTCTCATTGCATATGCTGGTGCACGTCGTCGTGTTGCGTTGCATGAGTTGGCAGTGTGTAAATACTTTTATAAATAAAATATTGCAGAGAGAGAGAGAGAGAGAGTGTGTGTTAAGAGGCAGAGAGGAAGCAGTTAATGATGAACCGCTTGACAGCAAAAGGGCCCCTCAAGCAGATTAAAGGGACAGAACGATTCTAATTTGGAGCCTCTTATATGAAGACAGCTAAGCCCCAGAGGGGAAAATGACAGAGATTTATTCCAGCCAAGGGAGCGCCTAGTAGTTGATCATCATGATAAATATTTATGCCCGGCTGGGAGCCTTGAATTCTTCACCCATATGCACTGAAGCTTGCTTGGAGCAAGCAATCTGCAGCAAAACAGATCAGGACCCTGGTCAGCTCCCAGTGGCTTCTCTAGCTCAGCGAGGGAAGATGTTGTCTCAGCCAGGGCCACCTGAAGGCCTAAGACATGGGTAGGCAAACTAAGGCCCAGGGGCCAGATCCGGCCCAATCACCTTCTAAATCCGGCCCACGGATGGTCTGGGAATCAGCATGTTTTTATATGAGTAGAATGTGTCCTTTTATTTAAAATGCATCTGTAGGTTACTTGTGGGGCATAGGAATTCATTTATTATTATTATTATTATTATTATTATTATTATTATTATTACTTGAAAAATATAGTCTGGCCCCCACAAGGTGCGAGGGACAGTGGACCGGCCCCCTGCTGAAAAAGTTTTCAGACCCCTGGCCGAAGAGGACTGGTGAGGTTGTCTCTTCCAAGGACTCCACCTCCTTAGGAGGGTGGTCTGCAGTCTTAAAGGGCCCATAGCCAATTCTATGGGAAATAATAATGGTTTTGACCTTTAAAGCCCTATGCTGCCTAGGACCCTCGTACCTACGGGACCGCCTCTCCTGGTATGCCCCGAGGAGGACATTAAGTTCCATAAATAACAACACTTTGGAGGTCCCGAGCCTCAAGGAGGTTAGATTGGTCTCAACTAGCGCCAGGGCCTTTTCAGCCCTGGCCCCGACTTGGTGAAACGCTCTGTCACAAGACACCAGGGCCCTGTGGGATTTGACATCTTTCCACATCTGTCTGTGGACAAACGCCGGCTCCCTCAGCCAGTAATGCGAGGTGAGCGCCGCAACCCCAGAGTGGTCCGCGACTGGACCTAATGGTCAGGGGTAACTTTACCTTTACCTAGCTATGATGGCTATGCTTTAACTCCATAGTTGGAGGCAGCCATGCTTCTGAATCCCAGTTGCTGGAAACAGGAGGGGAGAAGGCTCTTGTGGTGAAATTCCACTTGCTGGTTTTTCGGCCATCAGCATAGATCAATCTTTGTTATTAGCAAACCGAATTGATATACAGGTACTGAGGGAGGATTGGAATAAAGAATTAGAGGTCTCAATTCGACCACACAGTGGGAAACTGTTTTAACTGCTATGGCAAGGGTGTCTCTGGATCTTAAATTGAGGCTTATACAACAACAACAACAACAAAATATTTAGAATGTACTTGGCCCCATTACATTTGTTTTAAAAAGGGCTATCTAAGGCAGGCCTAGGCAAACTCCGGCCCTCCAGATGTTTGGGACTACAATTCCCATCATCCCTAGCTAACAGGACCCGTGGTCAGGGATGATGGGAATTGTAGTCCCAAACATCTGGAGGGCCGGAGTTTGCCTAGGCCTGATCTAAGGTATCTAACTGTTGGATATGCAATTGGGATAATGCTTCTCTAAAACATACGTTTTTTCATTGTCCTGTATTGAAATATTTTTTTGGCAGAAGGTAACTGAAACCAGCAGAACAGAACTGTATGGAGCAACCTTACATTTACAGAGCAAAATATTCTCTTGAGTTATATGCCCAGCACATGGAACCTTACAAAAGGAGAATACGAGTGGACTCTCCATGCCCTGAACACGGCAAAAAGATGGATACTGATGAATTGGGAAAATGAAAAGGCGGCTCCCTTCTACAATTGGATTGAAGACCTATACAAACTTGCAACATATAAACAACTTGTGTATAAACGCAGACTTGCCATGGACAAATCCAATGATATTTGGAATCCATTCTTACAAATACTGCAATAGGTTAAGATCTGGTGAAGGACAATAAAGGTAAAGGTAAAGGTACCCCTGAACGTTAGGTCCAGTTGTGGACGACTCTGGGGTTGCGGTGCTCATCTCCTCTATAGGCCAAGGGAGCCGGTGTTTGTTCGCAGACAGCTTCCGGGTCATGTGGCCACCATGGCTAAGCCGCTTCTGGCGAACCAGAGCAGCACACAGAAGGGTGCCTGGCAAGTCATCTGAATCAGCCCCTCCTCGGGCTGACAACTAGGTCCCTGAGGCAGGACACATGACGCACAAGGGGTTATTCGGGGAGTAATAGCCACAGGTGGTATTCATTTAAGTTTGACTCCAAGTAGACCCATTGAAATCAACGAACATAACTACAACACCATGCATTTAAAGCACTATTCTAGCACTTTCGCAGCTATGGGGCAGCTTGGGAACTGTAGTTTGCGAAGGGTGCGGGCCTCTTAGAGCTGCAATGCTCTTAACAAACTACGGTTCCCAGGATTCCCCTTGCCTGTTGAAGTGGGAGGATAATCCTTTATCTGTGTTTAGTGGATGACACCGTGGTTAGGCCCATTAATTTGAATGGGTCTACTCTGAAACTTAATTTAATGCCACTCCTTCAGCCAAAATTGTGCCCCGCCCTCCCCAATCACAATTAGGTTTAGAAAAAGGTTGTGTTTGCATAAACGGCTTCGGTCCCGTATACCTGAAGGAGCGTCTCCACCCCCATCGTTCAGCCCGGACACTGATATCCAGCGCCGAGGGCCTTCTGGCGGTTCCCTCATTGCGAGAGGTGAGGTTACAGGGAACAAGACAGAGGGCCTTTTCGGTAGTGGCACCCGCCCTGTGGAACACGCTTCCATCAGATGTCAAAGAAATAAGCAGCTATCCTATTTTTAAGAGACACCTGAAGGCAGCCCTGTTTAGGGACGTTTTTAATATCTAACGCTGTATTGTTTTAACATTCATTTGGGAGCCGCCCAGAGTGGCTGGGGAAGCCCAGCCAGATGGGCGGGGTACAAATAATAAATTATTATTATTATTATTAAATGGGACCTTTCCCCCTAAGCTTGATTCCTGCTCACAGCGGAGATTTTGCAGGAAGATTGCATATGCCCACTTTAATAAGATAACACCTTTTCAATGCCTGCTCCTGAGCGTAACTATTATTTTAATGAATGGGGAGTTGCTTATTCAAGTAAACTTAGGTTTTAAAATCCATTCTCCTGTACAGTATGTAACAAATGACTTTGCCAGCGCATGTTTAAGGCAAAAGCGCCCCCTACTGGTGCATGTGTGGAACTGCAGAAGGTTTTCTAAGACTCACTCTGTTCTCCTGGTGACCCCGGAAACTTGCACCAGCGGGGAGAGAGAAACTGTTTTCCTCAGGAAAAACGGGGAGGAGGGTTGGAGGATCAAGCCTTCTTTACGGAGCCTGGTGAATGGAAACAAAGGGGGTCTTTATGCAAAAGTATGTGTGTTCTCTCTCCCTCCCCCCCCCCAGGTTGTAGAGTCTTTTCTACAGATCAGTTACATTTGCTGTGATGATTATGATGATGATGATGAAGAAGAAGAAGAGGAGGAGGAGGAGGAGGAGTTTGGATTTGATATCCCGCTTTTCACTACCCGAAGGAGTCTCAAAGCGGCTCACATTCTCCTTTCCCTTCCTCCCCCACAACAAACACTCTGTGAGGTGAGTGGGGCTGAGAGACTTCAAAGAAATGTGACTAGCCCAAGGTCGCCCAGCAGCTGCATGTGGAGGAGCGGAGACACGAACCCGGTTCACCAGATTACGAGTCTACCGCTCTTAACCACTACACATCACACTGGCTCGATGATATTGCTAATTTATTATTGATATCCCGCACCACAGACTGAGACAGCCAAACAGCAGGACCTGTTTTTTCCTTCCTTGTTTGCCTTTTGCAAGGTTTCGGAGGGTTTTCCTGGGTTAGAAATTTCCCCATGGGAATCAATGGGAATCGTTGACTTGTTATGTGAATGCTCACCTAAATGAACAATTTCCCGAGAATGCATTGTGTTTGGGAAGTATTGCTCCCTCAGGGCAGGAACTACAGTTCCCAGACTACAGTTCCCAGAATTATTTTTATTTTATTTTTGGGGGGTGAGTGATGCCTTGGATGTGTGTTCAATATATGGCATGAATCCTGTTTCGCCAATCAAAATACAGTGCTACCTCGGGTTAAGAACTTAATTCATTCCGGAGGTCCGTTCTTAACCTGAAACCGTTCTTAACCTGAAGCACCACTTTAGCTAATGGGGCCTCCCGCTGCCGCCACACGATTTCTGTTCTCATCCTGAAGCCAAGTTCTTAACCCAAGGTACTACTTCCAGGTTAGCGGAGTCTGTAACCCAAAGCGTTTGTAACCCAAAGCATTTGTAACCCAAGGTACCATTGTAAGCACATCTCAGATGTTGAGGTCAAATTCCAAAGCTGAAAATTGAAACGGCGAGACCTGAGGTCACCACACCCACAGCGGTTGGATGGCCATGTCTCTTGTATGACCTAGTTGAGATTCCTGCACTGCAGGGGGTTGGACTAGATGACCCTCGGGGTCCCTGCAAACTCTACAATTCTTTGATTTTTAGTACAGTCGTACCTCTTGCTACGAATGCTTCAGGATGCGTACAACACGGGTTACGAACGCGCCGAACCAGGAAATAACGGAACGCATTACTTCCGGGTTCGGCGGTTCGCGCATGCGCAGATGCGTCAAATGACGTCATGCCCATGCGCAGAAGCGCCGGATCAAATCGCGCACGTGCACAGATGTGGCGCTTCGGCTTACGCATGTCACGGGTTACGAACGGGGCTCCGGAACAGATCCCGTTTGTAACCAGAGGTACTACTGTATTTAGCCAGGCTTGGGCATTTTGCGAAGTTTCATCCCCGTGCGAATTCCCCACCCCTGACCTTCAAACCCTCAGCCTCCGTTCCGGAGATGCTATACCTGTGTGACTCAGCCGCAGGTGCGAGGGTTAGCAACAGAAGCTGGCACTGCCAAGGTGCCCAGGTCGGACTCCTCCCAGGCTGGTCATTATGAGGATCTTTCTGGCCTAGCACCCTAATTCTGCCCTCACTGCGTTGTCCATTGCTACTTCGCTCATTCCCCTGCTTTCCGCTTTCAGATACTCGGCATTTTTTTTGCCTCCAAGCCCAAAACCACAGGTAGAAAACACACCCCTCTTTCCTAGATCGCCGGCTGCCAGCTCCTCGTTTGTTTCCATCCAGCTGTTTTTAATTCGGCACCCGTGTCAGGAAGGTAGAAATCACTGCAGGTGCCATTGTGTTGTCGTTCGTCATGGCAACGCCTCGGCCAATAGCGTCAGTGGGGAGGCAGGGTGATGTCACAGACCTTGGCTTTGATTGGGCTCTTGAATTCCACCTTCTCGAAAGGTTCTTTGAATGCCAATTTGATAACTTGCCACTGCATTTTGGGCGTGTGTTCATGGAGGAGTGGGAAGGCAGCCATGGGAGAAACTGGTATCTTTGCCCTCTAGGCCCATAGCCTAGTGGTTAGAGCATCTGCCTAGCATGCAGAAGGTCTCAGGTTTGATCCCCAGCTTCTCCAGGTGGGGCTATAGCATTGGTTGGCCTTCTGGCATGTCCAGAGAAGAGGGGGTTCTCCTGGATGGAGGAAGAAGAAAAGGGTGCAGAGGAAGGAAGAGAAACCGCAGTAAAGTCAAGGAAACAGGTCACTTCTGGTGGTTCCCAGCACAGCTCCTGGGGTTCTGCTGGTCATCATCAAGGACTGAGCCTTTAATGTGGCAGACCCTGCCCTTTGGAACTCCCTGCCTCTTGAGGTTTGGGGAGAACCTTCTCTCCATTCATTCATTCATCCCCTGAAGACTCTCTTGAATGGAAAGGCATCTGCAACATGAATTTTCTTCTTTTAATCTGGTTGTATTATTATTATTATTATTATTATTATTATTATTATTATTATGTCCAGTCACAGACAACTCTGGGGTTGTGGCGCTCATCTCGCTTTATTGGCCGAGGGAGCCGGCGTACAGCTTCTGGGTCATGTGGCCAGCATGACTAAGCCGCTTCTAGTGAACCAGAGCAGCGCACGGAAACGCCGTTTACCTTCCTGCCGGAGCGGTACCTATTTATCTACTTGCACTCTGACGTGCTTTCGAACTGCTAGGTTGGCAGGAGCAGGGACCGAGCAACGGGAGCTCACCCTGCCACGGGGATTCGAACTGCCGACTTTCTGACTGGCAAGCCCTAGGCTCTGTGGTTTGACCTACAGCACCACCCGTGTCTTCACTATACCTGAGTAGTAATACTAGACGATTCTTGCGAAAGGTGTCAGGAGTCAAAACGGTGTCAGGACTGTCTGCCTCAGACATGTGGCCTTGTTTGCTTGGCACACTTATGAACATTTATTATGAACAATATATATATAGAATCATAGAATCCTAGAGTTGGAAGAGACCCCAAGGGCCATCCAGTCCAACCCCCTGCCAAGCAGGAAACACCATCAAAGCATTCCTGACAGATGGCTGTCAAGCCTCTGCTTAAAGACCTCCAAAGAAGGAGACTCCACCACACTCCTTGGCAGCAAATTCCACTGCTGAACAGCTCTTACTGTCAGGAAGTTCTTCCTAATGTTTAGGTGGAATCTTCTTTCTTGTAGTTTGAATCCATTGCCCCGTGTCCGCTTCTCTGGAGCAGCAGAAAACAACCTTTCTCCCTCCTCTATATGACATCCTTTGATATATTTGAACATGGCTATCATATCACCCCTTAACCTTCTCTTCTCCAGGCTAAACATACCCAGCTCCCTAAGCCGTTCCTCATAAGGCATCGTTTCCAGGCCTTTGACCATTTTGGTTGCCCTCCTCTGGACACGTTCCAGCTTGTCAGTATCCTTCTTGAACTGTGGTGCCCAGAACTGGACACAGTATTCCAGGTGAGGTCTGACCAGAGCGGAATACAGTGGTACTATTACCTCCCTTGATCTAGACGCTATACTCCTATTGATGCAGCCCAGAATTGCATTGGCTTTTTTAGCTGCTGCATCACACTGTTGACTCATGTCAAGTTTGTGGTCTACCAAGACTCCTAGATCCTTTTCACATGTAATGCTCTCAAGCCAGGTGTCACCCATCCTGTAGTTGTGCCTTTCATATTTTTTTTTGCCCAAGTGTAGTACTTTGCATTTCTCCCTGTTAAAATTCATCTTGTTTGCTCTGGCCCAGTTCTCTAATCTGTTAAGGTCATTTTGAAGTGTGATCCTGTCCTCTGGGGTATTAGCCACCCCTCCCAATTTGGTGTCATCTGCAAACTTGATCAGGATGCCCTCCAGCCCATCATCCAAGTCATTGATGAAGATGTTGAATAAGACTGGGCCCAAGACAGAACCCTGTGGCACCCACTAGTCACTTCTCTCCAGGATGAAGAGGAGCACCCTTTGGGTTCGGTTAGTCAGCCAGTATATATATATATATATATATATATATATATATATATATATATATATATGTGTGTGTGTGTGTGTGTGTGTGTGTGTGTGTGTGTGTGTGTGTGTCTCACTCACCCCAGAAGCCCAAATTGAGATCTCTCACAGCATGAAATTAAACCTGAGAACTCGGCATCTAAGTCAGTCGTTGGCGCCATCAGTAGTAGTGGCTCAGCTCAGCGACGCTTGCATGGGATCTCTCTCTGGCACCAGAAAGAGGAAAGTTTGTTGAACAGTACTAAAAAGAAGACTGACCGGACTGCGTTGCTGGCTTGTCAAAGAGCAATGTGTTACTTTGTATTCTTCCAACGTTTATTTTGTAACTAGTTTAAGACCGTTTGCAGTAAAAACTCTTGAAACTCTTCTCTTGAGACGGGGAGCTCATTTATTTCTACCCTGCACAAGGTCCGGGTCAGGGATTCCGTTTGCCGCAAATCAGACATGCAGTCAGTACCTGTTGCATTGGGGAACTGTGAGTTTTTGAGTGACATGCTGGTATGCCAGGCTATATTTCATTCACACCAATGGGCATGTTGTGACAACAACGGACCCCGTTGGACAGTACCATTACTCCCCCAATGAGGTGGGATTTCTCTTACCTGTTATGTACTGAGCTTGGATCCTAGAACAATAGGCATGTAGGATCCTAGAATGCAATAACCCAATTGGCCTGCAGGAGCAGCCCAATCAGGCCCCAGGAGGGAAGCAGAATCAACCAATCAGACGGGACCTATTGTGTAAATAATGTATATAAAGCCTGAGGTTTGGGGGGAAATTCTTTCACTGTTTTACGAGCTGCAATAAGGAGCATGAAATCACTATGTGACTCCGAGTATATTTCATTACACATTATCGGTGAAGCCTGACCACAAAACTTGGGGGGTGGGGGTGGGGGCTAACGACTGGCTGTTAAAAGTGAAAAACAACTCCATGCAAGGTACAAAGAGGGTGCTGGAGATTCATTCCCAGTCATGGGTTTGTTGTCTATCACATGACTGGGTGTGTGTTTTGATTCCACAGGAATGGGATGCGACGGAAGACAGGTTGTTTGTCTTACTGTGTTTCCTGAAATGGGACTATTGTCCTTTGCTCTATTCCGTAATGTAACGGCATGGGGTGGCCACGAGCCAACTGGATAACGAGCACTCATGGCCATTCGTCATCTTGGGTCCATGCGCTTCCTGATGAGGCACGTAATTAACAGTCTTAGCAGAGTAACGCAGCTCATCCCTGGAAAGTAAGGCTAATTAAGGCTTCCGGAGTCAATAGTCTTTTCCTAAGACTACTTTATTTGCAGAAAAAATATATACACATCAGCCTGGAGCACACTCTTCCAGCATGATGCTCATGGCACGCACAAATCATTGGTGCGACACACAGAAAAACAACAGTACTATACAGAAACAACAACATCCAGCTGAGGAGCGTCACTTCCTCTTCAGGTTTAACCCTGTGTTAACCTGTTACTCCAACATGTTCTTGCTCTATGCTGTCTGATGCTAGAGAGAGAGGGAACCATGTTACAGAGCTCCGTGTGTATTTATATGTAAATAAAGTAGATTAGCCTAAATGCTGAGTTGCTGAGGTCTGTTACGCAACTGCGCGAACCTCTGCGGATCCCTAAGTGTGCTGATGTCTTCTGGCATCAGTCGCTGTGATGTTCGGGCTGACGAATGCTTTTGAAGCTCCCGAATGATCGCCCAGGAGGGAGGGAACATGCCAGTCGGGCGCGTGTCTCTGCCAAGGTCCTACTCGTGTGTAGGACATCCTGACTGAGGGTTCTGATTGGTATAGTGAAGATGGATCGAGTAAAGACAGTCCATTTCAAGGACTGTGGTTGGATGAGAGATGATGGGGTGGCAGAAGGTGCTTGGGGGAGAGGGTGGGAAGCCGAGCAGCCAAGATGATGTGCTCGAATGGAAAGATCTTACAGATATTCTGTACTCTTGTCTTGTAATGCATTACTGGATAAAGTCTGACCAACTGGGAACGAATCTGTACATCCGTACTCGGACACCCCCCCCCAAGGGAAATTTCTCCAACACCATCCTTTCCGCACAGGCGTGCTTCTGTTTCCCAATTATTTTCCCCCAGGAGGAAAGAACTGTAATTTGGTATATCGCCCCCAAATTTCGTCACTTTACTTCCGCCCTTTTGCAGGCTAACAGGCTTTTTTTCTAGAATGAAGTCACACAGATTAGCTCAGTCGATAGAGCATGAGACTCTTGATCCCAGGGTCGTGAGTTTGAGCCCCATGTTTGGCGAAAGATTCCTGCATTGCAGGGGGTTGGACTAGATGACCCTCAGGGTCCCTTCCCCACTCTGCGATTCTATGAGTATGAGAAATGAATGTTAACAGATTGAATAGTAAATATAAGAGGAATAGAGTGTGTATTAAAGAAGAAAAAAATGGGATATCGTCTGCATGCAAGTAAAGCACATATCCAAAAGCCATATAAGGATATTACAAAATAATACGTTTAGGACAAGAATTTATATCTTGTTAGGAACCTTGAGCTCTTTTAAAAAGTGGGAAAACCAACGCATTTGTGTCATTTTTTTTTTTAATTCACACTGTTGGTTGTGATCACTAGCACAATGTTCATTTTTCAACGGCAAAATTTCCCTTCGGTCTGGGAGTGTGATAGATCTTTTCTTGAGGGTTTTTCTGGGTCTCAAAGAGGGCCACTTGGTAGGACAACTTGTGCAGCTCCCTACTTAGCTGCTCGCTGGAGTCAATCAGCGAATATTTCTGCTCTTCCAGCTCGTTAATCTTTCTGTAAGCTTCCTCTGTCCTTTCCCGCATGGCCGCAACTTTCCGCTCCATTTCTTCCATCACGTTCCGAAACTTCTCGAGAGTGTCTTGCAAATTCTGGCTCATCTTCTTGATTTATCTGGGTTACTTACTTCCTTCCCTCCTTCCTTCCTTCTGTTCTTTTTCTTTTAAAACGTTTTCCAGCACAAATTTCGTTCCTCCAGATCGAGGCGAACCAGATCGAATATTTCCCCGCTGCCTCTGAGATTGTGGGTTAGGTTTCGTTGTGGCGTCGCTGGCTGGCTACAGACAGCTGCTTCTTGCGGATATTGCTCGTTTGGTGGCCTTCACTGAATACAAATAGGGGGCAGAATTATTTTCATTCATGTACTAGGCTTGGCCAATGGTCAGGGGTGATGGGAGTTGTAGTCCAAATACATTTTGGAACTGCTAATCTGTTTATAAATGCTACAAATAAATGAAAGCAATAAATCCGGATGGCCACAGATTCCCCACTCCTGCTGGGCTGCGACTCCCATCATCTCTGACCGCTGGCACCTGCTGGTAGGGGCTGATGGGACTTGTAGTGCAACACCATTTTGGACAGCACCTGTTCCCCATTTGTTAGATGCTGCTGTTTGAGCAACCTGTGCCTATTTGTTTTGTTTTTTCTGCCTACCCCCCGCTCATTGACTGAAATATTAAAGGAAGGTTATGGGGTGGGCTCAGGGGCATAGTGTGGGGTCCCAGGAGGGCCGTAACCCCGGCACATTATTTTGAGGGGGTGTGAGCTAGCTGCCCCACACAGGGATCCCTGCCCTGCCTGCCGCTGGGGGTCTCTAGGCCCCAGTGCCATGCCGCCATGCCCCTGGTCCCCTTGTTGAATGGCCGCCTGGCCAGTGTTGGGGGGTGCACCTGCCAAGAGCCGGTCTCCCCCTTGCACTGGTGGGCAGGCAGGCAATGCAGTGCGGCCCCATGAAGAAGAAGAGGAGTTTGGATTTGATATCCCGCTTTATCACTACTCGAAGGAGTCTCAAAGCGGCTCACATTCTCCTTTCCCTTCCTCCCTCACAACAAACACTCTGTGAGGTGAGTGGGGCTGAGAGACTTCAGAGAAGTGTGACTAGCCCAAGGTCACCCAGCAGCCGCATGTGAAGGAGTGGAGACGCGAACCCGGTTCACCAGATTACGAGTCTACGTCTCTTAGCCACACTGGCTCTCCATGCCTCACACCAGCCCTGTGAGAGTTGGGCAGACATCGTGGGTTTTTTTCCCCCTCTGTGCCCAGCCCCTAGTCCCACCAGGTGCATGTGTGGGTGTCCCAGGCACCAGCAAAGGACGCCACGCCACTGGGTAGGCTTAAGAAAACCCTATCCCCTAGCACCCTGCAATTTTTGCCAAACCGTGGGCTTCTAAGGGGTCCAGATTTCTCCTGCCCCCCTGTGATTCAAGGATGGCACCCGTCTTATATTAAGCTACAGAACAAACCCCTTTCTTGCCAGCTGCCAGTTGTTCTTCTGCTTGATCTCGTTCATGCAGCTGTTCGTAATGTTCCCCCCACCCCCAACCCCAGAGCGGACATGTCAGGAGCAGAGATGATGGTGGGGAAATGACCATTTACGTTATTGCCGTGGGAACCTGTTGGCCAATCACATTTTATGGAGGCAGTGTGAGCCAACAATGACTTTGCCCTTTGCAGGGAGAAAAGCAACGACAAACCTAGACAGCATCTTAAAAAGCAGAGACATCACCTTGCCGACAAAGGTCCGTATAGTTAAAGCTCTGGTTTTCCCAGTAGTGATGTATGGAAGTGAGAGCTGGACCATAAAGAAGGCTGATCGCCGAAGAATTGATGCTTTTGAATTATGGTGCTGGAGGAGACTCTTGAGAGTCCCATGGACTGCAAGAAGATCAAACCTATCCATTCTCAAGGAAATCAGCCCTGAATGCTCACTAGAAGGACAGATCCTGAAGTTGAGGCTCCAGTACTTTGGCCACCTCATGAGAAGAGAAGACTCCCTAGAAAAGACCCTGATGTTGGGAAAGATGGAGGGCACAAGGAGAAGGGGACGACAAAGGATGAGATGGTTGGACAGTGTTCTCGAAGCTACTGGCATGAGTCTGGCCAAACTGCGGGAGGCAGTGGAGGATAGGCGTGCCTGGCGTGCTCTGGTCCATGGGGTCACGAAGAGTCGGACACGACTGAACAACAACAAAAATGCCTGGCATGGACAAAAATGGACTGAGAAATGTTTCCCCGTTCCCTCTCATCACACGAGAACTCGGAGAGACATCCAATGAAGCTGGATTTTGGAGGAATCAGGACAGATCAAAGAAAGCACTTCTTCACACAGACCGTAGTTAAAGCTATGGAACTCCCTCCCACATGATGTGGGAACTCCCACCCAACCTGGATGCCTTTAAAAGAGGACAGGGCAAATTCATGGAGGAGGAGAGGGCTACCAATGGCTACTAACCACGGTGGCTGTGTCTGTATGCATCTGAATGTCAGCTACTGGCAATCGCAGGTGGAGCAAGATCATAGAACTGAAGAGTTAGAAGGGACACCAAGGCTTCAACATATTCTGCCTCCTCTTTTCCTCACTGGATAATAATAATAATAATAATAATAATAATAATAATAATAATAATAATATCATCATAAGGTTTACAAGGTGCAGACATAGCTGGCTTCACCACTAGCTTATTCTCTCTCTCTCTCTCTCTCTCTCTCTCTCTCTCTCTTTCTCTCTCTCTCTCTATATATATATATATATATCTAGCCCGATGAAGATTTCTGTAGCACTCAAAAGCTTGCGCACAACTTTGTGACATTTTGGCAGCCCATCAAAAGCGTCTTTCCCTGCATGCAGATTTTTGAATTTTTCTTGCAGGCCAAGGAGGCTGCCTTTGCTATTTATTTATTTATATTATATAGAATTATAGAATTGCAGAGATGGAAGGGGGCCCGAGGGTCATCTAGTCCAACCCCCTGCAATGCAGGAGGTTTTTAAAATATATATATATACTGTATATGTGATGAAAACAGTTTACTCCCCCAAATCATTAAAGGTTCCTTTCTAATTAGTCAGAAGTGTTTTCGTCAATTAACCAACTGTTTAATTAAAGTTACAGGTGGGTAGCCGTGTTGGTCTGCCATAGTCAAAACAAAATAGAAAATTCTTTCCAGTAGCACCTTAGAGACCAACTGAGTTTGTTCTTGGTATGAGCTTTCGTGTGCATGCACACTATCTGAAGAATATCTGAAGAAGTGTGCATGCACACGAAAGCTCATACCAAGAACAAACTCAGTTGGTCTCTAAGGTGCTACTGGAAAGAATTTTCTATTTTGTTTAATTAAAGCACCAGATTTACTGTTTATGATAGACAGCGGTCTTTTCTCCCTCTGTGATTTATTGCCTCCTTTTGCCTTAACCCCAGACATGACTTTCCATTGAACAAGACAAATGGAGGGGAGAAGGCTGATGGGTGGCTGCAAGGAGACTTTATCGAGAGCAGATGGTGATTGCTCTGGTCCTGGGGGCGGCGGGGTGTGTGTGTGAGAATTTGTAGGAGAAAAGGGTTCAGTCGCACACGCACACACACATATTCTCAAATGAATTAAATGCCTGCAGGATGGATCTTGATAACTAAGGATGGATTTTTGAAAAGTGAGATGGGAGCAAGTAGAAGGAGGGGGGAAATCAATAGATGAGCGATTTGAAAGCCCCACCGTTCATCTTCATTGATCATTCACTATGGCATTTCCCTGACAAGGCAGATTAATGGGTCTGCTAAGCTAAGGACATAGGAAGTCCAGGATCCTGTTCTCTCAGTGGCCAACTGGAAAGCTCAAAAGCAGAACCTTCCCCCCCCAATAAATATTTTTTTTATTATTCATTTAAACCACCTTAAAATATCAATGACTTCCCTTCTTCTCTTTCCATGGTTCATTTTGCATAACATAAATCCCCTGCATATTTCACACAAACTTAAACATTCAGTATTCCATTTTTACATCCATCAAAACTTATTTACACTGTTGAATTTATATTAAGAGCCATCCTGACTAAGAGGCCTTCTCCAATATGCATTTGTCCATTGCTGTTTGTTGTTTAGTCGTTTAGTCGTGTCTGAACTCTTTGTGGACCAGAGCACGCCAGGCACTCCTGTCTTCCACTGCCTCCCGCAGTTTGGCCAAACTCATGCCAGTCGCTTCGAGAACACTGTCCTACCATCTCACCCCTTGCTTTTTCCTGTAAGACCAACTGCAGTCGTTAACAGTCATCAACAGGTTTTCCACACCCATCAGCCAATCACCCATTCCCACCACCCTTCTGAGTAATACCCCTCCCCATCTGAAGAAGTGTGCATGCACACGAAAGCTCATACCAAGAACAAACTTGTTGTTGTTGTTCAGTCGTGTCCGACTCTTCGTGACCCCATGGACCAGAGCATGCCAGGCACCCCTATCCTCCCTGCCTGCCGCAGTTTGGCCAAACTCATGCCAGTCGCTTCGAGAACACTGTCCAACCATCTCGTCCTCTGTCGTCCCCTTCTCCTTGTGCCCTCCATCTTTCCCAGCATCGGGGTCTTTTCCAGGGAGTCTTCTCTTCTCATGAGGTGGCCAAAGTATTGGAGCCTCAGCTTCAGGATCTGCCCTTCCTTCCAGTGAGCACTCAGGGCTGATTTCCTTCAGAATGGATCGGTTTGATCTTCTTGCAGTCCATGGGACTCTTGCCAGTTCCACCTGGAGCAGGAACTGGCAAGCCACTCCAGTATCCCTGCCAAGAAAACTCCATGGACAAAGACAACAGGCATTTATTTGTCCAGTTCTCCCCAAAAGCCGTCTAGGTGGGTGGCCTTCACAGCTTTCTGAAGGGGCGAGTTCCAGAACTGAACAATGCACTGTGCGAAGAAACATTTTCTCGTGTCAAGTTCAGGACAGGGCAGTGAGAAATGGCAGCCAGAGTCATTACGGCCCTTAGCTTCCTCTCACTGCCAACGTGCTACACTAGTTTTTGGAGCGGTTGTTCAGGACCAGCTCTTAGACGACCCCTTCTGCCCTCGGATTACATAAGAGCTGCACAAAACGAGCGCAGGCCTGTCGTTCAGAGTAATCCGACGCTTGTTTTTATATAACTCTTCTTTAAAAAAAGGAAATCAACGGGTGGAAACAGAGATGAGCTGTAGCTGTTCTCATTTAGCTGTCTCTCAAAGAGACTTTCTGGTCGTTTGCTTTTGCTGAAAAACAAGGCGCAACTTAGTCTTTGTTTCATTGCAATGCACAGCTCTTAGTCTTTCCTCAGCGGTCAGGATACTGCTTTTCCTCAAGCCGGCGTTTGTCCACAGACAGCTTTCTGGGTCGGGTGGGCAGCAGGACTAAACCACTACTGGCGCAATGGGACACCGTGACGGAAGCCAGAGCGCATGGAAACGCCGTTTACCTTCCCACCGTAGTGGTACCTATTTATCTACTTGCCCTGGTGTGCTTTCGAACTGCTAGGTTGGCAGGAGCTGGGACAGAGCAACAAAGAGCCAGTGTGGTGTAGTGGTTAAGAGCGGTAGACTCATAATCTGGGGAACCGGGTTCGCGTCTCCGCTCCTCCACATGCAGCTGCTGGGTGACCTTGGGCTAGTCACACTTCTCTGAAGTATGGGGAGTGGCTGGGGAGACCCAGCCAGATGGGCGGGGTACAAATAATAAATTATTATTATTATATTATCTGAGCCCCACTCGCCTCACAGAGTGTTTGTTGTGGGGGAGGAAGGGAAAGGAGAATGTCAGCCGCTTTGAGACTGTAGTGATAAAGTGGGATATCAAATCCAAACTCTTCTTCCATTGCGGGGATTCGAACCGCCAACCCTCCGATCGGCAAACCCAAGAGGCTCAGTGGTTTAGACCACAGCACCACCACCCGCATCCCTATAGAATCATAGGATTCCTGCGTTGATGAACATGGAAGCGGGAGAACTACATTGCGACATCACAATCTGCTTCCCTGACATCTCTGCATATTGCATTAATGTCTGTAGGGAAGGGGGAGAGAGAGAGCCAGGCATGCAATTAAATTCATAAGCTCCCTCTCCCTGCAGACACCCATGGTATACATTTATTTATTTCCTGAGTGTCTTCCCACAAAACGTCCCAAAGCAAATGAACAATAAAAAGCATATATATATATATATATATATATATATATATATATATATATATATATATATATATATATATATATATATATCAGTCAAACCATTCATCAGTCAAGACATCAGTTTTGTAACAAATAAAAACAGAAACGAATGGACTCCTTTCAGTTCAGCTTTTCAATTTTCCGTGAAACAAATTATTATTAATAATAATTATAATATTATAATAAATTATAATAAAATATTATTAATTTATTTACTTATACCCCACCCATCTGGCTGGGTCTCCCCAGCCACTCTGGACGGCTCCCAACAGAATATTAAAAACACGATAAAACATCAAACGTTAAAAACTTCCCTAAACAGGGCTGCCTACAGATGTCTTTTAAAAGATACAGAGTTATCTTTACTGGCCTTTCCCCCCTTTGCCTGGTCGCCTAGAAACTGTTCTTACTCACCCCAGGTGAGTAGCTATTTGCAAGCCTGATTGACTGATTGATATTAGAATACAGTAATTCATCAAATATTAAAAAAGCTTCCCTAAACAGGGCTGCCTTCAGACGTCTTCTAAAAGTCAGACAGCTGCTTATTTCCTCGACATCTGGTGGGAGGGCGTTCCACAGGGCGGGCGCCACTACCGAGAAGGCCCTCTGCCTGGTTCCCTGTAACCTCACTTCTCACAGGGAGGGAACCGCCAGAAGGCCCTCGGAACTGGACCTCCGTGTCCATGCACACACCATCATGTAGATATGGGCTACCTCAGCTCTGACCATCTGCTCAGTTCTGCTGGACAAAGGAAACAGGCTGCAGTCTGGGACACAGTCATTGCTCACTGCTAATATCCATCCAATCTTCATAGGGACTAGAAACTTGCCTTCTTCTTTTAATGGAGAATTGGGATTATTGATGCGCAGTTCAGTGCGCAATGCCAACTTCCATGCTTTCATGACACCGGTCAGAAAATACAGTACATCAAACCTGCCCCACCCACCCCCTGGTGTTGAAAAGTAGTTGAAAGGAAGATTATAGACTCCTAGAACTGTAGAGTTGGAAAAGACCACAAGGGCTATCTAGTCTGACCCCCTGCAATGCAGGAATCTTTTACCCAAGATGGGGCTTGAACCCAAAACTCTGAAGTTCCTGCGTAATCCCAACATGTTACTTATGTTATAGATGTAGATCTAGATCAGGGGTCAGCTAACTTTTCAGCAGGGGGCCGGTCCACTGTCCCGCAGACCTTGTGGGGGGGGGCCGGACTTTATTTTGAAAAAAATAAATAAATGAACGAATTCCTATGCCCCACAAATAACCCAGAGGTGCCTTTTAAATAAAAGCACACATTCCACTCATGTAAAAACATGCTGATTCCTGGACCACCTTGCGGGCCGGATTTAGAAGGTGAGTGGGCTGGATCCGGCCCCCGGGCCTTAGTTTGCCTACTGATGATCTAGATGGAGAAAATTGTCCCCCTCCCATTTCACTTCCGCAACATGACACAGAAAGACGTTTCACTCCGAGGTCCTGACTTGGTTATACATCATTAATGCCTCTGCCTAAATAATGGATCACTCATTAAAAATGGAACACTATAATATATATGTATTTTATTCTGAGATGGAAGAATCCTGATTGTGACCCAGAAATGTCACAAGGGTTGATGGTTGGTGGTTACTGAATGGGAAATCTTCGCCCAGCTTAAATAATAATGCAGATCTGGGATAGATATGTTACTATTGCATAGTTAAGGAGAGAGAGGGTGAAAGGATGGAGCTGACGAAGAAGAAGAAGAAGAAGAAGAAGAAGAAGAAGAAGAAGAAGAAGAAGAAGAAGAAGAAGAAGAAGAAGAAGAAGAAGAAGAAGAGTTTGGATTTGATATCCCGCTTTATCGCTACCCGAAGGAGTCTCAAAGCGGCTAACATTCTCCTTTCCCTTCCTCCCCCACAACAAACACTCTGTGAGGCGAGTGGGGCTGAGAGACTTCAGAGAAGCGTGACTAGCCCAAGGTCACCCAGCAGCTGCATGTGGAGGAGAGGAGACGCGAACCCGGTTCCCCAGATTACGAGTCTACCGCTCTTAACCACTACACCACACAGGCTTTCCCTGAAGGCAGGGAAACAAAGGAATGGAAAAAGAGAAAAAGAGAAGGAGACTCCGATCCAAGCAAGTACATCAGCGTAGACGTGTGTGTGTGTGTGTGTGTGTGTGTGTGTGTGTGTGTGTGTGTGTGTGTTTTAATAAATATGGGTCTCTTTAATATCCTGGATGTCAGTGTTTAGAGGCTCTTATTTTTTAACACAAGAATGGACATCTTGTGAACCTGGTGATGTTGGTGGGACTCCATCAGCTCTGACCAGCATGCCCACATGTCAGGGATGATGGGAACTGGCAGCCCAAGACTTGAGATTCAGTGTGACCTAATGGTTAGAGCAGCTTTCCTCGACTTTGGCTCCCCAGATGTTGTTGGGCTACCAATCCCAGCATCCCTAGCTAGCAGGGCCAGTGGTCATGGATGACAGGAGTTGCAGACAAACAGCAACTAGGGACCCAAGGTTGAGGAAGGCTGGGTTAGAGTGTTGGACCTGAAGTTGGGTTCGGATTCCCACTCAGCCATGGAATCGTAGAACTGTAAAGTTAGAAGGGTCCCCGAGGCTGATCTAATCCAACCCCCCTGCAATGGAGGAATCTGAATCATGTGTGCCGCCTTGGGAAAAATAAGGTGGGATATAGAAAGAAAGAAAGAAAGAAAGAAAGAAAGAAAGAAAGAAAGAAAGAAAGGGAGGGAGGGAGGGAGAGAGGGAGGGAGGGAGGGAGGAAGAAGATCCTTGCTGGATCAGGCCAAATGCATCCTGTTCTCACAGTGGCTAACCAGATGTCCCATTTTGGAAACCCCTCCAGGAGGACCTGAGATCTGTGGGATATATTCAGCCTCATATAACCAATATGATGTTGTTGTTGTTGTTCAGTCGTTCAGTCGTGTCCGACTCTTCGTGACCCCATGGACCAGAGCACGCCAGGCACGCCTATCCTTCACTGCCTCCCGCAGTTTGGCCAAACTCATGTTAGTAGCTTCGAGAACACTGTCCAACCATCTCATCCTCTGTCGTCCCCTTCTCCTTGTGCCCCCCCATCTTTCCCAACATCAGGGTCTTTTCCAGGGAGTCTTCCCTTCTCATGAGGTGGCCAAAGTACTGGAGCCTCAACTTCAGGATCTGTCCTTCTAGTGAGCACTCAGGGCTTATTTCTTTGAGAATGGATAGGTTTGATCTTCTTGCAGTCCATGGGACTCTCAAGAGTCTCCTCCAGCACCATAATTCAAAAGCATCAATTCTTCGGTGATCAGCCTTCTTGATGGTCCAGCTCTCACTTCCATACATCACTACTGGGAAAACCATAGCTTTAACTATACGGACCTTTGTCGGCAAGGGGATGTCTTTGCTTTTTAAGATGCTTAACTCCAATTAATGCATGAAAGGGTTAAGACCATAGAGTAAGCTGTCCTGCCAGGCTTAGCTAGGTCACACCCACTCACCTTGGGAGGAAGCGCTACCAGTCTCTTTGTTCTTTCTCTTCCACCATGTGAACCCTTCCAAGAAGGGCGTCTGAGCTAGGTTGCTCCAATCCCAGGCCGTGTGGCTTTAGCAAGCCATCTCTCTGTTTCTGTACAGATAATTTAGAAACTCTTACCATTGTTCTGTCTTGCTGCTGTATGAAGAAGCACATGAATCTGACCTTTGAAGAGTTTGTAAGTAAACCGTTTTTCAAGTTACCAAATGCGTGGTCTCTTTCTGTGCTAAGGGAAGTGGGGAACTTTGGAAGCAACTTAGAAGGGGATATTTTAACAGGCTACATTCCCACTCTTCCCTTTGCTGCATGTTTTGTGATTTTAAATCTGTTGGGGTTCTCTTACGAAAAGTACTTGCCCCGAACCAGGATCTAGGCATCCGGAGAGCCATATTTTACCACTAAAATATTTCTCCCCCTTTCAAACCAATGGAAACAAGATCTACAGCCAGATCTCTGTAAAGGCACAGAGCCTCTAGCAGCAGAGATTTGGAGCTTTACACTTTAAAACAGGAACGGCAAGACTTTTTGCTCTCCAGGTGTTGGCAAAATCCAACCCTCGCCATTCTCATCTTGGGAAGCAACTTGATGGAGTGAACCCAGACACAATTCTGTAAATGATTCCAGAGACAACAGAGGATCTAGCACCACTTTATTGATTTTTGAATTATTATTATTTTCTTGGTACTATTATTCAAATAAGTCTTTTATAAGTTTCATGCAGGCTACATGCTTGTCCCGACTGCTTACTCAGGAATAGAAGGCAGGGGCTTAACCTCGACCAGTTGGTCCCGTCCTAAGGAAATGGGCTCCTTGTCTGTAGCACCGGTTGTTTTATCGGAGGCACTGAAAGCAAAAAATAAATAAATAATAAGTCATCATGGCACAAGACCGACCGAAAGCCTATTCTGTCACACATAAAGGCAGCAGAACTTGCAATCATTTGCGTAGCGTGGAACTGCAGAATGCGGCCCATAGGCAGCCAACTAAGATGTCGTCGGGTTGTATCCGGCTAAGAAGCTATCAAAATCAATGAACACCACTGTCTGCAGTCCATTACTTCAATGAGTCTACTCTGAGCATGGCTTCGTTGGATAAAAATTCATGAAAACAATTCATCTGGATTTTTCTGGACATGTCCAGGATTCTAATAATGAATTTCGGGAAATAGGGAAATGTCTGGATTTTTGAAACTCTACCCAAAACTCAACAACCTTTTTTTTTTTAACTTCTTGAAATATGGCAACCCTTTCATTGGGTTTTTCAGCTCTCAAAGTCAAAACAAAATAATAATAATAAATTCCTTCCAGTAGCACCTTAGAGACCAACTAAGTTTGTTCTTGGTATGAGCTTTCGTGTGCATGCATTTTCTTTGGAGAAGAGGCGGAGGCCACTTGATTTGTAGCTGCTCCGGAGCAGGAAGAGGGGTCTCGGGTGGGGCGGCCCGTTTAACGCAACAGGGGGTCTGTTGCTGCGTGCCCCCCACGCCGGTTGATTTAGGAAGAAGGGGGCCACGTTGGACCACGTGGCGAGACACCGCGCACCCACCCCCCCAGCGGCACCCAGCAAAAGTTGCAGATGAGAAATGGTCTGTCCCAAAGCAGGGGGAAAATTGTAATCTGCTTTTGCAAGCTGCACCTTGACATCCGCATTTTGAAATTTTGACCACATATTTTAGAGTTTATTCAAAATGGCACCCTGGTCGTTTGCTTCCTTTTAAAGCAAAAGGTGGAAGCTGGCAAATGTTGCTTCGCAATAGGAACCCCTTTGCCATCTGTGAAAAATGAATTGGCCAGGATGTGCTACAGTGTATGGAAAATTCTGATAGGCCACGGTGAGGACTTGAAGAGAGAGAAAGAGAAAGAGAAAGAGAGAGAGAAAAGACCAGAGATGGCGAGAGAGAGAGAGAGAGAGAGAGAGAGAGAGAGAGAGAGAAAAGACTAGAGATGGCCAGATACTTTGACTCTCCCTTGTTTGCAAAGGTTTCCCCAAAATGATCCACTTGGTTCACATCTGTGTGTCACAAATAATTTGTGTGTGTGTGTGTTTTGTGTTGTTTTCATGCTTTTGCATGTCTTTATGGCATCTTAATCTCCCGGGACCTGTTTTAGAGTTGTTTATCGTGTGAATTGGGTGGGAAATCTGTGCGGGAGGGAAGGGTTAAAAACCCATGTGCAATGGTCTCCATCTTTAAAAGATGAAGGAAAACAATCAGCAGGAGCTGCAGTACCCGTCTTCTTGCAAAAGCCCATAATAAGGTACTTTTTGAACATTCCCAATGCTGGTGTGGTTTAGTGCATTTGCTAAGCAGATCTGCAGCGTCCATTAAGCGGAAAGATCCAGTGGTCACAGTCCAAGCGAATTGCACAAATGTAAAAGCCTTGGGATCAGTCGTCTTAACTCCTGTTTTTGATTGGAGCGTTTTATTTTGTTTTTTTAAGTATCTCTAAACGGCAATTTCCAAAGCCAAGTTGGAAATTTTGTGGAACCGAATTCTTGGCTAGACCGGGTTAAGTTCTTGAGAGCACCTTGAAAGTTAAAACATTTATTATGGTGTGTGCTTGCGTAGGCGTGAGAGACAAAGAGAATATTTGGGTGTGCGAGGCATTTATTTTATGGGAATTTAATGTAGAGAATGCAACTTATTCTTAGGGACCAGGCAAGAAAGATTGCTGGTGATCAACACTAGGCCCTGTCTCTGAGCTTTCTACAACAGCTGGCTGACTGCTAGAGGTGGGTGAATTTGTTAATTATGGTTTTTTTCATTTCTCAATTTCTCAGTCCACTATATTTCTGCTTAAGTTCACAATTAAAGGAACAACTCCTCGTGAATATCCAGCAGCATGTTAATTCCTCTTTACCCCAATGCATACATTTTTTGTATGCAATTTTGTCTCATATATGCATTTTCACACTTAATTTCCCCTAACATTTTTTGTACACACTTTTGGGTTGCTGAACTGCGTTGCGAAATTCAGAGAAGTGTGGGTGTCGATGGCGACCTTTGCTTATTGTTTCAGGAAGTACAGATTAGGTAAGTATGCAACGAAATGCAATCCAAACCAAATTTCTTCCCCATCCTTTCTGACTGCTATGGTGACGGCACAGGGCAGGAGTCCTTTTGCTGTTTGTCCAAATTCAGTGCAAGTGGAGATTTCCCCCCAATAGCTCTGGTTACCTCTTCCCCTTGCTTTTAGTTCAGCACTCAGAACCAAAATTGATTTTCAGCCTTAAAGCTGAGATGGGATGTGAACCTGAAGTCTCACACATCGCAGCGCCACACTGATACCCCTTTTCTCACACCACACAGTGGAAGTATGCTTGATGCGGGCAGAGGGTACATGGCCTTTACACAATGTGTGAACTGTAAGTTGGTCTGTGACCGTAAAAATAAATTCATTCATTCATTCATTCATTCATTCAATGTGTGAACTGGGCCTTAGCTGCATTTTGGGGTTGGCACAATGGCATTCATCTTGTTCCATTTCATTTACAACCCAATTTTCCTCCAAGGGACTCCAAGCAGCCCACATGGTTCTTGCCATTTCCCATCTCAACATCACAACAACCCTGTGAGGTAGGGCAGTATACACCTCGCCTAAGAAACTCTCCCTAGTTGTGAGGGTATTTGAACCCGCACCTCCTCGGTCCTAGAAGGACACTCCGCCCCATGTTTCTAGAAAGGGGAATGACCAGTGAGGGGAGATCTACCCGACAACAGTGCTGGGAAAACTATACTGTCTTGTAGGCTGAGTAGAATTGGATCCAGTAAAAATGGATTTGGGAGGAGAGGCAAAAAGCCTTGAAATACTTCGGGTTGTGCAAAGCCACATATTGGAAGTCCAAACATTAGTTTGGAATGTAAAAAGATAGATTGTCCAGTCTGAAATTCTTAGAGGATTTTCAATGTTGAGTGGAGGCAGCGCTTTTTTTCTAAATAAATAAATAAAAATGTTTAGGGGTACTTTCATTTTGACTCAAGAGAATCACCATTTTATAGTTCAAATCGGGGAAAATAAATTCAGTAAATGGACAAAAGTACAAAGATGTTTAGGGGCATCCGTTCCCCTGTGCCCCCCCCCCAGAAAAAAAAGCACTGAGTGCCGGTATTAGCATTTGGTATCTTTTCATGTATTTGTGGACGAAGCTTTAAAGAAGACGACTCCAGGATTCGGCCCAAGACATGCCGTCTTTGAAACCCGACCCATCACATTGCTATGCCCTTGACAGGTGGTCACAATATGCACCTGCGTTTGAAAAAGGATGGGTTTGAGCCTCCACACAAAACAGGAGCTTCTAGTCACATGTGCAACATCAAAAAAAACAACAACATTGGGTGTTTCAAGAGCAGCTTTTGTGGTGGGGTAACGTCGCAACACACAGAAAGTTCTTCCCACGCAATCACGTTGGGTGTAAACCCAATCAAACGTCCGCCATTTTCTCCTTTGCTCATCTCCTAGAGAGGGAACTTTTGTCTCCGGCGAAAGAGTGTGGCAGGGACTTCGTCAGGCAACGTTTCCATAAGCAATGAGTTCTCAGGAAATGCATTCAAGAGTTTATCCCGCTGTTCACGCTAACTGCTTCCTAAGGGTCAGGTTACAGGGATGCGGGTGGCGCTGTGGGTTAAACCACAGAGCCTAGGGCTCGCTGATCAGAAGGTTGGCGGTTCGAATCCCCACGATGGGGTGAGCTCCCGTTGTTTGGTCCCAGCTCCTGTCAACCTAGCAGTTCGAAAGCACCTCAAAGTGCAAGTAGATAAATAGGCACCGCTCCGGTGGGAAGGTAAATGGCGTTTCCGTGCGCTGCTCTGGTTCGCCAGAAGCGGCTTAGTCATGCTGGCCACATGACCCGGAAGCTGTACGATGGCTCCCTCGGCCAGTAAAGTGAGATGAGCGCCACAACCCCAGAGTCATCCACGACTGGACCTAATGGCCAGGGGTCCCTTTACCTTTACCTATAAGGGTTGGGCTTAGTTGGACAAGCTGTTCCTGTGACGACTGCATTCATTACAAGATGGCCTATGAGGGAGACTGCCTTGCCCTATGTAATAGTAGGTGCCATCTTGGTTTCCTTCCATTCAAGGAAATGAAGAAGAGGTTTTGTGGAGAGCAGCATCCATAAGCACCAAGGCAAACTCAAAAGGCTGTGATCCCTCTGCTTTTTCCTACACAAAAAGGTTCCGAGTTCCAATCTCACTGCTGTCGGTAGATAGATACCTATTGTAGTAGATGAATGGTGAACCCTTCCAAGAAAGCACTAAAGCCTGTTTGCTGGCACTGGGGGCTTGTGGTTTATTTATTTATTTATATATGTGTGGATTTGATTGTTCTATGCCTTTGAAAACCCATCTTGGACAGGATAAGCCACCAGCCAGTTCATCAATGCAATTAAAATGATTTGCGGCATAGCTGCTGGGATTTGCTCCAATAACCTGCCATACTCCTCCCGCCAATAAAATGTGTGTTTAAAATGCAACTGTCAATTTTTTGTGTGGTTGAATCAGTACGTTCATGTGCCACTAGACCTCAGCATGGGCGCCTTTTTGAGATCTGTAGGAGGCATAATATTGTAATAAAGCAAACCTGCCACGCAGGGTTAGGCCTGAGGACAATTTTCTTGCAAGTTCCCTTACTCATTCCCCACTGCAAAAGAACACACCAGAACCAAAGAGGCTGCCAAAACAATGGAGAAGATATGCCTTTAACTTGCAGCTAGGGGCGAGTGGATCTGTCCCATCTTGGTATCTCATTTCCCCAGTCTTAAAATTCAGTTCTCCATTACGTTTGCAATTATATATATACATAAAGGCCTTCATGAAAATTCATCAGCATTTTAGTGCATCCTCCACTCCCACCCGAAACACATTTATATATGCAATTTTGCCTAATATTCACATTTTTTTTTTTGCAAAACAGTTTCTCCTATCAGAGTAGTGGTTTTTTTTTGTATGCTATTGTCACTAATATATATGTTTTAATGCACACCACTTCTTTACCATAGTAGTACCTGCCTGTTTGTGCACATTACTTGGCTAGAGAAACAGACTGCAACATTCAGAGAAGCGCATGTTTGAAAAGGTGTTTCGGTTCGTGCACAGTTTTGCAAAGTGTGAACTGCGTAGGCTCGTTTTTAAACGCAAATGGGAGCAAACTTTTGCCCCCATCCCAACTTTCACCCTCCTCCAATTATTATTATTATTATTATTATTATTATTATTATTATTATTATTAATCCTAATCGATCAATCAGCTCAAGCTGGAAAGAGAACCAAACTTCGAAGAGCGTTGTTCTCAAGGTTTCTCCCTGATGAAACCAAAGTCTCTTGTGGGACATCAAAAAAGGAAACATCCTTTGGCTTATTCAATTCAGAGGGGAAAAACAAAAATCAAGGAAGTGGGTGTTTGTGTGTTCAGCATTTATTTATCGTTGTCCAGGAAGAAGAAGAAGAAGAAAAAAGCGACCCTCTATTTGAACAAACACACCACAATCCATTGGCTATACATTAATATTGGTCTGGCTGCGATTACACTAACAGCAAAATTGAAGGCAGTACTGAAGACAGCGAACTCTTTAGCACAGTTTAGTGAGGCAATTTCCCCCACCTTGGTGATAAAGCAGCAGAATCGAGGCCACAAAATATCCCTTAAGACAACTTGGCTCTGCCTCGCAGAATCATGAGCATGGATGAGGTTGTGAAAAGACCACACAATTCCCACACACACACACCCCAACAGAAACACGGCAGATGAGCAAAGCGGGTGGTTGTGGAATTTATTTCAGTTTTTTTTTTTTTTTGCAAAGCCAAGGTGGGTGGGTGGGGGGTGTCAACAAGCCGTGAAAGTTTAAGCACCATCTCACGCAAAGAGAGGATATAACAGTACAACGAAGGAGGTGATTCAAACAAGCAGACGAGAAAGCGCAGGAATATTCAAAAGGAATTTGGGAGGGGGGGACAGATGGGGAGGGAAGCCAGTGAGCAAAAATATTTGTACAAGGAATGCAAAGAATGAGGGAGTTACAGAAGTTTGCAGGGACACATTTCAGAAGGAAAACCTGAATGGCTTAATGAAACTAAATCATGTTTTGCATCCAAGACCACAGGAGATTTCAGGTGCTGCTGCTATATGTCGGGCTTAAAGGAGACACTTGGGTGTTAACCAGAGAAAAGATAAGTCACTAAAGGCCTCTTGCAGCCTCTATGACCCACGAGGATTTTTTAAATAAAATAAAAAACCCCTCACCTCCTTGTTTCATTAGAGTGGAATCTCCCCATGGAACGGTAGGGGCATCTTAGCATCTTATAAGAGGGCAGGTGAGCATTTAAGCTGCCCAGTTATGCCTAATGGGGCTTCGGATCAAAGCAGAAAATGCATTAGTTCAGGTGTGGCCAACCTTTGGCCCTCCGGATGTTGCCGAACTACATCTCCCACCATCCCTGGTCATTGGCTATTCTTGCTAAAGCTGATGGGAGTTGTAGTTTGGAGACATCTGGCAGGTCCGAGGTTCCCCGCACTTGCATTAGATCAGCCTTTCCCAAACTTGGGTCCCCAGCTGTTTTTTCGGACTACAACTCCCATCATCCCCAGCTAGCAAGGGATGATGGGAATTGTAGTCCGAAACCGCCAGGAAACGCTGAATTAGATCAACCTTTGCTAACCTGGTGCCGTTCGGACGACGGCTCTCAAATCAGCTCTAGCATCAGGTTGGCAAAGACCGCGCTAGATGCATTCGAGGTGTGTGGTTTTCCTTATTTAGTGTGTGTGGTTTTTTGTTATTTAAATAGTAATCTCGGTGAGGAGGGGAGGTCAGGATTCGGATTGTGCAGGGAGAGGTGGGGCCACGCCTTTCCTCCTGCACCATGGTCCTGGTGAAAAGTGCACACAACCACCTAGGATGCTATTCAGCCTGCATAGGAAGCTCCTGGTTTCCTGCCTCGTTCAGCTGCCTGAGCCAGGCCGAATCATATCTCAGTTCTGCACAGGATTGGCGGTACTATCCCGGCAGTATAGCATTTTTCTATGGTTACCCTTTGCTCTGTGTGTCAATCGACGGTGCTTCGAAGATCGAATGCAGCGCCAGACTTCCCCCCCCCTCCACTTTCCAAATCCATTCCCTGCTCTCGTCCACCCAAATAAATATCCGTCACCCCAAATTTACAAATACAGTGCCACCTTGGTTCTCAAACGCCTTGGTACCCAAACAACTTGGAACCCAAACACTGCAAACCCAGAAGTAAGTGTTCCGGTTTGCAAACATTTTTCAGAAGCCGAACGTGCTCCGTTTTGAGTGTTACACTGAGGTCTGTCTGTCTCCGCTGTTTATTTTGCATTTTTGTTTTTTGCGGCTTCTTTGTTTTGTTTTTGTGACTCCGTGGAACCCAGTTCAGCTACTGATTGATTATTGATTGATTGACTGCAGTACATTGTTTACTGCTTTCATTTTATGGATCAACGGTCTCGTTAGATAGTAAAAATCACGTCAAATTGCTGTTTTAGGGCTTGTTTTTTAAAAGTCTGGCACGAATTAATCCGTTTTGCATTATTTTCGATGGGAAAGCGCGCCTTGGTTTTGGAACGCTTTGGTTTTGGAACGGACTTCCGGAACGGATTAAGTTTGAGAACCAAGGTACCACTGTAAGGCAGGAGAGAAAGGGAAAGGATTTATTCCCCGCTTGAGCTGGGTATTTGAAACCCCCCCGTTTATCTGGGGAAAGGCTGAGGCAATGATCCCACTATAGTGAATTAGACTGCTGTGCCCAGCTGGCAGAAATTCAAGAAGAAAAATGGACCCAGGACAGTTTTTAAAGGTTGTGGATTCCTTAGGGTGATGGTGGTTACGCTAAGGAGTTGTTTTTTTGTTTTTTGTTTAAAAACTCTTTAGAAAAACAGAGATCTACCCCCTGGATCATGGCCCAGCTTTTTGCTGCAGGGCTCTCATGGAGCATGTAGATGAGATACTACCGCAGAGAATAAAGTAGCATCTTTTCAGAGCTGCAAATTTGTATAATCAGGCAATGTCCATGCAGGTGTTCCCCCCTCCCTTTCCCTTTTTAAAAAGCATTCTGAATATCAGACAAGCATTATGAATCAATCAATCAATGAAGCTCTCCACGATGCATGTATCTTAGTTGAGATTTTTCTTTTTTTCCTTTTTAATGCATCACACATTTGCAATTCCCCCCCTTGCTTCCTGGTGGATATTCCTGCATTTCTCCAAAGCGCTGGAGGTTTAGAACCTGCCCCCTCCCGACCCGAACCCGGCCCCCCACCCCACCCCCACAACCCTTCCACAAACACACAAACCTGGCTATACTTCACACTCTACAAGTTCTAATATAGCTACACTTGAAGATACACCACAGAATTTTGTTACACATACTCTATAGCCGAAAGCATTCGGGAGCAAGCCTTAACAGAACACGTCACACACACAAATACAGTACGGTTTTTGCATTCAGTTCAGTAGTCAAAGCCAAGCCCACAACATTTGCTACCCAGTTATCATACAGCTCGCCCCACCCTCTCCCCACCCGCCCCCCACCCCAGCCTCCGAGGTTGCAATCCTAAAATCTCCACTTGCATGGGAGTAAGCCCGGCTGAATTCAATAGGACTTACTTCTGGGTAGACATGGTTAGGTCTGCAGCCCGAGATCTGTTCCCCCCCCCCTCTAACCTGGTTCTGTGGCAAAGGCAGTATTTCTGCACCTTTCTCAACTATCTCAGAAATTTACATTCTGCAAATCTTGCGCTCTATAAATAATAATACTAAAAATGATTCATGGAGGGTGGGGGGTGGGGTGGGGTGGAAGCCTTTCTCGAACATCTCCATAGCAACCGTGGACCTGGAAATTTGCCCTTTCAATCCATCCCAGTCGCCCTTCCTGTTTTGTTAACGTCCTTTTAAAAAACTAATTGGCGATTTTGGGCCAAAGAGCAATTAAACCCAACGGCTGCTTCTCTGGACGGTGAAAAAAAAAATTGTTTTTTTTCCCCAATCGCTTGCAGTGGTGTTCTCACTTGTACATTGGAGGAACCAGAAAAAACTAAAAAAAACCCCTAAAAACTGTTTTGTCCTTGACACGAGAAAGCGCCCAGGGCCTTTGGGCGGTGGTGATCCTATCCTGCATTTTCGGAACTCACCTGGAAAGATACTAACTAGTATTCTTCAAATCTGAGGCTGTGATGGTGGTTCAAACAGTGATCAGCTGACACTTGCATGACACCATCGGAAGTTGCGTGACATCACCATGAGGTCATCTGCTGCTGCCGGCTGTCGTCAGCAGACTCCAGGTTTATACAGTCTCTCACATCACACCTGCATGGATATCTGACATAGCATATATGCGACACACACGCACAACGCTTGATCTGCCCTTTTTCGGAGGCGAAAACGTTGGGCAAATCAGGACGTCGGTGCACGTGGCTGCCAGGTGGAGATCTTGAAATTTCGTGTTATTTTCAGCCCCTCCTCTCTCCATCCTTGGAATGAATTCTCTGCTGTTGGCAATGCATGAAACCAACCTCTGCTGAGGACAACCGGCCCCAGCATGCGAGCTCAGGTAGGGCTAGGGGAGACCTCTGAAACCTGGAGAGCTGCTGCCAGCCAGTGTAGGCAATGCTGAGCAAGATGGGCCTATGGCATAATAATAATAATAATAATAATAATAATAATAATAATAATAATAATAATAATTTATTATTTGTACCCCGCCCATCTGGCTGGGTCTCCCCAGCCACTCTGGGCGGCTTCCACCAAACATTAAAATACATTTAAAATATCACAGTTTAAAAACTTCCCTAAACAGGGCTGCCTTCAGGTGTTTTCTGAATGTCAGGTAGTTGTTTATTCCCTTGACTTCTGATGGGAGGGTGTTCCACAGGGCGGGCGCCACTACCGAGAAGGCCCTCTGCCTGGTTCCCTGTATGGTATGCATGTATGCATGGTAGAATGCAGCTTTCTGTGTGCCATAATCTGAAAATCAGCAGGGTTCTGGCAAACCAAACAGTTCCCTTTTTATTTTCTGGTTCCTGATCTACTTCTGCAAGGTTTTTTTTTTTACCTCTGAACCTCTGAGCTACGTAGACTTGAAAGCTGGAAAACAGCATTTCCTCTGGGAGACGTTTAACGCCGCCGTTACAATTTCTGAAACCCCGCTCGACGCAGGCTGCAGATGTCCAAAGAAACTAGGTTAATGGGAGCGGCGTGGGCTCCTACTGCAAACGAGCGTGGTTCCAACCTCCCCCCCCCCCTCTTTCCTTCTGTCATGCTCAGTAGAACTTTCTCCTAGTGACATCACAACATGAGACGCTCTCCACCCTGGTTGGGGCGAGGCGGGGCTAGGAAATATGGAATGCTGTGACATCACAGCAAGCGCCACCTTCTCCTAAGGCATTGCTTAGGAGTGTGTGACAAGACGGTCCCGTTCGCCCCCACGGAAATGTAAATTGTCTCATTACTTTGACTTTAAAAAAGACACTTGGGAGGGCTACCAGATAGATTATTTTTTTTACACACGAACCAATTTTTATTTTACACCCTCTCTTAGTGGTATGAGTTGAGGTTATTCTTCCTCTGAGCTTTATAGGCTAAGGCATAAGAAAGGGGCACATGGGTAGTGAATTGGATTTTTAAAAAAAATTTCTAAGGGAGCTGGAAGGGTTCCAAAGGGGATTCTGTTTTCAGTGTGTGAAAAACACACACGCTCCTTTTGCCTCATTCTTGCCCCTGGGTCCAACAGGTTTCGCAGGATTTTTGATGGCAAAAAACAAACAAACCAGGCCAACCTGTTTCTCCGGGGCGAAAGCCGGACGAGAAGACCTTTCTTCCAGCCACACCCCCCCCCTATTCTATCTCTCCCCTAAATCTCTGATGTACATAGATTGAGAACTAATCTCCTGTGCCTTTTCCCTGCCTCCTATTACGCTAGGCAGCCAAACAACAACCCCCCCCCCACTCAAAAAAAGGAGGCTTTCTAATCCGCCTTTGAAATCAAAGATAAAAAGCCTCTAATACAATTGGAACACAGGCAGATTAGAAGCCTCTAATTAATTTTGTGGCCTTTATTTAAAAAAAGAAAAAGAAAAAAGAAAATAAAAGCGGGGGAGGGGGGGTAGAAAACGAGAGAAAGAGAGAGAGAGAGAAAGAGAAAGCAAGTAAGTGCATTGAAATTTACTCTTTCGCCTCGGCCAATTTATTGTTCATCTCTTTACTCTTCTCCTTTTCCTCGGCGCTTGTGCCGCTGGGCCCCTCGGCGCTCTTTTTCTTGGACGACCGGCTCGAAACCATCTGCTTATCTTTGGGCTTTTTCAGGGGTTTATGGCTTGTGGTCGTCTTTTTTGGCTTAGAAGGCTGAGGGCTCGGCTTCTCCACCTGGGCGGGGTGCAAGGGACGAGCCACCGCCGGCACAAAGAGAAACAACACACACACACACACACACACAACACACAAGGAGAGGTGAGGGGGAGGGAGGAGAAAAGCGGATTTAGAGAGGCATGGCCGAATGGTGGCAAAGGTTTCATCGAGAGGGCAGCGTCAAGGCAGCGCTGCAACCTTTATTTAGCTGACTGGTTAACTAACCTGTCCTTAGAAGCATTAAACCACGGGTAGGCAAACTAAGGCCCGGGGGCCGGATTGCGCCCAATCGCTTTCTAAATCCAGCCCACAGGTGGTCCGGGAATCAGCGTGTTTTTACATGAGTTGAATGCGTCCTTTTATTTAAAATGCATCTCTGGGTTATTTGTGGGGCATGGGAATTCGTTCTTTTTCCTTCTTCAAAATATAGTCCGGCCCCCCCACAAGGTCTGAGGGACAGTGGACTGGCCCCCTGCTGGAAAAGTTGGCTGACCCCTGCATTATAAACCCTCTTTTTGTATGCACCACCTTCGGGGCTGTGGGCCGCAAGATTTGCCTGGCGTCTCAGTCTGATACGCAGTGGTACCTTGGTTTAAGAACAGCTTTGTTTATGAACAACTTGGATTAAGAACGCTGCAAACATGCAAGCAGGTGTTTTGGTTTGTGAACGTTGCCTTGGAAGCGGAACATGTTGAGTGTGTTCCGTTTGTAAATTGAGTCCCCCCGCTGCTTTGGGAAAGCACGCCTTTGGTTTAAGAACCAAGCTTTGGTTTAAGAACGGATTTCCGGAACTGATTAAGTTCGTAAACCAAGGTACCACTGTATATGGGGTGTATGGAGCGTTAGGGGACAGTTAGTACCTCTGCTGGGCTCCTTCTGGGCTAGTTTGTCCACCTTTGGTCCCCACCCTGCACTCAGCTCTCACCTACAGGTGGGTAGCCGTGTTGGTCTGCCATAGTCGAAACAAAATAGAAAATTCTTTCCAGTAGCACCTTATAGACCAACTGAGTTTGTTCTTGGTCTTTGTCTTTGTTCAGACCAGGTTTCTCCATGGTTTTAAGTTTGGTGATTAGTTGCAATTCAGCAACTAATTACAACTAATCACCAAACTTAAAACCATGGAGAAACCTGGTCTGAACAAAGACATTGGATTCTTATCTCATTATACATAACAAAGCTATCTTTAGCCATCTCACCCCTTGCCTTTCCCTGCAAGACTAATTGCAGCCGTTAAGAGTCGTCAACAGGTTTTCCACACCTATCAGCTGATCACCCATTCCCACCACCCTTCTGAGTAATACCCCTCCCCACTCCCTCATTATATTTAAGGATCTGGTGACTTCTGTTTCAGTGTATCTGAAGAAGTATGCATGCACACGAAAGCTCATACCAAGAACAAACTCAGTTGGTCTATAAGGTGCTACTGGAAAGAATTTTCTATTTTGTTTCAGCTCTCACCTGTGGCTCCTAGAAGTTGTCAGTAGGCAACAGCGGCCACACCCTAGGAATGGCTTTGACTGGCCAGCTAAACCAGGTGAGGGTAGCTTGTGGGGTCTCAAACCCTCAGGGAGTTAGGGGTTTCCCCTGCATGTGAAGACAGGCTCTGGCAGATGGAGTGGATGAGACCAAGAGTGGGTCCAACGGTCAAGAATGGGGTTTCTGCACATGCTGTAGAGGGAAGTGAGGGGCAGATGGGGCTCGTCCACCTGGGAAGGGAGCCCATCTAGGGGAAGGAAAGCTCCGATCCTAAACCTCCACTGCCTTGCAGAATATATTTGGGAGAAGAAAAGGCTCAGGAGTCAACCCTACACACAAATCTGGAGTCCCTAAGACGATTGGATGGCGACTTGTCCGCCTCCTTCTAGCAACTCCTGCAGCCAATCTGGTGCCCAACGTCTTCCTCTGCTTTCCTTTGGACCACATTAGCGAGGCCGAGGAGGGGGGGGGGTCTTGTCATATGGGCAGTCCAGGACCTCCAGGCTTGTGCCCCAGTGCTGCTAATGCACTGGTTTCACTTCACCCCTGAAGGCGCACTCCATTGTCTCTCAAGACAGGCGGGTGCCAGCAACCTATATTTCCACTCTGTTTCTGAGTCACTGTGCCTTCTCCACTTAGATCTGTGCTCTGAGTTCTGGGCTGCTCTGCATAAACAAAGCTCTGTGTGCCCGTTCACTATAATGGGTGGTCTAAAAATGGGCGTATATTCCCCCCCCCTTTGGTCAAAGTCCTTTCAGAGTGGATTAAAAGGTAAAGGGACCCCTGACCTTTAGGTCCAGTCGCGGATGACTCTAGGGTTGCGACAAAATCGAAAATTCTTTCTAGTAGCACCTTAGAGACCAACTGAGTTTGTTCCTGGTATGAGCTTTCGTGTGCATGCACACTTCTTCAGATACCATGCATGCACACGAAAGCTCATACCAGGAACAAACTCAGTTGGTCTCTAAGGTGCTACTAGAAAGAATTTTCGATTTTGTTTTGACTATGGCAGACCAACATGGCTACCCACCTGTAACTGGATCTAGGGTTGCGGCGCTCATCTCGCTTTACTGGCCGAGGGTGCCGGCGTACAGCTTCCGGGTCATGTGGCCAGCAGGACTAAGCCGCTTCTGGCGAACCAGAGCAGCGCACGGAAACGCCGTTTACCTTCCCGCCAGAGCGGTACCTATTTATCTACTTGCACTTTGACGTGCTTTCAAACTGCTAGGTGGGCAGGAGCAGGGACCGAGCAACGGGAGCTCACTCCTGTCACAGGGATTCGAACCGCCGACCTTCTGATTGGCAAGCCCTAGGCTCTGTGGTTTAACCCACAGTGCCACCCGCGTCCCTTTCAGCGTGGATTAAGCCTGCCCAAAAAATTGTAGCCAGATATATCCAGGGAGTTTTGTGCAGGGCTATTCTAAAACCTTGGGCAGTAAAGGCTGAGAAAGACCCCTACCCAGGACCCCGAAGAGATGCCCCGATCTCTGCCTCTCACACCACCATCCCCGAGAGAACAGAGAATGCCTGAAGAGGCTCCATGTGTGATGGTGAAGGCAGCAGCCTGAATCCTGCGGCACAAGTGAATCTGAGAGCCATGCTACACCTGTGCTCTGCAGATCCAGGAAATTAATCTGCTTACATCAGGGGTCGGCAAGGCTTACCGGGCATGGGCCGGATCACTCCTGCAGAGATCCCTGTGGGCTGGACCAGCGCAGTGCGATGCCGGAAATTGCGTCTGCGCATGTCTGCGGCGCCAGATATCACTTCTGCGCATGCCCAGACTCCAAAAAGTCGCACCTGCGCAGAAGCAATTTTCGGTGTCTGGGCATGTGCAGAAGTGATTTCCGGTGCTGCGAACATGTGCAGATGTGATTTCCGGCGTCTGGGCATGTGCAGAAGCAATTTCAGGAGCCACGGAAGAGAGTCTCCGCGCCGTGCTGTGCCGGTTTAGCGCAGCGCGTGCGGACTTGCTGAGCGGGTAGCTCGGTTTGGGGGCGGCTTGGGGACCGGTTATACGGCCTCCGTGGGCTGCTTCCAGCCCATGGGCTGCAGGTTGGGGGGCCCTGAATTACATCAGATCATGTATAGATTTGTAGTGAACAAACGAGGGCACACAGAGATACTAGGGGTTATTATAGGCCCTGAAAACAAAGCAAAACAAAAACCCCAAGCCCTGCATCTTTTGCAACAGTGAGAGCCTGATTTGATGGTTCCTAGTCTCTGTTGAACCTGATTTGTGGGCCCAGATGAAACTGAAGTCAAATCACAGAGCAGTCCAAGGAGGTGAGAACTTCTGAACTAGCCAACCAACTGGATGGGATGTTGGTGGGATGCGTGGGGGGGGGTTGGTTCCTGCTGACCCCACAGAGACTCCGCCCTCCCCAAATTTGCCACAGAGCAGGGAGGGAGAACCTCCCCCCCTCCAGACGATGCAGGACTCCAACTCCCATCACCCCCAGCCAGTGTGCCAAGAAGCAGCATACAAAAGTACGAAATAAATGAATGTTTCGTTTCGGCGGGGGAAGTATCCCACAGAGGAGCCGTGCTGCCCGTCTCCCGTCTCCCTTACCTTTGAGATTTCCTTGTAGGGCTCGCTGTACAGGCTCCGTATCCTCCGATGCTCGAGGAATTTGTTATCCGAAGGGCCGGGCTTCGCCCCTTCGACAGTGAACTGGGTGCTGTAGCTCGTTTTGTGGTTCATCTTCCCCTCCGGAAATTTGTACTGGGGCTTGACTTTGATGGCTTTCACCGGCTTGACGTCTGTCCAGGGTTGGAATTCATTTCTGAAGGGAAGGGGGAGAGCTTGAGTGAGAAGCAGGGAACCAAAAGGCTGGCCAGAATGACTAAGAAATGGAATGGCTTTAGAATCATAGAATCATAGAATCCTAGAGTTGGAAGAGACCCCAAGGGCCATCCAGTCCAACCCCCTGCCAAGCAGGAAACACCATCAAAGCATTCCTGACAGATGGCTGTCGAGCCTCCGCTTAAAGACCTCCAAAGAAGGAGACTCCACCACACTCCTTGGCAGCAAATTCCACTGCCAAACAGCTCTCACTGTCAGGAAGTTCTTCCTAATGTTTAGGTGGAATCTTCTTTCTTGTAGTTTGAATCCATTGCCCCGTGTCCGCTTCTCTGGAGCAGCAGAAAACAACCTTTCTCCCTCCTCTATATGACATACTTTTATATATTTGAACATGGCTATCATATCACCCCTTAACCTTCTCTTCTCCAGGCTAAACATACCCAGCTCCCTAAGCCGTTCCTCATAAGGCATCGTTTCCAGGCCTTTGACCATTTTGGTTGCCCTCTTCTGGACACGTTCCAGCGTGTCAGTGTCCTTCTTGAACTGTGGTGCCCAGAACTGGACACAGTATTCCAGGCTTTAGTAGCTTTCTGTTTGTACACACCGTTATGCTGAACAGTGTCAGTTGTTTAATTGACACCGAAAGGGGGGATGCCTAGATGTGTATCACTGAAGGCTTTAACGTGGGGAAATTCCACTGGAGTATACTAAGTGGTCTCTGAACTCCTTGATAAGTTGATAATTAACTATTGTTGTCTGCTAGCTAACATGTGAATGTTTAACCTTAGATCAGGTGGCAAGGGTATTCGGTTGCAAATGCACCATCTTGGATGGGTGGCGGCTAAGTCTTTGTTCTCAGGCTCTGTGGAAGTGAGATGCCCCCCCCATAACCTAAGATGCTGCACAGCCTAAGGGGCTGAAATGCAGGCAAAATGGAGCCCGTGTGAGAGTGAGCTATGCTAGTCAGCTCTGATTATTTTATTTCTAAGAAGATGGGCCTGTGTTTGACTTGCACAAGATATTGTATGGAATTATGGAAAATCAATAAAAATAACAATTGTCACAAAAACATATTGTGTGGAAATATTTGGATGTATCTTTGATGTTTTCATTCTGTTTTAGGAGAAAGTTCTGCAAGCGAAGTCTTGAACAATCTAATGGGTCTAGACGATGTTTCGCTCCAAAAGGAGCATCCGGTGACTTCACACTGAGCAATATTAATATCTGTGATAGACACAGAGGGCTCCCCCTCCCTCTACCCAAGGGTTTGGGGGAAGAGGCTGTTGCCATTATATATAGCTATATATGAAATTTCATGCATATCAGTTAATAGCTTGACCCTCCTCCACCAAAATAGCTGTTCACTTGGCTGTTTTCCTATGTCATGAAGGCTGAAATTTCAGTTCAGTGGAGCACTTACTGTTCCCAACCCTAACCCTGCGGAAAGCCATCTAATTAGACTTTAATTTGATTTTGAGATGTTTTTAGGAGGTAATTTAATTATTGTTTGATTTTATACCAATGTCATGTATCTGATGTTAGCCACCCTGAGCCCGACTTCGGCCGGGGAGGGCGGGATATAAATAAAAGTTTTATTATTATTATTACTTGTTATTATTCCTTTGTAAGAAAATATGAAATAACATAAAACCATTTTTGCCGGGGGGGGGGATCAATGGGGGGTGGGTGACAAGAAATTTTCTGCACCGGGTACCACCTGACCTTCCTACGCCTCTGCAGGTAGGTAAATAGGTACTGCTCTGGCGGGAAGGTAAACGACATTTCTGTGCGCTGCTCTGGTTCACCAGAAGCAGCTAAGTCATGCTGTACGCCGGCTCCCTCGGCCAGTAAAGTGAAATGAGCGCCGCAACTCCAGAGTCGTCCGCGACTGGACCTAATGGTCAGGGGTCCCTTTACCTTTACCTTAGGACATACATAGGTAGGTAGGTAGGTAGGTAGGTAGATAGATAGATACACAAAAGAATGCAAATTTATCTCTGCATCTTTGTTTTTTTCACTTAAAGAAGGTAGATGGGGGGGAGGGTGCTGAGTAAATATTCCCCCCCTGAAAAGTAGGGTGGTGGGCCAAATAAGTTTGGGAACCCCTGTTCTAAAATAGCAATGAGAGGCAGGTGTGTTGCTGTCAAACATCTTTGAGCTTCCACCATCCAAATAATCAATGAGAGTTGATGGCGGACTGATCAATGGTTTATTCCCCTCCCCCCCCCCACTCCCCTTTTCAGGATGATCAATCCACTTTGCAATCCATTTGAGTGACAGCGGGCTGTGATGCTGCGTCCTTCCTCCAGGGCAGAAACACACCCATTAATTAAAACCTAGCCGGTCGTTAATATTCAGCACACACTCCACACTAGCGGAAAACCGCTTGCGAATCGCTGAAGACCGCACCACAAACACCACAAGCAGCAAATGTGTGCCTGCGCGCGCATGATTCTTTCCTTGCATTAATAAAACAGACAGGCATCCCAGAAGCGAGATTTGCATGTAGATCAGGGCTCCACACACTAGATTGAGATCTGCATGCACAAGAAGGTCGTTTCTAACAAGGAACTTTGGTCCAGTCCAGCCTTCTTCAACTTGGTCCCTCCAGATGGCTTTGCTGGCTGGGACCGATGATGAGGGTTGTAATCGGGACAAATTCACCGTTCTGAGCACAATGCAAAAGTTTCGGTGCAGACCTTTAAAGCCCCAAAAGGCCCTATGTACCTGAAGGAGCATCTCCGCCCCTGTCGTTCAGTGCAGACACTGAGATCTAGCTCCGAGGGCCTTCTGGCAGTTCCCTCACTGCGAGAAGTGAGGTTACAGGGCCTTCTTGGTAGTGGCACCCAGTCTGTGGAATGCCCTCCCACCAGACATTAAACAGATATACAGCTATATGATTCTTAAAAGAGACCAGGGAAGTTTTTAGTGTGTGGTGTTTTATTGTGCTTTTGCCATTTTTTGTTGGGAGCCGCCCAGAGTGGCTGGGGCAACCCAGTCAGAAATTACTACTACTACTACTACTAATACTAATACTACTGGACAAACAGGCCAAACCCTACGCCAAAGGATAAATGGACATAAATCTGATATCAGGAATCACAAGACAGAGAAACCAGTAGGAGAACACTTCAATCTCCCAGGACATTCTATAAAAGATCTCAAAGTAGCTGTCTTAATACAAAGAAATTTCAGAAATAGACTGGAAAGAGAAGTGGCTGAATTGCAACTAATCACCAAACTTAAAACCATGGAGAAACCTGGTTTGAACAAAGACATTGGATTCTTATCCCATTATACATAACAAAGCTATCTTTAGCCATCTCACTCCTTGCCTTTCCCTGCAAGACTAATTGCAGCCGTTTAGAGTCGTCAACAGGTTTTCCACACTTATCAGCAGATCACCCATTCCCACCACCCTGCTGAGTAATACCCCTCCCCACTCCCCCACTATATTTAAGGATCTGGTGACTTCTGTTTCAATGTATCTGAAGAAGTGTGCATGCACACGAAAGCTCATACCAGGAACAAACTCAGTTGGTCTCTAAGGTGCTACTGGAAAGAATTTCCTATTTTGTTTTGACTATGGCAGACCAACACGGCTACCCACCTGTAACTGGAACTAATACTACTGTACTACTACAGTGGTACCTCAGTTCTCAAACGTCTCCATTGACAAATGTTTCAGAACCCAAACGCTGAAAACCCAGAAGTAAATGCTTCCAACGCACCCTAATTCAAAGATGAGGAGGGGGACATCCAGGCAGGCACGGAAAGAGACACGCCGTCGAGTGCGCCTTTATTAAAACGCTCCGCCTCGTGCGCATCACCGAGACAAAAGGCACATGAATAATGTAACGTGCAGGCGGCAGGAGCTAAGGATAAGCGCAAGCCGTACGGAGCTCTACAACTGGTGTGGGGACCGGCACGCGAGTCTCGTTTCGCTGTAGTGAAATTAAGGGAGATTGACAGCATCGCCGAAGGCAGCCTCGCCCACAGTAGCAGAATCCTGATGATATACCCACAGCAAGCATGTTCGCTGCAGGCACAGAGGCCAGCATGGCACGCAGCGACTGTCCCCCCTGCGCATGCTTGCAGGTGTGGGGAACCTTTGGCTCTTCAGATTTGGCTGAGCCAAATTTGGAGGAGCGAAGACGCGAACCCGGTTCCCCAGGTTACAAGACTACCGCTCTTAACCACTACACCACACTGGCTCTCATGAAGGCGGCCTTTAAGAGAAATGGGTCAGTGGTAACCAGAAGGCTGGTGGTTCAGGCCTACCCAGGGACAGTTCTGGGCAGGGGGTTGGACTAGATGACCCTCGGGGTGCCTCCCAGCTCTGCAATTCTATGATGCTATGGCGCGGGTGGTGCTGTGGTCCAAACCACAGAGCCTAGGGCTTGCTGATCAGAAGGTCGGCGGTTCGAATCCCCGCAACGGGGTGAGCTCCCGTTGCTTGGTCCCAGCTCCTGCCAACCTAGCAGTTCGGAAGCGCATCAAAGTGCAAGTAGATAAATAGGTGCCACTCCGGCGGGAAGGTAAATGTCGTTTCTGTGTGCTGCTCTGGTTCACCAGAAGTGGCTTAGTCATGCTGGCCACATGACCCGGAAGCTGTATGCCGGCTCCCTTGGCCAGTAAAGCAAGATGAGCGCCGCAACCCCAGAGTTGTCCGCGACTGGACTTAACGGTCAGGGGTCCCTTTACCTTTATGATTCTATTATATAAATTTATTTATTTGCTTTTTTCAGTTTAAAAATTTACAGTCACATATCCAACGTACAACATAGAAACAAGATTCCGACGAATCTCCTGGACTTCCCTCCTTCCCTTTGTGGGTCCTATCATGAATCATTTCCTCCTGCACCTTTTATCACAATACAAATCTTTTACCTCTCCGCTTTGTCCAAAATTTCACCATCAAACTACAAGTGTTATTCCAATCCTACTAACGATTTCAACGGTTTACAGTGGTTTTTAAGATAGATTATAATTTCCCCCCATTCCTTATTAAAATTTTGATCTTCCTGATTTCCAACTCTTCTAGTCATTTTTTGCCATTTCGGCATAATCCATCCACTTAATCTGCCATTCTTCTCTGGTAGGGACTTTATCTTCTTTCCATCTCTGCGCTAATAACGTCTGCGCAGCCGTGGTCGCATATGATGCTATGATTCTAAACCTGCTGGATCAGGCCAGTGGCCCATCTAGTCCAGCATCCTGTTCTTGTAGTGGCTGAAACCCGCAAGCAGGATCTGGGCACAAGAGCCCTCTCCCCTCCTGGATTTCCAGCAACTGGTATTCAGAGGCATCGCTGCCTCCGACGATGAAAGCAGAGCACAGCCATCCTGGCTAGTAGCCCTCGATAGCCCTCTCCTCCACCATGAATTTGTCCAACCCTCTTTTAAAACCATCTGCATTGGCAGCCACCCCTGCCTCCTGTGGCAGGGAGTTCCATAGATCAACTATGTGCCGCACGAAGAATTACTTTCTTTTATCCGTACTGAACCTTCCAATATTCCGTTTCTTTGGATGTCCACAAGTTCTGTTGTTGTTGTTCAGTCGTTCAGTCGTGTCCGACTCTTTGTGACCCCATGGACCAGAGCACGCCAGGCACTCCTGTCTTCCAATCTTCTTCCTTTTAAGAATGTTCTTTTATAAACGTCTTGAACACTCTGCACCTGGCAAAGAGAGCTGTGTGACCAAAAAGCTTGCACACAGCATTATTATTGTTGTTGTTCAGTCGTTCAGTCGTGTCCGACTCTTCGTGACTCCATGGACCAGAGCACGCCAGGCACTCCTGTCTTCCACTGCCTCCCGCAGTTTGGCCAAACTCATGTTAGTAGCTTCAAGAACACTGTCCAACCATCTCGTCCTCTGTCGTCCCCTTCTCCTTGTGCCCTCCATCTTTCCCAACATCAGGGTCTTTTCCAGGGAGTCTTCTCTTCTCATGAGGTGGCCAAAGTATTGGAGCCTCAGTTTCAGCATCTGTCCTTCCAGTGGACACTCAGGACTGATTTCCTTCAGAATGGATCATTGGTTTGATCTTCTTGCAGTCCATGGGACTCACAAGAATCTCCTCCAGCACCATAATTCAAAAGCATCAATTCTTCAGCCATCAGCCTTCTTTATGGTCCAGCTCTCACTTCCATACATCACTACTGGGAAAACCATAGCTTTAACTAGACGGACCTTTGTCGGCAAGGTGATGTCTTTGCTTTTTAAGATGCTGTCTAGGTTTGTCATTGCTTTTCTCCCAAGAAGCAGGCGTCTTCTGATTTCGTGACTGCTGTCACCATCTGCAGTGATCATGGAACCCAAGAAAGTGAAATCTCTCACTGCCTCCATTTCTTCCCCGAAAGAGGGAGAGTAATGTTTCTCTGTCTGCTTCCTCCATTCCATGCATAAATTTACAAACTTCTCTCATGTCCCCTTTATTTCTTTCCCCAACCTAGTGCCTTCCCCGGCTGCAGCTGATAGGAATTGTTGTCCAAAACAGCTGGGTTGGGTGAAAGCCAGTGTTAGCCCCTGAACACCAGGAGAGGTAAAAAAAAAAACCAGCAGCCATGCCCCCCCCCAAAACTCTGGTTGCTATGAAAATCTGAAGCAATGGTATGTTTGTTAAGCCTCTCCCTGGAAACGAAGGGATAGAAATGCATCCCAAATAGTTCGGCTCATTCCTGACCACTTAGATGCTTGGATGACTGAAAAACCCGAAAGCACAATTTACGGCAGTCTTGCTGAAGGAAAGCAAGCCTGTACTTCCTGGTCCCTGAAGCGGAGATTACCTGGGACCCTCACCATGTATACCCCCTTGATTTCAATCAGAGAAGAAAGATGTGATGCAGATTTACCGTATTTTTCGCTCCACAAGACGCAACTTTTCCCTCCTGAAAAGTAAGGGGAAATATCTGTGCGTCTTATGGAGCGAATGGTGGTCCCTGGAGCTGAATTGCCCAGGGGCCAAAAAGAGGATCATGCTTTTTATTTTACAAAGAGAAAAGGGGGTGTTGAAAGGACCCCGCTCAGCAGCTGATCAGCAAGAGATCGGGAGGGAGATAAGAGTCCCGGCTCCCTTTCAGCCCCGCCCTCCATTGTTGAATGTGCTGCAGAGGGAGGTTGTTTGTTTCCCCAGCGACATGTGACTGGCTGATTAGATTATCTATCTGGAAACTGTAGAAAGGGCTCCCTTTCCTTTAGCAGCTGCAGAAATGTGAGTTAAACCCCATAAAAACAGGGTTTTTCCCTTTGCAAAAAAAGCTGCAAAACTTTTAGCTGATCCTGAAGAAACCAGGGCTTTTCCCTTTGCAAAAAAAGCTGCAAAACTTTTAGCTGATCCTGAAGAAACCAGGGCTTTTCCCGTTGCAAAAAAGCTGCAAAACTTTTAGCTTGATCCTCAAAAAACCAGGGCTTTTCCCTTTGCAAAAAAGCTGCAAAGCTGATCCTCAAAATAAATAAATAAATAAATAAATAAATAAATAAATAAATAAATAAATAAAATCAGGGCTTTTAGAGGAGGAAAACCAGAAAAATATTTTTTTCTTGTTTCCTCCTCTAAAAACGAGGTGTGCCCTATGGTCCGGTGCATCCTATGGAGCGAAAAATACAGTAACCAAGAATAATACATGTTTGATATGTTCCATCTGCAAGATGCACATTTTCAACTACACGCATCTCCCCACTTACGCAAGGGTTACATTCCGGGTTCCAAGTGTATACAGGAAATCGCATATAGTGAGGAACACCATCAAAAAAGCTGGTAAACATCCTCTGAACCTAAGGAAACCATTGAAAAATCTCCACCAAATCAAAAAGTGCAGCAAACTCCGCCACAACTGCTCCCTCCAGATCTCCTTCCTCAAACTCCTAATCTCCCCAGGCCTCAAAGGTTGGTGCAAAGGCTCCTGGGATTGCCAGCTGTTTTCCTTTTGCACCACTTTTGCAGTTTCCCCACTGGTTTTGCCATTTCCGTGCCTTTTTGCAGTTTAGGCCGATTTGGTTAATGATTTCCTGGCACCACGCATATCGCCAAGGTCTCACGCAAGTCAAACGCATGGAAGTAGGCACCTGTTCACATGTTTGTATTTCAAAACTAAAATCATATGGATGAAAAAACTTCAGCAAAGCAACTACCTGTGTGCTTGCTGTATCTGTTCACTCGACCACTTCCATCTGCAGAACTGGCACCGTTGCAGGAGCCAAATAGCACCCCTTCAAAATTTGAAAGAAATCAATCTTTCATTGCGGTAGCAGCCACACTTTGGAACTCCCAGCCTATTGACGTCAGGCAGGAACCTTCATTGTACTTTTTTCAGCGCCTGCTAAAAGCATTCTCATTTAGGAAGGCCTATCTAGCGATGGCTGGGATGTGGGTGGCGCTGTGGGTCAAACCACAGAACCTAGGGCTTGCCGATCAGAAGATCGGCGGTTCGAATCCCCGCAGCGGGGTGAGCTCCTGTTGCTCGGTCCCAGCTCCTGCCAACCTAGCAGTTTGAAAACACGCCAAAGTGCAAGTAGATAAATAGGTACCGTTCCGGCGGGAAGGTAAACGGCGTTTCCGTGCTGCTCTGGTTCGCCAGAAGCGGCTTAGTCATGCTGGCCACATGACCCGGAAGCTGTACGCCGGCTCCCTCGGCCAGTAACGCGAGATTTGCGCCGCAACCCCAGAGTAGCCCATGACTGGACCTAATGGTCAGGGGTCCCTTTACCTTTACCTTTACCTATCCAGCTATGCTGCCATGCCTTTTAATCTGGTGTTTAGCTAATTGCAGATTTGGATTCGTTTTGAATGTCTCAAGTTAGTTGTTTGTAAGTGGGTTGTAAGCCGATAATTTCATTGTTTTATCCTTTCCGTCTCGCTCAGGAAGTGGTGGCCCCGCCCAGCTCTCACCTGGGAGCTTTCCCTCTTTCCCCCAGTCTCTCACCTTGGGAAGTGGGGGGGGGGTATTCCCTTCCTTGCCTCTCAGGGTCCTTATACCACCTTCATGTGTATGTAACCCTTGGACCCCGATAACAGGCCAGAGCAAAGAATACCAAAGGAAAACAAGAGAGAAGAGAAAGAAGAAAGAAGATAAACAGAAAGAAGGAAGGTTGGTAGGTAGGAAGGAAGGAAGGAAAGGAAGGAAGGAAGGAAGGAAGGAAGGAAGGAAGAAAGAAAGACTTAAAGTTTTTAAGTGTCTATACAATTAACACATTTATAAATTTTAATTTTACCGTTGTACAATGTTTTAAATGTTTGTTTTCCTGCCGGGATTGTACCCCCAAGTGTGTTTTATAAGCTGGTCTCCGACCGTAATAAATTATCTATGAAAGAAAGAAAGAAAGAAAGAAAGAAAGAAAGAAAGAAAGAAAACAAGGACTTTTCCTTTTCTGCCTGCCAGTTAAATAAAAGAAATTATTCAATACATTCCCTCTAGGATGACATCCAGCTATTCTACTTTCTGTTAAGCAACATTTCCCCAGTCTTCAGACCCAAATGTCTGAAATTGTTTTTAACGACTAATTCCATTGTTCTATTCTTTTTTTTTTTGTCAATGGGCGGGATATAATTTTTAATGAAATAAATCGCTTTGTGCCCGCTTTCTGAACTTATTCTGGTTGCAGGAGTTGGGATGCGATACAAAATTGGATCTCTTAGAAAAGAAAAGAAAAGAAAAGAAAAGAATGGAAAAGAAAAGAAAAGAAAATGTACATGCACAGACTTGGCTCGGCTGCAGCAGTGCCTCAGGAAAGCAAACTGAGGAGCTCTTCGGATGATGAACTCTTTTGCAAAAAATAAAAAATAAATAAATCCCGGAGCCCAGTTTCTCAAACTACTAATTGAGCCCTGCTTCTCTCCATGTCAAGAATCTCTGCAAACATCAGGGCCGCCCCTCAGAGGTCTCAGGGGAGTCTGCAAGGCAGGCTGAGAGCCTGGAAGCAGATGGCCAGATTGAGAGTCCTCTTTTCTTTGTTTAATTAGCCATCCACTATAAAAGGACTCTGTTGTGGAGGCAGCAATTGACAGGCATTTGCTGTGTCACAGGTGGTGTTTGTGGGAAAGGCATCATTAAAAGAGAGGGAGGGGGAAAAAATCAGTGTCAACCATCACATTCTAGATAATGTGCAACGAAGCTTCGCAGACACCCTGCTTAAAATTTAATGCGTGCCAAGGTTTAGTCCTTGCGGCTTACTTAGTCCAAGCTACCAACTCCCTTTATTTCTGTTTGATCCTCTCCTGTCCCAGGGGGAGAAACAGCCTTTGCGTGTCTCCTGAATACAATACTACAAGGTATAAACACACAAAAAAGTATCAGGTGTTATAATGATTATAATACAACAAAACCAAAACCCCAAACCGGCTTGGGAAACCATTTACTCAATTAAACATAATAATAATAATAATAATAATAATAATAATAATAATAATAATAATAATGATAATAATAATAATAAAATTTTATTTATACCCTGCCCTTCCCAGCCAAAAACCGGGCTCAGGGCGGTTAACACAATTTAAAAATTCAACATTAAAACTGCAGTCTCATTTTCAAATAACCCACCAATAAAAGAATGAAGCATAAATATCAAACAGAAACCAACCCAAAGGCCAGGTGGAACAGCTCCGTCTTGCAGGCCCTGCGGAAAGATGCCAAATCCCGCAGGGCCCTGGTCTCTTGTGATACTAAAGTGCAGCGTGCATGTCAAAGCCTGGAGAAACTTGTGAACAAATAGTATACTAGTGGAACAACTCTGCCAATAATGACAGTGTCCTTGTTGTTGTTCAGTCATTTAGTCGTGTCCGACTCTTTGTGACCCCATGGACCAGAGCATGCCAGGCACCCCTATCCTCCACCGCCTCCCGCAGTTTGGCCAAACTCATGCCAGTCGCTTTGAGAACACTGTCCAACCATCTCATCCTCTGTCGTCCCCTTCTCCTTGTGCCCTCCATCTTTCCCAACATCAGGGTCTTTTTCAGGGAGTCTTCTCTTCTCATGAGGTGGCCAAAGTACTGGAGCCTCAACTTCAGGATCTGCCCTTCCAGTGAGCACTCAGGGCTCATTTCTTTAAGGATGGATAGGTTTGATCTTCTTGCAGTCCATGGGACTCTCAAGAGTCTCCTCCAGCACCATATTTCAAAAGCATCAATTCTTCGGCGATCAGCCTTCTTTGCACAATGCAAATACGCAAAAAGTGCTGCAGAGTCATATACGAGGGAACGGTCGCAAGACATGGTCATACGTGATGGTGGTCGCAGACAGGCACCTCCTCACCGTCCCTCAGCGAAAATGGATCAGAAGACCTGCATTCCGGGTGTTAATCTCGTTTCGCTAAAGCTTCTTCAGTTCGTAGTACTACTAGTTGGCCCGGCCACATGTTGCTGTGGTGTTTTGTTTTGGTTTTTTTTTTTTTTTTGCTTTTTAAAATTCTCCCAACCCCGAGAGTATTCTGGAAGCTCCTGTTTTTGAGCCTGGGGTCAGAAGGGACCATAACGATGCAAGGAGGGGTGATGGGGAACTGGTAGGGTCCTTATACATCTGTGTGCGCCGCTTTTTCCTCTTCTGATAACTGGAGTTTCATTTGTAAAGTGACACAGCAGTGCAGAAAGGATTGTGTGTGGAGACAGGATAGGGAGCGAAGCATAGTTGCTGAGCTTTCTCATCCTACACCCCCCCCCCCGCCATAAGGAATGGTATGGCCCGGGCCTAAAAACCTTTTCGTGCCTGGAGCTGAAACTACTAAGAAGAGTTTAGGCCTTCCTCTTAACTGTTTTCTGAGTGGTAAGGTCCTTGGCAGAGGCTGGGGGCAGGGAGCTTAATGGGGGCTGTCCCTGCTGTCGGTTCCTCCGGTGGTTGCACACAGGAAAATGGAGGACTGGGGTTAAGGAGGTTTTTTGGTCGGCGCACAGTCTGTGACGCTGCCCTGCGATGAGCCTTTCTATTGGTTGTTGTTCAAAGTCTTCAGTTCTGTTGCTGGTGACACGTAATGTGTGCGCCATTTTATTTTTGCCTTTATTCTATATTTTAGGCATGATAGGTGTGGTTTTTTTGAATTTTTATTATGCCAGATCCTTCCTTGATGGTCATGTTACGCTGTGTCCTAAATTTGATGCACTTTGGTCCAGCGGTTACGGAGAACATCGGTGTCCGCCGCGCACACAATGGGAACATTTATATATATATGTAGATATGTTCAACACGATACAATGAAATTATAAGTTCTTCACAGGTACAGCAAGTCTTCTGATCCATTTTCGCTGGATGGCCATCTGTCAGGTATGATCCAGTTGAGATTCCTGCACTGCAGGGGGTTGGACTAGATGACCCTTGGGTTCCCTCCCAACTCTACAATTCTGTGATTCTGTGGCAGCTCCCTGTGTTCTCAATAGGATTTCTAATCTGGGGAAGAGGCTCAGTGGCAGAGCAATTGCCATGTACGCAGGAAGTCCCAGGTTCGATCCCCAGCATCTACGGATATAACTGGGAATCCCTAAAGAGCTGCTGGCAGTCAGTGTCGACAATACTGAGCTAGACGGACCAGTGGCCTGATTCGCTGTAAGACAGCTTCCTAGGTTCCTACGAACTGCAGTGCAAGAAAGGAAGAAAGCACCCATCGCTTAAACCAGAAGTAACTAGCCCTTTCTTTGGCCCAAGAGCTGCATTCCTCCTTGGCCATACATTCCTGTCAAACCTTCTTAAACATCCCCTGATAAAAGGGCCACTTGGAGCTAGGGCTCATCACCACATCTTGTGGCAGTGAGTTCCACAACTATACAGGAATCTCCCCGTTGCCGTCTGCTGCAGGAGTTGACCAGTCCAAGATATGCTTCTGGCTGAAGCAAAGGACAAGATGTTCCCATCATTCAACTCAGAGAAGTTGACTGGTGGCAGAATGTTATTTCAGCACTGGACAGCACCCTCCTGGGGGTGACATGGGGAAGACTCATTGACCCTTTTCTCAGTCCCACCACCCTCTCAGGCATAGAATAATAGAATCCTAGAGTTGGAAGAGACCACAAGGGCCATCCAGTCCAACCCCCTGCCAAGCAGGAAACACCATCAAAGCATTCCTGACAGATGGCTGTCAAGCCTCTGCTTAAAGACCTCCAAAGAAGGAGACTCCACCACACTCCTTGGTAGCAAATTCCACTGTCGGAACAGCTCTCACTGTCAGGAAGTTCTTCCTAATGTTTAGGTGGAATCTTCTTTCTTGTAGTTTGAATCCATTGCCCCGTGTCCGCTTCTCTGGAGCAGCAGAAAATAACCTTTCACCCTCCTCTATATGACATCCTTTTATATATTTGAACATGGCTATCATGTCACCCCTTAACCTTCTCTTCTCCAGGCTAAACATACCCAGCTCCCTAAGCCGTTCCTCATAAGGCATCGTTTCCAGGCCTTTGACCATTTTGGTTGCCCTCCTCTGGACACATTCCAGCTTGTCAGTATCCTTCTTGAACTGTGGTGCCCAGAACTGGACACAGTATTCCAGGTGAGGTCTGACCAGAGCGGAATACAGTGGTACTATTACTTCCCTTGATCTAGATGCTATACTCCTATTGATGCAGCCCATAATTGCATTGGCTTTTTTAGCTGCTGCATGGTTGGTCAGGACACAGGAGAGGGTCTTCTCAGTGGTACAGTACTTTGGAACTCCCTCCCTGGATAAGTTAGACTAACTTCCTCCTTTCTCAAAACAAAATAAAATGAAAAATAAAAAATTCCTTGCAGTAACACCTTAGAGACCAACTAAGTTTGTTCTTGGTATGAGCTTTCGTGTGCATGCACACTTCTTCAGATACACTGAAACAGAAGACACTAGACCCTTATATATAGTGAGAGGGTGGGGAGGGGTATTACTCAGAAGGGTGGTGGGAATGGGTGATTGGCTGATGGGTGTGGAAAACCTGTTGACGACTGTTAACGACTGCATTTGGTCTTACAGGAAAAAGCAAGGAGTGAGATGGCTAAAAATAGCTTTGTCATGTATAATGAGATAAGAATCCAACGTCTTTGTTCAGACCAGGTGTCTCCATAGTTTTAAGTTTGGTGATAAGTTGCAATTCAGCCACTTCTCTTTCCAATCTATTTCTGAAATTCCTTTGTATTAAGACAGCTACTTTGAGATCTTGTATAGAATGTCCTGGGAGATTGAAGTGTTCTCCTACTGGTTTCTCTGTCTTGTGATTCCTGATATCAGATTTATGTCCATTTATCCTTTGGCGTAGGGCTTGGCCTGTTTGTCCAATATAGAGAGCTGAAGGGCACGGTTGGCATTTGATGGCATACACAATGTTGGAAGATGAGCAATTAAATAGTCCTAAGATGTTATGTTTGATGTTGTTGGGGCCAGTAATGGTGTTGTCCGGGTTTATGTGGCAGCAAAGTTGGCATCTGGGTTTATTGCAGGCTCTGGTACCAGTGTCCATGTTGAGTCCTGTTGTTGTATTATTGGGGGTGAGGAGTTGTTTAAGATTGGGCGGCTGTCTGTAGGCGATGAAGGGTCTTCCTCCCAGAGCTTTCCTCCTTTCTGCCCTTCTGTGAAGACTTCCTTGTTCCAACAAGCTTTAGGGAACTGTCTGCTTTTCATGAAAGAGCTGGTTCTATCCCAATTTTATCGCAATTATTTGAATGGTTTTAATAGATTGGATAGATAGTTTTAATTCTATCAACTGTTTTTCAATTATTATTTTTTCTATGCGTAAGGTCCTCGGATGGTTGCTCATGAGAAACCAGGCAAAACTCCGGCCATTCCTTTAGTAGTTTATTGTGCAAACTATTTACAGTGTAGAGCTGAAAGTTTCATGTCTGTATCGACCGCTGGCAGAATCCGGGAGTGGCTCCTTCCGGTTCTGTCCCCAACAAAAGAGTTTCGGTATACGAAATCCCCACCTCCCCTCTTTTCGTTTCACCCCTCTGTGCATTTGGGGAGACGGAAGTAACGCGTCTCTCTCCTCGCCAGCTGAGCGAGGGGAGTGCAGGGTCTCTCCAAAATCTCGAGAGCCTCAGCACTCCATCCCTTGGGTGCCTTGCCCCTCCCCACCGCTGGAGGAGGAGGTGCTACTGACCAGGTGGGACTGAGGCTCTCTGTAGCATCCCAAGAGCCTTTCCACCTCCCTGCGCTGAGCCTGGGACAGTTCCCTGACACTATGTTTCTAGCAGTTCTTGTTTTTATCTGTATGCTGCCCCTGTCAGGGAAGAAGGCGGGGTATAAAATTAATGACAACCGAGATACCCAGTCAGGATAGAGTGTTTTTTATGTATGCCACAACAGCTGCTAGAATTTTACTTGCAAGAAACTGGAAAGGCGAAGAGACTCCGTCAGTGGAAGAGTGGCAGATGAAGTTAATGGACTATATGGAACTCGCCGAGCTGACCGCGAGAATCCGAGACCAGAGGGAGGAGAAGGTGTCACAGGATTGGAAGAAATTTAAGGATTACCTAGTAAATAGTGTAAAATTGAATATTTGAGCAGAATTAGTTAGTAGAATTGGCTTTAGCTTGCTAATGTTAGATAAAATTGTTCAGAAGAAGTTTTGTTGCGAATGATTTAATTGTTTAAGAACATCTTAAGATATTGAGTTTAAGTGATGATTTATACTTGATTAATCAAATCTAAAGATTATTAAGAGATTTGGTAAATGTTGATGGAAAAAGATATAAAGTTACCCAAAATATATATGGTTTTTGAATGCAGTGGAGGGAACGGGGGAAGTCCCCACACAGAGAAAATAGAAACAAGAAGGGTATAAAGATAAGTGTATGTTTAGGTATGTATATGTTTTTCTTATGTTTATTGTTATTGTTATTGTTGCTGAATTTGTCTATTGTTTAATGTATATTGTGTTTTTTTATTGTGTATATGTAGTGTTTTTTCTTTGTCTTATTGGAAAATAATAAAAACTTTTTTTAAAAAAAGGAATATACCCCCCCCCTCAAAATAAAAATAAATAAAAATAAATAAAATTAATGACAACCAGTGCTATTTTTCTAGGAAAAGGGGTGCCGGAATTCACCACGAACACCTCCCTCGTTCTTTTAGAATGGCAATGGCGCCCACCTGAGTGATGCCAGAACTGAGTTCCAGCTGAAAAATAAATAAATAAATAATAGTGGCCCCCCAAACTCCCAACAACTTGCTGTCCCTGCCTGAGGCAGCTGTCTCATTTTTTTATTTTTTTATTTATGCTAGCCCTGGAGAATGAGGAAAAATGGGCATTGGCCTGCCAATGTTTTGAAATGAAAAGAAAATGAAGGAAATAAATTTGCAAAGAGTTCGAACACAGGGAAACCTCTTGGATAGCTGGAGGGTGGTAGAGCATCTGCTTTGAATGCAGAAGGTCCCAGGTAGGACTAGGAATGTCCCCTGCCCAAAAAAACCCTGGAGAGCTGCTGCCAGTCAGTGGAGACACTATTGAGCTAGAGGGACCAATGTTCTGATTCCGTATAAGGCAGCTCCCTGTGTTCTTATTGCACTGGGTGGTAAAACACCCTGTGTCAGCTCACTTCTGGGTGGTGGTCTGCAGCTGATGTGGTCTGCCACGGAAGTGCTGGAAGAAGCAAAGATCACCTGTGTTGAAGCAATGGTTCTTCAACACCAACTTCGTTGGGCTGGTCATGTTGTGCGGATGCCTGATGATCGTCTTCTAAAGCAACTACTCTACTCCGAACTTAAAAATGGAAAGCGTAATGCTGGTGGTCAACAAAAGAGGTTTAAAGACTCTCTCAAGGAAAATCTTTAAAAATGTAGCATGAACACCAACAACCGGGAAACACTGGCCTGAGAGCGCTCCAATTGGAGAACAGCCTTTACCAAAGGTGTCATGGGCTTTGAAGACGCTCAAACTCAGGATGCAAGGGAGAAACATGCTAAGAGGAAGGCACGCTTGGCAAACCCTCACTGTGATCAACCCCCGGCCGGAAACCTATGTCCACACTGTGGAAGGACATGTGGATCAAGAATTGGCCTCCACAGTCCCTTACAGACTCACTGCCAAGACTGTGTTCATGGAAGACAATCTTACCCGGCTACGAGTAATCCCCAAAGAAGAAGAAGCTGAAGTCGGCAGATAACCTGCTGAGTTACTCCCATAATATTTATTGATGTGGGGAGGGGTGGAGCAAGCAAGAGACAGAGAGAAAAGCGTGCAAATTGTGGATCAAGAGAGGCCATCAGGATAATTTGAATCCTGATGGACCTCCCATCCATCACCAGGCACTTTCTATTACAATTATAATTGCTAGATGCTGCTCCGAACCTCCAGGGAGCCTGGAAAAAGATGCAAGGGATCTCAAGGTCAATGCAGACAGGAAATCAACCAGACAGCCTGTTAAAGGGGAGGGCTCCTTCATCACCAAGTTGCACTCATCCAAGGATAACAATGGTGGCAATGAGAATGAGCTTAGTCCAACCCAGCCCACGCGTAATCTGATAGACTGTGTGGAAAGCACCCAGTAATAAAAAATGATAGCCATGTTCAAATATATAAAAGGATGTCATATAGAGGAGGGAGAATGGTTGTTTTCTGCTGCTCCAGAGAAGCAGACACGGAGCAGTGGATTCAAACTACAAGAAAGAAGATTCCACCTAAACATTAGGAAGAACTTCCTGACAGTAAGAGCTGTTCGACAGTGGAATTTGCTGCCAAGGAGTGTGGTGGAGTCTCCTTCTTTGGAGGTCTTTAAGCAGAGGCTTGACAGCCATCTGTCAGGAATGCTTTGATGGTGTTTCCTGCTTGGCAGGGGGTTGAACTGGATGGCCCTTGTGGTCTCTTCCAACTCTATGATTCTATGATTCTATGAAAAGGAGAGATTAATATAAGAATATTCGGGATTCCTGGTGCATGCTGAGGCGCTCTGGGCTCATTGCTTTAGCTTCAGTAGTTCTAAGGTTGACATTTCAGGCTACCCAATTTTTGTGTGTGAAGCCACAGCCTTGTAGGAATAAATTTGGCATGGGGACTCTGCAGCCTTTCAGATCCTGATTGATCGTCTTCCAAAGCAACTACTCTATTCCCAACTTAAAAATGGAAAGCGTAATGCTGGTGGTCAACAAAAGAGTTTCAAAGACTCTCTCGAGGCAAATCTAAAAAAAATGTCGTATAAACACCGACAACTGGGGAACACTGGCCTGCGAGCGCTCCAGTTGGAGAACAGTCTTGACCAAAGGTGTCGTGGGCTTTGAAGACAATCAAACTCAGGACGCAAGGGAGAAATATGAAGGCATGGATTGCAAACCCTCACCGTGATCAACTCCCGTCCAGAAACCTATGTCCCCACTGTGGAAGGACGTGTGGATCCAGAATTGGCCTCCACAGTCACTTTAGGACTCGTTGTAAAAACCGTGTTTATGGAAGACGATCATACTCGGCTATGAGGGATCGCAGAAGAAGAAGAAGAAGAAGAAGAAGAAGAAGAAGAAGAAGAAGAAGAAGAAGAAGAAGCTAGGCTACAACTCATCTTCTTCCTGGGCAATGGCTCTGGTGGGTAGGGACAGGTTATGAGAGTCAGAGTCCATCTTAAGACCCACAGGCCCACCTGGAGCAAATGAACGAGAAGAAGAAGAGTTTGGATTTGATATCCCGCTTTATCACTACCCGAAGGAGTCTCAAAGCGGCTAACATTCTCCTTTCCCTTCCTCCCCCACAACAAACACTCTGTGAGGTGAGTGGGGCTGAGAGAAGTGTGACTAGCCCAAGGTCACCCAGCAGCTGCATGTGGAGGAGCGGAGACGCGAACCCGGTTCACCAGATTACGAGTCCACCACTCTTAACCACTACACGACCACACTGGCTCTCAGAGAGTTAAGGTGCAAGCATCCTTGGATATACCGGTAGTTCAGTTGGTTAGAGCGTGGTGCTGATAATGCCAAGGTTGCAGGTTCGATCCCTGTATGGGACAGAAGCATATTCCTGCATTGCAGGGAGTTGGACAAGACGACCCTCAGGGTCCCTTCCAACTCTACAATTCTATGATTCCGCGATAGGAACTTTGTATCAGGTGTTCTGCTGTAAGGACCTCGCCATAGCACAAAAAAGGACCGAATCAAAAGCTCTTACTGCTCCCGAAAGTCTGGACAGCTCTTCTCTAAAACATTGCAGTGTCCTCTTGCAGGACTCTAGATGTGAGCTACAGTTTGCAGGCAGGAATTTTGCAAAAGTTTGCATGTTGACTACACAGGTTTGCCATGATCTGAGCAGCTCCTGGAAAGCTCACATCAGTCACCGATGGTGTTGTTTCGGAGGCCTTTGTTACCAGATTTAGGAAAATGCAGGTTTCATAGCATGGGGGAAGAGAATAGGTTGTTGCATTCAATAAGGCCATCTTCAAAATGCAAGAACACGACAAGCCTGGGAACACTGGGGCGTGTGAATAGCCCATTCACTAGAATGACTTCCACAGGTCTGGGAAGAGCAGGGTGTGACAAATTCATTCACAAAAGTATGTGCCGGCAAGTGGCTTGTTTTCGTGTGAGTTTGTGAAGCAGCTGTGATCTGCAAGTAACAGGACCTGAGATTTGGCCTGATTTGGCATTCAATAAGCTTTTAATTACACCCACTGCTTAGGAGTGTATGTTTATTTGTTTGCATGTTCTGCAAGCCGCCAAAAAGTAATTTTCACCCCCGCACACCGCGCCAAAACTATTATTCATCCTTCCTCCTCCAGGCCTAGGATCTTACTCTGCTTGCGGATTTGTTAATGGGAAAGAACCCAAAGGAAAACGATGGAGGCTTCAAGTAGCAACTATCTTGGTGAACAGCTGTGAGCATGAGTGGTGAGGGCCGACAAAAAGAGCCTAGAGATGGTAGCCAGCGGTGGTAGAGCCTGTGATTGGTAGAGAAGAAGGCAACCCTCAGCCAAGATGATCAAGGGTCTGGAAACCAAGCCTGATGAGGAACGGTTGAGGCAGCTGGCCAACCAGATACCTCCAGATACCTGAAAGATGTGCAGAGGTGGGCAACCAAGATGATCAAGGGTCTGGAAACCAAGCATGATGAGGAATGGTTGAGGCAGTTGGCCAACCAGATACCTCCAGATACCTGAAAGATGTGCAGAGGAGGGCAACCTAGATGATCAAGGGTCTGGAAACCAAGCCTTATGAGGAATGGTTGAAGGAGCAGAGCATGTTTAGCCTGGGGAAGAGGAGACGGACAAAAGACGTGACAGCCACCCTCCAATATCTCAAGGGCTGTCCCATGGAAGGAGGAGCAAGCTTGTTTTCTCCTGTCCTAGAGGGTAGGACTCAAAGCAATGGCTTCGAGTTACAAGAAAGGAGATTCTGACTCAGGAAGAACTTTCTGACGGTAATGTGGGATGAAAGCACGGGAGCAGTCAAATACAACATTACTAGAGTGGACATAGAAGGGGAACTCTAGTGGACATAGAAGGGGAACTCCAGTCAGAACTTGCTGTTTATTCTGGGCTGGGATGGGTTTCCTCTGTGTAACTGGAGATGGGTGTGGCCTCACCTGGGCAGGTAAACAAAAGCACCAGCCTGGCCACCATCTTTCTCTTTTTTGGATGACGTTCTTAAAGAAGCGACATCGCTAGAATGCTCTCTTGGCTTCCAGCCAAGAGAGGACAATGGAACTGTTTTTGCCTTATGGGACAGTCTCCTGAGTACATGTAACATTTACTGAATTTAAGTCCGCCTTCTGGGATCCTTTTGTGAACAGAATGATCTATGTAAGTAAACTCTTTTTATGCTTTTATAGAAGACTGTGTAGTGTCTTATTTTGAGAGGGATTAAAAGGGGGAAATACCAGGACAATTATTAAAGCGACTCTAGAGAGTCTGAGCAAGCTATCTACTGTGTGTGTTTAAAAGGGGAATGTTAAATCTGCTGATATTGTTGAATTTGTTAACTCAAGTTGGAATAGGATATCTTAAACAATATATCCTCTCCTGCATCCCTAAACATTCCCACAGGTAAGAGCTGTTTGACGGTGGAACAGACTCCCACGAGAGGTTGTGGATTCTCCTTCCTGGGGGGTTTTTAAGCAGAGGTTAGATGCCCATTTGTCAGGGATGCTTCAGCTGAGATTCCTACATTGCAGGAGGTTAGACTAGATGACCCTTGGGTCCCTTCCATTTCTGCAGTTCCATAATTCTGTAAGTGGAGCCAGAGCCGATGACTGGCAGAGGCAACTAATTCTAGTGTTCGAGAGCCAGTGTGGTGTGTAGTGGTTAAGAGCAGTGGACTCGTAATCTGGGGAACCGGGTTCGCGTCTCCGCTCTTCCACATGCAGCTGCCGGGTGACCTTGGGCTAGTCACACTTCTCTGAAGTCTCTCAGCCCCACTCACCTCACAGAGTGTTTGTTGTGGGGGAGGAAGGGAAAGGAGAATGTTAGCCGCTTTGAGACTCCTTCAGGTAGTGAAAAGCGGGATATCAAATCCAAACTCTTCTTCTTCTTCTTCTTCTTCTTCTTCTTCTTCTTCTTCTTCTTCCTCTTCCTCTTCTTCTTCTTCCTCTTCTTCTTCTTCTTCTTCTTCTTCTTCTTCTTCCTCTTCCTCATCCTCTTCCTTCTATAAAGGCTAAGGTGAGCCTATGGAGGAGGAAGCTGATAGTCAGAGCTACCCCATGGACTGGTTGTAAGGAGGAAGGAAGGTAGGCAAAGAATGGCAAGTGAAGAATGAGGTTAGTGGGTCAGAGCTGCATTTGCCCCAACTGACCACGCCACCTGGGGCCACTGAGATCTCAGCACTGGGAACCCCAATGGTTGGAAAGTTTTTTTTAAAAAAATCAGGGGGAGAAGTCACTGTTTTCCAAACAGCTCACTGAAGATTAAGCATGTTCAGTAGCCAAGGAACAACAACAACAACAACAAAACAACAACAACAAGTTAATTAAATTTTTATATTGCCCTATACCCGCAGGTCTCAGAGCCATTACAACATAAAACCCCAATATAAAAGCACAAAGTACATAATAAAAACAAAAAACAACCCAGTCACTGCTGCAAAAGAAAGCTATAGAAAGGCAGCAAGTGGAATCATAAGGAACGGAATATGTTCGTTCTGTGTCTGTTGCAATGTGGGAGGAGGTGTTTCTAGAGCCCTGGGATCGGGGGTAGGAAAGGATACATGCCTGCTCTCAGGGCAGTGGCAGAGGAACCCTCTCCGGCACCCGGGGTGGGACGACAAGGGCTGGGGCGAACCACCCATTGGTGCATGCACGGCGTCCATATGGAGTGCGCATGTGCAGCATCCCATATACAGTGCGCCTGTATGGTCGCCGTGCGAGCGGCCCCCATAATAACTGTGTGCGTCCTCTACAGCTGGTGGGAGGCAGGGGCCATCTTGCCCCCCCCCCCGTGGCACCCAGGGCGGCCTGCCCCCTCCGCCCCCCACTTCGTACGCCCCTGTCTCAGGGTCCCTACCAATTCTATGATTCTCCCTGAAAAGGGTCCTCTGAATCCATTCATTATCTTTCCCAGCTATATATCACATCATGCTTAAATTAACAACGCCGAGGTTGGACGCTTCGAAAGCTGCGCTTGACATGCTCTCATTTGGCTTGCAGCCAAGCGAGGGGCTCAATCCATTTCCCCCCCTCCCTTGCTGAGCTACTCTGCTGACCTCTGCACACCTGAGCCCAGACAGCTTGCCAGCAAAGCACTTTAGGGGAGTGGAGAGTCAGTGATATAATGTAATCCCACACACGTCCTCCTCTTCTTCTTCCCCAACTGCATCACATAGCGGTAACTGGAGCAGACAAGTAATTACCTGGCAATAAATTTGCGGTGCACGGATGGGTGTGTGCTCAGCAAGTTCCCCCACCCTACACACACACACACAGCTGGATTTCGGTTCGATGAGGCCCTAAGCTACTGAAGGTAATGGGGCCCTTTATATGTCCAGCTGTCCTTTGTCAACAACAAATGGTCACTGTTTTTTTGTGTGGAATATATGCTCTATGTTAATTTATGAACCTCATAGGTATCTCAAGCCATTTGCACATGCAGAATGGAGGCACCCTATATATAGAAAGGAGCAAACCAGTGATATTTTAGGGAGCAGGCTAGCAGGTGGGACCCATGACTTACATCATAGGATTTAAAATATGTATTTTATCAAAGTAATTGTGGAACTGAAATGAAATTAAGAAGTATATTAATAGTGAAATACAATTAAGAAGAAGTATATTAATAGTGAAATAATTATCAAGCTCTGGCTTAAAATGATGTAGGGATGTGAGTGACGCTGTGGGTTAAACCACAGAGCCTAGGGCTTGCCGATCGGAAGGTTGGTGGTTCGAATCCCCGCGACGGGGTGAGCTCCCGTTGCTCGGTCCCTGCTCCTGCCCACCTAGCAGTTCGAAAGGACATCAGAGTGCAAGTAGATAAATAGGCGGGAAGGTAAATTCTGTGTCCAGGGCAGCTGTCTACCAGCTCCATCTGGTACACAGGCTGAGACCCTACCTGCCTGCAGACTGTCTTGCCAGAGTGGTGCATGCTCTGGTTATCTCCCGCTTGGACTCTGCCATGCACTCTACATGGAGCTACCTTTGAAGGTGACCCAGAAACTTTACAACTAATCCAGAATGTGGCAGCTAGACTGGTGACTGGGAGCGGCCGCCGAGACCATATAACACTGGTCCTGAAAGACCTACATTGGCTCCCAGAACATTTTCTAGCACAATTCAAAGTGTTGGTGCTGACCTTTAAAGCCCTAAACGGCCTCGGCCCAGTTTATCTGAAGGAGCGTCTCCACCCCCATCGTTCAACCCGGACACTGAGGTCCAGCTCCGAGGGCCTTCTGGCGGTTCCCTCCCTGTGACAAGTGAGGTTACAGGGAACCAGACAAAGGGCCTTCTCGGTAGTGGGGCCCATCCTGTGGAACGCCCTCCCATCAGATGTCAAGGAAGAGGAGGAGTTTGGATTTGGATTTGATATCCCACTTTATCACTATCCAAAGGAGTATCAAAGCAGCTAACATTCTCCTTTCCCTTCCTACCCCACAACAAACACTCTGTGAGGTGAGAGGGCTGAGAGACTTCAGAGAAGTGTGACTAGCCCAAGGTCACCCAGCAGCTGCATGTGGAGGAGCGGGGACGCGAATCTGGTTCACCAGATTACGAGCCTTCCGCTTTTAATCACTACACCACACTGGCTCTCGAACACTAGAATTAGTTGCCTCTGCCAGTCATTGGCTCTGGCTCCACATACAGAATTTTGGAATTGCAGAATTGGAAGGGAAATAAGCAGCTATCTGACTTTTAGAAGACATCTAAAGGCAGCCCTGTTTAGGGAAGTTTTTAATGTTGATGTTTTATCGTGTTTTTAATATCCTGTTGGGAGCCGCCCAGAGTAGCTGGGGAAACCCAGCCAGATGGACGAGGTATAAATGAATTATTATTATTATTATTATTATTATTATTATTATTATTAAGCATATGCAAGAAGAGTTTTGTGCACTGGCCACGGTGGTAAGGGTGAGAAGAGGCAAACCTTGTCAAAGATTTAGCAGGAGCTTTAAGCTTTAAGCATGGGCTATAACTGTTGTATTTCTAAAAGCTCCTCTGTTGGCGTGTTCTCACTGATGTCTGGCAAAGCTCGGCTGCCAGGATATAAGGAGGGTACGTGAATCCTCAAAATAGTATCCGCAGAAGAGCTAAGATGTTTATCCAGAGATTAACCAGACAATGCTATTATTAATGAAAGTGAGCTGGACTTGGGTATTATTCATCAGGCAGCAGGAATTTTGAAAACCAGGCAACTGCAAAGGTTGCAGCGTGGACCAAAAATGAACGTTCTACTCTTTTAATCAGCATGGCATCTAAAGAGCAAATTCAGGGGTTAATGAAACCAACTAGAAAACGCAGGCTCAAATCTCTAGCTATCTGTGAAGCACCTTTTCCGATACTGAGGCACAGGGGCGTAGCAAGGGGGGCATAGGGGGCGGACCGCCCCATTTTCCACAATGGAGGGGGTGACAAATTATCAAGGAACAATTACTGCCCTACTAGGCTCTTTAGAGCCCATCGACTTCCTTCCCTTCCGCCTCATGGCTTTCAAAATTAACCTTTATATCATTGCATTTTGTATGTTTTCCAATTCAAATTACACTCATCGCAAAATAGCTAAATATTTATTTATTTATTTATTTTTAAAGAATTTTATTAGTTTTCACATTAAACAAATCACAAATACAACATAAAAACACAATAGAGACACATCAAATACAACAACACACTAACTATAAAAAATACAAAATACAAAATAATAAAAACTTATACATACCGAAACACGAACACTCAAATACTTATTGCTTAATGTTTAAATCTAGTTTGAATCTTAACTGGGGGACTTCCCCCGTTCTCTCAACTGCGTCCAGTTCTAATTTACTTTAGTAACTTTGTAACTAATTTCCATCAATCATCATTATTCTTATTGCAGTTTCAAATAGCTAACTTACTTCATATTACTTATTACTTATCATAACATTTAACAACATACGTCTTTCATCAACATTACTTCTAGATTACTATTTTAATCTAACATCTTATGACTAAAGCCATTTATATTTACTGATTCTGCTTCAAATATCTAATTTTTCACGGTTTTTAAAGTATTCTTTAAATTTCTTCCAATCTTCTTGCACCTTCTCCTCCCTCTGGTCTCGGAGCTTCACAGTCTGCTCAGCAAGTTCCATATAGTCCATTAAAAAATAGCTAAATATTTAAATAAACATAGAAAGGCAGAAAACTTCTCATTACAGGGAAGTTTTTAATGTTTGATGTCTTACTGTGTTTTAATTTACTGGAAGTTGGATTTATCTTTAGTTTTGAAGAGTTGTTTTTACAGATAACTGTACTGCTTGTAAAGCACTTTGAGGGTGTGGTGTTTTGTTTTGTTTTTTACACAATCGAATGGTGTATAAAATTTAGGAAATAAATAATGGGATATGTCCGTTGAGCTTACTGGGACTTACTTCTGAGTAATGCCTAGGATAGGGCTGTTAGGATGTAACTATGTAACCGTGAAACCAAAACTATCCACAGCAAAAGTTTAGTGTGCCTGAGCGCTACAGTGGTGCCCCGCTAGACGAATGCCTCGCTAGACGAAAAACTCGCTAGACGAACGGCATTCATTTAGCGGAAGCTGCCCCGCAAGACGAAAAAGTCAATGGGGCTGCTTTGCAAGACGAATTTTTTTTCCGTCTAGCGAAAACTGCTATTTGCATTGGTGCTTTGCTAGACGAAAAAATCGCTAGACGAAAATACTCACAGAACGAATTATTTTCGTCTAGCGAGGCACCACTGTATGCCAAAGCAAAGGGGCTTCTCTCTCATCTTCCTTTTAAGCATGTTCTTTTAAACTTCTTGAACACTCTGAGCCTGGCAAAGAGAGCTGTGTGACCAAAAAGCTTGCACACAGCATTATTGTTGTTGTTGTTCAGTCATGTCCGACTCTTTGTGACCCCATGGACCAGAGCACGCCAGGCACCCCTATCCTCCACTGCCTCCCACAGTTTGGCCAAACTCGTGCCAGTCACTTTGAGAACACTGTCCAACCACCTCGTCCTCTGTCGTCCCCTTCTCCTTGTGCCCTCCATCTTTCCCAACATCAGGGTCTTTTCTAGGGAGTCTTCTCTTCTCATGAGGTGGCCAAAGTACTGGAGCCTCCACTTCAGGATCTGTCCTTCCAGTGAGCACTCAGGGCTGATTTCCTTCAGAATGGATCATCGGTTTGATCTTCTTGCAGTCCATGGGACTCTCAAGAGTCTCCTCCAGCACCATAATTCAAAAGCATCAATTCTTCGGCGATCAGCCTTCTTTATGGTCCAGCTCTCACTTCCATACATCACTACTGAGAAAACCATAGCTTTAACTATACGGACCTTTGTCGGCAAGGTGATGTCTTTGCTTTTTAAGATGCTGTCTAGGTTTGTCATTGCTTTTCTCCCAAGAAGCAGGCGTCTTCTAATTTCGTGACTGCTGTCACCATCTGCAGTGATCATGGAACCCAAGAAAGTGAAATCTCTCACTGCCTCCATTTCTTCCCCTTCTATTTGCCAGGAGGTGATGGGACCAGTGGCCATGATCTTAGTTTTTTTGATGTTGAGCTTCAGACCATATTTTGCGCACAGCATTGCCCCCCAATAAAAGCATTGTTTTCCTGACCTTGCAAGTTTTGCTTGAATGGATCAATACATTTGGGGACTGCGGTGAATGAGCTGAGAGTTTATGCAGTGGGTTAAGTGTGGCTTTCAACACATCCTGAAGTTGTTGTCCACATAGACAAGGATTATTGCATCAAAGAAGAAAGATAAAAATTTCAAGGCAGAAACCTCTAACACAATATCTGAGATAATACAGTCAGACCGAGGGATTTTTAGCACACTACAAGTGGCAAACTTGCATTTGCTACTGGAAACAAATTTGACAGGAAGTGGTAGTGGATTCTGGGCACCTCGAGACAGGTGCTAATTTCTGGGTGGGATTCATTAAAGGAGCAAATTAAATGAATTTTGGATACGCAGAAGATATTAAAAAATAAATTTAAGGAACCGCAGAAAGAGGGGGAAGGAGGTCAAACCTTGAAATGTTAAAATGATTGTAAAATTAATGAAATGTTTGCATTTGAAGAGTATAAATAACAATAATATTAGCCTGTTGACCAATTGGCAGTTGATTAATTCATCTAATTGATCAATTCATCTAACCAAACCAGCAAAGCAACGAACCAACCAGATCTAATCAATCAATCATTCTTACCAGATCTAATCAAATCATTCTAATGAGAATCATAGAACTGCAGAGTTGGAAGGCACCCCAAAGGTCATCTAGTCCAACCCCCTGCAATGCAGGAATTTTCTGCCCAATGTGGGCCTAGAACCCACAATCCTGAGATTAACAGTCACATGCTCTGCCGATTGACTTATCATTCAAGCAAAACATTGCAGCTGTAGTTGTGATGCATGCATTTTCAAAAACATTTGTCTCCACTGTCTGTTTCCAGGTTGCACTGAAAAACAGCATTCCCCAACCCGGCGCCCCCCAGTATTTTCACCAACAACTCCCACCAGCCCCAGCCTGGACTAGGGCTGATCATTGTGCTGCAGCCCAACTCAAAGCCTTAAAAATGGAGGTTAATGTGCGTATTGACTCATAGATCTTTTCTGTTTTATCATGCAGGGGTCAGCAAACTTTTTCAGCAAGGGGCCAGTCCACTGTCCCTCAGACCTTGTGGGGGGCTGGACTATATTTTGGAGGGGGGGGGGAGGAATGAATTCCTATGTCCCACAAATAACCCAAAGATGCATTTTAAATAAAAGCACATATTCTACTCATGTAAAAACACGTAGATTCCCGGACCACTCAAGGGCCGGATTGAGAAGGTGATTGGGCCAGATCCTGCCCCCAGGCCTTATCATAGAATCATAGAATCCTAGAGTTTGAAGAGACCACAAGGGCCATCCAGTCCAACCCCCTGCCAAGCAGGAAACACCATCAAAGCATTCCTGACAGATGGCTGTCAAGCCTCCGCTTAAAGACCTCCAAAGAAGGAGACTCCACCACACTCCTTGGTAGCAAATTCCACTGTCCAACAGCTCTCACTGTCAGGAAGTTCTTCCTAATGTTTAGGTGGAATCTTCTTTCTTGTAGTTTGAATCCATTGCCCCGTGTCCGCTTCTCTGGAGCAGCAGAAAACAACCTTTCACCCTCCTCTATATGACATCCTTTTATATATTTGAACATGGCTATCCTATCACCCCTTAACCTTCTCTTCTCCAGGCTAAACATACCCAGCTCCCTAAGCCGTTCCTCATAAGGCATCGTTTCCAGGCCTTGGACCATTTTGGCTGCCCTCCTCTGGACACCTTCCAGCTTGTCAGTATCCTTCTTGAACTGTGGTGCCCAGAACTGGACACAGTATTCCAGGTGAGGTCTGACCAGAGCAGAATATAGTGGTACTATTACCTCCCTTGATCTAGACGCTATACTCCTATTGATGCAGCCCAGAATTGCATTGGCTTTTTTAGCTGCTGCATCACACTGTTGACTCATGTCAAGTTTGTGGTCTACCAAAACTCCTAGATCCTTTTCACATGTACATGGTTTTATGCATTAACAATATTGGGAAATAATAAGCCATTGCCATGTTTGCTCCTACAGCCGACCAACCACCTTTCCAGACAAGAGACCTTAATTTGCACATGTGGGTTCCATTCATTGAAACTCAGAGCAGCAAAGCGTTCTGAACACTGTGCTGTCTGCACTAAACGCTGCCACACAATTTTGGTTACCCTTGATTATTTTAAGGGAAGGAGAAGCAAGACCTTTCTTCTCTCTCGTGCACACATCAAATACACATGCACACACCGACACTTGTTACAGGTATGTAGCAAAACCATTTGAAAAATCGAAGGAAATTTCACCAACCCCCCCCCCCCCCACACACAGCAGAAAATCAGCCCTGCTTTTTAGGAAACAGGGATGCCGAAAGGCTCTCTGTACACAGTCGCTGCTAATTAAGATGAGAGGAGCGCTCTACAATGCCTTTTTAGAAAACCAGAAGATGATTCACAATGTCCCTTTTAATTAAATATAACTGCACCTGGAAGACCTACGATTCTATTCCTGGTTCCAGACTTGACGGCCTTTTGGGGATGGCATTGTGCTGACCTACAAGGGCAGGGAGAGAATTTGCCAGGTCCTCTGCTGAACGACAACCGACCCTCAAGCACAGGAGAAGGGCGACAGAAACAAGAAAAGGTGGAAGGAAGAGGAGAGGAGCAGCTACGTTTGGGTGGTGGGAGTACCGGATCGGCGTCTACGCAGCCACGAAAACCCCTCGCTTTGCATCCCCCCCTCTTGGCAAGCAGCAGGTATGCCTGGAAGCTGGCCAGGGTGGATAAAAATTGATGATTTTTTAAAAAAAATCAATTACTATATATTCTGGCATATAAAACTACTTTTTGATCCAGGAAAATCTTCTCAAAAGTCAGGGGTCGTCTTATAGCCGGGTGGAGAATCTGCGGTCGAGTATATCTCAAACTCTATATTTTAACTGGAAAAGTTGGGGGTCGTCTTATACGCCCAGTCGTCTTATACGCCGGAAAATACGGTATTATTTTTTAAAAAATATATTGAAAAATCAGATTTATTTATTTATTTATTTATTTATTTATTTAAATTGGACTTTTTAAAAAAAATTAAAACAGTTTTTTAAATGTTTTTGGAGAATTTTTTTGGTAAAGATAGTTTTCTATTTAAGTTACATTATAATCCAAAGGCTATCCACCAGGAAATAAGGATTTGTTTTTAATTAAGTAGCATGAGGCTTTATATGCAATGTTTAATTTTTTCCCATCAATCCATTCACAAAGTCATGCTCTTCCAGAGGTTTCTGTAAGATTATTTGGGGCAGTTTTTTCCAACGACAAGGTATTATCACAGATGCTTGTTTTTGAAGAAGACTGAGCTACAGAGCTGGACCATAAAGAAGGCTGATCACCGAAGAATTGACGCTTTTGAATTCTGGTGCTGGAGGAGACTCTTGAGAGTCCCATGGACTGCAAGAAGATCAAACCGATCCATTCTGAAGGAAATCAGTCCTGAGTGCTGACTGGAAGGACAGATCCTGAAGTTGAGGCTCCAATACTTTGGCTACCTCATGAGAAGAGAAGACTCCCTGGAAAAGCCCCTGATGTTGGGAAAGATGGAGGGCACAAGGAGAAGGGGACGACAGAGGATGAGATGGTTGGACAGTGTTCTCGAAGCGACTAGCATGAGTTTGGCCAAACTGCGGGAGGCAGTGAAGGATAGGCGTGCCTGGCGTGCTCTGGTCCATGGGGTCACGAAGAGTCGGATACGCCTGAACAACTGAACAACAACAAGAGCTACATGTGTGCTAAAACTCAGTCTAAGGGTGTGTGTTTTTTAATTGCTTAACCACATCAGTTAACAAACGTGGATACATATGCTATAATGTTATTGTTTTAGTTAAATAAATTGTTAAAATTGTTATTAAGGAAAGGCTTATTATTCTCCTTCCAATACAGTACAACAGACAAGTTGTCCAAATATAAACAGTTACCTTATGAAACCTCACAATAATTTCATAACTATCTGTCTCTATGTATTTCTAATACAGTGGTGCCTCGCAAGACAAAATTAATTCGTTCCGCGAGTGTTGTCGTATAGTGAAAATTTCGTCTTGCGAAGCACGGTCGGAGGAAGCGCGGTTTTACGGGTGGGGAACCCGCAAAACGTTTTTGTTTTGCGAGTCGTGGCCATAGGAAAATTTGTCTTGCGAGTCACCCTTTCGTTAGCGAATGCCTTTCATCTAGCGAGTTTTTCGTCTAGCGAGGCATTCTTCTTGTGAGATACCACTGTAGTACAGTGGTACCTTGGTTTACAGGGACCCAGGTGGCGCTGTGGGTTAAACCACAGAGTCTAGGTCCAGTCGCGGACGACTCTGGGGCTGCGGTGCTCATCTCGCTTTACTGGCTGAGGGAGCCAGCATACAGCTTCCGGGTCATGTGGCCAGCATGACTAAGCCGCTTCTGGCGAACCAGAGCAGCGCATGGAAACGCCGTTTACCTTCCTGCCGGAGCGGTGCCTATTTATCTACTTGCTCTTTGTGCTTTCGAACTGCTAGATGGGCAGGAGCTGGGACCGAGCAACGGGAGCTCACCCCGTCGTGGGGATTCGAACCGCCAACCTTCTGATCGGCAAGCCCTAGGCTCTGTGGTTTAGACCACAGTGCCACCTGTGTCCCTATATAGCATATATTCAACAACAAAAACAGCCCCATTACCTTGAGCAGCTTAGGGCCTCATCAAACCGAAATCCGGTCCTGATCACAGTCAGTTCATCATTTGAAAAATGAGGCTTTAGAGCCGCCTTGCTCCCAAAATGGCAACTGGACTGTTTTGGCAACTGTAACCTTAGTCCCCCACCCACCCAAGTATCTAACACTGCCCCCCAACCTCACAATGTCTATGAAAACAGTGACTCACAGCAAATGTAACTGAAGAAAGGACTCGGGGAACCAGGCAGAGGGCCTTCTTGGTGGTGGTGCCCGCCCTGTGGAATGCCCTCCCATCAGATGTCAAGGAAATAAACAACTGTCTGACTTTTAGAAGACGCCTGAAGGCAGCCCTGTTTAGGGAAGCTTTTGATGAATTATTGTATTCTAATATTTTGCTGGAAGCTGTCCAGAATGGCTGGGGAAACCGAGCCAGATGGGTGGGGTATAAATAATAATTTATTATTGTTGTTGTTGTTGTTGAAAACAGAGATATTGTATGTACCCTTGTGAGTGATCCTTTAATAAAAACAACAACGTATAGATCAATAGAGAGATTAGATATAGATATAGACACACACACACACACATAATTTCATTTAAATGCACGATGCCTTGGAACAGAACTCCTCTGTAAATGGGAAGCTGCTTGTATAACAGCATCGCACACAAGAAATAAGTTCCCTCGATCTGCTGTTTGCACCCCATTCATTCCCTGCTCAGCCCCCAGGAACTGAGGATGCCACGTCCGAGACTTACTATTCCACTAGCATTCAAAGATTAAGACACACGGGTGGTTCACAACAGAAAACAGCCAGCTTCTTTCCTTTAGAATTACAGCGTTGTTCACATGGGATGTGTGTGCACAGGTGCGACTGGTTTGCAACCCTACGGCAGGTCTCCTCCCGAGGAACTGCCCTTCGGTTCAAGGCAAGTTGCTCCCAGGTCCATCAGCCTTAGCCAATGGTCAGGAATGATGGGAATTGTAACAGAACAAGATCCAGAGAGCTACTCTGCTATCCTGGCTGAAGATATAATCCGAAAGTCAGGTGAGAGGTTATTGGTTAAGTACAGTTCTTCTGAGCTCGCCAGCCCTTTCTCTCTCCAGCCACATCTGGGACAGTAGTTTCACAAAGGCTAAATAATGTTCTTTCTGCCTTTGCAAGGAAACAAGCCTTTAGTATTACGGCCTAAACTTTGGAACTCCCTGCCCATTGATATTAGGCCAGTGTGTCTTTTCAGGACCTGCTAATACCATTTTTTTAAAATTGAAGCATGCCTACCCAGACATGTCAATTCAACATGTATTTTCATATGTAATTTTAGTTTATACTGTGTGTGTGTGTGTGTGTGTGTGTATATATATATATATATATATGTAATTAAAAACAATCGGCTGGTTTCCTTTTGTTTTAACACCTGAGCTTATCAGTCATTTTAAAGTATGTTTTCTATTTCATGTAAACCACTAGGGGTTATGATGATTTAAAATATATATGAATCCTGTGAAAGGAACTGAATGAATGACAGCAATAAGAAGTTTTAAAAGGCACAGAATAAACTTGAAATATAAAATTCTGCAAGTTCATATAGGTACCCTCGTATAATATATTTTTTTTGGGGGGGGGGAGATTGATAGATGGCAGAATTAGGAACACTGAACAGAATTCTCTTAGCAAATGTCAACGACTTGGTTCTGGGTGCAAAATTTCAGTTCCGGTTGTGAAATTTTGTAATGTCAATGTGAGAATTCAAGGATGGCAAAATTTCAGAGTCTCTTGCAGAATTTCATCGTCAGCTCTGGAGGCACAACTAGAGTTGACACTTGCTATTTATAAAACCATGAAATCCGTTGCATTTGAGGTTGGAGAAAGAAAAAAGGAAAGAAGTTTATGTCATCTCCCACAGCATGCAAAAACTGGCCCAAAATATTTTGACTCCCAGGGCAAAATCTATATATAATGTGCCCCTGCAGTTATTGATAGGGGAAAGAATCCTCTAGGGACCACTTCTCCTGTGTGGTTTTCACTAATCTGAACGCAAGCTGTAAAAGGAGAGAACCATTCATACAAGCATGTACATGCGGATCGCTGACTCACCGGACTCTGCATTGTCTACTCTGAACGGCAGAGTCTTTTCAGGTACCCAGGAGAACATTCCTAGCCCTGTAGCAAAGCATCTTCTCAATGGGAAATGTCAGGGATTGAACCTGGGTGATTTTGCATGCATAGCATGGGTCCTACCAATGACCTGCTCGGGCAATGGCAGCAGCTAGGATGGAGAGCATCTGCTTTGCTCGGAGAAGGGTTGGGAGATTCTCCCTTGCCTGAAGCCCTGCAGAACTGCTGCCGGTCAGTGTAGGCAAAAGGGAGCTCGGTGGACCAATGGTATATAAGGCAGCTTCTGATGTTCCTCATGATGTTCCTTATGGAAGAGAACCGCCTTGTGGGTTGTGCCCGGTGACAAAGATCTGAGCATCTCCCACGAATTCGGCCAGCCCCCTCCCTCCGCATGGCGGTCAGGCCCACCCCCGACCATGCAACTGGACCAAGCAGGAAGTCCTACCAGGTATGGGCCAACCTTCTGGGGCTTCTTACCTGTAGGAGGAGGTGCTCACCCGGGCTGTGACTTCCTCCTTGATCTGCCGGTTGAGCGCATCTACGGCTGCCCGTCCTTTGCCGGTGTCGAGCGAAGTGGAATACCCGGCCGCCACCTGCTGCTGCTGCTCCAGCGGGTCGCCCTCGGATACAAGGACCTTCTTCTTGGTCTTCTTGACCCTCGCTTCTTCAGGCTTGGTGGGGTTGGCTTCCTCCTCCTTCCCTCTCTCCTCCTTCTCTTGAGCCACGTGGGTCTTCCTCCTCCTCTCCAGGCTCCCGGGCCTCTCCTTGGAGCCTTTGTCCAGATCCACCGCAGGAATGGGCATAGGTTTGGGGATCCAGGGGTGGTCGCCTCTCTTGGGGATGGGCCAGGCGCGGAAATCCTTCTGGTACTGGCTCTCCTTCTCGAAGGGCGTGTCCGACGGTTGGTACTCGCTCTTCGGCTTGCAGCTGGGCTCGGGTCTCTGCACCTTCCAAGCCTTGTAGTCCTGGCGCATCACCGAGTCGGCCGACGGGTCTTTCGTCTGCCCGGGCTTCTGATGGCCCCCCGGGGCCGCTTGGTCCACAGCTGCAGAGGTCGCCCTGGCAACCGCATCCAGGTCACCCCCGCCAAGGGCAGCGGGCTGGGTCTCGATGGCCGAGGATGGGCGTGGCAGGTGCTGCTGCTGCTGCTGCTGCTGCTGCTGCACAAAAACATGGGTCCCGTGGATCTCGGTGGCTTCCGAGTATTTGGTGAAGACCAAAGGCACGGCGATGTCGGCTTTGTCCAGCTGGTTCCAGAAGCGGGCGATGCAGCAAGCCCGGCTGATGCAAGGCCAGGCCATCTTGGCAGCCTGGTCCAGCTCCACTCCTCCCTCCACGTTTGGGGAGCACCTACTCACCTCTCTTCCTCCCCCTCCCGAGATATAGATAGATACACAGACAGACAATGGGAGCCACCAGCTCAGTGGCAACCCAACTCCCTCCCTCCCTTACGTTAACAGGCGTGATTTTGCACAAAATAAAAATGGAAATGGAAAGCGTGGTTGGCGAAAGCAACCAAGCTTGGTCAGAGGTCGGAACCCCACTACCTTACGTAAGACAAACAAACACCCAGCAATTAATAATAATAATAATCTAGAGTCATTCAGAAAAGAGGGCAAACAAATTCGGAGCCTCTCCCTTTGGCAGGGGGATGAAGAGTCAGGAGATCCCAAGAGAAAGATGATCAGGGGAGGGGAGGAAATTGTCCTATATCCGATTTGCCAATATCCAAAGCTGAGGGCGCCGGCGATCCCCAAGAGACCCGCTTGCTTTCAAAGGGCATCGCCTACCCGAGGAGGAGGAGGAGAAAGGGGGGTCCTTCGGAGCCTCATGGCTGAGAGAGGGGACGGAGGGGTGATGGATGGTGGGGGGGAGAGACCCGGCCTTGCAGCCCCACCTCTTTCTTTCGCTCTGCCTGTCTGCCTGTCTGCCTGTCTTTCTGTCTCTCGCTCCGGCTCAGCTGCCTGCAGACACCGAGTCAGGCTTCAGAAACAGCCGTGCGCCTCGGGGCTCCGGTCATCGCCATCCGACGGCAGCGGCGCAAGGACGGCCGCGCTGGTGCGGCTGCTGCAGAGGAGAGCGGACCGCACCCAGTCGCGCGCCCGGCGGAGAAGGATGCTGGAGGGAGGCGATGCGGTCGGATCACCTGCCTCCGTCAGCACGCACTGCACGCCGGGGAGGGGGAGGGAGGGAAAGTGGGGGAGGAGGAGGAGGAGGAGGAGGAGGGAAGCAGCCCTTAACCCTTCCCGGCCCAGACAGGAGAGGGAGGCTTTCCCCAAGGGTGGGGGGCGCGCCTTCTTCCCGAAGAAGAAAGGCGCTTGCCTTGGCAGATGCGTAAAAAGCGCTCCACATCTCCAAAGCGCTGCGCCACGCAATGGCCGGCTCGGTATGGTCCGGGCCTCCGCAGATGCTTCAACGAGAAACCCGCATGAGGGACTCTCGATCTCAGGGTCGTGGGTTCGAGTTCCACGGTGGTTGAGAGTTTGGGGGGGTTGGACTAGATGACCCTCGGGGTCCCTTCCAACTTTAGGATTCTAGGATTTTATGACTCTACCCTCCTGTGTTTTCCAGAATCACTGCTGCCTCCAACTATGGAGAAAAGAACATAGTAATAATGGCCAGTAGCCCTATTCTCCATGAATTTGTCCAATCCTCTGTTAAATCCATGTAGCTTGGTGGCCATCACTGCCTCCTGCAACACTATGAAAGAACTATCCTTTATGTGCCCTGAGTTTAAAAGAGACCAGTTCCACCAGCAAACCCCATCCTTTCGCCTCCTGCCTCCTTTCCACGCATCAATGTTTCTAAGATGCTCAGTGCCCCCCAAACTCTCTCTTACCCACACAGTGTGGGCATCTCTTATTGTGGGCATTCTCATGTACACTCCATAAATCAACCAGAGCAACCAGATTAATAATAATAACAATAACAACAATAATGTGATGTTAGCCGCTCTGAGCCTGGCCTCGGCCAGGGAGGGCAGGATACAAATAAAAAATTAATAATAATAATAATAATTTATATCTCACCCATCTGGGTGGGTTTCCCCAGCCACTCTGGGCAGCTCCCAACAGAATGTTAAAAGCTTCCCTAAACGGGGCTGATATCAATTTATCTGATATCATCTCCTTGCTTGGTAAATCACTCCAAAACTGGGCCTTGTAGGCCAAATTCTGGCTGAGATCGTAAGAAAGCTGAATGTGCACAAATGCTGGTTCCCATTTCTTGCACATTGAATAAACCCTCCTCTTGTTAAGAAAGCCCCGCCCCCTGACTCCAGGAACACAGGAAGCAGCCTTATAACGAATCAGACCATTGGTTCCATGTAGCTCAGTATTGTCTGCACTGACTGGCAGTTGGGTCTCCAAGATTTCAGACAGGGTCTCTCCAAATCTTACTTGGATATCTGAAAGCAGCCTTGTATCAGGAGGTTTTCCATGTTTGATTATGTTTTTATATGTGTTGGAAGCTGCCCAGAGTGGCTGGGGCAACCCGGTCAGATGGGCGGGGTATAAATAATAAAATTATGGATATTACTATTAGTTCTATTATTATTATTATTTGTGATTCCTGCTGGGGATTGAACCTGCAGACTTCATTCAGAATCTCTTCTCTTTCTCTCTTCGGCGATCCCTTGTAGCCGAGTAAGATTGTCTTCCATAAACACAGGTTTAACAGTGAGTCCGTGAGTGACAGTGGAGGCCAATTCTGGATCCACACGTCCTTCCACAGTGGGAAAATAGGTTTCTCGGCAGGAGTTGATCACGGTGAGGGTTTGCCAAGCATGCCTTCCTCTTAGCACGTTTCTCCCTTGCATCCTGAGTTCGAGCGTCTTCAAAGCCCCATGACACCTTTGGTAAAGGCTGTTCCCCAGTTGCAGCGCTCGCAGGCAAGTGTTTCCCAATTGTTGGTGTTCATACTACATTTTTTAAAAAGATTTGCCTCGAGAGAGAGTCTTTAAACCTCTTTTGTTGACCACCAGCATTACGCTTTCCATCCAGTGTTTGTTCCCATTTGTGCACAGAAAGGCCTCAGACCTCACCACTCTCCCCCTCCCAGACTTCACACACATTTGCCAAGCTGCCTCTTGAGTTTCTCATATTGAGGCAACTGAAAATACACAAGCACACAAACATCTCTCTCTCTCTCTCTCTCTCTCTCTCTCTCTTGCAAAGGTGCTGGACAGCACCCCAGAATCCCTGCCATTCTCTTTCCCAGACAGGAATTTTCAGTACTAAAAATCTTTGGACAGATCCCCAGGCAACCCACCCTTTAAGATCTCAAATGAAAGAGCGAGGGGAAAGTCCAGAGGGAGGGAAGGAGCAGGCGAATAATGAATTAATCCCCCTCTTTAATCTACCATGGCGTGCCCATTTAGAAATCTGAAAGGCAGATCATAGCCTATGGAAGTGCCAGGGGGCATTTAAAATAAACAAAATCCCAAAGTCTCTAGAGCTGCGTGTTTGTGGCGGGGGGCGGGCGGAATTCTATTCCTGGGCGTGGGATTTTAAACCTTTGCAAGCTTTTCCCACAACAGGGGAAGGAAGGAAAGAGATCAAGGATCCAGAAGAAGACAGGGCCGTCTCGTCATAGGGGCTGGGTGGCACAGCGCACCAGGGTGCCAGGCCCCCCAGGGGGGCCCCTGCGAGCCTGCCGGCATACTAGGCACCCACTCCCCAACCTGCGCCCGCCCCCACGGGCGGGCGGTCGGGCGAGCTGCAAGCCGGCCGCCCTCCGGAGCCCCAGCTGGAGCGCTGGGAAGGGCGCGCAAAGCCCCGCGCCGTTCCAGCGCCACGCCCCTCATCCCCCGCTCACCTACCCCCCATCCTGAGGGATGGCTAGTGCAGGAGGGAGGTGGGCGGAGAGGCGGCCCACCGGGGGCGCCGAGGGATCGTCGCGCCACGCCGGCCGATCCCTTTAAGACGGCCCTGGAAGAAGAAGAGTTTGGATTTGATATCCCGCTTTATCACTACCCGAAGGAGTCTCAAAGTGGCTCACATTCTCCTTTCCCTTCCTGCCCCACAACAAACACTCTGTGAGGTGAGTGGGGCTGAGAGACTTCAGAGAAGTGTGACTAACCCAGCAGATGCATGCGGAGGAGCGGGGACGCGAACCCGGTTCACCAGATTACGAGTCTACCGCTCTTAACCACTGCACCACACTGGCTCTCCACCACTGCATTAACTACTTATTGCTGCCTAGAGTAGAGTAGTACATGATCCCTCAACTCTCCCAAATCTTACACCCACTTATAGGAAATGGAGAAACAACCCGAAATTGGAGAGATCTGCCTGGGGGAAATGCAATAGGCCACCAGGAGCTGTGAGCCAGTGTCTCCTAACTGATGGCAGAAATAGGCAGCAGAATCGCCATTAGGAGCAGCCACATTTATAATGGCACCTGAAAAATGATTTTAAGGACACAGGAGGCTGCCCTATACTGAGTCTGATCATGGGTCCATCTAGCTCAGTGGTGCTAGCACTGACTGGTAGTAGATCTCCAGGGTTCCACGCAGGGTGTCTCCTCCAGCTGTGCTTGGAAATGCCATTGGGGATGGAACCTGGGAACTTTTGCATGCAAGGCAGACACCCTACCCCTGAGCTATAATCCTCCCCCCAAATTGCAGAATTTAAAAAGATACAGAAGAAAAACCAATGGGTTGAAATTGCATGTTGTTGTTGTTGTTGTTCAGTCGTTCAGTCGTGTCCGACTCTTCGTGACCCCATGGACCAGAGCACGCCGGGCATGCTCCAAGACTTTGGCCACCTCATGAGAAGAGAAGACTCCCTAGAAAAGACCCTGGTGTTGGGAAAGATGGAGGGCACAAGGAGAAGGGGACGACAGAGGATGAGATGGTTGGACAGTGTTCTCGAAGCTACCAACATGAGTCTGATGAAAATGCGGGAGGCAGTGGAAGACAGGAGTGCCTGGTGTGCTCTGGTCCATGGGGGTCACGAAGAGTCGGACACGACTAAGCGACTAAACAACAACAACAACAATGTGGTACCACCCAGATGTTTAGGGCTAGGCATGAGTACATTCCATGCGTCTAAAACACAGGTATTCAGATTCTGGACAATGACATTTTCAATTAATATATCCCCTCCACAGACACCTCAGTGATGACGGTAGCATCAAAATATCCTGTTCTTCTTCAATAAAAGAGAAAAAAGGAGACCAAATCCTGTGTCTTTTTTCGACATGCCTTTGATTAGCCGCCGATGGTATGTGAGGTGTTCTGGTAGACAGAGCAACGCTCCAGATTTTATTAACCCCAGCCTCTATTGGTATATTAGAGGTTTCCTTCTAGTAAATCAGATTGGTAGTTGGTATTTGGCAAGCCAACATGACAGTGACTGAGGATTGGAGCGATCATTCTGTGATATTATGCCAGTGGACGAAGCTGTGTTGTAACTTTTGAATACATGTGTTTCAATAATAAATAAACGAAAATTGTGGACAATGGTTTGGTCAGGAAATGACCACCAATACTCCAGCGACACTGCAAAATTGTCTGCTAAATCTGTGGGGTGATCAAGGCAAAGGTTTCAGCTCTCAGGAGCTATTGACACCGACGCTGGTGGCTGCCAGAACCTCAACTGCCCCCCAAGTGGAAGAGTTTTGCTTTGCTATAGAAATACGTGGAGTCAACATGTAGCTGGGGGGGAAAAACCTCATAAATTACGTGTTGCCAAAGGCTCGGAGGGCCCTGAAAAATTCTATGCTGTTTGGTGGGATTTTATCTTATCTGTACATCTGTACAACAAATACAGACACCAAGGATTCCCTTTTCACAATGCAATGCTTTCCATTTATTTGTTTGTTTGTTTGTTTATGTATTTATTTATGTATTTATGTATTTATTTTCATTTCTATCCCGCCCTATACCCGAAGGTGTCACAGTCTTAAGCCAACCAATACTGAGTCTTTTCCAAATAGGCAACTCTGATGCTATTATTTTTATCAAATTAATTTGTATTGTATTTACTACTTTAACCAAAGCTTTAAAACAGGCACCCCCAAACACGGCCCTCCAGATGTTTTGGGACTACAAATCCCATGATCCCTAGCTAACAGGACCAGTGGTCAGGGATGATGGGAATTGTAGTCCCCAAAACATCTGGAGGGCCGAGTTTGGGGGATGCCTGCTTTAAAAACACACACGTATAAAGCATATGGCCCCACCCAAAGAATCCTGGGAACTGTCATTTAACTGCAATTCCCAGCACCCTTAACAAAATTCAGTTTCTGAGATTCTTTGCAGAGTTGGAGAACGGGCTTTCAATGCAGGGTTTGTACGCAGCCTACAACTTCCGCCAGCCACAGACAGCGCAACTTTCGCTGCTTTTCAGATTAAAGGAAGCCACTCACAGGCATGCCATATGTTCCAGCCCTCCCTATTTACCAGGGAGAGAGACTCTGTTTTCTGACTCAAGTCCCTAGTTGAACCTCCCTGTGCATTATCACTCAGAGACACTCAAACAGAGAAAGCTGCCATTCTTCTAATCTCAGCCCCCTACTCATATCCAGAGAGAGAGACAAAATATGTGCTGAATTCCTAGCACCCTAGAGCCCTAGAGGAAGATCTGGGGCATCACATGGGAGGACAGAGTCTCAAGCAAATGTGTGTTCTCCCAAGCTGACATTCCCAGCATGTACCAGAGCCTGCAATAAATCCAGACGCCCACTTTGCTGCCACATAAACCCGGACAACACCATTACTGGTCCCAACAACATCAAACACACCATCTCAGGACTATTTAATTGCTCATCTTCCAACATTGTGTATGCAATCAAATGCCAACAGTGCCCTTCAGCTCTCTATATTGGACAAACAGGCCGAACCCTACGCCAAAGGATAAATGGACATAAATCTGATGCCAGGAATCACAAGATAGAGAAACCAGTAGGAGAACACTTCAGTCTCCCAGGACATTCTATACAAGATCTCAAAGTAGCTGTCTTAATACAAAAGAATTTCAGAAATAGACTGGAAAGAGAAGTTGCTGAATTGCAACTTATTATCAAACTTAAAAGCATGGAGAGACCTGGTCTGAACAAAGACATTGGATTCTTATCTCATTATACATGACAAAGCTATCTTTATCCTTCTCACCCCTTGCTGTTTCGGGTAAGACCAATTGCAGTTGTTAACAGTTGTCAACAGGTTTTCCACACCCATCAGCCAATCCCCCATTCCCACCACCCTTCTGAGTAATACCCCTCCCCACCCTCTCACTATATATAAGGGTCTGGTGACTTATGTTTCAGTGTATCTGAAGAAGTGTGCATGCACACGAAAGCTCATACCAAGAACAAACTTAGTTGGTGTCTAAGGTGCTTATTTAACTTATATGCAGAATTCATCATGCGAAAGGCTGGACTGGATGAATCCCAAACCGGAATTAAGATTGCCGGAAAAAATATCAACAACCTCAGATATGCTGATGATACTACCTTGATGGCAGAAAGTGAGGAGGAATTAAAGAACCTTTTAATGAGGGTGAAAGAGGAGAGCGCAAAATATGGTCTGAAGCTCAACATCAAAAAACTAAGATCATGGCCACTGGTCCCATCACCTCCTGGCAAATAGAAGGGGAAGAAATGGAGGCAGTGAGAGATTTCACTTTCTTGGATTCCATGATCACTGCAGATGGTGACAGCAGTCACGAAATTAGAAGACGCCTGCTTCTTGGGTTAAAAGCAATGACAAACCTAGACAGCATCTTAAAAAGCAAAGACATCACCTTGCCGACAAAGGTCCGTATAGTTAAAGCTATGGTTTTCCCAGTAGTGATGTATGGAAGTGAGAGCTGGACCATCAAGAAGGCCGATCGCTGAAGAATTGATGCTTTTGAATTATGGTGCTGGAGGAGACTCTTGAGAGTCCCATGGACTGCAAGAAGATCAAACCCATCCATTCTGAAAGAAATCAGCCCTGAGTGCTCACTAGAAGGACAGATCCTGAAGTTGAGGCTCCAGTACTTTGGCCACCTCATGAGAAGAGAAGAATCCCTAGAAAAGACCCTGATGTTGGGAAAGATGGAGGGCACAAGGAGAAGGGGACGACAGAGGACGAGATGGTTGGACAGTGTTCTCAAAGCGACTGGCATGAGTTTGGCCAAACTGCGAGAGGCAGTGAAGGATAGGCGTGCCTGGCGTGCTCTGGTCGATGGGGTCACGAAGAGTCGGACACGACTGAACGACTGAACAACAAAGGTGCTACTGGAAGGATTTTTTAATTATTTTTTATTTTATTCCCAGCATGGTTGCACTCCTGTCTCAGCGACGTCTGTGCTGGATTGGTCTGTCCACAGAATGGAAGATGGCAGGATCCCCAAGGATGTGCTCTGCGGGGAGATGGCTTCAAGCACCAGGCTCATTGGCAGACCAACTCTGTGCTACAAATATATCTGCAAACTTGAGGCTGCCAACATTAATCCTGCCGTGTGGGAATCCCTTACAGACGACCGCAGGGCCTGGAGACAGACAGTCAGGTTGCATGTGTATCTACAGCGGGGACCGGAGGAGGAATGACCTCTGAGGGGAGAGCAGAAATGCCATGGTGCATCTATAGCAGGCATCCCCAAACTCGACCCTCCAGATGTTTTGAGACTACAATTCCCATCATCCCTGACCACTTGTCCTGCTAGCTAGGGGTGATGGCAGTTGTAGTCCCAAAACATCTGGAGGGCCGAGTTTGGGGATGCCTGATCTATAGCAACAAAACTGGATGCCTTCACCTGCTCCAGCTGCAACAAAGCATTTCTCTCTCATAATGGTCTCTACAGCCGCAGCGGATGCTTTAACTCTCCAACGATTCGACTTCATCCCCAAAAGTGCAGGTAAAGGTAGAGGACCCCTGGACAGTGAAGTCCAGTCAAAGGCGACTATGGGGTTGTGGCGCTCATCTCGCTTTCAGGCCGAGGGAGATGGCGTTTGTCCACAGACTGCTTTCCGGGTCACGTGGGCAGCAGGACTGAACCGCTTTTGGCGCAACGAAACACCGTGACGGAAAACAGAAGGCACGGAAACGCCGTTTACCTTCCCGCCGCAGTGGTACCTATTTATCTACTTGCACCGGCGTGCTTTTGAACTGCTAGGTTGGCAGGAGCTGGGACAGAGCAACAGGAGCTCACCCTGTCACGGGGATTCGAACCACCAACCTTCTGATCGGCAAGCCCAAGAGGCTCAGTGGTTTGGATGCCAACCAACCATGTGTGTGTAAATAATTAGGGGTGTGCTGGGTTCAAATGAAGAGGCGAACTGGTTCGATTCTTTGCATTGTCTTATGATCCCACGCTTCTTTTGCTCAGGGGTGGGTAATCTCGTACCTGGAATCTGAATGCGGCCCTTGAGGTTTCTCTCTGTGGCCCTTGGGCCTTTCCTCAGGCCATACCCAACTCCAAACACCACCCTCCTTCAAAGTTCTCCTCTGAACCCTCATTGGGTGTTTTTGCCTTGCTGAAATGTGCCCTTGAACTGAGGCGATGCCTCTTTGTTCTGGGATGGGGGATTGGGGGGAGAGTGCCTGCAGAATCTTCCTAGAAAGACTCACATATCTTGATGCTCCTACATTTGCCTCTGGCCCTGACTGCCACTTGCATACGGCCCCCACAATGCTCCCTGCAAAGGGATGCGGCCCTCCAGCTGGAAAACGAAACGAAACTCCCCTGCCCCCCCCCCTGTGATGGGCGTGGCGCCAAGGGAACATTGCGGAATGGCACCCAATGGATTGGCAAACCTTCAGACTTTGCGATAAGGCTTAATCTTATCAGGAAGCACGGCAGCTGGGACTTAGCTCCAGCTCGGGTGCCATCAGCCTTTGACCATCAAAGGTGGCATAAGGCATTAGGTGGCTAAACAGCACATGAGTGTGTGAGCTGCACACTACACCAAGCCGATAAGAGCCGCCCCATATCATGTGGCCTTGCCCTTGCAACAGCGAGGCTTTGCCATGGATGGGTGTGTGTGTGTGCGCGCAAGGCAGGGAGCAGAGGTGAAACAGGAGGGTGCTGCCTCCTGCCCACCCACACTTGCTGTTGCGTTGCACCCCCAGGGCTTCCTTGCCCCCAAGAAAAATAGGGGCCAGAACTCATCATGCAATTATTACAGTAAATCACCAGGCTGCTTTCACTACCTGCGGAGGTGCTAAAAACTACAGCAAGCTGTCTCCCTAGCTGGTCTGGGGGTTGCCCCTGGTTCTGGAGCTGGGTATGTTTAGCCTGGAGAAGAGAAGGTTAAGGGGTGATATGATAGCCATGTTCAAATATATCAAAGGATGTCATATAGAGGAGGGAGAAAGGTTGTTTTCTGCTGCTCCAGAGAAGCGGACACGGAGCAATGGATTCAAACTACAAGAAAGAAGATTCCACCTAAACATTAGGAAGAACTTCCTGACATTAAGAGCTGCCAAGGAGTGTGGTGGAGTCTCCTTCTTTGGAGGTCTTGAAGCGGAGTATTGACAGCCATCTGTTAGGAATGCTTTAGTGGTGTTTCCTGCTTGGCAGGGGGTTGGGCTGGATGGCCCTTGTGGTCTCTTCCAACTCTATGATTCTATGATTCTATGGTGCAGGTCAAATAAATAAATCCATTGATGATAATGATGACGACGATTTATTCCCCAGCCACTCTGGGCGGTCCCCAACAGAATATTAAAAACACGATAAAACATCAAACATTAAAAACTTCCCTAAGCACAGGTGGCGCTGTGGTCTAAACCACAGAACCTAGGGCTTGCCGATCAGAAAGGTCAGCTGTTTGAATCCCCGCGACGGGGGTGAGCTCCCGTTGCTCGGTCCCTGCTCCTGCAGTTCAAAAGCACGTCAAAGTGCAAGTAGATAAATAGGTACCGCTCCGGCGGGAAGGTAAACAGTGTTTCCGTGCGCTGCTCTGGTTCGCCAGAAGCGGCTTAGTCATGCTGGCCACATGACCCGGACGCTGTATGCCGGCTCCCTCGGCCAGTAAAACAAGATGAATGCCGCAACCCCAGAGTCATCTGCGACTGGACTTAACGGTCAGGGGTCCCTTTACCTTTAAGCATCCCTAAACATGTTGCAAGAGTTGCCATTTCTTCCATCCATTAATGAAAGGAGGGGCATAGATTATCTTTCCAGTGGATCAATATCTGTCATTTATATACCACTGTATTAGATAAGCATGTGTAGAATTATAGTGGGGTGTGTGTTGTGTGTGTGTGTGTGTGTGTGTGTGTGTGTGTGTGTTTATACACTTTTATTTATTTATTTTTTGTTTTTCACTTACCGTATTTTTCTGTGTATAAAACTAGGTTTTTTCCCCTAAAAAATAATGTCAAAAATTAGGGGGCGTCTTATACTCTGGGCCATCTCCCCCCCCCCATTTTCTTAAATAGGAGTCCCCCAAAATAGGTGGCGTCTTATACACGGGGGCGTCTTATACATGGAAAAATGCGGTAATTTTGTTTGAAACATTTTCAATTTTAAAAAAATGTCATTGGAAAGATTTTGCATCTGAATCCGCTAGGTTTTGCCCTGGTGAAGTGCTCTTATTTTCCTCAAACGTAAATTCCACTGGGCTCTGTGGGACTTGCTTCAGAGTAGGCATAATGCAGAACAGGAGAGATGCCTCCATTTAGGAGAGAATGAGAATCTTTGAGCTCCTCCACATTGCTCCATCCTCCCTGCCAGTCTGTTCAGGGAGTTGCTTGTGGCTCTAACAATTGTCTGAGGCATCTGCGAGGTTTCTATTTTCCCTTAATACAGAAGCAACAAGTACCAACATGCCTTTTGTTTGTCAGTCCAACAGAAGAGCCTCTTGTATCCGCAGACGGCAGGGGGGCCAAAAAGACTCGCGCAAGACGCATCTCCCAGCAAACGGGGCTTTGTCCGGCTGAACCTCCATCTCTATCAAGGAACAGGAGGGGAAAGTTTTGCAGTGCTGTGACGCGTGGCTGCAGGAGGGTGTCTTCCGCCATGTGTGCGGGGTTGCCAACTTCTCAGCTGCCCCCTGCAGCTCTGCAAAACGCTGCGTCACTATTGCTGACAGGTGTGGGGCATTGTCTGCCTAGAACACCTGTGCTCGGAGACCTGCCCTGGTTGCAGATTTGCTCCCGTGCCAAGTTCAAGGTGTTACCAGCAGTTTGATGCAGGTGGCGCTGTGGTCTAAACCACTGAACCTCTTGGGATTGCCGATCAGAAGGCTGGTGGTTCGAATCCGCACAACGGGGTGAGCTCCCGTTGCTCTGTCCCAGCTCCTGACAACTATCTATTTGAAAGCACGCCAGTGCAAGTAGATAAATAGGTACCGCTGTGGTGGGAAGGTAAACGGCGTTTCCGCGTGCTCTGGTTTCCGTTACTGTGTCCCGTTGTGCCAGAAGCGGTTTAGTCATGCTGGCCACATGACCCAGAAAGCTGTCTGTGGACAAACGCCGGCTCCCTCGGCCTGAAACCGAGATGAGCACCGCAACGCCATAGTCGTTGGCAGGAGCTGGGACAGAGCAATGGGAGCTCAGCCCATCACGGGGATTCGAACTGCCGACCTTCCGATCAGCAAGCCCACAGCGCCACAGGATGCATGAGGGCTCAGACAGGGTCCCAGGGTCCTCCTCTTCCTTCCCAAAGCTGGACAACTGCTTACTGGGGTTTAGGAAGGAGGAGGGAGGGCTCTAAGGGCCTGCAAGAGCTCTCATGCTTCCTTTTGTGGGAATGTTTTGGGGTGCAGGAGAGGATATTTTGTTTAAGATATCCTATTCCAACTTGTGTTTACAAGTCCCAGAAATTAGCAGAGTTCTCATTCCCCTTTTAAACACACGCACAGCGGAAAGCTTGCTCAGGTTCGTTAAAACCTCTGTAATAAATGTCCTGGTATTTTCCCCATTAATCCCTCTCAAAACAAGACACTACACAGTCTTCTATAAAAGCATAAAACGTTTACTGACGAGAAATCATCTGTTCACAATTGGATCCCAGACGGCAGACTTAAACTTAGTAAAAGTAACATTTACTCAGGAGATTGTTCCATAAGGGATAACAGTTCCTTTGTGTTTTCTTGGCTGGAAGCCAAGAGAGCATCTCAGTGGTGCTCCTTCCTTGAGAGCGTGGTCCAAAAGAGAGGAAGATGGAGTCTTGCCCCTATGGTTTTGTATTAACCTGCCCAGGTGAGACCACACCCATCTCCAGTTACACAGAGGAAGTCCATCCCAGCCTAGGGGAAACAGCGAGTTTCGACTGGCTGGCCTACAGTTCCCTTTCTATGTCCACTCTAGCAATGTTGTGTTTGACTGCTCCTGTGTTTTACATCTCACACCTTCCCCAAGCCTGGGTGAGGGCTGGAGGAGGGGAGTCAAAGTTTGGCTTCAGGCCATATCACCAAGGTGAGAGGAGGAGAACACCACAAGGCAGCAACGAAGGCCTTTCCCCTCCCTGTCGCCAGCATCTGGTACCCAAGGGTGCTCTGCTTCTGAATATACCTGCTGCCTCGAGGGGCATCTTCAGGAGAAGACAAGGTAAGGAGTCAACCCTACACAATTCCAGAGCGGAGTCCCTAAGGCAGTTGGATGGCCTTCAGAGCATGGGTGGGCAAACTAAGGCCCGGGTGCCAGATCCGGCCCAATCGCCTTCTAAATCTGGCCCGCATGTTTTTACATGAGTAGAATGTGTGTTTTTTACAAGAGTAGAATGTGTCCTTTTATTTCAAATGCATCTCTGGGTTATTTGCGTGGACAGGCAGAGTCCCCCAAACCCCACACAGCCCCTGAGTGGAATAACGACACAAGACCACGTGCTATGGGATTAAAATTGGCCACAACTTTATTAAGATTCAGATGTAGGGAGACCTTGGCTCGGGCATTGGGCATTTATCCTTCCCAGCCAGGGGTCCGGGTAACTTCAGGGTTATCCAGAATGTGTGGGAATTGGGCTACATCTGGAGAACATGTGTTCAAGCAGATAGTCCACCCCCTGGTTTGTCACCGCTGGAGGTTGAAGGGCAATGACAACCTCTGGGCATATGGCCGATGCCTCCCTGCAAACCCCTTTAATGGGAACCCTGTTATCGCTGCCGCACTGGGGCCGTGGAGTCACCGCCGCACGCCTCCCCCCATTTAGGAAGATGACTAAAGGATTCCGCCCAAGGCCTGAAACCGCCAAAGTTGTAATGAGTTGCTATGGGAAAGGCGAAACCTGCCAATGCAGGGAAATTCATTTCCGGCCCTTCAACAGCGGCCTTGGCATAGCAGCGCCTGCGTGCCTGTGTGCCTGTGGAAAAGAGGTTAACCTGCAAAGTAAGAATTAATTGGCGGAGTGGAGGGTGGGAGAAGCTCTGGAGCTGACTGCTGCTTCTCAGGTAAGCTACACCCTCTATTGTGTACTATGTGGTCCCTCCTCCCACCGGGCCAATCCCGCTGGCAACACCTCCCCAGGCGGGATTGGTGGCTGACTGGGGTAGGTGGAGACCACAGGCAGGGCCGGCGCGTCCATTAAGTCAAACTAGGCAATTGCCTAGGATGCCAAAATGGAGGGGGCGACTGCTGCTTGCCTGTCCACCACCCCCCACCTCCCGCTAAAGCAGGCTTTGGCGGGGGGCAGGCGGCGGGACGGGCGAGCAGCAGCTTCTCTGCTACAGCGGAGAAAATGCTACTTGCCTCTCCACCACCCCCACCTCCCGCTAAAGCAGGCTTTCGTGGGGGGGGTGGGGTGGGGTGCCAGAAGGTGGTCTCTCCTAGGGTGCAAGAAGCCCTAGCACTGGTCCTGACCCACAGGTACCTGCGATCTAAGGGGGCTGCGCACGACCACGCAAAATGCGCACCCCATTTGATGTGGGGAACGTTCATTGTGAGGCATAGGAATTCGTTCATTTCCCCCCAAAAAATTTAGTCCGGTCCCCCACAAAGTGAGGGGCAGTGGACCGGCCCCCTGCTGAAAAATGTTTGCTGACCCCTGCCCAAGAGGCTCAGTGGTTTAAACCACATGCTGGACTAGACAGGCCCCTGCCGGACTCTCTCTCTCTGCGCACTGGCTCGATGGCTTGGCTACCTTTCTTAAATCAAAGTTTCCTAATGCACACAGGAGCACTTGATCCGCCCCATGGGATGGGCCTGATCCACTCCCACGTTAATTGCTCCCTGCGTACCACTCCTTTGATTCTGCGTCAGCAGAGACTTTGCTCTCTCTCCCATTTCCTTCGCTCGTTTGCGGAGATCCCTTTGCCTGTGCAGTTTGAAGACACGCGCCGCAATGAAGGTCGAATTTGCTCCCCGCTCCATCCCTTTAGAAAGGAGGCTCCAGACTGCTTCCGTCCTCCAGTGGGTCTTCAGTTTCCTGGGCCTAGGTAAAACAAAACAAAACCCTGCTAAATATTTGATTCAAGTAGGTAGCTGCGTTGGTCAGTTGCTGCAGTCGAAATAAATGAAAACAATTATTTAAGAAGATATTTTAAAAAGACTCTTCTTAAAAACCTAAAAACTCCCTTAAAAGAATCAAGTATTCAAAAAAGTTATATGATCTAAGAAAGTATTTAAAAGAATCCTTCCAAAAGAATTTAAAAATTATAGTGTAGCACCTTATAAGACCAACTGAGTAGTTTTAGGCACTGTATAAGCTTTCGTGTGCATGCCCAGTTCTTCAGATGAAAGTGTATATACACAAAAGTGTATACACGAAAGCTAATACCTAAAACTACTCAGTTGGTCTCTTCTTGTTTAAATTTATTTCTGAGACACTGCCATCTCGATCCTTTTTTCCCCCCCAATAATTTTTTTTATTGATTTTCACATATTGAAACAATTACAACTTATTTTCTATAACAAGAAAAAATACATCTCATTTCTAAAAACGAGGGAGGGCAGGCTTCGTTTGCTTAAATCCTACACACTGCACACCTGCTAAAGGTGAACTCCCCCCCCCCAAAAAAAATGACAGTCCCAAGTGTCCAGCAGACCACTTTTTGACTGTGGGCTCTGACAGTTGGAAGTTAAGAGTCTGGTGATCCGTTGTAGAGGGAAAGCATTCATTGTGGTGCAACAGAGCAATGTTTCACGCTGGCCAACATTGAGCGTTGGGGAGATGAGGGGATGCTTGCAGTTTCCAAGGCGACAAGTTCGGGAGAGGAATGCAGTGGCTTAGGAAGCTCGTAGGAGTACGGAGTGTTTTCTGGAAGAAACGGAATGAGGCAGCAGGGGAGAAAACAAACCGAACAATAGATGGAGTCAGGTGGATCTTGCCCAGAATGGGTGTGCTAGGAACCCCGCAAACGGGTCCCAATGATTTTTTTAAATTTTATTTATTTAATCATTTTTTTCAATACAAACATCAACCACAAAAGACACATAGATAAAAAATCATAACAAAAATAATAACAAAAATAATAACACAATTTGACAATTCAGATTTGAATACAGTGATATACCTATGACTAAAGCATGTAATGTTCTACAGCATGTAATGTTCAATTGCCCTATGTACAGATCGATACGTGCCAGTATATTAAATCCGATAATTCAGTCCATTGCTGATAAGCCAGTTGACCTACGTCTTGCTTGGGTTCTCCAAGATGTGGACCCTTATATAACTCTACAGGTTGCTAGATTCCTAACAGCCGTCATCTCGCACAAGAGACAAAATGGGATGTCAGCCGATTACTGATAATTAGATATGTTTTTCAAAAATAGAATTAGACATTGGTTTTAGTTTTGGGTGCCTAAATTTTAACTTTAATTCTTTTTTATATATGTTTTATCGAAGTGATAATATTGGTCCCTGTGAGTTGTGTTATTATATCCGCAGCCTGTATTGGGTTATCGTTTTATTTGATTTTATCTGATTTTTGATTGACTGCTTGTTTTGTATTGTATGATTGTATTGTATGACGGGCGCAAATGCTGAATAAACACCTATCTATCTATCTACCTATGACTAAACCTTTTTAAACAATATTTCCCCACCTCTCTCTCCTCCCCCTGCTTCCCATCACAATCCGCCTTATCGCTTAAATATTCGTTCCAGATTTCTTCATATGCAATTTGTTCGTATGTAGCTCATCTGTCCATATTATCAATCCATGTGCTCAGTGGAATCTTTTTGCGGCTCTTCCAATTCATCAAAACAAGTTTTTTGGCTACTAATATAGCACGGTATATTTTTTGACCTCCCACGTTTCCGGAATATAATTTAGAATTAAATACAGTTCCCCTAAATAACAATTTTTTAAAATTGCTTTTGCCAGTGTTGTGATCCCAAGCATGGGTGTGCTAGGAAGTCCGCAAACAGGTCCCAATGATGGCATTATCCCACGCAATATTCCACCCAGCAAGTGACGCAGTTCATGTCAAGGGATGCGGAACCAGTTGTGGACCAGATCATTCCTTCTCTTCCCACGTTTAAGGGGTGGATAGTGCCACCCCCTGTCCATCCCTGGATGTCACCGGGCAATGCATTTTTTGCCTGAGCGACCGGCTGACCATTGGGGCCTTTACCTGCCCCAAACAGCTTGGGATCAGGATGCTTAGAAAATTGTCTCACCCCTTATATGCCCAAACAAAGCTCTCTGCTGGTGAGGACCTCCTGTGGATGCCAGCTGATCAGGAGGTCTGTTCCACACAATGCTTTTAGTGTGGTGGCCTACCCCTTGGAACTCCCCACCACTTGAATATTAGACAGGTGCCCTCTAGGTAAAAAGTAAAGGACCCCTGGACAGTTTAAGACCAGTCAAAGGCGACTATGGGGTTGTGGCGCTCATCTCGCTTTCAGGCCGAGGGAGCTGGCGTTTGTCCACAGGCAGATTTCCGGGTCATGTGGCCAGCAGGACTAAACCACTTCTGGCGCAGCGAGACATGGTGACAGAAACCAGAGCGCACAGAAACGCCGTTTACCTTCCCGCCGTAGCGGTACCTATGTATCTACTTGCACTGGCGTGCTTTCAAACTGCTAGGTTGGCAGAAGCCCAAGAGGATCCGTGGTTTAGACCACAGCGCCACCCGCACCCCTCAGGCGCCATCTCTAACCATCGTGGCTGGCCGCCATTGCTAACTCTCTCCTCCATGTATTTCACCTGTCTGGACTGCGCCCTCGAAATTTGGAAATGTTACTTGGTTGCCTGGATAGAGAGAGGGTTTGAATCATAGAATCCTAGAGTTGGAAGAGACCCCAAGGGCCATCCAGTCCAACCCCCTGCCAAGCAGGAAACACCATCAAAGCATTCCAGACAGGTGGCTGTCAAGCCTCCGCTTCAAGACCTCCAAAGAAGGAGACTCCACCACACTCCTTGGCAGCAAATTCCACTGCCGAACAGCTCTCACTGTCAGGAAGTTCTTCCTAATGTTTAGGTGGAATCTTCTTTCTTGTAGTTTGAATCCATTGCTCCGTGTCCGCTTTTCCGGAGCAGCAGAAAACAACCTTTCACCCTCCTCCACATGACATCCTTTTATATATTTGAACATGGCTATCATATCACCCCTTAACCTTCTCTTCTCCAGGCTAAACATTGACGAGACAACAAACTAGCCCATTCTACAAAAGTAAAATGATAATACAGTCGTACCTCGGAAGTCGAATGGAATCCGTTCCGGAAGTCAGTTCAGCTTCCAAAACGTTTGGAAACCAAAGCGCAGCTTCCGATTGGCTGCAGGAAACTCCAGCAGCCAATCGGAAGCTGCGGAAGCCCATTCTGCTTCCGAAAGAACATTCGAAAACTGGGACACTCCCGGGTTTCCATCGTTTGGGAGCTGAATTGCTCAGGAGCCAAGGCGTTTGAGATCCAAGGTATGACTGTAATAATAAAATTACATTTGAGGCTCCGCCCTCCAGTGGCATATGGCCCTTGGGATGTCGTTCGGAAAGGAACGCGGCCCTCCGAAAATGTCCCCCAGCGCTGCGTTAAATGGAAGCGAGTGTGGCATGTGTGTCTGTGTCTGTGTGTGAATGTGGCCTCATTCCCTTGGGACATCCTCTTTGTGCGCCTGCTTTGGGGAAATTGATCTGTTTGTCTGGACGCTGCAGCCTGCCTCTCTCTCTCTCTCTCCACGGCACGGCTGATGCCAGCCGTCCTGCCCGTTACCAGATGGGCTGGGTGGCAGCATCTCGGCTCTGCCGCTCTCAGCCGTTGCTGTGGTTACGTGAGGGAAGCGCAGGAGGCCTCGCTGTGTGAGGGGAGCTGTTTCGAAAGAGGCGAGCACAGGGTGCCCCTCGCTGGCACCAAAACCCGCGGCCGTTACCCTCAGCCTCTCCTGTGTGGTCCCTTTCGGAGGAGGACAAGGGATTCCATAACAGCATGTTCGTGAAAGGGACCGCCGTCAATGCAAAATGAAACGAAATGGAAAAAAAGGACGATGCGAGTCCCTTTTGTTGAAAGGACAAAGGAAGCATTTTGTTTTTATTTGTTCAATTTCCATACCGCCCTTCATCCAGGGAGCACAGGGTGGTTTACAACATGAAAACACCAAAATACGCACCGTAATTACAAACGAAAATAATATCCCCCGCGGTTTAGGAAGGCCACGGATTAATTTTTGCCACCTTCGCACCCTGTTTTCCATAGCGTTGTTTTTTCTCTCCTTCTGCTGCACCCTATTTTCTATCCAGTCGTAACCACAATGTTATAATCTGATTGCTTCGGTTGCTCATAAGCTCAAATCCTGCTTGTGAGGTCATCGCACTATAGCAGGCTTCCTCAAACTCAGCCCTCCGGATGTTTTTGGCCTACAATTCCCATGATCCCTAGCGAGCAGGACCAGTGGTCAGGAATGATGGGAATTGTAGTCTCAAAACAGCTGGAGGGCTGAGTTTGAGGAAGCCTGATATAGTGCGATGACCTCGCAAGCAGCTGCATGTGGAGGAGCGGAGACGCGAACCCGGTTCACCAGATTACGAGTCCACCGCTCTTAACCACTGCACCACACTGGCTCCCAGTAGCACCAGTAGAGTTGTCCAGCTGTTTATATTGAGCCCATCACCTGTCAGAATCCGGATGCCAGTTGCTGGAAGCTGCAGGAGAGGAGAGTGGTCTTGTGTTCAAGTCCTGTTTGCAGATTTATCACAGGCATCTGGTCAGCCACTGTGAGAACAGGATGCTGGACTAGATGGGCCATTGGCCTGATCCAGCAGGCTCTTCGTATGCTCATATAAAGTTCATGGGTGTTTATTTTCTTGTTCAGAAAGCTCCCCTTTAAAAAAAAAAACCCTCTAAGGTGGCATGCTACCACTACAACTGATGATGATGATTATTATTTAAAAGCCCTATGAACCCTGAAATTACAAACAGACAACAACATTGCAACAATGCAAAAACAAACAGTAAAATAGGAATTATTATTATTATTATTATTATTATTATTATTATTTTATTTATACCCCGCCCATCTGGCTGGGCTTCTCCAACCACTCTGGGTGGCTTCCAACAAAATATTAAAACACAATAATCCATCAAACATTAAAAGCTTCCCTAAACAGGGCTGCCTTCAGATGTCTTCTAAAATTCAGACAGTTTATTTCCTTGACATCTGATGGGAGGGCGTTCCACAGGGCGGGCGCCACTACTGAGGAGGCCCTGCGCCTGGTTCCCTGTAACTTGGCTTCTCGCAGGGAGGGAACCGCCAGAAGGCCCTCGGAGCTGGACCTCAGTGTCTGGGCTGGATGATGGGGGTGGAGACGCTCCTTCAGATATACTGGGCCGAGGCCGTTTAGGGCTTTAAAGGTCAGCACCAACACTTTGAATTGTGCTCGGAAACGTACTGGGAGCCAATGTAGGTCTTTCAGTAGTCTGAAAAAAAACCCTCCAGATGTTTTGGACTACAGTTCCCATCAGTCCCAGCCAGGGAGTTGTAGTACTAAACATCTGTTGGGCGCCAGCTCGAGGAATCTGGAGGAGACCAAAGGTCCGAGTGGTGGAGAACAATAAAGGGAGAGTGGTTTCACTCATGTCTTCTTCGCATGGTGATCTGACCCAGCCGAGAGCTCTCCTCGCTTACTTAGAGGGGAATCTGCCCTCAAGACGTCTGGGAAACAGTGGGTCAAGTTGGGGCTGAGTTTTGCAAGCTGGAAGGCACGGCTGCTTCTTGCCCCACGGAGGAAATCTCACCCCCCGTCTTGCCTAACAATTCTCACAAGCATCCAAAGGGCTGGCAGGAATCAATGGATCCCGATTAATCATCAGTCAGCCGGGCTGAGGGCAAGGACATGGTATCTCTTCCCGACTTGTACTTTGGGCTCCGAACAATCATAAAACGAGGCAGCTTACAGAATGTGGCATTTTGCAACAGACTAATCATATATATTCATTTATTTTAAATTGTCCTGGAGCTGTTCAGCTCCTGTGCATCCACACGAAAGCTCATACCAATAACAAACTTAGTTGGTCTCTAAGGTGCTACTGGAAGGGATTTTTTTTTTATTTTGTTTCGACAACAGGCAGCACATTCATAAAATCATAGAATTGTAGAGTTGGAAGGGACCGCGAGGGTCATCTAGTCCAACCCCCTGCAAAGCAGGAATATCAACTAAAATTCAAAAGGTAATGCTCACCCCGGCATGAAGTAGGGATGGCTGAACCTTGTCAATGTCGGTTTCTCAATTCTCCTGTCTTCAGTTGAGTTTTCCACATTTATGCAGCAGTTCGTGATTTCATTCTTTAAAGAAAAAACTTCAGGAAAATGAAGTTTGTATGCAGGTTTGTATAATGTACACACTTTTGCAAGAGTTTCCCCTAATATATTGCAGGATCCGGGAGAGAGTAGACAGGAGGACCCATAGTTGTATATCGTAATTTTTATGTCATGAGCCAACCTCATAGGGGTATAGGGCAGTTACAAATTTAACAATCATCTTCAACAGCAGAATCAGAAGATTTGAAAGGATGTACCCAGGTTTTGTAAGGTGGCAAATCTCCACCATGTTGCAGATGGTTTGCAGGAGCTCAGACGACTTTATTTCTTGGCCAATGACCATCTGCATTTGCCAGCTGGGAAGGAAAACTAAACTTCCTTTTTCAAAGCTAGTTCCTTTGTTTGCAAGGAGTTTCCCACTTTGACTCCCCATGTTTTTTGGTGTTGGTGCTGACCTTGAAAGCCCTAAACGACCTCAGCCCAGTATACCTGAAGGAGCGTCTCCACCCCCATCGTTCTGCCCGGACACTGAGGTCCAGCTCCGAGGGCCTTCTGGCGGTTCCCTCCCTGCGAGAAGTGAGGTTACAGGGAACCAGGCAGAGGGCCTTCTTGGTGGTGGCACCCACCCTGTGGAACGCCCTCCTATCAGATGTCAAGGAAATAAAAAATTACCTGACTTTTAGAATAAGGTTACCAGATTTTTTTTCAATGAATCCGGGGACACTTTTGAACTTCCTACTAAATAGATGGATTTTGTCAGGGGGCTGATTTGTAAATCCGGGGACAGTCCCCGGGTAACGGGGACATCTGGTACCCTCAGAAGACATCTGAAAGCAGCCCTGTTAGTGGAAGTTTTTAATGTTTGATGTTTGATTGTGTTTTTAATTTTGTTGGGAACTGGCCAGAGAGACTGGGGAAACCCAGCCAGATGGGAATAAATAATAATATATTATTCTTATTTATGAAAAATCCCTGTTGAATATAACTGCCCGCATCTTCCTGGGGTAAACGCCCTCCTGCCTAGGCTCTGTTCTGAAGACACACTTTCCTCCTCCTGACCAACGTGCTTTCCTTTTGTAGCGCAATGTTGCATCGCTATCTTCGTCGGCCTCCTCTTCACCCGCTTCTGGCTGATCAGCGCTCTGTACGCGGCCTGGTGGGCCTGCGATTGGGACACGCCAAGCAAAGGCGGGAGGAGAGTCCACTTCGTGCGGAACTGGGCAGCCTGGAGATACATGAAGGACTATTTCCCTGCCACGGTAAGTGTGGGAGATTTTGTGGAGGGTGTTTAAAATAACCTTTGTAAAGAAACCAGAAGCTTTCCTTTTGGGAATTGCAGGGACAGAACTACCTAAATTGTGTAGAACAGGGGTTGGCAACCTAAGGCCCATGGGCCACAAGCGGCCCACGGGGGCCGTTTAACTGGCCCCCAAGCCACCCCCGAACCGAGCCACCCACTTGGCAAGTCCCCGTGCTGTGCTGTGCCGGTTTAGAGCAGCGCGGGGGGACTCATTTCCGCGGCGCCGGAAATCGCATCTGCGCAGACGCAGACACCAGAAATTGTGGGCGCGCTCACTGACACATACACACAATCCGGCCCATGGAAGAAGAAGAAGAAGAGGAAGAAGAAGAAGAAGAAGAAGAAGAAGAAGAAGAAGTGGCATTTGGATTTGATATCCCGCTTTATCACTACCCGAAGGAGTCTCAAAGCGGCTAAGGTGAGTGGGGCTGAGAGACTTCACAGAAGTGTGACTAGCCCAAGGTCACCCAGCAGCTGCATGTGGAGGAGTGGAGGCGCGAACCCGGTTCACCAGATTATGAGACTACTGCTCTTAACCACTACACCACACTCACTCTCTCCGCTAGAGTGAACCGGTCCAGGCGAGGTAAACCTTGCTGACCCCTGGTATAGAAACTTATTCATGTATGCTACTACAGCAGCAAGAATGTTATTTGCCCCAAAATGGAAAGAAGCAGAAGCCCCAGTAAAGGAAGAATGGATACAAAAACTCATGGAAAGCGAGGAAGAATTATAGAACCTTTTAATGAGGGTGAAAGAGGAGAGTGCAAAATATGGTCTGAAGCTCAACATAAAAAAAACTAAAATCATGGCCACTGGTCCCATCACCTCCTGGCAAACAGAAGGGGAAGAAATGGAGGCAGTGAGAGATTTTACTTTCTTGGGCTCCATGATCACTGCAGATGGTGACAGCAGTCACGAAATTAAAAGACGCCTGCTTCTTGGGAGGAAAGCAATGACAAACCTAGACAGCATCTCAAAAAGCAGAGACATCACCTTGGTGACAAAGGTCCGTATAGTTAAAGCTATAGTTTTCTCAGTAGTAATGTATGGAAGTGAGAGCTGGACCATAAAGAAGACTGATCGCCAAAGAATTGATGCTTTTGAATTTTGGTGCTGGAGGAGACTCTTGAGAGTCCCATGGACTGCAAGAAGATCAAACATATCCATCCTTAAAGAAATCAGCCCTGAGTGCTCACTGGAAGGACAGATCCTGAAGTTGAGGCTCCAATACTTTGGCCACCTCATGAGAAGAGAAGACTCCCTGGAAAAGACCCTGATGTTGGGAAAGATGGAGGGCACAAGGAGAAGGGGACAACAGAGGACGAGATGGTTGGACAGTGTTCTCAAAGCTACCAACATGAGTCTGACCAAACTGCGGGAGGCAGTGGAAGACAGGAGTGCCTGGCGTGCTCTGGCCCATGGGGTCACGAAGAGTCGGACACGACTGAACAACAACAATAATATATGAGATAAACTGCCCATTCAACGAAAAATGTATTTCATAGGATTGGAGGGGACCACAGCGGTCATCAACCCATTGCAATGCAATAATCTTTTGCCCAACATGGGGCTCGAACCCACAACCCTGAGATAAAGAATCACACGCTCTACCAAGTGAGCTATTGCAACTGGTCTGGTCCTCAGTGATTGTTGGAGAGGCTGTTATTCCCTACTTGATTTTGGACTGCAGCTATCACCATCCCTGACCATTGGACATGCTGGCTGGGGGGTGGGGGTGGGTGGGCGGGGGCTGGAATCCAGCATGTGCAAAAGTGACAGGTCCCCCCCACCCCACCCCCATTATAATGAGCCTGCATGAAACGTGCCATGTGACGTTTGTCCAGCAGGTGGCACCTCACAACCAGGAACATCCATGTCATTCTGAAATGCCAAAGACATTTTCCCTGTAAAATGCTGGAAGAGGATGGAGAGCTGTTAATAAGGGAGCTTTGAGAAGGATCACAGCAGCAGGGAAGGATGAAAAATGCTCTACAAATTACTATTAAACTACACAATATTTGCCAGAGCCTGCAAGACAGATGCAATATATTGTAGATTGGGAGATATCGGAGGTGCATTTAGGTTAGCCAGAGTGGAACTGAGCTGGGAGTCAGCTGACCAGCTCAGCTGATAAGAGCATGAGAAGAGGTCAATGGACCAGGCCAAACATTTGCCTTTGAGAAACCAGCAAGCAGGATTCGAACACAAGACCCCTTTCCAGCAACTGATATTCAGAAACATTGCCGACTCCAGCCGTGGAGGCAGAGCAGAGCCATCGTGGCTCGGAGCCGTTGATAGCCCTCTCCTTTGTAAAGGTATGCAATTCTCTTTTGAAGCCATCTAAGCTGGTACCAATCACTGCCTCCTGAGGCAGGGAGTTCCACAGTTGAACTCTGTGCTGCACGAAGAAGGACTTTCTTTTATCTGCTCCGAATCTTCCAACATTCAGCTTCGATGAGCTTGATTGTGGCTCTCAGGGCGTCTATTGTCTTTTTCATTCATCTTTTCTTCTCTGGAAGGTGTTGATAATAGAGCAAATCTTGCGTGGTTTCGCATGAATCTCTATAGCACATTCAAGCTGATCGCAAATTCTTCTTGGTGAGGATGCTGAGGCTGCAAGTGACTGTCGTGGGTGAATTTGGGTCCAAACCCATGTGAAGGGCCAACTGTATGGGGTGCATGTGTGAAGCTGGGAGATCAAACACAAAGTCTTGAGGGACTTACTTGACATGAGTCAACAGTGTGATGCAGCAGCTAAAAAAGCCAATGCAGTTCTGGGCTGCATCAATAGGAGTATAGCATCTAGATCAAGGGAAGTAATAGTACCACTATATTCTGCTCTGGTCAGACCTCACCTGGAATACTGTGTCCAGTTCTGGGCACCACAGTTCAAGAAGGATACTGACAAGCTGGAATGTGTCCTGAGGAGGGCAACCAAAATGGTCAAAGGCCTGGAAACGATGCCTTATGAGGAACGGCTTAGGGAGCTGGGTATGTTTAGCCTGGAGAAGAGAAGGTTGAGGGGTAATATGATAGCCATGTTCAAACATATCAAAGGATGTCATATAGAGGAGGGTGAAAGGTTGTTTTCTGCTGCTCCAGAGAAGCGGACATGGGGCAATGGATTCAAACTACAAGAAAGAAGATTCCACCTAAACATTAGGAAGAACTTCCTGACAGTGAGAGCTGTTGGACAGTGGAATTTGCTGCCAAGGAGTGTGGTGGAGTCTCCTTCTTTGGAGGTCTTTAAGCAGAGGCTTGACAGCCATCTGTCAGGAATGCTTTGATGGTGTTTCCTGCTTGGCAGGGGGTTGGACTGGATGGCCCTTGTGGTCTCTTCCAACTCTAGGATTCTATGATTCTATGACTTACCAAATCTTTTGAGGTGGCCATTGTGCCCTCTGGCTTAATCCATTGAATCGGGAGCCACAGGAACGGCAAAATCCCATGCACCCCAACCGGAAACAACACTCCTGAGCTTGCTCTGAAGCATCCTGAGCTTCGAGGTCTGTCCAGTCTCCTACAAACCCTCCCTTGGAGTGGGAAGGTGGAACTCGTGGAGCTTGTCTACGGTCACCCCTATTCTTCCCTCTCCCCCTCCATGAAGTGAAGTGAAGGTGTGTTCCCACGAGGCAAGACACAGTGATAACAGCAAGAACCTTTATTGAACTACATAACTGAGAAACGGGGGCCAAAGATACTGCTTATTCCTGAAAGCCTGGGCCACTCCCACTCCCAACGTGATTGGCTGTCTAAACTTCCAAGCTGTGAATCGCGACTCAGAGTTTAAGGGCCAATGGCAGAGGCCCAAATGCTGAAATGTTCTGTGATTGGACATTGTGTGTTGAATCAGAACACAGGAACTAGCTCAGGGGCGTAACAAGGGGAGGGAGTAGGGGGTGGCCGCCCCTTGTTCCATAATGGAGGGGGTGACAAATTATCAAGGAACAATTTCTGCCCTACTAGGGCGCTTCATAAAAAACTTTTTAAAAATGCCTGCTCCAAAGGTCTTATCTTACTATACTAGGGATTATATAGCTATAGATGAAATTTCATGCATATCGGTTAATATCTTGACCCTCCTCCACCAAAATAGCTGTTTACTTGGCTGTTTTCCTATGTCGTGAAGGCTGAAATTTCAATTCAGTGGAGCACTTACTGTTCCCAGCCCTAACCCTGTGGAAAGCCATCTAATTAGACTTTAATTTGATTTTGAGATGTTTTTAGGAGGCAATTTAATTATTGTTTGATTTTATACCAATGTTATATATCTGATGTTAGCCACCCTGAGCCCGACTTCGGCCAGGGAGGGCGGGATATAAATAAAAGTTTATTATTATTATTACTTGTTATTATTCCTTTGTAAGAAAATATGAAATAACGTAAAACCATTTTTTGCAAGGGGGGGATCAATGGGGGGGTGTGACAAGAAATTTTCCGCACCGGGTACCACCTGACCTTCCTACGCCTCTGAGCTAGCTCAGAATCCTTAGCCCGAATTCAAGATCAGGCAAACACAGACATAACACCAGTGGGACTCCGCTTCCTGCAGAAATCCCCGGAGTTGTCATTGTCCCAGACCAGTCTTTCGGACATGCGGTTCTTCCATCGGCTCTCGAGGCGCCAATCCAAAGTGTCTGCCAATTCCAGAGGCGAGAGCTGGATTTCCTTTCCGCCCTCCCAGTGCGGAGCTGTGTGTCGAAGGTTTCTTACCTGAGGCTTAGTCGCTCCCGAGAGATTAACCAGAGCCTTCTAATCTTCCCATAATATCTCTGTGGCACAAACGAGGGAGTGTGTCTGGGGATAAAGAGGTGAAGTGATGGGATCTGGGCACCGTGCCCACCCACCCTTTGCCAGCGTTAATCTAGGAAGTGGCGCTCCAAGACCCAGGGGCAGAGAGGAAGAAGCACGCTGGGCATGTTTAGCCTGGAGAAGAAGAGACACAGCGGAGATATGATATCTGAAGGTGTTATGTACTTGAGCTGAATCCTAGAACAATAGGATCCAGAATGCAGCAGTCTGATTGGTCCTAGAACAATAGGAACCAGAATGCAGAAGTGTGATTGGCCCTAGAACAATAGGAACCAGAATGCAGCAGTCTGATTGGTCCTAGAACAATAGGATCCAGAATGCAGCAGTCTGATTGGTCCTAGAACAATAGGATCCAGGTTGCAGCAGTCTGATTGGTCCTAGAACAATAGGATCCAGAATGCAGCAGTGTGATTGGTCCTAGAACAATAGGATCCAGAATGCAGCAGTCTGATTGGTCCTAGAACAATAGGATCCAGAATGCAGCAGTCTGATTGGTCCTAGAACAATAGGAACCAGAATGCAGAAGTGTGATTGGCCCTAGAACAATAGGAACCAGAATGCAGCAGTCTGATTGGTCCTAGAACAATAGGATCCAGAATGCAGCAGTCTGATTGGTCCTAGAACAATAGGATCCAGGTTGCAGCAGTCTGATTGGTCCTAGAACAATAGGATCCAGAATGCAGCAGTCTGATTGGTCCTAGAACAATAGGATCCAGAATGCAGCAGTCTGGTTGGTCCTAGAACAATAGGATCCAGAATGCAGCAGTCTGGTTGGTCCTAGAACAATAGGATCCAGAATGCAGCAGTGTGATTGGTCCTAGAACAATAGGATCCAGAATGCAGCAGTCTGATTGGTCCTAGAACTATAGGATCCAGAATGCAGCAGTCTGATTGGTCCTAGAACTATAGGATCCAGATTGCAGCAGTCTGATTGGTCCTAGAACTATAGGATCCAGAATGCAGCAGTCTGATTGGTGCTAGAACAATAGGATCCAGATTGCAGCAGTCTGATTGGCCCTAGAACAACCTCTGGCCGACAGCAGAGGGGGGGTGGTGGGAAACACCGGTACAAACAAACTTGCTGTCCAGTGATCGGGATCCTGCTGCCTTCTCTCCCCCCCCCCCCCCCGCCCTGTTGCCTTAGTCAAACAACACACTCCAAGGAGACATTAAGCAAGATTACCTTGTACAACAACCTGGAGAGAGTTATGTAAGGCCTCTAGGCTCTTCTTAGGATGCAAGGGCTGGTACCATGGCAACCAGGAGTCGGGAGAGGGATGGGAGACCTCCACTCTGGCAAAGGAGGGTAAACAGGGCCAGCTAATCATTCAAGAGAAACATCCGCTGTTTAATGGATGTGCTCAGGCGAGGATGCTGTTTTTGTTGGGAATGCCTACTCCCAAGTAGATAAGAACATGAAGATCCCTGTTGGATCAGGTTAATGACCAGATGCCTTTGGGAAGCCCGCAAGCAGAATTCGAATACAACTGATGTTCACTTTTAAAGAAATCATTTTTATTTGATTTTACAAATATCCATTTATAACAATCCAAATTCAGATTTCTCTGGAATCTCGCAACTCCCCCCCCCCTCCATGGGTCCTATTGTCAACATTTACAACTGCATATTGTTCCATAATCTATATTTTGTATCCATCTATATCATCCATAGTATTTGCTACAAGTGTGATTAAAATCCTGCTAATGTTTTAATAATAATAATAATAATAATAATAATAATAATAATAATAAACAACTATTCCATAGGGAAGTTAGTCCCAAGTGACTTCTGACAGGCAGTCAATAATAATAATAATAATAATAATAATAATAATAATAATAATAATAATTTATTAGTTATACCCCGCCCATCTGGATAGGTTTCCCCAGCCACCCTGGGCAGCTTCCAACAGATTGTTAAAATGCAATAATATATTAAACATTAAAAGCTTCCCTAAACAGGGCAGCCTTTAAATGTCTTCTACATCACCTTGCCGACAAAGGTCCGTATAGTTAAAGCTATGGTCTTCCCAGTAGTAATGTATGGAAGTGAGAGCTGGACCATCAAGAAGACTGATTGCCGAAGAATTGATGTTTTTGAATTATGGTGCTGGAGGAGACTCTTGAGAGTCCCATGGACTGCAAGTAGATCAAACCTATCCGTTCTGAAGGAAATCAGCCCTGAGTGCTCACTGGAAGGACAGATCCTGAAGTTGAGGCTCCAGTACTTTGGCCACCTCATGAGAAGAGAAGACTCCCTAGAAAAGACCCTGATGTTGGGAAAGATGGAGGGCACAAGGAGAAGGGGACGACAGAGGATGAGATGGTTGGATAGTGTTCTCGAAGCTATGAACATGAGTTTGGCCAAATTGCGAGAGGCATTGAAGGATAGGTGTGCCTGGCGTGCTCTGGTCCATGGGGTCACGAAGAGTCGGACACGACTGAACGACTGAACAACAACAACAACATTTTAAATGTATTTTAATATTTGATGGAAGCCGCCCAGAGTGGCTGGGGAGACCCAGCCAGATGGGCGGGGTACAAATAAAAAATTATTATTATAAAATTATTATTACAGTGGTCTCCTAAATAAGTTATAAAATTTTCCCATTCTTTTTAAAAGTTTTTGTCCTCTTGGTTCCTGAGCATTGCCATTTCAGCGTAGTCCATCAGCTTCGCTTGCCATTCCTCCCTCGTAGGGACTCTTTCTTCTTTCCACCTCTGGGCTAAAAGCATCCATGCGGCTATTACTGCATACATAAAAAGTCTCTTTTCTTACTTTGGAATATTGTTACCTATAATTCCTAATAGAAAACCTTCTTGTTTTTTTTAACAAATGTTATTTTAAACATTTTTTTCCATTTCATTATATATCATCTCCCAGAAAGCTTTTATTACCTTACACGACTACCACATGTGATGGAATGTACCTTCCTTTTCCTTTACGTTTCCAGCAGGTATTTGTACCTGTTCTATACATTTTTGCCCAGCGACTGAAGTTCAGAAGCATCGCTGCCTCCAACTTTAGAGGCACAGCAGAGCCATCACGGCTGGCAGCCTTCGATAGCCCTCTCCTCCATGAGACGTCATCTTATTCCAGGAGTATGTTGTAGTTCAGGTCTTGGGAAACAGATCCATTTGTGGACCAGATCCTCCCCTCTCTGCAAGCCACGTTTAAGGGGGGATTGGTGCCACCCAGGGCCAGATTTTGGTTTGACGAGGCCCCAAGCTACTGAAGGTAATGGGGCCCTTTATATGTCCAGCTGTCCTTTGTCAACAACAAATGGTCGCTGTTTTTGTGTTGAATATATGCTATATGGTCATTTATGGTCCTAATAGATATCTAAAGCCATTTGCACACAACAGTCCATGCAGAATGCAGGCACCCTATATATAGAAAGGAGCAAACCAGTGATATTTTAGGGAGCAGGCTAACAGCGAGGCCCATTACTTATATCCAAGGAGCCCAGACAACACAAAACACTTTTGCTGTATGTAGGTTTTATTTTATTTGTTTTTTATCTTATATTTTGGAAATGTACGTTCAGGGGGGTTTTCCTTTAATTTTTTTGGGGGGAGCACCCAAGAGAGTGGGGCCCTGAGCTATAGCCAGTGTGGTATAGTGGTTAAGAGCGGTAGACTCATAATCTGGTGAACCAGGTTCGCGTCTCCGCTCCTCCACATGCAGTTGCTGGGTGACCTTGGGCTAGTCACACTTCTCTGAAGTCTCTCAGCCCCACTCACCTCACAGAGTGTTTGTTGTGGGGGAAGAAGGGAAAGGAGAATGTGAGCCGCTTTGAGACTCCTTTGGGTAGTGATAAGGCGGGATATCAAATGCAAACTCCTTCTTCTTCTTCTTATATGTAAATCTGGCACTGGTGCCTCTCGTCAGTCCCCAGATGTCAGAATGACACCAGGCAACACGTTTTTTTGCCTGCATGTTCACATGACTGTGGGGTCTTGCAAACCCTGTTCAGAGCTGCTGCATCTTTAGCTGCCCCAAGCTGCTTGGGATCAGGATGCTTGGAAGATTGAACCTGGCATAGCTCAGTCAGTAGAGCTTGAGACTCTTAATCTCAGGGTCGGAGGTTCGAGTCCCATGCTGGGCAAAAGATTCCTGCCTTGCATGGGATTGGACCAGATGCCTGTTCCAACCCTTACAACTCTCTGATTCCGTGTCACCCCTGATATGTCATAACTGAGCACTGTGCTCCGCAGGCAAGGACCTCCTGCAGATATCATCTTATCAGGAGGTCCGTTCCACACGGGGCCATATTAAGACCTTTGGAAGCCCTAAGCACTTTAAAAGAGTTTGGTGCCCCCACATATATCTAATTAAAAAATAATAATAAACAGTAAAATGAAATTTTATATTTTGAAATGAAACAAAACCTCCAGTAAAATGGAAAATAATGTTTATTTTTCTATATTTGCATAAATAATGCTTGCTTTTTTATATGCAATTTATTGATTATATAATAACAAATCATAAACAAATTTTGAAACCATGTTCTTTTGGGTCAACTTCCCTCCCCCTCTTGGTTCCATTATATTGATCTTATTCATAAAACCTTATATTCCTCACAGTAAATTTTTAAACCTTCTTCATCTTATTACAAGTGACTTTTAAAAAGTTGTGCTAATGTAGGAATCTATACACAGAGCTTGAAAAATAGGCACAAACATTTACCCCCTTTTAAAACAAAAGTGCTCTTTCTTTCTTGGGTTCCAGATAACTGAATTATGCTGCATAGTTCAATGATATATTTTACCAGTCTTCTTTGGTGGAGGCTTCTTTCTTCTATAAGGGCTGTAATAATGCTTGTTTTTGCTCAGCAGCATGGTAAATCCTGAAATAGATTTTTTGTGTGTGTGATGTCCCCCCTTCCCTTCATGCCCTAAGCACATGCTTATTTTGCTGAATGGTTAATGGTAAACCCAGCCCTAGTTCCACACAATATAGGAATCAGGCCTTTACTGTGGTGGCGCCTACCCTTTGGAACTCCCCTCCCCATGAATATTAGGCAGGTGCTGTCTGTGTTTTTCTTTTCGGCGCCTGCTGAAAGCCTTCCTCTTCCAACCAGTCTCTTAAGAAGAGCTCTTTCCCCATACACCTCTGTACTGGGATTGTTGTTTTCAGGTGATTTTAGTTGTTGATTTTTCCAGCCCTTTAGCCCAAGTGATGGGATCTCCTTCCTTGCAAGTTTCTGAACAGAGGTTGGATGCTCGGGAGATTCCTTATCTGGGATTCCTGCATTGTGAGGGGGTTGGGATAGATGGCACTTGGGGTTCCCATCCAAATCAACAATGAAAGGTGAAACTGGAAAAAATTAGAGTATCGTGGAAAGGTTCATTTCTTTCAGTAATTCAACTTAAAAGGTGAAACTAATAGATGATGAAAACCCGAAAGTTGAAATTGTTGATTTGGGGTTCTCATCAGCTGTACGCCATAATCATCACAATTATAACAAACAAAGGCTTGACATATCTCGCTTTGCATGTCATGAGTCTATCTCATATATTAAAATCCAGTAGCTAATGAATGATTGCCGGAAGAAATATCAACAACCTCAGATATGTTATGTACTGAGTTGAATAGGATCCAAACTGCAGCAGTCTGATTGGTCCTAGAACAATAGGATTGAGATTGCAGCAGTCTGACTGGTCTCAGAACAATAGGATTGAGATTGCAGCAGTCTGACTGGTCCCAGAACAATAGGATTGAGATTGCAGGAGTCTGATTGGTCCGCAGGAGCCACCCAATCCAGCTCCAGGTGGAAGTGAATCCGCACTCTGATTGGCATACAGGAGTATCCCGGAATTAGCCAATCACGTGGGGCCCATTGTGTAAATAGTGTATATAAAGCAAACGTTTTGGGGGAACTACATTCCTCACTACTATGAGCTGAATAAAGAGCATGAAAATCACACTGGACTCCGAGTATCTTTCACTGGCGACGAGGATGGGATCCCGCTGAGCTGACTGCCACACACAGCACCGCAGCAACGCCACCTGCCGCACAGCTGCCTCGCACCGTGTATCCAGGCTTCAGCTCCGGGTCCCAAGGAACTCAAGATGGCAACGGACAGCAGCTTCTCGCCATTCAACACAGCATCAGGAGACTGGGAAGGATACGCCACCCGTTTCACCTTTCTTCTAGAAGCTAAAGGGGTCACCAACGATGCCAAGAAGAGGGCGATATTCTTCAGCGTCTGCGGAGAGGAGACATTCGAAATCGCCCGGGCTCTCCTTGCGCCTGATGATGTCGCTACCGTTCCTTACAAAACAATCGTGGAACGGCTGAAGGGGCACTTCTCGCCACAGCCCTCGGTGGTGGCTCGTCGAAATGCCTTCTATGCAAAGCGGCAAGCCCCGGGGGAAACCATAACGGGGTTTGTGACCTCCCTCCGCCAAGCCGCTCGGTTCTGCAACTTCTCAGAGTTGGAGAACATGCTGCGTGACCGTCTCGTCGGTGGCCTGAGGGACGAGAAGCTGCAACGACGCCTCTATGCCAAGAAGGACCTAACGTTCCAGGTCGCTCTGGAGGAGGCCCTGGCAACAGAAGCCGCCGAGAGGTCAATGCAAGAGGCACGGCCGAGCGTGCCGTCCCAACCAAGGGTCCACCACGAGGACCTCATCGACGATTCGGGATGAGACAGGGAGGAGGTGCACAGAGTACAGCGGCGCACTCAAGCCGTGCACACACCACAGCTGCCTCGACCAGAAGGAGGGAACTGCGCAAGCTGCGGAGAGAATCACGAGAGGAGGACCTGCCGTTTCCGCAATGCCGAGTGCAGGCAGTGCAGAAAATCAGGCCACATCGCCCGGGTGTGTCGGGCTCGGCCCATCCGACGCCAGGCATCAGATGACCGCCCCAAGAGCCCCAGGTCCCGGGGCCCAACGCACCAAGGCAACTCGACGGAGACCACGGACTACCAGGTATACCAGTTGCCCCACCCCAACATAGAGAAAATTTATGTAGAGGTACAGATAGAGGGGGCCCCGTGCCGCATGGAGCTGGACACAGGTTCAACCTTATCCATAATCTCGGCACGGACTTTAAGGAAACTGTGCCCTAGTGGGGGTCCCAAACTCAGGCCAGCCCCATTCACCCTCCGGGACTTCCAGAAACGTAAGGTCCCCACAATGGGGGTGGGGACCTTCAGGGTGCAATATCGAGGGCGGACGCGGCAACTGGACTTGCTCGTGGTCAAGGGCTCCTACGTTAGCTTACTGGGATTGGCATGGTTTGGACCACTGGGGCTAGCCGTCACCGGGGTGAACCGCACTAGCTTACAAGTGGATGTGGACGCCATATGCAAGGAGTTTCCGGCAGTTTTCGATGGGAAATTGGGACAGTATACGGGCCCCCCCATTGCCCTACAGCTGGACCCCGCAGTACGACCTGTCCGGCTCAAGGCCCGCCGGGTCCCGTTCGCCCTGAAACCCCGTATAGACGAGGAATTGGACCGGCTCGTGGAGCAAGGAGTGCTGGAGCCTGTGCCTAATGCCACCTGGGAAACCCCGATCGTCACACCCGTCAAGCCTAATGGTTCGGTCCGCATCTGCGCAGACTACAAATGTACCATAAACAAGGCCCTCACGGCCCACGCATACCCAGTGCCAGTGGTCAGCCATGTCCTCGCCACCCTGGCTGGGTCAAAATTGTTTGGCAAGCTGGACTTGGCCCAAGCCTATCAACAGCTGCCAGTAGATGAAGCCACAGCAGAGGCACAGACGATTGTGACACACAGGGGAGCGTTCAAGGTAAAGCGGCTGCAATTCGGTGTCAGCGTGGCACCAGGCATATTCCAGAATCTAATGGACTCTCTCCTTAAAGGGATTCCTGGCGTCACCCCCTTCTTCGATGATGTGTTGATTGCCGGGCCCACGGCAGAGGAGTTTGAGGATCGCCTTCGCACCGTTCTGCACCGTTTCCAGACAGTGGGTCTCAAGGTGAAGCGGGAAAAGTGTCTACTGGGAGTGCCCCAGGTGGACTTTCTGGGATTTATGGTGGATGCAGAAGGGGTCCACCCGACTGGGGACAAGGTACGGGCCATTTGTGATGCCCCAGCGCCCAAGGGCAAGACTGAACTTCAGGCCTTCTTGGGGCTATTGAACTTTTACCATGCCTTCCTTCCCCATAAGGCAGCAGTAGCAGAGCCCCTACACAGACTCCTGGACAAGCGGGCCCCTTGGGTGTGGGGCCAGCGCCAGGAGGCCGCATTCCAGGCAGTCAAGGACTTGCTCGTCTCAAACTCGGTCTTGGCACACTTCGACGAGAGGCTGCCGGTGGTGTTAGCATGTGACGCCTCACCCTACGGCATCGGTGCTGTCCTTGGACACCAACTCCCAGATGGAAGAGAGGTGCCAGTGGCATACTTTTCCCAGACACTCACCACAGCTGAGCGGAACTACTCGCAAATCGACAAGGAAGGTCTGGCAATCGTGAAGGGAGTAAAAAAATTCCACGATTTCTTGTACGGGCGGCCCTTTACCGTGGAGACTGATCACAAGCCGTTGCTTGGTTTGTTTGCCCCCGAAAAGCAGACCCCCCAAGTGCTGTCTCCTCGCGTCCTCAGGTGGTCAATTTTCCTTGCCGGCTACCAGTATGCACTGATTCACCGCCCTGGGAAAGCGATGGGCCACGCAGACGCCCTCAGCAGGCTACCACTACCAGAAACAGGCCCCGACCCAGCACCCGCACAAGAGGTTATGAGCCTGGAGCTGCTTCCCGACCGCCCTATTCAGGCACAAGAAGTTGCACAGCATTCCAAGAAAGATAGGGTCATCTCCCGGGTCCTGGACTGGGTGTGGAGGGGATGGCCCAGCAGCAGCCCCAGGCCAGAATTCGCTGGCTACGCAACCCGTAAACATGAACTGTCGGCCCACAAGGGGTGCCTGTTATGGGGAAGCAGGGTCGTCGTTCCTGAGCCCCTTCGCAAAAGGGTCCTTGCAGCCCTACACGAGACACACCCAGGGGTAGTGAGAATGAAGGCCCTCGCCAGGAGTTATGTATGGTGGCCAGGGATTGACGGAGAGATAGAGACCTGGGTCAAACACTGCCAGGCCTGCCAAGAATCCCGCCCAGATCCCCCAAGGTCCCCAGTGCAGTCCTGTGAGTCCGCCCGAGCACCATGGTCACGCCTGCACATGGACTTTGCGGGCCCCTTCCAGGGGAAAACATTCTTCATAGTGGTGGACTCCTACACCAAATGGCTGGAAGTCGCACTGGTACCATCCACTTCTACGTCCGCAGCCATCCGGGTACTACGCAGGCTGTTTGCAACCCATGGACTCCCTGACACTCTCGTCTCAGACAACGGAACCGCATTTACGTCAGAAGAATTCCAGACCTTCACAGCGCAGAATGCCATCCGCCACATCCGCTCAGCACCATTCCACCCTGCCACCAATGGCCAAGCAGAGCGCATGGTGCGGACCACCAAGGACACCCTACGCCGCATGACGCAAGGGGACTGGGAGTACCGCCTTGCCACATTCCTTCTAGCACAGCACAGCACCCCCAGCTCAACGACTGGCCGGAGCCCCGCTGAACTACTAATGGGCCGGCACCTCGCAATCAGACTGGACCGCCTCCACCCTGACAGAGCTCAGGATGAGGTAGTGGTGGAGGAAGGCAGGAACCCCCGGACCTTTGTGGCCCAGGATCCAGTGTACGCAAAGAATTTTGGGGCAGGCCCAGCATGGGTACCCGCCACAGTCACCAGGGTGACGGGCCCCGTCTCATACGAGGTGCTAACAGAGGGGGGGCAATGCTGGCGCCGCCACTGCGACCAGCTACGGCGACGATTCCCAGGAGAAAACCAGGAGGAGGACAGGTCAGAGGAGTCCCAAGGGAACAGTGGGGCATTGAGACCCGTAGAGCAGGAGGGGCCGGCAGGGGAGGCAGAATCAGTAAATACTGAGAGGACCCGTGAGGCCGAAAGGGCACCGGAACCAGAGCCACGACAGAGTGAGCTGGTTGCGCCAGACCAAACAGCCCCATCACAACCAGCAGCCTTGGAACACAAGCCTGAATCAGAACCCCTGACCATGGAACAGCCCAGGCCGCAACGCACACGTAGGCGGCCTGCGTACCTTGAGGACTATGGATGCAACCTCCCAGGCAGGACTGGAACTTAGAGGGGAGGGGTGTTATGTACTGAGTTGAATAGGATCCAAACTGCAGCAGTCTGATTGGTCCTAGAACAATAGGATTGAGATTGCAGCAGTCTGACTGGTCTCAGAACAATAGGATTGAGATTGCAGCAGTCTGACTGGTCCCAGAACAATAGGATTGAGATTGCAGGAGTCTGATTGGTCCGCAGGAGCCACCCAATCCAGCTCCAGGTGGAAGTGAATCCGCACTCTGATTGGCATACAGGAGTATCCCGGAATTAGCCAATCACGTGGGGCCCATTGTGTAAATAGTGTATATAAAGCAAACGTTTTGGGGGAACTACATTCCTCACTACTATGAGCTGAATAAAGAGCATGAAAATCACACTGGACTCCGAGTATCTTTCAGATATGCTGATGATACTACCTTGATGGCAGAAAGTGAGGAAGAATTGAAGAACCTTTTAATGAGGGTGAAAGAAGAGAGCGCAAAATATGGTCTGAAGCTCAACATAAAAAAACTAAGATCATGGCCACTGGTCCCATCACCTCCTGGCAAATAGAAGGGGAAGAAATGGAGGCAGTGAGAGATTTAACATTCTTGGGCTCCATGATCACTGCAGATGGTGACAGCCGTCACGAAATTAAAAGACGCCTGCTTCTTGGGAGAAAAGCAATGACAAACCTAGACAGCATCTTAAAAAGCAAAGACATCAACTTGCCGACAAAGCTCCATATAGTTAAAGCTATGGTTTTCCCAGTAGTGATGTATGGAAGTGAGAGCTGGACCATAAAGAAGACTGATCGCCGAAGAATTGATGCTTTTGAAATATGGTACTGGAGGAGACTCTTGAGAGTCCCATGGACTGCAAGAAGATCAAACCTATCCATCCTTAAAGAAATCAGCCCTGAGTGCTCACTGGAAGGACAGATCCTGAAGTTGAGGCTCCAGTACTTTGGTTACCTCATGAGAAGAGAAGACTCCCTGGAAAAGACCCTGATGTTGGGAAAGATGGAGGGCACAAGGAGAAGGGGACGACAGAGGACGAGATGGTTGGACAGTGTTCTCGAAGTGACTGGCATGAGTTTGGCCAAACTGCTGGAGGCAGTGGAGGATAGGGGTGCCTGGCGTGCTCTGGTCCATGGGGTCACGAAGAGTCGGACACGACTGAATGACTGAACAGCAACAAAGCTAATGAAAACAATTGCTTACATAAATGGACTTTTCCACGATATTATAATTTTTCGAGTTTTTTCTGTATACAATTCAGTTGGTGGATGGAAGGCTGAGGTTGGGGGGGGGGCAGAGTCCCATTTGCCCCACTGGACCAGACTCCACTGGAGATATTGGTGGAGAAGAAGGGAATCCAAGCATGAAACCAGATGTTCCAGCCTGGGGACATTGCAAAACCAGAGAACATTCTCTCCTTATCCTGCTCTCACTGAAATGACTCTGTCAGGAAAAGCAAACAGTCTTGGTGATGAGCTAGGCACGAAGGCTCACAGCCTTTGCTTTGTAAAAGTCTCATTAATCTGTAAAAGTCTCATTAATCAGGGAGATGGGCAAGGCAAGCCCAGTTATCACCCCCTGCGATCTGAGAGCGCCTGATGTTTCTGCGGATAAATGAGCTCCAGGCAGAGGGAGATTCTTAGAAATAGGACAAGGGGAGGCTGTTAGGTTATCTAATTCAGCCACCCTCCCCGCCAGCTTTTTCCAAGAAAGAAGTGGCTTAAAGGGAAATGTCTTAATGGGAAATAAAGGGAGAGCATCTAACCCTGGAATCTGTTCCAGGAGCTGGGTGGAATGTAAACCAGGACCCAAATGCATTTATTGATTTTCAAGTTCATTGATTCAACAACATTTATATACTGCTTCGTTTTCATAAAAGCCCCAGAGCCGTTTTGCAAAGCAAAACTCGGAAATTGTCAATAAAACACAGTTGAAAAATTATAGTGACAATAAACTAAAAACAAAGAGAGCTGGACCATAAAGAAGGCTGATCGCCGAAGAATTGATGCTTTTGAAATATGGTACTGGAGGAGACTCTTGAGAGTCCCATGGACTGCAAGAAGATCAAACTTATCCATCCTTAATGAAATCAGCCCTGAGTGCTCATTAGAAGCGCAGATCCTGAAGTTGAGGCTCCAGTACTTTGGCCACCTCATGAGAAGAGAAGGCTCCCTAGAAAAGACCCTTGTGTTGGGAAAGATGGAGGGCACAAGGAGAAGGGGACGACAGAGGATGAGATGGTTGGACAGTGTTCTCGAAGCGACTAGCCTGAGTTTGGCCAAACTGCGGGAGGCAGTGGAGGATAGGGGTGCCAGGCGTGCTCTTGTCCATGGGGTCACGAAGAATCGGACACGACTGAACGACTGAACAACAACAACAACAACAACAAATTGGGACGCGGGAGGCGCTGTGGTCTAAACCACTGAGCCTCTTGGGCTTGCCGATCAGAAGGTCGGCGGTTTGAATCCCTGCGACAGGATGAGCTCTCATTGCTCTGTCCCTGCTCCTGCCAACCTAGCAGTTCGAAAGCATGTCAAAGTGCAAGTAGATCAATAGGTACCACTCTGGCGGGAAGGTAAACGGTGTTTCCGTGCGTTGCTCTGGTTTCACCAGAAGTGGCTTAGTCATGCTGGCCACATGACCCGGAAAAACTCTCTGCAGAAAAACGTCGGCTCCCTCGGTCCGTAAAGGAAGATGAGCGCCGCAACCCCAGAGTTGTTCGCGATTGGAATTAACTTTCAGGGGTCCTGGAGTTCCAAAGTGTAGCAGCTGCAACGCTAAAAGATTGATTTCTTACACTTGTGGGACTGTGGTACCTGTCACAATGCCAGTTCTATAGACGGAGGAGGTTGAGCGAGTATAGATGGGGGAATGCGATCCCTGAGCAGATCTTGAGGTAATTTGCAGCAGATCACCAAGATTCTGGTCTTGCTCTGAAACCCCGGAGAGCCATTGCCAATAACTCTTGACTGAGCACAATAGATCCAATTGTTTGACTGGGTAAAAGGCCGTCTCCTATTGCCACCCTAGTCTCCAAGCAGGGCGAGATTTATGGGGTTCCTGACGCTTGCCCAGGGTCCATGTTTTACTTTCAGGAACGAGGCACAAGTGAGACTGCAGTGTCTTTATGATATATGGTGATTTTTTAATTTTTTAAAAAAGAGGGTTTTTTTGTTAAAATTTTATTCATTTTCAATAACAATCTTTCAATTAATGACAAATTAAACCAAATCAGTCCAAATTACAATAACAACAATGCCACCAATTATATATTCCAATTATAAATATTTTTGGGAGGGACTTCCCATGTTCCAGATGTCTAGAGATAATCGTTCTCGTTCATGTCTCTGCATTTTTGGCTATTTTTCAAATTCAAAACTAATATTATCCATCCTTATTCTCAGTCTGATCAGTCGTTGTTTCTGTGGCTCACATCTTCTGCAGCAAAGTTTTTATATTGTTAACACTCAGGAGGTGTCCCCCCCCAATCTTATTCTCTGTCCAATTATATTGGTGTTCAGTCCTCTTATCTCTCCTTTGTTCGCCCAGTTCTCATTAAAGGCATTGACTTCATTCCAAAAATAGAGTTTATAAATGGCAAGTCAACAAGTTCTCTCTGATGTCTACAAATGTTATTTTAAGCATCCTTTTCATTTCTGGCTCACCATCTCAGGTAGCCAATGGTCCTCTTTCTCACCAGGAACAGGGAGTTTCCTTACAGCAAGCGGGCAACTCAAAACCCCACACTATCTAAACATCAACCTTTTCTGCGGTTAGAGCAAAGTGTGCTTCTGATTTTAAAAACAAAATAAAAAATAAATAAATAAATCTTTCCAGTAGCACCTTAGAGACCAACTAAGTCTGTTCTTGGGATGAGCTTTCGTGTGCATACCTGTTTCTGATTTTAATTTGGGGCTAAGAGGAGCTGTGCCCCCATGGTCAGAAAACAGGGAAAGACCATTAAACAATCTCTGGGATGAGCTCTCTGAATGGCGGTTGTGGTACAATGGGGCAGTGCATCTGGCTATTAACCAGAAGGTTGGTGGTTCGAGCCCACCCAATGATGGCTGTGGGCAGGATTCCTGCATTGTGGGGGGTTGGACTGTTGGATTTATCTTAATGCTGCCAGAGTTTTTAAATGAACACAATCCAACTGTGTAAATAGGTTCTGATGGATGTAACAATGGAATACTGAATGGTTTAGCTCATGTAAAATATGCAGGGATGTATGGCATGCAAAATGAACCGTAGAAAGAGAAGAAGGGAAGTCATTGATTTAAGGATGTTTAAATGAATATTTTGAAATGTAGATTAGAAATGTGTGTGTGTGTGTGTCTCACATGACACACCACAAAGAATCCTAGGAACTGCGGTTTGTTGCTTAGAATTATAGCTCTGTGCGAGGGAAACTACAGTTCCCAGGATGCGTTTGGGGAAGTAACGTGCTTTTACTGTGAAAAAAGAAAAGGGAAATAAATGGTCTCCTTCTCCCAGTTCAGAAGGTGAGTCCTGCAGGAGCCCCTAAATGACTTTGGTCCTCTTACAGCTGGTGAAGACGGTGGAGCTGGACCCTGCGAAGAACTACATCTTCGGCTTCCATCCCCACGGTGTCCTGGTGGCTGGCGCCTTCCTCAATTTCTGTACGGAGGCAACTGGGTTTTCCAGGCTCTTCCCAGGACTGACCCCTCATTTGATGATGCTGAACCTCTGGTTCAGATTCCCGTTTTTCCGTGACTATCTGATGAGTGGAGGTAAGGAGAGCTGTGGTTCTCAGGGAGGTACGATACGAGCCAGTATCTGGCTGCTGAAAAAAAAAGGTGTGGGGGGGAGATAAAATAACAATGGATTCTCATCAACGAGTATTAGCACACCACCTAAACCCAACATGGGAAAAAACTCCCTGCACCCAGTAAAACACAGATGTAGTAGCTGTGACCTTTCAGATGTCACTGAACTCCCATCCTCCCCAAACTCCAACCAGCATGGCTGTTAGTCAGCGACAACAACAACAACAACAACAACAACAACAACAACAACAACAACAACAACTTATTACTTATACCCATAGCTGTCAAGTTTCGGATTTGAAAATAAGGGATCAGCAGTCTCACCTATCCCGGGGACAGTCACATGTCAGTGGTGGGCGGAGCCAGAAGCAAAAGTGGGCGGAGCAGCAATGTAAACTCCAAGCGGGTTCGGAGTGGAGCAAAGAGGAGGGCAGCCATGTGCTCCACGCGACGGAGCCCCATCGTCTTCTTGTCTGATCCCATCAAAACAGGACAGGAAGCAGCAGCTGCTCAAAGGCAGCCAGGCTCCGCCCGCCAGCTAACCCTATTGGCCGGCTGAGGGGCTCGGCGGCAACGGATAGGGGCTGATGCAGGGGGAGGAATACACCCCCCTGTAAGCACGGGAAACGGCTCCCACTTGCTTTGAGGGCTGAGGCTTTTCTCTCCAAGTAGGCGAGGTCTTCCCACCCAGTCCCTGGCCAGCAGGGGAGGAGCTGCTTCCATTAAAAACGGGAAATTTAAGGGAAATAAAAAATAAGGGAGAGCAGCGGGAAACTGCTTAAAATAAGGGAGAATCCCGGGGAAAACAGGATACTTGACAGCACTGCTTATACCCCTCCCATCTAGCCAGGTCTCCCGAGCCACTCTGGGCGGCTTCCAACAATATATTAAAAACACGGTAAAACATCAAATATTAAAAACAGGGCTGCCTTCAGCTGTCTTCTAAAGGTCAGATCTTTTTTTAATTTCCTTGAAATCTCATGGGAGGGCGTTCCACAGGGTGGGCGCCACCACCGAGAAGGCCCTCTGCCTGGTTCCCTCACTTCTCGCAGGGAGGGAACCGCCAGAAGGCCCTCGGAGGTGGACCTCAGGGTTCGGGCTGAATGACGGGGGTGGAGACACTCCTTCAGGTATACAGGACCGAGGCAGTTTAGGGTTTTCAAGGTCAGCACCAACACTTTGAATTGTGCTCGGAAACGTCCTAGGAGCCAATGTAGGTCTTTTCAGGTCTCGGTGGCCGCTCCCAGTCACCAGTCTAGCTGCCGCATTCTGGATTAGTTGTTGTTTCCGGGTCACCTTCAAAGGTAACACCATATAGGCACATTGCAGTAATCCAAGCAATGATGGAAGCTGTAGTCCACCAGTATCTGAAGAGCCACAGTTACAGGTAGGTAGCCGTGTTGGTCTGCCATAGTCAAAACAAAATTAAAAATTAAAAAAAAATCCTTCCAGTAGCACCTTAGAGTTTGTTCTTGGTATGAGCTTTCGTGTGCATGCACACTTCTTCAGATACACTGAAGCAGAAGTCACCAGACCCTTAAATATAGTGAGGGAGTGGGGAGGGGTATTACTCAGAAGGGTGGTGGGAATGGGTGATTAGCTGATGGGTGAGGAAAACCTGTTGACGACTGTTAACCACTGCAATTGGTCTTACAGGAAAAAAGCAAGGGGTGAGATGGCTAAAAATAGCTTTGTCATGTATAATGAGATAAGAATCCAATGTCTTTGTTCCTCTACCCCTGCGCCCATTAGGTAAACTGAGGCACCACAAGGCCTTACACGTTTTGCACACAAAGAGTTTTGCAAAAAAGAGTATGTTGGCATCCATCTGCCCTGAGAGACAATGGAGATCGCCTCCAGGGGTGAAGTCAAACTCCTGGAGAACCACGGCACTTGCTATGACCGCAGAGACCAGTAACTTGTAACTGCTGCCTCTTGCATGGTTTTTGCAGCACTGAAATGACGTCCCTGGGACGTCCCTGGGACTGCCCAGACGACAAGACCCCTTGGTCTCGCTGATGTGGTCCAAAGGAAAGGCAAGCAATTCATTTGGCACCAGCTTGGCTGCAGGGGTTGCCGGAAGGAGGCGAACAAAATGCCATCCAACCATCTTATGGCCCCAACTCTGGGTTTGTGTAGGTTTTACTCCTTAGCCTTGTCTTCTCCTGAAGGTGTCCCACAAGGGCATTTGCAAAATAATAGTACTATTAGTAACACTGCTGATGGTTTTCAGGGAGCTTACTCTCACGACCCCTGCATTTCATACCCAGGTTTAGTCCCATCTGACAAGGAAACGGCTGCCAACGTCCTGCAGAGGTCAGGAGGAGGGAATGTCCTCGCCATCGCTGTGGGAGGGGCCCAAGAAGCTCTGGACGCCCGGCCAGGGGCTTTTACCCTCTTGTTGGCAAACCGGAAGGGGTTTGTTCGGCTAGCTATACACCATGGGTGAGTCAGTCGTGGCACGCTGTCAGGTGAAGGACTGCATTGTGCAAGTCCCGTACAAAATGCAGTGGTACCTCGAGTTACAGACGCTTCAGGTTACAGACTCCGCTGACCCAGAAATAGTACCTCGGGTTAAGAACTTTGCTTCAGGATTAGAACAGAAATTGCGCGGCGGCGGCAGCGGGAGGCCCCATTAGTGGTACCTCAGGTTAAGAACAGTTTCAGGTTAAGAATGAACCTCCAGAACGAATTAAGTTCTTAACCAGAGGTAAAAAGGTAAAGGGACCCCTAACCATCAGGTCCAGTCGTGTCCGATTCTGGGGTTGCGGCGCTCATCTCGCTCTATAGGCCGAGGGAGCTGGCGTTTGTCCGCAGACAGCTTCCAGAAGTACCACTGAAGAAGAAGAAGAAGAAGAAGAAGAAGAAGAAGAAGAAGAAGAAGAAGAAGAAGAAGAGTTTGGATTTGATATCCCGCTTTTCACTACCCGAAGGAGTCTCAAAGCGGCTGACATTCTCCTTTTCCTTCCTCCCCCCCCCCACAACAAACACTCTGTGAGGTGAGTGGGGCTGAGAGACTTCAGAGAAGTGTGACTAGCCCAAGGTCACCCAGCAGCTGCATGTGGAGGAGCGGGGACGCGAACCCGGTTCACCAGATTACGAGTCTACCGCTCTTAACCACTACACCACACTGGCTCTCACTGTATTAACTCTGGTGGCACCGCTATATTGATGTCCCCAGTGGTGGTGGAACAGGGGTGCAGGGGGAGTGTACCACCCCCGGCGGCATGATCCCGGCGGGGTGCCATCGCGGCTGCCCCCCCCCCATGCTGGGCACCACACCCCGCAGGCGGCGCGCCAGTCCCCTGGGATGCGCACCATGCGCCCACCTGCTCTCTGCCCCCACCAGAGCTTGAAGCTCCACCACTGGGTGTCCCCCAACTTGGATGGCTCTGAAGGAGGGCAAGAGAGATTCGTGGAGGAGGAGAGGGCTATCAATGGCTCCTAGCCATGATGCCTCTGCTCTGCTTCCACAATTGGAGGCAGCAATGCTCCTGAATCATAGCTGTCAACCTTCCCCCTTTTTGCGGGAAATTCCCCTATCCTGTAGACTATAGTACTGATAGGGGAATTTCCCGCAAAAAAGGGAAGGTTGACAGCTATGTTCTGAATACCAGTAGATCCTGATCTTATGTTCTGAAATGGGAAGTGCTCCTTGCAACTTTATACAACTGGTGAGCCATCAGGTCAAGCACAGCCCCTCAGGGGTCCAGGAAAATCTCCCGCTTTTGCTTCCTGCCTCGGATTGCAAAAGCAGTGTGGACATCGGACAAGTCACCATCGAGCGCAAGGGGGGGGAGCCTCAGCGGCCCCCAGGCCTTGCTTTTTCAGGCTCATGGGCCGTATCAAATCCAGCATCCACGCCTAGACTGTGGTCCAGGTCGAGGTGGGGCTCCTTACCCCGGTGTAAACACTGGGTGTTCTTTGGGCTTTATGATGATGACACAACACCCTCTTTTCCGTTCCTCTGCCCCCCTCCCCCAGCACCCCTCTTGTCCCCGTGTTTTCCTTCGGCGAGAACGAGCTGTTCGATCAAGTCGAAAACCCCAAGGGCGGCTGGCTGCGGTGGATTCAAGAGCACTTGCAAAAGATCATGGGGATCTCTCTCCCCCTCTTCCACGCCCGCGGGATCTTTCAGTACAGTTTTGGGCTCATTCCGTATCGGCGACCCATCCACACTGTGGGTAAGTCTGGTTGGAAGAGTAGCAAAGTATTTACGTTCTCGTGGTTATTCAAGCATGGGCCTAGCTTTTCTCAGTTGAAGATTGCGTAGGGTTCCCATATTTCAAAACATGAAAATCCAGACACAAAAACTGTTGAGCTTTTTTTTGGGGGGGAGGGGCAAGTTGATGAGCTTTATTTGCAATTTTTCAAAAAAGGATAAGAAGTTTTTTGAACTGATTTGGGTGAGATTCTCCAAAAAAACAACACGTCCGACAATGGCTGCCCAGGTTTCCCTGGACATTTTAAACAATGTTAGGAATTTCTTCCCAGATGCTATCTTCGACGGACGAATCCCAGATATTTCCGGGAAATTCAGGTCGTATGGCAGCCCTAGATTACTGATTCTTCCGTAAACATTCAACCAAACTGTGTCTTTCTCTCAGCCTTCTGTAGACTATCCAGCTTGGCCATGCAGTTCCTTCTGTGATGTTTCCTCTTTCCCCTTCCAGCAGACCTCTCCTTAACTGCTTCTTTGGGAGAACATCAACTTCTGCCCTTCTTTCTGTCACATACATTCGCACAGAAACATCAGCGGTCCTCTCCTTTATTGGGTTGAGAGAGAGAGAGAGAGAGCAATCTCACACAGCCTCTTCTTCAGTGTTCATGGAGATGCAGCCATGAAGTCACTTGCACAAAGCCAAATGGAGAATGAAATAAGACATGTGACCAGAGTTAACCAATCGCACGAGAGTTACTGGGGAACATTCCAGAAGGAAACACTCAGCAAGGCATTTAAGCATTCTCAAGTTCAGTAAATAAAAATCACTTAAGCAAAGTCTGCTTGTGCCTAGAAAGCCTGCATCTGAGCAGTTTTCCACTTCACCCACATTTTCTAGGTGTTTTCCCCACGCCCCTCTCCTTCTTCAGGGAAAACTCGCTCTTTAGTGCTACATTGGAGCAAATGTCAATCCAGAGAAAACCCCAATTGCCATCTGAGCGCTAAAAAGCTGTTTTACCTGGGGGAGAGCCGCAGGACGAGAGGAAGTGTGCATAGGCCTTTAGCCAAGTCACACTTTCCAAAACAATGGGCAAACCAAGACGGTCATTCTTCAAAATCCACACACCTCCAAATTTTTCAGTGTGGCTCTCCAGCCAAGTAATGCGTACAATAAATGCGTAAAATGCAAGTAGAAATGTAGATATTTATGAAAATAGCAGACAAAATGCATTATGTAAAGCAGGTGTAATAAAAATTAGGTTCGGCCCCAGAAGGGAGTCCACGAACCCGAGGGAGTGCCTCAGCAGGGCTCCCCTCCTGTCAAGAGCACCTAAGAACAAATACAGTGGTGCCCCGCTAGATGAATGCCTCGCTAGACGAAAAACTCGCTAGACGAAGGCATTCGTCTAGCAGGAGGCTGCCCCGCTAGACGAAAAAGTCTATGGGGCTGCCTCGCAAGACGAAAAATTTTCGTCTTTTTTTCGTCTAGTGAAAGCGCGACTGTCATTGCCGCTTCGCTAGACGAAAAACCCGCTAGACGAAAATTTTCGCAGAACGAATTATTTTCGTCTAGCGGGGCACCACTGTAGAGACAATACAGAATCTCCCAAAGCAAGGCGATAGCCCTTTATTAGAAAACTGCTGCAGCAGGGTGTCTTGCAAGCAAAAGACCTCCAACAAAGGCGCGCAAGCTCCTATATAGACTTTTGAAATTGCCCCCCTCCAGCTCAAGACCACCCCTCCATACACTAGAATTACATCACTAATTGGGAGGGTCTTGTAGCAGTGATCTGAGCATCTTGGACCCTGCCCCCATGTCTCCTCTTGCCCTCCACCAAAAACCCATCAAGTGAAACAAAGATATTTACATTTCCCTATTTCCCAGCCAAGTTAATCACACCCTTTTGTCTGGCACTCAGGTATCAGGATGCCAGAGATTATCACTCAGGCAGAGGGCTGCTGAGTAGCTGGAGGGGCAACCCCCCCCTTTGTTCCTGAGACAATGAAATACTTGGCCAGTTGGGAGTCAAAATGGAGTGAGGCCTGTCTTCCTGTGCTGTTTTTCAGACATGTGGTCTTATTTGTTTTGGTACATTAATAACAATTATAATATATAAATAAAATACCTTAAAATTCTTACAACACAGGCCTAGGCAAACTCGGCCCTCCAGATATTTTGGGACTACAACTCCAAAACAGCTGGAGACCCAAGTTTGGCCAACACTGGTCTACACTGACTGAAAGCAGCTCCTCGGGGTTTTGGACAGGGAACATTCCCGATTGACCCTGAGACCTTCTGCTTGCAGTGCTCTGCCCCCCTCCCCGTGTCATCAAGGGGGCGCCAGGTGAGGGAAGCTTGCTATTGACCAGCAAACGGCTACGGCAGCGAGGCCTTCAAACTCCTTCTCTCAACCCTTTCTGGGTTTGGGGCTTGGCGCCAGGAATCGGCCGGGCCGAGAATCCAGCGATGACCTCCCTGAAAGGCTGTGCTAATTGTGTTTGCCAGACAACAATGGGCTAAGGCGGTTTCCGACCAACATCCCATTAAGTGTGTCCTCCGCTGCAGAGGTTGGCGAAAGTCCGTCTAACCACGGAGAGGATCCAAACAAGCTGCCAAACAATTACGGGCAACCGCTGCCTGTCAAATCCCATCAGAGAGGGTGGCTTTACCTGTAGGAAACTGTCTCTTTGAATTAACCTGTCGAGAAGGAGCGGCTGAAGTTATTGTGGCCGGTTCCCACAATAATTAGCGCACCACGGTGAATTCAGTCCTAGAAACGCTCTCTCGGTGTTCAGCATCAGGCAGGAAAATCATTACTAGTAACAAATGACCTCATGCTTGGTTGCAGAAGTAGGATCCCTGACTGTAGGATAGGGGGGTATTTAAGCTAATGAATGCTTTCGTTTCTCACTTTTCCAAATTTTAAATTTCACACATTCCGCTATTTTTATTTAACGTCCTCGTGAAAATTCAGCATTTTGGTGCAAATTACTCCAAGTATACTATACACACTTTTCTGCCCAATGCACGTGTTTATGCAAAGCCAATCACTTTATATCAGGCATAGGCAAATTCGTCCCTCCAGTTGTTTTGGGACTACAATTCCCATCATCCCTGACCGCTGGTCCTGTTAGCTAGGGATGATGGGAGTTGTAGTCCAAAAACAGCTGGAGACCCAAGTTTGGCCAACACTGGTGTAGACAGTACTGAGCCAACGGTCTAAATCAGGCATAGGCAACCTTCGGTCCTCCAGATGTTTTGGAACTACAACTCCCATGATCCCTAGCTAACAGGACCAGTGGTCAGGGATGATGGGAATGGTAGTCCAAAATATCTGGAGGGTCGAAGGTTGCCTATACCTGGTATAATTCAATATAAGGTCGTTTTTGTATGATTCTTGGACTACAACTCCCATCACCCCTCATTATCGGCCGTGTTGGTTGGAGCTGATGGGAACTGAAGTTCAAAACATCTGCGGAAAGGAGTTCAATATTAAACAACTAGTCTATTTTCTTGATTTAATGTAATAATAATAATAATAATAATAATAATAATAATAATAATAATAATTTATTTGTACTTCTCCCATCTAATTGGGTTGCCCCAGCCACCCTGGGAAGCTTCCAATATACGGTCATACCTTGGAAGTCGAACAGCTTAGTTCCCGAATGTTTTGGCTCCCGGACGTCGCAAACACAGAAGTGAGTGTTCCGGTTTTCGAATGTCCTTTTGGAAGCCGAACGTCCGACGGGGCTTCCACGGCTTCTGATTGGCTGCGGGAGCTTCCTGGGTCATTAACATCCGTGCAGCCGCGGTCGCAGACATAAATAGTCTTTTCTGCATTTTTTTAAAAAAAATTACAAAAAAGTATAAATTAAACATTACATCCAAATATTCAAAAATAGAAAGAAGAAATGCATAAAAAGTAAAAAATATAAAAAGAAAATAAAAAAGAGAGAAGAGAAAACAAGAAAGGAAAAGAAAGAAAGGAGCGAAAGAAAAAATGATAAATAATAAAACACAAAAAATAATTAGTCAAGTACACAAAATTGCTCACAGGATACAAACAGTACTTTGAATATTCTTTATGCCAGGTTCTACAAAAGAAATAGATTTGTAATCCTTCTTTTCTTTCTTTCTTTCTTTCTTCCTTCCTTCCTTCCTTCCTTCCTTCCTTCCTGCCTTCCTTCCTTCCAGTCACTTTCTTTCCGATCCAGAAAAGTAGTTTAAATCCCTTCTATATTAGTTGCCTTCTCTCTAGCTCTTTGCAGGTTCTACACTTCTCTTAAGGGACAAATATTCTGCATTCATTTAATAATATCAGTCCCCCCCCCCATTATATCTGCGAAATTAATCTAAGCACAACCAAGTATTATTTTTGGAACCCTATTTTGTCAGGTAGTTCTTAAAGCAACCCCATTCCTTTTTTTTTACCTAATCGCCTGAGTTTTCTGAACCACTCTTCGCTGTCTTTCCCTCCCTCCCCGCCCGCCTGCAGTTGGAAAACCCATCCAAGTTGAGAAACAGCCCAACCCCAGCCAAGACGACGTGGACAAGTTGCACGAGGTCTACATGGAGGAGCTGTGCAAGCTCTTTGAAGAGCACAAGCTGAAGTACGGCGTCCCAGAGGACAAGCACCTTTCTTTCATTTGAAACAAGGAAGCCGTCCTTCCCATTCCCTTGCCCACATTTTAAAAAATAAAAATAAAAATAAATAAAATATTTATGCTTTTCAGGTTCATGCATTTCATTAATTTTACAATCATTTAAATGTTTCAAAACTTGACTTCCTTCCCCCTCTTTCTGCGATTCCTTAAATTTATTTTTAATATAATCCCCTCCCCCCCATTTTCTTTATCTTCTCTGGCGGTGGTTTCGTCCTTCTATAGGGATGGGCTGATCTTGATCAGATGCAGGGACAAAGCCTTTCGCTCTATAAGTCATAGAATCATAGAATCATAGAGCTGGAAGAGACCACAAGGGCCATCCAGTCCAACCCCCTGCCAAGCAAGAAACACCATCAAAGCATTCTTGACAGATGGCTGTCAAGCCTCTACTTCAAGACCTCCAAAGAAGGAGACTCCACCACACTCCTTGGTAGCAAATTCCACAGCTCTTACTGTCAGGAAGTTCTTCCTAATGTTTAGGTGGAATCTTCTTTCTTGTAGTTTGAATCCATTGCTCCGTGTCCGCTTCTATGGAGCAGCAGAAAACAACCTTTCCCTCTCCTCTATATGACATCCTTTTCTATATTTGAACATGGCTATCATATCCCCCCTTAACCTTCTCTTCTCCAGGCTAAACATACCCAGCTCCCTAAGCCGTTCCTCATAAGGCATCGTTTCCAGGCCTTTGACCGTTTTGGTTGCCCTCCTCTGGACACGTTCCAGCTTGTCAGTATCCTTCTTGAACTGTGGTGCCCAGAACTGGACACAGTATTCCAGGTGAGGTCTGACCAGAGCGGAATACAGTGGTACTATTACCTCCCTTGATCTAGACGCTATACTCCTATTGATGCAGCCCAGAATTGCATTGGCTTTTTTAGCTGCTGCATCACACTGTTGACTCATGTCAAGTTTGTGGTCTACCAAGACTCCTAGATCCTTTTCACATGTACTGCTCTCAAGCCAGGTGTCACCCATCCTGTATTTGTGCCTTTCATTTTTTTTTTTTTTTTTGCCCAAGTGTAGTACTTTACATTTCTCTGTCCGTCGAGTCCTATACATCTCAGTACCATAACGTCAATTTTTTTAAAAAACAACAACAATCATTTCCCACATTCTCTCTAAATCTTTATACATCTTGGGAGAAGGAAATTTGACAGGACCAGATCGCCCCAAATGAACATGGCTAATGATCTACAGGCCCCGAACCGTGACGATATTTATAAAAACCACCTGTATTTCAGATTGGGTTATATATTTGTGGAAATGAAACCATATGTATTAAAGATACCAGAGTCTCCGTTGACCTTCATTCCAAGGAAATAAAACCCTGTGTAACTGCTGGAACCCATGATGTCTCTTGCTGCTTAGAGATTGCAGTGCACAAGACCACATATACAGGTGAAACTCGAAAAATTAGAATATCGTGGAAAAGTCCATTTATGTAAGCAATTGTTTTCATTAGCGACTGGAGTTTAATATATGAGATAGACTTGTGACATGCAAAGCGAGATATGTCAAGCCTTTGTTTGTTATATTTGTGATGATTATGGCGTACAGCTGATGAAAACCCCAAAGCTAATTTGAGGTTCTCATCAGCTGTACGCCATAATCATCACAATTATAACAAATAAAGGCTTGACATATCTCGCTTTGCATGTCATGAGTCTATCTCATGTATTAGTTTCACCTTTTAAGTTGAATTACTGAAAGAAATGAACCTTTCCACAATATTCTAATTTTTCTAGTTTTCTAGTTTCACCTGTCTACCTGCAACTGAGGGTTATATGTCGTGCATCTGATGAAGCATGGTGTAGTTATGCTTATTGCATAATAAAATATGTCCGTCCCCAAGGTGCTCTTAGTTTTTTCTTAAAGTGGAGTTTCAAAGCAATATGTGGAGATTCAGACAGTACACCCAAGGGCTTACGAAGGATGAAAAATAAAATAAAATTCTGATCTGGGTTTCCCTTAGAAAATCCATAAGCTGCTCGATCAAACGGTTCTCCAAAGAGGGTGCGAATCAAAACATAGATTAAAAACCCAGCTAAAAGAAACAAACCAGTTAAAAACTCATATGCATAACATCGTCGTAATCAAAAAGCAAAAATTAAAACTTTGCAAAACAAATGTACGTAATTGAACCACGAGCCTGGACTCGAGAGAGCTACTAAAACAGAAAGGTTTTCAGTAGGGGTCTAAAGCGATCCAGTGGTTGTCCTTGCCTAGGATCCATTTCCCAACAGAAGCGACCCCCCCTTTTCAGAATGGCAAAGAAGATCCATGGAATGTCACAAACACTTCAAGACATTCCTTGAGTCGTCTTAGCCGTAATCCCGCCGAACGCTGCATGACAAGGCCTCACTCTTTGCCTGGCGGCTATTATTAGCTGTGTGTCTTGAGCTTTAAATTAAATAAGACTGGGAGGTGCTTAAAGAAAGAAAGAAGATTTATTGTGGGTGTAGGGTGTGGGGGGGGAGAGAAAAAGGAAGAAATCCACTGTCTTCAGAGCCTGTCTCCAGCGATCTTGAGAACAACAGAAGGCGGTCCACATTTAGGCTGCCTTTGCGGGGCGTTTTGGACGTTCTCCGATGCGGTACAAGTAATAATAATAATATTATTTATTTATTTATTTATTTATTTATTTATTTATTTATTTATTTATACATACCCCACCCATCTGGCTGGGTTTCCCCAGCCACGCCCAAGTGCAGAAATTTGGCTTCAGTTCCATTCACTTAAATCTTTGGGCATTGGGTCCTAGAATCATAGAATCCTAGAGTTGGAAGAGACCACAAGGGCCATCCAGTCCAACCCCCTGCCAAGCAGGAAACACCATCAAAGCATTCCTGACAGATGGCTTAAAGACCTCCAAAGAAGGAGACTCCACCACACTCCTTGGCAGCAAATTCCACTGTCCAACAGCTCTCACTGTCAGGAAGTTCTTCCTAATGTTTAGGTGGAATCTTCTTTCTTGTAGTTTGAATCCATTGCTCCGTGTCCGCTTCTCTGGAGCAGCAGAAAACAACCTTTCTCCCTCCTCTATATGACATCCTTTTATATATTTGAACATGGCTATCATATCACCCCTTAACCTTCTCTTCTCCAGGCTAAACATACCCAGCTCCCTAAGCCGTTCCTCATAAGGCATCGTTTCCAGGCCTTTGACCATTTTGGTGGCCCTCCTCTAGACACGTTCCAGCTTGTCAGTATCCTTCTTGAACTGTGGTGCCCAGAACTAGACACAGTATTCCAGGTGAGGTCTGACCAGAATGGAATACAGTGGTACTATTACTTCCCTTGATCTAGATGCTATACTCCTATTGATGCAGCCCAGAATTGCATTGGCTTTTTTAGCTGCTGCATCACACTGTTGACTCATGTCCTTCGGCCGGGGGCGGCCCTGTTATTAGGTAGACTTGAAGTAATGGCCTTAGGCGGCAGATATGCAAGAACAGCACCCCCTGGCTGGTCTTCTTAACCCCCAGCCACCCTCCTATGGTGCCACGTGGCCTCTTCTTGGACCCCAAACTTGGCCTGCAGTCTCAGGTATGGTGGAGGATGCCATCCCATCAGCAGCATTGAAGTAAGATTCAGCTGTCCATAATTATGTCATGTATTTAAGAAGAAGAACCTGAGATTGTATAAGCACATGCACTGTGGAATTATCTCGATGTGTCAGGATGTTTTTTGAGCCTGTTCTGAAGAGGTTTGTGGTTACTAAAGCTTTGAATCATCATGATGGGGTTGGACAATGTTTATTCCAAAAGGAGACAGCATTTATGCGCCCAATTTATTCATGCAACACAACATTAATTTTTCTTCTTCTTTGGCGATCGCTTGTGGCCGAGTAAGATTGTCTTCCATGAACACAGTCTTAACAGTGAGTCCGTAAGTGACTGTAGAAGCCAATTCTGGATCCACACGTCCATCCACAGTGGGGACACGGGTTTCTGGGTGGCAGTTGATCACGGTGAGGGTTTGCCAAGCATGCCTTCCTCTTAGCACGTTTCTCCCTTGCGTCCTGAGTTTGAGCATCTTCAAAGCCCATGACACCTTTGGTAAAGGCTGTTCTCCAACTGGAGCGCTCGCAGGCCAGTGTTTCCCTGTTGTTGGTGTTTATGCTACATTTTTAAAGATTTGCCTTGAGAGAGTCTTTGAACCTCTGTTGTTGACCACATTACTCTTTCCATTTTTAAGTTCGGAATAGAGTAGTTGCTTTGGAAGATGACAATCAGGCATCCGAACAACATGACTAGTCCAACGAAGTTGGTGTTGAAGAATCATTGCTTCAACACAGGTGATCTTTGCTTCTTCCAGTACACTGGCATTAGTTCACCTGTCTTCCCAAGTGATGTGTAAAAAAATTTGGTGACACCATATGCAATAACTCTGGGTACTGTAGCTCTGTGAAGGGAATAATGGGAGAGGGGAAGGAGGTCCTTCTAACCACTTTCAGCACCCTTTACAAACTAAATTTCCCAGGATCCTTTGGGGGGAAGCCATGACGATTGAAAGGTGTTTTATGTGCAAGGTGCAGAAACGCTGCATTCTGTGTTCTGGGCACTCCTCAATACTCTCTGCACTGGTTCAATTCATTTGTTTGGGTTAGAGGAGGAAGACCCAGCTTTGTACAGCTCTTGAGGAAATGCCTGGGGCTCCTTTGAAAGTTTTCACACGGCCCAAGCCGCAAAGAAAAGAAACTTCAAGCAAGAGCCTTGGCATGCCCAGGCGACATTCTTGAAACCAATATGGACAACCAAGAATGTCCATCGAAGCGGTCTGAACACGACTGGGGGAGTCCAGCTGATGGCTGCACAAAGGCAGCTCTTGTTTCACAAGCAGCAGCTGTACAGGGCAGTGGTTATTTTAAAAACAGAGCATGAAATCTAGCATGGGGGTGCGGGGAAGAAATCCATGTATTTTTAGATAGCCCCTGAACATTCATTGCTGACCAATGCTGTGCACCACAGGGCTGAGACATCTGTTGGAGAAGGGATGGGGAATCTGTGAACCCCTCCAGATGATGCTGGATTTCCTTCAGCCCCAGGCTGCAAGGGCTGATGGGAGTTGTAGTCCGGAAAGAACTGGAGGGCCATACGTGCTCCATTCTTGGGTATAGGATTTATTATTATTATTATTGTTGTTGTTGTTATTATTATTATTATTATTATTATTATTATTATTATTATTATATATTATATTAGATAGCTTATAATATATTAAAATTATTATTATTATTATTATTATTATTATTATTATTATATTACATATTATATATTATATATTATAAGGGACACGGGTGGCACTGTTGTCTAAATCACAGAGCCTAGGGCTTGCCGATCGGAAGGTCGGCAGTTCGAATCCCCGCAACAGGGTGAGCTCCCATTGCTCGGTCCCTGCTCCTGTCAACCTAGCAGTTCGAAAGCACATCAAAGTGCAAGTAGATAAATAGGTACCGCTCCGGCGGGAAGATAAACGGCGTTTCCGTGCGCTGCTCTGGTTCGCCAGAAGCGGCTTAGTCATGCTAGCCACATGACCTGGAAAAATTGTCTGCGGACAAACGCCGGCTCCCTTGGCCTATAGAGCAAGATGAGCGCTGCAACCCCAGAGTCGTCCGCGACTGGACCTAACGGTCAGGGGTCCCTTTACCTTTACCTTTATTACGCCAACAAATAGATGCTGGTAGTGACGCAACCACAGGCTCCAGTATCTTGGCCCAAGAAGGAGAAGGAGAAGGAGAAGGAGAAGGAGGACAACATCATCTTCAACAACAACAACACGGCATTATCTGTATCTGAAATCAGTAGATTGACTCTTATCAGTATCCAGGCATGCCATGTTCCACCCAGCACTGGGTGGGGGGACGGGACACATCACATGTGTGTAAAATCATGCGTACGATATGCACATATCACATCATGCTGATCAGGAGGAGGCCATGAGACCCAACAGCGCCTGCCTCCACGAGGTCTGGCGAGGCCAGCTGCCATTGCAGGGAGGCCCAGAGAGGCCCGGCCCCTCAAGATTGGGCAGCTCAGCCCTGTCCCAACTTACTTAGCATCCCATAGAATTGGCACCTATGTCTGTATCTATTGTTCTGGCTGCAAACAGCATGGATGTAATCCATGGCTAAATTATATCTCTTTGAAGAAGGCAACATTTGCTCAGAATCAGAAGTGTTTTGGGGTTAATTGTTGTTGTTCTTCAGTCATTCAGTCGTGTCCGACTCTTCGTGACCCCATGGACCAGAGCACACCAGACACTCCTGTCTTCCACTGCCTCCCGCAGTTTGGTCACACACATGCCAGTCGCTTCGAGAACACTGTCCAACCATCTCCTCCTCTGTCGTCCCCTTCTCCTTGTGCCCTCCATCTTTCCCAACATCAGGGTCTTTTCTAGGGAGTCTTCTCTTCTCATGAGGTGGCCAAAGTACTGGAGCCTCAACTTCAGGATCTGTCCTTCTAGTGACTGCATCAAAGCATATTGAAGCACAGAGTGTGGCTGTTTCTGTTGGGTGTTGCCCAGTTCTTTTTTCTAGGTGAAGGGGTGGCAACTCCAGGAGGGGTGTGTGTGTGTGTGAGAGAGAGGGGGGGGGCACAAAAAGACAAGAAGTCTTGAAATGAAATAAACTGGCTTCGATGGAAAGTCTCCCATTCTTTCCTACAAGGTTCACATGGGGGAAAGGGGCCACTTTGCACACAGACGGGGTTAAACTAGCATTAAACCGCTGCCAGCCCGTCAGAGCAATATGTTACAACTCTCAATTTCAACACAGCTGACAGCAGAAACTTTGCGTAAGAAGCTTCCATTCTCCCAAGAGATAAGTAGGTGCCAGATGGCAGATGGCGAGAGAAGTTTTACAGGAGGCAGAGGGTGTCTGGCCATGTCTGCAAAGCAAGGATTGGTGGCTGCTGCCTTCTTTGGTGATAATGATGAAGCTGGCAATGATTTTGTTGTTTAGTCGTTCAGGCGTGTCCAAATCTTCGTGACCCCATGGACCAGAGCACGCCAGGCCCTCCTGTCTTCCACTGCCTCCCGCAGTTTGGCCAGACTCATGTTGGTACCAACCATCTCATCCTCTGTCGTCCCCTTCTCCTTGTGCCCTCCATCTTTCCCAACACCAGGGTCTTTTCCAGGGAGTCTTCTCTTCTCATGATGTGGCCAAAGTATTGGAGCCTCAGTTTCAGGATCTGTCCTTCCAGGGGGGGCTCATCTTCCAGCGTCATAGCTTTTAGATGCCTGATGTCTTTGTCCGTGGAGGTTTCTTGGCAGGGATACTTGAGTGGCTTGGCAGTTCCTGCTACAGCAATGATACAGATTTTAAAAAATCAACAAATTACATGCCAGTTGCTCATTGCACAAAAGGTTTTCCCAGCAACTTACAAGACGTTTAAAACATAAGTAATTAAAAAGTTACCTTGTAACCTAAGCACGATTACACAGGAACACATACACAAAGAAACATCCTCCTCACAATGGAGGGAAGAGATTTGTAGAGCTGGAAGAGACCTCGAAGGTCATTTGTCCCGAACCCCTGTGGTACAGGAAGAAGAAGAAGAGGAGTTTGGATTTGATACCCGCTTTATCGCTACCCGAAGGAGTCTCAAAGCGGCTAACATTCTCCTTCCCCCTCCTCCCCCTCTGTGAGGTGAGTGGGGCTGAGAGACTTCAGAGAAGTGTGACTAGCCCAAGGTCACCCAGCAGCTGCATGTGGAGGAGCGGAGGTGCGAACCCGGTTCACCACATTACAGGTCTAGCACTCTTAACCACTACACCACACTGGCTCTCAGGAATCACAGCTAAAAAATCCCTGACTGATAGCCATCCCACATTTGTTTAAGCAGAGGGCTTTCCACTGGCTCTTGGGCAAGACTTCCATATGGCAGCACTGGGATGGATAGATGCTTTCTATTTTCTAGCCTTTCCTCCAGTAGTCAATGCTTTGTGGAAATACTATACCAGGGCAACAGTGTTGTTATCTGCCTGGAGTGTAGAAAGGTAGCAGCCGGAGGATGAAATTCACTTACATAAATTCCAACCAAAAAAAGGAGCAGCTGTTCCAGAGAAGCAGACACGGGGCAATGGATTCAAACTACAAGAACGAAGATCCCACCTAAACATTAGGAAGAACTTCCTGACAGTGAGAGCTGTTTGGCAGTGGAATTTGCTGCCAAGGAGTGTGGTGGAGTCTCCTTCTTTGGGGGTCTTTAAGCAGAGGCTTGGCACCCATCTGTCAGGAATGCTTTGATGGTGTTTCCTGCTTGGCAGGGGGTTGGACTGGATGGCCCTTGTGGTCTCTTCCAACTCTAGGATTCTATGATTCTATGATCTCTGAGCTGCAATGAAACAGGAAACTGGTCTATGCTAGATAAAATAAAAAATTCTTTCCAGTAGCACCTTACAGACCAACTAAGTTTGTTCTTGGTATGAGCTTTCGTGTGCATGCACACTTCTTCAGATACACACGAAAGGTCATACCAAGAACAAACTTATTTGGTCTCTAAGGTGCTACTCCAAAGAATTTTTTATTTTGTTTAGTTTTGACCATGGCAGACCAACACGGCTACCCACCTGTATCTGGCCTATGGAAATCCTTCAGGTGGAATTGCATTACGAAGAATCAGACCACCGGTCAAGTCGGTTGTCTAGCTGTCGGCTTCAATTGATCACAGAGGCTCTTCGGGATATCAGGCAGATGTCTAGACAGGGCGCAGGGTCGTGTGTATGTTTCAAAAGATCAAAGCAGCGTCTTGTGCATGAAAGAGCTGGGTTGTGACCCTTTGCCTAATACCCCTTTCCTGATCTGAATCCTCGTCCGCCAAAGTTGCTCTTTGCCCTACAGAGCAAAACAGGTAACAGGTACAGTTTGGGTCTCTTGTGTTTCACTGGGGACATCTGCTTGCATGTCCTGGGCTCTGGGCTTGGAATACAAGAATGGTCTTCTCTGACATGCTGCTGTTAGGCCGTTTCTTGCATAGAGGGGAACAACTTGTTATCTTGCATATGATGTTAAGGGAAGATTCGGTCAGGGAAAAGAAAAGAAAATTACTATACAGTGCATAGTTATACTACGGAACAAGCCGCCACTTGTATGAGTTTAAAAGCTATCATATCATGATATGATAGCCATGTTCAAATATATAAAAGGATGTCATATAGAGGAGGGAGAAAGGTTGTTTTCTGCTGCTCCAGAGAAGCGGACACAGGGCAATGGATTCAAACTACAAGAGAGAAGATTCCACCTAAACATTAGGAAGAACTTCCTGACAGTAAGAGCTGTTCGGCAGTGGGATTTGCTGCCAAGGAGTGTGGTGGAGTCTCCTCCTTTGGAGGTCTTTAAGCGGAGGCTTGACAGCCATCTGTCAGGAATGCTTTGATGGTGTTTCCTGCTTGGCAGGGGGTTGGACTGGATGGCCCTTGGGGTCTCTTCCAACTCTAGGATTCTATGAAAAGAGGACTGGACAAATTCATGGAGCAGTGGGCTATCAGTCTCTACCAGCCAGGGAATCATAGGTGTATAGAGTTGGAATGTACATTCGAACGCTAGAATTAGTTGCCTCTGCCAGTCATTGGCTCTGGCTCCACTTACAAAATTATGGAACTGCAGAAATGGAAGGGATCCAAGGGCCATCTAGTCCAACCCCCTGCAATACAGGAATCTCAGCTAAAGCATCCATGACAGATGGCAATCCAACCTCTGCTTAAAAACCTCCAAAGAAGGAGAGTCCACCACCTCTCAAGGGAGGAGTTTGGATTTGATATCCCGCTTTATCACTACCCGAAGGAGTCTCAAAGCGGCTCACGTTCTCCTTTCCCTTCCTCCCCCACAACAAACACTCTGTGAGGTGAGTGGGGCTGAGAGACTTCAGAGAAGTGTGACTAGCCCAAGGTCACCCAGCAGCTGCATGTGGAGGAGCAGAGACGCGAACCCGGTTCACCAGATTACGAGACTACCGCTCTTAACCACTACACCACACTGGCTCCCAGGGAGTCTGTTCCACTGCTGAACAGCTCTGACTGTCAGAAGGTTCTTCCTGGTGTTTGGTCGGAATCTACTTTCTCGTAACTTGAAGCCATGGGTTCGAGTCTTACCCACACCACCCCACCCAGAGCAGGAGAAAACAAGTTTGTTCCCTCTTCCATGTGACAGCCCTTGTGATATCTGAAGATGGCTATCCTATCTCCTCTCAGTCTCCTCTTTTCCAAGCTAAAAATATGCGCTGCTCCTTCAACCGTTCCTCATAAGGCTTCGTTTCCAGATCCTTCATCATCTTGGTTGCCCTCTTTTGCACACCTTCCAGGTATCTGGAGGTATCTGGTTGGCCACTGTGAGAACAGCATGCATATATACAAGAAATATGCCCAAAAGTATAATAACAACTTTACTTCCATGCCAGCTTTTGAGTGCTAAAGGAAGGGCAAAGAGTTGGGGAAAGATGGATATATAATATGGCGGAATGTACTGGAAAATACCTGAACGAAGTAGTATTGTTTGATCTACATTCAATAGTAAGAGAGGTAGACGCATGGGGATTTGACAGGAAGTCTGATTTGTGAAATTAAAGTTTTGTCAAGTTATGTTTCTTATGTACATGTAGGTAAGAGAGTCTAGGTATATATAGGTATGTATAAGTGGATGTATGGACTATCTAATTATATGCCTGGCTGATTTTTTTTTCCTTTTTCTATTTTTTTTCCTTTTAGTTTTCTCTTAAGATATAAACAATAAGACACAGATACGACTATGTGGGATGTTAAATTTTATTCAGTAATATTATATAATAGCAGTTGTAATACTTTGTTACCTTTTTTTCTCTTTGTTTGTTAAACAAAATGAATTAATAAAAATTAAATTTTAAAAAAGAGAGAGAACAGCATGCATGACTAGGTGGGCCTTTGGCCCGATCCAGCAGTCTCTTCTGGAAGATATCAAAGCCAAGCCTGGAGCTTGCACAAATCTTGCGATTGGTTCATTTCTTAAGGGGGTTGCCAGGAGGACCTTTGATTCCATTAACAAAGACCACCTCTGGGGAGCAGCAAAATATGCCCATTGTGCTTTGCAACACAGAAGCATCTGCCTCCCTCCCCTGGCAACATCCCCCCGCTTGCCTTTTCGGATAAAAATAGAAGCAGCGGTGGAACGCGAGCTATTTCTACACCAGAATTTCAGTCTAAGTCTTGCAGCAAAAAAAGCTGGAAGAGACCAACTATTGACCCCCGAAAGCCAACATGTCTAGACATGGTGGGTTTGTCTTGCCCCATACCAACCTGGCCCAAAACTTTGCACTTTGGCACCTCCTTAGCAATGTTTGTGGTGGTTTCGTTGCCACCGTGGAATCAGGAGCAAGGGGGGCGGGGAGCAAACTCTGTGGGTTCTCCATCGGTAGGAGAATATAACAGAGGCCAACCAGAGAATATTGAGAAGCAAAGCAGCTAGTAAGCCTGATCTTTGTTAAAGCTGTTGCAACAGGATGCTCCCCTCACATGCAGGTGAGAGGAGGAGGACCCAGAACAAAGGTGTGCCTGCCCTTATATAGACATTTTGAAATTCCCTGCCCTGGAGCTCAAGACCACCCCTCCATGCATCATACATACATCACAGAAGGGGTGTAGCCCAAGACCACACCCCCCCAGATACATCATACCTACCAGGGGCGTAGCAAGGGGGGTGTAGGGGGCCCATGTTCCATAATGGAGGGGGTGACAAATGATCAAGGAACAATTACTGCCCTACTAGGGCGGGTCATAATAAAAAAAACTTTTTTAAAAAAATGCCTGCTCCAAAGGTCTTATCCTACTATACTAGGGATTATATAGCTATATATGAAATTTCATGCATATCGGTTAATATCTTGACCCTCCTCTACCAAAATAGCTGTTCACTTGGCTGTTTTCCTATGTCGTGATGGCTGAAATTTCAGTTCAGAGAACACTTACTGTTCCCAACCCTAACCATGCGGAAAGCCATCTAATTAGACTTTAATTTGATTTTGAGATGTTTTTAGGAGGTAATTTAATTATTGTTTGATTTTATACCAATGTTATGTATCTGATGTTAGCCACCCTGAACCCTTCCACAGTGGGGACATATGTTTCTGGGCAGGAGTTGATCACGGTGAGGGTTTGCCACGCGTGCCTTCCTCTTAGCACGTTTCTCCTTTTTGTCCTGAGTTCGAGTGTCTTCAAAGCCCACGACACCTTTGGTAAAGGCTGTTCTCCAGTTGGAGCGCTCGCAACTCAGTACATAACACAGTGTTTCCCAGTTGTTGGTGTTTATACTGCATTTTTTTTAGATTTGCCTTGAGAGGGTCTTTAAACCTCTCTTGTTGACCACCGGCATTACGCTTTCCTTTTTTAAGTTTGGAATAGAGTAGTTGCTTTGGAAGACGATAATCAGGCATCCGAACAACATGACCAGTCCAACAAAGTTGAAGAATCATTGCTTTGACACTGGTGATCTTTGCTTCTTCCAGTACACTGGCATTAGTTCACCTGTCTTCGCAAGGGATGTGTAAAATTTTTCGGAGACGCCGTTTAATGGAATCTTTCGAGGAAAACCCAAGGGGGAATACCTTAAAAACATACCACCCACTTCCAGAAGGCCACAGATAGTTAAAGGCTATGGATGTTGAAATAATAGAATCATAGAATTGTAGAGCTGGAAGGGACCCCAAGGGTCATCTAGTCCAACCCCCTGCAATGCAGGAAACTCAGCTAAAGCATCCATGAACGATGCCTCCAGCTTGGGGGCTGCACAAACTTGCAGTTGCTTTTCGCGTTATCTATGGCCCACACCCTGTGGTCCCCACCATCCCCACAAAATGAGTAGCGAGGGCCCTGCTTCTCTAGGAAGCCAGCTCTCTGTTTCCTCCTTCCGTTTCCTACAAAATCATCACACAGATGTCGGCTGGACAGGAGGAAAAAAATAGCATCTTCCAAGAGGACACTTTCTCCTCTCTGTCTCCATGGCAACAGTAGAGGCTTCACAGGCCCCGGCCTTCATTCCCATTTCCCAGTTTTGTCTCCTTCATCTTATCTGTGTCGTGTTATGTAACTGCTGGTGAGGATGAGGCAGTTCAAAGTCTCAGCAAGGCAGTAGATAATTGGCATTAAAAAAAATTTTTTTTTGACAGATCTGAGCTGGATCTGAAGGCCGTATAAGTTTTGCTATGAGAATTATGGGTTCCCGCCTCACTTTGTGACCACCAGCAATGGAAAGCAGATCCTGCCCTGACTTTCGAGACCCTTGAAAGCCTTACAGCAACCTTTTGGACTACGATTCCCATCAGCCTCAACCAGCACTGCCAAATGTTGCTGGGTCTGATGGGAATCGTAGCCCAAAACAGCTGGAGGTAGGGATGGGTAAGCAGTCTGTCATTTCGGGTTTCTTTCTGTTTCTCGTTTTTTCCTGACTTAAGTTCCACATCGTGTTGCGATTGTCGTTGTTCAAAAGAGAATTCTCAAGGACATTCATGAGGTACGAGAAAGTGGGAAACCTAACCTTCCTTGGAGGCTTTTAGGCAGAGGTTAGATGGCCATCTGTCATGGATGCTTTAGTTGAGATTCCTGCATTGCAGGGGGTTGGACTAGATGATCCCACGGATCCCTCCCAACATTACAATTCTATGATTCTACGATTCAAATCTGCAAAACTTGGTCAAAACACAGTCCGCTTTTATTCCATTAGCACAGAACATGTGCATGAACTAACCAAGGCATATGGGAACCTGTGGAACAGCACTTTTGAAACAAGCAGTTGTCGATCTAATATTTTATTTTATCATCACTAATGGAGCTGTACTTGATTGTAGACTGGTCTTCCAGCAGTGAAATGAAGGCCTGAAGACAGGGCCGTGTTAAGCATATCCGGCGCCGTGGTGCAAAGCTCCCTTCAGCACCCAGCACCCCATTTCCCAGATTTTTTTAAGGGAGGATGGTGCTGCCAGCGGGGTTGGAGGAGGCAGGCAGCAGCTGGAGGGCGGCTCCTCCGATGGGGAAGAGGCAGAGACTCTGGGGTTGCGGCACTCATCTCACTTTCAGGCCGAGGGAGCCAGCATACAGCTTCCGTGTAATGTAGCCAGCATGACTAAGCCGTTTACCTTCTTGCCAGAGTGGTACCTATTTATCTACTTGCACTTTGACGTGCTTTCGAACTGCTAGGTTGGAAGGAGCTGGGACCAAACAATGGGAGTTCACCCCATCGCGGGGATTTGAACCGGCGACCTTCTGATCAGCAAGCCCAAGAGGCTCAGTGGTTGAGATCAAAGCACCACCTGCGTCCCTAAGTATATTAATGGTGAAATACAATTAAGAAATATATTAATAGTGAAATAATTATTAAGCTCTAAGTTAAAATGATTGTGGGCCTAGATGGAGGAATGAATGTGGAGGTATAATTTTTCTAAGAATGTACTGGAGTGTATGTAGATGAGAGTTTACTGTGTTGTAAACATTCAAATTAACATAAATTGAGGCAAAGGGATTGGACAGGAAGTCGGACCGGAGGAATTAGAAGTAAAGTGGGTGAAGAATTAACAGATTTTCTTTTCTTTTCTCTTTTTTTCTCTTCCTTTTTCTCTTTTTTCCTTTTTCTTTCTTTACTTATTTATTTATTTATTAACTTAGTCTGCTTATCAATCAATGTAATTTATGTAAAATTGCAAAATCAAAACACAAACAACCAAAATATCATTGTAAGTTATTCATTTTTGTAAATGTATTGGTAATTGGTTGGATTAAGACATTTCTTATTTCTTCTTTGTAAATCAAAACTATGCAATAAAAATTAATAATAATAATAATAATAATAATAATAATAATAATAATAATAATAATAATATGATTGTGGGCCCATTACTTGCGTCATGGGAGCCTATACAACGCAAAACACTGTTGCTGTGCATAGGTTTTATTTTATTTGTTTTTTATCTTATATTTTGAAAATGTACATCCAGTTTTTCCTCCTTTAATTGTTTTGGGGGCCCCCAAGGGAGTGGGGCCCTAAACTATAGCTTGTTTGGCTTATATGTAAAACCAGCACTGGGATATGGGATTCTATCTCCCTCCCTCTTACCTCTGACATGTAAACAGCTCAGAGGTAAATGGGATCTGAGTTGTTATCCCCGTATGCTTTTTACAGAATTGTAGACAATTCTGGGACAGCTCAGAAGTGGCCCTCAGGCTGCAATTCTGTTTCAAGTGTGTTTGGATCAGTTGTTTCCAGTGCAGCCATGCAGCAAACTTAACTGATTTCATGGGAGGTGGACTTGTCTTCCTCCCTCCCATGAAGATTGCATCCCCAAACCAGTGATTGCACTCCTGCACTCTGCAAATTAAACTTTTTTTTTTCAGGTGGGAAGAGTGATGTAAGTTTCAGATTCACCAGCTCCCTGAAGTCTGGGGACACTGTCCCTCGTTGAACCCCTCCAACTGAACTGGCAACAAATAAAACTTATCCTTTTGTAACTTTGGCCTTTTGTATGCATTGCAACAGAGCCGCACTTCGGATTTGGGTGCAAACCCAGTTTTTGGCGCCTGGTTAAGTTTGTACAGTGGAGAAATGATCCACGGCAAAAAAATTAAAATAAAATTATAAAAAAATACAGCCGACTTCATCTCTAGAGTCAGGGGTGAAAGTCTAGGACCTGGTGGGGACATAGAAGTTGTCCGTGTCTACTGACTTTTTGCTGACCGTTTGGGAAAGACACAGATTTTGCACGCTGGCAGGGACTTAGGATGAAAAAAGCAGCCTGCCTTTGCTCTCCCTTTCCATGGCTGGATTTAGCCACATTCAAAAAGTGGGGCACGGGTCTCCGGGGCTCTTTGCTGAAGCAACAGATTGCAACCATGTCTCCCGGGGCCAATTCTGTGACAGGAGTCACGCAATGACATGATGCAAGACGCCGAAAATTGGGACAGCGGGCACTCGTGCATGATGCGCTAATGTGACATGTGCACACCATTGTGGAAAACCACATCAGGAGTTATCCTCAGTTATGGCTGGTAACTCCCAAAGCTGGTGGGGCAGCCAAGGTTCAGTGGGACCAGTTTGTTCTCCCTCTCCACCCCCCCTTCTCCTCCATTGTAAAGATATTACAGGCATTTAAGCTGTGGGTTAAACCACAGGGCTTGCCAATCAGAAGGTCGGCGGTTCGAATCCCCGTGACGGGGTGAGCTCCCGTTGCTCGGTCCCTGCTCCTGCCAACCTAGCAGTTCGAAAGCACATCAAAGTGCAAGTAGATAAGTAGGTACTGCTGTGGCGGGAAGGTAAACGACGTATCCATGCACTCTGGTTTCCATCATGGTGTCCCGTTGCGCCAGAAGAAGAAGAAGAAGAGTTTGGATTTGATATCCCGCTTTTCACTACTCGAAGGAGTCTCAAAGCGGCTCACATTCTCCTTTCCCTTCCTCCCCCACAACAAACACTCTGTGAGGTGAGTGGGGCTGAGAGACTTCAGAGAAGTGTGACTAGCCCAAGGTCACCCAGCAGCTGCACGTGGAGGAGTGGAGACACGAACCCGGTTCCCCAGATAACGAGTCTACCACTCTTAACCACTACACCACACAGAAGCGGTTTAGTCCTGCTGGCCACATGACCCGGAAAGCTGTCTGTGGACAAACGCCCGCTTTCTTGACCTGAAAGTGAGATTTGTGCCACAACCCCATCGTCACCTTTGACTGGACTTAACTGCCCAGGGGTCCTTTACCTTTTACCTTTTTATTTTTTACCTTGTCCGCTCAATCCGCTGGTGTCTTCCACATTCATTGCCGATTGTCCTGTGGGATTAGCTGACCCATGTTAGGCATCTCCTTCCCAACATTTTTCATCACTACACCACACGGACTCTCCTCCAGCTGTTCCTCGCAGAACCTGTTCTCCATGCTATCACCACAGTGTGTTGTCTATGGTCCACGGGCTTCGATCCATGAACGAGAGGAGCTGCGTGTTGGAAAACTGTTGGCAAAGTAGTTCCTCTGTCAAGTCTTCTTGCATGGTGTGAAGGTCACCAGGGTTGGGGGTGGGCTGCATGGGTGACAGGGAGAAGACCCTGTTTTAGTTTATCTATGCATTGCATTTTATCCTGCCAGAGAGGAATGGCAAACCAAGCTGATGGACTAATAATAATAATAATAATAATAATAATAATAATTTATTTGTACCCCGCCCATCTGGCTGGGTCTCCCCAGCCACTCTGGGCAGCTTCCATCAAACATTAAAATACATTTAAAATATCACAGTTTAAAAACTTCCCTAAACAGGGCTGCACCGAAATGGCAAAACTGACCGGGAAGCCCAGGAACCAAGAAGACAAAAACTTTTAAGAAACAATGGGAGAAATTTATAATTTATTTAGGAGACCACTGTAAGCAGATGAAAACATTAGCAGGGTTTTAATAACACTTGTAACAATTATTATGGACAACACGGACAGATACGAAATATGGATTATGAAATAATATGCAGTTGGAAATGTTGACAGTAAGTCCCATGGAGGGGATGGTGGGAAGTCTGGAGATTCAGAGACATCTCTAAATGTGGATACAGTGGCACCTTGGGTTACAGATGCTTCAGGTTACAGACACTTCAGGTTACAGACTCCACTAACCCAGAAATAGTACCTCGGGTTAAGAACTTTGCTTCAGGATGAGAACAGAAATCGTGCGGTGGCAGCAGCGGAAGACCCCATTAGCTAAAGGGGTACCTCGGGTTAAGAACAGTTTCAGGTTAAGAACGGACCTCCGGAACGAATTAAGTTCTTAACCCGAGGTACCACTTTTATTTATTTAGTATTTTTTAACTCTACACTTGCAAAATCAAATAAAAATTATTTTCAACAAAAAATACACAAACATTTCTGTGCACGTGGACAGACTTCTAAAACAGCGGCTTCAGCGATTCCCCTATCGGCACAGAGGCTGTCTGGAAATATATACAGGTAGGTAGCCGTGTTGGTCTGCCATAGTCAAAACAAAATAATAAATAAATAAAAAATCCTTCCTGTAGCACCTTAGAGACCAACTACATTTATAATATTTCATAGACAACAAGGCAGCTGGGATTGGTACTTTGACCTGCAGCCAGTCTGCTTGCAGTTGGGTCGATGCCTGGAAACTTGTTTCGAAAACTGTAAAACTAATACTTTCTAAAGTTTAAAAAAGGGGGGGGGAGGGAGTTTCCAAACTTGGATTAGACCTTGATCACCCCGCAAAGGTCCCGAATGCATTTCCCTAGGGCAGGCACCCCCAAACCCGGCCCTCCATCATCCCTAGCTAACAGGACCAGTGGTCAGGGATGATGGGAGTTGTAGTCCCAAAAGTCTGGAGGGTCAAGTTTGGGGTTGCCTGCCCTAAGGCCATTGAGGGATGGGAAGATTGTTTCAGGTAGACCTGCTGTTTTATTTCCAACCAGGGCATGTATCAAGTTTCTCGCCCAAATCCTGCAACTTCATACTGCAAATGTTCCCATGTGTGCAGACTAGCGCTATAACTTTTTGACTATTCCCCTCCCGCAAAAAAAAACAACCCGATTTCCTGTATCATAAAGCGATGCACTTTTGCTTAGATGCACTGGAAAAGGGTCCAATTTGTGAAATTTCCTTATAATTCCCATATTTAATTTTGTATCTTTATTAAGGCTTTTATTGTCATTCATTTTTAAATTTAATGTGCGCATTTGTCTTAGTATTGTTTTATATGAGCTTAAAGCGGAAATAAAGTGACTGAGACTGGGGGGGTCCAATTCTTCTGAATAGTGAAAAATGGTCACCCCGAAATGTAAAATTGGAATCACCGTATATGTAACGCTATTACCCGTAAGTATGAGCACTTTGAAAAACTTTAGGGAACTGTTCAGAACTTTTACAGCTGTCTGGAACTTCCTAGTCTGTGTAGAACATTCTAGAAGAATCCAAATATTGGTCTATATACAAAGAACACACCACCGAAGTGATGCGGGGACTTTACAGTTCTTGCAGCAGAAAGAAAACTGCAACCCCAATTTATTCCAAGCCATAAGAAGCGATGTACATTGTACATAACATTGTATAAGTGTTAGGGGGGGAAATTGCAAGCTCTGTTTATGCTATGCATATTACGTAATACATTTTACAGTTTGTTGTTGTTGTTCAGTCGTTCAGTCGTGTCCGACTCTTCGTGACCCCATGGACCAGAGCACGCCAGGCACGCCTATCCTTCACTGCCTCTCGCAGTTTGGCCAAACACATGTTAGTAGCTTCGAGAACACTGTCCAACCATCTCGTCCTCTGTCGTCCCCTTCTCCTTGTGCCTTCCATCTTTCCCAACATCAGGGTCTTTTCCAGGGAGTCTTCTCTTCTCATGAGGTGGCCAAAGTACTGGAGCCTCAGCTTCAGGATCTGTCCTTCTAGTGAGCACTCAGGCCTGATTTCCTTCAGAATGGATAAGTTTGATCTTTTTGCAGTCCATGGGAATCTCAAGAGTCTCCTCCAGCACCATAATTCAAAAGCATCAATTCTTCGGCGATCAGCCTTCTTTATGGTCCAGCTCTCACTTCCGTACATTACTACTAGGAAAACCATAGCTTTAACTATATGGACCATTTTACAGTTACATATACAAAAATCAATTTATTGATTTCAGGGTGACCTTTCTTCAAAAGATTTGGAAATGACAGTTCATTTCTTTGTCATTAGGCAAAAGTTCATCTAAGTAAGCTACAGGAACATGAGGTTGTAGAAAAGTTATAACCCTAGTGCACCCCCCCCAAACAAAAAATTGTTGTAACGGACTGCAAGTGCCCCCCCTCCAGACAGCGTCAATGTTTGGGAAAGCATTGCAGAACAGCTAATAAAGCAGAAGAACATGGTTATAAATTCCCCAGTATTGCATTATTATTGCATCAATGACATACAGTATTGCGGGATAAGACTCGCCTTTCCAAAGGGACACGCATATTTGCCATTGACAAGCAAGACCAGTTGATGACATATGACATGTGACATATGGCAGAGATGGTAGTGCAGTATTGCTGTGAGTTTGGGGTGTCCAACTGTGTGCCAGACCTTTCTGAGCCCTGGATCCGGCAAGTGTTAAAAACTAATTAAGCCAGGACCATATAACACTACTGCAATGCGCTCTCTGTGGGGCTACCTTTGAAGGTGACCTGGAAACTGCAACTAATCCAGAATGCGACAGCTAGGTGTGGCCCCTGAGACCATATAACACCAGTCCTGAAACACCTTCATTGACTCCCAATACGTTTCCGAGCGCAATTCAAAGTGTTGGTGCTGACCTTGAAACATAGCTGTCAAGTTTTGGATTTGAAAATAAGGGATCAGCAGTCTCACCTATCCCGGGGACAGTCACATGTCAGTGGTGGGTGGAGCCAGAAGCAAAAGTGGGCGGAGCACCAATGTAAACTTCAAGCAGGCTCGCGCTCAGAGCGGAGCAAAGAGGAGGGCAGCCATGTGCTCCGCGCCATGGAGCCCCATCGTCTTCTTGTCTGATCCCATCAAAACAGGACAGGAAGCAGCAGCTGCTCAAAGGCAGCCAGGCTCCGTCCGCCAGCTAACCCTATTGGCCGGCTGAGGGGCTCGGCGGCAACGGATAGGGGCTGATGCAGGGGGAGGAATACACCCCCCTGTAAGCACGGGAAACGGCTCCCACTTGCTTTGAGGGCTGAGGCTTTTCTCTTCAAGTAGGCGAGGTCTTCCCACCCAGTCCCTGGCCAGCAGGGGAGGAGCTGCTTCCATTAAAAACGGGAAATTTAAGGGAAATAAAAAATAAGGGAGAGCAGCGGGAAACTTCTTGAAATAAGGGAGAATCCCGGGGGAAATGGGATACTTGACAGCACTGCCTTGGCCCAGTAGACCTGAAGGAGCACCTCCATCCCCATCGTTCTGCCTGGACACTGAGGTCCAGCTCCGAGGGTTTTCTGGCGGTTCCTTTCCTGCGAGAAGGAAGGTTACAGGGAACCAGGCAGAGGGCCTTCTCGGTGGTGGCACCCGCCCTGTGGAACGCCCTTACATCAGATGTCAAGGAAATAAACAACTATCTGACTTTTAGAAGACACCTGAAGGCAGCCCTTCAGATATTATTATTATTATTATTATTATTATTATTATTATTATTATTATTATTAGCTAGCCTCCTGGTGAGGCGATGGGGGATTAAGGGGCTGGGTGCGAGATGCCAAATGGGTGAGACCTCCTCCCTCAATAGAAAAAGGCAGATTTGAGAGCAGAGTTTGGGCAGTGACGTGACCTAGATGTAAAGCAGCATGGCAGATGAAAATGATGGACTATATGGAACTTGCTGAGATGACCAGGAAACTCCGTGACCAGAGGGATGACGCAGTGGGAGAAGAAGAGAAGAATGGAAGAAATTTAAAATGTATTTGAAAAAAATATAGTAAGATTGAAATTTAGAAGGAACTTAGAAGAAAAGTTAAGTCTGCAGATTTAGAATTAGGTTAAGTGTTAAAGAAATGTGAAATAATGAATTAAGAAAATAATTTTAAGAAACGGATAAGATTTTTTGGAAAATATGGTATGTATAACGTAAAGAAATTACTAAAGATGAATGAAAATGAACGCAGGAAGGGCAGACGTGAGGAAGTCAAGCAACAATGTTAAAGAAAGAAGCAGTTTTTAACAAAAAAAAGTGTTTTTTATTTTTGTATTTTGTAGTTTGTTTGTATAGTTTTTAATTTTCATATTTGTAAGGTGTTTGTAATTGTTTTACCGGTTTGTTTTATGCATTTTGTTGATGTTTTGGAAAAAGTTAATAAATACATGTAAAAAAAAATAAAATGTAAAGCAGCAATCTGGAGGAGGAGGAGGAGGAGGAGGAGGAGGAGGAGAAGAAGAAGAAGAAGAAGAAGAAGAAGAAGAAGAAGAAGAAGAAGAAGAAGAAGAGTTTGGATTTGATATCCCGCCTTATCACTACCCGAAGGAGTCTCAAAGCGGCTCACATTCTCCTTTCCCTTCCTCCCCCACAACAAACACTCTGTGAGGTGAGTGGGGCTGAGAGACTTCAGAGAAGTGTGACTAGCCCAAGGTCACCCAGCAGCTGCATGTGGAGGAGCGGAGACACGAACCCGGTTCACCAGATTACAACTCTACCGCTCTTAACCACTACACCACACTGGTGTAGAGACAGAGCCATGCCTGATTTCTGTTTGAATCCAAGGCTGAGGCTGCGGGAGAAGCAAGACCCTCTTGGGGTGTTGATGTTCACCATTGCCCGCCCCCCGCCCCCAGCGAGGTATGGATCGGGCCCAAGGCCTTTTTCTGTTGAAAATGAAGTTAGGTCTGTTATAGAATCATAGAATCGTAGGGTTGGAACGAGACCCTGAGGGTCATCTAGCAGTCCAGGAATCGCAACTTATATCATGCATGATAACTGACCACTCAATCTCTGCTTAAAAACCTCCAAGGTTGAGGGAATGGTCTATCATATGTCAGGCATGTCCAACAGGTAGATCGCGATCTACCAGTAGATCACTGGACGTCTGCGGTAGATCACTGGTAGATCTTTGGCTCCCCCCAAAGAAGCTGAACAACTCCCCTTAAAGAAAGAAAAGCTCAATATTTTACCTCCTCCCTGAAATAACTCAACAACTTTGACCTGAACCCCCAAAAAGGGGGTAGATCACTGGCCAGTCTCTTGGGAGTTGGCCACCCATATGTCATATGTGATGGAATTGTAAAGGGCCGGGGCAAAAGAGTTTTGAGAATTTATAATGAATTGAAATTGAATTATAGGACATCAAGATGCTTTGTAGACAAATGAAGAAATATTATTGTAATTATGAATTCTATAGTGATTAGTATGTATATGATAGTTTAAGCAATGATAGATTAAAGATGTATAGATCTAAAAGATAGAAATTTGAAAGCCATGTGGAAGGTCTGAGGGAAGTCATGGCTATGACAGCCAGAAAGATGGAAAACATGAATGAATATATGTGAATTAATCTTTTTATTTTTTTGTAGTAGTTGTAGATTAAAACAATAAAATTATTATTTTTTTGAAAAAGAGAGAATTTATGATCAATTGGAAATAATGATTTAAAGTACCTTTCAAAACAACAACAACAACAGAAAACACACACCAGAATCCTTTTTGTTGGGGATAATTCAGATGGAAATTTTTAGGCGCCAAAAAAGACCATTTATGTATGCACCTACTGTGGCCCATGTTTTTTTAGTCCCAAAATGGAAAACGAGTGAGGTCCCAGCGAAGAAAGAATGGCAACTTAAACTGATGGAATATGCACAGCTTGCAGACTTAACACATAGAATAAGAGAACGAGAAGAACATACGTTTAAAGAAGATTGGGAAATGTTTATTGAATATAGGGGGGAATTGTGTGTATTTAAAGACGTTGGCAGCATTAAGATAAATTCAACAGTGTAGATAAGTTTTGATGGTTGTTATAATGGAATGCTGAATGGTTTAGCTCATGTAAAATGTGCAGAGATTTATGGTATGCAAAATGAACCATGGAAGGAGAAGAAGGGAAGCCACTGATTTAAGCAGGGCCGGATTTAGTTTTGATGAGGCCCTAAGCTACTGAAGGTAATGGCACCCTTTATATGTCCAGCTGTCCTTTGTCGATAACAAATGGTTGCTGTTTTTTGTGTTATATGGTAATTTATGGACCTAATAGGTATCTAAAGCCATTTGCACATGCAGAATGTAGGCACCCTATATATAGAAAGGAGCAAACCAGTGATATTTGAGGAAGCAGACGGGGCCCATGGCTTACATCATAGGAGCCTATACTGTACAACACAAAACACTGTTGCTATATGTAGGTTTTATTTTGTTTTTTATCTTATATTTGGGAAATGTACATCCAGGTTTTTTTCCCTTTAATTTTTTTTTGGGGGGCCCCCAAGAGAGTGGGGCCCTGAGCTACAGCTTCTTTAGCTTATATGTAAATCCGGCACTGGATTTAAGGTTGTTTAAATCAGGCATAGGCAAACTCGGACCCCCCCCCCAATGTTTTGGGACTACAACTCCCATCATCCCTGACTGTTGGTCCTGTTAGCTAGGGATGATGGGAGCTGTAGTCCCAAAACATCTGGAGGGCCGGGTTTGCCTATGCCTGGTTTAAATGAATGTTCTAAAATGTAAAATAGAAAAACTATCTATCTATCTATCTATCTATCTCTATCTATCTATCTATATAATTTTTTAGTTTTTCTATATATACATATATACACACATGCACGCACACACACACATATATATACAGTGTATATATATATATATATATATATATACACACACACACACACACACATACATATATATACACACACACACACACATATGTATATGTATATGTATATATACACCTCTAAGGAAGAAGAGGCAACCACCATCTCTGGGGCAGGTTCTTTCTTAATAATGATTATAATAAATTTATTATTTATTAAATAATAAATTTAATCTGTATATCGCCCTATCCCCGCAGGTCTCAGGGCGGCTCACAAGAAAGCAGCAACGTACAGCCCAGAGAGATGCCGCGTATTGAGCGAGGTTGACTGAGACACAACCTTCCCTTCCATCCATCCGGGCTGTATCCTTAGCATCCCACCGGAATGCTCCATTCTTCACCCCGTGGAGGTGGGGGGGGGAAGAGGGAAGAATTGATGGCAAGGGGGAGCTGGGCGAGAGGCTTCGCAACGCCTCTCCAGTCCCACCCCGGCGTGGCCACTTCCAACAAGCGATGTCCCCTTTGGCGCTGGGCCCGGCGGCTCCCCACCCCATCGCACTCCGTCCCGCCGCCCCCCCCCCCCCCCCGCACAGCCCCGTGAATGTCCCGGCCCGCCTTGGCCAGCGGCGCAGCGTCACAATCCGCCGTGGCCCCGCCCCCGGCCAGGTGCTATAAAAGGGACTCGCCGCGCGCTCTCCACCGTCTGCTGCTGCTGCCGCCGTCGCCGTCGCCGGCTTTGCTGCGCGTCCGCACGAGCGAAGCTGCGCTTTTTCCCGGCTCGCGAGCAGGAGGAGCGCCGCCGCCGCCCGTTGCTCCCCCCGGCGAGGGATGGATCGGGGCCCGAGGCCGCTCAGGTTGCAACGCTGAAGCCATGAAGACCCTCATCGCTGCCTACTCCGGCGTCTTGCGAGGTACGGAGAGCTTTTTGGAGATGGTACCCAAGGGAGGGGGAGAAGGATGTTTTGGGTGGGGGGTGGGTTGGAGGAGGATTTATTTGGGGGCGGCGGCGGCGGAAAGAATATTGGTCGTAGATCTACCAAAATTATTGAAAAGCATTATAATTAACTGGGGTTCTGCCCCCCCATGCCTTCTTTTTTGGGGGGATTTTTACCCATGATCCCCCTCCCCCAAAAAAGCTCAACAGCTTTTACTGTGTCCTTCCTTTTGGCAGATCAAGATGAGGTGCCAGCGAAAACGAGGTTTTTTTAGCGGGGGGGGGGCAATTATAGTAAGATCTGTTATTTGCTTATTGATCTCAAGCCCCCCCACCCCAAAAATGTATTTTCTACAGTTTAAGTTTTTATCTTCAGTACATTTTATTTTATTGCTACGGCTCGTGGCTGATGCAAATAAAGATTCTTCCGATTCTGATTTGACAACTTTAGGGAGTGATCTCCTTAAAATAAAATAAAATAAAAAACTTTAGCTGCCTCCCAAATCCTGGCAACACCCATGAGAGGAAGGGGCATTCAATTTTATATTCTATACTCTGCACGTAATCTCTGAATGTCAGGCAGGATGGCTCTCTCCCCTCCCTCCCACACCTCCTTCATAGAATCATAGAATTGTAGAGTTGGAAGGGACCCCAGGGGTCATCTAGCCCAACCCCCTGCAGTGCAGGAATCTCAGCTAAAGCATCCATGACAGATGGCCATCCAACCTGGGCTTAAAAACCTCCAAGGAAGGAGAGTCCACCACCTCCCGAGGGAGTCCGTTCCGCTGTTGAACAGCTCTTGCTGCCAGAAAGCTCTTCCTGATGTTTCGCCCGAATCTCCATTATTGTAACTTGAAGCCATGGGTTCGAGTCCTACCACCCAGAGCAGGAGAAAGCAAGCTTGCTCCATCTTCTGTGTGACAGCCCTGAGATATTTGAAGATGATAAATGGCATTTCCAGTCTCCCCCCCTTTCTGCACCTCCCCACCTTGCAGTTTTAAGGGAAGCAGCTGCAGTAAGTAACAATTCGCCAAGGGAGAGTGTCCAGCAAGGGTGTCAACTTTTATAAAACGGGGGGGGGGAGGTAAGCCCTGTTCCGCAAAATTGATCTCACAAGAGACGACACACATACGCCATATGAATGGCAATGTCAATCAACTTGGGGGGGGGGCTGAAATATTTTATTGTGGGGAGTCTGAAGGGCCTCGGCGCCTAGGAGTTGGCTCCTATGAAATGCAGCGGGGCAGATTGCCAAGGTGGAGGCCCCGAGGTTTGTGTGGGAAGAATGTTGTTGGGTTGAGGTGTGATTCCATGTGAAAGAGGGGAGGGGAGAACGGTCAACTGCAATCTTTTAGCCAGCTTCCTTATTAGTGTCTCAAGGAGGTGCACAATAACAATAGCAAAAGGGGAGGTAATTTTGAAACGTTGAAAGATGCGCAGGAAAAAGCCGGCCATTCCTTTCAAAAGAAGCTAAAACTGTTTCAGAGATAAAAAATTCCTTCCAGTAGCACCTTAGAGACCAACTAAGTTTGTTCTTGGTATGAGCTTTCGTGTGCATGCACACTTCTTCAGATACACTGAGGTATCTGAAGAAGTGTGCATGCACAGGAAAGCATGCACACTGAACTATCTGAAGAAGTGTGCATGCACACGAAAGCATGCACACTGAAGTATCTGAAGAAGTGTGTATGCACACGAAAGCTCATACCAAGAACAAACTTAGTTGGTCTCTAAGGTGCTACTGGAAGGAATTTTATTATTTTTTATTTTGTTTTGACTATGGCAGACCAACGCGGCTGCCTACCTGTAACTGGTTCAAAGAGACATGGAAAAGGCAGGTCGGAACGAAGGTGTCCTCGGTTGTTTGTGGAAAGTGCAGATAATGGGTGCTTCCTGTATCTGGACAGGAATGCTGTTCCACAGAGCAGGGACAGCCCTGCTCTGTGTTACTGTGCAGATCTGAGATCTCTGGAACTTGCAGGAGAAATTCAAGGATCTTCTTTGGCAATCACCCATAGCCGAGTAACATTGTCTTCTATGAACATGGTTTTAACAGTGAGTCCATCCGTAAGTGGCTGTGGAGGCCAATTCTGGATCCACACGCCCTTCCACAGTGGGGGCATAGGTTTCCGGGCAGGAGTTGATCATGGTGTGGATTTGCCAAGCGTGCCTTCCTCCTAGCACGTTTCTCCCTTGCGTCCTGAGTTCGAGTGTCTTCAAAGCCCATGACACCTTTGGCAAAGACTGTTCTCCAATTGGAGTGCTTGCAGGCCAGTGTTTCCCAGTTGTCGGTGTTTATACTACATTTTTTTTTAGATTTGCCTTGAGACAGTCTTTAAACCTCTTTTGTTGGCCACCGGCATTATGCTTTCCATTTTTAAGTTTGGAATAGAGTGGTTGCTTTGGAAGATGATCATCAGGCATCCGCACAACATGACCAGCCCAACGAAGTTGATGTTGAAGAATCATCGCTTCGACACGGGTGATCTTTGCTTCTTCCAGTACACTGGCATTAGTTCACCTGTCTTCCCAAGTGATATTATCTGTGACAGCCAACGCCTTGACCCAGCAGCGGATGGGTAGCCACTGCAAACGCCGCAAGCAAGGTGTTTGCATGTTGGCCGTGGTTTGCCTCCCCCCCCCCATGAGGAGCCTGGCCATTTTGTTCTGCACCAGCTGCAACCTCCGGACCAACCCCCAAGGGTAGCCCCACAAAGAGCACATTGTAGTAATCCAGCTGTGGGGGTGCTGATGCACAGACAACTGTGGTCAAGGTACCCTGATCCAGCAATGTCTGTAGCTGTCTTAAAAGGCATCCTTAACTGCTGATGGCACCTTTACCAGCTGCAAGCAATGCAGACTGATCCATTTGATCAACGCCCTACTTCTCTAGCCTCTTCCTAGTTGCTTCTTGGTTATTTTCCTACCTCCCTATTTTGGAATAGCTGATTTACTTTTTGATGGACTTTTTGGCTCTACGGTTGCCATATGGTACAATGCTCCGTTCTATGTTCCCTAGAATTCACATTGTTAGCTCTTTAACACTGCGTGCCTCTATTGGCCCTTGAGGTTTATTTACCCCCAGGTATTCTAGCTGTAGGGACACGGGTGGTCTAAACCACAGAGCCTAGGGCTTGCCAATCAGAAGGTCGGCGGTTCGAATCCCCGCAACAGGGTGAGCTCCCGTTGCTCGGTCCCTGCTCCTGCCAACCTAGCAGTTCAAAAGCACATCAAAGTGCAAGTAGATAAATAGGTACCACTCCGGCGGGAAGGTAAACGGTGTTTCCGTGAGCTGCTCTGGTTCGCCAGAAGCGGCTTAGTCATGCTGGCCACATGACCCGGAAGCTGTCTGCGGACAAACGCCAGCTCCCTCGGCCTATAGAGCGAGATGAGCACCACAACCTGAGTCGTCCGCGACTGGACCTAATGGTCAGGGGTCCCTTTCCCTTTACCTTAGACATACGTAGGTAGAAAGTTAGATAGATACACACACAAAAGAAGCGGCTTAGTCATGCTGGCCACATGACCCAGAAGCTGTATGCCGGCTCCCTCGGTCTATAGAGCGAGATGAACGCCACAACCCCAGAGTCGTCCATGACTGGACCTAATGGTCAGGGGTCCCTTTACCTTTACCTTTATTCTAGCTTTGCGTTCCAACAAAGGGTTTGTGTGGTGCTTTCCTCCCTTGTTACTACAGCTGCTTAAAACAAAGACAAAACAAAAAGCAGAAAGTTAACCATTCATGGAGGGGGGTCTGTATGAGTGGAATGGAGCTTCCACCTGCTGGTGCAGTCTACCCCGGAAAACTGGGTACTGGTGGGCAAACAGAGGAGCGCTGTTTCCTTTGTGCCCTTCTTGGCTGTCAGGCTTCTTGGAGGAGTCAGGTTTGCCGCTATGGAAGAAAAGCAAACTTGAACTTTTGGCCCGACCCTGTAAGGTGAAGCCAGAGACTGTAAGCATTTGAAACGCTAACCCATAAATGCAACGATGGCCACAGATGCAGCGACCAAAATGCTGCTATGGAAACCACAAGGTTTCTGCGGAGATCTGGAGATCTGCAAGGATTGGGTGTAAACTAAGCATGCTTGCAAGCTTATTTTCTCTTGCTCTGGGGGTCAGGACCCGAACCGATGCATTCAAGTTACAAAAAAAGACTCCGACTAAACATAGAATCATAGAATTGTAGAGTTGGAAGGGACCCCGAGGATCATCTAGCCCAGTGTTTTTCAACCACTGTTCCGTGGCACACTAGTGTGCCGCGAGATGTTGCCTGGTGTGCCGTGGGAAAAATTGAAAAAATACTTTATATATAGTCAATATAGGCACAGAGTTAATTTTTTTAACATTTTCTAATGGTGGTGTGCCTCGTGATTTTTTTCATTAAACAAGTGTGCCTTTGCACAAAAAAGGTTGAAAAACACTGATCTAGCCCAACCCCTGGCAAGGCAGAAAAATGCAGCTGTCCCATACAGGGCTCAAACCAGCAACCTTGGCGCTGTCAGCACCATGCTTTAACCAGATGAGCTAACCAGCCTGATATCAGGAAGAACTTTCTGGCCTTAAGAGTTGTTTGACGGTGAAATGGACTCCCTAAGGAAATGGTGGAATCTTCTTCATTGGAGGTGTTTAAGCTGATTATTACTATTATTGCTTTTCAGGTTTATACATTTCACTATTTTTACAATCATTTTAACGTTTCAAAACTTGACTTCCTTCCCCCTCTTTCTGCAGTTCCTTAAATTTATTTCTAATATCTTCTGCGTATCCAAATTGACTTGCTCATTTATTCATCTCCTTTAAGTATATACTCTTACGAAACTGCAGGTTATTGCAATAATCCTGCCGATGTTCTTATCTGTTTGCAATTTATCTGTAAATATTCAATAAACCATTTCCATTATTTTATTTTAAAAAGTTCGTTATCTTGTTTTCTTATTCTTCCGGCGAGTTTCGCCATTTCTGCATATTCCATTATTTTTTGTGTATAAGCTGAGTTTTGATGGTCATGGATAGAATCCTAGAGTTGGAAGAGACCACAAGGGCCATCCAGCATTCCTGACAGATGGCTGTCAATCCTCCGCTTCAAGACCTCCAAAGAAGGAGAGGTCAAAGAAGGATGCTTTAGTTGTTGTTGTTGTTCAGTCGTTCAGTCGTGTCCGACTCTTCGTGACCCCATGGACCAGAGCACGCCAGGCACGCCTATCCTTCACTGCTTCTCGTAGTTTGGCCAAACTCATGTTAGTAGCTTCGAGAACACTGTCCCACCATCTCGTCCTCTGTTGTCCCCTTCTCCTTGTGCCCTCCATCTTTCCCAACATCAGGGTCTTTTCTAGGGAGTCTTCTCTTCTCATGAGGTGGCCAAAGTACTGGAGCCTCAACTTCAGGATCTGTCCTTCCAGTGAGCACTCAGGACTGATTTCTTTGAGAATGGATAGGTTTGATCTTCTTGCAGTCCATGGGGCTCTCAAGAGTCTCCTCCAGCACCATAATTCAAAAGCATTAATTCTTCGGCGATCAGCCTTCTTGATGGTCCGTACATGTGCCTATTCCGTGCATGTGCCTATTGTACCATAAAAGCACCTTCCATGTAGTGGAGCAATATCTCGAATTCTTTCTAGCACCAAAATCGCTCATCAAAGGGCTTTGCACATTGGCAATCTTTACTTATTTACTTGGCTTGTGTGCTGTTGGCTTTCTGCTAAGGCTCTCAAGGCCATTCGCCGCTTCGCCATTGAATAGGAAGGACCCCAAAGGGACCGAGAGCAAACAGGGAAAATTATGCAAACAGTTCCCAGCGTTCTTTGGCCCCTTTTGCCGGAAAGGCTGTGTCGCAGGTGCTCGCTGCCGATCCGAAATTCTCTGGAATGCAACCTGGCCTGCTGTGGGCCTTCTTTGTCATGGTGTCTCCTTGTCTGATGGGTTTCCTCCAGAGAAAAGCTGCGCTGCCCCATCCCTGCCACTCTCCTGGGATATTTAAGAGTCTGGTGACATCTGTTTCAGTGTATCTGAAGAAGTGTGCATGCACACGAAAGCTCATACCAAGAACAAACTTAGTTGGTCTCTAAGGTGCTACTGGGAGGAATTTTTTTATTTTTTATTTGTTTTGACTTTCCCAGGAGCAAGTCTTGTTAAAGACCTGGCTTCTTATAAAACTTGCCCCGTTCTTGCTGTTGCAACCTGATGCCTCTCCCTCTTAACTGAATTCAAGAATTCCCAGAAAAGTGTACAGAAATCACAGCCCAGGGAAAACTAAAGACCGACCTTTCTTGAAATGCTTCTTTTACCTGTTAAAGTATTGGCTCAGAAAGCATGTATGTACATTAAAAGCATGGTCTGTGAGCCTGTGTGGAAAACAATAATACATTGGTGCCTTGGTTCTCAAACGCCTTGGTACTCAAACAACTTGAAGCCCAAACACTGCAAACCCGGAAGTAAGTGTTCTGGTTTGCGAACTTTTTTTGGAAGCCAAACGTGCTCTGTTTTGAGTGTTATGCTTCCGATTTGAGTGCCACACTTCCGTTTTGAGTGTTACGCTGGGGTCTGTCTGTTTTTGCTATTTATTTTTGTGTTTTTGTGGCTCATTTTCGTTTTGTTTTTGTGACTGTGTGGAATCCAGTTCAGCTACTGATTGATTGTGTGACTGCAGTACATTGTTTCTTGCTTTCATTTTATGGATCAGTGGTCTCGTTAGATAGTAAATTCATGTTAAATTGCTGTTTTAGGGGTTGTTTTTAAAAGTCTGGAACGGATTAATCCGTTTTGCATTACTTTCTATGGGGAAGCGTGCCTTGGTTTTGGAACGCTTTGGTTTTGGAACTGACTTCCGGAATGGATTAAGTTTGAGAACCAAGGAACCACTGTTTTGAAATCTGTCTATTTGCATTCCACTTATTATTATTATTATTATTATCATCATTGCTTTTCAGGTTTATACTTTTCACTGTTTTTACAATCATTTTTTTTAAATTCTAGACTCAATTTATTGAAGATAAAAACTAAAAGTCCAAGTGTCTGCTTACAAAATTTGGTTTTTTCATTAACCCAACATAAGTAAACTATCACATATGCATTGGAAAGCAAAACTAACCTATTGAAGTGAATTGCCAGACATGTATCAAAATGTCCATTTTAACGTTTCAAAACTTGACTTCCTTCCCCCTCTTTCTGCAATTCCTTAAATTTATTTCTAATATCTTCTACGTATCCAAATTAACTTATGTTGCTCATTTATTCATCTACTTTAAGCATATACTCTTATGAAACTGCAGGTTCTTACAATAATCCTTTTTATTCTTGCAGGGTTTTTTTTTTTAATGGTCAGCCTAATTGTGGGAGGTTCCATAACTTCACATTTAGAAGATGCTTGCATTCCTTGAACAGATATCTGTAGTTCCTTCAGGGATTTTTAAAAAAAGTTAACAGCGCTTCTTAAGTATAGGAACAAACCTTGTGAGATTGGTCAATAATACCTCCAGATAACAGATTAAGGTGTGTGTTTAGGGTGTGTGTAAAGAGTGGTTTGGGGTTTGCCTCGATTCAGAATGGAAAGGCCAGACCCCCCAAAGTCACTATGAGTTCTAGAAGGTGTGCAAAACACGATTTGAGGTTTTTTTAAAAATGAATTGAATATTTAATCCTCAAAGTTTTGGGCTTTAGCCTCCCAGCTCAATGCCACCTGGTGTGTTGACGGCAGAGCTGAGATCTCACATCTCATCTTGGCCTGCGTAAACTCCGTCCGTTTTAAAGAGCACAACTTCCTCCAATGAATCATGGGAACTGTAGTTTATCCTGGCGCAGAGATAAACTTCCCAGCACCCGTAACACAGGACAGCTCCCAGGATTACTATTCTTTGGCTTTCATGTATTTTTATTTTGTCCTTACCAAGTTGACACGTTTCAATAATTTTACACAATCATTTTGACATTTCAAAACTTGACTTCCTTCGCCACGTTCCTTTCTGCTTGGCATCCCTCTGCGATGGCGTGTCGTTCAAGCGGGACCCAGGATCTTGGAGACGGGGGACCCGTGGGGCCCTCCAGAGGTCACCGGACTCCAACACCCACCCGTCCCGTTGGCCATCACTGAGATAACGGTGGGAGTTGTATTCCAGGAGCATCTGGGCTGCTGTTTCGCCACCTGTGCGATATTGTTAGATGTTTTATTGTGTTTTTGATATCATGTTGGGAGCTGCCCAGAGTGGCTGGGGAAACCCAGCCATATGGGCGGGGTATAAATAATAATATATTATTATTATTATTATTATTATTATTATTATTATTATTATTATGTTCCAAATGCACACTTGGCAGGCTGGCACAAAATAGGCAAAGATCCGTTAGAAGGGCAAAAATCCTTGGAAGATGTAGATGTTTCAAAACGTGTTTGTTAGGTTTCTTTTACTGTTGTGTTGTTTCTCAGTTTCACGCAACAGGCCCGCAACATACACATTGTGTTCTACGGGTCGTACCGAAAGACAAAACCACGTATAGTTGGCTTCAGTGGTGGGTGGGATTGCCCTGGGCATTTTTTCCTGCAACTCCACCCCATTTCTGCCCCCCTTTTAAAAATTTTACATGCTTTTGGCACAGGTATATAGCTGTACTGTGTTTATAATTTGTAAACCGCTTAGGTACAGGCAACCCTTAGATGAACCTTAGGGTCCCTTCAGACTCTAAAAGGTAAAGGGACCCCTGACCATCAGGTCCAGTCGTGTCCAACTCTGGGGTTGCGGCGCTCATCTCGCTTTATAGGCCAAGGGAGCCGGCGTTTGTCCGCAGACAGCTTCCGGGTCATGTGGCCAGCATGACAAAGCCACTTCTGGCGAACCAGAGCAGCACACGGAAATGCCATTTACCTTCCCGCCAGAACGGTACCTATTTATCTACTTGCACTTTGACGTGCTTTCGAACTGCTAGGTGGGCAGGAGCTGGGAGCGAGCAACGGGAGCTCACCCCGTGGCAGGGATTTGAACCGCCAACCTTCTGATCAGCAAGCCCTAGACTCTGTGGTTTAACCCACAGCGCCACCTGGGTCCCACAGCTTCAGACTCTACAATTCTATTAAAAAGCTCTTTTTTAAATAAGTGACATCTGTCTTCATCCTCAGATTCATTTTTTGGAAATAACCCGGAAAAGCTTCTTCTCTCCTAGACTGACCCTGAACTGCTTTCCCTGGTAGCTCAGTTGGTTAGAGCCTGGTGCTGATAATGTCGTGGGTTCGATTCCCATATGGGTCACCTACATATTCTTGCATTGCGGGGGGTTGGACTAGATAACTCATGGGGTCTCTTCCAACTCTACGATTCTATGAACCCCTGACTTGCACAGGGGTTGTGTTCCAGGTCATCATGCACGATGGCAGAGTGTGAATACTCCACCCACCCCCTTTCCACCCCATCATCCATGACAATTGCACACCCTGGCTGGAGCTGATGGGAGTTGGAGCCCAGCAACATGTAGCTTCCCTATCCCTGCTGCTTCTTCTTTGGCAATCCCTCATCGCCGAGTGAGATTGTCTTCCATAAACACGGTCTTAACAGTGAGTCCGTAAGTGACTGTGGAGGCCAAGTCTGGATCCACATGTCTTTCCACAGTGGGGACATAGGTTTCCGGGTGGGAGTTGATCACGGTGTGGATTTGCCAAGCGTGCCTTCCTCTTAGCACGTTTCTCCCTTGCGTCCTGAGTTTGAGCGTCTTCAAAGCCCATGACACCTTTGGTAAAGGCTGTTCTCCAATAGCTACACAACACGTCTTTCGGTCTTGAAAGGCCTACATTGGCTCCCAGTACATTTCCGAGCACAATTCAAAGAGTTGGTGCTGACCTGTAAAGCCCTAAATGGCTTCAGCCCAGTAGACCTGAAGGAGCGTCTCCACCCCCATTGTTCAGCCTGGACACTGAGGTCCAGCTCTGAGCATATTCTGGCGGTTCCCTCCCTGCAAGAAGTGAGGTTACAGGGAACCAGGCAGAGGGCCTTCTCGGTGGTGGCACCTGCCCTGTGGAATGTTCTCCCATCAGATAAACAACTACTCAGATAAACTTCCTGCGTTTCTTTCTTTCTAAAAGTTTTTATTTATACTTTTCAGGTTTATACATTTCATTAGCTTTACAATCAATTTAACATTTCAAAGTCTGACTTCCTTTGCAGTCTTCCTGCAGTTCCTTAAACTTATTTTTTAATATCTTCTGCATATCCAAATTAACTTACTCTGCTCATTTGTTCATCTACTTTAAGCATATACTCTTAGGAAACTGCAGGTTCTTACAATAACCCTGCCAATGTTTTTATCTGTTTGCAATTTGTCTGCAAGTATTCAATAAACCATTTCCGTTCTTTTATAAAAAGGATGTTATTTTGATTTCTTATTCTTCCGGTGAGTTTTGCCATTTCTGCATATTCCATGTGTTTTTGTATCCATTCTTCCTTTACTGGGACTTCTGCTTCTTTCCACTTTTGGGCGAGTAACATTCTTGCTGCTGTAGTAGCATAAATAAATAGATTTCTATACAATTTAGGTAGTTCTGTCCCTAAAATTCCCAAAAGAAAAGCTTCTGGGTTGTGTGTGTGTGTTTTACAAAAGTTATTTTGAACATCCTTTTCGATTCATTATACAGGTGAAACTCAAAAAATTAGAATGTCGTGGAAAAGTCCATTTATGTAAGCAATTGTTTTCATTAGCTACTGGAGTTTAATAAATGAGATTGACTCATGACATGCAAAGTGAGATATGTCAAGCCATTGCTTGTTATAATTGTGAAGATTATGGCGTACAGCTGATGAAAACCCCAAAGTTGAAATTGTTAATTTGGGGTTCTCGTTAGCTGTACGCCATAATCGTATTTGCATCCAGCTCCTTCCTCTTGAAGGACGCGGGTGGTGCTGTGGGTTAAACCACAGAGCCTAGGGCTTGCCAATCAGAAGGTTGGCGGTTCGAATCCCCTTGATGGGGTGAGCTCCTGTTGCTCGGTCCCTGCTTCTGCCAACCTAGCAGTTCGAAAGCATGCCAAAAAGTGCAAGTAGATAAATAGGTACCACTCTGGCGGGAAGGTAAACGCCGTTTCCGTGCACTGCTCTGGTTCGCCAGAGGCGGCTTAGTCATGCTGGCCACATGACCCGGAAGCTGTACGCCAGCTCCCTCGGCCAGTAAAGCGAGATGAGCACCGCAACCCCAGAGTCGTCCACGACTGGACCTAGCGGTCAGGGGTCCCTCTACCTTTATACGTTGAAAAGTACGGTAATTTGCATATGCAGAAGATATTAAAAATGAATTTAAGGGAATGCCGAAAGAGGGGGAAGGAAGTCAAGTTTCAAAATATCAAAATGAGTGTAAAATCAGTGGAATGTTTATATCTGGAAAGCATAAATGATTTTTTATATATATAAAAAATAGTGATTCTGAGAGAACGCCTCTGCACGCTGCCTAAGCTGGTGTACCGAATCAGCTATGTAATTTGAAAGCTTTTCTTTTTTAAAAAAAAATTCTTTATTGTTTTTGCATCATAAAATCAAAACAAAAGGAAAAACAAAAAATAAATACACTTTTGTCATTTTACATGGTTTACAATATATCTTAAACTCCGCCAAGTTTTTTACTTCCCTCCATCTCTACATTAGTTTTCCAAGATACATCATTCATCCGCTTTTTCTCATTTTTACCTATTTAAACCCATCATAATATTTCCTCTGAATTTTTCCTTTTTCTTCTGTTGTTTTGCAAGAGTTTCGTCACGCCTGTAAGTGAATTACACATTTCTGCTGTCTTTTAAATATTCTAAGAATTTACTCCAGTCCAAATCTATCTGCTGATCTCTCAGAATTGGAAAACACTAGCTCAGAATTGGAAAACACCAAATTTACCAACGGTAGGAGAGTGGAGAAGGAAGCTCTTGGAATATTTAGAAATGGCTAGATTAACAAGCAGAATAAGAAATCAGAGAGATCAACTTGAAAGCTTTTCTTGGCCTGGTGCCACAGCTCCTCGAGGAGCCGGGAACAAGCAGACCTCTGTTAGCTGCTTCTTGCTCTTTCCGCCGCTGCGCACGGCTGACTGGGAGAAACCAGCCGAGTGAGCTGGACTTCGCCGTTGTTAAATGTGACCTTCAGCACCTAGCACCCGGGGAAGGAAATCGGCAAGAAAATGATTGATATTGTTATCTCTCTCTCCCCCCCCCTTCCCACTCCAAACAGGAACATCTTAAAGATTAAGTTTTAAAAATAGGTCTTTATCCAGGGCAGGGTGATTTAATGGCTAAGACTTCCTTTCACCTCTGGACTGCGTGTGAAAACGGTGTCTCCTTTCTCGAGTGGATGGAGATTGCTCGAGAGCCCTCTCTTCAGGGTACTTAGAAGTCTAGTTTGGCACTGAGCCGTATACTGATTAATTATTGTTCATATTAATAATAAGTCATGTTGGCTACTAAACCAGGTGACTTTTACACAAATGCGCACCGGTGCAAGTTACCCTGCTTTACTCAGAAGTAAGTCCTGCTGCATAAAATGGGGATTACTCTGCAGTAGAGTGGCCGGGGCAAAACTGTCAGATGGGCGAGGTACAAAATAATAATAATAATAATAATAATAATAATAATAATAATAATAATAATAATGTTTTAGGGGTCACATTGACCAGGGATTTGGCATCTTTCTGCAGGGCCTGCAAGACGGAGCTGTTCCACCTGGCCTTTGGGTTGGTTTCTGTCTGATACTTATGCTTCATTCTTTTATTTTGAAAATGAGACTGCAGTTTTAATTTTGAATTTTTAAATTTGTATTTTAATCTATATTTTAAATTGATTGTTTTTTATGTTTTTGCTGTGATTTTAATTAGTGTTAGCCGCCCTGAGCCCGTTTTTTGGCTGGGAAGGGCGGGGTATAAATAAAAAATTATTATTATTATTATTATTATTATTATTATTATTAATTTATGTGCATCTCTTTTGCACCTGACTTCAGTTTATGGATCTAGGAGTTGCATTTTTTTATTTACAAAATCCTGCAACCCGGAAGGTCTGCCCTCCCCTGTAGTAACAGACATAAGGCAACACAAGACCAGTACGCTAATGGAGAATTGCACCATAACCGCAACTAGCTCTTTATTCCAGCTGGGTAATTCTTTATCCCGATATTAAACCTTTGGCTTATGAGGGGGGAGCTAAGCCACTTACAGACTCACTTGTGCACTGAAAAGCATGGAAATTGCAAGCTAAGGGACCTGGGCTTAACCCCTGTGCCTCGTAAGCACATTTTTACAATCGCACAGATTGTGCTAACATGACTCGGGGAACCTCCAGGTGCCCCTTTTATTCGTGCATTTGTGATTTGCGTTCATGACGATCTCACTTTCAGTACTTCGCCTTTTGCACCTGCAAAGGTTTTGGGGCAGATGTACCACTTTGTTTTTGATCTGTGCTTGTCACATAGTTTCCTGCTGAAATCCTTCAACTTTTTATAGCATAAACCAGGGGTCAGCAACCTTTTTCAGCCGTGGGCCGGTCAACCGTCCCTCAGACCATGTGGTGGGCCGGACTATATTTTGAAGGGGGGGGGGAAATGAACGAATTCCTATGCCCCACAAATAACCCAGAGATGCATTTTAAATAACAGCACACATTCTGCTCATGTAAAAACACCAGGCTGGCCCCACAAATAACCCAGAGATGCATTTTAAATAAAAGCACATTCTGCTCATGTAAAAACGCCAGGCAGGCCTCCCAAATAACCCAGAGATGCACCTTCAATAAAAGCACACATTCTACTCATGTAAAAATACCAGGCAGGCCCCACAAATAACCCAGAGATGCATCTTCAATAAAAGCACACATTCTGCTCTTGTAAAAATACCAGGCAGGCCCCACAAATAACCCAGAGATGCATTTTAAATAACAGCACACATTCTGCTCATGTAAAAACACGCTGATTCCCGGACTGTCCGCGGGGCCGGATTGAGAAGGTGATTGGGCCACATCCGGCCCATGGGCCTTGGGTTGCCTACCCCTGGCATAAACGTTCCAGGGTGGTTTTTGTTCTGCCACGGGGCAAGAGTGACACCTCCAGGTGGCCAATGGGGGGGAGGGACGTGGCCAGTTGAAAAAATGAGAAATGGAGAGAAACGGGGACACTCCCCCATCCCTACGTAGGATGGAATGTCCCACCCTACAAAAATTCCCCTGCAAATTAGAAAGAGGTTGCAAAGAGAAGCAACATTGGCTCCCAGTATGTTTCCGAGCACAATTCAAAGTGTTGGTGCTGACCTTGAAAGCCCTAAACCACCTCGGCCCAGCATACCTGAAGGAGCGTCTCCACTCCCATTGTTCAGCCCAGACACTGAGGTCCAGCTCCGAGGGCCTTCTGGCGGTTCCCTCCCTGCAAGAAGTGAGGTTACCGGGAACCAGGCAGGGGGCCTTCTCGGTGGTGGCGCCCGCCCTCCCATCAGATGTCAAGGAAATAAACAACTACCTGAGTTTTAGAAGACATCTGAAGGCAGCCCTGTTTGGGGAAGTTTTTAATGTTTGATGTTGTCAGGGAATTGTCCCCACTGCAGCGGAAGGTGGTGGAAGGGCTCTCCGGAGGCTACAGAGAGCCCCAGTCCCACCTTGCCAGCAGCTCCTCCTCTGGTAGTGAAAGGAGCGGCGAGATGTCCAGCGAGGAGGGGGAGAGTTCACAGGGGAAAGGGAGTAGAGGCTCTGGGGATGCAAGAGAGACCCAGCACTCCCCCAGTCCCGAGGGCGATACAGGGGGAACGCAATTTCCGTCGCCCCAAAGACGTGGGGCGAAAAGGAAAGATGGGAAGCGGGGTTTTCGTATACCGAAACTCTTTGGTTGGGGTCAGAACCGGAAGGGGCCATTCCCGGATTCTGACACCGCTTGATACAGACATGAACTTTTTAGCTCTGCACTGTACATAGTTTGCACAATAAAAACCTTTAAAGGAAACAGCGGAGTCCTGGCTGTTTACTCATGAGCAACTAACTGAGAACCTTACAGATGTCTACTGTGTTTTTAATCTGTTGGGAGCTGCCCAGAGTGGCTGGAAAAACCCAGCCACATGGGTGGGGTATAAATAATAAAATATTATTATTAACTGTATTTGAGGTATGTTGAGTCCAACAGTGAAGGCATTGTTGCTTGTGGCCATTGATAGCATATCCTCCAACATTTCTCCAGTGAAAACAGAGACTTCCTATTCCAATATCATCATCATCATCATTATCTTTATATGCTGCCCATTAACTTGGTTGTCCCAGCCACTCTGGGCAGCTTCCAACATATATAAAAACATAATAAAACATATAGTCTGGATGATATTTTAAGGTAGGAATTCGAATTAACAAGAGCAATAGTTTTATTGAGTCAAGGGGAAAAAATATTAGAAGTTAAGATTGGGATTATGGTGTTGAATGTGTTATAAATAAGTTAAAGAATATTAGAGGTTTATTTAAGGAATAAGAATATAAGAATAATGGTGAATGATCTGTGAAATTAGTTACAAAGTCACTAAAGTAAACTGGAATTGAAGGGGGGAACGGGGGAAGTCCCCCTAAGAATGATTTGAAGTAAGATTTTGATTAATAGAATGGTGTGATCCTGTGTTCCGGTGGGTTGTTAGGTATGTATTTGTTATTTTTGTTTATTTTCTTGTTTGTTTTTGTATCTTGTAGTTTGTTTGTAGTTGTTTTTGGTTTGTCTGATTTGTGTGGAAATATCAATAAATTTCCTTAAAAAAAAAATATTATTATTAACTGGCTCCCAGACGTATTAGCTTTGTGCATGCAAGGGAGGCTCCACACCGCCCCCTCCAACCACAAGAGATCCAGAGTGGTACCAGCCCAGGCATAGGGCTTACAGCTACCTTGAGAACTGGTGTTGGTGTTTGAAGTGATGAAAGTGTCTTGCAAGTGTTCGAGGCTGGAGGAAGCCTTTGGATCTGGGTTGGGGGCCATCCCAGGGCACGGTGCACCACCCTTTGCAGATCCTGCCGCCTGACCTGTCTGCGAAGAGGCGTGGAAGGATGGGGGAAGTTACAAAACTTGCCACAAAAATAAATATTGGCTCTCCAGTCAAGAGTGTTTACAGGTCGTAAATGGCCCAAGCCGAAGAGATTGGCGTGTGCAAATAATGTGGCCGCAGTTGGATCGTTGGGAGTGCTGGAGAGTCAGTGGTCTTGGCCAGAGCAGGACAGGACAGGAGTCCAGAGCCTCACTCATCTAAGTGTCTAGAAGGAGTGTGTCTGAAATCCTTGGCAGCTTCTGCCAGTCATTGTGGACTAGGGGCCAAGAGATGGGTCCCACACCCACGGCGATGGTTTCTGCATGTGCTACAGAGGGAAGGGGGGGAGCGGGTGGGGCTCTTCCATCTGGGAAGGGAGCCCATCTAGGAGAAGGTAAACTCTGACCCTAAACCTCTGCTGCCTTGCGGGATAACTTTGGGAGAAGTAAAGGCCAAGGAGTAAAGCTGCACAAATCCAGAGCGGAGTCCCTAAGGCGGTTGGATGACGCCTTGTATGCCTCCTTCCGGCAACTCCAGCAGCCAAGCTGGTGCCAAATATCTTCCTCTGCTTTCCTTTGGACCACACCAGTGAAGCCAAGAGAATCATAGAGTTGGAAGGGACCCCAAGGATCGTCTAGAGATAGTGTGGTGTAGTGGTGAAGAGCGGTGGACTCGTAATCTGGTGAACCGGGTTCGCGTCTCCACTCCTCCACATGCAGCTGCTGGGTGACCTTGGGCTAGTCACACTTCTCTGAAGTCTCTCAGCCCCACTCACCTCACAGAGTGTTTGTTGTGGGGGAGGAAGGGAAAGGAGAATGTTAGCCGCTTTGAGACTCCTTCGGGTAGTGAGAAAGTGGGATATCAAATCCAAATTCCTCCTCCTCCTCCTCCTCCTCCTCCTCCTCCTCCTCCTCCTCCTCCTCCTCCTCTTCTTCTTCTTCTTCTTCTTCTCCAGGCATGTCAACAGGTAGATTGCGATCTACTGGTAGTTCACGGGGAAGTCCTAGGTAGATAACGGCATGAAGTTTAGTGATCGCCTTTGGCCAACCGCCCCCCTAAAAAAGCTCTCAACAACTCCTGGCAATGACAATGTGTGGATCACAGCCGGTCTTTTTATACTGTGAGTAGACCGCAGTCTCTTGGGAGTTGGGTGTGCCTGGACTCTAGTCCAACCCCTTGCAGTGCAGGAGTATGCAACTGTCCCATATGGGCATCGAACCTGCAACCTTGGCGTTATCAGCGCCACGCTCTAACCAGCTGAGCTGTCCGTGGTTATATTATGAAAGGGGGGTCTTGTCTTCTGGGCAGCCCAGGACCTCCAGAACCACTGCCCAGGCTTACGCAGCAATTTGACCTCACCCCCAGAAGCACACTCCATTGTCTCTCGAGACAGACAGATGACATTCCACGATGCTCACAGGCATTAATGCACTTCGATTTTTAAAAAAATTACACTTAGCTGTAGGGCCGGCCCCATATTTAATTTCCACGTTTCTGTGCTAGTCATCACAGGAATATCTGTGTACAAAAGCTGTGCCAGGGGCTGTTTCACCTTGATGTGCCCACATTTGTGCCTTTTCCAGTCTTTTAACCCCTTCCTTGGTGTGAAATGTGTTAGTTGCTAGGCATGCAGATAGGTTTGAGGCGACGGTAAGGCTTTGTGTCATAGCTGCTAATGTCTCAAAGGCCCCGATATCACCCTAAATCCAGGGGGAAGTAGTGTTATGTTTTTCTGAGGGACGGTTTTGGGGGAAAGCTCTCTCCTGGGTGAAAGGTTGTAGGACCCCCAGACAGCTTGGCATGCACAATGGCGGTCAGAAGCTCCAAAGCTCTTTTTGCCCAAATTCTTCCCACCTCCTTTTGCAGGTAACTCTTATTAAGCTGTCCAGGATCTCCATCCCTTCAGGCTACCTAGGTGTTCTCCACCTTTATGCTATATAGAACTGGAAAGTTGTTTTAAACGTCCACAGATCTCGTGTCTTTCCGCATGCCCTCTTCGTCCCAGCACAGATTTGGTGCTCTTGCGCCGTTTGCCGTTTGGCAGTTTTTCTCTGCATGAATTCTGCGCTTCGGAAGTTGATAACGCAGGGCTGGAAGTGTTGGCTTGGAAACGAAGCGCACTGCCTGCTTAATCTGTAGGGCACAAAAAGCACATTGTCGTGCCAAGCATATCTGGTATTTTATAGGCTAGAACTGAGTAACATAACTGGCCTTTGTGTCCAACAGGAGTGCTGCAGATCAGCAGGGTTAGTGCGTATATAATTTTAATTAAATTTTCTGTTTTACCATTTTGAATACTTGTTTAAACATCCTTAAAATATCAATGACTTCCCTTCTTCTCTTTCCATGGTTCATTTTGCACCATAAATCCCTGCATATTTTACATAAGCTAAACCATTCAGTATTCCATTGTTGTTGTTGTTGTTGTTCAGTCGTTCAGTCGTGTCCGACTCTTCGTGACCCCATGGACCAGAGCACGCCAGGCACGCCTATCCTCCACTGCCTCCCGCAGTTTGGCCAAACTCATGTTGGTAGCTTCGAAAACACTGTCCAACCATCTCATCCTCTGTCGTCCCCTTCTCCTTGTGCCCTCCATCTTTCCCAACATCAGGGTCTTTTCTAGGGAGTCTTCTCTTCTCATGAGGTGGCCAAAGTACTGGAGCCTCAACTTCAGGATCTGTCCTTCTAGTGAGCACTCAGGGCTGATTTCTTTGAGAATGGATAGGTTTGATCTTCTTGCAGTCCATGGGACTCTCAAGAGTCTCCTCCAGCACCATAATTCAAAAGCATCAATTCTTCGGCGATCAGCCTTCTTGATGGTCCAGCTCTCACTTCCGTACATTACTACTGGGAAAACCATAGCTTTAACTACACGGACCTTTGTCGGCAAGGTGATGTGTTTGCTTTTTAAGATGCTGTCTAGGTTTGTCATTGCTTTTCTCCCAAGAAGCAGGCGTCTTCTGATTTCGTGACTGCTGTCACCATCTGCAGTGATCCTGGAACCCAAGAAAGTGAAATCTCTCACTGCCTCCATTTCTTCCCCTTCTATTTGCCAGGAGGTGATGGGACCAGTGGACATGATCTTAGTTTTTTTGATGTTGAGCTGCAGACCATATTTTGCGCTCTCCTCTTTCACCCTCATTAAAAGGTTCTTTAATTCCTCCTCACTTTCTGCCATCAAGGTAGTATCATCAGCATATCTGAGGTTGTTGATATTTTTTCCAGCAATCTTAATTCCGGTTTGGGATTCATCCAGTCCAGCCTTAAGCATGATGAATTCTGCATATAAGTTAAATAAGCAGGGAGACAATATACAGCCTTGTCATACTCCTTTCCCAATTTTGAACCAATCAGTTGTTCCATATCCAGTTCTAACAATAGCTTCTTGTCCCACATAGAGATTTCTCAGGAGACAAATGAGGTGATCCGGCACTCCCATTTCTTTAAGAACTTGCCATAGTTTGCTGTGGTCAACACAGTCAAATGCTTTTGCGTAGTCAATGAAGCAGAAGTAGATGTTTTTCTGGAACTCTCTAGCTTTCTCCATAATCCAGCGCATGTTTGCAATTTGGTCTCTGGTTCCTCTGCCCCTTTGAAATCCAGCTTGCACTTCTGGGAGTTCTCGGTCCACATACTGCTTAAGCCTGCCTTGTAGAATTTTAAGCATAACCTTGCTAGCGTGTGAAATGAGTGCAATTGTGCGGTAGTTGGAGCATTCTTTGGCACTGCCCTTCTTTGGGATTGGGATGTAGACTGATCTTCTCCAATCCTCTGGCCACTGCTGAGTTTTCCAAACTTGTTTCCATTGTTACATCCATCAAAACTTATTTACACTGTTGAATTTATCTTAATGCTGCCAACGTTTTCAGCTGTACACAATTCCCCCCATTTATTCAAAAAATGTTTATATATATTTAAAGTAGATCAGGCTTCCTCAACCTCGGCCCTCCAGATGTTTTTGGCCTACAACTCCCATGATCCCTAGCTAGCAGGACCAGTGGTCAGGGATGATGGGAGTTGTAGTCTCCAAACATCTGGAGGGCCGAGGTTGAGGAAGCCTGGAGGAGATGAATAAATAAGTTAAGTTAATTTGGAATGTACAGAAAATATGAAAAATAAATTTAAGGGACCGCAGAAAGGGGGGGGGAGGAAGTCGAGTTTCGAAATGTTAAAGTGATTGTCAAATTATTGAAATGTATAAAATGTAAAAATCATAAATCATTTTATGGCCTACAAAGATGGTGTTCATTTGCGGGAGAAATAATGGCACATGCAGTTTTTGGCAGCCCGTTGTCATCTCTCTTACATTTGCCTGCTTGAAGTAGCTCAAAAGTAAAACCAAACAGCGATAGTTAGCCATTAAGAAGTTTGTTCTGGTACAACGATAAGAGTACTCACATCTTAATACTCTTAACTAATCTGGGTGCATTGTAAGGAAAAATTTCTATTGTAACCCGTATGTTTTCCTTCCTTTTTTCTGCCTCCTTGACGTTCCTGCGGCAAGGAATTTGTCACGGTCTTGAGAAATCCCAGAAATTGGAGAATGGGTTTTCTTGTGGCTGCCTTGCAACATCTGATGGCTTTTGTTCTGCCTTGGAACGGACTGTGCAGAAAGGCTGTCGCGGGGACTAATGGGGTCACAGTGGTGGGAAAGACGGTGAAAGCCACGAGATGGAATTGTGCAACGCGAATGTTCACGTTAAGGCCAGTCGGTGGGTCTTGCGGCTGTGAAAGTGAAATGCGAGTCTCCCCAAGAGACTTGAAGTCCTCTGACGTGCTTGATGGCCTTTTGGCCATTGCACTCGGGTCTGTTTATCAAAGCGCTAGGGACCTGCTTACGGAAATCTGGATTGCTCTCTTGTATTTTAACATGCGTGGCAGCTGGTTGAACGCCATCGTTTTTTGAAAAAAAAATATTGTAAGGTTCTCGGTTAGTTGCTCATGAGTAAGCAGCCAGAACTCTGCGGTTTCCTTAAAGGTTTTTACTGTGCAAACTATGTACAGTGCATGTCTGTATCAAGCGCTGTCAGAATCCGGGAATGACCCCTTCCGGTTCTGACCCCAACAAAAGAACTTACGGATACGAAAACGCACCGTTCGAAAGCACACCGGTGCAAGCAGATAAATAGGTACTATTGTGGCGGGAAGGTAAACGGCATTTCCGTGCACTCTGGTTTCCATCATGGTGTCCTCTTGCGCCAGAAGTGGTTTAGTCCTGCTGGCCACATGACCTGGAAAGCTGTCTAGTCTATGGACAGACACCGGCTCCCTCAGCCTGAAAGCGAGATGAGCGCCACAATCCCATAGTCGTCTTTGAGTGGACTTAACCATCCAGGGGTCCTTTAACTTTTACTGCAGCTACAGGGGGACTAGCCAAGGTTTTTTTTCGCCCGGATGAAGTCTCCAGAAGAGGGAGCACCATTTAGACTCCCAGCCTGTGTGGGTTTTGTGTGCCAAACTGGGCTTTTGCCCCAGGTGAAATAAAGCCTAGTTTCGCCCCTTCACAAAACATTCCATGCTCCCATCCTGCATTGTTGGATGAGCAGGGCCAATTTTTTCAAATGTGGGGACTGGGGAGGGTTGTTGACCCTAAGCTAAGCAAATTTCGAACGGACTTGCCATTCCGGGTGTACTTTCACTTCCGGCAATGGGGCATTCCTGGGGTCTGTATCGCTGCCGAAACCTGCTGGGTTAGAGGAGACAGAAGCTCGGAGTCCTCCTCCCAGCCTCCCTCCAAGTACCGTACTTTTAAGATGAGGGTTTTGTATTTAAGAAGTGTGTTAAAAATTCGGGGTCGTCTTATACATGGATAGTGCATGGGGGACGGGCAGACGTGTGACTGGTTGCTGCCACGAGCCGGAGATGGTCAGCGGCTATGGGTCGTGTTATTTGTGGCTGCGGCAAGGGCTGTTGTTGAATGGCTGTCGCTGCTGCAGTTGGGCGGGAGATTGACTGTCAGTCGGGTGAGCAAATTTTGGCAATCCTCCCCCCTAAACAATTCTGGATAATCTTCCCCCATTTTCTTAATTTGGAGTCCCCCAAAATCTTATACATGGGGGTGTGTATACACGGAAAAATATGGTACTCTTGACCAACTCTAAAATCTGTTGTTTACTTCTATATCACCAACACAAAATCTAAAGAAAGGGAGCTTACCATTTGTTTGCGCCCTGATGGCTGGATTCATGTAGCCCTAGTTACCCTACCTGACCTGGAATCCAGAATAATTGATCTTTATCAAGTCTGCAAATGGAAGGTGACAAGTTTTCTAAACAAAGGGATTCTCCGTTTCCAGCTTTGCGTTGTAATCCATCTGTTGTGGACTACCCTGCCCAGGTGGTCCCTGCTCCTGCCCACCTAGCACTTCGAAAGCACACCAGTGCAAGTAGATAAATAGGTACTGCTCCGGCGGGAAGGTAAACGGCGTTTCCGTGCGCTGCTCTGGTTCGCCAGAAGCGGCTTTGTCATGCTGGCCACATGACCTGGAAAAACTGTCTGTGGCCAAACGCCGGCTCCCTCGGCCAGTAACGCAAGATGACTGCCACAATCCCAGAGTCGGACACAACTGGACCTAATGGTTAGGGGTCACTGTACCTTTTTTATTGCATGTACAGTGCTACCGTAGTTTACGAACTTAATCCGTTCCGGAGGTCCATTCTTAAACCAAAGCTTGGTTCTTAAACCAAGGCGTGCTTTCCCATAGCAGCAGGGGACTCAATTTACAAACGGAACACACTCAACATGTTCCGCTTCCAAGTCAACGTTCACAAACCAAAACACCTACTTGCGGGTTTGAAGCATTCTTAATCCAAGTTGTTCATAAACGAAGCTGTTCTTAAACCAAGGTACCACTGTAATCATCACTTTTAACCAAAAATCTCAGAGCAGCTAACAAAGATTATAAAATATAAAAATGTCTTAAGATTCATAATGATATCCTCAAAGACCTAGACATTGCCAGTGTGAAATTATTATTTTTAATCTGTTTTAGTATGTTAACTTTTTGTGTGTTTAATTTTTCCTGATTTCCTTGTTTTATCTGTTTGTAAACCACTTTGAGGTGTGTGTGTGTGTGTGTGTGTACACACACACACACACACACACATATATATGTATACATATATATATTACAATGAAGCGGTGTATAAATTTTATGACAAATAAAAAATACAGTGGTACCTTGGTTTAAGAACAGCTAGTTTATGAACAACTTGGTAGGTATTTTGGTTTGTGAACTGATGTGATTAAACTTTTTTTTTTTTAACTTAGACTGAGTTTTAGCACACATGAAAAACTTTTTAAAAAATCCTTAATTCCTGAAGAATAGCCTTTGGACTATAATGTAACTTAAAGAGAAAATCTTTAGAAAGATTTTTTCCTCCAAAAGCATTTTATTTTAAAAATCCGATTTAATTTTTTTTAAAAAAAATCCGATTGAAATCAAAAAATTGATACATATATATTTTTTAAAAAATCATTGTGGTTTTTTTTTAAAATCCACCCTGCTTTCCTGTGATCCCATGTAAATCTGAGAGATGGTGACCAACTGAAGGTAATCCAGTGAGATTTAGGGCTGAGTGTGTTATGAACCCGAGTCTCCCTGCCCTTATTCTGACACTTTAACCAGGACATGACATTGATATCTAGATACCTATTATAGGTATCAAGGTATCTAAGTATCAAGACACACACCACAGCTCTGGACTGTAGCCGTTGAAGAATGCTGAATTCTGGAGTTTGTTTTGCACAAATGGGGTTCAATTATGTTCTTGGAGGACTGGTGGCACATTATTATTAATTTTGTATAATACCACCCCCTTCTTCCGGAGATCAAAAGCCCATCTGTGTGCTTGCTTCCTTGTTCCCTCTCCAGCTGCTTGACTTACCATATCACTAAACAAACCGATTAAAAATGAATGAAAAAGCCATTTAAGCTTCCAGTTCCGCTGACTTAAGGAGGCAAACCCAGTAAAAGCAGCTTTTGGAGAATTTACTACTATCGAGGGAAGAGGGAGCTGTGAAACATTACCAACCCCTCTTGCACAGGGGTTCTTACTGACTCAAATTCTCCCCAAAATTAATCTCCAGGTTCAAGCCAAAAGGGAGAGAAACCTCCTGTCATTTGACACCTGATGCATTTATTTATTTAACAGGATTTTTGTATCACTTAATTAAAACCTCTGAGTAACACTATAAAATGCACATTGAAATTAGAGATGAAGTTAGATTTTTTTTTTAAAAAAATTGCTTTTTAAGTTTTGAAAAATGTTAGGTTAACTTGTTTTTAACCTAACATACATATACATACACATATACATATACATATACAGTGGTGCCCCGCTAGACGAATGCCTCGCTAGATGAAAAACTCGCTAGACGAACGGCATTCGCTAGCGGAAGGCTGCCCCGCAAGACGAATTTTTTTTCGTCGCGAAAAGTAGCGGTTTGCATTGGTGCTTCACTAGACGAATAATTCGCTCTACGAAGACACTCGCAGAACGAATTATTTTCTTCTAGCGAGGCACCACTGTACATATAGTAAAGGTAAAGAGACCCCTGACCATTAGGTCCAGTCGCTGATGACTCTGGGGTTGTGGCGCTCATCTCGCGTTACTGGCCAAGGGAGCCGGCGTACAGCTTCCGGGTCATGTGGCCAGCATGACTAAGCCCCTTCTGGCGAACCAGAGCAGCGCATGGAAACGCCGTTTACCTTCCCGCCACAGCGGTACCTATTTATCTACTTGCACTGGTGTGCTTTCAAACTGCTAGGTGGGCAGGAGCCAGGGACCGAGCAACGGGAGCTCACCCCGTCGCGGGGATTCGAACCGCCAACCTTCTGATCGGCAAGCTCTAGGCTCAGTGCTTTAACCCACAGCGCCTCCCGTGTCCCTGTATACATACATATACATATATATAAATTTTTAAAAAATGCTTATTGTGAAATAAAACATCGAAATGCATTTTTTAATTTACACGTCTGGGTTACGTTTGTGAAAAGCAAGTCTCTCTCTCTCTCTCTCTCTCTCTCTCTCTCTCTCTCTCTCTCGCCTACCCCCCCAAACTGGTGATGAAAACAGTCATAATTAATTGCCTTTGCTGTACTGGATGTACAGCGACTGGCAGAGGCCGGGCTTTGCCTGAAAGTCCCTTGTCCCTGGCTTTGTGAATAGTTAAACCGAAAAAAAAAATTCTGGTCTTCAAGAGTCATCTTGGGATTTCCTGTCTCTCCGGGATCCGTCAATGTGTAACTTTCTCTGTGCCCATTTACAGGTGGGCGGAAGCCGCTTGCAAACAAGGAGCGTGGGTTGTTTTGGTTTGGTTTGGAGGGGGGCGTGTTAGCCGAATCCTCCCCTTTCCATAGTCCATCTGCCGAAAAGTTCAAGTGCCTGTGGAATCTTGCAACTGAAGGAAACAAAAAGTTGGCAGGGGGGATCTCATGGCTCAATCCCAGGCCTTCTGTTTTTGCTTATCGTGGGGACCAAGGCTATTTGAAAGGTCGTTGGCTTCTGGCGTTGCTGTTTTCTCCCAATAATTGGCATGCCCCCTGTCCGCATGGGCAAGGAATGCCACAGGGATGGAGTTGCGTCCTCGTGGCTCCTTTGCAAATTACTTATTTGCGGGGATTCCTGCACCACCACCCTCTCAGTCACATCTCGGTCTGCCGTACGACTTTCTCGCATGCAACCAAGCTTAGACATGGCAGCTTGTTCTTGTGTAAAGCTGGATTTTGTGGGAATGTTCAGGGAGGCAGGAGAGAATATATTGTTTTTTTTAATATCCTTCCTAACTTGCGCTTCCAAGTTCTATAACTTAGCAGAGTTTTAAATTCCCCTTTTGAACGCACAGCAGATAGCTGGTTGCAGGCTTGTTTAAGTCTCTTACTATTAGTTTCCTGGTAAGTTCCCCTATATGGGACGCGGGTGGCGCTGTGGGTTAAACCACAGAGCCTAGGCTTGTCGATCAGAAGGTTGGCGGTTCGAATCCCCGAGACGGGGTGAGCTCCTGTTGCTCGGTCCCTGCTCCTGCCAACCTAGCAGTTTGAAAGCATGTCAAAGTGCAAGTAGATAAATAGGTACTGCTCCGGCGGGAAGGTAAACGTCGTTTCCGTGTGCTGCTCTGGTTCACCAGAAGTGGCTTAGTCATGCTGGCCACATGACCCGGAAAAACTGTTTGCGGACAAACGCCAGCTCCCTCTAAAGCGAGATGAGCGCCACAACCCCAGTCATCCGCGACTGGACCTAATGGTCAGGGGTCCATTTACCTTTACCTTACAAATACATAAAGTATCATAGAATCATAGAGTTGGAAGAGACCACAAGGGCCATCCAGTCCAACCCCCTGCCAAGCAGGAAACACCATCAAAGCATTCCTGACAGATGGCTGTCAAGCCTCCGCTTCAAGACCTCCAAAGAAGGAGACTCCACCACACTCCTTGGCAGCAAATTCCACTGTCCAACAGCTCTTACTGTCAAGAAGTTCTTCCTAATGTTTAGGTGGAATCTTCTTTCTTGTAGTTTGAATCCATTGCCCCGTGCCCGCTACCTACATAGTATTAAAGCGACACCACCTTATAAAAATAACGAAATCGCCGCCGTTAAGAAATGACCAGATGTTAACCGAAAACAGATCATGAGTTTCATTGTTACACTGCTTACCATTAAATACCTGGGAGCAGGGTCTAGAGCAGGGTTTCCCAAACTTGGGTCTCCAGCTGTTTTTGGACTACAGTTCTCATCATCCCTGACTACTGGTCCTGCTAGCTAGGGATGATGGGATTTGTAGTCCGAAATGGAGCCGGAAACCCAAGTTTGGGAAACCTAGCTCTAGACCTAATCCTTTGACTAGGGGTAGGTAGTCAAAGTGGCACCCTCCAGTTGTTGTTGGACTACAATTCCTATCATTCCTGGTCAATGTCCAGGCTGCCTAAGGCTGATGGGAGTTGTAGTCCAACGACTTTGGCAGTGCACCTCATTGGCTACCCCTGGCCGAGTCCTTCTCTGGAGGTCATGGGGTGGTGGGTGGGGCTTGTGGGGTTAATGCCAGGATGTGTGGCAAGGTTCCCCTTTGACGCAGAGGACCAATGAGTAAATAGGACCATGGCTTACGTGTGTTGATTCCTACAATTAGAAAGCGACCGGAGTTTTGAGACCGTTCCATAATTTTCTGCTTTTTGTATCTGCCAAGGACCCGGTGACAGCCTTTCTCCTTTTCTCTCCCCCCCCTCCCTTTCTGTCTCCAGGCACGGGGTCCGGTATCCTCTCGGCGTTTCAGGATCTGTCCTGGCTGTCTAAGTCGAAAGTAGAGAAGCAGCTGCAGATCATCTCAGTGCTGCAATGGGTCCTGAGTTTCCTCATCATGGGTAAGACGAGTGCCTTTCTATTTTGAAGTCGGCGGTTGGTTGGTTGGTTGGTTGGTAGGTCTGTTTTTAAACCATGTCTGTGCATCTCCAGTCAAGGGGATTGTAGACTCATAGGACTGAAGAATTGGAAAGGGGACCCTGAGGGGGCTGGACTAGATGAACCTTGGGTTTCCTTCCAACTCTGCCATTCCATGATTCTACCTGTGTACAGAAGGCTAATACTCAAAAGCACCCTTCTCACTGCTCCATCTGACCAACCAAGAAGCCTTAGAAGAGTTGAAAGACACATTCTATTCAGGTAGAAGCACTCCAATAGAGAGCAAAGCAGGGTTGACCACAGGTGTGTCCTGGGAGGGACTCCGCAGGACCATGTTTGGCCCTTGGGGGTGAAGTTCGTGTTCTACGGGGTTTTTACAAAGCACATTTTGTTTTATGCTTATATTCCCCCAACCCCAATCAATTGAGAAATAGTGGCTTACTGGTCTGACTGCACTCGCTACCAAATAGTTTATGGGCCCGATTCAGAGTGCTGGTTTTGACCTATAAAGCCTTAAATGGCCCCCATATGAACCTACCCAGACCCTGAGATTATTTTCTGAGGCCCTTCTTCGTGTGCCATCTCCTCGAAAGGTCCGGAGGGTGGCAACACAAGAACGGGGCCTTCTCTGCAGTGGCTCCCTGTCTATGGAATGCTCTCCCCAGGGAAGTTCGCCTGGCATCTTCATTATACACCTTTAGTCGCCAGGCAAAACTGTTCCTTTTTGACCAGGCCTTTGGTAGATCTGATTGACATTCTATACACCCTTTTAAAATGTGCCTTTTTTGGGGTGTGTGTGTTAATTGAGTTATTGTTTTTTATTTTTATTTTATATATTGTGATCTTTTCTGTGAACTGCCTTGACACCTTTGGGTATGTTGTTGTTCAGTCGTTCAGTCATGTCCGATTCTTCATGACCCCATGGACCAGAGCACGCTAGGCACACCTGTCTTTCACTGCCTCCCGCAGTTTGGTCAGACTCATGTTGGTAGCTTCGAGAACGCTGTCCAGCCATCTCATCCTCTGCTGTCCCCTTCTCCTTGTGCCCTCCATCTTTCCCAGCATCAGGGTCTTTTCCAGGGAGTCTTCTCTTCTCACGAGGTGACCAAAGTATTGGAGCCTCAGCTTCAGGATCTGTCCTTCCAGTGAGCACTCAGGGCTGATTTCCTTCAGAATGGATAGGTTTGATCTTCTTGCAGTCCTTCAGGTATAGGGCGGTATATAAATTCTAATAATATAATACCTCTTGTAGAACTGGAGCTGGGGTGGGGGGTGAGTTCTGCATTGGTTCGAACCAAGCAGCCAATTCCTGGTAGACTCATGGAAACCCAGACACCATATTTTCACCCTCAACAGGAACGAGATCTAAGCACCACCCCCGTTTAATATTTCCAGTCTTCTTCAGCTCCCCGGCTGCCAAAACAACACCATCTTTGCATGAGAGGGAGCAGGTTTTGCTGGAACCCTAGATGTGCAGACAAGCTAGGGAGACCTTTAAAGGAGAAGAAAACCCCAAAACAGCCCAGTGCCGGGTGCTCGGTGGATCAAAAAATAAATAAAATCTAACTGAATGTGGGTGGCAAGCACATACTGCTGCAGGCCTCACTTCTAACTGTTGTTGTTGTTCAGTTGTTCAGTCGTGTCCGACTCTTCGTGACCCCATGGAGCAGAGCACGCCAGGCACTCCTCTCTTCCACTGCCTCCCGCAGTTTGGCCAAACTCATGCCAGTCGCTTCGAGAACACTGTCCAACCATCTCATCCACTGTCGTCCCCTTCTCCTTGCGCCCTCCATCTTTCCCAACATCAGGGTCTTTTCCACGGAGTCTTCTCTTCTCATGAGGTGGCCAACGTTATAGAGAAGTTAATAATTGAAATTTACTCAGAATTGGAAATAAACTTTAAAACAAGATTTCCCAAATCACCAGAAGCATATCTTCTAGGCATTAACAACCCCTGACATACCCAATAAAATGAGGAACTTCTTTTTATATGCCTCTGCGGCTGCAAGAATCCTAGTGGCGTCACACTGGAAGAGCAAGATTGTTGTTGTTGTTCAGTCGTTCAGTCGTGTCCGACTCTTCGTGACGCCATGGACCAGAGCACGCCAAGCACTCCTGTCTTCCACTGCCTCCCGCAGTTTGGTCAGACTCATGTTGATAGATTGGAGAACACTGTCCAACCATCTCATCCTCTGTCGTCCCCTTCTCCTTGTGCCCTCCATCTTTCCCAACATCAGGGTCTTTTCTAGGGAACCGGGTTCGCGTCTCCCCTCCTCCACATGCAGCTGCTGGGTGACCTTGGGCTAGTCACACTTCTCTGAAGTCTCTCAGCCCCACTCACCTCACAGAGGAAGGGAAAGGAGAATGTTAGCCGCTTTGAGACTCCTTCGGGTAGTGATAAAGCGGGATATCAAATCCAAACTCTTCTTTTTCTTCTCTTTACATATTCAGTCTCCATGGAGGGAGTCCATATCTTACCGTATGGTCATTTCAAGAAACTAGTTGGCCACAAATGGAAGAGGAAGATGATGATGATTATGATAATAATAATAATAATAATAATAATAATAATAATTTGTATTTGTAACCCGTCCTCCCTGGCTTGAGCCAGGCTCAGAGCGGTTAACGTCATATAAATAACAAAGTATACATAAAAACAGGCATCAATTAATTAAAACACATCTTAAAATTAATTGAGACAAATTAAAATCTGGACAAATGGCACTTATCAGGTTAAGATTGAGAGCAGTTAATACATGCCAGGACCAACTGTTTTCACTGATCATATAAAGACCCGTGAAGAGGCTGGGAGTCTTCCTTCATGCTTGTTCTTATACAAAGGGAAATAGTTCTAGTGTGGTGTAGTGGTTATGAGCGGTGGACTCGTAATCTGGTGAACTGGGTTCGCTTCCCCGCTCCTCCACATGCAGCTGCTGGGTGACCTTGGACTAGTCACACTTCTCTGAAGTCTCTCAGCCCCACTCACCTCACAGAGTGTTTGTTGTCGGGGAGGAAGGGAAAGGAGAATGTGAGCCGCTTTGAGACTCCTTCGGGTAGTGAAAAAGCGGGATATCAAATCCAAACTCTTCTCCTTCTTCTTCTCCTCTTCTCATGAGGTGGCCAAAGTACTGGATCCTCACTTCTAACTAGCCTCCTTTAAGTGGCAAGTGTTAAATGGAGGTGCGAGGGCATCGTGATGCCAGACTCATCCCCCGGACCTTGGGAATGCTGAATATTGCATGTGAAGAAAACACACCCAGTCCAAACACGATGTCCAAAAGTGGCCTGCACCTGTTGGCACCCCTCTTGTTATCTTTCATTCTCCATCTCCCTGCTGGCAAGCTTTGGGGTGCCGTCTTCTTGGGCCGGGGCGGCACGAGGAGGAGCGTGCCCAGGAAAGCACATGTGCCTCTGGGTTGTTTTTTTTTGGGGGGGGGGAGTTTTCTAACATGCCTTAAATAGATAGTGCTGAATAAATAACACGATGTTCCTCAAACATCAGGGGACAAATTTAGGCATTTCAGATCTTAGAATGTGAGGCAGCCCCAACAGACCAGATTTGTGGTAGACTCGGGATTCGCAGAAGATTATGGGTCCCTAGTGCAGATAAATGAATGGAGGGAGGGTCCGACATGGTTAAATTGGGAAGGGGGGGGTGGCTTGCACCTCTGGGTCCTTGCTGTCGAAAAACAGAAAGGTGGGCGTCTTTTCTGAGCCAGGAGGGTTTTTTTCGTCGTGGAGAACGGGCTCCCTCAAACATGGCGCACGTGGAAGCTAAACAGATTTGCACTAACACCTACAAGGCACGCAATGTGGGTGGGGGTATCTCAGGAATGGGGGACAATGCAGCCCCCCAAAAAACTTCACCTGACCCTCAGAAATCTCCCCAAGCCATGCACCCCCTTCCCAAGCCACACCCCTCATTGTGCCCCAAATGTTTTTTCTTGGTTGGGCTGTGTCCCTCAACTCTGATCATGCCTCTTATTTGCCTAGTTAGGCAAACTAAGGCCTGGGGCCCGGATCTGGCCCAATCACCTTCTAAATCCAGCCCACGGACGGTCCTGGAATCGGCGTGTTTTTACATGAGTAGAATGTGTGCTTTTATTTAAAATGCATCTCTGGGTTATTTGTGGGGCATAGGAATTCGTTCATTTCCCCCCCCCCAAAAAAAATATAGTCCGGCCCCCCACAAGATCTGAGGGACAGTGGACCGGCCCCCTGCTGAAAAAGTTTGCTGACTCCTGGCCTGGATGGAAAGAAGTGTGTGTGTGTGTAGAAATTGGGCTGTAGTACAAAGGCAACATTTGCACCCATTCCTGTGTCCACCTCTGCTCCTGGCCCCACCCAACCCTGCCATGGGGCTCTGAGGGGAATATGGCCCACTGGCAGGGCTACAGCCACCCCACCTTCTCTCCATTGCTAAGGCAGATGGTTGCAAAAAGCTGTATCCTGACAGTGGTTGCTTAGCAACTGTGCAGAGGATGGTTTCCCTGTGCAGAATTGAGTGGATGGAAGTAGTTCTGCACCCTCGAGGGTAAGAGCCTGCTGCGGTATGGATCTGGGCCCCTCTCAGGTGAGAGGTGGGAGAGGAGCATGAGATGGCCCAGGAGGAGTCAAGATATTGGCACTCCAGATATTAGGAGTGTATCTTATAAGTCCAGGTTTGGCAATGGCCCTTTTTGTGTAGGCTGTCAATATTGTTGAATGTTATTGGTTTAGGTATGAGTGGGGTAATGCCTGAGGTAGTAAACGGCAGAACAAACGGATCAGGACCGCAATACCTCAGGAATCGCTTCTCTCCTGACCCGGACCCTGAAATCATCCGCTGAGGCCCTTCTTTGTTTGCCTCCTCCATGTGAGGTCCAGAGGATGGCAACACGAGAACGGGGCCTTCTCTGCAGTGGCTCCCCATTTGTGAAATGCTCTCCCCAGGGAGAATCGCCTGGCGCCTTCATTATACACCTTTAGGCGCCAGGCGAAAACGTTCCTCTTTAAGCAGGCCTTTGTCTGATGGGTGCCCTTTCAAATGCATTGGGGAGAGGGGATCATTGGGTTGTTTTAATTACGTATTTTGTTTTTTTTATCCTGCGGCTTTTACCTTGTGAACTCCTGTGAGACCTGCGGGAATCGGGTGGTAGGCAGATTTTAACAACAACAGCCACAAATTCATGGGAGACGAAGCAATTGATGTGTTGGGGTCCCAGTGGTAATGGCTGCCTCCGGGATCAGAGGTGCTGCAGCTCTGAAGAACAGTTGCTCTGGAAGAGCAACAGGAGAAGGCTCTTTTGGTTGTATCCTGCTTTTGAGTTTCATGCTGGCGTTTGGTAAACAGGATGCTGAACTAAATGGTCCTTTGGCTTGATCCAGCAGAGTGCTTATGTTTGTCTGATCTTTGCCCCATGGGGCAGAACAACCTGCACCCGGTTGGCATGCTACTTTCATTTTGTGCACAGCGGGAGCTGAACGTTCCTCGCAGGCACCTGTCCCTCCCTCTTGCTCCCCTCGCATATAAACATGTTGTTGTTTTCTTATCGGTGTGCAAAGTGCAAGAGAACAGGGCTCATCCAGACTGCCTTTTGTCCTGCGTTTCTAGGCACAGTTTAAAGCCTCACATCTGAGCATTATGTTTTCTTTTCGCCCTGGCGCTATCCCCGTAAAACCCCGCTCTTTAGCGCTGAGTCGGAACCAACAGCAATCCGTGGGAAATCCGAACAGCCGTTTGTTCCAATTCAGCATCAAAGAGCGGGCTTTCCTGGGGCACGGAGCTTTAAAGCATGGACGGTGCAACAGGGAATCTGGATGAGCCCTCGTTCTTAGTCAGTGATAGAAATTAGCCAGGCGCCAGGCACGTTTTGCGACTGGCGTAGGTCCGATTGCAACCACGTGGAGAGGTTGGCGACTGACCTCTCCATCTGGCTGGCCCCTCCAGCTTTCTTAAGCAGGTCAGCAGAAGAGATTGCATTTATATCTCACCTTTTTCTCCAAGGAGTCCATGGTTCACCCCACTCCTCAGTGAATCCCTACAATGACCCTGTGAGGTAGGGCTAAGAGGCTGTGATTGACTACAAGGTCAATTTTTAAAATAATATTTTGTAAAGCAATTTTTAACTTCTTCACGAGCGTCAGGACTGAGTGGGGATTTGAACCCTGATCTCTCAGTTCCTATCCGGACACTCTAACCACTACACCACCCTGGCTTCCCAGAGTCCTTCTGCTATGGGGCAGCTCTATAAATTAAGTCGGCAAATAAATTAGGGAAAGCAAAATGTCCCTTAGAGAAGGATCTGAAATATTTCCCTTGAACCTTGAATTTCTTTTATTCATGATTGTTTTATTCAATGTTTTAATGTGTTCTAAACCACTTTTAGATTTTCCCCCCCTTTAAAATACAAAGCAGCGTAAGAGTGAAATTAACATTTATTTATTTTAATTCAGTTTATATACCGCCCTATACCCGGGGGGTCCCAGGGCGGTTCACAGAACAAAATCAAGATATAGAACCACAAAATACATAACAGAAATAAAAACAGTTACAGGTAGGTCTGCCATAGTCAAAACAAAATAAAAAAATTAGAAATTCCTTCCAGTAGCACCTTAGAGACCAACTAAGTTTGTTCTTGGTATGAGCTTTCGTGTGCATGCACACTGCCACAATAGCCCCCCCCCAAAAAAAACCAAACATTTTTAAAGGGCATAGGATGTAAATCAGATCCCTGGGGAGAGCATTCCACAGATGGGGAGCCACTGCAGAGAAGGCCCCATTCTCGTGTTGTCACCCTCCCGACCTCTCGAGGTGGCACACGAAGGAGGGCCTCAGAAGATGATCTCAGGGTCCGGGTAGGTTCATATGGAAAGAGGCGGTCCTTGAGGTATTGTCCTTGAGGTATTGTCCTGAATAAGAGACCTCGTTGCTTTAAAAAAAGGGGGGGTGCTTAGACATTCCATTGCGGTGACCGTAACCTAGGTTTAAGGTGCCATTTGGCAGTTAGCTTATATATCTTGAGTTTCTAACACTGTATCTAGATGCAGAGTCTGGATTCTCTTAGTGTCTACCGCAAATGAATTTTTAAAAGTACTGATCTTGGAGAAATTGGTATGTTGGCTGCACATACGTTTTCACACCAGCCTGTTAGCCTGAGCCGCACTGGTTGCGGCTGATTGGGAGTTGTAGTTTGGGATGGTGGAGAAATCCAAATCGGTTCTTACTCAAATGCAAGCTTGCCTAAGTCCCGCTTTCTGAAACAAGAAGCAAACCAGAAGACACCTATCCTTTTGAAATTTTCAATTCTCTGAATTTTGCCAAGCAGGTCTCCCACCAAGTTGTTGTTGTTCAGTCGTTTAGTTGTGTCCGACTCTTCGTGACCCCATGGACCAGAGCACGCCAGGCCCTCCTGTCTTCCACTGCCTCCCGCAGTTTGGCCAAACTCATGCCAGTCGCTTCGAGAACACTGTCCAACCATCTCATCCTCTGTCGTCCCCTTCTCCTTGTGCCCTCCATCTTTCCCAACATCAGGGTCTTTTCTAGGGAGTCTTCCCTTCTCATGAGGTGGCCAACGTACTGGAGCCTCAACTTCACGATCTGTCCTTCCAGTGAGCACTCAGGGCTGATTTCTTTAAGGGTGGATAAGTTTGATCTTCTTGCAGTCCATGGGACTCTCAAGAGTTTCCTCCAGCACCATAATTCAAAAGCATCAATTCTTTGGCAATCAGCCTTCTTTATGGTCCAGCTTGACAGCCACCTGTCAGGAATGCTTTGATGGTGTTTCCTGTTTGGCAGGGAGTTGGACTGGATGGCCCTTGTGGTCTCTTCCAACTCTATGATTCTATGATTCTCACTTCCATACATCACTACTGGGAAAACCATAGCTTTAACTAGACGGACCTCCAAGTAATGCGTAGCAAATGGCATGTACCTATTTGGGCAAAGTGTGCACATGAATTCACACATGGGTGAAAATAACATATTAAAAGGCATTATATCGCATGGGGAAATGTGTCTTTGGGGAGAAAAAATTAGCATTAAAATGTGGGTGAATTTCTCAACGAGGGCTTAATTTCCCGCCTGCCGACAAGCTGCCGTGGAAGCTTTGTTAAACTGAAGCCTTGAAAAATGAGAATCTGATATTGGCACATCCTAAAGTTTGAAAACATCTGGGAGCGTGTGACCTAGGTTGACTCTGAAGCCGGCCGGTAATACCTCTTCGGAGTAACCTAAGGTGGCTTTGGAGAAAGCTTTTTTTGGATGAATCTGTGCAGGAGGCTTAGCCGGTCGGCTGTGATGTCACTTAAGCCTTAAACAACACAATCCGATTTAGCTTGGCCGGGCAGGGGAGGGGGGCCAAGAGCAATGTAGAAGGGTTCAAGAGGCAAGGGTGTGTGTTTGTGTGCCAGGACAAATCCCTTCTTAGCAAAACGAGTTAATTCTACTTCTCTCTCTCTCTCCCTCTCCCCGCTCTCCATCTCTTCCCCAGGTGTGGCCTGCACTGTTATCCTCATGTACATTCTCTGTACGGACTGCTGGCTGATTGCAGCCGCGTACCTGGCCTGGCTCGTGTTTGACTGGAACACTCCGAAGAAAGGTAGGCAAATAGCTCAGTCGGCAGAGCGGGAGACTCGACGTCTCAAGGCTTGGGGGTTCGAGCCCCACGTTGGGCGAAAAGATTCCTGCATTGCAGGGGGTTGGACTAGATGACCCCCCGGGGTCCCTTCCAACAATACAATTTTGTGATTCTGTGCATCGAGATGGAGGCAATAGCCTGGATGCGGTCCGTATCCCTTGCGCACAAGCTGATCGCCAGGTCTGCTCCATCCCAAATCCATGCAGATATTTTTTTAAGAGGGGGAAATCTGCATGCTTTCCAAGCCTTTAAACCAGGCATAGGCAGACTCGGCCCTCCGGATGTTTTGGGACTACAACTCCCATCATCCCTAGTGGACAGGGCCAGTGGTCAGGGATGATGGGAATTGTAGTCTCAAGACATCTGGAGGGGCCGAGTTTGCCTATGCCTGCTTTAAACTGAGGCAATTATAGGAACCGACTCCTAGGGTCCGAGATCCCATAAAACAGGGGTGGCCAACTTCCAAGAGACTGCGATCTACTCACAGAGTTAAAAACTGGCAGTGATCTACCCCTTTTGGGGGGGTTCAGGTCAAAGTTGTTGAGCTTTTTTTTAGGAAGGAAAGTCCTGTTTTGGGGGGTTCAGGTCATTTTAGGGGTGCAGGGCAAAGATGTTGAGGTTTTTTAGGGGAGCCAAAGCTTTTTAGCTTCTTTGGAGGGAGCCACTGGTCTACCGGTGATCTACCCCAGGCGTCCAGTGATCTACCCGATAGATCGCGATCTCCCTGTTGGACATGCCTGCCATAAAATATTTCAGGGATCTGGGCGCCCCCAAAGTTGATGGGCGATGCCGTTTCAATGGTCTGTGTGTGATTGATTTTGTGGGGTGTGGCTTACCTGCCCCCCCATACCTTATTTAAGTTGGCACCCCTGGAGGTCATCCTTGGATTTTTGTGTCTCTTTTAAAAAGCCCACTTCCCGGGCTCTGCGTCTTCTTCCCATGGTGGTGGGGGGGGGTCCCCAGTTGCTTCCCCCCCCCCACCATTCCTCTGTATCCAGCCAGAACTTGACAACTGCACATTCCATGTCTGGCCTTTCAGCAGTTCTTTCTGATCAGCCACTGACAGCTGCTCCATTATTAATCATTATTTTTATCCCCAAAGGTGGGAGAAGATCGCAGTGGGTCAGAAACTGGGCTGTCTGGAGATATTTCCGGGACTATTTCCCAATCCGGGTGAGTAGTGCTGCGACCTGTTTTTCGCTGGCTTCCATTAAAAAAAAAAATCCTTTATTGAAATTCATAAATATCATACAGTATCTTAAATCCACACATACAAAGGAAAAAAAACCTTACATAAATTTACAGTTAAATATTAAATTACTCTTTCCACATATTTTCTAACTAAACTAAGATAAAATAAGATAAAGTAAAATAAAGTAGACTTCCCATCATTTCCCAATGTAATTAACATTTGTAATATTGAATGTACTTATGATTAATACATTACTCTTAATATATTTTCTAATACTTTGTACCGTTTACCCTTATTTCTTAATATTTACCTTACCCAAGCGTCATTCGAACGCAGGGTTTTGCAGGGGAGAGTTAGCGGGTATGGGAGGGCTTAAGCCTCCTCCCTCCAGAGAAGGGGGGCGGAGGAAGGCTCCGCGCTACCCGGGGTGGCGAAAAAAAGGTGTCCCTGGGGTGGGGCGTCGTGACGTCACGCAGCCGCTTCCACAGCCCCCTTTTAAGCTCATAGGGGGCCGTGGAAGCGGTGGTCCGACGATGGAGTTTGCCTGCACGAAATGTCGCGCAGGCGCACTCCGCCATCGGGCCATGCGCTGCTGCTCCCGGGGTGACGGAGGGAGCGGCGGCGCGTGGGGGTGACAAGCAGCGGCCCCTCCCGCCACTCTCCACGAGCCGCCGCTCGCTCCGTCGCCCCGGGAGCAGCAGCGCTGCACAGACAGGGTGGCGGGGCTCCCCTTGGGGAGTGGCGGGAGGGGCCGCCACTTGTCACCCCCCTTCCCCAGGCACCCAGGGCGTAGCGTCCCCACCACCACCCCTAGCGACGCCCCTGCTCCAGAGTTATTTCCTACAAATGTTCCCCATATCTGCACTGCAAAGGACACAACGGGCTGGGAACGCTTGGTACCCTGCCTATGTCCTGAAGGTTGTCCTCTTTGTAAATGCTGACTTGAGACTCGCGGCAGGTGGCTGTCAAAGGGCAGTTTTTATCTGGAACATGTACAGTTGCACATTGTTCCCTCACCCTGCACCTTTGCTATGTTGGGACAGTGCAGTTCCACAGTTATCTCAAGTTCTAGAGTCCAATCTCAAGCATGGCTCTCCACTTGGCGATGGCTGCATGACTTGAATGTAAAGGCACATCGGCTGCAGTCAGGACTCGGGACAAGCCTTCCTTGAAAAGGCCAGTCCACGTGGCGCCTGTCTTATCGTTCTGGCCATGCTGGGCTTGCAGAGAAGCCAGTTTTATGGGTCCGTTAGTGGGTGGGTGGTGGTTTTGCTGTCGTTGCCCCGCATCTCTTAAGGCCGGGTTAGAGAACTGGCGCCCTCTAGCTGTGGAGGACTACAAGCCCTCCACCGGGGGCTAATCGGAGCTGGCGTTCCACAACATCTCAAACCTCAGAGGTCCCCTGTCTCTGTGAATAACAATAACAACAACAACAACTAATAATAATAATAATAATAACTAATATACCCTGGGTTTCCTCAGCCACTCTGGAAGACTTACAACACATATAAAACAAGATAAAACAAGATAAAAAATAAAACATGCACACTTCTTCAGATACACTGAAACGGAAGTCACCAGACCCTCATATATAGTGAGGGAGTGGGGAGGGGTATTGCTCAGAAGGGTGGTGGGAATGGGTGATCAGCTGATAGGTGTGGAAAACCTGTTTACGACTGCAATTGGTCTTGCAGGGAAGGGCAAGGGGTGAGATGGCTAAAGATAGCTTTGTCATGGACAACGAGATAAGAATCCAATGTCTTTGTTCAGACCAGGTTTCTCCATGGTTTTAAGTTTGGTGATTAGTTGCAATTCAGCCATCTCACCCCTTGCCTTTCCCTGCAAGACCAATTGCAGCCTTTAAGAGTCGTCAACAGGTTTTCCTCACCTATCAGCTGATCCCCCATTCCCACCACCCTTCTGAGTAATAGCCCTCCCCACTCCCTCACTATATTTAAGGATCTGGTGACTTCCGTTTCAGTGTATCTGAAGAATGCATGCACACGAAAGCTCATACCAAGAACAAACTTAGTTGGTCTCTAAGATGCTACTGGAAAGACATTTTTTATTTTATTTTGACTATGGCAGACCAACACGGCTACCCACCTGTAACTATAACAATTTATTGATTTTCCAAAATAAAAAAAACAGAAAAAATATAATAAACACATTAAACCATATATTTTTTTGGTCGACTTCCCTCCACTCCCCTTCTTGGTTCCATTATAATATACTTGTTTATGCACGTCCATAAAACCTTATATACTTAACAATCCAATTTTAAAACCTCCTTTGTCTTATTACAAGTGACTTTTAGAAGTTATACTAATATACTGTTAAAGTCTGTACACAAAGCTTTAAAAATACGCATTGAGCAATTGTCCTTTTTTGTAATAATTTGTCCTGCATAGTTCAGTAATTTATTTTGCCAATCTTCTTCTTTGGCCAAGGCTGCTTCCTTCCCTAGGGGCTGGCTGATCTTGGCCTGGCATCTAGTCTCGCATATCGGAACAAAGTCTTTTGCTCAAGCATTCCATCAAGTCTTCTACATCTCAATGTCATCTCTTGATTTTTTTTAACAACAATCATTTCCCACATTTTCTTCAAATCTTTATATGTCTTTCCCCAGACCTGTTTCGGCTTCTTTCTCACTGCACAGTTGATTTTAACAGTGCACATGAATAATTATTTCTCTGGGGCTTGTGCCCCACCGGGGGAAATGACATTTGCTAGATCAGTGCCTGAGAGTGTCAAATAATGTCTGCTCTGCATATGTTTGTCCCCACCAAGCCACGAAAAGTCTTTGTGGACTAGAGAGTTATTCACTTGAGTCTCTAAATTTAATAATGCAGAGTGCTATAATCTTGGGAAACGCGCCCAGGGTGGCTTTGAGGAAAGTAAAAGGTCTGGGTTCAGCAACTCCTTGTTTCGTAGTCGCAGCAAGAGCTGGATGGAAAGCCAAAAGAGCTCTCTGCAGTGGATCAAAGGTTGTCGTTTCGGTCTGTGCGATAAGTTGTGCAGATAAAATATCTCAAAAGAGGATGAGGCAATGAGCGAGTTAGGCTGCCAGCCTGTTGCAGAACCTCCAGCCTCAGCCCCACAATCCAGTCCGAGTTATATAGCCTTGACAAGGGCCACTGAGGAACAGCGGGAAGTGTGTGGCACTGTGGGTTAAACCACAGAGCCTAGGGCTTGCCAATCAGAAGGTCGGCGGTTCAAATCCCCACGACGGGGTGAGCTCCCGCTGCTCGGTCCCAGCTCCTGCCAACCTAGCAGTTCGAAAGCACGCCAAAAGTGCAAGTAGATAAATAGGTACCGTTCCGGCGGGAAGGTAAACGGCGTTTCCGTGCGCTGCTCTGGTTCGCCAGAAGCGGCTTTGTCATGCTGGCCACATGACCCGGAAGCTGTACACTGGCTCCCTTGGCCAGTAAAGCGAGATGAGCGCCGCAATCCCAGAGTCGTCCGCGACTGGACCTAATGGTCAGGGGTACCTTTACCTTTGCTGAGGAACACCAAATGGTGTTGTTCTCTAAGCCTTTTGTTTTCTAAAATGAGATACTGCTTACAAAATTAGAATCAATTTACTCCGGAGAGTGGAAATGAATGACAGAGAAGATGGATGGCTGCTAATGTTAACCTGAAACTTCACCCTAGAAATTGGGATGTTTCTGGTGTCCGAAAAAATGGGTACATTTCCCGTATTCACGTAAACTTGAGCCGGCACCTTGGACTCTTGTTTGGAAAGGTTTTACTTGTGTGATTATATTGCCGTAACCTGCCCTCACAGCTTAGGTGAAGGACAGGGCAAGAAGTCTTATAAATGAGTAACTACCAGGTGATGTAATGTATTTCAAAATATTTTGGTGCCAAGCATGCAAAGCAGCTAAAGACAACTGAAAACCAGTTAAACATTGATATTGCAAAAAAAAAAAAAAACAAGCCAGATATTATAAGCAACAAAAAAAATATATTTCTATAGCACCCTTCATCCGAGGATCACAAGGCAGTTTATAATTTTTTAAAAACCAAAACACATAACATAGTAACAGGTGTAAACAATATTCTCTCCTGGTTTAAAAGGCCATTGTTGTTGTTGTTCAGTCGTTCAGTCGGTCAGTCGTGTCCGACTCTTCATGACCCCATGGACCAGAGCACGCCAGGCACCCCTATCCTCCACTGCCTCTCGCAGTTTGGCCAAACTCATGTTAGTAGCTTCGAGAACACTGTCCAACCATCTCATCCTCCTATGTCATCCCCTTCTCCTTGTCCCCTCCATCTTTCCTAACATCAGGGTCTTTTCTAGGGAGTCTTCTCTTCTCATGAGGTGGCCAAAGTACTGGAGCCTCAGCTTCAGGATCTGTCCTTCTAGTGAGCACTCAGGGCTGATTTCTTTAAGGATGGATAGGTTTGATCTTCTTGCAGTCCACGGGACTCTCCAGAGTCTCCTCCAGCACCATAATTCAAAAGCATCAATTCTTTGGCAATCAGCCTGTTTAATTAGCCAAAGACCAGAAGAAGATTTTTCGTCTTGCACTTATAGATTTGAAACTAAGGCACCAGGCGAGCCTCCCTGGGGAGAGCGTCCCAAAAAACAAGGAGCCACAACAGAAAAGGCCCTTTCTTGTTTTCCCACCCTCTGGACCTCTTGTGGTGGAGGCACACGAAGAAGGGCCTTAGATAATGATGTCTGGGTCCGGGTAGGTTCATATATAGAGAGAGGTAATCCTTGAGGTATTGCGGCCCTGAGCCAATTTATAGGTCAGAACCAGCACATTGGATTGGGCGCAGAAACTAATTGGCAGCCAGTGGAGTCGGGCCAGGATCGGTTATAATATGCTCAAACCTTCTTGCCCCGGTGACCAGTTTGGCTTCAGAATTCTGCACCAGCTGAAGTTTCTGAATAGCCTTTAGAGGCAGCCTTAAGTATAACGTGTTGCAATAATCACACCTCGAGGTTACCAGAGCACCCGTCAGCCGAAGTTACGTTGTGTTACGCTTAACTTGCCGATTTCGATAGAAAAGGCTGTTAAAAGGCACAGAACAAGACAGGCTGGTTTTGTTGTTTTTCTTGCTTCAGGCACGGTAAGACCACCTGACCCACGTTCTCTGCCTGTAAATGCACAACGAAAGGGGCTCTGATAGCATTTTCATTTATGTTTGCTGTTATTTGTGCTCTTGGTGGTCATAGGGGATCCTGCTTTCAGTACAGTGGTACCCCATGTTATGCACTCGATCCGTTCTGTGGTGTAGTGGTTAAGAGCGGTGGACTCGTAATCTGGTGAACCGGGTTCGCTTCCCCGCTCCTCCACATGCAGCTGCTGGGTGACCTTGGGCTAGTCACGCTTCTCTGAAGTCTCTCAGCCCCACTCACCTCACAGAGTGTTTGTTGTGGGGGGGAGGAAGGGAAAGGAGAATGTGAGCCGCTTTGAGACTCCTTTGAGTAGCGATAAAGCGGAGTATCAAAGCCAAACTCTTCTTAAAGGAAGCAGGACATGTCCCCCGGCCGACTGGGTTAGTCAGCCCGCGAGCGATGCGGGCGGGAATCCCACCAATCATACAGGGGCTGATCTCTCAGCCCCTGCACGCGTGATCAGGCCGTGACGCCCGCAACTCCACCTCCCGCTCAGGGTGGGAAGTGGCATTAAGAAATGGTCTTGAGTGTGTCTCTGAGCCTGTAATGCGAGAGAGGACCTTTTATCGTATTATTCTTTTGATGGGGAGCCTTTTGTTTTTTCTTACGCAACAGCAAAGGAAAGAAGGCTGTTCAACCAGACAGGTTTTTTTCTGTTTTTGTTCTTGACGGCATACCTAGCTATCTGGGGACGGAACAGCAATGTGGGGTTTATGAATTCTTAGGGCATGTAAACTGAGCTGCCGTGTTCAAGATCAAGTTGACATTCCTAAGCTAGACAAACTGCCAAGACCTCTCACTCTCTCTCTCTCTCTCTCCCCTCCAATCTCAAGGGGGCAACTTTCCTCCCCATTTCAGTGGAAGTAGCTTGCATTTCTTCTGTTCCGGTGAAGTAGCTTTACATTTATTTATTTATTTATTTATTTTTATTGTTTTTATATAAATACATTGAGAAAAGCTTTCACATTTATCTTTCCATTCATTTAACATTTTGGCCTTTTAGGGTCGTGACTTCCCTCAAACCCTCCACGTGATTTTCTAGTAATCTATTGCTTTATGATGTACTTCTTAACTCAATCATTGCTTTAAATCATCATATCCAACTTAATCACTGTAATTTCATATTTGCGACGACATTTCTTCGACAGCCTACAGAGCTTCTTGCGGTCCTATCAACGTATTTGATTGAATACCATTGTCTTCTAAATAATTCGTAAATTTAGTCCAGTATTTGATGAATTTCTGGTCCCGCCGTTCTTGGATTCTTCTCGTCATTTTATCCAATTCTGCATACTCCAGTACCGTATTTTTCGCTCCATGGGGCGCACTGGACCATAGGGGGCACCTTGTCTTTAGAGGGGGAAACACGAAAAAAATTATTTTTCTGGTTTTCCTCCTCTAAAAGCCCTGTTTTTTTGAGGATCAGCTAAAAGTTTTGCAGCTTTTTTGGAAAGGGAAAAGCCCTGTTTTTTTGAGGATCAGCTAAAAGTTTTGGAGTTTTTTTTGCAAAGGGGGAAAAGCAAAGAGCAAAAGCTCTGTTTTTATGGGGTTCAACTCACATTTCTGCAGCTTCTAGAGGAAAGGGAGCCTTTTCTACAGTTTCCAGACAGATAATCTAATCAGCCAGTCACATGTAGCTGGGGAAACAAACAACCTCCCTCTGCAGCACATTCAACAAAGGAGGGCGGGGCTGAAAGGGAGCCGGGGACTCTTATCTCTCTCCCGATCTCTTGTTGATCAGCTGGTGAGCGGGGTCCTTTCAACACCCCCTTTTCTCTTTGTAAAATAAAAAGCATGATCCTCTTTTGGCCCCTGGGCAATTCAGCTCCAGGGACCACCATTCGCTCCATAAGACGCACAGATATTTCCCCTTACTTTTCAGGAGGAAAAAAGTGCGTCTTATGGAGCGAAAAATACGGTAATTTCACTGCCCATTCTTCCTTTGCCGGTGTTTCTTCTTGTTTCCATTTTTGTGCTATTAACATTCCCGCCGCAGTCACTGCATATTGGAAAATTTAAAGTCTTGTTTTTTAATGTCTGTACCGGTAATGCCCAGTTATTTGATCCCTGTGTCTCCACCTCTCTCCTCAGCTCGTAAAAACCCACAACTTGGCGACGCACAGGAATTACATCTTCGGTTACCATCCGCACGGCATTATGGGGCTGGGCGCCTTCTGCAACTTCAGCACTGAAGCCACGGGCGTGAGCCAGAAGTTTCCTGGGATACGGCCGTACCTTGCTACGTTAGCCGGGAATTTCAGGATGCCGATTTTGAGGGACTACTTGATGTCTGGGGGTAAGGATTAGAAAACCTGCTGACGCGGTGCTTTCTCAACACGGCAATAAGTCACGGGTGGCGCTGTGGTCTAAACCACCGAGCCTCTTGGGCTTGCCGATCGGAAGGTCGGCGGTTCGAATCCCCGCGGCGGAGTGAGCTCCCGTTGCTCTGTCCCAGCTCCTGCCAACCTAGCAGTTCGAAAGCACACCAGTGCAAGTAGATAAATAGGTACCGCTGCGGCGGGAAGGTAAACGGCTTTTCCGTGCGCTCTGGTTTCCGTCATGGTGTCCCGTTGCGCCAGAAGTGGTTTAGTCATGCTGGCCACATGACCTGGAAAGCTGTTTGCGGACAAACGCCGGCTCCCTCAGCCTGAAAAGCGAGATGAGCGCCGCAACCCCATAGTCGCTTTTGACTGGACTCAACCGTCCAGAGGTCCTTTACCCTTACCTTTTACCAAAGGAATGTGGCTCAGTGGGGGTGCAATTCGCTTGGTATGCGAAAAGTCCCAGGTTCAATAGGGCTGGGGAAGATTCCCTGTCTGAAACCCTGGAGAGCTGCTGCCGGTCAGTGCAGACAATACTGATGTAGATGAACCCCAAGCTTCTTACCCCTGTTGCTTGGCACATTTAAATGAAAATGCTCATTATCTGGGTTAATAATAATAAACCCTGGAGAGCCGCTGCCGGTCAGTGCAGACAATATTGATGTAGATGAACCCCAAGCTTCTCATCACTCACCCCGTCGTGGGGATTTGAACTGCCGACCTTCAACACAAAAAACAGCGACCATTTGTTGTTGACAAAGGACAGCTGGACATATAAAGGGCCCCATTACCTTCAGTAGCTTAGGGCCTCATCAAACCTCAATCCGGCCCTGGTGCAGATAACGCCAAGGATGCAGGTTCGATCACCGGTATGAGATAGCTGCATATTCCTGCATTGCAGCGAGTTGGGTTAGTAGGTGACCCCTTCGGGTCCCTTCTACAATTTTATGATTCTCCCCTTTGTCTGAAAATTCTTTCTCTCTCCGAACGTTCAGGTATTTGCCCTGTGAACCGGGACACCATAGACTACATCCTTTCCAAAAACGGGAGCGGCAACGCCATTGTGATTGTGGTGGGGGGCGCTGCCGAGTCCCTGAACTGCGCCCCCGGCAAAAACTCGGTGACCCTGAGGCACCGGAAGGGCTTTGTGAAGCTGGCGTTGCGCCACGGGTAAGCAGGCGAGAGAGTGAACTTAATCTTTGACTGTGATCAGTTGATAGGCAATTGCTTCTCGATTCGTATCGCGTTATTTTATGCCCTGCAGCTTGCTGTTATTTTTTATTGATTACAGTCTAGAAATCATGTAAAAGAGTGAATTTCTGTTTAATTATTATTTGCTGATATTTAATTTGATTGCGTACTATTATATCCGAATGGATTATTGAACATTACTTTATTTTTATTTTATTTTTTGAAATCATTTTTATTTGATTTTACCAATACAAAGTTATGAAAATCCAAATACATATCCATATACAGAGATTTCATAGAATCTCAGGACTTTCCCCCACATTCTCCATGGGGTCCCGTTTTAAGGATTTAAAACTGCATCTTCTTCCAAAACTCGTAACTTTTATATCAGTCCATATTATCCATGGTAATTGTGACGCTACAAGTGAAATCAAAATCCTGCCCATGGTTCCATCTGTTTACAGTGGTCTCTTTGGTAACTTATTACTTTAAAATAAAGTCACTTTAAAATAATGTTTTTAATATGGCATTTTTGTATTGGGTCAGATTGTTAAAAAGGTGTGCGATCTCTGCTGTTTCTTTGACTTGCCTTGCGTATAACAATATAAAAAGGAGGTATACACGAACCAAAAGTGAAATGAAATGACGTGAAATGCTTGTTCCACTGATAGAGCAGAATTTTATCCAGGGTGGATAAAAATCAATGATTTTTTAAAATAAAAATAAAAAATAAGATTTTTTAAAAATTTAAATCAGATTTTTAATTATTATTTAAATCGGATTTTTAAAATAAAATGCTTTTGGAGGAAAAATCTTTCTAAAGTTAGTTTTCTATTTAAGTTACATCATAGTCCAAAGGCTATTCATCAGGAAATAAGGATTTGTTTTAAGTTTTTCATGTGTGCTAAAACTCAAAGTTTTTTTTTAATCGTTTAACCACATCAGTTAACAAACATGGATACATATGCTATGATGTCATCGTTTTAGTTAAATAAATTGTTTAAATTGTTATTGAGGAAATGATTGTTTTTCTCCTTCCAGTAAAGTACAGCAGAAAAGTTGTCCAAATATAAACAGTTAACTTACGAAACCTCACCATAATTACGTAATTGTCTGTCTCTGTGTATTTCTAATAGCGTAACCAAATCAGTAATTTTCGATGTAACTGTGGAAAAACTGCTCTGGGAAATTTGTTATTCCAGAAACGAAACTTTCATCTGGTTTGTAAATAGTAAGGTTATACCAGCAAGGAATGAGTCTTTCTGTAAAAAATAAAATAAAATAAAATAAAGTCTTACTGACTAGTGATTTCAATCAATTTATTTATTGCATTAGCCCTATGGCCATAGCACATAGTAAAAGACCAGGCAGTAGCCTGGCACGATTATGCAGAGAATACAACAGTTAAAGCAATTGGAAGTAAAATCGAACAGGTTAAAACAAATAAAATAAAAATAAAAAGCACTAGCAGGCGTGACGACAGTGTCCATGTTGGGAATATACATAAGACTAAGGCTAAGGGAAGTTGGCCAAAAAGGTGGTCCTGAGTTTCAGGGCCTGTAATATGTAGATGGCCACTCCACGTGAAACCAAGGGGTTGGCATCCACCAACCCCTTGATTTCATCGTGATTCAAATCGGTTTGATTTAAATCCAATCCACCCTGATTTTCACACCTCTCTTCCAGAGCGGATTTGGTTCCTGTGTATTCCTTTGGCGAGAACGAAGTCTACAAGCAGGTGATCTTTGAGGAGGGATCGTGGGGGCGCTGGGTTCAGAAGAAGTTCCAGAAGTACATTGGCGTGGCCCCTTGCGTTTTCCACGGACAAGGACTTTTCTCCCCCAACAGCTGGGGGCTTCTGCCATATCCCAAGCCCATCACCACTGTCGGTAAGGATCGCAGTCCACGGAAGGAAACGTGCACGCCTTCCGTTCCGTACATCAGTCTTTGCCAACCTGGTGGCTCTCCGGGTTTTCTTCTAAACCAGGCACCCCAAAACCCGGCCCTCCAGCTGTTTTGGGGACTACAATTCCCATCATCCCTGACCACTGGTCCTGTTAGCTAGGGATGATGGGAATTGTAGTCTCAAAACATCTGGAGGGCCGAGTTTGAGGAAGCCTGCTCTGAATATTCCCCTTTTACCAAGTCGGATTTCACTCAGCCTAGAAGCTCCCCCTTAGTGCGAGGGGCTCAGCCTTACCGAATTAATCGTATTTTTCTGTGTATAACTTGCCCCCGTGTATAAGACCACCCCCTATTTAGGGGACTCAATATTAAGAAAATGGGGGGAAGATTGCCAAGGGCTTTGGGGGGGTTGCCCAGTGTTGTTGAGCTTTTTTGGGGGGGTTTGATGAAAATCGCTCACCCACCGCACCGACCCTGGCCACAGCAAGCGTCGCAGAAGCCGCCAATCGACCACCCAATTGTTGCAGTGACAGCCAATCGCAAACAGCCTCCAATCACCCACCCTATCGCCACTGAGAATCTCCTGCTCACGGCTGCAACCAATCACCCACCCACCCCCAACAAGCCCCAATTTTTAACAGATTTTTTTAAATTAAAAAAACAACCTCATCTTATACACGGAAAAATATGGTAACTATGCTTTGGCTCTGCTGAGCCTTGGAGGCATGGAATGTTTCCGAATACCAGTCGCTGGGAACTGCGGAAGGCGAAGTTAGGTTGCAGGGAACCAGGCAGAAGAGGGCCTTCTCGGTGGTGGCGCCCGCCCTGTGGAACGCCCTCCCATCAGATGTCAAAGAAACAAACAATTATCTGACTTTTCGAAGACATCTGAAGGCAGCCCTGTTTAGGAAAGTTTGTCATGTTTGATGTTTTATCGTGTTTTAAATATTCTGCTGGGAGCCGCTCAGAGTGTCTGGGGAAACCCAGCCAGATGGGTGAGGTATAAATTATTATTATTATTATTATTATTATTATTATTATTATTACAGTGGTACCTTGGTTTACAACCATAATCCGTTCCGGAGGTCCGTTTGTAAACCAAAACAGATTGTAACCCAAGGCGCGCTTTCGCCAATGGGGCCTCCCCCCCCAAAAAATTGTTCGTAATCCTAAAAAAAGTGGTTGTAATCAAAAAAATGTTGCAAACCAGGACACGCACTTCCAGGTTTGACATGTTCGTAATCCAAAACGTATGCAAACCAAAGTACCACTGTATTGAATTCTGCTTGTGGATTTCCCAGGAAGGGCCTCTGGTTGGCCACTGTGAGAAGAGGGTGTGACTTTGGCCTGATCCAGCCACAGGGATCCTTTTCACGCTCTTAACATGCTTAGAATCGTAGAACTGTAGAGTCGGAGGGGAACCCCAAGGAGAGCCAGTGTGGTGTAGTGGTTAAGAGCGGTAGACTCGTAATCTGGGGAACCGGGTTCGTGTCTCCACTCCTCCACATGCAGCTGCTGGGTGACCTTGGGCTAGTCACACTTCTCTGAAGTCTCTCAGCCCCACTCACCTCACAGAGTGTTTGTTGTGGGGGAGGAAGGGAAAGGAGAATGTGAGCTGCTTTGAGACTCCTTCGGGTAGTGATAAAGCGGGATATCAAATCCAAACTCTTCTTCTTCATCATCTAGTCCAACCCCTTGCAATGCGTCTTAACGTTTTTCCTGTTTCCCCTTTCTCCATTTCAGTTGGGGAGCCCATTACCGTCCCCAAAGTCGATAACCCGAGCCAGAAGGAAGTAGACTTTTATCACAGCCTCTATGTCAGCTCTCTGATCAGACTCTTTGACAAGTACAAGACGAAATTTGGCCTGCCGGAGACAGAGGTCTTGGAAGTCAACTGACCGCCACGGGGAGGGAACCGGGTGCTTTCGCTCCTGCACTTTTTTTTCTTTTTTTGGGCAGCGAGTCGCTTGGCAATTGCGGCATCGAAAGACAATTCTCTGCCGGAGCCCAAGTTGTTTTCCGTGTGTGTTCTGGTCTGTGAATCGGGGAGGCGAGTGTGAATGCCCGCGTGAGCTTTAAAAAAGGATAAAAGGAAGGAAAAAAAAGTTGTCTAACTATCAAAGCTTTAGACCTCGCTAGAAACCATTGTATTTTCTCTTTGGGACAGATCCGCCCAGCCTCCAGCAACAGCACTCGTTTTTTAAGTCCTCCCCGAGGGAAAGCCGTTGCTTTGCCTTTGGTTATCTGTTAGACAGTGTCGTTGAGCTCGGAGCAGCCGGGCAGCTTGGACATTGGAAGCTGCCCCAAGTCGACTCAAGCTATGAGCCCGTGTGGCTCAGCGCTGACTGCTCTTTGCTGACATGGCTCTGAAGGCAGAGAATCCTTTTTTAATTGGAGATCGCCAGAGATTTAAGTTAGGAGTTAGCAAGGCATGCAGAGCCCAGATGCCTCCTAAGTTCTGCCGCTTGCAAAACCAAAAGACAGGGTGGGGGCAAAGCACTTATTTGGGGATGGATGTTTTCCCTGGCCCTGAATGTTACGCTGCCTCCTACAGGCGGCACCGCACAATGCATGAAAAGCATCCCAGGGGATTAGAAGAATCGTAGAAGTGTAGAGTTGGACGGGACCACGAGAGTCAGGAATCTTTTGCCCAATGTGGGTCTCGAACCAGTGACCTTGAGATTAAGAGTCTCATGCGCTGCCAGCGGAGCTACGCATCTAATGTAGCAAGTGTTTCCATCCCCGCGAACTGACCGCTGCCTCATTGGCACACTGAAACAATATTGCTGCCTTTGGTGGCCACGTGGGTTGCCTGTGGAGTTAGACCGGCCCTCTAGGCTGAGGACTTTGTGTTGTGAGCAGCAGTGGGGGTGTGTGGAATACGAGAACCCCTCTAGCCCAGTGCCCCTGTTTAACCCCCACCCTGTGTGTGATTTTCTGCAAGCCGATGATGGTCTCGTCCACACTGCTGCATGTCCCGAGTTTAGAAAGCAAGTGGGCCCCAGTGGTTTTCCATTCGCCCCATGGCTTTCCCCGGGGAAAGGCTTCTTTGCCTCTGAATCAGAACCAACGGCAATCTGTAGAAAACCCTGTTGACATTGGCTCTGTTTCAGTGGTAAATGGAGGGTTTTTCCTGGGGGGAAAGCAGGAGCGTGGATGCAGTGGCGTAGGGAGGGGGGTGAAAGGGGCGGGGAGCCCTGGGTACAATCCTGGAGAGGGTGACATTCTGGGCGCCCCTTCCTGGCTCCCCTCCGCCCCGACGGGCTTGCTCAGGGCTCGCCCGCCGGCAGCGCGCCGCTCCCAGCGCGCATGCGCCATACGCACACTGCGCATGCGTGCTGGGAGTGAAACCACACCTCCGGGTGTGCCGCCCCGGGTAGCCAGGCGGCTTCCTCCGCACGATCTTTTCCTTCGTACTGATTTTTACAGCAGAAGGGAAGATGGACCAAAGTGGTTAGGGACAAAGGGGATGAAAGCCAAGAGTGTTTTGGGAAGCAAGTCGTACCACAGGCCGTTTCTGGGTTCTGAATCGCCCATTGCAAGGTTTGCTATTTCAGCTGGGGAAAGCAGGTTGCTAGTCCTCATTATTCCATAGAAAAGACAGACATTGCACGGGCAGCTTCCTCCGATTTCCTGCTTTTGCAAACCCCAGAGCCCACATTTGTTTGTTCTGCAATCCACTCGTTTCTGTGTCCGCACTGGGTTTTTCTGCCCTTTGCCAGTGGTGCTGTGGCAACTCCTATTGGTACATTACTGCTTCCCCCCCCCCAACATATGTTTTGTAGCACAAGGGGGTTTCTGGTTGAGAAATGCCCCTCCTGAAAGCACAAGCAATGCAAATTCCGAGTTGTGTAAATGAGGCTGGGAACCCACGACCTTCTCTGGAAAAGGACCTTGCTGGTCCCCACAAATCTCCTCTCCTAGGCTCCTCTCGTGTTGGCTTTCCTGGTGTCTTCCTGTGCAGACCTGGCCTTTTTAAAGACGGCACACTCCTTTGTGTGCCTCCCAAAGAAATGCTTTGAAAGCCAGCGATATTTTCAAGCAAAACCAAGAACCGGCAAAGGGCAGGCGCAACTTTTGTGCTTGTAAAAAATGGTAAAGGACCCCTGACAGTTAAGTCCAGTCACGAACGACTCTGGGGTTGCGGCACTCATCTCGCTTTACTGGCCGAGGGAGCCGGCGTTTGTCCACAGACACTTTTTCCGGGTCATGTGGCCAGCATGACTAAGCCGCTTCTGGCGAACCAGAGCAGCGCACAGAGGTGCCGTTTACCTTCCCGCCGGAGCGGTACCTATTTACCTACTTGCACTTTTTGACGTGCTTTCGAACTGCTAGGTGGGCAGGAGCAGGGACCGAGCAACGGGAGCTCACCCAGTCGCGAGGATTCGAACCGCCGACCTTCTGATCGGCAAGCCCTAGGCTCAGTGGTTTAGATCACAGCGCCACCCGAGTCCCTTTGTGCTTGTAACGAGCCACAATTACGCTACGCTATGCTGTGTGTGTGTGTGTGTGTGTGTGTGTATACGCATGTGCTGGAATGATTGGGTTGTGAACTTGTTTTCTACAGTGAAGTTACAGGGAGTCAGCGTGGTGTAGTGGTTAAGAGTGGTAGACTCGTAATCTGGGGAACCGGGTTCGCGTCTCCGCTCCTCCACATGCAGCTGCTGGGTGACCTTGGGCTAGTCACACTTCTCTGAAGTCTCTCAGCCCCACTCACCTCACAGAGTGTTTTTTGTGGGTGGAGGAAGGGAAAGGAGATTGTTAGCCACTTTGAGACTTCTTAGGGTAGTGATAAAGCGGGATATCAAATCCAAACTCTTCTTCTTCCTGTGCTTTTAACAGGTACAGGAGCGGGAGAAAATCACAATGCTTAGCTTTCCCCTGTTATTGGAACACCTAAGAGGGGAAATCCGCCTTCCATCTCTTTGCCCATTCCCCATCCCAGGGGCCAAGTGCATGCGGCCCTCAAGGCTCCTCTGTTTGGCCCCCTAAGACTCCCCCCAGGCTGTAGCTCCTCTGCAGCCCCACCTCTTACTTCCACCCTCCTTCAGTTGCCTGACTGGAGCGCACATCCTTGACCTCTGTTCATACCACTTGCTTGCCTGGATGGAGAAGTGTGTGTTTGTCTAGAAACAATCCTACTCTACAAAGGTAAAATTCAGATTTGTTGCTGTGTCTGCAGTTGCCTCTGGCCCTGGCCACCGCTGGCATAATATGGGAGCAGCTCCCTCCGGTTCCACAGGCTGCGAAACAGGTTCCCAGTCCCTGATTTCAAGCTCACCTTGCCCTTTCTACCCTTATTTCATCACCCACAGGCTTTCCTTCCCCTCCAAGGACTCATCTCCCCAAAGGTACTCTGCTCTCTTAAATAATTCCCAACTTCCTCTCCAGTAACCCAATTCAAAATCCCTCCCAAGAACACACCTGTTCTCTGAAGCCTCGGACCACACACCATTACATCAGGGATGGGGGACCTGAATGCTGGACTTCATCCAGTGCTGTCAACTATCCCGTTTTCCCCGGAATTCTCCCTTATTTCAAGCAGTTTCCCGCTGCTCTCCCTTATTTTTTTATTTCCCTTAAATTTCCCGTTTTTAATGGAAGGAGCTCCTCCCCTGCTGGCCAGGGACTGGGTGGGAAGACCTTGCCTACTTGGAGAGAAAAGCCTCAGCCCTCAAAGCAAGTGGGAGCCGTTTCCCATGCTTACAGGGGGGTGTATTCCTCCCCCTGCATCAGCCCCTATCCGTTGCCGCCGAGCCCCTCAGCCGGCCAATAGGGTTAGCTGGCGGGCGGAGCCTGGCTGCCTTTGAGCAGCTGCTGCTTCCTGTCCTGTTTTGATGGGATCAGACAAGAAGACGATGGGGCTCCATCGCGCGGAGCACATGGCTGCCCTCCTCTTTGCTGGCTGCCCTCCTCTTTGCTCCGCTCTGAGCTCAAGCCCGCTTGGAGTTTACATTGCTGCCCCGCCCACTTTTGCTTCTGGCTCCGCCCACCACCGACATGTGACTGTCCCCGGGATAGGTGAGACTGCTGATTCCTTATTTTCAAATCCGAAACTTGACAGCTATGACTCCATCTCTCATCAGCCCCAGCCAGCATTGTCAAAAATCAGGGGTGGGGGGGACGGACGGACGGACTGCAGTCCAGCGATACTTGGAGAGTCGTCCGCAGCTGAAATGAAGAGATGTATTTGCTCATCCCAACTTGCCTCCCCGTCTCTCTCCTCCCTCTTTTCCTAAAGTCTCCTCCACTGCCCCAAGGTCCCATAAGCACTATCAATTTAAAGCACATTTATGCCACTTTTAACAGGTACGGCTCTAACCCCACCCCCCACCCCAGGAATCCCGGGAACAGTAGTTGACCTGACAGCGTTCTCAGTTTCCAGCACGCTGAGCAAACTCTAGTTCCCAGGTTTCTTGAGGGTAGACATGTGCGGACTTGGAAAGTTCTCTGGGGCAGAAAACACTTCCCTTTGGCTCGTGTTACTTTGCAAAGGTCCTTTCACCTTGTTGGGGCTGTGTGTATGTCTCCTTAGCTGTGCACCTATTGAAAGCATAGGAGTTCTGTCGGTGACCCAGAAACGGAAAAGAGAAGAGTTTAAATCTAGCAGGAACCCTTGGAAGATGGAGCACTTTTTTGGCAAAACGTCACACCTGTTAACTCTGAGGATTTCTCTGGCTTTTGAAGAACGTGGTGATTATTCTCCAATTCGGTGATGAATGTATATAAAAGTAGCTCTTCTGCACAAAGTATTGACTGTTTTTGAATGTTTACATGGATGGTGACTGAAGCTTCGTAGGGAAATATATTCAGAGCCCAATGTCTGCATACAGATATTATATATATATATATATATATATATATATATATATATATATATATATATATATATATATAAGCGTATTGCACTACTTGCATGTGTAACCTGCCGCCTTCAATTCTTTTAATCATTGAGAACGATCGAAGCTCTTAAAAATGTGCCTTTGGGTAACGTGGAAAACGGGCGCTTCGGTTCCTGAGTTCTTGTTCCCTTGTGATCCTGAACATGTATAGAGGACAGAAACGCTCAATTCTTTGGGCATTTCATGGAAATACTGTACATTATTAAAAAAAGAAAAGATTTTTGTACAAATTTATAGAAATAAATGTAACAAAAAAGTTGGCTTTTTGCTTGTTTGCCGTGCCTTGTTCCAGATGTGTTTGGTGTTACACATAAAAATTGTGCCATTATTATTATTATTTTTAAAGAAACATTTCCTGTGAAGCCCCTAAAAGCAATTGAACAATAAACCCACCGACAATGAAAACTGGCATCGAACAATTTCATATATGAGGACTATTTCAAATCCAATAGAGAGATTGGCAGGGATAAAAAAAAGACCTCCACTTAAACGGCTTGTTGGAAAAGGAAAGGCAATAGAGCAGGGGTAGAATCATAGAATCCTAGAGTTGGAAGAGACCACAAGGGCCATCCAGTCCAACCCCCTGCCAAGCAGGAAACACCATCAAAGCATTCCTGACAGATGGCTGTCAAGCCTCCGCTTAAAGACCTCCAAAGAAGGAGACTCCACCACACTCCTTGGCAGCAAATTCCACTGTCAAACAGCTCTTACTGTCAGGAAGTTCTTCCTAATGTTTAGGTGGAATCTTCTTTCTTGTAGTTTGAATCCATTGCCCCGTGTCCGCTTCTCTGGAGCAGCAGAAAACAACCTTTCTCCCTCCTCTAGATGACATCCTTTGATATATTTGAACATGGCTATCATATCACCCCTTAACCTTCTCTTCTCCAGGCTAAACATACCCAGCTCCCTAAGCCGTTCCTCATAAGGCATCGTTTCCAGGCCTTTGACCATTTTGGTTGCCCTCCTCTGGACACATTCCAGCTTGTCAGTATCCTTCTTGAACTGTGGTGCCCAGAACTGGACACAGTATTCCAGGTGAGGTCTGACCAGAGCGGAATACAGTGGTACTATTACCTCCCTTGATCTAGACGCTATACTCCTATTGATGCAGCCCAGCAACCTTTTCCAGCCGTGGGCCGGTCCACCATCCCTCAGACCATGTGGTGGGCCAGACTATATATTTTTTTTGGGGGGGGGGGGGATGAACGAATTCCTATTACCCACAAATAACCCAGAGATGCATTTTCAATAAAAGCACACATTCTGCTCATGTAAAAACACCAGGCAGGCCCCACAAATAACCCAGAGATGCATTTGAAATAAACAGACACATTCTACTCATGTAAAAACACATTGATTCCCGGACCATCTGCGGGCCAGATTGAGAAGGCGATTGGGCCGCATCCGCCGTCCGGGCCTTAGGTTGCCTACCCCTGAGATAGAGAGAGGGCCTGACTGCATCAGAAGGTAAGTGCTGCAATGTTAAGGCAATTTTTGACATCATGTGCAATGGACCTTCCAAGAAGATTGCTTTTGCAGGATAAGAAGTCATGATGAGCCTTCTGGATCCAGCCACTGGCCCATCTAGCCCTGTTCTCAGTGGTCAACCGGATGCCCCAATGAGAAGCCCACGGGCATGACCCGAGTGCACAAGCAGATCTCCACCCCTGTGCAGATGTTCTTCAGAGGTATGGTGGCTCTGTTTGGAGGCAGAACTTAACCATCATGGGCAAATAGCCATTGATGGCCTTCTCTGTGAATTTGTCTCATCCCCTTTGGAAGCCATCCAAGCTGCAATCGATTCCCAAAGCGGCTTACAAACAAAAGTTTAAAAAGTTAACGGAACATCACGAATACAGCACAGATCGTATAGAATACTCAACAAATCGTCAGTGAAACAGTCCCAAATAAAACAATGACCATCTATGTAACACTATTGACAAAGCAACTGAAAAATAAGCTAAACATCACAGTTACACCAAAAATCATTGGATTCACAAAGCACGACATGGTCCAGATGGAAGATAAAGAAGTGCAACCATTCAGGGTTTTACCACGATAATTTTATAATGCTGCAAGAGGATAGACAGGAACAGAAGCCAGCAAGTTTTGACTTTTGGGTCTGGGTTTTTTGAAAGGGTTGGAGTAGGGTAATAAGACTGGATATATTTTATGGAATTTCTTTTTTATATGGTTTTGACAAATGGATATGGACACTGCGGCAACGGAAAATGTTAAAAAATTATTAGCCAAAATTTTTGAGGCCGGAGGGAGGGAAGGGTGTAGAAAAAGGGAGGTAGTTTTTTTTAAAACTACTGTTTAGAATAACTAAAATTGGTTAAAGAAATTAGAAAAGTTCAGAAGTATACTGAGGCCGAGGCAGAGAAGAAAATATAAGCAATTAAGTTTGATGTATTAATAATTTTAATAATGATAAGGAGGAAAGAAATGTAGGATAAATTAGACTAGAAGATGATTGGAAAACTGGGAAATGTGTTTTTACTTTGAGGTCAACGGGGGAATTTGAGGAAGTCAATTTAAAGATGAAATTGAAAGGAGTAGGAATACCTGGCCCAGGAAAAGGGTCGGGACTAAGCAATGATTTATGCAAAATCATAGAATCATAGAGTTGGAAGAGACCACAAGGGCCATCCAGTCCAACCCCTGCCAAGCAGGAAACACCATCAAAGCATTATAGAATCATAGAATCATAGAGTTGGAAGAGACCCCAAGGGCCATCCAGTCCAACCCCCTGCCAAGCAGGAAACACCATCAAAGTATTCCTGACAGATGGCTGTCAAGCCTCCGCTTCAAGACCTCCAAAGAAGGAGACTCCAGCACTCCTTGGCAGCAAATTCCACTGCCGAACAGCTCTTACTGTCAGGAAGTTCTTCCTAATGTTTAGGTGGAATCTTCTTTCTTGTAGTTTGAATCCATTGCCCCGTGTCTGCTTCTCTGGAGCAGCAAAAAACAACCTTTCTCCCTCCTCTATATGACATCCTTTTATATATTTGAACATGGCTATCCTATCACCCCTTAACCTTCTCTTCTCCAGGCTAAACATACCCAGCTCCCTAAGCCGTTTCCAGGCCTTTGACCATTTTGGTTGCCCTCCTCTGGACACCTTCCAGCTTGTCAGTATCTTTCTTGAACTGTGGTGCCCAGAACTGGACACAGTATTCCAGGTGAGGTCTGACCAGAGCAGAATATAGTGGTACTATTACCTCCCTTGATCTAGACGCTATACTCCTATTGATGCAGCCCAGAATTGCATTGGCTTTTTTAGCTGCTGCATGGTGGGTTAAATGATGGGTTAAATGTGAAATGATATCATATGTGCTCCTGTGAGAGGGGGGTTTGGATATTTTGCTCTCCTCGGTGGGAGAGGGGGGAGTATGGAAAACCATGTGATGATTTGTGCTTTAAATTGAAAAATCTTATAAATTTTTAATAAAAATAAATCACAAAGCACGATAGCATTCATATCTGTAAAACAACATTAACAAAATAGCAACAAGACAAACAAAGCCCTGTTGAATTTGTACAGGTGCTCTTCCCTCCGCCATGACTCATAATCTTTCATTCTATTCAACGCATCAAAATACACCTTCACATAACCCTGTTGGCAGCAACTCCCTTCTGAAGGATCCTTGCGATGGAGGTGCTCAGCGCAAAGACTCAAATGCCGCTTTTTATTCAGATCAGTTTTTTACAAAGACCAGAACGGAAAGGCGAGCGGCGTGTAGCTGAGGGAGGAGACACTGCAAATGTGTTGGCCTGGGGAGCTCTCCATGATTTAGTAGAAGGAGCTAAACTGTGAGATGTGTTTGAGCTGAAGAAGACGGCTTCTTAAATAAGAGACGCAACACAGTATAAGCAGGTGCTGCCCTCAGGCGGCTTGCTCCGTGTAATGCCACAACAGGAACTTTTATTCATTCATTAGTATGTGAACACATCAGTAAGGACAAGAAAAGGGACGCGGGTGGCACTGTGGTCTAAACCAGAAGGTTGGCGGTTCGAATCCCTGCGACGGGGTGAGCTCCCATTGCTCAGTCCCTGCTCCTGCCAACCTAGCAGTTCGAAAGCACGTCAAGGTGCAAGTAGATAAATAGGTACCACTCTGGCGGGAAGGTAAACAGTGTTTCCGTGCACTGCTCTGGTTCGCCAGAAGCGGCTTACTCATGCTGGCTACATGACCCGGAAAAACTGCAGACAAACGGCGGCTCCTTTGGCCCGTAAAGCGAGATGAGCGCCGCCACCCCAGAGTCATCTGCGACTGGACTTAACTGTCAGGGGTCCTTTACCTTTTTAAGGACAAGAAAAGGTTTTGTGGGACCTTAAATAGCATATTGATTACAGCATAAACCTTTGCTGACTTTGGTCTGCTTTTTCTAAGCATATGCCAATGAAAACTGACTGCGCCCTCATAAATTTATATTCCATACATGGGGCGGTGGGAGCTTTTTGGTCTGATGGCCACATTCCCTTAAATGTCATTTTACAGGGGCCACATTGGAGTGGGTGGCTCCAGAGGGAAAAGTGGGCGAGCCATGAGCATTATTTTTAGCTTTTTATTATTATTATACTAAAAAGGTAAAAGGTAAAGGACCCCTGGATGGTTAAGTCCAGTCAAAGGCGACTATGGGGATGCAGCACTCATCTTGCATTCAGGCCAAGGGAGCCAGCGTTTGTCCACAGACAGCTTTCTAGGTCATGTGGCCAGCAGGACTAAACCGCTTCTGGTGCAACAGGACACCGTGACGGAAACCAGAGCGCACAGATACGCCGTTTACCTTCCCGCCGCAGCGGTACCTATTTATCTACTTGTGCTGGTGTGCTTTTGAACTGCTAGGTTGGCAGGAGCTGGGAAAGAGCAACGGGAGCTCACCCCGTCGCGGGGAATCGAACCGCCGACCTTCCAATCGGCAAGCCCAAGAGGCCCAGTAGTTTAGACCACAGCGCCACACTAGGTGGGTCATTATTATAGAATGGGGTGTTAGGGGAGGGGTAGTAACTCTGTCCACCTTGAGTCCCCACCCTGCACTCAGCTATTACCTGTGCCCCTAGAAGCTGCCAGCATATGACAGCACAGCTTTGACCAGAAGCGCCAGCCACTTTTTGCAGGTGACGTCAGGATGTCAGAGGAGCTGGGGGCAGAGCTGTATGTGGCACCAGCGCAGTTTCAATGGCCACGGATGCTCCTCCTCCTCCTGCTACCACCACTAGCCGGGGGCTACTTCCCCACTCCTTCCCCTCCACGGCAAGAGGAGGAGACGGCTACTGAAGCCATGACGCACTCGGCTCAGCGTCCTCCTCTGCTTTTGAACATGGGGGTCAGCCAGCTCCCAAAAATATTGCCACCTCCCCAAAGGGCATGGCCCCTAGGAGATGGCGCCCCTGGCTTCAACAGGCTAAACCAGGTGAGGGTAGCCGATGGGTCTCAAACCCTCGGTGAGTTAGGGACTTTCCCTGCTTCCAAAGACAGGCTCTGGCAAATTGAGTGGATGAGACCAAGAGTGGGTCCAGCAGTCAAGAAGGCGGTTTCTGCATGTGCTGTAGAAGGAAGGGAGGGCAGGGGCGGAGCAAGGTGGGTGCGATGGGTGAGCTCCGCCCTAGGTGTCAATGTCCGTAAGAGACGCTGTGGGTTTGGCATGCGCAGGCTTCCCGTTGTCAAAACGGTCCACCTGCCGACTCCCAGTGTGGAGTCAGTGTGGTGTAGTGGTTAAGAGCGGTGGACTCGTAATCTGGTGAACCGGGTTCGCGTCTCCGCTCCTCCACATGCAGCTGCTGGGTGACCTTGGGCTAGTCACACTTCTCTCAGCCCCACTCACCTCACAGAGTGTTTGTTGTGGGGGAGGAAGGGAAAGGAGATTGTTAGCCGCTTTGAGACTCCTTTGGGTAGTGATAAAGCGGGATATCAAATCCAAACTCTTCTTCCCCCTAAGCTGTTGGTCGAAAGGCAGCCTCCTCTTCACAAGGCACATGATCTCCGCCAAAGAAGTTAAACAACTCTGGCTCCCCCCCCCCAAAGTTGAACAACTTTGGCTCCCCCCCCCCAAATATGAAATAATGCCAAACTATTTTTACAGGCAATTTTTTTTTCAATGGGGGGGGGGTGACAAGAATTTTTTCGCACCGGGTACCACCTCACCTTGCTTTGCTACTGAGTGAGGGGCAGATGGGGCTCGTCCACCTGGGAAGAGAGCCCATCTAGGAGAAGGAAAGCTCCAATCCTAAACCACCTTTGCCCTGCTTGCCCCCCCCCAAGAGTTTTTGCTTGTCTGGGGTGCATGTGTGTCATTTGGGCCTTTGGCAATGTCCATTGCTGATAGGTGGCCCTTGGATGATTGACCAGAATGAATGCAGCGCTCAGGCTGAAAAAAATGTTCTGCACACCTGTTGTAGATGCTGGCACACACATGGGGCGCCCCTCTTGGGGTGGGAGAGACGAGGATGTGCCAAAACCCTGAGCATACATGGAGCCAGGATGCTGAAGGACACCATCATACCTCCAGAGAAATGCAGGTGTGACCTTACTCTTCCTTGACTTTATCCACCCCCTCCTGCCAGCAGCAACAGGCAGTGGAGCCGACAGGTAAATTTCCAGCAGAAGCAAATGGTGGGTTTTATTAGGTAGGTGGTACTTTGCCGTGTATAGGACGATCTTTTTCTCCTAAAAAAAGTATGTGAAAAATTGTGGGTCGTCTTATACATTGGTAGTGTCTTGTTGTGTACTTGTGATTGGTTGCTGCTGTAAGCTGGAGATTGACAGCAGGTATTGAGCGTTTTATCTGTGGATGCGTCAAGGTGTGTTGGTGGGCACTTGGCGGCTTCTACTGGAGAGGGGACCCCCACAAAAGCTCAACAACCCCCCATTTACTTAATTTGGAGTCCCCAGAAACAGAGGGTGTCTTATACGTGAGAGCTGGACCATAAAGAAGGCTGATCGCCGAAGAATTGATGCTTTTGAATTATGGTGCTGGAGGAGATTCTTGAGAGTCCCATGGACTGCAAAAAGATCAAACCTATCCATTCTCAAAGAAATCAGCCCTAAGTGCTCACTGGAAGGACAGATCCTGAAGTTGAGGCTCCAGTACTTTGGCCACCTCATGAGAAGAGAAGACTCCCTGGAAAAGACCCTGATGTTGGGAAAGATGGAGGGCACAAGGAGAAGGGTGCGACAGAGGATGACATGGTTGGACAGTGTTCTCGAAGCTACTAACATGAGCTTGGCCAAACTGCGAGAGGCAGTGAAGGATAGGTGTGCCTGGCGTGCTCTGGTCCATGGGGTCACGAAGAGTCGGACACGACTGAACAACTGAACAACAACAACATGGATCAACATGTGTGGGAACAACAACAAAAAAGTGGCTGCAAGCCTTTTGCAGAGTGTAGGGCTTTTTCAGACATAAAACGGTTCCCTTGCTAGGAGGATTGGGCTGAATCCCTCGCATGAACTCAGAAGACATAAGCCTGCTACGCTGTTACCGGTAGGCCTACTCTCAGTTGCTAGGAAGTCAAGTGATTAATGTGAACAAAAGACGTGAAAACAGATGAGCGCTGCTTACGAGATGTTTTGACCCCCAGAGCACAAAATGGCTTGCCCTCACAGCTCCAGCTGCTTTGACTGCAAGTGCAGGATTCTCCGAAGCAGGAAAGAGCTGCTACGCTCATGCCTTGCTTGGGTTTGCTGCCGTGGGAAACAAGATAGTGCTCTAGATGGGCTTCTGGCCCAATCTGCCAGACCTCCTCTTATGAAGGGCGATTGCTACTCTTATAAACCCAGGTTGGATCCCAGACACATCAAAGAAGCGTTTTGGTTAATCTAAGGTTACCAGTTTTTCCCCCCCAATGAATCCGGGGACACTTTTTCAACTTCCTACTAAATAGGTGGATTTTGTCAGGGGTCTGATTTGTAAATCTGAGGACTGGCCCCGGGAAACAGGGATGTCTGGCCACCTTAGGTTAATCGCATTGCAAACTTTGTATGAGAAACCGGGTTGGCAAAAACGGAACTCCACTGCGCCATCTGGTGTCACAGTGTTAGATTGCATAAACAACGCATATAAAGTTATTTTTTTCTTTGCCCATGTAGCTGACACAGCCTCCTGAGGTTTTAATAGCAGTCTGAAGGGGAGTGGGAGACCAAGCGCATGTTTACCCCATACTGAATACGGCTTCTGTGTTGCATAACTGTCTGTCAAGCAACATGTAAATGGGGCACAGGGAGCATGTGCCCTATTTTTGCAGGGCTCTCCTAGGAGGCCAAGCTAGAAAACAGGAACATGTCACGACAGCTACATGGAAGTTCCAGCTTCAGTCCCTGCCCATTAAAAAACACATTCCAACATTAAAAACACATTGCAGAACATCGGTGATAAAAACATAATTAAAAAACATGCTGAAAAAACCCTCTAACTGCCCCAATTTTCCAGGGACAGTCCCAGATTTATATCCCGGTTTCTAATTTGATCCCGGAATGTCCCGCTTTTCCTTAGGACGTCCCTATTTTCACTGCAGAAATGTCGGGTGGTGTGGAGTTATGCGATCCTCGAGCCAAGGAGAAAGTTAACTATACAACTTTTAGAAGACATCTGAAGACAGCCCTATATAGAGGGTTTCTTTCCTTTTTTTGAAAAAAGAAAGTTTAATGTTTGATTAAGTTTTGTTACGTAACAATTTTTATATATGTTGGAAGCTGCCCAGAGTGGCTGGGGCAACCCAATCAGATGGGAGGGATATAAATAATAAAATTATGGTTATGGTTATGTTTATGAAATAGGACATCCCTATTTTCATCGGATAAATTTTGGAGAATATGTACTGAGAGACTGAGAGCCTAATATTGCAATTCGCATTGCTTGTAGGGTTAAAAGTTTTGTAAGGAGTAATTTATAAATTATTGTGAAAAGCATTCAGAATAGATGTATTGGAAATTTGAGTTTCTAGCAATAATTATAGTAACAAAATGCATAATTAGAAAGATTTCAGTCAAGGTTGAAGGAAGTCTTAGGCTGTGATATCCAGAAATTTCAAAATGATGTTTAAAAGGATGTTATGCTGGAAAATATGTGTAAAAACAAAAAAAATATTTTAAAAAGAGAGAGAGCCTAATGATAAAATAGTCACCATAATACCAGTCACCACCCACCCACTTTCACAGGAGGTCTGTTGTCAAGCTGAAAGGTGGGATATGTGGTACTGTATAATAATAATAAAAACAACACATGCAAATAATAATATTTATTGACATGATTTTTAAAACCACAATTTATAAGGGGAGCTCCCTTTAAGCAGCAAACATGTTACAGTATTGCCTTAGCCGCGCAATGCATTGTGGGCCATAGCATCCCTAAGGCCTTCCTCATTTGTTGCTATGGAGACGGCCTCCCCGCCCTGCTTTTTTCACGTGACAAAACATCGAGCACATGACGCTTCTTTTCTGCCCCTCCTATTCCACTCTCCACCCCAGTCCGGAACGCCGTTGGCTTAACCGTCTTTCACCATGATCCCCCGCCGTCCTATCGCGAACGGCTTCTTAAGCCTTTGGTTCCGCCCCTTCACGAGCCCGCTGACCAATGAGGTTCGGGCTCTGACTTCGCGGCTCTCAGGGTTTTTTGACAGAGGCGGCGTTTTCCCCCTTAAAAGCCTGACATACAAACCGCGGCGTCGCGGACGTCGGATTGGATCGGCGTTGCTGCGGACCAATGAGAACGCGGCGTGGCAAGCCGGAGCCCCTCCCCTCCTCCCGCTTGAGCCAATCAGCGGGCGGCGTGCCTCCGTCGGCGTCTTCCTCCGCGGTTCCCCTCTCGCGCAGCGGTGCTGGACAGGAACATGGCTCCGTGAGGGATTGAGCTGTCGGTCTCGGATCATTTCGGGCGGTTGAGGAGGCCGGTGAGGCGTCGGCGACCGTCGCGCCCCCCCCGCCGTCACCGTTAACCCTTCCGTGCCCGGCGGTGGCGGCGAGGACCCTGAGGGAGGGGGCTCAATGCGCAGGCGCGAAGGCCGCTCCCGCCGGGACGCCCCCCGCGCCCCGCCAGCATGAGCCAGACCGCCGCCGTCCTCCCCCCGCCGGGCCCGGCCTCCCGCGCCCTGCATGCGGAGCTGCCCTCTCAGCAGGTGGGTCGCCGCCTGGGGAGGGGAGTTGTTTGTTCCGCCCCCCCCCTTCGTGGCATGTGCACCGGGCAGGAAGAGGTTAATGGGCCCCGGTTTGCGGAGAAGGGCTTAGCAGCCTTGCAAGTAAGCTGGCGAAAGCGACTCGCCTGCACGGAAAGCGAAGGTTGGCTTGGCTTCAGTCGGCGGAGCAGGAAAGTCTTAATCCCAGGGCCACGGGTTCAAACCCCCGCTTTGGGCAAATAGGTTCCTGCATTGCAGGGGGTTTGGGGCTAGATGGCCCTTGGCATCCCTTCCAACTCTGCAAATCTAGTGGACCCAAGTCCCAAACGGTGTGCAGCCCTTCCGTTGGAGATTAGTTTGTTCCATCATTGTAGGGTGAAGGAAATAAGGCTGGTATGAATGGAGGCTGCACTTGCACCACGCATTTGTTGATATTGCTTCTGCTAACTTCCTTGCAGCCATAAAAGCCTTCCACGCTGATTTGCAGCAATCAGAAATAAGGCGGTTCCGATCCTAAGGCTTGCAATCTAAAAGAAAACTTGAAAAGGAAAGCATTTAGAAGTGGAGGACCGGGGCGGAGAGGGGGTTAAAGTGTTCTCTATGACAAGGAGAGATGAAGCAAATTATATAGGAAAACATTGTGTATCTATCGCACCCACCCCAGCTTCTGAAACATTATGCAAAAATAGGGGAAGGATTGTATCCTGCTAGTAGAGCGTCTGGTTTGCATGCAGGAGTTCCCAGTACCTATGGCATCTCCCGGAGAACTGCTGCCAGTCAGTGTGGACAACTAGATCGACCTAATGGTCTGACTTGGTATGAGGAAGCTTCCTATTTTCATGTAGGGCTTTTTTTGAATGACAGGGTATTTATTATTAAATACCTTATGAAGGTATTTTGCCTCTCAGTAGGTGGTTTGTTATGAAAATGCCATTTGTTTGGATGATGCATGTTCTCTCACCATGCTGCTCTCCCCCCCTTCAAGTGGAACATTTTTTTCTTAACCAGAATTACCTGATTATAAAGGAAATGAGAGGAGAGACATTTCCCCCCCCCCTTTTACACTAGCATTCTTCCTCCTCCCCCTTGTTTACTTGACTGATGTTTTTGTAAAGATCTTGTTGATGTGACTTGTGCTGTACTGTGAAGCTTGTTTGGAAAGGGACAGGGAGCTTAAGCAAATCTGCAGCTCTTTTGTTTGATGGCTTACCTAAATATAGCATCGTGTGTTTGTAGCTTCAAAGCTCAGCTACTTTTCAGCTTTCTTTTGAAGTTCTGCTTCAGTCAGTGCTGGAAGGGCTCGGTGATCAGTGCAGTTTCTCAACACCGTCCTCTTGACATGTATTCAGTTGGCAGACTAAAGATATCTTTTTCCCATTCTGTTGTTTGGAACATGCTTTGTGAAATAGAATCTGCCACTTGGTGCCTTCATGTGCGCTTTGAGAATGCATGTGTACCATTAAAAGTTTGCCAAGAGAGGAAGTAGATATGTACTGGTCAACTTACTCTGTGATTGATCCCACTTTACCCCCTTGTCTACTCCACAGTTGATTAAAAAGGATTGCAAGGATTTCATTTAAAGCATGGGTGAGGAACCTGTTGCTCTCTAGGTTTTTCTGGATACTAGTGTCTTTCAGCCCTGGCCAGTGTTACATTGGTAAGGAGTGATGGAAGTTGCAGTCCAGTAACATCTGAAGGGCCCTGAGTTCCCTTATCCCTGATTTAAAGGATTAGGCAGAGTCTCTGCTTTAAAGCCTGGCAAGTCAGGTGTATGTTAGCTGCTTGGGTTTTGCTTTCAGATCCAGCACCCCTAGTATCTCCCTGACTATTGCTTATCATTTATGAGCTCTATTTCTGTGGCAGTCGGTTGTTGGCATCCATCTGTCTTGAGTGACAATGGAGTGTGCCTCTGAAGGTGAAACCACCAAAGCAGCACCAAAGTTAGTTCCCTGGGTTGCAAGCCTGGGCAGTATGTATGGAGGTCCTGGGCTGCCCAGATGACAAAGCCTACCCACCTCGGCCTTAGGGGCTTCACTCTGGATTTGTGTAGGGTTTACTCCTTATCCTTTTCTTCTCCTGAAGATAACCTGCAAGGCAGCTAGCAGAGGATTAGGATAATAGTTTTCCTCCTTCTTCAAGATAAGTTACCTTCCCAGGTTGATGAATCCCAGCTACCCCTCACTTCCTTCTGCAGTGTGTGCAGAAACCTCCTTCTTGACCCGCTATTGGTCTTGTCTGCTCAGTTTGTTGGAGCCTGTCTTCACGTGCAGGGGAAGTCCCAAACTCACTGAAAGTTTGAGACCCATTGGCTTACCCTCACTTGGTTTAGCGGGCCAGTCGAAGCTGTTTCTTCGGTGTGGCCACTGTCACATGCTGGCAGGGAGAGCTGAGTGCAGGGTGGGGGGACGAAAGGTGGACAAACCACCCCAGAAAGAGCCCGTGTCCCCCACCAACGGCACTACCCCTCCCTTAACACCCCACTCAGTTTCTGCTTGGTTAATATCTAGTTCTAACAATTAAGAACAAGCTGGAATTTCTGGGGCAGGAAATAGTTATAAACAGCATAAGAAATTGAGAATAACTCAATGTCTTCAGTTAGCTCTTAGCATATTAACCTTGATGCTCACTTGGATTACAGTTTGTTTACACTGCCAAGCAACAAACCTCTACGTTATTATAAGTAGTGAAGCATTAGATCTGTCTTTATATTAAAATGAATGTGAACTTCTGAATCTTAAGCGGGAATGAGGTTCTTACAGATCTTTGTTTTCCTATTGGCTGTGACTGGGCAGCCTAGTGGAACAAATCATCCCTATGGCTGCAATTCCCCTTGGAAGGATTTCAGTAAAAAAGTTGAGCAGTCACGCTCCTGTCAGTTGATCTCTCAGAAGTTGCAGTGCTGCTTTCGGATGCTTGTTCGACAGATGTCATGCATTTCTACTTAAAAACAACCCATTCCATGGCTGCTTTCTCTTAGTTCTGGTTGAAGTGATCACAAGTCTTTGCCATCAAATGTAGTTTGAGCACAAGATGGATCTCTAAGGTTTGTTCACACATTCATCTTCACATGTGGTAGCCATTCTATAATCAGCCAGCCCATGCTATCTTGGCTCTGCGAACGCTTAAAACTCCTAAATTTTATGCTCTGCTGTACAAACTGAATGGTGGAAAGTTCATTTCAGATACTTGAACACGTGTACTTATGATTGCAACACCACTATACTACACACAACACTGATATATGCTGACTTCAAAGGCAGATACAACAGTGTAAATATACAATAGTGTAAATATTTGAGATCTCCATCAGCTGCAACTATGGACCGTGAGTAGTTCTTGCATTCAAGCAAGTTAGCTTTCTGCACTGCCTCAACATTTCAAACTGATATCTGACAGGGAAAGTGTTTCCTGTTATGTAAAAACCTGTACAGGTAGTGGGAAAGAGAATACTGTTTGCATTCGAGCCACTTACCTTTGTTTTTTGTTTTTTTCCAGTTGTGGATGGAACATGGTTTCTTGCATGTGGCAATGGGTTTCATGTCCTGGGTATCTGTGGGGATTACAATACTGTCTATTGTAGAACTAGACCTCTATAAATTGATGTAGGCATAACTTTTGTGATTTTCTGCAGATATTGTTGGGGCTATTCGAGGATTGCAAAATCCTTTGTCATAGGCTTTCCATTCTTGTGGTCAGCAGGTTGGAGCAGGAAACTGTGATTGTCCGCTTAACATGGTAGTTAGGGCTTTTTATTTCTTTGTTGTTGGTTTTTTTTTAAGAAGATCATTAGTTTTAAAACAGGGTAGAACTTTTACCTGTTAAGTCCTCCTTTTTGTCGGGTTTCTTGTTGGATAACAAGACTTTCAAGATGTCATGTTGAAAGTGTTGGTGTACATGGAAGAATATAGTAAACTTTGCATTCTTCTATCTAGGGAGCTTTCATATCCCTTTATTTTTTCTGTTAACAGGAAATGAGATTTCATTCTAAATGCCTTCTGCTTGGCTGGAAATTGGCCAGTTTGCTTACTTAACTTTTGAGTCCTGTAAATTTCTTCAAGCCATTAGTAGGTTTTGGACCAGAGGAAGTTTGTTTAAAAACTTACCTTGTAGCTTATGCCTGGAACAAAGCACATTTATAGTTGTCTCAAACCTCACTGTTGTATGATATCCAGACTTGTTTTGTTTTGTTTTCTGGTGTTTGTGAGGACAGCTGTCAAACTACATTGTAGACCACAGGGAAAATTGTGTGGTTTGGTATCTGGGCAAGGGACTGTTTTTGGCACAGGAAGGTGTGGGAGGCTTTTGGAATCTGTGGAATATATGAATAAACTCGTAGCTTTCTACTAAAGCAGTTTTCCTAATTTTTCTAAGAGTAGAAAGTAGGTATGACATCCATACGTACCACTTTCATTTCCCCACTAAGGTCTTTGCTTTAACCCAGCCAGAAGGGCGGGGTACAAATAAATTATTATTATTATTATTATTATTATTATTATTAACTGCACTAATATTTGCATGTGGAAAATGTGCAGCACAATCCTAAGCATGCTTCTACTGAAGTAAAAGGTAAAGGGACCCCTGACCATTAGGTCCAGTCACGGATGACTCTTGGGGTTGCAGCGCTCATCTCGCTTTATTGGCCAAGGGAGCCGGCATACAGCTTCTGGGTCATGTGCCCAGCATGACTAAGCCACTTCTGGCGAACCAGAGCAGCGCATGGAAATGCCGTTTACCTTCCCACCCAGAGTGGTACCTATTTATCTACTTGCACTTGACGTGCTTTTGAACTGCTAGGTGGGCAGGAGCAGGGACTGAGCAATGGGAGCTCACTCCGTCGCGGGGATTCAAACCGCCGACCTTCTGATCAGCAAGCCCTAGGCTCTGTGGTTTAGACCACAGCGCCACCCGCGTCCCAGTCTACTGAAGTAGGCCCCACTTATTTAGGGTTTCATTTTGCAATAGTTCCTGCAACTTGGAGTTAGCATTTTTGAAAGCAAAAAGTGGACATTGCCGCCTTTCTGGGGAGAGGCTTCTGGCATTCCTAGTTTAGAACTGCAGCATTTTCTGTGAGTTGAACTTTCCTGCCAGTAGTGCTTTATCTCTTGGTGATTATTTATACTTCTGTTCCTCGGGTCTGTTAAGATCCCCAGAATTTTGAAAGAAATAGTTTGGGCAGTTTAAGAAACTCAAGATATATCAGCTAGGTGCTAAATACCTCCTTAAGCCAGGGTTACAATTGCCAAAACGGAATGCTTAGTTGCCATTCTGGGGCCAGACGGCTCGAAAATGTAATGGATAGAATTCTACAGGGTGTGTTGCTAGTGTGTGAAAACAGTCAAGAACCATGCACCTTCACATGGTGGAGACATCAGGTGCCATCCTGGCACCCGGGCATCTTCACTTGGTTGCAAGTTGCCGATTGTTGTTGTTGTTCAGTTGTTCACTCGTGTCCGACTCTTCGTGACCCCATGGACCAGAGCACGCCAGGCACACCTATCTTTCACTGCCTCCCGCACTTTGGCCAAACTCATGCCAGTCGCTTCGAGAACACTGTCCAACCATCTCATCCTCTGTCGTCCCCTTCTCCTTGTGCCCTCCATCTTTCCCAACATCAGGGTCTTTTCCAGGGAGTCTTCTCTTCTCATGAGGTGGACAAAGTACTGGAGCCTCAACTTCAGGATCTGTCCTTCCAGTGAGCACTCAGGGCTGATTTCTTTAAGGATGGATAAGTTTGATCTTTTTGCAGTCCATGGGACTCTCAAGAGTCTCCTCCAGCACCATAATTCAAAAGCATCAATTCTTCGGCGATCAGTCTTCTTTATGGTCCAGCTCTCATTTCCATACATTACTACTGGGAAAACCATAGCTATGCCGACCTTTGTCGGCAAGGTGATGTCTCTGCTTTTTAAGATGCTGTCTAGGTTTGTCATTGCTTTCCTCCCAAGAAGCAGGCGTCTTTTAATTTTGTGACTGCTGTCACCATCTGCAGTGATCATGGAGCCCAAGAAAGTAAAATCTCTTACTGCCTCCATTTCTTCCCCTTCTATTTGCCAGGAGGTGATGGGACCAGTGGCCATGACCTTAGTTTTTTTGATGTTGAGCTTCAGACCATATTTTGCGCTCTCCTCTTTCACCCTCATTAAAAGGTTGAAAGAGGAAAGTGCAAAATATGGTCAGAAGCTCAACATCAAAAAAATTAGTCAGGTGCAAAATCCCCCTAGCGAATTTTGAATGCTGAGTTGAAGTGGACTTTGCTGGTTTACTTACTTCTTTCTGCAGGGGAGAAAGCAAATGCTCCAACATGACTCTCTGATACTGCAGCGGTCAACACATCTGACACTAGTATGAGGCTTCTGGTTGTTGTCTAGCACAATTCATGAGGAAAAATGAATAGGAGGAGTTGGCTACTATGATGAGAATTTTGATTATTAGTTCACCCGAAATGTACTGCACTTTTATCAGCAAGCACTTATACAAAGTAACAGTTACAGTTTTTCAAAGCTGCATTATGAACTTTCACTTAACTCTACAAAGCCACAAAGAAAGTTCAACTAGAATGTTTAGTAGCACAAGAATAAGTGTCATTTAAACTAAAGCTATTTTCAGTTGGTCTAGACAGTTGTCCTTAATTCCAGGAAATAAGTTCTGCAACTCTGCAGGATTAAGTGGTAAAACTGGGTGGCATGATTTTTGCCTTTCTTATGTAGTCACTACGAAGACATTTTGGCACAACATAAAAGCACGAGAGGGAGCTAAGCATCGTGGCCTAGGAATTCTTTGTGATTGCAATGGGGAAACCTCTGTGCCTTTAGGAATGGAGACCTTTGTGTGCCAGTGAAAAGCAGGTTCCCTGAGTTTGGTTGGTACATTCTGGTCTGTCTACCCCCCTTCCTTTCAGATAGTGTTTAATCAAGAGGTGCTGGGGTTGAGCTTAGCTGGAATTCATAACCTTCAGCAACCTGGGTACCAGTTGGTGTACTGTACTTCTGCATGCTTGAATCCCTAGAAGATCTACCTAAATATTCAAATTGTGTTGCCTTAAAAGTTGTGTGGTTGGAAACTTGTTTTTGACAACTTAAAAAACCTTTTTTTGAACAGTGGTTGAGGTCTTCAAATAAGCAAGAAGGTAGGCTGCAGTAGGTGCTGTTCAGACTTCGTTGGTAAATCTGCTCTATAATTCTCAAGTCCAGACCTTCTATAACTAATTTAGAAAAATCACATAAAGAGATTAAGGCTAAAATACCAAATTCTCAGCATGCACTGTACATTAGAAATATTCTAAAGGCAATAAAATTAATCAGGAGTATGAAGCATAATGAAATTAATACGTGCAAAGAAGGACCAGTTGAGAATATTAATATCCATGGCAGCACTGGCTAATTTGTTTTTCTTCAGATGCAATCATATTTTGCACATCAAACAGAAGACAGAATAGATAATGTTCCATAATAATTGCAGCTAAACCATGCTGTACTACTTAGCTATTTGATAAGCACAATTTGTGCCCTGTAGAATTTCACCATGCTTCATTACATGGTGCTAGTTGTCAGAGTGGTAGGGAAAGCTTGTCAACCAGTAACTTGGGCAGCTTAAATATGTCAGTCTGTGATGTGGTGTTAGTCATGGATCAATTGCAGGCTCAGATGTTCTCCAGGCTTCCTTTGTCCGGCATCCGCATCCATCCAGTGCAGAAAGAGTTTTTTGTATTGATAGCCTCTGCATTTTACAGATGATGGAACATTGTGTTTACTATGGCTGAATTACAAAGAAAGTGCTCTGTCTCAACTTTTCAGCTTCAGGTCCTCGTAGCCTGCCAAACGGTGACTCTTGTGTAATATGAACAATACAGGGGAAATGCCTGGAAGAATCTGATACTTGAAGGCACAAATTGCCAAAGCAGATACCCCAGAAGCTTCTCCAGCACTTATTTTGTAAGCCTGTATGCCGCTTCAGGAATCCTCTTCATGAGATTATAGGAGTTCTGAGTTCACCCTCTACAGATCGTACACCCCACCAGTTCTCTGAAGCTGGGTAATCCCCCTTCTGTTATACCAGAACACTTAGTTGAAACCTGGAAAGTGAGGACATAGTAGTTCAGGAAATGGTTTGAGGAAGTGGCAGCCCTTGAAAGGAGAGCCTTGAAGCGTAGGTAGGGGATTATCTTGAGAAGCTGAAAGGATTTGCGTTGCTTATGTGAGATTCCTCCAGGAAAAAGTCTTCGCCGTGGAATCACGTTCATCCAGTGCTATACCAGCTGCACTGGCTCCTGGTGGAGTACAGGATCAGGTTTAAGGTGCTGGTTTTAACCTTTAAATCCCTATATGGCCTAGGACCCTCGTACCTATGGGACCGCCTCTCCTGGTACACCCCACGGAGGACCTTACGGTCTACAAATAATAACACCTTGCAGATCCCGGGCCTCAGAGAGATTAGGCTGGCCTCGACCAGGGCCAGGGCCTTTTTGGCCTTGGCCCCGGCCTGGTGGAACGCTCTGCCACAAGAGATCAGGGCCCTGCAGGATTTGACATCTTTCCGCAGGGCCTGCAAGACGGAGTTGTTCCGCCAGGCCTTTGGTCAGGGCTCAGCCTGACTCCTCTTTTCTTTTTGTATAAGAACTAATATGAAATAGGCCTCCTAGCATTCTCACAGGCCCATATAAGACAAACATAAACAGTTGGTCCAATGAGCACTTACTGTTCCCAACCCTAACTCTGCGGAAAGCCATCTAATGAGACTTTAATTTGATTTTGACCTGTTTTTAGGAGGTAATTTAATTATTGTTTGATTTTATACTAATGTTATATATTTGATGTTAGCTGCCCTGAGCCCGACTTCGGCCAGGGAGGGCAGGATATAAATAAAATATTATTATTATTATTTATTAAAAGAGAAACGGGACTCTGTTACTTGTAGGTCACTAGTTGAGCGCAGCCATATTTAGATAATTGCCGGAGACCACAGAGAGAAAAGGCATTCCTATCCATATTGTGCTTCTCATTTGTGTGCAGCATCTTTCAGATGATACCAGATGTGCAGGGATGTGTGTGAAACACTAATCTTTTCCTACCACTATGGAAAGTAACACAACAGCTGAGGGTGGTAGGGGAAACGGACTGTGGTACAGTACTGTTGAAAAAAGCTGTTAATTCCTCTTAGGGCTCAACCAGACTTCCTTCTGTGCTGTGTTTCTAGGCACAGGTCCAAGCACAAGTCCAAGTGGGATTTTTTGTTGTTGTTCTCTCGGTGCTTTCTCTGGGTAAACCCGTGTTATACCACTGATTCAGAGCAAACGGCATTCATATTTTCCATGGACTGTCGTTAGCGTGGTAAAAAACGGAGTTTTCCTGGGAAGGGCGGTGCAAATGGAAATCTGGACGAGCCCCTACTCTGCAACTTCCTGGAGGTTCCGTCCTTGTGTACATAGAAAACAGAGACAAAATAGTTCTGCTCTTCGGCTTACTTCAGCTTCAGTGTTGGTTTGTGAGATTCACCCAGGGGTGGCTAATGTTTTCAGTAAATGCGCATCAAGTCAAGTCCACTGGGGCTGAGAGTGCCGCTCTGATAATTGGCACAATGCTCTAGTCTAGGGTTAGCCAGTGTGGTGCCCTTCTGATGTTGCCTCATTACAACTCACATCATTCCTGGCCCTGATAAGGAATGTTTAGCAACAATTGGGTATGGTTGGTGGCACTCTTGAGGAACCCTAAGAAATTTGAAAAACCTGTGAGAAGTTGAAATCCTGTGCTTCAGTACTTTAAGGGAAAATTAGAGATCAAAGAGGTGTACGATGCTGTGAAACATACTGAAGTTAGGAGAATAAAATTACGTTTTACTTGGATTAAAATGCAGTTTTTACATGTTGAATGAATTATGTAAGGAAGACTGTCCTAATCTTGTTATAATGTATGTTGTGCATTTTCATCATCATGCTTATGTTGCCACTTCCATTCTTAAAAATTTGTTTCTGTTTCTTTGCAGCGGCGTCTTCGTCACCTGCGGAACATAGCAGCACGGAACATCGTGAATAGGAATGGCTATCGTCTCCTGGACACCTACTTCACTCTTCACTTGTGTAATAATGCAAAGATATGTAAAGGTACATGCAAGCCAGTTCCCATAATTTCTCGCTCTCTCTCTTTCTTTGCCCTTATACGATCTAATCAGTTTCCCAGACTCTTCATGTTGGTGGCGCACTTTTTAGACTTGCATCATTTCGCGGCACAGCAATTTAGTTTTACTAACAAGCTGGAGGTCCGCACGACGCACCTACACACTGCAGCCGACACATTACCGTGTTGCGACACACGGTTTTGGAAAGCTCTGCTCTAGGTTAATGCTTAGGCTGAAACTAGATAGCGTGGAAGCAGCAGCATTTGTTCCCTCATAGTGATGTCTGCTGGTGCGTATCAGTTCATGTGACGTGATTGCAGCATGAATTGCACCTTGCAAGGGGCAAGCAAGGAAGTAAAAGAGGGAAAACCACAGTAGGAAAACAATACTTTGTCCATCAGAGGCAATGGGAGAGCAGGAGAAGGATGTTTGGGGTGGCTGGTTTCAGCATCTCTTGTTCCTTATCTCTTCTTCAGTTTTGGCTTGACATTTATGGACCACCCAGTGACTTCTTGGCAGAGCTAGAGTTCAAATCTTGGTCTCACAAGGCCAAATCTGATTCAGAGGAGGAGGGGAAATAAGTCTCGCTATGTGTGTGTATGTGTTCATAGGGAGTTGATGGTGTCTGGGCTAGAGAAAGCATAGGAAGTGTTCCTGATCAGTGAAGTTTTAGACTTTCCTAATCTTTGAAAGAGAAACTTTTTAAAAACTGAAATCCTTCAGATTCTGCTCTTGTTGAATTCTGCACTTTGCATCTCAAGTCCGTTTTACTAATCCCCAAGAAACCTTACAGCTTGATTGCGCTCAACAGCCACAGTAGTAGCTACAAAAGGATTAACAGATGTCCATATACCCCTTAGTGTACGATGTCTTTGGGTGTTTACACCTTCTGTTTCTGTGGTCTGATCTCCCTGCCTCTGTATACTGGCAAGTAGATCAAGCTGTTGCAGGCAGCTGCAGTTCGCTTTCCTGGCTGCTGTGGACGCAAAGAATTTATGTCGTGCCACCCCTGTGCCTCTGACCTGTCCCCAGATCGTGGCCAGTCTTTTCTTAATATTTTTCTAAGGTGCTTATCTCCATGGTAGCTAAGCTTTGAACTACCATTAAGAATCCAGAATGTGACCTCAGTGCTTGCGTTCATGGTCTTTGCCACTGGATTCTGTGGGCAGGATTGAGGACTAAATATTCCCACTCTCACACCAGCTCTCACACTGAAGAACTGAAAGTTAAGAGACTGGGGCTGCTGAGGCACTCACCCTAGCAGTTTGTCTTTTTTAAAGAGACTCTTCCTGAACAATCCTTTCAATTCAGGGTGGAGGAGCTACTTTTTTCAAAGCCTCAAAAATGATACTGACGTGAAGCTAGGAAATCATTCCAGGGACCGTTCCTCTTGGAATGCTTACCTTAAACAGTATTTGTAGAATATGTTGCAATGTCATCGTTTGACATTTTGGATAAATTTGATTTCCCCCCCCTTCCTAAAATAAAATAAAATAATGTAGCATGCTTATATTTGGAGTTGAAAATATTAAGTTTCTGCACATGGAAAACGTAAATGTTTTGCTCAGAAAAAGTAGAAACAGTGTACGTTTCGCATAGTAGTGTCAGGCTCACTTGTTTCATTATAAACTCCCAGTTTTATATTTATTTTTGCAGATTTTTCCATTTCCCCCAAGTACAGTAGGCATGCGGTAAAATAGTATGGTGTAGAGTGTTGGACCTGAAAGATCTCACTTCAGTTCATATCTCGGCCATGCACTCACTTTAACTTGTTGTCCCGTAGAGAACAACCCTATGCTGCTAGTTACGATGGCTTTATATTACCTCCAGCATCGGAGACAGTATGCTCCTGAATACATAGCTGCCTGGCATGCACAAGCGGGAGACATCTGTTGCCCTTTTTCGTGGCCACTGTGAGAACAGAATGCTGGACTAGAGAGGCCTCTGGTCTCATTCAGCAGAACTGCCCTTATCCATATTTACTCTTAACACAGTCCCACTGTGTTAAATGACCATTTCTCCTAGGCAAATGTGTATAGGTTTGCAGGTTTACCGGTAATCTGTTTCCTCACATTAAAATTTTTTTGTGACAAAAGCGTGTAGAGGTTTTTGTAGCCAAATAATTTTAGTTTAAACTAATGTCTGGCTGAAGCAGATGAACATTCTTCTTTGAGGCACTGCCTTCCTTCTGGAATTAAAGCCAAGCAACTGTTCTGCAGTAGTATTTAAGTTTGCAGTTCAGTAGACCTAAAATGAACCTAGTTCCAGTGCTCTGTGGGTGCATGCCTAATTTTTTTTAATTTTAAACCTTGGCACTTGCAGCTCCTGAAATATATTTGTAAAAATGGACTCTCACTTAGGCTGCTAGTGCCTCCTTCGCCATCCACATTGAATCCTGCAGGTTTGTCTGTTTACACTGTGTTCAGCGTGCCATTTCCTTTTGCTTTTTGGTGCCATCATAATGTGGCAAGTGATAGATTTTCTGGCCGCATGTGCTTCCCATTCCCCTTGCCCATGCTTCCCCTGGCACCATGTTCCTCTTGTTCATAGTCAGGGTAGCTTATTTTCCATGAGGGTCATTCATTATTATTTTGAACGAATCCTTATCAAGTTTCCCCTAGAATAAAATATGTTTCTTTGGTATGCGAGTTACCTTTCATACGAATGTGAAAATCATTTTTTCCATAGCATAAGAACCTGTTCTGTATCCCAGACCTGCACAGTCTGACTTCTAATGATTTCTTTAATTTTGTTTCCTTTTCTAGAATTTTATAAGAGTGAAGTGATAAAGAATTCTCTGGTAAGTTGCCTTCACTGGGAGGCTTAAGCAAATTTCCATATTAATCTTTTCTCCAAAATGTCTAGATAGTTGACTGAAACATTGTTCAAACTGTCTCAGTGTTTCCATTTGGCATTATGTGCAAGTTGGCAAGCTGTGTGCGTTGCTGCGTTAAACTGGAGACTGGCATTAGTTTTTTAAGGCAGCTGAACGAGGCTTTGTTTCCTGTCATGTAAACACAGAGCTGCTTCTGGGCAGGGTTTGAAACACTGTGATAACTTGTGATAAAGGTTTGGTGACTGTGCATGTCGCACGGAGTGATCTTCTTGCAACCTCTTCTCGTAGCTGGCCTTGGATTTTCCTTTATAGTGTGAATATCATAGTGATGTCAAATGATTGATAGGCCCCGCTCGCCAATTGGAATGTCCCACCAAGGCTGGAGGAACCCAGGATCCTGCCTACCAGCCAGTCACATCCAATTCACCGCCTATATTCAGGGGAAAACCAAAACAAACACAAAAATAGGTCCCAGAGAAGAAAAGCAAGCAAGCACACACACACACAAAGTTCCCATCCTTCTTTACCCGGGGTTGTTTGTTGCTGCCTTTCCTTTCCCTGTCCTGCCCATCAAAGTGTTGGTGTTGACCTTTAAAGCCCTAAACAGCCTGAGCCCAGTAGATCTGAAGGAACGTCTCCACCCCCATCGTTCAGCCTGGACACTGAGGTCCAGCGCCGAGGGCCTTCTGACAGTTCCCTCCCTGCAAGAAGTGAGGTTACAGGGAACCAGGCAGAGGGCCTTCTCGGTAGCGGCCCCCCCCCCCCCCCCCGGTGGAACGTGCTCCCACCAGATGTCAAGGAAATAAGTAGCTATCTGACTTTTAGAAGACACCTGAAGGCAGCCCTGTTTAGGGAAGTTTTTAATGTTTGATGTTTTATTGTGTTTTTAATACATTGTTGGGAGCCGCCCAGCAAGATTAACATCATCATCATCATCTGGACAAGAGAACCCCGTTACTAAGTTATCCCTAGTTATAATAAAGGGGGATTACCCACACAGGCGGACCTCAAGGCATCAAGGTGGTGAGAAGCGAAAAAGTGACCCGGAACACCTCAGAAATAATACACTTAGTAACAGAGGGGTAGTTGGCAGGGAGGTTTGTCGCAACATCATCATCATCATCTGTTCCCTCCTCTTTACCTACCTTAACCTGTTTCTTTCAAAGCATTTCCTTCCCTGCTCTAGGGCCTATCTCAGTGTAGAAAACTCGAGAAAGTTGTGTGTGTATGTGTGTAGTGCAGAAACTTAATGGGCACTGGAAACTCATAGGCACCTTTGCACTGCTCTGTTGGGGCTACTAGATTGAGCACATTCTTTTAAAAACATTGGACTAAATGAGTCAGTGGTCTGTCTTAGTATATGGTAGCTTAATTTATGGTCAGATAAAAGCTTGAACATTTTCAGTATACTGTAGCTGTCTGTCTCTTTTCCCAACAACAGAATCCAACATGGCGAAGTCTTGACTTTGGTCTTATGCCCGATCGCCTCGATACGTCCGTTTCCTGCTTTGTGGTGAGGATATGGGGTGGCAAGAATGACGCCCATCAGCTGCTGATAGAGTGGAAAGTCAATCTCGATGGACTCAGATATGTGGGCCAGCAGGTAAAAGAAAAAACATGCTGCTTTTACCACGGGTTGCCAGCTAGTTAGAGAAAGTTTCAGCAGACATCTGTTCTTGTTGGGCTATCTCAACAGATCTCTTAAGTATCATTTTAAGGACAAAGTTAGTAAATGCTGGACAAAATTGTAATGGGACAGTGAGATTCTGTTGCTCATGTTGACAACTGACCCTCCGCACTGGTGAATGGTCGACTTACTCATGGTTCAGTAATTTTACACTTTGCCAGGTTTCAAAAGAATACTGCCTTCATGTTTACTGCAGTGTTTTGTAACTTCTTTTGAGACTAACCTTTTTAGTTCCACAATACTTGCTTCTGTGTTTGCATTTTGTGAAATTTGGTCCGGGAAGTGAATGCCTGGGACCATATTCCACATTCCTCTCCTCTGTTGGGCAGATGGTGACCTTGGATAATTGAAGGAAGTCTGTAAACTGATTATTCCTGTAATGAATGTTACCTTGACTGCTAGGAGAACTAATGAAATTCAAAATCAAGTTCACTGAATCTGTGGCACTGTTTTAATTAACAGATACATGCTCGTAGCCCAAATGAAATTATTTTTGGGCTGAACGATGGCTATTACGGAGCCTCATATGAACAAAAGGTAAGGATACATATATTGTATATGTCATTAGTGTTGTAGATAGGCTTCAATTGTTCACATGGGTGCTACAGGTAAGTCACAGATTGGAACCTACATAGTAATCCCTCTAGGGAAGACCACCTCAGTTACCATTTAGAAATAAGTCTGGTGGTTTGTCACCTCTGGGTGACAGCTCAGAGAGCTGAATACTGTATTGGCCTGAATATAAGCCTCATCTTTTTCCCCCAAATTCCAACTGTGAAAAGTTAAAGTGCAGCTTAAATTCACGACCTTACAAAAAACTGGCTTTTACGATATCGCTGCTGAAACAGACATACGGTAAAACGGAACGGGTGTGAGTGCCTGCGGAATTTTAAGGGAGTGGCTTATATTCGGGTATTGTCTTTTTTCTCTTCCCCCCCCCCCCGAATTTTAAAGATGTGGCTTATATTCGGGTGCGGCTTATATCTGGGCCAATACGGTTTTTCTTACAGTTATGTGTGACAGCTACTGGATATGAAGTTTCTGGCCTTTCTGCCTGAGATGTGGATCTTGCCAAAGTCACCCGATCAGTTTACGAAGGCAGGGTTGGCATAATGAACTGTATTCACAGCTCCCCAGGGAGATAATTTTGATGTATTTTAGCTTTTTGAAGATCATGGGTTTCAAACAGTTTTGTTGAGCTTCTCTTAATCCAAAGTGGAATTTGGAGACTTCCTACAGCTACTGATTAAATGAATGGGTGCGTATGGGTGTACTTGCTCGTTACATTTGGAATCTGAAGGGGAAAGCCAAAGGCCCATGTTAAGATCTATGGAGATTGCGCACATACAAGCATTTCCAGTTTGTGGAGCATTCAACTTCCAGTTCAAAATGCAGCTACGATGACTTCCGGCGAGGTCGCCATCGCGGGCGGTCGCTGGGTTGCCTCGGCTGTGAGGCCACTCAGTCCAGCCCAGGGGTTGGAGCCCCGCCACCGCTACGCGGGGCTCCGGTGAGGCCGGGAAGAGCGTCCCGTGCGTTGGGCTCCCCGGCGGGCCCGCTAGGCTACGCACCCTTCCCTCGCTCCCCCTGTAAAGGGGGAGTGGGGGTGAAGGGAACGCGGAGCCGGGCCATTAGGGGAAATGCCCCAACCGGGCGGAAAAGCGGCGAGAACTGGCCGTGGTGAGCGAAGACGTTCTCCCTGAGAGATGAAAGGGAAAGAAGCAGGAGGTCGTAAGTACTTGATTGGATTAACTGCTGAGTTTAAAGACTTAACGACTTAACGACCCTGGAGGCTGTAGATAAAGGAAGTCTGCCTGTCTCCCTTCGGAGGCAAGAGAAATAACAGATTGTGATACTGTTGCTATTGGATGGATATATTGTTAAGACTTTTTTAGGAGTGAGACTTTACAGATCTCCCTTGGGGGAGGAAGAGGATGGAAAATATTCCATTTGAAAGTTTTGGTCTTTGCGCCCCGGTTTCAGAGAAAATGGCTGCGAAGACTCTGAACCGAAGTGGAAAATTACTGCTACATGATGAATAACACTGAAATAGAAACTGAAATTTGATACCTATGCCCGTCCTCACCATGTTGGGTTTTGTTTTTGAAACTGTTTTGGACTCTGGACTAACTGATGAAGAAAGGATTATTATACTGAAACTGGAACTGATTAATCGGAAATTGAAGGTTTTGAGTGGGGTTTTGAAGAAAAATCTATTTCCCACAGAGGAGACCTTCCAGATACTCGATACTATGGAAAAAAGTCTGGGCAAAGAGCTGAGGGAGTTGATTGGAAAATTGAGCGAGTTGGCATGGCGATCCCCGGAAAAAGAAGCGAGGAATGTTATATCCAGCCCCCGAGGTGTGAGCTCGGGAGCGATGGTCAAGAAATTAAGATATTTACAAATAGAAGAATGCAGCATTGAATGGGAGAAGCCGAGAGAAGATGAACAGTGTATCCTGATGCTCGATGCAAGGACTGTTGGGGACGGTGTCTGGTTCTGTGTCTGGTTCTGCGGGCGTATAAGAAAAGAGGACAATCTGAGGAGCGGTTCCGGCGAAAGATGGAGAAGGACATTGGATAGAGGGGGGATAGGGTGAACTCTTATCAAGTATAAAATATAAATGCTCTGTTAGGGTAATCTGAAATCGGAGGGTTAAGACATTAAGTTTTATTTTAACTTTTAATAAGAAAAGGGATATTTTGAAATTTTTTGATATTAGCAGCAGTTTAAGGGAAGAAGAATAGTTTAGATTTAATATAAGAATAATTTGTTAAGATCCAAAGAATTGTTATTAAGATTGTTGTTTAAGGTTTGAATTTTATTAAGTGAATAAAATTTTTAGAGAAAGGAAGTTATTAAAGTAGAATATGGATATAAAACCGAAGGAGAGAGGGTGGGGGAAGTCAATTGTCAAGATTTGGAACTAGAATATTTTCTTAAGTGTGTAAACAAGAAGAATTGTATTTGTGTTTGTATTTGATTTATATATGTAGGTGTGGGTGTGGGTTTATGTTTTGTTATGAAAATGCCAATAAATTCTTATTAAAAAAACAAAAAAACAAAACAAAATGCAGCTACGATCCTTGGGCAAGCTGTTCTTATTTCATAGCTTATGTAAAATTGGGATTGGAGGAGCTGTGGGAATAAAAACAAAACTGAAAAAAGGAAGTAGGGCTGAGTGAGCTGGCATGAGCCTCATATATAATTGACAAAAAAAACTTGTGTGATAAAGCTTGGAGCATTTTCAATAGCCTTATTTTATTATCAGATGTGTGGTCCCTATCTTGTATTGAATATGGGTGTAGCCTCCTGGCTCAGCAGCATGTGGGGATTTTTTTCAGAAGCAGTGAGCAGTTGGGCTTTTGAGAGAGTCCTCCGCTATTGACTCCTTCATTTATGCTCTACCATTCCCAAGCACTTTCTTCTCTGGCGGGGAAATACTTGCGGCAGGGGGGTGGGGGTGGGCAGGCAGGAATTACATATATTGATCAGCTAAGCAGATTAAAAAGGGAAATTTTTTCCATGCCTTCCTTAGGCGGCATGGGAACTGCTGTTTAAACTTAAGCTGCAGATAATTAAATTTTCCCCTTCAGCTTCCTTTTTGGCCTGGTGGTGCCTTACAAAGAAGTGTTTTCGTTTAGCAACTGAGATAAGCATAAGACATGGGCAGTCTTAAGAAGACGACTTCTAGATACACTTGTGGAAGAAAACAACAACAACAATGTAAAAAGGCCTTTAATAGGGAAATGGGACCTAATTTCAGTGTTATAAAAAGCAATTAATCAGCTACCCTGTTTGCCTTTTAAGGGCCTCTCAGGAACCCAGAAGAATAACCTCCTCCAGGTGGATCAGAACTGTGTTCGCAACTCATACGACGTCTTCTCTTTGCTGAGGTAACTCTTTTTTTAAATCCTGAAATAGAATTGTTGGCACAGATAGTGATATAAAAAGCATCACTGTCAATAGGCTGAACGTGCACAGCTTTTCAAGAGGTTTCCCCATCATGCCCATTATTGTGCATATAGCATTGTTGTGAAGATGCCCGGATGGTGATTCTCAACTCCTAGTACATGATCTTGGATGTCTCACGTTGATGCTCCTTAGGATTACTGCAGACCTGTTCCTTCTACAGTAAAACTTCTAGAGAGTTGTGCTTACTGTAGGTGGAGTTAACTGGTGAAGATTTCACCACCACCACCACTGGAAGAAGATGGAAGTGTCATACTAAAACGAACAGTGTGGTGAGGGATGGCCTGTTTATAACACAAGACCAGCTGTACTTCTCAGATGAATAGTAGCCTTGTCTCCAGTGTTTGCCTGATGTTGTAATGATGCATATTAGTAGCACAACACTCGATTCTTGGCTGCTGTTTCTTTCTTTTGCTTCCCCAGTATCGAACGATAAGTTCTAGCAAATATGGGAATAAGTGTTTTAGTATGGCTATCTCCACTGCAAGTTCCACACTTCAGTTGTGCATTCTGGGGAGAAGAAATATGGGTTGGAATCTCAAGTGGTACTTAGGTGAGCCTTTGTACTTGAGAGCACTCAGTGAATTTCTACAAAAAAATATATTAAAGGGCCTCTTGTTGGATCACATTATTGGCCTACCTAGCGAAGTATTGTCTGCACAGGCTATAGTTCAGCCTTCGCCAGCCTGATGGGGCTCCACGTGTTTTGGACTACGGCTCCCATCAGTCCCAGCCAGCGTCTGATAGGAGTTGTAGACCAAAACATCTGAAGGTTGGCAAGGCTCTCCAAAGTCTTGAGTCTTTCTCAGCCTTGTTTGCTACACTTTGATACAAGCAGCATAAGGTTCAGAAGGCAAATGCAAAGTCCTGCTCTTCAGCAACCCATCCCCAAACCCCACCCAAATCAAACGCATAAGTCGTAGGAAGAAGCATCCCTGACATGGCGGTGCACGTGAAAATGATGGTGGCTGTATATTCAGCCACAGGTGGTGTGATATTTAGTTGCATTAATAGACTCGTAGTTTTCAAGACACGAGAAATAATCCCCCTTGCTTCTGTACTAGTCTGGCCTCACCTGGAATGCTGTGTCAGGTTCTACAGGCCTCATTTTAAGAAATGCTTGGATAAGTCTGAATGAGTTCAAAGGAGGGCAAAGAAGATGGTTCAGAGAACAAGTCCTATGAGGGAAGATGGAAGGAACTTGAGTACAGTGGTACCTTGGTTCTCAAACGGCTTAGTTGATGAGCAAATCGGCTCCCAAATGCCACAAACAAACCTGGAAGTAAGTGTTCCGGTTTGCGAATGTTTTTCACAAGCTGAACGTCTGACGTGGCTTCTGCTTGAGGGCAGGAAGCTCCTGCAGCCAATTTGGAAGCTGTGCCTTGGTTTTCGAATTGTTTTGGGAGTCGAACAGACTTCTGGAACGGATTGAGTTTGAGGACCAAGGTACCAGGAAATGTATGTTTAGCCAGGAAAAGAGAAGAGAGAGTGAGGACAGATAGCACTTCTCAAATACCAGATGGCAGGACTAGATCAGTAGGGTTAAGTCATGAGAGAATACATTTTGGTTGGACCTTAGGAGAAACTTACTGATTCTAGGAGCAGTTTGAAAATGGGATCATGTACTTGGCAGTGGGGTGTGGGGAGTGGCTCTTCTTTATCAGATCCAAGGCTTACTCTGATTCATGCAAGACTGAACTTGGTGTCACCAAGTTGTTAGGATTCAAATTGCCCACTGTTTCTACTGATGAACTGCCACAGTTAGGGCAACTAGTGCCCTGATTGATTGATAGACTGAGTTTACTTATATTCCGCTTTTCCACAATGAGCTTTGCTCAAAGTGGCGTACAACAAACGTTCAAAACATCCAAATACAAATACACGAAATGCAAAGCATGTCAGTATATTCAGAAATTTCCTAGCTGAGCATTGCAATTTCTGTATGTGTGAATGGATAGACGTAACTGAAGTTTGATGGCCTATGAATGAGCATAGTATGTGTTGAACTCTGCTATAGAATATGCTCTGGACTGTGCACACAGCCTTGCTGAACTGCTTGTCCAGCTTGCTCAGGCCTTTCTCAACACCTCTCAAATAATGGGTAGCCAACATGTTATATGCATTAAGTCCCATCACCCCGACCATTGGAATCATCACACTAGATTAACCTTGTCTTAAATATTATTCGGAATTGCTTTGGAGCTAGAAAACTCAAATTTCTATATTGCAGCTCTACCAGAAGGTGTCACTCTTGGCTTGCAAGAATTATTATAGGGCATTTTAAAAAAATGAATGGTTGGTAGGGCAGAGCCGAACGTCGGCTGTTTTACTCATAAAGTTGTCTTCTACAAGCACTTTAATATTAAAGTTTTGATTCTACAGAAACATTGGCTGTCAAATTCTCAAACAACTGAGCTTATTTATATGTGTACTTAAAAGCAGGTGGACTGCTTACTGCCTAAGACAAAATTAACTTGTCAAGTATATGATACATCATGCATTCACTTACATGGTCACCAAGGCCCTATCTAGTCTAGCATCCTGTTTCCAACAGATAGATGTTTCTGTGAAGGATGGCACTAACTCAAGATCCCTTCTCCCAAGTTGGTGCTGCTTATTCAGCGTGGATTCTTCCAGTAAACAAAGAAGTGCTACCACAACTAATAGCCCCTGGCAGAATTATAAGAGCCTGCTGGATCAGGCCAGTGGCCCATCAAGTCCAGCATTTTGTTCTCACAGGCTGTCCAGGTGCCTGCAGGATTCAAGCACAAGAGCATCTCTCCCCTCCTGTGGTTTTCAACAACTGGTACTCAGAAGCATTGCTGCCTCCACTGTGGAGGGCAAGGCATAGCCCTCGTGGCTAGCAGCCTTCAGTAGACATATCCACCTCCTCTGGGAGGGAGTTTTGTTGTTTAACGATTAGCTGCAGAAAGAAGTACTTTCTTTTATCTGTCCTGAATCTTTCAACATTCATCTTCATTGGACGAATACCTTTCATCCCTTTTTAAAAAGCTACTGAAGCTGGAGACCATCTCCACGTGCCGTGGCAGTGACTTTGATAAGTTAACCATACATTATGTGGGGAGAAGCACCTTCTTCTGTCTTTCTGTGCTTAAAACAAATCAGAATTCTGGCCTCAACAATAGCTTTTGGCAACAGGAGGGAAGGATCTTCAGGCTGCACCTCCTTGACTCTGGAGCTGTTGTTGTGCTTTGCACGTGCTTTTCAGCTCATATTTTCAGCTGTGAGGGTTAGAAGCAATTTAAATAAAATGATTCCCTGGAGGAGGAAGACTGTCAAATACCAAATGGTCCTTCTCTGTGGCCTTCTGTCACCCCCACCTTTAAATGAACATTATATCATGCTGTGGTAATAATTTCTTACGTAAAATAGATGTGCCACATGTGAGTGTGCCGGGAGATCAAATAGGAGCAGGGCAGGGTTGGTTGGAGTGCCTCTCTGTTAGTAGCTTTGTAGAAGAATGCTGGTGGGTCTAATCACCCCCTAGGTAAAGGTAAAGGTACCCCAGACCGTTAGGTCCAGTCGCAGACGACTCTGGGGTTGCGCGCTCATCTTGCTCTATAGGCCAAGGGAGCCAGCGTTTGTCCGCAGGCAGCTTCCGGGTCATGTGGCCAGCAGGACTAAGCTGCTTCTGGCGAACCAGAGCAGCGCACAGAAACACAGTTTACCTTCCTTCCAGAGCAGTACCTATTTATCTCCCTGCATTTCGACGTGCTTTTGAACTGCTAGGTTGGCAGGAGCTGGAGGAGGAGGAGGAGTTTGGATTTGATATCCCGCTTTATCACTACCCGAAGGAGTCTCAAAGCGGCTAACATTGTCCTTTCCATTCCTCCCCCACAACAAACACACTGTGAGGTGAGTGGGGCTGAGAGACTTCAAGGAAGTGTGACTAGCCCAAGGTCACCCAGCAGCTGCATGTGGAAGAGCGGAGATGCGAACCCGGTTCACCAGATTACGAGTCTACCGCTCTTAACCACTCACTGCACCCGAACAACGGGAGCTCACCCCGTCACAGGGATTTGAACCACCAACCTACTGATCAGCAAGCCCTAGGCTCTGTGGTTTAGACCACAGTGCCACCCGCGCCCCCCTAGCTTCCCACAAATCATTGTTGGCTGAGGTATACATAAGCGTTCTCCCCTCCTGCTGCTTTGAAAAATTAACAGTAGAGAGCAGCACATGGATTGAAGCTCTCGGCTAGCCAGTGCTAGCAGCTTTGTGCAGCAACTGCATCGTAGCCAACGAGGTTAATCTGAGGTGTAGTTACTGCTAATTGAAAATTTGTTTTATATGATTTGTGCTGTACTTGTGATGTTCTATTATGTTCTTATTATTCCTTGTTTGTAAACTACTTTGGGATTCATTTGAATGAAAAGCAGCATAGTAATACAATCTATCCATCAAGGGACGCAATAACTTAAAGTGTTTTTTTTTTGGGGGGGGGGGGTGGACACTGAGCGCCAGCAATGCATCTGAGAGCATTGGGTTCCCTGAAATTAATTTCTCATCTCTTCCTCCCCACCCCACAACATAAACCCTTTAAGCTGTGAATAGGAATGCCTTATCCAACTTGAGGCCTATCTCAGGGGCCCAAAACAATTCATACGTTTTTTCAGAAATTGTGAGCAAATGTTGGCCTTTTTAAAATGACCCCTAAACTTACTGGGAATACTAAATTCTACATGCTTCATCTCGGGAGAAATCACCTTGCCTATATTGCAGTGACCGGCTTCGTATGTGCCAAAGAGAGGAGACTCCAAGCTGTTTCCTGCATTTCTCTTCTTTCTCGCTAATAGCTCTTGACAGTGCAGTTTTCTACTGAGTCTGTGAAGGGTGACCACCTCCTGGACTTCTTGCATGGAGTTAGAGCAGGAATTTTTAACAGCTGGCAAGTGAGTGCTGAATTCTAGCCTGCGGCTGCAGACAAACCTATATGAGCCATGTGCATATGTGAGGGGATTGAAAGTCACAGGGAGATGGCTTAGTTTTCCATTGGGCTTTAACGAGAACAATATTTGCAGGTAATACTCTACATACTGAGCTCCGATACCTTAAAATAAGCCTTCGGGGGGGAAAGAGCTTCAATTTTTAGGATCTTTTAAAATGCCTTATTCTGTATATAATACCACATTGAACACTGGAATCTGTCATTCTGGGTTGAATAACTGAACTTTTATCTAACTGAGAAGTACTCTGCCTTATGACAAGGTATAGTATCTCCACAATAGTTGCAGACTGGACACGGTGGATAACTAGACTCCTGGACGTTGCCAACATCTTGAAATGCATAATTACACATAGCATGAAATGGGGTTGCTGCCAGTAATGATCTCCCCTCCAAACTAACATGCAGCACAACTTGAATAATGTCCTGGTACCAAAAAGTTGAGATCCCCTCCATCTCCACAGGCCACATGTTGCTATCATCTGACTTGGGACACCAGATTTCAAGTGGCGTCAGAGATGGCTGTGCCTATGTATGACACTTGAGACATACATGCGGCGATGAGTATTTTTCAGCTTGTTTGCCCCTGAGGACATGGGTGGGCAAGCTGCTTGAAGAGGTGAGAGCAGTTGCTTTCACGCTTGACCTTCGCCCCAATCAACAAAGAAAGACAGGCAATCTGACTAGATCAGGGTTTCTCAAACTTGGGTCTCCTGCTGGTTTTGGACTACAGTTCCCATCATCCCTGATCACTGGTCCTCCTAGCTAGGGGTGATGGGAGTTGTAGTCCAAAAACAGCCGGTGACCCAAGTTTGGGAAATCCTGTCTTAGAGAGGTGATCAGTGCCTCAGTCAGAGAAGGCATGGTTCCTGCATGTTTGCGAGAGGCTGTAGTGAGACCCCTTGTGGGGGAAAAATGGGGAGCCAAGTAATGTGAATAACCATTGGTCCATCTCACATTAGCCTTTAATTTGAGCATGTGACGGTATCTCAGCTCCAGGTAGTCCTAGGGAAACCTGATTACTTAAATCTGTTACAGTCTTGTTTTGGGGCATCGAAGCTGCCTTGCTTGCCCTGGTGGATGAGCCTGTGCTGAAAGATGCACAGAAGTGTGTGACTGTTGATTCTCTTAAATTTCTTGATGGCTTTTTGTTTTTATGTAGCGTTGGCCATGGTATCCTTCTGTCCTTCAAGGGTTCCAGACATTCCAGTCTCACAAGGTAGTGCTGGGGGATGTTGTTCAACCCCATGATCTTTGGCTTACAGGGTACCAAAGTATCTGTCTTGTCTCTTACTCTGTTTCACATCTGCATGAAACAACTTGGGGAGATCATCCAGGGGCTTAGGCTGAGGTGTCATCAGTATATTGATGGTGTGCGACTCTACCCCCTTTCCCCCCGTAGTCTAATCCCAGGAAGTCTGTGGAGCTGCTAAACCAGCGTCTGTCACTTGAGTGGGCCGAGGGAGGTGAATAAGCTGAAATAATGCAGATAAGTTGGAAGAATTGTTGGTCAGGGGCTCTGGCAATCTGGGGAAGGTTGTGCAACTTGCTCCAGATGGGATTGTGCTGCCTTTGAAGAAGCAGGCTTGCCATCTGGGATGCCTCTGGCATCCATTCTTGGCAGACATTCTTGAATGTGTAGGTGGTGATGGTAGCTAGCTGTGTTTATATATATATATATATATATATATATATATATATATATATATATATATATACCAGCTTCAGCTAGTTCACCAGCTGTGGTCTCTCCCAAACAAGATGGCCCTGATACGAATTCTTCATGCCTTAGTTGCTTCTTGGCTGATCTACTGCGATGCTCTGTGTGGGACTGCTTGGTAAAAGTTACTTTATTTTAAAGTATTGATATGCCACTTCTTTAGGTCCCTTGTGCCCAAAGCAGCTTACAAGTATTAACAAGTTACTACTAAAACCAAGAACAAAAGATCCACACAAATAAAACAGACTCGGAACTCGACCAGCATAACAATACTCCACCTTACACCCAGTGAGCGAGACACAACATTACCCAGGAAAAGCCAATTGCAACAAACGACTCTTTAAGGCCTTCCAAAAAGCCTAATGTTTAGCTGGTGTAGCTCCAAAATAATTTGGAAACTTAAATTCTAAGCTCCGGTTATGGTGCCAAACTATTGTCTGGTATCCATCGATGCTATTTTATCACTCCGGTCCTATTCCAGCTCTGCTGGTTTCCTGTTTGCTTCCAGGCTCAATTTAAAGTGCTGGTGTTTCAGGTTTAAAACCCTGAAAATGGCCTTGGAAGCAGGTTGTTCTCATGACCATCTATTCCTATATGAACCTTCCTGACCAGTTAAGATCAGGTTTGGAAGTCCTGCTTTTGGTTCCATTGATATGTGGTGTCAGGTGGATGAATATAAAAGATGGGGCCTTCTCGATTGGTGGTGACAATGTTTTGGAATGTCCTCCTTTTGGGAGCCTGGTAAGCTTCCTCCCTCTTGGCTTCCAGGCATCCTTTAAATGCCCCCTCCATGTTTCAGGAAACTTAGACTCTTTAGAGTCCTTTTATCTGTTGCCATGAGCTTATTAAGATTTTATGCTGCAGTCTGTCTGTGACTTGGTTTTAAATTGCAATTTTATGGAGTTCTTTTTGGTGTGTTTTAATTTTGTAAAAAGCTTTGACTCCTTAGAAAAGATACATAAATAATGACATCAGAATATGAAGTAAGCTCTACTGCATGCTGTGGAGGAGAGCGGGGGAATCTGTCCTCTTTTTGGCAACAGATTTTGTAAGTTCTGACATCTAGTTCTGCTGTCAACATTTGCTGAGAAGCTTTTCTTTTGTGATACAAACCCTGAAGATGGCAATTTGGTGGGTAGGAGTTAGAATCTGCCAATATTTTAGTTGGTGTGCTTGTGCAAGCAATTGTGTAGGTATCTGCTGACCATCTTAATGAAGAGAAAAACAGTGATGAATTTTGAGGGGTCCATCATTAGTACTACAGTCGTACCTCAGAAGTTGAACGGAATCCGTTCCGGAAGTCCATTCGACTTGCAAAATGTTTGGAAACCAAGGCGCGACTTCTGATTGGCTGCAGGAAGCTCCTGAAGCCAATCGGAACCTGCGGAACCCGCGTCGAACGTTCGGGTTCCAAAGAACGCTCGCAAACCGGAACACTCAGTTCCTGGTTTGCTGTTTGGGAGCTAAAACGTTCAAGGCGTTCAATTTCCTTGGGTTACATATGCTTCAGGTTACCTACATTTCAGGTTACATACTCCGCTAACCCAGAAATAACGCTTCCGGTTAAGAACTTTGCTTCAGGATAAGAACAGAAATTGTGCTCTGGCGGCGCAGCGACAGTGGGAGGTCCCATTAGCTAAAGTGGTGCTTCAGGTTAAGAACTGTTTCAGGTTAAGAACGGACCTCCAGAACGGATTAAGTTCTTAACCCGAGGTACCACTGTAGTTGCTCTTGAGTGGTATTAAATTGCATTTCAGTTGCGTTAAACGAGAGATGTTCCTAAAGGAAAAGGGATGGTGACTCGGCAACACCCCCACCCCCAAGTGGGTTTAAGACACGTTTCTGCTAGTTGGCTTCTGAGAAAGGTTATTGGACCCCTCTGGGTTGCATCTTACTGTTTGGAAAGAGGAGGTCTTTGGACTGAGAAAGCTTGATCCTTAGATGTTTTTCTGCTTTGGGATCACAGTTCATCCAAGGGTCCCGATAGCTCTTGGAGTGTTTTATCTTCATGCACTATCCCTTTTGCATCCTGTGCTGTTAAGAACACTTGCTTTATGTTGCACAGGAAGCTGAATGGCTGGTCAGGATAGACTCGTGGAGCCCTTCTCCATTTCTATCCTCGTTCCTCTTCTTGGCTCCTGTCTTATTCTGGCGTTGACTATTTGTCACATAGCTTCAGGAACTGGGTGAGGATGGGGTTGCATGTAAAACAGAAAAGTCCATTGGATGTGTTGTTGGGGAAGGAAATTCCAAAAACAAAATGTCAGATTAGTTGTACATGTGTAGATTTGGGGGTCTGGATTGGAGGCTTCTCCTTCTTCATGGCTAATGTAGCAGGACCTAGTCTCTAGGTAAGCATAAAGACTTGTTTGTTCAGGTTTCATATTTTTTTGTTTTAAAATCTGTTTAATAGAAGCTCATTTAATAATAGTACTGGGTGTTTGCAATTTGGGTATCCCATATCTCTCACTTTGCCAAAAAGCTCTCGCTCTGTTTTCTAAATCCCCAGCGGCCGTTACTTTGTTTAAATAAACCCAGTGTAAACTAAGGTTGTTTTGGCAAATCTGACCTTCCCTGTATTTATTTCTCTTGTGAGAAATAGCTATAGGATGTGTGACTGTAGTATTTAGTCTGTGCATTCATGGCTTGTGACCAAGAATGAAATAAATGCTGTACTGGGGGGGGGGGGAGGACGGAGAGGACAAAAGAGGAAGAGAGTGAACAGCATCCAGGCATTCAATAAGATGGATGGAAAATGCTTCAGGCGATTGACCGCAATGCATGTCAAAAAGCCATGGATCTGGACTTTTTTTTACAAGCACCAGCTGAGAACAGTGATGATTCTCTAACTGACCAGTGTTTGCTTTGTTGATATGTGACTAAGGTACCTAAAATGGCCTAAATATGCCAAACAAAGGGGCTGTGGGGCTGGGATAGATAATTTATTGCTGCCTCCTCACGTTGTTGCTTTTTAATAGTGGAAATGTGATTCGATGTTCATCTTCTGCATTGTTAAATTATCAGAATGCTCTGATGAATCTAGCAGAGAAATTGGACTCCTGGGAATTGGTTTCAGTTTTAAAAGGTTCCTGGCCCTCGTGATTTTAGAGACTTTTCTGAAAATGTATAGGTAATGTCTATAAAAGACTCTTAATGCCCAAGAGATGGCACTTCTGTAGCCTGCATGGCTATTGCTGCCCAGTGATTTCTGGTCATATTTTGCCTCTATCCGAAAAGAAAACAAAGGGGGGGGGAGACACACAATTAGCTCCAGATTCTTTGAAAATCAATCATTTAAGAATTTGCGCTTGCAGATTAGGCTAAAGGTAGGGGAATAACACTTGGAATGTTTCCTGTTGTGCACTCCCTGTAAATAATAATAATGATAAATGTAACACAACCTGTTGTTTTAGTCTTCTGCATGCAAGAGTTGTTTACAAAAAATGTAGGAACATTCAAAAATGTGATCCCCCTACCTGTAGAGTGAAGTGATATTGCCCATTTTATCAACTCATTTAGACCTGCTGTGGGGTTTTAGAGTAATATGGGACATTTCCATATGAGGGGCTAGTTTGTAGCCAAAAAGTACCAAGAGAGTAATAGTGTTTGTGCACAAGCACTCTGATTAATATGCAGCCGTTCCCAAGCCTTTGTGATAGGCAACTCCCCATTAACGCATGACTGTACAGAAGCACAGTGCCAGGTACCCGGAAATGAGGAACATCTTGGAGACCCTCCCCAGAGCCTGAAAAGGACCTCTGTGTAAACCAGAGGGGTAGCAGGGCTTCTTCAGCTAACACGCAGGGAAGTGACTGCTTCTGCTGCTGTGCTACCCCATATACCAGCTGTTAGGTGGGGAGGCTGAGCAGCTCAACAAAGCCCTGCTGCCCCTCCGGCTTGCGTGGAGATCCTCTCTGAAGCCCCAAGAGAGTATTCTCTTTGGGCTCTGGGATGAGTCTCTTCCCGAGCCAGGAGGACTCTCCAGGGTGCTCCCCATTTTCTGCAATTTTGCACTTGTGTGCTGGGGCCCAAAATGTAACCCCCGTGTGAATGGGGAGCCACCTGCATCTAAACGAAAGTTGCCCTTTTTGCTTGGGTATACATCAGAATCCAAGAACAGTAACGAAATCAGTCATAATTAACATTTGCATGTCTGAGTGGGTGCCCGTCTCTTAGCAGTATATTCTGGTTATGGATGTAAACTGTTCATTGAAAGACCTGAATTGATGTGTGCCATATTAAATTCTCATCCAGTTAGTATGAAACTTTTTTTTTTATAGCTTCATTTTGGAGATATTTTCACACTTTGTCAATAGATGTGAACTTAGTGAATTGTTTTACATGAAAATAAATACAGCTCAGAACAACCTTTTGTATTCTAATCCATGCAATTAGTTTTAAATCCTGCATGGTGATAACTTTCAACTGAATTGGGTCACAGCTGGGCTACTTTCCAAGCCATCACAGTTTATCAGGGAAATCATTTATTGTTGAGAAATAGCTGGTGGAATCTGACTGTGATTGCTTGACGTTTGGTTAATAGCAGAACCTATTCCTTTAACATAAGCAGAATTGATTGAGGAACAAAATCAGATGGAATTATTCAAGAGAATATCTGGAATGGATTTGAAAGGTTGCATACTTAGCATGCAATCATCTATGGCTGTGAGGAGCGGGGAGGAATCTTCTCCAAAATCTGCTGTGTATATTCAGCATTCATCATCAATCTGTTTCTCGAATTACGTTTAAAGAAAGCATTTCACTCCTCTAAATTAAGCTCATGCCCGAAGACAGTTGAAACAAATAACGCGAGAATTTCACGTGCACCGATGTGAGTGCATATTCCTCTTGAGGTGGTGCAACAGCACACATTGTAGGCGTGGGATGTGTCCCTGGGGGAGAGCAGCTACCTCTGTTCTCCTGGGCTGGTTTGGAAGCAAGTTTGTACAAAATGCAGTGTGTTTCCTGTTGTGGTCTTCAGATACCAGATAACAAACCCATATGGGACAGCTGCATATTGCATGGTCCCTTCCAACTTTACAGCTCAAACTAGCCAACATAGAAACCAGACCCGAGTGAAAATCTAGAGTCTCTTTTATATAGTGGTACTTCGTTTTGTTTTAAAACTATAATTTTTATTATTTTATACTATACTACAACAAAAAAATCAAACATACATTCACATACATTTTCCAGTTTTGGCTAACATAGCCGTGACTTCCCTCAGACCTTCCATATGGCTTTCAGAATTATATCTTAATATTATACTTCTTTAATCTACCATTGCTTACATTATCATAAATCTCATACATACTCTAACTACCATACTTACAATAATATTTCTACACATTAACTACAAAACTTCTTGAAGTCCTATTAGCGTGTTCAATTGCAAATTGTCTTTCAAATAGTTCGTAAACTTTAACCAGTCTTTGATGAATTTCTGGTCCCGCTGTTCCCGGATTCTTCCCGTCATTTTATCCAATTCTGCATATTCCATCAGTTTCACTGTCCATTCTTCTTTCGTCGGTAATTCTTCTTGTTTCCACCTTTGTGCTAGCAAAATCCTAGCTGCAGTCACTGTGTATTGGGAAAGCTTAATGTCCTTTTTTCAATGTCTGTACCTATAATACCTAGTAAAAAGGCTTCAGGTTTCGTAACAAAATTATGTTTCAACATTTTTCTTAACTCATGACTTCGTTTTGAGTCTGCATGGGTTTGCTGCTCTTGCATGCTGAGAAGCGCTAAATCGTGCTTTGTCATGCGTCCTTTTCGTCTAGTGTCCGGGGCTCCAGAACAGTTCCCAGTCACAAAACAAGGTACGACTGTATGTTGTAAATCTGTTAGTGACATGCACAAATATTGTGACGGTGTCATGTAAGAAGTCCTCTTCCAGACACAGGTGAGGCTCAGTGTATTTCTATATTTAAGAAATGACTTTTTAAAAAAATGGATCCAGAGAGAGCCAGGAAATATGAGGTAGTCAGCTTTATGCTTCTTCCGGATAAACTGGTAAAAAGCAGTATTAAAGAGAATCAGTAAGCCTATCGAGGAAGAATGCTTCCTTGCTGAGAAAGAATGTGGGTGTTTAAAAAATAAAGCATAATGGGAAGAAACTGAAGGCTTTATTCCTCTCTTTCTTAAACTAGAATTGAATTAGGGGCTGGGAGTGGTTGTCCAATCAAGTTGGCCTGTCTTGAATTTCCATTTGGGGCTTTAAAAGCAATAATACCTGGAAAGAGACTCAGTAAATCAGCAAAGGAACATGATCCCAAAATTCTGGTAGTACTATTCTCCTCCATCTGACGTCTCTAAAAGGTCTCCAAAGGCAGCCCCATGTACATCATGTTTCAGTAATCCAGCCTTGATGTAACGAATGTAGGCTTGACTGCGTCCAAGTCTGCTCAGGGACTGAACACAGTTGACAAACTAGCACTGGCCTTCAGGAGCAATGCCAGAACCAGAGTGCTTCCAAACTACATGAGTTCCATGTTCAGATTGTGGCTTTGTGCCAGTTTCTCTCAGACATTGGCGGGTGCTGCTGTTGCGTTTGGATCCTGCTTGTGGTCTTCCTGGAGGTATTTGGCCCAGCTGCTTTGCCAGGCTGAGTGGACTTCTCTCCCCCCCCCCCTTCTATCTGCCGTTAAGGTGCATCAGCTAAAGGGATAAATGTTTGGCCACTCCGGACACAGAGAAATCCTGCCAGCTGGACGCAGCGCACCAGTACTCTTAGCTGGCAGGACTTCATCGTTTCCAAAGCAACTCCAAGATGAGGCAGAGGTCTTGTAAGCCACAAGGTTTACTGGTGGTCTTGGACAAGTCAGAATCCATCAGGATGATTTGCCTTGCAAGGTTGTCATGCACAGGGTTGATTTGATTTAAATCACGATTTAAATCACTAGTCAGTAAGACTTGATTAAAATCTCTTTTTTTGCAGAAAGGTTCAACCTTGCTGGCATCCTCTTAATATTCACAACCAGATGAAGGTTTCATTTTTGGAAGAATAATTTTTCAGACTAGTTTTTACAGTTATATCATAAATGACTGATTTGGTTATACTGTTAGAAATACATAGATGGAATTATGGTGAGGTTTAATAAGTTAACTGTTTATATTTGGACAACTTTTCTGCTGTACTTTAATGGAAGGAGAAATATAATCATTTCCTTCATAACAATTTAAACAGCTTATTTAACTAAAACAATAACATTATAGCATATGCATGTTTGTTAACTGATGTGGATAAACTTTTGTGTTTTTTAAATTTAGACTGACTTTTAGCACACATGAAATACTTAAAACAAATCCTTATTTCCTGATGAATAGCCTTTGGACTATAATGTAACTTAAATAGAAAACTATCTTTAGAAAGATTTTTCCTCCAAAAGCATCTTATTTTAAAAATCCAATTTAAATTAAAAAAATCTGATTTAAATTTTTTAAAAAATCATTTTTTAATTTTTTTTTAAAAAATCATTATTTTTATCCACCCTGGTCATGCAGATGGAATGGGATGACCCTGGACACATTCAGCTTACTCTTTGGGAGAAAGGCAGCACACACATGGGGCGAGGGCTTTAAGGTTCAGCTTTGACTTCATTTAATCAGCCAGATGAAATGTTTGTGTGTATGAACCTCTAGTGTTAGTGATTGTTTCAATGATTGTAGTGCGTGACCCATAATATAATTTTGCTTGGGATAATCTGAAACAGTTGCAGCGATGAGAATCCAAAGACCTGAAACATGTCCTATAGAAATTGGTTGCCTTGAGGATACTGAAAAATCTCGATCAAAATCTTTAAAATAAACAAAATTGATTCGGGCAACAAGAGAGAGCCTGATATTTCTGGGCATCACGTTTAACATTCTTTTATATATTATGGGTCTCTGCTGGCAAAGCTTCCTTTGCTCTGCTTTAGCGGCATCTGGAATGAGGCATTTTAATTTTTTAGTCTTCCTGTTGGAAACATATTGGCAAATCCTATGAAAATTTTGCGAAACACGACAGGATGCAAGTGTTTTTACAAAACAATTGGGTAAATGTACACAAATCTGATATGGCCAATGACCACCGACTGGCCTCTGTGCATTTGGCGTTTGAGATGTGTAGTAGTTTCTGTTAAAGCACTCTACAAACTAAAACTAAGGTTTGGGGAGTACCCTAATTTTTTTTGAACACTTTAGTCTTATAAATTGTTTGAATAAAATGCAAGGAAAGAACTAACAATGCCTGATCGGGGGGTGGGGACCATTATACAACCAGCTGTACTTCCTGTGGGAGTTCATCACTAACGGGGCCACCACTGAGAAGGTCTGTTTCTGCTGCTCACCAGCCTGATAGATCTTCCCAGTGAGCTCAGAAGAAGGGCCCACTTTTACATATGGGCCCAATCTTACATATGCAGGCAGCATGTTTGATTTTCAGACATCAGCAGTAGGTGGATAATTATTTCGCTCCAACATCTTGCCCTTATGCAGGGTATAGTCGTATGGGAGTTACAGGTGAAACTCGAAAAATTATCGTGGAAAAGACCATTTATGTAAGCAATTGTGTTCATTAGCTACTGGAGTTTAATATATGAGATACGCTCATGACATGCAAAGCAAGATATGTCAAGCCTTTATTTGTTACAATTGTGATGATTATGGCGTACAACTGAGGAAAACCCCAAAGCTGAAATTGTTAATTTGGGGTTCTCATCAGCTGTACGCCATAATCATCACAATTATAACAAAAAAAGGCTTGACATATCTCGCTTTGCATGTCATGAGTCTATCTCATATATTAGTTTCACCTTTTAAGTTGAAATACTGAAAGAAATGAACCTTTCCACGATATTCTAATTTTTCGAGTTTCACCTGTATCCTGAAACAGTAGTCCTTAGTTTGCATGAAGAGGGAATTCCAAGTTGTTCAGGGACACCCCCTTCCTCCCATCTTTTCACTTTCCTTGGTTGCTCTTGGATACATGAGTGCTTCCAAAGACTTTTAAATTCTGTTTCCGTAACACCCTTGAGATATAATGACCTTGTTGACTTCTCTAGAAGAAAAGAAGAGCAGAGGCTCTTGATTATCTGTTGCTTGTCTTCACCTTGGCTCAACTTAGCTTCTTTGTCACTGTCTGACTGTATAATAGAGTCCTTTTCTGCAGTTCTGTGCAGAGCAAAGGCATTGGGTGATAGGCCTAGATTGTAGAGGGTGCTCCTTTTTGGCATGTAATGCTGTCAGGGTTGAGCTTCTTGGGTAAGTTGCAAGTGGAATTACTGTGCTGGAGCTGACAGCGCAGCTTTACTCTGCACACAAATATGTTTCAGGAAATCTTGGCTTCAAAACGCTAGCTGGGCTCAGTATTTATAGGTATGTGGAGAATAATATTGTCGTGATTGACAGCTAAATACAAGGAAGGCTGGCTTTAGAACTGCAGTTGCAGATCTTTAGGGACTTTTTAAAATCTTATTGAAAGCAAAAGCATTTCGGGTGACTACTTTGTGCTACAAGAATGGCGTGTAGATAATTCTGAAGCATTCTGCAGAAAATATGGTCTACAGGGGCTAAATATATTTATGTAGTGTTTTAAAACACGCTGTGGATGGTTCCTTGCTCTCATCTCTTTATGGCAACTCTTGCTCTGTGGCCTAACAGATAGGAATAGGAATAGGAATAGGAATAATTTATTATTGGCCAAGTACATTTTCCAACATACTTGGAATTTGTTTCGGCTACATTGCAATGTAAACATACAGACACTGTTCCTCTCACAATACAAAGAAGTAAAGAAACCCCACCCATATTTTACCTCCCCTTAAGCTATACAACTACGAATTTAACAATTTAATGGCACAAGGGAAAAAACTATTCTTGTGCCTGGCCGATTTTGTATATGAAGTCCTGTAGCGACGTCCAGATGGAAGTAAATCAAGCAGATGATGACCGGGATGTAAAGGATCTGCTACAATTCTCTCTGCTCTCTTCCTTACTCGGGTAGCATAAATTGTCTCTATTGAAGGCAAGCTAACACCAATTACCCTTTCTGCAATTCTTACAGATAGGAGAGAGCATCCTACCAATGCCACCCATTGAATACTGGGGGCGTAAATGGGGTTTGGACTCCCAGTTTTCCAGCTCAAAATCCAACTCTAATTTACTTATTGTGTGACTAACAGGTTTTACGATGGTTGCGCCTTGATTCTCGTTCAGCTTTTGAAGGAAGTGGCATGTTCAATTCACATGTGGATTTTTTATAGGCTGCAACAAGGAAAGGGCAAGTGGGCACTAAGGTGGTCCTGGGTATAGAATTTTGGGTGCAGACTTTGGGGACTTGGGTTCAGGTTTCAGCTCAGCTGTGAACTTGAGTTACCTCGAGCAAAACCTCTGTCTCAGCCAGTTCCCCACATGTAAAATGGAAATGATATTGACCTACCTCCCAGGTCGCTGAAGATAAATGAAATGAGGCTTCTGAAGCGCCCTGCACAGCTCAAGTGCTCTTTTGCATTATAAATAACAGCCTGCCTCAATGGATCAAGCAAATGAGCTGTGCTGCACGGGAAGGCCAAAAGCGCCCTGCAGGGTCACCTGCCAGACTGGCCTCCAGTGGAAAATGCCCTCAAATATGTCAGTTGTGGAGGTAATTGTAATGCCTCTAAAATTGCTACATTCTTGGATCATTCTTTAAAAAACATCCTTTAAAAAACAACTCATTTCCTTAAAGGACCAAAATGTGTTCAGGAAACAGTAGGAAGATATTTGTGCTACCCAGCTATCATAAATCAACTTCTGCTAACTTCAACCTGTTTCTGTGCTCTTAACTGCAGGGCATGCACTTCTGTGTAGTGTGAGGAATGAGGTTTGAATTAGTACTGCAGGAATGGGCACCCCAGATTTGGAGCCCCTCCCTGTGTGTGTCACCCCAGGAGCGGTCTGTCTAGCAGAGCGTGTCTGTCTTGCATCAGATAGCTTGGGTTTGGGGAGTGACTGAAACTTATGGCATATTAAAAACACTTCTGGTAACTGTTGCTGCTGCCCTTTGGAAAGTCTAAACCACTGAGCCTCTTGGGCTTGCCGATCAGAAGGTCAGCAGTTTGAATCCCCGCAACGGGGTGAGCTCCCGTTGCTCGGTCCCAACTCCTGCCAACCTAGCAGTTTGAAAGCACATCAAAGTGCAAGTAGATAAATAGGTACCAGAAGCGGCTTAGTCATGCTGGCCACATGACCCGGAAAAACTGTCTGCGGACAAACGCCGGCTCCCTCGGCCTGTAGAGTGAGATGAGCGCTGCAACCCCAATCGTCTGCAACTTGACTTTACTGTCAGGGGTCCTTTACCTTTTTATTGCAATATCAAAATTGGAATTTAAAATATCTTCCTCCGAATATTTGCTCATTATTTCTGTTTTAATACAGTGCCATCACGGTACATATCCTTTAGTTTTCCCCTTTCCTTTGCAAGGAGTCTATGCAAGGGAGCGCTCAAAAATGGTTTCTCCCACCTGCAGCCTGAAGTGATGTATTGCATTCTCTTCCATGTGTAGGCCAAGCTTAAAACTTTGCCCAATTTAAAATTGTAATTGAAACCAGTGGCTTCTCTCTCTCTCTCTCTCTCTCTCTCTCTCTCTCTCTCTCTCTCTTTCCTGTCAGTTCTTATGAGACAGAAATATGAAGTGTTGCCTGTTTAGGATCCAGCTTTCCATATCTGGAACACCTCTGTGGGATGGGTGTCAGGGATATTCTAGAGCAGGCTTCCTCAAACTCGGCCCTCCGGATGTTTTGAGACTACAATTCCCATCACCCCTGACCACTGGTCCTGCTAGCTGGGGATCATGGGAGTTGTAGGCCTAAAACACCTGGAGGGCCGAGTTTGAGGAAGCCTGTTCTAGAGAGTAGCATTGCGGGGAAACCCCTCGACCCCCTGACATTTGTGTTATGATGTGCCATGGGGCACAATTTTGTCCTCAACGCTATTGAATTATTATTGACGGATGGATTGAATTTATATACCACCCTATACCCGGAGGCCTCAGGGCAGTTCACAGAATAAAATCAAAATATAAAACCACAAAATACATAATCAGAATAAAAACAACAACCCAGTAACCCCCATAGGAAGCCGTTGGGAGCAGTCATTAGAGGATTCAGAGCAAAATGTCTCCAGTATGCTGAAGACACACAACTCTAGTTCTGCATAACATCTGAATCGGGCATGGACCAGGGTCTGGGTTCAGTGATGAGCTGGATGAGGGCCATTAAACTTGAGTTGAAACTCTGTGGGTGAATTCACACCCATTTTCCAAGTAGGGGCTTAGTACAGTGAGCACGGACCTATTTGAACCCCAGTTCACCCCATCCCTTGCTCTGTTGATACTCTGTTGATACCAGTGGGAATTGTTATTGTTAGTTATACATTCTATTTATCACCCACCCTTCTCCAAAAGGAGGGAGGGTTACAGCAATTTAAAAATACAACATCAACATCATTTTAAAGCAAAGACAGCCGAGAGAAGCGTTCAGAAAGTAGCTTCCAGCGTGTCCAATGCAGTGGAGTTTTATTTCCAAAGGCTGTTTTAACTCTTCTATGTGTGTTTGTTCGCAGGCTCCACCGGGCCCAGTGTGCAATTAAACAGACTCAGGTAACTGTTCAGAAAATAGGAAGGGAAATTGAAGAGAAACTGAGGCTTACGTCGACGAGCAAGGAGCTGGTAGGTTTCCGGGATGCGTTTGTTTCTCTCACTTATTGCAAATGCCCTGAGTAAAACATTGATGGGTTCATATCATTGGAGGGCTTTCAAAATCTGAAAGGAGTACCTTGTTAGAGAGGTGTGAGCAGTTGTTAGGGGAACTTTGGCGCAGGCCCTCTCTGTGCCTAGGTCTCAGCTAATGTCAGAATGATCTGGTAGAAAGAACCCCACTGCTGCTCATTCTGTGGCCCTTATTCGCAATTTGAAGCCAACCATTTATTTACAGTGGTACCTCGCAAGACGAATGCCTCGCACAACGGAAAACTTGCTAGACGAAAGGGTTTTGCGATTTTTAGGTGACTCGCAAGTCAAATTTTTCTATCTGGTATCTGAAGAAGTGTGCATGCACACGAAAGCTCATACCTAGAACAAACTCAGTTGGTCTCTAAGGTGCTACTGGAAAGAATTTTTGAATTTTTCTATGGTCGTGCTTCGCAAGATGAAAATTTCAATGCATTCCTATGGGAATTAAATTCCTATGCACCCCTATGCATTCCTATGGTCATGCTTCGCAAGACGAATTTTTCGCAGTACAAAACGACTCGCAGAACGAATTAATTTTGTCTTGCGAGGCACCACTGTATTTCTGTATTTAGGTCTTGATTAGGAATAGGAATAATTTATTATTGGCCAAGTACATTTTCCAACATACTTGGAATTTGTTTCGGCTACATTGCAATGTAAACATACAGACACTGTTCCTCTCACAATACAGTGGTGCCCCGCTAGACGAATGCCTCGCTAGATGAAAAACTCGCTAGACAAAGGCATTCGTCTAGCGGAAGGCTGCCCTGCTAGACGAAAAAGTCTATGGGGCTGCCTCGCAAGACCTCCCCTTTACCTCCCCTTAAGCTATACAACTATGAATTTAACAATTTAATGGCACAAGGGAAAAAACTATTCTTGTGCCTGGCCAATTTTCACTTAGGAGGCCGCAATACAATGGAATTTGAGGTGCCTGGCTTGAGTGGGGGCAAACACGCAAAGTTACAAACCTGTAACCAATGAAATTCAGGAATATATTTACAAAAGTTGGGAAATGCGAACAGTAAAAGGTTTGGGGAATCTTAGTCTGTGGATTACAGAGATGCTCAACCACTTTTCTCACACTTTGTGCAGACAACCTCTTCCCTGATAGTTAGGAGTGGTTTGGTCTGCAGTGACGAGTTTTTCACGTGCAGGAGAAATCACTTGACGTCTCCATGTAATAATTACAGATGTATGGACTTTCTCAAGCACTGTCACTCTTGCGTGTAACTCAACCCCCTTTTTATTATTAAATGGAAATATTTGTCTGGAAAGTCCCAGCGTCTTGATGTATTGGATTAAGCCTAAATTGCTGAGAGGGGAAAAAAACCAAATTAATAGGCCTCCTAATGCTCTGCAGTTGTAAAGCATCAACGCTGGCTCTGTGGCGAATGAGCAAAAAGTGGCTGCCAGGAAAAACAGACTCTTACAGATTGGGATTAATGAGCTACCAGTGGAAAGTGTGGTGAACCTTGTAATTGTTTGGGCCGAGTGTAATAGCTGAGCTTGCCGACGCTCCAAGCTTTTGAGGATGCGCAAAATGCATGTAATGGTTTCTCGGGCACAGTGACAAACATTTTAATTGTCAAGTTAGGCTCAGTTTTTGTTTTTTGTTTTTAAAAAGAGAAGAATTTGGAACGAAGCAGTCTGTTGGCACCGACTAATGTCAAAGGGCTCAGCATGGTCTAGAATGGGGACCAGTATAGCTAGTGACTTAATTTGGAAATTTATATTGGCACAGCCTAGCAGGCACCTGGTGCCTCGTATCAGTTTTAAGAAGCCAATCTGCTTGTATCCCATTCTCTTCACGATGTTGTGCTTGGTTCGGATTGGGGAGCCCTGCATTTTATTTCAGTGAGGTTCTCCAACGAGTCTGGAAGGCTTGACGCATAATGGAAAATTGAAGTCCTTCATAAAGCTGGCTTTGAATGATGAGGAACATGGGGAGTTCCGCTATCTCTCTAGCCAGAGGATTACTGTACCGTTGTGTGCCTCTTTCAGCACCGAACTAATTTTCTTCCTTCGGCCCCAGTGCCTTGTGTTGAGGCATTCAAGCCTCCTCCGCTGGGTTTACATGCAAGTTGGGAACAGAGCATAGATGCATATTCACAATAAGCCCATAAATCAAATCTACGAATAACATAACAAAAGCCACATTTCCTTATCACTTTCAATAACTCTTCTCCATGTTCGCTTCGGTCCCCAAGGTAAAGTGAAGCCTGTCATCTTTATGTTGGCTTGTGAACTGCTTGGAATGGGAACACGTCAGGCATCCTGCCTTTGTACAGGCAGGGAGGGAAAGGATATCGATAGCTTAATCTCTGGAGAGAATCGTGGACTGCAAAAGCCTCACACTTTGCTCAGGCCGCACTGGGGGAAAATGTAGTTGCAGAGGTTGCAAAATGCAGCAAGAGGCAGAGATCTCCAGACTTTGCCTAGGGTTTTGTCATTAATGAAGACCGCTCGACGGGAGCGCCCAAATTGCAGGTGTGGTTGTGCAGCAGCTTTAGCACGTAGTGCATTGAGCTGTCCATTGGGGAGCCCTGGGATTTTCTTCATCCCCCTGAGGCTCCCAGTGCGGCCCTTTCAGGGACCGCACCACTTATTAATTAATTAATTAATTAATTAATTTTTCAGCTTTTCTTCCTGCCTTTCCATGTGGGATGCCCAGGGCGGCTTACAATAAAATAATTAAACAGCAATGTTGTAACAGTCAAATAACAATGCCCAGTTAAAATCACATTGAGTTGTAAACTTAATGTTTAAATCAGGTTAAAAAGGCATGGCAGCAGATAAGAAAATAAATCTGCTCTCTATAGTCTGTATGAATGAAAAGGGTATTATTATTATTATTATTATTATTATTATATTTATTTTTACTGAACCAGGCACCCCCAACCTGTGGCCCTCCAGATGTTTTGCCCTACAACTCCCATGATCCCTAGCTAACAGGACCAGTGGTCAGGGATGATGGGAATTGTAGTCCAAAACACCTGGAGGGCCGAAGGTTGGAGGTGCCTGTACTGGATGATGACACCATTGAAGGGCTAGAGAGGCTTTATGATCCCGGTGTCCTTCTGTCGTGAGATTATTACTAGCCTTGATAGCTATTACATTGCAGGAGGCTCTGCTGCTCCCAGGCCTTGACATCTTGTAGTCCAAGTCGGGTTGACTTTGGCTTTGCATGGGTGCTTTCAAGAGAGCCTCTTGAGAATTTGCTCTGACCTCTTCACAGATGGCTCTCTCAATCCTCAAGCTTTTCTGAGCCTATCATGTTGTGTTCAGTGCAGTAGTCCAACCAGAAGCCTAGAATTATAGAGTTGGAAGGGACCCCGAGGGTCATCTGTTTTAACCCCCTGAAATGCAGGAATCTCATCTAGATCATACATGACAGATAGCCACCCAGCCTCTGTGTCAACATATTTGCTGAGCAGCCCTCTTATTAATTTTTTTTTAATAGAAAAAAGAGAGTGAGTGTTTACAGTTGAAGATTTTGGTGCTTCGGAATGAGCTAGAAAGGCAGAAGAAAGCCCTGGGCCGAGAAGTTGCCTTACTACACAAGGAACAAAGTACGCTATTTGACAGAGGTAAGTGTGAATTTCTATTTCAGTTATATATTACAACTCTATACTGCACGTACAACCAATTTAGCAGTTGCCTTCCCATGAAAAGTAGGTGATCAAAGGAGGAGGAGCCACCAGAGGAGCTTGATCTGTAGTTGAGCAAGGTGTTACTCCTATTGAGAAGTAGCTTTGTAGGATGAGGTGGGACTCTATTGGCCCCTTGTTTGCTGAGTTGATATCCATCTGCAGCGGTGGTGCTGTAGCACAGGGAGGGCAGGTCAGTGACTCCCCCCTTTTGCAAGCTGCCACTGTGACGCAGTTCTTCATTTTAGAGCTGTAGCTCTTTCCAACCAGTTGTCTTAAGGTACCTGTGAGGTCTTCTGTTGATTTATGAGCTCTGAAGAAGGAAGAAATCCAAGCGCACACCAATGGTGCAATTAGGAGAGATCACAGCAACTAGCAAAAAGCTTGCATAGTGTCCTGGGTTCAGCTCCTTTCTCAGTGATGCATTTAGGTGTTCTCCAAGAGATGGGTTCACACTTGTGGTAATAGAGATGGTTCTAAGGTGTTTGGCAGCAAGAGGCATTCCTTAAATCCATATTTCATAGTATTGCTTTCTTTACAAATACTCCAAAAATAGTGTTGCAATTGTTGCCAGTATTTAGTGCTGAAGCACACAAAAAACAAATCAGATACTTTCTTCCAAAAATGTCCCTGGTAGGAAATGTGTTTGAGGAAGAATATCAGAAGCTCCGACTGGACAAAGAACCCTTGCAAGAGTTGAGAAAAGAATGCACTGCTAAGAGGTAAAAGGAGTTTCAGTCTTTTTGGTTGTTTAACCGTCGTAGTTGGATTGGTTGTAGTAGTGAAATGCTGACCTTATCTTTCATTTGTCGGATTTCTACCCTGCCCTTCCTTCCAAAAAGGAGCCAACAACAGAAAAATGCTATACTGTACACAGTCAGAGTTCAGGCATCACTCGTGTATATATTGCACTATTGTCAGGGAACTGTCCCCGGCTCAGCGCAGGGTGGTGGAAGGGCTCTCGTGATGTTGCAGAGAGCCCCGGCCCCACCTGACCAGCAGCACCTCCTCTTCCAGCGGAGGAAACAGCGAGGAAACAGCGGGGAGGGGCAGGCAGCTCCGAGTCTTGAGAGCAGAGGCTCTGGGGATGTTGGAGAGACCCTGCACTCCCCTCGCTCAGCGGGCGAGGAGGGAGACACGCCAGTTCTGGTGCCCCAAGTGTGCAGAGGGGTGAAACGTAAGGAGGGGAGGCGGAGATTTGGGATACCGAAACGATTCAAACTACAAGAAAGAAGATTCCACCTAAACATTAGGAAGAACTTCCTGACAGTGAGAGCTGTTCGGCAGTGGAATTTGCTACCAAGGAGTGTGGTGGCGTCTCCTTCTTTGGAGGTCTTTAAGCAGAGGCTTGACAGCCATCTGTCAGGAATGCTTTGATGGTGTTTCCTGCTTGGCAGGGGGTTGGACTGGATGGCCCTTGTGGTCTCTTCCAACTCTATGATTCTATGATTCTTATGTTGGGGTCACAGCCGGAAGGGGCCACTCCCGGATTCTGCGAGTGACTGATACAGACATGAACTTGGAGCTCTGCACTGTAAATAGCATGCGCAATAAATCTCTTGAAAGACGGTTTGGAATCTTGCCTGGTTACTCACGAGCAACCACCCCACGGACCTTGCAACTATAATCTGTCAGTGCTGTGAACGTCAAACATAATTAAAACTACTACTACTTTATGGGGCATTGGGAATAATTTGTGTTGACCCTTCAGGTATTCATTCAACTTTTGTCTTTTTCACCAGAGAGCAATTCTTGAAGACCAATGCACAGTTGACCATCAGATGCAGGCAATTACTTTCAGAGCTTTCCTATATTTACCCTATCGATCTGGTGAGTTTCACGTTCTCCAGTAACACCAGCTTCAGAAGCTGTAGTCGGGATACCACATTCATTTGTGGAACCGTTGGCATGTCAAACCAAAGATAATGTAGTCTCCTATAGATAGGCCCCTGCCTACAGCATGTGTAAGAATCCAGCTTCAGCCTCCACCATCTCCAGATAAAAAGAACTTTGATCACAGGGCTGGAAAAGAACTGTGCTCAATGCACTGGGGAACTGCTGCCAACTGAAGCAGACATACTGAGGACCCTGAGATCAGTGATCCCTCTGTTAAGGGTATGGCACGATGCAGCAATCACACCCTGTTGAGTGACGCTGGGGACATAGGCTAGGTCCCTTAAAATATTCTGCACTAGGATTCTCCTTTAGGCCCACCTTCAGTTCTCAGAAGCAAAGAAAACCTTTAGGCCCGGAGAGTGTTTATGGGGCCATCTATATAAGTAACGAAGGCAGCGAGCCAAACGCAGAGCGATGCAGGCTGCTGTCAAATCAGGAATGTTAAAGTGAAACGTGGCTTTTGATTTCTTCTGACTAGCTTTCCCGCTAAACATTCATGGCACACATTCGAAGACCTGCCTTCTTCCATTACATGCTCAGATTTTGATTCCGTTGTTTACAGTTCGGGTTTTTTTATTCTCGCATGGGCACTCTTCCAACCTCACTTTCTGCTATTAAATCCACAGAATGATCAAAAGGATTATTTTATTTGTGGAGTCAAGTTGCCCAATTCTGAAGACTTCCAAGGTAATTGGCTATTTACCTGCTTGCTTTTGATACCTAATTGCCCTGTGCAGGCACGCCAGCAGAGAAACCCAGCAAATTTCAGTTGGGGGGGGGGAAATGCCAGTGTTTCGGAGGAGACAGTTTTCAAACGAATGTTCCTAACAAATCCATGATGGGTATCCACATTTTAAGAAAACAAATTTAAATAGTGAGTCACTTTGATTTCTTGCAGTAATTTGCCCATTTTTGCAAGCCCATCATTGTTGCTACTTGGCAGCATTTCTTACTAGCCCAGATTTCTACATGAACCTTCGTTACATTGCAAAAGAAAGAAGAGGAGTAGTGATTTTTTCCCTAAAACTTCTCCCCCTTGTCACATAGAAGTCACTTTTCATATCCATGGTATAATATGTGCGTCAGTTTAGATGGTTGAATTCTGAGTTAGCTGTGTGTCAAAGGTCTACCAAACTATCGTGTGACATGGCACTTCTCTGACCTTATTAAAGGTTAGATGCTAATGTGCACCCAGATGTAGCTGTCTAAACAGGGGGTATCTTATGCACCAATTTAAAATCTTCATAAATAAATACTATTCCTTGCTCTATTATAATTCCTGTCCAACGGCTCCCCTTGTGTCAAGAACTTTTTAACAGCCCATTTTTTATGTTGTCACAGTTTGCTGGTGCCCGTGAAGTGATTACAGTTCTCAGCAAACTTGTCACATAGAATTAGGCTAGCTGCCCCCACGGCACAGCTGAAAATTGAATGTGGTGAAATGAAATTGGCAGGTTGCATTGAAAGAGTGCCTTTCGTATGATTTCCTGGAAGTTGACGCCAGACAGGTTGTGGAAATTTAAATTCAGGCAGGAGAAGATGGGGTTAATCCGTGACACCAAAACAATTTGCTGTAATGAAATACATGTTTTCCCCTCCCCCATTTTATATAAAGGGAGCAATCTCTCCACCCCACCCCCCTGAGTCTGAATGTCTTGTCTCCGCTTACCAAAAGCTTGGCATGAGTTCATGGAAGCCGGGTGTGACTGATTTTAAGAAAGCCTAAGAAAACGGGAAAGCAGAATCTCATTTTTTCTTCTTCTTAAAAACCAAATGCATGGGAGATGAGAACATCTGTAAGCCAGGATAGTTAGGTCATGTGCCCTAATGGGAAGGAGTGGGAGAGCAGGAGATATTCTCTCAGGATTCTGAAGTGTGGGCTGAAAGAGGTATTCTCCCCTCTCCCCCAGAGGAGTTCGGACGTATGGGTTAAGGTGAGAGTGAGGGCTTTGAGCTGGTGGGGAAGAGTAGGTTAGGCTGGAAGTGGGGGGAACTTCCACTTGGTGACAGATGTGTTGGAAAATACAGTATCAGAAGAGGTTGGGTGTGATCATCCTTGGCATAGAATCAAGAGGTGGCCGGGAGGGTCTGGGAAACAACACAACCTTGACCCCTCCATAGTACCATTGAATTGGAAGGAACCCCCAAGGATCATCTAGTCCAGACCCATGTCTATCAGCTCATTTTTTTCCTGCAGTGTTAATTGCCGTGCCCCATTAAAAAAAAACCACACACAACAGAGTTGAAATAGCCAATTCAAAGCATGGTAATGAGCCACTGTTTGGACCTAAATAGGGTGAAGTGACTGAACTGTGTGCTTGTTCTCCTTTACAGCAAAGGATGATGGCAGCAATGCTGTCGCTTTGGGCTACACTGCTCATTTGGTCTCCATGATTTCCTTCTTCCTGCAAGTGCCACTCAGGTATCCAATAATTCACAAGGGCTCCAGGTCTGCAATCAAAGATAATATTAACGATAAACTGACTGAGAAAGAGAGAGAGTAAGTGTATTTTATTTTTGTTTATTTTATTTTTGTGGTGGGGGCTGTCAAATCTTGGTCAGAGTAACTTATTTTTCACACACGACCTGATACATTTCATAAAGTCCTTCCAAAATTGTGGCTCACGCCTTGCTTTGTCGTCTTGTCTCCTGTGAGATGTTGGGACCAAATAACATTAGCACCCAGACCTGGCAGAGCCGGCTGTTTCAAACAGTGTTTCCCTCAAACGTAAATTCAAGCCATTTCCATACATTTTTCTCTTCAACATTTCAGCCACTTAGAGCGTATGCAAGGAACCTCAAAGCTGGCTTGCTCCAGCCTGCTCAAGTGTGAAGCATGTTTCTGTTGTCCTTGGACTGGACAGATTATGGGTTCCGTTCCATTCCCAATGCTCTCATGAGGACACAACATGATAGTCCCAGGTATGCTGCCATGGGATTCTCAGAGGAAGAACAGGGTTACAAATGTGATATTAACTGTTTGCCAAACGGGTGGCGCTGTGGTCTAAACCACTGAGCCTCCTGAGCTTGCCGATCAGAAGGTCAGCGGTTCGAATCCCCCTGGTCCCAGCTCCTGCCAACCTAGCAGTTCGAAAGCACGCCAAAAATGCAAGTGGATAAATAGGTACCGCTCTGGCGGGAAGGTAAACGGCGTTTCTGTGTGCTGCTCTGGTTTCGCCAGAAGCGGCTTAGTCATGCTGGCCACATGACCCAGAAAAACTGTCTGCGGACAAATGCCGGCTCCCTCGGCCTGTAAAGCGAGATGAGCACCGCAACCCCAGAGTCATCTGCGACTGGACTTAACTGTCAGGGGTCCTTTACCTTTTAAACAGCCTTTTAAAATCTATTGAACACAAAGAATGAATCAATAAAACTGTTTATTTTACATTATGTTTATTATATAATCATATAACTGAAGGCAATTGCAGTCTCTAAAATACTTTAAATCCCATGTTTAAAATGGCCAGATTGTCTGTGGATGCAAGGTTCAACCTATTTTCTGCCTGTCGGAATGTTTGCAAACATTCAAACTGTTCCGGAGTAAGCTTTCTGCGGGAGAGCGTAAGATCAGAGGTTGTGTGTGCTGTCGAGAAAGGATATGAAGGCACAGGGTTTTGGGTGGAGATGATTTTAGAAGAAGTCGCTTCCAATAAAACTTTCTAGAAAGGTTTCAGTTGCTTCCACTTGTGGTTCATAAATCACTGATGCAGCATTATAAAGAGCAAAAGTGTTTTTTGGTGTGCTTTTAGCAAAAATGCTTCATTTCCATAAAATAGCACTCACCACCACCAGGCTGATTTGCAGGATTGCCTCACCCTTCGTTAAAGTGCTTTGTGTATCGTTGAGCAGAGCAAGTATCATTTTGCTGCTTATTGGCAGTCATGCTAAATATTTCTTTCCTTAGAATGGTTGGATTTCCCCTTTAACCACATATTTATAGTGAAGGCTAAAGTCAAGCGTGTGAGCCAAGGCAGGGTCATTCTTTCCTCACAACTTACACCCCATCCGCTGGGATCACCCACCTTCCTCTAGCCTCCAATGGACTGGAGGCGCATCAGAGAAAACAAATACACACCACAGAAGAAGGAAAAATTCCTAGGGTTACCAGTCAACTTTCCTGATGGGAAACACCATAATAGAGTGATCCTGGAGTTTGGGAGAAATGCATGCACTGAGTTTTCCAAGAGGGAATCTTCAGAGCGAGGAGGCCCTGCTTTATGCTAGTCTTGTGTTTTAAGATAGTTTTTGGACTGAAACTCCCATCATCCATGGCCATTGACCTTGCAGGCTGGGTCTGATGGGAGTTGGAGTCCAACAAGATCTGGAGGGCATCGCATTGACGCCCTAAACATTAGGAAGAACTTCCTGACAGTGAGAGCTGTTCAGCAGTGGAATTTGCTACCAAGGAGTGTGGTGGAGTCTCCTTCTTTGGAGGTCTTTAAGCAGAGGCTTGACAGCCACCTGTCAGAAATGCTTTGATGGTGTTTCCTGCTTGGCAGGGGGTTGGACTGGATGGCCCTTGTGGTCTCTTCCAACTCTAGGATTCTATGACTATCCCTGTTTTAAGAGCCTTTCTGGTTCAGACCGAAGGCCTACCCAGACCAGAACCCCGTATCCCAAAGTGATTAACTATATGTCTAGTTACAGGTGGGTAGCCGTGTTGGTCTGCCATAGTCAAAACAAAATAAAAAATTCTTTCCAGTAGCACCTTAGAGACCAACTAAGTTTGTTCTTGGTATGAGCTTTCGTGTGCATGCACACGAAAGCTCATACCAAGAACAAACTTGTTGTTGTTGTTGTTCAGTCGTTCAGTCGTGTCTGCCTCTTCGTGACCCCATGGACCAGAGCACGCCAGGCACGCCTATCCTTCACTACCTCTCGCAGTTTGGCCAAACTCATGTTAGTAGCTTCGAGAACACTGTCCAACCATCTCATCCTCTGTCGTCCCCTTCTCCTTGTGCCCTCCATCTTTCCCAACATCAGGGTCTTTTCTAGGGAGTCTTCTCTTCTCATGAGGTGGCCAAAGTACTGGAGCCTCAACTTCAGGATCTGTCCTTCTAGTGAGCACTCAGGGCTGATTTCTTTGAGAATGGATAGGTTTGATCTTCTTGCAGTCCATGGGACTCTCAAGAGTCTCCTCCAGCACCATAATTCAAAAGCATCAATTCTTCGGCGATCAGCCTTCTTGATGGTCCAGCTCTCACTTCCGTACATTACTACTGGGAAAACCATAGCTTTAACTATACGGACCTTTGTCGGCAAGGTAATGTCTTTGCTTTTTAAAATGCTGTCTAGGTTTGTCATTGCTTTTCTCCCAAGAAGCAGGCGTCTTCTAATTTCGTGACTACTGTCACCATCTAAGAACAAACTTAGTTGGTCTCTAAGGTGCTACTGGAAACTATATGTCTCATTAGGATAGATCTTGATGGCCTGAAACGAGTGGAGAAATGCAATGCACGTTATCTGGAAAAGTTGCTACCTGCCCTGTTATACGTTGCTAACCCGAGTTCTTAGCTGAACAGCGTACTGTGGTGACTGGCCTTGTGTTTATCTCGAGCCCAGCCCATGTTGCAGCTTGGTGTTACTGCACCGTGGAAAGTTAGGAATGAAAAGTGGCATCAAAGGAATTGATAAGGTCCATCAGCTGCTTGTCTTGAATACCATCCACACGTAACAGCAGAATGTCATAGTGTGAATAGCATGCTTGGTGTGGGTCCGGTTTGGTGGGCAAAGGCTGAACAGTGCCTTGGCCAGCATGGTTAAAAACATCAAAGGAAAACCTTCCAGACTCTCCCATGTGCTGGCCAAGAGCAGCCACTCTACTCTAGAGGGCAGCTTGGTGGCTGTCTTAAAGCAGAATGTTTGGGCTGACAGCTCTGATGGCACTTTAGCAAGGCTGGGCAATAAAGCTAGCGAGAGACTATAATAGGGATCTGTTGCTTGCAAATCTCCGTAGCTTCTAGAGATGAAATATGGTATGAATTATTGTGTGCTACTGGTTGCTGTGCAGCCCTCTCAGATCATATGCAGAAGTTTAAGATTCCTTAATGGGCAATTCATGATAAAGTTAGCTGCAAGCCTGGCTTCCATCTTTATATTGCATGTCTGTTGATGTAATATTACAAGGCTAATTTCTTTCATAAATTTCTCAGCCTCTCCATGTTCATAGACCACTATGTGCCTCGGGGGGGGGGGGGAGTCATTTTCATCAAGTACTTTACACACACATATATATTTGCTGTATTTCCTTGTTAACGGCTCCTCATAAACTCTAGGAAATTTACTTAAGACTACACCCCTGCTGCTAGTTGATTGGGGGTCTTTTCCAGAGCTAAATTTTTGTTTCTGCTTGTCTGCAACCTACTTTGTTTTTGTACTGGCTAAACAACAACAAAACTAGTTAGAAGTGGAATTTGGTGCATATGCACGTTGTTGGCATTGGGTTAAAACGGGGGTAGCTGAACTTTGACTCTCCAGATATTGCTGGAATACAACTCCCATTGCCTCTGACCATTGGTCATGCTGGTGTAGGCTGATGGGGGTTGGATTCCAGCAACATCTTGTTGGTTGGCAAGGGGGGAATGGTATCATGAAAGGAGAATTCCCTGGATGTCAAGATCCAGGTTTGGGGCAAGTACTCTTAGGTGAGAGGACCCCAGCAGAGATTTAAAATCACAAAATATGCAGCGAAGTAAAGTGTGGAAATATAGGCTGTTAGACTTTTAAAATATGTGCTTTTGAGTTCCATCCAAAGTTTTCCTCTTCCCCTAGTATAGAAAAAGACCACCCGTTTGGCAAGTTAAAAACAGGTTTACTCGTAAACTCTTCAAAGGTCAGGTTCATGCAGCAGTCAGAAAACACAGATAATAAAACTTGGCTTAGTTATAATGGTGAAAGTTCCTAAATGATTGGTATAGGAACGCAAGAACGGCTTATAAGAGCCATGTGGTCTGAGCTGCACTAACCAGCTCAAAGCCTCTTCACTTGCTGAGCTCAGATAGACAGAGGTATAACAACAGGCTTAATTATCTTCCTGTAAGGAGTTTCAGTGGATGCTCATGAGAAATCAGCCAAACGCAGAACTTCTAAACACTAAGTTCTTTATTGTACAGATATTTACAGTGGAGCTAGAATAAAGACGTCCAGCTCATCCCTCTGCAGAGTCCGGGAATGTCCGTTTCCAGTTCTTTGCCCAACATAAAAGGCGCGGGATCCTGAACCCCCGCCTCCCCCCTCTACGTCCTTCCTCCCTGCTAAAACGGGGTGACGGAAAGGGTCCCTCTCCCCCTCTTTCCGCTTGGCGCGGAGGCTCTCCATCCCTGCCACAGCCCCTGCGCCCACTTCCTGCCTCCATCTCCCCCTCCCCACTGGAAGAGTGATCGCTTCCTCCACTGGGGGAAGATGACAAGCTGGTCAGCGGAGACGGGGGTTCCTGATACTGAAAAAGCCCCGGGACTGCTTCCAGCTCCGGCGAGGGCGGTTTCCTGACACTTCCTCTCATGATGATGCAGAGTGACCTAGCTAAGCTTGGCAATGACAGCTTACTCTGTGTTATTAATCCCTTCATGCATTAATTAGACTTAAGCATGTTGGTTAAATGAGGCTGGTTATCCCACATATCTGTAAGACTACAAGTTAGTCCCTACTGCGTTAAAGTTTGACAGTGTGGCAGGATGCAGTGGCACAAGCAAAGGATTGCAAAAGATCCTCTCTCCGCAACAGAATCTGCTTTGTTGGTTGCAGTACTCCGTTCTCTTGGAACGCAAGGGGATATGGCTCTGAAGGCACAAGATGGAGCATTATGAATCTCTAGGGGATGCTTCCTTTACAGAACATTTGTCACAGCCAATTCACTTCCCAGTCTAGGAGGTCTCTGCTACTCTGGCCTCCAAGCTGAGTGGTGTCCAGTGGCTATCCAGTCCATCAGATTTATTTTCCAACCAAATGTATGAATAGTTGCCTGTCCTCAGGTATGATGCCAGGAATAATAAGATGCCAGGAATAATAAGATGACAAATAGATTGCCCAGGGGCAGTATTATAGTGGACTAACATGTACCGTATTGGCCTGAATATACCGGTAAGCCACACCTGCAAATAAGCCATACCTTTAAAATTCAAAGGGGGGGGGGAGAGAAAAAAAAGACAATGCCCGAATATAAGCCGCTCCCTTAAAATTCCGCAGGCATTCACAACCTTAACTGGCAAATGTGGAAGAAAATCCTACAGCAATATCGTAAAAGCCAATTTTTGTAAGGTTACGAATTTAAGCTGCACTTTAACTTTCCATGGTCGGAATTTGGGGGAAAGTGTGGCTTATATTCGGGCCAATATGGTAATATGTGGGATAAATACATCTGAGTAAGTTAAGATTCTCCTTGTTCCGTTTTCAGACTTCATAAAACCTTTCCAAGTGTGAGAGGTGGATGTGCGTTGTGGCGATTCTTTATTCTTTTCTAGTGTTTCTCTCTGTCCGTATCTTCTAGTCTCGCGTTGCTTGATCTCCTTAGCTTGACTATTCCTGCCTGCTGTATCTGCGACCCATCTAACACCTATTTCACAAGACACCTCTCTGGTTTGCTTCATACGTTACATTTTTTTTAAGAACCAATTTTTATTTCCATGTTTGGAAAGACGGTGTGCGGCGCCATGATCGGCATCTAGGAACAGATGCATGTGTTGGTTTAGGTGAGTGAACACTCATGTGTCCGACTTCCTTTCCTACCCATTGATCTGATGCATCATGAGAGCACCAGGCCACACATCTCCATAGCAGAAGGTGACTTGCTGATGGGAGTTTATTCTGAGTACAAGTTGCTTCAAGTTACTTGAGTCAGCTCTGGAAAATGTTATGGAAACCTAAGTCTTCTACTTAATATTTTTATTACGTATTAAAATAATAATACACTTTAACTCTGCTACGGTAATGGAAGTGTTCTTTCAGTAGTTCTGAAATCTCGGGAGGCGGGGGGGGGGACATGTGTAAAATAATACGCCTCCAGCAGACAATGCTCAAGGGCACAGATAATATATCAAACCAAAAATAGCGTGACTGTGGCCTACTTAACCCTAGTTTGTAAAATTCTTCCATAATCTAAGCAATCACTCATAGTATCAATACTACTAATCAGGAATGATAGCAATTTTCAAGTGAGTCCAAATTTCGTACTTAAGTAGCTTTAACCCTCGTGACCTTTCAGGGATTAGGTATTTCAACTATATCCTGTCTCTTGTAGACTTGAAATGAGCCCGGGCTTTCCCAAGCTGCATGGGTAATTAGGTCAATTGGCCGAGCCCCCAGAATTCGACCACTCTAATTGGTATAATTCGAGCGTGTGCTAGTGAGTATTTCTGAACTGTTAGCTTCTCATTTAGAGTTGAGGGCTGGCTCCCTTTTGCTGCAGGGGTCTTAACTAGTGCTGTACCTACGACATCTTACGAAGAACAGTTTTAAAATTTAAGTGGAACGCACTGTTTTTAGAGGAAGCCAAGAGGATTGCTTTGCCATTGCCATTCAAGCTGGCCGCCTACTGTAGTTGCAGACTGCATGCCTGGGCAACATGCTGATATGTGATTGTTGTTGTTGTTGTTCAGTCGTGTCCGACTCTTCGTGACCCCATGGATCAGAGCACGCCAGGCACGCCTATCCTTCACTGCCTCTCACAGTTTGGCCAAACTCATGTTAGTAGCTTCGAGAACACTGTCCAACCATCTCATCCTCTGTCGTCCCCTTCTCCTTGTGCCCTCCATCTTTCCCAACACCAGGGTCTTTTCTAGGGAGTCTTCTCTTCTCATGAGGTGGCCAAAGTACTGGAGCCTCAACTTCAAGATCTGTCCTTCCAGTGAGCACTCAGGGCTGATTTCTTTAAGAATGGATAGGTTTGATCTTCTTGCAGTCCATGGGACTCTCAAGAGTCTCCTCCAGCACCATAATTCAAAAGCATCAATATGTGATTAATGACCCACAACTAAGTTGACTTGTTATAGATAGATGTGCTTTGAGCATGTTTTTGGCTGTGGCGCAACAGTTATGGGGCTACAGGGTCAGAAAGGAGGCCCCACATCCAGTTTTCAAGCTAGAATTACTTAAAGCCGTGGCTCTAAAGTACTCTGTAGTCCAGGGTGAGAATGAACGATCATCCCTCGCCGGCGACCATGTTAGCTGGAGCTGATGGGAGTCTAGAGGACTTCAGGTTGCCCACATTCTAGTCACTGAAGAGTAGCTGTTGAGGCTGGATGTGTCCCAACTATTTTGTGAGCTTGCTTTGTGGCCTTGGGGTAAGTCACATGTTTCAGCTCCAGATTTCTGTCTGTATAATGGAGACCAATGCGAGACAAGCAAGATACAGACTGCAAAGCATTTCACAAATGCAAAATTACTAAATAATGACTTGGTAGTGTTTTGTGCAGTGAAGTTCATGTGTATGTGTCCGTCACTTGCAGAATGGCAACCAAGGTCTTTAAAGCAGGCTATATATAATTGCTTCCAGTTCACGCAGCTCAAAAGCTGCTTTGGGTGAAGTTTTCCTTTCCCAGCTTTTTGAAACTATATATTTTGCAGCTGGGAGAAAATTTGCTATGCAGGTCTGATACGGAACACTTTGGTCATTTTGGGGTGCTCTTTAAGTTCTTTAAGTGTTAGGTAAGGAAAAGAATAAATTTTAAACCCCAAGTGGGAAGTTAAAATCAGAGTTGGAAGGGACCCTGAGGGTCATCTAGTCTGACCCCATGCCATTCAGGAATCCTGCCCACAGCCTTCTCTGGGTGGGCTCAAACCACCAGCCTTCTAATTAACAACCAAATGCATGGACCCATTTGAGGATGAGAAAGAGAAAAGGCAGAACAGGAGCCGCCAGCCCAAAATCACGCAGATAAAGTTATGGTGCCTGGTGGCACTTGCTAGAACAGGAACCATCTCTCTGCCTTTCTTTCTTCCTCCCTCCCTCTCTCTCTCTCTCTGTTAGCCAGTTGGGTGTCAAAAGCAAACTACAGTCATACCTCGTATTGCATCCGCTTCATGTTGCGTCTTTTCACGTTAGGTCCCGCGGCAACCAGGAAGTACTGAAACAGGTTACTTCCAGCTTTCACCGCATGCGCAGAAGCGCTAAATCGCGTTTTGCACATGCACAGAAGCACCAAATTGCGCCGCACGCCTGCGCAGACACAGCACCTCCAAGTTGCGGGCATTTCACATTGCGGATGGGCCTCTGGAACAGATCCCCTCCATAACACGAGGTACCGCTGTGCTTGTTTTCCTGAAGCACAGTAGATGTTGCAGATATAACTCATGGGGCTACAGCTGGGAGACAGGCAAGGAAATTTGCTACTAACATGTACCTTTTCCCACTTGCAGAGGGATGAATTGCTAGCCACGAGACTACCCAGTCTTTGCACTTTACTGAATCCCAAATAGCTCAGGTTGAGGAGGCACCCTAGAAAAGCTCAGTCTAACCATTTTCACCTGGCAGCTCTTATCGTGAATTGGAATGTAATCCCTTCTTTGAGTGCACAGGGCTTCAACTGCTGAAGCTTTCTTTTCAAGATGTGACTGGAAACATTACATTTTCAGCCATTCCACCCCTAGGTTGTGTGTGTGTGTGTGTGTGTGTGTGTGTGTTTGCAGCTCCTTACTGGGGTTTCTTCAATTCAGTTCGAAATGCAAGCAAAAAGTCTGATTAGAGGAAAATCAGGATCTAAACCACATGTTTTTCATGTCAGATTAGAAACAGGTGGGTACAGTTAAAAATCAATCATTTCCTTAAGCTTGAAAAAATACTTTGGATTAAAGGCAGGTGGCTATACATGGACATATGAAAAACCAGTCGCCAACTTATTGGTGCATATGAGATTGATCTCTCTGAACACAAAGAAGTTCATAAATCACAGAACTTGGCAATAAAGATGTTTAGGCTTGAGAACCTGGAAGAGCAAACCTTTGTATCTGAAAGGTTTTTGGTGTTTTTTTTTTAAATAGCACCTAGATCCTTTTTAGCTTCACTTTAACAGTTAACATCTGACTGACCTAAGAGGCCTGTGGAGACTCATTACAGCCTTTTCAAATATTGAAGCTGTCCCGTGATGCTGAACAGGGCGAGATTAGCCCCATAACATCATGTGGCTGTGAAATGAAATGAGGGTGTGATTTGGGAAGTGCTTGTCTAAGGTCAGCAAAAAAAAAAAAAGTGGGTTAGGAGAAGTGAGCTTAGTTAACAGGAGATGGATTGTACCAAAGGTATCCTTTTGTAGTCATTCTTGGCTTTAAAAGTGTGGCGGCTTAAAAAAGAAAGATTGTAGGATGTTCTTAGTTAATTTCTGCTGCTATGCTAAAGTGCCAGGACAATGCTGTTATCCACAAAGTAATAATCCACGAGAAGAGGAAGAAAAATTGAGCCAGCCTAGTCCCGTTGACTTCACTGAATATTTCTCAGGTGAAGTAAGCTTTTTAGATCTTCTGTTTTTAATATTTGGAGCTTGAGAACGCTCCTGGACAAAACGCATCGCTTTTAAGGGGAAGCAAGTTGTTAGGAAATTGGCTCGCTGGTTCTGCTTCGCATGCGATCCCAGTGGCTGGAGGCTTCAGCTGAGATATTGCATACTGCCGAAGTTTTGACACTTGATAACAGTTCAGGAATTTGGTATTGGGTTGTACCATAATCATGGGAAGGGGTGAGAGATAGGGTTGGATGCTTGCCCACCATAGTGGGGTTTGTGTTTTGGTTTTTTTCTTTGTAGAAATTAAACAAGAGAAGGAATCAGGAGAGAGAGAGAGAGAGAGAGAGAGAGAGAGAGAGAGAGAGAGAGAGAGAACATATGTACAGGTGAAACTCGAAAAATTAGAATATCATGGAAAAGTCCATTTATGTAAGCAATTGTTTTCATTAGCTACTGGAGTTTAATATATGAGATAGACTCGTGACATGCAAAGCGAGTTATGTCAAGGCTTTATCTGTTATAATTGTGATGATTATGGCGTACAGCTGATGAAAACCCCAAAGTTGAGATTGATAATTTGGTGTTCTCATGAGCTCTGCGCCATAATCATCACAATTGTAACAAATAAAGGCTTGACATATCTCGCTTTGCATGTCATGAGTCTATCTCATATATTAGTTTCACCTTTGAAGTTGAATTACTGGAAGAAATGAACCTTTCCATGATCTGCTAATTTTTCTAGTTTCACCTGTATAAATGTATATATATATATATGTGTGTGTATGTGTGTATGTATGTATATATATGTATATCTATAGAGAGCGAGTGTGTGCCAGCATTGGAACATTATCTTCCTTTGTGCTGTCATTCAACTCCCACCAATGTTAGAAACTCAGATATAAAACCTGGGTGCCAAATGGCTCCTTGAACCAGGGTTACCGTAAGTTGCCAGAACGGAATGCCTAGTTGCCATTTGGGGACCCAGATGGCTTGAAAGGTGTATTTTTCAATACAGTGGAACCTCTGCTCATGACCACAATCCATTCCAGAGGCCTGTCTGGAAGTCGAAACGGGTCGCTGGGAGCAGCACCGTTGTGCACAGGCGGCGATTGCCCACTTCTGCGCATGTGCGAATGGTGGCAAACCCGCCAGTTACTTCTGGGTTTGCCATGGACATTGGGCAAAATGTACGCGAGCAGAGGTGGATGTAAGAAGAGGTTTGACTGTATGACATTTTGGTTCCTGAAATTGATTCCGATTGTGCAGATAATTAAAGCTGATATTCTTAAATTCACTGGGTTTTTTTCCTCACGTCTTTGATGAAGTGCAGGGATCACTAAAATAAACAAAAATGATTTTTTTTTTTTACTGTAACAATATGAAGCTATCTTAAAATGAAGTAGGAGGAAACGGTTGAGCCCTCTGTGTCGTTCGAGCATTACGTGTTCTTTTTTTAAAAAGCTTTTTGTTTCTAATTGTAGCAAATATCACTCTTCCCCCGGCAACATAATGAAATACTATCACGTAACAAATTGCACAATGTTTTTAAAGGGCATATTTATTGTCCAGGCTGAATGAATTTTGTGCTATTAATTGTAATTGTATCCTTTTATAATCCAAATCCTGCTACAGTTGGATAAAGTAACTCAGTAGATATAGAAACAAATTCCATGTGATTTATACAACAACAGCGGGCAGTGGAATCTCGCTGCACGTATGTTCATTTTAAAGTGTGTTTTATTTTCCTGCACTGCAGACAGCTTGGATTTATAGAACTATTAAGTAAGGCGAGCTTAGATATATGGTGGTTAGAGTGATTTTATACTTCTCAACTTGAAGTGACCCATTAAGAATTTGAAGTATTGTAAAACTGAGACCTTGACGTTTTGGTGTACTGTAATGACGTCTGTTAAACCTTTGACTTTAATGGCTCTTGTTAGAAATAATATAGTTTTTGTCTTGGTTGCTGTAAAGAAATTGTTTAATAACACGCAACTTCTGTCATGCATTACGATCTCATTTCAGAACTGAATTTCTGTTTTAAATTGTAATCCTGCTCTGTCCTGAAGACTCTTAGTAGATCCTGTTGATCAATAGTTTTCTGACGTTTGTAGATACTATTTTTTAAGTTAAGCAAAATTAAAAGCCACTGCACTGCGGACAAAAGTAAGCTTTAGCAATCATGGAATAAGAGGGGAAGTTCTTTAATGGATCAGTAACTGGTTAAACCAGGAAGCAGGGAATAGGAATAAATGGGCAGTTCTCCCATTAAGGAATGTAGAAATCAGAATCCCACAAGGATTGGTTTCAGGACCTGTGCCTTTTAGCTTGTGTATAAATTATCTTGTTATGTACTGAGTTGATGCTGTGCCAAATGTTGAGAAACAATCTCTAATCCTGCCTCTCCTGAATGGAAAAACAATAGATATGAATATGGCAGAGTGATTATTTATTGGAACTAAAACAAAGAAAACAGTACAGATTATTTCAAAACTGGAAGCCTTTTCTTATTAAAATAAGGCACACTCTGTTAAAGGATGCATCTCATTTATTTTTTTTACAAATGCTAAGCTATTTTTGTTTCATTTGCATTTTTTGCATTTAATTTTTGTAAATAAGTTCCTCTCATCCTTCCCCCCACCCCCACCATCCACGCAGTGCAATTCTATGCATGTCTACTGAAAAGTGAATCCCATTTAGTTCAGTGGGGTTTGCTGTTGTGTAAATAGGTATAGGATTGCATCTTAATAACTTGATGCAACGGTCTGTTCATTTATTTACATCTCTTTCCCACCTTACTTCTGTAATTCATAACACTGACTCTCCGTGTGTCTTGTTTTAAAAATCTGCAATGGCCCTTAGTTCAGAGCTGGGCTGAGTTGGTTAAATTTTTACCATTTCTGGATTTATTTATTTTTTTCAAAGTTTGAATGCACATGTACTGGAGGAGAAACAAAATCAAAAATTCTTTCCAGTAGCACCTTAGAGACCAACTGAGTTTGTTCTTGGTATGAGCTTTCGTGTGCATGCACACTTCTTCAGATGCATGCACACGAAAGCTCATACCAAGAACAAACTCAGTTGGTCTCTAAGGTGCTACTGGAAAGAATTTTTGATTTTGTTTTGACTATGGCAGACCAACACGGCTACCCACCTGTAACTGGAGGAGAAACGTTTACGGAAGGCAGTGGAAATGGCCGCCATAAGTCACTAATCTTTGGGTTGGTTGCGTAGACAAGTGTGCTCATGTTTTCTCCTCTTCCCATTCTAGATTTCCGTTGTATCCAAAGGGAGGAGAGAAACTGCAGTTTGACTATGGCGTCTACCTTCTCAACAAAAATATTGCACAGGTACGTTAGCTCAGAGATGTACCCCGCCATAGCACAACTACCTGCACCCATCATTGGGGAAGACAGTATGTAGTTACTACTTTACCTGTATTGCACACACGTGGGAGATCGTCCTAGTTCACATGATCAGTGATTCCCTGCATGCCTTGCAGAGAGTGAGTACACAGAGACTGCGATCTACTCATAGAGTCAATGTTGTTGAGCTTTTCTTAGAGAGGTGGTAAGGCCAGTTTTTTTTGGGGGGGGGGGGGTTCAGGTCAAAGTTGTTTTGCTTTTAGGGTAGGGGAAGGCCCGATTTTTAGGGGTTCAGGTACGAGTTGTTGAGCTTTTTTTAGGGGAGCCCAAGTTGTTGAGCTTCTTTGGGGGGAGCCAGTGATTTGCCACAGACGTCCAGTGATCTACCAGTAGATCACAATCTACCTGTTGGACACGCCTGATATAGGCTATCCCCATTTCCATCAGGAGACAAGAGTCTGACACCCTTCTTTGATGCCATAGATAAGTTTTCCAGAAGCAGCCGTATTAAGCTGGGCATAGGGAATCAGTAGATGGCCAGGCGGGCTGTGTGAGTGGCTCTTAAGGTCAGTCAGGAAGCACTTCACCCTGGATTTCCGTGATCTGTATCTTTCCCAAAGACTCCTCCGGGGGGGGGGGACTGGGGACCGAGGCATACAAAGCAAAATCATTGGGCAATCAAAACACGTCCCCAGAGGGAGAAAGGAATCTCTGTGAAATTGCAAAATAAGAACAATGAAAGCCATATCTAATTCCTAGGAGAACGCAAGGTAGAATTATAAGCAGGTCAATACAATTTTCTGCAGATCATTATGGGCGTTGTTTTGACCCGGGAATGGTATATCGGTGTGCTCCATTTCAACTTGCTGGTAATGGTTTCCATCTGTTTCATCTAGTTATTTATTTTTTTAAAGCCCGAGAATAAGTTCTCCCTTTCTTTCTTTCTTTCTTTTAAAAAAGAAGCCAACAGAGCCCTGTTAGTATCTGGAACTGACGAGTTGCAAATATTCGGGTTTTCAGCCCGATGTGAAGAGGGATTGATTGCTAATCCACTCTGGGAATTGTAGCTGTGCGAGAGAAAAGGGTCTCCTAACAGCTCTCAGCATACTTAAAAAACTACAACTCCCAGAATTCTGTGGGGAAGCCATGACTGTTTAGAGTGGTATCACAGTGCTTTAAACGGCGTGTTGTGAAAGTGGCCTAGTGGGAGGGGAATATTATCTAGAAGTCATAACTGTCTTATTCTATGCATTTTGAGCCTGGTAACTCACTATTCTTGCTTGCTAATTCAATTTCATTGGACATGCCCTAAAATAGAATGGATTTTGCTTCTGAACGCTGCTTAGGCTTGTGAGGCTTGGCTTTGCCCAACACTTATTGTCCTTTAGAGTCAGCAGAAGCAATTTTCCTGCACAGAAAGCAAGGGTGACAATTGCACATAAGAAACCGTTTTAGCACTTAACAAATAAAACAAGCAACTATTGAATCATTCAGTTCCAGCTGGTCAGAAGACAGAAAATTCAAATATTTTAATTTTCCCCATTTAAAAAAACTGATTAGAAAATTACAGATGTGTATGTATTCTATCCGGCTTCTAACTATGGGAAATAGCTGTTGGCCAGCTGTTTTGCTTAGCTTCACCTGGGTGATCTTGATTTGGGGACACCTGGGAAACTTTCAGCCTTTATTTACAGTTCAGTACTATATTAAGGAAAAGGGACGCGTGGGGTGCTGTGGTCTAAACCACTGAGCCTCTTGGGCTTGCCGATCAGAAGGTCGGCGGTTCGAATCCCCTCGACGGGGTGAGCTCCTGTCGCTTGGTCCCTGCTCCTGCCAATCCAGCAGCTTGAAAGCATGCCAAAAAGTGCAAGTAGATAAATAGGTACCGCTCCGGCGGGAAGGTAAATGGCGTTTCCGTGTGCTGCTCTGGTTTCGCCAGAAGCGGCTTAGTCATGCTGGCCACATGACCCGGAAAAACTGTCTGCGGACAAACACCGGCTCCCTCGGCCAGTAAGACGAGATGAGCGCCACAACCCCAGAGTCGTCTGCAGCTGGACTTAACTGTCAGGGGTCCTTTACCTTTACCTTTTTACTATATTATAACTCTGAATGTCTTCAGACTTGGGTTAGGCTCTGCTGCTGGGAAGAAGTGGGGGCCTACCCGGGTCTTTGCTTGTGGATAGTGTGTTTGTTGGTTTAGAGCACTATTACCCTGAAAAGGCCCCCAAAGTAGTTTACATACAGTCAGGGAAAACAAGGCAATCCCTGCCTACAGGATTACCACCTAAAACACGTGATGGGGAAGAAGCGGGCTGGGGGGGGGCAGACCATACATGGACAGTAGCTTTTATAATGACCAAATGAGGTGGAAACAGATAATAGACAGGTGGAGCCTGATGGAGTAGGTCCTTCAGTCTGTGTTGGCTAGAGGTGGAATTAATTTAAAAAGTAAAGGATCATATACTGGACTCCAGAAAGACAAGACATTCCTCTCATTCCTCAACACATAGCCTATTGCTTCTAATCGTTTGGTGCTTTAGTTGAGATTCCTGCATTGCAGGAGGTGGACTAGATGCGCCTCAAGGTCCCCTCTAACTACAATTCTATGATCCTGCCATCAGAAATTTCCTGGGTACTTAATAGATGTGATCCAATTCAAGAACTCATCTATGCTTAACCTGATGACATCTAAGACTAAAACAAAATACCTGCCTGTTGGTTATTGATTATCCAAAGCACTCGTTTGCTCTACAGTGGTACCTTAGGTTACATACGCTTCAGGTTACAGACTCCGCTAACCCAGAAATAACACTTCAGGATAAGAACAGAAATCTTGCTCTGGCGGCGCAGCGGCAGCGGGAGGCCCCATTAGCTAAAGTGGTGCTTCAGGTTAAGAACAGTTTCAGGTTAAGAACGGACCTCCGGAACGAATTAAGTACGTAACCAGAGGTACCACTGTATTTCTCAATGAGTGATATAAAGTCACTCTAGAGTTAACTAACCGTTGGAACTCAGTGGAGCTAATTCTATTGATCTCAGTGGGTCTGCTATGTATAACTGTGGATATTACCTCTTGTTCATTGAGCAATTACCGGTATCTTTTGGAGAAACTATTCTAAATAAATGCAAGCAGTGTGTTGCATATTATTTATAGAAATCTAGAAATGCCCATGTAGTGTCCCACCAGTCCATAGAAGTTATCGGCATATAGCTGTGCGGTATGAAGTACAGAACCTCTGACTGGCTGCGGTATTTTGCAGCATGGGAGCGTGTCACTTTTTTTTACCCTTAACACTCTATTGGTGCGGATTTCTGAGCCAGAAAGCTAATAATGCATGGAGGTGAGACTAGGATTTTTCTTAGTACATTGCTTTGCTGTAATGTGTTAAACTAAAAAGGGGCACAAATTTTAAGCAATCAGGGATTAATGGCAGCTTCAGCTGCACCACACCAATCTTATGCTTTGGTGTTGTCAGGTTTTAAACTTCAGTTTCAGTTTCCCTGGACTACAGTAGACACTTTATCAAAGCCATATGTGGAGACGGGCAAGTAAGCGAGCACATTCACACTTTTAGTACCGGATAAACTTGTGAGAAGCAGACTCACAGGAGTCCTTGTGTATTCCTAGCTCTTCAACCTGAGAACCCGGTCCTATTATAATGAATATGAAGTTGTTCTTCCCCACAAGACACACACATGAGAGAGAGAGTGCAGACTACAACTCTCTCCCTCTCCCTATCTTTCCACGCTCTTAAGTGTTAGGAAAATGTTTGCCTTTCATTTCTTTATTGTAGTTAAAATCTATGCAGTTTGCAAATGCTAAATAAACCCACAAAGCATAGTAAGGAAATGATCAGGTAAAAGGCGGTTCAGAGATCTTATAAAAATGTTTGGCTCATCCTGAGCCATTACTATAACCTACGCAAAACTGTGAAAGACACTACAATACAAACTATGAGAATATTATGAAAATATTTAAATTAGAAATTGTTTATATCAACAAATAGACTGAAATCACATAAAACATGTATGCATGTTCGATGTGCAATATTTATATACTGTAAAGTGGTCAGCCTTTGCTAGTGAAATGAACCGTTGGAGTTGTTTAGTCAGGGTTAATCTTGTATACCTCTTGATGAAGTCTGTTCCTTGATGAAACCGTACCCATGAAACGGGGGACAACAAGCTAGCCACCCGTCGGAGGACAGACAAGGACGCCTGAGAGACTTTGCACTATCACTTTACAGTATATAAATATTGCACATCGAACTCTGCACCTTCAGAGCTGATCATTTGGTTAATAAGCCATAGATCATGCCTTCGAGTAGATACTTGCATACATGTTTTATGCGATTTCAGTCTGTTTGTTGATATAAATAATTTCTAGTTTAAATATTTTCATAATATTCTCATAGCTCATATTGTAGTGTCTTTCACGGTTATGTGTATTTTACATTAGGCTTTCATTACCGTGTTTGTCTGTTGGCTTTTGCATATTTTCATTACTATAACCTATGCAGGTGATGGATGTCAAGGAATGGAAATCCAGAGTAGCCGCTTCTTTTTAGCCTTCTCTGGTTGTCCTGATACATACAAGGCAGAGCCACTCTCTTATCAGCAGCAGGGAACCTGCAGCCTGGCCTCCCCATCTTGCCTGTGCCACTGTTCTGGACAAACAAAGCCCACATGTTTGTGACGTCAGGGGCAGGGGAGATAAAGATAAAGCTGGGCCGAAAGAGGGTTTGCAGGCACTGCCAATCAACTGAAAGCATAGGGCTGTGCTTTTGCAAGTGGATTGCATGGCATCATTGCGATATCAGGAGATTGACAGATGGCAGCCCCACCCACCTTGGCTGACGGAGATGGTATAAATTGGGATGCCAGGTGGATCTAGTTGTTCTAAGACATGTTGGACTGTTTCATATAGGGCTTGATAAGGGTCTAATACCATCTTGTATCAATCAAACGTCTCATCTAGTGACCCTCTTGAAATCAAGATTTTCTTTAGAGAAATACTGTTTTTGTTTTTTACAGTAGGTAATGTGTTTGGAATCGTCCCTAGCATCAGTGTTCCCTGATACACAGACTGCAGTCTTAATGATTAAGGCATAAAGGCTTTTTGGAGGAGATGGGCAGACCAAGATAGCATTGGATAATCATGTGATGAAAGCTGGAAGGAACCATATCTATTCACTTGCCAACTGTGGCAGCTGAGGAGCAACACACCAAACCGTGGTTTGGCACTCCTTCGCAACCTACCTCACTCTGGTTCGAATTTTAGTGCAAAATCTGAAATTTCAGATGACAACAGTTTCAGATTTGTTTTTGTCTTTTTAACTCTTGTTAACCCCCTCCATTCTTTGTGGCAACAAGAGTTGTATTAAGTTTCCTCATTGGGCTAGTGAACTTCCAACCCTTGAGACAGAGAAAACAATCTCTTGATAGATATGATTGTTAGATTAATACACATTAAGCTCCCTCCAAGTGAGGTCATACAAACCAAATACGCCCATGTCTTGGAAATCTGATAAACATCACTTCACGGCACTGAAGAGATTAAATAAATACAAAGGCATAAACTTTGGGATGTTTCAGGTTTATAGTGCAAGACAAGACTGTGGCCTGATAGTAAAAAGAATTAAACATTGATACTGTGGTTTATTGGGTTTGGGTTTGAAGCCCTTAATGATGGCACTGCCCTCTAAATCTCCCTCTTTCAAAAACTCACTTTGGGTAAAATAGTGGTTGAAAATGAGGCAGCTTTTTATGGGTCTCCTGTACCTCTTCTTAAAAGCGAACTCACTCTAGCAAGCCTTAACTTCACTCATGTAAACGGTTCCTTTGTCTTCACTGTAATACCAAATAAAATCAAAGTGTGGCATACCTCTCTGGAGAAAGGGGTTAGATTATGAACAGACAATGCTCTCTGATATTAGTGCCCTTGGTCCAGCCAACTGGGCACTGCGTACTCTGTCCACAGCTTATCTCTGGTCTCTGGCAGAGGCCTTTCACAATTCGGCCACTGTCCACCCTTTCTGTTGTCTTAGGCTTGATGCTCCTCATTTTCCCCCATCTAAATTATTTCATTCTGTTGCTTCATGGTGGGAAATCATCTCTCTCTCAGCCCCTGTTCACGGTGAGAGAGGAGCGAGTCTGTGGGCCTTTTGCCCCACCCTGTCCACAGCTAGAAAGCAACATGTGACTTGGAGCTGAACCTGGATCTTCATAAAACCACAGTCTGTACCTGGATTGGAGAGGGATCCCCCACCTCCCCAGGCACCAACCCCCCAAAAAAATCCTGTGCTGCAAAGATAGTAGCTGATAGTGGCCTGCAGCTCATCCAGGTCTGCCTTGACCACGAGCCCAACATGGCCGGATTTATTTATTTAATGGATTTATGCTATAGTGACAGGTTACAAAAAGTTTGAATAACCATAAAACAAAGCAGAGCAAAATATAAAAATACCCAAATACTACTCTGTTTAAAAGGGTGCAGACTCTGCACTTGGATGAAACTATAAATGGCCAGTTGAAGGTTGTATCCCGCTAAAAGGAAAAGGTAAAGGGACCCCTGACCATTAGGTCCAGTCGTGTCCGACTCTGGGGTTGCGGCGCTCATCTCGCGTTACTGGCCGAGGGAGCCGGCGTACAACTTCCTGCTATCCTGCTAGCATTTGTTAAAAAAAACATATACCCAGATGTGGAATTTTCTCTTGTAAACACCTGACAAGTTTAATGAAACGGCTTTATATCTGAAGAGCCTTTAGCAGTTGCCCCCTTTTTAAACGCACATTTTTGAGCCTGCCTGTTTAATGGTTGGCTATTCTGAGAACAGGATGCGGGACTAGATGGATCCTGCAAGCCTCCTCCTAGGTTCTTAAGGGTGTATGGCAACTATGTGTGATAATCTGCATTCTCCTATGGTGGATCCAGAGGCCCATTGTGGGCTTCATTTTCATGAATGGGACTAATGTGAGCAAGGTGGTATCCTTCCTTTTCCGGGACTTTTATTATAACTTACAGCTTTGCCATCCTCCCAAAACTCTGATGCACACTTCCTTCAGCTTACCTCAATATCCCAGCAATGGGTTTTTTTTTTTTTTTTTTTGCATTCCTTTTCTGGTGGCCCAAGAAAACCTTAGCCCTCCTAGCCTCCTATCCTGCCTCTGCTCTAATATAATCTGTGTGAATGTGCCTTCTGAGGTCTCTGTTAATGGAGGAATCTGCTATGCATTGGCTCTGCGCAGGACTTGGCTTCGAGCCATTCCATCCATTGGTCAGCCCATAACTGCCCATCATAGCAGGGACCCTTTTGGCACCATAAGTGCTTTCGTAGCTGCATCTTCGCAGCTGCTTGAAGTGTGTTGACTGCATGTTAAAACGGCTTTTACTGTTCCCATTGAGAAAGATGTGCTGATTCTACCCCACCTCCGGTAAAGCATTGCACTTAAAAGGAAGAACTTAAATCTTGAGTAGAGTCAGCAATTCCACTGTGATACCTAAGTGAAAGCTAAAATGATCTCATACATGGAGCCAAGAAAGCTTTTATCTGACTTGAAGGCTTCTTTTGGACGGTGCTGTTGAATTCCCTTGACAACTCCAAAATTAAAATGATTAAGCGAAAGTACTGCACGTTAATATGGAGAATAGCCTCTTTCCTGTTGCGTAGCCTCCCAGCCTGCCTATATTTGGAACTGGTGCATGCCTTTCTCAAGTCCCTTAATCCAGTTATTTATAAGCTACAAACCATTAGGAGTTGAGGATGGGCTTTTAAAAGTAATTCAGATGTATAATGAATCGGGATTCAAGATGACCTTAACAGATTGCAGAACTGGGTCCAAGCTAACAAAATAAATTTCAATAGGGACAAACACTTGGGCAGGAAGAACCAGATGCACATATATAAGATAGGGGTTACCTCGAAAAGGATGTAGACGTCTTAGTAGACCACAAGCTGAACATGAGTCATCAGTATGATGCAGCAGCAGCAGCAAAAAGCTAATGCTACTCTGGACTGCATCAACGGAAGTATAGTGTCCAGATCAAGGGAAGTAATAGTCCCACTCGACTCTGCCTTGGACAGATCTCACCTGGAGTTCTGTGTCCTGTTCTAGGCACCACAATTTAAGAAGGTTATTGATAAGCGGGAATGTGTGCAGATGAGGGCAGCCAAGATGATTCAGGGTCGGGAAACGAAGCCTTATGAGGAATGGTTGAAGGTGCTTGGGATGTTTAGCCTGGAAAAGAGACTAAGAGAAGATATGATAGACATCTTCAAATATCTATAGGGTTGTCACAGGGAAGCAGCATTAGCTAACCCCCCCCCCCCCCAGTTTGGTGTCATCTGCAAATTTAATGAGCATCCCCTCAATTCCTTCATCCAAATTGTTTATGAAGACATTGAACAACAGCGGACCCAGAACAGAACCGTGTGGCAACCCATTTGTCATTTTCCCCCAGGATGACGAGGAACCATTAATGAGTACTCTTTGGGTTCAGTCAGTCAACCAGCTACAAATTCACCTAACAGTTACTTCATCCAGCACACATGTCACCAGCTTCCTTGCAAGAATATCATGGTGGACTTTGTCAAAAGCCTTACTGAAATCAAGATACACTACGCCCACAGCATCCCCCTGATCCACCAAGCTTATTACTCCCATCAGAGAGAGAGAGAGAGAAAGAGAAAGAGAGAGAAGAAATAAGGTTCGTCAGACATGACATATTTTTGAGAAACCCATGCTGGGTGTTAGTAATCACAGCATCCTTTTCTAAGTGCTCACAGACTGACGGTTAAATTATCTGTTCTAGGACTTTTCCTGGTATCAATGTCAAGCTGACTGGGAGCCAGTGTGGTGTAGTGGTTAAGAGTGGTAGACTCGTAATCTGGTGAACCGGGTTCGCGTCTCTGCTCCTCCACATGCAGCTGCTGGGTGACCTTGGGCTAGTCACACTTCTTTGAAGTCTCTCAGCCCCACTCACCTCACAGAGTGTTTGTTGTGGGGGAGGAAGGGAAAGGAGAATGTGAGCCGCTTTGAGACTCCTTCGGGTAGTGATAAAGCGGGGTATCAAATCCAAACTCTTCTTCTTCTGTAGTTTACCTGGGTCTCCCCCCTCCTTTTTAAAAATGGGGACAACATCCGCTACCCCAATGTTGCAGGCACTCTCCTCCTTTTGCACTCAGTGGCATACTTTCTCTCCTTCTGCTTACAAGCAAAGCCCCATTTTCCAGCTTCCGTAGTCTTCCTGTCCATGACTGTTTCTGAGCTCCAGCTTGCAATTATTACAAGAGGTTCCTGCAGATTCAGATGGGCAGGAGTGGCTTGTGAGAATCAGGCAGTGTCTGTGAAGCATAAGCGAACAGCAGCCCCTCGATTAGTCATGCTGAAAGGCAATCACTCCGCAAGGCACAGTTGTTTAAATCGTACTAAATCTTCCTTAATCTAAACTCCCTGGGAGCATTAACTTCTGAGTAGTGGGCCAGGGGAAGACCTGTGAACAAATGCCTTTGAGCTTTGTTTCATTTGCACTGCTGCAATTTGCAATTTGGATTCTTCTTCCACTGGCTCAGTCTCATTGATGCTAGTTCACCTGAGTGCCCAAGATGCATGTTCTTGCTCTCTGACTATTATTATTATTATTATTATTATTATTATTATTATTATTAATTCATTGAATTTATATACCACCCTATACACGGAAGTCTCAGGGTAGTTCACAGAATAAAATCAAAATATAAAACCACAAAATACATAAATACAAAATAAAAACAACAACCGAATAACAACCCCCCCCCAACCCCACACTTTAAAAGGGCGTAGGGTGTCAATCAAATCAACCTGGTTAAAAAGGAACATTTTTTCCTGGCGCCTAAAGGTGTATAATGAAGGCGCCAGGTGAACGTCCCTATTGTTTACGTGTTTTAGGTATTTGTGATGGTACACAAGCACCTTCGAAGTGTGATGTGCAACATGTGCCTTAAGTCAAGGGTGGTGAGAAGGTAGATGATCTTCTGGTAGATTGCTTGGTGTTTCAGATTCCCAATTGTCAGACAATAGCAGCAGCTTAAAAGTTTCTTCTCCTCCTCCTCACCCACCACCACTTTGCTGGACAAGAACGTTGAGTGAGTTTTTGTGTGAAAGGACTTGTGATCTTGGGAGCTGGTAGTGATTCCTATTTCCTGGCTAAGCACCAAGCCTTTTCATTCTTGGTGTACACCTGCCTGTCTGAGCTGCTATTTTGCAACTGGTGCCGGTTGGTGGACCTTGGGGTTCATGTTCAGATATATAAAAGGATGTCATCTAGAGGAGGGAGAAAGGTTGTTTTCTGCTGCTCCAGAGAAGCGGACACAGGGCAATGGATTCAAACTGCAAGAAAGAAGATTCCACCTAAACATTAGGAAGAACTTCCTGACAGTGGAATTTGTTGCCAAGGAGTGTGGTGGAGTCTCCTTCTTTGGAGGTCTTGAAGCGGAGGCTTGACAGCCATCTGTCAGGAATGCTTTGATGGTGTTTCCTGCTTGGCAGGGGGTTGGACTGGATGGCCCTTGTGGTCTCTTCCAACTCTATGATTCTATGATTCTATTACCGATTTGCAGTGTAAATCTCTCCATATTTCCTCAGAAACGAGTCATGGTGTTCAGTGGTGCTCTCTTCTATGTGTATTTGGAATTGCATCCTTCAAACAGCAAAATTCTTCTCTGGCACGCAGATCTTGGAATACAGCTTGTAAGGGAGCTGTCCCATCTTAAGCCCGTCAAGGTTTACTCAGGTGTTCAGAAGAACCATGTGCTAATTCACCTGTTTCTCTCTCCATAGCTTAGATACCAACATGGGCTGGGGACTACAGATCTAAGGCAGACACTTCCTAACCTGAAGAACTTCCTGGAGCACGGCCTCATGGTCAGATGGTAAGTTCTGTCCATTGCAGTAATGGGAAGGTGGGGTAAATGATTAAAAGTTTGTGGAACATACTATATACCTTGGGAATCGCACTTAGAGCTCTTTCTCGTGACTTTTTGGTTTGCAGTGTGTCCCACCACAAACCTTTTGTCACTTGATGGTGACTTGGGGACCGGGACCCTTGAACACATCTGGGATGGATGTGCTTTATAAAAATAGGAGCTGATCTCTTGCAGGAGAATTAGAATATTGTGCTAAAGAATCTCTTAATTCACCTGTGACTGAGTATGAAGCTGCATATTCAGGCAGTGTTGTTGTTTAGTCATTTAGTCGTGTCCAACTCTTCGTGATCCCATGGACCAGAGCATGCCAGGCACTCCTGTCTTCCACTGCCTCCCGCAGTTTGGCCAAACTCATGTTAGTAGCTTCGAGAACACTGTCCAACCATCTCATCCTCTGTCGTCCCCTTTTCCTTGTGCCCTCCATCTTTCCCAACATCAGGGTCTTTTCCAGGGAGTCTTCTCTTCTCATGAGGTCGCCAAAGTATTGGAGCCTCAGCTTCAGGATCTGTCCTTCCAGTGAGCACTCAGGGCTGATTTCCTTCAGAATGGATAGGTTTGATCTTCTTGCAGTCCATGGGACTCTCAAGAGTCTCCTCCAGCACCATAATTCAAAAGCATCAATTCTTCGGCCATCAGCCTTCTTTATGGTCCAGCTCTCACTTCCATGCATCACTACTGGGAAAACCATAGCTTTAACTATACTGTACAGACCTTTGTCGGCAAGGTGGTGTCAGGCAGTAGCGTTAGCTTATAAAAGGCTAAGACAGGTTTTCTAAAGCCTCTTGGGGAGGGGTGAAGAGATTGTGGGGGAGCATACCAGCCACCTAGCAAATAGATCAAACAACACCATACAGTGTATGTCATTTACATAGCTTAATTTGCTGGTGGAAAATATGCAGGATTTGGCTTTCCTTGCTGTGGAATTCTGGTTTCCAACTTGAGGTAGACCCTTGTCCCTGGGTGGCTCCTTAGAGTGGCATGTTCTCATTATCAAGACAAAACACATTCTTTGCCTGGCTAATATTTCAAAACATGTGTGGATATTAGCCCTGCCTCTCCGGGACTATCGCATTCCCCCTCGGCGCATGTCTATGGCTCATTTCTTTCTCACCTCCAAGGCTCAGATAGGTCCGATGATTCTGAACGGTTCCTCTTGGTACTTCCTTACAGTATAAACGGTAATGAGGCTTTTCATAGATCCTCCCTCCAGGGGAAGATTAGGGGGGCCATATTTCCAGCTAGGGAAGTTGGGCGCAAGCACGCTTGAGTGCCAGAGCCCAATTCACATGTGCATGTACGGAATGTTTGCATGCAAGCGACTGTGCACAGATGGTTAAGTTGATCTCCACAGGGCCCCAGCTATTAAAATTAAAATTTATGGCAGCATATATATATATAAATATATGTGCAGCAGGTAGGCCACACTATTGACTGCAAGTGTCTCTTGACCCACATGGCTGACAAAGCGTTGCCAGATGCCCCTTCGCTTCTGTCAGAATGAGATTGGGGAGGGTAAAGACCCTCTGCATGAGTTTTCTTGTTTACAGCACTTCCATGGGATTCCTTCCATCTGATAGTTCTTCTGTGTTTGCCTTTAATCCAGTGTCTTTTGTGACAAGTGGGGTGAGATTGACAGGTGTTGTACATATGCATTCCCACCTTATCCCCAGTACCTCCCACCCCACCCCACCCCACCCAAAAAAAGAATTTGCGAGGAAGCACCCTGTTGAAGGGTGCTCTGGCCCACGAAAGCTAACGCCATAAATAAATACCTTGGTCTTTAAGTTGCTACAAGACTGCTGCTGCTGCTGATGTTCTTGTTGTGAGTTTAGGCTCAGGACGCATTTGCAGACAACTTTGTAGCGCGGAGTTGGTCTGCCAACTGGCCTGGCGCCGGAAGCCAGTTCCCCTTAGAGCATGTAGATAGTGTACTGCCACGAGATACGATGGCCGCTGGCCTAGTTCGTCTTAAAAGGGATTAGACAAATTCGTGGAGGGAAGGGAGGTCCATCAGCAGTCGCTAGGCATGATGGCTGGCAGATGCAAGATGCTCTCGGAAGACCATGAGCAGGGCCTGAATGCAGCAGCCCCCTTCTCACCCATGCCCCCCAGCAACTGGCTTCCAGAAGCAGGCTCTTCTGATGCTGGAGATGAAACTAACAGCCGTTTGATAGCCTTGTTCTCTGTGAGTGTGACCAAACCTCTTTTAAAGCATTCCAGCTCGGTGGCTGTCACTGGATCTTGCATATGTAGTACCTGGGGTTTATATATGTATTATTATTGAGTTTTACATTTTAATCATGGTAATAACATTTCATATAGCATAAAAATAATACAATTCCCCAACTCCCCCCCCCCCGCTACTTCCCTCAACTTGGATGTCAGGGAACTGTCCCCGGCACAGTGCAAGGTGGTGGAAGGGCTCTCGGGATGCTACAGAGAGCCCCGACCCCACCTGACCAGCAGCACCTCCTCTGGCAGCGGAGGGAGCAGCGAGGCTTCCAGCGGGGAGGGACATGCATTTCAAGGTATGGAGGGAAGAGGCTCTGAGGATGCTGGAGAGACCCTGCACTCCCCTAGCTCAAGGGGCGATGAAGGAGACGCGCAGCTTCCGGCGCCCCAAAGGCGTCGAGGGGTGAAACGAAAGGATGGGAGGCGGGGTTTCTGTATACCGAAACTCTTTGGTTGGGGTCAGAACCGGAAGGGGCCATTCCCGGAGTCTGACGACGCTTGATACAGACATGAACTTATTAGCTCTGCACTGTACATAGTTTGCACAATAAAACTATTAAAAGAAACTTGGAGTTTTGCCTGCTTACTCATGAGCAACTAACTGAGGACCTTACGTTCGTCTTCTGGTTTTTAACATAATAACTTCCCCTGCTTGCTTGCTATATTATATCTTCATATTAAGTTCTTCGTATCAAGTGTTGTTATCTCTTATCCTACTGTCCTCATTTTGATAATTTTTTATACCGGTACTTTTTTTTTGTTAATTGTAAATGTTTACTCAAACCCTGCTAGTGAGTTCAGTTCTTTACATTGTTTCTGTAAATACGCCATGAATGGTTCCCAATCTTTCTTAAATTCTCTATTGCCTTTATCTCTGAGTCTTTCTGTTATTTTTTGCCATTTCAGCATATTCCATCAGTTTTTGCAGACATTCTTCTTTAGTTGGTATTTCTTCACTTTTCCATCTTTGGGCTAATAACATCCTAGCTGCAGTCATAGCATATGTAAATAGTTTCTTCTTTTCTCTTGGTAGTTCTTGACCTGAAATGCCTAATAACCTGGGGTTAATATTTAGAGACATTTGTTCAGTGAAGGGCAATACCCTTTTCAGATTACAGATTTCTGCTCAGAATTTCGCAGACGCCTCTGCACAGAGTTCAGCCCTGAGGCTGTCTCGCATAAGTACCCCTTCTCATTCATACATTTGAGCATCCTTACATTCACTTTGCACTTTTCTCAGGCCAGAATTTGCTTTCAGTTACAATGGTGTAACACAGGGGTCAGCAAACTTTTTCAGCAGGGGGCTGGTCCACTGTCCCTTAGACCATGTGGTGGGCCGGACTATATTTTGAAGAGAGAAAAAATGAACGAATTCCTATTCCCCACAAATAACCCAGAGATGCATTTTAAATAAAAGCACACGTTCTACTCATGCAAAAACACACTTATTCCCAGACCATCCGCGGGCCGGATTGAGAAGGCGATTGGGCCGCATCCAGCCCCCGGGCCTTAGTTTGTCTACCCATGGTGTAACATATTAAGTGATTTACTGGTTCATTTTTATTTATTTTTTATTTTTTGCATCTCAAAGAAGTAATTTATGGCTTTGAACTTTCTGTTCTCCGTATTGTCGTCCTGGACATCCATGTGTATTCTGTGTTTACACAATTTGCTGATGAAATATGCAGGCAGGCAGTGAAAGGAATGTGCTGAATGCTCCTGGACCCCACTTAAGTCTTCCTCCTGGGTGTGTGTGTGTGTAATATTGCTTCTTCTAAAATAAACGAACAGATACAGATTTGGTCTGAGGATGAAAGCAGATGAGGTTTAAGGCTCGCTTCTTGTGTATTTTATGATGGATGGATGCTCTTGCAAGTCAGTCCTTTGTATGATTGAGCCAAAAGTCCCACCCACCCAAAGCCTTTTCCAGCTCTAAAGAGGAACTTTGAGATGGGATTTTTTTTTGTTGTTGTTACAGTAAGCTCCCCGATCCCATTTACCCACTTTGCCCCTTTTTTGCTGTCTGTCCATGACAGTTACAACTGGTTTCTGCTCCTGCTAGGTCCACATTTCACATCTTGAGGGTAGAAGAGAGGGTTGCTTCCTTTGCTGTCTGTCCATGACAGTTACAACTGGTTTCTGCTCCTGCTAGGTCCACATTTCACATCTTGAGGGTAAAAGAGAGGGTTGCTTCCTTTGCTGTCTGTCCATGGCAGTTACAACTGGTTTCTGCTCCTGCTAGGTCCACATTTCACATCTTGAGGGTAAAAGAGAGGGTTGCTTCCTTTCCTTTCTACTTTGGCGCACTTCAGATGCTAACTGGGGCCGCAGGTTGTGTTCCAGTGGTGGCGAGGACCTCAAAACCAGGAAAGCACCACTGGCAGGGAGTGAGAAGAGGAGGAAACTCCAGGTGCTGGAAGGAAGACCTATTTTAGGGCCAATGCATTTTGCAAGTTAATATGGTGCCTCCTCTGAGGGAGGCGTGGAGAGTGGCAATGAGAAACCAGGCCTCTTTTCTGTGCTGTCTCCACATTTGTGAGAATCTCTCCCCAGTGAAACCCGCCAGGCACCACCATAGTCATAACTGCAGTTTGGTCTGTGTGAGCAAGATTAGGCCTTCTTATTCTTGTTGGATGAACACCTTTGAGGTTCCGTTCCATCTTCCCTGCGCATTTGGTTTTCAGTGATCAACACGCCGCCACATGTTTGCATGGCTGTAAGCCGCTTCAAGGCTTCTTGCGTTTGGGCATGCGGAAAATAACAGCGATGGTGATTTAGGCACTCGGTGAAAATTGCTGTTCAGAACACGCCCCCTGACAAAGTCTTGTACCAAAATGCATTGGGCTTTCTTTCTTTGAAAAAGAATGTACTGTACAGTGGTACCTCGGGTTAAGTACACTTCAGGTTAAGTACGCTTCAGGTTAAGAACTCCGCTTAAGAACAGAAGGAGAAGAAGAAGAAGAAGAAGAAGAAGAAGAAGAGGAGGAGGAGGAGGAGGAGGAGTTTGGATTTGATATCCCGCTTTCCACTACCCGAAGGAGTCTCAAAGCGGCTCACATTCTCCTTTCCCTTCCTCCCCCACAACAAACACTCTGTGAGGTGAGTGGGGCTGAGAGACTTCAAAGAAGTGCGACTAGCCCAAGGTCACCCAGCAGCTGCATGTGGAGGAGCGGGGACGCGAACCTGGTTCACCAGATTACAAGTCTACCGCTCTTAACCACTACACCACACTGGCTCTGGCGGTGCAGCAGCAGCAGCAGGAGGTCCCATTAGCTAAAGTGGTGCTTCAGGTTAAGTACGCTTCAGGTTAAGAACGGACCTCCAGAACGAATTAAGTACTTAACCCGAGGTACCACTGTATAACCTCTCTCTTCCGGTGTGCCATACTCATAATTTTGTGGTGTGGGTGCTTCACAAGAATCTGGTAAGTGCAGTGGCCTGGATTCTGCGATTCTTTGCTTTCAGCATGGGGGAAGAGAAATAGTGAGAACACCATGCAGACTGCACATTCCTCTGCAGCATGGAGCCTCACATTGCCTCACCGTATCCTCTACTCCAGTTGCTGCACCGGTCCTAGGACCAGACCATGGAATCTTAGCTCCCCCCCCCCCCCAAATCTTCTACAGAGAGCCAGTGTGGTGTAGTGGTTAAGAGTGGTAGACTCGTAATCTGGGGAACCGGGTTTGCTTCCCCGCTCCTCCACATGCAGCTGCTGGGTGACCTTGGGCTAGTCACACTTCTCTGAAGTGTTTGTTGTGGGGACTCCTTCAGTTAGTGAAAAGCGGGATATCAAATCCAAACTCTTCTTCTTCTTCTTCTTCTTCTTCTAAAGGACAACCGCTTTATGTTGTAATTTCTGTTTCCCCTGCTTTCGTTACTGGCCATCTCCTCCTGGCACCTTTCGGTGACCCCGTCATTACTCTCCATTATTTAAACTATAATCTTTAAAGAGGTGTGAGATTTCCCCACCCCCCACCTCCCGCTTTTCTGTAGTTGACATGATACTGGCCAAAGGGGTTGCCTGAAGTGTCAAACTTTTTTGGATGGCTGTAAACCAACTTAAACACCTTCATTTCTTGCTGCCATGAGGTCATATTCACGACCAAAAAAAGAAAGGGGGGGAGGGAATCAAATGTTTAAGTTACATTCCCGCCCTCCCCCCTTAAAAGTATTCTCATACCATTGGGCTATATAGCTGTGCATCTTGGCAGGGGTCCAGACAATCACGATTTAGTATTTTAACCAGCTGCGATCAAGTAATGTCCCTCGGAGGGAACATTTTGTACAGAGGGAAAGATACATATTTGAGACTCTGAATTGTACTCTGTCTTTACATAGGTTTTTGCAGGCCTTTTGCAAACATATTAAATAACAAGGCAATCTGTTTGGGGGGTTTTAATCGAGGATTTTGTTTTAAAGAATGATCTTCTGACCAGGAAGTCGGAGGCAACCCTTAAAAAATGATGGCAAAAACAGTGAGACAGAAATAAGTTCACTGGTTTTGTAGCGCCGGTTATTCTTAAAATTAGTTTCTATTTGCATGTGGCTTCTCATATAATTTTTTCAGTGCGGATGGCATTGTTAGCTGTTCTGATGTTGCCCTCCAGATGTTGTGCCCTACAACTCATCCGCCCCAGCCAGCATGGCACCATGTTGGAAAAAGCTAGTGTATACCTTATTGACGTGAGCAGTGGAGACGAAGTGAGCTAAACATCCAGTTGACTTAGCTTTCCAAAGTGGAACTCTTCAGACATTGCCCAAATAAATTATGACACAATGCACCTTTTTAGACACTATCTTTGTCAACCCGTCCCCACCCCCCACCCCAAAATAATTGAATTTAGGAAGAGGTAGGGAGCAGGTATTGGTCTTTCAAGAATTCTAGCTCCTGCTACAGCATGTTAAAGTCGTCCGGAAGTTCCAGCATTTATTTGAATGCAAAATTCTCCTCTGAAGAGGGTTTCATCTTCCAGGGGCTGGGGAGATACAAACCTAGGATCTCTTGGCTTAGAGTTACAAGGGAGAAAGTGTCTGAGCCCAGGGCTCACTTCTGATCTCTCCCTTGATGCAATTTGATGGTAGTGAAAAGATAAATTAATACAGGCAGCCCCTCATTTATTCGCGTTCAATATGTACGTGACTGCGCGTCGTTCCTAACCCGGAAGAGACCCGAAAACGTCACAGAAAGGGGCGGGGGCTGAATGAGGTGTTTGCAGACAATTTTCAGTGGTGTTTCAAATATACACGACTTCACGTAGGCGCACGGTGCCTCGGAACGTAACCGCCAAGTAAATGGGGAGTTGCAGGTACCTTAGAGCCAGCTCTGGAATTCATCAGAAACGGAGAATGCAGAAGCAAAAGCGAAATGGCTTGGGATGCAGAATCCAGAGTTGAGAGCTGCATGTGGCACTGTCTGTTAACATCAGAACGTGCAAGGTTTCAGGGTATCAGGACCTCAAATAAGCTTGGGACTTCTGTAAAATTTTAAAAGCTGGCCAAGTTGGATCAAGTCGGGAGTGACTGTGACCTGCCTTGTGCCTATGTTGCTGGTAAATTGGCATACGATTAGTGAGGTTTTCCCTCTCCCCTGCCCCATAGCCGTACGTTCAGTACCACCCTTAGCTTTTGAGCCTCATAAATGAACTAAAACAAAACAAATACTAAACGGTGGTGCATTGGATAGAGAGTGCGCCTTTCATGTGAGAAACGTGGGCTCAGATCTCCACTGAATCGCAAAGCCAGGGAGAAGTCACTATTTTCTTGCTGCATGCCTTTCTTCGTGGTTTTGCGGCAAGGATAACAGGAAGCTATGATGCTCCAATGGCATATAAATAAAATAGTGAGCCATAGGAGTACTGAAATAAGAAATTGTAATCGCAAATCTGGAAGGGATGAACTGGCCTTAGCAGTGCTTTGGTGAGATAACCTTTCACTGTCTTTATCATTTCTCCCCATAGTGATCGGCACCACATTTCCAGCGCCATTCCAGTTCCAAAGAGGCAGAGTTCTGCGTTGGGGGGTTTGGATATTGGGTTCACCAGCAGCCGTCCTTCCCCAGACAAGGGACTCCGAAAACGGGCCAACTCAGAGAACGAGAGACTTCAGTACAAGACTCCTCCTCCGAGTTACAACTCTGCTTTAACGCAGCCCATTGCCATTGCGGGAGAGCCGAATAAAAAGGCCGGGTCTTTATCCTCCTCTTTAGATACCTCCATTGACTTCTCGAAAGAAAACAAGAAGGGAGGGGATCTGTGCCACAGCTTGAATGGCGAAAACAGGAACCCAAACACCTCCCGAGACCAACAGGAGTCTTTCCTGGGACCCTCTCGTGCAATAAACGGCGCGGCGCTGCCCAGCGAGCGCCCCGACGCGGCCACCAGTGACCAGCTGTGTGCCTTCCGTGGCGCCCTCGGCGCCGAGCTCCTCTGCACGGTCGAGCAAGCGGAAGAGATCATGGGCATGGAAGCGACGGGCTTCGGCACCGGAGACCAGCTCGAAGCCTTTAACTACATCCCGGTGGACCACGCCGTGGCGGTGGAGTGCGACGACCAAGTCCTGGGGGAATTCGAAGAGTTTTCCCGGAGGATTTGCGCCCTGAACAAGGACGCCCCCACGTTCCGCAGGCCGCGGAAGGGTTCCGACAAGTGAGCTTTTTGGAGACAGCGGAGGTGATGACACGTTTCACAAGGTGAAAACTATGTGTCTGGAATGAAGATAAAACTTGCACTCATAATCCCTGATCAGTTATCGGGTGGGATTGGGTGGGCGGGCGGGGGAGAGATGAGAACTGTCTTTATAGTTTTGGGAAGTAGATTTGGGTTACACACAATCATGGTATCGCCACAGTCCAGGTAAACATCTGCTGCTTCCTATCCTGGCTTTCCTAGTATTTACAGATTGCTCTGGCAATTGGATCAGGCCACCGGAGTATTGTCTGCTTTTAAGTTTTAGATTTCTTTCAGCCCTTTGACAGGTTGGGGGGGGGGGAAATTAAGCCAAACACTTAGCTGAAGACATACAGGGGCGGATGTGTATTCCGTTGTGCGCACATGTTCTCTCTCCTCCTCAACAGTTTTTTGCCTTCAGCCAGGTCTTGCCGCCCTTCCTGCTTCAGGGGCAAGGTGCCCTGTGAAATCCAGTAAGAACTCCTCTCCCTAAACAATTTTATCTCCTTCCTTCCTTCCTGCACCACTCTTGCCGGCGTCAGTCACTGCGCACGGCCCAGTAAGCTCCCCATGCATTTCAGTGGGTCATGTGCAGGAGATGTGCCCGGCATATTGCTCCCATTGCTTCTAGGTAGAAGATTTGAGTGGGGGTGGGGGTGGAGAGGGAAGCTGTATGGGCTTAGGTCTTATCCCAACCTTATCACTGTGTGGCCAGTTTAGGAAGAAATATAGTTCTGGCACTCAAGCCAGACCTGAAAACTGAAGACGCTGCTTCTGCAGTTTGGTAGCTCTCTGGAGCACTTGGGACTACAGGTGTGTCTCATGGGACCAGCAAACTGCAATAAATCAATCCATAGGCACATTAATTATTCCCCCCCCCCAGACCCTATCAATCTGTGAAGCAGTATACAAACACGCAAGGCAGATGTTATATATACAGTGCAATAGGTTTTGAGATGATGTGAATGGACTCTGAATAGTGCTTGCTGTGGGCCATACTTAATAATAATTTTATTTGGTTGAGGTGGGGAGAATCAACCAAACCTTCTGTACTTCTCAGTACTTCTCAACTGGAGCTGTCCAACAATTAGTTTTTTTTTTCCCCCAGTGGAGCAAGTTCGACTCCAGATGAGGTAGTTTGCCACTGGGGCACGTTTTTCCAACTGCACTAACGTACAAGCGGATTTTGTACTCTGCTTGAGATTCCCGACGATATGCATTTATTATTATTATTATTTTTGGAGTTCAGGTGTGTCTGGCTCTCGCTTTCTACATTGTATACCAATGTCTGGGCTCAGTTGTGAGCTCACAAATAAATATATATAAATATAAATATATATATATATATATGTATAGCAGAATAAAAGTTTAATTTACTTCATGGTGTGGTGCCTGACAACTTCTTCCCTCTGCTTGCCTGCTCCTTTGAACCTTCGGCAGAAATTGCGACAAAGTTGAAGCCAACTGTTAAGGAAACAGCAGAACATGGAAGACAAATCGGCACACTCTTGGCAGCTCTGGTAGGCCGTGGGGGTAACAGTTTCTGTGCAGCCCCACAGCAGCTAACTGTATTGAAATCAACTGTGTTGCTTTCATTTAACCTTCCTTGGTTTGGAGCCTTCCAGCTGTTTTGTACTCCCATAAGTCTAAACCACAAAGCCTAGGGCTTGCTGATCAGAAGGTTGGCGGTTCGAATCCCCGTGACGGGGTGAGCTCCCGTTGCTCGGTCCCAGCTCCTGCCAACCTAACAGTTCGAAAGCACATCAAAGTGCTAATAGATAAATAGGTACCACTCCGGCAGGAAGGTAAATGGCGTTTCCGTGCACTGCTCTGGTTTCACCGGAAGCGGCTTGGTCATGCCGGCCACATGACCCGGAAAAACTGTCTGCGGACAAACGCCGGCTCCCTCGGCCAGTAAAGCAAGATGAGTGCCGCAACCTCAGAGTCGTCCACGACTGGACTTAACTGTCAGGGGTCCTTTTCCTTTACTAAGCCCCAGCCAGCCGTTTACCAAGTGGGCACCTTTTACAAAGGTGCGTGTATCTTGTATTTGGGGATATAGATTCCTGGGTGGAGAAGCCACATGGGAATATGAGCCCTGGGAAACCAGTAGACGGGCATCTGCATCTAGGGGAGGCCGAATCTGTCTTATTGCCAGTCCAAGTAACTTGTACATTTTTTTTTAAAAAAACCATTCCATTTCTGGATCGTAATTCCAAACCGCGTACTTTGATACGTTTCGAACCGCCTTGCAGCGTTCAGAGAAGTGTGAAGCGTTGCGGATAGCGGAGTTCCAATCCGCACGTGAGTCTGAGGCCTGTGGCTTAGGTCACTGCCTGTAGGAATTTGCAGAGATCAAAGCATCCCCCATAGGCGCCTTGATATTTCTCATTTCTTGCTGACTTCCAACGAGATGTTTCCGAGATGAAAGCAGATACGAAGGTTCTTTCTGCGGTGCCTGCTCCAAGGCTGTTCATTCAGGCTTGAATATTGGCACTCGGTTCTGCTATTGTTGCCATCGCGAAGTGATGAATGGGCAAGTGCCAACTGGCCCACAGCCAACAAAACTGCACCCCTGTAAGCGACCTGAATCTCGCCCAAGGTTTTGGAGTGTAGATCGCACTGCTGTGCGTCTGCCAGACGAGTCTGTTCATTACTCTTCCACCCATGTAATCTATTCAGTCTGTCGTCGTCATCTCCTTCAACATGCATTTGCGAGGAACCAAATAGTAAAAGATTATTTCCAATTCCATTCTAATTATTTGCATTTATACCCCTCCTTTTCTCTCCAAGGAGCTCAGTGTGACGTAACATGGTTCTCCCCCTCATTTAATCTCCTGCTCTAATCCTGTGAGATCGGTTAGGGCGAGAGGCAGTGACTGGCCCGAGGTCACACCCAGTGAGCTTCATGGCTGAGTGGGAATTCGAACCCCGGTCTCCCAGGTTCTAGTCTAACACTCTAACCATAATACTATGCTGGCGGTTCACTTGTACAACAAGAAACTGGGATGCAGGTGGCGCTGTGGTCCAAACCACTGAGCCTCTTGGGCTTGCCAATGAGAAGGTTGGCCTTTTAAATCTGCGTGATGGGGTGAGCTCCTGTTGCTCTGTCCCAGCTCCTGCCAAACTACCAGTTCAAAAGCACACCAGTGCAAGTAGATAAATAGGCACCACTGTGGCGGGAAGGTAAACGGCATTTCCGTGCGCTCTGGTTTCCGTCACAGTGTCCCGTTGCACCAGAAGTGGTGTAGTCATGCTGGCCACATGACCCAGAAAGCTATCTGTGGACAAACGGCGGCTCCCTCATCCTGAAAGGTTGAGCGCTGCAACCCCGTATTCGCCTTTGACTAGACTTAACCGTCCTTTTACAACAAGATGACTGCTGCTACCATTATTCCTTTGTCTCTGACTTGCCCTTCACCCGCAGATCCCAGGGCAGGTTACAACAATTTAATTTTAAAAATCCCAAAAAACAGTTCAGACATATTACATTCACAATAATAGGGTTGGTCCTAAAACCACATGCCTCAGATGTCAAAGATCAGGATAAAGAATTCTGTGTGAAATCTCTTGACTTCTCCGGTACCACTGGACAGATCTCAGAGGTTGGTGGCACAGCTAATAAGGGTTTTCCAACAAAAGGCATGTGACCAATTCTTGCAGTCCAGGGGGCTGGACTAGATGGCCCTTGGGATCCCTTCCAACACTATGATTCTATGATTCCACGTTTCCTTTTCTAGTTAAGGCTATGCATTGCTTTTTGGACCTTCTTCCAGAGATGCTGCGCAGCTGGAATAACAGACCCACGGAGCATTCTGGGGCTAGGCGCCATATGGGTTTGTGGAGCTTTATGGAGTGTGGAAATGGGATGTTCGCACATGGAGGCAGGTTTTCTTAATCTTCCGGCACTTCCTGCGATCCAGGCAATGGTATGTCTCTGCCCCCCGCCAAACCCCCAACATTTGCTGCTGATTTATCCAGACAGCAAAAGCAGTCGAGAAATAATCTTTAGCTGATGTAAAGTGGTATATGCCTCGAGTAAAGAGGGGTGGTGGCTGAATTGTGTCACCCGAACGTTCGGAATGATAAAAATCAGAAAAGGAGATTGCAAGGTGCTCCAGGAGGGTCTCTGCAAAGTGGGCAAATTGGCCGTTAAAACGACAGATTCAATTCAGCTTAAAGGGCGGTGGCGGGGTCCCCTCTATATCTGAACCAAATACAGTGGTACCTCGGGTTAAGAACTTGATTCGTTCTTAACCTGAAACTGTTCTTAACCTGAAGCACCACTTTAGCTAATGGGGCCTCCCACTGCTGCTGCACCGCCAGAGCACAATTTCTGTTCTTATCCTGAAGCAAAGTTCTTAACCTGAAGCGTTTTTTCTGGGTTAGCAGAGTCTGTAACCTGAAGCGCCTGTAACCTGAGGTACCACTGTACAACTGACTGAGAAAAGGAACATGGGATTGTAGTAAGTTGCTGTTCAGTCGTTCAGTCGTGTACGACTCTTCGTGACCCAAGGACCAGAGCACGGCTATCTTTCACTGCTTCACTGCCTCCCGCAGTTTGGCCAAACTCATGCTAGTCGCTTCGAGAACACTGTCCAACCATCTCATCCTCTGTCGTCCCCTTCTCCTTGTGCCCTCCATCTTTCCCAACATCAGGGTCTTTTCCAGGGAGTCTTCCCTTCTCATGAGGTGGCCAAAGTACTGGAGCCTCAACTTCAGGATCTGTCCTTCCAGTGAGCACTCAGGGCTGATTTCTTTAAGGATGGATAAGTTTGATCTTTTTGCAGTCCATGGGACTCTCAAGAGTCTCCTGCAGCACCATAATAGTAAGTAGCATGAAGGAAATCTCAACCCCAAGTGCAGGAGCCATGGAAAAGATAAATCCCATGTTAGGAATAATTAAGAAAAGGTTTGGAAATGTAGCTTCCTATATTGCAATGCCATTATATAAAGTTGGGACGCGGGTGACGCTGTGGTCTAAACCACTGAGCCTCTTGGGCTTGCCGATTGGGGGGGGGGTCAGCGGTTCGAATCCCCGCAACGGAGTGAGCAGCTGTTGCTCTTTCCCAGCTCCTGCCAACCTAGCAGTTCGAAAGCACACCAGGGCAAGTAGATAAATAGGTACCACTGTGGCGGGAAGGTAACCGGTGTTTCTGTGCGCTCGGTTTCCGTCACGGTGTCCCGTTGCGCCAGAAGCGGTTTAGTCCTGCTGGCCGCATGACCCGGAAAGCTGTATGTGGACAAACACCAGCTCCCTAGGCCTGAAAGTGAGATGAGCACCACAACCCCATAGTTGCCTTTAACTGGGCTTAACTGTCCAGAGTTCCTTTACCTTTTACCTATACAAAGTTACGTTGTATGGCCGCACTTGGAATGCTGTGCCCAGGTCTGGTTGATGCACCTCAAATAGTTGTGATAATGGAAAGTCAACAAGTGAGGGAGTATTTAGACACATGCAAGCACAGAAACACAGTCATTAACAGTAATCAGTCCCGATTTAAACATTTATATTAATATAAGCAGTCTGAATAGATACCCAAATGAGATTAGTGATGATGAGATATACGTTCAGTTACCGGTATAGAAAGGGCAGCAAGTTCTTGAGACCAGCGAGGAATGAATGGAAGATTCTTTGCCACCATGGCTTTCACAGGATCACACTTCCGTTGCCCATCTGTTAGTCATCACATCGCAGTAATATTATTTAAAAGTGAGGAATTGTTGGCATCCGTGTGTCTTGAAAGTCAGTGGAATTCACCTCTCTGCGGTGAACCCTAATGTTGGGAAAGATGGAGGGCACAAGGAGAAGGGGACGACAGAGGATGAGATGGTTGGACAGTGTTCTCGAAGCTACTAACATGAGTTTGGCCAAACTGCGAGAGACAGTGAAGGATAGGCGTGCCTGGCGTGCTCTGGTCCATGGGGTCACGAAGAGTCGGACACGACTGAACGACTGAACAACAACAACAAATATCTTAGTGCAGAGTCGTGGTATGGCATAGTGGCATAGTGGCTGGGCTGTGAACAGGAAAGTCTCCCAGCCTTGCTTGCCTCTGCTGTGACCTCAGTTGCCTCAGGCAAGACGACGTCAGCTGTCCATCAGCTCTGTACATGCCTTGTAATGTTCTGGTCAGACACCAGAGGCGAGGCAGGTCAAAGGTTGGCAGCCACGGGGAGCTCCGAGTCAGCAGCTTGCGCCAACAAAGGTTGGGAGCTGCCTCTGGCCTTTTCTGCCTCTAGGTTTTATTTATCTGTTTATTGAATTTATATACTGCCCTATACCCGGAGGTCTCAGGGCGGTTCGCAGAATAAAACCGCAAACGATAAAATCAACATAAGAACAATAACCCAATAACACCCCCCCCTCAAAAGAACGATGTCCATCAGGTCAACCAAAGGCCTGGTTAAATAGGAACATTTTTGCCTGGTGTATAATAAAGGCGCCAGTCGAACTTCCCTGGGGAGAGTGTTATGCAAACGGGGAGCCACTGCAGAGAAGGCCCCGTTCTCGTGTTGCCACCCTCCGGACCTCTCAAGGGGGAGGCACATGAAGGAGGGACCCAGAAGATGATCTCAGGGTCCAGGTAGGTTCGTATCAAAAGTGGCAGCCCTTGAGGTATTGCGGTCCTGAGCTGTTTAAGGCTTTATAGGTCCAAACCAGCACTTTGAATTGGGCCTGGAAACTAATCAGTAGCCAATTGCAGTCAGACCAGGATCGGTGTAATATGCTCAAACTGCCCAGATTGCCTCCTCCTGGCTCCACCCCCTTGCAGAGAACTCTGGAGGCTTAAAGGGCCACATCTCCGGCCTGAAGTCGGGGAGGGACCCCAAGTGTCATCTAGTCCACCCCCTGCGATGCAGGAATCTCGGCGAAAGCATCCAGGACAGATGGCCAATGAAGGAGATTCCGCCACCTCCCAAGGGAGACCGTTCCGCGGTCAAGCAGCTCAGGAAAGCTCTTCCTGATGTTCGAGTCGGAATCTCCTTTCTTGTACCTGAAGCCACGGGTTCGAGTCCTACCTTCCACAGCAGGTGGAAACAAGCTTGCTCCATTTCCCATGTGACAGCCCTTGGGATATTTGACTATTTCATAAACAGTGCCGTCTCCGGGGAAATTTAGAAAGGGAGGAGGAAGGCAAGAGGAAGCGGGCAAGCTTGCCTCCATCCCTTGCTGGCAGGGACACTGAGCGCCGATTGTTGCAGGATTTTCCCCTTTGCTATCTGGCTAGCCTCAGTCCTGAGTTCCTGACAAGCCGCCCCAGGGTATATTAAGACACAGACTTATTTTTATGCCGTAATCCAAATTGACGGTCAGGGTTAGGCTGCGCAATAAATTTGTTACCGCTAACCCCTCCGTTGGCCGGCTGGATTTCCTGTTGGCGAGTCGAGGAGGAGGGGATTAGCCCTCGAAGCAAAGGCTTCGGAAAATACGTCTGCAGGTAAGAGCTTAATTTTAATAAGTAGTGTCAGTGTTTATTCCCAGGAAACAGCTGGAATTTCAGGGTTTGCCAGCGGGCTGAAAGTGGTGTTTATGGATACAGTCCCATCTCCAAATCCTTAGGGCGGCCTTCGGTTTGCCGAGAAGCCCAAACCCGCGCCTGTTTACTCGAAGGAAATCCCAGTGTGTTCCTGTGCTGCGTCGAGAAATAATCGCGGCCGTTTTGGGGTCCTCTCCGTCTTTCCAAACATCGTGTCAAATGAGCATTTCCCCCCCCCCCAAAGTATAATTTATCATTTTTATATACACTATTAAAGCTGAGCCAAACATACTTGGAAGGCTGGGTCATGGGGTGTGTGGAACTGGCCTCTCTTTTGCATTATGGGATGTTTTGGGGGGTGTAGGGGACAGGGTGGACTTCCACAACACTTAACCCCCTCACCAGCTTGCCTCAGAAACTGGGCAACATTTAAATTTCCCTGAAATGCTGCTTAGCATCACGATTTCAAGCCAGAGTGTTCTAGGAGAAAACGATGACCATTAATCTAAAACTCATTTTAGAGCAGATTTGGGTGTAGTTGCCCAATTGCTACCCGTAGCAACTGATAAATCTAGAATCTTTCCTAGAGCAGATCATTAAGCAAACGGTCTGTGAGCACCTAGAAAGGAACGCTGTGATCACTAAAAGTCAGCATGGGTTTCTGAAAAATAAGTCATGTCAGACTCACCTGATCTCATTTTTTGACAGAATTACAAGCCTGGTAGATGAAGGGAACGCTGTGGATATAGACTATCTTGATTTCAGCAAGGCCTTTGACAAGGTGCCCCATGATATTCTTGTAAAGAAGCTGGTAAAATGCGGGCTAAACAATGCTACCATTCAGTGGATTTGTAACTGGCTGACTGACTGAACCCAAAGGGTGCTCATCAATGGCTCCTGGAGAGAAGTGACTAGTGGGGTGCCACAGGGTTCTGTCTTGGGCCCAGTCTTATTCAACATCTTCATCAATGACTTGGATGATGGGCTTGAGGGCATCCTGATCAAGTTTGCAGATGACACCAAATTGGGAGGGGTGGCTAATACCCCAGAGGACACGATCACACTTCAAAATGACCTTAACAGATTAGAGAACTGGGCCAAAGCAAACAAGATGAATTTTAACAGGGAGAAATGTAAAGTACTACACTTGGGCAAAAAAAATGAAAGGCACAAATACAGGATGGGTGACACCTGGCTTGAGAGCAGTACATGTGAAAAGGATCTAGGAGTCTTGGTAGACCATAAACTTGACATGAGTCAACAGTGTGATGCAGCAGCTAAAAAAGCCAATGCAATTCTGGGCTGCATCAATAGGAGTATAGCATCTAGATCAAGGGAAGTAATAGTACCACTGTATTCCGCTCTGGTCAGACCTCACCTGGAATACTGTGTCCAGTTCTGGGCACCACAGTTCAAGAAGGATACTGACAAGCTGGAACGTGTCCAGAGGAGGGCAACCAAAATGCTCCAAGGCCTGGAAACAATGCCTTATGTGGAATGGCTTAGGGAGCTGGGTATGTTTAGCCTGGAGAAGAGAAGGTTAAGGGGGGATATGATAGCCATGTTCAAATATATAAAAGGATGTCATATAGAGGAGGGTGAAAGGTTGTTTTCTGCTGCTCCAGAGAAGCGGACACGGAGCAATGGATTCAAACTACAAGAAAGAAGATTCCACCTAAACATTAGGAAGAACTTCCTGACAGTGAGAGCTGTCCGACAGTGGAATTTGCTGCCAAGGAGTGTGGTGGAGTCTCCTCCTTTGGAGGTCTTTAAGCAGAGGCTTGACAGCCATCTGTCAGGAATGCGTTGATGGTGTTTCCTGCTTGGCAGGGGGTTGGACTGGATGGCCCTTTGGGTCTCTTCCAACTCTAGGATTCTATGATTCTATTCTATAAATGTATTTATTGGCTCTCGTATTCCAAGAGTCCTGTATGGGGCTCTGATTTACTATATTACAAAGTGTCCCCCCCCCTTGGTTTTTGTGTTCATTGTTGCTTTGGAGAGCAGAGCATACGCTCCAAAGAAGGTTATGAATCTGCGCAGTTTTGATCCTTGTGTTTTTACTCCCAATGTATACGGCCAACACAGCTTTTTATGTGATGGCCTTCTAGATGGTTTTTGTTGGACTACAATTCCCATCATCCATCACCACACTGGCTGAGGCTGATGGGAGCTGGAGTCCCAAAAGCATCTAGAGGACACCATATTGGCCAACTTTGATTTCTGCGGATGTGTGAATCCTACATATTTAATAGCTGATGCTGTGTTTCCTCCTCCTATTCTGTGGAAGTGAGCCGTGGCTATCATCAAAATAATTAATGATGATCAGAAATGCAGAGTCAGTGACTTTAAGCTAATAGCCGCAATATGTTACTGAAAGGTGCAATTTAACATATGGAATTGATCACCATTTCCTAAGCACCTGAAGCAGCCAGTTTAAATGCATCGATGAGCCTCCTCTACATTTACGCTAGATGAAGGAGAAGGGATTAAGGAGCATGGAAAGGGAGACTTTTTTATTTTATTTTTTAGAAAAACACGAATGGACCCTGAAATTGAAGACCTTTTTGTTCCAGACATGGACGTCGTCTTTCAAGTGAGTTGAAGTGTCTGTGTTCAAATCGATGTACGAGACTCTTCTTGGGTGGATCTACACACAGGAAAAAGCGACAAATAAGTCGTAAATGAAGTCGTTATAACAAAAGAAAGAAGGAAAAACGCTATGTAAAATCGCATAGAAAAGTTTTGTGCTCTACAGCGCCATCTTTCATCACGTGATATCATGTGATGTTATTCAGCCAGTCAAGTTCCTCCTTGTAAACTTGGTGGTGTGGTGTAGTGGTTAAGAGCGGTGGACTCGTAATCTGGGGAACCGGGTTCGAGTCTCTGCTCCTCCACATGCAGCTGCTGGGTGACCTTGGGCTAGTCACACTTCTTTGAAGTCTCTCAGCCCCACTCACTTCACAGAGTGTTTGTTGTGGGGGAAGAAGTGAAAGGAGAATGTGAGCCGCTTTGAGACTCCTTCAGGTAGTGATAAAGCGGGATATCAAATCCAAACTCCTCCTCCTCCTCCTCTTCTACTTCTTCCAACGCATGTGTGGTATTGTGACCTCATGAATGTGCCATCAGTGGAGTCTCATAGAATGCCATAAAATGCAGGTGAATTTAAAATCAGCACAGAGGATCACAGAGGGTAGGGGTGTGTGGGGGACTACCTGGTCCTGAATGGGGTAACTGTGCCCCTGAAGGACCAGGTGCGCAGCCTGGGAGTCATTTTGGACTTAGAGCTGTCCTTTTTTTTATATAAAGATTTTATTGGTTTTTTTTTCAAAACAAAGAACAACAAAACACATAACACAACACATACACAACATTCAAAACATAATGAAAAACAAATACAAACCACCGCCAAAAACACCAATAATTCTTTTTCTTGCTTATAAAACAAAAAAAAAATTCTTGTTCGAATCTAGGTGGGGTGACTTCCCCCGTTTTCTCTCCTTTGGTTCCAATTCTAATTTATTTTAATAACTTCTAAAATTCAAATCATCCAAAAAATCTAAACAAACTTCTTAATCTTTACTTTTACTTCAAAATACATCCTATTACTTCTTAACTCAACTCTTATTTCTTATATCACTTAAACTGCTGCTAATTAGACATTCACATATCTCTTCACTTGTTCAAATTCTTAAAATCTTAACACACTGACTTCAGGGTACCATAGTGAGCCATCCCAGTTATATTTTAAATATTCTCACCCTATCCCTTTTCTAACCATTTCCCTTCGCCATCTTGGGGTCTCCCCCCAGACATTTCTCCATCTCTCTCCAACAACAATGTCCAGAATGTCCTCTCTTTGTCTTTCCATAAATCCACAGGTCCAGACATAGTCCAAAAATGTCCTTGCAGGGTACTTCAGGGTACACAGATCATCACCTTCCAGCATCTCTGTTTCAAAATTCCGGTCATCTTCTAATTGTAGATTCACAAATCTTCTCCCCATCATTCCTGGGCTCTCACCCCAGAAATTGGATATAAATTGTTTTCTAATCCTGGGTCTCTCACCCCAACAGGATTTTCCTTCGTCTCGGAGTTGCATAGTCATTGTACTTTGTTTCTCAAAAATTCCCTCAAGTTCTCTGCCAAGGTTTCCTTCCAAATTAACCAAAGTCTCATAAGTCTTTCCTGTGGAGTATAACTTCTCCTCAACATCCTGGTTCAGCAAAATTAATTTCTGATTTAGCAATTCTAACTTCAAAAAAATAATCCTTTGTTCATGAGTCAATTCTGAGTCCAGAGCCAGTTTAAAAACGAAACCAATCATAGTGAAAGCAGGCATAGGGTATCAAGTTTCAGTATTTTTCCATCTTAAACCGTAAGTTTCCGCCGCCATTTTCCCCAGAGTCAGGGTGAAAAGATTACATTCCAGCAACTTCAAGAAGAAATATTTCCATCAATTTAGTTCCCCTTAAGGGAATTCAATCAGTCTCACTTGTCAGAGAAAAACTCCATCGAAACTTTATATCCAGTACTGCAGCAGCAGTCACCATCGGAAACAATGTTATTTTCTCCGTTTAGCAAAGGGGAGGAACGGGCTTCCTTTTTAACGTCCCTCCCGGAGTGCCAATTGTCAAATTTAAATCCGATTAATCCCGTACTCACGGCCTCCGTGTTTCTTCATTTTTTTTCCTGATCAGGTAGAACGACACGCTCATGCAGGCAGCAGCTGCCGCATCGCCGCCCGGTTGGGGCATTGCCTCCACAGCCCGGCGCTGGGGACCCTTCACTCCCTTTCCCCTTTTACAAGGAGATCGGGAGAAGAGCCCAGCGCCATAGCGGGCTCGCTGGAGAGCCCAAGCCGCGGGACGCTCTTCCCGCAGCTTATCGGAGCCCTGCTGTGCGGTAGCGGGGCTCCTACCCCCGCTCTGGCCTGGGTTGTCTTGCTACCGAAACGACCCACCACCGCCCAGCATGGCGTCCTCGCCGGAAGTGTGGACTTACAGCTGTCCAAGGAGGTGCAGGTCAATTTTGTGTCCAGGGCGGCTGTCTACCAGCTCCATCTGGTACGCAGGCTGAGATCCTACCTGTCCGCGGACTGTCTCACCAGAGTGGTGCATGCTCTGGTTATCTCCTGCTTGGATTACTGCAGTGCGCTCTACTTGGGGCTACCTTTGAAGGTGACCCGGAAACTGCAATTAATCCAGAATGCAGCAGCTAGACTGGTGACTGGGAGTAGCCACCGAGGCCATATAACATCGGTCCTGAGAGATCTGCATTGGCTCCCAGTACATTTCAGAGCACAATTCAAAGTGTTGGTGCTGACCTTCAAAGCCCTAAACGGCCTCGGCCCAGTAGACCTGAAGGAGCGTCTCCACCCCCATCATCCAGCCCAGACACTGAGGTCCATCTCCGAGGGCCTTCTGCCGTTTCCCTCCCTGCGACAAGTGAGGTTGCAGGGAACCAGGCAGAGGGCCTTCTTGGTAGTGGCACCCGCCCTGTGGAACACGCTCCCACCAGATGTCAAGGAAATAAACGACTACCTTACTTTTAGAAGGCGTCTGAAGGCAGCCCTGTTTAAGGAAGATTTTAATGTTTGACGTTTTATTGTGCTTTTAATTTTCTGTTGGGAGCCGTCCAGAGTGGTTTTGGAAACCCAGCCAGATGGGCGGGGTAATAATAATAATAATAATAATAATAATAATAATAATAATAATAATAATATGAAACAAAAAACCCTCAAATTGACGTTAGCAGAAGGAATGCTTCCATGAGCCATACTGGGGACCCAGCTCTATCCAGCACGTCCCTGAACTGTATCCTGGCAACAGCTATTACATCAGTCTCTAGCAAAGAAAGGGACTCTATTGGCTCAGGTGGAAGACCACCAACTTGCACCCGTCTCTCCTTGAACCAATTCAATTCCTGCTGTCCATTTATACGAATTTTGTGACTGAAGTTTTCTTTCCCCCCTCCTCCCTCCCATCCGCTTTTCCTTTTGTGCCATGCCTTTCCGGCTGTAAGCCTGAGGGCATAGACTTCCTTCTTCCTTCCCTCTGTGAACTGCCCGGGTAGCCTTCTTGCGGCTGAAGCCTGGGCCAGAAAATACCTCAAATAAATACACTTAAAAACGAGTATTTGCAGTCCAGGGGTAATCAGAACCAGGAGGTTTAACTGCCAAACCCTCAAACTAATGCGCAATCCGATTTTTCTGGATGCGCAGGCGTGTATCTCTTCCAGTTCTCCAAATCGCCCTGCTGCGACTCGGCCTGCCTTTGCGCTTAGACTTGGCAGCCGTTTGTATACCTGTCCCTGCTTCCTCCTGGTCGAGCCTGCAAGAAACGGTTGTGACCGGCTGGAGATGACCTGATTGCTTAAATATCCATCCCTGGTATTAATCAGCCTGGCAGGGAAGGTGGGTGGGAATCTCCTAATGGGAAAAGCAATCATCTCTTCTGAATTTGCAATGGAAAGAGAAGTGGGAGGGTGGATCTCATGCCAAAGTGTCATCCATGGGCTCCTCTCCTTAACATGGAAAGATGCTGCGGCCAGCCGTGGCCCACATGATGAGACACAGGAACGGGAGACGAACCTGCTGAATCAGGCAAATGTTGCTGGATTCCAACTCCCAGCGGCCCCCAGTTGTTTGCTTTCAAATGTTTATTGGGTTTTGCATTTAACAATTCAAGTCACATATAAATCATAATCATATACACATAAAGAAATCAGCCCTGAGTGCTCACTAGAAGGACAGATCCTGAAGCTGAGGCTCCAGTACTTTGGCCACCTCATGAGAAGAGAAGACTCCCTGGAAAAGACCCTGATGTTGGGCACAAGGAGAAGGGGACGACAGAGGACGAGATGGTTGGACAGTGTTCTCAAAGCTACCAACATGAGTCCGACCAAACTGCAGGAGGCAGTGGAAGACAGGAGTGCCTGGCGTGCTCTGGTCCATGGGGTCACAAAGAGTCGGACACGACTGAATGACTGAACAACAAAATACACATAGGATTCTCTGAATCCGTAGAATTCCCTCCTTTGGCGATCACTGGTAGCCGAGTAAGTTTCTCTTCCATAAATACGGTCTGAACAGTGAGTCTGTAAGTGACTGTGGAGGCCAATTCTGGATCCACACGTCCTTCCGCAGTGGGAACATTGGTTTCCGGGTGGGAGTTGATCATGGCGAGGGTTTGCCCAGCGTGCCTTCCTCTTAGCACCTTGCACCCTGAGTTCGAGTGTCTTCAAAGCCCACAACACCTTTGCGAAAGGCTGTTCTCCAGTTGGAGCGCTCGCAGGCAAGTATTTCCCAATTGTTGGTGTTTATACTACATTTTTTTTATAAAATTGTCTTGAGAGAGTCTTGAAACCTCTTTTGTTGACCACCAGCATTACGCTTTCTGTTTTTAAGTTGGGAATAGAGTAGTTGCTTTGGAAGACGATAATCAGGCATCCGCACAACATGACCGGTCCAGCGAAGTTGATGCTGAAGAATCATCTCTACCTGTGGGGTGTGATCCGTGAGAGGCAGTCAAGTACATCACCCCCCATTGATAAATAAATTTATTTATTTAATTATAAAATCAAACAATAATTAAATTACCTCCTAAAAACTTCTCAAAATCAAATTAAAGTCTAATTAGATGGCTTTCCGCAGGGTTAGGGTTGGGAACAGTAAGTGCTCCGCTGAACTGAAATTTCAGCCTTCACGACATAGGGAAACAACCAAGTAAGCAGCTATTTTGGTGGAGGAGGGTCAAGATATTAACCGATATGCATGAGATTTCATATATAGCTATATAATCCCTAGTATAGTAAGAAAAGACCTTTGGAGCAGGCATTTTTTTTTTAAAAAAAAAGTTTTTTTATGAACCGCCCTAGGAGGGCAGTAATTGTTCCTTGATAATTTGTCACCCCCTCCATTATGGATCATGGGTCGGACCGCCCCCTACGACCCCCCCCCTTGCTATGCCTCTGCTCCCTGCTGTGTAGGCACAACCACTCTGCCCTCCCACATCTGCCTCTCGGCATGTCTTCCACTTCCCGCTCCAATCCTGCTCCGAAGATCACCCAGGGCAGGAACCCGCTGTCACCAGAGGTTAAAACCAGCCCTGGGCATATAAAGGATTTCAGGAAGATGCTTGTTTCCTTTCAAGTTGACCCCCATCTCCCAATGCGCCCATTAGCTCTTTTTTGCCTTTAATAAATTTCCAGGGTCTGTGACCTTGGGAAAGCTCCACAGAGGAGGTTGCTTCTCTTCCCGTGTTCAGGAAATTGCTGTCATTTTTCACTCCCCGAATCACCAGCGTGACACCACAGTATGGCTGCTGTTGGCGGGCACAGCACAGCACAGCAACCAAGGGGTATTTAGGCTGGCACTGGAGTGGCAGCTCCAGAATTTCACCGGCACCGACCCTCCTTGGTGAAAGAGTTGCACAGTCTCCGTAGCCGGGAGTGAAATCCCGGCTAGGGATCTCTCAATCCATAGCAAATTTGGCAACGGGAACTTGCCTTGATACAGCATCTCTCTCCCCCCCCCCCCGGCTTTTATTTGCACAACCAGAAAGAAAGGCTTCCAGATCGCACCCCGAGTTTTAGCTGAGCCGTAGAGCAATGTTTCCCAAACTTGGATCTCCAGCTGCTTTTTGGACTACAACTCCCATCACCCGGCGGTCAGATGATGGGAATTGTAGTCCAAAAACAGCTGGAGACCCAGGTTTGGAAAAAACACCGCTGTAGAGAGTACTGCAAGAAGATCAAACTTATCCATCCTTAAAGAAATCAGCCCTGAGTGCTCACTAGAAGGACAGATCCTGAAGTTGAGGCTCCAGTACTTTGGCCACCTCATGAGAAGAGAGGACTCCCTAGAAAAGACCCTGATGTTGGGAAAGATGGAGGGCACAAGGAGAAGGGGACGACAGAGGATGAGATGGTTGGACAGTGTTCTCGAAGCGACTGGCATGAGTTTGGCCAAACTGCGAGAGGCAGTGAAGGATAGGCGTGCCTGGCGTGCTCTGGTCCATGGGGTCACGAAGAGTCGGACACGACTGAACGACTGAACAACAACAAAGAGAGTAGCAGCTCAAGAGCTCAGCCAGAAAGATAATGGGTTCAAATACAGACTGCAAGACTGAAAAACTGCAGTGTGTGGGTAGCGGTGAAAGACTACGTCTTCTTGAGAACCGACTCTTTTCTTTTTTTTTCAAAAAGCATGTTTCTAGACCTTATTGTTGCAACGTTTGGGTGTGGGGTGTGCAGCTCTCCAGATCTTTACGGACTCGAGCTCTCAGCCAGTGTAGCTAACTGTTGCGGGGGCTGGGAGTTGCAGTCCAACAATGTCTGGAAGGCCACACTGTTCCCCAACCCTGTTAAGAACGTAAGAAACCCCTCATCTAGTCCTGCGCCCCATTCTCACTGTAGATAACCAGGTTCCTCTAGGAAAGGCCCACGGAGGATCTGAAAGCAGCAGCACTCTTGCTGCTTGTGGTTCTCAGCAACTCGCACATTTGGGAGAGAATTTGGTTTAGCTCACACTTAAAGGCGGGCCCACCTGATTCACACTTTCTGAAAGAATGCACTAACAGAAACACAGGCATCCTTCGAACATCCACTCACCTGAATTTTGCATTTTTGCTGCCAGGCAGTATGTAGAAAATGTGTGTACAGGGGCAAAGTGTACATACATAAAACACATATCAGTGAACACTACATGTAAATATTACAAAAAAATATCTGTACTAAAATTTTGCAGCATTTCATGAAGACTTAAAAATAATGATATCACAAATGGATGTGGAGACCTGAATTTAGGATCAGCAAAGCAGAGAAACCCCCAAAATGAGAGATCTGCTCACCCCAGAACAACAATAAGGGACGCAGGTGGCGCTGTGGTCTAAACCACAGAGCCTAGGGCTTGCTGATTGGAAGGTCGGCGGTTCGATTCCCTGTGACGGGGTGAGCTCCCGTTGTTCGGTCCCAGCTCCTGCCAACCTAGCAGTTAGAAAGCATGTCAAAGTGCAAGTAGATAAATAGGTACCGCTCCGGCAGGAAGGCAAACGGTGTTTCCGTGCGCCAGAAGCGGCTTAGTCATGCTTGCCACATGACCTGGGACAAATGTTGGCTCCCTCGGGGCCAGTACAGCGAGATGAGCGCCGCAACTCTAGAGTTGTTCGTGACTGGACTTAACTGTCAGGGGTCCTTTACCTTTTTTTTAAAAAAAAGGTGCTATATATTTGGGGGAGAATTTGGTTTAGCTCACACTTAAAGGCGGGCCCACCTAATTCACACATTCTGAAAGAACACACAAACAGAAACACAGCCATCCTTTGAAATTCCACTTACCTGAATTATGCATCTTTGCTGCCAGGCAGTATGTGGAAAGTTGCGTGTACAGGGGGAAAGTATACATAAAACACATATATCAGCGAACACTACATGTAAATATACAAAAATGTGTATATTAGGAGATATTCGCACTAAAATTCTGCAGCATTTCATGAAGACTTGAATCTGGTCTGGGACTTACTATTATTATTATTATTATTATTATTATTATTATTATTATTATTGCTGCAGGTAGGTAGCCATGTTGGTCTGCCATGGTCAAAACAAAATATAAAATAAAAAATCCCTTCCAGTAGCACCTTAGAGACCAACTAAGTTTGTTCTTGGTATGAGCTTTTGTGTGCATGCACACTTCTTCAGATACCACACGAAAGCTCATACCAAGAACAAACTTAGTTGGTCTCTAAGGTGCTACTGGAAGGATTTTTTTATATATATTTCATGTTTTGTTGTAATTATTCATGAAGACTTAAAAATATATATCACAAATGGATGTGGAAACCTGAATTTAAGATCAAGGAGGCAGAGAAACCCCCCAAATGATTTGCTCATCCCTAGACCAACAATAAGAGTTTTATTCGCCTGGTTGCACAGATCTCCTTCCTCAGCAGGGATCCTGTCACTGTTTCATAGCCTTCAGACATTACATTGATCTCTTGGCTTGGCCAGATCCAAACCTCCAGTCCATCAGTCAACTTGGATTTGCGTCTTGCTTTGTCCGCACATTTCCACCCTGCATATTCCAGGAAGACAAAGAGGGAGAGAGAGACACTGTGGCAGCGATCCAACCTTTGTGGATTCCGGTGGGCTCAAATTGTGCTTAACTCCATATCGGACTGTGTCCATTTACAAGCCCTGGACCGAAATCCGCAGGGCAGGAGCGGGGGGTTTCCTTGGGTTTTAAAAGAAAATAAAATACAATCCTGGCAGGAAAGTTACATATGTCACTCCTGCGACGGCGAGAGATGGAAGCTGGGCTCATCCCAGCTGGGACATCCGATGACTTAGGAGAACCTCCGGGCGGATTAGGGGGGGGGATTTTGTGGGGGGCGTTTTATCGCTGCATCGTAACTCAGCAGCCCAGAGGTGCTTCCCGCGAAATCTCACCTGTATCTCCCAGCCCTGAACTTTTGCCCTGCCAGTGGTTTCAAACAGGATATTATCAGTGCTGTCAAGTATCCCGTTTCCCCCGGGATTCTCCCTTATTTTAAGCAGTTTCCCGCTGCTCTCCCTTATTTTTTTATTTCCCTTAAATTTCCCGTTTTTAATGGAAGCAGCTCCTCCCCTGCTGGCCAGGGACTGGGTGGGAAGACCTCGCCTACTTGGAGAGAAAAGCCTCAGCCCTCAAAGCAAGTGGGAGCCGTTTCCCGTGCTTACAGGGGGGTGTATTCCTCCCCCTGCATCAGCCCCTATCCGTTGCCGCCGAGCCCCTCAGCCGGCCAATAGGGTTAGCTGGTGGGCGGAGCCTGGCTGCCTTTGAGCAGCTGCTGCTTCCTGTTCTGTTTTGATGGGATCAGACAAGAAGACGATGGGGCTCCATTGCGCGGAGCACATGGCTGCCCTCCTCTTTGCCCGAGCCCGCTTGGAGTTTACATTGCTGCCCCACCCACTTTTGCTTCTGGCTCCGCCCGCCACTGACATGTGACTGTCCCCGGGATAGGTGAGACTGCTGATCCCTTATTTTCAAATCCGAAACTTGACAGCTATGATATTATGCACCTTGATTGAGCCCAGGAAACTGCATCATACGGATTCAGACCAATGGCCCATCTACCACCATTGTCATATTGTTGACACTGACTGGCATCATTACTATTTTCTTGTAATGAATCGTTGTCTCCCTACGTTCCCCCCTGTCCCCCCCACCTGTGAAAAAAAAGTCAAACGGACAATGTTCCATTATCATAAAATATATGGGGACCCCGAGAGGGACCTGTAATAATTGCTACCATTTGAGCTGGGAGCTCCTCCATCGCTATCAGCATTCCAAAGAGAGGCGAAAGTGCTTCTCCTCCGGGGCTGTTAATGCCATGCGGCTTAATTGCCCCTGACATTTTTCTTGGCCTCGTCAAGGATTTCCTCGGTGTATCAAAAGCCCAATGGAAATTTATTGTACGCTTGTCAAGAGTGCAGGGGGGGGGAAATTAAGACCTGTGGCATCTCCAAAGAAGCTTCGATAACCGAGTTGCGTTTAAAATAAATCAGCAAACAGAGATTCTCTCCTGGGAGCAATAGCCTGCAAAATATTTCATCAGGAGGCCCAGACGCCGTTGCGATGGTAATTAATCTTCCTGGTAATAAAGCTGATGATGTTTTCCTGTGACCCAAAACAAAACTGGACAGTTCCTAAAGGGGCCACAAGGTGGCATTGGGGTACCCTGCTCTGCGGAAGGAATGGTGTGTTTCGAAAACGAGTTTTTAGAGTGCTTTGGTATCTTTCAAGGGCTGGGCTCTTAAATTTAGATGGAAACCCCTTCAGATGAAGCTCAGAACATCTCAGGAGGAAGGTGTGGTGTGGGAAAGGCCGGCCGCATCCGTCAAGGGGAAAGACTTGGCCGGAGATCAAAGGTAAGTACAGTGGAACCTTGGTTCTCAAACTTAATCCATTCCGGAAGTCCGTTCCAAAACCAAAGCGTTCCAAAACCAAGGCGCGCTTTCCCATAGAAAGTAATGCAGAACAGATTAATCCGTTCCAGACTTTTAAAAACAATCCTTTAAACAGCACAGGTAGGTAGCCGTGTTGGTCTGCCATAGTCAAAACAAAATAAAATAATAAATTCCTTCCAGTAGCACCTTAGAGACCAACTAAGTTTGTTCTTGGTATGAGCTTTCGTGTGCATGCACACTTCTTTAAACAGCAATTTAACATGAATTTTACTATCTAACGAGACCATTGATCCATAAAATGAAAGCAATAGTCAATGTACTGTACTGTAAAATTAATAAGGCAGTATTGTAGATGGTGAAAAATAAAAATTATTTTTTCTTCTTCCCTGCACTGATGATAGTCATTGTTTGGATGGGGGAGGGGCTTTTATCCATTTCCGCAGTCGCACAGTCAGTCAATCAGTAGCTGAACTGGGTTCCACACAGTCGCAAAAATAAATTATCCAAAAAAGCCTGAAAAACAAAAATGCAAAATAAATAGCAAAAACAAAAGCGCCAAACTTAATCCGTTCCGGAAGCCCGTTTGACTTCGGAAATGTTCGAAAACCAAGACACGGCTTCTGATTGGTGCAGGTGCCCCAGAAACAATAGCCGACAGCCGCATCGGGCGTTCGGCTTCCGAAACATGTTAGAAAACCAGAACACTTAACTTCCGGGTTTTCAATGTTTGGGAACCAAGGCGTTTGAGAACCAAGGTACCACTAGATGCTGCCTTTACCAAATCAGACCGTTGGTCCATTTAGCTCAATATTCACACTGACTGGCAGGGACCTCTTGCATGCCAAACAGTTCTTCTGCCGCTGAGGTCCAAAGAAGAGCCAAAGTTAGCATCTCAAGTCCAGATCCTGAAACAGGCTGGGTACGGAGCTGGGTATGTTTAGCCTGGAGAAGAGAAGGTTAAGGGGTGATCTGATAGCCATGTTCAAATATATGAAAGGATGTCAGATAGAGGAGGGAGAAAGGTTGTTTTCTGCTGCTCCAGAGAAGCGGACCCGGGGCAATGGATTCAAACTACAAGAAAGAAGATTCCACCTAAACATTAGGAAGAACTTCCTGACAGTGAGAGCTGTTCGGCAGTGGAATTTGCTGCCAAGGAGTGTGGTGGAGTCTCCTTCTTTGGAGGTCTTTAAGCGGAGGCTTGACAGCCATCTGTCAGGAATGCTTTGATGGTGTTTCCTGCTTGGCAGGGGGTTGGACTGGATGGCCCTTGGGGTCTCTTCCAACTCTAGGATTCTATGATTCTATGATACGGGGTGAGTCTTTTAAAAGAGGCCCCGTGGAACATGTGTACTCAGTATCCACAGGGCCTCACCCTGTAAAATTACAAGCCAGCAAGGGAAACAGATTGCCAAAACAAGACTGATCAGATAACGCTGCGAAATGAAATGAAAATGGGTTGAGTGTCGACGGCAGCAGCCTTGAAATCTCAGATCCGTCTCGGATACACACAGAGATGGGTTGGTTCAATTAAGGTGAGCCATGGCAAGTGTCCATAGGAGGGCATTCCGTGGCACCACTGCAGAAAAGACCCTGCTTTCGCTGTGCTTTCACTATACAAAAGGTAAAAAAGGTAAAGGACTATGGGGTGTGGCGCTCATCTCGCTTTCAGGCCGAGGGAGACGGTGTTTTGTCCACAGACAGCTTTCCGGGTCATGTGGCCAGCAGGACTAAACCGCTTCTGACACATGGAGGACTGTGATGAGTGCCGGAGTGCACAGAAATGTTGTTTACCTTCCCACCAGAGTGGTACCTATTTATCCACTAGCACTGGCGTGCTTTCGAACTGCTAGATTCAGATCAAGTGGTAATCTAGTCCAGTATCTTCTCCCGAGATCATTTAAATTCCACCTTTTCCTCCAAGGAGCTCGAGGTCATGTACATGGTTCTTCCCCTCCTTGTTTAATCCCCACAAGAACCCTGCGAGGTAGGTTAGACTGAGAAAAGGCAGTGACTGGCTCCCAAGGCCGCCCAGCAAGCTTCATAGCTGACTGGAGATTTGAACTCTGGTCTCCCCCAGGTTCTCGTCTGACACGCTAACCAGCCTTTTCCAATCTCGGATCCTCGGATGTTGTTGGACTACAACTCCCATCACCCCTGGCGACTGGTCCTGCTAGCTACGGGTCATGGGAGTCATAGTCTATCAACATCTGGAGACCCAAGGTTGAGAGGAAGGCTGCTCTAACCACTACACCACACTGGCTCTCACACAATGGCAGGTGTCACTGAGCAGCTTGCAAGTCGGAAGAGCATGAGACTCTTGATCTCAGGGTTGTGGGTTCGAGCCCCAGTTGGGCAAAGGATTCTTGCATTTCCGGGGGGTGGTCTAGATGATCCTTGTGGTCCTTTCCAACTCTAAACAGCCTCGGTCCTGTATACCCGAAGGAGTGTCTCCACCCCCATCGTTCAGCCCAGACACTGAGGCCCAGCTCTGAGGGCCTTCTGGTGGTTCCCTCCCTGCGAGAAGTGAGGCTACAGGAAACCAGGCAGAGGGCCTTCTCAGTGGTGGCGCCCTCCCATCAGATGTCAAGGCAATAAGCAACTATTTTACTATTAAAAGACAACTGAAGGCAGCCCTGTTTCGGGAAGTTTTTAATGTTTGACGCTGTATAGTTTTTAATATTTGGTTGAAAGCCACCCAGAGTGGCTGGGGAAACCCAGCCAGATGGGCAGGGTATAAATAAATTATTATTATTATTATTATTATTATTATTATTATTATTATTATTATGGCTTAAAGTCAGCATCCCTCAGAGCCTGCTGGACTTGGACTTGGCCAGTCCATGCGCTCTGTGAAAAAGCACTTTGTTCTTTCTTCCCTAAACCTTCCAATGTTCAGCTTCCTAGGTTCTCCCCAGGTTTCAGGATTATGAGATAAGGAGGCGAAATGTCTCCCAGCTCACTTTCTCAGGCACCTTGCCTTGCCCAGAATACAAAAGATATAACATTTGAAAAATGGAAGCAGCCGTGTCACGCCGACCTTTTTTCTCTAGGTCGATACTCTGCTTTTGGATGGGAGCCAGCGAAATGTCACAGAGACCTCTGCAAAAAATGGCCGAGGCAAAGAGACCTGCCTCCTTTCGGTACCTTCCAGCACCCACTTGTCAGAGGCATGTCCAACCCCTATCACAAACCGCTAATAAACTTATTCCCCCCCCTCTCAATCCCTCCCCACTTTTGAAACTTTCCCACTGGCTTAATCTCTATTAGACTGGGGAGGCAGGCAGAGAAATGGCTTGCCCTCGCACCGGAGAGGTTAGAACGGCCCCGCCCAGCCGGGCTGATTTAATAGCAATCAATTAATAAAGCAATCCGCCCGTGTTATTCTTTAGCCGGCCCCGTTCTCAGGGCCGTGATTCAGCGCAAGAGCCATTCCTGCACATTGTCTGAAGCACCCGCCAGGCTAAGTGCCCAATTAATCAGCAGACAGAACGGCCCGGGGCCATTGTCACAGCCAATTCTTATGAGCCCAGCTGTGGAAGGATACTTTTAAGGAGGAGCTGACGGACATATCATGGGGAAGTGCTTCGTACCGAGTCGAGGCTATCGCCCCCATCTAGCTCAAGATGGTCTGCGCTGCCTGGCGACGGATTTCCAGCAGGGATCATGGACAGCCCCATCAGGAGATGCCAGGCGTTGAGCCCAGGACCTCCTGCAGGTCGCCTTCTTCTTTGGCGATCCCTTGTAGCTGAGTACCGTATTTTTTGCTCCATAGGGCGCACCGGACCATAGGCCGCACCTCATTTTTAGAGGAGGAAACAATAATTTTTTTTTCTGGTTTTCCTCTTCTAAAAGCCCCGGTTTTTTTTAGGATCAGCTAAAAGTTTTGCAGCTTTTTTTGCAAAGGGAAAAGCCCTGGTTTTTTGAGGATCAGCTAAAAGTTTTGCAGCTTTTTTTGCAAAGGGAAAAACCCTGTTTTTTTAGGATCAGCTAAAAGTTTTGCACCTTTTTTTGCAAAGGGGGAAAAGCAAAGAGGAAAAGCCCAATTTTTATGGGGTTCAACTCACATTTCTGCAGCTTCTAGAGGAAAGGGAGCCTTTTCTAGTCTCCAGACAGATAATCTAATCAGCCACATGTTGCTGGGGAAACAAACAACCTCCCTCTGCAGCACATTCAAAAAGGAGGACGGGGCTGAAAGGGAGCCGGACTCTTCTCTCTCTCCCGATCTCTTGCTGATCAGCTGCTGAGTGGGGTCCTTTCAACACTCCCTTTTCTCTTTGTAAAATAAAAAGCATGATCCTCTTTTGGCCCCTGGGCAATTCAGCTCCAGGGACCACCATTCGCTCCATAAGACGCACAGATATTTCCCCTTACTTTTTAGGAGGAAAAAAGTGTGTCTTATGGAGCGAAAAATACGGTAAGTTTGTCTTCCATGAACACGGTCTTAACAGTGAGTCCATAAGTGACTGTGGAGGCCAATTCTACTGAGTAAGCTTAAAGTAAGCTTAAATCCATCCTTAAAGAAACCAGCCCTGAGTGCTCACTGGAAGGACAGATCCTGAAGCTGAGGCTCCAGTACTTTGGCCACCTCATGAGAAGAGAAGACTCCCTGGAAAAGACCCTGATGTTGGGAAAGGTGGAGGGCACAAGGAGAAGGGGACGACAGAGGACGAGATGGTGGGACAGTGTTCTCGAAGCGACTGGCATGAGTTTGGCCAAACTGCGGGAGGCAGTGGAGGATAGGGGTGCCTGGCGTGCTCTGGTCCATGGGGTCACGAAGAGTCGGACACGACTGAACGACTGAACAACAACAACTGAGTAAGCTTAGGAGTCATGGAATGAGATGAGAGGTGCTCTTGTGGATCAGGAATTGGTTAAGTGACAGGAAGCAGAAAATTGGAATAGGTGAGCAGTTCTCTGAATTGAATGGAGAGAACTCCAATATCCATTTAAAAAATGGATATGATGTTATGTGAAATATTAATGTATGAATGAATTATATTATTCCCTCCCCCACTTTTCCCCTGTAAGGTATTATGTACTGTGTATCTTTTTTCTTTTTTGCTGAAAGTCGCTTGGAGGCCCTCAAGTGACAAGCGACAAATAAGTCTAATAAATGAAATGAAATTCATTACCCAGCCCATGTTTGCGTCTGGCCCTTTCCCACCTCTGGCATTTGACCCTCAAATGGTGGCCCAAAAGGGAATATGGACCTTAAAAAGTTTCCCTGTCCCTGGTTCTGTTCTCATATAAATTTTACAGCCGATAAAGCATTCGGTTCATCGAAAGGTTAGAAAGCTTTCGAGATGGCGGCCATCTTTGTTCCCTTCGGCCTGCGTCTTCCAGGGGCTTGCTCTGGCTCTTCTTGAAGTCTTCCCCATTCTCGGCGGAGCAGCGCCTTTTGACTTGTAAAAATAAAAGTTAGAGAGAAGGAGAGGGTCTTAAACTCCAGAGGAAAGCTCTTCCTCGAACTGCACACCGTCACAGACCAAATGCGCAAAAACAGGGGGTGGGGGGCTGCAGGAATCACTTTTCAAGATGCCCAGGACTCCTGATGGGAGAGGCGAGCTCCCTTTGCCTCGCCAGAGAGTTCAAAGTGTCTCTGCTGGATGTTGGCTTCTCCGCAGGATTTCTCCGTCCAGATAAATCTCTTGGTGCCGGTTAACCTCCTCCCCGCCTCCTTCCTCACTCCCGGCGTGTGAAACTCACCCGCCTGCGAGAGATCAGAGATGGCCTGGAGTTCACGTTAAGGAACAGATGTCGCAGCTCTAAGTGCAGAGGTGTCGGGGAGCATGGCGGGCGAAACGTCGAATTAATTAACTAGATCCCTGCAGGCAAAGCCAAAGGACTTGGCCACTTAGAACAAGCCCGAGTGGGAAATTCAGCCCAACACCCCAGCCTGCTGCTCTCTGGCTTTTGCTGCCCCTTGTAGGACTCTGGGACGTGGGTGGTGCTGTGGTCTAAACCACTGAGCCTCTTGGGCTTGCCGATCAAAAGGTCGGCAGTTCGAATGCCCGCGATGGAGTGAGCTCCCGTTGCTCTGTCCCAGCTCCTGCCAACCTAGCATTTGGAAAGCATGCCAGTGTAAGTAGATAAATAGGTACCACTGCGGCAGGAAGGTAAACGGCGTTTCCGTGCACGCTGGTTTCTGTTACGGAGTCCCGTTGTGCCAGAAGTGGTTTAGTCCTGCTGGCCACATGACCCGGAAAGCTGTCTGCGGACAAACACCGGCTCCCTCGGCCTGAAAGTGAGAAGAGCGTCGCAACTCCACAGTCGCCTTTGACTGGACTTAACCATCCAGGGGTCCTTTACCTTTACCTTTTGTAGGACTTACTATGGACCCCTCCAGAGGTCCTTTTATTTGTGCATCCATGGTGTTTTGTGCTCATGATGGCAACAGGGAGGTTACACACAATACTGTTTGCGCCTGCTAAGGTTTTGGGGCAGACACACCACTTACAGTCAGAGCATGTCCTGTAACTTCTAGCTAAAACAATGCAATCTTTCACTATTAAGTAGTGGGTGGACATAGCAGACGACACAGTGATTCTCCAAGCAGCTCTCTTTATTCTCAGGCTGGAACAGAACTGGACTGAAGGGCTCAGCCAGCCTGCTTATATAGTACTCAGTAACATTCAGGCCAGATATTAACAGTCCTTGTTATAGTGTTTTTTATATAAAAAGTTTTTTTTAAGGTTTTATAGGTCAAAACCAGCACTTTGAATTGGGCCTGGAAACTAATCGGTATCCGGGGCAGTCGGACCAGGATCGGTGCACTATGCTCAAACCGTCTTGCTCCGGTGAGCAACCTGGCCACTGAACTCTGCACCGGCTGAAGTTTCCGAATCATCTGTGGCGATCGCACACAGGGTCCCCGGACGTTTCACGGTCAATTGACCCCTGTGCCACCATGCTCTCCTCTCTTGCTGCCACCAACCAGGCCCTACCTGGTAAATCTATTGAGTCCAGTCAGGGTTAAATTGTAAAATCAAACTTATGTTTATTTATTACAGAATAACAAGCATGGGGTTTCATAAACGATTGCAAACAATGTCAAACATGGGGGTCTTCCCAGACCTATAACTCCCTCTACTAGCTCTCCCTCACTTAACCACTTCTCAGCTATTTACTTGGCTTCTATTTTCCTAACTGGTCTTGACTCAGTTTTCCTATCGCATTTACTTCACCTACGCACACTCTTGATGCTTTTGAATTATGGTGCTGGAGGAGACTCTTGAGAATCCCATGGACTGCAAGGAGATCAAACCTAACCATTCTGAAGGAAATCAGCCCTGAGTGCTCACTGGAAGGACAGGTCCTGAAGCTGAGCCTCCAGTACTTTGGCCACCTCATGAGAAGAGAAGACTCCCTAGAAAAGACCCTGATGTTGGGAAAGATGGAGGGCACAAGAAGAAGGGGACGACAGAGGATGAGATGGTTGGACAGTGTTCTTGAAGCTACTAACATGAGTTTGGCCAAACTGCGGGAGGCAGTGGAGGATAGGGGTGCCTGGCGTGTTCTGGTCCATGGGGTCACAAAGAGTCGGACACGACTGAACGACTGAACAACAACAACAACAACAACAACAACAACGCACACTCTTTCCTAACTCACTCCCACTCCAGCCAACCTCCCAATTCCAACCCACTCCCACAACCCACTCCCTCTCTCTCCCTCAACTGCCAACAAACTCTCACTCTGACTCCACCCCCTCTGGGTTCTGATTGGTAACCTGTTTTAACTATTTCACCTCCAGCACCTTCATGTTACCATCACATCATCTTCAGAGGCAGCCCTGCACATTGAAGTAATCCAGCCTTGAGGTTACCAGAGCATAGACAACAGTAGCTAGGCTATCCCTGTCCCTCACCCTCATTTGATAATCCCACAGTGTCGTTCTGGAGGTCATTGCCAACTGAGCACAGTCTTGTCTGCTGTCAGTCAAAGGGATGTTGACAGAGGGAACTGAGCTTTCCTGGGGCACTTCTGCCTGCAATCTTCCCAAGGCTGATGCACTTTATTTTAAACAATGTGACCAAGCTGATGTTACTTGCTCCATGAATACACTCTGGCAAGGGGGATGAGTCATGTCGTGTGTCGGTAAGCTGAAGCAGGAAGTGGCCACTCGGCAGGTAAACAGTAGGAGCATGCGACAGAATTTCCCTTCTAATCTCTGGAAGCAGCTGAGCAAACATGATTGTTGTGGCCAGACGCAGCAGAAGCGAAAGATATGTTGCAGCCAGAGGTGGATGCCAGCCGTTCCCAAAAGAATATCCTACAGCAGAGGTCAGCAACCTTTATCAGCCGTGGGCCGGTCCACCGTCCCTCAGACCATGTGGGGGGCCGGACTATATTTTGAAAAAACAACAACCAAATGAATGAATTCCTATGCCCCCCAAATAACCCAGAGATGCATTTTAAATAAAAGCACACATTCTACTCATGTAAAAACACCAGGCAGGTCCCACAAATAACCCAGAGATGCATTTTAAATAAAAGGACACCTTCTACTCATGTAAAAACACCAGGCAGGCCCCACAAATAACCCAGAGATGCATTTTAAATAAAAGGACACATTCTACTCATGTAAAAACACACTGATTCTTGGACCATCCATGGGCCGGATTGAGAAGGTGATTGGGCCGCATCCAGTCCCACGGGCCTTAGGTTGCCTACCCCTGGCCAATAGGATTGGGTCTCTTCCTGGTACTAAATAACAGTCTCCTTCCAGAAAACCCCATCAAGGGAATTACAGTCCAAACAAACAACACACACACACACACACACACCTGTATTCTGTTGCAGATTTCTCCTGATATAGATAGATAGATAGATAGATAGATATAGATAGATAGATAGATATTGATATATGTGTATAACGGGGTGGTGGTGGTTGTTTTCTTCAGGGGGTGGGGTCGCTTCAAATTGTTTTTAAAATGTTAATTTGGATTTTTGTATTTGCATTTGCATTTGCATTTGTAATGTATTAATTTGGATTTCTATATTTGTATTTGTGGCCTGGGGTATCGTTTAGGGGCTTTTATTGGGGAGTTTTGTTTTTTGTTAGTTTATATACATTAGTAGTGCAGCAATTTATTAATTCTTTTTGTTACGCGTTTTGTGCTTTTATGTTGTGAACCGCCCTGAGACCTACAAGTATAGGGCGGTATACAAATTTAATAAATGATAATTGAATAATAATATGCACATTGTTTAATGCATTTTTTGCTTCATGGGCATAATTTTGCAAGCAGGTGTCTTGAGTACAATGCATTTTTATAAAATATAAGAAAAAGAAGAAGTTATTTTGTAAGTTATGTTCACTAATGTAAGCATTTTTTTTTTTTGCACTTGCATTAGTAGAATAGAAATGTAACGCCGTTGTTCAAAATGTTTATATGCACCGGCATATTGACAGGAGGACCTGATTTCCTCACAATAGCTCAATCCTCTTTAGGAGGACAGCCCCTGGTATAAGTGGGGATAAGCAGGAGAAAGAGAACGGAAAAATGGGGAAAAAGTGAGAAGAAATATCTGGAGGGCCAAAAGCTCCCCACACCTGGTGCAATTCTTCAAGAGGTGCCACAAAACCTTTTGTTCTTCTTGCTGAAAGGGACTTACTCAGCCGGAACCCATAGGGACATAAGAAGGGCCTGCTGGATCAGGCCAATGTGTTGGAAGATTCATTCCCCGTGTGCAGTCATGAGTTTGTTTGTTGTTTTTCACATGCCTGGTATGTGTTTTGATTGCACAGGAATGGGATGTGACGAAGACAGGATGTTTGTCTTACTGTGTTTTCCTGAAGTGGGACTATTGTCCTTTGTCCTTTCTCTTTGCTGTCTGATACTAGAGAGAGAGGGAGCCATGTTGAGAGCTCCATGTGTATTATATGTAATAAAGTAGGTTAGCCGACATGCTGGGTTGCTGTGGTCTGTCACGCGAACTGGGCAAAAACTGTGGATCCAGTAAGTGTGTTGATAATAATAATAATAATAATAATAATAATAATAATAATAATAATAATTTATTTGTACCCCGCCCATCTGGCTGGGTCTCCCCAGCCACTCTGGCCGGCTTCCAACAAATATTAAAATACGTTACAATATCACAGATTAAAAACTTCCCTAAACAGGGCTGCCTCCAGGTATTTTCTGAATGTCAGGTAGTTGTTTATCTCCTTGACCTCTGATGGGAGGGCGTTCCACAGGGCAGGTGCCACTACCAAGAAGGCCCTATGCCTGGTTCCCTGTAGCTTTGCTTCTCACAGTGAGGGAACCGCCAGAAGGCCCTCGGCGCTGGATCTCAGTGTCCGGGCTGAATGATGGGGGTGGAAACGCTCCTTCAGGTATACAGGACCAAGGCCGTTTAGGGCTTTAATTGATGTCTTCTGGCGTCAATCACTGAGATGTCCGGGGGCTGTGGAAGGCTAAGAAGCTCCCGAATGATCGCCCAGGAAGGAGGGAAAATGCCAGTCGGGCATGTGTCTCTTCCAGGGTCCTACTTGTGAGTATGCCGTTTCCTGACACAATGCCCATCCAGTCCAGCATCCTGTTCTCACAGTGGCCAACCAGATGCCTGTGGGAAACCAGCAAGCAGGATTTGAGCACAAGAGCAATCCCCGCACCCTGTGGCTTCCAGCAACTGGTATTCAGAAGCATTAGGGATCCTGATGGGAGAGGCGAGATCCCTTTGCCTCGCCAGAGAGTTCAAAGTGTCTCTGCTGGATGTTGGCTTCTCCGCAGGATTTCTCCGTCCAGATAAATCTCTTGGTGCCGGTTAACCTCCTCCCCGTCTCCTTCCTCACTCCCGGCGTGTGAAACTCACCCGCCTGCGAGAGATCAGAGATGGCCTGGAGTTCACGTTAAGGAACAGATGTCGCAGCTCTAAGCGCAGAGGTGTCGGGGAGCATGGCGGGCGAAACGTCGAATTAATTAACTAGATCCCTGCAGGCAAAGCCAAAGGACTTGGCCACTTAGAACAAGCACGAGTGGGAAATTCAGCCCAACACCCCAGCCTGCTGCTCTCTGGCTTTTGCTGCCCCTTGTTGGACTTCAGGATGCGGGTGGCACTGTGGTCTAAACCACTGAGCCTCTTGGGCTTGCCGATTGGAAGGTCAGCGGTTTGAATCCCCGCAACAGGGTTAGCTCCCGTTGCTCGGTCCCAGCTCCTGCCAACCTAGCAGTTCAAAAGCACGTCAAAGTGCAAGTAGATAAATAGGTACCACTCCGGTGGGAAGGTAAACGGCGTTTCCGTGCACTCTGGTTTCCGTCACGGTGTCCCGTTGCGCCAGAAGCGGTTTAGTCCTGCTGGCCACATGACCCGGAAAGCTGCCTGTGGACAAATGCCAGATCCCTCGGCCTGAAAGCGAGATGAGCACCGCAACCCCATAGTCGTCTTTAACTGGACTTTACCTTCCAGGGGTCCTTTGCCATTTTTACCTTTTTATTCAGAAGCATTGTTGCCTCCATCTGTGGAGGCAGCACATAGCCATTATGGTTAGTAGCCTTCAATAGCCCTGCCTTCCTCTAATCCTTTTTAAATGGCCTTCCAAGTTAGTGGCCATTGCTGCCTCCTGCAGGAGGGCGTTCCATAGTTTAACTACAGAATGCAGGAAGGACTTTCATTTAACTGTCCCAAATCTTCCAAAAATCCAGCTTTCTTGGATGCTCACGAGCTCTAGTGCTATGGGAGAGGGAGAAAAACTTTTCTCCACCCACTTCCTTCCTGTCCCTCTGGAATCTGCCAGGAGAGGCTAAGATCCAGCAGCCTGAGACGAGATTCCCAACGCCTCCAGTTACACATCTTGATTTTAGCGTAAGGTGTAATGGGCTGTGACGTGCCATGAGACGAAACCTGTTTGCGGTTCACGCGCCGCCATGCCACAGTCCTCTCTGGAAGCTTCTCCGACATCCCTCGGAAGGGGCTTCTGGGAGTTCTCCGGCATGTGCAGAATCGATCTCCTCAGGCCGCGCAGCACAAGGAAGAGAGGGACGCCTTGCAGAGCCGGGGGCTCGCAGGGCAACTCGGCGGCTGCGCCATCGATCACTTCGCACCAGCTACGACATGACAAGCCCATCATAATATTTGTGAGGGATCGCTTCCTCGTCAGCGGCGGCGAGCGCCAAGACCAACGCTTTACGGTTGCAGTGGGAGCGGCGGGGCTGCGCCGTGCTAACTCGAGGTCACAGAACACAACAATCTGAAATATTCCCCCCTCCATTAAAAATAACAACTTGGGGTTAAAAGACTGTTTCATTACAGCTGGGAGGGGGAGTTCAGTGAATGGTAGGGCGGGGGAAGAGAAATCGCCACAGATGGGATGGGATTCAGATGTCTGCATTGGTGGAACTCCTGCTGCTGTTGTCCTGCAACCGTCAAGGATTGTAGAGGGCAGTCGCTCAGAGTCAACGCTGCATTGTCAGAAGAGATTTGTGGGAGACATTTTTCGTTTGTGCAAGCAGTATAGCGTCTGATGTTTTTGTGCATGTTTCCACAAATGCAAGAGAAAGAGAGAGAGAGAGATCCTGTTTGGTAGCCACCCCAAAATGTGCAATTTTCGGGCAGCGCCAGGAATGCGGAAAATTTCGACTTCTCCCCCTTTTCTTATTTCCCAAGGATTGTTTCAACGTTTGGGAATGACAAAGGCTGACAGAAAATGGCTAGACAGAAAACATAGCTGTGTTGACACGGCTTAAGATCCAGCCATTTCTCTTGTTTACCGAAACGTACTTTCATCTCAATTCATCTTTCCAGTTTGTAGCTAGGGATGAGTGAATCGGTCAATTTCAGCTTCTCGTTTTCCCAGACTTGCTGTGAGTTCAGCTCTCCCCAGTTCTTCAGATTTCCACATCAATTTACAACTGGAATGAAAGGAAAGTCCTCAGGAAGAACCATCAGCATGTTGACACAATTTCCCCGTTGTACACCTTTGTGTGCAATTTTGGTAAGGAATTTCCCCCCAGTGTGATTTGTTTCTGTGTGTTTGATTCACTAAGATATGAAATTTCATGTACGCATCACCCTGCTATGTTTATTTCTGCACACATAATTTGACTGGAGGACCACATTGCAAAATTCGGAGAAGTTCAGATTTAGGAAATACGGCTTTCTTTTTGTTTGGGTCTTGTTTCAGAAAGCACAAATTATGTAGGTTTTCCTTTGAATGCAATCTGAATCAACATTCTCCCCCATCCCTGTGTGCAAAAATTTATTACTTCAGATTTCTAATGCACCTGCCCACCCCAAAGGGAGCCCATGGAAGCTCACGATAATAAAGATCCCATTAAAAACAATTCAAGACAGCGGCGTAACAGACTGCAGACAGCAGTGTGAAAACTTCATGCAATGATAAGCCCAAAGCCTGGAAGAAAAAGAAGAGTTTGGATTTGATATCCCGCTTTATCACTACCCGAAGGAGTCTCAAAGCGGCTAACATTCTCCTTTCCCTTCCTCCCCCACAACAAACACTCTGTGAGGTGAGTGGGGCTGAGAGACTTCAGAGAAGTGTGACTAGCCCAAGGTCACCCAGCAGCTGCATGTGGAGGAGCGGAGACGCGAACCCGGTTCACCAGATTACGAGTCTACCACTCTTAACCACTACACCACATTGGATAAATAAGAAGAGTCAGGCTATTGAAGAGCCCCATGTGTCTCCTCCTCCTGGCGTGACAAGCTCCCCTTCCTGCTGTTTTTCCAGGACCAGAAGAGGTATGAAAGAGGAGGAGCAAAGACAGCAATGACACCGTAGTCTCAGATTGCTTGAAAAGGACCCAGGGGAGGATCAGATCCCCATAGGGGCAAGATCTACCAAGAAGAGTTGCTGCGCTCACCTGGCCTGGTGAGCTGTTTGTTTCTTTGAAGATGGGGCGTGGGTCTAAACCACTGAGCCTCTTGGGCTTGCCGATTGGAAGGTCGCAACTGGTCTCAATTCATCCCCTCCTGTGGCTTCCAGCAACTGGTATTCAGAAGCATTAGGGACGCGGGTGGCGCTGTGGTCTAAACCACTGAGCCTCTTGGGCTTGTCGATCGGAAGGTCGGCGGTTTGAACCCCTGTGATGGAGTGAGCTCCTGTTGCTCTGTCCCAGCTCCTGCCAACCTAGCAGTTCAAAAGCACACCAGTGCAAGTAGATAAATAGGCACCACTGCGACGGGAAGGTAAACAGTGTTTCCGTGCGCCCTGGTTTCTGTCATGGTGTTCCATTGCACCAGAAGCAGTTTAGTCGTGCTGGCCACATGACACAGAAAGTTGCCTCTGGACAAACGCCGGATCCCTCGGCCTGAAAGCGAGATGAGCGCTGCAACTCCATAGTCTCCTTTGACTGGACTTTAATGTCCAGGGGTCCTTTACATTTTTTTTAAAAAAAAAACTCTTTGAAAATAGAGTTAACTTCACTGACGCCATGTGATTTATTGCTCTTGACTTCCACTCTTGACAGTCGATCAGGTGTTGCGAGCCTTTTTCGGCCCATGCACCTTATGCCATTCTGGGCAACCTGTGGGCGAGGGAGACACTGCTGTGGGCGGCACAATGAAGGTGAGCTTTACCTTTGCACTGCAGGCAAGGTATCTCCACACTCTCATCTCCATCCAGACGAGCAGGAGACATTATCCGAGTTCAAGGAGATTATCTCAGCTAGGGAAAATACACTGTGAAGCAGGGCCAGTGAATGGTGGGAGCAACATTCACACCCCAGACTTGATATTCCCCACTCCTAGTGTAGATGATATTGAGCTATATATGGACCAATGGTCTGGCTTCACATAAAGCAGTTGCCTGTGTTTGCAGCTCTATGGTAGAACACATGCTTTGAATGCAGAAGATTGATCCATCTCTGGCATCTCCAGGTAGGGTTAAGAGGCGCTCCTGTCTGGTAGCTGCTGAGGAGCTAGATGGATGAATGAATGGCTGGGTTCCATTTAAGGCAGCCTCCTAATCTTCCAGAGGAAGATTAGTTTAACAGCTGGAGGAGAAGCGCAGCCATGTTTGGGTGTTTCGACATGACAGAGCTCTCGGCTTTGACCCCTTCGCAATATGTATGTGAAAGGCACGCCGATAAGAACGCTCATTCGTATTACAGAGGCCTCCCCTCTGCTTTCTCCGTTGCGTGAGCAACGATCGGATGGTCAGATGTTAACATAAATTACAGGAGAGGCGCGAGAAGAAACAAAGAACGAAAATGGATTGTTGCAATGGATCTCTCTCTTTCGCCGTGGGAGTTGGCCGGTTGAACATTTAACATGCTTGCCTCGAAACGAACCCCACAATCGCTATCCATCAAATATTAAGGCCTTGGTACTTTTTAAAGCTCATCAACACAGTTTAATTAGGCATATGCATGGACACAAAGGCTACTAGCTATAATGGCTATGTTCTCCCTCCATCGTTGGAGGTGACATGTGCCTCTGAGGACAATAGCTGCTGGGAATCATGAGAAGGGAGAGTTGTTGTCGTGTTCAGATCTTCCTTGTGGGCTTCTAGAAGAGGAAAGCTTGTGTGGAGAAACACCCCCGGGTTCAAGAGCACCCTCCCCACTTGTGATCCACAACAAATGACCTTCAGAGACCTATTTCCTGTAACACTGAAGGCACAACACAGACCCTCCAAGTGTCCCTATCTTCTAGGGACAGCCCTGGATTTGCAGAAGCCGTCCCAGTTTCTGATTTGATCCCGGAAGGTCCCGCTTTTCGTTGGGATTTCCCCGTTTTCACCAGAGAAAAGTTGGAGGGTATGCAACCCCAGAGCCAAGGAGCTAGGTAACTATACAACCTATAGAAAACATCTGTTTAAGGAAAGCTTTCTGATGTTTAATGTTTGATCATGTTTTTATATTTGTTTGGAAGCTGCCCAGAGTGGCTGAGGCAACCTGGTCAAATGGGCCGAGTATGATAACAACAATGACATCATTATCATCATCATCATTAAACAGGGCACCCCTATTTTCATCAGAGAAATGTTGCAGGGTATGAGAGCATAGACATCGATAGCCCTCTCTTCCACGAATGCATCTAATAATCTTTTAGAGTCAAATTGCGGGATCAAATCCTTTTTTAAAAGATATCGACCGCCAAAACACCTTAACTCGTCTTCCCTGGAGAGCCAGTTTGGTGTAGTGGTTAAGAGCGGCAGACTCGTAATCTGGGGAACCGGGTTCGATTCCCCGCTCCTCCACATGCAGCTGCTGGGTGACCTTGGGCTAGTCACACTTCTCTGAAGTCTCTCAGCCCCACTCACCTCACAGAGTGTTTGTTGTGGGGGAGGAAGGGAAAGGAGAATGTTAGCCGCTTTGAGACTCCTTCGGGTAGTAAAAAGCGGGATATCAAATCCAAACTCTTCTTCTTCTTCTTCTTCCCTCAACGTACAGACAACTGTATGAGCACCGCCCAAACCACCCAGCTATCTATCTAGAGACGTTAGAAAACCCAAGACACCGATGGGCCTTTACTAGGGCTCGTTTTAATGCATTACCCTCGGCGTTACTAACTGGTAGATATCTTCAGATCCCGATAGAACAGAGACTATGTCCTTGCGATCTCAAGGAAATCAAATCTATTAGCCACGTTCTCCTACACTGCACTCTGTATCGAGATTTGAGGAAGGAATTAATCGAACCCCTGTTAAAAAATCGACCAGGCCTTTCAATTGAAATGCTGACTAGATATTTAATTGAGGACACCAACCCAGAGCGAACTATGACTGTAGCCAAATTTTGTTACCATGCGGCAAGACTGAGACGCGTCGTGACATCAACTAACAACAGCGATAAAGCTGTCCACCAAGCCATAGCGGATAATACTTGTTATGTACTGAGTTCAATAGGATTGAGATTGCAGCAGTCTGACTGGTCCCAGAACAATAGCATTGAGATTGCAGCAGTCTGATTGGTCCGCAGGAGCCACCCAATCCAGCTCCAGGTGGAAGTGAATCCGCAACCCGATTGGCATACAGGAGTATCCCAGAATTAGCCAATCACAGGGGGCCCATTGTGTAAATAGTGTATATAAAGCAAACGTTTTGGGGAAACTGCATTCCTCACTACTATGAGCTGAATAAAGAGCATGAAATTCACACTTGACTCTGAGTATATTTCAATGCTTAAATGGAATTATCTCCCATTAAATTTTAGCTTAATTTTAATCTAATACGGGATTTGAAATAGTATTGTCGAAAGACGATATTTAAGAAATATTTATACTATGTACTATCGATTTATTTTCTCTTTTGCTGGTCTATGACCGTAATAAAGATTTATTATTATTTTTAAAAAGAACTGTGTGGGGCGGTTCTTCCTTTACTCTATCCCGAATCTCCTAACACATCTGTCGGAAATTTGCAGCATGGCACAGCTTCACAATTGCCTCTGTCATCACTGCACACTCCCCTCCCCCCGAAAAATAAATTAATTCTGTGCCTACCAACCCATCGCATCCTCGTGCAAAGTTTCACCATGACAGTCTCACCCTGATATATTGCACCCCCTTGGGGAGCACCTGGAAAGTGTTTCTATCTCATTAATCTGAACTTTGAAGTTTAGCGTCCCCCTGAAGAAAAATAAATCATTTGCTGAGGGAGGCTGGTGTGGCCGGCATGAGATCTTCCTCTCAGGAGACCGGCACCTGACCCTTCCTGGCTCTTCTTTCCCCTCTTCCATGAAGGATGGAGGGGCAATTATACGTTCACCATCCATGGAATGAGCAGTTTCACATTATCTTTGAGGTGTTAATTCTGCCTGTCCCACGAGACACTGGAAGGCCTCAGCAAAAACACTTCATTTCGAGTGTCTCTCACAGAACACTGGACCTCCCTGTTGTGAGTTCATTTTATAATGTGTTTATTTCGTAACATTTATACACTGCTCGATTGTAAAGCAAAAGCCCAAGGACCTCAAGAAGAAGAGAAGAAGAAGAAGAGTTTGGATCTGATATCCCGCTTTATCACTACCCGAAGGAGTCTCAAAGCGGCTAACATTCTCCTTTCCCTTCCTCCCCCACAACAAACACTCTGAGGTGAGTGGGGCTGAGAAACTTCAAAGAAGTGTGACTAGCCCAAGGTCACCCAGCAGCTGCATGTGGAGGAGTGGAGCGGAGACACGAACCCGGTTCCCCAGATTACAAGTCTACTGCTCTTAACCACTACACCACACTGGCTCTCCTCTCCTCAAAGCGGTTTACGAAGAGAATAAAAGAATAACATTATCAGATAGATAGATAGATAGATAGATACTGTAGATAGATGATAGACAGATATGAATATGGTTAAAAACCATTTTGAATTATGGCCCAAATCCTGACGTGAGAAAGCTATTGCAATTGTAGACTGCATTGACAGAAGTATGTTAACCACATCAAGAGTGGTGATAGTACTCCTCTGTTCCGCCTTGACCAGACCATAGCTGGAGTCTTGTGTCCAGTTCTGGGCACCACGGTTTAAGAAGGATGTTGATAAGCTGGAACAGGTGCAGAGGAGGGCAACTGTCAGGAATGAGCCAACTCCAAGTGAAGAAAGCAGCCAGGAACAGAGAGGCTTAGATGTGAGTCAGACAGGGGAGAGCCGGCAGCTGCAGACTTCAACTGTTCCTAACCTTGACGGGCCTGCTGATAAGGCTGTAGCTGAGAGCGGGCTGGAACACAGCCCAAGCCCTCCGGCAGTTCAAACAGGCGCGAACAAAGAGAGATTTCTCTCGCGAAAGGAAGAGGTTGGAGCTGATCCAATAAGTCTGCAGAGTTGGCGAATGGGAGGGCTGCTAGACAGGAAACAAAACAAAAGACTTAAGGTGCGAAAGTTCAATATATTCTGTAGACACCGGAAGGGGTCTTCAGAAGAGTCATCTTCAGTAATGATGCCGGAGGCTTTGTTGGAGCCGTCCAGAGTTATCTGTTTGTTTTTGCAATAAATCCTTCTTTTTAATTATCTGCGCTTAACTGTGTTATCAAGTGGGGAACCTGGACTTCTGGCAGTGACCAAGATGATCAAGGGGCTGGTAACCAAGCCTTAGGAGAAACAGTTGAGGGAATTGGGCATGTTTGGCCTGGAAAAGAGGAGAGTGAGAGGAGCTATGCTAGCGGTCTTCAAATATATCAATGCCTGTCACATGGAAGATGGAACAAGCTTGTTTTCTCCTGCCCTGGAAGGTAGGATTCAAAGTTACAAGAAAGGAGATTCCAACCAAACATCTTTTTGACACTAAGACCTGTTCAGTTGTGGAACAGACTCCCTCAGGAGGTGGTGGACTCTCATTTCTCGGAGGTTTTCAAGCAGAGGTTGGATGGCCATCTGTCAGGAATTCTTTAGCTGCGATTCCAACATTTCGGGGTTGGACCAGATGACCCTTGGGGGACCCCTCCAACTCTATGATCCTGTTGTCCTGGATGACTCTGCAATCCTCTTTTATTGCATTGACCTTTTCTCTTTTTTCCTTTCCTGGAATGTTTTTGTACGGGGGCCAGCTGTGCTTATGGGCACCAAGCACACAAAACAGATCTCATCTGGAAAGGCATGAAGTGGATCCAGCAGAGGGATGGAGCAGCAACAAACTTTAACAAGCCGCCAGAAGCGATTCCCTTTTGAGAGTGTCCAGCCACCAGCAGACAGGATAGCCGGGAGATGTCAAATTTTGCTACCATCTGCTGAGCGACGGCGGGTCTGGAGGAAAATAACAAAGCCTGCAGATAAACAGACCCAGCCCCTTTCTCGACAGTGACTCTGCTTCCCGCTGAGAATAAAAAACGTCTCATAATCGTTGTGGAATATTTCTCCTCCACTGCCTGCTGTCTCATCTTGAGGATAATGGTTTCCATACCCAAGCCATGCCATGATGAGCCAGTGGTGGAGCTGGCAGGCTGTCTATTCTGACTTGCAGTGGCTCCCCAGAGTAGGGAAAACATGTCACCGGAAAAGGGAGCCGAGGTGGGCATGATAGTGCAAGATTTTGCATTTGCTAATTGATATGATTTATATCAGGGACATGGGTGGTGCTGTGGGTTAAACTACAGAGCCTAGGGCTTGCTGATCAGAAGGTCGGTGGTTCGAATCCCCACGACGGGGTGAGCTCCCGTTGCTCGGTCCCTGCTCCTGCCAACCTAGCAGTTCGAAAGCACATCAAAGTGCAAGTAGATAAATAGGAACCGCTCCGGCGGGAAGGTAAACGGCGTTTCTATGTACTGCTCTGGTTTGCCAGAAGCAGCTGAGTCGTGCTGGCCACATGACCCAGAAGTTGTACGCCGGCTCCCTCGGCCTATAGAGCGAGATGAGCAATGCAACCCCAGAGTCACCCGTGACTGGACCTAATGGTCAGGGGTCCCTTTACCTTTTGATCTACTCTGAAAGGACTTTGACCGAAAGGGGGGAAAGTCACGCCCATTTTTATATCACCCATTATAGTGAACGGGCACACAGATTTATGATTTATATCTACAATTAGAAAATAAAGAAATAAATCATGTTGAGAAGAGAAAACCAAACAGCAGAAATGAAAAGGACAATGAAATAATCATGGGCGGCCTTTGGAAAACTCAGCTTCATATTGAAAAAATGGAAACATTTCCTTAGAGTTGATCACTGAAGTGTTTCATACGTGCCTGTTACTTGTGATGTGTTATGGAGCGGAGAAGTGGACCATGACATGGAGAAACACCAACAGCTTATGGACAACAAAAGGTAAAGGTAAAAAAGAGGTAAAGGACCCCATGGCGGTTGAGTCCAGTGAAAGGCGACTATGGGGTTGCAGCTCTCATCTCACTTTTCAGGCCGAGGGAGCCGACGTTTGTCCACAGACAGTTTTCCGGGTCATGTGGCCAGCATTACTAAACCGCGTCTGGCATAACGGGACACCACGATGGAAACCAGAGCGCATAGAAATGCCATTTATCTTCCTGCCGCAGTGGTGCCTATTTATCTACTTGCACTGGTGTGCTTTTGAACTGCTGGGTTGGCAGGAGCTGGGACAAAGCAATGGGAGCTCACCCCGTCGTGGGGATTCGAACTGCCAACCTTCTGATCGGCAAGCCCAAGAGGCTCAGTGGTTTAGACCACAGCACACACACATAGCCCGGTGTCCTGGAACGCGTCCATAACACGCCCTGGAACGTGCAACGTTAGGAATGTCATAAAAAGACAGGAGAACTAATAACTAGATATGTCAAAGTTGGAAAGTTGCCAATGTGGTGGAAAAGGCCATGAAGTTAAAATGGACATACATATGCAGGCCACTTGGCAAGAGATGACGCAGGTTGAAGGAGTAAAGCAGCATTAGCATGGAGACCCTGCTACAATTTTTAAAGACGAATGGGACAACCACCTATGCAATGGGTGGATTATCTAAAACTAACAGGAGGCCTTATGTGGGTGCAGGAAGCAATGAAAAGAGAATACGGGAGAGAACTTGAAAAGTGGATGTGAGACATAAGGAGAAGGAGAAGGAGAAGGAGAAAAAGAAGGAGGAGAAGGAGAAGGTGAAGGAGGAGGAGGAGGGGGAAGAGGAAGAGGAGGAGAAGGAGAAGGAGGACGAGGAGAAGGAGGAGGAGGAGGAGGAGGAGAAGGAGAAGGAGAAAAAGGAGGAGAAGGAGGAGGAGAATTTATATGCATTCCAATTTAAATAGGAATTCAATACCGCAGGCCCTTCCTGGAACACATTCACACCATTCCATGCCACTTTAAAAGAGCCATGGCTTCCCTCAATGCATCCTGGGAGATGTAGTTAGTTAAAGGCCATAACTCGGTGGTGAAGCATCTGCATTGCACACAGAAGGTCCCAGCAATTCTCAGCATCTCCAGGGAGGCCTGGGAATGCCCTCTGTTCTGATATCCTCCAGAGCCACCGCAGTCCATGTGGACACCGTGGAGCTTGGTGGATCAATGTTCTGACCGGCTCCTTTGCTCGATCTCATGGGGAAAGGCTGCGTGCGCATGCATGTAGGTCAGTGGCTGAGTATCTGCTTTGCACGCAGAAGGTCCCAGGTTCAGTCCCTGGCATCTCCAGGTAAGGGATTAGAATGAAACATCTGGAATTGCGGAGAGCCACTGCTGCCAGTCATTGTAGACAACGTTGAGGTGGACTGGTCCATGGTCTTCCTTGGTTGAGGCAGTTTCCTATGTCCTTAAGCTCCTGTCCCATGTACCCATCACATGCTCTTCAGATAGAGGTGGGATATGGAGCAGAAACACCCTTCAAAGGATCCTGATGGTCAAGTTGACACACACAGGCCACACATGGCCTGTTTCCTGTAGCACCCAGAAGGGAAGTTTCTTCCCATCTCAAGACATAAGGACACACCACCAAAATAAAAAAGCTCCGTGCTGGGGTTTCTAACATTGTAAGCTGAGGTTGCATGATGATTATTCATTGCAAGAAAAGGGGGGGGGGAAACCGCAGCACTGTATTATTGAATCATGCACCACAAGGGATGTTTATCTGTTATGGGGTTAGCGAGACTTCAATGTGTTTCGAATCAGTCCATATTCCAGTAAAAGTTACGAAGTCTCACTTAATCAAGACACCACCCACCTTTCCCATGGCGGCTGCTTTGGAAATGCCTCCTCAATTCCCGGATAAATCCAGATCGAGGATATAGGCAATCTTCTTGTTGCTGTTGAGGACCATATTCCCTCAGGTCCTCAAAGGAGTGGGGGAACTGGATCATACTGGAAGCAGCTAAGGCTGGAGACAAACATTATGGGACCACCACCTTCCCTCCCTTCTTCATATTCTCTTTTAATCACTCTGTTTTCTCCCTTCTTGCCACCCACATAAAATCAGGGCAAGGGACACATGAGATTGGCCAGTTGGTGGCGACGTCCTGACAGGGCCTTCTTGGTGGTGGCTCCCCATTTGTGTGGAAACGCCGCCCCCTCCAAGGGAGTTGCTTTTTTCTCCCTCACCATTGACTCTAAGGAAGAACCTAAATCTATTCCTGTTTACCCAGGGACGTGGTGGATGAAAGACCTGCTCCTGGCAACCCTGAAATTATTAGCTGGGAGTAGGCAATTTGTTCTTGAGAAGTTTTCAACTTTTTTTTTTTTTTTTTTACAAAAAGAGTTTTAAACTCTTTTTAGAAGGTTTTTTTTTTAAAACAACAACAACTTGTTTTTGAGAAGTTTTAATTGCATTCTCCTGTGGATGGTTTTGCTCCGAGAGGAAAAGGTGGTGTGTGTGTGTGTAAATTTAATAAATTTATATGTAAGTAAGATGGAGGGCTGCATGCAATCCTAGCTCCACTGGGTGCCCATCTTCAATCAAGATTGTCCAATTTATCCATCAGTGCCTCCGAAGGATTCCCTGCCCCCATCTCCAGCTGTGCTAACCTTTGCCCAGTCAGTTCCAAACTTCGGGGAAATGGCAAACCTCCGTCTCCCCGTCCACCGCGATCCGCCGCTGGTGTCCTTCACTCTCCATTGACACACATTTTTGGGAGTCTTTCCCAGATTTGACAGGTCAGTTCTCGGAAGGGTGGAAATTTCTATTTTGACTACATACATATATATGCAAAAAAAACCCCCACCAAACTTCTGAAGCGTGCCAGCCTGCGAGCTCTGACACAGAGGCTTGCGGGTTGTTAATATCTTATTATTACACACACATGTTTACGCGGTTACTGGGAGCGTATTATATTACTCCACTGGTTTGTAGACTTTTAATACTTCCCTCCCCCTCTGAGAGTCTTACGGTTTTCAAGGTGCTGAGGGTCAAAACTTTGTGTATGGAAATAGGAGGCGGAGAGAGACGGAGGACTTTAGAATAATACAATCGTAGCGTTGGGACACCAAGGGCCGTCAATTCCCTGCAAGGAAGGAACCACAGATTTTGTTTTTTTTAAAAAAACCCTGACAGATGGCCATCCAACCTCCAAGGAAGGAGAGTCCATCACCTCTTGTGGGAGTCTGTTTCACCGCAGAACAGCTCTTACCATCAGAAAGTTTTTCCCGAAAGTTTAGTCGGAATCTCCTCTCTTGTAACTTGAAGCCATTGCCTCGAGTCCGAGCTTCCAGAGCAGGAGAAAACAAGCTTGCTCCATCTTCCATAGGACAGCCCTTGAGATGTTTGAAGATGGCTATCCTATCTCCTCTCAGTCTCTTCTTTTCCAGGCTAAACATACCCTGCTCCTTCAAGCGCTCCTCATAAGGCTTGGTTTCCAGACCCAAGGGAAGTAATAGTACCACTGTATTCTGCTCTGGTCAGACCTCACCTGGAATACTGTGTCCAGTTCTGGGCACCACAGTTCAAGAAGGATACTGACAAGCTGGAACGTGTCCAGAGGAGGGAAACCAAAATGGTCAAAGGCCTGGAAACAATGCCTTATGAGGAACGGCTTAGGGAGCTGGGTATGTTTAGCCTGGAGAAGAGAAGGTTAAGGGGTGATATGATAGCCATGTTCAAATATATCAAAGGATGTCATCTAGAGGAGAGAGAAAGGTTGTTTTCTGTTGCTCCAGAGAAGTGGACACGGAGCAATGGATTCAAACTACAAGAAAGAAGATTCCACCTAAACATTAGGAAGAACTTCCTGACAGTAAGAGCTGTTGGACAGTGGAATTTGCTGCCAAGGAGTGTGGTGGAGTCTCCTTCTTTGGAGGTCTTTAAGCGGAGGCTTGACAGCCATCTGTCAGGAATGCTTTGATGGTGTTTCCTGCTTGGCAGGGGGTTGGACTGGATGGCCCTTGTGGTCTCTTCCAACTCTAGGATTCTATGATTCTACCCTTGATCACCTTGGGCTCCCTCCTCTGCACACACGTTCCAGCTTGTCAACATCATTCTTAAATTGTGGCACCTAGAACTGGACACAGGACTCCAGGTGAGGTCTTACCAAGACAGAATAGTGTGGAACTAATACTTTAGTTATAGACCATCTCCCAGAATTCTTTTATTATTCTACAAGACCACCATGAATGAAAAAAATGTGGCAACGAAAATAAGAAAATGCTTTAAATAACCTTTCCTAAAAACCCAGAAACTTCCCTTCTGGGAATAATAACAACAGAAACACACACACAAACACACACACACACACACACACTCCAATCAAACTACTTTATGGATGTGACTACAGCTGCCCGAATTCTGGTGGCACGAAAGTGGAGAACAGATGCAGTACCATCAAGGGTTAGAATGGCATATTAAAATATTAGAACTTGCCAGCATGACAAATAGATTAAGAAATAAAGACGACAAGAATTTAAAAGAGGACTGGACATTCTACATAGATTATATGGAAAAATACTGGGGGGGGGGGGGAAATACTCAGCAGTGGGAGAGTGTATGGTAATGAAAACTACTTAGCAGAGCAAGAAAACGCAGTTGAAAAGATAGGAAACCAAGGGGGGGGAAGTGGTAGGGGAGTTAAAATTAAGGTTTATAAGAGTCAAATAAATTGGAGTAAGTTAAAGCTATGGTTTTCCCAGTAGTGATGTACGGAAGTGAGAGCTGGACCATAAAGAAGGCTGATCGCTGAAGAATTGATGCTTTTGAATTATGGTGCTGGAGGAGACTCTTGAGAGTCCCATGGGCTGCAAGAAGATCGAACTTATCCATCCTTAAAGAAATCAGCCCTGAGTGCTCACTGGAAGGGCAGATCCTGAAGTTGAGGCTCCAGTACTTTGGCCACCTCATGAGAAGAGAAGACTCCCTAGAAAAGACCCTGGTGTTGGGAAAGATGGAGGGCACAAGGAGAAGGGGACGACAGAGGATGAGATGGTTGGACAGTGTTCTCCAAGCTATCAACATGAGTCTGACCAAACTGTGGGAGTTACAGGTGGGTAGCCATGTTGGTCTGCCATAGTCAAAACAAAATATCTGAAGAAGTGTGCATGCACACAAAAGCTCATACCAAGAACAAACTTAGTTGGTCTCTAAGGTGCTACTGGAAAGAATTTTTTATTTTGTTCAAACTGTGCGAGGCAGTGAAAGATAGGCGTGGTCCATGGGGTCACGAAGAGTCGGACATGACTGAACGACTGAACGACAACAAGTTATGTTGCTATTATTATTCACATACGTAGGTTTTATATTTACACAATCTTTTCCTTTCTTATTACCGTGTGTTTGACTGTAACACAGTATACATTGATGATATGACAAAATAGAAAATGAGGGGGGGGGACAGGGACTATTGCTTCCCTTGATCAGGACATTATACTTCTGTTGATGCAGCCTAGAGTGAGTAGCATTAGCCTCTTCTTCCTTTTTACTGCTCCATCACACAGGTGAGAGCCGAGTGCACAATACCCCAAAAGGAGCATGGCGTGTCCCCCCAACAGAGCTCCCACCCATCCCCTTACGCCCCATCCAATGAGATGCCTTGTTCTAAAAAAAAGGAAAACACAAACGTTGAAAGAGACCTTGCTCTTGAATCTCAGCGTGGCTCCAAGAAAGGTCAGAGAGTCAATCGGCTTCTCTAGCCGGGACGCAATGAAGTGGTTGCTTCCAGAACTTATGTCAGCCACACGTCGCACCCCGCAGATGAATGCTTGATGAGACCTGGGCAGAGAAGACAGCGTGACCAGGTCTCTCTCAGGAGGCTGGTGTTTGTAGTCTCCTCCATCTTCCAACCCCCCTTTGGAGCGCATTGGATCATGTTGCTCCTTCATAGCAGGAGGGAAGGATGTCTTGAAACGCGAGACCAGGAGCGGCTCTTTAAAGCTCTCGATGGCCACTGACTTCCTGCAGTGGGGCTGCTTTGTTGATTACATATGTAAGGAACTAACACAGACTGGTCCAGAATGCAGCAGCTAGACTGGTGACTGGGAGTGGCCGCCGAGACCGCATAACACTGGTCCTGAAAGACCTACATTGGCTCCCAGTACATTTCCGAGCCCAATTCAAAGTGTTGATGCTAACCTTGAAAGCCCTAAACGGCCTTGGCCCAGTATACCTGAAGGAGCATCTCCACCCCCATCGTTCTGCCTGGACACTGAGCTCCAGCTCTGAGGGCCTTCTGGTGGTTCCCTCCCTGTGAGGTTGCAGGGAACCAGGCAGAGGCCTTCTCGGTAGTGGCACCCGCCCTGTAGAATGCCCTCCCACCAGATGTCAAGGAAATAAACAACTACCTGACTTTTAGAAGACATCTGAAAGCAGCCCTGTTTAGGAAAGCTTTTAATGTTTGATGGTCGCTTTTTTATTATTTTTTATTATTAATATTCTGTTGGGAGCCACTCTGATGTTGGGAAAGATGGATGACACAAGGAGAAGGGGACGACAGAGGACGTGATGGTTGGACAGTGTTCTCGAAGCGACTAGCATGAGTTTAGCCAAACTGCAGGAGGCAGTGGAGGATAGGCGTGCCTGGCATGCTCTGGTCCATGGGGTCATGAAGAGTCGGACACGACTGAACAACAACAAATACATCATTTAGTTGGAAAATTGCACTGCAAAATTCTGAAACCGACTTTTGGAGGAGAGGTGTGTTTCGGTTCATGCATTGTTCTGCAAAGCACGAATTAAGTAACATTGCCTTAAAAGTGAAACGAATTGAATTTCTTCACATACTTACCTAAAGATTGTGACTTCCGACCTCGTTTACTCAAGTGTCTTAATATTTATATATTGCCAAGGGATCAGGATGAAAGGGCGTTAGGCTAAGGCCCAAAATTAAGCTGGGTTCCTGCTTAACTTAAGAGCGGAATCAAAATAGTATACTTTCATTTCAGTTTTGGTTTTGGTATTAGGGATATGCATATCTTTCAATGTGCTGTTCAGGCTGCAATTAATTCCCCACTAAAGGAATGCATTTTTGTGCATTATCTTCACCAACAGACTTCTCTCTTTCCTTTCCTTTCCTTTCCTTTCCTTTCCTTTCCTTTCCTTTCCTTTCCTTTCCTTTCCTTTCCTTTCCTTTCCTTTCCTTTCCTTGCCTTGCCACGCCACGCCACGCCACGCCACGCCACGCCACGCCACGCCACGCCACGCAGGTATCACTGTTATACTGTGCACATTATATATACAGTCGTACCTCGGAAGCTGAACAGAATCCATTCCAGAAGTCCATTTGACTTCCAAAAAGTGGCTTCTGATTGGCTGCAGGGAACTCCTGCAGCCAATTGGAAGCCACAGAAGCTTCTGAAAGAACGTTCAAAAACCGGAGCAATCACTTCCGGTTTTCCATCATTCAGGAGCAGGAACGTTCGACTCCCAAGGCATTTAGGAGCCGAGGTGTGACTCTGGGGCTGCTGTGCTCATCTCGCTTTACTGGCCGAGGGACCCAATGTTTGTCTGCAGTTTTTCCAGGTCATGTGGCCAGCATGACTAAGCCATTTCTGGCAAAACCAGAGCAGTGCATAGAAACGCCGTTTACCTTCCCGCCGGAGCAGTACCTATTTATCTACTTGCACTTTTCATGAGGTGGCCAAAGTACTGGAGCCTCATGCATATACCAGGGTAAAGTGTGCATATAAATGCGTATATTAGTGAAAAGAACCAACACAAGTGCCTTAGGGCAAGTGCTTTACAAATATGTGTACAGGTATATTAGGCAAAATGTGTATTAGGAGAAATTTGCACTTTAATGCTGATAGATTTTCAGAGAATCATAGAATTGTAGTGCGGAAAGGGACCGCAAGGGTCATCTAGCCTAACCCCGCAATGCAGGAATCACAGCTAAAGAATCCCTGACAAATGAGCACCTGGCCTTTGTTTGAAAACCTCCAAACCACCCTCCTTCCAAGGGAGTTCGTTCGACAGAAACGAACCTCAGAAATTGTGGAGAACCTCAGAAATTGTCCAGCTCCCTGAACCCTTAATAATCAGTTCTTCTTTCAACTTTTTCCCAGCTCCCTCTGGAGTTCAGGACTTGGACGAAAAACAGGGGACATGTCAATGGAGCAACTTGACTCCACAGAAGTGTATATCCATAATGCGAAAAACAAAATTGAAACGAAAGCGCACTCAAGTTAGCAGGAAACCCTGCTTAAGTTCAGGCCTTAGTCAGATGCCCCTTCACTCTCCTGCACTTGTAAAAAAGAAAGATAATATTAAGACACCTGATTAAACAAGGTCAGTATTCACAATCCCAGAGAGTTCCCAGAACTGTTATTGTGGGGTTTAAATTGCTAATCTGGGGCAAGATGGTTCGAGGGTCACGGGTAGCAATTTTGCTTTGCCTTACAAATGATCTGGACATCTTCCAGGGTATCCTGATATTAGCAGAGCAAGCAGATAATTCTTTGCTGAAGTAAAATCTAGAATGTATACCTCCAATTTGCTTTAGTTAATTAAAACATAGATCTTCGCCATGCGTCTTCAGACACTGCCAAGCTCCTTGGGATTCAAAAACTGTTTCTGGCACCCAAAGGAATGCATTGACAAAATATTTTTTCCTTGACTCGGGTATTTAAATATTTACATTTCCCTGCTATGTTTCCCCAGAGCATTATAGGACACACTAGGGGCAAGATGATGGCAATGTGACCCAACAGAGTCTATTCTCCATTCCACCCATGAATTTATAAGTGATCGGGTCCCTGTGGTCACTTGGGGTAGAAAGTCCATATGCGCTGCCTTGCGGAATCTCTTCGGGAAAAGAAAAGGCTCAGGAGTAAACCCTACACAAATCCAGAGTGGAATCCCTAAGGCAGTTGGGTGGCGTCTTGTACGCCTCCTTCCGGCAACTCCTGCAGCCAAGCTGGTCCCACATGTCTTGATCTGCTTTCCCTTGGACCACATTGGCGAGAGCGGGGTCTTGACATCTGGGCAGCCCAGGACCCCCAGACACGCTGCCCAGGCTTGTGCCCCAGGGAAGTCACTTCAGTGCTGCTAACACAACAAAAACACCACAGGAGGTAGCAGTTGCGAGTTACCGATCTCTGCAGCCACAGCGGGCCCTGTGATTCTCCGGCAGTTGGACTTCACCCCTGGAGGCGCACTCCATTGTCAGTATGCCAGTATGGTGTAGTGGTTAAGAGCGGTAGACTCGTAATCTGGTGAACCGGGTTCGCTTCCCCGCTCCTCCACATGCAGCTGCTGGGTGACCTTGGGCTAGTCACACTTCTCTGAAGTCTCTCAGCCCCACTCACCTCACAGAGTGTTTGTTGTGGGGGAGGAAGGGGAAGGAGAATGTTAGCCGCTTTGAGACTCCTTCGGGTAGTGAAAAGCGGGATATCAAATCCAAACTCTTCTTCTATTCTTCTTCTTGAGAAGGAAATGTGCCAACAACATATATTTGTTATCTGAAACCTTATGGTGAAGTCTGTCTGGGTAAGAAATCTTTTCAAGTAATAGTATGGGGCTGTACACACAGGTTTCTCTCTAAGCCTACCCCCCTGGCCACATTAATCATGACCTTGCTTTGCAACAGGAGTGTCACCTCCACCTGGTTGGAATCTGTCCTTGGGTTTTTGATAATGCTTCTTGCTTCCCTGGGTGGAAGGCAAAGCGGCAACTGGTTTGTTGTGCAAAGCTAAAAATAATAATTTTCTGCATCATCCACTTTTGCTTGCCGACCCCTGCAATAGATAGTGGAAGCCTAGGTGCTGATCGCTCACAGTCAATGAAGATCCATTTCCTTTTCCCTTGCTGGAATCAAAGGGCAAATTAACTCCTTCATCTTGGCTGAAACCCCAATATCTCTCCTTTCTTTGTAGAGGTAAACTGGGGGAAGGTGAGAAGTAGGAAACCTGTGTGCAATATGTGTTGCAGTGTGTGTGTGTGTGTGTGTGTGTGTGTGTGAGAGAGAGAGAGAGAGAGAGAGAGAGAGAGAGAAGGGCAGGGAGAGTCTTCTGGGAAAGTACTTCTGTGTTGCAAAATTAGTTTCGCTAGGTTTATAAGGTGTCGAAGACTTTTAATGCCCCGTGCTGCGGTACTACAAGATAGTAAACAGGACTAGCAAAAATGTCCCTCTCCAGACAGACCCCCCCCCCCGCCCCCAATTCCCCCCTCTCTCGTCTTGGCCCCTTTCCAAGCATTTCTCCGTAATTTCTTCCCCATCCTTTTTTGCTCTGTCTCTTGGATTGCGTCCCATTCTCTCCGGACTGTCTTATTAATTTTCCTCTCCCTCTCAAAGAAACCAGCTCTGCGGCTGGAGGCTTTATGGCATTCTCCGGCAGACCTGAACATTAAGGAAAGTGGCGGTGGTGGGAGAGAGGAATGGACAAAAGAGATTGTATGTGTGTGAAAGAGAGAGCAAGAACGAGAGAGAGAGAAGCAACGCCTAGTAGGGTGCCAGTAATGGACTCACGTTGATGGGCCAGACTTATTATTAAAGTAATACCCCTGGAATTTTTATGGACTACAGACATTTTATGGGTATGCCTCACCACCTGGCATGGCTGCTGGAGGAAAGGAAGCCGTGGTAGTGGTAGACCCATTGGCCTGGAAACTCAGCCTGCCCTTGTAAACTTGGAGCCATGTGAAAGTTATAGACCCAGTTCGCACAGCCGACTATGAACCAGTCGCCACATGTCCAGAAGCTACCAGGTGACTGTAGCAGCTGCCGTTGGAACCGAGGCCCTTCACCACCTTACCAAGAGGTGCTTCTCATTTATCCTCCAGCAACGGTTCCTCTAAGCAGAAGGGTGGGGGGGGGACATGGAAATCATTGCCAAGGGAAGTTGCCCGCGTGCTTTCGTTCCTCTTGGCTGCAGCTGAACCCAGCCAAGTGCTGCAGAAAAGAGAGAGAGTGACCTTCTAGGAATGCCTGTAGCTGTCGTTTCTGATAACGGCTGCTACAGTCAACTGGAGGTTTCTGAAAATGCAATGACAGGCTGCTGAGCGAACTGGTCTGTTGGCTCACTTACTGTACATAACCTGGTTGCAAAGCATAAGCATGTATGTATGACCCCCCCCCCAACCCAAATGCACAGCCCAGGCCACAGAGAATAGGGGCACCTCAGTAAGGTACCTGCAGGGACATATCCAGATAGCTCATGCAAGTGAGTCAATGTGCATATTACTTCCCCTGATATTCTGACTTGGATGGGTGAGTGCGTGGGAATCTTTAGACCTAACTCCAAAGAACGTGAGCATTCAGATTCAGGGAGAGCAAATCACATTAAAATGAAATGCTCCCCAAAATTTATTTTGGGGGAGTTCTTTCTTCTGATAGTCCTGAATCTCCCAATGTTCAGCTTCATGGCATGTCCATGTTCTAGTGTTACACTGAAGGATTTCGGAATCAATGTCGGACCTTGTAGAAAGATAAGGTAAGAGAAGTGATCAACATTTTCCAACATTACAACATTGAGTTGGATTTGTGGCCCTGCAGAGGGAGACAGGCGAACTAACGCCAGTGTATTGGAAGAAGCAAAGATCACCTGCGTTGAAGCGATGATTCTCCAACATCAACTTCGCTGGACCGGTCATGTTGTGCGGATGCCTGATGATCGTCTTCCAAAGCAACTGCTCTATTCTGAACTTAAAAATGCAAAGCGTAATGCTGGTGGTCAACAAGAGAGGTTTAAAGGCTCTCTCAAGGCAAATCTAAAAAATGTAGTATGAACACCGACAAGTGGGAAACACTGGCCCTGCGAGCGCTCCAGTTGGAGAACAGCCTTTACCAAAGGCGTCATGGGCTTTGAAGACGCTCGAACTCAGGATGCAAGGGAGAAATGTGCTAAGAGGAAGGCACGCTTGGCAAATCCACACCGTGATCACCTCCCGCCCGGAAACCAATGTCCCCACTGTGCGAGGACGTATGGATCCAGAATTGGTCTCCACAGACACTTACGGACTCACTGTTAAAACCATGTTTATGGAAGACAATATTACTCGGCTACGAGGGATCGCCAAAGAAGAAGAAGAAGACGACAATGAAGGGAGCAAAATTCTCCTCCTCCTGCTTTCCCTACACTGCACATCAATTTACGGCCTTCCATCATGTTTCCTGTTACTTGTTTGCTCTCTAAACTTTGTTGTTGTTGTTGTTCAATCGTTCAGTCGTGTCCGACTCTTCGTGACCCCATGGACCAGAGCACGCCAGGCACGCCTATCCTTCACTGCCTCTCGCAGTTTGGCCAAACTCATGTTAGTAGCTTCGAGAACACTGTCCAACCATCTCATCCTCTGTCGTCCCCTTCTCCTTGTGCCCTCCATCTTTCCCAACATCAGGGTCTTTTCTAGGGAGTCTTCTCTTCTCATGAGGTGGCCAAAGTACTGGAGCCTCAACTTCAGGATCTGTCCTTCTAGTGAGCACTCAGGGCTGATTTCTTTAAGAATGGATAAGTTTGGTCTTCTTGCAGTCCATGGGACTCTCAAGAGTCTCCTCCAGCACCAGAATTCAAAAGCATCAATTCTTCGGCGATCAGCCTTCTTGATGGTCCAGCTCTCACTTCCATACATTACTACTGGGAAAACCATAGCTTTAACTATACGGACCTTTGTCGGCAATGTGATGTCTCTGCTTTTTAAGATGCTGTCTAGGTTTGTCATTGCTTTTCTCCCAAGAAGCAGGTGTCTTCTAATTTCGTGACTGCTGTCACCATCTGCAGTGATCATGGAGCCCAAGAAAGTGAAATCTCTCTAAACTTACAACGCTGCAACCTTTCCCTCCCAGGATGCCCTGCTCCAGCCGATTGGCCAGCTGTGTCAAGTAGGGCAAAGGGCCTCTATGCCAAGGGCTGTGGAGATCTTCTCTCTCTCTCTCTCTCTCTCTCTCTCTCTCTCTCTCTCTCTCTCTCTCTCTCTCTCCCCGCTTCCAACTCCCTCTTTAAAAAAATGAAAAAATAAAAACAGCTGTCTGTTTCCAGCCTTTGATTTCAGTTGATGGATTGCTATCATATCCCAGCCTCTTGGGGGAGAAAAGGCACACAGCTGACTCAGGAGATGAAATCAGTTAAGGAGCCACATTCTGTACGGACCCCTTCCTTCCCCGATAATCAGCAACAGCTGAGAATGTCATGGTGCCCACAGAGCGAAATGCAGCCGGCGTTGTGATTCATACCATATCTCCAGCCGCTGCCTGTCTCCTGCATCTAAGTGATGCATGGCCGCTCTGTAAAATGGACATATTTCTCCCCTTTGCCGCGAGTTTCCGACTTCCAGGCCAAGACAGACTCCAGAGAGAGCGAGGAAGAGCGGGGCTTAAGCCTTTCTCTTTGATTGCAACGCAAAGACTATGGAGGCAGGATGGGGGGTGGTGGGGTGGGATGTCCTCTGTGGGCCCCCGGATGGGACCAATGGATTGGTAGCATGTCAAGGTAATTGAAAGCTACAAAGCTTAGCTGCAAAGCGCTATCTTGGGCCTTCTTAAGAGGGAGGGCCTCTGTGGGAGTTGTGACACGTAATGTATAAGGTGATTACTGAGAGATACGACTATCAGTACCGCCAGAGACATTTTGACAGGCGAGAACTTCCGCCTTAAGCTCGTAGGGTGGGAAAGGGGCTGAGACGTTTCATGTGTCTGGAAAAAAAAAAAACCCCGTGCCCCCTATTTTCTCAAGATAGCAAGCAATTGCAGCGCAGTCCTTTCCAATTAGCGAAAAAGCCACATCGGAGGAGGAAGGAAGGGGGAAGGATATGGGGAACAGCAGCAGATTCCTCTAGTTTGACAACACACAAAATCATGTTTAGATGCTGCCGTTCGAGATGTGCAGGGCTTGGGTTAACATGGCTGGAGGCTAACTCAACGCGACCACAGCGGCCATGTTAATTATTCTCTGGTGCTGTTCCCATATCTGCCCCATTCAGGTACAGGTAGGGTTGCCATATCCCCCAAAGTGAAAAACCAGGACAATGTTGTACTTGCCGCGCATAAATTTTGCCGATTCGGCGATAATCCGCTCGGATGCCATTTTGCTGCCCGATTCCCGGATGCGTCTGGGGAAACCCGAACGTATGACAGCCCTATGTACAGGAGTCCCACCCACCCCCCAACACAGGGGTTGTGTTCTGGGCCCCTGCGGGCATCAGTGAAATCACATAAAGTGGGGAATGCCCCACTTTAATAGGGAGGGCATGCAGGGAGAGAGAAGAAGAAGAAGAAGAAGAAGAAGAAGAAGAAGAAGAAGAGGAGGAGGAGGAGGAGGAGGAGGAGGAGGAGGAGGAGGAGGAGGAGTTTGGATTTGATATCCTGCTTTATCACTACCCGAAGGAGTCTCAAAGCGGCTAACATTCTCCTTTCCCTTCCTCCCCCGACAACAAACACACTGTGAGGTGAGTGGGGCTGAAAGACTTCAAAGAAGTTTGACTAGCCCTAGATCACCAAGTAGCTGCATGTGGAGGAGCAGGGAATCAAGCCCGGTTCACCAGATTACGAGTCTACCGCTCTTAACCACTACACTACACTGGAGAGAGAGAGAGAGAGAGAGAGAGACTCACCATGGAAATCATTTGGGACCACTGCCCGGGCTGTCCGGGGACTGCCTGGGGAGACCCAGTGCACATAGCAGGGTGGCAGCTGGCCAAGGAGGTTGAAGGCCGCAAAGGGCACCCAGCAGAACTGATGCCAGGATAGGGAAGCAGACGCACAGTGGAGGAGGAAAATGCTGATGAGTTTTTAGTTTATTTCTGCGTTGTTGTTTTTGAGAGATTTAATTGTATCTATCAATAACCACACTGTTTTATTCTCTTTTCATAAACCAGCGCTATTTCTCTAGAGAAAGAGGTGCTCACTATGAACGCCTCCCTTGTGTGGGAATGTTGTGGATAGTAGGGGAGGATATATTGGTTAAATATTATCCCTCCTCACCCACGTTAGTGAGCAAGCCATAGAGCACATTCCCTTGAGCATTGCTAGATGGAAGCAAGTTGATGGATTCGTTAGAATCATATAAGTTGAGCAATCCAGTCTGGCTTGTCCAGATTGGATTGTTCCTGTTAAATTTCCCCTTTAGTTCCCTCTTAAAAGCAATAACGACACGAGTCTTCTTTTAAAAAAGTAATGGTAAAGTTTACTTACATTCAGTTCACAGTATGGTCCCTAAGGCAGGCTTTATCTTGTAGTTACAGGTACATGTGTAGAGAAAAGAAGTCTGAGCTAGGCCTCAGACTTTCTACTTTGTGGCTTCCATTTTCTTTAAGGATGAACCATGTACTGCTGTCTAAGAGCCAGCAGAGAGGAAGATAGCAAGAGAGCAGCAAGAGAGCCAAAACAGAGGAAGATGGCTGCATGACTAGTCCTTTTATAGGGTCTGCTAGGGTCCCGCCCATCTACTTGGTCACACACAAGGGGAGGATGCTCCAAGTCCTCCCTGTCTGGAGCAACCTTCCTGTGCGTGTCTACTCTAGGAAACAGGAAATGTTGTATTTGACTGCTACAGTGATGATACATCCCACACCTTGTTCTCTTATAATGGCAGTGGCACCCATCTGAGAGGTGCCGGAACTGTGTCCCAGTGAGTTCTGGCTGGGGTGGGGGGGGGGAGCCCTGTCATAAACCACTTTGAGGTTTTCTACCACAAACGCGGTGTGGTGCGGTGGTCTAAACCACAGAGCCTAGGGCTTGCCGATCAGAAGGTCAGCAGTTCAAATCCCCGCAACGGGGTGAGCTCCCGTTGCTCGGTCCCTGCTCCTGCCAACCTAGCAGTTTGAAAGCACGTCAAAGTGCAAGTAGATAAATAGGTACCTCTCCGGCGGGAAGGTAAACGGCATTTCCGGGTGCTGCTCTGGGTTGCCAGAAGCGGCTTTGTCATGCTGGCCACATGACCCAGAAGCTGTCTGTGGACAAACGCCAGCTCCCTCGGCCTATAGAGCAAGATGAGCGCCGCAACCCCAGAGTCGTCCGTGACTGGACCTAACGGTCAGGGGTACCTTTACTTTCCCACAAACACTATATAAATTTTAGGAGAGAGAGCCAGTGTGGTGTAGTGGTTAAGAGCTGTAGACTCGTTATATCTGGGGAACCGGGTTCGCGTCTCTGCTCCTCCACATGCAGCTGCTGGGTGACCTTGGGCTAGTCACACTTCTCTGAAGTCTCTCAGCCCCACTCACCTCACAGAGTGTTTGTTGTGGGGGGAGGAAGGAAAAGGAGAATGTTAGCCGCTTTGAGACTCCTTCGGGTAGTGAAAAGCGGGATATCAAATCCAAACTCTTCTTCTTTTTAGGAAATAAATAAGTTTGTAGAGCTCGAGGCTTTTAATCTCAGGACCGTGGGTTCAAGTTCTATGTTGGACGAAAGATTCCGGCATGACCCGTGTGAACCGTCCCAACTCTGAAATTCTGTGATTCTATTATCCGCTCTACTGCCTTGCCTCTTCTTTGAGCATTATTTAACTTTGGGAGGGACTCTGGGCCTCTAAGCAGGCGTAAATCTCCTCTTAACTGTTGGAACAGTCAGCAAAGCTCCAAAGTCCACTTCTTTGATCACAAAAATCACCCGAGGTGCAAAGCCTTGGCGGGTGACCCTGGAGCACGCAGGGCAGGTGAGCAGTGATCGATGACTCCTAAAAAAGATGTCCCACTGAAACAGCACATGTTTTATAAATTCCTCCCTCCCAACCCCAGTTGCCAGTTGTGACCTGGAAGTCTGTAATAGAAACCCGGGTCTTTCTCTCTCCCGTCGCCACACTGGGGCTTTGTGCCTTAAGGGGCGTGTGGTATTCTATCACTCTGCAGGGTCTCTTTCAAGTCAGAGACTATAGCAAGAGAGCTGAGCTTTAGGAATTAGAAACATCTAGTCCTTGCATGGGACGGATTGGGGGCTGCTGTGCCAGCAACAGTGTGACGGAGTAAGATCCCTCTGCAAAACTGCCAGCAGACAACTGAACGCTACCTCCATCCCATGAAGAATGGAATGGATCACCCCATTCCAGATTCCCTCAGTTTCTCATTTCTCCAAACTTGTCTCGCTCCGTTCTCACATCAGCTTGAGTTTTTCACTCAAGCTAAAAGCACAGAATGAACTCAGGCTTGCTAGAGAGGTTAAAAGCAACAAAAAAGGGCTTTTATGGGTATGTCCGTAGCAAAAGGAAGAACAAGGAAACAGTGGGGTCACTTAGAGGAGAAGATGGTGAAATGCGAACAGGGGACAGAGAAAGGGCAGAACTCCTCAATGCCTTCTTTGACTCAGTCTTCTCCAAGAAAGAAAACCATGTCCGACCTGAAGAATATGGAGCAGATGATTCAGCAGGGGAGACACAGCCCAGAATAAGTAAGGAGGTAGTACAAGAATACTTGGCTAATTTAGATGTATTCAAGTCTCCAGGGCCAGATGAACTACACCCAAGAGGCCTCCACAGTCACTTACAAACTCATTGTTAAAACCATGTTTATGGAAGACAATCTTACTCGGCTACAAGTGATCGCCAAAGAAGAAGAAGAAGATTCTGCCTTGGTCAGACCATACCTGGGGTCCTGTGTTCAGTACTGGGTGCTGCAATTTGAGAAGGATATTGATAAGCTGGAACATGTGCAGAGGAGGGCAACCAAGATGATCAAGGGTCTGGAAGCCAATCTTTATGGGGAAAGCCTGGAAAAGAGACTGAGAGGAGAAATATCTCCAGGGTTGTCACATGGGAGGATATTTAAGCAGAGGTAGGATGGCCACCTGTCATGGATGCTTTACTTGAGATTTCTGTATTGCAGGGGGTTGGACTAGATGGATCTTGGGGTCCCATCCAACTCTATGATTCTGTGATTCCCTAAAATAAACACATCTTTGTGCACATTATTTGGCCAGAGAGCCGCACTGAAAAATCCGTGATTGGGGCAATGGAGACCATGTGGTGCTTGGTGTGTTTCCCAGCTCTTCAATTCTCTCTCACCCGCATGCATGTGCACCCACCAGCACATGTATGTAACGCACACCCACCCTATTACTAAACAGCCCCCAAATGAAATTGACAGGCCACAAGTTTCCTGCTCTCTTCTCGCAATGCTGCTCGATGTCCTCACCCTTAAGTCAAAGACACTTCCCGACTCTCTGTTCCGGAGCAGTTTTCTGGGCCAGGCGAACAACAACGGTTCCTTGTGCAGCTGGTAAGCAGAGCTCTCACGGCCAACATCTGACTCTGGGAGAAATTGAAAACAGTCCTCCCCACGCAAATCTGTATCCACGTGGCATGCCATGTATTTATTATCCTGTGGGGTGCCGGGCAGGGAGATAAAAGCAGAAGGAGGAATCTGGCTGGAATCTTCCAGGATTCCAGCAGTCCGGGGAATAGAAAAACAAAGCTAAAATATCCAAGTCTCTCTCTCTGTGCGTTGGTGGGATAATCTATGGTGTAGAGTTCCTCGTCTACCAGGCAATAGAATCATGTGCTGCCTTAAGTCTCCTGTAAGCACCTTAGTCTTGACAGAAATGTACCACAAAGGACCCACAAGTCTCCTTTGTTGGATGAAGAAGCCCATTACAGAGGACCAAGAGAGCTTTAAGGTCCAGCTGGGCTGTGAGGAGGCTAAGATTTTAAAGCAGAAATTGAATGGCCACCTAGCAGGGATATCGTAGGAGTGGATGCCCTGCGTCGGAAGCGGGTTGGATTAGATTGGCTTTGAGGTGCCTTCCACCTCTATGATTTTCTCTACCAGGTTTATGGAAAAACTGGGTTTTTTTTGGTTTGTTGGTTTTTTTTGTAATGTTATGGAACATTCAGGGTCCAACTTTATGCTGCTTTCAACCTGCTGCAACAGTATTTCATAGAATCATAGAAGTGTAGAATTGGGAAATGATACACAATGAGTTGAAAACAATGTTTAAAATAATCTTTGTTAAAAAGCCCGAAGCCTTCCTTTTTGGAATTCTAGGTGCTGAAATCTCAAGAGGATGTTACTGGCCCAGAGATGGAAAGAAGATGAAGTCCCTACTAGAGGAGAATGGCAGATGAAGTCGATGGATTATGCTGAAATGGCTAAAATGACCGGAGGAGTCAGAAATCAGGAAGACCAAAATTTGAATAAGCAATGGGGAAAACTTATAACTTATCTTAAAGACCATTGTAAACAGTTAAGATCGTTAGTAGGATTGGAATATCGCTTGAAGTTTAAGGTTGAATGCTGGACACAATGGAGATGTAAAGGATTATCATGTGGGAGGAAATGATTAATAATAGGAACTACAGAGGGGAGGATGGAAATCCAGGAGATTCCTTGGAATCTTGTTTTTATGATTTATGCTTGATATATCTCTGTAAGATTTTAATTTGAAAAACCAAATAAATAAATTTAGTATTTATTTATTTTATTTTTTAAAAAAGAATTGCAGAGTTGAAACATGCAGGGATCTTTTGCCCAATGTGTTAACCCTGAGGTTAAGAATCTCGTGCTCTACCGACGGAGCTATCTCGTTGGTTTATTTCGTTTATTAATAAAATCAGAATCATTCAATTTTAAATGGGGCAGAGCAGCAGACGTGGCTTGAGGCTTCTTGTGGCAGCCTACGTTCACGTTGTATATGATCCGGAGGTCCTTTTAAAAAAATAAATAAATAAATTTTATTGAGTTTTTGAAAAAGTTACATATTAAACGTATAGGGAAAAAAAACAAAAGCAACACAGGAAAAGGAAAAGGGAAAAAAGGACATAAAAAATACATTTGTACATATATACATGAAATTACGTGTAAAGTGAAAACAATCTGTGCCCCCCCGCAGTGTTCACTTCCAGGATTCCTGTTATTGCAGTTTGTGTAACTATATCTTTTTGTATACCTGATTTTTTCATTACTCTTTATTTAACTCTACTCTTTGGGCCCACTTATATGTTTGTTGGGACCCAGGTGGCGCTGTGGGTTAAACCACTGAGCCTAGGGCTTGCTGATCAGAAGGTCGGCGGTTCAAATCCCCACGACGGGGGTGAGCTCCTGTTGTTCGGTCCCAGCTCCTGCCAACCTAGCAGTTCGAAAGCACGCCAAAAAGTGCAAGTAGATAAATAGGTACCGCTCTGGCAGGAAAGTAAACGGCGTTTCCGTGCGCTGCTCTGGTTCGCCAGAAGCGGCTTTGTCTTGCTGGCCACATGGCCCGGAAGCTGTCTGCGGACAAACAAGAGCTCCCTCGGCCTATAGAGCGAGATGAGCGCCACAACCCCAGAGTCGGACACGACTGGACCTAATGGTCAGGGGCCCCTTTACCTTTATATGTTTGTTACAAGGTTGGCTATTTCCACTATATTTCTTATATAGTTTTTAAAAGGTTCCCAATCTCTTTCTATTGCCTGATCTGTCACCCCTTCTCCTATTTTCCTAGCCATATTCTGATATCCTATTAATTTTATTTGCCAATCTTCCAAATTTGGTATTGTTGTGCTCTTCCTTTTTTTGCGATCAGAAGCCTCGCTGCTGTTGTGGCATATACATTAATACACATCTATCCTTTTTTATATTTCCAGGATTCCTAATTCGGAGGTCCTTACAAGCACATCGTGGTGAGGAAGAGGCGTTAAGAAGAACGTACAGTTCAATTTGCAGTGGTGGCCATCAATGTGAATGCCTCTAAAAAAGGGATGGTCGTGGGGAACTGTGAGGGGATAAATTAGGGAGTGGATTAGGCACAAGGAGAAGGAGTTGGCCAGGTGTAGGGTGAGCAGCTACCTTGATGGCAGAAAGTGAGGAAGAATTAAAGAACCTTTTAATGAGGGTGAAAGAAGAGAGCGCAAAATATGGTCAGAAGCTCAACATAAAAAAAAAACTAAGATCATGGCCACTGGTCCCATCACCTCCTGGCAAATAGAAGGGGAAGAAATGGAGGCAGTGAGAGATTTCACTTTCTTGGGTTCCATGATCACTGCAGATGGTGACAGCAGTCACGAAATTAGAAGACGCCTGCTTCTTGGGAGAAAAGCAATGACAAACGTAGACAGCATCTTAAAAAGCAAAGACATCACCTTGCCGACAAAAGGTCCGTATAGTTAAAGCTATGGTTTTCCCAGTAGTAATGTACGGAAGTGAGAGCTGGACCATCAAGAAGGCTGATCGCTGAAGAATTGATGCTTTTGAATTATGGTGCTGGAGGAGACTCTTGAGAGTCCCATGGACTGCAAGAAGATCAAACCTATCCATTCTCAAAGAAATCAGCCCTGAATGCTCACTAGAAGGACAGATCCTGAAGTTGAGGCTCCAGTACTTTGGCCACCTCATGAGAAGAGAAGACTCCCTAGAAAAGACCCTGATGTGGGAAAGATGGAGGGCACAAGGAGAAGGGGACGTCAGAGGATGAGATGGTTGGACAGTGTTCTCGAAGCTACTAACATGAGTTTGGCCAAACTGCGAGAGGCAGTGAAGGATAGGCGTGCCTGGCGTGCTCTGGTCCATGGGGTCACGAAGAGTCGGACACGACTGAACGAGCTGAACAACAACAACAAGAGTGAGCAGTGGGACATCAGTCCCTACTAAAGGATTTTTTTTTTTTTTTTTAAAAAAACAGCACTGCCGATTGAATGGCTTCTGGCTCAATTTGAGTTGTCACGATGTTGATTTCTCGGTGACGTCTTAGAAGGGAGGGGGGATTCGAGGCGAAGTGCTGCTCGTGGAACGCTTTAGTAAAAAATGTAAATGGGTATTATAGTACAAAGAAAGCAGAGTGGTCGTAAATCCCCATGCAAACAAGCGTGAGCCTTAGGGAACATAAATAGTCTTTAGATGATGATTTACATGTGGGATTGAAGGTACCGTCCCTGCCCCCCCTTCCAGGCTCTCTGCAAGCTTTTCTGGAATCAAATGGAGTTTAGAAATGGTGGAAGAAAGCCAAATCAGTGGGATATTTGTGGGGGGTTTTCTTGTTAGTCCCCCTGCTTTGAAGATCTCTGTTGGCTGTCAACCCCAATCCATTTTGCTCCGAAGCCAAACTGAACTGCTGTTCCTTGTGCGGCTTCCACGGAGTCCCTTGCCAATGCTTGATCGGGATTGAGGTGGATACACGGATGCGTTTGGGGCTGGAGAGATGGCAGTTGTACCCTTTGACCACCCCTCCTTTTAGAGATAGGGGATGGATTCAGTTCAGCTTGCATTTAGAAGCTAATCTGTGCTGTCCTGAAATAGCATGTCAACTGAAAATTAAGGTAAAGGGACCCCTGACCATTAGGTCCAGTCGTGTCCGACTCTGGGGTTGCAGAGCTCATCTCGCTTTACTGGCTGAGGGAGCCTGCGTACAGCTTCCGGGTTATGTGGCCAGCATGACAAAGCCGCTTCTGGCAAAACCAGAGCAGTGCACGAAAACGCCGTTTACCTTCCCGCCGGAGCAGTACCTATTTATCTACTTGCACTTTGACGTGCTTTTGAACTGCTAGGTGGGCAGGAGCTGGGACCGAGCAACGGGAGCTCACCCTGTCATGGGGATTCGAACCGCCAACCTTCTGATCAGCAAGCCCTAGGCTCTGTGGTTTAACCAACTGTGCCACCCACATCCTGCAAAATTCGCACTTCACTGAATTTTGCAATGCAATTCTTCAGCCAAGAATGTGTACCAAAAATGCATATGCTCGTGCAGAGAGTGCATAAAAATGCATTACCTTAGTGGAAGTAACATATAAAACGGCATTATATCAGGGAGATTCCTGCATTGCAGGGAGTTGGACTTGATGGCCCTTGGGTCCCTTCCAACTCTACAATTCTACTGTTCTATGAAATTGCTTTGCAAAAATGCACTATATTAGGGAGATACAGGTGGGTAGCGTGTTGGTCTGCCATAGTCAAAACAAAATAATAATAATAATAAAATTCCTTCCAGTAGCACCTTAGAGACCAACTAAGCTTGTTCTTGGTATGAGCTTTCGTGTGCATGCACACTTCCTTCAGATACACTGAAACAGAAGTCACCATATATAGTGAGAGAGTGGGGAGGGGTATTACTCAGAAGGGGGGTGGGAATGGGGGATTGGCTGATAGGTTGTGGGAAACCTGTTGACGACTGTTAACGACTGCAATTGGTATAACAGGAAAAAGCAAGGGGTGAGATGGCTAAAGATAGCTTTGTCATGTATAATGAGATAAGAATCCAATGTCTTTGTTCAAACCAAGTCTCTCCATGGTTTTAAGTTTGGTTGTTGTGGTCGTTCAGTTGTTCAGTCATGTCCGACTCTTTGTGACCCCATGGACCAGAGCACACCAGGCACCCCTATCCTCCACTGCCTCCCGCAGTTTGGCCAAACTCATGCCAGTCACTTCGGGAACACTGTCCAACCATCTCATCCTCTGTCGTCCCCTTCTCCTTGTGCCCTCCATCTTTCCCAACATCAGGGTCTTTTCCAGGGAGTCTTCTCTTCTCATGAGGTGGCCAAAGTACTGGAGCCTCAGCTTCAGGATCTGCCCTTCCAGTGAGCACTCAGGGCTGATTTCTTTAAGGATGGATAAGTTTGGTAATTAGTTGCAATTCAGCAACTTCCCTTTCCAGTCTATTTCTGAAATTCCTTTGTAGTAAGACAGCTACTTTGAGATCTTGTATAGAATGCCCTGGGAGACTGAAGTGTTCTCCTACTGGGTTCTCTGTCTTGTGATTCCTGATATCAGAATCACAAACAGGCCAAACCCTACGCCAAAGGATAAATGGGCATAAATCTGATATACCTGTTCAGAACATCTGAATAGTTCCTAAGAGCGTTGACTGATTTGAATGCAGGTGACACCACAATATCTAAATCCTGCTAAAATGCAGGGTATAGGTCTGAGTGGTGTGAAAGCTTTCTCACTTATTTCTCCCTAAAGTTATTTTGCAAAGGGTGGGTGGTCCCCCCCCCCAAGGCATCTGTACCATCTTTCTGAAGCATGTGTGCTCTTCTGGCTATCCCTGGAGAATGAGTATCTAGCCTTAGTTATAAAGTTTAGACCAGGTATAGCCAACCCAATTCCTTCCCAGTGTCATTGGCCTATAACTCCCATCATTCATGAACATTGTCCCTCTTGCCTAGGGCTGATGGAAGTCCCACAACTTCAGGTGAGACTACACTGGCTAGCCCTGATGCAGGAGGAAAGATACAGCTTTCTCCGGACCGTTCAGATTACTGGAGGAGGTATGAGAAAATGCTGACTGTGCTCCCCAAATGAACAAACACAAAGCAACCTTTTCTGCGTCAGAAATTTAATATGGTAAGTAGGATAATAATAATAATAATAATAATAATAATAATAATAATAATAATAAAATTATACTCCGCCCATCTGGCTGGGTTTCCCCAGCCACTCTGGGCGGCTCCCAACAGAATTAAAAGCACAACAAAAGATCAAACATTAAAAACTTCTCTAAACAGGACTGCCTTCAGGTGTCTTCTAAAAGTCAGGTAGTTCTTGATCTCCTTGACATCTGATGGGAGGGCGTTACATAGGGCGGGTGCAGCTACTGAGAAGGCCCTCTGCCTGTTCCCTGTAACCTCACTTTTCACAGTGAGGGAACCGCCAGAACATCCTCGGAGCTGGACCTCAGTGTCTGGGGTGAACGATGGGGATGGAGACGCTCATTCAGGTAAACTGGGCCGAGGCCATTTAGGGCTTTAAAGGTCAGGATCAACACTTTTGAATTGTGCTTGGAAATGTACTGGGAGCCAATGTAGGTCTTTCAGGACCGGTGTTATATGGTCTCGGTGGCCACTCCCAGTCACCAGTCTAGCTGCTGCATTCTGGACCAGTCTGTGTCCAGATTGTAACCTTTCCTCCCCATAGAGGAGCATTCAAACATTCAACAGCCACCCACCCAACAGTCTGGGTTGGTATAAACCAGGGGTCTGCAAACTTTTTCAGCAGGGGGCTGGTCCACTGTCCCTCAGACCTTTTGGGGGGCCAGACTATATCTTGGGGAAAACAATATGAACGAATTCCTATGCCCCCACAAATAACCCAGAGATGCATTTTAAATAAAAGGACACATTCTACTCATGTAAAAACATGCTGATTCGCGGACCACCGGGGGCCGGATTTAGAAGGTGATTGGGCCGGATCCAGCCCCCCCCCGGCTTTAGTTTGCCTACCCATGCTCTAAACCAAAAAAAGTTCCTTTGCACAGTTGTATTGCCTGTGTTGGTTTAATGCTTCTGTGTGTAATGTATCTTTGAGTAGAGATATGCAAACAAGTTAGGTAATTCGCCACTCGGGACGTGGGAGCCCATTGGATATATTTCCACTGGAAATACCCAGAGGCATCTCACATTCTACGTGAAAGAAAAAGCTGGCAGTGTATTTTTTCCACTGCCTGCCCTTTTCACGTACCCAAACACCAACACAACGAAATCAAAGTCAGATGGTTCTCCCACTGCCAAACCCGAAAAACTGCAACATCAATGCTGGCAGGAAGAGAGTTTATTCCATTCTTTCTGCTCTGTGCCCTGCCTGCCAACGAACAACCTACCAATGTCAATCAGGATTTCTCCTTTGTTTTCTATAGGCGGCTCTCAGTCCCCCTACATAACCCTTCCCCGCAAAAAGGGTCTAGTGAATCTGTGAGCTCAGACTGTGTGCCACACTCTGGTTCTCTCTCTCTCTAAATCTCTATATTTTCTAGTCTCTGCTGCTGCTCCACAGAACTGCCCCCTTCAGTGAAACCAATTAGGGAACACATAGGTTCCTACAGTCATTAGGTTTTCTTAAAACTCAACCTCTTGATAGACTCATAGGTTTAAAGATAATGTGTGGGAGGGGTGGCCTTTGTAATCGCCTTAAGAACATAAGAAAAGCACCCCAATTTTCATAATTCATAATGGTGTTTTTTTAAAAAAAATGTTCAAAAGCACATTTCCAAAAAACAAAACAAAACAAAACAAAACAAAACAAAACAACAACAACAACCCCAGAGTCCTTTCTGTTGGGATAACTCAGATTGAAATTCCCAGGTGTCAAAACAGGTTATTTACCGTATTTTTCGCTCCATAAGACGCACTTTTTCCCTCCTGAAAGTAAGGGGAAATATCTGTGCGTCTTATGGAGCGAATGGTGGTCCCTGGAGCCGAATTGCCCAGGGGCCAAAAGCAGATAGTGCTTTTTATTTACAAGAGAAAAAAGGGGGTGTGAATGGACCCCGCTCAGCAGCTGATCAGCAAGAGATCGGGAGAGAGATAAGAGTCCCGGCTCCCTTTCAGCCCCGCCCTCCATTGTTGAATGTGCTGCAGAGGGAGGTTGTTTGTTTCCCCAGCGACATGTGACTGGCTGATTAGATTATCTGTCTGGAAACTGTAGAAAAGGCTCCCTTTCCTTCAGAAGCTGCAGAAATGTGAGTTGAACCCCATAAAAATGGGGCTTTTCCTCTTTGCTTTTCCGCTTTGCCAAAGGAGCTTTGCTTTTCCCCCTTTGCAAAAAAAAGCTGCAAAACTTTAGCTGATCCTCAAAAAACCAGGGCTTTTCCCTTTGCAAAAAGCTGCAAACATTTAGCTGATCCTCAAAAAAACCAGGGCTTTTCCCTTTGCAAAAAAAAGCTGCCAAAAGTCTTAGCTGATCCTAAAAAAAAAACCAGGGCTTTTAGAGGAGGAAAACTAGAAAAATATTTTTTTCTTGTTTCCTTCTCTAAAAACGAGGTGCTCCCTATGGTCCGGTGCGTCCTATGGAGCGGAAAAATATGGTATGTATGCTACTACTGTGGCCCATGTTTTGTTAGTCCCCCAAATGAAAACAAGGAGGTCCCAACTAAAGAATAATGGCAACTTAAACTGATGGTATACAAGCATTTTGCAGACTTAACATATAGAATAAGAGAACAAGGAGAACATATGTTTAAAGAAGATTGGAAAATGTTTAATGAATATATGGGGGTGGGAACTGAGTACACTTGAAAACGTTGCCAGCATTAAGATAAATTCAACAGTGTAAATAAGTTTCGATGGGTGTAATAATGGAATACCGAATGGTTTAGTTTATATAAAATATGCAGGGATTTATGGTATGCAAAACGAACCATGGAAAGAGACGAAGGGAAGTCACTGATATTTTGAGGTTGTTTAAATGAATATTCTAAAATGTAAAACAGGAAAGTTAATAGAAAAAGAACATAAGGAAAGTTTGTAGGAACAGGCCAAAGGTCCATCTAGTTCTCACAGTGACCGACCAGGAATGCAGCAAGCAGGATTCGAACACAAGAACATGTCTCCCCTCCTGTGGTTTCCAGCCACTGGTATCTATCACTGCCTCCTGTGGCAGTGAGTTCCATAGTTTAACTATGCACTGCATGAAATTCCTTTCATTTATCTGCCCTGAATCTTCCAAGCTTCATTGGAGGTCCATGCATTCTAGCATTATGAGAGAGGGAGAAAAACATGTCCCTGTTCACTTTATAGCATGCATCATTTTATAAACTTCCACCATGCCTCCTCTGTTTCTTCAACGCCCTGCAATTGGGAGGGTGAAATGTGTGACCGAGAATTTTTCCTCTCGGTTGCAGCAAATTCAGCCTGATGCCCGAAATTTCAGGCTATTGACAGTCGAGACAGGGGTGTAGCAATGGGTGTGTGTGTGTGGGAGGGTTGTGGTCAGCACCGGGTGTCATCCTGAAGTGGGGTGACATTCGGCACGTCCCCCCCACCCACAACTCCCCCAAGCCTGGCGAGCGGCAAAGCAGCTGCTGTGACTCTCCCCCTCCCCCAGGCTTGCTGTGGGCTTTGGAGTCTCAGGTGTGTGTGCCAAATGTCACCCCCCCCTCAGGATGACACCCATCCTCTCCCCTGCCTGCCTGCATCAGAGTACGAACAATGTTCTGTGGGTCTGTGGTCTGCAGGTGTATCTGTTTCGTGGCCAATCCTCCCTTTAAAAAGGTACAGTGGTACCTCAGGTTACATACGCTTCAGGTTACATACTCCGCTAACCCAGAAATAGCGCTTCAGGATAAGAACTTTGCTTCAGGATAAGAACAGAAATCGTGCTCTGGCGGTGCAGTGGCAGCGGGAGGCCTCATTAGGTAAAGTGGTGCTTCAGGTTAAGAACAGTTTCAGGTTAAGAACGGACCTCCGGAACGAATGAAGTTCTTAACCCCAGGTACCACTGTAAATCAACAACTTGCAATGTGTGTGTGTGGGTTGACAAAAAAATGTTTTGCACTAGATACCACCTGACCAATGCTATGCCTCTGAGTTGAGATACTGATTGGCAGGTAGGCCAGTTTTGGGGACTGCAATTCAAGATCTCTTCGGCTCCAGAGGTGCCGATTCGAGGGTCTCGCTGGTAACACGTGGGGAAGACCAGACAAAGAGAGGCTGAGGTGAGCTCTAGACAGGTGTCTATGTTGTTGGTGGGGACACAGTACACTGGAAATGGATAAAGAAAGAGTAAATTTTGCCATGACGGAAATAAAATACCCCGGACATTTCTCGGCCAAAAACAAAGGGGTTGAGAACATTGGAACTAATTGACACAATGCAGCTGTCTGCAAGAAGGGAGCTGGAGTGATCGGGAGGGCAGTAAATGTCTTGAGCCCATGATGGATGGAGCAGCTAAGAAGCCAAGTCTATCTATGCCACATACAGGCAAGGCAGACAGAAGCCCCATCCGGGCATTTCATACTTGGTGGAAATGGCATGAGCCCTGATCCCTTGGCACCACCTTCTCTCCAACCCCCCAGCTCATGTGTTGGAGAGCAAAATTCTGAAATAGAGATCTTCCTGAAGAAGAGATCCTTCTCACACATATTTATCTGGACCACTGAAATGCTTTCTTGATTTTTTTTAATGTTTTTTAGATTTTAATGGTTTTAATCTTGTGTTAATAGTATTGTGTGTGTGTTTCTTCTTCTTCTTCTTCTTCTTCTTCTTCTTCTTCTTCTTCTTCTTCTTCTTCTGCAATCCCTCGTAGCTGAGTAAGATTGTCTTCCATAAACACGGCTTTAACAGTGAGTCCGTAAGTGACTGTGGAGGCCAGTTCTGGATCCACACGTCCTTCCACAGTGGGGACATCGGTTTCCGATCACGGTGTGGATTTGCCAAGCAAGCCCTTCCTCTTAGCACGTTTCTCCCTTGCGTCCTGAGTTCAAGTGTCTTCAAAGCCCGTGACACCTTTGGTAAAGGCTGTTCTCCAACTGGAGCGCTCACAGGCCAGTGTTTCCCAATTGTTGGTGTTTATATTACATTTTTTAAAAAATTGCCTTGAGACAGTCTTTAAACCTCCTTTGTTGACCACCAGCATTGCGCTTTCCATTTTAGGTTCGGAATACAGTGGTAGCTCGCAAGACGAATGCCTCGCTAGACGAAAAACTCGCTAGATGAAAGGCATTCGCTAACGAAAGGGTGACTCGCAAGATGAATTTTCATATGGCTGTGACTTCTCAAAACGAAAACGTTTTGCGATTTTTTGTCGTAAAACCACACTTCCTCCGACCGTGCTTCGCAAGACGAAATTTCCGCTATACGACAACACTCGTGAAACGAATTAATTTCGTCTTGCGAGGCACCACTGTAGAGTAGTTGCTTTGGAAGACGATAATCAGGCACCCGCACAACAGGACCAGTCCAACGAAGTTGGTGTTGAAGAATCATTGGTTTGACACGGGCCATCTTTGCTTCTTCCAGTACACTGGCATTAGTTTGCCTGTCTTCCCAAGAGATGTGTAAAAATCCAGCGACTGAAGTGTATGTATGTACGATTACGATGATTATACGCAGATGGTGGTGATGATATTTATTTCTATTTCCTGTGCAGCCGTTGCTTGTTATCCTGCAATCATTTAACAACAACAACAACAACTTTTTAAAAAAACTGCTAATGGGCATCCTGATTTTGCCACTGAGGCTGCCCCTGCCTTCTCAGTTGATGTGTTCAGCACATTCCATTGCAAAGGAAAGTAATATTTTGACTTGGTGCTAATTTATTTTGCTGGTCAAAAAATGTGTGTGGGAGCTCAGCTCTCTATCCCCGCCTCTCTGCTCTCTCCTTCACACTGTGTATATTTGGCTTGGGATGCTATCTGTTGATACAGGAAGCTGGAATCTGCTTCTGCGAGATTCTTGGGAAAGGACATGGTGTGACCAAGAAGGGTTCAAGGCTCTAAATTTATATTGCTTTTCATATTGTGGAGTGGATTCCCTTTGAGGAGGGTGTGTGCGTGCAATACCTGAACAAAGTGTGCACGTGTATTTCTCTGTGTGTGATGTTTCAAGGAAGTACAGGATCTTCAACCAGGTGGAGCCTTACGTCCTTCCAAGTGCCGGCAAAGACCTGGGTGGGTTGAATTCTGCTATGCAAAAGACCCTCACTCACTCACATTCTATACCACAGGGATAAATGAATTTGTCAATGCAGACTTTTCTTAGTTTCTCTCTTTTCCCCCTGCGTTAAGCTCAGTTTTCCACATTTCCACGCTGGTTTGTTAATTTTTCTGTTTAAAAAGTCCTCATAAAAATTCGCCCATATATGAAGTGTGATTTCCTCCTAATGTATTGTTGTTGCTGTTCTTTAGTCGTTTAGTTGTGTCCGACTCTTCGTGACCCCATGGACCAGATCACACCAGGCACTCCTGTCTTCCATTGCCTCCCGCAGTTTGGTCAGACTCATGTTGGTAGCTTCGAGAACACTGTCCAACCATCTCATCCTCTGTCGTTCCCTTCTCCTTGTGCCCTCCATCTTTCCCAACGTCAGGGTCTTTTCCAGGGAGTCTTCTCTTCTCATGAGGTGGCCAAAGTAGTGGAGCCTCAGCTTCACGATCTGTCCTTCCAGTGAGCACTCAGGGCTGATTTCTTTAAGGATGGATAGGTTTGATCTTCTTGCAGTCCATGGGACTCTCAAGAGTCTCCTCCAGCACCATAATTTAAAAGCATCAATTCTTCAGCGATCAGCCTTCTTTATGGTCCAGCTCTCACTTCCATACATCTTGCAAAACAGCATACATTTCGCAAAACAGTTTCCCCCTTGTATAATGTGCTGCCAGCCTAGTATCTGGCATCACTTGGGGATTCTAAGGGTGTGTGTAGAATTATTAACATTATTATATAATATTTGTTTATATCCCACTTTTTTCCTAGGCTGGAACTCAAGGTAGCTTGCAGAAAAAAACAAAAAATGCAGATAAAATGCTAAAAGCGAAAAACATAGAAAAGATAAATGGTAAACAGTGATGAACATATAATAAAATTAAAACAATAAAAAGATTCAGAGTGGCACCCAGTTGCAGCCGAACATAGATGAAAAACTGCTTCATGCTTGCAGGAACCATTGTGCAAAAGTGGATATCTTAAGAGGCATCCAATTACATAGTGAGCAAGCAACTTTCCAAAATAATAATAGCTTTTGATATTTTTTTTAAATACAAAAATATGCATTCCTGTGTATACCCAGCCACTCCCCAGTACAAGCAATTTTTGTATACGTTTTCTTGTTGGAAGGCAGCATCTCAAAATTTGGGGAGGTGCAAATTTTGAAGGGAAGTTGAATTTCGTCTGTCTTTTTGCGGGGAAGTGTGAATTAATTCGGTTCACACGGAAATGCAAACCGAGCCAAATTTCTCTCCCATTCCAACATTCCCCCATCGCTGCCCCTTCACGATCTCTGCTGTTGCACTTCCAACAAGTTCACATAGTTGTGAACTGCCCTGAGATCTACAGCTGAAGGGCAGTATGCAAATTTAATAAATAAATAACAAACAAATAAAAAAGCAAATCATTGGTCATCTTGGGATCTGTTTCTGACAGCTGAGGGCATCCCTATGGACCGAGCGGGAAGGAGGAGGCTGGACAGAGAGATTTTGGTAACAGGAGGAGAAATTTTACGGTGTGGCCTTTCTCTGATGTGTTTGGGATTAAATTGCAAAGAAACCCACAAGCCTGTGTATTTTAAGAGCAGTTGCTGTGGTTGCTTTTGGTGCCATATAAAAAACAGAGAAATACGTTCTCCTGATCAAAAATCACATGTGGTCTGGAATATAAGATGGGATGGCCTTTCTTCAGTGGTATGCATCTTTCATCCACCTCTTAAGCCATGGACTTTCAAATTTAGCCAGGGAACCCTTTCAATATGGGGGCATCTGCCATGGAAGAAGCATGCCTTGCTGAGGATTCTGGGAGATGGATGGTTGGTTTGAGGACCAGAATGTTTGAGGACTGGGACATTCACAGGGAAACCAAAATGCATGTTTACAAAGCTATTGTACAGTACTACCAACCTTACTTGTGAAACATGGACCACTCATAAACGCCATCTCCAACTCCTCGAAAGATTCCATCAGTGGTGTCTCCCAAAAATTTTACACATCACTTGGGAAGACAGGCAAACTAATGCCTGTGTACTGGAAGAAGCAAAGATCACCAGTGTCAAAGCGATGATTCTTCAACATCAACTTTGTTGGACTGGTCATGTTGTTTGGATGCCTGATTGTCGTCTTCCAAAGCAACTACTCTATTCCAAACTTAAAAACGGAAAGTGTAAATGCTGGTGGTCTACAAAGGAGGTTTAAAGACTCTCTCAAGGCAAATCTAAAAAAATGTAGTATAAACACCGACAACTGGGAAACACTGGCCTGCGACCACTCCAGTTGGAGAACAGCCTTTACCAAAGGTGTCGTAGACTTTGAAGATGCTTGAACTCAGGACAAAAGGGAGAAATGTGCTAAGGGGAAGGCACGCTTGGCAAACTCTCACCGTGATCAACTTCTGCCCGGAAACTTGTGTCCCCACTGTGGAAAAACGTGTGGATCCAGAATTGGCCTCCACAGTCACTTACGGACTCCCTGTTAAGATGGCGTTCATGGAAGACAATCTCACTAGGCTACGAGAGATCGCCAAAGAAGAAGAAGAGGTTGTGTTGGAGCTCAGCATGGCCTGGATAATATGTCCCAGGACACATTGAGCACATTCTAGGCCAGAAATGGGGACCCTGTCTCCTTCCTATGGTCCTGAACTCCAACACCCAGCAGATGCCAGCCAACAGGACCATTGCTGAGGGATGATGGGAAATGGAGTCCAGCAATACCTGGAGGACTAAAGGCTTCTCATCCTTGTCATAGGGGATATCAGTGATGCAAGAAGGTTCTCTTTTGCCCCTGAACAAGAACCTCTCCCAGCCCTACCTGGAGATGCCAGAGGTTGAACAAGGGACCTTCTGCATGCAAGGTCCCCTGCCTGAATCCCTGGAGGGCGGCTGTCAATCAGCATGGATGATTCTGAGCTAGAAGGACCCAATGGCCCAACTGCCAATGAAGATGGCTTCCTATGTGTTGCATCTCAGCACCAACGGGGTTCAAATTCCTAACTGGGCTTAGGAAACAAATATGCTATTTTTACCTGGCACGTATTTTAAAGGCAGAGTTTGGGGAACCTGTGACAGCTCAGTCAGTAGAGCATGAGACTCTTAATCTCAGGGTTCTGGGTTCGAGTCCCACGTTGGGCAAAAGATTCCTGCATTGCAGGGGGTTGGAGTAGATGACCCTCGTGGTCCCTCCCAACTCTACAATTCTATGATTCCAGATGTTGCTGGACTCTAACTCCCATCATCCCTCACTGTCAGCCAATGCTTACTGGGGCTGATGGACCCCAACCCTCATACAGGAGGTTTCTTATCTCTGTTTTAAAGCTTTGGTTGGTGGGGCCCAGTTCTGAACTGAATGGAGAGTATGGTGTCCATGTGGTTATGTTTCTATCTTCTCTTCTTCTCTTCTTCTTCTTTGCTTCTTTCTTCTTCTTCTTCTTCTTCTTCTTCTTCTTCTTCTTCTTTCTTCTTCCTTCTCCTTCTTCTTCTTCTTCTTCTTCTTCTTTCTTCTTCGTCTTCGTTCTATTCTTCTTCTTCTTTCTCTTCTTCTCGTCTTCTTCTTCTTCTTTTCTTCTTCTTCTTCTTTCTCTTCTTCTTCGTCTTTCTTCTCTTCTTCTTCTTCTTCTCTTCTTCTTCTTCTTCTCCTTCTCTCCTTCTTCTTCTTCTTCCATGCTGATTTGGATGTCTGGCACGGCGTTCTCTGGGTTGTTTATTATAATCATCGGCCTGCGAAGATGAGTCGTGCACAGGAAGCTGCGCTGCAGAAGGAGGAGGGGGTTTGCAAAAGTAGAAAAGGGATCGAAAACAGCAACATCTGACGGATGACGCTTCCATGGGAATTTGTCCCTTGAAACTGTTTAGTACACACATGTGGCTGTTGGGCAAGGGTGGTTCTGTGGGAACGAAACAACACAGCAAGCCACAAAGGAAAGAAACCAACACCAAAGGGGAAAAAATGCAGAGTGGTAAACACGACCCAGAATCTGGGTATTTTTTTATGTTGCCGTCGCCGACTTGTTCCTTGACTGCTCCAAACACAAAGCTGATTTCTCTTCACTCTGGGGGATTGTGGGACCAAAGACCAGGCCAACATTATTGGGTATGGTTTTCATTTTCCTCCCCGGGACAAAACAGGAGCCGTTTTGCTGCCAAGTAAGTTCTGCTCAAAGTAGACCCATGGAAATTAATTGGCCTGAGTTCCGTCATAGTGGCAACATGCGCCTGACCTGGGTCGAAGAGGCCAGAACCTGAAGCGAAAGGGACAGGATGCGTTTGGGACTTGAAAAGAGTTGCACCCTCTAAGACAGGGGTCAGCAAACTTTTTCAGCAGGGGGCCGGTCCACTGTCCCTCAACCTTGTGGGGGGGGGGGCGGAACTATTTTTTGAAAGAAAAAAAAATATGAACAAATTCCTATGCCTCACAAATAACCCAGAGATGCATTTTAAATAAAAGGACACATTCTATCATGTAAAAGCATGCTGATTCCCTAGACGGTCCGCGGGCCAGATTTAGAAGGTGTTTGGGCCAGATCTGGCCCCCAGGCCTCAGTTTGCCTACCCATGCTCTAAGAGCACGTAACGTGGCTCTCAAGAGCTGGAGGAGTGTTGTAAGCGGTTAGCAGACATATAGCAAGAGCCAGTGCTGCTGCATGTGGGCGATAAAAGGGAGGGAAGTGCCCAGGTGGGTCTTCCAGGAAGTCTTTTGGCTTTTCATACACTTGACCTATGCGTGAAATCCATTCTCCCAAGGGCCAGATTTAGGTTTGATGAGGCCCTAAGCTACTGAAGGTAATGGGGCCCCTTTATATGTCCAGCTGTCCTTTGTCAACAACAAATCAAATCAAATCAAATCCAAACCTTTATTCACGGTAGCCAACAGGCCATTGCGACTAAAAATACAGATAAAACAGATAAAAATACTGAGAAAGACCAGTCAAGTACACAAATATATAAATATACTGATAAATCATATGAAACCCCCAGCTAAAAGGCCGTTCAATGGTGGCCTCGTTCGAGTTATCTTTCAATAGTGGCCCTTAGTCTCATTGCCCTCTCAATGAATCTGGCGACCTTCTCTGTTGTCTGGATGTTCTGGTCCGCTAACAAGTAAAACATTGCGGCCGCTGATGAGCGACCTGGAACGGAAAGTAGGAGGGGAGTAATAATCCTCGCTCCTCAGGTCTTTGTACAGGGGGCAGGTCGAAGAACATGTGACGCTGTCTCCAAGTTTCCATCTCCACACGTGCAGAGTCGTTTCTCCCTGGGGAGTTTTGTCAACACAAATTGTCGGTGTTTTTTGTGTTGAATCTATGCTAGATGGTATAGATATAGAAGGAGCAAACCAGTGATATTTTAGGGAGCAGGCTAGCAGACGGGGCCCATGACTTACACCATAGGAGCCTACACAACACAAAACACTGTAGGTTTATTTTATTTGTTTTTTATTTTCTATTTTAGAAATGTACATCCGTTTTTTCCTTTAATTTTAATTTCAAGAGAGTGGGGCCCTGAGCTATAGCTTGTTTAGCTTATACGTAAATCCAGCACTGCATTCTCTGGATAAGGAGCAAAACATAATTGTTTTACTATTTCAGTGTCATAAATAATTTATACTTAACGGGGAAATGTAATAGAAAACAGGACAGAAGGAAAACCCTGCAGGATCCAGCCAATGGCCCATCTAGTCCAGCATCCTGTTCTCACGGTGGCCAGCCAGATGACTGGGGAAAACTCACAAACAGGATTCAAGCACAAGAGCCCTCTCCCCTCCTGTGGTTTCTTTTTCTTTTTTAAATAGTTTTTTATTGGGTTTTACAATTTTATATTCATCACCATTATCGCAAAGAAAGAAAAGAATATAAATCCTTTTAAAAAAATCCCATGACTTCCCTCATCTGATTCTTTCAATATTTGCTTCTCCTGCTTATTTATTCTACCTTAATAATGTAGTCTTTAAATTAAATATTGTTATATTCTTATCATTTTTGTACCGTAATTCTTTTCAAGTTACACCTTACATTTTGTTATTTCCAGTGATCACATTGTAGCTTCTGTGTTTGTTTTCTTGATTGTAAGTGTTTACTCGAACCCTGCTAGTGAGTCCACTTCTTTACAATCTTTCCTTAAGTACAGCCTAAACGGTTTCCAATCTTTTTTTTAATCTCTATTGTCCTTATCTCTGAGTTTGTCCCAGCCTCCATTTTGCCTTGGGAGGGCATATGTCTTGTGGAACTGTTTGGATGTATCATTTGATGTTTCTGTTCTGTTTTGACAAAAGTTCTGCAAAGTAAAGTCTTGAACAATATCTAATGGGTCTGGACTATGCTTCATTACAAAAAAAGAGTCCGTTTTTATGCTTCCTGTCAGTTCGAACTGTGCAATATTAATATCTGCAGCACCCCCTTGCCATTTGGATTGTGTTTCCTTTGCACTGAAATGAATGAGGTTGGATAACGTAATGAGAAGACAACTTACGTAATTTCACCACGGTGGACAGTGAGGTGAACACAGTAGCCTTTGAAGGAAGGCAAACTGCAGCAGAATTGAAACGGCACGGCATGCGATAAATACGCAGCGGAACCAGACACAATGCCTTCTTTCATCCTCAAATAAAGCCATCATCCAGGCTGTACCACATCAGATTGCAGGTGGAACATGAATCAGGGATTTCTCCTCCGTGCAACAACAGCAACGAAAGTCTTCCACGAATGCTGGTTCTGGATAATGGTGGCCCATAAATTTCTCAGTAGATCCTCTGCTTTCTTCAATGTGCTTTGCGGTTGTTGTTTTTTGAAAGCCGTTATGATGCTCAAATCGCTTTCAGCTTTGCAGTCTTAGCCACCTTCAGTGGTGGTGTGTGTGGGCACTGAGTTTTCTTTCCTGGAGAGCCACCGAAGGAAGTTCAGCTCTACATATTTGCTCCATGAGATCAGAGTCATCTGGGGGGCTGGGGGGGGGGGGGGCGGCGGCAGGGGAGGAATGAACGCTTGGCATCGTGGCAGCAGAGAGAATCCGCTTTCTGGCCCTGGCCCTTATGGGCGCACATAAACGAATGTACAGGAAATCCAGCCTGTTGGCAAGATTTATGGAGGCGCTGAGTGCTAGGAATGCAAACGCCGGCCCTCCAATCGGGCTCTTGGAACCAACTGTGCAGGTACAGACATAAATGCTTGGGGTGTGCATATATAAAACACCCCCTGCCCCCCAGACCAAATATTTCAACTGCAGTGCCTCTACATAAGATACTTATTCTCTCCCCTGCCCCTACCCCCCCAAATCATAAACAAAGGAAAGGATTCAAAGTGCCTTCTCCATGTGCAACACACATGTCAGATCATGTGTTGCTCTTTGCAATAAAGAGTCCTTCATCTGCCTCCCTGGAGTCTCTTTCACACTCACTTTTCAAAAAAATCCTCTTTATTTGTTTCCTTTTGTCTACCCTTCCTCTGCCCTCACATCACATCACTTAGCTAAAATGAAGTTTTATATTGATTCCAGTCCTGCCAGAATCCAGGACTTCTACGGCCCATGCCTCCCTTCTCTATCTTCTCTGCGAGTGTGTGTGTGTTATTTAAACCAACAGGTGTTGTTCCTGCATAATTTTAGCTTCACGTGAAACAAGGGAGAGGAATGGCTGGGCTTGTCCAAAAGCTGATGGTCCCTGCAGCACGTTGATGATGTCATCAGGGCGCACCAACGCAAATGTGTTTTGGGGCGGCATGCAGCGTACTTAGCACCTTCCCTATGATTTCATGTGACCTAGTTAGGGATGGAAGGGGGCGGATTCGATTCAGTTCATATTTAAAAGCGAGCCCACCACAGCCTCACTTTCCAGAACGATATGCGAATCAAACCACAGACACCATTCAAAATGTACACATGTATGGATTTTCAAGTGCAGTTTTCTAGCAAAGCAACGTGCTAAAAAATAAATAAACGCACATACAGTCGTACCTTGGTTCTCAAATGCCTTGGTACTCGTACGTTTCGGCTCCTGAAAACCCGGAAGTAAGTGTTCTGGTTTTTGAATGTTTTTCGGAAGCCAAACATCCGACGCAGCTTCCAGTTGAGTGCAGTAAGCTCCTGCACTCCTCGAGAGCCAGTGTGGTGTCGTGGTTAAGAGTGGTGGACTCGTAATCTGGGGAACCGGGTTCGCGTCTCCGCTCCTCCACATGCAGCTGCTGGGTGACCTTGGGCTAGTCACACTTCTCTGAAGTCTCTCAGCCCCACTCACCCCACAGAGTGTTTGTTGTGGGGGGAGGAAGGGAAAGGAGAATGTTAGCCGCTTTGAGACTCCTTCGGGTAGTGAAAAGCGGGGTATCAAATCCAAACACTTCTTCTCTTCTGCAGCCAGTTGGAAGCCACGTCTTGGTTTTTGAACGTTTCAGAAGTCAATCGGACTTCCGGAACGGATTGCATTCAAGAACCAAGGTACGACTGTACCAGGATGTAGTGTGTGGGGGAAATGAAAATATATTAAAGAAAATAACAGAATTGAAATATATTAGGGAACGCTGTTTTGCAAAGATGCATATATTATTCGTTGCAAAAAATGTGTCTATCAGGATACATTTGCACTAAACCGTTGAATTTTCATGAGAACTTTTAAAAATGCAGTGGTACCTTGGGTTACAGACGGTTCACGTTACAGACACCTCAGGTTACAGACTCCGCTAACACAGAAATAGTACCTCGGGTTAAGAACTTTGCTTCAGGATGGGAACAGAAATCGCGTGGCAGCAGCGCGGTGGCAGTGGGAGGCCCCATTAGCTAAAGTGGTACCTCAGGTTAAGAACAGTTTCAGGTTAAGAACGGACCTCCAGAACGAATTACGTTCTTAACCCGAAGTACCACTGTAATAAACAGGTTATGATGATCTGCCCTGCATTGAGGCTCTGTAGACTAATGGAAGTGAGAGCTGGACCATAAAGAAGACTGATCGCCGAAGAATTGATGCTTTTGAATTATGGTGCTGGAGGAGACTCTTGAGAGTCCCATGGACTGCAAGAAGGTCAAACCTATCCATTCTCAAGGAAATCGGCCCTGAGTGCTCACTAGAAGGACAGATCCTGAAGTTGAGGCTCCAGTACTTTGGCCACCTCATGAGAAGAGAAGACTCCCTGGAAAAGAACCTGATGTTGGGAAAGATGGAGGGCACAAGGAGAAGGGGACGACAGAGGATGAGATGGTTGGACAGTGTTCTTGAAGCTACTAACATGAGTTTGGCCAAACTGCGGGAGGCAGTGAAGGATAGGCGTGCCTGGCGTGCTCTGGTCCATGGGGTCACAAAGAGTCGGACACGACTGAATGACTGAACAACAACAACAAAGACTAATACCAATACCTAGAATTGGACCCCGTAGCTCACAGGCAACCTGTGTTACGTTCTTGTGTAACGTTCTCCCATTTTGTTTGCCCTTCCCACAGCTGGGCAACTGCATTTCGAACCTGCGGCAGTTTACGATTTCAAGGGCAGCCTTATGCGGAACTCATTGCAGCAATCCAACCATGAGGTTGCTATACCTTATAGCTTGTCCCCAGGAATGGCCATAGCTGGTGAACCTGCCCTAGCTGGAATTGCTGCGTCCCTCTTCACGAATGTTTTTATTGCGCTCTTGCCTGAGGTTAAATTGACATCCTGCTGATGTTGCAAGATACGCGTCCCCCGCCTTAAGTGCTTTGGAAGAACTTCTGGCCCACCTCTCCTTCTCCTTCAGGATATTGAGGTTTATTATTACCTCGACTCTACAAAAACAATTCAAGGAAAGCTCGAGGCAATGACCTGAAGCTCCCTGGAAAGGATCCAATATTCCCTCGAATAGAAACCACATGTCAAATATTTGCACCGGAGGGAACACTCTCTGATGTAATGAGAACCTAGATTGATCGTTCCTTATCTCCTGGCCAAGAAAGCCTCATCAGCTCTGCGATTCGGAGAGGGAGGGAGGGAGGGAGGTAAGGGCAGAGAACGTTGATATATCGATGGTCAAGGCAGGCAGGGAGGGGAGAAGACATTCCTTTCCTCCTACAGAAAAAGCCTCCTTAATTAACTTTTTAAAAGTCAATTTTCAGCAGGATTAAAGTGCCTCTGCCTTTGTGGTACGGGGGGAGTGTTTGTTAACCGGCGAGGCAGCCCGGCAAGCATGATGTCACTCGCTACCCTTTAATGGATCCACGGGGCCTTGTTGGTTTCACCTTGGCCCCATAACAGAAACGAGGAAATGGGGAAGGCGGCCTTTATAGCGACTCGGGGGAGAAAGGAAGGGTGAAAAAGAGTTTTCTTGCAATTTCCTTTTTTCGCCGAGAGGAAAAGCGGGATTCCCCACCCTCCTGCCCTTTCCCTTATAATCCCTTCGAGGGCGAGCAGTAGGGGAAAAAGGTTCACGAGATGGGGCACGATCGACGCGAGAAGGAAAGGGTAGAATTTTGTCCAGACTTTCCATTAGGTTGCATCCAAATCATTGCTATTTTTGAGTGGGATTCAATTGCATGCTGGCAAATACAGGTTGTGCAGTTATGGTTGGTTGGAAGGTACGGTTGCCACTTTTGTCCCGGCAAAATACAGAGCAGGGCAGGGCAGCTGTGGGACAATTCCCCCCCCCCAAATCTGGTGCTGAAGTGACTTCAAAGCAATCCATTACAACCTATGGCAGCCTAACAGGATTGTCCCTTGGGAATTTGTCACACACACACACACACACACACACGAAAATTTGTAAATCTGTCTGTGCTTGGCAACCCAGAGTTTAAATAGCTTTCACACACCCTTTCAAACACATGCATTTGGAGAAGATCCTGAACCTGGAAGAAGGAGAGAGAGAGAGAGAGAGAGAGAGAGAAGAGAGAGAGAGAGAGATGCATCACAATCTGAAATACAGGACAAAACTATCAATACAGGACGTTGCATTTTATATGGGACAATCCTGTATTATACAGAATAGGTGGCACCCCTGTTGGGAGGTCTCAGGGCCGGCACGTCCATTTAGGCGAACTAGGCAATTGCCTAGGGCGCCAAAATGGAGGGGGCGCTGGCCAGGCTTGGGCAGGGGGGCGGTACGGGCTAGCTGCAGCTTCTCCGCTGTAGCGGAGAGGTGCTGCTTGCCCCCTACACCACCCCCCGGCTCACGCTAAAGCAGGCTTTGGCGGGGGGCGGCGCGGACGGGCGAGCAGCAGCTTCTCCACTACAGCAGAGAAACTGCTGCTTGCCTCTCCACCACCCCCACCTCCTGCTAAAGCAGGCTTTGGCGGGGGTGCGGGGGTGCCAGAAGGTGGTTCGCCTAGGGCGTAAGAAGCCCTAGCGCCGGTCCTGGGAGGTCTTGCACAACAAGCCTGCTTCCCCCTAGATACTGGACTTTTTGCCAGAAGGAAAGTGATGGGGGAAATCCACTAGGAAGTGTGGGTGGTGACACTTGCTTGATGATGATAATGATGATAATAATGATAATAATGATAATTTACTAGTTATACCCTGCCCATCTGGTTGGGTTTCCCCAGCCACTTTGGGTGGCTTCCAGTAAAATACAATAATTTGTCAAACACTAAAAGCTTCCCTAAACAGGGCTGCATCATCATCTAAGCTCTCTGGGGATGGGGCCACGTCTCAGTGGTAGAGCATCTGTTTTGCATGCGGAAGGTCCCGAGTTCAATCCCTGGCACCTCCAGGTAGGGCTGCGAGTGTCCCTCATCTGAAACACAGGAGAGACACCTCGAGTCACTGTAGACAATGCTGAGTCAACGTTTGACTCAGCACAAGGCAGCTTTCTATGCCCCTCTCTTTGCAGACAGAGAATGCTGTCCGACCTCCCTGAGCACAAATCAGGATGAATGCTCAATAAACAGGTCATCTGGAAGCACTCTTAATGTTAGGAAGCTTTTTTCAGTATCATCTCACCCCCCCCCCCATGTGGACGAGATTATACCAGTGTGGTGTAGTTTATGCCAGTGTGGTGTAGTGGTTAAAAGCGGTGGACTCGTAATCTGGTGAACCGGGTTCGCGTCCCCGCTCCTCCACATGCAGTTGCTGGGTGACCTTGGGCTAGTCACACTTCTCTGAAGTCTCTCAGCCCCACTCACCTCACAGAGTGTTTGTTGTGGGGGAGGAAGGGAAAGGAGAATGTGAGCCGCTTTGAGACTCCTTCGGGTAGTGATAAAGCGGGGTATCAAATCCAAACTCTTCTTCTACTCTTCTTCTTCTGGAAAGAGTAATAAGGGGGCATTTAAACAAACATTGTTGCACCCTCAAAAGCAAACTCTACAGCTCTCAGCCCCTAGGATCTGGTGCATGGTGCCCCTGACCCTAGTGTTGGATACAGACAGGGATTTAGAAATTGCTGCCGAAAATCTTGTCCTGTCCTGAGTGGTATTTGGAGTAAACCCCCCCCCCAGCAAACTCCCTTAAAACGCTCATTCTGTTAACATGCCTCCTCCCCGCATTCTGTGTCCATTTTTACGGCTTTCCTTTCAAGTCTCCCATCAAATGGTTTTGAGCACCGCACAGGTTAAGAGGCCTGGCATAAAAAAGGACAGTAAAACGGGAAGCGTTTGCAAAGATCCGTTCTGTGCAAATACCTGGGGGAAACCATCTGGGTGGAAACTGCACAGATCAGAGCTGGTTAAGTCAAACTGAACAGCTGCGAGAAATTGAAGCACAATGAGCCGGAATAATTTACTGTCCTTCGTTTGCACAAACAATGCAGAAGAAGAAGCCCGAATCTTCAGTCTCCTCTTTAAAATGCAACAGATCTTTGTGCCAAGATCCCCCCCCTCCTTGCAAATAATGGAATTGTTCCCAGATGGTGGATATATGTCTGCTTGCCCTTTGCTGTGTTCATAAACAAAGGGTGTGTGTGTGTGTGTGTGTGTGTGTGTGTGACAAGAACAAAGAGAATGTCTTCTCCGTTCCAACTGTTCTTGAAAAACTCTGTTGGATCCATTGTGTCCAGCATCCTGTTTTGGACAATGCCTAGTCAAATCCTTCCCCAAAAACCCACAAACAAGAGGTGATGACAATAGTCTAACCCCCTTCGCATTGCATGTCTCCAGCACAAGGGTGGGGAACCTCTGGTCCCCAGGCCTAATCTGGCCTCCATATTTGGCCCACAAAAGCCAAGTCACAGCCATCTGCTGTCTTGGACTGGCTGGCTGCAAAGAAGTGGTGGGGGGAACCAGTTGGGGAACCCCCAAGAGAAGAAGGGTCATAGCCCAGGGATTGGTAGTGGGACAATGATGAGTGGTCAGAGGGAGAAGAGGGAGAAGACTGAGAGGAGGAGGTGTCAGAAGCTGAAGAGATAACAGGGTTTAGTGAGCCGGAAGAGTCTGTGAAAGACAGCAGTCCAGAAGAGGAGGCTGCAGAGGAGGGCAGCAAAGAGGCAGCGATGAGTCAGGCTGCAGAAGAAGCTCCTCCTGCTGAGACCTGCTCCCCTCCCCTCTGGTCTCACAGAATCTGAAGAGGTATGAAGAGGGTGGAGCAAAGAGAGACAAGGTGACAAAGTCTCAGGTTGCTTGGGAAGGGCCCAGGAGATAAGGGGACTTAGGGAATGGTGAGAAGGTGGGGACCTTCAGTCCTCACAACTGCCTCATTGGGGCAAGGTCTACTGGGAAGAATGAATGAATAAATGAATGAATGAATAGTCAGAGACCAGAAAAGTCTACTGGGAAGAGTTCTTGTGCTCATTAAGCTTGGACTCATTAGTGTTTTGTTTCCTTGAATAAAGAGTTAAATTCACTGACACTGTGTGAGGTATTGCTGACCAGCTCCTGGCACCCGTTCTGACACCTGCCCAGTGGGGCAGATAAAGGCAGGACTAGAATGAAAGATGCTTTGCAGGCACCAAAAATCTGGTGGTTGCTTTTGCCTGCAAAGCTCCTTGAGCATTAGCACTTCTTGTAATAGTTTACAAGGCCCTTAATAACTTGGGTCCAGCATACCTCAGGGGTTGTCCTTACCCAATCACAGGGGTCTTGCAGGGAGTCGTTGGTGACTCATAACCACTGATCATCTTGATCTCCATGAATTTGTCTTTTAAAGCCATCCAGGTTGGCTGCCGTCAATTCAATATCTTAATCACCTGATCTAAGGTTAAACACTCACATCAGAGTTAGCAGAAAACACCAGTAGTTAATTAATCAACTACGATTCAGGTTGCCTGTCCTGAATCATCCAACGTTCAGCTTCATTTGGATGACCATGAGTCATAGCTGTCAAGTTTTACCTTTTCTCATGAGGAAGCCTATTTGGCATTATGGAATTCCCCTTAAAATAAGGGAGAACTTGACAGCTATGCCATGAGTTCCAGTGTTATGAGAGATGGAAACAAAACATTTCCACATTCCTCCTGCCACGAATAATTTTATGAACATCTCTGATGTCACCTTTTATTCGCCTTTTCTCTAAACTAAAATTAAAAAAAAAAACCAAGCTTGAAGTCTTTCCCCGTAGGGGAATTGCTCCATCCCCTTGATTGTTCCCCTCAAGAAATGTGACTCTTGGGCTTACCCCTGCCTTAGGGACACCTGCGATAACCTGGTGCAAGCCTGATTATTATTGGACAGGGTCTGGACCTGGCCTGTCTGTCAGTCTAGATACAATATTCTCTGCAAAGCAGCACGCAGCTCAATGCCCAGGACTGCGCTAACGTAATTGCTGTTGATGTCAGTGGGTGGGTTTGTGTTAGAAACAGATCGCCCCCTCCCTGGCATCCAATCTGATTCAAATAGGACTCACATCTATGGAATGAGAGAAGCATATGGGACTCCCTATAATTTTCAACATGTATAGCCCCTCTTCCTGCCCCCCCATTCAAACTTTTTTAAAAAAATAATTTTTATTAAACAAGTTTAACAAAACAAATTATCGATCAATTTAATCAATTACATCCCCCCCCCCCTTTTAAGAATTAAATTGACTCCAAAGCTCACCTCTTGCTCTGGCTTGCATTTTTTTTAAAGCTATCTCTCAAATATTCACCTTTTTTCTTTTCTTTCTTTTTTTTATAAAAAGGTAATATTTCATCTTGTAAAAAAAAAAAAAACCAACCCAAAAAACCCACCCCAATCTTGTCAGGGGGTTGCATATAAGTTACAGTTGCTAATACTAACCAGATCTCCCTCTAATAATGATTTTTTAAAAAAATAATTGCATCTATTCCATCTCTGTAAGGTCAGTCGGATCAAATCCGCACACTGCCATAAAGAGTTTTTTTTTTTTTAAGCTATAATGGATCTACCTGGTAAAAAATTAACTACACTCAATTAAGCTTATAAAGGACTCCGGGGTGTGGGTAAGTGATGTGATAATTGTACACACAGGAATCCTCTTCCACAGGAAGGAGGGGGGGGAATGCAGAGAGAGCCTGAGTCATCTGAGCTGAGCAGTTATTGCATTATGATAAAAGGACACCATATATTTCCTAACATTAAAACAAATCAATTTCTTAAATTTATGGGGCAGCTTATTAGCAGGGTTGTAAGTAGCCAGAGTGCAACTCAACAGCTGCAAACTGAGAGCCGGGTCAGATCTTTTCTGCTTCGCCTGACGTTTTGCAGAGTTCTGGTTCCCCTGGTAACAGTGAGCCACCTTAGAATCGCAGAATTGCGGACTAAGAAGGCAACCCAGGGGTCATCTAGTCCAACCCCTTGCAATGCAGGAATCTCAGTTGAAGCATCCATGAAGGACGGCCATCCAACCACTTGATGGGTTTTTGGTGGAGGGCAAGAGGAGACATGGGGGCAGGGTCCAAGATGCTCAGATCACTGCTACCAGACCCTCCCAATTTGTGATGTAATTCTGATGTATGGAGGGGTGGTCTTGAGCTGGAGGGGGGCAATTTCAAAAGTCTATATAGGAGCTTGCGCGCCTTTGTTCATGGTCTTTGGCTTGCAAGACACCCTGCTGCAGCAGTTTCTAATAAAGGGCTATCACTTTGCTTTGGGAGATTCTGTATCGTCTCTATTTGTTCTTAGGTGCTCTTAAAGGAGGGGAGCCCTGCTGAGGCTCTCCCTCGGGTTCGTGGACTCCCTTCTGGGGCCGAACCTAATCTTTATTACAATAGTAATGCACAATAAATAGTCTTAGCTACCGAAGGCTCTGTCGTTACTCATGAGCAACACTTGGGAAGATGCTGACATCACCCAAGTCGTTAATAATCCTTGGGGGGGACCTTCAATGCGCGAATGGGGCACTCCGATGAAGAACTATACAATAAATATCAAATACACCCTCCTGAGGAAGAGCTGGACTTGACTTAGAGCACACTCGCTAGACATTCTAAAGATATGAAAGTAAACTTTGCAGGGTTATGTCTGGCAATGACTACTAACAAATTAAATTTACGTAGCGTAAATGGAACATTTATCTCAGATCACCCGGGAGAATACACTCACCTATCTGGAAACAGAGCTTCAGCATTAGAACATTTTGCCATCTCTAAACCATCATTGGCAAGGGTGAAGGCCTTTAGGGTCCTCCTTTATATTAACAGTGACTACCTACCTATTTATATCCCGTTCCGAACTTAAAAATGGAAAGCGTAATGCTGTTGGTCAACAAAAGAGGTTTAAAGACTGTCTCAAGGCAAAAATTTTAAAAAATGTAGTATAAACGCCAACAATTCGTTTTCCAAGGTGCTCCTCCCAGTTCTACCAAATGGTGTCTTTCCTCCAGAGAGTTGAGATGAAGCCCAATGGCCTGCAGGAGCCATATGATTCAAGCTGACCTTCTCATGACACCCCAGCTTGGCTGGGACCACACATCTCACTTGCAAAAGGCAGCACATCGGTGCCAGGAGCAATCACGGAAGATGCTTGCGAGCGGATTTTAAAAAATATATATATCAGAACTGCAGGCTGCTGACAGTTTTGATTCTACATTTCATCATTAGGCCATCACAGGTCTGCAGATATTTTTTAGCCCTGCAGATTGGAAAGCTGAGAGATGCAATTTCGGGGCACGTTGACCCCATCCATTTAAACCAGGCTAGCTTCACTTGAAGCGACTGGCATGAGTTTGGCCAAGCTGCCAATTGGTTTTTTTATTATTCTCCATGTTTTCCCGTAGTTGTCTTCAAACAAATTGATGTTTTTCATGGTTATCTCAATTCCGAGATACCTAGCTTTTTGCACAATGCCCAGTTTAGTTTCTCTTTAAAAATTTTCCCTGTCAATCTGGTTCATATTTTTGGTCATTAACTTGGTTTTTTCTCTATTTAATTTGAATCCCGCCACCATCCCGAATTCCTCCATACAGTTTAACATCTTCTTTACACTTTCCATTGGTTCTTCCACCATCAGTAACATGTCATCCGCAAACGCCCTTATTTTATGTTCTATCTTTCCTACCTTAATTCCCTTTATTTCTTTATCCATATTAATAACTCTGATTAAAACATCTATAACCATTAGGAATAACAAAGGGGATAGAGGGCATCCTTGTCTGGTACCCTTTTCAATTTCAAAGAATTCAGTAAGTTCACCGTTTATTATATTTAGCTTTTGATTCTTATATATTGCATGAATACCTGTCGTCATTCTTCTGCCTAGTTCCATGTTTTCCAATATCTTTCCCATAAATCCCCAAGACACTCTATCGAATGCCTTTTCTGCCTTTTCTGCATCCACCAGAACAAATGCAGAGGACACACAAATAAAGATTTAATTAAAGATTGGGAAGGATTAAAAGAATACATGGAGAAATACTGTCCTAATTACGAAATCTTAACAGACTGAGTAGAGAGACCTGCACGGGAAAAGGAGGATTAAAAGATAGGTTACAAATAGATAGAAGATTATTATTATTATTATTATTTGGGAAAGAACGCAACTGAATACGATAAGAGAAACTGGAATTATAGACAGAGGATCACTCATGGGGGAGGGGAAGCAGGGGAGGAAGGGGAGGGGGAGGAGGGGGGAATTTTGGATGGACAAATGCAATATTTTGCTTGATATTCTGTTATGGTTTTGTTTTGATTTGCTTTGAGCTTTTGAATTTGAATTTTGAAACAGAGATATATGTATATATATTATTTGACAATAAAGTGCAAAAAAGAGACATGCTTGCTTTGTGCTAAATTCAAAGCTGTGACTAATGGAGAAGTAATATCTTCTGGGGTGCTAATGCTAAGAGCCTTTCCATCCTATGCTTGGCTTGTATATATGTGTAAATAAAACCATATATCCTAAAAAAGAAAAGAAAAGAAAAAAGAGTTTGGCCAAGCTGCGGGAGGCAGTGGAGAATAGGGGTGCCTGGCGTGCTCTGGTCCATGGGGTCACGAAGAGCGACGGACTGAACGACTGAACAACAGCAACAGCTTCACCTAGCTCTGAATCAAATCTGAGAGAGCTTGGGTTGCAGCAAAAAGTACTCTGGATTGAACTCAGAATCTCATTTCTGAGTCAGGAACCTAACCCCTAACACCCCAACACCACCATTTCAGAAATAGGCCGCGGAAAACGAAGGTATGCTCACATGCCCCTGTTTTAATATGCCCAGGTTGGTGGCTCTTTACTGCCTCCTGCTGGAGAAAATTCCATATTTTATCTATGTGCTTCCTTTTAATGGCATCTGCGTTGGAAGCCACCACTGCTTCCCGTGGGAAGGAGTTCCATGGTGCACCGGAGCAAGATGGTTTGAGCACCTTACACCGATCCTGGTCCGACAGCACTGGCTACCACTAGTTTCCGGGCCCAATTCAAAGTGCTGTTTTTGACCTATAAAGCCTTAAACGCTCAGGACCGCAATACCTCAAGGACCGCCTCTTTCCATATGAACCTACCTGGTCTTCTGAGCCCCTCCTTCGTGTGACTCCTCCTTGAGAGGTCCGGAGGGCAGCAACACAAGGACGGGGCCTTCTCTGCAGTGGCTCCCCGTCTGTGGAATGCTCTCCCCAGGGAAGTTTGCCTGGTGCCTTCATTACACACCTTTAGGATCCAGGCAAAAACATTCCTTTTTAACCAGGTCTTTGGTTGACCTTATTGACATCCAACACCCTTTTAGAATGTGTGGTTTTTTTGTGGAGGGGTTAGTGTTTACTGGGTTTGATTGTATATGTTGTGGTCTTGTTGTGAACTGCCCTGAGACCTCTTGGTATAGGGCTGTGTATAAGTTGAATAAACAACAACAACAACAACAACACACTGCATGAATAAGTACTTTCTTTTGCAATGGCGTGTGGTGAAATTTTTCATAGGAGCACAGTTAGGGTCAGATGTGCCAGTTTGCGAGGGTGATTGGTGGGGGAAGGGGTGTCTCAACGTCACACGTGTGAGCATTCAGAGCTTTGGGAAGGTGGCTCCTGTTGTAACGTAGGAATTGTGATTCAGCAAGCGATTTCAGCTCTGACAGAGCAGGCAGGAGGCAGCTTCTTCAGACAAACAAGACTGGGGGACTGAGGAGAAGGAAGCTACATTTATAGGGACAGAAGACTGGCTAGAAAGGATACATTTTGGAGGGAACAATCTCAAGCAATCACAAAGCTGCCTTTTGGTGGGAACCAATAAGACTGAGGATCCAAATGCAGCAACTTGAATGAACCAATAGTAAGTGTTCCTTCTGGAACAGGAAGGCGGTTACTTTCCCCTAATGTGAATACAGACAATAGTAATCAGATATGATAACCCTTGAATCAATACACAACAGCTCCAGGCTTTGATACTTTAATGCTTTTGAATTATGGTGCTGGAGGAGACTCTTGAGAGTCCCATGGACCACAAGAAGATCAAACCGATCCATTCTGAAGGAAATCAGCCCTGAGTGCTCACTGGAAGGACAGATCCTGAAGCTGAGGCTCCAATACTTTGGCCACCTCATGGGAAGAGAAGACTCCCTAGAAAAGACCCTGATGTTGGGAAAGATGGAGGGCACAAGGAGAAGGGGACGACAGAGGACGAGATGGTTGGTACCAACATGAGTCTGGCCAAACTGCGGGAGGCAATGGAAGACAGGAGTGCCTGGCGTGCTCTGGTCCATGGGGTCACAAAGAGTCGGACACGACTAAACGACTAAACAACAACTCTAATTTACCAGGGGCATTTAGAAGACTTGCCTAGTGTCCCTCGTCCACTGACTTCATGACAATGGAGCAAACCTTTGAGGAATGAGGAATGGTTGGTGTGTGTGTGTGCGCGGGTCATTGGTTTGAAAATTGCAGGGCTGTTCCAAGATCACTTGCTTGCTTGTTTACATATCAGCATTTCCAAAGGACTGGATATTTAAAATCTCTAAGTGGTTTACAAGGACACAAGGAGTAAAATAGAGATGAAAACAGGACTCTGGTTGTAGTAACCTCTGGGGCTTCCATCTTCCCCTCCCAGGCTAGATAGTATTCCATGCTATGAGCTAACACCACCATCAGTATAACCTCTCTGGTTTCAAGAGTCTTAGCGGGAGAATAAACTTCATCCTCTCCCCCACCGTAAGAGTAACCAGAGTAGGACTCCTAATACATCACGGCACCCTGATGTCTTGACCCCTCAACTCTCTTCCACGCTGAATGGATTTGTCCTCGTGGCAGAAAAATTCGCTACGTTCCGAAATCCCGGAGCAGCCAAAGGCAGGTCATTTTTTCCTGCACATGTTCACTTTCAATTGAGCCCAGCTAACAATGGATTAGTAAATTAAGTTGTACAAGAGCAGGATCTTACCCCACCTACTCCTCCCCCAAATGCCCCAGGGTCGGTCGCTTTCAAATTCCACCATCTACATAGTTTCAAACACAGAAGAAAGTCCAGCTTAGGGATTCAAAGACTTTGCAGTTCCCTTATTACCTTCCAAAACGTATTGGCCACAGGATTCAATATGCTGTGAATCTCGGCTTCACGTGTTTCTAGTCCATTGTGTGCATTGTGCCTCTAACTAGAAAAAGCTTCTCACTTTTTTGCAATAACATTTAATTCTTTTTTTCCGTATAGAAAATTGCATTTGTTGTTGTTGTTGTTCAGTCATTTAGTCGTGTCCAACTCTTCGTGACCCCATGGACCAGAGCACACCAGGCACTCCTGTTTTCCACTGCCTCTCGCAGTTTGGCCAACTCATGCTAGTCGCTTCGAGAACACTGTCCAACCTTCTCATCCTCTGTCGTCCCCTTCTCCTTGTGCCCCCCATCTTTCCCAACATCTGGGTCTTTTCTAGGGAGTCTTCTCTTCTCATGAGGTGGCCAAAGTATTGGAGTCTCAGCTTCAGGATCTGTCCTTCCAGTGAGCACTCAGGGCTGATTTCCTTTTTGCAATAATTTCTTATGTAATATCTCTAGGTTCGGTTCATTACGGGTGTGTTTGTAAATGACAAACCATTTGAAATCAGTTGGACTGTGATTGACGTTGATGATTATGTTCCATAATCCTTGTCTTCACCGTTCTTATGGTGTTCCCAATGTACCATAAGTACATTACAAGTACATTGGATGGCATATACTACGCCTCGAGAATTACAGTTTGTGAAATTTTCCAGTTGGATCACCTTATTGGTATTAGGGATGGTAAATTCTTTTTGTTCAATGGTTAAACTACATATGGTACATCGGCCGCATTTGAAATGACCTCTGAGCCTGTCGGGCTGTGGTTGGACTTCACTGGGCATATCTCCATGTACTAAGATGTCCTTCAGGTTTCTAGTTCTACGAAACCCAATGCACGGTGATGTTCTAGGACAGCCTGGGACTTCTGAAAGGATGTGCCAGTGTTTTCTGATGATTCTAGATATTGAACTGGATAACGGCGTGTAGTCTAGAGACCAGGTTAATGGCAGTTCACCTGTTTTTGGTCGTTCCGAGAAAAGTGTGTGTCTGGGCCTGTTGTGTGCCCTTGTCTGAGCCGTTTTTATTACATGGTACGGGTAGCCCCTAATCGCGAACTCTTGTGCCATTTGATTGCTGTTTGCTTTATAATCCTCAGGGGAAGTTCAGTTTCTCATGATTCTCAAAAATTGTTCATATGGCAAATTGCTTTTCAAATGAAATGGGTGAAACGATCTGTAATGTAAGTAAGAAGGTCTGTCTGTGGGTTTTTTATATGTTCTGATTGCCAGTGTGTTCCTACTGTCCCGGTATAACTCTGTATCCAAAAAGGTGATATGTTGACTATGATATTGAGTCGTGAATTTGATACTGTCCCTTGTTTTAGGGATTTAGTCACAGCTGAGTATTTGATACTTTTTTGACCCCTGGAGTAGAGCATGTGACTCTTAATCCCAGGGTCGTGGGTTCAAGCATTGCACGGGGTTGGGCTAGATGACCCTTGTGTCCCCTTTCAGCTGTGCTATTCTACGATTCTATAACATCCTGCGCCATCTTAACCACAGCAGATAACCAATCAACGCCTTTGCCTAAGACTGCACCAGCCCTGGGTCTCGTTGGGGTCTTTAGCCAAGCAAGACGAACGTCTGACAAAGAAAAATGATTGAAAACCGAGACAGCTCGGAAAACCGAGATGGGGCTGTGCTGTCTTCATCTGGGCTGTCCTAGGAAATAAAGATAGATCCCCCCACTTCATATTTTAAAACCGCTTATCCTAATCACCAGTAATGGCAACCAAATGTTGGCTCCCCCCACCACTCTCCCTGCCTTTTTATTCATTACATTTTGGGGCCAGCGGGATGGGGTGTGGTGGGGGGGTGGCTGGGAAGATTTGGGGGGGGTGTTGGGAGGGGGTTTGTGCAGCCTGCTGGGTCCCCCCTCCTCCTTCGGAGGCTCATCTAGGCTCATTTTAAGCCGGTGTCAGGGGGTCGTTTCCTCTCCATGTTGCCAATTTGACGGATGGGTTTTGCTGCCAGAGTTTCCGCGCTCGGTCGGAAGGGCTGGAGGTGGTTATAGGGGAGAGGAGGGGACGGAATGGCACAAAGCTCGGGGGGGGGGGCTGCTTTGTAGGTCACAAGGTTTGCTGAGGAAATGGTGATGGTTCGATTCACTTTGAAATGGACTTGATATTAAAAGAAAGGGAGCAGACGAGGCACGTTTAAGGCAGTTTCCTAAGTTGATGTGGAACTTAGATGTCCTAAATCAGGGACAGGGCATATCAGGCCAAATGCGGCCCTCTGTGACTCTTTATTTGGCCCCCGGGAACCTTCCCAAGCCATGCCCTGATCTTGTTCTGCCCTGCTTTGTAGCCTCCTTGTATGTTTCTTCCTGGCTGGAACTCTGATAATGCCTCTTTCTTGCCTGAATAGGGTATATATTTTGGAAACTGGTTTGGCCAATGTAATAATAATAATAATAATAATAATAATAATAATAATAATAATAATATATTTATTATTTATACCCCGCACATCTGGCTGGGTCTCCCCAGCCACTCCGGGTGGTTCCCAACAGAATATTAAAAACATGATAAAACATCAAACGTTAAAAGCTTCCCTAAACAGGGCTGCCTTCAGATGTCTTCTAAAAGTCAGATAGTTGTTTATTTCCTTGACATCTGGTGGGAGGGCGCTCCACAGGGCGGGTGGCACTACCGAGAAGGCCCTCTGCCTGGTTCTCAGTAACCTCACTTCTCGCAGGGAGGGAACTGCCAGAAGGCCCTCGGAGCTGGACCTCAGTGTCTGGGCTGAACGATGGAGGTGGAGACGCTCCTTCAGGTCTACTGGGCCGAGGCCGTTTAGGGCTTTCAAGGTCAGCACCAACACTGTTGCAGCAATTGGGGAAAATTCCTCCTCCATCAGTTTGTGTACCTTTTCCCGATGGGCTGCACCCACGTAGCCAGAGACTGCATCTGCGTGGAAGCGGCCATGCTTCAATTTTCTCCTGGTTCTAGGAGACAGTGTTGTGGGATGGAGAAGAAGAGTTTGGATTTGATATCCCGCTTTATCACTACCCGAAGGAGTCTCAAAGCGGCTAACATTCTCCTTTCCCTTCCTCCCCCACAACAGACATACAAAGAAATGTGACTAGCCCAAGATCACCCAGCAGCTGCATGTGGAGGAGAGGGGAAGCGAACCCGGTTCACCAAATTACGAGTCTACCACTCTTAACCACTACACCACACTGGCTGGATGTGTAAGCAGCCAGCCCTTCCTCTGCCTGACTAGCCTCTGCCTCCTCTTCCCCCATCTCTGAAGCTCCCCCTGCCTCTGATTCTTGCCTTCGGGCTGATACAAGGCCCCAAAGACTACTGCCCCCCCCTCTCCCAAGTCAAACCCCAGCCCCCTTTACCCCGATGCACCCTCGTCAGCATCCCATAAGTCCTTGGGATTTTGTAAGTCATTCTGAGTCGCCTCTCACGGGGGGGGGGGGAACTGCCTAATAAATTAACATAACAAATGTTAATAAGAGCAATTAATCTCGTTGGAAACAATTTAAAGTTACGTTACTGTCTGCTCAACTCATCTCTTCGAATGCTGGAGGGGTAATCAAATTTCTCTGGCTCGAGTTGTAAATCATTAGAAAAAATTAATTACACGTGCTTCTTTATTTATTTAGACATTTGCATAAATATCAGGTGCCTGAGGTTACTTAAAAAAAGAAAAAGATAGTCATTTTTATTTTCATTTTCCTCGGAGGGCAGCACAGCAGGGTCCATAACTCAACATTACCTGCATGCAATATGGTTTAAACCAGACACTGATATATGGGTTTGCTCCTGCTTCTATTCAAGTCAATGGAAGATTTGCTCAGGGCCTGAAGGAAATAGGCGAAGGCTCCGAATATTAACTTGCCTTTTCCTCCCGGGGAATCTCTTTCTGATTCTTAAAACAACAAACAACGAGCAAACCGGTGCGGAGAGCGATGAGATGGGGGGGGGAATACAGCCTGCCAGAACTTCGCCATAAATTTCAGGAGTTCATAAAGTAAGGCAGCGAAGGAGAGAGAAAGGGGAGACTTCGAAAGAGAACGATCCCCTCTCTTTCTTCGTGGCCATCTGGTGATCTGTTTTTGTCCTGGTCGTGGCTTGGCAGAAACATCCCACCCGGGACAAGGAAGGTCACGACCAGACAAGAAGGAAATATAATTTCTCCCTTCCCTGAAGTCCAAAGTGGGGGGACAGTTGAAAGGTAAACTCATCCACCGGAGAGCTACTGCTGCTGCTTCCTCGCTAGCCAAGGAAAGCATGTCAGGCACATAAAGAGGCCTTTCCAAAGCTTATAGCTTCAACAGGATGCAGATCTTCCTTCCCTCTGACACATAAAAAGAGCCTGCTGGATTGGGACCATGGCCAACCCCGACCAGATGCCTTTGGGAAACCCACAAGGAAGATTAGAGCGCAAGAGCACTCTCCCCTTCTGTGGTTTCCAGAGACTGGGATTCAGAACACCCGACACCCAGGCACACAAGGGATTTTGACAGGTGGGCAGGACCAGTGGCGTAGCAAGGTGAATTGGTACCCGGGGGCAAAAAAAATTTGTCACGCCCCCCCCCCCGAGGCATGGGAAGGTCAGGTGGTACCCAGTGCGGAAAATTTCTTGTCAACCCCCCCATTGATTTCCCCCCGCAAAAATGGTTTTACGTTGTTTCATATTTTCTTACAAAGGAATAATAGCAAGTAATAATAATAATAAAACTTTTATTTTTATCCCGCCCTCCCCGGCTGAAGTCGGCCTCAGGGTGGCTAACATCAGATACATAACATTGGTATAAAATCAAACAGTAATTAAATTACCTCCTCAAAACGTCTCAAAATCAAATTAAAGTCTAATTAGATGGCTTTCCACAGGGTTAGGGTTGGGAAAAGTAAGTGTTCTCTGAACTGAAATTTCAGCCTTCATGACATAGGAAAACAGCCAAGTGAACAGCTATTTTGGTGGAGGAGGGTCAAGATATTAACCGATATGCATGAGATTTCATATATAGCTATATAATCCCTAGTATAGTAAGATAAGACCTTCGGAGCAGGCATTTTCAAAAAAAAAAAATCCAAAAAAATTGTTCCTTGATAATTTGTCACCCCCTCCATTATGGAACCCGGCGCAACCCGCCCCCCCCGCCCCCTTGCTACGCCCCTGGGCAGGACAACCCACCTGTCAATCAGTGGCGGAGCTTCAAGCTCCGGTGGGGGGGGGAAGCAGGTGGGGGCGTAGCTGGCGCACGTCCTGGGGGTTGTGGCACGCATCCCGGGGGTGTGGCATGCCGTCTGTGGGGGCATGGTGCCCAGCAGAGGGTGGCAGCCGCGATGGCACCCCACCGGGATCGTGCTGCCGGGGACGGTGCACCCCCCCCCCACCCTGCACCCCTGTTCCTCTGCCAGTGCTGTCAATTCATGTCCTGCCCATTTTCTGCAGCTGGTCCACAGAACCAACAAAGTTCATCACACACACACACCCCGACCCAAACCAGTGCTTTGAAATGACAGTGAAGAAGATTCTGGCTAAACATCAGGAGTAACCTTCCGAAGGCAAGATCTGTTCGACAGTGGAACAGATTCCCTTGGAAGGTAGTGAACTCTCCTTCCTTGGAGGTTTTTAAGAAGTGGTTGGAGGCTTTAGCTGTGATTCCTACATTGCGGAAGACCCTTGGGCGGGATTCCTTCCAGCTCTATGTTTCTACAGTTCTAGGAGACAGGAGAGAGAGAGAGAGAGAGAGAGAGAGAGAGAGAGAGAGAGAGAGAGAGATCAGTTTTCACCATCATCAAGACCATGGAAGTTCCTTCTTCTCAGCCTCTGTTGGACTGAGCACACCTGATTTACAACAGCAATCCCGCAGGCTGATGGACTTCAAGATCTGGCAGCCTCAGGAAATCTACGCAGACGCGCTGCAAATAATGCCGAGTCCATGTCCGTAGAGCTGGACGTGCAGAACTGATGCTCAGATTTATTAGCCAATCAATTTCTTGGAAAGAGAAGCGGAGGAAAAGGAATGATGCGGGAGGAGGTGGGGGCAGAGAGAAAGAATGACAATGAGTTATTTGAAAATATTTCATGAAGACAAGCCGGCCCAGAAGTGTCTGGCGGATAGCTAGGAGCGGGTTGGTTTTTATTTTTTTGCACCGATTTGGCAGTTGCATTCCCAGGTGGTTGGATATACCCGCTTGCGGAATGAATAACAGGCCAACCATCCAAGTGTGAGTCAGGATTTGCTCGCAAGAGCAAAAGTTGGAAGTTCCCCCAAAGACTTCTTGTAGAGAAGCTGGGCGTCTTCTAAAGGCCCCCGGCGATGTTCATCACCATGCATGGGGTGAAGGACTCTGTATTTAACACAGACAATTGGAATTAAAGAGGCAATTAGTCCACTTCATGGACTAATTAGATGTCAAGGCGCTGTCAGGCAAAGAAGATCCAGATTGAAGAATCAACTCTTTCTTTTCAAAAGTACACTTACAAGTTAGGAAAAGGCATGTCCACCAGTCTATGTCTCTCAACTAGGTAAAGGTAAAGGGACCCCTGACCATTAGGTCCAGTCGTGTCCGACTCTGGGGTTGCGGTGCTCATCTCGCTTTATTGGCTGAGGGAGCCAGCGTACAGCTTCCGGGTCATGTGGCCAGCATGACTAAGCCGTTTCTGGTGAACCAGAGCAACTCACAGAAACGCCGTTTTACCTTCCTGCCAGAGCGGTACCTATTTATCTACTTGCACTTTGATGTACTTTCGAACTGCTAGGTGGGCAGGAGCTGGGACTGAGCAAGGGGAGCCCACCCTGTCATAGGGATTCGAACCTCCGACCTACTGATCAGCAAGCCCTAGGCTCTGTGGTTTAACCCACAGCACCACCTGTGTCCCGTCTCTCAACTAGGTAAAGGTAAAAGGTAAGGTAAAAGACCCCTGGATGGTTAAGTCCAGTCAAAGACGACTGTGGGGTTGCGGCACTCATCTTGCTTTCAGGCTGAGGGAGCCGGCGTTTGTCCACAGGCAGCTTTCCAGGTCATGTGGCCAGCATGACTAAACCTCTTCTGCTGCAACGGGACACAATGACGGAAAACAGAGAGCTTCTTCTTCTTCTTCTTCTTCTCCTCCTCCTCCTCCTCCTCCTCCTCCTCCTCCTCCTCCTCCTCCTCTTCTTTGGTGATCACTTGTAGCCAAGTAAGATTGTCTACCACAAACATGGTTTTAACAATGAGTCTCCACCCCCATCGATCTACCCAGACACTGAGGTCCAGCACCGAGGGCCTTCTGGCGGTTCCCTCATTACGAGAAGCCAAGCTACAGGGAACCAGGCAGAGGGCCTTCTCGGTAGTGGCACCCACCCTGTGGAACGCCCTCCCGCCAGATGTCAAAGAGAACAACAACTACCAGACTTTTAGAAGACATCTGAAGGCAGCCCTGTTTAGGGAAGCTTTTAATATTTGATGAATTATTGTATTTTAATATTTTGTTGGAAGCCGCCCAGAGTGGTTGGGTAAACCCAGCCAGATGAGCAGGGTATAAATTATTATTATTATTATTATTATTATTATTAATTGGCATTGCTTTGGCACACATTAGCACCTTTATATGCTGAATGGTCAAGTATATGTTGCGCCCAGTTCTGGGCAGGGGCTGTTGAGAGTCTTCCGCCAGCCTTATCCTCTTATTCACCCCAAGAGCGTATAAACAAATCAAGAGGTTGACAGGAGTTCGGGAAGGTTGCTCTCCCAGGATAACGGATGGTGTAAACAAGCGCCTTCGTGGTGGCTTAATCCCCTCTAGCACCAGCTATGTTAATCTACTCAGGGGTTGATAAATGGCTTCGCTGCTGAAAGTAACACAAGACATGTGAGATCCCAAGCCCGGGTCCTCCTTTCCCTGCTGTTCTCAGCTCTCCTCGCTGTGGAAATGTGATTGCTTCAAAAGATTAGGAGCTGGGCAGCAGGATTATTATTATTACCGTGTTTTTCGCTCCATAAGATGCACCTTTCCCCTCTTAAAAAGTAAGGGGAGATATCTGTGCGTCTTATGGAGCGAATGGTGGTCCCTGGAGCCGAATTGCCCAGGGACCAAAAGAGGATCATGCTTTTTATTTTACAAAGACAAAAGGGAGTGTTGAAAGGACCCCGCTCAGCAGCTGATCAGCAAGAGATCGGGAGAGAGATAAGAGTCCCGGCTCCCTTTCAGCCCTGACCTCTATTGTTGAATGTGCTGCAGAGGGAGGTTGTTTGCTTCCCCGGGGAATATGTGACTGGCTGATTAGATTATCTGTCTGGAAACTGTAGAAAAGGCTCCCTTTCCTTTAGAAGCTGCAGAAATGTGAGTTGAGCCCCATAAAAATGGGGCTTTTCCTCTTTGCTTTTCCCCCTTTGCAAAAGGAGCTTTGCTTTTCCCCCTTTGCAAAAAAAGCTGCAAAATTTTAGCTGATCCTCAAAAAAACAGGGCTTTTAGAAGAGGAAAACCAGAAAAATATTTTTTTTCCTTGTTTCCTCCTCTAAAAACGAGGTGCTCCCTATGGTCCGGTGTGCCCTATGGAGCGAAAAATACGGTGGTATTATTATTATTATTATTATTATTATTATTATTTCCTACCTGCCCTTCACCATAAGGTACCAAAGCAGATTTGGATTGGCATTTGTCTGTCTCAAGAGACAATGGAGTGTGACTCCGGGGATGAAGTCAAAGCATTGTGTTTGCAGCGCTGGAGCGACCTCGCTGGGGTGCGAGACTAGGCAGTATGTATGGAGGTCCTGGGCTGCCCAGACAACAAGACTCCCCTCTCAGCCTCATTGATGTGGTCCAAAGGAAAGCAGTTACAGGTAGGTAGCCATGTTGGTCTGCCATAGTCAAAACAAAATAAAAAATAAAAAATTCCTTGCAGGAGCACCTTAGAAACCAACTAAGTTTGTTCTTGGTATGAGCTTTCGTGTGCATGCACACTTCTTCAGATACACTGAAACGGAAGTCACCAGACCCTTATATAAAGTGAGGGAGGGGTATTACTCAGAAGGGTGGTGGGAATGGGTGATCAGAAAGGAGATGTCGGTCTGTATATGTGCAAGTTTCTTGGTGAGGTTGATGGACTTCCATTTCATGTGGTGCCACAGGGTGTTCCGCAGGGTGGGTGCCACTACTGAGAAGGCCCTCTGCCTGGTTCCCTGTAACTTGGCTTCTCGCAGTGAGGGAACCGCCAGAAGGCCCTCGGCGCTGGACCTCAGTGTCCAGGCTGAATGATGGGGGTGGAGACGCTCCTTCGGGTATACTGGACCGAGGCCGTTTAGGGCTTTAAATGTCTGCACCAACACTTTGAATTGCGCTCGGAAACGTACTGGGAGCCAATGTAGGTCTTTCAAGACCGGTGTTATGTGGTCTCGGCGACCGCTCCCAGTCACCGGTCTAGCTGCCGCATTCTGGATTAGTTGTAGTTTCCGGATCACCTTCAAAGGTAGCCCCACATAGAGTGCATTGTGGTAGTCCAAGCGGGAGATAACTAGAGCATGCACCACTCCGTGGGCAGGTAGGGTCTCAGCCTGCGTACCAGATGGAGCTGGTAGACAGCTGCCCCGGACACACTAATTGTCTTGTCCCCTCAATCTGCCAAAGCCTTCTTTGCAAGCAGGTAAAGGGACCCCTGACTGTTAGGTCCAGTCGTGGATGACTCTGGGGTTGCGGCGCTCATCTCGCTTTACTGGCCGAGGGAGCCGGCATACAGCTTCTGGGTCATGTGGCCAGCATGACTAAGCCGCTTCTGGCGGACCAGAGCAGTGCACGGAAACGCTAGGGGGTTTGAGACCCATCGCCCACCCTCGCCTGGTTTAGCCGGCCAGTTGGAGCCATTCCCGGGACTGTGGCTGCTGTCACATGCTGACAGCTTCTAGGAGCCACAGGTGAGAGATGAGTCCTTGGTGGGGACCAAAGGTGGTACAAACTACCCCAGAAGGAGCATGAGATGCGTCCCCCGCCAGAGGCTCTTCTGGCATTTTTAATGCTCCTTTTTGCTTGCCATTTGTCCTTGTGAACTTGTTGCATATTTTGTAGCCCCACCCCACACCCCATGCATCTCCTCCTTCCACCTCTATTCCTTTTTGGCAAATCATTTTTCCCAGCCTTTTTTTTTTTTTTTTTAAGATAGATTAAAAATAAAATAAACCCAGCTTCATGCCAGGCATCTTAAAACCATTTGGAAACTCACATCCTCTTCTGCAATCCATTATCTGAAATTCCCATGTGCTCTCCATCATCGGAGACTGCCAGATTGATAATGCGGTATTAGACGGGGGGCCCCAGATGGGGCGAGAGATTAGAAATAGGATTAGAGCATTCCTAGTGTCCAGCCGTTTCCCGCCTTCGTTGCAAACCTGGTGAGGGTCGGGGAGACCTGCTAGCAGAGAGAGGATGGATTGAGAAGACGGAGGAAAAAAATCACACTTAGTTAAAGAGGTTCATAAGCAATCACACATAGATAAACTATGGAACTCATTGCCACCGGAGTCAGTGATGGCCACCAACCTGGATGGCTTGAAAAGAGAACTGGGCAAACTTATGGAGGAAAGGGCTGTTGCTGGCTACTAGCCATTATGGTTGTGCTCTGCCTCCACAGATGGAGACAGAAATGCTTCTGAATCCCAGTTGCTGGTAAACTCAGGAGAGGAGAGTAGCTCTTGTGCTCGGATGGGTTTCCCATTGGGGCACCTGAGTCCTGAATGCTGGACTAGGAAGGCCATTGGCCTGATCCAGAAGAAGAAGAAGAAGAAGAGAAGAAGAGTTTTGGATTTGATATCCCGCTTTATCACTACCCGAAGGAGCCTCAAAGCAGCTAACATTCTCCTTTTCCCTTCCTCCCCCCCCCCCCAAACAAACACTCTGTGAGGGGAGTGGGGCTGAGAGACTTCGGAGAAGTGTGACTAGCCCAAGGTCACCCAGCAGCTGCATGCGGAAGGGTGGGGACGCGAACCCAGTTCCCCAGATTACGAGTCCACCGCTCTTAACCACTACACCACACTGGCTCTTCTGGTGTTCTTACATCATCCTACAGGTATGTCTCAGTTAAAGTAGGTCCCAATTCTGCATACACCATAATTCATTGATTGTCATGGTGCAATGGGGCAGTGCCTTCCGGCTGTTAATCAGAAGGTTGGTGGTTCGAGCCCACCCATGGGGCAGGATTCTTCCATTATAAAGGATTGTAACGGATGACTCTGGACTAAACCATCCAGGGGTCCTTTGCCTTTACCTTTTTTTTATCACAACACTTTAAACGTATGGTGCAAATGTGACCATTGCTCTACATTGTGTCATTTCCCATGGAATGCTTAGGTGGTTCCATGGACTTGAGATGGCAGGTAGGTGGGGGACTCTGTCTTAAGTAAAAGCTTCGTGCCAGAAAGCAGACGCACACTGCAAGGAATGGGCTGAGTCATAGTATGTTAGGTTCAGGTTTTGTTTTCATTAGAGAGATATGTGAAAAAAGACATGGCGAACATTTAAAAATGGTAACACCTCTCTGCCCCCCATGACTGAAGTGGTGGAGTCCATTCTACCCAGGCGCGGAAGAAGCCTCTTGGTTGCCTGGGGCGGCGCGTGGAGGCACCCCCCTGGGGGCAGGGCGTTGTGACGCGTGCGGCGTGACGTCGTGATGCACGTCCGACGGGCTGCGCATGCATGGAAATGCCGTGCATGTACAATGCATCCGGCCCGGCACTGCTGCTCCCATGGCGACCCGCTGAGCCGGCGGCGGGTTGTGGGGCTGTCCCAGTCATCCGTGGAACAGCACGGATGGGGTGCTAGGCGGCGGGGAATGGCGGGAGGGGACACCAAGTGTCACCCCCCCTCCCCTGGAACCCGGGGTGCCCCGCCCCTATCGCCTCTCCCTTGCTACGCCACTGGTTCTACCACCCTAGGATTCTACTACATCATTTGTCCATTGCATGGGGGGAGGGGAGAGAGTCCTTGGCTCAGAATCTAGATTCGCCCCATTTCCCCCCACCAAATGAAATCTATAGCGGCTGCAATCCTAGCCTTCCATCACCGGAGCAGGTTAGTGCTCTCGCCTGTTGGACGTCCAGACCCTCTCCACGTCCAGGCCGCCCTTGGCTACCATGGCGATGGAGCCAACAAACATTCGGCCTCGAAACTGGCACGGAACTTAGGAAGCGAAAGAAACCCGAAACCTGGCCTGGAATCCATAAGTCGTAAACACCCCCTTATGCAGGTCGGCAGGGAGAACACGTGGGACCCCCGGCTGCGGTTCCTGCTCACTGTCTCGACTCTGACAGCTGGGAAACTGATGCGCCCGACATGAGGCAACCTTCGCCGCTGCCCGTTCCCCAAAAGTGAATTACCGAAAGCCCAAATAAGTTCCCCAAAGGAGGCTGCTCTCTCATATGCATCCGTTTAGCATCAGTGTTGCTCTGGCAGCAAGGCAAGAAGGCTTGAAAACCCAGTAAGTGGGTGCCAGGTTCCTGCACAATCTCAAGGGAGCCCAAGTTCTTCCTTCCAAGGCAGCCGGCATCTTTGGGCATGTGGCAAGGTCCACCCACTGCCAACCTCCAGAACCTCGGGACCCCGTTGCTCCTCCGCTGCCTTCTTCTCAATGCCTCTTCCCCTTCCTCTTACAGGAACGTAGGAAGCTGTTAGATACAGAGTCGAACCATTGGTCCGTCTAGCTCAGTAGCATTTACACTGACTAGCAAAGGCTCTCCAGGGTCTCAGGCAGGGAGCCTTCCCAGTCATACCTGGGAGACACAAGGGATTGAACCTTCTGCATGCAAATCAGGTGCACTACCAGTGAGTTATGGGACGCGGATGGCACTGTGGGTTAAACCACAGAGCCTAAGGCTTGCTGATCAGAAGGTCGGCGGTTCGAATCCCTGCTACGGAGTGAGCTCCAGCTGTTCGGTCCCTGCTCCTGCCCACCTAGCAGTTCGAAAGCACGTCAAAGTGCAAGTAGATAAATAGGTGCCGCTCTGGCGGGAAGGTAAACGCCGTTTCCGTGCGCTGCTCTGGTTCGCCAGAAGCGGCTTAGTCCTGCTGGCCACATGACCCGGAAGCTGTACGCCGGCTCCCTCAGGCAGTAAAGCGAGATGAGCGTCTCAACCCCAGAGTCGTCCGCGACTGGACCTAACGGTCAGGAGTCCCTTTACCTTTTACCAGTGAGTTACAGTCCACATCCAAGAGTGTGAGGAATATCAGGAGCAAGGAAAAGAAGGAGCAGCCCCTCAAATCGCTTTGCCCACTTCCTTTGGGAACCGGGCCCAGAACTGGCTGGACTCCAGAGGGGCAGGGCAAGCGAGCAGCAGCAGCAGCAATATCAATGAGTCTCAGGCAGGCAGCAGTCCAAGTTCTCCTTCACACCATTGTGTTATGGTCCCTGAAAGCAAAGGAGAAACCTTATGAACTCTCCTTCCTTGGAGGCTTTTAAGCAGAGGTTTTACAGAATATTGTTGTTGTTGTTGTTGTTGTTGTTGTTCAGTCGTTCAGTCGTGTCTGACTCTTCGTGACCCCATGGACCAGAGCACGCCAGGCACACCTATCCTTCACTGCCTCCCGCAGTTTGGCCAAACTCATGCCGGTTGCTTCGAGAACACTGTCCAACCATCTCATCCTCTGCCATCCCCTTCTCCTTGTGCCCTCCATCTTTCCCAACATCAGGGTCTTTTCTAGGGAGTCTTCTCTTCTCATGAGGTGGCCAAAGTACTGGAGCCTCAACTTCAGGATCTGTCCTTCTAGTGAGCACTCAGGGCTGATTTCTTTGAGAATGGATAGGTTTGATCTTCTTGCAGTCCATGGGATATACAGAATATAGTACATCACTAGTAATCATAAATGTATTTGGACAATAAAAATATTGATATATCTATATAATGATGTATGGAAACGTAATTGACTAGTTTCATTTCTCATTGTATTCTTTGCACTTTTCTCTCTTAATAATAATAATAATAATAATAATAATAATAATAATAATAATAATTTATTATTTATACCCCTGCCACACTGGGCGGCTCCCAATCGAGTGTTAAAAACAATACAGCATTAAATATTAAAAACTTCCCTAAACAGGGCTGCCTCCAGATCTCTTTTAAAAATAGGATAGCTGCTTATTTCCTTGAAATCTGATGGGAGGGTGTTCCACAGGGCGGGCGCCACTACTGAGAAGGCCCTTTGCCTGGTTGCCTGTAACCTCACTTCTCGCAATGAGGGAACCGCCAGAAGGCCCTCGGCGCTGGATCTCAGTGTCCGGGCTGAATGATGGGGGTGGAGATGCTCCTTCAGGTATGGTCTGGGTGGCCACTCCCAGTCACCGGTCTAGCTGCCGCATTCTGGATTAGTTGCAGTTTCGGGGTCACCTTCAAAGGTAGCCCCACGGAGAGCGCATTGCAGTAGTCCAAGCGGGAGATAACCAGAGCATGCACCACTCTGGCGAGGCAGTCTTTGGGCAGGGAGTGTCTCATCCTGCGTACCAGATGAAGCTTGTAGACAGCTGCCCTGGACACAGAACGGACCTGCGCCTCCGTGGATAGCTGTGAGTCCAAAATGACTCCCAGGCTGCGCACCTGGTCCTTCGGGGGCACAGTTGCCCCATTCAGGACCAGGGAGTCCTCCACGCCTGCCCCCCTAAAACAGGATTCAACCCCAATCTGTTAGGCGTCATAATAATGTATCTTTGTTCCTTATTGTATTCATTGCACATTTCTCTCTTTTCTTTTTTCTTTCGTCATTTCCTTTTCTATAGCTGGAATTCTCTTAATAAAATATTATTTTTTTAAAATTAAGCAGAGGTTGGATAGCCATCTGTCATGGGTGCTTTAGTTTAGATTCCCGAATTAGCCGATCCTTGGGGTCCCTTCCAACTTTCCAGTTCTAGGATTCTGTGGCCTGCGATTCCCATCTGCCGCAGCAAGAATTTTGTTGTTGTTCAGTCATTCAGTCGTGTCCGACTCTTCATGACCCCATGGACCAGAGCACGCCAGGCACCCCTATCCTCCACTGCCTCCCGCAGTTTGGCCAAACTCATGCCAGTCGCTTCGAGAACACTGTCCAACCATCTCATCCTCTGTCGTCCCCTTCTCCTTGTGCCCTCCATCTTTCCCAACATCAGGGTCTTTTCCAGGGAGTCTTCTCTTCTCATGAGGTGGCCAAAGTACTGGAGCCTCAACCTCAGGATCTGTCCTTCCAGTGAGCACTCAGGGCTGATTTCTTTAAGGATGGATAAGTTTGATCTTTTTGCAGTCCATGGGACTCTCAAGAGTCTCCTCCAGCACCATAATTCAAAAGCATCAATTCTTCGGCAATCAGTCTACTTTATGGTCCAGCTCTCACTTCTATACATTACTACTGGGAAAACTATAGCTTTAACTAGACGGACCTTTGTCAGCAAGGTGATGTCTTTGCTTTTTAAGATGCTGTCTAGGTTTGTCATTGCTTTTCTCCCAAGAAGCAGGCGTCTTTTAATTTCGTGACTGCTGTCACCATCTGCAGTGATCATGGAGCCCAATAAAGTAAAATCTCTCGCTGCCTCCATTTCTTCCCCTTCTATTTGCCAGGAGGTGATGGGACCAGTGGCCATGACCTTAGTTTTTTTGATGTTGAGCAGCAAGAATGGCCAATGGCTAAAGATGATATGAGCTACAGTTCAGTAACATGGGCGGCCATGGATTCCCCATGCCTGTTGTATACAGGGGAGCTTCCAAAGAGAGCTGTGGCGCATTGAGCTCTTGAACTCGGGTCCTGCTTGGAGGCATCCCAGTAATGCATCTGGTTGGCCACTGTGAGGACAGGATGCTCGGACAGGTGGGTCACTGGCTTCATCCTGCAGGGCAGTTCTTATGTCCTTATGCATTTGCATTTAAACAACGACTTTTGCTTAGGACTCCCTTGAGCTGCAGAGCTCCGGGTTGGAAACGGCCGTCGATTCCTCTGCAACCGCAGAGCTGCAGAGCTGCAGTCGGTCGGATGGGAAACGATTTCCCCCCCAGACAAAGCCAATTTAAATGTATATGAATTGGCAATTTGCAGGAGGATGAGAAATTGCTAAGGCATGGGAACTGGGTCTTTAGGGAAAGAGGAATCTCTGCTAAATGGGTTCCATCCCCGCCACTGTAAGCAAAAAAATGAAGCCCCATTTTTTAATTTTGCATTTAAGTGCCCTGTTAAGTCACCGGCTTGACAGATACTAATCGTTTTAATAACTGATGACCCCTTACACAGCTGTCTGAGCTCTGCCCGAGCCTCAACATGTCACACGATGCCGAGGGCCCTTGATCTGAGATCCGCTCATTGGGGAAGTCTTTCTGACAGACTAAATATTAGCAGATCTTTCTCGAGCCGGCGATGAGTCTCATTCCAGGCTCCGATACACTGCCGTCGTGTTGGCACAATCTCCTGATCGCAGGGAAGTCGCTGCATTTGGAAATTATTTGGAGTCAATTAGCATCAGTGTCTGTGTGTGTGTGTGTGTGTGTGTGTGTGTGTGGCCAAAATGGAAAAGGATGTAAAATTAAGTTTGGATGTGTGGTTGAGGAACCATGTCTGACTGATGGGCCCGGTTCTTTAGCTCCCCAACCCCCTGCGGGCTGCAGACCTGTCAATCACCAGACATCACAATTACATCAGGTGACCCCTTTTCGTGGGCACAGTTTGAAATCAGCTCTGTGGGCAAATGAGCAGCCTGTAAAGCGACTCTCTGAGCACTGCAGAACAGGCCCAAACAGAGGGGGGGGGTCATATCGGCCACTTGGCCCGGGCCTCCGATTCCAAAGGGGGCCTCGGTCAGCGTATTCACAATCGCTCACCATTATTTAAATGTAAATACTTAAAATAACCCTTTTCCCTGTGTACTTTAAAAAAGCACTATTGTATATCTATATTTTCCATTTTGTCTTTATATGCAGATACGGTTCAAGCCGGCTAATCTTACATTGGATATTTCTAAACTTAAGATAGTTATTACAGTATACATAAGCAAATAATCAAACCTCTAGAATAAATTTGTATTATATAAAAGAAATAGAGAGAGAGAGAGAGAGAGAGGAAAAAGAGAAAAAGAAAAAGAAAAACACACGAGAAAAAAATAATAATGAAAATTTACAAGACTAAAGATACCTATCAAACAGAAAGCATTATTTAGTTAACTTAAACCAGGAATAAATTTCTGACAGTTAGAACTGTTTGACAGTGGAACGGACTCCCTCAGCAGGTGGTGGACTCTCCTTCCTTGGAGGTCTTTAAGCAGAGTTTGGGTGGGCATTTCTCTTGGATGCTTTAGCTGAGATTCCTGCATTGCATGGGGTTGGACTAGATGACCCTCGGTGTCCCTTCCAACTCTACAGTTCTGTGATGCTATCATTTTGTGAAAAATCTCTAAGTGGTGTACTGTAGAATACAAAGAACAGCCAATGTCATCTAAACAATACAGGAGGCGATCCTTAAGATAGCCTGATCCCAATCAGTGGATTCTTCCCACTCATGAGGAACATCCAAGAAATTTCAAGGAAGGAAAGTGGAAAAGGAAAAAAGAATTTTGCAAGAGAGAGAAAGAGAGAGAGAGAGAGATTTGCATCTTCCCAGTTAAAATTACAGTAGTCATGAAATTAAAAGACGCCTGCTTCTTGGGAGAAAAGCGATGACAAACCTAGACAGCATCTTGAAAAGCAGAGACATCACCTTGCCGACAAAGGTCTGTATAGTTAAAGCCATGGTTTTCCCAGTAGTGATGTATGGAAGTGAGAGCTGGACCATAAAGAAGGCTGATCGCCGAAGAATTGATGCTTTTGAATTATGGTGCTGGAGGAGACTCTTGAGAGTCCCACGGACTGCAATAAGATCAAACAGATCCATTCTGAAGGAAATCAGCCCTGAGTGCTCACTGGAAGGACAGACCCCGAAGCTGAGGCTCCAGTACTTTGGCCACCTCATGAGAAGAGAAGACTCTCTGGAAAAGACCCTGATGCTGGGAAAGATGGAGGCACAAGGAGAAAGGGACGACAGAGGATGAGATGGTTGGACAGTGTTCTCGAAGCTACCAACATGAGTTTGACCAAACTGCGGGAGGCAGTGGAATACAGGAGTGCCTGGTGTGCTCTGGTTCATGGGGTCACGAAGAGTCGGACACGACTAAACGACTAAAGAACAGCAACAACAAAATGTTATTTGAGCATATAAACAGCTCCTTTCCCTCCCTTTATTGACTTGTGTACATTACACATCATCTGCTGTTTGGGCCATCCACATTGGGCTGAACATCTCACTGCACACATCTCATCCCCGTCCTTCTGGGCTGTTTTGATTTGGTCACAAGGCACACTACATCTTTTTCTAATATTATCCCGACGGAGGCCTTTGTTCCCGTAGCCGGGCCATAATATTGCAAATATTTAGTCTCCAGCTCTTGCCAGGTATAGCTTTATTAGTTTTGCTGCATGCGTCGGATCATGGTTTGGATTATTACACAATCAATTCCTGAACAATAAGACATTCCCATCCGTTATTGAGTGTTTCCATATTTCCACCGCCCCCTGCAAATTCCCGAGTCCAATAGCAGAAAAATAAAATAATAATTAGCTGTGGCTCTTTGGCCTGCAGACGTCACCTCCCTGGTGGAAGAATGCCCCCGTAGCATCTGGGATCCAATCTTCCAAGCCAAAATTCAATAATTCGTTGTTTAGCTTTGACAATTATTTTTTTTTTTTACGGCTGTTTCCTTCAACACCCGTCAATATTTGCTTTTTAAAGATGGCCAGGCCCTGGCTCCCAGCTTTTGCCTCTTGGACGCAAGCCCTGGGCCTAACGGGAAAGCCATCCTTAAGACCTCAAGACCAAATTATTCCCTTCGCTTGTGCAAGGATTTCCCTTCTGGTTATTTGGCTGGCTTTGTGACTTCTGGACCGCCCAGATCTTTCATTAAAAATGCCTCTTCTCTTACGGAAGGTTGGGGTTGTGCTGGATAAGTTGGAAGGAACCTCCTGAGGAGAACCACACAAGTGAAAACCCAGCCATTTGTACTTAAGAGACAAGGAGAGGCACAGCAAAACAAAGTAAAATATGATCCATCTTGCAAGAGGGCTGAGAAACTCAGCTGAGACCACAATGTGGCACCAGAATGCAGCAGCTAGAATGGGGACTGGGAGCGGCCGCCAAGACCACATAACACCGGTCCTGAAAGACCTACATTGGCTCCCAGTACATTTCCAAGCACAATTCAAAGTGTTGGTGCTGACCTTGAAAGCTGTAAACAGCCACAGTCCAGTATACCTGAAGGAGTGTCTCCACCCATATCGTTCAGCCCGGACACTGAGATCCAGCTCCGAGGGCCTTCTGGTGGTTCCCTCCCTGTGAGAAGTGAGGTTACAGGGAACCAGGCAAAGGGCCTTCTCGGTGGTGGCGCCCGCCCTCTGGAACGCCCTCCCATCAGATGTCAAGGAAATAAACAACCACCTGACTTTCAGAAGACATCTGAAGGAAGCCCTGTTTAGGGAAGCTTTTAATGTTTGATGTTTTATTGTGTTTTTAATACAGTCGTACCTCGGGTTACGTACGCTCCTGGTTGCTTACTTTTCAGGTTACAAACTCCGCTAACCTGGAAGCGCAACCCGACGCGTGCGCAATTGGTGCATGCGCAGAGCGTTTTTCGGGGTATTTCAGGTTTTTTTCAGTCTGCACATGCACAGAATGAATTGTTCGGGTTACGTCCTTTTCGGGTTATGTACTGTAACTCGGAACGGATTAAGTACGTATCCCAGGGTACCACTGTATTCTGTTGGTAGCCTCCCAGAGTGGCTGGGGAAACCCAGCCAGATGGGCAGATGTATGTATGTATGTACTGTATGTATGTATGTATACACATACATACATACATACATACATACATACATACATATAACTATTATTATTATTATTATTATTATTATTATTATTATTATTAAATTATTATTATTCACCCTGAGACTCTAAACTTAGGAATTGGGATTGTGGAGTTTGGGTGCTAAGGGGTGGTGCTTCCTAATTTGTGGGAGGAGTTAGTGGGAAGGGGTGGAGCCTGGAGGAGAGGCATCTTGCAATCATTGCAAGAATTGTTGTTCAGTCGTTCAGTCGTGTCCGACTCTTCGTGACCCCATGGACCAGAGCACGCCAGGCACGCCTATCCTTCACTGCCTCTCGCAGTTTGGCCAAACTCATGTTAGTAGCTTCAAGAACACTGTCCAACCATCTCATCCTCTGTCGTCCCCTTCTCCTTGTGCCCTCCATCTTTCCCAACATCAGGGTCTTTTCTAGGGCATCTTCTCTTCTCATGAGGTGGCCAAAGTACTGGAGCCTCAGCTTCAGGATCTGTCCTTCCAGTGAGCACTCAGGGCTGATTTCTTTGAGAATGGATAGGTTTAATCTTCTTGCAGTACATGGGACTCTCAAGAGTCTCCTCCAGCACCATAATTCAAAAGCATCAATTCTTCGGCGATCAGTCTTCTTTAGGGTCCAGCTCTCACTTCCATACATCACTACTGGGAAAACCGTAGCTTTAACTATACAGACCTTTGTCGGCAGGGTGATGTCTTTGCTTTTTAAGATGCTGTCTAGGTTTGTCATTGCTTTTCTCCCAAGAAGCAGGTGTCTTCTAATTTCGTGACTGCTGTCACCATCTGCAGTGATCATGGAGCCCAATTGCAAGAATAGACAATATCAAACCAGATCAGAGGTGGGGAACCTAAGGCCCTCCTTGGCCTCTCGACTCTTGCTAGAGAGCCTGTCTGGCCTGTCTACCTTGCCGGGAATCTGGTTGCCATTGTTTGACTCTGGTGTTAAATGGCCTTTAGTGGGCGCAGATTGTAAAACCCCCTTTGAGGCAGCTGTTAAAATGTGTTCCTGAAGAGATTGACTGTCCCATCTGGAAATGCCTGTGGCATCTTAATGGCGGCAAGGCAGGTTTTAGCCAAACTGAAATTGAACAGCAACTGGGAAATCCCTCCGGACCTGCCAAACTAGGTGCGAAATCTGCCACGCTCGTAGTTTGCCGGTCGTGTTGGGGTTCTGTCAGCCAGGAGGTTGCCTGCTCATAATTAAGTACCAGGGTGCCTCTGAGCACATGTTGTGCAGTTGCAAGAAGTTGTGGTCAGAACCGGAAGCACAAGTCATTCCACACAAAAACCCTGCATAGCTGTCAACTTTTCCCTTTTCTTGCGAGGAATCCTATTCGGAATAAGGGAATTTCCCTTAAAAGGGGGGGGGGAGAGTTGACAGCTATGCGCTCCTGTTATTTCCTCCAAACAACCAAATTTAAGAACGGAGAAGATATTCAGCGAGCATTGTAGCTGGACAGCTGGGAACCTGAAACCCTTCATCGTCTATTGCCAGCCACCCAGTGATGAACTGGGAGATCCCATCTACCTTCTGCTCATGCTTAGTGTGTAGATAATGAAATCCCAGATGGTGGTGAGGTCAAATTGTTGTATTCACAACACTGAAGTGACCTCCCAGGGGGTGCAAGCCTGGAGGTCCTGGGCTGCCCATATGACAAAACCCTCCTCTCGACCTCACCGCTGTGGTCCAAAGGAAAGCAGAGCTGCAGGAGTTGCCAGAAGGTGTAAAAGGAACCATCCAACTGTCTTAGGGACTCTACTCTGGATTTGTGTAGGGTTTCCTCCTCGGCCTTTTCTTCTCCCGAAGATATCCCACAAGGTAAGTAAGTACAGTGGTCCCTCGGGTTACATACGCTTCAGGTTAAGAACTCCGCTAACCCAGAAATAACGCTTCAGGTTAAGAACTTGGATTCAGGATAAGAACAGAAATCGTGCTCTGGTGGCGCAGCAGCAGCGGGAGGCCCCATTAGCTAAAGTGGTGCTACAGGTTAAGAACAGTTTCAGGTTAAGAACGGACCTCCGGAACAAATTAAGTACATAACCAGAGGTACCACTGTAGACAGCAGTGTCAGCAGTCCCAAAATTAAAAGACACCTGCTTCTTGGGAGGAAAGCAATGACAAACTTAGACAGCATCTTTAAAAGCAGAGACATCACCTTGCCGACAAAGGTCCGTATAGTTAAAGCTATGGTTTTCCCAGTAGTAATGTATGGGAGTGAGAGCTGGACCATAAAGAAGACTGATCGCCGAAGAATTGATGCTTTTGAATTATGGTGCTGGAGGAGACTCTTGAGAGTCCCATGGACTGCAAAGAAGATCAAACCTATCCATTCTGAAGGAAATCAGGCGTGAGTGCTCACTGGAAGGACAGGTCCTGAAGCTGAGGCTCCAGTACTTTGGCCACCTCATGAGAAGAGAAGAGTCCCTGGAAAAGACCCTGATGTTGGGAAAGATGGAGGACACAAGGAGAAGGGGACAACAGAGGATGAGATGGTTGGACAGTGTTCCCGAAGCGACTGGTATAAGTTTGGCCAAACTGTGGGAGGCAGTGGAGGATAGGGGTGCCTGGTGTGCTCTGGTCCATGGGGTCACGAAGAGTCAGACACGACTGAATGACTGAACAACAACAACAACCACTGTAGACAACAACAGGATTATTCTCCATGAATCTGTCTGATCTTCTTTTGAACTCACCCCGTTTGGTGGTCATCACAATATCTTGCAGGAGCTCATTCCATAATTTAACTAGGGCCTCAGCAGCAATGATCTTTGGTTTCTCAGCAATACTCCAGAGCTCAGCTTCATGTGGATGTCTACGGGTTCTAGCGTCGAGAGAGCAAGAACATCTCCTCTCTATCCATTTTCTTCCTACCAGGCACCTGCTCTTAACTCCCTTCCTCCCTAAAATCTACTTTGCAGAAAGAAGAGAAACAGGAGTGGTGAGGGTGCCAACCCCCCCCCCCCAAAAAAGAACAACAACAACCACTTGGAGAGCTTAAATGTGTGGCCCAAAGGAAAGCAGAGCAAGATGTTTTGCACCAGCCGGGATGCAGGAGTTGCCAGAAGGAGGCGTACAAGATGCCACCCAACCATCTTAGGGACTCCAAATTTGTGTAGGGTTTACTCCTTTTCTTCTCCAGGATTTGTCACACAGGGCACTGCAGGTTTAGGACCAGAGTTTTCCATCTCCATGATGGGTTCCCTTCCCAGGTTGATGAGCCCTATATGCTTCTTCATGCAGCACAGAGTTAAGCTATGGAACTCTCTGCCACAGGAAGCCGCAATGGCCACCAATCTAGATGGCTTTAAAAGCAGATTAGAGCAATTAATGGAGAATTGGTGGCTACTAATTGAGTACAGGTATGTTCAACCTCAACTGTTGGAGGCATTACACCTCTGAAGGCCAGTGGCTGGGAATCATGGGAGTGTGGCTCTTGAGGTAAGATCCTGCTTGCAAGCTTGTCAGAAGAGGCATCTGGTTGGTCCCTGTGAGAACAGGATGCTGGACTAAATGGACCACTGGCCTGACACAGCAGTTCTTATCTTCTTATCAATTGGGCTCTGTCACTCACTGGCAGCCGGTAGCACATGGTCCCATAAGACGTAAAAATGTAAAGGTAAAGGACACCTGGACAGTTGTAGTTATAGAATCATAGAATCATAGAGTTGGAAGAGACCCCAAGGGCCAAGCAGGAAACACCATCAAAGCATTCCTGAAAGATGGCTGTCAAGCCTCCGCTTAAAGACCTCCAAAGAAGGAGACTCCACCACACTCCTTGGCAGCAAATTCCACTGTCAAACAGCTCTTACTGTCAGGAAGTTCTTCCTAATGTTTAGGTGGAATCTTCTTTCTTGTAGTTTGAATCCATTGCCCCGTGTCCGCTTCTCTGGAGCAGCAGAAAACAACCTTTCTCCCTCCTCTATATGACATCCTTTTATATATTTGAACATGGCTATCATATCACCCCTTAACCTTCTCTTCTCCAGGATAAACATACCCAGCTCCCTAAGCCGTTTCTCATAAGGCATCGTTTCCAGGCCTTTGACCATTTTGGTTGCCCTCCTCTGGACACGTTCCAGCTTGTCAGTATCCTTCTTGAACTGTGGTGCCCAGAACTGGACACAGTATTCGAGGTGAGGTCTGACCAGAGCGGAATACAGTGGTACTATTACTTCCCTTGATCTAGACGCTATACTCCTATTGATGCAGCCCAGAATTGCATTGGCTTTTTTAGCTGCTGCATCACACTGTTGACTCATGTCAAGTTTGTGGTCTACCAAGACTCCTAGATCCTTTTCACATGTACTGCTCTCAAGCCAGGTGTCACCCATCCTGTATTTGTGCCTTTCATTTTTTATTTTTTTTGCCCAAGTGTAGTACTTTACATTTATCCCTGTTAAGATTCTTCTTGTTTGCTTTGGCCCAGTTGTTTTTTATTCGTTTAGCCGTGTCCAACTCTTCATGACCCCATGGACTCCTGTCTTCCACTGCCTCCCGCAGTTTGGTCAGACTCTGGGGTTGCGGTGCTTCAGGCCGAGGAAGCCACCGTTTATCCATAGACAGCTTTCTGGGCCATGTGGCCAGCAGGACTAAACCGCTTCTGGCGCAACAGAACACCGTGGCGGAAACCAGAGTGCATGGAAACGCCTTTTACCTTCCCGCCACAGCGGTACCTATTTATCTACTTGCACTGGCATGCTTTCGAACTGCTAGGTAGGCAGGAGCTGGGACAGAGCAGCAGGAGCTCACCACGTTGGGCAGATTCGAACCGCCAACCTTCTGATTGCCAAGCCCAAGAGGCTCAGTGGTTTAGACCACAGTGCCACCTGCATCCCTTTTAAGACGTAAGATCTATCTGCCCAACCCAGTGGTTGAAGCAGGGTTGTACCCTTACCAATGCTTATGGGTCATTAAGGGCCATTTCCAAAGGCAGCCCAGTGTTTAACGCATTGCATTAATCATCGCTAGCTCCGATGCGGTTCAAGGAGAAGAGCAGATTGCTCAATAAGATATCCCTTCCAAGCCTGACAAGACATCACATCCGAAGGCGAAGTTACACTAAGCAGACGCAGCCCATTAAGGAGGGGAACCTGAATATGCACTTACTCCTGTCAGGGCAAATCCTAGTTGAAAACTTTGGTCCTTTAAGAAATAGCCGTGAGAAGATGTTTTGCTCTTTAGCTCTATTACGCTAATCTATTCCCTTGTCAGTCCCAGCGACGCAGGGATGATAAATATGGGATCTCCTCAGTTCGGACTCCTGGCGTGTTGCCTATCGTGGGCTGAGGAGCTGCGTAGCTCTCTCATCACAAAAGCCACCTGCTTCCAAATGTCATCACGGCAGAGCTGCACCAGCAGCAGAGGAGCTCACAAGCTTGTCTTTCTGTTCAAGCTCTCTGGCCCGGAAAAAGGAGCACGTCCAGGGTTGTGGGAATCTCCTTCCTAAGGGACATAGGAGCCAAGTCTTAGGGGCCGAGGTCCCTTCAGTCCCCCCATAAAATATTTGAGGGGGCTAAGATGGAGTGTAAAAGGGACACAGGTGGGCTGTGGGTTAAACCACAGAGCCTAGGGCTTGCCGATCAGAAGGTCGGCGGTTCGAATCCCCACGATGGGGTGAGCTCCCGTTGCTCGGTCCCAGCTCCTGCCCACCTAGCAGTTCGAAAGCACGTCAAAGTGCAAGTAGATAAATAGGTACCGCTCCGGTGGGAAGGTAAAAGGCATTTCCATGCACTGCTCTGGTTCGCCAGAAGCGGCTTAGTCATGCTGGCCACATGACCCGGAAGCTGTACGCCGGCTCCCTCGGCCAATAAAGCGAGATGAGCACCGCAACCCCAGAGTCGTCCGCGACTGGACCTAACAGTCAGGGGTCCCTTTACCTAGGATGGAGGGTGAAGAGATGTGTGGGTCTGGGTGTGGTTTTTTTAATGCAGACAACTGCCCAAAGGTATGAGTCGCACTTGTTGCTCCACCCACTTTTACATTTGGCTCCACCCACAACTGGGAAGTGGCCCCTGGAAAATGGCCTGCAAGGGAATGTGGCCCTGGCACTCATTCTCCAGCCCTGTCCTGTAGCTTTTGCTGGCCTGGACCTCTGCAGAATGCTTAGGAGAAATACTTGCTTCACACAGAGGAGAAGCATCTCAGTGGGAAGTCTTCTTCCTCTTCTGTCAAAATCCACTTATATGCATGTAGAGCAGGGGTCGGCAAAGTAAGGCCCGGGGGCCCGGATGCGGCCCACCAGGCTTGTTGATCCGGCCCACAGACCTTGCTGCCCGCTCAGTCACTCCCCACATGCTGAGCTAAACTGGCGGCACCTAGGATGCCTCACCGCACGGGGACTGACGTCCGCAACACTGTAACGGATTCGGATTGGCTGCAGGAAGCTCCTGCAGCCAATCCGAAGCCGCGGATGCCTCTGGGCGGGCAACGATGCTGATGCAGCTTCAGATTGGCTCCAGGAAGCTCCTGCAGCCAATCCGAAGTCTTGCCACCCGCGCGCTGAGGGAAACCCTGTGCGGCCATGGACGGAGAGGCCGGCAGGTGGGCAGTGGGTCTGGGCCGCGCCATGGGCATCGTGATGGGCTCATTGCGGGGCTTCAGCCATAGCTTGGCACACCTGTTGGCCCCGTGCCTGGCACCCGGCTCAGCGCTGCTGGTGGTGACGTGCTCAGCGGCCACGCTGGAGCAGCTGGAGGGTGAGCTGCGTGCCACCTGCCTGGTGCTCCGTGTGCGCATGCAGAGTGCTTTACCCCTCCAGGTCTGGAGGCGGCTGCAGGACCAGCTTGCAGGGTATTTATATTTTTCAAAATATAGTCCGTCCGGCCCCCCACAAGGTCAGAGGGACAGTGGACCAGCCCCCTGATGAAAAAGTTTGCTGACCCCTGACACAGAGAATCATGCCCAAATCTTTCTATACGCTCTGCAGATTCACTTATCCAAACAACTGACTTCCTTGTTTATTTGTGCTTCGCTGGTCTGTGGCAGCCATTTGCGGGCAGAAACCGTGGAGAGAGGGGGTAGTGAGATCAAATCTAGACGTTTTGCCCTTAGCCTCTCTTTTGCTGATCGTCTGGAAACATTTCGGGAAGAGCCCATGGAGAGAGGGAGGAGAGAGATCAGACAAATCCCGCATTGGAAATATTTCCGTTTGAAATGATGGAAATCGTGGACTCGTTATGTGAATGCTCAGCTGACAAAACATTTCCAGGGAATGCATTGTGTTTGGTAAGCAGGACTTACACACACACACACACACACACACACACGTACAAGATCTCAGACTATCAAAAGACTGGAAGGAAATGTAAGATATCAGTGAAGGCACCCGGTGGGTGGGTGATGAGCCACAACTGAAAGGCCCTCTCCTTTGCCATCATTCTTTGAGTCTTCCTCAGAGTAGGGGCAGAACCTGGAGAAGGGTCTCAGATGATCGAAGAGTTCCAGGAGATCTTTGGAGTCCTGAGATGTAAAGGGCTTTAAAGATCAAAACCAGCATTTTGACTTGGAAGCCTAGAGGCAGCCAGTGTAGCTGGAACAATACTGGTGTTATATGATCTGTTCGCCTCAAACCTGTCAACAGTCGGGTGGCCACATCCTGCACTAATAGAAGCTTCCAGGCCATGTTCAAAGGGAACCCCATGTAAAGAGCATTGCAATGGCCCGGTCTTGAGGTCACCAGGACATACATCTGCATAACCCAAATTTCCATCAGACCCGCTCGTTTTCTGCGTTTCAAGCTCCTCTGTCTGAAAACATGAATTATAAACATGATTTAATAATATCGTGTATTTGTGTTTTAAAAGTCATACATGTTTTTAAAAATTGTTGCATACACTTACTAGGTATCCTTGGTTACGATTACGTTCTCAAGCGGCCGGCCAAATTACGTGACTGAAAGCAATGCATAAGCTTGAACGTTGTCTTGGAATTTTGCTTTCCTATAATTAACGGGCTCCAATTTTTCAATAAATGTGTTTGGTGCACATCCTTCAGTATTTATTGAATTATATAGCAAGTTTTGTCAACTTGCTATATATTCCCACATTTTTCTATACCATTTCAAGATGTCAGCTGGTTTGTCCATTTTCCATTTTCTTGCTACGACTACGCTACTTCTCTCCCTTCACCTCATCACTTTGCGGTTGGCTGCTGAAAGTGTTCCCTTTGCCTGCATGTTGTGCTGCATCATGGATTTTTAAGAGTTGGGGGTGACTTCAAAAGTCATCTATTCCTACCTCCTGCCAATGCAGTACCTCTCTACTGTTATCTGGGAGCCAGTGTGGTGTAGTGGTTAAGAGCGGTGGACTCGTAATCTGGTGAACCGGGTTCGCGTTCCCGCTCCTCCACATGCAGCTGCTGGGTGAACTTGGGCTAGTCACACTTCTCTGAAGTCTCTCAGCCCCACTCACCTCACAGAATGTTTGTTGTGGGGGAGGAAGGGAAAGGAGAATGTGAGCCGCTTTGAGACTCCTTCGGGTAGTGATAAAGTGGGATATCAAATCCAAACTCTTCTTCTTATTATTGCACTCTTGACAGGTCGCGGGGAGAAGAACCATTGTCTCCAGGATCCTACAGCTGCCCAGAGGAGGCTGTGAAATCTCTAGGTCAGTGTCTGAATGCAGTGGCAAACTGGGCAAGAGCCAATAAACTGTGTTTGAATCCTAGGAAGACGGAGAATCTTCGGGCGTGTGGTTCCCATGTTCGGAAAACTGGCAGGTTACCTGTTCTGGATGGGGCTGCAGTATCTCTGAAGGAGCAAGTGCATATTTTGGGAGTATTCCTGGATACATCTTTGTCACTAGTGGCCCAGATGTCCTCTGTGGGTGGCTGTCAGGGACTGGCTGGATGCAAAGGAGTTTTGGAAGGCACCAGATGGGGAACCCCCAAGGGAACCCCCAGAGGAGGAAGGCTCAGAGCCAGGGGATTGGTGGTGGGACTGTACAGAAAAAACCCAAACCCTGTACATAAATAGTCTCTTAATCATCTCCAGGTTAAAGAGATCCTTCAGTCTTTCCTTGGAGAGCTTGCCCCCAGGTCCTTCACCATCCATGTTGCCCTCCTCCAGTTTTGTCAGTAGCCTTGTTAAAACCATGGTGCTCAGAACTGGACAAAGGACTCCAGGTGAGGTCTGAGCAAAGCAGAAGAGAACAGAACCATTTGCTTCCTGTCATCTGTCCGCTGTAACTTCTGAGGATGCAACCTCAAGTTGCATTGACCTCTTCAGATGCTGCATCGCTTTGCCAAATCACGCTTAGCCCGCAGTCTACCAAACCCCCCTGAGATCCTTTCCACATGTACTGCTGTCAAGCCATCTTGCATTTGTGTCTCTGACTTAATGCAGAACTTTTCCTTTATCTCTGTTGAAATGCATTCATTTCTTCCTTGGTTTTTTTTGGCCCAGTTCTCCATCCTGTCAAGATAAACTTAGATCTGACGTTTCTGTCTCTGAAGGTATTAACCGCCCCTCCGCAGTTGGGTGTCATTTGCAAATCCTTCCTCTACTTCTTTGTCCAAGTCATTTACAAAGATGTTAAGCAAGACTGCGCCCCACCTGTCAGTTCTGTCCCATTGACGAGGCAAAGCCGTTGATGAGACCTCTTCGGGGTATAAGTCCACCCACCACTTACCAATCCACCGCCGAAGAGTATTATCATCTAGCAAACATTTTTTCCCCCCAGCTTGCCAAGAAGAATATCATGGGGGAACCTTGTCAGATGCCTTCAAGATGAATTCAAGATGTTCAATGTCCACAGACAGAGGAGAGCTAGAGCTTACTGCAGAGATGAAAGGAAGACGTCAATATGCTTTAGAATGGAGAAATCCAGATGCAAAGTCGTGAGAGAGATGCTTCTGCCCCGACCGTTAGGTCCAGTCGTGTCCAACTCTGGGGTTGCGGCGCTCAATCTCGCGTTACTGGCCGAGGGAGCCGGCGTACAGCTTCTGGGTCATGTGGCCAGCATGACTAAGCCGCTTCTGGCAAACCAGAGCAGCTCCCGGAAACGCCGTTTACCTTCCCACCAGAGCGGTACCTATTTATCTACTTGCACTTCTTGCTTTTGAACTGCCAGGTGGGCAGGAGCAGGGACCGAGCAACAGGAGCTCACCCCGTCTCAAGGATTCGAACCACCGACCTTCTGATCGGCAAGCCCTAGGCTCTGTGGTTTAACCCACAGTGCCACCCATGTCCTGAACCTTACCTTGTTGTTGTTGTTCAGTCGTTCAGTCGTGTCCGACTCTTCGTGACCCCATGGACCAGAGCACGCCAGGCACGCCTATCCTTCACTGCCTCTCGCAGTTTGGCCAAACTCATGTTAGTAGCTTCGAGAACACTGTCCAACCATCTCATCCTCTGTCGTCCCCTTCTCCTTGTGCCCTCCATCTTTCCCAACATCAGGGTCTTTTCTAGGGAGTCTTCTCTTCTCATGAGGTGGCCAAAGTACTGGAGCCTCAACCTTACCTTAGCTGGCCTCTTAAGTGTCCTCATCAACAACCCAATAGAATGAGCTCCATCACAAGATCTGCCACTAAGAGATGGTGCCCTCCGGGCTAATGGGTGGACCTTTCCTCACCCGCCTCAGCTCTCTAACACCTCCAACGGGTTTTCTGCTCACTGGCCAGCATGGAACTCACTCCTCTGAGAGGCAGTGAAGGTCACCAACTTGGATTGCTTTAAAAGAGGATTTGGCAAATTAATGGAGGAGTGGGCTAGCAATGGCTACTAGCCATTATGGCTATGTTCTGCCATACTGGAGAGCCAGTGCGGTGTAGTGGTTAGGAGCGGTAGACTCATAATCTGGGGAACCGGGTTCGCGTCTCCGCTCTTCCACATTCAGCTGGTGGGTGACCTTGGGCTCGTCACACTTCTCTGAAGTGTCTCAGCCCCACTCACCCCACAAAGGGGGAGGAAGGGAAAGGAGAATGTGAGCCGCTTTGAGACTCCTTCGGGTAGTGAAAAGCGGGGTATCAAATCCAAACTCTTCTTCTCTTCTTCTTCTTCTTCTTCACCACAGTCAGAGGCAGCAATCCTTCTGAATACCATTTGCTGGAAACTACAGGAAGGGAGGGATGCGGGTGATGCTGTGGTCTAAACTGCTGAGCCTAGGGCTTGCTGATCGGAAGGTTGGTGGTTTGAATCCCTGTGATGGGGTGAGCTGCCGTTGCTCGGTCCCAGCTCCTGGCCACCTAGCAGTTCGAAAGCACATCAAAATGCAAGTAGATAAATAGGTACCACTCTGGCGGGAAGGTAAACAACGTTTCCGTGCACTGCTCTGGTTTGCCAGAAGCGGCTTTGTCGTGCTGGCCACATGACCCGGAAGCTGTACGCCGGCTCCCATGGCCAGTAAAGTGAGATAAGCACTCTTATCTCCTCATGTTCTTAATTGATACCCAAGGAAGTGGCCTCAATCCACACACACACACACACACACACACACACACACACAGCTCTCTGATATCGTGCATTTTGTCTGGGTGTCAGTTCTGCGAAAAATTTGCTTCTGGCTCACAATCCGAAACCCTGAGCCGCATTCTCCAGTTCTTCCTTTTCCCCAAGGACTCAGCAAAGACATGCAACTGAAGAAGGCAGGAAATAAACTGTGCGAAGTAGCCTGAGGAGGATGGAAGACTTGAGAAGGATGACGGAAGGGGTGCGTCAAGAGATAAAGGGATGTGCAAGAGATTAAAACCTTTTCTGGTTTTTGTTCTTTCAGCTGACAGTCAGGAAGCTGGAGATCTCACAGCCTTCTCGAAGATTATCCCATGGGAAGCAGCTGGAGACTCCACCACTTTGAATGTTTCGGAGAGAGCCCATCTTGGCTTAAGCATGGAAGAGAATTACCTTGCAAGGTGGGACGGAGACAGGAGCGCTCTGTTTTCACGCGTTTCAAGCTCCCTCCAGATGGTCTCCCCCCGCACCCCCAGGAGACTGATGGGATGACTACATTACAAAAACAAGTTCTCAGCTGTGATGCCAGGAGCAACGATCCTGCGGGCACACCCCTGTTGTGTGAACCACATCCTCGCCAGTGTGGTGTAGTGGTTAAGAGCGGTTGACTCGTGATCTGGTGAACCAGGTTTGCGTCTCCCCTCCTCCACATGCAGCTGCTGGGTGACCTTGGGCTAGTCACACTTCTCTGAAGTCTCTCAGCTCCACTCACCTCGCAGAGTGTTTGTTGTGGGGGGAGGAAGGGAAAGGAGAATGTGAGCCGCTTGGAGACTCCTTCGGGTAGTGATAAAGCGGGATATCAAATCCAAACTCTTCTTCTTCTTCTTCTTCTTCTTCTCGCCAACGACACCGGCTATTGCAGAGCACTGACTTGGGCTAAATTCCGAGTAGAATCAGGATGATTCGGGGAGATCTGGCCTCTGATGGTGGAGGCAGCCTCGGATCGCTCTGGGTTGGGGTGCACCAACCGAAGCAATCTGGGGCTGTTGGAAAGCAGGAGAGGAAATCTCTACAATTCACTGAATGTTTGTATTTTGTTTTGAATGTTTGTATGTCAGTTTTGTCCGTATAGTCCGTATAGTTAAAGCTATGGTCTTCCCAGTAGTAATGTACGGAAGCGAGAGCTGGACCATCAAGAAGGCTGATCGCCGAAGAATTGATGCTTTTGAATTATGGTGCTGGAGGAGACTCTTGAGAGTCCCGTGGACTGCAGGAAGATCAAACCTATCCATTCTCAAAGAAATGAGCCCTGAGTACTCACTAGAAGGACAGATCCTGAAGTTGAGGCTCCAGTACTTTGGCCACCTCATGAGAAGAGAAGACTCCCTAGAAAAGACCCTGATGTTGGGAAAGATGGAGGGCACAAGGAGAAGGGGACGACAGAGGATGAGATGGTTGGACAGTGTTCTCGAAGCAACTACCATGAGTTTGGCCAAACTGCGAGAGGTAGTGAAGGATAGGCGTGTTTGGCGTGCTCTGGTCCATGGGGGCACGAAGAGTCGGACACGACTGAACGACTGAACAACAACAACATGTCAGTTTTGTATGTATTTTAAGGTTTTTCTCGTTCAATAAAATTTAATAATAATAAAAAGGAAGGCAGGAGGGCAGGCAGCCTCTGCAAAGAGCAGCATGGGACTGTTTGCAAAAGGGCTTTTAAACAGCCCTGCACTTTGCTTTGGCTACATGCCAGAAACAGTCAACCCTGCTGGCTGCATTGGTCTCTTTGTATGACATGTTTTACTTTTCACACCTATATCCCACCTTTTTCTCCAAGGAGATCAAGGTGACATAGGTGGTTTTATTCCTCCTCAGCTAATCCACAGAGCAACCCCGTGAGGCTGAGAGGTGGCGACAGGCCCAAGTGAGCGTCATGGCTGAATAGGGATCCAAACCCTGGTCTCCCAGGTCCTAGTCTGATGCTCTAACCACTACACCACACTGGCTCTCGGGTTCCCTGCAGGATTGAATCCTCCCCTCAGCAGGTCACCAGCTCACAGAGGGGAATGCACTACCGAAGGAGACCCCTAGAGTGAACAGAGGGTTCAGTCCTGCTCAGTGCGGTTTGTGTGCATGTTCCCCTGCTGAGAAGAAGCCCATGCAACCAAATAGCACCATGGGGCTGTTTAAGCCTTGTTGAAATAAACCCCGGGCTGCCGTATCATAGTATCGTAGAGCTGGAAAGGGTGCCCAAGGGTCATCTAGTCCAACCCCCCGCAATGCAGGAATTGCAGCTAAAGAATCCCTGACAGATGGCCATCCAACGCAGGCAGCCATTGTTGTTGTTGCTGCTGCTGCTGCTGCTGTTGTTGTTGTTGTTGTTGTTGTTGTTGTTGTTGTTGTTGTTGTTGTTGTTATTCAAACTTAGATAGCATCCTTCATCCACAGGGCAGTTTACAGTAATTTTGCTCCAGGCAAAAATCCCTTTCTCGTGCTGTTTGCAACATTTTGGGGAGCTTTCATCTCTCCCTGGCCTTCCTTGCACGTTCTATACAGAAGAGGTTGGGGAGGCCGCGTCCCAGGCAGTGGTGCGTGCAACCTGCAAGGAGGAGAGAGGGCTGGTTTCTCTTCCCCTGCAGACCAGCCACATGGCTTCAACAGCAAGACACTTTGAGTGGTTCTGCCTTCAGGGGTCTGTTTTCTAGCAGGAAACAAGGCTGATCCCTCCGGGACCCGTTTATCACTTTCCTGACAAAGCCATTGTTAATTGCATTCAGATTGCAGTTTTCCTCGCCCAAACCCTCTTCTCTCTCTCTCTTTCTCTCTCTCTCCCCAACCTCCCAAATGTGTAGCTTCATGGGAAACAATGTCATTTGCCTTTTCTGGTGTGTGTGTGTGTGTGTGTGTGTGTGTGTGTGTGTAAATGCACTTTCCTCTTTTGCTTGTGCAACAACACACACACACACACACACACACACACATCCCAGAAAAAAACCCCACAAAGGGGCAGCTGGGAGTTTTCTCAAATGGACATCATTATTACCACAGATGAGGTGAGGCATCCAAAGGATATTAGACAGGTTGGAAAGAGGCCAAAATACAAGGAAGGGGGCTTTTTCTCAGCCCAATGGCCGCATTACTTTCTAGGCAATCTTTGGGGAGGAGGGCACATCCCATGGTTGGGCGCAGCCAGAAAAAAGTGGGTGGAGCAATCAGTGAAGTTCACCTACTCAACCATCTCTCACTCGTCTTCATCCAGGCAGGCAGGAAGCATTATCCGAGTTCAGGGATATATTCTAGAGCAGGGGTAGGCAACCTAAGGCCCGAGGGCTGGATCCGGCCGAATCGCCTTTTCAATCGGCCTGCGGATGGTCCAGGTATCAGCATGTTTTTACATGAGTAGAATGTGTCCACCTCATGAGAATTTGGCCACCTCATGAGAAGAGAAGACTCCCTAGAAAAGACCCTGATGTTGGGAAAGATGGAGGGCACAAGGAGAAGGGGATGACAGAGGATGAGATGGTTGGATGGTGTTCTCGAAGCTACCAACATGAGTCTGACCAAACTGCGGGAGGCAGTGAAAGACAGGAGTGCCAGGCGTGCTCTGGTCCATGGGGTCACGAAGAGACGGACACGACTAAACGACTAAACAACAACAACAACAACGGAATGTGTCCTTTTATTTAAAATGCATCTCTGGGTTATTTTTGGGGCCTGCCTGGTTTTTTGTTTTTTTTACACGAGTAGAATGTGTGCTTTTATTAAAAATGCACACCTGGGTTATTTGTGGGGCATAGGAATTCGTTCATTTCCCCCCCTCCAAAATATTGTCCACCACATGGTCTGAGGGACGGTGGACCAGCCCACGGCTGAAAAAGGTTGCTGACCCCTGTTCTAGAGGGGTGAAAACATTCGAAGAGATTGAAAGGCAGGGTCTGGATGGAGCGTGACCTGGGGGAGAGTCCCAGGGGCCAGATAAAGAGGGCTGAAGGGCCCCAGGGCCAAGGTGCCCCATCCCTGCTACAGCAGGTCGTGCGAGATGGTCCACATCAGCAAACAGTCCTAAGAACTGAAAAGGGAAGTGACAAAGGAATGGAAGAAGAGTCTGCTGGATCAGGCCAATGGCCTGTCTGGGTCCATCATCCTGCTCACACAGATGCTCCAAAGCGAAGCCCACGAGCAGGACCCAAGCACAAGAACAAGCTCCCCTCCTGTGGTTTCGAGCAAATGGTATTTGGTAGACTTGCCACCTCCTGCTGTGGAGGCAGAAAATAGCCATCATGGCTAGAAGCCATCTCCATGTATTTGCCCAATCCTCTTTTCAAGCCACCCAAGTTGGTGGCCCTCCTGTGGCAGTGAGTTCCATAGTTTAACCTTGCACTGCATGAAGAAGGGCTCTCTTTTAAAACAGCTTCCTATGTCCCTCTGTTGGTGTCCTTCATATGCAGGCTAGAAGAGGACCTCGACGAAGTGCTCTCTAGTGCACCCACCAATATATTAGGTTCTTATGTGGTTGGGACCTGAAAGACATACTGGACAGCAGCATTCCAATGTGCAACAGGAGAGCAGCCATTTAAATTCCCCACAATGTCTTGGAGTGACGACGCTTCGCGGATGTGGTAGGACAGGGGTGGCCAACTCCCAAGAGACTGCGATCTACTCACAGAGTTAAAAACTGGCAGTGATCTACCCCCTTTTGGGGGGTTCAGGTCAAAGTTGGTGAGCTTTTTTTAGGAAGGAGGAAGGCCCATTTGGGGGGGGGTTGGGTCAAAGTTGTTGAGTTTTTTCAGGGAGTAGGTAAAATGTTGAGCTTTTTTAGGGGAGCCACAGTTGTTCAGCTTCTTTGGGGGGAGCCAATGATCTACCACAGACATCCAGTGATCTACCAGTAGATCAAGATCTACCTGTTGGACATGCCTGTGGTAGGAAATTGGCATGGGGACTGCGAGACCTAGCTGGCGGGCATTTCTTGGTGGTAGGGAAATAAAGCTATGGTTCTCCCAGTAGTAATGTAAGGAAGTGAGAGCTGGACCATAAAGAAGGCTGATCACCAAAGAATTGATGCTTTTGAATTCTGGTGTTGGAGGAGACTCTTGAGAGTCTCATGGACTGCAAGAAGATCAAACCTATCCATTCTGAAGGAAATCAGCCCTGAGTGCTCACTGGAAGGACAGATCCTGAAGTTGAGGCTCCAGTACTTTGGCCACCTCATGAGAAGACTCCCTGGGAAAGATCCTGATGTTGGGAAAGATGGAGGGCACAAGGAGAAGGGGACGGCTGAGGATGAGATGGTTGGACAGGGTTGTCAAAGCTACCAACATGAGTCTGACCAAACTGTGGGAAGCAGTGGAAGACAGGAGTGCCTGGTGTGCTCTGGTCCATGGGGTCACAAAGAGTCGGACACGACTAAACGGCTAAACAACAACAAGTGAAATTCAAGCCAGCATCCATGGTGGGTTTCGCCGCTGACCTGGGACTCCCAGTATCTACCAGAGAGTGCTTTTCACTGGTGCAAGTGATGATCTTGCCACCCTGCTCATGTATGCATTCCTTTCTTTATTGTGTTTATATTCAGTCTCTCTCCCCCCCTCCAAGGACATGGTTCCTCTCTCCCTGTTTTATTCTCACAATAACCCTGTGAGGTAGGTTAGGCTGAGAGGCAGTGACCGGCCCCAAGTTCACCCAGCGAGCTTCATAGCTGAGTGGGGATTCGAACCCTGGCCTCCCAGCTCCTAGCCTGGGGCTCCAGCCACTATGCCACGCTGTCCCAATGGCATCTGAGACTCATGTTGCCAGCGCCTGCCCAGGAAAAGCATTGCTTCAGGCTAATAAGCATTCTCAAGGATTGTGTGCAATTCCAGCCTTTATTTCATACCATTGTTAAGCTTGCTTATAATATATATATATAATATTTATATATAATATTTATATATAAAGTAGAATACAGGGAGGGGAAAGCATCGGATATATTTTCATAAATATTTCTGTATGTTCCGCATACAAAACAAAATATGTACATCTGCGAAAGATAGTGGTTCTGTGCTGGGATTCATCCTGGCAGGACCGTGCAGCCTGTCCCAGTGTTTTCGGCGAGGTCTGCCAAAAGGGGACGACATCAGTGTCTGAAATTCATGCATATCCCTCTGCTGGGGGGGGGGTGTCTCAGACTCTTCGTCTGTAGCTAGCATACACACACAAACATGGACACACCCCCTCCAGAACCAACTACAGTGAGACTCAGGGTACCAGCAGATAATATTCTTTAGTTGTGATTCCTGCTGGTCAGGGGATTGGCCTAGATCCACACCTTCCCCATCCCTGGCCTAGCAGAACCACCCACAGACTTGAGCCCAGGGGTCCCCAACACAAACCTTTCTCCTTGTGCCGGTCTGTGGTTGGGTATAGGCAACGTTGCATGCCTCTGTTCAGGAGAGGGCAAGGCTGAGGCTAATAGATAGGGATGAATATTCTTTGCGTTTTCCTTCCCCTCTGGCTCTTCCTTCCTCTCTCCTGCATGAAGCAGCCACGAGAAACCAGCTCTCACCATGCAGGTTTAAAATCCAAAGCCATCCTTGTAAATCTGAAGAAACTATAAGAACCATTTTTTCCCCTTTACCAACGAGGCTTCTCTGTTTTTTATTTACTCTTTTAAGCAATGCAAGTGATGTGTGAATGAGAAAGACAGTGTGAACTCGGCTAGGCATTGGTACCTCGGGAGTCGAACGGAATCCATTCCGGAAGTCCATTCGACTCCCGAAACAGTTCGAGCAGCCAATCGGAAGCTGCGGAAGTCGCGTCGGGCGTCCGGGTCCCAAAGAACTTCCGCAAACCAGAACACTCACTTTGCAGCATCCGTGAGACAAAACATTCAACTCCCAAGGCGTTCGGCTTCCAGGGTTCGACTGTATTTAAAAAAACAAACAACCCACAAGATCTGCCATGTGGTTTTCCTCAACGCACCACTTGCTGTGGTTATTTTAGGTCCCATCTGCACTACACACTTAGAGCAGTGCCATGCCACTATTCCCTGCCTGGGAATAACAACACCTTAACTTTGGGTACCAATCCAAAATCATGCACATTCCCAGCCATATCTTGACACCATGAGTGGGACACCCGAGATTGTCCTTTGCTGACGTTGCTCTTCATTTGCCTCTCTTTCAAGGTGGATCGGATCCATGCAAGGATCAGCAGCTGGCAGGTCTGGCACCAGGGCACAGGGGTGTAAGGAAGAGCCCTGCTGGATTGGCACGAAAGCCGAGCATCCTGCAGAAGTGGTCCACCGGGTGTAACCAAGAATCCCACAAAGACAACGGTTGCTGTCCCTGACCCTGTATTCCCAGCAACTGGTATTTTGAGAAAGACTACTCTTGAACCTGGAGGCTCCATTGACTTTTCACGGCTGACAAGAGGTGAAGCCAGGCCTGGAGTCGGCACCCAGCATGCTCAGGCAATTGCCAGGACAACCCCCAAAGTGCCCACTGGTGCTGATGTTGGTGGCTGGCATAGTTTTATTCTGTTTGGCTTTCTTTTGCACGGAAAGTGTGCTTTGATGCCAAGGTCGCCACTTTCAGGACTCAGAAGCATTCTAGAGGAAAGAAGGCAGTGCGCAGCTACAGCCTCAGGGGGGCGCTCTGCTTTGCAGTGTGCCCACTGTCCTCAGAAAAATATCAAAGCACTGGTGGCGTATGCAGCCACTTGCCGCCTGGAGCGGCAAACGCGGGGGCACCCCCTGGGGGCGGAGTGCCACCCCGTAGTGTGCATGCATCGTGACGTCACGACACATGCGCGCTACAGAGCGCAGTCCGTCCTGGATGCTGGGCGTGAGCGGCAACCCCGTCCGTGCAGCAGCTGCTCACGCAGCAACTCGTAAGGCTGCAGCGCGCGAGCAGCTGCTGCACAGAAGTGGTGCCAGGCGGCAGCTTGGGAGTCGCGGGGTGGTGGCGCCGAGCGTCACCCCCCCTCCAGGCTGGAACTGGGCCTGCGTGCCGCTCTCAACACCCCCGCCTTGCTACGCCACTGCGAAGCACAAAAGTCTCTTCCCCACTGCCACCTGATAAGCTTCCTTGGGGAGACCACCAGGTTACAGTGGGGATCCCCTAGGGGACACCATGCCCAGGGCTCCCACAAACCTGATGCCAACCCTGGGGAGAGACTACCAAGCCCCAAATCTAAAGCTGGGGGAGGTAGTGGTTGCTGCAAGAGTAGGACTTTGAGCACTTCCAGATGGCCCGCTTATTGAGCATGCATCTTGATTTGCCTGCAGGGAGGTTAGGCAACAAGCAAGAGCTCTTCCCCATCACTTTCCTTCCTGCAAAAGTGCCCCATCTTTGGGGGGAGTGTGTGTTTGCTGCACAAGACTGCTAGATCGGTTCCAATTGTGCAGCCTGTCTTTGCTGGTCTGCAACTGAATCCTACCCACAAAACTATGATGGCCTGGAGGTGCCCCCAAGTCTCTCCCGCGTTGTTCTTGATGTTTGTGCCCTCCCCCTCTGCCAATTAAGATGCATGGCTTACCGCCTCCTTCTGGACATGCGCTGCAAGTGCAGGAGCCTCTGAGCGAGGCACACAAGAGAGAACTCCAGAGAAAGCGAGAAGCATCGTGGAATTCGCGACAGTGGGAGCTCACTTCTGAGGAACGGGGCCCGATCCTTGCCTATTCCTTTCTGCTGCTTTATCAGCTTCTCAAAGTGACCGTCCATCAAAAGCAATCACTCACACCAGGCACAGTCAATCAACCCTAGAAGGATGGGGAAAACTGGGGCAAAATACTATCTGGATCTTTCCTCCTTTGACGGCACTCCCATCCAAAAAAAAAAGAACAATGTTGTGAAAGGGGAACCAGTGGGGAGAGATGAAGCTTGTAGCAAGTATTGAGAATCATAGAATCGCTCTCCAATTCTATGATTCTCAATCACCTGACTTAGCTCAGTTGATTGGAGCGTGGTGCTAATAATGGCAAGGTTTCAGGTTTGATCCCCATAAAGGACAGCTGCATATTCCTGCAGGAGGTTGAACTAAGATGATCCTCTGGGTTCCTTCCAGCTCTCCAGTTCTGATTCTCAGTGGAGAGAGAGAGAGAGAGAGAGAGAGAGAGAGAGAGAGAGAGAGAGAGAGAGCGCCTCTGCAGTAAAACATTGTAGAATTTCCTTTGTCAGCTATCAAATGTCATGTTACATTACAACAGAGAAACAGCGGCTCTCCTGTATTGACTTTCATGTGTTCTTATCCCATTCCTGGCAGCCTGCTCCCCATTCCCCCGGCCCCATAGCACACACAGAAGGCACTCAGTGACCAGGTATTGAACAATAACAAGAAGGCCAGTTATCCACTATATAAGAACCGAGTTTGGTCTTTGCGGTTGTTTCGGCAAGGAAGATCTCGTCCAAGCGTCGACACCTGTTTGCCATTTTAAGCCACGCCGTCCTCCATGGATTGCGAAAGATCCTTCCCAAAAGGTGACAATTTATGAAATGTCTGATCATTCCAGCGTTGCGATGGCTTTACAACAGTCTTGTGGGCTTTTTATTTAAGCAAGGCAAACGTAGTCTAGGGTTCGGAAAGCTTTCCTCCTGTCCGAAAAGCGCTGGGGATGGGGGGGGGGGGTTGGGAAATGTGGCACAGATGTCTCAGTCTGCGGGCCCAGAGGGGAGCCGAGTGACGCAAGGGGGGGGGGGACACCTCACTTGCACACGTATCTCTCGACAGTCCTCTCGCACTTTTTGCAGGTGACGTAGCAGCACCAGTGGTACTTGCAGTGGCAGCGCTCCACCACCTTGTCCATATAGGGGTTGTAGCCACGGCCGCAGCACATGAGGTCACAGCTGTCGCTGCCGTTGGAGGTCTTGTTGCATTGCCTGCAAGACAGAAAGCGTCATGAGCTGGGGGTGCCAAAGACTAGAGGGTGGGGAAGGATGCCTGAGGAACTCAGCTGCGAAGCCCATCAGGCTCCTTGTGGGACTGGGAGCTGGAAGGGAACCAATACATCGTCGGGTTGAAAGCAGCCAAAAGCATCTCCGCCTGGGAAGACTTTTCCCTTTTGGGGAAAGGGCCGTAGCTCAGCCGTAGAGCATCTGTTTCGCATGCAGAAGGGCCCGAGTCCAATCCTCAGCGGCTCTCCAAGGAGGGCTGGGAATATCCCCTGATTGGAACCTCGGAGAGCCTCTTCCAAGAAGGACCAATAGCCCAATTTAGCAGAAAGTGACGTCCTACATTTCTGTCCTCGGTGTCAAACACAATGCATGGTCTCCTTCCTGACATTGCAGGAAGAGGAGACAGGACACAAACAGAGGCACATCTGCTGAAATTGCAGCATTTGCACAGGTTACAGCATTCTACTTTTCCAGGCACTGAATTTGGATAGGGACACTCTTGTGGGTGCTCATGCCTCCAGACTGGAAGGGGCTGATGCACACCCTCCAAAATTTTCTGATGGAAATAGGGACATCCTATTCCATTCCCTCCAACATTTCTCCAATGAAAATAGGGACACCCTATTCCATACCCCCCAACATTTCTCCAACAAAAATAGGGACATCCTATTCCATACCCTCCAATATTTCTCCAATGAAAATAGGGACATCCTATTCCATACCCTCCAATATTTCTCCAATGAAAATAGGGACACCCTATTCCATACCCTCCAACATTTCTCCAACAAAAATAGGGACACCCTATTCCATACCCTGCAACATTTCTCCAATGAAAATGGGAAATCCTATTCCATACCCTCCAACATTTCTCCAATGAAAATAGGGACACCCTATTCCATACCCTCCAATATTTCTCCAATGAAAATAGGGACGTCCTATTCCATACCCTCCAACATTTCTCCAATGAAAATAGGGCATCCTATTCCATTCCCTCCAACATTTCTCCAATGAAAATAGGGACATCCTAAGGAAAAGCAGGACATTCCTGGATCAAATTAGAAACTGGGACAGCTTCTATAAATCTGGGGCAGCCCCTGAAAAATAGGGACACTTGGAGGGTCTGCTGATGGAGTCACCAGAACAAGGATGCTGCTTTGAAAGGAAGGGGAGGCAGTGAGCACCGTGTCCCTATCATCTTTCAGGGGACACGTGAAGAGGGCTGAAAACACTTGACTTCTTTGAGCTGCCACATTAAATAAAGGAAGCCATCCCAGCAGGGCAATCCTTGCAACTCGGGTGTGGGAGTTGTTTTTCTTTCTGCTCAAAGGAGTGCTGTCCTTTTTTTAATTATTGGGATGGAGCAAATCCCCTCTCAAAACGTTGCTGTTTGCCGTGATCACATGAATATAACAATGTGCTTTATACCAGATGAGACTGTTTGCCTGTTGAGCTCAGCACTGTCTAATCCAGGGGTGGGAGTATTGTCTAGGATCAGGGATGATGGGGGTTTGAGTTAGTGATGGGCACATTCTGTCAGTTTTCAGTTTCTCTCAGCTTCTTACTTTGCCCGCCTTAAGTTCAGTTCGCCACACTGCCACATAAGTCCCCCCCCCCCAAGATGAACTACAAAGAAAGCAGTCGGAGAGGACGTGAGGAAGTCAACTTACAATGATATATAGAAGAATAGTTAGGTTTAGATAAGTATTTTAGTAGGGTAGTGGGGTATGTTGTTTTTATTGTTTTTGTTTTTATTGTTTTGTATTTTTTGTGTTGTGTTTGTTTGTGTTATGATAAAATTAATAAAAATTTTGAAGAAAAAAAATAAGCCCCCCCCCCCTTTTTTAAAGTCTTCATACAAATTCAGCAGCATTCCTGTGTGAATTTCTCCTAATACACACAATTTTTTGTTCGCAAAGCAATTTCCCCTAATGCAAAGCAGCAGTAGCAGCAGCCTCATACCTGTATCTGGTGTTGCTTGGGGAGTCTAAGAAACCGAAAAACCAGTGCAGTTCTGAAAGGTTCTGCCCGCCATGTGGGTTCAAAATGGCACCTAACTGGATTCAAACATGGGCAAAAACCTGCTCCCTAGCCTCAAGAACGATAATGGTGACAACAATGTGGTCTTAGATAGATTGTCCTTTAAATGTGAACACAATCGGAATTCTCTACAAAAACTGGGTATCGGGTACCCCTGGTCTAGTCTCACTGGTGGTTCCTCAGGGTCTCAGGGGACAGAGAGGTGCTTTTACTGCCTTCTACTTGACCCTTCTAGCTAGAGATGCCAGCGATTGAACCTGGGCCTTCTACATGCAAAGCAGATGCTCAAACCACTGGGCTATGGCCCTCCCATAAATAATAATAATAATTTATTATTTCTACCCTGCCCATCTGGCTGGGTTTCTCCAGCCACTCGGGGCGACTTTCAACAGAACATTAGAAATAGAATAAAACTTCAAACATTAAAAACTTCCCTAAACAGGGTTCCCTTGAGATGTCTTCTAAAAGTTGAGTTACAGGTAGGTAGCCGTGTTGGTCTGCCATAGTCAAAACAAAATAAATAAATAAAAATTTAAAAAAATCCTTCCCATAGCACCTTAGAGACCAACTAAGTTTGTTCTTGGTATGAGCTTTCGTGTGCATGCACACTTCTTCAGATACACTTCTTTTGTGTGCATGCTTCAGATACACAGCTTTCATGTGCATGCACACTTCTTCAGATTCAGGTATCTGAAGAGGTGTGCATGCACACGAAAGCTCATACCAAGAACAAACATAGTTCGTCTCTAAGGTGCAACTGGAAGGATTTTTTTTGTTTTTGTTCTAAAAGTCGGATAGTTGTTTATTTCCTTGACATCTGATGGGAGCGCGTTCCACAGGGCGGGCGCCACCACCGAGAAGGCCCTCTGCCTGGTTCCCTGTAGCTGCACTTCTCGCAGGGAGGGAACCGCCAGAAGGCCTTCGGAGCTGGACCTCAGTGTCCGGGCTGAATGATGGGGGTGGAGATGCTCCTTCAGGTCTACTGGGCCGAGGCAAAAAATAAAAATAAAAATTGGCAAGCCCTAAATCTCATTCCTCCAGCAAACACCCCCCCCCAAAAAAAATACCACACAGAGCTATGCATCGCCCCCTCTTAACCGTGATCCAGACTTCACAGCAGCGCCATTCTGGGCTCAGTTTCTGGTTGCAGCTGTACGATGCCAACTGCCAATAAACACAAGGTCCAATGGATGTGGAAAAGCTGTGATTTTCTCTCTCTCTCTCTCTCTCTCTCTCTCTTTACAAACGGCTTCAACGTCGCTTCCAAAACAGCCTGGCGTGCTCCATCGCTTTGGACACGGCAGTAATTCAACATGAGATCTGGTTGGCGAGAAGCGGGGGGGGGGGAACCGAAGTGGTGGGGGAGCTGAGGATTGCTGGACCCTACACCGTGGACCACTTGGTTAATGGATGGGAATGAATCCGAAGAGATTTATATGAAATTCCTCATGAGGTAATGCTTATGAGAAGTTATGGGATTAATGAAGTGCTGAGATCTCGTTCTCGGCCTGTCCTTTTATTTATTTCTGACTCAGCCTGGCCTCCTGTTTGTTATTTCAGATTTGTGTTCCTATCCAGGTTTAACTCTCCCTCCCCTTTCCTGGCTCTCTTAAGCTGACCGTTCTCATCACCCACTTCTTTTTCCAGGGGTGTGGGGTGGGCTAAGGGGGAGAGAAGAGATGCATGCAAATATTTACAGATCTCTGGAAGGCTCGGTGCGGCTCCTTCGTTGGAGAACGTCCCCCCTGGGGAGCCAAAACCCACAATTTGCGGCCACATGCTGCGTGTTTGCCTAGTGCTGGACCGAAGGCGTCACTCGATAGACACCCCTGCGAGCCAGGATGGCCGCCGGCAGCAAACCTCAGCGCAACCCCTCCTACACAAATTAGCCAAGAAGACAAATATTTGGAGCAAAGGTTCACAGGCTGAAAACAGGCGCGCGGGGGGAACTGGAGGGTTCGGGAGGAACTTTTGTGACTATAAGCTTATAAGACTATAATCATCAGCAGGGAAGGGTGTGATTTGGAGGGGAGAAGTGTAGGGTAAAAGCTGTGAGAGGATTAGACGAATTCATGGAAGTCATCATGACTATGTTCTTCCACGGCTAGTGGCCATATGCTTCTGGATATCAGTTGTTCGGGAACACAAGTGTTCATGAGCTCAGGTCCTGCTTGCAGGTTTCCTACAGGCATCTGGTTGGCCAACAGGATGCTAGACTAGATGGGTGGGCCATTGGCCTGATCCAGCAGGCTCGTCTTAACCACTACACCACACTGAGCCAGTGTCGTGTAGTGGTTAAGAGCGGTAGACTCATTATCTGGGGAACCGGGTTCGTGTCTCCGCTCTTCCACATGCAGCTGCTGGGTGACCTTGGGCTAGTCACACTTCTCTGAAGTCTCTCAGCCCCACTCACCTCACAGAGTGTTTGTTGTGGGGGAGGAAGGGAAAGGAGAATGTTAGCTGCTTTGAGACTCCTTCGGGTAGTGAAAAGCGGGATATGAAATCCAAACTCCTCCTCCTCCTCCTCCTCTTCTTCTTCTTCTTCTTCTTCTTCTTCTTCTTCTTCTTCTTCTTCTTCTCATATTTAGACTAGGACCACGGCCCTGGATCTGCTTCCTTTGCAGATGTCTACACACCACACTCTTTCTGCCATTGCTCTCATGCCATGCATTGGTGGGCTCCCCAGAAGAGACATCTCTTCTGCAGTGGGAAACAGAATGTTGGACTTTTGGCCTGGCTGGCAGATTGACTCTTCTGATATCTGTATTTGAGATAAGAATCCGCCTCTCCCTTCACCACCCTGCAAACTATTCTTTCCAGTTTGGAACTTATTTTACTTTCTTGGGTTCCATGATCACTGCTGATGGTGACAGCAGTCACGAAATTAGAAAATGCCTGCTTCTTGGGAGAAAAGCAATGACAAACCTAGACAGCATCTTAAAAAGCAGAGACATCACCTTGCCGACAAAGGTCCGTATAGTTAAAGCTATGGTTTTCCCAGTAGTAATGTATGGAAGTGAGAGCTGGACCATAAAGAAGGCTGATCGCCAAAGAAATGATGCTTTTGAATTATGGTGCTGGAGGAGACTCTTGAGAGTCCCATGGACTGCAAGAAGATCAAACCTATCCATCCTTAAAGAAATCAGCCCTGAGTGCTCACTGGAAGGAAGGACAGATCCTGAAGCTGAGGCTCCAATACTTTGGCCACCTCATCAGAAGAGAAGACTCCCTGGAAAAGACCCTGATGTTGGGAAAGATGGAGGGCACAAGGAGAAGGGGACGACAGAGGATGAGATGGTTGGACAGTGTTCTCGAAGCTACCAACATGAGTCTGACCAAAGTGCGGGAGGCAGTGGAAGACAGGAGTGCCGTGGGGTCACGAAGAGTCGGACACGACTGAACGACTAAACAACAACAAAAGTCTGCTATCATTTACCGCTTATTTCAGAACTGTTGGTGAGTGTTTGAGGAAGAAGGTGGGAGGCTGGTGTTAGGAAACTTGAAGGGCCTCATTTAGCAGATAAGGTTAAACAGGGTTTTCCTTACAAGGAGGTTCCATCCCCAAAGCTGAATAGAAACCATCTTTTCTCTCCATGCTTGTTACTGACACTCATAAATCAGCGGAGCTGTTTCACAAACCGGTTCCTGTCAAGATTTATCTTCATCTCCAGGTTGTTTTTCTTTTGCTTAGCAAGACCACGACAGAGATAATCATAAGGCAGAGGGGGCTTCTATCTATGCAACAGCGCTGGCCCATCGGAAACGTAACTCTCAAGATGCACCAATTCTGTGCAGTTTAAAACTACTGGTTCCCGTCTAGGCCTTGTGCAATTTGGCCGTTTGCGGAATCTGGGAGGATTCTGGGAGAATCCAAGAGGGCAGGGTGCATTAGCAGGAACGCCAACTCCAGATTCGAGCTACGAATGCTCCCTAAAGCTTGGGTGTGTTTAGATTTCAGGACTTTGGTTCAGGACCGCTTCCAGTTTCAACATTTTTGTTGTTGTTGAAAGAGAGGAAGGAAAGAGCATAAACGAAAACAGGCTTTCTTTTTCCAACATGGCCCCAGGATAGCTAAGAACGAGTCCCAGATTTCTCCTTAAAGTTTGCTAAGCACCACCATGCCCTCATTTGGGTGGGTGGGTGGGTGGGTGGGGGGTGAGCATTTTACATAGACCTGTTTCAGTCATTTGACTCCCCCCCCCCAGGAATTCACCCGTAGGGGAAGGATGCTAATTGGGGAACGATCGTTAGGTCAAAATGGACACAACCTCTCCAGTTAACCAATGCATCCACCTGCTGCTGGCGTGAAATTGTTCCCTGTGGAGCATGATGCAACTGTACGCATAACGTCGTAGGCAATGGAACACTCTCCCGAATTATCCCCATCATCCTGTTAAGTGATCAAAACACAATTAACGGGACGCGAGAGAAGTTTCCCACCTTCGCTTCTGCTTCTTTTTCCACACGTGTTCGTCTTCTCCCACCCTCGAGTTCAACCTTCTTTCCAGTTCACCTTTACCAGATGTCAAAGAGAAAAACAACTACCAGACGTTTAGAAGACATCTGAAGTCAGCCCTGCTTAGGGAAGCTTTTAATGTTTAATATATTATTGCATTTTAATATTCTGTTGGAAGCTGCCCAGAGTGGCTGGGGAAACCCAGCGAGACGGGCGTGGTATAAATAATAAATTATTATTATTATTATTATTATTATTATTATTATTATTATTATTATTATTAGACCATTTGGGGAAAACAGCTCTAAATCACATGAAGGTATCGAGTCAGAGGGTTGTTTCAGATAGCCTCACCTTGCCTTGCCAGCAACTCTCCTTTGAAACACAGGTGCAGGGGACTATTTATTTGGGTTATTTATTTGCTATTTATTACAGCACGGTCGCATCTTGTGCACGTTGAGCTCATGCAGTTTCAGCCACACGCGGTTGACGCCTGGCTGGTTAAAATCCCACAAGTCAGCTCAAGTGATTAGAGAGTGGTGCTGATAAGTTCCAGGTCGTGGGTTTTATCCCCATACTGGCCAACAACCTATTTCTACATTGCAGGGGACTAGACTAGATGACTCTTGGGGGCAGGCCCGGATTCAGGTCTGATGAGGCCCTAAGCTACTGAAGGTAATGGGGCCCTTTATATGTCCAGCTGTCCTTTGTCAACAACAAACTGCCACTGTTTTTTGTGTTGAATATATGCTATATGGTAATTTATGGGCCTAAATTTACACATGTTGCCATGCAAGCAGTCCATGCAGAATGTAGGCACCCTACATATAGAAAGGAGCAAACCAGTGATATTTTAGGGAGCAGGCTAGCAGGCGAGGTCCATCGCTTACTTCATAGGAGCCTATACAACACACCACACTGTTGCTGCGTGTAGGTTTTGTTTTATTTGTTTTTTATCTTATATTTCGAAAATGTACATCCAGGTTTTTTTTCTTAAAAAAAAAAAATTGGAGCCCCAAGAGAGTGGTTCCCTAAGCCAGTGTTTTTCAACCACTGTTCCGTGGCACACTAGTGTGCCGCGAGATGTTGCCTGGTGTGCCGTGGGAAAAATTCCAGCCAGAATATCAGCTTTGTGTTCAGCCAAACAGGCCCTGGTTGCGCACTGAATAAAGTATTTTATAATTTTCCATATTTCTGTTTACTTACTATTTCCTAATAAAGTAATTATAAAATACTTTCTTTGTGTTTATTTGATTCCTATTCAAGAGAATTACTTTATATATAGTCAATATAGGCACAGAGTTATTTTTTTTTAACATTTTCTAATGGTGGTGTGCCTCGTGAATTTTTTCATGAAACAAGTGTGCCTTTGCCCAAAAAAGGTTGAAAAACACTGCCCTAAGCTATAGCTTGTTTGGTAAAAGGACCCTTGGCCATTAGGTCCAGATGCGGATGACTCTGGGGTTGTGGCGCTCATCTCGCTTTACTGGCTGAGGGAGCCGGCGTACAGCTTCCAGGTCATGTGGCCAGCATGACAAAGCCGCTTCTGGCGAAACCAGAGCAGTGCATGGAAATGCCGTTTACCTTCCCGCCGGAGCGGTACCTATTTATCTACTTGCACTTTGACGTGCTTTCGAACTGCTAGGTGGGCAGGAGCAGGGACTGAGCAACGGGAGCTCACCCCGTCGCAGGGATTCGAACCGCCGACCTTCTGATCAGCAAGCCCTAGGCTCTGTGGTTTAACCCACAGTGCCACTTGCTTATACATAAATCCGGCACTGCTCGGGGGACCTTCCATCTAAACAATTTCTATGATCCTATGAAATTCAAGTAAGGCAGAGAGCTTGTTAGACTTCCTGAGGCTTCACTACGCACTCTCCCCCCATTTTTAGTAATGCTTTATTTTACTTGATAAATGTATTTCGAATTGCATGGAGGGCACCCTAATCTTTGCACCGCTTGGGGCCTCTAAAGGCCTTAACACAGCCCTGGGCAGGGAGCTTAGATGATGATGTCAATTAGTTATGATGTGTTTGCAGGGACACTAGATGATGTTGCATCAAAATAACTGTGCCCCTACACTCCCCAAATGCATTTCCAGCTCACTTTTTTCGGAGGGGGGGAGCAGGTTTGTTGCACAAGGCCACCCTATAAAATACAAGAGGGCAATTTATCCAGATGTGATGGAATCCCACACAAAAAAAGCGATAGACTGGAAGCCTGCTTTATGCATTGCTTCCAGAAGCACAAAGCCACCAATTCTGCAAACCGCAAACAGCCGGGCACACCAGAGATCGGAGATGCGGGTTCCCTTTTCCACGAATGAGTGAGGAAAAGCTTGAATCTGCTAGTAAAAGCATTTGCACAGATAGCTTATCAGCTCTTCCTGCGCATGTTAAGCATCTGAGCTGCTCAGGACAATAAGGTCTGCATTATGCATTCCTGGAAAATCCATCCCAGATATGGAACTTACAACATGGTTGTGGCGAAAACAAAGTTATCTTTTATGGCTCCAGACATTTTTGTTTCTTTTCTAAAGGGGCTTTTAACAAAGGGACAGAAGTAATTATAGAATCAACTACTACTGGCTACCTGCAATATTACAAAACATATAACAATTCAAAGTGTTGGTGCTGACCTTTAAAGCCCTAAACTGCCTCGGCCCAATATACCTGAAGGAGCATCTCCACCTCCATCGTTCTGCTCGGACACTGAGGTCCAGCTCAGAGGGCCTTCTGGCAGTTCCCTCCCTGCAAGAAGTGAGGTTGCAGGGAACCAGGCAGAGAGATAAATCTTATTGGACAGAGGTAAAATTTACATTTGTGGCTCCGCCCACTTTTGCCACTGGCATGTGGTCCCCAGAAGGCAATGCAGATCTCACGCTAAGAAAGGTTCCCCACCCCTGGTTTAGGTAAAAAAGGTAAAAGGTAAAGGACCCCTGGACGGTTAAGTCCGGTCAAAGGCGACTACAGGGTTGTGACGCTCATCTCGCTTTCAGGTTGATCGAGCCAGCGTTTGTCCACAGACAGCTTTCCGGGTCATGTGGCTAGCATGACTAAACCGCTTCTGGTGCAACAAGACACCGTGACGGAAACCAGAGCACACGGAAATGCCGTTTACCCTGCCGCAGCAGTGGTACCTATTTATCTACTTGCACTGGCATGGTTTAGAACTGTTAGGTTGGCAGGAGCTGGGACAGAGCAACGGGAGCTCACTCCGTCGTGGGGATTCGAACCGCTGACCTTCTGATTGGCAAGCCCAAGAGGCTCAATGGTTTAACCCTTTCCCCACTCACTGCTTCTCCCAGGCAGTCACTTCCCTTGGATCCTTTTCTCTAAGATGGAGCAACATGCTTGGGAATCCACGGACAGGGAAAGGAGGTTGGGGGTAGGAGCATCCTCCAGCAGTTGATATGGTGGTAGACTACCCCTGAGCCTGGAGGTTCCATTCGACCCCGGCTAATAGGCATCGATATACTTCTGTCGCACAACCCACACCCCAGATGCCGCTAAGAGAATCCAAATCATAGCAGCACCGCCTGAAGTCCGTTCTTGAGTACATAAATCCATTAATAGCTCCAGTTAATCCACTAATGTTCACAGAGGAGGGGGGAGTGGGAAGGAGGGGGGAAAGAGAGGCTTGTCCTGGCGACATCGCCTTCCCGACACCTCTGGTTTGCTGATCCTTGCTCCAACTTGAAAGGGAAAGTGTCTTTTCTTCTTCCTCTGCCAGTCCGGAGCGAGCGAGTGTGAGCGGACGAAATGGGAATGCATTATTGCTGGGGAGGCCGGTGGGCAGGCAAGCAAGCAAAAGGATGCACACCTTGCGAGAAAGTGCTTTCAGCCAAACGGATCAGTTTTAAAAGGCAGCAGTGGTGGGATCTTCCAAACATGGAAGCTCAAACAGCGTGTAATATTGTAGATGCCCCAGGGGCCTTATAAAGCTATTTGGAAGAGGTCCATATGAACATTACACTTCTTTATGTGTGGGAAGTGTGAACTATATTTTATGTATTTTCACACACCCACACACAGGCGCACACACAGAGAGATTCCATAACGCCTTTGGCTCCTGAATGAAAAGTCTCTGCTCCCTTATATGACCATAGGAAACTGCCTTAAATGGAGTGAGACGTTTGGCCCATTGAGCTCAGCCTTGTCTACACTGACCGGCAGAGGCTCTCTGGGGTTTCATACTAGGGACAATCCAAGCCCTACCTGGAGATGCCAGTGGAGATTGATCTGGCGACCTTCTGCATGCAAAGCATATGCTCTCGTGCGGAGCTACAGCCCCTGTCTGTCAGGACTAGAGTCGGGCATAGGTCATCCACCTGGTACGCAGGCTAAGACCCTCCCTGCCCGCAGACTGTCTCCCAGAGTGGTGCACGCTCTAGTTATCTCCCTCTTGGACTACTGCAATGCGCCCTACGTGGGGCTACCTTTGAACGTGACCCGAAAACTACAATTAATTCAAAATGTGGCAGCTAGACTGGTGACTGAGATTGGCTGCCGAGACCACATAACACCGGTCCTGAAACACCAACATTGACTCCCAGTACGTTTCCGAGCACAATTCAAAGTGCTGCTACTAAACAGCCTTGGCTCAATATCCCTGAAGGGGCATCTCCAACCCCATCTTTCAGCCCAGACACTGAGGTCCAGCTCTGAGGGCCTTCTGCCGGTTCCCTCACTGCAAAAAGTGAGGTTACAGGGAACCAGGCAGAGGGCCTTCTCGGTGGTGGCGCCCACCCTGTGGAACGCCCTCCCATCAGATGTCAAGGAAATAAATAACTACCTGACTTTTAGAAGACATCTGAAGGCAGCCCTGTTTAGGGAAGTTTTTAAAGTTTGATGTTTTATCATGTTTTTAATATTCTGTTGGTAGCCGCCCAGAGTGGCTGGGGAAACCCAACCAGATGGGCAGGGTATTATTATTATTATTATTATTATTATTATTATTATTATTATCAGCAGCAGCAGCAGCAGAACAGTAACTCCCACAAAATTAAAGGAATATGTCAAGGTTTTCAGAGCAAAGAGCAGCCACTGTTTAACTGAGCACAGCAAAACAAAATAAAAAATAAAATAAAATAATCCTTCCAGTAGCACCTTAGAGACCAACTACGTTTGTTCTTGGTATGAGCTTTCGTGTGCATGCACACTTCTCCTCGGGTTACAGACGCTTCAGGTTACAAATGCTTCAGGTTACAGACTCCGCTAACCCAGAAATAGTACCTCGGGTTAAGAACTTTGCCTCAGGATGAGAACAGAAATTGTGTGGCAGTGGCGCAGGGGCAGCGGGAGGCCCCATTAGCTAAAGTGGTGCCTCAAGTTAAGAACAGCTTCAGGTTAAGAACGGACCTCCAGAACAAATAAAGTTTTAAACCCGAGGTACCACTGTATTGCTTGGCTGACTGAAGGCAGCAATTCAAGACGGCAAGAACGAGGAGGGAAGGAAGGGGTGTGGGGAAGCAGACGATTATTAAAAATGTGGTCGTGTCCAACTGGACAATTCTGAAAGACAGAAATTCAATGCTTTGAGTGGGAATTCAACCAGGATACGGCTTTTAAAAACAAATAAACGTGTGCCGAGGGATCTTGGATAACCTCCCTGTACAAATCCAAAGCTCTTTGGATGTCAGCAGTGTTGGGTCATCTCCAGGCCAGTTGGAGGGCTGACTTTTGGGTTCTCCAATCCCCAAACACAAGCCCTTTTGTTTTGCCACGGACATGGGTCATTTGTCTGACAATGGATCTTCCAGATGGAAAAGAGGATACCAAGACAAGACTGTACAGCTGAGGAATGAGGGCAGTAACATGGAGATGGTGGAAACTGCCTTAGATAGAGTCAGATCCTTGGCCTGTGTAGCTTAGCATAAGTCTATCTAGCTACAGTTCCCAGGATTATTTGGGGGGAACTGTAAAAGTGGTGTACCAGTGCTTTAAACAGTAAGGTGTGGACTCGGTCTTGGCCACAGAGCATGATTCAGCATGGAAAAGTACGAAACCACCTTACACAATGTCATACTATTTATTCAACTAGCCAAGCATGGTCTACTCTGACTGGCAGTGGCTCCTAGGATCTCAGGTATCATGGCCTTGAGATCAGAGGAGGATGAAACAGAGCCTGAACCAGTGTTACCTGTTCCACACCTGGCCAATAGCTCAGGCAGCATGGCAAGTGGGAGACCACAGTAAGTGACTGTGTGTAGGCCAGAAGGTTGGTTCTTAAGAGCCCTAATATTTCGGGTAATGGGGTGTAGCTTAGGAAGAAGAGTCTCATAAGGGCCTCAGCTGACCTCTAGCCTTGGTCGGAGCACGTGGCTCACTGGGAGCTATCCGTGGTACTGAAACCACTGGGCAGTAGGTGCTGAAGCCTGCAGGTGCACAACTTTGGACTGATCTAGCAGGACTCTGCTTGTGTTCTTCTGGATGCACATACAGACCAGACACTCAACGCCCACACGTTTGGACAGGTAGGTGCCCATGCTCACTCACATCCGTTCAGATTCCCCACACTTCTGCCAATCAGCAGGGAAGTGAGAGGGGGTTCTGCCCCACCACATTGCTGCAATTGAAGGGAAGACCTCTTCATACTTTTAAAAGCCACTGCATGAAAGTCTTGGCACACAGAAAGGAGCCCTCCTTCCGGTTCTCTGAGCTCCAATACTTTCTTCCAGAGGCATAATGGAAGAAAGGGTCCTTTCTAAAGGTAAGAAGAGGTTCCCTGCTTAGGGGACTATAGCTGTTTTGGACACCCAAGCATACCCCAAACCACTAACAAGAACCCCATGGATGAAGAGCAAGCAGAAAATGGGTTGTTATATTATTATTATTATTATTATTATTATTATTATTATTATTATTATTATTATTATTAAAACACTTGTGGGCTGGATGTCACCTGGAGACTGCAGATTCTAAGGATGTGCTCTACTCCTGGGCGTTGGCCTTTTATGAATACATTTCCGAATGAGTCAGACTCCATTGAGTCCCAGCTCCGAAGCCCAATGGATTTGCAAAACACAGACCCTTGAATCAACCCTGGACTGCAGGGTTTTCTGGACATTGGTGCCAAGTCTTGTTCCCTGAGTATTTATACTGAAGAAATGAGGTGGTTTTTAACGACTTTGGCTTAGTGGTGCTGATTTGGAGGGAACTACTAAACGAGAGGAGGGACGCAGGTGGCGCTGTGGGTTAAACCACAGAGCCTAGGGCTTGCTGATCAGAAGGTTGGCGGTTCGAATCCCCACGACAGGGTGAGCTCCCGTTGCTCAGTCCCTGCTCCTGCCCACCTAGCAGTTCGAAAGCACGTCAAAGTACAAGTAGATAAATAGGGAAGGTAAATGGTGTTTCCGTGCGCTGCTCTGGTTCGCCAGAAGCGGCTTAGTCATGCTGGCCACATGACCCGGAAGCTGTACGCCGGCTCCCTCGGCCAGTAACGCGAGATGAGCGCCGCAACCCCAGAGTCGGACACGACTGGACCTAATAGTCAGGGATCCCTTTACCTTTACCTTTTTACTAAGCGAGAGGAGGATAAAGAACAGGTTCCACCCGGAGAGCATTTACCTGTCCTGAGTCCCGTGCGATCCCACTTTCTCGTTCTTCATGCAGAAATCAGGCGAGCTTTGCAAGTAAACCAATTCTGTTTCCTTTACGGGGCGGATGTCAAGATCCTTGGGGACTAGATGCTTGCGGGTGCCCATCGGCCGATGCACCACCTTAGTAGCTGAAAGGTATTTGTTTTTTAAATCCAGGGCAATGTCTCTCAGTTCCTGAAGCCCCCTCCAGCAGGTCTTGATCGAGCAGGAACCAGATACTCCGTGGCATTTGCATTTCATCTCCAGAGAAGCTTTCAGGGCCTGTAGAAAGAGCAGCACAGGCATTTTGAAGTGACTTTTCCCTTTTGCTCAAACGCTCACCATCATCCCCCCAACTGTTGCCGCCCCTCCCAAGGAAATGCTGAAAGGAGTAAATGTCCTCACTGTGTTACAGTCAAGGCTGTGTGTCTTGGGCACGTGAATGAAACTCTGTTGTATATAAATTTGCATAGGTTTGGGGAAGCATTTTGATTCTGCCCCTGTTGATCTCTCGTTGCCCCTTGACTCCACTTCCCTGCCCCGCTCCACCCTCCGTCATCTTGCCCCACTGCCGCAATTTAGATTGGAAGCTCACAGGGGCAAGGACCCACCATTTTTGCTTATGCTACTCAGTTACACCATGAAGAAGAAGAGGAGTTTGGATTTGATATCCCGCTTTATCACTACCCAAAGGAGTCTCAAAGCGGCTAACATTCTCCTTTCCCTTCCTCCCCCACAACAAACACTCTGTGGGGTGAGTGGGGCTGAGAGACTTCAAAGAAGTGTGACTAGCCCAAGGTCACCCAGCAGCTGCATGTGGAGGAGCGGAGACGCGAACAAGGTTCACCAGATTACGAGTCTACCGCTCTTAACCATTACACCACACTGGCTCTCAATTCACCCTGCTTTTGCTCATCATGGGAACACAGAAACACATCTCTGAGTCATGGCACAAAAAAATCCCTTTATAACTAGAGGATGTGGCACACACAAAAATCCCTTTATAACTAGAGCTATTTCTTTCTTTTTTAAAAATTAATAATAATAATAATAATAATAATAATAATAATAATAATATACAGAAATGGAATTCAGAGGAATGAAAAGTCACTCCATCTGGAATCTACCAGCCAAAGAGGTTGCTTCATATCATGCCACAGTGAAGATGGCCTCAGTAAGGAGTTGACATGCCCACTCAGGTAAAAGGTAAAGGACTCCTGGATGGTTAAATCCAGTAAAAGGCAACTATGGGGTTGCGGCGCTCATCTCTGTTTGTCCACAAACAGCTTTCCGGGTCATAACTAAACCGTTTCTGGTGCAATGGAACACCATGATGGAAACCAGAGCGCACGGAAATGCCATTTGTCTTCCCACCGCAGCGGTACCTATTTATCTAATTGCACTGGTGTGCTTTTGAACTCCTGGGTTGGCAGGAGCTGGGACAGAGCACCACCAAGATTCGAACCGCCACCTTCTGATCGGCAAGCCCAAGAGGCTCAGTGGTTTAGACCACAGCGCCACCCGCGTCCCACTCAACCAACGGGCAAAATCCCTGGAAAGTTTGGTTGCAGTTTTGAATGGGCTTCTGCACTTTTAGAATTCATTTGCAGAGATCCTCTACTTTTAGATCCACTTCTCCACCTGTTTTTGTCCTCTGAAAGTGAGCAGCCAGCCACATCAGCTGGTTGCAGAAGGATAGTTAGCTTAGCAAGCAAGCGCTATTCAGCCTCCGTTTGTAAGCTGCAAGCCTAAACATCTCCATTCAGGAGTAAAAGTCCTATTGATTTGGGTTAGGGTAGGCAAACTCAGCAAACTCAGTTGGGGGACAGACCAAAACAGAACACTTAGTGGAAATTGGGGGGGAGGGAATGTATGCCAAGCCATAACCTGGATACAGGTGCGTAGCGAGCTGCTTGGCTGCCGGGGGCGGCAAGCCAAGTGGCACCCCCAGGGGGCGTGGCATCTCTCCATGCGCATGACGTCATGCCACATGTGCACAGAGCGACGCAAGGAGGGGTGCCATGCTTGTGGCTGGCGTGATGCCCCTCCTCGCTGGAACGCCCAGGGAGCCCAGTGGCGAAAAAAGCTTTTGTCGCCGCTGGCTGGTGGAGCCGGGGCATGGAGAGGGGCGGGCCAGCGAGGAGGGGTGACTGACACCCCTCCTCACTGGCCCGCCCCTCTTCATGCCCTGGCTCCACTCAGGGAGCCCAGCCAGCGGCGAAAAAAGCCGCTGAAAGGGGGAAAGCCCCCTTTCAGCGGCTTTTTTTCGCCGCTGGCTGGAGGCACCAATCGTGGGGGGCGGGCCCCTGCCCCGAATGTCACCCCCCTGGGCGCTACCCGGGGTGGCCCACCCCCCTTGCTCCGCCCCTGCCTGGATATGCAAGGCAATAACTGACACATTAACGGGCATGGAGCAGAGAATGGATGGAATCTCCCAGTAAAGCCAAAGGGTTGTGATATCTGGCGGGGGACGGGGGCTCAATGAGACCATCAAACTGATTAGCACTGGCTCTCCAGGGTCTCAAACAGGGGTCTTTACCGGACCTACTTGAACAGGCACCCCCCAAACTCTGCCCTCCAGATGTTTTGGGACTACAACTCCCATCATCCCTAGCTAACAGGACCAGTGGTCAGGGATGATGGGAACTGTAGTCCCAAAACATCTGGAGGGCCGAGTTTGGAGATGCCAGCACTGGAAGATGGCAAGGATTGAACCTGGTGCCTGTGCTGAACCACAGGCATGCAGGGTAAGGATTTGGGGGGAGGGCCTTCATGGCAGCAGCCAGAGAACAGGCCAATATCTCCCTCCAGGAACTCTGCCATGAGTGACCGCAGGAGAAAACATACTGGTGCGATTGGTCTCCTGCCCAGTTTCCCACAGTCTGCCAGCTTGAGGATTCCACCTCCATTTGTTGTTTCTCAGCCCAGCCAAAAGCTCTCCCTTTGTACACAGGTTCAGCCCAATTGCTGGTTGAATCCGTACCGGCTTTCAACCCTCTTGTTAACCCCGGACGGCGATTGCATAATGAGAATATCTCTTTTCGGAATTGGTTACCTGTCTCCCTACTTCACTGTTGTGCAGATGCATCAGCTTATTGGCTTGTGATCCTGATTTTTTCATCTTCATGGGAGCATCTGAAAATTTGGACCCCATGACAAGACCATAGTTGAGGTTGTCAGCACATCCTCCCCAGCGATACCCAGGTCCAGGTGTCTCACCTGGGATGGGACCACAGGAGCAGCCAGGGAGGTCCCCGGTGGTGCAGGCTCTGGCGATGGTGTGGCTGATGGCTGCGGCGGAGAGGGCGTACACAAAGGCCGACTCCCTCGTGCCTGCGGAGACAGAAAGGTCGATAGGAATACATTTCCACTGGGTTTTCGGTTGGGCAGAAAGCAAACGGGGGAGGGAAACATGCCTCAATGAATAGGAAACCTCAGAAGCTCTTGTGATAATCAAGCTATCAACCTCTAAAGGTTGTCACTTCTCATCTAGCAAGTACTGCCAGGTGCCAAAAATATCTGCCAGGAACCACCCAAAACTGTAAAATGTCCAGTATTAAATTAAATACCCAATACAGAAATCACAGATAGCACTGGATGCCAAATGTAGACATTGAATATTCACTGAAAATAGAGTCAGAATATTCACATATTCTTATTTTCTGTATTATTATTATTATTATTATTATTATTATTCCCGCAAGTCTCAAGGCAGTTTTGGGAAGTCACTGCAGCTCCATAGCAAACTATATGCATAGAGTTGGAAGGGACGTTGAGGATCATCTAGTTCAGGGGTCCCCAAACTAAGGCCCGTGGGCCGGATGTGGCCCAATCGCCTTCTAAATCCGGCCCGCAGATGGTCCAGGAATCAGCGTGTTTTTACATGAGTAGAATGTGTCCTTTTATTTAAAATGCATCTCTGGGTTATTTGTGGGGCCTGCCTGGTTTTTTTACATGAGTGGAATGTGTGCTTTTATTTAAAATGCATCTCTGAGTTATTTGTGGGGCATAGGAATTTGTTCATATTGTTTTTCAAAATATAGTCCGGCCCACCACAACGTCTGAGGGACAGTGGACTGGCCCCCTGCTGAAAAAGTTTGCTGACCCCTGATCTAGTTCAACCTCTTACAATGCAGCTGTCCCATAAGGAAATCCAACCTGCAACCTTGGCGTTATCAGCACTAAGCTCTGACCAGCGGAGCTATTCATCTAACTAAGAGATGAGAGAACCAGCCCTATCATTAGGCAGAGTGAGGTCATTGCCTCAGGTGGCAGACACAGGAGGGCAGGCCCCTCCAAACTGTTCCTCCACCTGTGCCCCCTGACGATTCCCCTCTGCTGGAGGGCATAACGAAGTGTGCCGTGGGCCTGTTATGCACCCACTAAACCACCCAGCTGTCCTCAGGTGTCCTTGGGGACTGTATTCTGTTGCCAGTGTGGAAGTAAGATTCAACTGCCAGTCCAGTCTGTTTCCGTACATGGAGGGGAAGGCATCAACTTGACATTTAAGAACACAGAGAACTGCTTTATAATGAATCAGGCCTTCGCTCTCCAAAGTTCAAGGCATTCCAAACCCTACCTGGAGATGCCCAGGATTGAATCAGGGACCTTCTACATACAAAGCAGATGGCATACCCATAGAGATACATCCAGTCTGCGTTCAACAAAATGCCTTTGGGTGGCCCCACATATCAGATACATGAATCTAAGAACATAGGGTGCTGCCTTATAATGAGCCAGACCAGTGGCTCAGTATTGCCTGCACTGACCTGCAGCAGCTCTGGTTCAAAATCACTCCCAGCGCCACCTGTAAACACCAGGGATTGAACTGGGGATGTTTTGCATGGAAACCAGGTTATCTACCGCTGAGCTGCAGCTACCCTAGCATGGCCAGTCTGCAGATTTTTTTTTTTGATTTTTTTAATTAGGTTTAACAACTTTGTATTCATCACACTAACATTGTTCACAAAGAAAAATGCAATTCCTAAACTCCCCCCGACTTCCCTCAACTTCCTTTTCTAGTTTCTTGCATATTAACTTATCCTGCTTGTTTTATTGTACTTTGACATTACTTTCTTAAAATAAAATGTTATTTTATGTGCTTTTCCTTTATTGTACCACAAATAGGCATGCCATCCAAATCTATTATCATGTCCTTCCAGGTCTAACATGTCTGTGTTTTCTAATTTCATCCAATCCCTGAACCAAGTAACACACACGGCCTCATAATATAATACAATTTATAATATAATTTAATGTAAAGTCTGCAGAATTGAGGCACTAAACGTGTGTTATGCAAATAGCACCTTTTACCTCTCTCCAAATCCAGGAGGTAGTTGGGTGCCAGCTCGATGGAGGAGCAATTCCACCGCATGTCGGAGAAGGTCTTGCGGCATGTCTTGATCACCTCCCGCGCTGCCTGGATGATGGTTTGCATCAGCTCCAGGTTGCTCCGGCACAGCTGCACTTGCGAAACCACCAGCCCTTCCAGCTGCTTGCAGTGCTGCGTCTGGTTCAGGGCTAGAACCGAGGGAGTCTTGAACAAGGCTCTGGGGAGGAGGAGAAAGAAACACACCCAGACAGCACCATTAGCAATTTTGGGCAATCCTCAAAGGTGCCAGAAAAGGAGATTTGGCACTCCCGGAACCCTGACAGGCGTCCCCATTCAATCCGGCTTTAATGAATTTCATAACCAAATGCACAGCATCGCGGTTGACGGAAACCAGTTCCCAGCTTGCAGCACACTTCCCCGTTTCCCTAATCCCTATCTGAAAATATCCTAAGTAGTTTGTGCAGCCGTCAGGCTGGACTGAAGTGAACCGTCTCATTCTGTGTCTGTTCTCAGAAGCAGCTCCCCGTTGCCAGAGATTTCATGTCCCCACTGGGCACAGATCAGCACTGTGCTTTGATTGATTTGCCGTCAATGTCCTCGAGTCTCATTCCTGCTATTTAATCCTATCAATGACCCCCATGACTTTCCCAACGATGTTGTGACACTAAGGTAAAGGTAAAGGATCCCTGGACGGTTAAGTCCCAATTCGACTACGGGGTGCGGCGCTCATCTCCACTTTCAGGCCAAGGGAGCCGCCATTTGTCCGCAGATAGCTTTTCTGGGTCATGTGGCCAGCAGGACTAAACCGCTTCTGGCACAACGGGACACCATGGCAAGTGCCAGAGCGCACAGAAACGCTGTTTACCTTCCCACCACAGCGGTACCTATTTATCTACTTGCACTGGTGTGCTTTCGAGCTGCTAGGCTAGCAGGAGCTGGGACGGAGCAACGGGAGCTCACCCTGTCGCGCTGATTCGAATTGCCGGCCTTCCGATTGGCAAGCCCAAGAGGCTAAGTGGTTTAGAACACAGTGCTACCAACAGCCCCACATTGTGACACTATGCCTGATGATATGGGTGTTATGATACGTCCGGGGGGGGGGCAAGTTGTTAGACTGACCCCCAGGTAGGGACGAAGCCTGCGTGCCCTCCTGGCTACTCGAGACCAGGGGCACATTGATAATATGTGATTGCTCTCCAGCATGAAGAACAACACACACAAGCCAATTAGGCTAAAACTACTTTATTGCAGATAAAATGCAGAGTATGTCTCTGCATGCCAGCTCAGATAGTCAGAGCTGTGCATAAAGGCGTCTAGCATCTCTCGAGCCAGAACTGAAAGTAAAAGACAACAGTACAGTACAAAAACATCACGTGTGTGGGAAAGCTGGTAGGACCAGTGGCTTTCCCACAGGATGAAAACAGACACAATAGTCATGTGAGCCTCGCTGCTGAGGCGTTTGCAGCTCGGCTTGTAATAATATCACAACAATGGGATGGTCTTACAGATGCTTATATTTTATGGGTAACTACTGGCGTCAGACCAAGAAATTTTGCTGCCTGAGGCAAGGTATAGTGATTATATATAGTGGCCCCGGGAGAGCAGGGTTCAAATCCCCACTTGGCCATGAAGTTCTCTAGGTGACATAGGGCCAGTCACCACCTCTCAGTCTAACAACCTCACAAGGTTGTTCTGGGGATTAGCTGAGGTGGGGCAGAACCATATATGTCACCTTGAACTCCTTGGATAAACTGGTGGGATATAAATGCCGTCAATAAGGAAATGCATATATGAACAGAGCCATGGAATCATCACCTGCACCAGAAAAAAAGAAACTTTTGGTGGACTGATGGTTGTTGTGAGATTCCACAACAAGCCCTAAACGGCCTCAGCCCAGTAGACCTGAAGGAGTGTCTTCAACCCCATCATTCGGCCCAGACACTAAGGTCCAGCTCCGAGGGCCTTCTGGCAGTTCCCTCACTGCGAGAAGTGAGGTTGCAGGGAACCAGGCAGAGGACCTTCCCGGTAGTGGCAACCTCCCACCAGATGTCAACTATCTGACTTTTAGAAGACATCTGAATTCAGCCCCGTTTAGGGAAGTTTTTAATGACTGATGTTTTAATGTATTTTTAATCTCCTGTTGGAAGCCACCCAGAGTGGCTGGGGTATAAGTAATGGTGGGGTATACGTAATAAATTGTTGTTGTTGTTGTTGTTGTTGTTGTTGTTGTTGTTGTTGTTGTTGTTATTTGAACCCTGAATTTCCTGGCACCAGACTTTTCGCTGCTAACCCACACAGCTGTGTGGAGATTCAGTCAATCACTCATACATTACTCTTGAAAGCTGCGTTACTTTCAAGTGAAAGTGGAGGTGAAATGCCTAGGCAATAATTTAAAAAAGGGAAGGGTTGCTAAAGAGTGAGGTAAAAACTCACTTCATGGAGCAGAAAAGGCCCTCAGCTGACCATGTTGCAGTCGAGAAGACGGTGTTTTGTCTCCGTGTTGCAGCTGGAAATCTGAGGGGTTAATGAAAGGGAAGCGCGGACATTTTGGAAAGGATTCTATCCCAGCCACCCAGCCAGGACAGGATGAAACTTCCTGTGCAGCTTTTATCATCTAGCTGGCATGGCCGTAAACAGTTCTCCCTTCGCTCTTAAAAAGTATTTTATGGCTCACAGCTGGAGAATGACCCTCTCGACAGTTCGGTGACGGCCACCGCTTGAAAGGAAGGTCCACCTCTAGCTGCGCTAACATGACACCTGCGCCTCGCCTCGGTTTCTCCGTGTGCCATCTTGAGACCGTGAGGTGAATATCCTTTGGTAGCTAATGGACACGTTTTATGGATGTGATTTATTCCCTGCCACCGGCAAATGGGTACTTCGCCGGTTCTCTTAAAAACCTGGATTAGAGGCGGGCTTGAAACCAGATGCTTTGATCAGGGGGACCCGTATCCGGAGCTGCCTCAGAGGAGTTTGAACCCGCGCCATGTGAGGCTCTTACCTCAGCAATGGGCTTAGCCATTAGTCACCACCCAACCCTTCAAAGCCTTCTCCGGCTCTGAACTTTGAAAGTTTGGTTTGGCAAATGCGACGGCCAAGACTGCCAGATCTGACTGAAAAGCAAGGGGAAAGGAAATGCTCCAGAATGTTCTGGAAGCGCATCGAAGGATGGGAAGAGGACTTTGAGGCCCACAAAGCTGCTGACGGGATATAGCCTGGGCCTATCCTTTCACTTATTTAAAAAAAAACTGTTTTAGCTGTTTCTAATTTATCTGTAAGCCTCCTTGAGTCCCTGTCGGGGGGGGGGGAGCCGGGACATCATCATCATCATCAACAACAACAACAACAACAACAACAGGCAGGGGCGCAGCAAGGGGGCGGTCCGCCCCGTTTTCCATAATGGAGGGGGTGACAAATTATCAAGGAACAATTTTTTTGGAAAAAAAGAAATTTTGAAAAAAAAAATATTTATTTTTTTAATGCCTGCTCCGAAGGTCTTATCTTACTATACTAGGGACTATATAGCTATATATGAAATTTCATGCATATCGGTTAATATCTTGACCCTCCTCCACCAAAATAGCTGTTCACATGGACAAATGTACGGTAGACGGTGTCCTGGTCTGAAGAAACAAACAAACAAAAAATTGTGCAGAACAGCATACAGTCATACCTCAGGTTACGGCTGCTTCAGGTTGCACAATTTTGGTTTGGGTTGCGCACCGTGCCGAACCCGGAAGTAATGGAACGGGTTACTTCCGGGTTTCGGCGCTCGATCATGTGCAGAAGCGCCAAATTGCATCACATGCAGGTGCAGCGCCACGGGTTGCAAACACACCTCCCGCACGGATCGCATTTGTGACCCATGCGTCCGCTGTACTACAAATGGTGGCATTTAACACTCTCAAGCATTCTGTGAAAGGAGCTTATAAACGGGCAACTGTTTTCATCAGCAATACGTGTTAAAGAGCACTTGCTTCTAACTTTTGTGTGTTAAAACTTGGCACTTTAATAGGACACTGAATTCCGGTAGAGTAAGTGAGGATTTGTGAGACGACAGAAAGAGAGACATCTCAAAATGTGGAATCAAAGAGAGGAATTCGGTTAACTCTTAGGCGGGCCTGTTTCTCATAGAGCCAGTCATGCTCTAAAGAGCCGACCGTGACGGATAAATATAGTTTCTGATCGTCTTTCACATTTGAACCTCAATGCTTTAAAGCTTCGTAATTGGAAACATCTCGGGAGAGAGGCAGAAAAATTAAATGCGTTCTGGCTGGCGTTTCCGAGAGAACAACACGGCGTTTGCTGCAACTCAACACAGAAACAGTTTTCGGCTTCTCCCACCTCTGAAGCACCCGGTTCTGTTTTCAAGTTTTGCTGGAGCATTAGGGAAAACCTCCACTGTTATATTGCTGGCTTTGTGCATCGTTCCAGCTAGCAGTCTCAATGGCTGTGTCTTGGCTCCCAGTGTCTGAGGTGCATGTCTTTGAACATCAGTTGGCGGGAATCAAACGTGGGGAGAAAGCCGTTGCACTCAGGTCCTGTTTGTAGGCTTAAGAACAAAAGAAGAGTTTGCTGGATCAGGCCAATGGCCCATCTAGTCCAACATCCTGTTCTCACAGTAGCCAACCAGGTGCCCCAATGGGAAGCCAGAAAGAGGGCCCAGGCAGCAGATCCCTCTCTCCTCCTGCGGCTCCCAGCATCTCATGCTCAGAAGCATTTCTGCCTCTGACTGTGGAGTCAGAGCATAGCTATTGAGCCATTGAATTTGCCCAATCCTCTTTGTTTTTCTTTTTTTTTAATATCATAAATAAAAAACCTGTACCCTACCACCGAGACCATTCCATTGTAACTATCCAACCTCCCAGAATTTCAACACCTCTTGCGGTGGTTTGACCCCTTTCCGTTTTAACAGTACAGATTCGACAAACACCCTCCATTATCTCCTCAAAATCATTTCTCCTGCACATTCCCCCATCTTACCTTAATGGCACATGTTAACTTATCATGAATAGAAGAAGAGTTTGGATTTGATATCCCGCATTATCGCTACCCGAAGGAGTCTCAAAGCGGCTAACATTCTCCTTTCCCTTCCTCCCCCCCCACAACCAACACTCTGTGAGGTGAGTGGGGCTGAGAGACTTCAGAGAAGTGTGACTAGCCCAAGGTCACCCAGCAGCTGCATGTGGAGGAGCGGAGACGCGAACTCGGTTCACCAGATTACGAGTCTACCGCTCTTAACCACTACACCACACTGGCTCTCTTAGCCATACCCCACACCTCTTCATACCATTCTTCCATTTTATATTCGGCTTGCCCCTTCCACTTCCTAGTTATAATAATTCGTGCAGCTGCCAATAAATTTGTGAGCAAGTCCTTCATAGCCTGTGAACCTTCCACCCCATTGTAAATTGATAATAATGCTACCTCTGGACTTTTGGTCAGCTTTAACCCAGTGATTTCTGCTATCCCCAATCCTCTTTTCAAGCAGTCCAGGTTGGTGGCCATCACTGCCTCTTGTTCCAAAGTTTAACTATGCACTGCATGTAGAATTCCTTTCTTTTGTCCATCTTGAATCTACCAACATTCAATTCCACTGGAGGTCCACGAGTTCTAGTGTTATGAAAAAAGGGGGGGGGACTTCTCTCCATCCACTTTCTCTGCGCTTTGCAAAATTTTATAAGCTTCTATCGCTTCACTTCTTACTTGCTTTTCGTCTACGGAAAAAAATTCCCAAATGCTGCAAACTTTTATCATACGGGAGCTAAGGTGCCAACTCTATGCGATGCCCTCAGCCCACCCCCCAAGTACGTGGGGATGGGGCTGAGTCTCCCCCCCCCAATCTTGAGGAGCCAGGCCTCACTGGACCTCCCATGGCGGCGCTGCTTCCTCCCAACGCACATGACATCATATGTATGTGTCACATGTGTGACATCACCCACATATGATGAGTCTGCCCCGTGGAACCAGAGGCTGTTGGAACGGCTTGAAATTTTGCAAAATTACTATCTCAAGAGGATCCTAGGCCTTCCTCAAGGAACTCCGGCAGCTGTCTTGAGAGTGGAGGTAGGATTACCCTCTGTGTCTGCCAGGGCCCACTTAAGATTCCTACGTTTTTACATCAATCTTGCAAACACCTCAAATACCTTATTGGCCAAACAAGCCTTTGTATCTTTTCAAAAGAACACCACTTGGCGTCAAAACCTATCTGATATCCCGGTTAGATACACCCTACCGGAGTTTAATACACTCAAACAGTGGAGCCTGGACAAAGTTCAGGAATGGATCCTGGAGAGAGACGCCTTGTTAGACATCACAAAAATACAGAACCCAGGGTCCTCCCACTGGTTTCCCCGACTGAAAACAGTCAAAACCTGTGCCAATTACTTGGCGAATATCACCAAACCCACCCTTCGGAGAGCTTTCACCATGGCCCGTTTTCAAACTATCCCTACGGCCTGCCTGTCAGGCAGATTTGCAAAAATCCCGGTAGAGCACCGTTTATGTCCTTGTCACATGAGAACCAAAGAGGACCTCACAAATTACTTGTTGCACTGTCCCATCTATTCGGCCTTCAGGGATGTGATCTTACAAACTATTCCCAAATCAATAGTCAACTCTGAGGACCAAGTGAAGTTTCTGCTGGTGGACGCTGACCCATGGATTTCCCACGTGGTAGCGGTCTTTGTGGCGAGGGCTATGAAAACTAAGGTGGGGTTCATGGATGATGTAGTGAGGGCCCTCCCATCGCTCTCCTAACCTGTTGTTGTATCCTCTTTCCTGTATGGTGGGGGGATTCGGGGTTTGCCTCCTTTGCTGGGACAGCGCGGCATGAATTTTAACTTATTTTAATAATTTTATTGTTTATCTTTTTGATAACGTTATATGGTATTTTGTGTAAAGGCATGGACCTCACAAATTTAATAAACTTGACTTGACTTGAAAAAATCCAGCAGGCAGGACTCTTCTTGCATTCTTATGAAGAGCAGAATACAGTTCAGCGGTACCTCGCTAGACGAATGCCTCGCCAGAAGAAAAACTCGCTAGACGAAGGCATTCGCTAATGAAAGGGTGACTCGAAAAACAAATTTTCCTATGGCCGCGACTCACAAAACGAAAACGTTTTGCAGGTTCCACCCCCCCCCCCGTAAAACCACGCTTGCTTCGCAAGAAATTTCCTGAGCTACAGTTCTCCCTGCCTGAGATCTTGAACAGAGCTGTTTTTTAATTCTTCTCTTTCTAAAAAAAAATAAAAAAGTTATTACCACTCTTCAGCCCTTCCCCTGATAATATAAACAAGTGTCAAATCAGATTTATACCAAGTTGATGAGGCTTTCAAATAGTGTTAGGGATGCTGTCAGAAAAGCATAAGCCTGATTGCCGCAGACTCCCAGTCCACGCTCATATTGTGGGGTTTGTCAGCTCACGTAATTACCTTCGGCAGGCTGAACACATTCACTCAGAAGCAGGAATACGTTACAGCAGGTAACAGGGTACAAGACCCTCTCCAGCTCTTTGAGTCTCTAATCCGCTGGAGAGAATTTTCCTGACTCTAGAAAACTGGAGGCTCCAGTTCCATAAATAAGCACTGAAGTGCATACACAGTGCACCCTTCCAGGGACAGTGGAGCACCATCATGGCGGGCAGGGGCATAGCAAGGGGGGGTGTATTGGGCGGTCCGGCCCATGTTCCATAATGGAGGGGGTGAGAAATTATCAAGGAACAATTACTGCCCTACTACGGAGGTTCATAAAAACTTTTTTAAAAAAAATGCCTGCTCCAAAGGTCTTATCTTACTATACTAGGGATTATATAGCTATATATTAAATTCCATGCATATCGGTTAATATCTTGACCCTCCTCCACCAAAATAGCTGTTCACTTGGCTGTTTTCCTATGTCGTGAAGGCTGAAATTTCAGTTCAGCGGAGCACTTACTGTTCCCAACCCTAACCCTGCAGAAAGCCATCGAATTAGACTTTAATTTGATTGTGAGATGTTTTTAGGAGGTAATTTAATTATTGTTTGATTTTATACCAATGTTATGTACCTGATGTTAGCCACCCTGAGCCCGACTTCAGCCGGGGAGGGCAGGGCAGGATATAAATAAAAGTTTTTTATTATTAATACTTGTTATTATTCCTTTGTAAGAAAATATGAAATAACGTAAAACCATTTTGGGGGGGGATCAATGGGGGGTGACAAGAAATTTTCCGCACCTGACCTTCCTACGCCTCTGACGGCGGGGTCAAAGATTTGTAGACCCCAATGTCTCTTGCGAAGGGGACAGAGTCGCTTCCTGGCTCTAAGTTTGATGCTGACCCTCCAGGGACAGTTCCGGATTTACAGAAGCCGTCCCAGTTTCTGATTAGATCCCAGAATGTCCCACTTTTCCTTAGGATGTCCCTATTTTCATCAGAGAAATGTTGGAGGGTATGGAGTTATGTGACCCCCTAAGCCAAGGAGATAAGTAACTATACAACCTTTAGAAGACATCTGAAGGCAGCCCTGTCTGGGGAAGATGTTTAATGTTTTATTATGTTTTTATATATGTTGGAAGCCAAGAAGAAGAAGAAGAAGAAGAAGAAGAAGAAGAAGAAGAAGAAGAAGATATTGTACCTGCCCTTCGCCATAAGGTCCCAAGGCAGGTTAAAACAATAGAACATACAATTATTCGTGTTTGTTTTTTTAAAAAAAACCAAATTATATCACTACCATTCTAAAACAGAATGGTATAAAGAGGTGGGCACTACAAAACCAGAGCAAAGACATTCAACTTCAGCAAAGGCCAGAAGCTGTACTATGAGGATGCTAGAAGAAGCTCTGTAGGGTGGCACACCCCACGGTTCAGGGGCTGCCACAAAGAAAGCTCCGTCCCAGGTTGCCATTCCCTGCACTTTTGAGAGTGGTGGAACTATCAAGAGTTCCTTCTGCAGAGCTTAGCGCCCAAGAAGGTTGGTAGGAGTGGAGGTGGTCTTTCAGATATTTTTTGCCTAAGTTATAAGAGCTTTAAGAGACTCAAGGCAGTAGGTCCTAAGAGAGATGAGCTGCAACGTAGAGGCTCAAAGACACTTAGTTCAACAACAGTCTTTCTTGGAGCACGCGGCTCACTGGGATCTCTCCATGGTGCTGAAATAACCAACCAGCCTTGCTCCATGGGATCCTCTATGGAACCAAAACAGGATGGCTGTGAAAATGCTCCATCATATATATAAAATCATCATCATCTTGTTTACACATGCAAAACTAATGCATACTAGCCTAGGAATCCCTCTCATTTTGGAATGATTGAACTGGATGGAGATTATTTAATTGAATTTCAAAGTATTTTGAAACAAATGAATTGAGGTCCAGCTCCAAGGGCCTTCTGGCGGTTCCCTCACTGCGAGAAGTGAGGTTACAGGGAACCAGGCAGAGGGCCTTCCCAGTGGTGGCACCCGCCCTGTGGAACGCCCTCCCATCAGATGTCAAGGAAATAAACAACTATCTGACTTTTAGAAGACATCTGAAGGCAGCCCTGTTTAGGGAAGTTTTTAATATTTGAAATTTTATTGTATTTTTAATATTCTGTTGGGAGCCGCCCAGAGTTGCTGGAGAAACCCAGCCAGATGTGCGGGGTATAAATAATAATAATAATAATAATAATAATAATTATTATTATTATTATTATTATTATTATTATTATTATTATTATTTTCAATTTGCAAGCGTTGAGGAATGAATGGGAATGGTTTTCCTTATTTCCACTATATCAGTGTTGGCCAAACTTGGGTCTCCAGCTGTTTTTGGACTACAACTCCCATCATGCCTAGCTAAGAGGACCAGTTGTTCAGGGATGATGGGAATTGTAGTCCCAAAACAGCTGGCGACCCAAGTTTGGCCAACACTGCACTATATCATAGGAACATACAAAGAGTCTGCTGGATAAGGCTAATTCCCCATCTAGTCCAGCATCCCCTTCTCACAGTGGTTAACCAGATACCCATTATGATGCATTGGGGAGGATGATGGTAAATGGAAATGGACCCCCCCCCCCACACACACACACAAGAATGTCCCAGGATGATGCAACCTCTGGGACATTCTGGTTTTTAAACTGGTAGCTACCAGAAAGAACTGCCAAAGCAAACTGTGTTGGCAGTGGAGATTCAAGGAGGGGGACACACACAGGGAAACAATTGCAAGCTAACAAAACAAATCTAAGTGTGACAGCTGAATAATGAAACAAATGTGATTGTAACAAACACAAACAAAAGAAAGATTGAAGAACAAAACAAGTGCTGCGGTGAAATTAAAAACTTATTGTTTTGCATCCCCGATGCCTGACACGCTAACTACCCACAGGCAGAGTATTTCACTGACTTCCAACATTTTGCAGGCCAAATCAGGAACACACACTTGTCGTAATGCCTTAGATCTTACAAACAAGGGTCATTGCCCAAACTCGACACATACACACAGAGAGAGAGGGGGGGTACACATGCACCACAATTCATGTAGGTAAGTTTGCATGCACACGAAAGATCATACCAAGAACAAACTTAGTTGGTCTCTAAGGTGCCACTGGAAGGATATTTTTTATTTTGTTTTCACAATTCATGTGTTAGTGACCTCATGACTGGACTACTGCAATGTGCTGGTAGTTGAGTAGTAGTAGTAGTTGTTTAGTCGTTTAGTAGGGTCCGACTCTTCGTGACCCCATGGACCAGAGCACGCCAGGCACTTCTGTCTTCCTCTGCCTCCCACAGTTTGGTCAGACTCATGTTTGTAGCTTCGAGAACACTGTCCAACCATCTCGTCCTCTGTCGTCCCCTTCTCCTTGTGCCCTCCATCTTTCCCAACATCAGGGTCTTTTCCAGGGAGTCTTCTCTTCTCATGAGGTGGCCAAAGTATTGGAGCCTCAGCTTCAGGATCTGTCCTTCCAGTGAGCACTCAGGGCTGGTTTCCTTCAGAATGTAGAGGTTTGATCTTCTTGCAGTCCATGGGACTCTCAAGAGTCTCCTCCAGCACCATAGTTGAGTAGTACACCTGGTCATGTAAACATCATACTTCTGCTAAGGCTGATCCTTAGGTCGATCCCTGGGAGGTTCTGGTCAACCACGGTTGATCACAGGCTCCTTTTCCATTGTGCTGGCATAAAAGCATCCGAACCCAGCCCCTTGCCCCATCCTGCATTTTCTCATGATCGCTGGAACGGAAGACGGAGTTATCATTGCGAGGTAGATTGTTTCCTTAGCGATCTTTCGGTGAGCGACTTTTCCCCTTTACTCATTTTTGATATATTTCTCTCAAAAATGTGTGACTTTCCTCCCTTACAAAAGCTCAACAACTTTGACCTGAACACGCCCCCCAACGGGACTTTCCTCCCTTTGAAAAAGCCCCCACAAGGGGTAGATCACTGCCAGTTTTTTATTCTGTGAGTAGATCGCAGTCTCTTGGGAGTTAGATGTCTTTGTACGAAGGTAACTGCACCGGCAACCAATGAGCTATCAGGCTATGTTCAAGGTTTTGTTGTAACCTGTGAGGCTCAGCGGGTGGTGCTGTGGTCTAAACCGCAGAGCCTAGGGCTTGCTGATCAGAAGGTCGGTGGTTCGAATCCCCGTGATGGAGTGAGCTCCCGTTGTTCAGTCCCAGCTCCTGCCCACCTAGCAGTTCGGAAGCATGTCAAAGTGCAAGTAGATAAATAGGTACCACTCCAGCGGGAAGATATATGGCGTTTCCGTGCGCTGCTCTGTTTTGCCAGAAGTGGCTTAGTCATGCTGGCCACATGACCCGGAAGATGTACGCCAGCTCCCCTGGCCAATAAAGCGAGATGAGCGCTGCAACCCCAGAGTAGTCTGCAACTGGACCTAATGGTCAGGGGTCCCTTTACCTTTACTATAAGGCTCAGCACCAGGTTGTCGGAAGGATCACCTGGATCATCGGAGAAAATGACACCACACCTTACAGAGTCTCTCAAGGAGATGACTCCAAAATTGGCCTTTTCCACCATTGTCCCTGCACTCCGAAAAGCCGTTCCCTTTGCCATTCAGGAAGCATCAGCCACCAGCTGCTTCAGATGTAAAGGCCCCACCAATGAATGCCTTGCCCTCAAGAGGGAGGCTGCCCATCGCCTCTCTGCATGAAGAACTCTTAGCTTTGTACTGGATTTCCGCTTTTACGGCTTGCCCTGCAGAGGGAGGCTGCCCGTCGCCTCTCTGTGTGAAAACTTCTTAGCGCTGTGCTGTATTGCAGCTTTTGTCTTCTGGGTGCAGCTTTCCCAGGGCAAACGTTTAGGTTGGGGGGGGGGGGGGGCGGGAGGAAGAGAAATGCCTGGGAAGCAATTGCCAGCTCCCCCAGGAGCCCTGCATTCAGAGACGCCAAAAGGCTGTGGGTTAGCCAACCCAAACTGAAATGTGCGAACAAGGTCTAAGTCAACAATATGTGTCGCCCCGCTCTCACTCTCACCTTGGCACGCGGCTAAGATTTTTTCAGCAGGAAAATATCAGAAGAGTAGCCAGCCTTTAACAAACAACGACAATGTTTGTCCGCTGGACGAGAAAGAAAGGGAAGGAGCTGGCCGCCCTCGCCTTGTCGACTTGCAAAGGGAACGCACAGAGCAAGATCTTTGTGTAATGAGCCAGCGCCACAGGCTTCCTACCCCATTACTCAGGAGTAAGCTCACCGGAGGCAGCAGAGCTTGATCGGGAGCGCAGCGACCCAAAGATTGCAGGCTAAACAAGTCAAATGTAAAATATTAAGTGCCGCCGAATGAGGCTCAGCCAACTCCTCTCTGGGCACTGCTTTGTTGAATTCAAATAGGAAACCCTCCTTGAAGTTCATGCCAGCTGCAAGAGTTTGGCTCGGCGAGCACAGCGGGAGGCCGGCATGCTCAGGGACATTTGTCAGCTTTTGTTTGGTGCGGTCAGCCCCAAAGGCCGTGTGAAGCTGCCTCCCGCTGGGTCGGATCATTAGCCCATCTGTGCAACATCCCTCCAAGGTCTCAGAGAGATAGATCTGCTACCTGGGATCCCTGATTTGCTATCTGGGATCCCCGATTGTTTGGACCCCCCCCCCAAATCCACCGGTCCCTGTTCAGGGAAATGTTCTAGTGCAGGGGTCAGCAAACTTTTTCAGCAGGGGGCCGGTCCACTGTCCCTCAGACCTTGTGGGGGGCCAGACTATATTTTTGGGGGGGAAATGAACGAATTCCTATGCCCCACAAATAACCCAGAGATGCATGTTAAACAAAAGCACACGTTCTACTCCTGTAAAAACATGCTGATTCCCGAACCGTCCGTGGGCTGGATTTAGAAGGCGATTGGAATGAATCCGGCCCCCGGGCCTTAGTTTGCCTACCCATGGACTAGTGTTTGATGTTTAATTTATTTTATTTTTTGCTGTTTTTTGTTGGGAGCTGCCCAATAAGAACAAATTATTATTATTATTATTATTATTATTATTATTATTATTATTATTATTATTATTAAATGTGCAAAGCTGTCCTAATGTAAGTGAGGTTAGTGGTTCATCTAGGCCAGTTTTTGCTTTCTCAGACTGGCGAATGTTCTCCAAGGCCTCAGGAAGAGCGAGAGGCCTTTCTGAGCAATGCTAGCTGAGATTCCTGACTGCAGTGTTGTCTCCCAGTGAGTGAAATTCCTGTTCCACACACATATGAAAAGAAGAGTGTGGTGTAGTGGTTAGAGCAGCCTTCCTCAACCTTTGGGTCCCCAGATGTTGCTGGACTACAACTCCTATCATCCCTGACCACTAGTCTTGCCAGCTAGGGGTTGATGGGAGTTGCAGTGCAACAACAACATCTGGGTACACAAAGGTTGAGAACCACTGGGTTAGAGCTTCAGACTAGGACCCGGGAAACCAGGGGTTGAATGCCGGCTTAGCCTTACGAAGCTCACTTGGGCTAGCCTCTGCTTCCTAATCTGACCTCCCTCACAGGGTTGTTGTGAGGATAATACGTGGAGGTGGAAAATCAGGAACTGAGCTCACCGGAGGAAAAGGCGGAGTATAAAAGCAACAGAACAATAAACTAATAATAAAATTTGCCAGGACACCAATGCCCAAAATACAATGGGCATTATTCTTAAAAATAAGAGCATTGCTACAACAGAAATCTAGTGGTAGGAGATACGTATTTTTCACCATTTTTGCTGTAAATTTCCCCTTGTTTGGTACCAATTAATAATCATAGCTATGAACTTTTCCCTTTTCTTGCGAGGAATCCTATTCGGAATAAGGGAATTTCCCTTTAAAAGGGGGAAAAGTTGACAGCTATGTTAATAATGTGTTATATATATATATATATATATATATATATATATATATATATATGGTACCCTTTGTGTCCATACTGCCAGCAGCTCCTCCTAGTGGACATCTTTAAAGCCATTTCCCATCTCCTCATAATCTGGTATTTCTTCCACATACCCGGTGGAAGTTGCAGAACTGTGGGCCCGATCCCAGGCGTGCAAACCTACAAGCAGGTCAAATTCATTCCAGTGGTGTTATTCCCCAAATAGAGATGTGGAAGGGCTGCAGCCGGAGAGTAAGATCAATTCAGAATATATTCCTTTCACGCTCTCGTACTTGCCCCCCGCCCTAAGAGTTTATTCAAGTTGGCATTCCTGCCCGCTTACAGTTTGGGCTCCCCTACCAGTTCAACTGGGTTCCACAATCACTGCAGATGGCGACAGCAGTCATGAAATTAGAAGACGCCTGCTTCTTGGGAGAAAAGCAATGACAAACCTAGACAGCATCTTAAAAAGCAAAGACATCACCTTGCCGACAAAGGTCCGTATAGTTAAAGCTATGGTTTTCCCAGTAGTAATGTACGGAAGTGAGAGCTGGACCACAAAGAAGGTTGATCGCCAAAGAATTGATGCTTTTGAATTATGGTGCTGGAGGAGACTCTTGAGAGTCCCATGGACTGCAGGAAAATCAAACCTATCCATTCTGAAGGAAATCAGCCCTGAGTGTTCACTGGAAGGACAGATCCTGAAGCTGAGGCTCCAGTACTTTGGCCACCTCATGAGAAGAGAAGACTCCCTAGAAAAGACCCTGATGCTGGGAAAGATGGAGGGCACAAGGAGAAGGGGACGACAGAGGATGAGATGGTTGGACAGTGTTCTCGAAGCTACTAACATGAGTTTGGCCAAACTGCGGGAGGCAGTGGAAGATAGGGTTGCCTGGCGTGCTCTGGTCCCTGGGGACACGAAGAGTCGGACATGACTGAACAACAACAACCAGTTCAATGGGCACCAGCCCATGCTGATTCTTTTTACTCCACCTCTTGGTAAGCCTGATGCTCACTCTGGGAAATATTAGAAAGGGACAGTTAAATTGCTGAGCTGTTAAGAGTTGTACAATGCCACTTTTACAACAAATTATGGCTATTGTTGGGAGGCGGGTGGCGCTGTGGGTTAAACCACAGAGCCTAAGGCTTGCAGATCAGAAGGTCGGCGGTTCGAATCCCCACGACGGGGTGAGCTCCCGTTGTTCGGTCCCTGCTCCTTCCAACCTAGCAGTTCGAAAGCATGTCAAAGTGAAAGTAGATAAATAGGTACCCCTCTGGCGGGAAGGTAAACAACGTTTCCATGCGCTGCTCTGGTTCGCCAGAAGCGACTTAGTCATGCTGGCCACATGACCCGGAAGCTGTACGTCGGCTCCCTCGGCCAGTAAAGCGAGATGAGCGCCACAACCCCAGAGTCGTCTGCGACTGGACCTAATGGTCAGGGGTCCCTTTACCCTTTACCTGTGGCTATTGTTATTATCATGGTTCTTTAGACTGAGAGGTGATGCGATAGCTATCTTCAGATACTTGAAGGGAACAGACACAGAGAATCACAGAATTGTAGAGGTGAAAGGGACCCCGAGGGCCATCTAGCCCAACCCCCGGAAATGCAGGAATCTCAGCTAAAGCATCCATGACAGATAGCCACCCAACCTCTGATTTAAAACCTCCAAGGAAGGAGAGTCCACCACCTCCTGAGGGAGACCGTTCCACTGTGTTTCTGTCAGAAAGTTATTCCTGATGTTTAGCCGGAATCTCCTTTCTTGCAACTTGAAGTCATTGGTTCAAGTCCTACCTTCCAGAGTAGGAGAAAACAAGCTTGTTCCCTCTTCCATGTGACAACCCTAGAGATATTTGATGGCTATCCTATCTCCTCTCAGACCCCTCTTTTCCAAGCTAAACATCCCCAGCTCCTTTAACCGTTCCTCATAAGGCTTGGTTTCCAGACCCTTGGTCATCTTAAGACTCCCTCAGAAGGTGATGGACTCTTCTTCCTTGGGAGTTTTCAGACAGAATTTGGATGGCCATCTGTCATGGGTGCCTTAGTTTAGATGCCTACATTGCAAGGGGTCAGACTAGAAGACCCTCGGGGCCCCTTTCCAACTCTACAATTCTGGGATTCAATTTCCTACAAGCTGCTTTGAGGACAAATACAGAGAAACTAGGACTAGGACTCACTGCTGGAGGGGGGGGGAATGGAAAATCTGGAGTGAGGAAGAGAAATGGAATGGAGCTGCTGGAATCTTGAGCAGCTGCGCTCCACATGCCAATATTTCAGCTGCGTACAACACCAAACCGTTAAACCACCATTTAAAGCACATGACTCCCGTGCCCTGCAAGAATCCTGGGAGCTGTAGTTTAACCCACAAAGAGCCACTATCCCAGCACCCTTCCAAAGCTACAGTTCCCAAGATTCTTTTGGGAGGGAGTCCTGTTCTTTCAATGGCCTCTAAACGGCTGGTGTGTGCAAAGGGTGAGCTGAGGAGCCCCACGTGAGGGTGCTACGATGTCTGATCTCACAACAAATTCTGCTCTTTCCATTTTAAGGCAGCAGACACTCAAAAAAGGCACTCAGCAACCGCTTCCATCTGGCTAGGGGGCAGGATCCTGGCATGTGGCAGCCATGTGGTGAGAACCATTTGCGTGTGTGTACGTTACAGGCAAGATGTGCCTTCCCTTTCCAAGCCAAGCCAGCGATTTAACTCTCAGAGGTCCCAGGGAAAGGGATGGCTTGAATATTAGAATTGCAAAGTTGGAAGGGACCCCGAGGGTCATCTAGTCCAACCCCCTGCAATGCAGGAATCTTTTGCCCAATGTGGGGCTCGAACCCACGTCCCTGAGATTCAGAGTCCCGTGCTCTACCAACTGAGCTATCCCCACCCACCCAGACTACTCTACAGCAAATTTGAACACCCTAACACATTTTTTAAAGACATTGGGGTGGTGACCCAGCTAAGTCAGGGGTGGGAGCTTCCAGCCCAGGGTTCAAAAGCAGCCCTCCCACACTGTCCATCCAGCCTCTGAGACTCTTTCTTGGGCCAACTTGAAGCTCCACTTTTCAGTTCAAGTCTGGTTTAGAGAGAGAGAGAAAAAACCAGAGTCAGTGACACCTGGTCAGTAGATTGAACAGGAACACAGGCCATTTGGTGCCCTCTCCACTAGGGTGAGATGCATTGCATTTCTATTTACCTTATTTTTTGCTCCATAAGACGCACTTTTTTCTCCTAAAAAGTAAGGGGAAATACCTGTGCGTCTTATGGAGCGAATGGTGGTCCCTGGAGCTGAATTGCCCAGGGGCCAAAAGCAGATTGTGCTTTTTATTTTACAAAGAGAAAAGGGAGTGTTGAAAGGACCCCGCTCAGCAGCTGATCAGCAAGAGATCGGGAGAGAGATAAGAGTCCCGGCTCCCTTTCAGCCCCGCCCTCCTTTGTTGAATGTGCTGCAGAGGGAGGTTGTTTGTTTCCCCAGAACATGTGACTGGCTGATTAGATTATCTGTCTGGAAACAGTAGAAATGGCTCCCTTTCCTTAAGATTTTTCAGAAATGTGAGTTAAACCCCATAAAAATGGGGCTTTTCCTCTTTGCTTTTCCCCCTTTGCAAAAGGAGCTTTGCTTTTCCCCCTTTGCAAAAAAAAGCTGCAAAACCTTTAGCTGATCCTCAAAAAAAAAAAAAACCCCTAGGGCTTTTCCCTTTGCAAAAAAAGCTGCAAAACTTTTAGCTGATTCTCAAAAAAGGCCTTTTGCCTTTGCAAAAACAGCAGCAAAACCTTTAGCTGATCCTCCAAAAAAAAAACCCCAAACCCCAGGGCTTTTCCCTTTGCAAAAAAGCTGCAAAACTTTTAGCTGATCCTCAAAAACAAAACAAAAAACAAAACAAAACAGGGCTTTTAGAGGAGGAAAACCAGAAAAATATTTTTTTTTCTTGTTTCCTCCTCTAAAAATGAGGTGCGCCCTATGGTCCGGAGCGTCCTATGGAGCGAAAAATACGGTAGTTTATAGTTATTGTGGGGTGTAATCCACTGGGAGCAGTCAAGTACAACATTCCTTGTAATGCTAGAGAAGACATGCAAGGGAATGTTTGGTCCAGCTGTTCGAAACTTCTTGTTCCTCCTGGCTGGAGCATCCTTCCTTTTGCATGTGATAGAAGATGGGCGTGACCTAACCTGTCCAGGTAACAAAAGGACGAGTCACACAGCACCCCTCCCTCTTTCCTCTTTTTCCATCTTCCTTTCGTCCTATGAACTTCTGGACTGCTAGCCTGCAGTCACTGGGATCATTCCCCCATATGGGATAGATCCACATGTACATATTTGTAACTATGTCTGCCTTCAGGGATCCAACCATGAACTGATGTGAGTAAACTTCTTTTATTGACTTTGAGTAAGACTGTGGCGTCTTTATTCTTTTAGGAGGGATTCAAGGGGTCTTACCAGGAAAATATTAAAACACATTTCAATCTGGACAAGACCTTAAGACAACAAGTCTTAAGAAACTCACGTGAGTTTGCAACAAGTTTTCTGCTGTGTAAAAGTGGAATGCACTCTGCAAAGTAAAGGAACTTGCTAGTGCAAATTAGGAAGGATATTAATAAACAACATATCCTCTCCTCCCACCCTGAACATTCCCACAGTTATTAATCCTACATTTGTGTCCAAATGCATACATTACCATGTGTAAATCTTATGCAAATAGCTTGCCCTCTTTTCTGCATAACTCACCACCCTAGGACAAACTCACAGGTTGATATCACAGGCTAGAGTTGGGGTCAACCAAAATCAGCTATCAGAGGAATCAAGAAACAACTTGGAATGAAACGGTGCAAACTTTAGCTAAAGCCAGGGTGTAAACTGCTGGGCTGACTTGAGTAATATTTCTCGAAATTCCGGCCCGAAATCATGTTCTGCCATCTGCCGTATTGGATGGGAGGTATGGGGGGGGGGTTCCTTTGGGCGACAGACTCTGTCCATGCGACTCCGGAGAAGTAGAGACTACAGACCACGTACTTCTCCGTTGCTGCTTTTATAGGGCTTTACGGAATGAACTTATCTCTCCGCTATTATGTGAGTCTCCTGGATGTCCCGAAGAACACTACGCCCATTGGCTCCTCTCAGATGCCAACCCAAAGGTCACAGCTGCGGTGGCAAAGTTCTGTGCTGTTGCTATTAAGCTTCGGTCCGCACAATTAGGTGGCTCCTGATCCTTCTTTTGATTTAAGTATTATAATAATCTGAATTGTTGATTTTTTAATTAATTTCTAAATTTATTCTTTTAAAGCAATAATTAATAATTTTAATGTACTTTAATTTTAATACGGCCAACCCCTTTTAGATCAAATCTCAGATCAATTTTAAATTGCATTTATTATTGATTCTGTATGTGTCTTTGTGTGTGTGTGTGTGTGTGTGTGTGTGTGTGTGCTGGTCGTTGACCATAATAAAGTACTTACTTACTTACTCTTGACATTCCCTGGCAAACATAAAAGTCCGCCTTTCAAAGATCTGACCAATTCTCCTTAGCCAAAAGTGGCTGGGAGAGAAAGCTATACATTACACACATGCACACAAACACGATCCATGTGGGTGGTACGTTTAAATAGATTGTGTGCAATAAAAACGTGCAAATGATAGGCTGGGATCTCTTGGTGATTTGCAGAAGTTCAGCAAAGGCAGCTTGACTCCCAATTGTTTAAGAAGAGCAACAACGAAACAATTTTTTTTCCTACCTAAATTGGACTGAAGAAATGCTATCTAGGTGCAGATGTCTGTGTTGAAAAGACCACGAGTTCAGTTCTGGTACTGTAAATAAATCTATGGGCTTTCATTCTGTCTGTCGTTTGAACCTAGCTCTGGTTGGTAGATCTTGGGGTTCCAGTAAGAAACCAAGTGAAATTGCACACGTTCCCCCGACTATGTTCACTGTTGGGGCAGATACATGAATGAGCAAGGATAATGCTTCCCTCAGGCCTAGTTGGACCTTGGATTTTCTGCCTCCACCCTGACACATGGTTTAAAGTATGTGGCAAAATTGCAAATTGTCACACAATGCCCGGGCAGATTTTATTTTTATTTTTTTAAAAATTATAATTTAAAGACAACACTTACAACCACTTGATTCCGTTGCAGGTCCCGTTCTGCAGGACGAAAGCCAGGAAAAAGGCTACCAAAAATTGCCGTGTCATCTTTGCCTCTCTCTTTTTCGCTGCAAAATCTCTTCGGGAGAAAACAAAAGTCGCTTTTGGGGAAAGAAAAAAACCCTCCTTTGTGGGTGGGGGGAAAGAGAGGAATTCCTCCAACGCCAACCTGAAATTGAGGAAGGGGAGAAGAAAACAAAAACAGGTTAGCACCGCGCCTTTTTACATCTGTACCGAACAAGAAATGTAAGCTGCAAAGGAGTGGTTTGCGAATCGCGAACGAAATTCGGGTTCCCGCCACCACGGAGTCCCCCTGTTCTTGACAGAATCAATGTAGTCACAGAGACAGGCAGATTGGACGGCTTGAGTTACAGCAAAGGCACTCGAGTCCGATTGCATGTTTTTGGTTAACTCTGCATATGGCAGATTTTCATTCTTTATCCTGCCTTTATCCCTCCCCCTCTCCCCATTTTTATATATATGTATGGCTGAGAAGAGGAAAGGGTTGGGGGGGGGGAGAGAATGCATGGACATCAAATCTCCACCCTCCCTGGAGGTTTATAATCTTCATCCTTTTTTCATTTGCAAATATATTAAAAGTCGAGTGGAGGGAAAGAGGGCTATTTTAAGGAGACGAGTTACAGGAACGGATGTCGGCTAATGGAGATGCCCGGCTCTCTTTGCAGATGTTGGAGGCTGCCTGGAGTGCTTGCGAGGGATGCCTTCTGCCTCTTGGTTTCCTTCGCACCTCATTAGGTCGAGTATCTCACTTCTCCCACATACTCAAACACCTGGACCCCAAGGAACAACCGCAGCTGGGAATAAGCAGGCAATTGCAAAACAGCCTCTCTGCAGGATCATCGTTGCAGGAGGGGTGTGTGTGTGTGTGTGTGTGTGATAATAATAGTGCGGGATTTAAATGCATTTATTGAATCCTTCTCTTCACTCAATGACCTCAGAAGAGCACACATTAAATCCATCAAGGCGGGCGGGGGGGGGGAATACTGGACCAGTTTTCCCGATTATAACGCTAGCATTTCTGCCCTGATTCCTAGCATTCCTTTCACACCTGCATTATGGAACTGAGGCTTTTGGACCGATATACTGGCACGTCGTGCTAAATTTCATGCAGACCGGTGGGTAACAGCAACTTACAACTTACAACTTCTTACAACTTACAACTTCTTACAACTTACAACTTACAACTTCTTACAACTTACAACTTACAACTTCTTACAACTTACAACTTACAACTTCTTACAACTTACAACTTACAACTTCTTACAACTTACAACTTACAACTTCTTACAACTTACAACTTCTTACAACTTACAACTTACAACTTACAACTTCTTACAACTTCTTACAACTTACAACTTCTTACAACTTACAACTTCTTACAACTTACAACTTACAACTTCTTACAACTTACAACTTCTTACAACTTACAACTTACAACTTACAACTTCTTACAACTTCTTACAACTTCTTACAACTTCTTACAACTTACAACTTCTTACAACTTACAACTTCTTACAACTTCTTACAACTTACAACTTCTTACAACTTACAACTTCTTACAACTTACAACTTACAACTTCTTACAACTTACAACTTCTTACAACTTCTTACAACTTCTTACAACTTACAACTTCTTACAACTTACAACTTACAACTTCTTACAACTTACAACTTACAACTTCTTACAACTTACAACTTCTTACAACTTACAACTTCTTACAACTTCTTACAACTTACAACTTACAACTTCTTACAACTTCTTACAACTTACCGGTACAACTTACAACTTCTTACAACTTACAACTTCTTACAACTTACAACTTCTTACAACTTACAACTTCTTACAACTTACAACTTACAACTTCTTACAACTTACAACTTCTTACAACTTACAACTTCTTACAACTTTTTCAGACCAGTCTCCATCTTCCTCTTTTGGACCACGCTCTCAAAGAAGTGAGACCGCTAGGATGCTCTCTTGGCTTCCAGTCAAGAGAACACAAAGGAGCTGTTTTCCCTTATGGAACAGTCTCCTGAGTAAATTTAACTTTTACTAAGTTTAAGTCTGCCGTCTGGGATCCAATTATGAACAGATGATTTCTCAGGAATAAACGTTATTAAGCTTTAATAGAAGACTGTGTAATGTCTTATTCTGAGAGGGATGAATGGGGAAAATACCAGGACATTTATTACAGAGGTTTTAACGAACTTGAGCAAGCTTTCTGCTGCGTGTGTGTTTAAAAGGGAAATGAGAACTCTGCTAATTTCTGGGACTTGTAAACACAAGTTGGAATAGCGTATCTTAAACAATATATCCTCTCCTGCATCCCAAAACATTCCCACAAGGAGTACCTTTACCTTTACCTAACATGCTAAGAATATAGATCCCATTGCTTGACTAAAGGGTGAGAGAGAGACAAGAGTGTGTTGGATCACATTTCTAACAATATTTAGAGTGCACCTTATGCTTTACTTGCATAATCATGTTGTTAGCAGCTGGAGAATTGCAGAGCTGGAAGGGACCCCAAGGGTCATCCAGTCCAACCCCCTGCAATGAAGGAATTTCAACAAGATCATACGTGGCAGGTGGACATCTAACCTCTGCTTAAAAGCCCCCAAGGAAGGAGAGTCCACAACCTCCCGAGGGAGACAATTCCACTGTTGAAAGGGCTCTTACTGTCAGAAAGTTCTTCCCGATGTTTAGTCGGAACCTCATTTCTTGCCATTGGAATCCATTGGTTCGGGTCTTGCCCTCCAGAGCAGCAGAAAAAAAGCTTGCTCCATCTTCCAAGCGACAGCTTTTCAGATGGTGGCAATTCTATCACCTCTTGGTCTTCTCTTCTCCAGGCTAAACATACCCAACTGCCTCAACCATTCCTCATCAGGGCTGGTTTCCTGGCCCTTGATCAACTTGGTCAACCTCCTCTGCACATGTTCCTTCTTCTTCTTCTTCTTCTTCTTCTTCTTCTTCTTCTTCTCCCTTCGGTCCCAGGGCAGGTTAAAACATTTGTTGTTCAGTCGTTCAGTCGTGTCCGACTCTTCGTGACCCCATGGACCAGAGCACGCCAGGCACGCCTATCCTTCACTGCCTCCCGCAGTTTGGCCAAACTCATGCCAGTCGCTTCGAGAACACTGTCCAACCATCTCATCCTCTGTCGTCCCCTTATCCTTGTGCCCTCCATCTTTCCCAACATCAGGGTCTTTTCCAGGGAGTCTTCTCTTCTCATGAGGTGGCCAAAGTATTGGAGCCTCAGCTTCAGGATCTGTCCTTCTCGTGAGCACTCAGGGCCGATTTCCTTCAGAATGGATAGGTTTGATCTTCTTGCAGTCCATGGGACTCTCAAGAGTCTCCCCCAGCACCATAATTCAAAACATAATACTGCATTAAAAACAATTTTTTTAAAAAATCACAAAGATAAGGCTGCTTCATATATACTGTATAAATTGGTCATTTACATTATTTCCCATATTGCAGATAGGAATCTTGAGGTCTGCTTAAAGCCACCCAGCATGTTCACAGCAGAGGCAAGCTTTGAAACCAAGTATTTGTTGATTTGCTACAGCAATCGCACTCTCTCTTGCTTGCCGTAGTCTGCGCTGGCTTTGCGGTTTCATGGTTTTATAGCTTTACTCGTATACGCCTGACGGTTTTAACTTGCAAACCACCCAGGATTTTTTTTCCTTCTTCTTCAATTGGGTGGCCTAAGAATGCAGCAAATAGATACATGGATTGATTCACAGCTCAGTCTCTTTACTGCTACGTCACCCTTTATTGATCACAGCAGGCGTGTAAAAGACAGCAGTCGTAACAACAGCTTTATGCCCAAGTGGGCTTTGAACCTGGGTCTCCCGGGTCTCCTAGTCCGACACTCTAACCACTACACCAATCACTGCAGAGACCTAGCAAGGCACGAGCCGTTCCTTGTCATGCAGGGCCACGCTTCACAATAGCAGAATCACATCATTTAAAAGAGGTGGTGACAGCTGCTGGCATCGTTGGGCAGCTGGCAGGGCCTGAACGGCTGCCCCTCACCCAGGCAACCGGGTGCAAGGAAATCATACAAAGAAATCATACTGTGTCCAGTTCTGGGCACCACAGTTCAAGAAGGATACTGACAAGCTGGAACGTGTCCAGAAGAAGGCAACCAAAATGGTCAAAGGCCTGGAAACGATGCCTTATGAGGAACGGCTTAGGGAGCGGGGTATGTTTAGCCTGGAGAAGAGAAGGTTAAGGGGTGATATGATAGCCAGGTTCAAATATATCAAAGGATGTCATTTAGAGGAGGGTGAAAGGTTGTTTTCTGCTCCTCCAGAGAAGCGGACACGGGGCAATGGATTCAAACTACAAGAAAGAAGATTCCACCTAAACATTAGGAAGAACTTCCTGACAGTGAGAGCTGTTCGGCAGTGGAATTTGCTGCCAAGGAGTGTGGTGGAGTCTCCTTCTTTGGAGGTCTTTAAGCAGAGGCTTGACAGCCATCTGTCAGGAATGCTTTGATGGTGTTTCCTGCTTGGCAGGGGGTTGGACTGGATGGCCCTTGTGGTCTCTTCCAACTCTAGGATTCTATGATTCTATGATTCTGTACCTTCACAGCCTAGCCACATATTTGAGGAAAACTCCCTCTCTTTTCCCCCACCCATCTAATTCTATCTCATGGAAGTAAGCGCTGTAACTCAGTAGCAAAGCAGACTCGGTAAGCAGAAGGTCTCAGGTTCAATCCCAGACACTGTAGACAACACTGAGCTACCTAGACCATTGGTCCATCTCAGTGTAACACACCTTGCTACATTCTTTTCCATAGTACAGCCTTCAGATAAGCAGGGGGTTGGACTAGATGATCCTCGGGTCCCTTCCAACTCCGCCATTCTATGATCCTAAGATGCACAGCATGATCCGTCTTGGATCGCTTTCAACGGGAAGGAAATGTTATTGACCGCAGTCCAAACTTATTTCTAAGTAAGGCTGCAGTCCCATGAAATCTTTGCTTGGAGATTATTTATCATTATTTATGTCTTCTATGGGAGTGGAGGGCAGTTAAAAACACAGTCAAGTAACCAATTATACAACCATCAGTTTAAAAACATGTCTCTTCTTCTTTGGCGATCCCTTGTAGCCGAGTAAGATTGTCTTCCATGAATGCGGTTTTAACAGTGAGTCTGTAAGTGACCGTGGAGGCCAATTCTAGATCCACACGTCCTTCCACAGTGGGGACATTGTTTTCCGGGCGGGAGTTGATCAGGGTGTGGATTTGCCAAGCGTACCTTCCTCTTAGTGCATTTCACCCTTTCGTCCTGAGTTCGAGCGTCTTCAAAGCCCATGACACCTTTGGTAAAGGCTGTTCTCCAACTGGAGCGGTCGCAGGCCAGTGTTTCCCAGTTGTCAGTGTTTATACCACATTTTTAAAGATTTGCCTTGAGAGAGTCTTTAAACCTCTTTTGTTGACCACCAGCATTACGCTTTCCATTTTTAATTTCAGAATAGCGTAGTTGCTTTGGAAGACGATAATCAGGCTAGATAACTATTCGACCAAATAATTTCCATGATACAGGAGACTTCAAACAACAACCACTAAAAGTGTCGGAATCTACAGGAGCCTCGGTGAACAGATGTATCTTACATACCCTCCAACATTTCTCCAATGAAAAGAGAGGCGTCCCCTCCAACATTTCTCTGGTGTATATCGGGACGTCCTATTCCATACCCTCCAACGTTTCTCTGATGAATATAGAGATGTCCTAAGGAAAAGCAGGACATTCCACATCCAGGATCAAATCAGAAATTGGGATGGCTTCTGTAAATCCAGGACTGTCCCTGGAAAATAGGGGCACCTGGATGGTCTCCTTGCCAGAAGAAGAAGAAGAAGAAGAAGAAGAAGAAGAAGAAGAGGAGGAGGAGGAGGAGGGGGAGGAGGAGGGGGAGGAGGAGGGGGAGGAGTTTGGATTTGATATCCTGCTTTATCACTACCCGAAGGAGTCTCAAAGCGGCTAACATTCTCCTTTCCTTTCCTGCCCCCCAACCAACACTCTGTGAGGTGAGTGGGGCTGAGAGACTTCAGAGAAGTGTGACTAGTCCAAGGTCACCCAGCAGCTGCGTGTGGAGGAGTGGAGACACGAACCCGGTTCACCAGATTACGAGTCTACCGCTCTTAACCACTGCACCACACTGGATCTACAAGGGCTATGTGGTGCCTCCACTGTCTGAATGTACATCCCTGAGCACTGCAGATGGGGAGAGCTGCTGTTGCTCTCTGGTCCTGCTTGCAGGCTTCCAGGAAGCTGGACTAGATGGGTCTTTGGCCTGATCCAGCCGAGCTGCTCTTACGTTCTTACACGCCCTACTTTTTATGAGCGCGTTTGAACCACCTGGGAGGGTCAGGGGTGATCAATCCCTGAGCGTGACTCTGGAGGAGAAAGCTGTGCTCTGCTGTGTGTGTTAAAAAGTTTGCGTCCAGGGAGTCCCACCAGCCTCGGAATCTACTCTCTCCAAACGCCATTCCTGGAAAAGTGCCATTATAAAAAGCAGGCTTGTCTTGGCAGACCTCCTCTTCTAACTTCTTAAAAAAAAAAAATTTTAAAAATCCCCAATCACTGCAAGCAGAGATAAGTTCAGTCCATCGCTGGCCATTTTTATCCCAGCAGCTTCTGCCTCCCCTGCCACTGAAGTGTTTCAAATGCCTTTTATCTCTGCCCCAAAAGAAGCCCCACTTAAAAACTTCACTCCTTAAACCTTGAGCGTTCACTGCACTGCTTGAAATGGGCTATTTTGAAACCTCTCTCCTTTATCTCTCTGATAGATTTGGGCTTCTTAACAACACAGGCTCCTGTTGCTGCTGTTTCCTAAAGCGGCAGTTTGCTATATTCCAGAGGTGAAACTCAAAAGCCCAGTTTGCAGATCGTAGATCCTGAGAAAAACCAGCCGTAAAGTACCAACATTGCACTGCTTTCTCGAAATAATTCAACAAAACGAACAGGATCTGCTGCTATGCGTTCCTTCCCAGTCATCTCTATCATTAACTGCTGAATGATGGGCCAATAACAATGAAATCAATTGGCCTTTGTTTATTCTTTGGGACTAAAATGGGCTGAATTTGTGTTTTTATTCCATTGGGTGATGGGTTTTATTCCTGATGGCTCTGTCTGATGACTCATCCAAAGTCCATTCTCACCTTGAAAGCTATTTGTTGTTTAGTAGTGTCTGACTCTTTGTGACACCATGGACCAGAACATGCCAGGCACTCCTGTCTTCCACTGCCTCCCGCAAGTTTGGCCAAACTCTTGTTGATAGCTTCAAGAACACTGCCCAACCATCTCATCCTCTGTTGTCCGCTTCTCCTTGTGCCCTCCATCTTTCCCAACATCAGAGACTTCTCCAGGGAGTCTTCTCTTCTCATGAGGTGGCCAAAGTATTGGAGCCTCAGCTTCAGGATCTGTCCTTCCAGTGAACACTCAGGGCTGATTTCCTTCAGAATGGATAGGTTTGATCTTCTTGCAGTCCATGGGACTCTCAAGAGTCTCCTCCAGCACCATAATTCAAAAGCATCAATTCTTCGGTGATCAGCCTTCTTTATGGTCCAGCTCTCACTTCCATACATCACTACTGGGAAAACCATAGCTTTAACTATACAGACCTTTGTCGGCAAGGTGATGTCTCTGCTTTTTAAGATGCTGTCTAGGTTTGTCATTGCTTTCCTCCCAAGAAGCAGGGGTCTTTTAATTTCGTGACTGCTGCCACCATCTGCAGTGATCATGAAGCCCAATAATGTAAAATCTCTCACTGCCTCCATTTCTTCCCCTTCTAGTTCCCAGGAGGCGATAGGACCAGTGGTGCTTAATGTTGGACATATTGCATTTTAAAGAATTGCACTTGATGAACAAAGACTCACCCAGTCCACCTAAGAAAGTCCACTATCGTTCTCACGATGGCTGTGCTCTGCCTGCAGCAATGCTCCTGAGTACCAGTTACAGGAAAAGCCAGGAGGGTAGAATGCTCTTGTGCTCGGTGCTCGCTTATTGACTCCCCCCAAGACAACTGGTTGGTCAATGTGAGAACAGGATGCTGGTCTAAATGGGACTTTGTCCTTCAACCAGGATGCCATAAGAAGACCCTTTTGTATACCAGATGAAGACCTTTTTATTCACACAATAGCTAATTCTGTTTCAACTTTCAGAGTGCAATGGGCTTCTTCCACCATTGCAACTTTTGATTCAACTGTTATGTTTTATTTTCTGTTTAAATTGGACTTTTTCTTCTTTATTGTAAGCAGCCCAAAAACTTTGTTTTATGGGGTGGCATGTTATCTGTCTGTCTGTCTGTCTATCTATCTATCTATCTATCTATCTATCTATCCACGGTATATATTTAGAAGACCAGAATTTCTGCCAGAATGGAGATTCTTAGGATCAAAACATCCGCAGGTGGAGAAAAAAACGTGTCACATATTTTGCAAGCTCCTTTTGCATACCCTGAGGTCACAGGGAGCTAAAGGTGTAACTTGAAGAGGACTTTCCAAGGGGAGGAAAGGATGAGGGATGGGGCGGTGAAGTGTTGTTTACAAAGGTGAAAAGTCAGGTCACAAGTCAAGGCAGGAACAAGTGGCTTGTTATCTGCTGCTACTAACCGGACCTTGTTTGTCTTTGGCTGAGTCTCCCCCCCCCCCCGTTTTAACACATCTGTGTGAGTTTGTAGAGAAAGATAGCTTCTTCTTTGGCTGCTGTTGACTTTAAAAAGATGTAATGGACAGATTTGTGGGCAGTGGCAAATGTTGGTGTGCAGGAAGAAATAAATGTTTATGCTTGGGGCGAAAATGCAGGCAGCTGTTGTTTAGTCATGTCCGACTCTTCGTGACCCCATGGATCAGAGCACGCCAGGCACGCCTATCCTTCACTGCCTCCCGCAGTTTGGCCAAACTCATGTTAGTAGCTTCGAGAACGCTGTCCAACCATCTCATCCTCTGTCATCCCCTTCTCCTTGTGCCCTCCATCTTTCCCAACATCAGGGTCTTTTCTAAGGAGTCTTCTCTTCTCATGAGGTGGCCAAAGTACTGGAGCCTCAACTTCAGGATCTGTCCTTCCAGTGAGCACTCAGGGCTGATTTCCTTCAGAATGGATAGGTTTGATCTTTTTGCAGTCCATGGGACTCTCAAGAGTCTCCTCCAGCACCATAATTCAAAAGCATCAATTATTCAGCAATCAGTCTTCTTTATGGTCCAGCTCTCACTTCCATACATTAAAAGGTAAAGGGACCCCTGACCATCAGGTCCAGTCATGTCCGACTCTGGGATTGCGGTGCTCATCTTGCTCTATAGGCTGAGGGAGCCGGCGTTTGTCCACAGACAGCTTCCGGGAAACCAGAGCTTTAACTATACGGATTTGCCCCCGTTTTGAATTCATAAAAAATGCCAGTTACTGTACAAGGCTTCTGGCTGCTTATATTTAGGAGTGAAGTTGAAAGCTTTGCTTTTCAATCAGATATTGGAGATATTTTGGCCGCTTGTGTTATTTTGCTACTCTTTCCTATTGACTGTTACATCCATATATCAACTTAAAAAAAAATAACCAAGTATACTGCTGTGATCTCTTAAGGGAGGAAAAGCGGGATATAAATGATGTTAAACTAATGGATTGTTTAAAACAAAAAGCAAAAACATTCCTTTAATTAACTCTCATGTCATTCCTCCCTAAATGTTATGTAAGAGAAGGGAAGAAAGAGAGAGGGGGGGATTAGATTTTCAGCCGCAAGATGACATTACTCTTGTTAACATCTAGTTCCAAGTCACTGAAAGAGTCTGCTGGATGGAGCTCTGCCAGGCAGGACCAGATGTTTTTGGAGTTCAGGAGAAATCCTGTCTGTGGCACTTTGCCTTCGACAAAATGTAGGAATAATTTGGGGCCAATTTGCACAATCGACAACTCTCTCTCTCTCTCTCTCTCTCTATATATATATATATATGGTGAAGCATGTCTTGAACTTGAACTATACCAATTCAGGCTGCAGAAGGGGGGAGGTTTGCATGTTCTGGCTACCCACTCCCAAGAAAAACCATTTGCGGCACGTGAATAAATAGCTTAGAATCATAGCATTGTAGAGTTGGAAGGGTCCCTGAGCTGAGGATCATCTAGTCCAACCCCCTGCAGTGCAGCTGTCCCGTACAGGGATCAAACCTGCAACCTTGTCATTGTCAGCACCATGCTCTAACCGACTGAGCCATTTCTTCAGCTTATCAAGAGAGAAGACGAAACCAAACTTTCCTCCCTGACATGCTACGTTTCTCATTGCATGGAGTTGTGCCCCCCCCCGCACTCCACAATGGGGAAACAGTCATAAGCCCAGCTCAGTTTAGACATGATCGCTAATCCCAGCGATTCTGAGTAAAAACTTAGTTGAAGACCACCCAGAATATATATATTGAAGGCTTAAGCATGCAGCTACTTTATATAAACCTGTGTATAGAGTTGTTGTTAATAGCCCAGCTTAGGGACATGGAAACTGCGTTATAGCAAATCGAGCCACTGGTCCATTTACCAGGGGTCAGCAAACTTTTTCAGCAGGGGGCCGGTCCACTGTCCCTCAGACCTTGTGGGGGGCCTGACTATATATATATATATTTTTTGGGGTGGGGGGGATGAACGAATTCCTATGCCCCACAAATAACCCAGAGATGCATTTTAAACAAAAGGACACATTCTACTCATGTAAAAACACACTGATTCCCAGACCGTCTGAGAAGGCAATTGGGCTGGATATGCCCCCCCCCCCCCGGTCCTTAGTTTGCCTACCCATGATTTAGCCCATTATTGCCAACAATGACTGGCAGCAGCTCCCTGGGGTCTCGGGCAGAGATAGTCTCACCCAGCCCATTAGGAATTGAACCCGGAGCCTTCTCCACATGCAGCACTCAGCTACAGCCCTGTCCTTTGAAAAACCAATTTTCTTTTTTCATGCAATGTAAAGAACATCAAATGCCTTTAGGAAGCCCCTGGGCACCTGAGAGAGCAACAGCTCACCTGCCTCCCTGCACCTAGTATTCAAAGGCAAAATATATTTGGCCACACCCTGGTTTAAATTCTCGTACAGCCATCCAGGACCGGAAAAGCTTGTTTTGTGAGCCTGATCCTACCTTTGAAAAACCAGCTGGCTCTCCTTGAGTGCAGTCAGAAAGCAGCTAAAGACTGGCCTGAAGGCGCTTGGGGCTACCATCCGTCTGAGCCTAATAAGAAGGTCTGGATCAGCTCTCTGAGAGCCACATACACAAAAGGCAGAATACAAGTGTAAGAGGTGGGAGCCAGAATCCAAAACCTTGATGAAGATTCGTTCATAGCCTGTTAGGCCCACGGAGGGTTTTTTTTTTTTTTTTTGCAGGTTACTATGGAAAGTATTTTTGTGTTCTTGCACTGTGAAACGCACCCAGATGAAGGACGGTCTGGAAATTTAAAACATAAATAAGTAGGGTGTGCTTTCCCCCCCTTTGCAAAATTCACAACAGGGTAAAAAGCCTGCCAGCAATTATCTCTGGCTCATCCTGACCACAGGTTTGGATTTGCAAATGCAGACTCCCATGAAATCGCATCTGTGGAGTGGTCGGGAGGGGGGGGAGCGGAGAAAGAAAGAAAGCCTTTTCCAACACCAAAAAGTCTGCGCCCATGACGTTTTGTCTTGACTAGGTGAATTGCCGCCTGCCTGGGACGCAGTAAAACAGATCATGTTGCCGCCCCCCTTAGAAATCCACCCTCCTGCAGTGTCTCCTGTCCCCCCCCCCAATTCTCAGCACACACCCTTTTTCATCTAAAAAGGGTCCCTACAACCTTTGAAAGCTTCTTGGCTCAGTCCAACCTCCTGAATTGTGCTTATCATCAGCTTTTAACAGCGGCAACAAAATGAACCTGCGTTTCCAGCTGCTTTAGGGACTAATAACACCTGCCATCTGCTTGCGGGTATGTGCAAGAGCCACCGTGTCCTTCCGTAAAAATGCGAGGTATATGTTAAACTAATAATAATTTATAGTTATATTAATTGGCATTTTAAATGATTTTTTTCCCTAATGCTTTACTCATTTTGCTATAGTCTTGCACGCTGCACAGCACCTTTCTGTACTCATATAAAAGTAAGGATTATGCAAATACTTTGGTAAACAAGCAAAAAACGAGAGTGCTGTTCCAATCCTGAGCATATTTAACGTGGAGGGAGTTCAGCTGAGTTCAATGCAGCTTACAAACCAAAAACGTATCCCTAGGTGGGTGGTCCCCCACTGTCAGCTACCTACCAAACTGGCAGCCCAAGTCCATGCATGTTTACGCATGAGTAGGACCCATTTTATTAGCGCCCCCCCCCCCACGTTCCAACGAACAGCTTTGCAGCTCAATCCTGCATGGGATTGCTCAGGAGTTCAATGGAATATTGTCCAGCAAGTGTGCTTAGGGGTTCTTCTAAAACCGTATACACATTTACTCCAGAAAGTCCCGTTGGGTGCAATGGGGTTTACTACTTCTGAGTAGAAATGCTCCAGTTTAAATGCCAGCAAGCTTGACCCCTGACTGCCTACAGCTCCTCTTTTTCTCTCTCTCCCAGAATATTATCTTGGAACATGAATGCATGTTGGTTCTGGGTTTTACAAGCGTTTTGAAATTCCTCTGAGAGATAATGGCTTTACGGGACCCGACTTGGAGGATAGGAAGAGGAGGCAATCCTTGGATTTAGTGCTTCTATGTTGCCAGGATGTCAGAGAAAAAGAAACGTAAGGTCGCCGAGATAGCCTAGGGATGTCTCCAGCGCAACTCGCATCGAGGAGAGCAGGAATTGTGTAGAGCTCAAAGAGTCTTACGCAACAGGCATTCTTGATGGCTAAACGCGCTCCAAGTTTCTAGACCTCGTGATATCGCGAGGTGGGCGAATCCAATTAAAATGCACCCCCTCGATAGAGTGACATACATTGTGGCACAAAGACAGAATGAAGGTTGGCAGGGTTATATTATAAGGGGAAGGGGGACCTTCTTGAATTCTGGTTCTGTGTTCGGAAACAGGAACCTCACTATTCTTCTATATTTCATGTAATCCGGAATCAGAGGTGACACTTGAGAGAAAGGCGCATGTGGTGGCACGCTTGTTTATTAGAGTCACAGGTGTGTGTTACAGCGGGTCACACACGGTCCCCCCCCCCTCGGTCTGCACGACCGTATAATCCGCATCTAGAGATAGTTTTCAGCATACAGATAACGAGAGCAGCAGTTTCTTTCTCCAGAGAACAGCCTGGCGAGCCACGGGGCATCTGCTTCCATAACCACACCGCGTCGCATTTCCTGCTCTCTCGAATCTTTTTTTATTTATTTATTTAAACAAAAACGCTGACTTCTTTTAAAAATAAGAGCGCTTTACAAGCAAGCTCAGCAACCCCGGCCACTTTTAAACGTGGGGTTCTGCAGCAGCGCAACGCGCCTCTTCTTGGCCGAAGTACCAAACGCTTGCCATTTCTGCTCACGCGCCGCCACCGCTCCAGGTTTGGAAACCCTGACTTTTTGCCATCCCTGTTTTGCAAAATTGCCCAACTGTCGCCAATCAAGGGGTGTGTGAAACACACACACACACACACAAAGCTGTGGCTATTTTAAATATAAAAAGAATGTGTGTGTGTGTGTGTGTGTGTGTACATAATTTAACATAAACAGCTTTCACGGACTTGCATTTCCACCCTCCAGAACAACGCAGCGCCGTCTTGTCAATTTCATTGAAACAGACCACACAGCGCCGCTTAAGCGTAATTGGGTATCCGGGCGCATCAACTTTCAATCAATGAATACATCCCAGACTTTCCGAGCAAGCCGGATCTAGTCGATCTCCTCCTCACCCTCTCAGATCATTCAGTCAGGAATTACTAGGACCGCTCTTCCTCTCCCCACCCCAGACCAAGCCTCAAAGGATCGCAGCTTTTACTAGTATAAAAAACAACAACAACGGGGGGGAGAAGAGAGAGACCTTCGCGTCTCCTTACCTTTTGGCAGCGGTGGGGCGGGGGAAATCTTCTTACTTGTCCCTTCTCCAAAGTCGTCTTCCAAAAATCGCGGTGGGGATTTGAGTTGGGAGATCGCTTCAGCAGCCCCGCTTCTTCTCTGCAACGGACATCAAATGTTTCCTGGGCAGAGAGGACGCCTCGGTTTTGCAGATGTTAGCAACAACAAGTCCAATATATGGTTCCCAAACACGGTTCCCGAGCGCAGGAAGGTCAGAGGGAAAATAGATGTTAAACTGAAAAAACACACAGCTAGGATGGGCGAGGGATTTGGAGAGAGAGAGAGAAAGAGAGAGAGAAAGAAAGAAAGAGAGAGACGGCTGGGAAGTTGGAGCGGCGGAGCAAGTCGGGAAGGGGGAGAAAAATAATTGCAAGAAAATAATAATGCAAGAGAGGCTCTGAGAAGATGTTGCAAAGTGCGTGTCTTTCTCTCTCTGTGTGTGTGTGTGGCTCCTGAGTCACAGGCGATCGCCCCTTCTTCCTAAGCCCCCCGTCCAGCTCTACAGCTGCAAAAGTCCTTTATGGCTCTTCACCGACCGGGGGAACCTGCTTTTATGCGCTCCTCGGGGGCTTTGATGTGAGTGGTGATGTCAGCCCGTATTAGCATAACAAAAACGTGCGGGATTTACTGCCTTGGAGAGAGAGAGAGAGAGAAATACAGGAGAAATAAAACGTGTTTGATCTGTTCAGCGGGGAGTTAACAAAAAAAGGGGGGAGAGTATATATTTGCCCGGGATTTCCCCCCCCCACGCACACACACACACACTGTCCTTCTGCAGGCCCCCCCTGCAGCAAAGCTCCTCTCACGTTCCCCCCCCCTTCCGTGCACAGTAATAAACGCCAGAGGGCAGGCGGGTGAGCGTGGAAAGAAGCCGCAGGTTGCTCCCTGCAGGCTTAAGCGCCACCGCAGACGGATCCCAGGAGACTTTCCCCATAAGAACCCAGCTCTCCTGGGTCAAGCCGAAGGGGGTCCATTCTAGTCCATTATCTGGCAGCACCAGGATTTAGGGTGGGACTGGTGGCTTCCTCCACAGGGAGCCATGCTGATGACGCACAAAATAGTGTGCTTCAGAGCATGTGCAGAATGGAAGTGAGACAGGGGGTGCTTTAAGGAACTCTGTTGCCAAAGGATGGATTTATTTATTCATTTATTTATTTATTTATTTTACCATGTCCATCTGACTGGGTTGCCCCAGCCACTCTGGGCGGCTGCTGCCAACATATATAAAATAATTAAACATTAAACATTGAAAAGCTTCCCTATACAGGGCTGCCTTCAGATGTCTTCTAAAGGTTACATAGTTACTCATCTCCTTGACATCTGATGGGAGGGTGCCACCGCCGAGAAGGCTCTCTGCCTGGTTCCCTGTAACTTCACTTCTCGCAGGGAGGGAACCGCCAGAAGGCCCTCAGAGGAGGACCTCAGTGTCTGGGCTGAGCGATGGGGGTGGAGACGCTCCTTCAGGTCTGCAGGGCCAAGGCCTTTGAATTACGCTCAGAAACGTACTAATGAGACTCTTAAATTCAGGGTAGTGGATTGGAACCCCACATTGGGCAAAAGGTTCCTGCATCGCAGGGGGTTGGAGCAGATGACCCCCCCCCCCGGTGGTCCCTTCCAACTCTACAATGCGATGATTGTGAAAATAGGAAATATTGTGGGGGCACCAAATTTTGTCCTCGCTCAGGGCGCCAAGTCTGCCCCTGCATTAAGGTCTGGCAGTGAATATTCTGATGCCCCAAAGAGAAGGCAAGGAGCAGGAGCTGGATGCAACAGCAGCAGCAGCGCTCTCCCCATATGTGAATTCCTAGCAACTGGGATTCAGGTGCATTGTTGTCTCCGAAAGTGGAAGTAGCAGGGCCGGCCCACCCATGAGGCTAAGTGAGGCGACTGCCTCAGGCGGCAGGGTCCATGGGGGCAGCAGATCCGGCCTCCAATGAATGCAAAACCTGCTTCTTCCACCATTTATGTTAACCTTACTCCAGTGGCGGAGGAAGCAGTGGCGGAGGAAGGGCGGCAAACCTGGGGGCTCAGTGGCAGCGCACATGCACAGCGTAGCTGCGTATGACGCACGATGCATGCGCTGTGCGTCATACGCATTGACACGTGCGTCGTGCGTACCATGCACGGCACAGGCATTGCTGTGTATGGCGCATGGCGCATGCATGCCGCACCGCTCTATAGCGGCGCCGGCGGGCGGGCCCTGGGGCAGAGCGGCCTCACTCTGTGGCTTGCTCGCAGGTCACCGAGTAGGCTGCTCGGGGTCCGTGGGCAGGGCTCGGCTTGGGCGGGGCAGGGGGCGTGCTGAGTGTCACCCCCCCTCTCCTGGAACATGGGATGCCCTGCCCCCATCACCCCCACCTTGCTACACCACTGCCTTACTCTTAGCTTTCAGCCTGCTCAGATTGAAGAGCTTTCCATCCGTTTGATATATGATTTCTACTCCAGTGGGAAGTTTCCCTTCGACAAAGTGGAGGATCATGTCAATGAAAATAATGAACAGATTTGGGGCGATAACATGGAGGAGCCGAATGATATTCACAAATTGATCTGGGCAGCCAGTTTTCAGAAGGACAGTTCACGGGGCATTGCGATTTACAGTGTGGAAAGCCTTAGTCAGGTCAATAAACACCATATATACAGGGGTTGGTTTGCTCTCTGAATTTTTCTTGAAGCTGTAGAGCCATGAAAATCATGTCCACTGTCCCCCTAGAAGGCCGAAAACCATTTTGGGATTCAGGAAAGGTCACCGTGGATATTGTTAAGAGGTGGTTTGCTAAGATCCTTGCAAGAATTTTTCCAGCCGCAACTAATAGAGAGATGCCTTGATAGTTTCCGCAATCAGTTCTGTCACCTTTTTTTAAAGAGGACGTGTGGATCCAGAATTGGCCTCCACAGTCACTTACGGACTCACTGTTAAAACCATGTTTATAGAAGACAATCTTACTCGGCTACGAGGGATCGCCAAAGAAGAAGAAGAATCATAGCTTCATAGAGTTGGAAGAGACCACAAGGGCCATCCAGTCCAACCCCCTGCCAAGCAGGAAACACCATCAAAGCATTCCTGACAGATGGCTGTCAAGCCTCTGCTTAAAGACCTCCAAAGAAGGAGACTCCACCACACTCCTTGGCAGCAAATTCCACTGTCAAACAGCTCTCACTGTCAGGAAGTTCTTCCTAATGTTTAGGTGGAATCTTCTTTCTTGTAGTTTGAATCCATTGCTCCGTGTCCGCTTCTCTGGAGCAGCAGAAAACAACCTTTCTCCCTCCTCTATATGACATCCTTTTATATATTTGAACATGGCTATCAGATCACCCCTTAACCTTCTCTTCTCCAGGCTAAACATACCCAGCTCCCTAAGCCGTTCCTCATAAGGCATCGTTTCCAGGCCTTTGACCATTTTGGTTGCCCTCCTCTGGACACGTTCCAGCTTGTCAGTATCCTTCTTGAACTGTGGTGCCCAGAACTGGACACAGTATTCCAGGTGAGGTCTGACCACCTGGAATACTGGTGAAGAAGAAGAAGGTTGGCCACTGTGAAATTTGCCATTGGCCTGAACCAGTAGGCATTTCTTACATTCTAAAGTCAAAAGGAAACACAACTTTTAATAACTCACCTTTGGTTCCCTCTTGACAGAACATGCCCAAAAGCAAACAGATTAACAAATAATAAACAGGTGTGTGCCCTGAACTTGCAGCCTCACCAATTAAAATTTGCCTTGCGCGATTCCACTGCGGCCCTAGGAAAAAGAAACACCGGGCGTAATAAATTAAACGTTTCTGTTTGCAAAAGCAGCAGCAGGATATAAAATAACAACACTGCGGCCTGCCCAAGGATTTAAGATGTGTAAACTTTTAAATGGGCTATTCTCCCTTCCCCACCCTTTTCCCCCAGCAAATGGCTTAGGCATCCATATTTTCTGCTCCAAAGGAAATCTTCATGCTAGAATTGTGCTGAACACAATTCCAGGAGGTGGCTAATGATTACCAAGGAAAATAAGCAAGTTAACCTTTCAGCCGGAACTCTTTCATGTTACATTTCCAAAGGCTGGCTGCTGTTGACTGATTCCACGGGCTGATTTCACAAGTAAACCCAAGCAATATTAATATTTTATAGGCAGAGGTTTTTTTTTCTTCTTTTGCTGGGTTTATCCTCCATCTGATAAAGAGGATGAAAGGGCAGAGGTAAAATGTCAGAGGAAGTGTGTGGAAGATTGGAAGTGGGGTGGGGTGCATGCACACACACACAACACACACACACACACACACACACACACACACACACAAACCCCTGTTGAGTATTACAGCTAAACCTTAAGATTATATCGGCCAAATTCATTGGAGGCAAGGAATCCTTTTCTTTATTGATTGAAGCTGGAAGCACTCCTAGAGCTATAGCAGGGGTGGAGAACCTTGCACCCGCAGGCAAAATATTGCCCTCCAGCCCTATCTGGCTCCTCCTGAGCCATGCCTCTTCTCCCCCGATCAGCCCCCCTCTCTGGCCCTGTTTTGCACCCTTTTGGCCTTGCTAAAATCTGTCCTTCATAGACCTGTAGAGTTGGAAGGGGCCCTGAGGATCATCTAGTCCAACCCCCTTGCAATGCAGGAATATGCAGCTGCCCCATCCGGGGACCGAACCTGCAACCTTGGCATTATCAGCACCACGCTCTGACCAACTGAGCTATCCAGTCCCTTGAGCCTCTGGCTTGCCTAGATTGAGGATGGAGAGCCAGGTGTGTTTGAAGTGCTCTTGCACTCGGATCCTGCTTGCAAGTTTCCCCGCAGGCATCTGGTTGGCCACTGTGAGAACAGGATGCCGGGCTAGATGGGCTATTGGCCTGATCCAGCAGGCTCTCTCCCTATGTCCTTAGCTGATGACGTGGGCAACAATCTGGCCAGCCACGTGTCTTCTCGACCCTTGACTCTCTTAGCTTATTAATGCTTGGTCAGGAGGTGTGATCAAATAGGTTCAAGTTGCTGGTTTTAGTGTATGAAGCCCTATATGGAATGGGACCAAGATACCTGAAAGTCCCTCTCTCCAATAGGTGCCAACTCCCTGGGGCTCTGGGGGCCCGAGCATCCACAAAATTTCCCATGAAGGGGCTGAGAATCCACAAATTGTTGGTGCCTGGGCCATGCAAGCTGGCACTCTGGGTCTCACCTCTTACGTACCTGATAACTGTGCCCTGCAGGATTAGGTCTCTTGCAGATATCATCTTATCAGAAAGTCTGCTCTGCACAGCAAAGAAAGGAGGCCTTTAGCTTGGTGGGGCTAAACCGGCAACTTCTCTGACATCTTTTTGGTGCCTGGTGAAGATTTTGCTCTTCTTTTGCCAGTGTGGTGTAGTGGTTAAGAGCGGTGGACTCGTAATCTGGGGAACCGGGTTCGCGTCTCCGCTCCTCCACATGCAGCTGCTGGGTGACTTTGGGCTAGTCACGCTTCTCTGAAGTCTCTCAGCCCCACTCACCTCACAGAGTGTTTGTTGGGGGGGAGGAAGGGAAAGGAGAATGTGAGCCGCTTTGAGACTCCTTCAGGTAGTGATAAAGCGGGGTATCACATCCAAACTCTTCTTCTTCTTCTTCTTCCAACGACTTCTCAGTGGAGATCTTTCCCTGCCTGCAAAAACGCAACAAAGAACTGTATGCATTCCTATTCAGCGACTTCCTGCTTGTCGCCTACAATTGCAATTGTGTTTTAAATATTCTGTTGTTGTTGTTTTTGGAAAAGATGGTTTCATTATTTGACAACTTGTTCTTTGCTGCCCTGGGCTCCTTTCGGAGGAAGGGCATGATATACAGTGGTACCTCTGGTTAAGTACTTAATTCGTTCTGGAGGTTTGTTCTTAACCTGAAACTGTTCTTAACCTGAAGCACCACTTTAGCTAATGGGGCCTCCCACTGCCGCTGCGCTGCCAGAGCACGATTTCTGTTCTTATCCTGAAGCAAAGTTCTTAACCTGAAGTGTAATTTCTGGAAAAAACTTCCGTTTCAGTGTATCTGAAGAAGTGTGCATGCACACGAAAGCTCATACCAAGAACAAACTTAGTTGGTCTCTAAGGTGCTGCTGGAAGGAATTTTATTAATTTTTATTTTGTTTTGACTATGGCAGACCAACACGAATACCTACCTATCAGCTGATCACCCATTCCCGCCACCCTTCTGAGTAATACCCCTCCCCACTCCCTCACTATATTTAAGGGTCTGGTGACTTCCGTTTCAGTGTATCTGAAGAAGTGTGCATGCACACGAAAGCTCATACCAAGAACAAACTTAGTTGGTCTCTAAGGCGCTACTGGAAGGAATTTCTTATTTTATTTTGTTATTTCTGGGTTAGCCGAGTTTGTAACCTGAAACGTATGTAACCTGAAGCGTATGTAACCCGAGGTACCACTGTAATTTTAAATGTCACATCGGGTGACAAAAATAGTTTGACCTGCACCCTGCGTCCCTATTATCGGAAGGCAGCAAAGTCTCAGAAGCAAATCATGCAGCGTGCAGCCTCCTTTGTGGGTTGGGTATATTTCGTGGGGCTCACACAGGCACATTTTATTTCTTCCTCGCAGCACCTTTGCGGTTAGCCTTGCGGCACACCATTTGTGAATCAGCGTCTTAAGGCATCAAGATGTTTGGTTTTCCTCAAGCTTACGGAAAACCCTTCTCCCCGTTCCCTCCCCTCCCCTCTTTTCCACTGAAAGGTGCATCTGCAACTTCTTAGTTGGGTAATTCAGATGTTTACAGGAAGGACTACACAATCTAATTAAATTTCATTGCAAGTAAACAGAAACACCAGCCCAAACATTCAAATTGAAGTCAGATTGCAAGACGGACTCCATTCCATCTCTCTCCCTCTCTCTTGGGGGAGGGGGCGATAAAGTGCTAGAGGGGGGAATTTCTTAAAGAGTATGTAAGAACACAAAATGAGCCCTGTTGGACCAGGCCAAAAGACCATCTAACCGAGCATCCTGTTCTCACAGTGGCCGACCAGGTGCCTGTCAGAAGCCCACAAGCTGGACATTTGCACAACTGCACTCTCGCCTCCTGCAGTTTTCGGCAGGTGGTATTCAGAAGCACACTGTTTCTGACAGTGGAAGGGGAACATAGCCATAGCGGCGAGTAGCCGTCGACAGCTTTCTCGTCAATTAATCTGTCTCATCGTATTTTAAAGTAAAAAAAAAGGTAAAGGTAAAGGACCGCTGGACGGCTAAGTCCAGTCAAAGGCGACTCTGGGGTTAAGGCGCTCATCTCGCTTTCAGGCCGAGGGAGCCGGCGTTTGTCCACAGACAGCTTTCCGGGTCATGTGGCCAGCAGGACTAAACTGCTTCTGGTGCAACGGGACACCGTGACAGAAGCCAGAGCGCACGGAAACGCCGTTTACCTTCCCACCGCAGCGGTACCTATTTATCTACTTGCACTGGCATGCTCTTGAACTGCTAGGTTGGCAGAAGCTGGGACAGAGCAATGGGAGATCACCCCGTTGTGGGGATTCGAACCGCCGGCCTTCTGATCGGCAAGCCCAAGAGGCTCAGTGGTTTAGAGCACTCAAGTTGTTGGCCATCATGACCTCTTGCAGGAGCAAATTCCATCATACCATACCCAGCAGCATTTCTCCGGTGAAAATAGGAATGTCCTATTCCGTTGTTGTTGTTGTTGCTGCTGCTGTTGTCTGTCCTGAATCTGCCAGCATTCATTAGAACATGAGACTACTGTATCCTACTGGATGAAACCAATGGCCCATCCAGGTCCGCATCCTGTTCTCACAGCGGCCAACCAGGTGCAGGGCCCGATCACAAGAGCAACTCTCCCCTCCTGTCATGTCGAGCCACAGTTCCGCCTACGATTCCCAGAAACTGGCACTCACGTCAAAGGTGGCTTTTTACATGTAATGTGTCATCTGCATGGAGACCTATGCGCTGTGTGCCATGATTGGTGTATGTGTGTTTTGCTGCACACGTCATATGGCATAAGCAAATATTGTTCTTTAGTCGTGTCTGACTTTTGTGACCCCATGAATCATAGAATCATAGAATCATAGAGTTGGAAGAGACCACAAGGGCCATCCAGTCCAACCATGGACCAGAGCACGCCAGGCACCCCTATCCTCCACTGCCTCCCGCAGTTTCATCAAACTCATTTTGGTAGCTTCGAGAACACTGTCCAACCATCTCGTCCTCTGTCGTCCCCTTCTCCTTGTGCCCTCCATCTTTCCCAACATCAGGGTCTTTTCCAGGGAGTCTTCTCTTCTCATGAGGTGGCCAAAGTATTGGAGCCTCATCTTCAGGATCTGTCCTTCCAGTGAGCACTCAGGGCTGATTTCCTTCAGAATGGATAGGTTTGATCTTCTTGCAGTCCATGGGACTCTCAAGAGTCTCCTCCAGCACCACAATTCAAAAACATCAATTCTTCGGCAATCAGCCTTCTTTATAGTCCAGCTCTCACTTCCATACACCGTTATTTAATGCAGAGAGATTTGTGGAAAGGCTCTCTCGTGTGCCTTGTGTGTGTGTGTGTGTGTTATGTGTGCACCCTGGAAAAGCTTCCTAAGCCTGCTCTACATGGTGAAACACACCTGCAACTGACCGCCTGTAGATCTTGTGCTCTTTCCTATGTGGAAATTTACAATGCACTGAAATGGCCCTGGGGGCAGCCTCGTGCATGCCTCAGACACAATGCTGCTACTCCTTTCCTTCTCTGCTCGGTGGTCTCCCCATCATACCAAAGTGAAGACAATGTGCTGGAAATCCTCTTGCCATATGTGCAGGTGGGGTGGAGGAGGGAGGGGTTGTCAGGGCACCCAGTTCAGCCTATTCCCCCGTCCCCCAAGCTCCCACCTCTGCCATCTGTCTTGTAAAGGATGAGGGCTCAAGGCACACAGGAGGCCGTCATCTTGCTGAAGCCAAGCAGCTCTGAGTCAGTGCCAGGGTGGATGAGTGCCTGGGAATCACATAGACACCAATACGGGTCCCGCGTGGTGCTGTGGTCTAAACCACTGAGCCTCTTGGGCTTGCCGATCAGAAGGTCAGCGGTTCGAAACCCCGTGATAGGGTGAGCTCCTGTTGCTCCGTCCCAGCTCCTGCCAACCTAGCAGTTCAAAAGCACAATGTGCAAGTAGATAAATAGGTACCGCTCCGGCAGGAAGGTAAACGGCATTTCCATGCACTCTGGTTTCCGTCATGGCTTTCTGTTGCGCCAGAAGCGGTTTAGTCCTGCTGGCCACATGACCCAGAAAGCTGTCTGCGGACAAACACTGGCTCCCTCGACCTGAAAGCGAGATGAGCGCCTCAACTCCATAGTTGCCTTTGACTGGACTTAACCATCCAGGGGTCCTTTACCTTTACCTTTACCCACGATGAGAGGAAGGTGGGCTACAAATGCAAGGGGCTGAATGAACAAATGTGACTCGCCATCAGCCACACCCGTTGCCTGGCTTGTAGCTCCTCTCCCAAGCTGCCCTCATTGCAACTTCTAAGGGCGGCAGCAAAGCCCTGCTTGTCAGGGGCTGGACTGAGAAGGAATGGTGAGGACCGCCCCCGCCCCCGAACCTTCCCGAGAACAGGAGGACAGTATAGATTTAGAGCAGTGGTTTGCAGAAGGGCATATTTCAGAGGCTGTAGAGGGCAGAAGCTGGGAAATTCTGGAAGAGGAACAGCAGGAAGAAGGAGAAGCACCAGGGGAGAGACAGCTCACAGACTCAGTGTCATTGGAAAGCATTCCTGACCCCCCCCCCAGCCAGACCAGACGGGCATTGAGGGTATTAGAACAGAAAGCTTAGAGGCAGAAAGCTCAGATTAACCATCGCAGGAGTGACATCGAACAGGGGAGATGTAGAGGTGGGTGTGACTTTACTTGGCGCAACGCCATTATTAGGGAAGGCTGCATTCCTTCATCATTCTCTGTGAATTATTCAATAAATTGCTTGGTAAGAACTTTTATCGCTTCTGTGATTCTGGGCTGCCACCGTGGGAGGGATCTGATTCCGTAGGCTCATAGCATCCAACCAAATGCACATCAAGTCTAGCTAGGGATGGGGAAGAATTTGATTCATTCGTTCGTTCGTTCGTTCCCTGTAGCTCCTGGAGCCCCATCCAGCATACTTGGATGGATGGATGGATGTTGGCTAGTTATAAGTGCAACCTTGCCAATCATAAATGGCAACTCCTCCTTGCCCCTGAACAGTTTTAGTAGCCCACTTCCTTGAACAAGCAAAGCTTAGCTCGGAAGCCACGACAGATACTTCAGTTTCCCATTTCTATGCTTCTTAGTGCAGAAATGAATTTGTGGGAGCCTTGACTTGAACCCTTCCCTTAACTCTGTAGCTCTCTAAATGTCCTTGAACCACAGCTGCCACCAGTCCTGACCATTGTTCATACTGGTGGGGGCTGATGGCAGCAGAGGAGATGCCAGGGAGGCCATGGCCCTGAGTGCACAATTTTTGAGCTGGCACGAACCAGGCGCCCTCATGCAGATGCACCTTGTGTAGCCTGGCCCAGTGCTCCTCTCTGCCCAAACAGCCGGGCTGCACCTTGGGCAGGTGGGCAGGTGGCTCAGCATAGCCCTCCTTTGCTCCAGTGGGGGTAGGGTCACTCTGGCGGCATCAGCAGCAGCAGAGGCAAGGGCTAGGCTGGTTTCCCCCACTCGGTGTAGAAGAAGCATGCCTGCCCCGGGTACCAGCAACCAACGCTACGCCACTGGGTGGAAGTTAGATTCCAGCAGTATCCTGGAGGGCTGCAGGTTCCCCGTTCCTGTCTAATCCTAGCGCTCTCCCAGCAGAAACATATAAAAAATCATCTTATAAACTCTGCATTGTGGATTTGAACAGAAAAAGGAGAAGGCTTGAAATGACTAAGGCATCATGATGTTTGTCAGGGCTACACCCTTGTTTTCGCAGTGAGCAGTGTTTATTTTACCCGCTTTCCATGTGATCTTATTCTCCCAGGTTTCAAAATATGCAATTGTTCTCTTGCGCACATCCACTTTCACTCATTCTGTCTCTCTCTCTCTCTTCCGAGGCACCTGGGAGGGGAATAGGGTGTCGATCCAAATCTTTGCCTGAGCGAAAAAGAATTCATTGGAGGCAGGCGCGGGAATGAATGACAAGCCAGACATTCTCGGAGCAACATGTGGGAGAAAGCATCTTTAAAGGAAGTTTGGAGGGGGTGGGATGTATTGCCGGGGGTGGGGGGGGGCGGAATCAAGCAATTCTTTTTATCGCACTGAGCCAAAAACGCAGATCTGCCAAAGAAGCGATGTGAGAGGAGGAGGAGAAAGCGGCTGAAGTTCTGGAAGAAGGCCACCGCAGCATCTTGCAATGAAGCCAAGAAGACGTTTGGCCGTAAACGATGCATGATCCATTTTGCGAAAAATGCTTCTTCTCGGAGTTTTTCAGATCGTGGAGAAATGGGAGGCAGAATCCTGGAAAGAAATGGAGCTCTGGGGTGGGGGCAGAAGAAGGTGTTGCTCACAGCTCCTTAACTGCCGACCTCCTCTCTCTCTCTCTCTCTCTCTCATTCTTCGAGAAACAATAGAAATCCTATATTTTCCCTGCCTGGAGTTTTCCATACACTGTGAAATCCCTTTAAATCCTTGCAGTTGGCTTCTGTTCTGTCCTTTCCTGTATGTATCCATCACAAACTCTTCATCACAAACTCTTCATGAAAGGCACAAATACAGGATGGGTGACACCTGGCTTGAGAGCAGTACATGTGAAAAGGATCTAGGAGTCTTGGTAGACCATAAACTTGACATGAGTCAACAGTGTGAAGCAGCAGCTAAAAAAAGCCAATGCAATTCTGGGCTGCATCAATAGGAGTATAGCGTCTAGATCAAGGGAAGTAATAGTACCACTGTATTCCGCTCTGGTCAGACCTCACCTGGAATACTGTGTCCAGTTCTGGGCACCACAGTTCAAGAAGGATACTGACAAGCTGGAACGTGTCCAGAGGAGGGCAACCAAAATGGTCAAAGGCCTGGAAACGATGCCTTATGAGGAACGGCTTAGGGAGCTGGGTATGTTTAGCCTGGAGAAGAGAAGGTTAAGGGGTGATAGCATAGCCATGTTCAAATATATAAAAGGATGTCATATAGAGGAGGGAGAAAGGTTGTTTTCTGCTGCTCCAGAGAAGCGGACACGGGGCAATGGATTCAAAATACAAGGAAGAAGATTCCACCTAAACATTAGGAAGAACTTCCTGACAGTAAGAGCTGTTCGGCAGTGGAATTTGCTACCAAGGAGTGTGGTGGAGTCTCCTTCTTTGGAGGTCTTTAAGCAGAGGCTTGACAGCCATCTGTCAGGAATGCTTTGATGGTGTTTCCTGCTTGGCAGGGAGTTGGACTGGATGGCCCTTGTGGTCTCTTCCAACTCTATGATTCTATGATTCATCCTTTGAATGTAATTGTTACGTTCCGTAGGCTCATAGCAAAGGAGCTGGAAATTATGTTCGTTCTTTGAGAAACAACAGAAATTCCACATTTTCCTTCCTGGAGTTTTCCATGCACTACAAAAAATAATTTTTAAAAAAATCCATTGAAATCCCCAATTGGGGTCCATTTCTCTCCATTTCCATATCCATCACAAACTTTTCATCCTTAGAACGTAATTCCTAAATTCTGTCCTGGTAGCCAGAGAGATCCTTGGCTGTAGACGTTGCTTTTTCAGTTCTTCCACTCTCAAACCCAAACCAGACATTAGAGGTTTATCCTTGGACTAGGGAAATATGTAGGAATTAGCCTTATATACCAGGCCAAACTCATTTGGACAACTAGCCCAATATTGTCAGCTCTGACTGGCAGCAGCTCTCAAGAGACTCTAGCAGAGGTATCTCCCATCACATGTTTCCGAATCGTTTTAGCTACAGGTGAAAAATGCACTTCTCCAAGCAAGTAATGTGTACAAAAAGGCATGCGCTAGGGCAAATTGTGCCTAAAACTGCGTATGTTGGTGAACATGACATACAAAAGTACACACATTCTCCTCTAACCCCCCCCCCAACCTATCAGCAGATGACTGCGATGCATACCTCAACACACTTCTCTTCTGAGCTAGCTCTGTTGGGAATGGCTGTCGTAAAAAATAAAAACCGATCTCCCCTCTCTCTCTTTCCCTGACTGTTTTTGGTATGTAATGGACTCCCCAGAGCATGCTTAAAAGCTTGAAGGGCTTTGCTCAGAAAATGAACATCAGGAGGAGAACAGGTCTGGAATAAAGGCTGCTTGGCGGATTAATGCATCCTTAAGTATTTCAAGAGGGTGAGGGTCTGTCGTCACATTATCTTCAGCATCAGTATCAAACTTGCCCAGTGCCAGCCATAAAATTTGGGGAGTTGCCTGATGGTCCAGACCATGGGTAGGCAAACTAAGGCCCGGGGGCTGGATCTGGCCCAATCGCCTTCTATATCTGGCCCGCGGACAGTCCGGGAATCAGCGTGTTTTTACATGAGTAGAATGTGTCCTTTTGTTTAAAATGCTTCTTAAAATGTGGGGCATAGGAATTCATTCATTCCCCCTCCCAAAAAATATATATATTCCGGCCCCCCACAAGGTCTGAGGGACAGTGGACCAGCCCCCTGCTGAAAATGTTTGCTGACCCCTGGCTCAGTAAAGGTAAAGGGACCCCTGACCGTCGACTCTGGGGTTGCGGCGCTCATCTCGCTTTACTGGCCGAGTGAGCCGGCGTACAGCTTCCGGGTCATGTGGCCAGCATGACTAAGCTGCTTCTGGCAAACCAGAGCAGCGCACGGAAACGCCGTTCACCTTCCCGCCAGAGTGGTGCCTATTTATCTACTTGCACTTTAACGTGCTTTCGAACTGCTAGGTGGGCAGGAGCTGGGGCCGAGCAATGGGAGCTCAGCCCATCGTGGTGATTCGAACCACCGACCTTCTGATCGACAAGCCCTAGGCTCTGTGGTCCCATACCTGGCTCCGTACCGACTCTTATTTAAAATCATTTTTATTTAAAGACTTCAGAGGTCCTCCATAGAGAAGACACAATAGCAGGTAGAAAAGTATTATAATGAAAAATTATTCACATCAACCACATTTGTTTCAAAGCTGTTGGTGGGGTCTGGCTATGCTCCTGGATATTAACACAAGTCGGTGTTTCTCAAACTTTGGTCTCCACCAGTTGTTAGACTACAGCTACCATCATCCCTGACTGCAGATTCTACTAGCTAAGTATGATGGGAGTTGTAGTCCAACAACAGCTGGAGACCCAAGTTTGAGAAACACTAATGTTAAGTCATAGAATCATAAGACCCTACCTGTCCGCAGACTGTTTCGCCAAAGTGGTGCATGCTCTTGTTATCTCCCGCTTGGACTACTGCAATGCGCTCTATGTGGGGCTACCTTTGAAGGGGACTTGGAAACTACAACTAATCCAGAATACGGCAGCTAGACTGGTGGCTGGGAGTGGCCGCCGAGACCATATAACACCGGTCCTGCAAGACCTACATTGGCTCCCAGTACGTTTCCAAGCACAATTCAAAGTGTTGGTGCTGACCTTGAAATCCCTAAACAGCCTCGGCCCAGTATACCTGAAGGAGCATCTCCACCCCCATCATTCTGCCCGGACACTGAGGTCCAGCGCTGAGGGCCTTCTGGCAGTTCCCTCACTGCAAGAAGTTACAGGGAACCAGGCAGAGGGCCTTCTCGGTGGTGGCACCCACCCTGTGGAACACCCTCCCATCAGATGTCAAGGAAACGAACACCTATCTGACTTTTAGAAGACATCTGAAGGCAGCCCTGTTTAGGGAAGTTTTTAATGTTTGTTGTTTTATTGTGTTTTTAATATTCTGTTGGGAGCTGCCCAGAGTGGCTGGATAAACCCAGCCAGTTGGACGGGGTATAAATAAGTTGTTGTTGTTGTTGCTGCTGCTGCTGCTGCTGTTGTTGTTGTTTGTTGTTGTTAGGTTCAAAGTCCCTCTATGATTCTATAATCTCTTGCTGTTGCAGTCACATTCACAACATCCATGCCCGTGTGAACCAGCTCTGCGCCCAGATTCAGTCGGCAGATTGCCAAATGGGGAACATTTATACTCTCCAAACGTGTACACACTTAAGTTGGCGCCATTGTGCAGCCTATTGCTGCAGCCAATTGTCTCTTCACTTTGCTGTAGCCACCAGGGAGAAATGAGGCATCAGACATCCAAATCATTTGCCGATATCAGGAAATGCTGCACAGCCACTTGTCAGCGATGGGGAGGTTGCAAAACTCCTGCACCGCAGATCTCGCACTGAGCTGCAGGTTGTTGTAGATGACCTCTAAAGACCCTCCCAGCCCCATGATTCTATAATCTCTTGCTATTGCCGTCACCAGTAGTGTGCACGCCTGTGCGGACCAGCTCCATGTCTGGATTCAGTCAACGCGTTGCCACAAAGGGAGTGTTTATATCCTCCGAGATCTGCACATGATCAAGTTGGCACCGTCATGCAGCCAGCCACGGCAGACAACAGTCTCTTCACTAGGGATAGAGGGGGAATTTGATTTGGTTTGCATTTAAAGACTTTCCAAAACAACGCAAGAAGCAAATTGCAGCCGCCCTTCGAAATTCACACTTTTCTGACTTGGGCAACCGGCCTACCAATGTTTGCAAAAAATGCATGTGTTAGGAGAAGCTGTGCATAAAAATTAATATATGAGTAAAATAACATAGAAAGTTGCACTCTATTAGGGGGAAGTGTGCAAAAATGTGCGCATTAATCAAAACGACATACAGAAATGCATTTATTGGGAGAAATTTGCACCAAAATGCTGGTGAATTTTCATGGGCATTAAAGAACAACAACACACTTCTCAAATTGCTTCAGAAATCTGGAGAACAATGTGTTGGGGGTTTTTGAAACTGAGTGAACTGAAAAGAGCTAATCCTTCCATCCCTAGTTACAGGTGAGTAGCCGTGTAGAAGTGTGCATGCACACGAAAGCTCATACCAAGAACAAACTTAGTTGGTCTCTAAGGTGCTACTGGAAAGAATTTTTTATTTTATTTTGCCTTCCATCCCTAGTCATTACAGTCGTACCTTGGCTCCCAGAACCATTCGACAACCAAGGTGCAGCTTCCGATTGGCTGCAGGAGATTCCTGCACTCAATCGGAAGCCGTGGAAGCTGCGCCGGACGTTCGGCTTCTGAAAAACGTTCAAAATCCGGAAAACCCACTTCTTGTTTTCGATCGTTCGGGAGCCAAAACGTTCGGCAACTAAGCCGTTCGGCAACCAAGGTACGGCTGTATTTCACTGTGGTGATGATGGCGAAATGAGGCCTCGTATGTCTGGATCCTTCCTCTGATTCTCTGCTAAGAATTGGTTGTCTAGTTGTAAAAGCTGGTCTTCCTCTTGCTTCAGAAACCATGCCACTTCTGCGATCACTGGCTACAGATGTCCTCCAGGTAATTTGGTGACAAAGTGGGGTTTGCAGAATTTCACAGACCAGTTTGAGGCCAAGAGCTCAGAACAGGAATGCCGGGTCCCTTTCCTCTGAGCTCCGTGAAGCTGGCGCTGTTGTTTTTTTACTTAAAAAAGAGTAAAATTCACAGACGACGTGAAGCCAGCTCTTTCATGCTCAGCAATCACTGCTTAAAAGAGTATCGAGGGAATGGTGTTTATGTCTTTCGGTGATATCATTGCAACTTTTGTTCAGTTTACAAATAAAAAGTGAAGGGAATTCATGCGTATGTACCCTTGCTTCACTCCGAAACTGCCAGTGTTTGGAAAACGACCTGGGATCTTAGAATCCAGATGTCTATCCTCCCCAGTTATACCTTGCATGAAGTTATTTCCCCTCTTCCCCCTAACTCCATCCCCCTTGACCTCATTGCACCAACTCAGCCTGGTCTGCACTGCGACAAACAGAGAGCTTTTGATGAAGTGATACCCAAAACATGTGTGTATGTGGGGTGGGGTGGGGAGAACCACAGAAGCCACACCATTTGGACCAGACAGTTAAAAAAAGAATTTGGCTGCCCCCGGCTTGCTTGAGAACCTAATGGGGAGTTAACAGGCAGACGTGGTTTAGGAAAGTCCCGGTTTCCTTTTTTATACATATATAAATTTTTATTGAAAAAGTTTTAAATCCATACAAATTATCAACATTACAGTCAAATACATTTTTCCCATTTTCCCCTCCTCCCCCCTCCTCGTCTCCAATACTAACCCCAGCTCCCATAACTGTTTTGGTGGTATATGTTATTTCTGCGTGTAATACACCTGTAAATATTATTTTCATATTATTCAAATTCATGTTGTACCAATAAAATTTGTGTATGTTTATTCAGATCCTGCAAGTGATTCTAAGTCCGTTTTTTTTTTTTTCAAATACAGTAGCTTGTAAAAAGTCCCCATTCTTCCTTGATGTCCTGATTGTCCTTTTCACGCAATTTATATAAAAACAAAATAAAAAATAAAACAAATCGTTCCAGTAGCACATTAGAGACCAACTAAGTTTGTTCTTGGTATGAGCTTTCGTGTGCAGTGTGCAGTGTGGTGTAGTGGTTAAGAGTGGTAGACTCATAATCTGGTGAACCGGATTCGCGTCTCCACTCCTCCACCTGCAGCTGCTGGGTGACCTTGGGCTAGTCACACTTCTCTGAAGTCTCTCAGCCCCACTCACCTCACAGAGTGTTTGTTGTGGGGGGGGGGAAGGGAAAGGAGAATGTTAGCCACTTTGAGACTCCTTCGGGTAGTGATAAAGCGGGATATCAAATCCAAACTCTTCTTCTTCTTCAGATACACTGAAACGGAAGTCCCCAGACCTTTATATATAGTGAGAGAGTGGGGAGGGGTATTACTCAGAAGGGTGGTGGGAATGGGTGATTGGCTGATCAGTGTAGAAAACCTGTTGGCGACTGTTAACGACTGCAATTGGTCTTACAGGAAAAAGCAAGGGGTGAGATGGCTAAAGATAGCTTTGTCATGTATAATGAGATAAGAATCCAATGTCTTTGTTCAGACCAGGTTTCTCCATGGTTTTGAGTTTGGTTATGAGTTGCAATTCAGCAACTTCTCTTTCCAGTCTATTTCTGAAATTCCTTTGTATTAAGACAGCTACTTTGAGGTCTTGTATAGAATGTCCTGGGAGATCGAAGTGTTCTCCTACTGGTTTCTCTGTCTTGTGATTCCTGATATCAGGATATTTATGTCCATTTATCCTTTGGCGTAGGGTTTGGCCTGTTTGTCCAATGTAGAGAGCTGAAGGGCACTGTTGGCATTTGATTGCATACACAATGTTAGAAAATGAGCAATTAAATAGTCCTGAGATGGTATGTTTCATGTTGTTGGGGCCAGTATTCCCACCACCCTTCTGAGTAATACCCTTCCCCACTCTCTCACTATATATAAGGGTCTGGTGACTTCTTTTTCAGTGTATCTGAAGAAGTGTGCATGCACACGAAAGCTCACACCAAGAACAAACTTGGTTGGTCTCTAATGTGCTACTGGAAGGAATTTTTTATTTTTTATTTTGTTTTGACTATGGCAGACCCACACGGCTACCTACCTGTAAACACAATTTATATGTTAGTTTTGCCAATTCCGCATAGTTCATCCATTTTTCTTGCCATTGTTCCTGTCATCCTTTGATTCTGCAGAAACATTTATTCCAGAAAAGGAGATAGCTATGAATAAAAAGGGAATTCTGATTCCTGCATTGCAGGGGTTGGGGTAGATGACCCTCAGGATAACAACAACAACAACAACAACAACAACAACAACAATTTATTTATACCCCCCCCCCATCTGGCTGGGTTTCCCCAGCCATTCTGGGTGGCTTCCAACAGAATATTAAAATGCAACAATATATTAAACATTAAAAGCTTCCCTAAACAGGGCTGCCTTCAGATGTCTTCTAAAAGTCTGGTAGTTGTTTTTCTCTTTGACATCTGGTGGGAGGGCGTTCCACAGGGCGGGTGCCACTACTGAGAAGGCCCTCTGCCTGGTTCCCTGTAACTTGGCTTCTCGTAGCGAAGGAACCGCCAGAAGGCCCTCGGCACTGGACCTCAGTGTCTGGGCAGAACGATGGGGGTGGAGACGCTCCTTCAGGTCTACTGGTCTGAGGCCGTTTAGGGCTTTCAAGGTCAGCACCAACACTTTGAATTGTGCTTGGAAACGTACTGGGAGCCAATGTAGGTCTTTCAAGACTGGTGTTATGTGGTCTCAGTGGCTGCTCCCAGTCACCAGTCCAACAGGCTGGAGTAGATGACCTTCGGGATCCCTTCCAACTCTGCAATTCTATGATTCTATGAAGAAGGTTGGTTCATGCAGCACGTAGTTAATTGTGAAAGGAGATCAGTTGCAGAAGGGCAAAGTCCCATCCCCAGAACCAGTCATTCCCCGTCTTACGAGTTAAGACGGACTCAAGGCTCAAAGACACAGACCAGCTAGAAAGTTAGATTAAGGCAAAACAAACTTTTGCATCAGAGGAGAATAAAACCTTAAGGCACAGATCAAGGGTGAATGAAAACCAGAGTTGTCCAACTACTGAGTAAAGACAGAAGCTATGCATATACAGCCAAACATTCCTAACACTTAAAATTATTGGTGATTACAGCGCCGTCTCCTCCAACAGCTCTCCTTTGAATTTATCCTGCATCCTGGTCAGCCTGTTGGAGCCGATCACTTTCAGGCTTAGAGGCTCAGCCTTGGTGACAGCTGACAGCTTCTTGCTGTTTTTGGGCAAATATTCTGTCTGAGTGCGAAATGCTTTGCTGCATGTTTGTTTGGTTTTGTACAGGAGACTTAAGAGTCAGGAAAGGGCAACCAAAACTATCAAGGGGGTGGAGCAACCCGCTGTAAGGAAAAGGTTGCAGCATTCGGGACTTTTTAGTTTAGAGTAATGGCAAGTAAGGGCAACCGGATCTCTAGAGCTGAATCAGAGCAGGAGTCAATGAGGTTTTCTCCAGATTAGCGTTTCCTCCAATTTAGCACCGAAGGCAGAGGGCCTTCTTGGAATATTTCAAGGAGTGAGAGATGGCGTTTATAAGTGGTCCATGTTTCACAAGCTTACAGTAGGTTGGTTATACAATAGCTTTGTCAACAAGCATTTTGGTTTCCCTGCGAATGCCCCGGCCCTCAAACACTCTGCACCTCAATTGGGAGAAAGCCGCACTCGCAAAGCTCAGGCAATGCTGGATTTCGGCATCAATGTCTCATATGCAAATGGCCTTTGGCTCAAGCATTAATAAACAACATCGACTACATCTACACCGAATTTATTCTGAACCAGACGATCAGTCCATTTAGATCAGCATAGCCTACACCAGTGTTTTTCAACCTTTTTTGGGCAAAGGCACACTTGTTTCATGAAAAAAATCACGGGGCACACCACCATTAGAAAATGTTAAAAAAATTAACTCTGTGCCTATATTGACTATATATAAAGTAATTTTACAATTTTTCCCACGGCAAACCAGGCAACATCTCGCGGCACACTAGTGTGCTGCGGAACAGTGGTTGAAAAACACTGGCCTACACTGATGGGCAGCAACTCTCCAGGATTTCGGACATAAATCTCTCCCATCTCTACATGGAAATGCCATTGGCGATTGAACCTGAGGCCTTCTGCCTGCATCTTGTGGTGGTGAATCCCATCACCGTGCGACGAAGTATTGACTCTGAATATGCTTTGAATTCAATCCACTGCCGCCACCGAGCTCACCGAACAGGAATGCAGAAATCTATAACGAAATGGTTGGAATTCAGGTTTCTGATATGCTATCTTTCATGCTTTGATGGTGTTTCCTGCTTGGCAATGGGGTTGGACTGGATGGCTCTTGTGGTCTCTTCCAACTCTATGATTCTATGATTCTATGTCACATCTGCAGCTCTCTGCCACCCTGATACAGAACCCCTGCCAAATCATAAGCTTTCATCCTATCTCCTGTTGTTGTTTTTTAAACAGAAGAAATAATTCAGTTTCAAATGCTGAGGAAGCTACAGAAATGATGACATTTCACAGGTAACCTATTTCCACCCCCTGGTCTAAACCTGCACTGGGGCGGGTGGAATTAGCCGTCTGATCAAGTGAAGGGATGGTGCCCAGTCTTTCCTGAATACCTTTCTTCCAGATGTTTCTCCCCTTGGTGCTTGCTTTCCTTTTGACAAGTCATTATCTTCATTTTCTTCCCAGGGAAAGTTTCAGAAGCCATGGAAACAGTGGTACATTCAACAGAGGCTGGGGGTGGGGGGTGGTCACTGCCTCACCAACACCAGTCTCCCCCTCCCCCCCCCAGTTGTGGGGTGTGATACATAAGTAGCAGTCAAGTACAACATTCCTTGTTTTCCTAGAGTGGACATGCAGGGGAATGTTTGGTCCAGCCAGTTGAAAACTTCCTGTTTCCTCCTGGCTGGGACATACTTCCTTTGCATGTGACTAGAGGTGGGCGTGGCCTTACCTGTCCAGGTAACAAAAAGGACAAGGCACGCAGCACTCTCCCTTTTTCACTTCATCCGTCGTTGGAGCAGCTTTTTAGCTAGAGATGCTCTGTTGGCTTCCAACCAAGAGAGGACACTGGGATTATCCCCATATGGGATAGTTCCACATGTATATACATTGTAGCTAAGTCTGCCTTCAGGGATCCAACTGTGAACAGAATGTGAGTACGCTACTTTTATATACTTTACACAAGATTGTGGTGTGTTTATTATTCTTTTAAGAGGGATATAAGGGAACTTACCAGGAAGCTAATAGTGAGAGGCTTACACAAGCCTGCAACCAGCTACCCGCTGTGCATTTAAAAGGGGAATGTGAAACTCTGCTAAGTATAAGAACTCGCTAGCGCAAGTAAGGAAGGATATTAATAAAACAATATATCCTCTCTTGCCTCCCTGAACATTCCCACACCAGTCTGCCTGCCTTCTTACAGCCAGATCCTACTCCTTAGGCTGTGGACACACAATTGGCCTTGTAGGATTCGGCAGGGAAGAGGACTGAAGCAAAGCTGGCATTGGTTGACTATGCCTGCCATTCGTTCTAGCGCCACCTACTGTTGGACTCCTTGCTTTCCACCCAACCAGCCAAAACTAGGTACATAGCAAAACTGAGAAGTGCTGGAGCATTCACCTGCCTCCCTTCCTAACCAGGAAGTTCCACCTATCATTCCAGGTGGGTTAGAGAGAGGTTATGGTATTCTGGGTAAATGCATCCTGTGTATTACTCTCCTTAGTTCCAGAATCCTAATGCAATACTGGAGGGGGGCAAGGAGGTGTGGCCACATAGGGAGGGTTAGGGGCCCCCATTTGACCACAGGGCCTTGAGTGCTGCACCCCAACTCTACCTACTTACCTGAAAGCAGGCTCCATCAAACTCAGCCGTACTTACTTCTGAGTAGACAACATAGGTGCCAACGACCCAGGACCCTGGGTGCCTGAGCACCCAGAAAATTGCCCATGAAGCGGCTGGGCACCCACAAATTTTGGCTGCGGGCACACGGGGACCAGTCCGGGGACTATCGTAGACAAGTGTAGGACTTTATGTTTTAGGCAGCATTTCTGAGTGGTGTAGTGATTAAGAGCAGTGGACTTATAATCTGGTGAACCGGGTTCGCGTCTCCGCTCCTCCACATGCAGCGTCTGGTTGACCTTGGGCTAGTCACACTTCTTTGAAGTCTCTCAGCCCCACTCACCTCACAGAGGAAGGGAAAGGAGAATGTTAGCCGCTTTGAGACTCCTTCGGGTAGTGAAAAGTGGGATATCAAATCCAAACTCTTCTACTCAGTTGGGAATAAGCCCGTTGGGTTTATTAGGACTTCATTCTGTGGGAATGTTTTGGGATGCAGGAGAGGATATATTGTTTAAGATATCCTATACTCTAGCAATGTTGGGTTTGACTGCTCCTGCATTTCACACCCCACACATTCTGAGTGCAAGACCACACTGTTAAAAATGGAACAAATACTTGTAAGACAATACCTAAAAGGTGACAATTAAAAAAATTATGAAACTACAGCAGGCAGCACGTGAAAAATGCAAAGCTTCTGCTTCCCCAAGCTCAGCAGAAAAGAGGTGAGAGGGAAACGCTGTTCTGGCTTCACAGAGGAAGGAAATCCCATAATTCAGGGGCCATTGCCGAAATAATAATAATAATAATAATAATAATAATAATAATAATAATAATAATAAATTTTTATTTATACCCCGCCCTTCCCAGCCAAAAACCGGGCTCAGGGCAGCTAACACTAATTAAAATCACAGCAAAAACATAAAAAACAATCAATTTAAAATACAGATTAAAATACAAATTTAAAAATTCAAAATTAAAACTGCAGTCTCATTTTCAAATAGCCCACCAATAAAAGAACGAAGCATAACTGCTCCTAGGAAAATTCAGGCCACGTTAAAGCAGCGTTTCTGAAAGCTGGGACTGTAGATTTGCAACTGGAAAGATGGCCAGACGATAAATAACCAATGTCTATAACCCTCCCCGTGCATCTCAGTGTTTGCACATACAATATAATACGCTCACAACAGAACGCTCTGACAGAGGAGTGAAATATCTGGTCCCCGGGGAGCTGGAGCCGCTTGTAAATTACCTGGGACGCCGTCCGATAATATTTTGCTTTGTTATTTCGTCAAGTGCCTTAGGAGCGTTTGCGAGCGGCCGCTCTTGGCCTCCCTGCGTATTGCCACAGGTGTTAATCATTTGGCCCCCATACTGTTTTCTGGGAGCAATGGCCAAATAAAACGCTAAAACAAGGAAAAGAAAACATGCGAGTTGCTTTCACTTCCCCCTACGCCCCCGACTCCAGCGCCCCAGGCAAGAAATTTGCCACAGGGGCCCAATTCAGACACAACCATCTCAGCCCAATAAATGATGGTTTATTAGACGGTGGACGGGCCCCATGTTCTTCCTCCTTGACCTTCCTTTCCTCAATTTGGCCACAAACACACCATACATTTAAAACTACAGTACTATAATGCCATTTTAAGCAGCCCTGGCTCCTCCCCCCCGACAAAGTATTCTGGGAGTTGTAGTTTAAGGTGCTGAGAGAAGGCTACAGTTCCCAGAGTGGTTTAACAGTCAATCCCTCTTCGCGGGGAACTCTGGGAACTGTAGTTTTGTGAGGGGAATGAACATGACTCGGTAAATAAGAGATATATAAATTGCGGGTGGTATTCCACCGTGTTTTCCTCAGAAATTTCCGCTGAAATTAAAGGACGTATGATTCAGTGGATCTGCCCTGAGTAAAATTTAGTCGAATACCACCTGAAATTAGCAGCTGCGGTTGCTTTAAAATGTTTTTAGATCTTTTAAATAGTTGAACGCTGCCAGTCGGGTCTGGTTTGACCCTGAGAACTAGGCCGCCTCAGTTGGGCGACATTATTTATTCATACATTTATCCTTCACTTTTTGTTTCCCTCAGGAATTTTTATTAAAGTTTTTCACAATAGAATAAAATTATATTTAGAACAAATGAAATCGAAAGAAAGAAAGATGAAAGATAATGGAAATAATAAAGCAATACACACACGCGCCTCTATTCTAATTATACCCTAATCTTTGATGACATTATTATATTTATTCTTCGCTTTTTACATGAACGTCCCTCAGAGCGATTTGCAACGCAAAAACAAGAGATAATGAGAAACATTAATTTCTTCTTTTTTTAAAAAAAGAGAATTTATTAAATTTTAACAATAAAACACAAACAAAATACAAAATACAACAAAAAACTACAAAACTACAAAAATCTTAACAAACAAACACTTATTTAACTACCCTTATCTTATTCCTAACATTGTTTGGGGACCTCCTCACATCCTCTCTTCTGCGTTCATTTCTAATCTTCTTTAGTAACTTTATAACATTGTAAAATCTTCTTTCTCATCAAATCTTAATCTTTATAAACAATAATCATCATTTAACTTTAATCTTCATGAGAAACATTAATTTCAAAAGGAGGGGTGCCGATATCTTCTTGGCTGAGGCAGAGTTGCAGACACGTTTTTTTTTTAATTATTATTTTTTAAATCTAAGCCACCCTGTTTTTCAGCTGGAATTTATTTCATTTTATTTCAACAAAAGGGGTTCTGGCTGTTAGAAACACTTTGTGAATCCCCCCGCCGTGATATAAAGGATCTTGAGTTTGAACAAGCCAGGCTGTAACCCTGCCCCATAACCCCTAGCGACAATAGACTTCCTGATGCTGAGGAACAGCAAACAGGAATTTGTGTGGAAAGGACGTGTCAACTGCACAATTTAGTTAGCATAGCAAACAGAGTGCTTGGGCCTTTTAAACAGGTGTGGCGAGGGCTGCCAAATCCTGTCCGCAAAAGCCATAAGTTTCATGTGTGAAAAGCAGGTCTGGAGTCTGAGAATGCGCATTGCCCAGCTTAGGTGCGATTTTTCCCACACTTCCCGAGAGGAAGGGGCTGTTGTTGTTGTTGCTGTTGTTGTTCCCTCAGCTTTTAAAATATATCCGTAGAAGTTAGAGCTAAAAAGTATTCTAAAAGTGGAAGGGGAAGTCTGGATCCACTGATCTCTAGGTGATTTACAGTAGATCAGGAAGGATTCTTGATTCCCAAGTGTCGTGCCATAGCAGTGACATGATGGATAGCTCCATACCCTCGCAACATTTCTCCGATGAAAATAGTGACGTCCTATTCCGTAATTATAATTTTACCATTTATACCTCACACATCTGACTGGGTTGCTACGGCCACTCTGGGCAGTTTCCTTTTTTTTTTTATAAGAAAATTATTGGTTTTTAAAGAAAATACAAAAAAAAGAAAAAGAAAAGATACATACAAAATACAAACAACAAAATACAAAACAAAAAAGACTTATACAATACATAAAACACACCTAAAACAACAAAACTCTGGGCAGTTTCCAATGTATATAAAAACATCATAAAACATTAAACTTTTTTTTGACACCTCCCTATAAAGGAGGGATCGGCTAACTCCATACCTTCCAACATTTCTCCAGTGAAAATAGGGACGTCCTAAGGAAAAGCGGGACATTTTGGGATCAAATCAGAAACCGGGATGGCTTATGTAAATCAGGGGTATCCCTGGAAAATAGGGACACTTGGAGGGTCTGTTTGCCTTTTCGTTTTCGCTGTCTCGAGTATTTTTTGTAAGCTGTATAGCTACTCTTGCTTGAAGTTTGACTTGCGCTTTGTGGATCACCTGGAGGGTCTTTTTGGCTGAAAGGCAGCAAAATCATAGAATTGGATAGTTGGAAGGGTTCCTGGGGGTCATCTAGCCCACCCCCTACAATGCAGGAATCTCAACTCAAGCATCCATGACAGATGGCCATCCAACCTCTGCTAAAAACCTCATAGGAAGCAGAGCCCACCGCCTCCCGAGGGCGTCTGTTCCATTCAGTTCTTATACTCCAAACCAATTCCTGGCCTCAGGATTTTTTTTGATCCCGTGCCTCTTGCACCAGACTTATATAGAACCAGTGCGGGATTTATGTATAAGCTAAACAAGCTATAGCTTAGGGCCCCACTCTCTTGGGGGCCCCAAAAAAATTTAAAGGGAAAAAAACTGGATGTACATTTCCAAAATATAAGATAAAAAACAAATAAAATAAAACCCACACACAGCAACAGTGTTTTGTGCTGTGTAGGCTCCTATTTGCTATGTGCAAATGGCTTTAGATACCTATTAGGTCCATAAATTACCATATAGCATATATTCAACACAAAACACAGTGACAAATTTGTTGTTGACAAAGGACAGCTGGACATATAAAAGGCCCCATTACCTTCAGTAGCTTCAAACCTAAATCCGGCCCTGTATAAGAACCATAGTATTGTAGAGTTGGAAGGGACCACAAGGGTCATCTAGTCCAACCCCCTGCAATGCAGGCATCTTTTGCCCAAGGTGGGGCTCGAACCCACAGCCCTGAGATTAACATCGAGCTAGATGTGCAATTGGTCTCGCTCAGTAGATGACAGCTGAAGTTGGTGGTGGTATTCCAGGGGCTTGAATGCGCCCTGATAAACCGCCGTCTCTTATTAGCTTATCGGAGAGACAACGGTGATGCCCCTTAAAATAAGAAAATGTATTGAAAAACAAAATCTTTAAAAAGTGCAAACTGTCTCACAGCCTAAACAATATCTTGGTAGCTGTGACAGGCGTCTGTCAGATCTGTAACTCTGACTTGATATAAGTTTATTAATTCACTGCATTTATATCCCACGTTTTTCCTCCGCAGAGCTCAAAGTATCGTGCGTGCTCCTTCTCCTCCTCCTCCTCCTCCTCACTTAATCCCCACAACAACCGTGTGAGGTAGGTTACGCTGAGAGGCAAGGACTGGCCCAAGATCACCCAAGGAGCTTCGTGGCCAGGTGGGGATTCGAACCCTGGCCTCCGAGGTCCTAGCCCGACACTCAAATCACTACACCACACTGGCTATCCTCCCAATAGTGTCAGTTGCAGGTGGGTAGCCGTGTTGGTCTGCCATAGTCAAAACAAAATCGAAAATTCTTTCTAGTAGCACCTTAGAGACCAACTGAGTTTGTTCCTGGTATGAGCTTTCGTGTGCATGCACACTTCTTCAGATACCAATAGTGTGTTAATCTTGGTAAACCTGTGTCTCACCTCTGGATGTTCCTCCATACAGAAAAGGCAGCAGGGCAGGGAGAAAATTCCCTCTTCATAGAAAATTAGCACAGTCTTTGGCAACCTGGTGCCCTCCAGATGTTTTGGCCTAAAACTGCCACCAGCCTAGGTCAGCACATTCATGCTGGCTGGCACAGGGGCTGATGGGAGTTTTAGGCGCCCAAACACCTGGAAGGTGCCCAGCTGAGAACAGCTGGACTTATGGCTGGCATACATCCGGGTCTTCTCAGACACGTCCGGAAATGGGTCTCTCTGAATGGTGTCCGAATTGGCAAAATGTACGGGAAAACACGGTCGTATGGAGTGATTTTTTTTTTTAATGCCTTTGAAAACTCGACAACTTTGGGAAGATGGTAACCCTAGCTGGACTAGCATCTCAAGAAGGCTACATTGGACCCCATTGGATTCTTAAGGAAATCAGCCCTGAGTGCTCACTGGAAGGACAGATCCTGAAGCTGAGGCTCCAGTACTTTGGCCACCTCATGAGAAGAGAAGACCCTGGTGTTGGTAAAGATGGAGGCCACAAGGAGAAGGGGACGACAGAGGACGAGATGGTTGGACAGTGTTCTCGAGGCTACCAACATGAGTCTGACCGAACTGAGGGAGGCAGTGGAAGACAGGAGTGCCTGGCGTGCTCTGGTCCATGGGGTCACGAAGAGTTGGACACGACTCAACAACTAAACGACAACATTGGACCCCTTCTCTCTCACATGCTAGTTTTCCAAGTGCTGAGAAATCCTGGCGTCACCAAACTGGTGCCCTACAGATGTTTTCGAGTCCCATCAGCTTCAGCCAGCACAGCTGCACAAGGCCGTATGAGACCATCCCTCTTTCTTAAATTGCCTTGCAATTTAAATATTAATCTAATAAGTATAATTTTTAAAGCTCCCCCCCCCTTAAAGTAACAAGCAGGTGATTAACTTCAGATGTACCTGTCAGGATGGTTCACAGACACAAACAGACAAAGGAAGCTGTTAATCCCTTTTCCCATCATAAAAATGCAACAATGAGCATATCTTGCCGAAAGACATATTCCACCCCCCCTTTCTCTCTCTCTCTCTCTCTTTCCTCCATATGTGCTCCAGCCTCTCTTCCTTCCATTTGCAAGAAGCGTGCCTGAGCTTTGCACTCGGAAAGCTAATGCACTTTTAGAGCCAGTGAAACTTTGGCACCTTGTTCAAACGAGTGCTGGGAAAAAAAGGAAAAAAAAGTCTGTTGATCTCCTGCAAGTCCCTCTCTCCCCCCCCCCTTCTCTCTCCATCCCCCCCCCCCAATGAAATTTTCATTTCTTTCCATGCTAATGGGAGGGGGGGTTAAAAGGAGGTGGGGGAGACAGGCAGATGGGATCTAGCAAAGAAAGTTACATTCCACAGGAACGGCGTAATACCCCCCAGGATTACACTTTTATGATTCACCACCTCCGATCTCATTCATATATATATATATATATATATATATATATATATATATATATATAGCTTTAAAAGAGACAAACTGCCGTCGCCTTAAAGGAGAGAGAAGATCAATAGCGCTTAGGGAACAGGTGAAGGAAACAGGGGGTGCACGAGGGGTGTGCAAAGGAACCTAGGGACAACCCAGCATCTAAAGTGATGTGTAAAAAGAAATGCCAGAATCTGGCTCTAAGACAGGGTTCCCCGTACCAAGGCCCGGGGGCCAGACCCAGCCCAATCGCCTTCTAAATCCATCCCGTGGACAGTCCGGGAATCAGCATGTTTTTACAAGAGTAGAATGTGTCCTTTTATTTAAAATGCATCTCTGGGTTATTTGTGGGGCTAGGAATTCGTTCACCCCCCCCCCCAAAAAAAATAGTCCGGCCCCCCACAAGGTCTGAGGGACAGTGGACCGGCCCTCTGCTGAAAAAGTTTGCTGACTCCTGCTCTAAGCCCTTCTTTGCTCCTGCAAAATTGGGGGGGGGGAGCAGAACTGAATATGTTTGCAGCCTCCAAAGTGCTACATCTAGTGAGCACCCAATCCTGTTACATGATCTGGGTCAGGAGAGGCTGTTGTGCAAGCTCTGGTAAAGGTAAAGGTAAAGGGACCCCCGACCGTTAAGTCCAGTCGTGGACGACTCTGGGGTTGCAGCGCTCATCTCGCTTTACTGGCCGAGGGAGCCGGCGTACAGCTTCCGGGTCATGTGGCCAGCATGACTAAGCTGCTTCTGGCAAACCAGAGCAGCGCACAGAAATGCCGTTTACCTTCCCGCTGGAGTGGTACCTATTTATCTACTTGCACTAAGACATGCTTTCAAACTGCTAGGTGGGCAGGAGCTGGAACCGAGCAACGGGAGCTCACCCCGTTGTGGGGATTTGAACCACCAACCTTCTGATCGGCAAGTTCTAGGCTCTGTGGTTTAGACCACAGCGCCACCCGCATCCCTGCACGCTCTGGAGCTGTGTCTTAATGCAGTGGTGGAATGGCTCACAAACTGAGTGCGAATCCTGGGGAGACAGAGGCTCTGTGGGTAGATGGCTCCCATGTCCACAATACGGGCCATGGGCCTGTTCTGGATAGGGTCGTGCTCCCAAAGAAGCAGGTGCATAGCCTGCGAGCACTTACTTTATTCATCTTTGTCTCTGGAGGCCCAATGGACTCCTGTCGCTAGAGGTTTCTTTTTACCAGCTACACCTGGTCTTCTTTCTTCTTCTTTGGCGATCCCTCGTAGCCGAGTAAGATTGTCTTCCATAAATACCGTTTTAAAAAGTGAGTCCGTAAGTGACTGGTTGTTATTGTTATTGTTTTGTTTTTGTTTTACCTATTTATTTGTGCTTTTACTTTGTATTTTTATCTTGCGAACCGCCCTGAGATCTTGTGATGAACGGTGGCTTAATAATAATAATAATAATAATAATAATAATAATAATAATAACAATAATAATAATAATAATAATGAATGATTTGCATGGTCGTACACTGCCCTGATGTTTTGCAAGAGGATAGTATACAAATGGGTGGGGTATAAAATATTCAAAATAAAAAATAAAAAAAATCCTTCCAATAGCACCTTAGAGACCAACTAAGTTTGTTCTTGGTATGAGCTTTCGTGTGCATACGTATCTGAAGAGGTGTGCCTGCACACGAAAGCTCATACCAAGAACAAACTTACTTGGTCTCTAAGGTGCTACTGGAAGGAATTTTTATTTTTATTTTTTATTTTGTTTCAACTATGGCAGACCAACACAGCTTCCTACCTATAACTGGAACAATGGAAGGCACCACATTGAGCCGCATGAAATGGAAGTCCATCAACCTCACCTCTGACACCAGGAATCACAAGACAGAGAAACCAGTAGGAGAACACTTCAATCTCCCAGGACATTCTATAAAAGATCCCAAAGTAGCTGTCTTAATACAAAGGAATTTCAGAAATAGACTGGAAAGAGAAGTGGCTGAATTGCAACTAATCACCAAACTTAAAACCATGGAGAAACCTGGTCTGAACAGAGACATTGGATTCTTATCTCATTATACATGACAAAGCTATCTTTAGCCATCTCACCCCTTGCCTTTCCCTGCAAGACCCTGTAAAAATTGCAGTCGTTAACAGTCGTCCACAGGTTTTCCACACCTATCAGCTGATCACCCATTCCCACCACCCTTCTGAGTAATACCCCTCCCCATTCCCTCACTATATATAAGGGTCTGGTGACTTCTGTTTCAATGTATCTGAAGAAGTGTGCATGCACACGAAAGCTCATACCAAGAACAAACTTAGTTGGTCTCTAAGGTGCTACTGGAAGAAATAGAAATGTTAAATGAGGTTTAGAAAATATATGTAAAAATTATACACACGCACACCCCAAATGGGTGGGGTATAAATAAAATTATTATTATTATTATTATTATTATTATTATTATTATTATTATTATTATTAATTATTATTATTATTGAATTTTTAGAACACAGAAACTGTCACAGTGAGTCAGACCACTGGCCTATCTAAAGGTAAAGGACCCCTGGATGGTTAAGTCCAGTCAAAGGCGACTATGGGGTTGCGGCGCTCATCTCGCTTTCAGGCCGAGGGAGCCAGCATTTGCCCACAGACAGCTTTCTGGGTCACGTGGCCAGCAGGACTAAACCGCTAGTGTCGCATGGAGGACCGTGACGATTGCACGAAAACACTGTTTACTTTCCCTCCACAGCAGTACCTATTTATCTACTTGCACTGGCATGCTTTCAAATTGCTAGGTTGGCAGGAGCTGGGACAGAGCAACGGGAGCTCACTCCGTCACGGGGATTCGAACCGCCGACCTTCCGATCAGCAAGGCCAAGAGGCTCAGGGGTTTAGACCACAGCACCACCCTGTCCCGGCCTATCTAGCTCAGCATTGTCTCCACTGACCAGCAGCAGCTCTCCGGGGTTCCAGGCAGAGCATCTCTCCAAGCCCTACCTTGAGCTGCCTGGGATGGAGCATGGGAATTTCTGCAAGCAGATTCTCTGCCGCAGGACTGCAGTGCTGAAACAAGGCTGTTTCATATTGTTTTTAGGCTGATTGATTGCACGCATCGCACTTTTATTGTATTATATGAATGTTACTCATCGCTTTGGGCCAAAAAGCGGTATATGAATAAATCACACCGCGCCATGTGGTCTCCTTGTGGAGAAGAAAAGAGAATTGAATCCAGGTCTAGAAGACCAAACCAGCCCTTTTCTCTTAGAGATGTTGCAAAAGTGGGACTTAATTTTGAGCTTCTGGCCGGCGAGACACAGCGAGACACCGAGTTGGGAAAAGGACAGAGCTACCAACAGGCTGAACATTTAGTGCCAAACTTGAGTGTCCCTGTTGCCTTGCTACCTTATGGATGGAGATGGGAGACCTGCTCTGGGGCCAACATCTCTATGGCTAAAGAAATCATCTGTCCTTGGCACTGGCAACTGGCCCCTCGCGCTCAGGATCTAGTTGATCGTTAAGTTTCGCAACTCAGATAAGGATTTATGCTCCAGGACAAGCTGGCTAGACCCACCTTTGCATGGGTTCTCTCCGCTACCCCTCCCCATTTCCCTCCTGCACGTGACTTGGCTGACTTGCTCGAGCCATCTGGATTGTTTTATTCTGCCATTCCTTAAATTGTTCTGGCATGTCTCACTTGGCAGGCCTCGGACGCTTCTGCCTCTTCTTCTTCTTCTTCTTCTTCTTCTTCTTCTTCTTCTTCTTCTTCTTCTTCTGGGTTAATCTTTATGTGAGTTAACGTGTGTGAGCGGGTGTATGAGTCAAAGCGCGCAAGGCGGAGGGTCGGCGGATGGATTCAGTCCTCCTCCAGGCCCACCGCTGTGCCACGCACATCATGCATGCAAATCATTCAAAAAATGCCAGCGAGCCACAACACAGGTAACGTTTCGAGGCCAGATCCAATACCTCTCTCTCTCTCTTTCTCTCTCTCCCCCATAAACCCTTCTATTCACGAACAGGGTTGGCTTCTGAGATACTTGCACAGGACTCCAGTTCCTCCGGACCTGTCACTTGCACCAAATGGATTGCTTCAAAAGATAGATGGAGAAAAGAGAAAGAGAGGATCGGTTCCCCCAGGGTGCCCACTCATTATTTTACATTTGAAAGTTCCTGGAAATGCAAATCCTCAAAGCTCTGCAGAGGTGACATCATCACCCAAACACACCCAGGTAATCCGCAAAGCATCCATTCGAGGGTGGTTTGCAGCTCATTACACAAAAGGCCCAGTATGCCTAAAACCATTTTTAAAGCATCTAATCCCTGGAAGTTCAAGTGGGGATTCCGCATCCAGTGTTTTCCCCCCTCTCCCCACCCCCACCCCCACTCCCAGGCGCTTTTCATATTTGCTCAGATATCCAAAAATATCACTTTTGATCTGGCTTTATTTTAAAGAGGAACCTCTTCCTGGAGGTTTTTTTTTTTTTTGGCTCCTTTTCACATGTCTGGACCGTACTGACGTTTCGCTCTATCCCCTAAACGGCGCCCGGCTGCTGGGATCAATCAAAACGTTTTTCCTCCCATCTGTAGGACCTGCGTTCTTCCCCCTGAGTCAGGAGACCACATAAGAGGTATAAATATTTATATGATACTATTTACTCAGGAAGTAGGAACATCACTAATTTGTTTGAAGGACCAAAGCCCAGTTCTCTGATTGCAGAGAAGGTCTGCTGGGTGTGCTTCAACACCCACCCACCCCCCAATTTATTTTTCTTTTTTATAAAAAAAAGAAAAAGAATCACTTATTTCCAGACATTTGCACTCTCCCTCGCATCCATGGGGAAAGGACTCATCTGTATTAATAGAACTATTTTATTTGCTCTCTCTCTCTCTCAGCGATTCTCCAGGATTTCAGGCAGATGGGCACTCCCATCTTGGGAAATTCATGGAGGAGAGTTCTGTTGACTAGCCATGACAACTATGTTCTATTTTCATTGTTGGATGCAGCAATGCTTCAGGATACCAGTTCCTAGAAACCGCAGGAGGGGAGAGGGCTCTGGGGCTCAGATCCTGCTTCCCACAGGGAACTGGTTGAGATCATCCTGTGAGAACAGGATGCTGGGCTAGATGGGCCAATGGCCTGACCCAGCAGCCTCTTCCTTTCTTCTCGTGCCAAGGATGGAGGCTTGGACCTTCTCTACATGTGAACCAGATGTTCTGCCACCAGGCCCAAACGGGGGGGGGGGGTCATATGGGCCACTTGGCCTGGGCCTCTGATTCCAAAGGGGGCCTCTGTCAGCATATTCACAGTTACAGGTAGGTAGCCGTGTTGGTGTGCCATAGTCAAAACAAAACAAAATAAAAAAGACCCTTAAATATAGGGAGGGAGTGGGGAGGGGTATTACTCAGAAGGGTGGTGGGAATGGGTGATCAGCTGATAGGTGTGGAAAACCTGTCTGGTGACTTCCGTTTCAGTGTATCTGAAGAAGTGTGCATGCACACGAAAGCTCATACCAAGAACAAACTTAGTTGGTCTCTAAGGTGCTACTGGAAGGATTTTTTTTAGCATATTCACAATCGCTCACCATTATTTAAATGTAAATACTTCAAATGTTACAGTGCATTAAAATACTTACAGTGTTCTCGAAGCTACTAACATGAGTTTGGCGAAACTGCGAGCGGCAGTGAAGGATAGGCGTGCCTGGCGTGCTCTGGTCCATGGGGTCACGAAGAGTCGGGCACGACTGAACGACTGAACAACAACAACAACTTAAAATAATCCTTTCCCCTATGTATTTTTAAAAAGCACTATTGTATATCTATATTTTCCATTTTGTCTTTATATGCACATACGGTTCATGCCTTGAAATCCCCAGGGTAAAAAAAAAGGGGGGGCACATTATCTACCTGGCCCGGGCCTCTGCCTGGCTCTGCAAGGGCCTGTCTGCCACTGAGCTATAGCCCTTGGCATTCGGCTTGTTTGCAGGATCATTTCCAAGACAACCGACCCTAACTCTGCAATCTCCCTACAACAAAGTGGCTTTCAAACTTTCTAACTCCAGGGCATATTTTCCATGTTGACTTGTTGGACAAGGAATCCTAGAATCCTTGCTGCAGAAGGTGGGAATACTGCAAAGGATTACGGTCTAGGATCCACACTAGGTTCACAGGGTAAGCTCCTTGGATCGTTATCTCCCCACTAGGAAGCCATGTAATCTCCTAGGCGTGCATTGTCAAAAAGGCAGTCGTGAACTGGGTAGGGGTTAATAAACTGAGGCTGAACCCTGGTAAGATAGAGGAGCTTCACATCAGTGGTTCTGTGGTCCAGGAACTACAGCGCTTTCGGGGGAAAACTGACCAAGGAACCTAAAGCCTTAGTTAGAAAGAGAGACGACGCTTTTATAGAGACCTGGTACCCTTTCGCCATATTCTCAACAGAAAATCAATTCTTATTCTTATTCTTTGGAGATCACTTGTAGCCGAGTAAGATTGTCTTCCGTGAACATAGTGTTAACAAGGAGTCCGTAAGTGACAGTGGAGGCCAATTCTGGATCCACACGTCCTTCCACAGTGGGGACATCAGTTTCTGGACGGGAGTTGATCACGGTGAGGGTTTGCAATCCATGCCTTCACATTTCTCCCTTGCGTCCTGAGTTCGAGTGTCTTCAAAGCCCGTGACACCTTTGGTAAAGGCTGCTCTCCAACTGGAGCGCTCACAGGCCCAGTGTGTCCCAGTTGTCGGTGTTTATACTACATTTTTAAAAATAGGTATGTCTTTAAACCTCTTTTGTTGACCACCAGCATTACGCTTTCCATTTTTAAGTTAGGAATAGAGCAGTTGCTTTGGAAGACGATCATCAGGCACCCGAACAACATGACCAGTCCAACCAAGTTGGTGTTGAAAAATCATCGCTTCGACACTGGTGATCTTTGCTTCTTCCAGTACACTGGCATTAGTTCACCTGTCTTCCCAAGTGGTGTGTAATTTTTTCCTGGACTCCATTGATGGAATATTTCAAGGAGTCAGAGACGGCGTTTATAAGTCGGAGAAAATCAGTTACAGTGGCATCCACTGGACTCACATTTGGTATACATGGTTCTTCCCCACTGTCTTTTTTTTAACCTTCACAACAACCCTGTGAGGTAGGTAAGGCTGAGAAGGCTGACTGGCCCAAGCTCACCAAGTACGCTTCATGGCTCATTGAGGATTTGAACCCAGGTCTGTAAGCGTTCCCTCTCCTCCCCTTCCCCCTGGGAAGACCCTCTTAACTTAGGAAGCTGCCTGAAAGTGCAGGTAACATACAAGGGAAATGTATGTTCCAAGACGCTCTTGCATTCCCAACGGGTCTCAATCCTGTGGACACTGACTCAGAGGCGTTTAAAGTCCCATCGTACTAAACAGGGGCTTCCCTGGCGCTCAGCATACCTAGACTGTTGTGAACCGCCCTTGGGATCTTAGCCTGAAAGGCGGTATACAACTTTAGTAAAGAATAGACAGGGACTACATACCCAGCTGGAAACAAAGCAACAAACGTAACCGAAAAATCCGGAAGAACTTTCCGAGATCGCTCCAGCAAACGGATTGCACACAGGTGCAATTATGGGATGGAAGGGGGCTTGCAAGAACAAAGGCATGGACGCAAATATAATAAAAAAACTGGCAAGCGGGGTGGGTGGGTGATCAAGTCGGGGGGGGGAAGGAGAGGGATTTTTTTTTTTCTGCCGCGGAGAAATGGTGCAGTTTGCAAGCATTCTCTAGATCCTGGCGCAAGTTAAGCCTTTTCCCGCTTTTCCTTTTTTTGTATATAACTTGGAGCAAAGGGCAGGAAGAGGGCTTGCAAGAATAAAAACACGGACGCAAAATAGTAAGAACGATAATAATGCCAATAACGAGCAAGGAGGAGGATGGAAAAAAAGAGAGCTTCAGAACGGATCTTTCCTGCTGCGAAGAAATTGGGCATTTTGCAAGCATCCTAGAGCAGGGCGCAATTTAGCACGTAAAAATAAAAATAAATCCTCCCAGCGCATGCGCCTTCCGTCTTTTGTACGTATAAATAGACATCATGAGCCGCTTCTTGCATCGGCTCGTTGGTCTAGGGGTATGATTCTCGCTTAGGGTGCGAGAGGTCCCGGGTTCAAATCCCGGACGAGCCCTGCCTTTTTTTCCTTATCTTCCTACCGCAATGCTCGCATTTAAAAATACTGGAAATAAATAGCTTCGTGTCGCAATACAAAGGTACCAGCTTCCAAAGCAATTGCAAAGCCAGCTCTTCGTGCCAATGTGGAACTGCTTTCTTGCATTGCAAGGACACGTGCAAAAAAATTTAAAAAAAATTTAAAGCCCGCAAGTGCTGCAACGGGAAGGCGGGATGAATTTTCAATCAGAGCTTAGAGGAGGAAAGATAAAATACATGATGGGAGTTTTTTTAAAAAAAGGGAAATGGAGAAAAGTAGGGCTCGTCCGGGATTTGAACCCGGGACCTCTCGGACCCAAACCGAGAATCATACCCCTAGACCAACGAGCCAGCTGGATTGAGGGCCGGCAAAATTTATATAAGGAACATGTACCTCATTAAAAAACACAATTAATTGCTGGGATGAGTTTCGTTGTTTTAAATTCATTGTTGAATTAAAATTATGGGTTATGTGTTCCTCCAGCACCATCAGCAGTCGCTGGATTCCCTGTTGCTTGGGGACGAAGTCCTAAACGGAGCACGACAGACAGAGGCGCTGACTCTTGGGGTGTCCTATTGAAGGCAACACGGCTTACTTCGGCATAAAGATGCTTAGAAGAGAGCATAGGGCTTTGCTTTGGTGTTTTGTTTTGTTTTTGCAAGCAAGCTTATGCAATAGAGGGAACATCTGCTGAGCTCTGCAGCCTCTCTCTCCCCCCCCCCTCAACCCCGGCAATCTCATTTTCTGCAATTTATAATGGACCCCAATCATCACTTATTCATTTAAAAGATGGGTTTTCGAGACCTCCGCCATCGTTTGCACGCGAATATCTCACTTGCATACTTTAAATACTGGATTTTTTTTTTAAAGAGTCAGATTTCCAGTAAGAGTGAACCTTTTGCGGGGGCAGGTGGGGGGGGGGGTTCTAGTACATTTGTGGTTGCAAAGTGGAGAAGCGTGATATATTTTAACAATACTGCGTAATTGGTGGTTGGTTGGTTTTAATATAATATAATATAATACAATATAATATAATATAGTAATTACACCACGTAATGTTAATGGAGGCTTCTAAATGGTTATATATGGTGTAATTATTATTAGTAGCCTTCTTACATTATTATTTCCTAATAATAATAAATCCCAAGGCTGTACAGGAGCCACAGTTTTAATGCATTTATTCTGGGCAATGTGCACTTGCACCCCAAACCAAATGAAATCAGAAGCAGACCATAAAAGCAGCCGCCACCAGTCACCACCCATTTAAATGGCACATCTAACTAAGAACTCGAGAGATCTGTGCTGCTCATGCACTGGTAAGGGAAGCACTCTGTGAATGCCCAGAGGCACAATGCAGATATTTGTTGCCACTTCTCGTGGCTCCTTTTCACACCTATGATGCCCACCCACTAGCCTGCTAGCTGTGCAGAGGCTCTACAAGAATAAGAAGGCAGCTAGCACCCCTCCAGTTATATAAATCCTGCTCTGAAATATCAGGGAGTTATAGTCTCCTTGGGGGTGATGGCACCTGCCTTTTATTGGAACGGTCTCATTGGAATTCCTTAAGAACAGCCTGCTGGATTAGCCCAGGGGCCTATTGACTTCCCAGTGGTGCAAGCAATAAAACTGCTAGCACATTTGCAAAGCTAAGCAGGGTCCAGTGTGGTTTCAAATTGGATGGGAATCTGCATGTGAAGATTCCCTGCATTGTAGGGGGTTAGACTAGATGGCCCTCAAGATCCCTTACAACTTTATGGTTCTGTGATTCTTGACTATTGTAGCCCACTTTACGTGGGGCTGCCCTTGAAACTGACCCAGAAACTCCAGCGGGTGCAGAATGCCGCGGCGAGACTCCTTACGGGGGCCTCGCCGCGGGATCACATTCGCCCGGTGCTATACCAGCTGCACTGGCTCCTAGTGGAGTACAGGATCAGGTTTAAGGTGCTGGTTTTAACCTTCAAAGCCCTATACGGCCTAGGATCCTCGTACATACGGGACCGCCTCTTCTGGTATGCCACACGGAGGACTTTACGGTCTGCAAAAAATAACACTCTGAAGATCCTGGGCCCCAGGGAGATTAGACTGGCCTCGACGTGGCCCCGGCCTGGTGGAACGCCCTCCCACAAGAGACTAGGGCCCTGCGGGATTTGACATCTTTCTGCAGGGCCTGCAAGACGGAGCTGTTCTGCCAGGCCTTTGGCCAGGGTGCAGTCTGACCTATTTTCCTTTGTAAAAAATAAATAAATTCCTTCCAGTAGCACCTTAGAGACCAACTAAGTTTGTTATTGGTATGAGCTTTCGTGTGCATGCACACTTCTTCAGATACGCATGCACACGAAAGCTCATACCAATAAATAACAAACTTAGTTGGTCTCTAAGGTGCTGCTGGAAGGAATTTTTTTATTTTTTATTTTGCGGGGCAGACCAACATGGCTACCTACCTGTAAGAAGAGTAGAAGAAGAATTTGGATTTGATACCCCACTTTATCACTACCCAAAGGAGTCTCAAAGCGGCTACAGGTAGGTAGGTATCTGAAGAAGTGTGCATGCACACGAAAGCTCATACCAAGAACAAACTTAGTTGGTCTCTTAAGGTGCTACTGGAAGGAATTTTTTATCTCAAAGCGGCTGACATTCTGCTTTCCCTTCCTCCCCCACAACAAACACTCTGTGAGGTGAGTGGGGCTGAGAGACTTCAGAGAAGTGTGACTAGCCCAAGGTCACCCAGCAGCTGCATGTGGAGGAGCGGAGACGCGAACCCGGTTCACCAGATTACAAGTCTACCGCTCTTAACCACTACACCACACTAGAACTATTTTCCTTTGTATAAGAACAAGCATGAAGGAAGCCTCCCAGCCTCTTCACAGGTCCTTATATGATCAGTGAAAACAGTTGGTCCTGGCAAGTATTAACTGCTCTCAATCTTAACCTGATAACTGCCATTTGTCCAGATTTTAATTTGTCTCAATTAATTTTAAGATGAGTTTTAATTAATTGATGCCTGTTTTTATGTATACTGTGTTATTTATAATATGATGTTAACCACTCTGAGCCTGGCTCTGGCCGGGGAGGACGGGGTACAATTATTATTATTATTATTATTATTATTATTATTATTATTATTATCATCATCATCATCATCATCATCATCACCATCCTGTTGCTTTTGTGGCCAACTAGTTTCCAGAGGCATGGTGCCTCCTTTGCTTTGTGAAGCAGAGAAGCAGCAACTTCTGCTACTAGGAACTAGGAAATTTCTAAAGATAGCTGTAAAATGCAGCGGTAAAATATGCCTCTGGGCATGTGCAGACGAAGCCACTACATGCTCCCTGGAAATCCAATGCACACAATTCTTTGACTTTAAGACAGCATCTTAAAAAGCAGAGACATCACCTTGCCGACAAAGATCCGTATAGTTAAAGCTATGGTTTTCCCAGTAGTAATGTACTGAAGTGAGAGCTGGACCATAAAGAAGGCTGACTGCCGAAGAATTGATGCTTTTGAATTATGGTGCTGGAGGAGACTCTTGAGAGTCCCATGGACTGCAAGAAGATCAAACCTATCCATTCTTAAAGAAATCAGCCCTGAGTGCTCACTGGAAGGACAGATCCTGAAGCTGAGGCTCCAGTACTTTGGCCATCTGATGAGAAGAGAAGACTCCCTAGAAAAGACCCTGATGTTGGGAAAGATGGAGGGCACAAGGAGAAGGGGACGACAGAGGATGAGATGGTTGGACAGTGTTCTCAAGGCGACTGGCATGTGTTTGGCCAAGCTGCGGGAGGCGGTGGAGGATAGGGGTGCCTGGCGTGCTCTGGTCCACGGGGTCACGAAGAGTTGGACACGACTGAATGACTGAACAACAACAACAAAGTTTCCAGAGGCATGGTGCCTCTTTTGCTTCGTACAAGCAGTAACTTCTGCCACTGGGAACTAGGACATTTCTAAAGATAGCTGTAAAATGCAGCAGTAAATGATGCCTCTGGGGATGTGCAGATGAAGCCACTACATGCTCCCTGGAAATCCAATGCACACAATTCTCTGACTCTCGCCCTCCCCAGGGGCATTGTGGAGGCAGAGGCATATGCTGAAGCTGGTCCCCTTTGCCACACAAAGGGGCAGGCAGGCATATGGTACATTGCTCTTCCTCTGTCCAAACTGACCAGGGAAAGGCCATGTACAGACAAATTGTGGGGCTGGTGTGTGTGTGTGTGTTTTGTTGTTGTTGTTTGCTTGTTTCGTTTTGCACTAAAAAATTGGGACGCAAACATAAAATACTGTTGCATGAAAATGGCATGCACATTCCTGTCAAACCATCTTTGCAGCTGTCGAAAGCACATGATAATTTCTGCACCGTCGAACCGTGTCTGGTGTGGAAAACAATCCCAGATTTCATCTTGAGATAGCTTGAATTCTGTTATTAAAATGTCACGGGGTAAAAAGAAAAAGAAAAGAAAAACAAGCTGCAATCATTTCTGGCATCCTTGGATGTCATCTGTCAAGCCTAAGTGCATTCACTTAATTGCTCATTAAAGACTTTTAATCTTTACCTCCATCAAGAGAACTGGGGACTTCACACACATACACACGCGCACGTAATTACAGGGAGGATCGGCTAAATTATATTAAATTATCACCTCCAAGGGTTGAGTGTATATGGAGAGAAAACCTGACCACAAAAATGAGAACTTGAGATCTTAGGCTTTAATGAGAAAAGAACAGGTTAGTTGATGGGGAAGAGATGGAATCTGAAAAGACGAAAACACCCCAAAGGTGTTTAGAACTGGGCACATCTATAACAAGGGAAGAATGTTCGTGTGAATGCACACTTCTTCAGATACACGAAAGCTCATAGCAAGAACAAACTTAGTAGGTCTCTAAGGCGCTACTGTACGACAAGGCTGTATATTGTCTCCCTGCTTATTTAACTTATATGCAGAATTCATCATGCAAAAGGCTGGACTGGATGAATCCCAAACCAGAATTAAGATTGCCGGAAGAAATATCAACAGCCTCAGATATGCTGATGACACAACCTTGATGGCAGAAAGTGAGGAGGAATTAAAGAACCTTTTAATGAGGGTGAAGGAGGAGAGTGCAAAATATGGTCTGAAGCTCAACATCAAAAAAACTAAGATCATGGCCACTGGTCCCATCACCTCCTGGCAAATAGAAGGGGAAGAAATGGAGGCAGTGAGAGATTTCACTTTCTTGGGTTCCATGATCACTGCAGATGGTGACAGCAGTCACGAAATTAGAAGACGCCTGCTTCTTGGGAGGAAAGCAGTGACAAACCTAGACAGCATCTTAAAAAGCAGAGACATCACCTTGCCGACAAAGGTCCGTATAGTTAAAGCTATGGTTTTCCCAGTAGTAATGTATGGAAGTGAGAGCTGGACCATAAAGAAGGTTGATCGCCAAAGGATTGAGGCTCCAGAGTCTTTTCCAGGGAGTCTTCTCTTCTCATGAGGTAGCCAAAGTATTGGAGCCTCAGCTTCAAGATCTGTCCTTCCAGTGAGCACTCAGGGCTGATTTCCTTAAGAATGGATAGGTTTGATCTTCTTGCAGTCCATGGGACCCTCAAGAGTCTCCTCCAGCACCACAGGAGCCTACAAAACACAGTTGCCATATGTAGGTTTTATTTTATTGGTTTTTTTTATCTTATATTTTGGAAATCTACATCCAGGTTTTCTTCCTTTAAATTTTTTGGGGGCTCCCAAGAGAGTGGGGCCCTAAGCTACAGCTTGCTCACTTGATGGCTTCGTCCAAGCACATGGGTGCACCAGATTAGTTGATGCATGGTTTCATGTGGAAAGTGGGCGTAAGGTCTGATGCCTGCAGCAAGGCAGGCCAGACGTTTCAGGACCACGGACAGCTCCAAGTGAATAAGTTGCTCCCACCAAAGCTGAGAGCAGGCTGAGACCTTTTTTTGAGCCTCCTTCCCCAAATGACCTCTCTTAGGCTCCGCCCCTTTTAGGTAGCTTTAGATTCTCAAAGGCCCAACTCTGTGGTCTGAAGGTGGGCAACCCTCTTCCATTTCACCACCTCCAGTTTGATGAACTCCCTGCACTGCTGAGGTCCTGTAGGCAGCATTTGGTTTCTAATGTCCCTGTGAGGGTCTGGCTTTTGGCCTTACATGTATGGGTATTTCTTCTCAGTGCTTTTCTTCAGTCGGAGAATGCCATAGCATAGTTCCAGCACCTCTCAGATGGGTGTCATTGCGGGCCAGAGTCCTCCCACTTCTGAGAAGCCCAAAACAAACATTTCAAGTCAAAATGGAAGCTGGCCAGTGTGTGCGAGTCTACACTTTTTTTTTTAGATCTATGACTCCACCTAGCTCCTAGCCACTCCTAGCCACGACTGGTCAAGCTACAGGGAGGGGCCAGTTCATATTTCCTTTTCCTCAATCCATCTCCCATGTGGCAGTGGCGGCGGGCTTTAAGCTTTCCAGCCAGAAAACCATAGAGAGGTTGGGCCAGACACACCTCGATAGGGAGCGAGTTTCACATATTGAGAGCCACCACTGAAAAGGCCCTGTGGAAGGACGTGTGGAAGGACGTGTGGATCCAGAATTGGCCTCCACAGTCACTTACGGACTTATTGTTAAAACCGTGTTTATGGAAGACAATCTTACTCGGGTATGAGTGTTCGCCAAAGGAAGAAGACTGAGGAGGGAACACCAGATAGGCCTGACTTGATGATTTTAGAGCACGGGCAGGTTGATGTGGATATCTGGGACTTGCAAGTTTTGTTGTTGTTGTTGTTCAGTCATTCAGTCGTGTCTGAATCTTCGTGACCCCATGGACCAGAGCACGCCAGGCACACCTATCCTTCACTGCCTCTCGCACTTTGGCCAAACTCATGCTAGTAGCTTCGAGAACACTGTCCAACCATCTCATCCTCTGTCGTCCCCTTCTCCTTGTGCCCTCCATCTTTCCGAACACCAGGGTCTTTTCTAGGGAGTCTTCTCTTCTCACGAGGTGGCCAAAGTATTGGAGCCTCAACTTCAGGATCTGTCCTTCTAGTGAGCACTCAGGGCTGATTTCTTTAAGGATGGATAAGTTTGATCTTCTTGCAGTCCATGGGACTCTCAAGAGTCTACTCCAGCACCATAATTCCAAAGCATCAATTCTTTGGCGAGCAGCCTTCTTTATGGTCCAGCTCTGGTCCACCCCTATTACAAGACATAATTAGCAATTGTGAGAAGTATTCTCATTGACTGGCATGCACTCATAAAAAGGGCAAACGAGCTTTTTATTTTTTTTAATTAAAAAACAAAACTTCTACAAGCTTCCACAAGCTTCCCCTTCCTCCCGTTCCCACTTCCCTCCAAACTCAGAATGAGAGACAAAACCTTTGATGATCATATTTAGCTCCGAGACATTGCCATTTAAATGCTTATTGGAAAATAATAATTAATCGTTAACCTTTAAACTCTTGCACAGGAAATGTTGAAATATGTTACAGTCCTCATGTCCATTTTCAAATTTCCTTTATGGCCTCCTACCCCTTTTAAATTTTTTTTAAAAAAGCACCTCCACCAAAATCCTTCAAAGGACTGCAAAACCAACCTGCCCTCTTTTATTTTTTTTTTGGTACTACTTGAAATGCTGGCTTCTGGCAGCCAACTATTCCTGGCTCGGTCCTTTTATTATCACAAATGGGTATTAGCAGCTAAGGGGTTTGCTGACATGCCCTTTCGGAGTTGCTACTTGAGTGCCTTGAAGTTCACGCAGAATTTATATATATATACCAAAGTCAAGTCACTTTAAAAGTATGCAATGGGGACAAGGCCAATTTCTTGGGCCACCTACATTTCAGAGGAATTAGCTGGCACAAGAGTTATTATGCACACACACCTTTCTATATTTCATTTAGAAACCACATATTTTCTGGGCCAGGGTCCAGAGCTGTTACACAACGGTTGAATCAGGGAGAGAGAGAGAGATGGTTGAGATTCTCTCTCTCTCTCTCTCTCTCTCTCTCTCTCAAACTTTATTGACAATCTTATGCGATGGATAGGAGGGGGGTGGGGTAAAGGATGATTATTTAAAGGGGATATTATAAAGGCTGACCACGGAACTCCGAAACCAGAGGGAAAACGGTGTATGAGACTGGAAGAAACATTTAGGTATTGGTTAAGATGTGATTTATTAATTATCTGAAATTGGAATCAGAAGGAATATAGGCTACAGTATTAGAAAGTTAAGTTAAGAGAGGATATAAGAAGTTGTGATGTGGAATTTGATGGTTTGTTTGATAAGAATAAGATTTATTATTATTTGATGTTTTGCTTGATAAGAATAAGATTTAATAAGATTTAAGATATGTTGATTATAATTGTAAGATTAAGATTAGGTGTAAGAAAGAAGATTTTACAAGGTTACAAAGTTACTAAAGAAGATTAGAAATGAACGCAGAAGAGAGGACGTGAGGAAGTCCCAAACCTAGGATTATAAAAAGGATAAGGATGGATAAATAAGTGTTTTGTTGGTGTGTATTTTGTTTTGTATTTTTGTAGTGTTTGCATTTGTATTTTGTGTATGTTTATTATTATTAAAATCCAATAAATTCTTATTACTTAAAAAAGACAATCTTATACAACAAATATAGTATACATCTTCTTTGAGTAGACATGATTATGAATCTTATAAACGCAACAACAAACATATACACGTAATACTACATTTGTTAACAAATAATAAACCAATTTTATATTTCTACTATCTCTTGTTTTCTCCTCTGTTTATTAACTTAAAATAAACAAGCAAACAAACAAACAAATACGTTATTGGACTTAAACTAAATGGCTGAGATTCTCAATGAAAACCAGAATTGGCTTATGGGGTTCAGCCTTGTGGCCCCCTTTCTTTATCTTGTCCCAGAAGCAGAGGGGGGGGGGGTACTTGGTTTTTCTCGCGCGCATACGGAAGAGAAGCAAATAAATAAATAAACAGAACCGAATTCCCGCGGCGAGCTAAACACTTGTGAAAATAAAGAGCTCCGCGCAGGCGAATGCGGATCGGTTCTTTTCTGGAAGCGTTCAGGGTGGCTTGAGTTTGGGCATGCCATTACTCATCTTTCTTGAATGGAGGGCATATGGCAGCCTCCTCCTCCTCCTACTCCTCTGAGCAGCCGGGGGCAGCTCTCATTTGGGTGAGTAAGCACGGCAGAGGGATGCCATTTGTGGGCGTAATGTTTGCTTTCGTTTCAAGTACACAAGCACAGCGTCAGCTTCCCAATGTGGGGCCTGCACACACACATACATGTGCTCTCTCTCTCTCTCTCTCTCTCTCTCCCTCCCTCCCTCCCTCCCTCTCTCTCTCCCTCTCTTCTCCATGCCTTGCAAGTGAGCTGAGTACCAAAGCAGCTAACCCCCAACCTGGTGCCACCAAGATATTTTTGGACAACTCTGATTTGTCTCGGGCCATTGGCCATGGTATTTGGGCAGATGGTCTCCCAACAATCTATGGCATAGCTGTCAACCTTTCCCTTTTTTGCAGGAAATTCCCTTATTATAGCAGTGGGGAACAGCAGGGAGGGTTGACAGCTATGATATGGTCTCTTCTCATTAAAGTCTTCTGCCTTAGAAACCCCCGTGTGCAGTGCCAGATTTACGTATAAGCTAAACAAGCTATAGCTTAGGGCCCCACACTCTTGCCCCCCCCCCAGAAATTAAAGGAAGAAACACTGGATGTACATTTCCAAAATATAAGATAAAAAACAAATAAAATAAAAACCTACATACAGCAACAGTGTTTTGTGTTGTGTAGGCTTCTATGATGTAAGTCATGGGCCCCGCCTGCTAGCCTGCTCCCTAAAATATCACTGGTTTGCTCATTTATATATACAGAGTGCCTACATTCTGCATGGGACATGGGTGGCACTGTGGGTTAAATCACAGAGCCTAGGGCTTGTTGATCAGAAGGTCGGCGGTTCGAATCCCCGCAACGGGGTGAGCTCCCGTTGCTCAGTCCCTAGCAGTTCGAAAGCATGAAATGCAAGTAGATAAATAGGTACCGCTCCAGCGGGAAGGTAAACGGCATTTCTGTGCACTGCTCTGGTTTGCCAGAAGCGGCTTTGTCATGCTGGCCACATGACCCGGAAGCTGTACACCGGCTCCCTTGGCCAGTAACGCGAGATGAGCGCCGCAACCCCAGAGTTGGATGCGACTGGACCTGATGGTCAGGGGTCCCTTTACCTTTACCTTTACATTCTGCATGGACTGCTGGGCATGGCAACATGTGCAAATGGCTTGAGATACCTATGAGGTCCACAAATTGCCATATAGCATATATTCAACCCAAAAAACAGTGACCATTTGTTGTTGACAAAGGACAGCTGGACATATAAAGGGCGCCATTACCTTCAGTAGCTTAGGGCCTCATCAAACCTAAATCCGGCCCGGCCCATGTGCTTCAAACCCCATCGGAATGACTCTGCTGGAACAGGTGGAGGGGAGGTCTCTTGCACCCCCTAAACCAGTGGTGGCCAAACTCGGCCCTACAGATCTTTTGGGACTACAACTCCCATCATCCCTAGCTAACAGAACCACTGGTCGGAGAGGATGGGAATTGTAGTCCCAAAACACCTAGAGGGCCGAGTTTGGCCACCACTGCCCTAAGCGAAGCAGGATGCAATGGCAGGCTGATGAAACAGTAGTGGTGTAGGGCCAGAAGTCAGGATGCTAACAGGAGCTGGGTTCTCACTGTGAGCACTGAGCTGAAGGTGACGCCAAGCTGAGTCAAGCAGCTTGGTGTTTGTTACTGCTACCTGCAGCAGGCAAAGGTGAAATAACCGAGAGGTTTGCCTCTTTGGGCATATTCCTAGGATCCTGGGGGCAGAAGGGCCTGCTAATTGCTGGGATGCGGGTGGTGCTGTGGGTTAAACCACTGAGCCTAGGGCTTGCTGATCAGAAGGTCGGCGGTTTGAATCCCCAGAACGGGGTGAGCTCCCGTTGTTCAGTCCCAGCTCCTGCCCACCTAGCAGTTCGAAAGCACGTCAGTGCAAGTAGATAAATAGGTACCGCTCCGGCGGGAAGGTAAACGGCGTTTCCGTGGGCTGCTATGGTTCGCCAGAAGCGGCTTAGTCATGCTGGCCACATGACCCGGAAGCTGTATGCTGGCTCCCTCGGCCAATAAAGCGAGATGAGCGCCGCAACCCCAGAGTCATACATGACTGGACCTAACGGTCAGAGGTCCAGTTACAGGTAGGTACCTGTGTTGGTCTGCCATAGTCAAAACAAAATAAAAAATAAAAAAAATCCCCGCCACGGGGTGAGCTCCCTTTGCTCGGTCCCAGCTCCTGCCCACCTAGCAGTTCGAAAGCACACCAGTGCAAGTAGATAAATAGGTACCGCTCCAGCGGGAAGGTAATTGGCGTTTCCGTGTGCTGCCCTGGTTCGCCAGAAGCGGCTTTGTCATGCTGGCCACATGACCCGGAAGCTGTACGTTGGCTCCCTCGGCCAGTAACGCGAGATGAGTGCCGCAACCCCAGAGTCGGACGCGACTGGACCTAATGGTCAGGGGTCCCTTTACCCTTTACCTTCTACAAGCCTGGCACAAGCCCTGAAACTTGGTGATGCTGCAGACCTGACTCGGGTGGAAAGAGTTATAAGATATGGATGGAGACATTTCGTTTAGTTCTCATTTCGATACCAGGATGTTACGGAAGTCAACGTTGAAGGCGGGAAGCTCTGTTCGCAAGGCATGGAACGCCTCAAAGCGTCTGCACTGCGGCACCACATAAAAGGGTGTGGACATTCTGGCCACCTCAGTAAAAACCAGCGCAGGAATGTCAAGAGATAGCATATGGGAGAGGGTGTTAATGGGTTCCAGGAAGCCCAAGGAATTCTCTGGTCCTCTGCCAGCATAGATGGTTATTTCCTCCCTTATTATCCATTTTGGACTCTCTTCTACCAAAAACTGCTCTCTCCCTGCAAAATGCACTTCCATTTGCAGAAGGTGAAGGGGCACAGAAGAGATTACATTTGCTTGGCTCTAATATATCCTTCAGAGGACGCGGGTGGCGCTGTGGGTTAAACCACAGAGCCTAGGGCTTGTCGATCAGAAGGTCGGCGGTTCGAATCCCCGCGACGGGGTGAGCTCCCGTTGCTCGGTCCCTGCTCCTGCCAACCTAGCAGTTTGAAAGCACGTCAAAGTGCAAGTGGATTAATAGGTACCGCTCCGGCGGGAAGGTAAACGGCGTTTCCGTGCGCTGCTCTGGTTCGCCAGAAGCGGCTTAGTCATGCTGGCCACATGACCTGGAAGCTGTACGCCGGCTCCCTTGGCCAGTAACACGAGATGAGCGCCGCAACCCCAAAGTCGGACACGACTGGACCTAATGGCCAGGGGTCACTTTACCTTTAATTATATGTCCTTGATGCTTTATTAGTATGTATGGTGAACTCCAATAAAACCATAGAGTAGGCCCATTGAAATAAATGGTCTTGCGCTATAGTAGATGGCTTGGGGAAGAGTTCGAACCTGTGTTTGGCAGCTGCGGAGAAGGCAAATTCCATGCTAGGGATTACGAGGAAGGGAACTGAAAATTAAACTGCTGGCATCATAATGCTGTTGTAGAAATCCATGGTGAGACCGCATTTCAAATACTCTTTGCAGTTGGAGTCGCCTCACCTCCAAAAGGGTATTGCAAAGTTGGGAAATGTTCGGGAAAGGGAAAACAAAATGATCAAGAGGATGGAGCAACTGTCCTATGAAGAACAGCCGCAGCATTTGAGACTTTAGAGGAAAGGTGAGCAAGAGGTGATACAATAGAGGCATATAAAATTATTTATGGTAGAGAAAGGTTTTCCTCCTTGTCTCGTAACACTAGAAATCGATGGGTGTTGGAAGATTCAGGACAGATAAAAGAAAGTCTTTCTTCACACAGTGCAAAGTTGAAGTTTGGAACGTGCTTCTGCGTGGGGGGGGGGGAGAGATTGCAACCAAATTGGATTGGATAAATTCATGGTAGAAAGGGCTATGAGGAACTTCATGGAGCAAAAAACTGAACAGAGAGGTTAGCATTGTAATCAGGAAAAACTAATGCTTCTGAATGCATCCTAAATGGCTACGTATGCAGAGGAGGGCAACCAAGATGATCCAGGGTTTGGGAACCAAGCCTTATGAAGAACGGTTGAAGGAGCTGGGTATGTTTAGCCTGGAGAAGAGGAGACTGAGAGGAGATAATAGAGCCATCTTCAAATATCTCAAGGCCTGTCACATGGAAGATGGAGCAAGCTTGTTTTCTCCTGCTCGGGAAGGTAGGATTCGAACCAATGGCTTCAAGTTACAAGAAAAGAGATTCCAACGGAACATCAGGAAGAACTTTCTGACAGCAAGAATTTTTTTTACAGACTCCCTCGGAAGATGGTGGACTCTCCTTCCATGGAGGTTCTTAAGCAGAGGCTGGGTGGCCATCTGTCATGGATGCTTTAGCTGAGATTCCTGCATTGCAGAGGACTAGATGACTTTGGGTAGGGTTGGCACTGGCGAATGGAGCCGCTTGGCTGCCTGGAGCGGCAAACGCGGGGGCACCCCCTAGGGGCGGGGTGTTGCTCCATAGCGCATGCGTCATGTGTCATGATGCACGACGCATGCACGCTACGAAGCTCGGCAGCTTGTAAGGTTGCCGTGGGAGCAGCAGCACGGACGGACAGCACAGGTGCAGGATTCTGCACCTGTGCAGTCCGTCCATGCTGCTGCTCCCACGGCAACCTTACAAGCGGCAGCTCGTAAGGCTGCCATGTGCGAACAGCAGCACGGATGGGCTGCAGCATCCCGTCTGTGCTGCTGCTCGCATGTGGCAGCCTTACAAGTTGCGGCTCGCACACAGCAACCTTACAAGCCACTGAGCGAGGCATTACCGGGCAGCGGGGCTCAGCTTGGGGGTCATGGGGGGCCCCGCCAAGTGTCAACCCCCCCTCCAGGGTGGCACACGGGGCGTGCTGCCCCCAATGCCCCCACATTGCTCCGCCCCTGAGGGTTGGCATATTTCGAGCATTGAAAATCCAGACTGAGAAGTGGTTGTCATGAATGAGCCAGCTCCCAGGGAAGGTTTACAGCCAGCTGCCAGGGAAGGGTTGCTGCCAACTGAAGAAAGCAGCCAGGAAGAAGAAGAAGAGAAGAGTTTGGATTTGATATCCCGCTTTTCACTACCCGAAGGAGTCTCAAAGCGGCTAACATTCTCCTTTCCCTTCCTCCCCCACAACAAACACTCTGAGGTGAGTGGGGCTGAGAGACTTCAGAGAAGTGTGACTAGCCCAAGGTCACCCAGCAGCTGCATGTGGAGGAGCGGAGACGCGAACCCGGTTCACCAGATCACGAGTCTACCGCTCTTAACCACTACACCACACTGGCTCTCAACAGGAACAGAGAGGGTTAATTGCCGTGCAGGATGAGCACTGGCTAGTGCCAACACCTCCACGCCTTGGAATGCCGGCTGATAAGGGAATAGATGAGAGCAAACTAGAACGCAGTCAAAGCTCCTCGGAAGCACAAACAGGCAGGAAAGAGTTAAGAGACAGCCTCTCAGAGAATGGGGAAGAGGAGGGAGCTGACCCACTCAGTCCGAAGTCTCGATGAATGGGAGGGCTGCAAGATAGGAAGCAAAAGAAAAGACGTATGAAGCAAAAGTTCCGTTGCTTCTGGTCTCGCCGGAAGCAGTCTTCAGAAGGGTCATCTTGATTGACGATGGCGGAGGCTGTGTAAAGCTGCCCGGAGCTATCTGTTTGTTTTGACAATAAACCATCCTTTTTAATTAACTACGCTCACTGTGTTATCAAGCTGGGGACTGGACTCTTGACAGTGGTTGAGCTTTTTAAAAAAGTTTTGCTCATAGTTGCTGGGTTTTATTTTTTTATTTTTATTTTTGTAAATTCCCATGGGTTGCCGTACATGGGATGCCGGATTTCCCTGGACATTTTCCTGCATATACGTGTATGGTATTTGCTGTGCAAATTTTAATGTATCACTTTTGTATTGTTGACTTAGTGAGTTGGTCTGTGACCGTAAAAATAAATTCATTCATTCATTCATTTTCCTGATTTCCGCCTGGACACTGTTGCTGACTGCAGTATTGTGTATATGTCCAGGAAATTCCAGCAACCCTACCCCTTCCAACTCTATGATTCTATGATTGGTATGGAAATGCACCCGGCTGCATCAACTGCTTCAAGCTGAAACAGAAATCACATGGTTAATAGGCATGAAAGCAAAGATTCCACTATTGCATATGCTAAGCGAAGAGACAGAGTGTATCACAAACTTTTTGGTAGGATTTCCATCCCATTCATTTCAGCATCTGGCTAACTGATGGCTTCTAACATCACTTGAAGCAATTTTTTATTTTATTTTTTTTGTTAAGGAGCAGGAAATCTCTCCTAAAGTGGGATTGAACTGCACACCACACTGCCTGGGAAAGAGATTGCGGAGAGTTATTGCAATCCCCGAAGCCTTTAGCCGTACAATGCAGGTGCAGTGTTAAAAGGAGGGGGGAGGTGGGGGGGAGAGAAAGGCTGCAGGGCTCCGGTGCTGGTATAAATCAGAGGTTGTTATGCACACGGAAAGATTATAACAGAACTGGAAAGGGTACAGGGAAAGAGCAAGAGATTACTGAGATCATGTTGCACGTTCTGCGGGAGAGGACGAGATGATGATGATGATGATGATGGTTTTTGCAAGAGGAGGCGAAATTGGAGGCAGCAGGTTTTGCAGCCTGCAAAAGGGGAATCAAAGGGAATTCCCACACAAAGAGAAACGGACCAACCTGTCCATTTCGATTTCTCTCTGTCTTGCAGCTTTCCAAACTTGAATTCATTTTACCACATTTCCACCACATCAGTTTGCGATTTTTTTTAATGGGAAAAAAATGTTCTCATTAAAAAAAAATCACATGCATTTCCTATGCATTTCACATAATGTACATGTGCAAATGATGTGCATTTCACAAAGCATACATTTTTTTTTTGTTTTTGCAATTTCCCCAAATCCATTCTTATATGTTATTGTCACTAATGCGTTCATACAAGGTGTGGCCGGAAAGTTCGGTGAATGGTCACAGAAATCGGACAGCGAGAAATATTCGACCATACATACCTCAAAGTGGGCCCCCTCTGATACAATGCACCGTTGACAACATTTGCAGAATGCACATATATATTCTTATAAAGCTGCAGGTTATTACAATAATCCTGCTAACGTTTTTATCTGTTTGCAATTTATCTGTAAATATTCAATAAACCATTTCCATTCTTTTATAAAACATTTGTTATCTTGATTTCTTATTCTTCCGGTAAGTTTCACCATTTCTGCATATTCCATAAGTTTTTGTATCCATTCTTCCTTCTGCTTCTTTCCATCTTGGAGCGAGTAACATTCTTGATGCTGTAGAAGCATACATAAATAAATTTTAGTAGTCCTGTCCCTATAATTCCCAAAAGAAAAGCTTCTGGGGTGGTTTTTTTTTATTAAAGTGATTTTGAACACCTTTTTTCAATTCATTATATATCATTTCCCAGTAGGCTTTAACCTTACTACAAGACTACTATGTGCACCTAATCTTGCCCCGTTCTAAAATTATTTGTTGGTGTGTGTTTTTCTTTCCGTAAATCTACCAAAGAGCAGAGGAGAAGAGTTTCTGTGCTGTGTCCCTTCTTCTGATAAGAAATATTCTGCGAGGGTGGGAGACAAAATTGGGGAGTTGAGGAGGGTCAGTTGGTGGGGAGTGAGGAATATCCCTGTTTTCATTTGAGGAATGTTGGAAGGTATGCACTGGAAGTAGAACATTTCCATCCCAGCTAGTAGACATTCATCAACTTGTCCTCCATGAATTTGTCTAATCCTCTTTTCAATCCTCCACGCTGGTGGTCATCACTAAATCTTGTGGGAGCAAATGCCATCGTTTAACTATGTGCTGTGTGGAAAAGCACTTTCTTTCATCTGCCCTGAATCTTCCAGTGTTGTTCACCTTCACTGGATGCCCCAAATTCTTCTATTAAGGGAACATCTCTCTCTCCACTTTTTCCGCAGCACACATAATCCATCCTCACTCAAAATCGTGATATTTGATTTCTGATTGACACCTGCACTTTGCATAGATTTTTGTTGTTCAGTCGTGTCTGACTCTTCGTGACCCCATGGACCAGAGCACGCCAGGCACGCCTATCCTCCACTGCCTCCCGCAGTTTGGCCAAACTCATACCAGTCGCTTTGAGAACACTATCCAACCATCTCATCCTCTGTCGTCCCCTTCTCCTTGTGCCCTCCATCTTTCCCAACATCAGGGTCTTCTCCAGGGAGTCTTCTCTTCTCATGAGGTGGCCAAAGTACTGGAGCCTCAGCTTCAGGATCTGTCCTTCCAGTGAGCACTCAGGGCTGATTTATTTAAGGATGGATAGGTTTGATCTTTTTGCAGTGCATGGGACTTTCAAGAGTCTCCTCCAGCACCAGAATTCAAAAGCATCAATTCTTCGGCGATCAGTAGTCTTCTTTATGGTCCAGCTCTCACTTCCATACATTACTGGGAAAACCATATGTGTTTGTTCTTGGTATGAGCTTTCGTGTGCATGCACACTTCTTCGATACATGAAAGCTCATACCAAGAACAAACACAGTTGGTCTCTAAGGTGCTACTGAAAAGAATTTTCTATTTTGTTTCGACTATGGCAGACCAACACGGCTACCCACTTGTAACTGGGAAAACCATAGCTTTAACTATACGGACCTTTGTCGGCAAGGTGATGTCTCTGCTTTTTAAGATGCTGTCTAGGTTTGTCATTGCTTTCCTCCCAAGAAGCAGGCGTCTTTTAATTTTGTGACTGCTGTCACCATCTGCAGTGATCATGGAGCCCAAGAAAGCAAAATCTCTCACTGCCTCCATTTCTTCCCCTTCTATTTGCCAGGAGGTGATGGGACCAGTGGCCATGATCTTAGTTTTTTTGATGTTGAGCTTCAGACCATATTTTGCGCTCTCCTCTTTCACCCTCATTAAAAGGTTCTTTAATTCCTCCTCACTTTCTGCCATCAAGGTTGTGTCATCATTTGCATAGATACCTAACTGTTAATGTGCGATCAATCCCTGGGCTGTGATTATACTGCTGATGCAAGAATCTTTGATCGGTGCTCAAAATGCGGGAAGGTCACAAGTGAGACTTTGTCCGCACTGAGTCCTTGCATACAGTTTTTTTAATGGAGATGAATGGTCAGAAATCCAGGCCTGTTGTGTGTTGACGATATGCCCTCGCTGCCTGCCTTTATTTGGGAGCCTCTCCACACCTCCCCCCTGCAACCATTTGCCAGTTCCTGCTTGTAAGAGCCCATGTAAACAACATCACATAAATATAGAAAGAATTCAGAGGGTATTTTTAGCTGCCCTGAGCTCTGCTCTTGAGAGGCAGAACAATAAACATTCCTGTTTGGATCTGGAAAGGCAAGGCAGAGCGGGAATGACACTAACCTGATATGTAAGGAACCACCGCAAAGCGGCCAAGAGATCTTTATTGTTGGTAGGGGATGGGAGAGGAACTCAATTCAGTTCACGTTTAAAGGTGAACCTACATGATTCACGCTGCCGGGAACAATGCCCAGACTGAAACACAACCATCCTTCAAAATTTGCACTTCCCTGAATTTTGCGATGTGGTTATTCGGCCAAGAAATCATAGAATTGCAGAGTTCAAAGGGACCACAAGGGTCATTTGGTCCAAACTCCTGCAATGTAGGGATCATGTGGAGCTTGAACCCATGACCCTGAGGCTAGGAGTCTCCTGCTCTACTGACTGAGCTATCCCAAAGATGCATATGCGGAGGTATAGTGTGCATAAAACTGCATATAATTCTTTTAAAAAATCATACAAGATAGAAATTGCTTTGCTGTGATATGACCAGAGCTGTCTTTCCCATTGGGTTTACTGGCACGTTGCGCCAGGGTGCGGGCCTCTCAGGGGTGCCCCAGCAAGTGGGGGAGCTGCGCGGCTTGGCTGGCGGCCTCCCCTTTCCCTCCTGCACGCCTGCCAGCTGCGCCCCGTCAATCATATAGCTGGTGAGTGTGCAGCTTCCTTCCCAAGCCTCCACGGGAGGAGAGCGATCCCTGCAGAGGCTTGGGGAAAGGTCAACAACTATGGGAAATGGTGGATGGGGCACCCGAAGGATCTTTGCACCATGGCGCCAGATATGCTTAAGACGGCATGTACATGTTAAGATGACATGTACAAATCTGTATGTTGGGAGAAAGTCATACTGCTTCTCATGAGGACACAAAGGAATGCAGCCACTGGGCTGAAAAATATTCCTCCCTCCTTCCTTGGTACCAATACACATAACAGTGTAAACTCTTTCTTTCAGCAACATATACACATCTTCAACGATCCTAACCTAACCTAACCTAACCTAACCTAAACCTAACCTGGCCCCACACCCTCCTTCTTCCAGTCACCACTCTCCTCACACTAACAGCTCCTCCCTCCTTTTAAAGAGTGGAATGTCCCACCTCCCAAGGGGTATCTGCCACTCAAACTGGGGTGCTCATTAACTCCTAAAACACCGTGGGTTTCTGAACACCCCCTAACTTAGATCTGATTCATTACACCCAGCTCCTGCCAACCTAGCAGTTCGAAAGCATGCCAATGTAAGTAGATAAACAGATACTGCTGCGATGGGAAGGTAAATTGCATTTTTGTGCGCTCTGGTTTCCATCACAGTGTCCCGTTGCACCAGAAGCGGTTTAGTCATGCTTGCCACATGACTCAGAAAGCTGTCTGTAGACAAACGCCAGCTCCCTTGGCCTGAAAGCAAGATGAGCGCCGCAACCACATAGCTGCCTTTGACTGGACTTGACCATCCAGGGGTCCTTTACCTTTACCTTTACCTACCAATACAGATAAGGGCTGTTGAGCTGCATCCAGCATTGTGAGGTCTAAGGAGGTTATGGTGATGCCTCCTCAGCTGTTGCCATTGGCTGTGGACTGCCTGTGATGTCACAAAAGCACATGGCAGCTGTGCTGATATAAAGGCGGTCTGCTCCCTCTTCCCTGGCAGACCGCAGGGGCCAACGGCTGTGATTGTTAGCACTGGGTGGTCTTCTTCCATGTGGAGGTGAGCTGGCCAATGGAAGGAGGTGAGCAACATTAGTTTTGGCAGGATGCTCATTTTAATCACCGAGATTCTCCCCCACATAGATAATTTTAGTCTTTGCCAAACTTCAAATTGATTTTCTATTAATCTTACTAGAATTGTCTTCAAACAAATGTGTATTTTTCATTGTCAAATTTATCCCTAAATATTTTGCTTTTTGCACAACTTTTAAACCCATTTCTTGCTCCAATTTCTTCTTACTTTGCTCATCCATATTTTTTGCCATCACCTTCGTTTTTTCTTTGTTTATTCTGAATCCTGCCACCTTACCAAACTCCTCCATCTTCCTCAACAGCTTGTTTATACTTTCAATTGGAAAGTTTAAACAAACTACCATTACAATCATGTCATTGGCAAACGCTCTTATCTTATATTCACTTCTTCCTAAAGCTATTCCTTTGATCTATTTTTCTGACCTAATAACTTGATTTAACACTTCCAATATTACAATAAATAACAGAGGAGTAGGGGGCACCCTTGCCTTGTTCCCTTTTCAATACCAAAATACTCGGTCATCTCTCTGTTAATTATTATATTGGCCTTCTGGTTTTGATAAATTGCTTTAAGGCCCGTTAGCATCCTTGCACCTAGATCCATCTTTTCGATTGTTTTTTTCCCTAAAAAACGTCCAAGAAACATTATCAAATGCTTTCTTGGCATGCACCAGAACAAAAGCTGCCTTCCTCCCTGGGTTCCAATCAAGATATTCAATAGCATCAATCACGAGCCTCATATTACTGTTCATCTTCCTTCCCGGTAGAAGCTAGATGAGCGCCGCAACCGCATAGTTGCCTTTGACTGGACTTAACCATCCAGTGGTCCTTTACCTTTACCTTTACTACCAATACAGATAAGGGCTGTTGAGCTGCATCCACCATTGTGAGGTTGAAGGAGCTTATGGTGATGCCTCCTCAGCTGTTGCCATTGGCTATGGATTGCCTGTGATGTCACAAAGGCACATGGCAGCTGTGCTGATATAAAGGTGGTCTGCTCCCTCTTCCCTGGCAGAACGCAGGGGTCAACGGCTGTGATTGTTAGCACTGGGTGGTCTTCTTCCATGTGGAGGTGAACTGGCCAATAGAAGGAGGTGAGCAACAAGGAGACCAGACAGCTACGTTTGTTTGTGTGTGTGTATGTGTGTACAGTTTATAAAAGGAAGTGGTATTGAGTCACCATTCTCCTAGAAGCAAACAGACCATGTTCTTAATGCTGTTAAGGGGAGGGCAAAGAAAACTAAAAAAACTGGGAGAGTTGCCCCTTTAGATATATGCGTCCCAAGCCATTTAACAAGCTGGGGGGCGGGGGGGGGGGAGGAGGAAAGCTACTGCATATCAACCTAAGCAAGTTGTGCTTCCCTTTTCTGGTTATTTGGCTATAACGTTTGATAGAATACAGATAATTGAGCCAACTTTGTTGCATTACATTCTTCATTAAATTATATTTCCGTTGAGATATAATTTTATGGCATTACTCCAAAAAAAGGTGGTGTTATGAGCCATCAAACCTCGAAAATACACTTTCCCCAAAATGTTTCCACAATTCTGGCCACTAGTGTAGGCCTCTGGCTGTCATTCAGAGTAGCAAATACTAAGCTAATCAGACCGACGTTCTGGCTCAGCATTACGAAGTCGGCTTCCTGCATTCTTGCACTGTTTTCTTTAATAATCCATAGCTGTCCCGAAGATGACAAGGCAAGCGATTTCAAAACCCGCAGACCTCTTCAGACTTACAATGGTGGCTGCGCTCGTAAAAGCCCCAACTCCCATTCTCATTACTCCAGGTGAGAGTGATGCTATCGGGACCGCCGTAATCTGTGTCTCTTGTTTTAATGCTATAATTACTTGAGCGTTTACAGATCGCGGAGCCTAACCTGCGAGGGACTCCTTGCCAAGACTGCAGGGAGTACAGGGCGGGTGGAGGGAGGGAGGAGGAGGGCTGCGGCTCATTGAGAAAGCATCTGCCTTGCATGGAGAAGGTCTTGGGTTCAATCCCTCAGCAGCTCCTGATGTGGTTGGGGAAGATATTTGCCTGAGCCTCTGGCCACTGCTAGTTGATGGACTGTCAGTTTGACTCTGTACAGAAGCTTATCTTCCAAAGAGGAGGGAGACCTGCGTGTTGGGGAGAAAAGGTTAAAGAGAAACCTTCAAGCTTTGAAGACTTTAACCGTAACATAAGGACCAAGGAAGAGCTTGCTGGATCAGGGCAATGGCCCATCTCAGACCCTCCAAGTGTCCCTATTTTCCAGGGACAGCCCTGGATTTACAGAAGCCGTCCCAGTTTCTGATTTGATCCCAGAATGTCCCGCTTTTCCTTACAACACCCTTATTTTCATCGAAGAAATGTTGGAGGGTATGGCGTTATGGTGACCCCCGAGCCAAGGAGATAAGTAACTATACAAGCTTTAGAAGACACCTGAAGGCAGCCCTGTCTAGGAAAGTTTTTTTGTTTTATTATGTTTTAATGTATGTTGGAAGCCGCCCAGAGTGGCTGGGGCAACTTAGTCAGATGGTGGGGTATTATTATTATTATTATTATTATTATTATTATTATTATTAGGCTAATGGCCCATCTACTCCAGCGCATAGCTGTCAACTTTTTCCCTTTTTTAAGGGAGATTCCCTTATTCCGAATAGGATTTCTCGCAAGAAAAGGGAAAAGTCGATAGCTATGCTCCAGCATCCTGTTCTCATGGGGATCACCCAAATGCTTGTGGGAAACTCCCAAACAGGGTCTGAGCACAAGAGCAACACTCTCCGCTCCCGTGGTTTCCAGAAACTGGTATTCAGAAGCATTGAGAGCCAGTGTGGTGTAGTGGTTAAGAGCGGTGGACTCGTAATCTGGTGAACCGGGTTCGCGTCTCTGCTCCTCCACATGCAGCTGCTAGGTGACCTTGGGCTAGTCACGCTTCTTTGAAGTCTCTCAGCCCCACTCACCTCACAGAGTGTTTGTTGGGCGGGAGGAAGGGAAAGGAGAATGTGAGCTGCTTTGAGACTCCTTCGGGTAGTGATAAAGCGGGATATCAAATCCAAACTCCTCCTCCTCCTCCTCCTCCTCCTCCTCCTCCTCTTCTTCTTCTTCTTCTTCCAACTTTGGAGGGCAGAACAGTCGTAAAAGGTAAAAGGTAAAGGACCCCTGGATGGTTAAGTCCAGTCAAAGGCGACTATGGGGTTGCGGCGCTCATCTCGCTTTCAGGCCGAGGGAGCCGGCATTTGTCCACAGACAGCTTTCTGGGTCATGTGGCCAGCATGACTAAACCACTTCTGGCACAACGGGACACCATGACAGTGTGGGATTTGAAGGTGCAGTCAAGTGCAACATTCCAACAGAGACTAACGGTCTCCATGTTCTAACCAGTTGCTGTGACAACCAGTTTGTCGGTTGCTGGTAGTTTTGAAAGATAACTGCTCCATTGCAGTCGCCTCAGGACCAACTTCCCTCTGGTGTAGTTTATTTACTTGTTATGTAACCTAAGCCTGCATTCAGGTACAGTTCTGTAAACCTGAATTAATCTGAGAGTAAAATAGTTTTATATTAACATGAATCCGATTTGTGTGTGTACTCTTTAAGAGGGATTCAAGGGGATTTTTAACCAGAAAGGCATCTTTATGAGTAGAACTCAGACAAGTCAGCAACAAGGTGGTCGCTGCATAAACTTATAAAGGGGATTGTTTAACTCTGCTAAAGTAAACCTTCCCACAGACAGAAGCCAGAGTGCGTGGAAACGCTGTTTACCTTCCCACTGCAGTGGTACCTATTTATCTACTTGCACTGGTGTGCCTTCGAACTGCTAGGTTGGCAGAAGCTGGGACAGAGCAACGGGAGCTCACTCCGTCGCAGGGATTTGAACTGCCGACCTTCTGATCGGCAAGCTGAACTGGTATTCAGAAGCATTGATGTCTACAACTATGGAAGGCAGAACCTAGCCATTAAAGCTTGATGGGCGTTTGTTCTGATCCAAAAGGGCTCTCTTTCTGTCCTTAAGTTCTTTCCATCTGGTGGGCACCAGGTTGGGGAAATCCATTCTAAGCAAAGCAACCAGGGCCAGCCATTTCTATTTCTATATCTATTTCTTCACATCTAAGTCCAGCCCTTTTAATTAAATAGCAAGCACGTTCCACCTGGCTGTCTCACCAGATCCGCCAACCCTTCTTAACCCAGATTGCCGAGTCTCTGATCCGGGGCCAAACAGATAAGGCATTTCTATGCCTCAGCACAGATGGAATAGCTTCGGGTTGTTCTCAGCCGACAAGTTGGAACGCACACAAGGTTTCTTTTAAGGGCTCTTCAGCGGCTGAATTCTCTGCAGCAAACAAATTTCTTCTTCTTTTCCCTTCGCTTTCGTAAGGTGTTCTTCCTTTCCTGCGTTTGTAATGGGATCCAGCCTTGCCGTTTATTTGACGGACGCAGCCAGCTCTGATGGAGAGGTGGCTGCATCAGGGCAGGGAATGGAGTGGAAGGCCAAATCATAAAAATGCTATTGTATTTGAAACCACTAATAAAATAAGGACCAGTGATTTATCTGTGAGCGACTATTAGGGGACGTTTACAGTTAGGTGAGATCATTTTCTAAAGAAAGTAATAATCTGTGTTCTTCACACACAACATACACTCACCTACCCCAATTCTAATTGTTAGACAAAAAGGATATTGAACACTTTGGATAAAGACAAAATCGAAAATTCTTTCTAGTAGCACCTTAGAGACCAACTGAGTTTGTTCCTGGTATGAGCTTTCGTGTGCATGCCAATGTCTTTGTTCAGACCAGGTTTCTCCATGGTTTTAAGTTTGGTGATTAGTTGCAATTCAGCCACTTCTCTTTCCAGTCTATCTCTGAAATTTCTTTGTATTAAGACAGCTACTTTGAGATCTTTTATGGTTAAGTCCAGTCAAAGGCAACTAATCACCAAACTTAAAACCATGGAGAAACCTGGTTTGAACAAAGACATTGGATTCTTATCTCATTATACATAACAAAGCTATCTTTAGCCATCTCACCCCTTGCCTTTCCCTGCAAGACTAATTGCAGCCGTTTAGAGTCATCAACAGGTTTTCCACACTTTTCAGCCTATCACCCATTCCCACCACCCTTCTGAGTAATACCCCTCCCCACTCCCCCACTATATTTAAGGATCTGGTGACTTCTGTTTCAGTGTATCTGAAGAAGTGTGCATGCACACGAAAGCTCATACCAGGAACAAACTCAGTTGGTCTCTAAGGTGCTACTAGAAAGAATTTTCGATTTTGTATTTGGATAAAGAAGAATTCGTCTCTGAGCTTTGAAAGACTTGCGTTGCTTTACAGAATTCTAAATTCTGCACCCATGTCCTGCTGGTGGATGCTAAATTCTGCAGCATTGTGAAATTGCAAAAATTATTTTGTTTCTGCAAGGTAGGCCACTCACGGGCCATTAGTAGCATGCCATTTTAGGTGTGTGTGTGTGTGAAACTTAATTTTTGCAAATTTCTTCATTGAGGGGTCTTAAAAATATGTTTTTGGCCGTGAGGAATTCGAACCTGCTATTATTTTTGTGAATGGTCAACGTTTAGCTTGGTAAGTCTGTGTCTGAAATAATATGAGAATTGAAACACGACTATGCTTCAAAACTTGCACTTCTCTGAATTTTCCAATGCAGTTCTCCAGCCAAGTAATGTGGACAGAAAAGTCTGTCCTGTGGTGAAGTGTGTATAAAAAATGCAAATATTTGTGAAAACAAGATTTTAAAATGCATTGTATTAGGGAAGATTGCTTGCAGAGTAATACAAATGCCTGCATACAATCTGCACTAAAATGCTGGTGAATTTTCATAAGACCTCTTTTTCATATTTAACAAAAAATAAAATAAAATTGAAAACCGATGTGGATGTGTGCAGAACTGAATATAGGATTGGAAAGATGAGAAACCGAGAGAAGTCAAAATTGACAGATATGCCCAGCCTTTCTTCCACGATCGTGTTTGGCACAGTGATTACTTTAAAAAGTGAAAGAAATCTGCTGTTGGGTTTTAGAAATTTGTATTGGGTCATAAATGTTGGATGGGTGGGGGGAGAAATGTGGGTGTCAATATTGGTGGGTTGTTCGAGTCCCCCCGAACCTTCTAATCTGGACTGACAGACCGTGGCACCAAGGGAAGTAAAACTGGTTTATGGGCCAGGGTAGGTAGGAATGAAAATGGAAAAATAGCAGAGTCTCGAATGTTAAAAAATATGGCTTTGTACAGGCTGTAAATGAGGTAGACAAAATACTCCCCGTCTGAAGGAAAGATCTATGCCTTTGCCAAAATATTCTGTCCTTTAATCGCACGGTGGATAAATGGCTTTTAACCATTCGGTAAAGGTTTTGAATGTCTAGAATGGAGAATTACCCTGAACAGAACCGAATTTTATAGGGGACGTGAAAGCGGGTTTGCTTTTCAATAGTTTTTCCAGGGAGCTCTGTTACAGACTTCACAGGAGTCACCGAAGGTGGAATATCTTGGAAATCGTGGAAACAGCCTTGCAGATCCCTAAATCAGACACTGTTAAGAAAAAAGAAACGCGCAGAGGGAGATCCTGTTACCTGAAATGTGTACGGGACTGCAGTACTCAGCTCATTAAAAGAACGAACAGCCCCAAGTTTAATGGAAAACACTATTCTACTGTGCGAAGCTGGAATATACCATGCCCGCCGTCGCTCCCCACAAACCCCATGCCATTCCCCCCCCCCATTTTCTTTCCAAAGTGTGTTAAGATCCCTTGCAAAGGACCCCGGGGGCAGCTTCATGGACCTCCAAGTGGAATACAGAAGAAGTTCTTGAACCAGGGCTGAAGCTCATTGAAAGCCCTTCTCTCCTCATAAGTCGAAATTTCGTAAGTCGAAGGCGCCATCTTGGAACGGGGGGAAAAAACGTATGTCGAAAAAAACACATTCAAAACTTCATAAGTCGAAGTATCGTGCCGCCGCTTTCCCTTCGTAAGTCGAAAATTTCGGAAGCGGCGGCCATTTTTTCGCTTCCGGAGGTCATTCGGAAGTTGAAAAATACGGAAGTCGATTCCCTCGTAAGTCGAGGTACCACTGTACCTTGGGTTACAGACGGTTCAGGTTACAGATGCTTCAGGTTACAGACTCTGCCAACGCAGAAATAGTACCTCGGGTTAAGAACTTTGCTTCAGGATGAGAACAGAAATTGTGCTCTGGCGGTGCAGTGGCAGTGGGAGGCCCAATTAGCTAAAGTGGTGCTTCAGGTTAAGAACAGTTTCAGGTTAAGAATGGGCCTCCAGAATGAAATAAGTTCTTAACCCAAGGTACCACTGTATTGCTAGACTACAACTCTTCTTCTTCTTCTTCTTCTTCTTCTTCTTCTTCTTCTTCTTCCTCTTCTTCCTCTTCTTCTTCATTCAACTTATACACCACCCTGTACCCAAAGGTCTCAGGGCGTTTCACAACAAGACCCCAACGTATAAAATCAAAGCAAAAGCAGTAACCCAATAATCCCCCCCCAAAAGCCACAATCTAAAAGGGTGTTGGATGCCAAAAGCCTGGTTAAAAAGGAACGTTTCTGCCTGGCGCCTAAAGGTGTATAATGAAGGTGCCAGGCAAACATCCCTCTGGGGAGAGCATTCCACAGACGTGGAGCCACTGCACAGAAGGCCCCGTTCTAATGTTGCCACCCTCCGGACTTCTCGAGGAGGAGTCACACGAAGGAGGGCCTCAGAAGATGATCTCAGGGTCCGGGTAGGTTCATATGGAAAGAGGAGGTCCTTGAGGTATTGCGGTCCTGAGCCGTGTTCAGAAGCGAATGTGGCCCTTGGGCTGCAAAATGCTGGGCGTCTTCTGCCACCGGCGACACCTCTTGCATTTCCGCACTTGCTGCCTGGGCTCAATCTTTGCTGCTAATTCCTCCTCTTCGCAAAGGTAGAAGGCGTATGAGACACGTGTGTGCCGTACGGTGCTCTGGAGGGTAATGGCCTCCCAGGGAATATGGAGCTCTCCGCTATGTTTCTTCCACCTTGACCCGGAGGGATTTCCTCCGTATGTAACGGGACCTGCCTCTACCATCCATGAGTGAGAGAATATAATACGAGCTGTCAAGTCGCATTAAGTGCAGATCCAGCCGTTCGTGACCCCGGGGCCTGGTTTGCAAACCGCAGCAATCTGTGGCGTATCACAACATGGATACTTTCGCTAACGGATGCCTGTCGTTTTTCGGGGGGCGGGCGGCGAGGCTGTTGTGTGCTTTGAGAACGCCTCTTTGAAGTCCTTTCCCTCATCTCCAAGTGTCTGGCGGGGTTGGGGGAGGGAAGAGCAGCAGGAAATTGTTCCTAGCCTGAAGGGAGAAGTTTGGAACAGGAATCCAAATTCTCTTCACCTAATAACACTTAATGCTTCCCTCGCCCATCGCCCTTTCTCATCCACGGAAGAAAGAAAACCATGCAAGAACACACCATGAACAGATGGCCGACTTCTTATATGTATATAACAATCACGAAGCTACACCTGGAATCTGTTCCTGGTTTTACCATGGGAAGCAGGGGGCTCCTCTGACGTGTCGAGGTACTCGGTCCTCTTTGTGATTAAGAAATTACGGTCGCCTGGGTCTGGCGGTTTTTTGTGGCGTATGGGAGATATTGCCAGCAAGCACCTGCTCCACGGATGTGGTCCTGTGAGGGGTGAGGGGGGAAGCAAGTGAGTGGAGGCCGGTCCATTCGTGTCCTGAACCCCACGGAGATGTCATGGAGGGGATGGACTGATCCTGAGGAAATGGAGGAGGAGCTCAGAGAGTCGGAGGACCCGGTCAGGGCTGTCTTTTTCCATGGAATTGTAAAATTGGAAGGGAAGCTGAGCGTCATCTTGTCCAACCCCCTGCAATGCAGGAATCTCAGCGAAAGCATCCATGAGTGGGGCCTTTCAGATATTTGCAGCCTGGGTCAATTAGGACTCCAAACACCAATGCGAGCACCTCGAATTGGACCTGGAAACAAGCCAATGGCCAATACGGATTAATGAATACTGTTAAATGTGGGAGCTAAGAAGGAGGAAATGGGTCTGGAGCCCTCTTTCCGCCACAGTGTTCCGTGACTCAGTTTCCACAATCTGTAAAATGGGTAGAAAAGGGCTCTACTGCCAAACGATCACCGGCCGCTGAAGCCTGAGAAAGCTGCTGGAAAGGGCTTCCTCATGACGAAATGAGGCTGTATAGCATTGGAGCTGGGACTACAAATTCCATGATTCCTGATCATTGGCCAGGCTGTTTGCAGGGGCTGCTGGGAGTTGGAACCCAGCGGCATTGGGGAGGGGAGAGATGCCCCAGTTCTCTGCCCCTGAGCTTTTGGAGCAGCACTTTCCTTCCTTCCTGTCCCTGAGATCCAGCTGACTAAAGGGTTAGCACCAGCCCTTGTTAATGATGTTTACTCTTGGCGCTGTTGCTGCTGCCTCCAGGCCTCGGGGAGCCAGGGCCGTCTTTACCCGGGGGTGTAAGGGGTGCGGGGCACCCGGGCACCAAATTCTGGGGGGCACCAGGCACCCGCCGCTGAAACCACCTAAGTTCTTAACCAACTACCTGTTATGAAATCATAAATAATTTTGATCAAGCTAGAAAAACAAAATACATATATACCTAGGTATTACCAAAATGTATACCTACTGTTTCACTAAAGGACTTTCGACTTTGTGTGCTCATTTACCAAAGACACACCTTGCCAGTGGCGGCGCTTGTCAGACTCAATGAGTATAAGTGTATTGTAAATAAATGAGCAAATAAAAAAGTTTGTTTCTTTTTCCTCCCTTCTTCCCTAAACAAGATATAAGGTGTAAGCGTGGTGTCTGACATAAGCATAATAAAAGTTAATTTGAGGGCTAAACTAAATTTGGGGGTGCTGAGCGGATCTTTGCACCCTGGTGGCACATCTGCTAAAGACTCCCCTGGACCCGGGAGAGGCTCCTAGTGGGTTGGGGGAGCCAAAAGCAGGACCCCAAGAAATGTCTGAGCCCGAAGGGAGCAAGAACATAAGAACAGCCTGCAGGATCAGGCCAAGGGGGCATCCAGACCAGCATCCTGTTCTCAAAGGGGTCAGCCAGAAGCCGGTGGGAAGGCCAAAAGCAGGACCCAGGTGCACTCTCCCTCCTGTGGATTCCTGCAGCCAGTATTCAGCGGCATTGTCTGCTCTTTCACAGCGATCCAAGTTGGCAGCCATCACTGCCTCCTGTGGCAGGGAGTTCCATAGTTTAACAGGGTGCTGCGTGGAAAAGGACTTACTTATATCTGCCCTGAATCTTCCAACATGCAGCGTCATTGTGTGTCCAGGAGTCCTAATGTTAAGAGAAAGGGGGGTGGGCTTTCCCATATCCACTTTTCCCCTGCCATGCCTAATTTTATAAACTTCCATCATGTGGCCTCTTACTCGCCTTTTCTCTTAGTTGAAAAAAATCCCGAGATGCTGCATTCATTCCTCCTAGCAGTGTGCGCCATCTCCTAGCAGCGCAGCAATAAAACTACTCACACATTTGCAAAGCTAAGCAGGGTCCGGTATGGTTCACAATTGGATGGGGAACCAGGTGTCGAGATTCCTGTGTTGCAGGGGGTTGGACTAGATGACCCTCTGGGTCCCTTCCAACTCTACAATTCCACAGTTGTATGAGATTTGATTGATGCTCCACCTGGGAATAATGTAGTTCCCTATATCTCTACGCCCTTCGAATGGCAGATACCTTCACAAAAAGGACTGTCCTCTGCTTGCTTCTCTGTTGGAGCTGTTCCCAAACCTTAGATCTGCTTTTGAAAATGAAAAAGTCTCTTCTCCTGCGTTCTATTTCCTCCCTCTCTCTCTCTCACCCCCCATCTGAAGAAGTGTGCATGCACACGAAAGCTCATACCAGGAACAAACTCAGTTGGTCTCTAAGGTGCTACTAGAAAGAATTTTCGATTTTGTTCTCACCCCCCACTTACTTCTCTCCTCCTGCCGCATGTTAACGGGCCCGTTTCAAAGGAGATTTGGTTTCGACAGGGGCAACTGCCCAGTAACTGTGATGACGGCTCCCGGCAAGCTCTCTCGGCCTGCTGTGGCCATGCGAAGCTGAGATCTTCCATTTCTCACATTTCATCCTCCGCCTCGGACGGCTGTTGGCTTTTCAACGCCTGGGTTTTGAGAGAGCTGCTGCTACCGCAACAGCCGCCACTCTCAGGGCGAGAAACGTCAAGGGCATGACTGAGGAAGTCTGAAATAATGCAGCTTTGGGAAGACAGACCACGAGCCTTTTGGTTTTAAAGACAAACTCAAACAGGCCCAAAGGATTAGGGCAGGGGTTTGTTGTTGTTGTTGTTTAGTCGTTTAGTCGTGTCCGACTCTTCGTGACCCCATGGACCAGAGCATGCCAGGCACTCCTGTCTTCCACTGCCTCCCGCAATTTGGTCAAACTCATATTGGTAGCTTCGAGAACACTGTCCAACCATCTTGTCCTCTGTCGTCCCCTTCTTCTTGTGCCCTCTATCTTTCCCAGCATCAGGGTCTTTTCCAGGGAGTCTTCTCTTCTCATGAGGTGGCCAAAGTATTGGAGCCTCAGCTGCAGGATCTGTCCTTCCAGTGAGCACTAAGGGCTGATTTCTTTGAGAATGGATAGGTTTGATCTTCTTGCAGTCCATGGGACTCTCAAGAGCCTCCTCCAGCACCATAATTCAAAAGCATCAATTCTTCGGCAATCAGCCTTCTTGATGGTCCAGCTCTCACTTCCGTACATTACTACTGGGAAAACCATAGCTTTAACTATACGGACCTTTGTCGGCAAGGTGGTGTCTCTGCTTTTTAAGATGCTGTCTAGGTTTGTCATCGCTTTCCTCCCAAGAAGCAGGGCAGGGGTAGGCGACCTTTTCCATCCCAAGGTTTGCATTCCCTTCTGGACAACATGAGTGGGTCACATGTTACTGGCTAGGTGCAGCTATCAAGAGATTATTATTATTATTATTATTATTATTATTATTATTATTATTATTATTACTCCTCCATTTTTTCCTGACAAGCACTCAAGGAGGCGTACAAATAAAAATAAGAACAGATTAAAAACATAGGAAAAAGCCCTTTAAAAGAGCAACAACCATTAAACACACATAGAATTAAAACTATCTATCTAATGTACTAAAACCATACAAACAATTGCAATAAAAACAGCAGGACACCCTCTCTTTCATTAAAAGCAGTCAGTTCCCAAAAGCCTGTTGGAACAATGTTTTCACCTGCTGGCAGAAAGACAGCAAGGAGGGGGCCAGTCTGGCTTCCCCAGGGAGGGAGTTCCAATAGAAGCATACAAATCTTCTTATTAAGTTTTCCACTTTAACAAGCCAATCAAACCACATTAAATATTCCAAATTATACATAAATACAATATTCTGCCAAATTATAAATTTTTTGGGGGGGTGACTTCCCATGCTTCAAGTTTGGAGGGCTCTAATCATCCTCTCAGTTCTACTGCATTTCATATTCATTTCCGGTGGTTCCTCTAGTTCTTTCTGTTGTTATCCTTCATTCTTTCGCGGCCTCTGAGTTGTTCCCACAAGTGAGTTAAAGCAAACGATGTGTTTCTGTGTGGATTTTATGTCTATGATTCCCTTCCCTAAATTCGCAGTATCTCCTCACACGCTGGTGTTTCTGCCAAATCAACCCAAAAGTCTTCTCACTGCTGGCAGCCGCCATCTTCACATAGTCCCGATAACATCAAATCTAAGCGTCTGCTCCATAGTTTCCCCGAACCGGTTGCATCAAACATTAGCCTTTCCAGGGGAGATTTGCCAAATCAAACTAGAAATATAAATATAATGACATATTAAAGTCATATATTTGTATGTGGGTTTCACTACCACTGGCAGGAGCAAATTCCATAGCTTAGCTATGTGTTGCGTGAAGAATTGCTTTCTCTGTCCCGAATTCACACGGAAGGTACAGCAAGTTTGTTTTCTACTGCCTCAGATGGTAGGGCCCAAACCGATGGATTCAAATTAGAAGGAAGAAGATTCCGATTAAACATTAGGAAGAACTTTCTGGCAGTAAGAGCTGTTCAATACTCGAAAGGACTCTTCCGGCAGGTGGTGGGCTCTCCTTCGCTGGAGGATTTCAAACAGACGTTGGGTGAACATCTGTCAGGGATACTTCCGCTCTGGTTCCAGCATTGCAGGGGTTGGACTATATGTTTCTTGGGGGCACCTTCTGAAGCGTAGGTGGGTTCCCACAAGGCAAGACACGGTGATAACAACAAGAACCTTTATTGAACTAACAGAACTGCTTATATACATTTCTGAAGGCCTGGGCCTGTCCCACTCCCAACGTGATTGGCTGTCTAAACTTCCAAGCTGCGAATCGTGATTCAGAGTTTAAGGGCCAATGGCAGAGGCCCAAATCCTGAAATGTTCTGTGATTGGATATCATGTATCGAATCAGAACATAGGGGATCAGAATCCTTAGTCCAGATACAAGATCAGGCAAACACAGACCACTGAATACATAACACCTTCTAACTCTACAATTCTATGATTCTAGGATAATTTAGATTTCCAAAAGTTTCTCCAGGCTGAGAAATGTTTTTGGGGAGGGAGCTGTTTTAGACCAAACTGATGGTACAAAAAGTGCAACAGATATGTGTGTTGTAGGGTTGTTGTTGTTTTTTTAAAAAACGAACCCACTTTTTAAACATGCACACACCACAAGTTCACCATTCCGGGAGACCTAATGCTGTTGTTCCACCATCCACATTTGCAATACTTCTGCAGGTGGAAAGTTTAACACAGGTGCTGAAAACAGGCCGAGCCGGGCATTTAAAACATGACAGTCAATGTGAGCATTTTGATAAAGGAAAGAGGCGAGTGACACTCCGCGAAACTCAGCAGTTCACCAGGGAAGCATTTAGGAAGCTAGCCTCCACTTGAGTGAAAGACTACAGGCCTGGTAGGAAGATTAGCAGAGCTTCTGAGAGTCAGCTACAGCAGAGAGAGAGAGAGAGAGAGAGAGAGAGAGAGAGAGAGAGAGAGAGAGAGATCAGCACCCAACATCAATGTCACCCATAAAGGCCATGCTCCATCTCCATTATCAGGGGACAGTATTTTTAATTTTATTTTTTGTAAATAGTTTTTATTTGATTTTTCAAGTGTGAAATTATAACGGTATCAAATACATACTCAGATTTGGAAATTTCTCTGAATCTCTAGACTTCCCACCATCCCCTCCATGGGTCCTATTGTCAACATTTTCAACTGCATATTCTTTCATCATCCATATTTTAAATGTATCCATATTGCCCAAAGCTCCCATCATCCCTGACCAGTTGGTCATCCTGGGGTTGAAGGGGAACTGGTGTCCAACCACAGCTGGAGAACACTCGGATGGCTTCGTCCTTGTCATGCATTATTTTCTGCAAGGAACACAACAGCATCTGCATGGCAGAACGCTTCCCTGCGGGTCAAATATTATGCAAAACAGACATTTGGGTTTGGCAGATGTTACTGTTCTATTGCCTTGTTTTCCCACTGTGCCATTCACCCTACTTTCAGGTCAATTAGAAGAACGGGGCGGGGAAAATTCTATAGCAAGAATGGGAAAATTGTGGCCCTCCAGATGTTGGTGCACTCCATATTGCATGCTGACTGGAGAATGTACAAAATTCAGCTGAGATGCGCATACCCTAAAGCCTGTTGTAGATTATTCATAATGGCTGCAGAATCTACAAAATTCAGTTGAGATATATACATTCCCCAAAGGAGGATTATGTATATTGACCAGGAAATGCACACAATCCCTTTTCACAGACAGATTATATGCACATTCTCTATGTGGCCAAAAGGATCTGCACAATCGCTGGATGTTGTGCACGTTAACAGACCCAAAGACTGCCATTCACTCCTTTTTCAACAACAACAACAAAAATCACACAATTGATAGTGACGGGGGGGATTGTATTCATTTCTCATTTAAAGGCAAACTTGCCCAAGTAACACTTTTTGAAACAATACATGAACTGAAACCAAGCCACCTTCTGGAATTTGCGCTTCTCTGAATTTTGCGGTGCACTTCTCCAGCCCGGTAATATGTCAAAAATTGCATACACTGGGATAAAGTGTGCATATAAATGCATATAATACTGAGAATAACATACATAAATGCATTTTGGGGAAATCTGCCTTGCAGAAATGTGTATATTTAAGGCAAAATGGCATGCAGAATGTACACTTAGATGCTGATAGATTTTGATGAGGGCTTTTTTTAAAAAAAATGCAAAAACTAATGTGGCAATATGGAGAATCGAACTTAGGAATTGCAAAATGAGAAACCAGAATAAACTGCAGTTGACCGATCCCTCTATCCATAGGCAATTGTGTGGATAGGGTCATACCTCACAGGGTCATGTCAATAGCCACCACCGCCACATCATGCCTAAAAATGTGCAGCCACAGTAAAGTGTGTGCAAGGTGCATCGAACTCATGCAGAGTTCCTATCATTTTTTTAAAAAAAGAATCCATTTCTGCAGACATTCAGTGCTGAAGAGTGCAATAGAGCTACCTCTTTGGAAAGATGAACACTCTATAAACCTTCAGAGGATCCAATTCCAGGTCCTTTACGCACATAAAATACCATACCCCCTTCTCCCCCCACAACCCACCCCCAAACATACGCAAAGAATAGATTTGGCTATGATTGCACCCAGGAATGAACTGTTTGATTTTCACCCGTTTCCCTGCTGCCTGCCAAGTATTTCCTCTCCCTTCCAGAGACTTTTCTTTAAATCGTAAACATCTGTTAGATGACTTGATTCCCAGCGTGTTCATATCAATGAGTATCAGGCCTCTAACGAACAACAGCGAACCCTCCTCGACTCCACTCCACTCTCTCCGATGTGAGCCGCTTCCAGGGAAACTTGCTGCACACAAATTGTCCTATAAACACTTTGGAGGCTTTCAATAAAGGCTTGTGAAGCCCTCGCCGATGCACTTGGAAGGCTGCTCTTCAAGGAGTAAATTAGGAGCAGGCATCCCCTGTTCCTTGCCAAATCCACCACCTTCTCTCTCTCCTCCCCCCTTTTCTCTCCTACTTTCCTCCGCTGGTCTTGCTCGGGATATCATGAGCTGCCGCGTCGAGATGCGGCGCTTGCTCCTTACATTGTCCAACTCTCCCTACGCAATCAAGCCAGCTCTCTGCCAATTCCAGCTGCGAATCGTGGCCAACCCAAGAGACCTTGAGAGTTGAAATCAGAGCCCCGCTTCTCCAGCTGTCGGATCCCAACTTGTGTGGTGCAGAAGGGCATTGGAACAAGCAATGGGTGCCTTCCTTCTCGGCTCTTTCTGTGAAACGCTGCCACAGAGTTGGAGGGTCCATTTCATAGCACTAATATCAGAGATAAGCTCTAAGACCACAGCGCTAAGATAAGGGACAAGGCTCTGCCTGACATCTTTTAAAGGGCAAGCAGGGACTTATCTCTGATCTTAGCACTGTGGGACTACAGCACTGAGAGATAAGCCTCTGCTGGGTGCCTTTTAAAGAGCAAACAGAGGCTTATCTCTGATCTTAGCGCTGTGGGACAACAGCGCTAAGATTGGAGACAGGCCCGTCCCTCCTTCCAGCTTGAAATCTGAATCACCTGACATTGTGACACGAGCCGATTGACAGGTAGGTGGTTCCACTCACCTGTCAAAATATGGTCCACAGTGGATTGGCGCACAGGCTGAGAAAGTTCCCCTGCAACTCCAAGCTGGTGCTAAAAGTATCACTCTTCTTTCCTTTGGACCACATCGGCAAGGCCAAGAAGGGGGTCTTGTCATCTGGGCAGCCCAGGACCTCCAGACACACTGCCCAGGCTTGCACTCCAGGGTGCTGCTAACACAGCGGTTCGACTTCACCCATGGAAGCACACTCCATTGTCTCTCAAGACAGACGGATGCCAGCAACGAAGTCATGCTCAGAGTAGAATTGAGATGAATATACCTGAGAAAGTTATGTCCATTCCTCCCAATGCGTCTACTCTGAGTAGGACTTAACCAAATACAGTCGTACCTTGGTTCTCGAACACCTTGGTACGCGTACGTTTTGGCTCCCGAACGCCCCAAACCTGGAAGTAAGTGTTTCCATTTGCGAACATTTTTCGGAAGCCGAACATCCGATGCGGCTTCCACTTGACTGCAGGAAGCTCCTGCAGCCAATCGGAAGCCACGCCTTGATTTGGAACCATTTCGGGAGATGACAGTGCTGTCAAGTATCCAGTTTTCCCCGGGAATCTCCCTTATTTCAAGCAGTTTCCTGCTGCTATCCCTTTTTTTTTTTTATCCCTTTAATTTCCCGTTTTTTCAAAGGAAGCAGCTCCTCTCCCTCCCTCTGCTGGCCAGGGACTGGGAAGACCTCACCTCCTTGCAGCCTCAAAGCAAGCGGGAGCCATTTCCCGCACTTACAGGCGTCGTAGCCCACGGGCAGTGTTTCCAAAATACAGTAAGCCTACTGCGCACGTTCACACCAGTGCCGCCCACTTTTGCTTCTGGCTCCGCTCACCGCTGCCATGTGACTGTCCCCGGGATAGGTGAAGCTGCTGATACCTTATTTTCAAATCCGAAACTTGACAGCTATGGGAGAACCAGGGTACCACTGTACAGCCCATAGGAGATAAAGAGAAACTGACACAGGTTGTGTATATATATATATATATATATATATATATATATATATATATATATATATAACAAATTAGATGGTTTGCTAGCTGATTTTGCTCCTGACCCGGCAGGAGGCCTTTGAGGGGGAAAGCTTGCCAGGAAGGTAATGAGGATATTGCAAATGCAAAATGGCATTCTTCGTGGAGATGCTGGCCAGCCCTAACTCCAAGTGGGTGATGCTGTCTGAAGGCGATCCAGTCGCTGGCTGGCTCAACGTCCTTGGTGTGTTTTTGGCTCCCGCTGTGAGCAGATCCTGGCAGGCAGGCAGGCAGGATGTGTGGGCAAAGGAGACCGAAGCCAAACAGAAGATCTCTTTGACGGAGCTATCAGATCCAAAATGAAAAGAGCGTTTGCTGCCAAGGGAGGGAGAAGCACCATACATTTCAAGCTCAGCTTAAAGCACAGGACTGCCCCTGCCCCTGGGAACCGTAGTTTGTGAGTGGTGCTGGGAATTGTGGGTCGCCGATGGGTAAACTGCCAGGATTCTTTGGGGGAAAGATCTGTGTCCATTAAATGTATGCTGTGTGTATGAAGCCAGAGAGGAAAAGGAAAGATCTAAAGAGATGCATTTCTGCATTTCTGCACCCTTGGGTGCTGCCAGACGGTCCTCGCTGGGAAGGGTGAAACACTGACCTTGCCAAGGGAGACTGCCTGCTAGCTCCCCTGCTCACAAAGCTTGCCCTTTGGCAGGGAGGGGCAGAATCAAAGCCACGCACAACAAGGCGCATAACTTGGTTCAGATTGTGATGGCGGGAAACAAAATGCTGCAGCCGGCCTGCTTTCTATGCAGGGAAAGTGGCAGCCACCCTGCGGTTTTGACACCACCCACAATCAGTTATTTTATAGGGCTGCAATCGGGTCGCCCGTTTTCCTCTCTTTCTCTTCTGGCAAGAGACCGGTGCCGTTAACAACCGCCCCGTGTGCTGAAACGTCGCCGGCAAAGCTTTGCCCGTCCCTTCATCCGCACGCCAGGAAAAGCTTCTAGGTTTCTGTGTTGCTAAAGGCACAAGAGCCCATTCAGAAAACTGTTGGCAACCCCCAAGGCTGAAAAACCACACAGGCTGGAAGGTAAATGGAGAGAAGGTGCTCAGAGAAGGTTTTAGCAGTCCAGTTAGTCTCAGATTTTATGAGCCTCCCTCAGGGACAACTGATTTTAACCAATCCAAATGAGTTACTTAGTGCATGTGTTTGCTTTGCAATGAATGGAGCCCATGGAATCATAGAACTGCAGAGTTGGAAGGGACCCCAAGGGTCATCTAGTTCAACCCTCTGCAACGCAGGAATCTCAGCTAAAGCATTCGTGACAGGTGGGTATCCAACCTCTGCTTTAAAATGTGCAAGGAAGGAGAGTCCACCACCTCTCGTGGGAGCCTGTTCCACTGCCAAACAGCTCCTACTGTCATAATAATAATAATAATAATAATAATAATAATAATAATAATATATTTATACCCCACCCATCTGGCTGGTTCCCCAGCAACTCTGGGTGGCTTCCAACAAAATATTAAAAATACAATCAAACATGAAAAACTTCCCTAAACAGGGCTGCCTCCAAGTGTCTTCTAAAAGTTGGGTAGTTGTTTATTTCCTTGACATCTGATGGGAGGCGTTCCACAGGGTGGGCGCCACCACCAAGAAGGCCCTCTGCCTGGTTCCCTGTAACCTCACTTCTCGCAGTGAGGGAACCGCCAGAAGGCCCTTGGAGCTGGACCTCAGTGTCTGGGCTGAATGATGGGGGTGAAGACGCTCCTTCAGGTATACTGGATGAGGCGACTTAGGGCTTTAAAGGTGAGCACCAACACTTTGAATTGTGCTCGGAAACGTACTGGGAGTCAATGAAGGTGTTATATGGTCTCGGCAGCCACTCCCAGTCACCAGTCTAGCTGCTGCATCCTGGATTAGTTGTAGTTTCCGGGTCACCTTCAAAGGTAGCCCCAGGTGGAGCGCAATGCTTCTGAATACCAGTTGCTGGAAACCATAGGAGAAGAGAGTTGTTCTTTGTGCTCAAGCCCTGCTTGCAGGCTTCCGATAATGAGCGTCTGGTTGGCCGCTGTGAGAACAGGATGCTGGACTAGATGGGCCACTGGCCTGATCCAGCAGGTTTTTCTAATCTTCTTATGCTCCAGAGAAATCTGACTCGGTTTATTGTAGTCCTACGAAGTTTTGTTTCCTTGAGAAACTGAGCACAGATTTGGACTCCTTGCACAAGTGGAAGAAATAGGTTCTGAACCCGCCTTACGTTGTCAAATCCCTTTTTGCATTATTAACATCACAAGCGCACACAGAATTGCTTTCAGTGGGGGGGGGGAGTCTGCAAAGTAAATCTTTTTTGTTATTAAATAGAGAAAAGGGGATCTGGAGCTTTGAGTGCCAAAGATTTATTCCCGTCCTTTCTCTTTTTCCCATCCATTTCTGCAACGTTCCCGGATTGCCCTGCAATGGAGAAAGGTCTTTCCTGCTCTTATTTCTTCTTGACAAATGCTAAATTGCTCCAAGGGCAGCAGAGATGGAGTGGAATGATAAAAAGCTCTCTCCTTGTTTAAGTTACAGGTGGAGCTGGGCGATAAATTAGGATTATTAATTGTAACAAAGCCTTAAATGCATGCTGACACATATATTAAAGACATCCTCTCGCATCTGGAAGCACAGGAACTGCTGCGTCTCAGGATCTCGGTGATCCGTCTAGAGCTCTACGTTGTCTCTGGCTGTAGCCAATATGATTATTCAGAGAAGGATGAAAGAGGATTGCTAAAGAAGGCAATTATGTCATCCTTCCTGATAGAGGGCATCATTTGATGGCATGCCCAGGAAGAAGAGAACAGCATTGCAGTCACCTTGAGGGAATCAGTCTGGCATCCACGTTCTCCCAGGTTGAGTTGGGTGGATGAGCATGGTGCTGAAATCGAGCATCGCCTGAGCTCTGCGAGTGCGGCTTTCTCCTGATTGAAGTGCAGAGTGTTTGAGGACCGGGACATGCGCAGGGAAACCAAAACGCTTATTTGCAAAGCCATTGTACTACCAACCTTACTGTATGCTTGTGAAACATGGAGCACTTATAAACGCCATCTCCAACTCCTCGAAAGATTCCATCAACGGTGTCTCCAAAAAAATTTACACATCACTTTGGGAAGAGAAGCAAACTAATATCAGCGTACTGGAAGAAGCAAAGATCACCAGTGTTGAAGCAATGATTCTTCAACATCAACTTCGCTGGACTGGCCATTGTTGTGCAGATGCCTGATTATCGTCTCCCAAAGCAACTACTCTATTCCAAACTTAAGAATGGAAAGCGTAATGCTGGTGGTCAACAAAAGAGGTTTAAAGACTGTCTCATGGCAATTTTTTAAAAATGTAGTATAAACACCAACAATTGGGAAACACTGGCCTGCGAGTGCTCCAATTGGAGAACAGCCTTTCCCAAAGGTGTCATGGGCTTTGAAGACACTCGAACTCAGGACAAAAGGGAGAAATGTGCTAAGAGGAAGGCATGCTTGGCAAACCCTCACCATGATCAACTCCCGCCTGGAAACCTGTGTCCCCAATGTGGAAGGACGTGTGGATCCAGAATTGGCCTCCACAGTCACTTATGGACTCATTGTTAAAACCGTGTTTATGGAAGACAATCTTACTCGGCTACGAGGGATCGCCAAAGAAGAAGACCAAATGCTTGCTTTCTATATGACAGTGTCAGGGACTGACAGGGTGACGAAGAGTGGCGGGAGTCTCCAACTGGGGAAGCCACAGAGGAAGGAGGCTGATACCCAGGGGAGTGGTTGGTGGGACACTAGACAGATCAGAGCGGTGTGGAAGCTGGGAGCTGGAAGACACAGGAGACTTGAGTGAACAAGAAGAGGGAGCCCTCCGAGGACAGGACTGGGTGCAGAGGGACACAGTTTGAGCTCAGGATCTGAAGGAGAGGACAGGGATGGGGCCAGATGCCGAAACAGCTTCACAGCAGCTGCCCGGTCCCTCTGCATTGAGCTCCCCTCCGTCTTTGACTCCAAGGTCACACACAGCTTTACACATAGCTGAACAGAAAGCTAGAAAAGCCCAAGGCGGGGGGGGGGCGCTTCCTCTCTGCCGGAGTTTGCATCTGCTTGGAAGACACCCGGAAAAGGAGGGCTAGGAGGAAGAGAAGGTGCCCAGAGCCAGTTTTGGCAACATCTTAAGTGCCTGAGTGATCTCTGCCGTATACTAATTCCCTAAATAAAACAGCTAACTTTATTTCAAGTCTCCGAGTCTCCCTTCTGACCTGTCGATGAACCTGTTCACCTGACAGCCCCCTGACAAGGCTGGGGGACATTTGACCTTCCACATGTTGCTAGACTACAACTCCCATCATGCCTAGCCATTGTCAATGCCGGCTGGGATTGATGGGAACTGGAGTCCAACAACATCTAATAGTATTAGTACAGGGGTCAGCAACCTTTTTCAGCCGTGGGCCGGTCCACCATCCCTCAGACCATGTGGTGGGCCGGACTGTATTTTTTTTTGGGGGGGGGGAGAATGAATGAATTCCTATAACCCAGAGATGCATTTTAAATAAAAGCACACAATTAAAACAAGAACAAATAGATTAAAAAAGAGTTTCTACCCGATGGATTTATCCGTATATCCGGAATCACAACTGCTAGCTGTGAGCACCAATAAACAGATGAAGTTCAGCTCCAGAGGTTTTGAAGTAATCCTTCTTTTATTTATAAGCTAAACATATATACATATACAGACTATACTATACAGACTGTGTGAGTTTCAGTCACCTAGCAGAGATGATAACACATTTTACCTCAGAATACTCTCCATCAGAACTGACAGTTAGGAATCATAGAATAGAATCATAGAATCATAGAGTTGGAAGAGACCACAAGGGCCATCCAGTCCAACCCCCTGCCAAGCAGGAAACACCATCAAAGCATTCCTGACAGATGGCTGTCAAGCCTCCGCTTAAAGACCTCCAAAGAAGGAGACTCCACCACACTCCTGGGCAGCAAATTCCACTGTCAAACAGCTCTTACTGTCAGGGGAGCCCACCTAATGTTTAGGTGGAATCTTCTTTCTTGTAGTTTGAATCCATTGCCCCGTGTCCGCTTCTCTGGAGCAGCAGAAAACAACCTTTCACCCTCCTCTATATGACATCCTTTGATATATTTGAACATCGCTATCAGCCGTTCCTCATAAGGCATCGTTTCCAGGCCTTTGACCATTTTGGTTGCCCTCTTCTGGACACGTTCCAGCTTGTCAGTATCCTTCTTGAACTGTGGTGCCCAGAACTGGACACAGTATTCCAGGTGAGGTCTGACCAGAGCGGAATACAGTGGTACTATTACTTCCCTTGATCTAGATGCTATACTCCTATTGATGCAGCCCAGAATTGCATTGGCTTTTTTAGCTGCTGCATCACACTGTTGACTCATGTCAAGTTTATGGTCTACCAAGACTCCTAGATCCTTTTCACATGTACTGCTCTCAAGCCAGGTGTCACCCATCCTGTATTTGTGCCTTTCATTTTTTTTGCCCAAGTGTAGTACTTTACATTTCTCCCTGTTAAAATTCATCTTGTTTGCTTTGGCCCAGTTCTCTAATCTGTTAAGGTCATTTTGAATTGTTAGGAACAGTTAGGAATAACAGTTATCAAGTAAGCTCATCTCCCCGTCTCTCCACTGAGTCAGGAGATTGACAGAAAGGGAGGGATGAAAATGCTAACACTACCCCAGAGCTACAAACATCTTAAATGCTGTAATCAGATAATATGACCTTGGAGAGTTGTGATGTGTGTGTGTGTGTGTGTGTGTGTGTGCATGTGTGGCTGAAAATGTTTTTTGTTTTGTTTTTTTGTCTTGTTTTTATGGGTTGGCATTCAATTTTGTTGCACTTGTACAATGTTGTACTTGTACTTTTACAATTGTTGCGTTGGGCAAAAGGCCCTTCTTCTGAGCTACGCCAATAAAACTCAAGAGACTAGAGGAGCTAGGAGTCCATTTTGTTTCCTTTATTGCGAAGCAATAAGGGTTACAGTGGAAATCGTTTCGCAAAGACTGCAACCCCGCCCAAAGGTCTGGGCAGGGGTATTTATAACATTTCAAACAAAGAATGTCAAATTAACCAATCACATTTCATTACCTCATTTCAGTTTAGTACTCATGTACATTACCTAATCTAATACGCATGCGCAATGAGCATTGCTAACTAAACCTTGATTCTCAGAGATTGTTACATTCTGTTAGTGTGTCAATGCATGGGAACCAGTGTTACGTGTCATGTATCAACTTATGTTCTAGCTTATGAATGGCATCTTTGTGTGATTGACATATTCGCTGTACTACTTTCCCTGTAGGGAAGGTCTCATGCCAAATCACCTGTTTCTTAAAGCAGCAGGTTACCATAATTCTCTATAGAAGCATATTAAATGATTTATTGGGGTTCACATTATCATATTCATTGTGGCCCCTTTGGGCCACTGTTGTTGTTGTTGTTGTTCAGTCGTTCAGATGTGTCCGACTCTTCGTGACCCCATGGACCAGAGCACGCCAGGCACGCCTATCCTTCACTGCCTCTCGCAGTTTGGCCAAACTCATGTTAGTAGCTTTGAGAACACTGTCCAACCATCTCATCCTCTGTCGTCCCCTTCTCCTTGTGCCCTCCATCTTTCCCAACATCAGGGTCTTTTCTAGGGAGTCTTCCCTTCTCATGAGGTGGCCAAAGTACTGGAGCCTCAACTTCAGGATCTGTCTTTCCAGTGAGCACTCAGGGCTGATTTCTGTAAGAATGGATAGGTTTGATCTTCTTGCAGTCCATGGGACCCTCAAGAGTCTCCTCCAGCACCATAATTCAAAAGCATCAATTCTTCGGTGATCAGCCTTCTTGATGGTCCAGCTCTCACTTCCGTACATTACTACTGGGAAAACCAGAGCTTTAACTATACGGACCTTTATATAGTCCGTATAGTTAAAGCTATGGTTTAACTATACGGATAGTTAAAGCTTTGGGCCACTGCTACACAATGACAATAAAGAAATCTTATCTTATCTTACCTTATCTTATTCTACTCATATAAAAACATGCTGATTCCTGGACCATCCACAGGCCAGATTGAGAAGGTGATTGGGCGGCATCCGGCCCGCGGGCCTTAGGTTGCCTACCCCTGTATTAGTATATAAAGACTTCATCAGCTCACTAGTGAGATTACCTTATCCCGTACATGCTTTGGAACTGGCACTATCCAAGTGCCATATAATATTCATTTCAAGATACTAAGAAATCAATCATTACCCACACTTCCTGTTGACATCTGGCAGACACCTTTACTGTATTCTTATTGATGACCGCTAAAAGCATTTTTGTTTAGGCAAGCCTGTAGAATGTTGACATGTGTTTTAATCTGGTTTTTTAGCTTGCAGTTGATTTTAATTCTCCGGGACACCCATCTCAGGTGTCAAAGGCTCAGGTAAAGAAGCATTCGCTTAAAGATGTATAGAGAAGAAGCCAGACACACCTCTGTGGGGAGGGAATCCCACAACTTAGGGGCCACCCCTCAGAAAGAAAGGAAGGAAGGAAGGAAGGAAGGAAGGAAGGAAGGAAGGAAGGAACTTTAGAGGGAAGTGGAGCTAGTGGTAAAGTAAAGGTAAAGGGACCCCTGACCATTAGGTCCAGTCGTGACCAACTCTGGGGTTGCGGCGCTCATCTCACTTTACTGGCCGAGGGAGCCGGTGTACAGCTTCCGGGTCACGTGGTCAGCATGACTAAGCCGCTTCTGGCGAACCAGAGCAGCGCACGGAAACGCTGTTTACCTTCCCGCCGGAGCGGTACCTACTTATCTACTTGCACTTTTGACGTGCTTTCGAACTGCTAGGTGGGCAGGAGCAGGGACCGAGCAAGGGGAGCTCACCCCATTGCGGGGGTTCGAACTGCTGACCTTCTGATCAGGAAGCCCTAGGCTCTGTGGTTTAACCCAGAGCGCCACCCGCATCCCTTTGGAACTAGTGGTACCTTGGTTCTAAAATTTAATCTGTTTCGGAATTCCGTTCCAAAACCAGTGTTCCAAAACCAAGGTGCGCTTTTCCATAGAAAGTAATGCAAAACGGATTAACCCATTCCAGACTTTTAAAAACAACCCCTAAAACAGCAAATTAACATGAATTTTGCTATCTAACGACACCATTGATCCATAAAATGAAAGCAATAAGCAATTTACTGTACTATAAAATAAATAAAACAGTATTGTAGATGATAAAAATTAAAATAATTTTTTTTGTCTTACCCGCACTGATGATAGTCATTGTTTGGCTTGGGAGCTTTTATCCATTTCCACATTCACACAATCAATCAATCAATCAATCAATCAATCAGTAGCTGAACTGGGATCTACACAGTCACAAAAACAAATTAACGGAAAAAGCCTCAAAGCAAAAAACTCAAAATAAATAGCGAAAACAAAAGCACCAAGTATAAGCTCCAAATATCACCTCCAGAACATTGCAATCGGAAACGGAAGGCTTGAATTACAATGGGGGGGGGACGCAAATCAGCAGCGCAACAGGAAACACAGGGGGACTCAAAACGGAGCACCTTCAGCTACTGAAAAAAAGTTCGAAAACTGGAACACCTACTTCCGGTTTTGCAGCATTCGGGTTCCAAGTTGTTCGTGAACTAAGCTGTTTGAAAACCGAAGTACCACTGTACTAAGAAGGTCCCTTCTATTAATTTTAACACCCTGGATGGTCTGTGGGGGAAGAAGGTGATCTTTCAGGTATTTGGAGCCCAGGTCATTTATGGCTTTAAAAACTAGCATAAGCACCTTAAAATGAGTCAGGAAATGAACTGGCAATGAATGCAGCTGTTTCAGAACAGGGCTATGTGAGTTTTGAAGGCAACCCAGCCAGCCATCTGGCTGTTGCATTTTGGAGCAGTTGATGTTTCCAGGTCATCTTCTAGAGCATCTCCATGCAGAGTGGTTTGCAGTAATCCAACCTAGAAGCTAGATCAGGCACCCCCAAACTCGGCCCTCCAGATGTTTTGGGACTACAATTCCCATCATCCCTGACCACTGGTCCTGTTAGCTGGAGATGATGGGATTCGTAGTCCCAAAACATCTGGAGGGCCGAGTTTTGGGGGTGCCTGAGCTAGATGAACCGACGGTCGGAGTTGCTACAAGGCAGCTGCCTGTTTTCTTAGCAGCAAGCCGAGTCCCTGAAGGTTGGAGATGACCAAATTGTAGAATCTTGATGGTTTTAAATAGAAAGCAGGAAGACACAGGGAATTATCGACCGGCTTGCTTGACTTCATTACCCAGGAAATGCGGCGCCGCAGCTGTGTAACTTCGTGCCCCAGGAGAGTCGAGTGGTCCAAGCTCTGGGTTCCTTCCAAGACATTGTGAAGATTTTCCTCTTTCGGAATGGTGTGATGTCATCTTCAAAATGTGCTGTTTTATGATAGTTCGCCGTGTTGCATTTTAGCGTTGGCCAGCTCTATCTGGCGACAACCCACCTGGGGGTCCATGTTTTTGGTGGGTAGGGAATGTCATAAATAAGAACCAGGCAACAGCAAAAAAATGGAGCAAATCGCTTATAGAACAGTTGCAGCTGAGATGGATTTTGTTAAGTCATGGGTGGACACAGCAGACGACACAGTGATTTCCAAACAGCTCTTGTTTATTCTCAGGCTGGAACAGAACTGAGCTGAAGGGCTCAGCAACCTGCTTATATAGAACTCAGCTACAAAGCAACAGTAACAACTTTCTGCAGTTACCCAATCCCTGAACGTCAGTTTACAATCCTTCATTTGCATATGCGGACCTGAGTGAAAACTGCAGCAGTGAAAACACACCCCTAGTGGCCTAGGGTGAGAACTTCAATATATAACAGATTTGATCAACACAGGCACTGAAATCAGTTCCTAGGGTGTGAAGCTCAGGTGAAGCTTTGCCAAAAGGACCTAGGTCAGGGGTAGGCAACCTAAGGCCCACAGACATTCCGGGAATCAGCGTGTTTTTACATGAGTAGGATGTGTCCTTTTATTTAAAATGCATCTCTGGGTTATTTGTGGGGCCTGCCTGGTGTTTTTACATGAGTAGAATGTGTGCTTTTATTTAAAATGCATCTCTGCGTTATTTGTGGGACATAGGAATTCGTTCATTTTCCCCAAAAAATATTGTCTGGCCCACCACATGTTCTGAGGGACGGTGGACCGGCCCACAGCTGGAAAAGATTGCTGACCCCTGAACTAGGTGGTTGTTTTATCATCAGTCATACCACTGGCCCATCCAGTTCAACCTTTCCCCAACCTGACCGCCATGCTGGCTGAGGCTCATGGGAGTTGTAGTCTGAAAATCTGGATGGCACCAGGTTGAGGAACTCCAGAGGTTTAATCGGAGTTTTTTCCCCCTGCTCAATTGGAGATGCTACAGATAGAACCTGTTACCTTCTGCATTCAAAGGAAGTGTTCAGCCCCAGAGCTATGGCCAATAGTGTGCTTACTTCAAACTCTTCCACTGAATTAGTGTGGCTTATGTTACATTCGCAACATACATTTAAAGCATTATGATATTATTGTTATTCATTTCATTTCTATTGTTGTTGTTCAGTCGTTCAGTCGTGTCCGACTCTTCGTGACCCCATGGACCAGAGGATGCCAGGCACCCCTATCCTCCACTGCCTCCTGCAGTTCGGCCAAACTCATGCCAGTCACTTCGAGAACATTGTCCAACCATCTCATCCTCTGTCGTCCCCTTCTCCTTGTGCCCTCCATCTTTCCCAACATCAGGGTCTTTTCCAGGGAGTCTTCTCTTCTCATGAGGTGGCCAAAGTACTGGAGCCTCAACTTCAGGATCTGCCCTTCCAGTGAGCACTCAGGGCTGATTTCTTTAAGGATGGATAAGTTTGATCTTTTTGCAGTCCATGGGACTCTCAAGAGAGTCATTTCTATACCTCTTTATATAGTTAAGGAAAAATATCTCAAATATGGTTTACAACCTATAGACAGTCATGACTTCCGCCGAAGCATTCTGGGATCTGTTGTTTGTTAAGGGTGGTAAGAGTTCTTAGGAGATACCTAATTTCGACAGAGGATGAGATGGTTGGACAGTGTTCTCGAAGAAACTAGCATGAGTTTGGCCAAACTGCGGGAGGCAGTGAAGGATAGGCGTGCCTGGCGTGCTCTGGTCCATGGGGTCACGAAGAGTCGGACACGACTGAACGACTGAACAACAACAAATTTCGCCCTGAGCTATAATTAATTGGTTCAACAATCAATTCCCCTTCACAGGGAACTCTGGGAATTGTAGCATGGGGAGGGGATAACTGTAGTTGGGACATAGAAGCCTAATTTCTACCATGTTACCTGTTACTTGCCTTTTCTTTAAACAACTATGGAATAACTGCATATACAGAATGAAATACACTCAAAAAATGCTGGCAAATTTTAATAACTTTAAAAAATGCAAACCTATGCAGGAATGCGGTGAACAGCTTATGATTGGAAACAGAGAAACCAAACTTCACAGATCTTTTAAAGTGGATTTGTTGCACCAGAGCATCAAAGCTCTTTAATCGATTTTAATTACGCAAACCTAAATTTAGCAAAGAATTGTAGAGTTGGAAGGAACCCTGCAGATCATCTAGTTCAGAAACCGTATCAGACCCTGCTTAGCTTTGCAAATGTGCTAGTAGTTTTCTGTCTATTCCTACTCTAGGCAAGGGATCCATTACACTGACAGGGAGGGGAACCCCAACCATCCCAGCATGTATGATCTCCATAAATCCAGAGTCGGTAGCCATGGGATCGTTTCTGTGTTGGATAGACCCAGTCTTCCGCTTAGAGATTCCATTTACCTGACTTGTGAAATGTCACATTCCGCCTTGTTTTTCCCAGGTCAGTTTTTCTTTTTCTTTTTAAAGCCTTCCTCTTGGAAGAACATAAAACATTTGCTTATCCTGGAAAGGAAATAAACAGTTTGGAGGAATAATTCTTCCAAGATAAAGGCGACTTTGCAAATCCCTGAAGGAGCATCTGTTCATTTCTTAACATGACACACAACTTTCTCAAGTCAAACTGCTTTTCTCTTGGACCAATGCTGGATTTTGAGTGGTTTTGTTGTTGTTTTTTCTAGGGAGAGACGGTTTCTCTTTTCCAGACATTTTCTTTTTGGGGGCCTCCCAGTCCTCTGAGCCAAGCTGTCCCAACCTGTCATTTCCTCTTTATCATCTCTTACGCAGCCTCTTCTGCTGGGGTCAGCTGTTGGATTCCAACCCGAGAGGTTGTAAGATCAAGTCCAGTCATCAGAAATTTACCTAAGGGATCATGGGATTCGGCCAGTAAATCATAGCCCATTGAAACACCAGGACGTCTGATGGGTTCTTCAATTTCAGTATTTTTCCATCCTCTTCCCTAACGGATTCGGGATTGATCGAGAGCCCAATCAAATCAACAGGAGACTTTCTCCATGTCAAAAAGCCGAGGCGGCATTGATGCTTGTGGAATTCTCCATCCCACCCCCGCCCTCTCCCCCCAAAAACACTTGGACTCTCCATCACTCCCAGTGCTTAGCACGCTGTAAAATTGACTTACGGCTTCTGATTTATGTCTTGAGCGACATAGTCAAAAAGGAAAAGCTGGATTTAAATCTTATTAAAGCAGCGGTGGGGAGATGTGGTGTTAATAATTCCTTTAGGGTCAAGCCATGAATCTCTCCTCTCTCTGGATGGTGAAGCAGGAAAAAAAAGGATGCAGGTATAAGTAAATAAATACAGCTTTGTGGCAAATGTGTTTTTTGTTTTTTGTAATGAAACAGGCCCTGGATAAGATTGATGCTGTAAGGCACAAATCCTCAGTTTCAGAAGGTGGGATGCAGAAGAGGTCCCAAGGTAAAGCACAGGATTTCCAGAAACACTCAGAAGAAGAGTCCTGAAGGCTGAGCATGCAGATGGGCTTGTTGGAGATTCATTCTCCATGTGCAGTCATGGGTTTGTTGTCTATCACATGACTGGGTGTGTGTTTTGATTCCACAGGAATGGGAAGTGATGAACACAGGATGTTTGTCTTACTGTGTTCACTGAAGTGGGACTATTGTCCTTTCTCTTTGCTGTCTGATGCTAGAGAGAGAGATTATGGCGTACAGCTGATGAAAACCCCAAAGCTGAAATTGTTAATTTGAGGTTCTCATCAGCTGTACGCCATAATCATCACAATTATAACAAATAAAGGCTTGACATATCTCGCTTTGCACGTCACGAGTCTATCTCATATATTAGTTTCACCTTTTAAGTTGAATTACTGAAAGAAATGAACCTTTCCATGATATTCTAATTTTTCGAGTTTCACCTGTACTTTCTATGGAAAAACGCACCTTCATTTTGGAACGCTTTGCTTTTGGAACAGACTTCTGGAACGGATTAAGTTTGAGAACCAAGGTACCACTGTATGTGGAATTTGTATGATCTTTTCATGTAACTTTACTCTTTCTTTCTTTCTTTCTTTCTTTCTTTCTTTCTTTCTTTCTTTCTTTATATATATTTATATGTGTGTGTGAGAACATTGCATTTTTGTGATATGCACTCTTTTTATAAAGGTATAAGCAAAGTTTCAGGGGAGGCAAACAGGTTCCCGCACCGCAGGCAAGCAGATGCCCCCCGCAAGGAACTCTCCTAAGACTGCAAGCCCAAGTTTTCGCCCGCTGAAATCCTTCCACTCTATCTCCCCACTGCAAACTACGGTTTCTCCTGCAAGACAGTGCCCTACAGAATTCTGGTCCAGGAGATCCCACCCAGGTGAGCTGCCCCTTCCACAAGCATCCCATTAAAGACAAATTCACTGCTTGAATCTGGGATGGTTCCCTATCCCCTCATTGCTTCGGGCAAAACCACCCCAGCGATGGGCCGGTTCGTAGTAATCAAGACAAGACAAGATCATAACACCGAGAGCAGGAATTACATTATTTCCAGTAAACAATGTTCCATTCAAACAGGAAGAGGTGGAGGAGGGGGGAGGGGGAGCAACGAATCTGATGACAAAAATATTTATCTTACGAGAAAGATTAAAGGAATGTTGTCCCACTGAGCTTTGGAAATTGGAAAACATTAAGACGTTCCCAAAAATAGAGAGCTGCTGCCTTGCCCTTTGTGTGCCTTCGGCATAATCTACATGTGTGTGCATGCAGAGGGAGGGAGAGAGAGATAACTTGGAGGCCCCATTCCAGAGTTTTCTCACACTTGAGCCCCATTGAAGTCAATTGCCTTTCATTATGATTGGCTTGTTTCATTGGTTTCAATGGGTCAGGATGCACAGTGTTCATACCCTCCGACATTTCTCCAATGAAAATAGGGACGTCCCATTCCATAATGATCATTTTACTTTTTATACACATCTTGCCGTGTTGCTGCAGCAGTAAGGAGTTGTTGGTTGTTTCCAACATATATAAAAACAAAGTAAAACATTAAGCTTTAAAAACTTCCCTATACAGGATTGCCTTCAGATGGCTTGGGGGTCGGATAACTCCATACCCTTCAAGATTTCTCCAATGAAAATAGGGACATCCTACCATACCATACCATACCCTACCCTACCCTACCCTACCCTACCATACCATACGTGGGTGGTGCTGTGGTCTAAACAAGAGAGCCTAGGGCTTGCCAATCATAAGGTCAGTGGTTCGAATCCCCACGGTGGGGTGAGCTCCCGTTGCTCGGTCCCTGCTCCTGCCAATGTAGCAGTTCGAAAGCACACCAAAGTGCAAGTAGATAAATAGGTACCACTCTGGCGAGAAGGTAAACGGCATTTCAGTGCGCTGCTCTGGTTCGCCAGAAGGGGCTTAGTTATGCTGGCCACATGACCCAGAAGCTGTCTGCGGACAAACGCCGGCTCCCTCGGCCTACAGAGCGAGATGAGCTCCACAACCCCAGAGTCGTCCACGACTGGACCTAATGGTCAGGGATACCAGACCCCTCAACATTTCTCCAATGAAAACAGGGACATCTTAAGGAAAAGCAGGACATTGCGGGATCAGAAACTGGGACAGCTTCTGTAAATCAGGGGCGTCCCTGGCATATAGGGACACTTGGAGAGTCTGAGTGTTCCATTGCACCCACACACTTTTAAATTCTCCAAGTGCTTTTTTGGAGATCCCATTGCCAAAATAGCGGTAGAGGAAAGAGGAAACAGGAAGTGCAACACTCTCGCACTTTCCCCCTACGAACCCTCACCACTCCTGCTTCTCTTCTTTCGGCAGAGAAGATTTGAGGGAGGGAGGGAGTTAAGAGCAGGTGCCTGGTAGGAAGAAAATGGATAGAGAGGAGATGTTCTTGCTCTCTCGACGCTAGAACTCGTAGACATCCACATGAAGCTGAACTCTGGAGTATTCCTCAGAAACCAAAGATCTTTGCTGCTGAGGCCCTAACTAAATTATGGAATGAGCTCCTGCAAGATATTGAGATGACCACCAAACGGGGTGAGTTCAAAAGAAGATCTGACAAATTCATGGAGAATAATCCTGTTGTTGTCTACAGTGGTTGTTGTTGTTGTTCAGTCGTTCAGTCGTGTCCGACTCTTCGTGACCCTATGGAGCAGAGCACGCCAGGCACCCCTATCCTCCACGTCCTCCCGCAGTTTGGTCAGACTCATGTTGGTAGTTTTGAGAACACTGTCCAACCATCTCGTCCTCTGTTGTCCCCTTCTCCTTGTGCCCTCCATCTTTCACAACATCAGGGTCTTTTCTAGGGAGTCTTCTATTCTCATGAGGTGGCCAAAGTACTGGAGCCTCAGTTTCAGGATCTGTCCTTCCAGTGAGCACTCAGGGCTGATTTCCTTCAGAATGGATCGGTTTGATCTTCTTGCAGTCCATGGGACTCTCAAGAGTCTCCTCCAGCACCATAATTCAAAAGCATCAATTCTTTGGCAATCAGCCTTCTTTATGGTCCAGCTCTCACTCCCATACATCACTACTGGGAAAACCATAGCTTTAACTAGACAGACCTTTGTCGGCAAGGTGATGTCTCTGCTTTTTAAGATGCTGTCTAGGTTTGTCATTGCTTCCCTCCCAAGAAGCAGGCGTCTTTTAATTTCGGGACTGCTGTCACTGCTGTCTACAGTGGTACCTCTGGTTAAGTACTTAATTCGTTCCGGAGGTCCGTTCTTAACCTGAAACAGTTCTTAACCTGAAGCACCACTTTAGCTAATGGGGCCTCCCGCTGCCGCCGCGCCACCAGAGCACAATTTCTGTTCTTATCCTGAAGCCAAGTTCTTAACCTGAAGCGTTATTTCTGGGTTAGCGGAGTTCTTAACCTGAAGCGTATGTAACCCGAGGGACCACTGTACTTACTTACCTTGTGGGATCTCTTCGGGAGAAGGAAAGGTCAAGGAGGAAACACCATACAAATCTGGAGTGGGACCCCTAAGATGATTGCATGGCTCTGTGTACGCCTTCTTCTGGCAACACCTACAGCCAAGCTGGTGCCAGATGTCTTGCTCTGCTTTCCTTCGGACCACATCGGCGATGCCAAGAGAGGGGTCTTGTCGTCTGGGCAGCCCAGGAGATCCAGGCACACTGCCCAGGCTTTTGCCCCAGGGCGGCCACTTCAGTGCTGAGTACGGTTCTGAATGCCAGTTGTTGAGAATGTTATTGCAGGCTTCCAATGGGGGCATTCCATGGTTGGCCATTGTGAAAGCAGGACCTTGAGGTAGGTGTATGCCTGGTCTAATTCAGCATGGTGCCTGTAATGTCGTGTGCTAAGCAAGAGCTAGCTCAGAGGTCTACGGCCCGCGGGACTCATTTATCCGGCCCCCGGCAACCCCCGCCGCCCCCTCTTACCGGCGCAGCATGCTGCGGCTGCCCACTTCTGGGTCGGAGGAGCACCAGAAATACAGGTGAAACTCGAAAAATTAGAGTATCGTGGAAAGGTTCGTTTCTTTCAGTAATTCAACTTAAAAGGTGAAACTAAAATATGAGATAGACTCGTGACATGCAAAGCGAGATAGGTCAAGCCTTTATTTGTTATAATTGTGATGATTATGGCATACAGCTGATGAGAACCCCAAATTAACAATTTCAACTTTGGGGTTTTCATCAGCTATAACCCATAATCATCACAATTATAACAAGCAAAGGCTTGACATATCTCGCTTTGCATGTCATGAGTCTATCTCATATATTAAACCCCAGTAGCTAATGAAAACAATTGCTTACATAAATGGACTTTTCCACGATATTCTAATTTTTCGAGTTTCACCTGTAGTTTGTACACACACGCAAGCGTTATTTTCAGTGCACATCTGGGTTGGAGGAGGCCCGCGCACATGTGTACATGCTATTTCTGGTGCGCCGGAAACAGCATGTGCGCACACGTATGGGCGCACGCTCCCCCGCCCTCTGGCCCGCTGCGCAATCGGCACTGGAGACACCAGCCCGAGGCGCGGTAAGTTTGCTGACCCCTGAGCTAGCTTTTTGACTCACTTGCACTCATTTCAGAGTGTTCCTGGTCTCCATTGGTGGAGTTTGGTCCTGAGTAATAACATCCTACAACATCGATTCACCCTAGTGGCTGGAAATTCCATTTTTTTAAAGCATAATTTTCCACAAATAAAATACAATTCATCAAACATTTTCCAGAATGCATTCACTAAAGAAATTGACTTTTCTCCCACCCTTTTGTGGTTTTCCCGTGATTATCTTTTGCTGCCGCATATTTTAATTAATCTATACCTTCTTCTTTGCCTCAACTTTATTCTCAACATAGCTTTTGCTGCTGATCTTGCTCCAAACCTTCTAGCGTGCTAACATATTTACAAAAAAATAATATACAAACATTTCCCAATCCTCCTTCATCTTGTTCTCTAATTTTATTAGCTAAACTTGTTACTCTACATATTTCATCAATTTCAGCTGACACTCCTCTTTCAGGGGTAAATAAAGGTAAAGGTAAAGGACCCCTGGACAGTGACTATGGGGTTAATAATAATAATAATAATAATAATAATAATAATTTTTTATTTATACCTTGCCCTTCCTGATTAAAAAACCGGGCTCAGGGCGGCTAACAGCAAATATAAAACACTGATTAAAAAGGACTTTAAAAATAGCATAAAACAGCATAAAATACAACATAAATGTAGCATCCATGTCAATAAAATTCAAAAAATTCAGGGTCATTTTTTGGGAGGGAAACCCAGTTCAGTAAACATCAAGTGATCGCCAGGGCTAACTCATCTCGCTCATCTCACTTTCAGGCCGAGGGAGCCGGCGTTTGTCCACAGACAGCTTTCTGGGTCATGTGGCCAGCAGGACTAAACTGCTTCTGGCACAATGGGGCACCATGACGGAAACCAGAGCACACGGAAACGCCGTTTACCTTCCCGCCAGAGCAGTACCTATTTATCTACTTGCACTTTCATGTGCTTTCGAACTGCTGGGTGGGCAGGAGCTGGGACCAAGCAACGGGAACTCACTCCGTCCTGCGGATTCGAACAGACGACCTTCCGATCGGCAAGCCCAAGAGGCTCGGTGGTTTAGACCACTCCTCTTTCATGGGTACTGCCTCCTCGCACCATTTTTGGGCAGGCAGTAGTCAGTGGCTGGAAATTTCAGGAGGGGAGAGCACTGTTGAGGGTTTCCCACAGGCATCTGGTCGGCCACCGTGAGAGCAGGATGTTGGCCCAGATGGGCCTTTGTCCTGATCCAGCAAAACGGTTCTTAAACTATTTTCCATATTAAAGTTTGGCACAAGCGAAGAATGCTCTTAGCCCTCCTTCTGGGATTCCTGGCCTCAATTTCTCTCCCCTCTCCTGCAGAGGGCCAGGAGACATGACCACTCCGCTTGTTCCGTTGACGCACGGAGGCGAGGAGGTCACCACAGAGCATGAAGGGAAAAGACCTGCCTTTGTGCTAACATGGGGGGTGAGTAATAGAACACAGAGCTGCCCGTTTCTCTGCCAAAAAGAGCCACTTCGGTGGAGGCAGGTTTATGGCAGGTGGGAGGGAGAAGATTTAAGGGGAAGAAAGGTCCATTACGGGTCTGAAGCAAGAGAGAGAGATTTTGGGGAATGCTCCCAGCTCACACAGAGAGGAAATGGCTTTTAAAAGTGAAGCAGTGAGCAAAGCTTCCAACAGCCCGACTCCTAATCCTTTGAAAACCTTCTCACCTGTGGTGAACAGCTTCAGGGTCCTCTGGCTTAGCAAGCTTCAGCTATCCCTTCAGAATTCAGAAGGTCCAAAACGTCAGGTGGCCCCCAGTAAAAAAGAATGGTTTGCGAAAACAATAGAATTTTTAGAATTGGATAACCCTAGGAATAGAGTGGTGGAGGAATGGGATGGGTTGTTGAGGTGTTTAAAAATGAGATGCAACCTGAGCATGGATTTCGCTTCGTAATAGTTCTTGTGGAAAAAAGCAAATGGATAAGGTAATGATTTCAGTGAAGTAGATACGAAGACCATGATATATTGATTGAAGTTTCAGTGTTCAACTGGACTATTTATATATTATATTCTGAAGTGGTGGAGTGTAGGAAGAGGGAAGTCGATATAAAAAAAAACTATTTGGTTTTACGATAAACTGTGTGTAATGCTTTTTCTTTTTTCTTTTTGTATGATGAGTTTGTTGGTCTGTATGTCAAATATGATTTTTGTTGTTGTTGTTGTTTTTGTTGTTGTTTGTAGTTCTTTGTCGGTTTCTTTCTTTGGAAAATGGAAAATGAACTAATAAAAAGGAAAAAAAATTTTTTTAAAAAGGGCCAAGAGGTCTTCCTTCCCACTCCTTGCCTCTCCTGAGTTTTGCTTTTCTTTGCTTCCATTTCCGCAGGGCGGGGAGTTTATTCCTTGTTGCTGCTGCTAGTCTTCAATTAGACCGGTATACATTAAGTTGGACAGTGTTCTCGAAGTGACTGGCATGAGTTTGGCCAAACTGCGGGAGGCAGTGGAGGATAGGGGTGCCTGGCGTGCTCTGGTCTATGGGGTCATGAAGAGTCGGACAGGACTGAACGACTGAACAACAACAACAAGACGGCACACGGATTATCTACCAAACCATTCCACGTTCTAAATCTTATATTAGTAATCCAAGAATTGAGAGAACAATGTGCAAAATCTAACACAGAAGCCACAAACAGGAAACTCATTCACATTTGTACAAAAGGAAAATTTCAGTCTTTATAGTTCCTTTTGCCAGGCTCCTGTGGATATCAACGAAGGTAAGTCCAATCAGATGAAGTGTCAAAGATGTTACGCACAAATGTTGGACAGGGTGCCGGCGTTTGTCACCTGTTTCGCCCATGAAGAGTTTTCGGGCTTCTTCAGTAATTTCTCTCTCAATGTATTAATGTATTTACATACATTCAGATTCATGTGTTACATCTCATCTTGGCTTGAGCTACAACATTTAATTTTCTTCTTCAGAGTATTCTTCCTCAAGGTTTTGGTATATTTAAATGTACAAATGCTTAAGCCAAGAAAGAACTTAGGATATGAAGTTGAACTTAGCATATGGACTTACCTTTCACACCCAGTTGCCGCAGCAGCAGCAGCCAATCGCCAGCAGGCCTTGCCGCGGCCACCAATCACCTGCCCAATTGCCGCAGCAGCAGCAGCCAATCTCCAGCAGGCCTTGCCGCGGCCACCAATCACCTGCCCAATTGCCGCAGCAGCAGCTAATCGCCAGCAGGCTCTTGCCGCGGCCACCAATCACCCGCCCAATTGCCACCGCAGCAGCAGCCAATCGCCACCAGGCCTTGCTGCGGCCACCCGCCCAATCGCTGCTGACAATCTCCTGCTCGTGGCTGCCACCAATCGCCTGTCCCCCCTCTGCACTATCCATGTATAAGATGACCCCCAATTTTTAACATTTTTAAATAATAATTTAAAAAAATATAAAAATAATATAAATAATAATGTAATAAATAATTTAAATTTATAATAAATAATAAATAAATAATAATTTTAAATATATATATAAATAATAAAAACCTTCTTATAAATGGGAAAATACAGTATATAGGCTCAGCAGGTTATGACAGCGACACAGAACCAAGCAGGCAGAATCTACCTTTTCCAAACCAAGCCATGGGTAAGAAGAGGGCACATATCTCACACAGCAGACATGACAAACGAGGATCTGGTACAGAGGAACAATGAACAACAAAATGCCGTGTGTTTCTTTTGGGGGAAAAGCAGCCACTCACACCCCAAGCTAATGTTTACCAAAAAAAACCCACCCACATTTTGCTCAGCTATTGGGAACAGGTGGGCAAATATTGAGCATCCTGCCACTAGAAATCCAGCCATCTAGAACACCCCCAAATTCCTCCCAACCTTTCGCCTCGCACACGAAAGAGTCCGAGGACAGGAATCGCAGCATGGTAGGGTGTGTGTTTATAATCGTTAACGGCTTGCTTTGCCCTTTGGAAAGGACGAATGGTATATACATTTAAAGGCACGCTGGGGCCAAGAGACTTTGGCGGAGTTATTTATATTCTGCCATACAGATGGCATCCCTCACTGCGGCCTCAGGAATCTCTCGGGGGGCCTGGCTGGTTGAGAGATCTGTTAGGTTTTCCCCCCACCCACCCTCCACCCTTCTAACTTCTGCATATTTCCAGGTGTTAGATATATGATTTTAGAATCTATTCCTGGCACATCAAAGCCCATGGTTTGGGACTTTAAATGCGTCTCTACGGTTGATATTCTGCTGTAAGAAACCCTTAAATGTTTTAATAAGTTTTGTGGTTCAAAGAAAGCACTTCACCCCGTAGTTCGGGGAGGGGGTGGCCTGCCCTCTCTGCCTACTTTGGATTTGAAGAAGAGTTTGGATGTGATATCCCGCTTTATCACTATCCGAAGGAGTCTCAAAGCAGCTAATATTCTCCTTTCCCTTCCTCCCCCACAACAAACACTCTGTGAGGTGAGTGGGGCTGAGAGACTTCAGAGAAGCGTGACTAGGCCAAGGTCACCCAGCAGCTGCATGTGGAGGAGCGGAGACGCGAACCCGGTTCACCAGATTACAAGCCCACCGCTCTTAACCACTACACCACACTGGCTCTTGCATACATGTAGGCAAGCAGGTACGAAAAACCATAGATTGGGAACTGATTAAGACATTGCCAAAAGAGGGGGGGGACGCATTTTCCAACCCCCTCAAAAAAAGGACACATGTTTACATTAAATTTGCATATAGTACAGATGCAAATCTAGAAAAAATAACTATAATTTCAATAGAAGTACATCAGTAGCATGGCAGGGCACCTCCGTTGCCTGAATATGTAGCTGGCTCTACTATTTATTTATTTTTTTTAAAAAAGTGTTTATTGAATTTTACAATTTAATATTCAACCACACGACACAATATAACACTTATCATATTAAAGTGATATCATATTGGAGGATGGATGGCGGCTAACGGATTGAGGTTGAATCTTGACAAGACAGAAGTACTGTTTTGGGGGGACAGGGGGCGGGCAGGTGTGGAGGACTCCCTGGTCCTGAATGGGGTAACTTTGCCCCTGAAGGACCAGCTGCGCAGCCTGGGAGTCATTTTGGACTCACAGCAGTCCATGGAGGCGCAGGTCAGTTCTGTGTCCAGGGCAGCTGTCTACCAGCTCCATCTGAGACCCTCCCTGCCTGCGAACTATCTTGCCAGAGTGGTGCATGCTCTGGTTATCTCCCTCTTAGACTACTGCAACACGCTCTACATAGGGCTACCTTTGAAAGTGACCTGGAAACTACAAGAATTTTTTTTTTTAATAAAATTTTATTTTTTCTACAGTAAACAACGAATACAAACAAAAAACCATAACAACAATAACAATAAACAAGAGAACACATGAAACAAATTAAAACAGCACCATTCAAAGTGTTGGTGCTGACCTTTAAAGCCCTAAACGGCCTTGGCCCAGTAGACCTGAAGGAGCGTGACGTCTCCACCCTCATCATTCTGCCCGGACACTGAGGTCCAGCTCCGAGGTGAGAAGCAAAGCTACAGGGAACCAGGCAGAGGGCCTTCTCAGTAGTGGTGCCCGCCCTTTGGAACACACTTCCATCAGATGTCAAAGAAATAAACAACTATCTGACGTTTAGAAGACATCTGACAGTGTTCTCGAAGCTACTAACATGAGTTTGGCCAAACTGCGAGAGGCAGTGAAGGATAGGGGTGCCTGGCGTGCTCTGATCCATGGGGTCACGAAGAGTCGGACACGACTGAACGACTGATCAACGATGTTTTAATGTATCTTTAATCTCTTGTTGGAAGCCGGGGTATATGTAATAAAGTATTATTATTATTATTATTATTATTATTATTATTATTAACTATTCAGGAGCATTGCTGCCTCCAACTGTGGCAGCAGAGCACAGCCATGCTCGAAGAATCTTAGAATTGTACAATCATACACCTATAAATTTGTCTAATCCTCTTTTAAAACCCATCCCAGTTGGCGCCCATCACTGTGAGTTCCATAGCTTGACTGTCAGAACGAACACTCAATAAAGACTGCCCATAGTCTAAGCTCCATGTAAGCTTTGTGCAAGCAAAGCAGGACAGATGCTCTCAAGAGATAGGTCAAGGGCTATCCTACACCTGCAGTCTGCAGTGCCCCTGTCCATCCAACCTCCTTGGTTCTCCTCTGCCTCCTTCCAGCTGCTCTTGCAGCACTGAGCTCGGTCATCGAGGCCGTTCGCAAACCGGGCCCTGAAATCCACCGAACTTCTTTTGGGTTCTTGAAAACCCTCTTCCAAAAAAGCCTCTTTTCCTTTGCAGCCTGGCCCCGGGCAGCGCTGCCAAGTTCCAAGGGAGAAAGTTTGCTCTCGTAATTATTTGTTTACCTTTTTAAGGCCGGGGCCAAATCTCCCGCCAGTCCGGTGTGTGTGTGTGTACACTCTGGGCCTTCTCATGTTATGGGAACTCTCCGGTTTTTGGAAACGGTTTCGGAGGGACCTTGCAAAGCGATGCTTTCACATTTCTCCCCCCTTTCACAGGGCTGGCGCTGCCTCTTTGTGAGCTAATCTGGGGACCGCCTTAGATCTTCAGACCATCCCGTAATTGGGGAGGGGGGGTGTCGTGACCCTGCTGTAGCTTTCATTTCTTGTCCTGGTTCACTTTGCATATTTGCCCTTTTGTTCGGGCCGGCCACGGCTCGGATGCGACTCCCTCGCACAATTCAACAAACCCAGGCTTTGTCAAGATCCCTTGGCTCGGAGATGTTAAAATGCACTAGCAGTGCATTCCGTTTATAAAGCATTCAAAGTGCTGCTTTTAAATTAAAAAAAGAAAAAACCTTTACAGTATTAAAAGGACAAGGAGGGGGTGGTGTTGGGGAGCGGCGGGGGGGGGCAGTTAATACAGAAGCGACTAGAATTTGTTTGAAGAAGATGCCAGCTTGGCTCTCCTTAGCAAACACACTGCCCTTGGCTATTAAAGGAGCCCACTGTTGCAAGTCCAGGGAGACTGGGTGGGGGCTAGCTGAGGATGGGCTTTCATCTACCCACTTTTGAGCTGGCTGGGAGTTGCAGGCTTGGGGGGGGGGGAAGAGGAGCAAAGTTAAGTGTCAAAAGGACTTCTGTGGGAAGTCGCGTAGAAAGTGCAGAGGTCCATCTCGCCCCCCACCCCCCAGCTTGGGGCAATTCACCAGCTTTTGGTTTGCGGCTCCCAGTTTGCTCGGTGGAGGCGACCGGCTCTCTGGAAAACTGGTGGCTTCTCATCTCCCGTTTTCAAAAGCTTCTGGGGTCTGCCCACCTTGTAAAAAAAAAATGGGGCTGCTGCTGCTGGCATAAATAGGTCGTTTCAAGAGAGTCCGAGAAGGTGAAATTTAGATATATTTTGAGGCTGTAGATTAGAAGTTAGTTGTATTTGATATAAGATGATATGATAGGATAAGAGATAGGTTTAATTAATTAGATAAGGAAAGAATATAAGTTACGTGATAAGAGATATAAATGGATAGCTTGTTTTTAGAAAATAGATTAGAATTATATAGGTTTTGGAAGTTACGAAAAAGGTATTCACAAGGGACACAGGAGGAGGAGACAGGAGGAAGTCCTAATAAGATGTGAGAGAAAATCGAATTATTTTTTTATAGAAGTAATAAGTTGTTATTTTGTTGTGTTTTTTGTTTTTTTCTGTTGTTAATGTTGTTGTTATTGTAGTTTTTATGTTGTCATCCTGTTTTTCTGTTATGTCAAAAATTTAATAAATATTATTTAAAAAAAGAGAGAGAGAGAGTCCGGGAAGGACAGAGGGCGAGAAAGAGAGAGAAGAACGATTTGCACCGGGCTGCTAAAGACATTCTCCCGTGCCCAAATTTAAGTTAAGAAAGTAAGAAAGAAAGTAAGAAGAGCACACCTTCCCACATTACTCTAACAAAAATTGGGATGTGTGTCTTTTGATGTGTGTCTGGATTTCCAGGATCAAATTAGAAGCCAGGATGGCTTCTGTAATTCCGTGAATGTCCTGGGCAAATAGGGACGGTTGGAGGGTATGAGATGAGCCTGCTGGATCAGGCCAATGGCCCATTTGGTCCTGCATCCTGTCCTCGCAGATCCGAGCAGGATCCAGGCACAAGGACTGCTCTCTCCTCCTGTACTCTCCAGACTGTGGGATGTAAAACGCAGGCGCAGTCAAACACAACATTGCTAGAGTGGACACAAAAAGCATCTTAGTCCACCAGCCGGAACTTCCTGTTTCTCCTGGGCTGGGATGGACTTCCTCTGTGTAACTGGAGATGGGTGCGGTCTCACCTGGGCAGGTTAACACAAAACCACAGGGACCAGACTCCATCTTCCTCTTTTGGACCACGCTCTCAAAGAAGTGAGACCGCTAGGATGCTCTCTTGGCTGCCAGCCAAGAGACCACAAAGGAACTGTTTTCCCTTATGGAACAATCTCCTGAATAAATGTAACTTTTACTAAGTTTAAGTCTGCCGTCTGGGATCCAATTGTGAACAGATGATTTATTGTGAGTAAACGTTTTTATGCTTTTATAGAAGACTGTGTAATGTCTTATTTTGAGAGGGATGAATGGGGAAATTACCAGGACATTTATTACAGAGGTTTTAACAAACCTGAGCAAGCTCTCTGTGTGTTTGTTTAAAAAGGGGAATGAGAACTCTGCTAATTTGTGGGACTTGTAAACACAAGTTGGAATAGGATATCATAAACAATATATCCTCTCCTGCATCCCAAAACATTCCAACACATACACTGGTATTCAGAGGCACTGCTGTAGAGGCAGAGAACAGGCAAATTGCTTGCCATCCTATACATTCTGCTCTGGTTTGCAGAAGCGGCTTAGTCATGCTGGCCCCATGACCCGGAAGCTGTACGCCGGCTCCCTCGGCCAGTAAAGCAAGATGAGCGCCACAACCCCAGAGTCGTCCGCGACTGGACCTAACAGTCAGGGGTCCCTTTACCTTTACCTGTAAATGCAACATAAAGATGGCGGAACTGCAGTATAAAAGCACATGAAAACAAATGAAAAACCAGGATCCGATCTTAAGGGTCAGGAAAAGTCTGGGGAAAACAAGACATCTATTTACAAGATGTCTGAAGCAACTGATGGCAGAAGGGAGGACATTGCACAGCATGGGAGCAATAGCAGAATATGCCTATTTTCAGGTCAGGGCGCTATGATATTTTCAGGTGGGATTCAATCTCATGGAGGTAAATTCAGATTGCTCAGTGGTCACTTACTGGGCAGTTCTGCACAAGAAACTGTTGCAGGTGCAACATAATGGCCATTCCGTATATGTGAGAACTCAACCTAACAGTGTGGCAGCAGCTACACTTTGGAACTCCCTGCCTCTTGATACCTTCGCTGTACTCCGTTTGGCACCTGCCAAAAACATTCTTGTTTAGACATGCCTTACCCAGTTGTATAGAAAGCTGGAGGGATTTTTAATCTGTTTTTAGTCTATTTACATTTAAACTTTCTGAAAGTCTTGAATTATTGTTGTTAAATTTCCTTAGTGATAACTTGATCTCCTTTTTTAAAAAAAATAAAATAAAATAAAACTACTTTGAGGGTTGTTGTTGTTTTCCAAGCAAGAAGCGTATAAATGTTATGAAATAAATACAGTGGAACCTTGGTTCTTTTCTTTTTAAAAAATAATAATATCATTTTTATTGTTTTTATATAAATACATTGGTTCTTGAACAGCTTACTGTAGTTGACGAACAAACCAGCTCCTAAACGCCAAAAACCTGGAAGTAAATGTCCCGGTTTGTGAAATATACTCGGAGTCCAGTGTGAATTTCATGCTCTTTATTCAGCTCATAGTAGTGAGGAATGCAGTTCCCCCAAAACGTTTGCTTTATATACACTATTTACACAATGGGCCCCACGTGATTGGCTAATTCCAGGATACTCCTGTATGCCAATCAGGTTGCGGATTCACTTCCACCTGGAGCTGGACTGGGTGGCTCCTGCGGACCAATCAGACTGCTGCAATCTCAATCCTATTGTTCTGGGACCAATCAGACTGCTGCAATCTCAATCCTATTGTTTTGGGACCAGTCAGACTGCTGCAATCTCAATCCTATTGTTCTAGGACCAATCAGACTGCTGCATTTTGGATCCTATTCCACTCAGTACATAACAGTTTCCAAATTACAGAAGCTCCTGCAGCCAATCGGAAGCTGAACCTTGGTTTTCAAATGGTTTCGGGAGTCGAACGGACTTCCAGAATGGATTAAGTTCGAGAACCAAGGCTACACTGTAAATGTGAGCGGAGCAACGAATCCAAATTTCACCTTTGTATTGCAGGCTAGTTTCTACACAGACTCCGCCTGAAATGATTCATTTCTTGCAGGCATTCATATCCGAAGGCTGCCTGAGGCTGGTGCTAGATTATCCCTTGAGTTCCCAGCCATCTCTTTGGTTTCAGAAACCAACATGGCAGCGCCCATGTCTCCCATTTGAGCTTATATTGTGTTTGCCAGCCAGAACGATGTCCCGAGATGGCAATCTCTGGGGCTGCATTTGATTATTCTCATTTTCAACCTCGGCGTGAGCGCCAAAGTTCACGTTTAACTGGTTTGTTTTCCCCACGGAGACATTTGCTTTTAATTAAGGGACGATATGTGAGCGCTACCAGAAATCTAATCCGGAGTCCGGTAGAAAGGAGTTACTATATAAAATAGAGTTCTAAAGGAGTGATTCTCGCTACTGATAACATTCAGCCTCTCTCTGTAATTATTTATAGGCCGGTAATGGAATAAGGGAAGACTGTTTCAAATGGGTATGACCCTTGCCTTCTTCCCTCTCTCCATCCTCACAAAGGCAAGAGGAACTGCCTTGGGTTCCTTCATCCCCACAGACAAAGCAGAGAAAGGTAAGGTTGCTAGAACGGACTCTGACATTCCCCTTTGAAGGATTATTCTCAGGGCCTTGTAAGGACATAAGAGGAGCCTGCAGGATCAGGCCAATGGGCCATCTAGTCCAGCATCCTGTTCTCACAGTGGCTGATGCCCATGGGAAACCAGCAAAGCAGGACTCAATTGCCGGAGCATCCGTGGTTTCCAGCGCCTAGCATTTAGAGACATTCCTCTCCTCCTCTGTGAATTTGTCTAAAGGGACCCCTGACTGTTAGGTCCAGTCGCGGACGACTCTGGGGTTGCGGCGCTCATCTCGCTTTACTGGCCGAGGAAGCCGGCGTACAGCTTCCGGGTCATGTGGCCAGCAAGACTAAGCCGCTTCTGGCGAACCAGAGCAGCGCACGGAAACGCCGTTTACCTTCCCGCCGGAGCGGTACCTATTTATCTACTTGCACTTTGACATGCTTTCGAACTGCTAGGTTGGCAGGAGCAGGGACCGAGCAACGGGAGCTCACCCCGTCGCAGGGGATTCGAACCACCGACCTTCTGATCGGCAAGCCCTAGGCTCTGTGGTGTAACCCACAGCACCACCCGCTTCTAGTCCTCTTTTAAAGGCATCCAAGTCGGTGGCCGTCACTGACTCCTCTGGGAGTGGGTTGCATGGTTTGACTATGCGCAGCTGTGTGAAAGAAGACTGGCAACATCAACCCTGCTGTGTGGGAATCCCTTGAAGACAACTGCCGTGCCTGGAGACAGACAGTCAGGTCATGCATCTGCAGCAGTGACCAAATGATGATGATGATGATGATGATGATGTTTATTTATTTATTTATTTATACCCCGCCCATGCGGCTGGGTCTCCCCAGCCACTCTGGGCGGCTTCCAACAGAAGATTAAAAACACATTAAAACACCAGTCCTTAAAAACTTCCCTGCCTTCAGGTGTCTTCATATGTCTTCTAAACGTCAGGTAGTTGTTTATTTCCTTGACATCTGATGGGAGGATGTGGGGGATTGTGGTCAGATTGGCGCTGGCAAGCCACGTCAATTCTGCAAAGGTTAGAGAAACAGCGCTGGCAAGCCACGCTGACAAGAGCGCCAGGATGGGGGTGCGCGTGTCGGCAGGGTCAGGAGAACAAAGGGGATGTTTGGAATAGTGCTGGTGGAGCCTTATTTGCCCCTACGGGTTCCCACGGTTGCGCCCGGTGAGAAAACATGGAAGCAGAAAAGACACCTGAGGCTGCTGGCTTCAGAGAGAGAAAGATTTATTTTCTGAATGCAGAGGCACTTGCGGTGTTCAGGCAGCCAAGCAAGTACAAAAAAGGCCAATTTTCAGACAGTTCTTATAGACAGTTCCCTGGCTCATGTTCCCACCCCAGGAATCTTCCTCTTGTCCATATAAGGAACATTTCCTGTTGTACATTTCCTGTTGTACATATAAGGCAAAAGGACATTTAGCCCTGAGTTGGTTCATGCGCACTCCAGCAAGGCCATCCTATCTGTCTCTAACCAACCAATTCCTCTCTGTGCAAGGTTCTACTGTTATCTACAGGCTCTTAGTCATAGCTTGCCAGAAAGAAGTGCATTGCAGATCAAAGTTCACAGCTTTACAGAGAGGTTTCATAAAGAAAAGCTTAAAGAGTTCTTTTATACTTCTGGACTAACAATACATTCAGGTAAATATATACAGGTTAGCTAATTAACCCCTTCACTGGAGTGGCTGGAAAAGTACTGGAGGGTCATAAGATGAGCCGCGGGAGGGGCGCACATGAGGGAGCAGCATGGAGGAAAAGCACATACACAATGGAGAAGTTGGAGGTGTCACCAAAGGAACCCAGGGCAGGAGCATTTCCTTATATGGAGTGGATGTCACACCTTTGGGAGAGGGGTTTCCTTATTTGGTCCGTGAAACTGTTTCTGTTTAACTAATCATTAACCTGTGTGAAATTGACAATAAAATGGAGCCCGCGGGCGCTGCTTGTGGTTGCCTTCCCGTTAAAACCATCCTGTCCGCCGCGTCGTTCTTTGCCAGCGCAACAGGAGGGCATTCCACAGGGTGGGCGCCACTACCAAGAAGGCCCTCTTCTGCCTGGTTCCCTGTAACCTCACTTCTCGCAGGGAGGGAACTGCCAGAAGACCCTCGGAGCTGGACCTCAGTGTCTGGGCTAAATGATGGGGGGTGGAGACGCTCCTTCAGGTATACTAGGCCAAGGCCATTTAGGGCTTTCAAGGTCAGCACCAACTCTCTGAATCGTGCTCAGAAATGTACTGGGATCCAATGTAGGTCTTTCCAGACTGGTGGTATATGGTCTCGGCGGCCACTCCCAGTCACCAGTCTAGCTGCAGCATTCTGGATTAGTTGTAATTTCTGGGTCACCTTCAAAGGTAGCCCCATGTAGAACGCATTGCAGTAGTCCAAGTGGGAGATAACTAGAGCATGCACCACTCTGGCAAGACAGTCTGCGGGCAGGGGGGGTCTCAGCCTGCATACCAGATGGAGCTGGTAGACAGCCGCCCTGGACACAGAATTAACCTGCACCTCCATGGACAGCTGTGAGTCCAAAATGACTCCCAGGCTGCGCACCTGGTCCTTCAGGGGCACAGTTGTCCCATTCAGAACCCGGGAGTCCTCCACACCTGCCCTCCCAAAACAGTACTTCTGCCTTGTCAGGATTCAACCTCAATGTGTAAGAACCGGATTCTGGGCAAGATGGTCCATTTCACCTGATGCGACACCTGAGCTTTTCCTCCGTTCTCTCTCTCCCTCTCTCTCTCTGCCTCTGCCTCCCACACAACCTTCCCATAAGCCCTCGTGAAACCTGGGACGCGGATAGCCTTTTGCCTCATTGTTGGCAGGGCTTCAAAGGCACCCCCCTCCTACCTTGAAGTCGAACATTTAAGGATGGCTACAAATGGACTTGAAAGAACAGGAGCCCGAGGCGGGAACCAATTCTTGCGGCATCAATGACTTCTTTGAAGTAATCTATATAATGTGCTCCTAGGTGGACTTAAAGGCGCTTTTCTGGGTGTGTGTGGTTTTGTGTGTGTGTGTTATTATTTTTATTCCTGGAAGAAGTGGAGTGAAACTAATTGTTGAAGCTTGTAATAATTACCTGCTGTGCAAAAACAGGGGCTGGGTGGGGGGGGGGAGAGGAAAGGGAAATGGGACGAGGGGCAAAAGGTAAGAAGGAGGAGAAGACGTGGATTCGACAATCTCCTTTCCACTGTTCCCACAGAAAAATAATTCAGCACGCCATTTTCCTCCCCCCTGTTCGGAGAGGGCAATTCAAGAGGTTGAAGAGGAGGATTATCACAGGGGTGCAGTTTAGTGGGATAAGGCTGCCGGACACGTCTAGAGATAAACATTCATTCCACATCTAATTTTAAACTGTCTTTACTCCACCCTCGGAATAACTCCAAAGATTATTAGGCCTTTGCAGAAGGTTGAATGTTTGAAGATTCAGCACAGGCAAAAGGAAAAACTTCTTCACACTTCTGCATATCACTAGATCAGGGGTTCCCAAATTTTTGGCGGTTCCATAAACTCACCCCCAGGGGCCCCTATCCTATACAGAGTATTATTCAGAATAGTGGTTTGCATGACCCACTAAGGACAATAATGAAACAAAGCATGAACAATTAATTGCACGTTTATTACAAATCCCCTTGGAATTATTTAGTTTAATTAATTCAATAAAACTAAGGCACTTGATCCAGCGATACCAGCGTTTCAAAGTCTGGTTGCCATTCACACTTCCAGCACCACCACCCCCCGCCACCCAGGGGTATAGCAAGGGGGCAGGGGGCGGGCCGCCCCGGGTTCCATAATGGAGGGGGTGACAAATTATGAAGGAACAAAAAAAAAATGATATTTTTTTTAAATGCCTTCTCCGAAGGTCTTATCTTACTATACTAGGGATTATATAGCTATATATGAAATTTCATGCATATCAGTTAATATCTTGACCCTCCTCCACTAAAATAGCTGTTCACTTGGCTGTTTTCCTATGTCATGAAGGCTGAAATTTCAGTTCAGTGGAGCACTTACTGTTCCCAACCCTAACCCTGTGGAAAGCCATCTAATTAGACTTTAATTTGATTTTGAGATGTTTTTAGGAGGTCATTTAATTATTGTTTGATTTTATACCAATGTTATGTATCTGATGTTAGCCACCCTGAGCCCGACTTCGGCCGGGGAGGGCGGAATAGAAATAAAAGTTTTTTATTATTATTACTTGTTATTATTCCTTTGTAAGAAAATATGAAATAACGTAAAACCATTTTTGCGGGGGGGGGAATCAATGGGGGGGTTGATAAGAAATTTTCTGCACCGGGTACCACCTGACCTTCCCATGCCTCGGGGGGGGGGACAAAAATTTTTTTGCCCCCAGTTACCAATTTACCTTGCTACGCCCCTGCTGCCACCCCTTTGCCCCTAGATAATCCGACTGAGCTCCCCTAAGCATGCCAAAAGTTGCATTTCCAGGCACTCTTCAATCAAGCATGTGCATTTTGTATCCGCACTCCTTGGCTGGAGAACCGCGTTGCGAAAGTTCAACAGGTCGCTGAGTTTCGGCTTGCACCTTCTTTTACAACGTGCAAATTAGCATAGCTGCCAACCTTCCCCCTTTTTTTGATGGGAATTCCCTTATTATAGCATTGGGAAACAGCAGGGAAGGGTGACAGCTATGCTGATCGTTGCAAGGGAGCTTTGGAAACTGAGTTCCCTTGCATGGTGAGTAGTTCCTTTGCGAGGGCTGAGGAACCTGGGAAACTGAGTTTTTCAGCCATTTGGGGCTTTCTGTTTGGGGGGGAAAGTTTTTCTGTTTTTTGAAGCTGTTTTTGTTGGCTGTTTACATAATGTGGTCAGTAATCTAAAAACGAACCGAACCCCTAAAAAACGGGGCATTCCTCATCCCCCAAAAAGGTCAACACCTTTGAGCTGAACCCCAAAAAACGGGGGTAGATCACTGCTGAAAGTAGATCACAGTCTCTTGGGAGTTTGCCACCCCTGGGATAAGACAAGTAACTAGAAAAAAAATTCAAGCAAATAATTGTAATAACTACCATAATAAAGCACGGCTATAATTATATATAATTTTCCTAAAATTTTGGTTTCATTCGCCTTTCCGTGCTGAAATGTCACAACCTGAACGACCATGGCTTGCCCCCCCCCCCAGTTTTGATCCTGGGTACGCCCCTGGAGAAGGACGGAAAGGGACGTCTTCCCTTCTGCTGCAAAATTTTCAAGACTCTCCCTTTCTCGTGGCGACTCGTGTTTCTTGCCGGGACCTGTCAGCCCGAACAGCCTCCAAGTTGCAAGTTTAACAACCTGCGATAAAGTACACGACAGAGGGCCAAATCGCTTCACACGTCATTGAAACACAACCTCTGTCTGGGGCTGGATGGAAGGAACTGTTTTAACAGCTACACCGTGCCGATTAATGATGTGGGAGGAGATCGACAAACACTATCACAAGTCTTTGGAAACACCGAGGGGCTAATTTGCGTTATTTACTTATGTTGGCTCCTGCTTTCGTTTCCCTCTGGCAGAGGATTTAAGCGGGGCGGAAACACGTCGGGGATAAATGAGAAGAGGAGAGGTTGATATTTCAGGTCGTCAGAGCCCAGGTGAAACTTCACACGCCTCTGGAAGGGTTTGAAGTTTGGAATCAAGAATTTCGAATCGAGAAATCTGGTGGTTGTGGTGGTTATAGGGGGCTTTCAGGCTCAGAAACTGCATCTCTTTTGTATATATATATATATATATTGTAATTTTATATTGTGAACCACCCTAAGATCTATAGGTATAGGATAGTACTGTACACATAATAATAATAATAATAATAATAATAATAATAATAATAATGATGTTGTTCAGTCGCTCAGTCGTGTCCACCTCTTCATGACCCCATGGACCAGAGCACACCAGGCACCCCTATCCTCCACTGCCTCCCGCAGTTTGGCCAAACTCATGCCAGTCGCTTCGAGAACACTGTCCAACCATCTCATCCTCTGTCGTCCCCTTCTCCTTGTGCCCTCCATCTTTCCCAACATCAAGGTCTTTTCCAGGGAGTCTTCTCTTCTCATGAGGTGGCCAAAGTCTTCGAACCTCAGCTTCAGGATCTGTCCTTCCAGTGAGCACTCAGGGCTGATTTCTTTAAGGATGGATAAGTTTGATCTTCTTGCAGTCCATGGGACTCTCAAGAGTCTCCTCCAGCACCATAATTCAAAAGCATCAATTCTTCGGCGATCAGCCTTCTGATAATTATAATAGGTATTAATTATTACTACTAATACTAATAATACCAATACTAATTCTAACAACAACAACAACAACAACAACAACAACAACAGAAGAGTTCTGCTGGATGTCAGGGCCTGGTTGGATGAGGAGAGCTGGGAGCCGCCAGCTCAAAGTCTGCCCCCCAACGGCCCCCCAGGAAGGACTCTGAGGTGACACCAAAGATGCTAATAAAACACTAACTACCTTCAATGTGTGCGCCTGCCCTGTGGATGGCCTGGCTTATTGACAGCTCCTTGACACTGGAATTGGTCAATGGCCCATCTAGTCAGAGAATCATAGAATCGCAGAATTGGAAGGGCCCCCAAGGGTCATCAAGTCCAAACCCCCCGCATTGGACCCCTTCGTCTGCCCCAGCTGCAACAAAACATGTCTCTTCCATATCAGTCTCTACAGCCACAGCAGGCTCTATAGTTGTCCAATGGTTTGACTTCACCCCCAAAAGGCGCGCTCCTCCACTGTCAGGTGCACGCTGCACATGCGTGTTGGGGGCAGCAAGCCCCAGGCGAGGTGGCCTCGCTCTGCGGCTTGCTCGGGGGCCACCGGCGGTGCGCAGCACTCTGTAGCGGCACACTGCCGGCGGGCAAGCCGGTCTAGGCCTCGCCCGCCGGCAGCGCACCACTCCCAGTGTGCAGGCACAGCATATGACCCATGCTGGGATGGGCTTGCTTGGGGTCTGCCGGCAGTGCACAGCGCTCCATAGCGACGTGCTGCAGGCAAGTCAGGGAGGGGCGCCCAAAGTGCCCCCCTCTCCAGGATGGTACCCGAGGCTCCCCGCCCCCTTCGCCCCCCTCCCTACGCCACTGTCACACCCATCGTCCAGCCCGGACACTGAGGTCCAACTCCGAGGGCCTTATGGCGGTTCCCTCACTGCGAGAAGTGAAGCTACAGGGAACCAGGCAGTGGGCCTTCTCGGTGGTGGTGCCTGCCCTGTGGAACACCCTCCCACCAGATGTCAAGGAAATCAACAAATATACAGTGGTACCTCGGGTTACATACGCTTCAGGTTACATACTCCGCTAACCCAGAAATAACGCTTCAGGTTAAGAACTTTGCTTCAGGATAAGAACAGAAATCGTGCTCTGGCGGCGCAGCGGCAGCGGGAGGCCCCATTAGCTAAAGTGTTGCTTTGGGTTAAGAACAGTTTCAGGTTAAGAACGGACCTCCGGAATGAACTAAGTACGAAACCAGAGGTACCACTGTATGACTTTTAGAAGACCTCTGAAGGTTGATGTTTTTTCATGTTTTTAATATTCTATTGGAAGCTGCCCAGAGTGACTGGGGAAACCCAGCCAGATGGGTGGGGTATAAATAAATAATTAAATTATTACTATTACTATTATTATTATTATTAGGCATGACTAAGAAAACAACAAGGCTTGAAGGAATGGAGACTGGGGTTGGTGGGCACTGTCCCATTTGCCCTGATGGACCGGCCCCACTCCTGTATGCAGTATATATCACCTTCCAAATGATTGTAAAGGGGGGGGGGAACCCTCCACTCTCAGGATTCTGTCCCTTCACAATCAGTCACGGCAGCATGGAGTTAATTTCCTGATCTTCCAAGGTATCGTCTCACATAACCACTGGGCAGCGCTGCCCGTCAACACCTCATTTGTCAGCGGCCAATCCCGCACACCCATCCTCATTAGCAAGCATCTCTTCATGCCTTCTCTCGCCTGCTTCCTCCTGATTTCCTTTGCGCTAGAGGCGTCCAGACCTTTCAGAGGAGAAACCCTCATTTCCTTGCATCAATATAGGTCACTTCCTCAGTTCTTGAGGGATGCCAGGTTTCTCTGTGTGTGTGAAGTTTAAAAATGAAAAGAAAGAGAAAAACGAACAGAAGGAAAAAGAGAGAGAGAGAGAGAGAGACCAGAAAACCAAAGCATTCTGCCGCCTCAGTGCAAACATGCAACATATCTAAGTACAGTAGTAATAATAATAATAATAATAATAATAATAATAATAATAATAATTTATACCCCGCCCTTTCCCGCCAAACCGGGCTCAGGGCGGCTAACACCAATAAAATCACAACAAAAACATAAAACAGTTCATTAAAATACAGATTAAAATACAATTTAAAATTAAATCTAAACTGTAGCCTCATTTTTAAGTAGCCCACCAATCACAACAAAAGAACAAAACATCAGGGTTAAACTGAAACCAACCCAAAGGCTATAGAAGGATTCGGGAAATGTTTCATTTAGATAATTTGCACTATAGCGGATAACAGATTGAGGTTGAATCCTGACAAGACAGAAGTACTGTTTTGGGGGGACAGGCGGGCAGGTGTGGAGGACTCCCTTGTCCTGAATGGGGTAACTGTGCCCCTGAAGGACCAGGTGTGCAGCCTGGGAGTCATTTTGGACTTGCAGCTGTCCATGCAGGCGCAGGTCAATTCTGTGCCCAGGGCAGCTGTCTACCTGATCCATCTGGTACGCAGACCGAGACCCTACCTGCCCGCAGACTGTCTCGCCATTGTGGTGCATGCTCTAGTTATCTCTCGCTTGGATTACTGCAATGCGCTCTATGTGGGGCTACCTTTGAAGGTGACCCGGAAACTACAACTAATCCGAGCACAGTTCAAAGTGTTGGTGCTGACCTTTAAAGCCCTAAACAGCCTCGGACCAGTATACCTGAAGGAGCGTCTCCACCCCCCATCGTCCAGCCCAGACACTGAGGTCCTGCTCTGAGGACCTTCTGGCAGTTCCCTCACTGCGAGAAGTGAAGCTACAGGGAACCAGGCAGAGGGCCTTCTCGGTGGTGGCACCTGCCCTGTGGAACGCCCTCCCACCAGATGTCAAAGAGAAAAACAACTACCAGACTTTTAGAAGACATCTGTTTAGAGAAGCTTTTAATGTTTAATTGTTGTTGTTGTTGTTCAGTCGTTCAGTCGTGTCCGACTCTTCGTGACCCCATGGACCAGAGCACGTTTAATAGACTATTGTATTTTAATATTCTGTTGGAAGCCACCCAGAGTGGCTGGGGAAACCCAGCCAGATGGGCGGGGTATAAGTTTTTTTTTTTAATTGTTTGTTTGTTTGTTTGTTTCTATTGGTACTTAAGGGTCTGGCAGAGACAGCCTTCTTAGGAAAAAAAAATCCCATAAACTGAAAGTCTCGGGGGGGGGGGGGCAGGGACTGTCTAGTTGCAAAAATAGGGGTTTTTTGCAATATGCAATTTCATATCATTTACGAATAAGGCATATGGTTCTTCCAGCCTGTGCTAAAATCTGGGTTACATGAAAATAAAGTTCGCAAGATATAACACACCTGTGCACACATGATAAGGGAGCAAGGGGATTAAGATGGAGATTTTGGTGTGCATGGTTCTCACCCCTCCTCCTTTAATCCCCAACAACAACCTTGTGAGGTAGGATAGGCTGAGTGGCAGTGAGTCGCCCAGGAGCACCCAGAAAGCTTCATGGCCAAGTGGGCTCTGAACCCAGATTTCTCAGGTGTTAGTTTAAGAGCCTAATGAACTGCCGACAGAGCTGTGCCGGCTATCACAATTTTTTTCTTTACTAAATAATAAAATAAATTTCCTCCAACTGTGATCCGAGAGGAATTTCAGAGCTACGGCCGACTTAATATCTGGACAAGGGAACATCCAACTAGTGGATCCATATCCGGACAAGACTAGGACAGTGTTTGTTCCTCGGAAGCCTCATAAGCACAACGAGGGAGTGGTAAATCCATTAGCCTAAGCACAGGAGGAGAACATGGCCCCTTGAGTTTGGCACTCGAAAGCACAGAGTCAAATTAAAAGAAGATTTTATTAAGAGTAAGAGGAGGAGTGAGGCTGGAAGGATCTGTCACTTACAGTGTCTCTCAGCTTCTCCTTTTTCCAATCTTAAATTGAGCTCATCCCATTTAGGCGTGCGTGCAATTTCCCCTCTGCCACCCCAGCAAAGAAAAAACTCTACATGAAATTACCTCTTCATTTTCATGCACATTTATCCAAAGACACATATTTTTTGTGTGCAATTTTGTGTACACAATTCCAAAATCCATTTTCCATAACCCAATGCTCTTCTGCATGCTACTTTCGCTAATATGTGTGTGTGTGTGTGTGTGTGTGTGTGTGCGCTCCCGCCAAATGCATGCAGTTTTGTTGCGGTCGGCTGACAAACAGCATCGCAAGGTGTGAATTTTTAAGAGTAGCTGCCTTTCGGCTTGCGTGCTGTTTCAAGAAGTGCAGATTATTCTTTCTTTCTTTATAACGTTGCTTACCCAAATCCAGGATGGGATGCAAGAATACAGCATACAGTGGTACCTCGGGTTACAAACGCTTCAAGGGAAGTAATAGTACCACTGTATTCCACTCTGGTCAGACCTCACCTGGAATACTGTGTCCAGTTCTGGGCACCACAGTTCAAGAAGGATACTGACAAGCTGGAACGTGTCCAGAAGAGGGCAACCAAAATGGTCAAAGGCCTGGAAACGATGCCTTATGAGGAACGGCTTAGGGAGCTGGGTATGTTTAGCCTGGAGAAGAGAAGCTTAAGGGGTGATATGATAGCCATGTTCAAATATATAAAAGGATGTCATCTAGAGGAGGGACAGATTTTTAAAAAGGACTTATTCATGCAGCACATAGTTAAACTATGGAACTCACCGCCACAAGAAGCAGTGATGGCTACCAATCCAGATGGCTAACGTGAGGCCTTGGCTGGATTTATGCACGCAGAGAACTTGTGAATTGTACCGAGGCAGTATACTTACTCCTGAGTAACTCTTCTGCATATTCCGCTCCTCAGCTCTGGCTTTGAAAACCATCGATCCCTCTGGTGATTCATGAATCCCTGAGATGTTAAAATCATTGAGGGACTGGGGGAATCAGGCTGGGTGCGAGGGGAGTGTTAAAATCTTGCTCAGTGGGGCATCAAGGCTGGATGCAAGAATCTCCTGGGCAAAATCCCCCCTCGCCTTTGGGTTATGTAGAAGATCAGACCAGAAGAATGTAACAGGCCCTTCTGGCCTTAAAAAAATAAATAAATACGGCACTATTTTGAGAATGCGCTGGGAGTTTTCTCGCCCACTTTGGAGGCTCTTAACCCAGCACATTTGCTGCCTTCTTGAAGATAATTCCACATTTCCAAAGGTGTTTGCTTAGTGTGCGATAGAAGTTGCAGGACACAGTTTCGTGGCAGATGCCCAGCGGATGATAAGGCCTTGCGGTCAGAGGAAAACCCAGACCATATTCACACGAAACATTGAAACGGTACAATGCCGTTTTAAACAGTCCTGGCCTTCCCCCCGAAATAAATCTGGGAGTCGTAGTTTGCTGGGAGTGCTGAAGATATGCCAATAAAGGTGTTGAATTGAATTGAGTTAACAGGAGACCCTCATTTCCTCTCACAGAGCTATGATTCTCAGAAGGGTTTAACCATCGTAGAATCGTAGATTTGTAGAGTTGGAAGGGTCATCCCTCTGCAATGCAGAAATCTCAACTAAGCATCCATGACAGATGGCCACCCAACCGCTGATTCAGAACATTCGATGAAGGATGTTTCAGATATCTAAAGGGCTGTCAGATAGAAGAAGAAGAAGAAGAAGAAGAAGAAGAAGAAGAAGAAGAAGAAGAAGAAGAAGAAGAAGAATCCTAGAGTTGGAAGAGACCACAAGGGCCATCCAGTCCAACCCCCTGCCAAGCAGGAAACGCCATCAAAGCATTCCTGACAGATGGCTGTCAAGCCTCCGCTTAAAGACCTCCAAAGAAGGAGACTCCACCACACTCCTTTGCAGCAAATTCCACTGTCGAACAGCTCTTACTGTCAGGAAGTTCTTCCTAATGTTTAGGTGGAATCTTCTTTCTTGTAGTTTGAATCCATTTCTCCGTGTCCGCTTCTCTGGAGCAGCAGAAAACAACCTTTCACCCTCCTCTATATGACATCCTTTTATATATTTGAACATGGCTATCATATCTCCCCTTAACCTTCTCTTCTCCAGGCTAAACATACTCAGAGGAGGAGGAGGAGGAGGAGGAGGAGGAGGAGGAGTTTGGATTTGATATCCCGCTTTATCACTACCCAAAGGAGTCTCAAAGCGGCTCACATTCTCCTTTCCCTTCCTCCCCCACAACAAACACTCTGTGAGGTGAGTGGGGCTGAGAGACTTCAGAGAAGTGTGACAAGCCCAAGGTCACCCAGCAGCTGCATGTGGAGGAGCGGAGACACGAACCCGGTTTACCAGATTACGAGTCCACTGCTCTTAACCACTACACCACACTGGCTGGAGCAAGCTTATTTTCTCCTGCTCTGGAAGGGTGGACGTAAACCAATGGCTTCAAGTTACAAGAAAGGAGATTCCAACTAAACATAGGAAGAACTTTCTGACGGCAAGAGCTGTTTGATAGCGGGACGGTCTCCCGTAGGAGGTTGTGGACTCTCCTTCCTTTGGACGTTTCTAAAGAGAGGTTGGGTGGCCATTGTCACGGGTGCTTCATCTGAGATTCCTGCATTGCAAGAGGTTAGACTAGAAGACCCTTGGGGTCCCTTCCAACTCTATGGTTCTGTGGGATTTGGCAGCGGCTAGTTTGCTAAGAGATTAATTTCGCTGGCAGAGGTACTTTCTGGTGTAATAGGGCGTTGGACTGATACTGATTTAGGATTGGTATTGCAGACTTGCCCTCATCTACCCCGGCCAAATTCTGGAAGAACTTAATTTTCCTGATTTGAATTACTGATACCCAAAGCGATTGAAGCGTGGCATTATTTGAAAACCTCACCTATAAGATGGGAGAAAAGGTAAAGGGACCCCTGACCATTAGGTCCAGTCATGGACGACTCTGGGGTTGCGGAGCTCATCTCGCTTTACTGGCCAGCATGACTAAGCCACTTCTGGCGAACCAGAGCAGCGCACGGAAACCTCGTTTACCTTCCCGCCAGATCGGTACCTATTTATCTACTTGCACTTTTGACGTGCTTTTGAACTGCTAGGTTGGCAGGAGCAGGGACTGAGCAACGGGAGCTCACCCTGTTGTGGGGATTCAAACCCCCGACCTTCTGATTGGCAAGCCCTAGGCTTTGTGGTTTAACCCACAGCGCCACCCGCATCCCTATAAGATGAGAGTAGTTAAAGGTAAAAGAACGCGAGATCCATTTGTGGGGACCTTTATGGGATATGTGAATACACAAGACAGTAACCGTCTAGTTCCAACCCTGTGGAAATCTGTTTGGCATGTATGTATATATTGAGTTTCCTTTATTTTAATCTGTCTGCTCTTGCTGTAACCAAATATGCTTTGGGTATGCCGAAGACATTATGTTCTCTTGGGAAGGGGTGGCGGGAGGTTCAGTGAATACTCAGGAGGCCTGGGGGAGGTTTAGTTCTAGATACAGCATGGTTTTATGCTGCAAATTCCGTGTGCTTGCTCTGAAACTCAATAAAACTATTTACTTCTTAGAAAATCTCTGGTTGCCAGCTTGCGCCTTTGCCATAGCTGTCAAGTTTCAGATTTGAAAGTAAGGGATCAGCACCCTCACCTGTCCCGGGGACAGTCTACGGTTCTCAGGGACAGTCCACGCTGTGGTAATCCCCCCCAGGCTACAAATTAATTTACAGCAGGAAAGAGCTCCCAGGAAAGAGAAATCAGGGCAGAGAAAAGAAAGCACTTATTCACGCAGCACACGGTTAACCTCTGGAACTCCCTGCCACAGGGAGCAGCGATGGCCACCAACTTGGATGGCTTTGGAAAAGGATTAGGCAAATTCATGCAGGAGGAGTGGACCACTGATGGCTTCTGACCAGGTTGGCTCTGCTCTGCCTCCAGTTAGGGGCAGCAATGCTTAATCTGAGCACCTGTTGCCGAGAAACATTCATCTATTTTATCTTCTTCTTTATATATCTGTCTGTCTGTTTGTTTGTTATTAGGTATTTATATTCCACCTTTTTCTCCAAGGAGCTCCCTGGTCCTAGTCCTCATTTAATCCCCACAACAGTCCTGTGAGTCAGGCAGGCAGGCAGGGCTGAGAAAGGCAGGGACCCAAGGAGTCCCCGGACTCCAACTCTCCTTCCCGGAAATAAGGGAAATTTAAGGGATATCAACAATAAGGGATAGCAGCGGGAAACAGCTTGGAATAAGGGAGTTTCCCGCAAAAAAGGGAGACTTGACAGCTATGGCCTTTGCACATCATAGGTGCTCAGCCTGAGCATCCATCAATACAGATTATTATTGTGGGCTTCAGGACTTCTCCTCACCGGGGAGCAGTCAGAAACTTCTGGACGCCTGGGGAAAGTGGAGACCGGGGAGCATTATAAACTCCCCGTCACCCCGATCTACGCTAGGATGGATCTGAGCTGACAAAAGCAAGAGAGGAGCGGAAAGTTGCTCTTTGCAGGCGGCTAAGTGCTAACAGTTGCTTGTTTTCTTTGGACCGGGCTGTTCTGGAATCGGCAAGCATTACAACAAGGAACAGGAACTGAGCTGAAGGCCTGGGGTGCTCATCAGAATTGGTTTATAATTATGGACCAACATCTTCCCTCTGACAAAACAGCACATGCAGAGGGCGGGGGGGGGGACCCCCTCCAGAGATTGTGGGTTGGGGAACGCAAGGGGATGTTCGGACCTGATTGAGTTTTAATTTACGGAGGCTGGAAGGAATCCGGCTCGCTGCAGGCCGACCTTGCAAATTTTTGGCATGCCTCCGCATCCTCGAAAACACACAATTTCCCGTGCACCGTTTGCATCTTGGGGGGGTGGGGTGGAGCTCTGTCATTTTACCCACCTAAGATGCTGGTCTCTCTCCGAGGGAGGAGGCCAAAAGGATGCCCCAGATGCTGTCTGCTTATCGGCAGACGGTTTAAACTCCTGTTGGCATCCTGGGAGCGAGTGTTAGCGAGGGCCGCCGAGTGCCTGAGAACCATCCCGGCTGAAGAAGGTGCTGACAAGACTGTCCTGCGCAGAAGGAGGCGATCTGCGTCTCAGTTTCCATGAGCTAATCAAAAGGGACCCATCAGGCATAATGAGGTTTGCAACAGAGGGAAGAGATCACCCAAGGTCAGCGTTAGTCATCTGATGGGAAAGTTCCCTTGGTAGCTTTAAACCTGGCCGAGGTGTGGAAAGGAATGGCCGATTATCATGGGCTTGGATACACAAGTGAATGGTCGGTGAATGGTCACAGAAATCGGACAGCGAAAAGTATTTGAACATACATACCTTAGAAGGAACGCGGGTGGCGCTTGCTGATCAGAAGGTTGGCAATTCGAATCCCCGCGACGGGGTGAGCTCCTGTTGCTCAGTCCCTGCTCCTGCCCACCTAGCAGTTCGAAAGCACATCAAAGTGCAAGTAGATAAATAGGTACCACTCCAGCAGGAAGGTAAACGGCATTTCCATGTGCTGCTCTGGTTTGCCAGAAGCGGCTTAGTCATGCTGGCCACATGACCCAGAAGCTGTATGCCAGCTCCCTTGGCCAATAAAGTGAGATGAACGCCGAAACCCCAGAGTCTTCCGCGACTGGACCTAATGGTCAGGGGTCCCTTTACCTTTAGCTTACCTTTCAAGACTTCTAGGCCCCCTCTGATACAATGTGCCACTGACAATGTTCGCAGAACTGTTGGAAACTTCTAGAGAAGTCCTCTTTTTGTACTGCTTTCAGTTCCCTCGTCACAGCAGCTTCGATGTGTGAAATGTTGGGAAATCTGTGCCCTTTCAGTGCGGATTTCAGTTTAGGAAAAAGAAAGAAATCGGGTGGGGCCAGATCGGGAGAATATGGAGGGTGGGACAACTCAGCAACCTCAGTAACGATTTCACGTGGGATGTGCCATTATTCTGCCATCATTCGGACGAACAAACGCCAATCCCACATCAGTAACTCACAAACTCTGTCAACATTTGCTGCCGTTCTGCTCGTCGACAGTCTGCCAGACCGAGGGCCATCTTCGATGGTTTGCCACCCTTCACGGAAACTCTTAAACCACTCATACGCTGTCGTTTGAGTTACAGCTTCATCTCCGTACACAATTGGGAGCATTTCGTGGGTTTCCGATGCTGATTGTATGTTCGAATATTTCTCGCTGTCTGGTTTCTGTGACCATTCACCGAACTTTCCGGTCCCACCTTGTAAATGTGTTTGTAGCTGGTCTCCTTGTGCAACCAATAACTGACTATGGTTTATTCCATTTGCTTTAATCCTATACACTATACCTTTAAAGCCCATTCAAGGCACATTCCTCACCTCAAAGAATTCTGGGTACTGTAGTTCATCAAGGGCTGCTGGGAACTGCAACTCTGTGACGGGCAAACTACAGTGCCCAGAGGGGAAGAATGTGCTCTGAATGTGCTTCTGAAGTGTATCGTGTACACCAGGCATAAGCAAACTCAGCCCTCCAGCTTTTTGGGGACTACAATTCCCATCATCCCTAACCACTGGTCCTGTTAGCTAGGGATCATGGGAGTTGTAGTCCCAAAACATCTGGAGGGCTGAGTTTGCCTATGCCTGCTGTACACAGTCAAAACCTTTCTACAGTTGTCCTTAAGGACCAAAAAGCGGTTTGCCTGATCTTCCCTGCAAGGAGATATCGGGCAGGAATTTGGTTTGGCTTTGCAATACTTTGGCCACCTCATGAGAAGAGAAGACTCCCTGGAAAAGACCCTGATGTTGGGAAAGATGGAGGGCACAAGGAGAAGGGGACGACAGAGGATGAGATGGTTGGACAGCGTTCTCGAAGCGACTAGCATGAGTTTGGCCAAACTGCGGGAGGCAGTGGAGGATAGGGTTGCCTGGCGTGCTCTGGTCCATGGGGTCACGAAGAGTCGGACATGACTGAACGACTGAACAACAACAAGCCAATTCACAGTTCAGAGAACAATAGGTGAGCCAAGACGCAGGTGCGCCTTGAAATTCACATTGCTGCAAATTTCGCGATGCCGTTCCCCCCAGCCAAAAACAGCCAGCAAAAAGCAGGTGTGTGACAGGAAAGTTTGTGTGTGTGAAAATGCATTCAGTTAGGGAAAATGGCTTACAAAAATGTGGCTCTTAGGAGAAATGCTGGTGGTTTTTTATGAAGCCTTTTTCGTTTCTGTTTTTAAAATGCCAATTGAAGTGTTGCAAACTGATTTGGATCTTGTGAAAGCATGTAGAGGCAGACATGGGCTCTTTATATTTATGTTGGACTATTGGTAATTGGGGGAAAAGGGAAACAATGATGTTAGCTCTTCATTCCTTCATTTGGCAAGTCTGTATATGAATTCCTTAGTTTAAGGAAATGCCTACTTGCAAGGAAAATATTGCAATTGTTTTGTCTTCTCCTGCTGGATCTTAGATTCCATCTGACTTTAGTGCTTTCTTTGTTGCTTTCTTTCATTTGCACGGAACGTTTTCCCTTTCTTGTCATAATTTACAAATTTCAATAAAAACCTGAAAAGAACAAGAAGGTGAATCCGCTGGCGGCAAAAACGAGGAACTGAAAGAAACCAGATTTGACAGGTCCGTCCGTCCATCCCTACCAGCAACGCAACAATTGGAAAAACATACAAAAAAACCATCCTTCCATCAAAACCCAGGGAGCAGTCAAGATGACCAGTGCCGGATTTACATATAAGCTAAACAAGCTATAGCTTAGGGCCCCACTCTCTTGCCCCCCCCCCCCAAAATGAAAAAAAACGAAACTGGATGTACATTTCCAAAATATAAGATAAAAAACAAATAAAATAAAACCTACATACAGCAACAGTGTTTTGGGTTGTGCAGGCTTCTATTTGTTATGTGCAAATGGCTTTAGATACCTATTAGGTCCATAAATTGCCATAGGACATATATTCAACAAACAAAAAAGTGACCATTTGTTGTTGACAAAGGACATCTGGGCTTATAAAGGGCCCCATTACCTTCAGTAGCTTAGGGCCTCATCAAGCCTAAATCCAGCCCTGAACGAGAAACCCTTCAGAAGTTGCTGGACTACAACTCCCATCATACCTGACCAAAAGCCATGTTCGCTGGGCTGCTGGGAGTTTCCCCATTTCTTGAGAGCCAGTGTGGTGTAGTGGTTAAGAGTGGTGGACTTGTAATCTGGTGAACCGGGTTCGCATCTCCACTCCTCCACATGCAGCTGCTGGGTGACCTTGGGCTAGTCACACTTCTCTGAAGTCTCTCAGCCCCACTCACCTCACAGAGTGTTTGTTGTAGGCCCCGATCATCTTCAGAGCTGAAATGAGTCAGGGGAAACTTTTTTTTTTTAAAGGACAGGAATTCTCTTCATTTAAATCTGCCTGCAATACTTGACATTTTTGCTCTCCTCGTTTCCTTACATATACAGGCGTATATGTATGAAACAGGAGTTGCTGTGCTTTGGAAACATGCCATCATATTAAAATACATGCTTATTCCCTCTTCCAACTGCAAAGGAAATATCAGTTGACAACATTATTATTATTATTATTATTATTATTATTATTATTGTTATTATTATTGGTAAAGGGACCCCTGACCATTAGGTCCAGTCGCGGACGACTCTGGGGTTGCGGCGCTCATCTTGCTTTACTGGCCGAGGGAGCCGGCGTACAGCTTCTGGGTCATGTGGCCAGCATGACTAAGCCGCTTCTGGCGAACCAGAGCAGCGCACGGAAACACCTATTTATCTACTTGCACTTTGACGTGCTTTCGAACTGCTAGGTGGGCAGGAGCTGGGACTGAGCAACTGGAGCTCACCCCGTCGCGGGGATTCAAACCGCTGACCTTCTGATCAGCAAGCCCTAGGCTCTGTGGTTTAACCCACAGTGCCACCCGCATCCTATTATTATTATTATTATTATTATTATTATTATTATTATTATTATTATTATTATTATTATTATTATTTCATTTACACCCCCACCTTTTTACCTGATGGGGACTCAAGGTGGGTTACAGATAAAATTAAGACAGGAGGGGGGAAACAATCGTTACAAGACAATTAACCATTGATATCTTTTTAATTCTATCTATCTATATACACATTAAAAATCTGTTTAAACCATACAAATAATTATGAACCTACCTGGACCCTGGAATCATCACTGAGGCCCTTCTTTGTGTGCTCTCTCCAAGAGAGGTCTGGAGCGTGGCCTTTTCGGCAGTGGCTCCCCATTTGTGGAACACTCTCTCCAAAGAGTCTCATTTGGTGCCTGCATTACATATTTTTAGGCGCCAAGCAAAAACATTCCTCTTCAACCAGGCATTTGGCTGATTAATATCCAATACCCTTTTAAATGTGTTGTGGAAGGGAGGGTGGGGGTTATTGGTTTGTTTCTGTTCTTATTTTTATTGTGAATTTTGTGGGTTTTTGTACAGTCGTACCTTGGATCCCGAATGCCTTGGTACTCGGACGTTTTGGCTGACGAACGCCGCAAACCCGGAAGTGAGTGTTCCAGTTTGCGAACGTTATTTGGAACCTGAATGTCCGGTGCGGCTTCCAATTGGCTACAGGAGCTTCCTGCAGCCAATCAGAAGCCACGCTTTGGTTTCCGAACGTTTTGGAAGTTGAACGGACTACCGGAACGGATTCCGTTCAACTTCCAAGTTACGGTGGTATTGTATTTTAATGTTGTGAACTGCCCTGTGTTCTACGGATGAAGGGGGGTTATGAAAAATTTGTAAATAATAAATAGTAATAATGATTGCAGTAGAAACAACATGGCCTCGGCCCTTTCTTTAAAGCGCTCCGTCCCCAAAAGCCTGTTACCCTCATGTCTAGCTTACAGCACAATTCCAAGCACATGTCAAAGTGTTGTTGCTGACCTTGTAAACCCTAAACAGCGTCAGTCCAGTATACCTGAAGAAGCATCTCCAGCCTCATCATTCTGCCCAGACACTGAGGTCCAGCTCTGAGGGCCTTCTGGTGGTTCCCTCCCTGCAAGAAGTGCAGCTACAGGGAACCAGGCAGAGGGCCTTCTCGGTGGTGGCGCCCGCCCTGTGGAACGCGCTCCCATCAGGTGTCAAGGAAATAAACAACTTTTTGACATTTAGAAGACATCTGAAGGCAGCCCTGTTTAGGGAAGTATTTAATGACTGATGTTTTAATGTATTTTTTAATATTTTGTTGAAAGCAGCCAGATGGGCAGGGTATGTATGTATGTATTATTATTATTATTATTATTATTGACTTCCAATACACATGCTGGACTAAACAGACCTTTGCTCTTCTTAGCTTTGGTCGCAGTGCAGCCACCCAAGGCCAGGAGGGATACACTGTCAAAAACATGATTGTGTGACTTGCTCTTTTTCTTCAGTCGTTCAGTCGTATCCGACTCTTCGTGACCCCATGGACCAGAGCACGCCAGGCACTCCTGTCTTCCACTGCCTCTCTCAGTTTGGCCAAACTCATGCCAGTCGCTTCGAGAACACTGTCCAACCATCTCATCCTCTGTCATCCCCTTCTCCTTGTGCCCTCCATCTTTCCCAACATCAGGGTCTTTTCCAGGGAGTCTTCTCTTCTCATGAGGTGGCCAAAATATTGGAGCCTCAACTTCAGGATCTGCCCTTCCAGGGAGCACTCAGGGCTGATTTCTATAAGAATGGATCTGTTTGATCTTCTTGCAGTCCATGGGACTCTCAAGAGTCTCCTCCAGCACCATAATTCAAAAGCATCAATTCTTCGGCGATCAGCCTTCTTTATGGTCCAGCTCTCACTTCCATACATCACTGCTGGGAAAACCAGAGCTTTAACTAGACGGACCTTCGTCAGCATGGTGACTTGCTCTTGTGGGACCCCAAATGGCTGCAGCTATTGCTGAAAAGTTTGCGTCAACAACCAAAGAAAGCCTGCACGCTGCATTTATCAACTTTGAATCAGCCTTTGGTTCAATTCCCAGAAGCAGGTTATGGGAAACGTTTGAGGCTGCTGACATCGATAGGCGATTGCTCACCCTCAAGTGGAGTCTCTATGAAAACACACACCTGAGAGTCAGATGCAATCGTGCTGGTCATTTAACAGGATTAATACCCAGGGGCGAACGAAGGCGTCAGGATCCTCTGCCTTCTGGCGGTGACAGGATCCTCTGCTCGCAGCTGCAGCCATGAACGGAGGATCGTCCACATGCGGCTGCGGTGGCGCGATGGCGCTTGTGCTGCCACAAGCCCCTGTGGGGTGCCTTCTTGTCACACACACACACACCCCAGACATGGCACCCGGGGCGCACCGTACCGCATCACTGCGACGCCACTGTTAATACCCACTTATAAGACAGGGGTGTCCCCTGGCTCCCACTTGGTTCAGTTTTTATATCAGTTCCCTGGTCCAGTCCTTGAAAAAGATAAACTCACATCCTCCCAGACTGGCAAATAGACCGCTGTCAATCCTCCTACAGGCACACAGATGGCGCTGTAGTCTAAACCACTGAGCCTCTTGGGCTTGCCGATCGGAAGGTCAGCGGTTCTAATCCCCGCGACGGGGTGAGCTCCCGTTGCTCTGTCCCAGCTCCTGCCAACCTAGCAGTTCAAAAGCACACCAGCACAAGTAGATAAATAGGTACCGCTGAAACGGGTAGGTGAACGGTGTTTCCGTGCACTCTGGTTTCCGTCACGGTGTCCCGTTGCGCCAGAAGCGGTTTAGTCCTGCTGGCCACATGACCCGGAAAGCTGTCTGTGGACAAACGCCGGCTCCCTTGGCCTGAAAGCGAGATGAGCGCCGCAACCCGATAGTCGCCTTTGACTGGACTTAACCGTCCAGGGGTCCTTTACCTTTACCTTTTACCTATGAAGACAATGTGGTGCTCCTTTCATTGCCAAGCACAGGCCTGAGATGTCCTCGAAGTTCCCTAGCTTCCTCCTGCAACAATGAACTGCTGACATATAAATTACACCAAAACTAAGGCCTTGGTTTTCAACAAAACGAGAACCGAGCATCGTTGGCAGGTGAATGGACACCAAACCGAGCAGGTTACCTCCTATAAATACCTAGGAGTAATCTTTCAATCATTTAGGAAGTCCCAAACAAAGTTCGCCGTTGCAAATGCTCCTCTCGTTTTTTCTCTGCTAAAGGTGGCTAATATTTACCTGCAGCCATGCAAGTATTTGCTGCTAAAGCAATGGTTGCAGAAACCCAGGGCTCACTTGGTGGTGATGGGAGCAAGGGAGCCTCTGTTTGGGGGAGGTGGGCTGGTTGGTGGAGGAGCCAGGGCAAGATGGAAGAGCCCCCCGCCAAAAAAAAAGTTTAACGCCAAGCCCTCTGAGATAACCCCAATGTACCCAGCCGGGTCTCATGGAGTGAGAGGAACAGAAGTTTAACATTATGGGCAATATTTCTATATTAAATCCCTCTCGCCCAGCCCATACAATAGCTCGGTTCCAGGATAATTCAATCCATAAATCTTATCTCCGCTTACCTCCATTTTCAGCGCTGCATGTGGACTCCCCCCCCCCTTTTTAAGCTCCTCCACATCTGGTAGAAATCTACGCCCAGCCTAACAGCTGCTCAAGGGTCTGATCCAAAACTCGGATAATAACTCAGAAAGCTTTTTGTCGAGCTGTGATGGCGAAGTGCTCACGGAGGGGAGGTCTCTCCTGCCCCGACTGCAATCGAGAGCAAGACGCGGCAGGGATCGAGAGCCTGTGGCAGCCCAGAGGTGGTTGGATTCTGAGTCCCGTCAGCCCCAGCCGGCAGGGCTGGTGCTTAGGATCAGCATTCAAGGGCACATCCCAGCCAGGCAGATACACTGAAGGAGGGAGCCAAGCAGGGCTGGTGAGGGGTGTGGTCTAGGGAGAGGGGGCGTGGCCTGAGGGAGAAGCCTGAGGGCCACAGAGAGAGACATCAAGGGCCACCTTTGACCACCTGGCCTGTGGTCCTCCACACCTGACATACATACATACCTCTCATTCTAGAGGGTTTCCCATGGGCATCTGGTTGGTCATGGTGGGAAGAAGAGGGTTTGGCCTGATCTAGCGGTCAGGCTCACCTTGTATTCTCCTAAAGCAAAAAGGCCTATCTGAATAATCTAGCAGGAAGATTCCCAGTCGAGATGTCTTGTGTCTTCTTCTTTAGTGATCACTCGTAGCCAAGATTGTCTTCCATGAACACGGTCTTAACACTGAGTCCGAAAGTGACTGTGGAGGCCAGTTCTGGATCCACACGTCCTTCCACAGTGAGGACATAGGTTTCTGGGCAGAAGTTGATCACGGTGAGGGTTTACCAAGCGTGCCTTCCTCTTACCACGTTTCTGTTATGAGACTTCCCGCGGGGGCAAGTTGTGAGACTGACCCCCAGGGCGGGACGAAGCCTCTGTGCACTCCTGGCTACTGGAGTCCAGGGGCACATCGATAATATGTGATTGTTCCCCAGCTTGCAAGAACAACACACACAAGCTAGTAAAGGCTAAAACCTACTTTATTGTAGATAAAGTGCAGAGTATGTCTCTGCGTGCCAGCTCAGATAGTCAGAGCTGTGCATAATACGTCCAGCATCTCTTGAGCCAGAACTGAAAGTAAAAGAGTACAATAGTACAGTACAAACATCACGTGTGTGTGAAAGCTGGTATGACCAGTGGCTTTCCCACAGGATGAAAACAGACACAATAGTCATGTGACCTCGCTGCTGAGGTGTTCGCAGCTTGGCATGTAATAATATCACAACAGTTTCTCCCTTGCGTCCTGAATTCGAGCGTCTTCAAAGCCCATGACACCTTTGGTCAAGGCTGTTCTCCAATTGGAGCGCTCGCAGGCCAGTATCTCCCAGTTGTCGGTGTTTTACTACATTTTTTGTAGATTTGCCTTGAGACAGTCTTTAAACCTCTTTTGTTGACCACCAGCATTACGCTTTCCATTTTTAAGTTCGGAATAGAGCGGTTGCTTTGGAAAATGACAATCAGGCATCCGCACAACATGACCAGCCCAACAAAGTTGATGTTGAAGAATCATCGTTTTGAGTAAGCAGGCTTTGGCATGGTAGCAACTTGACACCCTATTAATTACTTCAGCACACTCAGTTCTCCTCGCAGGCTCTGAGAGAGACGGTAATGTTTGGGCGGGTGTGTGTGTGTGTGGCATCCATCTGTCTCGAGAGACAATGGAGGATTGAACCTTCTGGGATGGAGTCAAACCATGGGAGAGTTACAGCACCTGCTGTGGCTGTAGAACCTGACGCAGGAGAGACATGTTTTGTTGCAGCTGGGGCAGATGAAAGCATCCGGCAGGTGAGAGCCAGTGTGGTGTAGTGGTTAAGAGCGACAGACTCGTAATCTGGTGAACCGGGTTCGCGTCTCCGCTCTTCCACATGCAGCTGCTGGGTGACCTTGGGCTAGTCACACTTCTCTGAAGTCTCTCAGCCCCACTCACCTCAAGGAGAATGTGAGCCGCTTTGAGACTCCTTTGGGTACTGATAAAGCGGGATATCAAATCCAAACTCTTCTTCTTCCAGAGGAGGGCAACCAAAATGGTCAAAGGCCTGGAAACGATTCCTTATGAGGAACGGCTTAGGGAGCTGGGTATGTTTAGCCTGGAGAAGAGAAGGTTAAGGGGGGATATGATAGCCATGTTCAAATATATAAAAGGATGTCATATAGAGGAGGGTAAAAGGTTGTTTTCTGCTGCTCCAGAGAAGCGGACACGGGGCAATGGATTCAAACTACAAGAAAGAAGATTCCACCTAAACATTAGGAAGAACTTCCTGACAGTAAGAGCTGTTCGACAGTGGAATTTGCTGCCAAGGAGTGTGGTGGAGTCTCCTTCTTTGGAGATCTTTAAGCAGAGGCTTGACAGCCATCTGTCAGGAATGCTTTGATGGTGTTTCCTGCTTGGCAGGGGGTTGGATGGCCCTTGTGGTCTCTTCCAACTCGATGATTCTATGATTCTTCTTCTTCTTCTTCTTCTTCTTCTTCTTCTTCTTCTTCTTCTTCCTACAGATGCACCACGGCGCTTCTTCTCTCTGTGTTCCTCCCAGCGGTCATTCCTCCTCTGGTCACTGCTGTGGGTGCAAGACCTGTCTGTCTGTCTCCTGGCACTGCGGACATCTGCAAGGGATTCCCACCACTGCGGACAGCCTTCATGTCACATTTGCAGACATCTGACCGGCCTTGAAGGTAGATTCCCGGTTGAGATGTCTTGTGGGTTTCCTTCTGAGCAAGCAAGTTTTGGCATGGTAGCGACTTGACACCCCATTAATTACTTCAGCACGCTCCATTCTCCTCGCAGGCTCCGAGAGAGGTGGTAATAGGCCCCAATTAAAAAGACTCCACACTCCTTTTACCTCAGCCAATTCCCCCCAGGTAAATTTCCTCGGAGTGGCTGCAGTTTGACAGTTCCCCAGCCAAGGAGGTTGTGCTTTTATTAGCATTTATGGAAAGAAATTGCCCCTCTGAAGCCGCATCGAGACATCTAAACACGTACGCCCACAGAGCACGTGTCTTTTTCTTCTGCTTAGAAAGAGCAAATCCCAACAAGTGGCAGAATTAAAAGAGGAGCGCCCCTCCGTGCCTCGCTTCACCTCTTTCCAGAAGCCGGGGGGGGAGAGAGAGAGAGAACAAAAAGTTTGCCATTAAGGAAAGTTTTGCAAGTCCAAATTCATTCTGCAACGTGTTCTGTGTGGGGCTAACTTTGAAAACTATTTGGAAGTTGCAGTTGGCCCAGAAGGTTGGTGCAAGGGGGGAGGGGAAAATAGAGAAGGAGAAAAGAGAATTCCTGGCTGCCAAGATCTGCATTTGGGGCAAGTCCTCTTTGGTGAGAGAACCTCAGCAGAGATTTAAAATCACAAAATAGGCAACAAAGTAAAGCCTGGAAATATACGCTGCTAGATCTTTAAAATATGCCCTTGTGAGCTCCAAAACTTCCCTCTTCCCTTAGCGTAGAAAAAGACCACACATTCAGTAAGTTTAAAACGGTTTACTTACAAAATCTCCAAAGGTCAGATTCATGTGCTTTTCCATACAGCATTCGGAAAACGTTGCACAGGCAGTAAAACTAGGCTTAGTTAGAGTAGTGAAAGTTCCTAAATTATTGGTCTAGGAACTAAAGAATGGCTTGTGAAAGCCATGCAGCCGGGCTGGAGCAACCAGCTTAGCTTCTTCACATGCTGAGCTTCACAAGTAGACTGGAAGGGGGAACAACAACTTGCTTACCTAGTTCTTCTGAAGGTGAGCCAAGCCTGGCAGGAGAACTTACTCTATGGTCTTAACCCCTTCATGTATCAACTAGACTTAAGCATGATGGTTATATGAAGCTGGTTATCCCACAGACTGCAGAGCTGGGCAAGTGAGGGATGCAGCCTGGGGAGGAGGCCTGTTCTTGGAAGGTCCTAAGAACCAGATGGAGAGGCTGGGAAGGTCAGTTTTGGCAGGTGGGCCCAAGGTTGCAGGCTTTTTAGGAGCATCTGATGGGTCACTGTGAGAGCAGGAGGTTGGACTAGATGGGCCATTGGCGCGTTCCTATAGGGCTCCTCTCATGTTCTTAATCAAAGGAGGTGGCCATCAAACTCTGGCCAAGAAGTCCTGAACAGAGGTGTTCCTGGTCACCACCCAGCTGCCCAAAATATATTCCTCTTCCACGGCAGGTATGTCATCAGCTCCAAAACCAACATCTGCTCCACTTGAGGGAGCCTTGCTGCTGATCTTCCCCCTAAAACCTCACACCAAACGCTTCTCTTGCTGTTATTTTCCTAAGACAAAACAACATTCAGCCTAGCCGTCTGTCATCACTGCAGATTTCTGGGCTTTTCACGACCGCCTCCCTAATCTCTCGAAGCCAGAGGTCTTGGATTTAAGTCGATCTCATCCCCTCCGACTTCCACGGCAATAAATTGGCTTCAAGTACAGCGCCCCGGGCTTCTCCGGGCTGAAGACCAGGCTGTCAGAGCTGGAGAAGAGAGTCACAGCCTCCCTGGTCCACGGTTCCCCCCGCTGCGCCACCCCAGCCCCAGCAAAGGACGACGGACTGGAAATTTGCCTGGGAAACCTCTCTTGCTTTCCAGCCAAGGCCGGAACCAGGGGGAACTCATAAATCATTGGCAAGTGAAGAGTTATGAGTTTCCTCAGACAAACACCGCTAATTGCCGGGGGTTCTGCCAGTGAGCGTGACGCCATTGAGAGCTCGGGTGCACAAGGAGGCTGGGAATGGACGGGCTGAAACTTATGTTTACGTACGTTCCAACATGTCCCTCATTTCGGCTCGCGTGCATCAGCAAAGGGCATCTTGTCAATGGAGCGTGCAAAACTGGGTGGTCTCTGCTGCCCACGTCGCACATCGTGGGACTTCCATCTCGGATTAGGAGCCTTGGAAGCTGTCTTCTGCTCTGACTCCACAGCTGGAGGCAGGAAGGACATCAAAAAAGCCTTTCCGGATCTGGCCAAAGGCCCGTCTAGTCCAGCATCCTGTTCTCACAGTGGTCAACCAGATACCTGTGGGAAATCTGCAAGCAGGATCTGAGAAGAAGAAGAAGAAGAAGAAGAAGAAGAAGAAGAAGAAGAAGAAGAAGAGGAGGAGGAGGAGGAGTTTGGATTTGATATCCCGCTTTATCACTACCCGAAGGAGTCTCAAAGCTGCTCACATTCTCCTTTCCCTTCCTCCCTCACAACAAACACTCTGTGAGGTGAGTGGGGCTGAGAGACTTCAGAGAAGTGTGACTAGAATCATAGAATCCTAGAGTTGGCAGAGACCACAAGGGCCATCCAGTCCAACCCCCTGCCAAGCAGGAAACACCACCAAAGCATTCCTGACAGATGGCTGTCAAGCCTCCGCTTAAAGACCTCCAAAGAAGGAGACTCCACCACACTCCTTGGCAGCAAATTCCACTGTCGAACAGCTCTCACTGTCAGGAAGTTCTTCCTAATGTTTAGGTGGAATCTTCTTTCTTGTAGTTTGAATCCATTGCCCCGTGTCCGCTTCTCTGGAGCAGCAGAAAACAACCTTTCTCCCTCCTCTATATGACATCCTTTGATATATTTGAACATGGCTATCATATCACCCCTTAACCTTCTCTTCTCCAGGCTAAACATACCCAGCTCCCTAAGCCGTTCCTCCTAAGGCATCGTTTCCAGGCCTTTGACCATTTTGGTTGCCCTCCTCTGGACACCTTACAGCTTGTCAGTATCCTTCTTGAACTGTGGTGCCCAGAACTGGACACAGTATTCCAGGTGAGGTCTGACCAGAGCAGAATACAGTGGTACTATTACTTCCCTTGATCTAGATGCTATATGACTAGCCCAAGGTCACCCAGCAGCGGCATGTGGAGGAGCGGAGACGCGAACCCGGTTCACCAGATTACGAGTCTACCACTCTTAACCACTACACCACACTGGCTCTCTGAGCACAAGAGCTACTCTCACCACCTGTGGTTTCCAGCAACTGGGATTCAGAAGCACTGCTGCCCCCCCCCCCCACTGTGGAGTCTGAGCACCACAATCTTGCCTATCAGCCCGCAATAGCCCTCTCCTCTTCCATGAATTTGCCCAAACCTCTTTTAAACGCATCCAAGTTGGTGGCTGCCACTGCGCCTTGTGGCAGTGAGTTCCACAGTTTAACTCAGTACCGCTCACCTCACAGAGTGTTTGTTGAGTGTTTTCTTTGGGCTGCCCTGTATCTTCCAATGTTTGGCTTAATTGGACGGATCCTTCTGAATATTATTATTCAGTAATGCTTTGAGGCAATTTGCCTCCCCAGAATGTGGTGGTGGGGTTTTTACCTCAGAAAAGGAAGCAAGGGGGAGGAATGCCGAGAGGCCGTTTGCCCATAGCTCTTGCCATGGACATTTTGGCACCTGAGGCAAACCACAAAATGCACATCCCGCTCTCCACCAGGGAAGAAGGGGTGCGTGAAAATTTATATCAGGAACAAGGAATGAAGATCTCCATTGGGAGCAAGTGGGAAATCATATCAAGGTTACTACAAAAGCCATTGCAGGGTGTGGAGGGACCCACTCTAAAATTGCACCGGGTGGGTACAGAGCCCAGGAGACCCCGAGGGAAGCCACCATTATTCCCTCCCTCTCTCTTAGGCTTGCCAATCAGAAGGTAGGCGGTTCGAATCCCTCTGAAGGAGTGAGCTCTCGTTCAGGGACGTCTGAGCCATTGAGGCTACTGGCGCAAGGCACCATGGCCTGAGGAGGGCACCTGCACCCTCCAGCCCCGCTGGCAGCACCGCTCTCACCCACCTCTTCTCGGGCTGCGGACACAGGGAGGCCATCGTCGAGCCTCCCATCGGCGCTGCAGTCAGGGCTCCTGGTTGGCAGCACCGCGCCGCCGCTTCAGCCAAGCAGGCAGAGGCAGAGGTGGAGCACAGCTGGCAGCATCCCACCCTGCCCCTCTGGCTGCCCGCTGCGCCTGGCCCTGCCCGGCGGAGTGCAAGGGGCTCCAGAGGGATCTTCGCGCCAGGGCGCCAGATTTACTTAAGACGGCCCTGCTCCCGTTGCTCTGTCCCAGCTCCTGCCAACCTAGCAGTTCAAAAGCACACCAGCACAAGTAGATAAATAGGTACCGCTGAAGTGGGAAGGTGAACGGTGTTTCCGTGCACTCTGGTTTCCGTCATGGTGTCCTGTTGCGCCAGAAGCAGTTTAGTCATGCTGGCCGCATGACCTGGAAAGCTGTCTGTGGAGTAATGCCGGCTCCCTCGGCCTGGAAGCGAGATGAGCGCCGCAAACCCATAGTTGCCTTTGATTGGACTTGACCGTCCGGGGGTCCTTTACCCTTACCTTTTAGACCTGTAAGCAGGGCTGGATTTGGGTTTCATGAGGCCCTAAGCTACTGAAGGTAATGGCGCCCTTTATATGTCCAGCTGTCCTTTGTCAACAACAAATGGTCACTGGTTTTTTTTTTTTGTTGAATATATGCTATATGGTAATTTATGGACCGAATAGGTATCTAATGCCATTTGCACATGTTGCCTTGCCAGCAGTCCATGCAGAATGTAGGCACCCTATATATAGAAATGAGCAAACCAGTGATATTTTAGGGAGCAGGCTAGCAGGCGGGGCCCATGATAGGAGCCTACACCAGTGTTTTTCAACCTTTTTTGGGCAAAGGCACACTTGTTTCATGAAAAAAATCACGAGGCACACTACCATTAGAAAATGTTAAAAAATTTAACTCTGTGCCTATATTGACTATATATAAAGCAATTCTCTTGAATAGGAATCAAATAAACACAATTTTTCCCACGGCACACCAGGCAACATCTCACGGCACACTAGTGTGCCGCGGAACAGTGGTTGAAAAACACTGGCCTACACAACACAAAACACTGTTGCTGCGTGTAGGTTTTATTTTATTTGTTTTTTATCTTATATTTTGGAAATGTACATCCAGGGTTTTTTTTCCTTTCATTTTTTGGGGGGACCCCAAGAGAGTGGGGCCCTAAGCTATAGCTTGTTTAGTTTATACGTAAATCCAGCACTATCTGTAAGGTCTCATCAACTCTTTAGTATGGACCAGAAATAATGTATCTTTGGCATGACTTAATCGTCCACGAGTCCTTTACCTTTTGCCTTTGGTTACCCTAGGCTGCAGATCCTGTGTCCAAGAAGTGTGCCACAGCCATTGCTGCCGCGATGCATTCCTTGGAGGCTGGATCTGGCGCCCCTGTGCCTCCTACCACCCTAGGTGTTCGCCTCCCCTTGCTCCATGGGTGAGCCGGCCATGGCTCTTGTGACCTGAGGCAGAACTGAAAGCCGAAAGATGGGAATTAACCCTCAGGGACATTCTGGCTTGAAGCTTCTTGCAATGGTCGTTATACAGGTGAAACTCGAAAAATTAGAATATTGTGGAAAGGTTCGTTTCTTTCAGTAATTCAAATTAAAAGTTCCAGTTACAGGTAGGTAGCCGTGTTGGTCTGCCATAGTCAAAACAAAATAAAATAAAAATATTCCAAACACACAGAAAAAAGCAAAGAATTATAAATAACAATTAAAAATTGACTTCCAATTGTCTGTATATCGCTTCCCTTAATAATGAAACAAAACTTGCTATACCTTATACAATGATTGATTGTTTTTTCAAATATTATTTTTTGTGGATTATAATGTCTAGATTATATGTTTCTTAGGGGGTTTGTTTGTTTGTTTGTTTGTTTCTATTGGTTGATTTGATATGGTTGTATTTTAGAAGTCTGAAATTAAATAAAGCTATTTTAAATTTTTTTAAAAACAATTAAATTAAATTAAATTAAAAAATTCCTTCCAGTAGCACCTTAGAGACCAACTAAGTTTGTTCTTGGTATGAGCTTTCGTGTGCATGCACACTTCTTCAGATAAATTAAAAGGTGAAACTAATATACAAAATAGCCTCGTGACATGCAAAGCGAGATATGTCAAGCCTTTATGTCTTATAATTGTGATGATTATGGCGTACAGCTGGTGAGAACCCCAAATTAACAATTTCAACTTTGGGCTTTTCATCAGCTGTACGCCATAATCACCACAATTATAACAAATAAAGGCTTAACATATCTCGCTTTGCATGTCATGAGTCTATCTCATATATTAAACTCCAGTAGCTAATGAAAACAATTGCTTACATAAATGGACTTTTCCCCGATATTCTAAATTTTTGAGTTTCACCTGTAGATCCCACTTTGAGATTTTGAGATTTTAAGCAACCGGCGTTGGAGAGGAGGGCACAAAACTAGGGAGATATGTTGGGGTGTTTCCTCAGGGACAGGAGCATGCAGGTATCTTGAGGGCTTTGGTTTGCTCAGTCGTTTACTCCTAGCCGATAACTAGGAGTATTCTGCCACCTCATGGTTCTATGGGGCGGAAATCAATTTATGCAATCCACAACGCTTGCTGAAAAGGAGAAACTAAAGGTCCTGAGTTTCTCTTCCATTTTTCTCTTTCAATAAGTGGAGATTATTATTATTTTATCCCAGCCAGTATCTGGAAATTTTTCAAATTGTTCTGATACATACATTTGTTTTGAGGTATGCAATGGGCATAATTTTATTCACAGATGTGCAATTGTTTTCTTATACAGTATGCATGCAATTGTTTTGTCAATGGGGTTTTTTTTTTACCGTATTGTGAAATTGCTTCAAGAGGCATCACAGAAAGCAGTTCATAAATGAAATATATAAACAACAAGACATTAATATTAATATTGGTCAAGCCCCTTCAACGTATCATTTTTGACCCCTACGAAAAACTCCTCCATCTAGACACGCCTAACCAGACACGTAACTTTATTATGTCTGTTTGCCTTCAAAGTTCCTTGATTTTATCTGCATCCTGATCATTTTATTATGTCTGCTTGTTTGGAGAGTCTGTGTGTTTTATCTATAGTTTGGTAATTTTATTATGTCTGCTTGCTTTGAAAGATTGTTATCGTCATTTTCTTGTGCATGTTGTTGTTGTTGTTCAGTCGTTCAGTCGTGTCCGACTCTTTGTGACCCCATGGACCAGAGCACGCCAGGCACGCCTATCCTTCACTGCCTCTCGCAGTTTGGCCAAACTCATGCCAGTCGCCTCGAGAACACTGTCCAGCCATCTCATCCTCTGTCGTCCCCTTCTCCTTGTGCCCTCCATCTTTCCCAACATCAGGGTCTTTTCCAGGGAGTCTTCTCTTCTCATGAGGTGGCCAAAGTATTGGAGCCTCAGCTTCAGGATCTGTCCTTCCAGTGAGCACTCAAGGCTGATTTCCTTCAGAATGGATAGGTTTGATCTTCTTGCAGTCCATGGGACTCTCAGGTACCTACCCATGGTCTAATCCTCCTTAAAAGCCATCCAAGTGGCGGGGAGTTCCGTGGTTTAATTATGTGCTGCATGAAGAAGGGCTTTGTTTAATCTTTCTTGAATCTTCCAACACTTGGCTGGGGAAACCCAGTCAGATGAACAACATAGAATCATAGCACCTTAGAGTTGGAAGGGACCCCAAGAGTCATCTAGTCCAACCCTCTGCAATGCAGGAATCTCAGCTAAATGAGATGGATGGCCATCCAACCTCTGCTTAAAAACCCACAAGGAAGAAGAGTCCACCATATAGATTATAAAATAGATAACAGATAATAAAATTATATAGATAATAAAAGTATATTGTATAATATTAAGTAGAAAATAAAAACATTAGTATTATTCCATTTCATGGGAGGGCCATGAGTTCTAGTGCTATGAGAGAAGAACTGTACAATTATTATTATTATTATTATTAAAAAATAGTTCTCTTGTGTTTAAAGCTAAGATCGGTGAAAGCTAAGATCGATTTGGTCTGTGACCGTTTAATAAAATTTGATTTGAAGATCGGTGAAACAAAACAAACTTTCTCAATAATAATAATAATTTATTTATACCCCGCCCATCTGGCTGGGTTTCCCCAGCCACTCTGGGCGGCTTCCAACAGAACATTAAAATGCAATAATCTATTAAACATTAAAAGCCTCCCTAAACAGGGCTGCCTTCTGATGTCTTCTAAAGGTCTGGTATTTGTTTTTCTCTTTGACATCTGGTGGGAGGGCGTTCTACAGGGCGGGTGCCACAACCGAGAAGGCCCTCTGCCTGGTTCCCTGTAACTTGGCTTCTCGTAGTGAGGGAACTGCCAGAAGGCCCTCGGCACTGGACCTGTGTCCGGGCAGAATGATGGGGGTGGAGACGCTCCTTCAGGTATACAGGACCAAGGCCGTTTAGGGCTTTAAAGGTCAGCACCAACACTTTGAATTGTGCTCGGAAACATACTGGGAGCCAATGTAGATCTTTCAAGACGGGTGTTATGTGGTCTCAGCGGCCGCTCCCAGTCACCAGTCTAGCTGCCACATTCTGGATTAGTTGTAGTTTCCGGGTCACCTTCAAAGGTAGCCCCACGTAGAGCGCATTGCAGTAATCCAAGCGAGAGATAACTAGAGCATGCACCACTCTGGCAAGACAGTCCACGGGAAGGTATTGTGTCAGCCTGCATGCCAGATGGAGCTGGTAGACAGCCGCCCTGGACACAGAATTAACCTGTGCCTCCATGGACAGCGGTGAGTCCAAAATGACTCCCAGGCTACACACCAGGTCCTTCAGGGGCACAGTTACCCCATTCAGGACCAGGGAGTCCCCCACACCTGCCCGCCACCTGTCCCCCCAAAACAGTACTTCTGTCTTGTCAGGATTCAACCTCGATCTGTTAGCCGCCATCCATCCCCCAACCAATTGCATCTTGAAATCAATCTCTTCCTCCCTCTCCAAACTTCAGCTGCAAACAGTGCCAAAGAGTTACTGCACAATTCTGACACTTCTGAACTTCGCAGCTGGCAGGGAATCGATACTGGACATCTGCACCGTGGAAACCTGACCCAGGCAAACGGTAAAACCAGATTGTGGGTGCTCTGCAGGTGATTTAGGAGCAGGTAGGAGAGTCTGGATGGGATTGCTCTTAACCACTACACCACACTGCCTCCTCCTGCCCAGCTTAGGAAGGTGTGGTGTTCACAAGTGACATCAAGACATCACATGGGGGGCACCCACCCTCTGCCCTTTGCAACCTGGCACCTCTGGCCCAAACTGTACCCCCAGGAAAAAATTCGCCGCACGCCACTGATAATCATACTGATGGCCCATCTATTTCAAGCCCATAGTTTGGAATTTTAGGGAAACTATAGCAGCGATGCTAAGCAGGAAATATTGGCAAAGGGCGATTGAGTTTCCATTAGCAGATACTAATACCAGCAATATTTTGCTGCAAATAATAAACCACCCTTTCTTCATAAAATCTTAAACCTTCCTGGTGGGGCTTTTCAACCCCATTTAGAAAAAAAGTTTTCCATTAAATCCTTCATGCAGATAACTCCTGCACAAGGACGTATATATTCAGGCTCAGGTAACGTGAATGCACTTTCCAGAGCCATAATAATGAAATCACAGGGTTTTTTTTATTCCCGAGCTGAGCTTGTGTCCGATTCGCCTCCAGAGACCATAAAAAGCGTTCAACGGAGTTCTGAAGGCTCCGAAAAGAAAGAAATTGAGCCACTAATCGGTACAGTAAAAAAAATAAAAAATCTTTCTCTTTTGGAAAGATCACTTTCCCTTCCCTAATAAACTTGTGCAAAATGTATTTATTCTTTAGCAGTTCTGGGGTGGAGGTAATGCCCCTATAAATTTCACTATGAAGTCATTCTTCTTCGATCTTCCGGGAGGACTTGCTAATAAAGGTAAAGGGACGCCTGACTGTTAGGTCCTGTCGTGTCCGACTCTGGGGTTGTGGCGCTCATCTCACTTTACTGGCCGAGGGAGCCAGCGTACAGCTTCTGGGTCATGTGGCCAGCATGACTAAGCCGCTTCTGGTGAACCAGAGCAGCGCACGGAAACATTGTTTACCTTCCCACCAGAGTGGTACCTATTTATCTACTTGCAGTTTTGACCTGCTTTCAAACTTCTAGGTGGGCAGGAGCTGGGACCAAGCAACGGGAGCTCACCCCGTCGTGGGGATTCGAACCGTCGACCTTCTGATCGGCAAGCCCAAGAGGCTCAGTGGTTTAGACCACAGCGCCGCCCGCATCCCTTGGACTTGAAAATAGGAGGCATTGAAATAGGCACCAAAAAGGGTGGCACGAGATTCACTTTTATGTGCTCCATCCTGGAGAAAACCAGGTTTTAATAAAACCAGATTTAACCGTGCCCTTGTTACATGGTTTTCACTGCATTTTCCTAAGGGCATACAATCTATCTGAAGTCAGTTTTCCTTTTCTCTTAAAATTAAAGCTAATGCTATTCTAGGCTGCATCAACAGAAGTCTAGTGTCCAGGTCAAGGGAAGTCATAGTACCACTCTATTCTATTCTGCCTTAGACCACACTTTGGAATACTGTGTCCAATTCTGGGTACCACAATTTAAGAAGGATGTTGGCAAGCTGGAACGTGTGCAGAGGAGGGCAACCGAGATGATCAAGGGTCTGGAAACCAAGCCTGATGAGGAACGGTTGAAGGAGCTGGGTGTCAGGAAACCACCTTCGCTGCAGCGGGAAGAGTTCCCGGGGCGGTTGCAGTACAGGGAACCCCCATCTCCATTGAGCAGTTCGTCATCCTCCTCCAATGGGGGAAGCGACCGCTCTTCCAGCGGGGAGGGGGAGATGGAGACAGGAAGTCGGAGCAGGGGCTGTGGCAGGGATGGAGAGTCTCTGCACCAAGCGGATAGAGGAGGAGAACCCTTTCCGTCACCCCGTTTTCACAGGGAGGAAGGACGTAGAGGGGGGAGGAGGGGGTTCAGGATCCCGCGCCTTTTATGCTGGAGAAAGAACCGGAAACGGACATTCCCAGACTCTGTAGAGGGATGAGCAGGATGTCTTTATTTTAGCTCCACTGTAAATATCTGCACAATAAAGAACTTAGTTTTTAGAAGTTCTGCGTTTGGCTGATTTCTCATGAGCAACCACTGAAACTGTAAGGACACTGGGTATGCTTAGCCTGGGAAAGAGGAGACTGAGAGGAAATATGGTAACCATCTTCAAATATCTAAAGGGATCTCACATGGAGGAGGGAGCAAGCTTCTTTTCTCCTGCTCTGGAGGGTAGGACTTGAACCCGTGGCTTCGAGTTACAAGAAAGGAGATTCCGACTAAACATCAAAAACTTTCCGATGGTAAGAGCCGTTTGACAGTGGAACAAACGGACTCCCTCAGAAGATAGTGGGCTCTCCCTCCTTGGAGGTTTTTAAGCAGAGGTTGGATGGCCATCTGCCATGGATGCTTCAGTTGAGAGTCCTGCATTGCAGAGGGTTGGACTAGATGACTCTTGGGGTCCCTTCCAACTCTACAATTCTATGATGCATTACAGAAGTGCTTTTAAGATGGCAGTAGCAGGGGGACTCTAGATCCTGGCTGGTTAAGGGTTGGTGGGAAGTGTAGCTCTGTGAGGGGCAAACTACAGTGCTCAGAATTTGTTAAGCAGACAAATGTGCTTCAAATGTGCTTTGAAAGGTGTGGCATGCACACTCCCGAACAATGGGCAAAGCTGTCGATCTCAGCTTCGTTCCAGACTTCTCCCCAGTTTCACATCTGTCTGATTAAAAAAAAAAAATTCTCTGCATGAAAATGTGTATTATGTGGGTTCTGCAAATGCTAGAAACTTATAAGAAAAGCTGTGAATTGCAGGATTATGGTTCATCTGGGGGTGGTCACTAGGCCTCTGCCCCCCCCCAAACAGATGTCCAGGCTCACAGGGTAGCCACACGTCCATTGCAGCAACTCCTGACACAGACGAAAGGGGTAGCAAGCTGGAAAACTGCAGGGCACAAGTCGGGGGGGGGGGAATCTATGGCCTTCCAGTGACTGTTGGACTCCAACTCCCATCAGTCCCAGTCAGCCTGGCCAGTGGTCAGGGATGATGGGAGTCCAGCATTATATGGAAGGTCAACAGATTCCCCACCCTTGTGATATGGAATGGAATGGTATAGATGATAGATAGATGATATAGACAGATAGATGTTGTTGTTGTTTAGTCATGTCCGACTCTTCGTGACCCCATGGACCAGAGCACGCCAGGCACTCCTGTCTTCCACTGCCTCCCGCAGTTTGGTCAGACTCATGTTAGTAGCTTCGAGAACACTGTCCAACCATCTCATCCTCTGTCGTCCCCTTCTCCTTGTGCCCTCCATCTTTCCCAACATCAGGGTCTTCTCCAGGAGAGTCTTCTCTTCTCATGAGGTGGCCAAAGTCTTGGAGCCTCAGCTTCAGGATCTGTCCTTCCAGTGAGCACTCAGGGCTGATTTCCTACAGAATGGATAGGTTTGATCTTCTTGCAGTCCATGTGATGGATGGATAGGTAGATAGGTAGATAGGTAGATAGGTAGATAGATAGATAGATAGATAGATAGATAGATAGATAGATAGATATAGATGATAGATAGATAGATAGATAGATAGATAGATAGATAGATAGATAGATAGATAGATAGATAGATAGATATAGATAGATAGATAGATGATAGATAGATAGATAGATAGATAATTTATGGTCCATACTGAAGAGTTATGAGACCTAACAGGTGTAAAAGGTAAAGGTAAAGGTAAAGGACCCTGGATGGTTAAGTCCAGTCAAAGGCGACTATGAGGTTGCAGCGCTCATCTCGCTTTCAGGCCGAGGGAGCCAGCATTTGTCCACAGACAGCTTTCTGGGTCATGTGGCCAGCAGGACTTAAACTGCTTCTAGCTCAACGGGACACCGTGACAGAAACTAGAGCGCACGGAAACGCCGTTTACCTTCCCGCCAGAGCAGTACCTATTTATCTACTTGCACTGGTGTGCTTTCGAACTGCTAGGTTGGCAGGAGCTGGGACAGAGCAACGGGAGCTCATCCCATCGCGGGGATTCGAACCGCCGACCTTCTGATCGGCAAGCCCAAGAGGCTCAGTGGTTTAGACCACAGTGCCAACCACGTCTAAACTGAGCCAAGCTGCGGAGTTGCGGATAAATTGCAGACCGACCAGATAGACCACTTGTCCTCATGGTTTTAGCCAAAGTCAAGTTGGCTAAAAGTACAACAGAACCGAAGGCGAGATGTTAGTGACAAGTGGAGCTGGAGATAAATTATGGGTGGGGGTTGATTGCTTAAACAAACCATGCACTAGCTGGGCCAAGAACCAGCAGAGGACCAGAAAATATATACGCGCCCGAGGGGAGCTTTTAACATAGGTTTCTCCTGCAGACTTTCTGCCCAGCAACTAAACCTATAAAATGCAAGGGCTGTTGGATTATCACAGTTAATTATCTTATAGGGAACCCTTCCTGGAGCCGGCGCAACTGGATCAAACAGCTTCAATTTCTGTTGGCCCGGATCCTCCGTCTTGGAGAGCAAGTTATAATGCTGAGAGGTGTCTCTGGAGGCTCTGGGCTGAGCAGAGCCCAGCAGGAGAGCTGGCAAATCCATCCATCGCTTTCCGGCAGGCCAAGAGGTGTCCCGACAAAGGAGCAGGTCAATGGAGAGGGGGAAAGCGGCGGTGATCGGAGAGAGGCAGAGGGGTGGGCTCCTTCCGATGCCAAAATAATGCTTCCAAGATCCCCGCAGTTGGGGAGTGGTGGGTGGGAGGCTATTGTTAGGACTGAAACAGCACCCAAAAGTTCCAGTTATAGGTAGGTACAGGGCTGTCTTAAGCCTATCTGGCGCCGTGGTGCAGGGATCTCTCCAGCGCCCCCACGCCCCCCCATCCTTTGGCAAACAGTGCCCGCTCGGGACCCCTCGGGTTCCTTCCCACCGCCCTGCGCCCTACTCCAGTCCTGTGCAGCGGCAGGCTGGAGAAGTGCCCCGACGACCAATTGCGGCGCTGAGAGGAGGGGCGGCCGCCAGGGATCACGCCCGCCTGCCAGGCGGGGCGCGCACACCAGCCGAAGAGGGGCAGACATTGGGAGTGAGGGCTGATCACTGCACGCCCAGCTCGCCGCCACCAATCGCCTCCTCCTGCTTTCATCCTTCTCCCTGGTGGCGGGCGAGCGGGGGATGAGGGGCGTGGCGCTGGAGCGGCGCGGGGCTCTGCACGCCCTTCCAGTGCTCCTGGGACGGGAGGCGAGGGTGGCATGGGTGGCAGTGGCTGTGCTGCCGGCACACGAGCGCCCGGCCGCCAGCCCGCCCATGGGGGCGGGGGCAGGTTGGGGAGGGGGTCGCCCCTGGGGGGCCCAGCGCCCTGGCGCACCATGCCACTAGCCCCTATGGATGAGACGGCCCTGGGTAGGTAGCCGTGTTGGTCTGCCATAGTCAAAACAAAATAAAAAATAAAAAAATTCCTTCCAGTAGCACCTTAGAGACCAACTAAGTTTGTTCTTGGTATAAGCTTTTGTGTGCATGCACACTTCTTCAGATACCTGAAGAAGTGGTTTCTGGAGAAGTGTGCACGCACACGAAAGCTCATACGAAGAACAAACTTAGTTGGTCTCATCCCATCATCCCTAGGTAGCAGGACCAGGGTTCAGGGATGATGGGAGTTGTAGTCCAACAACATCTGGGGACCCAAGGTTGAGATAGGCTGGTCTAGTGAGTCACAGGCTTCCCATCCCAATCTTTATGGGATTTCGTTGTCGAGGGTTTTAGAGCTGCCTGTTTCAGGCCTGCATCCACTTAGGTTTTGGCCACATGCATCTATTCCTTGTTGATTGATGGGATGTTCTTCTTCCACTCCAAAACAGGTTTTCCTCCCTCCTCAGTTGCCCTGTGCCAATATGGTTTTCGTTAGGAGCTTTTCAGATTGCGCTTCGATGGTGCTTGGCATTCCCTTCTCGTTTTGCATTACCCATTGCGCCAGAGGTAGCTGTTCCACTTTAATTTCTAACCCCCCATGCGTTGCTGGTTGCAAACCAGTTTAGGGTGGGGTTTTGTTTTGTTTGAGGGGAAACGAGAGGAGCTTACGAACTTAACAAAATGGCAAAAGAAATTAACCCCGCCTGCTGCAACCCACTTTGGCTGCCTGGAATATAACCCCAGTACCTTGCTTCAAAATTGGGAAAGGAGTGCGACAAGGCTGTATATTGTCTCCCTGCTTATTTAACTTATATGCAGAATTCATCATGTGAAAGGCTGGACTGGATGAATCCCAAGCCGGAATTAAGATTGCCAGAAGAAATATCAACAACCTCAGCTATGCTGATGAGACAACCTTGATGGCAGAAAGTGAGGAGGAATTAAAGAACCTTTTAATGGGGGTGAAAGAGAGCGCAAAATATGGTCTGAAGCTCACCATCAAAAAAACTAAGATCATGGCCACTGATCCCATCACCTCCCTGCAAATAGAAGGGGAAGAAATGGAGGCAGTGAGAGATTTACTTTCTTGGGTTCCATGATCACTGCAGATGGTGACAGCAGTCACGAAATTAGAAGACGCCTGCTTCTTGGGAGAAAAGAAATGACAAACCTAGACAGCATCTTAAAAAGCAGAGACATCACCTTGCCGACAAAGGTCCGTATAGTTAAAGCTATGGTTTTCCCAGTAGTGATGTATGGAAGTGAGAGCTGGACAATAAAGAAGGCTGATTGCCAAAGAATTCATGCTTCTGAATTCTGGTGCTGGAGGAGACTCTTGAGAGTCCCATGGACTGCAAGAAGATCAAACCTATCCATTCTGATGGAAATCAGCCATGAGTGCTCATGGACAGATCCTGAAGCTGAAGCTCCAATACTTTGGCCACCTCATGAGAAGAGAACACTCCCTAGAAAAGACCCTGATGCTGGGAAAGATTGAGGGCAGAAGGAGAAGGGGAGGACAGAGGACGAGATGCTTGAACGGTGTTCTCGAGGCTACCAACATGAGCCTGACCAAACTGCGGGAGGCAGTGAAAGACAGGCGTGCCTGGCGTGCTCTGGTCCATGGGGTCACGAAGAGTCGGACATGACTGAACTACAACACCACCTTAGTGCTGCAATTGCGCTCCTGTCTCAGTGACGTCTATGTTGGCTTGGTCACACCCACAGAATGGAAGTTGGCAGGATTCCCAAGGATGTACTCCACAAGGAGCTGGCTTCAGGCACCAGGCCTGTTGGCCGACCCAACTCTGTGCTACAAAGATGTCTGCAAATGAGACACAAAGGGTGGAAACATCAACCCCCACCACGTTGGAATCCCTTGCAGATGACCGCAATGCCTGGAGACAGACAGTCAGGTCATCCATTCATAGCAGTGACCAGAGGAGAAATGACTGCTAGGAGGTGTGCAGAGAAGAAACTCCCCGGTGCATCTACAGCAGCACAACCGGACGCACGCCTTCATCTGCCCCAGCTGCAACAAAACACGTCTCTCCCATATCAGTCTCTACAGCCACAGGTGCTGCAACCTTCCAGGAGTTTGACTTCACCCCCAAAAGCGAACTCCTCCATTGTCTCCCGAGACAGATGAAGAGGAAGAAGAAGAGTTTGGATTTGATATCCCGCTTTATCACTACCCGAAGGAGTCTCAAAGCGGCTCACATTCTCCTTTCCCTTCCTCCCCCACAACAAACACTCTGCGAGGTGAGTGGGGCTGAGAGACTTCAGAGAAGTGTGACTAGCCCAAGGTCACCCAGCAGCTGCATGTGGAGGAGCAGAGACGCGAACCTGGTTCACCAGATTACAAGTCTATCTCTCTTAACCACTACACCATGCTGGCTCTCAGATGCCAACATTACCTCCTGTTTAGCTTTAAACTGCCAGATTCGGTCAATGTTTTTATTCTTTTATGCAAAGTCTTGTGGCAGGTGTGGGGAGCCTTTGGCCCTCCAGATGTTCTTGAACTACAACTCCCAATGTCCATTGGCCATGCTTGCTGATGGGAGTTGTAGCCTGACAACACCAGGAGGATCAAAGGTTCCCCCCAGTGTTCCATTGGCCATGGCGGCACCTAACATCTCCGCTATCTGAAGGCGCATGCCTGAGGGCCACTGTTTTCACACACCAATACCCCATCCTACAGAATTATATCAGTTATATTTTATCTGCACAACTGGAAAGCATTTCCAGAACCAAAATGCTTTTTCTGTGCATCCTGAGCAGGGGCAGTGAACAACATTACAGTGTTACCTGGACTTCCGCATTTTTCGACTTCCGGATGACCTCCGGAAGCGAAGAAATGGCCGCCGCTTCCGAAATTTCCGACTTGCGAAGGGAAAGCGATACCTCGACTTACGAAGTTTTGAATGCGGTTTTTTTTTTACTTCCGAATTTTTTTGCCATTTGGAGATGGCGCCTTCGACTTACGAAGATTTCGACTTACGAGGGCGCCTTCAGAACGCATTAACTTCGTAAGTTGAGGTACCACTGTATAGTTAATTGTCGTTACAGGTAGGTAGCCGTGTTGGTCTGCCATAGTCAAAACAAAATAAAATAAAAAAATTCCTTCCAGTAGCACCTTAGAGACCAACTAAGTTTGTTCTTGGTATGAGCTTTCGTGTGCATGCACACTAACTGAAGAAGTGTGCATGCACACGAAAGCTCATACCAAGAACAAACTTAGTTGGTCTCTAAGGTGCTACTGGAAGGAATTTTTCATTTTGTTTTGTTTTAGTTAATTGTCGTCGCTTGTCTTCACCTACCCCCCCCCCACTACACTTCCCTGCTCACAATTGTGAATAATATTCTTATGTTATGAACGGTCCATGTCACCTTTAAGAAAAAGAGGTTGGAATAGGCCAATATATATGTGGGCTGTCTCCGGATGAAGTGACTTTTAAGTTCTCAGAGTTCTAGCTCAAGGTTGTCCTCTGAACTAGCGAGATATTTAACTTTAAAAAAAGACTTTAGAGCAGTCTTAACCCAAAATGGCAACTAGACATTCCGTTTTGGTGACTGCAACCTTGCTTTAAGGAGCCATTTGGCCCCTAGCTTATATATATAGCATTTGCCACACAAAAGATGGTCCACCCTACTAAATATACTGCACTGTTCTGGTATTCCAACTGTCTGTCCGCAACTCCATTTTCGCAGAGTCTCTCTATTGGAGGTTGTTCTGTTGTCAAACATCCACGGAGCCACTTAGCAGCCATCCAGAGCTTTACCCCACGATACCTCCACGTAAGCTCCAGAAATAGCTCAATTAATAAAATGTGTCTTCTCGTCCACTGTACAATTTCTGCAGCTTGTGAAAAGAGCCATCCCATTCAGCAGAACCTTACAAGACGATCACTCAAATCCAAATCCAAACACTCTCTCTGCAGCATCTGGAGAATCGGTTATGGCACTCAATTCAGCTCAGGAGCAGGAGGAAATTAGCACGCAGAGAACATTGGAAACTGATCCTCGGATTTATGCTAAGCACTTTCAAAACGTAACAGCACCTGCACCGCTGAGAGCAACTCTTTCCAACCCCTCCGGGAATTTAAAAACAAAACAAAATGGGACGTCGCTGCCGTTGCACTTTGGGGGTGCAAAACTTCCTGTTACCATTCTTCTACAGCCGTTTTAAAAATTAAATGTTTCTGGTTGTAATAATCTTATGCATACCGCTTTGGGAGGTCCACCTGAAAAGCAATCTATAAACACTATATGTGTGCGTGTGTGTGTGACACAAGCATTCAGGTTGCTTTTGGATTTTATGCCGAGTGTTTCCCATGCCAAAGAAACTCTTTTAAAGTGCTTCCAAAGATCCCAGTGCCAGATTCCAGACTCTGGAGAAAGATTTTAAGATGCCTCTGACACCCTCTGGCATCTTCTGACAAGCTGTTTATGGGAATCCCCATTTTCTGGGAATGCTTCTGTCCAAATTTTATCTCCCCAGAAGCTACTTCAGAATCACACTTTTTATTTTTAAACTGTACAGTCGTATCTTGGCTCCCAAACGCCTTGGGAGTCGAACGTTCCGGCTTCCGAACCATCGAAAACCGGAAGTGAGCGTTCCAGCTTTTGAACGTTCTTTCGGAAGCCGAATGTCCGACGGGGCTTCCTGCAGCCAATCAGAAGCCGCTCTTGGGTTTCCAAACGTTTCAGAAGTGAAACGGACTTCCGGTACGGATTCTGATCAACCTCCGAGGTATGACTGTACAATTCTACGATCTGGTCATAGATGCTGGACTAGACGGGCCATTGGCCTGATCCAGGAAGGCTCTTCACAGGTTTTTAACAGGCCTTGCTAGTACCTCCCTATGAATCAAATGCACAACCTCAAGTACCAGAATCCTCTCTGCACACAAGTTCCGTGGCAGACACTCAGGGTTTGCTTGGCAGGTGAACCAACACAAAGAGTTCCTGGATGGGAGAGTTTGAAAAACCACTGCTTCATCAGCAGAATCTCTATTCTGGCCCCCATAAAACCGGCTATACAGACCAATCATTTGTGTACACAGAGAGAGAGGGAGCCTGCTCTATAGCTGCAGCACACAGATAATACCAAAATAGCAAATTCACATTTTATTCTGGATGGAAATAAAACTATACAAAAACGTCTCCTTTGTTTGCCAAAAAAATACCAGCAGGAAAAAAATCTCCATATGACTTCTACATTTTTCTTTTAAAAAAACAAACAAACCCCCAAACCAAAACAGAACACATCCTCCTCTTTGCTCTGCTGCCTAACTAGGCTTGCAATTCATATTCTGGAGGCTAGTAAAAACTTATAGATACAAGTCTGGCCGATGCACAGTCTTAGATGCTCTTGGAATATAGTTTTCTGTTGTTTTTCCTTTTACAAAACAGCTTCATTTCTGGGGGGTGAAGAGCTCTCTTCCAGTCCTAAAAGTAGAGGAGAGGTCAAAGAGGGCCATCAAACAGTCAATGCAACATAAGGGAAACAAGGGCAGCCAGATGAAGTTAACACACCCCTTGGAAAAAAGACACATTCCTCCGGAACGGCAAGAATAGGATCACCGAAATGAGAAGGGGCCAAAAGCCCTTGTCCAAAATCCTCTGTGCAGTGTTGTGGCAAGTCCCACAAGTCTCAGGGGAACTGAACTCCAGACACATAAAAGAATTTCGACAACAGATTAGTTTAGGGCAGGGGTAGCCATCACGGGGTTCTCCTGGTACCGCAGACTCCAATGCCTATCAACCCCAGCCAGCAAGGCCAAATGTCAAGGATGATGGGAGCTGGAGTCCAGCAACATTAGGAGGGCATGGATTAGACCAGGGGTAGGCAAGGTTTACCGGCCATGGGCCCAATCACTCCCACGGAGATTGTCCATGGGCCGGACTGGCACAGCGCCGGACATTGCGTCCGTGCATGTCCGCAGCGCCAGAAACTGCTTCTGTGCATGCCCAGGCGCCAAAAATCTCACCTGCGCAGAAGCGATTTTCGGCGTCTGGACATGCACAGATGCAATTTCTGGCGCCGCTCGGCGAGTCCCCGCACCGCGATGGTTTAGCACAGTGCGCAGCTCGGTTCAGGGATGGCTCCTGGGCCAGTAAAACGGTCTTCGTGGGCCACACCCAGGCCCATGGGCCGCACATTGCCGACCCCTGGATTAGACCCAACTCAAACTGCTCAAATAGTTCATTTAAACGTAGACCATTTTAAAAGATTTTCCTGTCGGGTTCAGGGAGATCCGTAAGCCGAAACAGCAACAACCCAATAAAATTTTGTTCATTTTCAAAGGGCGTTTCTGGTTATCTGGGCGGAAGTATGGCAACCCATGAACTGGGCTTCCCTAAAGCGAAGAGATTAAACTGCATCGTATTGTAAGGGACGGCAGGAGGGGAAGAGAAAGCAGACGCAGTCGCGGCAACTGCAGACACTGTGCACTTTTAAATAATAAAAGCTTTACGGAACGGTAAATCGGGGCGGGGTTGGGTGGGTCTAGAAGCAACAAATCCTGAGCAATTAAACAGAAATATGCTTGCTGTGACCCAGCTACTCCTCTTTCAGTTATGTACCCCCCCAACTGCCAAATATCCAGAACAGACAACAGAGAACTGCCCCGTTCCTGTGTTAAGTCTCTTCCGTCGCTTCTGAACTGTTAGGGGGAGGGAAATCCTCCTCTGCTTTCTCGGGGTACTGCTTGATGTAGGTGTCGACCATCATATCCAAGTCGTGCTTAATGTCAAAGTTGATGTTGAGCAGGGCCAGGTGGCTCGACCGCTGCTCGGTCAACGTGTTCCTTAGGTAGGCCTTCAAGCGCCTCCGGCCCACTTCAAATTTCTCGTTCTCCACCTTCATTATCGGCAGGATGGAGAGGACCTTGAGCAAGGCGTACACGTTGGGGAAAAACTTGATGTCGGGCAAATGGAGGGCTTCGTAAATGGTCGTGGGGAGCTCGATGTCCTTCCCTCTGTGCTTCCACTTTATCCTCCAGCAATGAAGCTCCGCGGAGAGCGTGTCCGGGTTGGGGAGGTCGTTTTTGTGCATGTCGGCGTGGTGCTCCTCCGACGTGTTGAACTTGAGCTGCCCCATGACCGAGGGCACCAGGGACAAGCACTTCAGAGCCCTCAGGTGCTGCTCGGAGAAGATGTCTTTCAGCTCCTGAATTATGTGCTCCATGGTCGGGATGCTAAGCGCTTCCTTGTAGTAGTTTTCCGGGGTGATTTCGGAGTCCAAGCTGCCTTGCTGGGCACGGCTGAATTTCCCGGGCAGCTTGACGGGCAGGTCCAGCTTGGTGGCCAGGGTGGTGGCTTCCTCAAACCAGAACTCGTGGTACACCTCGATGTTCTCCATCACCTCGTTCAGGGAATGCAACACCGCCGTCAAACTGCTGGCCGCAAAGAAGACGTCCGAGGTCTGGCCCTGGAGGTTCTTGCCAAAGGCCCTGGTGAAAGAGAGAATGTTTTTGATGACCACGACCGTGACCACAAAGTCGAAATCCGACAGGGCGGTGGAAAGCGTGCACGCCCGGCTGGCAACAGAGCTGTTCCACCGGACGGAGGTGTCGTTGATGGAGTCCAGGCACAGCACGAGGGCTTGCATGAGGTCCACGACAATCTCAAAGGTGTCGTGGCGGCCCGTCCAGTGGGAGCGCACGACCTCCTTCAGCTCGTTCCCCCTTTCTTCGCTGTTCGGAAAGAGAACGGAGATGACGTTGTCCAAATCGGCTAGCAACTGGGGCGACTGATGAAAAAACGTGCACACCTCCTCTATCTTTCCGAGGGCAATGGAAATGCCCAGGACTGGAATAGATTTGGCGAGCCAAATGTTCAAGGCACAGGAGGACGACAGGGTATAAACAGCTTGAGGGTACTTCTCTAAGATCCTTGTAGCCACAGTCTTCATTTTCGAGGCAAACCCGCTGGAGACGATATAGGCTTGGCCCCGACAGTACTCCATGTTCAAGCCCCACTTTTCGGTAATGGTCGTGTGGAACTTAACGGACAGGATTTCGGGGTCCGCCTCGTACGGCAAGAACCCTATGAATTCCTCCTTCAGGTTGTGAGAATCGTCCACAAATCTCACCAGAACCGGCAAGTGCTCTTCGCCGGCGAGATCCACCACCTCTTCTGTGATGATGGAGAAGAAGTGAGAGTCTCTGACCTCGCGGAGGGTCTCTTCCCGAACGCAGCTCTCGCAGATCTCCAGCATTTGCTTTTGCTGGGCTTTGGAGCAGTAGGCGAGGTTCACAGCCGTGGTCTCAAACCGCTTCCTCAGAACCTCATCTCCGGAATTTATCCTGAATTCCAAGAGAGACTGGAAGTTGTCTGGGGTAAAGATCCCTTCGGGGAGTTCGTCAGCGCTGTGGCCGTCCAAAGGGATGTTCTGTTTCCCCATCAGGATTAAAATCTCAAACAGAGATTTAAGGTAATCTTTGTTTTCCCTCTCCTCTTGCGTTAAAGGGACATCGTCGTCGACCGGCTCGTCGCCTCCTTCCTCGGAGGCTGGGTTCCGCATGTCGTTGTCGACAGATTCTTGGTTCATCTTCTCCTGCTCAAAAGCTTCATCAACTAGGAGAGGAGATAATGGTATATTTAATATGGAAACGCCAGCAACACCCAATTCATCATTATCGGAGCTCCAGTCAACAATGGTGCCCCCTCCAGATAATAATAATAATAATAATAAAACTTTATTATGGTCATAGACCAGCAAAAGAGAAAATAAAACAATAGTACATAGTATAAATATTTCAGATCCCATGTTAGATTAAAATTAAGCTAAAATTTAATGGGAGAAAATTCCATTTAAGTATTATCTGCTATGGCTTGGTGGACGGCTTTATCGCTGTTGTTAGTTGATGTCATGACGCGTCTCAGTCTTGCCGCATGATAGCAAAATTTAGCTACAGTCATAGTTCGCTCTGGGTTGGTGTCCTCAATTAAATATCTAGTCAGCATTTCAATTGAACGGCCTGGTAGATTTTTTTAACAGGGGTTTGATTAACTCCTTCCTCAAATCTCGATACAGAGTGCAGTGTAGAAGAACGTGGCTAATAGATTCGATTTCCTTGGGATCACAAGGACATAGCCTCTGTTCTATTGGGATCAGAAGATATCTACCAGTTAGTAACGCCGAGGGTAATGCATTAAAACAAGCCCTAGTAAAGGCCCATCGGTGTCTCGGGTTTTCTAACGTCTTTAGATAGATAGCTGGGTGGTTTAGGTGGTGCTCATACAGTTGTCTTACGTTGATGACGTAGACTACAACTCCCATCATTCCTGGCAACTGGCCAGATTGACAGGGGCTGCTGGGAGTTGGAGATCGAAACACCGAAAGCGCACTATGCTGGTGACCCCTTGGATAGTTGTTTCTCAAACATGGGCCCCCAGATGTTGTTGGACTACAACTCCCATCATCCCTAGCTAGCAGGACCAGTGGTCAGGGATGATGGGAGCTGTAGCCCAACAATGGCTGAGAAATATGTACTGCCTTAGCCAATTGACTGCACTGCATATGTAACAATATTAACAGCTGCACATACTTTTCAATTAATATTGCAACGTGATTTTGGTATACACATACATGTAACTTGTTTCTTTTTATTTGCATGTTTAATGGCTATTTTAGATTGCCAACTGTAAATCACTCAACGGTGGAGGGCCTATTAACTGTCCTGAGCTTTCTAGGAAGAACACAAATACACATGTAATAAATTTCTCTTATCCCAATGAAGGACTCAAGCCCATTGCACACTTTAGGTAAAGGTCTTTAAAGGGACCCCTGACCATTAGGTCCAGTCGTGTCCGACTCTGGGGTTGCGGCGCTCATCTTGCTTTACTGGCCGAGGGAGCCGGCGTACAGCTTCCGGGTCATGTGGCCAGCATGACTAAGCCGCTTCTGGCGAACCAGGGCAACGCAAGGAAACGCCGTTTACCTTCCCGCTGGAGCGGTACCTATTTATCTACTTGCACTTTGATGTGCTTTCGAACTGCTAGGTGGGCAGGAGCAGGGACCGAGCAACAGGAGCTCACCCCATCGCGGGGATTCGAACCGCCAACCTTCTGATCGGCAAGCCCTAGGCTCAGTGGTTTAACCCACAGCGCCACCCACGCCCCATTGCACACTTTAAGACAGGGCAAACCTGACATGTCCACCATCTGGAGGCGTATAGCTGAGGATCATTGGATCTGGAACGTTTTCACATACTAACAACACAACCTGCAGAATTCCACCCGTTATATTTTATCTGCATGATCAGAATGAATTTCAGGAATCCAAAAGTCGTAACTGAAAAATACGACCTTTGAGCCATCTGGCCCCAAAATAGCAACTAGACACTTTGTTTTGGAGACTGTAACCCTGGTTTAAGGAGCCATTTGGCACCTAGCTTATATATCTGAATTTCTAACACGGCTGGTGAGTGTCTCTGTATGTTAACCTGGTACCCTCCATATGCTTTGGGACTGCAGTCCCAAATATATGGTTTGCAAAGGCTGCTGTAGGCTGCATGTGTTTGCAACCACATGGTCGTCCAAGGACTACTCTTGGTGTATGGCTAAGAATGCAGCGTATGAAAGCTTTGGACCACTTCACCGTTCACTGCGCAACAGACACGATTCAGCCAAAATCCCATTGATTTAAAGGGGGAGAGGAGACTTAAAAATCATAAATTCTTCCACTGATACCAACAGGGCTTGGCTGGATTGTGCACAAGTCGCAATCCCAGGAGTTCAGACAGTGTTCAATGCCATTGAGTCATTGTATTGATGTGGGACATTTGCATTCAGCCTTTTACCCAAGGAGGAAGCGGCTTCCTGAAGGAACAGGACCAAAATATGATATTTTCCAATGCTAAGCTTATTGCCTCCAGAGGTTATCGCTCTTTCAAATGTCCAATCAACTTACTCTTTTGTTGCTTTAATGTTCTTATTTCTTCTTCACTCTGGAGAGAGAGAGAAAACAAGGCATTCTATGAGCCACTGACAAGTCACTAGAAATCTACTAATTTTATAAGCAGGAGTCTTTTGAATCCAAATGTATATTCCAGTCAATTAGGGATAAAACTGCTTACGTGGCTTCGGAAGCCTACAGAAAAAAAATGGGGTTTTATTTCATAGCAGTACCTCCTGGAAGTGTTCAGAGAACTGCACAGAGGAGGAGGAATATTTCACACTGCAAAGCACAAAAACCCAACCCTGCTCCACCCTCCAAGTCCACAGGGGGTTAGGTAGTGCTGAGAGGGGGGTCGTGCCTCATATTATGCTGGGTTTTGGAGAAATGGCAAGAGAGACTTGATCTACTTCTGCCTTCCTTCCACAAACTAAGAAACCGGTCTGCACTCTGCAAGCACCCCCAAGAGTTTGGGAGACGGGACGTTGTCAGTGCCAACCACAGTAGTGACAGGCAACTCAGCAAAGTCTTGTGCGCCCCTTAAGAGCACCACCAGCCCAGGTGGCGGTGGAGGAAACGAGAGCTCTCCTCTGTTGCCTTTATATATATATATATTCCGATAAATAAATATTCAACCCCTCATTTGGAAGAGACCCATCAAACCGTCAATTTCTCACAAGACCGAGGATGCTAAAACGAACAAGAGATTCGCAACCGGAGACACGGCAAAACATACAGTGAAGCTGTACTCTGAGAAGAAAACCTGGGCTATTCCCATTCCTCTTGTACTGAACTATATACCCTTTGGGCTTAACTAGCATCTCTAAAATTACTTAACGGTGCTAACTTCTCTCAGGATGTTAACAGGTGCCAAAATGCTTTACGACTTTAGACTCCGTCTTTGTGGCTGCGGTTATGTAGAGGACGTACGTCATTTTTCAATCTGTCGCCTTATTTTTCTTCTGCAAATTTCCCCCATTTTTTAGACACAGTTGTGGAGGTAAAAGCAAATTAATCTGAATTGCAAAACAAACAAACCCAAAACAAATTTCTGACGCCTTTTCACATAATAGGGTGATGCTATTAGCAGTGGTGGGATTCATCTTGGCAGCATGTGAAGTTTGAGCCAGTTTTCTGCCTCCTCAGTAGTATGGTAAATAAATAAGTAATATTTTACTGCTACTGTGGGTATATCGTCTTGTTATAATTCCTTTCTTACTTGTTTCGACCTCAAGCCACAACAGAAAACATCAAGACTGACTGGTCAGCTTATTTGTAGCATCTCAGTCCAAGGCAGACCTACCAGCTCTTTAATTCTTTTCCTGTGTCTGCTATGTGGGTTGTTCAAATGGCTCGTGAGGTCGAAAATTGTTGGCACGGCGTTGTCTCGTAAAACAGTCCTGTAGGGACTCTGCAAAGAGAAAAGCAAAAGTCTTCGTCTCTCATTGTTTCACAGCATGTTTCTTTTAAGTGGGGAAAAATAAGCTCCCGGGGAAGTTGCAGAGGGATTTCTTGCCCCAGGTTACTATCCTTCATTTAGAATCAGGAGGGAGCCCTCTGGAAAACGGCAAACCACCAAGAGAGCATGTGGCGAATCTGCTTTTATATACCTTAGCATTTGGATTTACGTTAACTCTTATCCATCCCTGCCAAGTACAGTTAAGTATGATTCTGCTCAATTCTCAGAACTGCCAGGCCACGGAGACAAATAAATTCGTTTATGGCATTTATACCCCAAGAGACTGCGATCTACTCACAGAGTTAAAAACTGGCAGTGATCTACCAGGTCAAAGTTGTTGAGCTTTTTTTAAGGAGGAGGAAGGCCCATTTTAGGGGGTTCGGATCAAAATTGTTGAGTTTTTTCAGGGAGGAGGAAAAATGTTGAGCTTTTTTCAGGGGAGCCACAGTTGTTCAGCTTCTTGGGGGGGGAACCAATGATCTACCAGTGATCTACCGCAGACGTACAGTGATCTACCGGTAGATCACGATCTACCTGTTGGACATGCCTGCTGTAGACCATGGGTAGGCAAACTAAGGCCCGAGGGCCGGATCCGGCCCAATCGCCTTCTAAATCTGGCCCACAGACAGTCCAGGAATCAACATGTTTTTACATGGGTAGAATGTGTCCTTTTATTTAAAATGCATCTCTGGGTTATTTGTGGGGCCTGCCTGGTGTTTTTGCATGAGTAGAATGTGGGCTTTTATTTAAAATGCACCTCTGGGTTATTTGTGGGGCCTGCCTGGTGTTTTTACATGAGCAGAATGTGTGCTTTTATTTAAAATGCACCTCTGGGTTATTTGTGGGGCCAGCCTGGTGTTTTTACATGAGCAGAAGGTGCATTTTAAATAAAAGGACACATTGTACTCATGTAAAAACACGCTGATTCCCTGTATCGTCCACGGGCCGGATTGAGAAGGCGATTGGGCTGCATCTGGCCCACGGGCCTTATGTTGCCTACCCCTGGACTAGCGTTCTCAGACGAGCAAGTGATGAATAGCTAAGGTTTCTGGTCCCAGTTTCATTTATGTGTTTGTTGTGCTGGAGTTCTGAGACAACAAGGAAGGGGGCGAGCAAACTTTTGCCATATTTATACTTTGAATTCCCCTCCCCACACCCAGCACTCTTGAAGAGAGGATTTTAAAAGGCAACTAGTGGATATTTTTACATGGGGGGAAAACAGCTGCTCGCAGGGAATTTTATGAATGCATATGTGATTCTCGTGCAAGCCCTTCCTCAAAAGGCTACCTGCCAACAAGGGGCGGGGGGGGGGAGAGGCATCTGATGTTTTAAAGTAAAATTCTACACAAACGTAGCAAAAGTGAAGCCAGCTGCTTCTGCATCCCATGAGCAAGTTGATCCACTTGGCTATTTAAAATATTACTTTAAAAACATTTTTGAGGCCATAAAACACATTTTGATTTTAGAGATGGAATTCTCCCCAGCAGAGTTCCAGGCAAAGCTCTTCAAGGAAACCCAGTATTTTCAAAGGGAGAGCCCAATCGCTGCTTTTCTCCGACACACACCGTGCCGATTCCCAGAACACCAGTACACCCCTGCATTTTTTTCTTATTTAAGTAATCCTGCAAAGGCTTAAAAGCACTGAAAGCACACAGGTTAGGCACGCACAGGAGAGGGCAGAAGGCAACCCACGCATTCCAGCTGGCAGGAAGAGCCTGTCAATTAGCAACAGGCAGTAAATCAAGCCACAAAAAAGCATTTTGTTTGATAAGACGTTCCCGGGACGAAACTCCTGCTTCCAACACAAGTTATCGCGGGAGGAAGGAGGAATCCAGTTGCACGTCGCATAGTAAGCCGGAGACTATTACTGCCGACTGATTCCTTTTTACTTACGCTCCTACATATCATCGAGGTTTCAAAGTGCTTCGCGCACAGCCTGTAATGCTTGTTCAATTGGTCCGGCGTCTTGTCTTCCAAATCGGCCCTTCGGCAGTTCTCAACCCAACGCTGACACCTGCGAGAGATAACAGGTCATCAGCTCCCAAAACAATAGTTCCCAGAGAAGGCGCTGCTCCTCCATCAAACAGATAAAAGTCATTCAGAGGTGCCTGTAAGCCACGAAAGAGCACCTGCTGCATTTATGCATGATGGCTCTGGGGAGAGAAAAAGTCCGACCAAGTCTCTGCAGGAACTAGGACTCTGCCACTCCTTTATATTGCTTTCTACACTTCTTAGTGAGTGCTGATCCTGTGCTACTACTTGATGTACCTGTTAGTACCATTTTATAGAATCATAGAATCATACGAGTTGGAAGAGACCACAAGGGCCATCCAGTCCAACCCCCTGCCAAGCAGGAAACACCATCAAAGCATTCCTGACAGATGGCTGTCAAGCCTCCGCTTAAAGACCTCCAAAGAAGGAGACTCCACCACACTCCTTGGCAGCAAATTCCACTGTCAAACAGCTCTCACTGTCAGGAAGTTCTTCCTGCTTTAACTGCTGATGAAGAGTTACTATCGAAACAGTTCGTCATCCGGAAGAACTGTTCCGTTCTCCACGTTCTGGAGCATCCATTGTCACAGGACTGTGACTGTTGAAAGGCTTATCTCTTTACACTTATGGACTATACAGTCGTACCTCTGGTTGCGATTGCTTCATGTTGCGTTCGTCACAGGATACGAACGTGCCGAACCCAGAAGCACCGGAACGGGTTACTTCTGGATTCGGCAATTCACACATGTGCAGAAGCGACAAATTGCACCGCGCACATGCGCAGATTCAGCGCTTCATGTTACGTGTTGCTCATGTTGCAAACGGGGCTCTGGAACGGATCCTGTTTGCAACCAGAGGTACCACTGTATTGCCTTATGTTGGGCATGCAACAGTGACAGACTTCCATTATCTGTGATTCTATTACATAATTTCTGTTTAAGAATTACTACGCTTGGAGCTTCCATTATTGCACAGCTACAGGACTGTGACTGTTGAAAGGCTCGTTTGCCTCTGTGACTCCATTATATATTTTCTGTTTAAGAATTGTGAAATAATACATGTTACAAATATTTGGTTAAAACATTATTAGCCGCGTGTTGCTTGTGATTTTTTTTCCAGTGGGAATGACTGGATCGTTTGGTGCAGGCAAGCAGTGGGATTACCTGGGCTCAGGTGAGGCTACCTGTTGCCTCTCCGCATAAATCAGGTCAGGTCAGTGAATGGTGCGGAAACACAAGGTATGGACTTCTCACAGGTCAGATAGGTAATTCTTCCTCTAATGCACTCAAGAGAATACCTATGCCAGGCACAGGCAAACTCTGGCCCTCTGGTTTGAGACTACAATTCCCATAATCCCTGACCACTGGTCCTGATGGGAACTGTAGTCCCAAACATCTGGAGGGCCGGAGTTTGCCTATGCCTGACCTATGCATTCACCTGGTAGCCAGAGGGAACAAGGAATTGCATGAAGGTAAGGCAGAGGAACCCCAGGCCCAAGGCAGAAATGAGTCCATTTTCTGGGACAGTAACTTTTGGCAGCTTGTTTACAAGGCTGATATAAAAGTAAACCTTTTGGGAAGGGTTAAAATTGGAGATTCGCTTCATTCTTAATGCAGAAAGTAGTGCCACGGGTATCAGAAATTTAGGAAACACCAACTTCATTTTTTAAACAAAAATCTCCGTTAAGACGGTCAGGGTAAAAATGCACTTTCAAAGTCAATGTCTGGAATTAGCTCTGTTGTTCAGTCAGCTTTAACCACCTGAATTTCGTGAAAGAGGAATGAAGCACAAACCAACCCTTGCTTAAAACCTCACACCACTGGGGCAAAAAGCTCTCACTGGAATGAATGGTGGAACATATGTATGAATGAATAAACAAACAGGCTTCGGTCTCATTGTTCATTGCCTCAAATAATGTTCCTTCCTCCTGTGAGAAAAGTATAGAAATAGGAAAGCATCTCAAGAGAGAATTTATTTCCATCTTGCACCTGCTGATGAATGAGCAATGGCTTAATGGCAGGAAGGTATCCCAGAGAACTATGATGCTGACATGACATTTTCAATTATTTTCTTGTTGCCAAATGGCCCTCTAAGGAACAATTTTATAATTTCTGAACAGTAGATCCAATAACAAGAATGATCAATACGTTTTTGAGGCGAGTGGGGGGTAAATCAGAAGAAGATCCAGGTGTACCTGTGCAGTTTTTCAAATCCTAATGAAGTCACACATATTATGCCATTTCTGGATTGACAGATTTTGAAATTTTCAAACAAAAGCAATTATGAAACATGCACAACATATTCTAAGGAGCCAGCTCAGCACGGATGTTTTGGACGATTGCCCACATCTCGGAAAGGTTCGACTGTGAAACTAAATCTGTGTAAAACGAACTACATATATGATTTTTGTACTAAACCACACCTGCTATTTTGTACAGCTGTGGAAATTCTTTTTGTCTTAAAGACCATGACACTATAAGGTGGTTTGAGAAACCAAAGTGAACCTTTACAACCAATTATTCAACCTCTAATTCATGAAGTGTCTCCTGATAAATGTGTTTAAATGGTTTCAAAATATTCTTGACTGGAAAGAGAACCAAAAATCAATTATTGCTTTGTCTTAAAAAACAACAACACACACACACAATATTCACAGCAGCTAAAATACAAATTGCCATTTTTTTGGGGGGGGATATATAATAACACTTCTGGCATCTATGGGATATAGAGGAATCAACTCACTCCTAAATGGGGACCCAATGACTGTGTCCCTTCAGCACATGGATCCGATTCCCCCCCAATCCAAATTTGCTCCAGAGGATTGGGGGAACTCTTAACAGATTTAGGGGGATGCACAGGGAGGGGGAAGGACGGGGTACTTACATTGCGAAAGCAAAAACCCCTGCGCTGATGAAAAATGTTCCATAGCACAACAATGGACACAACCAAAAGAAACTAATCTGTGCGGAGTAGTGTTGCAGCAGTGAAACCACTGGCACATTTGCAAAGCTAAGCAGGGTCCGGTATGATTCTCTGTACATGTGGGACACCTGCCCTTAGGTGCATATTTATTCTGCGTTGTATCACCGTATCTATGAGCTTGCCCTTAAGCATACAGCCGTACGAGTACAGGAAAACCTATCTGCAGGAGCACGGTAATCAATCTGTGTACACCTATATGTGTGAATGTGTCCTTCAGGTATGCAGTAATCGAGCAGGTGGGGTGCATATTTGTATGTGTGAACTTGCCCACGAGCGTCTAGAAGCATACACACAGACACCCATGAAGCTATTCTCAAATGAACAGCAATATATCCATGTGTATCCTGGGATAGCTCAGTTAGTAGAGCACGGGACTCTTAATCCCAGGGTTGTGGGTTTGAGTCAAGGGATGCTGGACAAAGTGGTACAGAAAGACAACTGCTTTTATTTTAACTGTAAGCCGCGTTGACTCTCTGTCAGGGAAAATGGTAGGGTATAAATAAAGATGAATTAATTATATATAGACAATTAATATGATTGCTCAAGTGACAGAAGTACTGTCATGAGCAAAACATGTCCCTAAGGCAGTGTTAGAAACTGAGATTATGAAAGCTAGGAGCTTAAATGGCACTTTAAACCGAGGTTACGGGCGCAACAACGGAATGCCTAGCCGCACTTTTTTATAATATACAAAGCTGAAAATGAATGAACTGCAGATAAAATATTATGTTCATTTTTCACATGGTCTAGTCCTTCCCCTGCCCATGCCCCTAATAGTCTTAAGAGGATCTCTTCCCCAGTCTTCAGAGAGTAGCTGGAAGTGGGGAGGCTGAAAAAGGCCCTCCTTTCCTTCCACTCTGCAGTTTTAATCTGAAGTCATAGGTGCAGTCCCAGCTAGCATGACCAGTGGTCACAGAAGGTGAGTTTTTGTTGGTTTTTTTTGCAGTCCATCAACTTTACAGATGGGACATGGGTGGTGCTGTGGTCTAAACCACTGAGCCTAGGGCTTGCTAATCAGAAGGTCGGCGGTTCGAATCCCCGCAACGGGATGAGCTCCCGTTGCTCAGTCCCAGCTCCTGCCAACCTAGCAGTTCGAAAGCACATCAAAGTGCAAGTAGATAAATAGGTACCGCTCCGGCGGGAAGGTAAACGGCATTTCCATGCGCTGCTCTGGTTCGCCAGAAGCGGCTTAGTCATGCTGGCCACGTGACCCTGAAGCTGTATGCCAGCTCCCTCGGCCCATTAAGCAAGATGAGCGCCACAACCCCAGAGTCGTCCATGACTGGACCTAATGGTCAGGTCAGGGGTCCCTTTACCTTTAACTTTACAGAGGGGGCTGCAGGTTTCTTCCGTCCTTAAGTAATCAAGGACCATGCACCCCACAACCAGCCACATACGTGTGAACCTACTCTTGGACGCAAAGAGCTGCACACACATCTGGGAAGCTGCATTTGAGAGCATGGCCATCACATGTGTGAAGAAGCAGCACTGGGTCTAGGGCGTTGTGGACAGTTCCCCCTCATAGGGTGCTGAGCTGAGGGGGCATAAAGTGATAACAATAAAATCTATACTTGTATCTTCACCTTCTGAGAAGATCCGAAGCAAAACAACTGCACCCAGAGGAATTATGTGAAAATAAGAAGTATGGGGGAGGGGGAGCTAAATTTCACCCTCGCCCAACGCAAACCCATGTCCGCTGCTGAATAAATGCGTGAACACCCCTCTGATGCCCAAATGCATCCCCACCTTCAGGTCGCAGCAAACACACACATACAGCTAGAAATAGTGCGTATATAATACCAATAATGTGTAAAAAGCACAAGGAGGTGAATCGGAAGTCAAAAGTGTGTCTGATGTTAAATGATGTGTTGTTAGTGTCTAGCTTGTATGTTGGTACTGTACTGGTTCGTTTGTGTTGTTTTTTATGTTCTATGTGTAAATTATTTTGCAATAAAGGATTTTTTTTTAAAAAAAGAATGTGCGGGGCTCACCCAGGGACTGGGATTCCACCTTCTCGCACGAACGCGTTCCACGACGAACACGGGTCTGCCGCTGCGTAACGTGTGAACCCGCCTCTGACGCCTAAACGCATCACAACCTTCAGGTTCGCGGCGAACACATGCATACGGCTAGAATGCGCGGGGTTCACCCAGGGACTGGGATTTACCGTTCTCGCACACACGTGTTCCACGACGAACACGTGTCCGCCACTGCGTAACGTGTGAACGCGCTTTCCCGCCAACCCAGGCCCGCGGTTTCTTCCCTCTACTTTGCCGTGGGACCACCACCCCCATATGATGTCCATTCTCCTGCCCCCCCCAAAAGGAAACTGACCGGGCGGGGTCCCGCGGGAAACGAAAGAAGGCCAGGTCGCTCTGGGTGCTCTTGCGGGTGCAGTTCGGGGCGGCGCAGAAATTCGGCATCCTCGGAGGCGGCTCCTCCGGACGCCCCGCGAGCGCGGCCCTCGGCCCTGACTGAAGAGAGCGAGGGAACCCTGCCGCCGATGCCGCCCGCCCGCCCGCCTCCTTCCCACCATGCACCGCGCCGCCCCCTCCGGGGAACCAACCACCATCGAGGCTGCCGCGCAGGTGCGGTGAGGCGCTCGCGCGTGCGCACAACGAAAACCATACTGCGCTCGAAAGAACTTACCCTTTCTCCACACAAGCCACGCCTCCCCTGCCCCGCTCGTAGTCGCCCTTTTCAGAGGTTAAGGCGAACCAGACTTCCGGATTCCTTTCGGAGCGCCGCCATGTGAGGGGCGCTGAATAATAATTACGAATAAATATATAACGCGTATGGTTTCAATTCTGCCGGCGTTTGATTGGTTGGTTTTATTTTTTCAAAAAATGGATTTTGTGTGCTCACTGAATGAGCTTGCTCCAGCCTAGCCTACCTCATAGGGTTGTTGTGGGTATGAAATGGTTAGGAGAACCATGTACACCCACCTTGAAACCCTTGGACCATAAAGGTTTTATGCCCACCACACAGTTATATTTCTTTAGCTCTGCATAACTCGATGATTTTATTTTATCTTTAAAGGAAACGAAAAGGGAGACCAGATGTGAAGGAACCTAAGAAACACCGCATAAAAGGAAAAACGAACGGGGAGGGAAGAGGAAAGCAAGCACTGCAGACAGGATATGGTACAGCCACTTGCGTTGTTTACTAGCAATCGGAATTATCTCATGATTCCCATAACCCCTGGTGCCCTTTGCCTGTGGAGCTTTCCGTCTGTCTCTCTTGAAGTGTGCGGACTCAGGTCTCCCGCGGGATACCCGGATGCAGAGCTCCTGCGCCTGCGCGCTTTCTTCTATGCAAATAGAAGGAGTCCAACCCCCTCTTCTGTCGCGGGACATTCAAATGCGCCTGCGCCTTGGAGGAGCCTGAAGCGGGAAGGTTTTGCGCAAGCGCAAGGAGAGGGTTCGGCGAAAAAGGGGGAGAGCTAGAAAATACCGTGATTTTTAAAGGCAAACCAGACATGAATGATCGGAGCGGGAGGAATAACACAATAGTAAGACGAGATCGAAGACAGCAGAAAGGTGATGGACTTTTGCAGTGCCTTGCTTCGTACATCCTACTACCACATTGCAGAGGAGCGATAAAATGTGCAAAAGCGCAACAGGCTCTCACCAATATTTTTATTTTGTAAACTGCCTTGTGGTCCTTGGATGAAAGGAAGTATAGAAATTTAATTAAGAAGAAGTTTGGGACGCAGCAAGCTCATCCTGGACACTTAGGGGGCTGAGAACACCAACATCTACACTGGGAAGTGAGAGAGGAAGGGATATTGATTTTGTGTTTTCATTTTGATAATGTTTTTCATATTCTGCTGATATAATAGGGTGGTATACAAATTTAATAAATAATTATTGATTTTTATTGATTGATTTTTTTTTTTAGAGGATGGTAAGAAAGGGGATTGGTTATGATCTTATCTGTAAGCCCCACCTTGTCCTTGGACAGGGAAAAAGGCATATAAATAAATGTATTATAATAATAATCCACTGAATACTTAGGCTAATTTGAGGAAGTCATAGCAGTCCTGCTTTTCCTGATGGAAGGCAGTTTGATTACTGAGAGTGTGTGGTGAGCTGAACTCCTTCAGAAATCTGCTCTGGAGGTTATTGCCTCATATTTATTTATTCCCATTACACCCAGCCAGCCTTGATTTATTTCATTTTTATTTTTTTTAAGGATTTGTTCCATTGCAGGCTCCAACCCATTGTTTTAGCAAAGAGACCAAGGCAAAACCCAACTTTAAAAAACAACAACAAAAAACTCCTTTGTGATAAAGCTTCCAGACATTCACACTCACTCACCCCAAGTGTCCTGGAAATGGCTCTTGTATAATAAAATATCCAGAGCTGATCCATTAAAAAGATTTTTTTCCTGTTTGGTAATGAGTTTTTAAGTATATGTGTGCTTTATATTAACTGAGAAAATCCCCCTTTACATTTCAAAAAAAAATCCCTCTACGTGTATACTGTTAATATTAGTATGTCTCTGTCTTTGAAACCATCAGCATTCAAATATGCATTTGCTGTATGTTTTTTCTAAAGAGCTTTCCAGATGTACACTCAAATTTAATTTTATGTTTTTAGTGTGTTGGGAGGCTCAGAGCTGCATCGTGGCACAGTCCAAGGAACATTATTGGTTTCTATTTTTTTTCCTCTGGGGCAGGGGAGTAGGAATTCTGCTAGAGCTCCTTGTTGTGTGGGTTAATTTTAAAATGGTCATGCGTGCCGACGGAGCCACATACGGTATAGGTGATATAGTGATAGATCTGTGGCCACAAGTAGAGAATTTTCATTCCTGAATTTCTCCTGCAGACATAAAGAAATAAGAACGGCATAAATTTGTACGTGTATATAACTTAATTTCTCTCTGTTCATTTTCTCTCTCTGACACACGCATCTATTCACAAGCAATATATGACTATTCAGCACCGGAATCAGTAACCACAGAGGGCTAAACCAGGGGTCAGCAAACGTTTTCAGCAGGGGGCCGGTCCACTGTCCATCAGACCTTGTGGGGGGCCGGACTATATGTTGCCATGATTATGACCCGCATTTTCGGCAAAAGCCCTTCTGGGAACCCCAACGTTGCCTAGATGTGATTTTTTTGGGGGGTCCCCGATGTTGTGATATTATTACATGCCGAGCTGCGAACGCTGCAGCAGCGAGGTCAGCTTGACTATGAGTCATGTGTTTCATACTGTGGGAAAACCACTGGTCATACCAGCCTTCCCACACATGTGATGTTATTGTAATGTACTGTTGTATTCTTTACTTTCTGTTCTGGCTTGAGAGATGCTAGACGTATTATGCACAGCTCTGAATATCTGAGCTGGCTACGCAGAGACATATTCTGCACTTTATCTACAATAAAGTAGGTTTTAGCCTTCACTGGCTTGTGTGTGTTGTTTTCAAGCTGGGAACAATCACATATTACTGATGTGCCCCTGGACTCGAGTAGCTAGGAAGGCACAGAGGCTTCGTTCCTGCCTGGGGGTCAGTCTAACAACTTGCCCCCCCCCCCGGGAAGTTTCATGACACCCCATACACCCACGCTGCTTCCTTTGCGTTTTACGTGTTGACAGTTATTATTTATATATTGTAAAGCGGGGTGGGGGGTGGGTTGAGAGCATTGCGCTTGCGTGGGTGCCTTGGAGAGCATTGCGCATGCGTGGGTGAAGGAAAAAGCTGTTGCCCGCGCTAAGTCAGGTCGGCCCCCAGGGCTGTCTTAAGCATATCCGGCGCCGTGGTGCGAAGATCCCTCCGGCGCCCCTTTTTTAGGTGAGGGGACCCCCAAAGCTGTTGACCATTTTTAGGAAAGGTTCCCCATGGGGTACATAGTGTGCAATGTGCATGTCCAAATGGTGAGAAGGGGTGTGTGCGGGGAGGGGGGGAGAGGAATACCTCTGGAGCCGTCCCTCTCCTGGCCTCCCCACAACTCTCGCGCAGAACCCTCCAAGCTCCTCGCCTGTTGTTTCCCAGTTGTGGCAGCGGCCGTGCAAAGGTGGAGCGGGGAGATGGATTTCCCCTCCTGGTGGAAATCCGAACTGTGGCTTCTTTTTCCTCTTCCCCCACCCCGGAAGAAAAGATTGCTGCGCACATGCGACGGACGGAGAAGGGGCTTGCCACGAGCAGCCGCCCGCCTCACTTTTGACCACCAAGCCTGGCTGAGTCGCAAAAACCCATCGCACACACGCGCTGTGCCGGCTGCCTGGATTCCTGGACCGTCCGCAAGCCGGATCTAGAAGGCAATTGGGCCTGATCCAGCCCGCAGCCCTTAGTTTGCCGACCCATGGACTAAGCTTATGCCAGAGAGCATATGCCGTACATTTAAAGCACCTTGTTTTCCAACAAAGGATCCTGGGAACTGTAGTTTATCCCCTAATTGAGCTACAATTCCCAGCACACTTAACAAGCCACAGTTCCCAGGAATCTTTGGGGGAAATAAGGTGCTTCAAATTCATCGTTTAACAGCTGCATCCTGTTTTCAGCTCAAGGTTGAGTCATGTTGTTTTTTTTTTGTCAAGTTCACCTGATTATTTTTTGGCGGGAGGAAAGAATAAATTGGTAAATCTGTCCTGCCTCTCTTTTGCAAACAGATGTCTTCTAAAGGGATGCCCTAAGGAAAAGCGGGACATTCCAGAATCAAATCAGAAACTGGGACAGCTTCTGTAAATCCAGGACTGTCCCTGGAGAATACAGACATCTGCACAAGCACAACTTCCCAACAATCACCCAGGGCACACATACAAAAAGCTGATATTGCAACACTGGTGGTATTTCTGGTCCTGAATGATCTACATTGGCTCCCATTACATTTCCGAGCACAATTCAAAGTGTTGGTGTTGACCTTTAAAGCCCTAAACGGCCTTGGTCCTGTATACCTGAAGGAGCGTCTCCACCCCCATCATTCTGTCCGGACACTGAGGTCCAGCTCCAAGGGCCTTCTGGTGGTTCCCTCCCTGCGAGAAGTGCAGCTACAGGCAACCAGGCAGAGGGCCTTCTCGGTGGTGGCGCCTGCCCTGTGGAACGCCCTCCCTTCAGTTGTCAAAGAGATAAACAGGCAGCCCTGTTTAGGGAAGTTTTTTAATGTTTGACGTTTTAATGTATTTTTAATCTTTGTTGGAAGCCGCCCAGAGTGGCAGGGGAAACCCAGCCAGATGGGCGGTGTACAAATAATAAATTATTATTATTATTATTATTATTATTATTATTATTATTATTATTACCATTAAGAGGCTAAATGAGGGCTGAATTTAAACCAGGGAAGAGGAACAGCATTCTCTCCTTGTGCTGTAGCTAAGTTAGAAGTTTTCTTTTCTTCCCTGTTCACGCAATCCAATTGGAAAATTGCAGATAATTTCAACATGCTGTTGGGAGCAATGCATACAGAGAAAAAACGGGGTGACTGGGGGGGTGAACGGATCCTTCACTGTTTTTCTAAGAAAGGAAAACAGGTTTGCCTGACGGCTTGATGACAGTCGTGAACCAAAGACTCGCCCCGTGGCAGGAATGAGAAGTCGCTGAGCTCCAGGATTCTGACAGGCGCTTCCTTATTGTATTGCTTTTTGCTCCAGGCTCCATTAGTGCCGAGGTCCCTGCAGCATTTGCAGGGAACCCCGATCTGGAAATTTCCGTGGGGAAAAAATTGGCCTGAGTCAAGCCCAACAACGAGAAGCTGTCAGTGATATGGGCTTTCCCCCTATTGCTTTAAATGAGTATTGTGCACTGCTCTCTAATCTGTGGCTTCCATGGCTAATGTCTGGTCAGTTGTGCCTGATGTCAGTACTTTGGACTGGGAGAGGGAGAAAGGAGCACATCTGGAACATAATCATGGGGGGGGGGAGCCTAGCATTATCAGGAAGAAGCCCCTGGCTGCACCCAGTGTGGACAGCAAATCTGATAAAATAGCTTTCCCCATTCTGTTGCCCAGCAGATGCCTTAGGTGCCTTTAAAAAAAAACTTTGCTGAAGCTGGGCAGTGGAAATACTGTTGTTGTTGTTGTTGTTGTTTAGTCGTGTCCAACTCAGTGGATTTGTAACGGGCTGACTGACCGAACCCAAAGGGTGCTCATGAATGGCTCCTCTTCATCCTGGAGAGAAGTGACTAGTGGGGTGCCACAGGATTCTGTTTTGGGCCCAGTCTTATTCAACATCTTCATCAATGACTTGGATGATGGGCTCGAGGGCATCCTGATCAAGTTTGCAGATGACACCAAATTGGGAGGGGTGGCTAATACCCCAGAGGACAGGATCACACTTCAAAATGACCTTAACAGACTAGAGAACTGGGCCAAAGTAAACAAGATGAATTTTAACAGGGAGAAATGTAAAGTACTACACTTGGGTAAAAATAAAAATTGAAAGGCACAAATAAAGGATGGGTGACACCTGGCTTGAGAGCAGTACATGTGAAAAGGATCTAGGAGTCTTGGTAGACCCCAAACTTGACATGAGCCAACAGTGTGATGCAGCAGTTTAAAAAGCCAATGCAATTCTGGCCTGCATCAATAGGAGTATAGCATCTAGATCAGGGAAGTAATAGTACCACTGTCTTCTGCTCTGGTCAGACCTCACCTGGAATACTGTGTCCAGTTCTGGGCACCACAGTTCAAGAAGGATACTGACAAGCTGGAACGTGTCCAGAAGAGGGCAACCAAAATGGTCCAAGGCCTGGAAACAATGCCTTATGAGGAACAGCTTAGGGAGCTGGGTATGTTTAGCCTGGAGAAGAGAAGGTTAAGGGCCATGTTCAAATATATAAAAGGATGTCATATAGAGGAGGGTGAAAGGTTGTTTTCTGCTGCTCCAGAGAAGCAGACACAGAGCAATGGATTCAAACTACAAGATAGAAGATACCAGCTAAACATTAGGAGGAACTTCCTGACACTTATCCACACTTCCTGACACTTTCCACACTTATCAGCCTATCACCCATTCCCACCACCCTTCTGAGTAATACCCCTCCCCACTCCCCCACTATATTTAAGGATCTGGTGACTTCTGTTTCAGTGTATCTGAAGAAGTGTGCATGCACACGAAAGCTCATACCAGCAACTAACTCAGTTGGTCTCTAAGGTGCTACTAGAAAGAATTTTCGATTTTGTTTTTCCTGACAAATGACAGTTCTCAATCTTCGCAGGCAATGTAGAAGTTCAGTTTAAAGTCCAAAGTGGGTGGCAAACAAGCCTTTTGCGAAGAGGTACTATGTTGCCTGCCAAAGTCTCCTTACAGTTACAAAGTCAGGCTTTGCAGGGCTTCAAAGAAGCCATGTCGGAAGCGAAAGTAACAAGTATTTAGTCTATTGTGATGCCACAATGTCTGCCCGCTGTCTGAACCGGTCTCCGTATCCTGAGGGAGTGCGGGGCTTTTTAACACTCCTAACCAGTTATAATCCACAGGGTATTTGTCCAAAAATTCCCCCCCTTCGTCTCTGACCTTCTGGGGGGGGGTCTTTGTTTCAAACTTGAAAATTTAGCAAGTTAAAAGCAATCTTTTTCAGCTGCAGTGTAACTTCCTTTACCTTGGCTCTGCCACATTCGGGGGGGGGGGTGGACCTCCTGTTTAAATCCCCTCCGTGTTCTAATTCTTCTAAATTTTGAATTAAAAGTACTCACGAAGTCAAATTGACAGTCCAAATTGCAAGAAGAAATGAAGCGCTCTTTATTGCCAGCAGTCGCAGCTTCGCACAGCCAGGCTAGAGCTCGATCCACAGCGCCCGCGCATTCAACTCCGCTCGCTCCAGCAGCCCTTACTAGGGCTTACTGGAGAGTAGAGGAGGCGCAATGGGCACCCACCGGATCCCCACGTCTCCCGGTCACTCTACCTGGAGTTTTGCTGGGGGATCGTAGTGCGGTTACGGCTCCCCCTGCCTTGACAGCGCCGGAGAATCTCGGACAGAGAATTCTCCCGACTGGGCAGAATGGCGCTCTACCGAAAGTCCCCTCCCCTGTATGAATTCTTTGATGGGAAGTGAGATTGGAACTCTGACTGAAGCTCTTCCCACATTCCACACACTGATATGGTTTCTCCCCTCTATGAATTCTTTGATGGGAAGTGAGATTGGTGCTCTGACTGAAGCTCTTTCCGCATTCGAAGCACTGATAGGGTTTCTTCCCTGTATGGATTCTTTTATGGGAAGTGAGATTGGCACTCTGACTGAAGCTCTTTCCACATTCCACGCACTGAAAGGGTTTCTCCCCTGTATGAATTCTTTGATGGGAAGTGAGATGGGCATTCTGACTGAAGCTCTTTCCACATTCGAAGCATTGGTAGGGTTTCTCCCCTGTATGAATTCTTTGATGGGAAGTGAGTTTGGAGCTATCAGTGAAACTCTTTCCACATTCCACACACTGAAAGGGTTTCTCCCCTGTATGAATTCTTTGATGGGAAGTGAGAGAGTAGCTCTGACAGAAGCTCTTTCCACATTCCACACATTGATAGGGTTTCTCCCCTGTGTGAATTCTTTGATGGGAAGTAAGATTGTTCTTCTTCCTAAAGCTCTTTCCACATTCCACACACTGATAGGGTTTCTCCCCTGTATGAATTCTTTGATGGGAAGTGAGACTATCCTTCCTACTGAAGCTCTTTCCACATTCCACACACTGATATGGTTTCTCCCCTCTATGAAATCTTTGATGGGAAGTAAGATGGGAGCTCTGACTGAAGCTCTTTCCACATTCGAAGCACTGATAGGGTTTCTCCCCTGTATGAATTTTTTGATGGGAAGTGAAACTGTTCTTACTGAAGCTCTTTCCACATTCCATGCACTGATAGAGTTTCTTTCCAATGAGATTTTGTTGATGGGAAGTGGAATGGGAGCTCTGACTGTAGCTTCCTCCACACTCCAAATTTTTACACGGCTTCTCCTCTCTGGGAATTTTAATGTTGTCACCCTTGTTCTCAATTTCCAATTCATCACAATCTGCAAGGGAAACAAAAAGGGATTAGAGCTTCAGGAACAAATGGAGAAGAACTAAAGGGAGATGGGTGTGTGTTCATTACCTGTGTTGTTTGTCATTAACCAACATATTTATTACATTCTGATGAGTTGTTGAATGTTGCTTTGTTTGATATATAGTAGTTGTGTCAGGAAACTGTCCCCGACTCAGCGCAGAGTGGTGCAGGATGTTACAGAGAGTCCCAGTCCCACCTTGCCAGCAGTACCTCCTCTAGCAGCGGGAGGAGTGGTGAGGCATCCAGCGAGGAGGGGGAGGTCTCTCAGGGGGAAAGGAGTCGAGGCTCTGGGGATGCACGAGATCCAACGCTCACAGTTCTGCGGGCGATACAGGGGGTGCTCAACTTCAATTGCCTCAAAGGCATGGTGGGGTGAAACAAAAGGATGGGAGGCGGGGTTTTCGTATCCCTAAGCTCTTTTGTTGGGGTCAGAACCGGAAGGGACCATTCCCGGATTCTGACACCATTTGATACAGACATGAACTTTTCTGCTCTGCACTGGAAATAGTTTGCACAATAAAAGCTTTAAAAGAAACAGTGGAATCCTGACGGTTTACTCATGAGCAACTAATCAAGGACCTTACAGCAATCCGGGAATCACTGCAGTTGCTCGTGAGGAGGCTCCCAACGTCCAGGGAAATGCCACTATGAGCAAACCAGGTTCGGAGCAGGAAGCCTCCGGCGGGGAGCCAGTGGGTGGCAATAAGCGGCAGGGAGCATCGCAGGAGCTGGCTGCTCTAGCCAGAAGGGCTGAGGACCTTGAGGCATACGCTGCGAGGCTCGCGAGGTTGGAAGAGCGCAGGATGATAGACCAAGAGGCTAGAACGGTGCGCATCGGGAGGCTGCCAACGCGGGTGAGCAAATTTGGCAGGAACCCTCAAGAATACCTGGGGTTCAAAACTGAGATAAAATACACTTTGGACTTGCAAAAAAAAAACAAGTTTGCCAATGACCAGGAGAGTCTTTGTTGTATCCCATCTGGAGGTGGGAGCCAGGGAATGGGTTCGTCTGTTAATTGCAGCGGGAAACGATGCACTCAAGGACCTAGTGAAGTTTTTTGAAGCGATGGATGCGATGTTTACGAATGAAGTGCAGGGGGATGTGAAGCAGCTGGAGCTGCTGAACCTCAAACAGGTCTCTCTGACCATCCGCTCGTATTGGTCCCGATTCGCGATGTTTATTCACAAGCTAGGTTGGGATCTGCTGTCTGAACCCGTGCAGGCTCTGTTTAAGAACGGTTTGAATTCAGAAATGAAAGATGAACTCTTGCATGGTCCGAGGCAGAGGCTGATGGACGAATTGACGAAATCTGCACTAGCGATAGGCGTTTGTCAGGAGGCGCGCATTTTGGAAAGGAGAGAGTTCAGAGGGGAGCATTTCCAAGGCAACCGCATTCCAGTGAAGTCTTCTGGCATGACGCCTGGACTTCCTCCCCCCGAACCAATGGAAATTGATGGAGTGTGCGCAGGGGACGTTTCAAATGTCGCGGCTCCCAAGAAAGTGGAGGGGAAGGTCTGGAAGACAGCCAGGAAATGTTTCCTATGCAATCAGGCGGGCCATTTTGCCAAGGTTTGTCCCCAACGCAGAGGTTGGCAGGGAATGACAGGCACAGCAGTGCAAGAGGTGGCTGAAGAAAGCAAAATGCAGGGAAACGAAGGAACCTGGCTGCAGAAAAAGGGGGCAAGCAGTCAGGCGGAGCAGAAGTAGAGGTGCCCCAACCAGAGGCTCCCAAAGCTGGGATAGTCATTAGGGTTGTGCTGGAGCTTCCCAATGGATATCCAGTGGAGGTGCAGGCGCTATTGGACTCAGGCGCCAGCGCAAACCTTTTCAGTAGGGACTTTGCTTTAGAGCATCAATTGCATTTGCTTCCTTTGGACTTTCCTCTGCAGGTTACCACCATCGATGGTTGCAAGCTGCTGGGAGGGGAGATCACGCATCAAACTCCCCCCATGCGCATGACTGTGTTGGGACATTCTGAGACGATAGCTTTTGATGTGACTACGCTGGCTGGACCCCCATCATCTTGGGAATTAGTTGGTTGATCCAGTGGTCGCCTGGCATCAACGGTTGCTCACCTTCAGCTCTGCTCACTGCATGGAGCACTGTTTGAGCGTAGGAAGAGACAAGTGACGGAGTGCAACTGCTGCGGTGGCCAACTTGTGGGAAGGGGGCAGCATACTGGCAGAGTACGCTGATTTCGCGGAAGTTTTCAGCGAAAGGGAGGCCGATCACTTGCCTCTGCACAGGCCTTACGACTGTCAGATCAATTTGGTGCCGGAGGCCAAGTTGCTGGCAGGGAAGTTGTACTCCATGTCAAATCAAGAGATGCAAGATTTGAAGGAGTTCATTGTCAAGAATCTGCAGAGAGGGTTCATACGAGAGTCTTAAGGCTGTGGGGGGCAGCCCGGTGTTCTTTGTTGACAAAAAGAACACGAAACAGCACCCCGCTTGGTGGTGGACTTCAGAATTGTCAATTCCTTGCCCTGCATCGACGATCTGTTAGCAAGGGTGCGCAAGGGGAATTTTTTTTACGAAACTGGACTTGAGAGGGGTGTACAACCTAATTAGGGTCCGGGAGGGGGACAAATGGAAGACGACCATGTTCACACCCCTGGGGGCCTTCGAGTATCTTGTTCAAAGAAAAAACTGTAATTTACTGTTTATTGTGGGGGTGTTAGGTTCCCAGGTGTTATAGGGGGCGCTGTTGAGCTCTGTGAAAATATATGAGGTTGGTCATATAGAGGTTTTTTTTTAATTTCCAGGCAGATATGACAACCCCACAGGGAGCCTTACCAAGAGAGGCCACGATCCCACAATTCTCCTCCATGACGTCCTTATGCAGAGCTCTCTGGTCAGGATCCAGCAAGGCCCACTCCTTGTCCGTGAAACGAACAGCGACATCTTCAAAGCACACTGGACCCTAAAAGAAAAAGGCAAATGTCCTCCTCTGAGATAGCATCAATATGATCTGCTACACAATGCTCTCTTGTTTCCTTCCTATAAATTGCGTTATTGTTTCAATAGGATTGAGTTTCCTGCTTGGCAGGGGGTTGGACTGGATGGCCCTTGTGGTCTCTTCCAACTCTATGATTCTATGATTTTAATTCTGGATGCTTATTTTATTCTGCCTTTTAATTATGGGTATTCATCTCTGTGCAAATAGGTGGTACTCCATCTTGTGTTTTTCAAGTCATTCTGCCTATGCAAGCATTCCAGTTTGCCTGATGGAAGGATCCACTTTCTCCTCTCCTCGTGAGCTGCTCTGGGAAGGTTCCCCCCAATGCCCTAGAGCCAAATTCAAGGCGTTCATGGAGGCATGGAGAGGGGAAGGAATGGGGGGCAGGCCGCATTTTGCAGCAGACGGGGCTGGTTAGGTGAATCCAGGCCACTATTATTCTCATTTGTGCACTGCTTAGAAACCAATTTTAGAATTCACTGATGAATCTAGAAATAAAATACAGTGGTGCCCCGCTAGACGAATGCCTTGCTAGACGAAAAACTCGCTAGACGAATGGCATTCGCTAGCAGAAGGCTGCCCTGCAAGACGAAAAAGTCACTGGGGCTGCCTCGCAAGACGAATTTTTTTTTTTAGCGAAAACTAGCGTTTTGCATTGGTGCTTCGCAAGACGAAAAAAATCGCTCTACGAAGACACTCGCAGAACAAATTATTTTCGTCTAGCGAGGTACCACTGTAAGCCTATTTTGGATGGCCATCTGTCTTGGATGATCTAGCAGAGATTCCTGCAATGCAGGGGTGTCTCCTGGCTCTGAGAGACAAGCAGGGAGGGTGGTTTCTGGCAAAAGGAGAGGGAGCTACCGGAGGCTCCTCCTTATCCTTTTTTTATTTTTTTAAATAATCTTTATTTTTTTTAAAAAAAATAAAATACATTCATCATCTTAACAAAATAGCATGAAACAAAAAAGATTACAAAAATGTATTACAAAAGAAAAAAGGAAAAGGAAAAAACATCACATATATTAAACTTTTTCCAAAGCTTGAAACACAATCAATATTAAAAATGACTTCCAATTAATCTCACTGTATTTTACACATTAAACGTATTATGTCGCAGTTATACTTTTCTTAGTTATTTTCTTTTTATCTCTTTCGTTTTTTAAAAAAATCATCTTGTACCCAGTTCAGTCCAGTTCTGCCATGAGAAATCTCCCTACACCCTTGTTCACCAAGTATTCCTTAAAACATCTCCATTCTTTATGGACTGTTTGTTTTGTTTGTCCTCTTACCCTTCCAGTAGTCTTCGCTAGTTGTAAATACTCCACCATTAAGGTCTGCCAATCTGCTATATTAGGTAACATTTTGTTTTTCTAATTTCTGGCTATCAATACCCTGGCTGCTGTTATCCCATACATGAGTAATACCCTTTTTGATTTTCTTATCTCTGCTGGCACGATGCTTAATAAGAATATTTCTGGGTTTTTTTTTTAATGTACATTTCTTAAGTTCTTCGTACAGTGGTTCCCCGGGTTACGTACTTAATCCGTTCCGGGTTACAGTACATAACCCGAAAAGGACGTAACCCGAACAATTCGTTCTGCACATGTGCAGACCCAAAACCCCACAAAAAACACTCTGCACATGCGCAAATCGCGCGCACATCAGGCTGTGCTTCCGGGTTAGCGGAGTTCGTAACCCGAAAAGTGCGCAACCCGGAGCGTACGTAACCCGAGGTACGACTGTATATGTTATTCCAAAATACAAAATTTCTGGACAAGCCCTGTTAGCCCTTCAGCTTCTGACACTTCCTCTTCCCAGGCTTCTCACTCTTCCCGCTCTGACCACCCATCCTTCTTCTACCTCCACTCCTTCGGCTCTGAGTCATCTTTCCTTCTTGTTTCCCTGGATGTATCCTCCCACCATTCCTCTGTGCCCAACCAGTCCATGACATTGCTCCAGCCCTTGGCCTCTGTCCTCACAAGGCAGCTTCCCCTGACCTGATCTGGTTCCACAGCCACTGCTTCCCTTCTGCCCCAATGAAAAAACGGATCAGGAGGTCTTGCTGGCATCATTCTGTCACCTGCAAGAGAAAAAAGGTAAACAGGACACCAGGAGTGCCTGCTTCTCTCACAGGTGAAACAGGGCATCTCTAACTACAGATGGGCCTTTGAGAAAGCCTTACCTGCTGAGAGCATTTGGACGTTTGTGCCCAATTCATATGTTTGTTGTAGAGAAATACATCTCCCCTCCTCTGGACCCTTGTTCCCAACTGTCTCCCCCCAAAACAAGATGAAAAGAACCCTCAGATGAGTTGGAAAACCAACAGAATGAGACCAAATGGAGAAAACCCACCTTTCTCCTTACCCAGTGGCCTCTCTCTGGTGTCCAACAGAGGCCTTTCTGCCTCATAGGAATCCAGGTCCATTTCTGCAAAATGATCCTTTCCCTGAAAAAGAAACAAGGATTTGAAACAGAGAATGGGGAGAAATATTAGAAAGAGAATGACAGACTTGAAGGGTGTGAGAACTCATTCCATGGATGCTTTCCCAGAAAATGGATGGGCCATTATGGGATGTTCTCTGTCCTGTTTGGAGCCCCTTGGCAGTATCCAGAGGAAAGTCTCTCTCACCTGCTTTCTTTGTTCCTGCTTTCTCTCCTCTGCCTGACTCAGAAGGAAACCTTCGGCCAGGGCCACCGCCTGGGAACTGGTCTCCGCTCCACATTCCCTCACCCAGCTCTCCATCTCCGGGGGAAGGACAGCCAGGAACTGCTCCAAGATCACCAGGTCCAGCATCTCAGCTTTCGTGTGCCTTTCCGGCATCAGCCACTGGTGGCAAAAGTGGTAGAGTCGACTGCAAATCTCTCGGGGTCCTTTGGCCTCCTGGCAGCAGAACTGCCTCAACTGCTGGCTCTGCACCTCTGAGCGGAGGGTGTCCTCCTCACCCAGGATCATCTGCACTGGGTTTTCCCAGAATCCCCCACTGCTGCCAGTTTGGTTGGCATGGCCTCTTCCTGCTCCAGGGCCAGCTGAGTCTCCCTCATCCATCTGTGCTCTCAGGAAGCCTCTAAGAGATCGGAAGGAACCCTTTAGTCTTCTGCTGAGTTCTGTCTGTCAGAATGAGAAGCTCCAGGAAATCCTACAAAGCAAACACATTGTTCTGCTACAAAATTTGTAAGACAGGGTGGCAAAATGGTTCCCTGAGCAAGCATGGATGAGTCTTGCTGGGAACCAGGGCTGGACTGCACCGCATGTCAGACCATGAGCTATCTTTTTGAAAAGGAGGAGGAGGAAGAGGAGAAGAAATAAGTCTCTAGACTTCTAGCAATGCAAAATGTGGAGGCAACTGAAGGGATTTCTGTGAGATTAGTCAACCTGGTTTCTGCTGCCTTCCAGTCAATGCATGAAGTCATAACCGAGTGACAAGGGAATCATTTGTATCTTGTGAAAAAATGGATGCTTGGCTCTAGTGGGGGTCCTCACCCGGGGGTCCTCAGGAGTTGCTCCCCACCCCCACCCCCTTTTCTTGCACTTGGACTCTCTGCCGCCCTCAAGACAGACTCCTGGGTTAGGATCCCTTTTTCTTTGCTCTGAGGGCCAGGTCAACCCCCTAAGGGCCATGTGGGCGGGGCCAAAGACATCTCCCTTGAAATTTAGGTGAAAAAATTATAATAATTATTATTCTATTCGATAGCTTAACACACACACAGCCATTGATGCCAAGATTCCTGGAGGCTCAGTGAGTAGCAGCACCCATTTCCAGCTGGTTTTCCAGCAACAATCCCTTTGGGACAGAGAGGATGTGGTCCTGGGATGCCCTGCTCTGGGTGCGAGGGGATTGCTGCAGTGGCCTCCGTGTGGAGCAGCCCTTGGAGACGACTGGGAAACTGGTCTGCAATGCAGCAGCCAGAATATGGGCTGGGATCCCTCTCTTTATTCCTGGCCTTTCTCTCCCCCCCCTTTCCTTCCTTCCTCCACGTGGTTTTATTTGGGGGGGGTGGCTAATCCACCTCCTCGTCCAGCTTTGGAAAAACTTTTGCACATGTTCCCTCTGTTGTGCAATGGCGCTGAGTTCAAGTCCTAGGGACTCCTTTGTTTAAAGAAGGGAGATTTCGTGGGAGTCATTTTTTTCCTCAAAGGCAAAATGAGTTTGGGATCCTCTGATCTCCAGGAAGGAGAGCGTTGCAGACCTCGCCCCTCCCTGGCATGACCCTCTCCTCCCCCTGCATGAGCAGATCAGGCCCCCCAGGCTGGCATCCTCCCCTGCTGCAGCCCTGGGACCCCCCCCCCCCGCCTCCCCACTGCACCCTCTGGGGGGAGAGAGAGAGAGAGGAGACTCACCAGATCCCAGGAGGGGGACAGCCATGCAGCCCTTGCAGGAGAGGACTGGGGAGGGAGGGGCCTTGGCTCTGGAGGACCTGGCCCCCTCTTGCTTCCTGGCCTCTCTAGGAAGGCAGCTCAGTTCCCTTTAACCCTTGCAAAGCCGAGTCCGAGTACAGGGGAGTCCCATATGCCCAAAGATTTTGTCCCTGTGCCTTGGGAGTGGTTGAGTCAACTGAACATATTCTTCTGAGCTGCCCATTTTATGTAGACCTTAGACAAAAATTTATAGCTCCACTGCTATCCCAACCTAGTCCTGTAGACAGAGAAAAACAGGTTTTGTTTTTGCTGAATAACTTTACTGGACCAACAGCATCCTTGGTGGCCAAATTCCTTTTTTTGGCCCTTAAGTGCCATAAGGTTAAAATTGACAGCATTGACATGGGTCTAAATGTATAACCTACTTTTATTGTTGGCTTAAGTGTCATGTTCCTTTAGATGCTTAGTCGTTTTAAACTTTGTATGGATAAATCCTTGTTTTCTGACTGACGGTCGAACAAAATTTTGATGATGATGATTTATTAAATTGATCAGGTGAGTGTTCTCCTTTCTAAAGAGGCAGGTGCAATCTCCACGGTTGCTAACAGCATAACGTTGAAAGGCTAGTGAAATATGGGGAGACCTAGAGCATCTGCTTGGCATGCAGAATGTCCCGGGGCCAAGAGTTTAGCAATGGCCGAGACCCCCATTGGCAGAGGGGCTGGACTAGATGCCCCTCGGGGGTCCCCTTCCACCTCCACGAATCTAGGGTTGCCGGACCCCTCCTCCTCGGCCGCCCCTCAGCCAGAGAGCTGCGCTCGGGAGCCGGAAGCGCTTTGTTGATTTCCAATCCGCCGGCGTTCGAAGAAGCGAAGGCTGGAGAGCGAGCGAAAAACTACACCCCCCAGAATGCCTCGGGCGCCGGCCTCCTTTCTCCCCCCTCCCTTCTGCGCGTGCTTCCCGCGCCTGCGCGCGGCGCCCTTTTCTGCCCGCCATCTTGGCTCCCTTCAGCTGGCGCCGACGCCAAACAAACCCGCCGCCTCAGAAGCCGAAGGTGCCCGCCGAGCCCGGGCGGCGCGGGATCCATGGTCTCCCCGGGGGAGGATCGGCAGGTGGGTCTCCCGGGGAGGAGGAGTTGGGAAGTGAGAGGGTGGGGAGGAGAGCGAGGAAGAAGAGGAGGAGGAAGAGCAAGACCCTCCTCCTCCTCCTCCTTTGAAAGGGGGGGGAAGGGCAGGCCTGTCGCAGGGAGTTCCTCAGTTCTCTCCTTTCGTGCTTGCCTCTCCTCACGTTTGTGGATTTTATCGGCATAAACTCAGGAGATAAGCTATTTTTCGCTTACAACATCTTCTCGCCTTCCCCCCCCCCTTTTTTTCTTTTTTGGAGGGGTGGTGGGAGACAAAAATAGTAATAATTCGTCGCCCTTTCCGTTTCCTCCAACCCCAGTGGGATAGGCAGCTCCCTGAATCTCACAGAGATTTGATTTCCCTCCTCCTGTCTTTTGTGTGAAATAAATGGTCGCCTTCCTCCTCCTATTCTAGTCCATCCCCAGCTTGAATGGGAGCTGATTTGCCTCAGTTCCAGGACTGGCTGTGGCAGCTCCTCTGCAAGCCTCTCTTCATCCTCCTTCGTCTCTTTTTTGTGTGTGAGGGGTATAGAAATAATGGCTTCCTTCCTTCCTTCCTTCCTTCCTTCCTTCCACCCTTCCACCTCTTTGCATCTACATCTCCCGCTGTTTCCAGGTGGATGGGCCAGCTTCCTACACCGAAGGAGTTCATTACCCTCAATTATAGGATCGCTCCTTTTCCGCCTGCCCCTCTTCAACCCCCCCCCAACACCATCAAATATTTGGGAAGAAGAGAAAATAGAGATACAAACACCATCGCCCCTCTTTCCATCTCTTCTATCTACTACCCCCATCCCCATTGATTGGCTGCTTTCTAATTTTATTTTATTTCCTTTCCCCTCCCCCTTGAATTTTTTAGAGTGTGGGTGTGCTAATGGGGCTCAGAAGAGAATATATGTGGGTATCTGTAATTTCCTCATTCCTGCCTCCCACCCTCTGCTTTCGGAGGAGAGTCAAAAAAGACAGAGAACTGTAATTTTCCCTATCTGCCCCCCCTGTCTTTCAGCTGTTCGATTTGACTGATAATTCTCCACCTCTCAAGTCTCACCCCACCCCATCGCCTTCCTTTCCATATCATGTAATATTTGTGTATATTGTAGTTTGGCGTAGCCTCTTATCTGCTTCCACTGCTGATTGGTTGGTGCCTGGTTCTCCTTTATGTGCATTTGGGCTCTTACTACCTTTGCTCTCTCTTCCTCCCAGCTTCCTTTTCCTCTTCCTTGATTTTGGTTTACTGTATTTCTCCTCCTTCCCCATGTGTCTCCCTTCTCCACCAAAAAAAAAGGGGGGAGTAATTTGGGTCTGTGACTGTTTCATTTCTCCCTGACTTTCTCCTCTTCACCCCCCCCCCCCGTCTGATAATTTTTTCATGCATTTCTTTCTCCCCAGCCCTTTCCCTTCCCGTATATATCTATATTCACACACACCTTTGTGTGGGGTGCAATAAGGAAATAACTGCCCACCCCCTCTGTTTAGCGCTCCTTGGTTGGTGCTACTTTGCATGCATGCCTCCCTCTTCCCCAATTCATCTCTGTGGTTTTTATCTTGTTGTTTTTAAGGGCAGGAAAGAAAGAGCGTTTTTGTGTCCCATCTCCCTCCTCCTTGCGCGCCATTTGATTGATTAGCTTAGCTGCTTTTTCTGTTTCTGCCTCTGATTCTCTTCCCTTTCCTCCACGGGGTTCTTGCCAAGTGGACCCATTTCTTTCTTTCCCACTGGGGATTCCTCTGTGGCACCCCCTCCTCCCTGCCTCCCTTTTCCGGCCTTCTCTGGGGTCTGCTTTTCTCCTCCCCTTAATCCTCATCATCCACCATTGCAAACAGTAGTGGATAGTTAGTCTGTTGTTGCCTGCGGGGAGGGCAGGCGAGAATGAAATATGCCCCTTCAGCCTTGTCTTTCCCACTTTGACAGCTTCCTTCTCAGTGTGGCAGCCCATTTTGAACCCTTTTCCTCACCAAGCCTGCAGCCTTGAGTTTGCCTACTTGTGAGGAAGTTGTGTTGCTCTTGGTTGATTTGACTCTTAAGTGAAATAGGATCTGGTTCTGCAAGAATCAGCAGCGTGCACACACAAAATCAGTGCTTCATTTTCCATCTTGGGCGTCAGTTTTTATGTCCATCAAGTTTTTAAGGCCCCAGCGGCCAGTTCCTACATAGCATGATGGACCCATCAGGCCAGGGATGGAAAACTTGTGGTCCTCCTCCAGATGTTATTTGCCTGCAGCTTCCATCTTTCCTGACCCTTGACCTTCCATGCCGGGCCTGATGGAAGTTGTAGTTCAGCAACATCAGTCTGATGGCACATTTCCTGTCTGCCCTAAGGCTGCATGTACAGTTTGTGTGTTCCTCTTCCTCTTCTCATCAAAGTTTTTTTGTTTTGTCAGAACATGTATAAATTTGGGGTGGGGAAGAGTGGCAAACTCTTCTGAGATCCTTCAATTAAAAGCATTAATTAGGCTGCAATCCTGACCACACTTACCAGAGAGTAAGTCCAGTTGAACTCAGATGGGCTTAATGTTTAATATGCACAGAATTGCACTGTTAGTTAACTAATTGGTATACAAAATAGGAAATTCTTTCCAGTAGCACCTTAGAGACCAACTGAGTTTGTTCTTGGTATGAGCTTTCGTGTGCATGCACACTTCTTCAGTATCTGAAGAAGTGTCCATGCACACGAAAGCTCATACCAAGAACAAACTCAGTTGGTCTCTAAGGTGCTACTGGAAAGAATTTCCTATTTTGTTTCGACTATGGCAGACCAACACGGCTACCCACCTGTAACTGGAATTGGTATACAGAGAGGGTAAACTTGAATCTGTGAGGCTTGGAATTAAGGACACACAATTACCATCCTTTTCCATGTATAAGACCAGATTTTTTTACTTATAAATTATGTGAAAAACTGTAGGTCGTCTTATACACGGGGCCGTCTCCCCACTATTTTCTTAAATTGGAGTCCCTCCAATTGTTCATGGTGTCTTATACATGGAAAAATACGGTAATTTTTGACTCTCGCTTTGGCTCTGGTTTATTACTTTTTAAAAAATGGAAAGAAGAAACTGCAAATACGAAAGCTGACCTTTTCTCTGCACAAGTAGCGTCTTGTTCATTAAGTCATCTCTTCCTTCCACGTGTCATAAAGAAGGCTTTGATAACAGGCAAATGTATTCAAGTTTAATTGCTCAACTAGTTAAGATGTAGCTGATCTGTTTTAAAATCAAAATCCTTAGGTCTGTTGACAAACCAGTTTAGCGTCACATGCTTTCCTGGCTGTAACTGTTTTTGGGCTGCCAAATCCAGAACATTTATCCGTGACCTGAGGGCCTTGCTGCCAGTGTGTGGGTGTGGGTGTGGATATGCTGTTTAGATAGCTCCAGGGGGGCTATTAAGGCTGAACTAACCATTAATTCATTGCTCTGTGGTGGAGGGCCCCAGCCAGGTTTGCAGTGGCTTAATGAGGACTGTGATTGTATAATGTTAGTATCAAAAGGTAGGGTGTATGGGGTTTTAGGGGAGGGGGAGTAGCTCTGGTGGGGGACGTGTTGTGCTTCTCAGGGGTACCTTGTCCACCTTTGGTCCCCACCCTGCACTCAGCCTCCACCTGTGGCTCTTAGAAGCTGTTAGCATGTGACATCGGCCACATCATGGGAAATAGATTTGACCGACCAGCTAAACCAGGTGAGGGTAGCTGATAGGTGTCAAACCCTCGGTACGTTGGGGACTTCCCCTGCATGTGAAGACAAGCTCTGGCGGATTGAGCAATAGTGGGTCCAGTTGTCAAGAAGGCAGTTTCTACATGTGCTGTAGAGCAGGGGTAGTCAACCTATGTATACCTACTGCCCACTAATGCATCTTTCTTGATGGTAAAATTCCCTTACCGCCCACCAGTGCCCGATGGAAGGAGGATTCAGCTTGTGCCGTAGAACCCCCTACCGCCCACCTAGAATCTTGAAACGCCCACTAGTGGGCGGTAGGGACCAGGTTGACAAACCTTGCTGTAGAGGGAAGTGAGGGGCAGATGGGACTTGTCTTCCTGGGAAGGGAGCCCATCTTGGAGAAGGAAGGAAAACTCTGATCCTAAACCTCCTCTGTCTTGAGGGATATCTTCGGGAGAAGAAAAGGCTAAGGAGTAGAAACCCTACAAAAATCGGGAGTGGAGTCCCTAGGACGGTTGGATGGTACCTTGTACTCCTTCTGGCAACCCCTGCAGCCAAGCTGGTGCCAAACAAATGGCTTGCCTTTCCTTTGGACCACATCAGCGAGGCCGAGAGGGATGCCCTGTCATTTGGGCAGCTCAGGACCTCCATACACACTGCCCATGCTTGCGCCCCACTGCCTGATTTCCAGCTGTGTTTCTTTTGCATTGTATTTCGCCTCTATTGATGCATTCTATTTTTGTATCTTGTGCGCTGCCTCGAGACTGCTGTCTTAATAAAATTAATGAACAAATCCTTCCCTACCATGAGAGACTTGGCACTGGCTCCCTCAGAGTTTTGTTGGGCAAAAATCCTGGTGGAGTCGTGTGTCCTGCAGACAGAGTCATGTTAGAAGGGAACGTGTCCAGAGTAGGAGACTAGGATGCTGCGGTATCTGGAAGTCCGAGGGGGAGTGGTTGAAAGAGCTGTGCATGGTTTTCATCTAGAGAGCAAAAGTTTTAAGGGGAGACTTGGTCAAGTTGTCCTACCTGGAGGAGCATCATGCAGAGGTTGGAGCAAACTTGTTGCTCCAGACCAGACCAAATGGGTGGAAGATAGCAGGGAATCTGATTTTGACTAAGCATCAGGGGGAACCTCCTAATGGTATGAGCTATTCAGCTGTGGAAGGGTCATCTTCAGGAGGAGATGGCATCTTTTTCACTTGTGGTTTTGAACCAGACAGAAGGTTGATGACAATCTGTCAGGGATGCCGCAGTTGCAGACTTCTGCTGTGAGCCAGGGCTTTGGGCTAGATGGCCTCAGATGGCCTCAGATGACCTTTCCAGCTCTTACCATTCAGCATCGGTCCTATTGCTGGCATTTCCTTCCTGCATTCCAGTGGCTAGTTTTGTGGGGTCGTCGCCCCCCCCCCCCCCCGTCTCTGGGGTCCATGAAAGATGAGTGCACATGGGATGGGTCCCCTTGCTTCCCCAACCCTTTGCAAGTCTGGTGCCATGTAAAACAGGGGTTTTAGGTTGACCCAGCAGGGTTCTTTTCAGCCCAGTCTCCTTTTTCCAGCCACTCCGGAGCAACCATTTCAAAAACAGCAATAGTCTCACCACCTCCATTTTCTCTCTGTGTGTTATATATGCCTTTAATTTCCTCTTAAGAAATGTTATAACTCCCTAGTGCTCTCCCCCCCCTCCACCCCCCACCCCGAGTTATGAGATAAAAAGCAGGCAAATGCTGTTAAATCTCCTGCATCTCATTTGCACCACTGTTTTATTTGCTTAACATTGTTGGCTGTAAATAATTGATTGTATGGGGATTTGATTTCTTAATTGGTTTAGAATGGAGTCTCTTGGTGTTTTCAGAGCAGCCCAGTTTTTCACTTCCGATAAACGAATGCAGCGGCTGTTCCTGCTCCAATCTGACCCCTCTGACTTCCTGCCTCCGATTGAGCAGAAATAAGCACCATGATGGTACATGAACAAGAAGCAATGGTACATATACTTTCTGTGTGGGAATTAAAGAAAATTAGGGACTCGTGACCCTGCACAACAAAGCAGGACTGCAACTGCGATGGAAGTTTGAGGCCCACTGGTTTGCCATTCCGGCTTTACAATCTAATCTAATCTAATCTAATTAATCTAACCAACCCAATGAAAAGCTCTAAAGTAAAAAGACAAACTATCCCACTCTCTTGCTCTAGGTAAATCCATTTTTTTGTTTAGTCTGTTTTAATTTGCTGCATTCATTTTTAATGCTTCGTATTTATTTATTTTAAACAGTACGCTTTTTGTTTTTACTGCTCTGCTAGCTGCCTTGGGAAGATAAACATAGGTTGAAGGCGCAGCATTTAAACTGCACAAACAGATAAATCTCAGTACAAAGGATGGATCACAGTTTCGGTTTGTGGGTGTAGCAGCAATTTGTGTCCTGAGCTTTTGACTTGATTTCCTCTTCCTCCTCTCATGTGCCTCAGTCCCCTTCCTGGCTTGTGACTTGGTGTAGCATAGAAGCTCATAGACGCTCATAGACTGAGCCATGAATGAGCTAGTCCCAGTTCAGATCTTGCCTCTATCATGAATTCACCTGGTGGCCTTAGTCAAGCCAATTTCTCTCTGTCACTATCTCTCTGCATCATTGCCTCTTTGTCTGGGCCAAAGCAAACAAGATACATTTTAACAGGGAAAAATGTAAAGTACTACACTTGGGCAAAAAAAATGAAAGGCACAAATACCGGATGGGTGACACCTGGCTTGAGAGCAGTACATGTGAAAAGGATCTAGGAGTCTTGGTAGACCATAAACTTGACATTGAGTCAACAGTGTGATGCAGCAGCTAAAAAAGACAATGCAATTCTCGGCTGCATCAATAGGAGTATAGCATCTAGATCAAGGGAAGTAATAGTACCACTGTTTTCCGCTCTGGTCAGACCTCACCTGGAATACTGTGTCCAGCACCACAGTTCAAGAAGGATACTGACAAGCTGGAACGTGTCCAGAGGAGGGCAACCAAAATGGTCAAAGGCCTGGAAACGATGCCTTATGAGGAACGGCTTAGGGAGCTGGGTATGTTTAGCCTGAAGAAGAGAAGGTTAAGGGGTGATATGATAGCCATGTTCAAATATATCAAAGGATGTCATATAGAGGAGGGAGAAAGGTTGTTTTCTGCTGCTGCAGAGAAGCGGACACGGGGCAATGGATTCAAACTACAAGAAAGAAGATTCCACCTAAATATTAGGAAGAACTTCCTGACAGTAAGAGCTGTTTGACAGTGGAATTTGCTGCCAAGGAGTGTGGTGGAGTCTCCTTCTTTGGAGGTCTTTATGTGGAGGCTTGACAGCCATCTGTCAGGAATGCTTTGATGGTGTCTTCTGCTTGGCAGGGGGTTGGACTGGATGGCCCTTGTGGTCTCTTCCAACTCTATGATTCTGTCTTCCTATCTGCAATTTGGAGGATAATGAAAGTGACTTACTTTATGTCTATGCCCATTCCTGGATAGAGAGAATCTGGCCACAGTTGTCCATATATTGGTAACTGAGCTAGGTGGACCAATGGTCTGTCCCAGTATAAGGCCAACGTCCTGTGTTCTCTAGCTCAAGTTTTTATGTAACATACCCCTTTTGAGGTGGTTCCACAGTTCCAGAGAGTCTTCACAGTCCAGATTTCTGCAGCCCACTTCCTTCTGCTCCCAGCATGCCCTTGGAGAAAGCGAGGCAGAGAGACTCTTTACCTTTGTACACCAGGGTCTTTGTTAACCATTGTTAAATACTTCAAACTTTGGTCCCCCCACCAAGTGGCACAGGTGCCTGGTATTGCTTTGGTGGGTCAGTGTTTGGAAGCCTTCTCTTCCCTTGATTTGTGTCCATTTACAGGGAGGCTGAGCTCCGTGGGAGCAAACCGACTGGGGAACGATGCCTGTGGTGTGGCCGACCCTGCTGGACCTTAGCAGGGATGAATGCAAAAGGATCCTTCGCAAACTCGGTATGCCTATGGGGTTCTTTGCGGGGGGGGGGGGCGGTTTGCCTTCTTTACACTGACCTGGCACTGGCTACACACATCTGAATGAAATCTGGGTCCCCAAGATGGACTGTAGGAATGAAGGGATCTTCTAGGGTAATGCTAGAGGACCCCCCAAAATGTGCTTCATCTTAATCGGTCAGTAGTAAGTCTCTGTATCATTCCTCATCAGGGACCTTTCCCTGTGCTAGCTGATACTATGTTAATCAGCAAAGCATTGAGGGTTGTTGTCCCCTCTTTGGTTATTATGTTGTGTTAGTGGCAGTAAGCATGTGGTGAAAATTTTCCCACTACTGTATTTTTCCTTCATTAGAGGTTTCCAATCACAAGCTGGACAGCCACTTATCAGGGATGCTGGAGATCACGGGTAGTGAACCTATGGCCCTGCAGATGTCGGGGGACTCCTTCATCCCTGGCCAGCATGACCAGTGGTTAGAGGCAATGGGAATCATAGGCTGGTAACACCTTGAGGGCCATAGGCTCCCCACTGATGTTGCAGAGGCAGATTTTTCCGCACGTGGTTAGTCTAGAGGGCTTTTGAGGTCCCTTACAACGCTATGGTTCCGTGATATTTTTATTGATCTCTCATCCCCACGCCCCCCCAATGTATTGTTCACTTTTAATCTTTCTCCTTTCTTTTATAGAATTGGAGGCATATGCCGGTGTCATCAGTGCCTTGCGTGCTCAGGGGGATCTCACGAAGGAAAAGAAAGACATCCTTGGAGAACTCTCCAAAGTGCTTAGGTAGATGGGACATACTCATTTGTGCCCTGCCCATTCAACCCCACAAGGAGTGGCTTGCAGTACAGCAAAGTGTGACAAACCTTAAATGCTTGAAACCCATTAATTCATGCAAGTTTAAAAGCTGCGACAAACAGCACCAAAAAATAAGCACATACAGGTGAAACTCGAAAAATTAGAATATCGTGGAAAGGTTCATTTCTTTCAGTAATTCAACTTAAAAGGTGAAACTAATATATGCGATAGACTCATGACAAGCAAAGCGAGATATGTCAGGCCTTTATTTGTTATAATTGTGATGATTATGGCGTACAGCTGATGAGAACCCCAAATTAACAATTTCAACTTTGGGCTTTTCATCAGCTGTATGCCGTAATAATCACAATTATAACAAGCAAAGGCTTGACATATCTCGCTTTGCATGTCATGAGTCTATCTCATATATTAAACTCCAGTAGCTAATGAAAACAATTGCTTACATAAATGGACTTTTCCACGATATTCAAATTTTTCGAGTTTCACCTGTATATCTAACAGCCAACGGTATGGCAGAATAGGTCAGTTTGCACTGGATTGCTGTTCTTTTCAATAGAAAGTGGCTGATGGGCCTCCTGCAGCAGAGAGTTCCGCAGAACAAGCCCCATCACTAAAAAGGCCCTGCTTTTCTTTTCTTTCCTGTTTATTGATACAGTGCCTGACTTTGCCAGATGCCATATGAAAGCTTCTCTTTTTATTAAGTTTAGAACCTCCCCTTTAAGTAATATATAGCGTGGCATGAACAATGGTCAATTAAAATAACATCAGAAAATAACACAGCACAGGAAAAGAACAAAAACAGCAGCCAGTGCAGCACAAAACCAATTCAGGGCAAACCGCTTTTTAGAAGATGTTAAGTGCAGCTGTCTGCTCCCAGCGGGTACTGCCTTTGTTGCTGACCTTGAGAAAATTAAACATGACCATCAGTTACAATATAAAGAAAGACGGTGTCCGTTAAGGATGGTGAATCCCTGGCAAACCATGGTGTCTATTTATTTCCCAAACACAGTCAGCAGTATCCAGTGGTTCTGTCAGTGCAAGGATTTATGCTTCTGAAGCGAAAATTTCTCGCCCTCTCCTGTCCCCACGTGTATCCTGTGCCCTTTCCAGATCTGCTCCAGAGAGTTGTCGGAAACCCAAGAACAGATTTGGGGGTGCATGGGGGAGGGAGGGAGGGAGCAGGAATTTCTGCTGCCCAAGCAGAAATCCTTACATTGACGGAATGCGGTATTTTTTCACTACGTTGGATACAGTCCACTGTCCGGCTGTTGATGCGTCCCAAAGGCAATGGCTGGTTGTTGATGGCGATGGAAACTTGCAGAAGTCCATTTGAGAAGAAAGGGGCCACATGGTACTCAAGAAGACTAGATGGGGAATAAGAACTTGGATCTCGATAAAAGTCCGCAAAATGCATAGACTCAAGTGTATTTTAAGAACTCCAGTTGAGCAATTTCAGGGAAGCTCTTTTGCTGAAGAAGAATGACTTCCAAGTTGGCCACAGAGTGCCCTGGGCTATTGAATGTTAGGTTTGCTCCGCTCGTTATTTTTGTGCAGAGACAAGCTTGTTTGTCTGACGAAACAGAAGGCCATTGGGAGACGATATATATCGCATTGAAGTCTGGGCAGCTGAACCAGTCTCTGCTGGCACGGCTAATTAAATCCCATTATAGCATTGCTCTTGACAGCTATCCATTTCACTTTGATTTTTAAGGCCTTCGAAGCCTTGTCTTGCTTCTGGCCTGTACCCTTGTGTCTAACACTTTGGCCTCTTTCAACAGCATTTCAACAGAAAGGCATCGAGCTGAAGTACGAAGGGCGGTCAATGATGAGCGATTGACGACGATTGCTCACAAGTAAGGAGGGGGACATATTATAATCCCTTTAAGTGTTTTTTAAAAAAATTTAGAAATGCAAACAATTAAGTGATATACAAATGCCTGAAATGAACAAATAGAATACCACCTTTGGTTTTCAGAAGTTAAACCTATAGCCGTGCATGAATGGGTAATATCACAAAAATAACACTGCATATTTGGAAAGAATGAGTTGGTACGCCATTGCTTTGTTTGTTTTCATAAGCCACATTTTCATATAAAATATCACAAGGTGTAACAGTATTACAATAAAATAAGGCAGGCACACCTGTGAGAGCTAGTTGACAAGGAATCTTAGGTTTTAAAGGCCCATCTGAATAACAGTTTTTAGAAGGTGTCTGAAAATGAGCAGGGATGGTTCCTGCTGAACCTCTGTTGGCAAGGAGTTTCGCAGGCCCAGGGCTCGGCCCCTGGTAAAGGCCAGCTGAACCTCAAGAGCAGGTTTTAGGAGGGGTGAGAACATATAGCTGTGTCCTTCCAGAATAAGGTTGGAGTGATAGGCAGTGACTTTTTTTAGAGGAGAAATGATTGAGAACTGTCATTAGCATTACCCTTGCTTGGCTCTACCTCTGGTTAACTCTAATGGGTCAGTTTTTCTGCAAGAACACTGCTTCTGGTTCTTTCAAACCTACTCTCAGTTCAGTAATAAAAAGGGACATCTCTGGATGTACCTTTTCAGTGCCTTTTGGCCCGTGGTACAGTGGTACCCCGCAAAACGAATGCCTCGCACAACGAAAAACTCGCAAGACGAAAGGGTTTTGCGATTTTTTGGTTGACCCGCAAGACGAATTTCTCTATGGTCGTGCTTCGCAAGACGAGGCATTCGTCTTGCGCGGTACCACTGTAAGAAGAACCCTCCCGCTTGCGCTGGCCCTCCCTGCTTGCCGCTCACTAACGATCGCCCTCCCCGCGCTCCCCGATCGAACTCCCTACATGCGGCTTCCTCCTGCTCGCCCTCCGCGCGCTGCCCCATCGCAGTCCCGACACCTGGCTTCCTCCTGCTCGCCTTCCCCGCGCTCCCCATCGCCCTCCCCACGCCTGGATCCTCCTGCTCGCCCTCCGCGCGCTGCCCCATCGCAGTCCCGACACCTGGCTTCCTCCTGCTCGCCCTCCGCGCGCTGCCCCATCGCAGTCCCGACACCTGGCTTCCTCCTGCTTGCCTTCCCCGCGCTCCCCATCGCCCTCCCCACGCCTGGATCCTCCTGCTCGCCCTCCACGCGCTGCCCCATCGCAGTCCCGACACCTGGCTTCCTCCTGCTCGCCCTCCGCGCGCTGCCCCATCGCACTCCCGACACCTGGCTTCCTCCTGCTCGCCTTCCCCACGCTCCCCATCGCCCTCCCCACGCATGGATCCTCCTGCTCGCCCTCCGCGCGCTGCCCCATCGCAGTCCCGACACCTGGCTTCCTCCTGCTCGCCTTCCCCGCGCTCCCCATCGCCCTCCCCACGCATGGATCCTCCTGCTCGCCCTCCACGCGCTGCCCCATCGCAGTCCCGACACCTGGCTTCCTCCTGCTCGCCTTCCGCGCGCTGCCCCATCGCAGTCCCGACACCTGGCTTCCTCCTGCTTGCCTTCCCCGCGCTCCCCATTGCCCTCCTCACGCCTGGATCCTCCTGCTCGCCCTCCGCGCGCTGCCCCATCGCAGTCCGGACACCTGGCTTCCTCCTGCTCGCCTTCCCCGCGCTCCCCATCGCCCTCCCCACGCCTGGATCCTCCTGCTCGCCCTCCACGCGCTGCCCCATCGCAGTCCCGACACCTGGCTTCCTCCTGCTCGCCCTCCACGCGCTGCCCCATCGCAGTCCCGACACCTGGCTTCCTCCTGCTCGCCTTCCCCGCGCTCCCCATCGCCCTCCCCACGCATGGATCCTCCTGCTCGCCCTCCGCGCGCTGCCCCATCGCAGTCCCGACACCTGGCTTCCTCCTGCTCGCCTTCCCCGCGCTCCCCATCGCCCTCCCCACGCATGGATCCTCCTGCTCACCCTCCGCGCGCTGCCCCATCGCAGTCCCGACACCTGGCTTCCTCCTGCTCGCCTTCCCCGCGCTCCCCATCGCCCTCCCCACGCCTGGATCCTCCTGCTCGCCCTCCGCGCGCTGCCCCATCGCAGTCCCGACACCTGGCTTCCTCCTGCTTGCCTTCCCCGTGCTCCCCATCGCCCTCCCCACGCATGGATCCTCCTGCTCGCCCTCCGCGCGCTGCCCCATCGCAGTCCCGACACCTGGCTTCCTCCTGCTCGCCTTCCCCGCGCTCCCCATCGCCCTCCCCACGCATGGATCCTCCTGCTCGCCCTCCGCGCGCTGCCCCATCGCAGTCCCGACATCTGGCTTCCTCCTGCTCGCCTTCCCCACGCCTGGATCCTCCTGCTCGCCCTCTGCGCGCTGCCCCATCGCAGTCCCGACACCTGGCTTCCTCCTGCTTGCCTTCCCCGTGCTCCCCATCGCCCTCCCCACGCATGGATCCTCCTGCTCGCCCTCCACGCGCTGCCCCATCGCAGTCCCGACACCTGGCTTCCTCCTGCTCGCCTTCCCCGCGCTCCCCATCGCCCTCCCCACGCATGGATCCTCCTGCTCGCCCTCCGCGCGCTGCCCCATCGCAGTCCCGACACCTGGCTTCCTCCTGCTCGCCTTCCCCGCGCTCCCCATCGCCCTCCCCACGCATGGATCCTCCTGCTCGCCCTCCGCGCGCTGCCCCATCGCAGTCCCGACATCTGGCTTCCTCCTGCTCGCCTTCCCCACGCCTGGATCCTCCTGCTCGCCCTCTGCGCGCTGCCCCATCGCAGTCCCGACACCTGGCTTCCTCCTGCTTGCCTTCCCCGTGCTCCCCATCGCCCTCCCCACGCATGGATCCTCCTGCTCGCCCTCCACGCGCTGCCCCATCGCAGTCCCGACACCTGGCTTCCTCCTGCTCGCCTTCCCCGCGCTCCCCATCGCCCTCCCCACGCCTGGATCCTCCTGCTCGCCCTCCGCGCGCTGCCCCATCGCAGTCCCGACACCTGGCTTCCTCCTGCTCGCCTTCCCCGCGCTCCCCATCGCCCTCCCCACGCATGGATCCTCCTGCTCGCCCTCCGCGCGCTGCCCCATCGCAGTCCCGACACCTGGCTTCCTCCTGCTCGCCTTCCCCGCGCTCCCCATCGCCCTCCCCACGCATGGATCCTCCTGCTCGCCCTCCGCGCGCTGCCCCATCGCAGTCCCGACACCTGGCTTCCTCCTGCTCGCCTTCCCCGCGCTCCCCATCGCCCTCCCCACGCATGGATCCTCCTGCTCGCCCTCCGCGCGCTGCCCCATCGCAGTCCCGACACCTGGCTTCCTCCTGCTCGCCTTCCCCGCGCTCCCCATCGCCCTCCCCACACCCGGCTTCCTCCCGCCACCGCCGCTCACTACAGTACTGTAAGTAACCGCTCTCCCCACTCGCTTTCCCCACACCCGGCCCCGACTGGTTTTTTCCCATAGGAACGCATTAATTAAGTTTCAATGCATTCCTATGGGAAACCGTGCTTCGCAAGACGAAATTTCCGCAAGACGAAAAGACTTGTGGAACGAATTAATTTCGTCTTGCGAGGCACCACTGTAATTGACACTTGCAATCCGCTAAACAGTACAATGTTAAACTGTGGTGTAGTCGCTGAAGTACTTGAACTAGGACCCAGGACATTTGGACTTGGATCAATTCCCTCTCGGAATATCTCAAAAATAAAAAAAGCACTCAGCACCTGTGACCTGATCCTTTTAACCGGAAAAGCAAGGGACCTTCCACATGCAAAACAGGTGCTCTGCAGCCAAGCTACGGACCCTTCCCATCCAATGAAATGACCATATTCTGAATAAGCCCATTGGTCTCTTTCACCCAGTAAAGTATACTTTGACCTCACACCAAGGTTTCGGTCAGACGCCTTGCTAACGGAGATCCATTTTGAGCAGAAGGTTCTAGGATTGAATCTGAGAGTGTCAACAAAGTGTGTGCTCTACCCAGTAGCTAAATGTTTTCCATTTCTGGGTGAATTTACAGTCCACCCCACCTGGTAGTGGATTCGGGGAGGTCACAATACCTGTCTGGAGACAGATTTCCTGGTTTGGAAGACCTATTTAGGAATGGGAGAATGACTCGGAACGGACAGTTTACAGACCTGCGTGTTTCTCCTTAGCATGTCTGGGCCCAACAGCTCTTCTGAGTGGTCTATTGAAGGCCGCCGGCTCGTCCCACTGATGCCCCGCCTGGTTCCCCAAACCGCTTTCACTGTCACGGCAAACGCTGTTGCCAACGCTGCGCTCCAGCACAATGCAGCTCTCCCTTCCCCAGCAGAGACAGGAAGCAAAGAAGGTGAGGGTAGGTGGCCTTCCTCTCTTTCGGATATTGGGAATGGGAGGAGGACGCTCTTAATGCTTCGAAAGGGACACCATGCTTAGGCCTTCAACCGCGGATGGGGAACCTCTCTTCCTCAAGCTTCCTCAACATTAGGAAGAACTTCCTGACAGTGAGAGCTGTTCGGCAGTGGAATTTGCTGCCAAGGAGTGTGGTGGAGTCTCCTTCTTTGGAGGTCTTTAAGCGGAGGCTTGACAGCCACCTGTCAGGAATGCTTTGATGGTGTTTCCTGCTTGGCAGGGGGTTGGACTGGATGGCCCTTGTGGTCTCTTCCAACTCTAGGATTCTATGATTCTAAGCTGTGGCTGGGATACAGATGCCAGCAACCCTGATGATGGCATCTGAGAACATAAAGAGAAGCCTGCTGAATCAAACTAATGGCCGATCTCATTCGACTTCCTGTTCTCACAAATGCCTGTGGGAGATCCACAAGTTTCCAGCAGCTGGGCATTCAGAAGCATTGCTGCCTCCAGCTATGGAGGCAGAGCATAGCCCTCATGGCCAGCAGCCATCAATAGCCCTCTCCTCCAGAAATTTGTCTAATCCTCTTTAAAAGCCATCCAAGTTCGTAACCATCACTGCGTCCCGTGGAGCTGATGGGAGCTGGACTCTTGATCCTTAAACCGTTGCCACCTATATCAGAGCCCCTCTTACCACATGGATAGAAGGCCCCAGCCTCGACCCAACTGCACTGGCTGCCGGTTAGTTTCCGGGCCCAGTTCAAAGTGGTAGTTTTGACCTGTATTGCCTTAAACGGCTCAGGACTGCCTCTCCCCATATGATCCAACCTGGACCCTGCGATCATCATCTCAGGCCCTTTATCGTGCGCTTCCTCCACAAGACGTCTGACGGGTGGCAGTATCCTTGAGCCAGTCACCGCCTCTCAGCCGGACATACCTCACAGGGTTATTGTGGAGACCGAGTGTGTATGCCACCTCTAGCCCCTTGAAGCGTAGGCTGGAGATGAATGGAAGTAAAATAGATGAAAACGCTTTGGTTTATGCATCTTCCTGTTCTTCTCTCTCACCCTCTCCAGTGGTGGTTTGCTATTCCTACACAAGCACCACCTCAACCCCGACGTCCACCCCGGTCCCGAGCGGCAGCGTCGCAACCGTGAAATCCCCCAGACCCGCCAGCCCAGCTTCCAACGTCGTCGTCTTGCCAAGTGGGAGCGCCGTTTACGTCAAGAGTAAGTGACACCAAGGAAAAGGAGGGCCAGGCTCCTCCAGAAGGCAGCCAAGGTTTTGAGCATGGCCTGAGGGTTCTTTGATTTTGAACGCCATGCGCCAGGCCCTTCCCCGCCACTGCTCACAGTGTACTGCAAACCTTGGTGGCCGCCCTTTGGGCTTGGCAGAAATGAATGGATGGATGTAATAATGTGTCTGAAACAGCCAGCAGTTTGAGCAAGCTGGTAGAAAGGAGGCTGCATCATTTCTTTCTCATGGGTAAATTCAGAGATGCTGATTGGTAAGCACTGGTCAGTCTCCTGGTCAGGGGTGCAGCTAGCACTGGACCTTGGAACCAAAGTCCAGGGCCCTGCAGCTCGGGCAGGGGGTCCTCCAAATTGTGGGAATGTTTAGGAGTGTGGATGAGTATATATTATTTATATATCTCAATCCCAGCTTGTGTGAACAAGCTCCAAACTTAGCAGAGTTTACATTCCCTTTTAAAACACAGCAGAAAACGTTTGCATAGGCTTGCTTAAGCCAGCTATATTCCTGGTATATTTCCCTTGTTCCCTCTTAAAAGTAAAGATACAAAACAGCACTGATTATTAGATAAAATAGAGTTTACTTACAGACATCCAAGAGTCACAGTACAGGCTTCAAGGAGGCATATAAACTTAGATAAACATATTTACATGTGGTGAAGCTGATTCCTTAAGGAAAGAAGCTTCACTTGTGCTTCTCTCAGCTGCAGGCTGAGAGAGCATCCTGCTTGTTCAAAGGACGAGGCAAAAAGGAGAGTGATCTTTGGGATGTGGTTCCCAGGTAAGACCACACCTACTTCTGGTTCCTGTAACTCAGTCCAGGTAAACAGGAAGTTAAGCCTGGAGGACTGAGTTACCTTCATGTCCTCTCTAGGAGTGTTGTGTTTGGCTGCTCTGTGTTTACATCCCACACAAATGACCACCTAGAGAGTAGCAGTTGATGAGGTCAGTGGTCAACAGGTTGTGTCTTGGCATGTGGGCCAGCTTGGGCTGGGAAGGTTTGAGCAGCGCTCTGGGTGCATCATGGTAGGGGAGGCTACCAGACTGAGGTGCCGCTCTCATTGGCAGGCGTAAGCTGCTCAGATGATGACGAGAAACCCCGCAAACGGCGCCGCACCAACTCCTCCAGCTCCTCCCCAGTCCTCCTGAAGGAGGTCCCGAAGGCCACCACGCCGGTCACCAAGACCATCACGGTGCCTGTCAGCGGCAGCCCCAAGATGAGCAGCATCATGCAGAGCATTGCCAACTCCTTGCCGCCCCACATGTCCCCTGTGAAGATCACCTTCACGAAGCCGTCAACACAGACGACCAACACGACAACCCAGAAGGTGGGTAGGGATGTGCGGTATGTGCGGCTGAGAACGAGAAGTTTCCTTAGTCTACAGTCAGGCTGGACCACAGTCCCTGTGCAATCCCTGCCACTGTGAAATTGAGGAGCATATTTGTGATTTCTGGCAGGTGACGCTTCAGAGCTACCTGCTGTCGCCATTTTGGCTTCCCCAGTCTGGGAAAGAATAGCGGGGGCCAGCCAATCAGAACTGTGAGGGGCTCCAGTAAGTTTGCCACTTGCGTTGCAGTACGCCCACAAATGTGAGGAGACTGTTTCACCCCGAAACCGGGGTAGAGGCTTAGCCCAGTCCTAGTCTACAGACTGGATACTGTTTTTGACCCCACCCTGCAACATCAGTTCTGTTTAATTGTCTTATCATTTTTTTCTCCCTGAGTTCCTCTGTTACGTGCTGATGTCTTCTCCCCCATCAGTAAAACCCCATCCACCAGATTTCAAAAGATAATGCTGCCTGTAGACCAACACACGTCTGGCCCCACAGGCAGCCAACTCCCCTAACAGCCTGTCTCATAGGGTGGCTGTGCAGGGGAATGAGATAGCCCTGTCTGCGGGTGCAACCTCAGGAGCTGCTCCCAAGAAAATGGCAATCTATAAATAAGTTTTAGTAAACCTCAAGCCTCATCCACGTTTGGCTGCTGCGGCATCAGTTTGGAAGTTGTCATTCAATCACATATTGATAGTGAATGCAATAATATCGAGTCAGTTTGGGCTACATTATTTATTGTCCAAAAGCCAATTGAGAGTGATGGCAGCGGTTGCAGCATTACCCTTACTCTGAATGGACAAATGCTCCTTTTGGGAGCAGACCCCTTAAAACAACAGCGAGGGGCTGTCGGCACAAGGGGTGATGATCGAAACCTTTTTGTGTGTGCTCTTTTCCAGGTGATCATAGTGACCACGTCTCCCAGCTCCACCTTTGTCCCCAACATCCTCTCCAAGTCTCACAACTATGCGGCCGTCACCAAGCTCGTCCCGACGTCGGTCATTGCCTCAACCACCCAGAAGCAGCCGGTGGTCATCACCGCTTCCCAGTCCTCTTTGGTTAGCAGCTCCACCAGCACCTCTACCAGCGCCTCCGCCGGGGGCTGCTCCACTCTTTCCTCCGCTCCCAGCACGGTCGCTGTGACCACCGTGGTCTCCTCGACACCCTCCGTAGTTATGTCCACAGTTGCACAGGGTGAGATGTTGACTTTGCATGGGGAAGGTTTTGAGATTGAGACACCCACTGCCTCAGGTGAAAAGACAGGTGCAGCTGAAAACTGCGTGCTACATCTCATTAGGGTCATCCGGGCTTCCTTTGTGTGCTGCACTGTGCTTATTAATTGAAGCCTTTTGGATTGTTGGAAAGGCTTCAAACCAACTTAGCACACAAATGGAGTCCAGCAAGTTTCTGCTGCGCACGTACCTGGTGTATGTTCTCACTTGCTTCTCCTGTGCCATCCGCAGAGTATCTTCTTGCGCAATGGTGTGTGTGCATGCCAGCCATTACAGACGACAGAGTCCAGCTTCTTTTCCTAATCTAGAAGCTTTATTTACAAGGCATAAATTACATTCCTGGAGAGACGCAAGACATTTTTGCCTTCTCCCTTCTCCGGTCAAAAACGAAAGGGGAAAGATACAGAAACAACAAGTATCACATTACACAGAGCCTTCCGGCGACGCTTTTCCTCTTGTGGGTGGGACGACCTGGTTGAGCTTGTTAACCATGAAAGCTCCAAACCTCTACATTAATGTTGGCAATGGGGCAGTTAGAGACAACCCCACTCTCAGTGCTGCAAATGTCCTGGGACAGCACACTGCTTCATTTTCCACTCTGCGCACGTCCCATAACTTCCTGCTGTTGCAGCAATGGTCAAGTGCCATGCTAGATACTGTATTCTTTCCAGTTGCATTTTTATTACTTCTTTTGTTTCTTCCATATTCTAATCTGCAGTATATTTTTTTAAAAAACCACACGAGTAAGAAATAGAGGAAGTGGTGAAAACACAACTATAGGTGATGATGGGTTTACATACATCTAGTCGACATGCAACCACCTCCATGCGCATCGCTGCAACCTGGAAGTGGCCGGGAAAGGGGAGAAATGGGCTTATGCATGCTCTACCATCGCGTTCGGTGACCTGGAACGCAAATTGGGGGTTGCCTGCATAAATCCAATATGGGTGCTTGGTGCAGTGGCTGAGACGTCTTCAGCCACAAATCCACATGCATGCTACAGGCCACGCGAGTGAAGCTCAGTGGCTGCAGTTTGGGGTCACGTTTTCGGATCACGTGAACTCAGGGTGGGGGTGGGCATTGGCTGTGACTCAGAGGTTGGTAATGGTCCAAAACAAAGGACACAGCACCAAAATGCCTGCCTGCCTCCTCTCTTCCAGGAGTCTGCACGTCGGCCATTAAAGTCGCATCGGCCCGGTTGCCTTCGCCCAAGACCCTGGTAGGGGCGCCAACCCAGATCCTGACACCGTTTCCCAAACAGCAACAGCAGCAGCAGCAGCAGCCGTCTCCCAAACAGCAGCTTCAGCAAGCCCAGCCGCAGCAGCAGCAGCTAACCCAGGCTTCCCCCGTGGCCGCACAGCAGCAGCAACAACAACAACAACAACCCTCCCAGCAGCAGCCAGGCCTGCACCCCCAGCAGTCTCCCCTTCCTCCAGGCATCAAGCCCACCATCCAGATCAAGCAGGAATCAGGTACCGATAAACGGGTTGCTCCGGGTGGGAACTCACTACTGCCATGCCAGGGATTGGCAGGACGCCAACGAGTGTTCATCGGGGGAAGTGGGGCTGGAGTCTGACTCGGGAGAGCGGGGCAGTGGTTTGCGGAGACCTGTTATCGGCCAGGAGGCAAGAATCCGAGGCAGGCGAAGCTTCAGAGCTGGAAGGTGGAGCACAGGATGGAACAAGAGGAGGAAGAGGCAAGTGAAGGGCCGAGTGGCAAGGAAGCAGCAGTGGGGTGATCAGTTCTATCAGTGGCCCCCCGGGTGGCAGAGGAGGAGAGACAAAGGCAGAAGGAGGGGGCAGGAGGTAGAGGTGCAGGCAGAAGAAAAAGACTAGGATTAATTTGGAACGGAGCTTCATCCAAGCATATATCGTTGAATTTGCAGAAGTTAAATGCTCTTGTGATGTGGATGCACTGTGTTGGGGGGAATGATTTGTTCTGTCTTTCTGTAGCTATTTGGCCTTCCTTTTTAATGTCTGCTTGTTACGTCGCCCCCCCCCCACTCGTGATGCCTCTTTTCTTTCCTAGGGGTCAAAATAATCACCCAGCAAGTGCAGCCCAGCAAAATCCTCCCCAAGCCAGTCACAGCAACTTTACCCAGCAGTAGCAATTCCCCTATTATGGTGGTGAGCAGCAATGGGACCATCATGACAACCAAACTGGTCACAGCCCCTGCTGGTGAGTGATTCTTTCCTCTATGCTCCGTAGAGGGCGGAAAGCATTTTAAACTTGGGGAAATAAGCTTAAATGGTTATGTACCTAGGGCACAGTGAAGACGATCATACAATACAGATTGTTTGACATATTTGAATCGTTTTTTAGCCTACTTACATGAGAATACAAGTAAGTTTGTGTACTAAAAAAAGAGGTTCCTCCATTCTCCTCTTTGTTATGACGTGGGGTCCACACTTTGCCAAATTAACATATCAGAGACAGGGATTCCTGCCTAGTCTTCTCCCTGACCTGCTGGTTGAGAACAGCCAAGACACCTCTCCGCTTTTGCAGAATTTGCAAGGGGTGACGATGGTGATGATGAATTGAATTTATATACCGCCCTATACCCGCAGCTCTCAGGGCGGTTCACAGAATAAATGTGAGCATATGATGTGCACAGTTTTAGCCTTCTCCCTGACATGCTGATTTTCTGTGTGCAGGGATTTTGCATTTGCACAGAGGGACATTGAAGTGCTGCGATCCCATGTCTGCCTCGCCGAGACCCTAGGCTTGCCACCTGTCCAGGGTTTGTGTGTGCTTATGTGCATGCGCACAGTTTTGGCAGTGTTCACCTCCCATTGGTGTCTATTCACTTAGAACATTTGTACCCTTGCTCTTCATCCGAAAAGGCTCCTGGAGCGGCTTGGATACAGTCAAAACAAGGCCGTCGCTCCCCAAAGGCTTGCAGTCTAAAAACCACAACGCACAAGGGGAAAGGGACAGGGCGGGAGGAGAAGAATCGAAACTCAGGCACCACTTTCTGAACAGTGGCTGTGCTCTGCTTCTCAGCTCGCAATGTCGGTTCTTCCCGCTAATGCCTCTGCTGTCTTCCCTCCCCTCCCCTTCCCCCCCCCCACTTTGAACCAGGGACTCAGGCGACTTACACTCGTCCGACGGTCAGCCCGTCCATTGGGACACGCATGACTGGCACGCCGGGTGGCGCCACTTACGTCAAAACCACCAGCGGCAGCATCATCACGGTCGTCCCCAAATCGCTTGCCACGCTGGGAGGCAAGATCATCAGCAGCAATATCGTCTCTGGTAGGTAGGCCCGTGTCTCGAAAAACGCAGTGACCAGATGGGTCAGTTGGAGTCAGAGGAGCTTCGGCTGGGTTGTCTGTGTGTTGCTGCTGTATGTTTGAACAGTGGGCTCCAGCAGTAGGCTGCAAGAAGGAATTATAATTATAATTATGGATGAATTATATTTATATGCTGCCCTATGCCCGCATGTCTCAGGGCAGTTCACAAGGTAAAATTACCAATATAAAAACACAAAATACACAGTCAAAATATAAACAGCTGAATAAACCATACACACTCCAACACATAAAATTTATATATATAGAGAGAGAGAGAGTGTGTGTGTGTGTGTGTGTGTCCCAGGGTGGAAAGATAGAGGAATTCCAGGGAAAGTATCTGTTAGGAAATGGGACTTGTCACTGGTCAGAAACTAGACTTAAATCCTAGAATGGGGTTATTATTACAGTGGTGCCCCACTAGACGAAAAACTCGCTAGACGAACGGCATTCGTTAGCGGAAGGCTGCCCCGCAAGATGAAAATGTCTATGGGGCTGCCTCGCAAGACGAAAAAAAAAATGGGGGGCGCGAAAACCTCCGCGCTGCATTGCCGCTTCGCTAGACGAAAAATTCACTCTACGAAGACACTCGTAGAACGAATTGTTTTCGTCTAGCGGGGCACCACTGTACTCAAATTTGATGAGGGAAGTCACAATGTTACAAATAAGGACTTATTAAAAATTTTACAGTCAGCATGCTTGATGATAGCTAGAAGGTGGAAAGATTTAGGAGACAACTTGCTATAGTACCAGCAAACTTGAACATTGCATTGAGGGGGAAACTGACGCAATAGGTGAAGTACAAGGAACAGTTTAAGAATGACGAAGAAAAGCTGCAAGCCACGTTTATTAAATACATAGCAGAAAAGGAATGTAACTGCCCACCCCTGCCAGCAAGTGACCTGCTCTGAAATATGATTGTTTACAGTGTCACCTTTGTTTACAAAGAAGGAGAATTCTGCTCATAAGTAAAGAAGAGCAAATGTATCACAGAACAACAGAGATTTAACCAATGCTCTTGACGATATGTTACTCATACATTTATGATGATATACGCTGTCTTGTTTTTGTCGCAAAACGAAATAAATTTAAAAAAAATAAAAACGGAGGAAGCCTTTCCCTGCTTCCTGTGCAACGCAGCAATAAGTCTTTGCAGTAACGGCAGTCGCTGGCGCACGCATGGAAATTCCATTTTTCTTCGTAGTCGAAAAGACAAATGAATGCTTATCTGTAACAGTGGCATATTTTTAGTCTGCTTGTATTTTAATTCAAACCCCCCCTCCCCCTGGAAGTTGGCAATGTTCTGAGCAAGTACCACTGCGTGTAGACCAAGCTGTTGTGTTTTCGCTTTTTTTGAAAGGTAACTCCTTGATGAAGACCTATTTCCAACAAAAAGGTATCCAAAACTTGCAATGCTGTAGAAACCTTTGCATGATTCCCCACCCCCACCGCAGCCCCTTCCATGAGTGTCACGGCACCCCCCCACCACCACCATTTGAGTTTGCTGGTGTTTTACCGATGACAGCTGCAAAGCCACTTGAGACAACATGGTCTCCTTTTTTAACTGAGATCTGCTCTGGCAGGTAAAAAAAACTGCTTTGCTGGTCAGTTTTTCCAGTTGGACCTGACCTGATATGAGGTTGTCGCCCTGGCCTAGCAAACTGTCCCCTTCTCAGGGTCCCTATGCCCTCTGATGCATGCTCTGGAAGTTCCTGTAGCTACAGCTCCCCAGTGACTGCTGGCCAGCTTGGCTCCCTCCATTGCATTGAATGGGGAAGTGGTTATGGGTCCCCCTGCCTGGAATAGAGAGGGGGGCGTCATCGGTGTTATCTTGTACTTGGTACCCCCTAAATGGTGCTGGGATGAGGCCATTTTAAATTGTAATGACATGGGGGAACCACAGTATTAATGGGGCAAGCATTGCTGCTTCTAACCGAACCTCCTTTCTGTTTCCCTTCCCACTCGGGCAACCAAGGAACTACGACCAAAATCACAACCATCCCCGTGACGTCCAAGCCCAACGTGATAGTTGTGCAGAAGACGACGGGGAAAGGAACCACCATCCAAGGGCTTCCGGGCAAAAACGTGGTCACGACGTTGCTAAATGCGGGGGTAAGAGAGAGGAAATGTGATTATCAATATTTCATCATCGTCATCAATACCCGCTCCCCTGCGGGAGTCATCTTTGGGAGAAGAAAAGGCAAAAGAGTAGACCAGGCATGTCCAGCTCCCGAGAGACTGCGATCTACTCCCAGTATATAAAAAACTGGCAGTGGTCTACCCATTGTCATTGGAGGGAGGAGGAGTGTGCGTGGGGTGGGTGGTTTGCCCAGAATTGCTGAGCTTTTTGTAGGAGGGAAGTGCCCAGAGTTGTTGAGTTTGTACACAGTTTGGATCCCGCGATCTACCAGAATCAGCCAGGGATCTATCAAGTGGATGATGTTCTACTGGTTGGACATCCCTGGAGTAGACCCTCCTGCAGCCAAGCTGGTGCCAAATGTATTACTCAGATGGTCCAGCCTAAGTTTTGTGTATAGTTTGCTCTCCACTAAGCATGCAGTTACAGGGCTTTTAACCCTTTGCATTGCATGGGGGGAAATTGCTTGGTCCTATGCAGGTGGAGCGTGAGAGGAGAGCAAGTGAGTTAAGTCACGTGATGCGTGTGATTTTTTTAATATTTTCTGGCCCAGCCTCACCGAGGTAAACCTGCAAGTTTTGTCCTCAGGGAGAGAAAACGATCCAAGCGGTGCCAGCTGGAGCGAAGCCAGCCATCATCACTGCCACCAGGCCCATTACCAAAATGATTGTCACGCAGCCAAAAGGGATTGGGTCTGCCGTCCAGCCAGCTACCAAAATCATCCCGACCAAAATTGTTTATGGGCAGCAGGGTAAAACGCAGGTATGCTTAAGAACTTTGGGCAGGGGGAGGGAGGGGGCAAACGTGTTTCACCACCAGCATAAAAATAGCTTTTTAGCTCTCTGCCTTGCTTTGGCAAGCAAGGCCTTCTCCGCGCACTGGATCTGGGGTGTGGCCACTAGATCTCGTGAGAGCGTCCCTGGGCTTCTGGAGCCAGCGTATGGAGAGAGTCTTGCTTCCCCTAAAAAGTGGAGAGCTAAACAGCTGTTTTTCGCCCAGTTTTCCTGCCGCAAAAGGAACTTTCAAGCTCTCTGCCTTGCTTTCAGGATACCAACCAGCATCTTTCAGCTGCGTATGTTTGAAATCATATTGTGTGCAACAAGTAGTCCATGCGTTTTGCAACCTCCAGTTTTCCAGGACACAATTGCCTTTTGAAGTTGGAGGCCTTGACTTGATTGTGGGTCCAGGATTGTAGTTCATCTGTGCATTGACTGTATTTATATTCTTCCACTTTGATTGCTGAGTGCACAATCGGGAGAGATAAAGGGTGATGGAGAGCGCTTCCCCCCATCCCACAAAAAAAGCCTTTTTAAAAGAAAAGTCTGAAAAAATGAAAGGCGAATCTTTATTGGAATTAAACATATTCCTCTGTTTCTGTGGGAAGAACTAGATCTGGGTCTTGTCCCACCCGGTGCTGGAATGTGGGCCCCAAGAACTTTGCATGGGGGTAATGTGGCCCCTGGTGCACACCTGCTGTAAATTGTCCCCCCCCCCTTTCTTTTCAGGTCCTTATCAAGCCAAAGCCAGTGACCTTCCAGGCAACGGTTGTGAGTGAGCAGACAAGGCAACTGGTTACTGAAACACTTCAGCAGGCTTCCCGGGTGGTGGAGGCGGGGAACGCTTTGCTGCCAGAGGTGAAAGAGGAGCCCCAGGCATACACAGACAGCAGCTCCTCTTCAACAGAATCCTCGCAGGGTTCCCAAGGTTAAACCTGCATAGATCTACTAATGTCATGCGTCTTGGGTTGGTTTTTATATTTTCCCGGAGGCTGCGTGATGGTTTTGGGGACTTCCGAGCTGAGACGAAACTGGGGATAGCTCAGTTGGTAGAGCGTGAGACTCTTAATCTCAGGGTCATGGGTTCATGCCCCACATTGGGCAAAAGGTTCCAGCATGGCAAGGGGTTGGACTAAATGATCCTAGTGGTTCCTTTGCGACTCAAACGATTCTTCTTCTTTTTCAATTTTAAAAACAACTTTATTAATTTTAATTTCATACAAGACATAAGAAGAATAAAAACCATACAAACATTCAATCACAAAAATACATTCTCCCATCTTTTTACCCCCCTACCCCCACTCCCCCTCACCTATGTATGATCTCCCTAGTTCTTCCTTTACTTTCCTATCTTTCTCTGTGTTATTTATTCCAATACTGCTATTCTGTTTTGTTTATTTCATCTTGCTAACCCCCACCCGTTTCAATCCATATTTATCAAAATGTCAAATCCTGAGCACTGCAATATCATATAATTCTTCACTCCTTGCCATTCTTTTATTACTTCTTGATTTGAACGGCCTCTTATATTTGCTGTTAATTTTGCCAATTCTACCAGCTCACACATTTTACTTCTCCACTCAGTTAATGTTGGGGTTTTCTCCCCTTTCCAGTTTTTCGCTATTAATAATCTGACCGCCGTTGTCGCATATAAGAATATATTTGTATTATTTTTTGGGAGCTCATCCGTAATTTGAGTCGCCCGGTTACGGATTACGGTTATGGGTGACTCAAAACGATTCTGTGGTTCAGATTTCGGGAGCAGATTGGCCTTGGGTGGCCTCCTGAGCTCGGCTTCTGAGCTTCTCTGCTTCCCTGACTGTTCTGCGTGCTCATAAGATGTCCTTTGATCATGTTGTTAGTGTGCATCTGTCCATGGAGTTAGAAGAATCATAAAATTCTGTGGCTTAGATAGATCCCGTTGGTGGCCAGCCCCTTAGTCCCAGTTACCACGTTTCCTTAATTATAGCATGCAAGTATAATGGCCTTAAAAGGACATACAGCTCCGTGCACACCCACGACAGAGCCTGCGCACCTGCTAATGCAATGGTACTGGTTTCCTCCTATTTCCGTCTTCGTCTGTGTTCATTTTTGTAAGAAAACATGGCCTCCTAGATCGATGGCCAACAGGGAGCAGCAAAGTGCAAATTGGAGGAGGTGGGAGGAACAGCAAATTTGACATTCCTGAAGTTACATGAAATTCGTTTTGAAGAGTTGGCATCCAGCAAGCTGCAAGATGGGCCTGCGGCTTAGCTAGGGGAAAGATCAAAAGCAATTAATTAGAGATGCCCCCCTTCTCTAAGTGGGTAGAGATGCACATGAAAGCTCATACCAAGAACAAACTTAGTTGGTCTCTAAGGTGCTACTGGAAGGAATTTTTTTTATTATTTTTGTTTTAGATAGAGATAAGTTTTTCATTGGGACCCAGGTGGCGCTATGGGTTAAACCGCAGAGTCTAGGGCTTGCTGATCAGAAGGTCAGCAGTTCGAATCCCTGCCACGGGGTGAGCTCCCGTTGCTCGGTCTCAGCTCCTGCCCACCTAGCAGTTCGAAAGCAGGTCAAAGTGCAAGTAGATAAATAGGGACCACTCCGGCAGGAAGGTAAACGGCGTTTCCGTGCGCTGCTCTGGTTCGCCAGAAGCGGCTTAGTCATGCTGGTCACATGACCTGGAAGCTGTCTGCAGACAAACGCCGGCTCCCTCGGCCTATAGAGCGAGATGAGCGCCGCAACCCCAGAGTCGTCCGCGACTGGACCTGATGGTCAGGGGTCTCTTTACCTTTACCTTAAGTTTTTCATCCAATGAAGTTGAACATTGGGAGATTCAGGGCAGATAAAATAATGGAACACACAGTGATGGCCACCACCTTGGGTGGATTTAAAAGAGGATTAGACAAATTCATGGGAGGAGAGGGCTGTCGATGGTTACGAGCCACAATAAGTATGCTCTGTCTCCACTGTTGGAGCCAGCAATGCTTCCGAATACCAGTTGCTGGAAACTGCAGGAGCGGAGGCGGCACGCACGCTCGAATCCTGCTTGCAGGTTTCCCACAGGCATCTGTTTGGCCGTTGTGAGAACCGGATGCTGGACCACTGGCCTGATCCAGCAGGCTCTCCTTACGATCGGATGTTCCTTTTTGTCTCAGATTCCCAGCCCGTGGTTCACGTCATTGCCTCCCGAAGCCAGGATTGGTCAGAGCACGAGATTGCTGTGGACTCCAGCCCTACCATAATCTACCAGGATGTCTCCAGTGAATCTCAGTCGGCCACTTCGACAATCAAAGCGTTGTTGGAGCTCCAGCAAACAACAGGTGGGCACTCTTGATCCCGTAGCATCCGTGGCTCCCTTGCGTCAACCAACTTGCGTTTTTATTTCAGTGGCAGAAAAGGTCTTGGTCCTGTCTATGTGTGCCGCGCACCCCCTTTCCCTAGAGAGCCGGTGTGGCGTGGTGGTTAGATTGTCTGACTAGATTCTGAGGGACCAGGGTTCAAATCCCCACTCGGCCATGCAGCTCACTGAGTAACCTTGGCCCAGTCGCTACCTCTCAGCCTAACCTACCCCACAGAGTTGTTGTGGGGATTAAATGAGGAGAGCGAGAACCATGTACAGGCAACTCCCCATTTACGCGGGGGTTATGTTCCGAGGCACCGCATGTTTTAAGTGAAATTGTATTCGGAACACAGTTGAAAAAGCCTGCAAGCAACACATTCGCTCCCTCCAAACCTCCTTGCTTAAGCTCCAACTCTCCACAGACCTCAAGGGTCGGTGCAAAGGCTCCTGGGACTGCCTTTGCAAAGGCTTGTGGGATTGCTAGACACTGTTTTTGCACAAATTTTGCCATTTTTGTGCTCTTTTAGGCCTGTTTTGACCCTTTCATGCCACTTACGGGTTTGCAGTGATGCATGAGAATGGGGAGTTGCCTGTACGTCTCCTTGAATTACAAAGTGGCAAAGAAATGCAATAAATAAATGAATAAATTTTTTGGCATGCGTCACTGGGGGCTTATGTGCTTAACTTAGTCTTGAGTTCGAAACAAAAAACAACAACAGTGTTCTCTGTTCTTTCCCCCCTTCTTTATGCTGGAGCAGTGAAGGAGAAATTGGAATCCAAGCCAAGGCAGCCAACGATTGATCTGAGCCAAATGGCAGTTCCCATCCAGATGACCCAGGAGAAGCGGCATTCTCCAGAGAGCCCCTCTATCGCCGTGGTGGAGTCAGAACTGGTTGCAGAATACATCACCACTGGTGAGTCACGTAGGAGACCTGGGAGAGGGAGTGGGGAAGGTCCTGGTGGGACTTCAATATATTGCACGCAAGATGTGGAAAACTTCACAGACTTTTGGGACCTCCTAGCAACCAGTTTATTGAGCATCCACCCTGATTTAGAAGATGTGCTATTCCTTGCTTTGCATTCCCGTCACTTTCCTTACCGCAAAAAAAAACCAATCTCTTGGGGAAGCGGGTTTGATGCAGTAGAGCTCTGAATGAATGAACAGGGCAGAGAGAGTAGATTGTCACTGAAGAGTACATGATTAGCATGGGACCTGCTGCCGCAGGTTGTGGTCATGGCACTTGGTTTGGAGGACTTTGGAGGGGGGATTAGAGAAATCCTTGGAGGAAGAGAAGTCACATCAGTTGCTAGTAGCCATGATAGTTAAATGGAACTTCCATGTTTAGAGACAACCTACCTGGGGACAAACAGTGGAAAGAGGACTGTTGCTTTAATGCCCTGGTTATCCACTTTGGGGCAGAGTATGAAGGTCTTCCCAGGCCTTGTGGTCTGATCAGCAGGGCTGCTGTTAAATTCTTACTTTTGAGCGCTGACAGATCTTGGAAAGAAGTAAGTGCCAACTCTGGGGAGTGGCTAGAGAGAATAAGAGTTGGGGCGTAATTTGTACTACGGCTCCATCTTGGAGCCTGCAGCTGAACCACGTTCAGGAATTAGTGGAGCTTCTGAGTAAATGCAGAGTGCCTCTCTCACTACCCACACTTGGTCCCCTCCAAGAAAAAGGGGGACAACAAACTCCCACCTCCAGGTTTTGGAAGTACTGTGAAGGCCTCTCCATTTCCCATCCCTTCTTCATGCCTAGCAGGTCCTGTTTTTGCCTGGCGTTACGGATTGTATTTGGGAAGGAGGCAGTCTCCAAGGTGTGCATCTGGGAAGATTGTAGGTGGCTGCTTTTCTTAGCTGCTGTATGTCTTCCCTGTCGCCCACTCTCCCTCTCTCGCACACCCAGGCCCAAATAATGGAGCCTGTGGAATAGCTTGCCGCAGACTCTTGTCAAACAGAACCGTAGAATTGTAGAGTTGGGTGGGAGCCAAAGGGTCATTGGGCCCAACCCCCTGCAATGCAGAGCAGTTGATGTCTGCCTTCCTGATGCTTGAAAATTTCCTTGGTGTGCCTGCCAAATCGCACTCTGTGGCTGTATAGCTTACCCTTCCTCTCTGCTTCATGGCTTGACTCCTGCTGAACGTGCGCTGAAGCTGGCATTGGATGCTAGATTAGATGTAGGTTAGTCTTCGTTCTGATCTAGCCGGCGCTCTGGTTGCATTTGAGGAACATTTTGCAACACGCTGGTTGGAGCACTTGCTCTGCATGCAGAAGGTCCCAGGTTCAAGCCCCACCGTAGGGCTGGGGGAGACGCCTGTCCTGGACAGATCACCATAAATAGTTGGTTTTGCTTTAGAGCAAGCGCTGGCTGGAGATGAGCAGAGCAAATTGCCTCTTCTCGTATCTCTAACATTTTTGTCTATCTGCAGACTCAGGAAGACAGCACTGTATTCCTTCACATTCGGAAGAATACCTCCAAAGCCACATAGGTTAGATGTTTTATTTCTAAAAGGCATTTTAAAAATTTATAGACTGTTCTGGAGGTCCTTGGGGTGACCTGATAGAGCATGGAAGTGCTGATGTGCACCAGCATTTTATCTGGATCGATACATTAAGTTTCCAATTTATTTTATTTTTTACATTGGAAAGCTTTGCTCTCAAGTGCTTATAGATTAGCAGTTTGAAGTCTCCAGTTGATTGTATTGGCTGTTGGTTCTGACAGCTGCTACTGTCAACCATGAGCCCTTTTGTTTTAGCCCGAGAACTAGAAAGCTGCCGTGACTACTTGTTCCTCTGCGCCATTGCAAGAAGTGAAGAAAAGCCTGGCAGGGAGTGGGCATGCACGTGACTGGTGGCTCTAGGGTCTGGAAGGAGGCTTTCTGTGGGTGACTGTAGCAGTTGTCAGAATTGATAGCTTCAGTAGTCATGTGGAGGCTTCTGAACACAAAGAGGCTTGTTCACAAGGCCCCTATGTAAACTATGTAACTGGGGAAGAGGCGTGGAGATTGATTGGATCTTAGCCTGGGCAAATTGTAGAGTTGGAAGGGACCACAGGGGTCATCTAGTCCAACCCCCCCAAGGCAGGAATATTTCACTCAATTTGGGGCTCGAACCCACAACCCTGAGATTTAAGAGTCTCATGCTCTAATGACTGAGCTATTCTAGCTTCTATTCCTAGGCAACTTGCTGGATTTTAAAGAGCCTGTTGATTTCCCACACTTCCTTTGAAGATTTAGGACTGCCTGCAATTCCCCCCCCCCTTTCTCTCTCACTGGATTGTGCCAACAAATTACACATTGGTTGTTGTTTTTTTTTTTTAAAAAAAAAAGCATAGCATTGCTGGGCTTTTGCCTACTCTCAATGATTAACCAGGATTCCTTTGAGTTTCCTGGTGTACAGAATTTTCTGCGAGGGCAGAGTTATTTAAAGCAATTACTCAAGAGGGAGTTTAACTTGTGCCATTGCTGGGATACAGAAGATGATAGAAAAGACCCAAAACATGGCACCTTTAACCAGGACGAGTCCACAGGGTTCCTGGTAGGCATCTGGTTGGCCACTGTGAGAACGGGATGCTCAGCTAGTTGGACCTTTGGCCTGACCCAGCTGTCAGGCGCTTCTTAACACTGTGTTACCAACTTAAGTGTATTTGCACAGGGTGTTAAGAATGTGGTTTTGTTCCTGACCCTTACTAGTGTGTAGGCTTTTTTTGTTAATATATTTATTAACTTTTATAAAAAAACCAACAACAATCCACAAAAACAAACAAATACAAAACAATACAACCATAAAAAACTAACCTACAATAAAAACAAACAAAAACTTATTACTATCACTAACTGCTATCCTTTACATTGTATATTGACTTCCTCTCATATCTCCTTCCTGCGTTCCTTGTCAATCATCTTCAGTAATTTCTTTACATCTTAAAAAAAATCTTATTTTACAATAAAAAATACCTAATCAATATTCTTATCTAATATCTTAACTCATCCTTTCACAATTCCTAAACACTTAACCAAACTCTAAATCTACAGTCTAACTTTTCTTCCAAATTATATCTAATTTTCAATCATACAATAATTTTTTAAGTAGAATTTAAATTTCTTCCACTCTTCTTCCACTGCGTCGTCCCCCTGGTCACGAAGTTTCCCGGTCATCTCAGCGAGCTCCATATAGTCCATCATTTTCATCTGCCATTCTTCAATCGTTGGCTAGTGTGTAGGTTTCTGAAAGGCGCCTTGCATGTGCACTTGACCTGCAAAGGACGGGAAAACGGGACATTCTGATGGGGACTTGGGTTTTCCTGAGCCTTCAAAAGCCTCCACCTGTTTTGGGGGTAGCTGTGGAAAAGCAGCTTGCAGCATTTCTGTCAAGCGCCACTGTGACTCAAAAGACTCAGCAGGAGGAGACTTGGAATCCCAGGGTAGGGAGCAGATTTGGCCCCATCCCACCCACCCTTTGCTTTTCTCCGTAGGAATGAACAAATGGCCAAGAACAATTGGCCATAAGAACATAAGAAGAGCCTGCTGGATCAGGCCAATGACCCAAGTAGTGCCGCACCCTGCTCTCACAGTGGCCAACCAGATGCTCGTTATGGGAAACGCACAAGCAGGATTCAAACGCAAGTGCCCCCCCTCTCCCCTTCTGTGGTTTCCAGCAACTGGCATTCAGAAGCCTCGCTGCCTCCCAACCGTGGAGGCAGAGCAATGACCATCATGGCTAGTAGCTGTCGACAACCCTCTTCTCCATTTATAGTGGGTGAAGTTAAAGCTCCGCAGGTGGGGTCGACAATGCATCAAGGACGACCTCCGCTCTTTCCCCCCTGAAACTTGCTGACGGAGACCCGGTGTGTGTGTGTGTGTCTGTGCACGTAGGAGAAAGGTGCAGGCTGGGATCCTTGCAGTGTACAACCCCACTCCGTGCTGTACTCTTTGGCATTCTTGAGCAAGTTTTGGAACGTGGTGGCCGCTTAGAAGTGGTGCTCTCTGTTCCTTCCTGCCCCACCTGCTCCTCCCAGATACACACTGTCACTTTAGGTGACATTCCCCACCTGCCTGTAGCTGTAAATCAGCCTTCACCAGCCCTAGGGCTGTGTGGAGTTGTAGTTCAAGGCACTTAGAGGCAAAGGCTGATCCACGCCCCTTTGACCCCAGCATGTAAGACTAGCACTGCTGTCTGAACACACTTACTTTAAATCTCAACTTTTCCATGGCTTCATGAGAATTCCAGCGGAGCAGGCAGCTTTGTGACGCACCCTGAGAGGCTACCATTGACCTCTTTCTTTCTTTCTCTCTCTCTTTCTTTCTTTCTTTCTTTCTTCCTGTCCTTCCTTCCCTTTCTCACTTCCAGTTAGCCACCGGTCCCAGCCTCACCAGCAGTCCTCCCAGCCCCAGCGAACTCTGCTGCAGCACGTGGCCCAGTCCCAGACAGCAACGCAAACGTCGGTAGTGGTGAAATCCATCCCAGCCTCCTCCACGGGCGCCATCACCCACATCATGCAGCAGGTCAGTAACCATCTCTCCAACGCAGCCTTTTTGCGCTCCAGGGAGGTTCTGCTGATTGGGCCTCTGGTATCTGGCTGTGTTTCCCCTCTTGAGGTGGTGGTGCTAGAGATTTGGAAACTCCCCGGAGAAGCTAATACAGTGGTACCTTGGTTCTCAAACGCCTTGGTACTCAAACTACTTGGAATCCAAACACTGCAAACCCAGAAGTAAGTGTACCGGTTTGCAAACTTTTTCTTTTTTTGAGTGCCACACTTCTGTTTTGAGTGTTACGCTGAGGTCTGTCTGTTTTTGCTATTTATTTTGCGTTTTTGTGGCTCTTTTTGTTTTGTTTTTGTGACTGTGTGGAACTCAGTTCAGCTACTGATCGATTGTGTGACTGCAGTACATTGTTTATTGCTTTCATTTTATGGATCAATGGTCTTGTTATATTGTAAATTTCATGTTTAATTGCAGTTTTATGGGTTGTTTTTAAAAGTCTGGAACGGGTTAATCCGTTTTGCATTACTTTCTATGGGAAAGCGCGCCTTGGTTTTGGAACGCTTTGGCTATGGAACGGACTTTGGAACGGATTAAGTTTGAGAACGAATTAAGTTTGAGAACGGAGGTACCACTGTAATAATAATAATACCCCGTACATACACATTTAAAAGACCACAGATTGTTCAATCAGCCAAAACTTTAGGAGAATAGGAATGTTTTTGCCTGGCACATAGGGATATGCTCTCCCTGGGGAGAGCATTCCACAAACGGGGAGCCAGCTCAGAAAAGATCCATTCTCGTGTTGCCACCCTCCGGACCTCTCGTGGAGGAGGCACGTGAAGAAGAAGAAGAAGAAGAAGAAGAAGAAGAAGAAGAAGAAGAAGAATTCTAACACTCGGATGATGATTGCAGGGTCCAGGCTGTTTCATATGGGGAGTGGTATCCCATATGAACACATTAAAGGAGAACACTTCAATCTCCCAGGACATTCTATAAAAGTAGCTGTCTTAATACAAAGAAATTTCAGAAATAGACTGGAAAGAGAAGTGGCTGAATTGCAACTAATCACCAAACTTAGAACCATGGAGAAACCTGGTCTGAACAAAGACATTGGATTCTTATCTCATTATACTTAACAAAGCTATCTTTAGCCATCTCACCCCTTCCCTTTCCCTGCAAGACTAATTGCAGCCGTTAAGAGTCGTCAACAGGTTTTCCACACCTATCAGCCTATCACCCATTCCCACCACCCTTCTGAGTAATAGCCCTCCCCACTCCCCCACTATATTTAAGGATCTGGTGACTTCTGTTTCAGTGTATCTGAAGAAGTGTGCATGCACACGAAAGCTCATACCAAGAACAAACTCAGTTGGTCTCTAAGGTTGCTACTGGAAAGGATTTTCTGCATTGAATGCTGACCTCTTTTTGCTCCCTCTCCTCTGTGTGCATCAAGGCCCTGAGCAGCCACACGGCCTTCACCAAGCACAGCGAGCAACTGGGGACAGAGGAAGGGGAGGTAGAGGAGATGGACACCTTGGACCCCCAGACGGGCCTCTTCTACCGCTCGGCGCTGGTGCAGGCGCAGAAGCAGCAGAAGCTGAGCCAGCCGCCCCAGCTGGAGCAGACGCAGCTGCAGGTCAAGACCCTCCAGTGCTTCCAGGCCAAGCAGAAGCAGACCATCCACCTCCAGGCAGAGCAGCTGCCCCACAAGCTGCCCCAGATGCCCCAGCTCTCCATCCGGCACCAGAAGCTCGCCCCGCTGCCGCAGGAGCTGGCTCAGCCCAAGCTGGACGCCCCGCAGGCGGCGGCGCCACCTGCTCCTCCTCCTCCTCCCCACCACCCCATAGCCCGCGAGAGGCAGCTGCCCACCTTGGTGGCCCAGCCCCAGCAGACAGTGGTCCAGGTCCTGGCCGTCAAGACCACCCAGCAGCTGCCTAAGCTGCAGCAGGCGCCCACCGCCCAAAAGATCTACGTCCAGCCCCAGCCGCCCCAGGGACAGATGCAGCTCCCCGCCCCTCCCGAGAACCAGCCGGCGAGCCAGGTAAAGGACTCTGGGTGCTGGGGGTGCTGCGAGGGGTTGAGGAGAGGGAGGAATTCCCCTTGCCTTGAGGGCCCCGTAGAAGCTGCCATGTTGAACGGACCAAATAATGTAGGGCAAAATGTTTCTTATTAACATCAAATAATATGCAGCGAAATTTCTTTATAATGTCAAATAATAGGCAGCAAAGACAGCATTCCGGATAAGTACACTGTTTCGGTGTAATCTTCTTCAGTTCGTAACTATAAAGAATAACAAAACAGAATGTATACATCTAATCAATCATTTAAAGGATCATATAAAGGATATTAATAAGAAACATTTTTGCCCTACATTATTTGGTCCACGTGTTGCCTTTTTTCATATCCTGCTTGTAGTTTGCAACACAGGGCTATCTTCTTTGTATGTGAGGAAGTTAAGGCTTTGGCAAGGACAGAGCTCAGAGGGCAGAGAATCAGTGGCAAATATGTAGGGGCTTTGAGGCTTTCCGTGCTTGTGCTCGTGTTCCCAAGTGCCCTTCCCTCTGCTCTTACAATTGTTATTACAATACAGTCATATCTTTCGCAGGGATTTGGGTCCAGGGGTTCCAGCTAAACCCCAAAACCACCTGAACTCAGACTCTTAGAGCCGTCTCATGTCTGGCAGGTGGGGGGGGGGGAGAGAGAGAGAGAGAGAGTGCATGCCCAGCACTGCCAGAGCCCACACCTTTCAAGCAGGTCTTGCCCCCCCCCAAGCAAAGCAGAGAGGCTAAAAGCTCTCTTTCTGCCACGCAAACCCAGGGCAAAAAGAGCTTTTAAGCTCTCCACCTTGCTTCAGATATCCGCCATCTTCAAATAGCTAAAGCGCTGTCTCATGGAAGAGGGAAGAAGCTTGTTTTCTCCTGCTCTGGACGACAGGACTCGGACCAATGGCTTCGTGTTACGAGAAAGGAGATTCCGACTAAACATCAGAAAGAACTGCTCTAACAGTTAGAGCTGTTAGACAGTGAAACGTTCTCTCTCTGGGAGCTTGTGGAATCTCCTTCCTGGGAGGTTTTTAAGCAAAGGTTAGATGGTCATCTGCCATGGATGCTTTAGCTGTGATTCCTGCATTGCAGGGGGTTGGACTAGATGACCCTCGGGTTCCCTTCCAACTCTACGATTCTATGCTTGGGGGGCAAGGCCTACTCAGCGTGCCCACTCTGGAATGCAGAGATCTTGCAGGATCTTGGATGTGCTCCAAGAGGGTTTTGTCGTCCCTCCACCCCAATAGCAAGGCGGAGAGCTTCGCGTCTCTTTCTGTGCCAGGGAAGCCCAAGCGGACCCGGAACCAAAGGAACTTTTAAATGCTCCACCTTGCTTGGATTTAAGTTGCACGGTCTCAACCAGCCCGCCTTCAGTGGTAGAAATTGTGCAGGTTAAATGCACATTAACTTGTGATCGTTCTGTATGTATGATGACTTCTCTCCTCCAAGGAGGCACAAGGTGGTGTTCTTGGTTCTCCTTGTCCCCATTTTATCCTCGCCACGGCCCTGTGAGGTAGGATAGGAAGAACATAGAAAGCTGTCTCATATGCAGTCAGACCGTGGGTCTCCCTAGCTCAGCATTATCTACCCTGACTGACAGAGGCTCTCCGTGGTTTCAGAGGTCTCTCTCAGACCTACCTGGCAATGCTGCTGGGGATTGAAATTGGGAGCTTTGGCATGCAAAGCAGCTGATCTGAGCTGTGACCCTTAGGCTGAGAGAGTGTCTGGCTCCAAGGTCACCCATTTAGCTTCATAGTTTTGCAGTGATTAAGCTCACGTTTAACCTAAGCTGTGCCAGGAGTTTATTTTTTGAAAGTTAGAGATGGGTGCAAGGAAAGAGCAACCCCTCTCTGTGCTAGGAAGAGAAGCCCCGTCAGGCTTGTGATTTCTGTTAGTTTCAGACGCTTTCTAAATACAGATCTTTTGCAACTGCCATTGCATGGACCGATTTCCTGATTTTATTTCATTTTCACTTTTGTTTTGTTCTTCTTTTTAGGTATAAAGTTATTGATTTCTGTCCCCGTAATACCTTTTTTTGTTAATTTCTGTGGAACGTAAAGACGAAGGCCTCGGCGGCACTCTAAGGACCTCCATTGTACGTCTTCCTTTGTCGTTTTACATCACCCTCAGCTTAGTAAAAACTGCTTTCTCTGAGAAGAGCAAGCCTCATTTTCCTCGGGGAAGGGCAAAAAAACCACGAAGGGGAACCAAGGAAAAATTAATTAGCAGGCAAAAACGTATCGATTGCCGTAGACACTTAGGGGCAAAAAGTCACTCCTCTCTTTTTGAAATTGGCTCTCTGAGCCTTTGGAGGTTGGGCAGGGGTGGAATTGAACAGGGCAGTGCTTTGGGGGGTGTAAATCCCAAAGGAATACGGGACTGCTGGTTGTAGATGCCTAAGCAAGGCACTTCGCAGTCTGGAAGCTTCTCCTGCCTCTTAACTTAATATCCCCCTTATGTTGCTATGGATTATTCTGTCTTACAACACTTTGACTTTCAAAATCACGCCCCCATTGCTGGTGTTTGTTATTGTTATTTAGGTTTAAGTAGTGCCATCCTTCCAGCCAACCTGCCTGTAACGTTTAATTTCCAGGTGCACCAGCCCATCATAACCCAAGGATCCTCTGTTACAAAGATAACCTTTGAAGGCCACCAGCCGCCCACCGTCTCCAAGGTGACCAGCATCAGCGCGGTGCCCAAGCTGGCGCCGCCCCTTCCGAACCTCTTTCCCGCCCAGGTGTCCGCAAAGACGGCGGTGGCGGACATTTTGAAAATGTCCATGATGGAAGCCCAGATCGACACGAGCGTGGACCGCGTGGCGGCGGACCCGCCAAGCAGCAAGGCCTCCCCTGCTGCTGGCGGGCCACCCGGCGAAGCGGAATCCGTGCCCGCCTCGGTGCTGAGAGTGGCCACGGTCGGGATGGCAGCGTCGGTCCTCCAGCAGCCCAAGCGCCTGGACTCTGCCTCGAGCCCCCCTGCCGTCAAGCTGCCCTTGCCAGAGAGGAAGCAGGGCACCCCGGCTGCCGGCAACCACTTCATTCGCATCCAGAACATCGCCCCAAAGAAAGTAGAGGAGATTCCTACGGAGATCTTGATCCAGGTAAACTGTGGGAGACACCCTGGGAGGGGGCCATAAAGATTGTTGGTGGTCAGCAGAAACTTACGCTTGCCCTTGGTTCCTCCCCTTAGTCTTCCCAACCCCTTCCTGCCCAGCTGGGACGCAGGAGGCGCTATGGTCTAAACCACTGAGTCTCTTGGGCTTGCCGATCAGAAGGTTGCCGGTTCGAATCCCCACAACGGGGTGAGGTCCCATTGCTCTGTCCCAGCTCCTGCCAACCTAGCAGTTTGAAAACGTGCCAGTGCAAGTAGATAAATAGGTACCACTGCGGTGGGAAGGTGAACGGCGTTTTTGTGCACTCTGTTTTCCGTCACGGTGTTCTGTTGCGCCAGAAGCGGTTTAGTCATGCTGGTCACAGTACCCAGAAAGCTGTCTGTGGACAAACGGCGGCTGCCCCGGCCTGAAAGCGAGATGAGCGCTGCAACTCCCTAGTCACCTTTGACTAGGGGTCCTTTACAGTTTTCCATGGAGACCGCATAAAACAACACAGTGGGGACGCAGGTGGCGCTGTGGTCTAAACCACTGAGTCTCTTGGGCTTGACAATCAGAAGGTTGGCGGTTCGAATCCCCGCAACAGGGTGAGCTCCCATTGCTCTGTCCCAGCTCCTGCCAACCTAGCAGTTCGAAAGCACACCAGTGCAAGTAGATAAATAGGTACCACTGCGACGGGAAGGTGAACGGCGTTTCTGTGCACTCTGGTTTCTGTCACAGTGTTCTGCTGCACCAGAAGCAGTTTAGTCATGCTGGCTACATGACCCGGAAATCTGTCTGTGGACAAAGACCAGCTCCCTCGGCCTGAAAGCGAGGTGAACTCCACAACCCCATAGTCACCTTTGACTGGACTTAACCGTCCAGGGGTCCCTTGACCTTCGTTTTTTACCCTGCCCAGCTGCACTCTGAAGAGAAAAAGGGGTGGGGCTCATGCTTACTGCACTGACCTTCAAAGGTCATTGGAGAACAACACGAGTTCTTAAGTTTGGTTCTTCAGACTTGCCCAGGCTTGGGCACAGGGCAGGGGACTTTGCTTGTTGCTGTGCTGAGCTGCAAACCCACCCAGTTGAAGTACGGTCATACCTTGGATCCTGAACGCCCTGGAACTCGGACGTTTTGGCTCCCAAACGCCGTAAAACTGGAAGTGATTGTTCTGGTTTGCGAACGTTCGATTGGAATCCGAACGTCCGACGGGGCTTCTGTGGCTTCTCATTCGCTGCAGGAGCTTCTTACAGCCGATCAGGAGCCGCGATTTGGTTTTGGAAGTTGAACATACTTCTGGAACGGATTCTGTTCGACTTCCAAGGTACAACAGTATTAGAAGAGCCTGATTGCTCAATCAGATGTGAGATACATTTAAACCACAGGATCATACTTCCATAGTCCATATATACTGCACCAAGGGGGGAAATGTGTTTAGATTGATGAATTGGAACTAGTAAGTAACAAAAACAGGAATGTAGCTTCCTGGCATATAATAAGTGGTGTAAGATTGATACATCAGCCTGTAGTTAATGTTTTATTATTTATTAAATTTGTATGCTGTCCTATACTATATCCACAGGTCGCAGGGTGGTTACAGCATAAAATCACAATATAAAAACAAAATACATAATAAAAATGAAAACAAAAACTACCCAATAACAAAACCCCTCCACCACATCCTGGGCTGTTTAGTCTCTCTCTCTCTCTCTCTCTCTCTATATATATATATATATATATATATAAATATATATTGCTGGAGAATAACATAATAGGGGATTTTTCTCTAGAGCGCAGATACAAAGTTCAGAGCAGTAAGTAGTGTGAAGATCTGATGACAACCAAAGATGCATTTTTGTTCCATTGTAGAGGTGCATCACTTGGAACATGAGTTCTGTAAAAGCCCTGTGGATCTATGGGAAGTCTGGATAGAAATGTGTCCTGGAATGGTTCTCTTCTCAGCTGTGACTGCCCTGCCCTTGCTGCCATCACAATAAAAAATAAAAAAATCAGTGTCTAAGAGCATGATGACCAATAGACAGCTATACCTCCTGGCAGTGTTGTACCCACCACTTCAACTTCCTAAAGTGTTCAGACCACTCGGGGCTTTCAAGATCTAGACTTGGATTGAGCCCTGAAGCAAATTGGAGGCAATTCTCTCCATACTCACATGCTGTGCTGGTGGGAACTATAGCTCAAAACAAGGTTACAGGAAACTGCCCTTTCTCCTTTTATTTTGCAGTATGATTGCATCGCACGCAGGGTTTTGGTTCCAAGGGTTCTGCCTAGCCACAAAAACACGTGTAACTCCAACCCTTGGAACCACCTCCATGCGATCATCCTGGGGCTTCCAGGGCCAGAGAAACCTGGCACAAAAAAATGCTATGGTTTAAGATAAAAGTATATGAAAATGATACATCGATGGTATCTAACACCGAGTAAACTGGCAAAAGTGTATAAATCTAAATCAAATAAGTGTTGGAAATGTAAAGAGAAAGAAGGTTCTTTTTATCATATGTGGTAGTCTTGTAGTAAGGTTAAGGCGTGCTGGGAAATGATATACAATGAATTGGTATCTGAAGAAGTGTGCATGCACACGAAAGCTCATACCAAGAACAAACTCAGTTGGTCTCTAAGGTGCTACTGGAAAGAATTTTCTATTTTGTTTCGACTATGGCAGACCAGCACGGCTACCCACCTGTAAATGAATTGAAGAGGATGTTTAAAATAATGTTTGTAAAAACAACAACAACCCAGAAGCCTTTCTCTTGGGAATTATAGGGATAAAGGTACAGGGAAAGGTATCCCTGACCGTTAGGTCCAGTCGCAGACGACTCTGGGGTTGTGCGCTCATCTCGCTCTATAGGCTGAGGGAGCCGCCGTTTGTCTGCAGACAGCTTCTGGGTCATGTGGCCAGCATGCCGCTTCTGGTGAACCAGAGCAGCGTACGGAAACGCCGTTTACCTTCCCGCCAGAGTGGTACCTATTTATCTACTTGCACTTTGATGTGCTTTCGAACTGCTAGGTGGGCAGGAGCTGGGCTGAACAATGGGAGCTCACCCTGTTGTGGGGATTCGAACCGCCGACCTTCCAATTGGCAAACCCTAGGGTCAGTGGTTTAGACCACAGCGCCACCCGTGTCCCAATTATAGGGATAGAGCTACATAAATTGTATCGAAACTTATTCATGTGTGCGACTACAGCGGCAAGAATGCTACTTGCCCAAAAATGGAAAGAAAAAGAAGTCCCAGCAATGGAAGAATGGATACAAAAATGGATAGCAAACTTTTTTATAAAAGAATGGAAATGGTTTATTGAATATTTGCAGATAAATTGTAAACATATAAGAACACTGGCAAGATTATTGTAATAACCTGCAGCTACATAAGAGTATATATTTAAAGATAAATAAATGAGTAAGTTAATTTGGATGTGCGGAAGATTAAAGATAAATTTAAGGAGCCGCAGAAAGAGGGGGAAGGAAGTCATGTTTTAGAATGTCAAAATGATTGTAAAATGAATTAAATGTGTACAGTATATCTGAGAAGTATAAATTTATTAAAAAGAAAAAGAGAAGCCTAGCACAAAAGTGCCTTTAAGCTCTCTCCGCCTTGCTTTCCTTTAGCTTTGCTATGCTTAATGAACAGTTTTCCTTCTCCTCCTCCTCCTTTTCCAGACGATCCCTCAGTATTCCGTGGCCTGCCATTCCACCTCCAACGTGGTTGTGGAGCCCAGCGGCCTCCTCGAGCTCAACAACTTCACCAGCCAGCGCCTCGACGAGGAGGAGACCGCGATGGAGCAGGACCTCGACAGCGGCAACGAGGACGGGACTGAGCCCAGCCCCATGCAGAGCTCCGAACTCTCGTAGCGTGCCTGGGATGCCAGCGTGCACTTTTAAAAGGTTGGAGGTCCCGGGAAGGCAAAGCAAAGACTCAGCTGCTGGTGTCGAAGACTCCCTTTGTAGTATTCTCCAGAAGCACTTTCCCCCCTCGGAGGCATTGGGGTGTGTGTCTTGCCAAGGATCGGCACGCTGGCGGGGGACAGCAGTGGTCGCGAAACGATTTCGGAGGGAGATGGTTTTGCCGCTCCGGTTTAGCCGTATACGACAGTGGGAATGTATTTTTTTTTTTTCCAAGCAAAGAAGACAAACACGCTGCGGTTTTTATTTCTTAAAGGTGTCACCGAAGTTTTTGTTGCTGCGACGTTCTGGACCGGCTGCTAAAAACGTCTTTTGCAGCAGCAGTCTCTGTTTGTAGTTGAATGAAACTCCCATCACAAGATGTTTGTAATTTTATTTTTATTTTATTTTTTAAAAAAACGTAGCATACCTAGGTCCTTTGGTGCTGGGAAAGCAACTAAGAAATTTTGTCTGGTGTGTGTTGTGGCTTCCCTGCACTGATGTGCCATTTAAAAAAAAAATATTTTCAAATAAGCTTAAGAAGATTGGCCGCTTCTAAACACAAAGCAGTATTGTCCAGGGACACTCAGGATCACAGGGAAAACACGCTGCGAGGAGATCCTCTTAATGGATCGGACACCAAGAAATCATATTTCTTCCACGCATAGATGAAATCGTCCCACATTTACAGTTATTTTTATTTATTCAAAATAGGAAAACCTGAATAGAGAATTCCAGCTTGACACTCCTTGGTCCTGTTAAACAGAACCAGCAACCTCAATACATTTTTATTTTATTTTTTTGGTAAAGCGAAACGGTTTGATCTTTAAGCTGCAGGGTGGGAGAAATACATCTCAAAAACAGAACAAAGGGCATTGATAATCCAAGAGAGGAACTGTGTTGTGGGTTGTGACATTCAGACATTTCTTTTATTCTTACGTGCTTTTTTTCTTTTTAAAAAAGAGGAAATTTAATTATGACTGTTAAGAGACTTTACAAAGAAAAAAAAACCACCTTAAAATTACTGACCTTCTGTTTCTTGAGATGATCCTTTTCCAAGCCTTACCATTTTTGTTTGCACAACGAATAATACATTTTTTTAAAAAGGTGTGTGTTGCGTGGACTGAATCAACCGTAGTAAAAAGTAAGAAACAGTCTGTACAACTTAGTAATGAAGACGTTGCTTTTTTAAAAAAAAGAAAGAAAAAGAAAAGAAAGAACTGTATATAGGAACTGGTTTTTTAACGTGATATTTTTTTTTGTATAGATTTCATTATAAATAAGCATTTTTGATGTATCCTGTATATACATATCAGTTGAACTGCCCTGTTTGTTTTTTTTGGTGCTGAAATACTACTTCAAGTAGATATCCTCTGAAGGCTCTAATACAACTTGTGTCAAATATTTTCTAAATGGTGATTTTAGTGTTTTGTAATTAAATGGCCGCTTGAGAGAACACTCCGGGAAGTGAAGTATGAGAACCGAAAGCGCTCTGTTGTCCACTTAAGCATCTTGTATCTGTGTGTATTGCTTGGCTCTCCCCCCCAGGTGGCACTGTTGACCATTCCTTCTCAGCATCTCTATAAAAAGTCAACCACTCTCTCCCCTGTTGCGATAATCGTCCTTATTGCTGTAGGACAGGTGAAGAACACAGAGGGAGAGGGCTGTTGATGTCTACTGGGCACCAGTGCTGTCAAGTATCCCGTTTTCCCCGGGAATCTCCCTTATTTCAAGCAGTTTCCCGCTGCTATCCCTTATTTTTCATATCCCTTTAATTTCCCATTTTTTCAAAGGAAGCAGCTCCTCTCCCTCCCCCTGCTGGCCAGGGACTGGGAAGACCTCGCCTCTTTGCAGCCTCAAAGCAAGTGGGAGCCATTTCCCACACTTACAGGCATCGTAGCCCACGGGCAGCGTTCCCAAAATACAGTAAGTCTAGTGCGCGCATTCACACCAGTGCCGCCCACTTTTGCTTCTGGCTCCGCCCACCACTGTCATGTGACTGTCCCCGGGATAGGTGAGGCTGCTGATCCCTTATTTTCAAATCCAAAACTTGACAGCTATGTTGGGCACGATGGCTGCGTTCTGCAGGAGGGGAGAGGGCTCTTGTGCTCGAATCGTGCTTGCGACTTTCCCCCCCAGTCATCTGGTTGTGAGAACAGGATGCTGGACCAGATGGGCCATTCTCCTGATCCTGCAGGGGTCTTCTCATGTTCTTATGAAAGAGAGATTGGCCAGTGCTCCTTATGAGTCTGGGTGTGCTCCTTTCAATAAGAAACCGTGGCTTCTCCTTCAGATGCTGTTGAGGCCTCCCCTAGAACCCACAAAGGCTCTGAACACCCACACATGCACATACGCTCACTGTCCCCTTGGTCATGAGTGCAGCTACCTTTATTCTCCCCCTGAAAGTACATAGAGATGAAAGAGGAAGTTGGAAGAGTGTGACCCTCCTTCCCACTTCCTCTTTCAGCTCTATTGCACTTTTCGAGGCTCCTATCGGTTCTGCCGGATACAACTTCTGCGGAGATCCCTCGGAAAAGCGGAGCCCGTGCTTCTACACGCCATGGTCTCCTGGGGGAGGGTGGCCGACCGGGCAGGGTTGGGACGGACGGACTCTGAAACCCCAAATTGGCCCGTGAGCCTGAAAAGGATGGCAACCCAATGTAAAGAACTAGAGGACAGATCGGGCTGGAGAGGGAGGGGTGAGATAAGAGCAAAGTGAAAGCTTTGCGAAATGTACGGGCAGGGAAAGGTTATTGGCGAAAGGGAAAAGAGAGATGTGATGGACCTTTTCAAATAGCAGGAGGCTAGTTCAGTCTAAAGTGTATAGATGAAAGTCGAAAAATTAGAATATCGTGGAAAAGTCCATTTATGTAAGCAATTGTTTTCATTAGCTACTGGAGTTTAATATATGAGATAGACTCATGACATGCAAAATGAGGTATGTCAAGCCTTTGCTTGTTATAATTGTGATGATTATGGTGTACAGCTGATGAAATTGTTAATTTGGGGTTCTCATCAGCTGTACACCATAATCATCACAATTATAACAAATAAAGGCTTGACATATCTCGCTTTGCATGTCATGAGTCTATCTCATATATTAGTTTCACCTTTTAAGTTGAATTACTGAAAGAAATGAACCTTGCCACGATATTCTAATTTTTCGAGTTTCACCTGTAGATCAGTTGACCTCCTGATCCTTTCTTCCAAGTCGGTCTCCAACCCCCTTTCTCCTCAGTATCCCGCCGTTACTCCTCAGTGCTTAGCCAGTCCCCTAATAGCAAATTTTCTGTATTCTGCTAATACATTATTATTATTATTATTATTATTATTATTATTATTATAATATTTTGGTGCTGTGTTTGTTGTGGCCACCTTATCCTAAAATCACACGATCATGTCTTGACATTCTGGCGCAGGTACTTTTTGCTGAGACTGAACTCTTTCATTGTCCTACAGGCTGTGCCAAAGACACTCGGCTCCAGTTTTCCTACCTCCGTTCAAATCAGTATCTTCTCTCAAACCACCCACGCTGTTCAACGCAGGGCCCCCTCGCGATGAGTGGGTTGGGTGGACTTTTTTCTTCTGTCTCTCCCCTGGTTGCAGCCTTTCTCAGGAAACAGGAATAAGCGTAGCCAAAAGCAAAACAAAAAACCCCTCTGCACTAAACCCAAGTTGTGTAGGCAGGCTTGGAAAGAAGAGGCGTCTTCTTAAGGAAGAACAGCCGCCTTATCTGCTGGCTGCAAAACAGCGTCTTATTTTATTTTTTAAAGGCTGGCTCCGAAACCACTTAGCACTTTGCCTCGCGTGCAGTGCTATGAAAAGTTTATTTGCACCCTGTGTGGACGCAGCTCTAGCACAGCCACAAGCTGTAATTGTTTTTTAAAAAATTATTGGTTTTTCCGTTATACATCCTCTAACAATATTTCTCTAATAGTTTTCCTTATTGTTCGCCTGCTTATTGTTTCCCCAAAACATCCCCAATGCATATAATCTTATTTTTTATTATATACAATTGTGATCGTTTACTCAAACCCTGCCAATGAGTCCAGTTCTTTATGTTGTCTCATCATACATATTGTAAATGGTTCCCATTCTTTTTTAAAATCTTCGTTGTCTTTTTCATGTAGTTTATCTCTTAGTTTTGCCGGTTCTGCATATTCCATACGTTTCCCTTGCCATTGTTCTTTTGTTGGTATTTCTTCTGTCTTCCAAGCTTCTGCTAATGTAATTCTTGCCACTGTTGTTGCGTACATAATAATTTCCATTTTCCCTTTTTTATACATTGACCTAAAATTCATACGGGGATGGTTCTGGTTTCTTTTAACAAAAGTTTTTTTAAAACATTTTTTTCAATGCATTATATATCATTTCCCAATAATTTCTAACCTTTTTGCAATCACAAGCTGTAATTGTTTTGTGCTGCTGAGTGTTCAGTAGGTTTGCAGGAGTCTCCCAACTTTTCTCAGGCCCGGGAGCTGCAGCACATTAGGAAACGTAAAACCGCTGAGGGCACGACAAAATAACCATTTTGCAGAAGAGAAACCGGTAAATATCACAAAAAGGCAGTGGAGTCTGGCCCATAGCAGCTAGTGGGGTGCAGCCCTGTCAAATTAAGTCTCTCTTAGCTAGTGCCTACTTAACTTTCAACCAATCTAGGGGGTAGCGCTGGCTATCCACACTTCCATACCCTCCGACACGACATGACCCAAATCTGGGAAGCCGTCTTCCGGATCTGAAATGCCATGTGAGTCACGTGACCTGTTTGAGATCATGGACCCGGAAGTAATCACGTTTTTTTCAGGACGAGATGTCGGCCCGAAATCGTACTAGAGCAAGGCGCCCAGGAATGGTCGCCGTTCTCTCGCAGGGAAAAATGGGCTGTCCCAACTTTTCCGAGCAGTTGGCGGGTTTGCACTTCTGCTTTTCTCATGCCTGGAAAGCATGGGCTTGAGTGGTTTTTTGCTTTTCCCACACCTTCTAAGCTCAAGTCTGAGCAGTTTGCTCTCTGTGCCCAGGAAAACCCGCTCTCTAGTGATAAATCTGAGCAAATGTCAACCTGGAGGAAAAAAAACCCATTGACGTTTGCGACGATTCAGCAGCAAAGATCAGTTTTCTCTGGGGGGAAGCAGCGGGGCAAGGGCAAGTCTGGATGAGCTCTCAGCGTTGCCCTTGCAGAACTCTGCAGGGGGGCAAAGCTAGATTTAGTTTTCTCTGCCTGCCATTGGTTCTGGCTGCATGCACCTAGCGTGGTTGAACGGCTCTGGGAATTGTAGCTCTTTGAGGAGAATAGGAGCCCTCCTAACAACTCCTAGCATCCTTAACGAACTATAGCTCCCATAATTCTCAGGGGGGGGGGGGAGCCATGGCTGTTTAAAGTGGCTTTAAAGGTGTGATGTGAATGTGGCCATAGAAATATAGGCAGACGAGGCAGACCATTGATCCATCTACCTTAGTATTGTCTACACCGATTGGCAACGACTGTCGAGGATTTTAGGCATTCCCAAGGGGTGAGACCTTCTGCATGCAAATCGTTTACCACTGATCTATAGTCTTCCACATTGTGGCTGTGGTTTGGAGCAAATGTATTTTGCCAATTGCATTTTGCAATTCCATGCACATGCACTTAGATGCTCGTGTTTAAATAGCCATCCTATTCGGTATCATTTCGCTGCTGCCTGGGTCCTGAAAACTTTGTCTTGCCTTACTTATATTTTCAGAGCCCTCCTCTGTTGGTTTGTTTTGCCCTAGAACAACCCCACTGGCTGTGTTTTCCCCCTACGGCGGGTAAAAAGGAAGGAAGGAAAGCTTCGCGTTAGATTCTGGCTGTCAGGCCGCCGTTACAGGGCCAGCAGGAAAGGTGGTAAAGCCTTACTTGCGGGGAAATTTCTGCCAAATGGAACCGCCAGTCCCTTTGGGGGAAATCCAACAATTATTTCCCCGCCATGGAGAGCTTTCAGTCGCGTGGTTGCTAATTGAGAAACCGCATCCCCTTCGCAGCGTCTAATTATAGCAGGCACTGAGATTTCCTCCCTGGGCCTTACGACGTTGTCACACTTTCGGGGTCCATATCTGGCTGGCAGCATGGGACCGCTTCCACTTTCTCCATGCCTTCCTTGGAACACCTCGCCTCCACTGAAGTAGCCCCGTAAGCTTGCCTGGCTTTCATTTCTGCTCTTCCTCTCATCCTCTTCACTGACTGTGCAGCGGGCTGTCACAAGTTGGACATCTTTTGACACACCCGGGTGGGGGATTCTGTTTGTTTAACGTTAGAAGCGAGCCTGCCTCATTCTCGTTTCCCCAAATGATGCAGAACTTTAAATCTTCCTCCTCTTCCTATTTTCCTATATTTCAAAAAGTAAAAGCCAGGACACCCCAAAAGTTATTTTAACTTTTTTTTAAGGAAGACCCTAAAATTGTTGAGCTTTTTTAAGGAACCACCCCCCCCCCCCAAAAAATGGTTGAGTTTTTTTAAAGGAAAACTTGAGAGCTGTTTAGTGTTTTTGTGTGTGTGTGTGTGTGTTTTTTACAAAAACGGCAGAATCCAGGACAGAGCGCCACCTTTCGGAATCCCCCCCCTCCACATCAATTCCACCTTTGAAATCCTGGAAATGTATGGTGACCCTACTTTATTTCTACTCTGCCCCAGAATCCGGACTCGAGGAGGCTTGCAAAAATTGAAGCAAATTTGGGTAGAACACAGAATACAGACATCCTTCAAATTTTGCAGTACGGTTCTGCAACCCGTGTACAAACAGGCATATTCTAGGGTGAGGCGTGCTTTTTAAAAGGCGTATGTTGGTGTTTCCGTGCGCTGCTCTGGTTTGTCATGCTTGCCACATGACCTGGAAGCTGTACGCCGGCTCCCTCGGCCAGTAAAGCGAGATGAGTGCTGCAACCCCAGAGTCGGACACGATTGGACCTAATGGCCAGGGGTCCCTTTCCCTTTCCCTTTTTATGTTGGTGAAAGTAGCATGTGAAAATAGTTTAGGCAAAATTGTTTGCAAAAATGTATATGTTAGGAGAAATTCACACTTAACCTCTGATGGACTTCTACGAGGGCTTTAAAATGTTTTTTTAAAAAAAAACACACACAAAATGACGTGGAAATGTGGAGAACTGAACTTTGTGGTTGCAAAAAAATGAGAAACTGGGAAATCAAAGTTGAGAGGTTCATCCATCCCAATTGTCATGTTAGACCCATGACATTCAGAATTGCACCCCAGGGAGGTTGCTTCAGAGCTGCGGTTTGACTTCACCCCTGGAGACATGCTCCATTGTCTCTCAAGACGGATGGATGCCAACGACATACAACCCATGCTCATGTTTGCAGCTTTGATCCATTTATACCTGGAAAACTCCTCCTCCCCCCCCCCCCATGACTTTGGAATATATATTGAAGGTTGATTGTATCACTTTGGGGTGAGTCTGTTGTCAAAACAGCACATCGTTTCTTATTTGTGAAAATTGCACATCTGGGAGAATTTTTGCATTGGTTGTTCCATTTGGAAAAAGTGATTGTTAAGTCATTCTTTTTCATTTAGCTTTAAAATAACCATCTCTGGGGAAATGGAAGCTTTTTGACCCACTTAATGGGGGAGGGGCTCTTGGAGAAACCTTAGCAGGTATATGTCCAAGCTTAGCTAAAAATTGCCTCCTTTTTTTTTTTTTGCAAAGACTGCAGTGCACAGAGATTAGGAGTGGAGCAGGGGGGGAGATGCTTCACCCTGGTTAACAAACAGGAGAATCACATGCCTGGAACAAATGGTTTGCATTTATATGGGGTCTAAACAATCTTTTAGGCTTGGTCGCTTTTATGGGCTTTTCAGCTCGAAGGCTTGGATGAGACTTTAAAAGCGAAGACAACCAATTAACCTCATGACAACAACAAACTAAAGGAGTGTGGTTATCAACAAGCATATAGGCTTGCCAGTGATGATTATTCTACACTTTTATGTGTCTACATCCCCACTTTAGCCCAGAGACAGACATCTGCTTTGCATGCAGAGGGTCCTGAGTTCCAGTCCTGCCTTCTCTGAGTTCCCAGTCGAAGCACTGGGAAAGACCCTGGAGAGCTGCTGTCATTCAGTGTACTGTAGACCAGGGGCAGGCAGATTTCAGGCTTGCAGGATGCACTGTGACTGCATTCCCACGACAGTTTATTCCATTTCCCTGATGGTTAATTTCCATATTTTGTTTGAGCTCATTTTCGCGTTTATTGGTTCCAGAAACAATCAGTTTGCAAACAATCCATTTTTCTTGCAGCGTAAAGTGACTAAATTTGGGGTGCTGTACCAGCACATAGTACTTTCTTGCCATTTTCGCGGGCTGCAGCTCAGTGGCACAGCCCCTGCTTTGCATGCAGAGGGTTGCAGGTTCAATTCCTGCATCTCCGGTTAGGCCCGGCAATGCCCCCTGCCTAAAACTATGGAAAGCTGCTGCTTAATGTACTGAGCTTAATGGACCAGTTGTCTGACCCATTAGACACCTTCCTAGGTTCTGGTAAATAGGTTGTTTTCAATATCAAACATGGTTCTTTTTACAGCAAACCATGGTTTCCTGTGACACCTGAAAAGAGCCTGGCTTATCTAGAACTTCCTGCCATGCTTCTCATTTGGGTTGAAGCTAGGGATCAGGTGAATGTCGATTTCGGTTCCTCTCTGTTTTGCATTTTCCCAATTTTAAGTTCATTTCTCCAGATTGAGAATGTCTTGTATTGCGTACATTTTTGTGTGCAAGTTTCCCCAACACAATTAATTTTTGCACATGCTTTTTGCTGGTATAGGTGTGTTTCAATGCATGCCTTTCCCTAGCCTGTGCATATCAGAACACATTACTAGGCTGGGGAACCGATCTGTGCAAAATTCAGAGGAGTGCAATTTTCAAGGGGTGGCTGTGTTTCAATTTTTGTCTCGTTCTGGAAAGTGCAAATGAAGCAGGTTCTCTGTTAAATGAAGACTTAACCGCATTTCTCCCCTGTCCCCTGCTTGAAGGATTATGTCCAAAATAGGTTGCAGAAATAGCTTCAGCAGCGTATCCACAGCCAATAAATAAACTTTTCTTCTTGTCTTCAAAGCAGACGACAAGCATTGCGATGGGAAGCCGAATTCCTGTTTTGATGTCCCATTTCCCAGGCTGACTGTGTTTATTTTGAGAGACGTTTGCTTTTCTCAGATCTTGCAATTCCAAAAGGGATGTGTGTGTTTACTTTTCTCTCTTAACGCACATGCAAGCCTATTGGGCTTCCATGCCTGGGATGTTAATTCCATTTTTTTGGTTCTAATGATTCATTTCATGGGCTTCATGCATGAAGGAAGACTCCAAAAAAGACAACTCCTGGTTCTTGCATTGCCTTCTCCATTTTAACTACGGTAACTGCTGCTGTGTTCACACTCCTAATTACTGTGCAGTCAATGGGTTTCCAGTGCTGGTTTTAAATTTTTGTTCGCATGATGTTCTCCAAGATGCATACAGAATCATAGAATCGTAGAGTTGGAAGGGACCCCAAGGGTCATCTAGTCCAACCCTCTGCAATGCTGGAATCTCAGCTAAAGCATCTGTGACAGATGGCCATCCAACCTCTGCTTAAAAACCTCCAAGAAAGAAGAGTCCACCACCTCCCAAGGGAGTCTGTTCCACTGCTGAACAGCTTTTACTGTCAGAAAGTTCTTCCAAATGTTTAGTTGGAATCTTTCTTGCAAATTGAAGCCATTTGTTTGAGTCCTCCCTTCCAGAGCAGGAGAAAACAAGCATATTTCCTCCTCCATGTGACAGCCCTTAAGATATTTGAAGATGGCTACAGGTGAAACTCGAAAAATTAGAATATCGTGGAAAGGTTCATTTCTTTCAGTAATTCAACTTAAAAGGTGAAACTAATATACGAGATAGACTCATGACATGCAAAGTGAGATATGTCAAGCCTTTATTTGTTATAATTGAGGTGATTATGGCGTACAGCTGGTGAGAACCCCAAATTAACAATTTCAACTTTGGGGTTTTCATCAGCTGTACGCCACAATCATCACTTGTTGTTGTTGTTCAGTCGTTCAGTCGTGTCCGACTCTTCGTGACCCCATGGACCAGAGCACGTCAGGCACGCCTATCCTTCACTGCCTCTCGCAGTTTGGCCAAACTCATGTTAGTAGCTTCAAGAACACTGTCCAACCATCTCATCCTCTGTCGTCCCCTTCTCCTTGTGCCCTCCATCTTTCCCAGCATCAGGGTCTTTTCTAGGGATTCTTCTCTTCTCATGAGGTGGCCAAAGTACTGGAGCCTCAACTTCAGGATCTGTCCTTCTAGTGAGTACTCAGGGCTGATTTCTTTGAGAATGGATAGGTTTGATCTTCTTGCAGTCCATGGGACTCTCAAGAGTCTCCTCCAACACCATAATTCAAAAGCATCAATTCTACGGCGATCAGCCTTCTTGATGGTCCAGCTCTCGATCATCACAATTATAACAAATAAAGGCTTGACATATCTCGCTTTGCATGTCATGAGTCTATCTCATATATTAAACTCCAGTAGCTAATGAAAACAATTGCTTACATAAATGGACTTTTCCACGATATTCTAATTTTTCGAGTTTCACCTGTATCATATCTCCTCTCAATCTCCTCTTTTCCAGCCTAAACATACCCAGCTCCTTCAAGTGCACCTCATAAGGCTTCGTTTCCAGATCCTTGATCATCTTGGTTGCCCTCCTCTGCACACCTTCCAGCTTGCCAACATCCATCTTAAATTGTGGTGCCCAGAATTGGACACAGTATTCCAGGTGTGGTCTGACCAAGGCGGAATAGAGTAGGACACAGGTGGTGCTGTGGTCTAAACCACAGAGCCTAGGGCTTGCCGACGATCAGAAGGTCAGTGGTTCGAATCCCCGCAAATTCCTACAAACTACCCTGGATTATCTTGTGAGGGACTTGTGTGAGGGAAAACTTAATAATTTGAAGTCTCAGGCAGGATTTGATCAAATAATAAAGATTTTATTAAACAAAGGAAGTTTATGACACAAGTGGGTAATACATAGGATACTTCAGATTATAATTTCACTTCAGTTCTTTCGCAGTTGCTACACAGCTGTTGCCGCTAAATACTTTGGTTCTTAAACAAGGTGGTACTTCCTGTCAGTAACACACCCCTTTGACGACCCTACTTCTGAGGTACTCCGAGTAACAGACCCAAGGGATCACCCAAGGGATGAATTTTAACGGAGAAATGTAAAGTACTTTTCACCCACAGAGATATTAACGATAAAAAAGATCAATACAGAAGAAGAAAAATGGATAACATATGAAGATCTTCTAATAGAACCAGAAAAAGGCTGGAAAATCAAACCTTATGATCAGGTGGCGGAAAGGTTGACAGGGTGGATTCAATATCACCAGGTGTATAATCTTTTTAATGAGGACAAAAGAAAATATAACTTTGACAAGAAAAAATCGAAATTCCAAGAAGAAATATTAGAAGGAAGGGAGAAATTATTATCTAAAATGTACAATTATTTATTAGAGTGGTTTACAAAAGATGAAGAAATTAAAGAAGTCATGATAAAATGGGCCATAGATGTAGGACACAATATTCAATTTGAAATGTGGGAAAAATTATGGTGTGAACATATGAAATTTTCTGCTTGTACAATATTGAAGGAGAACATCATGAAAATGATGTATCGTTGGTATCTTACGCCAGTAAGATTAGCAAAAATGTATAGAGGATATGATAAGAAATGCTGGAAATGCGAGCAGAAAGATGGCGAGTTCTACCATATGTGGTGGACATGTGATAAAATTAAGCAGTTTTGGGAAGCAATTTATAATGAATTAAAGAAAATACTTAAATACACATTCCCAAAAAAACCAGAAGCCTTCCTAATTGGCTTAGTCGGAGAAGAGATAAAAAAGAAAGACCAAAGGTTCTTTCTTTATGCCACCACAGCAGCAAGGATATTATTGGCGCAGAATTGGAAATTAAAAGATCTACCATCAGTTGATGATTGGAAAAGAAAGTTATTGGAATATTCAGAGTTGGCAAAACTAACTGGGAAAGTAAGAGAACAAAGAGATCAAAGGTTTCAAATGGAATGGGGTAAATTTCTAGATTATATGAAAGACTGTAAAAATCTGTAGCACTTTCGGGTTTTGGTGGAATTCTTGCAGCAGGACGAATTGTTAAGACAAAATGAAGAAAATAAGTTAGTAAAATAGATAGAAAATAAGAAAAAGCGAGGAAGTAGTGAAAAAATCAGAAAACTAGAGAAGAGAAGGAAGGAGGTCAAAAAACTCGACGGAGTTTTATGTAATACTGTAAAATATTATATGTCCAATATGTTTGTATTTTGTTTGCTGAAAAATAAAAATATATTGCAAAAAAAAAGAGAAATGTAAAGTACTACACTTGGGCAAAAAAAACAAACGAAAGGCACAAATACAGGATGGGTGACACCTGGCTTGAGAGCAGTACATGTGAAAAGGATCTAGGAGTCTTGGTAGACCATAAACTTGACATGAGTCAACAGTGTGATGCAGCAGCTAAAAAAGCCAATGCAATTCTGGGCTGCATCAATAGGAGTATAGCATCTAGATCAAGGGAAGTAATAGTACCAATGTATTCTGCTCTGGTCAGACCTCACCTGGAATACTGTGTCCAGTTCTGGGCACCACAGTTCAAGAAGGATACTGACAAGCTGGAACGTGTCCAGAAGAGGGCAACCAAAATGGTCCAAGGCCTGGAAACAATGCCTTATGAGGAACGGCTTAGGGAGCTGGGTATGTTTAGCCTGGAGAAGAGAAGGTGATATGATAGCCATGTTCAAGTATGTCAAAGGATGTCATATAGAGGAGGGTGAAAGGTTGTTTTCTGCTTCTCCAGAGAAGCGGACACGGGGCAATGGATTCAAACTACAAGAAAGAAGATTCCACGTAAACATTAGGAAGAACTTCCTGACAGTGAGAGCTGTTGGACAGTGGAATTTGCTGCCAAGGAGTGTGGTGGAGTCTCCTTCTTTTGAGGTCTTTAAGCGGAGGCTTGACAGCCATCTGCCAGGAATGCTTTGATGGTGTTTCCTGCTTGGCAGGGGGTTGGACTGGATGGCCCTTGGGGTCTCTTCCAACCCTATGATTCTATGACCACACCCCTCTTAACTGGTTTGCGGGTCTTCTCTTTTTGTAGAAGACTCTCTTCCCTCCAATGAGACCTAAGTTGACTGTCTCTTTACAGCTTTTACTTCTCCTGTCTCAACCTCAGCCACCCAGTTAATTCCTGGCCTATTACTCTTACAGGACACCACACACTGTCCTTCACACTAAGCTCAGAGACTCCTTTCTCTAGCTTGTGATATATTCCTCAGAGTGGATGTTTCTACCCAGAACCAGCTCTCTCTCCTCTCACTCCACTATCTCCCTACATATCTCTCAACCTCAATCCCAACCTAAAAAATTGTCTCTCCAGATCCTCTCTTTTTCAACTCCCCATCCTGGAACCCTGGCCAGTCATAAGCTAACCGTTTGCTGGCAGGGAAAAATAAAAAGAAAGCACTTGTTGACCCATCCTGCCCAGCAAAAACAAACTTTTCTGTCAACCCCCCCCCCAGAACCCCCCTCCCCCCTGCTAGTATGCTGTGCTCTCTTATAAGATACGTTGATGGTTTGTTTTGCAAACCAGCTCCACACCAGCTGGAGTCCTTAATCTGTTCCTAATTCGTCCCTTGCCAATATGTGAATGCCTTTCCATCGGGCAAAGACATTCCCACCCTGTCAACAGGACAGGATTCAGGACAAATAAAAGGATGTGTTTCTTCTTACAGAGCATAGTTAAAACTGTGGAACTCACTGCCACATGAGGCAGTGAGGGCCACCGACTTGATAACAGTAGCAGTAATTCATTATCTGTACCCCACTCATCTGACTAGGTTGCTCCAGCCCCTCTGGGCAGCTTGGATGCCTTAAAAGAGGATTAGACAAATTCATGGAGGAGGAACCGTTTCGATATTTTCCTTTATTATCGGTATATAAATTTTTTTAATAGATTGATTTCAGAGGAACCCATGGCGTTTGTATTGTCACGTGAGGCTGGTGCTTGGGTTCGCTTTTGGCTGTTGCAGTTTGCAAAACGCGCACACGGGAAACCCCCCCCCCCCCAAGACCATCAAAGTGATTTCTTGATCCTGACAGATGACAGGAAAGCAGGTTTTCCTGCTCTTGCTGAAAAGGGAATTGCGGGTAAGCTAAATAGAGGCAGATAGCTGGATCTGATGCATGGGGGGCTGCGCTTAACTGTTGCACCTGGTGCACTTTGTAAATGTCACAGCCGGACTGTGCAAATAGGGTTGTGTGTGTGTGTGTGTGTGTGTGTGTGTGTGTAATTCTTTAATGGGGTCACCCCACAGCATTGCTGTAATGTTTAAAGGCCGGTCTCCACCAACGTTTGGTTGAAGAGGAATAAAGCGACTCCACAATGAGCTAAGGTCAGAGCGTTCAGGACGTTTTCGTGGCATGCCCCTAAAGCTGACCCAGAAACTCCAGCGGGTGCAGAATGCCATGGCGAGGCTCCTTACCGGGTCTTTGCCGCGGGACCACATTCATCCAGTGCTTTACCAGCTGCACTGGCTCCCGGTGGAGTACAGGGTCAGGTTTAAGGTGCTGGTTTTGACCTTTAAAGCCCTATGCGGCTTAGGACCCTCGTACCTAAGGGACCGCCTCTCCTGGTATGTCCCGTGTAGGACCTTAAGGTCCTCAAATAATAATCTTTTGTAGGTCCCAAGCAACAAGGATGCTAGGTGGGCTTCAACTAGGGCCAGGGCCTTCTCAGTATTGGCCCCGACTTGGTGGAAAGTCTATTACAAGAGACCAGGGCCCTGCGGGATTTGGCATCTTTACGCAGGGCCTGCAAGACGGAGCTGTTCCACCTGGCCTTTGGGTTGTTTTCTGTTTGATATTTATGCTTCATTCTTTTATTGGTGGGTTATTTGAAAATGAGACTGCAGTTTTAATATTGAATTTTTAAATTTGTATTTTAATCTGTTATTTTAAATTGATTGTGTTTATGTTTTTTGCTGTGATTTTAATTGATGTTAGCCGCCCTGAGCCCGGTTTTTTTGGCTGGGAAGGGCGGGGTATAAATAAAATATTATTATTATTATTATTATTATTATTATTATTATTATTATTATTTATGATAAAAGTTTATAAAATTCTGCATGGCATGGAGAAATCAGAGAGATAAAAGTCTCTCTCTCTCCCCCCCCCCCATAGCACTCATCTCCTCCATGAATTTGTTTCATATTCTTCCAAAGCCATCTAGGTTGGTGGCCGGCGCTGCCTCCTGCGGCGGTGAGGTCCGTAGATTAACGGCACTCCGTGTGAAGGATTACTTTTCCTTTCTCTGACCTGAGTCTTGCAACATTCAGCTTTTGTGAGAGGTCAACGAGTTCTAGCGCCAGGAGAGGAGGAGGAATTTTATGAGCTTGTATCATGTTGCCTCTTAGTCGGTCGCTTTATGGCTGGAGTGGCTGCGCTTTCTCTGAGCCCTCCGCATCCTTTCCCTTGTCCCTGCTTTCTCGCTGAGTCGTCTGCTGACTCATGCGCCCTGCTCCCGAGGACCATCTTTTTCCATTACTAGAACCAGATGTGCCCCCACAGGACGTGAGCTGCGCCTCTCTCTCTCTATTGCTCGCTGACGAGTTTTGCCAATGCAGAAGTCCCTGTTGCCCACCCTGGGGGGCCCCTGCCTTTTCTGGAAAGCAAGAGGATTTGTGCAGAACGACGGTTTGCTTTAACAACGTGCCCCTTTCCGTTGAGGTGGAGATGCCGTCTGAGATCTTGGCCCTCGTTTCCTACGAGCTCGCTAGCCTCCCTTGGGAAAACATTGCAAGAGTCTGATCTCTCTCTGGCAGGGTTTCGTAATATCCATTTATCCTTTCTCCTGGGCCCCTGGCCTTTCACAAGAGGGGGGGGAAGCATGCACAGATCCTGGTTACGGACCTCCCCTGCGAGCTCAAACAGTAGACTAAACCAGGCATAGGCAAACCCGGCCCCCCAGGTGTTTTGAGACTACAATTCCCATCATCCCTGACCAGTGGTACTGTTAGCTAGGGATGATGGGAGTTGTAGTCCCAAAACATCTGGAGGGCCGAGTTTGCCTATGCCTGGACTAAACTGTTCTCAGCCATTGCATGGGGACTGAGGCCCAGTTCATGCCGTTAGACTCACAGGACTTAGATGATGTTGTGGCCCCTTTAAGAGCCCGCAGGATCCAGCCAATGGCCCATCTAGTCCAGAATCCTGTTCTCACAGTAGCGCCAACCTGATGCTTGTAGGAACCCTGCAAGCGGGACCTGAGCGCAACACTGTTCTCCCCTCCTGAAATTTCAACTTTAGCTGAGATCCCTGCATTGCAGGGGGTTGGACTAGATGACTCTAGGGGTCCCTTCCGACTCTATGGTTCTGTGATCTCCCAAATGGCAGCCGCTCCCCTCCAGGGAAGAAGGGGTGAGGGAAGATCTACACCAGGAACGAGGGGGGAGGAAGTCAACATTGGAATATGCTGCTCCAGGAAATCCTGCTGTCCGAGACAGCTGACTCCCCTTGTCTCATTGAGTGGGCTGGCCCGATTTACAAGGTCTCCTTTGAGGTGCAGGGATCAGAACTCTACACATTATTCCAAGTGTGGTTCCACCATAGATTTACCGTACTTTTCCGTCTATAGGACGCTCCCGTGTGTAAGACAACTCCTATTTTGGGGGGCCTCAAAATTTAGAAAATGGGGGGTTGAGTTTTGGGGGAGGATGCCGAAAATCGCTCATCCGCCAGAACACAGCACACAATCGTTCACGTCGCTTACAATTGCCGCTTACAATCTTGGGCTCACACTTCGTTCCGTGGGGTGAGCGATTTTTGGCATAGCACACCCCCCCCTCAACAATCAAGCGGCCAATCGCTGCTTACAATCTCGGGCTCACGCCAAAAAACCATTCGCCTGTCCCCCCTCAGCACTTCCCGCGTATAAAATTTTGACGACCCTAAATTTTGAACCTCGTTTTTGGGTAAAAAAAAAAAAAAGCTCGTCTTATACACGGGAAAATGTGGTATATTTATATTATAGATACTGGCTGTTTTATCTTCAATCCTTTTTCCAATTGTCCCTCTCATGGAGTTGACCTGCCACACACCGAGCCGACATTTTCATTGCAGTAGTATCTGCTTTGCCTCCTGAAGGTCCTTGGTTCAATCCTGGACCAGGAAAAGCTGGGAATGTCTCCTTCCTGAAACACTGGAGAACTTCTGCCGCTGCCAATCAGTGTAGGTATCACTGGTCTAAGTGGAATAATGGTCAGACTCCATGGAAGGCAGGCATCTGAAGTATCATTCCTGGTTATCCTGTTAAGGATGCTCGGCACTGTGGCTTTTAAAATCCTGCGATTACATACCAATGTATCTCGGAGAGGTGCGTCCCAGATTTGATGCAACTGACAATAAATCTCTTGTTCATTTTTCCAAGCAACACCTCGGAGCTGAGTGTCTGCTGGAATTCCTTGAATTCTGAGCGGCTTAAAGGCGAGAAGGAAAATGCTCAGGGGTTAGGCGACCGGTCACTTCTCAAGCACTCTGTAAATCATCCCTCAGACTCGCTTTTGCATTCCTGTAAGCAAAGCAGGGTCTCTCCTTCCAAGAAAAAACATAAGCAGCAACTGGAAAAATCGTGGCTCCCCACTAATCGCTTTTGGGAAAGATAAGGCCGGCTTTTATCTTTTGGAGCCCACTAACAGATAAAACTTGAGTTTTACAGGATTTGTTGTGCTATTCTACCTGCTAGTTAACCTCTTGTGCCACGTCAAGGTCCCAGAATTGTAGAGTTGGAAGTCACCACGAGGGTTGTCTAGTCTAACCCTCTGCAATTCTGGAATATTTTGCCCAACGTGGGACTCGAACCCACAACCCTGAGATTAAGAGCATGGGTAGGCAAACTAAGGCCTGGGGGCCAGATCCAGCCCAATCGCCTTCCAAATCCGACCACGGACGGTTCGGGAATCGGTTTGTTTTTACATGAGTAGAATGTGTGCTTTTATTTAAAACGCATCTCTGGGTTAATTCATCATGCGAAAGGCTGGACTGGATGAATCCCAAGCCGGAATTAAGATTGCCGGAAGAAATATCAACAACCTCAGATATGCTGATGATACAACCTTGATGGCAGAAAGTGAGGAGGAATTAAAGAACCGTTTAATGAGGGTGAAAGAGCAGAGCGCAAAATATGGTCTGAAGCTCAACATCAAAAAAACTAAGATCATGGCCACTGGTCCCATCACCTCCTGGCAAATAGAAGGGGAAGAAATGGAGGCAGTGAGAGATTTCACTTTCTTGGGCTCCATGATCACTACAGATGGTGACAGCAGTCACGAAATTAAAAGACGCCTGCTTTTTGGGAGAAAGGCAATGACAAACCTAGACAGCATCTTAAAAAGCAGAGACATCACCTTGCCGACAAAGGTCCATATAGTTAAAGCTATGGTTTTCCCAGTAGTAATGTATGGAAGTGAGAGCTGGATCATAAAGAAGGCTGACTGCCGAAGAATTGATGCTTTTGAATTATGGTGCTGGAGGAGACTCTTGAGAGTCCCATGGACTGCAAGAAGATCAAACCTATCCATTCTTAAAGAAATCAGCCCTGAGTGCTCACTGGAAGGACAGATCCTGAAGCTGAGGCTCCAGTACTTTGGCCACCTCATGGGAAGAGAAGAGAAGACTCCCTGGAAAAGACCCTGATGTTGGAAAAGATTGAGGGCACAAGGAGAAGGGGACGGCAGAGGACGAGATGGTTGGACTGTGTTTTCAAAGGTACTAACACGAGTGTGACCAAACTGCAGGAGGCAGTGGAAGACAGGAGTGCCTGGTGTGCTCTGGTCCATGGGGTCACGAAGAGTCGGACACGACTAAATGACACAACAACACATCTAGGTTATTTGTGGGGCATAGGAATTTGTTTTTTTTTCTCGCACTCTACCGAGTGAGCTATGAAGGGGCTGTTCTGGCCTCCCTCGGGGGATAGAGACACCATAATCCATTTATTCACGGCAGCTCTTATGGCAATTAGCGGTAATTGTTAAGCACCAATATTGGAAGATTGGTCAGCTGCAATTTGGGAAGTGGCGAAAAGGATGAAACTGACAGACGCAACGAGGGGAGGGAATTCCTTCTTCAAGAATCACTGGGTTGGTTTGTTTGTTTTACACAAACGGGTTGGGACAACAAGCGGGTCTCTGAGTTCAAACCACTGTCTCTTGTGTGACAGAGACACAGAGCAACGAAAGCCCGGCTAACCAACAGCCCCCATAAATTTCCCTGCAAACTGATGTCCTGGTTTGCTGTGCATCCACAGCATCTCGTTAAGGACCAATTTGTCATTGTTTTTGGATCACTGAACCCCCCCCCCCAAGACATGAATACTTGCCACAGGCCCCATTGCATGTACGCAGAGCATGAAAACCACAAGGTCAGCCTGCTGGTGTAATGAGAGAGGCCTCAGATCTCTACTTCGTGTGATTCCCAAAACTGGAATGACTCGCAATTCATAAGTTCATGGAGAAATGGCTCATTATTATTTTTCTTGTGAAACTGATTCCTTCTCCACAAATGCACTGGGACAGACTGGCGTGGTCTATATTACTCCATATCCTGTCTGAGGGGGTGGCAGTTCTTTCTCATCAGAAGTTAGATTTAGGTGGTTCAGGGAAGATATAATAATAATAATAATACCCCGCCTATCCAGCTGGGTTTCCCCAGCCACTCTGGGCAGCTTCCAACAAGAGATTAAAAATACAGTGGTACTTCTGGTTCCAATCTTAATTAGTTCCAGAGGTCCGTTCTTAACCTGAAACCGTTCATACCTGAGGTACCATTTTAAGCTAATGTGGCCTCCTGTTGCCACTGTACCACCGGCGCACGGTTTCTGTTTTCATCCTGAGGTAAAGTTCTTAACCCGAGGTACTACTTCCGGATTAGCGGAGTCTGTTACCCAAAGTGTTTGTAACCCGAGGTAGCACTGTACATTAAAACATCAGTCATTAAAAACTTCCCTAAACAGGGCTGCCTTCAGATGTCTTCTAAAGGTTACATAGTAACTCATTTCCTTGACATCTGATGGGAGGGCGTTCCACAGGGCGGGCCCCACCACCGAGAAGGCCCTCTGCCTGGTTCCCTGTAACCTCACTTCTCGCAGGGAGGGAACTGCCAGAAGGCCCTCGGAGCGGGACCTCAGTGTCTGGGCAGTGGAGACACTCCTTCAGATGAAACCTGGCTAATGGGCAGGGGTAGGTGGGAAATGAGGCCCCTCCAAATATTTTCAAGGAGGGTGCCAACCCACCCCCCCCGCTCCAGATTCCATGTCGATCCTCAAAAGGATGTGCCAGGATGAAGCATCTTTGCCCAGGCATGTCCCTGTGACGATCGCCAGGGTACCTTCTGGGAAGCTGCTTTGGCAATCTCTGCCAGGAACACGGCGGGGCAAAGTGTCTTTGCCCTGGCATGTCCCTGTCATGAACATAGGACGGTTGGCAATGGGTGGGTGGAGAGACTGAGCTGGCCTGGCTGTGTGTGTGGCATTTGCGTGATGTCATGCACGCGCAACGGGCCCCCGCAATGTGGGGGCAGCTCGGTGCGTCTGCTAATAGGTCAGGTGCAGTCCCTTGCTGCCAATGTTTTGAATTTCAAATACAGTGGTACCTTAGCTCTCAAAAGTTAATCTGTTCCGGAAGTCCGTTCCAAAACCAAGCCGCGCTTCCCCATACTAAGTAATGCAAAATGGATTCATCCGTTCCAGACTTTTAAAAACAACCCCTCAAACAGCAATTTAACATGGATTTTACTGTCTGGAGCAGGGGTCGGCAAGGCTTACTGGGAATGGGCCGAATCACTCCTGCGGAGATCCTCCGTGGGCCGGGCCGGAGCAGTGCGATGCCAGAAACCGCATCTGCGCATGTCTGCGATGCCGGAAATTGCTTCTGTGCATGCCCAGACACCAAAAATCATGCCTGCCCAGAAGTGATTTCCAGCATCTGGGCATGTGCAGAAGCGATTTCCGGTGCCGCGGACATACGCAGACACAGTGTGTGTGTGTGTAGTGTTTAAAATGTAGACACAGTGCTTTTTTCTAAAAATAACGTTTAGGGGTACTCTCATTTTCCTGCTCATATTGAAATACTGGCCCTCAATGAGGCCAAACTTAAATTCACAAAATGTTGAGGGGTATACGTCCCCCCAGAAAAAAAGTACTGAATACACATAACTACAATAAAAACAGCAGGGCACCAGCCCTTCCATTAAAAGCAGCCAGTTCCCAAAAGCCTCTTGAATCAAGAAAGTCTTCACCTGCCAGCAGAAGAACAGCAAGGACGGAGCTGGTCTGGCTTCTCCGGGGAGAGAGTTCTGAAGTTACCCGGGAGCAGACCACCACTAAGAAGGCCCCGTCGTGCATCCCCGCCAAGTGTTCCTGCGAGGGTGGTGGGACCACCCATGTCTATATGACTATGGGACCCTGCAACTTAGAGGAAATGTTGTTTAACAGGAAATGGAGTAGATAGTTGTTTGTATTGACCGATGGTTTGAAATAATGATAGTTTCTTCTGATATGGAACCAGCTGGTGGAATTGAGAAGCCTCTCTTTTGTAGTTTTTTTTTTAATAGGGTTTCTCTGTTTCTGCTTTCTTTGGTCCCCCCTCCCCCACTTCTCCTTTTCTCTCTTCTCTCTCTTTATCTCTATTGCCCCCTTTTTCCTTTTCTTTATCTTGTTTTGTATCTTAGGCAGCTGTAATATTGTCATGTTTTGGGGAGAGCTCAATAAAATTCAAGAGAGAGAGAGAGAGAGAGAGAGAGAGAGAGAGAGAGAGAAAGAAAGAAAGAAAGAAAGAAAGAAAGAAAGAAAGAAAGAAAGAAAGAAAGAAAGAAAGAAAGAAAGAAAGAAAGAAAGAAAGAAAGAAAGAAAGAAATTTGCCTTGCTTCTGTCCAGGGTTCTAACCAGCCATCCAGATATGCCCTCCCTCCGAACACTCCATTCCATTCTCCCTCCCACTGAGGTTTCTGGTTTCCCCAACTGTGGTTTTTGGTGTTTGTGTGCTGTTTCGTCTCTCCCACTTAAGCTCCCCCACCTACTCGATCATGTGTACTTTTGCAAACTGGGGTTCCCCCAAGCCCTGCTGGCACCTGCCCTTTGGGGTGTGGGCATTGCTGTTTTGGACTCATTAGAGACACCACTCCCCTCTGAACACTGGAACTCGAGCGAATGGTTTCTCAGACCCGTCCTGTATGAAGGAGTGGGCTTGGCTTGAAGAGTCCTGCTTGCCCTCCTCTTCCGCGGTTTCCTGGTGCCGTGAAGTTGCTTTGGGACGCTCAATGATTAACTTGTCTAGCTGATTGCTTCACTTAGTTTTTTAAATAGCCCTCCTGCTATTAAAAGGAGAACGGAAAGCAGATAAAGGGATAAGTTTCTAGAATTCCGAAACCAGATAAAGATCTCGCTCTCGGAACGGTGTGTTTCTTTGAGGAGTGCAGCCGGTGAGACAATACTTTTCATGAGATTTATTAGTCCCATAAATCAGATATGCTTGAGGTCCGTGCCCTCTGTTAAGCCGTGATCAGACCACAATGACTAACTTGCTGCGCCAAACGAAAGTTCTTATCTAATGCGCCTTTCTGTTCCTGACTCGATAGCTGACAAATAAGACATGCTGGGGATAGATGTCCATTGTTACGCCCGGTGTGGAGAAAGGTGAAGCATTCGCTCCCGCTCTTGTCATTCCAGGAAGATTCAGGGCAGGAGGAAGTGAGTAGTTCTTAACGCAGCACTAGTTGGACTGTGGAACTCACTGCCACAAGAAGCGGTGAAGGCCACCATATTGGATTGCTCTAAAAGAGGATTAGACAAATCCAAGGCTATAGAATGTTATTAGCCACGATGGCTATGCTCTAACTCAGTATGCTTCTGAGTGCCAATTGCTGGGGATCCCAATTGGGGAGGCATCTCGGTCAGGTGCTGTTTGAGGGTTTCCCAAAAGGGGCATCTAGTTGGCAACTGTGGGAACAGGATGCAGGAACAGATGGGCCTCTGGTTTGATCCAGCAGGAGGCAATAATAATAATAATAATAATAATAATAATAATAATAATAATAATAATAATAATACCCCACACATCTGGCTGGGTTTCCCCAGCCACTCTGGGCAGCTCCCAACAGAATATGAAAAACACAATAAAACATCAAACATCGAACACTTCCCTAAACAGGGCTGCCTTCAGGTGTCTTCTAAAAGTCAGGTAGAAGAAGAAGAGAAGAAGAGTTTGGATTTGATATCCCGCTTTTCACTACCCGAAGGAGTCTCAAAGCGGCTAACATTCTCCTTTCCCTTCCTCCCCCACAACAAACACTCTGTGAGGTGAGTGGGGCTGAGAGACTTCAGAGAAGTGTGACTGGCCCAAGGTCACCCAGCAGCTGCATGTGGAGGAGCGGGGACACGAACCCGGTTCCCCAGATAACGAGTCTACCGCTCTTAACCACTACACCACACTGGTAGTTGTTTATTTCCTTGACATCTGATGGGAGGGCGTTCCACAGGGCGGGCGCCACTCCCGAGAAAGCCCTCTGCCTGGTTCCCTGTAACCTCGCTTCTCGCAGGGAGGGAACCACCAGAAGGCCCTCGGAGCTGGACCTCAGTGTCAGGGCAGAACGATGGTGTTGGAGACGCTCCTTCAGGTCTACTGGGCCGAGGCCATTTAGGGCTTTAAAGGTCAGCATCAACACTTTGAATTGTGATTGGAAATGTACTGGGAGCCAATGTAGGTCTTTCAAGACCGGTGTTATATGGTCTCGGTGGCTGCTCCCAGTCACCAGTCTAGCAGCCGCATTCTGGATTCGTTGTAGTTTCCGAGTCACCTTCAAAGGTAGCCACACGTAGAGCGCATTGCAGTAGTCCAAGCGGGAGATAACCAGAGAATGCACCACTCTGGCGAGACAGTCAGCGGGCAGGGAGGTTCTCAGCCTGCGTACCAGATGGAGCTGGTAGACAGCTGCCCAGGACACAGAACTAACCTTAATTAATTCCTTAATTAATTCCTTAATTAATTCTTAAGTTCATTCAGCTTGCTCATATGTACTTCTTCATCTCCGACATGACATGAAGGCTGGCAGCATTATCCCTGCCATGTGAGAATCCCTTGCAGAGAACTGCAGAGATGGGCAGTCAGGTTGTGCGTCCACAGCAGTGATCAGAGGAGGAATGACCGCTGGGAGGAGAACAGAAACACCCTGGTGCACCTACAACAGCACAACCAGGCACCTTCACCTGCCCCGGCTGAAACAAAGCATGTCTCTCCCGTATCGGTCCTTACAGCCACTGTGACCTTCCAACGGTTTGACTGGCCCATCCTCCATCGTCTCACGAGACAGATGGATGCCAGCCACTGATCTCAAACTGTATAACCAGGTCCGAAGTTATGAGGAGGAGGAAAACAACTACGTACTGCACTACCTTGAGCTCCTTGGAGGAAAGGTTGGGATGTAATTTCTAATAATAATAATATCAAAAACTCCCTGTGCAGAGATTCAGGTAGGTAGCCGTGTTGGTCTGACGTAGTTGAAATCAGTTAAAAAATTGTCCAGTAGCACCTTAGAGACCAACCCAGAACAAATTCAGTTGGTCTCTAAGGTGCTACTGGACGATTTTTTAATTTTTTCCCTGTGCACAGAAAGGTAGCAAGTCAGGGAAGTATGCAGCCTAGCTTTCCCTGCACTGGGCTTATCTTCTACATAGGGAAACACAGCAGAGCACTCCGGTTCCCAAAAACGCCTTCACCCCCAGCCTCCCTGTTCGAAACTTGTGAACACCACAGAGGCCTGGATCCTGTTATTCCTCTGTAGCTGAGCATCTTAATCCCCAGGAATCCGGAGAGTTATAACTCTCTCAGGGGGGTGGAGAACCTCTCCGCTTGGGATATTTTGCCATGATTCACAGCCTTATAAAACTTTGCGGAATTTGTGATTAACATAACTGTTAAGACCAAAGAATCACATCACACGCACGCAAGGTCCACGTGCGACTCACACTTTCCTCATTTTCTCTTTTTCCTTTTGGGGCAATAGTGAATCAGACATGCCCCTGATTGGTTAAACACTCTCCGTCTTAATAAACCACCACAGCCATGTCCAGCTTTAAACAGCTTTATCACTCCTCTTTAGATAACCAGAGATAGATAGGTCTCTCTCTCTCTGTTTGTGTTGCAAACAGCTCCTCCTTTTTTCTAGTGGGTTCGTCTAATAATAATTATAATAATATTTATTATTTATACCCCGCCCATCTGGCTGGATTTCCCCAGCCACTCTGGGCGGCTTCCAACAAAAATCAAATACATTAAAATATCACACATAAAAAGCTTCCCTAAACAGGGCTGCCTTCAGATGTCCTCTAAATGTCTGGTAGTTGTTGTTCTCTTTGACATCTGACGGGAGGGTGTTCCACAGGGCGGGTGCCACCACCGAGAAGGCCCTCTGCCTGGTTCCCTGTAGCTTTGCTTCTCGCAGTGAGGGAACCGCCAGAAGGCCCTCGGCGCTGGATCTCAGTGTCCGGTGGAACGCCCTCCCATCAGATGCCAAGGAAATAAACAACTTTCTGGCTTTTAGAAGACATCTGAAGGCAACCCTCCTCCATGGATCACTGCCTTGTGGAGGCGAAGGGGCTTGAATAACTCAGAGAAGCTATGAGCTATGCCGTGCAGGGCCACCCAAGGCGGACAGGTCATAGTGCAGAGTTTTGATTAAACATGATCCACCTGAAGCAGGAGCTGGCAAGCCACTCCAGTATCCCTTCCAAGAAAACTCCATGGACAAAAGATACGGTTTTCCCAGTAGTGATGTATGGAAGTGAGAGCTGGACCATAAAGAAGGCTGATCGCCAAAGGATTGATGCTTTTGAATTATGGTGCTGGAGGAGACTCTTGAGAGTCCCATGGACTGCAAGAAGATCAGACTGATGATCCATTCTGAAGTAAATCAGCCCTGAGTGCTCACTGGAAGGACAGATCCTGAAGCTGAGGCTCCAGTACTTTGGCCACCTCATGAGAAGAGAAGACTCCCTAGAAAAGACCCTGATGTTGGGAAAGATGGAGGGCACAAGGAGAAGGGGACGACAGAGGATGAGATGGTTGGACAGTGTTCTCGAAACGACTGGCATGAGTTTGGGCAAACTGCGGGAAGCAGTGAAAGATAGGCATGCCTGGCGTGCTCTGGTCCATGGGGTCACGAAGAGTCAGACACGACTAAACAACTTTGTTGTTGTTCAGTCGTTCAGTCGTGTCCGACTCTTCGTGACCCCATGGACCAGAGCACGCCAGGCACGCCTATCCTTCACTGCCTCCCGCAGTTTGGCCAACTCATGTTAGTAGCTTCGAGAATACTGTCCAACCATCTCATCCTTTGTCGTCCCCTTCTCCTTGTGCCCTCCATCTTTCCCAACATCAGGGTCTTTTCCAGGGAGTCTTCTCTTCTCATGAGGTGGCCAAAGTACTGGAGCCTCAACTTCAGGATCTGTCCTTCTAGTGAGCACCCAGGGCCGATTTCCTTGAGAATGGATAGGTTTGATCTTCTTGCAGTCCATGGGACTCTCAAGAGTCTCCTCCAGCACCATAATTCAAAAGCATCAATTCTTCGGCGATCAGCCTTCTTGATGGTCCAGCTCTCACTTCCGTACATTACTACTGGGAAAACCATAGCTTTAACTATACGGACCTTTGTTGGCAAGGTGATGTCTTTGCTTTTTAAGATGCTGTCTAGGTTTGTCATTGCTTTTCTCCCAAGAAGCAGGCGTCTTCTAATTTCGTGACTGCTGTCACCATCTGCAGTGATCATGGAACCCAAGAAAGTGAAATCTCTCACTGCCTCCATTTCTTCCCCTTCTATTTGCCAGGAGGTGATGGGACCAGTGGCCATGATCTTAGTTTTTTTGATGTTGAGCTTCAGACCATATTTTGCGCTTTCCTCTTTCACCCTCATTAAAAGGTTCTTCAATTCCTCCTCACTTTCTGCCATCAAGGTTGTATCATCAGCATATCTGAGGTTGTTGATATTTTTTCCGGCAATCTTAATTCCGGTTTGGGATTCATCCAGCCCAGCCTTTCGCATGATGAATTCTGCATATAAGTTAAATAAGCAGGGAGACAATATACAGCCTTGTCGTACTCCTTTCCCAATTTTGAACCAATCAGTTATTCCATATCCAGTTCTAACTGTAGCTTCTTGTCCCAAATAGAGATTTCTCAGGAGACAGATGAGGTGATCCGGCACTCCCATTTCTTTAAGAACTTTCCATAGTTTGCTGTGGTCGACACAGTCAAATGCTTTTGCGTAGTCAATGAAGCAGAAGTAGATGTTTTTCTGGAACTCTCTAGCTTTCTCCATAATCCAGCGCATGTTTGCAATTTGGTCTCTGGTTCCTCTGCCCCTTCGAAATCCAGCTTGCACTTCTGGGAGTTCTCGGTCCACGTACTGCTTAAGCCTGCCTTGTAGAATTTTAAGCATAACCTTGCTAGCGTGTGAAATGAGTGCAATTGTGCGGTAGTTAGAGCATTCTTTGGCACTGCCCTTCTTTGGGATTGGGATGTAAACTGATCTTATCCAATCCTCTGGCCACTGCTGAGTTTTCCAAACTTGTTGGCATATTGAGTGTAGCACCTTAACAGCATCATCTTTTAGGATTTTAAATAGTTCAGCTGGAATATCATCACTTCCACTGGCCTTGTTGTTAGCAAGGCTTTCTAAGGCCCATTTGACTTCACTCTCCAGGATGTCTGGCTCAAGGTCAGCAACCACACTACCTGGGGTGTATGAGACCTCTATATCTTTCTGGTATAGTTCCTCTGTGTATTCTTGCCACCTCTTCTTGATGTCTTCTGCTTCTGTTAGGTCCTTTCCACTTTTGTCCTTAATTGTGGTAATCTTTGTACGAAATGTTCCTTTCATATCTCCAATTTTCTTGAACAGATCTCTGGTTTTTCCCATTCTGTTATTTTCCTCTATTTCTTTGCATTGCTCGTTTAGAAAGGCCCTCTTGTCTCTCCTTGCTATTCTTTGGAAATCTGCATTCAATTTCCTGTATCTTTCACTATCTCCCTCGCATTTTGCTTGCCTTCTCTCCCCCGCTATTTTTAAGGCCTCATTGGACAGCCACTTTGCTTTCTTGCATTTCTTTTTCATTGGGATGGTTTTCGTTGCTGCCTCCTGTATAATGTTACGAGCCTCCATCCACAGTTCTTCAGGCACTCTATCCACCAAATCTAAGTCCTTAAACCTGTTTTTCACTTCAACTGTGTATTCATAAGGAATTTGATTTATATTGTATCTTACTGGCCCAGTGGTTTTTCCTACTTTCTTCAGTTTAAGCTGGAATTTTGCTATAAGAAGCTGATGATCAGAGCCACAGTCAGCTCCAGGTCTTGTTTTTGCTGAGTGTATAGAGCTTCTCCATCTTTGGCTGCAGAGAATATAATCAATCTGATTTCGATGTCGCCCATCTGGTGATGTCCATGTGTAGAGTCGTCTCTTGTGTTGTTGGAAAAGAGTGTTTGTGATGACCAGCTTGTTCTCCTGACAGAACTCTATTAGCCTTTGCCCTGCTTCATTTTGAACTCCAAGGCCAAACTTGCCAGTTGTTCCTTTTATCTCTTGACTCCCTACTTTAGCATTCCAATCCCCTATAATGAGAAGAACATCCTTCTTTGGTGTCATTTCTATAAGGTGTTGTAAGTCTTCATAGAATTGGTCAATTTCAGTTTCTTCAGCACTGGAAGTTGGTGCATAAACTTGGATTACTGTGATGTTAAAAGGACTGCCTTGGATTCGTAACGAGATCAATCTATCATTTTTGAAATTGCATCCCAGTACAGCTTTCGCCACTCTTTTGTTGACTATGAGGGCCACTCCATTTCTTTTACGGGATTCCTGCCCGCAGTAGTAGATATGATAGTCATCTGAACTGAATTCGCCCATTCCCGTCCATTTTAGTTCACTGATGCCTAGGATGTCAATGTTTATTCTTGCCATCTCATTTTTGACCACATCCAGCTTACCAAGGTTCATGGTTCTTACATTCCAGGTTCCTATGCAATACTTTTCTTTACAGCATTGGACTTTCCTTTCGCTTCCAGGCATATCCGCAACTGAGTGTCCTTTCGGCTTTGGCCCAGCCGCTTCATCAGCTTTGGATCTACTTGTACTTGTCCTCCGCTCTTCCCCAGTAGCATGTTGGACGCCTTCCGACCTGAGGGGCTCATCTTCCAGCGTCATATCTTTTATATGCCTGTTGTCTTTGTCCATGGAGTTTTCTTGGCAGGGATACTGGAGTGGGTTGCCAGTTCCTCCTCCAGGTGGATCACGTTTGGTCCAAACTCTCCACTATGACCTGTCCATCTTGGGTGGCCCTGCACGGCATAGCTCATAGCTTCCCTGAGTAATTCAAGCCCCTTCGCCACGACAAGGCAGTGATCCATGAAGGGGGACTAAACAACTAAACAACAGCAAAGAAGGCAGCCCTGTTTAGGGAAATTTTTAATGTTTGATGTTTTATTGTGTTTTTTTATTCTGTTGCGAGCTGCCCAGAGTGGCTGGGGAAAGCAACCCAGATGAGCGGGGTATTAATAATAATAATAATAATAATAATTATTATTATTATTATTATTATTATTTTGCCTTTCATTCAAGAATAAAGTTGTGTGTGTGTGTGTGTGTGTGTGTGTGTTAATCTACCATAAATCTTCCACATTTGCTTGGTCATTTGAGTTCAGCATAAAATGCTGTTATTCCAAGAACTGCAATCCGAATGTGCAGATTGTTCAGACTGTTAGCAAGGGGTCAGAATACCCATGTGCACGGAATCTGCTGTTGCATTTGCAGTTTTGTACCTTGACCCTGCGACACTCGCACGTAACAACATTGGTCAAACCAACCTGTAGCAGTTGCCACCAACAGGGATGGCTTAAACAGAGGATTACGCGAATGCATCGAGGAGAGGGCTGTCGAAGGCTCATAACCACAATGGTGATGCTCTGCCTCCACAGGGTTGGCCACTGTGAGAACAGGATGCTGGACTAGACAGGCCATGGGCCTGATTCAGCAGGGCTCATTTATGCCCCAGAGTCTGCTTAAAGGTAAATGGACCCCTGGCCATTAGGTCCAGTCGCAAACAACTCTGGGGTTGTGGCGCTCATCTCGCTTTACTGACCGAGGGAGCTGGCTTACAGCTTCCGGGTCATGTGGCCAGCATGACTAAGCCGCTCCTGGCTGGAGCAGTACCTATTTATCTACTTGCACTTTGACGTGCTTTCGAACTGCTAGGTTGGCAGGAGCTGGGACCAAGCAATGGGAGCTCACCCCATCGTGGGGATTCGAACCGCCGACGTTCTGATCGACAAGCCCTGGGCTCTGTGGTTTAACCCACAGCGCCACCCGCATCCCTGGGGTCTGCTTAAGTGGCATCCAAATGCCACATGCCCAGCTACAGCCTCTCCAGCACCCACGCTGTGCAACATGCTCTGGCTCGAATTAGCTGGCTGCCCTCCTCGCTGCTTCCAGGAACGCTCAGACTTCCTGTCTGCCTCGGTGGCTGTTCCAGCCGAGCAGCCCCACCAGGCGTTAGCATTTTACGAAGCCGGTAGCAACAGCCTCCAGAGGCACCCCCATAGCTGCCTCAACCCCACTGTGACCCAGGGAGAGGCAGCGTCGATTTTGGATGACCTGGTCTCGAAAGGGCTGCTGGCTAGCCGGGGTCTGACACTCACTGAGAGAGTCCGGGTGACTGGGAGCAAAACCGAGGCGGGAGTAGCTCTGTTGCAATATCACGGCCTTATTCAGTTCTTTCCCCCCTAATTATGTATTCAGACTTGCAATACGAAGCAGGAAGTGAGCTGATTCAACCACTTAATTTGATTGCAAACAGACCTTTCCCCAATAAGATTCGGTGACGAAAATTCCAGATTCTTTCCAGGCCGCTCCTGATCATTGATGAATGATTCCTAGTCTCATCCAAGAAGCCCTTTTTGTGTGATTATATTTACATCCTTGCCAGCTGTCCCTGTTTGCCTTTCACATAAGGGACAGAGCTTCTTTTCTGCTCCGTATGCCTCCTAAGTGCCTGTTCCTAGATTTGCCTTATGAGGGATGTCTTGGCTACTGCAGGCTCAGAACCGCAATACCTCAAGGACCGCCTCTTTCCATATGAACCTACCCGGACCCTGAGATCATCTTCTAAGACCCTCCTTTGTGTGCCAATTCCCCTAGAGGTCCAGAGGGTGGCAACACGAGAACGGGGCCTTCTCTGCAGTGGCTCCCCATCTGTGGAACGCTTTCCCCAGTGAAGTTCACCTGGTGCCTTCATTATACAACTTTAGGCACCAGGCAAAAATGTTTCTCTTTAACCAGGCCTTGGGCTGATGGACATCCAATGCCCTTTTAAAATGTGTTGGGGAGAAAGGGGGCGTAATTGGGTTGTTTTTGTTTATATTTTTATTATGTATTTTGATATTGTGATTTTATGCTGTGAACTGTTTGGAGACCTGCGGGTATGGGGCAATATACAAATTTAATAAAATAATAATAATAATAATAATAATAATAATAATAATAATAAAAAATGTATTTATACCCCGCCCATCTGGCCATGCCTCCCCAGCCACTCTGGGCGACTTCCAACAGAATATTAAAAACACGATAAAACACCAAACATTAAACACAGGGCAGCCTTCAGATATCTTCTAAAAGTCAAATGGTTGTTTATATCCTTTACATCTGATGGATGTCTAGGAAATTTCTGGCAGTGTGTAGAATTTGTATACTCATAACTGTCAGTAAAGTTGGCCTGTTCAATGACTCTGTTCTTAAGACTAGGGCTCAACTAATTGGCAAACCTGTAGCTAAACTGCAATGCTTCAACCTGCAAATGGCTGAATTCTAATAATAATAATAATAATAATAATAATAATAATAATAATAATAATAAGTGCCACAAGGTGTAGCGCTGGCCTCCAACTTGGACTGAGGATTCATGGAGGATAAGGCAATCGTTGGACACTCGTCAGGATGGCTAAGTCGAACCTCCACTGTTGGAGGCAGGCTACCTGTGAACAACACTGGCAACTGTAGGAGGAGAGAGGGCAATTCAACTCAGGTCCTGCCTGGCTCCATGATCACAGCTTGAGTTTTAATATATTAAGAATACATCCTCCACCAAGACGACAACCCTCCATCTCGGCTATATCTAGAGAACCCAGAGAGGAAGCTGAATGCCAGAGAATGATCCCTCTTGCGAATAACACCCTTTAAGCTAGTACCATGCAAAAAAAAAAAATAATAATTCCCCTACACTATCCAATTATCATTGGGGGGTGGGGGGAGATTTTAGGGAAGATCTTTCGGGTAGGGTTTGTGTTTGTGTGCTTACCTTAACATTCAGGTATATGAGGGGTGTTTGTGAGTAGAAATGGTGGAGAAATTCAGTTCCGTTGATGTAATGCAATTTATTGTACTGGTCAGTGACTGTAATAAAGAATTGATTGATTGATTCAGTTCCGTTCACATTTAACGGCAAACTGATCTGACCTGCACTTTCCTAAGGAACACATGAAATAAGCATCCTTAGAAATTTGTACTTCTCTGAATGTTGCGATGCAGGTCCTCCAGCTGAGTTATTACTACAATACGCATATCCTAGAGTAAAGGGTGCATACTGAAAACCGCATACAGAGATTGAGTTATATTTGGGGGAATTGCTTTGCAAAAATGTGTACATTTGGCAAAATCACATATACAATTGTAGCAGAAAATTGCACAAAGTTACTGATGGGTTTTCACGAGAACTTTCTTTTAAAAAATTGCAAACTGACGTGGAAATGTGGAGAACTAAACTTTAAGACGGGAGAACTGAGAAACCGAGAGAAGCTGAAATCTACATATTCGCTTGCCCCTATTTGAGTGCCTTAGAAATCATCTCTCAGGTGATCTGCAACCTGCAGCCTTCCCAGGTGCCCGCATTTCCCATTCAAAGTCTGTCTTTTACCAGGTAGCTTTAGGTGAGCTTCAGACCTCTTGCCTTCAATGCAGGGGTAACAATTGCGAGAGCAAAGTGTGGGTAAGGATGATCAAAACGATGCGGCGAAATGCTTGGAACAAAACGCTGGAGTGTTTTTGTTTGTTGTTATGATCGCGAGGAAATCGTCTGGCTGGCAGCATTCCCTTTAATTGGAACAAAGAATGTTTGCTGCCACCACCGTCCCCGTTTCCAAGAGAACAATTCGGACCATATGCCACCCCACCCCCACCCCCCATCCGTCTGCATCCGGTTTGCTGAGAAACAATAGCTGGATATACAGATCATAAACTGTGTGTGTGCTGGGCTCAGATCTCAAGATAGGCCCTACGTTTCCAGTGATGCTATCGGGCTTGCATGGAAAGGCACTTCCAAAATACTTGCTAATTGCTTTGTTGAGTGTGCCGTGCATCGCACAGCCAAAGCTCAGCTCAGGTTCTGCAGAACTTCGAAGGTCTGGTGCGATGCAACTGCGGCAAACTTCCTTTGAGCTTAAATTGTGCAGTGTGGTTGAAAGTTCAGCACCTTTGCGAACAGGCCTGTTGCCCTTTGCTCTGCTATATCTCAACTGACCAAGTGCTTGCCATCTTTATATTCAAAGTGTCGGTGCTGACCTTGAAAGCCCTAAACGGCCTCAGCCCAGTATACCCGAAGGAGCGTCTCCACCCCCATCATTCAGCCCAGGCACCAAAGTCCAGCTCCGAGGGTCTTCTGGTGGTTGCCTCACTGCGAGAAGCGAAATCACAGAGAACCAGGCACAGGGCCTTCTTGGTAGTGGCGCCTGCCCTGTGGAACACCCTCCCATCAGATGTCAAGGAAATAAACAACTATCTGACTTTTAGAAGACCTCTGGAGGCAGCCCTGTTTAGGGAAGTTTTGAATGACTGATGTTTTAATGTACTTTTAATCTTTTGTTGGGAGCTGCCCATAGTGGCTGGGGAAGCCCAGCCAGATGGGCTGGTATAAATAATAAATTATTATTATTGTGCCGCCCTACACAACGGCCCTGTGAGGTAGGCCACAGAGCCTCCGTAGACCTACCTGGTGTCTGTAACGCAGCAGACATCCATCATCATGTTCCGCTCTGTGCTACACCACGGGCATTTCCCAAACACTTTCAAAGCCCTACTTGCCATCTTAAGGGCTAGAAACTTGTTTTGCTTAAATGAAAGGAGAGAAGGGGTCTTTTAAAAAAAGAAGAAGAAGAGATGCAGTTTCTTTTTCTTTCTTGTGACTTTCCAGCTTGAGCTATGAATCTGAACACGGGAGATCCAGTTTCAGAAATGTTTCCCCCCCATAAATAGGATGGACCTGAGTCACTCTCCCTCTCAGCCTCGCTTCCCTCACAGAGACGCTCTGAGGATTTATTAGTTGCATTAGTTGCGCAATCTGTTCTGCACGATCCCTTTGAGATTGGCTGCTCTTAAAAAAACAACATGATCCCTTCGTAAGCCCATGTGCCATGTAGGTGGGAGGACTCAGCAACAGCCCAATGAGGGTTGCGCACGCTCAGAGGCCGTGGAATGCTTGGCAGTGGGGAAACTGAGGAAGAGGGGAAGGAAATAGAGTGGTTCCAACATGGGAATCTGGTTGGCCCCTTTGAGAACAAGGATGCTGGACTAGATGGGCCTGATCCAGCAGGCTTCTCTTACGTCCTTAGACACTAGATCAGCACTGGCCAATGAAAAGTAAAAAGTCCATTGTGGTTTATTGCTTCGAAGCGTCAACAAACATTTCTTGTTTTTATCTTTAACCCTCCGGCTCTCGATTTTGCAGCATCAGAAACGTGCAAAATCTCTGACGAAACGTGCTGGTCAACCCACCCAGCAAGACTCTTGATATACCGGGGGGACCCCCAGTCCGTGGCCTCTCAAAGCTCTCTCTATGGCCCTTGAGACCCTCTCAGCCACAGTCTCCGCTGGCCATGCTTTGCACCTGCCTGGTGTGTTTTTGCCTGCCTCAAATGTGTCCTTCAGCTTGGATAATGCTTCTTCCTTGCCTGGGCAGGGGATAGAGAACGATTTGTGTGTCTAGGAAGCAGCCTACCCTTCAAAGGCAGGCATTTGCATTTGTTGCTCTGTCCACTTTTGCCTCTGAGCTCCAGTGCTGTCAAGTATCCCATTTTCCCCAGGATTCTCCCTTATTTTAAGCAGTTCCCCGCTGCTCTCCCTTATTTTTTATTTCCCTTAAATTTCCCGTTTTTAATGGAAGCAGCTCCTCCCCTGCTGGCCAGGGACTGGGTGGGAAGACCTCGCCTACTTGGAGAGAAAAGCCTCAGCCCTCAAAGCAAGTGGGAGCCGTTTCTCGTGCTTACAGGGGGGTGTATTCCTCCCCCTGCATCAGCCCCTATCCACTGCCGCCGAGCCCCTCAGGTGGCCAATAGGGTTAGCTGGCGGGCGGAGCCTGGCTGCCTTTGAGCAGCTGCTGCTTCCTGTCCTGTTTTGATGGGATCAGACAAGAAGACAATGGGGCTCCATCGCGCGGAGCACATGGCTGCCCTCCTCTTTGCTCCCCTCCGAGCCCGAGCCCGCTTGGAGTTTACATTGCTGCTCCGCCCACTTTTGCTTCTGGCTCCGCCCACCACTGACATGTGACTGTCCCCGGGATAGGTGAGACTGCTGATCCCTTATTTTCAAATCCGAAACTTGACAGCTATGCTGAGCTCCCTCTTCTAGTCTTCATCCAGACAAGCAAGAAGCATCGCCAGAGTTTGAGGACACATTCCAGCGAGGCAAAAATATTAGACGGTGGTGGGAAGCAGGGCGAGTGGGAGATGTGCGCTGGGAGAGAGGGCTTGTGTCTCAGAAGGATGTGTCGCCTGGAGACAGTTCTGAAGACCAGGGAGATAGACCTTTGGCCCTTTAGCCTGAGATTCCCCACCCCTGTGGCAGATGGGAGAGGAAATACGAGTGGTTTCTTAATTATAAGAATGGTTGATGCGCCTCCCATTCTAATGAAGAAAAAAATGGGGTCCCAGGTGTCAACAGTTTGAGAAATGTGGGTAGTTCATGGCTGGGTTTCTCTTAATGGGTGGAGGATCCCTGAATGAGGTGTTTTTTTGGGGGGGTGGGACTGCTTCTCAGTAACCTGGTCACCAAGTGAGGACTTGCATGTGTGAATGAGTCATCATCGCAGAGTAATCCCACAGACCAAGCTTTCACCTTCTCACCTCCCACATTCTTCAGTGGGGTCCGTTCACACCTTTGGATGTGAGTGGTCCAGTGGTGAGGGAATGGAGTGATGGAAGCCCACCTTTGATGTAAGATCTATGCCTTAAAGTGCCGGCCAAACATGTGCCTGCGATAGCAGCAAAACACACCCACCCCGACAATGACCAGGGACAGAGCCAGCACGGCTGCCACCAAGATCAAGACGCTCATCTTCTTGAGGTCCTCCTTCTCGCAATCTTCTGGCCTGATGTCCCTGACCGCCATTTCTTCTTCGTAGCCAAAGCTCTTGGCGTACTGACATTTGGTGAGGTCCAAGTTGGGGATCTCCACAGTGGCCCTGTGGATCATTTGGGAGAGCCAAATGTTCCCGCAGCAACTGAGCGGGTTGCCCGCCAGGTACAAATTCCGTAGGTTCCTCTCCAAATTTGGGATCTTGCTACCTTTGAGGTCGCTGAAGCTGTTGTTCTGCAGGTCCAGGACTTCCAAGGCACAGCAGTTCTCAGACCAAGCAGGCAACCAGCTCAGTCGGTTGTCCGACAAGTTGAGATATACGAGGTGCGGGAAAAGCGGGAAGTCGGTGCTCAGAGATGTCATGCCGTTCCCGTGCAAATCCATATATTTTAGAGACATCTCCAAGCCTGAGAAAGATTTGGCCTCTATGTGGAGTCCCCAGTTCAGAGAGAGGTCCAAGGACACAAGCTGAGTCCTGTAGAAAGCATGCATGGGAATCCTTTTCAGCTTGTTGTCGGAAAGGTACAAGTGCTGAAGTTCAGGTAGGTCAACGAACGAGACGCAGCCGCGGTCCTCCCCGGCGAGCCTTTTCCTGGCTAACCCTGAATAGAAGCCACAAAGACAGAGGTTGTTGCTTCGGAGGTTCAGGAGCGAGAGGCGAGGGAGACCGGCGAAGATGTCTGGCGGCAGTGCTTGGAGACGGTTGCCTTGAAGGAAGAGCTTCTGCAAGTTGACCAAGGTGCCGGAACCCCATTCCAGATGCTGCAAAGAGTTAGAACTGAGGTCGAGGGTGGCCAGTGAGACCAGCTCGTCACTTGCCATGAAAGTCTGGAGGCAGTTTTTGCTGAGGTTGAGAACCTGAAGGGCAGACATGGAAGTGAAGAACTCGCTTGGGATGGATTGGATCTCATTGTAGCTCAGGTCCAGATATAACAGTCCAGGCAGATGTGGAGAGCTGGTGTTGTTCTTCTGAGCCTGGTCCTGGAGACCAAGAGATGTGTCCATCCATCCGTAGTCGCCATCATCATCATCATCACCACGTGGAGATTCCACCATAACAAACTGCATTATGTTCTTGGATAAATTCAGGTAGGCCAGTTTGCTTGCCTGCGTGAGAAACGGGAACCGGAGGAGCTTATTCTCGCTCAAGTCCAGCCAAACCAGGTTGAACTCCTCCTCGGATTCGGTGGAATGGAAGGTCTCGATGCTGTTCCGGCTGAGATCGAGAACTCTCAGCTGTTTCAGGTTGAAGCCAGCAATACAGGTGAGGGAGTTCATGGAGAGGTTGAGCTTGGAAAGATGTGACAGGACCTCAAAGGCTCCTTCTTCTATCTCCATGATCATATTGCTGTGAAGGTTCACTTCAACCAGACCTGGAGACCCCTGGAATGTCCTTTGTGAAATTTCTATAATGCTGTTCTCCGCCAGTGAAAGGTACTGAAGCGACGGAGCTTTGTGGATGAAATGTTCAGCCATCCCAGTATAGAGTCTGTTGCGGGACAAGTCTAGCATTCTGACTTGGGGGAGCGAGCCAAGCCACAGGTCGTGCTGAGCCAACTGGTAGAGTTGGTTGTCGGCCAAGTTGATCTCCTCCAAATTCCTCATATCTCTGAAGATTTCAGACTCGATGAAACCGATATAATTGGAACTTAAGTCTAGGTGGCGGAGGGAGGTGTAGAAGGCCAGGGGACTCTCTGTGATGTTCAGGAGCTTGTTTTTGGAGAGGTCGATTTTACGTAAGTTTGGGTGGAGCTCTGGAGGTATCTGGTGAAGATCTTTGCCGTGACAAAATGCTTCCATACTTCTCTACAGAAAAGGAAAAAGGGAGAGAGAGGAATGAGCAGTAGCTAGGATGACATTCACATTGCCAAGCTGTTGGACTATGCTGAAATGGCAAGACTGACCAGAAGGCTCAGGAACCATAGAATCCTAGAGTTGGAAGAGACCACAAGGGCCATCCAGTCCAACCCCCTGCCAAGCAGGAAACACCATCAAAGCATTCCTGACAGATGGCTGTCAAGCCTCTGCTTAAAGACCTCCAAAGAAGGAGACTCCACCACACTCCTTGGCAGCAAATTCCACTGTCGAACAGCTCTTACTGTCAGGAGGTTCTTCCTAATGTTTAGGTGGAATCTTCTTTCTTGTAGTTTGAATCCATTGCCCTGTGTCCGCTTCTCTGGAGCAGCAGAAAACAACCTTTCTCCCTCCTCTATATATTTTGATATATCCTTTGATATATCCCATCCTTTGATATATTTGAACATGACTCTCATATCACCCCTTAACCTTCTCTTCTCCAGGCTAAACATACCCACCTCCCTAAGCCGTTCCTCAAGAAGACAAAAGTTCAAAGAAAGAATGGGAATTTTTTTATAATTGATCTAAGAGACCACTGTAAGCAGATGAAAACACTAGCAGGATTGCAATAACACTTTTAATGTAGCAAATGCTATGGATAAAATGGAGAGACATAAAACATGGGTTATGCAATAATATTCAGTTGAAAAGGATGACAATAGGACCCATGGAGGGGAAGGTGGGAAGTCCAGAGATTAGGAGAAATCTCTAAATAAGCATGTGTATTTTTGTATTGTACTATTATGATTCTATATCTGTAAAACCAAATAAAAATTATTTCAAAAAATAATAATTTGGGGGAATCATAGACTTGTAGAGTTGAAAGGAACCCCAAGGGTCATCTAGCCCAACCCCCTGCAATGCAGGGATATTTTGCCCTTTGTGTGGCTCAAGTGCACAACCCTGCGAGTCTCACGCTCTACCAACAGAGCTATCCCTCAGTAGTGTGCATGCAGGAGAAGTTGTGATGGCCACTGACTTAGATGGTTTTGAAAGAAGATCAGACAAATTCATGGATACAGTGGTACCTTGGTACTCAAACGCCTTGGTTCTCAAATGCCGAAAAACCCGGAAGTGAGTGTTCCGGTTTTCGAATGTTTTTGGAAGCTGAACATCCACTGCGGCTGTCGGCTATTGTTTCTGGGGCGCCTGCGCCAATCAGACGCTGAGCCTTGGTTTTTGAACATTTCGGAAGTCAAAGGGACTTCCGGAACGGATTAAGTTTTGCGCTTTTGTTTTTGCTATTTATTTTGTTTCTGATGCTTTTTTGGTTAATTTGTTTTTGTGAGTGTGTGGAACCCAGTTCAGCTACTGATTGATTGTGTGGCTGCGGAAATGGATAAAAGCCCCTCACCCAAAACAATGACTATCATCATTGCAGGTAAGCAAAAGAATTAATTTTAATTTTTATCATCTACAATAATGTCTTATTTATTTTATAGTACAGTACATTGACTATTGCTTTCATTTTACGGATCAATGGTCTTGATAGATAGTAAAATTCATGTTAAAATGCAGTTTTAGGGGGCGTTTTTAAAAGTCTGGAACGGATTAATCCATTTTGCATTACTTTCTATGGGAAAGAGCGCCCTGGTTTTGGAACACTTTGGTTTTGGAACGGACTTCCGGAACGGATTAAGTTTCAGAACCAAGGTATTGGTAAAGTAGGCTTGTTTTGACACATACCCAGTCCTGCATTCAGGGAAGCTAAAGGTATTATCAGAGCTCAAGGGCACATTTTAGCCAGATGGACACTTTCAAAGAAGGGTGCAAAGCAGGGCCAATGAAGGGAGCGTCCCGAGGAGAGTCCTGAGGGCCAGATGCAGAGGCATGGAGGGCCGCATTCAGTGCCCAGGCCCAGGCATGAGAAAATGTTCTCTGCATTGGGTCACCTTCCACCCCTGCTCCTCACCCTTCCCTTCTTGTTTGCATCTATCAGGGGTAGGCAACCTAAGACCGGGGGCCAGATGCGGCCCAATTGCCTTCTAAATCCGGCCCGCAGACAGTCTGGGAATCAGCGTGTTTTTACATGAGTAGAATGTGTGCTTTTATTTACAATGCATCTCTGGGTTATTTGTGGGGCATAGGAATTCGTTCATTCCCTCCCCCCCCCAAAAAAAATATAGTCCGGCCCACCACATGGTCTGAGGGACGGTGGACCAGTCCACAGCTGAAAAAGGTTGCTGACCCCTGGTCTATCATTGGAGATTTTGCTGAGCACCCATCATAATTCCCAAACAATGCCTCTATATCTCTTTCCACATTGGGGGGGGGGGTGCTCCTCTTTCACCACCCTCTCCTTTCCTGCCCAGACATTACTTTTGAATCCCGTCCAAGTTTCTCCAGATCCCTCTTCCGCTTTTCAAATATAATCTCCTTTCTTTCTTGGCTCCGCAACCCCAGTCTATTCGGGGGTATTCCATATGGAATAGGAAAGAATGCCGAACGAAAACAGGATGCGTGGCGTTCGCACGGGCTCCAGCCCTCGCAGGAACGGCCGAGGGAACAATTTGGGGGCTAGGCAATGCTCCAGACCCCATCATTTTTCAACTTACTCATGTTCCTTTGATCAGCAGCTTTGTTCTAACACTTCCCAAGGGGAATGTTCTTCCGAACTTGAGAAGCTTCCTTCATACTAAGACAGACCGTCCACAAAAGGAAGCTCAGTGTTGCCTGAACTGACTGGCAGGAGCTCTCCACGGTTTCCAGCATCGAATCTCTCCCAGCCCTACCTGAAGACGCCGGGGAACGAACTTGGGTTTCTTGCATTCAAAGCACTAGGGCTATGGAAGCAGGTAGCTGCTAGTTAGGTTAAGCAATGCCAGGCCAGATGTACCGATGGCCTGACTTAGTATAAGGCAGCTTTGTTGCTGAGCAGATAGTTGAATCCTGCTAGGGGTCTGCTTCTCCAGCCTGTTCCCCACAGGGGGGGGGGGAATCTCAGACTGCCTCTGCTTCTTTCAGTCCACCTGCTGGTGGCCCCAGATTGCTCTAGGTGGCTTCATCCAGGACAACCCAGGGTTGTCTCCACCCATCTTGGGCAAAGCCCGGATCCCTCAAATATTCAGGAATGCTACAATTCCCGAGAAGAACTGGGCGATAGTTCTTCAGGATGACTGTTCTCTGGGAAAACCCTCCCCGAAACATCTGCTGGTGCTTCAGCGTGGACAAAATCAGACAGGCAGAACTCTTTGGAAGGAGCTGAGCAATGTCCAGCTCACTCGTGCCTGTGAGTAATGCACGATGTGTACAACTCCAGATGAACATGCCGGACGAAGCACAGGCTACACCCAAATGGCACATTCCCCCAGAGGCTTGGCTCACTGACTCTCACAGTTGCTTCTGCACTAGAGCCCGTTGGCACTGTGAAGGGATTGCTCTTCCACCATTAACAGGGATTAAAAGGGTGGTTCCACACCATGGCATGATAGGGACCAGCAATGCCCTTCTCCTGTTGTAACATACATCCTATTCTTCTAAGGTCTCCAGCAATGTTAATTAAAAGTTTCCTGTTGGCAGGTTGCCCCTGATTAGTCCTCTTCTACCCTGGTGTGTATGTGTGTTAATTATTACTAGCCTCCAGCCATTCTTGTTATAGTGTAACAGGAAGCAATCGAATGAATCTGAAAACAGGAAGCTTTTGACTAAAGGTACAGTTGCTCTTTAAAAGCTCAAACCTTGTGCACGCCAGATAGTTTGGCGCTAGAAATGCATTTTCAAGCTCCCCTCTGGCCAAATCAGGTCTGCAAAAAACAAGGGAAGACAACCCAGCAAACACTGGAACGCAACCATTTGGCAGCAATGCCACATGGATTCTCTTTCCAGCAGGAACAAGCAAAAGATGAGATTTCCAGAGTTTGTGTACAACTAACTCTTCAAGCAGGGCTGGTTTAAGACAACTCCGTGCACCCCTAAATTCCCCGATCAACTTGGGGCATAAATTCAACAGGAAATTCTTCCGAAGAAGCTTTGTGGAGATGCACAGGAGAGCGTTAGCATGGTTTCAAGATCTGCCAACGGAGAGGGTTGCCTCTCCCTGCTTCATGTTACAGCTGCCTCTCTGGCTTGAAGACAAGGCAGCTTAACGAAACTTGAATCTCCTGACCTCCCCACGTCCTCGCAGAGCATCTCAACCAACAACGGCGGGAGAACGAGAACTTTGCTCGGTCTTCGATTCGTTCCGGCGAAGAGACGCTAGAATCACTTGGCCAAGAACGAAGCATTAACAGGGCACAACTGCCTAAACCTGGAGAGCAGCTGCCAGCCAGCGTAGCCTATAGGAACCTACGTAGATGAATTCATGGTCTGAGTCCTTCAAAGACAGCTTCTTGAGACTGGACGCCTTTAGTTCAGTCTGGGAGACAGCGGCATACAGGAGGAAGGCAGCGGCATCAGATGACTATGGACGGGATTTGTAGAGCAGATTATCACTGGGTGTGCTTTTGCCGCAGGCCAGCTCAGACTATGGAACTGTCTCTCACCCTCAGCTATTTCTCTGCAGAAAACCACGACTTAAGTGATCCTTACACAGTGGTACCTCAGTTGTCAAACGTAATCCATTCCGGAATACCGTTCGACTTCCGAAACATTTAGCAACTGAGGCTCAATGGGTGGTCGGCAAATTCCATTGAGGAAATAGAGAAAGGTGCCTCGGAAGCTGTTCGACTTCTGAGGTGTGTTCGAAAATGGAAGCATTCACTTCCGGGTTTTCAGCGTTTGAAAACCGAAACGTTCAGCTTCCGGAGCATTCGACAACTGAGGCACCACGGGTAAAGGTAAAGGTACCCCTAACCATTAGGTCCAGCCGCGGACGACTCTGGGGTTGCGGCACTCAACTCGCTTTACTGGACCAGGGAGCCGGCGTACAGCTTCTGGGTCATGTGGCCAGCATGACTAAGCCGCTTCTGGCGAAGCAGAGCAGCGCACGGAAACGCCGTTTACCTTCCCACCAGAGCGGTATCTATTTATCTACTTGCACTTTGATGTGCTTTTGAACTGCTAGGTGGGCAGGAGCTGGGACTGAGCAACGGGAGCTCACCCCGTCGCGGGGATTCGAACCGCCGACCTTCTGATCAGCGAGCCCAAGAGGCTCTGTGGTTTAGACCACAGCGCCACCTGTGTACCTAACTATAATTGCAAAAATGCCATGGGAAAGGCTGTGGCTCAGTAGCAGAGCACTTGCTTGGCGGTGCAGAAGGTCCGGATTTCAACCTTTGGCATCTCCAGGAAGGGCTGCAGAAAGTCACCTTGCCTGAAACCTTCAACAGACGTTTTCAGTCAGTGTGGACACTACTTAGCAGGGTATAAAGGCAGCTTCCTGTGTTACATTACATTTGGGTAGATTTTTTTTTTATTGAATTTGCAATGGCTGAAAGAAGAAATGCCAGTCAGTACTGGGATGGGTAAGAACGAAACCAAGGTGAAAGCTGGCATCATTCGGATGCTGCACCAGCCTGAGCTCTCTTCGCTTTGCACTGTTGCAGAAATGTGAAGTAGGCACAGTTCCTAGCTTATGAGAGCAATCCTACAGCAAGGATGTGTGCGGCTAGGAGCCAGCTGAGCCGGTGCATTCAGGCTACGGTGGTGTAACTCCCCATCCTTCATGGTTCAACCGGAGATACCGCCAAGAAGAAGAAGAGTTTGGGTTTGATATCCCGCTTTTCACTACCCTAGGGAGTCTCAAAGCGGCTCACATTCTCCTTTCCCTTCCTCCCCCCCAACAAACACTCTGTGAGGTGAGTGGGGCTGAGAGACTTCAGAGAAGTGTGACTAGCCCAAGGTCACCCAGCAGCTGCATGTGGAGGAGCGGAGACGCGAACCCGGTTCACCAGATTATGAGTCCACCGCTCTTAACCACTACATCACACTGGCTCTCCAACAGATCTTATGCCAGTATAAGTCCTGGAAAGGGGGAGTTCGGGGGGGGGTATGACATGACAAGAGAGGGAGGACTTAGAATGGGTCCTAGTGCCACTTGACTTGGTCACATTGTGGCATTAGCCCAAAGGGCCACAATAAATGTGATAATCTGTACCCCTTGAGTGTGCTTCTAATAGAAAAGTTATGGTAGCCTATCACTTTATGAAACTGATGGTTTTGCAAGTTGCTGCCCCCCCCTCCAACTGGGGCAAAAATACAGCTAATATGTGAATCACAAAGAGACAGCTCAAAGCTAGAACAGGGGCCCGCAAGGTTTATCTTGCCTAGGCTGGATCGGTCCCGCGGAGATCCCTCCGTGGGCTGCATCGTGTGCGTGTGTGAGTGTGCACGTCCCCGATTTTCGGTGTCTGCATCCGCGCAGATGAGATTTTCGGCACCGTGGAAGTGAGTCCCCATGCCGTGCCGGTTTAGCGCAGCGCGAGAACGGGCAACTCAGTTCGGAGGCAGCTCGTGGGCTGGTCAAACGATCTCCAGGGGCCGCTTCCGGCCCATGGGCCTTAGGTTGCTGACCCCTGAGCTAGAACACAAGTTGCTACATGGTGCAAATGGTTACAAGTAACACAGGTTCCCAACATGCACACTAACACAATGTAACAGAACATGGTGGGAATCAGAACATAATCAGCAGAAATTGCCAGTGCTTATTGCGCATGTGTATTAAACATGAAATGAGGTAATGATGTGTATGATTGGTGGAAATTGAAATGCTTTGTTTGAAATTTTATAAATACCACTGCCTGGACCCACTGGGCGAGGTTGCAGTTTTGCGGAACGATCCGACTGTAACCTATTGCTTTGCTATAAACAACGTTGGACTCCTAATTCCTCACATTTCTGAGTTTTGTTGGCGTAAACCAGGGGTCAGCAACCTTTTTCAGCCTTGGGCTGGTCCACTGTCCCTTGGACCATGTGGTGGGCTGGACTATATTTCTTTGGGGGGATGAACAAATTCCTATGCCCCACAAATAACCTAGAGATGCATTTTAAATAAAAGGACACATTCTACTCATATAAAAACAACAGGCAGGCCCCACAAATAACCCAGAGATGCATTTTAAATAAAAGGACACATTCTACTCATATAAAAACAACAGGCAGGCCCCACAAATAACCCAGAGATGCATTTTGAATAAAAGGACACATTCTACTCATATAAAAACACCAGGCAGGCACCACAAATAACCCAGAGATGCATTTTAAATAAAAAGACACATTCTACTCATGTAAAAACACGCTGATTCCCAGAGTGTCCGTTGGTCGGATTGAGAAGGTGATTGGGCCGCATCTGGCCCACGGGCCTTAGGTTGCCTACCCCTGGCGTAAACTCAGGAGATAAACTATAGTATTTTCTGGTTTACAACTACATGAACTGGGGATCGGTGTAAGTTAAGCTGGCAAAAAGGGCCTTGCATCTAAAACACTACTTTAAAGGTGTGTTTGTCCTCTGCCAGGCTTAGCTACAGCCCTCCCAATTTGTTGTCATCTGAAAATTGGATGAGCATCCCCTCAGTGCCTTCCTCCAAGTTGTTTATGAAGAACAGGATGGTGAGGAACCATTCGTGAGTACTGTTTGGGCTCTGTCAGACAACCAGCTACAAATCCACCTGACAATGACCTCGTTCGATCCACATTTTGCCAGCTTCCTTGAGAGAATATCATGGGGGGATTTTGTCAAAAGCCTTACTGAAACCAAGACATTACACCAGCTTCTTGCAGGGTTCGAACCCTTTGCCAAAGTTCTTACAATTTCACAGGGCAACTGTTCCATCGTTGAGAAGGTTGAGACATCTCCATTCAGCACTGCGAGGAAGAGGAAGAGGTGGAATTTCATGGCTCTGTAGAGTGGGAGAAAAATGGAGCCCAAGTTAGAGATCAAACCAGTTGTTTAAGGTAGGGGTGGGAAGAAACGGGTTTTTGAAAGCTGGGATAGGCATCGTGAAGAACAAATAGTGGGTACTGATGGGGGAATTGGCCGGTTTCAGTTTCTCGTTTTTCCAATCTTAAATTCAGTTCTCCACATTTTCAAATCAATTTGCAAAATTGTTTTTAAAAAATTCATCGTGAAAATTCATCTGGATTTTAGTGAGAACTGAATGCACACATTTCTATGCCACTTTGTCTATTGTGTGCACCTTTGCAAAGAAACTCCCTCCCAAATAATGCAATTTTTCTGTGGTATTTCAGCTACTATATGCATTTTTAAGGTACGCTTTTTATGCCTTTTGGCACACGTCACTTGGCTGGAGAACTGTACTGCGAAATTCAGAGAATTTCGAATTTCAAAGCCTTGCCACGTTTCAGTTCGCATATTGTTTCTGAAAGTACAATCTAGGTAGCTTTGCTTTTAAATCTGAGTTACTTCGAATGTCTCTTCCATCCCTTCCTGTGGCAGAGGATTGGCTACAACGCCAAATTAATGCCTTACTTTGGATCCTATGCTTTTTTCGTTTCTTTGTTTTCCAATGTATTTCTTATCAATCAAAAATTAGGTGCAGCGTGAACAATTTTTTTATTCTGAAAGTGTGGCCCAGAGGAAAAAGGTTTGAGACCCACCACTCTAGATCTAGCAATGGGGTCCCCAGTGCTGGAAAAGGAGTGACAGCGATGGCAGAGGCTGGCTGTTTGGGGTAGGTTTGGGGCAAGTGGTCTGGCTTAAAAAAAGAAATACAGTGGTACTTTGGTTTAAGAACAGCTTAGTTTATGAACAACTTGGATTAAGAACGCTGCAACGCTGGGGGCCAGTGTGATGTAGTGGTTAAGAGCGGTAGACTCGCAATCTGGTGAACCGGGTTCGCGTCCCCGCTCCTCCACATGCAGCTGCTGGATGACCTTGGGCTAGTCACACTTCTTTGAAGTCTCTCAGCCCCACTCATCTCACAGAGTGTTTGTTGTGGGGGAGGAAGGGAAAGGAGAATGTTAGCCGCTTTGGGACTCCTTCGGGTAGTGATAAAGCGGGGTATCAAATCCAAACTCTTCTTCTTCTGCAAACCTGGAAGTAGGTGTTTTGGTTTGTGAACTTTGCCTTGGAAGCAGAACATGTTCCGCTTCCTGTTGAGTGTGTTCCATTTGTAAATTGAGTCCCCCGCTGCTATGAGAAAGCACGCCTTTGGTTTAAGAACGGACCTCCAGAATGGAGCCAGTGTGGTGTAGTGGTTAAGAGTGGTAGACTCGTAATATGGTGAACCGGGTTCGTGTCTCTGCTCCTCCACATGCAGCTGCTGGGTGACCTTGGGCTAGTCACACTTTTCTGAAGTCTCTCAGCCCCACTCACCTCACAGAGTGTTTGTTGTGGGGGAGGAAGGGAAAGGAGAATGTTAGCCGCTTTGAGACTCCTTCGGGTAGTGATAAAGCGGGATATCAAATCCAGACTCTTCTTCTTCTTCTTCTTCTTCTTCTTCATCTTCTTCTTCTTCTTCTTCTTCTTCTTCTTCTTCTTCTTCTTCTTCTTCTTCTTCCACTGTAGACTTTTTTTTCCTGGTCAGCTGACTTTGCTATTGGGGAACGACTGACTTATCACCCATAGGTTTTACCAGAAGGGACCAGTCAACGTGGATATTTACTTTAGGTTTTTCTGCGTCTGCTTGAAAATCCCCGAATATCTTTTCAAAGCAACCCAAAGAGTGAATGGTATAAACCGCAAAGGATTGGGGGGTGGGTGGGGTTGCTGTAAAACCACTCAGCATAAAGATTGGAGATAGACTTTTACGGGAAGTTGTGATATGACGGAGCCCTTCTTACTCAAAGTCCGTATACACTCATTATTTTTTTCCTGTCTCCCTGTTGTATCCAGTAAAACAGGCTTTGTAGATTCCCTCCCCTCTTCAAGATCTGAGTTAAAATAACTCAGTGTGTCCATGATGTGCAACGGTGATTGTCAGTTTCAATTTCTCTCATTTTCTTATTTTTTCAGTTCTCCACATTTTCGTATCAGTTTCTGATATGATATCATATCAGTTTCAAATAATTTTCTGTCTTCTTTTTTATTGTTGATGCATTTGTATCCCACCTTTCTCTCCAAGGATCTCAAAGTGGCAAACATGGTTTCCCTCCTATTCATTAAATCCCCGCAACAACCCTGCGAGGTAGGTCGCGCGGAGAGGCAGTGACTGGCCCAAGATCACCCAGCGAACTTCATGGCTGAGAGGGGATTTGAACCCTGGACCTCCTGGGTCATAGTCTTATAATCTAACCACTAGGCCACACAGTCTTAACGGCTCATGAATATTCATCGGAATTTAAGAACGACCTAACATACATATGTTTGTATGCGATTCTGCCTTTGCTCCATATCTTTGCAGAGCAGCCTTCCTGAACACGTTGCATTTTTGTACGCTGCTTCCGCCAACATATGCATCTCAATGCACATTTTACCCTAGCAAATGCACTTTGGTACGCATGACTTGGCTGCAGCGCTGCGCTGCAAAAATTTGGAGAAGTGCAAATTTCGAAGGATAGCTTTTGTTCTCGTACTGTTTCAGGAAGTGAAAATGAGGTAGGTTTGCCTTTAAATGTGAACTGAACTGAATCCCCCCCCCCCGCCCTCATCCCTAGTGGTGACTTTTAATTAAAAATAACAATAAGAAAGCCTTATGCGGATAAGTTGAGGGAGTTGGATGTGTTTAGCCTGGAAAAGAAGAGGCTGAGAAGAGATTTGATAGCCGTCTTCAAATGTCTCAAGGGCCGTCACACGGAAGATGGAGCAAACTTGTTTTCTCCTGCTCTGGAGGGCAGGATCTGAACTTTCCTAATGTACGAACTGTTTGACAGGGGAACAGATTCCTTCAGGAAGTGGTGGACTCTCTTTCCTTGGAGGTTTCTAAGCAGAGGCTGGGTGGCCATCTGTCATGGATGCTTTAGCTGAGATTCCTGCATTGCAGGGTTGTTGGGCTCGATGACACTTCCAACTCTATAATTTTATGATTCTGTGCTGGCCTGGTTGCATCCAGTTCCTGGATGGGAGACCTTGTTGTTGTTCAGTCGTTCAGTCATGTCCTACTCTTCGTGACCCCATGGACCAGAGCACGCCAGGCATCCCTATCCTCCACTGCCTCCCTCAGTTTGGCCAAACTCATGCCAGTCGCTTCGAGAACACTGTCCAACTGTCTCATCCTCTGTCGTCCCCTTCTCCTTGTGCCCTCCATCTTTCCCAACATCAGGGTCTTTTCCAGGGAGTCTTCTCTTCTCATGAGGTGGCCAAAGTACTGGAGCCTCAACTTCAGGATCTGCCCTTCCAGTGAGCACTCAGGGCTGATTTCTTTAAGGATGGATAAGTTTGATCTTTTTGCAGTCCATGGGACTCTCAAGAGTCTCCTCCAGCACCATAATTCAAAAGCATCAATTCTTCGGCAATCAGTCTTCTTTATGGTCCAGCTCTCACTTCCATACGTTACTACTGGGATGGGAGACCTAAGTAGCCTTTATCTACCGCCCTTAGTGGTCCCAGGTAGGTCTAGGAGAGACCTTTTCCTAAACCTCCAGAGAGAAGAAGAAGAAGAGTTTGGATTTGATATCCCGCTTTATCACTACCCGAAGGAGTCTCAAAAAGCGGCTAACCTTCTCCTTTCCCTTCCTCCCCCACAACGAACACTCTGTGAGGTGAGTGGGGCTGAGAGACTTCAGAGAAGTGTGACTAGCCCAAGTTCACCCAGCAGCTACATGTGGAGGAGCGGAGACGCGAACCCGGTTCACCAGATTACAAGTCCACCGCTCTTAATCACTACACCACACTGGCTCTCTGTGACTATTCTGTCACAGATAAAAACACTGAGCCGGTTGGCCAAATGCCAGACTTAGCAGAAGACAGCTTCTTCTTATGTTCCTCTGCAATAAATAAAATATGCCATGCGCCAGCTTGAGGTCGTAAATGTGTCAAACAATCTTGTTGCAATGGCTGTTGCCTGGAGGACAGCAAAGACCACATTTACCATCCATTCTCCAAACAGGAAATAGCTGTGGTAGCCCACAGAACAACAGCAAGTGGGACACTTGGGTCAAAAAGGGAGGCCGCCTATGGGTGACACGAAGAAACCAAGTGATGCAACTATCAACTATTTCATGGGGTGACACCCCCCCCCATCTTCCTATTAGGAAAGGTTCCTCCCATTGACCCTTCTGCCCATCTTTCCAGAGCCATTCATAGAATCACAGAGTTGGAAGGGACCCCAAGGGTCCTCAACTCCAACTCCCTGCATTGCAGGAATCTCAGCTAAAACATCCATTCCTTGAGGGCTGCATCAAATGCCTTGTTTACAATGCAACTCCATACTTGTCTACTCAGGGGTAAACAACAAGAACAACAACCATAGACTTGAATGGGGTGTCAATATGTATAGGACTGCAGCCTTCACAAAATATTGCAAAAAAAAGATACCCCTGTGTTGCAAACTGCAAGCAGAATATGAAAAAAGGCAACACGTGGACCAAATAATGGAGGGCAAAATGTTTCTATGTATTGTCAAATAATATTCAGTGAAATTGTTTATATAATATCAACTAATATGCAGCGAAGAATTGATGCTTTTGAATTATGGTGCTGGAGGAGACGCTTGAGAGTCCCATGGACTGCAAGAAGATCAAACCTATCCATTCTTAAAGAAATCAGCCCTAAGTGCTCACTGGAAGGACAGATCCTCAAGTTGAGACTCCAGTACTTTGGCCACCTCATGAGAAGAGAAGACTCCCTAGAAAAGACCCTGATGTTGGGAAAGATGGAGGGCACAAGGAGAAGGGGACGACAGAGGACGAGATGGTTGGACAGTGTACTCGAAGCTACTAACATGAGTTTGGCCAAACTGCAAGAGGCAGTGAAGGATAGGCGTGCCTGGCGTGCTCTGGTCCATGGGGTCACGAAGAGTCGGACAGGACTGAACGACTGAACAACAACAACAACAATAAGCAGCAAAGACAGCATTCCGGATAAGTACACTGTTTCGGTATATCTTCTTCAGTTCATAACTTAATATACACGCTCCTTACGTGGAGTAGTGGTCATGGCCATATGTAACCACTATGAACTGAAGAAGATATACCGAAACAGTGTTCTTATCCGGAATGCTGTCTTCGCTGCATATTAGTTGATATTATATAAACAATTTCGCTGAATATTATTTGAAAATACATAGAAACATTTTGCCCTACATTATTTGGTCCACGTGTTGCCTTTTTTTCACAAAATATTGGCCTGTGGTTATGTATTTTGTGAACGATGAAAGCCAAGCCGGCAGCTGAAAGCTCACGTCTTCTTCGCGTGTGAGATGTTTCAGGTGCATCCTGAAGCCCAGGAGATGTTTGGAACAGAGAATCATAGAAATTGCAGAGTTGGAATGGCAAACACTTCTTTGCAAAAACACACACACACACACACACACACACACACACACACACACACACACAGCATTAGTTCATAACAACATAAAAAGTAAAAGGCAAAAGTTTTATACGATCTGAGGAGAAACCAGAGTGTGGTCATGTAAGGTGACAAAAGCTTTCTGGGAGATGATATATACAGTGGTATCTTGGTTCTCAAACTGAAGGTAATGGGGCCCTTTATATGTCCAGCTGTCCTTTGTCAACAACAAATTATCACTGTTCTTTGTGGTGAATATATGCTATATGGTAATTTATGGATCTAATAGGTATCTAAAGCCATTTGTACATAACAGTCCATGCAGAATGTAGGCACCCTATATGTAGAAAGGAGCAAACCAGTGATATTTTAGGGAACAGGCTAGCAGGTGGGGCCCATTACTTGCATCATAGGAGCCTACACAATACAAAACACTGTTGCTGTATGTAGGTTTTATTTTATTTGTTTTTTTATCTTATATTTTGGAAATGTACATCCAGTTTATTTTTTCCTTTAATTTTTTGGGGGGACCCCAAGAGACTGGGGCTCTGAGCTATAGCTTGTTTAGCTTATACGTAAATGCGGGACTGATCAGGCCAGTGATCCCATCTAGTCCCACATCCTGTTTTCGTGGTGATGAAACGGATGCCAGGAGGGAAACCTGCAAGCAGGATCCGAGCACTCTCCACTCATCCCATAGAAACCAACTCCTAGGGGCCAAGGTTCCTTCCACCCCCCCATAAAATATTTGAGGGAGCCAGACCCCCACCACAGGTAGATGGGCATTGCCATTCCAATGGTATGTGTGTGCACTGCAAAGTGCAGCTTACGTAGGCTCCCTCAATATTTAATTCCATCTGCCACCCCTTCCTCCTGCGGTTTCCAGCAACTAGTCTTCAGAAGGATTGCTACCTCTTACTGAAGTAGTGATGTATGGAACTGAGAGCTGGACCATAAAGAAGACTGATTGCTGAAGAATTGATGCTTTTGAATTCTGGTGCTGGAGGAGACTCTTGAGAGTCCCATGGACTGCAAGAAGATCAAACCAATCCATTCTGAAGGAAATCAGCCCTGAGTGCTCACTGGAAGGACAGATCCTGAAGTTGAGGCTCCAGTCCTTTGGCCACCTCCAGTCCTTTGGCCAGTCTCAAATTTACCATTCTTGGGCAAGGTGATGGAGCGGGTGGTTGCTGAACAACTCCAAGCACGCCTGGAAGATGCGGACCATTTGGATCCCTTCCAATCAGGATTCAGGCCTCATCATGGGACTGAAACTGCCTTGGTCGCGCTGGTTGATGATCTCCGGCGGGCTAGGGACAAAGGTGAGAGCTGTTTCCTGGTTCTGCTGGATCTCTCAGCGGCCTTTGACACCATCGACCATAACATCCTTCTGGACCGGCTAGAGGGGTTGGGAGCTGGGGGCACTGTTATACAGTGGTTCCGCTCTTTCCTCCTGGGCCGTGTTCAGAAAGTGGTGGTGGGGGATGAGTGTTCAGACCCCTGGGCTCTCACTTGTGGGGTGCCTCAGGGTTCTGTCCTCTCCCCCATGCTTTTTAATATCTATATGAAGCCGCTGGGAGAGATCATCAGGGGGTTTGGGTTGGGTGTTCATCAATATGCAGATGACACCCAGCTCTACCTCTCTTTCAAATCAGAACCAGTGAAGGCGGTGAAGGTCCTGTGTGAGTGCCTGGAGGCTGTTGGAGGATGGATGGCGGCTAACAGATTGAGGTTGAATCCTGACAAGACAGAAGTACTGTTTTTGGGGGACAGGAGGCGGGCGGGTGTGGGGGACTCCCTGGTCCTGAATGGGGTAACTGTGCCCCTGAAGGACCAGGTGCGCAGCCTGGGAGTCATTTTGGACTCACAGCTGTCCATGGAAGCGCAGGTTAATTCTGTGTCCAGGGCGGCTGTCTACCAGCTCCATCTGGTACGCAGGCTGAGACCCTACCTGCCCGCAGACTGTCTTGTCAGAGTGGTGCATGCTCTGGTTATCTCCCGCTTGGACTACTGCAATGCGCTCTATGTGGGGCTACCTTTGAAGGTGACCCGGAAACTGCAATTAATCCAGAATGCGGCAGCTAGACTGGTGACTGGGAGTGGCCGCCGGGACCACATAACACCGGTCCTGAGAGATCTGCATTGGCTCCCAGTACGTTTCCGAGCACAATTCAAAGTGTTGGTGTTGACCTTTAAAGCCCTAAATGGCCTCGGTCCTGTATACCTGAAGGAGCGTCTCCACCCCCATCATTCAGCCCGGACACTGAGATCCAGCGCCTTCTGGCGGTTCCCTCACTGCGAGAAGCAAAACTACAGGGAACCAGGCAGAGGGCCTTCTCGGTAGTGGCGCCCGCCCTGTGGAACGCCCTCCCGTCAGAAGTCAAGGGAATAAACAACTACCTGACATTCAGAAAACACCTAAAGGCAGCCCTGTTTAGGGAAGTTTTTAATTTGTGACTCTGTATTGTATTTTGATATTTGTTGGAGGCCGCCCAGAGTGGCTGGGGAGACCCGGCCAGATGGGCGGGGTATAAATAAATTATTATTATTATTATTATTATTATGAGGAGAGAAGACTCCCTGGAAAAGACCCTGATGTTGGGAAAGATGGAGGGCAGAAGGAGAAGGGGACGACAGAGGACGAGATGGTGGGACAGTGTTCTCGAAGCGACTAGCATGAGTTTGGCCAAACTGCAGGAGGCAGTGAAAGATAGGCGTGCCTGGCGTGTTCTGGTCCATGGGGCCACGAAGAGTCGGACACTCTATACATCCACTATACATCACTTAAAAAAAACAACCCACAACCTAAAACCAATAAAACAACAGCATAAGAACACACCAAAGCATATAACGCAGAAATTCAGAGGACTCAGACAAGTAAAATGAGGGCTGATCTCATGGGCCGGAGAAAACCTAGGCAGAAAGATGTTATCTTTACGAGACACCCAGAGCATCAGATGGTTTCTGCTTCATGTATGATGGAGGGAAGAGCGCCCCAGAGTCCAGGAGCAATAGCAGAAAATGACCTTTATGGGTCATCAACCCAGTGGCGTAGGAAGGGCGGGGCGTAGGGGGCGCTCTGCCCCAGGTTCTAGGGGAGGGGGGTGACACTCCCCAGCCCCTCCCCCACCGCCCGGCTCCCAGCAGCGCTGGCCGGATCCACTACGCATGCCCAGAAATTCCGGGCATATGCAGTGCATCTGACTCATTGTGGCGTCACGACGCATGCGCCGTGATGCCCTGTCCCCAGGAGGGTGCCTCCGTGCTGCTGCCCCGAGCGGCGAAGAGGCTTCCTCCGCCGCTGCATCAACGTACCTGTATGATGTTCCATAAGGTGTTGTGCCACAAGCAGGATTTCCCCAAGTGATCAAAGTGATTTGCAGGGCTATACAAGGGCAGGGGAGTCTTTCAGGTAACCTGGTCCTGAGTCATTAATTGGAAGCCCTTGAGCATATCTAGGGCTGCCATAAGTCCAGAATTTCCTGGAAATAGCCGGGATTGGTCCTTGAAAAATGGGTAGAATATTCACATTTGTGTCCAGGTTTTCACTTCTTGAAATATGGCAACCCTGGCATATCCCAGTAGCTATTTGGCAGCCAGTGAAGTTCCCCCAACACAGGCGTGATATTTGCCCATCAAGGTACTCCATTCAGCAACTTGGCCGCAGCATCCGGACCAGCCCCAGGGGAAGCCCCACACAGAGCACTTTACAGCAGTCTAATCATGAGGCTGGATGAATCACGACGGCGTAAAACAGCCATCAGCATGAATAACCCTTCCCTTCCCTAAGAGTCGAGCTGAGTCGTCCTAACCATGACATCACCCTTGTTTAGTCCATTCTCCATCACATTCGCAAAAAAAAGCACAGGATGAGACCTGGCCGAGTTGAACAGCCCTGGCGGTGCAATCTCGTGCATGTTTACTCAGAAGTAGAGATGGGGAAGAAGCTCAGTTCAGTTCACTTTTTAGCCTACCTAATTTGTACTTCCCAAAGGGAGAACCACACAACTATCCCTCAAAATTTGCACTTCTCTGAATTTTTCAGCATGGTTCTCAAACCTCCAAAAATTGTGTCCCCCCAAAAAGTGTGTGTTAGGGGAAAGAGTCCATGAAAATGAATGTAGTGGTGAAAGTAACATACAAAAATGTCATTGGGGGGGAGTGTTGCAGAAATCTTACGTTGTTTTATATTAGGAGAGGTGAATTTTTGTGAGTTTTTTATGTTTAATTTGCAAACTGATGTGGAAGAATGAACAGTCGACAGATCTGTCCCTCCTTCCTCAAAATCAAGTTTCCCTGCATTCAGTGGAGCTTACTCCCAGGTAAATGCATGCATAGGATCGCAGCCTTGACCCTCTTGATTTCAGCGGGCAAGAGAGCCATAAGTGTGTTTACTCCAAAGTCAGTTCCTTTGAGCCAAATGGGACTTTCTTTCTAGGAACTGTGCATGAGAGCGCAGCTTTAAGCCAATGTTCAGCTGCCCCGCGGGAAATCAGTTGGCAAACTGCTGCCCTTTGCTATGATGGTGCCCCAGAGTTTTGTTTTTATTTTTCCCGCTGTTAAAAAAACAAAAAACACAGAAAGGGTGCAACAGATGTTTCTCTTACGCCGTGCTGTAAGAGTATCCAGAACTAAGTTGGAAAATTCCCAGGAGCTCCTTCCATCTGAGAGACGGCTGTGCCGATTCCCCTTTGATCCAATTAAAATAAATTCTCTCTCATACCCACCTACCTGTAGTGTTGTGGCAAAAGTGGCTGCGGTCAATTCCTCCCTCTCCGTTCCTCGCCAGAGGTGCTCCGCCAGTGAACCGCTGGCGCTCCTGACAGGGGGGGGGGGGTCTCGCCGTCCTGCGGCATTCAAGCGGACTGAGGATCTCGGAAAGCCAAGAGGAAAGTTAAGTCACTGGAGGAGGGGTGGGAGAAGAGAGAGAGAGACTTCACGAATGAAGAAACTCCTCACAGATCAGCCTGCAACAGATTGGATTCCTTTTCACTCATCCTCTGAAACTCCTCCAAAGCATGTGAGCTTCGCTGTAATGATTTTGAAGCGTGCGTCTGTGTGTGCGCTCTCTCTCCTCTGGTGCCGTTTATGTTCCGAACGCTCATATTTTTTTACGGCGGCCACCAGTTTCCTGGAGCGTCTCGCGTGGGTGACGACTTCTTCTCTCACATTGACACATGCAAACAATCCTAAGAATGCCAGCTGAAAATTCCCTGTTCGCAGATGTGCGTCCCGAGCAAACGTCGCCGCTCGGAGATCGCAGAGATTGCTCGCCTGAGATACAGATGTGCGCGGCTGTGGGTGTCTGGGTCAAGTCGTGTTCGTTTTAAAGCGTGGTGAGGCGGGGGGGGGGAGAGAGATAGCCGGGGTCGGGGAGAAGGAACAGCAGCCCCGCTGTGCAATAGAGCCACAGCATATGGTCCAGGGTGTGTGTGTGTGTGTGTGAATTAGCAATAATTTGTGCCTTCGCCCACGCAGCGCAGAAAGAAAGGGAATCTTACCCTGCAACAGTTGTGTCTGGGATTTTGCTGTTGTTGTTATTCAAACTAGCACCACAAGCGTAACAGTTTAGTCTGTAGTAGCAAAAAAGCAAAAGCAAAAGGCCGTTTCCAGACTGCCGCTGTTTGTTTGCAAGAGGGATTCGAACACAAAACCATCAGATTCAGATCGCATGATGAGAGCTGAGTTGGAGGTTTTGTGTAACAAACGGGCTCTCCGCCCCCGCCCCCGCCCCTGCTCAAAGATCTGGCTTTTTGCATGAACGGTAGTTTGCAAAAAACTCCACCAGATAAGTGTGGGATAGCAGTTGATCGATGCAATTGATGTTAAACTATGGAACTCCCTGCCACTGGGGGCAATGCTGGCTTGGAGGCTCTGCTCTGCCTCCATACTTGGAAGCAGCAATGCTTCTGAATGCCAGTTTTGCTGGAAATCACAGGAGGGGAGAGGGGTTCCCGTGCTTGGTTCCTGCTTGTGGGTTTCGCGTGGACATCTGGTTGGCCCCTGCGAAAACAGGGTGCTGGGCTGGATGGGCCATTGGCCTGATCCAGCAGACCGCTCTTGCCTTCTTATGAGATGCTCTACCACTGAGCTCTGGCCCTCCTGCAATGTGCTAAGGGTTTGACCTTAAGCCAACAATGCGCCTTCCACCTTGAATCACACCCCTGCTCCAGATGTTGCAGGACTCAAAATCCAACCATTCCCTGGAGAGCTTAGCTGGATGGACCAAGGGTCCAACTCTGTATGGCAGCTTTCCATTTTCCTAGCATATTTCTAGGGCAGTGGTCTCTAGCAACTGGTACTCAGAAGTAGGTAAAAAGGTAAAGGATCTCTGGACGGTTAGGTCCAGTGCAAGGCAACTATGGGGTTGCGGCACTCATCTCGCTTTCAGGCCGAGGGAGCCGGCGTTTGTCCGCAGACAGCTTTCTGGGTCATGTGGCCAGCAGGACTAAATCACTTCTGGCACAACAGAACACCATGACGGAAACCAGAGCACATGGAAACGCTATTTATTGTTGCCCCACAGCAGTACCTATTTATCTACTTGCACTGGTGTGCTTTCGAACTGCTAGGTTGGCAGGAGCTGGGACAGAGCAACGGGAGCTCACTCTGTTGTGGGGATTCGAACCGCCGACCTTCCAATCGTCAAGCCCAAGAGACTCAGTTGTTTAGACCACAGCGTCACCCGCGTTACCTTTACCTCAGAAGTATTGCTGCTTCCAACTACGGTGGATTCCAATCCTCTTTTAGAATCATAGAATTTTTAAGAGTTGAGGATCTAACCCCCTGCAGCCTTGCTAGTGTCAGCACCACTCTCCAACCAATTGAGCTATGCATAAAACCACCCAAATTGCTGGCCTCACTGCCTCCTGTGGCAAGGAGCTCCATAGTTTCCGATGCACAGCAGGTTCAATCCCTGGCATCTCTGGATGGAGCTGGTAAAAGACTCCTCCTGCCTGAAGCCCTGGAGAGCTGCTGCCAGTCAGTGGACACAGTGCAGAGCTAGGTGGGGCAGTGGTCTGACTCTGCGTGAGGCAGTTCCACAGTAACATTGGTTTTGGTTGAAGACAGAGTCAAACGTGCCTTGAGGGAGGCTCTGTTTCACACGACCAGCAATGGGGCATCTCGACCCTCTAAGCCTAGGGTGCCACCTCTAGTCAGTGGGTCAGTTTTGTCCCCACCAGGGGTCCAAATGTGGCCCACCCGGCCACCCCTGGCAAACTATGCGCACCTGAATGTCAGGTGTGGGTCAGTTACCAGCATACCGTATCTTCAAAGGCCTTTAATACGTACACACATGTTTCTCTGGCTCCTTTCTTTCCCAGGTTTCAAACAGGTTTCCGAAAGAATATCACAGCCTGCAATTCATCTTTGAGATAGGCAAAAGTGGGTCAAATTTGCATTCTGGGAACAGCCACTACCCCTTTCAAATTCTCAGTGTAGAATCATAGAATTGTAGATCTGGAAGGGACCTTGAGGGTCATCTAGTCCAACCCCCTGCAATGCAGAAACATAGAATCATAGAATCATAGAGTTGGAAGAGACCACAAGGGCCATCCAGTCCAACCCCCTGCCAAGCAGGAAACACCATCAAAGCATTCCTGACAGATGGCTGTCAAGCCTCCGCTTAAAGACCTCCAAAGAAGGAGACTCCACCACACTCCTTGGTAGCAAATTCCACTGTTGAACAGCTCTTACTGTCAGGAAGTTCTTCCTAATGTTTAGGTGGAATCTTCTTTCTTGTAGTTTGAATCCATTACTCCGTGTCCGCTTCTCTGGAGCAGCAGAAAACAACCTTTCTCCTTCCTCTATATGACATCCTTTTATATATTTGAACATGGCTATCATATCGCCCCTTAACCTTCTCTTCTCCAGGCTAAACATACCCAGCTCCCTAAGCCGTTCCTCATAAGGCATCGTTTCCAGGCCTTTGACCATTTTGGTTGCCCTCCTCTGGACACCTTCCAGCTTGTCAGTATCCTTCTTGAACTGTGGTGCCCAGAACTGGACACAGTATTCCAGGTGAGGTCTGACCAGAGCGGAATATAGTGGTACTATTACTTCCCTTGATCTAGATGCTATACTCCTATTGATGCAGCCCAGAATTGCATTGGCTTTTTTAGCTGCTGCATCACACTGTTGACTCATGTCAAGTTTATGCAGTTGTCCCTTACGGGGATTGAACCTGCAACCTGGGCGTTATCAGCACTACGCTCTAACCAACTCCAGAGAGCTCAGGGCAGAATGCCTGATGTGTTTCCATTGATCCTTACAACAACCCTTTGAGGTAGGCCAAGCCGAATGATAGTGAACCGCTGGCTCACAACCATCCAGCGAAAGCCTTTTAGAGCTGATCCTTTGGGCATTCTTTTTGAATGCCTTTGTGCTGGTATTCTGTTAGGCTGGTGTTTTTTTGGTAAGCCCCGCCATTTTCTTCTTATTCGCTATTCCATTTTTACCCCATATTTTTTCCCCCAAGGAGATCCATGTAAACAGGGAGGAAGACGATCTTAACGTCACAACGATCCTGTGAGGAAGGCTAGGCTGACCCCCTCCCCCACATAGAGTAGCTGGCCTAAGTGAGCTTCAGATGCGAACCGAGTCCTAATCATTTTCATGAACACCACTGATTTATTTTAATGCATGAAGCAATCCTGCAGTTTGTGGAGTTTTCCAGCAAATGGGGTTCTTGCTTTGCATTATCATTTTTATTGTGATAGTTTGCAGGGCTTGCAGCTTCGGTCTTCTAAGTCTTCACTCCGTCTCAGAGTCCTGACCTCTGACCTCTGCCTGGACGATATCCTCTGCCTGACCCTTCGACTTCTGTTCTGTCCTCCTCAGTGAACTCTGCTGTGGATAGACTCCAAGCCATATTCATGGCACACTTCAGATCATCACACCTTCCTGTCCGAATCCCAAAACAAGTCATGCACCCTGCAATCCTCTCTGTGTTCTTAACCCAGATGTTTCCTTCTGCGGTCCCAGCAAAAAATCTTTGCACCACAATCTTGCGGTGAGTGCGAAAGTTCGGATGTACACTTCCCGGCACCTAACAATGGTTTCTCCGTTTATTTAAATGGAGGCAACTCTTATACAAGTGTCTGTGTGTTTATGTGTAAAGATCCACGTCCACTGTTTACTGGGAAGGTCTGTGTTTACTTCGGGACCCAATGTTCTATTTAACTCCAGTTTATTATTCAGAGGAAGTAATAGTTACCCCTCTGTTCTGCCTTGAGGTGAGACTGCACCTGCAACGCTGTGTCCAATTCTGGGCACCACAATTTAAGAAGGATATTGACATGCTGGAAGGTGTGCAGAGGAGGTCTGGAAACCAAATCCTACAAATTAACAAGCAATACACCTTGTTGTTGTTATTGTTTAGTCGTTTAGTCATGTCCGACTCTTTGTGACCACATGGACCGGAGCACGCCAGGCACTCCTGACTTCCACTGTCTCCCACAGTTTGGTCAGACTCACGTTGGTAGCTTCGAGAACACTGTCCAACCATCTCATCCTCTGTCATCCCCTTCTCCTTGTGCCCTCCATCAGGGCCGTCTCAAAGGGATCGTGCGCCCTGGCGCGACGATCCCTCGGCGCCCCCGGTGGGCCGCCTCTCCGCCCACCTCCCTCCCGCGCTGGCCGCCCCTCGGGAGGGGGGGTGGGCGAGCGGGGGATGGGGGCGTGGCGCTGCAAGCCGGCCACCCTCCGGCGCCCCAGCTGGAGCGCTGGGAAGGGCGCGCAAAGCCCCGCGCTGCTCCAGCGCCACGTCCATCATCCCCCGAGGGGCGGCCAGCGCGGGAGGGAGGCGGGCCAGCGGGGGATGAGGGGCGTGGCGCTGGAGCGGCGCGGAGCTTTGCGCGCCCTTCCCAGCACTCCAGCTGGGGCTCCGGAGGGTGGCCAGCTTGCAGCGCCAGGCCCCTCATCCCCCGCCCCATAGGGGCGGGGGCAGGTTGGGGAGGGGGCGCCCGGTATGCCGGCGGGCTCGCGGGGGCGCCCCTGGGGGGCCTGGCGCCCTGGTGCACCGCGCCACCTGCCCCTATGAATGAGACGGCTCTGCCCTCCATCTTTCCCAACATCAGGGTCTTTTCCGGGGAGTCTTCTCTTCTCAGCTTCAGGATCTGTCCTTCCAGTGAGCACTCAGGGCTGATTTCTTTGAGAATGGATAGGTTTGATCTTCTTGCAGTCCATGGGACTCTCAAGAGTCTCCTCCAGCACCATAATTCAAAAGCATCAATTCTTCGGCGATCAGCCTTCTTGATGGCCCAGCTCTCACTTCCATACATCACTACTGGGAAAACCATAGCTTTAACTAGATGGACCTTTGTCGGCAATACACTAGTAGCTCTTAAATAGCTTCCTGTGCAGATCAGAGGAATGAAATGTAAGCGGCAATCGGGATTATAGCATTTGCACTGTAACCTTAAACATTTCATCTTAAGAGTTATCCCACTTAGTGCGGTGGGGCTTCTTCCTTGGTAAACAGGCATAGTATTGCATCCCGAGTCCAACATAATGAAATCTTTTGTGCAAGGAAAGTCTCCCTGCCGAATCAGCAGGCAGATGATGATCGTGGTGGTCATTAACCTGCAATTTTAATTATTTGTAATACATTTGACACACACACAACCTACCCCCCCACAACCCCCCCCCCCCCCGCCTATGGTAAGCTCCTTTTTAGAAGAGGCAATGCCTGGCTGCTAAACTGTGATGTGAGTATTATCAAACACAAAGCAAGGGGGTTGTTCTCTTAGGAATAATTTCATGCAGATGGATGGATTCAAACTGATAAAATCAATCAGCTCTGGGTTTTTTGGTTTGTTTGTTTTTTAATCTGCTGATGGTCTTGATGTGAAGAATTAATGAATACAAATTGATCAGCCAGGGTTCCCACCCCCCACCCCCTTCTTCTAATCAAGCGTCCATTACAGGAAAATGAGTCTGGCTGAAAGCGAGTCAATAAATGACCAATTGATGGTCCAGCGCTGCTGAAGAAATGAGCTGAAATCGAACTCGGGTGCAACTGAGAGAGAAGCAGAGTTTGGTTGGCAGCGTGTCTGCATCTGACTTGACTCAATGAGACGTATATGCCAACTGCAAACTGGTCCCCAACGGAATACGATTCGGCAGAGAGCAGCCCAGTCTCCCAGGCTTCGCTGTCCGTATGGCGTTTGCCTTCCAGATGTTTTCCAGCTTGGGAAGACGTTTCTCATCCCCGAGAAATGTAAAGAATTTCTAAATAGGTTTTTTTTTAAAGGGTCCAGCCTGCGTTACTCAGCAGGCAAAGTTAGTGAGGGATGTGACTGGGATGAGAAAAGTTGGAGGGGGGGGGTGCGGAGGGGAGGATCTAAAAAGGAAAAGATTTGGCAGCTGGGCCATTTCCACCCGTTCGGAAGTCGCAAATGTGAGCCTTGTCTACATGTGCTCTCCTGCAGCGCAGGCAAACACAGATTTAATGTGGATTTTAATAAGTACTTCATGCCTGCCCCCTAGTGGAAAGAGACACATCTTCCTTTGCTATGTTCAGGTAGAACGGTGTTTCCCAAACTTGGGTCTCCAGCTGCCTTTGGACTACATTTCCCATCATCCCTGGCTACTGCTAGCTGAGGATGATGGGAGTTGTAGTCCAAAAATGGCTGGAGACCCAAATTCAGAGGTAATAAATAATAATAATAATAATAATAATAATAATAATAATAATAATTTATTTATACCCCGCCCTCCCCGGCTCAGGGCAGCTAACACCAAATATAAATTACAATAAAATGTAATAGAAAAAAGAAAAAAGTTAATTAAAATATGGCTTAAAATAAAGCTTAAAATGCAGCCTCATTTTAGTAGTGGCCCATAAATCAAGACCATAATGGGAGGAAACATCAGATATTCACCCAAGCCAGCCAGCCATGCTGGTCCTACATGGGCCAGCAAAAAAGCCGAGGGAAAATTTATATACCAAATCCCATATAAGGGGTCAGAGTGAGTCCAAGCCGAAGGCCAGGTGGAACAGCTCCATCTTGCAGGCCGTGCGGAGAGATGTCAAATCCCTCAGGTCCCTGGTCTCTTGTGACAGAGCATTCCACCAAGTCGGGGCCAGTGCTGAAAAGGCCCTGGCCCTAGTTGACCAATCTAACCTCCTTGAGGCTCGGGACCTCCAATGTGTTGTTATTTATGGACCTTAAGGTCCTCCTCGGGGCATACCAGGAGAGGCGGTCCTGTAGGTACAAGGGTCCTAGGCCATAGATGGACAGGATGGGCCATTGGCCTGATCCAGCAGGCATTCCTTAGGTTCTTAACGGGAATATTTCCATTCTCAGTAGCTTCTCCCAGATGCTGACCAGGTCAACGCAGGAGGCAGGACACAAAATCCTTTAAAGATGTCACGCATTGATTGCAAGATGGCAAACCAGTCAGTCAAACGGTGTCAAAGAACGTCAAAAACCGTCAAGTATTTTAACACAATCATTTTATTAGAGCGGGATGTGAACACACAAAAATCCAGGAATATAGAAAGTTGTCTTATCCCAAGCCAGGCCCCTGGTCTGTCTGTCTGTCTAGCCTGTCTGCTGTTGTCCAAAGTTTCAGATGGAGTCCTTAACTTGAGACACCAGGAACTGAACCTGGGGGCAATCTGCCAGGTGTTCTACCACTGAGCTATAGGTCTTCCCCAAAGGAAATTTGTCTTCACCTGAAGGCTGGGACCATAGCTCATGGTTTAGGCTCAGCTTGCAGACATTCCCAGGTTCAATCCCAGGTACCCCCCATTAGAAGGATCATGTAGCAGGTGGGGTGCAGGGACTCTGCCCAAGATCCCAGCCGGCCATTGCTTGTCAAAATAGACATGACTGAATTAGATGGGTAAATATCCTGACCTAATGCAAGGCAGCTTCCTACTGTGTATGCTCAACAGATCAGCACCTGCCATTCTACATGGTTAAATACCGAGAAAGCTTCTCAAGGCAGACATCAAGCCTTCTTTTATCTTTCGTATTTTCCTCTAAAAGTGATAGTGCTCTACAAATAAAAATGTAAAGGGGCCCCTGACCATTAGGTCCAGTCACAGACGACTCTGGGGTTGTGGCGCTCACCTTGCTTTATTGGCCAAGGGAGCTGGCGTACAGCTTCCGGGTCATGTGGCCAGCATGACTAAGCCGCTTCTGGCAAAACCAGAGCAGCGCACGGAAATGCCGTTTACCTTCCTGCCAGAGCAGTACCTATTTATCTACTTGCACTTTGACGTGCTTTCAAACTGCTAGGTTGGCAGGAGCAGGGACCGAGCAACGGGAGCTCACCCCGTCACGGGGATTCGAACCGCCGACCTTCCGATCGGCAAGCCCTAGGCTCTGTGGTTTAACCCACAGCGCTACCCACGTCCTACAAATAATGGTCCATTATTAAGGTTTTCCGAAAAGATTGTCACAGAGATTGTTACAGTCACAGAGATATATCTGGAGCAGACCGGCTGGCAGGGGTGATTTCTCCTCCGCCAAATTGCAGAAATACAGCACTGTGGCACATATTGCACAACTCTGGCCCCTCCTCTTCTCTCTTCCTGGTCTTAGCTTTGAGATTCACAGTGCTCAGTCCACCTGGCTGGGTGAAGATGGTGCAGAGCTATGGTAGCTGCATGTTCAAATCTCTCTCTCAATCACTCTCTCTCCCTCCTAAAAGGACTACAGGAGGAACACAGAGACCACATGGGTCCGTGGTATTCCCCTGACAAGTTATTGTTTCTACGTGGAAGGATATTATGGACTGGTTGGATGCAGAGGAATGGTGGGAGGAACCAGCTGGGAAACCACCAAGGGAAGAAGGCTCAGAGCCAGAAGACCGGTGGTGGGATGACAACGAGTGGTCAAAAGGAGAAGAGGGAGCAGACTAGGAAGAGGAGGTGTCAGAAGATAGATAGATAGATAGATAGATAGATAGATAGATAGATAGATAGATAGATAGATACTGTATTTTTTCGTTCCATAAGGCGCACCAGACCATAGGGCGCACCTTGTTTTTAGAGGAGGAAACAAGGAAAAAATTTTTTCCTGGTTTTCCTCCTCTAAAAGCCCTGGTTTTTTTTGAGGATCAGCTAAAAGTTTTGCAGCTTTTTTGCAAAGGGAAAAGCCCTGTTTTTTGAGGATTATCTAAAGGTTTTGCAGCTTTTTGCAAAGGGAAGGCCCTGCTTTTTTTGAGGATCAGCTAAAAGTTCTGCAGCTTTTGTTGCAAAGGGGAAAACCCTGTTTGTTTTGTTGAGGATCAGCTAAAAGTTTTGCAGCTTTTTTTGCAAAGAGAAAAACCCTGTTTTTTGAGTATCAGCTAAAGGTTTTGCAGCTTTTTTGCAAAGGGGGAAAAGCAAAGCTCCTTTTGCAAAGGGGGAAAAGCAAAGAGGAAAAGTCCCGTTTTTATGGGGCTCAACTCACATTTCTGCAGCTTCTAAAGGAAAGGGAGCATTTTCTACAGTTTCCAGACAGATAATCTAATCAGCCAGTCACATGTCGCTGGGGAAACAAACAGCCTCCCTCTGCAGCACATTCAACAATGGAGGCCTGGGCAAGGGGGCGGGGCTGAAAGGGAGCCGGGACTCTTATCTCTCTCCCGATCTCTTGCTTATCAGCTGCTGAGTGGGGTCCTTTCAACACCCCCTTTTCTCTTTGTAAAATAAAAAGCATGATCCTCTTTTGGCCCCTGGGCAATTCAGCTCCAGGGACCACCATTCGCTCCATAAGACGCACAGATATTTCCCCTTACTTTTTAGGAGGGAAAAAGTGCATCTTATGGAGCGAAAAATACGGTAGATAGATAGCTAGCTAGCTAGCTAGCTAGATAGATAGATAGATAGATAGATAGATAGATGATAGATAGGTACTTAATTGTCATTGTACGTAGTACAACAAAATTGAATGCCACCCCCTATTTACAGCCACATATACGCATTTATACATTTACAACCACACATACACATACATACCATCCATCACGACTCCCCAAAGATCATATCATTTGGTTACAGCATTTAAAATAGTTATAGCTCTTGGATATAAACAGTTTTTTAGTCTATTCCAGTTACAGGTAGGTAGCCGTGTTGGTCTGCCATAGTCAAAACAAAATAGCACCAGTAGCACCAAGAACAAACTTAGTTGGTCTCTAAGGTGCTACTGGAAGGTTGTTTTTTTTTTTTTAACTGTTTTAGTCTATTCATTCTTGATTTAATTGTTCTGTATCTTTTACCCGAAGGCAACCGTGCAAACAGGCTATATCCAGGATGAGATGAATCCTGTAAAATGTTGTTTGCTTTTTTCAGACAATGGGAGCTATATAGTTTGTCCAAAGATGGGAGGGGATGACCGATAATCTTTTGGGCTGTGGTTATGACCTTCTGGAGCATTTTCCTGTTGGCGACTGTGCAACTGGCAAACCAAGCACAGATACAGTATGTAAGAATGCTCTCTATGCTGCCTCGATAGAAGGACACCAGCAGTCTCTCACTCGGATTGTTCTTCTTTAAAAGATGGAGGTGCAACAGGGCCTAGTGAGCAGGGGGAGTCCGTGGAGGACAGCAGTCCAGAATCAGAGGCTAGTGGGTGAAGTAGGCTAGTGGGTGGAGGGAGGCCAAGAGGGAGAGAGGAGGCAGGTTGGTGAAGAAGCAAGGGTGTCTCCCTCTCCTGTTACAACAAGCTCCCCTCCCTGCTGATTTCCCAGGACCCACCGAAAGAGGCATGAAGAGGGCAAGGCTGGGATCGAAGGAGGCATGCCTGTTGAATCCTCCTCGCACTGCCCTACCAGCACGGGCTGGAAAGCTGAAACGAGGAGGAAGCAACAGGGCAGGCAGGAGCCCTTCCAAGCATTCCGACCGGACTGATTTGCCGCAACGCTTTGCAAGACGTGGGATCAGACCACGGACCCCTATGCCCCCTACGCGATGCCACAACTAAAATCGCATCATTTCCCCAGCCCACGAAACCTAAATATTGCCACGGGGCTAGAATCCTGAGCACAGATTTCCATGCTGGTTCCATCCAGACCTTTCTCAGCAGCAAAACCGAAGCAGTCACAGAGGTGGTGCCCCGCTTTCCCTGGCCTGGGTCGTGGCGGTCAGCCATGGCTTGAAAAGAAACAGAATTTACTGTGTGGTTGTTCGCTGTTTTCCCGCCGTTCTTATTTGCCTTCTGTCTCTTCAGGACTGCTTGTTGAGCTTGCTAGTGGACTTTCTCTTGGAATCCCTCAAGGCGGCTTTGATTTCTTGAGTCACTGTGTCCTGCCACGGCTGGCTGTAAAAGATGAGCGGCAAATATGAGACCTACTCTCTGGTTGGGGGAGTGGGGGGGGGTGGCGATAAGGACTTTGCCGATCTGAAGTTCATTTGCTCCCCATGCCCAGATCAACTCACCCCAGTATAAAAACCTGCTTGATTAGCTAAGATGTATCATGGATTGAGCAATGAATGTTGGAAATGTAAAAAAGTAGAAGGTACTTTCTATCACATGTGGTGGACGTGCCCAAAGGTAAAGGTCTTCTGGGAGAAAATTTATAATGAACTTTAAAAAGTGTTGAAAAACACTTTTACTAAGAAACCAGAGGCCTTCCTGCTGGGTATAACCAACCATGAGATACCCAACAAAAATAGAACATTTTTTATGTATGCCACAACAGCTGCTAGAATTTTGATTGATAAAAACTGGAAAGGCGAAGAGCTCCCGACAGTAGAAGATTGGCAGATGAAGTTAATTGAATACATGGAACTCGCAGAACTGACCGCGAAACTCCGAGACCAGAAGGAGGAGAAGGTGCAAGAAGAGTGGAAGAAATTTAAAGAATATTTGAAACAACGTAAAAACCTGCTTGCACAATCAACAGCCAGAACTTCCTGTCCCGAGATAACAGGAATTTATGTGCTTCATTTTGGAAGGTTTATGAGCTGCTTCATCCAGGGGTCGCCAACATGGCGCCAATGGTGGGTGCCCTGTAGTAATGAGCTTTCACTCTCTGGGAAAGTACATAGAGCTGAAGGAGGAAGTTGGAAGAACGACGCTCTTCCCTACTTCCTCTTGCAGCTCTATGGGCTTCTCGAGGCTCAGATTCATTCTAAGGGATCTGACTTTTGCCTACATTCCTTGGAAAAGTGAAGTATGTGGTGTCCACACACTTTTTTTGTGGCTCCCTGATCAGGGAGAGAGGGCATCGCCCACAGTACTTCCTCAGTACAGGCTGAAAAGGTTGGCGACTCCTGGCTTCATCACAAAATTATCTAAGAAGGGCACATAATGAAACAACAAAGCACAGCTAAAATCCACAAAACTGTTTTTTATTTTTATTTTAAGGACAGACGTTCATTTAGGAATGAAAAATGGAACTGTACTCTTTTCGGCACCTTCTAAAAACACTCTTGCCTATCCAGATGCTCAGAAACCTGAGGCAATTTTAATCTGTTTTAGTATTTTAACTTTTGTAGTTGTTAAATTGGGTTGTGATTTTTTTCCTGATTTTTTCAAAAAATTAATTTTCATTCAAGATTTTCTTGGGTTACAAAAGTAAATGCATTGTCTCCAATTTTGTTCAGCAAAATGCAGAATTAATAGTATGGACTCCAATACCATTGCAATCCAAAGAGGCACAGAACAAGGATGCCCACTGTCTCCCTTCCTATTCTCCCACCCTGGAGCCCCTAGCAATCTGAAGAGCCCCTGATATCAAGGGAGCGGAAATAAAAGATAAAAACTATAAACTAGGACTCTTCACAGACAACCTGATGGTCAAGACACCAGACCTCCAAAACACAGCATTCACCCTAACGAAAAAACTCAACACATTTGCAAAGGTGCCGGGCCTGCAGGTGAACTTTGCTAAATCCGAGTTTCAACACCCCTCCTCATATCCCAAAAGAATTGTTCATGATTTTATTGTTTTCTCTGTTTGTTAACCACTTTGAGGGGTTTTGTTTGTTTGTTTGTTTGTTTGTTTACAATGTATAAATGTTAATAAATAATTAATAAACATTTCACTCATTCCGGGGCTACCGTTAAAGGTGACCTGGAAACTACAACTAATCCAGAACGTCGCAGCTAGACTGGTGACTGGGAGTGGCCGCCGACACCATGTAACACCGGTCCTGAAAGACCTACATTGGCTCCTAGTATGATTCCGAGCACAATTAAAAGTGTTGGTTAAAGCCCTAACGGCCTTGGCCCAGTATACCTGAAGGAGCGTCTCCACTCCCATCGTTCAGCCTGGACACTCAGGTCCAGCTCCAAGGTCCTTCTGGCGGTTCCCTCCCTGCAAGAAGTGAGGTTACAGGCAACCAGGCAGAGTGCCTTCTTGGTGGTGGCACCTGCCCTCCCATCAGATGTCAAGGAAATAAACAACTATCTGACTTTTAGAAGACATCTGAAGGTAGCCCTGTTTAGGGAAGTTTTTAATGTTTGATGTTTTATCGTATTTTTCATATTTCGTTGTGAGCCACCCAGAGTGGCAGGGGAAACCCAGCCAGATGGATGAGGTGTAAATATTATTATTATTATTATTATTATTATTATTATTATTATTATTAACCACAGCCGTACTTACCCTGGTTTCACTTCAGGAGGACATGGTAACAGTTTGGTGAAGCCCTTCTTTCCTACCAACCAATAGGTTTCTTCTAACCCTTTGCCCTATAACCATGGAAAAGGGAGACCATCAAAAACTCACTGGAAATATCAGTGCAATTTTGCAAATAATAACCAGAAGTTTTCCAACTGGCAAGTGCAGATGTGTTGGGCCCAGGAAAGTAATTGCACAAGCACAACAAATCCTGCATGTGCAACAGATTTCCCCCCCCCCAGTCCCCCTGTACACCCAGGAACCCCCCCCCCCCCAAATCTGCAGATCTGGCCTGGTGTTTCCCCAACCCTCCAGATAAGATTTGGAGAAGTGCAGGAGGAGGAAGAGGGCACCTTGCGTGGTGCATAGGAAGGGGCAAGTCCGTCAATTTCACTTTTTTTCAGATTCCCATTTCTACATCCGCTTGCAGATTATTATTATTTTTTAAGTCATTGTGAAAATTCATCAACCTTTTAGTGCGAATTTCCCCTGGCAGAAATTCGTTTCTGTGCAATTTGGCCTAAGAGACCCATTTTTGCAAAGCCATTTCCCCATATTATACGTTATGTTCACTATTAGATGCATTTGTATGCGCGCGCTGGCATGTGCATTTTTGCACACATTATCTGGCTGGAGAACTGCATTGCAAAATTCGGAGAAGGGTGAATTTCAAACAACGGCTGTGTTTTGGTTCAGGTATCATTTTGGCAAGCCAAATTTTCAGTAGGCTGGTCTTCAAATGCAAACTTCAAATTTCCCCTCCATCCTGAGTGGAATGAGAGGAAGTCATTTCACTTGCACACTTTGTGCTGAGCAGACTTCCCTCCAGCCTGTGACCTGCAGATGTCTTGAACTAAGAAGTTTCCCCTCCTTCTCCTTACATCTCATTTAAAGCTGCTCTCTACCAGTCCAGAGACCTTTCGGTCCACCAAGCTGAGTGTTGCCTCCTCTGGCTGGCAGAAGCTCCTCCAGGTTCTCCAACAATTCCCCATCATCTGCTTTCTAAGACCATCAAACAGGAGATGCTGGAGATTGAACCTGAGACCTTCTCGGTCCTATTGCCTATGGCTGCCATACACCTGGAATTTCCCAGACTTATCCAGGATTTATCCGTCGGAAATAGCGCCCGGGCAGAATTTCCGAAAAACGGTAAAAATCTCGGGGGAAACCCAGGTTTATGGCAACCCATGTCAGAAGTGTTGGTTTTTTGGGCGAATTTCCTTAAAAAGGGGTGGGTGGGTGGGAATTCTGCATGCACAGCAGATGTCCTGTCTCCAACCTGTGGCCATTCTCTATTTTTGATGGTTGGTGTTTGTGCAGATGAACCAGCCTTCTAATAGAGTCAGTCTAGAGTCAGGGAAAGATGGAGGGCACAAGGAGAAGCGGACGACAGAGGACAAGATGGTTGGACAGTGTTCTCGAAGCTACCAACATGAGTCTGACCAAACTGCGGGAGGCAGTGGAAGGCAGGAGTGCCTGGCGTGCTCTGGTCCATGGGGTCACGAAGAGTCGGACGCGACTAAATGACTAAACAACAACAAGAGTCAGCCTACACTGACTGGAAGCACCTCTCCAGGGTGTTGGGCAGGGAACATGTGCAGCCCTACCTGAAGGTGCTGGGGATTGACCTTCTGGATGCCAAGCATGTGTTCCATCACTGAGTTACAGCCCCTTGTTGCTCTATCACTCCCCTGAAAGCCGAAAATGTTGTCTTTGGCAAAGCAAGAGGATTGGCCAGGATACAAGAGCCTTCCAGCCAGATGTTTCCCTCCAGCTCATATTCCTTACCTTCAGCTCAGTCTTCCCCCTGAATTCTACTTTATAACCTTCGTTTAGGCTCTTCAGGGTTTTCATTGTGCTTCGGCTGATGTGGATTCTGTACGCTGCCATTTTTTAAAAAAAGGAAAAGGAAGAAAAGTTTGAACTTCAGATCTTTGGCACGTCTCTAAGTGTCGGAGTCCACCTGTCAGGGCCGGCCCACCCATCAGCCTTGGTGAGGCAGTTGCCTCAGGCGGCAGACTGGGAAAAGCTGGGTGGGGTGGCAGATCTGAAAGGAGAGGGGCATCCTCACATGTCTTTGCCGGTCCTCCTTTGACTGCGGAAAGGAACCACCGCCATCCTAGTCTCCCGCTAAGGGGGAAGATTCCTCCACCAACTCAGAAAGAGCCACCTGCCCACCAAGAATTGTCTCCTCCTCTGCTTCTCTGAAGGCCCCTGAGGAGCACACTACTTGCCACCTGGGATGAGCAAGGCTGCCACGGCCGCCACCAGCACTCCCACCACGGCTGCTCCTTTCCACCCTCTGTTTTCATACCCCTGAACTGTACTGGAAAAACCTAGGACATCCCTTTTCTCACACGAGGTCTCGGAGCCCAAAATGGCCGCCATGGTCTTGCCCTGAAAAAGCTTTTTTGGGGGCCACAATCTTGTACGGGGTAACATGACTTGTGCAGGAGTGCTGCCCAGGAAGATGGCATCCTGGTTTTTATTCGTGACGTGTTGGAGGGTTTGCTTTTTTCCCCCCTCCCCTGCTGCCTTCAGCATGCAACAGCTTCCCTGGGCTGCCTCCAGTCACCTCGGCTGGCGACGGAGGAGGAAGGGACGCCATTTTGTTTTGCCTCAAGTGGCAAAATGGCTTGGGTCACCCCTGCTGTCAGTGCCTGTTTCTGAAAAGTGCCAATAGAGGTGGGGCAGGAATTAGTAGCTCACTGGAAGGACAGAGCTCACTGGAAAGACAGATCCTGAAGCTCAGGCTCCAATACTTAGAATCATAGAATCCTAGAGTTGGAAGAGACCACAAGGGCCATCCAGTCCAACCCTCTACCAAGCAGGAAACACCATCAAAGAATTCCTGACAGATGGCTGTCAAGCCTCCACTTAAAGACCTCCAAAGAAGGAGACTCTACCACACTCCTTGGCAGCAAATTCCACTGTCAAACAGCTCTTACTGTCAGGAAGTTCTTCCTAATGTTTAGGTGGAATCTTCTTTCTTGCAGTTTGAATCCATTGCTCCGTGTCCGCTTCTCTGGAGCAGCAGAAAACAACCTTTCTCCCTCCTCTATATGACATCCTTTTATATATTTGAACATGGCCACCTCATGAGAAGAGAAGACTCCCTGGAAAAGACCCTGATGTTGGGAAAGATGGAGGGCACAAGGAGAAGGGGATGACAGAGGATGAGATGGTTGGACAGTGTTCTCGAAGCTACCAACATGAGTCTGACCAAACTGCGGGAGGCAGTGGAAGACAGGAGTGCCTGGCGTGCTCTGGTTCATGGGGTCACGAAAAGTGGGACATGACTAAACGACTAAAAAACAAAAAAAGGAATTAGTAGAAACTTCAGAAGTTGCCATTTACCGAGCCAGAACATTGCTCCATCTCTCTCACTGCTGCCTGCACTGACTGGCAGTGCTTCTCTAGGAATTTGGGTGTGGAAACTTTCTCACCACTTCCTGAGGTTGCCAAGGAAGGAACCTGTGGTCTTCTGCAGAAAAGCAGGTGCTCCACTACTGAGATATTTAGGCCTTTCCCCATCCAAGAGAGGCCTAGTCTATCTCCGAGGACCTTCCACTGGCAAGGAGAGCTGCTTATTCAATCATTCAGACAGACCTTTGGCCAATGAGTTGAAATGTGTTAAAAATTGGTTTTAACATCATTTTTATGCACTGGTTTAATCAATTTTCTATCCCCAACTTCCTCCCCAAGGAGCCTAGAATGGCCAAAAGCCAGAGAACAATATAATTATGATACAGTGAAAATATTTAAAACATTCTAAAGCAGTTAAACTACACACATACCCTCACAGCTAATTACTGCAGCTTATTGGGAACGTTTTTCGATTCTCCCGGAGTGATCTACCTCAATTATACATAAGAACACAAAGAGAGACTGCTGGATCAGGCCAATGGCCCATCTACCGTATTTTTCGCTCCATAGGGCGCACCAGGCCATAGGGCACACCTCATTCTTAGAGGAAGAAACAAGAAAAAAACATTTTTTCTGGTTTTCCTCCTCTAAAAGCCCTGGGTTTTTTTTGAGGATCAGCTAAAAGTTTTGCAGCTTTTTTGCAAAGGGAAAAACCCTGTTTTTTTAGGATCAACTAAAAGTTTTACAGCTTTTTTGCAAAGGGAAAAGCCCTGGTTTTTTTGAGGATCAGCTAAAAGTTTTGCAGCTATTTTTGCAAAGGGAAAAGCCCTGTTTTTTGAGGATCAGCTAAAAGTTTTGCAGCTTTTTTGCAAAGGGGGAAAAGCAAAGAGGAAAAGCCCTGTTTTTATGGGGTTCAACTCACATTTCTGCAGCTTCTAAAGGAAAGGGAGCCTTTTCTACAGTTTCCAGACATATAATCTAATCAGCCAGTCACATGTCGCTGGGGAAACAAACAACCTCCCTCTGCAGCACATTCAACAAAGGAGGCCTGGGCATGGGGGCAGGGCTGAAAGGGAGCCGGGGACTCTTATCTCTCTCCTGATCTTTTGCTGATCAGCTGCTGAGTGGGGTCCTTTCAACACCCCCTTTTCTCTTTGTAAAGTAAAAAAGCATGATCCTCTTTTGGCTCCTGGGCAATTCAGCTCCAAGGACCACCATTCGCTCCCTAAGACTCCCCTTACTTTTTAGGAGGAAAAAAGTGCGTCTTATGGAGCGAAGAATACGGTAGTCCAGAATCCTGTTCTCACAGGGGCCAACCAGATGCTTGGGGGTCATAAGCAGGATCTGAGCACAAGAGGACTCTTCCATCCTGTGTTTTCCAGCAATTGGAATTCAGAAGCATTGCTGTCTCCAGCTGTGACTGGTAGCCATCAATGGGAGGAGCTGGGTATGTTTGGCCTGGAAAGAGGAGACTGAGAGTAGATATGATAGCCATCTTCAAATATCTCAAGTGTTGTCCCATGGAAGAGGGAACGAGGTTGTTTTCTCCTGCTCTGGAGGATAGGACTCGAACCCATGGCTTCAAGTTACAAGAGATTCCAACTAGACATCAGGAAGACCTTTCTGACAGTAAGAGCTGTTCAATGGTGGAATGATGGTCTCCCTTGGGAGGTGATGGACTCTCCTTCCTTGGAGGTTTCTAAGCAGAGGTTGGATGTCCACCTGTCATGGATGCTTTAGCTGAGATTCCTGCATTACAGGGGGTTGGACTAGATGACCCTCGGGTTCCCTTCCAACTCTACGATTCTATGAAAAGCCTTCTCCTCCATGAACTGGTCCAATCCTCTTTTAAAATCATCCAAGTTGGTGGCCATCACTGCCTTCGGTGGAAGCGAGCTCCACTTGTAATTAGCTGATAATGGGCTGCATTCGTTATACGTCGTTGCAGCCCTGGACAACCCGCCACCCTCCAGACATTGTTGGACTACAACTCCCATCAGCGCTGGGGGGGGGCGCCGATGGGAGTTGTAGTGCAGCAACCTCTGGAGGTTAGTAGTGAAGGCTGTGTTTATTGCATTTCTCTTGCTGCTCAAGTCCCACTGGCAGAAAGGCAGGATGCAAACGTCAACAGAGAATCAAAAATATTGTTTGTTGGCTAATCGAGTCTGCCGCGCCGGTCAGGCACCAAAACAGAAGGCTTACTGAGTTTCTGGCCGCTGATGGCTTGCATCTTGCTTCCCGGGCAGGCCTTTCATGGGAACGTTTTCAGTACAGTGGTACCTTGGTTTTTGAACAAGCTTGGAACCTGAACGCTGCAAAACCGGAAGTAGGTGTTCTGGTTTTCGAACTTTTTTTCAGTAGCTGAAGGTGCTCCGTTTTGAGTTCCCCTTGTGTTTCCTGTTGCGCTGCTAATTTGCATCACCCCCCATTGTAATTGAAGCCTTCCGTTTCCGATTGCAGTGCTCTGAGGTGATATTTGGAGCTTATATTTGGAGCTTTGGTTTTTGCTATTTATTTTGCGTCTTTTGTTTTGAAGCTTTTTCAGTTAATTTGTTTTTGTGACTGTGTGGATCCCAGTTGAACTACTGATTGATTGATTGATTGATTGATTGTGTGACTTCAGGAATGGATAAAAGCCAAACAAGGACTATCATCGGTACAGGTAAAAAAAAAAATTCTTTCTAATTTTATCATCTACAATACTGTTTTATTTATTTTATAGTATAGTACATTGATTATTGCTTTCATTTTATGGATCAATGGTTTCGTTAGATAGTAAAATCCTTGTTGAATTGCTGTCTTTGTTTTTAAAAGTCTGGAACAGATTACAGTGGTACCTCTGGTTAAGAACTTAATTCGTTCCGGAGGTCCGTTCTTAACCTGAAACTGTTCTTAACCTGAGGTACCACTTTAGCTAATGGGGCCTCCCACTGCCGCCACGCGATTTCTGTTCTCACCCTGAACCAAAGTTCTTAACCCGAGGTACTATTTCTGGGTTAGCGGAGTCTGTAACCTGAAGCGTCTGTAATCTGAAGCATCTGTAACCCGAGGTACCACTGTAGTCCATTTTGCATTACTTTCTATGGGAAAACGTGCCTTGGCTTTGGAACACTTTGGTTTTGGAACGGACTTCCGGAACAGATTAAGTTTGAGAAACGAGGTACCACTGTGCTTGTGGCCAAGCCAGCATTTCCTCAAAAAAACCCAAGAAGACTTACGCAACCCGGTGGACTCTATCCGCGAAGCTGTATTCACCGTGTCCCCAAAGAGACAGTAGCGTGGCATAGTGAGACCCACCACCCCAGCAGCGCAAGGACCTAGAAAACAGAAATGCATTGGGTGAAGGTGGAACGGATATGAGCTGCAGCAGATATTGAAACACAGGAACTCTTGGTCCATCTAGCTCTCTAATGCCAACACTGACCGGCAGAGGCTCTCCCTGGTTTCAGACACGGGCACTGGTGCCAATTCTATGGGCCGAGGTGTCTTCGGTCCCCTCAATACCTGTGGGGAGGGGGCCGGGTCCCCTCAATGCTGAGGGAGGCAGAAGGGGTCAAGCGTGGAGCTGAGAATGGTGCTGTTTCCGTGACTGGCTCCTCCTGAGTGCAAGAGATGAGGCCACTCCATGCTGGGCTCCCCACTCGGCCTCCTCCCGGCGATGTGACACGCATCACACAAATGTCACACATGCACAGCGCACATAGGACACCACACAAGCACCAGGTCCCCTCAATCTTGGGCGCAAGTCTTCAGCTCTGGACACGGGTCTGCTCAGCGACACCAAGGATTGGAACCGGGGCCTTTTGCATGCAAAGCATGGCCTCTAAGACCATTTAAGCTTTAGTTGGCCGCCAACTTCTATTAATAATGTATTGTACGTTATCCAATTTCCTTTCATGTTCTTCTTTTTATCCACATTTGCTTCCAATGGCGATATCCATCCTGGGCGTTTTGGTTACAAAAATCTTCTGTATTTTTTCCCAGACTTTAAACAGAGCATTTCTTATTGTATGATTTGTAAAACTCTTATCTACCTTATATTTCTCATAATTTAGATATGCATGCCACCCATATCGGGTGTCATGCCCTTCTAAGTCTAATACATCCATATTACTTAACAAGTACCAATCCCTCATCCATGAGAGGCAAGCAGCCTCATAATATAACTTTAAGTCAGGAAGACCGAAACCTCCCCTTTCCTTAGTATCTATTAAGACCTTATGTTTTATTCTTGGTCTTCCCCCTGACCATATAAATTTAGAGATTTCCTTCTGCCAGTTATCAACCAAGACCAAGCTAGCTCCCTTTCCCCTAAAAATAAAGCAAGAATCCATGGATAAAAGATAAAAGAGGACCGTTCAATGTTGTGAACCAGCCTGTGATCTTCAGACAGAGGTTTCTCCCAACCCTACCTAAAGACACCAGGGATTGAACCTGGGACATTCTGAGCTCCTTGTTTGTTACATTTATAGACCACTCCCACCCATACTCTCCCCCCCCCAATTATCATTATAGCATAATTATAAGATGATTGTTTAATCTTTGATGGTTGGGTAATTTTTAGACGGGGCCTTGGCTGTGGGGGAGAGTGGCTGTAAATTTCGTGAAGGCACCCTGCGCTTCTGAATTTTTGTCCCTATTCTGCTGTCTGTCACACATCAGGCATGTCACCGGTTAAATGTTCTCAGCTGCTAAACACCGCAGCTCTTAAATGCTCTCCAATGCTAAACAGCCTCACATGCCAAACTTTCAGCTTTCAACTCAGATTTCGTGGAATGTCAAATGCAGGCATCAGCTGTTCAGAGTGTGTGTGAACATTCAAGCCGCCGTACACATTTCCACCGCTGGCTGGAAGTCAGACTCAAAACTCTTTACAATTCCTGGCAAAGTCTCAGACCACCCAGCCTCCCCCCCCCTCCACTTTTTTGGAACTGGAGATCTAATTAACTAATCCACCAGACAAGCTGTGTTTTTCTGTCCGTTATCTTATCCCTGAGTGACGGCTTCATCCCTTCCAGGGGTAGTCCAGAAAACAGAAAATCCAAGCCATTTGTCAGGGTTCCCTTCCCACCCCCATGTTGAGAAATACGGTGCACTTTCTCTATGGCATGTAAACTTTTAAACAGGCCATCAACCCCTGCCCCACCCCTTTGTGCAGGAGTGCTCTCCCTTGTCCAGACAGCCTCCATCAGGCGACTCTTGAGAGCAACTGGTTTCCAAGATGCAGCTCGGATGTCTAATTAGGTGAGGTTTCTCCTCCACGGACACGGGGATTTGCTTTCTCGTCCTTGTTGTTTTTCCTTACCCCAATGGCTGCTTGCCAGAAGTGCTGGATAGGTTGATGAGGCATGTTAGATAAACTTCTGCAATAACAATCAAGGATGCCAGGGGGAGCCTACAAACTCAGAGCAGTCCTGGGTGGCTACAGGCCAAAGATTTCAAGGTCTTCACAAACAAACACCCATCTGGGCCCCTCTCCTTCCCCTTCTCCCCTCTCCCTCTCCTCCTCCTCCTCCTCTTCTTTCTCCCCTCTCCCTCTCCTCCTTCTCCTTCTCCTTTTTCTTCTCCCCTCTCCCTCTCCTCCTCCTCCTCCTCTTTCTCCCCTCTCCCCTCTCTCCCTCTCCCTCTCCTCCTTCTCCTTTTCCTCCTCCCCTCTCCCTCTCCCTCTCCTCCTCCTCCTCCTCTTTCTCCCCTCTCCCCTCTCCCTCTCCTCTTTTTCCTTCTCCTTCTCCTTCTCCTCCTCCCCTCTCCCTCTCCCTCTCCCTCTCCTCCTCCTCCTCCTCCTCTTTCTCCCCTCTCCCTCTCCTCTTTTTCCTTCTCCTTCTCCTCCTCCTCCCCTCTCCCTCTCCCTCTCCTCCTCCTCCTCTTTCTCCCCTCTCCCCTCTCCCTCTTCTCCTCCTTCTCCTCTTTCTCCCCTCTCCCTCTCTTTCTCCTTCTCCTTCTCCTCCTCCCCTCTCCCTCTCCCTCTCCTCCTCCTCCTCTTTCTCCCCTCTCCGCTCTCCCTCTTCTCCTTCTCCTCCTTCTCCTCCTCCTCCCCTCTCCCTCTCCTCCTCCTCCTCCTCTTTCTCCCCTCTGCTCCTTCTGCTTCTCCTCCACCCCTTTCTCTCCTTCTTCTCCTTCTCCTTCTCCTAATCCCCCTCCTCCCTCTCCCTCTCGTTCTCCCTCCCTCTATTCCCCCCCCCCAGCTTTCTCTTCATCCTTAGGTCCAGCCTGAATACTTCTAAGTTAGCTCCTTTCATTGGCGAGATGAAGCCACAGCATGTCGGGGAGGAAAATGGGAATGCAAGCTGAGCATTTGCCTACCTACCCGGAGGAAAACTCTGAATTGGAGAAATCTCGGTGGATCCAGTTCTGGCCTGTTATGCCAGAGCCCAAAGAGGACAATAACTCAGCAGCGCTGCACACCTTACATACCAACAGCTTTTTGGCATTGTTGCAGGTCCCACTCGAGCTTTGTCTCCAGCAGGAGTCTGCAATCTTTTCCCCATTTTTAATCCAAACATGCATTTGCAGATCCACTGTAGAAAACTCCTCTTTACCGTCAGATATTTGCATGGGGGGCCCAGATGGGCTATTGCCCCAGGAGCAAAATTGGGGTGGGTGGGTGTGCAAAATTTCAAAATAAAAATAAGCCTCTCTGAGGGTTTAAAAAACAACGACACAGCAATCAAGCAGTGTAAAAATTCCATGAAATAAATAATAAAATAAATGGCCGCTGCTACTGTCTCCTCCCCCACCACCACTGATGATGCTGCCCAGCCCTAACTGGGGGCACAATACTTTCTTTGCCCGCCCGGGGCAACCTATACTACACCACTGGTGGTAGAGTCACCTTAGATCACGTCCTGACCCAGGAGCAGCTCCCAACTCAGAAGATGACCCTTAGGAACCTCCCCAGTTCAATTCCTCAGTGTTTCCAGTTCTCATGGAACATCCAGTATGGGAGGTAACAGACATTTCCACTAGATGGACCAAAAATTTGACTTCCTGTTTTCCCCAAGACTGACAATTCCTCTCTTTTTTCCCACTACAAAAGCCCAGGTAAGGCAGAGAGAGGGTTAACGCCATTACCTGAATGCAGCCCCATCCGTACCCTGATGGGTACACGGGGGAGGTGTTTCGCTCGAAACGACCCCACGGAGCTGAGGATGTCCAGGGACATGTTGGCAATCTCGGAGGCATGTCTGTGGCCGTTGCGTTTCGGAAGCCCTGAAGCCACCATATAGGCGTCGCCGATGGTTTCCACCTGGAAATCAAAGAGTATTGCTTTTCCCCAAAGGGCAATTAGAACTGCAGATGGGTTGACTAGGAGCTGACAGCTAAACGATGCTCACTTATTGTGCTGGTTGTCATGGAGCAGAAGGATCTGCGTCAAGCAAGGCTCATAGGCTACCAGACCAAGTTCAAAGTTCTTGTGATGCTACACAACTTGGGCCCAGGATACCTGAAGGACCACCCCCCTCCCCGAGCCCTTATATCCCAGCCTGAATACTCAGATCATCTGGAGAAGTGCTGTTGGCTCTTAAGACTCCACCTTCCTCTGGACCCTTCTCTAGAACTTCATGTTTCTCTATCACACACGTCCTCCTCCAAAGTTGGCGCGCCAAGACCTTACCTTGTAGACGTCATGATGGCCAATGATGGCATCAAACAGAGTGTAAAGGTCATTGAGAAGGTCCACAATCTCGATGGGCTCACTGAGGGCAGAGATGGTTGTGAAGCCAATGATGTCACTGAAGTAGATGGTGACCTCGTCAAAATACTCAGGTTCAACGGTGGCGCCGGTTTTCAGCGTTTCCGCCACCGACCTGAAACGGCACGAGGATGTCAACCTGAGTGACCGGAAGTGCAGAATCTTCTAAGGCTCAAGACATTGAGATGTCTTGGTGGGCAGTTTATGGGCTATTTAATTATTACATTTATATTCGACCTCCATGACTCTGAATGTCAGAGGCTGGGAACCGTAGGAGGGAAGAGCTCTGTTGCGTTCAGTTCTGCTTCTTGGTTACCCACAGGCATCTGGTGAGGACAGGATGCTGGACTAGATGGGCCATTGGCCTGATCCAGCAGGCTCTAATTACCTTCCCATGTTCTCACAAGACCCGGATTCCAGACCCCTCACCATGCTGGCCACCCTCCTTTGGACATTTTTCAGTTTGCCGATGTCCTCCTTAAAATGTGGTGGACAGAGCTGGACATAGTATCCCAGTGTCAGGGACGTGGCTGAATCGAATGTCTGGGAAGAGGCTGACTCTGGAGATGAAGCAATGCCAGTACAGAGGGAGCCAGAGTCTGAATCTGGAGGCAAGGGATTGCAGCCACAGACAGAGCAGGAGTGGGTTAGTTCGGGGGGCCCTTCACCAAGAGTTCCCAGACTCAAATAGAGCAGCAGAGCTTTAGAGTTCGCAGGCAGGAGGAGGGGAGGAGATAGATGACATTGAGGGGGTTGCTATGCAACCAGGAGGGAGGCAGCGTTTAGAGGGTTCTTTGTTTGATAGCGGGGGGGGGGGAGTTCACTCACCTTCTCCCCGAACCAGAAGAGCTGAAAGGATTAAAATGAAATGAAAGTACAAGAGAGGAAGGACTGGACTTTGGCGCCCTTCGTGCTGCGAAAGGGGCGGAGACTCAGAGTGACCAACTCGTAGCAAAGAGCGGCAGGCTTGGAGCCATGCTCTGGATATAAATTGTAAATAAACCTGCCATAAAACTCCCAGAGACTCGTTAATTCTTATCGGGGCTTGCTTTCTTGCCTGAGATCACTACACCCAGCAGCGGCAGTTGGCTTTAAAATCTCAGCAGAGCCCTGTGCGATGTTAAAATCCGGGCACTCCTCACCTTGCATTCTACGTTATTGTTACAGCACCCTCTTGCTTCACTGCCCATTGTGGACAAACCACTTGCGCTCCCCTAAAGCCACCTGTGACTCCAGATCTGACTTGAACAGTGCAGAAGATACAGAATTCTTGGAAGTCATTCCCATTTCATGCAAGGTCGAAGCGACAGAGTTAAAGCAGCAGTGACCAATATTTGTCACTTGCTTCTCTTCCTGCTCCCCAGTCTGCAGCAGCAGCAGCATTTTTTCCCCACTTGGAAGCAGCTTGGGGCAGAGCCTACATGCGGCGGGGTTATTGCCCTGACATTTCGACTTACAGGGGAAGCATCTGAGTCAGGAGTTTATCCGTCTTCTGCTTTTCCATCTCCAGCTCCTCTGTCCGTTCTCGGATCAAGTCTTCCAGGTTGCTGGAATACTGCTCCAGCATCCGCAGCATGGAGTCGATGATATTGGTCCGTTTGCCTTTATTCATGGATTTAAACTGGGGTTGGAGAATTAGAACAAGGTTCTTTGGTGCTCAGTCCTCCAGCTGACTCAAGAAAACTAAGCTGATTGGGTAAAGAATAATTTACGCACAAGTAAGAACATAATTCTGGGCAGACGGGTGGAAAGCATAAGGTTTCATCCAACAAAGTTACCGTATTTTTCGCTCCATAAGACGCACCTAGTTTTTTTTTAGGGGGAAAGTTGCTGTGCTGCTGCTTTTGCAAAGCAAAAAAGCCCCATTTGCAAAAGGAGCAGCTCAAAGCCCTTTCTACAGTTTCCAGACAGATAATCTAATCAGCCAGTCACATGTCGCTGGGGAAACCAACAGCCTTCTCTGCAGAAAGGGAGCCAGCGACCTTATCTCTCCCCCCGATCTCTTGCTGATCAGCTGTAAAGCGGCAGCCTTTCAACAACCCCTTCTCTCTTTGTAAAAGAAAAAGCTCGGTCTTCTTTTGGTCCCTGGGCAATTCAGCTCCAGGGACCATGCACTCGCTCCATAAGACGCACAGGCATTTCCCCTTACTTTTTAGGAGGGAAAAAGTGTGACTTATGGAGTGAAAAATACGGTATACCCAGAGCAGTCCTGTTGAAAATAATGGATCAAAGTTCATCTTGTCCATTATTTTATTCATGCATTCATTCTTTATAAAAACTATTTATATAATGCTATTCGTTAAAAACATCAGCATGGTTTGCGACAACTGCACATACAGTAATACCTTGGTTCTTGAACTTAATCCGTTCCGGAAGTCCGTTTGACTCCCAAAACAGTTCGAAAACCAAGATGCATCTTTCAATTTGCTGCAGGAGCTTCCTGCACTCAAGCAGAAGCCACGTCGGATGTTCAGCTTCCGAAAACCGTTTGCAAACCAGAACACTTACTTCCAGGTTTGTGATGTTCCAGAGCCGATTTGCTCGGCAGCTAAGCCATTCGAGAACCAAGGCATTACTGTAGAGCAAAAAGCATCCCAAAATATTAAACTCAGAACTAAATAGAAAATTCTTTCCAGTAGCACCTAGAGACCAACTGAGTTTGTTCTTGGTATGAGCTTTCGTGTGCATGCACACTTCTTCAGACAGGTATCTGAAGAAGTGTGCATGCACACGAAAGCTCATACCAAGAACAAACTCAGTTGGTCTCTAGGTGCTACTGGAAAGAATTTTCTATTTTGTTTCTACTATGGCAGACCAGCACGGCTACCCACCTGTAACTATTAAACTCAGAAACCAGCTATTATAAAAAAGATGCATTCTTAACTGCATAAGCCTGATGGAATGGGAACAAGGAATGACCTCTTGAAAGATCTCATCAAAGCTTGGCCTTCGATCTGGTCCCTCACTCCAGCACTGTTTCATGAGCTGGATGCATTCCAGGGGGGCATTTTCTGGAGAAACACTCGGGCGATACAACGGCGGAGGCTTCTTCAGTTTGCGGATGATTTCTGGAGCAAAGAGAAGGTTTCACAATGATAGCATGCCCTAACCTAGTGCCCCACCCCCCATACATACATACAACTCTCTGCTGGGGTTCTCTCACCAAAGAGTATTTGTCCCAAATCTAGATCTTCCTTCCTATATTATTTTTTCCTAGCAGCCACCACCTTTGAAGTCATCCCATGTCGTCATAATGATGTAAAGTAATTGACAGGTGGGTGGCTCCACCCACCTGTCGGAGTTGACCCATGAGTGCTGGGGGGCGGGGCACGCAAGGATCTGGTTGACTGGCCTGATCCAGTTTTGCACCCCTAACCGATGAGCGCACCTCCTCATGTGAACAAAACTAAACTGCCTCTTTTGGATCAGTATTGTCATGAAATTCTACTCAATATTGACCCAGAGCAGATTCCCAATGTACAGTTAGCAGAGTAAAAACTTAAACATGTTGACTTCTGGCGAGGACGCCATCGCGGGCGGTCGTGGGTCGCTTCGGCAGCGAAGCGACTCAGGCCGGCCCGGGGGTAGGAGCCCCGCTACCGCAAAGCGGGGCTCCGCTAAACCGCGGGTCGAGCGTCCCGCGGCATGGGCTCTCCAGCGAGCCCGCTATGGCGCCAAACCCTTCTCCCGTTCCCCCTGTAAAGGGGGAGTGGGGGTGAAGGGACTACGGCGCCGGGCTGTGGAGGCATGCCCCAACCGGACCGGCGAAGCGGCGGCCGCTGCTCGCGATGAGTGAGATCGTTCTACCTGTCAGAAGGAAAACAGAAGAAACCCGTTGGCCGTGAGTACGGTAATAATTGGACTTAATTTTGACATTTGGCGCTCCGGGAGCTATGATGGGAAGGAAGCCCGTTTTTTCCCTTTGTGTGGAGAGAAAGTAACTGCTTTTGATGGCGACTGCTGTTGCAGTGGTGGATACAAGGTTTTGAATTTGACAAGTGAGATTGGTTAAACCCCTTTTAGGGGACCTAAGTTGGTGGAAATATTTCTTCTTGAAGTGGATAGAATGTAATCTTTTCACCCTGACTCCAGGGAAAATGGCTGCGGAGACTTATGACTAAGATGGAAAAGTACTGTGACTAAGATGGAAAAATACTGAAACCTGATACCCTATGCCCACTTCTACCATGTTGGGTTTCGTTTTCAAGCTGGCTTTAGACTCTGGACTGACTCACGAACAAAGGATTATTTTTTTGAACTTAGAATTGCTAAATCAGAAATTAATTTTGCTGAACCAGGATGTCGCAGAAAAGTTATATCCCACAGGAAAGACTTTTGAGAACATTGTTAAAATGGAAGGAAACCTTGGCAGGGAACTTAAGAGAATTATTGAAGTACAAAGTACAATGATTACGCAACTCCGAGAAGATGAAAAATCCTGTTGGGGTGAGAGACCCAGGATCAGAAGACAATTTATATCCAATTTCTGGGGTGAGAGCCCAGGAATGATGGGGAAAGGATTTGTATATCTACGATTAGAAGAAGAACGGAATTTTGAAGCGGAGATGCTGGAAGGTGATGATTTGTGTACCCTGATGCTCCCTGTAAGGACTGTTATAGACTGCGTCTGGAACTGTGGACTTATAAGAAAAGTGGACATTCTGAAAAATGGTTTTGGTGTAAGATGGAGGAATGTCTGGGGGGAGACCCCGAGATGGCGAAAGAAAATGGTTAGAAAAGGGATAGGGTGAAATATCAAAAATATAATTAGGATGGTTTATTATGGTACCCTGAAGCCGGTGTGTTAAGATTTTAAGTTTTTGAACTAGAGAAGAGATATCTGAATTCTTTTATTAGCAGCAGTTTAAGTGAAATAAGATGTAAGATGTTAGCTAAGAAGTAATAGGTTAATTTGAACTAGAATTAAATATTGAGAAGTATGTTTAGATTCTCTTTTTGGATGACTTGAATTTTAGAGATGAGAAGTTATTAAAGTAAATGGGAATTGGAACCAAAGGAGAGAAAACGGGGGAAGTCACCCAGTATTGATTCGAACAAGAAATTTTTGTTTGTTTGTTTCAAACAAGAAAAAGAATTATTGGTGTTTTAGTGGGGTTATATTTGTTTTTTTTTATTATGTTTTGATTGTTATGTTTGTGTGTTGTATGTGTTTTGTCGTTCTTTGTTTTGAAAAAAGCCAATAAAATTCTTATAAAAAAAACTTAAACATGTTGCAGGATTCCCCAAAAATAGACCAGAGGCAATTGATATTTCATCCAGCAGAGCTTTACTGCTACTGAAGGCAAATGAGCATAATGGTCACAAATCCAATACATTCAGGCCTGGCACTGTCCATAAGAAATCCAGTTGCAGCAGATTTAACTTAAACTTAGAATAACTTCTAAGTCTAAACCTTAACACTAAGCATACTATGTACAGAATACCACACCAGAAGGAAAAGAGATAGAAAGAGAAAGAGAAAGAGTGAAACACAGGCTGCTTTTGGCCTTACTTTTATAATCAGCATCACCTTAACAGAAGAGATAAGAGAACCAGTTTAAACCAGCTGTACTCAGCTTCTCGGAAGGTATAACCCAAACACCAGGAACCTTCTGCTTGTTTCTTTCACAGAGAGAAGCTTCCCGAACCCTCTTGAATTAAGTAGAATAGGAAAGATCTCTACACATTAGATCAATATTTTCTGCACTAAGAAATGCAGACTGACAAGTATCTAGCCTACTCTTCAACACTGGCCGTCCAAATCAAATGAGTGTGTTTGTGTCTATTTTGCTGCACACTTTCAAATACCGGGGCTGGAGGGGCGGATCTTGCTCACCTTCAGCTGACATTTCAGACATGCAGTATGGGGGCCCCCGAAGAACAACTTCTTGCAGGATAATAGCAAAACTATAGACGTCTCCTTTTATGGTGCCTTTCGGGGACATCGCTGGATTTCTCAGTATCTCGGGAGCTGTCCAGAACAATTCTGGGAGAAAAAATATCAATTTATCCAGATCTAGGCTTGCAGGAAGGACCACTGTGTTAGACTGCAAGTAGTGAAGTCTACCCCCAAATTTTTTACTGCCATGTCTTCCTTAAAGAATCTTAGGGGCTGAGTTCTTTTAGGTGAACTCAGAGCTGTTAACAACACAGTAACAGAAAATTGGCAAGCAACACAACACAACATTACAGTACTTGAATAAGCAGTTCGATCAGAGGTTCTAAAAAATATTCTCGCCACACCCTTTGAGAACCACTGGGTTAGATGAAGGAATCAGTAGTCTGGTTATGGGCTCAGCCTCTCCCAAAGGCCTCCCTAACTAGCCATACAGTGATGGGTCCCTGCAGGCCTCTCTAGGTAGGGAAAGTCAGACTGTCTGTGCCACCACTGAAAAGGCCCTGTTCCTTGTGCTGAACCTCAGCTGATGGGGAGGCCTGACCTCAGAGGTCAAAGAGAGCCTGTGAAAGGGGACCCAAAAGAGAAAGCGATCCTTTAAGGTTCCAGATCCTAAGCCAAATCAAGGCTGGGTGGCGAACCTCAGACCCAGGGGGCAAATGTGGCCCTCCGGACCTCTCCTTCTGGCCCTTGATAGTGTCCCCAGACCACGACTTCTTACCTCAGCCCACATCCATCACCGGCCTTGCTTCACACTCACCTTGAGTGTTTTTGCCTTGACTTCAATATGTCACTGAACGCTGGAAAAAAAACCCTTCTTTGCCTGGGTGCAGGACAAAGAGGAGTGTGTTTGTAGAAATCAGCCGATGACATTTATATTCCTTGCTCCACTTACTAATGCCTCTGGCCCCACCCTTCACTGCTGTGTGGCCCTGGGAAGGCTGCTCAGAAGAGAATGTGGCTCCCAGGCTAAGAAAAAGGTCCTGCGCCCTTGATTTTGAGTTATTAAGGGAAAAATGAACACCTTGAATTGAGCCTGAAAATCAGTGGGTAAGCAGTGCAATGCAATGCAGATATAGGACTAGGGTTATGGATGGGCAGCATCAGTTTGCATCAGCTGAGGTTTCTGGACGCTTTCCAAGGTCAAAACCACAAGCCTACAGAGCATTACAGTTACTCCTTACCTTCTGCAGGGGGCTGAACACCTAAGTCACTCAGTGCTGCCAGGAGCTCGCCGTAGCTGTAGTCGGTGATCTTCAACATAAACCGCCCATCCACAACGCAGTTGCGAGACTTGAGGCGTCCGTGGGGAATCTCCTGATGGTGCAAATATTTCATTCCCTGAAAAGGAAAGGGATCGAGTGCTTCAGTCCGGGCATCGCCAGAGCTGAGGAACATAAACCCCAGTTAAAGACCTCCCTGGTCCAGCATTCTCTGCCGGCGAGATCCAGGGCTCGATGGTGAAGGCTGGTGATTGCAATTTCACTGTGTTTAGCTTGTGGTTTCTATTTTTAGCTGTTTGGGCTAATCTTTCGAGACACGGCTACCCTCCCTGCCATGGATAGACCTAGCCTCCTTGAAGTTGCCCTGGTGCGATCAAGACAGGACTTTGGGGCAGTTGTCTAGGGCAGCTATTGACTTTGGGGCAGTTGTCTAGGGCAGCTATTCCTCCTTGGCCATCCCCCACTGCTGGAGATCAGAGTTATGTGTGCCACAGTCCTGTGAGACACCCCCTAAATTAGCCTGCAGTTCATCTGTCCCCACGATGCATAGCAGGGTGCTCTTCCATTGACAGAGTTTAAGTGTGATTCAACTAGCACTCATGACCTTTGGATACAAAGGTTTTTATCCAAAATTAGTCACACTCAGGGGGACCCACTGAAATGAGTGGACATGAATAACTTAGATCCATTAATTCCAATGGGCCAGAGTTAATTAACCCAGTGCACTAGCCCTGGATGCTCACTAGAAGGACAGATCCTGAAGTTGAGGCTCCAGTACTTTGGCCACCTCATGAGAAGGGAAGACTCCCTGGAAAAGACCCTGATGTTGGGAAAGATGGAGGGCACAAGGAGAAGGGGACGACAGAGGATGAGATGGTTGGACAGTGTTCCCAAAGCTACTAACATGAGTTTGGCCAAACTGCGAGAGGCAGTGAAGGATAGGGGTGCCTGGAGTGCTCTGGTCCATGGGGTCACGAAGAGTCGGACACGACTGAACGACTGAACAACAACAACTAGCGAAAACCAGAGCAAGAATTTCCACTAGTGCAATGGGACTTTCCCTATTTCTCTACACACCAGCGCCCACTGTGCCTCCCCCAAATCCACGCTGGAGGGGCAGAGGAACGTTCAGAATAGTGTGCAAGGAAGGGAAAGGGGGGTGGATTGGAACAATTACCGTAGCCTGACGTTGAACTCCACCAAAAGCATCTACTAAAAGCAGGACTTAGTTGGATAAAACTCAAAATGTCTTGAGTTGGCTCTCCATAAAGGACCTTTTTAAGTCTTCCAAGGATCTGGCCAGAACCCAAGGCTCATTTTCAGAGCTGAGAACGATATGACAGCAAAGATTCTCTCCCTTTGTATGACCCATTGTGTTCAGTTTTGCATTTTTGATGGAACAGCGTTTCATCCTTCCATTTCATCCCCAGCACAAGAATAGAACTTACTTTAATCAAGTCCATCAGAAGAGATGATTTGAACATCCAGTCCAGCTTTATGTTTGTGTTTTGCAGCAAATCCTCTAGGCTCCCTCTGGAACAAAACTCCGTCACGATGGCAGAGAGACCCCCATCCGATAAAAGGCCTAAAAATGGGTTCACATTTTCATGGCGTACATCCTTCATCTGGGGACACAAGAAGCAAATTGCAAGAGAGATTGGGGGTATCTGACTTTCTTTTCTTTGATACTCAGGTTGTGATGCCCACAAGCAAAATAAATATCATGTCGGATATAAAGACTGCAAGGATGCAGAATGCAGTATGCTCCACAATTATTCTGCAAAGATTTAAGGGCACTTCTGGAGTTGCATGCGATATTTATTTTGTTGTTCATTCCATTTGCTTCCCACCTTCCCATTTCAGAAAACCAGCAATGCATAATGCAACTGAACCAAAACAACACAAAATAACAATGCAATAATCCGGTAGGAAATTGAAAGTTAGTCCCACTGTCTGCTGATGCCAAATGATAAACTTGAGTGGTCACGGCACAGATTAAAGGCTGGCTACCCTCTTTGCTGCTCTCAGTAGACCAGGTCAAGTGGCTGCAGCACGGACCTCCTCTAAGACCCATCTCTATAGCTAATTGTGAATTCAAAGATGGGCTTGGGTAAAGTTTTGGAGCTGTTAAATTGGGCAAAGAGATAAAAATAAAGTAAATGAGAACCTAGACCTGCAGTAAAATGCTGCGTTTGCCCCATCGAAAGTGTTCGCTGCAAAATAACCTGCAGCTTCTGAAAATGCCATTGCTATTATGTTAAAAAAAATTCCTTCCACAAAAGCTCATACCAATAACAAACTTAGTTGGTCTCTAAGGTGCTACTGGAAGGAATTCTTTTGTTTTGTTTCGACTATGGCAGACCAACACGGCTACCTACCTGTAACAGTTAATATCTTGACCCTCCTCCATGAAAATAGCTGTTTACTTGGCTGTTTTCCAAGTACCGGTAACTATTGCTATTATGTATGGGAGTTCTTGTTTCAGTTTATTGGAATGAGATCTTCCTAGCCATTGGCTCAGCTGAAGCCGTGTTGTGGGATGTTTAAGAAAACTCTGCTGTTTTGAGGTGTTTAAAACCCAGTTCCGTAAAGTATAGGGACAGAGGGTGTTCTTTTAGTGGGAAACAGCACACAAGAGGATGAAGGACTTGCAGGCTAGCTCCACGATGGCACCTTCTGCTGCCCCTGTAGCAGACACTCCCCCCCTTCCATGCATTGGTTCCATGTTTGGATTTGGATTTGATATCCCGCTTTATCACTACCCGAAGGAGTCTCAAAGCGGCTCACATTCTCCTTTCCCTTCCTCCCCCACCACAAACACTCTGTGAGGTGAGTGGGGCTGAGAGACTTCAAAGAAGTGTGACTAGCCCAAGGTCACCCAGCAGCTGCATGTGGAGGAGCGGAAACACGAACCCAGTTCCCCAGATTACGAGTCTACCACTCTTAACCACTACACCACACTGGCAAAGAACTCAGATTTTCCCCATGTGGTTGGACTAGAGCACCTCTAAGCATGGATACCAGAATGCACATAGAGGTGTTTTGCACACTGACTGAATGCACAGACTGGGTGGGCATAGACATTATTGGGAGCGGGGCTAATCCCGTGACCCCTCCCCATGCATTTTTTCAAAGCATTGAGGGAATGTGTTATATGAACCTCTTTAAGAGTAGCCACGGAAGAGACACAGAAAATATGCACTTCTGTGTATACATGTGAGTCACCATTTTCTCAATAAGAATCCCTACCTGGCTTAACAAGCTGGCTGTCCTCTGTCTCAGGTCACTGGTTGCTCCAGATTCCAGTTTCTTCAGCCATACCCAGTCGCCCTGGCCAGAAAAGGTACCAGTGAATGATTCAGAAAAGCCCTAGGCTAATTCTAGAATTGAAACACAAGCATGCACCCCTTTGCGATGTTTACAAAACATCACGATTCAGATTCACACATTGCATGTTTCCAGGTTTCACAAATTCCAAATGGTTAGGGGCTGATTTGAAAATAGGGGGTTGTTGCTAGAAAATATATAAGAATCAAAATTGTTTTTCAGAGATCGTGGTGGAATTGTCTGAAGAAGTGTTCGTTTTGGATCCCCGATGAGCTAGAATCATTGATGTGAATTGCACGTGAAACATTGCCCTTATTTGAAATTCGCTTCCTTTGTCCTCAGTGATATCAGCAAATAGCCAATTCACAGAATCACAGAACTGCAGAGTTTGGAAGGGACCCCTAGGGTCATCAAGTCCAACCCCCTTGTAATGTAGGAAACTCAACTAAAGCGCCCATGGTAGATGGCCCTCCAAAACTAAAAAAAAATGTCCCTCCAGAGAAGGTCTCCCACCCCTTCCCTTTGCTCCCCTTAACCTAAACATTGCATCTCCTCTTCCCCCCAGGATGAGTGTAACCTTTCACTTGCTACCCAGCAACCAGGCAGTGTCTACAAACAGGCTGCAAGTATTCACTGGGAAAGATGTCGTGACCAGTATGTGGTTCCTGATTGCCTGGGACAACATGATTCCTGCATTGTGGAGGGTTGAACTAAATGACTCTCGTGGTCCCTTCCAACCCTACAATTCTACGATTCTCTTCCTCACCAGACATAATTTTATACCCATTGTTCCATGGCCATTTGGAAGGGACTAATGCGCTTCCAGGGCCATTCTATGTCATTTTAAAAATATGTCTTAATAGCATCACTTTGAGATCCTGATATACCCACCCCCTTAAAATCCAAGAATGGCTAGATTTAATCAGTGTTCCACTACCTTGTATATAGCCACATTGGAGGACTCGTATGTCACAGTTGTGCTTTTCACCGACAAAGAATGTGTTGCAGATCTCAGACTTCGACCTTCCAAGTTGCTCTTAGAATCGCTCAGGCTATCCACCGCCAGCCTCTGCGAGTAGGAAACACAGCCAGGGATGAATCGATGAGCACGTCCTGCTTATTCTGTGTCCAGGGAGGCTGTCTACCAGCTCTATCTGGTACGCAGGCTGAGACGCTACCTGCCCGTGGACTATCTCGCCAGAGTGGTGCATACTCTGGTTATCTCCCGCTTGGATTACTGCAATGCGCTCTACGTGTGGCTACCTTTTAACGTGACCCGGAAACTACAACAAATCCAGAATGCGGCAGCTAGACTGGTGACTGGGAGCAGCTACCAAGACTATATTACACCGGTCCTGAGAGACCTACATTGGCTCCTAGTACGTTTCCGAGCACAATTCAAAGTGTTGATCCTGACCTTTAAAGCCCTAAACAGCCTCGGTCCAATATACCTGAAGGAGCGTCTCCACCCCTATCATTCAGCCCGGACACTCAGGTCCAGCTTCGAGGGCCTTCTGGCGGTTCCCTCCCTGCGAGAAGTGAGGTTACAGGGAACCAGGCAGAGGGCCTTCTCGGTAGTGGTGCCCACCCTGTGGAACGCCCTCCCATCAGATGTCAAGGAAATAAACAACTTATCTGACTTTTAGAAGACACCTGAAGGCAGCTCTGTTTAGGGAAGTTTTTAATGACTGGTGTTTTAATGTATTTTTAATCTTTTGTTGGAAGCCGCCCAGAGTTGCTGGGGAAACTGTATGTATGTATGTATAAATAAATAAATAAATATTTCCAGGCTGAATATCTCGTTCAGATTTAGTGTTGATACATACAATGGCAAGTCAGATGGCTAGTCAACATTTCTCCCACCTCAAAGTGTCATGATTTCCAGTGTAAGCTGCCCACATGACACAACAATCTTCTCATAATTGTTGGAGAAGCTGTGAAAGAAAGAGGCACTTTTCCCACATATGGTGGGACTGCCCCCAGATATCTTGACAATGGCTCATCAAGAATTGACCAAAACACTCAGTTATCCCATTCCAACCTCACCACAGCTTCGTTTACTAAATCTATGAAACAATCAACTGAAATATTTCAGCTCTCAGGAACTCCTATCATGGGTGATGGCAGCTGCCAGAAGTTCAATTGCTCCCAAGTGGAAAACCTTGCAGGATTTGCAACTTTTGCTTTGCTATAAAAATATGTGCAGTTAACATTTAGCTGAAAAGATAACTCAAGACAAGGAGCTCCTGTGACGGTGTGATGAAAAATGGTGGGAGGAAACTCCTCCCCATGAACAGATTTCGCTTAGGTGCAAAGTTCAGTGCCAGCTATTGCACAACTTGGATTGCCTACCATTCTGCTGAGTTTGGTGTTTACAAAAGTGAGGTCGTCCAGAGTCAGCAGTAACTTCTTAGGCCCTTTGATGACTTGGCGATAGAGGGCGCTGTGCCTGAAAAGGAGCCAGGAGAGCATCGTTATATTTCGACCAGCAAGCCCAAGAGTCTCAGTGGGAGTGGCTGGCTCATAGTTACCTCATGTCATTATCTCAATTCATAAATCAAATCCAAAAGCCAGTTACCCAATTACATCACCCGGATCAATTTCGCCTCCACCTATGGCTGATGAAGATATCTGGCTCATTCACCTGAGCAGGCTATAAGGACCAGAACGAATGAATGTGGAGATGTCAGAAGGTCTTAGGGCAGCTTTGGTCATCTTGGTGGAAGGCTGGCGGGTTATCCCTCCCGTAAATCAGAAGGTGATTTCATGGTTCCCCAAAGAGCATCTGATCTGCATTGTATTGACTCTGGAAGAAAGCCTCTTTCTGGGATGCTGGCCGGACCACCCTCATTCTGCACAAGCACGCACCATTCTTGGGCCAAGAAGCAACAGCTGCAACAACACTTTCTGCACACACCCTACATTTCATAACCATCGCCGGGGCTTCATGCAAAGACATATTTATGTACCATGATACTTTAACGAATTAAAGGCACTCGCTGTCAGAGACTGGCTGGAAGATGAGGAGTGGTGGGAGGCACCAGCAGAGGAACCCCCGATGGAAAGCCCAGAGGAGGGAGGTGGGACATCGAAGAGAAGTCAGAAGAAGAAGAAGAAGAAGAAGAAGAAGAAGAAGAAGAAGAAGAGTTTGGATTTGATATCCCGCTTTTCACTACCCGAAGGAGTCTCAAAGCGGCTCACATTCTCCTTTCCCTTCCTCCCCCACAACAAACACTCTGTGAGGTGAGTGGGGCTGAGAGACTTCAGGGAAGTGTGACTAGCCCAAGGTCATCCAGCAGCTGCATGTGGAGGAGCGGAGACGCGAACCTGGTTCACCAGATTACGAGTCCGCCGCTCTTAACCACTACACCACACTGGCTCTCAAGGAGAAGATTGGGAAGAGGTACTAGATGCTGATGGGGAAACGGGGTTTAGTGAGCAGGAAGAGCCTCTGGCAGGAAGCAGTTCAGACTCTGAACCCTTAGAAAGGATCCATAGGGGGAGTGTTGCTGAGATCACTAGGCCCAGTTGTATGTTAATAGTGTAGCAAGATTAAGACCTTTGGAGCAGGCATTTTCAACATTTTTTTTTAATGAACCGTCCTACTGCCCTACCCTCCTCTGGGCTTCATGGGTCCTGGAAAGTGGCCTATGTGAAGAAAATGAGACTAGGCCGAGTAGATTGGGCCTTGCCTTGCCTTCGCTCCGCCCCCTGCCTGCAGCCGATTGGCCAGCTGGGTTGGGGGTGGGGCCAAGGCAAGGCAAGGCAAGGCAAGACCAAATCTACTCAGCCTAGTCTCATTTTCTTCACAAAGGCCGACTTTCCGAGCTGCTGAGGATGTTTTAAAATAGGATTGTTAATTTTTCTTGATTTTTACTGCTGTTGTTTTTGTTTTGTTTTGTTTTTTGTTTTGGTAAACCACTTTGCAGGTTTTTTATTATTACTAAATTTTATTAAACAAATAAACAATAAACATAAATAAAATAACACAAGCCAAAACAGAATCCATCCTGCAGATTTAAGTATCTGCCCATAGTCGCCTACTTGTTATCAGAGGCCCAGAATCCTCATTCCTTTGTAAGAAAATATGAAATAATGTAAAACCATTTTTGCAGGCACAAAATAAAAAAAATCAATGGGGGGGGGGTTGACAAGAAATTTTCCGCACTGGGTACCACCTGACCTTCCTACACCTCTGCCCTGCTGTAGTCCAACAACATCACCCTGGCCTAGACCATTTTAGGGTCAATGCCAAACGTTGCAAGTATGACGAACTGGCTCTGGGCGCTTGCTCACATTAATGTGTTAATGATTCGGCGCTATTATTTTTCTAAGCGCTAAGTAGGAAATCAGTGAACTCCTGAATTGTCAGAGGATTTTGAACACCTGGCATGTCATAATTGCTCCACGCGTAACACTTAAGTTAGCACAATTTATTTCCCAAGGTTTGCAGTCATTAACCAATTAGACCTCCCAGTAACTCTCCCTTTGCAAGACAGAAGGCCATGTTGATGGCTCAGAATAGACAGCCGACAAAATGTGGAGTGGATTCCTGCCTATGGCTGGGTTGGAAGGAGCCGTGCAAGCCAAATGGAGCCTGAGTAAACTTTGTACTAGAGTGAATCGCAAAGTTTGTACCAAGGTGGATGTTCCATGTGAATATGGAGGATAGCCAGCCAAAGCTGAGATCCTGTTTTACATCTGTTAAATTATGTATCTTATGTTTTTATATTGTGATTTAATCTTGCGAACCACCCTGAGACCTGTGGTTATAGGGCTGTAGACTACTACTACTGCAACTATTACTGATAATAAAAAATGTACAAAGCCATCATTATTATTAATCATGCATGTATCTAGGGATGAGGAAGAACTACCGTATTTTTCGCTCCAAAAGACACACTTTTTTCCTCCTGAAAAGTAAGGGGAAATACCTGTGCGTCTTATGGAGCGAGTGGTGGTCCCTGGAGCTGAATTGCCCAGGGGCCAAAACCAGATCGTGCTTTTTATTTTACAAAGAGAAAAGGGGGTGTTGAAAGGACCCCGCTCAGGAGCTGATCAGCAAGAGATCGGGAGAGAGATAAGAGTCCTGGCTCCCTTTCGGCCCCGCCCTCTTGCCCAGGCCTCCATTGTTGAATGTGCTGCAGAGGGAGGTTGTTTGTTTCCCCAGCGACATGTGACTGGCTGATTAGATTATCTGTCTGGAAACAGTAGAAAGGGCTCCCTTTCCTTAAGATTTTTCAGAAATGTGAGTTGAACCCCATAAAAACGGGGCTTTTCCTCTTTGCCTTTCCCCCTTTGCAAAAGGAGTTTTGCTTTTCCCCCTTTGCAAAAAGCTGCAAAACTTTTAGCTGATCCTCAAAAAAACCAGGGCTTTTCCCTTTGCAAAAAAGCTGCAAAACTTTTAGCTGATCCTCAAAAAAACAGGGCTTTTAGAGGAGGAAAACTAGAAAAATATTTTTTTCTTGTTTCCTCCTCTAAAAACGAGGTGCGCCCTATGGTCCGGTGCACCCTATGGAGCGAAAAATACGGTATTCCTAGGACAACTACTGTATCCCTCTCACCTCAGGCCACACCCCTCATTGGCTCTGATTCTGTTGTTACATATGGTTACTGATTCACACTTGTGTGCATGAAAGAGTTAACCTGAGCCCAGAGATCAGGTTGCAAGTGGGTGTGGCTTAGCAGGTTCTCGACAGGCTCTGCCCCCCAATCTGTCTTTCTCTTTGTGCTTCCTGGAATAAGCAAAGAAGGAGACATGCAGTCAATAGCTCCCAGTTGCAGGAAAAACCAAGTGAATTGAATCTACCCAGAAGAGAAATTGTATAGCTTGCATCTTTGCTAACCCAAAGACTGCTTGTACTTTTTTGTAAGGAAACCAAGTAGTGTTGAAAAAAAAAAGTCACTTGCAACCCTTTTCTTCTTTATTTACTGCCATCAGATGGAGACTTATTTTCGGTAACTTCCGGAAACTCTGTGAGTAAAGCATTCACTTAATTGCAAAGCTATGCGTCTGTGATTTATTCTAGCCTAAGTATTTTCGTGGGAAACATTTGTTTAAAGATGGATGAGGGCAGATGTAAATCTAACCAGGTTTTAATGTGCTTGGAGCAATTGCCATTGCGCTAACTCTGCTGCAAGAGAATAAGGATCTCTTTCCCAAATATTACTCTCCAACAACTTTGCACCCTCCATGAGTGCTTTGCCTGAGTGAAAGGTATTCCTGAACTCTGACAATGCCTCTTGCTTGTCTCGATGGAGAGGGCATGTGAAAGCGTGTGTAGAAGCGAGTCTGCTGTGTAAAGGTAATATATATTACCCCACTACCCCACCTACTTTTGCCTCTGGCCCCTCCCACCACTGACATGTGGTCCTCAGAAGGTCACCCAGAAGGGAATTTGGTGCTTGGGATCAGAATTTTTTCCCCCACCCTGCCTCAGATCATGGCTCAAATGTTATGATGAGCTTGTCAGCTGAGTCAGGGCACAAACCTTTTGCTTCTTGACCAGTGAGCTAGGCAGAAGCCTTCTTCAAAACTAGAGAGAGAAGAAAATGCTCTGACCTGATGAGGTACGCCAGGCACATGCCGAAGAGCAGAAGGGTGAGTGGCGGCAGCAGGACCAAGACCACGATGGGAGGATCCAGACCTAGACAAGTAACAGGGACAAGAGACGGGTCAAGGCAGGGCTAACTGAACTGTTTCCATCCCAGGTGGTCATTCTAAAAACTGTGACTTTAAGAAGCTTGCTGTTCACTTTTTCCTCTCCCCTCCCCACACCTCTTTCCTCGTGTTTATTGAATATATATGGAGGGAAATTGTGTTTATTTGAAAACGTGGGCAGCATTAAGATAAATTCAACAGTGTAAATAAGTTTTGATGGGTGTAATAATGGAATACTGAATGGTTCAGCTTATGTAAAATATGCAGAGATTTATATTATGCAAAATGAACCATGGAAAGGGAAGAAGGGAAGTCATTGATATTTTAAGGATGTTTAAATGAGTATTCTAAATTGTAAAGCAGAAAATTCAATAGAAAATTATAGGGTTAGGGAAGGAGCAATAAAAATAAACACCAGGAAAGGAGGGTTAGGAAGTTAGGTGTGTACTGTATAAAAATATTGTATGGTCTGAAATATCTCTGGAGACATAATAAAAACGATATACAGGTGAAACTCGGAAAATTAGAATATCGTGGAAAAGTCCATTTATGTAAGCAATTGTTTTCATTAGCTACTGGAGTTTAATATATGAGATAGACTCGTGACGTGCAAAGCGAGATATGTCAAGCCTTTGTTTGTTATAATTGTGATGATTATGGCGTACAGCTGATGAAAACCCCAAAGTTGAAATTGTTAATTTGGGGTTCTCATCAGCTGTATGCCATAATCATCACAATTATAACAAATAAAGGCTTGACATATCTCGCTTTGCACGTCATGAGTCTATCTCAAATATTAGTTTCACCTTTTAAGTTGAATTACTGAAAGAAATGAACCTTTCCACTATATTCTAATTTTTCGAGTTTCACCTGTATGGATTAAGAAGGACTGTAAACAAAGTGCAAGAATGCTAGAAATGGCGATACAGGCACCACTTACCTCTAATGCAGGGAACACCTGGATCGAACCAACAGCTGGAATCAGCTGGGGGTGGGCTTCCGCCAGGAAAATGCATCACCCTTCCCAGGGTTTGTACCAAGCCAGAGGATGCCACCAGCAAGTAGGTGGGGAAGAAGTGGCTCCCTCTGCCATCTGTGTCCAGGACGACGTACTGGGCCAGAGGTTTTCCTTTGCTGTCAGCCTCTACCCTGCGGCTGAACCCAGCAAAGTCGAGGTTTCTGACGTGCTGAGTCAACGTTTCCCCCGAGACCTCCGTCTCCCCCTGTTGATGAGCCTTGGCTAAAGCTTTTGCGACAAGGTAAATAGCGTCATAGACGGTGCCGAAGAGCGGAGAGACCTGGGAAAGACAGCAGGATTTTAGCACCTTCCAAAACCTGGGGAAATGGTCTGGCTCAGAGGCAAACCAGAGCTGACACCCGTCATATCATTTAGCTCACCTTGGCGCTGTGGGTTAAACCACCGAGCCTCTTGGGCTTGCCGATCAGAAGGTTGGCAGTTCGAATCCCTGGGATGGGGTGAGTTCCCATTGCTCGGTCCCAACTCCTGCCAACTTAGCAGTTCGAAAGCACATCAAAGTGCAAGTAGATAAGTAGGTACAGCTCCAGTGGGAAGGTAAACGGCGTTTCCATGCACTGCTCTGGTTTGCCAGAAGCGGCATAGTCATGCTGGCCACATGACCCAGAAGCTGTATGCCGGCTAGCTCGGCCAGGAAAGCGAGATGAGCGCCGCAACCCCAGAGGCGGACACGACTGGACCTAATGGTCAGGGGTCCCTTTACCTTTACCTTTCCTTGCTTCCACAAATGCCCAGTATGGGGAGGAGCAGGCCCGTCTTAGAGGGATCTGCCGCCCTGGCGCAGCGATCCCTCGGCGCCCCCAGCCTGCCGCCTCTCCGCCAGCCTCCCTCCCGCGCTGGCCGCCCCTCGGGAGGGGGGGTGGGCGAGCGGGGGATGAGAGGCGTGGCGTTGGAGCGGGCGCCCGCGCTCCGGCGGGCGGAGGATGAGGGGCGGGCGGACGGGCACTCGTGCACCGGCGGGAGGGCGGGCTGCAAGCCGGTCGCCCTCGCCTCCCAGAGCCCCAGCTGGAGTGCTGGAAGGTCGCGCAAAGCCCCGCGCCGCTTCAGCGCTCCAGCTGGGGCTCTGGGAGGCGAGGGCGACCGGCTTGCAGCCCGCCCTCCCGCCCGCCGGCGCACGAGTGCCTGCCTGCCCATGGGGGCGGGGGCGGGTTGGGGAGGGGGAGCCCGGTATGCCGGCGGGCTCACGGGGGCGCCCCTGGGGTGCCCTGCGCCCTGGCGCGCCGCGCCACCGGCCTCTATGGATGAGACGGCTCTGGGGAGGAGAGAGAACTAAAGAAATCCAGCTCCCCCACTCCCTTTTCCACCTGACCCCAATGTTGCCTATTTGGGAAAGAAAAGGGAGCTAAGCAAACGTGCTGTGTTGGAAATGGCTTCTATCCATTCTTGGTTAATTATTGGGGGAAGCCATTGCGTTCAAAAATTATGGAAGTGCAGAGAATATCTCCTGAATGGAGTGCAGGGGTTTTTGCTGTGCTCACTTGCGAGGTTGCCCAAAGTGGGTTGCAAGGGACTTTCCTTTCATTCTGCTAATCACTTCTTTGGTGGTCAGTGGTGTCTGGTGGGGTAGAAGACAGGAAGATCCACAGTAGGTGGATCACAGCCAAGGACACCTCTCTGCCAAGTGCATTTCTACAGTTATAGTGTTGAGGTGGATTACTGAAGAAGGCAACCCTGACTGATTAGGAAGGGCGCAGGATGTTATTTAGCTTTACGTTTACGTTTCTGGGCACAATTCAAAGTGTTGGTTCTGATCTTCAAAGCCCTAAACGGCCTCGGCCCAGTATACCTGAAGGAGCATCTCCACCCCCATCATTCAGCCCGGACACTGAGGTCCAGCTCCGAGGGCCTTCTGGCAGTTCCCTCACTGCGAGAAGTATCTGAAGAAGTGTGCATGCACACAAAAGCTCATACCAAGAACAAACTTAGTTGGTCTCTAAGGTGCTACTGGAAGGATTTTTTGATTTTTGATTTTATATTTTGTTTTGACTATGGCAGACCAACACGGCTACCTACCTGTTGCGAGAAGTGAGGTTACAGGGAACCAGGCAGAGGACCTTCTTGGTGGTGGCGCCTGCCCTGTAGAACGCCCTCCCATCAGATGTCAAGGAAATAAACAACTATCTGACTTTTAGAAGACATCTGAAGGCAACCCTGTTATAGGGCGCTTTTAATATTTGATGAATTATTGTATTTTAATATTTTGCTGGAAGCTGCCCAGAGTGGCTGGGGAAGCCCAGCCAGGTGGGCAGGGTACAAACAAACAAACAAACAAACAAATAAAATAATTAGCAAAATGAAAGCTTTCTGCTCTAGACAGTCCTGACCTGCTCAGGTTCCAGATCGAGAGGGATTTCGCCCCTTCGTTTCGCTGCCTCGAACGCCTCATAAAACGTTTTCTCCCCGGACTGCAAAGTAATGGTCAACACTGCGTCGTAGGCTTCCCGGAAGGAGCGGTCGTTTTCCAGAATGAAGTAGGAGTGGTTTCTGTACGGGAGGCTGTAGAACAAAGTGTCATACGGAAGGAAGACGTATCTGCCGTCGGCCAGACCCATTTCTTGGGCTTTAGTAAGCAAGGTAGCCTGGTCCTCTCCTCCGATGAGAGCCGAATGCATGCACAAAATGATAACTGCAGCACAGAAATCAAAGAGTCATTTTAAGAACACCAGAATGGCCAGGCTGCTGAATCAAACCAAAGGCCCAGGTATAATGACTCCCAACAGTGGAGGTAAAACATCACGGTCCTTACAACAGCTGTATAAGGTACATGAGGCAGCCCAGGATTATTTCTGCCATAACAGAAGAGCCTTAATGGGTCAAATTAAAGGCCCATCTAGCATACCCTCCAATATTCCTGAGATAAAAATAGGGACATTCTGTTATACATCAGTAGTAGTAGTAGTAGTAGTAGTAGTAGTAATAACAATAATAATATTTGTTTGTTTGTTTGTTTGTACGTACGTACGTACGTACGAACATTCATACATACATACATACAAAAAAGTCAGAAAGCTGTTTATTTCCTTGACATCTGATGGGAGGGCGTTCCACAGGGAAGGCGCCACCACCGAGAAGGCCCTCTGCCCGGCAATGTTGGAGGGTAGACATCGAGTCCAGCATCCTGTTCTCACAGTGGTGAACCAGATGCCTCTTCTGGGAAGCCCCCAAGCATCATCTGGATGCAGTTACAGGGAACCAGGCAGAGGGCCTTCTTGGCAGTGGCACCCTCCCTGTGGAACGCCCTCCCATCAGATGTCAAGGAGATAAAGAACTGCACAACTTTTAGAAGACACCTGGAGGCAGACCTTTATTGGGAAGTTTCTAATGTTTGGTGTTTTGTTATGTTTTGGAAACCGCCCAGAGTCGGGTGGGCTATAAGTAAATCATTGTCATCATCAGCGGGAATTCAGAAGCATACAGCCTCCAACCATGGAGGTACTATATAGTGGGGGGGGGGGCAGACAATAGCCACATTTAATCCCCCTTCCTCCAGCCACAATTCAGCTACCACCATTTCCTTTTCTACTTCCTCCATCTCTTCCTCCTCCTCCTCCCCCCCTCCATCTGAGTTTGCCTTTTGAGGAGGGTGTTTCCGGCGAGACCAGAAACAGCCGAACTTCCTCTTGTGACATATTCTGTTCTGAAGACCCCCCCCCATACACCTAGACCATGGGCTAAGGAGGTCAGCTCCCACCCCTTCCTCATTCTCTGAGAGTGTGCTTCAGTGGTCTTTCCCACTCTCTGAGCTGCTTTCTTTTCTAGCCCATGCATTTTGTCTTCCACTGGTGCACTGGCAAGCTAACGGCTGACTCCCTGTAACTGTGCTATCAGTTGGCATTCCTAAGGGCAGAGAGTTGGCTCTCTCACCTAATATCCTCCTGCCTTGTAGTTAACCCTCTCTCTTCCTGGCTCCTGCTTGGAAGGGGGTTGGACTGGATGGCCCTTGTGGTCTCTTCTAACTCTATGATTCTATGATTCCTTCCTTCACTGGAAGCTGGCTGCAAACTTCCCTTGGGGGCTGGCTCATTCATGGCAGTTGCACGGCTTGAGTTTGCTGGCATGCAACTGAATCCCACCCAAAGCTGTGACAGCCTTCAAGCGCCCTAAAACCTTCTGTATTCCCGCCGGGCCAAAGGCTCGTTCTCACCTTCCTTACCTTTAATGTCACCAGCAGCTTGGATCTTTGCCCAAGTTCCTTCAGCATCTCCATCTCCTCTCCCCATCGAGGTGACGACACCCACCGGGAGCCCACGGTTCCTCAGCGCTGTTGCCAGCTTGTTAGCCGTGTCCCTCCAAAGCTCCTCTTGGGAAGACACGATGGCGACATGAGCCCAGCTGAAATATTTCAGCACGGAGAGGAGGATCCCAGTTGGAGAGGGCAACGTTCTTACGAAAGTAGGGTGGTAGCTTGGGCTGTCCAATTCGTCGCTGATGCAGGCCCAGGAAAACACAGCTTTGTTCCAGCTCCTGCCAAGCAGGGAGGCCGTGGCGCAGTAGCCTGGGTTCAGGGGACCTATGAAAGCTGACAACTGCTTTTCATAGCCAATGAATCCAGCCAGGGCTTTAGAAGTTTGGCAGTCTTCCTCGCATAACATGCAGCCCAGCTGGTGGGGAGAGTTAACAGAAGGATCCTTCCTTATCCGCTCCATCGCTAGCTTCGCAGCAACCTGGGGGAAAGCCTTGGAGAAGAAGGGGTCGCAGGTCCAAGGTCCCACCAGGCCGACGTTAAAGGCTGCACAATATATTGGGAGAGGGAGCAGGGCCAAGCCAAGAGCCGACCACCACAGCCCCACGACAATCTTGCAGGGCAGTGGAATTGTACATGGCTGCAGTCTTGAGCACCTCGAGATGTCTGGGAGGAAGCAGCTAGAACTTTGCAGGGAAATGGCCATCGTCCCCTGGTTGATTATTGGCAAGTGAAAAATGAATGAATGAATGAATGAATGAATGAATTTTTATTTTCGTCAGCCATCAGCCATAGCAATAGAACAACAATACGATACACAAAGAATAGAAATTAAAAGTCAATTACCTAAAATACATTTTAGGGTTTTGAATCAGTAGTCAAATAGTGGGTCTTATTCCGATTGCCCCAGCTAAAAACCTTGCGACGTTCGTTGTCACCTGCTCATCTTGATCTGCCAAGTGAAAGGACACTGTGGCGACCCGGAATGGACAATATATTTTAGAATTGCAATGTTATGCAGATAGGGTGCCAGAGAAGGTGGCAAGTGAAGGTCTTTGGGGCTACCTGGTCTGTCAACTAAGGACGCATGTCACAAGTGGAATGGGTAGATCAGGGGTCAGCAAACTTTTTCAGCAGGGGGCCGGTCCACTGTCCCTCAGACCTTGTGGGGGGCCGGACTATATTTTGAAAAAAAATATGAACGCATTCCTATGCCCCACAAATAACCCAGAGATGCATTTTAAATAAAAGCACACATTCTACTCATGTAAAAACATGCTGATTACTGGACCATCCATGGGCCTGATGGAGAAGGCGATTGGGCCACATCCAGCCCCTGGGCCTTAGTTTGAGGACCCCTGGGGTAGATTCTCTCCGGGTGGGATGCAAAAAGGATTGTAGCTCAGTGGCAGAGCATGCGTCTCGCCTGCAGGGCGTCCCTGGGGAGAGCGTACCACAAATGGGGAACCACCAGAGAAAGATTCTGTGAGGTAAGGACCGCCACCTCTTTCTTATTTTCTTTTTCTTTTGACAAAGTAATCATCATAAATAAATAAGAATAAACACATGCACCCCACCGCCGAGACCATTCCATTGTACAGGTGAAACTCGAAAAATTAGAATATTGTGGAAAGGTTCGTTTCTTTCAGTAATTCAATTTAAAAGGTGAAACTAATATATGAGATAGACCCATGACATGCAAAGCGAGATATGTCAAGCCTTTATTTGTTATAATTGTGATGATTATGGCGTACAGCTGATGAGAACCCCAAATTAACAATTTCAACTTTGGGGTTTTCATCAGCTGTACGCCATAATCATCACAATTATAACAAACAAAGGCTTGACATATCTCGCTTTGCATGTCATGAGTCTATCTCATATATTAAACTCCAGTAGCTAATGAAAACAATTGCTTACATAAATGGACTTTTCTGCGATATTCTAATTTTTCGAGTTTCACCTGTAACTATCCAACCTCCCAAAATTTCAACACCTCTTGTGATGGTTTGACCCCTTTCCATTTCAACAGTACAGATTCTACAAACACCTTCCATATCTCCTCCAGATCACTCCTCCTGCATATTCCCCGTCTTACCTTAATGCCACATGTTAATTTATCATGAATAGCTATACCCCACACCTCTTCATACCATTCTTCCATTTTATATTCTGCTTGCCCCTTCCACTTCCTAGCTATAACAACTCGTGCAGCTGTCAAATAAATTTGTGAGCGAGTCCTTCATACCCTGTGAACCTTCCACCACATCGTAAATTGATAATAATGCTACCTCTGGACTTGCAGTCAGCTTTAACCCAGTGATTTCTGTTATCTCCTTAAACACCCTTTGAAAAAAAAATTGTTCATATTTACACCCCCACCACATGTGAACATAATTCCCTGTTTCCTGGCATCCCCTCCAACTTAACGCCAAATATTCCTTGTTTATTTAATTTAATCTGACTGGTGTTAATACCATCTCCAAACTAATTTATAATAATTTTCTTTTATTCTTATAGTCAACATTTTCAACGTACAATTCTCCTATATTTCCCCCCAGCTTTGACTATCTATCTGCCCTATCTATCACCTCTTTTTTGATGCCCATGGCACCCGCAGCACTTTTATCAAGATATGAGTACTGGCGCCTTATTTTTTTACCAAACGCCCCCCCCTAAAAAGTCCTAATGACACCTGCACATTCAGGAAACCTTCTACAGCATCCTTGACCTGAGTCCTTTCAGCCTCTGCTTCAAAACCTACCGTGAAGGAAGAATCCACCCCACTAAAAGGCAGCCTGCTGTTATAAACTCGCACCGCCAGAAAATTATTCCTTATGTTCAGCAAAAATATCCCCTTTGTTATATTTCAGCCCATTGCTCCAGGCTCTAGAAACTTAATGAAGTAAAGTGATGTTTATATTGGCCCGGGAACTTACCATTGGGTTGGGCTAGTCATGGAAATAAACCATTTTCAGTGATCATCTCTTATTTTTATTTTATTTTAAATGTCCAAGCCTGCTTTTAATATGGCATGGGGTGGATGGTGCGCTGTCACTTGGGAGTGAGGAGACACTCATTATGACAATGAATTCTGAAAGTCATAAGGTGCACCGAAAGAAGCTCTGGATCCCATCCCTGATTTTAGCTTACCTATGGCACCTAGGAATGTGAAATATATTAAAAGGGCCACAAAAAGTTGCAGAAGTGTTTAGAGTACCTCCTTCGCTACCCACAACTCTAATCTCAAATGCAACTGCATTCACGTTTTTACATCTTCATTCACATGTCCCATTCCTCAACCACCTTTTACAACAGGGGTGGGTAACCTGTGGCCCTCCAGAGATCTTCAGCTATCTGTGTGGATGGGGAAACTATGGGTATTAGGGGGATATTATTTCAGATCATCTTTCCAGAAAGTGCTCAAGACGATGAGTGCAGTTTCCAACTTCGCATTGTCATGCCCACAAAAATAAGAGTAGCTATCCTCTCCCGCCGAACTGTTTCTTGAACTGTTTCTTGATCAACTGTTTCTTGATCAAACAACCTCTAATGGACCATTTTGGATCAGTTTTATCACAGTCAGGTTTTCATAGAATCATAGAATAGAATCATAGAACCATAGAGTTGGAAGAGACCACAAGGGCCATCCAGTCCAACCCCCTGCCAAGCAGGAAACACCATCAAAGCATTCCTGACAGATGGCCGTCAAGCCTCCGCTTAAAGACCTCCAAAGAAGGAGACTCCACCACACTCCTTGGCAGCAAATTTTACTGTCAGGAAGGTCTTCCTAATGTTTAGGTGGAATCTTCTTTCTTGTAGTTTGAATCCATTGCCCCATGTCTGTTTCTCTGGAGCAGCAGAGAACAACCTTTCTCCCTCCTCTATACGACATCCTTTGATATATTTGAACATGGCTATCATATCACCCCTTAACCTTCTCTTCTCCAGGCTAAACATACCCAGCTCCCTAAGGTGTTCCTCATAAGGTATTGTTTCCAGGCCTTGGACCATTTTGGTTGCCCTCCTCTGGACACGTTCCAGCTTGTCAGTATCCTTCTTGAGCTGTGGTGCCCAGAACTGGACACAGTATTCCAGGTGAGGTCTGACCAGAGTGGAATACAGTGGTACTATTACTATTTCTTCTCCAGGCTAAACATACCCAGCTCCCTAAGCCGTTCCTCCCATTTTGGAGATCAGGACTATGGAGAATGAGCCTGTATTTGGTCAGTTGCAATTGGTCTGCTTCCTCAATCTATATTTCATTCATCTACAAGAAAACCACATGGAATCGGCTTACCTGCTCAGTTGAATGTAGTTGCTGACCACCACAATGCAGCCAAGCACAGAGTTTGAGGGGGATACTTCATAACGGCAGGCTCGGTGGAAGCCCTTGGTTTTTTTCCTACAGCTTGAAGAAAATTCATTTACGAATGAAATAACCAGTCCTTAACTGCCACAGAAGGCGTCGACAGTTGCCCTGAACTTGGTTATAGAAAATAGCACGTTCAGGACCAAGGAGAGTTCCTCCCTTGGGACTCCTAATTAGAACTGCTTTGACAGCAGGCTAACTAATGCTCTTGGTAGCGTATTATCAAATGAAAGGCACTGCTCTCATTTCAAAGTTGTTCTCCTTTGGGAGGCTGCCGCCAACCTGCGTGTCTCAAAGTAGCCCCAAATGCGAAGCAACAACTTAAATCCCGACTCCATTCATCAGCACTTGTGAGCAGCCTTTTCTCTGTGAAAACACGCCCCAGCTCCGTATCAGAGGTGCCCGCCATGACTGCAATTGCAGCAAGAGCACATTAAACCTCTCTTACTTGGGTTAAGAGGATTTCGGATTCGTACAATACGGGTTTTGTTGCAGAGCTGGGAGGGCAATGTAAATCCAGAGGGATCAAGGCCCCGGTGTTGGGGACATGGATTCAGAGTGAGTTAAGTAGGCAATGTAGCACACTTAAGAATATGCCGCCCTACGGGGAGTTTCCCTCCAGAAGCTGCAGTTAGTGAAGAACGCTGCAGCGCGATTGCTGACAGACCTTGTTAACATATACAGTCAAACCTCGGTTGTCGAATGTAATCCATTCCGGAAGCCGATTCAGCTTCCAAAATGTTCGACAACCGAGGTGCGGCTTCCAATTGGTGGCAGGAGGTTCCTGCACTCAAACGGAAGCCGTGTCGGACGTTTGGCTTCCGAAAAACGTTCGAAAACCAGAGCATTTGCTTCCGGGTTTTTTGGCGTTCTGGAGCCGAAACGTTCCAAAACGGAGGCGTTCAGGATCCGAGGTTTGACTGTAACACCTGTGTTCAGAGATCTGCACTGGTCGCTGATTTGCTACTGGGCCAGATTCAAGGCATTACTATTATTATTACTTGGGACCAGTTTACCTATGAGATCGCCTTATCCCCAAAATGCTATGGCTTCCACCACTGGAACTGGAACTGTTACCACATACCCATTTGTTAGAAGTTGATCTTTTAGCGTTGCATCACCTAAGCTCCCTGACTATTGACATCAGGAAGAGGCCTTCACGGTACTCTTTTCAGTGCCAGGTAAAACCATCCTTATTTAGACAACCCTACCCAGATGTTTTGGTGGGACACGGGTGGCGCTGTGGGTTAAACCACAGAGCCTCGGGCTTGCCGATCAGAAGGCCGCCCGTTCGAATCCCTGCGACGGGGTAAGCTCCCGTTGCACAGTCCCTGCTCCTGCCAACCTAGCAGTTCAAAAGCATGTCAAAGTGCAAGTAGATAAATAGGTACCACTCCAGCGGGAAGGTAAACGGCATTTAAGTGCGCTGCTCTGGTTTGCCAGAAGTGGCTTTGTCATGCTGGCCACATGACCCAGAAGCTGTATGCCGGCTCCCTTGGCCAGTAAAACGAGATGAGCGCTGCAACCCCAGAGTCATCTGCGACTGGACCTAACGGTCAGGGGTCCCTTTACTTTTACTAAACCCACATGTTTAGAAAGTCAATGGGAGTTTCAATCTATTCTGTCTTATCTTTCTGAAAGCTTTAAATTGATTTTGCTAAAGTTTGAATAGATGGGGTTTTTGTGTTTTTTTTGGGGGGGGGGTTGTAAACCACTTTGAGGTGGTTGCTGTTTTTACAGTCAAGCAGTGTATAAATTTTATGAAACAGGTAACAGGGGTCTCAGAGGAACAGACTGAAAGTCCTTTTACACCGGCATCCTGGCTGTGGCAGTGAAAAGCTCAGAAATGGTTTCGTGTCATACCAATGTTGTTGGTGTGTTTGCTTCATAAAACTTCTATGCCACTTATATAATTTATAATAATAACAAATTATTTATACCCCGCCCATCTGACTGGGTTTCCCCAGCCACTCTGGACGGCTCCTGACAGAATATTAAAAACACCAATAAAACATCAAACATTAAAAACTTCCCTAAACAGGGTTGCCTTCAGAGGCCTTCTAAAAGTCAGATAGTTGTTTATTTCCTTGACATCTGATGGAAGGGCGTTCCACAGGGAGGGCGCCACCACCGAGAAGGCCCTCTGCCTGGTTTTTAAACTTGCTTATTTATTATTATTACATGCCAAGCTGCAAGAGGAGAAGGGGCCAGGAAAAAGGCTGCTAACTTTACGTGTACAGCCCTAACATTATACAGATGCAAGTTTCACTGACTTGAGGGGAAACATTTAAGCAGATAACTGGCTTTGGCCTCGGCTTGTATCTCCCTATATGAACCTGCCTGGGTGCTAAGATCCTTGGATGAGCCCCTTATCTCAGTCCCATCATCATCAGAGGCACGGCTGGTGGTGACACGAGGCGGAGCCTTTTCTGTAGCTGCTCCAAAATTGTGGAATTCCCTCCCAAGAGAGGTCAGCTTGGCTCCATCTTTGTTATCCTTCCACCAGCAGGCTAAGACATTCCTGTTCAGACAGGGCTTTGGAAACTGAAGTACAGACAATGATAATCAATGGGCTGCTGTTTGGGGCAAATTGCATTTTAATTGCTGGTATCATCATCATTATTATTATTATTATTATTATTATTATTATTATTATTATTATACTGCCCTATACCCGGAGGTCTCAGGGCAGTTCACAGAATAAAATCAAACTATAAAACAACCCAATAACCCCCGCAACCCACATTCTAAAAGGGCATAGGATGTCAATGAAATTAACCAAAGGCCTGGTTTAAAAGGAACATTTTTGCCTGGTGGTTCTAAATGTGCTTCCGATGCATTTTGATTTTAAAAAAAGCTAGCTTGGTTTTTTTATTACTTTCTATTATGCTTAAAGAGGGGAAACGGCTGGCGCTGTGGGTTAAACCACAGAGCCTAGGGCATGCTGATCAGAAGGTCGGCGGTTTGAATCCCCGCGACGGGGTGAGCTCCCGTTGCTCGGTCCCAGCTCCTGCCCACCTAGCAGTTCGAAAGCACATCAAAGTGCAAGTAGATAAATAGGTACCGTTCCGGCAGGAAGGTAAACGGCGTTTCTGTGCGCTGCTCTGGTTCGCCAGAAGCGGCTTAGTCATGCTGGCCACATGACCCAGAAGCTGTACTCCGGCTCCCTCGGCCATTAACGCAAGATGAGCGTCGCAACCCCAGAGTCGGACACGACTGGACCTAATGGTCAGGGGTCCCTTTACCTTTACCTTTATGATGCTTAAAACATTGGGAGATGCCTTGAATCCCAATTTGGGGGAAAGGTGGGATATAAAATTATAGAACTATTGAGCTGGAAGGAACCTCAGGGGCCAACCCCCTGCGATGCAGAAATCTTAACACACAGTACCCCATCCAACCTGAAACCATACCAGACCCTGCCTAGCTTTGCTAAATAAATGAACTGCACTTCGGAGTTTCGAGAAGGGGAGCATGGGATGAAATAAATCCCCTTCTGTCCAAGCATCCCATTTCTGTGGAATGCTTTAATAGCTTCTGCAGGGAGGACTGGGCCAGTTTTTTCTCATTAAACGGAAGCAGGTGCTTAAGGACACCTGAAAGGCTAATTTCCCAGCTGGTTATGTGAGTTGATAATGAAAAGTGCTTCTTGCATAGAAAGTATATTTAAAAAGAAGGGGGGGAGTGGGCCCCTAGGTCCTGCCGCGTGAGGTTCTACGCTCAGCAGTTTTTGCTGGAGTTTGATTACAATTGATAGCTGAAGCACAAACAAGTCCAAACCTGCCCTCTTGAGCAACAGGCATTTCCTCTTCCTAGTCTGTTTTTCACATCTAGCAAAATCAGCCTCTCGCACGGAGCCAAGAAGAAGGAAAGCAAGGGAGGCACTGAAAAATGGGTCCTAAATTCGGTGTGGTGTAGTGGTTAGGGTGCTGGACTATGACTTGGATTGAGTTGTTGTTGTTGTTGTTGTTGTTCAGCCGTTCAGTCGTGTCTGACTCTTCGTGACCCCATGGACCAGAGCACGCCAGGCACGCCTATCCTTCACTGCCTCTCGCAGTTTGGCCAAACTCATGTTAGTAGCTTCAAGAACACTGTCCAACCATCTCATCCTCTGTCGTCCCCTTCTCCTTGTGCCCTCCATCTTTCCCAACATCAGGGTCTTTTCCAGGGAGTCTTCCTTTCTCATGAGGTGCCCAAAGTATTGGAGCCTCAACTTCAGGATCTGTCCTTCTAGTGAGCACTCAGTGCTGATTTCTTTGAGAATGGATAGGTTTGATCTTCTTGCCATCCATGGGACTCTCAAGAGTCTCCTCCAGCACCATAATTCAAAAGCATCAATTCTTCGGCGATCAACCTTCTTTATGGTCCAGCTCTCACTTCCGTACATTACTACTGGGAAAACCATAGCTTTAACTATACGGACCTTTGTCAGCAAGGTGATGTCTTTGCTTTTTAAGATGCTGTCTAGGTTTGTCATTGCTTTTCTCCCAAGAAGCAGGCGTCTTCTAATTTCGTGACTGCTGTCACCATCTGCAGTGATCATGGAACCCAAGAAAGTGAAATCTCTCACTACTGTTCAAATCCTCACTCAGCCATGAAGCTCACTGGGTGACTTTGGGGCAGTCTAACCACCCTGATTATTGTGTTTTTTAATTGGAGGGCTGCATTGGTGCGGGGGGAGGGATATCTTCAAACAAACAAACAAATAAAATTTAAGAAGGGCCTCTCCACCATCTAAGCCCTGCCACTTTCTAGATCCTGCAGAGAATCCGGAATGCGGCAGCTAGACCGGTGACTGGAAGCTGTCACCAAGACCACATAACACCGGTCCTGAAAGACCTGCATTGGCTCCCAGTACGTTTCCGAGCACAATTCAAAGTGTTGGTGCTGACCTTGAAAGCCCTAAACCGCCTCGGTCCTGTATACCTGAGGGAGTGTCTCCACCCCCATCGTTCAGCCCAGACACTGAGGTCCAGCTCCGAGGGCCTTCTGGTGGTTCCCTCCCTGCCAGAAGTGAGGTTACAGGGAACCAGGCAGAGGGCCTTCTCGGTAGTGGCTTCAGCCCTGTGGAACGCCCTCCCATCAGATGTCAAGGAAATAAACAACTATCTGACTTTTAGAAGACATCTGAAGGCAGCCCTGTTTAGGGACGTTTTTAACGTTTGGTGTTTTGTTGTGTTTTTAATATGCTGTTGGGAGCCGCCCATCTGGCTGGGGAAACCCAGCCAGAAGGGCGGTGTATAAATAAATAAATTTATTATTATTATTATTATTATTATTATTATTATTATTATTATTATTATTAGCAATTTCAGGCAGAGGTAATCTGAAAGAGAGAAGCTGAAGCCAAATCGTGAAGAGAGAGAAAAACTGAGGATTCAAATTATTATTAGCATTTTCATTCCACTCTTCAGACAGAAAAATAGGCTCCCAGAGCAGCTTACAAATATCTCTGGAAAGACATTGGGGTCTTGTTTTCTGGGCAGCCCGGGACCTCCAGACACACCGCCCAAGTTTGCGCCCCAGAGAGGCCACTTTGCTGCTGCTAACACTGCGGTCTGACTACAGGAGTCCCACTCCATTATCTCTTGAGACAGATGGATGTGCCAACAATATAGATTATATTCTGTAGCCTGGTGGAATGGCTCTTTCAGCGGAGCAGATGGAGAGGACCTGTAGACACGTCGCCCCCTGCTGCAGCCTGATAGAATGACTGCTGCCAATTACAAATAAAAATGATGAAACATTACACCCTCCTCGCTTTTGAAATTCAGTTTCGACAGATACTTAACGGGAGCAACCCTACCCGTGTTTATTACCACCATTCAGTTCAGTGGAGTATATGGTCGGCCTTGCTGGTTGATGTTAAGGGGGAGCTTCTGCAATTCAAGGGGCTGGGGAGGTGCTGGGTGTTTCTCTTTAAAAAACAAACAAACCACAATTGGGAATGTTAGGGGAAATATTTGACGCGGCGTCTAAATTGGAGTGGAATCATTAGACCCAGAGAATTTAGCGGCCGTCCCCAGGGAGAAAGGATATTAAATGCATAAGCCGTTGTTGATTTGAGAATCTGGATGAACAAAGAAAAGAAGATTAGAGGCCGCACATTGTTCCCAGGAATTAGGAGACCTTGAAGCTGGAAACACACAGGGTGACCTCAACATAGTTTTTTGATATAAGAGATACACATGTGCATCTTGTTACTGCAGCACGTCTTGCTGTTGCTAGACACTGGAGGACATTAAACGTGAACCTAGATGAAGTCTGGTATGTTTATCTCTGGGAATTAATTTTGATGGGAGAGTTAACAGAAAGTGTTACGGTGAAATATTAGATATTAAAACTAATATTAGATATTGTTGATTGTGGGAAATAAACTGACGCGATGAACAGGATGATGTGAAGGGAAGGCCACCACGAGGCATTCTCGGGGGGCTCCTTTTATTGAAAACTCACAGCTAGGTTAAACATTAACATACAGAGAGAACTCCAAAGACCAAATAAGGAAAGGTGTGCCTTCTAATACCAAATATGGAAGTTGCTCCTTTGGCTACACCCATATGACATCTTCATTGTGTACGTGCTCTCCTCTCACTTACTCACCCCCTCCCACTGAACACCTCATGATCCCCCAGTACTTTTCCACCTATTCCCTTTGTTTTCCTGCTCTGCCTAAACATGTGTTTCCCAACTTGGTGCCCACAATGCCCACAGAGCCATATGGTGTGCCAATTGAGGGCTCTGTAGCTTGATTAATTAAGTGTGGTATGCCAACACATATATTAATTATTCTATCTTGATAGAGAGGCGTGGCATGCCAGCGCCTGGCTAAACTATAATTCCCACAAGAAAGGGTACGTGAAAGAAAACAATGTGAGAAACTACATAACTTTTACATAACGTGGTCCTCCTTTATTACATACTAGTACATTAACCCCGTTAAATTAACGGGCGCTAGAACATATGTAGTCAAACTGTTGCCCTAGCAACGTCGGGGACATGCGCAGAGCTGACTGAGCGGCTCTCGCCTATCTCATTTTTTTTTCTAACAACCAAGCAGCTCTCGCTTGACATCGCTCGCCCGCTGCCACTTGTAACGGCCGCTGCCGCTTAGAAGTAAGTCCACGCGAGCGCGCACCCGCCGCGTGCCCGCGCACACCCGCCGCTTCAACAGTTTCGCCCGGCCGCCCAAAGTCTCTGCACTCCAAGTCCCAACGGCTGTCCGTGGGGCACATGCGCAGTAGCGCAATACCATGGACACAGGGACTGGACGCAGAGACACTTGCACTTTATTATAGAGGTTGCATCAAAGAAAGAACATGCATTTAAACCCACTAAGACACATGGGAGCATGTGGAATGATATTTTTAAAAGCAGCAACTGTAGAAATCGCTTTTTAGTTGATTATATTACTAATGTAGTTACCTGGACGTAGTTGGGGCTGTTTTTTTTGGGGGGGGTAGGGGAAAACTGTATTTGATTGCTTGTATTTGATTATAGGTGAAACTCGAAAAATTAGAATATCGTGGAAAAGTCCATTTATGTAAGCAATTGTTTTCATTAGCTGCTGGAGTTTAATATATGAGATAGACTCATGACATGCAAAGCGAGATATGTCGAGCCTTTATTTGTTATAATTGTGATGATTATGGTGTACAGCTGATTAATACCCCAATGTTGAAATTGTTAATTTGGGGTTCTCATCAGCTGTGCACCATAATCGTCACAATTGTAACAAAGTCTTGATGTATCTCGCTTTGCATGTCATGAGCATATCTCATATATTAGTTTCGCCTTTTAAGTTGAATTACTGAAAGAAATGAACCTTTCCACGATATTCTAATTTTTCGAGTTTCACCTGTATATCTCCTTCATGGATCACTGCCTTGTCATGGCGAAGGGGCTTGAATAACTCGGGGAAGCTATGAGCTATTTCATGCAGGGCCACCCAAGATGGACAGGTCATAGTGCAGAGTTTAGACTAAATATGATCCACCTGGAGGAGGAACCGGCAAGCCACTCAAGTATCCCTGCCAAGAAAACTCCATGGACAAAGACAAAGACAACAACAACATTTGATTATATGTTGTTCTTATATTCAACAAATAAAATATTTTTTAAAAGATACACATGGCCAGCAGGCTATTCCTTTCTAGACAAAGAACCAGTATCTCTGGTGATTCCCTGGTCTCCATAACGCAAAGACAACCAGTGTTCTTAAACTACACAGCTTTTCTGGCGTTTTAATCCTAGATACGGCCAAGGTTAGCCTTCGAGTTTTTTGCAGAGAGCCCTTGCCCTCCCACACCGAAACCTCCTCTCCCCTCCATCCCCCAACCAAAAAGCCAAATGGCATTTGTTAGCATATCATCAGCATCATCACTTTTAATTTGTATACCGCCTTTCTATCTTACAATACTCAAGGGGGTTTACAAGCTGAAGAAACAAAGAATACACACCTTATAACAATCTAATGCAATACAAAAATGTGACAATACAGGTGAAACTCGAAAAATTAGAATATCGTGGAAAAGTCCATTTATGTAAGCAATTGTTTCCATTAGCTACTGGAGTTTAATATATGAGATAGACTCATGACATGCAAAGCGAGATATGTCAAGCCTTTGCTTGTTATAATTGTGATGATTATGGTGCCAAAGAATTGATGGTTTTGAATTCTGGTGCTGGAGGAGACTCTTGAGAGTCCCATGGACTGCAAAAAGATCAAACCTATCCATTCTGAAGGAAATCAGCCCTGAGTGCTCACTGGAAGGACAGATCCTGAAGCTGAGGCTCCAGTACTTTGGCCACCTCATGAGAAGAGAACACTCCCTGGAAAAGACCCTGATGTTGGGAAAGATGGAGGGCACAAGGAGAAGGGGACGACGGAGGACGAGATGGTTAGACGGTGTTCTTGAAGCAACTAGCATGAGTTTGGCCAAACTGCGGGAGGCAGTGAAAGATAGGTGTGCCTGGCGTGCTCTGGTCCATGGGGTCACGAAGAGTCAGACACGACTGAACGACTGAACAACAACAACAACTGGGTAGTGATAAAGCAGGATATCAAATCCAATCTCTTCTTCTTCTTGCTCTGCTTTCCTTTGGACCACATCAGTGAGACTGAGAGGGGGGTCTTGTTGTCTGGGCAGCCCAGGACCTCCTCAGTTCCCTCCAGTCTACAGCATGTGCTGAAACTTTTTTCTTGAGCTGGGGAACTGCAGCAAATGCCATTATGCCCAAACCCTTCATTTTTTGCTTCCCATTGGCATTTAGTGGGCCATTACGGGATACAGGACTCAGGACTTCGGGCAGGGCTCACCTCATGCTCTTACGATCTGCATACAGGTGGAAGCCCATTTGAGGGAAAGACTGCAATCCTGCAGATCAAATGTACCCACAGAGACATCCACACCAGCGCTGTTTCTTCAGCAACCTTTCGACGTGTGAATATCATCTGCTGATGTGTCTCCTCTCAGCCACCAGGTGGTGCTCAGTCCCTTAAACTCTGGCATAACTCAGGCGGAGATTCCCGTTTATTTAAGCAAGATGGTGATTTTTCCTGGAGGAATTTCTGGAGGGCGTTTGCAGGAGCCAAAGGGGTGGGGGGAGAAGCAGGGGGTCTCTCAAGTCTTGCTTGGTGGATTAGACGTAGTTTGCCAGCCTTCACGTTTCTCTTGGCTGCATTCTTGATCCTCATTAATTGCCCAGTGCCATAGGTTTCTCAGATTAAATGCTAAATCTGCAAGCAACTGTGTGTCTCTCTATGTAGCATGTACACTAGGGGTTGGCAGCTGCAGGGCTGGAAACCAAATGCAGTCTCTCTGTCTCTCTCTCTCTTTTCTTGTTTTGTTTACCCTCCCATTATTAACAATTATACTAGGGGCTGCACCTCTGCTCGGCATTTGCCAACCCACATTAACCCCCTAGAACTTCCCCTTCCCATCTCATGCAACTACTTCCCAACCCCATTTAAGAACATCGGAAATGCCTGCTGGATCAGGCCAGTGGCACATCTAGTCCAGCATCCTGCTCTCGCAGTGGCCAACCAGATGCTTGTGGGAAACCAGCAAGCAGGATTCGAACACAAGAGCATTCCTGCATTGCCAAGGGGTTGGACCAGATGGGTTCCCTTCCAGCTCTGCAATTCTACGGTTTTATGATTGTCCTCCTGCGGTCTCCAGCAACTGGTGTTCAGAAGCATTGCTGACTCCAACTGTGAAGGCAGAGCAAAGCTGTGATGCCTAGCAGCCATTTGTATCTGAAGAAGTGTGCATGCACACGAAAGCTCATACCTGGAACAAACTCAGTTGGTCTCTAAGGTGCTACTAGAAAGAATTTTCGATTTTGTTTTGACTATGGCAGACCAACACGGCTACCCACCTGTAACTAGCAGCCATTTGTGAGAGCCAGTGTGGTGTAGTGGTTAAGAGCGGTAGACTCATAATCTGGTGAACCGGGTTGGATTCCCCGCTCCTCCACATGCAGCTACTGGGTGACCTTGGGCTAGTCACACTTCTCTGAAGTCTCTCAGCCCCACTCACCTCACAGAGTGTTTGTTGTGGGGGAGGAAGGGAAAGGAGAATGTTAGCTGCTTTGAGACTCCTTCGGGTAGTGATAAAGAGGGATATCAAATCCAAACTCTTCTTCTTCTTCTGAAGCTTTTTCTGCACTCCTTTGCACCCCCATTTACACCTTCACCCCCTTGTCCATTCTTCCTCCTCACCCTTCTTTTCTGCAAACCCCTATGACCAGTTCTATGGTTATTCCGCCTGATCCCCTATTCCTTTTCCCTTCCCGTTTTTCTGAAGAAACCCTTCTGGGTCCCCACATTAAAATTCCTCCCTGGTCTCCCTACTGGCCTTAGGAAGACTAACTTGGCCAGTTAGCCCTGGTGATCCCACTGATGTTTGTTTTTTATGCTGTTTTTAGCTGTTTTTAAAGTTTTTTTTAATCATTGTCTTATATCTGTTGTAAGCCCGCCCTGAGCCCGTTTTCTGGATCGGGAAGGGCGGGGTATAAATAAAAAGTTGTTGTTGTTGTTGTTGTTGTTGTTGTTGTTGTTGTTATGCACTGTCTTTCTTTTATTAGCCATTATATGGGCCTAGTAAAGGTAAAGGGATCCTTGACCATTAAGTCCAGTCGCAGACGACTCTGGGGTTGTGGCGCTCATCTCGCTTTACTGGCCGAGGGAGCCAGCGTACAGCTTCCGGGTCATGTGGCCAGCATGACTAAGCCGCTTCTGGCGAACCAGAGCAGCGCACGGAAACACCGTTTACCTTCCCGTTTACCTATTTATCTACTTGCACTTTGACGTGCTTTTGAACTGCTAGGTGGGCAGGAGCTGGGACCAAGCAACAGGAGCTCACCCTGTCACGGGGATTCGAACCGCCGACCTTCTGATCGGCAAGCCCTAGGCTCTGTGGTTTAACCCACAGCGCCACCCACGTTGGCTCAAATTCTTTGCTAGGAAAAAATATATCAGGAGAGGAGAGCAGAGTGGTTAACAGATGGCCACCCATTGAGTTTTATGGATGAACAGGGACTTGACCCTTGACCCTCCTGGTGCTCTCCCAGTATTCTGATCACTGTGTCACGAATTTCCCACAGCTTGCAGAGAAGGGGCAGGAAGCCAACCGCTTCTGGAGGAGACACGGCTCCAGGCTGTTGCCAAACAACAACTGAAAACACACACAACGGCATCAGATAAGCTGTTTTATTACATGTAAACTGTTGGAAGGGTTCCTGGATCAGTTATATGCACATGTGAGCTGCAAGTGAGCATGACTCACTACGATTGTTAAACAGCTGGGTGTTCCTCCGGGTGCAATTTCTCGGTGTTGGAAAGGAGATGCACACATTCGTCCAGTAAGCGTTCTGCATCGCTGTCACCTGTGGACTTGGGGGAGGCATCTAAGATTAGAGAACTGGGCCAAAGCAAACAAGATGAATTTTAACAGGGAGAAATGTAAAGTACTACACTTGGGCAAAAATAATGAAAGGCACAAATACAGGATGGGTGACACCTGGCTTGAGAGCAGTACGTGTGAAAAGGATCTAGGAGTCTTGGTAGACCACAAACTTGACATGAGTCAACAGTGTGATGCAGCAGCTAAAAAAGCCAATGCAAGTCTGGGCTGCATCAATAGGAGTATAGCATCTAGATCAAGGGAAGTAATAGTACCACTGTATTCCGCTCTGGTTAGACCTCACCTGGAGTACTGTGTCCAGTTCTGGGCACCACTGTTCAACAACAACAACAAGGCTCTACTGGAAGGATTTTTTTTATTTTTTATTTTGTTTCGACTACGGCAGACCAACACAGCTACCTCCCTGTAACTAGAAGGACAAAGCATGACAATTAGTCCTGGGAACTTTGTGCCAGAATCAGAAAGAGCCTGAGCTTTGATCGAGATAGCCAAGCTTTTCTTTTTCTTTTTTTAAATGAAAATAAGCCACCATCAAGTGCCAGACTATTGTTGGAATCAAAGTGACTTTCCGTTCAGATTCTTGACCCCTGACAAGAGCTATCAGCTGGTCAAGCGGGGAACAAGGGCTTGCCCCCCCCCCGGAAAGGTCAGCATAGGCCACCATCAATCACCCGAGTTCTCCTAAAGGGTGCATTAGATGTCAATTTATGAAGTAATGGCTATTTAAGGCACCATTTCTCTTTGAAGTCTGGGGAGAGAGGGGAGGGCCAGGAAGCGATGGAAGGGTTTTGCAGGGCTTTGGCTAATCTCGAAGGCTTCATTTTCTGAACACGTGGGGTGGGATCGGATGCTTGCCCCGTACAGCATGCGAAATCCGCGCAGGAGACACTCGGCCGAGGTGCGAGAGGCATCTCGCGTATGCGCCGGCGACGCCCGCACCCTCGCAATGGGTGGGCGAGATTGATTTATCGAGCTGTACGATTGCCATGCCATCTCCCCTCCCCCTCTCGGTGTCTCTCTCCTTCTCCCCCTCCGGGCGCTTTCAGGCAGTCACTATTTTTGCGTGGAATTCGAACGCAGATGCAAGTTGCGCGATTAAAGGCGTTCCAGAGCTCCTGCACAACAATCCCGCTCCTCTCTCCTAGGGGATCCCCTTCCTTGTTTAATCCCCACAACAACCCCGAGAGTTTGGCTGGGCTGAGAGATACAGTGGCCCAAGGTCAAACCCAGTGAACTTCATGGCTGAGCAGGGGATTTGAACCCGGGTCTCCCCAGTCCTGATCTGACACTCTAACCTCTGCACCATACTTGATAGGACATCATCTCACCTCCCTGCAAAGGAGACAGAATTTATGATGAATAGACAGGTCAGCCACAAGCAGCCTCTTTCCTTCAGGGTTGGGTAATTACACCAATTTCTGTTTCTCTCTGTTTCTCCTTTTTCCAAGCTTCAGTTCAGTTCTCTCATGTTTCCACATCAGTTTGCATTTAAAAGGAAAAGAAAAAATCCTCAATAAAATTCACCAACAATTTACACATTTTGTATGCAATTTTGCCCAATACACACATTTTTGCAAGGCATATTCCCCCTAATACTTATGTCTCCCCTTATACGTTCCTGTATGTTATTTTCACCAACATATGCATTTTTTGCACACTTTACCCAAATATACTGTATACTGCTATACACATTACTTGGCTGGATAAACCACATTGCAGAATTGGGCACTGCAAGTTAAGAAAGATATTGGCAAGCTGGAAGGTGTGCAGAGGAGGGCAACCAAGATGATCAAGAGTCTGAAAACCAAGCCTGATGAGCAATGGTTGAAGGAGCTGGGTATGTTTAGCCTGGAAAAGAGGAGACCGAGAGGAGATAGGATTGTTGTTGTTCAGTCGTTCAGTCGTGTCCGACTCTTCGTGACCCCATGGACCAGAGCACGCCAGGCATTCCTGTCTTCCACTGCCTCCCGCCATTTGGTCAGACACATGTTGGTCGCTTCAAGAACACTGTTCAACCACCTCGTCTCAGTTCTGTTCCAGCCTGAGAATAAACAGAGCTGCTAGAAGAATCACTGTGTCATCTGCTATGTCCACCCACTATTTAATACTGCCTCTTGGCTTCCTTCCTGCCATTATTCTGGACTTCTCTCTGCCACAGACTCTCTCCGCTCACTAAGCCCTGTTGTCCCTTCAGCTTCCAACACCGCCCCTTCCTCATCTTCTCCCTCTGACCTCTCATCCTCACTCCCCGAACTCTGAGCTTTCTTCCCTTGGGTGTCCTCTTCCAGGCAGTCCATGACATTGGATTTTCTGGTACTAGATATGGGTTTTAGGTGGGAATTGGCTACATTTCTGAATGCAGGGAATGGAAACGGCTGTGTGCTGTAATGGTGAGATTGCCAAACTAGGATTGAGGACTCAGAACCCCGCTCACCCATATGGGGCTCACTGTGTGACCTTGGGCATAGGTGCCAACACCCTGAAGCCCTGGGTACCCAATCACCCATAAAATTCCCCATGAAGGAGCCGGGCACCCACAAATTTCAGTGCCAGGGCCATGCACACTGCACGGCACCCACAGCCCTGGGGACCTACAATCACGGGGCCAAGTTGGCAGTCCTGACCTTGGGCCAATCACTGCCTCTCAGCCTAACCTACCTTGCAGGACTGTTCCAGAGATCAAATGGAGAAAGGGGGAAACCACGTTCGACACCGTGAGTTCCCTGGAAGAAAGGTGGGCAATGGATGTGATTTTTAAAAGGACTGTGAGAAAGTCCAGATTTGCGGAAGCAAAATGAAATCAACGCCACATGTTTGGCAGATCAGCCTTCACCGAATGACGCTTTTTCGAACCGTCAACCGGCTCGGGGATTAATTTCCTTCTCTTTTGGCTGATGGCACAATGTTCCACAGTGAGCACGTGTTTGTCCATGAGCTGGAGCAAGTTAACATTTTCATTTGGGCTGTTCCAACAGTAAGAACCGGGGGGTTGTGGGTTGGATTATTCTCAGTAGAGCTGTTGGACGCTGCGGCAGCCAATCCTCTGGACTGGAAGAAATCATTTACTTAACAGAGGTAACCCGCCAGCCAAGCCATTTCCCCATGCAAGATGAGAACCAGGCCTGGGGTTTGAAAAGCGGGGGGGGGGGGGGGGGGTAGAGGCAGCGGCAGGAACCATGACTGGCACTAACAAAACAAAACTGCACTCTTGCAAAACAAGTGGGGAAAAATTACAGCCGTTGTTGAAATATGCTGTTTATTTATTTCATAAAAATATATATACCAGTTGATTAAAAAAAACTCAACACGGTTTACAAAATATTGTTGTTGTTGTTGTTGTTGTTGTTGTTGTTGTTGTTGTTGTTATTATTATTATTATTATTTTAGCTGCTTTTTCTTGCCCTAGGCAACTAAAATCAACTTACGACCGACCAAATGACAAAACCTACACAGATCTATTAAAAACAAGGGAGGGGGATACATTCAAAACACCCCACCCGCTCAGAAAAGAGCAAAGCGATGAAATTATCAGCAGGAACAACCGTTCAGAACAGTTTGAAAAACCAGCAGTAAACTAAAAACACAATGCACCAATGGTCAACATGCCTGGGTAAAAAAAAAAAAGGTAAAGGACCCCTGACAGTTAAGTCCAGGCATGTCTAAACAAAAATGCTTTCAGCAGGCACTGAAAATAAAAGTTTGCCTCATTTGGGTCATTTTAATTTAGAGAGGAAAAGCAAGACATATGATAAAGGTGAATAAGATTATGGAGAAAGCGGGCCCTCCAAGTGCCCCTATTTTCCAGAGACGGTCCCAGATTTACAGAAGGCGTCCCTGTTATGTATTGAAGTTCTCACCCTAGGCCACTAGGGGTGTGTGTGTGTATAGTTCGTTCTGCTGCAGTTCTCACTCAGGTCCGCACATGCAAATGAGGGATTGAAAGTGACGTTCAGGGATTGGGTAACTACAGAAAGTTGTTACTGTTGCTTGTAGCTGAGTTCTATATAAGCAGGCTGCTGGGCCCTTCAGTTAAGTCCTGTTCCAGCCTGAGAGAAAAAAAAGCTCCTTGGAGAATCACTGTGTCATCTGCTATGTCCACCCACTATTTAATAGTCCCGGTTTCTGATTTGATCCCAGAATGTCTCGCTTTTCCTTAGGACGTCCCTATTTTCATGTTGGAGGGCTATGGTTGTTGTTGTTCAGTCATTCAGTCGTGTCCGACTCTTCGTGACCCCATGGACCAGAGCATGCCAGGCACCCCTATCCTCCACTGCCTCCCGCAGTTTGGCCAAACTGATGCCAGTCGCTTCGAGAACACTGTCCAACCATCTCATCTTCTGTCGTCCCCTTCTCCTTGTGCCCTCCATCTTTCCTAACATCAGGGTCTTTTCTAGGGAGTCTTCTCTTCTCATGAGGTGGCCAAAGTATTGCAAAGCCTCAACTTCAGGATCTGTCCTTCTAGTGAGCACTCAGGGCTGATTTCTTTAAGAATGGATAGGTTTCATCTTCTTGCAGTCCATGGGACTCTCAAGAGTCTCCTCCAGCACCATAATTCAAAAGCATCAATTCTTCGGCGATCAGCCGTCTTTATGGCCAAGCTCTCACTTCCATACATCACTACTGGGAAAACCATAGCTTTAACTAGACGGACCTTTGTCGGCAAGGTGATGTCTTTGCTTTTTAAGATGCTGTCTAGGTTTGTCATTGCTTTCCTCCCAAGAAGCAGGCGTCTTTTAATTTCGTGACTGCTGTCACCATCTGCAGTGATCATGGAACCCAAGAAAGTAAAATCTAGGATGTTCCAATTTTTATTTGAGAAATGTTGGAGGGACGTCTCTGTTTTCATCGGAGAAATGTTGGAGGGAGGGTACGTATATAGGGCCATGCAGACCACAGCCTGAGCAGAGGTCATGAAACCTGGCACCTGTGAACCACAGAAGCAAAATTGTTCACATGCTACAGTTTCCAGATTTCCAGCCGGTCTCTTTAACTTTGTCTTTAGCAGTAGTTTGGAGGTAATAATGTTTATTTCTGTTATTTACTAAGCTTGGATAATAGAACATTGGACAGGTAGGATCCTAGAAGGCAGAAACCTGAGGCAGCTCCAGGAGGAAGTGAATCAGCAACCTTTTAAGAAAGATGGTTTGTTTGCTCAGGGGCTTAGCAAGGTAAATTAGTACCCGGGGGCAAAAAAAAAATTGTCAACCCCCCCCCCCCCCCGAGGCATGGGAAGGTCAGGTGGTACCCGGTGCGGAAAATTTCTTGTCAACCCCACCATTGATCCCCCCCCTCGCAAAAATGGTTTTACGTTATTTCATATTTTCTTACAAAGTAATAATAACAAGTAATAATTTAAAAAAACTTTTATTTATATCCCGCCCTCCCCGGCCGAAGTCGGGCTCAGGGTGGCTAACATCAGATACATAACATTGGTATAAAATCAAACAATAATTAAATTACCTCCTAAAAACATCTCACCATCAAATTAAAGTCTAATTAGATGGCTTTCCACAGGGTTAGGGTTGGGAACAGCAAGTGCTCCACTGAACTGAAATTTCAGCCTTCACGACATAGGAAAACAGCCAAGTAAACAGCTATTTTGGTAGAGGAGGGTCAAGATATTAACCGATATGCATGAAATTTCATATATAGCTATATAATCCCTAGTATAGTAAGATAAGACCTTCGGAGAAGGCATTTTCAAAAAAAAAAATCAAAAAAAATTGTTCCTTGGTAATTTGTCACCCCCTCCATTATGGAACATGGGGCGGACCCCCCACCCTGCCCCCTTGCTACACCCCTGTATTTGCCTATTTACTCCTTCAGTCTGAATGGAAAGAGTCCAGATCTTACAGCATGGTCCTTCCAAGAGGGGCTTGTTCCCCGCAGCAGTCCAAGGCATCTCTCCCAGCCAGCCTTCGGCCAACCTGCCCAAGATGGATCCCAGTCTTCCTTCTTCCTTTCTTCTTCCCAGCACACCTTACAAAAGAATCTTCTGTTCTGTCACTTCAAACACACACCCCATCAGCTTGGTGACATCTGTCTCCCCAGGCCAAAGGCTTCCTCTTGTGTGACCCCTTCGGCAGGGGTGTAGCAAGCCTGATGTGACGACGCACGTGGATGCCACTGAAAGGGGGGAAAGGGGAAGCTTCCCCTTTTCCCCCTTTCCGCGGCTTTTTTCGGCCTGAGGGACGGGCCAGCGCGGAGGGGGCATCACGCTTATCCCTGGCATGACGCCCCCTCCTCGCTGGCCCAACCCCTGCCGAAAAAAACCGCTGGGAGGGGGGAAAGGGAAGCAGAGCAGGAGCATTCAAGCCCCTGCTCTGCTTCCGTTTCCCCCCCTTTCCTCTGCTTTTTTCAGCAGGGGGTGGGTCAGCGAGGAGGGGGCGTCATGCCAGGGACAAGTGTGACGCCCCCTCCTCGCTGGCCCGTCCCTCGTGCCGAAAAATAGCCACTGGAAGGGGGAAAGGGCGACATGCCCCCGTTCGGGGCCGGCCCAGTGGGGCGGGGCGGGGTGGGGGCCCGGCCAAAGTGTCACCCCCCTCCACTGGAACCCGGGGTGGGCCTCCCCCGCCCCCCCTTGCTACGCCACTGCCCTTCAGTCATGTTAACAGATTCGCTCTTTGCTAGGCCAGCCAGGCTGGTTTGCAGAAGCCAAGCCAGGGATTCCTTGTCTGGCATAGCAGCTTGTACTTTCATCCATATCCCAATTAAACAAAACGCTACCATTTATTACTTTCTAAGGTTTAGGGCATCTTCCTCCGAAATCTATAACGCCGCCTTAATGGGTGAATAACCAAACTAATGAGGTTTTAAGAGCAAAAAAAAAAACTGAATGAGGGGACAGACTCCTGCAGATTTTTACCCCGGACTGAAGCAAGGACACCATGTATTTGGAAAACGTAACGCCTAGGTTCAAATACCAGCACTATTTGTCAACCGGATTCCAGCCCAGCCAGTACATTGCTCTCATTTATTTGCCGCGGCTCAGATTACAAAGGGAGCCCCATGCCTCAGTGATCTTTGGATTACCCAAGATATCGTCTCACGAGTTTCCTTTACATCCAAAGCCTGCTTAAAGGAAGCTTCTAAAAGGATTTGTTTATTTATCTCAAGGCTTGCTCGCCATTCAAGAAGGGAACCTGGCTAATCTCTAGGAAGTGCCACACAACCTGGGCCGATTTGTCTTGAGATCGAGTCACAGGCTGGTAACAGCTGCCACCTTTTGCCTCGGGATGGTGCATGAATAATAATAATAATAATAATAATAATAATAATAATAATAATAATAATTTATACCCTGTCCATCTGGCTGGGTTTCCCCAGCCACTCTGGGCGGCTTCCAACAAAATATTAAAATACAATTGTCCTTAAGATATTAAAAGCTCCCCTAAACAGAGCTGCCTTCAGATGTCTCCTAAAAGTCTGGTAGTTGTTTTTTCCTTTGACATCTGGTGGGAGGATGTGAAAACAGGGTAAGTACGGCTGTGGTCTATAATAATAATAATAATAATAATAATAATAATAATAATAATATTTACACCCCATCCATCTGGCTGGGTTTCCCCCGCCACTGTGGGCAGCTCACAACAGAATATAAAAAATACAATAAAACATCAAACATTAAAAACTTCCTTAAACAGGGTTGCCTTCAGATGTCTTCTAAAAGTCAGATAGTTGCTCATTTCCTTGACATTTGGTGGGAGGGTGTTCCACAGGACGGGCGCCACTACCGAGAAGGCCCTCTGCCTGGTTCCCTGTAACTTCGCTTCTTGCAGGGAGGGAACCGCCAGAATGCCCTCGGAGCTGGACCTCAGTGTCTGGGCAGAATGATGGGGGTGGAGATGCTCCTTCAGATATACTGGGCCAAGGCCGTTTAGGGCTTTAAAGGTCAGCACCAACACTTTGAATTGTGCTCAGAAATGTACTGGGAGCCAATGTGGGTCTTTCAGGACCGGTGTTATGTGGTCTCGGAGGCCACTCCCTGTCACCAGTCTAGCTGCCGCATTCTGGATTAGTTGTAGTTTCCGGGTCACCTTCAAAGGTAGCCCCACGTAGAGCGCATTGCAGTAGTCCAAGCGGGAGATAACCAGAGCATGCACCACTCTGACGAGACAGTCCGCGGGCAGGGAGGGTCTCAGCCTGCGTACCAGATGGAGCTGGCAGACAGCTGCCCTGGACACAGAATGGACCTGCACCTCCATGGACAGTTGTGAGTCCAAAATGACTCCCAGGCTGCACACCTGGTCCTTCAGGGGTACAGTTACCCCATTCAGGACCAGGGAGTCCTCCAAACCTGCCCGGCTCCTGTCTTGGTGAGACATTGGCAATTCTCCGCCTGCTCCTCTTTTCCAGACGGGTTATCCAGATTACTAGTGTGTGTCCTGCAGAACAAAAATGTATAAGAACATAAGTCCTGCAGGATCAGGCCAGGGGCCCATTCAGGCTCACTGAGACTGCCTTCTTTGCCATGTTTCTAGCCACACATCCAGGCTTTAAGGTTCCATGTCCGAACATGTGGGTTTTTTGTTCCTGGGAAAACCTGTGTTTCCCTACTGAATCAGAACAAACAGCCATCAAGTTTCCCACAGATTTCCTTTGCTCCAATTCAGTGGCAAAACTTGGTTTGGGACCCATGTCCGGCACCACACAGCGGCCAACTAGATGCCCATGAGAAACCCATGATCAGGACCTAAATGCAGCAGAAGTCTCCCCAGTTTCCAGCAGCTGCTCTTCTGAAGCATACAAAAGGAACTTTCCAACACTTCTGTCACAATAAGTAGCAGGACAGGAGCAAATTTGACAATACTGAAGCTCCCAAGCAGCAGCCTTGGGCCAGGACTTGGTCATGAGATCATGTTTTTAGCCCTGACAGCTGCAGAAGTTTGCCCTTCTCCAGCCACCGTTAAACGCCGTTCGTCCGCACTCCTCTGTGGGCAAAACCATTCGGGCGGAGGGGTGCGTGTGAAATCATCCCTGGATGTGGTTCTGCCCGGGCACGATCATTTTGCCAACAAGACTTGCTCAGTTGATTCTGCTGCAGGTTACATTCAGCAGCAGTGTTGCGGACTCGCAGGCCCTGAAAGAGAACGCCAAGTCGCCTTCGCCCGCGGCTCTCTCTTCGCCGCCCGCCACGGATTCGCCCAAGCCTGCCCGGCCCCACCGCCCCCACCCCCGGCCGTGCTGCCCTCCGAGCGCCCCTACCAATGGAAAGACTGCGGCAAACGCTTCGTGTACCGCTCCAAGCTGGCCACGCACCAGTGGACCCATTGCGCTGAGCGCCCTGACAGCTGCAGAAATATGAAGTTGGCCTGGTCTGGTGACATCCCAAAAGACAGTGGATCAGGGGCGTCTTTCCCATAGAGGCAAGTGGTGCAGGGCCCCGGGGCGCCAAGTTCTGGATCAGTGCTGTCAAGTATCCCGTTTTCCCCGGGAATCTCCCTTATTTCAAGCAGTTTCCCGCTGCTATCCCTTATTTTTTATATCCCTTTAATTTCCCGTTTTTTCAAAGGAAGCAGCTCCTCTCCCTCCCTCTGCTGGCCAGGGACTGGGAAGACCTCGCCTCCTGGCAGCCTCAAAGCAAGCGGGAGCCATTTCCCGCGTTTACAGGCGTCGTAGCCCACGGGCAGCGTTTCCAAAATACTGTAAGCCTACTGCGCGCATTCACACCAGTGCCGCCCACATTTGCTTCTGGCTCCGCCCACCACTGCCATGTGACTGTCCCCAGGATAGGTGAGGCTGCTGATCCCTTATTTTCAAATCCGAAACTTGACAGCTATGTTCTGGAGGGCACCAGGGAAGAGGCGGAGGCTGGATGCGCCACCTCCCGGCATCAGCTCGCCGCCCTCACTTGCCTCGCTGAAGCAGCGCCACACCCGCAGCCTCCGCCTCTTCCCCGCCGGAGGAGGTGCCCTCCAGCTGCTTCCCGCCTCCTCCAGCCCCACAAAGCTGCCGGCAGCGCCATGAAAAAGGTTGACAACTCTGGGAAACGGGGGGAGGGGGCCTGGAGGGATCTTTGCACCACGGCGCCAGGTATACTTAAGACGGCCCTGCAGTGGATGAAGGAAAGCAGAGCTTTTCTGAGGTTAAAGAGCAATGGATACCGGCCCCAATCCCCTCCCTATCTCCTAAGCAAATATATACACATGCCCCCATTTTTTTTTGTTCTCAAACAGTACCTCTCAAAACCCTAGAAGATCGAGAAACTCATAACGTCAAACAGCGAGGAAGTTTCCAAATGTTGCTCACAAACGTCTGCTGTATTTAGAGAGCCTGGGACTTTTTGAAAATAATCTACAGGCAGATGCAAGCGGAACAGGCACTGAATTTTATGTTTTGGTTCCTTCCCTCGCACAGAACAGCAATCAGATTTTTACTCTTCCTTTCAGGCCCCAATTGTCCTTCCCATCTACTGAGATGAATTAGACTTTGATTAACTGTGGGCTTTCTGAAATATTGCCCTGGACTTAATAATGGATCTGTTATAAACATGGCATCATATTTCAACACCCCTTTTCTTAGGGACCGGAAAGTTGCCTTTTTTGAAATAATATTTCTTTAAAACCAGACGTTCTCGGGATGCAGAAAATTGTGCCTCCAATATCGGTTTCTGCCCTTTGTACTAAGAGAATGCTGCTGTCTACAGTTCCCAAACACATGTGTTATGAAACCAGATTGAAAGTGGGAAAGCGACTTAGTCATGATGATGACTCTGAAGGCAGGTTAAATAAACAAACCAGGCTTATCAGCTTCGGGATTGAAGTCCTAGATCCCAAAGAGGGAATGGTTACCAGATGTCCGTTCTTAGTACAAAAACGATGGGAGGGAGCCGGTGTTTATCCACAGACAGCTTCTGGCGCAACGGAACACCGTGACGGAAACCAGAGCGCACGGAAACACAATTTACCTTCCCGCCACAGCAGTACCTATTTATCTAGTTGAACTGGCGTGCTTTCGAACTGCTAGGTTGGCAGGAGCTGGGACAGAGCAACTGGAGCTCACCCCGTCATGGGGATTCGAACCACCGACCTTCTGATCAGCAAGCCCTAGGCTCTGTGATTTAGACCACAGTGCCACCCATGTCCCTCTGGGAGGCGAGGGGTGCCGCAGGTCCATGACACAGTTTCACCTCTCGGCAAATTAAAATAACGTGTTGACGGGCTAACATTGCCATTGTAGTTTTCAGAGTGTTCAGCTAACCTGCAATGTAAGCAAAGTAAAATACTAATAATAAATGGGAAAGGCAGATGTTCCGGGGTCCAGTGCAAAAGACGAGGGGCTCAGGACCCCTGGGCAAGCTCCTGGTTTATTCACCATCTTATGCGTTCTTCAAAATGAAGGTGCTCTGTTCTAGGTCAGATGTGTCTAGCTGTTCCTCACTTTCAGGAATGAGAGACTTGTAGAGTTGGAATGGACCCCCAAGGGTCATCTTGTTCAACCCCCCCCATGCAAGAATGGAGAAAACACATATTTGAACATACATATTGCTATGATATTGGGGGGGGTCAGTCTAGGTGAAACCCTGGGTCCCCTTCCAAATCTGTGATCCTGCATCTGCGAGGATAGAATGTATCAGAATGTATCACATATGTCAAGGCAGGTTGTCCCATGTACTGTGGAGCAAGCATGGTTCCTCATGCTCTGGTAGGTAGGACTCGAACCCACGGCTTCAAGTTACAAGAAAGGAGATTGCGACTAAACATCAGGAAGAACTTTCTGGCACTAAGAGCTGCTTGACAGTGGAACGGACTTCCTTGGGAGGTTGTGAACTCTCCTTCCTTGGAGGTATTTAACCAGAGGTTGGATGGCCATCAGCCATGGCTGCTTTAGCTGAGATTCCTGCATCGCAGGGGGTTGGACTAGATGGCCCTTGGGTGTCCCTTCCAACTCTACGATTGTGTGATTCTATGATTCTAGAGGAAGCTTGCCAAGCCAGTTCCTTTGTCAAGGTAATGGCTTTGACTGGCCAGTTAGTTACTGTGATTTAACATTTCAAAAGAACTTGCTCTGTTGCCATAGAGACCCCCTCATCAGATTGGTACATAGCAGAAAAAATGGCCAGAGTTGTGTGTCTGAACTGGAGAAAGAGATGCGTCTTGCTCTGTGCTGGACCTTGGGGCTCCCCTAGAAACCTAAAGGGGAAACAACAGATTTGGGGGTGTTAACACTGTGAACTCCTCCATCCTTCGCTCAGGTTGTATATATGTGCAAATAAAATCATATAGCCTTTTTTAAAAAAAATTAAAATAAGTTTTATTACATAAAATGTATACAAAAGTTTGTAAATTTACATAAGAGTACATACTTACCGGTACATAAAAAAACAAACGAAATAGCCACTAAAAGGAAAAGAAGAGAGAGAAAAGAAGAAGAGGAAGAGAAGAAAATAACGGAGTGGAAGGAAAAAGAAAAAGAAAAAAGGGGGGGAGATACATTTTTAAAGGAATAATTACATTACAATTGGTTGACTTCCACCGCTGCGTAACACTACCTATTTCCAACTGAAATTTTCTGCCATTCTTTCCTTTGACACCATGCATTTTTTAATGTTACTGTAATTCAGCTTTAAATTATTCTACTCCAAACACAACCAAAACCTTTCATTTGATCCTTGTTTACTTAAATATTCATTAAAACATTTCCAATGGTTTTGAATCACATTTTTTGATTTTTGCCTTATCCAGTTAGTCAATTTTGCCATCTCTAGATATTCAGCCAATTTCCTCTGCCATTCTTTCTTGGTTGGTACGATGCTATCTTTCCAGCGCTGGGCTATCAGGGTTCTTGCTGCTGTAGTCGCATATAAAAAAATATCTACTTTCTCTTTTGGTATATCCCCATTTACAAAACCATATAGCCTAAAGATTCTGCAATCTCCACTGACCTTTATCCCAAGGAAACAGAGCCCTGGGTAAGAGCAGACACCCCGGAATCTCTCACCACTTAGAGCAGGGATTGGCAAGGTTTACCGGCCATGGGCCGGATCATTCCCACGGAGATTGTCCGTGGGCCGGACCAGCACAGCCCAACACCTGAAATCACGTCTGCGCATGTCCGCAGCACCGAAAATCGCTTCTGCGCATGCCCAGACACCTGAAATCGCGCCTGCGCAGAAGCAATTTTCGGCTTCTAGACATGCGCAGACGCGGTTTCCGGTATCTGCATGTGCGCAGACTCGATTTCCGGTGCCACTTGGCGAGTCCTCGCGCCGCGCTGCACCGGTTTAACACAGAGGGCAGGGGACTCACTGAGCGGGTGGCTCAGTTTGGGGGCAGCTCGGGGGCCGGTAAAACAGTTTTCATGGGCCGCATCTGGCCCATGGGCCGCACGTTGCCAACCCCTGGCTTAGAGATTGAGGCATAGCAGTATCTTAAACAGGTCTACATTTGGAATGCTACCTGCCAGTGTAGTGGGTAGTGTGTCAGACTCGGACCTGGGAGACCAGGGTTCAAATGCCTCACTTGGGCCATGAAATGCTCACTGGGTGACCTTGGGCCAGCCGTTGCCTCTCAACCCAGCCTACCTTGCAAGATTGTTGCAGGGGGGTTATATGAGGTGGGGGGAAACCACGCATACCACTCCTTAGAGGAAAAGATGGGAGAAAAATCAAATAAATAAATACCAAGCTGGTATTTTAAGAGAGCTGGAACGTCAGGTGAGAAGATGCACACCATCTTGCCTGATCACCTGCAGACAGTTCTTATTCGGCAGAGAAGCACATATCCTCAAACATTTCTCTGGTGAAAATATGGACGTCTCATTCCATAATGATAATGTTACTATTTATGCCCCCCATAATGTTAATATTTTTGCCCCAGCCACTCTGGGCAGCTTCCATCATATATAAAAACGTAACAAAACATTAAACATTTTTTTTAAAAAACAACCTTCCCTATACAGGATTGCCTTCAGATGGCTCAGGGGTCGGATAACTCCATACCCTCCAACATTTCTCCAATGAAAATAGGGACACCCAAAGGAAAAGCATGTGATGTATGGAAGTGAGAGCTGGACCATAAAGAAGACTGATCACCGAAGAATTGATGCTTTTGAATTATGGTGCTGGAGGAGACTCTTGAGAGTCCCATGGACTGCAAGAATATCAAACTTATCCATCCTTAAAGAAATCAGCCCTGAGTGCTCACTAGAAGGACAGATCCTGAAGTTGAGGCTCCAGTACTTTGGCCACCTCATGAGAAGAGAAGACTCCCTGGAAAAGACCCTGATGTTGGGAAAGATGGAGGGCACAAGGAGAAAGGGACGACAGAGGATGAGATGGTTGGACAGTGTTCTTGAAGCAAGTAGCATGAGTTTGGCCAAACTGCGGGAGGCAGTGGAAGACAGGAGTGCCTGGCATGCTCTGGTCCATGGGGTCACGAAAAGTCGGACACGACTGAACGACTGAACAACAACAAGGAAAAGCGGGACATTCCAGGATCAAATCAGAAACCGGGACGGCTTCTCTAAATCAGGGATGTCCCTGGAAAATAGGGATACTTGGAGGGTCTGGAAGCAGTGATGTGTAAGCCTGCTGGCTCCTGCTCTCTGGGAGAACCACGAACAGGTAGTCAGCTTGCTGGATTCGCAGAACTAAGTAGGCAGAGAATATGAACCTGAAATTCAAGGATCGGGAATCTTTTCCCGTTTTTCTGCAGCAAAATTCTGAGCATGCTTACTGAGAAGTCCCACTGAGCTTAACGGGGCCGACTCTGAAACAAGCACGCACGGGATCGCCTCCTTCGACTCCCAAGTTTCGAAGTAAACAGAGTTCCCAGACGTCCCAAAACTCGTGAACCAGAATGCTGGCTAGGATCCGAGAGGGACCGGAGAGGTTTCAGGGAACGCCCGTGGCCAGAGATCAGCACTTCTGCACATGTTTCTTTGAGTATAGGAACCTATGATGCATTATGAAATCGAGCCACAATGAGTCAAGGCCCAGTCTCCCCCAGCTGCAAACTCTTTGGCCCCTGCGGGGATAGGAAGGGGAGAGGGAGGAGTTGTGTTGAATAAGGGAAACTTAAATCTTGCTCCGTCTCCTCCCTGTTTTATGTAATTGGTGTCATTTTCCTGGTTTTTTTCTTTTTTTCTTTTTTGTGCAATTGCAGCTGGAAAGACTTAAAATGTCAGGCAGGGACAATCGCCGCTATTGAGGCTTGAGGAGCAGCTGTACGTAGAAATCCTAGCCGGCCGGGGAGAGGGGGGAGCTGAGCTCCGGTTAACTGGTGATTAGCCAACGCATTTGAAGAGAGTGAAAGTTTTGGAGCTTGCCTGGATGTTCAGTTCAAATTCGAGACCGTCCCCGGAGAAAGCCGGTCCTCTCATTAAAACCTGCTGCTCTTTCCACCAGTTCCTTAACAGTTTCGCGTGAGAAGCAGGGCCGTTCGAAGGCATTTTGCCACTTGAGTTATAAAATCATGGAATCGTAGAGTTGGGGGTCATCTAGTCCAATCCCTGGCAATGCAGGAATCTCAGCTATAGAGTCCCTGACAGATGGACACCCATCCTCTGCTTAAAGACCTCCAATGAAGGAGAGGCCACCACCTTCCAAAGGAGCCCGTTCCACTGTTGAACACCAGTAAATTGTCACTGTTTTTTATGGTTTCATGATTAGCTGCGGCCTGCACTTAAGAGGAGCTGGGAGCTGACAGAATGCAAGGGAGATGTCAGGGAATTCACGCCTCTGGGACTGATGTGGAAATATCTGGCCCTGGGTTAGGGTTAGGGCAAGGGCACCAGAGCAGATCATTAATCTTTTAGTCCCATGTTTTGCATATGTTCAAGGGCGTCACAAGGGGGGTGCGGGGGGTGTGGTGCGCCCCGGGTATCATGCCTAGGGGGGTAACAAAATCCCCCCCCCCAGGCAGATCATCGTTGCAGTGCTCGCACCCCCGGCGGGAGGATTTCCACGACCGGCGCAATCGTCGTTGTACAAATCTGCCTGTTGATCACACAAATACACCCGGTGATCAGCCTGGCACCCCCCCCCCGGCAGACGGCCTTCTCACCCCCCCGGCGGGTGCATCCCCGGCGGGTGGTTTTATGCCATCGGCAGTTGGATTTTCGCGATTGGCGGTACCCTAGAAAAAGCTCAAGAACTCTGGGCAACGTTCCCCAAAATTGCAATGATGGGGGGGGGTGACAAAAAAATACCCCTCATCGTGTACCACCTGACCTTGCTACGCCTCTGCGTATGTTTTGGTGCATTCAGCAAAATGTAAACAACCCAGATAGGGAATCCAGGAAAGATAAGAGACCCCAAGGGTCAACTGCTCCAACTACCTGCAATGCAGTAATCACACGTAAAGGATCCCTGCCAGAGTTCACCACCTTCTGAGGCAGACCATTCCACTGTCAAACAGCTCTTACCGCCACAAAGTTCTTCCTGATGTAGAGTCAGAATGTCCTTTCTTGTCATTTGAACCCATTGGTTCTGGTCCTCTCCTCTGGAGCAGGAGAAAGCAAGTGTCCTCCATCTCCCATTTGATAGCTCTTCAGAGATCTGAAGGTGGCCATCGTATCACCACCCAGTCTTCTCTTCTCACCTGTGGCTCTCTGGAGTTCTCCTCCCAGAACCGTCCTTCCACTCGGCTGCTGCTGAAGGAGAGGTGAGAAAGTGAGGTCCCCTTCATCATCTCAGCTGGGCCCTCCTTTGGCGACCATACCACCTGACCGTTACATACTATTATGCAGGCAGGGCCGGAGCGTCCATTTAGGCAAACTAGGCAGTTGCCTAGGGTGCCAAAATGGAGGGGGCGCTGGCCAGCTGCCCCCTGCCCCCCGGTGCCTCTCCGCCAGCGGCAGAGTGGCAGGGAGGGGGGAGCAGCTCGAAATCGGGCTTCTCCGCAGGGCCGGTGCTAGGGATTGGCGGGGGGCGGCGCCAGAAGGTGATCTCGCCTAGGGCGCAAAAACCCCTAGCACCGGCCCTGTATGCAGGGCCCCAGAATTTCTATGTTTTCCTCCTCCCTCCCCGGGGCTTGGAACAAAAGCGTCCCGGGAACTGTGAGTGTAGACGATCAGCAGTAAAGTTGGCATGTTACATTCAGCTGTAAAGTTTACCTGCTGCGTGACTGAGCCCCAAATTAAATCCTTAGATCTGCACCGACTTTCAAGTCAAGTCACGGGGCATCAGTTTCAAGGTTCGAGTCCATCCTTTATGCCAAACACTTGCATCTCATAGCTGTCAACTTTTCGCTTTTCTTGCGAGGAATCCTATTCGGAATAAATGAATTTCCCTTTTGTTAAAAAGGGGAAAGTTGGCAGCTATGCTGCTAACTTGTTAGGTTTTTTTTTTTTTTTTTACATGGAGGAGATGGCCTGCAATCAGTGGCGTAGCAAGCCTCTGCGCTGCTGGGGGCGGTGGTGGAGCAGAGGCACACCCTTGGGGGAGGGGCACGACGCGTGCGCCGTGACATCATCGTGACGTCACGACGCACGTGGATGCAGAAAGGGGGGTTTCCCCCTTTCCGCGGCTTTTTTCGGCAGGGGTGGGCCAGCGAGGAGGGGGTGTCATGCCAGTGACAAGCCTGACACCCCCCTCACTGGCCCGCCGAAAAAAGCTTGAATGCGCCTGCTCTGCTTCCTCCCCCCTCCCAGTGGTTTTTTTTTGGTGGTGGTTGGGCCAGTGAGGAGGGGATGTCATGCCAGCGTGACACACACCCCCTCGCTGGCCCACCCCCTGCCAAAAAATAGCCGCTGGAAGGGGGGAAAGGCGACATGCCCCCGTTCGGGGCCCGCCCGGCGGGGCAGAGTGAGGGTGGGCTCGCCAAAGTGTCACCCCCCTTTCCCTGGAACTAGGGGCGGCCCGCCCCCTGCCCCCCTTGCTACGCCCCTGCCTGCAATCTGTACAGCCCAGACACAAGCAAGCAGCCTAGCATCCATGAGGACCAAGTCTCCATCTTTCCACTGCATTCCAGGTGGGTGTTTTTTCCCGCAAGGTGCGAAAGCCCCTGCTTTCTGTGCACAATCTCCCAGATCCAATCCTTGGCACCTGCAGTTTAGGGGCTCTCCGATGCCAGAGCCCTTTGAAAGAGGTGGGTGTTTTTTCCCGCAAGGTGCGAAAGCCCCTGCTTTCTGTGCACAATCTCCCAGATCCAATCCTTGGCACCTGCAGTTTAGGGGCTCTCCGATGCCAGAGCCCTTTGAAAGCTGAATGTCAAGCTGCACTGAAAGTCAAGGCAAACTCACCTGGTGCAGAAAGTGTACATTTGCTGCATCGTTAACTAAACAGAGATGACTAGCCTTAAAAGATCCCACTCCGCTCCACTCTGGAGGCCTTGACCCAAGTTCCTCCATCCTTATCTTCATCCCTGTAAACACAACATTCACGGGGAATAGCTGCCTCTTCTGGAACAAAGGCAAAAACGGTGCGTTCTGGCTTTGTACACCTGAATATTTCTGATCGTAGTTTTGAGGCTGGTTGCTGCAGTTGCTCGTGACAGGCAGAAATTCCAAGGGGCACAGCTAGCATTGTCAAGCCTCAGCTGTGGACTTGCAAAACGTTGGGCTTGCCTGCTGCAGGGCATGGACCCACCAGGTTACTGTAAATCTATTTGCTGCATCAATGCCCCGTCACTCCCCCAAGGAGCTCAAGGCAGCTTGTGGGGCTCGCCACCTCCTGTCCCCCTTTTGTCACCGCAACAACCCTGAAAGGTAGGTTAGGATGAGAGGGAGAGACAGGTCACCCAGGAAAATTCATGCCTGAGTGGGATTTGAACCCTGGTCTCCCAGGTCCAAGTCTCACTAACCAGTACAACATTCTGACTCGCTGCCAGGGGTGGGAAGATCTGTTCATTTCAAATTTGTGGGAATATACTTTGCAGGTGCATTTGCACCTGTGGTTATTTATGTTTATTTGTGATTGTTTGTGATTGTTTTTTACTGTGTCCTTCCGCCTTGAGGGAAAGGATCCCTCCGCAGGGCTAAGGCTCCAGCTTTGAATTTAGTTAATGGGCGGTTAATCTTCTTCCCGCCTAAATTAGGGCAGCAACAGAGTTTTTATTGGTTACTGTGTTAATTATGACGTTGTTTGTTCCCCTAATAAATAGCCGCCGCTCCCTGTTTGGGTGTGAAAAAAGTGCGAGGCAAGCCCAGTGAGAAGAACGTTGCGTGGCAAGGCTAGGCAAAACGAAAGCGAAACCATCCACGCAGGGCAGCTAAAGCCATTTCCAACAGACTGCAGTCTCCGTCGTTTTATTTCATTTTCGTTTGTCTTTTACCATTTAAAACCTTTTATTTGGCCGTTAGTTTTTGGCCACCTTTTGGTTTAGCTCTTTATTTCGTGGATCATCTCAGAGGTTACAGACGCTTGCAGAGGACTCACGAGGCACCCATCAATCGAACTCACATCTCAACCTTCAGGTTCAAGCTGGCAGACACCTTTTTTCACGGCGCGGTGTGAGCCGGGCTCCGGAATTACTGGCCGTCCCATCCGCAGGCTTAGCTGGTGCCCAAAAGGCATCGGCAACCCCCACACAAATTCTCTGTTTCTCATTTCCCCTCCCATCTTAAATTTGGTTCTCCACATTTCGCAGCAAATTGTGAATATTATCATTATGTCTTTTCAAAAACTCACCGGCTTTTTAGTGTGAATTTCCCCTAATAAACACATTTTTATATGTGTTTTTGACCACTGCGCCTGTGTCTGCAAGCCATTTCCCATTTTAAAAAATAATGCATCTTTCCAACTCATTTGCTCTCAGATCCTCGTTTCTGTGAACACTTTCCCCAAATAGAATACGCTTTTGCAAACATTGTTTGCTTGGAGAACTGCTTCGCAAAATTCAGATCCTTGAGAATTTCAAAGGGTGGTTATGCTTCAGCTCGAAACTTGTTTTGGAAAGTGTAAGGTGGACAGATTTATTTTTTTTTAAATGCATGCTGAATTTAATCTCTCCTCCCTCCCTACTCACCATAAACCACACCGAAACAATTACACCGCTGATGCTCAATGGGATGTCCTTTCCCTTTGCCCCTTCCCCGCATGATTCCTGCAGACTTCTTATTTTCAGTTTTTATTTACAAGTACCTTTCATCTGATGAAACTGCTCTGAGAAGTTTGAAGAGGCAGCTTTGTGATTGACATGAGGGCTAGCCAGTGAAACCAGTGTCCAGTGCTGCTCTGACAAACAGGGTCGTCTTAAGCATATCCGGCGCCGTGGTGCAAAGCTCCCTCCGGCACCACACACACACACACCAGAGTTTTTTTAGGGAGGACGGCGCTGCTGGTGGGGCTGGAAGAGGGTGGTTCCTCCAGCGGGGAAGAGGTAGAGGCTGGACGTGGTGCCTCCCAGCTCAGCTGGCCACTTTGTGCCGTGGTGGTGTTGTAAGAATTTTAAGGTATTTTATTTATATATAATAATTGTTATTAATGTGCCAAAACAAATAAGGCCACATGTCTGAAAAACAGCACAGGAAGACAGGCCTCACTCCATTTTGACTCCCAACTGACCAAGTATTTCTTTGTCTCAGGAACAAAGGGGGGGGGTTGCCCCTCCAGCTACTCAGCAGCCCTCTGCCTGAGTGATAATCTCTGGCATCCTGATACCTGAGTGCCAGACAAAAGGGTGTGATTAACTTGGCTGGGAAATAGGGAAATGTAAATATCTTTTGCTTCACTTGATGGGTTTTTGGTGGAGGGCAAGAGGAGGCAGGGGGCAGGATCCAGGATGCTCAGATCACTGCTAACAGACCCTCCCAATTTGTGATGTATGGAGGGGTGGTCTTGAGCTGGAGGGGGGCAATTTCAGAAGTCTATATAGGAGCTTGCGCGCCATTGTTCGAGGTCTTTTTGCTTGCAAAAACACCCCGCTGCAGCAGTTTTCTAATAAAGGGCTATCGCCTTGCTTTGGGAGATTCTGTATCGTCTCTATTTGTTCTTAGGTGCTCTTGACAGGAGGGGAGCCCTGCTGAGGCTCTCCCTCGGGTTCGTGGACTCCTTTCTTCTGGGGCCGAACCTAATTTTTATTACAGTGGCCATGGCAGACAGAGGCTCCGGGCACGGCGTGGGCGAGGACAGTGAGATGATGCCGGGAGGCGCCGCATCCAGCCTCCGCCTCTTCCCTGGTGCCCTCCAGAACGTGGCGCCCTGGCGTCCCACACCACTAGCCTCTATGGGTAAGATGCCCCTGCTGACAAAGAAAAAATGTGAGTTCAGAATGTGTGTTTGTTTAAGGTGCCCTGCCGTGTTCCAAAACACAGAGTCTCACAACTCCTCAAAGGCTGGCAAATTTGATTCTGGCATAAGCTGCTGTGGGCCAGAGCCCCCTTTATCAAATACACAAAGTGTCATCAACCCTCAAATTGCAGGTATATGAATGCTTTATGGTAAACAACAGGTGTGGGGGTGTCGCAAACTGTGGGGCCAGGGGGAGAGGAATTGCAACAAACACAGATTGTAAAAATCAATTAGATCTCAAATGTGTTGAAACTAAGCACAGAAACCCTTTAAATTTGACAGGTGATGAAAGGATCTGCTTGGCAACGCCGAATTCATTAGCATCTGTCGTGGGGAAGAAAACCATTGTCTCCATTTAGACGCAAATGAAGAGAGATGGACTTCTTGGTGAATTGTCATCCGGCACTTTTTGCCCTTCTGGATTTCCTTTGTTCAAGTGTGACCACCTAAAGATCAGCGGCAGATGGAAATGTTCTCCTATTGGGGTACGAGCACCACAATCTCTGATGCCAGGTTTCTGTCCATTGATTCGGGGCAAAACTGCTGGATCGCAATCCATCAAGAAGTTCAGCTCTATTCACTTGGGCTTGAATGGAGACAATGGTTTTCTTCCTCACGGCAGACGTTAATTAACTCGGCATGCCTAAGCTAATTGCCTGATCCCCTCTGCCTGCTGTTGTGAAGAGTCACTGTGCTTTATTTGCATATATCCTGGCTCTAATTGAAATGCTCCTGCTTGCTTATCATTTCCCTCTGACCTCACTGCTTACAACTTCCCACACTTCCCACAACTTCCCTTGGCATTTCATGCTTCTGATGAAATCTGATGCCACTAAGGTACCAAAAAAAATGAAAGGCACAAATACAGGATGGGTGACACCTGGCTTGAGAGCAGTACATGTGAAAAGGATCTAGGAGTCTTGGTAGACCACAAACTTGACATGAGTCAACAGTGTGATGCAGCAGCTAAAAAAGCCAATGCAATTCTGGGCTGCATCAATAGGAGTATAGCATCTAGATGAAGGGAAGTAATAGTACCACTGTATTCCGCTCTGGTCAGACCTCACCTGGAATACTGTGTCCAGTTCTGGGCACCACAGTTCAAGAAGGATACTGACAAGCTGGAACGTGTCCAGAGGAGGGCAACCAAAATGGTCAAAGGCCTGGAAACGATGCCTTAGGAGGAATGGCTTAGGGAGCTGGGTATGTTTAGCCTGGAGAAGAAAAGGTTAAGGGGTGATATGATAGCCATGTTCAAATATATAAAAGGATGTCATATAGTGGAGGGAGAAAGGTTGTTTTCTGCTACTCCAGAGAAGCGGACACGGGGCAATGGATTCAAACTACAAGAAAGAAGATTCCACCTAAACATTAGGAAGAACTTCCTGACAGTGAGAGCTTTTCGACAGTGGAATTTGCTGCCAAGGAGTGTGGTGGAGTCTCCTTCTTTGGAGGTCTTTAAGCGGAGCTTGACAGCCATCTGACTGTAGAGACTGATGAAGGAGAACCCAGCCCTCGGTGAAATGAAAGGTGAAATGGAAACGAAATGGAAACATCGGGGGGGGGGAACCTTCTAGTAACAAGCAAATAAGATAAGATAAGATGATAAGATAAGATTTCTTTATTGTCATTGTACAAGTACAATGAAATTAGATGCCAACTCATACAAACAATTTGGAGGGGAGGGGACAGTTTGAGCTGCACATACATATACATACATACCCATCAAAACTATCCAAGGTCATATGATCTAGTTACAGCATTTAAGATGGCTATGGCTTTTGGATAGAAACTGTTTTTTTAATCTATTTGTTCTTGATTTGATTGTTCTGTATCTCTTGCCTGAAGGCAGTGGTGCAAAAAGGATGAGATGGATCTTGTAAAATCTAACTATTATTAATACTAATAATTGATAAAGTGGGTAGGTTCAGAAAGGGGCATAGGAAGAAGCACGTCAGCAGATGCTGTGGCCATTCAGGGACGGGATTTCCAAGAAGAGAGGAAAGCAGCTTCTCCAAACTCAAAATAACCCAATGTCCCTGAAAAAGCCATACGTATATAATAACAGAGTCACAGGAACGAGTCCTCCATTTGAGTTAGCTTTATCCTTCTAATCGGGTAGTCGCTCAGTTACCTCCTCCTCCTACGATTTTCAGTCTAATTTAAAGGAAGTGGAGCAATTTTCGCTAGAATCTCCAGGTGGGGCTGGGAAAGACTCCTGTGGTCTAAACCACTAAGTCAGCGGTTTGAATCCCCACGACGGAATGAGCTCCCGTTGCTCTGTCCCAGCTCCTGCCAACCTACCAGTTCGAAAGCATGCCAGTGCAAGTAGATAAATAGGTACCGCTCCGGCGGGAAGGTAAACGGTGTTTCCGTGCGCTCTGGTTTCCGTCACGGTGTTCCGTTGCACCAGAAGCGGTTTAGTCCTGCTGGTCACATGACCCAGAAAGCTTCCTGTGGACAAACGCCGGTTCCCTCAGCCTGAAAGCGAGATGAGCGCCGCAACCCCATAGTCGCCTTTGACTGGACTTAACCGTCCAGGGGTCCCTTTACCTTTTACTTTACCACTGCCCTGGAGAGCTGCTACCAGCCAGTGCAGGCAGAACTGAGCTGGATAGGCCAGGGTTTTAACTTGGCACAATGCAACATTGCTAGATCTCTCTCTCTCTCTCTCACTCACTCACTCACTCACTCACTCTCTCTTTCTTTTAAATAAAGTTTTATTAGCAATAAAAGACAAGGTAATCTATACAAAGAATAACAAAAAGACCCTAAAAAAGAAGAGAAAAGAAACAGAAGAGATCAAAGAATACAGGTTCCTCTCTCACAAATATGTCTTGACTTTTGTCCCGTACAGAAAAATATGTCTCTCCCCCCCAGCTCTCACCTGGGAGTGTCCCTCTCTTCTCCCAGCCTCTCACCCTAAGAGAGATCACCCCTTCCTTGTCTCTCACACGGGGCCCTTCAGATTACACATCACATCATCAGCATGCAATTCTTACCCAAATACAATAAGAAATGATAATATTGTTATAAGAAAAGAAACTGCTACTTTTCCCTTATGGGTGCCCAAGCATCCGTATACAGTCATTATGTAGGTTCTCTATCGGTAAGAGAAAATAACAGAGGAACACCAGAGAATACTGAGAAGCAAAGAGGCTGGTAAGCCTGATCATTATAAAACTGTTGCAACAGGGTGCTACCCCCCCCAGCCCCACGCAGGAGGGAGGAGGAACCCAGAACATTGGTGTGCAAGCCCTTATATAGACTTTTGAAATTGCCCACCCTGTAGCCCAAGACCATCCCCTTGAAACATCATACATACATCACAGAAGGAGGCGGTCTACAGCAGAGGAGGTGGTCTACAGCAGAAATCCTGTCTGGCAGGAAACCTGTTGGTGGATTCAGGGGCGGAGCAAGGGGGCGGTGGGGGCGGTCCGCCCTGGGTACCGCCCGGGGGGGTGACACTCTGGGGGCGGGCCCTGCCCCCACGATCGGCGCCGGCGGCGCGGAAACTTTTAAAAGGCTGCAATGCGCAAACAGCTGCACAGCGTCTGTGCTGCTGTCCGCCCGCTGCAGCCTTAAAACTCGGCATGGCGTGGCACCGGTTGGGTGCTGGCCACTCGCGCCTGCAATCTTGGGTGGACTGCGCATGTCCAAACATGCGCAGTCCACCCAGGAGGCTGCGCATGCGTCGTGACGTCAGGGTGCGCACGCTAGGGAGCGGTGGCCTGCCTCCAGGGGGGTGCCCTCACGTTTGCCGCCCCGGGCGGCAAAGCGGCTCCCTATGCCGCTGGGTGGATTTAGTAAAGGTAAAGGGAACCCTGGACGTTAGGTCCAGTCGCGGACTCTGGGGTTGCAGTGATCATTTCGCTTCATTGGCCGAGGGAACCGGCGTACAGCTTCTGGGTCATGTGGCCAGCATGACTAAGCCGCTTCTGGCGAACCAGAGCAGCGCACGTAAAAGGCGTTTACCTTCCCGCCGGAGCGGTACCTATTTATCTACTTGCACTTTGACGTGCTTTCAAACTGCTAGGTGGGCAGGAGCAGGGACCGAGCAATGGGAGCTCACCTCGTCGTGGGGATTCAAACCGCCGACCTTCTGATCAGCAAGCCCTAGGCTCTGTGGTTTAACCCACAGCGCCACCTGCATCCCTTGTTGATGGGTTTGTCTGGCTGTTAATGGGTTTACCTGGATAGCCTGGCCATTCTTTTGTGATGGTAAACAACAACACCTGCTGGGCCCTAGTGAGCACTATTTAGTAAGTGAAAATGCTTGAGTATTTTGCCTGCCTCTCTCACGAACAGTTTGGTCCTGAACAGTTTGGCTACATTTAACCCTCTTCCCTGTGTATTTATCAGTGTAAGTAAACAGCCTCTTTCTTGCTGCATGTTCAGTCATTACAACAGCGCTATCTGTGCCGACAAGTGTCACCTCTGCAAGACCCCTGTGTCCAATAACAGCAGAGCTTTCTCTGCTGTCCTTGCCCCCCCCCCCCCGTTGCCACCCCCGCCCTTCCCTCAAGGCACAGTTTCCAGGCCCTCCATCACATCAGGTCCAAACTATACCATGTGCATACTTATCTCTTTCCTGGTGTGCATGTTCTCAAAAAACAAACGAACAGAGCCATTTGAGACCGAGGCTGCTTCTGGGCAATCTGTTTATTGAGCTCAAAACCTGATTTGTTTGTGGAAAGATTAGAAGGTGCGGCTATTTAATGAGCATTTGTTTTTCTTTGTTCCCGGGAGGTTAGATGATATTGTGTCAAAGGGGTGTTATCTGACACTTTCCAGTGTATTTTCCCATCATTACTTTCCTTATTGCAGTAAGATACAGATAGGTATTTGTTGTTGTTGTTCAGTCGTTCAGTCGTGTCCGACTCTTCGTGACCCCATGGACCAGAGCACGCCAGGCACGCCTATCCTTCACTGCCTCTCGCAGTTTGGCCAAACTCATGTTAGTAGCTTCGAGAACACTGTCCAACCATCTCATCCTCTGTCGTCCCCTTCTCCTTGTGCCCTCCATCTTTCCCAACATCAGGGTCTTTTCTAGGGAGTCTTCTCTTCTCATGAGGCGGCCAAAGTACTGGAGAGAGAGAGAGAGAGAGAGAGAGAGAGAGAGAGAGAGAGAGAGAATACCTTTTGGCTAATAATAATAATAATAATAATAATAATAATAATAATTTATTATTTATACCCTGCCCATCTGGATGGGTTTCCCCAGCCACTCTGGGCAGCTCCCAACAGAATATTAAAAACAGAATCAAACATTAAAAACTTCCCTGAAGGGATGCCTTCAGATGTCTTCCAAAAGTCAGATCGTTGTTTATTTCCTTGACTTCTGATGGGAGGGCGGGTGCCACCACCGAGAAGGCCCTCTGTCTGGTTCTTTGTAACTTGGCTTCTCGCTGTAAGGGAACCACCAGAAGGCCCTCGGAGCTGGACCTCAGTGTCCAGGCTGAACGATGGGGGTGGAGATGCTCCTTCAGGGCTACTGGGCCGGGGCCATTTAGGGCTTTAAAGGTCAGCACCAACACTTTGAATTGTGCTCGGAAACGTACTGGGAGCCAAGCCTACTCAACCCCCCGCCCCTTCTAATTTATGCCCTGCATGAGCTTCCCCATGTTATTCACACTACCAACAAAAAAATATGTTTATTTTTTTGTATTATATTAATATCCTACCCTTCCTACCAAAGGAGCCCTGGGGCAGCAAATGCAATATGATAAAAATAAATAAATGAAAAACATCTAAAAACAATAAACAGAGTTAAAACAGTGGACTCCCTTGGAAGGTGGCAGGCTCTCCTTCCTCGGAGGTTTTGAAACAGAGGCTGGGCTAAGAATGGAAACTATTTAAGGATTATATGGAGGATAATGGTACAGGAAGATTCCTATTAGCAGAATTAGACTGAACCAGATGAGAAATTAAATAAGAGTTAATAAAGAGATAAAAAGGAATGAAAAGAAAAACTTATAATTGTGCGGCAAACATTGATAAATAGCAGAAACAGCGAGTTTAATTGGAAGTCTTTTTATTTAACATCAAGAATGTTTTATTTTGTGGAAATTATGTTACAAACTTTGTTTTTGATTTTTGTATTGGATTGTTTTCTTAGTACTATTGTAAATATCTTTCTTCTTCTTCTTCTTCTTCTTCTTCTTCTTCTTCTTCTCTTTCTTCTTCTTCCTCTTCTTCCTCTTCTTCTTTCTTCTTTCTTTTTGTTATGTCTTAATGTATTTTATTTTTAATGTAGCTATGTTTGTTAGTTGTCTGAATGTTTTTTAATATAATAAAGTTTATTAAAATCAAAAGAAAAAGAAAAAAAGAAACAGAGGCTGGGCTGTCATCAGTCAGGGATTCTTCAGCATTGCAGGGGTTGGACTAGATGACCTTGGGGGAGCTCCCTCCCAAATGTACGATTCCAGGGAACCGAACCCACGATGCCCTTCGGTTGCGGAGCTAGGCTTGCCCCCAGAGCCTTACCCAGGGGAAGCCCCTCCCCCTTGATTTGATTTCCCTTTTGCCTCGAAATAGCTCTCCCCATCACACCTCCTGATCTATGCTGTTTCCAGGGGTGAAAGAGGGAGGGAGAGAAAGCAAGCTCCTTTGACTGTGGAAAAGGTCACAGCTGGGAAAACACAACCGGAGGGGGGAGTTCGGAGGGGTAGGATTTTCCGGGGACAGAAAGCCGCCCGGGCCTCTCTCTCGGCACAATCTCCTCTTTATCCAGCCGCTGCTTGACATGGGAGTCAGGAAGTGACGGGAGCAGAGTTCAGGCGCGGAATATGCGCCAGGAATGATAACAGTCCCCAGCGGAGGCGGCGGAGCATTCGGAAACATCACGCAGAGTGACTTGTGTCACCTCCAGTGCCGGATTTACGTATAAGCCAGGGGTCAGCAACCTTTTTCACCTGTGGGCCGGTCCACCGTCCTTCTGACCATGTGGTGAGCCGGAATATTTTTGGGGGAGGGGACAAATTCCTATGCCCCACAAATAACCCATTTTAAATAAAAGGACACATTCCACTTATGTAAAAACACACTGATTCCAGGACCGTCCGTGGGCTGGATTGAGAAGGCGATTGGGCCGCATCCGGCCCACGGACCTTAGGTTGCCTACCCCTCGTATAAGCTAAACAAGCTATAGCTTAGGGCCCCACTTTCTAGGAGGCTCCAAAAAAATTTCAAGGGGAAAAAACTGGATGTACATTTCCAAAATATAGGATGAAAAACAAATAAAATAAAACCTACATACGGCAACAGTGTTTTGTGTTGTTTAGGCTCCTATGATGTAAGACATGGGCCCCGCCTGCTAGCCTGCTCCCTAAAATATCACTGGTTTGCTCCTTTCTATATATAGGGTGCCTACATTCTGCATGGACTGGTTGCATGGCAGCATGTGCAAATGGCTTTAGGTACCCATTAGGTCCGTGCTTGCTTCGGCAGCACATATACTAAAATTGGAACGATACAGAGAAGATCAGCATGGGCCCTGTGCAAGTATGACACGCAAATTCTTGAAGTGTTCCATATTATTATTATTTTTTAAGGAAAGGGGGGGAGAAGAAGAAGAAGAAGAAGAAGAAGAAGAAGAAGAGGAGGAGGAGGAGGAGTTTAGATTTGATATCCTGCTTTATCACTACCCGAAGGAGTCTCAAAGCGGCTAACATTCTCCTTTCCCTTCCTCCCCCACAACAAACTGAGAGACTGAGAGACTTCAGAGAAGTGTGACTAGCCCAAGGTCACCCAGCAGCTGCATGTGGAGGAGCGGAGACGCGAACCCAGTTCCCCAGATTACGAGTCCGCCGCTCTTAACCACTACACCACACTGGCTCTCCTATTAGGTCCATAAATTACCATATAGCATATATTAAACAACAAAACCAGCGACAATTTGTTGTTGACAAAGGACAGCTGGACATATAAAGGGCCCCGTTACCTTCAGTAGCTTAGGGCCTCATCAAACTGAAATCTGGGCCTGGTCACCTCCTCTAGCCAGATCCAGTGCCCAGGGATGTATACAATCCAAGTGACCGCTAGCCATGGGTGGCATTTTAATGACTGGGGTTGGCAAGGGGCACCTGGGGTACTAAAGAGGGCAGGGAACAGAGGCGAGGAGCTCCTTTTTCCCATCTGAGCTACACAGACTGTGCCAGGGACAGGTTGTTGTTTTTTACATGATGAAGAAGAAGAAGAAGAAGAAGAAGAAGAAGAAGAAGAAGAAGAAGAAGAAGAAGAAGAAGAAGAAGAAGTGGAGGAGGAGGAGGAGGAGGAGTTTGAGTTTGGATTTGATATCCCGCTTTATCACTACCCGAAGGAGTCTCAAAGAATGCCACATATGATAAGAAAAGAACCTTCTTTCTCTTTACATTTCCATCACTTGATTTAGATTTATACATTTTTGCCAATTTCTATCCGCCTTCTCTGCATCGTACCTCTCTCACGTCCTCAGCTAACTCACCTTTTCTTCTAACTGGAAAAAAACCCCAAAATGCTTTTCTCACGGGGGATCTGCTCCAGCCTCTATTCATTGGAGCTGCCCTTTTCCAACTCTGCAATATTCTTTTTGGGTATGCCGGCTAGCAGGTCCCAGGAGAGCTCATAAGTGGGGGGAACGTGCTGAAGATGACTGACAAGACTGCAAGAGTTGCTCAACAACAAGGTTGGATTGCATAGGTAAGGAGGGGAAGAGTTCGATTATACAATTTCTCCCCTGTTTACCATATGACCTGCCCTTTGTGTAGATTACCTTTGGAAAGGGACAGTTTGTGCTGTGAACTCCATTGCCCTGCCGTGAGAAGCGCCCGGGCTGCCAGAGAAATATCACTGGCTGAGTTGAAGATTGGCCAGGAAGATAATTCAGATTAGCCATGCGTGGCTTTCTATGCAATGGAGGAGAGAGGGGGAAAAAACACCTGAGAGGAATCCTCGGTGTCTGCTTGTAAACAGCTCTTAAGATGACTGCGAAATTTCAAAGGTCATCCATGGGAAGATAATGAGAAGCAGATGAAGGTCCTTAGGCGTGAGCGCACACACACACACACACACACCCCAGACACAAAAATATACCTGAAGGAGCGTCTCCAACCCCATCGTTCAACCCGGACCCTGAGGTCCAGCGCCGAGGGCCTTCTGGCGGTTCTCTCCCTGCGAGGTTGCCGGGAACCAAGCAGAGGGCCTTCTCGGTGGTGGCGCCCGCCCTGTGGAATGCCCTCCCGTCAGGTGTCAAAGGCAGCCCTGTTTAGGGAAGTTTTTAATGACTGGTGTTTTAATGTATTTTTAAGCTTTTGTTGGAAGCAGCTCAAAGTGGCTGGGGAAACCCAGCCAGATGGGCAGGGTAGAAATAATAAATTGTTGTTGTTGTTGTTGTTGTTGTTGTTGTTGTTGTTGTTGTTGTTGTCGTAGTCATCATCATCGTCATCATCTAGTCTGCTTCTCAATGTGTACTGTATTATGTACCCTGTACTGTGACTTCCGTTGTTTTATTGATTATAGTTTACATATTATTTATTATAACTGTTGAGTGGATTTCTGTTTAACTTTTATATGTTGATATTATTATTTTATACTAGTCTAATGATTGTTGAATGTTACTTTTTTGATGTAAGCTGCCTATTTTAGGTTGGCAGTTCGAATCCCCACAACGGGGTGAGCTCCTGTTGCTCTGTCCCAGCTCCTGCCAACCTAGCAGTTCGAAAGCAGGCCGGTGCAAGTAGATAAATAGGTACCACTGCGGTAGGAAGGTAAACGGCGTTTCTGTGCGTTCTGGTTTCCATCACTGTGTCCCATTGCGCCAGAAGCGGTTTAGTCCTGCTGGCCACATGACCCGGAAAGCTGTCTGTGGACAAACGCCAGCTCCCTTGGCCTGAAAGCGAGACGAGCGCCGCAACCCCATAGTCGCCTTTGACTGGACTTAACCGTACAGGGGTCCTTTACCTTTTACTTTTTACCTTTACCTTACAGTATGATAATCATCTTCAAATATCTCAAGGGCTGTCACGTGGAAGCTTGTTTTCTCCTGCCCCGGAGGGTAGGGCCCAAACCAATGGATTTAAGTTACAGAAAAGGAGATTCCGACCAAGGGCTTCCTGACAATAAGAGCTGTTTGACAGTGGAACGGACTCCTTCGGGAAGTGGTGGACTCTCCTTCCTTGGAGGTTTTCAAGCAGAAGCTAGATGACCGTCTGTTATGGATGCTTCATCTGAGATTCCTGCATTGCAGGGGGTTGGACTAGATGACCGCTGGGGGTCCCTTCCGACACTACGGTGAACAACTCCCACCAGCCACTGCTGGCACAAGCACCAGGTTGCATGAGGCTGCTGCAGAAGATGGCAAGTGTGGTTGTGCCCCAGAGGCAACGGGCCTCTGACTCAGCGCTATTTTGCTAGATAACCGGTCCATTAAACTGCTTAGTTAATAAGTCGCTAGCAGGTCAAGGAACGGCAATCCTTTTGACAATCAAATATTTCCCAATGGTGCAAAGGCTCTGCTTCGATTTGGCTCAGATGAGCCACAGCTCCGTGAAAGGTCAGATAAATGCGGTTTGGATTTGGTTCGAACTTTCTGAACTCATAGCACCCGACCCAGGCCACACCCAGCATAAGCAAAGGAGTTTGTGTTAATGGGTGATTTAATGGGTTAAGGTTAACTTTGCCCAGATCTTTCAGGTCACGTGACAAGCCACAAACTTAGGAGGCATCAAGAAGCTTATCTGTTTAGTAACATATCTAAGCCCCATCACAGGGGCGTCAAAAAAATTGTGTGCAGTCCCTGCCCGGCTGGACACTTTTAAGTAAAAACATAAAAAGCAGGGGGGTACCCAGGATCAAAACTGGGGGGGGGGGCATGGTCATTCAGGTTCAAAAACAAAAACAGCTTCAAAAAGCAAAAACAGCTTCAAAAAACAGAAAAACTCCCCCCCCCCCCCAAAAAAAACAGAAAGCCCCAAATGGCTGAAAAACTCAGTTTCCCATGATCCTCAGTCCTCGCAAAGGAACTACTCACCACGCAAGGGAACTCAGTTTGCCAAGCTCCCTTGCAACGATGAATCCCGGCAACGATGAATTCGCCCCCTGACACTGCCCAAGTCTCAGCCTGCACCCCCATTTGACCAAGCAGGGTGCAGGCTAGGATCCGGTCTCTGATAGGCAGGCCAGCTCTTTGTCGGCATGAGGGAGGGGGAAACAGCCGGCGCAACACACACACACACACACACACACACACACACACACACAGTGGCCAACTGCCTCAGCAAGAGCGGAAGAGCTCAATTGTTATTGAGATTTTGGGAGGGGGACAAAGACCAGTCTTGAGCTTTTTTTTCCTTTTAGGCTGCCGATAACCACTTAATTTTTTTTTTGCTTGGGGGGGGCACCTGCCCCCCTGGGTACGCCCATGTAAAAAAGACTTATAAGGAACAAGTCAGAGCCTTTTGCCAATCAACATTCTCACTTCCTTGCCCAGTATTGTTATCCTGACTGCCATCGCATGCCCTCCAACATTTCTCCAATGGAAATAGGGATGTCCTATTCCATAATACCTTGGTTTTCAAACAGCTTAGTTCTCAAACATTTTGGCTCCTGAACGCTGCAAACCCGGAAGTAACAGTTTGGAAGTAACTATTTTTGGAAGCCAAAGTCCGACGGGGCTTCCACGGCTTCCGATTGGCTGCAGGAGCTTCCTGCATCCAATCAGAAGCCACGCTTTGGTTTCCAAACATTTTGGAAGTCGAACAGACTTCCAGAACGGACTTCCAGAACGGATTCCATTTGACTTCCAAGGTATGACTGTAATAATAATAATAATAATAATAATAATAATAATAATAATAATTATATCCCAACCATCTGACTGGGTTGCCGCAGCCACTCCGAGTGGCTTCCAACATATATAAAAACATAATAAAACATGAAACACTTAAAAAAAAAAAGCTTCCCTATTCAGGGCTAACTTCAGATGCCTTGTAAAGGTTGTATAGTTACTTATTTCCTTGGCTGGGGGGTCACATATCTCCATACCCTCCAACATTTCTCTAATGAAAAGAGCGACGTCCTAAGGAAAAGTGGGACATTCCGTGATCAAATCAGAAACCAGGATGGCTTCTGTAAATCCAGGACTGGAAATCCTGGAAATAGGGGTATATTTATGCCTTTTCAATTTTAAAAGAGATCTCCCCTACTCCAGGCCTAATTGCTGCAAAGTTGCCCCAAGTGTGGGGGCAAAGAGGCTACAATTCAAGGGTTCAGGGGGGCAGAAAGGGCCAATGGAGATATGGAACAGGACAGAGGGTAATTACGGTGATGATAAAATCTTGGTCCGTGGTTTAATTCCCTACGCAAACTTGAACGTTCTTCCCGAGGGCGGAGATTTCTCTCGGCCTGGACCCTTGGCTGCTAGAAGAAAAGAAGGCAGATAAATGGTCACCATGGTGACCAGGCCTTGGCCAAGCTCTGAGACAATGGACCAGTGTGAAGGAGCCATGAAGTGGGATTCCTCCAGTGGCTCTGAGCCCAAAAGACCCCAGGATCATGCCAGTCTCCCGGAGACGAAATGAAGCTGTAAAGTGGCGTCAGGAGTTCCCGACCCCACCACCATTTACAGAGACCTGAATTTTTGTTGTTGTTGTTTAGTCGTGTCCGACTCTTCGTGACCCCATGGACCAGAGCACTCCAGGCACTCTTGTCTTCCACTGCCTCCCTCAGTTCAGTCAGACTCATGTTGGTAGCCTCAAGAACACCGTCCAACCATCTCATCCTCTGTCGTCCCCTTCTCCTTGTGCCCTCAATCTTTCCCAACATCAGGGTCTTTTCCAGGGAGTCTTCTCTTCTCATGAGGTGGCCAAAGTATTGGAGCCTCAGCTTCAGGATCCGTCCTTCCAGTGAGCACTCAGGGCTGATTTCCTTCAGAATGGGTAGGTTTGATCTTCTTGCAGTCCATGGGCCTCTCAAGAGTCTCCTCCAGCACCATAATTCAAAAGCATCAGTTCTTCGGCAATCAGCCTTCTTTATGGTCCAGCTCTCACTTCCATACATCACTACTGAGACAACCATAGCTTTAACTAGACGGACCTTTGTCATGAAGTTTAGTTATGAGCAAATTTGGAGGTAGGTGCAAAGAAGAGAAACCAGTCAGTGAGCAGGGAGAGTTTTTTTGGGGGGAGGACGTTGGGAAACAGAGGGAAAGCTTCAGTTTCTCACCAGACTTCACAGAAGGCCAAATAAATGGATCATTTAGTTTTGTATTTGTGCCAATAAGTGCAGGGTTCGAATCTTAGAATGGTAGAGTTGGAAGGGACCCCAAGAGTTTTCTATTATAACCCCCAGCAATGCAGGAATCTCAGCTAAAACATCCATGGCAAATGGCCACCCAACCTCTGCTTAATGAACAGCTCTTACCATCAGAAAGTTTTGTGTGTGAGGGACAGTATCCCTGTGACCCACATGTGTGGGGTAGGAAGAGGAAGAAGAGGAAGAGTTTGGATTTGATATCCCGCTTTTCACTACCCGAAGGAGTCTCAAAGCGGCTAACATTCTCCTTTCCCTTCCTCCCCCACAACAAACACTCTGTGAGGTGAGTGGGGCTGAGAGACTTCAGAGAAGTGTGACTAGCCCAAGGTCACCCAGCAGCTGCATGTGGAGGAGTGGAGACACGAACCCGGTTCCCCAGATTACGAGTCTACCGCTCTTAACCACTACACCACACTGGCTCTCATTTACTGGGGTAAATATCAAAAGAACGAGCTGGATACCTGGATTGAAAACATGGGACTGAACAATATCCTGTTTGATTGCGTACAGCACTCTTCTCTTTCTATCCCTTTCTATCTTTCTATCCCTCTTGCAATGAACAGACCACATACTGTTTCCCCCCATAATATTTTATTAAAGCTTCTTCATAACGCAATAAAATATACTGATCTAAATAAAAACAAAAACAAAAACAGAGAAAGAGTAAAGAGTAAAGAAAGCACAGAGTCCTCTCTCAATGGTAGTTCTTAGCCCTTGTCATCCACAGAAAGTGGTGGACCTTCCTAGCTCTCACCTGGGACCACACACTGTTAAGTAGGTTTAAAATGCTTTACTTACAAAATGTTCCAAAGGTCAGATTCATGCATTGATCCACGCAGCAGCAAGAGGAACACAGGAAGAATACCCTTAGGTAGAAAATTCAAAAAGTTAGCTTCAAACACATGCTCTAAGCTTGGACACATCCTCCCTGGTTGGAAAGGGAGGAAAGGAAATAGAAGGTTTCATTCCCTCTCTCATCGGAGAAGAGGGGGCATGACCTAGCTGAGTCTAGGAATGCAGCTCTATTGCCTTAACCCCTTCATGCATTAACTAGCACTCATGCATAGTTATGTTTAACTGAAATCTCCCAGAAGTTGTTCCTGATGTTTAGTCGGAACCTCCTTTCTTGTAACTTGAAGCCATTGGTTCAGGTCCATCTTCCATGTGACAGCCCTTGAGATATTTGAAGATGACTTTCAGTCTCCTCTTTTCCAGGCTAAATACTCTCAGCTCCCTCAATTGTTCCTCATAAAGCTTGGCTTCCAGACCTCTTTGATCATCTTAGTTGCCATCCTCTACACACCTTCCAGCTTGTCAATTTCCTTCTTAAATTGTGGCGCCCTGAACTGGACACAGTATTTCAGGTGTGGTCTTCCCTTGATCTGGACACCAGACTTCTGTTGATGCAGCCTAGAATAGCATTAGCTTTTTTCGCTGCTGCATCACACTGTTGGCTCATGCTAACCTTGTAGTCCACTAAGACCCCAAATCCTTTTCACACATACTTCTGTGAAGCCAGGTGTCTTCCATCTTATATTTTTTGCAGCTGTTTCTTCCTGCTTAAGTGTAAAATCTTACACTTGTCCCTACTGAAATTCATTTTGTTAGCTGTAGTCGAAAACAAACAGAGGGCAAACAGAAGGCTGTTGTGTACTTTTATTTGGTTGCTCAGGGTGTAAATGGGACAGAACGGAGTGGCTGGGAACTGGAACTCCACGCTGCAACTTTTTGTTGCAGGTGCCCTGCTTGTAGATGACAATTCATTAAGCATTTGATGCACATGCTTGGTGCCATTAACAGATTTTTTTCCCAATATACACAGCAGAGACGTACACAGGATCAAAACTGGGGGGGGGGGGGCCAAGCCATGGTCGTTCAGGTTCAAAAACAAAAACAGCTTCAAAAAACAGAAAAACTCCCCCCCCCAAAACAGAAAGCCCCAAATAGCTGAAAAACTCAGTTTCCCAGGATCCTCAGTCCTTGCAAAGGAACTGCTCACCATGCAAGGGAACTCAGTTTGCCAAGCTCCCTTGCAACGATGAATCCCGGCAACGATGAATTCGCCCCCTGACACTGCCCAAGTCTCAGCCTGCATCCCCATTTGACCAAGCAGGGTGCAGGCTAGGATCCGGTCTCTGATAGGCACGCCAGCTCTTTGTCGGCATGAGGGAGGGGGGAACAGCCGGCGCAACACACACACACACAACACACACACACACACAGAGTGGCCAACTGCCTTGGCAAGAGCGGAAGAGCTCAATTGTTATTGAGATTTTGGGAGGGGGAGAAAGACCAGTCGAGCTTTTTTTCCCTTTAAGGCTGCCGATAACCATTTAATTTTTATTTATTTTTTGCTTTGGGGGGGCAGCTGCCCCCCTGCCCCCCCCCCGGGTACGCCCATGATACACAGGATCACAGTCTTTTTAAAAAAGTGTGGGGGGTGGGGTGGAGCACAAGACCAAAAAGAAAAAAGAAAGGAGAAAGAGACACCTTCTCAAACAGTGGGGAAAGGTAATAGAAAAGGACCGAGAATGAACTAGGAAAGGCATTTTTGAAAGCCAAATAGTCCATCAAGAAGGCAGCGCAAAAAGAGAAAAGGTGTCGTTTTCATTTCTGCTGTTGTCCTCCTTCCTTTCAGCATTTTCCAAAGTGGTTGCCAATTAGGAAAGTGCGTTACAACCAAAGAGGAAGCTACCCACTGCGGAGAGCGGGAGGGGGGGATCTCCTCCCCTCTCTATACCTCTTCCTGGGTTTTTATTGTCTGAGTCAGCCTTCTTCATTCCAGCTGCAAGCTTTTATTATTCCAAGAATCATTGTCATTTGGCTGAGGTTCCTTGCGGGCTCAAGGGGGAAAGAGACTCTGAAGTCTGCTGTGCAGATGGAGTCCAGCCCAGGGGCTGAAAGAGCACTGTTTGAACCAGATCTTTGTGAATTTAGCTTCGAAGGGTGGGGCAGGAAACAAAAGAGGAGCTGCGCTTCTGTTCCGTTTGCAACTCATTGCGTTAAAAAACATGTTAAGAGGAAGGCGTCTAATGCTGAGTCAGCGGAGGCTGGCAAAACAGGTCTGACTCAGCATAAGGGCCTTCCTCTTACATGTTTGTTTTAGTCATTCCTACTTCGCCAGCCTCCGCCAACCTGCTAGGCCTCTCGGATGTTTGGGCAACAACCCTCCATCCATCCCAAGCAGAAGTCATAGAAGGCTGTAGTCCCAAACATCTGGGGGGCGTCAGGTTGGTGTCAAGTCTGGTCTGCATGTACTGGCAGCAGTTCTCTGGGGCTTCAGGTAAGGAACATCCCCATTCCTTACCTGGAGATGCCTGGGATTGGACCTGAGACGTTCTGCTTGCAAGAAAGATGCTCGGCCACTGAGCTACAGCCCTTTGCCAGCCTCAGGAGCAAGCCGGTTTCTTAGGGGATGCAAAGGGGAAGGAGAGGGGGGGAACTCCCGTTGTGCTAGCAGGACTCCTTTTGCACCTACTTATTTGAATTACAGGAGGTTGGGCTAGATGATGTTTTGGGTCTCTCCCATGTCTACATATATGGAAGGAGGGGGGGGGATATGTGTCCAAAGCCCCCAGTGGGAAGGCATTACTGCATAACATTTCTCTGCTACTTAGTGCGGGAATTGTCAGGAGTCCAGGTCCCCAGCTTGATAACACAGTAAGCGTAGGTAATTTAAAAAGGAGGATTTATTGCAAAAACAATAAACAGATAGCTCCGGATGGCTCTATCAAAGCCTCCGGCACCATACTCAAGATGACCCTTCTGAAGACTCCTTCCGACGTCGACAGAAGATATTGAACTTACGACCCTTACGTCTTGTTTTGCTTCCTGTCTAACAGCCCTCCCATTCGCCGACTTTTAGGACTTAGTGGATCAGCTCTAACCTCTTCTTGTTCAGAGGAGCTGTCTCTGAGTTTGTTCGCACCGTTTTGTGCTTCCTGCGAACTTTGGCTGTGTTCTAGCCTGCTCTCAGCTTCTGCCTTATCAACCCACGCGACAAGGTCAGGAAGAGCCAAAGTCTGCAGCTGCCAGCTCTCCCCTGCCTGACTAAGATCTAAGCCTCTCTGTTCCTGGCTGCTTTCCGCCATTGGCCGCAAACCTTTGCTTGGAGCTGGCTCATTCCTGACAGGAATGTTGTAGATATTAGGAGAGGATATATTGATTTACTAGTATCCTTCCTAACTTACTCTTGTGAGTCAGCAGCAAAGCGACATTCCCCAATATATAGCAGGGAGCTAGTTGGTAGATTCGTTTGAATCTCTTTACTTAAGCAATCCAATCTGGCTATGTTCACATTGGAGTATATTCCTGGTAAGACCCCTTTTATCCCTCCTAAAAAGAATAAAGACACAAGAAACTTCTTTTAAAAGTAACAAGAAGTTTACTCACATTCAGTTCACAGTTGGATCCCTAAAGGCAGGCTTTAGCTTATAGTTACAGATACAGTGTGGCTCACATCCTTGTAAGGATGGGCCCATGTGCTGCTGGCAGAGAGCCAGCAATTCAGACCAAGAGAAGAAAAGGCATCCAAAGAGGAAGGACCTTTTGTGGGGTCTGCAAGGGCCACGCCCACCTACCTGGTCACATGCAGGTGGAGGATGCTCCAGACCAGGTGTAACAGGAAGTTCAACTGGCTGGATCAACATCCCCCTGTCTGTGTCCACTCTAGGCAGACGAGGAATGTTGAATTTGACTGCTCCAATGGATTACACCCCACGCTTAGTAATCCTGAAATCAGGGCAGTCTTAAGCCTATCTGGCGCCGTGGTGCAAGGATCCCTCCGGCGCCCCTCCCACCCACCTTTCCCTCCAGGTGGGCAGCAGCTGGAGGGCGACTCCTCTGGCAGGGAGGTCTCCACCCCTCCTCTCTCCACACAGGATCCTGTTCCAGGTGTAAGGCTGGGTGTGCGCCGGGCACGGAGAATAGGTGCCGGGATTTATCTCGGCTTGCGTTCCGCGTGGATCCCTTCCACGGGGACCCCTCGAGCTCCTTCCCGGCCGCCCCGCGCCCTCCAACAGTCCTGCGCAGTGGCAGGCTGGAGAAGCGCTCCGGCAACCAATTGCGGCACCAAGAGGAGGGGCAGCTGCTGGGGATCGCACCTGCCTCCTGGGCAGGGCACTCACACCAGCCAGAGAGGGATGGGCAGAGGGAGGGAGGGATGGAGGGCTGATCGCTGCGTGCCCAGCTCATCGCCTCCTCTTGCCTTCCCCCTGGTGGCGGCCAGGCTGCCACCCCTACCGAGCTGACGATGTGGCCCCTGGAGTTCTTCCCTGGCGCCCTCCAGAACGTGGCACCATGGTTCCCCGCGCCACTAGCCTCTATGGTTAAGGTGACCCTGCCTGAATTATCTCTGAGGCGCCTGAATGGAATCCACCCTTCCCGCCACATGAACACAGTTGGCTGACTTACACAGACGAATACAAGAATTTGAGAAGGGGGGGGGGGGCTTCCACAATGGCCGGCTCCGCTGTGGCACAGCACGTGTTAAGCACACCCCAAATATTGATTCAGCCATTGTTGACTAAGGTAATGTTGAACTTTGCCCTGACGGATGCCTAATATTTACACAGAAGTACTGTTACATAAAATGCATGGTTTTAATAACAATTCGTTACTGTATAATAATAATGAAGAATAATAATGACCAGTTTCTGTGAGTGAAATCTTAGGAATACCCTCTTCTTTCTCTCCAGCGTGGATTTTGCACAGTTCAGATAAATCAGAACCAGCGGTGGTTCCCTACAGGGGAACAGCAGGAGACAACAGAAGTAAGCAATATTACAACACGGATTTATCTCAGAGGTTTCTTCTCAAAGGAGGTAGGTCTCTGAGCGCCTAAAGCAGGGGTCAGCAACCTATGGCCCATGGGCCAAAAGCGGCCCACGGAGGCTGTTTAACTGGCCCACGAGCCACCCCGACCCAAGTCACCCGCTCGACGAGTCCCCGCACACTGTGCTAAACCAGCACAGCGCAGTGTGGGGACTCTCTTCTGCGGCTCCAGAAATTGCTTTTGCATATGCGCAGATGCTGGAAAGGTGTGGTTTTTGGCATCTGGGCATGTGCAGAAGCAATTTCCGGCGCTGCAGACATGTGCAAAAACAATTGGTTCTTTTTTAAGGCAAATTATATAGGCGTGCCTGGCGTGCTCTGGTCCATGGGGTCACGAAGAGTCGGACACTACTGAACGACTGAACAACAACATATACTTTCCCCATTCCTTATTGAAATTTTGGTCTTCCTGATTTCTGATTCTTCTGGTCATTTTTGCCATTTCGGCATAGTTCAGCTTCATCTGCCATTCTTCTCTGCCAGAGACTGTCTTCTTTCCATCTCTGGGCTAGTAACATCCAAGCAGCAGTGGTCGCATACATAAATAGCCTTTTTCTGATCCATTGGAATTTCGGCACCTGGAATTCCTAAAAGAAAATGAAAGATACTCGGAGTCCAGTGTGACTTTCATGCTCTTTATTCAGCTCATAGTAGTGAGGAATGCAGTTCCCCCAAAACGTTTGCTTTATATACACTATTTACACAATGGGCCCCACGTGATTGGCTAATTCCGGGATACTCCTGTATGCCAATCAGAGTGCGGATTCAGTTCCACCTGGAGCTGGATTAGGTGGCTCCTGCAGACCAATCAGACTGCTGCAATCTCAATCCTATTGCTCTGCGACCAATCAGACTGCTGCAATCTCAATCCTATTGTTCTGCGACCAGTCAGACTGCTGCAGTTTGGATCCTATTCAGCTCAGTACATAACAGAAAAGCTTTGGGTTTTTAAAGAAAAAGTTATTTTGAAGGAAGGGCTGTAGCTCAAGTGGCAGAGCACCTGCCTTGCATGCAGAGTGTCCCGGCTTCAAATTCTGGCATCTCCAGGTAGGGCTGGGAACGTCCCATGGGTGAAACCCTGGGGAGCTGCTGCCGGTCAGTGTATACAATGCTGAGCTGGGTGGACCCACTGGTCTGGCTTCCTAAGCACCTTCCTATGTTGGGGTAAAGCTCAAGGCTCAGAGAGACCCGGAGAAGAAGGTCGCCTTCTATGGAACGGAGAATTATTCTCACCCGCTGGCAAATCTAACACCCGCTCTCACTACAGTATTCTACAACCATCTCCTCCCTTCAAAATTCAAGAGGATTGGAAGAAATTCAAAGCTTATTTGAAAAAGTATTGCAATATATAGAATTATGGGCTCATAGAGGAGTTATAGGCTTACAGCATGAAAGTTGATTTTAGTATAGAACTTTTTTTTATGCTGAAGTGATAATATAGGTTTATAATAGCTAAATTGGTAATTATTATTAATATGTGAAGTACGATGATAAACCAAACTGCTAATGATGATTTAAGAATGAAAATCAGATGGGAAGGACTGAGGGAAGTCGGCTAACACTGTTAAAGAAAGTTAGAGGAGAAAAAAGAATCTTTTTACGTTTTTTATGGGGTTTTTTTAAGGCTTTTGTATGTTTTGTGTGTTATATTTTTGTATGTTTATTTTGAAAAAGAATAAATATTATTTTTAAAAAAAATCAACATTTGTAAAGGCTGCAAAACTGCACAGCAATGGTGGCGATGGGGGAAGGGAAGCTTTCATCCACCTCTCTCGCCTCGCAGCTTGCGCTTGGCAGCCAGAAGTGTATACACAGCAAATACTTTCCTAAAGGTTTGCCCCTTTGCTTGGTCCCTTATGTAATCTTGGTTCATCCATCCTTGGCTCTGAGCGACGCATAAGGGAAGTCGCAGTGACTCACCCTCGGGGTTTCTCATTGCCAGATTCTTTTCCTGTTTGCAGCTGGAATCTGAATTGCATATTGTTCGTCCAAACCAAACCACTGACCTGAATGGCAGAAAACCAGCTCGTCTCCCTTTCTGGGCCGGCCGATGTATAATCCTGATGCGGACCTTCTAAATCTAGGCGCAACCAGTATCGCGATGACATGGAGCAGCTGGGATCATGGTCGCTGGCCCCACCCATGGTGACTATGCATTTGGTCAGACCTCCCTGAGCCTGTATGCAACCAACCTCTCCTCTGCCTTTTCATGCCTCTTTCACGGTTCTGGGAGTGTCAGGGGCTGGTCTGGATCGGAGGATTGGGGAATGCAATCTCAGGGAAATCAGCTCCTAACAGAAGAGGAGGGGGAATACCACCACCCCTTCCACCTTTTCCAGAAGCAGAGAGGCAGGCAGACACAGAAGCTGCACAGTTGAGAGAGGAGCTACCCAGCTATGAGATAGTAGCTAAGTAACCAGAAGGGAGGGAGCAGCTGGGCGATACATCAATTGAGAGTGGGGAGGTCACCTCCTCCTGAACTCGGAGGTCCGAGCATGTCAGAGAACAAAGGAGATGCAGGGACGAAGGGACTTCCCGTTGGCGCGCTTCTTGCTGCGGAAGTGAGGAGCAGTCAGAGTAGGCAACTGATATCCTTGCGGAGGGTTGCCTGTTTGTGCTTGCAACATAACGCTGTAATAAAAGGTGTCACCCCCCTCGCTGGACGCCCCTGCGGCTCCGCCCCGGCAGCGCCGAAAATAGCCCCCCCTTCCAGTGGCGGAGCTCGACATGGAGGCAAGGGGCGGGCCAGCGAGGGCCCCTTGCCACTTTGCTGAGCTCCGCTGCTGGCTGGCTTGCGGAGCCGGGGCATGGAGAGGGGCGGGCTAGCGAAGTGGGGTGCCACCCCCTCCTCGCTGGCCCGCCCCTTGCCTCTTTGCCGAGCTACATTACGACTTGTGCTCCACTAAGGGAGCCCAGGCGGCGGATTCGGGAGTCTTTGCAGCCCGCAGAGACTCCCGAATCCGCTGCCCGGCACCCCCGGGGCGGGGCGCCACGTGCGTCATGATGTCATGATGCACGCACACACGCACCGCGATGCCCTGCCCCCAGGGGTGCCTCTTGGCTTCCTGCCCCCGGCAGCCAAGGGGCTAAGAACGCCCCTGCCTCTGACCTCTCCTCAGTGTCCCACCACCAATCCCCCCCAACTCTGAGCCTTCCTCCTCTGGGGTTTCCCTTGGGAGTTCCCCAGCTGCTTCCTCCCACCTTTCCTCTGCGTCCAGCCAGCCCATGACACATGCCAGCCATTTCACAGTTTTGACTACCGGCCGCCAAATCCTTTCATCTTCAAGAGAGGGAGAAGGAGTGCCACTTAGATTACATTCAAGAAAAAAGGTCTGGACAGGATCTTGGACAGAGTGGACTGCACAGATAAGAAGGGAAAACATCTTGTAAAAGCGAACAAATGGGCATTTATGCATGCAGAAGGAAGGAAAGGAACTTATTTTAGAAATGATAAGTACCAATTTATCGTGGATTGATAATTTGCGGGGGAACCTCACTTGCAGATACTGCAAATGTTAAAATATTGTACGTGCAGGAATTGGCAAGTGGATTGCTGATGGCTAAGGATAAATAAAAACAACAAAGAACCATTGTACTATAAGGTTAACTGTAACGAATGGAATGCGAACAATTAGGAAAATAAAACAGCAACAAGAGGAAACTCTGGACGCATCAAGAACGGATTGCAGGAAACCATTTTGGAGGGAAATTGTATTAGATTTGTCTTAAATTGTGGCTGATTTGGTAAAATTTGGAAAATCGGTAAAAACGATTTGGCAAAAAATAAAAAAGAGCGCCGCTCAGACAGATTGCATTCAAGCCAAGGGCCCTCTCCATCTGCGAAACGCCTTTATGAGATATGACAGGGACCGATTAGCATATCAAAACATATCGGGAAGAAAAGCACAGCTGTCGGAAGCAAGGAGACTTGTGAGCCAAGTCCCTAGCTCTGCGTAAAGGCGGCCCTGTCGGCTAGGGTAGCGCCGCCTCATGGCAATGCGCATCGAGACCCACTGTGCAGTTTCCGTGTCCCTGAGCTCAGCCGCCTCTGCAAGGAAATCTGCAAAATGAACTGAAACCTCATTTCTCTTGCTTGGTCCTCCTTCGAGCCCTCTGATGAGCTTGGAGGAGGAATGAGACCAGGGGATCATTGCCACTCAACCAGACAAAGATCTTCTCAGTGGTTGGCAGGAATGACGAACAGGAAGGAGGGCGGGCTGGGAGGAAGGAAGCTCACGTGCTGTAGATTGAAGGAGAGTCTTCACCCCCATCATTCAGCCTGGACACTGAGGTCAGTCTTCTGGCGGTTTCCTCCCTGCAGGAATCATAGAATCATAGAGTTGGAAGAGACCACAAGGGCCATCCAGTCCAACCCCCTGCCAAGCAGGAAACACCACCAAAGCATTCCTGATAGATGGCTGTCAAGCCTCTGCTTCGAGACCTCCAAAGAAGGAGACTCCACCACACTCCTTGGCAGCAAATTCCACTGTCCAACAGCTCTCACTGTCAGGAAGTTCTTCCTAATGTTTAGGTGGAATCTTCTTTCTTGTAGTTTGAATCCATTGCTCCGTGTCCGCTTCTCTGGAGCAGCAGAAAACAACCTTTCTCCCTCCTCTATATGACATCCTTTGATATATTTGAACATGGCTATCATATGACCCCTCAACCTTCTCTTCTCCAGGCTAAACATACCCAGCTCCCTAAGCCGTTCCTCATAAGGCATCGTTTCCAGGCCTTTGACCATTTTGGTTGCCCTCCTCTGGACACGTTCCAGCTTGTCAGTATCCTTCTTGAACTGTGGTGCCCAGAACTGGACACAGTATTCCAGGTGAGGTCTGACCAGAGCGGAATACAGTGGTACTATTACTTCCCTTGATCTAGACGCTATACTCCTATTGATGCAGCCCAGAATTGCATTGGCTTTTTTAGCTGCTGCATCACACTGTTGACTCATGTCAAGTTTATGGTCTACCAAGAAGTAAGGTTACAGGGAACCAGGCAGAAGAGCACCTTCTCGGTGGTGGCACCCACCCTGTGGAACACCCTCTCATCCGATGTCAAGGAAATAAACAATTACCTGACTTTTAGAAGACATCTGAAGGCAGCCCTGTTTAGGGAAGTTTTTAATGTTTGATGTTTTATTCTGTTTTTAGTGCTCTGTTGGGAGTCGCCCAGCATGGCTGGGGAAACCCATCCAGATGAGTGGGGTATAAATAATGAAATGTTATTATTAGATTGGGGTGAGGAGTCTCTTTTGGACTGAGGGCCACTTTTCCTACCATACAACGTGTCAGGGGCCATATGCAAGTGATGGGCAGGGCCAGAGGCGAAAAGTGGTTGGAGCATCGAAGGCATGAAGGTAACTGACTGTCCCACTCATGTTCTCCAAGTTCTGGTATTCAGAGTCTTGTTCTGGAGACAGAACATAGTTATGATAACTAGGGATGGACAAACCGGTCAATTCCAGTTCCTATCAGTTTCTGATTTCCCCCCATCTCCCATTCTCAGCATTTTCGCACCAATCTGCAATTTTGTTAAAACAGGACCCATGAAAACCTATCAACAAATTTCTCCTCATATACAGGTTTGTATGTGTTTGGAGGAGATTCCAGTTTGGTTCTGGAGGAGACTCTTGAGAGTCCCATGGACTGCAAAAAGATCAAACTTATCCATCCTTAAAGAAATCAGCCCTGAGTGCTCACTGGAAGGACAGATTCTGAAGTTGAGGCTCCAGTACTTTGGCCACCTCATGAGAAGAGAAGACTCCCTGGAAAAGACCCTGATGCTGGGAAAGATGGAGGGCACAAGGAGAAGGGGACGACAGAGGATGAGATGGTTGGACAGTGTTCTCGAAGCTACTAACATGAGTTTGGCCAAACTGCGAGAGGCAGTGATAGATAGGTGTGCCTGGCGTGCTCTGGTCCATGGGGTCACGAAGACTAGGACACAACTGAACAACTGAACAACAAATCAATTTTGTGCCCGTAGCAACCGCCCCGTGGACCCCCCCCCCCCCATGCTACGCCACTGGTTGGACGCAGAAGAATGGTTGGAGGAACCTGCTGTGTTTTTGCCCAGCACAGGCATTTTTGCAAAGCTATTTCTCAGAGCCCCATGCATCTATAATACTATTTCACGAACATGAACATTTTTGTGCCTGCCTTACCCTAGCAATGTGTGCAATTTCTGTACACTTCGCATGGGCTGGAGGAACTTGCCCTTGCAAAATTCAGAAAAGTGCAGCTTTTGAAGGGCAGCTGTTTTTCGGTTCGCAAATTGCCGCACAAAGTGTGAATTGCCTAGGTTCAAGTGGACCGAATTTCCTCCCCTTCCCTAATATCAACACGCTTCCACTGATGATATTTAATCCTCCATGGGTTTGCCTAGCGCCATTTTAAAGCCATCAGCTCATCTTGAGGAAGCAAATGCCACAGTTAAACTCTATGCTGTGTGAAGACCGTCTATCCTTTTGTCTGACTCAGCAAGAATCCCAGCATCCAGCAGTCACAGTCAGTGACTTTGTGGTTCCCCAGAGATTGGCCAATAGCCTACCAACAAGCCACGATCTGTCTGCCTTGAGCCCACCCTCCCATTGTTAGCTTGCGGAGTTTGTTTGCAACAGCAGAAGTTAAGTGGGGGAAATTTAGAGAAATACACCCTGCATAGGAAAGAGTTCTAAAGTCCTAACTAGCTAATTTGCTGGAGAAAGAAAGAAGCCTCAGGGCTGGCGCGTCCATTAAGGCGAACTAGGCAATTGCCTAGGGCGCCAAAATGGAGGGGGCGCTGGCCAGGCTTGGGCGGGGGGTGGGGGCGGGATGGGATAGCAGCAGCTTCTCCGCTGCAGCGGAGAGGTGCTGCTTGCCCCCTACACCACCCCCCGGCTCCCGCTAAAGCAGGCTTTGGCGGGGGGGCAGGGGGTGGGACGGGCGAGCAGCAGCTTCTCCGCTACAGCGGAGAAACTGCTGCTTGCCTCTCCACCACCCCCCACCTCCCGCTAAAGCAGGCTTTGGCGGGGGGCGCCAGAAGGTGGTCTCGCCTAGGGCGCATGAAACCCTAGCACCGGTCCTGTTGTCCCTTTGTTCTCAGAAGACACATCCAAGATGACCTTTCCTGCACCTTGAGGTCCAGGAAAAGTGTGAGGAGGAGGAGGAGGAGGAGGAGGAGGAGGAGGAGGAGGAGGAGGAGGAGATTGTAAACTGGATGAAACCTAAGTAGTATCAGTCTAAACTTTAAAGGACGGAGAGAGGTCAGCATAGAGGTTAAAGGCACAGGGGTAGTCTGGGAATCTGGAGGCCCCTTATTCGATCTGCTTAAACCCCACACAAACCCTTTTCGCATAGCTGTCAACTTTTTCCTTTAAAAAAAAAGGGAAATTCCCTTATTCCGAATAGGATTCCTCGCAAGAAAAGGGAAAAGTTGACAGCTATGCCTTTTCGGCAAGCAGGGTTGCTCCCGAACTTCCAACATCCATTATATAAAGATTAATAATCAACAAAACTGCATGTTTACTCGGTATCGGAACACAGAAAGTGATGGCTTCCTGCAATGATTCTTGAGACTTTCTCTTCTGTTTAGATTAAAACACAAATGAAAATTAAGAAAAAGATATGATGCATTAATGGCAGCAGGGAAGGAATTGAATGTGACAGCTGAGAGGCACTTTTGAGCACTGTTTCCAGAGCAGTCAGAAGTTAACGGGCTCCATAAAAGCTCTGTTGAGTAATATTCTCCGGCTTGTTTTGTACAGGAGGTCAGATGGTATTATCATAACATTCCCTGCCAACTATAAAATCCATAGCACAGGCCATAAAGCCTGACACTGCAATTCTTCCACCCAGGCCATAAATCCGAGAGCCTGTTAAGAAATGTTCCGATAACTTCTCTTGTCTGTTAAGAAATGATGTTTTCATCGGAGAAAGAGCAAAGTTCCTTTTCTCCCACATCAAAACCTTCCATTCTTCTCAGTGGAATTTCAACCACCGACCGTGCTGAATACCAAACAGACTTCTTTCACTTTCAGTTGCGATGCTAGTTTGTCACAGAGGTGGCAGCCATTGGTTTCCCATCATGCACTCTGTCCAGATACCGAAGGCGAGAGTGGTGAAATTTTAACTTCTTTCGATCTGAGCCTAAAAGATCCCTTTGCGGAAATTCTGTTGTTCTGTATGTCTACGCTACATCACAGTGTGAAGCTGCGCCTGTACAATGTTTCGGGTGTGCATGAAAACTGTATCTGAAGTCGTTTGGTTATGAAGGAAGTAGAGATATTTTTGACGTGGGGGGGAAAGAAGGAAGCAAGACTGGGCAGACACAGTAAGGCCCCCCCCCCTAAAGAAAGGGCTGAACAGCCCCTTAGGGCATGAGTAGGCAAAGTAAAGCCTGGGGGCCTGTTATGTACTGAGCTGAATAGGATCCAAAATGCCGCAGTCTGATTGGTCCTAGAACAATAGGATCCAGAATGCAGCAGTCTGATTGGTCCGCAGGAGCCACCCAATCCAGCTTCAGGTGGAAGTGAATTCGCAACCCGATTGGCATACAGGAGTATCCCGGAATTAGCCAATCACGTGGGGCCCATTGTGTAAATAGTGTATATAAAGCAGACGTTTGGGGGAAACTGCATTCCTCACTACTATGAGCTGAATAAAGAACATGAAATCCACACTTGACTCCGAGGATATTTCAGGGCCGGGTCCAGCCAAATCACCTTCTAAATCCGGCCCGCGGATGGTCCGGGAATCAGCATGTTTTTACATGAATAGAATGTGTGCTTTTATTTAAAATACATCTCTGGGTTATTTGTGGGGCATAGGAATTTGTTCTCTCTCCCCCCCCCCACACACAAAATATAGTCTGCCATCTGCCCCCAAGGTCTGAGGGACAGTCTGCTGAAAAAGTTTGCTGACCCCTGCTTTTCTCCATCTCCCAAGTGCTAGCCTGCATTTCCCTCCATTTAATCAGGGTTTACTCTTCCAGTGGAAAACCCAGTAAAACAACTTGTCACCAACGTACTGTTTAGGATATCGGAACAGCATTTTTGCAGCCCCCATCTGGAAACATCCCATTTGTCTTGAATAAAGCGACAAGATTCACATTTTACACCAAGTACAGGAGAAGCCTCTTGCCACCCTACTCATTTTGCCCCGGAGACACGGCAAACAGCTTGACAGTCCATAATAACCCAGGCTGAAGGGTGCCAACCTTCTATTTCACAAGTCACAGGCACCCCAGATGTTTAAAGTGCATCCTGGGAACAGGGCCTTCTCGGTAGTGGCGCCCGCCCTGTGGAAAGCCCTGCCGTCAGATGTCAAGGAAATAAGCAGCTATCCTGTTTTGAAAAGACATCTGAAGGCAGCCCTGTTTAGGGAAGTTTTTAATGTTTAATGCTGTATTGTTTTTAACACTCGATTGGGAGCCGTCCAGAGTGGCTGGGGTATAAATTTATTTATTTATTTATTTATTTGTTTGTTTGTTTGTTATTACCTATATACTTGAGTATAAGCCTAGTTTTTCAGCACATTTTTTTTTTGCGCTGAAAAAGCTGCCCTCGGCTTATACTCGAGTGAGGCGGGCAGTGGGGGGGCGGTGAGAAAGAAGCCCTTTCTCTCCGCTCGTGCCGCCGCCCGCTCACCCCAACCATTCCTTAAGAAGCGTACAAGAACGGCGGTTCTTTACTCTCCCCAGGAAGCTTGTTCCATTCCTGAACTGCTCACATAAATGCAAACTTTAGACCCTAGAAGGCAGAAAGCCTATCAGTTAAGGAAGTATTAAAACCCCACAGGCGCTCACTTTCCCTGGCTCCTGCTTAAGCAGCACAGGATCCCAGCCTGTATAACACAAGGGAACATTGCACTGTGGGTTAAACCACAGAGCCCTAGGGCTTGCTGATCAGAAGAATGGTGGTTCGAATCCCCGCGATGGGGTGAGCTTCACAGCGGCAAAGGAGGAAGAGGAAGGAGCAGCCCAAAGGGCTGCTTTCGGGCTGCTCGTTCCTCCTCCTCCTCCTCCACAGCGGCAAAGGTGAACCGGTTTATACTCCAGTCAATAAGCTTTCCCAGGTTTTTTTAGGAAAATTAGGTGCCTCGGCTTATATTCGGGTCGGCTTATACTCTAGTATATCGGTATTATTATTACAGGACTACAGTTCCTAGCGCCCTTAATAAACTACAGATCCCAGGATTCTTTGGGGGGAAGCACTGTGTTTTAAACGAATAATGTGATGGTGACCACAGACTCTGGGTGGTGAACAGTTCAGCTGGAAATGAAACCAAACCCAGTGTCCCATATCTAAAGCTTTCTGAAACTCCAGTTGTTGATGGTGAGCTTCCTATGAACAACCTCGGGGAAATCTCAGAAGCTGCTCCTCGTTTTTTGAGATACCAAAAAGCAGCTAGTCCTCGTGAGGAATCGGGATGCAAATGCCTTCAGGCTTCACCATTCAGGCCAATTTTGCCACGGCTGAATGTGTTGGGCTGTTATAATTCATGTTAGTCCAACGCAGCAAGAAGAAGGAATGTAAGCTTACATCGTCGGGTGTGCCTCAGATTACAAAATGTCTCGGTGAAGTCACTAGGGTGGGTTCATCTGCGATACGTCTGCGCTGACTAATCTAATTTTCTGTAATGACCTTTCCTGATGCCTCAGCTTAAGCGAGGGTGCAGAGCAGATGTGTTTGTAACAATGGCAACAGCAGTGTTAATATTTGCTGCTGCAAACTTTATTAAAGGGATGCCCGGGGAGACTGAAACAAACAAACTTTAATAAATCTGGTGCAACTGTTAGCACGACTCCAGATGGCTGCTGCCCGAGGCTTCGAGACTCTTGCCGGTGTGCCTCTGCATGCACCTGTTCATAGAACACTTTAGTCCCTGCCAATGTTACAAACACACTGCCAATAGGATATGGAAGGTGTGCAGAGGAGGGAGGCCAAGATGATCAAAGGTCTGGAAACCAAGCCTGATGAGGAACAGTTGAAGGAGCTGGGTATGTTTAGCCTGGGAAAGAGAGGATTTTTGTTGTTCAGTCGTGTCTGACTCTTCATGACCCCATGGACCAGAGCACACCAGGCACGCCTATCCTCCACCGCCTCCCACAGTTTGGTCAGACTCATGCTAGTCGCTTTGAGAACACTGTCCAACCATCTCATCCTCTGTCGTCCCCTTCTCCTTGTGCCCTCCATCTTTCCCAACATCAGGGTCTTTTCTAGGGAGTCTTCTCATGAGGAGGCCAAAGTACTGGAGCCTCAACTTCAGGATCTGTCCTTCTAGTGAGCACTCAGGGCTGATTTCTTTGAGAATGGATAGGTTTGATCTTCTTGCAGTCCATGGGACTCTCAAGAGTCTCCTCCAGCACCATAATTCAAAAGCATCAATTCTTTGGCGATCAGCCTTCTTGATGGTCCAGCTCTCACTTCCGTACATTACTACTGGGAAAACCATAGCTTTAACTATATGGACCTTTGTCGGCAAGGTGATATCTCTGCTTTTTAAGATGCTGTCTAGGTTTGTCATTGCTTTCCTCCCAAGAAGCAGGCGTCTTCTAATTTCGTGACTGCTGTCACCATCTGCAGTGATCACGGAGCCCAAGAAAGTAAAATCTCTTACTGCCTCCATTTCTTCCCCTTCTATTTGCCAGGAGGTGATGGGACCAGTGGCCATGATCTTAGTTTAGCCATCTTTAAATACCTCAAAGGCAGTCTCATGGAGGATGGAGCAAGCTTGTTTTCTCCTGCTCTGGATGGTAGGACTCGAACCCAGGGTCGTGTTTCCGTTGGGAATTCAGGCACGCTGGAGACTGCAGTGTTTTAAGACATATGGCTTATTTTACACATGGGTCTCAGTGGAGGAAGGGAGTTCGCAGCATTACACCTCGAAAGGGGCTTGATCCCCACAGCACTGGAGTCCAAGACACCCTTTACATGACATTTCCATGTCTCTGTCCCAGCCTGGCAGGATGGTTCTGCCCTGAAAAAAGCCTATTATGGCATCTGGTCAGGCCCCTCCTTTCTCCTTCCAAAGACGTTTGGCTAAATGTCCCCTCTCCTTCTCCAAACCTCACTGTTTTAAAAGGGACACATCTTTCCTGTGTGACGTCTTCTCCAGTCTTTGCAACAGGGGGAGGGTAGCTTTTGGCATTGCCAGTTGCCCTTAATGGGTAATACCTGGCTCCCTGTTGCTTCTCAATGGCTCTGCACTTATCTCACCTGGCTGGGCTGAAACAATTTTTTTTAAAAAAATCCTTCCAGTAGCACCTTAGAGAAGTGTACCTGAAGAAGTGTGGTATCTGAAGAAGTGTGCATGCACACGAAAGCTCATACCAATAACAAACTTAGTTGCTCTCTAAGGTGCTAACTAAGGGACGCGGGTGGCACTGTGGGTTAAACCACAGAGCCTAGGGCTTGCTGATCAGAAGGTCGGCGGTTCAAATCCCCACGACAGGGTGAGCTCCTGTTGCTCGGTCCCAGCTCCTGCCCACCTAGCAGTTTGAAAGCACATCAATAGTGCAAGTAGATAAATAGGTACCGCTCTGGCAGGAAGGTAAACGGCGTTTCCGTGCGCTGCTGTGGTTCGCCAGAAGCGGCTTTGTCATGCTGGCCACATGACCCAGAAGCTGTACGCCGGCTCCCTCGGCCAGTAACGTGACATGAGCACCGCAACCCCAGAGTCGGACACGACTGGACCTAATGGTCAGGGGTCCCTTTACCTTTAACTTTAAGGTGCTACTGGAAGGATTTTGTTTGTTTGTTTGTTTCAACTACGGCAGACCAACATGGCTACCTACCTGTATCTAGAACTGACTGGGCTGGTTTGTATGAGCTAACCCAGGAAATTCTTTCCCCGGCACCGACCTGCAGCCCCTAACCCCAGCTATTACTGGGCACCAACAGGATGCACTTTGGACATGGTCAGAGTCTAGTCTACCCATATCCGTTCAGTGGAAGTCTGATCTTTTGCTACGCTGTACAGGCTCAAAACTTCATTAGATTAATTATGCTCAGACGGAGGTTAGCTAGTTTAGGAATATTTAGTATAAATCCACCACTTCCAAGATAAAAAGAAAAGGTAAAGGACCCCTGGACAGCCACATTGGGTGGATTCAAACTGCCAACCATTTGATCAGCAAGCCCAAGAGGCTCAGTGGCACTGTGGGTTAAACCACAGAGCCTAGGGCTTGCTGATCAGAAGGTCGGTGGTTTGAATCCCCATGACGGGGTGAGCTCCCATTGCTCAGTCCCTGCTCCTGCCCACCTAGCAGTTTGAAAGCATGTCAAAGTGCAAGTAGATAAATAGGTACCACTCTGGCGGGAAGGTAAACGGCATTTAAGTGCGCTGCTCTGGTTCACCAGAAAGAAGCAGCTTAGTCATGCTGGCCACATGACCCGGAAGCTGTACACCGGAACCCTCGGCCAATAAAGCGAGATGAGCGCCCTAACTCCAGAGTCGGACACGACTGGACCTAATGGTCAGGGGTCCCTTTACCTTTACCACCCAATTTGTGGCTGCTTTCAGGCTCCTTCAACCTGGGTCCTTAGCAAACGGCACCAAATTTATCACCAAAATGAAAGATAGCTGGAATAATCGTTCTGCCTCATCCCGCCCCGTCTCCCAGGACCTCTCTCTGCCCTCCACCAAGCTGTTACTCTGGGGTGGGGGGCTGGAAAAGAGCCCATAACCTCCCCTCCCCCTCCCACAGATGTTCCCTTCACTGCATCCATCTGCTGAAACTTTCTACCTCGCCCGCCCCCCCACTGCTTGCCACCTCCTCCTCCTGTCCCTAACATACAAGCCACCCACTCCAGAGTTGGGTGGGTGGAAAAGAAGTGGGAGCTAGTGAGATCCAGCCCCCCTACCTCTGCTTTTGAAAGACTGCGTACCCCCCTTTACCCTTGCCTGCAGTACACACACACACACACACACACACACACACACGATTATCTCCCCTTGCATAACTCCACCCTCCCCTCATGGGCACAGCCAGGATTTTTTCTAGGAGGTTGCACAACAAGTTGATGACATGTTTTGGGGAAATCTCCCCCAAAAGCTTTGGGGGGGGGAGATGGGGGGCAGGCTTCTGCTGGAGGGGGGGAGCAGAACCTCCGTTAATTATTTTTTTTAATGCTTTCCAATACTTTTTGAGGAATATCAGTGCTTTTTTTCCCCTGGGGGTACGCAAACCCCTAAACGTTTGGTGAATCCAAGTTTGGCCTCACTGAGTATTTCAATATGAGTGGGAAAATGAGAGTACCCCTAAACATTTTTTTTTTTAGGAAAAACCCCACTGAGGATAATGGGGGGGGAGCTGCCCCATTACACCCTCCTTGGCTACGCCCGTGCCTTCCCCCCCCCCCCAACCCAGGGAGAGGTGACTACCGCCTGCAAAGTTGTGCGCACACAAGAGAGACGGTCCCTGCGCGCAGCAGCGCAAAGGCGCGCCCTCCCCAAGCCCGGAGCCCCGGCAGCTGGCTGCCACCTCGGTTGGGCGCGCGGGGCGGAGCTGTGTACTTTGGAGACGCTCCCCGCCCGGGGAAGGCAGGGAAGAGGAGATGCAGCCGCCGCTGTTCAGCTGGTGCCTTTGGGGAGGCAGCCCGGCACATGCTCGCACAGAGCGCGCGCCCGCCTGGCCGCCGGAGAGGAGGAGATGCGGGGAAAGAAGGAGGGATTAGTGCATTGAAGGGGGAAGAAGAGGAGGAGGAGGAGGGGTTGCATCGAGCGGAGGTGAAAGGCTGATCCAGGAGGGGTGTGTTTTTTGTGTGTGTGCGCGGAGAAAAGAGATCCAGTTTGCCTGCTGCTGGGGACTTCCACAAAAAGAGACAAGCCAAGCAGCCGCGATTTGCAAAAGCGGTGGCCGTGGAGGCGGCAGCTGCTCCGGCTACTTCTGAAAGCTGCTTTCCTCGTGGATTCCATTGCAAGCCTCGATTTCCCACCCCCCCCCTTCTTGCTCCACTGCCGGGTTGGTTGTATTTTTCTTTTTTAAATTGCTTCTTCCGAACCCCGGTCTGCTCCCACCTCTGCTGGAGAGGAGCTGGCTGCCGAGGAGCAGACGGAAGCGGAGAAACCTCCCCTCCATTTCAAGTCTCGGAAGCAAAAAAAAAATAAAATAAAAAAGGAAGGTGAGCGGCGGTCTGTGTGCTCTTCAGGCAAAACTTTCTGATTTTGGCAACCCTCTTTTGGAAGTCTTTTTTGCGAGAGAAGGAAGGGGTGGGGGGTGGGGTCGGCGCTGCTGGCTTGCTCTGCCGGCGACCCGAACTTGGAAAAGGGCGGGCGTGGATGCGAATTGGATTCGCATCGTTTGCGGAGAGCAGGCGCGGGGAGGGACTCTTTTCCAGGTTGCAAGAGCTGGAGAAAAGCAGACAAAGGTGAGCTTTATGAAAGTTGCGCCGTGTTTTCCCCGGAGCTCGTTTCCCCTAACGGGAAGGCGGGCTCGCCACATCTCCTCCCTGGGCGCATTCAGACGTTCTGATGTCCTGCATCTTTCCCCCTTTCATTCATTCATTATTATTTTTTTACTCGATGCTAAACTAACCACGTTGGATACCTGGTCTGTTTTCTATCCATCCATCCGTTGAAGAGAGAGGTTTCTTTCTTGGGGTAGATTTTTAAAGCACCCATTTCTGTCCCCGGGGGTGGAACAAGCGAACACACACACACACGTGTACACGTGCTTTGAAACTTAAAGGGTCGGTTTCCAGAGAAACTGCGATGGAGTGAGCTGATCAAAACCGAGGGACGCCCTTGAAGCCGGTCTGTTCAAGAGAGGTGTGTGTGTTTTGTGTATGTCAGTTTTCCCTTCCTGAAATCAAAGGCTTTCATTATTTTCCAGGACTTTTGCAAAGTTCTGGCTTAAGAAAGGATGCTTTCAAATGAAGCTGCTTTCTTGCCAGCTGAGTGAGGAGCTTAAAATATTTAATTGCGAAGAAGCTATTATTATTATTATTATTTATTATTTATTAATTAATTAATTTATAATTAAATTGCGTTGCCGGTGTGTTTAGCCTTGGATGCCGCTAACATGGGTTAGTGTGTGGAATGAATTCATTGGATTCCTTAGGGCTGATTCCTTAGGTGTTTGGGTAGTTACATACTTAAGACATTTAAAGTGTACAAGTCAAACATTGTAAGGTGGGGAACGGGTCGTTAAAACAAAGGGGCAAATGTTTGTTTGCATGTACACACACTGGCCTGTTGGTCTACGCGCACCCAGCGATGGTTTGCACATGTGAATGGACCGGGAACAGAACTTCGAAACGCACATGCTTGTCAGCAGGGTCACTTCAGCCATGTAGCTGCCAGGGACAGAGACATATGGGTTGGTAGAATAAGGTGGTATAGTTCTGAAATGGGGAATGGACTGTGCCGCTGGAGGTCGGAGTTCATGTTTTTGGATGCTCCCCACCTGCAAGTTTCTGCGCAAGGAGCAGCCTCACCTGGAGCATTCACCCCCACGTGTTTCTGTTTCCTTTTAAAAAAACAAATAAGTGGGGCGGAGGGGGGGTATAATGATTTGGGCGAGCATTTGAAAATGGCCCCTCCTTATTCCGGTCGTACAATCAGCTCCGCCACTCCAGGATTATCAGGACTGAGTTTTGTGCTGTCCATCTTTCGCTCGCCTGGCTCCCTAACGTAACAGCCTGGAGAGCTCAGTTTGTGAGAGCTTGGTGCTGATAATGATAACCTTGCAGGTTTGATTCCCATACAGGACAACTGCATATCCCTGTGTTGTAGGGGGTTGGGCTAGATGACCCTCGGGGTCCCTTCCGACTCTAGGATTCTTTGATTCTGCACACCATCTGGAAGCGGGGAAGGAGCTCCCTTCAGTGTTTCAGACAGGGCAGTCCCCATCCCTACCTGGGAGTGCCAGCGATTGAACCTGGTTCCTTCTGCATGCCAAGCAGGTACTCCAGAACCTCATAAGAATCTGCCTTTTGATTGAGTCAGACATAAGTGGGTCTCCTGAGCTTCAGACAGCTGTTCTTCCCAGCCCTACCTTAAGATGCTGAGTTTCGAAAATGGGTCCTTCTGCATTCCAAGCAGGTGTGCCGCCTCTGAGTTTCTGGGACCCTTCCGTTGCCTCACTGTGGAGAAATCCGGTGATGCCGATGTGAACCAATTTCTTTCTTCTTTGGCGATCCCTTGTAGCCGAGTAAGATTGTCTTCCAAAACAGGGTTTTAGCAGTGAGTCTGTAAGTGGCTGTGGAGGCCAGTTGGGGATCCACACGTCCTTCCACAGTGGGGACACAGGAAACCTGCCTCCCCCCTGGCAAATGAAATTGGCTATACAAACCTTGGTTCTCAAACGCCTTGGTACTCAAACAACTTGGAACCCAAGCCCTGCAAACTCAGAAGTAAGTGTTCTGGTTTGCGAACTTTTTTCGGAAGCCAAACATGCTCCGTTTTGAGTGTTACGCTTCCGTTTTGAGTGCCGCCCTTCCAGTTTGAGTGTTACGCTGAGGTCTGCCTGTTTTTGCTATTTATTTTGCGTTTTGGTTTTTACGGCTCATTTTTGGGTGACCGTGGAACCCAGTTCAGCTACTGATTGATTGATTGATTGATTGTGTGACTTTGTTTATTGCTTTCATTTTATGGCTCAACGGTCTCGTTAGATAGGAAAATTCATGTTAAACTGCTGTTCTAGGGGTTGTTTTTTAAAAGTCTGGAACGGATCAATCCATTGTGCATTACTTTCTATGGGAAAGCGCGCCTCGGTTTTGGAACGCTTTGGTTTTGGAACGGGCTTCCGGAGCGGATTAAGTCTGAGAACCAAGGTGCCGCTGTGTTTCTATAATCTTGAACTGCTCCTTTCCTTTGGCTCCCTCTCTCTACTTTCTGGCCTGGGTTTCTGCTCTTCCTGGATTTGCGCTAGCAATTGCCACGGTGGCTGCAAGTAATACGAGATCCGGCGGCTGGCGTTCTGGGTGCCTGTCTCCAGTGCCCAGCCTTTGCTTTCAAACCTTGCCCCCTTCTCTGTTTTCATGACCCCCCTCCACCCACCCACAGCAACCCTCCACCTTGCGGTTTACCCTCCTCTCCCTCCCTTCTCCTTCCTTCCCCCCACCCTCCCATCCCCCAAACAGGCCAAATTATCGGGAAAAAGGTTGTGAAAGTGAGTAGGAGGCTGTTTCCGGGACCCTTTGCTGTAAAAACTTCCCTAGTAAGTTATGGCAGGATTAAAGGGATTCCTGAATTGAGGGAGGGGGGGAAACCCCTTCTCTGAATACAAAGCTTGAGAAAGAGGTTAAAAGGTTTGCTCTTGGGAGATAAGCCCAGACATGTCAATTGCCCTGTCTAGATTGAAATTCCTGGACGTAAAAATAGAGGTCTTGTGCTGGGTTTGGGTGCAATGCTTAAGCGTCTGCGCGAAACGAAAGAAAGCAGGAATCGCTCTGAGTTTTAGAATATCCTGTCTTTTATTTAAGAAGAGATCATTGTTTCGGGTTTTTTTTTTTTTTAATACGGCACATTCCTTGGAGGTTTTTTAAGCAGAGGCTGGATGGCCATCTGTCATGGATGCTTCAGCTGAGATTCCTGCATTGCTGGGGGGTTGGACTAGATGGCCCTTGGGGGTCCCTTCCAACTCTACGATTCTATGATTCACTGCCTGTGGTGCCTTGCTGTATTGTACACAGACTAGGAGAGGTGGGTCCCTGCTCTCAAGGAATCTACAATCTGAAATTGACAATGAGGAATGAGGAATAATGATGATGATAACGATGATGATGATGATGATAATTTATTTGTACCCTGCCCTCCCTGGCCGGAGCCAGGCTAAGGGCGGCTAACATCATAAAACTACGGTAACACAGTATACAAAGAACATAAAAATAGGCAAAGGAATATGAACAGGCATAGGTATCAAGTGAGAAAATAGTATGGCATGTCCTTCAAGGTGGGTGGCTCTGCTAGGTTGGACCAGCTGGGCCTTCTCTGTGGTGGCTCCCTGTTTGTGAAATATTCTCCCCAGGGAGGCCCACCTGGCAAAGTCATTTTAATGTATTTTAACATTTGTTGGAAGCCGCCCAAGGAGGCTGGGGAAGCCCAGCCAGTTGGGCGGGGTACAAATAATAAATTTATTATTATTATTATTATTATTATTATTATTATTATTATTACCTATGTTCAGGCACCAGACAAAGCTATTTTTTGGACTTATTTACCCTCAACTTGGAGGGTTATTGGATATGCGTATGGCCTCTCATGCTTTTGGTGGCGTTAGTTGGATATGTCTTTTTTGTGTAACTATTTACGCTTGCACACTTCAGGTTCTGGTTTTATCCTTGTTCCTGCACACGGTGGTGGTATTTGTTGCTGTTTCTTGTTTTGCATTGTAAGTCGCTTTGGTGCGCTTTTTGTGATAGCAGATGATGGGAGCCAGTCAAGTGTCTGGGTGGGCAGCTAGCAGCGAGTGGCGAGGGTGCCGCTCCAGTTTCTGCGGCGGTAACCAGGGGAAGAAGTCGACCTGAAAAGCTTGTGCCCACGGGCAGGGGCATTCTTAGCCCCTTGGCTGCCGGGGACGGGAAGCCAAGAGGCACCCCTGGGGGCGGGGCATTGCGGTGCGTGCGTCATGACGTCATGACGCACGCGACGCCCCACCCCCGGGGGTGCTGGGCGGCGGCACCCCTTCGTGCCGCGGCTGCTTGTGCCTGCGTGAGCAGCCACTGCACAAAGGGGTGCTGGGGCTCCCTTGGCGGAGCGCAAGTTGGGGCAGGGAGAGGGACGGCCCCTCTCCATGCCCCGGCTCCGCAAGCCAGCCAGCAGCGGAGCTTGGCAAAGAGGCAAGGGGCAGGCCAGGCAGGAGGGGGTGGCACCCCACCTCGCTGGCCCGCCCCTTGCCTCCATGCCGAGCTGCGCCGCTGGAAGGGGGGGCTATTTTCGGCGCTGCTGGGGCGGAGCCACAGGGGCGGCCAGCGAGGGGGGGTGACACCCCTCCTCGCTCGCCGCCCCTGCGGCTCCACCCCGGCAGTGCCAAAAATAGCCTAAAAAGAATTTTTTTAAAAAAAGTAAAAAAAGTTTTAAAAAAGCCCAGTGGGCGGGGCCGCCCCCCGGTGTGTCACCCCCAGCAGGGGCGCTGCCCCGGGCCCCCCGCCCCCTCTCCCCCTGCGACGCCCCTGCCCACGGGTGCTAACATGGGCGCCCCCTGCTGTAAGAGTGCGATCCTATTGCAAGGAGTTGGACTAGATCTGCCCCTCAGTGCTACCCAGCAACTTTTGCATGTAGGTGAGTCAAGGCCTAGATTTCCAGCATGGAGAGAATTCATGCCTCTGCAAGAAAAATAACAATACAGTGGTACCTCGGGTTACATACGCTTCAGGTTACAGACTCCGCCAACCCAGAAATAACGCTTCAGGTTAAGAACTTTGCTTCAGGATAAGAACAGAAATCGTGCTCTGGCGGTGCAGTGGCAGCGGGAGGCCTCATTAGCTAAAGTGGTGCTTCAGGTTAAGAACAGTTTCAGGTTAAGAACGGACCTCCGGAACGAATTAAGTACTTAACCAGAGGTACCACTGTAATTGTCGTATTTAAAGAAAACCTCCAGTGAACTTTGCAACGGGGCAAGAAAATGAGGAAAGGTTTATTAGTCATGCCTTAGTCAAAAGGAAGTCTGAGACAGATACTGGTAAATTGACTCTGAACCATTGTGCATTTGGGTTGTGTGTGGGTTTTTTGCGGGGGTGTGTGTGTGTGTTATTTTTTATATATATAAAAAATAAACAGTCGGAAGCCTTATTCTGCTGATTCAGAAACCGAAAACATAGGCTGTGCATCCATTTAACACACATTTTTCCCTCGAAGAATTCCAGGCAATGTCATTTAGCCCTCTCAGGGTTAAGAGGTCCCAGCAGCCCTTAACAAACTACATTACCCAGAATTCTTTGAGGGGGAAGCATATGGTTTAAAGGTATATAAATGTGTATACAGAGAAAGAGACCCTTTATCACATTATTTTGGGTGAAGTAAAATGATTTCGGAGCACCGAGACTTAAATTTTTTTTTTGGGGGGGGGATTTGCAAGGAGACAGACACCCCGAAGCAGGTAGGCAAGGATATAAGATCAGGAACTTGAAATTCTGACTGCAGTGAGGCCCTCTGGCAATCCGAGCCTTCCGACGTGTTTACTCAGAAGTAAGTTCCACTCGGCAAAGTGAGGTTCGCTTCCTGGTTCGTCTGCTTACAGCCAAGGCTTAATATTTGTTTTATCTCTGTGGTTTCACTGTGTTGCTGCACTGCAAGAGTGTCTGCCTGGCAGAATTTGGCTCAGCAGGCCATTGAAATAACCCTTCGTTTGGGACTAAAATAGATGTGTGAAATTGAAGGCCAGTGTCTGCCCTTCCCTGTCGATAAACTTAAACGAGTCCCGCAGAGACAAAAGTAAGTTGCTGTTTCTCCGGTGGCATATAGTCATACCCTGGGCAGTATGGTTTAGTGGATAGAGCAACCTGGTGTCCTCCAAAGGTTTTGGATCACACTCTCAGCCACAGCCATGATGCAGTGTTAGAAATTAGCCGGGTGCCTTTTCCTACTGGCGCAGGTCCAAATGCGACTACGTGGAGATTTCTGGGCACCAGGTTGGTGACCCCAGTTTATAAACCTCTGCCTTAGTTCATAGTTAATACCATTTCCATTTCCACTGTGTGTATCTCTCCTCCTTACGTACCGGGACAAGTGAATTGTTGTAAGAGCAAATTGCAGTCAAGCAATGTACAAGGTATCTTGGATCCCAAACGCCTTGCATGTCGAACGTTTTGGCTCCCGGTAGTTGCAAACCCAGAAGCGACTGTTCCGGTTTGTGAATGTTCTTTGGAACCCAAACATCCGGTGGGGCTTCCGATTGGCTGCAGGAGCTTCGCTTTGGTTTCTGAACATTTTGGAAGTCGAACGGACTTCCGGAACAGATTCTGTTCGACTTCTGAGGTACGACTGTAGTTTAAATCATAGAATTGTAGCATTGGAAGGGTGCCCGAGGTTCATCTAGTCCAACCCCCTGGTGAAAAGACATTCTGCTGTGGTGACTGCAACCTAGATTTCAGGTGCCATCGGGGACCTAGCGTACATATCTGAGTTTCTAACACCTCCAGCATGCGATTCCTAGGACCGATGGGAGTTGTAGTCCAAGACTTCTAGCAGGCCCCAGGTTGGGGGAGACTGGGATATAGTGTTGGATTTGTAACTCATGCCAGGAAGGAGCTTGGATCTTTGTTCTTCCTCCTGAATCTCCTTGGCCAAGCCGATATCTTGGGGAGCCGATTTCTCCAGTAAACAGGGGTGGCCAACTCCCAAGAGGCTGTGATCTACTTACAGAATTAAAAACTGCCAGTGATCTACCCCCTTTTTGGGGGTTCAGGTCAAAGTTGTTAAGCTTCTTTGGGGAGGAGGAAAGCCCTGTTTTTTTAGGCATTCAGGTCAAAGTTGTTGAGTGTTTTTTTTAGGTACAAGGAAAGCCCTGTTTTGGTGGGCTGCAGGGCAAAAAAATGAGCTTTTTTTAGTGGAACCAAAGTTGTTGAGCTTCTTTTGGGGAGCCAGTGATCTACCACAGACGTCCAGTGATCTACCGGTAGATCACGATCTACTTGTTCGACGTTTCTGAATTAGAGTATTCAAGTATTAAAGCCTGGTGCCGCCTTCTCAAAGCCTGGGAAGCTTCTTCCCAGTTTGGGGAGGGAGACATGCTCATGCTTGTGATGTCAGGATGTCCCAGCGTTCCACACACACACACACCCGCCGCCGCCGCCAATCACCCTCGCAAGCTAGTGCCTCTGCCCTTTCCAAAAAATTCACCGCACGCCACTGATCACAACCTCATTTGTGGAAGGCCCATGCAGGTGCTGGGGAACATTCGCAAGGGGGGGGGGATGTTCAAGGCAGCCATGCAGTTGTCCTGTCGTACGCTGTTTCCAGTGTTTTGGCGCACAGACACACTCCCATGTGTGCATCAGCCCCCCCCCCAAGCCCCTCGTGGCACCACAATAGTCCTTTTGTCTTTTTGAGACGGTGGACCAACGCTTCTGGAATCTTGCCCGGACACAGGCTGGCTTGTTCCACTTCCTTGCCTTGGCAGGTGGTAGCTGTAGGAATCTTCTCCGCAGGTTGGCGCCTAGCCTGTGCTCAGCCAGCCATGCTCGGGGCATGCAGTTCAGCTCTGGGCATGGACAGGCTCTGGAACGATGTTTGCGGGCCGAAAGACAGCTACCTGCATCTGTGTCAGGTCGGTTTGCAAAGCGGCACAGCAGATCTCCAATGGACCGGTTCTTTTCCCCGCCCCCTTGCAGCTGCAGAAATCTTGCCCGTAGATCTTGCAGCATCTCAAACGGCCGTTTGGAAACCCTGCCCTCGGAACCGTTGAGGCTTCTCAACGGTTCCTCGTTGTTAAGATCGCTTGCGGTGAGCAAGCATCCCTGCAGGCTTGCCGGTTGTTAGCAATGCCCTGTGATGCAACAGCCACAGGCGAATGCTTGAGCACATCTCAAGACGTTCTAGCCCCGTGTTGTGGGGCTGGTTGGAAGCAGTGGTGTAACGTGGGTTGCCAGAGCCCCGGGCTGCGCAGAGGTAGTGGGAGGGGGAGGTAAATGGTTGGAATACACAAGCACATTCAACAGCCTAATGGCATCCGCGTCACCTGGGAGATCTCAGTCGCGGAGATAAGAAAAGGAGAGTTGTTCCGTTGTCTGGAGAGGTCATTTCCTGGTTTGCATGGAGAAGCTGTTTTCCGTTGAAGCATGTAGCTGTATTCAGGCAGCACCGGGTGTTGAAATCTTGCACCCCTATCAATTATGGTGCTGGAGGAGACTCTTGAGAGTCCCACGGACTGCAAAAAGATCAAACTTATCCATCCTTAAAGAAATCAGCCCTGAGTGCTCACTGGAAGGACAGATCCTGAAGCTGAGGCTCCAGTACTTTGGCCACCTCATAGGAAGAGAAGACTCCCTAGAAAAGACACTGATGTTGGGAAAGATGGAGGGCACAAGGAGAAGGGGATGACAGAGGATGAGATGGTTGGACAGTGTTCTCGAAGCGACTAGCATGTGTTTGGCCAAACTGCGGGAGGCAGTGAAAGATAGGCATGCCTGGCGTGCTCTGGTCCATGGGGTCACGAAGAGTCGGATATGACTGAACGACTGAACAACAACAAATCAATTTTGTGCCCGTAGCAACCGCCCCGTGGACCCCCCCCATGCTACGCCACTGGTTGGACACAGGAGAATGGTGGGAGGAACCTGCTGGGGGACCCCCCCCCAAGGGAATAAGGTTCAGAGGCCGGAGAGTGGTGGTGGGAGAGAGGTCAGAGGGAGTGCCCCAATATTAAGCAATTCTGGGATGTTATATATAATGAAATGGAAAAAAATTCAAATATTCATTTAGGAAAACGCCCGAAGGATTCTTCTTAGGAATAATACCAGAAAGCCTAAAAGAAGTTGATAAAGTATTGTGTTTATATATAACTGTGGCTACGAGGCTTTTGGTAGCAAAGAATTGGAGGAGTGTCTTGATACCGACTAAAACGGAATGGTTAGCGAAATTAATAGAATATAACAATGTGGTTAGATTTATGGAGAAGGTTGGAAGGATCTCAAAGGGAAAAAGTGCAGAAAGAATGGAAGGCATTTAGAGAATATCTAAAAAACTATATTGAAAAAGCAGAACTATCAGACTAAGGCGAGTTCCGTGATCAGTATAAAGAAGAAATGGAAAACGAAATATGTAATGATATTTAGCTATCATGCTTTATATATATAATAATGAAATTTGGAGTAACAAGAAATATACAAGGTTATTAATATGCAAGGGAAATTAACAGAGACCAAGTGATACTACAATTTGCGTGATTGAAAGTCTATCACAACAGGGGTGTAGGGTGTAGGGTGGTGGTGGGTTTATGTATTGAGGACATGTGTGATGTGTTTGTGTAAATTTGACAATGTAAGTTTATGTGTTTGTATGATTGTATGGAAGATTTAGTATGTGATTTTGTTCAATTTTCCAATAAAATCTTGAGAGAGAGAGAGGTCAGAGGGAGAAGACTGGGGGCGTTGGAAACTGAGGTGATCACAAGATTTAGTGAGCAGGGAAAGTCAGTTGCAGAGAGAAGGCCAGAATTGGAAGCAGAAGCAGAGGCTGGAGAGGAGGGAGGCCAGGAGACGGGTCAGGCTGGTGAAGAGTCACAGGTGTCTCCCTGTGCCAGTGTGGTGTAGTGGTTAAGAGTGGTAGACTCATAATCTGGGGAACTGGGTTCGCGTCTCCGCTCCTCCACATGCAGCTGCTGGGTGACCTTGGGCTAGTCGCACTTCTTTGAAGTCTCTCAGCCCCACTCACCTCACAGAGTGTTTGTTGTGGGGGAGGAAGGGAAAGGAGAATGTGAGCCGCTTTGAGACTCCTTCGGGTAGTGATAAAGCAGGATATCAAATCCAAACTCTTCTTCTTCTTCTCTTCTCCCTCTCCTGCTGCAACAAGCTTCCCTCCTCACTTGTCTCCCAGAACCAGAAGAGGCATGAAAAGGGTGGAGGAGAGGTTGGCTGTATGCAGGCGCAGTCTCCGATTGCTTGGAGAAAAAACCCTGGAGAGGAAGGGGACTTAGCCGGCTGTGGAAAGGTGTGGACTTTCAGTCTCAGTAACTGATGCCTCGGGCAATACCCACCTGCGATGAGCTGTTGTGCCCATTCGGCCTGACACTCCTTTGCCAATTGTGTTTTGCTAATAAAGACTTAACTCTAAGTTGCATGGTGTGATTTACTGCTGGGAGGAGTAAATCCACTGTTGAACAGGTCCTCCCCTCTGAACGTTCTTCCTAATATTTAGTCAGGATCTCTTTCCTTGTCGCTTGAATCCATTGCTTCGGATCCTGCCCTCTGGAGAAGCAGAAAGCAAGCTTGCTCCATCTTCCATGGGGAGAGCCCTTCCCATATTTCAAGATGGATCTCGTATCAGTTTTCTTTTCTCTGGGCTAAACCTCCCCAGCAGTCCCAGCCTGTACTCCAAATAAACAAAAAACGCATCCCAGAAATAGAGACGTTTCCTCAGTTTAATTAACCTGATTAATCGGTTAGAGTCGTGCGTAAATTGCAAAGCAGGCCCCTGATTGTCCCTGAGGCCAGCTTATTTTATCTAGGAACATTTTTTGTTTTTGAGCTCCGCTGCGATGCTATGCCCCTCCTATCAGGAACCGGGAGGCTGCAGGAGCTGCTTGGATGATCTGGAGAAGTTGATGGAGTGCCGTGTTTCCATCCCACTCCTGTGATCTGGGAGACCTGGGTTCAAATCTCCATTCAGCCAGGAACTTGGTCGGGTAACCTTCGGCCAGTTACTTACTCTCAGCCTAGCTTACCTCACTGGGTTGTTTTCAGGAGAGAATGGGGAGGGAGGAACCACATGAAGAGCTCCTTGGGAGGAAAGGTGGGAGATAAATTCGTAATTTAAGCACATAGGGAAAGCCTTGCTGGTTCCGGCCAATGGGAGCCCATTTAGTTCAACATCCTGTTTTCTCCATGGCCGGCCAGATGCCACCCTGGGAAACCGACAGGCAGGACCTGAGCACACCAGACCCTCTTCCCTCCTGCAACCGGATCAAAGGATCAGGTGATGGGAAAGGACTTTCTGTGGTCGAGACCCTGGAGGGCAGCTGCCAGCCCAAAGTACAGCGTGCTGAGCTAGACGGACCAAACTTTAGGAAGGCGTGCAAATTCATGGGAGATAAGGGCTATCGATGGCTACTAGCCAAGGGGGCAATGTTCTGCTTCCGCCACCAGAGGTGGGCCACTGGCCTGATCCAGCAAGCTCTTCTTTCATTGTTAATTGGATGTGTTCTCTCTCTCTTAATTTACTGGTATTTATCGTTTTCAGTTTTAGAACAGTTAAACAAATTGCATCATTCATATCGACTTCCCTTCTCCTCCTTCCATGGCTCGCTATAATTTTCCCCTTTCTGCTGCAAATTCAAAGTACTCCTTTTTCTTTCTGTTTTACCGTCTTAATTTTATCCCCCCACCCCCGCTCCGAATAGTCCGATCCTGCTAACGTTTTGAGTCGTTTACGATGGTTTTTCATATATTCCACCAGTTTCCCCCGTTCTTTCTTTAAATCATTCCTTCTCCTGGTCTTGAATTCTACTTGTTAATTCAGACGTTTTGGCATATTCTGTCCGATGCATCTACCAATCCTCCTCCGCTGGAACTGCTCCTTCCCTTCCACTTCTAACTGGAGATTTCCCAGCCCATTCTGGGTGCAAAAAACCCTCCCTCAAACCCACACCTTAGCTCTCCCCTCCAGCTGTGATCCCTCTCCCAATTGGGGTCGGAGGGCCGTTGGCATTCGCAATAGCGAGTTGCCTGCGGTTGAAGTTGACCTTCCCCTTTTCTGTGTCTGCCGAGGGCTTCTGACAGACCCATCGCCTCTTCCCACCCCTTTGTGTGTTGCAACATAACGTACACAAGTCTGCCAAGGGCTGTGGCGAGATGAGCACAGGGCTAAGGACTTGTGGGATTGTGGTGTTCAGCCCGAGCTGTTCATCCTCCTCCTCTTAACCCTGTCTGGCGGCAAGGCTGCCTCGAACTGGCAGCTTTCTAAAAAAATCCCCCCCCCGTGGTTTATTTTCTTGGAACATGACAGCAAAATGTCCTGGCTGGCATAATCTGGCAGATGGGAGTTTAGAGGAGTGGGGCAAGGTGGCAGGGGCAGGTATGTTGTACAACCTACTGAAGGGGTGAAAATGAATGAATTCCTATGCCCCACCACATGGTCTGTGGGACGGTGGGCTTGCTGATCAGAAGGTCGGCGGTTTGAATCCCCGCGACGGGGTGAGCTCCCGTTGCTCGGTCCCAGCTCCTGCCCACCTAGCAGTTCAAAAGCACGTCAAAAGTGCAAGTAGATAAATAGGGACCGCTCCGGCGGGAAGGTAAACGGGTGACACCTGGCTTGAGAGCAGTACATGTGAAAAGGATCTAGGAGTCTTGGTAGACCACAAACTTGACATGAGTCAACAGTGTGATGCAGCAGCTAAAAAAGCCAATGCAATTCTGGGATGCATCTATAGGAGTATAGTGTCTAGATCAAGGGAAGTAATAGTACCACTATATTCTGCTCTGGTCAGACCTCACCTGGAATACTGTGTCCAGTTCTGGGCACCACAGTTCAAGAAAGATACTGACAAGCTGGAACGTGTTCAGAAGAGGGCAACCAAAATGGTCAAAGGCCTGGAAACGATGCCTTATGAGGAACGGCTTAGGGAGCTGGGTATGTTTAGCCTGGAGAAGAGAAGGTTAAGGGGTGATATGATAGCCATGTTCAAATATATCAAAGGATGTCATATAGAGGAGGGAGAAAGGTTGTTTTCTGCTGCTCCAGAGAAGTGGACACGGAGCAATGGATTCAAACTACAAGAAAGAAGATTCCACCTAAACATTAGGAATTTCTTCCTGACAGTGGAATTTGCTGCCAAGGAGTGTGGTGGAGTCTCCTTCTTTGGAGGTCTTTAAGCAGAGGCTTGACAGCCATCTGTCAGGGATGCTTTGATGGTGTTTCCTGCTTGGCAGGGGGTTGGACTAGATCAGTGTTTTTCAACCTTTTTTGGGCAAAGGCACACTTGTTTCATGAAAAAAATCACGAGGCACACCACCATTAGAAAATGTTAAAAAATTTAACTCTGTGCCTATATTGACTATGTATAAAGTAATTCTCTTGAATTTTTCAATTTTTCCCACGGCACACCAGGCAACATCTCGCGGCACACTAGTGTGCCGCGGAACAGTGGTTGAAAAACACTGGACTAGATGGCCCTTGTGGTCTCTTCCAACTCTATGATTTTATGCTCTGGTTCACCAGTAGCGGCTTAGTCATGCTGGCCACATGACCCGGAAGCTGTACGCCGGCTCCTTCGGCCAGTAAAATGAGATGAGCGCCACAACCCCAGAGTCGGACATGACTGGACCTAATGGTCAGGGGTCCCTTTACCTTTACTAGGCAACCTAAGGTCCGTGGGCCGGATGTGGCCCAATCGCCTTCTAAATCCGGCCCCTGACAGTCCAGGAATCAGGATGTTTTTACATGAGTAGAATGTGTCCTTTTGTTTAAAATGCATCTCTGGGTTATTTGTGGGGCCTGCCTGGTGTTTTTACATGAGTAGAATGTGTGCTTGATGTTTTTGCGCTATTTTTGCCGTTTTCGTGGCCATGCGTGCAAAAGCCGGGGCAAGGTTTTCCCGCGGAGACGTGAGTCGAACCAAAAGCCCCCCCCTGGTGGGACATCGAGAGTCAGTGTGGTGTAGTGGTTAGAGTGTTGGACTAGGACCTTGGGAGACCAGGGTTCGAATCCCCACTTAGCCATGAGGTTCACTGAGTGACCCTGGACCTATCACTGTATCTCTTAGCCAACCTAGCCTACTTCACAGGGTTGTTGTGAGGATAAAATGGGGAGAACTCTGTATGCCATGGGGGAAAGGTGGGATACAAATGCGATTATTAATAATAGTATTAATAATATTGTTTGAACTTGAGATCCTACTCTCTCTTTTAAGGTTCTTGTAAAAATATTTTGGCTCCTAACAAACCTGAATTTCAGCTCCTAACAAACCTGAATTTCAGCTCCAAACAAACGGAAGTCATGAGCAGTGGGTGGTCTTTTTTTCTTCTTTACCTCCTGTTTATTAGACAATACCTGTCATGAAGAGGTGCCAGGCCTCCATTCAGTTCTATTCAGTGATTCACAAGTTAGTATAAACCTTCAGGACTCGCCTTGGGGGTTGTTTTTTTGGGGGGAGAATGTGTCTGAGATTTCTTTGTTTTTCCTCTTCCCTCCCTAACCCTTTCCCCTTGTGTGTCGTGCTGTTGCCTTTCAGATTGCAAGCCTGCAGGCAGGGGAGGTCTGGTCTGAATTGATTCTACTCGAGCCGCTCTGGGGGCCTTTTTGGCTGAAGAGCAGGGTAGAAACTCTAAATTAAAAGTAAAGTTTTGTAGCTGCAGGGACTCGTTCAAGAGGAAGCAGGGATGTTGCCCGTTTTGGGGGCTAAAAAGCAGGCATCTGGGGTTAATTAAGGGCTGAGCATGAAGCTTTTCTTCCTCTCTTGGTGGCTGAGTCTGTGTTTGCTTTTGGTCGGCTTATTTGTCTTCATAGCTTTCTATTTGTTTTCTTGCAGGGATAAAATCACTCCCGTCTCTTCCCCCCCAAAAAAAAGAAGAGCAGGCAAACTCGGGAGAACCGTAAATCGCACTGAATAATGATCAGACAGCGAAGGAGCTCATTTAGGGGCCGTTTGCCTGGAAAGGGTCGAAAATCTATTCTGAACACAGAACTGCTTGATTTGTGGCTCAGATGCTGAGCTCAAGGGTTGCCAGCAGGCAGGTCAGGATCTACGGGCAGATTTCAGGATGAGATTCCCTGGGCTGAGCTTGGATCCTGACAAAACAGAAGTACTGTTTCTGAGGGACAGGGGGTGGGCAGGTGTGGGGGACTCCCCGGTCCTGAATGGGGTAACTGTGCCCCTGAAGGACCAGGTGCGCAGCCTGGGAGTCATTTTGGACTCACAGCTGTCCATGGAAGCGCAGGTCCATTCTGTGTCCAGGGCGGCTGTCTGCCAGCTCCATCTGGTACGCAGGATGAGACCCTCCCTGCCCGCAGACTGTCTCGCCAGAGTGGTGCATGCTCTGGTTATCTCTTGCTTGGACTACTGCAACGCGCCCTATGTGGGGCTGCCTTTGAAGGTGACCCAGAAACTGCAACTAATCCAGAATGCGGCAGCTAGACCGGTGACTGGGAACGCCCACCGAGACCATATAACACCGGTCCTGAAAGACCAACATTGGCTCCCAGTACGTTTCCGAGCACAATTCAAAGTGTTGGTGCTGACCTTGAAAGCCCTAAACGGCCTCGGCCCAGTAGACCTGAAGGAGCGTATCCACCCCCATCATTCAGCCCGGACACTGAGGTCCAGCTCCGAGGGCCTTCTGGCAGTTCCCTCCCTGCGAGAAGTGAGGTTGCAGGGAACCAGGCAGAGGGCCTTCTCGGTGGTGGCACCCACCCTGTGGAATGCCCTCCCATCAGACGTCAAACAGATAAACAACTATATGATTCTTAAAAGACACCTGAAGTCTTTAATGTGTGATATTTTCCTCTATTTTAATCTCTGTTGGAAGCCGCCCAGAGTGGGCGGGATACAATTAATAAATTATTATTATTATTATTATTATTATTATTATTATTATTATTATTATTATTCTGGATGCCCCATGATCATATTATAAAGTAGCTGTGATCTGTGTTATAAATCAAGCACTGCTGGGAGCTGCCTCTTTTGGTTTTCCAGTGTATTTCTTATCAATAAGAAATTCAGTGCAGTGCGAACAAAGAGTGGCTGGGGGGGGGGGAGTTTAAGAACCGCAGCCTGGGCATCTTACTGCTCTGAATGCTCACGGCTTCCCCCAAGGAATCCTGGGAACTGTAGTTTTCTAAAAGGGTGCTGAGAGTTGTTAGGAGGCCCCTATACCCGCTCACAGAGCTACAATTTCCGGAGCGGTTTACCAGTTAATCCTCCTCCCTCCGGAATAGCTCAGTTGGTAGAGCATGAGATCTCCGGGTTGTGGGTTCGAGCGCTACGTCGGGCAAAGCCCGCATTGCAGGGGGTTGGACTAGATGATCCTAAAGGGTCCCTTCCAACTCTGCAATTCTGATTCTATGATTCTCCAACCTCGTCACTGAATTAGCTTTTATGGATGAGCATGAAAGTTGGCAAGCAGGTAGGAGAACCAGCTTCTCGCTCCTCTCCTTGAGGCTTCAGCTTAAAACAGCTAAACGCCCCCCACCCCCCCTTTTTTTTAACATGACCTGTGTCGGAAAAACAAGAGCGGCAGCAAATCTGTGTGTAACCAGTTGTGGAGTCTTGACTTAAATGCAGGTGGACAGATTAATCAGTGCTTGAGGTTAAGGAGAGAAACCCAACAACCCAGGAGTCTATTAAAACTTGACAAACAGCAGGTACATTTTTTTTTGTAAGAAGGGGGATGCTTAAAAGGGCTGGCGAAGAGAGGCTATTAAAACAACATCACTCGAGGTTTGATTTATTTCCTACAGCTTTATTCACTGCTGGGCTGCTGTCTCTCTCTTTCCTGTTTAAAAATAGAAGGCCCTAATGATCGTCTCTTTCCTCCCGAGGCTGTGGAATTTATCTCTATTGTCTGCCATTGTCGTTTTCAAATAGCTCTCTCTCTCTCAATCCCCCTCTCTTTTTTCTTCTGCTAAACTTTTCACCGCTGTAAATTCACACTGGGGTCCGATTGCCTCGGTTTTTGAGATCAATCAGTCCAGTTCCAAAGTTTATGGCTGTTAATGGCACTTTCCAGAGATATAAACTGCCTTTACTCACCTCTCCGAGAGAAAAGAACAGAGCCGTCGTGTGGCTGTTAGAAAGTATTGACCCAGCTGGGTTCAATTTTTGAAACGGGGATTGCCATTTGTTTAAGAAAAAAGTGATAGCAGCCTGATTATTTTATTTTATTGTCAAGCATGCAAAAATGGCACGTTTCAAAGTTCAATAGGCTGCAAAAATCCATCGGCTCTCATCAGGGTGCCCATTATGGTCGCTGCTTTCAGAAAAAACCAAAAAACTTTGGCATAGAATCGTGGAGTTGGAAGGGTTCCTGAGGGTCATCTAGCCCAACCCCCTGCGATGCAGGAATCTTTTGCCCACAACCCTGAGATTAAGAGTCTCGTGCTCTGCTGATTGAGCGATCCCAGCTGAATCACCTTGGTAAGAGCATGAGACTCTTAATTTCAGGGTTGTGGGGTTGAAAATGATGGCAAACTGCACTTAAGCCAATTCTGAGATTTGTTTCAGAAACTTGGAGGAAGTTAAATCCAGATCGCAGCTTGAGATGAACTCAGGAGTGAGGCACCCGACCAAAATAATAGCAGAAGCAGGGCAAAGATGCACCCAGCCCTGTTTGCAAAGCTTGTTTAAATAAAGGAGTGTAGCACGGAGCGAGCGCACATATTTTCTCAGTGCAGGACACCAGCACATAGGAGCGTGCTAGACTTTGGCATGAAGGGGGCATGCCAAATTAATACTCCGCCTTTCCCCCAGAACTGGGATTCAAGCTGGCTCACAGAAATTAAAACCAACCCCGATAAAATGCAGAAAGCTAAAAACATATAAAAGATGTTGTTGTTCAGTCGTTCAGTCGTGTCCGACTCTTCGTGACCCCATGGACCAGAGCACGCCAGGCACGCCTATCCTTCACTGCCTCCCGCAGTTTGGCCAAACTCATGTTAGTAGCTTCAAGAACACTGTCCAACCATCTCATCCTCTGTCGTCCCCTTCTCCTTGTGCCCTCCATCTTTCCCAACATCAGGGTCTTTTCTTCTCATGAGGTGGCCAAAGTACTGGAGCCTCAACTTCAGGATCTGTCCTTCTAGTGCGCATTCAGGGCTGATTTCTTTGAGAATGGATAGGTTTGATCTCCTTGCAGTCCATGGGACTCTCAAGAGTCTCCTCCAGCACCATAATTCAAAAGCATCAATTATACGGCGATCAAAAGATAAGAGTTGGGAAAAAGTTCAATCAACAGAACTGGCACTACTGTTGTGTCACATAATTCCCGTTCCGTGTTCATAAGAACTCATTTAGCACGTCACTTTGGAACTCCCTGCCTATTGAGATCAATCACGCGGTTTCACTGTACAGTGGTACCTCGGGTTAAGAACTTAATTCGTTCTGGAGGTCCGTTCTTAACCTGAAACTGTTCTTAACCTGAAGCACCACTTTAGCTAATGGGACCTCCCGCTGCCACTGCTGCACAGCCACAGCACAATTTCTGTTCTTATCCTGAAGCAAAGTTCTTAACCTGAAGTGTTATTTCTGGGTTAGCGGAGTTTGTAACCAGAAGCGTATGTAACCTGAGGTACCACTGTACTCTTTTTGGTGCCCACCAGAAACATTTTCTGTTTCGACAAGCCTACCCAGATGCATAGGAAGTTGAAGGTAGTATTAATCGGTTTTAGTATTTTAACTATTGTATGTTTTAAGTGGGATGCTGGTGGCGCTGTGGTCTAAACCATTGAGCCTAGGGCTTGCCGATCGGAAGGTCGGCGGTTCGAAACAAGCTATAGCTTAGTGTCTCCTATGCTATAGGATGTAAGTCATGGGCCCCGCCTGCTAGCCTGCTCCCTAAATTATCACTGGTTTGCTCCTTTCTATATATAGGGTGCCTACATTCTGCATGGGACACGAGTGGCGCTGTGGGTTAAACCACAGAGCCTAGGGCTTGCTCATCAGAAGGTTGGCGGTTCGAATCCCTGCGATGGGGTGAGCTCCCGCTGCTCAGTCCCAGCTCCTGCCCACCTAGCAGTTCGAAAGCACGTCAAAAGTGCAAGTAGATAAATAGGTACCACTCCAGCGGGAAGGTAAACGGCGTTTCCGTGTGCTGCTCTGGTTTCGCCAGAGGCGGCTTAGTTATGCTGGCCACATGACCCGGGAAAACTGTCTCGGGACAAACGCCTGCTCCCTCGGCCAGTAAAGCGAGATGAGCGCCGCAACCCCAGAGTCGTTCGCGACTGGACTTAACTGTTGGGGGACCTTTACCTTTTTATGTTTTAAGTAGGGTTTTGAATTTTTTTCATTTTTATTCTATCTTTAAGGGTTGTTGTTTTCAATCAAGTGGTGTATAGCCCTCATGAAATAAATAAAAACCAATTAAACATTTGGAACGAAAAGCAGATTTTGCCAGAAAATGTAGGCGGTGGGTGCCTGGGCAATCGAGGTGAAAATTGTGGCAAGCAGTGGATATGCAGGAGTCCGGACAAAGTCTGGAGACCAAAAGCCGAAGAATTGTGAGCTGCTGATTGTGAGCTGCCATCTAGAAACCCGATCACTTAATTTGCAACCTCCAAATCAGGGTAATTTTGTAAGGACCACCCCTGCTTTGAAATATCCTTCTCGGAATATCCATCCCACTAATTGTACCTTCTTCATGCTGTGCCACTATCTGGTGACTCTTCCTGACGTTCCGCTTGTGTTTCCTGTTTGCAGATTCCAGCAATGCCTTTCTTAATCTGGTTCAACCTCCTGCTGCTCTCCCCGAACGTTGGCGCTTCGAAGACCTGCTTCCCAGGGTGCCACTGTGAAGTGGAGAGCTTCGGCCTCTTCGACAGCTTCAGCCTAACCAAGGTGGACTGCAGTGGGATCGGGTCCCATATCGTGCCTGTCCCCATTCCTCTGGATACGACCTACTTGGATTTGTCGTCAAATGACCTGGACTCCATCAACGAGTCCATGTTGACCGGCCCCGGATATACCACGCTGGTTAGCTTGGACTTGAGCTACAATAAGATCTCCAAGATCTATCCCACCACTTTCTCCAGACTCCGCTATCTGGAATCTTTGGATCTGAGTCACAACTCTTTGGTCGCCCTTCCGGACGAATGCTTCTCGGGGTCGCCTTTGGGGGATGTGGACCTCAGCAACAACTTCATCCTGGACATCACCACGAACATCTTTGCATCCAAAGGTCAAGGGAAGCCCATCAACGTGGACCTCTCGAACAACTTGATCAGCCTTGTTTCCGGACACCAGGGCAGAGCCATTCCCAATATCCAGAGCTTAAACCTGTCTGGAAACAGGTTGAAGAGGATCCCCGACCTTCAAGGGATCCCTCTCCGGTACCTCAACCTTGACGGGAACCCGGTGGCGGCCGTTGAGAAAGGGGCATTTCGGGGGCTGCAGGATTTGATCCACCTGTCGCTCGGCGGGATTCCCGACCTGGTGGAGATCTGGCCGTACGCCTTCAAAGACATGCCGGCTCTCCAAGTGCTCGATTTGTCCAACAACCCCAACGTCAAATCCTTGAATGCGGAGGTTTTCTACAGCCTCAGTTCTTTGCAGGAGCTCAACCTTTCTGGCACAGGGGTGGCGAACTCCGTATCGAAAACGATGCTGAAATTTCTGCCTTCCATCAAAAGCATCACCCTCGGGAAGGACGTAAAGTGCATTAAGACAATCCGGGAAGGCCAGTACCACAGACAAACCGGGCTGGCCAAGAAAGAGATTCTAAGTTGTCACGACAGTCATGGTTCAGTAGCAGCAGCACCCTATGCTTTGTGACAAGGGTCAAGGAGATTGTGTGGATGCCTGGACTTCATTAAGCCTCAAATGTGCCTTCTGTAAAAACTGTTAATTTATATATTTTGTATAATTCAATACTTGATTACAATGATTGATTGGAGACACAGGTTGTTATGTGTGTGTTAATTTGATTTATTCTTCCAGCTCCCAAATTTCTCCTCTTATTAAGCTTGGCAATATCCCTAACTGGGAACGGTGAGAAAGACACACGTCCTCCAATGGTTGCCCAGATCTAGGGGTTTTAGTAGACCACAAGCTGAACATGAGTCAACAGGGTGACACAGCAGCAAAAAAAAAGCTAATGGTATTCTAGGCTGCTTCCACAGAAGTCTAGTTTCCAGGTCAGGGAAAGTCATAGTACTGCTCTATCCTGCCTTGGCGAAACCACAACTGCAATACTGTGTCCAGTTCTGGGCACCCCAATTTAATAAGGATGTTGACAAGCTGGAAGGTGTGCAGAGGAGGGTGACGAAGATGATCCAGTGTCTGAAAACCAAGCCTTATGAAGAGCGGTTGAGGAGTTGGGTAAGTTTAGCCTAGAGGAATCATAGAATCATAGAGTTGGAAGAGACCACAAGGGCCATCCAGTCCAACCCCCTGCCAAGCAGGAAACACCATCAAAGCATTCCTGACAGATGGCTGTCAAGCCTCCGCTTCAAGACCTCCAAAGAAGGAGACTCCACCACACTCCTTGGCAGCAAATTCCACTGCCGAACAGCTCTCACTGTCAGGAAGTTCTTCCTAATGTTTAGGTGGAATCTTCTTTCTTGTAGTTTGAATCCATTGCCCTGTGTCCGCTTCTCTGGAGCAGCAGAAAACAACCTCTCAGGAGACTGAGAGGTGATATGATAGCCATCTTCAAATATCCGAAGGGCTGTCACATGGAAGATAGATAGAGCAAGCTTGTTTTCTCCTGCTCTGGAGGGTAGAATCCGAACCAGTGGATTCAAATGAAAAGAAAGGAGCTGTCAGGGTACACCACGGTGTTGCTCATGAGTAACGACAGAGTCTTCTTACACTAAAGACTACTTTATTGTGCATAACTATTTACAGTGCAGAGCTAGCTAAAAACACGACCGCTCAGTCACTTGCAGAATCCGGAAGTGCCCCTCTCCTGTTTCCCGCCCAGCACCAAAGCCTCGGCACCCTGAAACGACGTCTTCTGTGTCCCCTGAACCCCCGATGCTGTGCTGGCGCCGGAAGCTGCAACTCCCCCTCTGATCACCTCTGGCTGGCGTTGCTGGGTCTCTGCCCAGCATCCCTGACCCTCGGCTCCTCCTCCTCTTCCGCGGGAGAGAGCTCTGGCGATGGGCTTTGAGAGGAGTCAGGTGACAGCAGTGGCTGGGGCTCCCTGTACCTGAGCAAGACCTCCTCTCGAGGAGGTTCCCTACCCTGATCCTCCCCACTAGCAGGATCACCTTCCCCACTCTCCCCCCATGAGGAGTACTCCCGCCCGGGCTCTCCTCCTCACGAGTAGAACCTCCCCCCGGGCTCTCCTCGTGAGGAGAAGGCGAATCCCTGACAGGAGATTCCGACTAAACATCAGGAAGAACTTGGGTAAGAGCTGTTCAACAGTGGAACGGTCTCCCTTGGGAGGTGGTGGACTCTCCTTCCTTGGAAGTTTTAAAGCAGAAGTTGGGTGGGCATCTGTAATAATAATAATAATAATAATAATAATAATAATAATAATAATATTTATTATTTGTACCCCGCCCATCTGGCTGGATTTCCCCAGCCACTCTGGGCGGCTTCCAACAAAAATCAAATACATTAAAATATCACACATTAAAAGCTTCCCTACACAGGGCTGCCTTCAGATGTCCTCTAAATGTCTGGTAGTTTTCTATCTCTTTGACATCTGAAGGGAGGGAGTTCCACAGGGCGGGCGCCACTACCAAGAAGGCCCTCTGCCTGGTTCCCTGTAGCTTTGCTTCTCACAGTGAGGGAACCGACAGAAGGCCCTCGGCGCTGGATCTCAGTGTCCGGGCTGATTGATGGGGGTGGAGACGCTCCTTCAGGTATACAGGGCCGAGGCCGTTTAGGGCTTTAAAGGTCAACACCAACACTTTGAATTGTGCTCAGAAATGTACTGGGAGCCAATGTAGATCTCTCAGGACCGGTGTTATGTGGTCCCAGCGGCCACTCCCAGTCACCGGTCTAGCTGCCGCATTCTGGATTAATTGCAGTTTCCGGGTCACCTTCAAAGGTAGCCCCACGTAGAGCGCATTGCAGTAGTCCAAGCGGCAGATAACCAGAGCATGCACCACTCTGGCGAGACAGTCTGCAGGCAGGTAGGGTCTCAGCCTGCATACCAGATGGAGCTGGTAGACAGCTGCCCTGGAAACAGAATTAACCTGCACCTCCGTGGACAGCTGTGAGTCTGAAATGACTCCCAGGCTGCGCACCTGGTCCTTCAGGGGCACAGTTACCCCATTCAGGACCAGGGAGTCCTCCACACCTGCCCGCCTCCTGTCCCCCAATAACAGTACTTCTGTCTTGTCAGGATTCAACCTCAATCTGTTAGCCGCCATCCATCCTGCAACCGCCTCCAGGCACTCACACAGGACCTTCACGGCCTTCACAGGTTCTGATTTGAAAGAGAGGTAATGCGTTCTTTAGCTGTGATTCCTGCATCGCAGGGGGTTGGGCTAGATGACCCTGGAGGACCCTTCCAACTCTGCAATTCTATGATCCCAAACCTGAAGGGCCCAACCGCCAAGGAAGCTCAGCCCCACCACTCTGGGTCCCACAGCGAGAGGTGAAGGAGGGCGCAGGGAGATAAGAGGACAGCCGTCTTCCATCTCAGTCACAAGCTTGAGCCAGCAGCTGCTCCAGAGAGTCATGGATGAGAGGGCTATTGATGGCTACTAGTCATCTGCTCCCCAATCGGAGATAGTAATGATGCTCAGTACCGGTATGCAGAATTCATCATGCGAAAGGCTGGACTGGATGAATCCCAAACCGGAATTAAGATTGCCGGAAAAAATATCAACAACCTCAGATATGCTGATGATACTACCTTGATGGCAGAAAGTGAGGAGGAATTAAAGAACCTTTTAATGAGGGTGAAAGAGGAGAGCGCAAAATATGGTCTGAAGCTCAACATCAAAAAAACTAAGATCATGGCCACTGGTCCCATCACCTCCTGGCAAATAGAAGGGGAAGAAATGGAGGCAGTGAGAGATTTCACTTTCTTGGGTTCCATGATCACTGCAGATGGCGACAGCACTGAACGACTGAACAACAACAACAACAACAACAATACATAGGTTATCTGTTAGCTCAGCTTACGGCAGCCTGGTGGCCTCCAGCAGCTGCAGACGGCAACTTCAAGTAGAGCTCATGCTTTGCATGGTGCACGAAGGCCCTAGGTTCAAACCCTGAATCATAGAATTGTAGCATTGGAAGGGACCCCAAGGGTCATCTAGTCCAACCCCCTGCAGCTCATTTTATGCAGGGGACTGTTGGTTGTCACTTAAGAAGATAGCAGCTGTTGTTGTTGTCGTTCAGTCGTGTCCGACTCTTTGTGACCCCATGGACCAGAGCACCCCAGGCACGCCTATCCTTCACTGCCTCCCGCAGTTTGGCCAAACTCATGTTAGTAGCTTCGAGAACACTGTCCAACCATCTCATCCTCTGTCGTCCCCTTCTCCTTGTGCCCTCCATCTTTCCCAACATCAGGGTCTTTTCCAGGGAGTCTTCTCTTCTCATGAGGTGGCCAAAGTACTGGAGCCTCAATTTCAGGATCTGTCCTTCCAGTGAACACTCAGGGCTGATTTCTTTAAGGATGGATAAGTTTGATCTTTTTGCAGTCCATGGGACTCTCAAGAGTCTCCTCCAGCACCATAATTCAAAAGCATCAATTCTTCGGCGATCAGCCTTCTTGATGGTCCAGCTCTCATTTCCATACATTTCTACTGGGAAAACCATAGCTTTAACTATACGGACCTTTGTCGGCAAGGTGATGTCTTTGCTTTTTAAGATGCTGTCTAGGTTTGTAATTGCTTTTCTCCCAAGAAGCAGGCGTCTTCTAATTTCGTGACTGCTGTCACCATCCGCAGTGATCATGGAGCCCAAGAAAGTGAAATCTCTCACTGCCTCCATTTCTTCCCCTTCTATTTGCCAGGAGGTGATGGGACACCTAGCAGCTGGATCAGCCCAAACCCCTAACTAGCCTGCCATTCAATAGGGTGACCCATCATTTTGGAAGCAAGTTCCACGCGTCAGCTATGCACTGTGTAAAGGAGTCCTTCCTTTTTTCTCTGCCCTGAATTTTCCAACAGCCAACTTCATTGCATGTCCACAAGTTCCTAGTGTTAGGAGGGGGTTTGGGGAGGAACACACCTGCATCTTAGGACCAGTCTCAGGTTAGCTTTCGATGCCGCAGGCATGGTGTGGCCATGCCGATGGAACTCTAAAACAGTCATGCTAGCTGAGGCTGATGGGAGTTGTAGTCCAAAACATCTGGAAGGCACCAGGTTAGTCTGGGGGATGTATCTAACCCAGTGGTTTCAAATGATATTCCAGCCCACGCCAGAGTTACTCTTCAGGGATTCCTCCGTGAGAACATCAGCCGTGGCCAAAAAGCTTATAAATCTTTCCCATTGTGAAGGATCTTTCCCCTTGCCACGTGGATCCCCAGAAAGTGCTTGGTGTGCCAAACCTGTAAGTCATGCTCTCAATTTTTGGACTAAGGGGTGGGAGACATGGCAAGAGGTTTGTAAGATAACTGAATAATGTGAATAATGGGGAGTGAAAAGGTTGTTTGAGGGGGAGAAAGATAACATAAAACTATAACATACCTGGTGTACTGAAAGTGCTGCAAAAGCAACAATCGTTAATGATCTTACAGGGTGTTAATTGAAAAGTTAAGTGTTGAGCTCAGATTATTTCCTATCGCCTGCAGAGCATCCCCTGAGACAGAGCTATGGGTGGAATAAGCTCCTGGGTCATGTTTATTCGAGTTTTTACAATGGCTTATAAAGTAGCTAATGATTTGTTTGTTTGTTTTTGTACTTTCTTTTTCCCGAGAATCCAAAGTTCCACTTATCTGGATAACCTTGTCAAACCTCTCCCAGGCCCATAGGATTGAATGGGCTGTTTTCCACTCCTGTGACTCACAGGAACTCTTTGATGCTGTTGGGGAGGAAGAAAGAAAGAAAAAAAAAACTCTGATCAGCTGATGTGGAAAGGCAAAGAGTCCTGTGAACCGCAACCTGCTTATCTGGAAGCACAAAGCGGCTCAAGAATTCTGGGGAAAGCCTTAAAAAAAAAAAAAAACATATGAGATGCTTGCTATGTGCTTCGTCTTCCATAAAATCCTCTTTGATCTCGACGTGACACGTTACTACAGTTCTTTTTCGTGGTATCTGATGGCTGCAGCTGCTGAACGTGGCCAACAAATGAGTCAAACTCGAATAATCCAGATGGCTGTGATTGATAAAGGGATATACCATATTTTTCGCTCCATAAGATGCACTTTTTTCCTCCTAAAAAGTAAGGGGAAATATCTGTGCGTCTTATGGAGCGAATGGTGGTCCCTGGAGCTGAATTGCCCAGGGGCCAAAAGAGGATCATGCTTTTTATTTTACAAAGAGAAAAGGGAGTGTTGAAAGGACCCCGCTCAGCAGCAGATCAGCAAGAGACCGGGAGAGAGATAAGAGTCCGGCTCCCTTTCAGCCCCACCCTCCTTTGTTGAATGTGCTGCAGAGGGAGGTTGTTTGTTTCCCCAGCGACATGTGACTGGCTGATTAGATTATCTGTCTGGAAACTGTAGAAAAGGCTCCCTTTCCTTTAGAAGCTGCAGAAATGTAAGTTGAACCTCATAAAAATGGGGCTTTTCCTCTTTGCTTTTCCCCCTTTGCAAAAGGAGCTTTGCTTTTCCCCCTTTGCAAAAAAGCTGCAAAAAATTTAGCTGATCCTCAAAAAACAGGGTTTTCCCCTTTGCAAAAAAGCTGCAAAACGTTTAGCTGATCCTCAAAAAAACCACGGCTTTTCCCTTTGCAAAAAAAGCTGCAAAGCTTTTAGCTGATCCTCAAAAAAAGGGCTTTTCCCTTTGCAAAAAAGCTGCAAAACTTTTAGCTGATCCTCAAAAAAAAACAGGGCTTTTAGAAGAGGAAAACCAGAAAAATATTTTTTCCCCTTGTTTCCTCCTCTAAAAACGAGGTGCGCCCTATGGTCCGGTGCTCCCTATGGAGCGAAAAATACGGTATTTCAGGCCAGGATGCTGGACTGAGTTGGGGAACGAGTAGTTCTGATGTTGCAGTACAGCTCCCATCATCCCTGACCATTGGCTGTGCTGGCTTAGGTCTGATAAAGGATATGTTTCAGGGAGAAAAGTTGGACCAGTCAACATCTTCACACAGCACGTGGTTGAGATCTGGAACTCGCTCCTCCCACAGGAGGCAGTGGTGGGAGGCAACTGGGATAGGCTTTTAAAAAAGGATTTTACAAATTCATGGGAGGAGAGGCCTATCGATGGCTACTAGCCACAATGGCTATGCTCTGCCTCCAGGGTTGGATGCAGCAGTGCTTCTGAATAACCAGAGGTGCCCTTGTGGTGGAATCCTGCTTGTGGGTTTACCCCAAGCATCTGGTTGGCCACTGTGAGAAGAGTGTGCTGGACCAGATGGGCCACAGTCTGTGTTTCGTCATCAGGAAAACTAAATGTCTCACAAATCTGTATTGCCTCTTCTCCCACACAATTCAACAAAACAGCAACCTGCCTCTTTGCCGAAAAGTGGTCAGCTCCAGACGCCGTCAAATACACACGTAAAGCATTGCTCCCATCGTCTCCAATTCTCTGCCAGGTTTCCTTGGAGCACAAGAAGAAGAAGAGGAGGAGTTTGGATTTGATATCCTGCTTTTTCACTACCCGAAGGAGTCTCAAAGCGGCTCACATTCTCCTTTCCCTTCCTACCCCCACAACAAACACTCTGTGAGGTGAGTGGGGCTGAGAGACTTCAGAGAAGTGTGACTAGCCCAAAGTCACCCAGCAGCTGCATGTGGAGGAGCGGAGACGCGAACCCGGTTCACCAGATTACGAGTCTACCGCTCTTAACCACTACACCAAACTGGCTCAAGAGGACACGGGGGTCGAAAAGAATCCCACTTCTGACACCATGTAACGTCTCTGGGTGTTATGTACTGAGTACATAAAACCCTGGACCTTGGCAATGAGGAAACAACGCTGCCAAAGCAGTCCTTACTAAGCTGCAGCTATTGTTTGTTAAAGAATCATACACAGCGATGATATCCTCCGCAAGGAGGGAGGAAAACAACTGAATGAATGAATGGGAGGGGAGCAGATTACAACTAAAATACCTGTATCCCAGCTAATAGGATTCAGGTGTACACAATGAGATTCCACACTTAAAGACACATCCATCACAGGCCTGATCCTGCAAGCTCTTCTCGTGTTAATTATGTTATCACATCTCTGACCATTGGCCATGCTGACTTTGGCTAGTGGGAGCCAACATTTTTAGGTTTCCCATTGATGGGCTACTCTCAGCTTTAGGGTTCTTTGATGCTACAAAATGGGGATTGTCCTTGGGGGGGGGGGAGTTTTATCCCCCATCTCTCCTCTGCCTTTGAACCAAGATCTGCTCCCAAAGTGTCTTCCGACTAAAATAATGCAGCTCTTCTTGGTCCCTGGCAGTCGGAGAGAAAATCCAGGTTCCAGACTCGACTCTGCAGAGGGAGAGAGCAGAAGGCTCCGTGGATACGGCAATGACCTGCAAATGGAAAAACGAAACAAAACAAAACCCTGCTTCTCTGGATGCCAGGAGGAGACGATCCCTTCCCAGCAAGTGGGGCTGAGTTTACATGACACAAACAGAAAATGGCCATGCAGTTATTCTCTTGTGGGAAATGGCCTCAACTTCCTTCTCTAACATGAAGTAGCGAACATCAAAATAGATTGGAAATCAAGGCTGTGGAACAAAAATGGAGGGAAGCCCTTAACACACAGGCTTTTGTCATGCACCTCTGAGCCAGTGTGGTGTAGTGGTTAAGAGCGGTAGTCTCGTAATCTGGGGAACCGGGTTCGTGTCTCCGCTCCTCCACATGCAGCTGCTGGGTGACCTTGGACTAGTCACACTTCTCTGAAGTCTCTCAGCCCCACTCACCTCACAGAGTGTTTGTTGTGGGGGAGGAAGGGAAAGGAGAATGTTAGCCGCTTTGAGACTCCTTCGGGTAGTGAAAAGCGGGATATCAAATCCAAACTCTTCTTCTTCTTCTTTCTGTACCCTTTGACACCATACAGAGCCGGCCCTGGGATTTCCCCGAAACCTCCTTTAAATACACCAGCCCTAATCCTAAGGTCCTTCCCTACCAGAACATCAGGACTGGCCTTAAACGAGTAGGAAAATTAAAGATGCCGTCCATTGCATCCTTTGTAGCAAGGGAAGCTCTCGGCACATTCATTCCCGTTAATTGCCATTTTGCCACGTGCATTTTGAAAGGATCATTAACCTTTCCTGTTCCTCTTTTGAGTCGCATCTCGGGGCTAGGCCAGCTTCAAGGCAAACGTTACGAGCCTCTCCTTTACTCCTTCTCAAAGGCCTTTACGGTGCCCTGTTCATTTTCAACTGAGCTGACGTTTACGCCGAAGCGTTTCCTGCCTCGGCGGTAATTGGCGTCTGGTTGCTACATTCTCCGCAGGCACACTTAAAACTCCAGCCATGAATTCAAACTCGCTGTGATGGCAGAAGTTATCTATGTGTTTCCAAACTGCCCCAATAACACAGAAAGATGGGGGTGGGAGCGAGTAGAGCATGAGGCTCTTAATCTCAGGGTCGTGAGTTCGAGCCCCACGTTGGGCAAAAGATTCCTGCATTGCAGGGGGTTGGACTAGATGACTCTCGTGGTCCCTTCCAGCTCTACCATTCTGATTCTGATGTATAGATTTTGCATCATAGAATTGTAAATTTTTTAAAGACCACGAGGGTCTTGCAGATAAGATGTGCCGAGCCTTCGGTCTCTCAAAGACAGCTTAACGTATTTTTCGCTCCACAAGACGCACTTTTTTCCTCCTAAAAATTAAGGGGAGATATCTGTGCGTCTTATGGAGCAAATGGTGGTCCCTGGAGCCGAATTGCCCAGGGGCCAAAAGCAGATAGTGCTTTTTTATTTTACAAAGAGAAAAGGGGGTGTTGAAAGGACCCCGCTCAGCAGCTGATCAGCAAGAGATCGGGAGCGAGATGAGAGTCCCAGCTCCCTTTCAGCCCCGCCCTCCATTGTTGAATGTGCTGCAGAGGGAGGTTGTTTGTTTCCCCAGCAACATGTGACTGGCTGATTAGATTATCTGTCTGGAAACTGTAGAAATGGCTCCCTTTCCTTCAGAAGCTGCAGAAATGTGAGTTGAACCCCATTAAAATGGGGCTTTTCCTCTTTGCTTTTCCCCCTTTGCAAAAAAAGCTGCAAAATTTTTAGCTGATCCTCAAAAAAACCAGGGCTTTTCCCTTTGCAAAAAAGCTGCAAAACTTTTAGCTGATCCTCAGAAAATCGGGGCTTTTCCCTTTGCAAAAAAGCTGCAAAACTTTTAGCTGATCCTAAAAAAAACAGGGCTTTTAGAGGAGGAAAACTAGAAAAAAAAAATTTCTTGTTACCTCCTCTAAAAACGAGGTGCGCCCTATGGTCCGGTGCGCCCTATGGAGTGAAAAATACGGTACTTCCCCAGAGGACTCTATCTGCAGGCTTCTCTGATACCAAAAGTATGCATGGCCCTCTATATATTGTTGGACTACAGCTCCCATCAACCCCAACTTACATGCCCAGTGGTCAAGAATTATGGGAACTGCAGTTCAATTAAATTAGGAGGGCATCAGGTTGGAGATGGCCCACTTTAGAATTTCTTCATTGAGGTGCTTCAACCCCTTGAACGCTTTCCAGAAGTAATTGTCTTGCCTGTTAGTGGCCACTTGTCATTTGAGGCCACAGGAGCGTAACAGTCAGTAATCACACTCTTCAAAGTTGGAGTTAACTCTTTGTTAGCAACAACACGATCTCCACTGACTTGATTGAGTGTCGGGCCTAATGAGGAGAACAGCTGCATTGCTGGTTGTCTTCCTCCTTGAAAATCATTGTCGAGACTGAAAGTCCCCAACTCCTCACAGTTGCCCATGTCCCCTCCTCTCCAGGGCTTTCCCCAAGCAATCAGAGACTGCCTGCATGCAGCCTCTGCTCTGCCCTTTTCATGCCTTGTCTTGTTCTGGGTGACCAGGAGAAGAGGAGCTTGTCACAGCAGGAAGCAGAGACCCCCCCCCCCGGTCTCCTTCCTCTCCTGCTTCCACTTCCAATTCTTGACTTCTCTTGGCCACAGACTCTTCCTTCTCACTGAAACCCTGTGACCTCTTCAGCTTCTGACACCACTGCTTCCCAGTCTTCTCCCTCTAACCATTGTCGGCCCACCACCACTCCCCGGGCTCTGAGCCTTCTTCCCTTGGGGGTTTCCCCAGCTGGTTCCCCCCACCCTTCCTCTGTGTCCAACCAGTCCATGGCAGTTCCACTCACAGGACCTGTATGCATTTTAGCAAGTGCCATCTTAGATGAGGCGTTCCCTCATGCATGAGAAAGAAGGAAATGTGCAGAATAGTGTAATTATATCATTTTGTCACTAAAGTAGTGCTGGATTCAATGAACTTGGGAGTCTCCCATTTCTGCAATAAATGCAATAGCACTGGGGAAGCATTGCAGACAACTATAATGTGGAAGGTCCACCACTTAATAATAATTAATAAATTAATAAATACACCACTAATGCACTATTGCCACATCAATTACCAGTTGCAGAACACACCCACAAAAACAGACAGGGGGAAAACCACCATCAGTCTGAAGGGGACCAATAATGTTCTTCCTTAACCTCCTGACCAAGGCTGGCACAAGACATTTTGCCACCTGAGGCAAAAGAGAAAATGGAGGATCCCCTGCTGCCGCTGCCACAAACTCCTGCCGCCTGAGGTGACTGGAGATAGCTCATGGAAGCCCCAGCATGCTGAAGGCACTGGGCGGAGAAAAAAAGGAGGCTGGAGAGGAGCAGTTGGTGGCAAGCAGCACGGTATTTGGGGGCCCAAATCTGCCACACCACCCAACTGTCCCCAGCCTGCCACCTGAGGCTAATGGGTGGGCCGGCCCTGCTCTTGACTGGTGTGTCTTCAAAGAGTTCTATGGCAAGAGTAGGTGCCTCTGTTAAATGTTAGCTGTCATTTGCATAAGTACTTATTAAAAACAATTAACTTTTTTATTAAATATTCAGGAACAGTCAGAAGCCCAATATAACTTCGTTTATTCAACAGCTCACTTCCATATTAAAACAAGAACACACTCTGAAAGCCCAACAAGAAGAACTACCAGTTGGCAGTTGACAGTTGACAGAGCTTGCCATTAGAACTTTCATCCACCTACGCTCTGCGATTGGTTAGAATCATAACGTGTTAAACCCAATACATAACACTCCTCCCCCCAACTTCCTAACAAAAGGAACAAACATAGTCATCAAAGTGTGCTGGCCTTTTCCGCTCCCGCTGGGACCGTCGTGGTTCCTGTGCCCGAATGGGTGACCCAGGAGGTTCCTCCGGTACCTGCGGTCTAAGTGGGGAGGCCAGCTCTGAAGGGGTAATGGCCAATGGCACCATTGAGGACTCCGGCCTGAAGTCACCTTGCTGGGGTAACTCGGTCACCGGCAACCCATCTGGTTCCCACCCTGGCCTGGGCACAGATTCTCCCAAAGTACCCATTTCTCTGTACTCTGGTTCCGCTTGAAGTTCCCTGTTCGGAGGTGTCCTGGTTCTGATCTGGTCAAGGTGTCTCTTCCAAACCAGACCCCCCCTCCAGCCCTACCTCGTAGGAGACCGGACCTGTACAGCGGGCAATGGTACCTGGGACCCAACCCTGTCCGGGCCCATAGTTCCGGACGTACACAGTGTCCCCAGGGAAGAACCCTCTAGGAGCCCCCCGCACCACAGTCGATGGCCGTTGCTCAAGAGCCCGGTCGGGGTGCATACGATCAAGGAGGGTAGTGAGCCTCCTTCCCATAAGCAACTCCGCTGGGCTCCGGCCGGTCACTGCGCTTGGAGTGGTGTGTTGGGCCAATAAGAACTCCGCTAACCTGAGAGTCCAGTCACCATGCACTATGCGCCTCAGTGCGTCTTTGGTAGTACGGACCATGCGTTCAGCTTGGCCATTAGTGGCTGGGTGAAAAGGAGCGGAACGAATGTGGCGGATTCCATTCTTTGTTACAAATTCTTTGAATTCCGCCGAAGTAAAAGCAGTCCCATTATCACTCACCAGTGTGTCTGGCAAGCCATGTGTTGCAAATAGCTTCCTAAGCGCGTTTATAGTTGCTCTCGTGGACACGGTTGAGGTAGGTACCACCTCTAGCCACTTGGACTGAGAGTCGACCACTATTAGGAAGAGTTGGCCCTGAAAAGGCCCCGCGAAGTCCACGTGCACCCGGGACCATGGGGACTGTGTGGACTCCCAGGACTGTACTGGAGCCTTGGGTGGATCCGGCCGGGAGACCTGGCAGGGCTCGCAACGTTTCACCCAACCCTCTATCTCCGCATCTATGCCTGGCCACCACACATAGCTACGGGCCAATGCCTTCATCCGGACAATTCCCGGGTGAGACACATGCAGCCCTTCTAAGACTTTTTTTCTTAACGGGGTGGGGACTATAACACGGCTACCCCATAACACGCATCCTCGGTGAGTAGACAGCTCGTCTTTGCGGGCTGTGTAACATGAAAATTCTGGACCCGGCTTCCCGGGCCACCCCCTCCCCACCCAGTCCGAGACACGGGCCAATAGTCTGTCCTTCGCGGTTGCGGCAGCAATGTCCTTCACATGCAGGGGCTGGTCAGGTAAGTCTTCCAGGCGCAGGATCTGGTGGGCAGGAGCAGGGTCAGGGCCGCTCTCCGGCAGTGGCAAGCGGCTGAGCGCGTCTGTGTGACCCATGGCTTTCCCAGGTCGGTGCTGTAGTGAGTATTGGTACCCGGCCAGGAAAATGGACCAGCGCAATACTCGTGGCGAAAGCATCTGGGGTGTCTGGCGGTCGGGCGCAAAGAGTCCCAGGAGTGGCTTGTGGTCTGTAATGATTGTGAAAGGCCGACCATAAAGGAAGTCATGAAACTTTTTGACTCCTTTAACTATTGCCAAACCCTCCTTGTCGATCTGGGAGTAGTTGCGCTCTGCCGACGTGAGAGTTTGGGAGAAGTAAGCCACTGGAACTTCCCTCCCATCTGGGAGCTGGTGGCCCAGTACTGCGCCCACTCCATAAGGGGAAGCATCGCAAGCTAACACCACCGGAAGCTTTTCGTCGAAGTGTGCCAACACTGAGTTGGACACAAGCAAGTCTTTGACCCCTCGGAAAGCCTTGGCCTGTCGAGGGCCCCAGATCCATGGTGCTTTTTTGTCCAGGAGCCTGTGCAAAGGCTCAGCTACGGCTGCCTTGTGTGGCAGGAATGCATGATAAAAATTAAGAAGTCCCAAGAAGGCTTGTAACTCTGCCTTGTTCTTTGGGTCTGGGGCATCGCAAATGGCGCGCACTTTGTCCTCTGCTGGATGCAGGCCATCCGCGTCAACCCGGAACCCCAGGAAATCCACACTGCTAACTCCCAACAGGCACTTTTTCTGCTTTACTTTAAGTCCTGCTGCCTGGAAGCGTTGGAGCACTGTCCGTAATCTGGCGGTAAAGTCCTCTTTTGATGATGCGGCAATCAGCACATCATCGAAAAATGGTGTGACTCCGGGAATGCCTTTAAGGAGACGGTCCATTAGGCTCTGAAATAACCCTGGGGCCACGCAAACTCCAAACTGTAGGCGTTTGACCCTGAAAGCACCCCTGTGAGTCACGATTGTCTGGGCGTCTGCGGTAGCCTCATCAACGGGCAGCTGCTGATAAGCTTGCGCTAAATCTAACTTCCCGAAAATCTTGGCCTCAGCCAGGGTCGCTAACACGTGGTTCACTACTGGAACCGGGTATGCGTGGTCCTGTAAGGCCCGGTTCAGGGTGCATTTGTAATCACCACAAATACGGACTGAGCCATCTGGCTTAACCGGTGTGACAATTGGGGTTTCCCAGGTTCCCGAATCTACCGGCTCTAAGACCCCTTGTGCGACTAAGCGATCAAGCTCCTCATCGATCCTGGGTTTCAGCGCAAATGGGACTCTACGGGCCTTGACCCGGATGGGTTGCACTGTGGGGTTCAGCCGTAGGGAAATCGGGGGTCCGTTGTACAGGCCCAGGGTTCCATCAAAGACTGATGGAAACTCCTGGCAGATTGATTCGAATTCTGCCCCTGGGGAAATCTGATTAAGCCCTGAAATGCTTAAGCCTAATGGCCCGAACCATGCTAGGCCTAGAAGGCTAGTGAATGGGCCTTTTGTTATGATGAGGTTCAAATTCTTGGTGTACTTCTTAAACTGGACCTTGAAGGTGCCCATACCCTTTAGCTGTATTCTTTTCCTCTGGAAGTCCCGCAGAACTATGGGGGCCGGGCGGAGAGGAGGACCGCCGTCAGGACAAAGCTCTTTCAGAGTCTTAGCAGATATTATGGAGTAGGATGAGCCGGTATCCAACTCCATAGTACACGGGGATCCCTCTATCTTGAGTCGCACCCTAAGCTTATTGGGCCCCGGGGACGGAAGTTGCAGTACCCTGGCTGAAGAGGTGGACTGTAATTCCTACTCTATGTAGGCCTCATGGACACGTTGCTTGGGTCGTGCTCTGAAGGTCTTGGAGCGGCAGACTCGACCAATGTACCCAGTTTTCCCACAGCGGCGACATGTGGCATTCTGAAACCTGCATGTCCGCCGCTCGTGGTTTTCTCCGCAGCTGGCGCAGGTCCCTTGAGGTGCGTCAGATGATCGCTGGTTCGACAATGTGCTCGTAGCTTGAGAGCTGTGGTGTCGGTCGGATCTGTCCGAAGCTCGGTGGACATCCCCATTGTGGGAATCTACTGAAGGTGACCGGTCTCGCTGTATGCGGTGAGTTCTCACTTCGGCATGTAGGCTGTAGGCCGCCTCATGGGCGTTATCCTTCTCAAAGGCTGTGGCCATATTAATTGCTTCCATCATTGTGATGTCATCTTTTGCCAGCAGCTTGCGGCGGAGACGGCTGTCTCGCACGCCAGTGATGAATCTTTCGAGAAGTCGTTCCTCGATGTCCGTGAATTGGCAATACATCGCAATTGCCCGGAGCGCGGTGATGTATTCACTCGCTGACTCTTGCGCTTGTTGCACTCTGTGCGCCAAGTCGTAGCGGCAGTGGTTCTTAGTTGGCTGAGGCGCGAGGTGTCTTGTCATAGCCTGTGTCAGCTCATCGAAAGTGCAGGCCTCTATGTCCCTGGGTGCCATCAGACCTTCCAGTAGAGTGATGGCGGAACTTCCCAGCACAGTGAGAGGTACATCTACTTTATCAATTTCCCTAGTAAACCCTTGAAGCCAAACATAGCTCTTTATTCGGCGGAGCCATTGTGGCCATTGCTCGGGGTGGCTCAAGTCGAAGTCTGGTGGTGGCCTAGTCTGCCCAGTGGCCATTTTCGTACCTTGAGCTGTCGCTTGTGTTGTGCTGGTTGATTGCGAAGGCGCTGCTGGCCCTTCCTCACTACCGGAGTTCTCCGCAGAGTCCAGCGTGACTTGATGTCGCACTCACTATGAGTGGCAGGGCGGTGCTGCAGTGCCAACTCAGGCCTCAAATCCAGGCCTCCAACTCAAGCTCACTGTGAGTGGCAGGCCTCAAAACCGGGAGGGCCAGCATCCCATCCTCGTCGCCAGTATTAAATATTCAGGAACAGTCAGAAGCCCAATATAACTTCGTTTATTCAACAGCTCACTTCCATATTAAAACAAGAACACACTCTGAAAGCCCAACAAGAAGAACTACCAGTTGGCAGTTGACAGTTGACAGAGCTTGCCATTAGAACTTTCATCCACCTACGCTCTGCGATTGGTTAGAATCATAACGTGTTAAACCCAATACATAACATTTTTTTAAAAAATGTGTTTCCCACTTAATCAGGGTTGCCGTTTTAGTCAACTGACGGAGCTTTTAATCATTAAACAGTTAAGTAATTTAGGTTTCTTAACCAACACAGAATTTTTCGCTGAATGGTTTTGAGAAAACTATTCAGTGCTACTAAAAAATCTTTTGTTCTCCTCGTACTTTCCACAGAAAGTCTCTCGCTTTGGGGGTATTTGACACTCTCCTTCAACTTAAATAGAGCTGGCCACATGTGACACCTTTCCCTACATTTCTTGCCCCCTCCCCTTTCACAAGTGTTTCCTTTGAATGCTGTTTCTGTTCCAAAACAAATACAGGAAAGGCAATTTACTAGCTATAACCATTCTCCTCTTTATAGCAATGTAAATACTCTCTGGGGAATTCCGTTTCTTGGAAGGAAAAGTAAACGGCTTCCTTGGGTTTCTCTTTTGTTGTATTTGCAGGAGGGTTGTGGGTGGGGTATGGATTTTTTTGTAATAAAAAACAACAACTAATACCCTTTGTTATAAGAATTTTAAGCTCATATATATATATATATATATAATGTTCATAAATGTACCAAGCAAGCACATACATAAATGTACAGTCCACATGTCTAGAGACCGACAGAAAAAGTCCTGAAACCGTTTGTCTCTTCCAAATTGACCTCAAATATTTCTCTGCAAGGTCAAAAGAAACGGGGAGCCTCCCCATTGTCTCTTTGCTCACAAATCCTGTCTCAAGGGCACATTTAAGATAGGAATAGGGTGAGCCTGTGACCTGGATTCAGGGAATTGAGTAGTTATCATAACAAGAGAGTGGCCAGGATACCCAGGTAACCCAATCAGGTAACCTGGCAGGCAGGATAAAAACGCACTCAGATTTCTGTTGCAGTCTGCCCCTTCTCTGACGTACGTATGATGTATTGGAGGGTGGTCTTGGGCTACACCCCTTCTGTGATGTATGGAGGGGCGGTCTTGGGCTCCAGGGTTCAAAAGTATATATAAGGGCTTGCATGCACGGTTCAGGGTCCTCCTCCTCCTCTCCTGTGTGTGAGGGGAGCACCCTGTTGCAACAGCTTTAATAAAGATCAGGCTTACTAGCTGCTTTGCTTCTCAATATTCTCTGGTTGGCCTCTTTTACTTTCTCCTACCGATGGAGGACCTGCAAAGGACTCTATAAGGGCTCTTGACATCAGCTGAACACTGTGCCCTAGGTTAAACATTCAGAGTAAATAGTGTAATGATGGATGCCACTCGTGATTTTTTTTTTCTGGAGTTTATTGCTGTGTAGATCATTGCATTGGTACAGTTGGTCCCAGTATGAACTATCTTTATGGAAGTGAGTCATGGGCAACTTACAACCTCCGGGAGTGATGATTTTTGCAAGGATCCACACATACAGTGGACGCTCAGGTTGCGAACGTGATCCGTGCGGGAAGAAGAGTTTGGATTCGATATCCCGCTTTATCACTACCCGAAGGAGTCTCAAAGCGGCTAACATTCTCCTTTCCCTTCCTCCCCCACAACAAACACTCTGTGAGGTGAGTGGGGCTGAGAAGTGTGACTAGCCCAAAGTCACCCAGCAGCTGCATGTGGAGGAGCGGAGATGCGAACCCGGTTCACCAGATTACGAGTCTACCGCTCTTAACCACTACACCACACTGGCTCTCAGGGGAGGCACGTTCGCAACCTAGAGCGTTTGCAACGCGCAGCGCTGCATCTGCGCATGCGCGGGTTGTGATTCGGCACTTCTGCACATGCGCAAAGCATGATTTAGCGCTTCTGCGCATGCGCCAAAACCCGGAAGTAACCTGTTACTGTACTTCCGGGTTCGGTGCAGTGCGCAAACCGAAAATGCGCAACCTGAAGTGGCTGTAACCCAAGGTATGACTGTATTAAAAAAAAGAAGTATAAATGCACAGTGTTAAGTCCTTAGTGAGGAAATGAGTTGAGCCGCAGCCTGCCCCTTCCTACCTTGTCTCAAAACTGGCCCTCTGAAAGCCCATTCATTCCATGCAATCCTTTTGGGAAGATGCTCACACCCTCCTGTGCCAGTTCTAAGCCCCTAACCTATTGCCTTGGTCTCCCACTATACTTCTCCCATGGAAATATGCTTATATAATTATCGGCCACATTGATTTTTGTCTGTTCCGCTCCTGTGACACTGGTAGTTGAATCAGCAGCCAACAGGGTTCAAAAGGAGTCCATTAGCTTCGTACAAATCGTGGGCGGGTTGCCAGCTTCCTTTATTAATTTTGTTTAATTTGATCGTAATGCTCGATACTTCTTTGCCGAGTCAGGTTTGCTCCTGAATGGTACTTGTGGGGCTGATGCACACACTCCCCACGCAAGCTGGATTTTGCATGGGATAGCTGCAATTAGGATCAACCCCAGGTTTTTTTTTTTTAACCAATTAAGAGCCCCAAGGAGCTGCTCTGAAGGCCGGGGAAGCCTCGCGGAGAGAGAGGCCATTTTAACCTCTTCCTCCCGTAACTGTTATTCGATCGAAGTCCATTCCCCCCATCGCACCAGCCCGGTCAGCTTCTGCACCATCTCGGAACAGTGAATTCTTGTCTTGATTCAGGTAGCAAAATGCCTTGGGCAGCCCCTACCCTTTTGCGACTGATTTCTAGAAGTTGCCTGCAACGAAGTAGAATGTTGTCACATATTTCTGGCTCAGTTCAAAGCAGGGAACAGCATGGCGCACAGATCAGAGAGAGAAGTGCCGAATCAGGTGCATCCCTCTCTACAGAGCAACTGGTGTGGGGTCTCTCGTTTGCAAAACACTGACAGCGCAGGCGCAGAATTTCATTTTAACATTCCATACCAACCAAGGACTATCGGGGGAAATGGCATTGACTTGCTATAGAGCTGGGCATTCAGAGCTAGGCAAACTGGTACAGTGGTGCCCCGCTAGACGAATGCCTCGCTAGACAAAAAACTCGCTAGACGAACAGCATTCGTCTAACGGAAGCTGCCCTGCAAGACGAAAAAGTCAATGGGGCTGCTTCGCAAGACGAAAAATTTTCGTCTTTTTTTTTTTCGTTTAGCGGAGTGCGGATGTCATTGCCGCTTCACTAGACGAAAAAACCGCTAGATGAAAAAATTCGTAGAACGAATTATTTCCGTCTAGTGGGGCACCACTGTATATCGAACTAGGTGAGGCTGGCCCTACCATGAGACAAAGGTGGCAGATATTTGGTTGGGGGTGAAGCAGTGGCAGTCCTCTGGCTGCTCCTCCTAAGCACCCTCCCCCCAGGACAGTCCTCCTGTTGCGGGACAGAGTTGTGTACACTACACTATATGTCCTGGCCAACCTAAACTAGCTTTGCTGCTGCAGAAGACGACTTACCTGGTCACAAGTGTTGAAATAAGAGTTAATCTCCAGTCCAGTTGGCTTCCGATGTGGTGGAAGACAGTATCTATTCACAGCTATTGAAATAAGAGGCAACTTTTATTCCAGCGGGCTTTTGAACAGGCAGGAGACGCCATATAAGTCCTTGGTCTCAGGCGGCAAAATGTCTTGAGCCGGCCCAGATACCAGTTAGTTAATAACTGCAACATCACAGCTAGAGATAAATGTGCTTCTCGTTGCTCAAGAGGACTTGAGTGGGATTCTGTTTTATCTCCAAGAAAATGCAGAAAGTTTTCTCAGCTCCTGTTTTTGAAGGGAAGAATATAACACTGGGATTTCTTTTTTTTTTTTTTAAGAATTAATTACCTATATTTATTTACACCCTGGTTTGATGTTGCATTTCTCCAGAGTTGTTAAATGAGCAGGTTTGAGTCTTTTCTTTCGCTTCCTCTCTTCCATGAGAAAATAGCCGCGTTGATTATTTCTGTCCCTTTGATTTCTCCAAAGGGTTCTGTTCACTCAGCCCATTAAAATTCTCCAAAGGGGAAGCATCTGAAACGTTTTAATGTGCCTGCAAAGCATGGCAGGAACAGATTTCACGGGGCCAAGCTGTTGTTTTGAAAGGGGAGGGAGGTATGTCATGCGGAACTTGCAGGAATTTATCAAATTAATTAGAGAATATTTTCTGAGGGTAATCAGGATCATTCCATGCTGAAACAGGATGACAAATATATATATATATATATATATATATATATATATATATATATATATATATATAACAAGCAAATTAGGAAGTCAGAGATGAAAGTCTTTTGGGATGTTTAAGGGGTGCAGCTCACTGGAGGGAAACACAGCCGGCCCAAACATTAGGCAGAGTGAGGAGGCCACCAGAGGCAGCTGAAAAGACAATAAGTTGTTGATTATTTAAGATGTTACTACAGTGGTACCTTGGGTTACATACGCTTCAGGTTACATACTCCACTAACCCAGAAATAACACTTCAGGTTAAGAACTCTGCTTCAGGATAAGAACAGAAATCGTGCTCTGGCGGCGCAGCGGCAGCGGGAGGCCCCATTAGCTAAAGTGGTGCTTCAGGATAAGAACAGTTTCAGGTTAAGAACGGACCTCCGGAACAAATTAAGTACATAACCAGAGGTACCACTGTATTGTATTTTAAGGGACGCTGGTGGCGCTGTGGGTTAAACCACAGAGCCTAGGGCTTGCTGATCAGAAGGTCGGCGGTTCGAATCCCCGCGACGGGGTGAGCTCCCGTTGCTCGGTCCCAGCTCCTGCCCTCCTAGCAGTTTGAAAGCACGTCAAAGTGCAAGTAGATAAATAGGTACCGCTCCAGTGGGAAGGTAAACGGCGTTTCTGTGCGCTGCTCTGGTTCACCAGAAGTGGCTTTGTCATGCTGGCCACACAACCCGGAAGCTATACACTGGCTCCCTCAGCCTATAGAGCAAGATGAGCGCCGCAACCCCAGAGTCGGACATGACTGGACCTAATGGTCAGGGGTCCCTTTACTTATTGTATTTTGACTGCCAGGGAGAGGGAGAGGTGCTTGTGGGATGTTAAAAATATTTTGGCTAGGTTTGAGCATAGCTGTCAACCCTCCCTGCTGTTTCCCAATGCTATAATAAGGGAATTTCCTGCAAAAAAGGGGAAAGGTTGACAGCTATGGGTTTGACTACTATACTACTACATACCTTGACTGTGGGAAGGAGAGGATGTCATATGCTTCTCTGCTTCAGGCAGCAAAATGTGTTGGGCTGGTTAGTGGGGTAGGAGAGCTGAAAAGAATTCACATCTGGCAACCAATGTGCCACTTTAGTTGCAGATAGTACCTGGGTAGACGAGTCTAAAATGCCTGTAACACACATTTTCATGGCCCTCTGAGAGCAGCTTAGTTTGGTCAGAATCGAGTATACACTAAGAGCCCTTCCTCGGGTACCCACAAATACAGTCAATCACGGCAGACCCAAGTTACAGGGCCTTTTCAGGGGTGGCACTCTGGTTGTGGAACTCCCTCCTATGGAACTACAAATGGTCCATTCAATACAGACCTTCAAATGTGCCTTTTACAACTCACTCATTTCTTCCAGTCTGCCTTTCTCTAACACCCCTTTTTATGCTGATGATTCCTGAGACTTGTGTGTGCTTACTACTTAAAGGTAAAGGGACCCCTGATCATTAGGTCCAGTCGTGAATGAATCTGGGGTTGCGGCGCTCATCTCGCGTTACTGGTCGAGGGAGCCGGCGTACAGCTTCTGGGTCATGTGGCCAGCATGACAAAGCCGCTTCTGGCGAACCAGAGCAGCGCACGGAAACGCTGTTTACCTTCCCGCTGGAGCGGTACTTATTTATCTACTTGCACTTTGACATGCTTTTGAACTGCTAGATTGGCAGGAGCAGGGACCGAGCAACGGGAGCTCACCCCGTTGTGGGGATTCGAACCACCGACCTTCTGATCGGCAATCCCTAGGCTCTGTGGTTTAACCCACAGCGCCACCCGCATCCTACTTACTACTTAGCTGTGTCTAAATCGGATCTCTTCAAGTCATATGCCACTTTATGAGAGCTAACCCCAAATGGCAGCACACAAATACTTTAAACAAATAGATAAACAGCAGCATTAAGGGACAGGGAAACTCCTCCTCCCCAGAATGGTCCCATTCCAATTGTTGTTGTTGTTTAGTCATTCAGTCGTGTCCAACTCTTCATGACTCCATGGACCAGAGCACGCTAGGCACTCCTGTCTTCCACTGCCTCCCGCAGTTTGATCAGACTCATGTTGGTAGCTTCAAGAACACTGTCCAACCATCTCGTCCTCTGTTGTCCCCTTCTCCTTGTGCCCTCCATCTTTCCCATGGCAATATAAAGGGATTAATTGATTTAATAAGCAAATCCATTTGCAGGTGAAGAGATGCGGTTGCTTCCTGCCCTCCTCCCTGAAAGCAAATGCATCGCGCTGGGTGGCGGGAAAGAAAAGAAACGGCCACACCACCTATTTACTGAGATGGGAGAAGATGGATTGGAAATGACAGCTCTGGCCAATCAAGTCAGCGAGCTGATTACATCCCAAGCCTTTTTCCAATCTCAATAATCCCTGCAGCCATCCTGGCTTAATTATGACGGGGCTTCTCCAGAGGTGCCTGCTCATTTGATTCCTGAAATGATGTCAGAGGAGTTGCTATGCTCCCAGCACTGTAGCTGTGACCGTCCTAAACCAGGGGTGGACAGAAGGTCAATGAGGATCTACCAGTAGGTCTCTGAGTGGTTTGCAGTAGATTGGCAAGGGTGCCCCACCTACATTGGGCTGTGGATTATACTGTGTGAAAGTACAGGGATTGGACTAGATGAGCCTTGAGGCCCCTTCCAACGCTAGTTTTGTGCTTCTAATGCAAGGACTAGGAGCTCAGCTCAGTTCTGGAGCGATAAATCCCTAGGGCGTACCATTGCATTAGTTTTGCCGATTATAATCCTTGTGCTTCTGTCCCATTTTGTGATGTTCCTCTCGCCCTGCAGCCACCGATGAGTAACAGAGCTGTGGCTTTTTGATCAATATGCTGCCATGTCATGCTAAATTTCATTCACGCTGGTGGGCTTGGTGTGACGCAACAGCAGACATCATCAGACGTGTTGCCACCCCTTGTGCACACGTGTGCTTCTGTTCCCCCACGAATCAGCAAGAACTGCGAGCTGGAATGCGCCAATTTTTGCCACACGGCGTGATCCATGAAACGGCAAGGGAATTGCAGTGTGAAACGCCCACTACGGTATTTTCAGGGCTAAGAGGGGCTGCAAGTAGTTTTCTTCTGGGAGCAACGCTTTGTTCTGCCGGACTTCCAGAAGTGGCTTTTACACCATGTGAAATATCAGATAAAAGGCAGGTAGAGGAAACTGCCATGTGAAAGTAGCCCTAGGCTTAGCGTGTGCTCAAGGACAGCCTGTTGTTTAATTAAAACTGTCTTGTCTTTTGCACCTGGCTCTGGTTGGTAGATCTTGGTCATAAAAGAGCAAAAGTAGATCTGGCAAGTAGCCTCGGCTCTTGCTCTGTAAATTACTATTGTTTGTATAATGTATTTTACATTGTCATGTAGCCAAAGCAAATTCCGAGTATATTGAAAAATGTACTTGGCCAATAAATTATTATTCTATTCTAGATCCTGAGGTCTGTCCTCCTGTGCCCTGTACCACACCTGTGTTATTCATCTAGAGCAGGGGTGGTAAACTCGTGGTCTTTCAGATGTTGCAAGATTGCAAGTCCCACCGTCCCCGTTCTTTCTTAGAACTGTAGAGTTGGAAGGGACCACGAGGACCATTTATGCCAACCCCCTGCAATGCCCGAGATTAAGAGTCTTATGCTCTACCGACTGAGCTGCCCCAGGTCTTTGGTTATGCTGACTGGGGCAGATGGGAATGGAGAGTCCCACACCATCTGGAAAGCCATTGGTTTGCCCTAACAATAAAGATGTAATTTATGTGGAATTATTCCAGTCACCACCCTTTGCTTTTCTAAGGTTGAAATGGGGAGAAGGGGAGGGAATAAGCGAGACAGATGTCAAATCAGGATCAGATGTTGTTATTGTAAAGCTATGTGGGACATCTTTGTGAGAAGAAAATCCGGAGCAGAGTCCCTAAGGTGGTTGGATGGCGCCTTGTATGCCTCATTCTGGCAACTCCTGCAGCCAAGCTGGTGCCAAACGTATTGCTCTGCTTTCCTTTGGACCACATCAGCGAGATTGAGAGGAGGGGTCTTGTCGCCTGGGCAGCCCAGGACCTCATAGAATCCTAGAGTTGGAAGAGACCACAAGGGCCATCCAGTCCAACCCCCTGCCAAACAGGAAACACCATCAAAGCATTCCTGACAGATGGCTGTCAAGCCTCCGCTTAAAGACCTCCAAAGAAGGAGACTCCACCACACTCCTTGGTCTGTCAGGAAGTTCTTCCTAATGTTTAGGTGGAATCTTCTTTCTTGTAGTTTGAATCCATTGCCCCGTGTCCACTTCTCTGGAGCAGCAGAAAACAACCTTTCACCCTCCTCTATATGACATCCTTTGATATATTTGAACATGGCTATCATATCACCCCTTAACCTTCTCTTCTCCAGGCTAAACATACCCAGCTCCCTAAGCCGTTCCTCATAAGGCATCGTTTCCAGGCCTTGGACCATTTTGGTTGCCCTCTTCTGGACACGTTCCAGCTTGTCAGTATCCTTCTTGAACTGTGGTGCCCAGAACTGGACACAGTATTCCAGGTGAGGTCTGACCAGAGCGGAATACAGTGGTACTATTACTTCCCTTGATCTAGATGCTATACTCCTATTGATGCAGCCCAGAATTGCATTGGCTTTTTTAGCTGCTGCATCACACTGTTGACTCATGTCAAGTTTATGGTCTACCAAGACTCCTAGATCCTTTTCACATGTACTGCTCTCAAGCCAGGTGTCACCCATCCTGTATTTGTGCCTTTCATTTTTTTTGCCCAAGTGTAGTACTTTACATTTCTCCAGGCACACTGCCCAGGCTTGTGCCCCAGAGAGGTCACGTTGGTGCTGCTAATACTGCAAAAAGAATGTGAGGCGCAGCAGTTATGAGTTACCAGTCTCTGCAGCCACAGCAGGCTCTGTGATTCACCAGCAGTTTGATTTCGCCCCCGGAGACACACACATGAAGTCCGATTCCAAGGCTGCCCACTGATCCATTCAGCCCAGTCTTGTCTGTTTTGACTGTCAACAGATCTCGAGGGTCTCAGGAAGAAAAATATCTTTTTCATCCCTTGCCACCTGACCCTTTTTAACAAGAGACCAAACCTGGGATCCTCTGCTTTGCCTGAGCTCTACAACTGATCTGTGGCCTTAATAAAATCCTGGCTGCTGGCAATGGAGACCAGCCATAAGTTGCTTGACTAAAAGGCAACTTTGTATTATTAAAAAGGTCCACCAGAGGCTGTATTTCCTGCGTCAACTAAGGAAATTTAAATTGTCCCAGGAAGTGTTGATCCAATTCTACAGAGGCATCATTGAAACTGTTCTCTGTAATTCTATAACAGCTTGGAACGGTACAGCCTCCAAGAGACAAGAAAAGGCTCCAACGAGCTGTAAGAATTGCAGAAAGGGTAATTGGTGTTAGCTTGCCTTCAATAGAGACTATTTATGCTACCCGAGTTAGGAAGAGAGCAGAGAGAATTGTAGCAGATCCTTTACATCCCGGTCATCATCTGCTTGATTTACTTCCATCTGGACGTCGCTACAGGACTTCATATACAAAATCGGCCAGGCACAAGAGTAGTTTTTTCCCTTGTGCCATTAAATTGTTAAATTCATAGTTGTATAGCTTAAGGGGAGGTAAAATATGCGTGGGGTTTCTTTGCTTCTTTGTATTGTGAGAGGAACAGTATCTGTATGTTTACATCGCAATGAAGCCGAAACAAATTCCAAGTATGTTGGAAAATGTACTTGGCCAATAATAAATTATTCCTATTCCTATTCCTAAAAGCTATGGTACTGCCTGCTTTGTATTTCATCAAGAAACATCTCTGTTTCCTGTTTGAAAGACTGCCCTTTTTCAAACTAAAAAAAAAAATCACAGCCTACCTTTTCCTTTATCCAAACAGCCCTTTCCATTTCTGCAAAAGTGAAGGATAATGAGGTCTTTTATGGTACCGTATGAGAGATTTCACTCAAGAACTGTGCACTCTATTGAATTCCATGCCGGTTAACCGTTCAATAGTTCCATTTCCTCCTTTTCTTCTCACAGCGCAAGGAGATGTTGGGGTGGTTTTGTGCGTCCGTCTCCATTTCTCCTGCCAAGTCTCCTGTTGGGAAGTGAAGACAGCCTGTTTACTCATCTCTGGACAAGCGCTGCCTTTCCTTGACGGTCTGATTTGCATTGGCCCACTGCCCTCTACTGGCCTGTCCTTGAATAATAACAATACAACAACAACAACAAAAATAGAACCAGCTGGTACCTAGGAGCGTAAGGAGCTGCTTTCTATTATTTCAGAGCATTAGTACATTTAGCTCAATATTGTCAGCACGGACTGGTAGTGGCACTCCAGGGCTTCAGACAGGCTTCGCACCCACTGCCTGAAGGCACCTGGGCATGAAGTTTCCTTTAAGGGAGTTCCAAAGTTGGGACACACTGGAGAAGTCCTGGAGCTGTTGGAGGAAGTGGCACCACCACAAGAACACAGGTCGAGGTCCAGGGTCACTGAAACTTCTGTTTCAGTCAAAACAAAAACAAAACAAAAAATTCCAGTAGCACCTTAGAGACCAACTGAGTTTGTTCTTGGTATGAGCTTTCATGTGCATGCACACTGAAGAAGTGGTATCTGAACAGATACACTGAAACAGACACTGTTTCAGTGTATCTGAAGAAGTGTGCATGCACACGAAAGCTCATACCAAGAACAAACTTAGTTGGTCTCTCAAGGTGCTACTGGAAGGATTTTTTTATTTTTTATTTATTTTTGACAGGTCCAGGATGAGCAACATCGCTGCTCCACATAGTTTGACCAGAAATAAGGTGGTTTTCTATGGTATGGTCTCTTTTTCTCTTCTTCTGCCATCTCCTGTCTGGAAGGAAAAGTCCTGAAGAATGCAATACAGTAAATACCCAGCATAGCTGTTTTGGTTCCTCTAGGTGGCACCATCTTAACAATTTATAACCAGCAGCCCCATCCCTAGGGCTTAGGAGATGTAACCATTTCCATTAAAACCCATCCAAAACCATACAAGCTAACATCCCACAAGCAGAAATGTGCAAAAACTCCACAGAGAAATGACAATTAAAGCGTCCACATTTGCATTACTTTAAATGCTGGGGTAGGCAAAAGCCAGCGACGACAGAGGGGAGCGAAGCGGGAAACTCCCATAGAAATATTTGCTAGCCTTATCGGAACTGTCCTTGGCTTTCCCTCAAATTCCTCAGATGTTTCTCTCAAGTAGCACCCTACACAAACATTTCCGAAAGTTTCGCTTTCGGTGAAGGGTGCAAATAGCCAGCCTAAAGGTATCGCTCAACATTTCTGGGAAATATTACAGGTGGGTAGCCGTGTTGGTCTGCCATAGTCGAAACAAAATAGAAAATTCTTTTCAGTAGCACCTTAGAGACCAACTGAGTTTGTTCTTGGTATGAGCTTTCGTGTGCATGCACACGAAAGCTCATACCAAGAACAAACACAGTTGGTCTCTAAGGTGCTACTGAAAAGAATTTTCTATTTTATTTCTGGGAAATGCTCAAGTTTGTTTGGATGTGCGTTTGCAGCATGGAATCTAAAACTGTGCTACTCCAAAAGCTGCCAGTGCTCTTTGGTGCCCAGATTCCATGTGTGGGAAGAGGCCATTCTCAGCTGAACTGAGAAGCCACTGAAGGTCTGTTTGCCGGAACGGTAGCACTGGCTTCTTAACTTCAACCCACAAACTCGTCCTGCTCAGCGGGAGAGGACGGGACGCTAATCGACTTTATATTTATTGTTTGTTCTACGAATTGTGAAAGCAGGTGAACGTGTGGCTCTCTGGATATTGCTGGACTTTAGCTCCCACCAGCCCCACGTTGGACAAAAGATTGCTACATTGCTGAAGGTTGGGCTAGATGACCCTCGTGGTTAGAGATGTAAAATTTCCGGAAATTTTGAAGCTTGGGAAAAAACCCGTTTTTTCCCAGGTTTTTTCCAGGGGGAAATGGAAATTTTCAGAAAAATTGAAAAAAAATGCTACATTAGCACTTCTTTTTTCTTTTCCAGATTGAAAGTCATTCTGTTACTTTAGAAACATAAAATATAACTATGGATAATTTTAATGGGCATAAAATTATCACAATTAGCATATTAAAAGTATAGTGTATCCAAACAATTACCCTGTATTACAAACAGAATTTACTTTAAAAATATTTATTTGTATTTGTAACAGTTCTCCTGAACTGTTTACTAGTTTACATGGAACAACAACAAAAAAACCCCACAAAACAATTTTTAAAAATCCAGAAGTAACAATTATTCATATATCCTCTCCATAATATTTAAAAAAACATTCTCATAAAAAGAACTGAAGAAGGAAGTGGGACTAAGTTTCAATGAATGGGCATGAAATTTAATCAGAATCATTTTCTGAGTTGTAATTAAGTATATACTTTCAGGCCCTTTTTGTTGCTCTATATTTTCTTCCAGTGCTTTTGGGCCTAGTGAAGAGGAACAGAACCTTTGCATACCACACACTATGCAAAAACAAAACTGAAACCTTTTTCTTGTCTGATGACAACAGCACCTCCTAAAGGAAGAAATGTATCTTGTTCTTGCATTGGAGAGTTCAGTTTGTAACCTAGCACTTGCTTGTCCTCACAGAAATTAGAATAATCTGATATACCATGCATTTTTTTTTTAGAAATGATTTATAAAATATTTGAAACCCTTATCTTAAAATATTTTATTCATCATGTTAAAATAAAACATTCCACAATCTATTTTTTATTTTTTCAATTTTCCCAATTTTTCAGAAAAAAACAAAAAGGGCTTCAGGAAAAAAAGGGTTTTTTTCTGAATTTTTCCGGTTTTTCCTCGGCCTTCACATCTCTACTTGTGGTCTCTTCCAACTCTCCTATTCTATGATTCTATACACCTGTTCTGCATTTGTAAGAATTCAACTGTTTAGTGTGGGAACTACCGTATATTGCGGCGTATAAGACGACTGGGCGTATAAGACGACCCCCAACTTTTCCAGTTAAAATATAGAGTTTGAGATATACTCAACCACAGATTTTCCACCTGGCGTATAAGACAACCCCCGACTTTTGAGAAGATTTCCCTGGATTAAAAGGTAGTCTTATACGCCAGAATATACTGTACCTGCCTATTGAGATTAAGCCCTCCAGAGTGACTGAGGCAATCCAGTCAGATGGGCAGGGTATAAATATTATTATTATTATTATTATTATTATTAAGCAGGCGGTGCCTACTCCACACTTTCTGGTGCCTGCATCTCTTTTGCAGGCCACTTGTTGTTACTGTTTTACAACAAGCGGTGCAGAAGGAACGAACAAATGGATATGAAAGCAAGTAAATAAAATGAAACAGATTTGACGATAAAGGCATGACAAGAAATAAGCTACCCCAAGTTTGGGATAGGTAACTATTTTTTCTTATTTTTTTTTTAAAGAAGGGCAATCTGACCTTTGCTGCAAATAACAATTACTTTTATTTTAGTAGCAGGACGCCTACTAGTGGCACAGATTGCAACATCTGTGCATTTCTCCTTGGAAATGGACTGTATGGTCCATCGCTGTATCTGAAAAATTAGCCAAGAGATTACATATACTGAATAATGCAAATGATGTAGAAGATTTTGTTGAAATACGGCGTCATTTTACAAAGGACTTTACTGATAAACCTTAAGGACAGCTGCTACTGAAGTCACAGACTGGTCTTTGGCACACTTAAATAGACTGATCTATTCTGGAGCAGGGAAAGTTGGGGTGTTGTCCTTTCATTTTTCTTTTTTGTGTAATTATTGTATTATTGTATTATTATTATTATTATTATTATGTGTATACCACCCTATACCCACAGATCTAAGGGTCATTCAAGAACTACTAACAACATGCCATAGAAGAAATCTATTCTGTAGATCGTAATTGTTGTTACGTATTGGAAATCAATAAAACTATGCTTATAGAAAAAAGGCACTGCAAGTTCCAGCAGCGCCGTTTTCAAATGTTTTCCTCGCAATCCCCTACAGGCTGCAGTCTCCACCTCACCATAAGCAGGTAGGTGGCCACACAGGCCCTTGCCAGCCCCACTTCCCGAACTTTTGTTATCATTATCATTAGTTATTTCTCTAACTCCAGAGCCCCTTGTCAATTTGCAGGCGTAAACCCCCAGCTCTGCCTATTATTATTATAATCGTCACTATTATTATCATTATTAGTTCCTTCTCTGCCTCCAGAGCCCCCTCTCAATAAGCAGGCCCTCGCCCAGCCCCCCCTTCCCTCTGCTTCGCCTATTATTGTTGTTGTTGTTATTATTATTATTATTTCACTATTCTCATTCTCATTATTATAATTTCTTTCTCTGCCTCCTTAACCCCATGTCAATAAGCAAGGGGCCGGCCACATAGTCCCTCGCCTAGCCCGTCTTCCCCCTGCTCGGCCTATCATCATCATCATCATCAACAACACTATTATTATTATTATTAAAACAAAATTTAAAAAATCCTTCCAGTAGCACGGAAGGATTTTTTTATTTTTTATTTCGTTTTGACTATGGCAGACCAACACGGCTACCTACCTGTAACTATTATTATTATTATTATTATTAATTTCCTTCTGTGCCTCCAGAGCCCCCTGTCAATAAGCAGTCCCTCGCCCAGCCCCGCTTCTCCCGGCTCGGCCTCTCCTCCTCCTCCTCCTCCCCAGTCAGGAGGTCGGCGTGGCGAGGCCTCCGTGGCCATTGGCGGTGGCGGCGTAGGCGCGGAAGGCTCGGCGGAGTGCGTAGGCCTCAGCCCGTCTCCATGGCGACGCGGAGGCCGGGCCCCGCTGAGAGGAGGAGGAGGAGGAGCGGGCCTCCTTCTCCTCCTTGCGAGGCGGGCCTCTCTCGCCGCCGCCGCCGCCGCCTCTAGCTGGCGGGAGGGCGGGGCCAGCTCGGCGGACGGCCCATCCGGGGAGCGGCGGCCGCCCCTCTTTTTCTTTTTAACCCCGCCGCCTTCCTTCCCTCGAGCCCGCCGGCCGCCTCTCTCTCTCTCTCTCTCTCCCTCATCCCGCCTCGCCCGCCAACCAGGCCGGCGTCACGCAGCGCCATGGCTCCCGCCGGCGACCGCGAGGGCTACTGGGGGAAGCCCACCTCCACCCTGGACTGGTGCGAGGAGAACTACGTCGTCTCCCACTACATCGCCGAGTTCTGTGAGTCGACGCGGGTTCGGCGCGTTCAGACGTGCGCGACGGAGACGCTCCTCCGCGGCCTCCTTAACGCGCGGCGGGGTGGGGGGGGGGAGGTGATTGACGGATCCGCTTCTCTTCCCCGACATCCCCTCAAGGGTTGGGGGTCGGGGTGGGTGGGAGGCGTGATTTGGGAAGGTCGTGAGCATCGCCCCCCCCCCGTAACATAATTAGGATTATTATCATTCTGTCAACCGTAATTTTGGCCCCCGGGTCCCTAGGGACTAGAGGCGGTTTCCACATTAAAAAAAAACGGGGGGGGCGCTCTAAATGCGTAGCTGGGGCGGAAAACTATGGCTGCAAAAACCACCATACGCGGGGATTTTGTTTTAGTTTATTAAATTCTCACGCCGCCCCTCATCCGAAGGTCACACAGGGCGGTTTGCAATGTAAGAATGCAAATGTGAAATACCTAACGGGAAAAAAGAGGGAAGTAGAATTCAAACCATGTGCATGTATATTATATATGCACATATATAAAATCAGTTAAAACCGTACCAGTAATTACAATAAACCGGCAAGGCACCAGCCAATTATAATAATTTGTATGTATTTGCTGCATTTGCATCCTGCCCTTTCTCCCCCCCCCCTTCCAGGAAGTTCAAAGTGTTTCTCCTTCTCTTCATTGCAATTTGCATTGGGCAAGGCAATGATAAATAAATGAATCCCCGCAACAACCCTGCAAGGTAGGCTAGGCTGAGAGAGGGTGGCTGGCTCATGATCTCCCAGGGCTAAGGAGGGGTTTGAAGTCGCATCTCCCCCAGACCCTCTGACCTCCACACTGATTTAATAATAGGGTCACTCTGTGGCAGATAGCCGTGCATGCATTCATTTTGCATGGGGAAGTAGCAAAAAGGGCCCTTTGCAAATTATTCTTCCCCTTCCAATTAGGGTTATTATTAGGTTGGAGAGTGACTGCACAAAACACCTTGGTGCCTGATGGCTCTCCCACTGTGGGTATCATAATTATATACTTATCCCAGTGAGGTTAATGCGAGGCGCGATTATTCCTAATTGAAAAATTACAAACTGTCCTGTGATCCTTGGATGAAGGATCACAGGAATTGCCTCCCCCCCCCCCAGGACTCAAGGTGGCTTACAGATAAAATAAGAACAGCTAAAACGATAGGAAGAAACATTAAAAAACAATTGAACATTAATGGATAGCAGATACAGTACATTAAAAACCTATAGATTATTACGATAAAAGCAGCACGGCGCCAGCACTTTCATTAAAAGCAGTCAGTTCCCCAAAGTCTGTAGTAATAAGAAGGTATCTTCCACTTAGCTCACCCACACCTGGATGGAGTTTGGGGGGGGGGTGGAATAGGGATGCCTTTTTCCAGGTGTGAGGGACCTGTGGCTCTCCAGGTGTTGCTGAACTACGGTTGGCCACAGCGGCTGGGGCTGCTGGGGTTTTGGAGTCCAGCAGTGCCTGAGCACCATAAGTTCCCCACCCCAGCATTGTTGTTGTTGTTGTTCAGTCGTTCAGTCGTGTCCGACTCTTCGTGACCCCATGGACCAGAGCACGCCAGGCACGCCTATCCTTCACTGCCTCTCGCAGTTTGGCCAAACTCATGTTTGTAGCTTCGAGAACGCTGTCCAACCATCTCATCCTCTGTCGTCCCCTTCTCCTTGTGCCCTCCATCTTTCCCAACATCAGGGTCTTTTCTAGGGATTCTTCTCTTCTCATGAGGTGGCCAAAGTACTGGAGCCTCAACTTCAGGATCTGTCCTTCTAGTGAGTACTCAGGGCTGATTTCTTTGAGAATGGATAGGTTTGATCTTCTTGCAGTCCATGGGACTCTCAAGAGTCTCCCCAGCATTAGTAGCATCCTATTCAGATGTCCAAGGGGTATCTGAAGAAGTGTGCATGCACACGAAAGCTCATACCAAGAACAAACTTAGTTGGTCTCTAAGGTGCTACTGGAAGGATTTTTTTGATTTTTGATTTTATATTTTGTTTTGCATAATAGTTGCGACTGTTGGCTGCCCTGGCCTCTGGATGGATCCACTTAGGTTTTGAAGGGAATTTATGCAAAGTGTGGGATGGGAAAAAGCAAAATCGAGAAGGGAACCATACAGCCAGGACATGTTCATCAGGTTGAAGACTTGCACCCTGGGATTAAGTCGGATTAAGGAAATGCACTAACAAAGGCAGGGCTCTGGTATCGGGTACTCAGAGGTTTCCAACCTTCTTGAGTCCAAGGCTCCCTTGACCCAACTATATTCTTTCTGCAGCTCTCCTGTGGAGAAATTCCCTTTTGAGCCTCAGAAACCCAACTATGTTCTCCTCTCCCCTTTCCCTGGGGGTCCTCTAGGCAGCCACCGCCCTTGGTGTCTGAGCCCCCCCCCCAAGAGGTGCCTCCTCATGCCACCCCACAGGGGCCTGGGAAGAGGATGCCCCCAGACTCAGTGACCCGACGGAGACTGGCCAAAGGTGAACATGAGGCTAGCACCTTACTCACCTTGGGAGGCAGCAGTGGCGGCAGCAGGCACCGTGGGCTGACATGGTGGAAAGGCTCCCCTTTGGTGCTGGACACTCAGCTCCCAGGCAGGCATTGCACACAGCAAGCACAAGAAATTCCAACGTGATGCCTGCCTGCCTGCCTGGCGTCCCACTTGCCCATCCGTTCCCAACAGCAAGAGCTGGGCTCCCTCACCCACTTGCTTGCTTACCCTGAAGCTGCTTCGGCTCCTGGCAACCAGCATCCCCTGGCCAGCTTCTGCAAGAAACAACTGCACAAGACTTTGGGAGGCAGAGACGCGAGAGGGCATCAGAGGAGGGAAGGAAGGAAAGAGGGACAGAGACCAGAGTTGCCTGCGGTACTCCTGACCATCATTCAAGGCACCCCAGGGTGCCATGGCATATTGGTCAAAAACCACTGGCGTACTGAATCACACCCTGGTTGGATACTACAGCTTCTTCAAGGAGAAAGAGATGTGTTGAAAATACAGATGGCACAACTCTGATTTCATATTTAAGTACTGTAGCGTCTAACGTTTTAAGACATGCGTTTTAAGAATTGTATTCAGGGCCACATGTGGAAATTTCTTTACTGTGGAAGATAGGATTGGATGTATGGCAGCTGATTGTGTGAGCCCAAAACTGCCATTACCTGACATTGTGACATCAGATGATTGGGGAGATAAGAATCTGGAGCATTAGCCAGATTGGGATCAAGATCCTGTTCCTCATCCCTACTTTATAAGCACAATCTCCACCCATAGAGTTAACTGGCGTAGTACAAGTTTGGGGTCATGCAGTAAACCTTTTTTTTTTTTTTTTAACTTTGTCTCATGGTTGCCATTTACTGCTGTGTGTGTCTTGGTGGTAGGTGACCAGCAAAGTACTGTTTGCCCTCTGTCTCTTTATTACTAGTTTATTTTAAAATATATAACCTGCCCTTTCAGTTCACAGGGTGGCATATTATACCATAATACTGGATTGGTGAGCATTCGCTGATAGGGATCTTCCAAGAGGGAGTAGAAATTCACTGCCTCTCCTACATTAGAACTGTTTCACCATACAGGACCTCCCTTCACACATGTCCAACAAGTCATAATGCAATAAGCGTTTTGCTTATTGCAATTTACGGCACAGATGGAATTGTTTAAAACACTTAACATAGTCTCATTAATCCTCACAGCAACCCTCCAAGGTAGGCCAGCATTATAATTCCCATAGTGTGGAGGGTGGCATGTCTGTGGTCAGCTTCTGAGTTTGTGGCGTGGCTGAGGCCTCACCCCCTTACTGTACAATCCCATAGTTTTCAACTTTCCCCCTTTTTTAAGGGAAATTCCCTTATTCTGAATAGGCTATGCAATCCTGTTTGTCTACTCGGAAGTAAGCCCCATTGGGTTCTATAAGACTTATTCCTGGGTACGTTTGTACAGGATTGCTGCCATGCACTCTTGTGCTGCACCACTTTGACCCCAAAGGGGTCCATGGACAAAAATGCACTATTTGTTCTGGTCAAACAAGCAGTCAATATTTATAAGAATTATGTACTCTTCTTATAATAAGTTACTAGCTGTATTCTCATCATGACTTGTAGCCTAGTTAATGCCGGTAAAGTATCAAACCCTTTGATTGCTAAAGTGGAAGTCACAGCTGAAATCCAATGTGTGCAATATATAACTATAAATTATGTAAAAATCTTGCCTGCCTTTTCTGATTGGTTGTAGTCTAATAAGTAAATTAGTATAATGTAGCAATGGGGTTAAATGCCAGCCTTTATATAAGAAATACAGTGGTACCTCCGGTTGCGGATGGGATCCGTTCCGGAGGTCCAGCCAGATCCCGGGGTTTTCGCAACCGGAGAGACCACTTCTGCGTGCACAGTAAAGTACTTCTACGCATGCGCACACAGCAAAAAACCCGGGGAAATACTTGCGGGTTCGCCACACACATCCCAAGGTTTTTGTAAGCGGAGGGATACACTACCACTGTACTTGGACTATTTAATAAGTTGCATTTGTACCATCTTTTGAAAACAATTAGGGTCCGGGATGTAAATGAATACCAGGTGGCATTGATTAAAGTTTAGAACAGCTGAATATTGGTGCAAATCCCTAGGGAAGCTTTTGTGCAGTTTTGCCATTGTGGAAAGTACAGTAGCTTGAGCAGGATATCCATTGTGTTGCTAGACTCTTGCAGGTGAGCGGCTTCCCCCACAGTCCTGGAAACCACACCACAAGTTTTGGTCTGAATTGCCAGATCATTACTTCCACCATGCCCATTGCCCAACTATGGCCAACAGCCAAGGGAAAGCGTAGCCTGAACCAGCTGTCGCTCTTCATGAACAGTAAGGATTCTTGCATTCCCTCAGACTAGGTCATTGAGTCCCAGACTTTTTTTCCCCATGGACCGCTTGAAAATTGGTGAGAGTTTTGGCAGACCACTTGCCTCTTGTGGCAGTTGCAATGCGCTGTGCTAGATCGTTTTTGTTGATTCTTTTGTTTCTTAAATATTGTATTTTATTGTAGAATTCGTGGAATTCAAATTGCAATACAGTAGAATGCAATATAATAAAATAAGTAATAAAATACAGTTAAAAAATAAATATGAATGTGCCATCTTCAACTACCAACCCACAGACACACCGTGAAGCAATGAAACTTCAGACCACTGGGTAGGTGGGAGAGAGAGAGAAAGGCTGGAGGAGGAGATTTGCAGAACAGATGCTTGGAAAATCCAAGAAACCTTTAGTGAGGCCGCATCATCATAGCTTTAGCTAGAACCCCACACTACATACTGCAGAGGCGGCATTTGATATGGTGTGCTAGTAAAAAGAGTAGGAATGTGGTTGCTGTAACCGCAGCTGTTGCATGCTGGCACGTGCCTGAATTCAGACCCTTTGTGACTGGGGAAATTTTGACCCCTGCCCTCCGCTCTACTCGACAGAGTGTTATTGTTCTGGTGATTCTAAGCCGACATGCCAATCTGCTGGTAAAATGACAGCGTTGGGTCTTTGTGACTCAGCCACACAAGTCTGTCCTACAGTAATCTGGGTTGATGTCACTTGGTATTTACAGAGATCTGAGCAGGTACGTGTACAATAAGCGTTGAGCAATTCAAGCATCCCAAGTCTGAAGAGTTAAGTGTGTTAGAGATGTCATCAGGTGCAAGTAGAACAATTACACCCAATAATTCTTATAAGGACTCAAACGTGAAATGGTTGATCTAATAAAAATACGCATTTACGCAACCTGTCATTAAAATCAGCCTCGTTTAGAGGCCTTGAAATTGGCCAGTGTAACAGCAGTCCCTAAAAAGATACTCAGGGGGGCCAAATTGATGAAATTGGCACATCTGTTAACATCTGTCCTGGGTAGGCATTATTTAAACTTGAGATATTCAACATACAGAACAGGGTTTCTGAACCTCTCCTGAGCCACATCCGTCACTTGCCTTGCTTCACATTTTCCTCAGGTGTTTTGCCTGACTGAAACATTTTACAGGGTCAGACTAGGACCTGTGAGACCAGGGTTCAAATCTCCCACTCAGCCACCAGTAAACTTAGTGGGTGACCCTGGACCAGTCACAGTCTTCCAGTCTAACCCACCTGACAGGTTTGTTGTGAGGATAAAATGGGGAGGAGGAGAGCCAGAAATGCTACTTTGAATTCCTTAGAGGATAAGTGGGTTTAAATACAACAATAAATACTGTGATAATGTCTCTTGCTTGCCTGAGTGGAGGGAGGTGTGTGTTGAAACTTCTGATTTTTGTGTGGCTGGAATGTAGCCCACTGTACAAAGCCCATTTCTCTACCCATTTCCCCCCTTTGGCTGGCCCCATGCACCACTGGTATACGTGACCCTGCATAATATTCCCAGCCCCTGATAGAGAAGAAGAAGCCTTGCCGAGGAAGGATCAGCATGGCTTCTGCAGAGGGAAGCCTTGCCTTTCCAAGCTTTTAGGACTAATTGAGCATGTCATCAAATGTGTAGATGAAGCAATTCATTAGACATGGAATTTCAGAGCATTCTGACAGAGTCTGTCACCAAAGCCTTCTGAGTAAGCTTGTAAATCATGGGATAAAAGGACAGGCCTTTTCTTGTAAGTAATGGGTTAACCAACAGGAAGCGGAGGGTATGCATAAACAGGCAGTTTTTACAATGGAAGGAAGTAGAGAGCAAGGTTTCCCCAAGGATTACATTGAGACCATTTATTTGGTATCAAGTTGGGAATGAGTGGCAAGGTAGCAAGGTTTGGTTTCAGGATGGGGAAACTCAAGCTGACTGGACATCTCCAAAGCATCTCTCCAAACTGGGTGAATGGGACAAGCTGATAACAAACAGGGTTCAATGTAAGAGACTTCAGAAGTGATGTGCATAGCAGCAAAGAAAGCTAATTACACACACACACACACACACACACACACACACACACAGTGTGAACTGGTTGTCATTACCCAGGAAATAATTTTTTGGGGCTTCTTGTTGATAGTTCACTGCTCCACAAACAGCAACTTCAGCGAAAGGAATTGCTAAGAAAGGGGTTGAAAATAAACTGCCGGTATAATTCTGCCTCTGTGATCTAGCTGCATTTGGAATGTTTTATGTACAGTACAGTAGTTACGGTTGCCTCTTCTCGCTTAGGGTGATACAGAGCTGGAAAAGATGCAGAAAAGGGATAACCAAAGGATTTTGAACCGTGTCCTCAAGAGGAAAAGCTAAACTTAGCATTTGGGGCTTTGAGTTTAGAGGGGGGAAATGACAGATATGGGGACGTGACAGACTGCATGGTGTAGGAAAAAGTCTCTTGGGATCATCGAGTGAAATTGCTGGTTGAACAAAAGAAGATTCTTCACGCGGTGCATAATTAACTTACGGAATTGCTGCTGTGGGATGTTGTGCTAGGTGTTAGGTGCGACAGCTTTAGAAAAGGGGATTCATATAGAATGGATCCATCATTTGCCATCAGCCATGGCATTTAATTAACCTCTGGCTATTGTTGTGGGAGGGTGGAGAATTTTGCATTCATGCCCTGGTTTGCTTCTAAGATTCTCTCTCTCTCTCTCCACTGTACCTTTGGTTCCGCTTCATCTTGGAAGAAATTTCTCCCCCCCACACACACACTATTATCAGCAGGACTGCAGTTCTTTGTTTTAATTCCTCTTGCTTTCAGCAATCCACCATACGAAGCGTTAGTCAGGAAGCATTATGTTCTGTGTCCAACTGATATAGTGGGAGAACCTTGAATGGGCAAAAACTCCGTCACCCGTGCTGGAATCTGTCCAAGGTACAACGCAGGAGTCATCCACGGTTAAGATCGTGCCCTTGTGGTTTTCAGCCTGCGGCCTTTTCTGAACCCAAGGTTAGAACTCTGGGTGCTGTCAGAAGGAAGAAGTACTGTCCAGTTAGTTATTGTTTAGTATCTGGGAAGGTACACGAATATCATTCAGAATAATTCCTAAAAATAGTTCTAGCTCATGGGATCTTCAACACCATGCAAACATAGTTTACGGCCCAGTGTTAAAAACTAGCATTGCAAGAATGTTCCTAATTCTTGGGCAGTAACATCATATGTTTGAATATCAGTACTTCAGATTCCAGAGTACTAACTTCAAGGTTATGTTGCCTTTTTGCTTTCCCCCCTCCTTATTTCCTTTCCAGCTTCATTAAATTAAATTTTCAATTTTGCTACATCTATTATTTTTGTTTCATACACTCATTCACCCGTTGCTTTATTAATTACTATTCTGCTTTGATTTTTCTTCCATTCCCTGTTTAAGAAAGCAAGAAAGCCCTTGTATCATCACATCAAAGGTCCAGCTAGTCAGCTTGGAAGACCTTTGACAAGCCATGAGGGCAGTAACCCTCTCCTCCTGTTTGCCTCCCAGCAACTGGCATTTGGTGGCGTACTGCCTCTGAAACTTTGTGTGCTTTTATATTTATTTTAGATCTTTATAACCAGCAGTTCTGAGGGAGGCTTACAGGATATGAAACAAACAAGTTATACTAAACAACAGTGAAATGGATACTACAATAGCATCTGATGCAGAGTGCAGATTATCTTCTGGCAGCAAATCCAGTAAATTAAATACATATCGGGAGCACATGTGTGGAGTCTAGGCATCCCATAGCATTTCCTGCTAAAATATCAGCTTATTTGGTGTCCAATGCCATTTCCATTCATATTTTAGCAGATTAAACACTTCAGTTAGTTTCAACCAATCTGCTTTTGAAAATTCTTATCTGCAGCTAAAAGCATGGTTGCCATATCCTGATTCTGAGGGCGATATGTCAGTTCCCCTAACACAGCTATGGGTCACACAGCCACCGTAGGAGTGTCTGCCGCTCACAATTGCAAGCTTCCGTGCCTTGGGATCCTTTTGCCTCTTGTCTTCTCAGACAGGGAGCCTTAGCTGAGTGGTAGAGAACATACTCGGTATCGTGAAGGTCCCAGGTTCAATAGCTGGGGTCTCCATTTAGAAGGATCTTAGGTTTGGGAAACAACTGCCTGCCCAGGATTTTCAGTAACACACATGCAGGGGAAAGGGAACGATGGCAAGAATATGAGGGAGATTGCCATCTCCTCTCCTCTCCCCTCCCACCCCACCCAAACCACAAGAAATCAGCTGTTGGCTTACCGGTATTTTGGAGGCGTCATTGCAATGTTGTCTTTTTTTTTTAATTAAGAGGAAGCAGCACTTTCTGTTTCTCCTGCTGCTGCTTGTGGTGTTGGTTGCGATCAGGCCACCCAGTGAGGGGGTGAGTTGCTGTTAATTTCATCTTTATACCACTTTATATTTTAAAATCTCAAAGCGGTTTACAGCACGTTAAAACAGCAAAGCAAGCCGTTCAGAGTAATACAAATTCAAGCTTCAAGGAAAATATCAGATCCTTCTCTAAATGATATTTTGCTTTCCCCATATGTATTTGCCTACTTAATTTGTAGAGCTGCCTCATGGCAGAAGGACTCTGGGAAACCCGTGTGGTGTAGTGGTTAGAGTGTCGGACTAGGAACTGGAAGGTCCGGGTTCAAATACCCACTCGGTCATGAAGCTCACTGGGTGACCCTGGAGTCAGTCGCAGCCTCTTAACCTCCATCACAGGGTCGTTGTAGGAATTAACTGAGAGGTGTGTGTGTGAACCATGTACTCCTTGGAGAAAAAAGGTGGGATATGAATCCAGTAAATAAGCTCTTCTGCTGACCTGCTTAAGAAAGCTGGAGGGGTCAGCCAGAGGGAGATGTCATTCGCCAAATTGGTATTGTTAATATTCCAGAATGAGCTCCTCCTCCTCTCAGCGTCGTCATTGTTGTTGTTGTTCAGTCATTCAGTCATGTCCGACTCTTCGTGACCCCATGGACCAGAGCACGCCTATCCTTCACTGCCTCCCGCAGTTTGGCCAAACTCATGTTAGTAGCTTCGAGAACACTGTCCAACCATCTCGTCCTCTGTCATCCCCCTTCTCCTTGTGCCCTCCATCTTTCCCAACATCAGGGTCTTTTCCAGGGAGTCTTCTCTTCTCATAAGGTGGCCAAAGTACTGGAGCCTCAACTTCAGGATCTGTCCTTCTAGTGAGCACTCAGGGCCAATTTCCTTGAGAATGGATAGGTTTGATCTTCTTGCAGTCCATGGGACTCTCAAGAGTCTCCTCCAGCACCATAATTCAAAAGCATCAATTCTTCGGCGATCAGCCTTCTTGATGGTCCAGCTCTCACTTCCGTACATTACTACTGGGAAAACCATAGCTTTAACTATACGGACCTTTGTCGGCAAGGTGATGTCTTTGCTTTTTAAGATGCTGTCTAGGTTTGTCATTGCTTTTCTCCCAAGAAGCGTCGTCATTACCAGTTACCATACAGGAATACGTGCACCCCATTCCTCATTCACAAAATGTAGCGCAGATTTCCTAAGGCAGTGAGCATTTTTTCTCAGTGCCATTTAAACAATCCAGGAACCACCGCCACCATTCATAAATTCATGTGGCTGTGCAGGTTTTAAAATGGTTCTCTGCACTATTTCACTAAGGTCAAAGGTGGAAATCTTAAAATTAGAATAAGGAAAAGGGAGGAGGAAAAGGAGAAGGGAAGGTGAGACGGCGCCAGCTATGGATATGGGATACTTTTCCTGGCTTCTGGGCGCTAGTGAAGGGAACTGAAGGGAGACAGCATGTTCGAAAGAGTGTGCTCACCCAAGGAATAGTGGCACATGGGTGGCTTGGAGTAAAGAGCTGCTTGTCTTCTCTACCCACCTTAGAAATCTTAGGTGGTGAATTGGCAGCACCTGCAATGTGAGATTCCTGCCCCCAGCTGTTTGGATGGGGTAAGTCCAAAGTCTGGAAGCCGCTTATTGAACAAAATGAAATTGCATAAAGCTGTATAAATGCTTGCATGCTTTCGAACATAGCAAAAGCTTCCTTCTGAACTTTGCTGGTTGTTCCGCCAAAATATTTGGATGACTCTTTGTCTAGCCGCCAATTTCCCTGATGCATAGATGTTGGGTTGCTGCAACATATCATGTGACGTGCTTATCCCCTCTTGTGTAACAGCATCCACTTTGGGCAGGCAGTTTTAGAATGTGTTTTTATTATGTACCATGCAGGACAAGTGAGCAGCTTAGGAAGAAAGCTAGTTAATTCAAATGGCTATGGAAATCCTGATTATTATTTTTCTTGTACAGTAATAGAATGTTTGCATGGTGGTGCTTTATTTAGAACTCGGTGCATCTTTTGCAAATATGTGACAAATGATACTGCGCCACAACCGGTTATTCTTTCCATGCACCATTTAAAAATCATGTTAAGGAAGCTTAACGGTGGTTTGGTGTGATGCCTGGATCGTTGAACCATAGTGGTGGCCGAGCAATTCACCTCCAGAAGTTGTTATCCCGGAGTCCTTTGTAGGGGATTCCAAGATGCCCAGAAAGCTTTTCTGAGTTGTAGCCATTGGAGCAGTCGGCAGGCACCATGAAGGAAGGTCTCCAGCAAGACCTCCTTGCTGCTGTCATCTTGTCAAACCAGGCTGCGGAGACTCGGAGCCACTTCAGAAAAGGCCCGTTCTTGTTTTGCCACCCTCTGTATTCTCATGGAGGGGGTAGATGAGGAAGGGCCTCTGATGATTAGTGTAGAGTCCAAGAGAGGCCGTCCTTGGTGCATTGCTGTTCTGAGCTGTTATGGCTTTTTAGGGGAAAACCAGTACTTTGAATTGGGCCCGGAAACTAATGGACAGTAAGGGCAGCCAGGCCAGGTTCGGTGTAATGCAGTCAAACCTTGGTTGTCGAGCCTAATCCGTTCCGGAAGCCCGTTCGGCTACCAAAACGTTCAGCAACTGAATCACGGCTTCCAATTGGTTGCAGGAACTTCCTGCAGTCAGTGGAAGCCGTGTCGGACATTCGGCTTCCAAAAAATGTTTGAAAACCGGAACATTTACTTGTGGGGTTTTCAGTGTTCGGGAGCTGAAATGTTCCGAAACGGAGACATTCGGGATCTGAGGTTTGACTGTATTCTCAAACTGACTTGCCTCCAGTGAGCAACCTGGTGGCTGATTTGTGAATTCCTTTTAGACCCCCATGCAAGGATTTCCCCAACCCTCCTTCTGGTGCAGATTTTGTGGATATCCAGGGCACTTTAGCAAGGAGACGACCCCTTTACATGACTAGACTGCTGCTTGTGAAGTGTTGGATCTCAACCAGTATTTTTATCCACATTTAAATATATAAAAATATCAGCATCATATTTTAAATATCAGTTATCATTAGTAGCTGAAGCAGAGGTATGCTGCCTTAAAACCAAGCTAGACAAGCAAAGGTAAAAGTTCGTTGTTTGTAGCCAGGATTTCTTCAGTCTCTGGTTTAGTTGCTGAAACACTCCCTGTCTAATCTGTCAGCTTCCATTAAGCTGTGCAGAATTGGTTTGCAATACTTCTCTGCCCTTAATAGCACACGCCTGATAACATTGTTTTCAAGAGTGAGAATTCTTCCAGGAACAATGTGGCCATGCCTTGACTCTTTTTCCGGTGTTAATGGGGGAATGGCATTTTTATGAGGAGAAGCCACCTGTGGGCTATTGTCAGGTTGTGTTCTTGGGTCCGAAAGGTTCCTCTTGAGTTTTCAGAGTTTTTATGGCAGCGTGAGCCATGGCAGTCGTCAACGACTAATGGATGCAGCTAGGCTGGCAATGGAAAACTGGTACCCTCGAAAGCATTAACATGTACAGTGAGTGTCTGTGTAACAGCATCTTACAGGTGCAGGAAATGGGGGGAAGTTAATGTATCTCACGAAAGCAGTCAAAGGCAACTTCAGATGATTCAGTTTCCGGCACAAAGGTCAGTTTCCACGTAGGAAATGTGTCATTTGCAGACTTCTATGTGTGTGGCAGGGTCCTTTTCACCAAAAGTCATAGAAGTTATAGAGTTGGAAGGGACCCCAACGTACACCGATACAGGTATTTCCCGTTCTGGCAGAAAACATTCTCAAGCCATGCTTTGAACCAGGCATGGGCTGCATGTTGGCAACCGGATCGTGCTCCCCACAAGATCTGCTTTAAACCATTGGCCTTCAACTCACGTCTCAGGAGTCAGGACCAATTGGGTGTTTGCACCAACCGCAGCACTGCAATTTGGACTCGGGGAGAAAACGTGAGAAGGGTGTTCCATTATGTACAGGTGGTTCCCAGGTGTGGAAAGCTTTAGAGTGTGTCACTTGAAATGATGCTTGCAGACCATGTAGGGATAGTTCTCTGCTAAATGTTCTGTTGGACATTTAGGCAACCATTTGAAACTATTCTCCCTCTCCTTTTGAGCAGGAAAGTCTGACTGGTGCCCAGGAGCACTTTGCAGATTTCCCTGCACAGAAGGTGGAACTTATCAGCAAATCCTGCTCTTGGATATAGTCCAGTTAAATGGCCTCCCCACTTCACAAGAAAGCAGTGCATCTTTAAGAACATTTTAAAATATCTTATTTATTTATTTATTTAAATTTTTATTTATACCCTGCCCTTCCCGGTTCAGAAACCCGGGCTCAGGGCGGCTAACAACAAATTTAAAACACTTAATTGTAATACAACATAAAAGCAGCATAAAATACAGTATAAAAGCACGAATAACAATAAAATTCAAAGTTCAAAAATCAATTTGGGGGAAATCCATCCAATAAATATATAGTCACCAGGGCTAGCTGGCTAAATTAGTCTTACTTGGGCCAGCAAGGAAGCCAGGGGAGAATTAGCTGTGGGGTCCCAGAGCAGGTAATCTTCATAAAAAGGGGAGGGGGGAAGAGAAGGGAAATAAAAGATCAAGCTACCATATTTTTCGCCCCATAAGACACACCTGAACATAAGACGCACCTAGTTTTTAGAGGAGGAAAGGGGGAAAGCCCTGTTTTTTTGATGATCAGCTGAAAGTGGTGCAGCTTTTTTTTGCAAAGGGAAAAGCCCTGCTTTTTTGAGGATCAGCTGAAAGTGGTGCACCTTTTTTTTCGCAAAGGGAAAAGCCCTTTTTTGAGGATCAGCTGAAAGTGGTGCAGCTTTTTTTGCAAAGGGAAAAGCCCTGGTTTTTTAAGGAAATGTCTGTGTGTCTTATGGAGCGAATGCATGGTCCCTGGAGCCGAATTGCCTAGGGGCCAAAAGCAGATCCGGCTCTTTTTGATACAGACATGAACTTTTGAGCTCTGCACTGTACATAGTTTGCACAATAAAATTACTAAAGAGCCAGGAAATTGTAGTTTGTGATGGCGCTGAGGACTCTTTATTTGAGATACCCTTCCTGAATAATAATAATAATAATAATAATAATTTTATTTATACCCCGCCCTTCCCAGCCAGAGAACCGGGCTCAGGGCGGCTAACATCAATTAAAATCACAACAAAAACATAAAAACGATCAATTTAAAATAACAGATTAAAATACAAATTTAAAATTCAATTAAAACTGCAGGTCTCAATTTCAAAATAACCCACCAATAAAAGATGAAGCATAAATATTAAACAGAAACCAACCCAAAGGCCAGGTGGAACAGCTCCGTCTTGCAGGCCCTGCGGAAAGATGCCAAATCCCGCAGGGCCCTGGTCTCCCGTGATAGGCTGTTCCACCAAGTCGGGGCCAATATTGAGAAGGCCCTGGCCCTAGTTGAGGCCAACCTAACGTCTTTGTTGCTCGGGACCTCCAAAAGATTATCACTTGAGGACCTTAAGGTCCTACATGGGACATACCAGGAGAGGCGGTCCCTTAAACACGTCCAAGCTTTCATTGGAAAGAGAGAGAGAGAGATTATTTCTACAAAACAATTCGAAAACTATGGTGTGGCTGTGCCTTCAGTGCTCTGGTGCTCCTGAGGAATAATTGTATATGGGTTGAAATGCAAGTGTTCTCCCCGCCACCCACCCACCCTTCTGCCCCTTATTTACCCGTGCCTGCCTGAAAGGTGAACTATAGCTTCCTTTTGAACTTCTTTTCTTTGGGGCAGTTAGTTGCATGGTGCAAAAGTACCCAAGACAATGGAGCATTATGTAAGGACCCAAGGCAAGTCAAAGAAGCACGCCACTCCACCATGGAATTTTCCTTTGATTCATGCCTGTGTTGTTGGCATTTAGTAGCACATGGAGAAAGAGAGTTTCTTTCATCCAGCCAGCCAGCCTCACACTTTAGGGCTTACTTGCGGAATGTCCTTTAAGCTACTAAAATACCTTTACCTTGATTCTGCTACCTCCAGACAGTTTCATAGTGCCTTCCTCCCCTCCACCTTGAAAGAATCAGCGAGGAAACGTTTACTGCCCAGATTATACATGAAAAATGTTTATTACTACTGGGAGTGGGGAAACAAACACTTATTAAGCCACCTGAAAGTGTGCCTTGGTATTGGGCATTTTTTTTCCAGCCTTTAGCCTTGGTGATAATTCTCCTCTGGTCTGCATCTATCAGGGATTCTTTAGCTGCGATTCCTGCATTTCAAGCAGTTGGACTAGAAGGCCCTTGAGGGCCCTTTCAACTCTATGATTCTGTGGTTAAGAACACTTTAAAAAGATGTGAATTGCTGTTTGGATGTAGCTTAGAGGTCTGTGCCTTGCAAAATCTCTTTAGAGATCCTCTTTAATTTCAAGCATATCAAGGTGGCGATGGTGGAGTCTGTTACCTGACCCTAACGTCAGGTAACCTGTCTGCTGCCACTGAACATGGTTTTTAGAAATAATTCCTACCGGTAGAAGCTACTGTGAGATCTTTATCAATAAAACTGCTATCTTTTTCAAATGCCACTGACACGATTGTGAGGAGCAGCAATCTCTCCACTTATTTTAAAGGGAAAATGTTACACTACAAAGAAGAGTTCTTCTTACATATCATCTCCTTTGCTGTACCGTAGAAACTCGAGAGAGAGTTCTTAATAGCCGTTTTGAATATTTCACCAGTACCAACTTGTGTGAAAAATAAAGTTTTTTCTTTTTAAAAAGAGCAGAGAAGCTTGGGATAACCTCAGTTATTATTTTCTTCTCGGTATTGTTGGAAGTCTTTTTCTTTTCTTTCTGCTGCATAGATTTTAAATCATCTAAAGTTTGCTCATTAGTCACTGCTAATCCCTTTTCGCTTTGCTTTTTTGTTTTTCTCATGCAGGGAACACCGTTAGTAATTTGATTTTCATTCTACCTCCAATCTATGGTGCAATTCAGAGTCACAGAGATGGCCTCGAAACCCGATATATAATAGCTTATTTGTGTGTCGCAGGTAAGTGGGGCAGCTTGTACTCTATATCCTGATGGTGTGGGGAGTCAGGTGACTTTTCGAGTGACAAGTGGTGTGACAAGTTTTATCCTTGGTTTCCCCAGATTATGTCCCTATGACAAAGGGAAACCAAGATGCATTTCTTGGAGCCTGTTTGCTGTTTTTGAAATGGCCTACTGTGACCATGTCCCTGACTTTCCTCAAGCAAGAATCCCTGTAACTGTGAGGCATTGTTAAGTACCCTTCTGCTGGGAACAGCTTGAAAAGAGTCTTTGGCATTGAATCACTTGTTAAGAAACACAAGTGGATAGAAAACCACACCTTGAATAGTTGCTGCTGCTGAAGGAGAATCCCTGAGAGCGTTCGCACAATTAAGTCCAAGTGAGGGTATGCACAGGTGTTGAATGTCGACTCCTCTCTAGAGAAACAAACTAGGAAACTGCAAAATTAAAAATAATAAAATTCCTTCCAGTAGCACCTTAGAGACCAACTAAGTTTGTTCTTGGTATGCGCTTTCGTAAGGTGCTACTTGAAGGAATTTTTTAATTTTGTTTTGACTATGGCAGACCAACACGGCTACCTACCTGTAATAGGAAACTGCAATTAACCATGGCTTCCCATTCTATAGGAACCGGAACTATGATTAGTGGCTTTCAAACAAGCCAGGATTTAAAGTTTGTTTCAAGGATCAGAGAAGCTTTTTTTTAAAAAAAAATCCATAAGAGATGGCAGTGGTACTTCTGGATGCGAACGGGATCCGTTCCGAAGTCCCGTTCGCATCCTGAGCGCCGCGTCTGCGCATGCTCGCAACGCGAGTCAGTGCTTCTGCACATGCGCATGACGTCATTTGATGCGTCTGCACATGTGCAAACCGCCAAACCCGGAAGTAACCCATTCCGGTACTTCTGGGTTTGGTGGGTTCATAACCCGTGACAAACGCAACACGCAGCGTTCATAACACGAGGTACGACTGTATTCTTCAGGCCAGGTCTAATTATTCTTCCGCACGAATGTGACTTTATTTTTTAGAGCACAAGAGGCGGGGGAGTAAATTGTTGAATTGCAAAGGTAGCTGGTGTGTGCCAACATTTGCCCAAAAAAGGAGAATTAAAATGAGCCTACCCTGCAGTGTGGAGAAGCATGCTTAAAGTACGGCCATCACATTAAGGAGTCAACAGTTTTTCGCTGGACTTTGTAACCAAGCGAAAAATTAAGAGTTGCCAACCTTTCCTGCACTGGAGCAGGAGAGGTTGTGAGGGCTGCCTTGACTGCACAGCGTTGTATCTAATGCTGTGCGAGCGTTGTCCCACTTGCACAATGGGACTTCCCTTTCCTGTCCCTGCTTGCCCCCCCGAAATCTGCTCCAGAGGGTTCCCCCGCAGATTTAGAAGATGCACGGCGGGGTGTGGGCTGCATAGGAGGAATGATGGAAGTTCTGTTACACCAGTGGAACGGCAGCATTGGGTACACCCTAGGGCAGGCATAGGCAAACTCGGCCCTCTAGATGTTTTGGGACCACAACTCCCATCATCCCTAGCTAACAGGACCAGCGGTCAGGGATGATGGGAATTGTAGTCCCAAAACATCTGGAAGGCTGAGTTTGCCTATGTCTGCCATAGGGCCTTCCTCCCAGCTTTGGAGCTTGAGATGGGGAAGGGGACTGCCATGCAATTTCTGGGGTGATCCCTGACTCCAGAGCTGGGAGGAAGGATGGTCACCCAACAGACGGCTCATTTGCTGTTACTTACCTATAATATTTTTTTGTACCGCCTTCCATAAAACTTCACATACAACAAATAAAGTAGTAAGCAGCAGCATACTAGCCAGGGCAAATTGAGAATTCCATTTAAAACCAACTGGTATTTAGTAGAAAAATTAACCAATAAGCTGAAAATGACACGGGGACAAATAGAAGAAGATGCCTTCACCCCGGTATGGCTCCCCTTTATCACACACACAGCCCAACAAGACAATGACAAAAAATCTACCAACAGCATACAAATCAATATGGCTAACCTGATCCAAAACACCCACCCACCCCACTCACACATGAAAATAAAGCTCACCACAGCCAACCACAAATGAACAACCACACCCTAGGCCAACCCCAACCTCTCTCACCACCAAAGGAGCACAAGCGAACAGCAGAGAACCTGCACAAGCAACGCTGACATCAAACCCTACATATATTAAGTAAAATAGAAACATCGTCACCCCACCCTACCCCACCCATCTTCCCCCCACTGCCCACCTCTTCCCCCCTTTTTCTTCCTAACGTCTCAACAAATGAAACTGATTTGTAAAAATGATACATGGAAAAAATACAAGAGACATTGCACATACTTTTGCAAATCAAGAAATTTTTAATAAAAATACTTTTTTAAAAAAAAACCAACTGGTATTAACTGCCAGCAAAGACCTGGGAAAATTAACACTTTTTTTTCAAGTGGTGAGAGCACACCTGTGTTGGCCCTAGACTTAATTTTTTTTTGGGGGGGGGGAATTGCACAGAGTAGGTGCCGCAGCAAAAAAATGCCCGTGCCCGGATCACCTTGAACTGGGTCTCTGCGTGCTGCTAAATAAGCCGGAGAGCCTCATTAGTTGATCTTGCCAAGTGGGTCAGTCCATATGGGAGAAGGTGCTCCCTCGGCTCGCCAAGTCCCAACTTGCTTGAGTTAGTATTGAAAACTTTAGGCTCGGTCCGATGGCTTTGACAAAGCATAATTGTTGGAGTCTCATTTTGTTCATTCCCCCACCCCGTTTGTGCCTTTACACCTCATTCTTCCTCCAAAGAGCTTGGGCTAGAAATAGGTTTTCTTGCCAGGCAGCTTGCAAGACCAGGCAAGCTTTGCATCAGTAGCAGAGCTGCACCTTGTATCCTCCTCCTGTCACCCTCCCTGCATACGCTGCTCTCGGCAAGAACCTAACATCCTGGACTACACAGAGAGCCAGTGTGTTCCCAGACTGCTGGACTTCTTCAACCCATTTATCGGTCAGCGGTTTAGTTTCTGAAAAGTCCTTGGGCGAATAATTTCATAGGACCTGCTGGAGAGCAAAGAAACCGAGGGAAATGCCAGCGCTTTCGCAAGTGTTTAATAATGAAATCTCAATTAACTCATCGGGTGAAACAGCCCCACCTCCTGAACAGCCGTTTTAGGTTTGCTGCCTTTTCTCACTCATGAATACAGAGTTGGTTTGGGTACAAGGAAGACCTTGGTTTGTCTAGCCCAGTGTTTCCCAAACTTGGGTCTCCAGCTGTTTTTTGGACCACAGTTCCCATCATCCCTGACCACTGGTCCTGCTAGCTAAGGATGATGGGATTTGTAGTCCAAAAACCGTGGGAGACCCAAGTTTGGGGAACACTGGGCCAGCCCAATATTTTGATAGGCTCCGATCTTGCTGCCCAATTTCCTCCTTTCACTTTAGGAGCTTGTAGGTCCACATTTGGTTGCAGGAAAAAGGGAGTGTTTGGAGTTGTGTGTGTTCCAGTCAGAAATTCATTTGACTGCCGTGGAAAGGCCCTGAAATGAACTCTGGCAGATCTCTTAGCATTGGTTCCAACTGTGATCAATTCTTGTTGAAGGTCAATGTTACAGTAGCCAAGTATTTTGCCAACAGCATGCCTTCCTTCCCTAACGCTTTCTTCCTTGGATTTCAGCCGTAGGTTTGGGCTCGTGGTGCTTTCACATGACCCTAAAGTATGAAATGCAGGTTAGTACTGCTTTAAAATGTCCACACGCCTTTTATGGGTGTTTTTTCTTCAAAGAACTCTTTACGGGGTGGTTGGAGCAGTTGTAAGTTTTTACTACAGGCAGATCTAAGTAAGCCAATACCCCGTCTGCAGAATAATAGCTGTACCAAATGGTTAAGATGTACTTTCTACAAAGTGCATTCAGAAATCTTGGAAATAAGACAGAAGCCTTTTTTAAAACAAACGAACTTGACTGACCTAGAATAAATAAATATGAAGAGCCAGTCTGTGAACATGTTACTTGGGGAAGAGGGGTGGTCTGTAGAAATAGACTAGCTTGGCTGCAAATATGTTTCAGGTCCTGTGTAGCATAGTGACTAAGAGAAATATCCCTAGGTGCTCTTAGGCAAGCATTGCCCAAATGAAGTTGATAACAGGATGCCCGGCTGCTATACTGGGGAGTCTATATCATTGCACAGCTTAGTATCTCCTCTGATAATGGCTCTTGTATTTTTATTATTATTATATGATGGTCAGAGTTTATCCAGCCAGCCAGCTTGGCTCTAGCATGTACATTAATTTCTCTCTTGGAATATAGCAGTTTCCTCCTGTTGGCTTCTTGCTGACCTCTTAACTGCTGGTTAATTGACCACTGTTGTCTGCCATCATGGAGTATTGCCTCTTACTAGACCTGGTGGTGCCTTTACAGTCCCGTGCAGGGAGACAATCCCGTTCCAGGCTGTCTCTGACCTTGATCACTTCACAAAACATTGTGTGTCGCTCTTGACTCAATGCTGCCGTTAAAAATTGCAACCTTATATCACGTCCTCCCCGAATCTTCCATGGATGAAATTGTAAATACTTTTCTGCTTTTTTTGTAGCTGTTGGATGAGCTGCCCATGATCTACAGTTGTTGCATGTTTGTCTACTGCCTGTAAGTATTTGTCTTGCTAAAACCTAATGCCACTTGCCTCTACTTTGTAGGTTCTTTATCTTGCAAACATGGCGGGAAAAACCCGGTGTTAAAATGACCACTGGGCCACAGAGCACTGAACCTGCAGTGCTCACGCCAGACTGCAAGCCATTTCCTCTTACCACCCATTTTTATTATAGCTCCTGGGAAATTTTAGGATCCCCCCTAGCAACATTTGCAAGATAACTGATGGACACGGGGGGGGGGGGGGCGCATGCAGCCCTTTTCCTGTTCACTGATTCTCCCCTGCAGTGTGTGTGTGTGTGCCCTCCACCTTTTAAAACCTTTCTGGAAGCACCCCTGGCAGAGGTGAAAGGGGGAGAATATTTGGGGATGCACGAGTTCCAAGCATCCCTCCTTTGCTGATTCTTCTTCCCGTGGAGGATAGTGTCTACTAGTCCTAACGGTTACGTAAAACCTCTTTGTTATGTGGTTGTCTGTCTCAAGAGTCCCTACTGCCAGGGAACCATTGACACGGGAGGAATGTTTTTTTCATCAGCTGGTTGTAGGCTTCCAAGAGGCATCTGGTTGGCCACTGTGCTAAACAGCTCGCTTGGCTAGATGGGCCTTTGATCTGATTTCACTGCACTCTTGCCGTCCACATTGCAGAGGCAAATGCAGGCTTGAAAACGCACAGCATTTCAGGATATTTCAGTCTTGTTTTCAGCAGGACCTAGGAACTTGTATGAAGGAAAAGAAAGCAGCCATTTTCCAGGAGTTTAGCAAGAGGCCCAAGTATGCATGAAATGCAGCCTGTGTGTGTGTTGCGCAGTTTTGCAGACTGCGCCATTGGTTCAGAGTTCAGTTTCCCCCAAAAATCTCTGCTTCCCCTTTTCGTAAAGCAACAAATTTCTAACCCTTGTGTTCGCAGTGGTTGCACTTGAAAGTGACTAGCACCGGCTGTGAAATCCTGGAAGCCATAATGGCTGAACAGATGTTTAGATTGTGGTGCTGATAATGCCAAGATTGCAGATTCCTTTCGGTATCTGAAGGTGGCTATCAAAATCTCTCGGTCTCTTCTTTATCAGGGAAAACATCCCTCCACCATTCCTCATAAGGCTTGGTTTACAGACCTTTGATCATCTTGGCCGCTCTCCCTGGGAATTTCAGGTGCTGAATCTTGCAAGGCACTATAGTTTCTGCTTTCATAATAGCCCTGTAGACTTGCAGAGTCTGAGCATCGCTTAGAACAGAATAACAAAATCCCCATCCTGGAGCAAAACCTGCTGCCCGCAGAGCCTACACAAAGCTTTTGCTTGGCTGCACACCCTGCACAAAGAGCAATTGTAACCTGGCGGTGCTACATAATTTTCATGGCAGTAGGCAACTAAACAGTCCTGCCCAGCTTAATAGCAATGTCTTTCTCCACTTCATTTTGTACTCGCTGTTCTTTTCCACCACCTCCTCTCACAGGTAAGTTCAAAACACCTGTACCTGCCTTGGTGTCTTCCTCCAAACAATAATGTTTTTCCGTCACCCCATGATGAATTATGTTTATGGTGACATACTATTTTTTTAGAGAGGAAAGGGACACTGTGGAATAGTTAACTTAGGATCAGTGCAGGCAGTCCACTTCCAAACTGCCACTGTTTGGCGAGTAGGGTTTAGTTGTGCACTGGCAGATGAAGGTTGCACCGTGAAAGTGGACTTGGCACTCTTTTGCAACAAACCTGCTTACAGAACGAACAAACAGAACTTTTGTGGAGACAAGATTTGACGGGGAAATGCCCTGGAAAGTGTGGAATAAAGGCACTGACGTGTAACTTCAGTGCAAAGAAATCGTAATGAATGCTCAAGAAACAGGCTGTCTGGAAGAGCCACAATTGCTTTTTTGCAGTCGCCCAACAAAGCTTTGGTTCCTATGCTTGTCCATGCATTTATTTTGTCCCACTGTTCTGTGAAACAGGTCTGGGAGGTTTTTGATAATGCAAAAACCAACCCCTGCTTCCCAGAACAGAATTTGCACTGAGTGCATATTGCAGAAGCTGCAGGCTCTCTTTCAAATCATCTTCAGCGGGGAAAAACATTTTCTTTAAAGGACTACCGTATTTTTTGCTCCATAAGACACACTTTTTTCCTCCTAAAAAGTAAGGGGAAATATCTGTGCGTCTTATGGAGCGAATGGTTGTCCCTGGAGCTGAATTGCCCAGGGGCCAAAAGAGGATCATGTTTTTTATTTTACAAAGAGAAAAGGGGGTGTTGAAAGGACCCCGCTCAGCAGCTGATCAGCAAGAGATCGGGAGAGAGATAAGAGTCCCCAGCTCCCTTTCAGCCCCGCCCTCCTTTGTTGAATGTGCTGCAGAGGGAGGTTGTTTGTTTCCCCAGCCACATGTGACTGGCTGATTAGATTATCTGCCTGGAAACTGTAGAAAAGGCTCCCTTTACTTTAGAAGCTGCAGAAATGTGAGTTGAACCCCATAAAAACGGGGCTTTTCTTCTTTGCTTTTCCCCCTTTGCAAAAGGAGCTTTGCTTTTTCCCCTTTGCAAAAAAAGCTGCAAAACTTTTAGCTGATCCTCAAAAAAACACAGCTTTTCCGGTTGTAAAAAAAGCTGCAAAACTTTCAGCTGATCCTCAAAAAACCAGGGCTTTTAGAGGAGGAAAACCAGATTATTTTTTTCTTGTTTCCTCCTCTAAAAACGAGGTGCGCCCTATGGTCCAGTGCGCCCTATGGAGCGAAAAATACGGTATTCATTTTTTCCCCCTGCCTTGCATTAGTATTTAAATATTAGTGGTGAGAGAGAGAGAGAGAGACTCCAAAGTGGGTTTGGGCCAGTTCTTACATGTTCCGCCAAGCAAGTGTGGTGAGCTTCTCCCAGTTTCCAGTCACCAGCAAAAGAAACTCAACCTGTTTGCCAGCCTTAAAGGACCTTGTAATAATGTCTTTTGTCACTGCTGCCTCTCATCACTGTTCATCTTTGTGTCTGTTTCAGGTATGAATGTTTCAAGTACAAGAAAACCATCAATTATCCCCTCCTGTTTATACTAATTGGCTACAGCATTGGCGTCAGCATAGTAAGCAGTACAGTTTTGTGGTTTCTTTTTTTAGAAGACTTCTCCTCCTTTGCCCCTGCCCTTTGCAAATAGCATCTGTGAATATACTACAACAGGCATGCCCAACAGGTAGTTCGTGATCTACCAGTAGATCACTGGACGCCTGTGGTAGATCACTGGTAGATCACTGGCTCCCCCCATAGAAGCCCAACAACTTTGGCTCGCCTAAAAAAAAGCTCAACATTTTCTCCCTGCACCCCAAAAAAGGGGCTTTCGTCCTCCCTAAAAAAGAGCTCAACAATTATTTTTCACCTGAAACCCCCCAAACAGGGCTTTCATTCCTAGCTCAACAACTTTGACCTGAACCCCCAAAAAGGGGGTAGATCACTGCCAGTTTTTAACTCTGTGAGTAGATCGCAGTCACTTGGGAGTTGACCACCCCTGTACTACAATAATCCTCTCCTGCGGCCAGTTGCAGATGATTCTGCAGCTATGAATAGCCCAGGGCACTTCTCCTGGCACTGGGGAAAATAGCGGGGGGGGGGGGGAGAGAGAGAGAGGCAGGACAAGGTGCTGCCAATCTGGTTTTTGAGTGATTTGCTGCACCCTTTTGTAGTTCAGTGTCAGAGCGCTTGCATCAATAATAATTTTATTATTTGTACCCCACCCATCTGACTGGGTTGCCCCAGCCACCCCGGGCACCTTTCAACACCTGTAAAAACATAATGAAACATTAAAAAGCTTCCCTAAAAAGGGCTGCCTTCAGATGTTTCTAAAGGTTATATGGTTACTCATGTCATTGAAATCTGGTGGGAGGGTGTTCCACAGGATGGGTGCCACTACTGAGAAGGCCCTCTGCCTGGTTCCCTGTACCTTCAGTTCTCACAGTGAGGGAACCAACCACCAGAAGGCCCTCAGAGCTGGACCTCAGTGTCCGGGCTGAACGATGGGGGTGGAGACGCTCCTTCAGGTATACAGGGCAATGGCGAACACAGTGGTACCTTGTTTCTCAAACTTAATCCGTTCCAAAACTAAAGCATTCCAAAACCAAGGTGCACTTTCCCATAGAAAGTAATGCAAAATGGATTAATCCGTTCCAGACTTTTTAAAACCACCCTAAAACAGCAATTTAACATGAATTTTACTATCTAACGGGACTATTGATCAATAAAATTGTAAGGATTGTAGGCAGTTGCTCATGAGGAAACAGGCAGGACTCCAACCTTTCCTTTGGTAGTTTTATTGTGCATATTATGTACAGTGCAGAGCTTAAGAGTTCATGTCTGTATCAACCGACGGCAGAATCCGGGAATGGCCCCTTCCGGTTCTGACCCCAACAAAAGAGTTTTGGTATACGAAATCCCCGCCTCCCCTCTTTGCGTTTCACCCCTCTACGCATTTGGGGCAACGGAAATGGCGTGTCTCCCTGCTCGCCCTCTGAACGAGGGGAGTGCAGGATCTCTCCAACATCCCCAGAGCCTCGGCTCTCCAGCCCCTGGCCGTCCTGCCCCTCCCCACTGGAGACGGTGCTGCTGCCTCCACTGGAAGAGGAAATGCTACTCAACAGGTGGGGCTGAGGCTCGCTGTAGCATCCCAAGAGCCCTTCCACCACCCCGCGCTGAGCCTGGGACAGTTCCCTGACAAAAATGAAAGCAATAATCAATGTACCCTACTATAAAATAAATAAGACAGTATTGTAGATGATAAAAATTAAAATTGCATTTCTTTTCCTTCCCTGCACTGATGATAGTCGTTGTTTGGATGGGGGGCTTTTATCCATTTCCACAGTCACACAATCAATGAATCACTGGCTGAATTGGGTTCCACATAGTCACAAAAACAAATTAACCAAAAAAGCCTCAAAAACACAAAATAAATAGCAAAAACATAAGCGCCAAATACCTTGGTCTCAAACTTAATCCATTCTGGAAGTCCATTTGATTTCCGAAATGTTCGAAAACCAAGACGCAGCTTCTGATTGGTGCAGGCGCCCTGGAAACAATAGCCAACCGCCGCATGGGCCATTCGGCTTCCAAAAAACGTTTTAAAACCGGAACACTTACTTCCAGTTTTCAGTGTTTGGGAATCAAGGCGTTTGAAAACCAAGGTACCACTGTATACATGGCAAACAGAGAATTCCTGCAGAGCTGCTATAGATGCATTCAGAACTGTAGAACATACAGAGCTACTTTATTCTGAGTCAGGCTGCTAGCCTATCTAGCCAGTGCTGAAGGGCGGCAGCTCAAACAGAAGCCTTTCCTTGTCCCTGAGAGCATTCTAACTGGAGGATCCAGGGACCATATACAAAGCATTTGCTGTACCCTGCAACCCTCCCCACGCTCTTTGCATGCTGCAAGCTGTCTCAGGTATCCCTGCGGCCATTTGTAGCCTGGGACCTCCTAGCCCTTCCCCAGTAGTCACTTAGAACGAGAGCATTGGGCTAAAATGCCAGCCAAAACCACAGTCTGACCCAGGAGTGCCACCACACCTGGGCATCCTCCTGTTCTCATGCCACAGGTTGGTCACCTGCGGTACACACGAGTAAGAGCAGCTTTATGCATATATTTCTTTGTGTTTCCTTTCTGCAGGTATACCTAAATTGGAAACAGCCGGTGTTTCATCAGGTAAACAGTTGCTCATTTGTCGGTTTAAACAGAGGGGATGCAATCGCTCGTCATTTCTCGGGCACGTCTGGTGGGAAATCATTGTTTCTTGGCACTGAGTCATTTGCCATACAACCCGTTCTCTCAGTGATGCTCGGGCACTGCATTGCAAACCAATATCTGTTGGGTGCAAGATCAGAACTAGAGATGTAATATTCAAGCGTGGAGCAATCATTTTCTTTTCCTTGTGCTTGAAACTGTAGTCAGGCATCTTACCGCATGATGAGTAGAACTTAAGAGGTGTAGTGGTTAAAAGCGGTAGACTTGTAATCTGGGGAACCGGGTTCGTGTCTCCACTCCTCCACATGCAGCTGCTGGGTGTCCTTGGGCTAGTCACACTTCTCTGAAGTCTCTCAGCCCCACTCACCTCACAGAGTGTTTGTTGTCGGGGAGGAAGGGAACGGAGATTGTTAGCTGCTTTGAGATTCCTCAGGGTAGTGATAAAGCGGGATATCAAATCCAAACTCTTCTTCTTCTTCTTCTTCTGCTGCTGCTGCTGCTGCTGCTGTGACTTCCCAGACCCATCGCATCCCAGGGACCACTACTTGATCATCCCTTTGCAAAGAAATCAAGTTCTGGAGTGTGCAACTGCCAACTTAGTTGTATCTATGGGTGACTAAAATTTGGTGATCGGCATACAGCAAGCAGACCCGTTATGTGGCTAAATCTATGGGAGAAGCTCACCCCCATCAAGAAAATATCTCACTGTTGCTTCTCTTCCTTTTACATCCTCCAAACCTCTTGGAGCCTCTCCCTTCCACCCCCCGCCAGTTTCCACTGCTGTGTAGCCCCACCAAAGGCATGTGTTCATGCTAAATTTGTTGCACCTGGTGTTTCAACCTGGTGTTGGTAGTTCTGCAGAGAGGAAGGAGAAAGATACATAGTTCCCAACATTTTAAGGCCTTTAGATCAGGGGTTGGCAAGGTTTAACGGCCGTGGGCTGGATCACTCCCACGGAGATTGTCCGTGGGCCGGACTGGCGCACTGTGACACCGGAAATCGTGTCTGTGCATGCCCAGACGCCAGAAATTGTGCCTGTGCAGAAGCGATTTTGGGCGTCTGGACATGCGCAGACGTGATTTCCAGTATCTGTGCGTGTGCAGACACAATTTCTGGCGCCGCTTGGCGACTCCCTGTGCTGCACCGGTTTAGCGCAGCGCGCAGGGGACTCGCCGAGTGGGCCATTCAGTTCAGGGGTGGCTTGTGGGCCGGTAAAACGGTCTTCGTGGGCCACATCCGGCCCATGGGCCGCACATTGCCGACCCCTGCTTTAGATAGATGTCTGTGAAGAATGGTTTTGATACCAGACTGAAGATGTGCAATCCTGACTAGGGAGAGGACTGCAATGAAAACTGTGCAGTTTGTTGTTGTTGTCGTTCAGTCGTGTCTGACTCTTCGTGACCCATGGACCAGAGCACGCCAGGCACCCCTATCCTCCACTGCCTCCCGCAGTTTGGTCAGACTCATATTGGTAGCTTCGAGAACACTGTCCAACCATCTCATCCTCTGTCGTCTCCTTCTCCTTGTGGCCTCCATCTTTCCCAACATCAGGGTCTTTTATCTTGGAGCCTCAACTTCAGGATCTGTCCTTCCAGTGAGCACTCAGGGCTGATTTCTTTAAGGATGGATATGTTTGATCTTCTTGCAGTCCATGGGACTCTCAAGAGTCTCCTCCAGCACCAGAATTCAAAAGCATCAATTCTTCGGCGATCAGTCTTCTTTATGGCCCAGCTCTCACTTCCATACATCACTACTGGGAAAACCATAGCTTTAACTATATGGACCTTTGCTGGCAAGGTGATGTCTCTGCTTTTTAAGATGCTGTCTAGGTTTGTCATTGCTTTCCTCCCAAGAAGCAGGCGTCTTTTAATTTCATGACTGCTGTCACCATCTGCAGTGATCACGGAGCCCAAGTTTACTTCTGGGTAAACATGCATAGGATTGTCCTGTGAGAAAAATATTTAGATTTCCGAGGCGGCTGCATCAAATTTCTAAATGCCCAGGCAGCCAGTTGGGTGGGACTCTTCACTATCTCTGCTGCAAGAGACAAAGAACTCGGCCATCTATCCTCCTCTCCCCCAGCAACTGTCTAACATTTCTGAATGGATATGGGGGGTTTTGGGGACGGGGAAGAGCTATCTTTCGAAGTTAACATTATGTTTGTGTTGGGTAAAATCACACCTGTGTAGACAAGCTGCCGAGAATTCAGATGTGCCAAATTAGAGACTGTAGGTCGGGCTGAGACATTTGCCTAATTGGGAGCAATGTTCACCCCTGCCCTCTGGCGATGTGTTTTTAATAGCAGAAGCTTTGTTCCAAGCATGATATAAATAACGTACCTTGGCAAGAGATCAGAAAGCACTCCTCGCTTTTTGCAATTAAACACAGGCTGGCATGACTGCTCATGAGTAAGCAGCCAGAACTCCGCTGTTTCCTTTTATGATTTTATTGTGCAAACTATGTAAAGTGCAGAGCTAAAAAAGTTCATGTCTGTATCAAACGGCATCAGAATCCGGGAATGGCCCCTTCCGGTTCTGACCCCAACAAAAGAGTTTTGGAATACGAAAACCCTGCCTCCCATCCTTTCGTTTCACCCCACGCCGTCTTTGGGGCGATGGAAGTAGCGCTCCCCCTGTCGCACCCTCGGGAGGGTTGGGTCTCTCGTGCATCCCCAGAGCCGCGACTCCCCTTCCCCTAAGAACCATGCCCCTCCTCGCTGGATGCCTCGCCACTCCCCTCGCTGCTGGAAGAGGTGCTACTGGCAAGGTGGGACTGGGGCTCTCTGTAGCATCCGGAGAGCCCTTCCACCACCCTGCGCTGCGTCGGTTGACAGTTCCCTGACAACTGCATTCCAAGTGTGTCTGGAGTCTCTCATTATGCTGTGTTCTTTTGGATTTCCCGTATTTAGATGCATAATTTCTGCATTTTAGAATTGCAGAAACTAGATGCATGAACGTACGTCGACACAGCATGTCTTCCAAATGGATCAGTACGCAATACAATCTGCTCCCTGTCTTTTGATAGAATCTGCTCTCTTGCTGCTGTCTCACCAGCTCCTGCTGGTTCTTCTCCCTCCTCTTCCTAGTTTGACAATCCCTTTTCATGTGATAAATGTCACAGTGAGCACACTGGCAGATTATACGTTCTGACTATATTAGAGAACCAACCAGCAAGATACTTCCCTTTTGGTAATTGATATTCACGGGGTAATTTGCACGTTTCCCTTGGTTTAGTGTTCTGGAACGTAGTGTATTTTTTAGGAGAAGAGTTTTTTTCAGCTGTGGAAGATACTGGAAGCAAAGAAATCTAGTAAAAGAGTGAGGTTGACACCGCAAACGTTGAAGGGACAGTTGTAGAGGGGAGCTACAGATACTGGCAGTATACCTGTGAATCGTGAGGGTCAGGGTCTCTCGATGTGTTAGTCACTTGGGTCAATAAATGGGAGGGGAGGGCATTTCAAGTCAGATGACCGTTGCAAGCCTACTTTCCTATGTACCTTGGCTGGAGACCAAGTAGCATGGAGGGAGGGAGGGGATAGAAGCTTGGGGAAGAAATCCTGGGCGTATTTGTGGTGGTGTTCAGAACCACAGGTCCAAAGGAGGGCCTGAGTGAGTGGTTTGATGCAGGAATACCAAAAAAGGATGCCAAAAATGCCAGAATCAAAGAATTGTAGAGTTGGAAGGGGATCCCGGCGGTCATCTAGTCCAACCCCCTGCAATGCAGCAATCTTTTCCCCAACATGGGGTTCGAACCCACGACCCTGAGATTAAGTGTCTCATGCTCTACCGACTGAGCTATCCAATAATAATAGTAATAATAGTAATAATAATTTATTATTTATACCCCACCCATCTGGCTGGGTTTCCCCAGCCACTCTGGGCGGCTTCCAGCAAAATATTAAAATACAATCATTCATCAAATATTAAAAGCTTCCCCAAACAGGGCTGCCTTCTAGAGCTTTAGTTAAGAAAGGTGGAGAGGCCTGGTGCCTTTGCACACACAGGGAGAACACGGCAGCAGCAGGATGTTATCATGGTTTGTCCGCACCCAGGCAAATGTGTATACTATACTTATAGGCAAGACAGCATATGGCAGTCTGGCCAGAACCTCCAATCAACGCACCTGACCCACAAGGGCGTAGGTGGCAACTATCCAAGATTTACAGATAACTCCCCTCTCTGTGCCAAGAGCCCAGCACAGATAAACACAACATCCAAGCAAGCCAGTTAGCATTGATCAGAACAAGTCAGTGCAAATATACATGAGCTCATCATTGCAACAACTACCAATTAATTAAGTGTGGGGTTATCTTGACTACCAAGACGGTGCTTGCAGGCCTCCCGGAACAGTTCCCCTTTTGTTCAGCGCAGAGTGGGAGGCACAGAAACCGAATTGAACAAAAGCGAAGATGCGGAATGACAGTCTGAACGTCAGCTTTAGCGGCAAATGGGGGGGTTAAGGAGGAAAGCAAGGGGGGAATTGTGATTGATTTTGCAGGAATCATTGGGTCACACTGTCAACTAACATATTACAAAATACATGAGCTTTTAAAAGCAAAAATTGTCAGGTGCGTGAACTGGAATAACATGGCCTCGGGAGGCATTGCGCGGGGGGGGGGGATCTAAGTCAGTTTATTTCTGTTTTTCTTTTTCCCTCTTGTAAATCTGACTTGTCCCTCCCGCGCCTGGGCATGCATTTTCTTAAAGCAACGGAAGGCTAAATTTTAGCTTTGCATATGTTTGCCAAAGTGCAACACCTTTCCTGCAGGGAAGCATAGTATTCTATTCATTTACTGGCAGAGGGGAGAGACACTGAGAAAACTAAACCTTCTTTCCTTCTGCTCTGTCCTACAGGTTATGTATGGGACGCTGGTGGCTGTTCTGGTACTGCGATCTGTATATATAGTCTTATGGTAAGGAACGGGTTAACTTTGAAATGCTTGTACGTGATCATTTGTGGGAGGGGAGTTATTGGGGTTCTGGTTTTTTTTGTTGTTGTTGTTATGTCTTTGTGTTCTCATTTTTTTTATTTTTAGCCAACAAACAAGCCTGAGTCAAAAATAGCATGCAGCCTTCAAGCTAGGCTTGTTCAGTCAGGACATAGCAGAGTTGCAGAGGAATCCAGAACTGCAGGCTAATTCATAGAATCATAGAATTGTGAAATTGGAAGGGGCTCCAGGGATCATCTAGTCCCTCTGCAATGCAGAGAGGGGCCCCATTCTGGCTGGCGTCCACCTGGCAACATAATGACCTCGAACTAAAACCAGAATGGACAGTCGGAATAAACAGGAGTGGGCCAGCTCCTCTATGAGGAAAGGGTTCATAATTCGCGGGTTTTTAGTTTCGAGACAAAGTGAGTGGAGGAGGGGACATGATGGAGGTGTGCAGACTTACCCACAGCTTGGAGAAGGTGGGTAGCGAGAGATTTTTCCCCCCCCCAACCCCTGTCCTGATACCTCGAACCCGGGGACACCCAACCGAGCCAAACGTTGGAAAGTTTCGGGACAGACGAAAGGAAGGGCTTCTTCACATAGTTGAACTGTGGAGTTTGATCCCACAAGAAGCTGTGATGGCTACCAATTTGGATCGATTTAAAAGAGAATTAGGCCAGTCCGTGGTTGGATAAAAGCGTCGGTGGCTTCTAGCCGCAATAGCTGCGTTTCACCTCCGCTGTTGGAGGCGGTGCATCTTCTGAATACCAGTCGGAGAGCAGCAATTGGGGAGAGGGCTGTTGCTCTCAGGTTGGCCAGTGTGAGAGCACAGGAAGCTCCCCTTAGCCTGAGTCAGACCATTGGTCTGACTTTCTCAGCGTTGCCAACACGACTGGCGGTGGCTCTCCAAGATTTCCGCCGTGCCTGGAGGGGCCAGGGATTGAACATGGGAACTAGATGGGCCTTTGGTCTTGATCCAGCAGGGCTCTTCTCCTGTTGTTAAATCTGCTTTAAGGTATTTTTTAATAAAAAAAATCTCATTTGCTTCTCTCTAGGGTATACCCGTGGCTGAGGGGCCTAGGCTATACGTCCCTGACAGTATTTTTGCTAGGGTTTTTCCTTTGGAACGTAGACAACATTTTCTGCGATAAACTGAGGTAAGTGAACTGCGGCGTGTGGTTCTTCTCATTCACTGACTTTGCAGTTAGGGGGTGGGATTTTAACTCCCAAAACCCCATCGTTTTTAATACAGTCGTACCTCGGGTTACATCCTCTTCGGGTTATGTTTTTTTCAGGTTACGGTACTCCGGTAACCCAGAAGTGTTTTTCGCCCAATGCGCAGAAGCAGTCTGCGCATGTGCAAAACGCGAAATTGCGCTTTTGCGCATGCACGATATCGCCATTCGGGTTACGTACTTTGCGGGTTACGAACGGCACCCCGGAACCAATTAAGTACGTAACCCGAGGTACCACTGTACTGTTTTTAAATATTGTAACCCGCCCTGAGACCATGGGGTGAAGGGCTGGTAACAAATCATCAACGATAAGAATGGCTGTAGCTGGCATCTGTCTGTCTTGAGATACAGTGGAGTGCGCCTCCGGGGGTGAAGCCAAAGAGCTGGGGCGCAAGCCTGGGCAGTTTGTCTGGAGGTCCTGGGCTGTCAGATGAGACCCGCCTCTCGGTGCCCCGGAACGTAACCCCCACGTAAGTGGGGAGTTGCCTGTACAACATGCAGTACTAAATCACCCAGCATGCCCCTTGGCGATGCGGCACCCTTGTACATTCTGTTCTAAATTGTAGCTCCTAAATCGTAGCTTCAGTCTCTCAGTCTGTCCAGAACTGTACTCTTGTAGCCGTAGTGTTTGAAGGTAGACCACACAATTGGGGAACGATAGGGTGTCTGGAGGCAGCTGGAGGATGAATGGCAGCTAACAGATTGAGGTTGAATCCTGACAAGACGGAAGTTCTGTTTTTGGGAGACGGGGTGGGTGGGTGTGGGGGATTCCCTGGTCCTGAATGGGGTAACTGTGCCCCTGAAGGACCAGGTGCGCAGCCTGGGAGTCATTTTGGACTCACAGCTGTCCATGGAGGCGCAGGTTAATTCTGTGTCCAGGGCGGCTGTCTACCAGCTCCATCTGGTACGCAGGCTGAGACCCTACCTGCCCGTGGACTATCTCGCCAGAGTGGTTAATGCTCTGGTTATCTCCCGCTTTGATTACTGCAATGCGCTCTACGTGGGGCTACCTTTGAAGGTGTCCCGGAAACTACAACTAATCCAGAATGCGGCAGCTAGACTGGTGACTGGGAGCCGCCGCCGGGACCACATAACACCGGTCCTGAGAGATCTACATTGGCTCCCAGTACATTTCCGAGCACAATTCAAAGTGTTGGTGTTGACCTTTAAAGCCCTAAATGGCCTCGGTCCTGTATACCTGAAGGAGCGTCTCCACCCCCATTGTTCAGCCCGGGCACTAAGATCCAGTGCCGAGGGCCTTCTGGCGGTTCCCTCATTGCAACAGGTGAGGTTACAGGGAACCAGACAGAGGGCCTTTTCGGTAGTGGCGCCCTCCCTGTGGAACACCCTTACATCTGATGTCAAGGAAATAAGCAGCTATCCTATTTTTAGGAGACATCTGAAGGCAGCCCTGTTTAGGGACGTTTTTTAATACCTAACGCTGTATTGTTTTAACAATCGTTTGGGAGCCACCCAGAGTGGCTGGGGAAGCTCAGCCAGATGGGCGGGGTACAAATAAATTATTATTATTATTATTATTATTATTATTATTATTATTATTATTATTATTATTATTTATCTGTCAGACTGTAGTTGGCGTTGACAAACAGTATTGGAAGGTTCTGGGTCAGGAGGTTGTGGCGAGAACATGGTTTGCCCCCACCACCCCGAGTTCTAAGGTTGGAGGGGAAAGCTGGGTTTAGGAGGGCAACTGTGTGTGGCCAACGTCCCCTTACAGCTGCAGCATTTAGCTTCCATGGTAGGGAATTGCAGAGACTTGAAAGTTACCTGAGCGGACTTCCGGTGGAGCTGCGGCCATCGTGAGGAGCGCGGAGAAACCCCTCTGGGGATCCCGAGCGTGTTTAGGAGAAAAGGGGGTCAGGCAAAGGCTGTGCAGACCCAACTACTTCAAGGGGGGTTACCTTGAAGTTCAGTGCAACCGGCGGTGTCATTTGCTGTGCTCCCAAAGCCAGGGTTTTTTGGAAAAAAGGACTTTGGAGAAGGGAGCGGTGGGCAGACACAAGACGGGACATCGTACCCTCCTAAAGACGCGAAGCCTCGAGCTCCAGATGAAAGCAGCCCGCTTCCGAAACAAAGTAAGATCGAAGAAATAAAGATAACGGGAGCCAGGGAAATCCAAGGCTACTCGCAATTATAATTTGGCAATTAAAGATTCTAAGATCGGGACAATTGTAAGAGGCGCAAAGAGGGAGTCCGTCTCTACATTAGCGAAAAAATGGCGCTTGAGAAAACTGCGCAAGACGAACTAAAAACAACGTTCCTGTGAAAGTGAGTAAAGAATTTCTTATAAAATAAACCCCCGGAGAGCCACTACGGAAACCGGGGGGTTTGGAGAACTGAATTGACTGTAGCTTTTGAACTGTAAGCAATATAGAAGCTGCGGAGATCTCGGGGGGGATAGAGGAGAGGAGAAAAAAGAGTTTTCCATCACGCCTAACTTTTTAACTGATATCGTGTCCGTAACAAAGGCTGGGAACGAGGGGGTAAAAAGGCTCCGATGGTGAGATGGTGACAAGGAGCGGGTCATCTTTTACGAGCTGAGAAAGTGCCCCCTGAAATAGCGCATTGGGGTTTAATCGGTCCGTGATTTGGCTGCCAGAAAAGAGATCCCCCCCCCGTGTAAAAGAACCAGACGGAAGAGCGGAGGGCACAGCAGGGAGGCATCGGCCTCGCGGATTACAAACGTCGGCTGAAACTTAAAAGAAGGACCGGTGGATTTGTGGACTGGTGGATTTGTGGACTTGTGGAATGTAAAGCTGACTGTGTCTTTCGGGCGGCCCCAAAGATCGATCGAAATCAGGGACAGAAGGAGACGGAAAGAAGGAAACGGAGGCTGATAAAAGTTAAGAACTAAGGAGCCGCGGGAGTAGAGGGACGCTTTGTGGGGAGGGGGGATTTCTCTTCGCAGGTTAGATCGTCGTTCCCTTGCTTATTATAGCTATAAACGAACTTCAACGGGTAAAAATCCTCGGACTTTTAAGTTTGGACTGTGACTCTGACTTTGGTGGGCGAAAACCTCAGATTTAGAGACGGTAAATTGGCTACATAATAGCGTGAAAGGGAAGCTGGTGGAAACAAAGAAAACGAAAGTAGCTGAGGGTCTGGGAGAACAAAGAAAGCGAAAGTAGCGAGTGAAGGACATTGAAGCTGGTAGTGTGGGAGGGCTTTCCCTATTGCATACTATAGAGAAGCGCCATCTAGAGGGGGAAAAATTGGCTGTAATAATATATATAAAGGAGGAATTGGGTTAAGTGAGAGCCCCCTGGTGGAAAAATAAGTGCAGAAATAGTAAATATAAAACAACAGGATGAAAGGGCATAAAGGGAGTGCAACCCCAATTGAAAGAAGGGCTTCGAAACAAGAGGAGGGGAAAGACTGGGAAGGTTTATTAACAGAGATTAAGAAGGAAATAAGGCAAAGTGAACAAAACATTGAGAAAAGGTTGGAGGATTTAAGAGAGTCAATGGATCAAAAGTTTGATAAAGTGGTAGGAGAATTAACAGAACAAGTAAAAGACTTAACAACGAAGTCCAAAACAATAGAAAGTACTGTTAAGAGAATTCAAAAAGAGGTAAAGCAATCGAAGAAAGAGACAGAGAAGGTAAAAGAGGAAGTAGTGGACTTGAATAAGGTACAGGAGGAGATGTTGGACAATTTAGCCCTGCTCGAACTTAGACAGAAACAACTGAATCTTAAATTTAGGGGAATTCCTATAGAGGCAAACGAGAATATTAGACAGAGGCTGGTGACAGAACTAGCAAGATGGTTGGATGTAAAACAAGAGAATCTAGAATATTCTATTCTAAATGCTTTTAGAATAGGAGTGAAGTCGGTGAAGGCTAGAGCAAAGAAATTACCAGGAGACTGCCTGGTGATGTTTAACTCAATGGACATAAGAAACGAAATACTAAGATTGAATCATTCACAGAAATTAGTAATTGGTGGAAGACAAATCACCATCTATAAAGAAATTCCAACGAGATTTTTACAAAAAAGGGACCCATATCGCCTACTAGCAGGAATTCTGAATAAGAAAGGAATAAATTTCAGATGGGAATTTCCGGAAGGAATGACTTTCTATTTTAAAAACAAGAGGTTTAAGATAAGAAACGAGCAGGAGCTGAAGAAATTTACGAGGAGATACCCGAAGGAGTTAGGACTAGAGGAAGACAAGAAGGAAAAGAAGAAAAGTAAGGACGAACTAGCAGCGTTGGAAGAAGGAGCAGTGGGAGGAGAAGAACAAGAAGAAGAGGAACAGGAAGAAGGAGAAGAAGGGGAAGAAAGCGACCAGGAGGAGGAGAAAGAAGAAGAAAAAGAAGAAGAAAGCGAGGAACAAGTTAAGGAAGACAGTTTGAATAGCTAGATAGATCCATAAGAAGAATCCTTTCAAAGATATGTCTTTAAGAATTGAATCATGGAATGTAAATGGTTTGAATAATAAGTATAAGAGAAATAAAGTAGAACATGTGTTGATTAAAAAAAATCTGGACATAGTATGTTTGCAAGAGACTCACATTTCGAAAAAACACAAAAGAATACTGATAAATAAGAGATTGGGCCTGGACTTTGTAACGGCTGATCAAAAGAAAAAACGGGGTGTAGTATTTTATATAAAACAGAAGCTGGAACCCAAGTTAATCTTTAAAGATGAGGAGGGAAGGGTGTTAATGGTCCAAATTACGTGGCAAGGAGGAAAAATCTTGCTGGTGGGAATATACGCACCAAATAATAAAAAATCAAAATTTTATAAGAAATTAGAAGATAGGTTGACGGAATATTTGGATCAAAAAGTTATTCTTATGGGAGATTTAAATGGTGTAGTGACCCCGGCATTGGACAGAACGGCAAGGAGATTAGGTTCCGCTGAAGGTAAATTACCAAGATCCTTTTTTACCCTAGTGGAAAACTTAAGTCTAAGAGACGTATGGAGAGAGAAGCACCCAAAAATAAAACAATTTACACACTATTCGGAGCCAAACCAGAGTTCAGGCAGAATAGATTATATATGGGTATCAAATGCTGTAATGCCAAGAATAATCAAGACGGAAATCCAACCAAGAATTTTATCTGACCACAATGCTATGTATTTGGAGCTAAAGGGAGAAAATGTTAGGAGAAGATGGAGAATGGATGAGAGTTTGTTCTATGACCAGAAGGTGGTGGATAAAGCAAAGAAAGCTTTAACAGATTACTATGAATTAAATGCAAATAAAGGAGTGGATTTGAATGTGGTGTGGGATGCCAGTAAGGCGGTTATGAGGGGCTTCTTGATATCACAAAACATTATTAGAAAGAAGGAGAGAGAAAAGAAAAAGAATGAAATTATGAAAACATTAGAAGATAAAGAGAAACAATTGGCAATGAAACCGAAAGATCAGGATCTAAAACAAGATATAAAGCTGCTACAAGTTCAATTTGATGCATTATTAAACCAAGAAATAGAATGGAAATTAAAATGGCTGAAACAAAAAAATTTCGAATATGCTAATAAGACAGGGAAATTATTAGCATGGCAGCTAAAAAGGAGACAAAATCAAAACATCATAAATAAAATGAAATGGAATGATAAATTGACTGAAAATCCAAAAGAAATTAAACAAGCGTTTCAAGAATTTTATGGTGATCTGTATAAGAGAGGGCAGGAGGATGAAGAGGAAATGGAGTTATATTTAGAAGATAATAAACCTAAGAAGATATCAAGAGAAGACCAGGAGCAATTAAATGCAGCAATAACGGAGGAAGAACTAAAAGCAGCAATTAAGAAATTAAAAATAGGAAAGGCTCCGGGCCCCGATGGCTTAACGGCTAAATATTACAAAGATCTAGCACCACAATTGATACCCACAATATTGGAAGTAATGAATAGGATTTTAACGAATGGACGAATTCCAGATTCATGGAGGGAAGCATTTATTACGGTAATCCCCAAACAAGATAATGATTTGACAAACGTTAAAAACTATCGACCGATTTCATTGCTAAATTTAGACTATAAACTATTTACAGACATTTTAGCAGAAAGATTGAAGAAAACTTTAAATAAGTTGATCCATGCTGACCAAACAGGCTTTTTACCAGGCCGTCAGATGAAAAACAACATAAGAACAATCGTGGATGTGATCGAGTATTTGGATTTAAGAATTGACAAAAAGGCGACCTTGATCTTCATTGACGCAGAAAAGGCATTCGATAATGTTTCATGGAAATTTATGTTAAAAATTTTAAGAAAAATGGAATTTGGAGAAAAGTTTATAAATGGAATTAAAGCCATTTATTCAGATCAAACAGCTAAATTAATCATAAATAGTGAATTATCGGATGATGTCAGGATAACAAAGGGGACAAGACAAGGCTGCCCCATTTCCCCTCTTATGTTTATTCTGGTTTTAGAGATATTGGCAAATAAAATAAGAGGAGAAAAAGGAATTAAAGGTATAAAGATTGGAAAAAGAGAACTAAAACTAAAGGCCTTTGCTGACGACCTGGTGATCACATTGGAAGAACCACAAAAAAGTATGGAAGAACTGTTGAAGGTGATAGAGGAGTTTGGGAGACTAGCCGGCTTTAAGATAAATAGAGGGAAAACTAAAATGCTGACAAAGAACCTGAGCAAGGAGGAGATTGAAGAGCTACAAAAATCATTTGGCATTATGGCAACCAAGAAGATCAAATATTTAGGAATTTGGCTCACTCCAAAAAATATAAATTTGTTCGGAGATAATTATGTTCCAACCTGGAGAGAAATTAAAAAAGATCTAGAAATTTGGAGTAGATTAAAGCTATCGTTCTGGGGAAGGATAGCAAGTATTAAAATGAACATTTTACCGAGAGCCCTATTTCTCTTTCAAATGCTACCAGTGGTTAAGGGGATAAGCCAATTTAAGGAATGGCAAAAAATAATATCTAAATTCATATGGCAAGGAAAACCACCCAGGATAAAGCATAAGTTATTGGTGGACAAAAGGGAAAGAGGTGGTTTTGGACTGCCGGATTTAAAAATTTACTATGAGGCGTCATGTCTGATTTGGGCCAGAGAATGGATGATATTAAAAAATAAGGAAATTTTGGATCTGGAGGGATTTAACAACAGATACGGGTGGCACTCATACCTCTGGAAGAACAAGGTTAAAGTCCATAAAGAATTTCTAAATCATGTATTTAGAAAACCATTATATGAGGTGTGGGAGAGGCATAAAAGTTTGCTGGAAAGGAAAACGCCTAGATGGCTATCCCCAACGGAAATTTTGACACTAAAGAAAACCAATACCGAAGATAATTGGCTAACGTATGAAGAATTGTTAGTAGAGACGGAGAAAGGTTGGGAAATAAGACCTTTTGAGCAGGTGGCAGAGAAATTAACAGGATGGATACAATATTTCCAAGTGCATAATTTGTTTAATGAAGAGAAAAGAAAGGGCAATTTCGATAAAAATAAATCTAAATTCCAGGCGGAAATATTGGAGGGAGGTGAGAAATTGTTATCTAAAATGTACAATTATCTGTTGGAGTGGTACACAAAAGACGAGGAGATAAAAGAAGTTATGGTTAAATGGGCTATTGATGTGGGGCATAACATTCAGATGGAAGCGTGGGAGAAATTATGGAATCATCATTTAAAATTTACTGCTTGTACGATATTAAAAGAAAACATCATGAAAATGATCTATCGCTGGTATTTAACCCCAGTGAAACTAGCAAAAATGTATAGGAAAAATAACAAGAAGTGTTGGAAGTGTGAAAAGAAAGACGGAGAGTTTTACCATATGTGGTGGGTTTGCGACAAAGTTAAAACATTCTGGGAGGCCATATATAATGAGATAAAAAAGATACTTCAGTATACATTTCCAAAAAGACCCGAAGCTTTCTTGCTAGGGATGGTGGGAGGCGAGATTAAAAAGAGAGATCAAAAATTTTTTCTTTACGCCACCACGGCAGCAAGAATCCTGCTAGCCCAGAATTGGAAAACGTCAAACCTACCAACGGTAGCAGAATGGAGAGGGAAGCTTGTGGAATACTTGGAAATGGCTAGATTAACAAGCAGAATAAGAAACCAAAGAGATCAGCAGATAAGTTTGGATTGGAGTAAATTCCTAGAATATTTAAAAGACAGTAGAAATTTGTAAGCACTTACAGGTGAGATAAAATTCTTGCAAAGCAACAGAATAATAAGAAAATTTCAGAATGAATATTAAGATTAGCTATAACCAAATAAAACTGAGAAAAGCGGACGAATGATGTACCTTGGAAAACTAATGTAGAAGCGGAGGGAAGTCAAAAACTCGGCGGAGTTTAAGAGACAATGCAAACCATGTAAAAAGACAAAACAGTATTTATTTTTGTTTTTCTTTTCTGTTATCTGTTTTTATGATGCAAAAACAATAAAAAATATTTAAAAAAAAAAAAAAGAAAGTTACCTGAGCAACTGGAGCAACAACTGCATGTCTTTGATCCTGCTGCTTCTGGTCTGACGGGGATATAAATTGAGCGGCTTAGAGGCCCAAGTTGTGACTCTGCCCTATTTTTCTCTCTCTCCACAGGGCTTTGCGGGAGAGGCTACCTCCGATTGTGAGCGTCGTGACGCAGTTTCACGCTTGGTGGCACATTTTAACAGGCCTCGGGTCCTACCTTCATATCTTGTTCAGGTGTGACGGCCTCCCCTTCTCGTTCGTGGGCTCTGGGTGGGGAAACTCCTGCCCCATGTGCTTCCAACTTCATAGCCGTAAAGCATTCCCCTTCCTTCCAGAAGATTAAGACGCGCGACTTCTTTTTCCGCGAAAAGTTCTGTTAATAAGATCAGGAGCTGTGTCCTGGGCTGTATGCATTGAAGAGGGGCAGCAGCGGGTGACAGGTGGCAAGGGGGTTGGCAGGGAGGAACTGCAGCAACTGGTGCAGCGCCGGCCCTGTCATTAGGTAGAGTGGGGCAGCCGCCTCAGGCAGCTGACATGGAACTCTTCTGAAAGGACAACAGAATAAATAACAGTTTATTCTTATTTTATTTTTCAGTGCCAGGAAGGGGGAGAGAAGGCACTTGTGGGTAGGGCAGGTGTGGGCAACATCTGGTTTTCAACTTCTTGATATACCACCAGCTAAACATCGCGATCTACTGATATATCACAGTGTCTGCAATAAGGATGGAGCTATGTAGAGGCATTTGCTGGCTTCATGGTTTTTCCCGCATTGTGATTTTTGCTTGGCCCGCCTGCACACACATCATGATTTGTGATACATTGCCAGGTCAAAAAATGAAACCGATGACGCGCTATGGACTCGAAACTGGTTTTGGGCGATATATCACCCAGCCCTACTTGTGGGGTTAACTCATCCAGGTGCCACAATAATTTGACTATGCAGCTGGACTTGTGGGGGCCAAGGAGACAATTGGCTCGGGCAGCAAAATGCCTGTAGCTGGCTCTGGCTACAGCTTTGCCCACCTGCCCTCTCCACCTGAGCTCTGAATCCCAGCTGCTGGGAATCGCAAGCCGGGAGAAGGTAGTTGCACTCAGGCCCTGCATGTTGACTTCTCATAGACATGTGGTTGGCCACCGGAAGAGCAGCGTGCTAGACAGGGTGGGCCTGTTCTGTTTTGAGTGGAAAAACCACAAAACAGTGTGGAACTTGGAAAACGGAGCCCAGCAGGCTTCTGCTTGCATACCTGCTTCTCCCGTGCTTGAGCAGAGTTTGCAGTCTTCTTTTGCGCAGCGTTTTGGTGTGCCTTGTGCCTCAGAGCCTGCCAGCAATAAAACTCACACATTCCAGCTTGTTTCTAATCTACAAGCTTTATTTACAAGCAGCAGAAATCACAAAAAACCTCCTGGAGAGAAGACTGGCATCTTGCGCATCTCTCTCGGTTGAAAACGAAAGCAAACTGAACAGAACAAAGGAAAGGACCCATCTGTAAACACACCCAGTGAGGCAGGGCGATCTCCAAGAGCTGTTTTAACCCTGTAAGCTCAGGATCCACTCACAGGGCCTTTGGCCTGGTCCAGCAGAGCCAGGCTCCTCTTAGTGACCCCCCACCTCAGTATCGCTGCACAAGAGTCCCAATTTCAGCAATCAGAAGCTCCATGGTTCCCCACCAGGTTCTCTGCCACCTCCTGCTCTCACAGTCCCAGGCACACAAAACAGGAGGCTGGTTGTTTTTGCCTTTGTAGAGTTGGAAAGTTACCCCGAGGGTCATCTAGTCCAACCCCCTGCGATGCAGGAATCTTTTGCCCAACGTGGGGCTCGAACTCACAACCCTGAGATTTAAGAGTCTTCTGCTCTGCCGACTGAGCTGTCCAGCAGCTCCGGTGTTCAGTTGAGTTGGCGCCATGTTCTGTCATCTCAACTAAGCTGATATACCCAAGCGCTTGTTTTAATCTTCATTTCCTTCTCTCCACCCACCTCTCCTCTTTAGCTTATATTCAAGGACACTTTACCTGAAGTACAGGCCAAAGGTCAAGGTAAGGAATTCTACAGCAATTTGCGGTTTGTGCAGGTGACGGGGCTTGATAGGACAGAAGCATATAAGAGTGGTAGTGATGAATTTTCTTTTCTTTTTTGATTTAATTTTTTTTTACTGTAGGGAAAAACAAAAGATACGACATACATAAAATCTGCAGTGTCAATTTAACATTGAGAAAGAAGATAAAAGGGCACACGCATCCTGAGCTATATTATTCAAAAACATAATGAACCACTGTCATTCCGCCCCCACCAATAAATTTTATTGAGTTATAAAACCTGCTTGAGTCCTTTTGTAGTGAGTTAATTTTGTCACCTGCAAGGACCTCTTGAGAAACGAAGGGATCCATAAGCGTTTTCCAGTTAGCTACTTGTGCCCACCTGCAGCTGTAAGGAGATTTATTGCATCTTCCAAATGCGATTCATCGACCAGGCGATCGAGGTAGCGCCAGCAAAACCACTTCGGGGTCTCGAGGCGTTAAGCAGCCAGGCGTTTTAAGTGATCGTAGCTGAAGCAGTTCTGCAGAAATTTTGGATTAATGGACGCAACCAAATTGCATAGAAGGAAGGTGCAGTCATTGAGGCAGAATTGATCTCTCTCCCTCCCCTCTCTTTTTCTCTGATCCTGAGAATTTTTTTTTAATTGCCCTGGAATTCTTTTGCCAGCCACTGGAGTTCCCAAACTGTGGTCTGTGGACCACAGGCTTCGTTCAGGCAGACCAAAACGAGTCTGTGAAGAATGCATACAATTTGAGTTCTGTTGGAATTCAGATTGTCGTACAATAAAATACAATATAGGAGATGAAAGAATCAATAAAAATACAGCGTGTGACAACAGGCGCAAAAAAATAATAATTCAATGATCTGCCAAGACCAGCCATTTGCAAGTGGTCCATAGAGGGGGATTTTCAGAACTACCAGGGTAAACAATACCGGGCTGGATGGATAAATGATCTGTTTTAAGGCTGCCTCCTTTGTTCCCGCAGCATTTCCTACATCCCTGGATACGGCGCTCATTTTTTCCCTCGGTATAAAGGAAGCAAAGTTTTCATTGACGAATCAATGAGAACAGTAACTGCAAAACTTTTCAGTCGGTTTAAAAACGTGTACCCATAGTTGATTTTAACTACCTTTAAAATTCACCTTAACGTCTTGCAAAACCTTCAGTGACAGGTGGCCCTTTCGCAGAGAGCACCCTCCCTGCTCCCCCTTCACAAGAGGGGAGCACTCTGGCGTTAGATGTGTGTGTCAGCATAGAACAAGGAGCAATCTTTTGACTTAGGAACGATTCGTTTTCTTAGTAAGCGTATCTAATCAATGCCCAGTTACTTGAATAGCACCTCTGTTTTTGCGTGTGTGTATTTATCCCAAACTCTAAACCAGATGTGGGACTCCCAGCTCCCTTGGTTCTGTTCACCGGAGCCATTAGCAACGGCTGGTGGATATCGGGAGTCCAAGAGCACCTCAAATTTACCATGATGTAAATGATTCTGAGGTCTCTCAGAAGCTGCTGCTTGCATTTCAGTGCCCCCACTGGGCAGCAGCAAATCGGCTTCCCTTGAAACAAAAATTCCAGTTTCGGAGATGCAGTTTTGTTGGAACCATGATGGGGGCGGGGAGAACATGTTAAACTCCAACCCCTACACTGCTCTTGCTTCCTATTTACATAAAAAACAAAACCCCAAGCACGTTACTTGCATTCACATGATTAACTTGATGCCTCGCTTGCCTTGAGGGTTTCTCTCGGGGCCTAAGGCACAAGCCTCTTTAAAAAACCCATCAGAGATATCAAAACAAAATAAATAAATAAAAATTATTTCCAGTAGCACCTTAGAGACCAACTAAGTTTGTTCTTGGTGTGAGCTTTCGTGTGCATGCACATTTCTTGGTTGTTTTGAGCATTGTTCTGAAACATTGTTCTGAACTACCAGAACGTCGTGTCCCGCAACAGTAATGAAACAGCTTGCACCCTTTTTTTCGTGTGTGGAGACAACAAGGGCACACTCCGGGTGATAATATTGCTAAATCTCAATGAGGTGGGTGTAGCTTTCTCCCGTCCCTATTGTTGGGACGTGCCTAATTGTCTTGAAAATCTTCCACTGAAGATTGCAGCGCTGAACTAACACACAAGGCAGGCATCCAAGTGGGAACCGCTCCAAATGGCACCTACTTTAAAATAGCAAAGGTTTGCCCAGTGCCACAGTTGGAAAAGCTTCCAAGAGACACAGCCCAGCTGCTAAGAACTTGCTTCACTTTCACAAAATGCTCAGTGCTTCACAGGGCATACAGAGGGAGGGAGAGCTTAGCTTTGGAAGTCCTTGCCAAGTCATTCGCTTGGAAAGACGGAGGGGTCAATGGGAGTGGGGCAGTGTCTCCAGCATGCAGCACTGCAGCATTTTAAAGCTTCATGTCACTGGGAGGAGATAAAGGATTGTCTTGCTTTCTTGCTTTGCTGTTTTGTTTAGGCTGTTAAGGAATTTTCTATTTAGTGATTTAACTGGTTTGCATTTAGATGGGTGATGACCGTTGTTACTGTTTCCTTGTATTATCCTTGATGTTGTAACCCACTCTGGCCTTGTGAAATGCATAAAAATGAAAATACAATAAAGTAAATGTCATTTTTGAAGATGCCTTTTGATCGAATAACTGCACCACCTTTCATATATACCTGTACCGTATTTTTCGCTCCATAAGACACACTTTTTCCCTCCTAAAAAGTAAGGGAGAAACTCTGTGCGCCTTATGGAGCGAACGGTGGTAGCTGGAGCTGAATTGCCCATGGGCCAAAAGCAGATAGTGCTTTTTCTTTTTACAAAGAGAAAAGGGGGCGTTGAAAGGACCTGCTCAGCAGCCTCTTTGCTTTTCCCCCTTTGCAAAAGGAGCTTTGCTTTTCCCCCTTTGCAAAAAAAGCTGCAAAACTTTTAGCTGATCCTCAAAAAAACCCAGGGCTTTTCCCTTTGCAAAAAAAGCTGCAAAACTTTTAGCTGATTCTAAAGGGGGGGGGGGCTTTTCCCTTTGCAAAAAAAAGCTGGAAACTTTTAGCTGATCCTCAAAAAAACAGGGCTTTTAGAGGAGGAAAACCAGAAAAATATTTTTTTCTTCTTCTTTCCTCCTCTAAAAACGAGGTGCGCCCTAAGGTCCAGTGCGCCCTATGGAGCGAAAAATGCGGCAGGTACTCTTAAAGAAAGCATAAGACGGTATAAAATACTAAGTAAACGTAAGAATTAAAAACAGACTTTAAAAGCAGCACACAAAGAAGCATAGAGTTGTAGAGTTGGAAGGGACTCCCAACGGTCATCTGGTCCAACCCCCTGCAATGCAGGAATAACGTAGTAACATCAAAATGCAGAGAAATTCATTAGTGTGAAAAACAGATGTACATATGAAAATTACGTGTCTGGGTAGGGTTGCCTAAACGAAACTGCTTTTTGTAGGCATCAAAAGCAGTGCCATGGAGTTGCCTGCACTAATATTTAAAACCCAGGAGCCCATGCACCCCCAGCTGGCAAATGGGGCCACAGGGTGCCGCCCTCCACAGTCCCTGGGGCAGTTGGAGCAGAGTATTATTCAGTTTCTGGCAGAGAGGAGGGAGGCAAACTTCCTTCAGCAACTGCACTCCTCCTCGGGCTGACGGCTGGGGCCAGGCCAGTCTCTCCTCTTGCCTTAACAAAGGTGCCTTTGTTGTGATGAAACAAAATAGAAAATTCTTTCCAGTAGCACCTTAGAGACCAACTGAGTTTGTTCTTGGTATGAGCTTTCGTGTGCATGCACACGAAAGCTCATACCAAGAACAAACACAGTTGGTCTCTAAGGTGCTACTGGAAAGAATTTTCTATTTTGTTTCGACTGGCAGACCAACACGGCTACCCACCTGTAACTTTGTTCTGATGGCAAGAGTCCCCTCCAATGGCTTTCTCCCAGTGCCGCAGTACTAGGGTTCGGGATCCCGGGATTGCAGCAATGAGAACACTTCTCTGCACATAACAGCCGCTCTCGTGTCTATCCCGACGCAGACTCCAGGCCACGTGAATCGCCTCTTATAATGTGAAGGTTAACGTTGTCTTTCCCAAGCCGGCTAAAATTCCTGGTTGCTTGTGCACTGAGTCCAGGGGACGCCACGGCTCAGTGGGAGAGCATCTGTCTTGTGCATGCGTATGCATTCAGAAGGTCCCAGGTTCAGTCCTTGCGGGCATCTCTAGGTAGGCTTGGGCGAGACTCCCTGCCTGAAACCCTGGAGAGCTGCTGTCAGTGTTGACTATACTGAGCTAAATGGACCAAAAGGTTCGACTCAGTATCAGAGTATCAGGCATGTACAGTATGACAGCTCTTCATCTTTTTTTTGCCTATTAAACCAATAAACGTTTATCAGAAGAATCACCCAGATGCTCTTGTGTATAAACGCTGCGTAAACTGGATTTACTATTTACTAATCATGTTCATTCCCCTGGCTCCTGCGTCTTTAACAGCAGCTTGGTCCGTGGACATTAGCAAGTGACAATCTGCTTGCTTGCATGCCGTGAAAACCCACTGGCCTCTACAGATCAAGCTGCTTTCAAATGGACAGGAGCAAAAAACCGGAACGTTTTGTCTGATCAGTTGGCAATCTCCAGGGAGGTTATGTGTGTTGTGTTTCTATGTTTCGGCCCAGCAGTCTTAAGAACCCCTTTTCTCCCTTCCTTTCAATAGTTTCTCTTTGGGATTTGGCCTGTTCTCTTAGTAGAATCGACCAATAAGCAAGAATCTGCGAAGAAGCAATGACGAGGACATTTGACCAACGCTGAAGAGACAACTTACCCCGGATGCATCAGGAGAGTCTACAATAAACCACTTGGACTGGCGTGTTGGATGTTCTTGCAAAGGAATATCCCCCTTCCCTTCCCTCTGGAGCTGCAGAGAATCTGTAGAAGTGAGAGCCAGCCTATCTACAGATGCCACGATTAGAGGTTTTTCTGTGCTTGAGGTGTCAAAACGAGGGTGTGGGATTTCTGTGTACCATATTTTTGGAGCTGCTGGGCTGGCAGATGGTGCTGCTCACAGAAAGCAAGTGTGTTTTCTGTTCTTGACGGTGGGTTACGGAGGTTTTCGTTTGGCTGGCCAGAATTTTCATTTGTGGGTGAAAACCTAATGCGCCTGAGCATCATTGGAGCCAGACAGGGAACGGACAGGCCATCTATTTGATTTTTATAGGGGTCTCTGTGTTCTCAGGCGCACTCTGTATGTCTGCTGGTAACATCCTAACAGTCCAGGGCTTTACTCTGGCTTTCCAAAAACTGGTTTCTTTAGCAATTTGCACATGGTAAGGGGAGCTGGGGAAGGAGTGTTATTCTCTTAGCTGAGCGATATGTCCTGTTTGTATTTTTTTACAGACAGTGGGATTTTAATTTGATGGGGGGGTGGCTTTCCGCGTGTAAAAGGTTTGTAAAATTTGCTGTTAGTCAGTGATACTCGCACCATAGTCAAAACAAAATTGAAAATTCTTTCCAGTAGCACCTTAGAGACCAACTGAGTTTGTTCCTGGTATGAGCTTTCGTGTGCATGCACACTTCTTCAGATACTCGCACCATAAACAGAAGTCCAGTTGTCCACCCCAGTGGTTACTTGCGGAACCAATAAAACAGTATTAGTTAGAGAGGTGTGACCCAGGATCCCTTATGGAACAGTAGAGGATGCTGGGACATATTTCTCCGATCACTGTGCAGCTGCAAAATGTTTTGAGCCAGAGTAGGAGAATCATCCCTCCGAAAACCACTTCCCCTCCATGGGATAATTGTAGGCCAAAGGAACAAACCTGCCTTAGCTCTCGCCCTCCGACCAATTGGAGATGTGAACTGTGAAGCTGGACTTTCATTGCAGTCCTAAATAGTTGCCTGGAGGTAACCAGTTGCCAGTTCTCATTCCCAAACAAATTTTAATTCATGCCTGCCTGCCTTCCTGAGTACAAAATCCATCCACAACTGTTCAGATGCACACGTGTCGTCTTTTGAGTCTCTTATCTCTCAGCCTAACCTACCTCACAGGGTTGTTTTGAGAATATTGGGTGTGGCACCCTGAGCTCCTTGGAGGATGGACAGAATAAAAACGTAATAAGAGAGTTAGGATTGCGCCTTCCTAAAACGAAGAAAAGAAAAGGGTCAGTTGGCCATCTGCCCCTTTCTTGGCTATTGCTTCAGAGGTTCTTAAAAAGAAACATGTGCCCAATTCTACAATTATGCTACCTGAAAACTGATAGGGTGTGCATGTGTTTTGCAGTTTGGTAGGCATCCCTGAATGTTGAGCAGGAATTTTGCCTTGGGTGCTTCTTAACACTGCGAGGAGCTAAAAATTGGGCTGTTCGGCTTCTGTCAATTTCTGCCAGATAGTGAAGGAAATGTGGTTTTGTTGCATTGCTTTTCTTCCACGCATGCTTTGAGCTTCTGTGTGCTTTGGCTAAAGTCAGCAGCCTCTCTTGAGCTAATGAGGCAGCTCAGTTTAAGAAGCCCCTGAATGGCACTGGTACCCAAAACCTCCACACCCCTTAAGAAAAAGACTTAAGAAAAGACTATTCCTAACCAGGATGCCCATCACAAGCACCCATGTCATTATTTTCTCTGCTTTTGCTTCTCTTCATTTGGAATATTTGCTGCCTTCCTGAGTTTTCCAGCCACTTAAAAGTGGAAGAATCACAAAAGTGCATTTCTCCACCCCCTCCTTGTGCTCATGCAATAAGAGTTCCCATGCGGTCGAGGTTAGGGGTCGCTGCTTCTTAGATTGAACTCCCCGTGCATAAGCCGTTCACTGCTGTCTCCCCCTCAGCCCTGCAAGCTGGCTGACAGGCAGGTGCTACAACCGCCTGTCACAACACCTGGTGCCAATTATGACATCAGATGATTGACAGGTGCATGGTCCCAGCTGACTGACAGCGTTGGCCTGTGGGGTGTGGGGGAAATGGGGGTCAGAGGCCAAAAAGGTTGCCCACCCCTGCTCTGCTGCAAAGGACTGCATTCACATTTTCCCTATGTGAATTCTGAGGAAGGGCATTGCTTCATATTTGAAATTTGCCAGGCCGCCAGGCGCATTTTACACCTGGCTATCGGCCTCTAGTGACCCAAGTACAGATGCCCACATGCCACAATGGTGCTTGATGTCTCCACCATCTGGAGGTGCATGCCTGGGGATTCTTGGATCTGGACTGTTTTCACGCGCTAGCAACACACCCTGTAGAATCCTACCCGCTATTTTATATCTGCAGAATCAGAACGAATTTCGGGAAACAAAAGTCGCATTGAAAAATACGAATTTTTTTTTTTGAGCCACCTGTCCCCCCAAAATGGCAACTAGGCATTCCGTTTTGGTGCCTAGCTTATGCCCCTGAGTTTCCAGCACTGCTCACGGTTGACTTCCCTTTGGCTTTCTTTTGGCTGTCATGTGAATTGGCCAGCCTGCGAATCGTGTTTGTTATCTCGTGCCTGTATTCCGTTACCGATCAGTGGTGTGCAATGTGGCCTCGTGAGCCTCAAGTCTCCAGGCTGGCGGTTGCCAGTGGCATTTGCCTCTCTTGAACCCAGGCCCCAAAACCCGTCTCCCACCCTGTCCCCGCACATTGCTTGTAGGGGCATAGGAACCTGCCTTGTGCTGAGCCTAGATTGCGGAGTCCCTATCTAGCTCAGTATTGTCTACACTGACTGGTAGCTGCTCTCCAGTATTCAGGCAAGGTCTGTTTCTCAGTCCTACCTGGAGATGCTGATGCTGTCCCCCACCCCCCAGTTCTAGGTATCTTGGAAATCATAAATAGTAATAATAATTATAGCCAAGATCATGAAGGCTAGCAGCTTCCTTTGGGAGTACCAATTCCGCACCAAATAGCGGGTGAATGAAGAAAGAAGGCGCCCAAGGTGAAGAGTCTTCCAGGTCGCATTTTTCTGTCGTGCGGCTGCCCACCCGTCCTCCTCTTGCATTTTGATATGGGATGGGAAGACCCAAGGGGCTGCGTTGCCTGCCCATCCAGACTTCTGCGTCCTGCGGTTTCCCTCTCAACCTTACGCGTGTTTGGCATGTTTCTGAGAGCGAGGCGAAATCGCGGACTCCCGATTCGGAGCTCTTTTGTAGCAGCGTGATAAGTGATTATGCGGTAAACAATAAGAAATCCCAGCGTCTCTCTCTCTCTTTGCTGTGCAGAGAAGCAAGGCTGGCTCAGCTGCAGCTGCATTGAGAGCACCCAATGTTTGCCCATGCTGTGGGTGGGGTGGGCAAAGGCACTTGGGTGCGGGCCCAGCACAGAGGCAGAGGCGCGTGGGTGCCACTCAGAGCTCTCTGCAGAGAAATTCCATGACTTGCCTACCGCCCACCAAGACAGTGCCGTGACTGCTGGCGCCTGGAATGCCTCGCTCTGGTATACAAAGCGTTAATTCCATGGATATGCCCTGGAGCGGGCAGGTGCCGTGGGCAAACTCCTGCATGGTTCACATCTCTGGCCCTGCCTCCTTCCCAGCCAACCTTCGTTGGAGGGCAGGAAGTGGGACTCCATTTGGATGTGATTGGAGTGACTGGATTCAGCTGCTCCCGATTTATTTATTTTTAAAAGCCCATCAAAGAAATACTCTTGGTTTTATGGGAGTCGTTGCTAGGGGCCAATCCTCTTTCAGGAGATGTGCTCAGATCCTACCAGAGTGGCTGAGGCTAAGTGGCTCTTAAAGTAAGCCTTTTAGGGGTGTAAAATTTGCAGCTCCGCTAGCTAAGGAAAGAGGCCTGTTTAAAGTGAGTCGCCTTATCACACCTGCTCCTCTGCAGAGGTGATAATGCCCTGTTTGCATCTCTGTTTTAGAGAGGAACATGCTCTAAACCCTTCAGCCATCCTGGAGGTGGGACTGGTCACCAGCGACTCCACAGAGGACCTGCTTGAAAGCACCCCTTTCTGTAGCAAAAAATCTGGCACCCGCTTCTTCACTTTATGTAGTCGAAAAGAGCAATGCTTGGTCCAAACGTATTCTAAAAAACCACCGCTGGGAGAAAAGAATGTAATGTTTTCAGACCGGGGGTAGCCAGCAGGGAGCAGCACTCCGCGTGACGTTTGACTCCTAACACAGCCGCAGTGGTCGGGGGTCCATGTCTACAGGGGCTCCACGTTGGCTACCCCTGCTTCAGACTCTGTGCCTCTGAACTGCCATTCTTAGCGCCTGGAGTGAACCTGTGCAATACTGAAAGTTGTGTGTGAATGCTTGGGAGCTTGTCCCTTATTGGGGGGGGGGGGCAGACTGCCTTCTCCCAGAAGGCGTATAAATGGCACGGATAAAACAAAAGCGGAATTAATTTGTGGTGTCCCTTGAAAATCCGCCCCTCCTGTTCTTTTGTGTGTTGAAACTGTGCTTTTTGGGGGTGGGGGGGGAGTTAAAGCCTTATTCTGAGTCTTGTTGATGCTCTTCCCTGCCACGCAGCGGTGGCTGCTGTTTGCTGCAGCAAGAAAGAGACGCACAACCTTAGGAAGCCTGTAAACGCCGTGTGCACTTTGCCCCTGAGATGCTGCCAGCTAAAATGTGGAGCCCAGAAATTAAAGGTTGTATTTACTACGATAGTATCTCCCCAAGTGGAGGGGAAAATAAAATAAAATCAGCTCCCTGTGACCTGCAGCCAGGAGATGAGGAGCTGCATTCTCCACCCCAATTGGAATGTATCTTGAGACCATATCCAATATGGAGCCAAAGGATGGTGCTGGACCCATAATGGGGGGAAACGACTCAAATCCACGAGGAATAATGTCTTTGCCCCTAAGCTGGCCTCTTTCTTCCTCCTCCTCCTCTGCTGTTTCTCCTTGAAACAGGCACCCCCAAACTCGGCCCTCCAGCTCTTTTGGGACTGCAACTCCCATCACCCCTAGCTAACAGGACCAGTGGTCAGGGATGATGGGAATTGTAGTCCCGAAACAGCTGGAGGGCCGAGTTTGGGGGTGCCTTGCCTTAAAACAACCTAGCTTAGCTCTCTCTAGCTGTGTACGGTCTCACCTGTGAAGGATCGGAACCTTCTCCCCAGGTGACCCAACAGCGGGAACTTGCAGAACTCTGCATTGTTTCAGTGCCACAAACCGTTGAAATGGTTTTACGTGGAGGAAAGTGGGACGGCGAACGTTGCCAGTTTATTTGCAAACCTGGGTTAGCTGCCCAGTCTAGTCATTAAAAACAAAAAGGAACATTCCCCATATCTCGAGACTTGTTTGTGGTATAATGTTCAATTTGGCAATGACAGTAGATGTTGTTGCAGGGGTATTTTTTGGGTGATCCGCTGCTTCCAAAGACCAGGTGTTGTGTCACAATATCTGACGGCATCTCTGTGAGGTGCACAGATTGTATTCTGCTTTTTTTAAAAAAAGAAAAAAGTTCCCTTTTCTCCGTCATAATTGCAATGTGGATCATCTGACGGATTGACGAAGGAACGTGGGGTACCGCCAAATACTGAATCTGAGCATCTGATCTGATGAGCGGCTGAATGTACAGCAAGCCATTGAAGATTGGGACAATGTTGGTATTTGAATACCGAACAGTATTAAATAAAAGCCCTCCCTCCCTCCTTAACTTCCAAGCGGTGGTGTGCACAGACCAGACATGCGTGGAATGCAGAAACCTTCCTCAAATGATCTTTAGGCGAGGTAGCAAACCTGCTTCTGCTCTGCACCACTTCAGGCTTCTGTTTTGAAGAATTGATTTATCTGCAAAGAACCATTTCATCTATGCAACCTCCTCACCTGAAGGCCGAAGGGGTTCAGTGCAGGCTCACCTAAACCGCCTTCTCTCCTAATTGTGCTGAGCAAATCCCTGGCTCCTGAGCTTTTGCCAGTTTTCGCTTCCTTGGCTCAACTTTCCTTTCCACACCTCCAACTCTGCTCCTTGGTATCTCTGCCCGTTTATCTGTCCCGTTGCTCCAGGGGTGGGGAACCTTGGGTTTCGGGGAGCCGGTCCTCTGTACCTGGCTCTCTGGATTCCCCCCCAGGCCATACTCTTAATCCTGCCCTGCCCTGCCCCACCGTTTGGGTGTTTTTGCCTGGCTGAAATATGTCCTTGAATTCTTGAGACTAATGCCTCTTGTGCTCCAAAGAGAAAGTTGGGTGAGCCATGTGTAGCAGCTACTCTGCTTGTACAGTGCTCTTCCCACTTTTGACCCCAGAAGGTCTGGAAAGAAATGTGACCCTTAGAATGGAAAACGCTCCCCACCCCTCTGTACAGTGGTGCCTCGGGTTACATACGCTTCAGGTTACATACTCTGCTAACCCAGAAATAACGCTTCAGGTTAAGAACTTTGCTTCAGGATAAGAACAGAAATCTTGCTCTGGTGGTGCAGCAGCAGTGGGAGGTCCCATTAGCTAAAGTGGTGCTTCAGGTTAAGAACAGTTTCAGGTTAAGAATGGACCTCTGGAACGAATTCAGTATGTAACCAGAGGTACCACTGTTATTACGCTTTCTGTATTTATCACTGCTTATCCCTCTGTGCCGTTAACGCTTTCCCATGTGCAAAGTACACTTTCTTCTGCTTTGCTTCCGTGCTAAAGAACCAGCATCCAGATTTCCCAGGGCGTGGTGAGGGGGGTGGCGATCCGTTTTTGGTTTTTCTCCTGGTTTGACTCCTTTACCCAGAAGCCCCTCTCAGTTTCCTGGTCTTGCCCGTTAAATTGGCATCTCTTTGGAGTATTCCTCAGACCTCCCTGTTTCCGACACCCTCTAAGACGAGTATTGCTTCTTTCTTGTCGTGTCAAATGAATGTGTGATTATTGGACACACTTTTTAATGCACTGATTTTAAGATGCCGCTTAATCTTATTTTATTTTTGTTTAAAATGGAAATGGAACTGGGCTGTCGAAAGGGATAGGGGGGATATCTTATGTAAAGTGACCAAACTTGGTTTCCACACCTTTTTTTCTCTTTTGGTTTTTGCTGTTGTTCCAGACCTGTGGGATTATTTTGTAAAGAAACATTTTCCTTTACAGACGAACTTAACTGTGGTTGTATCACGAAACAGCAGATAACTGTATATAAAAGCCATTGTGATGAATACTCTTCAAGCATTTTGATATACTATATTGAAATCTTTCTATGGGACTCATTTCTCAACAGATAAGCTTATAATATATAATGCTATTTTGCAATAAAAGTGGCTTTTTCAGATTTAAATGACGTATTTAATCAATTTACCCTTTCAGCATTAATTATGACTTTCTAGCTAATAATTATTAAAGGATTTTTGATTTAATTAAGGACTCCGTTGTTCGTTCTTTTCCTCCTCGCTCGTTTTTTTGTTTTAGGTTTGCCTTCGTGAGTTTTAAGGTTCCTTTTCTTGCACTTGTTGAACAAATTCCGGGTAAGTAAAAGTAGAGGTCTATATACAAATACACACAAAATCTAATGTTGGTGGTGCCCATAGAGATCTTAAGAAAATCTATTAAATAAAAATTGAGTTGAACCTTTATAGCAGAAAAGACAGTAATATACAAAAATCCAGGAAACGAAACTCCAGATATAGAACGTTGATGCATCGACATAAACCAATAAACTGTACATACATCAAAATAATATATCCACAACATGTGAGGAACTATGCAATAAACTGTATATAAAGAAAACCTCTGTATGGTGCATGAAACACGCCTATATTTAGACATATTCCTTAGACAGCTAAAATGCCTGCTTAATATGTTCTTAACATCCATCAATCCAATTTTCTAGGTAGTTTAAAAACCAAACACGTTTCAGCTGCTCTTTCTTCGGTTAAATAAATTGGAGTTCTTGTTAGTAAATGCACCAATTAAAAAACAGACCAAGAACTCAGGCCAATATAAATTTCAATAGTGAGAGTAATCCCTACTCACAAGTCAAATCTGAATTGCAACAAGACTACATATAGTTATACAGAAATTGTAAACTCAAAAGTCACAAGGATATATGCAAAACAATAATCTGTTACAGCATTGGATATAAGAGTCTTTAAAGGTAAAGGGACCCCTGACCATTAGGTCCAGTCGTGTCCAACTCTGGGGTTGTGGCGCTCATCTCGCGTTACTGGCCGAGGGAGCCGGCGTACAGCTTCCGGGTCATGTGGCCAGCATGACTAAGCCGCTTCTGGTGAACCAGAGCAGCGCACGGAAACGCCGTTTACCTTCCCGCCGGAGCGGTACCTATTTATCTACTTGCACTTTGACGTGCTTTTGAAGTGCTAGGTGGGCAGGAGCAGGGACCGAGCAACGGGAGCTCACCCCATCGTGGGGATTCGAACCGCCGACCTTCTGATCAGCAAGCCCTAGGGCCTAGGCTCTGTGGTTTAACCCACAGCGCCACCCACGTATTTAAATTGAGTCAAATTCATGCTAGTCCATAATCAGAATATATTCATGTCGTGTTTGATGTAAAGATCTTAGTCTCAATCATTGATCAGAAGTCGGTCATAAATCAGAGGCCAGGACAGGGCCCCTTTTTGGTGTATTCACCTTCATCAACTAAGTCGACCTGAGTTCTTGCTCTTTCTTCAGGGTCTTAAAATAAAATCAAAATGTATGTATAATGAAAAAACCAATTGACTAATGAGAGCCAGCGTGGTGTAGTGGTTATGAGCAGTGGACTCATAATCTGGTGAACTGGGTTCGATTCCCCGCTCCTCCACATGCAGCTGCTGGGTGACCTTGGGCTAGTCACACTTCTCTGAAGTCTCTCAGCCCCACTCACCTCACAGAGTGTTTGTTGTGGGGGAGGAAGGGAAAGGAGATTGTTAGCCGCTTTGAGACTCCTTCGGGTGGTGATAAAGCGGGATATCAAATCCAATCTCTTCTTCTCTTCTTCTCTCCAGCTGCTTAAATTCAATTTGCCTACCAAATCACATCCAAAAAGATCCTTGGCTTGTGTCGAGGTCGGAAGCCAACATCTCCACTTAGCATAAGTTTGCAAAAAAATGTCAATCACCTGTTCTATGTAGTTTCTGTGTGTGTATGTCAGGCATAGGCAAACTCGGCCCTTCAGATGTTTTGGGACTACAACTCCCATCTCCCTAGCTAACAGGACCAGTGGTCAAGGATGATGGGAATTGTAGTCTCAAAACCTCTGGAGGGCCGAGTTTGCCTATGCCTGGTGTATGTACACTCATAGAAAAAGTTGTCAACATGGGCAGTTGAGCAGACAGCTCTGCTTCCCTTTTATACTGTTAAAGATTGGGGGGGGACTCCCCTAAACTCTAGTCATTTAGTTGTATCCAACTCTTCGTGACCCCATGGACCAGAGCACGCCAGGCACTCCTGTCTTCCACTGCCTCCTGCAGTTTGGTCAGACTCACATTGGTAGCTTCTCCACCTGGAGAAGGAACTGGCAAGCCCCTCCAGTATCCCTGCCAAGAAAACTCCATGGGCAGAGACAGCAGAAGACAATTAGCATGTGCTTAAATGTTAAGTTGCAGAGTTGGGAATTTCAAGTCACTTAACTGTTAGGTCAATGCTGCCACCTGCTGATAAACAATAAAAATACCATGCACATGGTAGCTTGCAGGTGGGGGTAGCGTTAGGGGAGGTGGTAGTAGTACCTCTGGTGGGGGGGGGACATGTTGGCTCCTTCTGGGGTAGATTGCCCACCTTTTGTGCCCACCCTGCACTCAGCTCTCACCTGCGGCTCCTAGAAGCAGCCACACCCCAGGAACGGCTTCAACTGGCCGGCTAAACCCGGTGAGGATAGCCGATAGGTCTCAAACCCTCAGTGAGTTAAGGACTATCCCTGCAGACAAAGACAGGCTCTGATGGATGGAGCGGATGAGACCAAGAGTGTGTCCAACAGTCAGGACGGCGGTTTCTGAACATGCTGTAAAGTGAAGTGAGAGCCAAGCTGGTGCTAAACGCAGGGGCGTAGCAAGGTAAATTGGTACCCGGGGGCAAAAAAAAAAAATTGTCAAACCCCCCCCCCCCACCGAGGCATGGGAAGGTCAGGTGGTACCCGGTGCGGAAAATTTCTTGTCAACCCCCCCATTGATTCCCCCCCTGCAAAAATGGTTTTATGTTATTTCATATTTTCTTAGAAAGGAATAATAACAAGTAGTAGTAGTAATAACAACAACAACAACAACAACAACAACAACAACAACTTTTCTTTATATCCCGCCCTCCCCGGCCGAAGTCGGGCTCAGGGTGGCTAACACCAGATACATAACATTGGTATAAAATCAAACAATAATTAAACGACCTCCTAAAAACATCTCAAAATCAAAGTCTAATTAGATGGCTTTCCACAGGGTTAGGTTCTCTGAACTGAAATTTCAGCCTTCATGACATAGGAAAAAAGCCAAGTGAACAGCTATTTTGGTGGAGGAGGGTCAAGATATTAACCGATATGCATGAAATTTAAAATACAGCTATATAATCCCTAGTATAGTAAGATAAGACCTTCTGAGCAAGCATTTTTTTTAAAAAAATGCAGTGGTTTGACTTGACCCCCAAAGGCACACTCCATTGCCTCTCAAGGTAGACAGATGAAAACAGCATACAGTATACAGGCCACCAGCTGGTCATGTTTTCCAGTGGCCAGTAGGGGGCACCAGATCTTCAGCAGTTAGTTGGATACAGGATTCCCCCCCCACACACACACACACACACTTTTCATCATGCGAAAGGCTGGACTGGATGAATCCCAAACCGGAATTAAGATTGCCGGAAGAAATATCAACAACCTCAGATACGCTGATGACACAACCTTGATGGCAGAAAGTGAGGAGGAATTAAAGAACCTTTTGATGAGGGTGAAAGAGGAAAGCGCAAAATAGGGTCTGAAGCTCAACATCAAAAAAACTAAGATCATGGCCACTGGTCCCATCACCTCCTGGCAAATAGAAGGGGAAGAAATGGAGGCAGTGAGAGATTTTACTTTCTTGGGCTTCATGATCACTGCAGATGGTGACAGCAGTCACGAAATTAGAACACGCCTGCTTCTTGGGAGAAAAGCAATGACAAACCTAGAGAGTATCTTAAAAAGCAGAGACATCACCTTGCCGACAAAGATCTGTATACCGGTAGTTAAAGCTATGGTTTTCCCAGTAGTAATGTATGGAAGTGAGAGCTGGACCATAAAGAAGGCAGATTGCCGAAGAATTGATGCTTTTGAATTATGGTGCTGGAGGAGACTCTTGAGAGTCCCATGGACTGCAAGAAGATCAAACCTAACCATTCTGACGGAAATCAGCCCTGAGTGCTCACTGGAAGGACAGATCCTGAAGCTGAGGCTCCAGTACTTTGGCCACCTCATGAGAAGAGAAGACTCCCTAGAAAAGACCCTGATGTTGGGAAAGATGGAGGGCACAAGGAGAAGGGGACGACAGAGGATGAGATGGTTGGACAGTGTTCTCGAAGCTACTAACATGAGTCTGACCAAACTGCGGGAGGCAGTGGAAGACAGGAGTGCCTGGCATGCTCTGGTCCATGGGGTCACGAAGAGTCGGACACGACTAAAAGACTAAACAACAACAACAAATTTGATTTGTGCGCATTTGGAGGGAGAATACTGAACTGAGAAGAGGGTTCTTAAGACTTTGAGGGGAAAGGTCATCTGCGCCCAAGAATTCGGGAATGATGAAATTAATCCAGCAGAGTGGATACTTCTTTCCTTTGATGGAGTCTAAGGATATCTTCTTTGAACCTTGAACCTATGCAGTCAGCGGTAAGCCACCATCAAGTGCAAAGGAGCTTATTCCCAGGAAACTGCAAATAACAGCCTTTATTCTTTTCTCTTTTTGCATATGCTATTTTGTACCGTGTTCATATATTGTTAGGCCAAGCAAAAAAAAAAAAACAGCCACCCCAAACCAAATAACAACGAGAAGCTGGACTTGCCAGATCTTCCTAAGAAAAGTTGATTGAGGGGCCTCCTTATTTACATCTGGTGATGCTGAGTCAGCTGGAAGGGCCCCAAGTGCTGAGTCAGCTTCACTCCTGCCCTCCCCTTCCTCTCGCCCCACCCCCGTGACACCCCCTTCTCCACAAGGATGCTTCAGACCTGGCATCGCTTGGCTAATTCGACAAGGCAGGAAGGGTTGAATGAATGGCCTTTTCTGCTTTGCAAAGCAGAAGGCAGCTGTGTCACATTTGCAGCCGAAGTGGGGTTTCCACCTGCAAGCTGCTAGGCTTGCATTGTCTCCCTTCTGCCTAACCTCCTGCCTGTGCCTGCTGTTCAGGCAGGTCCCATAGCTGCTTCCCTGCACAAGGGAGAAGCTTTACCTGTTGAGTTTCTGCCTGCTGTGTGGTCCAACTGTGCGGGCTGAGGCTGGATCGAACAGGCAGCAACTTAATACAATCGTCCCCACTACAATGAGGTGCTGATAATGCCAAGGTCTCGAATATAGAATAAATATTCACAAATGCACACATACCTAAATATATGAACCATGTGTCCAAAATAGTACGGGAGAGCAATCCTGAAGCCATTTCGACTCTCCCCATAACCCACAGCGCCACCCGCGTCCCTATTAAATTCTTACAACACCCATAAGTTTGGATGGCTGTAAAAGACGATTGGACAAATCCACGGCAGAGGAGAGGGCTACCGGTGGCCACTAGCCAGGGTTGTGATCCTCTACCTCCCCAATCGGAGGCTGCGATGCTTCGGATTCCCAGTTGCAGGAAACTGCCGGAGGGGAAAGATGCTCTTGTGCTCTGTGTTCTGCTTGCTGGTTCCGCATGTGTACCTGGTCAGCCTCTGCAAGAACAGGATCCTGGACTAGATGGGCCATTGGCCTGATCCAGCAGGCCGGTCTAATGTACTGATGTGGGAAAGACACCGTTTGCAGAAATGCTCCCCCTTCTTGAGAGCCAGTGTGGTGTAGTGGTTAAGAGTGGTAGACTCGTAATCTGGGGAACCGGGTTCGCGTCTGCGCTCCTCCACATGCAGCTGCTGGGTGACCTTGGGCTAGTCACACTTCTCTGAAGTCTCTCAGCCTCACTCACCTCACAGAGTGTTTGTTGTGGGGGAGGAAGAGAAAGGAGAATGTGAGCCGCTTTGAGACTCCTTCGGGTAGTGAAAAGCGGGATATCAAATCCAAACTCTTCTTCTTCTTCTTCTTCTTCTTCTTCTTCTTCTTCTTCTTCTTCTTCTTCTTCTTCTTCTTCTTCTTCTCTGTGAAGGGCAAGATGGGCAACTCTGGATTTCTTTTGCTGGATTTAACAGTTTGCTGGTTTCTTTATGACCGCGCCGCCGTGCTGTTATTTTAATTCCTTCCAACTCCGGTGCTCATTCCTGAATGAAATGCTCTTGGGTAAATGTGGTGTTCCAGGTTGGCTAGGATATGTCTCACAAACCGCTATTTTCCTCTTCCTGCACAGCTAGTAAGTGCATCCTCCCTGCATCTTCACCCAATCCGATGCACACTTACTTGGGAGCCAGCCGCATCACTTGACCTGCATTTATGCATAGTTTTAACTGATTTCATCGCCTTAATCCTACTGTATGTACACTGCCTGGAGACTCTGTATTAAACAGTCTATAAACATAATAATAATAATAATAATAATAATAATAATCATCATCATCATCATCATAGAATCCTAGAGTTGGAAGAGACCACAAGGGCCATCCAATCCAACCCCCTGCCAAGCAGGAAACACCATCAAAGCATTCCTGACAGGTGGCTGTCAAGCCTCCGCTTAAATACCTCCAAAGAAGGAGACTCCACCACACTCCTTGGCAGCAAATTCCACTGTTGAACAGCTCTCACTGTCAGGAAGTTCTTCCTAATGTTTAGGTGGAATCTTCTTTCTTGTAGTTTGAATCCATTGCCCCGTGTCCGTTTCTCTGGAGCAGCAGAAAACAACCTTTCTCCCTCCTCTATATGACATCCTTTTATATATTTGAACATGGCTATCACATCACCCCTTAACCTTCTCTTCTCCAGGCTAAACATACCCAGCTCCCTAAGCCGTTCCTCATAAGGCAATAATAATAATAATAATAATAATAATAATAATAATAATAATAATAATAATAATAATAATAATAATAATAATAATAATAATGGTACAGAAATGACAGGGGGCACATCTTTAAAGTAGTTACAATGTTACAAATATTATTCCTAAATGTATCCTTTCGACTTGACAGCTTAGGGAAGACACCTAGCTTTATTAATTCATATAAAATCAGTAGGTTGACAGATTCTCTTCATTCCAACACCATTTTGGCCTTAGAGGAAAGGACTCCTTTACCTATTTCTCCTGCCACAATCCCTCAAGCATGAGGACTTGTACAGTACACACAACCCACCCAGGGAAATGCCCAGGGGTGACAATTGCTGAGCGGTTAGTTTCCAAAAGCCCATCCCCAGACTTGCCCCACGTTATGGATGTGCAAAGGGAGTTCTATTGTCCTTTGATGGTGGGTACTTGAGAGGTGCCTGCACATGTTTTGCCTATGCTAATCTTGTACCAAGGATATGTCTGGACATGTTTGCCTATGCTAATCTTGTTAAACCCTGTCTAAAAAGGTAAAGGGACCCCTGACCATCAAGTCCAGTCATGCCCGACTCTGGGGTTGTGGCGCTCATCTCGCTCTATAGGCCGAGGGAGCCGGCGTTTCTCCGCAGACAGCTTCCAGGTCGTGTGGCCAGCATGACTAAGCCGCTTCTGGCGAACCAGAGCAGCGCACGGAAACGCCATTTACCTTCCCGCCGGAGCGGTCCCTATTTATTGTTATAAGAATTAGAACATTATCTACTTGCACTTTGACGTGCTTTCAAACTGCTAGGTGGGCAGGAGTAGGGACCAAACAACGGGAGCTCGCCCCGTCGCGGGGATTCGAACCGCCGACCTTCTGATCAGCAAGCCCTAGACTCTGTGGTTTAACCCACAGCGCCACCTGGGTCCCTAAACCCTGTCTACCCCTCCCCTTTTGTGACATGTCAGTGATGTAAAGATGATGTATCAATGACGCTGCACGAACTGTATTTTGGGTGATTGCAGGAAGTTTTAAAAGAGGATGTCGGCCCAGGCTCAGGGTTCTTACTCCTGTGGGGTCCTGTTACGCAACAATAAAGACCATTGTTTTGCTCCAAGTTACTTGGCTGGAACTTCCTTCTTCTACTGACCGCACGGACCCGCAGGGAACTTGCACCCCGGCGAGCTGGGCTGTTGAGTAGTCTCTCACCCCGGAATTTTTCCTTATCAATAATAACGCACATGAGTAGTAAACATGGGCATGGCTGGGCTGAAATGGTAGCACAAGCCCCTGCTATCCAGCACTTCCAAGCAGTTACCGGATATTCATGAGGTTGCCAACTTATTTACCAGATCCTGCTCCTCTGCCTTTAACAGCAGTTTTGTTACCTCATTTTAATCAGGCAGCGGTGCTTATTTCCTTTCCCTGCAAATACTTCCCTTGTTGATTTCTCCAGATCAAGGTGTTCTTAAAAGTACAGGTCAGATTGTCTCTTTTCTTCTGGTCAATTGTCAGCCTTTAACAAAGGGGTAGGAGAAAGTTTAATACCAAACCAGTTCAAAACTCCCTTTGAGGTCTGAAACAGGTTGAATATTAACCCTGCGCTCTTATCCCTTTGCTTCCTGCTTCCCCTCCCTTTCCCCCTTGGCTGGGATCTCCCCTTTTAGGTGAACCGGGTGGCGCTGTGGGTTAAACCACAGAGCCTAGGGCTTGCTGATCAGAAGGTCGGCGGTTCGAATCCCCACGACGGGGTGAGCTCCCGTTGCTCTGTCCCTGCTCCTGCCCACCTAGCAGTTTGAAAGCACCTCAAAGTGCAAGTAGATAAATAGGTACCGCTCCGGTGGGAAGGTAAATGGTGTTCCCGTGCGCTGCTCTGGTTCGCCAGAAGCGGCTTAGTCATGCTGGCCACATGACCCGGAAGCTGTACGCCGGTTCCCTCGGCCAGTAAAACGAGATGAGCGCCGCAACCCCAGAGTCGTCCGCGACTAGACCTAATGGTCAGGGGTCCCTTTACCTTTACCTTACTCAAACAAAGAAGGAAAGTATTAAACTGGCTGGGTTGTTATCAGATCCCCTACTATTATAGTGAAGAGGGTGGAGAAAGTGTTTTGCTCCTGCCGAAGGAATAGCTTTGCTGCAAGCCCACAAACGCACAGCGGCTCCTGCCTTAATTTACCTCTCTGTGTTGTGTGTCTTGTTGTGTGTTGTGTTAGAAGCCACAGCCTCAGCTCAAGGACATCTGCATGGCACTTCAGACAGATTATGAACCACACAGGCATAGAAAAAGTTCAGCTCCCAGTTATGGCACGCGCACACACACAAACAAACAAACAAACCCACTTTGTCTCCCAGTACGTTTCAAAGTGTCAGTGCTGAACTATCAAGCCCATCAGTCTCAGCCAGCACCACTGATGGGAGTTTTAATCTAGAAACACCAGGGAAGAGGCCAGCTTGCCAGAGGCCAGTGACCCCACCTGGAGTCCTGTGTCCAGTTCTGGGCGCCACAAAATAATTAGGATATGGACAAGCTGGAACATGTGCAGAGGAGGGCGACCAAGATGATCTGGAAATGAAGCTTTACAAGGAACCAGGGTTGGGCCAGACAGAATCCAAAAGGGCTGCTGCTGCCCAGCAGACAGTGCTGTCCACATTCTTTTAAAGTGCTTTTTAATTGCTTTTAACAACAACAACAACAACAACAGTTTTAAACTGTTTTTATGTGTTGGGGGGCGTTATTCAGCTGGTTCTGCTTTTATATTTTGATTATGTGTTTTGTGTTTTCATATTGTGGTTTGGGCTTGTGAACCACCCAAAGACCCACGGGTCTGGGGCGGCATATACATTTAATAAATAATTATAGTAAATAACGGTTGAGGGAGCCGAGTATGTTGAGCCTGGAAAAGGGGAGACTGAAAGGAGATGGGATAGCCATCTTCAGATATGTCAAGGGCTGTCGCACGGAAGAGGGAAAAAGCTTGTTTTCTCCTGCTCCGGAGGGTAGGACTCGAACCCGTGGCTTCAGGTTACAAGGAAGGAGATTCCGGCTTAACACCAGGCAGAACTTTCCGACAGTAAGAGCTGTTTGACAGTGGAGCAGACTCCCTTGAGAGGTGGTAGACTCTCCTTCCTTGGACGTTTTAAAGCAGAGTTTTGGATGGCCACCTGTCATGGATGTCGGGGTTGGACTAGATGACCCCAGGGGTCCCTTTCCAACTCTACAATTCTATTATTCCTTGACCTGCAGTGTGTTGTGTTGTGTTGTGTTGGGCTGTAGTTACAAGCAGAGGGGAAACAGCTCTCCAAAAAGCTACAGATCTATATTTAAGCCTGGCCGTTTGCTTCAGGAAGTGAAAATAAGCTAATGCTCATTTGGTTGAATGCAACTGGAAAAAATACAAGCTCACTTCCTGGTGTACTGCAAACTAAAGACACACACTCAGTACTATTAACCCGAGACTGCCCGGGGGGAGAAGAACATGAGACTAGTTTAGCAGGATCAGGCCAATAGCCCATCTAGTCCAGGATCCTGTTCTCATAGTGGGACATATCCTGAAGAGCTGCTGCCAGTTGGTGCAGAGACAGTGCTGAGCTTGATGGATCCATGGTCTGACTCTGCAGAAGGCTGCTTTCTGGGTTCCTCAGTCGTCCTTTCGAGTTCTTTCAAAATCTGTCGTTCTCCTCCTATTTTTCAGGCTGTCTTGAATTAGGTGTTCCTGCAGCATTTGAAAATACCAATTTGCAAACTGCAGGAGAGATACCATACGTAGCCTCAGCTAGTCTCTCACTGCCAAAGTCAGCGAAGCAGAGATAACTCTGGCTTAAGTGGTTTGTGGCTCACGGCCACAATTACACTCTTAAATCCTGAAACATTTAATATTCTCCAAACCCATCCCAGTTGCTCAGGTTTTAAGACACAGCAAAAGCATGGCATTGTGCTGGTGTGGTGTCAAGCAGGTGAAAGAATACAATTTCTTCAGGGACCACTCAATGACATCCCTAAATCAGGGTTGGTTAATCCTTTTCAAAAAAAAAGCTTGAGAGGGCCACATTCACCCTCAGCCTATGCACACGCTTACATGTGAACAAACACACAGCGCTGCCATGTCTGATCTGTGCAGATCAGCTAAAGAGATCAGCTAAACCCCATTCACCAAATTACTTCGTCTGCTTCCCAGGGAGGGGGCAATTTGTATCGGCACCAGGGATGCTGTAATTGCATCCTGCACTGCAGATTCGGCATTGAGGAAGGGGGTCAGGCTAGAGGACCTCCAAGATCCCTTTGCAGCCCCAGCATGCACGTAAATGAAAATGCACCGAACATGCAGTGCTCATGATCTGACTTTTGTGGTCTTATCCCGTTCCACAATCACTGACCGGACCGTAAGAGCTGCTGGATATATTATCTCAGCTGAAACTGTTGCGTCATCTTCTTCCATCTGTTTTTAAAGTTCTTTTATTGCATGTAGCAGCAACATAACAGCATTCTGAGGTCAAGCCATACAAAGATAACATCCAGCTGCACAATAATAAAGGATGTCGTCATTGCAAATGGGGTTTGTGTGTTTACACAGGGCGTATTTCTAATAGATGAATGCAACAAGATCCATGGTACTTACAGTGTTGCTGGGGTTTTTTTATGGGTGGAGAAAGAAACCTCTTCAACAATGCACAGAGAAGGGACGGTGGCCTGACTCTCATTCTTGCTGAATAAGGGGATTTTTTTCCTGCACTGCAGAGGGTTGGTCTAAATGACCCTTGGGGTCCCTTTCAACTGTACAATTCTACGATTCCACTGGTGGGAGCCAGGACATTCAGTCGGGAAAGACAAAAGGAAGTTCTTCACGCAATTCATAAATTCCGTGGAAGAATTCAATTCAATTTCATTCTGTGGAAGGTGGCAATATTGCTACATCATGACAGCCTAGGGCTTACTCGCGAGTAAAAGCAGCCCGAGGAAGGAGCGTGCCCTTAAAAGTCCCTGGGCGACCCGCTCTTGCACGTGCCTAAGTTAAAAACCCCACGGAGTAGTTACTTTATCCCCAAGCAAAGCACTGAATGAACGAATTCTGTGAATGGAAACCGTCGCGCGCCAGGCGCATGCGCCGACTGAAGCCCCGCCCTCGGTGCATGCCCCGCCCATTGCCTCCCGAAGCCCCGCCCCGGGCAAGCAAAGTCCTGGAGAGAGGGGAGCTCTGGAGAAAGAGACCAGATTCTGCAGGAGCTGCCTTTCCTTGGAGGAAGGTAAGGCAAAGCGGCCAAGACAGGGCGGATTAGGAGTGAATCCGGTTTCCCTCTTGTTCCTGCGGTGGGGGGCGGGGAGCTTTGCAGAAGCCCCCCGCCCCGCTCCCCCGTGTCAATGCCATGGGACTCGAGGGAGGGAGATCCAGCTGGTGGGGAAGGAGAGAAAGCTGCTCTCTCCTCTTCCCCCTCTGGATCCGCAGGAAATCTCCTGCGCCTGCACACATGTGCACGCATCTTGCTTGCATGTGTGTGTGCGTGCACACGCAGACAAAACGGATCGGAAAAGTGCTGGGTTTGCGGAGACGCATTTGGCTTTCGTTTTCTGTTATTTAAAAAGCGGGGAGAATGCAGATGTTGGGCTGATGAAGGAAGAGGATGGAGAGACTTCCTTACCCACAAAAAACACATCCTTCATTTTTTTTTCAGTCTTGTGACTAGGATATTCGTGCATGCTTGCTTCGTGTTTCCTCTGGGGTGATTGATTGATTGATTGATTGAGAGGAAGGCGGTAAGCAATCGGCAGAGGAATCCACCTACCTGAAAGGAAGTTCTGCTAGGTCCAGTGGGGCTTACTCTCGAGCAAGCAGAAGGGTTGTTGCAAATGCGATCCTGAGATCTCTTTTCGCTGCTGTTCGTTTGTTCTTGTGCACGCGCAAAAAACGACACACACACACCTGCGATTTTTGGAACACGCTTAGTTTCCCCTCCCGGCCCCTCAAACTCTGAGCACTTTGACATGTTCTGTGGTTCCCCGAATTGCAGTGAGTTTCCAGGGTCGATTTGCTCCCTCCTGGGCAGAGAAAGTACTGTATCGTCTGGAGGAGGCGCATTATGTAACAATTGTTTCCAGGTGTTCAGTTTGAGAATAAGCCCACCTGCCAATGTACTCTGTCCCCCCAATCAACATCACGTCCATTTCGTTTAAAAGCATTTTTTAAAAATCACCTTTTATACAGAGTAGCTAACTGGTGCTTTGCCAGATGAGGACGTAACCTAAATGGTAAACCCATATCCTGGAAGCTGTTTCTGCTGGTCAGAAAAGGTCTAGCTTGTTTGCATGCCTTAGAATTGTAGAGCTGGAAGGGACACCAATGGTCATCTAGTCCAACCCCCTGACATCTGCATGCAAAGAAAAACTGGGGGTTTTATTGTTTTTGTTTGTGGGGAGAAGTGAACCGAATTGTTGACCTAGGCGATTATGACCCTACTTTTGTTAGAAGCTACAGGGCATGTGGGTCTCTAAAGAATGTGTTTTGATAGTAAAATAGCTGCAATGGAGTAGAGAAGAATGAATCAACGGCCTGCAGCAGTAAGTCACAGCCCTCTCTATTTCATAAATGCCTCCCATGGGTTTAATCCACAGACCAGTGTTTCCTACTGTACTCTGCGCAGGTCCTGGCAGTCAAGTTTCTAGTCCTTGTGATAGAGGGATTGTGACTCAAAACAGAGCCCTGGGAGTTAAAAAAAAAAAAGCAGGGTTCTCTCCTAAATAATAAAAGGCATATATAGAGTTATTCTCTCCCCCTCCACCCCCAACTGGTGATTTTAGACTAGATGATGTCTGGTTTGTGGAAGAATCTCCTCCTGAGCAAAGGGTGTGACTCTCAAGAAATTAAGCATCCTCATTTACGGCATTCCTACTTAACAGAGGGTTTGTGGTTTCTCTGTTCCAAGCATTATCAGTTCTCTGCCTCCATTCTCTTTTGCCCATCTCAAAGCTTTCTTCGGGGGTTTTCCGCTAAAAACCCACCAAACCACTTCCTGTCCTTTCACATGACTTGAGGCCATCCAGAATTTTTTGTTGTTGTTGTTTTTGTTTCCGAGGCAAGCTGGCAAACTGCATTCCTGGGTTGTGTGCACTCTGCAGTTTTGAAACACATCTGCAGTGCATAGCTCCCCCCCCCCAGAAAGTCCTGGGAACGGTCAGTTCCTTGAGGGTGCTGGGAACTGTAGCGCTGTGCGGGTGCAAACTACAGTTCCCAATATTCTTGGGCAGTGGGTGGGGGGAAGTCATATGCTTTAAATATAAGGTGTGTATGCAGCCCTAAGTCGCTCTCTCGATTCTGCTAGTTTGGCATTCTCCAATCTTCCCATTCTCCCTCTGCATTAAATGCAGACAGGGTGCTTTTAAGAGGGGGGGTCTCTGGCCCTGTTGGAACATGCAAGTCATTGCTTGATGATGCATCCAGGGAGGGAATATGCGCAAAATCCATTGCAAATTAAATGGGTTTCACTTCGCTTCTGATCCGATTCCCCATCCCCACCCCAGTTGGGGAATATTTTATGTTGGCTGATGGGTGTGTGTCTGTGGGTCAGCCAGCCCTGACATGCATTTTTATTGCTGGAGGAGGACATGAAGTTAGAAAAGATGAAAGCGCCTCTGAGCATTGGCAGAGTGCATTCCTCGCTGCCAGTGTTGGATTTGATTTACATAAAATCTATTTAAATCATGATTTAAATCACTAGTCAGCAAGACTTGATTTAAATCATTTCTTTACAGAAATACACCTCCTTGCATATTTACAACCAGATTAAGGTTTCATTTTTGGAATAATAAATTTTCAGAGTAGCTTTTATTGTTAATGTAAAAAATTACTGATTTGGTTGTGCTATTAGAAATACATAGAGACATATAATTATGAAATTGTTGTGAGGTTTAATGAGTTAACTGTTTATATATATTTGGACAACTTTTCTGCTTTACAGTACTTTATTGGAAGGTGAAAAACCATCATTTCCTTAATAGCAATTTAAACAATTTATTTAACTGAAACAATAGCATTATAGCATATGTATCCATGTTTGTTAACTGATGTGGTTAAACAATTTTTAAAAAAACTTAGACTGAGTTTTAGCACACATGAAAAACTTAAAACAAATCCTTATTTCCTGAGGAATAGCCTTTGGACTATATTGTAACTTAAATACAAAACTATATTTAGAAAGATTTCTCCTCCAAAAGCATTTTATTTAAATTTAAAAAAAATCCGATTTACATAAACAAAAATCTGGTTGTTTTTTTAAAAAAAAATCATTGATTTTTATCCACCCTGATCACCGCAGAGTAATTGCAAAGAGCCTTCGTGGTCAGCAGTGAGAAGGTAACAACTTCCAGTGTGATGTAGTGGTTAAGAGTGGTGGACTCATAATCTGGTGAACCGGGTTCGCGTCTCCACTCCTCCACATGCAGCTGCTGGGTGACCTTGGGCTAGTCACACTTCTCTGAAGTTTCTCGGCCCCACTCACCTCACAGAGTGTTTGTTGTGCGGGAGGAAGGGAAAGGAGAATGTTAGCAGCTTTGAGACTCCTTCGGGTAGTGATAAAGCGGGATATCAAATCCAAACTCTTCTTCTTCTTCTTCCAGTTCATAAAAGGTTTCCTCGTCTGGTGTTTTTTTCGAGAGCAAAGGCCCCGGTGTGGAAACCAAAAAGGGAGAAAGTCTACGATGTGCAAAATATAATTCAGTCGAAATTGTCTCGATAGCAGAGAGACTCCAGTCTCCAGTGGCATATTTGGTTTAAAGGGATCAGATGAGAAGTGAGAAGGGAACACCTCATTATGTAACCAAGACCCCTAGTAGGGAACCAATTCCATGTTCCCAGGGCTGTACCCCCTTGTAGGCAGCGTTAGAAACTCAGATATATACTGTAACCAAATCTTGGTTGCAGTCACCCTAACGGAATATCTGTTCGTCAGGGGTTGGACTAGATGACCCTCGGGGTCCCTTCCTGCGCAACAATCCTACAATTCTATGATCTCAACTACATTGCCTGACTGCAGCTTGCTCTTAAAGCAATTCACTTGCCCTGTATGCAACAAGGAGAGATGCACACAGTGGAAATGGAAATGCTATGAACTATGAACGAAGGCAGAGGTTTATAAACTGGGGTCGCCAACCTGGCGCCCAGAAATCTCCACGTAGTCGCAATTGAACCCGTGTAGGGCCGGATTTAGGTTTGATGAGGCCCCAAGCTACTGAAGGTAATGGGGCCCTTTATATGTCCAGCTGTCCTTTGTCAACAACAAATTGTCACTGTTTTTTTGTGTTGAATATATGCTATATGGTAATTTACAGACCTAATAGGTATCTAAAGCCATTTGCGGATGTTGCCATGCAACCAGTCCACGCGGAGTGTAGGCACCCTATATATATAGAAAGGAGCAAACCAGTGATATTTTAGGAAGCAGGCTGGCAGGTGGGGCCCATGACTTACATCACAGGAGCCTACACAACAGTGGAATTTGCTGCCAAGGAGTGTGGTGGAGTCTCCTTCTTTGGAGGTCTTTAAGCGGAGGCTTGACAGCCATCTGTCAGGAAAGCTTTGATGGTGTTTCCTGCTTGGCAGGGGGTTGGACTGGATGGCCCTTGTGGTCTCTTCCAACTCTAGGATTCTATGATTCTACAACACAAAACACTGTTGCTGTATGTAGGTTTTATTTTATTTGTTTTTTATCTTATATTTTGGAAATGTACACCCAGTTTTTCCCCCCTTTAAATTTTTTGGGGGGCCCTCAAGAGAGTGGGGCCCTAAGCTATAGCTTGTGGGGCCCTAAGCTATAGCTTGTTTAGCTTATATGTAAATCCGGCACTGGTGCTGGAGGAGACTCTTGAGAGTCCCATGGACTGCAAGAAGATCAAACCTATCCATTCTCAAAGAAATCAGCCCTGAGTGCTCACTGGAAGGACAGATCCTGAAGCTGAGGCTCCAATACTTTGGCCACCTCATGAGAAGAGAAGACTCCCTAGAAAAGACCCTGATGTTGGGAAAGATGGAGGGCACAAGGAGAAGGGGACGACAGAGGATGAGATGGTGGGACAGTGTTCTCGAAGCTACTAACATGAGTTTGGCCAAACTGTGAGAGGCAGTGATGGATAGGCGTGCCTGGCGTGCTCTGGTCCATGGGGTCACGAAGAGTCGGACACGACTGAACGACTGAACAACAACAAAATCCGGCACTGGACCCGTGCCAGTAGCAAAACGCGCCTGGCGCCTGGCTAATTTCTAACGCTGCTGTTGGGGAATCTCTGGTTGGGGAGGGCACAAGTCAGGAGGCAAAATGGGACAAAGCAATTGATGGGACTCTTGGCTTGGGGCCAGTAGACTGCATCCCTACCACCCAAACCTGAGGTTGCCCACCTCCGGTACACGTGGATGTGGGTGTGGGTGTAGATATGGGCGTCTGAGAACAGAGATGAGACTTATTCCTGCATCCTGCTGCACGTATGTCACTTAGACAGAGCCGCTAGGGTGTCGTGAGACAGGAATTTAATTATAGGCTCCTGGGAGATCTCTTGCAATCCTCCTTCCACTCACTTGCTTATGATGTGCTTATGAGTTCAGGCGATTGCGCTGATGTCTCACTCTGTGTTGGGAGCGACTGTGGAATGCCGCCTCTCAGAGCTGGATCTCTGTATGAGTTGCTGTTCTGGGCACGCTTCCTCCCATCTTCCTTTAGAGTGCAGCTCCTGATTTGAATTCACAAAACACTGACATGCTGTACAGTTATCTTGGGGGGGGGGGGGGGGGAAAAAATGGAGACCAGCACTTTTTAGGGCGTTGGCCCAGGGGCGTAGCAAGGGGGGGGCGTAGGGGGCGGTTCATCCCATGTTCCATAATGGAGGGGGTGACAAATTATCAAGGAACAATTACTGCCCTACTAGGGCGGTTCATAAAAAAACTTTTTTTTAAATGCCTGCTCCAAAGGTCTTGTCTTACTATACTAGGGATTATATATGAAATTTCATGCATATCGGTTAATATCTTGACCCTCCTCCACCAAAATAGCTGTCCACTTGACTGTTTTCCTATGTCATGAAGGCTGAAATTTCAGTTCAGTGGAGCACTTACTGTTCCCAACCCTAACCCCGTGGAAAGCCATCTAATTAGACTTTAATTTGATTTTGAGATGTTTTTAGGAGGTAATTTAATTGTCGTTTGATTTTATACCAATGTTATGTATGTGATGTTAGCCACCCTGAGCCCGACTTTGGCCGGGGAGGGCGGGATATAAATAAAAGTTTTTTATTATTATTACTTGTTATTATTCCTTTGTAAGAAAATATGAAATTACGTAAAACCATTTTTGCAGGGGGGGGATCAATGGGGGGTGACAAGAAATTTTCTGCACCGGGTACCACCTGACCTTCCTACGCCTCTGCGCTGGCCTCAGAGTCACCTCCTCCTTTGCTGAATTTGTGTGTGAAAGAAGCATTCGTTTGAAGGCAATGCATCGCGGGTTCTCTGTGTGTGGTGTCTACCATAGTTTCGCCCCTTTGCAGATGTGCTCCTTGGCCCCCCAAAGTGGGCAACCTCGCTGCTAAAGTCGTTTTCCACTTGTGCCAAGGTGGAAAAGCTGGCGATTTCATCTATTATTATGCGCTTAGCAGCTTTGCTATGCCAGAAATGGTCATGAGAAAAACTATTCTGCCTCCAACGTTTAAGCTTTCTGAATTATTCTTGTTATTACGTATTCTTATTTTACCTCTGTTCAGACTGGAAGAGACGGTGGGTGTCCAGTTCTGACACCCAATGAAAAGGGATCATGTTGAATGTAGGAGAAGCCAAGGCAATGCAAGCTGGAAATGCCAACAGTCCCTTCCTTGGAGGTTTTTAAACGCAGAGGTCGCATTGCCACCTGCCATACATGATCTAGTTGGGATGCCTGCATTGCAGGGGGCTAGACTAGATGGTTAAAGCTATGGTTTTCCCAGTAGTAATGTACGGAAGTGAGAGCTGGACCATCAAGAAGGCTGATCACCGAAGAATTGATGCTTTTGAAATATGGTGCTGGAGGAGACTCTTGAGAATCCCATGGACTGCAAGAAGATCAAACCTATCCATTCTGAAGGAAATCAGCCCTGAGTGCTCACTGGAAGGACAGATCCTGAAGCTGAGGCTCCAATACTTTGGCCACCTCATGAGAAGAGAAGACTCCCTGGAAAAGACCCTGATGTTGGGAAAGATGGAGGGCACAAGGAGAAGGGGACGACAGAGGACGAGATGGTTGGACAGTGTTCTCGAAGCTACCAACATGAGTCTGGCCAAACTGCGGGAGGCAGTGAAGGATAGGCGTGCCTGGCGTGCTCTGGTCCATGGGATCACGAAGAGTCGGACACGACTGAACGACTGAACAACAACAAAAGACTAGATGGCCCTCGGGTCCCTTCCAACTCCACAATCCTGTGATTCTTGAGGTGATACTTCCTGAGACATTTCATGGGCACTGTGTGCGGTTGGTGGAAACGCTGGCACCCATGGGTGCCACACCAGTGACCTCCTGGGACCCCTTGTACAAAGCAGAGGAGCTTTAGATCAGGGGTCAGCAACCTTTTTTAGCTGTGGGCCGGTCCACCGTCCCTCAGACCTTGTGGGGGGCCGGACTATATTTTGAATAAAATAATAATGAACGAATTCCTATGCCCCACAAATAACCCAGAGATGCATTTTAAATAAAAGGACACATTCTGCTCATGTAAAAACACCAGACGGGCCCCACAAATAACCCAGAGATGCATTTTAAATAAAAGGACACATTCTACTCATGTAAAAACACCAGGCAGGCCCCACAAGTAACCCAGAGATGCATTTTCAATAAAAGCACACATTCTGCTCATGTAAAAACACCAGGCAGGCCCCACAAATAACCCAGAGATGCATTTTAAATAAAAGGACACATTCTACTCATGTAAAAACACCAGGCAGGCCCCACAAGTAACCCAGAGATGCATTTTCAATAAAAGCACACATTCTGCTCATGTAAAAACACCAGGCAGGCCCCACAAATAACCCAGAGATGCATTTTAAATAAAAGGACACATTCTACTCATGTAAAAACAGGCTGATTTCCGGACCATCCATGGACCGAATTTAGAAGGCGATTGAGCCGGATCCGGCCCCTGGGCCTTAGTTTGCCTACCCCTGCTTTAGATCCTAATCCAAGTGGCAAGAACTTTCTAGAAGCAAGGGCTGGCAGTTAATGTGCTATTGCAAAGTTGGAAATAAATGTCTGTGCTTTTCGGTTGCCAAACTCATAAATATTCATCTCCTTCCACAATAATAAAATGCAGTTTGTGACCCATAGTGCTGTTTTTTTTAAAAAAACGCTTGACTTCAAGACAGATATTCTCCCACACCCGTCCCCAATAGTTCAATCTTTGACGCAGGAAGGAAGCCTTTAGAGAGAGGGCTTTTTGAGTCAGTGTGAAGAGATCCTGTCTGTGTGCTCTAAAATAACCCCACAGTATGGACAAATCCCCGCGATGGGGTGAGTTTCCGTTGCTCGGTCCCAGCTCCTGCCCACCTAGCAGTTTGAAAGCACGTCAAAGTGCAAGTAGATAAATAGGTACCGCTCCAGCGGGAAGGTAAACGGCGTTTCTGTGTGCTGCTCTGGTTCGCCGGAAGTGGCTTACACCACTTCCCTCGGCCAGTAAAGCGAGATGAGCGCTGCAACCCCAGAGTCATTTGTAACTGGACCTAACAGTCAGGGGTCCCTTTACCTTTTGTTGTTGTTGTTCAGTCGTTCAGTCATGTCCGACTCTTCGTGACCCCATGGACCAGAGCACGCCAGGCACGCCTATCCTTCACTGCCTCTCGCAGTTTGGCCAAACTCATGTCAGTCGCCTTGAGAACACTGTCCAACCATCTCATCCTCTGTCGTCCCCTTCTCCTTATGCCCTCCATCTTTCCCAACATCAGGATCTTTTCCAGGGAGTCTTCTCTTCTCATGAGGTGGCCAAAGTACTTTACCTATTACCTTTACCCATGGACAAATATGAACCTTTGTGTGTGATGTATATGGGCACTTAATATAATTAACGGATGCTTTAAAAATCAGATTCATTTATGCAACAACAACTCATCACTATATATGTAAAAAAAAAACTTATGGAAAAGTAGTATGCACCAACAGGTATAGCCAGCATTTGAAATTTTCAATGCACATTTTGCACCTGGCTATTGGCCACTTGCTACCAAGTGAAGATGCCTGGGTGCCAGGATGGTGCCTGACGTCTCCACCATCTGGAGGTGCATGCCTGGGGATCCTAAGATCTGGACTGTTTTCACACACTAAAAACACACCCTGTAGAATTCTACCTGTGATATTTTATCTGCACAATCAGAACGAATTTCAGGAACCCAAACATCTTATTGAAAAATACGACTTTCGAGCTGCCTGGCCCCAAAATGGCTACTAGGCTTACTGTTTTGGCAACTGTAACCCTGGCTTAAGGGGCTATTTAGCTTTTCTTCTTCTTCTTCTTTGGCGATCCCTCGTAGCTGAGTAAGATTGTCTTCCATAAACATGGTTTTAACAATGAGTCCGTAAGTGACTGTGGAGGCCAATTCCGGATCCACACGTCCTTCCACAGTGGAGACACAGATTTCCGGGAGGGAGTTGATCACGGTGAGCTGTTTGCTAAACATGCCTTCCTCTTAGCACGTTTCTCCCTTTTGTCCTGAGTTCGAGTGTCTTCAAAGCCCACGACACCTTTGGCAAAGGCTGTTCTCCAATTGGAGCGCTCGCAGGCCAGTGTTTCCCAGTTGTCGGTGTTTATACTACATTTTTTTAAAAGATTTGCCTTGAGAGAGTCTTTGAACCTCTCTTGTTGACCACTAGCATTACGCTTTCCATTTTTAAGTTCGGAATAGAGTAGTTGCTTTGGAAGACGATAACCAGGCATCCGCACATGACCATAACCCAGTCCAACGAAGTTGAGTTTCTAACACTGAGTAAAGCTCATCAGGAAGTCTAGACAACCATGAGGTTCATAAAAGTGCACCCTTGTATTTACAGGCTTTACCCCAGTGCTCCCAGGTTGTGACTTGTTCCGCTGCAGCCAAAGTGACTGACCTTCTATCTATGTCAGAAAATTCCTTTAAAGTGAATATACTACCTTTGGCCAGGATGTAAAATAAATAAATAAAAAAAGAATCGTCCAATGTCAATACATTATTGAACTATTCAGAGGAGCGAACACCTCTGGGGCGCCCCACACCTTTGCCAAACAATTTTCTCACATTGCCACTCTCCGAAAACATCACCTGCCGGGTGTGGCAGGCTTAGCTCCCGAGCTGGCTAGTGATATTTTCACAGGACCAGTAAATGATGAAACAAAATAAAAAAAATTCCTTCCAGTAGCACCTTAGAGACCAACTAAGTTTGTTCTTGGTATGAGCTTTCGTGTGCATGCACACACATTTGGTAGACCATAAACTTGACATGAGTCAACAGTGTGATGCAGCAGCTAAAAAAGCCAATGCAATTCTGGGCTGCATCAATAGGAGTATAGCGTCTAGATCAAGGGAAGTAATAGTACCACTGTATTCCGCTCTGGTCAGACCTCACCTGGAATACTGTGTCCAGTTCTGGGCACCACAGTTCAAGAAGGATACTGACAAGCTGGAACGTGTCCAGAGGAGGGCAACCAAAATGGTCAAAGGCCTGGAAACGATGCCTTATGATGAACGGCTTAGGGAGCTGTGTATTTGAAGATGGCTATCGTGTCTCAGATGAGCTCCTCGGGTCATCTTAAAAAGCAGAGACATCACCTTGCCGACAAAGGTCCATATAGTTAAAGCTATGGTTTCCCCAGTAGTGATGTATGGAAGTGAGAGCTGGACCATAAAGAAGGGTGATGGCCGAAAAGTTTATGCTTTTGAATTATGGTGCTGGAGGAGACTCTTGAGAGTTCCATGGACTGCAAGAAGATCAAACCGATCCATTCTGAAGGAAATCAGTTCTTCGGCGATCAGCCTTCTTTATGGTCCAGCTTTCACTTCCATACATTACTACTGGGAAAACCCTAGCTTTAACTCTACGGACCTTTGCTTTTACCTCTCCTGAAATCTTCCAACCTTTAGCTTCCTTGCATGTCCACAAGTTGTTGTGTTGCGAGAGAAGCAGAAAAACATTGCTCTTTCTACTTTATCTATCCACTGTGTAGCATGTTTATTTTTTGGAGTTTCTGCTGGGCTGAAACTTTGAGGGCTTTTTCTCTGGGCACACCAATTTGCTCCGGCATGTGTGGGAATTGCAGCTGTGAGTGCCTCAGAAGGTAAAGGTAAAGGGACCCCTGACCATTAGGTCCAGTCGTGTCCGACTCTGGGGTTGCGGCACTCATCTCGCGTTACTGGCCGAGGGAGCCAGCGTTTGTCCGCAGACAGCTTCTGGGTCATGTGGCCAGCATGACAAAGCTGCTTCTGGCGAACCAGAGCAGCGCACGGAAACGCCGTTTACCTTCCCGCCGGAGCGGTACCTATTTACCTACTTGCACTTTTGACGTACTTTCGAACTGCTAGGTGGGCAGGAGCTGGGACCGAGCAATGGGACCGAGCTCACCCTGTTGCGGGGATTTGAACCGCCGACCTTCTGATCAGCAAGCCCCAGGCTCTGTGGTGTAACCCACAGCGCCACCCACGTCCCTGAGTGCCTCAAAACATTGCAACAAACTTCTGTTTTGCATCTAAGCGAGTCTGTTGGTGGAAGTTAGCCATTGTTTTCTGGACTCTGCTAAAAAACCAAAGCCCTACTTTAGGAGTTGGGGGAGAGCTTTTAAGCTTTTCCCGAGCCTTTCCTGAGACTTATCTGATAAAGTTCATCCTTCTCCCATCACTACAAATTACGACATGTTTTTAGCAACCGAGAGGCTTTGGCTATTAGCTTCTGAGAGCCAAGGGACTCCTTTTGTGTTTGTGTGTGTGCCTTTCTCTGTTTGGAAATAGGGCGCCGTGAGTTTGTTCAGTGCCATTCTTATTGATCTGGAAACACCCCGAGCTCGGGGTGTGCTCTTAAAAAAGATAACATTTACAATGAAGAAGTGGAAGAATGCAGTGAGTCAGTGCGATGGACTGTCCTGTGTTTTACAACGTGGGAGGGAAGAGGGCACACAGAGAACCTGTCCCTCTTGTGTACACTGTAAGTTTCCACCTTTGTTGACCTGTGTTTGACTAGAAGGAGGGAATGGGGAGCCTCCAGGTTTCGGCAATCGGGAGCAGTCTCTGCTTTGCTGCAGATCGGAAGGGCAATATTTGCAGCCGCGGCTGAGCAGATGAACAAATAAATGATTGCATCTCCCTCCCAACACTTTCTTATGGAGTAAAGAAATGCAACCCTACTGTGGAGAGAAAGGGCGAGATGTGGGGCTTGTTAGTTGTGAGCTAATTCAGCCAGCTAATACTAATACTAGTACCAATAATCTTTTTTCATGTTTATATGCTTAATTTGGATCCAGTCTAGAGTCATATTCTAGCCGTGATGGATGGCTGTTCTCTCTTTTTTTTTGTATATAATTTTTATAAATTTTTCTGTTTTGCAATTTAAATTTTTTACACCCTTAAGATATCAGCGACTTCCCTCCTTCTCTTTCCATGGTTCATTTTACATATCATAAATCCCTGCATATTTTACAAAAACTATGCCATTCAGTATTCCATCATTGCACCCATCCAAACTCGTTTACACTGTTGAATGTATCTCAATGCTGCCAGCGTTTTCAGCTGTACACAATTATTTCCTATGTACTCAATAAACGTTTTCTGATCTTCTTTAAACGTATGTTCTTCTTGTTCTCTTATTCTATATGTTAAGTCTGCGAGTTGGGCATATAGGCTATTTTCTACGCTCCACTGTTGGACAAAGTCTGCCTCTGAATACCAGTTGCCTGGGAATTGTGGTTGGGGAGAGTGCTGCTTTGCTCAGCTCCTGCTTTTTGGGTTTTGCATAGGGATCTGGTGGACCAGTGTGAAAACAGGGTGCTGGGCTGGGGAGGCAGCTCCCCTAATGTCCTCGTGACCTAAACATACTGCGGAACTGCCCCGTTTTAAGTGTGACACCAGGGAGCAGGCATAGGCAAACTCGGCCCTCCAGATGTTTTGGGTCTACAATTCCCATCATCCCTGACCACTGGTCCTGTTAGCTAGGGATCATGGGAGTTGTAATCCCAAAACATCTAGAGGACCGAGTTTGCCTATGCCTGCCATGGAGCGACAGAAGCCTTCCTGGCTTCCGATCCCAATCCCAGCTGTTCTGTTTTGGCTGACCAAAAGACGTACGTTTTCTGCTTCTTCCCTGTGGCACGAGTGAGATTCTGACCAAGCTAAGCCTCCTAGAGCAAAACCAGGAGGTTTCGTTAGGTCAGAATCAAGTGCAGTGGAACCTTGGTTCCATAATGTAATCCATTTCTGGGAGTCAATTCGACTCCCAGAACGGTTTGGGAACCAAGGTGCGGCTTCCGATTGGCTGCTGGAGCTTCCTGCAGCCAATCGGAAGCCGCACCGGATGTTCGGCTTCCAGGGCGTTCGGGAGCTGAGGTTCCACTGTATACACTTTCATAGTTAACGCTCAATACATTACTTCTGGCAAAGGAGCCACCATAGCTTCTAGAGGGCCATGAAAAATTGTGTCCTTGTAGGCTTGTAGACCCGGGTGGCGCTGCGGGTTAAACCACAGAGCCTAGGGCTTGCTGATCAGAAGGTTGGCGGTTCAAATCCTCGCAACGGGGTAAGTTCCCGTTGCTCGGTCCCTGCTCCTGCCCACCTAGCAGCTCGAAAGCACCTCAGAGTGCAAGTAGATAAATAGGTACCGCTCCGGCGGGAAGGTAAACGGCGTTTCCGTGCGTTGCTCTGGTTCGCCAGAAGCGGCTTAGTCATGCTGGCCACATGACCTGGAAGCTGTACACCGGCTCCCTCTTGCGCAATAAAATAAAATATCTGGCCAAGGTTTTAAACTTTCCAGTTGCAGCAATCTGCATTCACTTAAACTGTTGCACAGGGCTTCAGAAGCAGCCAGCGGTTTTATCCCAGGCTTTTGCACAAACATTTATGCTGTTCTCTTGGGCCTGTTATGAACCCGTTTTGGATTAGCTGGCTGGGGCTTGCACTGTTCTCTCAAATTTGCAATTCAGCCCCCCCCCCCCCGGCTTTGTGAAGCAGAAACACATACAATGAGGACTTTTCATGTCTGGAAATGGAAAGCTGATGAAAACTGCAGCTTATTTCTATGGAAATGAATAGAAAAATGAATAACTTTCATAGTCCTCCATATAACCAATTCTTTTATATTTAGAGGGCATCTAATTCTTAAGGCAGGATATTCACAGAAGACACTAGGCTGGTTTGCTTCAAATTAATACGAGAATTTCAGATTCCTTGCAAAGCCCCTCGCTTTCTTGTTCTGAGGCTACCCCCAAACCTCTTCGGGCATCAATTCTTACTTTTCTCCACCTAGGCTCATGCCTCTTAGGCCTGTATCCTGACTGCTTGTTACCACTTTGTGCTTCAAAATGGGGCACAATTTTTTATTCTTGCACCAGAGCCTTGCTGGTTGCGTGTGGACTGTCAATGTCATTCCAGTCTGGGTGGTTTTTAAGGTGCTGGACAGATTGCACAGTCCAAATTTGTTGGCTATTTGGCCAAATTAACATTAACAAGAAAGAAAAGCAGAAAATGCATAATGTGGGAGGGGGGAATATTAACTACCGTATTTTTCGCTCCATAGGGCGCACCGGACCATAGGGCGCACCTCGTTTTTAGAGGAGGAAACAAGGGGAAAAAATATTTTTCTGGTTTTCCTCTTCTAAAAGCCCTGTTTTTTTTGAGGATCAGCTAAAGGTTTTGCTGCTTTTTTGCAAAGGGAAAAGCCCTGTTTTTTTGAGGATCAGCTAAAAGTTTTGCAGCGTTTTTTACAAAGGGAAAAACCCTGGGTTTTTTTTGAGGATCAGCTAAATTTTTTTGCAGCTTTTTTTGCAAATGGGGAAAGAAAACCTCCTTTTGCAAAGGGGGAAAAGCAAAGAGGAAAAGCCCCGTTTTTATGGGGTTCAACTCACATTTCTGCAGCTTCTAAAGGAAAGGGAGCCTTTTCTACAGTTTCCAGACAGATAATCTAATCAGCCAGTCACATGTGGCTGGGGAAACAAACAACCTCCCTCTGCAGCACATTCAACAAAGGAGGGCGGGGCTGAAAGGGAGCCGGGGACTCTTATCTCTCTCCCGATCTCTTGCTGATCAGCTGCTGAGCAGGGTCCTTTCAACACCCCCTTTTCTCTTTGTAAAATAAAAAGCATGATCCTCTTTTGGCCCCTGGGCAATTCAGCTCCAGGGACCACCATTTGCTCCATAAGACGCACAGATAATTCCCCTTAATTTTTAGGAGGGAAAAAGTGCCTCTTATGGAGCGAAAAATACGGTATATAGTTTGGAAAGCTGTATGTTTGGGCAGAATCCATTGGTGGAAATCTTGCGCAAGATGAATAATATTGTTTTGGGTGGAAGATGGACTGCAGAACAGAAACAGGGCTGCTTGAGATTAATGTGGGATGGAATGGAAAATGATGCCTTCTTACATCCCTAGATGTGGGTACCCCATGGTTTGCCCTCTGTGAGGCTGAGCTAGCAATAAATCACACAATGTGAAGCTGGTTCTTTATTAGCAGCTACAGGATCTGCTCAGGAGTGCTAGGCCTAGTGAGCACAGCATCTCTTCCCGGTAGATCATGCCCCTATGAGGCAGCTGCAGAGACTGAAGTTCCCAAACTTCCCACAGCTCCCTAAGTCTCCTCCTCCCCCAGGTCCTTTTGAGACTGCGCCTGCTTGCAGCCAACCTCTCCTCCTCCCTCTTCATACCTCTCCTGGTCCTGGGAGACCAAGGGAGAGGGGAGCTTGTTGCAGCAGGAGGGGGAGACTCCCTGGCATCTTCACCAGCCTGACTTATCTCTGCCTCTTGGCCCGCCTCCTCTCCAGCCTCTGCATCTGCCTCTGATTCTGGACTTCTCTCTGCCACAGACTCACCCCACTCACTAAACCCTGTTACTTCAGCTTCTGGCACATCCTCCTCTCAATCTTCTCCCTCTGACCACTCATCGTGGTCCCACCATCACTCCTCAGGCCCTGGGCCTTTTCCCCTTGGGGGTTCCCCAGCTGGTTTCCCCCACCCTTCCTCTTCGTCCAACCAGTCTGTGACAGTCTCTGTGCTCCCGAAGCCATTTTTCTGTCCCTCGCAAGGTGAAGGATGCTGCCCCATCACCAGTTTGGGAACAAAATCAGTTTTCATATTGGTCACCTTCTGTCTCCAGGGCGGCTGTCCACCAGCTCCATCTGGTACGCAGGATGAGACCCTCCCTGCCCGCAGACTGTCTCGCCATAGTGGTGCATGCTGTGGTTATCTCCCGCATGGACTACTGCAATGCGCTCTACGTGGGGCTACCTTTGAAGGTGACCCGGAAACTACAACTAATCCAGAATGCGGCAGCTAGACTGGTGACTGGGAGCGGCTGCCAAGACCACATAACACCGGTCTTGAAAGATCTACATTGGCTCCCAGTACGTTTCCGAGCACAATTCAAAGTGTTGGTGTTGACCTTTAAAGCCCTAAACGGCCTCGGTCCTGTATACCTGAAGGAGCGTCTCCACCCCCATCACAAGACAGAGAAACCAACAGGAGAACACTTCAATCTCCCAGGACATTCTATACAAGATCTAAAAGTAACTGTAATATTACAGAAGAATTTCAGAAATAGACTGGAAAGAGAAGTTGCTGAATTACAACTCATTACCAAACTTAAAACCATGGAGAGACTTGGTCTGAATAGAGACATTGGATTCTTATCTCATTATACATGATAAAGCTATATTTGGCCCTCTTATCCCTTGCTTTTTCCTCTAAGACCAATTGCAGTCATTAAAAGTAATCTACAGGTTTATCACACCTATCAGCCAATCCCCCATTCCCACCACCCTTCTGAGTAATACCCCTCCCCACCCTCTCACTATATATAAGGGTCTAGTGATTTCTGTTTCAGTGTATCTGAAGAAGTGTGCATGCACACGAAAGCTCATAGCAAGAACAAACTTAGTTGGTCTCTAAGGTGCTACTGGAAGGAATTTTTTTTATTTCGTTTCGTCCGCCCCCATTGTTCAGCCCAGACACTGAGCTCCAGCTCCGAGGGCCTTCTGGTGGTTCCCTCCCTGCGAGAAGTGAGGTCACAGGGAACCAGGCAGAGGGCCTTTTCGGTGGTGGCGCCTGCCCTGTGGAATGCCCTCCCATCAGATGTCAAGGAAATAAACAGCTATCTGACTTTTAGAAGACATCCGAAGGCAGCTCTGTTTAGGGAAGTTTTTAATGATTGAAGTTTTATTGCTTTATTATTATTATTATTATTATTATTATTATTATTATTATTATTCTGTTTGGCGCCGCTCAGAGTGCCTGGGGAAACCCAGCCAGATGGGTGGGGAGTGAATGAATGAATGAATGAATGAATGGACAAACAGTCATACCTCGTGTTATGGAAGCTTCAGGTTGCGCGTTTTCTGATTGCGCACTGCACCGAACCCGGAAGTACCGGAACGGGTTACTTCCAGGTTTCAGTGCTCACGCATGTGCAGAAGCACTAAATTGCTCTTTGCACATGTTCAGACACGGCACTGCGGGTTGCGAACACGCCTCCCGCACGGATCACGTTCGCAACCCGAGCGTCCACTGTAATTGGAATGAGGGGAAGGTTATCATCATCATCATCAATATTATTATTAGAATGAGGGGAGGGGCATAATCTTCCCCATTGCCTCGGGCAGCAAAATTTCAGGGTCAGCCCAAGCGTTTGAACTGGAAGTGATGTCTTTTCATGTGCATGCAAAATGCAGCAGCAGGAGGAGGTCAAACGGAGCCCGGACCTCTTGGTCCTACTGATGGAGAAATCACAGGCCTTCTGATTTCCTCTGGGCTGGGTAAAGCCATTTCTGTGTCTGCAAATTCCAGCTGCTCTTGAGAGAAAGTAATTAATCAGGAAGTCTTTGGCTCGGATCCAGGAGGCCTTTTTAATTAAAAGGGGGGTGGGGGGAAAGAGCAGCTTGTTCAAGAACCGCTACTAAATCTTAGTGTCATCCGTGCAGAGCAGAATATCGACATCTGTGGGGCACAGAGTGGCATTTCTCTCTTTCAACGGGACTTGCCAACATCTGGCGTTTCTGCCTCTTTGCACCGAAGGCACTTGTATCTGCGTAAAAACAAGCCTCTTGACCCACTTTTGATTCTGGTTCCACTCACCAGAGGCATGTGGCCCTCCAAATATTATTCAGAGAGGAACACGGCTCTTCTCCACCCCTGCTTTAGCGTTATTGAGTCATCGAGGTGTCTAAGAAACCCTTTGCAGTGCCCGTCAGTGGGGGAAATGGAATGAAACAGCCCTCTGCACTTACGGTAGGCAGAGTCAATATTGCTGTGCCTCCGGGAAGCTTCATTAATGTGTTTGGCACTGGTTTGGAGTGAATCAGACAATGTCAGGTTTCGGAGGGATACCCATAGTCCCCAGCTTGAGTATCAAGAACTCAGTTTGTGGGGTTGCACAAAGGTAGAGGTAAAGGACCCCTGGACGGTTGTTGTTGTTGTTGTTCAGTCGTTCAGTCGTGTCCGACTCTTCGTGACCCCATGGACCAGAGCACGCCAGGCACGCCTATCCTTCACTGCCTCCCGCAGTTTGGCCAAACTCATGTTAGTAGCTTCGAGAATACTGTCCAACCATCTCATCCTTTGTCGTCCCCTTCTCCTTGTGCCCTCCATCTTTCCCAACATCAGGGTCTTTTCCAGGGAGTCTTCTCTTCTCATGAGGTGGCCAAAGTACTGGAGCCTCAACTTCAGGATCTGTCCTTCCAGTGAGCACTCAGGGCCGATTTCCTTAAGAATGGATAGGTTTGATCTTCTTGCAGTCCATGGGACTCTCAAGAGTCTCCTCCAGCACCATAATTCAAAAGCATCAATTCTTCGGCGACTACCTATGGGGTTTACGGTTAAGTCCAGTCAAAGGTGACTACCTATGGGGTTGAGGCGCTCATCTCGCTTTCAGGCCGAGGGAGCTGGCGTTTGTCCACAGACAGCTTTCCGGGTCATGTGGCCAGCATAACTAAACCGCTTCTGGCACATGGAGGACCGTGACGAGTGCCTGAGTGCACAGAAATGGCGTTTACCTTCCCGCCGGAATGGTACCTATTTATCTACTTGCACTGGCGTGCTTTTGAACTGCTAGGTGGGCAGGAGCTGGGACCGAGCAACGGGAGCTCACCCCGTTGCGGGGATTTGAACCGCCAACCTTCCGGTCAGCTAGCCCAAGAGGCTCAGTGCTTGAAACCACACGGGCTTGTGTCGCAAAATGAGCACAAAACTTAGGCATCAGTTTGGAGCAGGGGCATAGTGTGGGGAGGGCCGGGCGGCCTATGGTTTTGAGGGGACCTGAGCTAGGTGCCCCCTATGCAGGGACCCCCACCCTGCCTGCTGCCGAGGGTCTCTGGGCCCTGGCCTGCTCTTTCCACCATGCCTTCGGTCCCCTCGCTGAATGGCCACCCGGCCAGCAGTGGGGAGATGTGCCCACCAAGGGTCTTATTGGCTACCCGGGCTACCTCTGTGAGAATGGTCAGGCAGGCTGGTGGCAAAGCACAGCGTGGTCTTGTGAACCCTCTGTACCCTGCACACACACACACACACACACAGCGGTGTCAAGGGTTTGGCTGGCATGGCAGGTTTTGTTCCCCCTCTGCGCCCAGCCCCTAGTCCTGCGTGGTTCATGCATATATGTGCCCCCTGGGCACCAATAAAGGATGCAGCACCAGTGGTTTGGAGGCAATCCAAAATATTGCAGTCACATATTAATGAAGCTCCTCCAGCGCCGTGTTTGTGTTTGTGTTTTGTTTTGAACCGGGGGCGTAATTTTGAACTGTGGCCAGCCAGGATTCGGGTGGTTGTTTTGCAGCAGATGCCTCTCAGCCCCGTACTCCGAGTTTCTTCTTAACTGCAGCTGCTAGAAACTGGCCCGTTTCTGTATATTTTTCAAGGTTATTGTTGTCCTTCACCAGATCTTAACCTATTACAGTATGTATCTGAAGAAGTGTGCATGCACACAAAAGCTCATACCAAGAACAAACTTAGTTGGTCTCTAAGGCATAGCTGTCAAGTTTCGGATTTGAAAATAAGGGATCAGCAGTCTCACCTATCCCGGGGACAGTCACATGTCAGTGGTGGGCGGAGCCAGAAGCAATAGTGGGCAGAGCAGCAATGTAAACTCCAAGCGGGCTTGGGCAAAGAGGAGGGCAGCCATGTGCTCCGAGCGATGGAGCCCCATCGTCTTCTTGTCTGATCCCATCAAAACAGGAGAGGAAGCAGCAGCTGCTCAAAGGCAGCCAGGCTCCGCCCGCCAGCTAACCTTATTGGCCGGCTGAGGGGCTCAGCGGCAACGGATAGGGGCTGATGCAGGGGGAGGAATACACCCCCCTGTAAGCACGGGAAACGGCTCCCACTTGCTTTGAGGTCTGAGGCTTTTCTCTCCAAGTAGGCGAGGTCTTCCCACCCAGTCCCTGGCCAGCAGGGGAGGAGCTGCTTCCATGAAAAACGGGAAATTTAAGGGAAATAAAAAATAAGGGAGAGCAGCGGGAAACTGCTTGAAATAAGGGAGAATCCCGGGGAAAACGGGATACTTGACAGCACTGCTCTAAGGTGCTACTGGAAAGAATTTTTTGTTTTCTTTTGTTTTGACTATTACAGTACAGTATTTGTAAGAATGGATTCCAAATATCGTTGAATTTGTCCATGGCAAAGTCTTGGTTTACAGTATATGCAAGTTGTTCAAATGTTGCAAATTTGCATATGTCTTCAATCCAATTGTAGAAGTGAACCGCATTTTTATTTTTCCAATTCCTCAGTATCTGTCTTTTTGCCGCGGTCAGGATACGGAGAGTCCACTCATATGGTCCTTTTGTAAGGTTCCATGTGCTGGGCATATAATTCAAGAGGATATTTTGCTCTGTAAATGTACCTGTGAGGTTGTTCCGTACAGTTCTGTTTTGATGGTTTCAGTTGTTGTTGTTGTTGTTGTTCAGTCGTTCAGTCGTGTCCGACTCTTCGTGACCCCATGGACCAGAGCACGCCAGGCACGCCTATCCTTCACTGCCTCTCGCAGTTTGGCCAAACTCATGCCAGTCGCTTCGAGAACACTGTCCAACCATCTCATCCTCTGTCGTCCCCTTCTCCTTGTGCCCTCCATCTTTCCCAACATCAGGGTCTTTTCTAGGGAGTCTTCTCTTCTCATGAGATGGCCAAAGTACTGGAGCCTCAACTTCAGGATGTGTCCTTCTAGTGAGCACTCAGGGCTGATTTCTTTGAGAATGGATAGGTTTGATCTTCTTGCAGTCCATGGGATCCTCAAGAGTCTCCTCCAGCAACTGGTTTCAGTTACCTCCTGCCAAAAATCTTTCCATATGGGACATTGAAAAACATACGTTTTAGAGAAGCATTATCCCTATTGCATCTCCCGCAGAGGTCCACAGACACACTTGCTATAGCAGTTAAAGCAGTTTCACCACTGTGTGTGCATGACCAGAGATCTGGGGCGCTGGGCTGTGTTCGCCCCCCCCCCTCGGTCTCTCGCTCATGGGTGGTGTCCCTCTTCCTTCTGCCCCCGCAGAGGCTGCCAGGGAACGATGTTCTCGTCTGCAAAGCCGTATGAGAACCAGCGCTACTCTGCCTTGAAGAAAGACTGCCAGCGGAGGAAAACCCTCTTTGAGGACCCCCTGTTCCCGGCCAACGACGACTCCCTCTTCTACAAGTCGCGAATTCAAGGTGTGCAATGGAAACGGCCAAAGGTAAGGCGAACTTTTGTGGGGATGCTTTTAAAAGGAAAATAAATTCAGGGAGTCATGAAAGTCTGTGTGCAGGGCCGGCGCGTCCATTAAGGCGAACTAGGCAATTGCCTAGGGCGCCAAAATGGAGGGGGCGCTGGCCAGGCTTGGGCGGGGGGGCCGGGGCGGGCTAGCAGCAGCTTCTGTGCTGTAGCGGAGAGGTGCTGCTTGCCCCCTACACCACCCCCCAGCTCCGGCTAAAGCAGGCTTTGGGGGGGGCGGGGGGCGGGACAGGCGAGCAGCAGCTATTCCGCTACAGCGGAGAAACTGCTCCTTGCCTCTCCACCACCCCCACCTCCCGCTAAAGCAGGCTTTGGCGGGGGGCGCCAGAAGGTGGTTCGCCTCGGGCGCGAGAAGCCCTAGCACCAGTCTTGTCTGTATGCGAGAGATATGGCAATACTATGGGCGCTCCTGCTTCTTGGGTCAGATCCTTTCTCCCTTACTCCTCGTGGGAGAAGTTTGGCATGTTGGTCCCCACAGCAACATCAGGCGCCTGGCTAATTTTGAACACTGCCCTGGCCACCTCTTCCACACAGTAGTGACCCTTTGGGGCCAAGGGGATGATTGGGCTCTGTATCAAAGGAAAGACCAGCTGCCTTCCTGGAAACTGGGAAGACCACTCTGCAGTCTTGGGCGTCTTGGTTTCTGCTTGAACTGTTTTGAATTTTTATTGTTCTGCTAGCTGACCCGGCCACGCGTTGCTGTGGCTGCTTTAGTGCAATGGGAAAGGAAGATGCAGTATAAAAGAGAAATTGATGTCTTTGCGTTGAAGTTGAGGTTGTTTTGGTTCTTTCTGGTTGGACCAGGGCCAGATTTAGGTTTGATGAGGCCCTACGCTACTGAAGGTAATGGGGCCCTTCATATGTCCAGCTGTCCTTTGCCAACAACAAATGGTCGCTTTTTTGTGTTGAATATATGCTATATGGAAATTTATGGACCTAATAGGTATCTAATGCCATTTGCACATGCAGAATGTAGGCACCCTATATATAGAAAGTAGCAAACCAGTGATATTTTAGTGAGCAGGCTAGCAGGCGGGGCCCATCACTTACATCATAGGAGCCTACACAACACAAAACACTGTTGCTCTCTGCAGGTTTTATTTTATTTGTTTTTTTATCTTATATTTTGGAAATGTACATCCAGTCCCCCCCCCCTTTAAAAATTTTTGGGGCCCCCAAGAGAGTGGGGCCCTAAGCTATAGCTTGTTTAGCTTATATGTAAATCCGGCACTGGATTGGACATCCAAACTCCAAGGAGAGTGGAGGAAATATCACGTGTCTTCAGTTCCATCCTCGGAGGTGATGCTCCTAGTTCAGACCCCTACAGTAGCTTTAGACAAGCTGTCGTTATTTTGACCTCAGTCTTGCTACCTGCAGTATGGGTTGGTAGCATTGACCTACCATGCAAGGTTATTTGGATGTATTACTGACAGCACAAGTGAATCTCTTCTGGAGGGTGCTGTAGTGTTCTTTAACAATCTTGCCTCTCCACTGCATGGATATGATGATGGATCCTGACCATAGGGCAGCCTTCCTTAACCTGGGTATCCACTGTATTTTGGAATACAACTTCCATCACCCCTGACCATTGCCCATGATGGGAGTTGTAGTCCCTAATATCTGCAGGGTAAAGGTAAAAAAGGTAAAGGGACCCCTGACCGTTAGGTCCAGTCGTGTCCGACTCTGGGGTTGCAGCGCTCATCTCGCTCTATAGGCCAAGGGAGCCGGCGTTTGTCCGCAGACAGCTTCCAGGTCATGTGGCCAGCATGACAAAGCCGCTTCTGGCGAACCAGAGCAGCACACGGAAACACCGTTTACCTTCCCCCCGGCGCGGTACCTATTTATCTACTTGCACTTTGACATGCTTTCGAACTGCTAGGTGGGCAGGAGCTGGGACCGAACAACGGGAGCTCACCCCGTCGCGGGGATTCGAACCGCCGAACTTCTGATCGGCAAGCCCTAGACTCTGTGGTTTAACCCACAGCGCCACCTAGGTCATATCTGCAGGGTACCAAGCTGGAAAAGACTGCTTCTTCAATTTGCAGGCAGTCTCTTAGGCGTAATAGCAAAACAATGCGAAACAGTTGCTCGCATTACGTTATCCTAGGATGGGTCGTTTTGGCACTCATTGGGTGTCTCTAAACGAGCTCGGTGCTTTAATTTGATTTCTGAATTGATGATGTCCATAAACGTGCGTTTCTCAAGAGAGAATCTCTTTCCTTCCTTCCTCCTCCTTCTCTTTTTGCCTCAGCTGCAAAATTCGCCCAGACGAACAAAGCACTAGAATTTCAAGAAGGACAAGGCAATAATTGTCTGGTTTGGTCAAAGATGGGAGAGGGGGCACTGAGGGAAGTGGAGGCTGGAGCAAACGGAGTCACTTTTGCCTCATTGTCGACTGGTGCGTCAGAGTGTTTCACATGGCTGTGAAGAAACACTCTTTCTTCTCCCAAGGGCGGTTTTCGTTTTGGAGTTTCCCACCCGCCGTTGCATTGGGGCTGCCCCTGCCACAGTGGACGTTGCCAAAGTCTTGGAAAGGGTTCAGAGGGAGAGCCATAGCGAAAGAGAGGCCTAGGACTGCCTCCTGGTATTCTGGACTACGACTCCCATCATCCACAGCTTGCACAACTGACCGATGGGAGTTGTAGTACAGAACACCCGCAAGGCTCCCCGGCTGGTGTGGGGAGCTGCTGGTCAGGAAGAGAGAAATAAACAAGGAGATAAAAAGCGCTACGCATTAGGCCAAAGAAAAGACGGTTGTTATTATTGGAGGTGGGGCAAGATTAAAAATGGCGACAGTTCTGAGATATTAAGGATATCTGGGAAGGCAGATGAAGACAAAATGAAGCCAAACTTCTTAGGATGACGTGGTCCCCTGTCTTTTCCGCAACATGTTGTTCTAAGAAGCTTAGGAACATGTGGTAGTTTAACCCTTGTTTCCCCCTCACAACCCTGTGAGGTAGGTCACACCAAGAGACAGTGACCAATGGCAAGGTGATTTTGAACCTCTTTTCCCAAGTCTCTGGGCTACTCACTGCACTGCAGGGGGCTACAATAATTTGTGGCACTTTTGGGGCTATTGATGTTTTGCTTCCAGGAACTGGCATTCAGGAGCAGAGTGCCTCTGAGCATGTGTTGAGACTCGGAAGGCAGTGCACTCCTGCTGTGGTTCCCCAGTGACTGGTATTGAGAAGCATGATCCTGCCTGGGCAGCTGGCTGACCGTTGTGAAAACAGGCCTCTGGGGTAGATTAGCCACCGCAGACTATGATATTCTTGTAAAGAAGCTGGTAAAATGTGGGCTAGACAATGCTACCATTCAGTGGATTTGTAACTGGCTGACTGACCGAACCCAAAGGGTGCTCATTAATGGCTCCTCTTCATCCTGGAGAGAAGTGACTAGTGGGGTGCCACAGGGTTCTGTCTTGGGCCCAGTCTTATTCAACATCTTCATCAATGACTTGGATGATGGGCTTGAGGGCATCCTGATCAAGTTAGCAGATGACACCAAATTGGGAGGGGTGGCTAATACTCCAGAGGACAGGATCACACTTCAAAATGACCTTAACAGATTAGACAACTGGGCCAGAGCAAACAAGATGAATTTTAACAAGGAGAAATGTAAAGTACTACACTTGGGCAAGAAAAATGAAAGGCACAAATACAGGATGGGTGGCACCTGGCTTGAGAGCAGTACATGTGAAAAGGATCTAGGAGTCTTGGTAGATCGTAAACTTGACATGAGTCAACAGGGTGATGCAGCAGCTAAAAAAGCCAATGCAATTCTGGGCTGCATCAATAGGAGTATAGCGTCTAGATCAAGGGAAGTAATAGTACCATTATATTCTGCTCTGGTCAGACCTCACCTCGAATACTGTGTCCAGTTCTGGGCATCACAGTTCAAGAAGGATACTGACAAGCTGGAACGTGTCCAGAGGAGGGCAACCAAAATGGTCCAAGGCCTGGAAACAATGCCTTATGAGGAACGGCTTAGGGAGCTGGGTATGTTTAGCCTGGAGAAGAGAAGGTTAAGGGGTGATATGATAGCCATGTTCAAATATATCAAGGGATGTCATATAGAGGAGGGAGAAAGGTTGTTTTCTGCTGCTCCAGAGAAGCGGACACGGGGCAATGGATTCAAACTACAAGAAAGAAGATTCCACCTAAACATTAGGAAGAACTTCCTGACAGTAAGAGCTGTTTGCCAGTGGAATTTGCTGCCAAGGAGTGTGGTGGAGTCTCCTTCTTTGGAGGTCTTCAAGCGGAGGCTTGACAGCCATCTGTCAGGAATGCTTTGATGGTGTTTCCTGCTTGGCAGGGGGTTGGACTGGATGGCCCTTGGGGTCTCTTCTAACTCCAGGATTCTATGATTCTATGATTCTATGACTGTTATAAAAATGCAAAAAGGGGGTAAGAATGATCAGAATCACGAGGTTTCGCTGCAAAAGGGGACCATTAGCAGAAGCCCTCTTCAGGCAGTATCTTCTACGGGATCGCTCAATTTCCCAAGCTCGTACCAGAACTTTGATAAAGGAAAGCTGTTTGCAGCGATAGTTCTGAACGTATCGTTGAAGTCGCATGTTTCCTGCTCCACCCCAAATGCGCTGGCATTGATAACAGTTGCAATCGCCTTTCTCTCTTAACCTCTTCAATTAATCTTCCAGGGTCAGTTGTGCTGCGCGAAGTCTCCCAACGAAAGGACATGAACTGCTTTTAGTCGTTCCTAGGAAATCTCTCCTCCCCCCACCACCCCGCACCTCCCACAGCTTTGAAAAAGCTTGCACGATGACAAATGTCCTTTGCTCTTCCCCGCAGGGCAAAAGCAAGGATTGTGTTGTTGTATTTTGGTCAGCCGAGGTTCCGAGAATTGTGTGAATTCTCAGGTATGCTGGAAATCCCGTTAGACCTGCAGCGGAAGGAATGGGCAGAATCAACTGGCCCTTGTGGGAGATACGGCGCCACACATTCCCACCAGAACACCCTTATTTCTGGCCATCTTGGGGGCTGTGTGTTTTGGTTGCTTTCGTCTCCTTTATATCATCACTAGTTGGTTGGCATCCGTCTGCCTCGGGCGACAGTGGAGTGAGCCTTTGCGGGTGAAGTCAAACCGTTGGAGAGTTGCGGCGCCTGCTGTGGCCGCAGAGACCGACACAGGAGAGACATGTTTTGTTGCAGCTGGGGCAGAGGAAGGCGTCTGGTTTTGCTGCCACAGATGCGCCAAGCCGTTTCTTCTCCCTGCGCTTCTCCCAGTGGCCATTCCTCCTCTGGTCACTGCTATGGTCATCTGCAAGGGATTCTCACATGGCAGGGTTGATGCTGCCAGCCTTCATGTCATGTTTGCAGACATCTTTTTAACACAGAGTTGGTCTGGCCCAGTGGTTTGCAACCAGTGTGCCGTGGCGCCCTGGGGTGCCTGGAATGATGGTCAGGGGTGCCGTGGGCAACCCTGGCCTCTGTCCCTCTTTCCTTCCCTCCTTCCTCTGATGCCCTCTCGCATCTCTACCTCCCAAAGGCTGGCACAGCTGTTTGTTGAAGCAGCCCTGGCTATAGGCTCCCCAGGCAATTGGTGCCTCTGGGAGGCACCTCTTTTTGGGGCACTGGGGGGCAGCTCAGAGGCCAGGGGCAGCAGCTGTGGCTGCTCAGAGGACACCTAGGAGAGGGGAGAGGAGAGGAGGCTGAGGGAACGTTCCACAAAGGAGCATGTTCGAAAAGGGTGAGAGGCTGTCAGCTCTGCAGGCAAAGGGTGACCTAACTGGGCTCCTGAGCCCCAAAGGGGTGCTGCAGAAAAAAATGTAGTTGGTTAAAGGAGCCGAGGATGCAAAAAGGTTGAAAACTTCTGGTCTAGCCAATAGGCCTGGTGTCTGAAGCCAGCACCCCTTACAGCACATCCTTGGGGGTCCTGCCATTTTCCATTTTTGAGCTGTCAGAGGATTTGGCTATCTAACTCAGCATCGTCTATTCTGATTGGCAGTGGATCCCCAGGGGGAAACAAGGTCTCTGCCATTACCTTCTACCTGATCCTTTTAAACTGGTGCTTCAGGATTCGAATCTGGGACTTTCTGGATGCAAGGAATGAGCCCTGCTGCCATTGAGCGGTGGTCAGAACATCACTGGGAGGGGTGTTTTCTTGTGAAAAGGTTTTACAGAAGGCAGGCCTCTTAAATTCCGCAGCAATGCCTTTAATGTTTACTGTATCATATCTGCTGATCAATGGGATTTTGTTGTTGTTGAAGAAAATGCATTTGGTTTCTTTTCCCTTCACGTCTTAGGCCAGAGCTGGGGTTTTTTTTTGGCTTTCTCCCTTCTGAAATAAGGTTAGCTGAGCTGAAGGCAGATGATTGAATTACTGGCTGCTCTCCACCAAGCCCAAGAAAAGTCTGGCTGGACTCTGCGGTTTAGAGAAGATACAGAGAATCAGCACTGAAATGTAGTGAATGGCATCATAGAATATCACAATGGAAATCTCTAATCAAGCTTCCAGTCCCTGTGAAGCGCGTGTGTGGAATAGGAGACTGAGCAAAAGACTGCTTTGGATGACAATAATATTATGGCCCGAATTCTCTTGAGCTTCACCACAAGCACAACGAACTGTATTTAACAAAGAATCATTATTTAGGTGATTGGTAATTTAAACTTGACATCCTTCTTGGAGGAAAAGATCTCATGGTGTGAAGTAATACAGATGAAACTGTTTGTTCCCTGTTGGTCCTGGACACCCCCAAAGGATCAGTTTCTTTTGAAGAAGAAGAAGAAGAAGAAGAAGAGTTTGCATTTGATATTCCGCTTTTCACTACCCGAAGGAGTCTCAAAGCGGCTAACATTCTCCTTTCCCTTCCTACCCCACAACAATGGTTAACAAAAAGTTGTTGTATGCTGCAAATAGGGTCAAATAGCAGCTGGGGGAGGTTGGTTTCTGCAGGGAAATGGGACAGGGCGAAAAGTGTCAACATCTGTGGTCCTGATGTAGAAGAAGAAGAAGAGTTTGGATTTGATATCCCGCTTTATCACTACCCGAAGGAGTCTCAAAGCGGCTCACATTCTCCTTTCCCTTCCTCCCCCACAACAAACACTCTGTGAGGTGAGTGGGGCTGAGAGACTTCAGAGAAGTGTGACTAGCCCAAGGTCACCCAGCAGCTGCATGGGGAGGAGCGGAGACGCGAACCCGGTTCACCAGATTACGAGTCTACTGCTCCTAACCACTACACCACACTGGCTCTAAGATCTGTAGATTAAGACACATGCACCTGGCTTTTTCTCGGTGAGAGACAGAAAAAAGTGAACTGCACGATGCGTGCATTTAGAAATAATAACAATATAATAATAATAATTATTATTTATTACTTATACCCTGCCCATCTGGCTGGGCCTCCTCAACCACTCTTGGCGGCTCCCAACTGAATGTTAAAAAACAAAATGAAACATCAAACATAAAAAACTTCCTTCAACAGATGTCTTCTAAAAGTCAGATAATTGTTTATTTCCTTGACATCTGATGGGAGGGCGTTCCACAGGGTGGGCGCCACCACCGAGAAGGCCCTCTGCCTGGTTCCCTGTAACCTCGCTTCTCGCAGGGAGGGAACCGCCAGAAGGCCCTCGGAGCTGGACCTCCGTGTGCGGGCAGAACAATGGCCGTGGAGATGCTCCTTCAGGTGTACTGGGCCGAGGCCGTTTAGGTCAGCACCAACACTTTGAATTGTGCTCGGAAACGTACTGGGAGCCAATGTCGGTCTTTCTTGACCGGCGTTATATGGTCTTGGCGGCCATGATGGCTCTCCCCTGTCTCTGTAGTCGGAAGCAGCAATGCTTCTGAATAGCACTTGCTGGAAGCCACAGGAGAGGAGGGCGGTCTTGTGTTCGAATCCTGATTATGGGTTTCCCACAGGTTGGCCACTCTGAGAACAGGATTCTGGAGTGGATGGGCAGCTGCCCTGATCCAACAGGCTCTGCTTATGTTCTTAAGCCTGCTTCACTAAGTTTGACCCTTCGCTTGGGTATGTGGAGGTTGTCTGCTAGCTCAGCTTACCTAGTGACCTCCAGCGGTTGCAGACTGCAACTTCAAGCAGTGCTCCTGTTTTGCATGCTGCATGACGGTCTCAGGTTCGAAATCCTGGTGCCCACCTGCACCACACCTGAAATTTGATGTGGTGCCAGGTTTTGGGAACACACCATTGTGGCCATGAAGGAACGATCAAGAGCTTGAGGTGAATTCATAGAAGTTGGAAGGGACCCCGAGGGTCATCTAGTCCAACCCCCTGCAATGCAGCAATCTCAACTAAAGCATCCATGGGCAGAAGGCCTCTGCTTAAAAACCTCCAAGGAAGGAAGGTCCACAACCTCTTGTGGGCGTCTGTTCCACGGTCAAACAGCTCTTACTGTCAGAAAGTTCTCCCTGATGTTTAGGCAGAATCCCCTTTCTTGTAACTTGAAGCCATGGGTTCGAGTCCTGCCCTCCAGAGCAGGAAAAAATGAGCTGGCCAAGCGTGAGGTAGACCTCCTTTTCCGCTTTTGAAGGACTAGACTGGTCTAGGTCGACAAATCCTCTGGCCTTCCATAAAGCGGCTCAGTGTTGCCGATACTAGTTTTAAAGCAATGGAGGAGAAAGTTGCCAAAACAAACTAAACCCGAAGATGTCCAGAAATGGATAAGGGTGATCTGGTGGGCACGTAGCTCCCACAAGGGCCGGTTGATTCTGTCCACTCCTTCAGCTGCAGGTCTAACAGGATTTTCAACATACCTGAGAGCCTACACAGTTCTCAGAACCTCGGCTGATACAAATTGAAGAACCAAAGTCTCCTTTCGCCCTGCAGGGAAGAGCCAGACGCAATTGTCATCTTGCAAATTTTCCACCACTATGGGAAGGAAGGGCAGTTTCTTCTTCTTGTTGTTCAGTCGTGTCCGACTCTTCGTGACCCCATGGACCAGAGCACGCCAGGCACGCCTATCCTTCACTGCCTCTCGCAGTTTGGCCAAACTCATGTTAGTAGCTTCGAGAACACTGTCCAACCATCTCATCCTCTGTCGTCCCCTTCTCCTTGTGCCCTCCATCTTTCCCAACACCAGGGTCTTTTCCAGGGAGTCTTCTCTTCTCATGAGGTGGCCAAAGTATTGGAACCTCAACTTCAGGATCTGTCCTTCTAGTGAGCACTCAGGGCTGATTTCTTTGAGAATGGATAGGTTTGATCTTCTTGCAGTCCATGGGACTCTCAAGAGTCTCCTCCAGCACCATAATTCAAAAGCATCAATTCTTCGGTGATCAGCCTCCTTGATGGTCCAGCTCTCACTTCCGTACATTACTACTGGGAAAACCATAGCTTTAACTATACGGACCTTTGTCGGCAAGGTGATGTCTTTGCTTTTTAAGATGCTGTCTAGGTTTCAGTTACAGGTGGGTAGCCGTGTTGGTCTGCCATAGTCGAAGCAAAATAGGAAATTCTTTCCAGTAGCACCTTAGAGACCAACTGAGTTTGTTCTTGGTATGAGCTTTCGTGTGTATCTGAAGAAGTGTGCATGCACACGAAAGCTCATACCAAGAACAAACTCAGTTGGTCTCTAAGGTGCTACTGGAAAGAATTTCCTATTTTGCTGTCTAGGTTTGTCATTGCTTTTCTCCCAAGAAGCAGGCGTCTTTTAATTTCGTGACTGCTGTCACCTTCTGCAGTGATCATGGAACCCAAGAAAGTGAAATCTCTCACTGCCTCCATTTCTTCCCCTTCTATTTGCCAGGCGGTGATGGGACCAGTAGCCATGATCTTAGTTTTTTTGATGTTGAGCTTCAGACCATATTTTGCGCTCAGGGCAGTTTCTAGGAACTCACGTCCTTTTCATTGGGAGACCTCGCATTGTGCAACTGTCCCAGGAAGATTAATTTTTAAAAAGGTTTTGGCCACCCTTCTCTCTTATCAATGCAAGTGTAGTTCTATAGGGAGGGGAGAGACCGTATTCACTCATACGAACCGGCACAGGTTTTGAGATCTCTAGGGGAGGCCCTTCTCTTGGCCCCACCACCCTCACAGGCATGCTAGTTAGGGACTCAAGGCAGGGCCTTCTCGGTGGTGGCTCCACCCAGGTAACTTTGGAAATCCCTCCCCGGAGAAGCCAGACAGGTCCCCTCCTTCTTGTCCTTCTGCTAGCAAGCGAAGAACGTCTTTGCACGCCCTCCAACATTTTCACACCAAAAACTGGGACACACATTTTCCGGGATGCGCTCCCAGGCGAGTCCCGCTCCATGATCTCGCCCTGGAAAAAAGTGTTTTTCTTCGGGGTGGGATTGCAACGCCCAAAATGGCCGCCACAATCTCGTGTGGGAAAATGGGATGCCCTGTTTTTTTTCCTGAAACAGTTGCAAATGGAATGCTTTTAATGACAGGGCTGGTGATGGGTGCCGTTCTTTTTTATTGTGGTTATTTGTATGGTGTGTGTCTGTGTGTATACAGAATATTGTGGAAAGGTTCATTTCTTTCAGTAATTCATCTTAAAAGGTGAAACTAATATATGAGATAGACTCATGACGTGCAAAGCGAGATATGTCAAGCCTTTATTTGTTACAGTTGCTCTGTTTCCCCCATATGCTAATCTTGTTTTTCCTATATGTTAATCATGCATAACCCTTCCCTTTCCTGATGTAGTGATGATGTTTCCAAACTGTATTCTGGGATATGATAGGAGTTTTTAAAAGTTCTTGTAATGCTGCTCTGGGTGTGCAGTTTTGACTGTAACCTATTGCGCAGTAAACCCTGTCTTGTCCTTGCTCCAGTGGCTGGACTTCTTTTATTTAACTCCGCAGAAACCAGTGGGCTTATCCCCAAGGGCCAGGTGCCTGGGCAGTTCCACACCTGGGATTTTCCATTTACAGGCCGGTCAACCAGCTACAAATCAACCCACATTTTGCCAGCTTTTTCACAAGAATATCACAGGGGACTTTGTCAAAAGCCTTACCGCAATCAAGATATGCTACGTCCACAGCCTCCCCCTGATCCACCAAGCTTGTAACGCCATCGTTACAAAATGAGATTTGTCTGGCATGAGTTGTTTTTGGGAACCCCGGGCTGTTTTTCAAAGGGAAAAAACTCAGTGGACTGAGCCTGTGATTCCTGCGTTGCCAGGGGTTGAATTAGATGACCCCTTGCGCCGATTCTATGATTCTGTGATGTCAACCTGGGCCTGATCAAAAAACGGGCTGCAGCTGCGTTTGCTGGCAAGGCGAGCTCAGTGTCCTGAGTGTGAAGGTTATTGGTGGGCCTCGATGTGGGGAGGAGCAGGAGGGCGCATTGCTGCTAATGGAGCGTGCGCCGAACATCCTTTTGCCATTCAGCGGCGCATGCCTTGCCTGCGAGAGAGAAGCCAAGGTGAGATGCACAGCCACGAAAGCGGGGGAACAGCGTTATCAGCAAAGCCGCACGGCTCAGCCAAGCGAAGGGCTGCCTACGCGGGGTGTTAATTTGAGTGGTTTCATGCATGGATGAAAGCAAAGAAGAGGATCAGAGGCCCGGAGCGAAATGAATTCCTGCATTTCACACCCGCCGAGGTGTGCAGCCCGCTTAGCGGAGCAAAGTTAACAGCAGGTTCAGGAAGCCCTACTTTAAAAATAAGACAGGTATATTCATGTTTGCAGGCAGGTCTCAAAAAACAAAGACATCACCTTGCCGACAAAGGTCCGTATAGTTAAAGCTATGGTTTTCTCAGTAGTAGTGGACTGCAAGAAGATCAAACCTATCCATTCTTAAAGAAATCAGCCCTGAGTGCTCACTGGAAGGACAGATCCTGAAGTTGAGGCTCCAGTACTTTGGCCACCTCATGAGAAGGGAAGACTCCCTGGAAAAGACCCTGATGTTGGGAAAGATGGAGGGCACAAGGAGAAGGGGACGACAGAGGATGAGATGGTTGGACAGTGTTCTCGAAGCTACTAACATGAGTTTGGCCAAACTAGCAGAGAAAGTAAAGTTCAAGTGCGTATTTAAGGAACTTAATTCGGAAACGCAAGGGGAAGATCGGAGGTCTTGTCAAATTTAATCATAAATGGATGTGCAAAGCAAGTATTAGTTAAAAGGTAAAGGTACCCCTGACCATCATGGGGATGCGGGTGGTGCCGTGGGTTAAACCACAGAGCCTAGGGCTTGCCGATCAGAAGGTCGGCGGTTCGAATCCCCGCGATGGGGTGAGCTCCTGTTGTTCGTTCCCTGCTCCTGTCAACCTAGCAGTTCGAGAGCATGCCAGTGCAAGTAGATAAATAGGTACTGCTTTGGCGGGAAGGTAAACAGCATTTCCGTGCGCTGCTCTGGTTCGCCAGAAGCGGCTTAGTCATGCTGGCCACATGACCCGGAAGCTGTACGCCGGCTCCCTCGACCAGTAACGTGAGATGAGCGCCGCAACCCCAGATTCATCCACGACTAGACCTAATGGTCAGGGGTCCCTTTACCTTTCTCTTTACCCCTGACCACTATGTCCAATCGCGGATGACTCTGGGGTTGCGGCGCTCACCTCGCTTTACTGGCCGAGGGAGCCGGCGTACAGCTTCCGGGTCATGTGGCCAGCAGGACTAAGCCGCCTCTGGCGAACCAGAGCAGCACACGGAAACCCTGTTTACCTTCCCGCCGGAGCGGTACCTATTTATTAGTTAAAGAATGAGTAATTGTTTATTTGCTTTTTCCTAATTTTCCTATAACATCTATTACATATTTCTGTTATAAAGTTTTTGACCAATAAAGCATTTTTTTAAAAAGGAAAGAAGCAGATATGCTTTCAAAAGAAGACCAGCCCCTCCTTACAAGGACCCCATGGCAGACTTTGAGGCTGTCGGGCGGCCAAACGATTGCTAGGCTCCCCAGTGCACATCCCTTGAGGCTGTGTAGGAGGAACTGGCTCCTGGGTTTAATATTTCCTCCTTATTTTCCTCGTTGCAGTTCCTCTGCTTGGCTTTCCATTATGTTTAAAACAGATGCGGTCGCAGGAGACACACATACATCATCCTCCAGCATCCTTTTCATGTGCAATTACATTAATGGATGTTTTCCGATGCAAAAGGAAAGGGCACAACATTTTGTGTCAAGTTGTAGACCAGCAGCCAAACGTTTTGGTCTCCCTGTGAGATGAATATCCCGCCGATTCTTCGCCAAATGAAATTTGGGTCCTTTCTTTACATGAAATCCCCCATGACATGCCACCCTCCAGAAGTTTTGAATGGCAATTTCCATCAGCCCTAGCCTGAGCAGCTAAATTGGCAAGCCGTAGGTAGAGTTGGAAGGGACCCCGAGGGTCATCTAGTCCAACCCTCTGCAGTGCGGGAATCTTTTTGCCCCACGTGGAGCTCGAACCCACGACTCTGAGATTGGAAATCTCTTAAATGATTTATAGAGCAGGTGTGGTGTAGCAGTGGGATTTCTGGACTACGATTTGGGAGACCTAGGTTCAAGTCTCCTACATCAAATCGGTTTAAATCACTGCTCAGTAAGACTTGATTTAAATCATTTTATTTATTTTTTACAGAAAGACTCATTCTTACTGGTATACTCTTAATATTTACAACCAGATGAAGGTTTCATTTTTGGAATAGTAAATTTTCAGAGTAGTTTTTACAGTAATATCAAAAATTACTGATTTGGTTATACTATTAGAAATACATTAATACTTATGAAATTATTGTGAGGTTTAATAAGTTGACTGTTTATATTTGGACAACTTTTCTGCTGTACTTTATTGGAAGGAGAAAAATAATCATTTCCTTAATAACAATTTAAACAATTATTTAACTAAAACAATAACATTATAGCATATGTATCCATGTTTGTTAACTGATGTGGTTCAATGATTTTTTTATATATATATAAAAAAACTTGGACTGAGTTTTAGTACACATGAAAAACTTAAAACAAATCCTTGTTTCCTGTTGAATAGCCTTTGGACTATAGTGTAACTTAAATAGAAAACTATCTTTAGAAATCCAATTTAAATAAGAAAAAATCTGATTTTTTTTTAATTAAAAAAAACAACCCCATTGGTTTTTATCCTCCCTGCAGGCCATGAAGCTCACTGGTTGACCTTGGGCCAGCCACTGCCTACCTCGCAGGGTTGTTGGGTGGGGGGTTAATTGGGGAGTGGGAGAACCATGTGTACCACCTTGAGTAATTTGGAGGAAAAGGTGAGAGAGAAATGCAAGAATAAATAAATAATCCTCCACCCAGTTCTGAAGCTCACTGGGTGGCTTTGGGTCAGGGTAGTTAAATAATACCTCCATGTACAGAGGCTATGCTCTGTCTCCTCAGTTGGAGGCAAGGACCTTTTAATGAAGGTGAAAGAGGAGAGCGCAAAATATGGCCTGAAGCTCAACATCAAAAAAACTAAGATCATGGCCGCTGGTCCCATCACCTCCTGGCAAATAGAAGGGGAATAAATGGAGGCAGGGAGAGATTTTACTTTCTTGGGCTCCATGATTACTGCAGATGGTGACAGCAGTCGCGAAATTAGAAGACGCCTGCTTCTTGGGAGAAAAGCAATGACAAACCTAGACAGCATCTTAAAAAGCAGAGACATCACCTTGCCGACAAAGGTCCGTATAGTTAAAGCTATGGTTTTCCCAGTAGTAATGTACGGAAGTGAGAGCTGGACCATAAAGAAGGCCGATCGCCGAAGAATTGATGCTTTTGAATTATGGTGCTGGAGGAGACTCTTGAGAGTCCCATGGACTGCAAGAAGATCAAACCTATCCATTCTCAAAGAAATCAGCCCTGAGTGCTCACTGGAAGGACAGATCCTGAAGCTGAGGCTCCAATACTTTGGCCACCTCATGAGAAGAGAAGACTCCATGGAAAGACCCTGATGTTGGGAAAGATGGAGGGCACAAGGAGAAGGGGACGACAGAGGATGAGATGGTTGGACAGTGTTCTTGAAGCTACTAACACGAGTGTGACCAAACTGCAGGAGGCAGTGGAAGACAGGAGTGCCTGGTGTGCTCTGGTCCATGGGGCCACGAAGAGTCGGACATGACTAAACATCAACAAATGCTCCCTTCTTGCTGGTAGCGGTGGTGGGGGAGTGACCATCAGTGCAATAAAGCTGCACAACCCGGCTGCTGTCGGATCGTAACACTTCTCTTTCAAACAGCCTGACTTGTGTGGTTCCGAGGAGGGGATCCAGCTTGGCTGCGGTGCATGGAAGAACCTGCATCTTGTAGTGCCTGCTTAATGGAAAACAGACCTTTCTTTCTGAGTATCCCAAACTTAATATGCAATCTGTGTGTTCGTCTGTTTGTCTTGTTCTGCGACCTGAGACTTTGACACAAGCCAGGAAGAGCCTGATTGAATTGGACTCGGGGGGGCGCGGTTGGTTTTTTTCCTTCTTGTTGTTTTTATGCTTGAAGGGAATACCCTGGAGAGGGCAGATTTGCTTCTTCATCATTCATGGTGCGTGGTTTGGGTTGCAGCATCTGCTGTTGGGTATCGGAAAGTGACTTCTCTGTCATTCAGAGCCACAGGCACTATGGCCTAGATTGGGAATTAATTCATCCCAGGGTTTATTTGTATGGCATTGGATAGGAGGTCCACTGCCAGCAGGGGTGTTGCAAGGGGGGCCGCCCCTAGTTCCAGGGAAGGGGGGGTGACACTTTGGCCGGCCCCTTGTACCCCGCCCCACCGGGCAGGCCCGAACGGGGGCTTGTCGCCTTTTCCCCCTTCTAGCGGCTATTGTTCGGCGGGGGGTGGGCCAGCGAGGAGGGGGTGTCACGCTGGCATGACACCCCCTCCTCGCTGGCCCACCCCCCGCCGAAAAAAACCGCTGGGAGGTGGGAAAGGAAGCAGAGCTGCTTCTCTTTTTCCCCTTTCCGCCGCTTTTTTTTGGCGGGGGGCGGGCCAGCGAGGGGGGTGTTCCCCCTTTCTGCATCCACGTGCGTTGTGACGTCACGATGACGTCACGACGCACACGTCGTGCCCCTCCCCCAGGGGGTTGCCTCTGCGCTGCCGCCGCCCCCAGCAGCGCAGAGGCTTGCTATGCCAAAACCAGAGCCAACTGCCAGCCTCAGTTTGTCATCTATAAGACGGGTAGAAGTGTCTTACCTTGAAGGATTGTTGCAAAGGGGAAAGCTGAAGGTCTTGTACAGAGGAATGTCAGTTATTAGGGCTGCGAGCTTTGGTCAGTGGATAAATTGCCTAAAATTTGGCTAATGTCAGCTGGCGGGCTGCTAATTAATTTGCAAAATATTGGCTTGTTTCGTTGCATTATTATGACATGGAGCAAAGAATCGAAGGCTAAATAAATGAGGAAGGGATTTAATTAATCTCCTTTAAGTATCCATTGCCTGCATTGAGGTTTTGCGGAGGCGCAAATTTTAAATTTAAATTGTTGGTGGCTCGCCATTTCAGCTAAAAACTAATGGGCTGCCAACCCTGCAAATTGTATATTTCCCCTACCGTCCTTCGGCTCTGCTTGCAACCTTGCCAAATGTCCATAGAATTGCAGAGTTGGCAAGGACCACGAGGGTGATCGAGTCCAAACCCCTGCAAATGCAGGAATCTTTTGCCCAACATGGGGCAAATCTACAGGGTACCTAAGAGATCATCTGAAACGAGCACTGCTTCTCTGGAATGAAGGGCCAGATTAGACATCACACCTGAACCCGATTTGAATCAGGTAGGGAGAAGGAGCGTTAGTCCTTCCTCCTTTGGCTCAGAGCCAGTGTGGTGTAGTGGTTAAGAGCGGTGGACTCGTAATCTGGTGAACCGGGTTCGCGTCTCCGCTCCTCCACATGCAGCTGCTGGGTGACTTTGGGCTGGTCACACTTCTCTGAAGTCTCTCAGCCCCACTCACCTCCCAGAGTGTTTGTTGTGGGGGAGGAAGGAAAAGGAGAATGTGAGCCGCTTTGAGACTCCTTCGGGTAGTGATAAAGCGGGATATCAAATCCAAAACTCTTCTTTAGTTGGGACTTCGCTCGATTTCCATTTCCATACTTGCTTCCTATGGGAAATGGAAAACAAATAACCTTAACAGGAGCAATAGGGCTGTCGCTGTGTGAGATCAGGAGCCTTGTCCCCTAGCTTGAAGGAGATGTGTTGTTCTTTTGTGGGTTTTTTTCTGGATAGCCCCTTTGCTAGTTTTCATGCTTGGCCCCCTATGCACCAGAAAACACTCCTCCTTTTTAATGTTGCAAATGAGCCTGAATTAGGTCCCTGGAAGTTGGGTTCTCTGCTCACTTACGTTCTTTGTCAAAAGTGTCCGGAAAGCGGAGGAGGAGAGGTCAAACGGTGACTCGGGTTCCCTGCTGGGCATTTTCCTAAGCAGATGTTCCCTCCTCTGTGCCGAGATTATGCTCTCTCTTTTTTTTATTGTGCAGGAATCTGGTTTCTGGCACAGGGTGTTTCAGGGTCTTCCAAATATTTGTTCTTGCTATGAGCTTTTGTGTGCATGCACACTTCTTCAGATACACTGAAACAGAAGTCACCAGACCCTTATATATAGTGAGAGGGTGGGGAGGGGTATTACTCAGAAGGGTGGTGGGAACGGGTGATCGGCTGATAGGTGTGGAAAACCTGTTGACGACTGTTAACGACTGCAATTGGTCTTGCAGGAAAAGGCAAGGGGTGAGATGGCTAAAGATAGCTTTGTCATGTATAATGAGATAAGAATCCAATGTCTTTGTTCAGACCAGGTTTCTCCGTGGTTTTAAGTTTGGTAATGAGTTGCAATTCAGCAACTTCTCTTTCCGGTCTATTTCTGAAATTCCTTTGTAATAAGACAGCTACTTTGAGATCTTGTATAGAATGTCCTGGGAGACTGAAGTGTTCTCCTACTGGTTTCTCTGTCTTGTGATTCCTGATATCAGATTTATGTCCATTTATCCTTTGGCGTAAGGTTTGGCCTGTTTGTCCAATATAGAGGGCTGAAGGGCACTGTTGGCATTTGATTGCATACACAATATTAGAAGATGAGCAATTGAATAGTCCTGATTCTGAAGTGTGCATGCACATGAAAGCTCATACCAAGAACAAACTTAGTTGGTCTCTAAGGTGCTACTGGTAGGAATTTTTTATTTTATTTTATTTCAAATGGTCCTGAGATGGTATGTTTGATGTTGTTGGGGCCAGTAGTGGTGTTGTCCAGGTGTATGTGGCAGCAGAGTTGGCATCTGTGTATATTGCAGGCTCTGGTACCAGTGTCCGTGTTAAGTCCTGTTGTTGTATTATTGTGGGTGAGGAGTTGTTTAAGATTGGGTGGCTGTCCGTAGAGCTCTGGGAGGAAGACCTTCCATTGCGCAGGAATCTGGTTTCTGGCACAGGATGTTTCAGGGTCTTCCAAATATTTGGGGAAGAAGCTGACCCTCTGGCCCGTCCAGCTGGGTATTGTTGACACTTGGGGGGGCAGTGCCTCTTCTTCATCTCCTGTTTTCTTTCTCCTCTCTCTGTGCAGGACATCTGCGACGACCCCCACCTCTTCGTGGATGGAATCAGCTCTCACGACTTGCACCAAGGCCAGGTGGGCAACTGCTGGTTTGTGGCAGCTTGCTCCTCCCTGGCATCGAGAGAAGCCCTGTGGCAAAAGGTAAAGGCGGACCTTGGAAATTTGGTTGTGGCTTGTTTATTTTTGGAGCATTGTCAATGCACATTTCACTTTTTGCAAAGCCCGACCTGTGTGGGCTTAAGCCTGCAAAACCCGGCTTCTTGCAAATCTCCACCGCTTCTTGTTTTGAAAACACAAGTCTCTAGTCCTCATGGTTGGGAAGGCAATGTTTGGAAATGTTTTGAAGGTTCCCCAAAGCCAGAACAATGCCAGGGGAGGAAAGACTTCTCCTTGCCACTTCTAGTTTTAAAAACACAAGTCTCTAGTCCTCATGATTGGGAAGGAAAGTCTGGAAATGTTTTGAAGGTTCCCCAAAGCCAGAACAATGCCAGGGGAGGAAAGACTTCTCCTTGCCACTTCTTGTTTTGAAAACACAAGTATCTAGTCCTCATGATTGGGAAGGAAAGTTTGGAAATGTTTTGAAGGTTCCCCAAAGCCAGAACAATGCCAGGGGAGGAAAGACTTCTCCTTGCCACTTCTTGTTTTGAAAACACAAGTCTCTAGTCCTCATGATTGGGAAGGAAAGTTTGGAAATGTTTTGAAGGTTCCCCAAAGCCAGAACAATGCCAGGTGAGGAAAGACTTCTCCTTGCCACTTCTTGTTTTAAAAACACAAGTCTCTAGTCCTCATGATTGGGAAGGAAAGTCTGGAAATGTTTTGAAGGTTCCCCAAAGCCAGAACAATGCCAGGGGAGGAAAGACAGGGGACGAAAGACTTCTCTCCGCCACTTCTTGTTTTGAAAACACAAGTCTCTAGTCCTCATGATTGGGAAGGAAAGTTTGGAAATGTTTTGAAGGTTCCCCAAAGCCAGAACAATGCCAGGGGAGGAAAGACTTCTCCTTGCCACTTCTTGTTTTAAAAACACAAGTCTCTAGTCCTCATGATTGGGAAGGAAAGTCTGGAAATGTTTTGAAGGTTCCCCAAAGCCAGAACAATGCCAGGGGAGGAAAGACTTCTCCTTGCCACTTCTTGTTTTGAAAACACAAGTCTCTAGTCCTCATGATTGGGAAGGAAAGTCTGGAAATGTTTTGAAGGTTCCCCAAAGCCAGAACAATGCCAGGGGAGGAAAGACAGGGGACGAAAGACTTCTCTCCGCCACTTCTTGTTTTGAAAACACAAGTCTCTAGTCCTCATGATTGGGAAGGAAAGTTTGGAAATGTTTTGAAGTTTCTCCATAGCCAGAACAATGCCAGGGGAGGAAAGACTGTGTCTGAAGGACTTCTGCCCTCTTTTTAGCTTCCCTGCAGTCCTATCCTGTTTACTCTTGGTGGCTTTGTGATTGGGCCCAGACTCCTTCAGATAAGATGCAACAGAATTTTGGAATTGAACATAAGAATAATGCTGCTCAATCAGACCAAAGGACCGTCTTTTCCAGCATCCTGAGACCCAGTGAAATTATTGAAATACCAGACCCTCCAAGTGCCCCAATTTTCCAGGGACAGTCCCACAATTACAAAAGCCACCCCAGTTTCTGGTTTGATCCCAGGATGTCCCGCTTTTCCTTCACTGGAGAAATCTTGGCGGGGATGGAATAGGATGTCCCTATTTTCATCAGGGGAATGTTGAAAGGGATGGAACAGGACTTCCCCATTTTCACCAGAGGGGATGAAATACAGATAAAATCAACAGATTTTAAGAACAGTTCAGGGGTTGTTGTTGTTTTTTAATGCAACCTTCACCAAAGGGACGCGGGTGGCGCTGTGGGTTAAAACACAGAGCCTAGGGCTTGCTGATCAGAAGGTCGGCGGTTCGAATCCCCGCAACGGGGTGAGCTCCCGTTGCTCGGTCCCTGCTCCTGTCAACCTAGCAGTTCGAAAGCACATCAAAGTGCAAGTAGATAAATAGGTACCACTCTGACGGGAAGTTAAACAGCACTTCCACTCTGACGGGAAGTTAAACAGCATTTCTGAAGAAGTGTGCATGCACACGAAAGCTCATACCAAGAACAAACTCAGTTGGTCTCTAAGGTGCTACTGGAAAGAATTTCCTATTTTGTTTCAGCATTTCCATGCGTTGCTCTGGTTTGCCAGTAGCGGCTTAGTCATGCTGGCCACATGACCCGGAAGCTGTATGCCGGCTCCCTTGGCCAGTAAAGCAAGATGAGCGTCGCAACCCCAGAGTTGTCCGTGACTGGACCTAATGGTCAGGGGCCCCTTTACCTTTACCTCGCCAAAGCGGTGACATCCAGATATTTTGGACCATAACTTCCATCAGCAGTGTGCTGGCTGGATCCGTTGGAAGTTGTTGTCCAAAACACCCGGAAAAGCCCAGGCTGGCAAAGACCGTTCCAATGGAGGCGACCACATTGATGCAAAAGGTTAAACCTTCCCTTCCTGTCTGCCATGGGTCTCAGCCGGATTCAGAGTCCCCCGTGCTTTCGGTGAAAGAGTTATGCCTGCCCTGCCCTTCCTGCAATGCCTATCCTAGCCGGGCTTTCTGCTTTGCCCTTCCGCTGCGGTATCCGCCCTGAATCACATCAACTAGATTATGCCGTTTGTCTGTTGGCTGTTTGTTGGCCGGCTGCCCACAGCTGCCCCTGCATGAGCCATGTGCCGAACGGGTGGAGGCTGTGCACATACGCATCGGCACGCAAACACAGGCAGTATATTCTCTTCCAGTGTGGTGTAGTGGTTAAGAGCGGTGGACTCGTAATCTGGTGAACCGGGTTCGCGTCTCCGCTCCTCCACATGCAGCTGCTGGGTGACCTTGGGCTAGTCACTCTTCTCTGAAGTCTCTCAGCCCCACTCACCTCACAGACAAAACAAAACGAAATGAAAAATTCCTTCCAGTAGCACCTTAGAGACCAACTAAGTTTGTTCTTGGTATCTGAAGAAGTGTGCATGCACACGAAAGTTCATACCAAGAACAAACTTAGTTGGTCTCTAAGGTGCGACTGGAAGGAATTTTTTATTTCATTTTGTTTTGACTATGGCAGACCAACATGGCTACCTACCTGTCACCTCACAGAGTGTTTGCTGTGGGGGAGGAAGGGAAAGGAGAATGTTAGCCGCTTTGAGAGTCCTTCGGGTAGTGATAAAGCGGGATATCAAATCCAAACTCTTCTTCTTCTTCTTCTTCTTCTTCTTCTTCTTCTTCTTCTTCTTCTTCTTCTTCTTCTTCTTCTTGCACTGCTCAGACACTGCACCCTTTCACACTGCTGTAGATAAGGTACGTTTCCGAGCATCATTCAAAGTGTTGGTGCTGACCTTGAAAGCCCTAAACTGCCTCAGCCCAGTAGACCTGAAGGAGCATCTCCACCCCCATCGTCCAGCCCCGACACTGAGGTCCATCTCCGTGGGCCTTCTGGCGGTTCCCTCTCTGCGAGAAGTGAGATTACAGGGAACCAGGCAGAGGGCCTGCTTGGTGGTGGCACCCACTCCGTGGAACGCCCTCCCATCAGATGTTACGGAGATGAATATATAACCTTTAGAAGACATCTGAAGGCAGCCCCTGTTCAGGGAAGTTTTTTATTCTGCTGGGAGCTGCCTACAGTGGCTGGGGAAACCCAGCCTGATGGGTGGGGTATAAACAATAAATTCTTCTTCTTATTATTATTGGCTAAGGAATATTCAGGGATACCCCCAAATCCCACAGGATTGTGTATGAATTGCTTGCTGGGGTGTACGTGAGAGAGGGGGAAGAGGAAGGAACCTACCCCTTCCTGAAAGCTTTACTGCTTGCTGGGAATCATAGAATTGTAGAGTTGGAAAGGACCCCCTAGGAGCATCTAGCCCAACCCCTGGCAAGGCAGGAATATTTTGCCCAAGCTGGGGCTCGAACCCACAGCCCTGAGATTGTGATTCTCTACTGGCTGTCACCAGAGGGGTCCTGATTGTGCAATTCCCACAGGGGCATCTCGTTGGCCACTGTGAGAGCAGGAGGCTGGGTGGATTATTCTCTGTTTCACTGTTTAATTTTAGAGTCTCAGCCTTTGAACTTTGCAAGGGCTTTCAAAAGAAACAGACGGATTCATACAGGGACAAAAGACTGCTAAGGACTAGAAGTTGCAACGACTGTATTCCAACCTCTGGCACCAGAAATTGAAGCGCCCAAGGCGCCCGAACAAAAATACAATTTAAAAGCCTGTTCCTGTCCCATTGGAAAAGATGCTTGTGACAGCTGCTTCCCTCTAGTGGACAAACGCTGGATTTCTGCCTGTCCGCACTTAGCAAATTTTGATTCTGATGTGTTCATCAGATCATAGAATTGTAGAGTTGGCAGGGACCACGAGGGTCATCTCGTCCAACCCCCTGCCATGTAGGAATCTTATCCCCAACGTGAGTCTTGAACCCACGACCCTGAAATTAAGAGTCTTAGGATGTGCAAATGACTAGCAGACTTTGAAAACCTGCTATCGCCAAATCAAGTTCATCAGCTTTGCTCAGTAAACCTAAATAACTTTAACTGGCTTTTGAATAAATGCCCAATGCTTTTTTACTGTTTTGAATTATTTTGTGTTATTACCTTAGTGCAGGGGTCAGCAAACTTTTTCAGCAGGGGGCCAGTCCACTGTCCTTCAGATCTTGTGGGGGGCGGCTATTTTTTTTGGGGGGGGGGAATGAACGAATTCCTATGCCCCACAAATAACCCAGAGATGAATTTTAAATCAAAGCACACATTTTACTCATGTAAACACGTCCAAGGGCCGGATTGAGAAGGCGATTGGGCCAGATCCAGCCCCCAGGCCTTAGTTTGCCTACCCATGCCTTAGTGGGTCACGCTATTCCAAATAATGCTTCTTATTATGGGTTGGGGGCACCGGGGATGCATTTATGGTGACTTGAAAAAGTTTGAGAGCCCCTGGTTGTGATCATCCTTTGGCAACCCGATGCCCTCCTCTGCGGGAGGGGAGTGTTTCTAGAATTGCTCTATCCCAGAAATCGTGGAGAGCCACAGCTTTCCAGGTCATGCGGCCAGCAGGACTAAACCGCTTCTGGCACAACGGGACACCGTGACGGAAACCAGAGCGCACAGAAACGCCGTTCACCTTCCTGCCGCAGTGGTACCTGTTTATCTACTTGCGCCTGTGTGCTTTCGAATTGCTAGCTGGGCAGGAGCTGGGACAGAGCAATGGGTGCTCACCCCGTCGTGGAGATTCGAACCGCCGGCCTTCTAATCGGCAAGTCCAGGAGGCTCAGTGGTTTAGACCACAGCGCCACCCGTGTCCCTTTACCTTCTGACTCTGTATAAGGCAAGCTTCCTATGTTCCAACATTGTCCATCTCTGGAGTAGACCACGCCTGACTCTGGAAGGCTGAGTTTTTATCATTTAGCAGGGTTACTTGAGACATTATGCGCTTCCTGCGCAGGCTGCCAGTCACTGCCTGCCTTCTCCCCGTTTGACTTCCTTCCTGAGCATTGAGTTCAGCTGCACAAATTGCCTCCCAATCTGCTCCGGGCTCTTGGTCCTAGGAGACTCCATTCAAAGACGAGAAGAGGACCCTTGAGGGCCTCATTATTTCAGACATTGCCGTCCCTCCCCCGGCAACCCGATTTTTGTTTTGTTTTGTTTGTTTGCTCGATGCTAACTTTCCAGTCCCTTAGCTCTCCCGGTGGAAGCAAAGAGCGTCGCTTGCCTCTCAGGAGTCTTTTTGTATTGCTTGCTGGATGCGGTTGAGGCTGGAAACTTTTTGCTCTGACTTCGCATTTTTGGACAGACAGCCTGCTTCGTGCCCAACTTTACAAGACGGTTGGTGCAGGAATTGAGTAGGGGTAATGCAAGTGTGTACAACCAGAGGCGTAGCAAGCCCAAGTGGTACCCGGTGCGGTTTGGGGTTTTTTTTGTCACCCCTCCCACATCCGCCCACACCCCTTCAAGTCACAGTGAGCGTTGTGAGCGTCGTCCCCTTCTCCTTGTGCCCTCCATCTTTCCCAGCATCAGGGTCTTTTCCAGGGAGTCTTCTCTTCTCATGAGGTGGCCAAAGTACTGGAGCCTCAACTTCAGGATCTGTCCTTCTAGTGAGCACTCAGGGCTGATTTCTTTGAGAATGGATAGGTTTGATCTTCTTGCAGTCCATGGGACTCTCAAGAGTCTCCTCCAGCACCAGAATTCAAAAGCATCAATTCTTCGGCGATCAGCCTTCTTTATGGTCCAAATTTAAATTTGGCAAATGCAAGTCACGCTGGCCAAAGGACAATCTGGAGCACCATTGTTGGAGAGCAACCAGGGGTGAGACTGTTTGAGACATTTCTCTCCCCCAAAGCTGTTGGACTTGCATCATCCCTCCTGCAGGGACGAAACTTTCCTTATGTCACAGCCGTCATCTGGGCCTCCAGAGATAATCGGGAGAAAGTTTCCACTTTCACGGTTGTTTTCCCCCCAGCCTCACAGGGCTGTCCTGCAGTACGACGTTGCTAGATGTTCCCAAACTTTAGCTCTTGGTCCTGTAGCAAGCACGGCAGGTGAGCAATCACCTTGATCTGCAAGCTTGTTTTCTCCTCCTCCAGAGGATCGGACCCGAACCAATGGCTTCAAGCTACAAGGAAGGAGATTCCGACTAAACATCAGGAAGAACTATCTGACGGCAAGAGCTGTTTGATAGCGGGACGGTCTCTCTCGGGAGGTTGTGGACTCCCCTTCCTTGGGGGCTTTTAAACAGAGGTTAGATGTTGACACAGGATGTATGATCTAGTTGAGATTCCTTCATTGCAGGGGGTTGGACTAGATGACCCGAGGGTCCCATCCAACTCTACAATTCAACAATACTCTACAATACAAACAGCCTCGGCCTAGTATACCTGAAGGAGCGTCTCCACCCCCATTGTTCAGCCCAGACTCCAAGGTCCAACACCGAGGGCCTTCTGGCGGTTCCCTCACTGCAAAAAGTGAGGTTACAGGGAACCAGGCAGAGGGCCTTCTTGGTAGTGGCACCCTCCCTCCAGATGTCAAGGAAATAAACAACTACCTGACTTTTAGAAGACATCTGAAGGCAGCTCTGTTTAGGGAAGCTTTTAATGTTTGATATTTTTTATCATGTTTTTAATATCCTGTTGGAAGCTGCCCAGAGTGGCTGGGGAGGCCTGCCCAGATGGGCAGGGTATAAGTAATGAATTACTGTTGTTGTTGTTGTTGTTGTTGTTGTTGTTGTTGTTGTTGTTGTTACAATAATTCTGGTTTTATGTCAAGGTTCGACATAAGGAGCTTGCAGTCTAAAATTATCAACGCTGGGGAAAGCCTCAGATGAACGGGAGACATGGGGGGGGGGAGAATATGGGGATGTTTCTAGCATGAACTTCTTCACATGCTTCGAGGCCATACGGGGTGAGGAGAGAGGAAGCCTCCTTCCCCCTCCTGAATTTCCAGCATATGCCCCTCGCCCCTGCCCCATCTCAAGAGGCAGGCCCCATCCGGAGCACATAGGAGACCTCATTTAAACCTGATCGAGAATGCCACGTGCCTCGTTTGGGAATGGTTGCCAGGGAAGCTGACATCAGAGGCCGCATCCCCTATAGATTTATCGCACGGCGTCGGGATCCGTCACACTCGCCTGCAAATGAAGCGAGGGCACCCAGAGGAAAGCCCCCGAGGGCGCTTCGCGTCACCGAAGCAGGTTGCCTAGCACTGCTGGGACAGGGGAGGGCCGGCCAGAGAGAGAGAGAGAGAGAGAGAGAGAGAGGAAGAGTTTGCAAACAGTGTCATATTTTTCGGACGGTTGGAGAAAGAGAGAGAGAGAGAGAGGCAGTGCTGCAGAACACGGCCGAGGGGAAGGGAGGAGAGGGTATCGCGGGCAAATCGAGGGTCTCGATGGCTTCTGAGGCGTCCGAGCTGGAGTTTCACTTGGTGCAGGACGTCGAGCTGACCAGGTGCATGCGGCTGCGGGTCGAGAGCCTCCGGCAGAGGAACGAGAAGCCGCAGGACGGAGAGAAGCTGCTGCAAGCCAACGAGTTCGTCTACCGGCTGGACTTCTTGCGGCAGCAAGGCCTCCGCTTCCTGCGCTGGAACGTGGCGCTGGAGAAGCCCGGGAAAGTCACCATCATCGGCACCTCCCAGCACTGGACGCCGGATCTCACCAACCTCATGCGGAGGCAGCTCCTGGAGCCTGTGGGCGTCTTCTGGAAGAAGGCCGGCTCCCAGGAGGTCGATTGGAACGAGGCGGATGCGCTGGAGTTTGGGGAGAGGCTGGTAGAGCTGGCCAGGATCCGGAAAGTCATGTATTTCCTCCTGGCGTACGCAGACGGCCTCGAACCGGCCCAGCTCAAGTGCTCCGTCGTGTTCAAAGTCTGAGCTTGGCCTCTCCAACCTGCTTAAACTTCTCCTGTTTTCTCCCCGCTGCTGTTGACTCCGTGGCTCCCTTTCTCGTTTTCTAAAAGAAAATTGCACCGTTCAGAACGTGCGGTTTTATTTCCTCCTGCTCATCGCAGGTGCCTGCCTCAATTTTGGGAAGGCTGCTTATTTCCTTCTATTTTTTATTTTATTTGCTTCTCTAACTTGGAAAGCCAGGCTGGCACACCCGCGCTTTTTCAACGCCACGTCCCGTAGGATTCAGAGAAGCTGTGATCGGCGCAGCTTAGGTGGCAAAGTTTTCCTGCTGAGAGAGGAGATGCGTTTTCTGTTTTGAAGCTTTGGGGCGGACAGACGCACGCACGCACGGGCACAGACAGACCGCCGAGCCAAGAAATCCATGCGACGCTGGCGCAAAAAGACCCCCTTGGCAATCTCAGAAGGCAACGAAGCAAGGGCACCCCTGGGTGGCTGACTCCCACCCTGCCCCAATTCTTTACACCGGGAGAGCTGGGCATCTGCACAGCTCCGATTACCCCCCAGAACAAAGAGTATATATATCATGGAGCCAAGGACCTCACACGTGGGACCGTTCGGATTTTATTTTCTTTTTGCCTCTCTTGAAGCAAGCTGCTAGTCCTCATGGGTTCTGGGAGAAATGTGGGTGCAAATACAGTATAGCTTAAAGTAAGGGGTAAGAAGGGAAGAGTCTAGTGATGAAGACCTGTTGAGTTATTACCTATCTTTTCATCTCTCTCCATCCCACCCCCCAGCACCCCTCAATTTGAGCATTTTTATCACATAGAGTGTTACAGATATGTCCCCCCCCAAAAAAAAAACCCCACACGCACAGTGTTTAGCATGAAGTAGGTACCGCTTTGCAAATTGGGAGCTGAGGCTCAGAGAGAAGAAACTGGTTTCCTGGTGATCTGTGGCTGGGGGTGAATTAAGCCGCCGCCCGCCCCCCCCCCCCCCCCAGATCACATTGGCTCCATTTCCCCTCTCCAGTGCCCTTAAGAGTAAATTATTCCCTGCCTTTTGGAAACAAGAGAGCCTACCCCAGTTGCACAAGGTGTATAAAATCTTACAAATATAAAAACTACTTTCTTTAAAAATAAAAAAAATAAAAAAATGCAGATCGGAGCTGTTGGAGCTGCCACCAGAACTGAAGCCTGCTCCTTAAAAAACCAATATAGATATATATAAATTTCTATGCATCTGAGAATCCTTCTGCTACTGAGTCTGGGTTTTTATTTATTTATTCATTCATCCATTCCCTTCTGGGACCGGCTTCCTTCCAGACACCTTGGCAGAGCTGCTGCCAGTCAGAGCAGACATTACTGAGCTAGATGGGTCTGAGTCGGCGTGAGGCAGCTTCCTAATGTTCTTAATCTTCCCAACCGTCCCGGCCACAGGTGTTCAGTTGCTCAAAGCCTTCGATAATCCCATCGAAGAAACTAGAATATGAGCCCCTTCCCAGTTGGAGAAACAGAAAATGGCATGTATACCCTGCTCTCATGTTTGTTTGTTTTCCCCCCAAAATATCAAAAGCAAAGATCTTTCGGCGGTCCCACGAGGCCTCGGTGGTGGTTTGTTTGTTTTTTCCAGCAAGGTGTGAGCATCTTTCCCCGAGGCCAAATGGAAGCAGATCCTTCCCACTCTGCTTCCCGTTAGCTTGGGACAAAGTCATTGCCCCTTTTTGTGCAGAGTGGGTTGAAGGGAAGTTAAAAAAAAAAGGCAGTGGAACAGAGGAGTTATTAGGGGGTGACCCGGGGGAACAGGGCCCCAGATCTCCTGCCTCCCCCCCCCAACACTCCTTTTTAAAAATTATAAACGCATGAGGCTGCCTTGTCGCAGAATTGTAGCGTCAGAACAGCTCTTACCACCAGAAGGCTCTCCGTGACGTTAAGTCGGAATCTCCTTTCTTGTAATTGGGATCCACGGGTCTGGGTTCGAGTCCTGCCGTCCGGAGCAGCAGAAAACAAGCCCGCTCCATCCTTCAGATATTTGAAGACGGCTGTCGTATTGCCTCTCAGTCTCCTCTTAATCTAGGCCAAACCTACCCGCCTCCTTTGACCGTTCCTCATAAGGCTTGGTTTCCAGACCCTTAGTTGCACATCTTCCAGCTTGTCAACATCATTCTGAACAGTGTCGTGCGTTCAGTACACTAGGGGTAAATGTTCCCGGCAAATTAGAGTATGGAAGTATTGAAGCCTGCCCCGCTCCTTTCCAAAGCCCCGGAAGCTTCTGTCTGGCTTAGGGAAGGAGGCACAATACTCTCGCATGCAATGGCAGGATTTCAAAAATGTCACATGTGCAATGTTGCCCCCCCCCCCCATCGCTCTTGCAAGCTGGCCCCTCTGGCTCTAACTGTCCCCTTATGAAAAATTTCACTGCACACCACTGATTCTTAAATCGTGATGCCCGGAACTGGACACTTTTAAAAATTATTATTATTTTTTCATTTGGACCACTTATATACCGCTCGTAGTTAAACTCTTAAGCGGTTTACAACGCAGGTTAAAACATCTTAAAGAAACAGCAAATACCAAAACCGGAAAGGAGAGGATTTCTGCGTTCTATAGGACTTAACTAAATAGAGAGCGCCCTCGCCGGTATCGAAATAAACATAAAAATCAGCTGCAGGAAAATGCAAGGAAAATCCATAGTAAAGGACTAAACCCAAGCATGCATGCTCTAAGGATTAGGAAGCGAAATAATTGAAAATGAAAATGAGCTTAAAAGTATATATTTCACCTTTTTAAAACAAAACCCTCTAAATGTGGTTTGACCAAGGCAGAATAGTCCAAGGCACTATTCCTTCTCTGGAGCCGGACACTACACTTCTGCTGATCCAGCCTAGAATTGCTTTAGCCTTTTTCGCCACCCCATCGGTGCATCTAGCTCAATATTTTATTTGATTGGCAATGCCTTTCTGCGGCTTCCACAGTTGGAGGCAGCAATGCTCCCAAATGCCAGTTGCTAAAAACCTCAGGACCAGAGAATCACAGAATCTTCAAAAGTGGGAAAGGGACCCGAGGGTCATCTAGTCCAACCCCGTGCAATGCACGTATCTCAGCAGGAGAGAGTTGCTCTTGGACTCAAGTCCTGCTTGCCGGTTTCCTACATGCCTCTGGTTGGCCACTGTGAGAACAGGATCCTGGACTAGATGGGCCACGGGCCTGATCCATCAGGCTATTATTATGTTCTTATGTGCTGGTGAGGCACCAGTCACTCACCATGTTAACCTGCCCCGTGACATCTATCTGTATAAATTAGCACAGGCTTCCTCAACCTTGGCCCTCCAGATGTTTTTGGCCTACAACTCCCATGGTCCCTAGCTAGCAGGTCAGGGATCATCGGAGTTGTAGTCTCAAAACATCTGGAGGGCTGAAGTTGAGGAAGCCTGAAACACATGCAAATTTTACGCCATGGACCTGCATCCCAAGTGCATTGTTTGTTTGTTTGTTTGTTTGTTTGCAAAGCCCCTAGGGGCGGAGTTTTCCAAGTCCAGGGGGAGGAGCCTAAAACTTTCTCCTTGCTTTGTGTGTGTGCAAAAGTTGTCCTGAATGGGCTTCTGTAGCACAACGTCCTTTGTCGCCTTGTGGTGCCACGAGATGTGACTGCAACATGTGCACCTGGATCTATATATCCATTTTCTGGTGCCGTGGCCTTTTTGGGGGGGTGGGGGTGGGGGGACAGGCCTTTAGCTCAGCACCTCCCTTCTCAGGGTGTGGGCCCTCCTAGATCTATGGCTTTCTGCAGCTCAGCTGCCGATTCCAATTTCTCGGCGGCTGCCGGAAATAATTGGAAAGGAAATGCGCCGTGGAGCTTGGCTTTGCTAACTTCTGTGCTGAGGATTCATCAGAAGGTGGTTTGCCTCTGGTTCAGACACGCAGTCCTGCCTGAAATGACACAACAGCCCATTCTTGCTATGCAATCTGTGGCCATTGCACTTCCTTGGTATACCGGCATTGCATTTAAATTCCCCCACCTGCAGTGTAGCAGCCTGTACTCTCAAAGCTTGCTCCAGAATAACCTTTTTGTGTAAAAAAAGAGATTGTAATAAAAGATATATATATATATTATTTGGAACGCAATTTCCAGCTCGTGATTATTATTATTATTATAAGGGTGAGGTCCTATTTTGACTGTCCCTTGTTCATTTCAGAACATCAGCGTGCTGCCTTTGCATTTAAAAACGACACCGGAATTGCGCTGTGGTTGAAAAACAACCGAAGCTACAACAACTATAGGTTTTCTTAGTATATCGTAGAGCGGGAAGGGGGGAGATTCACTCGAGGCTGCTGCTCATCCCTTAAAGACGTCTTGTCCAGCCTCTGCTTAAACCTTGGGTAGCAGAGACCCTGCCACAACCTCCCAAACACCGGTCTTTTCGCCTGTCAATCAGCTCTTGCCGCTGGGAGAGCCAGTGTGGTGTAGTGGTTAAGAGCGGTGGACTCGTAATCTGGTAAACTGGGTTCGATTCCCCGTTAATAATCTCCTTTCCCTTCCTCCCCCACAACAAACACTCTGTGAGGTGAGTGGGGCTGAGAGGGACTTCAGAGAAGTGTGACTAGCCCAAGGTCACCCAGCAGCTGCATGTGGAGGAGAGGAGACGCGAACCCAGTTCACCAGATTCCCCCCCCCCCGATTTGCTCTAATTCGTCGTGTTGAGGCTGTCGTTTGACAGACAGCTCAATTATTTTTGCATTTAGCAGTGCAGAGCTCTGTTTTTAATTGAAAGGGGGTTGCCTTCAATTTCTTCTCTACCTTCCCAGTTACCTTTTGGCCTTTTGAATGCAAAAGCAAACCTTGATAGTTCCACTCTGTCATTTTGTGGAGGAGGGTGCTTCTCTCCCCCCCCCCCTTATTAATCTATGGCTCTCGGAGGCAGATACCAGCATCAATATTAAACAGATTTCTTCTCCGTATGCCTCTCTCTGGCATTGAGTGGGGCGTATTTCATCTGTATTTACAATGCCTCAGTAGCTAATGGACTAATGGGACTTTCAGAGGTTACGTTTGCGATAGATTTGCCCTCTTTTTCTGACCACAAGAAGCTGTTACCGATTCCACATTTGCTTTTATCTAGATCTTCCTGAGAGAGGGCTGGGAACCTTTCAGCCAGTCATTCCAAGTACATCTGGCGCTGCCAAGAAAAGCGTTGGTGTTTTTAAATCCTGCCCTTCCACCGAAAAAGATTCTTGCAGCCATTCGCAGTTCAGTAACAAGCAAGGCCATCTCTGCCCCTCAAGCATACAATCTAACAAAAAGGGGGAAATGAATGAGGAAGAAAGAGGGGAACAAACAAACTTGGGTTCTTGGAGTGACTCGCGGTCCAGTAACAAACAAGACCATCTCTGCCCCTCAGGCTCACAATCTTAAAAAAAGACACAAAAGGAAAAAGGAATGAGGACGGAAGAGGAAAACAAGGAAACGTGGGCACCTCATTCTTGATGTGGCCAAGATTCTTACAATAAAGGTCTTGATACAATTCTTACAATATTCTTACAATAAAGCTGTCAACTGCTGCAATAACCTTCCTTGGTGCAGTGCAGCCGGAATTTATTGATCTTGCTGGGGTTTGGAATTCCATCACGCAGCAATGGGCAAAGCCTGTTCACTAAATCTGACCAGCTGCATCTCAGATGATGGTGGCATAGAATCACAGAATAGTGGAATCGTAGAGTTGGAAGGGTTCCTGGGGGTCATCTAGCCCAACCCCCTTCAATGCAGGAATCTCAGCTAAAGCATCCATGACAGATGGCCACCCAACCTCTGCTTGGAAACCCTTCAAACCCTACAATTCTATGATCTGATTGGATAAGGCAGACTTAAGGTGGTCCATGAAGTTTATGGTCCAATTCCTGGCCGTTTAGGGAAGAAAACCCTTTTCCGCCCAAGGGCCACATTGCCCTTCTGCACAACTTTCCAGGGGCCACATGCCAGGGGTAATTGGCACCAGAGGCAGAAGCGAGCAATTGCCGCAGGTTTTTTCCCCTTTGCATATTAGGCTGGTTTCTGCAGGAAAAAAAACTTCTCCATCCTTGGTTCATCCAGGCAGGAGGCATTATCAGAGCCTAAGCACCCATCCCAGGCAGGCCCCAAAAAGGGGGGGGGGTACAGAGCAAGAGTGTTGACATGGAGAGGGGGTGTTTGAAGAGCTGCATTTGACCTGTTCCTGATTGAGGGCTTCAAAGCCCTTGCACTGATGTGGACTAAATCCAGCAAGACTGGTATAAAAGACCATATAACACCGGTCCTGAAACACCTTCATTGGCTCCCAGTACGTTTCCGAGCACAATTCAAAGTGTTGGTGCTGACCTTCAAAGCCCTAAATGGCCCAGTAGACCTGAAGGAGCGTCTCCACCCCCATCGTCCAGCCCGGACACCGAGGTCCAGCTCCGAGGGCCTTCTGGCGGTTCCCTCCCTGCTGGAAGTGAGGTTGCAGGGAACCAGGCAGAGGGCCTTCATGGTGGTGGCACCCGCCCTCCCGTCAGATGTCAAGGAAATAGCTATCTGACTTTTAGAAGACATCTGAAGGCAGCCCTGTTTAGGGAAGTTTTTAACATTTGATGTTTTACTGTGTTTTTAATATTCTGTTGGGGTCCGCCCAGAGTGGCTGGGGAAACCCAGCCAGATGGGTGGGGTATGAAGAAGAAGAAGAAGAATCATAGAATCCTAGAGTTGGAAGAGACCACAAGGGCCATCCAGTCCAGCCCCCTGCCAAGCAGGAAACACCATCAAAGCATCTCTGACAGATGGCTGTCAAGCCTCTGCTTAAAGACCTCCAAAGAAGGAGACTCCACCACACTCCTTGGCAGCAAATTCCACTGTCCAACAGCTCTCACTGTCAGGAAGTTCTTCCTAATGTTTAGGTGGAATCTTCTTTCTTGTAGTTTGAATCCATTGTTCCGTGTCCGCTTCTCTGGAGCAGCAGAAAACAACCTTTCTCCCTCCTCTAGATGACATCCTTTTATATATTTGAACATGGCTATCCTATCACCCATTAACCTTCTCTTCTCCAGGCTAAACATACCCAGCTCCCTAAGCTGTTCTTCATAAGGCAACGTTTCCAGGCCTTTGAACATTTTGGTTGCTCTCCTCTGGACACCTTCCAGCTTGTCAGTATCCTTCTTGAACTGTGGTGCCCAGAACTGGACACAGTATTCCAGGTGAGGTCTGACCAGAGCGGAATACAGTGGTACTATTACCTCCCTTGATCTAGATGCTATACTCCTATTGATGCAGCCAAAAAGAAGAAGAAGAAGAAGAAGAAGAAGAAGAAGAAGAAGAAGAAGCCAAATACTTATTATAAACAGTTATACTTACCCCCCTTTTTTATTTCTGACATTCAGAGGTGAATATCAATGCTTCTGTAGCACCATCAGCACACAAGAGGAAGGCATTGGTAGAGTGAGCAAACCCCAAGATTTGCAGGAACACGGAAACACAAATCTTTAGGGAAAACAGTGAAGGCTCGGTGTGCTCAGTGTCTACAGAATACCAGCTGACTGGCGGCGGGGATGGAATGGAGTACGCTGAGAAGGAGCACTCACTTTATCACGGTTCCCCGTTGTTTTTAAGATGTTCCTAAGAATTGCGTCCTTTGGCCAGGCAAGCCTCCAAATGGGGCTTTCTGGAGCCACCTGCAGGCAGAAAGTAAGTACAACATGTGAAAGAAACACTGGAGATCGATCGGATTAATGTAGATAGAAGATGATTTGCTCGAAGGCTGTTGGGCAAGGAAGAACGCTCCCTTAAATATTGCACAACAGAAAGAAGATAAAGTCCCTACCAGAGAAGAATGGCAGATCAAGTTGATGGATTTATGCTGAAATGGCTAAAATGGCAGGAAGAATCAGAAATCGGGAAGACCAACATTTTAATAAGGAATGGGGGGGGGTGTTATAATTTATCTTAAAAAACCATTGTAAACAGTTAAAATCGGTAGCAGGATTGGAATAACACTCGTAGTTTAATGGTGAATTTTGGACACAATGGAGAGGTAAAAGATTTGAATTATTCTATTTTTTTAAAATAATATTTTTTATTAAGAAAGCTTAAAATCCATACAAATTATCAACAATACAACCAATTGCATATTTCACCCTCCCCCCTCCCCCCAGGACTTCCCCCAGCTCCCATTACTGTTTTGTTAATTCATACTGTTTCTGCATGTTATACAATTGTAAATATTATTTCCCTGTTGTTCAAATTCATGTTCTACTAATAAAATTTGTGCATGTTTATTCAAATCCTGCCAGTGATTCTAAGTCTCTTTGTTGTTTTTTCAAAAATAGTTTGTAAAAAAAAATTCCCATTCTTCCTTAAAGTCCCGATTGTAAGATTTGGATTATTCTAAATGATGCAAGAGGAAATGATTAAACGATAGGACCCACAAAGGGGAGGAGGGGAGACCAAGAGATTCCTGGGTATCTTGTTTCTATGTTGTATGTTGGATACATGGCTGTAAATTTTTAATCTGAAGAACAAAGTAAGTAAATTTATGTGATAAATATTCCGCATTCCCTCGCACGCACATTCTATATTTACTGCCTTCTGTGAGGTTCCAGCTTCCATTGATGGGTATTTTTCCTGGAAGCCGCAGCATACTAATAAAATTCCCTCTTGCCCTTGTAACTTAGGGAGCCTGTGTGGTGTAGTGGTTAGAGCAGGCGTAGGCAAACTTGGCCCTCCAGATGTTTTGGGACTACAATTCCCATCGTCCCTGACTGCTGGTCCTGTTAGCTAGGGATGATGGGAGTTGTAGTCCCGAAACATCTGGAGGGCCGAGTTTGCCTATGCCTGGGTTAGAGGGTTGGGTTAGGACCTGGGAGGCCAGGGTTCAAATCCCCGCTCAGACACCATGCGCCAGTCACACTGCCTCCCGCAGGGTTGTTGTTGCAGGGGATTAAGTGAGGAGGAGGAAGAACCACGTGTGTAACCTCAAGCTCAGGCCCAGTCTTATTCAACATCTTTATCAATGACTTGGATGATGGGCTTGAGGGCATCCTGATCAAGTTTGCAGATGACACCAAATTGGGAGGGGTGGCTAATACCCCAGAGGACAGAATCACACTTCAAAATGACCTTAACAGACTTGAGAACTGGGCCAAAGCAAACAAGATGAATTTTAACAGGGATAAATGTAAAGTACTACACTTGGGCAAAAAAATGAAAGGCACAAATACAGGATGGGTGACACCTGGCTTGAGAGCAGTACGTGTGAAAAGGATCTAGGAGTCTTGGTAGACCATAAACTTGACATGAGTCAACAGTGTGATGCAGCAGCTAAAAAAGCCAATGCAATTCTGGGCTGCATCAATAGGAGTATAGTGTCTAGATCAAGGGGGAGGTAATAGTACCACTGTATTCCACTCTGGTCAGACCTCACCTGGAATACTGTGTCCAGTTCTGGGCACCACAGTTCAAGAAGGATACTGACAAGCTGGAACGTGTCCAGAGGAGGGCAACCAAAATGGTCCAAGGCCTGGAAACGATGCCTTATGAGGAACGGCTTAGGGAGCTGGGTATGTTTAGCCTGGAGAAGAGAAGGTTAAGGGGTGATATGATAGCCATGTTCAAATATATAAAAGGATGTCATGTAGAGGAGGGAGAAAGGTTGTTTTCTGCTGCTTCAGAGAAGCGGACACGGGGCAATGGATTCAAACTACAAGGAAGAAGATTCCACCTAAACATTAGGAAGAACTTCCTGACAGTGAGAGCTGTTCAACAGTGGAATTTGCTGCCAAGGAGTGTGGTGGAGTCTCCTTCTTTGGAGGTCTTTAAGCAGAGGCTTGACAGCCATCTGTCAGGAATGCTTTGATGGTGTTTCCTGCTTGGCAGGGGGTTGGACTGGATGGCCCTTGGGGTCTCTTCCAACTCTAGGATTCTATGATTCTTCGGGGAAGAAGGCGAAATGCTAATGCAATAAACAACTTACTCCACTCTAGTGATGTAATGCACTTTGATTCTTTAAAAAATGCTGGCAAACTCTGCCCGATGGCGTAGGTACATAACATGGCTCTTTCCTTCTCCCCGGCGCAGGTCATCCCAGACTGGAAGGAGCAAGAGTGGTCCGCTGAGAAGCCCGAGAACTATGCCGGCATCTTCCACTTCCAGTTCTGGCGGTTCGGCGACTGGGTGGACGTGGTGATCGACGACCGGCTGCCCACGCTCCACAACCAGCTCATCTACTGCCACTCCAACTCCAAGAACGAGCTGTGGTGCGCGCTGGTGGAAAAGGCCTACGCCAAGTGAGTGCGACAGCGTGGCCTAGTGTTTGGAGTAGCTGGGCTACGACCTGGGAGGCCAGGGTTGAAATCCCCACTCGTCCATCGCGAAGGGAAATGACTCCTACCTGACGTCCTGGGGAGCTGCTGCCAGTCAGTGTAGACAGCACTGAGTTAGGCGGACCAGAGGTCTGACTCGGCAGCTACCTGTTGTGTTCCTCTGGTTGTGAAAACCAGGCAGCATTTTCACTGGTTCTCAGGGGAATGGTCAAAATTCTCCCTGTTTTGAGGGGCAAGGGGCTTATTAGGAATATTGGCATTAGTATATTTGCCTCCCCCTTGCACTGCTCCACCAGCCATATTTTCTTTTAAAAGGTCATTTGGCTTCTTCTTTTCTCGATAACCTGGCCAGCAGCCATCATGTTTCTCTGTAATACCTCAATTCCTGTCTCGGCACCTAGGCCATCATGCCCTGACAGTGTGTCACCTTGGATACACGGTTGACAAAAATTAAAAAGATGTGAACTCACTCATATTACCCTCATGTTAACAAAGTCACTTCAATGACACACAGAGAGCCCAGAGAGAAAATAAATCCTGATAATAACCCTTGGCTGAGTAAACTGTACAAATGAATGTATAATTTGAGGAGAACCTGTATAATGTATGATTTGAGGAGGGGTTTTTTTGTCTTTTGTTGTTCAGGCCTTGTACATAGCCAGGAAGACATTTAGTCAGACGTACAGAGGAAAACCTCCCTCAAAGCGATGCAGCCAATCCGAACGCTGTCCTGCCTGGTTATTAAGCATCGCCATCACCTCCCTCTTGGTTCCCTGAGAATAAAATTAACCCTTAAGTTACGCGCAGAATGATCTCTGCTGCTGAACTTGCAGCACCTCTTGCTTCTAAGCATTTGCATGCACCAGCTGCGTTTGCTATTAGAGGGCGTGATATGTGGCATAGTGGTCTAAACCACTGAGCCTCTTGGGCTTGCTGATCGGAAGGTCGGCGGTTCGAATCCTGGGGATGGAGTGAGCTCCCATTGCTCTGTTCCAGCTCCTGCCAACCTAGCAGTTAGAGAGCACACCAGTGCAAGTAGATAAATAGGTACTGCTGTGGCGCAACGGTAAACAGCGTTTCCATGCGCTCTGGTTTCCGTCATGGTGTCCTGTTGCGCCAGAAGCGGTTTAGTCCTCCTGGCCACATGACCCGGAAAGCTGTCTGTGGACAAACGCCGGCTCCCTCGGCCTGAAAGCGAGATGAGCGCCGCGACCCCATAGTCGCCTTTGACTGGACTTAACCGTCCAGGGGTCCTTTACCTTTTACCTTTATGCGGTGTAGCCTTGAGCTTACACCATGCCACTCCACAAACAGGAGGGCATAATCTTTGTCGCACCCAGTAATCTTATGCTCCTCTTCCCCAATGCGCAGACTCTCGGGATGCTACGAGGCGCTAGACGGGGGCAACACTGCTGACGCTTTGGTGGACTTCACCGGCGGCGTCTCGGAACCCATCGACCTGCTGGAAGGCGGCTATGCGAACGACGAAGCCAAACGCAACGTCCTCTTTGAGCGGGTGTTGAAGGTCTACAACCGAGGAGGTCTCATCAGCTGTTCCATAAAAGTAAGGAGCCGGCAGGTCTTGTTGGCGTAACCGCAGGAGGGTGGGCCTGATCGTCTCCTGAATCTTAAGCGGTTCCCAAGAATCTGGCGCAAGATGTAAGTGTTGCTTAAACCCTTAGGATTGGTGTCCACGGAACCACAGAATTGTAGAGTTGGATGGGACCACAGCGGTCATCTAGTCCAACCCCCTGCAATGAAGGAATATTCCACCCAAACTGGGACTCGAATCCGTAACTCTGGGATTAAGATTCTCTATCAACTGAGCTAGCATGCTGTGGGATAGCCAGCCTCATATAAGCAATATAAGTAAAGGGACCCCTGACCGTTAGGTCCAGTCGCGGACGACTCTGAGGTTGCGGCGCTCATCTCGCTTTATTGGCCGAGGGAGCCGGCGTACAGCTTCTGGGTAATGTGGCCGGCATGACTAAGCTGTTTCTGGCGAACCAGAGCAGCGCACAGAAACGCTGTTTACCTTCCTACAAGAGTGGTACCTATTTATCTACTTGCACTTTGATGTGCTTTCGAACTGCTAGGTGGGCAGGAGCTGGGACTGAGCAATGGGAGCTCACCCCGTTGCAGGGATTCGAACCGCCGACCTACTGATCAGCAAGCCCTAGGTTCTGTGAGTTTAATTAATGCATGAAGGGGTTAATGCCATAGAGTAAGCTGTCCTGCCAAGCTTAGCTTGGTCATTCCTCCTCACCTTGGGAGGAAGGTAATTATTCCCCATCAGTCTGCCTGAGAAGCTCAATGTGTGGGCGGATGTTTTTAACCATTTTTTAAAAATTCTTGTGTTTCCTTTGTCCCCTCGGCAAGGCCACCTCAGCCGCCGACATGGAAGCCCGGCTGGACTGCGGCCTGGTCAAAGGGCACGCCTACGCCGTCACGGACGTAAGGAGAGTCCGCTTGGGCCACGGCCTGCTGTCCTACTTCAAGTCCGAGAAGCTCGATATGATCAGGCTGAGGAACCCCTGGGGGGAGAAAGAGTGGAACGGCCCCTGGAGTGACACGTGAGTATGTCGGGGGGGGAAGCCCACCGCAAACGGGGGTCACCTTTTCTAAATGGCTTTGGCCACGTTGCTACTGATGGGACAAACCAGCTCAGATGGCATTATGCCCTTCCGCACATAAATAAATAAATAAATATTGAGCTCCCCGCACGTAGAAGGCTAGTCTGTCAGGGAAGAAAAGATTCTGGGTTGTTTTTTCCTTCCTGGCATTTACTTTGCTGTGTGGCAAGATTTCTATTTACACACACACACACACACACACGGAGAAGCATCCCATCATATTATATTTTTAATTGTGGTCTCACTGACTCCCTGGAAGCATATTGTGGAATGCTGATGGCTCCCAGACCCCAACTTCATTGTTCCTCCGACACACTGTATAAATACTGTAGATATAAGCTGGTTCCACACCTCCCCCCTCCCCCCCCGGTCATTGTTTCCTTGAAATCAATTTTTTAAAACCTATATTTTTTCGTGTATAAGACGACCCCTGGTTTTTTGAGCCCAAAATTAAGAAATAAATTTATTTATATATTTCATGGCAACATTCTGTGTATAAGACGACCCCCAATTTTAAACTTTAAAAAATGGGGGGGATATAGTCTTATACATGGAAAAATACAGTAATATGTATGAGAAAAACAACCCATAACTACCGTATTTTTCGGTCCATAAGGCGCTCCGGACCACAAGACGCACCTGTTTTTTTAAAGGGGAAAAACAAGGGGAAAAATATTTTCCTGGTTTTCCTCCTCTAAAAGGCAGGGGGGGGGGCACTGGAGGGGCAGACCCTTCTGCCTTCACAGCGGCTCCTCCCCGCTCCGTTTCTCCCCTCGTCCCCATGTCCCTTTAAAGCAAGCGGGGATGAGCCTGCTTTTGGGATTGGCAGGGGAAGTGCAGAAGCTTATTTTGGCGAACGGAGGTGCTGGCACGATCCAGCAACATCCCCTTCGCTTCCCGCCGCCTCCTCTCACCGAACGTGGCGGGGGACGGGGGGGGAGGCAGCGGGAGCGAAGCCTTCGCTCCTTAAGGCGCACGGGGATTTTCCCTTCCTTTTTAGGAGGGAAGAAGTGCGTCTTATGGAGCGTAAAATACGGTATTTTCTTTCTTACTTAAATTTGTATATTGCCCTTCATCCGAAGATCTCAGGGCAGTTCACTGCATAAGTGCACCAGATTAAAAGGCCAAATATATAATAAAAACCAAACCAAACCCCATACCCCTCCCCTCAAAAAATTAAAAGGACAACGGATGTTAATCAGCCAAAGGCCTGGTTGACGAGGAAGATTTTCGCCTGGGGCCTAAAGACGCGTTTTGTAATCATGCTCGATATGCGTTTCCCCTCATGCGTCCTGTTGTCGTTCCCGTAGCTCGGAGGAATGGCAGAAAGTCAGCAACAGCGAGAGAGAGAAACTGGGAATGACTGTCCAAGACGACGGGGAATTTTGGTGAGTTTACGTTGTGTGTACAAAGCAAAAACGGATTATTCTTTATCTCTCCCCTCCGTAGCCCGGTGCAACTATCGGGGTTTTTTCCTCGGTACGAAAACTGCCTATCCCGGATTTAAGTTTGTTACGGGGGTGCTGGGTATTGACCTGGGATTGGCGCAGAAACGGGCAAGGGAAATGGTTAGGGGGCTGGCACAACACCCCTCTGGCTTTTTAGTTAAAAAGTCGGGGTTTTTTAGTTTGGGGGGCGGGGAGGTGATTTAAGGGAGGCGTGATAGAACTGTACAAAAATGATGTACATCGTCGAGAAAGTGGATCGAGGGAGGTTGCCTTCTCTCACAAAAAAGGACAGCGTGGAGCAGTGGTTAGAGTGCTAGACTAGGTCGCAGTGGTCAACCAGATGCCCATAAAAAGCCCACCTGAGTGCAGGAGCGCTCTGCAATTTCCAGCAACAGGTACAGAGGTACCTTGGTTCTCAAACTTAATCCGTTCCGGAAGTCCCTTCCAAAACCAAAGCGTTCCAAAAGCAAGGCGCGCTTTCTCGTAGAAAGTAATGCAAAACGGATTAATCCATTTCAGACTTTTAAAAACAACCCCTGAAACAGCAATTTAACATGAATTTTACCGTCTAACAAGACCGTTGATCCATAAAATGAAAGCAACAATCAGTTTACTGTACTGTAAATTAAACAAGACAGTATTGTAGATGATGAAAATTAAAATTCAATATTTTTCATACCTGCACTGATGATAGTTATTGTTTGGACGGGGGCTTTTATTCATTTCCGCAGCCACATATTCAGTCAATCAATTAATCAGTAGCTGAACTGGGTTCCACACAGTCACAAAAACAAATTAACTGAAAAAGCCTCAAAAACACAAAATAAATAGCAAAAACAAAAGCGCTAAACTCATTCCGTTCCGGAAGTCTGTATGACTTCCGAAATGTTCGAAAACCAAGGCGCAGATTCTGATTGGTGCAGGCACCCCGGAAACAATAGCCGGCAGCCACATCGGATGTTTGGCTTCCAAAAAATGTTCAAGAAAACCGGAACTCTTACTTTTCGGCGTTTTGGAACCAAGGCGTTTGAGAACCAAGATACAACTGCCTACAGAAGCATTGCTGCCTCCAGCTGTGCCAGCAGAGCAAAGCCATCATGGCTACTTCGCAGGTCACAGAATCATAGAATTGAAGAGTTGGAGGGGACCGCGATGGTGATCTAGTCCAACCCCCTGCAATGCAGGAATCGTTTGCCCATCCTGGGGCTCGAACCCACGACCTCGAGACGAAGAGCCTCATACTATAGCAATCGTCCTCAGATAGCGCTTCTGGGTCAGATTCAGCTAGCTGAAGTATCTTAAAGGTGGCACCACACCAGAAGAAAGGGTTACAAGGCCTGTTTAACCTGGCCACGCTTTGAGTCGAGATTCGAACTCTATACTTATTTACTATTGATAGAATTTATATACCGCCCTATACCCGGGGGTCTCTGGGCGGTTCACAGAATAAAATCAAGATATAAATCCACAAAATACCTAATGAAAATAAAAACAACAACCCAATAGAACCCCTTCAAAATAAAAACAACAACAACCCACATTTTGAAAGGGTGTCAATCAAATCAACCAAAGGCCTGGTTAAAAAGGAATGTTTTTGCCTGGTGCCTAAAGGTGTATAATGAAGGCGCCAGGCGAACTTCCCCCGGGGAGAGCATTCCACAGACAGGGAGCCACTGCAGAGAAGGCCCCGTTCTCGTGTTGCCACCCTCCGGACCTCTCGAGGAGGAGGCACACAAAGAAGGGCCTCAGAAGATGATTTCAGGGTCCGGGTAGGTTCGTATGGAAGGTGCTTGAGGTATTGCGGTCCTGAGTCGAGATTCGAACTCTTCCCCACCGCAGGATGACGTTTGAAGACTTCTGCAGGTACTTCACCGACATCATCAAGTGCCGGCTCATCAACACGTCGTACCTGAGCATCCATAAGACCTGGGAGGAGGTGGTCTTGCGGGGGGCCTGGGCGAAGCACGAGGACCCCTTGAAGAACCGCTGCGGGGGCTGCGTCAACAACAGGGACACCTTCCTGCAGAACCCACAGGTGAGGCGGCAGGGAGCGGCAGGTGAGAGGGGGAGCAAGGTGTTCCCAAGGGGGCAATGCATGTCTCTGCCATTGAGACCACCTTCCGCTGGCTGCATCTGGACCTGGAAAGTCTGGGGAAGCTGGCACTGAGCAGGTTGCAAAGAGCAACGAAGAAGAAGAGTTTAGATTTGATATCCTGCTTTATCACTACCCGAAGGAGTCTCAAAGCGTCTAACACATTCTCCTTTCCCTTCCTCCCCCACAACAAACACTCTGTGAGGTGAGTGGGGCTGAGAGACTTCAGAGAAGTGTGACTAACCCAAGGTGACTAGCCCAGCAGGAGTGGAGACGCCAACCCGGTTCACCAGATTACAAGTCTACCGCTCTTAACCACTACACCACACTCAAATAAAGTGGTAGCTTTCTCCGCAGCTCACGCAGATGTAGAAATGGTTCCCAATCCCTGTTCAGCAGGCATGGGACCTCCAGGTTGTATGCAGGTCCCAAGCCCCATCCGTAGAACAGTGGTACCTTGATTTAAGGCCATAATCCGTTCCGGAAGTCCGGTCTTAAAACAAAGCGGACTTAAAACAAGGCGTGCTTTCCCATAGAAAGTAATTGAAAATGGATTGATCCGTTCTAGACAACACCCCCTCAAACAGAAATGTAACACGAATTTTACTGTCTAATGAGACCACTGATCCATAAAATGAAGGCAGTACTGTACTATAAAATGAATAAGACAGTATTGTAGATGAAAAAAAATTAACATTTTTTCTTCTTTTTTTCTTACGTGCACTGATGATAGTCATTGTTTGGATGGGGGGGCTTTTATACATTTCTGCAGTCACACAATCAGTCTATCAGTAGCTGAACTGGGTTCCACACAGTCACAAAAACAAGTCACAAAAACGAAGTCACAGTCAAAAAACCCGAAAAAGCCACAAAACCCCGCCAAAATAGCAAAAACCAAACCTCCAAATATCACCTCTGTGTATTAGCAGCGAGGGACTCAATTAACGAACGAAACGCACTCAATAGGAACCAGACGGTGAAAAGCAACCCCTAAAACTCATTTCCGGGTTGCAATTGGACCTAGTCCAAAACGGACTTATAATAGACTGGACTTTAGTCAAGGTACCACTATATGTTTAAAGCAACATTATACTACCGGTACTTTAAATACTCACGGCTCCCCCCCAAAGAATCATGGGAAGTGTAGTTTGTTAAGTGTCCTGAGAGATCGCCTTCAACTAGTTATAATTCTAGTTGCTGTTGGTTGTTTTACATATATATATAATTTATTTATTTTCAGAAGCAGAGAGACAGACATTAAACATTCATACCAGCAAAAATAAAAAAATTAACCCACGAGTAAAAAAAAAACGGTGGTGGTGGGGAATGGGAAAGGCTTTTGAAGACTGATATAAGATTTACCGCCTGCTACTCTATCAGGGACGCAGGTGGTGGTGTGGTCTAAACCACAGAGCCTAGGGCTTGCCGATCAGAAGGTCGGTGGTTCGAATCCCCACGACGGGGTGAGCTCCTGTTGCTCGGTCCCTACTCCTGCCAACCTAGGAGTTCGAAAGCACACCAGTGCAAGTAGATAAATAGGTACAACCCTTTCCTGGAGCTCACGCCGGGTAGAGACGGGGAAATGGCCTGAATCCTCCGTTGAACGAGAATTCCCTGATTTGTAGCTCAGGCTCTTAGCCAAGAAGGCGCACCAGAGAATGGTAGGCGCTAGAGACCCTGGCTTGGAGGTTGCCAACCAAGTGCTCCCCCCCCCCAAATTAAACCCGTCTCATTTTCCATTGCTTTTCTTTTCCTGCCCAGTACGTTTTTGACGTGAAGAAAGCGGAAGACGAAGTCCTCATTTGCATCCAACAGAAGCCCAAACAGACCAATCGGAAGGTGGGCAAGGGAGAGAACCTGGCTATCGGATTTGACATCTATAAGGTCAGGAGTGTGTGTTTGTGTGAACCGCTGGCCTGTTTCTGATTCTCGCTTCTCACCGTTAGAGACGCGTGGAGGCGTTGTTTTCTGTTCTGCTCCACGTTCGTTGCCTGCAACGCTGTTTCTACTCTCCTGCGGTTCTGCTGCAGGAACCTGCACCGTTACTCTTACTATCTTCTGCGGCGACTTTACGTGACTGACGTAAGTTGCGCCAGTTACATTGTCGTTACCCTGTTTCACTCCCATTTGTTTCAGCGCGGAGCAGCCGCCATGGAAATGTGGAAACATAATCAAATAGGTGTGGTTTGCTGACCGAACGCAAATGCCAGTCATATTGGCTGGATTGAATCCCGTTCCGCACACAAAGCGAAAAAGCAAACATTAGCAGTTTCTACTCCCATGTCTGTTTCTATCGCAATTCTTTAACACCCCTACTCACAATATGCCGTGTTTTTCGCTCCATGAGACGCACCTGACCATAAGACGCACCTAGTTATTAGAGGAGGAAAGGGGGAAAGCCCAGTTTTTTGGGGGGATCTGCTCACGGTTGTGCAGCTTCTTTTGCAAAGGGAAAAGCCCTGTTTTTTTGAGGATCAGCTCAAAGTTGTGCAGCTTCTTTTGCAAAGGGAAAAGCCCTGTTTTTTTGAGGATCAGCTCAAAGTTGTGCAGCTTCTTTTGCAAAGGGAAAAGCCCTGTTTTTTTGAGGATCAGCTCAAAGTTGTAGAGCTTACTTTGCAAAGGGAAAAAATCCTGTTTTTTATGGGGTTCAACTCACAGTTGTGCAGCTTCTTTAGGAAAAGATAGGGAGCCGTTTCTACAGTTTCCAGACAGATAATCTAATCAGCCAGTCACATGTCGCTGGGGAAACAAACAGCCTCCGTCTGCAGAACATTCAACAATGGAGGCCTGGGCAAGGGAGCCAGCGATCGACCACACACTCGCTCCATAAGACGCACAGGCATCTCACCTTACTTTTTAGGAGGGAAAAAGTGTGTCTTATGCAGCAAAAAATATCATATTTTGGACTCTGAAGAAATGATTCAGACGCTTGAACACCTCCCTGACTTTGGCTTTTAAAGGCTTTTCATCGCTGCCACCCCCCAGGCATTCAGAAGCATTGCTGGCTCCAATTGTGGAGGCAGAGCCTAGTGGTTGTAGCTAGTAGTCATCGACAGCCCTCTCCTCCATGAATTTGCCCGGTCCTCTTTTTTTTTTCTTCCTTCAAAATTTCCACACACACACACACAAACATAAATAAAAGATGAGCTTATCTTACATTGGATATCCTTAGACTGCAATAATTGTTACAGTGTACATAATAAAAGAAATCTAAGATAACTATATAAATATAAATTTCTAAAAAGAATAACATCAACAAGAATAAACGACACAAGATAGGGAGAGAGAGAAAAGGAAAGGAAAAAAGAAAAACAAATGAACTGAAAAACTATTAAAAAATAAAAATATCTATCAATCGATAGTAAGCAGTGTTCAATATATTCAGTTTTGTTGATTTGTTGTCTTCTGTCTACTCTTTGCCGTTTCCGTTCAACTACAGTATTACTGTTTTTAATCTATGTTTAATTATTTGTCCCCATCTTGGGGTATGGAATTATTTTTTCTGTGAAATTAATCTAGACACAGCCAAGTGTTTTTATTGGAACCAAATTTTATCATATAATTTTTATGACATTCCCATTCTTTTTAAACCTTATTTACTGATTGGTAGATAAGGTCCTCTTTTAAAGCCACCTGGGTTGCCTCCTGTGGCAGTAAGTTCCATAGTTTAACTCTCTCTTCTTCTTCTTCTTCTTCTTCTTCTTCTTCTTCTTCTTCTTCTTCTTCTTCTTCTCTGTGATTTGTTCTGCCCAGGTGGAGCTAAATCGGACTTACCGGATGCACACCCTGCAGCCCAAGGTTGCCAGCTCCATCTATATCAATTCCCGCATCGTCTTCCTGAGGACAGACCTGAAGGAAGGGCGCTACGTCATCATCCCCACCACCTTCGAGGCCGGCCACGTGGGCGAGTTCCTCCTCAGGGTGTTCACAGATGTGCCTTCCGATTGCCAGTAAGCTGCTCTCCCCGGAGCTGAGGCTTCCTGCATTGAGCCAGTGTGGTGTAGTGGTTAAGAGCGGTAGACTCATAATCTGGTGAACCGGGTTGGATTCCCCGCTCCTCCACATGCAGCTACTGGGTGACCTTGGGCTAGTCACACTTCTCTGAAGTCTCTCAGCCCCACTCACCTCACAGAGTGTTTGTTGTGGGGGAGGAAGGGAAAGGAGAATGTTAGACGCTTTGAGACTCCTTAAGGGGAGTGATAAAGCGGGATATCAAATCCAAAACTCTTCTTCTTGATGCTGGCTGGGACCATATTTGCACCTGGCTGCCTGCACCCCAGCGCTTAGTCATAGTGGGACTCTGATAATAGATGGATGCTTGGAGTTCAGGGGCAAAGTCACTGGTGTCTCTCGGGTGTCTTCCCCCCCCCTTCCTCTTTCCAGGGAACCAGAGTGGATTTGATTTAAATCAAATCGATTTAAATCACTAGTCAGTAAGACTTGATTCATATCATATTTTTTCAGAAAGACTCCTTCTTGCTGGTATAATCTGAATATTTACAACCAGATGAAGCTTTCGGTTTTGGAATAATAAATTTTCAGAGTACAGTGGTACCTCTGGATGCGAACGGGATCCGTTCTGGAGCCCCGTTCCCATCATGAGCAGTCCGCAACTTGAAACGCTGCATGTGCGCGACGTGATTCAGTGCTTCTGCGCATGCGCATGACATTAATTGATGTGTCTGTGCATGCACGAACCACCGAACCAGGAAGTAACCCATTCCGGTACTTCCGGGTTCGGCGCGTTCGTAACCCGCACCGAACGTAACCTGCAGCGGTCGTAACACGAGGTATGACTGTAGTTTTTACGGTTATATCGAAAATTACTGATTTGGTTATACTATTAGAAATACATTGATAATTATGAAATTATTGTGAGGTTTAATAAGTTGACTGTTTATATTTGGACAACTTTTCTGCTGTACTGGATTGGAAGGAGGAAAATAATCATTTCCTCAATAACAATTTAAACAATTTATTTAACTGAAACAATAGCATTATAGCATATGTATCCATGTTTGTTAACTGATGTGGTTAAACAATTTTTTTCCAAAAAAACAAAACAAAAAAAGTGAGTTTTAGCACACATGAAAAACTGAAAACAAACCATTATTTCCTGATGAATAGCCTTTGGACTATAATGTAACTTAAATAGACAACTATCTTTAGAAAGATTTTTCCTCCAAAAGCATTTTATTTTCAATATCCAATTTAAATTTCAAAAAAATTCCGAATTAAATTTTTTCAAAAAATGATTTTTATTGATTTTTCTTTTTTTAAAAAAACATTGGTTTTTATCCACCCTGTAGAGAGCTGACCCTGGACGAGCCCCCCCACACCTGTTGGAGCGGGATGTGTGGCTACCCGCAGATGGTGTCGCAAGTCCACGTCGTCTCGGCTTCCGGGCTGAAGATCCAGGATTCGCAAGAAGGTGCAGGGCCCCGATCCCACCCCCATTTCCAATCATACCCACGCGACACATCCAAAATATGCGGGGGGGGGGGAGGAGAGGTGGAGCGTTGCTTCAAAAGAGCAGGGGAGCTTTGGGCTGCTGACTAGCTGGCCTCGGGGTTTCAGCAACCCGTTGTCGTTCTAATCATAGCTGTCAAGTTTCGGATTTGAAAATAAGGGATCAGCAGTCTCACCTATCCCGGGGACAGTCACATGACAGTGGTGGGCGGAGCCAGAAGCAAAAGTGGGCAGAGCAGCAATGTAAACTCCAAGCGGGCTCGGGCTCGGAGCAGAGCAAAGAGGAGGGCAGCCATGTGCTCTGCGCGATGGAGCCCCATCGTCTTCTTGTCTGATCCCATCAAAACAGGACAGGAAGCAGCAGCTGCTCAAAGGCAGCCAGGCTCCGCCCGCCAGCTAACCCTATTGGCCGGTTGAGGGGCTCGGCGGCAACGGATAGGGGCTGATGCAGGGGGAGGAATACACCCCCTGTAAGCACGGGAAACGGCTCCCACTTGCTTTGAGGGCTGAGGCTTTTCTCTCCAAGTAGGCGAGGTCTTCCCACCCAGTCCCTGGCCAGCAGGGGAGGAGCTGCTTCCATTAAAAACGGGAAATTTAAGGGAAATAAAAAATAAGGGAGAGCAGCGGGAAACTGCTTGAAATAAGGGAGAATCCCGGGGGAAACGGGATACTTGACAGCACTGGTTCTAATTCAGGCGTGGACCCCTACGTGATCATTAAATGTGAAGGCGAGAAGATCCGTTCGCCGGTGGTGAAAAGCACCGTGACGCCAGAGTTTGATGTGAAAGGCCTGTTCTACCGCAAGAAGCCGGGGCAGCCCATTGTCATTCAGGTGAGGTTTCCTTTCTCAAAGAATCTGCTAGATTGTGAAATTGGGTGTTCCACAATCTGTAGCGTTTACCAGGGTCCGGCACGTTTGCGTTGCTTTGCTTTCTGTGCCTGGCAACTCCTGGCTATTAGCAGAGTTCAAAGCCACAGCAGAAACTTGTGTGTAACTGCCAAGGCAGCACAGCAATAATTCACAGAAGCGTTGTCTTCTTAACTAGCTGGGTTTATTTACGAAAACAATAAATCTTTTCCCGGAGTGCTCAGTTCCATGACTGCTCCGGTCGGTGAAAACGAAACCAAGAAAAACAGCACACACAGACAAAGACCAAAAGCCCGTATGTGAACTGCCCACACAGTGACCAGTGCGTCACAGCAGAGCACTTAACCCTTTAGGCTCTGATACTCTCCACAGAATCATAGTGCTTTGGAGGGACCCCGAGGGTCATCCAGTCCAACCCCCTGCAATGCAGGAATCTCAGCTAAAGCAGCCAGGACAGGTGGCCAGCCAACCTCTGCTTTAGAAACCCCCAAGGAATTCCTACCATCCAGATCAGTAGAAAGCAAACTTGTTCCGTCATCCGTGTGCCAGCCCTTTAGGTATTTGGAAATGGGTGTCATATTTACAGCTGCGAGCCCACAGATGGGATAAAAGCAGGCATGAAGGTTGCATTATCGTGAAGCTGCAGCCGAGGCTGTTCATTGTGGCACGATTCCGCAGAAGTGGAGATGAGTCACGGAATGAATCCAGCTTCCTAAATCTTTAATTTCCATCACTCCCCCTGCACCCTCTTCCTTCTCGAAAACATTGCTTTCCTAGGCTACCGTAGTTCTTTCAGCTTCCGCTGCGGACTAAGAAGGCTGTTCTTTTTATCGCAGCCTAACCATGTGCAGACGCGGGTGGCGCTGTGGGTTAAACCACAGAGTCTAGGGCTTGCCGATCAGAAGGGCGGCGGTTCGAATCCCCACGACAGGGTGAGCTCCCATTGCTCGGTCCCTGTTCCTGACAACCTAGCAGTTCGAAAGCACGTCACAGTGCAAGTAGGTAAATAGGTACCGCTCCGGTGGGAAGGTAAACGGCGTTTCCGTGCGCTGCTCTGGTTCGCCAGAAGCGGCTTAGTCATGCTGGCCACATGACCCGGAAACTGTACGCCGGCTCCCTCGGCCAATAAAGCGAGATGAGCGCCACAACCCCAGAGTCGTCCGCAGTCAGGGGTCCCTTTACCTTTGTTGTTGTTCTTGTTCAGTCGTGTCCGACTCTTCGTGACCCCATGGACCAGAGCACGCCAGGCACGCCTATCCTTCACTGCCTCCCGCAGTTTGGCCAAACTCATGCTAGTAGCTTCGAGAACACTGTCCAACCATCTCATCCTCTGTCGTCCCCTTCTCCTTGTGCCCTCCATCTTTCCCAACATCAGGGACTTTTCTAGGGAGTCTTCTCTTCTCATGAGGTGGCCAAAATACTGCAGCCTCAACTTCAGGATCTGTCCTTCCAGTGAGCACTCAGGGCTGATTTCTTTAAGGATGGATAAGTTTGATCTTTTTGCAGTCCATGGGACTCTCAAGGGTCTCCTCCAGCACCATAATTCAAAAGCATCAATTTACCTTTACCTTTACCTTTAACCATGTGCAGCTTCTCTCTTCAATCAGTGTGAGAGCCAGTGTGGTGTAGTGGTTAAGAGCGGTAGACTCATAATCTGGTGAACCGGGTTCGCACCTCCGCTCCTCCACATGCAGCTGCTGGGTGACCTTGGGCTAGTCACACTTCATTGAAGTCTCTCAGCCCCACTCGCCTCACAGAGTGTTTGTTGTGGGGGAGAAAGGAAAAGGAGAATGGTAGCCGCCTTGAGACTCCTTCGGGCAGTGATAAAGTGGGATATCAAATCCAAACTCTTCTTCTTCTCTTTCCCTCACACCCCACCCTCCCACACTGCTTTTGCCAGTCAACCAAATTCAAACTCTTGTTGTTGTTGTTGTTGTTGTTGTTGTTGTTGTTCTTCTTCTTCTTCTTCTTCTTCTTCTTCTTCTTCTTCTTCTTCTTCTTCTTCTTCTTCTTCTTCTTCATGAGGACTAGATGCTTAGTTTTTTAGATTTTGGTTAGTCGAGGTCTTCTAGGTCCACCGTGGATGCGAGTGGATGGATGCAGCCCTGGTCTGTGGGCACGTTCCTTCTCCGATTGTCCGCCAACTTCTGCTTCTCTCCCTCCAGGTCTGGGACCATAACCTTATCAGTGACACCTTTCTGGGCCAGGTGAGCCTTGCAGGTGACCCCAACAACCTCCTGTCGATGCACATCCTCCACCTGGAGGACAAAGGCAGCAAACGTGTCAACGAGCTTCCAGGGACCCTCAAGGTGCAGTTGCTCACCAGCAGCGTCCTGACTAACATCTAAAGGAAGGACGGTTCCCTCCGTGCCATCTGTACATTTGATCTCGCAATATGCAGCATATACGTTTATCTATATCTGTACCTGCAACATGTACTGTGCATGCATCCACTTTTAAAAGGGGACCAGCTCTCGCGCGTTCGGTTTTGTTTTGTTTCCTTTTGATTTTTATACAACGGTGCCTTTTCAAGAAGTTTCGGGGGGGGGGGGGGTGTTTTCAAATACAAGTCCCAGGCGTAATTTTACTGCCAGCGATGGGCCTCCGGGCAGTATAAAGGAGTGCCACTCGGGGCTGTATGTTTACACAGAGAAATCTGTCTCTCATGCGCACATGCGTGGCTTGGGGTGGGCTTTGTACCCATCCTGGAAAAACAAACAAACCATATATTGCCAACCTGGCTGAAGGGCTCATTTCTTAACTCACATATCCCCGAGGGTGCTGTCCCCAAAGGTGGGAAAAGGCAGGGAGGCGATGTGGCCTTGCTTGCAGAATGCTCAGGAAGAAACAGCAGGAATTTGTTGCTTCGATGCTCCCCACATGCGCAAGTTGGGCCAGGCAAATTCTCTGCCCAGGACTTACATCTGTGTTGTGATTTTGTGGCAGGCCCATAAAAGCCTGGAACGCTGTACTGAGGGCGAAAATCGCTGCGCCTCTGATTTAGGTTTCTCTCTCCTTCTCGCTAAAGAGGTCAAGGTTCTAGACCTCATGGGTGCAAACGTGCGAGCGAAGCCAACTGAAATCTCAGAGTGCCATATTTCCAGTAGCAGGACGGTGGGGCTTTTAGTGGCTCGTGTCGTAGTCCCCCGTCCCCCCGGTTGACTAGCGAAACCCCAGAATGCAATTGCACAAAATGAGAGGTGAATATTTACCCAGAGATTCCGTGATTCCCATAGGTTGCAGGATTGGTTCAGGATTTCAGCTGCCCGGCTACATAAGCATCGCCATTTCCTTGAAAATACTGAGCAAAAAGAGGAAGGTGGGTCTCATAAAGGGAATATAGAATGGTCTGGATATGCAAGACCTGTTGGCATGTCTCCATGTGGGAGAGGGGCGGAAGGTTTTTGTATAAAATGCACAATCTGGAGAAAGTGGAAAGTTTTTCTTCCTCTAACACAAGAACTTGGGGACAATTATTCGATGAAGATGGATGTGGGGAGATTCAGGCCAGACAAAAGAATTTCACACAGTGCATAGTTGGAACTAAGTAAGTCGCTACTACAAGGTGTGGAGACACCCACCGACTCGGGTGGCTTGCCCATGACTTCCAACAAACACCGAACTCCCATTACCATTTCTAGTTAACATAGCAAGCTACGGTGTGGCTCAGTGGTTAGAGCATCTTCTCTGCATGCGGAAGGTCTCGGGTTTAATTCCCAGGCAGGGCTTCAAAATATCCCTACCTGAAGCCCTGGAGAGCAGCTGCCAAGCCAGTGTCGACAATACTGATCTAGATAGACCTTCCCATGTTCCTATGCACCCTTGGTCTCGCATACTGCAACCATGTGGTACGTGCCTGCTGTTGTTCTTAGACAGCATTGTACATGCAGCAAAACCAGGGCAGTAGAGGGATCACATCTGTCCTGTATTTCCCATAAAAGAGACACTCCCTGCTTGTAGAAAACTAGCCTAATGAGCAAAAAGGTGGCTATCTCCCTGATGTTCTGTGTGCTAGTTTTCTATATGCAAGGAAGGTTTGATATATATATGGTGATCATTTTGGAGAGCATTAGCAAAATGTGTTTCCGGATTGAAATGGGAGGGAATTCCATTTGGAGAGTTCAACCACAGATTTTATTCCAGCTTGTGCATTTCAGGGTGGCGTGTTTGTGTGTGTGTGTGATGGGAATATTGCCCGAAAGAAATAAGCCATAACATCAATAGGGCTTTCAATTTAATCCATTTATCAGGACCAAAAATACCTTCAGATGTTTACTTTGGGGTTGGTTTTTTTAAAAAAGGAACAGCTCAAATGTTTATTATTCTAGCCAAAACTTCCTTCGCTGTTTCCGCCCATTGTTTGGGGACCTAGAGTTGGGATTTTGGTCCTTGGAAGTTGCCGTTTCTTAGTCAAACTGAGATTGTTTTCAGAGAGGGGGATGACAATCAGCATCAGGCATGTGATCCATAGGTGATATTTCTGATTTAAGGTCTTCTGGTTCCATCAGTTGGGGGTTTTTTTGTGTTTTTTTTTTGGTACCTTTATGAAGTCTTATCACTCGCACTTTATCCAATAAATGCCCCGTGACATGTATGAATGCCAACTGAGGAAATGTATTATTGAGAAGTCGCAATTTTAGAAAATGTTGAAATGGACTGGCTGTATGAGATTTGCAATTAAAAGCCAAAAAATGGCTGTGTCTTATCAATAAATTACTTGACTTTTGGGTTTTCTTTTTCTTTCTTTCTTCCCCTCCACGCTTTCTCCAAGGCGTTGCATTCGCACATCATTTTCGCACGCACACAAGAAGGGTGTTTCGAGATGGATGTGTGAATAGGGCTAAGCTAAAATCACCCCCTCAACTTTACTAGGTTCATGTAGATAGCCGTGTTGGTCTGATGCAGTCGAAATAAATAAAATTTAAAATTTAAAAAAAATGTCCAGTAGCACCTTAGAGACCAACTAAGTTTGTTCTGGGTATAAGCTTTTGTGTGCATGCACACTTCTTCAGATACACTGAAACAGAAGTCACCCGACCCTTATATATAGTGGGAGGGTGGGGTGGGGTTTTTCTCAGGAAGGCAGTGAGAGATTTCACTTTCTTGGGCTCCATGATCACTGCAGATGGTGACAGCAGTCACGAAATTAGAAGACGCCTGCTTCTTGGGAGAAAAGCAATGACAAACCTAGACAGCATCTTAAAAAGCAAAGACATCACCTTGCCGACAAAGGTCCGTCTAGTTAAAGCTATGGTTTTCCCAGTAGTATTGTACAGAAGTGAGAGCTGGACCATAAAGAAGACTGATCGCCGAAGAATTGATGCTTTTGAATTATGGTGCCTGGCGTGCTCTGGTCCATGGGGTCACAAAGAGTCAGACACAACTGAACGACTGAACAACAACAAAAGTAGGAGATGGGTACAAAAGACTCAATGGGTATGGTAAACCTGTTGACGACTGTTAATGACTGCAATTGGTCCTATAGGAAAAAGCAAGGGATAGTATGCAGGTGACCAAGAATAGCTTTAGCACATGGGTAGGCAAACTAAGGCCCGGGGGCCAGATCTGGCCCAAACGCCTTCTAAATCCAGCCCGCAGACAGTCTGGGAATCAGTGTGTTTTTACATGAGTAGAATGTGTCCTTTTATTTAAAATGCATCTCTGGGTTATTTGTGAGGCATAGGAATTCATTCATTTTTTTCCATTCAAAATATAGTCTTGGCCCCCCACAAGGTCTGAGGGACAGTTGGCCGGCTCACTGCTGAAAAAGTTTGCTTTAGCATATGTAATGAGACAAGAATCCAATATCTCTATTCAGATCAGGTCTCTCCATAGTTTTCAGTTTAGTGATAAGTTGTAATTCAGCCACTTCTCTTTCAAGTCTATTTCTTAAATTCTTTTGTAATAAGACAGCTGCTCTGAGAACCTGTATTGAATGTCCTGGGAGACTGAAATGTTCTCCTACTGGTTCTCTGTCTTGTGATTCCTGATGTCAGATTTGTGTCCATTTATCCTTTGGCGTAGGGTTTGGCCTGTTTGTCCAATATATACGGCACTGTTTGCAAAGCAACAGAAAACCCCATCTGCATTTCCAGGGATTCGGAGGTGGGTTTCAAACACCTGTAACAGCGGCCATGCTCTCTTTCTTCTCAGCAAGAATAAAAGTCATAATTTTAAAATGGTTAAGGAGTCCAACCATTGCAATCAATCACAATTTCTAGTCTCTCCCACTTCTGCCCACACCGTGGAGCTATTGTGCTTGGAATGTTGCTTGTTGGGGGGAGACGGTCCTGTTTTCGTTTCACAAATTTGCCGATCTCTTCGGTCTGAGCCCAACATTTGCCTTCCTCCTTGTCCGAAAGCAGATCTAAGAGCAGTTGAGAAGTTCAAAAGGGATGGATGATTTAGGCGACAACTACAGTGCTTTGTGGAAACTCTGCTTGCCTTGCCAAATCTCTTCTTTCTCTCTTTTGTCTTCGAAATTCCTCCGATGCTTCCACCTGACAAAGGACTTCCCAAATTAATCTGGATCATTTCAATTTCGGAACTGGTGCAACTTTCGGCGCCCATCCTAAACACATTTAGCACCATCTGGGTAGGGATTGCCTTTCCCGTTTCCCCTTTTCCCATTCTTAAACTCAGTGCACATTTCTGCAATAAACTGTGGTGTGTGTGTGTGTGTGTGTATAATGAAAATTCGCCCGCAATTTAGTTTGAATTTCTCCGAATAAACACATTTTTTTGTATGCAGTTTTGACTAACATACCCATTTGTGCAAACACTTCCCCTTAATAAAACACATGTTTTGCATGTCATTTTCACTAATACCTTATTTCTTTATGCACACTTTTCCCCTGACCGATGTATTTTTGCAGAGAGCTGCATCACAAAATTCAGAACTTGGAATTTTGACGGCTGTGTTAATGTGATAGATTTTCTCCACTTTGAGAACACTGTCCACCCATCTCGTCCTCTGTCGTCCCCTTCTCCTTGTGCCCTCCATCTTTCCCAACATCAGGGTCTTTTCCAGGGAGTCTTCTCTTCTCATGAGGTGGCCAAAGTATCAGAGCCTCAGCTTCAGTATCTGTCCTTCCAGTGAGCACTCAGGGCTCATTTCCTTCAGAATGGATAGGTTTGATCTTCTTGCAGTCCATGGGACTCTCAAGAAGAAGACCCATAGTCCCATGAGTCCCAGAGGCACCTAGCCATAGAAATTACAAGGTGTAGCTCTGTTCCCCCCCCCAAGTCCTCATCCAAAGAATTTTTCCATGGTCCCCTCCCCTCCATTTATGGAGCACTCTCCCCAGGGAAACTCACCTGGAACCATAACTGCCAATATTTATTCACCAGGTTAAGATATTATCATTTACCTTTTTGCTATTTTGCAAAACTAGCAAAAATCTAATGTTTGTTGGAAATGTAAGGAAAAGAAAGGAACTTTTTACCACACGTGGTGGTCCTGTAGAAAAGTAAAAGACTTCTGGGAAATGATGTATAATGAATTGGAAAAAATGTTTAACATAACTTTCCCTAAAAAAAAAAAAAAACCCAGAGGCCTTTTTCTTACTTGGACTAACAGAGGATGGAATACCTAGGGACCTAAAAAGTTTATTTATGTATGTGGCAACAGCTGCAAGGATGTTGCTGGCCCAGAATTAGAAACAGGAGAAGATATCAACAAAAGAAGAATGATAGACCAGGCACCCCCAAACTCAGCCCTCCAGCTGTTTGGGCCCTGTCCAATGAGTTTCCATTGAGCATCTGTCTGGCCACTGTGAGACCAGGACTCTGAGCTGGATAGCCCTTTGGCCTGATCCAGATCGCATGCCCCTAAGTGGGTTTTCCCTCCTCACTGCACCTCCAGCAGCACCTGTTGGGAGATCAGCCACACCGTTGGGAAGGACCCAGGAGTCCTGCTGGGCTCAGCTACGGAACCAGGAAACCTAGTCGTCCGAAACTTCCAGGACGTGAGAAGTAGCAGGCTTTGCAAAAGTTGGCACCTAGCTTTTCCTTTTCCCAAAAGAAGTTGGGTCGGGGAAACGGTGCTTGCGAGTCCGGCTCCTGCCCCCTTTCTCATCTCGTTGGGTAATCTCTCTGTGCTCAGCCCCTCCTCCCGGCTAAGACGGATCAGTGTGCATGAATGGGAGGCTGTTGGAGCCAGTCAGGTACTGTGCAAAGCAGCCCTTGACAGCGAGCGAATGGGAAGGAAGGAGAGAGAGCTGGTGGGGAAGGAAAAACTGACAGCCGGGCGATGTACTCATTCGCCATCTGCGCCGTCTGAACTGAACCCTGCTTGCACCAAGATCTCCCTGAGAATTGGACTTTTGGTTTCTTTTAAGAGATGCCCATTAGCTGTGGACTCGGAGAGGAAGTTTCCACGCACCACTAAGGTAAGCTGCAAGAAAAGGGACCCACGTCTAGAGCTGTTCCAGTACAGTTCGTCGGGATTTCCATCTTAATTCATAGGGATTTTCTCCAAAGCCTCTTAGAGCTGCTGAGATTTCATCGCAGGCTTTCTCTCGTTCCCACAGACTGGCTGAGTGTTTCGGTTGTTTCTCTTTGTGGGTGATTTTTGTTGTTGTTGCCTTTGTGAGTCTGTGGGGTGGGTGAGAGGACGGTCACTTCTGGGAGTTTATCCAAAACAGCAAACAGATCAAAACAAAAAAGCAAAAAAAGAGAGATTTCTGTGGTCAAACAGGGAGAGTTTTTACCGTTGCCTTCTGTGATCTAAGAGGCAGACACCCCCCAAAAAACTCCCTCTTGTAATTAGAGTTGTGGCTCAATTAAATACATTGTAGTTGAGTGATCAAACGAGTTTTAGTTAATCAATCAATCGAGTCATATAACCACCAGATTTGCATACAGGTGAAAGCAGCAGTTCTGAAGCAAGACGCATACATTGTTTTTAAAGTGATGCATTGCCGTTCAGCGTAAAAAAAAAAGGCATTGACTCCTGTTTGAGGGGAAAGAAAAACTTCTAAAATCGTCCTTGCCATCCACTATTTTTTTTTGGGGGGGGGGGGTTAATAAAACATGTCTGCTTCTTGGTTAATCAGAGGCACCTTTTTCATTGATTACGGCTGCAATCCTATACATAGACCTGGGAGTCTTCCCCATGGAACTCAACGAGGCTTTCTTTCGAAAAGGCGTGTAGGGTTGCACTGCAATTTATTACAATTGGTTAACCAATTAAGCGATTAGACATTCCATTCCGGCGTGAAAAGTTGCTGAAGGAAAAGGTGGGGCGCAACTTCTTGATTGTGAGAAGCATCCCACCATCTTCATAGAATCCTAGAGTTGGAAGAGACCACAAGGGCCATCCAGTCCAACCCCCTGCCAAGCAGGAAACACCATCAAAGCATTCCTGACAGATGGCTGTCAAGCCTCCGCTTAAAGACCTCCAAAGAAGGAGACTCCACCACACTCCTTGGCAGCAAATTCCACTGCCGAACAGCTCTCACTGTCAGGAAGTTCTTCCTAATGTTTAGGTGGAATCTTCCTTCTTGTAGTTTGAATCCATTGCCCCGTGTCCGCTTCTCTGGAGCAGCAGAAAACAACCTTTCTCCCCCCTCTACATGACATCCTTTTATATATTTGAACATGGCTATCATATCACCCCTTAACCTTCTCTTCTCCAGGCTAAACATACCCAGCTCCCTAAGCTGTTCCTCATAAGGCATTGTTTCCAGGCCTTTGACCATTTTGGTTGCCCTCCTCTGGACACGTTCCAGCTTGTCAGTATCCTTCTTGAACTGTGGTGCCCAGAACTGGACACAGTATTCCAGGTGAGGTCTGACCAGACCTCAACTAAATTCTCTCTCCCCCACCCCAACCCCAGGTACCAGATTTACCTCTTAAATCTCACGCTGCTTCATCAACATCCATAAAATTGATGCCACGGACAATAACTGGGTAGTTTGAGTTTCAGGTAGGTAGCCGTGTTGGTCTGCCGTAGTCAAAACAAAATAAAAAAAATTCCTTCCAGTAGCACCTTAGAGACCAACTAAGTTTGTTATTGGTATGAGCTTTCGTGTGTTTGCACACTTCAGAAGCGGCTTAGTCATGCTGGCCACATGACCTGGAAGCTGTCTGCGGACAAACGCCGGCTCCCTTGGCCTATAGAGCGAGATGAGCACCGCAACCCCAGAGTCGTTCGCGATTGGACCTAACAGTCAACAGTATCTCTACCTTTACCTTTAAAAGAGGATTAGACAAATCATAGAATCCTAGAGTTGGAAGAGACCACAAGGGCCATCCAGTCCAACCCCCTGCCAAGCAGGAAACACCATCAAAGCATTCCTGACAGATGGCTGTCAAGCCTCTGCTTAAAGACCTCCAAAGAAGGAGACTCCACTACACTCCTTGGTAGCAAATTCCACTGCCGAACAGCTCTCAATGCATGAATGGTAAAGGTAAAAGGTAAAGGCGACTCTGGGGTTGTGGCGCTCATCTCGCTTTCAGGCCGAAGGAGCAGGCGTTTGTCCGCAGACAGCTTTCTGGGTCATGTGGCCAGCAGGACTAAACCGCTTCTGGCACAACAGGACACCATGACGGAAACCAGAGCGCACAGAAACACCGTTTACCTCCCCCCTGCAGTGGTACCTATTTATCTGTTTGCACTGGTGTGCTTTTGAACTGCTAGGTTGGCAGGAGCTGGGACAAAGCAACGGGAGCTCACCCCGGCGGGGATTCGAACCGCCGGCCTTCTGATCGGCAAGCCCAAGAGGCTCAGTGGTTTAGACCACAGCGCCACCCGCATCCCTTGCATGAAGGGTACCCACTATAGACGCCTACTAGATACGTTGGCGATACTCTGCCTTCAAAGTATGGATTTAAAAGAGGAAACAGACAAATCCATGGAGGAAAGAGTCATCAATGGCTGCTAGTCATGGTGGTTATTGCTCTTCCTTCACAGCAATGCTTCTGAATACCATTTGCTGGAAACCACAGGAGGGGAGAGAGTGCTCTTGTGCTCGGATCCTGGCTGCTGGTTTCCCACAGGCATCTAGCTGGTTAGAGTGAGAACAGGATGCTGGACTGGATGGGCTACTGGCCTGTTCAAACAAGCCTATTTTTTACATTATTATCAAAAGAAGAACATAGAACAATTAAAAAAAAACAACCAATATCGAGAACACTTAAATAACAATCGTCTTCTCAATCATTACAGAAAACAAATCCATAAAACATCATATAAAGGTAAAGGTAAAGGGACCCCTGACCATTAGGTCCAGTTGTGTCCGACTCTGGGGTTGCGGCGCTCATCTCGCTTTACTGGCCGAGGGAGCCGGCGTACAGCTTCCGGGTCATGTGGCCAGCGTGACAAAGCTGCTTCTGGCAAACCAGAGCAGCGCATGGAAACACTGTTTACCTTCCCGCCAGAGCGGTACCTGTTTATCTCCTTGCACTTTGACGTACTATTGAACTGCTAGGTGGGTAGGAGCTGGGACCGAGCAACGGGAGCTCACCCCGTCGCGGGGATTCGAACTGCTAACCTTCTGATCAGCAAGCCCTAGGCTCTGGTTTAACCCACAGCGCCACCCACATCCCTCCAAAACATCATATAAAACATCATATAAAACATCATATAAAACAACACAAATAAGCTTATCTAATTTAGCGGCCTCCAACTAAACAGGAGAGAGAAGAATGCCCGGCACGGAAATAAAAGGGCGGAATACAAAACGAGGGCCAAGAAATAGTCACTATACCCAAAAAGGCATTTCCACAAAGAATATAAGAAGCGCTTGCTGGATCACGCCACTGGCCCACCTGGTCCAGCATGCCTGGACCAGATGCCTCCTGTTCTTTCCAGCAACCGGTTTGCAGACGCCTTGCCGCCTCTGACTGCGCAAGCAGAGTTATCATGGTTAGCAGTCTTCAGTAGCCGACAGGGGTTCACCACGATTACTTACATGCATTGGGTGGTGGCTGTGTCTGTTGCCTGGCATGCTGGCGAATGGTACAGTTTTGGGTCTTCTGCAAGAGGTCCTTGAAATGAACCCAGAGCTTGGTTCACTTGGAAAAGAAGGAAGGAAGGAAGGAAGGAAGGAAGGAAGGAAGGAAGGAAGGAAGGAAGGAAGGAAGGAAGGAAGATTCTCAGGACAGTTGGAGATAGAAACCCATTGTATCTACCCAAGCATTTAATGCGCCAACTTTGAGAGGACAGCATGGGATGCTGCTGGCGTTTTCTGCGCATCTGCTTTTAATCAGGTCAGGACAATTTCCAAACAAGAAAGCGGCAGAATCCATTTGCTGGGAGGAATGTGGAGCTTTTGTTTTGCTCCAATGGAAGCTGCGAGATCCGACAACCTTCTGCATAATACAGGACAGGCGGCCTGTAAATACAGATATCCTGCCCACTATACCTGTCGAACGTGCATCCTTACAGATTCTGTTTAGCGGATGTCGCTAGGGGCAGACTACATGTTGCAATGCAATTGCGTATAATATTAGTCCGGTGGCTTGACTGCAAAGTATCTTGGACCAGGGAGTGACTCGCAGCAGAGCGGCAATTAGCCCTTCCTCTTGTCTCTGCATTCCCCCAAAACCAGTTCCCCAGGATGATACCAGTTTCCCCCAAAAAACCAGCTCCCCAGTGGGATACCAGGAGATGTGTTTGCAAAGTGATGTGCCATGCCCGGAAGTTTAGTGGTGTGAGAAATGTGGGAGGTGGGAATTTCAAGGAATAAGTCTCAGGTGCTGGTTATCATGGAGCCCCGATTGCCACTTACCAGGTAGGCTACAACTTCTATTGTGTGGGCTGGGTGGTCCCTCCCCTTTACCTGGCCAATCCCCTGGCAACGCCTCCCCAGGTGAGATTGGGCGGTTGACTGAGGTAGGCGGAGACACCAGGTATCCCTGCCTGGGGGGAAGGCGACGCCAGTCTGAACTACCAGGAGTCGCACTGGAATCCAGGGGGCTGCGCGCGACCACGCAAACGTCGCCCCCCCCCCATTTGATGTGGGGAACGGTCATTGCAGGAGGCTTCAGGGGCAGTGAAGATGAACTTTCCACCCACAAATGTCATTAAGGCTGCAATGCTAAGCATATCTGCCAGGTTGAAAGGCACATTTGGTTCATTGGGACTAACTTCTAAGTAAGCATAACAAAATAAAAAAATTCCTTCCAGTAGCACCTTAGAGACCAACTAAGTTTGTTCTTGCTATGAGCTTTCGTGTGCATGCACACTTCTTCAGATGCACTGAAACAGAAGACCCCAGACCCTTATATATAGTGAGAGGGTGGGGAGGGGTATTACTCAGAAGGGTGGTGGGAATGGGTGATTGTCTGATCGGTGTGGAAAACCTGTTGGCGACTGTTAACGACTGCAATTGGTCTTGCAGGGAAAAGCAAGGGGTGAGGCGGCTAAAGATAGCTTTGTCATGTATAATGAGATAAGAATCCGATGTCTTTGTTCAGACCAGGTCTCTCCATGGTTTTAAGTTTGGTGATTAGTTGCAATTCAGCAACTTCTCTTTCCTGAGTAAGTAACTCTCTTCTGAGTAAGCATGCTATAGATAGCACTGCAACCTTAGCTTATCTTCAGATCCAAACAATATATTTTTTATTTGTATGCTTCTATATAAGTTTATTTATTAATAAACATTTCTACGTTGCCCTTCATCTGAGGATCACCGGGTGGCTTACAATATATAATCACAAAAATACACAACCCATCAGTTCTTAAGTTCTGTTCTCCACACCAGTCTGAGATTTCCCTTTTAAAAAGCCCTTGTGAGAATTCACCAGCACTTTAGAGCAAAGTGCTTCTGATATACAATTTTTTTTGCATGCAATTTTGCCTAATCTGCGCTTTTTCTTTTTGCAAAGCGATGTCCCCTCATATAATGCACCTTTTTTTTGCTATTTCCATTCACCTTTCCATTTTTACACACAACATGCTGCTAATATATGCATTTTCATACATAGCAACGGCACTGGAAAACGGCATTGCAAAATTAATTTCCCCCCCAATTTTTTATTAATTTTATCATAACACAGACAAACAAAACACAAAGACAACAAACAATAAAAACTACATACCCCACTACCCCTCAAAATACTTATCTAAACCTAAACTATTCTTCTATATATCATTGTAAATTGACTTCCCCACGTTCTCTCCAACTGCATTCATTGTAATTCATCTTTAGTAATTTCCTTACCTTTTTCTAATCTTATATCAAAATACTATCCAACTTATCTAAATTTTAATAACCTTAACATTACTTCCTATATTACTAAACCTTACCTATCTTCTACCTCTGTAGCCTAACTATTTACTCCTGACTGCTTTACATAATAATTTAAGCATATTTCTTCAAATATACTTTAAATTTAATCCAATCTTTCTCCACCTCGCCGTCCCTCTGGTCTCGGAGTTTCCCGGTCAGTCCAGCGAGCTCCATATAGTCTATCATTTTCATCTGCCATCCTTCAATCATTGGTATTTCTTCTGTCTTCCAATTCTTTGCGAGTAGAATTCTTGCTGCTGTTGTGGCGAACTGCATTACAATATTCAGATGAGTGTGCTGTGAGCTGCCCAGCTGGGGAAACCCAGCCAGATGGGCAGGGTAATAATGATAATAATAATGATAATAATAATGATAATAATAATGATAATGATAATGATGATAATAATAATAATAATAATAATAATAATAATAGAAATAATAATAATAATAATGGTGTGTTTTGGTTCTCAAATTAGTAATAATAATAATAGTAATATTAATAATTTATTATTTGTACCCCGCCCATCCGGTTGGGTTTCCCCAGCCACTCTTGGCGGCTTCCAACAAAGATTAAAATAAATTAAAATGTCACACATTAAAAACTTCCCTAAACAGGGCTGCCTTCAGATGTTTTCTAAATGTCAGGTAGTTGTTTATCTCTTTGACATCTGATGGGAGGGCGTTCCACAGGGTGGGCGCCACTACCAAGAAGGCCCTCTGCCTGGTTCCCTGTAGGCAGATTCACCTTTTAAAGCTAACTGAATTTCTCCTCTGTCCCTATTTAATTTATTTGTAGGATTTATACCATGGCAGTTCACCCCTCTACCTCTGGCTGACTCAGAATTCGAACATACTTCTCCAAGGGAGTGTCCCCAAATTCCCAGATGTCTGTAACAGATACTCGGTATGACAAGACAGTTTGGGGTTGCCAGGGCAGATTTTGCCCTGATTGAAGCCATGCCAGCCTCTACCCATTTGGTTTTACCCAGCTTTTATTAAAACGGGAGAGGGAGCAAGTATCAAGTGGTTTAGTATTTAAAACCCTTGCCTGTCTGCGCTGGCATACAATGTAAGGCAGCTCTCTGTGTTCCATTGTAGCCCCTTGAAGGGGAAAGAAATATAACTTTTTTTTCTCGTTGTTGGTAGTTGTTGCCAACTGGGAGCCAGAGAGAGGTTCTGCTGCATAGATTCCCCAGAAGACAAACCTCTGGAAGTTCTCCAGGCCGACATACATCTTGGGGTGGTGAATTTCGGGAGCCACATTGTGAAGGAACAAGGTTCTGTTCTCTCCATCCTGTCCATCTCCTTTTCTCTGTCTCGTGCTTGCTAACTTGTGACTTCACAATCGCCGGGTTACCATGGAAGGGATTATTCTGCCGTGAACGAAAGCATTTTTTGGCTCACCCGCTTCCAAAGGCTTTTCAGGGGCTGCGGAGGCTGGCTAGGGAGGAAGGGGCCGGGGACTACTCAGGAGTAGGGATGGGCAGAGTCTATCGATTTCAGTTTCCAGTTTTTGCAGTGATCGGATCCGTTCTCCATTTTTTAAAATTTGTCGTTGCTGTTAAATGCCGGAAGTTAATCAACAGCATAGTGGGAATTTCTCCTGAAATTCACATTTTTATCTTCAATTTCCCCTAATATACCCTTCTTCTTTTCTGCAAATACGATGCATTTATGTACATTATATTCACGAATATATGTGTTTTTGTGGACACTTTGCCTCAGTATATGCACTCTTGTACACATTGCTAGGCTGGACTTCCCTGAGTCCAGTTACTGTATTTTCCCATGTATAAGATGATTTTTTTGCTTAGAAAAAATAGTCAAAAATTGGGGGCCGTCTTATACATGGATGGTGAATGCACAGGTTTGGGCTTTGACTCTGGCCCTATTTCTTAATTTTGGGCTCAACAAAATAGAGGTCTTCTTATACATGGGGACGTCTTATACACGGGAATATACGGTATATTTCCCAGTTCTTTAATGAAAGCCACCCATCATCAAAAGAGCATCTTTAGCTCTTCTTTAGCATCTGTCTTCTGCATCAATCTGTTTTCTCTCCTGCCTCCCCCCACCGCCATTTCCAGGCTGGATTAAATGGCCGTTTTGGCTGCCCTCAGTGACGGGGATTTATGTCCTGAGGAAAATTATGTCCTCACATTACACAACACCACTTGACAGACCACCTCTGAGTTTCTCTTCTTGGCCTAGGAACAGGCAGCCATTAAACTTTCATAGGGTGTTTAAGTGACTGCTGGTGGCTCCCCTGTGGAAAGACACCAAATTTTTCACCGGATTCCTCCGTGAATCCAAGACCGGCTCAAGATATTCTTCTGCCTGAGGCGAAGGGCAAGATGGAGACTCCCCATTCTGTATAAAAAACACTACGGGGGGAGGGGGGACTCTGAGCCTTTGTGGCAGCTGTTTAACCATACAACTCTTTTATGCCAACCTGCATTGTTCTCTAGTGGTGGTGAAGGACTGTATAGCTATAGTTTAGGGCCCCACTCTCTTGGGGGGGGGGGCAAAAAAAATTAAAGGGAAAAAACTGGATGCACGTTTCCAAAATATATGATAAAAAACAAATAAAATTAAAACCGACATACAGCAATGGTGTTTTGTGTTGTGTAGGCTCCTATGATGTAAGTCATGGGCTCTGCCTACTAGCCTGCTCCCTAAAATATCACTGGTTTGCTCCTTTCTATATATAGGGTGCCTACATTCTGCATGGACTGGTTGCATGGCAGCATGTGCAAATGACTTTAGATACCTATTAGGTCCATAAATTACCATATAGCATATATTCAACACAAAAATGCGACAATTTGTTGTTGACAAAGGACAGCTGGACATATAAAGGGCCCCATTACCTCAAACCTAAATCCGGCCTTGACTGTGGTAGTGGCGAGGGTGAGGGGCTGAAGATTTGGCTGCCCCAAAGTGTGGACGCAAGTGGGTCAGTGCGTTTGGCTGTGAACCAGATTGTAGGAGGTTCGAACCCACCCAGGGACGGCTGTGGCCAGGATCACTGCTCTGCAGAGAGTTGGGTAAGATGACTGTCAGGATCCCTTCCAACTCTATTTATTTATTTATTTTACTTTAAAAATTGAATTCGTATACCGCCCTATACCGGGGGGGGGGGGGCGCGCCTAAGGGCGGTTCACAGAATAAAATCAAGATATAAAACCACCTAATAAAAATTAAAACAACAACCCAATAACCCCTCCCCCCAAGCCACATTCTAAAAGGGCTTTAATAAGATGTCAATAAGTTCAACCAAAGGCCTGGTTAAAAAGGAACGTTTTTGCCTGGCGCCTAAAGGTGTGTAATGAAGGCGCCAGGCGAACTTTCCTGGGGAGAGCATTCCACAGACGGGGAGCCACTGAAGAGAAGGCCCCGTCCTTGTGTTGCCGCCCTCCGGACCTCTCAAGGAGGAGGCACACGAAGGAGGGCCTCAGAAGATGACCCCAAGGACTGGGTAGGTTCATATGGAAAGAGGCTGTCCTTGAGGTATTGCAGTCCACAGCCGTTTAAGACTTTATAGGTGAAAACTCTATAGTTCTATGATTCTATATTGGACAAGATATGCCACACACAGGTCAACCTCTCCTAGAGAGGTGGGTGAGAGGCCTCTGAAGTCCCTAGCTGGGAGTTCCTTAGGCTTCCGGTTCCAGGAATTGAAGGGGCCATAGAGTTTCTGCGCCTATCGAAGTGCACTTTGTTCTGCAAATAGACACAGTACCCTGCAAGCAATCTCAGAAGAATGTGGCTTATTTAGGTCACAGGCACAGCATTCCCAGCCCTACAGAGAGATCCACAGCAGCGAGACTTGCTGCTGGAAGATTGGGCGAAACTCTGGGGTTTGCGCAGAGCAAGGGACCTCCAGATTCCCAGACTATCCCTGTATCTCAGACCAGCTCCATCTGGTACGCAGGCTGAGACCCTACCTGCCTGCGGACTGTCTCACCAGAGTGGTGCATGCCCTGGTTATCTCCCGCTTGGACTACTGCAATGTGCCCACGTGGGGCTGCCTTTGAAGGTGACCCAGAAACTACAACTAATCCAGAATACAGCAGCTAAACCGGTGACTGGGAGCGGCCGCTGAGACCATTTAACCCCGGGTCCTGAAACACCTTCATTGACTCCCCGTACATTTCTGAGCACAATTCAAAGTGTTGGTGCTGACCTTTAAAGCCCTAAACGGCCTCGGCCACAGTAGACCTGAAGGAGTGTGAGCTTGGGCTGAATGCTGTGCCACAGTTTAGTGCTGGAAGATATGAACAGGAGGACTCCCGAGCATGCACAGAGTGTTCGTCCCCTGTCATTCAGTATACCTGAAGGAGCGTCTCCACCCCCATCATCCAGCCCGGACCCTGAGGTCCAGCTCTGAGGGCCTTCTAACGGTTCCCTCCCTGCGAAAAGTGAGGTTACAGGGAACCAGGCAGAGGGCCTTCTCGGTGGTGGCGCCGGCCCTGTGGAATGCCCTCCCATCAGATGTCAAGAAAATAAACAACTATCTGACTTTTAGAAAACACCTGAATGCAGCCCTGTTTAGGGAAGTTTTTAATGTTTGATGTTTTATTGTGTTTTTTAATATTCTGTTGGAAACAGCCCAGAGTGGCTGGGGAGGCCCGGCCAGATGGTCGGGGTATAAGCAATAAGTTGTTGTTGTTGTTGTTGTTGTTGTTGTTGTTGTTACCTCTATGCTGACCTCCCTGTCCTTTAAAGTTTAGACCAGGCACCCCCAACCTGCGGCCCTCCAGATGTTTTGGCCTACAACTCCCATGATCCCTAGCTAACAGGACCAGTGGTCAGGGATGATGGGAAATGTAGTCCCAAAACATCTGGAGGGCCGAAGGTTGGGGATGCCTGGTTTAGACCGACATGTCTTAGGTTGCATCCTGTTCACAGAGTCCTCTTCACACTTCCCTCAACACTTTACACTGCGCGTGCTTCTGGGGAAAGCCCCATGAGAGCATTGCCTCAAGGTATCACCCTCTTGGCTTTAACTGAGGTGCGGGCAGCTGGGGAGGCTGCACAGTGCAGACCACAGGTGAGGCAGTTTGTAGAATGAAGGAAAAGACACCCCTGAGCACCCCCCGGCCACCTCGAAAGTACGATACATGCATCAAAACTCTGCACCCCATCCACAAGTATTTTGCTGAAATTTCCTCCCCCCCCCCTCCCGGATGAATTTTTGATTGCAATTCCTATTTCTCATTAATTGATGGAGCACGGGAGGAGAATTTTCCAGCATGGCAATAGGAAACCATATATATATATATATATAATCCTAGCCAGCAAATATTTTTTAACTGAAATCTCTTTCGAAATGGTGTGTGTGCAAAATAAGGAGCTGAATTATAAGCTCAGCAAAATCACCTGATAGATCCCCTCCTGGACTGTACCACTTCAGATGGCACATGGGGGGACGGGACTGCAGATCAGAAAGCTCCCTATGGTAGAAAAGGAGAGGGTGGAAAGTCAGAGAAAATAGCGTTGGTCTAGCCGTCTCCTGATTGTGTTCATTTCCTACATCCTCTTTCTTTTGGGGAGACATTTCCTGTGCAAAAGTGGCTGCCCTGAGGGTGATCTCACATCGCTGAGGGCTCATTTGGACTGATCTTCAGGATAAGCCTTTTTTAAATAGAGCGCTAGGTCCAAACTTGCAAGGGATGCGAATCCTGTAGCATCTGCTATCAGGCTTTCCTCATGCTGAAACAATTAAACCCGTTTGTGTTGCTAAATGATCTCTTCTCTGATTCAGACGGCTGCAGACACAATAGCCTGCAAACAAAAGGAAATAACCTGCCCTGTCCCTTTGCGGCCAACCTGTATCGAATTCCTTGGCAACCTTACAAAACTGGCTAGACAAAAAAGCCAAAAGCAAGAGGAGAAGGCCATACTATTCACGCCCCCCACCCACCCTTCTCTCCCGGCATATTGTTCCGAGGTTCAGAAGTTAGGCACTGCTCCATTGTGCTTTCTCCAAGAGGGCTGAAAAATTGATGTGCGTTTCTTGATGGGTCTCATCAGAACCCCCATGAAACTTTGATAACATACCTGTCCGTGTGTCACAGGTGGCACAAAACCAGGAAGACTCGCAAATACTCTAGAGGATAAGTTAAGCATTCAAAATGATCTTAATAAACAAGAGCAGAAAGCAGAGAGCAACAGGATAGAATTCCACATGGAGCAATGGAACACACTGGGCTGGATCCAGACTGAAGCTGCGATCCTATACACACTTGACCGAGTCTCATCGAATTCCTTATGAGAAAACAAGCACAGCAACCCCTATGTATATTTGCTCAAAAGTAAGACCTACTTGTGTTCAATGGGACTCACTTTCAGATAGGGGCGGATGGATTTATCAGTTTTCACTCTCTCCATTTCTTATGTTCCCAATCTTAAGTGTTCCTGAAGCAACTGGCTAGTTTTAAAAAAATCCTTGTGAAAATTCGTCGGCATTTTTGCGTGAAGTTCTCATAACAAGCACTCCGGATTTGTGAAGGGGTTAACTCCCTAGTCTTTTCTTCTCTCAAAGATGTTCTGCAAGGCAAGTGGGTACTTTGCCCGATAGGGAAGGAAAGCTCACAAAAATATTATTGAATATAGAGTTGCTAACTTCTTTTTTTTAAGTGTTCATTGCTCTTGCGTCTTACACAGCAGTTCGATCTGCCCTGAAAATCTTCAGCTGCTCAAGCTGTTCTTAAAGGCACAGGAGCAGCCAGGGTATTTAGTTAGTTGGCAACCACAATTGGAAGCCAGCCTTGGGGAGGGGAGAGGGGGAAATGAACCAGAAACACTCTGGTCATCAAACTGCACTTACGTACGTTAGCAAGTCTTGGCATTTTCCATCTTAATCTCCCTTGGTTTGGCTGTCTGCTGATTTTAAATCTCATGACCAGCCAGGCTGCCAACTAATCCACAGAGGCATTGGCACTGGATGTTAAATTCAGGAATTTCAAGGGTGCCTCCTCAGCTTGGGTTCAACTCCTGATGGATCCTCCCAATGGGCTTCTTAAAAAAAAACAACAGCAACAGCAGATCCTTCAAAGTCCAACTGATTTGCACATCGCGACGTGTTCTGAATAACAGGACCTGCTGGGAATTACACCAAGTCAGGCCATTGCTCATTCCACATTTGCCGCTGGCCCTGATGCAAAGCCAAGGGAGTGGCAGTGAGGCATAGTGGTTAGAACATCAGACTAGAACCCAGGAGGTAAAGGTAAAGGGACCCCTGACCGTTAGGTCCAGTCGTGTCCGACTCTGGGGTTGCGGCGCTCATCTCACTCTATAGGCCGAGGGAGCCGGTGTACAGCTTCCAGGTCATGTGGCCAGCATGACAAAGCCACTTCTGGCGAAACGGAGCAGCGCACGGAAATGCCGTTTACCTTCCCGCCGGAGCGGTACCTATTTATCTACTTGCACTTTGACGTGCTTTCGAACTGCTAGGTTGGCAGGAGCAGGGACTGAGCAGCAGGAGCTCACCCCATTGCGGGGATTTGAACTGACGACCTTCTGATCGACAAGAACTAGGCTCTGTGGTTTAACCCACAGTGCCACCCGTGTCCCAGGACCCAGGAGACCAGTGTTCAAATCCCTGCTCGGCCATGGGCCATTCACTGCCTCTCAGACTAACCTACCTCACAGGGTTGTTCTGGGGATTAAATGGGGAGGGGGAGGGCCGTGTATGCCACCTAGATACAAAAGCAACAAATAAATAAGCTGTGCAGGCTTGTCGCTGAATGACGAAGCAGATTTAAATGACATTTTACGGTTATGTTTTGTTGGAAGAACATGAGGCTCTTAATTTCAGGGCCGTGGGTTCGAGCCCCACATTGGGTGAAATATTCCTGCATTGCAGCGGGTTGGACTAGAGGACCCTCATGGTCCCTTATAACTCCGGGATTCTATTCTCTTCTGCGTATTTTGGAAGCCCTTTCTGGGATAAAAATTGCACAAATCCACTTATGTTGTTGGTTATTGGCATCCATCAGTCTCAGGAGACAATGGAGGAGGGCGCCTTGAAGTCAAACCATTGGAGACTTTCAGCGCCTGCTGTGGCTGTAGAAACTGATACAGGAGAGACATGTTTTGTTGCAGCTGGGGAAGATGAAGGCGTCCGGTTGTGCTGCTGCAGATGCACCAGGACGTTCTTCTTTCTGCGCTTCTTCCAGTGGTCATTCCTCCTCTGGTCACTGCTGTGGATGCACGACCTTGTCTCCATATAGCTGAGACTATATATAATTGCAGTTTGCAATGAATTGGACCTATTGCACACACACGACTCTGCATTTACAGACCCTCTTCGTACCTGCAGCTTCTTCAGGTTGCATTCAACGTGTGAATGTGAGGGGAGGCTGGGACTGGGGAGCCCTGTGCTATTTTATCCCCTCACCTGGGCTGACATACAGGGCTGGATTTAGGTTTCATGAGGCCCTAAGCTACTGGAGGCAATGGGGCCCTTTATATGTCCAGCTGTCCTTTGTCAACAACAAATTGTTGCTGTTTTTTTGTGTTGAATATATGCTATATGGTAATTTATGGACCTAATAGGTATGTAAAGCCATTTGCACATAACAAAATATGTATTTTATCAAAGTAATTGTTGAACTGAAAGATAATTAAGAAGAAGTATATTAATACTGAAATACAATTAAGAAGAAGTATATGGGGGGCAAGAGAGTGGGTCTCTAAGCTATAGCTTGTTTAGTTTATACATAAATCTGGCACTGCTGACATACCTGATTTGAGGCAGGTGTGATTGTAAGGAGTAAGAATGGGTTTAGGAAGAAGAAGAAGAAGAAGAAGAAGAAGAAGAAGAAGAAGAAGAAGAAGAGGAGGAGGAGGAGGAGGAGGAGTTTGGATTTGATATCCCGCTTTATCACTACCCAAAGGAGTCTCAAAGCGGCTAACAATCTCCTTTCCCTTCCTCCCCCACAACAAACACTCTGTGAGGTGAGTGGGGCTGAGAGACTTCAAAGAAGTGCGACTAGCCCAAGGTCACCCAGCAGCTGCATGCAGAGGAGCGGAGACGCGAACCCGGTTCACCAGATTACGAGTCCACCGCTCTTAACCATTACACCACACTTGGCTGAGAACATGAACTTGTGCACCTCCCGCCTCCCTGCACCCGTGTTTTCTCTACCCCCCCAGCACCTTTGCTGGGAAAGTTATCCTGTTTATTCCTTATTAATTAATTAGCATCTTTGGCCTCAGGGGTCAGCTGGAGGTTGCTAATATAGGTTACACCCTGAGGGAGATGAGCCCATCGCTGAAGTGCAGGCAATCGTGGTGACACCTTTGGGTTGAAGAGCAGGAATGGGAAGCTTGGTGCTGGACTCCATCTCCCATCAGCCCCGGCGAGTGTGACCAGGGGTCAAGGATGATGGGAGATGTAGGAGTCGTTCCTTAGTGATTTAAATGAAGGCTCAGCCAGTGGGAGGCTTTGGTTGGGATTGGAAGGTGCAAGAGTCCCGTACTATTTTGCAGAAGGAAGGAGCTTCATGGCCAAGAGAGGTTGGATAGGACAATATAGGGTACCAGGAGTGGGTCAGAGACTAAAGTGGGTTGAAGAATTGCTTACATTCTGTAGATCAGGGGTGCCCAAACTTTTTTCAGAGGGCCAGATTTGATAAAGTGAACATGTGTGAGGGATGACCGAAGTTGTTGAGGGTTTTTTATGATTTAAATTGTTGAGGTCTTTTTTAGGATTTTACCTCAGGACATATACTGCGACAGGGGTCGGGTTAAGTCCGGATTAGGGCATGCCTGCCATAGATGATTTGCAGATGGTAAATGATTTACAGATGGTATTTAACTCCAAGTAGACAGCATCTTAAAAAGCAGACACATCACCTTGCCGACAAAGGTCTGTATAGTTAAAGCTATGGTTTTCCCAGTAGTAATGTACGGAAGTGAGAGCTGGACCATAAAGAAGGCTGATCGCCGAAGAATTGATGCTTTTGAATTATGGTGCTGGAGGAGACTCTTGAGAGTCTCATGGTTTGCAAGAAGATCAAGCCTATCCATTCTGAAGGAAATCAGGCCACCTGAGTGCTCACTGGAAGGACAGATCCTGAAGCTGAGGCTCCAATACTTTGGCCACCTCATGAGAAGAGAAGACTCCCTGGAAAAGACCCTGATGTTAGGAAAGATGGAGGGCACAAGGAGAAGGGGACAACAGAGGATGAGATGGTTGGACAGACATGAGTCTGACCAAACTGTGGGAGGCAGTGGAAGACAGGAGTGCCTGGCGTGCTCTGGTCCATGGGGTCACGAAGAGTCGGACGTTACTAAACAACAACAGGCTTGCTAAGATGTATAAGACTGAATCAGATAAGTGCTGGAGATGCAATGAGGTTGAGGGAACATACTTTCACATGTGGTGGGCCTGTAAAAGGGTAGAAGAGTATTGGGAAATGATCCATAATGAATTGAAAAACAATGTTTAAAAGTACTTTCCCAAAGAACCCAGAGTCCTTTTTGTTGGGGATAATTCAGACAGAAATTCCCAGGTGTCAAAAAATATTATTTATGTATGCCACTAGTGCAGCCTGTGATTCGTTAGCTCCCAAATGGAAAACGAGTGAGGTCACAGCTAAATAAAAATGGCAACTTTAAGCCAACAGAATATGCCCAACTCGCAGACTTAACATATAGTATAAGAGAACAAGGAGAACATACTTTTTTAGAAGATTGGATTATATGGGGGGGAAATTGTGTACAGTTGAAAACGCTGGCAGCATTAAGATAAATTCAACAGTGTAAATAAGTTTTGATGGATGTAATAATGGAATACTGAATAGTTTAGTTTTTGTAAAATATGCAGGGATTTAGGATATGCAAAATGAACCATGAAATGAGAGGAAGGAAAGTCATTGATATTTTAGGGTGATTAAATTAGTTCTTCAGTCGTTCAGTCGTGTCCGCCTCTTCGTGACCCCATGGACCAGAGCACACCAGGGACCCCTATCCTCCACTGCCTCCCACAGTTTGGCCAAACTCATGCCAGTCGCTTCGATTAGTACTGTATTTTAAATTGTAAAACAGAAAGTTTAATTACACATACACACACACACACACACACACACACACAGCAGTACTTACATTCTGGGCCAGATTTCTGCGCACACACACTATTATTATTATTATTATTATTATTATTATTATTATTATTATTATTAATATTCCTTTTTTAAAAAAATTATTGAGATCTTCTTAAAAATATAATCCAAAGTATAATCAAATAATCATACACACATTGATACATTGTTACAAATGAAATTAGGAAATTACAAAAAAAACACCAGAAAAACAGAAAAAAATTACAGAAGTGCAAAAGAGAAATCACAAAAAAATACAAAAGCAAAAGTAGGCTACCCTACTTCCTCACACTGTTCACATCCATTTACCCAAAATAGAAATAAGATATAAATAGAGGTAAAAAATACAAATTAAAAGACTTCCTAATGTTCTACTTCGTGTTCCTTACATATACTTATGTCAATGCTGTTTTATACATATATTTCCTCAAAAAATAAATAAATTCTCATTTATAACTACATTTACCTTATTCCTGTGCGTGAGTCACTCCAGACAGATCACCAATTTTGTTTCAACTCCTTCTATTTTCAAATACTCCTCTACATATGTGCGGCCGCTAGAATGTTTATAGGACAACACTGGAAAGGAGAGGATGTTCCAAAACTACAGGAATGGCATGTAAAGCTGGTAGAGTTTATGAACTTGGCAAGAATGACAGCAGCAATTAGAAATATCTCAAATCAAAAGGTGACAGGAGAATGGAAATACGTAGAGGAATATTTATTATTATTATTATTCCATTCTCCTTCCAGGCAAACAAGATGCATTTACAGCGGTCACGGAGACATTCCAGTAGGCTGCTTTGTTCTGGGAAGGGAATGTGTACTGGTGAGAGTCCGGAGGGTGATATGCAGAGGCCTAGGGGCTTTTTTTATGGTGATTCCCCACTTTCGGAATGCCTGCATCCCCAAGGATGTTTATTTGGCACCCTTCCTTTTAATTTTCAAAAGTCCAGCCCAATACTCATTCCCCCCCCCCAATTCAGCCAGGCAGTTTAGCTGCTTTTATTAACTGCCTAACCATGTCCCCATTATTTTGCATAATTTGCTCTTCTATTTGCATGCCCTAATTTGCATAATTTATTCACACTTTGCCAGGCAAGGGAACTCCACTAGAAATCCCTTCCGCAGCCTCTCTGGCTCCCGAAAATACAAGCACATCTTCACAATGGTGAGAGCTAGAAGTTTGCTTGTTCTTCACTTACCCTGTGGGGAAACCCCACACTGAAAATGGCAGAAAAAGATGGTGATATGGAAAAATTGGATGGAAGAAGGTGTATTGACATTGGACCAACTGATAGATGGGGAAGATGAATTTTATACTTTTGCTATTTTAAGACAAAAATATCATCGCAACCCAATGGCAATATCTTCAATTACAACTGAAGAAGTGTGCATGCACACGAAAGCTCATACCAAGAACAAACTTAGTTGGTCTCTAAGGTGCTACTGGAAGGAATTTTTTATTTTATTTTGTTTCAATTACAACATCTCCTAACAAGTGTGTTTGGGCTGTCAGCTCTTTCAGCTTCCGAGACATAGGAAGAAGAAGAAGAAGAGTTTGGATTTGATAACCCGTTTTTTCACTACCCGAAGGAGTCTCAAAGCGGCTAACATTCTCCTTTCCCTTCCTCCCCCACAACAAACACTCTGTGAGGTGAAAACAAAATAAAAAATAAAAAAAATTCTTCCAGTAGCAGCTTAGAGACCAAGTTTGTTCTTGGTATGAGCTTTCGTGTGCATGCACACTTTTTCAGATACACACGAAAGCTCATACCAAGAACAAACTTAGTTAGTCTTTAAGGTGCTACTGGAAGGATTTTTTTTAAAAAAAATTTTTGACTACGGCATAACCAACACGGCTACCTACCTGTATCTGTGAGGTGAGTGTCGCTGAGAGACTTCAGAGAAGTATGACTAGCCCAAGGTCACCCAGCAGCTGCATGTGGAGGAGCGGAGACGCGAACCCGGTTCACCAGATTACGAGTCCACTGCTCTTAACCACCACACCACACTGGCTCTCAATAGGAACAATTGGACAACTCATTCAAAAATAAAAAGCCAGCAATTACTTTTTATAGATATCTATTAACAATACACAAGTTCAATGTGCAGACAGTAAGAGATGATCGGGATAAAGAATTGGAACTTTCATTACTCCTCAGACAGTGGGAAAATGTATTAGTTTCAATACCTAAGGTGTCATGAGATTTAAAATTAAGACTAATACAACAGAAAATAATGCTTAGGGTTTATTGGACTCCTTTACGGTTGTATAAAAAAGGGTTAGGTAAGATAGCTCTGTGTTGGAGATGCTGCAAGGACAATGCCTCTCTGAAGCACATGGTTGTACAGTGTTTTGGGGTAGAAAAGTGCTGGACTGTGTAACTATGACTGTGCAGAAAAAGTTAAATCTCTCAGCGGAGAATATTTTATTGAACTACAGGTGAAACTCGAAAAATTAGAATATCGTGGAAAGGTTCATTTCTTTCAGTAATTCAACTTAAAAGGTGAACCTAATATATGAGATAGACTCATGACGTGCAAAGCGAGATACGTCAAGCCTTTATTTGTTATAATTGTGATGATTATGGCGTACAGCTGATGAAAACCCCAAATTCACAATCTCAACTTTGGGGTTTTCATCAGCTGTGCGCCATAATCATCACAATTATAACAAACAAAGGCTTGACATATCTTGCTTTGCATGTCATGAGTTTATCTCATATATTAAACTCCAGTAGCTAATGAAAACAATTGCTTACGTAAATGGACTTTTCCACAATATTCTAATTTTTCGAGTTTCACCTGTATATACCTGCAGTATGGAAATTATCAACGGGACAACAGAAATGGATTTTCCGTGCCCTAATGGTGGCCAAGAGATTGATACTGAGGAATTGGAAAAATAAAGATATACCGGTAACACTCTTTCAATCAATGGACTGACAGTATGACACCACCGGCAATTTATGAATGGACTGCTTACAGGCGCAGACTCTGTATGGATGAATACGATAACATTTGGAATGAGTTTATACAAAATGTAGCAGGGCTATTAACATTTACATAAGTACTAGGACACTATACCAATTTATATAAGAATGTATGGGAATATAATATATTGCTTTTTTGCATATTTTCGCTTTTATATTTAACTTTGTTGTTGCTTTTCTCCCTCTCACTTTTCCTCCTTCTTTTTCTATATCACTTTATTTCTTTTAGCTGACGTCAACTTAATAAAATTTGTTGTTGTTCAGTCGTTCAGTTGTGTCCGACTCTTCGTGACCCCATGGACCAGAGCACGCCAGGCACTCCTGTCTTCCACTGCCTCCCGCTGTTTGGCCAAACTCATGCCAGTCGCTTCGAGAACACTGTCCAACCATCTCATCCTCTGTCGTCCCCTTCTCCTTGTGCCCTCCATCTTTCCCAACATCAGGGTCTTTTCTAGGGAGTCTTCTCTTCTCATGAGGTGGCCAAAGTATTGGAGCCTCAGCTTCACGATCTGCCCTTCCAGTGAGCACTCAAGGCTGATTTCTTTAAGGATGGATATGTTTGATCTTTTTGCAGTCCATGGGACTCTCAAGAATTTAATATACATATTAAAAAAAGAAATTTGCTTGTTCCTCAAAAGCACCATATTCTACGGCCAACATGTTTCCCCCCCTGAACTCCTATGAGTCCAAACCATGCTCAAAACCCTGCCGTTATTTTGCCTTGTTTCTGCTGTTTCCTTTGCATCTTGCCTCCTATACAAGAAACTCCACAAGGAGAATTCGTACTTATCACTGCAGGGAGGCTGTGTGGGTATTAACCTGGTTACATTTAGAGGATTATCTTCTGCTGTCTAGAACGGAGAGTTCGGTAGCTGTCACATTGATAGCGGTGTGTGCCGTTGTTGTTATTTCCGGGCCCAAGCGTGTGCGTTTGACAAAACGATGCTTCTTCGCCGATCTTAATCTTGACCTCTCCAAAATGCAAATGATAATCAAACTAGCCCCTCTGATTCTCTGATTGTCCTTTCTTCCTCAGGCCCACTGGCGGTGACTGCCGATGAGTTTACGTAGGAGCCATGGTTATTCTACGGCAGGTAGGTTGTGTACCCACTCTCTGTTGATGGTGCTAATTTTAAGATATTGCTCCCCTGGCTTAAGTAGGAACCTTGTCAGAGATGAGGGGGTGGATACGTCCCCGGCTATTTTTAATGTGACACCCCCACCCGTTTCTGGAAGAGGGCTAGTGGTGACACTTTTATCTCTTGTATCTCATCGGACTTAGTCCTTGATTGGCTTAAAGGGAATCACACTGATGTGTGTTGTGTAGATTAACCAGCTAGGAAGTGTTTGGCATCATGCAAGGAGTAGATTATATCATTCTCCACTGGCTGGAGGGGAAACAGCTATGAAGTAACTACACAGCAGTGATTAGAGACGATCGCGGGGACTTAATGAGACACTTTGCTGAAAATGCAAAAGGAAAAAGGGTGGAAAGGGAAGTCAATACACCATACACCTATCGTTATGTGCTGAGTTGAATAGGATCCAGAATGCAGCAGTCTGATTGGTCCTAGAACAATAGGATTCAGAATGCAGCAGTCTGATTGGTCCTAGAACAATAGGATCCAGAATGCAGCAGTCTGATTGGTCCTAGAACAATAGGATCCAGAATGCAGCAGTCTGATTGTTCCTAGAACAATAGGATCCAGAATGCAGCAGTCTGATTGGTCCTAGAACAATAGGATCCAGAATGCAGCAGTCTGATTGGTCCACAGGAGCCACCCAATCCAGCTCCAGGTGGAAGTGAATCCGCAACCAGATTGGCATACAGGAGTATCCCGGAATTAGCTGATCACGTGGGGCCCATTGTGTAAATAGTGTATATAAAGCAGACATTTTGGGGGAACAATGAGCTGAATAAAGAGCATGAAATCCACACGACTCCGAGTATATTTCACCTATGGTGTCCCCCCCCCAAAATAATCTTGCATATGATCCATAATACAGGTGAAACTCAAAAAAATAGAATATCGTGGAAAGTCTGTTTATGTAAGCAATTGTTTTCATTAGCTACTGGGGTTTAATATATGAGATAGACTCGTGACATGCAAAGCAAGATATGTCAAGCCTTTGCTTGTTATAATTGTGATGATGATTATGGCGTACAGCTGATGAAAACCCCAAAGTTGAGATTGTTAATTTGGGGTTCTCATCAGCTGTACGCCATAATCGTCACAATTATAACAAACAAAGGCTTGACATATCTCGCTTTGCATGTCACGAGCCTATCTCATATATTAGTCTCACCTTTTAAGTTGAATTACTGAAAGAATTCTGACTTTTAGAAGACATATGAAGGCAGCCTTGGACACTTTTAATGTGTGATGTGTAACGTTTTGTTGCGTTTGTGTTTGTGTATATTTGTATATTTTGTTGGAAGCCTTCCCGAGTGGCCCTGGCAACCCAGAGGGGTACCAAAAATAAATTGTTCTTGTTGTTCCAAATAGCCCTTGAAACAGAGGGCTTCTTCAAATACAGGACTGTCCTTCAAATATAGGGATGTCTTCTCTAAAGTAGGACACCTGCACATGGTGTGTGTTTGAGGATATAGGTCAGGCCCCCTCAACCTCAGCCCTCCAGATGTTTTGAGGCTACAATTCCCATCATCCCTGACCACTGGTCCTGCTATCTAATCAGCTGTATGCCATAATTGTACAGGTTCTCATCAGCTGTACGCCATAATTGTACAGGTTCTCATCAGCTGTACGCCATAATCGTCACAATTATAACAAGCAAAGGCTTGATCATGGAAGTTGTAGGCCAAAAACATCTGGGGGGCTGAGGTTGAGGAAGCCTGATATAGGTGCTCCTTGAAGTCCTCAGGTACTTTTCTCCTCTGTCTCTCTCTGATTCCTGAAATGTGTTTGTTGTTGTTGTTGTTGTTGATCATAAATTCCCCCTGCTGCAATTGGGGGGGGGGGAGAGAACAGTCGTGTCCGACTCTTTGTGACCCCATGGACCAGAGCACGCCAGGCACTCCTGTCTTCCACTGCCTCCCGCAGTTTGGTCAGATGCATGTTGGTAGCTTCGAGAACACTGTCCAACCATCTCATCCTCTGCCGTCCCCTTCTCCTTGTGCCCTCCATCTTTCCCAACATCAGGGTCTTTTCCAGGGAGTCTTCTCTTCTCATGAGGTGGCCAAAGTACTGGAGCCTCAACTTCAGGATCTGTCCTTCTAGTGAGCACTCAGGGCCGATTTCCTTGAGAATGGATAGGTTTGATCTTCTTGCAGTCCATGGGACTCTCAAGAGTCTCCTCCAGCACCAGAATTCAAAAGCATCAATTCTTCGGCGATCAGCCTTCTTGATGGTCCAGCTCTCACTTAGTGTTTGTTAGGAGAGGTTAATGCAGCCTTTGGCAAGTTCTGTTGCCCGTGACCATGCGGATGGGGGGATGATGGGAGCGTAGCTGTCAACTTTCCCTTTTTTTGCGGGAAATTCCCTTATTCCAGTGCCGTTTCCCACTGCAAAAAAGGGAAGTTTGGCAGCTATGGATGGGAGTTGTAGTCCAAAACATCTGGGAGGCGTCAGGCTGGTGAAGACTGGGCTAAAGGAAGGTTAGCCCTGTTTAGGGAAGTTTTTAACCTGTGATATTTAATGTATTTTAATACCTGTTGGAGGCCGCCCAGAGTGGCTGGGGGGACCCAGAGAGATGGGCGGGGTACAAATATATTATTATTATTATTATTATTATTATTATTATTATTATTATTATTATTAGTGACTGGCAAGGGGAGGGCTCCATAACGCCCACCTCCCATTTCTCTCATTTCTCTCCCCTCTAAAGCAGGGACTCCCAGCTCCACTTTAAATGTGCTGTGGTCCTCCTGCCGTTCTCACGCATGAAACTAGATGGAGAAAAGCATCAGAGACACAAATCAAGGTTTGCTCCTCCTGAGAGGAGCAGACAGGAATCCCGTGCAAAGCTATTCAGAACCTCACCTGTTCACACAGAGCTGTGAGCGTAGTGGAAGGAAATTGCCTTTCTTCTTTATGTTCCTCAGCTAGGGAAGGGCATTGGGTTTTTGTTTTCGTTTTAAGAATCAGTAAAGGAATAAGTAAATAAATCCTTTACAGGCTGGCTGTGCGTGTTGAGAATGTTGACTTTCTCATATGTGGCATGTAGGGATTGCCAGGTCTCTGCCAGGGACTCGTGGGGTGGCTGTAATGATGTTATAGGGTGGGGGCACGTGATGCCGTTGGGCTGATTTGATTTCATAGATGCGTTTATTGCTTATTAAAAAGTCTCAAAAGTATTTACAGTCTATACATGCTGTGGGGGTGTGTGTGTAGATATAGTATGTCTGTTGGCATCTGTCTGTCTCGAGAGACAATGGAGTGCGCCTCCAGGGGTGAATTCGAACTGCTGCGTTAGAAGCACCAAAGTGACCTCCCTGGGGCGCAAGCCTGGGCAGTGTGTCTGGAGGACCTGGGCTGCCCAGACGACAAGACCCGTCTCTTGGCCTCGCTGATGTGGTCCAAAGGAAAGCAGAGCAAGGCGTTTGGCACCAACTGGGCTGCAGGAGTTGCCGGAAGGAGGTGCCATCCAAACATCTTAGGGACTCCACTCTGGATTCGTGTAGGGTTTACTCCTTGGCTTTTTCTTCTGCTGAAGATAGCCCGCAAAGCAGCAGAGGTTTAGGATCAGAGTTTCTTTCTCCTAGAACAGGGGTAGGCAACCTAAGGCCCATGGACCAGATGCGGCCCATTCGCCTTCCCAATCCAGCTCGCGGATGGTCTGGGAATCAGCATGTTTTTACATGAGCAGAATGTGTCCTTTTACTTAAAAAGCATCTCTGGGTTATTTTGGGGGCTTGGGATTCATTTATCTCCCCCCCCCCCCAAAAAAAATATAGTCCGGCCCACCACATGGTCTGAGGGACGGTGGACTGGCCCATGGCTGAAAAAGGTTGCTGACCCCTATCCTAGAACATAGGTAGGCAAACTAAGGCCAGGGGGCCGGATCCAGCCCAATCACATTCTCAATCTGGCCTGCAGATGGTCTGGGAATCAGCGTGTTTTTACATGAGTAGAATGTGTCCTTTTATTTAAAATGCATCTCTGGGTTATTTGTGGGGCCTGCCTGGTGTTTTTACATGAGTAGAATGTGTGCTTTTATTTAAAATGCATCTCTGGGTTATTTGTGAGGCATAGGAATTCATTCATTTTCCCCCCTTCAAAATATGTTTACCACCAGCATTACACTTTCCATTTTTAAGTTTGGAATAGAGTAGTTGCTTTGTTGAGGCTCCAGTACTTTGGCCACCTCATGAGAAGAGAAGACTCCCTAGAAAGACCCTGATGTTGGGAAAGATGGAGGGCACAAGGAGAAGGGGACGACAGAGGATGAGATGGTTGGACAGTGTTCTCGAAGCTACTAACATGAGTTTGGCCAAACTGCGAGAGGCAGTGAAGGATAGGCGTGCCTGGCGTGCTCTGGTCCATGGGGTCACGAAGAGTCGGACACGACTGAATGACTGAACAACAGTTGCTTTGGAAGACGACAATCAGGCATCCTCACAACATGACCAGTCCAACGAAGTTGATGTTGAAGAATCATTGCTTCCACACTGGTGATCTTTGCTTCTTACACTGGCATTAGTTTTCCTGTCTTCCCAAGTGATGTGTAAAAAATTTCAAAGACACCGTTGATGGAATCTTTCAAGGAGTTGGAGATGGTGTTTATAAGTGGTCCATATTTCACAAGCATACAGTCAAGTTGGTAGCACAATAGCTTTGTAAACAAGCATTTTGGTTTCTCTGCGAATGTCCCGGTCCTCAAACACTCTGCACTTCCTTCTGGAGAAAGCCGCACTCTCAGAGCTCAGGCGATGCTGGATTTCGGCAGCAATGTCAGCCCTTGTGGAAAGATAAGGCTTTTGAGTGAGGGGCGTGAAGCAAGACAACAATTACTGCTGGCCTCCCAGACATCATCACCACGGGTGTGAGCTCTCCCTCATAAATCACACGCTCTGCAAGCTGTTGTCCATTCTTGTCTTGTACGGGATTGATGTCCAAACCTGGAAGCTTCTCTGGACGGCAGTAAACAGGGCCACAAACGGCACTCTGAGTGCCTGCCGGATGGTCCATTTGCATATAGATTGAAATGTGAATCACTGGGGCCTACTCATTAGCTGGAAGGATTGAGGCGTTTGGCATTTTTAATGGCACCCGCTGTCAGGATCCTGGCTATCAAATGGATTTACGAGGCAATTAACGCCTCCACAGTGGGTGCGATGGGGCCATGAAGATTCAGGTGGTGGGGAAAGGTGGGTGTCTTGCATATCCTCCAACATTTCTCTGATGAAAATAGGGACGTCTCATTCCATAGTGATAATTTGACTATTTATACCCCACACATCTGACTGGGCAGCTTCCAACATATATGAACACATAATAAAACATTAAACATTTTAAAAAAAACTTCCCTATATAGGATTGCTTTCAGACAGCTTTAGTCGTCCAGTCATGTCTGACTCTTCGTGACCCCATGGACCAGAGCATGCCAGGCACTCCTGTCCTCCACTGCCTCCTGCAGTTTGGTGAGACTCATGTTGGTAGCTTCGAGAACACTGTCCTCTCGTCCTCTGCCATCCCCTTCTCCTTGTGCCCTCCATCTTTCCCAACATCAGGGTGTTTTCCAGGGAGTCTTCTCTTCTCATGAGGTGGCCAAAGTATTGGAGCCTCAGCTTCAGGATCTGTCCTTCCAGTGAGCACTCAGGCCTGATTTCCTTAAGAATGGATAGGTTTGATCTTCTTGCAGTCCATGGGACTCTCAAGAGTCTCTTCCAGCACCATAATTCAAAAGCATCAATTCTTCGGCAATCGGCCTTCTTGATGGTCCAGCTCTCACTTCCGTACACTACTACTGGGAAAACCATAGCTTTAACTATACGGACCTTTGTCGGCAAGGTGATGTCTCTGCTTTTTAAGACGCTGTCTAGGTTTGTCATTGCTTTCCTCCCAAGAAGCAGGTGTCTTTTAATTTTGTGACTGCTGTCACCATCTGCAGTGATCATGGAACCCAAGAAAGTAAAATCTCTCACTGCCTCCATTTCTTCCCCAGATAACTGCATACCCTGCAACACTTCTCCGATGAAAATAGGGACATGCTAAGGAAAAGTGGGACCTTCTGGGATCAAATCAGATACTAGGATGGCTTCTCTAAATCAGGGACATCTCAGGAAAATTGGGACACTTGGAGGGTCTGGTCTTGAGTGGTCAGTGGGTGTGGGGAGGTTCCAGCTGCAGCTTTGAAGGTTTCATGAAATGTATAAACCCAAGGCCAGCCCAAGGCATTGTGCCACCCGAGGCAAACAAGATGGTGCTTCCTTCCTAATCCATGTACAGAACCCACTGTAAGTGGTAGCTGAATCTCCACTAATTGTGGCAAAGTGACTTCTTTATCAATGCATTCAGTATCAATTAGTACTTACATATTGTTATGTATACAGTGGTCTGTGTTGCCTGAGCTTGAGTCTGGACTAAGGATTCTGAGCCCCTGTGTTCTGATTCGATACATTATACCCAATCACAGAACACTTCAGGATTTGGGCCTCTACCATTGGCCCTTAAACTCTGAATCATGATTCGCAGCTTGGAAGTTTAGACAGCCAATCACGTTGGGAGTGGGAGTGGCCCAGGCCTTCAGAAATGTATATAAGCAGTTGCTTTGCCCCTGTTGTCCAGTTCTGTTAGTTCAAGAAAGGTTCTTGTTGTTATCACTGTGTCTTGCCTCGTGGGAACCCATCTATACTTCACATATATGTTCCAAAGAGCTTTTCCAGGGGTCAGCAAACATTTTCAGCAGGGGGGCGGCCCACCGTCCCTCAGACCTTGTGGGGGGCCGGTCTATATTTTGAGAAAAAAATGAACGCATTCCTATGCCCCACAAATAACCCAGAGATGCATTTTAAATAAAAAGACACATTCTACTCATGTAAAAACATGCTGATTCCCGGACTGTCCACGGGCCGGATTTAGAAGGCGATTGGGCCACATCCAGCCCCCGGGCCTTAGTTTGCCTACCCATGCTTTGCACTGTCAAACACGGCCACTTAACAGCAGCAACAATGTGGTTTAAAATGAAAGCTATCTTCATGTATTGCTTCTTATGTTCCAACTTTCATAATTTTGAATTTCTTATGCTATGCATCTCAGCAGCAACATAGCATCCAAAAAATAAAATAAAAATGGAGATGAGATGCTGCTTCATTTAACTCATAAAATACTACTGCCAAAGGGCCAGACACAGAGACCCGGAGGTCTGCATTTGGCTTGAGATTCCCTATCCCTGGACTAGATCATATTGGCTCTCTGCACTATGCCTAACATTCGCAACCGCACCACACAATTTGGCATCTGGTGGGTGCCCAAACATGTCTGGGGGGCCACACTCAGCTGAGTCCATCACTACTAAAGATGCACAAACCAGTCCATTTTGGTTCTCTCTCATTCTTCTAAACTTAAATCCAGTTTCCCACATTCCTGCAGATTTTTCTTTTTTAATTCCTCTTGAAAGTTTGTTAGCATTCTAGAGTGAATTTCTCCTAATATACACATTCCATGAAGGTTTGATTAATATGCATATTCGAAAAAGAAATTCCTTCCACTACAATGCATTTCTGTTTGTGACTTTCACTAAATCAGTATGTTCTTATGCACCTCCTAATGCGATGCGTTTTGTGAAAATCGCTTGGTTGGAGAACGGCATCCCCCCAGATTCAGCAGAGTATGAATTTTGAAGGATGGTTGGGGGGTTGTTTTTTTGGGTCTGATTAGCAAGAGAGGTGCGAATCAGGGACTTCTTCATTAAAATGCAAACAAGATCTGAGTTATCCCAGCATTTCAAAGTGCCCCGCACCCCCCTCCTGCTGATTTCACCAGCAAAGAACGGAGAGCTTTTCTTCTCCGAGCCGAGTGGCCTCTTTTGTGCAGCCAGGCCAAATGGAATGTGAATGATTTATGGCCGTTTGCCAAGGAAGAGGGCAGGCCCATTTTACTGCCTGTGCCACCCACCACCCCAATGCCTTTCTCTGGGTCACAGGCTGCAGTTTCACGACCCACAAATCGCTCCCTGGAAGGCGGCTTCCGCGTAGATTTATTGCAAGGGGAAGGTGGCTCATTTTGCAGCGAAGCAGGCGGCTGTTCTTATCTGACCATAATATCATCTGCCAGGAGATGCTACTATCGGTTATGTTGACATTCTCCGTGTCCTTCCTTCAGGGGTGCTGGGTTGGTGCTAGGGGAGGAGCCGTAGAACGAGAACTACCGTGCGTGTTTTGCCAAGATAATGTCATCGTGAATCTATACATGCTCGCTGTTGTTTGACAACACGGTGGGAGAGGCTTTCACACTCCGAGGGCCACACTTATTTATTTATTATTAAATTTAAAGACACAAGAAGAGGTCAGGCCAATGGCATTTGTAGACCAGGATCCTGTTCTCACAATGGCCAATCAGAGAACGGGCAAAGTCCAGACCCTCCAAGTATCCCCATTTTCCAGGGACAGCCCTGGATTTACAGAAGTCATCCCAGTTTCTGGTTTGATCCCAGAATGTCCCGCTTTTCTTTGTTGTTGTTCAGTCGTTCAGTCATGACCCCATGGACCAGAGCACGCCAGGCACCCCTATCCTCCACTGCCTCCTGCAGTTTGGCCAAACTCATGCCAGTCGCTTCGAGAACACTGTCCAACCATCTCATCCTCTGTCGCCCCCTTCTCCTTGTGCCCTCCATCTTTCCCAACATCAGGGTCTTTTCCAGGGAGTCTTCTCTTCTCATGAGGTGGCCAAAGTACTGGAGCCTCAACTTCAGGATCTGCCTTTCCAGTGAGCACTCAGGCTGATTTCTTTAAGGATGGATATATTTGATCTTTTTGCAGTCCATGGGACTCTCAAGAGTCTCCTCCAGCACCATAATTCAAAAGCATCAATTCTTCGGCGATCAGCCTTCTTACAGATATAAAAACCATTGAATCAATACACAACAGTGTGTATATATATATACCGGTAGAGAGAGAGAGAGAGAGAGAGAGAGAGAGAGAGAGAGAGAGAGAGAGAAGCATAGTGAAATACGCGTCCATCTGGCCATTGTCTTCAACAACGGGCAGCACAGTTCTGAAATTTCAACTATTACCAGGAGAGTGTGCTGGAAGGCAAGAGATCCAATTCTCCCTTTCTCCTGCTGGAGGAGGAAACAAAGAACAGAAAGATGTGACAACTTTTATTTGACGAGATATGACTCTTGCTAAAAGCAATCTCTATGTGCCAACATGGCACAAATGAATCCAGGAACATTTCTGGGACACCGATATTATTCACAGGTCAAGCGGTCAGTTCCCCCAACATGATGGCTGAAGGATCAACTCCATCTATCGCGTGCTGCATTCTTTGGTGTCTGTGGTGGACAGCTCAGTGAAGAAGATGATGATGATGAAGAAGAAGATATATTTATACCCCACCCATCTGGCTGGGTTTCCCCTGGCACACTAGGCGGCTCCCAACAGAATATTAGAAACATGATAAAACATCAAACATTAAGAACTTCCCTAAACAGGGCTGCCTTCAGATGTCTTCTAAAAGTCAGATAGGTGTTTGTTTCCTTGACATCTGATGGGAGGGCGTTCCACAGGGCGGGCGCCACCACCGAGAAGGCCCTCAGCCTGGTAGCTGCGAAAAAGAGAATTCCGTGTTAGGTTGCCATTAAGGGAAGGATTGAAAATAAAACTGTCAAGAAAGACAAATCGGTAGTGTACAGTTTGGGTTGCTGCATCTCATAAAGGGTGTTGCAAGAAAAGGTGCAGAAAAGGACAACGAAAATGATCAAAGGGCTGGCGCAAGTTCCTTGCGAGGAAAGGATGCAATGTTTGGAGCTGTTAATTTGGAAAATGAGGGAGACACAACAGAGGTCCCAGGAGCCGGGGGTTGAGGAAATTCCCAGACTCTGCAGACCAAATTCTTATCAGGATCTGCCTCGCAGGCCAATTTTGAAAGGTGGGCAGCGCCTTTCCAAATCCTATTCACTCTGATCTTAAAGGCGGAAGGGAGAAGGATGGCCAAAGTCTCTGTGAGGCTTCCCCCCTTTTAACATTGAATCATAGAAGGGACCCAAGGGTCATCTAGTCCAACCCCGCTGCAATGCAGGAATCTCAGCTAAAGCACCCATGACAGGTGGCCATCCAACCTCTGCTTGGAAACCTCCAAGGAAGGAGAGTCTACAACCTCCCAACCTTCCACTGCTGAACAGCTCTGACTGTCAGAAAGCTTTTCCGTATGTCTAGTCAGAATCTCCTTTCCTGCCGCTTGAAGCCCCGGGTTCGAGTCTTACCTTCCGGAGCAGGAGAAACAAACTTGTGTCATTCCCCCATGTGACAGCCTTTCAGATATTTGAAGGCGGCTATCATATCTCCTCTCAGTCTCATCTTTTCCAGGCTAAACCTACCCAGCTCCTTCGACCGTTCCTCATAAGGCTCGGCTTCTAGACTCTTCTAGTTGCCCTCCTCTGCACACGTCCCAGCTTGTCAAAAAGCCTGAAGTGTGTTGGGGGACTTAGAAGGGTAGGGGGGAGACTTGCAAATGCCATTGAAAGCCTCCTCCCACATTCCCTGTAAGCCCCCCAGTCTATTACTTTAAAATCAGACTTCTTATCCTTATCTTGTGAGTGGCAGCGGGGGGGGGGGGATCAGAGCCTCAGCCATCCTCCCCCCTCCCGTTCACTTGCACAAGAACCACGTTAGCCACTTCAAACAGCGCTTTTGAGAAGTGCTGAAAGGCAGCTCGATGATCCCATTCCAGCTGAATCAAGACCTTGCCTTAAATCCCTTCTCAGAAGCATTTTTTTTACTATTGCAATGCAAAAAATTGAAATGTCACTGACTTCCCCCTCCCTTCCCTTTCTCTTTTTGTGACTCTTTCCCCGGAACTCAAATATTACCTATAACAGTAATGCCTCACTCCGAATATGAGTGATTCTGTTGCGTGAAATTAGAGACTCTGTGTATTTTGTTTTTACCCGTGACCAAGATAATGATGATGATCAGGGGCCAGCAACCTTTTTCAGCAGGGGGCCGGTCCACCGTCCCTCAGACCATGTGGTGGGCCGGACTATATTTTGGGAAAGAAATAATGAATGAATTCCTGTGCCCCACAAATAACCCAGAGATGCATTTTAAATAAAAGGACACATTCTACTCATGTAAAAACATGCTGATTCCCAGACCATCCGCTGGCCGGATTTAATTAATAATAATAATAATAATAATAATAATAATAATAATAATTTTATTTATACCCCGCCCTTCCCAGCCAAAAAAAACGGGCTCAGGGCGGCTAACACCAATTAAAATCACAGCAAAAAACATAAACACAATCAATTTAAAATAACAGATTAAAATACAAATTTAAAAATTCAATATTAAAACTGCAGTCTCATTTTCAAATAACCCACCAATAAAAGAATGAAGCATAAATATTAAACAGAAACCAACCCAAAGGCCAGGTGGAACAGCTCCGTCTTGCAGGCCCTGTGGAAAGATGCCAAATCCCGCAGGGCCCTGGTCTCTTGTGATAGACTGTTCCACCAAGTCGGGGCCAATACTGAGAAGGCCCTGGCCCTAGTTGAGGCCAACCTAGCATCTTTGTTGCTCGGGACCTCCAAAAGATTATTATTTGAGGACCTTAAGGTCCTACACGGGACATACCAGGAGTGGCGGTCCCTTAGGTACGAGGGTCCTAAGCCGCATAGGGCTTTAAAGGTCAAAACCAGCACCTTAAACCTGATCCTGTACTCCACCGGGAGCCAGTGCAGCTGGTAAAGCACTGGATGAATGTGGTCCCGTGGCAAAGACCCGGTAAGGAGCCTCGCCGCGGCATTCTGCACCCGCTGGAGTTTCTGGGTCAGCTTTAGGGGCAGCCCCGCGTAGAGCGAGTTACAATAATCAAGTCTGGAGGTGACCGTCGCATGGATCACTGTGGCCAGATCAGGGCGAGAGAAGGCGATTGGGCTGGATCCGGCCCCCATGCCTTTGTTTGGGGACCCCTGATAATGATGGTGATGTTTAGAGCATATTTTGAGGCATCTTCCTCCCTCCTTTATTTAAGTGGGGTGAATGCTTCAGACATCACTTTTGAAAAGGGGGTTAAGGCAGCACCCCTGTCCACAGCGATGGTCCCATTTTAGCCGACTGACTTAAAGTGTTTTTCAGATGTTCTGCTTCTCCTGCAAGCCGCTGGGTGCCTCTGGCAAGAGAAGCGCAGCAGCTGCACTTTTGAGAAGGCTTGACTGTCTGCTTTGTCAGATGATAAGCAGAGATTAAATCCTGCAGCCCAGGCTGACTGACCCTGTTCCCTGCTGGGAGCAGGGTACGTAGCTAATGCAGGATTAAACCCTGTCCTCCTGCCCATTGGCTGGCATCACCAGGGTTTGCATGTTCTGGAGGGAGGGGGAATGGCTTTGTGGGCCAAATGGGACCCCGTGGTGGGCCAAGAATGAGTTGGTCGTGCTTTTGAAAGCGTGACGTTTCTGATTTTGATATACAGTGGTACCTTGGTTCTCAAACGCCTTGGTCCTCAAACAACTTGGAACCCAAACCTGGAAGTAAGTGTCCCCATTTGCGAACTTTTTTCAGAATCCGAACATGCTCCCTTTTGAGTGTTACGCTTCCGATTTGAGTGCTACACTTCCGATTTGAGTGTTACGCTGAGGTCTGTGTCTGTTTTTGCTATTTATTTTGCGTTTTTGTTTTTGTGGCTCTTTTTGTTTTCTTTTTGTGACTTTGTGGAACCCAGTTCATACTGATTGACTGATTGATTGATTGATTGATTGATTGTGTGACTGTGTTGTAAACAAAATCTGCCCTTATTCCCTTATGGGGTACGCAAGAGCCTTTGTGGAATCCTTTGCAGGTTCTCCATCAGTAGGAGAAAATAACAGAGGCCAACCAGAGAATATTGAGAAGCAAAGCAGCTAGTAAGCCTGATCTTTATTAAAGCTGTTGCAACAGGGTGCTCCCCCCACACACAGGAGAGTGGGGGAGCACCTAGAACAAAGGTGTGCCTGCCCTTATATAGACATTTAAATTTTCCACCCTGGAGTCCAAGACCACCCCCAGAAACATCATACATACATCCCAGAAGGGGTGTAGCCTAAGACCACCACCCCAGATACATCATACCTACATCACAGAAGAGGTGGTCTAAAACAGAAATCTTTTGTCTGCCAGGTTATATATGACAATGCCTTATCTGATTGCCTTTCCTGGTAGTCTGGCAATTCCTTTGAGGTGGTAATTACTTAATTCCTGGGACAATGGGAAGGTTCCCTCACCCCCTCCCTCCTTGCAAAGAAACATTTGGTCAGTTTTAGGAGTCAAAATTCTTATAACAACTGCAGTACATATTGTTTATTGCTTTCATTTTATGGATCGATGGTCTCGTTAGATAGTAAAATCCATGTTAAATTGCTATTTTAGGGGTTATTTTTAAAAGTCTGGAATGGATTACAGTGGTACCTCTGGTTACGGATTTTAATTCATTTCGGGGTGCCATGCTCACCCTGAAAAATCTGTAACTAGAGGCACCACTTCTGAGCACACACGCAGCGTGATAGAGCACTTCTGCACATGCGTGAGCAGTGAAACCTGGAAGTATACACTTCTGGGTTTGTCGCGGCTGTAACCCGAAGATTCCGTAACCTGGAGGTTATGCAACACGAGGTACCACTGCAATTCCATTTTGCATTACTTTCTGCCTTGGTTTTGGAGCCAGTGTGGTGTAGTGGTTAAGAGCAGTGGACTCGTAATCTGGGGAACTGGGTTCGCTTCCCCGCTCCTCCACATGCAGCTGCTGGGTGACCTTGGGCTAGTCATACTTCTCTGAACTCTCTCAGCCCCACTCACCTCACAGAGTGTTTGTTGTGGGGGAGGAAGGGAAAGGAGATTGTTAGCCGCTTTGAGACTCCTTCGGGTAGTGATAAAGCGGGATATCAAATCCAAACTCTTCTACTTTGCTTTTGGAACGGACTTCTGGAATGGATTAAGTCTGAGAACCAAGGCACCACTGTACATAACTTTTGATTTTACATTGCTAATTGACCTTGACCTCCTCCAGAGTCAGAATTTGCTCCCATAAATTAATGCACGGTAAGAACATAAGCAGCGAGGGAAGCATCCTGATCTGTTGGTCTGCTAAGGGGAGGGCTAGAATATTGGCTTCGCATGCAGAAGTTCCCAGGTTCAATCTCTGCTCGCATCTCCAGGTAGAGCAGGGATCGTCCCCCCTCTGAAATCCTGGAGACCCACTGCCAGTCAGTGTGGGCAATACTGAGGTAGACCCAAGGGCCTGGCTCAATATAAAACAGTTTCTTAAAACCAGAGTCCTTTCTATTGGGGATAATTTAGACTGAAATTCCCAGGTGTCAAAAAAGGTTATTTATGTATGCCACTACTGTGGCCCGTGTCTTGTTAGCCCAAAAATAGAAAACGAGCGAGGTTCCAACTAAAGAAGAACGGCAACTTAAGTTCACAGAATATGCACAACTTGCAGACTTAAGATATAGAATAAGAGAACAAGAAGAACATATGTTTAGAGGAAACTGGAAAATGTTTACTGAATATATGGGTGAAAATTTTGTTACACCTAAAAACGCTGGTAGCATTAAGATAAATTCAACAGTGTAAATAAGTTTCGATGGATGTAATGATGGAATACCGAATGGTTCAGTTCATGTAAATTATGCAGGGTTGTATGGTATGCAAAATGAACCACGGAAAGAGAAGAAGGGAAGTCATTGATTTAAGGTTGTCTAAATCAGTGTTTTTCAACCTTTTTTGGGCAAAGGCACACTTGTTTCATGAAAAAAATCACGAGGCACACCACCATTAGAAAATGTTAAAAAAATTAACTCTGTGCCTATATTGACTATATATAAAGTAATTTTCTTGAATTTTTCAATTTTTCCCACGGCACACCAGGCAACATCTCGCGGCACACTAGTGTGCCGCGGAACAGTGGTTGAAAAACACTGGTCTAAATGAATGTTTTGAAATGTAAATTAGAAAATAGTAATAAAAAGTGTGTGTGTGTGTGTGTGTGTGTGTGTGTGCTTATATATATATGTGTGTAAAGGTAAAGGGACCCCTGACCATTAGGTCCAGTTGTGTCCGACTCTGGGGTTGCGGTGCTCATCTCGCTTTACTGGCCGAGGGAGCCGGCGTACAGCTTCTGGGTCATGCAGCCAGCATGACTAAGCCGCTTCTGGCGAACCAGAGCAGCGCACGGAAACACCGTTTACCTTCCTGCCCTATTTATCTACTTGCACTTTGTGCTTTCGAACTGCTAGGTTGGCAGGAGGTGTGTGTGTGTGTGTGTATACAGGTGAAACTCGGAAAATTAGAATATTGTGGAAAAGTCCATTTATGTAAGCAATTGTCTTCATTAGCTACTGGAGTTTAATATATGAGATAGACTCGTGACATGCAAAGCGAGATATGTCCAGCCTTTGTTTGTTATAATTGTGATGATTATGGCGTACAGCTGATGAAAACCCCAAAGTTGAAATTGTTAATTTGGGGTTCTCATCAGCTGTACGCCATAATCATCACAGTTATAACAAATAAAGGCTTGACATATCTCGCTTTGCATGTCATGAGTCTATCTCATATATTAGTTTCACCTTTTAAGTTGAATTATTGAAAGAAATGAACCTTTCCACGATATTCTAATTGTTTGTTTGTTTGTGCTTTAAGAACAGCTACTCTGGGGCAGAGGATTTCTGTATTTTCCTTCCTTGCCCTAGCAGGTTTCTTAGGCACCAAAGTGGTGCACAAAGAGGTTGCTGTATTATTTAAAGGCTAAGTTGTTTGCGGCTCTCCTTTCAATAGGGACAGTATCTGCTTGCAATGCCTGAACATCTGAAGCTGGTGTTGCCCCGAGACACGAGAACAGTAATTCCCAAGCTGCGAGCCGTGATGAGGGAAGTACTATGGTACGGTTAGAAACAAACTTTATTGTGAGCCCAAAGGATGCACATGTAGGGGAGGCTGACAGATGCATCTCTGTTCGATTGACTGGTCTACCCATTCCTCCTTCCAGTCAGTTTTCTCTGGGGGCAGCCGTGTCTCTGCATTGCTCCTGATACAGAAAGGCAAAACTTCCAAGTCTCACAGCAGTCTACCCTTCAAACAAAATATGCTACTTCTGCAACCTTTTACATTCCACCCATCTCAATTCCAGTTTCAGTTTCTCATTTCCCCTCTCTTGAGTTCTGTTCCCCACATTTCCGCTAATATACTCATTTTTGTATGGGGTTTTACCCAATATACATACAGAGGACAGTAATAAACAAAAAATGGATTAAGACACATGTCAATATACCACGTGTCTGGATAGATTCGTCTAAATGAAAAGGCTTTTAGCAGGCACCAAAAAGAGTACAATGCTACCTCGGAAGTCAAACGGAATCCATTCCGGAAATCTGTTCGACTTCCAAAACGCTTGGAAACCAAGGTGTGGCTTCCAATTGGCTGCAGGAAGCTCCTGCAGCCAATCGGAAGCCGCGTCAGACGTTCGGGTTCCAAAGAACGTTCACAAACTGGAACAATCACTTCCGGGTTTGTGGCGCTGGGAGCCAAAACGTTCGACTGGCAAGGCGTTCAGCTTCCAAGGTACAACTGCATAGTGAAAACGCCTGCCTGGTGTCAACAGGCAGGGAGATTTCCAAAGTGTGGGTGCTCCAACACTACAAGATAGATTTCTTACAGCTGTGCAATGAGTTATGTGGCAATCTTGCAGGTAAGCCGGCCCCAAGTTTCTATCACTTTTTTTTGTTTTCGTTATTACGCTCTGTAAAATAGGGACGCGGGTGGCGCTGTGGGTTAAACCACAGAGCCTAGGGCTTGCCGATCAGAAGGTTGGCGGTTCGAATCTCTGCGACGGGGTGAGCTCCCCCTGCTCCTGCCAACCTAGCAGTTCGAAAGCACATCAAAGTGCAAGTAGATAAATAGGTACCGCTCCGGCGGGAAGGTAAACGGCGTTTCCGTGCGCTGGTCTGGTTCGCCAGAAGTGGCCTAGTCATGCTGGCCACATGACCCGGAAGCTGTATGCCGGCTCCCTCGACCAAAATAGCGAGATGAGCGCCGCAACCCCGGAGTCGTCCGTGACTGGACCTAACAGTCAGGGGTCCCTTTACCTTTACCTTTAAAATATGTTTCCAATGCTGTCCACACTGCCCTGAGATCTCTCGATAAAGGCCAGTATATAAATTGAAAGAAGAAGAAGAAGAAGAAGAAGAAGAAGAAGAAGAAGAAGAAGAAGAAGAAGAAGAAGAAGAAAGGAACATATATGTGTGTACATAGCTCAGTTGGTTAGAGTATGGTGTTGAGAACACTAAGGTCCCATGTTCAATTCCCATATAGGACAGCTGGATACACCTGGACTAGGTGATCGTCAGGGTCCCTTCCAACTCTACAATTCCATGATTCTCTGTGTGTGCTTGTGTGTCTGCCAGCGCACTGGCTCGCCAGAGTGGCACATGCCCTGGTTTTCTCCCTCTTGGACTACTGCAGGGGTGGCCAACTCCCAAGAGACTGCGATCTACTCACAGAGTTAAAAACTGGCAGTGATCTACTCCCATATTTTAGGGGTTCGGGTCAAAGTTTTTGTGCTTTTTTTAGGAAAGAGGAAGGTCTGCTTTTTAGGGGTTCAGGTCAAAGTATTTTTAGGGAGGAGGAAAGCCCCGTTTTTGGCAATTGCCTTTCGCAAGGCAATAATGTTGAGCTTTTTTTTTTTAGGGGAGACAAAGTTGTTGTGCTTCTTTGGGGGGAGTCAGTCAGTGATCTACCAGTGATCTACCACAGATGTCCAGTGATCTGCCAGTAGACTGAATGTCCCTGGACTACTGCAATGCACTCTGTGTGGGGCTTACCTTTGAAGGTGACTCGGAAACCACAACTAATCCAAAATGCGACAGCTAGACTGGTGACTAGGAGGGGCCGCCGGGACCATATAACACCAGTCAGAAAGGATCTTCACTGGCTCTGAGTACATTTCGGAGCACAATTCAAAGTGCTGGTGCCGACCTTTAAAGTCCTAAATGGCCTCGGTCCTGTATACCTGAAGGAGCGTCTCCACCCCCATCGCCCAGCTCCACATTGAGGTCCACCTCCGAGGGTCTTCTGGCAGTTCCCTCCCTGCGAGAAGCGAAGTTACAGGGAACCAGGCAGAGGGTAATAATAATAATAATACAGTGGTACCTTGGTTCTCAAATGCCTTGGTATTCAAATACCTTGGTTCTCAAATGCCGAAAACGAGGGAGTAAGTGTTCCAGTTTTCAAACAATTTTTGGGAGCCGAACATCCAATGCGGTTGTCAGCTATTGTTTCTGGGGCACCTGCGCCTTGGTTTTCGAACATTTCAAAAGTCAACGGACTTCTGGAACAGATTAAGTTTTGCGCTTTTGTTTTTGTTATTTATTTTGCATTTTTGTTTTTGAGGCTTTTTTGGTTAATTTGTTTTTGTGACTGTGTGGAACTCAGTTCAGCTACTGATTGATTGATTGATTGATTGATTGCGTAACTGTGGAAGTGACAATGACTATCATCAGTGCAGGTAAGAAAAAAATAATAATTGTAATTTTTATCCTCTACAATACTGTCTTATTTATTTTATAGTACCGTACATTGATTATTGCTTTCATATTATGGATCAATGGTCTCGTTAGATAGTAAACTTCATGTTAAATTGCTGTTTTACGGGGTTGTTTTTAAAAGTCTGGAACGGATTAAACCATTTTGCATTGCTTTCTATGGGGAAAGCGCGCCTTGGTTTTGGAACGGACTTCCGGAACGGATTAAATTTGAGAACCAAGGTACCACTGTAATGATAATAATATATGATACACTTTCTAGCCAGGCAGCAACATTTGAGGTCTAAAGCAGGAACAACAACAAAATTATTTTGTTTTGACTATGGCAGACCAACACGACTACCTACCTGTATCTAAAGCAGAGTCATTGAAGAGTGTTACTAGCGGGAAGGTGGCGTAGGCAGAGGAGAGTTCAAAGGGCCACATAGAGAAGCCTGGAGGGCCACATTGGCTTTTTAGGGCCTCATTTCCCCCTACACCTGTTATACACGCTTATCTGGGAGCAGATACCTCCGGGACTTACTTCTGAGTAAACATGCATAATATATATTGCGCTGCCAATCATCAGGCATTTTCTGAAGTCACCATAACGTGCTGTTTCCCTCTTTGGGTCTATCCTGCAACTCCATCCACTTAGTAGGTATTAACTGTTCAGGATGCCTCACGCTCAATTATTTAAAATTCTGTTGCTATGGCTCCGCAGCCCGGCGACGGGGTTTAAGGCGTCCGCAGATGGCCTTTGGTTTTGAGTTCCCGTTTGCGCTTTGGTTAACTTGGCGCTCTGAGGTATTAGGTTAATTAAAAGCCATGTGTTACACGGGGGAACTGACTTACATTTGTGGATTAATAAGTACCCGAGAGAGCTGTTGAAAGGCACGAAGCTCCGCAGAGCCTTTTCTTGGAATAAGGGGAGCTGGCAGCTCCGAAAGAGACCCACCTCCTTCAGATATGAATTTCTAGCCTCTTCCAGAGCTGGAGCCTGAGATCCAGTGCGGATTTCCCTCAGAGGCAAAGGCAGTGCCGAAATTGCAGTGGACTTGGGGAAATGCCATCTAAACAACAAGGAATGTGCGCAGGATCTCATCTGAGGAGCATGTCCCAGCAAGGAGCCAGCATGTGACTTGAAAAGAGTAAGCCGGCACCTCACGGACGGGGAGAAAAAATAGGAGTTGCTATCCCAAGGAACTATGTTGCTGCTTCTCCAGATGAAGGAATTTGTCTAAGGCTCAAAGATAGGAAAGAGAGAGAGTTAAGAGCAACCTCCGTGGAATGCCAGCAAGGCTGAATCTACCATGTTCCCAGGCTACGGCAACCCGGCTGTCCACGAGAGGGACCAGAAAAAGTGGGCCCTCATCCGCAATGTCAACCAAGTCCTGAAGGCCACTACGCTCCTATCGGTAAGAGAGGTGCACACCAGCTTTTGGGTCTGCATTGCAAGCTGCAATCTTGCTTATTTATTTCATAAAATTTATACACTGCTTGACTGTCGGAAGATGTTCACAAAACAATGAAATTATGGCTAACCATGGTTTAAGACTTAAGGAAAGCTAAAGTAACAATGGGCTTAAATTAAAACTCACACCAGCTTTCCAAGCACCTGGCTCACCCAAGCAAAAGTGATTTCAGCAGGCATTGAAAAGCGTACATTGATGGGCGCCTGCTTGGTGTCATTAGGCAGGGAGTTCCAAAGGTGTGCTGCCCACACTAAAAGATCGACTGCTTGTAAATGCAGAGTGGGTGCTACGTGGCACATGTAATAGTGCCAGTTCTGCCAATCAGAGCTACCGAGTGGGCGCATATAGGGGGAAGGTGAGCTCATAGACAAACGGGTCCCAGGTTGTTAAATGCTAATACCAACGCCTTGGACTTCACCAGGTAGCTAATCGACAACCATTGCAGATCTCTGAGCACTGGTGGATATACTGCTCACCTGTGTCAGCGCTCCCCATAGTGGACCTTTGTTGTGTCCCGATTTTCTGACCACCTTGGAAAGATGTGCCTGGCAGATTTTAGAGTCCAAAATCCCAGGGCAGTTGTTTGGGGAGGAGGGAGCACAGCGGTTTGTTGGAAGGGCTGGCGAAACTTCTTCCAGTTGTGGGGGACCTTGGGGGGGTGGGCAGGCACAGGCCAGTGGCGGGGGGGGGCAGAGCAGGGGGGGGGGCTTTGCGTCCTATGCTCCATTCATTCTTCGGCTGTAGCCGCTAGTTCTGAAACACCTTCCCTTGGAGGTCTTCTTGGGGCCCTCTCAGCATTTCAAAGTCCTTCAACGACAGCTCTTTTTAAGCAAGTGCTTGATGGTTGACCTCTTGTGTCAGCCGATTGTTTTCGAAAGTTGCCGCTTCGCTATGGTTATATGTAAATGTTGCTGTTATTGTTAGTACTTTTTTTGGATTAAAAACCAAAGTGCCAGTATTCACAAATGGATGAAAAGTGCTCTGGGTGTCAGCACAAAATGATTAAAAGGGGTACTGGTATTCCTCAAAGGTTGCCAACTCTTGGGATAGCCAATGGGAGCTCACCCCGTCATGGGGATTCAAACCACCAACCTTCTGATCGGCAAGCCCAAGAGGCTCGGTGGTTTAGACCACAGCGCCACCCACATTCCCATACTGGGCTATAGAGACAAATAGTCTTAGTAGCTCCTACATTTCCATAAAAGGCATTCCAGTGATTTTCACATCCCTCTGGGATTTGGCAATACAGTCATACCCTGGGTTGCGCACACTCCGTGTTGCGTACGTTCAGGTTGCGTACTCTAACCCGGAAGTGCAACATGGAGCGCGGACGCTTCTGCACATGTCCGTGCGGTCTGCGCATGAGCAGAGTGTTCTTTGCAGTTCGTGCATGCGCAGAAGCACGATATCGTGCTTTCGCGCATGCGTGAAAGCGCGGCCTGGGTTGCGCACTGTTCAGGGTGCAAACGGCACCCCGGAACAAATTGAATGCGCAACCCGAAGTACCACTGTATAGTGATTTACTTTGGTAATATGTCGACATTGCTGTCATGGGCTGGTTGGACACAGATGAATGGTGGGAGGCACTGAAGCTGGGGAACCCCCAAGGGAAGAAGGCTCAGAGCCCGGGGATTGATGGTGGGACAACTATGAGTGGTCAGAGGGAGAAGACTGGAAGGAGGAGGTGTCGGAAGATGAAGAGGTAACAGGGTTTAGTGAGCCAGGAAAATCTGTGGCAGAGAGAAGTCCAGAAACAGGAGGGGGAGCCAAGAGGCAGTGAAGAATCAGGCTGGTGAAGAGTCACAGGTGTCTCTCCCTCCTGCTGCGGCCAGCTCTGCTCCTCCCTGGTCTCCCAGAACCAGGAGAGGTATGAAAAGGGCAGAGAAGTTAGCTTTACTCAGGCACAGTCTCAGATTGCTTGGGGGGGAACCCTTGAGAGGAGGAGACTTCAGCAGCTGTGGGGAGGCAGGAGGGACCTTCTGTCTCAGCAACCGCTTTATGGGGGCAAGATCTTCCGGACGCCTGACACTCCTGAGCAGATCTGGTAGCTTCTAATAAAGAGCCAGCTTCACTTACTCTGTGTGATTTATTGCTAGCTCATCCTCACAGAGGACAAGCCATGGGGTACCCGCATCTAGGGTTGTAAGAAGGCATTGCAGATCCTGTTTTTGCTAACAAAGAGCAGACTCCACTTTCTTGGTGTGATGTTCTCCTGCCTCGATCCTGTCGATTACCTTTTTCTTCGGTTGCTTGGGTAGGTGCCCACACCTCAATTCTGCCTCCTCTTGAATGCACATTATTCGGATACAGGCCCAGCAAGTGACTATGGGAAGAAGGAGCAGGGCTGACCATGGGTGGAGCTCTAAACTGCATGCAGTACCTGTGTGAATTAAACTACTCTACCACAGGCGCTCCTTTGCGGACATCCATGCTCAAGACATATGCGTCAGGGCTCAGGGCCCATGGCGCATGCAATTCCATCAAGGGTGGAGCTAGTTGCTTGGCCTTGCTCCCCCTTATCCAAAAAACCATAGGCCCATGTATGGCTAACATGCGGCTATGGGTTCAGTTTCATATCCTTTATTCCTTCTCCTCTCACTTATCAACACCAATTTTTGGATCGTGTTGGGAAGAGAGCAGCAGCAGCAGAAGTGGCAGTTGCTGATGTTTAATAATAATAATAATAATAATAATAATAATAATAATACCACACCCATCTGGCTGAGCCTCCCCAGCCACTTTGGGCGGCTTCCAACAAAATATTAAAAACCTCCCTAATATATCTTCTAAAAGTCAGATAGTTGTTTATTTCCTTGACATCTGATGGGAGGGCGTTCCACAGGGCGGGCGCCACCACCGAGAAGGCCCTCTGCCTGGTTCCCTGCAACCTCACTTCTCACAGGGAGGGAACCACCAGAAGGCCCTCCTCGGAGCTGGACCTCAGTTTCCGGGCTGAACGATGGGGGTGGAGACGCTCCTTCAGGTCTACAGGACCGAGGCCGTTTAGGGCTTTAAAGGTCAGCACCAACACTTTGAATTGTGATCGAAAACGTACTGGGATTATAACAATGCATGCTTGTGTATTTGGTAGGCTAGGATGCTTGCAGCTGCATTTTAGATCTCTTATGCCCTGCCCCGTGTTAGTTCTTCCAGTTTATGCTGATTTTCAGGAGGATATATTCTCTCATCGATAACACAACCTTTTACCCTGACTTTCTTTTTCGTCTTATTTCTGAAATTTTAAGCACTTCTTTTAATACTATGTTTTAACCGGGACCTTGGGTGAAGGTGGAGTGATAAATTCTAATAACAGAAATAAAAATAACAACAATTGTTGCAAGTCCTGCGCTAAAATATGACGCGTGCTTTTTTTAAAAAATGCAATTTTTTGCGTTTGTCGTCTTTATAAAGGGATGTTGCAAACCTTTTAGAGATTTTCTTTGTGGAGCAATGCCTAAAGCACCTAAAGAAATAAACAGTCTGGGTGGGGTCTGGGAGGCGGAGTTCTTGGCACCAGAGGGCGGGGCCTAGAATGGACCAGGAAGAGGGGGGGGGCTTTGACCTCCCTTCATTGCCCTCCATCCTTTTGGCTACAGGTAGGTAGCGCGGGTGGCGCTGTGGTCTAAACCACAGAGCCTAGGGCTTGCCGATCGGAAGGTCGGCGGTTCAAATCCCCACGACGGGGTGAGCTCCTGTTGCTTGGTCCCTCCTCCTGCCAACCTAGCAGCTCGAAAGCATGAAGTGCAAGTAGATAAATAGGTACCACTCCGGCGGGAAGGTAAACGGTGTTTCCGTGCGCTGCTCTGGTTCACCAGAAGCGGCTTAGTCATGCTTGCCATGTGACCCGGAAGCTGTACACCGGCTCCCTCAGCCAGTAAAGCGAGATGAGCGCCACAACCCCAGAGTCGTCCGCGACTGGACCTAATGGTCATGGGTCCCTTTACCTTTACCTTAGGTAGCCATGTTGGTCTGCCGTAGTAAAAACAAAATTAAAAAAAATCCTTCCAGTAGCAACTTAGAGACCAACTAAGTTTGTTATTGGTATGAGCTTTCGTGTGCATGCACACTTCTTCAGATACCTTAGATACACTGAAACAGAAGTCACAAGACCCTTATTTACTGTGTCCTTCCCATTTCCGAGATCAGCTTCACTCTCTCTGCCCATCCAGCCGGTTCTCCTTTTCAAATCTTCTCCAGAGAGGACGTGAGGACATGATCTCTCCCTTTGGTTCCCCGCGCTCCTTGCTGAGTAGAGTCACGGGACAAGGGCAGGACCGGGCTGCTCTTTTGACCTCTGGTGACAGATAAGGGATTGGCTCAGCAAAGACTGCAGATAATGGGGAAGAAACCAATTCAGAACTGTTGAAAGTTTTAGATATGAGGGAAGACCTTTGACATGGCACCGACAGAAGATCCCAGCTGAGTGACAGGAGCATCCTATGATTGCAATTAATTTTTGCAGGAAGATCTATATCTATATATTATTAATGTATTTAATTCCATATATGAGTCACTTGCTAGAAAACATCTTGAGGTGATTTGACAGTAAATACCTCAACATTAGGGACGCAGGTGGCGCTGTGGTCTAAACAACAGAGCCTAGGGATTGCCGATCAGAAGGTTGGTGGTTCGAATCCCTGCGACGGGGTGACCTCCCGTTGCTCGGTCCCTGCTCCTGCCAACCTAGCAGTTCGAAAGCATGTCAAAATGAAAGTAGATAAATAGGTACCACTCTGGTGGGAAAGTAAACGGCGTTTCCGTGCACTGCTCGGGTTCACCAGAAGCGGCTTAGTCATGCTGGCCACATGACCCAGAAGCTGTATGCCGGCTCCCTCGACAGTAAAGTGAGATGAGCTTCGCAACCCCAGAGTCGTCCGCAACTGGACCTAATGGTCAGGGGTCCCTTCACCTTCACCTTACCTCAACATTAAAACAAGTAAAACACGCATTTCATGTGTGATCTTTCCCGTTCTGCATCTGCATTAGAATCATTTTTTAGATGTTCTAATTGTTTTGTGTGTGTTGCCACCCTGGGCTCCTTCCGGAGGATGAGCAGGAGGTAAACTGAATAAGAAATTTGATTTCTTTCCTTCATTAGATTCCTAACCCAACTTTCTTCCGTGGAGCTCAAGGAAGTGTCATACATGGTTTCCCCCTTTCCTATTCAATCCTCACAACAGCCCTGTGAGGTAGGCTAGGCTGAGAGACAGTAACTGGCCCTATGTCCCTCAGCTTCGTGACTGAGTGGGGATTCGAACCCTGCTCCTCCAAGTCTTGGTCCAGCACTACGTCACAATTTTTCAAATCCACTGAAGATACAGATGCAGATTTTTAAAGGCAGGCTTCCACTTTTCAGCTTGTTGCTGAAAAGACAATGGAGATGTAACATGCAATATCCTTGCACGTTTAGTGTCTTCATTTAGAATCTAGTGTTGTTGTTGTTGTTACAGAGTCATATAAAGTAATCTCATAAACTGAAGCCGTAGAACAAATGTATTTCAAAACTGTAAATTAATTTTAATTCAGCTTTCACCCTCAAACGTCCAGCACGGAGCCTGTTCAATAGCGCTGCCTCAGCATGGATGGATAGAGCATTTTTATTTTGGATTATAAACCAGAGACACAATAAATTCGAAAAAAGAAAAGAAAAAATCCAGCCATTTTGGGGGGATTTGCTAGCAATTGCTTTGTTAGCTTTCCAATGCCTCTTTGCAATTCTTGTTTAGTGTACAAAGGTCATCTCCTTCTTGAAATTCTAGGTACGTGGAGAATTCATGCATCACAAAGGCAGCAGGAGAAATGCATGTTGGATATCTTTCTTCTGATCATGCCTGCTGTCTTCATTGTACAGCTTTTGTCATATGCTAAAGACTCACCTATTATTATTAATAATAATAATAATAATAATAATAATTTTTATTAAAATTTCTGTTTTTACAATTTAAAATCCTGACTTTTACAACCTTAAAATCTCAGTGACTTCCCTTCTCTTTCCGTGGCTCATTTTACATATTATAAGCTAAACCATTCAGTATTCCATCTCTATTACATCCATCAAAACTTATTTAAACTGTTGAATTTGTCTTAATGCTGCCAATGTTTTCAGCTGTACACAATTATTTACCATATATTCAACATTTTCCAATCTTCTCTAAACGCATGTTCTTCTTCTTCTCTTAGTCTATATGTTAAATCTGCAAGCTCAGCATATTCTGTCAGGTTAAGCTCCAATTATTGTTGTTGTTGTTGTTGTTGTTGTTGTTGTTGTTGTTGTTGTTGTTGTTGTTGTTGTTGTTGTTGTTATTACCGCTTCGCCTGCAGCCTTGCTCTCCTCTGCTTGTTTTCCGTTGCATTTCCTCAAAAATTAAATTTCCCCTTGTGTTTCCTTCTAGGGAGATTATGTATGGATGGACCTGAAGACCGGGCGGGAATTTGATGTTCCCATCGGAGCAGTGGTCAAGCTGTGTGATTCTGGGCAGATCCAGGTTCTAGACGATGAAGGAAATGTATGTAAGATGGAAATGGTAATCGGCGGTCTTATTCTGGCTGTGTCTTCCTCTTAGGTCTTGCTCTGCCGCGAGAGATCTCCATTTCATATTGAGGGACATGAGTGCTTAAGCAGACTCCATTCGCAACTCGGCAGAACCGGGTGCTCAGCAAATATTATTCTATTAAATCCACTTGCAAATCACTTCCCTGCCATCTTTAAGTGTCCTGTTGGAAGCGCAACAGCAGGGATCATTCAGTTTGTAACTTGGGAGTTAATTCTCTTCTCAGTCAACTACCCAGTGCTCTCTCTCTCTCTCTCTCTCTCTCTCTCTCTCTCTCTCTCTCTCTCTCTCTCTTTGTGTGTGTTGGAAATGTTGCTTACCAACCAGGCATGAAGATTACTGAGGTAGCAAGTGCTCCAGTTGGCTGTGCAGTTCCAAGGAAGCTTCTCCTCCACTTGTTTAGAAAAAACACCTTCCTCCTCAAATTATACGCTGTTTTTGTTCACTTTGCTCAGTAAAGTGTCGCCACGGCATTCCTCCCTGGACTCAGCTTGCGTGATCTAACTGGCCCCGCGAACCTCTGCAAATGCTGTTACACTTGATCATGCTGTCTGCATTTCCTTGTCTCTTTCTAACTTCCAGCACAATCTGCTCTCCCCCTGCCCTTTTGCAGGAGCACTGGATATCCCCCCAGAATGCCAGCCACATCAAACCTATGCACCCCACCTCCATCCACGGGGTGGAGGACATGATCCGTCTGGGAGACCTGAATGAGGCAGGCATCCTCCGCAACTTGCTCATCCGCTACCGGGAACACCTGATCTACGTGAGTGTCACAGTAGCTCATGCCTCCCTTTTGCTCCCCCTGTCTGTCCCAGGCTCATCTCCTCTTAATCAGACTTTATTTGAGGAAATCATAAGAATAACAACAATTCATTCATTTATTTGTTCTGTTTATATCACACCCTTCCTCCCAAAGGAGCCCAGGGTGGCAAACTCATTAATAACAATCCAGTGTGGTGTAGTGGTTAAGAGCAGTAGACTTGTAATCCGGTGAACCGGGTTCGCGTCTCCGCTCTTCCACGTGCAGCTGCTGGGTGACCTTGGGCTAGTCACACTTCTCTCAGCCCCACTCACCTCACAGAGTGTTTGTTGTGGGGGAGGAAGGGAAAGGAGAATGTTAGCCGCTTTGAGACTCCTTCAGATAGTGATAAAGTGGAATATCAAATCCAAACTCTTCTTCTTCTTCTTCTTCTTCTTCTTCTTCTTCTTCTTCTTCTTCTTCTTCTTCTTCCTCCTCCTCTTCTTCTTCTTCAATCCTCACCACCACCATTTTTAAAAGCATTCTAAAGACAGTTAAAAGCAGTCTCTCCAATGATGATTTCAAAGCTGCCAGTGACAGTTTTTTATCGTAATGTTTTTAAATCCCTCCTGGAAGTCCACGATGTGGGAGACAGACACAACCCACCAGGGTTACACAAACGGAGGGCTGCCACTGAAAAGTGTGGGAATGTTGAGGAAAGTAGGGGAGGATATATTGATTCAGTATTGTCCTTCCTCACCCACGTTAGTGAGCAAGCAGCAGAGCACATTCCCTTGCGCATTGCTGGAAGCAAGTTGAAGGATTCATTAGAATCATTTAAGTTAAGCAATGCAGTCTGGCTTGTCCAGTCTGGCTTGTTCCTGGTAAGTTTCCCCCTTTATTTCCATCTTATAATAATAATAACACAACAATCTTGATTGAAAGTAAGAGTAAAGTTTACTTACATTCAGTCCGCAGTAATATTCTGAAGGCAGGCTTTATCTTTACGTTTGTAGAGATATGGAGTCCGAGCCAAGCCTCAGATTTTCTACCTTGTGGCTTCCGTCCTCTGTAAGGATGAGCCATGTGCTGCTGGCTAAGAGCCAGCAGAGAGCAAAAGAGCAAAAAAAGGCAAAATGAGGAAGATGGCTGCGTGACTAGCCCTTTTATAGGGTCTGCTAGGGTCACACCCATCTACCGGGTCCCACGCAGGGGGAGGTTGCTCCAGAGCAGGTATGACAGGAAGTCCTCCTGGCTGGAGCAACATTCCCCTGCATGTCCACTCTAGGAAACAGGAAATCTTCTATTTGACTGCTACAGTGACAATACATCCCACAATAAGGCCCTAACATGGGCCAACCTTTTAAAAAAAGTGTCCCCATTTAAGATGGACCGTGCATATTCCATAGACCAATAGGGCCACCCAGCGCTTTACACAATCATGGAAATCCATACAACAGTCTTGTACGGTAGGATAAAATTGGCTCAGTGTAGGATGTAAAGGGCGAGGGCGCTGCTCTCAGGGAGCCACAGAATCGTAGAGTTGGAAGGGACACCAAGGGTCATCTATTCCAGCCCCTTGCAATGCAGAAATCTCAACCGAAGCATCTGTGACCCAGCTGGCCAGCCGACCTCTGCTTATAGACATGGGCCTGCCTTTGGGGAAGCAGCCAGGGTGGTGGCCATGCTGGGGTGGAAGAGTGAGAGAGCCTTCCTCTCTCCCCACACTCTACCACAACGGATCCTGTATGCGTGCAAAACAACCCCACTGCTGACTCCTGCCTCTGCTTAGAATTTAAATTTGCATTTGTGTGTAGGGTGGTGGAGGAGGAGGAAGAGAGGGAGCCACATCTTGGTGTGACCACAGGCAGCTGAGCACTCTGGCCTCCGCGCAGCGCATTAACTTTTCATTACGTGCATGAAACACTGCCCTGGATATCTGTCTCTTCGTAGGAGGTTAACCCTGAAGCAGCAATGAATTTTTCATCAGATTAGCAACCCTAGGCTCCTTGATGATTCTTACTGAATCGTGTCCCCCAAGACCCACACGCTCCGGCCTCCTTAAGCAGTGAGTCCCAATGGACAACTTGTCAGCATCACCTTCGAGGGGGGAGCTGTCCAGCTGTGTTTCTCAAAGGAGCGGAGCTGTCCAGAAGGACGTTAGATTCAGGGGTAAATCTATCGGGCACTGTTGCATCAGTGGCAGCAAATCAGCTCATGGGCTAAGTTTAAGGGGCTGTTTATGGCGAACGCAGCCCTACACAGCCTGGGGACCTGTGTCACTGGACGCGGGTAGCGCCGTGGTCTAAACCGCTGAGTCTCTTAGGCTTGCCGATCAGAAGTTCGGCAGATCGAATCTGCGTGGCTGCCGAGGTGAGCTCCCGTTGCTCTGTCCCAGCTCCTGCCAACCTAGCAGTTTGAAAGCACGCAAGCAGATAAATAGGTACCGCTGCGGCGGGAAGGTAAATGGCATTTCCGTGCGCTCTGTTTTCTGTCACGGTGTCCCGTTGCCCCAGAATCGGTTTAGTCCTGCTGGCTACATGACCCGGAAAGCTGTCTGTGGACAAACATCGGCTCCCTCGGCCTGAAAGCGAGATGAGCGCCTCAACCCCATAGTCACATTTGACTGGACTTAACCGTTCAGGGTTTTACCTACCTACCTTACCTTTACACAGCCTGAGACCAGGGTACCTAAAAGATCGACTCTGTCCTTATTTACCCAACCGACCACTGTGTTCTGCAAGCAAAGGATTCCAGTGGAGACCATCTTATCATCTTATCATGAAACCTATTCAGCACAGTATCGGAGCTGGGCACCTCTCCTTTGGAACTCTCCTCCCCATGAATATTAGGCAGGCACTAGCTCTGTTGTCTTTTTTGGCGTCTGCTGAAGGCCTTCCTCTTGCAACCGAAAGTTTATTTGTAATTTACCAAGCAAAAAAAAAAAAAAGGTTCTATCAATTTGCATAAATCCTATTCCCAGCAAACTGCATTATTATTTGAAAGCACCGTATTTATAGATTTTTTTTTAAAAAAATAATAAATTTAAATGGTTAGGTGCAGCACCTCATTAGACACCATATTCTTCCAGTTCCCTGGATAGGGCATTGACCTAAGATGGCATCTCCATGTCCCCTGATTCTTTGCCCGCTTCCCATCCTGGCAGCTGGCAGGTCATGCCAATCAAACTCATGCCCCAAATGAGGTTGATGGGGGGGCACGTTACAATCCCAATGGTGTCTCTTCATAGATCCCTCCTCCGTATGTTTCATTTTGTGGTTTATGCCTCTTAGGAAATTATACGCTCAGCCATGGGACAGTGTAGGGCATCCTTTTCCTCTTCCCTCCCCCTCCTCCTTTCCTCGGATGTCTTTGACTTTGACAAAGAGTTTTGTGACCTGCTGATAACAGAGAACATGTTTCCCCTCTCTGCCTTTGCTTTTCAAATTTCAGACCAACTGCGGAGGGAGGGTAAGTCTAACAAACTGCTGAGCCATCCCATTTTCACGCACGCCAAAGAAAGAAAGAAAGCCTTGTCATCTCATTGTGACCTGCTTGGTCATTCATTGATACTAAGCATTGTGGAGCTCTTCCATCTGTCTGCATTTGCTTTATAAACTCATTTGTTTAAACCTCATCCTCCATTGGCTTGCTGCGCGGCTTTGCTAACAACAAGGAACTGGCAGCAGACTGTGTCTAAACAGTGAAATGAGCATCACCAAAAGCTTTGCCAAACTGCCTGTGCACGACAGCATTTTTTTGCATGCAAAGAAACAATGGCACTGAATAATGATGTCATTTTGTTGTTTCGTTCCTTCCGCTAACCATAGAAAATTGGAGGGGCCTCTTGCTCCTCACTAATGCGCTCATATCATGTGTCTCAGCCAGGAATTTCCAGCATTTAATAATAATAATAATAATAATAATAATAATAATAATAATAATAATTTATTTATACCCCGCCCTTCCCGATTTAAAAACCGGGCTCAGGGCAGCTAACAACAAATATACGAAAAAAATATGAAAAAAAGGCAACACGTGGACCAAATAATGTAGGGCGAAATGTTTCTTTATATTGTCAAATAATATTCAGCGAAGACAGCATTCCGGATAAGTACACTGTTTTGGTATATCTTCTTCAGTTCATAACTTAATATACATGCTCCTTGCGTAGTGGTTACATACGGCCATGACAGAGCTATTCTGCCTGGCCTTTAATTTGAACTTACCGTATTTTTCACTCCGTAAGATGCACTTTTTTCCTCCTAAAAAGTAAGGGAAAATGTCTGTGCGTCTTATGGAGCGAATGCATGGTCCCTGGAGCTGAATTGCCTGGGGGCCAAAAGCAGATCCTGCTCTTTTTTTTACAAAGAGAGAAGGGGGTGTTGAAAGGAAACCTCTGAACAGCTGTTCAACAAGTGATCGGGAGAGAGATTAGGCTCCCTTTCCAGCCCCGCCCCCTTGCCCAGGCCTCCATTGTTGAATGCAGAGGGAGGCTGTTTGTTTCCCCAGCAACATGTGACTGGCTGATTAGATTATCTGTCTGGAAACTGTAGAAATGGCTGTAGGACTAGAAGCTGCAAAACTGTGAGTTGGACCCTATCAAAACGGGGCTTTTCCTCTTTGAAAAAGAAGCTGCACCACTTTCAGCTGATCCTCAAAAAAGCAGGGCTTTTCCCTTTGCAAAAAACTGCACCACTTTGAGCTGATCCTCAAAAAAGCAGGGCTTTTCCCTTTGCAAAAAAGCTGCACCACTTTCAGCTGATTCTCAAAAAAGCAGGGCTTTTCCCTTTGCAAAAAAGCTGCACCACTTTCAGCTGATCCTCAAAAAAGCAGGGCTTTTCCCTTTGCAAAAAAAGCTGCACCACTTTCAGCTGATCCTCAAAAAAGCAGGGCTTTTCCCTTTGCAAAAAGCTGCACCACTTTCAGCTGATCCTCAAAAAAGCAGGGCTTTTCCCTTTGCAAAAAAGCTGCACCACTTTCAGCTGATCCTCAAAAAAGCAGGGCTTTTCCCTTTGCAAAAAAAGCTGCACCACTTTCAGCTGATCCTCAAAAAAGCAGGGCTTTTCCCTTTGCAAAAAGCTGCACCACTTTCAGCTGATCCTCAAAAAAAACAGGGCTTTCCCCTTTGCAAAAAAGCTGCACCACTTTCAGCTGATTCTCAAAAAAGCAGGGCTTTTCCCTTTGCAAAAAAGCTGCACCACTTTCAGCTGATCCTCAAAAAAGCAGGGCTTTTCCCTTTGCAAAAAAGCTGCACCACTTTCAGCTGATCCTCAAAAAAGCAGGGCTTTTCCCTTTGCAAACAAAAGCTGCACCACTTTCAGCTGATCCTCAAAAAAGCAGGGCTTTTCCCTTTGCAAAAAAAAGCTGCACCACTTTCAGCTGATCCTCAAAAAAGCAGGGCTTTCCCCTTTTCCTCCTCTAAAAACTAGGTGCGTCTTATGGAGCGAAAAATATGGTGCATAAATATGCAGGCACATGAGGACTTTTAAAAAAAATGCAAACTGCTGCAGAAATCTTGGGATTTCATCTAATGGCTGAAAAAACCGAGAAGCAGAGAGAAACTGAAATTGACCGATTCATCCACCCCTACCCAACGCAGCTATTCTTATGTTTTTATCCTTGTGTGAACAACTCTTTTCCTCTCTCCAGACCTACACCGGCTCAATATTGGTGGCTGTGAACCCTTACCAGCTGCTTCCAATCTACTCACCGGAGCAGATCCGCCTCTACACCAACAAAAAGATTGGAGAGATGCCGCCGCACATTTTCGCCATCGCAGACAACTGCTACTTTAACATGCAGAGGAACAACAAAGATCAGTGTTGTATTATAAGGTGGGTGGGTGAATTTCACAGGTAACGTGGCTGTCAAGGACTCCATCTCTAGCAGCTGTGGCTTCTTGTAATTTTGAGCCACTGGTCCATTTTAGAATCATAGAATCCTAGAGTTGGAAGAGACCACAAGGGCCATCCAGTCCAACCCCTTGCCAAGCAGGAAACACCATCAAAGCATTCCTGACAGATGGCTGTCAAGCCTCCGCTTAAAGACCTCCAAAGAAGGAGACTCCACCACACTCCTTGGCAGCAAATTCCACTGCCGAACAGCTCTCACTGTCAGGAAGTTCTTCCTAATGTTTAGGTGGAATCTTCTTTCTTGTAGTTTGAATCCATTGCCCCGTGTCCGCTTCTCTGGAGCAGCAGAAAACAACCTTTCTCCCTCCTCTATATGACATCCTTTGATATATTTGAACATGGCTATCATATCACCCCTTAACCTTCTCTTCTCCAGGCTAAACATACCCAGCTCCCTAAGCCGTTCCTCATAAGGCATCGTTACCCAGGACTGACGCCAAGGCCAAGGGTCTTTTCTCTCAGCTTTGCTAGCGGAGAAACTTACTGGGGATTTTGGCTACAGACTCTTGGTCCTGGCAAAGCAAGGAGCTGTTTCGGGAGAAAGTTCCCTTTGGGGTTCCAGTCTGAAGGCTCACACTAAATTCCCCCGTGGCTCCTAGAAGCTGTATTTGACGTCTCCCTGTGCCTGGAACAGGGCAGGATTTAGGTTTGATGAGGCCCTAAGCTACTGAAGGCAATGGGGCCCTTTATATGTCCAGCCAGGGGTGGAGCAAGGGGGGCGGGGGGGCGGTTCGCCCCGGGTACCGCCCTGGGGAGGGTGACACTCTGGGGGCAGGCCCCACCCCCACGATCGACACCGTCGGCGCGGCAACTTTTAAAAGGCTGCAACGCACGAACAGCAGCACAGCGTCTGTGCTGCTGTTCATGCGCTGCAGCCTTAAAGGTTGCCACACCACACGGAAGGGGTGCCGGCCGATCGCGCCCGCCATCTTGGGTGGATTGCGCATGTCCACACATGCGCAGTCCACCCAGGAGGCTGCGCACGCGCTGTGACGTCAGAGCACGCGCGCTGGGGAGCGGCGCACCACCCGCCGGGGAGGGGTGTCTTGAAGTTTGTCGCCCCGGGCGGCAGAGCGGCTCGCTACGCCCATGTCCAGCTGTCCTTTGTCAACAACAAATGGTCGCTGTTTTTTGTGTTGAATATATGCTATATGCAGTTATAGGTAGGTAGCCTATAACACGAAAGCTGATACCAAGAACAAACTTAGTTGGTCTCTAAGGTGCTACTGGAAGGATTTTTTTTTTTGATTTTTTATATGCTATGTGGTAATTTATGGACCTAATAGGTATCAAAAGCCAGTCCATGCAGAATGTAGGCACCCTATATATAGAAAGGAGCAAACCAGTGATATTTTAGGGAGCAGGCTAGCAGGTGGGTCCCATGACTTACATCATAGGAACCTACACAACACAAAACACTCTTGCTGTATGTAGGTTTTATTGTATTTGTTTTTTATCTTATATTTTGGAAATGTACATTCAGGGGTTTTTCCCTTTAATTTTTTTGGGGGGGCCCAGAGAAGCGGACCCGGGGCAATGGATTCAAACTACAAGGAAGAAGATTCCACCTAAACATTAGGAAGAACTTCCTGACAGTAAGAGCTGTTCGGCAGTGGAATTTGCTGCCAAGGAGTGTGATGGAGTCTCCTTCTTCGGAGGTCTTGAAGCGGAGGCTTGACAGCCATCTGTCAGGAATGCTTTGATGGTGTTTCCTGCTTGGCAGGGGGTTGGACTGGATGGCCCTTGTGGTCTCTTCCAACTCTAGGATTCTATGAGAGTGGGGCCCTAAGCTGTAGCTTGTTTAGCTTATACGTAAATCTGACACTGGTCTGGGATCATGGAGAACCACAGAAGAGAGGAAATTGGGGGGCACGGAAGCTTTGCTGTCCGTCTTGACGAGATTTGGCTGTATGGTCACACCCAATTTTGTTGTTGTCGCAGCGGCGAGTCGGGCGCAGGGAAGACAGAAAGCACCAAACTGATCCTGCAGTTCCTGGCTGCGATCAGCGGGCAGCACTCTTGGATCGAACAGCAAGTGCTGGAAGCCAATCCCATCCTAGAAGGCAAGTTCGTAAACGTGGAGAGGGATGCTTCTTTGTAATGTACCATATATTGCGGCGTATAAGACGACTGGGCGTATAAGACGACCCCCAACTTTCCCAGTTAAAATATAGAGTTTGAGATATACTCAACCACAGATTTTCCACCCGGCGTATAAGACGACCCCCGACTTTTGAGAAGATTTTCCTGGATTAAAAAGTAGTCTTATACGCCAGAATATACTGTACTGTTGACACCCCAAACACCGGGCGCTGCAAGATGCCAGGGGTTCCAGGCGCTTTCCCAGGGTTCAGTTTCTACGGAATGAGGGGCATTGGAGACTGTGGTATATTTAAGATATAGAGTTTATCTCCAGAGGCGCAGGAAGGTTAGGTGGTACCCACTGCGGAAAATTTCTTGTCACCACCCCCATTGATTCCCGCCCCACCCCCCTGCAAAAATGGTTTTACGTTATTTCATATTTTCTTAGAAAGGAATAATAACAAGTAATAATAATAATAATAAACTTTTATTTATATCCCGCCCTCTCCAGCCGAAGTGGCTAACATCAGATACATAACATTGGTATAAAATCAAACAATAATTAAATTACCTCCTAAAAACATCTCAGAATCAAATTAAAGTCTAATTAGATAGATGGCTTTCCACAGGGTTAGGGTTGGGAACAGTAAGTGCTCCACTGAACTGGAATTTCAGCCTTCACGACAAAGGAAAACAGCCAAGTGAACAGCTATTTTGGTGGAGGAGGGTCAAGATATTAACCGATATGCACGAAATTTCATATATAGCTATATAATCCCTAGTATAGTAAGATAAGACCTTTGGAGCAGGCATTTTCAAAACAACAACGCGTTTTTTATGAACCGCCCTAGTAGGGCAGTAATTGTTCCTTGGTAATTTGTCACCCCCTCCATTATGGAACATGGGGCGGACCGCCCCCTATGCCCCCTTGATATGCCCCTGTTTATTTACACATATATACAACCTGAGCCTACGATAGAGGGGCTCACAGCATTGTCACCCCATGAGGGCCTTGCGTCTCCCATTGCCGCAGCCTTGGCTTAAAACCGAAATCAGGCACGGTTCTGTCTCCCAGCTTCCCAGCCTGCTGCCTGGTTCTAGCTTCTAGCTGAGACCTCCAGCTCTGGCTTTTGTCTTTCTATCTACCCCACAGTTGAGGGAGGAGGCCCCAGCCCATTTCTCTTCTGGCACAGAGCCACTTCCTTTGTTACCTTAACAGCCCATACTTTGTGGATTATTACGACCCTTGTCTCGTTAATTCAGCAGTTGAATCCCTTCCAGATCCAGGAATTGGAAAGGACTCAGGCATATAGCCTACCCCCACCCCTAAATTCACAACAGTGTTAAGGTTTCTTCAGCTGGGCAACAGCCCTACTAAAAACCGATTATGAAAAAGTTGGAGAGAACTCTTGGGGACGCTACTGTTCCCTCTCCCCCCCCTTTCTTTTTGTCTCCTGTAGCTTTTGGGAATGCAAAGACGATTCGCAATGACAACTCCAGCCGCTTTGGTAAATACATCGACATCCATTTCAATAAACGGGGTGCTATCGAAGGAGCGAAGATTGAGCAGTACCTGCTGGAGAAGTCTCGTGTCTGCCGACAGGTGAGGGTCTTTGGGTGGCAGAGGTTTAGGCGTTCGCCCTCCACGTGTATGACTCACCCTTTGTCCTTCTGAAGCTTTCATTGGGTTCAGGATGGAACCCATAGCATGATGTCACCCCCGGCTTTTTAGGCCCAGATGGCTGTCTTACTGTACATAACCCCCAGCAAGGCAAGCTTATGCTCATCACATCTGGGAACGTAGTCATCTCAGAAACGTAGGAAAGAGTTTGATATGTTTAGCCAGGTAAAAGATAAAGGTAAAGGACCCCTGGACGGTTAAGCTCAGTCAAAGGCGACTATGGGGTTGCGGCGCTCATCTCGCTTTCAGGCCGAGGGAGCCGGCGTTTGTCCACAGACAGCTTTCCGGGTCATGTGGCTAGCAGGACTAAATCGCTTCTGGTGCAATGGAACACAGTGATGGACACCAGAACGCACAGAAATGCCGTTTACCTTCCTACCGCAGTGGTACCTATTTATCTACTTGCACTGGTGTGCTTTAGAACTGCTAGGTTGGAAGGAGCTGGGACAGAACAACAAGAGCTCACCTTGTCATGGGGATTCGAACCGCCAACCTTCTGATCGGCAAGACCAAGAGGCTCAGTGGTTTAGACCACAGCACCACCCATGTCCCTGTTTAGCCAGGATGCAAGACTATCAAGGGGAGGCGGGGTGAAGGAGAGCCAGTGTGGTGTCGTGGTTAGAGGGTCAGACTAAGACCTGGGAGACTAGGAAAGTTTGGCGCTAGGCCCACTCACAGGGTCGTTGTGAAGCTACATTGAATCTGACTTGGTTAAATAATTTTATTAATTTTCAGTTACAAAAATCCCATTATGTGCCATATTATGTTCACACCAAATAGCAATGCCAATTCCAAATCAAATCAATTAGATAGCCAGTTATAAATTTTGTGTGGCTTCCTACGTGCTGTACTTCAAGGTCTGATTCCCTTTAATTCTGCCTCCAGACTATTGTGCAAACCAAATACAACCCACTCTTGATAAAATCCCTTATACCACAGCTACAATAACTTAACTTCGATTCACATTAACACATACAATACCATATTTTTCGCTCCATAAGACACACTTTTTTCCTCCTGAAAAGTAAGGGGAAATATCTGTGCATCTTATGGAGCGAATGGTGGTCCCTGGAGCTGAATTTCCCAGCAGCCAAAAGAGGATCATGCTTTTTATTTTACAAAGAGAAAAGGGGGTATTGAAAGGACCCCGCTCAGCAGCTGATCAGCAAGAGATTGGGAGAGAGATAAGAGTCCCGGCTCCCTTTCAGCCCCGCCCTTCATTGTTGAATGTGCTGCAGAGGGAGGTTGTTTGTTTCCCCAGTGACATGTAACTGGCTGATTAGATTATCTGTCTGGAAACTGTAGAAATGGCTCCCTTTCCTTTAGAAGCTGCAGAAATGTGAGTTGAACCCCATAAAAATGGGGCTTTTCCTCTTTGCTTTCCCCTCTTTGCAAAAGGAGCTTTGCTTTTCCCCCTTTGCAAAAAAGCTGCAAAACTTTGAGCTGATCCTCAAAAAAACAGGGCATTTCCCTTTGCAAAAAAGCTGCAAAACTTTGAGCTGACCCTCAAAAAAATAGGGCTTTTCCCTTTGCAAAAAAAGCTGCAAAACTTTTAGCTGATCCTCAAAAAAACCAGGGCTTTTCCCTTTGCAAAAAAAGCTGCAGAACTTTTAGCTGACCCTCAAAAAACAGGGCTTTTCCCTTTGCAAAAAAAGCTGCAGAACTTTTAGCTGATCCTCAAAAAAAACAGGGCTTTCCCCTTTGCAAAAAAAGCTGCAGAGCTTTTAGCTGATCCTCAAAAAAACAGGGCTTTTAGAGGAGCAAAACCAGAAAAAAATATTTTTTATCTTGTTTCCTCCTCTAAAAACGAGGTGCGCCCTACGGAGCGAAAAATACGGTACTTTGTAAATTCGCAAGTGACTTGGAACTCAAGGCTGATGTGGCCTGTTTAATTATTATTTGCTGATGTTTAATTTTACTGTTTACTATTAGATTCTGATGGATTGTTGAATGTTGCTTTGTTTGATATAAGTGGTTTATTTTAAAGTTATTGTGACTTTTATATTGGATCAGATTGTTACTGTTAATGTTTGATGTTTTATTATGTTTTTATGTCTTTGAAGCCACCCAGAGTTGCTTGGGCAACCCAGCCAGATGGGCAGGGTATAAATGAATTATTATTATTATTATTATTATTATTATTATTATTATTATTATTATTGAGATTTGCTTCTCTCTCTGTTTCTCTTCCAGGCCCAGGATGAGAGAAATTACCACGTCTTTTACTGCATGCTGAAAGGAATGACGCCAGAACAGAAGAAGCTGCTTGGACTTAGGAAAGCGGGCGACTATAACTACCTCTCCATGGTGAGGGCAAAGCCATTTTAAGATTAAGGGGGGTGGGTTTTCACTGGTATCCAAGGCCCCGTTTTCACTGAGGTGGTAAGCCTCTGTCCATGGACTGTGCCATTTCACACTGCAGCCAGGAGCTCACACAGTGGAAAACTTCTCCATACCAAGAAAAGAAAATACCTGCACTTAGAAACCTAGCATGTCAGGGAAGGGAGGTTAGGCTAGATTGCTTCTTCCTGGCATGCCGTTCTAGATCTCTACATGCAGGGAACTTCCTATGGTTACTCTGTGCGTTCTCAGAAGCGCACCCAGCATCGTGACGCTTGCCGAAGACTTTTCTCCCCCCACCCCCCCCAAAAAAACATTTCCAAAATCAGTCCTCTTTATGTTTCTGCTGTTTTAATATTCTCCTTGGTTTTTAGTGGTTCTTTGGCTCCACTCTTACAGGTGTTATAACCCCTCCAGACAGCACTAACATGCCTGCAATGGGGAAGCCTTGCAGAACAACTAGTAAAGCCTAAGAAATCCACCGATAATGCGCTGTTTTTGTGGCAAGAACTTGTTGGGGAAATCCCAGCTGCATTAAACCCCTAGTAGCCCTTGGTTATGAGTTGCTGTTTATTTGTTTTTGTTTTTTAAATCAAAAATTTATTGGTTTTTTACAGTTTTAAGCACATTACATAGTTGTTAAATTATTCATCCTCCCCCCCCTCTCACTGGGGGGAGCAAATTTCCACTCCCCTCTCACACAGGTATAAACATTAAACATTTTCAAAATTTAACATATTTAACATACCAAAAAAAAAGTAATTGCTTAAGTCTGGCCTATTTCCCTAGGCCAAACATTCATCTTTTCCTTAATTTCATTGTCGATTGACTTCTCCGAATCCCCCCCTTGAATTCATTGTCTATCCTCCTTGCAGTTTTCCAATTTCATAATCAAATCTATTTTACACACCTATAAAAATTTTAACTTTATCCCATTACACAAAATCAATTAATATCATACTTAAATCCTTATATTTTTTTTTACCAAACCTCGGCTCCTAGGCACTTCTGAACCTTTCCTAAACCCTGCCAATTTTCCTAATTAAACTAAGTTTACTCACTTAAAATTTAATCTTTTTTCTACACCCTTCCCACCTTCCGGTCTCGAAATTTTTAGCTAATAATTCTTCACATATTCCACTTTAAGCCAGTATCCAGATCCCATCATCTTAACCAATGTTGACAAAAAAATGTAACAGAAAGCATATCCTTTTTAATCCACTCCCACCCGAGTTGCTGTTTATTTGGTTGTTTCTGCTTGCTGTTTTTAGTTGCCATGCTTTACTTTTTCATATTGCCGCCTCTTTGAAGGGCCTTTACGATGAGATGCGCTTATTTTTGTCCTTGCAAAATAATAATAATAATAATAATAATAATAATAATAATAATAATAAGCCGATTAAAGCCCTGGGCTACAGGTGTCCAAAATTGTGCGCCGCCAGCCACAAGTACTTCTGCTGCTTGTTGATGGCTCATTGAACCATCTCATCCTCATTAGGGCAACTGCATTACCTGCGACGGCCGAGACGACAGCAAAGAGTACTCAAACATCCGTGCGGCAATGAAAGTCCTCATGTTCACCGACACGGAGAACTGGGAGATCTCCAAGCTCCTGGCCGCCATCTTGCATATGGGGAACTTGCGGTATGAAGGTAGTATGCCCGGCAAACGGTTGGATAACGGCGGGAAATTGGATTTCCCTGGAGAGACAGTTAAATTTAATATTGTTGCAGCTGGCGGGTTGCCAAACCTTTTGTCAGGCTAGTTGTGTGCCAGGGAATACCGTATTTTTTGCTCCATAGGGCGCACCGGACCATAGGGCGCACCTCGTTTTTAGAGGAGGAATCAAGAATTTTTTTTCCTGGTTTTCCTCCTCTAAAAGCCCTGTTTTTTTGACGATCAGCTAAAAGTTTTGCAGCTTTTTTTGCAAAGGGAAAAGCCCTGGTTTTCTGAGGATCAGCTAAAAGTTTTGCAGCTTTTTTTGCAAAGGGAAAAGACCTGTTTTTTTAGGATCAGCTAAAAGTTTTGCAGCTTTTTTGCAAAGGGAGAAAAGCAACTCACATTTCTGCAGCTTCTGAAGGAAAGGGAGCCATTTCTACAGTTTCCAGACAGATAATCTAATCAGCCAGTCACATGTAGCTGGGGAAACAAACAACCTCCCTCTGCAGCACATTCAACAATGGAGGGTGGGGCTGAATGGGAGCCTGGACTCTTATCTCTCTCCCGATCTCTTGCTGATCAGCTGCTGAGTGGGGTCCTTTCAACACCCCTTTTTCTCTTTGTAAAATAAAAAGCACTATCTGCTTTTGGCCTCTGGGCAATTCGGCTCCAGGGGCCACCATTCGTTCCATAAGACGCACAGATATTTCCCCTTAATTTTTAGGAGGAAAAAAATTGCGTCTTATGAAGCGAAAAATACAGTACCTGATAGATCCTCTCTCACATGATATAGGGCAGGCATGTCCAACAGGTAGATCATGGGATGTTCCTGGTAGATCCTGGCTGATCTCTGGCCCCTCAGTGATCTCCTTACAAAAAAGCCTTTCCTAAAAAAAGCTCCACAACTTTGGCTTCCTACAAAAAGCTCAACAACTTTGGGTACATCACTGCCAGTCTTTTTATACTATGAGTAGATCGCAGTCTATTGGGAGTTGGATGTCCCTGAATAGGGCATGAATGCCCTTTTCCCCCACCTATATTCTCCGTGTATATTCACAAATGAACTGGATATTGCAAAATGGCACAAAACCTCAATGATCTCTGCTCTAAAGGAACCTTGAATCCAAGTAGCACCACCCTTGGTGCTTCTCACTGCTTGGAGACCAAATGGCAATATTTGTGCGATGCATCATGGAGGCTGGTGTGTGTGAAATAATGATTGCCTAGACCAGGCATCCCCAAATGTTTTGGGACTACAATTCCCATCATCCCTGACCACTGGTCCTGTTAGCTAGGGATGATGGGAGTTGTAGTCCCAAAACATCTGGAGGGCCGAGTTTGGGGGTGCCTGGCCTAGGCAGTACTCGCTGCGAATTCTGTATGCAGAAAGTGTGAGGAATGCTTATGTGGCAAAATGAGCCTTGGCGAATGGTGGGATGGCCTAGCTTTAGGAACCAAGTGTGCTGTTTTGAGGTCGTTCGTAACCTTTGGTTTGGTTCTCAGTGACGTGATAAGTCCATGCAGGTGTGAGGGGAATGAGATGGTGGAATGTTCCACAACATACATTCATACTGTGGGAATGCTGTGGATAGCAGGAGAGGATACATTGATTCAATATTATTCTTCCTCACTCACGCATTTCTTGGAAGCGAGTTGCATTTCTGGAAGCGAGTTGATGGATTCGTTAGAATCATATAAATTCAGCAATCCAGTCTGGCTTGCAAATTTCCCCCTTAATTCCCTCTTTAAAATAATAATGACACAACAGTCTTGTTTAAAAGCAATTATAAAGCTTACTTACATTCTGTTCACAGTATTGAGCAGGCTTTATCTTGTAGTTACAGGTACATTTGTAGAAAAAAGAAGTCTGAGCCAAGACTTTCTACCTTGTGGCTTCCGTCCTCTGTTAGGATGAGCCATGTGCTGCTGGCTAAGGGCCAGCAGAGAGCAAAAAAGGCAAAAAGAGGAAGACGGCTGCGTGACTAGCCCTTTTATAGGGTCTGCTAGGGTTCTGCCCATCTACCTGGTCACACACGGGGGGGGGGGATGCTCCAGAGCAGGTGTGACAGTCTGGAGCAATATTCCCCTGTGCGTCCACTCTAGGAAACAGAAAATGTTGAATTCGACTGCTTCAGTGAACGATACATCCCACATACACAAAAAATTACAGCTACAAAGGGCTGTATCCAATGTTTTCTCCCCACTAGTGTGAGAGCCCTTTCACTAATGAATAGCAGGGTTTAAAGGCCGGTAAACAAAGGAATCCAACAGTTGTGCCAGCAGATTCTTGTTGCGAAACAGTTTGATGCACAACAGTCCTTGGCAAGGCGCAACATTCTGCTAGTGAAACGAGTGTCCCGCTAGTTGACTTTAAATGAGCGCCACATTAGACGCCACCCATAAGAAGGTGCGCTCCTGTATCAACCGTTTCTGCGACCATCTTTTCTCGGATTATGCCCCACACAGCTCGGACCTACGACAACTTGGATGCCTGCGAGGTGGTTCACTCTGCATCACTGATCACCGCGGCTTCGTTACTGGAGGTGAGCTGAACATCTCCCTTCCTTGTCTGGCTTGCTTGTTTTTTCTTGGGAGGGGGGGGAGAGAGAACACAAGCGATGGTGCCCGGCAAAGAAAATCACCCTGGGCTTAAGTGAAATGAAATTTAGGTCGCTGGATCCTGCTGCGATTCACACCCTGAATTGGTTGGGTAGGTGATGGAGGGAGAGGGGCATGTTTTTTCTCGAAAAAGAGGTGCCAGAACTCACCACAAATGCTGTTATGTATTCAGTGGTCTGTATTTGCCTGAGCTTGAGTCTGGACTAAGGATTCTGAGCCCCAGTGTTCTGATTCGATACATGATATCCAATCACAGAACATTTCAGGACTGGGGCCTCTGCCATTGGCCCTTAAACTCTGAATCATGATTCGCAGCTTGGAACTTTAGACAGCCAATCACGTTGGGAGTGGGAGTGGCCCAGGCCTTCAGAAATGTATATAAGCAGTTGCTTTGCCCCTGTTGTCGAGTTTGGTTAGTTCAATACAGTGGTACCTCGGGTTATGAACTTAATTCGTTCCGGAGGTCCGTTCTTAACCCAAAACCGTTCTTAACCTGAGGTGCGCTTTCGCTAATGGGGCCTCCCACTGCTACCTCGTGGCCAGTGCGCAATTTCTCTTGTCATCCTGGGGCAAAGTTTGTAACCCGAAGTACTACTTCCGGGTTAGCGGAGTTTGTAACCCAAAGCGTTTGTAACCTGAGGTACCACTGTAAAGGTTCTTGCTGATATCACTGTGTCTTGCCTCATGGGAACCCACCTACACTTCAAACGCCTCCCTTGTTCTCTTATAATGGCAACGGCACCCACCTGAGAGGTGCCCAAATTGAGTTCCAGTAAGTTCTGGCTGGGAAAATGCTCCATTTTGTAGTGCACCATTTTGTAGTCCTGTCTCCGTTTCTTCTCTTTTGAACATTGCAGCCATGTTGTGTTATGCCCCGCCCACACAGCAACCAGTGTAGATTGTGCAGTGGCCCCACAATAGCCATGTTTGTGTTATGCGATACCACCGTTATGAGGCATTTTGTGTCGTGCCACACCTCCTTTCTGATTGGAGCCCTCGACACATTTTGCAAAATTTCAAACAGGTGCCAGTGGCCCCAGAAAACCCCAGATGTAGATGCTATACTTCTGCAGATCTTACGATTCTCCCAGAGCATACTGACATCTCCCCACGTGTTTCTCAGTGGTTCCCACAGAGCAGCCTGTTCTCACCACCTGAGTTTGTTGTTGAAGTTGGGGGTGAGGCGATAGATGCTCAGATCAGAGCTGCAGAGGGAAGTGAATGGCTTTTTATTTCCGATGTGTGCAGGTCGACCCTCAGGACCTAATGAACTGTCTCACCAGCCGGACTATCATCACAAGGGGGGAGACCGTCTCCACCCCTCTCAGCATGGAGCAGGCGCTGGATGTCAGGGATGCTTTTGTAAAGGTAAAGTCACTCCCATCTCTCTCTTATTTATTTTCTAAAATTTGCACACCGCTTGATTGTGGGGACGGACAGACGTCAAAGCAGTTTACAAAACACTCAAGTCTGTGGGTTTCACTGGAGCAGGTTGAAATTATGTAGGGACATGAAAGAATTCAAGGATAACAAACCTAAATGAATTCTATCATCAGCTTCTGTCCACATGAAATCTAAGGGATGAGGGTGGCGTTGTGGTCTAAACCACTGAGCCTTTTGGGCTTGCCAATTAGAAGGTCAGCGGTTCGAATCCCTGCGACGGGGTGAGCTCCCATTGCTCTGTCCCAGCTCCTGCCATCCTAGCAGTTCAAAAGCACACCAGTGCAAATAGATAAATAGGTACCACTGCGGCGGGAAGGTAAACAGTGTTTCTGTGGGCTCTGGTTTCCGTCACGGTGTCCTGTTGCGCCAGAATCGGTTTAGTCCTGCTGGCCACATGACCTGGAAAGCTGTCTGTGGACAAAGGCCGGCTCCCTCGGCCTGAAAGCGAGATGAGTGCCGCAACCCTATAGTCACCTTTGACTGGACTGAGCCGTCCAGGGGTCCTTGACCTTTTACCTTTTACATGAAATCTAATGGATGTGAGGCCATAAACTTGTCAACAAAATTCATTGCATAAAAATGGGAGCTGACAAGTAGAGACAATAGAAAAGTCATTAAAACTGAACTCCAGGTGTAAAAATTCTGCTGTACGATAACAGAAGTAGATAGAGACATAAAATGGAAATATTTGCTCCATTTATTTATTTCAACAATTTGCACTGCTTCGTCCCAGTCACCTCTAATATATCTCAAAATAATATTTCCTCAGCATGTGAAGTGCCATGCAATAATCTGGATGGAAAGAAAACCTCTACACAGCACAAGTATTCTTACAGTTCTTCAGTCATTCTTTAGATAGCTGAAATGCTGACATAAGATGCTCTTAATGTTCTTCAATCAGATATTCTGGATAACTGAAATGCCAAACGTGTTCCGGCTTAATTAGCTTTCAGTGGCCTGTTTTGTTATGCAGCATCAGCCAAATTGTATGCATGAGCTCAGCCAAACTAGATCCAAATATCATCCTTACTTGAGATGAGGCCAAAGGCCTTTGGCACAGGTTTGCAAAAAAAAAAAAAAAAAGCACATTGTAAAATTCTGGAATCCAATTGTTATAAATAGTTCCTATCCCTGGGCAAGCAAGAGGCATGTTGAAGAGCCAAAGCTTTTGAGGCAAGCTATAATTGGTGGCGCTGTGGGTTAAACCACAGAGCCTAGGGCTTGCCGATCAGAAGGTAGGTGGTTTGAATCCCCGCGACGGGGTGAGCTCCCGTTGCTCGGTCCCTGCTCCTGCCCACCTAGTAGTTCGAAAGCATGTCAAAGTGCAAGTAGATAAATAGGTACCACTCCGGCGGGAAGGTAAATGGCGTTTCTGTGCGCTGCTCTGGTTCGCCAGAAGCGGCTTAGTCATGCTGGCCACATGACCCGGAAGCTGTACGCCGGCTCCCTCGGCCAGTAAAGCGAGATGAGCGCTGCAACCCCAGAGTCGTCCGCAACTAGACCTAACAGTCAGGGGTCCCCTTACCTTTATCTTTACCTTATAAAATAAATGGCATTTACTTCACTTCCCTTTTTCCAACCTTTCCAGGGAATCTACGGAAGGCTTTTCGTGTGGATTGTGGAGAAGATCAACGCTGCCATTTACAGACCTCCTTCCCACGAACACAAAAGTGTGAGGAGATCCATTGGACTCCTTGATATCTTTGGGTTTGAGAACTTCACTGTGAACAGGTACAGGAGCGAGGAATGTTCAGCAAAAACCTGCTGTGGTGGCAGTAGATGGTAAAAGAGTGCAGGGATACTGCTGGGCAGGATGTAGAAGGGAAAGTGAGGCTCAGTCATAGTGAGAACCTCTTCGCAACTCTCTGTCAGAGACCAGGCTGAGGAGTACTGCTCTGATGTGGAATGGTGGGTGCCCCCCCCCCCCCCCCCCGCTCCTGACCAGGATCCTGAAGCTGCCCAGGAACAGGGAAGTAGCATAGATTTGGAACAGTGATTTGCAGAGGGGCATAGTTCTGGAGACAAAAGTTGGGAAGCTCTGGGGGGTGAACAACAAAGTGAAGAACTGGAAGAGAGAGAGAGCTAACAGACTCTCTCTCTCACTGGAAAGTGTCCAGCGTATCAGTCCACAGTCACGTCGCGCAGATAAAGTGGCTGCACAAAAAGCACAGTGGTTGAGAGATCAGGTTGCAAGGCGTGGAAGTGACTAGGGGGGAAGTGGGTGGAAACCTTAATTGGGAGCACCTTCATTCCGAGAATGGCTGCTTTGTTTTTTTTTGCTGTGATCATTAAAGACTCTTTATATGGTAAGCGACTCTTTTCGCTTTGTCCTGCTTTATCTATGGCCAAAGGGGGGCGGGGAAGGAAGTCGAGTCCCCGAAGCCTGACACTTTCCTTTGTTCGGATTTGATCAGGGGGTGGGGTTGTCCAGTCCTGGCACCCAATGAAAGTGATCGTGTTTAAAGAGGGATGTTCAACGTAGGACTCATACTCTGCCTAATGGTAGGGCTGGCATAATGAGTGTCAACACTGAAAAGGCCCTACTTCTGGAAGACCTGGTGAGGGCACCCAGAAGAGGACTTCACATGTTTGAATTAATTACATGGGTATATCTGGGAGAAAGGGGTCCTTCAATGCATCACGTTGGGCGTTAATTCTTGGCATATATATATATATATATATATATATATATATATATTCTTGCATCTGTTACCAAATTATTCCTGGGCTAATTTATTCATTTATTTTTTACAAAAAAAGAATCTGTTTCTATATTTCCCTCACGGATGATGCTTGTCATCTGTCCCCCAGTTTTGAGCAGCTCTGCATCAACTTTGCAAATGAGAACCTCCAGCAATTCTTCGTCCGGCACGTCTTCAAGCTGGAGCAGGAGGAATACAACCTGGAGAACATCAACTGGCAGCACATTGAGTTCACCGACAACCAGGATGCCCTCGACATGATCGCCATCAAACCCATGAACATCATCTCGCTCATTGACGAGGAGAGCAAATTCCCCAAGGTCAGGATTGAGAACTTGCGTGTTGGGTCGAGGGAAGACCTCCTTCTTTCCGACAGACCCCTCTCACCAGTGCTGAAATCAGCAGTTGCTGCACTCAGGTCCGTGAGAAACCTGCAAGAAAGATCTGGTTGCAATTAACTCCCTCTGCTGAATTTCAGCACTCGAGAGGGTCTGTATGTAAGGAAGGAGGAGGTCTTTCAGATATTTGAGGCCTCATCTGGGACCTTAGCACCAATGTGAGCACCTTGAATTGGGCCTGGAAACTAAATGGCAACCAGTGCAGCTGCTTTATGAGATCTAAACAGAACCCTTCCCACAGCCGCCAATGTCTCCTCCTCTCCAGGGAAGCGGGTGGCACTGTGGTCTGAACCACTGAGCCTCTTGGGCTTGCCGATCGGAAGGTCGGCGGTTCGAATCCCATGCGGCGGGGTGAGCTCCCGTTGCTCTGTCCCAGCTCCTGCCAACCTAGCAGTTTGAAAGCATGCCAGCGCAAGTAGATAAATAGGTACCGCTGTGGCAGGAAGGTAAATGGTGTTTCTGTGTGCTCTGGTTTCCATCACGGTGTTCCGTTGCGCCACTAGCTGTTTAGTCCTGCTGCCCACATGACCTGGAAAGGTGTCTGCGGACAAACGCCAGCTTCCTCGGCCTGAAAGCGAGATGAGCGCTGCAACCCCATAGTCGCCTTTGACTGGACTTAACCATCCAGGGGTTCCTTTACCTTTACCTCCTCTCCAGGGTTCCCCTCCCCACACACAAGCAATTAGAGACTGTGGCTGTGTGACTGCCTTTGCTCCTTTCATTTCATGCCTCTCCTGGTCCTGGGAGACCAGAGGGAAGGGGAGCTTGTTGTAGCAAGAGGGGGAGACACCTGTGACTCTTCACCAACCAGACCCATCTCTGTTTCTTGACCCCCCCACCTCCACTTCTGCCTCTGCTTCTGAACTGCTCTCTGCCACGAGCTCTAGCTGCTCACTAAGCCCTGTTACCCATTGAACTTCTGACACCTCCTCCTCCCAGTCTTCTCCTTCTGACCGCTCATCATTGAACTGCCACCACTCCCCAGTGGCTCTGAGCCTTCTTCCCTTGGGGGTTCCCCCAGCTGATTCTTCCCACCCTTCCTCTGCGTCCAACCAGTCCATGCCACGAGCTCGCACAAAAAAATGCAAAATTCTTTCCAGTAGAACCTTGGAGACCAACTGAGTTTGTTCTTGGTATGAGCTTCATGTGCATTCACACTTCTTCAGATACACTGAAACAGAAGTCACCAGATCCTTAAATATAGTGAGGGAGTGGGGAGGGGTATTACTCAGAAGGGTGGTGGGAATGGGTGATCAGCTGATAGGTGTGGAAAACCTGTTGACGACTCTTAACGGCTGCAATTAGTCTTGCAGGGAAAGGCAAGGGGTGAGATGGCTAAAGATAGCTTTGTTATGTATAATGAGATAAGAATCCAATGTCTTTGTTCAGACCGGGTTTCTCCATGGTTTTAAGTTTGGTGATTAGTTGCAATTCAGCCACTTCTCTTTCCAGTCTATTTCTGAAATTTCTTTGTATTAAGACAGCTACTTTGAGATCTTTTATGGAGAGACCACACCTATCAGCTGATCACCCATTCCCACCACCCTGCTGAGTAATACCCCTGCCCACTCCCTCACTATATTTAAGGATCTGGTGACTTCTGTTTCAGTTTATCTGAAGAAGTGTGCATGCACACGAAAGCTCATACCAAGAACAAACTCAGTTGGTCTCTAAGGTGCTACTGGAAAGAATTTTCTATTTTGTTTCGACTATGGCAGACCAACACGGCTACCCACCTGTAACAAAAAAATGCGTATGCAGACCCTAATTGTTGCCTCCTTGAAAGAAAGTCATCCAGGTAGCATAAGATGCAAGAAGAGTTCGGTGGAGAGAAAGGTTGGCAGATCAAACTGATCACTTTTGGACCACTGCAGCAAACCCTTGATTGTGGCCTATTGTGTTCTACTTGATACAGGGAACAGACACAACCATGCTGCACAAGCTGAACTCCCAGCATAAGCTCAACACCAACTACATCCCTCCCAAAAACAACTACGACACCCAGTTTGGCATCAACCACTTCGCTGGAGTCGTGTACTATGAGACGAAAGGTACGTCAAAGTCATAGAATCGTAGAGTTGGAAGGGACCCAAGGGTCATCTAGTCCAACCCCGCTGCAATGCAGGAATCTCAGCTAAAGCATCCGTGACAGGTGGCCATGCAACCTCTGCTTAAAAACCTCCAAGGAAGGAGAGTCCACCACCTCTTGCGGCAGTCTGTTCCACTGCCTAACAGCTCTTACTGCCAGAAAGTTTTTTCTGCATGTCTGGTCGGAATCTCCTTTCCTGCAACTTGAAGCCATGGGTTCGAGTCCTACCTTCCAGAGCAGGAGTCAGCAGCTGCCTGTGTGCGGTATCTGAATGACCTGTTTGTGATACTGAGTCCCCATCAGGAAGCAGTTGAAAACTTGCCCTGTGCCCATCGTAAGATGGAATGGGCTTGAGTATATTGTAATGTGCTCTCCCAATCTCTGTGCTTTGAGAGAATCCAGGGCTTCCGGCGCTTACTCTGGATTCAGCTCCCTTGGAATGAAAGTCATAGAATCATAGAGAATCATAGAATCATAGAGTTGGAAGAGACCACAAGGGCCATCCAGTCCAACTCCTTGCCAAGCAGGAAACACCATCAAAGCATTCCTGACAGATGGCTGTCAAGCCTCTGCTTAAAGACCTCCAAAGAAGGAGACTCCACCACACTCCTTGGCAGCAAATTCCACTGTCGAACAGCTCTTACTGTCAGGAAGTTCTTCCTAATGTTTAGGTGGAATCTTCTTCCTTGTAGTTTGAATCCATTGCCCCGTGTCCGCTTCTCTGGAGCAGCAGAAAACAACCTTTCACCCTCCTCTATATGACATCCTTTTATATATTTGATATAAGTCAGCGGAGAGTGTGGTGTTTTTAGGATATGTGGTTTTATTTACACCTATATGCAATCTGAGCACAAGTTGCAGGGCCCGTGGCATTAACAGCTAAACAGATCTTGCTTTTCAATTAGTCACAGCCTGGAATCCAGCACAAATCAAGCAGGTGTTGGTGGCGAAGGGGGAAAAAATACACATATAAAAGGTGAATTTCCTGGATGCCAAGATCCAGGTTTGGGGCAAGTGCTCTTTGTTGAGAGAATGCCAGCAGAGAATTAAAAATCACAAAATATGCAGCAAAGTAAAGCATGGAAATATAGGCTGTTAGACCTTTAAAATATTCCCTTGTGAGTTCCTTCCAAAGTTTCCCTCTTCCCCCAGCATAGAAAAAGATCACACATTCGGTAAGTTGAAAACGGTTTACTTACAAACTCTCCAAAAGTCAGATTCATGTGCTTTTACATGCATCAGTCGGAAACTGTTGCACACACAGTAAAACTTGGCTTAGTTGCAGTGGTGAAAGTTACTAAATTATTAGTATAGGAAGAGGGGCTTGTTAGAGCCATGCGGTCTGAGCTTGGAGCAAGCACCTCAGACCTCACACATTGAGCTTCTCAGGCAGACTGATGGGGAATAATTACCTTTCTCCCGAGATGAGGAGGAGTGACCTAGCTAAGCCTGGCAGGACAGCTTACTCTATGGCATTAACCCCTTTGTGCATTAATTAAACTTAAGCATATTGCTTATATAAGGCTGGCTATCCCACAGCATGCTAGCTCAGTCGATAGAGCAGGAGACTCTTAATCTTAGGTTTGTGGGTTCGAGCCCCACATTGGGTGAAAGTTTCCCGCATTGCAGGGGGTTGGACTAGATGACCCTCGTGGTCCCTCCCAACTCTGTGATTCTATGCTTCTTGGTCTCCCAGTTTCCAGCCTGCTTCCAGCTCAGCTCTCACATGCTACACTCCTCTTGTTCTGTCCACATGACAGATAGACAGGGTGCAGGGAGGAGGCCCTCCCGTTCATTCTACGGCATGATTATGCTAATCGTGGTGCTTAACTAGTCAGCCACAACCATTGCCAGGACATAGGAGCTGTTTTGGCACTCTTACTCCTCATACTTTCTACCCTGCACAGAGACGTGATCCCAAGAACTTGAAGGGACTCAGAGCATCATGCAGACTAACCCACCCACCCCCTCCAAAAAACTTCACAGCAGTGTAAATAATTCTGGGCTTGTGCTGTTGTCTTCTCCACTACAGGATTTCTGGAGAAAAACAGGGACACACTTCATGGAGACATCATCCAGCTGGTCCACTCCTCGAGGAACAAATTCATCAAACAGATCTTCCAGGCTGACGTAGCCATGGTAATCAATCTCTTTTGCAGAGGGGTACGGTGGATTGTTGGGTGCGGAATATGAGCATGGGCAGAATACCTCTGAATGCCAGTTGCTGGGAACTACAATTGGGCAGGAGTGCTGCTGCACTTGGGTCTTGCTTTTGGGCTTCCCATTGGGTCATCCGGCTGAGAACAATATGCTGGACTGGGTGGTTCTTCGGACGGTTCCTCCAGGGCTATTTGTACGATATCCAATTCTTTGCACAATCTAAAGGGCCCATTTAAAAGTATCTGTGCACAATTTGACATCCATTTAAAGGGATACCAGCCTCATAGAGTATAGAAGGGAAATAAAGGGTTAACCGAGGCAGAGAGTATATCCTTCTTTTTGGAAATCGAATGCCGCTAAATATTCTCTAATTCATGATTTCCCAAACTTCGGTCTCCAGCTGTTGTTGGATTCCCATCATCCCTAGCTAGCAGGGATGATGAGAATTGTAGTCCAAAAAACAAAAACAGACCCAAGTTTGGGAAACCCTTCTCCAATTGATAAAGCTGCTACAAGAAGCCTTTTATCATTACAGATCCTGGTGTGTGTGTGTGTGTTTGAGGAATACACTGATTTTTTCCATAATGGCTGGGTGGAGATGATCATTCTCCAGCATTTATTGCTAAAGCTCGCAGAATCCGCTCACCCAGCCCTTTCCCATGTGTTTGTACCTCCACATGCAACGGATGTCGAAATTAACGCCAGTTTTCCTTTGGCCGGTGCTGCTAGTTCTGAAACGGGAGTTGCAATATTTATCTTATTCCTTGCATTTATTTCCCACCTTTTTCTCCAAAGGAGCTCAAGGTGATGTGCATTGTCTTCCCTGCTCCTCATTTAATCCCCACAACAATCCTGTGAGGTAGGTTAGGCTGAGAGAGGCAGTGACTGGCCCAAGGTCGCCCAGTGAGCTTCTTGGTTGAGCTGGCATTTTAGCCCTGGTCTCCTAGGCCCCAATCTGGACAGTCTAACCAATACACCACAACTGAACTTAATCAATCAATCAATCAATCAATGTTAGATTAGTCACTTCAAAACATTTTGATGGCCTGGTAACATGTGCTTGATTAATCAAGCTGCAAATTTAAAATGCCTCGTTTGAGCATCCTCTGTCTCTGCGTCCAGTCCCTGTGTCTGTGGGATTGTGCTACTGCGCATGTGCCCCACGGACAGCCGTTGGGACTTGGAGCACAGAGACTTCGGGCGGCCGGGCGAAACTGTTGAAGTGGCGGGTGCGCGCTCACGTGGACTTACTTCTAAGCGGCAGCGGCCGTTACAAGTGGCAGTGGGCGAGTGATGTCAAGCGAGAGCTGCTTGGTCAGCTCTGCGCGTGTTCCCGATGTTGCTAGGGCTACAGGGACGCTATGCGCAGAGCTGGCTACGTCATGCGGCTCTCGCGTTGTTAGAAAAAAAACCAAGATAAGCGAGAGCCGCTCAGTCAGCTCTGCACATGTCCCCGACGTTGCTAGGGCAACAGGGACGCAGAGCTGACAAAGTTTCTATAACTACCATTGAGGCAGAGTCGCCTCTGAAATTCTGTAGGACAAACATTTTTTTTTTTTAAACCCACTGGTGTGATCTATACCATAAACAAACATTGCCCAAACTCTGTTTTTAAAAATGTTTGACCACATATGTTCTAGCGCCCGTTAATTTAACGGGTTTAATGTCTAGTCATCTATAAACAAACATTCTTCTTCCTGCAATTCTATAACTTTTTCTCGCATGCAAATTTATAGCTATTAATCAGCTAAGTCTCCCAACCAGCTAAGATTTCTTCAGTCAAGTGACAGCCATACTTGAAACATCTTGTGATGTTCATTTTATGTTCCTGGTTTATTGACGTGTGCATGGTTGGGAATGTGCAATGTGTTTGGGGTTTTTTTTTTTAAAAAAAGGCAGATTCTACCTTTTGCTCTGGGATGCCTGCCGTCTGACAGCTCCCCCTGTTTGTCCTGCCTGACATATGGGTGGCCACGGGACCTGAAGGGGTTTAAGTCTCTGTGTGCATGCGGATGGCCAGAATCAGGCATGCTGGCATGATATGAGTGCATCCACTGTCTCCCAAACCATCGTGCAGCCATGCTCAAAAATTCCAAGGCAAAGGGCACACTTGTGATTAGAGGCCAGCAGAACCAATGCTTTAGGAAGGTTTCACTTGACCCTTTTCCTAAGCTGGGATGGCCTCTGTAAAGGGAGGAGTTGCGGCCCTGTTAGGCAACCCGTGTGCCTATTCATTCCCCCTGGATCGAGGGAACACAGGTGGCGCTGTGGTCTAAACCACTGAGCCTCTTGGGCTTGCTGATCAGAAGGTCAGTGGTTCGAATCCCCGCGACAAGGTGAGCTCCCGTTGCTCTGTCCCAGCTCCAGCCAACCTAGCAGTTCGAAAGCACGCCAGTGTGAGTAGATAAATAGGTACCACTGTGGCAGGAAGGTAAATGGCATTTCCGTGTGCTCTGGTTTCCATCACGGTGTTCCGTTGTGCCAGAATCGGGTTAGTCCTGCTGGCCACATGACCCGGAAAGCTGTCTGTGGACAAACGCCGGCTCCCTCGGCCTGAAAGCGAGATGAGCGCCACAACCCCATAGTCGCCTTTGACTGGACTTAACCGTCCAGGGGTCCCTTTACCTTTTACCTTTACCTTACCCTCTGGGTCCCATTGTTTCTCCCAGCTCTTGTGCACCTCCTGATCCAAAAACACAAGCGAAAGGCACCAAGTCCGTCTCCCCCAGTATGAACCAGAAAAAGAGGCTTTCATTTGGAAGACATGGCTGGATAGCTCAGTTGGATAGAGCGTGGTGCTGATAACTGCAAGGTTGCAGGTTCGATCCCCGTATGGGACAGCTGCATATTCCTGTATTGCAAGGGGTTGGACTGGATGATCCTCGGGTCACTTCCAACTCTATGATTCTATATGATTCTCCCATGCTGTACCTAAGCTATCCACTCCAATTTGCTCATGCCTGGGAGACCTTTGTCTGAAGTTTTGTTGCTCCAATCAGGCTGATGAACAAGCGGTTAAAGATCACCTTGCCTATATACAGGAGTACCATCAGCTCTGCTCAATTAGAGACAGTGGCCAACTCCCCTATTTACTTGCATCTTGGCTGTTACATTTCCCCCCTTTATTTATAAAAAAAAATGTATATACTGCTGCATTGTAAAAATACACCATAGTGCTATGCAGCAATATGAAAGCATAAAACCAAAAAATAAGATAATAAAAGTTAAATACCTTCTTGGTAGTGGCGCCCGTCCTGTGGAATGCCCTCCCATCAAGGAGATAAATAATTCTACAACTTTTAGAAGACGCCTGAAGGCAGCCTTGTATAGGGAAGTTTTTAATGTTTGATGTTTTATTATATTTATATGTATATCTGTTGGAAGCTGCCCAGAGTGGCTGGGGCAACCCAGTTAGATGGGCAGGGTACAATTATTATTATTATTATTATTATTAGTAGTAGTAGTAGTAGTAGTTGTAGTAGTAGTAAACATAAGTTAAAAACAAACATCAATAGGCCATTGTGGAGGATGTACAGTGATACCTCAGGTTACAGACGCTTCAGGTTACAGACTCCGCTAACCCAAAAATAATGCTTCAGATTAAGAACTTTGCTTCAGGATAAGAACAGAAATCGTGCTCTGGCAGCAGGAGGCCCCATTAGCTAAAGTGGTGCTTCAGGTTAAGAACAGTTTCAGGTTAAGAATGGACCTCCAGAACAAATTAAGTTCTTAACCCGAGGTACCACTGTATTCTTAACTGCCTGCATGGGCCTGGCAGGATAGGAAAACTTTCAGCAGGTGTTTAAAAGTTGGCACAGAAGGAGCCCACTGAATACCTAGTGGCAGGGTGTTCCACAGGACTGGGCCGATGACACTGAAGTCTTGGTTTCTCGTTGTTGTCAAACGAGCCTCCCCAACTTGGGAAACGGCCAAAGACACTCCTGCTAAAAACTTTGGAGGACAAAGAGAGGCCTTTGTCAAAATCTTTGTTGCTGGAGAGGTAGGGGTTAACGAGCCCTTTGCCTCTCTACTGGAGAGAGTCAGTGGGTGGCCTTGCTCAGCTGATGACACTGTCAGCATTTCTTAAAAAAAAAAAATCAGTTGCTGAGCAGGAGCCTTAAGTGTCACTTAAGATGCGACTCTTAAAACACCTCTTAAGCACAGTGAGGTCAGGAGGTGCAGCTTAAGCGCATGGCTGAGGAAAGGAGCATGGGCGAAGCTGCTCTGAATCGGAAAGGTAAGGCTCACCGCAGCCTTTTTGCATGGTGGGGATGATGCAGAAGAGCAACGCGTATAAGGAGATAGAGAGCTAGCTCAGTGTTAAGAGGCCAGGGGTCAGCTCTTTGCCGGCACATCAAATCCCTCGACTGAACAGCTTAAAGGCAAAGGTCGTGTTCGGGTGCCATAGAGAGAACAGCTTCAGCAGGAAGAAAAGAGACAGCGTCTCTGGATTTTCAGCCGGCGGAGCATTAAAAAAATCAGGTTGAAAGGAAGCAATAAGAACTAGGGATGCAATGAATGCCTACTTTTGTTTCCCAAAGTCAAAATCACCTATTCGTAGCAACTCTAGTAGTTACTTGGCATTTGCTTTACAGTGTTCGCAGCATTTTATGTGCATTGTCATTCTGTGATCCTTACAAGCACCTTGTCAGTATTATCCCCTTACATGAGAGCCAGTGTGGTGTAGTGGTTAGGAGCGGTGGACTCATAATCTGGTGAACTGGGTTCGTGTCCCTTAAGCCAGTGTGGTGGTAGTGGTTAAGAGCGGTGGACTCATAATCCGGTGAACCGGGTTCGCTTCCCCACTCCTCCACATGCAGCTGCTGGGTGACCTTGGGCTAGTCACATTTCTCTGAAGTCTCTCAGCCCCACTCACCTCACAGAGTGTTTGTTGTGGGGGAGGAAGGGAAAGGAGATTGTTAGACGCTTTGAGACTCCTTCGGGTAGTGATAAAGCGGGATATCAAATCCAAACTCTTCTTCTTCCTCTTCTTATTGAGGATGGAGGCCCAGCCTGCCTTCTCCGGTATTCTCCTTTTTCAAGGGAGCAGGCTGGAATCGGGTCCCCTGGGTCATCTCCAGTGGTTTTGCCAAATCCAAAAACCGTTGATTTCCCCATTGTGTTTGATCTTTCACACAACATAACAGTGTGGAAAACTCATGGAATATAGCTTGTGATTAGCGCTCATTTCGGTGCTGTTTGATTCTGGAAAATCTCCACACGAAGCCTCTTTAACCCTGCAAATCGCAGGAGTAAAGCAACATAATTTGGGGCAGAAAACCACCATGCAGGGCTCTTTATTTCCAGCTGGTGCTCACCGGAACTCGGCACCTCTCAGGTGGGCACAATTGCCATTCTAAGAGAACAAGGGAGAAGTTCATGGTGAGCTCTGGCACCTCTTTTTCCAGAGATTCTGTATAGCGCTGGTAAGGAACATTTGAAAACAGAAGTCCTAGCGCTATTATCAGGAAAACAAATGCAATATTCCCCACGAGCGAATGCATCCTTGGACCCTGGCAGGGAAAGGGCCTTGTTGGTAGCAGCACCCAGGAATTGGAAGCCTCTTCACTTTCCAGACCTGTCTGTCCACCCACTTTAGGGGCATTCCAGTGTCTAGTGAAAACCGTCCACTTCCATCAAACCAATGGCTTTTATTTTCTACTCATCTGCTGTTTAACTGATGTTTTCTTCCCTTGCCAGCCTGTGTGTGAGTGTGTGAGTCTTTGTGCATTGCTCAGATTTTGTTATTTCAATATGCATGCTTTCCTGTCTGTGTTCATTTGGGCACTTTCTGTTTTATTTGATGATATGCTCCGCTTTTGACTCCTTTGGGCAGCAAAGCAGCAATAAATGTCAGGAAAGGGGGGGGGGGAACCTAAGATTTGTGGTTCCCTAACAACCTCTGTTAAAAGACGGGAACTTTGGTAAGAGGAGGAAGATCTCTCTGTGCCAGAAACCCTGGAGAGCAGCTGCCTGTCAGAGCAGACAAGACCAGCCTATCTGGGCCATCTGTCTGGAAAGCCATTGCCAATCAGTAGGGATGAGCAAATTTGTCAGTTTGGGTTTCTCATTTTCTTCCAATCTTGCATTCAGTTCTCCACATCTCCACATCGGTTTGCGATACATTTTTTTTTTTTTTGCATGAATTTCTCCTACTATACATAATTTTTAAAATGATATTTTCACTAATCCACACATATCTGCAGAGGAGTTTTCCCTGCTATAATGCACGTGTGCTGGCCCCAGGGGTTTGTCCGTGAAGCGAGGTCCAGGTCCAGTCCTGGGTCTAGGGGTCCAAAGGAGGTCAGTCCGGCGGGGAGCAAGGCAGGGAGCAGGTCAAGGTCCAAGGCAGGTCCAGGCACGAGGTTGCAGGTTGAGCATACACTTGCAACTAAGTTGCTCACGCAACTTGGGCTGGGTCTGGCTGGCTTTTATCTGGCCCTATGCTTAGGGCGGCCCCAATCCTCCGGAGACTCGCCTCTCCTCCGGGCCTGGAGGCGAGCACTCCTCCTGTAGGCACTTAGCTCTCTTCGCCTCTCTGTCCTGAGCCTCTGCAGCTCAGGAGAGGCTGGTGGGTTACTGGACCCAGGGGCTGCCTCAGCTTCCTCTGAAGAGGCTGGGAGTGGAGTACCTGCAGGCAATGGGTCCTCCCTCCCATCAGGAGCCAGAGCAGACTCTGCTGATGCCTGCACCTGGGGATCCAGCACAGGTGGGGATCCTTCAGGCTCAAGCCCTGGCCCCGGCTCAGCTGGTTCTGGAGGCGGGGAATCCTGTGCAGGCTGGGATCCCTCAGGTTCAGCATCAGAGTCTGACTCCCAGGCCATCACAGCACGACATTTCCGCTTAATAAGTTCATTGATGTACATATATTCGGCGCCGGGGTGCAAAGATCCACCCGGCGTGCCCCCCTCCCAGGTTGCCCAGTCCCAGGAGTGCAGGAGGGTAGAGCTGGCCGGCCGCCTCAGCGTCTCGCTGGTTCGGTCACCCCCAAACTCCCAGCGCAGAGTTGGCCGCAGCAGAAGACACCCCCCCCCCACGGTGCCCCGACCAAAGGGCGGGCTCTTCCCCAGACTCAATTCTCGGGCCCTGGACTCTCAGCCTGGCACCCTGAGAGCTCGGCGCCCGGGTGCCCCACACCCCTAGTGCCTATAGGAAAGACGGCTCTTTTGATGTGCACACTTAAATAGAGGCGTTTTGACCCCTGTGGGGCACGAAAGGATGTGGAGTTCAGCACAGGCTTAAAATGTGATTATTCAGGCCTGGGCACAACTGATCTTTGGGAAGTCCAATCATCGCTACTCCTAAGCCACCCAGTGCCCATCAGATGATGAGCAAGTTGTGTGCGTTGGAAGTAAACAAACAAGAGCCCAAAGAAACCAAAACACCCTTTTTACTTTTCAGTCATGAGTCCGTGCCAAGGCTGTTGCTAAGCTGGTTGTTTCTTGGCTATGCAATTCCCAGGAAATGTCGTCCCCCCCCCCAATTCGCCACTATAATTGTCTATCCAGCTAGTAAATACCACTGCATATATTCTATTCCAAGTTGTGCCTTTCCATAGCTTAGTTCAGCCAGATCAACTGAGAGTTTTAAAGCAGCGTTTCTGAAATATACTCGGAGTCAAGTCTGAATTCCATGCTCTTTATTCAGCTCATAGTTGTGAGGAATTCAGTTTCCCCAAAACGTCTACTTTATATACACTATTTACACAATGGGCCCCATGTGATTGGCTAATTCCGGGATACTCCTGTATGCCAATCGGGTAGCTGATTCACTTCCACCTGGAGCTGGATTGGGTGGCTCCTGCGGACCAATCAGACTGCTGCATTCTGGATCCTATTGTTCTAGGAAAAATCAGACTGCTGTATTCTGGATCTTATTCTTCTAGGAACAATCAGACTGCTGTATTCTGGATCCTATTGTTCTAGGACCAATCAGACTGCTGCATTCTGGATCCTATTGTTCTAGGAACAATCAGACTGCTGCATTCTGGATCCTATTGTTCTAGGACCAATCAGACTGCTGCATTCTGGATCCTATTGTTCTAGGACCAATCAGACTGCTGCATTCTGGATCCTATTGTTCTAGGACCAATCAGACTTCTGCATTTTGGATCCTATTCAACTCAGTACATAACAGTTTCCAAACCTTTTCAGGCTATAAACCCATTCCCAATGTCCCCTTGCAAAAAGCATTGTTCAGAATAGCAGTTTGCACAACCCGCTATGGACGATAATATAGCAGAATCCAAAACAGTAGCTACTACAGTAATGATCCATTGCACATCTGTTTGAAAATTAAAGCTATGTAGTTTAACTAATCCAACAAAATGGATGAACTTGGTCCAGCGACGCCAGCTTTTCAGAGTCATTGACACCTTCAGCTCCTCCCCAGATGCCCTCTTGCTAATCTGTCCCGTCCCCTGGAGGGTTGTACAACCCACTTGGGGAACAACTGGTTTAAATCATAAAAGATTGTATATAATTGGCAGGGTGGGAGGGATATGGTAGCCCTTGCGTGAGAATAGAGGGTCTCTATGTTTGTCTATGATACACTGGAGGCGAGAGATCTTACCTGTGAAGGAACCTTCATATGTCAGGGGTGGCATCAATGCTGGGGTGACCAGGTCTGTAAAGACTGATGCGTATGGTTGGATCAGCCCCTGCCCAATGCAAATTTTGGCAGTTGCAAAAAGGGAGTGGGAAATAATGTATACATAGAGCTGGGTCTCCGTTGCATTCCGATGGGGATGCAAATTGCCTGCTCCCCAGGCGTCAGATTGATCATTTGAGGAGTGGGGTGAGTTTGATAACACCCCTGCCCAACCTCAGCTGAGCTGCACAAGTTAGCTGAGATGGGGGACTGTGGGTCTTGGGTGTATGCAACTGTGTGGGGTGGCTGCATCCAGTTTTGGCCACATCCATCACTGGGATATTCGCCTCCAAGGAAACAGCCAACACGGAATGCAATGCTGGGGCCAAAAACAGGTAGCCACCCACATTGTGCAAGAAAAATATCACTGGGTATCAATTGTCAAGCGGTGGGCAAATTGCCAGAAAGACACCCTCTGCCACATCCCACTAAATCTAACCTGGCAACAGCAGTAGCAAAGGCTGTTGGCATTGTTCTCATTAGCAACAGCACTTGGTGGGGGCAATAGGATGCTTGGGGACTGCCGTTTCCCAAGGTTCCCGAGTCCTTACTGAAGACCCGGGAGCCATGAGATTCTACAGATCCCAGGGGTCCCAGTGTTCAGTATGCTGTTGCTGGAGTATTCAGGGGTCCTGGGGTCTGAAGGACGGGCTGGATCTGTGGGGTTTGTATTTAACGGATGCGCGCCGCAGGGTGGTGGTGGAGATAAGTTTTGTGATCAGTCAGCACACAGAAAATAAGCAAGCTCTCGGTTACTGCTTGAAATCCAAATTCCATGAAAGCTGCTCGCTGCAACGAGCCAATCTGATGCCTGATCGGATGCACAGGGTTTTTACCACTCCATTGCAAAGGATGAAGAAGAAAGAAAATAAGTTTGCAGTTTTATACTAAAATCCACACACTGGGACAGATCAGCCGACATTTGTTCCAATTTAGTTTTGCTGGTGCTCAACCATAAGTCTGCTCTATCCCATTTTATGCAGAATTATTTGAAGAATGAACCAAAAATTGTACACATTATTATCTGCAACAATGCACACCCTCTCTCTCTTTTTTGTATGCATGCCCCCACAAAATGCGTATTTTTCAATGCTCTTCCATGAGCCTTTGGGTTAAATACACATAACAGTAAAATGTGTGTTTATGTGGACACTATTTTGAGCACCAAAACTGCGATGCAAAATCCAGAGGTGTGCGTAGCCTCCGACCAAATGGATCCCTCCTCTATTCAGAAGTGGGGCGAAGCCACTGCTCTAGCTTCCAAGTGGGTGTGCCATTGTTTCTTACTGATGGGGGCGGGGCGGGGGTTGGTGCAGTGCAAACACATCCTCAGGAGTGCCAAATTAGTTCCCGCAGCGCATTTGAACTGGGAGTGTGGGATTCCAATGAAAAGGAAATGGGAGCGGAAGTGGCCGGGGTCTGCTTATTCCTCCGGTGTGCAGAACAGAAATCAACCCAGCGAAATAACTGCATTGGCGAACATGATTTTGCAGCGGAAGGCGATCTGCAGCAGAATGGAAGCGGAGTTGCGTGCAACGGATGCAGCATGAAACGATATCTTCTTACACCCCCAGTTTGCACTGCACCAACCTCCCCTCCACCTTTGTCCGTCCTGCTAAGCAGCCATGGCCCCCACCCTTGCAGGGAAGCTAGCGTAGCAGCTGCAACCCTCCCCACCCCACCCAGCAAGCTGTCTCTGCCTCCGTCCCTACCATTGGGTGGCAGGAGTATATCGCCTACGCAAAAGCAGCCGTTGCAGCACTTGGGTTTCAAACACCCCCGAACCAGCTGCTTGTGAATAGCTCGGAAGCCCTGTCTTACTCGTTCTTCTTTTTCACTTTTTTTTTTCTCCTATTCTCTGTCTCTCGTTTGTTTTTTTTGTGTCTTTTGATCCCCTGTAGTTTCTCTGTGGCTATGCGTCCAGTGCTTTTGGGCAGTCGCCAGCACCCAGTCTGAAGGTAAAAATAAGCCAAAGAGCTCCCTTGTGTGTGGTATGTTCACTTCTTCTCCCACCCCCCACCCCCACCCCACTCCTGCTCCCCTCCCCCTCCGCCCTCTTCTGTCGCCGGTTTTACTCTTCTCCTTGCGTCCTTTGCAGCAGATCGCTCGCGAAAGGACAGAGGTGGTTGCGGACTCGCGGAGGGCTTGCCTCAGGGAAGCAAAGCTGTTCTCTGCCTTTGCTAGGGATGCCTGGAGCCACTACATTATGCTGGAAAAGGTGATGGCAAAGGGCAGTCAAAGCGTTTTAGGGGCTTTTCCTCTAGGGATCGAAGGCTAAATTGGGCCTCCATTAGTCTGGCAATTACCTGGTTGAGTGTGCCAGGAGAAACTGCAAGAGCTCAGAGCGCAAGAGGAGGTTCCGAAAACCCATTGTTAATAATAATAATAATAATAATAATAATAATAATAATAATAATAAAAAATTAATATTTATACCCCACCCATCTGGCTGGGTTTCCCCAGCCACTCTGGGCAGCTTCCAACAAAATATTAAAAACACGATAAAACATAAAACATTAAAAACCTCCCTAAACAGGGCTGCCTTCAGATGTCTTCTAAAAGTCAGATAGTTGTTTATTTCCTTGACATCTGATGGGAGGACGGGTGCCACCACCAAGAAGGCCCTCTGCCTGGTTGCCTGTAACCTCACTTCTCGCAGGGAGGGAACCGCCAGAAGGCCCTCAGAGCTGGACCTCAGTGTCCAGGCTGAACAATGGGGGTGGAGACGCTCCTTCGGGTATACTGGGCCGAGGCTGACTAGCAAAGTCAGTGCTTCTGGGGCCGCTCTGGATGTTGAGGATTCTGGGAGATGTAGTCCAAGATGTCTGGAGCACAGCAGGTTGGAGAAGGGTGATCAAAATCATGGCCACCATATTTTTTTTGGGGGGGGGTTGGATCTGTGGCCCTCTAAAGGTTGGGCTCCATTTCGCATGATACCCAGCAAGCGTGGTCAATGGTCAGGGATGATGGGAGTTGTGGTCCAGCAACATAGAATCATAGAGGGACCCAGAGGGTCATCTAGCCCAACCCCCCTGCAATGCAGAAATCTCAGCTGAAGCATCCATGACAGATGGGCATCCAACCTCTGCTTAAGAACCTGCAAGGAAAGAGAATCTTGCCGTCGGAAAGTTCTTCCTGGTGTCAAGTCGGAATCTCCTCTCTTGTAACTTGAAGCCAATGGTTTGGGTTACAGGTGGGTAGCCAATGGTTTGGGTCCTACCTTCCGAAGCAAGGGGAAAACAAGCTTCCTCCATCCTCTACCTGAGAGCCCTCGAGCTATTTGAAGATGGCTGGCCTATTTCCCCTCAGTCTCCTCTTATCCAGGCACCCTTCCTTACCCCTTCCATGGCAGTCTGTAAGACCCACCTGCTAAGGTAAAGGGTAAAGAAAGGCTGGATCGGTCGGATAGGACGTCAGGCATTTGCAACCTGGCAACTTCCTCTGATGCTTGGCTGAGCCCAGGGGCGGAGGAAGCTTCCTCGGTACCCGGGGCGGTGCCCGGAGGGACCCCTGGGGGCGGGGCATCGTGACATCACATTGTGACGTCATGACGCAACGTCACTGCGGCTCTGCCCCAGCAGCGGGGGGAAAAGCCCTTTAAAAATAAGCAAAGCAAAGGCAAGCAGCCTGCTTGCCTTGCCTTTTTTTTTAAAGGGCTTTTCTCCCTGCTGCCAGGCGGAGCCATCCGCAGGGGAGGGAGGCCAGCGAGGATGGGGGGGTGTCACCCTTGTGACAAGCGTGACATCCCTCCTCCTCGCTGGCCGCCCCGGCAGCTCTGCCCCGGTAGCGGGGAGAAAAGCCCTTTATTTTTGTTTTGAAAAAGGAAAGCAGGCGCCGGCAGCTGGCTAAGCCAGCAAGCAAGCCAGCCACCGCGCGCCAAGCAATGCTTTTGGCGGCGCCGATCATGGGGGACGGTGCCCCCCACCCCAAGTGTCACCCTCACCCCAGGGCGACCCCCCCGCCCCCCCTTGCCACGCTCCTGGCTGAGCCCTTTTATCCTTCCCCTCTGGGATTAATAGAGTTCTTTAATGGGGCAGTCCTTCTTCCTGGAACCCTGCATTCATGTATCGCTATGTGTTAAGTCCAGCCAAATGCCTTGGACTGCTGCCCCTGTTCACTTTCCTCCAGCCGGATCAAAATGCTGCAGCTAGACCAGAGCTTTTCCAAACTGTTGCGTCACGGCACGTTAGCGTGTCGGCTGCAGTGTGTCGGTGCATCGCACAAACACTCCCCGCGCTCCTCCCGGGGCTGGAAAGGGGTTAGTTCGACCTCCGGTTTGCTAGTAAAACTGAACTGCTGTGTCTCGAAACGATGCATGTCTTAAAAAGTGTGTTCTCTCCCCCCCGCCCCAAGCATGAAAAGTTTGGAAAGCTCTGAGCAAGGCTGTTGACGGGGACGGACTACTACCAGGGCATAAGTCCAATGCTTCAAAGATCATTCTGTACCTTATCCCATGTGATACGTTAATTTTTTAAAAATAAAATACCTGAACTTGCAGAAAAGTACTTCCTGCTTACCAAAGCAAGCAAGCAGGCAAGCAAAAAACCACATGCAAAAGCAATTTCAAATCCAATGCAGATACAGATTGTGTGGTGTTTGTATACGGTATTCCCAAGCGGTGGTTTGGAGATACTTTGTTATTATTTATTTTATTTATTGAATTTATATACCGCTCTATACCCACAAGTCTCAGGGCCCCACTTTTATTCAGTGTATGGGTGTGTGGATAGATAGATAGATGATAGAATCCATTCTCTGTTAATTATTATATGGGCAGCAGGCCATGAAGGGGAATTTTGGACACTTGTCACTCAGGGGTGCTGGCTGTTTATTTGTGGCTGGGCAGGGAATTTACTTCCCGAGTCACGTTGCTTATTTGAGGGTTTAATCAAATCCGTAAAAATGGGATGTGACACTTTTTAAATGTGAACCGAAGGTACGTGCTCCGTAGACACCAAGGTTCACTGAACGTTAGAATGAACTAATTTGCTTTAACCAATTCATCTGAAGTAGTTCGAAAAATTTCCGAGCTACACCTGAAAGCAGCTCCCACAAACTGCTGGGTGAATGGAATGTGAATTAAGTCTGTTTGGGGGGTAGAACTTTGAACAATTTTTAGTTCAAGTTCATTCTCTTGCATTCATTTCCCCCCCTCCTAAAACTTTGGAGCCATTAAACTTAAAGATCATAATTACTGGGGCCATTGACATCGCACCGTGTGATGTTTTCTTACTTTTCTTAAGTGTGCTTTATAATTTGACGCAGCAGCTTGTAACGTTCTAAATGCTGGGGGTGGGGAGGAATGCGGAGGATCATTTGTATGAACTTGAACAGAATGGACGCTCACCTTTTTCAGGAGGGTGGTGATTGCGATCCCCCTCGCTCCCGGCAGACAGTTCTCACGTGCTTGCTGGCCATTTGAGATTTCCCCTGGCTAGCGGGATTTCATGGCAGGACTTCCCCTCTGAACGCCAGCTTCAAACGGGCCAATCAGAGGCCCCACCTGGTGGGCAGTACCTTGCTGGCTGGCCTGTCATTGGTTGCTGCTATGCCACGTCAGACAGCAGCCCTTGAACTGAACATGAGCCAAACTCGGATACAGTTCCTTTTTGGACTTTGACTAAAAGCTCCTTTTTAAAATGAGAATTCCAGGCTCTGTTCCCACTGGCATTTTGTTTGCGAACTTTACGATGTGGCTTTACCTTGGAGGAAGAGGGATCTTCCTTTACAACGAGGAAACCGATTTGAGGAGCAATCCTGCGGCAAGAACTACGGTTCCCAGAGTGGTTTAGCAACCAGTCCTTCTTCACAGGGATCTCCGGGGGTTATAGTTTTGGGGAGGGAATAGGGGGCTTCCCCTGTTCTGGAACGCAGGCCCAAATGCAGGGCCTGTGTGTGTGGTTTGATGCAGAGATACCAAAGAAGGCTGTCAAAAACGCCAGAACGACCAGTTCTGGGGCTTTATTATGGGAAGGTGTAAACTTGCAACAAATCCTGCAAAGCCATACGGCTGTTACAGACGCAGGTCAGACACCACAGCAGTGAGAAGCCATAGAACCACAGAACCATAGAATTGTAGAGTTGGATGTAGAGGGATACGGGTGGTGCTGTGGTCTAAACCACTGAGCCTCCTGGGCTTGCCGATCGGAAGGTCGGCAGTTCGAATCCATGCGACGGGGTGAGCTCCCGTTGCTCTGTCCCAGCTCCTGCCAACCTAGCAGTTTGAAAAGCACGCCAGTGCAAGTAGATAAATAGGTACCACTGTGGTGGGAAGGTGAGCGGTGTTTCCGTGCGCTCTGGTTTCCGTCATGGTCTCCTGTTGCGCCAGAAGTGGTTTAGTCATGCTGGCCACGTGACCCGGAAAGCTGTCTGTGGACAAACGCCGGCTCCCTCGGCCTGAAAGCGAGATGAGCGCCTTTGACTGGACTTAACCGTCCAGGGTTTCCTTTACCTCACCTTTACCTTTACCTAGAGTTGGAAGGTACCCCGACGGTCATCTAGTCCATCCCCCTGCATTGCAGGAATCTCAGTTAAAACATCCATGGCAGATAGCCATCCAACCTCTGCTTCAAAATTTCCAGTGAGGTTGACATGGCTTGTCTGCAAAGTACTACTAGGTAAGCATTACAAAAGACAGCGTCCGTCAGTTTGGCAAGAGCCTCCCATCACTTTCCTCGGTCGATTCTCCCAGCTGCTCTGAGTTCTACAGATGACGGGCAGTATACAAATTTAATAAATAAATAAAAATTCCCAAGTCTTACAGATAGCCCCTCTTTCTCGGCCAACAGCCCAGTGTCCTGAGCACACAGATAAACAGAACACCGAAGCTCATTCTAAGTTCCCGGAGTTTCTTGACTACCAAAATGGCCTTCCGGAACAGCGTCGCTGTTGTTTCCTCGCAACTCTCAGCACCCTTAACAAACTATAGCTCCCAGAATTATCTGCCGGCATCGTAGTGCTTTAAGTGTATGGTGCGATTGTGGCCTAAAGTAGAGGTGGGAAACTTCTTACAGCCCAAAGGCCGCATTCCCTTCCGGGTGACCTTTTGAGGGCCATGTGCCTTGCGTGCAGAATGTCCAGATTGGCTTTCTCGGTATAAAAAAAAATCTGTCGCTGCAGGTGAAAAAGAAGCTTTTTTTGCCTGGTATCTGAGGAAGAAGCTGCTGGTCAGAGCAAACAGCATTGGGGTAGATGGAGAAATAGCCTAACTCTGTACCAGGCAGTGTCCAGAGTTCCTATTGGTGACATTTTCTGTTCATAGAATCATGGAATGGTAGAGTTGGAAGGGGTTCCCAGGGTCATCTAGTCCGACCCCCGAAATGTAGGTACCTCAACTAAAACCTCCATGACAGGTGGCCACCCAAAAACTTCCAAGGAAGGGGAGCCCACAGCCTCCCCAGGGAGACCTGCTCTTACTGTCAGAAAGTTCTTCCTGAGGTTTAGTCGGAATCTCCTTTCTTGCAACTTCCCTTGTTGTTTGTTCTCAGCGTGTGGTATTCAGAGATACGCTGCCCCTGCCTGTGGAGGTTCCTTCAACTGTGAGGACTGATCTCCATGAACGGGCATGCCCTCTGCGCCTTTGTCCCCTTCCCACAGCGGCAGAAGAAATGATTTGAGTGCACAAGGCCCCAGGGTCCAACCCCTGCCATCTCCAGAGTGTCAGATTTCCCTTGTCTGAGAGTCTTGGATGGCTGTGACCAATTGTTAAACTCTTTTGAATCTTAGTGGGTTGTTATCATCCTTAGTGGGGCGTGCAATCTGCTATCCTGAATAATGCTTGGTCTAGGGTAGGGGGCAGTGGGGATGAGTTAATGGAAATGGGGGGGGCAGTAATCCAAAAAAGGCTTGGGAGCCCTGGCCAAGGCGGACGAACGGCCTGCCTTGCTGTTAACACAGCTTCCTGTGCAACAGAGTGTCCGCAGCTTGAGGGGGAAATGTTCTGCTGCTGTTTGCATTATCCTTTCATTTCCGGACACTGATCCTCTGCGGCGCTTTCCCCCCCCTTTCTTTCCAGGGGGCAGAGACCAGGAAGCGCTCCCCGACTCTCAGCAGCCAGTTCAAGCGCTCGCTGGAGCTGCTGATGAGGACTCTCAGCGTCTGCCAGCCTTTCTTCGTCCGCTGCATCAAGCCCAACGAATACAAGAAGCCCATGGTAAGCCACACACCCATTTGCCTTCTTCTGGATAAAAGCGGGGGTTTTTAACCATGAGGAGGCAGGCTCTAGGTTGTTTGCAGAAGGCTACTAGCCACAATGGGGACGCGGGTGGCGCTGTGGGATAAACCACAGAGCCTAGGGCTTGCCAATCAGAAGGTCGGCGGTTCGAATCCCCGCGAGGGGGTGAGCCAACCTAGCAGTTCGAAGGCACGTCAAAGTGCAAGTAGATAAATAGGTACCACTCCAGCGGGAAGGTAAACGCCGTTTCCATGCGCTGCTCTGGTTCGCCAGAAGCGGCTTTGTCATGCTGGCCACATGACTCGGAAGCTGTTGCGGACAAACGCAGATGAGCGCCGCGAGTTGAGCGCTGCAACCCCAGAGTCATCCGTGACTGGACCTAACAGTCAGGGCTCCCTTTACCTTTACTAGCCACAATGGCTCTGCTCTGCTGCCACAGCCGGAGGCAGCAACACTTCTGAATCTCCTTCTTTCATGATCACTCGTAGCCGAGTAAGATTGTCTTCCATAAACGCGGCTTTAAATAGGCTTCCTCAACCTCGGCCCTCCAGATCTTTTGAGGCTACAGTCCCCATCGTCCCTGACCACTGGTCCTGCTAACTAGGGATCATGGAAGTTGAGGGCCAAGGTTGAGGAAGCCTGGTTTTAACAGTGAGTCCATAAGTGACTGTGGAGGCCAATTCTGGATCCACATGTCTTTCCACAGTGGGGACACAGGTTTCCGGGTGGGAGTTGATCATGGTGTGGATTTGCCAAGTGTGCCTTCCTCTTAGCATGTTTCTCCCTTGCATCCTGAGTTTGAGTTTATTCAAAGCCCATGACACCTTTGGTAAAGGCTGTTCTCCAGTTGGAGTGCTTGCAGGCCAGTGTTTCCCAGTTGTCGGTGTTTACATTCCCCCCAGCCCTCCCGATTTGCCTTGAGAGAGTCTTTGAACCTCTTTTGTTGACCACCAGCATTACAATTTCCATTTTTAACTGGCTTCAGAATGCCAGTTTCTGGCAACCACAGGAGGGGAGACCGGCTCTTGTGTTCGAATCCTGCTTGCGGGTTCCCCCCAGCCACTGTGACAACAGGCTGTTGGAGGAGATGGGCCATTGGCCTCATCCAGCAGGGTTGTCTTATGTTCTTGTGCCCTGGCCTCCTCTTTACTTGGTGGACCCTCATTAACAGCACACCCAGGAAAAAAAGGCAGATTGGCCTCATATCTCTGCAGGGTTTGGGGGAGCCTGTGTTTTTGCCATGTCCTCCTTCCGAGATTCTAGGCTCAGTCTATCTCCATGAGCAGATAGATTTCCACTTGTACAGCGAAAGTTCTCCTATCTTTCCTTTTCCTGCATCCTACCCACCCACCCCTCCATCTGCTCCAGAGAGTTGGGGGACCCCAAAGCGGATTTGGGGAGGACAAGATCCACTGAGTGAGCAGAAGTCATTCGGCTCACTCGATGGCTTGGTTGTGCTTAGCCCTCCGATCTTTCTTAATTCTCTCCCCCCCCCCAATGGGGGGATATCCTTTGATATCTTCACACTGCATTCTGGCTGTGTAAATGTTGCAAGAAAAATACCTCTAATTCCCTTATGGGGTATCTAGAGCCTGTCTAGAGTCCCTCGGGAGATCGGGCAGAGAGGAAGCAGAGGCCAACCAGGGTATATTGAAAGCAAAGCAACCAGTAAGCCTGATCTTTATTAAAGGAAATAAACTGTTGCAACAGGGTCCCCACTCGCCACACGCAGGAGGGAGGAGAGACCCCTGAACAATGGTGCGCAGGCCCCTATAAAGTCTTTTGAAATTGCATCCCCTGTCAGCCCAAGACCACCCCTCGAAACATCCTACATACATCACAGAAGGAGGCGATCTCCAGCAGAAATTTGAGAGTGTTGCTTCTCTCCTGTCTGCCAGGATTAGGTATACCTGATCATGCCTTACTCGATTGCATTTTCTGGGTAGCCTGGCCATTCCTTTGAGATGGTAAATACTTGAGTTCCTGGATTTCTTAGGCATATGGATAGTTTGCTCAGCTTAACAGATACTCGCCAGACTGTATTTGAAAAGGGAAGTGTATGCTCCTACAGTCCAAAGACTGTCCATTTCCTTCCTCCTTGCCGAGGAATATTTGAGGTCAGTTTGGGAGAGTCAAAATGGCTTCGGGACTGCTCTCCTGTGCTGTACCAGACACGTGGCTTATATACTTATGTATGTGTTTGCCTTGTACATCTATATTTGAGACCTTCGAATTTTTATAGAATAAACTTCCAGCTGTGCAGACTTGCAACTGAAGCAGCTCTCCTCCCTCCTTCTCTCCCTTCCTCCCTTCCTGTGCCACTGTTTCTCTCAATCTCTCTTTCTGCCACTTTTCTTCCTCCCTCCCTCCTTCCCTCTTTCTCCTTCTCCTCCTCCTTCTGTCAGCCCCTTTCCCTCCCCTCTCAAGTTTTGTGGACATCCTGGGACTACAGCATACCTTGTGTTTTCTTTAACACGAGGAGCTGTTCATTCCCCCGCCACTGTAAGTCGTGATCGAAACCCTTAAAATATGCGGGGCAACCAAAGAGAAAGAATGGCACCACAATAGGAACCTGGCAGTAAAAGTAGCCTGTGAAATAAAAGCATCTCCCCCCCCCCTCCAGAAGAGGATTTTTCTCCCGAGGTCACACAGGATCAAGTGCTGATAGTGACAGGAAACAGGATTTCAGGAAACCGGTGGGGGGAAAAAACAGTGGAAAGAGCTTTGCCTGTTTTTGCATTACGTTCCCTGTTAGGACCTTTATTTCATTTTGCAAAACGCGGGAGCATCATGCTTTGCAGATATAAAGGAAACAGATTTTGTTTCTGTCCAGGTGTCTGAGTGAATCTTCCTGGTGGAAATTGTTTTTTTCTCTCTTCTGAGCAGCCAAATTGGGCAGTGCATTTAAAAGTAAAGGGACCCCTGACCATTAGGTCCAGTCGTGGCCGACTCTGAGGTTGCGGTGCTCATTTTGTGTTAATGGCCAAGGGAGCCGGCGAACAATTTCCGGGTCATGTGGCCAGCATGACTAAGGCACTTCTGGCGAACCAGAGCAGCGCACAGAAATGCTGTTCATCTTCCCACTGGTGCAGTACCTATTTATCTACTTGCACTTTGACGTGCTTTCGAACTGCTAGGTGGGCAGGAGCAGGGACCGAGCAACTGGAGCTCACCCCGTCACGGGGATTCGAACCACCGACCTTCTGATCAGCAAGCCCTAGGCTCTGTGGTTTAACCCACAGTGCCACCCGCGTCCAGGTGTCTGAGTGAATCTTCCTGGTACAAATTGTTTTGTTTTTTTCCTGAGCAGACAAATTGGGCAGTGCATTCAGCAGCAGCCAATTGCGTGCCCAGTGGCAGTGGTTAAAACACAAAGCAGGGCTGCCTCAAAATTGAGGGGGCATGGTCCTCTTAAAACAAATATTGAGGGGGCCGAGGTGCCTTTTGCCCTATGCAGTTGGCGTGCCTGGCTTAGGGCCCTGATCAGAAGGTTGGTGGCTCGAATCCCCGCGACGGGGTGAGCTCCCGTTGCTCGGTCCCTGCTCCTGCCCACCTAGCAGTTTGAAAGCACATCAAAGTGCAAGTAGATAAATAGGTACCGCTCCAGCGGGAAGGTAAACGGTGTTTCCATGCGCTGCTTTGGTTCGCCAGAAGCAGCTTAGTCATGCTGGCCACGTGACCCGGAAGCTGTACGCCGGCTCCCTCGGCCAGTAAAGTGAGATGAGTGCTGCAACCCCAGAGTCATCCGCGACTGGACCTAATGGTCAGGGGTCCCTTTACCTTGGTGCCATGGCTCTATTTAGGTTTGGTGCTAAATCGGCCGCCTAAATTCAAACAACCTTACCTTTTTGCTTCTCATCGTTCCTGTTGCCTGTTTTTGTAATGTCCGTGTTGAAAAGGGTTACATGGATTTTTATCATCACGTTTTGAATGCCTACTTGGGAAAATGCGTGCCTGTGCTTTAAAAGGCTGCATATGGATCTGTAAAATTTAAATGTAAATGCTGTTAGATGGAGCCTCGTGATGGTCTCTCTGGGCCACTGATAAGTCAACTCCGTTCTGGCGCATGCTCTCGGCTTGACTAAAGTCTTGTCAGTCTTTCTCATATCATGTTTACAGCTACTGGCTGTAGGGAGTATTGCCCCTTGTCTCTTCTTTGCACAGGTATATGACCTCAGCTTTACTAGATTTTTGCAAACTTCCTGTTTCTCACGATCCAGAAAGGTCTGGGCAGACAGATCCACTTCTGTCCGTAAATCAGACATCTGGGCCCACTTAAACCATGAACCCAGGATTCTCTGGATCAGAATTTGCTTCTGGGGTGATTGCCTTCATCACACACACAAATTTGCCACCCAAAAGACCAGAGGGACACCATGTTTTAATTTCATAGAGCTGCACACAACCGTCCACATGGTGTAGAGTTGGGTTGTAAGTACCAACGAATAAACAAATTTGCCATGAAGGGGGTGACAAATTATCAAGGAACAAATTTTCCTGCTTGGCAGGGGGTTGGACTGGATGGCCCTTGTGGTCTCTTCCAACTCTATGATTCTATGATTCTATGATTCATCACTCAAAACTCAAATGCGTTAACTTGTTTGACCTTTCTGTTCTTGCTGTTTTCCTCTCCTACAGACTCTAACCACACAGCTAAAAAAATATATATCCCACAGAGCTGGAAAGGGCTCTCAGAGGACATCTAGCCCCTTGCCTTCAGAAATGTTCTCCTTTCCGGGTTGTTGTTGTTGTTGTTGCCCATTTATTCTGTTACAAAGCGTTTCTGTTTGTCAGGCATCCTCCCCCAGTAATGACCAGCAGCTCGCAAAATACTTAAAAAGGGAAAATGTTTCAGCTCATAAGCTTAGTAGCTAACGGGTAAAACCATTGACACTGAGCTCATTTCCCCCCCATCACTGCAGTTGTTTGACCGGGAGCTCTGTGTCCGCCAGCTGAGGTATTCCGGCATGATGGAAACCATCCGGATCCGCAGGGCTGGGTACCCCATCCGCTACACTTTCGTGGAGTTTGTGGACCGGTACCGAGTGCTCATGCCTGGGGTGAAGCCAGCATACAAGCAGGTACGGTTGAAAACGCTCCTCGTAGCTCTAAAGAGAGAGACCCTGTGGCATTTATAAGGATGCGAAGAGCAGGGCCGGCCCACACTTGAGGCAAGGTGAGGCAGCTTCCTCAGGTGGCAAGATCCACAGGACCAGTAGAACTGGCCTCCAAGGAATGTATTACCTGCTGCCAGGGGCGTAGCAAGGGGGGGTGGTCCGCCCCGGGTTCCATAATGAAGGGGGTGACAAATTATCAAGGAACAAATTTTTTGAATTTTTTTTTTTGAAAATGCCTGCTCCAAAGGTCTTATCTTACTATACTAGGGATTATATAGCTATATATGAAATTTCATGCATATCAGTTAATATCTTGACCCTCCTCCACCAAAATAGCTGTTCACTTGGCTGTTTTCCTATGTCGTGAAGGCTGAAATTTCAGTTCAGTGGAGCACTTACTGTTCCCAACCCTAACCCTGTGGAAAGCCATCCAATTAGACTTCAATTTGATTTTGAGATGTTTTTAGGAGGTAATTTAATTATTGTTTGATTTTATACCAATGTTAAGTATCTGATGTTAGCCACCCGGAGCCCGACTTTGGCCAGGGAGGGCGGGATATAAAAAAATTATTATTATTATTATTATTATTATTATTATTATTATTATTATTTGCTATTATTCCTTTGTAAGAAAATAGGAAATAACATAAAACCATTTTTGCGGGGGGGGAATCAATGGGGGGGCTGACAAGAAATTTTCCGCACCGGGTACCACCTGACCTTCCTATGCCTCGGGGGGGTGGGGGTTGACAATTTTTTTTTTGCCCCCGGGTACCAATTTACCTTGCTACACCCCTGCCCGCTGCTCCAGCAGCAGCAGCAGCTGCAGCACGCTCCCTGGATGCTGGACCTGCCATTATTATTATTATTATTATTATTATTATTATTATTATTATTACTATTATTACAGTAATAGTAATAGTAATACTAAGTTTGGTTCTCAAACTTAATCCGTTCCGGAAGTCCGTTCCAAAACCAAAGCGTTCTAAAACCAAGACGCTCTTTCCCGCGTAGAAAGTAATCCAAAACGGATTAATCCGTTCCAGACTTTTAAAAACAACCCCTAAAACAGCGATTTAGCCTGAATTTTGCTATCTAACGAGACCACTGGTCCATAAAATGAAAGCAATAAACAGTGTACTGCAGTCACACAATCAACCAATCAATCAGTAGCTGAACTGGGTTCTTCCACACAGTCACAAAAAAATAGCCGCGAAAACAAAAACGCAAAGCAAATAGCAAAAACAGACAGACCTCAGCGTAACGCTCTAAACGGAATTGTGGCACCCAAATCAGAATCGTAACACTCAAACCGGAAAAGTGTGGCGCTCAAACTGGAAGCATTATACTCAAAACGGAGCATGTTCGGCTTCCAAAAAAAGTTTGCAAACCAGAACACTTACTTCCGGGTTTGCAGTGTTTGGGTTCCAAGTTGTTTTGAGTACCAAGGCATTTGAGAACCATGGTACCACTGTATTATTGTTATAACTTACTGAATTTATATACCGCCCTATACTTAGGGGTCTCAGGACGGTTCACAGAATAAAATCAAGATATAAAACCACAAAATAAATAATAATAATAATAATAATAATAATAATAATAATAATAATAATAATAATAATATAACCCCATAGCCTCCCCCACAAAAAACACAAATTTTATAAAGGGTATAAGATGTGTAGATCAAGTCAGACAAAGGCCTGGTTAAAAAGGAGCGTTTTTGCCTGGTGCCTAAAGGTGTATAATGAAGGCGCCAGGCGAGCTTCCCTGGGGAGAGCATTCCACAGACGTGGAGCCACTGCAGAGAAGGCCCCGTTCTTGTGTTACCACCCTCCAGACCTCCCGAGGAGGAGGCACACGAAGAAGGGCCTCAGAAGATGATCTCAGGGTCCGGGTAGGTTCATATGGAGACAGGCAGTCCTTGAGGTATTGTGGTCCTGAGCCGTTTAGTTCCTGTGGTATGTCTTCACTTGCCCCTTCTTCCCTGGCCAGGAGTGGGAGTCATTTTGTGGTTTGCCTCAGGTGCCAAAACTTAGACAAAGAGTCTAGTGATATCTGTAGTAATGCTACAACATTTCCCCACTAAATGTGACGCATGCCATGTTGATAATTATATTGTTTAGACGATGGAAGTTTTCCTATCTTTTACGCTGTGAAATAACTTTGGGACGTTTTATGAGGAGTCATTAATGAATGGAATTAAGTAAAAGAAATTCAAACACCACCGTTTCTTCCAGGGGGACTTGTGTGGGACATGCCAGCGAATCGCTGAAGCCGTGTTGGGCAGAGACGATGACTGGCAGATTGGCAAGACGAAGATTTTCCTGAAGGTAAGATGGCAAGCAGGTTGTTGGGGGCATATGCTGCGACGGACCTCCCTGCTAACTACCCCTCTGTTACTAAGTGTATTACTTCTGAGGTGTTCCGGGTCACTTTTTCCATCCACCCCACCTCGATGCCTCGAGGTCCGTCTGTGTGGAAAATCCCCTTTTATTATAACTAGGGGTAACTTAGTAACGGGGTTCTCTTGTCCAGTTTCCGTGGCCTGTTATATTTATATTTTGCTCTGGGCTCCTGGGTTAAGAATACCTCTCAGCTACACTATCAGTTCCAGGTCTCTCTCTCATTAGATTTCCCCCACTGCGTCAGTTAGCTAAACCCTTTTAGTAACTGTGTAGCCTTACCAAGGTTTCTGCCCTTTTGCCCCTCCTGAGGGAAACTCCAAGACACAAACTGCAGGTCAGCTTTGTCTTTTCCCTGAGTTCCCCTCCTCATGAGCATCCATATATCGCTGGACCAAATGAATGCCTCTTTTCTCTTGGCTCAACAAAAACAAGTCTTTATTTATTTCAGAACACCATGTTTCAAGTACTTCAATAGTTCATCAGCTTAGTTACATCTAAAGTATAAACTCTTTCAGTATAACCGACTGATCTTCATCCTATCCTAGCCTAACCACCACTATCCTGGCCCTACACCCCTCTTCTTCCCTGTCTCCACACACAGCCTCCCTCTTCTCAACTGCCAAAACGGCTGTTCCCTCCTTTAAAACCGGGGATTGCCCCGCCCCCAAAGGATGAACTGTCTGTCAAGACGAAGGTGGCTTAACTCTTTCTGCGCTGGGATGTAATAACTCCTCCACCCTAGGGCCAATCTATCACATATGCCCGGAAGCAGAACATGTGTGTTGTATTTGCAAACCATTTTAACGTATTTTAATCTTTGTTGGAAGCAGCCGAGCCGGGGAAACCCAGCCAGATGGGCGGGGTACAAATAAATTATTATTATTATTATTATTATTATTATTATTATTATTATTATTATTATTATTTGGTGGCTGTCTGATACCGTATTTTTCGCTCCATAGGGTGCACCAGACCATAGGGCGCACCTCTTTTTAGAGGAGGAAACAAGATAAAAAATATTTTTTCTGGTTTTCCTCCTCTAAAAGCCCTGTTTTTTTGAGGATCAGCTAAAAGTTTTGCAGCTTTTTTTGCAAAGGGAAAAGCCCTGTATTTTTTGAGGATCAGCTAAAAGTTGTGCAGCTTTTTTTGCAAAGGGGGAAAAGCAAAGAGGAGTTTATGGGGTTCAGCTCACATTTCTGCAGCTTCTAAAGGAAAGGGAGCCTTTTCTACCATTTCCAGACAGATAATCTAATCAGCCAGTCACATGTCGCTGGGGAAACAAACAACCTCCCTCTGAAGCACATTCAACAAAGGAGGCCTGGGCAAGAGGGCGGGGCTGAAAGGGAGCTGGGACTCTTATCTCTCTCCCGATCTCCTGCTGATCAGCTGCTGAGTGGGGTCCTTTCAACACCCCCTTTTCTCTTTGTAAAATAAAAAGCATGATCCTCTTTTGGCCCCTGGGCAATTCAGCTCCAGGGACCACCATTCGCTCCATAAGATGCACAGATATTTCCCCTTGCTTTTTAGGAGGAAAAAGGTGTGTCTTATGGAGCGAAAAAGACGGTATCTCAAAAGGGGCAACAGCCACCATTTAGCAATTGTTTTCAAGGCTGAGATGCTATCAAAGCGAAAAGATTCTTCCCCACAAAATTTCCCCAGTGACCAGAAATGCCATCGTAACACCAAAAAGAAACGAACTAGGAAAGCTTTGCCGTTTTCAGTTTTCCAACCAAACAAATGCTGTGTTGCCCGCTGTAGGGACTTTTTATGGTTTTGTAGGGAACTGATGCTTCCCACACAAAGAAGCATGAAATAATAGGGGAGAAGTAAATCTCTTCTGTACAGGAATGTCACTGCTGTTTTAATCACCTCTCCACTGTTATCTGTACACTTCTTTTTTAAAGGATGTTCCTTGCCGGATGCTTAGTTAGTTAAGTGTTAACTATTTCAGTCTGTCCCTCCAGAGAGCCTTATCAGGGCTGTGCAGCTTGCACGAGGAGGAAATAGGGGAACGAGCTTGTCAAAAGGGCTTCTTTGGGCTGGGTCAATCTGGAAGCAGGCAAGACTATATACCAGACTTGACATCAGTGCCCCAAGGAAGAAATCAAACAGCGAAGGTCAAGGGAAGAAAATCAGCGATTCCCAATTTGATAGCTGGGGTTCAGTTTTCTTTCAAAACCCCCAAAACGTTTGCTTCTACATGTTGAAAGGAAAAGAAGTGCCTGCACTTTTCCTGTTTCCCCCTTCCCTTAAAATTAGGGGACTGCGCAATGGTTAATTCAAAAATTCCCAGAAGTTCCTAAATGTTCTTCAGATGGCGCTTGAGAAATGGAGAGATGTGAAACGCTTGCCCCCCAAAAAAATTGTACGTACTCCACAGAAAGCACAGAAAACCTTGCAAAAACACTTGAAGTTGGGGGGTACATTTTGTTCCATTAGAATTTTAATGCAAACCCACAAAATTCAGGCTTCCCGAAGCAGTCATGCAAACCATTGCACAACATTCCTTTGAAATCCAGACTTCTCTGAATTTTGCAGTTCAGTTCTCCAACCAAGGGGCAAGAGAAACGGGAGGTGGGGGTTTGTTTCTGGCAGGAACTCCTGCGGGGAATGTGGGAACTTGTAGTTTCACTCCCCTCCCACCGGCCCCTACGTTACCACCTCCCAATTCTCCTGCCCAAGTAGTTTTGTGGCCCTGGAGGGGCAAAGGAACTGAGTGGTGGTAGCAGAGGGGGTGGCTGCCAAACTTGTGGGTTGAGTGGAACCTGCTTCACTTACTCCAACTAGTGAGAAATGGATCTGTTTAATTTCCTGTGCCATCCCTCTTCCTTTCCTTTCAATTCTGAAATGCAAAAGGGACGCTTCAACAGCACATGCGTTATACAACACACAACCTCCTGTAGAATGCCCTTCTGTGAGCCACTGTGTTGTAGTGGTTAAGAGCGGTGGACTCGTAATCTGGGGAACCGGGTTCGCGTCCCCGCTCCTCCACCTGCAGCTGCTGGGTGACCTTGGGCTAGTCACACTTCTCTGAAATCTCTCAGCCCCACTCACCTCACAGAGTGTTTGTTGTGGGGGAGGAAGGGAAAGGAGAATATTAGCCGCTTTGAGACTCCTTCGGGTAGTGATAAAGTAGGATATCAAATCCAAACTCCTCCTCCTCCTCTTCTTCTTCTTCTTCTTCTTCTTCTTCTTCTTCTTCTTCTTCTTCTTCTTCTTCTTCTTCTTCTTCTTCTTCTTCTTCTTCCCCCCACAGTTTGGCCAAACTCATGCTAGTTGCTTCGTGAACACTGTCCAACCATCTCATCCTCTGCTGTCCCCTTCTCCTTGTGCCCTCCATCTTTCCCAACACCAGGGTCTTTTCCAGGGAGTCTTCTCTTCTCATGAGGTGGCCAAAGTACTGGAGCCTCAGCTTCACGATCTGTCCTTCCAGTGAGCACTCAGGGCTGATTTCCTTCAGAATGGATAGGTTTGATCTTCTTGCAGTCCATGGGACTCTCAAGAGTCTCCTCCAGCACCATAATTCAAAAGCATCAATTCTTCGGCGATCGGTCTTCTTTATGATCCAGCTCTCACTCCCATACATCACTACTGGGGAAACCATAGCTTTAACTATACGGACCTTTGTCGGCAAGGTGATGTCTCTGCTTTTTACGATGCTGTCTAGGTTTGTCATTGCTTTCCTCCCAAGAAGCAGGCGTCTTTTAATTTCATGACCGCTGTCACCATCTGCAGTGATCATGAAGCCCAAGAAAGTGAAATCTCTCACTGCCTCCCAAATTACAGTTATACCCAAATTAAAATAACCACCAACCCCAACTAAACATTTAACCAACCCGACAAAAACAAAACAGAGGAACCAAAATTCCCCTGTTTAAAACATTTTAAACATTTTAAAGCAATTGAAACACTAGCCCCAACCCAAGAGTTGTTCCCGCAATGTCCATCCGGCATCCCTGGAGCCTCTTTCAGCTGTTCAAGGTGAGTCTGGTCTGGGTGGAAATGGACCTTGCAGCAGGGAGTGGTCTCTCTTCCAGTACAGCAGCAATGTTTTAGTATTGACGTGTTCGCTGCTGTGAGGGAAGGGCAGGATATGCCATTAACAAATATATAAGAATAAATGAAATGAATTCCCTGCTGTCCTGCGAAGTTCCGGAAGCGAGTGGCCTGCTGATGTGTTACTCTCTCCTCAGGATCACCACGATATGCTGCTGGAGATAGAGAGAGAAAAGGCCATCACAGACAAGGTCATCCTCATCCAGAAAGTGGTCCGTGGATTTAAGGACAGGTATGAAGCCTGGCTGGAGACAACAGCTCTCACTAACAATTCTTCGTGGTGAAGCCACTGAGGTTCCCGTAGTGTGCTGGCCCCAAGGGTTTGTCCATGAAGCGAGGTCCAAGTCCAGTCCTGGGTCTAGGGGTCCAAAGGAGGTCAGTCCAGCGGGGAGCGAGGCAGGGAGCAGGTCAAGGTCCAAGGCAGATTCAGGCACAAGGTTGCAGGTTGAGCACACGCTTGCAACTAAGTTGCTCACGCAACTTGGGCTGGGTCTGGCTGGCTTTTATCTGGCCCTATGCTTAGGGCCGCCCCGATCCTCCGGAGACTCGCCTCTCCTCCGGGCCTGGAGGCGAGCACTCCTCCTGCAGACACTTAACTCCCTTCGCCTCTCTGCCCTGAGCCTCTGTAGCTCAGGAGAGGCTGGTGGGTTACTGGACCCAGGGGCTGCCTCAGCTTCCTCTGAAGAGGCTGGGAGTGGAGCACCTGCAGGCAATGGGTCCTCCCTCCCATCAGGAGCCAGAGCAGACTCTGCTGATGTCTGCACCTGGGGATCCAGCACAGGTGGGGATCCTTCAGGCTCAAGCCCTGGCCCCGGCTCAGCTGGTTCTGGAGGCGGGGAATCCTGTGCAGGCTGGGATCCCTCAGGTTCAGCATCAGAGTCTGACTCCCAGGCCATCACACGTAGGTAGAAAAAATGGGCAAGGAGGGAAATGGGTTTCTTTGTCTTCAGGCGAAGATTATGCATGGACAGATTTAATGATACTTAGAACGTAATTGTTGAAACCATAGTGACGCATACATTAACATATAAACAATATGTTTATCCATCCACATATATACTATATAGTTTTGTAGCGTTAAGTATGTTTTTTTGTTATTGCTGTTTTCCTATTTTTTTAAAAAAAATGTTTCTAATGTATTCTATTCCTCTCTTGTTTTCGATTCTTTCCCCCCGCCTCGTTATTTACTTTAATTTACTATAAGCATCTGAATTTTTATTTATTTTTTATTTATTTAAATTAAAAAGCCCTGAGCTTGCAAAACACCTTTAATCGGTCTCCTTAACCAGGGAGGGCATGGCATGCAAACAGGGCGTCTCTCCACCCTGAACCACTTGGGTTGTTAGCAAACTTGGCCACCAAACTGCTCATACCTAACCTTTCTGAGGTAATCTGTGAAGAATTGCGTTTCTTACTGGGTCAGGGCTTGAAAACAAAGAGTGCACAAGGAGAAAAATGGATTGTAACTGGGGTTTTCCCCCAGGTCCAATTTCCTGAAAGTGAGGAATGCAGCTCTGATGATCCAACGGAACTGGAGGGGGCATAATTGTCGAAGAAACTACGACGCTGTAAGTACGCCTGGAACATGCAGGGTTCTGGACCGATTGTCTACCCAGCAGCGGAGCGAGCTGATTGGGCGCCTGGGGTGTTGTGCATGCCCAGTGCCCAGGGGCAGGGGCCAGCTGCCCATGGGGCGGGGTCAGCCAGGGCAGGACGCTCCGCGGGTCCTCTGAGGAGTTGTAATCTGGGGTCCCAGGTTCGCATCCCCGCTCCTCCACATGCAGCTGCTGGGTGACCTTGGGCTAGTCACACTTCTCTGAAGTCTCTCAGCCTCACTCACCTCACAGAGTGTTTGTTGTGGGGGAGGAAGGGAAAGGAGAATGTTAGCCGCTTTGAGACTCCTTCGGGTAGTGATAAGGCGGGATATCAAATCCAAACTCTTCTCCTTCTTCTTCCTCCCGCTCAGCCGCCCTACAGCTGAGGGGGAGGCGGGTAGACTAATAATAATAATAATAATAATAATAATAAAATTTATTATTTATACCCCGCCCATCTGGCTGGGTTTCCCCAGCCACTCTGGGCGGCTTCCAACAGAATATTAAAATGCAATAATATATTCAACATTAAAAGCTTCCCTAAACAGGGCTGCCTTCAGGTGTCTTCTAAAAGTCTGGTAGTTGTTTTTCTCTTTGGCATCTGGCGGGAGGGCATTCCACAAAGCAGGTGCCACTACCGAGAAGGCCCTCCGCCTGGTTCCCTGTAACTTGGCTTCTTGTAGCGAGGGAACCGCCAGAAGGCCCTCGGCGCTGGACCTCAGTGTCCGGGCAGCACGATGGGGGTGGAGACGTTCCTTCAGGTATACTGGACCTGAAGTTTTGGGCAGCGCGGAGCATGCGGGCGCCCAAGCCACCACATCACTCCCAGAAGAGGCGCATGGCTGAGGCACACTGCAGGCCCTGTGGTGAGTGCCACCCGGCATTTTGTCACCCCCCCCAGTGGTGACAACCGGGTTGGCCCATCCCCACTGCACCTCCTTCCTTCACCTCTGCAGCCCAGGCCCCTGCGTGTCTGCTTCACCCACGCTACCACTGTTCACCTTAGAGCTCACCTAAACGACCCTCCATTCGCCATACATCTTACCCAAGTTGCCCCCCCATGCTCACTCTTCTCCCCAGCCCCCCTCACTCACCAAACCCCCATTCCCCTTGGACTTCACCCACCCTCTCTCAGGTCACCCAAACTTACAACTCACCCAGAGCCTGCGAGCACCCAATCCACCGCATCACTCCCAGGAAAGAAACGTAGCTCAGGCACGCTGCAGGCTCCGCAATGAGTGCTTCCTGGCATTTTGTCACCCCCCCCCCATGGTGACACACGGGGCATACCACCCCCACCGCACCCTCCTCCCTCTGCCCTTGTGCCTACCCAGCCCAGAATTGCCATGGCTGACTGGCTCCCCAAAGTCTCAGCATGGTCAAGATCAAGACTGGGACAACCCACAATGTGTCTTCACCCCCCCCCCCCGAGGCTGAGTTGCACCTTCAGAACAGAGATGCTCCTCCATACTACAGCAGGGATGGAAATAATGAACGGCGTAAAGGGCCATAGCTTAGTGGAAGAGCATTTGCTTTGCACGCAGAAGGTCCCAGGTTCGATCCCCGGGTTAATTTAGACCAGTGTGCTTTATGTCAGTTGTTTGTGCGTAGGAATTGCTCCTTGAATTGCCCCTGTTGATTTAAGCCAGGATCTATCCAGGTCTTGTGCCCCACTTCGTGCCCCGACTGGGCCAGGCGATAAGACTGGAACACCTACAGCTCAATCATAAATATCTGGACTCAAGACTGTCTGTCATGAGCACCCTCACTTCCTCAGAGGTCGAATAAAGCGCTGGCTATTTTAACTTGAAACAGTTCTCCTTTTATTTTCTAAAAGCTACAATATATACATAACTATACAGCCTGTGTGGCTAGGTTTTCTTCCACACATCTTATCTACAGAACGAACCCTGTCTAACACACACAGTGAAGGTCACATTCTGTCTGGCAGAGAGAAGTTAATTAGGAGATCAAAGACTCAGTTCCCTCCCCCTTCTCTCAGACCATAAGTCACACGATTCTCACAAAGGGAGGGGGTGAAATACTAACATACTCCCCCATTTCATCCCGAGGTTTGGGAGAATCTAACATAACTGTAACTGTTTAACATATATACCAAGTTGTTCTTTGTTCACAGCCTTAGTCAACACATCAGCAGGAATTTCCTTCCCTGGTACATATGAAACCTTCACAACATTTTTCTGAATACATTCTCTGGCGCGTTGTAATTTAATCTGCAAATGCTTTGTTCTTTGCTTGCAACCTTCAGAATGTATCAGTGCTATGCAAGATTTACTGTCCTGGTATACATTAACTGGACAAGTAACTTTCAGTCTAATGTCTTGGCATAGCTGCAGTAACCACTCAATGTCCATAAGTGAGTGAGTTAATGCATTGAGCTCTGCTTCGCATGAACTCAAACTTACAGTCGCTTGCTTTTTACATGCCCAATCAAAAACACATTGGTTGTACATATAACAGATACCTGAAGTGCTTTTTCCATCAACTGCGTCACTTCCAAAACTGGCATCCGTGTAAATTTCTAAACCACCTGACTTCTGGCTAGAAAGACGCAAGCGATAGTGCATAGTACCTTTAAGGTAGTTTACAATGCGTTTAAGCGCTTTAAAGTCTTGCACTGTGGGATTGTTTGAATATCTGCTGAGCAGATTTACACTAATGGCAATATCAGGCCTGGTACATCTAGCTATGAAACTTAGCTTGCCCAATATGCTCCGAAACAATGTGACATCAGGAAACATTGTAGCAGTTGTGTCATGTTGGTACCCTGTGACCATGGGAGTGTCCACTGCATTTGACTCAGTGAGTCTCAATTTCTGGACCAAATCATTAATTTTGCATGTCTGGTGTAACAGAACATCACCTTTGTCATTCCTTTCAACTTCTAATGACAAGTAATTAGTCACATCTCCCAGATCTTTCATATCAAAATGTTTCTGCAACTTCGTGAGTGTGTCTTTGTAAATATTTACATTTTTCCAAAAGAATAAGAGATCGTCAACATAAAAGATGCAATACAACTTCTGTTGCTTGTGCTCCTTTACAAAAACACAGGAATCGGCCTTTCCTTGTTCAAAACCTAAGGAAAACAGTATTTCAGTAAGTTTTGTGTACCAACAGCGAGAACTCTGCTTGAGGCCGTACAAAGACTTTTTTAACTTGCACACCATTCCTTGCTTTACTTGTACACCATCTGGTGGTTGCATATAAATGTTTTCATCTAGAACACCGTATAAAAATGCGGTATTCACATCGTGGTGTGAAATTGTCATGCCTTCCTCAGCAGCAAGTTTCATCAACAGTCTGACACTTTCAAACCTAACTGTTGGTGAATATGTCTCGTGGTAGTCTTGATCAGGAATTTGAGAAAAACCACGAGCTACTAATCTAGCTTTGTGTCTGACCACTTTACCATGTTTGTCAGTTTTGGCTTTGAAAATCCACCTGCTATCTACCAATTTCATGCCTGGTTCTTGTGGAACCAATTCCCACGTTTCATTCTGCTTGAGGGAATTCAATTCAGATTTCATAGCATTAAGCCAAGGTTCTGCGTCTTTGGCTGACATGTTTTGAACCTCTTTGTAACTGGTTGGTTCAAACACAGAATCTGAATTACTGGCAGTAACAGCAGTTTTGGCAAACTCAATGGAAAAACGCTTTGGTGGTTTTCCCTTGGTGGTTCTTTCGGACCTTCTTACAGTCTCCTGATCATCTGGATCCACTTCCTCTTTAGGAGAATGAGGATCTATTGTGAACAAAGGTTGTTCATCTGCACCAGCCTCTGGCTCATCTTTAACTGAGGCTTGGGCACTGTGAAGATCTGTATCTGGATCAGACTCTCCACCATCACTAGAATCAGCATCATCAGATTCAACCTTTTTCTTTTCTGGTTTTGGTTTTACATTTCCATCATCAGACAGTGGGTAACATTGGAAAATACCAACTGTGTCCCATTTGGGATTGCAGTCTATGCTCCTGGTCAACCTTATTGCTTTTGTGTCTGTCATCAGAACACGATAAGAACCTTTCTCATATCCTAGAAAGATACCATGTTGACCACACTTACTCAATTTGTCATTTTTCACAGTGTGTACCCAGACTTCTGAACCAAAAATTTTCAAATGTTTTACAAATGGTTTCTTCTGAAACAGCATCTCATACGGAGTACTCTTAATACTTGAGTGAAATCTCCTGTTATAGACATAAGTGAAGCAAGACAGAGCTTCCCCCCAAAAAAGGTTAGAGAGGCCTGAATCATGCAACAGAGTTCTTATCCCTTGTTGCAACGTTTGGTTCATTCTCTCACACAGGCCATTTTGCCATGGTGACCTGGGTGTGGCGGTCAAGTGTTCAATTCCCTGTTCAGAGAGGAAACTTTCAAATTCTTCTGAACAAAACTCACCACCTCGGTCAGTAAAAAAACAGCGTACATGCTCATTGTGCACATTCTTAAGCCATGCACAGAATTGCTTAAATCTTTGAAAAGCCTCTGATTTCTTTTGCAACACATAAACCCAGACATATCTGGAAAATGAATCAATCAGAACTAGAAAATACCGTGAATTTCCTCTAGAGGGCGCTAGAGGTCCCACCAAATCAGCATGAATTACTTCATAAGGTTTTGTAACCTCCCTTCCTGATTCTGCACCTTTGGAGGCCTGTTTGATTTTGTTCTCTGCACAAGAGATACATTTCATGTGATAAGGACACTTCTTAACCTTCATACCATCAACCAAATCTTGCATTTTTGTTAAAGCCTGAAAATGAAGATGGCCAAACAAGCGATGATAATCATGAATACAATGGTTATGCAACTTCTCATTCTTATCAATTGATATGTTGCAGTGGGCCTGTTTAGTTTTCTTAGCTGTACCAGCTGTTGCACCTGTAACAAAAGGCAATACATATAAACCATTAACACATTTGGCATAAAGAATGAGTTTGTTGTCTCTAATAATGTCACATCGGGACTTTGTGAACACCAGCTTGAGACCTTGAGAAGTAAGTTGAGAAACACTCAGCAAATTGTCCTGCAAATGAGGTGCATACATAACATTCTTAACTGTTGCATTAAGATTCTGCAGAGAAATCGTTCCCTGGCCAGGAGACTTTATCTCTGACCCATCGGCCTGTTGAATTCGGCCTTCCTGTCTCTGCAAATGAATGAAAATACTCCTGTCGTTAGATACATGGCGCGTGGCCCCAGAATCTACAACAAAAACAGAGTATGCGTCCTTATCAGTACAACGAGAGATCAAAGCCTTTTGTGCAGCTGGCCCTTGAGGTCTGCGTCGTCCTCCACCACCTTTGAAGTTGCCCTTCTTCTTTGAAGCTTTCTTGCAATTACTCCGATAATGACCTAGCTCTCCGCAGCCATAGCAACGTACTGACTTCAGTGCCTTTGCAGTAGTTTCACTTTCTCCTGCTGAAGGCTTAGAAACATTTTCAGCAGCTTTGCCCCGGCTTTCTTTAACAGTCTGTCTGCGGTCAAACTCATTTAAGAGCACGCCAGATACATGATCCGGTGTTAAAAGATCATTAGGCAATGCTGATAACTGAGAAGCAATAGCATCATATGACTCATCCAGGCTATTAATCATTAGCATGGAGAAAACAGCATCAGAAAAAGTCAAGTCTCTTTGGATGAGGTCTTGTCTAAGGCGTTGTAATTGGGACAGATGGCTGGGCAAATCGCCATCTTTCTGCAACTCCAGTTTACACAATTTCTTGAAAAAAAGAATACTGCTCCCTGCTCCCTGCCTAAGATGCAAATTACGAAGTTTGTCCCAAACAGCTCTTGCCGTTTCAGCATCTTCTAAACTAACCAACAGGGTATCACAAACGCCCAGAACAATAGTCCCTCTGGCTCTTTGATCAGCTTCATGCCAGGCAGGCCATTCATCATCATCTTCCTGTGGGGGATCATCCTCAATGGTATGAAAAAGCCTTTCCCTTTGTAAAAGCGCTTTCATTCTAACTTGCCAGGTAGGGTAAGTCTCTGGCGTAAGAGGAGGAAAAGAGAGAGATATCTGGCCAAACTGTGCAGAAGACATGCTTGCGTTTTTAACTGTAGCAAACACCACTTCTTCATACAACAAAATAAGCCTTAACTCCCTTTAACTTCACTCCCCCAAACTGAGCGCAATTAACAAGAATCTGGAAAAGCGTCTCTGCTATCTGTTCTGGCAGCTAAACAGCATACCATTGTAAATCAATTCTGTAGCTTGAAAACAGCTCCGAAATGAAGCAGCCGAACTGTCTCACCAAACACAGCAGCAGCACGTCTCAGCAGCCTTCATCTGCAGAGGAACGAAAACCAGCCGCTCTGCAACACAGGAGGAACGCCAACCAGCCGCTTGCCACCATAGGAGGAACGAAGCCATCCGCCTCTGCTACCATATGTTGATTTAAGCCAGGATCTATCCAGGTCTTGTGCCCCACTTCGTGCCCCGACTGGGCCAGGCGATAAGACTGGAACACCTACAGCTCAATCATAAATATCTGGACTCAAGACTGTCTGTCATGAGCACCCTCACTTCCTCAGAGGTCGAATAAAGCGCTGGCTATTTTAACTTGAAACAGTTCTCCTTTTATTTTCTAAAAGCTACAATATATACATAACTATACAGCCTGTGTGGCTAGGTTTTCTTCCACACATCTTATCTACAGAACGAACCCTGTCTAACACACACAGTGAAGGTCACATTCTGTCTGGCAGAGAGAAGTTAATTAGGAGATCAAAGACTCAGTTCCCTCCCCCTTCTCTCAGACCATAAGTCACACGATTCTCACAAAGGGAGGGGGTGAAATACTAACAGCCCCCGCCCCACTTTCTCCCCCCCCCACCCCAACAGATGAGGATCGGCTTCCTGAGGCTGCAAGCCCTCTACCGCTCCCGCAAGCTGCACAAGAGGTACCACATGGCCCGCAAGCGCATCATCGAGTTCCAAGCCAAGTGTCGGGGGTACTTGGTGCGCAGAGCCTTCCGCCACTGCCTCTGGGCAGTCTTCACCATCCAAGCATATGCCAGGGGCATGATCGCTCGACGCCTGTATAAGCGGTTGAAGGGAGAGGTAAGTGAGGCATATTTCTATCTTTTTACTTACCAGGGTCTGCTCCCCTGCTTGCTCCACTCGCCAGCCCTGCCTACCCTCTTTCCCCGCACCTGGCCAACCCCAGAGCACCTCCCCCTCCATTAAACATCTCGCCTGGGCCACCTGCCTCCCCACGCTGCTTGCTCACACACTCAGTTGCCTGCCTGCTGGTCTGACCTTACACTGAAGTGCAGCGTGACGACCACCTTACATGTCTGTTTATATAGGAAGATACCTTATCCGTCCTTCACTATAAGGTGGGCCACAGAAACATATATCAGTCACAAAACAAATACAGCTGTTCCAAATGGAACAGAAAAGTAGTAATTTAATGAAAGAGGTGCATCTCATAGAGCAAAAATGCATTTATAGTTCAGCAGAGTATATGGTTGGGAGGGGCTGTGGAACTGAAAGGTGTCTGTGATAGATATTTTAGGTATGGGATATCCTAGGGTTTGATGAGGGCCGGCGTGGTGTTTTAGTTAGTGTTGAGCTAGGACCTGGAGGAGCCGGGTTCTGTGACCCACTTGGTCACAGAACCGTAGAATTGTAGAGTTGGAAAGGGGTCCAAGGGTCATCTAGTCCAACCCCCTGCAATGAAGGAATCACAGCTAACCCCTTTCTCCCGGTGCGCACTCCTCAGTGTCCAGTCAAGTCCCTGACATCTGCCCCCCTTCGTGGGTGATTCCCCCCCCCAAAAAAAAACAAAAATTGCTTTCAGTTCCACCATGGGAAAGATATTGAGCTTACATACCTTCTCTCCAGTGGAGAGAAAAATTAGTTGGGGAAAGGAGACTTTGGGTGCTAAGATGTTTTGTAGGGAAAGTATGCCCCCCCCTACAGCTTCCATCAAAGTTGTGGCGGAATAATGCCTGCTGATGATTCATGTTCATCATGGGTTAACCTATAACTCCGATGTTAGGTAGGTGTTCCCTGGTTGGCGGAGCTAGTTGGCATTCTAAAAGGAGGGGGATCAGCCTTGAAAGGCAGTTGGGGGTTTGGCAGATGGGGGTGGAGGGTTAGAGAGAGAGAAAAGGAGAGGTTAGGCTTTGGGTAATGCGAGGAAAGGTCATTACCATTGCTAAAGGGATGCAGGAAATATTATAACAAAGCTGAATTACATGAGAAGAAGATTTGTACCAGTAATAACCCGAGATATCCATGTTTTCAAGTTACCTAATAAAGTTAAATGTGCTTAAACGTTCGTTGGCTGTGGCAGTGTATCAGTACCTTAAGAGGTGTGACTTAGAGAAGAGAACAAAGCTTTCCTGTGGAAGAGGAAACTGTTTGCTTATTCTCCTGTCGTACAGAGGGCTGGACAGTGAAGCCAAGTGTGCCACTTATTTGCCTAAAGGGAAGGCAAACTGCAGTAGTTGGGAACCCTGGTAGGGAGATCCCATAGGTAGCAAGAGGTTTTCAAACGTAGAGCCCTGAGGTACCCCAGAGACAACTCCCGTATGAACATTGAAGGATTCATCCTAGTTGTCAGTGAAACCTAGGGAGTGTCTCTGTTGAGGAAGTATTGAGGGGGGGGGGATAGGATCCCTCACAAAAGTCACCACAGCCTTCATTTCATATGTCTCCTGCCTCATATCTAGCATGGCCCCAAGTTCTCCCTGATTGCCATTCACCTTCTAAACTGCAGGCTGGGTAATGAATGAAGCAGCCCATTCAAGCAGTGCTTCTGAATTTCCTTCCCCCAGTACCGCCGCCGCCTGGAAGCAGAAAAGCTCCGCCTCCTGGAAGAGGAGCGTCTGAGGAAGGAGATGAGCGCCAAGAAAGCGAAAGAGGAAGCGGAGAAGAAACACCAAGTGGGTTGACGCTTCTGCTCTGTGCCCCTTTCTTTAGTGACGCAGGATCCACTGTCCCTGGGTGCGCCACAGGGCAAGTTCTCAGATTAGTTGACAGAGCCCTTAACAACTTGGGACCGTAATACATTGGGGGCTTCCAAGGTGGTGTAGGGATTGCAAGGGTCAGCAAACATTTTCAGCAGGGGGCCGGTCCACTGTCCCTCAGACCTTGTGGGGGTCCGGACTATATATATATATTTTTGGGGGGAATGAACGACTTCCTATGCCCCACAAACAACCCAGAGATGCATTTTGAATAAAAGGACACATTCTACTCATGTAAAAACAGGCTGATTCCCAGAGCGTCCGCGGGCCGGATTTAGAAGGCGATTGGGCCGGATCCGGCCCCCGGACCTTAGTTTAGAGTCTTGGACTAGGACCTCAGAGACGAGGGTTCAAATCCCCGCTCAGTCATGAACAAAGCTCACTGGGTGGGACAGTCACACCTTCTCAGCCTAACCTACCGGTACTTCTTTGCAGGGTTGTCGTGTGGGTAAATGGAGGAGCAGGAGAACCACGTTCAACACCCTGAGCATCTTGCGGGGGGGGGGGAATAAATGCAACCCATAACGTGGAAATACCTGATACGAGTGTTTTCCAAACTTTCAATAATCGTATACACCTTTTGGGATACTGGTCTTACCAGTGTACCTCTTCTCAGGCAAAGATAATTTGGAGGTGCTTTGAATAGTGCTATTATATCTAGGCTAGAGAAAATATGGGGCTCATTTATTGATGTATAATAAGAGTTACACAAATATATAAATAATTTAAAAAAAAATAATGGAAGAAGAAACAATGGAAATCAACAAACGTTCTGATAGAGCAGAACAGATATAGATGGTGGATTTGTTGTTGTTCAGTCGTTCAGTCGTGTCCGACTCTTCGTGATCCCATGGACCAGAGCACAACAGGCACGCCTATCCTTCACGGCCTCTTGCAGTTTGGCCAAACTCATGCCAGTCGCTTCAAGAACACTGTCCAACCATCTCATCCTCTGTCGTCCCCTTCTCCTTGTGCCCTCCATCTTTCCCAGCATCAGGGTCTTTCCCAGGGAGTCTTCTCTTCTCATGAGGTGGCCAAAGTATTGGAGCCTCAGCTTCAGGATCTGTCCATTCAGTGAGCATTCAGGGCTGATTTCTTTGAGAATGGATAGGTTTGATCTTCTTGCAGTCCATGGGACTCTCAAGAGTCTCCTCCAGCACCATAATTCAAAAGCATGAATTCTTCGGCGATCAGCCTTCTTTAGGGTACATCTCTCACTTCCATACATTACTACTGGGAAAACCATAGCTTTAACTATACAGACCTTTGTCGGCAAGGTGATGTCTTTGCTTTTTAAGATGCTGTCTAGGTTTGTCATTGCTTTCCTCCCAAGAAGTCTTTTAATTTCGTGACTGCTGTCACCATCTGCAGTGATTATGGAGCCCAAGAAAGTAAAATCTCTTACTGTCTCCATTTCTTCCCCTTCTATTTGCCAGGAGGTGATGGGACCAGTGGCCATGATCTTAGTTTTTTTGATGTTGAGCTTCAGACCATTTTTTGCGCTCTCCTCTTTCACCCTCATTAAAAGGTGGATTTGTACCACTCTGAAATTGTGTGTGTGTGTGTGTGTGTGTGTGTGTGTGTGTGAACTAGTGAAGAAAGGACATTTTTATTGCTTACTACTTGGGTATTGAAATTTTCTTTACCAAACAGTACAAGGGTCATTCTGGAGGCATGGGCAGTTGTGTGATTCTGTGACCCTCCAGATGTTTCTGGTCTCCAGGGCCCTTCATCCCTAACCATTGGTCATGCTGGCTGGTGCATACGGGAGTTGGAATCCAACTGCCTCTAGAGAGCACCAGGTTTCCCTCTCAACTTAATAAAATATCAGGTTTGCCGAAACTTTCCTTGATCAGTAGCACTGGACCCTTCTGCCCTGTTGTCTGCAATTTGGTTTCACTGCCTTAAATGGTGTTAGCACGAATTTTCCCGACTGCAAACTGCTTTGAGATTTCTTTATCATTATTTTTATCAATAAACAAAATACACCAAATATAAAGAGCATGAAGAAATGCTGTTATAGCAGGTTGAAAGTAGCGTAAGGTTGGAATTCTTATTCCAAAACAATACCAAAAAAAACTCACCTGAATTTCCATAGTTCCATTTGGCTAATTTATATTATTCTTTGTAATAAACTAGCTTAATCATATTTACAATGGTCCAAATCTTTTCAATATATTCAGATATAGTAGGAGATATGTCCCCTCCCCAGTTTTTAAAGCTATTTTAAAATTTCTTTTAATGCAAGTGGTAATTCAACATGGCGGCACCATTGATTTGCCTAGACCATTGTCTCTTGGCAAGAAATGTTGGCCCCGGGATTTTGTGTTGCAGGCCTCCAGGGGTAGAGCTTTGGCTTCTCGGATCCTGGTTACTCATTGCCACAGCTCTCTCTTAGATACGCCTGGCCCAGCTGGCTCGGGAAGACGCAGAAAGGGAAGTGAAGGAAAAGGAAGAAGCTCGGCGCAAGAAGGAGCTCTTGCAGAAAATGGAGAAGGCCCGAAACGAACCCGTCAACGACTCCGACATGGTGGACAAAATGTTTGGCTTCCTGGGAACCACGTCGTCTTTTCCTGGCCAAGAAGGGCAGGCCCCCAATGGGTTTGAGGTAACTGGAAGGAGACATTAACACACACACACCCCACTCCATACCATAGTTCTGCTAGCATGTCGAGGAAGCAGCTTCCCCAACTTGGTGCCCTCCAGATGTTTGGGACTACAATTGCCATCATCCCGATACAGCACCAAGTTGGGGGGGATGCTGGTTTGGAGCAGGGGTCAGCAAGGTTTACCAGCCATGGGCTGGATCACTCCCACGGAGATCGTCCGTGGGCCAGACTGGCACAGTGCGATGCCAGAAATCGCATCTGCGCATGTCCGCTGCACCGGAAATTGCTTCTGTGCATGCCCAGACGCCGAAAATCACGCCTGTGCAGAAGCGATTTTCGGCGTCTGGACATATGCAGCCACGGTTTCTGGTATCTCTGTGTGCGCAGATGCCATTTCCAGCACCACTTGGTGAGTCCCTGTGCCACGCTGTGCTGGTTTAGTGCAGTACATGGGGGAATTGCCGAGCGAGTGGTTTGGTTTGTGGGCGGCTCATGGGCCGGTAAAACAGTCTTCGTGGGCCGCATCTGGCCCACGGGCCGCAGGTTGCTGACCCCTGGTTTAGAGAAACAATGTATCAAATTACCATACTTTTCCATGTATAAGACTGTGCCTTTTCCTTTAAAAATCATGATTTAAAAGTTGGGGTCGTCGTCTGCATGGGTAGTGCATATGGTGGACGTTTGAATGGTTGCTGCCGAGTCTGTCAGTGGCTATTGTGCATTCTATTGGTTGCTGCATCAATGGGTGGTGCTGATTGGCTGACGCTCTGGAAGTTGTGTGGGTGATTGGCAGCTTCTGCCGGCAATGGGACACACGGGAGGTGGATTTAGCAATCCGTGTGGGTGAGCGATATTCGGCAATCCCCCTTAAAAAAAAAAGCTCAACAACCCTGGGTAATTCCCCCCAAAAAAGCTCAGCAACTCTGTGCCATCTCTCCCCATTTTCTTAAATTTGAGTCCCCCCATACACGTCTTATACACGGAAAAGTACAATAAGCCTAGGAAGGAACAGCTTGCCCCCAAATTGCAGCATCTTCTCCCAGCCCAGAGCCACTCAGTGTTGATTTGCAGGGAGTGGGGGGGAGGCAACATCGGGCGTGTGATGTCCCAACGTCAAGAGGAGCTGGTGGCCACATGGCTTCAGTGGCTGGTGGCTCCTCTGCCTCCTCCTAGCGCCGTCCCAGGTAGAAAGGGGAGGGAAAGGAGTTGGCCACTGGAACCGCACTTCGTTTGGCTCCACGTTTCACCTCCACGCTTTTTGGACCTTGGAGGGGCCCAGCCCACACACCCCAAAATATTCGGAGGCCCCCAAAGCATTCAGCTCCCAAGAGCTGGCGCCCCTGACACAGACTGAACCAAGTTAAATCTCCGCTGGTTAACCTCCCCAGGATCTTGAGAGGGCCCAAAAGGAGTTGGAGGAAGACGACCTCGAAACAGCTTTGCCGTTGCCGGAGGAGGAGGAGGAGGACCTCTCGGAGTACAAATTCGCAAAGTTTGCCGCTACATATTTCCAGGGCACAACCACACAAACGTACATACGCCGGCCCCTCAAGCAGCCGCTCCTGTACCACGAGGATGAGGGAGACCAGCTGGTGAGTTTGTCTGAGCAGCTCTGGAGAAGAGCAGTAATGGTTCTGTTAACTAGCCCTCTGAAACCAGTAGTGGTTGTGTGAACTGGCCCTGTGAATCTTAACCTGATTTTGTCCACTCCTGCTTTTCTCCACAAGCTTCCTTCATCTTGGCTGTGAGTCCTGGAAGACCTGCTCCCTGCCTTGCAGGTCTTTTTTCCCACCTGGTCTGGGAGGACAGGGCCTGGACTGACTCCAGCTACAAAAGCTGAGACTGCTGAACAGAATATTGTCCTGGGAGGGTGTTGGAAAGGGGCGTTGTTGCTGTTATATTTTTTGTATCTTTCTCTTTGATCTTATGATTTATGTGGAACTTGTTCAATTTGGTTGTGTACCTCTTGAAATTTTGTTTATTGCTTGTGAGTACTTTTGTCATTTTTTTAGTTGCGTAACTTTTAAAGGTCCTTAAGGTCGTCAAATAATAACTTTTTGGAGGTACCGAGCCACAAGGATGCTAGGTTGGCTTCAGCTAGGGCCAGGGCCTTCTCAGTACTGGCCCCGACTTGGTGGAACGGTCTGTCACAAGAGACCAGGGCCCTGCGGGATTTGGCATCTTTCCGCAGGGCCTGCAAGACGGAGCTGTTCCACCTAGCCTTTGGGTTGGTTTCAGTTTAACCCTGATGTTTCATTCTTTTGGTGTGATTGGTGGGCTACTTAAAAATGAGGCTGCAGTCTAGATGAAATTTTAAATTGTATTTTAATCTGTATTTTAATGAATTGTTTTATGTTTTTGTTGTGATTTTATTGGTGTTAGCCGCCCTGAGCCCGGTTTGGCGGGGAAGGGCGGGGTAGAAATAAAAATTATTATTATTATTATTATTATTATTTTGCAAGCTGCCTTCAGCACGGTTCTAATGTTGGAAAGGTGGCGTACAAATAAAGCGATTGATTGATCTCAGCAGTCTAATTTAGAAGGGAGGGAAAGGCTATTGTTGAAGAAAGGATAGAAGTCAGAATCCTTGGTGATCCATTTGGAGATCTGCCTGCTCCTGCAAGGATAACTGACAAGTTGATGATTACGGTTCTTTTAAAAAAAAAAAAAAAAAAACACAGGCAGCCCTTGCAGTGTGGATTACGATTCTTCGCTTCATGGGTGACCTTCCTGAGCCCAAATACCACACAGCAATGAGCGACGGCAGCGAGAAAATTCCGGTGATGACCAAAATTTATGAGACTCTGGGAAAGAAGACATACAAAAAAGAACTTCAAGCTCTACAAGGCGAAGCAGAGGTAAGAGGCAGGCTAGCAGAAATGTGCTTTATACCAGTGGAATGGTATAAAGGAGGAGTTAAATGAATAAAAACCAACCTATTAGAGTTTAAGGAGCCACAAGACTCTCTGCTGTAGTCGGCGAGAATTTAGTTCACAAATTGCAAGTTGAGTTTTTCATTTAAGATTGCATTTCATATTGCTGATTCTTTCTATGGTGGTCTTTTGTGTGGGTGGGGTATAAATAATGTTGTTGTTGTTGTTGTTGTTGTTGTTCGCTTCTTAATGCACCTTGACGTTCTGGTTGTGATGCACTCTACAAACATAATACAGTGGTCCCTCGGGTTACATACGCTTCAGGTTACATATGCTTCAGGTTAAGAACTCCACTAACCCAGAAATAATGCTTCAGGTTAAGAACTTTGTTTCAGGATAAGAACAGAAATCTTGCTCTGGCAGTGCAGCAGGAGGTCCCATTAGCTAAAGAGGTGCTTCAGGTTAAGAACAGTTTCAGGTTAAGAACGGACCTCCGGAACGAATTCAGTACTTAACCAGAGGTATCACTGTATTGAGAGTGTTGTCCTTTTTTTGGTGCTAATCTCCACATCCAAACAGAAACCCATGTAGCTATTATTGGCACATTTATAAGGCTCTGCAGTTTAAAAATTGGAAGCACTGGATATTTTTTTTATCTTGTCCTATCTCATGGTAAACCTAAGAGGCACATGGTGTTCTCATTTTACTGATCAGGGAGATCAGGCTCAGCTCAGTGCCTTATGCAAGACTTCTTAAATGACTTGGGGAGAAATCGCTTTTAGCAGCCTCACCTTCCCAAATTTGCAAAACGGGGGTGTCAGCTGCCCTGCAGGGTTGGTATAATTCGAACCCAGACCTCCCAAACCCATGCACAGCACTGTGTTGTGCACATGGAATCAGTTCTCTCGAGCTCAGTTGGCAGAGCATGGGACTCATAATCTCAGGGCCGTGAGTTGGAGCCCCACGTTGGGCAAAAGATTCCTGCATTGCTAGGGGGTTGGTCTAGATGACCCTTGATGTCCCTTCCAGCTCTACAGTTCTATGAAATAAGACTGTTCCTCTTGCCTTTGCAGAGCGCTCACATTGACAGCCACAAGAAGAACAGTGTGCGGCACAAGCTGGTGTCCTTGACCCTCAAGAAGAAATCAAAGCTCACTGAAGAGGTGAGCAATAGTTCTTTGCAGCTTGGGAAGCACAAGTTCTCTGTTGTCAGCTGCTGTGGCTCCCAATGCCCTGGCAGGGCCCATCAGCACATACCCAAGGGTGCCACTTGGATACAGGGCAACCCGACTGTTTATTGTTCTGCAGGGCTTCCAGCTATCTTCTGCCTTTTCCCTCCCTTGAAACAAAGTAAGAAACAACCATCAGGACCAGGGGTCAGCAACCTAAGGCCCATGGGCCAGTAGCCACCCACGAGGCTTGTCTAACCGGCCCATGGCGACCCCTTCCGCCCCCCGCCCCCCTGCCGCCCACTCTTACCAGTGTGGCACAGCGCAACACGGTGCGGGGACCAACTTCCAGGTTGATGGCGCCTGTGTGCGCATGGGTGCTCCTCCAATCTGGATGTGCGCCGAAAATAGCATGTGCGCACACCTGTGAGACGGAGAAGCGCCCATGCTATTTCTGGCATACTTCTGGGTCGGAGGAGCACCAGAAATAGCGCATGCACACACGCTGCAGCCCATCCGACGGACAGAGCGTCAAATGTCCCATCCTCGGATAAGGTTGCCGACCTCTGATCAGGACCATAAGAAGCTGCCTTATACCTGCCATATCCTTACAGCTTTGAGATGCTTCACAGGAAGCGATTTATGAAATAAATAAATAAATAAATAAATAGCCATTCTGTACTGTGTTTCTCAAACTCTGGTCCCAGCTGCTGTTGAACTACAAATCCCACCATCCTTAGCTAGCAGGACCATTGGCCAGGGATGATGGGAGTTGTGGTCCAACGGCAGCTGCACATTTGAGAAACACTGCTCTGCACTGCAGCATCTCTCCAGGGTTTCGGACAGGAGTCTTTTCCAGCCCTGGGTGGAGATACCACTGGTTGAACTACAGACCTTCTCCATAAGAAGAGCTTGCTGGATCAGGCCAATGGCCCACCTAGTCCAGCATCCTGCTCTCACAGTAGCCAGCCAAATGCCTGTGGGAAACCAGCCATCGGGACCTGAGCACAAGAGCTCTCTCCCTTCCTGTGGTTTCCAGCAGTGGATATTCAGAAGCATTACTGGCTCTGACCATGGTTGCTTTACCGCCAAGTTCGGGTTCTTCCCCGTCATGAGCTACAGGGATGCTCCCCACCAAAGAGGAGGGATGATCCAATCAATCAATCAATTTATTTATTGCATTAGCTCTATGGCCATAGCACATAGTAAAAGACCAGGGAGTAGCCTGACACGATTATGCAAATAATACAACAGTTAAAACAATTGGAAGTAAAATCGTACTGGATAAAACAAATAAAATAAAAAGCACTAGCGGCCGTGACAACAGTGTCCATGTTGGGAATATACATAAGACGAAGGCAAAGGGAAGTTGGCCAAAAAGGTGGTCCTGAGTTTCAGGGCCTGTAATATGTAGATGGCCACTCCATGTGAAACCAAGGGGTTGGCATCCACCAGTAGATATTTCATGCATCGTCCCTGGCGATAGTCAGCGGGATTAGAGCAAGCAAACAGAGGTCAGTCGTTCCTGGTTTCCTAGGAAGGCAAGCAAGATAGTGAGGCAAAGCGAGACTATGCAGAAATCAGCACCTTGGAGAGAGGGCAAGGGGTGGTTTCAGGACCACGGAGAGCGCTCCTGCAGCATCCAAGTTGCCTCAGCAATGTCCTGGCTGAGTATTAGAGCAGAGCTACATTGTCAAGGTCCCTACCCCTCAGCCTGTATGTGGGTGGGAGTTAGGGAGGGGGGAGGACGATGCCTCGTTCACACATTTCACAGATTAACTCCTTCCCTCCCTCTATTTTGTTAGGTGACCAAGCGTCTTCACGATGGTGAGTCCACCGTCCAAGGCAACAGCATGCTAGAGGACCGGCCTACCTCAAATTTGGAAAAGCTCCATTTCATTATTGGTAATGGCATCCTCAGGCCAGCATTAAGGTTAGATATTAGTATGAAAAAGAAGACGCATTCTGTATGGGCGTTAAAATTGTCACCGGGCCTTCTCTAGGGATGATGGGGGAGGAATTAGATTCAGTTTGCATTTAAAGGAGAAACTTCATAATTCACACTTTCCAAAACAATATGCAAACTGAAACAGCTTGCCTTTGAAATTTACATGTTTCCAAATTTTGCAAAGCAGTTTCCCCGAAAAGTAATGTGTTCAGAGATGCATAGACTGGGGTAAAAATGCAATATATGACAGAAAATAACATGCAAAAAATGCGTTGACAGAAAATTGCTTTGCTAATATGCGTTCATTAGGGGAAATTGCATTTGCAAATGTATGAGTTAGGAATAATTTGCACTGCAATGCTGATAAATTTTTCATGAGGATTTTAAAAGAAAATTCACAATCTGATGTGGAGAACAGAGTGGATAAAAGATTGGCAAAACCGAGAGAAACTGAACCAGAAAACCTTTCTTCCTAACGTATTGTTCACACCCACCATTTCCAGGTGGCAGGAGGTTCCAATGACAGCACTGCCTGAGTTTGATAGATAGATAGAGATAGATAGATAGATAGATGATAGATAGGTAGATAGATAGATAGATAGATAGATAGATACATAGATAGATACATAGATAGATAGATAGATAGATAGATAGATAGATGATAGATAGATAGATAGATAGATAGATGATAGATAGATGATAGATAGATAGATAGAGATGATAGATAGATAGATAGAGATGATAGATAGAGATAGAGATAGAGATAGAGATAGAGATAGAGATAGAGATAGGTAGATAGATATGATAGATAGATGAGAGAGAGAGAGAGAGAGAGAGATGATATAGATAGATAGATAGATAGATTAGATAGATATAGATATGACAGATAGATGAGAGAGAGAGAGATGATATATATATATATATGATAGATAGATAGATGATAGATGAGAGAGAGAGAGATGATAGAGATAGATAGATAGATAGTAGACAGATAGATAGATAGAGATGATAGAATGTGTGTGTGCGTGCGCGCATGCGCTTTTAAAATACACATATTGCTGGAAAGTAACCTTAAAAATGGGAAGGGATTGCTATCAAAAATGCATATATTATTAGAAACTTGCACTAAAATTCATGAGGGCTTTAAAAATAGAAACCTTAAACTGATGCAGAAATGTGGAGAAGTGTAGATTGGAAAAACTGGCACATTTCTTCATTTCTTAAAGCATCTTTTATGCTATCCCACCTGGGATCTCCAAAGAGAGACTTTTGTGCCGTTTTCTTCTGCAACGTCTGTGGGGTTTTTCAGTATTTGATCCTCCCAAGATAGCTTTCTCCAACCCGCTGCCCTCCAGATCCTCCTGAACTCTTAACTCCCATCAGCCCCAGTCAGCACAGTATTGCACCTGGAGGACCTCAAGATGGGGAAGGCTGAGCCAAGAGCTGTTCTGCCCACTGTACGGCACTGTTTCCACCTGTACACGAGCCTGTCTGCAAGAGGCACTTCTTCTTAGCTCTTGCAAATGGATTCTGTCTGTGGGGGGACTTGAGAGTTATGACCCAAACTTACCGTTCTTCCTCCGGCAGAGATGAAATTTATTGCCAGATCTGCAAACAGCTGACCCAGAACCCTTCCAAAAGCAGCCACGCCCGTGGGTGGATCCTCGTCTCCTTATGCGTGGGTTGCTTCGCCCCTTCGGAAAAGTTTGTCAAGGTAATGTTGGATCTTGGTAAGAATTCTACCAGAGAAGAACGGCAGATCAAGTGGATGGATTTATGCCGAAATGGCTAAAATGACCGGAAGAATCAGAAATCAGGAAGACCAACATTTTAATAAGGAATGGGGGGAATTTAAAACTTATCTTTGTAAGTAGGATTGGAATATCACTTGTAGTTTAATTGTGAATTCTGGATACAACGGAAAGGTATAAGATATGGATCATCATAAAAGATGCAGGAGGAAATGATTGGAATCTTGTTTTCATTATTTATGTTCGATATGAAAAACCAAATAAATGAAATTCAATAAGATTCCTTAAAAAAAAAAGGAATTGCAAAACTGGGAAAGTCCGCTTCTCACATTAGGCTTGCGGGAATGTGTTGTTGCTTTTAACTTTCTCTAAAATTATTATGATGTAAAGCCATCTCACTGTTTTATTTATTCGTTTTGAGGGATGTTAGGGGTGTTTTAAATAGTTGTGTTACTTACTTAACTGTCCTTACTGGGGAATCTTTTGGGGGGGGGCGGTTGTAGCTTCTTCCTTGATTTTTTTATTTGTATTTAAGTAGGAGGGCTTGGTTGTTCTGCACATTCTTCCTGAAGCAGAACCACACATTTGCAACCATTCCCAAAATAAAAATAAACATTTGGGGGGGGGGTGCGGCAGGAATCAAATGTTGGACAGGAAACCGGAAGCATGAAATAAAAAAATCTTAATATTTAAAAACATGGTGCTGCCAACTGTGTTTTTGAATGTTTGAAAGCCATGTGGAAGTTCTCGCTGCTGTCTTTTGTCTTGGCATACAGTATTTAAGGAACTTCATCAATGGAGGGCCCCCAGGTTACGCTCCTTATTGTGAAGAGAGGCTCAGAAGGACGTTTGCCAATGGGACAAGGACCCAGCCGCCAAGCTGGCTGGAACTTCAGGTAAAACTCGCTTGATTTATGTATGCCGTATCGTAAGAGCCCAATATAATCTGGAAGGCGGTGTTTTCCCCCGTCTTTGCTGCGAGTGAACACAAAAGCACTCTTGAGGGGGCGAACATCGGAAAGTTAATATTTCCAGAACCTCTGTTGTTCTGCATCAAACCACAGAGCCTAGGGCTTGCCGATCAGAAGGTTGGCGGTTCGAATCCCCGCAACGGGGTGAGCTCCCGTTGCTCTGTCCCTGCTCCTGCCAACCTAGCAGTTTGAAAGCACATCAAAGTGCAAGTAGATAAATAGGTACCACTCCAGTGGGAAGGTAAACAGTGTTTCCGTGCACTGCTCTGGTTCGCCAGAAGCGGCTTAGTCATGCTGGCCACATGACCCGGAAGCTGTACTCCGGCTCCCTCAGCCAGTAAAGCGAGATGAGCTCCGCAACCCCAGAGTCGTCCGCGACTGGACCTAATGGTCAGGGGTCCCTTTACCTTTACCTTTACCTAGATTATGCATCTAAAGCAGTATTGTACCACTTTAAACAGTCCTAGCTTCCCCCAAAGAATCTTGGGAACTGTAGTTTGTTATGGCTTCCGAGAATCTTCATCACCACCATTATTATAATTTATAAATTATACTGCCCTTCATTCATCACAAGATCTCAGGGCAGTTCACAGAATACAAATACAAGATAAAAACGCAGTAACTAAAACAACAAGGCTATAGCCACCCCCCTCCCAAATAATGACCCCATGGACCAGAGCACGCCAGGCACGCCTATCCTTCACTGCCTCCCGCAATTTGGCCAAACTCATGTTAGTAGCTTCGAGAACACTGTCCAACCATCTCATCCTCTGTCGTCCCCTTCTCCTTGTGCCCTCCATCTTTCCCAACATCAGGGTCTTTTCTAGGGAGTCTTCTCTTCTCATGAGGTGGCCAAAGTACTGGAGCCTCAGCTTCAGGATCTGTCCTTCCAGTGAGCACTCAGGGCCAATTTCTTTAAGAATGGATAGGTTTGATCTTCTTGCAGTCCATGGGACTCTCAAGAGTCTCCTCCCATAAACACATTTAAAAGGTGATAGAATATTAATCAGCCAATGGCCTGGTTGCAGAAGAACGATTTCTCCTGGCACCTAAAAATCATATAATGAATGCACCAGGCAAAGCTCCCCTATTCCCATCGCAGAGCTACAATTCCCCGATTGGTTTAACAATCTGAACTCTGGGAAAGAAGCTCTGGGATTAGGGGTTTCCAAAGAACTCTCCGCACTCCTAACAAGCCACAGTTCCCAGGAATTTCTTTTGGGGGGGGGGATGACGCCATGACTGTTTAAAGTGGTATGATGCTGCCTTGGCATTTATGGGGTCTTATTTTAATCCTGTTTTCAGGTGGTTGTGTAGAACATTAAATATTTGCTACAACACCAAGCATAGGAGGAGATTTTACCGGAAGTCCTACATTAGGTCGGAAATCTGAAGCCTGCAATCTACAGTCGTCTTCGTTTTTTTTTTTAAATTTCAAAAAAAATTAATGGCTTTCCTTCCTTCTGCTAGGCAACCAAATCTAAGAAACCCATTATGCTGCCCGTGACATTCATGGACGGGACAACTAAGACCTTGTTGACAGATTCTGCGACAACAGCCAAAGAGCTCTGCAACTCTTTGGCGGACAAGATAAGCCTGAAGGACCACTTTGGATTCTCGCTTTACATTGCTCTGTTCGACAAGGTAGGCCACAGGTATAGGGGAAACTAGGTGTGTTTTTAATATGCTTCTATCAAAACCCATCTTAGAGGGAAGGCGACATTCATAGAGTTGGGTCCCAGTCCCCTGCCCTCCAGCATCCAACGCAAACCGTTTGTTCTTGTTTATAGAGATGAGGGAGAAATCCACTTCTCGTTTAATGGTGGACCTACATATTTTGCAAATTTCCAAAGCAGTACAAGAACCGAAACACAACCAGCCTTTGAAATTTGCACTTCTCTGAATTTTGCAGTGCGGTTCTCCTACATTTTCTCCTAATACAATATGTGAGAAAAATGCACGTGCTAGGGTGAAGTGTTCAAAAAAATGCATATTTGTTCACTGATTAATGATTTTATGCATGTTTTGCCCTAGTATATGCATTTTTGCACACGTTACTTGGCACATACAAAATGTGTGTGAAATTTGTGTGTGTGTATAAACACAAACAGTGGCGAAGCTGCATGCTAAGCTACTGGGGGATGGCGCACGTCGCGGGGGTGTGGCACCCGTGAGAGCATGATGTGCCACTCGCGAGGACATGGTGCGCTGCCCACAGGGGCGTGGCGTGCGTTCTGTGGGCATGGCGCACCACCTGTGGAAGCATAGTGTGCGGGGGGCGTGGCACATGTCGGGGGGGGCTGCCACGATGGCACCCTAAAGGAATAATGGTGCCAGGCGTGGTCCGTTCCCTCCGCACCCCCATTCCTCCGCCAGTGCACACACACAAACACAAACACATTAAATTACAATCAGGAAGAAGATTATTCAAAATTTTCTATCCACTATCATAGGAGAAATAAAACCTGAATCATAACCTTAAATTTAGAAAAATAATTAATATAGTATGATATCTTCACTATATTTCTTGCTTGAGAAGGAAATAAAAATCACCTATTTTCTTACATTTTTTTTTAACTTCGTTGCTATTTTTTGTGATGTTTTCAAAGCAACTTTTCATTGCTTTTATGTAAGATTCATGTTGAAAAAGATTCATAATGAGCGTTCCCCACTTCAAATGGGGTGTGCATGTTGCAAGGTCGCGAGTAGGCCCATTGGATCACGGTGGCAGTTGGTCTGGCTTCGCCTTCCCCAGGTTGGGATACCTGTGGACTCCACCCACTCTAGCAGCCGCCCAATCCCGGCTGGGGAGGTGTTGCCAGGGGGATTGGCCAGGTAGAAGGAGGGATTATACAGTACACACAATAGAGCTGGAGTCATACCTGGGAAGCTTTCGTGTGCATGCACACTTCTTCAGATACAGCTCATACCAAGAACAAACTTAGTTGGTCTCTAAGGTGCTACTGGAAGGAATTTATTTATTTTTTACTTTTTTTTAATTGTTATTATTTTTACTATGGCAGACCAACATGGCTACCTACCTGTAACTGAAATAATTTTAAGTTAGAACTTAATAAAAATTTCACTATTAATGTACTTCTTCTTAATTGTATTTCAGTTCAACAATTACTTTGATAAAATACATATTTTGTTATGTGCAAATGGCTTTCGATACCTATTAGGTCCATAAATTACCATGTAGCGTATATCCAACACAAAAAACAGTGACAATTTGTTGTTGACAAAGGACAGCTGGGCATATAAAGGGCCCCATTACCTTCAGTAGCTTTGTTGTTGTTTAGTCATTTAGTCGTGTCCGACTCTTCGTGACCCCATGGACCAGAGCAATCCAGGCACTCCTGTCTTCCACTGCCTCCCGCAGTTTGGTCAGACTCATGTTCGTAGCTTCGAGAACACTGTCCAACCATCTTGTCTTCTGTCGCCCCCTTCTCCTTGTGCCCCCCATCTTTCCCAACATCAGGGTCTTTTCCAGGGAGTCTTCTCTTCTCATGAGGTGGCCAAAGTATTGGAGCTTCAGGATCTGTCTTTCCAGTGAGCACTCAGGGCTGATTTCTTTGAGAATGGATAGGTTTGATCTTTTTGCAGTCCATGGGACTCTCAAGAGTCTCCTCCAGCACCATAATTCAAAAGCATCAATTCTTCGGCGATCAGCCTTCTTTATGGTCCAGCACCCACTTCCATACATTACTACTGGGAAAACCATAGCTTTAACTATACGGACCTTTGTCGGCAGGGTGATGTCTCTGCTTTTTACAGCAACAAGGATGCACTGAGCACCAGGATTTCCCACATTGGAAACCCGTTTTTTAGGGTCTCCTTATTGGAAGGGAGCATGCCAAACGTTTACCTGTTTTGCTCTCCCCTTTCCAGGTCTCTTCACTTGGCAGTGGCAGCGACCACGTGATGGATGCCGTATCTCAGTGTGAGCAATACGCCAAAGAGCAGGGGGCTCAGGAACGCAACGCCCCCTGGAGGCTCTTCTTCAGGAAGGAGATCTTCACGCCGTGGCACAACCCCAACGAGGACAACGTGGCAACGAACCTCATCTATCAACAGATCGTGAGAGGGGTGAAGTTTGGGGAATACCGGTGTGATAAGGTAAGCTGTCAGTTACATTCCCCCCCCATAAAAACAAGGGTTTAGATGAATTATTTGGACGAATTTTGGACTAACGCTGGCATCCCATGTGGAAAAGGTGTCCCGTCTGGTGGTTTTTGATGGGACTGTCAACAGAGTTTGCTCATTCTGACAGCGGACTGACTTCGTACAGCGACTGCAGAGATGAATCTGACTGGCTGTGGTCCTACAAGTTTAACAACAACAACAACAATAACAACAACAACAACAACATTTGTATCCCACCCATCTGACTGGGTTTCCCCAGCTGCTCTGGGCAGCTTCCAGCACACACAGTACAAAAACATTTAGAGTAAAAAATTCAAGAAAACATTCCCCTTGCTCTCAATTTGTCACATAAACACATCATGCCACATTTGTAATGTATCGATTTTATTTTGAACACTTTATCCCACTTTTCTAAATGAACTGGGACTAGAAGGAAGTTAATCCTCACAACAGTCCTGTGAGGTAGGTCAGGCTGAGTGGCTGGACCAGAGTGACTCCGAGTGAGCTTTATAGCCGAGTGGAGGATTTGAACCTGGGTCTCCCGGGTCCTAGTCCAACATGCTAACCACCACACGACCCTGGCTAATAAAAGAGTCAGACAAAATACAATAGAAACAGCAATAGAAATATCAACTATGACCATAAAACGTAACATATAATATTGTAAAATAATAAAATATAATAGAAGGGTCTAAATTTCACCCAGTAATGGTTAGATGACTGCAGCAAAAAGATTGCCTCAGTAAATTGTTGACTACCCTGTGAAGAAAGTTTGTGGCGTTTGGAACTTCTCAGTTCAGAGAAAAGAACAGTAAGACGCAACATGGTAGAAGTTTGTGAAATTATGCATGTTATGGGGAAAGTGGATAGAGAAAAGGGTTTTTTGATAATAATTTTTATCAATTCAATTTCAATCCAATAATAGCCTCATTATAACATCACCAAACTATAATACAATTACTAATACCAATGGTTCAAATACCAAATTGTATAATTTAGGTGGCCTCCCGCGTGCTAGAATTGATGGTTTTCATTATTTCTGCATTTCCAAAATCTTATTAATTTCAATTGCATTCCAGTCATAATAATAATCTCTTATACAACAACTGCAATATTAATAACTTCTATTCGTGTCGACACATTAAATGATTTATAAAACGACAAGTGAGGCACTCGGACCATATCCTTGTTCTTCCTGTGCGTGGCAATTATTCTTTCCGTGGTGTTTCTTCCTGTCCTTGTAAAATGTTTTGTCTTATCTTTTCCCGGTTGTTGCTGTTCTCCATCATGCCTTGGGCGGAGCCGATATCCCATTGTCGTTCCAGAAATTTCCCCATTCCTCCGCCCCGCGCTTCGTTGTTTCGTTTAACAGTGGCTGCAAAAAAATCACTCTGTCCCAATAAATGTTTTCCTCCCCCTCTCATAACATCAGGGCCCGTGGGGATCCGATGAAGCCGAGTGCTGGAAGATTCAGGGCGGACTAAAGAAAGCCCTTATTCACACACCGCATAGTTGAACTGTGGAACTCCCTGCCACAGGAGGCAGCGATTGCCCAACAACTTGGATGGCTTTAAAAGAGCAGATTCCTGGAGGGGAGGGCTATCAAGGGCTATGCTCTGCCTCCACAACAGGAGACAGCAATACTTTTGAATACCAGTTGCTAGAAACCACAGGAGGGGAGAGTTGCTCTTGTGTTTGAATCCTGCTTGTGGGTCTCCCAGAGGCATCTGGTTGGCCCCTGCGAGAACAGGACTCTTCTTATGTTCTGGTACTGCAGGAAGAACAACTTCCTTTTTTCCAATGGTCTTTCCTGTGTTTTCCTGTTCCCCACAGGAAGAAGACCTGGCAGAGCTGGCTTCCCAGCAGTATTACGTGGATTACGGGTCGGAAATGGTCTTGGAGCGGCTTCTGAATCTGATCCCCTCCTACATCCCCGACAGAGAGATCACGCCTTCGAAAACCATCGAGAAGTGGGCCCAGTTCATCATAGCCGCCCACAAAAAGGCAAGGAGCTGAGCACTCCTCTTGCGCCAAGGCTGCCGGAGTTTAGGAAAACCAATCACAGAAATATAGACACAACACATAGGCTAATAACTGTTAAATTGTATGTAATAGAATAATGATATCATTGAAAAGGTAGAAATATATCTATTGGAGTTCATATGCAGTGGAACCCCGGATTACGCACGCGATCCGTTCCGGGTCGCCGTGCGTAACGCGCGCATGCATAACTCAAACGCACGTAAAAAAAAAAACCCGGAAGTCACGCGATTTGAGCGCTTTTGTGCATGCGCGAAGTGCACAGAAGCGTTCTGCGCGTCCGGCGGTTGTGCGCACTCAGGAAAACACTTCCGGGGTGCGGGAGTGCGTATCCCGTACGTATGCAACACAGAGCGTACACAACATGAGGTATGACTGTATACAGTGGACGCTGGGGTTGCGAAAGTGATCCGTACGGGAGGCGCGTTCACAACCTGCGTCGCTGCGCATGTGTGTGATGTAATTCGGCGCTTCTGCGCATGCGCGAGTGCCGAAACCCGGAAGTAACCTGTTCTGTTACTTCCGGGTTCAGTGCAGTGCGCAACCCGAAATTGCACAACCTAAAGCTGCCGTAACCCGAGGTATGACTGTACAATGTAACAGACTAGTGGCGCAGAACATCAAGCTACGTGTTCAAGATAGGCATCAAAGGTCAGTCTCGGAATGGTTGTTCAAAGGTTTCAACAAAAGACGTCTCAAAAGTAAGGTTTTCTCAAATGTTTTTTAAAAGTTCCAACGGAAGATGTCCCAAAAGTCTCAAGGACAGTGTTTCCGGAATGATACTACTGTTTTGTGATAGTCTTCATCAGCTGAAAATACAATACAAAGCATACAACCAATGAATGATAACAGAATTGAGCTACTCGCATACACAATGTATATGCATGAATCTTACTTACATTTTTTGTGAAAAAATATTGGTTATGTACCTTTCTTTATACACTTTGTTTTGTATATTCTGTTTTAATATACAGTGTGTATGTGGAGAGCTCAATCCTGTTATCATTCATTGGTTGTATGCTTTGAGAGCCAGTGTGGTGTAGTGGTTAAGAGCGGTAGTCTCACAATCTGGTGAACCGGGTTCGCGTCTCCACTCCTCCACATGCAGCTGCTGGGTGACCTTGGGCTAGTCATACTTCCCTGAAGTCTCTCAGCCCCACTCACCTCACAGAGGAAGGGAAAGGAGAATGTGAGCCGCTTTGAGACTCCTTCGGGTAGTGGAAAGCGGGATATCAAATCCAAACTCCTCTTCTTCTTCTTCTTCTTCTTCTTCTTCTTCTTCTTCTTCTTCTTCTTCGTATTGTATTTTCAGCTGACGAAGACTATCACGAAACAGTAGTATCATTCCAGAAACACTGTCCTTGAGACTTTTGGGACGCCACTTCAGTGCTGCTAATTTGGGAGGCAGCAGTTACAAGTTACTGATCTCTACAGCCACAGCAGGCGCTGAGATTCTCCAGTGGTTTGACTTCATTTCCAGAGGTGCATTCCATTGTCTCTTGAGACAGACGCATGCGAACAACAACTCTACCTACCTACCTATCATCTATCTATCTATCTATCTAGGTTGGGGAACATGCAGCAACCCAGTGGTTGTTTACAGCTCCCATCAGACCCAGCCAGAATAGTCAATGGTCAGGGATGATGGGAAATGTAATCCAGCAACAGCTGAAGGGCCACTAGTTCCCCATTCCTGGTATATACGATTGCGATCTAAGTATCTTTGGAGTGGGAACAAGGCTACAACTGCTGAATATATATTTTTAGATTGCTCAGTAATGCGATATGAGCTGCTTGATCCACCCGAAACCCTGCAAGGTGTTCACTGAGGTTTATCAACTTGGTTTCCCCCCCCCACCTCCTTCCTACAGGGAATCTATACACAGAAGAGAACGGACCCCAAGAAAGTCAAGGAAGATGTGGTGGATTTTGCCCGCTTCAAGTGGCCTTTGCTGTTCTCCAGATTCTACGAAGCTTTCAAGTTCTCAGGTAATCCCAAGAAACTAGGCCTCATGATAGGCTGCACCGCTCATAACTATAGACGGTGGTGGTGAAAAATGGCAATATTTTGACAAGCTCACTTCTTAAGTTTTAACAAAATAAAAAATAGTCAAAGGCCTGGAAACGATGCCTTCTGAGGAACGGCTTAGGGAGCTGGGTATGTTTAGCCTGGAGAAGAGAAGGTTAAGGGGTGATATGATAGCCATGTTCAAATATATAAAAGGATGTCATATAGAGGAGGGAGAAAGGTTGTTTTCTGCTGCTCCAGAGAAGCGGACACGGAGCAATGGATTCAAACTACAAGAAAGAAGATTCCACCTAAACATTAGGAAGAACTTCCTGACAGTGAGAGCTGTTGGACAGTGGAATTTGCTGCCAAGGAGTGTGGTGGAGTCTCCTTCTTTGGAGGTCTTTAAGCAGAGGCTTGACAGCCATCTGTCAGGAATGCTTTGGTGGTGTTTCCTGCTTGGCAGGGGGTTGCACTGCATGGCCCTTGTGGTCTCTTCCAACTCTAGGATTCTATGATTCTATGAAATAAAATAAAGAATCCTTCCAGTAGCACCTTAGAGACCAACTAAATTTGTTCTTGGTATGAGCTTTCGTGTGCATGCACACTTCTTTAGATTCTTAAGTTTTAGTTACCGTTCTTTGTAAGGACCAGCTGGGGAACAGTTCAAGGAGGATGGTGAAACAGCTGCTATTCGGTAATAACTGAATAAGAGCCAGAGGTGGCAGCTGTCTTAAAATTCCCAATGGAATATCCCTGCTTCCCTTCTCTATTCTGAAGCCTGATGGAGTTGCATCTTATTGCATATCTTTTCAAACCAAGGTGGATAAAAACAATCAGATTTTTAAAAAATTATTTAAAATGGATTTTTAAAATAAAATGCTTTGGGGGGGGGAAATCTTTCTGAAGATAGTTTTCTATTTAAGTTACATTATAGTCTAAAGGCTATGCATCAGGAAATAAGGATTTGGGTTTTTTTTTTCATGTGTGCTAAAACTCATTCTAAGGCAGGTGTCCTCAAACTAAGGCCCAGGGGCCGGATCCGGCCCAATTGCCTTCTAAATCCAGCCCGCAGACGTTCCAGGAACCAGCATATTTTTACATGAGTAGAATGTGCGCTTTCATTTAAAATGCATTTCTGGGTTATTTGTGGGGCATAGGAATTCGTTCATTTTTTCTTCTTCAAAATATAGTCCGGCCCACCACAAGGTCTGAGGGACAGTGGACCGGCCCCCTGCTGAAAAAGTTTGCTGACCCCTGGTCTAAGGGTTTAAAAAAAAAAAAAAAAATCGTTTAACCACATCAGTTAACAAACATAAATACATATGCTATAATGTTATTGTTTTAGTTTTAAAAAATTGCTTAAATTGTTATTAAGGAAATGATTATTTTTCTCCTTCCAATAAAGTACAGCAGAAAAGTTGTCCAAATGTAAACAGTTAACTTATTAAACCTCACAATAACTTCATAATTATCTGTCAATGTATTTCTAACGGTATAACCAAATCAGTAATTTTTGATATAACCATAAAAACCACTCTGAAAATTTATTATTCCAAAAATGAAACCTTCATCTGGTTGTAAATATGCAAGAATGAGTCTTTGTGTAAAAAAAAAAAAAAAAGATTTAAATCAAGTCTTACTGACTAGTGATTTAAATCGTGATTTAAATCGATGTGATTTAAATGAAATCCACCCTGTTTCAAACCCAGGTCCCAGCCTTCCCAAAAACGACGTCATTGTAGCTGTGAACTGGACAGGAGTGTACTTTGTGGATGAACAAGAGCAGGTCCTTCTGGAACTTTCCTTCCCAGAGATCACCGCCGTCTCCAGTAGCAGGTAAGGTGGCAAAATGCTAACTAATGAGTAAGTCTGTTTGCACAAACTTTGGGGGAAGTGGTAACCCTCTGTAACATACCCCGCCCCCAATCTCAAATACTCATCTCAGCCACTTTCTCCGTGAAAGCAATGGGATAGGAAAAGGTCTCTATAACCCTTTCCACTTCAACAGGTATGCTGATACGGGTATGGGTTGGGATGCAGGTGACGCTGTGGTCTAAACCACTGAGCCTCTTGGGCTTGCTGATCGGAAGGTTGAGGGTTCAAATTCCGCGACGGTGTGAGCTCCCGTTGCTCTGTCTCAGCCCAAGGTCACCCAGCAGCTGCACGTGGAGGAGCGGAGACGCGAACCCGGTCCCCCAGATTATGAGTCTACCGCTCTTAACCACTACACCACACTGGCTCTCCTGTCAGAGGCTTGTTAATTCTTATCGGAAGCTCTCAGAGAGAAGGGGGAAAGTCCCGCGCCTGCCAGCGTATCTGGCAACAAGCTGCTCTGTCACCTCATTGTGCTGGAGGTTGTAGACCTGGTTTGTTTGCATAGGCAACGGAAGTGCACTTTTCAAGCACAGGCGAAAAAAAGCACAGGGCTTAAAATTTCCTATTGTGTTCTCAGGCTGATGTCTTTTTCTATGATGCTTGTTCTAGAGGTGGGAAGCTTCAGGGCCAGAGCTTCACCTTGGCCACGATCAAGGGAGATGAATACACCTTCACATCCAACAATGCAGAGGACATACGAGGTCTGGTGGTCATATTCCTGGAAGGGCTGAGGAAGAGGTCGAAGTTTGTGGTCACGCTTCAGGACAACCCAAATCCTAGTAAGGAAACCGAGTTGAACAAAATGTATCTAGGGAAATGTGTTCAATCCTTCAGACAATATCAAGGGGGAGAACATTGTCTGGGTCACTTTTTCTAGTGCACTGACCTGAACGGATGCCCCTGAGCTTGCTTGTGAATTAGAACACAGTCCCGTTGGTTTACACACTTTTCTGGATTTTGCAATGTATTTCCACTGAGCTAAAGGGGGCGTGCAAACAACATGCAAAAGATCTGTACAGTCATACCTTGAGTTGCGTTCGCTCTGTGTTGCGTACGTTCGACTTACGGACCTCCGCGACCCGGAAGTCCTCCCCAGAGCGTGCGCGACGCGCAGGTGCGCACATATTCACAGAAGCATTCTGCACACTTCGCGCATGCGCAGAAGTGCAAAAATGCGCGAACCTCCGGGTTTTTTCTGGGGGAGGGCGTTCGTGTTAAGCACGCCCGTGTCACATAGCACAATCCGGAACAGATTGCATGCGTAACACGGGGTACCACTGTACGAAGATGCACATTTTTACTGGCGAACGCATTGAAAAGTTTGTATTTTATTTAAAGGGCCCATCTTCTAAATTAAAAGCACACACAAAAATTGTCTGTGTGCCCTACAACAGCCTTTGCCAAACTTGTGCCCTCCAGTTGTTGTCCCCACTGGGCAGTGTCTTCTTCCCTGGGATTCCTGCATTGGAGGGGATTGGATTGGATGAATAACTATGATGAACGGCTGTTTCTGCCTCCCGCAGCGGGTGAAGAATCGGGCTTCCTCAGCTTTCTGAAAGGAGACCTGATCATTCTGGATCAGGACACAGGAGAGAACGTGATGAATTCCGGCTGGGCTAATGGGATCAATGAGAGGACAAAACAGAAAGGGGACTTCCCGACAGACTCCGTTTACGTCCTGCCCACGGTCACCATGCCTCCTATGGAGATTGTGGTAAGCTGCAGGAACGGTGGTTAAGAAACAGCAATCTATAAATCTAAATCAAACAGATGTTGGAAATGTAAAGAGAAAGAAGATTCTTTTTTATTATATGTGGTGGTCTTGTAGTAAGGTCAAAGCTTTCTGGGAAATGATATATAATGAATTGAAAAGGATGTTCAAAATAACTTTAAAAACACACACACACACACAAAACCCAGAAGCTATTCTTTTGGGACTTATAGGGACAGAACTATCTAAATTGTATAGAAATTTATTTATGTATGTGACTACAGCAGCAAGAATGTTACTGGCCCCAAAATAGAAAGAAGCAGAAGTCCCAGTAAAGGAAGAATGGATACAAAAAAACTTACGGAATATGCAGAAATGGCGAAACTCACCGGAAAAATAAGAAATCAAGATAACAAACTTTTTATAAAAGAATGGAAATGGTTTATTGAATATTTACAGATCAATTGTAAACAGATAAAAACATTAGCAGGGTTACTGTAATAACCTACAGTTTTATAAGAGTATATATTTCCAGTAGATCATTAAATGAGCAAGTTAAATGAATTTGGATATGCAGAGGATATTAAAAAATAAATTTAAGGAACCGCAGAGAGAGGGGGAGGGGAAGGAAGTCAATTTTTGAAGTGTTAAAATGGATTGTAAAACTAATGAAATGTATAAATTTGAAAAGTATAAATAAAAAACAGCAATCACACACATTGTTTGGTGAAGAAATAAAAGTAGTATTTACTTACATAACCCAGGTCTCCAAGCATCTATTAAAGTAGCAATTAAAGGAAGGCAGGTTTAGAACTACTGTCTAAGTTACAAAAGTACAAAATGTAAGTTCAAAAGTGGTGTCTGAGCTGCAGAGTTCAGACATACATATGTCGTCGGCTTGGGAAAACATTTTGATTCTATACTACGCTTGAAAAGTTCAACTGTTTCTTTGATTGATTGTCCTTGAATCTTCCTGCCACACTTCCCATTCTCTCCTGCCATGCCATTGTGGCATGCTGCTCCTTTGAGAGCCACTGCTCTATGCCATATTAATGTCATTTCATTGTTATTCTGTGCCATAATTAACGGTGGATGTTTCTCCGCATCCCAGGCCTTGGTTACCATGACGCCAGACCAGAGGCAGGATGTCGTAAGGACAGCCCAGTTGGTGATGTCAGACAGCGAAGAAAGAATGAAGCCATATACCCTGGAAGAATTCTCCTACGATTATTTTAGGTAAGCGCTTAACAAAACGGACTACCGGTCTCTTGAAATTGCAGCTGGATAATAATAATAATAATAATAATAATAATAATAATAATTATTATTATTATTATTATTATTATTATTATTATTATTATTTCGGGCTCAGGAGTTTGTGAGGGTTGGAGTGGGTTTAAAAGGATGTATTTTGTTTTATTTTTTTCCTATATATGTGGCTAAAACGGTTGGATCTGGACATTGGCGTTAATGAAGGTTAAAAATAAAAATTAGGAGGTTAGAGGTGGGAAAATTAGCTAAAATTTTTGAGACCGGAGGGAGGGAAGGCTGCAGAAAGAAGAAATTTAGGAGCATAAAATTAGATGGGAGTAAGGGAAACCGACAAGGGTTTAGGAAAGTTTCAGAAGCTAAGGTAGAGAAGAAAAGGAGTTAGTGTGAGTTGAAACAGGATTAGTAAAATAATAAGGAAAATGATTTTGGTATTTCATGATTTTGTGAAAAAGGGTGAGAAAATGGAAAGGAAAAACTTTAATATTGAGGTAAAAATAGATATGACTATGAATCTGGGAAACTGTTAAAGAAGATAGTAAATGAATTCAACGGGGGAGGGGGGGTCTGAAGAAGTCAATCCGAAAATGAACTTGAGGAAAGGATGAATATCTGGCCTACAGAATTGGGCCAGACCTAAGTTATGATATTTTGTATGTTAAGTATGTTAAATGTCAAATGTTTATTGTTTGTCCCGGTGAGAGAGGGGATTGGAATTTTGCTTCCCCCAGTGAGAGGGGGGGAGGATGAAAAATTTAACGGTATTGTAATGTGCTTAAAATTGTTAAAATTTCGGGGGAGGGTGAGCTGTGATGTGAACTGGAAGTTAAAGCAGCAAGCAGGGGAGACAGCCATACCTAGAATCATAGAATCATAGAGTTGGAAGAGACCACAAGGACCATCCAGTCCAACCCCCATCATTGCTTTGTCTTCTTCCCCCCAGGCCTCCTCCCAAGCACACCTCATTGCTTTGTCTTCTTCCCCCCAGGCCTCCTCCCAAGCACACACTCAGCAGAGTCATGATCACCAAGAACCGAGGGAAAGACAAGATGTGGTCCTACACCCGGGAGCCCATCAAGCAACCTTTGCTGAAGAAGGTCCTGGGCAGTGAGGAGCTCTCGCAAGAAGCCTGCATGGCGTTCATTGATATCCTTCCAAGTGCTGTCCCCCCGCTGAGCCAACAGGCATGAATGAGGCCATGGAAAGAGGAGTGGGCAGCTTTGTCCATCCCTTTCCTGAAGTTGGCCACAATCCAGTGGTCTCATTTTGCCTGTCTGGCAAAGTCTGAAAGACCAACTGGTGACAGGCTTCAGGGAATCGGTTTCCTCCCCCCCCTCCCCCGTGGCAATAGATAAGAGATCAAATGAAAGGAGCGCCTTACCAGAATCTTTAATAATCACGGGGAGGGAACAAAGAACACATCTCTTAGAAATGGGGGTGCTCCCAATTAAGGGATACTCCCCCCTCAGTCCCTATTAATATACATCACTCCTATGTCTTGTAATCTGAGCTTTCTGCCTCTGTGCTTTCTGTTCTGACACTTTCTGAGTTCTCCAGGACTTTGGAGAAGGGTGGTGGATGCTGTCCAGAGACTGTGAATCTGTTAACCCTCTCTCTTCCAGTGTCCCTTCACCTGGCTGTTCCCCATCCAGTATTTCCCATCTTCTGCCTTCTGAACTATGCCCCTCTGCAAACCACTGTTCCAAATCTATACTTTCCTCCTGCTCCTGGGAAGATTCAGGAGCAGGGGGAGGGGTGGCTCCCACCATTGCTCCTCGGTGCAGCCCTCCTCAGCACGGTCCCTGAAATCTGGATGGTTTTTGTTCCTTCCAAAATACTGTTCATTTGTCTCAAGCCAGTGAAGTGTTAGGAAATGGCAGTGGGCATCCCACCAGCCCACCACAAAGAGAACAAGTTCTGTTAGGGAAAGTCCCATGACCCTTGTTGTGTATTGGTCCCTCAATCTCTTCTTCCTCCTTCTCCTCCTCCTCCTTCCTTTTCCTCTTCTGGTTTAATGGTGTGGCAATGGTATGATCACATCTCACACACAAGCCTCCCAGGAAGCCTCTGACCTTTCACAAACTGACGTAAATTATCCAGCTCTAAGCCCCTTTTATGAAGGGCAGCATCAACAGACAAGTCTGTAATACCCAAATCACAAAACCTACAAAGGAGAGGCCTTGTGTCTTCAGTATACTGCAAAAAAACAAACCCACAAAAAACCATAGAAAGTGATCAACCATTTCCTACACTTCACAAACTTCACAACATCCAGGGTTGATGCTTTGAAGAGCTCATGGCCCTAACCAAACAGGCCAACTTGTCTCTTCTTTCCCATTATGGACAAAAGAATACCCTTGGTGAACGAGCTAACAGACCAAATATTTGAAGGCGCCTTGAAAGCCGAACCGCTCAAAGATGAGCCAGTGTGGTGTAGTGGTTAAGAGCGGTAGACTCGTAATCTGGTGAACCGGGTTCGCGTCTCCGCTCCTCCACATGCAGCTGCAGGGTGACCTTGGGCTAGTCACACTTCTCTGAAGTCTCTCAGCCCCACTCACCTCACAGAGTGTTTGTTGTGGGGGAGGAAGGGAAAGGAGAATGTTAGCCGCTTTGAGACTCCTTCGGGTAGTGATAAAGCGGGATATCAAATCCAAACTATTCTTCTTCTCTTTCCCTCCCACCCCACCCTCCCACACTGCTTTTGCCAGTCAACCAAATGGTGTACACAGTCATACCCTGGAAGTCAAATGGAATCCATTCCGGAAGTCCGTTTGACTTCCAAAGCGTTCAAAAACCAAAGCACGGCTTCTGATTGGCTGCAGGAAGCTCCTGCAGCCAATGGGAAGCCGTGAAACCCCGCCGGACGTTCAGCTTCCTAAGATAGTTCTCAAACCGTTACTTCCGGGTTTGCGGTGTTCAGGAGCCGGAACGTTCGAGAACTAATCTGTTCGAAAACCAAGGCACGACTATTGATTCAATTTGATTTTTAATCTGTCTTGAATATTCGCAAGAAAAGTGATGTAGAAATGCTACCTTATTTTTTCCTGCCTGTTCCGGTTATTGTACCCTTAACCTTTCCTGTGCACCCATCCTGAAGTATATGGGCGACTACCCTTCGAAAAGAACCCGCTCGGTGAACGAGCTAACAGACCAAATATTTGAAGGCGCCTTGAAAGCCGAACCGCTCAAAGATGAGATTTACTCGCAAGTTCTGAAGCAGCTCACTGACAACCACATTAAGTAAGAGGTTCTACGTCTCTGCGCGGGAATAACGTTTGCGGTGGAACTTTCTGTGGACAGAGAAAGATTCACTGCCAGTGTGTAGCAGGTCTGCCCTGTCTACCTCCCCATATTTGAATCAGCCAGGAATGTGCTTGCAGGTGCAAGCAGAATATTTTTGCCACATGTCTGCAGTTCATTTTTCATTTCTTTCTTTGCTACAGATTTTTGTTGAGCTTTGATAAACCCTAAATATCAAATCAGTTACTTAATATTAATCGGAGCTGAGGTTTCTCCTGCTCGGTCGGGAGAAACCTCAGCTCCGAGGTTTCTCCGTGGTTTTTCCGACCTTGGGGAGGTAGTGCCATCACCTGCCCTGCATATTGAAGGGTATTCCATTAATGGATTCGGGGGGGGTGGCCCTGTCCAAAGCCTAGGGAGGTTAGGGCCTAAGGTTACGCCCCCTATTGGTGACCCCAGGGGGATCTCCTAGTTGATGTGCATCAGCAGGACTCCCCCTACTGGTGGTTAACCTTTCCTGGACTCCCAGCGGACGGCCTGGAGTCAGATATAGTCGGTTAGATCCAATGCCTAAGCCAATACCACTCTTCATCTGTAACCAATAAAGTTGTGGCCTTTTCTCTGCCCATTAACCTTACTGTATATATTGTGTCCTAAGGGACGCAGGTGGCGCTGTGGGTTAAACCACAGAGCCTAGGGCTTGCCGATCAGAAGGTCGGCGATTTAAATCCCCACAACGGGGTGAGCTCCCGTTGCTTGGTCCCTGCTTTTGCCCACCTAGCAGTTCGAAAGCACGTTAGAGTGCAAGTAGATAAATAGGTACTGCTCTGGCGGGAAGGTAAACGGCGTTTCCGTGCGCTGCTCTGGTTCGCCAGAAATGGCTTAGTCATGCTGGCCACACGACTGGAAGTTGTATGCCAACTCCCTTGGCCTTTAAAGCGAGATGAGAGCCGCAACCCGAGAGTCGTCCGCGACTGGACCTAATGGTCAGGCGTCCCTTTACCTTTATATATTGTGTCATTTGTTTTACTACTGGGGGGGGGGTCGGGACATCGCCACGCAATTGTTTTCGATTGATTTATTTAGATTTCTTTCTTTTTTTTAATTAGAAAACAAATGGGCTTTCGGTGTGCGTTTGTGCTGCAGTGACACATTTTCTTCACCGTGTGCTCTTGTTTTCTTGCTGGAAAGGTACAGCGAAGAGAGAGGCTGGGAGCTCCTCTGGCTGTGTACGGGCCTCTTCCCCCCCAGTAACGTGCTCCTGCCCCATGTCCAGCGGTTTGTTCAGTCTCGGAAGCACCACCTGCTTGCCACCGACTGCATTCAGAGGCTGCAGAAAGCGCTCAGGTAACCTGCTGGGAAGGGACTGTCAGCTCACGGGTGGAGCAGCTGCTTTGCATGCAGAAGGATTGGGACCGCAATACCTCCAGAGCTGCTTCTCCCCTTACGAACCAGCCCAGACCCTGCGATCTTCTTTGGAGTTGTTTTCAACTACAGTCGTACCTTGGATCTCGAACGCCTTGGCTCCCGAACGATCGAAACCTGGGAGTGTTCCAGTTTTTGAACGTTCTTTTGGAAGCCGAATGTTCAATGGGGCTTCCGCGGCTTCCGATTGGCTGCAGGAGCATCCTGCAGCCAATCAGAAGCCGCGCTTTTGTTGTAAGCCAAAAATGGCTTATCTTCTGAGTTACGCCAATAAAACTGAGAGACAATAGGAGTTAGGAGTCCATTGTTGTTTATTGCAAAGCAATAGGTTACAGTTGAATCTTTTCTCAAAACTGCAACCCCGCCCAAGGGTCCGGGCAGGGGTATTTATAACATTTCAAACAAAGGATTTCAATTTCCACCAATCATATACATCATATACATCATTACCTCATTTCATGTTTAATACACATGCGCAATAAGCATTGCTAACTAAACTTTGATTCTCACCGTGATCTGTTACATTGTGTTAGCATACATGTTGGGAACCTGTGTTACGTGTAGCCATTTGCAACATGCATCAACTTATGTTCTAGCTTATGAGCTGTATCTTTGTGATTGACATACAGTGGTGCCTCGCAAGACGGAATTAATTCATTCCGCGAGTGTCGCCGTCTAGCGGAAATTTCGTCTTGCGAAGCACAGTCGGAGGAAGTGTGGTTTTACGGAGAAAAAAAATCGCAAAACGTTTTCATTTTGAGAAGTCACGGTCATAGGAAAATTCATCTTGCGAGTCACCCTTTTGTTAGCGAATGCCTTTCGTCTAGCGAGTTTTTCGTCTAGCGAGGCATTCGTCTTGCGAGGTACCGCTGCATTTGCTGTCCTTCTGTCCCAGTGGGGGACGGCATCTTGCCAAATCATCAGTTTCTTAAAGCAACAGGTTACCACAACTTCTCTATTAGAAGCATATTCTAAGATTTATAGGGGTTCACATTATCACATTCATTATGGCCCTTTGGGCCACTAAAACACTTTGATTTCCAAATGTTTCGGAAGTCGAACAGACTTCCGGAACGGATTCCGTTCGCCTTCCAAGGTACGACTGCCCTGGTTTGTTTTTTATTGCTTTGTGTTTCATAAGTGATGTTTTTAAATGTTGGAAGCTGCCTTGATTCCCAGCTTGAGAAAAAGGATATATTAAATACATTAAGTAATTTAAAATAAATACCATATTTTTCGCTCCAATAGGGTGCACCGGACCATAGGGCGCACCTCATTTTTAGAGGAGGAAACAAGGAAAAAATTATTTTTCTAGTTTTCCTCCTCTAAAAGCCCTGGGGGGTTTTTTAGGATCAACTAAAAGTTTTGCAGCTTTTTTTGCAAAGGGGAAAACCCTGTTTTTTGAGGATCAGCTAAAAGTTTTGCAGCTTTTTTGCAAAGGGGGGAAAGCAAAGAGGAAAAGCCCCATTTTTATGGGGTTGAACTCACATTTCTGCAGCTTCTAAAGGGAAGGGAGCCTTTTCTACAGTTTCCAGACAGATAATCTAATCAGCCAGTCAGTCACATGACGCTGGGGAAACAAACAACCTCCCTCTGCAGCACATTCAACAATGGAGGGCGGGGCTGAAAGGGAGCCAGGGACTCTTATCTCTCTCCCGATCTCTTGCTGATCAGCTGCTGAGCGGGGTCCTTTCAACACCCCCTTTTCTCTTTGTAAAATAAAAAGCATGATCCTCTTTTGGCCCATGGGCAATTCAGCTCCAGGGACCACCATTCGCTCCATAAGACACACAGATATTTCCCCTTACTTTTTAGGAGGAAAAAAGTGTGTTTTATGGAGCAAAAAATACGGTAAATAAAGAGGTGCCCCCCCAAGCTATGCTCTATAGCAAGTTTTTTTGTTTTGTTTTGTTTTTCAGGAATGGATCTCGGAAGTATCCGCCCCATCTGGTAGAAGTCGAGGCAATTCAGCACAAAACAACTCAGATTTTCCATAAAGTGTACTTCCCAGATGACACAGATGAGGTAAAAGCAAAAAAAAAAAAAAAAAAAAAAGGAAAGGAAAGGAAAGGAAAGGAAAGGAAAGGAAAGAAAAGAAAAGAAAAGAAAAGAAAAGAAAAGAAAAGGGAGGGGGGGACATAGCTGTCAACTTTCCCCCTTTTTTTTTAAAGGGAAATTCCCTTATTCCGAATAGGATTCCTCTCAAGAAAAGGGGAAAGTTAACAGCTATGGGGGGTGGGGGTGGAATTGGACAAAATAAGCAAGGCCACAGCCTGTGGAGACGCTGTAGTCTGTGGTTTGGGAACAGTGCTGTTAAGAGTATCTTCAGTCAAGGAAGATGCTGGGTTCAGGTTTCTACAGATGAGAAGCAGGACTGGGTGATCATTTTCTTGTTTTAATGGGATTGTTTTATTGCATATTTTAAAGAAGGGAGCTTATATTGCATTGTTGCAATGAGGGGGGGCCTATTGGGTTGCCTTTCTTTTTATTTTTTATCATGTATTCCATGTTGTTGTTTAAATTGCAATTTCATATTATGGACCACCCTGAGATCTACAGGTTTAGGGCCGAATACAAATGTAATAAAATCATTATTTGCTTGCTTTTAATAGTTTGCAAACCGCTTAGAAGCCCATGTCATTTTCATCTTCATTTATTAAATTTCCATACCGTCCTTCAGCCAAGGATCACGGGGCAGTTTACGCTATAAAAACACAGGCCAGAGCGACAAATGAAAACAATACCACCCCCACCCCCAGTATGATGTCGGCATTAAACGAAATAAATAAATAAGGTCTCAGGCCTTAAGCACCACAACCTTCTCAAGTTCCTGCTCCTTTTTAAAATTAATATTTAAAAAAAAATTTGGCAGGCGTTTGAAGTGGAATCCAGCACGAAAGCCAAGGACTTCTGCCAGAACATCTCCAACCGGCTGCTGCTTAAGTCATCGGAGGGTTTCAGCCTCTTTGTCAAAATCTCTGACAAGGTGAGTGGACGGCCGGGGCTTCATTTGGCATTATATCAGAGGGTTATGGACAGCTTCCCCGGCTGGAATCATACAAATCCCCATTGCGGCATGGGCTTAGATATTACCACCGGAGAGGGGGAAAGGGCACCGGAGTCGTGGAAAGAGGCTTACATCACTCTGATACCAACACCAGATACAGACAAAACCCAAATGAGAAATTACCGACCAATCTCCTTATTGAACGTGGATTATAAAATATTTGCAAGTATATTGGCTGAAAGGTTGAAAGGAGTAATGAAAGAGTATATCCACAATGATCAAGCAGGTTTTTTGCCTGGAAGACATATGAATGGAAATATTAGAAATTTAGTGGATATACTAGAAAGACTAGACAAGAGAATCAATACAAGTGCTATTCTGATGTTTATAGACGCAGAGAAGGCCTTTGACAATATATCTTGGAAATTTATGAAACAAAATTTGCAGAAAATGGAGGTGGGAAGTAAGTTTTTGAATGGACTGAATGCAATATATTTTGAACAAAGAGCAAAGATTATTGTTAATAATGTGGTGTCAGAGGAAATAAGTATTGAAAAAGAAAGGAGATATTTCCACCGAAGAGCCAACAGGTGACATTCCTTTCCCTTCCTCCAGGCTTAATTCAGGGGGATTGCTGGGGCAGATGGAGCAGTTGAAAAGGTTGTCCAAGAATATCCTTGCAGTTGGCCATCCATGAGCCCAAGGTATCTCAGCATCCTTGGGGGCTGGCTACCCCTCCGCTGTAAAAATGCTTTTTCCACGCAGGCTCACCAAAGCCCCAGCCTGAGCATCTTGCAAAATCAGCATAAATCAGCAGGTTGCGAATCGCTTGGCAAGTGGAACTGCAGGCTGCTTTGCCGTTGGTTCATTGCCATGTTTTCTTCCAGGTCATCAGCGTACCTGAAGGGGACTTCTTCTTTGACTTTGTCAGGCACCTGACAGACTGGATCAAGAAAGCCAGACCCCCAAAAGATGGTAAATGCCTGTATAATTAATTGCCTGTGTCCTTTCATTTGGAAAGCACTTAATCTTAATAGCCTGATGGAAATGTCAGTCTTGTTTATCACATTTTTTAAAATATATGTATCCGCCACCTTTTCCTCAAAGGAGGTCAAAACGGTGTGCATGGTTCTCCGATTTTATCTCCACAACAGCCCAGTGAAGTAGGTTAGGCTAAGATTGGACCAAAGTCTCCCAGTGAGCAGCACGGCAGATTGGGATTCGAACCCTGGTCTCCCAGGTCATAGGCCAACACTCTAATCACTACACCACAGTAATTCATGACTGCCTGCTCTTTTGAGGCTGGAACTAGAACCCTTCTCCCTGACATGCTAGTTTTCTACATGCAAGGATCTATCTATCTATCTACCTACTGTGTGTGTGTGTGTGTGTGTGTGTGTGTGTGTGTAAGAGCATTCCTTCACGTCACTGTCCACCAATGGGGGAGAAATTCAGTTCAGGTCGCATTTAAAAGGCAAACGTGCCTATTTTGCAATTCCCAAACCAATTCACACATCATCATCATCATCATTGGTATTATTATTATTATAATTTGTATACTGCTCTTCATCCGTAGATCTCAGGGTGGTTTTCCAGATTTTGCAGTGCAATTCTGCAGCCAAGTAACGTGAAGAAAAATGCAATGCAAAAATGCATTATATTAGTGGGAAATGTGTGCAAAAATGGGAATATTTGGCACAGCTGCATGCAAAGATGGGTATATTAGGGAAAGCCGCATGTATCAGATTCACTGATGAATTTTCACGAGAACTTTGATTTTTTTTTTAATGGCAAGCTGATGTGGAAGTGCACAGAGCCAAATTTAAGGTTGGAAAAGTGACAAAGGGAGCAAAGCAAAATGGTCTGGTTTACAGATTCCTGTCTAACGTTCTCCAGCCCTGACCTCAGGGAGAACTAGTCTGTCGTTCCACATACAGTACGTTGCCCTGGAGTGCACAGCGACTTCCTACCTTAATTTTGCCATGATTTCTTTGGGCAGGGATAGTGCCTTCTCTCACCTACCAAGTGTTCTTCATGAAAAAGCTGTGGACAAACACTGTGCCTGGAAAGGATTCGATGGCCGACTCCATATTCCACTATTATCAGGTATTACCTTTCACCAAACATGCGGAACCCCAGCCTCTGAGTGAGGAACAGCAACACCAAGGGAACTTGAAGCCCGGGGGGGGGGGGGGACCCAAAGCAAGCAAGGCCTCCGAACGTAGCTCAAATCGAATAGATGATTGGCAGGTGCATTTGCTGAGCACCTTTCAACATGGCACCTTCCCCAGGGACTCCAGGAAAGATAACAACAAAAAGGACTCTATCAAGGCCGGCTCTATCGTTGGGTAAAGCGAGGCGGCTGCCTCGGGCAACCAATGCTGGGAGTCGGAGAGCAGCAACGAGCTGCGGGGTTGAATTTGGTTCCGTTCACATTTTGACGCAAACCCGCCTAGTTTGCGCATCCTGAAATGATATGCAAACTATAATGTACCTGTTATTGGGAATCTGCATGTCTCTGAGTATTGCGATGCCGTTCTCTAAGCAAGGGACACAGGTGGCGCTGTGGTCTAAACCACAGAGCCTAGGGCTTGCCGGTCAGAAGGTCGGCGGTTCGAATCCCCACGACGGGGTGAGCTCCATCTCTATGGGCAGAGTCGTGTTTTTTGCTGGTGTGACTTTACAAAATGTTCTCTCTCTCTGTCTTTCTCTCTCGCTCTGTTGCAGGAATTACCAAAGTACCTTCGCGGCTACCATAAATGCTCGAGGGAGGAGGTCCTGCAACTCGGGGCCCTCATCTATAGGGTGAAGTTTGAAGATGATAAGTCCTATTTCCCCACCATTCCTAAACTCCTCAAGGAGCTGGTGCCTGAGTCTCTCATTCGGCAGCTGTCTCCAGATGACTGGAAGAGGGTAGGTCTTCTCCGGCAACCCCCCCACCCCCACCCCAATGTCCCAGTTGCGCCCCACTTTCCACCCTTTCCTTCCTACATGCATGTCTTCTGCAGCAATGCCAGCTCCCTGATCAGGGCTGGATTTAGGTTTGATGAGGCCCTAAGCTACTGAAGGTAATGGGGCCCTTTATATGTCCAGCTGTCCTTTGTCAACAACAGAATGTCGCTGTTTTTTGTGTTGGATATATGCTAGATGGTAATTTATGGGCCTAATAGGTATCTAAAGCCATTTGCAAATGTTGCCATGCAAACAGTCCATGTAGAATGTAAGCAGCCTACAGGTGAAACTCGAAAAATTAGAAAAATTAGCAATTGTTTTCATTAGCTTCTGGAGTTTAATATATGAGATAGACACATGACATGCAAAGCGAGATACGTCAAGCCTTTGTTTGTTATAATTGTGATGATTATGGCGCACAGCTGATGAAAACCCCAAAGTTGAAATTGTTAGTTTGGGGTTCTCATCAGCTGTACGCCATAATCACCACAATTATAACAAATAAAGGCTTGACATATCTCGCTTTGCATGTCATGAGTCTATCTCATATATTACTTTCACCTTTTAAGTTGAATTACTGAAAGAAATGAACCTTTCCACAATATTCTAATTTTTCGAGTTTCACCTGTATATATAGAAATGAGCAAACCAGTGATATTTTAGGGAGCAGGCTAGCAGGTGGGGCCCATGACTTACATCATAGGAGCCTACACAACACAAAACACTGTTGCTGCATGTAGGTTTTATTCTATTTGGTTTTTTCCTTATATTTTGGAAATGTACATCCAGTTTTTTCCCCTTAATTTTTTTTGGGGGGGGCCCAAGAGAGTGGGGCCCTAAGCTATAGCTTGTTTAGCTTATATGTAAATCAAGCACTGTCCCAGGTCAAAAACCCCAGATCTCTAACATCATTTAAATTGCACACAAATTATGTGGTTGGTGTCCTTGATTGCTTGTTGAGATGGAGGTAGAATTCAGTTCGGTTTGCATTTAAATGCAAACATCCCTGATTCTCACTTTTCGAAACAGTACACAAACTGAAACACAGACATCCTTTTAAATCAGCACTTCTCTGTTTTTCCCCCAGTGCAGTGAATCATAGAATCATAGTATCTTAGAACGCTAAGGGACCCAAAGGGTCGTCTAGTCCACCCCCCGCTGCAATGCAGGAATCACAACTGAACTATCATGCACAAAAATGCATATACAAGGGTGAAATGTGCAAATAAATGTATATGAAATGCATTGGTTATGGACAATTGCTTTGCAAAAAGTGAACTTGATGCAAAATTGCATTAAAATTGGAGCCTTATTTGCCCCTACGGGTTCCCATTGTTGTGCCCGGTGAGAAAACATGGAAGCAGAAAAACACCTGAGGCTTCTGGCTTCAGAGAGAGAAAGATTTATTATTCTGCATGCAGAGGTACTGCGGTGTTCAGACATCCAAGCAAGTACAAAACTAGCCAATTTCCAGACAGTTCTTATAGACCGGGGGTCAGCAACCTGCAGCTCCGGAGCCGCATGCGGCTCTTTTACACAGCTGCCGCGGCTCTGGGACTCCGGGGCAGATACGCCCGCCCACTTCTCCAGCTGGCCAGCGGAAGCGACCGCCCTCCAGCTGGCCGGCGGCCCGCCCTCCGGAGGCTGAGGGCGCTGCTCAGGGGCGTACCCAGGATCACATGGCCTTGAACAGCGGGGCAGCAGGGCTCGGAGGCGGTGGGGACGCAGTAGAGGTGGCGCAGCTCAGCTGAGGGCTCTGGCGGGGAGCGCGCCTGAGGCGCGCGCGCTCCTTCGGGAAGAGATGGAGCTGGGCGAGCGGGAGGGGGAACTTTGAAGACCCCGCCTCCGCCTCCGAAGCAGGCGTCCATGGGAGAGGCCGCCCCCCCCAAGCCTGCCTGGCGGGACCAACCCTGCCCAGCTCCGGGAGTCTTCCTAGCGTGGGAGGCGGCCTTGGGGCGGACAGGGGAGCTCCTGGGTTGGCAGCTATGTGGGACCCCGCGGCATCCAGAGGCACCTGGGAGGTGGGACAGGATGGGGGCAGGAAGGGAGCCTTCGGACGCGTGCCCGCACGGGCACTGGAGGCCAGGACTCCTCGGCTGGGTCATGGGACCGCAGGGGCGGGCTGGCCGCGGTTCCTCTCGGAAGGCTGCTGGCTGCTGCGTTGAGGCGACGACGAGGTAGGCAGCTGTGGGCTGGGCCAGGGGCGGCGGGTGGCAGGCGAGGGCAAGGGGGGAAGCCCTCTTTTTAAAAATGGTCGAGGAAGCGGCGCCTGTTTCCCTGCCGCTGCCTCCTTCGCTCCTGGTTCCGCTCGCAGCATCAGACCGTGCTCTCGCGGGCGCGCGTCTCTCTCCGCCCCGGAGCAAGGCCGGGACGTTTTGCAGTTTTTCCTCTGTCCTGAGTGTGTGTTAGGGGAGCCTTGACAAAGCACCTGTTGGCGTGGAAGAGAGGAGTCCTAACTTGGATCTGTGTTCATGTGCAAAATCTATCGCCATTGTCATTAAGGGGGCAGGGAACTCCCCTAAAAAGGTTTGAACACTACGAACTACTACAGCCACCTGTATGGAAGTCAGCACAAACATCACAGGCTTCTCTGGTGCAATTCTGTGCTTTATTTAGCAAGAGAGGAGGTTGGAAGAGGTGAACATAGCCTCTGGTCTGAAATATTAAGAGTAAAAGACACTAAGATTATTGTAAAAGCCAGCAGTCTTCAATTAGACATGGGACAAACATTTAACACAAGTGTGCAGTTGAGGACTCATTTAAAAAACAAAAAACAAATCAAATATTTGTATGCTGTTGCAACCCACCTTGGATCAGGCTGTGACCTGGTAGTGGTCCCCAGGGTGGATAAAAATGAATGATTAAAAAAAAATGGATTTTTTTTATTTAAATCAGATTTTTTTATTTAAATAGGATTTTTTTATTTAAGTAGGATTTTTTTTATTTAAATCGGATTTTTAAAAATAAAATGCAGTGTTATATTTGTTTTAAATGTCGCAATGGTTTTGCGGCTCCCAGGTTTTTTTCCCCCTTCGGAAATGGGTCCAAGTGGCTCTTTTGGTCTTAAAGGTTGCAGACCCCTGTTATAGACAGTTCCCTGGCTCTTCCTCTTGTCCATTTCCTGTTGTACATTTCCTGTTTTACATATAAGGCAAAAGGACATTTACCCCAGAGTTGGGCTAAACTCATGCGCACTCCAGCAAGGCCACCCTATCTCTTGACCTAGGCAACAGTTCCTCTCTGCACAAGGACAGCTCTACTGTCTACTGTTATCTCCAGACACTTAGTCATCATTTGCCAGTGCAATGCAGATCAGAGTTCACAGCTTTACAGAGCAGTTTCATACTGAAAAGCTTAAAAACTTCTTTTATACTTAATACATTCACTGGACTAACAATACATTCAGGTAAATATATACAGGTTAGCTAATTAACTCCTTCCAAAATTAGAATTTCGCCCCAAATTAATAATCACAAATTGATGTGGAGGAAATGTGGGGAACTGAAGTTCAAATTTAGAAAAATGAGTTGCATGTTTAGACCTTTAACCTTCCCCAAATAAATTCACACAAGAGACAGATATTTGGTTTGGTTTTTGGCAGAATTTAAGCCACAACTTTATTGATTACAACCAAGTGAGTGGTTGCATAGGTTCTAATTTGACTATCTCCCTGCACCCTTGCAGGCAGACCTGTCCCAGAGCCATGTTCGTAGGACAGACAAGGATGAACACCAGGGACAGCTGCTGGTAGGGGTACATATCAGCTGTCCTGATGTCCCCGGGACTCGGGCACCGGCCGGACCCCTTTCGGGGACCGACAAACCAATGAGTCCCTGGATTCCTGTACCGGAATATCCTGCATTTGCATAGGCGTGGCCATATGACATGCCACGCCTTTCACCTGAACCAGAGCCTATCCGCAACTTACAAGTTGTGACTATTTGCTATGCGGCAGGCGAAACCCAAATGGCACCAGCCAATCGGTCAAGTGGGGGAAATTCCTGCCGTGCCCCTGTCCCAACGACAGACGACACACAACGGCATAGCAAGGTCAAGCACAAACCCTAAATATAGGGTGAGGTGGGTGGGTCTTCCCAAACAGGAAGGTCAGCAGCCTCGCATGGGCTTAAATAGGTCCCGCGTTGCTGTATTTTACGACACCCCATTGGTGAGATTTCACCCCAGCAACACGGGACCGACCTATCAGGGGTTGTGGCCATGATTTCCAATTGCCTCCCACAACACTGGGTCGGGTTGGCGGTCGCACCGCAACACGTGCCCTCTTTTAACGGAGGACCCGATAAACCAAAATGTATTTTACTCTTTCTGTGCAGTCCATTGTGGCCTATTTCAACAAGCACGCTGGCAAAACGAGAGAAGAAGCCAAGCTTGCCTTCCTGAAGATTGTATTCAAGTGGCCTACGTTTGGATCTGCTTTCTTCGAAGTGAAGGTAGAGATGGGTCCTTCTTTATGTCATCTGGAGGGTCCAGGGATCTAGGGTGGAACATGGGCATCAGAAATATTGGCTTGCTTGCTTGCTTATTTTAGTGACAAAATCTGTATTTTTGCCTCTTGTTCATACTCCCCGGAGCGTGGTACAAGTAATAAAAATAATATAAAAGCAGATAAATCAGTAGATGGTTTACGGTGGCAGCATCTACTCTTTGGAACTCCCTGCCTATTAAGATCAAGATGGCGCTTTCACTGTACACTTATTCAGTGCCTACAAAGAACATTCCCGTTTAGACAAGCCTACCCTGATTGCGGGTGGCGCTGTGGGTTAAACCACAGATCCTAGGGCTTGCCGATCAGAAGGTCGGCGGTTCGAATCCCCGCAATGGGGTGAGCTCCCATTGCCGGGTCCCAGCTCCTGCCAACCTAGCAGTTCGAAAGCACGTCAAAGTGCAAGTAGATAAATAGGTACCGCTCCAGTGGGAAGGTAAACGGCGTTTCCGTGCGCTGCTCTGGTTTGCCAGAAGCGGCTTAGTCATGCTGGCCACATGACCCGGAAGCTGTACGCCGGCTTCCTCGGTCAGTAAAGCGAGATGAGCGCCGCAACCCCAGAGTCGTCCGTGACTGGACCTAATGGTCAGGGGTCCCTTTACCTTTTACCTTTACCTTTACCCTGATGCTTAGAGAGTGGAGGTGATGTTAATCTGCTTTACCTTGTGTATGTTTTAAAGTAGGGTTGTGATTTTCCCCCCTTTGATTATACTGTTTTCTTGTTTGTAAACCACTTTGAGGTGTTTTCTTTTTTCCCCTTTTTGTTAACAATCAAGGGGAGAATAAATTTTATTAAATAAACAAATGAAACCCAATCATTTACTAGACGGGCAGCCTGGGGTCCCCAATCTTTGAATTGTTGTATGTGCTCCCAACAAAATATTAAATACACGATAAAACACCAAACATTAAAAACTTCCCTAAAAAGGGCTGCCTTGAGATGTCTTCTAAAAGTCAGATAGTTGTTTATTTCCTTGACATCTGATGGGAGGGCGTTCCACAGGGCAGGCGCCACCACCAAAAAGGCCCTCTGCCATGCCACAGAATTGAAGCAGGCAGTGTGTGTCCACCCCCCCAGCCAGAAAACAAGACAAAACATCTACATGCACACGCCAAACAAATGAAACACAGACAATTTTTTGGCATCACACAGTGAAAAAGCAACACACAAAAACCCCTTGTCTTTTTTAAAAAAATGAGAGAGGCAGGCTGCTTTGCATGTGCATATCATTCTCACCCCACCCCCCACCCCTAGTCCTTTAACATATCTCAACCTTTGCACTCTAAACAGCAAACAACTGATCCAAATTACCCAGAACTCCTCCTGATCGCCATCAACAAGCACGGTGTCAGCCTCATTGATCGCAAAACCAAGGTAAGGCAAGTCTTTCATGCAGCTTCCCTGAAGCTTCTCTGCCACCCATGCAAAGTATGGGTGTGTTGCCCTGCCCATCTGTCAAAGTCAGCCTGCAGCCAAAAACTTTGACAAACATGATGTAGTACAGGGGTCGGCAAGGCTTACTAGCCATGGGCCGGATCACTCCTGTGGAGATCATACGTGGGCCGGGCCGGTACAGCGCAATGCTGGAAATCGTGTCTGCGCATGTCCACGGCACCGGAAATCGCTTCTGCACATGCCCAAATGCCGGAAATCGCACCTGCGCAGAAGCGATTTTCGGCATCTGGGCATGCGCAGAAGCGATTTTCGTCGCCATTCAGTTTAGCGCAGTGCGCGGGGTATCACCGAGAGGGCAGCTCGGTTCGGGGGTGGCTCGTGGGCTGGTAAAACGGTCTTCGTGGGCCAGATCCAGCCCACGGGCCACACGTTGCCGACCCCTGATGTAGTAGATGATGAGATGGAACCTAGGGGCTTTCCCCTGAGCTCTACCACTGACTAGAGATGGCTAAATGTGCCCGCTTCAGTTCAACGCATTTCTGCATCACTTTGTGATTGCTGCTTTTCACGTCCTCCGAGTCCCGAAAATTCATCAGTATTTTGATGAATTGAACGCACATTCTCGTATGCAATTTCCCCTAATGCAACGCATTTTTATATCTCAATTTCACCAATATATGCATTTTTATGCACATTTTGCACCAAAACTCCCCAGGCTTGCACCCGGGGAGCTCACTTTGGCACTGCTAAGGCCGTGGTTTGACTTCACCGCCAGAGGTGCACTCCATTGTGTCTCGAGACAGACAGATGCCCACCAGCCAATGCCTAATGTTCACATATTTATATACCACTTTTGCATGGAGAACTGCATCACAAAACCTGGAGAAATGTGGGTTTCACAGATCATTTCAGGAAGTGCAGATGAGGTATGTCCAGATTAAGATGCAGACTGAGGCAAATGATTTCCCCCCGGCTCTACCATTGAGTGTCCTGTCTAAGCCTCCCGTGGCCCTGTGTGGTGGATCCCTTGTTTCCATGGAGTTGCTGAAGGCTGGGTTGATGGAGTGGGGAGACAGGTTTCCGTACACCCATGGTCAGCCCACTTCATCTGCGCCTCCATGGGCTGGGTGTCGGGAGCACCTTCTCTGACCCTCCGATCACAGGAACGCAGGAACAGCAACACAGCATTCCCGAGGAATAGGTCCTGGTGCAGTGGACTGATTAAACAAATAAAAGAACGTAACAAACATGTATGAGAGAAACAGCTCTCTCATCCTGCCATCCTGTCTCTAGACAGATCAAAGAAATCCCACACAGCACTGGAGATGGAGGCTGGAGGAGAAGTGGTTTCCGCCCCCTCCTTTCTCACAGACAGAAAGCAAAACAAACATGATCTGGTGATCCTGGCAATGGGAGGGATGAAAATACTGACAACAGGGTCCAGAGTCGGGTCTGTGGTGGTGACACTCCTGACTTCCTTCCCCGTGTCCCCAGGATATTCTCATCACGCACCCTTTCACAAAGATCTCCAACTGGAGCAGCGGCAATACCTATTTCCACATCACCATCGGCAACCTGGTGCGGGGGAGCAAGCTGCTCTGCGAGACTTCGCTGGTAAGTCGCCCAAAATGCTTCCAGGCGCGCACAGTTCCCAAATGCGGAGGGAAATGGACCTTCAGGCTGTGGAGCTTCAGAAACCCCCTGTACTCAGCTCCTCCAAGACCTTGGACATCCGCTGTTGGTCATGCTTTGTTGGCCTGCACGAGTTGAGTTTTAAAATGGCCGCCTGGTGCCATTGCGATGTCAGGTGACTGGCAGGTCGGTGGCACCGCCTCCCTGCCAAACCTGGTCCCCGAGGTGGTGGGGAGATGATGTGGAATTCTGGCCGGATCCAGCCCCACAACCAGTGGCAGAGCTTCATGCTCCGGCACTGGGGGGGCGGAGAACAGGTGTGGGCGTGGCGTGGCGTGTGTCCTGGGGGCGTGGCGTGCAGCGCAGGTGGGGGAACAGCCACGATGGCACCCCACCAGAAGTGTGGGGTACTCCCCCCGACAGCCTTCAGAGCAGAGCTCCCTTTTCTCCTGCAACCTGACTCCTAAGAAAATGTCCGCCCCTCCAAGTGTCCCTGCTTTCCAGGGACAGTCATGGATTTACAGAAGCTGTCCTGGTTTCTGATTTGAACCCAGAAGGTCCCACTTTTGCTTAGGACGCCCCTATTTCCACCGGAGAAATGTTGGAGGGTATAGAGTTATGTGACCCCCGAGCCAAGGAGATCGGTAACTATACAGCCTTTTCAAGACACCTGAAGTTAGCCCTGAATAGGGAAGGTTTTTAAAAAAGTTTATTATGTTTTTATAGATGTTGGAAGCCGCCCAGACTGGGGCAACTCAGTCAGATGGGCAGACTATAAATAATAAAATTATAATTAATATTATTACCGGGCAGGATGTCCCTATTTTCATCGGAGGAATGTTAGAGGGTATGGAAAGTGTGCAAATTAGGTTGCCTGCTTCCTTGTAAGGCCACATTCCAGCCACGTTCAAGGAGAAATGTCAACCAGGGTAAACACTCGGAGTGTCAGACAGGGTGGTGGCTTGAGGAAAATTCTGAGGGCCAGCTGGGGAGGTTTGGGGGGCCACATCCAGGACCCCACTTGATGCCTGAGGTTGGAAAGAAGGATCCCACCCAAGGAGGAGGAGGAGGAGGAGGAGGAGGAGGAGGAGGAGGAGATGTTGTTGTTGTTGTTGTTGTTGTTGTTGTTGTTGTTGTTGTTATTTATTACTTATACCCTGCCCATCTGGCTGGGTTTCCCCAGCCACTCTGGGCAGCTCCCAACAGAATATTAAAAACACAATAAAACATCAAACATTAAAAACTTCCCTAAACAGGGCTGCCTTCAGATGTCTTCTAAAAGCCAGGTAGTTGTTTATTTCCTTGAATCTGATGGGAGGGCGTTCCACAGGGTGGGCGCCACCACCAAGAAGGCCCTCTGCCTGGTTCCCTGTAACTTCACTTCTCGCAGGGAGGGAACCGCCAGAAGGCCCTCAGAGCTGGACCTCAGTGTCCAGGCTGAACGATGGGGGTGGAGACGCTCCTTCAGGTCTACTGGGCCGAGGCCGTTTAGGGCTTTTCAAGGTCAGCACCGACAATTTGAATGGTGCTTGGAAACGTACTGGGGTGTGTGCGCCATCGGGGTGTGTCAACCCTGTCCCTCTCGACTCTTCCCTCAGGGCTACAAGATGGACGATCTCCTGACGTCTTACATCAGCCAGATGCTGACGGCGATGAGCAAACAGAGGAGCACGAAAGGCAGCAAGTGATGTGAGAGGAGCCGCGGGCCTCTTGGCCTGGAGTTACTCTGTCGGCTGAGGACTGTGGGTTACCCCTGCAGCTGGGGGAAGACCTTCTCCACCCACGTGTGGAAGATGAGCCGGACTCCTTCCGAAAGCATGTCAGACTCCGATTCCGAGGACTGTGGGCTGACGTCCCCTTCGAGCGAGGATGACTATCTGTGAGAACAGCCTTCGCGTCGCCTCCCCTTTCCTCTCCACGCTCCTGGATTTAAGCCTCAGCGCATCTGCCGTCACGCTGAGGCTACAGCAAAACTCCGGCGTGTTTTTTTTATTTTAAAATTGGAACCAAAATGGCAGGACTCGCCAAGGACCGTGTGGGGGGAAAAGCTCCGTGCTGCTTCTTTTAAGGCCTTTGAAACAAATTACCGGCGACGAGATGGTTGGACTCCGACCCGTGCCAGAAACGGAATGATCTCATAAAACTCTAGTGGGTTCGGGCTTTCGTTCTTCTTTCTCTTTTTTTTTCTTTTCTTTTCGGAAGATGAGAAGCGAAATAGTTTTTCTTTGCTTGTTTTCAAAATGAAATGTTATAAGGCTGAGGAGAGGAAGGCACATTTCACAAAAGGAAACAAAAAAATAATCGTAACCCGAAGGGCAAAAGCATAAATTGACTTGAGATTTAACGAACTCTGAGGGGGTGTGTGTGTGAAATGCTTAAATGTGCAATAGCTGGACTTATTTAAGGAGGTTTGGTTTTGATGGCTGTTTGTTTCGTATTCCTTTTATTTATTCAACATAGTGGGGTTGGTTGGCTTTTGTCAGTTGGTAAGATTGTAATTGGGAGACTGTCTTTGGAGGGGGCTTCGAACAGAACTTCCTCCTAAATGAGGAAATTCAGTGGAAAGACCTGACCAGGAATATTCGGTGTGGTGGGTTTTTTTTTTTGGCAAAGGCATTTTTCATGTTGTGCCCAGAATTTTCCAGTCTTGGGTCAAAGGGGAAGAGTGACCGCTGAAAGGAGGACGCTGTAAATTCTGGCGGTTCCAGAGCTACCCAGCATATCAAGGTACACCAAACTTTAGAAGTAAACAGAATGGGATTCAATGTGTGGAATACACTTCCTTTCTTTATTTCTTAAGAAACTCATCTTTCTTATATATAAAAGTTAAAGTAATGATTGGGTTTGCAGCAGGGGGCGTTCTGGAAAAAAGACTGGCTTCAGGACCCACCCCCCTCCAGCACAGCCCTACTTTTGTGGCATCTTGCAACAGGAACCCACACAGGCAAAGAGAGGCCCTGGATTTTCACTAGAAACACCCAACCAAAATGTCCAAAAGGGGGAAAGGTGGGTGCCTTTTTGTCACTCCAAAGGATGGTCCAGTTGTGCGTGAGGACAAGATAACAACCCACTTGAGCCAGATTCTGCATCTCCTAAGAACATGAAGGAAAGAGGTTCTTTGTGGCCCCCTTAGTCAGGGAAGAAAGGGAGAAAGATGGGGAATCGCTGGTCTACAGCATAACGTCAGCTGTGCAAATCCAAGCGCTGCCGCCGGGCATTCTGTCCCGACAATTGCTCTCGACAATTCCAGTCGCCGTGCCGTGAGTGTCCTCATCCGTGAGGCTTCCTAGAGAGCAAAGCTCTTGGATGAGAAATAATCTTCTGTCTAGAGGATTCTCTTCACCAAGCAGCTGGCATGCGAGACTCTCAAGCCACAGTCGGCATCCTGTCGAGTTCTGAAAAAAATATAAGGATGAAATATATCTCACCACTATATGCAGGGAAATAGCCTGTAAGCCAGTTCAGAAATATTAGGGAAAGCTGGTTGGTTTCCTACTATGGTGAATCTCAAGGTTTGCACACTTCTTCCTCCCCACTGCTCTCGTATGCCAGGAGGAGGAGAATGGTTGCTTTTAAGTTTAAACTAACCAAGGTTCCATGTGACGTGCAACAAGGTTCAGAAGCCTGTGGTTAGTTTAAAGCATGGTTTGAGAAAAGCCAGGATCCGAAGCCGCAGTTGATTTTGTAGCTTGTTCTCACTAGCCATCATTTAAATGGATCACAGGTCCCTGAATTCAGATGTCATGGGGGAACTGTGGGTTGCTTAAAACCAGAAGCACAATCTTCTGATCCTATGTGCGTGAAAAGTGGTGAGGGGAGCTCACAAGCACAGAAGCCTGAAACAGTGGGATTATATTTACAAAATCTGGTCTTTGGGGTGTATAAAATACAGTTCTCGTAGTGTGGACAATCAAGATATTTAGTCCATGAACTTTTGACCAGAACAACTGAGCTATTACATGTAGAGGCTGTGTGTGTGTGTGTGTGTGTGTGTAGGTGTAGATACCAGTATATATTCCTTTATACATAAATATGTAATGTATATTGTAGTGTGTGACCACAATAGGTGCCCACGCAAACTGCAGCACGAGGAATGGCAGGCAGGCACAGGTGAGTTGTTTAGGAAGCCACTGTTCACCTGCACCCTCCATCAAATGTGCCTGGCGTTTAACAGGAAACAGGCTTCACACCATAGGCGCCATCTCGCTGGGGCTCTGGGTGCCCGAGCACCCACAAAATTTCCCATATAGGGGCTGGGCACCCACAAAACACAGGGGCAGGCACGCAGGCACCGCGCTCTGTGGAAAGAGCGTGGAGTGGAAGAGAGAGCACAGAGTTGGGGAAAGAGAGAGCGTGGAGTTCGGGCAGGAGGGGCCCTGTTGCTGCCGCAGCGCTGGAGCTCGCCCCCCATCCAGCACTGTGACATCATGTCGCCACATCATGATGTCACGCCGTGTACGTCATGACATCACAGTGTGGGCGGGCCACGCTGGGCACTCACAGTGTGAGGCCGAAGTCGGTGCCGATGCTTCACACAACCATTTAGCAAGCACCTCCCCCGCTCCTTGAAAAGTGAGTGGGGCCTGAGGCAAGCTGTGGCGGAGGGAGAAGGGGTGCAAAATGAAGGGAGGACGGTCAGGGGGGGACGGGGTAGGTGAGCGGAGCAAGCAGGGGTAGCAGGCCCTAGTACTTGGTGTGTGTGTGTGTGTGTGTGTGTGTGTGTACAAACAACGTATATCACATTATACCAAGAACAAACTCAGTTGGTCTCTAAGGTGCTACTGGAAAGAATTTCCTATTTTGTTTCGTATATCACATTCTCATTCAAGTACCCTTTGGAAAGGTCCCAAGCAGGCAGAAATATATTGGATTTCCCCTTGTTTGTGTGAGGATCTCCTGCATCGCCTGCCCCCCCCCCCCCGTAGTGAACCTTTGACCTGCAGTTTCCTGCCCTCTCGGCAAAGCAGACCCTGTCTGGCTCTGTCCACCCAGGCTGGCCATTGGATGCCCCTGTGCAGGAAGGAGAATGCAAGGGCTTCCTGTTCCACATAGTTCTTCACTGAGCAAAACAGCCTTCCATCTTCTGTTAAAAGATCAGGTGGCAGGTGAAGGCGAGGAAGCTCTCTTTAAGAGCTGCAGCGGGTCGGTGCTGGATGGACAAATAACTCCTGCCTGCTAGAAGGTAGCTTCCTGTTTACTGAGGGCACAACCCCAGAGAGGGCAAGGCTCACCTGTCTCAGGTGTGCTGCATGGGCCATTATCAAAGGTCCCGTTGCTTTGAGCTTCGTAGGTGGTGTGGCCCACCTCTCTCCACCTGCAGGGGCGGGGGGAGAGCAATATGCTATTATTCACAATCCATGAAACTCGCACACCCCAACACTCACCTCCAGGTCTCTGCTTGCAGTGTGTGTGTGTGTGTGTGTGTGTGTGTGTGTGTGCAAATGTCAGCCTACCTTATGGGGCCGTTGTAAGGATTACTGGTGGGGGAGGGGAATATGTGAGCTGTACTCTCTAAAAATATTAATTTCCTTTGATGGCATACACAGGGTTTCGCATGCCAGCAGGGTTGGAGTTAATTGGGAGAAACTTGTAATCATTGAATTGTAGAGTTGGAAAGGTCTCAAAGGGTAATCTAGTCCAATCTGGCAACTAGCTTTAATAATAATAATAATAATAATAATAATAATAATAATAATAATAATATACTAATTTAATATTTATACCCCACCCACCTGGCTGGGTTTCCCCAGGCACTCTGAGCAGCTCCCAACAGAATATTAAAACATCATACATTAAAAACTTCCCTAAACAGGGCTGCCTTCAGATGTCTTCTAGTCAGATAGTTGTTTATTTCCTTGACCTCTGAATGGAGGGCGTTCCACAAGGTGGATGCCACCACCGAGAAGGCCCTCTGCCTGGTTCCCTGTAACCTTACTTCCCGCAGTGAGGGAACCGCCAGAAGGCCCTTGGAACTGGACCTCCGTCCAGAACGATGTTGGTGAAGACACTCCTTTAGGTATACAGGACTGAGACCGTTTAGGGCTTTCAAGGTGAGCACCAACACTTTGAATTGTGCTCGGAAACGTACTGGGAGCCAATTCGGGTCTTTCAGGACCGGTGTTATGTGGTCTCAGCGGCCACTCCCAGGAGGGGCAAGAGACCCAGGGAAGAGGTTTGTCCCCCCAGTCCAGCTCTCAGGGAGATGATACTGTGGAATTAGTCCACTGGCTATGGCCCTTTGGGGTCATAACACTGTGCCAGCCAGGGGACCACAGAACCTGCCCCTCCCCAAACCCCATAGCAACGTGGGGGGGGAGGTTTACTGGGATGCCACCGGACCCAGAAGTGAGTTGAAACCCTAGCCCCAACCCATTGATGACACAGGACCGGACTGGATGCCTACAACAGATGTCCCGGGAGGAAATGCAGAATCATAGAATCGTAGAGTTGGAAGGGACCTCCAAGAGTCATCTAGTCCAACCCCCTGCAGCGCAGGAATCTCAACTCTAGCATCCGGGACTGATGGGCATCCAACCTCTGGAGAGTCCAGCTGAGTACAGGTTGGAGACCTTGAGAAGGACTTGTTGTCACCCTGGAGGTGCATGGGGAAGTATTTACCAGTGAAAAACGAATATGAGAAGGATGAAGAGGACCGCCAAGACGTCTGTCGCTATCCACATACTCCGGTACTCGCCGGGTGTCTGTAACAGAACAGCGGACAAACTGGAGTCACTCCTCAAGGTGGAGAAGGAGGGGTGGGACTCTGCAAAGAATGACAAGAAAGGGGGATCCGGGCCATTTGACAGTGCAACAGTTCGATGGCAGTAGGGACGTCCTATCCACACCCTCCAACATTTCTCCAGCGGAAATGGGGACGTCCTAAGGAAAAGTGGGGCATTCTGGGATCAAATCAGAAACCGGTACGGCTTCTGTAAATCCGAGCCTGTCCCTGGAAAATAAGGGCACTTGAAGGGTCTTGAGATGGGCAGTGAAACCTCACTCAAACCAACTCTCTTATAAATTATAGTCTGCCATAAGTGTACACGTTTTTTAAGTACAGTGGTACCATCGTTCTCAAACTTCATCAGTTCCAGAAGTCCATTCCAAAACCAAAGCGTTCCAAAACCAAGGCACGCTTTCCCATAGAAAGCAATGCAAAATGAATCAATCCGTTTCAGACTTTGAAAAACAACCCCCAAAACAGCAACTTAACATGAATTTTACTATCTAACGAGACCATTGATCCATAAAATGAAAGCAATAATCAATGTACTGTACTATAAAATAAATAAGACAGTATTGTAGAGGATAAAAATTACAATTAATTTTTATTCTTACCTGCACTGATGATAGTCATTGTTTAGATGGGGGGCTTTTATCCATTTTTGCAGTTACACAATCAATCAATCAATCAATCAATCAGTAGCTGAACTGAGTTCCACACAGTCACAAGAACAAATTAACCGAAAAAGCCTCAAAAACGAAAGCGAAAAATATAAATAGCAAAAACAAAAAGCACAAACTGAATCCGTTCCAGAAGTCAGTTTGACTTTTAAAATGTTCAAAAACCAAGGCACAGCTTCTGATTGTGGCAGGTACCCTGGAAACAATAGCCGACAGCCGCATCAGACATTCGGCTTCCGACAAATGTTCGAAAACCGGAACATTTATGGGTTTTCGGTGTTTGAGAATCAAGGCGTTTGAGTACCAAGGTACCACTGTAAAGGGTAGTCCAAACTTTGCGGCGTACTGGTGTCTCAGTGGCTATCAACCACGACAAGTAGCCGTGGTTCTCCTTCACTGCCCGGGAGGTGCTGTCTCCACTTACCAAGAGGAATAGAGGCCGCTGGAGGTTCCCTAGGGTGTGGACGGCATTGGTGGTGACAGAATCAGCCCCAGAGCACCACGCCAAGGAGAACAGCCATGGCTCGCTGACCACCCAAAGGTTGGTTGAGATGTTGGCTTTCGCGTATTCCCTGTCAAGTAAGCACAGGGGTTCCTCTTAGACCAAGGGGTTCTTGAGGCCCTGCTTTCGGTGGCTGCGAATTACAGAGCCACAAAACTACGGAGTCACAAAATGGTGGCGCCAAGGGAAAGTCTGTGGTGGGCAGAGGCTGAGTTGGGTAAAATCAGCTCACAAGGGCCGGCACCATTTCCTAGTGCTACCTAATCCGTCTTTCAGTATTGCTAAATCCTCTGCAGCAGCATTGGCCTTGTGGCAAGGAGTTCCATAGAGCCAGTGTGGTGTAGTGGCTAAGAGCGGTAGACTCGTAATCTGGTGAACTGGGTTCGCGTCCCCGCTCCTCCACATGCAGCTGCTGGGTGACCTTGGGCTAGTCACACTTCTCTGTAGTCTCTCAGCCCCACTCACCTCACAGAGCGTTTGTTGTGGGGGAGGAAGGGAAAGGAGAATGTTAGCCGCTTTGAGACTCCTTCGGGTAGTGATAAAGCGGGATATCAAATCCAAACTCTTCTACTCTTCTTCTTCAAGAACAGGCATTTGCTCTGGAGGTATTTTGACTCAGCTTCCCCATTTAAGGCACTTAGAAACTACTCAGTAAACTCTTAATGTGATGAGTGGACTTGATGGAGGGATACCAGTTTCCCAATATGCGGGTGGAAGTCACTCAGTAGGAGTCTTAAATTTCCACTTCCAGCCCCCTCCTGCTGCCCCCTTGCCCCTTAGCGCCCCCCTAGGCAATCCCACCACCTCCCAGGGGGCGGTACCACCCCCCTTTGGAAACCACTGATCTGCCAGTTCATAAACGTCTCGCTGGAATTTGCCCGAAACATTCTCCGCGGAACTCAAGACTCAGTTTTCTGATCCGTTCTCTGAGGGTGGGTGGCGGAGCCAGCTTTGCCCGGTGAACCTACCGAATATCTACCCAGCGCAAATCTCTGTAGTCCAAGTTGAGTCTGGAAATGCGAAGCATCTGGAGGACCTCGAGTGGGTAAACCGCGCCCGAGATCTGCTGGAATTCAGGAGCTAATCCCTGGACTGTGGATCTATCCCATGGTTCCAGCCATAGGACCTGCGATTGGCAGGAGATGAACAGGAATTATTCCTTGTGTCTTCCAGGAAGGGGGTCAGCACCCAGCAGGGAGGGCGGGGGGCAACATTTGCAGAAGTATGGCAGCCCATTGTGGAATGAAGAGGGATGGAGAGGGAGGAATGGAAAACTGGTTGGGGGGGGGAATCGAATGGAGTATTCTACCAAAGGGTTTGGCTGGCTGGAACAGTGCAACATTTTCACGCTGCAACAGTGCAACACTTCACGCTGCAACGTTTTGTTGCAGTTGCCGCAGGTTGGTGTCATTTTACTTTGAATGTTTTCAACTGGGCTTGCTATAAAGCATATTCAATCAGGCTTTCAAAAAAAAATCACCCACGTTTACTAGATAACCCTTTTTTGAATGAACGAGGACAAAATTAATAGAGGAGAACTGCCTCAGTTGACAGAGGCAATATGTATCTGAATGCCTGTTGCCGGGAATCGCAGGGGGGGGAGCTGCTGCATTCAGGGTCTGCTTCTGGGCTTCCTATCAGCAACTGGTGGGCCTCTGAGAAAACAGGCTGCATTTGCAAAGCAACGTCCACAAACAAGGTGTGTTTCTGTTCCCGCTACCTGGCTGGAGAACAACATTGTGAAATTCGGAGAAGCGCAAATTTCGAAAGGTGGTCCCGTTTCGTTTTGCGCGTTGGAGTGTGCAAATGAATTTAACTTTGCTTTGATAACTAATGCCTGGAAACCACCCCCCTTATCTCAGGAGGTATGGATCGCAGTAAAGTCTCTGATGGAGATCTAGTTAACCAAGCCAGCTATCTGAGCTCTCCTTCGCTGCACCAAACGGGGGCAGGTAAGTGTGGGATGTAAACAGGGAGCAGTCAAACCCAACACTGCTAGAGTGGACATGAAGGTAACTCAGTCCTCCAGGCTTAACTTCCTGTTTACCTGGACTGAGTTACAGGAACCAGAAGTAGGTGTGGTCTTACCTGGGAACAAGATCCCAAAGAACACTCTCCATTTTGCCTTGTCTTTCGAACAAGCAGGATGCCAGAGGTGAAGCCTGTTCCCCTATGGAATCAGCTTCACCACATGTAAATATATTTATCTAAGATTATCTGCCTCTTTGAGCCTGTACTGTAACTCATGGATGGATGTAAGTAAACTCTTTTATATCCTATAATCAGTACTGTGTTGTGTCTTTACTTTTAAGAGGGAACAAGGGGAATATACCAGGAATATATATTTCTTATAGAGGCTTTAGCAAGTCTATGCAACCGTTTTCTGCTGTGTTTTAAAAAGGGAATGTAACTCTGCTAAGTTTGGAGCTTGCTCACACAAGCTGGGATGATATATATAAAATAATATATACTCATCCACACTCCTAAACATTCCCACAGTAAGGAAGGGTGAGCATTTGCGCCATAAATTTGAGGCAAACCTCCCCAGACTGCATCTGGGGAACATGTCCAGATCAGAATGCAGGCATGGAAACCTCCTGCCAATCAGTGTGGACAATACTGAGCTAGATGGACCAATGGTCTGACTTAATATAGGCAAGCTTCCTGTGTGTGGTTTTTTTTTAAAAAAAAATCCCCATCGGTGATTTGATACCTGGTGGGTCAGGATCTGGCCCGCACACAACATTCTCGGGGAAAACTCAAGTTGGATAAGGAGGGACGGGGTTTCGGAGGAGGGAACGCCTCGTACCAAGTGGGATTTGTTCCCCATTTCGTTTCTGAGGACCTCCACGGTTCTCTTGATCCAGGTGTCCCTGTAAGGGTGATTCACTGGAGGGTGCTGAAGATCAAAGAGGACCAGTTTGTCCTCCTGATAGGCAAGTTTCAAGAGATCGCTGAGCTTGTAGACTCTCTGTTTCCTTGCCAGTTTTTCATCCTCTGGCGAGAGTTGGGGCATTTCGAAGAATGGCCTCTTCTACAAAGGAATTAGAGGGGAAAGGAGCTGTAGCTTGTTGAAGGTGCTGGGAATTGTAGCTCTGTGAAAGGTAAACTACAATTCCCAGGATTCCTTCATGAGGGGAGCCAAGACCATTTTATTTATTAAGAATAAGAATAAGAGTACCCTGGGCGGCTTACAGCATATATAAAACATAGTAAAACATCAAACATTAAAAACTTTGCGATACAGGTCTGCCTTCAGGTGTCTTCTAAAAGTTGTGTGGTTCTTTATCTCCTTGACATCTGATGGGAGGGTGCCACTGCCGAGAAGGCCCTCTCCCTGGTCCCATGTAACTTTGCTTCTCGTGGGAGGGAACCACCAGAAGGCCCTCAGAGGAGGACCTCAGCATCTAGGCTGAACAATGGGGTGGTAGAAATGTTCTTTAAATGTATGGCATCAACGTGACTAAATACAGACTAGTAGCCTGTTCACATTATGCTATACTTTGTACCTCGGAGGTTGAACGGAATCCATTCCAGAAGTCCGTTCGACTTCCAAACCGAAGCACAGCTTCTGACTGGCTGCAGGAAACTCCTGCAGCCAATCGGAAGCCGTGGAAGCCCTGTCGGACATTTGGGTTCCAAAGAAGGTTTGCAAACCGGAACACTCACTTCCGGTTTTCAATCGTTTGGGAACCAAAACGTCCAAGTAAAGAAGAAGAAGAAGAAGAAGAAGAAGAAGAAGAAGAAGAAGAAGAAGAAGAAGAAGAGGAGGAGGAGGAGGAGGAAGAGGAGGAGGAAGAGGAGGAGGAAGAGGAGGAGTTTGGATTTGATATCCTGCTTTATCACTACCTGAAGGAATCTCAAAGCGGCTCACATTCTCCTTTCCCTTCCTCCCCCACAACAAACACTGTGAGGTGAGTGGGGCTGAGAGACTTCAAAGAAGTGTGACTAGCCCAAGGTCACCCAGCAGCTGCATATGGAGGAGCGGGGATGCGAACCCGGTTCACCAGATTATGAGTCTACCGCTCTTAACCACTACACCACACTTTGGCAGCTGAGGATCAGAGGCAGGTGGGCAGGCAGCTCAGGCAACTGAGTGAGCAGGCAGGAAGGTGGCCTCCATGAGCAGAGGGGCAGCGCAGGTGAGTAGGAACAGAAAAACATGGCCGATCAGCTCCCCAGTGACTGTTCTGCTCTGCTGCCACTGCCACTGCCCATCTAACACCAATGAAACTGTCAGGGGCAGATCAACTATGGAACTAACAAAACTTCAGGGCCCCCAAAATGGAAACTGTTGTGGCCTAAGGAGGTCTATGGGGTGGGGTTGTCTGGATGAGTTGCAAGTCTGGGTAACCTCTGAGTGGAGAGAGGGAGTTTGAGTGAGCTGTGAGAGAAATGGGTTGGAGAGGCATACAGGAGGGTGGATGAAGTCCAAGGGGAATTGGGGTTTGTTCGTGAGGGGGGCTGGGGAGAAGAGTGAGCATAGGGGGGGCAACTTGGGTAAGGCTTCCCTATTCCCCAGGCATTTCCTGACAGTACAGTGGTACCCCGCAAGACGAATGCCTCGCACAACGAAAAACTCGCAAGACGAAAGGGTTTTGCGATTTTTTAGTTGACCCGCAAGACGAATTTCTCTATGGCCGTGCTTCGCAAGACGAGGCATTCGTCTTGCGCGGTACCACTGTAAGAAGAACCCTCCCCACCCGCCCTCCCAGCTCGCAGCTCGCCCTCCCCGCTCGCCGCTCACTAACCGCTCTCCCCGATCGCATTCCCCACGCCCGGCTTCCTCCCGCTCGCCCTCCCTGCTCTCCCCGATCGCACTCCCCACGCCTGGTTTCCTCCCACTCACCCTCCCTGCTCCCCGCTCACTCACCGCTCTCCCCGCAGGCGGCAGGAGGCTCCGGCTGGGCCCAGCCAGGCCCAGTCCCCCCCTGCTGCTGCCGGCAACAGGCCCTGACTGGTTTTTCCCCCCATAGGAACGCATTAATTAAATTTCAATGCATTCCTATGGGAAACCGTGCTTCGCAAGACGAAATTTCCGCAAGACGAAAAGACTTGCGGAACGAATTAATTTCGTCTTGCGAGGCACCACTGTACCAATGTCCTAGATGACCCTTGTGGTCCCTTCCAACTGTACAATTCTATTACTGTGGGGCTGTTCTTGGTGCTCTGTTTTGTTCATGGGTTTAAAGAGATATTGTAATCATTTTAATGTGTTGGAAACCACTTTCCTATAAGTGAAAAGCAGCATATATATATATTTATATTAAATAAAGAGGAGGGTCCTTACTCTTTGGGCAGGCTTGTGTGGAAGCAGCAGGTCCTTTAGGCCACATGGGCTTCTTAGCTCCCACCCAGAGCTCATGTGAGGAAAAGATCCCTTGAATTCCACATTGTATGGCGAATGGAGGGTCATTTGGGTGAATTCTAAGGCGGAAAGTGGTAGTTTGGGTGAAGCAGAACACGCAGGGGCCTGGGCCGTAGTTGGAAACATGGGATGGGCTGAGTTCCATTTCAGGTCCCGTTCGAACATACCTCAAAGAACCAATTTCCAGAGTTCAGCTTTTCCAGTTCGCTCCAGGGGAAGTTGGCCGCAGACACCTTTGCCCACGTGCGATTGACAGCCTCAATGTTGGTGGTCCTTCCTAGCGTCTTGTCGTGCATGAGGAAGGGGACGCCGTCCAAGCTGTTCGAAACAGAAAAGCAATTTTGCGCGTCACGCTTGGGGTCTTAGGTAGGCCATTCGCGAGGTTGCCTGAGAACAGCTGAGATGTGTCGCATATTCTCTCCAGCTCCAGTTTTCAGGGGAGAGTGGGAAACCGTACTGTAGTTACACACACACACACACCAGAAAAAGCATACATTTAAAGCAATCGCCTTCCCACAAAGGATCATGGGGGCTGCACTTTACCGCTCAAAATCCCCCAAACCCGTAACAAACAATAGTTCCCAGGATACTTTGCAGGAAGCCAGTGAGGTGTAGTGGTTCAACTAAACCACTTCTGGCACAACGGGACACTGTGACGGAAACAAGAGTGCACGGAAACGCCGTTTACCTTCCCTCTGCAGCAGTACCTATTTATCTACTTGCACTGGTGTGCTTTCACACTGCTAGGTTGGCAACAGCTGGGACAGAACAACAGGAGCTCACCCCCATCACAGAGATTCGAACTGCCGGCCTTCCGATCAGCAAGCCCGAGAGGCTCAGTGGTTTAGGACACCCGTGTCCCTACCAGGGGTGGAGCAAGGGGTGCGTTGGGGGCGGACACTCAGCGCGCACCCCCGCAACTGTTAGAGATTTCAGAGTTGCCTACATGCAGAAATGCAACTGTCTATCTCCAAGCAATCAAGCAATTAACTAGTTGGCAGAAAGCCCAGATCTGCTCTCTCTCAGACCCTTAGCAACGACCTGTGATTGGTCAATGAGTTCCTTAAGAGTGAGCTCTGTGTGAGAGCTGGTTAGTGTGTGGTGCAGGTGTTGGTGTGGAGAAAGTGGTCAGTAGAGAGAGAGAGAGAGAGAGAGAGAGAGAGAGAGAGAGAGAGAGAGAGAGAGGAAAAGATCTTATGTTTTGTTTCTTTTATTTGTAAAGTCTGTACATAGTAGCTTATGGATACTAGTTGCTTCAATAAATACTGTATATAGTTATCCAACTGAGTTGCTGAGTTCCTGCGTTGTGCTGTCCAGTCAATTACACAAGAGCCAGAAGCTTCCAGAAAAGTCTGCGTCTAACTCTGCGGTGTCCAGGAATACGTTATACTCCTGACACTAAATCTAAGCCGAGCCCTGCCACCTGGTAAAAAGTCTTGCTCAGCAGCTGGCTTGCTCGCTCACTTGCTCGGCCGGCGCACACTTAGCTTCCTGCTCGGGCGGAGGCAAGGGAGGGGCATCAGCGGCCGCCGCTTTGTTTCTTCCTGCTTGAGCGGAGGTGAGGGGTGGGCCAGGGAGGGGCGTCAGCGGCGGCCGCTGACGCCCCTCCCTGGCCCGCCCCTCACCTCCGCCCAAGCAGGAAGAAGCAAAGTGCGCGCCGAGCAGGTGAGCAAGCAAGCTGCGGAGCAAGGCTTTTTACCAGGCAGCAGGGCAACGGCGCTTCCCAAGCCGCCCGGTAAAAAGCCTCGCTCCATGGCTTGCTCGCGGTTTGCCAGCGACGCTGCTGCAGCAGGCAATATAAATCCCTCAAGACAAAGGAGCACGTATGGAAAAAAAAAAGACTGGCCCATAAGGGAAGCTGTGCTCCAGAAGCTCACCTAATTTTCACATCCGTCTCAAAGCCGACAGCACCGTAAGCGACAGTTTTTCTGAACGACATCTCTGTATTTTCAGGAGCTACCTATATTATAAAAACGAGATAGGAAGATATGGCAGATGGGCAAACAGCCCCAATCCCTGTTTTGCAACCTCCTTGAGCATTTCCTGGAAAGGAACTCTGAGAATTCCTTTTTTTTTTTTTTTTTGTAAGTAATTTTTATTTAATTTTACAAGTGTAACATTTTAACAGTATCAAATACATACTCGGATTTAGAGATTCCTCTGAATCTCTAGACTTCCCACCTTCCCCTCCATGGGTCCTATTGTCATCTTTAAATAAATTATAAATCTTTCCCATTCTTTCTTACAACGAATGCTTCTGAATGGCCGGGATAGAGCTATGGGAGAGTGTGGAGAAACAAGACAACTGAACACTTGTAAAATTCACTTCTTCTTTTTGCCTCTGGCCTTGTCCACTCGTGGCATGTGGCCCCTGGAAAGCTGCCCAGAATTAAATGTGGCCCTCGAGCTGAAAAACTTTCCCTACCCAGGCACTGTACAAATATTCGCCACGACGGTCTTGTGTATTGTGTAACGGCGCAAATGTTGACGGTAGTCCGAAGTCCCTAGTTGAGTATGACCAACAGAAACCCTGCAAAGGAGCTCTTCATCAGGTGAGGAAAATGGTTTGGATTTCTTTGGATATGATAGCCATGTTCAAATATATCAAAGGATGTCATATAGAGGAGGGAGAAAAGTTGTTTTCTGCTGCTCCAGAGAAGCAGACATGGGGCAATGGATTCAAACTACAAGAAAGAAGATTCCACCTAAACATTAAGAAGAACTTCCTGACAGTGAGAGCTGTTTGACAGTGGCATTTGCTGCCAAGGAGTGTGGTGGAGTCTCCTTCTTTGGAGGTCTTTAAGCAGAGGCTTGACAGCCATCTGTCAGGAATGCTTTGATGGTGTTTCCTGCTTGGCAGGGGGTTGGACTGGATGGCCCTTGTGGTCTCTTCCAACTCTATGATTCTATGATTCTTTAAAGTTTAAAAACAAACCAACTATCCTAAGGAGGAGGAAGCGTAATGGCGTCAGGTTATTCTGAAGTCCCGCCCCCCCTTCCAACTCAACCTACCATTGGTGCTCCTCTGTGGCCAATCAGGTGCGGCTTGGGACCCAACGCCCCCTTCTCCATAATACAGGGAGAATGCAAGCCCAGGGGTATGAAGAGAAGGCAGAGGAGGATGGCCAAGTAGGGGGAAATAATCAATACCTGCAGAACTGAACGAAACAAGAACAGTCATGGTCTCTGCTACGCTGAATGGAAAGAGGGACAAGTCCAAGTCCCGCCCTGTGGAACGCCCTCCCATCAGATGTCAAGGAAATAAACAACTACCTGGCTTTTAGAAGACATCTGAAGGCAGCCCTGTTCAGGGAAGTTTTTATTGATTTATGTTTTATTGTGTTTTTAATATTCTGTTGGGAGTCGCCCAGATGGGTGGGGCATAAATATGTTGTTGTTGTTGTTGTTGTTGTTGTTATCATGATCATCATCATCATCATCATTTGATTTCTGCTCTGAGTATGGGAGAAGCCATTCCTTTTGGGGAGTTAATGCTGTGAGCCATTCCATCTTAGGCTCGGGTTGTATATGTGTGTAAATAAACCATACATACTAAAGACGCCACAGTTTCCGCTGTCTCTCATTCCAAGGAAACCAAACTTTTGGTAACTATCTGGAACCCCTGGGATCTTGCGCCGCTTAGAGATTGGGGAGTGGGGCATGCAACAAAACTTTGTGGTTGTGGGGGGCCCATCAGCAGACCCATGCCAAGGACCCCACTGAAGTCAGACGCCGTCCCCAGGAGCAACAGCCCCAGCCGCTATCTGCAAAGAGATGTTCGTGCTTCACATCCAGAGCTCATTGTACCTTTGTTGTCTGTCCAAAAGAAATGAAGAGCCACTGGCCATGCTAGGAGGACCATGATGAATACGGCAACCATGTGGAGGAAGGGAGCTGTGACCTGTTGGGAAGACAAAGTGTCCCCATGAAACGCTTGGGGCTAACTGACACGTCACTCTTTAAACACACACACACACACACACACACACACACACACACACAATGGAAAACTAGCAAGGTCCCAACTAAAGAAGAATGGCAACTTAAGTTGACAGACTATGCGCAAGTCGTAGACTTAACATATAGAATAAGAGAACAAGAAGAACATAGATTGGGAAACCTTTATTGAATATATGGGAAATGATTGTGTACAGCTGAAAACACTGGCAGCATTAAGGTAAATCTGACAGTGTAAATAGGTTTTGATGGATGCAATAAGGGAATACTGAATGGTATGGTTTTTTGTAAAATATGCAGGGGTTTATGATATGTAAAATGAACCGTGGAAAGAGAAGGAGGGAAGTCATTGATATTTTAAGGATGTAAAATGGGTATCTTAAATTGTAAAACAGAAAACTTAATAAAAATGATATACAAAAACAAAGAGAGAGGGAGGGAGAGAGAGAGAGAGAAAGAAAGACAGGCAGACATTGAGAGAGAGAGAGAGAAAGAGAGAGAGAGAGAGAGAGAGAGAGAGAGAGAGAGAGAGAGAGAGAGAGAAAAGAGTCTCGCTGCTCAATCGGGCTGAACTGGGCAAATCTAGTCCAGCATCCTGTTGTAATATTGTTGTTGTTGTTGTTTGTTTGTTTGTTTGTTGTTGTTTTATATGCTGCCCATCTGACTGGGTTGACGCAGCCACTCTGGGCAGCTCCCAACAAAAAACAGTAAAAACACAATACATCACACACTAAAAATTTAAAAATCAGATAGCTGTTTATCTGTTTGACATCTGCTGGGAGGGCCTTCTAAAGGGCGGGCGCCACTAGCGAGAAGGCCCTCTGCCTGGTTCCCTGTAACTTCGCTTCTCGCAGTGAGGGAACCGCCAGAAGGCCCTCGGAGCTAGACCTCAATGTCCAGGCTGGACAATGGGGATGGAGACGCTCCTTCAGGTCTATGCAATGGCCAACCAGAAGCTGCAAAGGGAAGCCCACAAGGAGGACAGGAGCACAGCAGCGCTCTCCTCACTTGCAATCCCCAAGCGGCAACTGGCGTTCAAAGGCATGCCGTCTCTGATCCTGGACTGACCTCCCCATTCTGTGTGTTCAGCTATAAGTCCAGATGCACCTCATTAAACGTACTTCCAAACCGCAGCTGATTTCATTCCTCTGCACTGTCACAAACGGGTTGGACATAGATGAATGGTGGGAGGAAGCAGCTGGGGAGCCCCCAAGGAAAGAAGGCTGAGAGCCTGGGGACTGGTGGTGGGATGACAATGAGTGGTCAGAGGGAGAAGACTGGGAGGAGGAGGCGTTGGAAGCTGAAGAGGTAACAGGGTTTAGTGAGCGGGGAGAGTCTGCGGCAGAGAGAAGTCCAGAATAATGGCAGAAGCTGAAGCAGGAGAGGAGGGAGGCAAGAGGCAGAAATGGGTCAGGCTGGTGGAGACGTGCCTCCTCCTTTTGCTGTGACCAGCTCCCCTCCCCTTTGGTCTCCCAGAACCAGGAGAGGAATGAAAAGGGTGGAGGAGAGGTTAGCAATATGCAGACACAGTCTCCTATTGCTTGAGGTGAAAACCCTGGAGAAGGTTTCGTGCACTCATGTCATGTAGCATGTTACTTTTAGTGGTATGGAAGGGTCCTTTTCCAGCCCTTCCTAGAAATGTCAGGGACTGATCCTGAACCTTCTGCATGTGGACCAAGTGATCTACCGCTCACTGCACCTTGAATCTTCCCCAATGTTTGTAAATGTGCCTATCATAAACAAGGAGGCCAGAGGAAGAAGGGTTCACTGCAACTCTCTTTCATGGCAAACCCAGGTTTGCTGCGTCATGTGTGCAAAAGGCCTCATAGAGTCCGTGTACCAGCAGCTCCCCGCTGGGCTCTTCATAAATCCTTCACTCGGAGCCTAGCGGTTTTCTCACCTGAAAGGACAGGTAGAATGTGCTCCACTGCGAATTCCAGAGAAGCGTTACCATGGCAAAGGCAAAGCAGGAGAGACCCAGGGCAAACACCGTCGCGATCTAAGGGAATCAAACGTTAAAAACAATTTCTCTCTCCCCCCCCTCCTTTTTAAAAATATATAATTTCTATTAAATGTTCTGTTTTACAATTTACTCATGTTTACATCCTTAAGATATCGGTGACTTCCCTTCTTCTCTTTCCATGGTTCCTTTTACATATCATAAACCCCTGCATATTTTACAAAAACTATACCATTCAGTATTCCCTTATTGCATCCATCAAATCTTATTTACACTGTTGAATTTATCTTAAGGCTGCCAGCGTTTTCAGCTGTACACAGTTATTTCCCATATATTCAACAAACGTTTCCCAATCTTCTCTAAACGTATGCTCTTCTTGTTCTCTTATTCTATATGTTAAGTCTGCAAGCTGCACATAATTTTTAAAAATTGGCTTTTTGTAATTTTACATATTTTAACATATCCATTTCAAACATGAAAGTACAAGGTTCTTTTGAACCTTCGGACCTCCTTCCCTCCCTCCATGGGTTCCATGTTTAAGGTTAAATTTGCTGCGTCTTTTACCCTTATCCACCTGTTTAATAACCATAATTATCATAAATAATTCCACATTACAAGTGGTCATTACATCCCTGCCAAAGATTGTAACTGTTTACATTGGTCTTTTAAATAATTTATAAATTTACTCCAGTCTTTAGAAAATACTTGATCTTCCTGGTTTCGGGTCTTCCCCGTCAGTTTCGCCATTTCCACATATTCTGACAGTTTCATCTGCCATTTTTCTTTTGTTGGTACTTCTCCTTCCTTCCATCTCTGGGCTAGTAGCATCCTCGCTGCCGTCGTTGCATAGACAAAAAGTCATTTACCTACCCTTTGTAGCTCTTCACCAGCTCGCTTTCCATTTTGGGGCTAACGACGGGCCGCAGTTGTGGCATACATAAACAACCTTTTTTGACACCTGGGAATTTCAGTCTGAGTTAAAAACGATTTCTTAACCCTGTGGTTACCGGAGGCTGGGTGGCCGTCCCCCGTGTATGATTCGGTTGAGATTCCTGGGGTACATCGTGATCTACCAGTAGATCACTGGGTGTCTGTGGTAGATCACTGGTAGATCACTGGCTCCCCTCAAAGAAGCTCAACAACTTTGACCTGAAACTCCCAAAACAGGGCTTTGCTTCCTAAAAAAAAAAAAGCTTAACAATTTTGACCTGAACCCCTAAATAATGGGGGTAGATAACTGCCAGTTTTTAACTCTGTGAGCAGATGGCAGTCTCTTGGGAGTTGGCCACCCTTGGCCTAGATGGCCCTTGGCGGCCCCTTCAACTCTACAATTCTATGATTCCTCAAAGTCAACGACTAGTAGCTGCAATGGCTATGCTCTACCTCTAAGTTTATGCTCTGTTGTGCTGTTGTTATTTATTTTCCGTAAGCCACTTTGGGATTCATTTGAATGATATGCGGTACAGAAATACAATCAAACTGTTATCAGAGGCAGTATGCCCAGTTGCTGCACACTCCACTGGAAAGCCAGTGTGGTGTAGTGGTTAAGAGCGGTGGACTCGTAATCTGGTGAACCGGGTTCGCGTCTCCGCTCCTCCACATGCAGCTGCTGGGTGACCTTGGGCTAGTCACACTTCTCTGAAGTCTCTCAGCCCCACTCACCTCACAGAGTGTTTGTTGTGGGGGAGGAAGGGAAAGGAGAATGGTAGCTGCTTTGAGACTCCTTCGGGTAGTGATAAAGCGGGATATCAAATCCAAACTCTTCTTCTTCTTCTTCCAAGTGGGGGAAATGATGTTGTTCCCAAGTCTTGCTTGTACGCTGTGCGTTGAGGCATCTGGTTGGCCACTTTAAGAACAGGATGCTGGAACTAGGTGGGGCTTTGGCCCGAACCAGCAGAGCTCTAGCATGATTTGACATGGGTGCTCTGCTGCCAGTGCCCTTGTTAGTCTCAGCTACTCTTATGGCACTAGTTCAGAGGGTGACCTGGTTCCTACATGGAGACTTGGGCCTGAAACCGGGACTTGGGACTTGGGCCTGAAATCGTTTTATTATAAGGAAGGGCAGGAGGTTAAACGGTTTACCTTGTGGCTCCAGTGCAGATACAACCGCTGCCTCTCTGAAATCAGACACACCGCTATGATCTGTGGAAACATTGACAGGAAGCTACTTAGTCGTACCCACAACTCAGAGCCCTGGAGCCTGGTCGATTTCAAAGATGGGGGTGTGGATTTCTACTGAATTCATTCATTGCCCTTCATCCGAAGATCACAGGGCAGTTAGAAAAGCACAAAGCTACATAAAATTGGGAATCGAGCCAATATGAAGATCATTTGATATTCTGAGTATATTAATATGGGTCCGTCTAGCCCATAACTGTTCGCTCCAGTGATCACCAACTTTTTATGGCTTCGGGGACACATTTGGAAATCTAAGGAACTCTCATGGGCACCACCGAATATCTGTTTCACAGTTGATGCTCAGAAACACACACCCACCCAAACAGGCAAACTCCCCACCAAAGCTTCAAAAATTGGGAGGAATGGGAGGCCTCGGTGGGCACAGCAGAGGGTGTCTGAGGGTCCCCTGGGGCTCTTGGGCAGCATGTTGGAGACCCCAGGTCCGTTTGGAATAGCAGCAGCTCTCGGGGGTCTCTCGAAGAGTCTATTCCTGTTCCGATACTGCTATCAAATATCTCCTTATATATTTGAGTGGAAAGGCAGGGGGCAAATCTGCTAAAACAAATCAAGGGACGTTGGGTGTTGAACCCAATGCTTTCTACAAGCGATGTGTGTGCATTATGCTGCCTACATGGCCCATGACTCCAGTCTCCACAGATATGGGCCCCTCCCCGAGCTTTTACAGCCTCAGAGGTTGAGACTTGGCTATCAACCCAAACCATCCCCTTGGGAAGCCTTTAATCAAAAGAGAATTGCACTTACTAGTAATAACAAGAGATAGGTGAACACGACGGCAGCGAGGATCAAGAAGACGGCAGACCAGTGAAACCAAAAGCCCAAGTTCCCATAATTGTACCTAAAAATGCAACGCAAACCCGTTACGTATAGGAAGAGCCAGGGTTCTAGATCTTGAAAGGCAGGGGCTCGTCGTGTCTGTGTTCACTTTCTAGGCTTGGCAAGCCTGAGAACGGAAGCTAGCCTTATCTCTTCCGCTCTGTTGTGTTTTTGTACTTTTTACTTTCTGTTCTCTCTCGGAGCTGAAGTGAGAGGACGCCATCATGATCACTTTGCCCTGTATATACTGCTTAATAAAAAGCTTAGAATGAGCACACCAATCTCCACTTTCTTTCTGCTAAACTCTGCTCAGTGTGCGTGCACATCTGCTATGTGTTGCTGGAACGCCCCGGGACTGGTGATTTATGGACGTCCCGGAGCTGCGCAACATCAGGAAGACGCCCAGAGAGGTTTGTCTAATCCGACAAGGAGGTCTCCACCATTCCTCCTCAGTCCAGTCCCTGAAATTATCCTAGACCAGGGGCTCCTAGACTGCGGTCTGCAGACCACCGTTCCACGGGCTTCATTCCCGTGGTCCACGTCCTATCTTTGAAAAACAATGGCAATGTGGACCCTGCGGGTGTTTATGTAATTCAAAATTGTAACACGATAGCATACAATACAAGAAATAAAGCTATGGTTTTCCCAGTAGTGATGTATGGAAGTGAGAGCTGGACCATAAAGAAGGCTGATCGCCGAAGAATTGATGCTTTTGAATTATGGTGCTGGAGGAGACTCTTGAGAGTCCCATGGGCTACAAGAAGATCAAACCTATCCATTCTGAAGGAAATCAGCCCTGAGTGCTCACTGGAAGGACAGATCCTGAAGCTGAGGCTCCAAGACTTTGGCCACCTCATGAGAAGAGAAGACACCCTAGAAAAGACCCTGATGTTGGAAAAGATGGGGGGGGCACAAGGAGAAGGGGACGACAGAGGATGAGATGGTTGGACAGTGTTCTCGAAGCGACTAACATGAGTTTGGCCAAACTGCGGGAGGCAGTGGAAGACAGGAGTGCCTGGCGTGCTCTGGTCCATGGGGTCACAAAGAGTCAGACACGACTAAACGACTATCAACAACAAGAAGAAGAAATAAATGCTGCAGTACATACCCAGTTAAACATAACACAGCATCTTTCACCCCGTTATGCACCCTTTTCCAGCCACTTCTGGGACACCACAATGCACTTGTGTGCGGTTGTGCACCAATTGGACATGTGTAAATCAGTCGTGGTCCGTATTACCACTTCCCCCAATCCTAGAAGCAAACCTTTTCTTTAAGGATGTTGCTTTCAGAGGTCAGATAACCAGAGCACCTACCAGTCAAAATTATGGTAGTCATTCTTGGTTTCTCCCCACAGGTACAGAAAGACGAACCAAAGGCAGAACGTCAGGCAGACCAGGAGGAAGAAGACGCACTCCCACTGGAAACAAAGGGAAGGAAAACCCGAATGAGATGTCATTAATCTTTTTTTTAAAAGGAAAGCTCTTTTTTTTTCCAACTGAAATTTCCTCTCCTTTGCAAATGTGCAAAATGGCTGGCAGCCCCCGTTTTGGTTGAATAAGAAAGCCTTCTCCTTCTTATCTACAGAGTTTCTTTCTTTAAAATGTCCTCATGCATTTGGGTAAGTGCTGGTAATGCCAAAATGAAATAGGTACGTATTTCCACTGTTGGTGGAAATGTCCAAAGATTTATGAATTTTGGAATATTATATATGAAAATTTGGGGAAAAAAATGTTGAAAATCACATTGGGGGGAAAACCTGAAATATTTCTATTAAGTATGACCCCTGAGAATATTCCTGAAGACAGAAAAAACATCCTTTTGTACGCATGTGCCGCAGCTAGGATACTTATAGCTAAAACCTGGAAAGGAGAAAAAATACCAACAGTCCAAGAATGGCAAATTAATCTAATAGAATATATGAATTTAGCAAGGATGACAGCGGCAATAAGAGATATACAAAAACAGAAAACAAAAGCAGAATGGAAATATGTGGAAGAATATTTAAGAAAAGAAGGTTTGAAAACGGAACTAATGATTTGCTAGGGTTAAGTTACGCATGTGGGAGATTTAAACTATATAATTTTTTGTTGTTGCTGTTTTTTGTTTGTTTGTAAGAATGACAGTAATTAAATTATTAGTTAGAGTAATGAAATGAGTATTATACTAAGAAAACCGTTGTAGAAGCAATAGGAAGTCATATTTTAAATTTGATGTATAATTTGAAAGAGACTATTGCAAATTTATGTCTGTTATTATTTGTGTGATGTAAGATTTAATGTTTTGTTTTATGTTTGAAATCCTTTTTTAAAAAACAAATTTAATAAAGGCTTATTAAAAAAAAAAACAGTCCTCATGCATTTATTTATTTCATTTGCTAGTCGCTTCACCTTGCCCAGGGCAACCCAAAGTGACATAAAGCCAAACAACCAGACGGACTGGGGAAAATCGCCGCATGGTTACAGGTACATTAAAAGCAAGAGAGATGAATTAAAAACATTTCTCCAACTTCTAAAAGGCCACGGATTGTTAAAGGCCAAAGAGGAGAGTTTTTGCCTGGCCTCTAAAGATACGTCGGTGGATGTGGGAGAAATTGGGGAAGAGGGCCTGCAGAGCCTGCAGACGCCCAAGCCACCGCATCACACCCAGGAGAGACGCGTGGATCGGGTGCGCTGCAGGCCCCGCAGTGAGTGCTACCCGGCATTTTGTGTCCCCCCCTCAGTGGTGACACCCGGGGCGACTTGCCCCCCGCTGCATACACACCCCGCTCAAAGAATGAGAAGACAGAGAGAGATAGGGAAGGAGACAGGAGGAGAAGGAGTGTGCACGGTGTACGTGTTTTGGCCCACTCGCTTGGGGGTCTGACCACCACCCGCCAGTGCCTCAGCCAGTTCCCCCCCCAAAGGAATAGGCCCGTTGGGCAGAGGGAGAGTGCAGTGGCGTAGCCTGGGAGCACCACAGGGGCGATTGCCCCAGGTGCAAAATTGTTAGGGGCACAGGCTACAAGCTTCTGTTGCATTGAAAACGGCTTCTCCGTGCGAACCAGGAAGTGACCTCTCCAGACAATGGAACGACTCTTGTTTTTTTATTTCATTTCTGCGCCTGCGGTCTCCTCGGTGATGCGGACGCCATTAGACAATTTAATGTGCCTGCATTCTCCGTCCAATTACCTCGCTCCCACCCACCCCCTCTGAGCAACCCCGGGTGTCGGCCACCCACGCTACGCCACTGAGAGAGAGGGGCAAGGTTTTCCACCCATGCGCTGGGACTTATTTCTTAAGCAATCTAGCGGGAATCTGCATTCACCCTGCAGCAGCAGCACTGGCCCCGCTGGATCCTGTTCTGGCGATCCCGTTGCCACTGACAGCTGTACAAGCCAGCCAGGCAGCAGATGAAGCCTCGGTGTTCATAATGCTGCAGTAAACTCATCCAAGGTTTCCTTAGCTGTCCGGCAGTGATGGGGTGGACGTCCATTTCTGGGACTTCTACGTTATCCTCCACCTGAAATAAGAACTCTGAGAGTCAACTGTTTTTGCTCAGGTCTTTGCGTATGCTACATAAGCCTGATAAGAACGCTAGATGAACGCTGGACTTTGGTGAGGAAGATTCCAAACGTGCAGTCTAACCATTTTTTTTAAAGCTAAAGACAAAAGAAGTTTAGTTTATGGACCTTCTTTTCAAAAGTCCACCCACGTAGTCTTCACAGAAGTGTTCCAGTTAAAAGTTTTCTGATGATTGTCCCACCCGTGACAGCATTTTTTCCTTAATTTCGTATCGTTAAATTTCTTAAACTTAATTTCTGATTGCATAGTTGTAACCAATAAACATTGATTTAAACAGATATGCTGAGTTTATCATTGATTCACCTCCCAACTCATGGAGTTCTTCCATAAATCAAACTTATCTCAAGCTCCATGTCCTTTTTTTGTCCCACCCGTGACAATACTTTAACATTTAATAAAACTGTCAAAAATATCCATAAAAATAATAAAAAAATAGTAAAATGTTCCGTATCTTATTAAGAACATAGTTTAAATTTAAAAGAACGAGGAAGGACTTAAGCGAGTACAAAAAGAGGTCAGAGAAATAAAGAAAGAAGAAGGGAAAATAAACAGCGACATTTCGGATATTAATAAAGCACAAGAGGACATGAAAGATCTGATTGCTATGCAAGAACTCAAACAGAGAGAGACTAATTTGAGGCTAAGAGCGGTACCTGAGACACAAGGAGAAGACATTGGAGTTAAAATCATCACGGAACTGGCACAATGGCTTGGAATTCAAAAGGAAGAATTGGCGGTGAATGTGGTGAATGTCTTTAGAATTAAAAGTAAAAACAAAAACGGAAAAAAAGGGAAGAAATTCCCTGGAGACTGTTTGATAATTTTCAAAGACAAAGCAACAAGAGATTTGATTTTGATGAAAAATAGAGAGAAAAAATTGTATATTGATAATACAATGATAATAGTATTTAAAGACATTCCAATTCATCTGTTGAAGAAGAGGACACCATACCAGCCACTGACACGGACGCTACTTAAAAAGAAAATAGACTTCAAGTGGGAATTCCCAGAGGGAGTTTCCTTTTATTACAAAGAGAAGAAGCATAAATTGAAAGGAATTTTGGATCTTACAAAGTTTCTCAGGCGATACAAAGAGTTGGACAAAGAAGAGAAGGAGGTGAGGAGGGGGGAGGAAGAGGAGGGACAGGAGGAAACAGTAGAAGGAGCATGTGCCGCCCCGGTCCAGGGAGGGGGGGGAGAGGAAGAAGAAGAAGAAGAAGATAATATTAATAAGGAAGAAGAAGAAGGAGAAGTAGAAGAAGAAGAAGAACAGTAAACAGTAAACAACAGTAAAGAAACAAAAGAAACCCAAGATGGCGCTACGCGTGCTGTCTTGGAATGTGAACGGAATTAATCAAAAAAAGAAACGCAGTAGAATTGAACATATTTTGCAAAAGAAAAATCTGGATATAATCTGCCTGCAAGAAACACATGTTGCCAGGAAGCACAGAAGAATTTTGATTAAAAAGAAGTTGGGTAACGAATTTATTTCATCAGATAAGACAAAGAAAAGAGGAGTAGTGGTATATGTAAAACAAAACCTTGAATCGAAACAGCTGTTCAAAGATGAAGAAGGAAGAGTAATTGCAGTACAAGTCACGACACAGGGCGAAAAATTTATTTTTGTCGGAATCTACGCACCAAATGGTAATAAACTAGAATTTTATAAAGGTTTGGAAGAAATGCTACATGAATATCTGGATCAGAAGATTATAATTTTGGGAGATATGAATGGCGTGATCTCATTGGAGACGGACAGAAGAAGGAAGAAGATGGAATCAAAGGAAGGGAAGTTACCTAAGACGTTCTTCTCATTGGTGGAAAATTGCAATTTAATTGATATTTGGAGATTGAGACACCCATTGGAACGACAATACACACACTTTTCAGAACCAAATCAATCAAATGCAAGAATTGATTATATCATGATATCCAGCGAAATAGTACCGAGAGTTGAAAAAATTGAGATTCAACCCAGAACATTTTCAGATCATAATTCAATATTCTGCGAAATCAAGAAGAAAGAAGAAAAATCATTCAGATGGAGATTGAATGAAACCTTGCTAGACGATGAAGAATTAGAGGAAAAAGCAAAGAAGAAATTAAAAGATTACTTTGAACTGAATTGGTAAAAAGAAACAAAGGATAGCGTCGTATGGGACGCATCAAAAGCGGTGATGAGGGGTTTCTTCATTCAACAAAATAGTATTAAAAAGAAGAATAGAGAAAAGAAAAAAGAAGAAATATTAAAACAAATTATGGAAAATGAGAAAAAACTGGCAGTAAAACCAAATGATACAAGAGCAAGCCAAAACATTAAGATATTACAAAACCAATTCTCGATGATTGTAAATCAGGAAGTGGAATGGAAAATAAAATGGATGAAACAGAGATCTTTTGAACATGCAAATAAACCAGGAAAGTGGCTAGCTTGGCAAATTAAGAAGAGAAAAGAACAAAATACAATAAATAAAATACAAATTGAGGAAAAAGAAGTTGAAAGTCCATCAGAGATAAGAAAGGGTTTCGCAAAATATTATAGACAATTATATAAAAAATCTGGAAATCAGGATATTAATAAAATTGTGAAATATCTGAAAGGAAGAGAGGTGCGGAAGATAACGACAGAAATGAAGAACCGACTAAATCAAAAAATTGAAAAAGAGGAGATTACCAAAGCAATTAAAAATTTGAAAAGTGGGAAGGCTCCAGGACCGGATGGATTTACGGCAAGATATTATAAAAAATTTAGAGACATTCTACTTGAACCCTTCAAGGAAGTGATGAACAATATTTTAGAGAAAGCGGAAATACCAGACACTTGGAAGGATGCGTATATAACATTGATACCAAAACCTGATTCAGATTTGCTCCAAATCAAGAATTACAGGCCAATTTCGCTATTGAACAATGATTATAAGATTTTTGCTAGTATATTAGCAAACAGAATGAAGAATATATTGAAAGAAATAATTCATGAAGACCAGGCGGGCTTCCTACCAGGCAGACAGTTAAAAGACAACGTAAGAAATATAATTAACATCATTGAATATCTGACTGTCAGGAATGAGAAGCAAGCCGCTATGATTTTTGTGGATGCGGAAAAGGCCTTTGATAATATTTCGTGGGACTTTATGGTAAAGAATTTTGAAGCAATGGATATGGGAGAAAAATTTATAAGAAGTATCAAGGCAATATATTCACAGCAAAGAGCAAAAATAATTGTAAATAATACGCTAACTGAAAGTATAGAAATTGAGAAGGGAACAAGACAAGGATGTCCACTTTCACCGTTATTATTCATCTCGGTCCTGGAAGTCCTTTTGAAGACGATAAGGCAATCAGAAAGAATAAAAGGAATTACAATCGGAAAGACTCAACATAAAGTGAAAGCCTATGCCGACGACTTGGTACTGACAGTTGAAGAACCTTTAGAAAGCGCAAACGCAGTATTAGAGGAGATGGAAGAATTTGGTCAATTCGCAGGATTTAAACTTAACAGGAAAAAGACTAAAATTTTGGTTAAGAATATGAAAAATGGAGAAGCACAGGAACTGCAACAAAAAATACAAATTGAAGTGGCAAAGAAAGTTAAATATTTGGGAATATGGATAACACCAAAGAGTATTAATCTGTATCAAGACAACTATGAATCAACATGGAATAAAATTAAGAGAGACCTGGAAGTGTGGGAAAGGATGAAATTTTCTTTACTGGGAAGAATCTCAGCGGTAAAAATGAGCGTGCTACCGAGAATGCTATTTTTGTTTCAAACAATACCAATAATAAAAGGGACAGCTGTTTTCAGAGAATGGCAAAAGAAACTTTCAAGATTTATCTGGCAGGGGAAAAAACCCCGAATAAGATTTAAATTATTGACAGATAGTAAGGAAAGAGGAGGTTTTTCCTTACCGGATTTGAAGCTATACTATGAAGCAGCTTGTCTATGTTGGATAAAGGAATGGATAAACTTGAAGAAACCAGATCTTTTAGACCTGGAAGGACATGATAACAGATTCGGATGGCACGCATACCTTTGGCAAGAAAAGATAAAGGTACACAGAAGTTTTGGAAACCACATTTTCCGGAAGTCCCTCTATGAAGTATGGGACAGATATAAAAACTTGTTGGAAAGGAAAACACCATGGTGGTTATCCCCAATTGAAATAATTAGTCTGAAAAAGACAAATATGAGTCAGAAATGGATAACTTATGAGACACTGCTCAAGAAAGAAGGTAACAAATGGAAATTAAAACCATATGAGGAAGTGAAAGAACACGTTAATAATTGGTTGCAGTACCATCAAATTAATGAAATGTTTAAAAGCGATATGAAAAAGACGGGATTTAGCGAGACAAAATCAAAGTTTGAAGTTGAAGTACTTAACAATGACTTTAAAGTACTTGCTAAGATGTACAAAATGCTGTTGGAATGGAACTTAAAAGATGAAGAAGTGAAATCGGTGATGATTCATTGGGCAAAAGATATTGGACATAACATTATGCTAGAAGACTGGGAAAAACTTTGGAGGGAAGGAATGAAATTTACGGCATGTACGTCAATAAAAGAAAATTTATTGAAAATGATGTATAGATGGCATATTACCCCAGTTAAACTAGCTAAGATGTATAAGTCAGACAATAAGTGTTGGAAATGTAAACAAAATGTCGGTACCTTTTTTCATATGTGGTGGGATTGTAAAAAGGTGAGAGTGTATTGGGATATGATATATCATGAGTTAAGAAAAATGTTGAGATATAATTTTGTTAAGAAACCTGAAGCCTTTTTGTTAGGTATTGTAGGTACAGACATTGAAAAAAAGGATATTAGACTTTTCCAATACGCAACGGCGGCAGCTAGAATCCTTCTAGCACAAAAATGGAAACAAGAAGAATTACCGACGAAAGAGGAATGGACAGTGAAACTGACTGAATATGCAGAAATGGACAAATTAACGGGAAGAATCCGAGAGCAGCGGGACCAGAAATTCATCAAAGACTGGTTAAAGTTTACGAACTATTTGAAAGACAATTTACATCTGAATACGTTAATAGGATTTCAAGAAGTTTTGTAGTGAATGTGTAGAATTATTATTGTAAGTAGGATAGTAAAGTAAGGGAAACTCGTTTTTTGAAAATGTAAGCAATGGTTGATTAAAGAAGTATAATATTAAGTTAAAAACTAGAAAGCCACTTGAAGGGACTGACGGAAGTCACGGCTTGGTAGCCAAATGGAAAATATATGAAAATGTTTGTTAAGGTTTATTGTAGTATTTTAGTGTAAAAATAATAAAAAATTATATTAAAAAAAAAAAAGAACATAGTTTAAATTTTGGTTGTTAATTTTTATGTATATTTACATTGTTACACATGTGTGAATACCAAAAAACATGGTCCAAGTGTCCCACCCGTGACAATGGAATGGCCCAAATCACATCTCTAGTCCATTATGAAGTGCGCAGCTTATGGACAAAACTTCTCTTCACACATGCAATCCTCTTTCAGCTTCAAGAGCTGAGCATGTCCTGAAACTGGTTCTTTAAGGAGTCAGAGAACACCACTGAGTAATAATAAAAATCAAAATAATTTTATTATTTATACCAGGCAACCCCCCCAAAAAAAACTCAGCCCTCCAGATGTTTTGGGACTACGACTCCCATCATCCCTAGCTAACAGGACCAGTGGTCATGGATGGTGGGAATTGTAGTCCCAAAACATCTGGAGGGCCGAGTTTGGGGGGTGCCTGATTTATATATACCCTGCCCATCTGTCTGGGTTGCCCCAGTCACTCTGTGGCTTGCCCAAACCAAGAGTACCTCGATCTGGTCTGTGAAATAAGCAGGGACATTTGTGGTATTAAAAGTTACAAGATTTCAGTAGGGGGGGGGGGAAACAGGACAAGCAGCTGATAACCTCATGAGCCAAAATGCTGAAAAATGCTTGACAGTATGGGACGCTGGGAAAGCGGTAATGAGGGGGTTTCTGATCCAACAAGGCTCCAGAAAGAAAAGAGAGAGGGAAAGAGTCAAGGAAAGCATTATGGAGAAAATAAAAGCAGTAGAGAAACAATTGGCAGAAAAACCTGAAGATCAGGAAATAAAACAGAAATATAAGCTGCTGCAAACACAATTAGAGGGGGTCATAAGTCATGAAGTGGAATGGAAGATTAACCTATTGAAGTTAAAAAATTTTGAATCTGCTAATAAACCCGGAAAATGGTTGGCGTGGCAGCTGAAAAAAAGGAAAAACGCGAATGTAATAAACAAAATTATATACAAGGGAAAAACACTAGACAATCAGGATAAAATAATGGAAGCTTTCCTAGAATTCTACAGAGATCTATATAGAGCATTAAAGGAGGACAAGAAGAAGATTGAAGAATATTTGGAGGAACACAAATTAAAAGTCATTACACAAGACCAAAAAGAGGTGTTAGAAAAGTCTATAACAGAAGAAGAAATAATGAATGCAATTAAAAAGGGGGAAAATGGGAAGGCTCCGGGCCCAGATGGGTTACCCATAAAGTATTATAAAATTCTGTACCAACAATTGATGGTTCCCTTTAAAGATGTAATGAATAATATAATGAGGACGGGCCAAATTCCCAAAACATGGGAAGAGGCACAAATTACATTAATTCACAAGCAAGGATCTCATCCAACAGACGTTAAAAATTACAGACCGATATCGTTATTAAATAACGATTATAAGATCTTTGCAAATATATTAGCACAAAGACTCAAATGGGTATTAACATCCCTAATTCATCCTGATCAGAAAGGCTTCCTTCCAGGAAGACAATTAAGGGAGAATATGCGCAATATCCTGAATATAATAGAATATTTGGAAATTAAAATTAACAAGAATGCCGCCTTAATCTTTATCGACGCCGAAAAAGCGTTCGATAACGTTTCGTGGCATTTTATGAGAAAAAATCTTGAAATGATGGGTATAGGGGAAAATTTTCAGAAATGCGTGGAGGCAATTTACAAGGACCAGAATGCAGAAATCATCATAAATAATGAGCTCACACAGAAGGTCAGAATACAAAAAGGGACTAGACAGGGTTGCCCTCTGTCACCCCTATTGTTCATTGCGACATTGGAAGTTTTATTGCAAGTGATAAGAAGAACAGTTAATGTGGCAGGGATAAAACAGGGGTCCAGAGAACATAAAGTCAAGGCCTTCGCGGATGATGTGGTATTGACTCTGCAAGACCCGCAGACATCAACAATAGAAGCCTTAAAGATTATTGAGCAATTTGGAGAACTGGCAGGCCTAAAAATAAACAGGAAGAAGACTAAAATGCTGGTAAAAAATTTAAGTATGGAGCAAAAGATTAAGCTGGAGCAGGACACAGGGATAGGAATATCAAATCGAGTTAAATACTTGGGTATTTGGCTTACGTCAAAAAATTCTGATCTGTACAAAAATAATTATACAACAACATGGAAAGAGATTAAACAGAGCCTGGAAGATTGGGATAAACTACAGTTGTCATGGTGGGGGAGAATGGCCACAATAAAAATGATGGTGTTGCCCAAGATGCTCTTCCTCTTCCAGACCATTCCAATTGTGATGGGACAAAGCCAATTTAAAGAATGGCAGAGGGCAATATCCAGATTTATTTGGCAAAAAAAGAAGCCTAGAATTAAATTTAAGATCCTAACGGATAAAAAAGAAAGAGGAGGCTTTAGTGTACCGGACCTCAAGATATACTATGAGTCGGCCTGTCTGGTATGGCTAAGAGAGTGGTTTAAAATTGACAATCCAGAATTGTTGGATCTTGAGGGTTATATGAACAGATATGGCTGGCACGCATACTTATGGTATGGAAAGGTCAAGGTGCACAGAGCCTTCCTAGATCATGTAATAAGGAAACCACTTTATCTGGTTTGGACTAAATATAAAGATTGGCTTGAAAAAAGAACACCAGGATGGTTATCCCCACAAGAAGCGCTCTCTGTCAAAAAATCAAACTCAGCAGAACGATGGCTTTCCTATAGAGACATTCTAGTGGAAAAAAATAACGAATTGGTCATGAAATCCTATGAAGAGATTAGAGAGAGAACGCAAGGATGGCTGGAGTATCGCCAAATCCATAGTTTATATACAAAGGATAAAAAAGAGAAAGGGTTTGAACAAACTAAATCAATATTAGAGAAAACAGTCATAAGTAACAACACTAAAAACTTATCAAAAATTTATGATTTTCTACTAGAATGGACAACCAAGGACGAGGAAATTAAGAGCTCGATGATTAAGTGGGCCATGGACTTCGGGTACAACATTGATTATATTAAATGGCATAAACTGTGGAATGTGACAATAAAATTTACAGCATGTGTCCAATTAAAGGAAAATATATATAAAATGATCTACAGGTGGTACCTCACACCAATGAAACTGTTCAAAATGTATAAATCAGGCGACAAAAAGTGCTGGAAATGTGGAGTTAAAGAAGGAAGCTTTATACACATGTGGTGGCACTGTGAGAAAGTTAAAAAATATTGGGACCAAGTCTACAATGAATTAAAAAAAATCTTCAAATATAATTTCAAAAAGGTACCTGAAGCCTTTCTACTAGGAATGGTTGGGGAAGATATTGAAAAAAACGATGTAAGGTTATTCCTTTATGCGACGACAGGAGCTAGGATCCTGCTGGCCCAATTCTGGAGACAGCAAAGGATCCCTACTTTAGAAGAGTGGTGTCAAAAGATGGTTGAATATATGGGGATAGCAAATCTAACATCCAAAATTCGGCAACAAGGAGGTGAGAACTTTGGAAAAGAATGGGACAAATTTAGGAAATATTTAAATAAGTTGTATACAATATAAAAAAAAATGTAACAGTCATAGTTCAGAAAATAATTCTTTATTGGAATTTGAAGTAGATTATATAATATCATCAAAGTATAAAAAGTACAAACAGTATGAGATAATAATCTGTAAGTTGGGCATGCATGGATAAGAATTGTTTATACTTACAGAATGTATTTTAAGTTATTAGAGTGTAAATAGATGACAGTAGACATACACAATAAAGAAGGGTAAACCGCGGAAATACCTGACAAAATAAAACAGCGGAAGTTTGGGGGGAAGCAGAAGGGGGGGTAATATGGGTTTGATCTCTGTTTATTTTTTTTTTAGTTTTTTATTTATTTATTTATTTGTTCTTCTTTTGCTCCAGTAACAAACAACGAGCATAAAATATATTTGAGATATTTTAATTGAACAGAATACATCTTAACAGCTATGTGACAAACTATAGAATCGGTATAAGGGAGAAGCTTAAGAATAATCTTTTCTTCCTTTCATTTACCTGGAGATACTGGTATAGATCTATGTGAGATATAGATATTATACAGTGCTGTATTACTATTTCTGTTATTTTTTCTTTCCTGTTTGCTGAAAATTCAATAAAAAATTTAAAATTAAAAAAAAAGAAAAATGCTTGACAGAATGGATGTCTGTGGGGGGGGGGGCTCCCTAAAACCCTAAAACCAAAAATAACTACATGTGTTTGTATGGGAAGGGCAAAACAGGATATACCTGTATGTGAAATATGCTTTCCTAAATTTATCCTGTTTTTATTTACCTGATTACCACACCCTCTAACATTTCTCCAATGGAAATAGGGGTGTCCCATTCCATAATGATAATTTTACTATTTGTATCCCACACATCTTACTGGGTTGCCCCAGCACTCTGGGCAGCTTTCAACATATATAAAAACATAATAAAACAGTAAACATTAAAAAAAAAAACCTTCCCTATACAGGTTTGCCTTCAGATGGCTCAGGGGTCAGATAACTCCATACGCTCCAACATTTCTCCAGTGAAAATAGGGACACCCTAAGGAAAAGCGGGACATTCCGGGATCAAATCAGAAACCGGGACGGCTTCTCTAAATCAGGGGTGTCCCTGGAAAATAGGGACACTTGGAGGGTCTGATTTACTTGTTTGTGTTGTGATTTTAAGCTGTCTTCAAACAACCAGAGGTTTTGCTGTGAGCATAATATACTTATTTAAACGCAGGAACCATTTCAGGAGAGCCTAGTACAGTCTGCCCTTCTGCTACAGACAGTAGCACAGAATGGTCCCTACTCAGGTGCTATGTAATCTGGAATAAAATTGACTTATATGATTTACGTAACTTTAAAGGGACACGGGTGGCGTTGTGGTCTAAACCACAGAGCCTAAGGCTTGCCAATCAGAAGGTCGGCGGTTCGAATCCCCACGACGGGGTGAGCTCCCGTTGCTCGGTCCCTGCTCCTGCCAACCTAGCAGTTCGAAAGCACATCAAAGTGCAAGTAGATAAATAGGTACCGCTCTGGAGGGAAGGTAAACGGTGTTTCCATGCGCTGCTCTGGTTCACCAGAAGTGGCTTAGTCCTGCTGGCCACATGACCCGGAAGCTGTACGCCGGCTCCCTTGGCCCATAGAGGACTGGACCTAATGGTCAGGGTTCCCTTTACCTTTACCTTCTCTGTCCTTCCCCAATGTACCTCGGATGCTACTCAATCCAAGGTATCTTCCTGCCAAGAAATCAACATCGCAGCATCCACAGGCCTCCCAGTTAAGCACTTAACTGCCACAGAACCTTCTAATGTGTTGGAACAAGCACTATTGCAACTTTCAAAAATTCCAGGTCACCATGAAAAATGCTTAGATTGGGACAATAGTTCAGAAAGTGGCCAGATTGTAGAGTCCAGAACATCTGTAGGGCAGCAGTTTTGGGAAAGGTTGGCCAAGAGGAACCAAGTTGGTTTTTGTTCTGATCAGCTGACAAAATGGCCTTCTCGGTTTCTTTCTCTTGGACCCTTAACGAACTACACTTCCCATGATTCTCTAGGGGAAGGCATAGCTGTTTAAAGTGGCACGATGCTGCTTTAAATGAATATTGCAGATGCGACTTTAGGCAAATGCAACCCAGAGGTCGCGCTGTGCATGCTGCTGAAGACTACCGCGTTTAAAATACGAGTTTTGGCATGAAATAAATAAAACACTTTTCCCACTTACGTTGGCATGCCCCTCAGAAGATTGGTAAGGGGGTGTTGGGGGCATTTTCACAAGGCCAAAACATATAACAAAAGGGAGATCCCCATTTCATCTCCGTCCTCTAAAGGTCTTCAAACTGTCCCCAGTTATTATTACATTTAACACAGGATCGATGAACTTGTGGTCCTCCAGATATCAACCTCCAGATATTTTTCATCTGGCCTTCACCATAAGTTCCTAAGTTATGTTATGATAATCAGCAACATTAGGAACAGTTTAATACAATGTACAATCACAAAACCGCGGCAGGTGGCGCTGTGGTCTAAACCACTGAGCCTCTTGCGCTTGCCGATCAGAAGGTTGGCGGTTCGAATCCCTGCGACGGGGTAAGCTCCCATTGCTCTGTCCCAGTTCTTGCCAACCTAGCAGTTCGAAAGCACGCCCAAAAGTGCAAGTAGATAAATAGGTACCACTCCGGCGGGAAGGTAAACGGCATTTCCGTGTGCTGCTCTGGTTTTGCCAGAAGCGGCTTAGACATGCTGGCCACATGACCCGGAAAACCGCTACGGACAAACGCCAGCTCCCTAGGCCTGTAAAGCGAGATGAGCGCCACAACCCCAGAGTCGTCTGCGACTGGACTTAACTGTCAGGGGTCTCTTTTACCTTTACCTTTACAAAAGTAGGCTTAGTTTGGTCAGAATCAAGTATCCACTTCCAGGGTTAATGCTAAACACAGTGGTGCCTCGCAAGACGAAATTAATTCGTTCTACGAGTGCTGTCGTCTAGCGAAAATTTCGTCTTGCGAAGCACGGACGGGGGAAGCGCGGTTTGACGAAGAAGGAAAAAAACGCGGAAATTTTTCATCTTGCGAGTCGCGCCCATAGGGAAATTCGTCTTGCGAGTCACCCTTTCGTTAGCGAATGCCTTTCGTCTAGCGAGTTTTTCGTCTAGCGAGGCATTCGTCTTGCGAGGTACCACTGTACATTAATGATGATAAATGAGCCCCATATCTGCTAGAGGGCGGTGAAAATTTGTGTCCTGGGCTTTTGGGGACTCGTCTGCCCATGGGCCATCTGAAATCAAAGGGGCGCATTGGTTGGCAAATGCAAAATATATTGGCATTATTTTCAGCTCCCCTACCGCCCCCCATAGAGAATGCTCTCTTGCAGGCTACCACCCCCTCCTGACTTCCAAGATGACCCCCTGACCACTTGCTACCTGAATCTGGGGCAGGATGGGAGCTGCGAGTCCAAGAACTCTCTCTCCTCCAAACCAGTCCATTTAGATCAGGCAAAGGTGGGGCTCAGTTTCACATTAGATCTGCAACGGCGAGAGAAGTGGTAGGAATGCACGGAAGCATTACGAACCCAGCGGATTCCGTCCTGGTTCCTTTAGTGTAAGGGATCCTGTATCAAACAGAAGCAAGGGGTGGCAGGGAGAGTAACTGGATATTTCAGGGCAGGAAGAAGTACAGAAACAGAATATGCAAGAGGGCGATCTGATCCCCGAGCAAACGAAATGGCAGAATCCAGTTCTCATGTAAGATCAGGCACCCCCAAACTCGGCCCTCCAGATGTTTTGGACTACAGCTCCCATCATCCCTGACCACTGGTCCTGTTAGCTAGGGATGATGGGAGTTGTAGTCCCAAAACATCTGGAGGAGTGAGTTTGGGGGTGCCTGTGTTAGATGCTCTTTGATTATGTGGCTCTCATCCTATTCTTTGTGGAGTCTGTTTCTCAAGGCAGTCAAAGGCCTGAATTTTTAAGGGTGACTCTCCTTTTAAAGTATTTTTTTTTCTTTAATAGCACAAGCGCGTGTCACACTGGCCCAGGAAGTGACTTTTAAAATGGCAAAACCGGCCCTAAAATAGCCCAGAAGAAAGGGCACAAAAAGGGCACAAAAACAGTACTCCTAGGAGCCTTTGCATCGACCATTGAATCCTGAGGAAAGCTGGAGTTTGAGCAAATTCACATTTCAGAAGCAATTTGCAATCATGATCATCATTAATTGAATTTATATACCACCCTATACCTGTGGGTCTCAGGGTGGTTCACAGAATAAAATCAATATATAAAACAACCACAAAATAAATAATAAAAACAAAAACAACAACCCGATAGCCCAAGAGTGAAAATTCACCAGCATTTTAGTGCGAATTTCTCCTAATAAACACATTTTTGCTACTCCTCTTTGAACAGTAATTTCCTCATATCTGATGCATTATGGATGTTATTTTTCACTAATATACTTTCCTTTGATATATGCACTTTGGTTGGAAAATTGCATCGAATTTCAAAAAAAGGGGGGGACTGCCGTCTTTCACTTTGCATATTGGTTTGAGAAGTGTGGATTGATGGTTTTCTCATTAAAATGCAAACAAAATCGAATTCCTTCTCCATCCCTGTAGAACACAACCTTTAAATTGAACCCCAGGTGTCTAAAAATAAACCCATCTTTAAGCCTTTTCCCCCATCTCTCTTTTACTAGAGGTTAAAAAGCTGTAGTTGTCTAGCACATGCAACAACTTTCCAAACACTGTTCACAATAGATTTGCAACAGAAATCACCCCAGGTTTTTTTTTTAACATATATACATATACTGTTAAAAGCTTTTAAAACTGACGGTTTGCTTGTGCTTAAATCTACAACAACAAATGTGTGCTTTGCTGAAAAGGTATTCTTCACAAAGCTTAAAAGAGAGTTATTCTCTTGGACTTATTGAGGAATATTTGAACTGTTTGGCTTTGAGATATTGAGTCGTGTATGCCTTTATTGTTTTGGCATTGTTTATATCATTTAAGTACTAGAAGGTGTTGAGTTTTTGTACATTGCTGCTTAATCATATAATTGCAAAGTTAGAAGGGACCCCAAGGGCCATCTAGTCCAACCCTCTGCAATGCAGGTTTTTTTTTGCCCAACGTGGGTCTCGAACCCATGACCCTGAGATTAAGAATCTCACGCTCTACCAACAAAACAAAATATAATTTTAAACCTGCTTCGTCATTCTGCTGCTGCCAGCTACAACAACTCTTCCGACCGAGCTATCCAATTAATTTTTTCCAAACCACATAGAGAGTTATTTAGTTTGGGAAAGTGTGATTTCGCCTCTCAGCTCTTTTGGCTTCGGCGACAACTTAGGGAACTGGATACGCCTTCCCCCCAGATGTTAACATTTCACAGATTACTTTCTGCTGACAGGAAGCCTCCTTGCCAGATGTTTTGCAAACCCTGGCTGCCACTGATCCCCTCCTGCTGTTGGCACTGGCCAAAAGAGGGGGTCGCCCAACTCATCCATCGGTTTTAGATGCGTGCTCACGGGCCGTTATATAGGAAGAAATCACTTGGAACGCCGCGTGGCTTTTGAGACTTGTTAATAAAACGCATCCATCCGAGCCAAGGGTGAGATTTCCCCCTCTGCCAAAGGATTTGTTCCTGCTCGCCTGTTTGCAAAAGGTCACCTCATTAGCACTCTGTTCCCATCCACCGAGGATGGAGATGTGGGGTCGGTTTGGGGGCAAAATCCTCACACTTCCAAAACCGTTACTCTGCAGAGAATCTTAATATGGGCATTAAGAACCAAGGCAGCATCCAGGACAGCCCTTTTGGGGAGAGATGCCACTCACCTCAGATTTCTTTTCCCAAAACGATTTGCAGTTCTCCTCCTCGAGCGCCCTCCCGTTCACTGCCTCCCTTCCGTGGTGGTGACCTCTGCTTGTTATATCTCCGCAGCCAAAGAGAAGTACAGCTGGAATCCCCGAAGTAGGAAAGAAGGGCTGCGAACAGCTAAGCTCCTCCCACAGTGGGCGGGGCATTTGCCATCTGTGATCGTTGTTATCTTTCTTTAAGTGCTCAATCCAAAGGCGGCTGGGAAAAGATTGGAATGTAATCCAAATGGGGAAAGTTGTTTGCCATATGGCAGTGCCGGAGACAGGGAGAAAGAAGGAAGAATTTGGTTCTCAGTGTTCCTGCTTCCACATCAGGCATGAACAATTTGATTTAAAAATTCTGCCAACAGATATTACATTTTTGAGCATCTGCGCTCAGAAAAATCATAAAGCAGATCTGGAGCATGGGAAATGGGAAGAAGTCATTTCCGTTGTTTGAGGTTTCTGCAGAAAACAGTTTCGTTCATATTACATGCAATACATTTTCCATTTTCTGTCTCCATCTCCTAGTGTCTCATTCAGATTGGGATCTCAGTGCTTGAACTGGGTTTTTTTTTTAATAAAGTAAAATAAAATCCTGATCTAGGACCGACAAGAGCACTTTGAAGTTGAAAAAATGTCAATCCAATTAGAAAAGAGCCTTCTTTTGGGAAGCTGAAGGGAGACCGAAGAAGAAAGGAGTGGGGGAATGACCGGCCGCACAAAAGGAAGTTTGTTTGCTATTGTGTAACTGTCTGAGGCTGTTCGGGGATATGAATTTGGCCACAGCCCTTTGAAAAGCAGGAACTCCATGAAGCTCTCAGATTAGAGAACCGCATAGCTCACCCCTGAGTGGCATGAGAATCTCAAGAAGCACAGCCCTGTTGTCACCCTTGAAATGCTCCTTTCAAATCGTTAGCTAATTGGGCAATGGTTCTACCCACTCGAGAGGTGCTGGGAGACCCTATTCCCCCCCCCCAGAACTACAATTCCCCGAGTTAACAGGGAAGAGGGGTTGGCTGTTAAGTAGGGCTGCCATAATATTTCAAAAAGTGAAAATCCGGACAAAAAAGTTGTAGGAGAAAGGCGTAATAACGAACTAAGACAGTTTACCAAAAACGAAAAGAGAAACGTGTTGAGTGAAATGTACTCGGAGTAAAGTGTGGATTTCATGCTCTTTATTCAGCTCATAGTAGCGAGGAATGGAAGTTTCCCCAAAACGTCTCCTTTATATACATTATTTACACAATGGGCCCCATGTGATTGGCTAATTCCGGGATACTCCTGTATGCCAATCAGGTTGCGGATTCACTTCCACTTGGAGCTGGATTGGGTGGCTCCTGCGGACCAATCAGACTGCTGCATTCTGGATCCTATTGTTCTAGGACCAATCAGACCGCTGCATTTTGGATCCTATTCAACTCAGTACATAACATTGAGGATGAAGGAAGTCAACTGGAAGAAAAGAAGAACTGAAATATGGTATATATAAATTGTTGGCTATTTGTTTTGCATACGTTTTCATACGTTATGATTCTTTATTTGTATTTCTTTGGTTTTTCTTTTGATTGTGTATTATTATTTTCATGTTTAGTATTACAAGTGTGTCTGTATGTGCTGTAAATAAACTCATTAAAAAAGAGAGAGAGATTTTTTGGGGGGGGGGGAATCCATGACTTTTTTGAAGTGGTACGATACTGCTTTATATGCCTAGTGCAGATGAGGCCTATTCCCCTGCTGTAAAGGGAGGGGGCTCTCCCCGCCTCATTGCCAGCTTGTGAAACTCCAAAGATTATCTACCATAAAACCTCTCCTGGTTCACAATATGTTGAATTGACAACAGCCTCTCTGCCACAGTGTCACACTGAGGGGGGAGTCAAGATCCTTTACTTCAAGGGGAAATTGCTCTGTGTTGATGACCGTCCCAGAGGGCTATGAAGCCATAAACTTGATTTCTGAAATGCCCGTGGCATGCGAAAAAAATTTGAGGATGGGCATGCTTTTATAAGATGTGCACTGCACTTTACGACGGCAATCACACCTTGAACTCTACGGGGTTGCAGAAATGAATAAAAAGTCCAGGAGATGAGAGACCAAGCAGGAGAGAGAGAATTGCCCATCATTAAGGAAATGAGGCTCCAGTACTTTGGCCACCTCATGAGAAAAGAAGACTCCCTGGAGAAGACCCTGATGTTGGGAAAGATGGAGGGCACAAGGAGAAGGGGACGACAGAGGATGAGATGGTTGGACAGTGTTCTCGAAGCTACTAACATGAGTTTGGCCAAACTGCGGGAGGCAGTGAAGGATAGGCGTGTCTGGCGTGCTCTGGTCCATGGGGTCACAAAGAGTCGGACGCGACTGAATGACTGAACAACAAAAGGAAATGATTTCTCCAAGTCAGAATGATCTCTGTGTTCTGTGCTGGGAATGGATTCCCTGCACCCCAAGTGAGATTTGTGAGCATCATTTTTCCAATATTTGTTTGTTTGTTTGTTTATACATTGTTGTTGTTGTTCAGTCGTTCAGTCGTGTCCGACTCTTCGTGACCCCATGGACCAGAGCACGTTTCCCCAGCAACTCTGGGCGGCTTCCAACAAAATATTAAAATACAATAATCCATCAAACATTAAAAGCTTCCCTAAACAGGGCTGCCTTCAGATGTCTTCTAAAAGTCTGGTAGTTGTTGTTCTCTTTGACATCTGGTGGGAGGGCATTCCATAGGCCGGGTGCCACTACCAAGAAGGCCCTCTGCCTGGTTCCCTGTAACTTGGCTTCTCACAGTGAGGGAACCACCAGAAGGCCCTCGAAGTTGGACCTCAGTGCCTGGTAGATCGATGGGGGTGGAGACGCTCCTTCAGGTATACTGGACCAAGACCATTTAGGGCTTTCAAGGTCAGCACCAACACTTTGAATTGTGCTGGGAAACGCACTGGGAGCCAATGTAGATCTTTCAAGACCGGTGTTATGTGGTCCCGGCGGCCACTCCCAGTCACCAGTCTAGCTGCCACATTCTGGATTAGTTGTAGTTTCTGGGTCACCTTCAAAGGTAGCCCCATATGGAGTGCATTGCAGTAATCCAAACGAGAGATAACCAGAGCATGCACCACTCTGGAGAGAGAGTCCGCGGGCAGGTAGGGTCTCGGCCTATGTACCAGATGGAGCTGGTAGACAGACGCCCTGGACACAGAATTAACCTGTGCCTCCATGGACAGCTGCAAGTCCAAAATGACTCCCAGGCTGTGCAGCTGGTCCTTCAGGGGCACAGCTGTCCCATTCAGGACCAGGGAGTCCTCCACACCTGCCCACCTCCTGTCCCCCCCAAAACAGTACTTCTGTCTTGTCAGGATTCAACCTCAATTAAATGGCAGGTGCCTTTTCCTGTAGCCACTGGCTTCATCTAGGCAGCAGGGTTCAAGCTGAAAAGCTGGGAAACCCAGCCAGATGGGTGGGGTATAAATATATTATTATTATTATTATTATTATTATTATTATTATTATTATTATTGCCAGGTCTTTCATGGTCCTCCAAGGAGTATATAGTCCATTCACCTGTGTTCAGTGGCAGAGGTGCTTCTTTATCCCTCCAGGGACAAGGTGTAGGCTCTGGTGCCAGTTGGTCCTCCTTACTGGAAGGACTGGGGCGTGGATATCTCTCCTGATGCAGGAGGTCTCTGCATCTCAGGGTCGCTGGTCCAGAGCCATGATGGAAGGTAGTGCTGGGAGATGGCTGGTCCACCCAGCGAGCTTTAGCTTGTGGTGTTCTCCATGCTTCCATCCTGCCTCCCCATACTTTTTGAGATCCGTTATGAAATCATTGGGTGCGATCAACTGGACCCTTGGGTCAAGGCACCCTCAGGCCATTCCCGTCTTCCGATCTGAGAGAGGCAGCATTAGTGGCAAGCCTAACACACAAAGATCGTAACCGGCTGATAAAGTAATCGCAAATCTCATCAATTGCACATATAAACAAGTGTAATATAAATCTCAAACATAATAATAGTTGAGTACAACCATTCAACTGTAGATATACGCCATCAACATGTGTCCATAAGTATCATGGGATCCACAAAATACAGGTCAAGGTCCCAAGGCAGACAAAAGTAAAGCATGGATGTAATAATTATTATAGTCTTGCCAGTCTGCAACATGAACCAACGTTGCCACAGAGGGGTGTGATGTAGGTTGTACTGATTGGCGATGGCTCTGTGGTTGCGCCACTCCAAAAGATGCAGGTGAAGTTGCCACGAGGAAAAAGTCAAACAAAGAAGTAATTCTGCAGTATTGCCACTCCAAAATTAGATGAAAAAAGCCATGAAGAAAACGTCAGACAAAGAGGGACAAGGTTACCCGGGTTACAGTCCTTGTTTCGCCTAAATTAGGCTTCATCAGCAAACAAATATGCTGTATAAAGACATACAAAATCAGTATCTTAACCCAAATGTCTGCTATCAACCCACAAAATAAACGTTGTTATACATACCACTCGAAATGAATTCGTAAACACAGAACAACAGGAGTAAAAATATATAGGTATACAACCAAGAGTTACAGGTGTTACCAGTTAGGATTCTTCTGGAAAGCCCTTAAAGGGACAGACAAAAATACTGTTAATTGAGTTGAAATTTTAAAATGTGTCAAAAATTAAAGACCAGGAATGTACATAGAACAAATATCAGACTCAAAAAGCGATGAGGGAGAAGAGACAAGATCTGGATTATAAAAAACAGTTATAATCTATATCTGTTTTAAGACCAGCAGGATGTAACGTATTAAGAAAGAAAATAAATCTGGCTTCTTTTTGCAATAATCTTGTCTTTGCTAGTTCCAGTGGGCCAGAATAAGTCCAAATAACAAAAAAGGAGAGATCTTCATCTGTGTGTGAATCTTCTAAAAAGTGTGCAGCAAGAGGAGCATCAGTCACACAGTTTCTTATTCTAGATCTATGTTCAGAAATTCTAATTTTTATAGGTCTAAGTGTATATCCCACATACAACAAGTCACACGGGCACCTGATAACATACACAACTCGAGACGTGGCACACGTCGCAAAAGAATGTATTACAAACTTCTACCCTTTCACATTTGTGAATTCTTTAATCTATAATGCGTACTTGCATGCACTGCAGTGTCCACATCTATAAAAGCCCCGCGGAGGGCCTGAAAAAAATTGTTGGGTCAACATGGGTTTTATATTTGTGTGAACTAAAGAATCTTTAAGGGATTTAGTCCGCCGTTTTGCAAACAAAGGTGCAGTGTTACATCCTGGAATGTCTTGTACAATGTGCCAGTGACGTCTAATGATTTTTTCAATGTGAAATGTCAAATGGTTAAACTCAAGCGAGATAACCAAACGCGAGGAATTTACCTCATTGGCCGTGTGGTCTGTTAGAAGTGAAGACCTGTCTCTTAATTGAACTTTTTGAAGTGCTGAATTAATAACCGACGTGGGATAACCTCGTTGCATAAGGGATGTGGTAAGCATTTTGGAATGATATTCAAAATCCTGAAGTTTAGACGAATTACGTTTTACCCTAAGAAATTGTCCCACTGGTAAGTTGTCACGTAGGTGTTTGGGGTGATGGGAACACAAACAATGAGAAGTACCACAGTGGTGATAAACAGCAAAAGTAATAACAAAACCACTGCACATCGGCTGAAATAATAATGACAAAAATAATAATAATAATAATACCAAAGATACTGTAATGAAAAATCAAACAATGGAACCAAATACACTTATATACATGTAACGTATGACCAAAATCAATACAAAAGAACCATTCAGCTTGAGATGCATTCAAACAGCTCAGTGCCAACATAAGTTTTCAAAAGTTCACTAGGACAGAAAAACAAAGCTGTCGGTAGTGGGATGTAGTCATCTTGAATCCTTTCACAGAGGAGCACCTGAGAAGAAGGAAGAAGACCTGCCTTCCGGATTACAACAGGTTTCGCAAAGGGAGCTTCATCAGTTCTGTGTAGATAATGTGTCAATTACAATACAATAAACAATCATGACAGACTGTACAAATTATACAATGCCATATAATATCAAAATATCGAACATACCTTCAAGTATATATGATTAATCAAACATACAAATGATGTAGGCCCAGCTTGGAGAAACTAACACAATGGAGACTTAAATAGAACAAACAGACCAAGATATCAATTAGCTCTTAAAGGTACAGCATTTTAAATATAGCATTGTAAATCAAACTCAGTGTTAAGGCCTTTAGGGTGTAAGGTATTTAATTCAAAAATTAACCTATATTCCTTCTGTAATAAAATTCTTCGCATATCCACAGATCTAAAGGAGGATTTCAAGGGGGTCCATATAACGAAAAAGCTCAAGTCATTTTCGGAATGCAATGCTGACATGAAATGTTGAACCAAAGGGGCGTCAACGCACTTATTACGTATTTTTGATCTGTGTTCAGAGATTCTAGTTCTCACTGCCCGCGTAGTGCTCCACGTAGTGCACTGAGCTGTTTGATTTTTCATTACAGTATCTTTGGTATTATTATTATTGTCATTATTATTTCACCCGATGTGCAGTGGTTTTGTTATTACTTTTGCTGTTTGGGGTGATGGGACCTGTAATGTAGTAAAGAATTTCTGGCAATGCTTTTTTTGTAAGGCCGTACTTGAATTTTTTTTTTTTTTTTATAAGAATTTATTGACATTTTTACTTATAACCACATACAACCTTAACCACACCTACATTTATACACATACTAAACAAATACAATTACACATCTAATACAAAAATTGCCATGATTTTCCTTCTTAATTAGACATCTCAAAAAAAAAAAATTTCTTTTTCCAATCTTGACAGTTGACTTCCCCTGCCTTTTCACCTTCGAGTTTATATCCATAATCTACTTTTTAACCTCTTCATTTAAAAAATTAAACTTAATTATATATATAAAGAAAAACATTCATCTTAATCTTCATCTTAATCTTAATCGTCTTAATCTATAAACTTAAACCACTTAAATCGACTTTATTTATACTACATCCTCATAAATCCTCACAAATCATCCTCATCAAATCTATCTCTTCTGTCCTTTGAACTGCTGCTAATAACATAAAAACTTAAAATATCTCTTTTCATGTTCAAACAGATAATAAAACAAACTATTGTTGACAGTGTTCACCCTCCAATTTCCAAGTACCATAACAGATTACTTTTAGATTTTGCTTAATACATCACCCCACACCCCCTCTGTCCATTCTTCTTCTCCTGATGGCATCAGCACTGAACTTCCATGCATCTTCCCTCTCCAAACGTCCACAGATCCAGGCATAGTCCAAAGCTCTCCTTGCCACGAGCTCCGAGGTGTCCAACTCTCCCTCTCTCAGCTTCTCCGGTTCTTTGTAGCATTCCTTTTCTTCTTGTAAATACCTTAATTCTCTGTCCCTGGCCCCCGAGCTCACACCTCGGGGACTGGATATAGCAAATCTTGACATCGCCTTGGGGCTGCCACCCCCAACAAGCGAATTTCTTCTCCGAAGTAGCTCACTCATTTCTTTCCATCTTTCCATCCATCCTCTCAGCTCTTTGACAAGATTTTCTTCCAAAGTGTCAAAAGTTTTGTTAGCCTCCTCTGTGGGCAGTTGGTTCCATTTCAGACCCCCACACAAGACTTTAACTTTTCTGTAAAGTAGTTCCACCTTCAAGGCAGTGAGCCTTTGTTCATCTGTTAGTCCAGAGTTCAATACCAGTTCAAGGACGAAACCCAGCATACTGGCAGAGGAGGAGGAAGTGGGTATCATATTTCTTCTCCTGTCTCTTTGTTCGTCGCCATTTTCCTAAGCTGGAGCGCAAACACCGCAACTTTAAATAGAGATATTTTCCGCTAGTTAGCTTCCCAAGAAAAAAGTTTGCCAGTCTCATGTATCGATTTTAAATACTTTATAACCAGTTCTGTGGCAGCAATCCCTCAAATTGGTTAATTTCTTAGGCTCGAAGGGAGGGAGGCAGGCTGCCTTTCTCCTTCCCCCCGGATCGTTCCAAAAACACGATTTCTGCCAAGATTATTTACTCACGACCACCGGGTTCCTTTAGCTCCATTCTTCACAGGTAGAACTTAGACGCTCACCGCGGGCTTTGCCGCCGCATTTGCATCCCGGTTGGGGCATATCCCCGTAAGCCCGGCTCCGTTGTCCCTTCACCCCCACTCCCCCTTTACAGGGGGGCAGGGGAAGGGTTCGGAGCCTCCGCGGGCGCAGCCGGGGAGCCCAGGGTGCGGGACGCTCTTCCCGCACCCCAACCGGAGCCGCGCGCTGCGGTAGCACGGCTCCTAACCCCCGGGATGGACAAGGCGCTTCGGACCCGAAGCAGCCTTCGACCACCCGGCGATGGCGTCGCCGCCGGAAGTCGAATTTTTAATTCCTCTATAAAGACTTCCACATCCAAAAAGGGTAAGCCATGAGGACTTGATCTACCTTCAAAGATTAAATGAGGGTTCACTTGATTGATCCAAACATCAAATTCATTAAAGATATCGAAAGAAAATATAAATAACAGGTCATCGATGTAGCGACCATAAAATAATATATATTGACTGAAAGGATGATTACTTTTGATGGAGGTTAGATCAAAGTCTCTCATGTAAATATTTGCCACACTCGGGGCACACTTGGATCCCATCGCAACTCCCTGTTTTTGTAAAAAGAATTTAGAGCCAAATCTAAAAAGATTATTGGACAGAACCAGATCAAGGAGGTCCATAAGAAAGTGTAAAGGAGGAGAGGACTGATGGTGGTCGTTCAACAGTTTATGAATTAAGGATTGTACATTATTTAATGGAATATTTGTGTATAATGAAGACACATCCCAGGAGGCCACAATACTGTTCTCAGTGACTGACAAATTTTCAACGAGAGATATTAAATGTTTTGTGTCTTTCATGTATGCTGGGGTCTCAGTGGTGAAAGGATGTAAAAAAGTGTCTATGTAATGTGCACAGTTCTCTAATAGAGAACTTGATGCAGAAACAATAGGTCTGCCAGGAGGTGGTATAATGCCCTTGTGTATTTTTGGAAGGGTGTAAAAGACTGGCGTCCTAGTATAGTCTGGACATAAAAAAATCAGCAACAGAGTCTTTAATGTAACCTAAAGAAACAGCTTCCTTTGAGTAAAAAAGATTTGGATATTTTGAACGGCCTTATTTCTGACCGTAACCTAGTCAGAAAACCAGCAGATAAAGGAGGAGCAACAGTCTTATTAAATAAAACTGATTATATTAAGGAGGCCGAGAAACAATTAAGTAACACCAAGTTTGTGGGGATAGTTTTGCTGGCGCCTCCCGTGTGCAGGACGAGATTGACCTCACACGGGATGCCAGTTGCAAGGGAAGGAAGCCTGCGGACGGGACGGCGGGTAATTCCGGAGCCTGCTCACACCGTGCCGTGAATAATGAAGAACCGCTGCCTGTAACCTGAAGGTTTTGAGTTCTGTGAGTTCGCTGAAGGTTGCCTCGTTGAAAGTGGTTGCAAGCGTCTGTCTGGTCCAAGAAACTCCGAAGAGGAAAATAAAGCTAAAGGTGGCCAAAAACTGAACGGCCAAATAAAAGGTTTTAAAAGCAAGATGAAAATAAAGCTACGAAGACTGCAGTCTGGAGGGTAACGGCTTTAGCTGCCCTGCGTGGATGGATGGTTTCGCTTTCACTTTGCCTAGGCTTGTCACGCAACGTTCTCTCTGGGCTTTTCCGCGCGTTCTCCACACCACAAACAGGGAGCAGCAGCTTTTATTGAGTGGACAATCAACGTCATAATCGATACACAAGCCAATCACAACACTGTTGCTGCCCTAATTTGGGCGGGAAGCAGATTAACTGACCATTACCAAGTTCAAAAGTTTGGAGCCAATAAACTCTGCGGAAGGATCCTAGCGGCAAATAGCCTGCCGGATCCTGCTATCACTTTTCCTTCCAGGTGGAAGGATACAGTAAAATTAAGCATAATCAAATACAAATAAACACAGGTGCAGGCCCACCTGAAAAGCATATTCCCACAAAGTTCTACATGCAGATTCCTGGAGACCCTACTACAACTGTTAAGAACAAATTAAAAAATATCTTACAGGAAGCTGTTTCTTCTAACAGACCACACGGCCAGTGAGGTAAATTCCTCGCGTTTGGTTATCTCGCTTGAGTTTAACCATTTGACATTTCACATTGAAAAAATCATTAGACGTCACTGGCACATTGTACAAGACATTCCAGGATGTAACACTGCGCCTTTGTTTGCAAAACGGCGGACTAAATCCCTTAAAGATTCTTTAGTTCACACACAAATATAAAACCCATGTTGACCCAACAATTTTTTTCAGGCCCTCCGTGGGGCTTTTATAGATGTGGACACTGCAGTGCATGCAAGTACGCATTACAGGTTAAACAATTCACAAATGTGAAAGGGTACAAGTCTGTAATACATTCTTTTGCGACGTGTGCCACGTCTCGAGTTGTGTATGTTATCAGGTGCCCGTGTGACTTGTTGTATGTGGGATATACACTTTGTTGTTGTTCAGTCGTTCAGTCGTGTCCGACTCTTCGTGACCCCATGGACCAGAGTACGCCAGGCACGCCTATCCTTCACTGCCTCTCGCAGTTTGGCCAAACTCATGTTAGTAGCTTCAAGAACACTGTCCAACCATCTCATCCTCTGTCGTCCCCTTCTCCTTGTGCCCTCCATCTTTCCCAACATCAGGGTCTTTTCTAGGGATTCTTCTCTTCTCATGAGGTGGCCAAAGTACTGGAGCCTCAACTTCAGGATCTGTCCTTCTAGTGAGTACTCAGGGCTGATTTCTTTGAGAATGGATAGGTTTGATCTTCTTGCAGTCCACGGGACTCTCAAGAGTCTCCTCCAGCACCATAATTCAAAAGCATCAATTCTACGGCGATCAGCCTTCTTTATGGTCCAGCTCTCACTTCCGTACATTACTACTGGGAAAACCATAGCTTTAACTATACGGACTTTTGTCGGCAAGGTGATGTCTTTGCTTTTTAAGATGCTGTCTAGGTTTGTCATTGCTTTTCTCCCAAGAAGCAGGCGTCTTCTGATTTCGTGACTGCTGTCACCATCTGCAGTGATCATGGAACCCAAGAAAGTGAAATCTCTCACTGCCTCCATTTCTTCCCCTTCTATTTGCCAGGAGGTGATGGGACCAGTGGCCATGATCTTAGTTTTTTTGATGTTGAGCTTCAGACCATATTGTGCGCTCTCTTCTTTCACCCTCATTAAAAGGTTCTTCAATTCTTCCTCACTTTCTGCCATCAAGGTAGTATCATCAGCATATCTGAGGTTGTTGATATTTTTTCCGGCAATCTTAATTCCGGTTGGGGATTCATCCAGTCCAGCCTTTCGCATGATGTATTCTGCATATAAGTTAAATAAGCAGGGAGACAATATACAGCCTTGTCGTACTCCTTTCCCAATTTTGAACCAATCAGTTGTTCCATATCCAGTTCTAACTGTAGCTTCTTGTCCCACATAGAGATTTCTCAGGAGGCAAATGAGGTGATCCGGCACTCCCATTTCTTTAAGAACTTGCCATAGTTTGCTGTGGTCGACACAGTCAAATGCTTTTGCATAATCAATGAAGCAGAAGTAGATGTTTTTCTGGAACTCTCTGGCTTTCTCCATAATCCAGCGCATGTTTGCAATTTGGTCTCTGGTTCCTCTGCCCCTTCGAAATCCAGCTTGCACTTCTGGGAGTTCTCGGTCCACATACTGCTTAAGCCTGCCTTGTAGAATTTTAAGCATAACCTTGCTAGCGTGTGAAATGAGTGCAATTGTGCGGTAGTTGGAGCATTCTTTGGCACTGCCCTTCTTTGGGATTGGGATGTAGACTGATCTTCTCCAATCCTCTGGCCACTGCTGAGTTTTCCAAACTTGCTGGCATATTGAGTGCAGCACCTTAACAGCATCCTCTTTTAAAATTTTAAATAGTTCAGCTGGAATATCATCACTTCCACTGGCCTTGTTGTTAGCAAGGCTTTCTAAGGCCCATTTGACTTCACTCTCCAGGATGTCTGGCTCAAGGTCAGCAACCACATTTCCTGGGGTGTATGAGACCTCCATATCTTTCTGGTATAATTCCTCTGTGTATTCTTGCCACCTCTTCTTGATGTCTTCTGCTTCTGTTAGGTCCTTTCCACTTTTGTCCTTAATTGTGGTAATCTTTGTACGAAATGTTCCTTTCATATCTCCAATTTTCTTGAATAAATCTCTGGTTTTTCCCATTCTGTTATTTTCCTCTATTTCTTTGCATTGCTCGTTTAGAAAGGCCCTCTTGTCTCTCCTTGCTATTCTTTGGAAATCTGCATTCAATTTCCTGTATCTTTCACGATCTCCTTCGCATTTTGCTTGTCTTCTCTCCCCCGCTATTTGTAAGGCCTCATTGGTCAGCCACTTTGCTTTCTTGCATTTCTTTTTCATTGGGATGGTTTTCGTTGCTGTCTCCTGTATAATGTTACGAGCCTCCATCCACAGTTCTTCAGGTACTCTATCCACCAAATCTAAATCCTTGAACCTGTTCTTCACTTCAACTGTGTATTCATAAGGAATTTGATTTAGATTGAATCTTACTGGCCCAGTGGTTTTTCCTACTTTCTTCAGTTTAAGCTGGAATTTTGCTATAAGAAGCTGATGATCTGAGCCACAGTCAGCTCCAGGTCTTGTTTTTGCTGAGTGTATAGAGCTTCTCCATCTTTGGCTGCAGAGAATATAATCAATCTGATTTCGATGTTGCCCATCTGGTGATGTCCATGTGTAGAGTCGTCTCTTGTGTTGTTGGAAAAGAGTGTTTGTGATGACCAGCTTGTTCTCTTGACAGAACTCTATTAGCCTTTGCCCTGCTTCATTTTGATCTCCAAGGCCAAACTTGCCAGTTGTTCCTTTTATCTCTTGACTTCCTACTTTAGCATTCCAATCCCCTATAATGAGAAGAACATCCTTCTTTGGTGTCATTTCTATAAGGTGTTGTAAGTCTTCATAGAATTGATCAATTTCGGTTTCTTCAGCACTGGTAGTTGGTGCATAAACTTGGATTACTGTGATGTTAAAAGGACTGCCTTGGATTCGTATCGAGATCATTCTATCATTTTTGAAGTTGCATCCCAGTACAGCTTTCGCCACTCTTTTGTTGACTATGAGGGCCACTCCATTTCTTTTACGGGATTCCTGCCCACAGTAGTAGATATGATAGTCATCCGAACTGAATTCGCCCATTCCTGTCCATTTTAGTTCACTGATGCCTAGGATGTCAATGTTTATTCTTGCCATCTCATTTTTTACCACATCCAGCTTACCAAGGTTCATGGTTCTTACATTCCAGGTTCCTATGCAATACTTTTCTTTACAGCATTGGACTTTCCTTTCGCTTCCAGGCATATCCGCAACTGAGCGTCCTTTCGGCTTTGGCCCAGCCGCTTCATCAGCTCTGGATCTACTTGTACTTGTCCTCCGCTCTTCCCCAGTAGCAAGTTGGACGCCTTCCGACCTGAGGGGCTCATCTTCCAGCGTCATATCTTTTATATGCCTGTTGTCTTTGTCCATGGAGTTTTCTTGGCAGGGATACTGGAGCGGCTTGCCAGTTCCTTCTCCAGGTGGATCACGTTTGGTCCAAACTCTCCGCTATGACCTGTCCATCTTGACCTGTCCATAGCTTGCCTGAGTAATTCAAGCCCCTTCGCCACGACAAGGCAGTGATCCATGAAGGGGGGATATACACTTAGACCTATAAAAATTAGAATTTCTGAACATAGATCTAGAATAAGAAACTGTGTGACTGATGCTCCTCTTGCTGCACACTTTTTAGAAGATTCACACACAGATGAAGATCTCTCCTTTTTTGTTATTTGGACTTATTCTGGCCCACTGGAACTAGCAAAGACAAGATTATTGCAAAAAGAAGCCAGATTTATTTTCTTGCTTATTACGTTGCATCCTGCTGGTCTTAAAACAGATATAGATTATAACTGTTTTTTATAATCCAGATCTTGTCTCTTCTCCCTCATCGCTTTTTGAGTCTGATACTTGTTCTATGTACATTCCTGGTCTTTAATTTTTGACACATTTTAAATTTTCAACTCAATTAACAATATTTTTGTCTGTCCCTTTAAGGGCTTTCCAGAAGAATCCTAACTGGTAACACCTGTAACTCTTGGTTGTATACCTATATATTTTTACTCCTGTTGTTCTGTGTTTACGAATTCATTTCGAGTGGTATGTATAACAACGTTTATTTTGTGGGTTGATAGCAGACATTTGGGTTAAGATACTGATTTTGTATGTCTTTATACAGCATATTTGTTTGCTGATGAAGCCTAATTTAGGCGAAACAAGGACTGTAACCCGGGTAACCTTGTCCCTCTTTGTCTGACGTTTTCTTCATGGCTTTTTTTCATCTAATTTTGGAGTGGCAATACTGCAGAATTACTTCTTTGTTTGACTTTTTCCTCGTGGCAACTTCACCTGCATCTTTTGGAGTGGCGCAACCACAGAGCCATCGCCAACCAGTACAACCTGCATCACACCCCTCTGTGGCAACGTTGGTTCATGTTGCAGACTGGCAAGACTATAATAATTATTACATCCATGCTTTACTTTTGTCTGCCTTGGGACCTTGTCCTGTATTTTGTGGATTCCATGATATTTATGGACACATGTTGATGGCCTATATCTACAGTTGTATGGTTGTACTCATCTATTATTATGTTTGAGATTTATATTACACTTGTTTATATGTGCAATTGATGAGATTTGTGATTGCTTTATCAGCCGGTTACGATCTTTGTGTGTTTGGAAGTTGCAAGGCTGGCGCCATTTGTCATGGGCCAGTCTGGTGAAGGTGGAAGTGCTGTTGATCAGAGCGATGTTGTGCAGCACCCAGTTCCAGGAGGCCTTGCTAGCCAAGGAGACAGGATATGCTCCGAGGCCACCAAAGCACATGGTTGCAAGTCGTAGCTCTCTGTGGGGAAGTTTGAGACTCGGTTGGATTGTGGCCATTACATGGATGCACCTCTCAGACTAAAATAACAATGCTAACTTGAACTAACTTTATACGGCCCATAAGATAATAAATTATTATTATTAGATCATTTATGCAGGCTATAATCCATACCCTCAAAAAGCTTGGTCTCCAGGTATTGCAAAGGGCATAGCAACCGAAGTGAGTTTCCTGAGCCAATCAGAAGTCTTTGATGCTGGAAACTTCTGGAACCTTGGCGTACATGCATTCCCACGCAGCTGAAACCATTTCCCATTTAGCAGGCCTCATCCCTGGCCTTGAAGCAGAGTACAGCTAGATAACACAAGTGACTCAGTTCGATAAGATCGTTTTGAATGCCGAAAAGCAGTTTCTTTACCCAGAAGCCTAAGCAAGGAAACCCCTCTCTTCACACTTTATGTAGGGTTACCATATTTCATTTTTTTTAAATAAGATTTTATTATTTTCCAATAGAACAAAGAGAAAACAAAACACAACAACAACACAGAGCATAATAAACAATAAACACAATCAACATTAAAACAATAACAATAATAGAAAACATAAAAAAGAACATATACATACCTTATCCAATATCTATCTTTGTACTTTCCTTGTTTCTAACTTCTCTATTTGGGGACTTCCCCCGTTCCCTCCACTGTCTTCAAAAAACAAATGCTTCTTCAAGGTAGCTTTATATCTTGTTCAATTAACATTTACCCATATTTTAATATGCTTAACTTTTACTTGGTCAAATATCTAAACAACTATATATCTTATCTTAACAACATATCTTAACATATTTTAACATATACATCATTCACATAAAAAATTTCCTCTTAACATTTATATCTAACACATATCTGCCAAAGCCGATATTCTGTCTAATTCTGCTCAAATATTCAATTTAACTGATTTAACTAAATAGTCTTTAAATTTTTTCCACTCCTGTGACACCTTCTCCTCCCTCTGGTCCCGGACTCTGGCGGTCAGTTCTGCGAGTTCCATGTATTCCGGGTTACCATATTTCAAACAGTGAAAATCTGGAGCCTTTTTTTTTTTGGCAAAGTTGTTCAGCTTTTTTGGGTTTGCCCAAAGTTGTTGCGCTTTTTTGGGCAAAATCGCAAAAAAAACCCACCCCATTTTAAAGCTATTTTTATAGAAAACCGGCAGAAAAGGCACTGCCGACATGGACTACCATTTGTCTGGATTTTCCCAGACATTCAACCAAATTTCTGCCCAAACACTGCTGCTGAGTGCAGTATTCTGGGTATGTCCAGACATATGTATGCAATAGTTCTAAATGTTTTTATTGTATTGTGAACCACTTCAGGATTTCTCGCGGGAAGCGATTCCGAATCGAAATAAATCATCGCTATTGGTAATAATGATAGCAATAGCCATCTAGCATTCCTGGGAAGTTCTGAGAGACTGTTTCAAGGGCAAGAGATGTTGTGCATAAGGTATATCAGTTCAAAATGTTCCCTTGTTCCTCCCTCAGACTGCAGACTCAAATTATCATATGCAAATCAGATTAGATGTTTAAAGCATAGACTGTTTTTAACAGCAAATAAACACAACCTGAGCATGGCAGATGAAAACCATCTAGCTACAACCTCCAGAGGGTGCCAAAAATATATATTTAAAATTAAGTCTGCACTTCTCAATATACTCCACATGGGGGAGTTCCCATAATGCTTGGTCATGAATATTCAGAAGCACCAACTGCCAATTCTCAACTGTCTATTTAGCCTTTGGAAAGTGTTGACAAGGACACAGAGTATTTGTTTTGTCTCAGCCATCCACAAGGCAACCCCCAGAAAGATGGTGTCATTGCACATGGTTCACGGTAGGATTTGAACCCAAGCCAAAAGCCATCTTCAAATATTTCAAGGGCTGTCACATGGAAGATGGAGCAAGCTTGTTTTTTCCCTGCTCGCGAAAGTAGGACTCGATCCAATGGCTTCAAGTTACAAGAAAGGAGATTCCGACTAAACACCAGGAAAAACTTTCTGACAGTAAGAGCTTTTGACAGTCTCCCTTGGGAGGTGGTGGACTCTCCTCTCATCGGAGGCTTTTAAGCAGAGGTTGGAGGGGCATCTGTCTTGGATGCTTTAGTTGACATACCAGCATTGCAGGGGGTTGGACTAGATGACCCTCGGGACCCTATAATTCTATAATTATATGGAATGGACTGTGTTATGGGCCCGAGTCCAGAGAGTAGCATGGGGAGAGTGCTTTTTGGGCCCTTTGTGTTTACACTGTGGGATACTGCAGGACACTGGGAGCCATCATTGAGAGTTTGTTGTTGTTCAGTCGTTCAGTCGTGTCCGACTCTTCGTGACCCCATGGACCAGAGCACGCCAGGCACGCCTATCCTTCACTGCCTCTCGCAGTTTGGCCAAACTCATGTTAGTAGCTTCAAGAACACTGTCCAACCATCTCATCCTCTGTCGTCCCCTTCTCCTTGTGCCCTCCATCTTTCCCAACATCAGGGTCTTTTCCAGGGAGTCTTCTCTTCTCATGAGGTGGCCAAAGTACTGGAGCCTCAACTTCAGGATCTGTCCTTCTAGTGAGCACTCAGGGCCGATTTCCTTGAGAATGGATAGGTTTGATCTTCTTGCAGTCCATGGGACTCTCAAGAGTCTCCTCCAGCACCATAATTCAAAAGCATCAATTCTTCGGCGATCAGCCTTCTTTATTGAGAGTTTAAGGGATGGTTTCTTCATCTGAGAGCACTGGACCAGTGCCTTAAAAATGGAAAGCGTAACAAAAAGAGGTTCAAAGACTCTCTCAAGGCAAATCTTAAAAAAAAATGTAGTATAAACACTGGCCTGCGAGCGCTCCAGTTGGAGAACAGCCTTTACCAAAGGTGTCATGGGCTTTGAATTACAGTTAGGTAGCCTTGTTGGTCTGCCATAGTCAAAACAAAATAAAAAATAAAAAAAATTCTTTCCAGTAGCACCTTAGAGACCAACTAAGTTTGTTCTTGGTATGTGCTTTCGTGTGCATGAAGAAGTGTGCATGCACACGAAAGCTCATACCAAGAATGGGCTTTGAAGACACTCGAACTCAGGACAAATCCACACCAGGATCAACTCCTGCCTGGAAACCTATGTCCCCACTGTGGAAGGACATGTGGATCCAGATTTGACCTCCACTGTCACTTACGGACTCACTGTTAAGACCGTATTCATGGAAGACAATCTTACTGGGCTACGAGGAATCGTCAAAGAGGTGGGATGAAAGAGGGGGGGGGAGCTAAGCTTGAATCTTCGCCAGATAGAGACACTGCAAATGAGGGTGGTCCTTTATCCAAGAAACAACCTGCCCTCGATGGGGTTGCACTCCCCTTAAAGATAAAGGGACCCCTGACCATTAGGTCCAGTCGCGAATGACTCTGGGGTTGCGGCGCTCATCTCGCTTTACTGGCCGAGGGAGCCGGCGTACAGCTTCTGGGTCATGTGGCCAGAATGACTAAGCCACTTCTGGTGAACCAGAGCAGCGCACGGAAACGCCGTTTACCTTCCCGCCGGAGCGGTACCTATTTACTGGTATCTACTTGCACTTCGTGCTTTTGAACTGCTAGGTGGGCAGGAGCAGGGACTGAGCAACGGGAGCTCACCCCATCGCGGGGATTCGAACTGCCGACCTTCTGATTGGCAAGCCCTAGGCTCTGTGGTTTAACCCACAGCGCCACCCACGTCCTGCACTCGCCTTATAGGAGGGGTTTTTAATCGAGAATGTCAACATTTCGTTTTCTATTTTTGTAAGCCGCTGAGAGAGTTTCTTGCAAGTGCTACATAAATCCTGTAAAGTACGTTAAAAAAATAGAAATAAAGCAAAACAAGTAGAGCATAATCACGTTACGCACGGTTTTGCATGTACACAAAAACCGCATGTGCCCAAAGTCTTGGAGCTGCCCCACTGCTAGTGGGCGACAAGGGGAGAGAGAATCCCCAATACTCCCAGAACTCGCACTCAGAGCAGGCCTTGCAGAGGGCTTAAACACTCTTTCTGTGCTGGGTAACCCTAAGCAGACCCAGCAAGAAAAGAGCTTTTCAGTTTTTCTGCCTTGCTTGGGGGGGGGGGTGTGTGCAAGGCCCGCTCAACACGCCAAGTCTGGGAGGCCCAGGATGCTCATTTGAGACCTCGCAGGAACTCAGATGCCCCCGTGTGATCTGCTTGGATTTAACTTGTGCCATTTCAGCCAGTGTGCCTTCAACCACCCATGGCTGAAATCGTGAAGGTTAAATTCGTGTAGTGTACAGGCATCCCCCCGCACTTACGTAGGATTGACTCATGCGCAACTGCGCATACGTGCGGTGCCAAGAAATGAATAAATAGAGTCAAACCTGGAAATGGCCGGACAAACCTGGAGAGTCCTCGTGGCTCACGAGGAGACCATCCCTGGAGCCCAAAGAGGACGGAGGAAGCCCCAGTGAGAGCGGAGGCAGCAGGGCTTGGTTTAGGTTGCTGTCAGGGACTGGCTGGATGAGGAAGGGTGGTGGAATCCACCTGACCAAGATCCCTCCAGGGAAAGCACAGAGGGTTTGGATCCTGGATCCTGGCAGTGGAAAACTGGCCACATCCCAGAGGAGGGGAAGAGCTAGGAAGTACTGGAGGCTGGAAGCTTGGAGGATGAGGAAGAGGAGGAAACAGGCAGGTGGCCCAGCACAGAGCAAAGACTTGGCAGATCCACCACAGAGCCACCCGGACAGCTTCTCTGCTGACAGCCTGCAAGCCCCCACCTCTCCACCTCCCGGAACAAGGCATCTTTTGCGTGTTACAGAGCAGAGAGCCAGGCAGACACAAAGAGGGTCCCTTGGGGCTCGCTGTAGACAGAGGAAGGGGCTTGACAAAGAGGGATGGGGAGTGAAGGGGGAGTTGCAAGCCAGTATGAGCAACTGCTTCACCTAGACAAGAGCAACCCTTGGTAATCTCTGTGTGTACTTTGTTCTGCTTCCTTAATAGAGAAACTAGCTGCAAGTTAGCCAGAGTTTCACTTTCTTTCTCTGATCTGCAAACAACCTGTTCTCCTTGCTGGCTGCCTGACAGCTGCTCAGCCTCCCCACTGAACAGCTGATACGTGTGGTAGCGCAGCAGCAGCTACTTTCCTGCTTGTCCTCCAGCCTCCAGCCAGCCCCAGAGCTTCAATCCTAGTTTGAATTTTGGTCTGGATTTCAATTTTTTGTCTGGGTGGGAAAGAGAGTGGTAGAGCGGGGGTTTGAAGGGGGGTTTAGAGAGTGATTCCCCAATTATGCGATTTTCACTTATGTAGGCGGTGTGCAGGAATGTAAGTGGATGGGGGGGCACACCTGTGCTGAATATTCCGGCAAGATCAAGTGGAATCAGATGGAAATTTAGGCCGGGGCATTTGTTTTCTTAAGTGGGGGAGGGGGTCCTTTTAATTTTTGAAGGCACACGGTTTTGATACAAGAATGCGCGGCTAGCTCTGCCCGGTTTGCTTCCTGCGCCGCGGCGTCCATCTCAATAGGGCAGCAAGCCGTTCGACCTCCTCATGGGATGTGGAGAGAGGACTTCCGCCAGCAAACGGAGGCGGTCCGTGAACAGCAGAGCTTGGCTTCCGGATTCCAGGTCCTGGTTGAAGACGAAGAGGTAGACTTTGGCCAAGACGTTCAGGAATCCCAGGCAGACGGCCACCGCCAGCAACAGCCACATGACTTTGGAAAGCAGGAAGAGGAGGCTGCTCTGCATGGCCAAGGAATCCTGGACCAGCTTGGCTTGGACCATCTCGTGTAGCAGAGATGGGACTTTGAGGCTCTCGTCTTTCTCCAGCCTCATGAACGACGCCTCTTCCAGCTGGTCCTTCAGGCACAGGATCTCGTTCTCCTGGACCTCGCGGATCTGCTCAAGCTCATCCAAGGTGCGCTGGAGCTCAGCGGCTTCGCTCTGCTCCTCGCCGAATCTCTGCTCGGCCGTCTCGATCTTCGACTCCAGCTGCTTGAAGTAGCTCACGATGTGCTCCATCACCTGCTTCATGTGGCAGATGTCCTGGTCTTGTGTCGCCTTGTAATCCTGAAACAGAACGATGTGGCCGGACACCTTTTGTATTTCGGTCCTCAGCATCTTGTTGGTGCCTTTCAGGGCCGTGTTCTGGGATTCCAGCTGCCCGATCGTCTCCTCCAGCTTCCTCAGCACTCCCTGGAGCTCCTCTTCTTCCTTTTCAAAGTCCTCCGCCATGGCTTTGAAACACTCGATCTTGGCTTCCAGGCTCCGGTTCTGCTCTTTGACGCTCTTGTTCTCCGTCAGGATCTCCTGCTTCTCGGCGTCGAGGTTGGCGGCCGTCTCTCTCAGGTCCCAGATCTGGTTTTTCAAATTCCCGTTGGCATCCGTCAGGTGGCACAGCGCAGACTTGTCCATGGTGCGACAGGGCTTGGCTTCCGAGAGGAACAAAGGAGCTGTGGGCTCTGCAGAGATGAAAAAGGCAAATAAACAACCAATTCATCTTTCCTGGGATCTCAGTATCTCAAGGGCTGTTGCATGGAAGAAGGAGCAAGCTCTGGACTCGAACCAATGGCTTCAAACTACAAGAAAGGAGAGCATGACTCGAATTCACGGAGAATTCTCTGACAGTAAGAGCTGTTCTAACAGTAGAACTGTAGATGCTTTAGTTGAGACGCCTGCATTGCAGGAGGCTAAATGACGCTTGGGCCCCTTACAACTCTACAATTCTATGATGGCATGATTCTAGGATCTCCGCCATGCTATTTGAATGGCTTAGGGGCGCGTGTGGCGCTGTGGTCTAAACCACAGAGCCTCTTGGGCTTGTCCATCAGAAGGTTGGCAGTTTGAATCCCCCATGACAAGGCGAGCTCCCGTTGCTCTGTCCCAGCTCCTGCCAACCTAGCAGTTCGAAAGCACACCAGTGCAAGTAGATAAATAGGTACCGCTGCGGAGGGGAAGGTAAACGGCATTTCCGTGCGCTGTTCTGGTTCGCCAGAAGCGGCTTAGTCATGCTGGCCACATGACCCGGAAGCTGTACGCCGGCTCCCTCGGCCACTAAAGCGAGATGAGCGCCACAACCCCAGAGTCGTCCGCGACTGGACCTAATGGTCAGGGGTCCCTTTACCTTCACCTTTAAGCTTTGCCTACTCACCCAAGAGCCAGAGTTTTTGAAAGGTTTTTTCCCTACATGCTCTCCTGGAACTCAGCCTCAACCAATCCAAGGCTGGCTGCTGAAATCTGGCCTGCAGCTGATGTCACAATGCCCTGCCCTGAGATCAGCGGACATTCTCAGAGGGAGTGGAAATGGAGCTGATGCAGGAAAGGTCTTGTGCTCGAAGAATTAAAAGGAGAAAAAGCACCAAGCAGGACCCATTTAAACCACAGATTGAAAGACTCAAAATGTTCCACCCAGCTTAGGCTTCATCGCTCACACGCTTCCACTCTTTCGGGTTAAAGGAGGTGAAGGAGCAGTTGGGCCACTGGGATAAACTGACTTCATGTCCAAAGCCTAAGCAATAAAACACAGGATTTAAATGATATGGTTTTTTCCTGTGGTTTTGGCAGTTCTTATTTTTATCTGTAAGCTGCCCACCTTGAGTCCCTGTCAGGGAGAAAGGTGAGGTATAATATAATAAATAGAGCAACAACAGCAACAACAATAAACAACGCATTGCGTTGCAGGGGGTTGGACTAGATGACCCTTGGGGTCTCTTCCGACTCTACATTGTTGATGTTGTTGTTGTTGTTACAGCTGCACACATCAGCAGCCACCCACTGCCTTTAAAAAGGCAGAACAATTCACAGAGGGGGGTGTCTTTATCTCCGTGATTATCTGTCACTGCTAATTCTGTTTATTTGTTTTATTTATTTAGTTGCATTAAACTCCAACCTTTCTTCTCCAAGGAGCTCAAGCAGGGCTCCATGGTTTTCTGCCCCTTCATTTAACCCCCCCACAACAACCCTGCGAGGTAGGTTAGGCTGAGAGGCAGTGAGTGGTCCACACCGTCACCCAGCGAACTTCATGACCGAGTGGGGATTTGAACCCTTGTCTCCCAGGTCCTAGCCTGATGCTCTAACCACTACGCCACATTGCCTCTGTCCTGTTGTGAGCTTCTCAAGATGCACCTGTCTGACTTGACCACTGCTGGTCCACCTGAACCCTTTTTTTTTTAAGGTTTTTTATTATTTTCCAATAAAACAAAATGAAAAGACAACATTACACAAACATAAACACAATAAAAACATAATACATAGTAAACAATAAACAAAATACAAAATACAATAAAGAATCACATACAAACCTTATTCAACACCTATCTTTGTTTTTTTCCTCTTGTCTTTAACTTCAGGGGACTTCCCCTGTTCCCTCCACTGCCTTTAAAATCATATATATTCTGTAGGTAACTTTATTTCTTTTTCAATTAACCTTTACCAAATCTCTTAATAATCTTTAAATTTTCTTATCCAATATAAATCTTCCCTTCTATTCTATATCTTAAAATACTCTTATACCATTAAATCATTCACATCTCAAATTTCTTCTAAGCAATTATATCTTACATTAAACTGCTAAAGCCATTTCTTCCATTTAATTCTGCTCAAATACTCAAACATTCAATTTTACACATTTAAGTAAGTAGTCCTTAAATTTCTTCCAATCTTGCGACACCGTCTCCTCCCTCTGGTCTCGGATTCTAGCGGTCAGTTCAGCGAGTTCCATGTAGTCCATTAACTTCATCTGCCATTCTTCCACTGTTGGGATCTCTTCGCCCTTCCAGGTTCTTGCCAATAGAATTCTAGCCGCTGTTGTGGCATACATAAAAAATACTCTATCCTGACTGGGTATCTCTTCGTTGGTCATGCTCAAAAGGAATGCCTCTGGTTTCTTACTAAAGGTAACTTTCATATACTCTGGTTTCTCTTCAGATCGTATAAATCTTTCGCCTTTTACCACCTGAACCCTTTTATCACTGCCCGTTTCCAGAGGAGCGCTGCCATTTGTCCCCCGTGTTACAGAGGCTTGACTGATCTCAACCAGAAGTGTCATCACTGATCACATGCTATGGGACACTCTCTCGGTGAAAATCCTCAGTTTTGTCTTTCATTTGCCTCTTGCTGGCTATTTTTTTTTATGCCAACAGGTTTTATGCAGTTGTCCGGTTTTTTTCTCGAGTCACCAGTCATTTCAATGATTGCTCTTTGTTGCGTTGAATGTTTCTGTGTTGCTCTATGTCACCCCAACAATCTGCGAGAAGGTGGCAGGTAAATACTTTTTATAAATAAATAAAACAAATATTTGAAAGAGTGGAGGTGTCAGGAGGTGCGTGGATGTTCATTATATTAATACCATTGATTTCATAATTCTTAAGTACGTTTCTGAGCACAATTCGAAGTGTTGGTGCTGACCTTTAAAGCCCTAAATGGCCTTGGTCCAGTATACCTGAAGGAGCGTCTCCACCCCCATCATTCTGCCCAGACACTAAGGTCCAGCGCCAAGGGCCTTCTGGCGGTTCCCTCATTACAAGAAGCCAAGCTACAGGGAACCAGGCAGAGGGCCTTCTCGGTAGTGGCACCTGGCCTGTGGAACGCCCTCCCACCAGATGTCAAAGAGAACAACTACCAGACTTTTAGAAGGCATTTTAAGGCAGCCCTGTTTAGAGAAGCTTTTAATGTCTGATGAATTATTGTGTTTTAATATTGTGTTGGAAGCCGCTCAGAGTGGCTGGGGAGACCCAGCCAGATGGGCGGGGTATAAATATATTATTATTATTATTATTATTATTATGGACCTAATGAGAGCCTGCTGGATCAGGCCAATGGCCCATCCAGTCCAGCATCCTGTTCTCACAGTGGCTGGCCAGATGCCTGTGGGAATGGCAGCAAGCAGGATTCGAACCCAAGTGCAACTGTCCCCCTCCTGTGGTTTCCAGCAACAGGAATTCAGAAGCATTGCTGCCTCTAGCTGTAGAGGCAGTTGTGCTTCTGAATGCCATTATTGCCCAAAGGCAGCCCAATTACATTCTTCCAAAAGGTAACCGAGTCTTATCTCACAGTAACTTTCTAGCTTTCACCTTCCGTCATGGGACATTTCTGCGACAGACTTGTCACACACACACCCCATGACATATGCAGGTGGGGAGACAGCTTCCCGACATCAAAGCCACTGAGCCATTTCTATATCATTTTGGAGATTTTATAGGGTTGTGTCAAGATCGGTTTGGGGCCCCAAGTTTTATGTATTAGGGACACTGTGGTCTAAACCACTTGGGCTTGCCGATCAGGAGGTCGGCGGTTCTAATCCCCGCAATGGGGTGAGCCCCCGTTGCTCTGTCCCAGCTCCTGCCACCCTAGCAGTTCAAAAGCATACTAGCGCAAGTAGATAAACAGGTACCACTGTGGCAGGAAGGTAAATGGCGTTTCTGTGCACTCTGGTTTCCGTCACAGTGTCCCGTTGTGCCAGGAGTGGTTTAGTCCTGCTGGCCGCATGACGCGGAAAGCTGTCTGTGGACAAACGCCGGCTCCCTCGGCCTGAAAGCGAGATGAGCACCACAACCCCATTGTCACCTTTGACTGGACTTAACTGTCCAGGAGTCCTTTACCTTTACATGCTTATATACAGAACCGACAAGTGGTTTTAATATGGGATTTTACCGCATTTTCTTTCATTCCTTAGCTGCCTCAGGTGCAGCTGCTGTCAGATAACGTAGCATATAAATGATAGACAGCAAATTATGTGTAAGATTATCATGGCTTTGCTAGAGAGATGGGAGTTGTATCTGCATCATCATGAAAATTGCATTTCCTGACCTATCCACACTTATTTTTCGCCCTGCTGTTGCTAGGCACAGGGCTGCCCTTTAAAGCTGCGTATCAGAGTGTTGTTTTTTGCCCAACATAAAGCCGCTCTTTGGCGCTCCATCGGAGCAAACATAAATTCAGTTTTTCCATGGATTGCTGTCTGTTTGATTCAGCTTTAAAGAGCAAGTTTTTGCAGGGGAAACTCCAGAGCAAGAAAAAGAGCACTCAGACATGGAGTTTTAAAGCACGGTCTGTGCTTTGGACGACCAGAGGAAAGGTAAGTGTGGATAAACCCTTACACACAACCACGGGACGTGAGCTGCTTCAGGTATTTCATACTTTCCAACATGTCAGACCATGGGTAGCTCAGTTGGTCACAGCATGGGTCTTATAACACCAAGGTTGCAGGTTCGATCCCCACGTGAGACAGCTGCATATTCCTGCATTGCAAGGGGGTTGGACTTGATGATCCTCAGGATCCCTTCCAACGCTATGATTCTATGACGCGGCCCAAATCCAGGACACCATCTTCCGGGTCTGAAATCCTGCACGTGTCACGTGACTCACACAAGATCCCCTGCGGTTTCCAGGAACTGGAATACAGAAGCATCGCTGCGGAAACGAGAGCACAGCGTGGCTTTCGAAATCAAACAGGAGGCGAGCTCAGGTGTAGAGCAGCCTACGGTAAAAAGGTAAAGGGACCCCTGACCATTAGGTCCAGTCGTGTCTGACTCTGGGGTTGCGGTGCTCATCTCGCTTTACTGGCCGAGGGAGCCGGCGTACAGCTTCCAGGTCATGTGGCCAGCATGACTAAGCCGCTTCTGGCGAACCAAAGCAGTGCATGGAAACACTGTTTACCTTCCCGCCAGAGCAGTACCTATTTATCTACTTGCACTTTGACTTGCTTTCGAACTGCTAGTTGGGCAGGAGCAGGGACCGAGCAACGGGAGCTCACCCCGTCGCGGGGATTTGAACTGCCAACCTTCTGATCGGCAAGCCCTAGGCTCTGTGGTTTAACCCACAGTGCCACCCCCTCCTTATTTCTGAAGGATCGCTTTTCTGAAATTGTGAAATGCAAGGCAAAAGAATACTGCTGTTCCTTAGGCAATGGATAAGGAGCAAGCCGGTCGGAAACCGTAGGGCCAGACATGTCTCCACACCTCTGTATCCAGTATGAAAGACACTTCCTAAGCCACATCCCATGGACCACACTGGCCTCCTCTGCATTTTACTGAAGCACCTTTGCCTAGCTGGAACGTGTCTTTCAAGTGTGACAGTGCCTCCTGCTTCCTAGGATGAAGGTTGCCGGTGGATTTGTGTAGAAAACTCTGCACATTTATGTGGCTAGACTGCAGCTTGCTGTAAAAAGGTAAGAATGTACCGTGTTTCCCCGAAAACAAGACACTGTCTTATATTTATTTTTTCCTCAAGAAGACACACTATGGCTTATTTTCAGGGGATGTCTTATTTTTTAATCACTTCACTGAGGAGACTTTTACTTTCACTTCCTACCCGTCACCTCCGAGCCTCCTTCCCGCTGGAGAGGCTGCCCTCCAGTTTCTGCCCGTCTTCTTAACTGCTCCGCGTCGATACGCTGCATAGCCACGCCTATCCAGGGCCGTCTTAAGCCAGTGTGGTGTAGTGGTTAAGAGCGGCAGACTCATAATCTGGGGAACCGGGTTCGTGTCTCTGCTCCTCCACATGCAGCTGCTGGGTGACCTTGGGCTAGTCACGCTTCTCTGAAGTCTCTCAGCCCCACTCACCTCACAGAGTGTTTGTTGTGGGGGAGGAAGGGAAAGGAGAATGTGAACCGCTTTGAGACTCCTTCGGGTAGTGAAAAGCGGGATATCAAATCCAAACTCTTCTTCTTATTCTTCTTCCTCTTCCTTGGCCCCCTCCAGAACTGTGCCTATCACTATGGCTTATTTCCGGGGTACGGCTTATATTGCGCAAACGCTTAGAAATCCTGCTACGGCTTATTTTATGGGTATGTCTTATTTTCCGGGAAACACGGTATTTCATAGGTCCACCCACTCTTTGACTCTGCTCATACCCACCCAGCATGCAAGCCCTTGGGATGAAGAAGCCCCCCCACCCCAACCTAGGTTAGAAATTAGGATGACTTTACAGCATAGCCCTCTGCATGTCTGGCTGGAAGGAAGCCACTCTTGTTTTCACACATGCTGCACAGTTTATGTGAGGGTAACTGAAGTCACCCATTATGACAAAACACTTCCTCCTTTAGATGCCCTCCACGATTTCAATCTGCGTGTCAAGATCATCTGGGCATTTGGGTCAGCCGGGCAATAGTATGTCCCCGGTACTACTAAATCGCTTTTGGGGTTCGATAGCACGACCCGAAGGGATTTCCACTCCTTTGGGAACTTCTAGCTAGTTGGCCTTCATGTCTTCTTTGAAGTACAGAGTGGTACCAACATCAGTGCAACTTCTCCGTCCCTTCCTTGCAGGGGGTTAGACTAGATGACCCTTGGGGTCCCTCCCAACTCTACAATTCTATCATTCTCTCCGTTCCTCCAAGGATCCATTACACGCACCATATCGAGGCTGTCCCGCAAGACCAAGCACCGCATCTCGCCCATCTTGGCTAGGAGATGTCTACCATTATAGTAGTATTTAAGCACAGACAAATAGTATGTTCCCCTCGGCATTTGGGTATTACATCTACGCAGTATCTCCCATCTTACTTCTCATCCCTCACTACTGCAAAACATTGTTTTGCGTTTATTAAGGCAAGGTTTAATGCCTTTCCTTCCGGGGTCATGTCACATAGATTCTCTAGGGGCCGTGTATCAGATTTATGCTCGTGTGATGAGTTGTCGAGGGAATCCCTCCTGCATATTGTTTTTATCTGCCCTTTATACAGTGTCAGGAGAAATTTGTTGAGCCCGCTGGTCCAAAAATTCTCTGGACTTCCAGTTGAGATCCAGCTTACCCTTTTACTCCAGGATTCTAACCCAACAGTAACCTTGCAAGTGGCATGGTATCCGACTTCGGTTCTGAACCATAAGAGGCTAAATGGCCTATTACAGGAATCCTAATGGTTCTTTTCCACCCCTTTTGGGCTTATAACTCCTGATAGTATCATAGGTTGAATTTATATTTATTTCTCCTGATTGTAAATATTTTATGTTATTATTTCTATTTTAATGTAATTATCTTAGCTGTTTTTGCAAGGATTGTAAGGCAGGTATGATTTGCGTGTCTATTTATATATGAGCTTATAGCTGCAATAAAGTTTTATTATTTTTATTATTATCTGTGTGTGTGTGTCTCTCTCCAAATGTCTCTTGCACTCGCAGTTATCCTCTGGTACTTTGTTCTCTCTGAATTGCTGCACTTTCAATTGTCCTTTGATATCGGACATGGCCTTTTGGCCAGCAGAGCCCTCCGTGTATACAAAACCCTCACCTTTCTGACAAATTCACAAGGCAATTAAAAGCACAGATTTACACAGATGACGACGGTCAGAAGGGTGGAAACAGGGGTGAGAATTTAATCAGAGGGCAATTAAAGTTTCACACACACAAAAACCCCACCACCACCCATCCCCCAAACACACAGCATGATGAACATTCATTAATTGCCATCTTCCAACTGATATAGGATGCTCATTTCTGACCATTAAAGCATATCCGGTGGTTCAGAGGAAGAAATTCCATTTCCCTTGAGATTATTATTTTTTTAAAGGAAAACACTCTCTGTGCTAGTTTTCATGTAATCCAAACTATGCCCATCTTTCAGTAGTCTTAAGAACAGGGGGCTTTTTGCAGAGGTAAAAGAAAACACAGGCAGTGAGAAATGAAATTCCACCAATTGTCCTAAAAGGTTGCATGTAATCGTGTTTTCCTCTCTTCTTAAATTCAACAACACACTAAAAGATATGAAAACATACTGGCTTGGCAACTTATTTTGTTCCGAGATCAGACAGCCCCTTAATGGCCCTTTCAAACATACAAATTCCGCCCCACACACCCATTCCACGTGGGAGGTCACAGTTTCGAGGGTGACACCTGCCTCCGCCCCCAGGTGTCTGCTTTTGAGTTTCAGGTGCACCTCGATGCCGCGGCCCCGATCTCGCAGGATGGAAAGCTTCGGGGCGCGGCCAAAGAAGTCGCGGAAGAGCCGGGCTCTTTGAAACAGGCGTTTTCGGGAAAAGTTAAAAGCCAAGAGGGTTTGGCACGACGGCGGCAGCCCCGCGGGGAACGTCAGTGGTTGTTCTTCGCTGCCTCCTTCGCCGCGATGATCAGAGGAGTGAGGCTGGAGAGGGGCTTGGCGATTTTGAGAAACTGGTGCTGGAAAAGAAGGAGACGGGTTTCGGCAAAGGAAGACCGGCTGGCTCAAGCGATAAATCAGTGGCGGTAAATTCAAAGGTGGGCTGGCACATGGCAAGCTGCCTGAGAGCAGGTGAGAGCTTTGTCCCAGTTAGCTCAGTGTTGTGGGAATGTTAAAGATAGTAGGAAAGGATATATTGGATAAGTAGCAGATTCCCCACAATATAGCTGGAAGCTAGTTTGCAGATTCGTTTGAATCTCTCAGTTAAGATTATTTCCTCGTGCCCCCATTAGATCCCTCTTAAAAGAATGAAGTCACAAGAGTCTTTCTGAGCAAAGCAACAAAACGTTTACTCACATTTCCGTTCACGATTTGATCCCTGAAAGGCAGACTGTACTTAGTGGCTACACAAAGAAACTGTGAGTTGGTTCATCTCAAATGGAGACTGAACTCACGTGCTGCTGGCTGAGAGCCAGCAGACAGCAAAATTACATTAAGAATACAAAATGGCTGCAGGAGAGCAGCATGGCAGCAAAAGATCGGCAACAAGACAATAGCAGTATCAAGATGAACGAAATGGCTGTGTGACTTGGCTCTTTTATGGAGTCGGCCAGAGCCATGCCCATCTCCCAGATCACATGGAGAAGCTCCAGACCAGTGGAACAGTTGTACAGGTGAAATTTGAAAAATTAGAATATCGTGGAAAGGTTCATTTCTTTCAGTAATTCAACTTAAAAGGTGAAAGTAATATATGATAGACTCATGACATGCAAAGCGAGATATGTTGAGCCTTTATTTGTTATAATTGTGATGATTATGGCGTACAGCTGATGAGAACCCCAAATTAACAATCTCAACTTTGGGGTTTTCATTAGCTGTACGCCATAATCATCACAATTATAACAAACAAAGGCTTGACATATCTCGCTTTGCATGTCATGAGTCTATCTCATATATTAAACTCCAGTAGCGAATGAAAACAATTGCTTACATAAATGGACTTTTCCACGATATTCTAATTTTTTGAGTTTCACCTGTAACTGCCTATCCCCCTGCCTGTGCCCATGCTAGGGAAATAAGGGATGTTGCATTTGACAGTACCAATGGATTGCATCCCATAAGTGGTGCCTACACTGACTGGCAGCAGCTCTTCAGGGGTTTTCACGTAGGGGGATTTACCCAGGCATTCCTAGAGATGCCAGGGATTGAACCAGGGACTTTGCCCTTCCCCAAAGAGCTTGCCCCAAAGATGCTGTCAAAAGAATTGTACTGTATTCTCCCCACACTCCAAACTCATAAATTACTACTATTTAGGGAAGTTTTTAAGGTTTGATGTTTTATTGTGTTTCTGTATTTTGCTAACTGCTGCTCAGAGTGGCTCAGTGAGGTAGGCGGATTGATATTAGTCCTTTTGGTTGGGGATAATTCAGACAGAAATTCCCAGGTGTCAACAAAGGTTATTTATGTATGCCAGCCACTACCGCAGCCCATCTGGGTTGTTGTTTTTAAAAGAGCGGTGGTGCAGGATAAATATTCTGTGCGGCTACCTTTCTCCAAGTTGCTGCACTTACCTGGAGGAGCTCTTTCGCAGACCCCCTCTTCTCCACATCCATCTCGAGGCAGCGATTGAGGAAGTCTCTAAAGATGGGCGAAAGCTTCTCCGGGTTCTGCAGCTCGGGGGTCCCGTTGGTAGCAATAAGATACAAAGCCTGAAAGAGAGGGCCGAGGCGGGTGGGAAGGAAAGAAGAAGAAAAAGGGCTCAGCTCAGAGGTTTTATTTTGTGCCATAATGCAGGGGTCGGCAACATGCGGCCCATGAGCCGGAGGCAGCCCACAATGACCGCTTTACCGGCCCATGAGCCGCTAAAGCAGTGCAGTGCGGGGACTCGCCAATTGGTGCCGGAAATGGACACTGCGTCTGCACATGTCCAGACACTGAAAATCGTTTCTGCGCAGGCGCGATTTTCGGTGTCTGGGCATGCACAGAAGCCATTTCTGGCATCGCGCTGTGGGAGTGATCCGGCCCATGGCCGGTAAACCTTGCTGACCCCTGCCATGATGGTTACAGTGTTGGAGACCAGGGTTCGAATCCCCACTCGGCATGAAGCTCACAGCATGACCTTGGGCCATTCACCATCTCTTAGTCTAACCTACTTCACAGGGTTGTTGTGAGGATGATATAGGGAGGAGAACCATGTATACCACATTGAGCACCTTGGAAGAAAAAGGTGGTATATAAATGTAATTTAAAAAAAATACCAGAGATACCAGTGCAAAGTCAGATAAATAGGGTGGATTTGATTTAAATCAAATCGATTTAAATCCACGATTTAAATCATGATTTAAATCACGACAGGGGTCAGCAAACTTTTTCAGCAGGTGGCTGGTCCACCGTCCCTCAGACCTTGTGGGGGGCTGGACTATATTTTTTTTTAAAAAGTATGAACGAATTCCTACGCCCCACAAATAACCCAGAGATGCATTTTAAATAAAAGCACATATTCTACTCATGTAAAAACACCAGGTAGGCTCCACAAATAACCCAGAGATGTACTTTAAATAAAAGGACACATTCTACGCTGATTCCCGGACTGTCTGCAGGGCCGGATTGAGAAGGGGATCGGGCCACATCTGGCCCACGGGCCTTAGGTTGCCTACCCATGCACTTGTCAGTAAGACTTGATTTAAATCATTTTTTTTTACAGAAAGACTCAATCTCGCTGGTATCATCTTAATATTTACAACCAGATGAAGGTTTCATTTTCGGAATAATAAATTTTCAGAGTAGTTTTTTTACAGTTATATAAAAAATGACTGATTTGGTTATACTATTAGAAATACATAGACAGATAATTATGAAGTTATTGTGAGGTTTAATAAGTTAACTGTTTATATTTGGAAAACTTTTTTCTGCTGTACTTTATTGGAAGGAGAAAAATAATCGTTTCCTTAATAACAATTTAAACAATTTATATAACTAAAACAATAACATTATAGCATATGTATCCGTGTTTGTTAACTGATGTGGTTAAATAACTTTTTTTTAAAAAAAACCACACTGAGTTTTAGCACACATGAAAAACTTAAAACAAATCCTTATTTCCTGATGAATAGCCTTTGGACTATAATGTAACTTAAACAGAAAACTATATTTGGGGGGGGGGGGAATCCTCCAAAAGCATTTTATTTGAAAAATCCAATTTAAATACAAAAAACAAATATCCAATTTAAATTTTAAAAAAATCTGTTTATTTTTATTCTAAGAAATCATTGATTTTTATCCACCCTGGGTAAATGAGAAACATTTATAATCCCCAGTGGGACAGCTGGCCTGAGCAAACCGCGAGAGAGTCTGGGAAGCCTTTTCTGGAGGGACAGTGGCGTCGCAAGTCAGTTAGAACAAAAATGCTTACCCTCAGTGGATTTTCGTTGAGGTACGGAGGTTCCCCCTCTATCATTTCGATGGCCATTATCCCAAGAGACCAGATGTCCACTTTGGGTCCGTAGGCTTTCCTCGTCACCACCTCGGGCGCCATCCAATATGGCGTCCCCACCATGGTGCTGCGCTTGCTTTGCTCGGGAGTGATCTGAGCACAGAAGCCGAAATCGGCTGATGGGGAAGGAGAGAAGAGAAGAGAAGAGGAAAATTTTAAAAAAGAGAAGGAGAAGGAGAAGGAGAAGGAGAAGGAGAAGGAGAAGGAGAAGGAGAAGAAGACGTTTTCCTTTCTTTTAGCGAAGTCCCGGGCAGAATTTGGTTTTCGCGTCAAAGCTTTAGACTGCAAGGTCTTATCTTCTTTAATATTTATGCTCTACTGGCTGAGCCATTCCAGGGGAGGCAGGAAAATAGAGCAGGGCTACAGCTCCTTCCCTTCTGGAACACCTTCATCATCATCATCATCATCATCATTTATTACTTATACCCTGCCCATCTGGCTGGGTTTCCCCAGCCACTCTGGGGGGCTCCCAACAGAATATTAAAAACACAACAAAACATCAAACATTACAAACTTCCCTAAACAGGGCTGACTTCAGGTGTCTTCTAAAAGTCAGAATAGTTTATTTCCTTGACATCTGGTGGGAGGGCGTTCCACAGGGCGGGCGCCACCACCAAGAAGGCCCTCTGCCTGGTTCCCTGCAACCTCACTTCTCACAGGGAGGGAACCGGCAGAAGGCCCTCGGAGCTGGACCTCAGTGTCCGGGCTGAACGATGGGGGTGGAGACGCTCCTTCAGGTATACTGGGCCGAGGCCGTTTCGGGCTTTGAAGGTCAGCACCAACACTTTGAATTGTGCTCGGAAACGTACTGGGAGCCAATATAGATCTTTCAGGACCGATGTTATGTTGTCTCAGCAGCCACTCCCAGTCACCAGTCTTGCCGCCGCATTCTGGATTAGTTGTAGTTTCCGAGTCACCTTCAAAGGTAGCCCCATGTAGAGCGCATTGCAGTAGTCCAAACGGGAGATAACCACAGCATGCACCACTCTGGCGAGACAGTCCGCGGGCAGGGAGGGTCTCAGCCTGCGTACCAGATGGAGCTGGTAGACACAGAATTGACCTGCGCCTCCACGGACAGCTGTGAGTCTAAAATGACTCCCAGGCTGTGCAGCTGGTTCTTCAGGGGCACAGCTACCCCATTCAGAACCAGGGAGTCCCCCACAACTGCCCATCCCCTGTCCCCCAAAACAGTACTTCTGTCTTGTCTTGTCAGGATTCAACCTCAATCCGCTAGCCGCCATCCATCCTCCAAAGAAAACAAAACAGGGTGGCTTCGAAATTCCAGGTGTACAATTCTCCCCAACCATCCTGTCGACATACTTAGCTTGACAGAGCCATCCATCCCCAGCAAGATATTGTCACTCTTGATGTCCCGGTGGATGACTTGGTTGGCATGGAGGAATTCCAAAGCCTGGAGACACTGTGGAAGAAGAAAGAAACGGGCAGCAACAATCAGCCACAGTACTGCAAACAACAAAGGAGGTTTTGTGCAGGCCAGTGTGGTGTAGTGGTTACAGCACTGGACTAGGACCCGAGAGACCAGGGTTCAAATCCCCACTCAGCCACAAAGCTCGCTGGATGACCTCGGACCAGTCACTCACTCTCTGCCTAGCCTACCTCACACGGTTGTTGTGCGGACAAAATGGGGGGGGGCGGAGATCAACGTACGCCAGCTCGAGCTCCTTGAGGAAAGGCAGTGCATAAATGCAATTAGATAAGTATATGTGTGTCACTTCTCACAGAAAGCCTTTGCAGAAAATTCATTCTGGCTCATATAATGACAGGAAGGACTGCCTCTCCCCATATAAACCACCCCCAACTCTGAGATCATCATCTGAGGCCCTTCTTTCTGTGCCTCCTCTGGGAGAGGTCCGGAGAGTGGCAACACGAGAACGGGGCCTTCTCTGCAGTGGCTCCCCGGTTGTGGAATATGCTTTCCCCAGTGAAGTTCGCCTGGCGCCTTCATTATACACCTTTAGGTGCTAGGCAAAAAAAGTTTAATCTTCAACCAGGCCTTGGGCTGATTAATATTCTACAGCGTTTAAAATAAAATAAAATTGGGGGGGTGTATTTTTTTTGTTTCATTTCAACTATTTATTTTGTGCTTCTATCCTGTATTTTTATCCCCGAGATCTTCGAACAAAGTGCGGTATATAACTTTAATTAATAAAATTATAAACAAGTAAACTGCAACTCTCGTCGCAGCTGGTCTTTGGCCATGCTGCCCGGGGCATCGGGGAGGACAAAAGTTCCCCCATCACGGACTGGCAGCAGCTGTCCTAGGACTGAGGCAGAGAAGGGTCTTTTCCATTAGCTGCTACTTGATCCTTTTTAACTAGCAGCGCCAGGATTTGAACACAACCCCCTAAAGATCACCACTTTATTTTTAGGCACCTGTTTAAACTGCAACTTTTATCCAGCATTCATCCTTCCTGATCCGCTTGCAGGGCGCATAAACGTCTTCCTGTTCATCTTTCATTCATCCCAACACTTTGCACTGCATTTCCCCGTGACTTAGAAAATGTTATTTCTTTTTCTTTCTTTTTTTAAGTGGGTTTGTTGTGGACGCACTCCAGGAAATTCAAATAATTCCATCTCTCTCTCACACACACACACACATAGGAACTCCCAAGCGGCAGCAGAGCCCTCGACTTCCATTCGGAATGAAATATATATGGAGTTTTAATTCCTTACCTCCCGGCACACGGCGGCAATCTGCCCTTCGTCCATGCAGGTCTCTGTCACCACGTCTGTCAAGGAACCGCCTGCCAAATACTCCATCACTACCCACAATTCATCCCCCACGAGGTAACTGCGGGAAGCCAGAGAAATAACAGACGGTCGTTGTGTCCCCTTCGCCAAACACACACACACACACACACAACCGCATTGCCAAACCAAGAGAGCAGAGCTATTCTGGCAGCAGAGCGAGATGGTAGCGCAAAATGGGACAGTGGAAAGTAACAGGCTTGCGGGTTGGATATGGATCGGGCTGGGGGGGGGGACCCGGGTTCAAATCCCTGCTCCGTGTTTCAGCTGCCTGAGTGGCCAGGGAGGAGGCAGTCTCTCGCTCGGCCTTGCCCACCTCGCAAGGTTGTTGTGAGGGCGGAACAGGCAGAAACCTTGTGGCTATCTTCTAAACCGTAAGAGGGATGGTTGCAGGACCGATGGGGGTTTCTATATGTGGCCGAGAAAGTCCCTGTGCACCCCCCAAAATGGGTAGGGGGAGAGAGAAATGGCATGTTGTCTTCTCCCCATCTTGAAAAATGTCCCCCGTGAGTCTAGAAATGAGCCAGGGAAAATGTGCTAGCCCTGGGAAATTTGCGGTGAGAATTCATTTGAGTATTTTGCTAGCAGAAAAGGGTGGAAACACCAGCAGAGAGAACTCTAGTGGGGCGTCCCCACATTCTGCGACCCTGAAGGGATGGCACCCCAGTCCCCAGTTTCCATAGGACTCCTTTGAGCATGCAAACAAACCATCCTCAAATTTATGAACCACCCTTCACCAACGAGTCCCAGGGTGGGTTACAACAATTTAAAATTAAGAACAAATGATAATTATGGGAATAAGGTGGGTCACACATCTCAGGTGTCAAATGACGGGGGGAAGAGGGGTCTGCATCAAACATTGCTAGCCTGGTAGCTTTCAAATGCTTTGGATCACAACTCTCAGTGTGGCCAAAATATCTGAAGGGCACCACCTTGGTCATGAAACATAAGCAGATTAGTTGTTGGAATCCGTCTGCAATGGACCAAACTGACCCCACCCCACCCCACGAGGCACAAGCCTGGACTGCCCAGACAACAAGATCCCTCTCTCAGCCTCGCTGATGTGACCCAAAGGAAAGCTGCAGGGGTTGCCGGAACGAGGCGTACAAAGCGCCGTCCAACCATCTTAGGGACTCCAATCCAGATTTGTGTAGGGTTTACTCCATGGCCTGTTCTTCTCCCGAAGATATCCCTCAAGGCAGCAGAGGTTTAGGATCAGAGCTTTCCTTCTCCTAGATGGGCTCCCTTCCCAGGTGGACGAGCCCCGTCTGCTCCGAGTCGTACCTCGGAAGTCAAACGGAATCCATTCTGGAAGTCCGCTCAACTTCCAAAATGTTCAGGAACTAAGGCGTGGCTTCCGATTGGCTGCAGGAAGCTCCTGCAGCCAATCGGAAGCTGCATAAGCCATGACAGACATTCGGGTTCCAAAGAATGTTTGCAAGCCGGAACAGTCACTTCCGGGTTTGTGGCATTCAAGGGTCAAAAAGGTTCCACTTGCAAGGCATTTGACTTCCAAGGTATGACTGTACTTTATAATGAATCAGGCCACTGTTCTATTTTCATCCATTTTGTGTACACTGCCCGGCAGTGGTCCTCTGGGATACCTGAAGGAGCATCTCCACTCCTATCGTTCTGCCCGGACACTGAGGTCCAGCTCTGAGGGCCTTCTGGCGGTTCCCTCGCTGCGAGAAGCCAAGTTACAGGGAACCAGGCAGAGGGCCTTCTTGGTAGTGGCACCCGCCCTGTGGAACGCCCTCCCACCAGATGTAAAAAAAAAAACCAACTACCAGACTTTTAGAAGACATCTGAAGGCAGCCCTGTTTAGGGAAGCTTTTAATGTTTAATAGACTATTGTATTTTAATATTCTGTTGGAAGCCGCCCAGAATGGCTGGGGAAACCCAGCCAGATGGGTGGGGTATAAATTATTATTATTATTATTATTATTATTATTATTATTATTATTATGACAGGGGATGGTTCCATCCCTACCTGGCAATGCCAGGAATTGAACCTGCGACCTTCTATGGGGAAAACAGATGCTCTACCACTGAGCTATAGCCCTTCCCCAACCTAAATGACCCTTCTAGCAGCAGGGTGGACCCTTCGCTGAAAGGTATTGCGGCGAAAGTGGGGGGGGCGTTGCTTTGGAAGTGTGTGCTAGATTTGGGCATAAGTTCAGCGTTTGGGGCACTGGACTTGCATGCAGAAGGTGCCTGGTTCAATCCCCAGCATCCCCAGCTCTGGCCGGGGGTCTTCCCTGTCTGAAATCCTGATGCTGCCAGTCAGTGTATGCAACGCTGCGCTAGATGGACTCAGTATGAGCCCCTTTCCTATGTTTCGAGGTTAGTTTCCCCACCCTTCGTTTCCACCCATGAATTTTCACAGCCCCCCCCCCCATCTGTTAACGAAGATATCCTGGTGTTTCTGTCCTCCTCCCCACCAAAACAACTTACTGCCGTTATTCAGAATAGGCTAAAACGGCTTTAAATGAATGAACAGGGACTGGGCTGCCGGAGAGCTGTGACAGCTAAGGGCATCTGTGAGGGCCGCTTCGAGGACAGCCGCGGCAGGGGACTTTTTCAGTCCGGAGAATCTCAGCACAAAACATGTTTCTGGCAAAGGCAGCTGAGCCATTGCAGCTTCTGCCCCGCTGGGAAAGGAGGAAGCGAAGTGTTCAGAGCAGCCGCGAATTCTCCTCCCCGGAGGAAAGAAAAGGAGCCAAAAGCAGCAGGAAGATGCTGCTCCCCCTTTCCGACCTGAACTCACAGCATCCAATGTCTTATGACCGTATGGTCACCAGCTTCTCTATAATTTTTTTTTAAAGAGTTCGTCAATTCCCCTTGCTAAAAACAAAAACAAAAAACAGATTATTGTCAACCTGACAACTGCCATCTGTTCCCATGGGCTTCTTTCTTATTGTTACGGCTTCCAACCAATTCTTTTCTTCCTTGGCTACTTTACCATGTTTTTGCAAACGTGATCCTCTGCAGTGTTAAAATACTTGAACGGGATTACCGTATTTTTCCGTCTATAAGACACCCCCGTGTAATTGCACAAAGCTACTATCCTACTTCGTGGGTGGCGCTGTGGGTTAAACCACAGAGCCTAGGGCTTGCTGATCAGAAGGTTGGTGGTTCGAATCCCCATGACGGGGTGAGCTCCCGTTGCTCGATCCCAGCTCCTGCCCACCTAGCAGTTCGAAAGCACGTCAAAGTGCAAGTAGATAAATAGGTACCGCTCCAGCGGGAAGGTAAACGGCGTTTCCGTGAGCTGCTCTGGTTCGCCAGAAGCGGCTTTGTCATGCTGGCCACATGACCCGGAAGCTGTACGCCAGCTCCCTCGGCCAGTAAAGCGAGATGAGCGCCGCAACCCCAGAGTCGTTCGTGACTGGACCTAATGGTCAGGGGTCCCTTTAACTTTACCCTTTTACTATCCTACTTAGGAGCTGGTGAAACTACTGGTGGGAAAAATAAGACAAACATTTTGTGGGGGAACCGCTGGTCTTCAGAAGCTGCTAAAAAAATTGCTTCTCTCAACTTTTTAACTGTGGTTTAATTTTAGAAGACAGTTTGGGCCAACGTAAGATGTGTACATTTCTTGCTCAAGAGAATGCTAATCATTGTTCTTCAAATAAATTGCCCCCCCCCTTTTTTTAAGTGCATGTAACTTGCATAGTAACAGCAGATATTCTCTGAGGCGCTTTATGTGGCCAAAACTGTATCACCCACACACTAGAAGGAGGCATCAACAGATATGATACACAACAACGAAAATTAGTGGGGGGGGGGGGACTTGGATATGTGCAAAGCATACAGATATGAACTTCAGGCCTTTTTGTGGTTGGGGTTGAGTGTTGCAGAGGCAGGCAGACTTGGGGCTTGTGGAATTAATTCCTAACTGAGGAATTTGTTTCAAATGCCAAAACCTAACAGAGCTCACTTCCAACGTTCCCTCAAGACCCACCTCCCATTTTTTTCATTTTGCTGTTGTCATTTTGTAGTTGCCGTTATTAAGCAACGATGGGTCAGAAATGAGCACCAATCTATTTCAAACTGCCTCAAGATCTGCCAGTAGATATCAATCTACCTTCTGCCTGCCTCTGGTCAATACTACAAAGAGGGACATCTAGTGTTCCAATCAGGTTTTGTCCCTAACCAAGCCTGAGCACAAGAGCCCTTCTCCCCTCCTGCAGTTTCCAGGAACTGGCAATCAAAAGCATTACTGCCGCCAACCTTGTGTGTAGAACACAGCAATCACAGCTAGTGGCCACCAATAGCCCTCTCCTCCTTGAATTTGTCCAAAGCTATCCAAGCTGGTGGTCACCACTGCTTCCTGTGGCAGAGAGTTCCACTGTTTAACTACACGCTTCGTAAATAAGTGCTTTCTTTCATCTGCCCTGAATCTTGTACACATGACATTCCCTCTTGGGGGAAAAGTGTGAATACCTGTCCAGATAGTTGACAATGTTGGGGTTCTTGTTTTCCCTCATGACGAGAATTTCATTAATTATCAGCTCCTTCTTGGGCTGTTGCTGCAAGTTCATCTGCTTAATTGCAACCTGAAATGAGGGCGGGGAGCAGAGAAGAGGAATAATTACATTTAAGACTCTAGTTGTCCGAAGCTAGATCTAATTCAAGTTTCCAACTCGTTTGTGTCCTTTGTCACAATTCTGAATTGGAGGGGAGCGGGGAGCGGGGAGCGGGGATCGAGACGAGAGGCTCAAAATCAAAGCTAGAACATCTCTCATTTAGCGAAACGGGCTCCAGTGTCTCCTAAACTCTTACCTCCTGTCCTGTAGCTACATCGATCGCCGTGTAAACTGTCCCTGAAGCCCTGAAAGAAAAGGTAAACAGTTAAGGCATGCTATTATTGTAAATGTTCAATAAATAAATGTTCATAAATGCACAAGCTGGACCATAAAGAAGGCTGATCGCCGAAGAATTGATGCTTTTGAATTATGGTGCTGGAGGAGACTCTTGAGAGTCCCATGGACTGCAAGAAGATCAAACCTATCCATTCTCAAAGAAATCAGCCCTGAGTGCTCACTAGAAGGACAGATCCTGAAGTTGAAGTTCCAGTACTTTGGCCACCTCATGAGAAGGGAAGACTCCCTGGAAAAGACCCTGATGTTGGGAAAGATGGAGGGCACAAGGAGAAGGGGACGACAGAAGATGAGATGGTTGGACAGTGTTCTCGAAGCTACTAACATGAGTTTGGCCAAACTGTGAGAGGCAGTGAAGGATAGGCGTGCCTGGCGTGCTCTGGTCCATGGGGTCACGAAGAGTCGGACACAACTGAACGACTGAACAACAACAACAACAACAAAAATGCACAAGGTAAACACAGGTACTCAAGTATATAAATCCCACATCTGAAATAGTACAGGAGAGCAATCCTGAAGCCAACTTGATTCTTCATGACCCCAAATATTTCCTCTGCAGAAGGAAATACCTTGGAGAAACCTTTTCCAGTTACAGTTACAGGTAGGTAGCCGTGTTGGTCTGCCATAGTCAAAACTTCTTCAAGAAGTGTGCATGCACACGAAAGCTCATACCAAGAACAAACTTAGTTGGTCTCTAAGGTGCATTTTGAGCAATTCCAGATCCGAGCTCATTTCACGCTGAAGGCAGAAGAGGTGAAGGAAGCTGGAGACCATATACTAACCCTTGCCCGATCTTCTCAAAACTTGTATATTTCTTCTTGGGGTCACCCACACTCACGATACCTCCTTCAAAAACAAAACAAAACAAAAAAGGAAAACAAACATTAGGATAGAATGAAAGAGCTTTGGAAGGCAGCTCAGCTCCCCTGAACAAACATATTTAAAAGCAAGCATGACAGAATCTGAGCTGATCGGAGCTCCTTGCAAGACCTCGGACCCCTGGGAATGCAATTAGCTTTGCTAAGCAGATAAACTAAGGACACATTCACCTGGTGCCATCTCTGTTGCCTCTTAGGCACCGGGCAAAACCGTTCCTGTTGTCTTGTGATTTAAATTCCCCTGGTATTCAGGAATATTGCTTTAGCTTTCAGCTGATACATTAATCACTGCAGCGCTTCTGCTTTTGTCCTTGAGGGTACCTGCATCAAATATACATTATATACGGGGTATATAAGTTCTATGAGTCCCGTGCTGATCCCAATCCACTACAACTAAGACATATGAACAGAAATTATATGTCTCATAGATGGGACATGCTGCCCTTGCGACTCTACAATTCTGCGATACCGAGCAAGTCTTCTGTGGGCTGTTTTTGGAGGGGGAACGCTCTCGAGGTTGTTGGTTTCCCTACCAACCCACTGCAAACCCTAGGCTTCCTCAAAGTCTGCAAATACAGTGGCACCTTGGTTCTCAAACGCCTTGGTACTCAAACCAATTGGAACCCAAACACTGCAAACACGGAAGTAAGTGTTCCAGTTTCCAAACCTTTTTCGGAAGTCGAACATGCTCCGTTCTGAGCGTTATGCTTCCGATTTGAGTGCCACACTTCCGTTTTGTGCATTACGCTGAGGTCTGTCTGTTTTTACTATTTATTTTGCATTTTTTGTTTTCGCGGATCTTTTTTTGTTTTGTTTTTGTGACTGTGTGGAACCCAGTTCAGCTACTGATTGATTGATTGTGTGACTGCAGTACATTGTTTATCGCTTTCGTTTTATGGATCAATGGTCTCGTTAGATAGTGAAATTCATGTTAAATTGCTGTTTTAAGGGTCGTTTTTAAAAGTCTGGAACGGATTAAGACGTTTTGCATTACTTTCTATGGGAAAGCGCGCCTTGCTTTTGGAACGCTTTGGTTTTGGAACAGACTTCCGGAACGGATTAAGTTTGAGAACCAAGGGGCCACTGTACTTCACTCTTGCGCATGGGTGTGAATGCATTTTGGCGTCATAAGAAACAGCGTTCACTGTCCGGACATTTGAAATAGAGGGAATGCCACGTGGGGAAATAGAGGGAATGCCACGTGGGGAAATAGAGGGAATGCCACGTGGAGGACAGGTCTACCAGCAGGCTAAACAGAATGGAGGCTAAACAGAAAGGAGTTTCTAGGGTGGCTCTGACATTCACACCTAACATGCAAACAGAGAGAGAGAGAGAGAGAGAGAGAGAGAGAGAGAGAGGTGCATCTCTCCTCCTTTGAAGAAGCTGAACCCACCAGCTGACACCACTGTGAGAGGATTCAGAAAGCTGTGGTTTTTTAAAAACGAAAACATCACTTCAGTGTTGTGAAAGTGCTAAATTCTGCACTTCAGCTGGAGCACAAGGTGGAGCCTGGGGAGAATGTGTGTGTGTGTGTGTGTGTATGTGTGTGAGAGAGAGAGAGAGAGAGAGAGAGAGAGAGAGAGAGTGTTGTGAAGTGGCAACAGCTTCACAGTGTGAGGTGACCTGAAATATATCCATTTCCCTGAGGTTCCATTTGAAAAACCCAGCAGTGAGAAGACTTACTTAATTTCTCCAAGATTTCCTCGTCTGTCATTTTGGGTTTCTTTTTCTGCTTCTCCGTATTCCTTGCCAACGTGTCCGGAGGGGTCGTGCTGTTTTCGGAAGGCGAGGGGATCGGGGAAGTGGCCACGTCTCGGGTCGGGGCTGGAGGAAGGGGTTCGATCACCGACCGGGTGTATATCTTCGAGGAGGGGAGGTAGAATACATATGTAAATAGTTCTGAGGTAAATCAAACACTAGATAAAGGTAAAGGGACCCCTGACCATTAGGTCCAGTTGTGGACGACTCTGGGGTTGCGGCGCTCATCTCGCTTTACTGGCCGAAGGAGCCCGCGTACAGCTTCCAGGTCATGTGGCCAGCATGACTAAGCCACTTCTGGCGAATGAGAGCAGTGCACGGAAATGCTGTTTACCTTCCCGCCAGAGTGGTACCTATTTATCTACTTGCACTTTGACGTGCTTTCGAACTGCTAGGTTGGCAGGAGCTGGGACCGAGCAAACGGAGCTCACCCCGTTGCGGGGATTAGGACCGCCAACCATCTGATCGGGAAGCCCTAGGCTCTGTGGTTTAACCCACAGCACCACCCACGTCCCTTAAATCAAACACTACAAACGGCTAAAAAGGAAGTTCTTGCTTAGTCCCAAAGTTCCTGAGATTACTCAAGAGGGAGCCCTGTGAAAAGTGACTCCAAAATTGGTGGCAAAAACTGCAAATCCGGTGGGTGGGTGTTTAAAAGAGTTGGCCTAAACAGGCATGGCCAAATTTGGCCCTCCAGTTGTTTTGGGACTACAATTCCCATCATCCCTGACCACTGGTCCTGTTAGCTAGAGATGATGGGAGTTGTAGTCCCAAAACAGCTGGAGGGCCAAGTTTGGCCATGCCTGGCCAAATAGGTCTGAAAAATGGCTTTTAGAAGTATATCTTGTTCTGTGTGGGAAAGGAGATTAACATAGATTTTGGGATCTGCTGGGAAGATCCTCTATTGAAAATGGCTTGATTAGTAAGGAGGTGTGGATAGGAGTGACATCTAGGTGACTTTAAATCTGCAAAGGGAGATTCACACTGAAAACAACAATGAATTTACAAGCTGCAGTTGCAATTCAGCTTGCTGAGAACGTGAATGCCTGGCTTCCTGCAATGGAGCCTCTCTCTAGGCCCAAACTGAGCCTTCCCTTCTCACGCTACAAATAGCAAAAGTTGAGATATTTTCTAAATGAGAAACAATGTGCTTTATGTTGAGATACTGAGTGCAAAATCCCAGCTCCATTCTGAAAAAGGGAAAAAGCTTTTCATGGTTGGGGAGAGATGCTTAAAGTATCTGTAGAATCAAAGAATCAGCTGAATGGTGCCTCCCTTTGTTTAGGGAAGGTTTCAATGCCCTCCCTTAAAATGCAAAAGTAACACATACTTGCTCAATTTGCATCTTTGTATACAGGTCACAGAACTCAGCGGTGACTTAGGACAGGCGTTGTGTTGTTTTGAATCTGGGGCAATGACTGTTGCTTTCATACGCTGCTAGAGAAAGTGCCTGGAGTTTCTCAAAACTTGGGTTTCCGGCTGTTGTTGGACTACAGCTCCCATCATCCCTAGCTATCAGGACCAGTGGTCAGGGACGATGGGAATTGTAGTCCCAAAACAGCTGGTGACCCAAGTCTGGGAAACCCCGGTCGGTCTAGAGGCACCTGGCTAGCGAGGTAACATAATTCTGCACTTTTATGCAGTGGAGCAGGGCCTCAGGGATGGAGTTGGGCAGAGTTCAAATCCCTACTCAGCCTCATTGTGGTTCCGTTCATGCAATGGATAGGGGCCTGCCTTTCACCCAGACGACATCATACTTGTGGGGCAGAAGACACCCAAATCAACTATCCGAAGGCCCAATGCTTACTACTCAAGAGGGAGCCCAGCCGCTTTGAGACTTCTACTTACGGACTTCGTGTGCTCGGGCCGGGGTGCGATGACTGGGGGAGGGGCAGCATCGTCCTCGTCGTCTTCGTCCTCCGACACAGGGGGGACGGCGGGGGTCTCGGACACCGCCTTCACATTCTGCACGGAAAGGAGAGGCGCTTAGGAGGCAGGGAAACGAAGTCACAGCCAGCTCTCAATTTACGCGCATTTAACTCGTGCGCCTTGAGTTTCACACGCTTGGCAAAACAAATTTAAGAAAATTATATAAGGGACGGGCATCTGGGGGGGGGGGGAGACTCTGGCAATCCCACCCGCCGTTGAACCTAATGTGTTTTGATTAGATGCAATTTTCGCTGCAGGCACAATTCCCAGAACCTGCGTGTAAGTTGTGGGCTCAGTGTATCTGGATGGAAAATGTATAGCAGACCAGTCTTCACCTACCTGGTGTTGTTGTTATTATGGACTACAACTCCCATCAGCCCCGCACGGCAGCAGAGCATGCCTAAGCCCATTCCGCCCCCCCCCCCTTTGGGTCGCCACGATGTGCACAATGCATACAAATTTAATAAATAAAATTGCCCTTATTGGGCGAAAGATTCCTGCATTGCAGGGGGTTGGACTAGATGACCCATGCGGGTCCCATCCAACTCTACAATTCTACATTTCTACGATTCTATGAACTTCTGCTCCACTGCTTAGCCACGGCCTTCCCCCCATGAGGTGCAGCGCAGGAAGATGCCTGGGAACACAGGCAAACCATTGGTTCATCTAAGCTCAGTAATTCCTACACTGGCTGGCAGCAGCTCTCCAGAGGACATTTCGCAGCCCTACCTGGAGGTGCAAGCGGGGATTGAACCGGGGGCCTTCTGCTTGCAAACGTGGGTGCTCTGCCATTGGGCTACGGCCCTTCCCATAGAAAGTCTATGTACAGGCATCCACGCCTAACCTGTGGCCATCGGCGGGTGGGGCCACGCAACCCCACAGAAGGGCCATGGTGTCGCCTTGTGCTTCCAATTCCTTTTGTTTGGAAATAATTTTATTTGGTTTTACAAATGTAAGTTTATAACAATATCAAATACACATCTGAATCTCGAGACTTCCCACCATCCCATCCATGGGTCTTATTCAGGGGTCAGCAGATTTTTTCAGCAGGGGGCTGGTCCACTGTCCCTCAGACCTTGTGGGGGGCCGGACTATATTTTGGAAAGGAAAAGAAATCGTATGCCCCACAAATAACCCAGAGATGCATTTTTAAATAAAAGCACACATTCTACTCACATAAAAACACCAGGCAGGCCCCACAAATAACCCAGAGGTGCATTTTAAATAAAAGCACACATTCTACTCATGTAAAAACACGCTGACTCCCGGACCGCCCGTGGGCCGGATTTAGAAGGCGATTGGGCCAGATCCAGCCCCAGGGCCTTAGTTTGCCCACCCATGGTCTTATTGTTAACATTTTCGACTGCATATTATTGTGTATCTATCCATATTGTCCAAAGTGTTTGTTACATTACAAGCGATATTAAAATCCTGCTATTGTTTTCATCTTGCTTACAGTGGTCTCCTAAATAAACTATAACATTTTTATCCCCATTCTTTCCTGAAGTTTTTTTGTCTTCTTGGTTTCTGAGCTTTCCAGTCAGTTTTGCCATAGTCCAGTCAGTTTTGCCATGGTAGGGACTCTGTCTTCTTTCCATCTCTGGGATAGCAGCATCCGTGCGGCTGTTTTCGCACACATAATAAGACTTTTCTGCTCATTTGGAATATCAGCACCTACAATCTCTAGTGTGCTTCCAATTCCACGTAGGATGCCCTTCATGAGGTTCATTCGTGGAGGGGGCTGAGGTTTCCCCCCTGGCCTGCGGCAGGGAGGCCAGGAAAATCAGCCAAATTTGGTGAGTGTGATGCAGTTGCTAAGCAACCGCAAGAGGGCTTTCTCTTTATTCCCCAATCTGACAGTGGAATAAAAAGGTGTGTGTTTGTGTGTGTTGACCGGGAAAGGGGACACTGTTGCTTATCAGGAGAAAGTCACTCAAGGGAAACTCCACATGGTTTTGCCAAGGAAAGCCAAATTTTCCTCCTAATCAGTTTTTCTCCTGCTGGCAAATTTCAGCCGGCCTGTTTTGTTTATTCCTCATAAAAAGAAGACATTTTAAAAAACAAAAAGATGTTTGGGGAGACTGCGAACCTTGAATGAAGTAATGTTTAGAATCATAGAATTGGAAGGGAACATGAGGGTCAGCTAGTCCAACCCCCTGCAATGCAGGAATCTTTTGCCCAACGTGGGACTCGAACCCACAGCCCTGAGATTAAGAGAACCGGGCTTTACCGACGATGTCACAAAAGCTGTTGTATTTCAGGTCAATAGGCTAGAGCATGTGTGGGGAACGTTCCCGAGCCCGAGGGCCACATTCCGTATCGGGAAGTCTTTCGGGGGCTGCATGCCAATGGTGGGCGGGGCCAGAGGCAAAACATGGGCGGGGCCATGGATGTCATTTCACACAGCTGGCTGCATTCCAGGCAGGCTGAAGTCAGAGATCCACGGAGGCAAGCAAGCAAGCCGGGGGCATTATCAGGGTAGCTGATGAGAGCACAGGATGGTCCACTGAAAGGGGTCTGGGTTCGAGCGAGGGCGCATTGTGCCGCACAGCTGCAGTTTGCCCACCCCCACGTAGATGGTAGGAAAGTACAGTGCTAATGTTGCAGATTTGCATCCTATAAGGTAAAAAGGGAAAGGACCCCTGGATAGTGAAGTCCAGCCAAACATGACTATGGGGTTGCGGCGCTCATCTCGCTTTCAGGCCGAGGGAGCCGGCGTTTGTCCACAGACAGCTTTCCGGGTCATGTGGCCAGCATGACTGAACCACTTCTGGCACAACGGGACATTATGACGGAAGCCAGAGCGCACGGAAATGCTGTTTGCCTTCCCGACGCAGTGGTACCTATTTATCTACTCACGCTGGCATGCTTTTGAACTGCTAGGTTAGCAGGAGCTGGGACAGAGCAATGGGAGCTCACTCCATCGCGGAGATTCGAACCGCCAACCTTCCGATCGGCAAGCCCAAGAGGCTCAGTGGTTTAAACCACAGCACCACCCACATCCCTATCCTATCCTATCCTATCCTATCCTATCCTATCCTATAAGGTGGTCAAAGCTCAAGGTCCCTTGGTGGAATGCAACACAGAAATCTTTCAGGTAACATGTGAATCTAAGCATGGATGCTTCAAGAATTATCTTAAAACAGGCCACCACCTAGACTGGACTGAGCAAAGAAGGTACTCACGCTTAATATTTTGGAAAATACTGTGGATTGGGAAGGGACCCCGAGGGTCATCTAGTCCAACCCCCTGCAATGCAGGAATTTCGACTAAAGCAGCCATGAGAGATGGCCATCCAACCTCTGCTTAAAAACCTCTAAGGAAGGAGAGTCCACACATCCCAAGAGAGTCCATTCCACAACTGCATGTATGGATAAGGGTATAAATTGGGCATATTAAAGAAAAAGAGACACATCGACTGATTAAATTATTCAAAGAAAAGGCAATATTTTGTAATCAGACCAGAGCTTCCAAAAGGCTGAACCTTTCCATAACTTCAGGTGGTTATTGCAATTTATAAACAGCCATTTATTTTTAAAACGGAAGTGCCGGGGGTGAGGGGAGGGAAGAGATTGTTCGCCACTGCCGCACTTGAGAGCGAAGCGATTTCCCCCAGACTCGCTCTTTAGAAAAACCACCAGACGACATCAAAGACAGTTCGTTGGCACAGCAACGTACTTTTGCCATGCTAACGAAGGGCACTTTGGCCGATGGCCCACGCCAACTGCTTTTATTGCTCTGATTATCAAAACGCTTGCTGGGCACTTTCTCACTAGCTCTCCCCGGACTTCTTTTGTTCAGGAAGCGCTGCTGTCACACCTGCTGGGTAATAAGAACGCCACATGCTTTTTGTACCTGACTAATAAAATGCTTATCCCTGTAGATGGGTCAAGTGGAAAGAGGGCGCCTCTACTGCAGTCCTGAAAAGTGTTTGGAAGGTGGCAGAAAGTATCTGGGCAACTTCTTGCTCCTCCCTGCTCCTGCAGAAAACTGGTGGGCACTCACTCATTTCTGGGACACTCATTTCTGGAAGTTAAACTTCCCCAGGCCCTGATAAATCCACATTTTTAAGGAGGGCTTTTGATCCTAAATGGGACACGGGTGGCGCTGTGGGTTAAACCGCAGAGCCCAGGGCTTGCCGGTCAGAAGGTTGGCGGTTCAAATCCCCACGATGGGGTGAGCTCCCATTGCTCATTCTCTGCTCCTGCCAACCTAGCAGTTTGAAAGCATGTCAAAGTGCAAGTAGATAAATAGGTACCGCTCCGGTGGGAAGGTAAACGGCCTTTCCGTGCGCTGCTCTGGTTTGTCAGAAGCGGCTTAGTCATGCTAGCCACATGACCCGGAAGCTGTACGCTGGTTCCCTCTGCCAGTAAAGCGAGATGAGCGCCGCAACCCCAGAGTCGTCCACGACTGGACCTAATGGTCAGGGGTCCCTTTACCTTTACCTTTTGATTCTATATCTCTGCTGCCTTGCAGGATTTCGTAGAATCATGGAATTGCAGAGTTGGAAGGGACCCTGAGGTTCATCTAGTCCAACCTCCTGCAGTGCTGGAATCGCAACTAAATCACTCGTGACAGATGGCCATCCAACCTCTGCTTAATAGGCTCCAAGGAAGGAGAGTCCACAACACTATCTTCAGAAGAAGAAAAATGAGCACGGTCTCTCCAAAGTGAGAAAACCAGATGAATGTGTAGGTGTTAAATACAGATGTCTAATTTTATTCGTTCTTTGGAAGAGATAGTTTTAATGCAATTACATCATGCCTACTATTTTTTCTGTGCTTGTTTTCGATTTCAACTCAATAGTGTTTGTGTGTGTGTGTGTGTGTGGTTTTGTTTTTTTTCTTCCGGCAAGAACAGAACAACTACCACAGTAGCAAAACTAGATCAACTTCCCAATTTGCAAAACAGTTTTTGCAGCCCTGCTGGTTCTCCCTGTTTTCAGATTCAGTTCACTTCCCCTCTGCCCTTAGGCATCACTTGAACTTTTTAAAAGGGAAAGCAAACCTCTTGAGCTGCTGTCATTAACAGGTCAAAATTCCACAGGTGAAGCATGCCCCTGCCTGGAGGCTCAGTGCCATGGAATATTTATTTACCTGCGGAGTTTCTGCCTGCAGTCCTGCTACTGGAGGCACTAGGTAAAGGTAAAGGGACCCCTGACCATTAGGTCCAGTCGTGTCCGACTCTGGGGTTGCGGCACTCATCTCGCTTTACTGGCCGAGGGAGCCGGCATATAGCTTCCGGGTCATGTGGCCAGCATGACTAAGCCGCTTCTGGCAGATCAGAGCAGCGCACGGAAATGCCACTTAACTTCCTGCCGGAGTGGTACCTATTTATCTACTTGCACTTTTGATGTGCTTTCGAACTGCTAGGTGGGCAGAAGCAAGGACCGAGCAACGGGAGCTCACCCCGTCGCGGGGATTCGAACCGCCGACCTTCTGATCGGCAAGCCCTAGACTCTGTGGTTTAACCCACAGCGCCACCCGCATCCCTTACTGGAGGCACTAGCACTTATCAATAAATAAGGAAGGCCTTGTTGAATCAGTCCAAAGGCCCGGTTAGACCAGCATCCTTCTCTCACGATGGCCAACCAGATGCCCACAAGTAGGACCTGGGCACAACAACACTCTCCCCCATTTGTTGTGCAGGTGAGATCCAGGTTTCAAATCCCACTGAGCAATGAATAAAAGAAGCGGCCCTTATAGCAGCTCAGTCTAAGGATTCACCAGCACTAAATGTTTAAAGCAGTATCTCAGCACTGCAGACATCCATGGCTTCCCCCCACCCAAAGCATCCTGGGAACTGAACTTTGTTAAGGGTGCTGAGAGTGCTTTGGGGGACCCCCTACTCCTCTCCAGGTGCTACAATTCAGCTGCATATTCCTGCATTGCTTGGGGTTGGACTAGATGGTCCTCAGGATCCCTTCCCACTCTATGATTTCCAAAATAATAATAATAATAATAATAATAATAATAATAATAATAATAATACTTTTATTATTTATACCCCGTCCATCCGGCTCGGTTTCCCCAGCCACTCTGGGGCAGCTTACAGCACATAAAAAATTGTAAAACATCAGACATAAAAATTTTTCCCAGATACAGGGCTGCCTTCAGGTGTCTTTTAAAAGTCAGGTGGTTGTTTATTTCCTTGACATCTGAAAGAAGGGAGTTCCACAGAGTGGTTTAACCATCAAATCCTTCCTCCCCAGGAATTCTGGGAATTGTAGCTCTGTGGGGGGGAGGGGATGTCCCAGCGACACTCTGCACCCATAACAAACTACAGTTCCCAGGATTCTTTTGGGGGGGGGGCCACGACTGGTATGAGACTGTTTTAAATGTGCAGAGTAGATGGGATGGTGGCAGTCATCTACTTCAGTTGACCAAGGTCTCAGGCAGACACATTTCCCGGTAACTGCTGTGTACGGAAATGATAGAGATTCAACTTCAGGCCTTCTGCATTCAGCGCACCTGTTCCTGCTTAAGCCTGTCTTGTTCGCCTAAGTCCCTTAGCCTAAGTGAGCAAACTGGCAGTAATTGAAGGTGGGTATACTATGACCACCATTGGGGTAGCACAGAAACGGTACCTTAAAGGAGATGACCCATTTACTTGAACATCTGCCACGGTGGGATGGGAGAGATGGAGGCTGGATAACGAAGATGTGATGCAGGGAGGGGGAGCCTACTTCTCTCCAGATGTTCTCGGGCCCCAAAGCCCACCAGCCCGAGACATGATGGGAGCCACAACTCGTGTGCCACAGGCCCCCATCACTGATGCAACACCTCCTATCACAATGCTCTCTTTATGCCAGTGACATCGGAGGGACCTAATCACACACAAACTGGGAAGCAGGGCACCAGATGATCCAAAACTCCACATACCTATCACCCCCTTCCCTTCAGAACAGGACATAAAGTATTTTCACGCATGTACCCATCATGTATTTGGAGATGGCGTTTATAAGTGGTCCATGTTTCACAAGCATACAGTAAGGTTGGTAGTACCATAGCTTTGTAAACAAGCATTTTGGTTTCCCTGCGAACGTCGCGGTCCTCAAACACCTCTGCACTTCAACCGGGAGAAAATTGAAAGATTCCATCAACGGTGTCTCCAAAAAATTCTACATATCACTTGGGAAGACAGGCGAAATAATGCTAGTATACTGGAAGAAGCAAAGATCACCAGTGTCGAAGCAATGATTCTTCAACATCAACTTCGTTGTACTGGTCATGTTGTGCAGACGCCTGATTATCGTCTTCCAAAGCAACTACTCTCTTCCAAACTTAAAAATGGAACGTGTAATGCTGGTGGTCAACAAAAGAGGTTTAAAGACTCTCTCAAGGCAAATCTAAAAAAAATGTAGCATAAACACCGACAACCTGGGTGACACTGCCCTGCTAGCGCTCCAGATAGAGAACAGCCCTTACCAAATGTGTCATGGGCTTTGAAGACACTCAAACTCAGGGCGAAACGTGCTAAGAGGAAGGCATGTTCGGCAAACCCTCACCGTGATCAACTCCCGCCCGGGAACCTATGTCCCCACTGTGGAAGGACGTGTGGATCCAGAATTGGCCTCCACAGTCACTTACGAACTCACTTTTAAGACCATGTTCATGGAAGACAATCTTACTCGGCTACGTGGGATCGCCAAAGAAGAAGAAGAAAATTTGGTGTAGTGGTGGGGGTAATGGGGAACCTGTGGCTCCCTAGATGTTGCCATGCTATCTGGGGCACATGCAAACTGGAGTCTCTCAATATCGAAAGTGTCACAGGTTCGGCATTCCAAGCGGTGACGATTGAGAAGGCCTGGCAGGCCAAAGATTCCCCACCCCTGAGTTAGGGACATGTCAGCCTGCTGGTTTAAGTGGGTTCAAGGGCACCTGACTCTGCCTGCGACTGCAGCCTTCGATATATCTACGAGACTGAACTTAGACTTACCAGTGTGTTGGAGGAGTTATAGTCTTCTGCAGATTTATCTGGAAGGGGAAAGGAAAACAGAACACCTTTCAGATCCCCTACACATGAAATCAAATTAAAACCAAAGGCTATCCACCTTCAAACCGCCGAAGACCAATTCTCTAAAATCACCAACAGAAAAGGGAAAGAGACTAAATCTGCAGAGGCATTAGTTTCAGAACAACCTTTCCTCCATAAGGACTTTGTAATCAAGAACTAGTGCTGGAGTTTGCTTTCTTTCTCCGCCCTCCCAATCCCTTTTCCTTTTGTGCTGTTTCTTTTCCAATTTAAGGCCAAATACAGAGTGCATCTCATAATTGATCGCTGTAAACTGTTCTGGCTGTAGAGTGGGGTAAAACACTTTAAATAAATAGGGCTTACACACTTTTAGTCCCCCATCCAAGACTTCTCATGATGAGCAGCTTCTCTATCAGCTATCAAGGAAGTTATAAGTGATTGTTTTGTTATAAAGTAAGATATGAATGAGGGAAATGTTGATTTCTATGTGAATGTGGCTCTGGAAACTATAATAATGAAAAATAAAAATAAAATTTGTATATACAATCATTTAGGACTTCCCTTCTTCCCCTTCACTGGTTCCTTTGATTTTCTCATCATTTCTGCATATCCTTATATATTAATTTAGTTCTCTTTTCCTGTTATTATCCCATCATTTTATATTATGCAGTCGTACCTGGGAAGTCGAACGGAATCCGTTCTGGAAGTCCGCCTGACTTGCAAAACATTCGAAAACCAAAGGTCAGCTTCTGAAAGAATGTCTGATGACCGAAACACTCACTTTGATCGTTCGGGAGCCAAAACGTCTGAGAACTAGGCTGTTCGAAAACCAAGGTATGACTGTACAGTGGCACCTTGGTTCTCAAACGCCTTGGCCCTCAAACAACTTGGAACCCAACACACTGCAAACCTGGAAGTAAGTGTTCCGGTCTGCGAACTTTCTTCGGAAGCCGAACATGCTCCGTTTTGAGTGTTACGCTTCTTATTTGAGTGCCGCACTTCCGTTTTGAGCGTTACGCTGAGATCTGTCTGTTTTTGCTATTTATTTTGGGTTTTTGCGGCCCTTTTTTGTTTGTTTTTGCGACTGTGTGGAAGCCAGTCCAGCCCAGATTGACTGATTGTGTGACTGCAGTACATTGTTTATTGCTTTCATTTTATGGATCAATGGTCTCGTTAGATAGTAAAATCCATGTTAAATTGCTGTTTTAGGGGTTACTTTTAAAAGTCTGGAACGGATTAATCCGTTCTGCATTTCTTTCTATGGGAAAGCGGGCCTTGGTTTTGGAATGCTTTGGTTTTGGAACAGACTTCTGGAACGGATTCAGTTTGAGAACCAAGGGGCCACTGTACTGTTGAATTTACCTTAATCCTGCTAACGTTTATACAGGTGAAACTCGAAAAATTAGACTATCGTGGAAAGGTTAATTTCTTTCAGTAATTCAACTTAAAAGGTGAAACTAATATATGAGATAGACTCATGACATGCAAAGCGAGATATGTCAAGCCTTTATTTGTTATAATTGTGATGATTATGGCGTACAGCTGATGAGAACCCCAAATTTACAATTTCAACTTTGGGGTTTTCATCAGCTGTATGCCACAATCATCACAATTATAACAAACAAAGGCTTGACATGTCTCGCTTTGCATGTCATGAGTGTATCTCATGAGTCTATCTCATATCTCCAGCAGCTAATGAAAACAATTGCTTACATAAATGGACTTTTCCACAATATTGTAATTTTTCAAGTTCCACCTGTATATATGTATAACCACCAGAACATCCAGTAGGTTGTTTTGTAGCCAGGATATGTGCAAATTCTCTTCGGTTCTCAAAAAAACAAATACCCCACAGGCATGCCAAGTAAAAGCTGACCAAGCGCACCTGGCTACCTGTGCAAAGAAGGGTTTCTCACCCATCCATCCATTCATCATGACTTACCTGTGAAGCTCATATACTTCTGGCTATTGGAGGTCTTTTTGGAATTGTAGAACTCTAGGACGTCGAGCACGGCCTGCGGGTTCTTCTTCTGCTCCGATTTGGTGATGTTGGAGGTTTGCAGCAAGCGGGCCCATTGCTCAGGCATCCCCTGGGAAGATGGCAAGCAGCGCAGCCATGAAGACAGTTTTGTAGGAACGCGGGAAGATGCCTTACACAGAGTCAGACCATCTAGCTCAGTACTGTCTGCACTGACCGGCAGCAGCCCTCCAGGATTTTGGAAGGGAACAAATCCAGGCCCTGGCTGAGAATGCCAGGAATTGGGCCTGGGACCTTCAGCACGCAAAGCAGAACGTATTTTTAGTTTTTTTTTATTATTATTATTATTATTATTATTATTAATACGTTTCCTAGCACAATTCAAAGTGTTGGTGTTGACCTTTAAAGCCCTAAACGGCCTCAGTCCTGTATACCTGAAGGAGCGTCTTCACCCCCATCGTTCAGCACGGACCCTGAGGTCCACCTCCGAGGGCCTTCTGGCGGTTCCCTCATTACGAGAGGTGAGGTTACAGGGAACTAGACAGAGGGCTCAGAAAATGATTCTGATTAAATTTCATGCCCATTCATTGAAACTTAGTCCCACTTCCTTCTTCAGTTCTTTTTACGAGAATGTGTTTTCTTTTTTTTAAATACAGTGGAGACGAAATATAATTGTTATTTCTGGATTTTTAAAAATTGTTTTGTGGAGGGTTTTTTGTTCCACATAAACTAGTAATCAGTTCAGGAGATTGTTGCTCCATTTGTTACAAATACAAATAAATATTATTTCAAAAGTAAATTCTGTTTGTAATAATTGTTTGGATACACTATATTTTTAATATGCTAGTTGTGATAATTTTATGCCCATTAAAATTGTCCATAGTTATATTTTATGTTTCTAAAGTAACAGAATGGCTTTCAATCTGGAAAAGAAAAAAGAAGTGCTAATTAGCATTTTTTTTTCAACTTTTCCGAAAAAACCCGGGGGGAAACCGGCTTTTTTCCGAGCTTCAAAATTTCCGGAAATTTTACATCTGCATGGGAAATATATCAATAGATCATCCAAAACCAGTTTGGAAGTCCACATCGTGATGTCGGTTCCATAATTTTTGACCTGGCAATATACCGCGAATCACGCTCTGTGTGTGTGTGTGCTATGCAAAAATCAGGAAGTGCCTCTACAAAGCTCCATCCTTATTTCAGACATCGTGATGTTATCAGTATATCGCAGGTGATAATACTGCAGTGCTGAAAACCAGGTATCGCCCAGCCCTACAACGCAGGGTTGTTGTGAGGATAAAAGAGCAAGGGGAAGACACCACGCTGAGGCCCGTGAATGAAACGCTGGGTAGAGAGAAAATGAATACCCCAACCATCAGTTACTGAACAGATCACTGGTGGCCTGCAGTTTATATCCATCAGCACAGCAGGTAAGAGCCGTCCACCATTTCCATTCATATCTCTCGCTGCCACCCCCCCCTCCCCTGCTGTCCCCCGTTCTCCTTACTGTGAATTCGCCTGTGACGGCATCGAACCCAACGTGAATCGTGTGCTCAAAGTCGGAAGGGAGGGAGATCTCGGGGCGCTCTTTCTCCTTCTTCTTGTTGGCTGTTCGAAGGGGAAGAAAAAAAAACCATCCCGAAAAGGAGGGGACTGCGTTAGTCAGCATTGTGACTATCGATTTATATAGACAGGCAAGATAGTTTATACTCGCTTCAAAGGCGCAGGGCGCATCATGGAGCACGAGGCGACAGGTCTCTGCCCCAAGAAGCTTCCCATCTGAAATCTGAGCTATGGGGAAAGAAGCTGCCATATTGATAAGAGGACTGGTGCACAAGGTGGGATAAGCCCTGCCCTCCCCCAAGGTCTTTCTCAGCACAGACCAGAGAGCTCATGCAGACGATCACCTGCAGGCTGCTGAACTACAACTCCCATGATCCCTGGGCATTTGCCAGCCTGTCTGGGGTTGATGGAAGTTGGGAGTCCTGGAACATCTGCAGGGCACCAGGTCCCCTATTCCTGCCCTAAGCAGTTTGGGAGCAGGTTATTTGACTGTACCCACACAGACCTGCTAAACCTCAAGAGCACTTGCACTGAGCAAACTACGGTTCCCAGGATGCTTGGGGGGGGGGGAACCGTGACTGTAGAAAGTGCAAATGAAGTCCTTGGAATGCATAGTGCAGACAGGGCCTTAGTGGGCTAGTAGCTACTACGGTCTCCTAAACAAGAGGGTAGGGCTGAGACCTATTTTCTTTTAAATCCCCCAAGTTTTGTGGGCAGGCAGAAATTCAACAGGTGTGGCTCTTCCTCTCCTAGAAACACAAGAACATGGGAAAAGGTTGCTCTTGTGGGCTGTGGCTGTTAAGCATGGAGGTAGCTAGGGGAAAGGAAGGAAACCCACAAGGATATTTTAGAGTTATATATTTTAGAGGAGTGTGGTGGAGTCTCCTTCTTTGGAGGTCTTTAAGCGGAGGCTTGACAGCCATCTGTCAGGAATGCTTTGATGGTGTTTCCTGCTTGGCAGGGGGTTGGACTGGATGGCCCTTGGGGTCTCTTCCAACTCTAGGATTCTATGATTAACAAGTTTTAGGAGAAAGTGCTGAACTGTATAACTCTGACAGCGCAGAAAAAGTTAAATCTCTCAGAAGAAGTGTGCATGCACACGAAAGCTCATACCAAGAACAAACTCAGTTGGTCTCTAAGGTGCTACTGGAAAGAATTTCCTATTTTGTTTCCTATTTTGTTTCGACTATGGCAGACCAACACGGCTACCCACCTATAATTAATTGTAAGACTGTAAGACTAATTGCAGCCGTTTAGAGTCGTCAACAGGTTTTCCACACTTATCAGCCTATCACCCATTCCCACCACCCTTCTGAGTAATACCCCTCCCCACTCCCCCACTATATTTAAGGATCTGGTGACTTCTGTTTCAGTGTATCTGAAGAAGTGTGCATGCACACGAAAGCTCATACCAGGAACAAACTCAGTTGGTCTCTAAGGTGCTACTAGAAAGAATTTTCGATTTTGGTTTCACCTGTAATTAAATCTCTCAGCAGAGGATATTCTTTCAAACTATATACCTGCAGTATGGAAATTAACAACAGGACACCGAAAATGGATTATCGGTGCCCTAATGGTGGCTATGAGACTGATATTGACATAGAATCATAGAATCCTAGAGTTGGAAGAGACCACAAGGGCCATCCAGTCCAACCCCCTGCCAAGCAGGAAACATCATCAAAGCATTCCTGACAGATGGCTGTCAAGCCTCTGCTTAAAGACCTCCAAAGAAGGAGACTCCACCACACTCCTTGGCAGCAAATTCCACTGTCCAACAGCTCTTGACGAATTGGAAGAATAAAGATATGATACCCTTGAATCAATGGATCGACAAATATTATTATTATTATTATTATTAGTATTAGTATTAGTATTAGTATTATTAATACCCCAACCATCGGGCTGGGTTTCCCCGGACAACACCTGCAACTTATGAACGGTCTGCTTACTGATGTAGACTTTGTTTGGATAAATATGATAACATTTGGAACGTCGTGGGCTATTAACATTTATATATGCATTAGGATAATAACACTGTATCAATATACGTAAGAATGTACGATGAGAGTATATTACATTGCATTTCTGAAGATCCACCCCTTTCTTTTACACATCTTTGTTCTCCCCCCCCCTCATCCCCCCCTTTTCTCTTCGTACCACTTTATTTCTTTTAAATGGTGATTTTTTTCAATAAAAATATTAATATTAGAACACAATAAAAAGAATCTTAATTTTTACGTGGTATTTTAACGCTGTCCTGAAGCTGTTAAAATGCAGAGACCCACACTAACTAGGGGCACTTGACTACCCCATTTAGAGCGCCCCCCCCCCTAAATTAGCCCAGCGTGGAAGGTTCTCTGCTAATGCCATTAACTCTTTCTGTGTCCTGCATAAGCCGTTTAAAAGCAAAACACAAGGCCGCAGCTATGGAGAACGACATTAATTACCTTCATAACCTGTTAAATACCACCGGCCTGTACGTTGTTATGGGATTACAAGAGCAACAGATGGTTTTCGCCGACCGAAATCCGAAGAGCTTTGGCGGTCTGAGTCTGAATGCATTAAAATATTAACGCTGTAATCTTTTTTTTTTCTTTCTTTCTCTCTCTTTTCCCCGCAATGCTAAAACACCGTACAGAGCAGCGCGAGGCAGGAGCTTACTGGGATTAGCAATTTTAAGGCCCGCTGAACCCGGATTTGCAATCTAATCCCCTTTTGATAGCGTCTGTGGGGATTTTCAACGGGGCCTTTTCCAGCGGCGCAAGCGAGGCCAGAACTTTAAAACTTTTACAACCAGGATTCTTAAAAGTGGGCCTCTCCCTTCTCTAGCGGGTCAATCCTCCCCCCAAACTGGTAGAAGGTTAGCCAAAAACCAGTGACTTCCCCCAGGTTGTTGTGCGGAAGATCTTCATTATTACGGCGGCAAGTGGTGGCTTGAAAATGAATGGGAAAAAGTCAGTTTTAAGATATTCATGGCATGTGGGGACGCCAACTATAGGGGGCAGAAGGTACTTAGGCCCCCTTAACATTTGTGGGTAGGGGGCCGAGCTGGGCTAGATTACACTCCCTCTGGAGGAGGGGGTACGTAGTTTCGGGGTACTTCTGGACCCTCGGCTGTCGCTTGGGGCTCAGGTGGCCTCAGTGGCACAGAGTGCCTTCCATCAGCTTGGGCTGGTGGCCCAGCTGTGCCCCTAACTGGCAGGGATAGCCTAACTACTGCTGTCTATGCTCTGGCAACCTCTTGGTTAGACTACTGCAATGCATTATACTTGGGGCGGCCCCTGAAGACAGTCTGGTGCAGAATTTGGCGGCCAAGCTGCTGACTGGAACAAGACGGTTTGAGCACCAATCCCGGCTCGACTACACTGGCAGCCAATTGGTTTCCGGACCCGATTCAAAGTGTTGGTTTTGATGTATAAAGCCTTAAATGGATCAGGACCGCAACACCTCAAGGATTGCCTCTCCCCATATGAACCGACCCAGCCCCTACGACCATCATCTGCGGCCCTTCTTTGTGTGCCTCCTCCAGGAAACGTCTGGGCGCCATCATTATACAGGTGAAACTCAAAAAATTAGAATATCGTGGAAAAGTCCATTTATGTAAGCAATTGTTTTCATTAGCTACTGGAGTTTAATATATGAGATAGACTCATGACATGCAAAGTGAGATATGGCAAGCCTTTGTTTGCTATAATTGTGAAGATTATGGCGTACAGCTGATGAAAAGCCCAAAGTTGAAATTGTTAATTTGGGGTTCTCATCAGCTGTACGCCATAATCATCACAATTCTAACAAATAAAGGCTTGACATATCTCGCTTTGCATGTCATGAGTCTATCTCATATATTAGTTTCACCTTTTAAGTTGAATTACTGAAAGAAATTAACCTTTCCACGATATTTTAATTCTTGAGTTTAACCTGTATAACTTAGGGTGCCAGGCAAAAACATTTCTCTTCTCTGGGACTTGGGCTAGTTAAATAATCTATTGCCTTTTAAATGTGTTGTTTTGCTTGTTATGCATTTCTGCATTTTTATACTGTGAACTGCCCTGTGATCCTTGGATAAAGGGCAGCATATTAATTTAATAAAGAAATAGTAAGGAAATACTGCATGTTGTGTATTGATTCAAGGGTTATCATATCTGTATTACTATTGTCTGTATTCACATTAGGGGAAAGTAACTGCCTTCCTGTTCCAGAAGGAACAGCTACTATTGGTTCATTCAAGTTGCTGCATTTGGATCCTCAGTCTTATTGTTTCCCACCAAAAGGTAGCTTTGTGATTGCTTGAGATTGTTCCCTCCAAAATGTATCCTTTCTAGCCAGTCTTCTGTCCCTATAAATGTAGCTTCCCTCTCCTCAGTTCCCCAGTCATGTTTACTTGAATAAAGCCCCACATAGCTTGAGGGGCCAAAATATTCCAACATATCCAACCGATCGCTGTGTTTTGCAGAAGTGCACCCCACGGCTACCATTCTATCAGGGAAGTCTGATCCTCATGATGTCAGAATTGGGCCTTCTGATATGATGGTTCCTCTACTAATAGGATCTCTCTCCTATTAGTACCAGAGGGGGTGCCTCCTCTATCAGCTTTTCAGCCCCCGTTAAAGGCATTCCTCTTTCAACAAGCCTTCAAAAACCCTTATCCCCATTGGTATCTAACTTGGAACTACAGTCGCATCTTGGAAGCTGAACGGAATCCATTCCGGAAGTCCGTTCGGCCTCCAAAACGTTCAGAAACCAAAGTGCGGCTTCTGATTGGCTGCAAGAACCTCTTGCAGCCAATCAGAAGCCGCGGAAGCCCTGTCGGACATTCGGCTTCCAAAAATAGTTGGCAAACCGGAACAGTCACTTCTGGGTTTGCGAAGTTCGGGAGCCAAAACGTTCGGGAACTAAGCTGTTTGACTTCCAAGTTATGACTGTATACTGATTTTGTGTCCATGCAGTTGCTTTAAAAAAAAAATTATATCTATTTTTTTTAATTGTTTTCCAATAATCAAGATGTTATATATTTAACTGTTTTATACATATATCGAAAATCACTTTGGGGGTTCCTCGTGAGAAGCAATTCCTTTGGAAAGACTTTATTGATGTCCGGGTCTCCCTTTCTGGCCTCTCTCAAAGTCGCTGCTTACGTCTGAGTAAATATGTCGGATCCAAAACATATTTACTCAAGCCGCAAGATCTCTCGCTTTTAAAAAAATAATTTGCACCCAAGGACATGTCTTGAGGATTCTAGCCTCAATTAGAATTCCAGCTCAAGATTGCAACTTAAACCCAAGAGTAAACAATCTTGACTTGCTGCTAAAAATATGCAAAGGGTTTGTTTGATTTGTTCACGACTGAAGAAACAGCAATGAGATGTTTTCCTGATCTGACTTGCGGAAGCCACATCTCCTGCCGTTAGAAGAGTTTGCTTTTTAAACGGCAATGTGGTTGGCAGACATTCAACAGGTTAGGCCTTTCCCAGCATAGAGATGCAGCAATGTTGAAGCTTCACCTGTTGAACTTTGGCCTGTCACAGAAAGAGCCCTGCCAGAAAAACAAGGTGTCAAACCAAGGGGCACCAGAGGTCAAACAATCCAAAGTTAGTCCAGCATTGGACTAGATCAGGGAAAGCCAACTCCCAATAGACTGAGATCTACTCACAGTATAAAAAAACTGGCAGGGATCTACACATTGTCGCAAAAAGACTGGCAGTGATCTACCAAAAGTTGTAGAACTTTTTTTTTTTAGTAAGCCAAAGATGTTGAGCTTTCTTTTGCAAGCCAAAGTTGGGTCTTTTTTGCTTTTTTGTAAGAAGATTGCTGAGGGGCCGGGGATCATTCAGGATCTACCAGGAACACCCCACGATCTACCAGCAGATCACTATCTACCTGTCGGACATGCCCTGACTAGATGATCCTTGGGGTCCCCTTCCAATTCTGTGACACGATTCCTAGACTCTAGAAACACAAAATCATAGAAATGTAGGGTTGGAGGGGGACCCAAAGGTCCTCTAGTCCAACCCCCGGCAATGCAGGGAATCGCAGTCACCCAACCTCTGCTTGGAAACCTCCTGTTGGAAGAGCAGCGATTTCACGTGGAGCGATTCTCAAATGAAATCAGTGAGCAAGCGAGCAAGCGAGCAAAAGGCGAAAACAAGGCCAGCGTACTTTTGTCTCCCGGTAAGATCGAACGGTAAAAGCGGTCCCTCTTTTTCTTCTCTTCCGGATTAGGAGGCAACGGTTTGGAGCCGTGGTTCAAGGGTCCGGCCTCTTTGCTTCCGCTGCCTATCATCGTGCTGGTGTTCCTCATCGGGGGAGCCGGAGGCTTGTCTTCAGCTTCTAGGCCATTATTGGACATCTTCAGCGACGACAGCTACAACTAGGATCAAAAGAAACACGCGGTTTGGACACGGTTGGTTGAGGCGCACGGAAAACAAGCAGAGGCGAGTATACCATGTTTTTCCATGTATAATATGCCCCCGTGTATAAGGCACCCCGTATTTTGGGGGACTCCAAATTAAGACAATGGGGGTTAGGAATTGTTGAGCTTTTGGGGGGGGCGGATTGCCCAAATGAATGAATGAATGAATGAATCTTTATTTGCGTCAGACATCAGCCATAGCAATACAAGAACAATGCAATATACAAAGAATAGAAATAAGAAGTCAATTATATAAAATACATTTTAGGGTTTTAGATTGCCCATAGTTGTTGAGCTTTTTTGGGGGGGGGGTGGCCCAGAGTTCTTGAGCTTTTTTTAAGGGGAGGGGGGGGTTTGCCGAAAATCGCTCACCCGCCTGACCTACGCTGCAAAACCCACCTATCGTCTGTCCCCTCACTGAAAGAAGCCGCCAATCGCTCGCCCAATTGCTGCAGCAACCACCAATCAACTCCAGCCCTTGCCGCAGCCAGCAATAACACACCCAGTAAAGGTAAAGGGACCCCTGACCATTAGGTCCAGTCGCGGATGACTCTGGGGTTGCGATGCTCATCTCGCTTTACAGGCCGAGGGAGCCGGCATTTGTCTGCAGACAGCTTCTGGGTCATGTGGCCAGCATGACAAAGCCGCTTCTGGCGAACCAGAGCAGCGCATGGAAACGCCGTTTACCTTCCCACCGAAGCGGTACCTATTTATCTACTTGCACTTTGACGTGCTTTCGAACTGCTAAGTTGGCAGGAGCAGGGAGCGAGCAACGGGAGCCCAGCCCATTGCGGCGATTTGAACTGCCGACCTTCTGATCAGCAAGCCCTAGGCTCTGTGGTTTAACCCACAGTGCCACTCGCGTCCTTTAACACGCCCAATAGCCGCTGACAATCTCCAGCTTGCAGCAGCAACCAGTCACACGTCCCACCTATGCACTATCCGTGTATAAGACAACCCCCAATTTTAAACAAAAATTTTAAATAAAAAAAACCTTGTCTTATACACCTACACCTGAAATTAGTTATTGTAATCATCGGGTGAACTGAACATGAATTAAGTTCATTCTGGGGTGGATCCCAGACTTTTTCCAAAACTCACCCCCAGTGCCCCCTCCCCTATAAAAAGCATTGTTCAGAAAGTGGTGTGCGTAACTGCTACGGAAGATTAAAAACACAATGCCATTTGAAGCAGTCACAAATAATGGCACATTTATTCGCAATCCAATTAGAACCGTTTAGTTAAAAATTCAACCAAACCGATGGATTCGATCCCGTGATCCCAGCTTTCCAACCAGGAGTCTCTGCTACCTGTGCCTTTGAAAGATCTCCGTGGCAGGCAAGAGTTGAGGGTGGCACTGTGGGTTAAACCACAGAGCCTAGGGCTTGCTGATCAGAAGGCTGGCGGTTCGAATCCCCGCAACGGGGTGAGCCCCCATTGCTCGGTCCCTGCTCCTGCCCACCTAGCAGTCCAAAAGCACGTCAAAGTGCAAGTAGATAAATAAGGTACCACTCCGGCGGGAAGGTAAACGGCATTTCCGTGCGGTGCTCTGGTTCGCCAGAAGAGGCTTTGTCATGCTGGCCACATGACCTGGAAGCTGTACGCTGGCTCCCTTGGCCAGTAACGCGAGATGAGCGCGCAACTTTACCTTTACCTTTACCTTAAGACAGGCTTGCTAACTATCTGGCACCTTCTGTAGATGACTGCATTACTTAGGGAAGAACCCCAAGGAAGCTGGAGTTACCGCATTCATACTTGCAACTGGGACTCATGTTTGGGCATATTAGCCCACAGATCATAGGTCATTCAGTGCTTTCATTGCCCAGCAGAGGACCAAGCTTGGCCACGTAGGAAGGATTCTCAGCACGATAAGGAGAAGTCTGAAAACCGCCGCTCCCACCAAAACAGGAACCAGTGTAGGAAAGCGTTCAGAGTTTGCCCCAAGGTCACACAAACACAGCAATCTCAAATCAGATATGCAAAGCAGCCTTGTTTATTTTGCATAATTTGCTTTGCCTCTGCAGAACATGGCTGGGGGAGGGGGCAGGGTGGAGGAGGCGGGAGAGAGGAAAGCATCTAGGGAGAATGTCGGCGTTTGGTTACCTCTCACCCAGCAACAGTTCGGCTCAGCCTTGCTGATATTTTCCCCAAGCACCAGGGCATAAAAACCTCCGCTGCCATAAGGTTTAGATCAGGGGTCCCCAAACTAAGGCCCGGGGGCAGGATGCGGCCCAATCGCCTTCTAAATTCGGCCTGCGGACAGTCCGGGAATCAGCGTGTTTTTACATAAGTAGAATGTGTGCTTTTATTTAAAATGCATCTCTGGGTTATTTGTGGGGCACAGGAATATTTTTTTTCAAAATATAGTCCGCCCCCCCCCCACAAGGTCTGAGGGACAGTGGACCATCCCCCCTGCTGAAAAAGTTTGCTGACCCCTGGTCTATATTAAACTTCCTAGAATTTAATGAAGGCCATGGTTGTCAGAACACTGCATTCTAACACCAGGGATCCAAATTCCTTGCCTGCATTATGTGATGCCGTGAAACTAATTTTGTGTGCTTGTGTGTGTTCCCTCACTGCGAAATGCGAGGTCACAGGGAACCAGGCAGAGGGCCTTCCCTGTGGACCGTCCTCCCATCAGATGTCAAGGAAATAAACAACTATCTGGCTTTTAGAAGACATCTGAAGGCAGCCCTGTTTAGGGAAGTTTTTAATGTTTGATGTTTTACTGTGTTTTTAATATTCTGTTGGGAGCCGCCCAGAGTAGCTGGGGAGGCCTGGCCAGATGGGCGGGGTATAAGTAATATATTATTATTATTATTATTATTATTATTATTATTATTATTATTATTATTCACATATCCAAGGCAGATGGAGGGAATTAAAAGAGAGAAACTGTCATAAATAAAAGAATCAGGTGTGTGCTACTTATGGAAGCTGCACTGCATTTATTCACATAACGTAACTGTATTTTTGATGGTTATAAGATAGGAAGAAGAGGCCGGCTGGATCAGGCCAATGGCCACCTAACTTTCTGTTCTCACTGTGGCCAACCGGATGGCTGTGGGGACCCCGCGAACATGACATGGGCAGGACATGGACAACGTGACTAGTAGCCATCGATAGCACTATCTCCCATGGACTTGTCTACCCCTCTTTTAAAGCCAACCGTTACTTCTTGTGGCAGTGAGTTCCACGGTTTAACTATGCGCTGCAGGAAGAAGTCCTTTCCTTTGCCTGTGCTGAACCTTCTAAACAATCAGCTTCGTTGGGTGTCTAAAAGTTCTAGCGTTGTGTCAGAAGTTTTCTCCCTAGTCTCTTTCTCCAACCCATGCAAAATCTTATACACCCCCTTCCCCGTGCAAAACTCTAAAACACGGTACCAAAAACCTATGCATGCCTTTTGTGTACTTCACCCAAGCTGGCATCCTACAGGATCCAAGCTCGCCGTTGTCATTTCCCAATTTACCGGCGCAGGAGGCATTTTAAACAAGCGGCGCCGAAATTGATTCTCAGCACCCGGAACATTTTTCTATTAGGAAATTCCCCGCAGAAAGTGATTAGTTCACGTGGTCCGGGGCAAAGTTCTCTCCCTGGCAAATGGAGGCATTCCCCAGCAATCTCCACGGTCCAGGTGGGTGTTTCAGACACCAACTTTCTCCCCTCTCCTGCTGTTCACGCCCCTGGCTTCCGGCCACCTTAGACATTCCTCCAGCACGCCAGAGAAAAGCGAAAACTGACAGCTGGAGGAACAAGTGGATTGGGGAATGGGGAGAGAGAGAGAGAAGCAGAGCTGCTTGGAAAGTTTCCGGGGAGTTCTCCTCGGCTGCATTTTAAAATGCGCTGTCGTGTTTGTCAATAAAATACATCACTTGTGACATGGGGCGCTTCCGGACTGCCACTCTTTTTGGGTGGGATTCAGTCAGAAACCACAAAATTCAGGCGGAGCAGTGGATGTGGGGGTGGGGGGAAGGGGGCTTGGACAACAAATCCACTTCCCCCCAAAATATCGGACTTTCACTTTTAAGGACAGCGAGGGTGGGGTAGAGGCACTGGAATGTGTGAGGCGACACTTTGGCGCAACATCGTCCAACCTCCCCACGAACAATCGGACTGAACGCTCATTAAGTAGCCGACATCGTCTAAAGGTGAAAGGTGGCCCATGACAGCATGCAGTCTCAGAACCGCAGCTGAAATATTCAAGGGAGTAAGGAACTTAAAAATGAAAATAAAATAAAAATAAATGGTGGTTATTAAAAGGATAACAGGTTATTATCCCCCATCTCGGGTTGCACACCTTTTTTTCCGGAGCAGAGACATGCTTGGAAATACCAGAAGCTGCTGTGGGAATCATAAAAATATTCAGTTCATGGAAGAAATATAGTGGTGATTCTCAGAACCTCTCCCCCAAACAGGAGGAAGAGGAGGAGGAGGAGGAGGAGGAGGAGGAGGAGGAGGAGGAGGAGGAGGAAGCACCTCGCCCTCGTCCCCCACATGCACACAAAAGCAAAAATTGTAACAATTCAGAAAGGCAAGGGGACTTGGCAGGTGCTACTGGGTGTCTGACGGTACTGTGGTGCCTGTTTAGAACCCAGGTCTATGAAAATCAAGTCTTGACTTTGGACTTGCAGGTTGGCTATGCTTACATGAATAATGACCATTAATAAACTTTGATGTGAATGGGTATCTTTCTAAGCCATCACCTGTTAACCTGATCTTTCTTGAAGAGCAGATACTAAGGATCAGCCCCGAAACCTTCTGCAAGCAGTGTTAGAAATTTCATGCGCAGAAGCGCTAAATCACGCTATGCGCAGAAGCGCCGAATTGCGCCGCGCACATACGCAGATACGGTGCTTCACGTTGCGCTCTTTTCATGTTGCGAACGTGCCTCCAGAACGGATCCCGTTCGCAACCAGAGGTACCACTGTATATGAGCTGGGCGCCAAATGGCTCCTTAAACCAAGGTTACAGTCGCCAAAACAGAAAGTCGTTGCCATTTGGGGGTCAGACAGCTCAAAGGTTGCATTTTTCAATATGAATTTGGTTCCTGAAATTCGTTCTGACCGTGCAGATAAAAAAACAAGGATAGAATGCTACAGGGTGTGTTTTTAGTGTGTGAAAACAGTCCCGATCCAAGGATCCCCAGGCAGGCACCTCCAGAGGATGGTGACACCAGGCACCATCTTAGCGCCTGGGCATCTTCACTTGGTTGCAAGTGGCCGACAGCAAGGTGCCAAATGCGCCTGGCGAATATCAAACGCTGTCTGCAAACAAAGTTACATTTACCGCTTGGTGGGGGCGCAGACTCAGACCAGCAGTTCCTTCCCCCACCCCACCGGTCCCTCCCAACTAATCTGGCCCCACATCTTGCAGGGCATGGCAGGGGAAGGCTGGTTGTCCCTTTCACACTTTGCTGAAATCCCAGCGTTGCCTGCAAATCCTTACTTTTAGCAATGCCCACTGTTGCGCCAAGGGACGCGGGTGGAGCTGTGGGTTAAACCACAGAGCCTAGGGCTTGCGGATCAGAAGGTCGGCGGTTCAAATCCCCATGATAGGGTGAGCTCCCATTGCTCGGTCCCTGCTCCTGCCAACCTAACAGTTCAAAAGCATGTCAAAGTGCAAGTAGATAAATAGGTACCACTCCAGCGGGAAGGTAAACTGCATTTCCGTGCGCTGCTGTGGTTCGCCAGAAGTGGCATAGTCATGCTGGCCACATGACCCAGAAGCTGTCTGCTGACAAACGCCGGCTCCCTTGGAGCACAAAATACCGTATTTTTTGCTTCATAAGATGCACTTTTTTCCTCCTAAAAAGTAAGGGGAAATACCTGTGTGTCTTATGGAGCGAATGGTGGTCCCTGGAGCTGAATTGCACAGGGGCCAAAAGAGGATCATGCTTTTTATTTTACAAAGAGAAAAGGGGGTGTTGAAAGGACCCGACTCAGCAGCTGATCAGCAAGAGATCAGGAGAGTGATAAGAGTCCCGGCTCCCTTTCAGCCCAGGCCTCCATTGTTGAATGTGCTGCAGAGGGAGGTTGTTTGTTTCCCCAGTGACATGTGACTGGCTGATTAGATTATCTGTCTGGAAACTGTAGAAAACGCTCCCTTCCTTTAGAAGCTGCAGAAATGTGAGTTGAACCCCATAAAAACAGGGCTTTTCCTCTTTGCTTTTTCCCCCTTTGCAAAAGGAGCTTTGCTTTTCCCCCTTTGCAAAAAAAGCTGCAAAACGTTTAGCTGATCCTAAAAAAAAACAGGGCTTATAGAGGAGGAAAACAATTTCTGGGTTTCCTCCTCTAAAAATGAGGTGCGCCCTATGGTCCGGTGCGCCCTATGGAGCGAAAAATATGGTAAATTCCAGAGAGGCTGATAAGCTATGAAAGATTTAGTGTTTTGCACAGTGCTATAAAGGGGAAGGAAGTCGTCGTCTTACAAATTCATCATCTGCAAATATTATAATAATAAATAATAATAATATTTATTATTTGTACCCCGCCCATCTGGCTGGATTTCCCCAGCCACTCTGGGCGGCTTCCAACAGAAATCAAATACAAAAATATCAAACATTAAAAACTTCCCTAAAAAGGGCTGCCTTCAGGTTTTTTCTGAATGTCAGGTAGTTGTTTATTTCCCTGACCTGTGATGGGAGGGCGTTCCACAGGGCGGGCGCCACTACCGAGAAGGCCCTCTGCCTGGTTCCCTGTAGTTTTGCTTCTCGCAGTGAGGGAACCGACAGAAGGCCCTCGGCGCTGGATCTCAGTGTCCGGGCTGAATGATGGGGGTGGAGACGCTCCTTCAGGTATACAGGACCGAGGCCGTTTAGGGCTTTAAAGGTCAGCACCAACACTTTGAATTGTGCTCGGAAACGTACTGGGAGCCAATGCAGATCTCTCAGGACCGGTGTTATGTGGTCCCGGCGGCCACTCCCAGTCACCAGTCTAGCTGCCGCATTTTGGATTAATTGCAGTTTCCGGGTCACCTTCAAAGGTAGCCCCACATAGAGCGCATTGCAGTAGTCCAAGCGGGAGATAACCAGAGCATGCACCACCTTGGTGAGACAGTCCGCGGGCAGGTAGTGTCTCAGCCTGCGTACCAGGTGGAGCTGGTAGACAGCTGCCCTGGATACAGAATTAACCTGCGCTTCCATGGACAGCTGTGAGTCCAAAATGACTCCCAGGCTGCGCACCTGGTCCTTCAGGGGCACAGTTACCCCATTCAGGACCAGGGAATCCTCCACACCTGCCCTCCTCCTGTCCCCCAAAAACAGTACTTCTGTCTTGTCAGGATTCAACCTCAATCTGTTAGCCGCCATCCATCCTCCAACCGCCTCCAGGCACTCACACAGGACCTTCACGGCCTTCACTGGTTCTGATTTGAAAGAGAGGTAGAGCTGGGTATCATCTGCATACTGATGAACACCCAGCCCAAAGCCCCTGATGATCTCTCCCAGCGGCTTCATATAGATATTAAAAAGCATGGGGGAGAGGACAGAACCCTGAGGCACCCCACAAGTGAGAGCCCAGGGGTCTGAACACTCATCCCCCACCACCACTTTCTGAACACGGCCCAGGAGGAAGGAGCGGAACCACTGTATAACAGTGCCTCCAGCTCCCAACCCCTCTAGCCGGTCTAGAAGGATGTTATGGTCGATGGTGTCAAAGGCCGCTGAGAGATCCAGCAGAACTAGGAAACAGCTCTCACCTTTGTCCCTAGCCCGCCGGAGATCATCGACCAGCGCGACCAAGGCGGTTTCAGTCCCATGGTGAGGCCTGAATCCCGATTGGAAGGGATCCAAATGGTCCGCTTCTTCCAGGCGTGCCTGGAGTTGTTCAGCAACCACTCGCTCAATCACCTTGCCCAAGAATGGTAGATTTGAGACTGGGCGATAGTTGGCCATATTGGCCGGGTCTAAAGATGTTTTTTTAAGAAGCGGTTTAATGACCGCCTCTTTCAGCGGGGCTGGGAAGGCTCCCTCACAGAGGGAAGCATTCACCACCCCGCGCAGCCCATCGCCCAGCCCCTCCTGGCTAGCTTTTATAAGCCAGGATGGGCAAGGATCAAGGAGACAGGTGGTTGGTTTCACTCGTCCAAGCAGCCTGTCCACATCCTCGGAGGTAACAGACTGAAATTGATCCCACGCAACTGGACTAGACAGGACTCTGGCACTCTCCCGCCCTGGCCCTGCTCCCACGGTGGAGTCTATCTCTTTCCGAATCTGAGCGATTTTATCCGCAAAAAACTTTTCAAACGCATTGCAGGAGATCTTGGGGTCCCTAGCATGCCCCGATGACGAAGGTGGCTCCGATAGATTCCGAACCACCTGAAAGAGTCTCCTGCTGCTATTTTCCGCAGATGCAATAGAGGCGGTGAAGAAAGTCTTCTTTGCCATCGCTATCGCCACTTGGTAGGCTCGACGTTGAGCTCTAACCTGTGTTCGGTCGGATTCAGAATGGGTTTTCTGCCACCGGCGCTCTAGCCGTCTCAACGATTGTTTCATCGCCCTCAGCTCCGGGGAAAACCACAGGGCTGTCCGGGCTCCATGCAACCGGAGAGGGCGCTTCGGAGCCAAACAGTCAATAGCCCTGGTTAGCTCCACATTCCAGTGGGCCACCAGGGAATCGGCTGAAAGGCCATCAACATGGGATAAAGTATCCCCTACCACTCTCTGGAAACCATTTGGATCCATTAAGTGGCGGGGGCGGACCATCCGAATTGGTCCCACCTCCCTGCAGAGGGGAAGGGTTGCGGAGAAGTCCAGTTGCACCAGGAAGTGATCTGACCATGGCACTTCTTTAGTTTCACTTTTTTTTAATGTCAGATCACCAACATCCATAGAGGTGAATACCAGGTCTAAGGCATGTCCTCGGCTATGAGTTGGACCAGACTTATTCAGGGTCAGCCCCATGGAGGCCATGCTTTCCACGAAGTCCCGAGCGGCCCCTTGTAAGGTCGTGTCGGCATGGATGTTAAAATCCCCTAGGACAACCAAACTAGGTGACTCCAGGAGAACATCCGCCACGACCTGAAGCAGCTCGGGCAGGGAATCCTTGGTGCAGCAGGGAGGTCGGTACACCAAAAGGAATCCTGTACTGCCCCTATTGCCCAACTTCCAGAACATGCACTCAGAGAACTGGGTCTTCCCAATAGGACGCCTGGTGCAAACTAATGACTTCCTAAAAATCACTGCAACCCCCCCTCCCCGCAATATTAAAGGCAGAACCCAATTAAGCAGCCAACTTCTCATGACGACTCAGACAAGCACGATTCTTTCATGCTCTGGCACAATCATACTGCCTTCATATATCATCTTCCAGGTCAAGCGTCCGAAAATGAACCAATGTGGAGACTATAATAGCTGCGTAGAGCACAGTTCTTCAAAAGAAGCCTGAGAAATTAAAGCTCAGAAATTGATGTCTTCCATCCAAGGCACAAAACACCAGTGATAATTGCAGCTTTTGAAGTATCTTTGCCATTCACAAATGATGTATGTGATGCTACTTTGAAAGCATTATTTAAACGGAGAGCGTTATTAATTCTCAACAGCGACGTTTAACCACATCTCCCAAAGCTACTAAATTTAGACTCCTCTGCGTCAGCTTCAAAGTCGCCACCACCTGTCCTGTAATCAACATGAAGCCAAGAAAACCAAACTGGATACTTCAAGTGTGCGTATTAATTCAGATCACACTCTGAAACGTTCGGCTGAGAAACTTAAAAAAAACAAAACCATTAAGGTTGAACTGTGGACAAGAGCCTACTTGGCAGCTGGTCTCATGCGGAAAAGATTTCATGCAGATATCCAAGCACAGAAGAGCAGTCCTGCTGGATCAAGCCACAGTTATGGAATCATAAAATTGAATCATAGAATTGTAGAGTTGGAAGGGACCCGGGGGTCATCTAGTCCAACCCCCTGCAATGCAGGAATTGCAACTAAAGTATCCATGACAGGTGGCCGTCCAACCTCTGCTTAAAAACCTCCAAGGAAGGTTTTTAACCTCCAGAGTGAGACCATTCCACTGTCTAACAGTTCTTACGGTAAGAAAGTTCTTCCTGATGTTGAGCTGGAATCTGCTCTCTTCTAACTTGAATCCGTCGGTTTGGGTCCTACCCTCCAGAGCAAAAAAAAACTTGCTCCGCCCTCCACATGACAGCCCTTCAGATATCTGAAGATGGCTATTACATCTCCAGTCAAAGAATCTACCTCTAAAATATAGCCAGAAGCATCTGGGACACAGAACATGGAAACAATGGCTTTCTCCTGAAAATTTCAGAAGTATATGTGTGGTCTGCAATAAAGCGTTTCACTGCAGGCTCCTGCTGCTCAGCGTTCCCTCCAGCCACGCATGCCCACTTCCAGAACACTCCATTACATACCCCATGGTTTCCCATTCCCTCCCACTCAAGAATCAGTGAGCATTCCTCATCCACTGAGCATGCAGATTCCTCCCAGGGATCCCTTGTCTCCACATCCCGCTTGGGGGATTTTTTTCCCAAGCCATTTTTTGTACTTCTGAAAATGGTGCCGTTGTTCCTCATGTCAGCCGTCGACTCCTTATTCCGTGTTGACAGGGCCATTTTGGGTACGTAATGACCCGCGCTCCGAAGAGCAGCTTGCTGTCAGTACATAGGATATACTGCTTTTGAATATGGAGGCTCTGTTTCGGTAATGCAGCTAACAGCTTCGACAGACCGATATCCTTTGTTTAATTCTGTCTGAAAGGCACGTACACTGGTGGCCCACACCATTTCATCAGCAGCATGTAGTTCGGGTACGGGGTATCTAAAGGGCACACAGATAAGGATATCTAAAGCATATTGATTGTTGGAGTCTCACCAGGACTCATAAAAGCAAAGCATTTATAATTCATGCACGCCTAGATGCAGACAGAACTGCTGAGGTAATCTCATTTCTTTCATATGCGAGTTTTTAATCTGTATTTTTTTTTTATTTGAGTGTGGGTTGTACCTGCTAACTGAGAAATGCTTCCTGTCCTATCCTGCAAAAGATCTCAGCTGTAGCTGTTCTCCCCTCGCTGAGGAACCCCCAGTTTTTCACCCACAACAAACAAGGCATCCCCTCGTAACCAATCAAGACAGTAGCAGAGACAAGCTGGGAATCCTTTACATGCATCCTTTATATGTAGGGTTCTGGCTACATATAATGAAACACTTAAGACTATGTCTTCCTTCAGGAAACAACTGGTGTTTAGATATATATGAAACCAGCATGCTGTGGACATGCTGTGGTCTAAACCTCTGAGCCTCTTGGGGCTTGCTGTTCGGAAGGTCGGTAGTTCGAATCCCCGCGACGGGGTGAACTCCCGTTGCTCTGTCCCAGCTCCTGCCAACCTAGCAGTTTGAAAGCATGCCAGTGCAAGTAGATAAATAGGTACCACAGCGGCGGAAAGGTAAATGCTGTTTCCATACACTCTGGCACTCGTCATGGTCCTCTGTGCGCCAGTAGCGGTTTAGTCATGCTGGCCACATGACCTGGAAAGACGTCTGTGGACAAACACAGGCTCCCTCGGCCTGAAAAGCGAGATGAGCGCCACAACCCCATAGTCGCCTTTGGCTGGACTTAACCATCCAGGGGTCCTTTACCTTTTAGTTAGGAAGCAGCCATGGTTTCCTGTTGCTACTCTACCAGTAAACTATCATTTAATAAAACCTGGAAGTTTTATTTTCTGGTGCATTGGGGCATGGCTCGTGTCCAGAAACCAAGATTACATGGCCTTGGTCCAGTATATCTGAAGGAGTGTCTCCACCCCCATCGATCTACCTGGACACTGAGGTCCAGCGCTGAGGGCCTTCTGGCGGTTCCGTCGCTGCGAGAAGCCAAGTTACAGGGAAGCAGGCAGAGGGCCTTCTCGGTGGTGGCACCCGCCCTGTGGAATGCCCTCCCACCAGATGTCAAAGAGGACAACTACTACCAGACTTTTAGAAGACATCTGAAGGCAGCCCTGTTTAGGGAAGCTTTTAGTGTTTGATGGATTATCATTATTGCATTTTAATATTTTGTTGGAAGCAACCCAGAGTGGCTGGGGAAGCCCAGCCAGATGGGCGGGGTATAAATAATAAATTATTATTATTATTATTATTATTATTATTATTATTATTATTATTATACTTGGCAGGTTTATCCAGAGCTCCCTCAGCAAAGAGGAAAAACCACAGCGACCTCCCACAAAAAACCCGTGCTGCTATTGCCAGCTTCCTAACTACCTCCTTGAGCACAAACACAGCCCTGCCAGCTTCCACAGCGCCCATTTAACGGAGTCCTGGTTTCATCAGATTTCTGCAAGCAAGGGCCTTGGCTTCAGCCAATCGACAGAGGTGCAGAGACATTATTCTCTTAGCTGACATCCCTTCCCAAGAGGGCTGCTTGGATGGAGCTGAGCGTGTCTAATTATAAAGCACCTCACTCAGCAAAACCCTGTACCCCACCATTCACAGAAAGGCTATCACTGGGCAGGTGCCCAGCATTTCTTAGCCTCGCCTGTCAAGGGAGGCTTCTCTCTCCAGCTAATGTTTTCGAAGCCTCACCCAGGAGGCCTTCCGTTCAGAGGAAAGCATAACGCAAGGTCTCTGCTGCAAAAAAAAACCAGGTAGGAGAACCAGAAACCGTATGTCAGTCTGCAGTAGCGAGAGAAAAAGCAGGGGTTGGACACCATCTTCACTCTGCACAGATTGAGCAGATGAGACCAACAGCGGGTGCAATGGTCAAGAAGGCTGTTTCTGCACAAGCTGTGAATGTGAGGGGCAGATACGGCTCATCCACCTGGGAAGGGAACCCATCTAGGAGAAGGAAAACACTGATCCTAAACCTCCACTGCCTTCTGGATATCTTCGGGACAAGTAAATGCTTCGGAGCAAACGCTACACAAATCCGGAGTAGAGTCCCTAAGGCGGTTGGATGGGGCCTTGTACACCTCCTTCCGGCAACTCCCGCAGCCAAGCTGGTGCCAAACGTCTTGCTCTGCTTTCCTTTGGACCACAAATACCCATTTTTATTATGTATTTTAGGTTTTTTTTATTTTGTAATGTTATGTTGAGAAGTGCACTGAGATCCCAGTACGTTTCCGATCACAATTCAAAGTGTTGGTGCTGACCTTTAAAGCCCTAAACGGCCTCGGCCCAGTAGACCTGAAGCAGCATCTCCACCCCCATCGTTCAGCCCAGAAACTGAGGTCCAGCTCCAAGGGCCTTCTGGCGGTTCCCTCCCTGCAAGAAATGAGGTTAAAGGGAACCAGGCAGAGGGCCTTCTTGGTAGTGGCGCCTGCCCTGTGGAACGCCCTCCCATCAGATGTCAAGGATATAATCAACTATCTGACTTTTAGAAGACATCTGAAGGCAGCCCTGTTTAGGGAAGTTTTTAATGTTTGATGTTTTATCGTGTTTTTAATATTCTGTTGGGAGCCGCCCAGAGTGGCTGGGGAAACCCAGCTAGATGGGCGGGATATAAATAATAGCATTATCATCATCATCATCATCATCATCATCTACAGATATAGTAGTGGTATACACAATGAATGAATGAATGAATGAAATTGTGAGGCTGAGGGGGGGTCTTGTCATCTGTGCAGCCCAGGACCTCCAGAAACACTGCCCAGGCTTGCACCCCGGGAAGGTCACTTTGGTGCTGCTAAATCAGCGGTTTAACTTCACCTCCAGAAGTGCGTTCCACTGTCTCTCGAGGCAGAATGATAGCAGCAACCACTTTGCACCTGACACTCCTGTTTATAGGATGGTGGCTAAATTTAATGAACCACTAAGTCTACTTTTCCCTTCCAGAATCAATGTGTGTGTGTGTGTGTGTGTGTGTGTGTGAATATATACCATATTTTTCCTTGTATAACACGCCCCCGTGTATAAGACGCATCCTATTTGGGGGGAGTCTAAATTAAATGGGCGGAGATTGCCCAGAGTTAGCAGCATCCCTGCTGCTTTCTCCACCCCACGCCCTGCTACTGCTTTCTCCACCACCCCATGCCCTGCGCTCATCCCGCTTGCTTTGAAGGGATCTGGGGACAGGGGTGAACGCTCACCCCTCGTCCCCAGCTCCCTTCAAAGCGAGTGGGGATTAACCCTCTGAAGGGGTGCATGGGATCGACACCTTTCAGCTGTTATGCATCAAAAGCTAAGACTGAAGATAAAGGATCTCTTATCTCTGATTGTAGCACTAAGCACCATTGCGCTAAAATAAAAGATAACATCTCCGATTGTAGCGCTGTGGTGCTGAGCGCTAATATCAGAGCTAAAATCTCTGCCTACACTTTCGCATTGAACTCTCAAAGAGAAGCCAGCATTTCTCTAATCTCCGACCTTAGCACCATGGTGGCAGACAAACTTATTGCTTAGTGGTAAAAGTCAGCAGCAGAGGCTTATCTTAGCGCTGTGAGTCTACAGCGCTAAGATCGGAGATAAGCCTGTGCCTTTTCCCATGTCTTGAAATGCCAATTGGTGCTAGACTCCAGCGCCTATCATTCCTGACTATTGGGCAAACTGGCTGGGGCTGATGGGGGTTGGAGTCCAACAACATCTGGAGGTTGCACCACAAGGGAAAAAAACCACTTTGGGGCTGCAATCCCGTATGTACTTACTGAAGAGTAAACTCTGCTGAATGCAACACGACTAACCTCAGAGTTTGTGCACCTAGAATTTCATCACTGCGCTAATTCTTTTTCTCCAATCTAGAAAACATTCCCTATCGCAGCAGAGTCAACGAGGCTGTAAAGATATATAAATAAATTTCAAAAGGACACAGAAGAATGTAAAGACTCCTATTTTGCAAAGATACATCAATACCAGCGAATCCTTGTTAGCTTCGGCAACCTGCGGTTCATATTATCATTTGACCAAAAAGAACTGCAGTTTCACCTTGGAAAGGACAGGTTCTCTCCTAGTCTCCGAGATAAATTTGGAAATAGAAAGGGGCTGCTTACTCTCATTATAAAGCCAGCACATCTCTGAAACCTCCGAAGTGGTTTAGCCCCCAACCCAAGCGCTATGCTTGTCGACAGACCCATTGTTGCCCATTGAGGCAGTGGAGCTTTTTAAATCTGGATTAAGATTTTGTTGCTTAATTGCACCCAACAAAGCTCGTTACCTGATTTAATAGCATTTCATGGAAGATGAGGGAACCCGCAAAAAAAGCCCTCTTCCTTTTCTTCTACTGCTCTGACAGCATTTATCTATTATGTATTTACTGCCGTTACGTGAGATACGATTCAAACAGCAACTGCGGTTCATTGTCTGCCCTCCAGCAAAGAGGGAATAGCAAAAGGCCTCACTGTGTTTCCTTCGCCATATGTACTGAAACACTTCCAGGAATGGCACCATCCACTATGATTAAAAACGGATGAGTTATAAAAGTGGTGGTATAGTGCAATGGTTAGAGTGCCAGACCCTCCTTACCCGTCACCAGAACACAGGGATTTTCTCCATCAGTTCTGCTGTGACAGAACAGGACCTTCAGGTCTCCTCTCCCTCACCTGGGGGCAGCCATTCCAGCAAATTCCCTCAGCGGGACAGATGGGGAAAGCAGGGCTCACCCCGTCATCTTTGCCAAAAGCTCAGCTCCATCAGGCACCTCCTTCCCCTGAACTGAGCCAGCTGGTCATTATAAGAACCATTTCAGAATTGGTGCCCGAGTTTGGGTTTTTCCTCTTCCCTCCCTGTACCTTTTTCCTTGTGTGTCATTCAAGGAATCCTGTGTGATGGCCTGGGAGTCAGACTCTGATGCTGAACCTGAGGGATCCCAGCCTGCACAGGATTTCCCGCCTCCAGAACCAGCTGAGCCGGGGCCAGGGCTTGAGCCTGAAGGATCCCCACCTGTGCTGGATCCCCAGGTGCAGGCATCAGCAGAGTCTGCTCTGGCTCCTGATGGGAGGGAGGACCCATTGCCTGCAGGTGCTCCACTCCCAGCCTCTTCAGAGGAAGCTGAGGCATCCCCTGGGTCCAGTAACCCACCAGCCTCTCCTGAGCTACAGAGGCTCAGGGCAGAGAGGCGAAGGGAGTTAAGTGTCTGCAGGAGGAGTGTTCGCCTCCAGGCCCGGAGGAGAGGCAAGTCTCCAGAGGATCGGGGCGGCCCTAAGCATAGGGCCAGATAAAAGCCAGCCAGACCCAGCCCAAGTTGCGTGAGCAACTTAGTTGCAAGCGTGTGCTCAACCTGCAACCTTGTGCCTGAACCTGCCTTGGACCTTGACCTGCTCCCTGCCCCGCTCCCCGCTGGACTGACCACCTTTGGACCCCTAGACCCAGGACTGGACTTGGACCTCGCTTCATGGACAAACCCTTGGGGCCAGCACATCCTGGTTTCTTTTTCTTGGGATGCTCTGGATTCTCCTTCCCATCGTATAGGAGGGAGCATCAGTGCATAGACCATTCTCAGACCCATGCATTGCACTGTGTCCTCCAGCAACAGGAAGCCACTGCCACCATGAAAGACGCACCCTTTTGCCTCTGGCCTCACCCGCAATTAGCATTCAGCTCCAGTGAATGTGGGCGTTGGGCTTTAAAGGTTCACCCCACCCTAGCTGAAACCCACCACATTTGCCCCGGTTGGGTGAAAGGACAACCAACCAGTCGATTTCAAATTAAAGGAGGCATTTCTTGGTCTCTTGCATGCAACTGCATGGGAGCTCACAATCTCAAAGAGATTAAGGTTCAGTATTACATCCAAATGCTCTGGGGAGAAAATGCATTTGTTCTTTAAAGAACTGCAGGCACTGCGAAGGTAGAAGCACCAGAGAAGGCAGCAGGAACCAACTTTAGCGCTGAGGATTTTAGGAGGGGAGAGAGAGACTTCAGTTGAGTGAATGTCTTGTGCCACTGTTGCATAAAGCTGGGAATAAAAGTTGCTTTTAAAAAACCTGTTTTCTTTTTACCTGGAGATATCCTGCCGGGTTGGGTTAAAAGTGCTCCAGTTTCATATACTTGAGAAAGAAAAAAGAGCTTTTGCAACACAAATAAGCTGAAGCTGGAGAACATTTTGGATGACAACTCACATCAGTCCCAGGAACTCAGGATTAACTGCAGGATAACTTCCAAAACTTCCTGAACATTGTCTAAATCAGGGGTAGGCAACCTACGGCCCATGGGCCAGATGCAGCCCAGTCACCTTCTCAATCTGGCCTGCAGACAGTCCAGGAAAAAGCATGTTTTTACATGAGTAGAATGTGTCCTTTTATTTATAATGCATCTCTGGGTTATTTGTGGGGCATAGGAATTCGTTCATATATTATTATTATTTTCAAAATATAGTCGGGCCCACCACATGGTCTGAGGGACGGTGGACCGGTCCATGGCTGGAAAAGGTTGCTGACCCCTGGTCTAAATGCTACTGAGCAACAATAACCCACATTACCTGTCTTTAGCCAGAATTACATAACCTTGGCGCAGAGTTGAAAATGAGGACACACACAATATTCTTGAGGAAGAGGGGTTCATTCTCCTACAGGAAAGTTGCTACACTTGAATACATTTCATAGGATGAGTTGGACGCAGGTGTTGGGTTGAATTCAACCGTGTCCTTCTCCTGACAGAAGGTTTCTATTAGCACAGGGTAGGGAATCTCAAACCCAGAGGACGGAATGAGGCCAATCCTTCCTCTCTCTGTAGTCAGCCCTCAAGAATTTCTCTAGAGAGGCGTGGTATGAAAAGGTAATCGTTTTTGGCAGTTTCGGAGGAGTTGACCCTGAAAGTGCAATTATTTAGGGTGGTGATTAAAAAAACCCACAGATTTTAGAATTTTTTGGCCTGATTTCATTGATTATAAAGCCAAACTGGAAAATCTCAATGAAATACCACCACGGTTTGCATTTTTACATGGGTCTGGATACATTTGGTGGGTTCAGTGAGTTTACGATTTATTAGGCATTCCCGTGAAGCAACACAGATAACAATCTTTTTATTTTGTATCAAATTAAAATGTGCAATTATGAAGTAGCCAGATTTTTTAACTGAGGATCAATCACAGCCAGTCCCATCAGTTGAAAAATAAGACTTTAGAGCCGTCTTAACCAAAAATGGCAGCTAGGCATTCCGTTTTGGCGACTGTAACCTTGGTTTAAGGAGCCATTTTTCGCCTGGCTTATACATCTGCGTTTCTAACATTGGCTGTGACCAGCTCCCCTCCCTGCTGTCTCCCTGAACCAGAAGAGGCATGAAAAGGGCAGAGGAGAGGCTGCACACAGGCACAGTCTCATATTGCTTGGGCAAACCCTGGAGAGGAGGGGACTTTTCAGTCTCGGCAATCAATGCATGGGGCAAGACCCAGCAAAGACGAGCTGCTGTGCTCATCATGTTTTTGCTAGTAAATAGTTTGCTGGCTCACTCTTTGACAGTGTGTGTAAAACTGCCTGGGCCACACACACCACAGCTCTGTGGCATCTGAAAGGCGGGGCAGCGGCGATTGCGGCCTTCAAGCCTAAACGGTTAGTCACCGCTGCTTTTAATTGGAGACACAAGGAGCTGAGATGGGGACCTTCCACGTGCCGCCGACCTGTGCCCCCTCCCCAATTTCCTTCAACAAAGACTTCCAGAGCAGAGGTGGCCGGACGCAGCGAGAGATGAGGTCCATACAGGGCAGGGGGCTATGAAATTAAGGGCACATGGGTGGGTGGGTCATTTAGTCCTGTTGTATATTTTTTTTAAGGTTTTAGTGCAGGATTCCTCCCCTCCCCCCCACACATCCCTTGCTTGCCGTCCACCCGGCCCGCACAGATGTGTCGCCAGCCGCCATGTATTATGCAGGAGCGAAGAACGATCTGCAATTCCAATGAGCTGCGTTTTCCATCACTGGCCTTCGGCACTGAGCGGCGTTCCTGAAGAACGGAGCGAAATCAAACGCGCGGTGGGGAGGGGCGGCTTTCAGAGGAGCAGCGTGGCAGGCTGTGCGGCCCCACCCCACCCCCCAAGATATACGTCACTGCGCTTTGCAAAGATCCTCTTCCCAAGAACTGCTGACAAAACAACTGTAAAGGCCACACACACACCCCAAATCTACACGGAGGGTTCGCGTCTATCTTGATCATACAGCTAGACGATTCGCATGGCAGGCTGGTCCCCCAGTGGAGAACAGCTGGCTCTGTGCGCCTGGTGCTGAGGGGAGACCATTTCCATCATGTCATCAGGAACAATCCATCAACTCTCAAGTGCCTCATTAAAGACCTTTGGATTCGCATGATTCTCCGAGGGTCAAACTGCTAAAGACAGAATCAAAGAGTGACAGATAACGCAATCGAGATGTCTCCCCTAAGGCCACCAATAGGGATGTTTTTAAAGCCACGTCAGCGGGATTCTAATTTTCGTTCAACATAACCTGGGTGGCAAGAATTTCTTCCTTGGCTCTCATCCCCAGCTAGAGACAAGGCAGAGTTATCTAAAGCTTCCCACATCCATCTCTGGTTCCCCTTTGATGCCTCCCTGAGAATCAAATGAGGCACTATTATTTTATTTGTTTGTTTGTTTGTTTACATACTGCTTGATGTCAAAATAGCACTCTAAGCTGTTTATGTGTATGAAAAGCCAATTATACAGACAATAAAATATAAATTCAGGTTGTAAGCTCTTCGGGACAGAGACCTACACATTTTCGTTGCTTGCATTTATTTGTAGAAGTGCTGTGTACAGTGATGGAAGCAGTGTGGTGTATTGGTTAGAGCAGGGGTCGGCCAACTTTTTCAGCAGGGGGTCGGCCCACTGTCCCTCAGACCTTGTGGGGGGCCGGACTATATTTTTTTTGGGGGGGGGGAATGAACGAATTGCTATGCCCCACAAATAACCCAGAGATGCCTTTTAAATAAAAGCACACATTCTACTTACGTAAAAACACCAGGCAGGCCCCACAAATAACCCAGAGATGCCTTTTAAATAAAAGCACACATTCTACTTATGTAAAAACACCAGGCAGGCCCCACAAATAACCCAGAGATGCATTTTAAACAAAAGCACACATTCTACCCATGTAAAAACACACTGATTCCCAGGCCGTCCGCGGGCCGCATTTAGAAGGCGATTAGGGCCACATCCGGCCCCCGGGCCTTACTTTGGGGACCCCTGGGTTAGAGTGTTGGACTAGGACCTGGAAGAGCAGGGTTCAAATCCCTCACTTGGCCATGAAACTCACTTGGTGAATCTTGAGCCAGCCACTGCCTCTCAGTCTAACCTACCTCACAGGGTTGTTGCGGGAGTTAAATGAGATAGGGAGGTAGAACCATGTATGCTTACCTTGAGTTACTTGGAGGAAAAGCGTGGGATATAAACACAATAAACAAACAAACTGCAAATAATCCAAATTACGCCACACAATTGCGGGACTTAGCATCAAAGCCCAGAATCCAGTACCCTGAAAAACTTGAACCCGGGGCTTTGAAAATTGAAGTTTATCGGTTTTACGGATGCAGAGACTATACAAATAACAAAAAATCACATACGGGCAACATCTGGTCACATTTCCGAAGCTACAAGAAGACCCATCGGGATTCCCAGTGGCCCAAGGAAATAATTTTGGTGCTCAGTGAAGGTGGCTGTTCCAACACAAGCACAATGCAGTTTGCAAAAGATGCAGATCTTTGCAAAATTGATCAGCCTGCATAATTCATTAGCATCACGAAATCTGGAAGAATTTGGGTTCTTTCTGAAGGACGTGCACAGCCTTCTGTTTCCGCCATGGTCCCAAGGTAGGCATTACTGTGGTCATCTGCAGCAAAGGAGTCTCTGTGTGAACATCTGTTTGCATGTAGTTTCTGTGCACACCCAATTGTGCCAAGATGCCCGTAATACGTAGAAGGGCCTAGGTTATTAGCCATGGGGCAGCTGTTCCAAAGAACTGCAAAATTTCTACCGGCTGAAAATACAGCTAAAAAACCAGGGGTTCCATTAAGCTTTTTATACTTTCGCTTGAAAGGGAATATGGTTCTCGCTGGCAAAACATTTGGGGCTCAGGCCCAAGAACAAATTTAAGGGGTTTGGGTAATAGTCGCCTCATACTGAAGACAAACATTAGAAGGTATTCAGTTCTTCTCTGCCTCAGATTAAAATCAAGAGATGGAGAAGGCTGCCCAATTTATCTCAACCCATCCAAACAACCTCAGAATGGCTGGTTGGGGCTGGAGGGGACAGTCACTGTTATAAACTCAGATATGAGGAAAAAGAAGGCACCTTTTGACATATGTGGTGGACTTGTAAAAGCAGTGAAAGAATTCTGGGAGATGATATATAATGAACGGGGGGTGTGTTTAAAATAACTTTTTATTTTTTATTTAAAAAAAAAAAACCCGAAGCTTTTCTTCTAGGAATTATGGGTGCCGAAATACCAACAGATTAGAAAAGACTATTTATTTACCACAGAAGAAGTTGATGGTCTCTGTCAAAATGACCGGGAGAATCAGAAATCAGGAAGACCAAAACTTTAATAAGGAATGGGGAAAATATATAATTTACCTTAAAAATCATTGTTAAACAGTTAAAATTGTTAGCAGGGTTGAAATAACACTTGTGGTTTAACGCTGAATTATGCTTGTAATGGAAATTTAATAGATTTGGATTAACAGAGAAGATGCAGGAGGAAAAAGTTAACTAAGGACCCACAAAGGGGAGGAGGGGAATTCTAGGGGAATCTACAGAATTCTCTTTTTATTTTGGTTGTTTGACAATTGTCTGTAAATTTCAAAATTTGAAAAAATATTTAAAAACAAAACAAAACCAAAAACCTCAGATATATAACCTAGGCACCAAATGGCTCCTTAAACCAAGTTTACAAGCTCAGCAAAGGGAAGGGCGAAGAAAGGTGAATGGAGGAGGAGGGTTGAGGATAGGGGGGCAGTGAGTACCATAGACATCTCAGCTTGCTTACTGCAGTTTGGTGAAATTTGACTGCATGCCCTATTAGGCCCACCAGCTGGCATTCTCCACCCCTTGTCTTCCAGGAGATAAGGCACCTACAAGATCCTCTAACTGTCTCCTTCCCTGTTTGCTGAGTGGCACACCCAGAATCCTGATTCTTATAGCTAGGGCTGGGGGATGTATCAATACATCGAAAACTGGCTTGAAGTTCACACTGCGGAAACAGTTTCAGAATACAGTGTGGTACCTTGGTTCTCAAACGCCTTGGTACTTGGACAACTTGGAATCGAAACACTGCAAACCCGGAAGTAAGTGTTCCGGTTTGCAAACTTTTTTCGGAAGCCGAACGTGCTCCATTTTGAGCGCCACGCTTCCGTTTCGAGTCTGTTTTTGCTATTTATTTTGCGTTTTTGCTTTTGAGGCTGTTTTGGTTTGTTTCTGTGGCTGTGTGGAATTCAGTTCAGCTACTGATTGATTGATTGATTGATTGTGTGACTGCAGTACTGTACATTCCTTATTGCTTTCATTTCATGGACCAAGGGTCTCGTTAGATAGTAACATTCATGTTAAATTGCTGTTTTACGGGGTTGTTTTTAAAAGCCTGGAACGGATTAATCCATTTTGCATTACAGTTGTACCTCAGGTTACGTACGCTCCGGGTTGCGTACTTTTCGGGTTACGAACTCCGCTAACCCGGAAGTGCAAACCACCGCACGCGCGATTTGCACGTGCACAGAGCATTTTTCGCAGTTTTCCCGGTTTTTGGAACGAATTGTTCGGGTTACGTCCTTTTCAGATTACATACTGTAACCTGGAACGGATTAAGTACATAACCCGGGGTACCACTGTACTTTCTATGGGGAAGGCGCGCCTTGGTTTTGGAACGCTTTGGTTTTGGAACGGACTTCCGGAACGGATTAAGTTTGAGAACCAAGGTACTGCTCTATTCGACGTGGCGATACCTTGCAAATCACGATGTGTGCGCATGGGTGCCAGAGAAGGGCTGGGGAGTCGAGAAGCAGGCAGGGAGAGGTGTCTCTGGGAGTTGCCAACCCCACACCCTGGCCATAGGAATGCTTATGCAGAATCAAGCCTCACCGAGTTCAACGGGACTTATTCCACAATAAGCTAAGCTTCTGTTCTGCCTTAAGCTTTCACATCATGCCCAAAAGCCCAATTGTAGCCGCAGGGATTCCCAAAACCATTTCCCCCGGATTAGGCAGCTAAATCACAAATTAGGGAGCTCCCTCACACAAGCGCAAATCAAATAGCGCCAGCTGTCAGGGAAGTTTAATAACACAAGGGGCAACAGAAAGCAGCCTTTAAAATTGGACGGGGGGGGGGGGCGATTTTTTGACAGCTAGTCTTTTGAGGGCACTGAGGAATGAGTGACTCACCACAGAAGAGAACTGCAAAGGGTTGAAATGCAAAGGAAACAGGGGGCACACCTCGGTTCACAGATCTCTTGGCTTCTCAAATGCCAAGAGGAGCGCTGCTTAAGCTAGGTATGAATGTGCCAGATTTCACCCCGAAGGGCGATGCAGAATGGGCAGGAGAGAGAGAGAGGAACAGACTGGTGTTTTTTCGCAGAAATTTTTCCACCACAATAAATCAGCAAACGTTTTCAGCAGGGGGCCGGTCCACTGTCCCTCAGACCATGTGGGGGGCTGGACTGTATTTTGAAGGGGGGAAATGAATGAATTCCTTTGCCCCACAAGTAACCCAGAGATGCATTTTTAATAAAAAGACACATTCTACTCATGTAAAAAAAAAAACTGATTCCCAGATCGTCCACGGGCCGGATTTAGAAGGCGATTGGGCCGGATACAGCCCCCGGGCCTTAGTTTGCCTACCCATGCTATAAATGCACAGCTTAAAAGCATTTAATTAATAGCACAATGAATAAATGGATATAGTACAGGATAAACCATTTTTTCAGGCAACTGCTCCCCAGAAGCACATATGCTGTATTTATGCACCATCAATTCAATGTGTTAATAGTTCTCAGGGTCTTATTTCCACCACCGCCCCTTGAAATCTAAATAATGCAAGCAAAGTGGCACGCTGTCGAGTTGTCGTGTCTCAAAACATTTCTACAAGTGTCCCAATGAAATTAATCCCCAAGTAGAGATTTGCATCTGTTTGAATGGAAAGTGCACAGTGTGCTGTAAAATGTTATTTACCTTCCTCTATAGTTCAAATGCTCTTAAGCAACGGGGCAAAATTCAGACAGCAATACAGCACATAAAACCAAAATAGTACCTTTTTTTTGTTTGTTTCGTTCACTAAATTGTAGTCAAACGCACATGCTAAAAAGTGGGTCGGCGTCAATTTACAGAGCAGCAAAATACCCTCCCGATTCAAAAGTTTACAGAGAGCCCACATGTTTCGGATGCCATGACAAGAAGATGAAATATGCTAGACCAATTGTCTCTCAAAGCATCAGCTACTAACTTAGCCATCTATATCCTAAGTTGCTTATCAGTTTTTAAGATTTACCTGCCTTTTCTAATTTTTTGAGCATTTTTCTTTAAAGAAAATTATGGCTGTGTTGGACAGGAAGCTTTAAATTAGGGCAGCAGACGCTATGAGGAAAAGTAGATATATTATCCAGGACTATTTTAAGAGCAGACTATCAAATTGCTATACAAATAAATACACAGTCCTAAGCCAGGCCCTCCAATATTACAGCTGCCTGCTTTGGGGGAGGCTGGACAATAGCACATTAGCACCCCCCCCCCAAAAAAAAAGGTGAGAAGAGAGCAGTAAGGTGTATTCTAATAGGTATTCCTCAGTTTGATAGCTGGGGTTCATCTGACTTTCCCTTGAGACCAGACCAAGGGAGATCTTTTAGTAGCACCTGAAAAATCTGGGTCTCACCTACGTAGAAGCTCAGCATGTGGGAATGCTAAGAGAGACCGCAGAATGAGCCTTAAAATTCAATTGGTGAAAACAAGAGGGGGGGCAGAAAAAAGAAGAACGCTTTTAAAGAGCCATCCTCCGAAATTATGGAGTCTTCCACAGCACGGGACATAGGAGCCAACTTCTAGGGGCCGTGGGGGGCTTCAGTCCCCACAAGAAAATATTTGAGGGGACCGGACCCCCCACAAAGTTGATGGGCATTGCCATTCAAATGGTTGGTGTGTGTGTGTGTGTGCACTGCATCATGTGATTGATTATGCAGGGTGGGGCTTACCTGGGCCCCCACAGTATTTTATTCAAGTTGGCACCCCTGACGTGGAACCTGCAACACTAAATGTCCAACTTCTAGCCATGTTTTTGGCCTCTGAAATACATGGAGGAACTAACAGCACTCTTCCAGGAGATGTCAAGTATTGGACTGGGACACGAAGAAGAAGAAGAAGAAGAAGAAGAAGAAGAAGAGGAGGAGGAGGAGTTGTTTGGATTTGATATCCTGCTTTATCACTACCTGAAGGCGTCTCAAAGCAGCTAACATTCTCCTTTCCCTTCCTCCCCCACAACTCTGTGAGGTGAGTGGGGCTGAGAGACTTCAGAGAAGTGTGACTAGCCCAAGGTCACCCAGCAGCTGCATGTGGAGGAGGGAGACGCGAACCCGGTTCACCAGATTACAAGTCCACCACTCTTAACCACTACACCACACTGGCTCTTTATAAGTTCAGGTGATCCATAAGGTAACCTTTAGGACATAGGTGGGCAAACTAAGGCCCGGGGGCCAGATGTGGCCCAATTGCCTTGTCAATCCAGCCCACAGATGGTCCGGGAATCAGCATGTTTTTACATGAGTAGAATGTGTCCTGTTATTTAAAATGCATCTGTGGGACATAGGAATTGATTCATATTATTTTTTCAAAATATAGTGCGGCCCCCCACAAGGCCTGAGGGACAGTGGACCGGCCCCCTGCTGAAAAAGTTTCCTGACCCCTGCTTTAGGAAGAACTTTCTGATGGTTCAACAGTGGAACGGTCTCCCTCGGGAGGTGATGGACTCTCTTTCATTGGCAGGTTGTTTTTTTTTAATTTTAAAATAGCTTTATTTAATTTCACACTTCTAAAAAACAACCATATCAAATCAACCAATAGAAACAAACAAACAAACAAACTCCCTAAGAAACATATAATCTATACATTATAATCCACAAAAGTAATATTTGAAAAAACAAAACACAGAAAAAGCAACAATTATAAATAACAATTAAAAATTGACTTCCAATTGTCTGTGTATCGCTTCCCTTAATAATGAAACAAAACTTGCTATACCTTATACAATGATTGAAAAATATATAACTAAATAAATAGCTCACATTTTCATATAAATCTCCCCACATATATCTCAATCTAAGCAAATCACCAAATCCGTTCTTATACCTTCTTTTTTCAGATAGTCTTCCACATATTTCCACTCAGCCTTAGATCTTTGTTTGGATATATTTTGAATTGCTGCCGTCATCTTAGCCAAATTCATGAATTCCACTAATTTAATCAACCATTCTTGAATTGTCGGAATTTTCTCCCCTTTCCAATTTTGGGCTATAAGTAACCTGGCTCATTGGCAGTTTTTAAGCAGAGGTTGGGTGGCCATCTGCCATGGATGCTTTAGCCAAGATTCCTGCGTTGCAGGGGGGTTGGACTAGATGACCCCCAGGGTCCCTTTCCAACTCCACAATTCTATTAAATGTAAGGGCCTTTCCACACTTAACAGTGGTGGCTGGTCTAACTCGGCAATTCTATGAAAGAGTTGATTTTGAAATTGTCAAAACTATTGACAAGTTTTTCATTATTGCTTTGGCAAACTGCTTTGAGGTACTGTTTTTTACAACCAAGTGTTATATAAATTGTATGAAATAACTACGTACACACAAAAACACACCGTTTTTCATTCCTGAACACCCTGGTCTGACAGAGGAGTCCTGCATGAATCAGCAACTAGCATGTTGCATTTTTAAACACACAGACACCAACACAGTTTCCCTCGCTTGGCTTGTTCTGCTGCACCAAGAAAAGCTTGCTAAGACTTTTGAGTTTATCCCCACCCGCCTTTCTATACATTGTGTGCCTATTCGACACAGACATGCAGCTCCTTACGAAACTGTTCCAGTGCAGATCTACCCCGCCAGCTACGGTGGCTAAAGGAAATCCCTGGTGTGAGAACACAATTGGATGGGATCAAAAATGCAGCGCTCGACAGATTCTCTAGGCAAGACTCCCCACCCCGCCTAGCCCCCCGGCAATCCCTTAGGGCACATTTGCCTCTCCCAATATAGATTTCCGGAATGGGGTTATGAAAAACAGCTCCTTCTTCACTCTGAATTAATGTATAATTCACGTGCCCCCATCTCTGAAGGCCGTCGGGAAAACGACATCAATCAGAGATAAGTCGTTTGTAATTTAAACATAATCTTTGGGGTAAAGGAGCTTGATGTCAGTGAACTATCCTGGGGGAAACAGTCTACACTAAGGTGGGGAGGGGTGACAATTTTTTCCCCTCCCCAAGGGGAAAGGAGCTGGGATGGGGTGTTGTGAAGTGGAGGAACAGACCTAAAGGACCTTGCAGAATTCAAATTTTCCTATGTTGTAGGTGCTGGGGAAAGACCTTGGAGAGAGTGACTGGAGGTGGACTGGCTATCAAAGAAAACAGCACAAAGCTAGGTAGGGCTTTGTTTTTTAAGATTTAAAAAAAAAATCTAAAGGAAGCAGACAAGGTATTATATTTGTATGCTACAGTGGCGAAAAATTGGGAAAGTGTCCTGATACCAACAAAAACAGAGTGGCTTGCCAAATTAATGAAATATTATAATCTGACTTAAGTTAATGGGAAATATTGGAAGGGTCTCAAAAGATAAAATGGAGAAGGAATGGAAGGTGTTTAAAGAATATGGCTGATATTCTTTAATCGTTGCTGTGGCTGATTTGGTGAAACGTAAAAGGAAAACTCCTACTTCTTGGGAGGAAAGCAATGACAAACCTAGACAGCATCGTAAAAAGCAGAGACATCACCTTGCCAACAAAGGTCCGTATAGTTAAAGCTATGGTTTTCCCAGTAGTAATGTATGGAAGTGAGAGCTGGACCATAAAGAAGACTGATCACCGAAGAATTCATGCTTTTGAATTATGGTGCTGGAGGAGACTCTTGAGAGTCCCATGGACTGCAAGAAGATCAAACCTATCTCCATTCTGAAGGAAATCGGCCCTGAGTGCTCACTGGAAGGACAGATCCTGAAGTTGAGGCTCCAGTACTTTGGCCACCTCATGAGAAGAGAAGACTCCCTGGAAAAGACCCTGATGCTGGGAAAGATGGAGGGCACAAGAATAAGACAAGTTCCGTGATCAATATAGGGAGAAAAGAAAAAAGAAATCTAAAATATTAGAATATAAATATTGAAATATTAGTTAGTACTTATACTAATGAGATACAGAAAGATAAGAAATGCATAAAATTAGCAGTATGCAAGAAGAAGTAATGGAAGTTTAAAGACTGATGGCGATTGGAAGCCTAGCACAGGGTGAGGTGAGGGGTTCTGGTGGGATAAGGAAGTATGTATAAGGTTTATTGTATTTGTGTATGTATGAATGTTTTTATCATGAAAGTGTGTTTGAAGGGTTCACCCACTTCTTTCAGAGAGCTGCAACTCCCAGAATGGTTAGCAGTTAATACCTCTTCCGATTAAGGACGCGGGTGGCGCTGTGGGTTAAACCACAGAGCCTAGGGCTTGCCAATCAGAAGGTCGGCGGTTCAAATCCCCGCGACAGGGTGAGCTCCCATTGCTCAGTCCCTGCGCCTGCCAACCTAGCAGTTTGAAAGCACGTCAAAGTGCAAGTAGATAAATAGGTACCGCTCCGGTGGGAAGGTAAACGGCGTTTCCGTGCGCTGCTCTGGTTCGCCAGAAGCGGCTTTAGTCATGCTGGCCACATGACCCGGAAGCTGTACGCCGGCTCCCTCGGCCAGTAAAGTGAGATGAGCACCGCAACCCCAGAGTCGTCTGCGACTGGACCTAACAGTCAGGGGTCCCTTTACCTCTTCCGATTGGGCCTGATTTCTATTTTACGGTGGTACCTCCTGAAGAGCAGCACTTTCAGATTGCAAACCATTTGTTGCTGGTTCTGCTTGCGATATTCTAGCACCGAGGACCGATGAAAAGAGACCCAGCAAAACAGCACAGCTTGCACATAAATAAAACAGCCTCCCTTTTGCTCTGCTGCCTTTGGAGTGCTCCGAATGGAGAATCTTAATGTTCATAAAAAGAGGATGAACTGAACCAGGAATAATATAAGCAGGTGCTTTGGAATTTTTAATAACCTTTTTTTAAAAACAAAACAAAACCCTTGCTTCACGGAGATCAGCTTCGGCCAATCACAGCTATTTCATCCTCCAAGACCCTCCTGCAGGCTGAGGACCTAAGGGCCCCAGTCCCCTATCAAACATTAAAACCCTGCAGCCGAGTACAATAATTAAGACACATAACTTACTGTCCTTGCAGAAACTTGAAACAGATGGTGTCTCATGCCAAAAAGGATGGAAGACAAATGAGCTGGGGCGGAAGAAAACAATTTATTATTACTGCCTATGCTTTAGATCGGAAGGTTAATCAACTAGAATGCTGAGTTGAAACAGAGGTTGGGTGGCCTCCTGTCAGGGTGTTCTTTAGCTGTAATTCCTGCATTGCAGGGGGTTGGTCTAAATGACCCTTGGCTCCCCTTCCATTTCTATGATTCTGCGTTAGAATGAAGGCCAACCAAGTTGTTGTTGTTGTTGTAGTAGTTCAGTCGTTCAGTCGTGTCCGACTCTTTGTGACCCCATGGACCAGAGCACGCCAGGCACACCTATCCTTTACTGCCTCCCGCAGTTTGGCCAAACTCATGTTAGTAGCTTCGAGAACACTGTCCAACCATCTCATCCTCTGTCGTCCCCTTCTCCTTGTGCCCTCCATCTTTCCCAACATCAGGGTCTTTTCCAGGGAGTCTTCTCTGCTCATGAGGTGGCCAAAGTACTGGAGCCTCAACTTCAGGATCTGTCCTTCTAGTGAGCACTCAGGGCCGATTTCCTTGAGAATGGATAGGTTTGATCTTCTTGCAGTCCGTGGGACTCTCAAGAGTCTCCTCCAGCACCATAATTCGAAAGCATCAATTCTTCGGCGATCAGCCTTCTTGATGGTCCAGCTCTCACTTCCGTACATTACTACTGGGAAAACCATAGCTTTAACTATACGGACCTTTGTCGGCAAGGTGATGTCTTTGCTTTTTAAGATGCTGTCTAGGTTTGTCATTGCTTTTCTCCCAAGAAGCAGGCGTCTTCTAATTTCGTGACTGCTGTCACCATCTGCAGTGATCATGGAACCCAAGAAAGTGAAATCTCTCACTGCCTCCATTTCTTCCCCTTCTATTTGCCAGGAGGTGATGGGACCAGTGGCCATGATCTTAGTTTTTTTGATGTTGAGCTTCAGACCATATTTTGCGCTCTCCTCTTTCACCCTCATTAAAAGGTTAGCGCCAACCAAGTTGAGCGGTGTTTACTCCCAAGTGTGCAATAAAATTGCAGGCACAAAGAGATTTCGATTAACGACATAAATTCCAGGTTTTGTTTCCAGTCTAGTGGAAAAGCCATTCTGTTTTAATAGACAAAAAACAAAACCTTTTTAAACCTGCTTCTTTAAATAAATTAAATAAAAATAGGCATTAGCACTCTCTTCCTAGGCCAGAGGGTAGCAGCCACGGCAAACCACAAGCATGGCGCTGTTAAATGTCTCTCATCGTCACAAGCCTAACTCACCAGGAGGCAAAGGAATAAGCGGATGAAACGCTAACTTGATACGACTCAAGGTCAGCTATAAAATTTCCCCTTTGAGATGCTTGGAGGTTTCCATTCATTATGAATCAAAACAGGAGAGTGGGACTGAGAGGGAGCAGGGGGAGATGGTATCCCCAGAATGTACAATACCATGCCTCCTACGCTCTTCACCCACATTTGGATGAAAATATTCCGTCCATGAAAAGACCTTGTGTAAAACAAACCAGGAAAAACAGGAGGAGTGTTTTGCTCAGAGGTGGGTCCCATCAAAGTCAGCAAGACTTGCCCTCAAATCAACTCACCCAGGACTGCAGCATTTTATGAATGAATAGTTATTTCCATATAAATGTTTATGCAGCATCAGGCTTCAAAGTTGCCAATTTTCAGATTCCCCGCATCTCAGTGTGCCAGATGTAACACAGAGCCACTGTAGCGCTGGTCGGCCTTTTCCAGCCTGGCACCTCCTCCAAGTCCCCTCTGTCCCAGTCAGGGCGGCTTGGTTCACACTTGGGAGTGGAATGAGGAGGAAGGATGAAGTAGAAGATGGGAAGCCGAAGCAACTCTGATAACGCGGGAAAGTTGCACGGTTTGGAAGGAGGATCGGGTGTGCACTGCGACCGAGCAGATGACTAGGAAAGGAAGGAGCGAAGCAAGGCGATTTATGCCTCTCAGCAGTGTTCGAAATTCGTCAGGCGCCAGGAGCGTTTTGCACCTGGCTATCAGCCACTTGCAACCGAGTGAAGATGCTCGGGTGCCAGGATGGCGCCTGACGTCTCCACCTGTTGGGCTTTTGGTTTTACCTGGAAAAAAAGCCTCAAAACCAGTTTAGCACTTGGAGTGGTGTCCAGATACGCTTCCTCTGCGTTTTCCTGCTTCTCCAGTGCTTTTGCAGAGTTTTTCAGACTTCTTACTTCTTCTTCTTGTGCAACAGTATGTGTGCCTTGTGCCAGCAATAAATTCCACCACGTCTGGGTTGTTTCAAAGTAAGCAAGCTTTAATTAAAGGTAAAGGGACCCCTGACCATAAGGTCCAGTCGTGTCCGACTCTGGGGTTGTGGCGCTCATCTCACTCTATAGACCAAGGGAGCCGGCGTTTGTCTGCAGACAGCTTCCGGGTCATGTGACCAGCATGACAAAGCCACTTCTGGCGAACCAGAGCAGCACACGGAAACGCCGTTTACCTTCCCGCCGGAGCGGTCCCTATTTATCTACTTGCACTTTGATGTGCTTTCGAACTGCTAGGTGGGCAGGAGCTGGGACCGAGCAACGGGAGCTCACCCCATGGCAGGGATTCAAACCGCCGACCTTCTGATCGGCAAGCCCTAGACTCTGTGGTTTAACCCACAGCGCAAGCATATAAATCATAGAGCTTCACCCTGAGACTGGGACGACATCCCCAGCCTCTCCGGTTCGCTGAAAAGCGAAAGTAAGACTGACCAGGAAAAAAATGGTGCATCACATAAATCACAAAGACATCGCATACAGCAGATACCCGGATGTTGTTACACATCTTCCTCCCTGTGGGAGGAGCGAACTGTTGAGCTTCTTTAACCCTGAAAGCTCCAAACCTCACACCACCATCAGGAGGTGCATGCCTGGGAGTCCTTGGATCTGGGCTGTTTTCACACACTAAAAACGCACCCTGTGGAATTCTGTCTGTGATATTTTATCTGCACAACCAGAACAAATGTCAGGAAGCAAAAAGTCATATAGAAAAATACGACTGTCGAGCTGTCTGTCCCCCAAATGGCAACCATTTTGCCAACTGCAACCCTGGTTTAAGGAGCCATTTGGCACCTAGCTTATATATCTGAGTTTCTAACACTGCCTTGGAGTCTCTCTCCGTCCTCTGCTGAGATAACAGTACCCCCATCAGGCTCCCATAGGCAGTGCTAGCTTTTTCCAGGTCATCTCCTACCTCACTTCAGCTACAGCTCTGATTCACCCAACCAGGAAATGGAGAACAGTTTAGCATTTTCCAGAAAGAAAGAAAAAATACATCGCTTTTGGTCCCTCCAGATATTTCGGACTAAAACTCCTATCAGCCCAACACCAACACGGTCAAATGGTCAGGGATAAAGGGAATTACAGTCCAACTTCTGGAGGTTTGCGGAAAGGCTGCCTTACCTCTTATGAGATTCCAAACTAATCTAACAAATAAATTTACGGGGATCATAGAATCATAGAGTTGGAAGAGACCACAAGGGCCATCCAGTCCAACCCCCTGCCAAGCAGGAAACACCATCAAAGCATTCCTGACAGATGGCTGTCAAGCCTCTGCTTAAAGACCTCCAAAGAAGGAGACTCCACCACACTCCTTGGTAGCAAATTCCACTGTCGAACAGCTCTCACTGTCAGGAAGTTCTTCCTAATGTTTAGGTGGAATCTTCTTTCTTGTAGTTTGAATCCATTGCTCCGTGTCCGCTTCTCTGGAGCAGCAGAAAACAACCTTTCACCCTCCTCTATATGACATCCTTTTATATATTTGAACATGGCTATCATATCCCCCCTTAACCTTCTCTTCTCCAGGCTAAACATACCCAGCTCCCTAAGCCGTTCCTCATAAGGCAGCATTGTTTCCAGGCCTTTGACCATTTTGGTTGCCCTCTTCTGGACACGTTCCAGCTTGTCAGTATCCTTCTTGAACTGTGGTGCCCAGAACTGGACACAGTATTCCAGGTGAGGTCTGACCAGAGCAGAATATAGTGGTACTATTACCACTATATTCTATAGATGGGCTAAAGATCAGTGGCAGAGTCCCAAGTTCAATCTTCAGGCTCTCCAGTTAGGATTGTGAGACTCTGGCTTGAAGTCCCGGACAGCTACTGACAGTCAGCATAGACAGAACTAATCTAGATAGACCAATGATCTGACTTGGCATAAGGCAGTTTCCTATGTTAACACACATTGGTGAACCGCGGGGATTCTAGTTGTTGGGGGGGGGAGAGACCACCCAAGGCAGAAAACAGTCCGTCTACCCCTGCCTTAAGGGAACGAAACCTCAGAGGCAGATCTGAAAGTTCCCCGCAGCTTCTTCCTGCAAAGCTTGACTGCCAATTCTCATGTAGTATAGTGACTGCAAGGACAAAGGCAGAGCTTGCAATGTGTACCAAATTAATTAGCAGTGCAGGAAAAGAATATCGCTTTCGGTGAGTGCTCCCTTATCAACGCAACTGCAAGCACAGCAACTTTAAGGCAATTGTTGTGGGCCTTTATCAAGCAAAGAAAGGAGACAGAATCTCGTTTCCCTCTTTCTTTATCCCCATTCGTCCCCCGAAACCCCAATCGTCTTGCATTGGCTTTTTATCTGCGATGCTCTACTGGCACAGCAGAGAGAATGAGCCAGACTCTTGCTGAAGTCTCTCGAAGTCTTGCGGTTTGAAAAACGTTGCCAAACCAACCCACTTGGCGTCAGTGGTCCATTGCAGGGAATGTCTCGAGCGTCAGGAAATTCGAACTGCCACCAAGAGTTAAATCTCTTTTGTGGTCTGAGGAGGAAATGGGTGTTTCCACCGCTGAAGACAGCCCTGATGTATCACTTTCCAGGTCGCAGCGTGTAAAATTATTCCCTTCTGTACAAACGTGCGCACGCGCAAAAAAAAAAAGGAGTTTGGAATTTATATGTCTGGGTTTTTAAAAAGGTATCTTAATTGTATTAATGAGTTAGTTTTATAAATATGTGAAAGCCCGGCTGTTGCCAGCTTTTTAAGCCCCCCCCCCCCCCGCTAGCTTTTAGTCTTCATACCCAAAAGCAAATGCCTAACTCTGTCGAACGATAGGGCCGGGCCCAAGAGTTGTTGCTAAACACTGTGAACAGAACAGAACCAGATATAGATCTACGGTCTGTGTTGCTAAAATGGTACCACCCAAATTCATGAACAACCCTATTGATGGTTACTGGCTAGGATGCACCTCAGGTTAAGAACTTAATTCGTTCTGGAGGTCCGTTCTTAACCTGAAACTGTTCTTAACCTGAGGTACCACTTTAGCTAATGGGGCCTCCCGCTGCCGCCACACGATTTCTGTACTCATCCTGAGGTAAAGTTCTCAACCCGAGGGACTATTTCTGGGTTAGCGGAGTATGTAACCTGAAGCGTATGTAACCTGAGTTACCACTGTATAAGCTAATTGCCAAATGGCACCTTAAACCTGGGTTTTAAACCAGGACGCCTCCTCTGAGAGCCAGCTGGCTGTATCTCTATACAAGGAGTAACCAAGTGATCCAGCCACACCCAAAACACAGAAGCAACAGAATTACAGAAGCCAGAGCAGCAACTCTTGCAGAGAGACAACCGTCTCCCTCCAACGATGGGTCACTCTTCAGCACCTCTGCATCTGGAATAAGTGCTGCTGCCTGCATTCAAAACACACTTTCAGAGTGTAAGAAACATCTGCTGTCTTAATAACAATCCTTACAACCTCCCTGTAAGGTAGCCTAGCAATATTATCCCATGTTGCAGATAGGAATACAAAGATGGGAGAGGTTTATGGCTCAGCCTCTTCTTAACCATGCAGAGACAGAAGCATTAACCATCTCCAGCACAGGGTGATTAGGCCAGAGCAATAAATTATAGAGAGAAAGACCAAGAAGTCTCTAGCATGGAAAAGCACTTTAATGAAGAATTTGCTCCAGCCATCCATTCCTTCCTTAACAGCTCAGTAGCTGACCCTTTCAGGAATTATGGCCCTAAAACCATTCGCTGAACAGCAGAGATGTTGCAGAGCATTCCCAAAGATTCTAACTTCTCTCCTGTATGAAAAGTGGGCTCTCTTTGGCTGAAGGCCTTCAAGCACCAGCTACACAGACATGTGTTTGAGATGCTCCAGCCCTGGGTAACTGCCTGCATCAAGCAGTGGTTTAGGATCCTATAAATCAGTGGTGGCCACACTCAGCCCTCCAGATGTTTTGGGACTACAACTCCCATCATCCCTAGCTAACAGAACCAGAAGAACAATCCGAGTGAGAGACTGCTGGTGTCCTTCTATCGAGGCAGAGCACAGAGAGCATTCTTACATACTGTATCTGTGCTTGGTCTGGCAGTTGCACAGTCACCGGCAGGAAAATGCTCCAGAAGATCATAACCACAGCCCAAAAGATTATCGGTCATCCTCTCCCATCTTTGGATGAACTATATAGCTCCCGTTGTCTCAAAAAAGCAAACAACATTTTACAGGATTCATCTCATCCTGGATATAGTCTTTTTGCACGGTTGCCTTCGGGCAAGAGATACAGAACAATTAAATCAAGAATGAATAGACTAAAAAAACAGTTTTTATCCAAGAGCTATAACTATTTTAAATGCTGTAACCAAATGATATGACCGTTGGGGAGTCGTGATGGATGGTATGTATGTGTATGTGTGATTGTAAATGTATAAATGCGTATATGTGGCTGTAAATGTGGGATTGCATTCAATTTTGTTCTGCTATGTACAATGACAATAAAGTATCTATCTATTTATCATCTATCTATCTATGATGGGAATTGCAGTGTAGGTGGGAGCTCACCAAAGGATAATAAGAGCTGGCAATATGAGAGTATTATTGGCAGAGAAATGGAAGCAAGAAGAACTACCGACAATAGAAGAATGGCAGGTGAAGGTGATGGACAAGATGACAGGGAGAATCCGAAACTGACGGGACCAGAGATTCTTAGAGGACTGGGAAAATTTTGAAAATTATCTGAAAAACAATTGTAAGCAACAAATTACGCTAGTAGGCTTGCAGGAAGTTTTGTAAGGTGGGTGATATGAAATGTTATGAAGATAATTTGGGAATATGAAGAAATCAGCCCTGAGTGCTCACTGGAAGGACAGATCCTGAAGCTGAGGCTCCAGTACTTTGGCCACCTCATGAGAAGAAAAGACTCCCTAGAAAAGCCCCTGATGCTGGGAAAGATGGAGGGCACAAGGAGAAGGGGACGACAGAAGATGAGATGGTTGGAGAGTGTTCTCAAAGCGACTGGCATGAGTTTGGCCAAACTGCGGGAGGCAGTGGAGGATAGGCGTGCCTGGCGTGCTCTGGTCCATGGGGTCACGAAGAGTCGGACACGACTGAGCGACAACAAAGTTTAAGTAACAGTGGAATAATGAAAATACAAGATTAAATCTGGAAAATGCAAATCTCTAGACGTGGTAGAGGGAAGCCCAAAAATGTTGTATAAGATTTGAAGAAATGTTAAATGATGTATGGAAAATTTATGCGAAATTTAATTTAAAAAAATGCTTTTAAAAAAAATAAAATAAGAGCTGGCAATATGTTGTTGTTAATGATCAAATCTGTACAGTGGAACCTCGTGTTATGTACCGTCCCCCTTACGAATGCTTTGGGTAACGTGCTACGCTAACCCGGAAGTAGATGCCCCTAGTTGCAACCTTTGCCCAGGGATGCAAGCGGAAGTCGTGTGCCAGCAGGACGGAGCAGCGGGAGGCTCCATTAGCGAAAGCACGCCTCGTGTTAAGAATGGTTTCGGTTTAAGAACAGACCTGAAAGGCTCCTAGGGGGGAATAGGTGAAGGCTTTTTAGATTGTAAGGTCCTAGGGGCAAGTTCCTAACCGCCCTCCACCTCCTAAAGTTTTGTGAGCGCCGACAGAGGAGCATCACTAGAGGAGGAACCTCAAAAGTCATCTAGCCCAACTCCCTGCCGATGCAGAAAAAAATCAGCTGCAAGGAAAACCGGACCTCAAAGTCACTCCGTTAAAAATAACGAGCAACCCTAATTAAGGCTATTGATACAACGCAGCAAGCCCAAGCTGCAATCCTTTGATCCACGCTGAGCATCCCGCACGAACTGATCTTGCAGAACCAAACCTATGGCAAACTGAAGCATCTTTGATGGAAACGGGCAGATTAGCTACAGCGCTGAGAAGGGGAATGAATGTCGCAAAGAGCCACTCAAGCAGGTGACATCCAAGGCTCCCTAGTGCAACCTGCTCCCCACAGACTACCCACAGCCTTAAGAGCTGGACAATTCTCTTTTCGCAGTGGAATTGCATCTGACAGGCACCAGTGGAAGAAGAGGGGCTCAGACCACCCACAGGGAAGCTGCTGCAACTTATGTCAATCGCTTCAGCTGTCTCGACTTTCAAGGGACACCCCCTGCTTAGCCTGTGCCCCTATTCCCCTTCCTTTCGAAAAATTGTTTAGCGTATACAGACTTACCCTAGAATTCTTCAGATTTCTACAGGAGCCCTTGCCGGGTGTGTGCAGAGTGCGTACAGCAAACAGACAGTGGGGCAGGGCAGGCAGGAAACATGTTGGTTGGGGCATCTGTAGGGAGCCCCTACTGCAGGGTTCCTGGCCATGTACAGAGTGCTTTCCACGCACATATATTCTTTTCTTTTTCTAGGTGTAAATTTTTGTTCCAAGTAACATTTTTACAGATCAGTTTCATTTGTTGAGACGTTAGTGTTATATTAGGAAGAAAAGGGGGGGAGGTGGAGGGGGGGAAGGCGAGGGGGGGTGGGGTTGGGTAGCGATGTTTCTATTTTACTTAATATATGTGTGGGGTTTGATGTCAGCGTCGCTTGTGCAGGTTCTCTGTTGTTGGCTTGTGTTCCTTTGGTGGTGAGAGAGGTTGGGGTTGGCCTAGGGTGTGCTTGTTCATTTGTGGTTGGCTGTGGTGGTCTTTGTTTCCATGTGTGAGTGGGGTGGGTGGGTGTTTTTGGATCAGGTTAGCCAGATTGATTCGTATGCTGTTGGTGGATTCTTGTCATCTTGTTGGGCTGTGTGTGTGATGAAGGGGAACCATACTGGGGTGAAGGCGTCTTCTTCTATTTGTCCCCGTGTCAGTTTCAGTTTATTGGTTAGTTTTTCTAGTAGGGCTGTTTCCCATACTATTTGGTACCATTGGTCCATGCTTACTCCTGACAGGTCTCTCCAGTATCTGGTTATGATGTTTCTGGCTGCTGAGAGTAAGTGGGTACACACACACATATATTATAATGACCACGCATACATTGAGAGTTAAGTCAAAGAAATGGAGAAATGGATTGTTAAACCAGTATGGGGATTCTAGCTGTGGGAGGCAAATAGAGGTCTCCTAATAACTCTCAGCACCCATAACAAACTACACAGCGTTCGAAATTTGCACCTGGCTATCGGCCACGGGATGTGGGTGGCACTGTGGGTTAAACCACAGAGCCTAGGGCTTGCTGATCAGAAGGTCGACGGTTCGAATCCCCGTGACGGGGTGAGCTCCCGTTGCTCGGTCCCAGCTTCTGCCAACCTAGCAGTTCAAAAGCATGTCAAAGTGCAAGTAGATAAATAGGTACCACTCCAGTGGGAAGGTAAACAGCGTTTCCGTGCACTGCTCTGGTTCGCCAGAAGCGTCTTAGTCATGCTGGCCACATGACCCAGAAGCTGTACGCTGGCTCCCTCGGCCAGTAACGCGAGATGAGCGCCGCAACCCCAGAGTCGGACACGACTGGACCTAATGGTCAGGGGTCCGTTTACCTTTACCTATCGGCCACTTGCAACCAAGTGAAGATGCCCGGGTGCCAGAATGGCCCCTGACGTCTCCACCATCTGGAGGTGCATGCCTGGGGATCCTTGGATCTGGACTGTTTTCACACACTAGTAACACATCATTTAATCAGAATGATTTTCAGGAACCAGAATGAATTTCAGGAACCTGAAATTTCAGGAATTTAATGAGAATCAATTTCAGGCATAGCTTTCCCCCCAGACATGCTACTTTTCTTTGTGTGGGAAAACTTCTGCAAGGGGGCGCAGTCAGTCTTGTGAGCTCCCACCCACAGCCTGAAGCCGCACAGCCCAGGCCCTGATCTACTGATACCAGATCTCCAGCTGGGTTCTAGATTGCAGTGCACAACCCCACGGAGGATCCCAAACACACAGAGGCCTTTCACATCCCCCACATCTCGCCTTTCAGTTGCTCAAAGCTGCAAACAAGGGCTTGCTTCCCTTAAGTATCCATACTCTGTCATTCTGGCCCGGATCATCGGGCAGGATGGGGCAGGTTAAATGTTAACCCCTGCTGTATACAGGTTCCTGCACAGTGAGTTTGTGTACTTCCAACCCTAGCAGTTGTGTAATCCGTTTCAGACAAAGGAGGTGTTGAAAAGGACCCGGTTGCAGCATTAGTTACAAAAAAAAAAATCCTGCAAAGTAAGAAGGAAGCAAAAGGCATCCCAAAATGGGCCAGTCTCAAATATTTAGGTGTTTGGAATCATGCGAGACCCGCGTTTGGAACATGGGTTTTCGAAATGGTGTGTGGGCTGGCATTAGTCAGGGGGTGGCGACATGAGGAGCGGGCGGAAGAAAAAGAACAGAGAGGAGCGTGGCTTGTTTGGGGGTTTTTTTTGGAATGTTTTCAAATCACACATGGTTCTTGTTAAAACACATCATTAGAAATTGTACACTCACAATCGGGATCCTTGTGTCCAACAGAGCGGCAGGCCAGCCTCCCATCAGATCTTTAAGGCCTTTCAGAATAAAGGCCGTTTATTTCATTCATGGCTTTAACAACCCATCAGGAACCCCTGTGATTAACTCCCTTTCGCTGAAAGGGAAGTAGCTTAAAGCTTTTTCTTTCTTTTTTTAAGCGCCCTGTACAGCATAGAGACTCATTTCTGGAAAGAGACGAGATTTGAACTCGGGGTATGACGCACGAGGTGAGGTTGAAAGCAGTGCAAGAAGCTGAAGATGTATAAGCTAGGCACCAAATGCCCCCTTAAACCAAGGTTTCAGTTGCCAAAACGGAATGCCTAGTTGCCATTTTTGGTAAGATGGCTCTGAAATCTTGTTTTTCAAATGATGGACTGGCTGTGATTGCTTACAGGAAACTCAGGCCATGTGCTGAAAGCAGCCTTCTGCTCCTTTTTAATCTTAGTGCAAACCAATTCCCCATAAAAAGCTCAGTTGAACCCAGAGGAAATGCGTGGGCTGGATCTCTGTTTTGCCAGCACCGAAGACGTTGGCATTATTGTACGGCTGCAGGGGCCATTAACGGGAGCAAAGATCACGTCCCGACACTTTGCATTGACGGATGGCGAACAATGCCTTCAATAGAGAAGAAGCCTCTTCTTGGTGAGGCTCCCTTTCTGAAAGTGAATGCCCGCTATAGAGTTCTGCCCTGCAGAAAGAGCACGATCCATCTCTACACTCCCAACTCCTCCATCCTTCTCCGCAGCAGCAGTGGGAGAAACTGACCCGGGGCATTTAGGCAAGATGACCCCAACCGGATAAAACAATGCACACCCAAACCCTTCCCAGGAACCATGTGCTGCCACAGACGGTTGGTCACAAGCCACCCACAAAGCTTGAGCTATTTGCATTTGAAGAGAATCCAGTGTTTCTCCTGAAAGTATTTCCACTAAGTGAGCACATGGAGAGAGAGAGAGAGAGAGAGAGAGAGAGAGAGAGAGAGAGAGAGAGAGATGGAGAGGAACTCTGGGGGAAATCACTACTGATCTGATGCTCAGAAATTATCCATTTCTTGCCTTTCCCATGCAATCGTAGTACCGTGGAAGCCAAACAGAAGCCGTTCAGGAAGTCTGTTCAACTTCCAAAACGTTTGGAAACCAAGGTGCGGCTTCCGATCGGCTGCAAGAAGCTCCTGCGGCCAATCGGAAGCCACGGAAGCCGTGCCGGACTTTCGGGTTCCAAAGAACATTCGCAAACCAGAACACTTTTTTCACCCCGAGGTCCATTTTTCCTTCTAAGCAACCTTCAGAGGGCCACATGCTAGGGTCAGGAGGAGCAGGAAATGTTAATCTACTGATCCACCCTCTCTATTCCCCATCTAGACAAGCAAGAAGCACTAGCAGAATTCAAAGACACATTCTAGCAAGGCAAAAAGCACTCACGGAAGATGAAGAGCCAGTGAAGGATGTGGCCTGCAGGAAAGGAGCATGGCCTGGTGACAGTTCCCAACAGCCAGAGAGAGAGTCTTAGGGGGACACATTTGGCCCCCGGGTCTGACGCACCCCATTCCTACAGGCTTACTTCCTGCATTCACAGCAAGAGCCCAAGAAAACATATACAGAATTGAAGAGTTTGAAGGCTACTATTACTCCCTGCAATGCATGAAATATTTTGTCCAACGTGGGGCTCGAACCCACGACCCTTTAAGCCACCTTAAACTGGGTCAGGGCAGATGGGGGCTCATCCACCTGGGAAGGTAGCCCACCTGCCAGAAGGAAAACTCCAGTCTTAAACCTCTGCTGCCTTGCGGCTATACAGTGGTACCTCGGAAGTTGAACTGAATCCATTCCGGAAGTCCGTTCGACTTCCAAAATGTTCGGAAGCCGCAGAATCCGCATCGGACGTTCGGGTTCCAAAGAATGTTCTCAAACCAGAACATTCACTTCCGGGTTTGCAGCATTCGGGAGCCAAAATGTTTGACTTGCAGTGCTTTCGGGATCCAAGGTACGACTGTACTTACAGGTGAAACTCGAAAAAATAGAGTATCGTGGAAAAGTCCGTTTATGTAAGCAATTATTTTCATTAGCTACTGGAGTTTAATATATGAGATAGACTCATGACGTGCAAAGCGAGATATGTCAAGCCTTTGCTTGTTATAATTGTGGTGATTGCGGCGTACAGCTGATGAAAACCCCAAAGTTGAAATTGTTAATTTGGGGTTCTCATCAGCTGTATGCCATAATCATCACAATTATAACAAATAAAGGCTTGACATACCTCGCTTTGCATGTCATGAGTCTATCTCATATATTAGTTTCACCTTTTAAGTTGAATTACTGAAAGAAATGAACCTTTCCACGATATTCCAATTTTTCGAGTTTCACCTGTATTCCTGCAAAAGGCTTCTTCCGGCTAATTTAAAGGCTACACTAATCTAGTGGAGTCCCTAAGATGGTTGGATAGCGCCGTGTATGCTTCCTCCTGGCAACTCCTGCAGCGAAGCTGGTGCCAAACATATTGCCCGGCTTTTCTTTGGACCATATCAGTGAGGCCGAAAGAGGGGTCTTGTCATCTGGGCCTCCGTACACACTGCCCAGGCTTGTGGCCCAGGGAGGTCATTCCTGTGCTGCAAAGGCAGCGGTTTGGCATCAACCCTGGAGGTGTCTCGAGACATACGGTGCCAATGACAACGACAAAAAGTAGGTCAGGCCACTGGCCCGTCTAACCCAGGCCCAGTTTATTTGAAATGGCATCAGCTCTCTAAAGTATCAAAGCACAGTCTCCCCCCCCCCACCTACCTGATCCTTCTGCCTTTACCTGGGGATACCAGGGAATGAGCGGGGGGCCTTCTGAATGCAAAGCACCCCCTCTACCACTCAGGTATGGAAGTGGAAGCACCAGCCTACATAGTATTGTGTTGACGCATCCTATTCAACATTTACTTCTGCTTCATTGACTACACAAAAGCATTTGACTGTGTCGACCACAGCAAACTATGGCAAGTTCTTAAAGAAATGGGAGTGCCGGATCACCTCATCCGTCTGCTGAGAAATCTCTATGTGGGAAAAGAAGCTACAGTTAGAACTGGATATGGAATAACTGATTGGTTCAAAATTGGGAAAGGAGTACGACAAGGCTGTATATTGTCTCCCTGCTTATTTAACTTATATGCAGAATTCATCATGCGAAAGGCTGGACTGGATGAATCCCAAGCCGGAATTAAGATTGCCAGAAGAAATATCAACAACTTCAGATATGCTGATGACACAACCTTGATGGCAGAAAGTGAGGAGGAATTAAAGAACCTTTTAATGAGGGTGAAAGAGGAGAGCGCAAAATATGGTCTGAAGCTCAACATCAAAAAAACTAAGATCATGGCCACTGGTCCTATCACCTCCTGGCAAATAGAAGGGGAAGAAATGGAGGCAGTGAGAGATTTTACTTTCTTGGGTTCTATGATCACTGCAGATGGTGACAGCATCACCTTGCCGACAAAGGTCCGTATAGTTAAAGCTATGGTTTTCCCAGTAGTAATGTACCGAAGTGAAAGCTGGACCATAAAGAAGGCTGATCGCCGAAGAATTGATGCTTTTGAATTCTGGTGCTGGAGGAGACTCTTGAGAGTCCCCATGGACTGCAAAAAGATCAAACTTATCCATTCTTAAAGAAATCAGCCCTGAGTGCTCACTGGAAGGGCAGATCCTGAAGTTGAGGCTCCAGTACCTTGGCCACCTCATGAGAAGAGAAGACTCCCTGGAAAAGACCCTCATGTTGGGAAAGATTGGGGGTACAAGGAGAAGGGGACGACAGAGGATGAGATGGTTGGACAGTGTTCTCAAAGCTACCAACATGAGTCTGACCAAACTGTGGGAGGCAGTGGAAGACAGGAGTGCCTGGCATGCTCTGGTCCATGGGGTCACGAAGAGTTGGACACGACTAAACGACAACAACAATTCAATTTGGGCTTTCATTCTCCACAACTCGCAAAGATCTGTGCCTCCAAGTCTCATGTGCTGCAGGCGCACATTCAATGCCCTTTCCCCCCCCCTCCCATGTCACTTACATCAAGTCTCGTTCACATGCGAAATGTACATAGCTCAGGTGTGTGAACTGCCTCCACTGAGAAACACAGCTGTTGGCCAATACAGTATAAGGGTCTGCTCTGTGATGCCTCATTCCCCCATGCAAGTCATCATGTTGCAATCATCAAGCGATCTGCAGGCAGATCTGAATTAACACCTCCAAAGGGCAAAGTAAAGCATTAAAAAAAAAATCCACCATACCAGTGATTTTGTAGCCAACAAAAAGATTAAGGCATACTAAGTTGCAATCAATCTGCATTAAGTAATATTGAGTATGCAATCCCACCAGCACCAGAAATACCCCCAGGGTGGACAGGGGTAATTAGAAAATAAGAGCCCTGGTTTGTTATTTGGAGAAGATTCTCTCCCTCCCTCCCCCCCCCCAAAGGCTAGGCTGGGAAATTTCACTCACACCCACCCACCCCCCAAATACTTTTAGAGCTTTGGACAAAACAGATCAACTTTTGTTTCATCCTGTTCCCTGAGATGCTAGGGGAATTTAACTCTGACCCGCTTCTTCCAGCGTCCAAAGCACAAGATCTACATTGCAATTATACCAAAGCAAAGCAAAACTGATTCATTTATTTATTTTTTAAAAAGGGGAAACTAAACATTTCAGCAGCAGTTCTGCAAAAATTGCATTTCTGTCATGCAAAGGGTGTCTTTGCAGAGCATGCCACCCCAAACACACTTCCCAGGGAGCAAGTGCCAATGAACCTAATTTGGGGAGGAGCGGGGGACGGGGACATACTTCTGAGAATTGTACTGTTAAGCCTCCAAAACAATTTTGAAAGCCTTTGTTGGGAGGGGGGGCTGTTAAATTCCTCAAGCGGGTGGCGGATAAAAGGAGCCAGGTGCTTCACACACCCGGCGGCTCCCATCCTCCCACCGGAGTCAAGGAGGCTCTGCCCCAGTCCTCAGCTCAGCCTGGGAAAAGAGGAGGGGCGCCGGCAGCCCAGGGTCGAGTCCCTTTGTTAAATGGCCCGTCGGAGGAGAGGAGATTCTTTTGAATGGAAGGGACACGGAGGCAGGCAGCCCATCACCATCCACTTGGGGGGGGGGGCGGCGGCAGATCTTCTTATTTTCTTGTTTGGGGGAAGGGGCGTGGAGAGAGAGGTGGGCAAACAAAACCTGCAATTTTGCATTCTGACAAGGAAGCATCTGCCGAGTGCCTTTTGCTAATCCCGTAGGTGCCTTTTTTCGCGTGGGGGCGTGTGTGTGAAAATCAATTTCATGCGCGCACACCCCCACACCTAGGAGGCGGGGAAACCTGGGATTCTATGAAACGCAGAAGAACGAGAACCGGCCCTTTCACAGGAAGGGCGATACAGTACAGTCGTGTCCTCTCTCTTCTTTTTTTTTGGTGCGGCAGATTTACCACGCAACGCCCCCCCCCCAAAAAAAAAATTGACACCCCCCCCCCAAAAAAATAAAACTTCACCAGGACGATCCCTTTCATCCTCGCCCTTCCTGCTGCGAAAAAAAGAGCGAAACAAAGATAAGGAACTCTTCCCCGCGAAGGCGCAAACTTGGCAGCGCCCGGAGCGGAGCGCAGCGCCGGCGCGCGCCTGGGAATTTGGAGACGCGGCTGCTCGGAGCCCGGAGCCCCGGGCAGCGCTGGCTCTGCGGCTGCTCCCGCGTGTCCGGCTGGTGGCATTGAGCTAAGGGGACTTACCGGCTTCTCCCCGCCGCCGCCTCCTCCTGCTGCTGCAAGCCGGCCAGGCAGCCGGGATGGCTTTTCTCTCCTCCTCCTTCCTCTCCGCGGCTTCTGGGGCTGCCGATTCCTCGGCCGGCGCTCCGCAGCGAGGCGAGGCCGCCCGCCCAGCCGCGTCGTGCCCTCGGCCCGCCCCTATTGTCACAGCGGCCGGCCAGCCTCCGCCTGCTCCTACCTTGCCCACCCGAGGACTGCGGCAGCGCCCGCCCCCGTGGCCACCTACCCCCGCCTCGCCCATTGGCTCGCCTCCCTCGGCCCCGCCTCTCTCCTATGGCTGCGGGGGGTGTCCTGCTCGGCGCCGTCGCCTTTTTTCAGGAGGTAGGGAGGTGGGGTTGGAAGGGGGCAGAGAAGGAGAGGAGCTCGTAGCCAAAAGGGCTGCGCCGGCCGGCAAAGCGCTGGGGAAAGTTTGAGGAGAAACGCACCGTCATGATTTCCCGGTGGAAGCAGCAGGATTAGGGATGGCGAAGCGTAATTACGCACAGCGCGGGATTTCGCTGGGTGAGAGCTTCGGGGATCGATCGGCGGAAATGGGAATCAATTGAAATAAAAATTGGAATATGAGAGAGAGAGACCATCATTCATAGACATAGATTTGTAGGGTTGGAAGGGACCCTGGGGTCATTTAGTCCAACCCCCTGAAATGCAGGAATCTCAAGAGACAACGCCTCCAATTCTCAGAAATATCCACGCTGCCTTATAGGCACACAAACACGACTGGGGAAGGTCACACGGTCATTCTTCTATCATGCAGGCACAAGCGTTCACGAAGGAATTAAACAGGGAAAAGGGAAATACCCAGTTTCATTCAGAACCCTTTAAACAGGTCTTAAGATCTAGGTCATGGGGGTAGGCAAACTAAGGCCTGGGGGCCGGATCCAGTCCAATCGCCTACTAAATCTGGCCCACGGACGTTCCGGGAATCACAGTGTTTTTACATGAGTAGAATGTGTGCTTTAATTTCAAATGCATCTCTGGGTTATTTGTGGGGCCTGCCTAGTGTTTTTACATGAGTAGAATGTGTGCTTTTATTTTTTATTTAAAACGCATCTCGGTTATTTGTGGGGCATAGGAATTCGTCCATTATTATTTTTTCAAAATATAGTCCGCCGCCCCCCCCACAAGGTTTGAGGGACAGTGGACTGGCCCCCTGCTGAAAAGGTTTGCTGACCCCTGATCTAGGTGGACAGTTCATCTCTCAGACTACAAAGTCTATGTGCTCCTACAGGAAGGGGGGGGGGGGTCGTTATACAGCCACCAGAAGAACAAGTACATGGGTAGCTCAAGAGTTTAAACAGCCACACACAGGGGAAAATAATGAGGAGCAAGTACCTTTCACACAAAATGCAGTTCCGGAGAAATACTGACCAGCCAGGTTGTGCTTTCCTTATTAAAGAAAGCTTAAAGGTAAAGGGACCCCTGACCATTAGGTCCAGTCGTGGATGACTCTGGGGTTGCGGCGCTCATCTCGCTTTACTGGCCGAGGGAGCTGGCGTTTGTCCGCAGACAGCTTCCGGGTCATGTGGCCAGCATGACAAAGCCGCTTCTGGCGAACCAGAGCAGCGCACAGAAACGCCGTTTACCTTCCCACCGGAGCGGTACCTATTTATCTACTTTCACTTTGACATGCTTTCGAACTGCTAGGTGGGCAGGAGCTGGGACTGAGCAACAGGAGCTCACCCCGTTGCGGGGATTCGAACCGCCGACCTTCTGATCAGCAAGCCCTAGGCTCTGTGGTTTAACCCACAGCGCCACCCGCGTCAAGTCAGAAAGCTTACTTGAGAGTAAATTTACACGTGGAAGTACAGAAGTAAGAAAAATTTGAAGAAGAGAACTTCGGAGTCTGCCTGTTGGATCAGGCCAGTACCTCCATCTAGTCCAGCAGTGGGCATGCACAAGAAAGCTTATACCTGGAACATATTTAGTTGGTCTCTTAAGGTGCTACTGGACAATTTTTTTATTGAGTCCAGCATCTGTTTTCACAAGCGCCAAGCAGAGGCCTACATGTGGCCAGCCTAATGTGTGTGATCTGTCAGGGCTGGTCCACCCTTGAGGAGCAAGTGCCTCAGCTGGCAGGATCCCCAAGATCCCATCATCCATCTTTCTTACCCCCTTTGTTCCTGATGTAGATCTTCACTTGCCACGCGACTCGCCTTCCCCAGCGATGGAGGGGGCGCGGGGCCGACCGATGTCAGCACCCATGGCATGCGCGCCTGACATCAGCATGCCCCCGCAACATCCACACATGACATTAGCATGTCTTGCAGCATGCATGCACACTTGCATGCTGTTGTCACTTGGCCACCATGGAACTGTTACAGCTTACTCCTCCCTCGGCTTCTTTCCCCACTGTTCCCACCCACCCCAGCTGAGCAAGCCCCAATACCTGACATGGGAGCCAGAGAGGCATGGGGCTCGCTCAGCTGGGGGCACAAGCAATTTAAAGCTCAGCTGAGGGGGCAGAAGCTTTCCCGCCCCCCCAGCTGAGATGCGCAAAGGAGCACCAAGGCTCTCACCACTCACACAAGTGTGGAGGAAGCCCAGCTGGGGATTGAGAGCCCTCCTGTGCCCAGTTGAGCCATGCAAACAAAGCTGCATTGTTCCAGCCCATGAGGAGCTAGGGTAAAACCACATCAGCTCCTGTGGTGAGAGCTGTGGCTATTTCACCTAGCACCTTGTGGGGTGAGGCCAACACAGTTTGTTTTCTGAACATTGTGTTATATCGGCAGACCACAATGTTTGGCTGGTGATACTACTTCTTCTTTGGCGATCACTCATAGCCGAGTAAGATTATCTTCCATAAACCAGGGGTAACTTAACCAGGGGTAGGCAACCTAAAGCCCAGGGGCCGGATGTGGCCCAATCGCCTTCTCAATCCCGTGGATGGTCCAGGAATCAGCGTGTTTTTACATGAGTAGAAGGTGCCCTTTTATTTAAAATACATTTTTGATTATTTGTGGGGCCTGCAGGGTGTTTTTACATGAGTAGAATGTGTCCTTTTATTTAAAATGCATCTCTGGGTTATTTGTGGGGCATAGGAATTCGTTCATTTTTTCCCCTTCAAAATATAGTCCGGCCCCCCACAAGGTCTGAGGGACAGTGGACCGGCCCCCTGCTGAAAAAGTTGGCTGACCCCTGCTCTAAATCACCCCCCCAGGCTTGAGGAAGGTGGGGGCCACAAGCATGATTCATCACCTAAGCACAGCAGCCCCTGGCTTAGAGTCATTGCATTGTTTCCTAAATAGCTCCAGTTACAGGTAGGTAGCCATGTTGGTCTGCCATAGTCAAAACAAAATAAAAACATTCCTTCCAGTAGCACCTTAGAGATCAACTAAGTTTGTTCTAGGTATGAGCTTTCGTGTGCATGCTTAGTTGGTCTCTAAGGTGCTACTGGAAGGAATTTTTATTTTATTTTTTATTTTGCCCTAAATAGCTGTTTTTCTCCTTGGCTGGGGTTATGCAAGAAACCGGCTGGCTTCCTTGGAATGCTTGCCCCATTGAGATTCCAAAGGAGGGCTTGGGATTTTATTAACAGCTTTTTGTCTTGGGTGGAACACCTGGAGATCAGCTCCAAAGGCTTTCTTAGAGAAGTAGCAAGGCAGCAAGCATGCCACACAGAGCCAGAACGCCCCTCCCCTTGTTTGCAATTCCTTTGTTGCTTTCCAAGTCATAAAGCACACACTGGGATCTGGAGCTGCATCAGCTGGTTTTCAGAAATTCTCTTCCAGAAAACTGTATGCATGGCTTATTCATTCTGCAGCGAATGGAGGGCTGGCCCAGGCATTAGGCAGAGTATGACAGCTGCCTCAGACAGCAGAGTTGGCTCTCTCAAAAAAGCAGCAAATTGTGCATTAGTTTATTAATTAAATAGTGTGTGTTTGATATAATAATAATAATAATAATAATAATAATAATAATAATAATAATAATAATAATAATTTGTTTGGTCGTTTAGTTGTGTCCAACTCTTCATGACCCCATGGATCATCATCATCATTATTATTATTATTATTATTATTATTATTATTATTATTATTATATCCTGCCCATCTGGCTGGGTTTCCCCAGTCCTCTGGGTGGCTACCAGCATATCTGAAGAAGTGTGCATGCACACGAAAGCTCATACCAAGAACAAACTTAGTTGGTCTCTAAGGTGCTACTGGAAGGATTTTTTTTTATTATTTTTTTTGAGCATATATAAAAACACAATAAAACATCAGACATTAAAAAAACAGAATACTGTATCTTGTTGTTGTTGTTCAGTCGTTCAGTCATGTCCGACTCTTTGTGACCCCATAGACCAGAGCACGCCAGGCAAGCCTATCCTCCACTGCCTCCCGCAGTTTGGCCAAACTCATGCCAGTCGCTTCGAGAACACTGTCCAACCATCTCATCCTCTGTCGTCCCCTTCTCCTTGTGCCCTCCATCTTTCCCAACATCAGGGTCTTTTCCAGGGAGTCTTCTCTTCTCATGAGGTGGCCAAAGTACTGGAGCCTCAACTTCAGGACCTGTCCTTCCAGTGAGCACTCAGGGCTGATTTTTTAAAGGATGGATACGTTTGATCTTTTTGCTGTCCATGGGACTCTCAAGAGTCTCCTCCAGCACCATAATTCAAAAGCATCAATTCTTTGGCGATCAATCTTCTTTATGGTCCAGCTCTCACTTCCATACATCACTACTGGGAAAACCATAGCTTTAACTATATGGACCTTTGCTGGCAAGGTGATGTCTCTGCTTTTTTTTTCTTTTTTTTACCAAAAAGAAAACAGGTTTATTTATACATTAATCCACAGGACAAAATGCCAAATAAATTTAAAAACGAGTCTATAATACAGTGTGGCATTCACACAGAAAGTGGTGCAAAGACAGGCACACCACCAGGGGGGAGGCGAAAGACAGGAGTGGGGCATGGGGGGGCAGAGGGGGCATCAGGTATCCTGGTTCCTCATATGCTTCGCATAGGATTCGTGAAGGTACTTCTTGTAGGCTGCCTGGTCTTTCCAGAGCTCTGCAGCTTCCGTGTTGAGTGGACTATTGATGTTTGGCTCTCCCAGCAGGCTCTGGATGGAGAGAAGGGTGGTTCGGACGTCGTAGAGAGCGGACCACTTGTCCTTGAGGATGTCCAGGCAGATGTTCCCCTGCAGGTCCACGTTGGGGTGGTAGCAGGGGGTGAGGAATTTGACAGTGGGTGCGCTGTAAGGGTACCCACAGGGGAACTACAAGGACAGCTTGTACCTCAGCTCCTCATACACCGTCCCAGTTGCTCCATTAATGGTCCCGATCCACTTGAAGAGGTTGTCTGACTCTGGGAAGGCTGAGATCCCTTTATCCCCAGACATCATCAAAGTCATCAGCTCCTGTTGCAGCCTGCTCCGCACGGAGCCTCGGGCGGCGGCGCTGCCGGGCTCGGCTGCCTTCCTGGAGGCGGCGGCGGCAGTGGCGCCGGGGTCGGTGTTCTGCGAGGCCATCATGTCTCTGCTTTTTAAGATGCTGTCTAGGTTTGTCATTGCTTTCCTCCCAAGAAGCAGGCGTCTTTTAATTTCGTGACTGCTGTCACCATCTGCAGTGATCATGGAGCCCAAAAAAATTAAAATCTCTCACTGCCTCCATTTTTTTATTTTTAATTTTGTTTTGAGCATATATAAAAACACACTAAAACATCAGACATTAAAAAAACAGAATACTGTATCTTGTACAGACATTAAATAAACCAATAAATGAATAAAGAAGTTTACAGTTATGCCCAAATTAAAATAACCACCAGCCCCAGCTAAACATTTAACCAACCCCAACCCAACAAAAATATAACAGAGGAACCAAAATTAAAACTGTTTCAAAACATTTTAAAACATTTTAGCCAGTTGCCCCAACCCAAGAGTTGTTCCAGCAACGTTTATTGCCAAGGAGGCAGAGAAATGCTTCTGAGATGTTTTGAACAGTCTTGGGTTTTATGTACCTTGACATTTTAGCAGTGGCAAGAGGTGGCTAATGGTGCCCGGGGAAAATCTTAAGAAGGAAAACCTTAAGTGCTACAGGGAATAGGTACTAGCTCAGAATTTTTGACACTAATGTGTTTGAGGGAAGCACCTTTCTAAGTCCTACCTGGAAATGCCAGGAATTGAACCTAAGACCTGCTACATGTTAGCAGATCCCCTACCACTAAGATGCAACCCTTTCGAATATACACCGATACACCTCTTTCTAATTAATTGGAAGACAGCTATGATGGGGTTATACTTCCTTTGGATTCTAAAATGGCACCGGTGCCCATCATCTGCCAACCGTGACCTTTTGAATATTATGTTAACTACTCAGGGTGTTCACATTCTGAATAACAGAACACACGGGCATAAATCTGATATTTAAAAGTGGGGCGTGTATATAGGCAGGTTTTGCTCTCCAAACTGGACCCATCCTTACATTTCGCTTTATACTTGCTAGGAGTGGACTGGGAGAGTCTCAGAGGCCAGATAAAGAGATCTAGAAGGCCACATTTGGACCCTGAGACTCAGGTTTCCCAGCTCTCCTTTTTAGCAGCACCTCCGTAAAGAGACTTAGCAGGCGATGTTTTCCTCGCAAGGAGAAAATTGCTGGCGGAAGCGTCACCTGCTCCATTCCTTCTTTTGAAACCATTGCTCAAAGTACAAGAATTGAACTTGGAGGGGGGGGAGTGGCAAGCCTATGGGGGGTGGGTGTTCATTTCACAGGACAAAAATGAGCGTGTGGAAAACACACAAGATGTGGTGTTGGCCGGTGGCTCAGCTGGTTGGTCAAACTCTTGCACAATAGCTCTAGTAACAGTCCCCCGTCCCCCCATACAGTGGTACCTTCGTTTACGAACTTAATCCGTTCCGGAAATCTGTTCTTAAACCAAAGCGTTCTGAAACCAAGGTGTGCTTTCCCATAGCACCGGGGGACTCAGTTTACACTCAACAGGAAGTGGAACGTGTTCTGCTTCCAAGGCAAAGTTCACAAACCAAAACACCTACTTCCGGGTTTGCAGCATTCTTAATCCAAGTTGTTCATAAACTAAGCTGTTCTTAAACCAAGATTCCACTGTATTGTGCAGAACAAGCTTCCTGATAAGATGGTGTTTGCAGCAGGCCCTCACCTGCAGACCTGAGAGGTGCCGGAACTGAAGCCCTGTGAATGGCTATATACAAACCTGGATTTACCAACTCTAATGGGAAATATTTTGTTCCAAGCAGGGGTGCCAACTTCATTAAAATATTGTGGGGGGGCCAGGTAAGCCCCGCCCCGCATAATCGGCCACGTGATGCAATGCACGCACAAATGCCCATCAACTTTGTGGGGGCCCAGCCCCCTCAAATATTTTATTGTGGGAGCAGATGCCCCCACAGCCCCTAGGAGTTCGCTCCTATGATTCCAAGGAAGTTTTTTTTAAAATGAAAACAATAAGGTACAGGTGGGTAGCCGTGTTGGTCTGCAATAGTCAAAACAAAATAAAATAAAAAATTCTTTCCAGTAGCACCTTAGAGACCAACTAAGTTTGTTCTTGGTATGAGCTTTCGTGTGCGTGCACAAAATAAAATAAAAAATTCTTTCCAGTAGCACCTTAGAGACCAACTAAGTTTAGACTTCTATTTCATGCGGCTCAATGTGGTGCCTTCCGTAGTTCCAGTTACAGGTGGGTAGCTGTGTTGGTCTGCCACGAAAGAGCACATTAAAGCTCATACCAAGAACAAACTTAGTTGGTCTCTAAGGTGCTACTGGAAAGAATTTTTTATTTTATTTTGTTTTGATTATGGCAGACCAACACGGCTACCCACCTGTAACTGGAACTATGGAAGGCACCACATTGAGCCGCATGAAATGGAAGTCCGTGTATCTGAAGAAATGTGCATGCAAACGAAAGCTCATACCAAGAACAAACGTAGTTGGTCTCTAAGGTGCTACTGGAAATAATTTTTTATTTTATTTTGTTTTAACAATAAGGTATTCATTCTCCTAATATCCTTGATATTTGCAAACGCTCACAAACTTTGATATTCCTGTGCTGTCCAGGCACCTGTTGTTGTTGTTGCTGCTGTTTTTAAGCTGTCCAACTTACACATAGAAGGGGAAGAAATGGAGGCAGTGAGAGATGTCACTTTCTTGGGTTCCATGATCACTGCAGATGGTGACAGCAGTCACGAAATTAGAAGACGCCTGCTTCTTGGGAGAAAAGCAATGACAAACCTAGACAGCATCTTAAAAAGCAAAGACATCACCTTGCCGACAAAGGTCCGTATAGTTAAAGCTATGGTTTTCCCAGTAGTAATGTACGGAAGTGAGAGCTGGACCATAAAGAAGGCTGATCGCCGTAGAATTGATGCTTTTGAATTATGGTGCTGGAGGAGACTCTTGAGAGTCCCATGGACTGCAAGAAGATCAAACCTATCCATTCTCAAAGAAATCAGCCCTGAGTACTCACTAGAAGGACAGATCCTGAAGTTGAGGCTCCAGTACTTTGGCCACCTCATGAGAAGAGAAGACTCCCTGGAAAAGACCCTGATGCTGGGAAAGATGGAGGGCACAAGGAGAAGGGGACGACAGAAGATGAGATGGTTGGACAGTGTTCTCGAAGCTACTAACATGAGTTTGGCCAAACTGCGAGAGGCAGTGAAGGATAGGCGTGCCTGGCGTGCTCTGGTCCATGGGGTCACGAAGAGTCGGACACGACTGAACGACTGAACAACAACAACAACAACAACTTACATATTTGTGCCATAAAGACAAATCACTTCTCATCTCCCTTGTCCCGGGGAGAGCTAATCGTGAGATACTTGGGAGAATAACTAAACAACGTGCACTTTAGTGACAAGAGGAAGAACACCTAACAACATCTGGGGCACACACATATACAGATCTGCCTCAAAAGGAAAGCTCAAATATAGCACATGGCTTCCTAAACCCATCTTAGTTTTCACCCTTGGTGAGGTCACCCAAAGATATGGCACCCAGTGGAAAAGCAACTGGTTTGAACTATTCCAAACTAGAACAATTGAACTGGTGCTGAAGGGGACCTTGTAGTCATCTGTCTCTACCCCTTACACCATAGATGGAATCCAGAACTAGAGCTTCCCAAAGAGATGGCTATCCGCTTGTCCTCTGCTTGAAGGCCTCCAGCAAGGGAGAAGCTACCCCTCTCCCAAGTCACGGGCTCCATTGCTTGTTCTTCTCTTGGCATCAAGATAAGACCTTCTCAACCTGGTGGTTTCCAAGAGGCCATGCTTGGTGTGGCTGATGGGGCTTGCAGCTCAACACAGCAGCCAGCTGGGGAAGGTCGATCAAGGCATTTCTCCCAATGGTCAACCAAAATCCAAAGGTGATTGTTTTTCCACCAGAGAGTCAGAAGTAAGATAGGCACATTGTATGGAGCCAGTGTGGTGTAGTGGTTAAGAGCGGTGGACTCGTAATCTGGGGAACCAGGTTCGCATCTCCGCTCCTCCACATGCAGCTGCTAGGTGACCTTGGGCTAGTCACACTTCTCTGAAGTCTCTCAGCCCCACTCACCTCACAGAGCGTTTGTTGTGGGGGAGGAAGGGAAAGGAGATTTTTAGCCGCTTTGAGACTCCTTCGGGTAGTGATAAAGCGGGATATCAAATCCAAACTCCTCCTCCTCCTCCTCCACCTCCTCCTCCTTCTTCTCGTGCTCATTCTGCCGTCATCATGGGGTTTTCTAACACTTTGAAATCTGCAAAGCCTGTTTGATGAGAGAATTTGTGACAATTAACTTTTGTCACAACATCTTCCACTCTCTCACTCTCAGAGAGAAAAATATTGTCTCCAGCCTCCGGCAATTTTACCCGATGACCTCTGGAGAGGTATCGCCTTTCCGTCAACAAGATTCTGTTGTGCTTGTATCTGTTTGGAGCTTGTGGCTAAAGTATAGATTGCGTCACAGAAATAAAATGCAGACAAATTAACTTCTTGTTTCGGCAAGGTACAAAGTAACTCCCCTTCGCCTTCAAGGGAACAAAACACCCCTGAAGCATCCAGATTTTTACAGCACACTGAGCTAGTTAGTCCCCCTCCCTTCAGCTCTTCTGTTCTCAGGGGTATCCAGTTGCAAAGCTGTTGCGTTAAACCGAATCCTCTTGGTGGGAAAGGTAGCCGCCTCAAACAGGACTCTTCTGTTTTTAAAAGGCTGCACCAGAAGCTCCTAAGTACCAGCAGAACTGTGTGAGGTTTGCTGTTAAGAATCCACAAACAACACTCTCAGGGAAGAGATATTCCAAATGCCTGGAGGTACCTAACTTGCCAAAGGTATCCTTGTTAAACAGAAGTGACCTGAAAATCTGAACACCCAGGATTTGTAGTGTATCTCTAATTAGTGTGACAATTAGTGTTTCTAGTCCTCATGGATATACATACCTTGGAAGTCGTACCTTGGAAGTCGAACAGAATCTTCCAATTGGGTGCAGGAAGCTTCTGCAGCCAATCGGAAGCCGTGGAAGCCCCGTCGGACGTTCGGCTTCCAAAAGAATGTTCGAAAACCGGAACACTCACTTCTGGTTTTCAATCGTGATTCATTCGGGAGCCGGAATGTTCGACTCCCAAGGCGTTCGGGAGCCGAGGTAGGACTCTACAGAAAAACCTGAATGATATTTTTCTCAGGCTTAATCCATCTAGCCTAGTGTAATAAAAATTAGGTTCGGCCCCAGAAGGGAGTCCACGAACCCGAGGGAGAGCCTCAGCAGGGCTCCCCTCCTGTCAAGAGCACCTAAGAACAAATAGAGACATTACAGGATCTCCCATAGCAAGGCAATAGCCCCTTATTATAAAACTGCTGCAGCAGGGTGTCTTGCAAGCAAAAGACCTCCAACAAAGGCACGCAAGCTCCTATCTAGACTTTTGAAATTGCCCCCCTCCAGCTCAAGACCACCCCTCCATACATTAGAATTACATCACAAATTGGGAGGGTCTGGTAGCAGTGATCTGAGCATCTTGGACCCTGCCCCCATGTCTCCTCTTGCCCTCCAACAAAAACCCATCAAGTGAAACAAAAGATATTTACATTTCCCTATTTCCCAGCCAAGTTAATCACACCCTTTTGTCTGGCACTGAGGTATCAGGATGCCAGAGATTATCACTCAGGCAGAGGGCTGCTGAGTAGCTGGAGGGGCAACCCACCTTTTGTTTCCTGAGACAAAGAAATACTTGGTCAGTTGGGAGTCAAAAATGGAGTGGGGCCTGTCTTCCTGTGCTGTTTTCCAGACATGTGGCCTTATTTGTTTTGGTACATTAATAACAATTATTATATATAAATAAAATACCTTAAAATTCTTACAACACTAGTACCATCTACTCAGAACAACAGCAGCTCTCCAGACCCAGAGTGGCAGGGAGACATTTTCCATCACCTGCTTTATCAATGAACCATGATGGTCTCTCTCCAAGAGCCATATGTTTGGTCCCCTCTCAAACAGCTGGGTCATTTTGACATGACCTCCTCTCTGCAGGAGTTACTCATGGAAAAGGCCTTCCAGGTGGCTATGGTAACATCATCCTTGAGAATTGACAGTGTTGACTGGTGGGACTGATGGGAGTTTATGTCCAGGAACAGCATCTGGTGGCACTTTGCTGGCTACCTTTGTCCAAAGGAGTTCTTAGCCATGGTGTGAGTGTCTGAAGAAGTTATCCTTCCACATTCTCAGCACTAGGCATTTTGCCCAATATTATAGGGGGGGGGATAAGAAACCCCAGGGTTGCTGTTGGGTTGCTGTTGTCTTTTTTTTTGCATCTAATAAAGGGCAGGCTGAAATTCCAGGACAATGCAGTTATAATCCTTAAAGTGGCAAAATGGATTCCCATGAAGGCATCAGACAGCCAGAGGAAAGGCTTTTCAAGGGATCAGCCAGTATGAATAGAGAAGCCCAGACAAGCAGAATATTAAGAGATGCAAATAGATGCTTCTTTCATTTTTGCCAAGCAGCCTGGAAGCCTTGTGGGGGAGTGGGAGCGGGGTGGGGGTTGGGGATATAATTAATAGGCTGCATTTCAAATTAAGTAATACACTTCCTCAATCAAACCTACAGGTGGTCAGTGGGGAAAGGAGAGCAGAGGGGAAAGTGAGACTGCAGTCCTGCGCATGCGCTTACCTAAGAGTAAGCCTCAGGGCCGTCTTAAGCTTATCCGGCGCTGTGGTGCAAAGCTCCCTCTGGTGCGCGCCCCCCCCCCATTTCCCAGAGTTTTTTTTTTAAGGGAGGGTGGCTCCTCCGGCGGGGAAGAGGTGGAGGCTGGATGCGGCGCCTCCCGGCTCAGCTGGCTGCTTTGTGCCACCGTGGCCAAGGCAGGCGGAGGCTCCAGGCACGGCGATGCTTCAGCACGGCATAGCGGAGGTGGGCAAGGGCGGCGAGCTGGTGCCAGGAGGCGCCGCGTCTGTGGCGGAATAATGCCTGGTTCATCATGGGTTAACCTATCACTCCCATGTTAGGTAGGTGTTCCCTGGGAGGCGGAGCTAGTTGGCATTCTAAAAGGAGGGGGAACAACCGTTGAAAGGCAGTTGGGGGTTTGGCAGTTGGGGGTGGAGGTTGAGAGAGAGAAAATGAGAGGTTAGGCTTTGGGGAATGGGAGGAAAGGTCATTACCATTGCTATATTATAAGAAAGCTGAATTACATGAGAAGAAGATTTGCACCAGTAATAACCCGAGATATCCATGTTTTCAAGTTACCTAATAAAGTTAAATGTGCTTAAACGTTCATTGACTCTGGCAGTGGATCAGTACCTTAAGAGGTGTGACGAAGAGGAGAGAACAAAGCTTTCCTGTGGAAGAGGAAACTGTTTGCTTATTCTCCTGTCATACAGAGGGTTGGACAGTGAAGCCAAGTGTGCCACTTATTTGCCTAAAGGGAAGGCAAACTGCAGTAGTTGGGAACCCTGGTAGGGAGATCCCATAGGTGGCAAGAGGTTTTCAAACGTAGAGCCCTGAGGTACCCCAGAGACAGCTCCTGTATGAACACTAAAGGATTCATCCTAGTTGTCAGTGAAACCTAGGGAGAGTCTCTGTTGGGGAAGTATTGAAAGGGGAGGGAATAGGATCCCTCACACCCTCCAAAACTTGGCGCCCTGGCGCACCGCACCACTAGCCTCTATGGGTAAGACACCCCTGGTAAGCCTCATTGAACTCATTGGAGGTTGTGTGCAATGAAATACAGAGGTGATTAAGGCCTGAGAAATCTACAGAGAGCACTGCCTGTGGCCCATCCTCTCATTTTTCTTCATTGGTGTTGGGGCTACTTTCATGTGGTTTCTTCCTGTGCCGATCCAGTAATGTCAGATTTCGGATGATCAGGTGGACGTGGCTGGTACTCACACCATTGCCATTCCTCCAGGGCATTCTGAACTATGGGCACCACGACTGAGAAGACCCTGCACTGTCCCTTCCCCTAGCACAGGGTTGGGAAACTTCGGTCAGCTTGAAGGCCACATGGTGGGGTTATAGGATAAAGTAGGTGCGGTACTGATCACGCTTAACTTTGCATAGCTATTAACGGACGATATACCTAAAGACAAGAAAAATATATTCCTGTCCTGTATGGAACAGCAGCGGCAAGAATATTGATTGCAAAGTAATGGAAAACTACAACAATTCCAGAATTATGGGAGTGGAGATTCAAAGTTACTGAGTTTATGACAATGGCTAGACTTACAGCGTTGATAAGAGGAATTCCCATGCAGAAAGTAAATAATGAATGGGAAAGTGTAGAATTATACATGGGAAAGTATAGGTAAGAAAATTAGTATATTAGTAAGCACAAGGGATTTAGAGCTGTAAGGTTAAAGAATAATGATAAGTTAAGAGAAAGCATATTAAGAATTTAACAAATAACACAGTAGATTATTATGGGACAATATTAAGAAGATTGCATATGGGTGAGGGAAGGGGGGAGGGGGATAGAATAGGGAAAATTTTGATTAATGTATTATTTACCGTACAGTAGATGTTTATCTGAAAAATTTCTGAAATTCACTTGGATATAATCTGTATTACTTTTGATGATTGTTTTTTAATGTTTATTTTGAAATAAAATTTCCTTAAAAAAAACCAAAAACCCTTTGCGTAGCTATTTGGAAACCCTTGGTCTAATAGACTCTCATTAAAAGCAAAGCCACAGAATTCTCAGCAGGTAGAAGTTTACAAACGATGTTCAAGGGCAGCTTCCAAGTTATCAACCTTCACTCCCTGGGAACGATGGTTGAGGTGAAGGTCTTTCTCAGACACCTTCTGCAGAAAAGACCAGTGCAAATAATTTGTTTATCTTTCTTGTCTGAGTTTTTAGGGATATGTGTAATTCCAAATTGGGCCCAAGTTGTCACTTGCTGCTTTAGAGTCTTTATAGACTAACGGTGTCTCCGAAAAATATGACACATCACTTGGGAAGACAGGCGAAATAATGCCAGTGTACTGGAAGAAGCAAAGATCACCATTGTCGAAGCAATGATTCTTCAACATCAACTTCGATGAACTGGTCGTGTTGTGTGGATGCCTGATGATCGTCTTCCACAGCAACTACTCTATTCCGAACTTAAAAATGGAAAGCTTAACACTGGTGGTCAACAAGGGAGGTTTAAACACTCTCTCAAGACAAATCTTAAAAAATGTAGTATAAACACAGACAACTGGGAAGCACTGGCCTGCGAGCGCTCCAGTTGGAGAACAGCCTATACCAAAGGTGTCATGGGCTTTGAAGACGTTCAAACTCAGGACGAAAGGGAGAAACGTGCTAAGAGGAAGGCACGCTTGGCAAACCCTCACCATGATCAACTCCCACCCGGAAACCTATGTCCCCACTGTGGAAGGACGTGTGGATCCAGAATTGGCCTCCACAGTCACTTACAGACTCACTGTTAAAACCATGTTTACGGAAGACAATCTTACTCGGTTATGAGTGATTGCCAAAGAAGATGACTCGAACGTTGTGAGAATCACTGGTTCTTCCCAATGGGGTGTGGCTCAATTACCTTTACTCTTAAGTCCCCAAAATCTGAAGCCTCTGTGCTTGCATCCATTAGCACTTCTCCAAACGCTCCTAAAAATACCATGGTAACAGCTGCCTAGAGAAAGATAAAATTGATGCCACCTTCTGCTTTAGCTCTTTCCCTACCCTGCAGAAAACCTCCAGCTCAAGGAAATCAAAAAGTAGGCCAACCATTTAATGTACGGTTCTTGCCACTGTGCTGGATTCAGTAAATCGTACAGGTTTCCAAGAGTTCCAACTTTGTTTGATGTCCTTGTTGTCTTGAAGATAAGCATTACAAATGAAGGCCAAGCCTACCTAAAGCTGACTCTATAACAGAGGACAATGAGTCCTTGACACCTTGAAGACCAATGGATGTATTGCAGAATTGAGCTTCTAATAGGCAGGAGTCTATTGCGACAGAAGCATCTTCTGGGATCTGGGGGTGAGACAAACAGCCAAAGGCTAGAAGTAGGGTAGCAGAATCCATGCTTGCAGAAAGGAAAGCAATGCCATTAAGAGTTCCTAGCACAAGAACTGTAGGATGCAGGCCAGGAGTAATATGAACGTCAATATATTAAGTATAGAGGTAAAAGTAAAGGACCCCTGGATGGTTAAGTCCAGTCAAATGTGACTATGGGGTTGCGACGCTCATCTTGCTTTCGGGCTGAGAGAGCCAGCGTTTGTCCACAGACAGCTTTCCAGGTCATGTGGTCAGCATGACTAAATCGCTTCTGTTGCAACGGAACACCATGACGGAAGCCGGAGCGCACAGAAAGGCCGTTTACCTTCCCGCCACAGTGGTACCTGTTTATCTACTTGCGCTGGTATGCTTTCAAACTGCTAGGTTGGCAGGAGCTGAGACAGAGCAAAGGGAGCTCACCCCATCGTGGGGATTCGAACTGCCGACCTTTTGATCAGCAAGCCCAAGAGGCTCAGTGGTATTGGGCATGGGCCCCACTGATTGCTGACATGTCTCCACCCTCACATGATTTCCCATAGAGGAATGGGCACCCCACCATGACATGTAAGTCATTTCGCTACCCTGCTGGATGAGGCAAGAGACCCATCAAGTCCAGCATCCTGTTCTCACGGTGGCCAGACATATACCAGTGGGGAGTCTGCAAGCTCCCCAACCGAGATTCCCAGCAACTCAGACTTGGAGGCATAATGCCTCTGACAGTGGAGGTAAAACTTAGCCACCCTGGTCAGTAGTCATTGTTAGCCTTATCTTCCATGGATTTGTCTACCGGTAATTCTCTTTTAAAGCCATCTGAGTTGGTGACCATCACTGCCTCCTGGGGAAGTGAGCGCCATAGTTTAACTATGAGCTGTTGTGTCATCGAATGCCTTCTGAATCTTCTTCCACCATTCAGCTTCATTAAATAGTCCTGAGTGAGTGGCAGTGTACCAGGTCTGGATTTAGGTTTGATGAGGCCCTAAGCTACTGAAGGTAATGGGGCCCTTCATATGTCCAGCTGTCCTTTGTCAACAACAAATTGTCACTGTTTTTTTGTGTTGAATATATGCTATTTGGTAATTTATGGACCTAATAGGTATCTAATGCCATTTGCACATGCAAAATGTAGGCACCCTATATATAGAAAGGAGCAAACTGTAGCCTTATTGCAGGCCTTTCCGTTAACCTTGGGTTCTTTGTTGCACCCGGGGGGGGGTGAGGGAGGAAGGAGTCAAAAAAAAAGACACTGAGGATTTGAAATAGAGAAAGAGTTTTTATTCCTGTCATTTAGAATGGCAGGAAGGCACCCGCGTGATAATTCACAGCGAACTGCCCCGAGCATCAGTTGCATACAGTTTATATAATCTTCAAACCCCTCATTCCCCCTCCCCAGGAATCTGCTTCTTGCACGTCACACCATTAGTAACATTCTTGAAAATTCCTGTTATCAAGGACTTATCTTCAAGGCAAAAGGTCACTTAGCGTTGAGTTCGTTCCTGGTGCACGCCTGTCTCCTTGAGTGGGCTCCTCTTGATCTATTCCTTTCCTGGCTTAATATGCCAGTAAGGAATGCACTACTAATCAAGGTTCATATCTATCAGAAAAGGTTTCATCTAAACAGGTTACAGAAAAGCTTTTACTTAAAGGGTTTCAGCCTTGAGTTCATTATTGGGTGAAAATTCCTGTCTCACACTCTTATCTCAAAGTGGGGGTTAAGCAGCCCCTGGCTGCCCCTGGTACCTCCCGCCTTTCCCTCCAACCGGCAGGACCATCCATCAAAGAATTATCCTGTCTCTGGCTATCTGGCAACTCTTACATCCCTCAGCCAGGAATTCCTGTGCCATCCAGGGAAGGGGCGCTCCAAGGAAGGGGCGCTTTTCATTGACTAATGATATGCCAGAGAGGTATGCACTAAGAGAATAAGTTGCACAAAGACAGAGCTTACAGTAAAAGCTAAATATTATGCCAATAACATAGAAATATTAAAAAGGCCATGCAAATAGTATCAAATAAAAGCCAGGCAAATAGTATCAAATAAAAGCCAGGCAAATAGTATCAAATAAAAGGGGCTACAGACAAAAGCCAAAGTTTTACAAACTCAGGTAAAGTCTAAATACCATTTATAGAGAGGCTAGGAATGCTACACATCAGTAGAAGCTACATGTCAAATAAAAGAACTTAAAAAGCATTAGAGAGAGAGAGAAAGAATCTCAGTTTAATAAGGCTTAAAAAGGGAGAGAAGGAAGATCAGTTAAAAGGACTTAATTGCATAGAGAAGAAGGTAAAAGCATAGAGAAGAAGGTTAGTTGCATAGAGAAGAAGGTAAAACTTACATAGAAGAAAGAAGATCAAACTATCCAGGGGAGGCTTCCAGAACTCCAGTTATTCAGAGAAGGCTTTCCGTCTAAATATCAGTTAAAAAGACTGACTTTCAGCTCAGAAAACTGAGAACTCCAGAGTAAGTTGAAAAACTCCTATTCAGAAAAAAAGCTTGCGTCTGTATACTGACTTTCACAGAATAACTGAAAGCTCCAGTTATTCAGGGGGGCCTCCTCGTTCAACTCAGAGCCAGGTATGAGATAAGGAGAGGAGAGAGAGAAGGAGAAAGGGGGAGGAAGCCCCCTCCCTTAGCTGCCCGCTTCTGGATTAACAGTATGTCAGTAAAGAATGCATTAGCAGACAAGCTCTTGGCTAAAAAAAAATTTTCCCCCAACTTATACAGAGAGAGAGAAAGCTAACCAAGAAAGCTTGGTTACAAACAGACTTATAAACTTATAAACTAGAGAATTAAAACTCTCCCTCTTCATTCCCTCCTCTTCTTTTGGACAGCCTTACGGCTCGTCCTTGGGAAATGACCGATATTCTCTAGCAAGGGCAATAGGCTGTAGAATCCATGACACAACTTTGTGAATCATTATATGCACACATTGCATTAAGCAGGGAATACAGAAGCGTAAAAGCAATAAAACAGCAAGGGGACTTTCTAATATAATGAAAATACCCCTGAATCATCCTAGATTGGTTAACCTATTTGTAACTGGTCAACACAAATTAAGGCAATACAATCGTCCGGTCCTCCCATTCAGTGTTCTTTTCTTCCCTTTCTTCTCTAGGCGTGCGCAGGGCCAATGGCTCCCGGTGCATTGGCAGCAGGCCTTTGTTGCCTTTGGAGACCGTGCTCTGACCCACTCCCGGTGGGGTCAGAGACAGGGTTTCTCTGGATCTTCAGCTTCTAGGGATATTCCGCACGTTGCGGCAGATTCACTTTCTGCATGAGTAGGGAGACACCTCAGCCACTTAGATTTCAGAGCTGCTGCATAGGGATAAACTGGCTTAGCAAAACTACACGGCGTGCATTAGAGGGCTTTCCTGTTAAAAGAATAGAAGACACGTGACAGAGATAATATCTGTGCTTGGAGGGTACGATCGATAATGGTCACACCTCAGTCCTCCTACCTGTTTGAGGTAAGCTAGAATACCCTAAACAAATAAGGATGGCCTCCCATACACTCACAAGGTAAAGCTGACCATGTCAGATCACTATCTCCTCGAAATACAATGTTCTTCCGCAATGATTATCCCATAGCTCCACCCCTTGATCTTACATGGTCTACTCTTTGGCCCAGGGAAATAATTTGGTTCATTTTCCCAATCCATGGAAACACTCTAAACTTAGAATACACACAAATATAAACAAATACACAATACCACATATTTTGAGCCATTTCCAATTTATATTGATATTCAAGATAATATGTCTTCTATCTGTTAATACCTTCAGCACTTCCACTTGAATATCACATTCCAATCTTCATAGATGTGCAGTAGGGTAGATCTTGCCCTTAATGTCTATTGCTCCTGTCTAATCATATTGATTAGATAATATTTTATTATAACCTTTATATCTTGAATCAACACACCAGCTTCCTGCAATATTTATCATTTCAAGATGACCACCTAAAAATGCCAGTTTATTATCCAGAACTTTTAAACCCATAGCATTAATAACTCCAACTCCTGCAAATCAGATTGATATATAAACATATAAGTTATATATTCTTATCCATTCGTTAACCCTTCAGTCATCCCACAGGGGATTGATTCCATTCCATAATACCATATTTTATAATAGTTGATACCTTCTTTAGACAAATATCCATACACTGAAAGGTAACATTCTATTATTATTATTATTATTATTCAGCCCAGTTTAGCATAAAACTCTGCTGATGTCAAGGAACAGAAAGATACAATCTCTCCCAGATAAGCTCCATTTCCTATCCCAATTATATTATCGGTTCCAACAGCTATATCAGAGATTAACTTTCCCTCCTCTTCTGTTTGCCTGCATCCAAACAGACTGGAGAGTCCGTGTCAGCTAAGACACAATGCCTCCATCACCTGTGGATGACAGGTGTATTCAATTACTCAGAAATCTGCTTTACACCTGAATCATGCCCAGCTGGATCTTGGTACAATCCGCCTGTATGAGCAATGAGAATCTGCAAATCCCGCCCAGGGACATTATTACCCACTCTTCAATAAAAAACAAAACATGGGAGAGAGACTGCACTTTGTGACGTATGCATGTCTCCTGAAACCACCAGCCCATTGTTGACCCTCAGGAGAACTTAGGGTAGGATCTGCAAACAGGGCAGTAGGGAACAAGTCTGACAGACTTGGGTTGCCAGACAGAACTTGGCCTATTTATTTCGCTTCAGAGCCATTGGTAGGTCGCTCTCATCATCTCACGTGTGGTGGCCAGCTTAGCAAGGTTGCCAACTCCGCACAACAGTGTTTCATTTGGACAATGGAGTTAAAACCTCGATGTGCTCATTCAAAGGGTGACAATTTTCAGGGTTCTTTTAGGTAACAACGAATTATGGACAGGGCAATAGGGAGAGCCCCTGTCTATTTAAAACAGTCTTTGAAGGGTTTGCTATATCTTACCACCTCTGAAATATCAGAGCCATCTCCAGACTCCTCTCATCGTCCCATGCTTCCACAGCAGCAGCTTGGCAGGCCGCCAACTCCTTGCCGGGCCACCAGCTCCTCTCCATGGTGCCTTGTTTGGGCGATGGAGTCACCCCTGAGATGTGCTCTGCAACCTGGGCACGGCGGGTGGTGAAGCACACTTCAAATCTGTAGGAGATAAATATTGCCTTCAATGTGCACACACATTCTCTTTGCCATCATTTTTTTCTTCCAATCATTTAAAATTTCTATCCCCTTTTCTCCTGAGGTTCAAAATTTCCCAAATCCTCACAGTGTCAGCGCTCCTGTTGCAATTACTGCTTGCCACGAGCCCTCCCTATTCAGCTTTTAACATTCCTTTTTTTCTTTATTCCACATACTATATCTTCAAAAAAACTTCCTAGAAAAACTTAAGACCTGGGATATAAAATAAAACTTTTCCTCTAATCAACCTTTAGTGAAGATCATCAGCCTGCTTAGAAGACATATCACCTCCCCTCAAGCCGGTGGGAGAGCCAATTCCCTTCCATGGTTTGCTGCTGTCAAGAGAAAAAAATTGCTCTTTAAAAACTAGGCTTTTTGCTTTTTAAAAATGAGGCTTTTCTGTTTCCCCCGCTCCCCTTCCTTTCCATTCCTGCTAGCAAGCTTTTGTTAGAGATTGTGGCGATCTCCCTGCCACATTCCTTTAGTGAGCACGTTACTCCTTTATTACTTAACAAATGTCAATTAAGAAACAAACAAGGACTGTATTAGCTTCAAAAACAAACAAACAAACAAACAAGCAGCCCTCCTTTCAATGCAAAACACACATTCACCTAAACCTTGCAGAGAAATAGACTTTTACAGCCCGTTCTATTGAATATACAAGCCTTGGCATACAAACAGTTTATTAAACACACTCACCCAACCCTAGGTTCAAACAGATTCCTCGAAAGGAAGCTGGAGGACATAAAAACAAAACATATACAAAGGGACTGTCACTGTGCAGACACACGTCAATTTCAAATCCACCTGAGAAAGCTGCCGTTGTGCAGCCGCATATCAAATTCCTACAAGAAAAGCCAAGGGACAAGACAAAGGTCAACTTACAAGGATAAAAAAGAGATTGGGGAAAGCCAACCCCCCTTCATACACAGAGATAGAGCTTTGCAGGAGGGTTGACTTTAATGAAAATAAATCTTCTCTCCTCTATCCCAGCTCTTCACTGAGACCCGAAGTTCTGTCTTCGACACAAAACACAGTTGTGTTAAGGCAAAGAGAGAAAGGAAAAACAAACAAACACACACACACACACACACACACACACACACAGAGCCTGCAGCAACTTAGCCCCCTTTTGGCTAATTCCTGCTGGCACACACACAGTATCAGTGATCACTAATTATTGGAGGGGTTGTGAGGCCCCCCCTTCTTCTTCCCTCTTGCTTAGATTGTTATGTAAGAGGGGCTATTTTACATAATAAAATCTAGAAATTAGAAAAACAACACAACAGATAGATAAACAGGTGCAACTTGCTTCCAAAGTCAAAGAAACACACAACCAGAAGGTGTAAGTTGTCATGGAGGTTTCAAAGACCATGCTCCCACAACAACGAGCACACAGATAGCCTGGCAGCCCGTAGCTCTTCCCCCTTCCAAGGCAGGGTCTGGGAATTTGATGGGGATGCAGGGAACAAGCAGGTATACTGCTTGCTTTGGGGACACACAGTTCTATTCACACACTCTCTAAGGAGGTGGCAGCCCTCCCTTTTCACTTACTTAATGCCAAACGCTTGGGGCTGCCCTCTGCACCCCCTGTTCTGAATGAAATGCAAGCCTCAAACAGAAAAGAAACCTTCATAATTTTTGCAAAAAGCAATAAGGAGACATAATCATTCACAGAGATCTGGAAGAAATAGGGTGTAAGGTGGGTGCCACCTGCACCCCCACTCACTCACATACACATTGAGAGGGGAGGAGGAGGAGAGGTCAGGCAGTCCCTGTCTGCTAGACAACTGGAGTAAAAAAATTCCCTTCTCTCCAAGGATAACACTTGGAAAGAAAGCATGGAAATAATCTCTCCCGTCCCAGTTTTTCACTGGAACCAATACACACAGGCAACAGAAATTCACCCAGATAGGCTAATCTCCTAGAAACCTGCACAGACCCACACATAAAAAAATTCATTTCACAAGGCATACTGGATTAGCAGTCAAAACAGCCTCTTGTGGCATCACTGCAGACACAGACGGACTCATACAAAATCACACAGCACGGCATCTTTGAGACACAGACAGGCACATACACACATACAAGAGGAAACTCACAATATCACACACACAATATCATAACATTATTACAAATCATAAATTTTTACACAGCAACAAAAATTCCAATTGACCTGGGACACTCCCCCCATCTAACCAAATTTCTCTCACGCCCACATTCACATTAAAGACCAACATTTCGCCTTGCCAGTGACTCTGAGTCCTAGCGTCTCATTCACTCAAACCATTCATTGGAGTGTCCCCATACACCCATTCACTTGAACAAAGTAAACCTCCCCTCTATTCTCTTCTTCCCAAAAACCAGCGGCATTTGCTGCATACTGCTGGCCCTGGCGGCACGCCATGTGCTCACTGCCAGGTTAAAGGCGGCACTCACTGCTCACTGCCTTTGTGGGGTTGATCAAGCCCCGTACCTCCCAACCTCTAGAGCTTACCTTTTCCCTCCAGATTTCCCCCCTGTGCGGCCGCTCTCTTTCTCTCATCTCTTGCAGCGTCTCCACTCAAGAACGGAGTGGCTGGCTCCGCCTACAAACTGGTAGGTGCGCGCAGGAGCGCCAAGCCGAACTGAGCTGTTCGCCTTGCAGAGATGCCTCAGACCTAGTCCCTCAACCCCGGGGAACGCCAAATCCCGGAAAAGAGCCCCCAGGAAAATGTAGCCTTATTGCAGGCCTTTCCGTTAACCTTGGGTTCTTTGTTGCACCCGGGGGGGGTGAGGGAGGAAGGAGTCAAAAAAAAAGACACTGAGGATTTGAAATAGAGAAAGAGTTTTTATTCCTGTCATTTAGAATGGCAGGAAGGCACCCGCGTGATAATTCACAGCGAACTGCCCCGAGCATCAGTTGCATACAGTTTATATAATCTTCAAACCCCTCATTCCCCCTCCCCAGGAATCTGCTTCTTGCACGTCACACCATTAGTAACATTCTTGAAAATTCCTGTTATCAAGGACTTATCTTCAAGGCAAAAGGTCACTTAGCGTTGAGTTCGTTCCTGGTGCACGCCTGTCTCCTTGAGTGGGCTCCTCTTGATCTATTCCTTTCCTGGCTTAATATGCCAGTAAGGAATGCACTACTAATCAAGGTTCATATCTATCAGAAAAGGTTTCATCTAAACAGGTTACAGAAAAGCTTTTACTTAAAGGGTTTCAGCCTTGAGTTCATTATTGGGTGAAAATTCCTGTCTCACACTCTTATCTCAAAGTGGGGGTTAAGCAGCCCCTGGCTGCCCCTGGTACCTCCCGCCTTTCCCTCCAACCGGCAGGACCATCCATCAAAGAATTATCCTGTCTCTGGCTATCTGGCAACTCTTACATCCCTCAGCCAGGAATTCCTGTGCCATCCAGGGAAGGGGCGCTCCAAGGAAGGGGCGCTTTTCATTGACTAATGATATGCCAGAGAGGTATGCACTAAGAGAATAAGTTGCACAAAGACAGAGCTTACAGTAAAAGCTAAATATTATGCCAATAACATAGAAATATTAAAAAGGCCATGCAAATAGTATCAAATAAAAGCCAGGCAAATAGTATCAAATAAAAGCCAGGCAAATAGTATCAAATAAAAGGGGCTACAGACAAAAGCCAAAGTTTTACAAACTCAGGTAAAGTCTAAATACCATTTATAGAGAGGCTAGGAATGCTACACATCAGTAGAAGCTACATGTCAAATAAAAGAACTTAAAAAGCATTAGAGAGAGAGAGAAAGAATCTCAGTTTAATAAGGCTTAAAAAGGGAGAGAAGGAAGATCAGTTAAAAGGACTTAATTGCATAGAGAAGAAGGTAAAAGCATAGAGAAGAAGGTTAGTTGCATAGAGAAGAAGGTAAAACTTACATAGAAGAAAGAAGATCAAACTATCCAGGGGAGGCTTCCAGAACTCCAGTTATTCAGAGAAGGCTTTCCGTCTAAATATCAGTTAAAAAGACTGACTTTCAGCTCAGAAAACTGAGAACTCCAGAGTAAGTTGAAAAACTCCTATTCAGAAAAAAAGCTTGCGTCTGTATACTGACTTTCACAGAATAACTGAAAGCTCCAGTTATTCAGGGGGGCCTCCTCGTTCAACTCAGAGCCAGGTATGAGATAAGGAGAGGAGAGAGAGAAGGAGAAAGGGGGAGGAAGCCCCCTCCCTTAGCTGCCCGCTTCTGGATTAACAGTATGTCAGTAAAGAATGCATTAGCAGACAAGCTCTTGGCTAAAAAAAAATTTTCCCCCAACTTATACAGAGAGAGAGAAAGCTAACCAAGAAAGCTTGGTTACAAACAGACTTATAAACTTATAAACTAGAGAATTAAAACTCTCCCTCTTCAAAACCAGTGATATTTTAGGGAGCAGGATAGCAGGCGAGGCCCATTACTTGCATCATAGGAGCCTACACAACACAAAACACTGTTGCTGTCTGTAGGTTTTGTTTTATTTGTTTTTTTATCTTATATTTTGGAAATGTACATTAAAAAAAATGTTCATTAAATTTTGGGGGGGTGCCCCCAAGAGAGTGGGGCCCTAAGCTATAGCTTGCTCAGCTTATAGGTAAATCTGGCACTGCAGTGTACCCACTCACTTCCAGGACTGTGCAAGTATAGGATTCCTCCATCCATCCATATCTATGCTGTTTTTTAAAATGGGTGTGTGGGGGGGTTCCTCCCCCCAGCCGCCCATTTACCTTTGTTGCAGCTTTGCTCCTAACCAAGCCAGCATCATTGTTTGCCAAGCTCTCCTTGCAGGCGCTTGACTCAGCAGTGAGTCATCCAAAGTGTGATTTAACACTGTGGTTGTGAAAGGAGCACTTTGTTTGCTCAGCCCGCTATTTTTATATGAGGTGGAAGAATTTCTCATGGCCTTCCTCCCCATCAGAAATTGTCAGCTGCTCACATGGGGCCTTACATAACGAAGCTGTGATGTGAAGTGTTATATGAAGTGCAGAAGGAGTGGGCAGACTGGGGGGAATAGGTCTGTCTGTGAGTGAGAGGGAACGTGATTTGTCTCTTCATTTACAGCAGAAAAGTTTCTCTCCGAGCAATTGATAGGTCTCAGGCGTGTGACTCTTGCTTGACAGCAGCTATAATGTTGATCTGCAGGTGCTTTCTTTTTAAAAATTCAACTACTGCATGAAGGGTTTACGTGACCAGTTGCCACAGCTATTGGTTAAGGTCACAGTGGGAAATATTTCCTCTTCTTTGCTTTGTTTTTTTGGGGTCACTTCTTCTCTTTATGGAGTGGTCACCAGTGACCGGATAATATTGCTTTGGGACCAGACTAGCTCATGGGCTGGCAGCTGGCCATGTCGGCAAAAAAGTCCTGGAGGTTGTCTTTCATAATAACACATCCCCTAAAATATTAATTATACATTTTTTAAAAGATGATTTTTTGGGGGGACAAATGTGTAAGTTCAAAAACTCCCTTTTTAAAAATGTACTTAAAATACATCTATATCACTTTTTTAAAAGGTAAAGGCAAAGGACCCCTGACTGTTAAGTCCAGTCGCGAAAGACTCTGGGGTTGCAGCGCTCATCTCGTTTTACAGGCCGAGGGAACCGGCGTTTGTCCGCAGACAGTTTTTCCAGGTCATGTGGCCAGCATGACTAAGCCGCTTCTGGCGAAACCAGAGCAGCGCACGGAAACGCCGTTTACCTTCCCACCGGAGTGGTACCTATTTATCTACTTGCACTTGACGTGCTTTTGAACTGCTAGGTTGGCAGGAGCTGGGACAGAGCAACTGGAGCTCACCCCGTCGTGGGGATTCGAACAGCCGACCTTCCAATCGGCAAGCCCAAGGCTCAGTGGTTTACACCACAGCACCACCTGTGTCCTGATTATATCACTTTTTAGGACACAATAAATAATATCAATGCTTGTTTTAGTATGTGTGGTGTAGTGGTTAGGAGTGGTAGACTCGTAATCTGGTGAACCGGGTTCGCGTCTCCACTCCTCCACATGCAGCTGCTGGGTGACCTTGGGCTAGTCACACTTCTCTGAAGTCTCTCAGCCCCACTCACCTCACAGAGTGTTTGTTGTGGGGGAGGAAGGGAAAAGAGAATGTTAGCTGCTTTGAGGTAGTGATAAAGCGGGATATCAAATCCAAACTCTTCTTCTCTTCTAAACGAGAGAGCCCTCGAATCACAGATTTTAGAACTATGGATGGTGTCATGAGCGCTGCAGACCCATCAGGTTTGGGTATGGCTTGACAGAAGGATTAGGAGGTAGCAGAAGGGGGAACAGGGGGTAAGAATGTAGGTTCACTCATTTCTGTGCTATGAAATGCGTCATTGGGAGCTGAAGAGGGCAGCAACCAGCCACTGGGGTAGCTGAGTGGAAGGCAGCAACAGCAGAACCCGAGTCAGGTGGGGAGGCCACAGTTTTGTCACTGAGGTCCAGGAACCACCTCTGTAGATGGGAAAAGACTCGCCTGCGCGGATGGAGTGTGTGTCTACGAACCTGACATTCCTGCAAGGCAAGAGGGTAGTATCACAAGTAAGCTCACCACACCTTGTATTCAAAAACTTGGTATGCCATACTTCTTGGAACCCTGAATTTTCTCTCGCAACCCAGGACTCAGCTACACAGCTGCAAATAAAATGTTTGAAGTGTGTTTTAAGTGCAATGTACAATGTGACACTAGCTGGCGGTGGTGAGCCTTATGGAAAATTCAATGTATTTTTTAAAAACCGCTTTTAAAAAAAAAGCATTTTCAGAATGGTTTTTATATGTGTGTAGAGGCGAAATGGCCTATTACAGGAATCCTAATGGCTCTTTTCCACCCCCTTTGGGCCTATAACTCCTGATAGTATCATAGGTTGAATTTATATTTATTTCTCCTGATTGTAAATATTTTATGTTATTATTCTTATTTTAATGCAATTATTTTAGCTGTTTTTGCATGGATTGTAAGACAGGTATGATTTGCGTGTCTATTTATGTATGAGCTTATAGCTGCAATAAAGTATTATTATTATTATTCTACCTCAATTAAGGTTATGTTGCTGTGTTGCCCTGGATGGAACTGGGTGAATAAGCTGGTTATAAATTTTGCATGTTTTTTGTAATACCTCAGAATTTGCTTTGCAACAAATGATTAGTCAGTTTGGTTGGTGGGAAAGATTGAGACTGAGGTTTGTACATAGATTATTAAGGATGGGTTTGAGATATGCTAGTGTGGTGGTAGAGAGCTGTGGGTGAAGGTTCTGTCAGTTCTTTTTTCAGTTGCTAATTATGCATTGTATGTGGAACTTTTTTGAGATTATATATATATATATATATATATATATATATATATATATATATATATATATATATATATGAGAGAGAGAATATTTTGTTTTTCTGTTAATTATGCTTCCTTAAATGTGGGGTCCTTCTTGTACTTTATATTGGAGTTCCATCTGTAATGTTTTACCAGTATTTTGCTGTTTTGTAATGTTCTATTTTATGTTTTAAGAAAGGTTGTAAATAGCTTAAAGCTTTTTCTGAAAATGCAAAGCAGTACAAACAGCAACCAATAAATAAACAACCCTTTGACTGACTAAGGGGCAATCCTAAGGTGAGATCTCCTGGTGTGAGGAGTTTAGGATGCAACAGATTTCCAGCCGATTCCTAGCTCAGCCAGCATTAAGTCCCCAACCCTGGTTCAGCTGAAAGTACGCTGGCATAACTTGCTCATCCTGACTCAGGCTCAACTGGCTGAGCCAAAGCTGGGGTAACCAGGACCGTCTTACCCATAGAGGCTTATGGTGCGGGGCGCCAGGGCACCAAGTTCTGGAGGGCGCCAGTGAAGAGGTGGAGGCTGGACGCAGCACCTCCCGGCATTAGCTCGCCACTCTCGCCCGCCTCCGCCATGAAGCAGCGCCGCACCCGGAGCCTCCATCTGCCGTGGCCACCATGCCACAATGCGGCCAGTTGAGCTGGAAGGCGCCACGTCCAGCCTCCGCCTCTTCCCCGCCAGAGGAGCTGCCCTCCAGCCGCTGCCCGCCTCCTCCAGCCCTGCCGGCAGCGCCGTCCTCCCTATAAAAAAACTCTGGCAAATGGAGGCGCCAGAGGGAGCTTTGCACCACGGCGCCGGATATGCTTAAGACGGCCCTGGGTGTAGCTCCCCCTAAAGGGGCATTCTGGGGTTGGGGCGAGAGGAGAGGGACTTAGGCTGGATCCTGAGTACATTCTGCTTTGTCAATGGACCTGGCAACCCACCTCAGAACAATATTTTAAAAGGCTCGTTTTCCCTCTGCATATGCAGAGGAGCAGTAGCAGCCCTGCTGGGCAGGGTTTGAACCTGATGTAACTTTAGAGCAGCTTAATTTACACGAGCTTGCTTTATGCCAGCTTCTTGTGCAAAGGGTTTCTCCCTAAATTATTCTGAAAGAGACAAGTCCTACTTCACCGTTGTTGTTTATTACACAGAGTTTAAGGGAAATGTAATTTCTATTCAGAGCCCAAGTCCAATTCGTATGCTGCATTCTTCCTGAGAAAGTACAATACATTTTCTTCTTCTTTCGCTTTGACATGTTGCTTGTCATTTTCTATCAGCCAGAAACCCCACAGGCACAGAAAAGAGCAATGAATATTATTTTCTACTGAACCATAGGGGAATATTGCTGGAACCAAAACCATTGTGTGATCTAGACCTCTGTTACTTAAATAGTCTGAAGTGATGGATATTCTGGAGGCTGGTACGTTGACATGTTCAGAGTTTTTAAAGTGTTTTCAGATACAGATGCCTTTGCACAATTTTTTTTATCATGTATATATATATTTCAATTTACAGTGCAAGAAGGAGGAAAGATACATGGGCTGGTTCACACAGAACTGTTCATTGCTTCATGCCTGCATCAGTAAGTGGTTATGTCAGCGTGTGACTCAGTCATCTCAAATCCCACACCGAGTTAGATTCTCAGTGGTGCTGCCAGGGCAGATCTTGAAGTCCAGGGTCCCAATTCAGCAGAATAGGGGGGGGGCAGTGGTGTAGGAAGGAGGGTGGGGGGTGCGGTCCGCCCCAGGTGTCATCCCTGACAAAATGGCACACCGCAGGGTGGCGGCACTTACTATGGGGCCTGGCCTGCAGCGCACCCGAGTGACACAGTGGCTCGGGGCCCTGCGTTGCCCGAAATGGCAGCATGGGGCTTGCGTCCACCAGGGCTTGCACCCTCCCCTCCGTGGGGGGGGGGTAATGCTTACCCCACGTTGAAGCAAAAGAAAACATGTTAGCATCCAAAGAGGGTTCCCACAAAACCATTCAGTCCACAATCTAGAACTACCTGGCTGTGTCACTGCTCTCTTTCCACATCCATCTGTGAGTTATCAAGCGGCAAGAATTGACTTCTACATTGACACACGTGTGTGACCAGCCCTTAGAAATATGCAGTTGCCACTTTTGAACCTACCAATTGATGGACAGGCCAGCCAATGACCCACCTCCATGGGATAAAATAACAAAACAAGAGCCCGTCTGAATCAGGCCAATGGCCCGCCATCTTGCCTAGCATCCTGTTCTCCTTGTGGGCAACCAGGTGAGGTACCTGTGGGAAGCCCAGAAGCAGAATCTGAGCACAATGACTCCACTTCCTCTCCTGCAGTTTCCAGCAACTGGTCTTCAATGAAAGGTTATCAAGAAGCTTATATGTGACCACAACGTACAGTACATATGTCACTACGTTATACTGATTCCAGTCCAGTCCTGTTGTCTACTCAATCTAGCAGCAGCAAACAAGCGGGGGTTTTGCTTTGCCATTGCCACCTAGGATTTTTTTTACTGGAAATGCTGAGAATTGAACCTGGGATTTTCTGCATGCAAAACATGGGCTCTGCCACTAATCCCCTAATCATGGGCATCAAACTGCATCATTTGGATTTAATCATCATCATTCAGAGAATGTAGTGCCCTGCATAGTATTTTCAGCTTTTATAATGGCTATGACAAACACAATACAGGCTATTTTGATTTTAAAAAACTAATTAAGGGTAGGTTTTTTTTTGCAAAGGATTATTGCTTTTGTTCTTTGCTGCCTCCAGAAGCCTTTTCTCAGCAACTATATGTATTCTGAAAACAAAAGGCAGATTGAATTCATATTTTTAAGACATCTCCACTGCCTTTCCTATCATTCTGTTGAGTTTCTTAGAAAAAACAACTCACAACAATAAAGAGGCGAACATTTAAGCTTGAGAGATCAATTAAACTCAGGGATCATCTGCTACTATATAAATTTTCCTGCTTTTTGTGATCTGAACATAGGAAGCTGCCTTATGCCAAATCAGACCAAAACACTTAATAATAAAAAATAATGTTTTGTTTTGTTTTATTATTTATACCCCGCCCATCTGGCTGGCTTTCCCCAGTCACTCGGGGCAGTTTACAACACACCTGCCCACCCCCTGTCCCCCCAAAACAGTACTTCTGTCTTGTCAGGATTCAACCTCAATCTGTTAGCCGCCATCCATCCTCCAACCGCCTCCTGACACTCACACAGGACATTTACCAACTTCACTGGTTCTGATTTAAAAGAGAGGTAGAGCTGGGTATCATCCGCATACTGATGAACACCCAGCCCAAACCCCCTGATGATCTCTCCCAGCAGCTTCATATAAATGTTAAAAAGCATAGGGGAGAGGACAGAACCCTGAGGCACCCCACAAGTGAGAGCCCAGGGGTCTAAACACTCATCCCCCAACACCACTTTCTGGACAAAGCCCAGGAGGAAGGAGCTGAACCACTGTATAACAATGCCCCCAGCTCCCAACCCCTCTAGACGGTCCAGAAGGATGTTGTGGTTGATGGTATCAAAGGCCACTGAGAGATCCAGCAGAATCAGGAAACAACTTTCACCTTTGTCCCTAGCCTGCCGGAGAACATTGACCAGCACGACCAAGGCAGTTCAGTCCCATGGTGAGGCCTGAATCCTGATTGGAAGGGATTGAATTGGTCCGCATCCTCCAGGCATGCCTGGAGTTGTTCAGTGATCACCCGCTCAATTACCTTGCCCAAGAATGGAAGATTTGAGACTGGGCAATAGTTGGCAATATTGGCCGGGTCTAAAGGTGTTTTTTTTAAGATGGGGTTTAATGACCGCCTCTTTCAGCAGGTCTGGGAAGGCTCCCTCACAGAGGGAAGCATTCACCACCCTGCAGAGCCCATCGCCCATCCCTTCCCAGCTCACTTAAGGAGGGGTGAGGCAATGCCAGTGAGGGGTGTGTGGAAATGTAGCTCTGATCAGCTCCAGGATGTCTTCCCAAGGACCACAGGATTTTACCCTAAAGCCGCTACCTACTGCAACACTAATACTGCTTCACCCCATGTTGGTACACCATTCAGTTTCTTGACATTAGTTATCCACAAATAGAAAAAGCTTCTTTAAGTTTATAAGAAATAAATTTGGTGATTTTTTTAAAAAAAATGGTGAATGGGATGAATATATACAGCTTTAGATACCTATGTATACAAATGCATTGTCTTATAGGGATAAATCATACACGCTAATCGTGAATCATAGTTGTGAAACAAGCTACAAATGCGATAAGAAATAAGGTATTCAAATTGTGGGTGGGTGAAGGATGTTCATACTTGGGGCGCCATTTGGTTTGCCGCTGCCCTCTGGTAGTTTGAATCCTCAGACCAGCAAAAAGATTTATTGCACCAGCTACTTGCAAAAATGCTGCAAATCTGCTTTCAAGTTACACAGACGTCGGAGACGTCGGAGTGAGAATAGATGCTGCATGGCCCAGGTGAGCCTGCCGCTTTGGGGGGGGGGAGAGAAAAGGAGCTTAGTACACACATTGTACCAATTACATTACATTACAAATAAATGAAGCATATGGGAAGGGATAACATCAGATCATATGGGCCTTCAGCAACACCGTGATGAATGAAACAGATAAGATATTCCAGTCTTGCACTAGTTAGGCGGCAAAGGTGGAAAGGAGTTGCATATACCGTTGCCAATTGACCAGAAGATTTGTGCCATGTGTTCAACAGAAATCAGCAGGTGAAGCTTTTCTTGGCATGGAGCTAAACTGTGATCACCTCCTAACACCTGCAAATCCAGCAGCTGTTAAAGGCTGAACAGCTTGCAGCTCTAGTTGAATATTTGGATACTATAATGAAAATAAGCGTCCCTAAACCTAGACAACTAGTGTTAGTGAAAACAGTACCTTTTTCTGCCCTTGTCAGAGCTCATCAGGAGTGTTGGGCCCAGTCCTAGGTGCTACACATTAAGAAGGATATCTATGAATTAAGGAACAGGTTGCAGAAGAGGGTAACAAAGATGGTCAGGGTGTGTGTAAAGCAAGCCCTCTTAGGAAAGCTTGAGAAACTGTGACTACCTAGCTTGCAGAAGGGACGGCTGAGGGGGACATGAAAGCACTCTACCAATACCTGCAAGTCTGTCACACTGTACAGGGCAAAGACTTGTTCTCTGCCACCTCAGAGGACAGGACACGAACCCGTGTGGTTTGAGCTATAGGGGGGTAGATTGTAATTTCACATTAGGAGAAACTTCTTAATGGCAAGAGCAGTTAGACAATGGAAAATAGAGGGTGCATAGGAAGTGTAAAGGTAAAGGTAAAGGGACCTCTGACCGTTAGGTGCAGTCGTGTCCGACTCTGGGGTTGCGGCGCTCATCTCGCTTTACTGGCCGAGGGAGCCGGTGTACAGCTTCCGGGTCATGTGACCAGCATGACTATGCCGCTTCTGGTGAACCAGAGCAGTGCATGGAAACGCCGTTTACCTTCCCGCTGGAGCAGTACCTATTTATCTACTTGCACTTTGACGTGCTTTCGAACTGCTAGGTGGGCAGGAGCTGGGACTGAGCAACGGGAATAGGAAGTGGAGGAATACCAAATTAGACAATTGGTTCAACCATATCATAGGGACGCGGGTGGCACTGTGGTCTAAACCACTGAGCCTCTTGGGCTTGCCGATCGGAAGGTTGAGGGTTCAAATCCCTGCAACGGGGTTACCTCCCGTTGCTCTGTCCCAGCTCCTTTCAACCTAGCAATTCAAAAGCACGCCAGTGCAAGTAAACAGGTGCTGCTGTGGCAGGAAGGTAAACGGCGTTTCCGTTCGCTCTGGCTTCTGTCACAGTGTTCCATTGCGCCAAAAGCGATTTAATCCTGCTGGCCACATGACCCAGAAAGCTATCTGTGGACATACGCCGGCTCCCTGGGCCTGATAAGCGCGGCACCCCATAGTCACCTTTGACTGGACTTAACCATCTAGGGGTCCTTTACCTTTTATGGACGCAGGTGGCGCTGTGGGTTAAACCACAGAGCAGTTCGAAAGCACGTCGAAGTGCAAGTAAATAAATAGGTACCACTCTGGTGGGAAGGCAAATGGCATTTCCGTGTGCTGCTCTGGTTCGCCAGAAGAAGCATAGTCATGCTGGCCACATGACAAGGAAGCTGTCTGCGGACAAACGCCAGCTCCCTCAGCCTATAGAGCGAGATGAGCACCGCAACCCCAGAGTCATCCATGACTGGACCTAATGGTCAGGGGTACCTTTACCTATGTCCAGTGCTTTTTTCTGGGGGAACGCAGGGGGACACATACCCCTAAACATTTTGTGCATCTAAGTTTGGCCTCATTGAGGGGCAGTATTTCAATATGAGTAGGAAAATGAAAGTACTCCTAAACATTTTTATTTTTTTTAAGAAAAAAAGCACTGCCTATATCACTATTGTCTACACTGACTGGCAACAGCTCAGGGTGATGCCAGGGACTGACCTTCAGCATGCAAAGAAGATGCTCTACCATATAGTCCTACCATAGCGGGGGCTTTTACTTGCTAGAGATCTTCAAACAAAGTTGCTTGATAGCCATATGCCAGGAGATGTCTAACTCTAGATTTCCTGCATCGAACATCAGGTTAGACCAGATGGCTTTCCAGGCCTGCTCCAGCTCTATGATTATGTAAGGAACATATTTCTCCTAGCATGCTACTTTCCCATGTCTAGGATATTTTATTTTGGGGTTGGGTTTTTTGTTTTTGTTTTGGTATGGCAAAGCATTCAAATGTGCAAAAACCAACCCAACAGCTTCAGGTGGTACAGTCTTAGAAGATTTTTACCACTTGATTCTGCTGAAAACATAAACCGCACCTAAGCAAAGTCGTCATTTCTCATGCTGACATATTCACATCTTTGCCATGACTCTTGTTTCTGCTGTGATTGTATCCTTAGCAATCAAAAAAGGTTGTTCTTCAGGTTTGGACAAGGCAGTCAGAAACACAGAGAAACATCTATCAACATTCTTGAATCTTTAGCACCCTCTTGTGGAAAAGTATTCACATGGCATTAGCTTCCAATGAACATGTGTAGCATTACGTATACTGTACAGGTATATTGTAAGCTCCTTGCAGCTTGTCCGTCTTCTTCTGTGTGAGTGATGGCACCATCTAAACCAGTGTTTCCCAAAGTTGGGTCTACAGCTGTTTTTATTTTTTTTTACTACAAATCCCATCATCCCTAGCTAGCAGGACCAGAGATGATGCAAATTGTAGTCCCAAAGTTTCTCCTTCCTTTGATCCTCTTTGTGGGTAGAAGGAAAACACTTTTCCTGCTAAGCATGCTAAGTGTTCCTCCAGACTGTCAGTATTTTGCAGGGAGGGGGCCCTTCAAAATATAAGAACTTTAGGTTTAGGCCATTAAAAGTGGGTTAAAGCATTCTGTGTTCTTAGCACAACACATCCACTTTTTTAAAAAGTGGATTTTGATTTTTTTCCCCCCTTATGGTTTGGAAAAGGGAGGGGAAATGCATTCAGAAATGTAGGCTGGTTAACAGGAAGAAACACCCTGCAAGTAAATCAGGATTAATGATAGTTGTCATATTAATTGCCCTGTCAACAGATCAAAAAGAATGCTCAGCAAACATTAGTACTCACCTCTGCATAAGGTTTCTGCAAGCAAATCAGGATGATCCGTTTGTCTTTTTTTACCTCTGCATTATGCTTTTAGGAAGCTGGGCAGAAAGAAGGCATGCAGCAAACGTATCTTTCTCCAGCAGGACAATTCTGTGTTAGAGAATCACCTGTTGGATTTCTACTCCTGCTGCTATCAAGGTTTCAATAGGAGCCTTGCCAGAAATTGCACTAACCAGGGGCCAGACCAAGACAACCTCAAGTTATGGACGTGATACTAGGGAGGCGAAACACAAAATGGTTCCCACACCCCACCCCGGTCACCCGCCTGGGAAGATCTACATCAGGAGCAAAGGCGGAATAGAAATCTGCATTGGGATCTGCTGCCCCTGCGGATCCCGCTGGCGGAGCCAGTTTGCCTCATGGACCCTGGTCTGGGACTAATGCATTTGAGCAACTGCCACCTCATGACAGGCCGCTTGCTGGGCCTTTACTAGCCTATAGTAAATATGCAACAGGTTAAGTTTGCTCCACCACGCCATAAAAAACAAAATCCCTGCGAAACTGCTACATATCAGGCAACTTTTAAAAAGCACAGCGGCGTCTATTTCATTTATTTCATAAAAATTTATATACCACTTGATTGTAGGGGGGGTGGAATCTCTAAGCAGTTTCTTGATTGATTTGCTTTCTTTTCTTTTTAAAAATGCTGTGTTTTGTACAACACGTGATTCAAAAATGTTTCCATGCAGTTCTTTTTAGGGGGAACTACTGACAAGTTCAGGTGTGGTTAAAAAAAAAAAAGTGAGGGGGGCAGGGGGGAAAACCTCAGCGACGGTACTCCCCCCCCTATTTTTCTAATGGTAAAGTCTCTGCTGTGAGAAGGACACATCAGTGGACGCTTCCATGAGAACGCTGAAGGGGGGGGAGAAAGAGATGCCGGCAACTTTTTTCTATTTGAAAAGGGCTTCGGCGGCTCCTCTCGGCTCCCTACCACGTGATTGGCTTTCCAACGGTCTCCGGCTGGCGGCGTGCGCACGCGCGCGCTCGGAACGCTCGGGAAGAAACCGCCCCCTTTTAAATGTTTGAACTAGGGGCGCGAGGACAGAGCTGGACTGCGCCTGCGCGTCCTTGGCTTTACCTCAGTCACCGCCAGAAACTGCTTTTGGGCGGCTTTGTTTTGTGATCTGGGTCTGAGGCGGGGAAAGTGCGTGGAGGAATTTTGGGGCGAGGGGAAGTCAGAGCAGGGCTTGGTACCCTCGTAGAGAACTGAGGACGTTGGGGGTCGACGTCTGAGAGAAAAGGGGTGCTTTAGGTCTCCCCCTCAAAATACCAGAGGGTGCTTTGGACCCCTTTTTAACACAAAAAGCAGCTTTTTTGTTTTACTGACAATGAGAAGAAGAAATTAACCAACCTGCTTATCCCATCAAGAGAAGGAGAGAGGGATGATTAACTCTCTGTTTAAGAAGCGATTCATTGACACAAAGGGGTGTGGGTGGGTTGCGATAGAATAATTTGCTGAGCCCTCCTGAAAATAAAAAAGGGACCCACAAAAAAGAAGGAAGGAAGGAAAAGAAAGAGAAAGAAAGAAAGCCTGAGGGAAAGGATACTTTTTTCCTACTCTGGTCACATCCCCAAAGGAAGAGGGGCCCCAGGCAGAAGTTTGGATGGTAATATCCAGAAGATAGAGCAAGAGTTAAAGAGGAGAGCCACTGCTCACATACCCCACACAAGAAGTACTCTGACCCCCCATATCAGGAGGGGAATAAAAACTGTGACCCGTTTATCAGAATAGGATGTAGTTTTCTGTGACGAGAGGGCAAGTGAAGATACAGCTGTGGTCCATTTTATAAGAGTGGAGTTCATAGGAAAAAGTTTGGCCACGGACACACATGACCAAGAACAGCACAAAACAGGAGGTGCTTTGACTCCTGATGAAAGAGAGCCACAGATACAGGTGGATAGACCATTTGACCCAACCCATGCCAAGAGGGAGAAAGCTGTAAAAAAAAAAAACATGATAACTGGGACTAATATGATTTAATGAGAAGCAAAAGATAATAAAAAGGGAATCTGGCCGCAAGAGAAGACCAGCATTAAAAGAGGGCCCTAGTGAATATACGATACTCCCTGAAGACAGTGGTGTTTCATAATGGAGAATGAAAACACCACCATGCTGTTTTTGGTTATGGGAGGTGGCACCATGGTCCTGGCAACTGAGGTCAGGGCAGTGACTCGCAGTGTTGTGAGCCATCTGGAGCTGCAGCTCTTCCTGCTGGAGATGTTGGCCACTTTCCAGCTGTGTGCTTGCTTTGGTGTGCTGCATCCTCTGGCTCATATGGAGAACCATACCCAGCTCTATCTTGGCCACCTTTATTCTTTCCTCACTATGCATTTCCTCTTGACCTTAAGTGAGAGCATAAGCAATCCTACCGGCATCCTGCTAGACATCTTGCAGAAGGGCATCTCAATGAAGCTAGGTGGGCTGAAGATTGCGGCCCAGTTCATTGGGGCCTTTCTAGCCAAACTGTACCAAAATGCTATCTGGTTTGTAGGGATCAGCGATTTATTCCCTCATCCCCAGGAATGTAGCAATCCTCTCAAGACATATTTTTTAAAGGCCCTTTGCACAGAGCTTGTAACCTCCATCACATTCCAGCTTACTGTGCTGCAGTCGCAATCGCAAGAGATCCGTGTCAGAGCTAATGTGCTTTCCCTCACCATTACCTCGCTGGTGTATGCAGGTCTGTTGCCCCTTCTGTCTCTTGTCTGAAAGAATGGCTGGCAAGGTTATATGTGTGAAACATATACAGTACTTACCAACTAATGAGTTGTCAAGGTGGGAATATGTCTGAACAATCATCACAAAAAGATGGACTGTGGCAAGTGCTACCCCTAATCTTTCACATGTCCCCTGCTTATTGTCTCTGTCCCTGCTTCCTCAAGTCATAGAATCTTGGAAGGGACCAAGGGTCATCTAGTCCAACCCTAGTTAGTCCCATACAGCCACTCTGTTGTGTGTTCGTTGTTCACCTCTATATGCTCACATGATCATGGGGTTGAAGCAATTTCCCTATGGAGAAAAGTTACAACATTTAGGGCTCTGGGGGAGGCAATTAAGGGCAGACATGATAGACATGTAAATAATGATGCAAGGTGTGGAAGAAGTGGACAGAGATGCTTTTCTCATAATATTGGAACCTGTGGTCATCTGATAAAACTGAATCCCACTTTAAAGTTACCCACCCATCACTACATCTTATAGTAGTGAATTTCATAGTTTGTGCTGTATGAAGAAGTATTCCTTTCTCCCGAATCTTCCAGCTTTCAACTTGGTTGGATGTTCCTGAGTTCTAGCATTATGAGAGCATGAGAAACACTTTTTCTATCCACTTTCTCCATGCCATGTATAATTTTATACACCTCTTATCAAGGGACCATTTCGTCCTATTTTCTAAACTAAAAAGACCCAAATGTTGTAACCTTTTATCACAGGGGAGCTTTTCCAGCAGCCTCCTGATAATTTGAGTGGCTCTCTCCTACATGTTTTTCCATGTTTTCCTGTTTCCATAGTGGTTTGCACATGTCTCCGGGAAAGTGTCATAGATAGTGGGATTGCCAAAGCAGAATGAATCTAGCTACGCATGGAAAATCATATATAGGGATGGGAAACCCCACACACTTTCAAAGTGGCTTGGCTTCATTTAGCTTTTTAAATATATTTTGAATGTTGAAAAAACTGACATATTGTAACTTTTTGCAACTTTGGCAGCAAGAGCTACGAATGATTTTATCATGGTTCTTGAAGAATCTAATTTCTTTTAACAGGTCAGAAGGCTGATAGAAACATACTGCTATTAGTTTAAATGAAGGGACCGATTCATACAACATATTTTCTGTTGGTGTGAACAATCCTAATTGTCTTCAAGATCATGACACAATTTAATTAATGAACTGGCCAATCATTAATATGTTCAGAAAAATTATTGTCACTGAGACATTTCTCCTAGCCACTATAATTAAGGGAATTGTTGTCCATATCTGTGATTGCTAGTTCATATGTGGTCTCTAGGGCTTGTCGATCAGAAGGTCAGCGGTTTGAACCCCCACGACAGGGTGAGCTCCCCATTGCTCGGTCCCAGCTCCTACCAACCTAGCAGTTTGAAAGCACGCCAAAAAAAGTGCAAGTAGATAAATAGGTACCGCTCTGTTGGGAAGGTAAACAATGTTTCTGTGCGCTGCTCTGGTTTCAGAAGCAGTTTAGTCATGCTGGCCACATGACCTGAAAAAACTGTCTGCGGACAAATGCTGGCTCCCTCAACCAGTAAAGCGAGATGAGTGCCCGCAACCCCACAGTCATCCGTGACTGGACCTAATTGTCAGGGGTCCTTTACCTTTATGTTTTTTTATGATATATGAATTGAATACCCAGTGATGGTGGAGACCTCTCATGTCATCAAAAATGTATCATGAAAATGTGAAGTCTCTGTCACTTTGATAGAAAATCCTGTAAATGGTGAAATGGGTGAATCTCAAAAGGTCAGAAATTGTATGAAATAACTTAAGTCACAATTATTGTTAATTTTACTGGGGCAGGGAAGGAACTACAAATCTGGTTGATTTATTAGGGACTGAGGCTGCAATCTTATTCCTGCTTAATGGGGAGAAAGCTACATTTAACTCAATGGGACAAAGCCCTATGCCAGCACCCAGCCAGTTCAGGCACTGGCCGAGAGCCCCAGGGACTTGGAAGGGTCTCTCACTGTCCTGAACCAGTCACACTGCCATTCACCAGCTTTCCTGCCAGGCATCATCCAATGCTTTTCAGTGGTGCCACTTTTGAATGGGAGCCAAATGCAGTTTCATTTCATTTATTTTCATTTATTAGACTTAGTCGCTTGTCACCCGAAAGTGGTCTCCAATTGCCTTACAGCATAAAAACGATATGCAACACATAAGAACATAGGGGAAAACCAGGGGTGGGGATCATATAATACCTTAGTATTTTATATAATATTGGGGGGGGACGACACACCACCAGCCGCATAAATAGAGGTGAACAACATTGCCAATATTCAAATAATAAAGCAATACTCTAACCCACGGATTAGCAAATAAATAAAATCTTGACCTCTTCCTTCTCCAAAAAGCATTCACATTGAACCAACATTCCCCGCCCCCATTTAACCTCCAGCTGTTACAAATCCATGGTGAGTGGGTCCATTGTCCCCCAGGGATGGTCCAGCACCTCCCCTCTCCCTCTAGGGGAGAGGAGCAGCAAAGCAAGAAAATGGTAACAAAAGTTTTGCCTGCTTTGCAGTTGACCCTCTGCTGTTGGTGGGGATGCAGTTTCCATCTGTAGTGGCTGCCCACCAATTTAAGTTATCCAAAATGCCATGCCTAGGCTCCATGGGCATAGCTATGGGGAGGCGCGGGGGGCAGCTGCTCCCCCAATCAAGTAATAAATAAAAATACTTAACTAAGTGACCAATTGCATTGCAGATAACTCAGTTCTGCCCCCCCCCCGAAAGCTTGCCCCCCTAAAATAAATCCTGGCTACACCCATGCCTGGTTCCCATTAAGATGGCAGGTGACCAGTGGTCACTGACCACCATGGATAGGAGCCAGGCATGATTCGCAGTGGCTACCAATTAGTTTCCAGGCCCAATTCAAAGTGCTGGTTTTGACCTATAAAGCCTTAAACGGCTCAGGACCACAATACCTCAAGGACTGCCTCTTTTAATATGAACCTCCCCAGACCCTGAGATCATCTTCTGAGGCCCTTCTTCGTGTGCCTCCTCATTGAGAGGTCCAGAGGGTGGCAACACGAGAACGGGCCTTCTCTGTTGTGGCTCCCCATCTGTGGAATGCTCTCCCCAGGAAAGTTTGCATGGCACCTTCATTACACACTTTTGGGTGCCAGGCAAAAACATTCCTTTTTAACTTGGCCTTTCATTGACCTGATTGGCATCCTATACCCTTTGAAAATGTGGGGGGTTGGGGGGGTTATTGATTATATATTTTGTAGTTTTATATTTTGATTTTGTTAAGTGAACTGCCCTGAGACCTCCGGGTATAGAAATAATAATAATAATAATAATAATAATAATAATAATAATAATAATAATAAAACCTCCCATTCAAAAGTGCCACGGCTGAAGCATATCCAGCGACCAGGTGGCAGAGGAAGAATGTGAGTGCTACCACTCTGTGACCCAACCAGGGCAAAGAACCAGCCCTCCTTGCGGGGCTGGAAGGGCCATCATTGGCACTATGCCCAGGAGTGCAAAACTAGCCCTGAGCGTTTGCTCAGAACATAGAACATCTCTGAGGTCATCCGGCCTTGTAATATCTGGATAAAAGGAAACATAATATAACAGATTTCAGATAGCAAAACGAAATTTCTGTTATATTTTGTTGTTCAGTCGTTCAGTCGTGTCCGGGTCACGAAGAGTCGGACACGACTGAACAACAAAATATAACAGAAATTTTGTTTTGCTATCTGAAAAAGGGACATATTCTAGGATTTATAGGGCAGTGCTGTTCTGAAGTAAGGAGGAGAAGGAAACGAAAATAAGAGATGGAATTTTAACGCTTGGGATATAAGCCTGATCCACAGAGGCGCATTTCCGATGTTTCTAAAACAAGCACCGCAATACACTCCTCGTTTTTTCTGCTGCAACAGACTAACAAGGCTTCCCTTCTGGGATTAATGCACTAAAGTAAGCTTCTAGTCGGCCTTGCTTGTTACTATGTTAGCCTATGCAGGTTAATTGTATTAGATCGCACAAGGTGTTCACCCCGAGGGGTCAGAGGAAGCATAGCCCGGCTCCTCCGCCTGGAGGATTCCGCGACGCGTCGTCTCTATATGGTGAAGGCTACGAGCACGGACGGGCCCGGGCCACCTGTTGCCCCTCCTTCTCGGGGAGACGGGTCCACCTCCTCTCCCAGCCTTCCCGCGACCCTATAGGGGGCCAGAGTCTCACGCACGCCTGGCCTGACCCGGCCCATCCCGCCTGGAGGCGGCGGCTAGGCTTCGAGCGAGCCGCTTTGCAGACACAATCCAGCCTTCTCAGCAGTGGCTACTGCTGCAGCTCTTGCAAAGCTGGAAGCTGCTGTTTCACTCGGCTGGTGCTGACTGCGGAGCGGCGTCGGTGGCGCCGGTGCTCCATCTGTCGCCCCAGCTGCGGCGACTCGGGAGAAGCTTGTGGATGTGGGCAGGTAGCAGAACGCAGCCCTCTGGCAGCGGGCTCGGAAAAAGCTGAGCGGAGTGCCACGGCATGAGAGGTGCTACGGAGAAGTGGCGTGGTACCAATGTGCCTTTGGACGAATTCAGTTGCCTGCGGATCATGAGCACAAAAGAGAATTGGGGGAAATAGAGCGGGGAGCTCTGAGATTCATAGAGAAGGAATGTGATTTAGAATCTGTTGTCAGCACTGAAGGAGCTGTTATTGCGTCTAGTGGGGCCCTTCCATCTGCAGGGGAACTGAAATCCCCTAACAGGGCTGAGGAGGCAGGAGGCACTGTCAAGTCCTCAGAGAGCAAAAGGGAGTTGAAGTGAGGAGCCTTGAGTAGGACAGAAAGCTGTGGTTGTCCCTAAGGAGGTGGAACAGAACAGGGCGAAGTGACTTTATTGATTTCTGCTGCAGGAACTTCAGATCTTTTTATCATGGATGTCAGTGAAGCCTGCATCTCACTGTTTGTGATGGCAGTTACAATGATGGTCACGGCTGGATGCAGGCAACTGGTCAGGCAGTCTCATAAGCCAAATATCATCTGCTTCTTCCTTGAGTTAACTGGAATCTTCCAGATCTGTGCCTGTACTCATGAGATTTGTCTACTGGCTGATTTGCCACCCAAACCTCATGTGGCACTTGCCCTCACTTATGTTTTCACTGCTCTTCATGGTTTGACTTTGCCTGGCAGCACCAACAACCCCTCCAGCAGCTTTCAACTTCTCTGCAAGGGTAGGATCACAGCCAAGACCTGGTGGCTACAGACTTCAGCTCAGTTCACTGGAGCAGTATTGGCTCATCTTTACATCAAATTAATCTGGATGTTGGGGATGACATCAGTGCACTTAAAGACAGCAGCAGAGAATTGTAGTACCCCAATTCAAACTACCTTAGCAAAAGCTTTCGTCCTAGAACTCCTGTTCTCTTTATTGCTCCACCTGACCTTACAGACCTTTGAATCAATGAATCCCAACACAAAGGTCCATCTAGTTGCCATGCTGATTACCATTATGGTATATGAAGGTTTGTTATCCTCTTCCCTCTTTTGTTATTATCTCAGGCTGTAAATAGGCTTTGAATGTTAAGTATTGCCTTACAAAATTGGTTTTACACTGCTTATCTACACTGAACTTTATTGCCTGTAATAATCTCCTGCAAAGGAACTACTAAGCCTTTGTGCCAACCTAAAGTAGTTCTATATCTAATTTTAAAACTTTTTTTCTCCCTTGTGGGAATGTTGTCTAATTTGAACCACAGAATATCTGCACATTGCATAGAACCAGAAGGGTATTCTTAGAATACACTCTTACTCTATACAGGGTGCTAGTTAAGCCTGTTGGGCTTCATGGGTGCTAAGTGTGAACTGAGCTTGTGATGCAAAACACATATAGCACTTTCCTAACAGTGCATGGAAGGTTCAGTAGTGGTGCACAAACAGTATTTCTGGTCAGTTTGCCTGCCATTACTAATACTGTCATTTAATATGTTTAAAGCACATTATTTTCCTTGAAGAATTCTGTGTACTGTAGTTTTACCCCTCAGAGTTACAACTCCCAGCAACCCTTAAACTACGGTGCCCACAATTATTTGGAAGATAAATGTGCTTCAAATGTGCTTTAAAGGTATAGTGTGCATGTAGACTTTTATCTTTCGTATGAATCCAGAGTTGCCAGGAATGTGCTTCAAAATCTACAGTGTGCACTTGAAGGACTGAAGGGCTACTAACTAGACAGTCACAGGAGCCAACTTCTAGGGGCAAGGTCTCTTGCCCACCCCCACCCCCCAGTACAATGCAGGTATCTTGCTGCATTGCTTCCAGTGTGCCTGCACATTTCCCCTAAAATAAGGACAGAGATTTCTTACCTCAGGAGAATGGAGTTTAGCCTATGACTGTAATGCTTCCAAGGCAATTGTACATTTTGCTCTTTCTCCTTGCCTTCATGCTATTATTTCCTTTCACAAAGCAGACAGTACATTCTCTTTGGTTGCTTTAGCATTATTATTTGGTTTCAGGTTCTGTTATTGGCTAGCAGCCTCTTCCTTAACAGGAGAATGGAGTTTTGGCTTTGGTTGAGACTTTCCCATTAAAGTTACTTTAAGTTACTTTAATGGGAATCTAAATTGAATTTATTTCCCCAAGATTCCAATTTTATTTATAAATACAACATTTCATTAAGAATAGTTTATAGTATTGGAGTACAATTTAATTCATCTAGCCCGGCATTGTCTACTGAGTGGACTGACTGGCAGTAACCTTGCAGTCTGAAATTGTAGGTTGGGGTCCTGACCCAAGCCTTTCAAGAAACAGACATACAAAAACAGCAGAGGTAAAACACATCAGCAGCACATGCAGGCAGGTGCATGGTCCTGTGAAAGATCCAAGAACAATACAAATTACAGTGACATTCTCAAGGAATTGATCCAAACTCCTTATTTATACCCTGGGAGACTGCCACTGCTCTGTGCAGCACATGCATTTTAATGTGACAAAGTATTAATTGAAGACTGTCATCTCTGACAACAGACACAAAGCTGTTTTCTCTCTGGCAGCCACTTCTGCTGAATCGTTCAGTTTGCTAGAGCCTTTTGCTCTCTGTTATGCAACGAATATGGCAAAATGATAGAATCATCATCTATGCACTACACAGCTGAATTGGGAGCAGCTGGAAACAATTTTGTGATGTACTAGAGATCAGAAATAAAGGTGGCTACAGATTTTATGTAACAAAAATGACTCCAGATCTTCCCGGGACTGGAGCCAATACCATGAGAGAGCAATTTTCTAGTTTCCTTACTGGCTTTGAATTTTTCTTACTTAGGACTTACAAGTGTTTAACATCCATTATCTCAAAACAAAATAAAAAAATAAAAAAAATCCTTCAAGTAGCACCTTAGAGACCAACTAAGTTTGTTCTTGGTATGAGCTTTCGTGTATCTGAAGAAGTGTGCATGCACACGAAAGCTCATACCAAGAACAGACTTAGTTTGTCTCTAAGGTGCTACTGGAAGGAATTTTTTTATTTTTTATTTTGTTTTGACTATGGCAGACTAACACGGCTAGCTACCTGTATCCATTATCTCAGTAGCTCTTGCAACAGTCTTGCGAGAAAGGTCAGTATATTATCAGTCTCATGTTGCATGCGTGTGTACAGTATTAGCAGTGTGGAGTGGGTTAAAGCTGAGTCTGAGAGAGAGAGGTTTGCCTCAGGCATTCCCAACCGAGACAAGGTTTGGACCAGTAACTGTCTAGCTTCATTCTTTAGATGTGGTGTGCATACTAAAGTAGCTCATTGGAGTGTTGGCTTTGGGCCTGGGAAACCATAGGTCAAATCCCATATTCACTGAGTGGCCTTTATTCAGGTAGTTTCTAAGGTCAATTTCCCATTTATAATACAGATAAAGCAACACCACAGATACTATCTAAGGGTTAATGAGAGGATTTGTACAGCATAGAAGTGTTCTCATTTATTATTAACCTTCCCCATACAAAGTTCAGAAGTCACAAAAAGCAAACGTTTCTGCGGATATTGTTAGCAAAACAAAAAGCCAACCTTTGGAATTTCAGAGACTCTGCTTCCTTCAGGAGATGGTTCAGAAACCTCATGGTAGCTAATGTATGCAAGAACTATTGTCCTGATCTTGAGGTACTGATCTGGTTTTGCAGCATCAGTTTAGTTTAGGCTACTGAACATTGAAATACTTCTACCCACCATGGAAGGTCCTAGGTTCAACTCACAGTTTATCCAGTTAAGATAAACAAGGCTGGAGACAGCACATAATACTGGGCTGGAATAAATGATTGTTTGGACCAGGTATTGAGTAATGAAGAATATTAGTACCATTAACAGTAGCTGATCACACTATCAGGAATTTAATTCTATCTGACATTATGAGTAGAAAGATATCCCATTCTATCAATTCTAACACTAGACACTAAAAGTTACAGGAAACAAATCTTTACAGGTAAGGAAATAACTTTCTGCTTTTTCTTTCACAGGAGGACATCTCACAGGAGCCATATTTAACCCAGCTCTGGCTTTTTCTTTGCACATAAGTTGTTTTGCTCAGCCTGATAAATTTTGGAATTATTTATTGGTATACTGGGTTGCACCATGCATAGGTAAGTGTCTTTATATTTTATTTTATTAGGATGAACTAGTACTCCTAACTAACTAAGGATATAGAGCAGGCATATTCAAACTCGGCCCTCCAGATGTTTTGGGACTACAATTCCCATCATCCCTGACCACTGGTCCTGTTAGCTAGGGATCATGGGAGTTGTAGTCCCAAAACACCTGGAGGGCCGAGTTTGCCTATGCCTGATATAGAGCAATGGCCTTTACCAGAATACAGCTTTGGTTAAGTATGGCAGCTTCTTAAGTATGGCATATTTTTTCTGTCTGCTGCCTGATAAAAGCTTCCGAACACTTGCTTTAGAAAGTCCTATAGCCACATCAGTGATCTGCTGTTAATAAATGATTAACAGCATGTTTGATGTTAGAGAAAGGCTGGTCAATGCTCCTACTCTTCCCTGGGAACCCTTGGAAATAGTGGGCCATATGTATTGTTTGGGGCCACCATATTTTAAATTAGGCCACAGTGGAGGTTTGCCTTTAAGTGTGTGATGAGCAATTTAATCAGCTGTTGTTGCCAACACAGTTGTGGATTGTGTACGTTAAGTGGTAAACTGTGTTCACGTAAGACTATTTAAACACCCCACAATTCCCCCTCATGGGCAGACATATGTGAGTAGATTTGCTTGGTCTCCAGCATGTGTGAGTTCATGTAAAAAATTAAACATAAACATCAGTTATTTCCAACACACCCTTCAAATTGTTATGCAAGTGCTCCAAAATGCCAGCAACATTTTACTCTCAGAAAGGCTATTGTTGTCATGGCCACATGCACAGACGCTTCTGAGGTTCCATAATATATTTTTACACAAAAGAGGAAGGTTGATAGCCTGACACCACTCTCCACTGCATGCTTTCCAGTTTGCCCTCTTCCTTTATGCAGCCTTCAGACACTACCTTAAAGCATGTTTATGTTTTCATCATTTCAGGGTCCGTGTTGGTGTTTTTGTTTTGGGATGAAATCCTTCCTTTGCTACACAGACAAGGGTAAAATGGTAAAGCAAGGAGATGTTCAAAAGATTCTGTTAAAAATGGATGTGAAGAGACTGGACATTAGAATCACTTTGGCAACTTTCATGTCATTCTTTGGGGAGTATCATTACAGGACTCTACAACACAGTATTTATCTGACTTGTCAAAAGCAGAGCCACGTATTTCAAAACTGGAAGAATTTGTTAACGTAATGTTCAGGGGTTGTTGGTTTTTTATTGTCTCCTGCATCAAAATAGTTATAAGAAAAATAGAGAACACTTCTGGTAACCGGATGCCTGCTTCACTTCTACCTGTGTAATTTAGGCAAGCTTCTTGAACCTGCCTCAAGTGACTTACTCTGCACCTTTTATTATCCAGCCTCCATTCCAATTCAAGCCTGCATCTACAGCCACAAAAGTGCACTTTAAGGGAAGGAGGGGGGAAACAGTATCCAAAACTTGACACACTTTCAATATTAAGGCAAGGTAAGTGTGCAAAAGGGAGAGGTGGACACAGTACAAAATGTTTTACTAAGGCTCAGGTCAAGTAGTTCTAGATCTGTAACAGGGAAATTCCTCTGTATGCCAGACAAATAATTTAAGTTGCTACAATTTTAAGATGTCTGTTAGGAAGCAAGCAATGCTAACCCTAGCCGACATTCACTGATACCTGTTTACAAAAGCCATTTAGTGCTCGGTATTTTAAGGCATCTCGTGCACCACAGTAACAGAATCTAATTGTTCTAATGGCACAGACTCAGCAGGCATGGACCAAAAAGACAGAAAGCAGGCCAAGGGCAGAAAGTTTACGTCTCTTGGTGATCTCTTTATATTTCCATTTTTTTAAAGAATGAAATTATCTGGAAATGAATGTAGTACATGTCTGAAGGTGGCTATGCATCACAAAAGTCATCCAGACATTTTATCAGTTAATTGGTTTCACAAATGTAGCCAGGATTTTGTGCTTCACTAAAAACCTTTAATGAGGCATTTGCATAAAATTCTGGAACAGAACGGAAGGTAGCGAACACTAGGTTTTTGATTAGCAACACAAATCTGCTATATTAATTCACATCCAAAGTTTTTAAAAAATCATTTCAGCAGCCAACTTTTGCTGTATGCTGCTGTTTTGCCTACAATCAAGTTCCACGTTTCCCCTTACCCATGACAGCCTTCCCCCACCATCCGGTTCTTAAGTCGGTGCTCACATTTAGGAATCTTGAAGGACTTACGACAATAAACACTACAGTTCTGACCTATTCTCAGCTCACAGAAGCATGCTCTAAAAATCCCAAACTAGTCTGAAAAGAGGAATACGATTTAAAAAAATTAAGCCTAACAATGTTTGGTGGGAGGGACTGTGTTATTCTGGAGGGTCCACTTTTATGTTGAAATGAGCTTTGTTCTTAGCCGATCTCTAATCTCAAACTAAAGCTTTGCGGTGATGTAAGGTGAAGCCTTAGGAAGAATGGCAAAGTTCATGTGTCAAACCTTTACAGATTTGGTATTTATCAGTTTTTCCTGTGAAGTATTAAACCTCCCTGTTCTGCAAGCTGTGCTGTATAAACAAATTATGGAAATAAGGTATCAAGTTGCCTCTATGGCAAAAGAAAAACAAAAGATCTCAGTATCTTCAGTTCTAAGCCCTACATTAGTTGGCTCAGAACCTGTGACCCTGAATCTCAGTCCACTGAACTCATTTGAGTTACACAACCGTATTGAATGGAATTTGGGCACCGTGGAAATGCTGCCTGGAAAATAACAGTTGCCTAATTAAGTAGCTGCTACTTAAGGACAAAATGTTGATGTCTTTTTGAAATTTTAGGAAATGGGTATATTTTCTTCACAATAAAAGAAAAGCCTTTTATTCTTTCCCCTGCTGTGTTTCTTTTTCTGAGCCTTTAAACATCACAGTATTAATCCCGTAATTTAGAGCAAACTTCATAATCCTGTTTTCCTTGTTTCCAAATGAAAAGTGAATTTTATTTACAAGGCATTTCTAACTACTGCTCCAGGAGAAACAGAGTTAAGAAACGTTTTCTATGCAGTTCAAAAAGGATTGCTCTGAAGTTGGGGAGCTCAACCATCATTATAGCTAAGTGAAACTATTTTTTAAAAATGAATAAACTGTTCTAGTTCTTGAAACTCAGTGTCAAATCATGAGGAGAGACAGAGCCAATATGAAATGCAAGTAAGCTATCAGAAAACAAGAGGACACTAATAACCAAAAGCCCTGTGCTGACATTCAAATCGTACAGGTATTTCAACTTTTTCACTTTTAACCCAAACATGCATTTGGGAACCCACTTCTTAATCTTTTACCATATATATGACCGGTGGTGGTGCTCCTGTTGCTACCCACTTGGGATCAGGCTGTGATCCTCTAGTGGACCCCAATCCTCCAATTGAAGACCAATGTGTTAGGGAATTAAAATTGCCACTCCCCATGCCTGCCTGTCATTCAGTATGAGGAACTTCACATTTGCATATAGGCTAACTCGGATAGAGTCCAATATGTGTGAACTATACACTACACAATTCAAGAAGTATAAATTAGGGAAACAGAGCTCCACGTTTGCAAGCCCCCAGGCAGATGTGTGTATCAGGAGGGCGAAGTGCAACGTAAGAGGAGCCTTGCTAGATCAGTGCAAAGGCCCATCTAGTCCAGCATCCTGTCCTCACAGTGGCCAACCAGATGCCCCAATGGGAAAACCGTATTCAGGATCTGAGTACAAGAACACTCCTTATTTGTGATTCGCAGCAGCTGGCATTTAGAGGGGCAGTGACTCTGCCAATGGAAGCAGAACCAAGTGCCATCTTCTAGGAATTAGTCTAATCTACCACTACATCTTGTGGAAGCAAAATTGACAGTTCAGCTATGTGCTGTGTTAAGTAGTACTTCCTTTTGTCTGTGCTGCGTCTTCAAACATTCAGCTTCATTGGATGGCCCCAAATTCTCCACACTGTGCACCATTTTATATACCTATATCGTGTCTGCTTGTCATCTTCTGCAACAGCACGGAGCCCTTGAGCCCAGGAAGACACATGAAGCACTAGAAAGGGGGAACTAGCCAAACCTTGAATATGAAAAAAAAAGTTTTCTGTGACACAGAAAGAACGTACAAAAAGGTAGTCTGTAAGATACAAAAATTATATTTATTGAACCATTTTGTTTTTATTTATAACAAAAACATAAGAAGTTTACCATCTGGGGGCAATACAAATGCCATCCTGACGCCAAACCGGACCACTAAAACCATGAGAAAGCAAGAGCGTCCAATGGAATGAGCCAATCCCTTGAAAGGTTTTTACAATGTGTTTGTCTCTGCAGCCCTGCCGTACCTCTTGCCTCTTTAGCTAAACTCATGTCAGACATTGTCAGCTGTGGATAAACAGGCACAAAAATATGGGGGAAATTCTAGGACAATCTAGAATTCTGTTCTAAGTACAACTTTATTCTTTAATTTCTATCATTTCTGTAAAGGCTTTCCAGTAATAACCCATGATTAATCCCTCCTTTCAAACGCAAGGGTATTATACTTTCTCAAGTTCTTACATTTTGTTTTTTTAAAAGCCAGCCCCACAGTGTCATATCCTGTTTTATATCAGCACATCTATAAAAGCATTTACAGACCTAAATACCCATATTTAGGTCAATAATACCGAAAGGGCAATTCCTGATATAACATCTTCAAGCTTGGAGAGCCTGTTCTGAAAATGCCGAGAGGAGAATCTGGAAAACAGACAAGACATGGATGGGTTCAGCAATGGGGACTTATTTTTGGTTTACAGAAAAAAGCAAGCATAGGGCAAGAGAGCAAAGCTGCTACAACGCACCAGGGACCTCTTGGCATGGTTTTGAGCCAGAGCTGTTCTGGTAAGCACTGGAAAACCCACAATTACGTACAAAGAGAACTTAAATGCTAGGCTACGTGATGGCCAATGTTTATTTTAACTGGCTTTATAGACTTGGCAGGGAGTAGCAAGGGGACAAAAAGCAGTAACAAAGGTATATGGGTGTAGCACAGGGCGGTGAGGACAATGGAACACAGCCGGAGTGGGAGAAACAATGCCATAAATGGTATTTTATGAGTTGGTGTTAACGTATTTCACCACATAATCATTGCCATCGCATAGTAGTTGCACCCTGTTTTTTTCACTCCAAAAATTATCTTTCATCGTGTAATTGTCACATGGAACATTTTGAGCCTCGGCTAGGACTCAGCCCCCCCTTCCTTTCCTCTTCCAGCCAAAGGCACTCCTGCTCCCCTCGCAAACCTGCCCATGAGTTCCCAGGCTGTCTTGGCCTCTTCCCTGGGCTTGGCCAACTCGCGGCAAACGGTCCGCCATTGCCAACAGGCACGGAGTAGTGCCAAGGCTGCCTGCTGCTTCTGCCAATCCCCCAGTGCTCCGCAGCAGCATCAGGCGGCCCCACTTTGCAAGGTGCAGGTGGGGTGGCTAGCACCGTGCAGCTGGTGGAGCTGCGGCTGCCTGATGTTGCTGCTGGATGCTGGAAGCAGGAGTCAGTCCCTCCACTCTCAGCGCACAGCGGCAGCAACAGGCAGCCCTGGCTCAGCCAAGTTAATGGAGGCAGTGGCTGAGCACAACCCCTTCCTCCATCTCTGCCCCAGCAGAACCTTTGTGCGCCTCCAGAGGATGCAGAGGGCACAGGGCCTGGGGCGGGGGCCTCGACTGAGACTGAGCAGCTCTGGCACGGGCTTCACGTAATGGTCACACCCCACTTTTTGGAAAAGTGCATTTGGCATAAAATCTGATGATTACGTGGTGAAATACAGTAGAGTATATAAGTTTCACATTCCTCGTTTTGTCTTCATACATTTGTTGTGAACCTCCCCGTGAGATAGGAGAGGCAGAGAGAAAACAACTAGCACAAGGTCACCTGGCGAGCTTCATGGCACATTTTTGCTTTATTATGGTTTTTACTTTTGCACGGTAACCTGTGAATATCATTTTGTGATAATGTGGGGTAGACATCACCTAGATAAAACCAACAAACCATCCTCAGGGATCTAAATTCTGAGACCGGGTATCTCAGATATTGCACACAGAGAATTAGCTCAAAAGTCACCATACCCTTATAATGTAGCATTTAACAGATGAAAACTTTTTTTAGTTAAAAGGAGGTTTTTAAAAAATTAAGTCTGCTTTATATGCTGTTTGAGCATAGGGTGAACTGGTGGGGTGAAATCTAAGCAAGCTGGGCATTTTTCAGCAAGTTAATGAATTAGAAGGATTAGGAAAACCAAACTGCCTTACATGGAAGGGAGAGGAAATTAAGATGGCAAACCTTACAGCAGCCCACACCCTCCTCAGTGATCAACATCTGCGTCTTCAAACTGCCCAGCAACTGCTGGGGATGCATCCACCTCCATTCCATCTAGAAGCAAAGGAAGAAACGGACTGAAACCTTTGGAGACATGAAGGGAGACTACAAAGGAACTAGTGTCCTCTGCTGCAAAGACAAGGCTGGCTTGAGCGTCATAAAATCGAAGGAGGAACCGAAAAGGATATTGTCAAAGCCTGCCCTCCACCAACTTGGCACAGCCCCTGACCACAGATCAAAGCAATCAATGAAAGAAAGAGAGAGGAGAAGCTACGAAGTACCTACATAAGAAGAGATTTCACTCCTCTAAAGCATGATCTGATTCAGTCCCCAGGAGCTCAAAGTAACCATTTCTTTATTCTAAAAAACTTACAAAAATACTATAAACAAGCAAACATAGCCAATCGGATAAAGAAAGTGCTTCATGTCATTAAAAAAAGAGAGATTCTTTGTAACGCACCATAAATCTCACACACTATTGTCATGTCCAGTGTTGACAGGATTACCTAAGAGTGTTTTTCCAAATAAGTGTGTGCACGGGAGGATGAAGGATGAACAGGTGGGATTCAGACTCTGTGCTTTCGAAAATGCTAGCAGAGGCAGCCTGGGATGCAGCAAAACCTTAAGGTGGCCAGTCCTTTAACTGGAGCAGATACAGGCAACAGCCCCTCTACACAGCCATGGTGCAAGGATAGCTTAGCACACTCTGAGCTGAAGCCTCAACAAGCTCCTTTCAAAAATAAAAATAAAATAAAATAAATTTATACCCCGCCCATCTGGCTGGGTTTCCTCAGCCACTCTGGGCAGCTTCCAACCGAATATTAAAAATAATACCGCATTAAACATTTAAAAACTTCCCTAACAGGGCTGCCTTCAGATGTCTTCTAAAAGAGTTGCTTATTGCTTAAAACAAGTACTAGATAAATAATAATAATAATAATAATAATAATAATAATAATAATAATAATAATAATAATTTATTTGTACCCCGCCCATCTGGCTGGGTCTCCCCAGCCACTCTGGGCGGCTTCCACCAAACATTAAAATACATTTAAAATATCACAGTTTAAAAACTTCCCTAAACAATTGCCTTGACATCTGTTGGGAGGGCGTTCCACAGGGCAGGCACCACTACTGAGAAGGCCCTCTGCCTGGTTCCATGTAACCTCACTTCTCACAGTGAGGGAACCGCCAGAAGGCCCTCGGCACTGGACCAAGGCAAAATATGGCAAAATCCAACCCACTGGCTCCAATGTGGCTATAAGGAGCTTACTTTACCTTGTAATAATACCAGGCTGCAGGGAGAGGAGCCCATCCAACACAGCAGCGGACGGTTAAAACTCACCTTCAAAGTCTCTGATGGAATCTTCTGTCCGTACCCCAGCCATGTGGTACTGAGTGCTTATAGATTGTGCCAGCATGCCCTCCAGCCTCTCCAGGGTAGCCTGGCCCTCAGCAGTTAAACGCGACAGGCCTTCTTCGTAAGTGTAGAAGGATGGAATGTCACCTTGGCCAATTTCTGCAACAAACAAATAAAACCCAAATTGCAAGCTAACATTAGAACAGATAGGTGCATAAGATATAGCTGCCATTAATTTATTTTGGAGAAATCCAACAGCTACTTCAGTAATATAATCAACGCTGTGTCAAATGTCCAACTGTTTGCATTATGTACGCGTATTTACTGAAATTCCCATTCCTCATGATGCTAAATTATTTCTGCAACTGTTATAAACCACTTTGTGCTGTAGGGAGTCCAGCAGCATATAAGCCTACTGGTTCAAAGCCAGTTTTGCCTCAATTTTCATCTTTGGAGGCACACAAAGCTGACCAAAATTGTGGCCTATTCTATGCCATATGGACGTTCTCTGAAAATTAAGGGAACCCACCACAGCCCTCTTACCGTGGGCTTCCACGTCGTATTCTCCACCCTCGTAATCGTTGTCAGAGTCTTCGTCTTCAGGATCAGGATGCAGGGCTTGGCATTCACACATGGCAGAAAACATAGCTTCCACTGGGGAAAAACACACACAGAGAAATGCACAATTTGTTCACTGGCAATCAAATAAAATGGACATGGATGAATAAAAACATAAGAGCCCTGCTGGATCAGACCAATTGCCCATCTTGTCCAGCATCCTGTTCCTAAAGTGGCCAACCACATGCCTCAATGGGAAGCTCGTAAACAGAACCTTGCAAGCACAAACAAAACAGAACAGCTAGCAAGCAAACAATCTGAAGGAACTACTCGAGATTCGTTCAGCTGGCCGCAACCACAAGTCAATGATGGATGTTATACATAGCCCTCTGGTTAGACTAAGCTTCTATTGAGATACTCCTGATAGGAGCAAGTTATGCTGGAATGAGGGGTGGTGCTCACATCCACAGGTGCCACATTCATTCCAACACTTGCTGTGCAGAGCAAGGCTGCCTCTGGAAGTAAATTGGTAATCCCAGGTCCTGCTCCACCATCTTGAGTGCAGAGGCAATCCAACTTCACAACAGCAACCTGCGCACCATTATTCTAGCCATGGAAGCTGTGCTGAGCTGTGCTGTTCCTCCTACTTACAAGCCGATTTGTCGCTGGGTACAAATCTGAATTCTGAAATGGGCTCAAGATCATCATTGCTGCCATCCTCCTCCTCTTCCTCCTCCTCTTTTTCTCCCATGCCATCTTCTTTTGATTCTTCTACAAAGAAATTCAAACACAGTTGTGTTGTCAAGTTATCTGAAATAATGCTAACTGAAGAATGATCCATATCATTTTAAACATATAAAAGCAGTTCATCAAAGTATAAACATCAGCTGTACAGGCCTGGAAATTTGCATAGCCTGCTTCTTTCTGCTGGTTACCATGAAGAACATGGAACTATGAAATTCTTGACCAAGACCACTGGAAACATGATTTAGCAGCCCTGGGCTTGTGAGATTTCACAAGGCACTACGAACATGACAAGAACCATGAGGTCTAGAAACTTGTTTTTTTAAAAAACAGAAACTAATTCACCCCAGGAAAGTGAATTCTGAAGCAAATGCCACACTCCATGCTAAGCATCCTCTACTTCTGAGCTGCAGGATGGGAAGTGAGTGAATTTTCTAAGAGTTGTCATAAGCACTAGAGGAGATACTACTGAACACTCACAAGGGGAGGGGGGGATGTTGTCTTTCATGGGTTATTTCCTCAAGTGTCCAGTGCTGCTTTAAAAAAAGATGAAGAACTTTTAACACTAAGCCAAGAAAACCCTGGAATAGCTGGGTGCTTGTAAACAGCTTAGCGGTTTTACTACAATCAAGTGATATATAGATTTTGCTAATAAACTAATAAATGCTAAGGCCTATGCTACTTACTTTCCTCCCTTTTAGTTACATTTATCTGCCATCAAGCTGGTTCCATCAAAGGAAGACATGGTGCCATTTTACTCTCACAACAACCTTGCAAGTAAGCTAGGCTGAAACCTCATGGTTTGCCCACGGCCACCCAGCGAACTTCATGATGCAGCAGAGATTCGAACCCAATGCCTCGGCCACTTCACTAGACCGTCTCTCTTCCGTACCTTCAAACTTTGCATTTACCATGACGTACAAATGCTCCCACGGATAGGCATTCAGATCCCTGGAGATGGCATGCAAGCTTATGATGGGATAGTCCAACGAGAACCCGAGGCCTGAAGTCTCTATCCATGACAGGCGGCTGGTGGGGGAGGAAACCCAAAGAAAACGAAAGTGGTTTTAGTTATGTCATAGAGGAGCTCCATCCTTCTTCCAAGCCAGGTCCCTACTATAGACCACCAGTGTCCTAGGAGAATGAGGAATTAAATAGGGGTGGGGAACCTCAGGCACGAGGGCCAAATCACCTCTCTCTCTGGCCCTTGGAGGTCTCCTCAGACCACACCCCACACTGCCCCTGCTTTGCCACCCAAGTCTTCTTGCTGTCAGGACTGAGTCCTTGAACACTGATAAGGTCTATTCCTTTTCAGGGTGGAGGACAAAGGGATGTGTAAGATATCATTGCTGCCCAATCACAGCTCTCCTAAAATCCTGGATTTCTCCATTGTCCTATACGAGCAGCTCCCACCTGGGTGCAGAAGGGAGGGCTTAAACTTAAGGAATCAGAAGTCAGGAAGATGTTCGAAGTCCAGAAATTCAGTCTACTGCAGACTGAACTATAAAATGTTGAAAGTGTAAGCAAAGAAAAAAGCATGTGTCTGACATTTTATGGTATCCTGGTTAATAAACCTACCCCATACTATTCCCTCTCTCATACACTAGCAATGAATACTCAGGTTCAGAGATGACACCCACCAGCATCCCAAAAGAGCACAACAGGTAAAGATTTAAGGAGGATAGGGTGAAAAAGACATTCTGTTGCACACCCCCAGCTGCTGTCACTTAACAGTGATAATATCTCAGCTGTACTGGCTGGGGCTGATGGGAGCTGCAGTTCAAAACTTCTGGAGGGCACCAGGTTGGTTAAGGCGAAAATAGCAGTATTCATTAGGTTCCAAGGCCATTGCCCACCCAAACCCCAACAGGAAAAAACTTACGGTATTTTGTGTCAGCCAAGGATTCTGCATCAAGTATCCAAGACCATGAATGCCCTGTGATCTAGCGTCCATTATTCCCCTACCAGCCTCATTGGACCTGACAAATCCTAGGCATGGGTATCAGCATATTTTTAACTCTACACCGTTATTGAAGGTTGAGTCCTACTGGACTAAACCAAAAGTCTAGGTAGGGACTACAATGGGGAACTAGGAGTTTCACAACCGGGGCATGAAGGGCACTCATCTCTTATTGTTTGTGTCTCATTTTCTGGTATATATTGTCCAGCTATTTTGAATTTTTTTTCAACTGGTGTGTTTCCAAAAACCATTTTGTTTGTAACAACTATTTTGTATTTATATATAATTTCATTTCTATTAACGTCTGTTTTCTGCATTATTGTTGCTCTCCCACCCCCACTTTTTTAAACTGTTATTTTCGTCTGTAAGCAGCACTGACTCCCTGTCAGAGAAAAAGGCGGGGCATAAAGAACCACATGCATTAATCGCAACGATGTTCCTACATGTAAGCCTAATAAAGAGCCCCAACAGGCCAAAGAGTGCATTTGGTCCACGTTCCCTTGGCCAGCTAAATCCAGCCAAAAAAACAACCCTACAGCATCAAAGCTGTCCCATGGCTTGTCCGTCACAGCAGGACCTCGAAGGGTAGACTGCTTCTGAGCGGGGAGGCTCCGTCAAGAATAACGGGCCTCTCTCGTCCGCCCGCGTGAATTTCTCCAGCTGCCTTTCTATGTTACCCCCGAGCCCTGTGGCATGGAGTTCCGCAGGCGAAGCCCCTGAAGCCTCACCGCAGAGGCCGGCCTCTGTCTCTCACCTCTCGGCGATGTAGAGGCTCCCGGTGCCCAGGCCTCGTCCCCCCAGCACGGCCTCCGTGTCGGGCTGCCGAAGCCGGACCCCCTCGGTAGGCGCCGCGAGAGGCTTCAGGAAGCTCATGGCGGCGGCGGCGGCGGCGTCAGGACGGAGATCCTCCCAGCGCCTCTTCGCGCTACCGCGCCTGGAAAGCAAAGACGGGGGTGGGGGGTGGGGAAAGCAACGAAACCGGAAGCGCGCGCACGCAACTCCCCCCAGTCGACCCGGAAGCGCTCTCCGCTCTCCCCGCGCAACCGCTGTCACCATAGAGACGCGAAGCCCCGCCCCCGCGTCTCTATTGTTACCGTCACGTGACCTTCTCCATAGACCTTACGCGGGGAGGCAGACGCCATGTTGGAATCCAATAAACACTTCAGAAAATATATTTTAAAAAGGCGCGACGGCGGTAGGAAGAAGGATAAATAAACCACAGGGTGACGGGGGAACCTGTCCCCTTTTGCCTCCCGTCGATGCTTAAGGGACTCGCCGCCCTCCCAGGCTGAGAACTGAGGGAAGGCCGAACCTGTGGGCGGGGCCTCCCTGGCGTGGCGTTGGACTCCGACTCCCGTCAACCTCAGCGAGTGCGGCCGGCCGCCAGGGATAATGGGAACTGTAGTCCCGCCGCGCCTGAAGCAGGCATTCCCAAACTCGGCCCTCCAGATGATTTGGGACTACAACTTCCATCATCCCTAGCTAACAGGGCCAGTGGTCAGGGATGATGCCCCAAAACATCTGGAGGGCCAGTTGTTTGGCTTGAAGGGTTACGGCCGCCGGGAATCGCGGAGGCCGAATCGTGTGGGGTCGACGCCGAGTTATTTCGCGCATGCGCTGCCTGCTGCAAACCGACCTTGCGGTGTAGGGCGGTTTGGTGTGCCAGGTAACATAGGGGCTCAAGGAAGCTGGGCTTTTCGAAAGCCAATCCAAGGCACAGGACATCCCAGTATAAGTTGCAACGAAATTGGTAATAATAATTAGTAATAAGTAATAAGTGAAAAAGGAAATGGAGAGACATTCCTGCCAAACACTTCTCGGGACCTAAACTAGACCTCTCCTACATTACCAATTCTCTCACTTTTTGAAGAAAATAGTATTCATTTCAGGTTCTCCCAACTTCCTACTGCAGCTAAATGAAAATTGGGTAAAACTGCATCACCTCCACCTGGCTTACAAATGGCCAATGATGATAATAATAAAACATATATAAAAACATAATAAAACATTTTAAAAAACTTCCCTCTGCAGGGCTGCCTTCAATAATGAACACTGGTTTATTTAACTTCTGCTTGGCAGGGGGTTGGACTGGATGGCCCTTGTGGTCTCTATGATTCTATGATTAACTTTAAAATCCATTGAAAGCCCCCCAATCCTCACCTGGATCGCTCCACATTTTAGTTCTTACCAACACATTACAGTACATTCTTTACATTTCCCCTTTTTGACATCTTTCTGTTGATCTCTGTTCAGCTCTCTTGATTTTTATTCTTAAAAGCCATTTATCAATCTGTCCGTCTGGAGTAAAATTAGTGAATCTGATTTAACGGTTTTTCTCATGGTACCTGCCATCTTCCACGATGTCATGACAAAGGAATGTGCGGCTTCTCTCACACTTTCTCTGTACATCAACTTATTTAAATGATTTTTTTATTATGACAATTTACATGTCATATTTATATGAAAGAAATGACAGTAGATATTATAAACAAAAAAAAACATTATGAAAGAAAAAAAAAGTTACACAATTAGGCCTCCGAGCTAGAAAAAGGCTGCAGGCCCGGCTTATACACAAAGAGCTCTGACCAGACCGTAGTGAGACGACATTGAACATTTCAATAACAAAAATATTGGCACCAGCCGTAACATTTTTTTTTTTAAACTTCATTTACAAGGAATACAGTATTTAAACAGTCATGTACTGCAAAGCTAAAAACACCAGCTGTTAGTCAACTGCAGTTAACCACTTTTGAGTGTTGAGGGCATGGGGACTCTCCATTTCAAGTTAAGTTTTCCATGCAAGTGAGTTTACTGGGGGTGGGGGTGGGGAGTTGGAAACGGAAAGAGGAAAGAGAGAAAGCAACCCAGGATTTATGTACAACAATGAAGACACACTTCCAGTTCTTTCCCCCAAGGTATTCACTTCCCCCTCTAAATGGCCACTTCAGATGCAACATTCTTTAAAAAAAAAAAAAGGCATGGAAATGATCTTCGCAAGGGAAAATAAATGTGCACCATCACTTCTGAGGCGCAATGCAGATTCTGCCAATAATGCACTGGGCTGGAAACTGCTTCCTGATCTGTCTTCTCAGACCAAACAAAGAGGCACCAACTTTTGCAGAAACTATGCAGGCTTGTTATGAAGCAGCCTTAAAATGCACAGGCCACACATAAAACTCCCGGTGTCCGTTCCTTTCAAAATGCAAGCAATTCATGATTTTTCTTTTTTAGTAAACATGTTGTACAATAATTTATTTTAGCAGAGACTGGCCAAAGCAGGTCCCTCTCCCCCACCCCAAATTTACCAATATTACTTTTATATTGAATGGGGTGGGGGAAGGAAAAAGGTTAAAGGTGGGAAAATTCTGGCCATGCAGTAGTGCTAAAGTTGTTCTCTGCTCCCAAAGGATGCCATCTCCGTTGCTCGGCTTCAGTGCAGTTCTGCTAAATTAAGGGAGACATCAGAGAGGAGCCTTGGCAGATTGCATTTAACCCAAGATGTAAGCATTTGGGCCGGGCGGGTGCAAAGAAGAAAGAGGCTCCGATTCAATGGCAAAGGTCAAGATTTAGAAAGCTTCAATTATAAAATACAATGAAATGGCCCTGTGCTAGAAAATTACTTTGCCAGGCTGATCAGTGCACACATGGCTCCAAGCCAGACCTGTGAGCTTCACCACCACACACACCTTGTAACATTTGCAGTAGCCCAATCAGTACAAGTCCTCAAAATAAGAGAAGTGACTGCAGAAATTGGAACCCCCTCCACTGTGAAAAAGGTGCACACTCCCTTCCCCACAAGGAAAAGGTGCAGGAATGGGAAGTATGAGACGCCGTCCCCTGGGTGCAGAGCCAGCACAAATAATATGGAGTAGTTTGCAAGACTTAATCTGAAAAAGTCACCTAGTTTTCATTTTTATTTTTTTCAAAAATAAAGAGTATTGAAACAACAGTTCACCAGCGCAAGAATAGGGAACTGGTGGCCCTGCAGAGACAACAGCTCCCATCCTTGACCATTGGCCATGCTGGCTGAAAAACAATGATGGGAATTTGTGTCCAACAAGATGTTCTCTACCCCTGGCCTAGCAGATACAGTGGTACCTCGGGTTACAGGTAGGTAGCCGTGTTGGTCTGCCATTGTCAAAACAAAATAAAAAAATTCCTTCCGTTAGCACCTTAGAGACCAACTAAGTGGTACCTCGGGTTACGTACGCTTCAGGTTACGTACGCTTCAGGTTACGTACGCTTCAGGTTACAAACTCCGCCAACCCAGACATAACGCTTCAGGTTAAGAACTTTGCTTCAGGATAATAGAAATCGTGTTCTGGTGGCGCAGCGGCAGCGGGCGGTCCCATTAGCTAAAGTGGTGCTTCAGGTTAAGAACAGTTTCAGGTTAAGAACGGACCTCCGGAACGAATTAAGTACCACTGTATCTGCACAAGATCTACTGAACCGTGTACAAGACAATGAGCAGCAGGCCAACCAGCCACCTTTCGCCTGACGTGGCTTTTCCTCGTGGAACAAAACAGCAAATTTCTGTAGAGCAGAGCTAAGAAACTGGCCGACGGCTCGCTGCCCACCCCCTGCCCCTCATCCTGAAACAAAAGTCGTATTCATGCAAGGGAAAGATGCAACGCTTTAAATCACGTTGCATTAGATGCCGGGCTTTGCTATCACGTCAAAACTTTAGTCCTGGTTAGGAAGACAAGTATCTGCCTCTCACTGTTACACGACAAGCCAACAGCTAAGGCTAACTGTCCCCTGCCTCCAGAGGGAGAAACTTCACTCCCTTAGAACAGATTGGTAGTGAAGCTAGTCTGCCCAAGTGTGCCAGTCCAGAGTGAGTCCCCACCAGTTCCTGATACAGCAATGCTGCCTCACTGCCCTTTCGGCCAGAATATGTACCCAATAATCTTGCTGGGGGGGGGGGGAGGATCCACAAAAATGCATTGTGATCATCTTACGGTAACAGAGAATGAAATGTTAAGCTACAGATGGGGACGCTGCCATTTGAGAACTAAAATCAGTCTGCAAGATGCACCCCTTCCTCTCCATCACTTCCCCCCCCCCCCCCCAAATTGTTATGGAATTGTACCGATGCAATGTCCGTACGGCTAGGCTGTTTCAGAAGAAGCTGCCCAATAGACAAGACGCAGATTAGGAAAACGGTGAAACTTGACAATGCAGGAAGCGTGATCAAGTACAAGCAAACATGTACACAAGCAGGCAAAGGCACACAGGCAGAACCCAGCTCACGGTATGTACCTGATTTCACCATGGGAGCCAAGCACCTGCTATTCTGTGCTGGATTGCGGGTGCTCTTCTTACCTTGCAAGGTGCGTCTTACCTTTGTTCAGGGGTCAGCAACCTTTTTCAGCTGTGGGCCGGTCCACCGTCCCTCAGACCATGTGGTGGGCCGGACTATATTTTGAAAAAAATAACGAACGAATTCCTATGCCCCACAAATAACCCAGAGATGCATTTTAAATAAAAGGACACATTCTACTCATGTAAAAACACACTGATTCCTGGACCGTCCGCGGGCCAGATTGAGAAGGCAATTGGGCCGCATCCGGCCCACGGGCCTTAGGTTGCCTACCCGCCTTTGTTCCTAGCTTGATCTCTCTTGGGGAATTTTGCATTTTGCCACCAATGCTGAAGTCCCTGGAGCAGCCGACAAAACAGCACAGGCTCCCCTACCCTGACTGGGCACTGACTGTCAACTGACTTAAATGAAATGGCTCACTAGTTGATTAAATTGGGCTGGGTGAGGAAGGGAGAGCGAGGGAGGGAAGGAAGGAGGGGGAGACTGCGCACAGGAGGAGTGCAGGATCAAGAAACTTGATGTAAGGGTTATGGACCGACCAAATAATATTTCAGAAGATCTTGACTGTGGAGACAGAACTTAATTCCAGACAAGATGGTGATTTCATTTTTTTTTTTTTTAAAGTGAACTTAAATTCTAGGAACGGAAGAATGGGAACATTGGGCAAGTGCAGAAATATGGACAACACCTACACAAGCATCGGGTAGTATTTCTCTGGCTGTAACTAGAAGGGGTATGAAAATGAACTCTTGCTCACAATGCTAGGCAGTGCGGGTAGGAGAGAGAGAGACACTTAAATGCTTGACCATTTCTGTTCTGACTGCATCAACAACAGGCACAAATATACAGCAGACAAAACAACAAGTTTCTGGCTAGGAAATGCAGCTTTGCTGTTTAATATAGGGCAACGGTAGTTTCGCCGAACGCCCCCTCGCCACAGCACATGAACAGAACCCGTTATCCCAACAGCAGTCGCTCAAGAGAGAGAAATTTCCATCTAACAAGTAAGAGCAGCCATGTGGAATCCCCCAGAATTGCTAGCTTGGATTTCACAAATCAAGGAACTGCTAAGATCTTCTCTTGTTGCACAGCTTTAATTGGGTCTTTAAATCTTTCACATACGCATGGCATTGCAGAAATCCCAATCCCTGGCTGCTCTGCTTCCCTCCACCCAAAGCCCTGTTTCAATTGTATGCAATTTATGAAACATTCCAAACAGCGCTATTTTAAGTTTAGACTAAAGGCAGCTGTTTACTGGCTATTTTGTTTGGAGGGCTGACATAATCAAGCCAAGTGAAAGTTCAATATGATAGTTACATCCGTCCTTAACACACTCCTGCTGAAATCAAAAGAGGATCGAGTACGCCATTTATGCTGGATAGGTCCCAATGTTTTAAGGTGGGAGAAGAAAGGAAGAAAGAAAGATTATTACTCCTATAGAGGCAGACATTTTCCCACCACGCAGTACTAAATTAGTTTATTAAAGGCATCCAATTGTCAGGATGCCTTTAACACAATGAGGACTGGTGGAGGGTTTTTAAACCGTAGATTTGGAAGAAGTCAAGAGATGTTCTGAAATTATGCAGAATTAAGCTGGCTAAATTCTGGACTGTACCACTTCAGACTGCATGCGATGGGTAAGAGTTCTGAATGTTCCTTCATCCTAAAAACAAAAGCAAAACACTCTACCCCAATGCAGGGATGCACATTTACTTTGCAGAGGGTGCTTGTTATGTAGGGAAACCTTTAAAAATCATCTCGCCTGCATGCCGTCTCTCAAGTGGTACAAGTCCAGATTTCTGTCACCTCCTTCTGCATAACTTTAGGGACGGGCCCAAGCCACAATTCATTTGGGTAGCATCCTTCAATGCACATGTTTAAAGGTGACTGATTTAACTCTGCTTGCTTCATAGTAGCAGAGCTGCACCCCAGACGTGATTTTTAAAGGGGAGGGGGGGAGAATCAAAACATCTATTTCTAGGTTTTTCCAAGAAACCATGGCTAAGCATTGAAAGCTCACTGACACCTGAACATGTATTCAGTCAAATTTGCCCACACAAAGATATTAAAACTGTGACACTCACAAGCGCACAGCAATTTAAAAGATACATATATAGTACCTGAAAAATCACACACACTGCAGATTCCTGACGTTCAGTTTAACAATACGGTTTTCAGGGCAACACTTTCTGCAGGGTAGCAATATGACATGCCTATTGTTTGGTAGCATTCATATTTTTAGCTGGGAGGCAGGGGAAAGCCCTTTAACACCTGGATCAGTGACTTCCGTTTAATCAGGACTGTGTGTCTGCTTCCCTTTCTTTGTGTGTGCGCGCACATCTGTATGTGTATATATATCTATATAAACACACACACACACACACACACACACACACACACACACACATGGAGAGTCATCCCCATTTTAAAGCTTCAGGAGCATTTCCCCAGCCGAACACCTGCACACCATGTATTCGAATGCGCAGTACCCAGAGCCTTGTAACAAGTCTGCCACCATCACAAGGCTAGAATATCATTTCTGCCAGGCACCCCCCATCAAATCCCAGTCAATGGCTATAGCAGCATTCAATGGGCCACAGCGATTCAACGCTGAGACACACTCCAAGTTCCCTGGCTTTTGCAAACCTCTGCTTCCTCCTTTCGCTGCCATGCTTCCGTTTGCAAAACAAAACGTATATATGGTTCCACAATTACAAGTGGGAATGGCTCCATCTTTTACATCGTGCATAAGATCAAACAGGACTTGGGATACTGGTTCAGCAAGCAATGATCTGGGGGCAACAGGTCTAAGGGGTTGGAATTGGGGCTCCCTACCATTCTCTCCCCCCCCCCCCCCGGCCACTTATGTACTACAGGATGAGTCTATTCAAGGTGAAGGGGTGAAACTGGGATGGAAACTGCTAGTAAAGAAAAGAGAGAGCTTGTGGTGCTGGACACCCCCCTGCAAGTCTCCACGGAGGAAGTGAGATTGTACGCTAATTTGGGAGGGAAGTATGTTCACCCAAACGTAAAAAAAGAGCCCACAAATGGCCGGACGAAAAGGCAAACCTTAAAGGGAGACCATCAAAATCTGCTCAGCAAGATATGGAATTTAATGCGTCAGCTGTGAGGTGTGGCATAATATAAACTCTTAGGAGCTTTCTAAAGATTTTGAATCCTCTGGTCTCTTCCCAAAGGGAAGCAAAAATTTAGGAGTTTAAGAAGGGTTTCAATCAATATATTGGGAGAAAGTTCCCATTCTTGCTTTGCAGGTTCTGTTGAAAAGGTAAATGAAACAGATCTTAAATCGATAATGATTATTTGCCAATAAGTGGTTCTGCAATCCTGTGCACACTGATTTGTGATTAAGTCCCACTTTAACTCAGTGGGACTCGCTTCCAAGAAAACATGCACACGTACAGGATATGTGCATCCCTGTCAATTCCAAGTGAATTTATTTGTGAGGAAATATTTCTGACCTTCAGTTTGGGGGGGGGGGAGGAACACCACTAGGACTGCCTTTTCCAAATTCAACTAGAATGAACCACTTCCTAAACAATTAGCAAAACGTACGAAGGGTGTTTCACGTATAACATTACTGTTAACACAGTAACACACACATTTGTGAATAGTAAATAGTGTTAATGCAACAAAGTAACACACACAAAATCTCCTAAACAAAGTAGCAGGACTTGCCTTTCAAATTACTGGCCTACCAGTGACCATTGTTACTTGAATGATTAATTCTTTTAAAAAAATAATGAACCAGACTTTGGACAAATGTGCCTTTAAGATCTGTATTTCAGCTTTTCACACTAAGTTGGAGAGATAAAATTGGATAACCGTTCGTCCACCAATGGCAGTCCAAGAAATGAAACTTAGTCGAGATGAAATTGCAAGAAGCAAAACAAGGTGACCTTGCTAACATCTTAGGGAACGCAATCCTGCAGCCATGCACCATTTGCCTGCCACGTTAGTCACTATAAAAATGTTTACAGTGGAAAGTTTTGTTGGTGTGGAAGTCACAGGAGTATTTTACTGCACCCTCTCTGCTACACAAAGCTGCTTAGGGCTTGCTCTCCAGCCCTCTTACTAAAAACTCACGATGCTGCAGGAAGGTGGAAACCCGCCTCGAGAAGCAGCAGCCGCCCTTTTCACCAGTTTCTCATTGGCTTCCTCTCTTCAAATTCTGCTGCCTTTCTACGGTTCAATCTATGTCCATTGGGGCGTCATTCATTCTCAATTCACTGCTTGCCTCAAGAGGGCTGCTCAAGTCTTCCAACAGCGCAGCCATGAGTACGTTCTGACAACCAGACGAGGCCAGGCAACAGAAAAGACTATGGATGGCATTCAACCAGCAGACCTATCGAAACTGACGGGCCCAAGTTAGTCATGTTCACTCATTTCAACGAGTCTACTCCAAGTAAAACTCAGCTCACTGCCATCCTATGACTCCAGCCGAGAGCTGTTCCCTAAAACGAGACAGATGGGGAGGGGAGTTGTCACTTTGCTTTTTGCAAGAATCTGAAAAATGGGGACAAGAGAGGGAACAAGTCCATGCTCTGATTGGCTCAAAGAAGACCAAGTCTACTTGGTCCTGATTTTCACTGGAGGGCGTTGGACGCAAGTCAATGCGTTCACCAAGATTAGCTCCAGCACTTTATGCTAGAATAACTTTTCTAAATGAATAGCCAACAAGCAGAAGTCCTTTTCAAGAGATTCTACCAGAATTTATTTGTGCATGAAGCATCAAATGTGCCTTATACAACACAAACAGTACATATCCAACACTCTCTTTTCTTCCAGAGCAATTCTACTGTCCTACTTGCAAGCCCTCTGCATGCCTTTCTAGTTTGATACCTCCAACTATTGCAAACATCAGAAGCACTAACACTGCAAACTTAAATCAATAAATGCTCTTGCTTCCAGGGGTTTCTGGTGGTGTTCTGAACAATTCTCTCAAACACAATTCCTGAAGTCCATTCGGCAAAGCCATCACAAGCCAAGCTTTCAGCTAGTTCCCTTCGTCCTATTTGACTGCAAGGAACAGCTCAAAGTTGCCTCTATGCCACAAATGTCTATTACACGTTACTGGCCAAGCACTTAATACCCACTAGGGCTGGAGAAGTGATGGTGCCAAGCACACAAATGATGTCTCTGGCTTGGTTATACGAGAACTAGAGAATTGCAGTGCAAGTATAAGATGAAGGAGCTCCTTGAGGAGGCTTCTGTTTTCAAGAAGTTGCAGGTACACACACGACACTCTTAAAGGTCAGTGAAAATTGCAAGGTAGGAAGGATTGCAGACGTCCTTTTCTGAGAAAAGACACGTGCAATTGGGAATGGGTAGGCCAGGGCTTCATCCTGCCCCCACAGACTTCCGATGTGGCCCTGGGGTCAAGTACCCTTGCGCACCTCAGAAGTTTTATCCTGCAAAAAAAAAGAGCGGGTCCAATATTCTCTTTCCCACTCCCCAGTGTGACAGGTTACAAATGCTCTGCCAGAGACGTCTCCTTACATAACTTCCTCACTCCTAATAGCAAGGCAAACATCAGGCAATTGGGAGTGAGGAGAGATCTCCCATAGCACGCCAGTTCACACTAGTGAAAAAGGAGGTTCAAGCTACCCTCTGCCTGCATCTTGAGTCATGCGTGAGCCAGTCAACGGGCATTTAATGCTGCTGATCTTTCCAGCCTCACCCAGAGTTCCAAGATATGGCATCTAAAAATTTAATCGCCAACCACAACTGGGAATGTACATTTTGCTTTTTCAGAGTGTAGGTGAGGACTATTTGCTTGCTTCTTGGGGAAAAGAAGACATTTTCAAGGACCTGCATCTTCTAAAAACATTATTTTTTAAAAAATAATAATACATGAAAGTGGCCATTGCATTAGCTGAGGAATTTTAATCACCGTGGGCTGCTCTGCTGCAAACCTAGAGAGCGAAAATGTGCTGCGCTCAAGCAGAAGGAAACGACAACGGACCAGTTTAAAGAACAATTTCAGCATTTGTGTGGCTTTTTAACTTTATTCTCTTATTCAAATAGATGGCTGCTAACAAAGTTATGCGATACAACCTGGAAGGCTTTGCTTTGTTAACTACATAAAACACTGCTTGGGGGAGCTAGTATTTATTTATTTTTAAGGTCCGAGGGCTCTCAAATTCTAAAGGTGGAAGATACACATTGCTAGAATACAATTGGTGGAGTGGCTATCATGTAGAGAGTGGATATCGGGAGCAGGGGGAGGGGAGAGAAAAGAAAGAACCAAAGAGGAATTAAAGGCCATTTAAAAAAAAAGGGAAAGCCAAGGTTTTCGTGCGAGGTATTTTATACAGGCCTAATGCCACAGTTGAAATCACAATGGAACAGACAAACAAACAACACGGAAGTGCTCAGCTACAGACAAACGCCTAAAAAAAAATTCAAGACAGGCAAGGGAAGGAGAGCTGTCATCTCAATGCCCACAGCAAGACTGGTGCAGCCATTGCCAGCAATGGACCCAGCACCAGAATAAAGTACAAAACCCTGTTTTTGAGGGGGAGGAGAAAAAGAAAACCAGAGTAAAATGGCCGTTTTGGATTTCAAAGCTTTGCAGAGTATTCTTCCAACCATCTGTGTGAAAAATTGTGTGGAAAGAAAAAGAAATACAAGACAAGAGAACATAACAGAGCCTGAAACACACCTGAAAGAATGAAGTTGCAAACACCATGGCCAGCCATATTCTTGTTTGACTGGCTATAAAATGGGCAGAGAAACTTTTTTTTTTGAAGTAGAGAGCAGGCACTCACACCCAGAGTTATGTTGCCCAAGTTCCAACAGCAGGAGTTTCTTGGGGGGGGGGGGGATCATGCATTTCCCCAGAAATGTCCCGCTTTAGAAATCAGTTGGTCACGCGACAACTATTAAAATGCATATTATAAACACGAAGGAGCCTATAGGCCAGTTAACTACTGTCAAAATCTGCTAGAACATCCGGACTGATAGGTAAAATTAATCTTACACACACACACACACACACACACACAGCCTCCCAGAAGGAAAACTGCTTCATTTGCGTACTTCAATTTGAAGTAGATACTAAGAGCACAGAAAGGGATTTTAAAAGCGGCCAGTTATCTCTTTACAGGAGCCCCCATCATCTGTTCACAGCAAAAACTGCATCTCCTCCCAAGAGGTTATCATATGCAGAGACCACCAGGCAGATTAACGCATTAAAAAGAAGAGCCTCGTTATGAACTCACTCACTGCTAGCATGGCTCCAAATTGTCAAAAGCTCATTATATAGCTTTACACTTTTTACTGTACAAAACACTTTAAAAAGTTAAATTATTATGGGTTGGGGAAGCTTTGAATCAAATGATTACGTGAGAGCTTTTTCTTCCTCGACCTCTCTCTCTCTCTCTCTCTCTCTCTCTCTCTCTCTCTCTCTCTCTCTCTCTCTAACCAAGGCTGCTTTTCGGGAAAGTGATTTACTAAAATGAACTATGGCAAGTTAACCCACAAGTCACAAAATGCAACAGTAAAGATACCCCCCCTCCCCCTTAAAACTGCATGTTAAATTGTAATCTAAGTTGTGAACATTTAAATAGAATATATATCTCCTATGAAAAAGTTTTGAGTACAAGTGCTTCTGTACCCTGACCCACACACACTCCCCCCGGCTTCCCCCTCCCTCCCTCCCTCCATCCCACCACAGTTCAGATTTTGGGCCCCGACCAACTTGGAATGCTTTCTTTCAGCCTCTCTCCCCCCCCCACCCCAATTTGTGTGCACTCAGGAAATATAAAGTCAAAAATATACAAATCTCTCATTTACTACAAGGTCTGCATGTGGATGAAGTTAACCTGGACTGCGGGAGTGGGTGAAAGGTGGAGGAGGAAGCAAATTAGAACAGTAAAATAATTTTCACCACAAAAAAGGAGGGGGGAGAGTTCCAAGAAAACGACGACTGGTCACTTCACCGGGTGTTGGGGGGGGGGGAGAGAGAAAAAATAACCCCGAACTGCAGGACTGGTGAAATTTCTGACTGCTAAAAAGTGATACTGTAGTGGAGAGTTTTCTAGGAAAAATAAAACACCTTTTAATAACTGGCCCACTGGTATGAGCTACCGTGGAATAAATTAGCACAAAAATGGAAGTCTTATAACTGTTCACTGTTACAGACGTAATCAACAAGGTCAGTCACTCGCAAAAGTTCGTCCTCGTCTTCTTCTGGTCCTCCTGCCTCCTGGCCACTTGTCCCGTTGGGTGCCAAGCTGGCATTGGCTGTGCTGTCCTTGGGGGCGGGAGCCTTCTCGCTGGGCTTGCCAATCAAGTTCTCAATGGTTTTCCCAGGACTCTGTCCGTTGGTGGACGGCAAGTCCACCAGGCTGTAGTCCAACGGGCTTTCGACCTTCGCGACGTTATCAAAGTCATCCTCATCGTCGCTTTCTATCCGGTAGGGCTTCTTGGTGACGTCTTGCGGGCCGTGGATTGCCGAAGGCCTGGTGGCAGGCACGGGCTTGCTTGCCCCGTCGCTGGCGCTGCTGCAGTTGTCATCGTCGTCGTCTGTCTCGATGCGATTCAGCCGCTTCCGGACGGGCCGCTCCTCCTTGTCCCCGTCCTCGTCATCCGAGGACTCGTCCGTGCTGTGGCTGCGCTTCCGAATGGATCTCTTTGACACCTGGGTGGGTTTATCGTCTTCGGAGTTCTTAGACACGTAGCTCTCTGGAACAAGCATCAGACTTAAAGCCGTTAGCAAAATCTGAAGGCATGCAACAGCTATCATCGCTCTCCTGTGTTTACACAGAACGCTCCGCATGCAAGCTGCTTGAACCGGAAGGAGGCGGGCTTCCACCAGAAAATAAAAACTGCAACACAGAAGACTGGTGGGCACCTATCAATGGTGCAGTGTAATAGTATAAACACCCTCCATGTGTTTTCATGGCATCCATTTGATGGGGGGAGCGCTGGTACTTTTATCATACACCCCATGCCCCTTTCCCTCAAAACCTGCCCCCAAATCTCCCTTCTGTAGCTCTCTCAAATCTCCTTTAAAAATGAGACTCAATACATTAGTTATTTACAAAGGCGGTGTTTTGTATGAATACGTAGGATCGACCATTCAATGGTTTCAGTGCTGGCTGCAGCTGATGGGGAGTTGTAGCCCAAAACATCGGCTAGAGACTTTACTAGTTCTGAACCTTTGCTATACTCAGAAGTTCTTCAAGCTCTTCCTTATTAAAGGCTTCACACTTCTGAAGGGCCCACATCAATATTTTGGCTACTAAGGCTGCATGAAAACACAATCCTAAGCTTGCTTATTCTGAAGGAAGCCCTTCTGAAGAATACCTCAAGCATAGGAACCTACCCGGATGCTGAGATCACCTTCCCTTCTTTGTGTGCCTCCTCCACGAGAGGTCCAGAGGGTGGCAACATGAAAGCGGGACTTTTCTGCAGTGGCTCCCTATCTCTTGAATGCTCTCCCCAGGGATGTCCCCCTGGCGCCTTCATTATACACCTTTAGGCACCCTGCGAAAAAGTTCCTCTTCAACCTGGACTTTGGGCTCAGCTATCTCCCTCTCTGCAGGGGTAAAAAGCTCTACTAAATTTGTACTACAAGGCAACCCTTTCATTTTACCTTCACTGTCTGAGCTGGACAGCCTGCGCTTGTGGATCCTTCTGAGCTCTTTCCCGTATCGGAAGGTCTTCTGAGAGCCATCACTTTCAGAATCCTCTTTGTAGTTGACTTGCCTCTTCTGATTGCGCCGAGATCTTCTCCGCCTCGTTTCCAGGTAGTCTTCATCGCTGTATTCTGAAGAAGCGTCTGTTTCTGTGCAAGGGAGGGGGTGGGGTTGAAGGAGAGAAGGAACCATGCAAATTTAGCCTGCAAACTGCAACATCCTGTCATATTCACAACACGTCTGGTTTTCCCAGAAAGTGAGATGCTTCAGGACAGCTCCAGCCTTCCCATTTGATTCCCATCTTAAAATGCTCTTTAAGAAACTTTCCAATAGGCAACAGCAACTGGCAGGCAGGTGACTCAATGTGGAAAAAGAGAGCTGCATTCCAAGATTATTATTATTCCCAGGGAAATTTAGTTTCTGCATCCTTCCCATGGAGGCCCAAAGTCAGAAGAGCTTGTTGAGGGCAACCTTCTTCAAATTGACAGGTTGACATTTGGGGAGTCATGCTGGGAAACAGGGTATGAATCCATATATATTATATGTTGCTTTGTCTCTAGTGGTACCCACCTAACAGGTCTCTCCTTTGCAATCAGATTTTATTACTGCAAGTGTAACACCAAACAGAAGGGACTGAATGTCCATTGAAACAGGCAGGGTTGCAAACGTGTTATGGAAGGTTGCAGAACAAGCCTCAGGTGCTGCATCCCACCCTGAGGTTCAACAGGCCCAAACTACATGATCCACAAGGTATTTCCAGCCTCTTCCAGAGTGGTGTATGCTCTAGTTATCTCCCGCTTGGACTACTGCAATGCGCTCTATGTGCGGCTACCTTCGAAGGTGACCCAGAAACTGCAACTAATCCAGAATGCGGCAGCTGGACGGGTGACTGGGAGTGGCTGCCAAGACCATATAACACCGGTCCTGAAAGACCTACATTGGCTCCCAGTACGTTTCTGAGCACAATTCAAAGTGTTGGTGCTGACCTTGAAAGCCCTAAACGGCCTCGGCCCAGTATACCCGAAGGTGTGTCTCCACCCCCATCATTCGGCCTGGACACTGAGGTCCAGCTCCAAGGGCCTTCTGGCGGTTCCCTCACAATGAGGTTACAGGGAACCAGACAGAGGGCCTTCTCAGTAGTGGTGCCTGCCCTGTGGAACGTCCTCCCACCAGATGTCAAGGAAATAAACAACTATCTGACGTTTAGAAGACATCTGAAGGCAGCCCTGTTTAGGGAAGTTTTAATGTTTTATTGTGCTTTTAATATTTTGTTGGAAGCTGCCCAGAGTGGCCTGGGAAACCCAGCCGGATGGGCGGGGTATAATTTTTTTTTCTAAGTGCACACGAAACGTGGATGGTGGAAGGGCAGGGAGCCCAGCAGCAGGTGGCGCCAAAGCAATGGCAGGCAGAGCCAGTTCCTCCTAGTTTCCTCCCTTGCTGAGTTCTTTGAAAGCAGCCATGAGGAAGAGGAGGAAGGCGACAGCAACCACCACTCCCTTGTAAGTAATGAGGCATGCAGGTGGGGGCTGAGGGCAGACTGAGATTGCTGGGCCAGTGGCACACTCACTCTAACAAACCAGACCAAAACCCTCACTGTTCCACTAGAGCAGTCCAGTCCAGTCTGAGCGGTCCTGTTCTGAAGTACCTTTTCATGAGGTCTGTGAACAACATGCTAGATTTCTCAAAGGAATAAATAGATATTGGGGGTGGGGGAGGTTACTGTCTCGCCCCCTTGCCCTTGTGCCACCTGTGGTAGCTGGTGTCGAGAACGCCTTAGAAGAAAGTTATGAAATAACATGAACCTTTGGGAGTTCAGATCTATTTATTCATCTATTGTGATTTATATTCCTCCTTTTGATGGAATTATCTTCAAGGCCATTTACAGCACATTGCAACAATGCAAACAAATAATACACACGCATACACAAAACCCAGCAGCCTCCCTTGGGCGAAGGGATATCTCAAGGCAACCAGAGCTGAGAGTTCTTTCCAGCAGGGAAGGGAGAAGTGAGCTCTCTGCTGCTGCTGCTCCTTCGCGGGCTGACGGATGGGGCCAGAAAGGTCTTCTCCTTGCCTTGCCATGTCGTTGTTCCTAGAAGGCAGGGGATGCAACCTCCAAGCGGCTCTTTGCTTCCTGGCACAGGCCAGAGCACGCTTGCCTTCACCTTTGCAGTCCTAGGGCAACCAGCGGTTGGGAGTTGTTTGTTCCTTCTGGTGGCAAAGCAAATTTCCCTGCAGCTGCTCCTTCTTGGTTGATGGATGGGACTAGGCCGGTCCTCACTCTGTTGCAAAGTTCTTCTTGGGCAGCAGGGGGCGGACTCTTTCCACACTGTTCTCATTCTTGCGTAAATAAAAGTGTTGAATTATGATCATCAAACTCAAGGTTTGGGGATTATAATGCAGTTTTAGTAAGTGTGGACATTGGTCCATATGTCTGTATTAAACTCAAGATTTCCTTTTAAAACAGTTCAATTTTATTTGCTCTTTTATTTTTGAAGGGAGGCTTACCATAATTTAAATTTAGTTGCAAAGCAGTACATTTTAATTGCTACAGCAACTGGTTGTTGCTTGTGCTTGTTGAGGAAATATATATATGTGTGTTAGAAATTGTAACTACAGGCATTAGCTTTGTTTTATTGCTGACACAAAAATTGAATGTATATTTAATTAACGTGCACCCTCCCCTTTCAGCCCCAAAGGGTTCTCTTAACAATTAAAAAGACAGTCACCAATATTAAAATATAAAACAATGGAAGATTTAAAGCAGAGAAAGTCCTTAACAAGACACATAAACCAAGAGGCAGGAGAGTAAAATACAAAACAGGCAAAAGGCAATATCCAACTTAGCTGGATCAGACTAGCGCAAGGATTCCCACTTGCAACAATGGAGTTTCTCCTCCCTCTCCTCTCCCTGCACACAGCTCCGCCTGCTGAGCGATGGGGGACAGATTTAGGGGTCGCACAAGCAAACGAGGCTGTGGGGAAGTTCCACTGCGCAGCCCAAAGCTCTTTCGCAAGTGGAAGCACTTTGTTGCGATACCACACCATTTAACAACCGAAAAGGCCTGGGCAGAATAGAAAGGCCAGTGCTAACATGACAACAAACCCAGTGCTATGCAAGTCTCACTTGTAAGCAAATTCCAATGATGGGGTCCTGCCAAAGAGAATGCCCCTCTCTCTGCCTCACCAAAGACAGCGGGGGGTAGGGTGGAGAAAGGCCTCTAAAGATCCAAGGGTCCGGGCAGGTTTCTCTGGCTGCTGAGGTGCACTGGTCCCAAGTCATTTTGCGCATAGGTATCAAAAGCAGCACTTTGAATTGTACTCTGAAGTGGACAAGAAGCCAGTGTATTATATTCAAGATACAGCCTGGGTGCCCAATCTCAGTCCACAATCCAGCTGTGGCATTTCCGTAGCAGCTGAAGCTTCTGAACAGTTGTTGGTGGCAAGCCATTTACGTATAATGCAATCCAAAAGGAAACACCAAATGAGGAGGTCATCGTTGGGAGGATCGGCGTTCAATTTAATCGGAGGCGAAGCAGCTGGATGTGTGTGTGAGTGTGTGTGTCACAGGGGAAATCCAGCCAGGAGTGCCGCTGGGTCTTCAGCTGCCAGCTAAGAAGAAAACGATGGCTCCGTGGCAACGGGACTTCCTGGCAGGCCACTACAGGAGGCCAAGGTGAGGAAAGCCGGCTTATCAGCCCTCATCCAGTTCTCAAGAAGGTCGACCCTCCAGGAAAACCGGTTGCTGGCCTAGTTTCCAAACACTCAGTCCTTTGAGCCAACCTCCAAGCTACGAAGAGTGAAAGAGTCCAACTTACCAGATTCGCCGCTTACGTTATCCTCAGATTCCTCGTCTTCGTCATCTTCAGAGTATCTTTTCTTGGCTGTTTTTCTCCGTAGCCGCCTGCTTTGCCTCATCGGCCTGGAGTGGTGCCGCCTGGGCCTGCGCTTCGAAAACCCCACATCGCTGTCATTCGATGGCTGATCCTCTTCGCTTTCGTCTAAGTTCTCGTCCGAGACAACGAATTCATCCTGAGATCTAAGGGCGGCCGGGGGGGGGGGGGGGAGAGATTAGTTGGGAAGATCTTTGAAACGGTGCCAAAGGAATAAAGCCCGCTCGGCTTCAAGACCTGCATTTTAACTGAGAAACTGTAGACGTAAGAAAGGTTTAGCTAAGGTGGTTTCCATTGCTCCGGTGGAAAACAATTCAATCTCTCTGCTCAAATGGTTGTGTTCAAGTGACAGGCCCTTGAGGTCAATTCAAAAATGCTATTTCTGATGCAGTAAGTCCTCACCCAACTGTAACTTCAAAAATTCATCTGGGGCCTGGCATGATGGAAAGTTTCTCTGCGAGCAGCTCACACCTCACAGGCAGAGCTTACACGCCAGAAAGTCTTCTGACAGCATCCTTTAAAAGCCAGAGGTGGGGAACCTGTGGCCCTCCAGATATTGTAGGACTACTAATTCCATTGTCCAAGACCATCAGCTATGCTGGCTGGGGCTGATAGAAGTCTTAACAGCATCCTGAGATGCCGTTAAGGTTCCCCACCACCTGCTTTTCACAGGACCGAAACAGCACAAACATACATTCTAGCTCCAGGTCCCAAAAGAGAGGGCCCAGAACTACCAGATGCTACAGTGCTCCTGGCAGAGCTCCACTTCAGAATGCAGGTATGAGATGGCATATTTCCTACCATGCCATGTAAGAGGAACAGGCTAGAGCATTTCCCTCCAACATTTTAATGTATTTTTAATCTTTGGTTGGAAGCCGCCCAGAGTGGCTGGGGTAGAAATAAATTATTATTATTATTATTATTATTATTATTATTATTATTATTATTATTACTACTACTACTACTACTACTACTACTACCGTATTTTTCGCTCCATAGGACGCACTGGACCATAGGGCGCACCTCATTCTTAGAGGAGGAAACAAGGGGAAAAACTATTTTTCTGGTTTTCCTCGTCTAAAAGCCCTGTTTTTTTGAGGATCAGCTAAAGGTTTTGCAGCTTTTTTGTAAAGGGAAAAGCCCTTTTTTTTGGAGGATCAGCTAAAGGTTTTGCAGCTTTTTTTGCAAAGGGAAAAGCCCTGGTTTTTTGAGGATCAGCTAAAAGTTTTGCAGCTTTTTTTGCAAAGGGTAAAGCCCTGTTGTTGTTTTTTAGGATCAGCTAAAAGTTTTGCTGCTTTTTTGCAAAGGGAAAAGCCCTGGTTTTTTGAGGATCAGCTAAAGGTTTTGCAGCTTTTTTTGCAAAGGGAAAAGCCCTGGTTTTTTGAGGATCAGCTAAAAGTTTTGCAGCTTTTTTTGCAAAGGGTAAAGCCCTGTTGTTGTTTTTTAGGATCAGCTAAAAGTTTTGCTGCTTTTTTGCAAAGGGAAAAGCCCTGGTTTTTTGAGGATCAGCTAAATGTTTTGCAGATTTTTTTGCAAAGGGAAAAGCCCTGGGGTTTTTTTTGAGGATGAGCTAAAAGTTTTGCAGCTTTTTTTTGCAAAGGGGGAAAAGCAAAGAGGAAAAGCCCCATTTTTATGGGGTTCAACTCACATTTCTGAAAAATCTTAAGGAAAGGGAGCAGTTTCTACTGTTTCCAGACAGATAATCTAATCAGCCAGTCACATGTCCTGGGGAAACAAACAGCCTCCCCCTGCAGCACATTCAACAAAGGAGGGCGGGGCTGAAAGGGAGCCGGGACTCTTATCTCTCTCCCGATCTCTTGCTGATCAGCTGCTGAGCGAGGTCCTTTCAACACCCCCTTTTCTCTTTGTAAAATAAAAAGCACAATCTGCTTTTGGCCCCTGGGCAATTTAGCTCCAGGGACCACCATTTGCTCCATAAGACGCACAGATATTTCCCCTTACTTTTAGGAGGAAAAAAGTGCGTCTTATGGAACGAAAAATACGTTACTTCTACTACTACAGCCAGGGGCGTGATTTACCTAACAAATGGTGTCAGCAGAAACCCTGCACAAGGGTTTCTTGCTTGCACAATGGGGCTTTCCATCCTCTTCCCAAATTGGCTTGGTGAGTCAGGAGAACCCCCTAGAAGGGGGGAATCATTCCACTTGGCAAGCTGATATGCTTGTGCAGGTGGAACGTTCATCATAGAGCGACACCAAATTCCACCCTAGATTTCCAACGGCAAAAGCAGGGCAAGCGTTCAAACCAGTGACCTTCCACCTGCAACCAGAAGCACAGGGAGGGTCGTTCCAAGTGGTAGTTCTGAGTATCAGTGTTTGGGCAAGACTGCACCTCAAGAGTGCTTCTGGGATTCAAAGCTGAACATGTTTTGCTGCCCCACACTTTCAATCCGAGGCTGGTACGTGCTTAGCTCAAACTGAAATCTGCTGAAATAGGAGCGCTCATCTTGGGACAGAGCACACCCGGAATTTGGAGCAGGCCTTACCCGTCACTGATTCTGAACTCATCCTCACTTTCTTCTTCATCCAGGTTGCTGTCACTGTCCAGGTCGTTCAGTCGCCGCCGTTTCTTCCGGCGAACTGCAACAGCCCTCGGAGGTCGCTTGGTTTCCTTCCTTTCTTCCTCCAGGATGGTGGAAATATCCTTGCCACGATGCCCCGTGATGTTAGACATGTCTTTCCCTTTTCCACCACCTACAGTCAGAAGACCAGGACCACATTGACTGTGAATCCACTTATTCACTTGGTGCTAGCATCAACCTTCCCTCCATAAAAAGCACTCAAACCAGGACTGAAAAATAATGTCTTATCTCCCCTGTGGAAAAGCTGAAAGCTTAAACAAGGCTGGGGATACAAGAATGAGACATACATACATACATACATACATTTACCTCCCCCCTCCAAGAGCATACATGGGCCCCTCCACCACCACCTTTATCTACAACAACCTTGTGAGGAAGGTCAGGCTGAGTGATAGTGAATAGCACAAGCAACTAACTTAGCAGAGCAGGGATCTACGTCCAAATAGTCTTTGGACACATCCCAGCCAGCTGAGAAGTCTGACAAGAGGGAGAAAGATTTCTGTTCTTTGTAGCAGATGTGGTTTTCATGCACTTGCAGGAAGTGGCAGGAGAGCACCCAAGTCCCTCGGCATAAATTTAGTGCTTGCTGTACCAAAAACCGGGATTGCCATCCACTACTGAAGTCATCCATAGGTTCCTCCCCGTTAACATTGTCCAATAAGACACACCTCCTCCATCAGCATCCTTTATGTCATCCTCTATGGCTTCGTCAATGGCTTCGTCAAACTCATCAAACCTAGAGAAGACAAAATGTGCTGATTTCAGAGCGGAGCTCAATTATATTTTAAGGAATAAACTGGCAAGTTTGTAGTAACTGAAGAGTCCAAATATGTGAGGGGGAAAGGAGATCAATTTGTACGTATCTCACAGACAAATAAATCTCTAATTAAAGTTCTTAGACTTCCTTCCCTACTCCTTAGGGTAGTGAAAAGCGGGATATCAAATCCAAACTCTTCTTCTTCTTCTTCTTCAAACACTCAACCCTACATATTTAAGAGACAGACAGACAGACAGACAGAGAGAGAGAGAGAGAGAGAGAGAGAGAGAGAGATACCCTGTAGTGGTCCTTCCTGAAATTCAAAATCAGGCTCCAAATGTCTGAACAGTTTATAATACATACAAGCATTCTGACCTTCTTCATAAGAAGAAGAAGAAGAAGAGGAGTTTGGATTTGATATCCCGCTTTTCACTACCCGAAGGAGTCTCAAAGCGGCTCACATTCTCCTTTCCCTTCCTCCCCCACAACAAACACTCTGTGAGGTGAGTGGGGCTGAGAGACTTCAGAGAAGTGTGACTAGCCCAAGGTCACCCAGCAGCTGCATGTGGAGGAGTGGAGATGCGAACCCGGTTCCCCAGATAACGAGTCTACCGCTCTTAACCACTACACCACACTGGATTTTAAGCATAAATCAGGAACAGGTTTTATGCAAAAGTATCTGAAATGTTAGACCAAGATGTTCTCTCCACCCTTTACCATTTGCAAAAGGAAAACCAGCTGTTACTGCTTTTTGGATGCTACAGCAGCAATCTGCAGTCTCTAAAGCAATGCAAAAATGGGAGGGGGGGGGGTTAAAATGTAGTCATAGTTGAGGGGGTGGAGGGAAAGATCAAGGGTCTTGCAAGTTTTATAGCTCAATCTTCTTCATTTAGAAGCGACTGAAACCAACTAGGGAGAAACACAAAGGCAGAAGCTGCAAAGGCGACGCATTTCACAGTCCTGCTGTTGAGCATAATACATTTCGAGTGCAATTTTCACTGACGAGCGATGACCCGCTCAAACTGCTATGCTTGCAGAACAGCTTAATCCCCCTGGAGGACAGTCGGATAACCTGGGGCGAGGGAGGGGGGTTCTGCTGGGTCATCAGTTTGCTTCATCTGTCAGGGATGAGACAATTCCATCTAGGAAGCCCAGAGTACAGCCTGCCTCCTTCTTACTAACCACACGAGGTGGGGCTTTCTAGCTCAATGCGGTGTCTGGAGTTAATGACGGTCCCGTGTAGCATCACAGAAACAGGCTGGGTTTGCTTTGACTTGGATTTGAGGTGTGGGGAGGGAGGGGCACCGGCATACCCATCACCAGTATGATGTTTGCGTGTGCCCTTAAGACGCAATTATAAAAGCAGCCCACGAGATTGAGAGGCACACTGCAGTATCATGCAGTTGGGTCAGATTTTTATTGATTGTAGACAACAGCCACTGCAATGGTGCATACAAATGTATGCAAGGAAACCCCACGGCTCCCTTTTTAATGACAGGCGGCCTAAGGAGCCAGTGATTCTGCATGAAAGAGCAGCAGGGCAAGCACATTTAACCCTTTTGCCAATGACTGCTTTTTACAATCAGAGCTGCACCCACAAGTACCCTTCACCCCACCCAGGGTTCTAGATAGTGCAACTTATGAGGGTGAGCACTGCGCCTCCTCTGCTGAGAATCATGGCCCCAGGAACCTGTTTTTTAATATCATAAGACGACCCTTCGGGATGCAACCAAAGGCTCCCTCTATTCCATCACCTAGCTCTCACCATGCTGAAACAAATGCCTATGGGACACCGACAAGCAGAACATGAGCCCAAAAGCACTCTCCCCACTAGTGATTCCCAGCATGCTGTCCCCAACATGGAGATAGTACACAAGTGGTTTAAAGACTCTCTCAAGGCAAATCTAAAAAAATGTAGTATAAACACCAACAACTGGGAAACACTGGCTTGCGAGCACTCCAATTGGAAAACAGCCTTTCCCAAAGGTGTCACGGGCTTTGAAGACACTCGAGCTCAAGACGAAAGGGAGAAACGCGCTAAGAGGAAGGCACGCTTAGCAAACCCTCACCGCGATCAACTCCTGCTTGGAAACCAATGTCCCCACCGTGGAAGGATGTGTGGATCCAGAATTGGCCTCCGCAGTCACTTACGGACTCCCTGTTAAAACCATGTTTATGGAAGACAATCTCACTCGGCTACAAGTAACCACCAAAGAAGAAGTACACAGCCATCATGGCCAGTAGCCACTGACAGCCTTGCCCTCCATGATTTTGTCCACCCCCCCTTTTAAAGTCTTCCAAGTTGGTTGCCCATCACCAATGTTGTAGTAGAGAGTGTTTAACTATGCCATTATTGAAGAGACAACCCTGGAGCTTTGTTCTGTGTTTTGGCATGTAATGTGCAGCCAGTCAATGTAAGAGGAAAATTAAATGCTCACTAGCTATGTTGTTGTTGTTGAAGTCATTATCATTATCATTATTATTTTTTAAAAAACCAGTTTAATTGAACAAAATAAAAATAAATAAAAGGTATACCATCAAAACTGGGCCTAAACCCAGTTTAGGGTCTACACAATCAGTTTCCTCCTAGAGCACCTGGATCTGGTCTGCGATTGGTCTGCCCAAGAAGGAAAGATTGGCAACTGGGTGGTTAGTTACTTAAGATTTTTGAGTGGTTTTACCACTGCTTCCCTCAAGCAGGCATGGACCATTGACCACCTCCCTGGCCCAGCCAGCTGTCCCCTTCAGCCAAGACGGTCCAGGTGGTTGCCCTGACCGATCCAAGCACTTTGTCTACATCCTCAAACCTTACTAGTTGAAACTCATCCAACGCAACAGGACTAAGACAGTGCTCTAGACACCCCTTGAGAGTCAAGATCCCAGTGGGTGCAAGCAATTTTTGTCCTCCAACGCGATGCAAACAAGTCAGAGTGAGTTGCCGTCGGCTCTACCACCCTCTTTCCCCATTGCTCAGACAGCCCTCCCTTCTCTCTCTCTCTCTCTTTGGCATGTTTCCACTGTGAACTGGAAACACAGCTTCTTTTATTACATCCATTCATAAAGGAGCAAAGAAGTTGCTTGCCTATAGCTGATGCACTTCCGTTGCCTAGTCGACCTCCTTTCAAGCAGCTTTGCCTTTGATTTTTTGGAATCTTTCTTCTTTTCATCGACAACTTCAGGTATTTCAGGCTCCTGGTTTAAAGGCAGACAATCATTAAGCACAGAAATGGCTGCAGCCAATCATAGAGGGTGTACAAACTCAGCCTTAATTTGTTGCATTTTCCATGAGAAACAATCTGCTGCACAAACAGCCACACAGTTCCTCTTGTTCAGAGTACCTAGGGTTGTTTCCAACTAGGTTGGAATTAATAAACACATGTCAGCCATGTTCATTAACTTCAATGAGTCAACTCAGAATAACACTAGCATGGCTACAACCCCTAGCAATTATTAAACCATGCATACCTCCTAAGTTTTCAAATGACAGGATGGGATTGATCTAACAGTATGTGCCAAATGGAGATTCAAACAATGGCAAGTTTCTAGACCACATGGCTGTAATATGTGTCACAGGCAGTAGAGAAGGAAGACATAGAGAGTGCATTGGGTTTCTAGTGGCCAAGGATCCATGCTCTAGTGCCCTACATAGCTCCTTGACTCTATCAGCAGCAGGAGCAGAATTTATCAGGCAAAATGAGCAGATGCATGCAAATTTGCTTGATTAAGGCAATCTATGGTTATTGCAGATTCAGCTTTTCTTAAGGCAGAATTTCTAGTGTTTACAGCGCAAAGAACACACAGGCCTGACTCTATACCAAAAGAAAGAAAAGGAGATATCAAGGGGTTCATTTCACTTACTCGTGGAGGAATGATATTCTCAATACTAATGCCCACATACACAAGGCGCTCTTTCCTTAGGAAGAAAAAACAAAACAAAAAGCTGACATTTCTTCACAGCAACTGCTTAAATTTGTCCTATACTGTATTTCACCTGTTTACCTTAATGCCAGACCTTTACCTAGCTGCACCCACGGCCATCTCCAAACTAGAATTTGCAGTCACGGTCATAAGCGCTTTTGCATGCTGGTGTGGTACTAAACCTGGTTAATAAAAACACCAGAACAAGTGATGGCTACTGGGGATTGTACTGGCTGAGGCTGATGGGGGCACCGTAGTCAATCTGGAGGGTACCAGGTTGGGGAACGTTAGAGTAAAGTACTGACTCACTTTCTGTGTGTGTTTTGTTATGTGGGGTTAGAGGGGTTGCTATGCCATTGGTCAATGTTTCAGTACCTTCGTTCAGCACGCTCTTTCTTTTTCAGGACAACATCCAGGTCCTGCAGTTGTTCTTCCAACTTCTCGCAGAGCAATTTCTATGGGAATTAACAAAAAAACAAAGCTAATTTCTTAACAGGCCCCTTCCCAAGCATTCCTTGTCAATGTGAAAGCCGTCACCGCCGGCGAGTACCTAACGGTGGTCCAAACATCAGGCGGTAAGAGAAGGGTTTCCCGGCAGAATAAGGAAAAGCAAATTACTCTGGAAACTGTGGGTGACAAACTCAAGACTACATTTCAATCTTTCCACTGAATGGAGTTCAAATTTATTCCTAAATCTGCTCTTGCAGTTGAAGCACACAGAAATGCTACCTAGTCCATGGGCAAGGCTAAGTAGACAGGCAGAACTAAACAATTCACAATACATGGGTGAGAATGTCACTAAGTCAACGGGGGTTTGGGGGTGGTGGTGGAAAAAGCCTGCATCAAAGGGACTGGCTCCACCTGAACTATACTGCAACTTGCCTGCTAATGCTTAACAATATAAAGGCTTTAATTCATCTTACCCTTCTCCCAAAACATTTTCAACAGAGCAAATTCCTCATACTCTTAACTATGATAAAGTGTTTTCAGCAACAATGGACTTTAAACCAGACTGGACCTCTGGTTTGGAAGGGAATTAAGTATATCTTGAGCAACGATCAATGCTTCTGTGGAGGAAACTTGCACTCCAGAATGGAGGGGTGCTGAGAAAATGCCAGCAATTTCCCCCCATTTGCTTCACGGCGAGTAAGCAATCGGGAATATTACATCTGCGCAGGGCCTATATGATGTGAAAATGGCAAATGCCACACAAAAAGAGACAAATGTAGGTATAATAAAGAAAACCTTAAGTCCCTTATAAATGTTGAATTGTGTGTACAGAAGAAGCACATGCATTGTTTTTTGTGCAAATGCTAGAATACCCAAACACCAAACAGTACTAGGAGAATATATATTTGAGCATATAAGGAACGTTAAAAGGAATTGCGGAAAATAAGGATGTTAGGTAAAGGGAACCCTGACCATTAGGTCCAGTCGCGGACGACTCTGGGGTTGTGGCGCTCATCTACTTGCACTGCGTGCTTTCAAACTTCTAGCGACCAAGCAACGGGAGCTCACTCCGTCGCGGGGATTTGAACCGCCAACCTTCTGATCGGAAAGCCCTAGGCTCTGTGGTTTAACCCACAGCGCCACCCACATTACCTCGAGTATATTATCAGATGATGGGAACAAACAATGGGTAGTTTGCATTTCATTTACATTTATGAACCAATTTGTTCATTTACGGCAAGTTGCAGAAAGTAAATTACACGTGACTGCAAACAAATATTTGTATGGTGCAATTTGTTTGCAGTGCACTGAATGTTATTCTCATGGGACTATGTAATACCCTTGTTACACATTCACACCCACCTATTACCGCATCTTACAGTTCTTGTTACAATAATGGGTACTAAAGGCAAAGTGAACAGTCCCAAAAAGAATGGAGGAAACATCAAGGGAAGGCTCTTTTCCATAGCCACACCGTAACTCAGGATTTTCATGCGAGGAAGGACAAAACAAAACAAAAAGGCAAAGAAGACAAAGCCTACGTGTTGGCAAGGTGGGCAGAACCATTCTCCATCAGGAATGATCATCAGTGGGGGTCGAAGGCAGGCCGTATGGTAGCCGCTGTCACAAGAGTCGCACAAGAGAATCTGTGAAAATGAACCAAGGAATCAGTTGGACCTTGCACTTGCACTGTGAAGCACACCAAGGTGCGTTCTTGCTTTCCTATGTTTGCATAAATCAGCCTTCACCAACCGGTGTAACTCTAGACGTTGTGGACTACAACTCCCATCGGTTCCAGCCAGCATGGCCAATGGTCAGGGATGATGTGAGCGGTTGTCCGACGGTATTCGGAGACGGGCCAGATTGAGGAAGGCTGGCATAAAGATTATGAAATTGAAGTGGCCAATAGATCCATAAGCAGATAAACTGTTGCTTTTGCTGGAAAGCCAAGGGGCAATATTCATTCAAGTTAAATTCTTTTAAGTCACACTGACTTCAATGGAAGGTATTAATTCTCTCAGTGACATCAATAGGATTTGAGATGGGTTAACTAGATCAGGCTCCAGGTATACCAACATTCCTAGATTAAACCTGAATTCGCTGTTGTCATAAAGTAGAGGCAAAAACATGTTCCATCTCTTCTCTTCTGGTGCAGCTATAAGACTCAAATGGGAAGTTGTTATTCTCTTTAAACACAATATGGGCAATTCTTAAGGGAACTGGCTATGTCAGGACTACACTGCAGCACAGTCTATTTTGATATGAAGACATTCCAGTTCATAAATGTATATGATCCTCTGAGAGGAGAATTTTTTCTGTTAAATCCTACTAGGGAGAGAAGATAGAAAACACCAAACGGGCCTTTGGTTGTCACTGCTTCTCCAAACAGCCCTGTGGTTCTGCAAGGATTCAAAGGTTTCTGTTGAGTGCTCAGCCTTCCCACCAAACTACAGATTGCAAGGGTTCCTGGGACAAAAACCACCGCAATTAAACCTACTGAATTTTGCCGCAAAGCTGTGATCCCAAATGCAACTACTGCATGGAGTGCCACTGTGATTAGAAGTTTGGATCTCATCCACAGAAAAGGGACAATGCAAGCAGAGTGATTTTTAAAGAACACATATACATGCACAAGAATAATTTAAGGTACCTATTTTTTGTCAGTGTTATTGCCCCATATTTATGTAAGACATAATACCGTATTTTTCCATGTATAACATGTCCCCATGTATAAGATGACCCCTATTTTTTGAGCCCAAAATTAAGAAATAATTGATTGCTACATTCTGTGTATAAGACTACTGCCCAATTTTAAACTTAAAAAAAAATTGGGGGGAAATATAGTCTTATACATGGAAAAATACAGTAGTTTAGAATCCACTCCCAAGTCTGAACTTCCAAATGCATAACAGGCACAACATGATGTAGAATTGCTTGTCTGCTTTCGTTTTCCATCTTCTAAGCAGCCCACCACTTAAATTCATTCTGCCTTCAAGGTGCAGCAGCCTGCAGAGGTGGCTGGTCAATTCAGACATCACACTAAAACATGATTTGCACACCCAAACCTGCTTTACCGGCAAAACATGAACCATGCATTGCCAATTCAGACAACATGCCAAGTCATACCTAAACTTCCTTTAACCATAGGTTTGGTATGATGTCTGAATTGAGCCAGTATATCTGCAGAATGCTTAAGAATGGCTTTTCCGAGCTTCACTGCTTTTGAAGACAAGAACCTACTAGCTCTGGGTGATTGGGCAGGCCGCACTTCTTGCACGGCTCATCGTCATCAGCGGGCGCAGGTTCTTCCTCTTCCTCCCCCTCTTCCGCCTGATCCTCAGAGTCTTCTTCACTCTCTGAATCATCGCTCTCATCATTGCTCGAATATCTCCACCTGCCGCGAGTTCGAGTACCAGCCCACCGAACTTTGCTTCGCTGTGATGCCTAGAAACCCAGTGACAAGGGAAACCTCATTGTCTCGGCACATAGTTACAATTCCATGCTGAATCATACATTCCCCCAGTTTACATTTCATCAAATAAAAAATAGCCACGTGCAGATTATACAATGCCTTCTGGACATGACAACAGTTGTGCTGGGATTCAATGCTAAATGCTTTAGCAGTATAAGAACAAGCCGCAGGGAGCCTCAGGTTCAAACTCCCCCCCCCCTCCAGTGCAGCTGCAAGGAAACGGTTGCTTCTATTTTAGATTAGTCACTGTTTACCATGCCCCCATAACCCTAAACTGTGCTTGATTGTAACTATGTTGTTTTTTAAAAAGAAACAAACCATTGTTAAGATTAACCATAGTTAAGATCAAGGGTCAGCAACCTAAGGCCCATGGGCTGGAAGCGGCCCGCGGAGGTCGTTTAACAGGCCCACGAGCCACCCCTGAACCGAGGTGCCCGCTCTCACGCTTGCACTAAACCGGCGCATCTGCACAGACGCAGACACCAAAAATCGTGAGGGCACGTGCGAGCTCACACATATACACAATCCATCCCACAGAGGGATCTCCGCGGGACCGATCCAGCCCAGGCAAGATAAACCTTGCTGACCCCTGGTTAAGATTATCCAATTTGTGTAGATTTTGATGTCACAACAAGCTGTACTGAATCTAAAATTGTAGGGAAAGCTTCCAAACTTCTTAAGCCTATACCGGAGGACAAAAAGGAGCACATGAGTCCAAGGCTCACCAATGCTTGTTGTCATAATGTCAACCAATGATTTAGTGTTATTTCGGAACAAGGCCAATCTCTCTCTCTCTCTCTCTCTCTTTTTTAAACCAACTCATTTATTTCCTTCCCCTCTGAAGTTACACTACTTTATACCAGAACCCACCATCTGTTCCACACACAAATGAGCTGATATGGCCTGCTGCTGCAAATTAGGAACTAATGATACAAACACTGTACTGGAAGAGAAAGAGAACAAGTTCTGTGCTTGCATATGAAATCTTTCTTTTTCAGTCTGGCCTTCAAACAAGGGGAAAACCTTCCCTCTACTGGACTGACACAGCTGATGAGACCAAACTGGGAATTCTTGTGATAGTTCACTGTGGAGACAGGAGAAAGACCTGGCTTTCACAATGAGAGATGCCTCAGATGTAGCTGGAGGCTGGGCTCTCTTCTGAAAACAATCTTGCGCCTTGTGGACAGATTGCTCACACAGGACTGGGCCACGAAATTGTGCAGAGTAAGGACAGTTTCTCTCTGGCACAATCCTAAAACCACGCACAGGGAAGCATCAAAGTAGAAAGCAGTACTGTACCTCTGTCTGACTCTCTTCTTTCAAATCAAATGGGAATAATGAGGCAAGTGAGGGTAGCACCACCAGGAATCCACTGAGAGTGCCCTGCCAGAGGACATGTAACCCAACCAAGTCTTAGCTGAAGGAGGAGGAAGACACTGCTAGTCTCAAAATCTTCCTCTTTCCCTGAAGCTTCCAGCCCTCACCAGGTGTTCCCCACTCACAGTAAACCACTGGATCATGATGAATTTTACTCTCTTGGCCATAGAATTTGACCTTGTGATGAAGTAGCAGCTAGAACATTATTGTTGCCATTCTTAAACAGAAGTACTCCTTCCAATTGTCTTATTGCTATCCCTAATGACTCTTGTATTAACTCTGCATCTTCCTATTCCATGTCATTCAAAATATATATATTCCAGACTCATTTTCTGTACAATTTCCAGGTATCATGAAACATGTGACCCTCAACTACTCCAACTTTGCAGAAGGGCAAAAGTTTCCCATGCAATAATCACTGTAACTAAATGCAAACCGTATAGCCGGTGTAGAAAACACTAGCTAGTAATAACTGCTAAGACTTGAGATATCGTTTTAGCCTACCAAAAACTTTTCAACTGATTCACTGAATCGATTAAACATCTAAATGCTGCAGCCTTACATCAAGCTTTCTTCCATTCACCAATAGCTTCTGCTACATCCATGTAACATAACATAAACAGTTTCCTGAATCATTTTATTTTTTGCAAAGCTATGGAACTATCTACACCCTACTTCTGAGACAGCTAGTAACTGTGTGGATCACATGATCACACCTTCTCTGCGGCCATCATTTTTCAGGAGACAGGGAGCTCTATTCCAATGCTCACACAATTGGGACTCCCGCTTCCTCTCCTCTTGTGTGCCCCCAAAAATCTACTCCAGAGAATCCCTCAAATCTCTGGTGCAGATTTTGAGGGTGCACAGGGGAGAAGAGAAAAGGGAACAACAGTTCTACTACTTTAGTGGGACCCTGTCAGGCAAGCAGCAGCTCTCTATACTGTGTTCTATCGCTACTGCTTCCAGGCACAATGCCTCATGCTAAAAATGTCAAAACAGAGTAAAAATTAGAATACTGGGTGCAGAGCAAGGCCTGCCAATTGAGCAAAACTGTTACAAACTGTACAGATTAGTATAATGGGGGTGAGGTGGGTGTGGATGGGTAGAAACCGAAATGTCTTAGCATAGGTTTGGGTTTCTAAACAACATTAGTGGCCAGTGAAATTCAGAAGACTCAAGGCGCACAGCTCTCATGTGAATATTTTACCTTGCTAGCCTTAGAATTTATTTCCTTCTCTTGCTTTTTTGAGCCCTCTTTCTTCTCCGGCTTTTGCACCGCAGCTGGTTTTTCGTCCTCCTCCTCACTCGGTTTTTTCTCGGGCTTCTGATCTCGGGTCTCCGCTATTTTGGGAGTGGGCTTGGATATCCGGGGAGACCTCCTTAAAATGCGACCAACACCAACAGCCGCCGCCTCCTCCTTTTCAGCGGCTGCATTCTGAGTCTTGGGAGGAGGGTCGGTTTTCTTTCTACTCGAGATCCTGATTGTGAGCTTGATCCCATCTTTCTGCCTCTCAGAGGTGATTTCCCTATTCTCCGCTAGAGAACTTTCGTCTTCAGAAATCAGCTTGTATTTGCACTTGCTTTTCACAGGCTCTTTTTTAGCCTCAGGAGGTTCCTCGACAGAACTTTGGGCATTGCCTAATTTGGGCGTTTCTTTCCCTTCAACTTCAGAGTCCTTCTGTGGCTTAGAATCCTGTCCTGCCTGTACTTTGCATTTATCAGGAAGTGTGCTTTTAGATTCCTCCTTCTCAGCAACCGATTTGTCTGAGGGAAGGGCTGGAGCAGGCGGTGTAGTCACAGTTGCTCTTAGCAACTCTGGCTTCTCCCCAGGTTGACCCTTATTTTTCAGACCCTCTTCAACTGCTGGAGTAACCTGCTCCTTTGGGGAAGATGCAGTTAAAGATTTATCTGGACATTCCTTGGGAGGTGCCAGGTCGTCTTTTGCTTTCACAGGTTCCACTGACTTCTTGAGACAATCATCCATTTTTGAAGGTGCTTCTACTACAGACTCTGAAGTCTTACTGTCAAGCAGGTTTTCTTTTCCTTTCGGGCTGGTCTCCTCCTTTAAAGGCACTTTCTGAAAAGGAACCTCAGCTATCACACTAGCTACCTCCTTCCCTGTATGCAAAATATTTCTTTCGACATCAGCTGTTCTTACTATTGTGCTAACAGTCTCTAGTATTTTCTCGCCGCTTACACCATTTTTCTCCTTAGGCAGGCTGGACGTGTCTGTGCCTGGGAGACGTTCCAACTTGTTATTTGGCATGATTTTCTCACTACTAACCTCCCCATTTACAAGAAATTTCCCATCGGTAATTGTAGGGACTCTCTTAAATGTCTCTTCCTCTTGTTTCCCTTCCTCCTTCAAAACATCCTTCGTTGGGGTGATACATTTTCGCAAGGGTCCTTTTAACGGGCTGTCATAATCATCAGTCAGCTTAATCTCTCGCTTTTTCAGTGGAATCTTTGCCTGCTGGTCGTTTTTTAGTTTCTCGCTTTCTTCCACACTTCGCTCCACCACTTCCTGGGGAGCTTTGACATTGACGCAGAACTCTATCCTCTCGGGCTCGTGAACAGTTGCTTCTGCATTGCTATTTACATCTTTCAAGTCTTTTGGCTCTAGCTTATTTTCCTTCACCTCCGCTTTAACAGGCTTAACGTTTTCTTTAAAAGAGTCCCTTTCTTCTTTGGTAATCTGCATTTCCCCATTGTTTTCCAAAGGTTTATCTAACTTCACTATAACTGGAAGCTTTATGATTTCCCTCTCTTGCACTTTTTCCAATTTTATCTTGTTTTCCTCTTCCGAAACTGCTGGAGGTAGAAGGCTTTCCAACTGCTTTGACGGCTCCTCTTTTATCTCTTCTTTTTCTTCTTTGACCTTCAAGTCACTTTCTGTTTCATTTAAAAGAAAAAAGAGCAAAGTAAAGCAATGTTATAATCATCGTAAGCCAAATGATTCTCCCCAACCTCAGTACTACACAACTTTTGAAGCATTTAGTTTTTCCAGGCGCTGAACACATGAATGCTAAATATCAGCTCATGTCCAAACAAAAACAGTTCCAATGGTATTTTTCTCTGAGTGAACGTTTCAGTACAGCAAAAAATCACTGGGAAAATGCAGTGCATATGTAACAAATATATGCTGGTTTCATTCCTATTTATCTGTCCTGGCTATCCCCTCAAGGAAACCCTCAAAACTATAGTTTTGTGCTATTCTGAGAAATCTCCATTACTAGCTCACTTCCCCTGTATGGAATTACAATTCTCAAGGCCCTCCAGGAAGAGTGAATGATTACTTTACTATTTGAAGTCTGCAGAAGAGAGCTAGGAAGGGCCAAAAGGCATGCAAGTCCAATGGTGGCACCTCCTTAGAGGAATGCTCTCCCCAGAGAGGCTCCCCTGGTACCCATCCTAATGTCACTTTAACAGCAGCGATACTTAAAAAAAAAAATCTTCTCAAGCTTTTTTAGGTTAAATGGCTTCCAATTTTGAATCACGCCCACATTTGTAGTGCATAAATCCCTCAAAATAGTCAACACCGAGCATGATTAACACAAAATATCCCTCGCAAGGTAAGAATAGCAGCAAAACCTTGGGCTGACGTTTCTTCGCCCTTTTTGGCCTCTTCACCTTCAATACTAGGGCTCTCCCGTGACGAATTATCCTGTTGCTGTTTTTTTAATAGTTCAGGATCAATTTGTGCTTTGAGGAGTTCAAGAGTTTCAGCCAGCTCATTTCGGCTTCTGGATAAACAAAAAATAAAAAAAACGCATCAAGCCCCATAACCTTGCCAGCCTTGTGTAATATCCCCCAGTTGTGCAAATCAGACTGCATGCATTCTGCTTTGCCAGCACCAGCAGGAAAATGAAGAGTAAGTAAACGGTAAAGGACTATGTCTGGAAAACCATGGGTGCAGCCCCCACAACTGCCCCTTCCCCCTAAGGAATTTCACAGACACCTATCACTGCTATAGGGAACCACTTGCACTATCGTACTCTCAGCTGTCAGTACAGCAGTTCCCACCCTCCTCTCACACCTACCTGCATGCGTAGCAGAACCAAGGAATAGCCACACATAGCAAGCCTGGAAACAAAAGGAACATAGGCATACAAAAAGGAGCAATGGCCAGCACTCCAGCGCCACCCGCAGCCCACATTCAGGGCCAGATCTCCAGACCTAAGAACAGCCTGCTGGATCAGGCCAAAGGCCCACCTAGCTAGTCCAGCATCCTGTTCTCACAGTGGCCAACCAGATGCCTGCAGGAAACCAGGGAGCAGAACAAGAGCACAAGAGCCCTCTCCCCTCTAGTAGTTCCCAGCAACCTGTATTAGGAAGCATTGCTGCCTGTGGAAGTAAAGCATAGCCATCTTGGCTAGAAGCCGTCAATTTCCTAATCCTTTTTGAAAGTCTCCCAAGTTGATGGCCGGCGCTGCCTCCTGGGAGAGCAGTTCCATGGTTTGACAACATGCTGCGTGAAGAAGTACTTTCTTTTATCTGTCCTAACGTTCATCTTCACTAGGTGAAGTTCCAATGTTATGAGAGAGCTCTAATGTTATGTTCCAATGTTATGAGAGAGCTCTAATGTTATGTTATGCCATGCATAATTTTATAAGCTTCTATAATATTACCTCTTACTCGCCTCTTCTCCCCTCTTTTATTAATTAAAACAAGTCATCGCAATATATTTCAAACAGAATATTAAAAAAAATCATACAACTCTGCCCGCTGCCAAAATGTTATAATATCATCAGTTTTTTCTCTAAACTAAAAGTCCCAAGTACTGCAACTTTTCTTCATAGGGAAATTGCTCCAATCTCTTGGATCATTTTGGCGGCACTTTTCTGAACCACCACTTTGTAAGCATTTGGCTTTGTTTCAGGTGCAGCGCTAAACCACCGCAAACATGTACATGTAGCTGTAAATATTTCCTTATGCACAGTGCGTCAGAGAGAACATTTAAAAAATCCTATCTAATAAATGAACCTAAGAGAGGTGTTTCTTCTAAAGCCACCGTAACGGCGTTCCGTCTGGAAAACCGAGGGTAAAAAGAACAATACCTGACAATGCACTTCCACGAAGACCCATCCTGATCATCTTGCTCTTCAACATACACCCTGACATTATGATCTTGATCCAGCTGGTACCAGTAGGTCAGCCCATCTTTGTCTCTGCCAATCGGCTGAAGGCGCATAGCATCTGCATCTTCCTCATTAATGATGTTCTTAAATTTTAGATTGTCATCAAACTGGCACTCACAAAGGTACTAAAGAAAAGAAGGGGGGGAGAAAGAGCACATCAAACTAATGCTGGAAACACCAAAGGAACACTCTCTGCTGATGCACCAGCAAGAGACTAATTCATAAAAACAGTAATTGAAGGGCTTGATTTAAGAAATTGTTGGGGGGGAGCCATAGCTCAGATGGCAGGGCCCTTGCTCTGTATTAAGAAGGACTCAGATTTAATCTCTAGCATTGCTATATGAATGGCTGGGGAAACCAGAGTTGCTGGGGAAACCCAGCCAGATGGGCGGGGTACAAATAATAAATTATTATTATTATTATTATTATTATTATTATTATGAGAGAGGGCTGAGAAAGGCTTGTGCTTGAGACTTTGGAGACCTGCTATGAAGCACAGGTAATTATAAGTAGGTACGAAAGCAAGCGGTCTTCAGTGGTTCCGCCTCACCATCTCTTTTTAAAAGGGACATTTTGAATCCACTGCTGCATTTTCTGTAGGTCTGGAGTAGCGTATAAAGGTAGCTTTTTAAATGAATGACACTCACCCACCATGTAGCCACCTGTGCAGTGGTGGAAGAAAGACAACCCGTTATTGTGACAGCCCTCTCTCATGGGGGTCAACAGGGCATTTTCAAGCCCAAAATGGTTTGGGCCCAAGTCCCATAACATTCCATCTACAACCATATCATACCGCCTTTTCTTTTAACATAAACAATGAAGGTCATTCTCAAGTGCCTGCAGTTAAGGCTGGTGGAAACCAATGAGGCCCTTAATTGCTGTGTCCCACATTGCTGGAATGCTTTATCATCTTGGGCATGGGTAGGCAAACTAAGGCCTGGGGGCCGGATGCGGCCCAATCGCCTTCTAAATCCAGCCTGCGGACATTCCGGGAACCAGCGTGTTTTTACATGAGTAGAATATGCCCTTTTATTTAAAATGCATCTCTGGGTTATTTGTGGGGCATAGGAATTCGTTCATTTCCCCCTCTAAAATATAGTCCGGCCCCCCACAAGGTCTGAGGGACAGTGAACCGGCCCTCTGCTGAAAAAGTCTGCTGATCTGGGGTCTATTGGATTATATTTTTTGGAAGGCATATATGTTCTCTTTGGACTTCTTTGAGGTGTTCTCATTGAGCTACTATGAGTTTCAGTTCTATTTAGTTATTGACTTTTTGCTGTTTTGTTTATTTATTGTGGCTGTATTTATTGTGTTTCGTTGTACATTTTTATCTTGAAAGCTGCCTTGAGAAGGCTTTTTCCCTTAAAGGCAGCCTTAAAATATTTTAAATACACTAAACTGAATTCACTAAAGCAAGGTTCTAACTCACAGGGTTGTTGTGTAAGGATGATTGAGATTATGTTTATGAAGCACTCTACTCTCAAGCACTGCATACATTAAATGATCCACTAGCTTTTCAATATACCAGTAAACAATTAAAATATATATATAATCTTTCCCTGGAGGGGTTTCTTTTCATGAAATGCGAAGTAGAGGGGAGCTGGCCTTAGGAACACCCAACAGTCCACAAAAATAAAATCTACTGAGAATCTGTACTCAATTTGCTCAGAGAGAATTTGGAAATGATTTTCTGTTATCAGTGCATATACAGGAACTCAAATATATCAAACAAAAGTGCTGAATAACAATATTTCAAGAGCCTATCATAATTTTAGCTTGGTAAGTATTTATATAAAGGCTCAGTTTGGACTATCTTCCAAACTATGACTAGCATTAACCTCAAAACCATAGTTTGCACCCACTCAAACCATGGTTTGGAGCTAGGTCAACCCAGAAACAGTGCAGGAAATTGGAAAATGTGAGGGAATTGTGAAGATGGGGGATGCATAAGCCGCATAAGCCCATGATAAACTCATAATGCTATAAATGGTGTTTGGAGGATTATCAGGTATCATCACAGGTATTCCAGAAAACTATCAAGTGAGTTAAAGACAATAGTACCTTCAATATTCCCAACTTGCATTCCATGCTCATTTCAAAGTATCCTTTTTTCTCCATTTCCCATGCCCAAGTGCTGTTGAATTCTTGACACATCTGAAAGGAAAATGGTTTAAATTAAGTACGAAGTTATCTCCCATCATGGCACCCATACTCAACGAAGTGTTACCTAAAGTTTCAGTTTTTGTAGGAATAAAACAGGAACTGGAAAAGCAGAGGGGTGTGAATTGCTGTTAAACTAACAATATGGGTACCTAGGATGGGTATTTATTTATTTGACTTACAGTCTGCTTTTTGAGAACACGCACTACAAAGCAAAATAAAAAAATCCTTCCAGTAGCACCTTAGAGACCAACTAAGTTTGTTCTTGGTATGAGCTTTCGTGTGCATGCACACTTCAGTAAGGTGCTACTGGAAGGATTTTTTTATTTTTTATTTTGTTTTGACTATGGCAGACCAACACGGCTACCTACCTGTAACTGGCACTACAAAGCAGTTCACAACATATATAAAAATATAAATTCAAACACAAAAACACTTTAGAATCCATTCAGAAACAATACTAAAAACTGAACACCAGTACAGAGATAAAACAGTAACAATAAAATTCAGCCAGATACTGACAGCAACAGCCCTATTAAATCAGAGGAAATAACACGGAATCATAGTACTGTAGAGCTGGAAGGGACCCCAAGGCTCATCTAGTCCAACCTGCTGCAATGCCAGAATCACAACTAAAGAATCCCTGAGAGATGGTCATCCAACCTCTGTTTAGTCCCGTTTAAAGGATGTGATGGATGAGACCTGCCCAACCTTAAAAAGAACTGACTACCATAATTGCGGGGCTGCCACCGAGAAGGCCCTATTAAAGGTTCCCACACGCCTGATAGGCTTCACCACCAGACACTGGCAAGGGTGGAAACATAAACACACTGCCCCAGAGACCAAATATGAAAAACTGGAAGACCCAGAAGTCTTTCATAACAATCATTTAAATGAATTGTATTAAAGGGACATTGATTTTTGTGTGCTCTGGAAATTCCTTAAAATTATTTCTGGATGGTAGTGATTACTTCTGCACACTATATCTAATATTAAACAATACAAAAAAAAAACTGGCACAGATACCTCCTATTTCTGGCCATGGCATCAGGGATTACAAACATCATATATCACCCAGTAGTAGAGTTTCAGAGCATTCAATGTAAGAACAACTTACCCTGATCAAGTATTTTTCCCAGCGGTCTGCTGTGACAGATTTTCCAATCTTCCTCATCAGTTTCAGATGAAGTTCTACCAGCTCTCTGGGAACTACAAGCAAGAAGGGGAGGGAGTTTAAAAACAAATAAGCAACTAGGATCTAAATGCTAGACGTAAGCGCAAATTCAAGAGAAAGACGAACATTAAGTGTTAACTAATCCACAGAGAGCCAAAATATTAAAATAGGATGCTCACATTCATACAGGAAAAACTGCATGGTCTGAACATCGTAATAGATCAAGGCATACTACAATCCCAACAGTGGACTACCAACCAATTTCCTGTCAACCACCTTGCACCTGCAGGGTGGCTAGGATTCTTACAAAGAATGTGAAACAAGGTGTTGCTGATGCATCAAGGCACTTATTATTAAGGCGCTTGTTACATACTTGGAAAAGCTTAACAAAGATTACTTATGCCTTAACTATTAAGAGGCAATCTTACTATTTCTCCATTTGGTGGACCAGGTTGATTCTAGAAAAAGAAGATCATACAGGTTCTCATCTACCTTAGAATCTAGGTAGCTCAGCATTCCAGCACTAAAATCAGACATATGCTAAAATGTGATTTTACACCTTCGGTGGGGTTAATTATTAAGGATTTATAAATGAACTTAACATCTTTTCCTTTGTTCATAGAGTCTCTCTCTAAATTTGCATATGAACCAGGAGCAAACTACAGCGGCACCTAGTGGCAGAACGGAGCAACACCCATGCAGGCAGATCTGAAAAGGTGCTGAGATGGACAGCCGGATACAGACCTGGAAAAATATCACAGCTGCCCTATCCTTTGGGAAGCCAGCCTTGAACACACAACTAATACTGAATCCTAGAAACTGAAACAGTTCCAAGCCCTACCAAATGAAATTTATCCCTCACGTTTTAACTTTTGAAAAATGGCATATAAGCATTTTTATAACATTTTAGGACTGCTTTCAAACTAGAATGCTACACGCTTGTTTTCTCCCACCCTGGAGGGTAGGACTCGAGGCAATGGCTTCAAGTTAGAAGGAAGGAGATTTACATTTGGTAAAACTTTATGATAGTAAGAGCTGTTCGGCAGTAGAACAGACTGCCGCGAGAGGTGGCGGACTCTCCTTCCTTGGAGGTTTTTAAGCAGAGGTTGGATGGCCATCTGTCATGGATGCTTTAGCTGGGATTCCTATATTACACGGGGTTCTACTCCCTTGGGTCCCTTCCAGCTCTAAGATTCTATAATCTTAAAGAGGTTCACACATTGCTTCATGAAATTTGTGCTGGAGCAACCAAAATTCTTTGCTTGGAAGTCTTTGCTTAGAACATCAACCAAAGAACAGCCTGGAATGCTGCACACTAGTCAAAATACATTCTTTGCTGGCGTTTCAGTAAGCTAGTGGTTTAGTTGATCTTGTATTTACTTGTCAGAGAGGGTGGAAATGCAGGTAACAACAGCCAGTTAGACAATTGGGAGGGGGAAAAGAAAGGGAGGAATTTGGGGAAACTGGTCAAATAGCTGGCTTCATAGAATAATAAGAGCAAGGAAAATGGAAAAAAAAATAGGTGAGGAAGGGGGGACATTGGGTTCACTATGTTAAGGGAGCCCTATTTAAGAGGATAATTGGAAGGAATTAAAAAGAAAGGAAACAAGACTAGAAGAGAGAGTACAAGTGCCTGGCACAGATCCCAAAGAAGGAAAGCCGGGGAGAAGAAATGAGGACTGGATCTTCATCTCCCCTCAACATCTGACAGGCAAATTGGACAAGCTGGCACAGCAGGATTAAACACTCTGCTCACCAGCTGAGTGGAGGACTGAATTCTGGTCTCTGCAGGGATCTACTTCATCACTGCATCCCTTGCCCATCAACTGACATCAGTTGGTGGCAGCAGCTGACTGACAGTTGGGTGTGGTTTTGGAGAAATGGCCCTGTGGGCAAAATGGGACTACCCAGGAGGTAAAGACTTGTCTGCGGGCCAGCGGTCCCCTACACCTAGAGTAAAGGGAGGAAACAAGTGTGCTCACCACAAACTCCTTATCTCTTGTGTATGGTGAAGAGAGTAGGAAATGATAAGATCTTTATTGGGCCCGAGTTTCCATATTTAAAATGACTTGAGAGCAACATACAATAGGTAATGTTCTCTGAAGTGTTGAGGTCTGTTTTCCAAAGATGAAACTACTGGTAAAAACAGAGCACAGAAGAAGTGAAGTGGAATACTACAAATCAAAGAGTTGTCAAGTGCTGGTGACAGTTACAGGGAGGCTGAGCGGGCATCTGCTAAGAAAGTCAGAATTGTGATGGCGCTTCAGAAGCAGGTGAATGGCATAACACAGTAAGCTCAGAACACAAATATACAGCAAAATTTATTGCAAATATACACTCATCCAAATAAAACGAAGGTAGAATGATGTAATTCTCACCGATTACTATTGTAAACACACAACTCAATTCTATACCTCTGTGCTTTGTATAAGAAACATCACTACATCTTGAATTTCACAGCCTTTTCAAACCACTGTTTACAATTGTTTATGGGTGTACTTATGTGTGTTTCTTATGACTCTTGGTCATTTTGGTTGCCTTTCATGGCATCTTTTCCAGTTCTAAAATATCCTGCAACGGGTTATTGACCAAATCATTGAAGCTTTTAAAATTTCCCACAACCGTCTCAGTTTCCCCTAGACAGATGGAATATATTTATTTGTTTCATTTAAATATATCTTCATTCCACTTACCACTGCAAAAATTATCAGGTGGTTTACAAAACAGAAATAAAACATCAACACTGCTCATCTACAAATGAAAAGAAAGAAACCAAATGAAAAGCAGCACAGCTGCACTAAAAGGGGCTTATATGGCTGGTATACATAAGGAGAAGGAACTTGCATGCTCCTTACGATTCGCTTCAGAATTACTTTCAGCCCATTCAGTCTGGCACACAAGTGGGTCATTTACCGAGTCATGTGCAAAATTGGATCACACTACAAATATTTTCTTTCAGGAGGGTGAGTCGGCACTTAACTAATATTAATAGCAACTGGGAAGCTACTGGCAAAACACAATAAAGACATTGTTTGGTTGTGTTGTCTTCCAAAAAATATGATACTTTAGGTAGAGATTACAAGTGAGTCCTTCCTTACAGTGCGCTGCCCCCATGCTGCAAATGGAGGACCTGCTGGGAGGAAGTACACATGCGATGCATGCAATCACAAGCTCATACTCTGCAAAGTATTACTTTTGCAAATTACCCACAGTCCCTCACTTAGTGCCTGATATTTTTCTATAAAGCCTGCACAGTGAATGAATATAGTTTTCTAGGAAATATTAAACCCAAGACATAATGATTGTTGGGGAACCCAAAATAATGCAAACCTTTTAACAGCATGCTCAAACATCTCATTTGTCCACGGGGCTAGCGAAGCACTAACTAAGAGAGATGGGCAAATTTCTCAATGTTGGTTTCTCATTTTACCAATCTTAAGTTTTAATTTATCCTATTCTTACATCTGTTCATACATTTCATCTATCCTCATGAAAATGTATCACCATTTTAGTGTGCATTTCTCTAATATACACAGTTTTGTACGCAATTAACCCTACTAGTCCCATTTTGGCAAGCGAATGTAATGCACTGTGCATGTTATTTTCACTAAGATCTTTATTTTATTTATTTAACAAAATTTATACATGTAATTGTTATAAAATCTCTAAGCAATTTACAATACATTTCCACGCATAGTTTTCCCTAACATACTGTATTTCACTGCGAAGTCGTCGCCATTGCTTAACAGTCACACTCCCATTTTTTGACCCCTAAAATCGGTCCCAAAGTGCTCACCACATAATATGAAAATGCAACAATTAACAATCCAATCTACTCTTTTTGCCTTAGATATCAGTGACTAATGAATCATCTGTGAGAGGTAAAGGTTTAAGAATTATATTTATTTATTTATTTACTGAATTCCTATGCCGCCCCTTCCTTTGAGGATCACAGGGCAGTTTACAATATAAAACCAGAAAAAATGCATGACATAGTAACATCACTATATCACCTGCCTTCATTACAGCTGAAGTAGAAAAATACACCCTACTAAACATTATATGCTTCATTCTCACCATGGTGTGAAAAAAAAAATTAGAGGCTTCCCTAACTGAAGTTGTGCCTGTACAAATCTTCCACAAAATTTGAGGACCAGAAAAAGAACATTAGCCTGTGCTTTTCACCAGTATACTATTCTCTAAAAGGACTACACTTTGAGGTATGGAAAAGCAAATAATCCAATGAGACTTCACCTGTAGCCTGAAGCAGCTCGGTGCAAGTCATCCGTTTACTACTACAACAAGAGTTAAGCCAAACTCTACTCAACACAGAACTATAGAACAAGAAGGAACCTTAGAGGCTCCTCTGTATTCCTGCAGGATTTCTCTCCACTCCCCCCCCCCACTTTGCTAAAGGTCAAAGCAAAGAAAGATCAACACCATGACCCAATGGGTAGTTGTTTCTTTCCTTTCCTCCTTGCAGCAGATGCCCCACCCACAATATCACAAAGAGGTGGCAAAGGCAAAAAAAGGTGAGGCTGCTGTTTGGAAGAGAGGGTGTGTGTGTGTGTGTGTGTGTGTGTGTGATATGAATGTCCAACCAGTTCAATCTGCACATTTTGCTTGAATCCACTTAACACCGCTTTCCACACTGTGAGTGCACCACACTAAAATACTGAACAAAGTGTTAGAAATTAGCCAGGCGCGTTTTGCTACTGGCGCGGGTCCAATTCTGACCACGTGGAGATCTCTGGATGCCAGGTTGGCTTTCTAAAGCAGTAACAGAATAGCTTCTTTACTGCGTTCACCGTATTTTTTCCATCTATAAGACACCCCCCTATTTTGGGAGACCCAGATCCACCTTCGGCACTCTCCATGTATAAGACGCCCCCTAATTTTGGACATTATTTTTTAGGGAAAACCTAGTCATATACACGGAAAAATATGGTATATCTCACATTTTTCTTCAATGAATACATGGTTTTCCCCCCATCTCAGTTAATCCCTACAATGATCCTGTTAAGAGGCCGTGACTGTTCCAAGGTCACCCAGTGAGCTTCATTACCGAATGGGGATTTGAACCCTGATCTCCCAGGTCCTATTCCAACACTCTAACCACTACACCACACGGGCTTCCTAGAATACTTCTGCTATGGGGCACGTATATAAATTAAGTAGGTAAATAAATAGTGGAAAAGCAAACTGTCACTTAAGAGAAGGATCTGAAATATTTTCCTTGGAGCCTGAATTTGTTTTATTCTGGATTGCTTTATTTGATGTATCAATGTGCTTTAAACCCATTTGAGTTTTCCCCCTTAAAATATAAAGCGGTATAGAAAGGAAATGAATAATAATAATAATAATAATAATAATAAATTCCACTGCAAAAAGGTGCCTAGACATTCTGTTGTGGAGACCGTAACCCAGGTTTAAGGAGGCATTTGGCGATTAGCTTATATATCTGAGTTTCTAACACTGAATGGAGAAACAGGCTGGCCATGCGGCAGGATGAAGCAATCTACTTCAGATGACACCACAAACAGGGGATAAATGAAAAGAGGAATTAGTATCTGAATGGGGCTGCAAGGCTTTTTAAAGTGTTGGTCCTAGCTGCAAGGGAGAAATACATCATTTATTCTTGACCTCAAGCAGCAAAATATATTGGGCTAATAGTGAAGAAGGTTACATTCTCCAGCTGAAAAGAGATATTTGTGGAAATACGTCTCCTAGTAGCAGCAACAGGAGCACCTTGGTTTGTTCAAATCAGAAAACGATACACTAAGATTAAAGAACAAACTTAGTTGGTCTCTAAGGTGCTACTGGAAGGAATTTTTTTATTTTTTATTTTGTTTTGACTATGGCAGACCAACACGTCTTGTGAATCAAGAATACAATAGTAAAATACTAAAAATCCAGCTGAGCCAACAATATAGCCATTGTGAAAATTTCCACAGCATTCCACTACTAGCAACACAAATGTAACATTATTAAAATTGTGAACTGCCTTTACCAGCACTCAAGGTGTCAGATAGTAACAAATCTGTAGGAGTGTCTCTTCCCATTCAAGGCCATCCATGTCCTAAGATCTTCTGTCAAAGCCCTGCATCAAGTGCCTTCCACGTAAGAAGAATCACAATGTAAGAATGTAAGCCTTCTGGATCAGGCCAATGGGCCCACCTAGTCCAGCTTTCTATTCTCACAGTGGCTGAACAGTTGCCTCTGGGAAACCAGCAAGCAGGATTTGAGCACAAGAGCTGCTCTCCCCTCCTGTGGCTTCCGGCAGCCCACTCCTCCATGAATTTGGCTAATACTCTTTTTAAGCCATCCAAGCTGGTGACGATCGCTGCCTTCTGCGGGAGATAACTGTGCAGCTACAAAGGAGAGGGATTTTTCAGAGATGTGGCCCTGGCTTTGGAACACCCTCCCTAAAGTGTTGTGCCTAGAGCAGGGGTCAGCAAACCTTTTCAGCAGGGGGCCACTCCACTGTCCCTCAGACCTTGTGGGGGGCCGGACTATATTGGGGGGGGGGAGAGAACGAATTCCTATGCCCCACAAATAACCCAGCGATGCATTTTAAATAAAAGCACACATTCTACTCATGTAAAAACACGCTGATTTCCGGACCGTTCGCGGGACGGATTTAGAAGGCGATTGGCCTGGATCCGGCCCCCGGGCCTTAGTTTGCCTACCCGTGGCCTAGAGCCTATACACTCAACAACCAACACAGACAGACAGACAGCACCAAGAAGAAGAAACAGAACCACCCCTTTCAGGAAGGCCTTGAGGCACAGGGGTCAGTATAAAGAGAAGCACTTCTGAGGCTACGTTCTGTGTGAGCTCCACTTCTATACAATCTGGGCAAACCACCACACAACAAGGCCTGATCTCACAGGCCTGATCACCTTTTGGGAAGAATGGAGGAATAGGTGTATATACACACTGTGATTGATTACCAGTATTATCACTACACACACTTTCTTTTCAGCAAGGGACTGGGGCCCATAGGGTTTTACTTCACACCTTCAACTTTTGTATGTGGACACTGAAAAATACAATGGAATTGCATTCACCATTTATATTAACCTCACAAACGTGAGTGTTTTTATATTTTTAGGTTTGTTTATTTATTATTTAAAAGATTTTAAAACAGCTTTTTGGATACGAAAAGAAATGCCCCACAATTTAAAAAAGCCATAACAATATCCTATCCAATGTAAACAATCAACAGTAAAATCAAGAGTAAAATATCATCAAGTGGCCAAGAAAAATTGGAACTAGCAGCAATGGTGTATTCAACTGCTGGCGCAAATACCCCATAGTTCATGCCTGCCTGATCTCGGCAGAAAGAACAATCCACATGGTTGGCACCACCAGAGAAGGTCCTCCTCCCCAACCCCCACCAGACTGACTTCCACAAATCAGAATACAATCAGGATTGCCTTAAATATTTACTATTATGCATAGTTTGCAAATTAAATCACATAAGCAACAATTGCAAAACTGTCACGGTACAAAAAATGCCTCCTAGACACGAGTCACTTTTGCTTTTCAGAGCTTTTTAAAAAATATGTTTATTAATTTAAAATTACATATATGCCACCATTTAAAATGTACTTAGCCTAGGCCTGCACAGTATAAGGACTGCAGGTTAACTGTGGTCCTATCCTTGCCTATTTGCAGTCATCTGGGTAAATTCCCAATAACTATTTGCAACCCCTTCTTGGTGGGAACATTTAAAGGCCAGTATGGCAAAATCATTTGCATGGCATGTCAGATGATGGATGACAGCTAAAAGGTCTGAGTTCAATGCTCACTCAGTCATAAACTTCCCGGGGTGACAAGGGGTCAGTTACCATTGTTTTGAACTACTTCACTGGATTGTTGTGAAAATAAAATGGGGGAGATTCACAGATGCCCCAGGGCTCATAGGAGAGAGGGTGGGGTAAACAATTTAATAAGATAAAAATGAGCGTGTAGCTGCAGCTTCTCTTTGGGTTTTGAAGCATATGGCAAAGTTGGCACCAGTTTTTCTAGTCTGCTGCAACTATCCATCCACTCAGCATGGACCACTTGCAGCAAATACTGTGTGTGTGTGTATATACTTTGTATGCTGCTAGCAAAAACAGTTAAAACCAGGCAGCCATGAAGAAAGGATAGCCAAAGTGGTGCACTTCAGGAGGTGTGCATGTGTTAATGGGCTAGAAAACAGAACATAGAAAAAGCTGTCCTATACAGAGTCTGACCACTAGTCCATCTAGCTCGGTATTGTCTATGCAAGCTGTCTCCAACCTAGCACCACCCAGTTGTTCTGAACTACAACTCTCATCAGCCCCAGGCAACATGGCCAATGGTCAGGGATAATAGGAGCTGTAGTCCAAAACAGTATATTGGTTACCCCTGGCACAAAAGCAGTGCATTGGCTAATAGATAATGTGCTTATCACCCTTGACTTAGTAAAAGCAAGGAGTATACAGTGATTTGCATTCTGGATTCCTGGCTTAGCTAGTTCTTAAAACACAAGTGTGTGTGGGGGGGGGAAGAACATCCACTAGTTTTCTTCCTGCTCAGGGGAGCACATCAGAATTACCACAAGCAGTGGAACGAAAGGCTTGGGGAAATTGCAACACTTCCTCTATTGGTGAAGAGCTTAGAAAGCCACCCTACAAAATAAATCCTACTACATTAATGCAATAAATTTGACTGCTATCAAGGAATTCAGGATTTTTTTAAAACACACACACACACTCAAAGATAATGGCTTGGGACACCACCATAAAGTCAAAGTATTACAACATATGCTTTCATGAAGTAAAGTCTACTTCATCAGATGTGTACATACTGGCTACAATTGGTAGATTTTTAGAAACACACAGCTGTCAAGAAACACTTGTCCAAAAGGCCTTGAAGTGCAATATGTATTATCTTTGGCATTTCAATATAAAACTCACAATGTTTACAGTGGTACCCCGTGTTACGTACGCATCCGTTCTGGGTCGCGCCACGTAACCCGGGCGTACTTAACACAAACGAACAAAAAAAGAAAAAAGAAAAACCCAGAAGTTTGCAGGGTTTTGCGCTTCTGCGCATGCACGAAGTGCGCAGAACGTTTCTGCGCATCCGTGCACGCACCGCAGAAGACTTCCGGGTCGTGGAGGTGCGTAACCCAAACGTACGCAACACAGAGCAAACGCAACACGAGGTATGACTGTACATGGCAAGTCCATTGGCCATTCACTACTGCAATAACTGGCAATAATTTTTAATACGTTCTCACACACTTCTGCAGTTTCCAGCGTGCTGTTATGCAGATCAGTGTTCTTTGATCTTGGACCCCAGATGTAATTGGACTACAACTCCCATAATCCATCAAATGATCTAGAGTATCGTTAGGCAAACTAAGGCCCAGGGGCCGGATCCGGTCCAATCGCCTTCTAAATCCGGCCTGCAGATGGTCTGGGAATCAGCCTGTTTTTACATGAGTAGAATGTTTCATTTTATTTAAAATACATCTCTGGGTTATTTGTGGGGTCTTCCTGGTGTTTTTACATGAGTAGAATGTGTGGTTTTATTTAAAATGCATCTCTGGGTTATTTGTGGGGCATAGGAATTTGTTCTCTCCCCCCCCATATAGTCCGCCCCCCTCCCAAGGTCTGAGGGACAGTGGAGTGGCCCCCTGCTAAAAAAGTTTGCTGACCCCTGCTCTAGGCACAACACTTTAGGTTATTTGTGGGGCATAAGAATTCGTTCATTCCCCCCAATATATATATATATAGCCTGGCCCCCCACAAGGTCTGAGGGACAGTGGACCAGCCCCCTGCTGAAAAAGTTTGCTGACCCCAGATCTAGAGTTATGAGTGGGCAGTGAGGTACTGCTGACAATATTGTTCAGGGTTGTTAAAACAAATTGAGATTATGGAGAGGTCCGAAGGGATAGTTCCAAACTGAGTGAATGGGTGGTAAATGGTAAATGCAATTCAATGTAAACAAATGTAAAGTGATGCATGGCTGGGCAAAAAAAGAAAAAGAAAAACACCCACTCATAATTTCAGATACGCTCATGGGGTCTGCACTGGTGGTGACTGACTAGAAGAGAGACCTTGGGGTCATAGTGAGTAGCTTGATGAATACTGTATGTTGAAGCAGTATGAGGCAGCTGTGAAATATGACAAATTCCATGCCATGGCTCATTAGGAAAGGAATTGAAAATAAATCTGCTATTATGATAATACTGTTTTACAAATCTATGGTGCAACCACAATGGGAATACTGTCTACAGTTCTGGTCACATCACCTGAAAAATGTTATTGTAGGATTGGGAATGGTTCAGAAAAGGGCAACCAAAATTATGGATGGAACCATTCTAAAAATCTATGAGGAAAGATTGGGGCATTGGGGGCTTTTTAGAGAAAAGGTAAGAGAAGCTTATAAAGTTCTGCATGGCATGGAGAAAGTGGACAGAGAAAAGTTTTCTCCCTCTGCCATTACACTAGAACTTGTGAATATTCAATGAAGCTGAATGTTAGAAGATTCAGAAAAGATAAAAGAAAGTACGGTACTTCTTTGTGCAGCACATTGTTAGACTGTGGAGCTTGCTCCCACAGAAGGCAGTGATGGTCACCGGCTTGGATGGCTTTAAAAGAGGATTAGACAAGTTCATGGAGGAGAGGGCTATCAATGGCAACTAGCCATGGCGGCTGTCCTCTACCTCCACAATTGGAGGCAGCAATGCTTCTGAAAGCCAGTTGCTGGAAACCACAGGAGGGGACAGTTGCTCTTGTGCTTCTATCCTACTTGCTGGTTCCACACAGGCATCTCATTGTGAGAACAGGATGCTGGAACTAGATGGGCCATTGGCCTGATCCTGCAGGCTCTTCTTATGTTTTTATGATGAGAGTTGTAGTCCAATCACATCTGGAGACTCAACATTGAAGCACACCCATCCTTTGTAAAACATATCTACCTCAGAAGTAAGGAATCACACACACCCTTCCAGATGTTTCTGGTCATTCATTTTTGCTTACCACTGGCCAAGACTGATGGGGATGAAGGAAACTGGAGTCCAACATTTGAAGAACCAGTTTCACTATCCCTGATCTATAGAAGCAACCTGCTTTTCATTACAGAATAATCAATCCATTTCCAAATCCGTAAAGTGCAATAAACTAGGCTAAACTGCATACTTTCAAATTAGATAGGCTGAAATCTATAAATGAAAGCTCTGAGTGGACATCTACTTAAGAGTTCATTGTTAAAATGAGATTTGAACTGGAAAGCACCTAGGTCCCATTCTAGAACTTAATCCCTTCCAACACCCTAGCCCTTCACTAAATGACAGCCAAAAGAGAAAGATCCCACAATGCTTCTTGAAATATGTTTCACTACTGAATTTGGCACATTACTGAAGGACAGAATACAGATAACACTTCTACTCCCGAAAGTAAAATTGAGTTCAGTTTAACATGCCAATATACCACAAAATTTTATAGCCTTGTTATTTTTTTAGATTTTTTTGTATAAAGGAATGAATAAATGATATGATATTGTCACAAAAATGCCTGCAAGCAGGTTATATATAGTCCCATCAGCATTTAGATGAACTCAGTCCAACATATTCCCATAGGACTTTCTCAGAAGTGTGCATAGGGCTGCAGCCTAAGTGACAAGTTAATTTTTTATATATAACTGCAATGACTTCCTCCAAAGAGTCCTGGGAACTGTAGTTTGGTGAGGTACTCATAGTTCTGTATTACACAAGCCTGTCTAGCATCTCACACAGAACTGGAGTTTCCAGAATTCTCTAGAGGAAGGAGTGGAATACTAAACCAATAAAAGTCTGTACTGTACATCCTCAGCATACTGGAGAAAAATCACTTATGTCCACTTGGACAGAGACAGAAGGATAGCACAGTCATTTGTTCCTGACACCTGACAAAAATATTTCAAAGCAATATGGAATAAACAATACTTTTAACTCCCCAACAAAGTGCAAATGGAAGAAGAGAAAGGAACTAGGATCATTTCCAAAAGAAAGGTTCATGTAAACAGCAAAGATGCTATACAATTAACACAAAACTGCATGTACAATTTTCAAAAAAATCAGCTACTAAATAGAAATCTAACAAACAACACATACACAGCCCGTCATGTAAACCTATTTTGTGTTCACTGTTTAAACAAACGTTATAAAAATATACATAACCACATAAGAAAATTCTAGTAATGAAGACTATAGAAGCAATGAAAAGCTATTTACATTGCTACTGGAAATTAAAACTATGTGCCAGACAACTTATTCAGGGAAATAAAGAACTGCTTTAAGATTTGAATTGTTTTGACTACCCATTCCAAAAGCATTATCGACAAAGAAACTGGCCACTAAGAATTTTCAACTTGCAGAATGTGTCCACAAAATCTTGGCTGAGAATAGCAGTGCCCTGCAAATCAGCCTGCAAACAAGTCCACAAACTTACTAGCCTGCAAGACTTTTTAGTAGACCACTGAAGGCTGGCTGATAAAGGGTGGAGCTTATGGCAAAGAAACCAGGAAGAAATATTGAAGATGGGAAGACTTCAATTTCAGGACTAGTTTGTCCCTATCAAGTTATTCAGGGGTTTTTCAGCAAACTATCTAGACATCAGTAGGCAAACTAAGGCTCCGGGACCGGATCCAGCCCAATCGCTTTCTAAATCCGGCCTGCGGACAGTCCGGGAATCAGCGTGTTTTTACATGAGTAGAAAGTGTCCTTTTATTTAAAATGCATCTCTGGGTTATTTGTGGGGCCTGCCTGTTGTTTTTACGTAAGTAGAATGTGTGCTTTATTTAAAATGCATCTCTGGGTTATTTGTGGGGCATAGGAATTTGTTCATATATATATTTTGCAAAATATAGTCCGGCCCCCCACAAGGTCTGAGGGACAGTGGACCAACCCACTGCTGAAAAAGTTTCCTGACCCCTGATCTAGGATCAGGACAGAACTTGCAAGGCTCCCTAGAATATCAGACAACACCTTTCCCAGATCCCAAGGAAAATTGGCCTTTATTCTCTTTTCCCAAACCAAATGAACTCTATCCCACATCACTGATGCACACACATGATTACTACTACTACTACTATGTATACCGCCCTTCACCCACAGATCTCAGGGCGGTTTGCAACGTAAAAATATGAGATAAAATAATAACAATAATAACAAAAACAAGATCAAATCCAATTACACCCCTCTTCATCTCCTCGCCGTCCCACCCCCTTCCATCCTGCCCCACATTCCCTCAGCAGGAATCTTAACTGCAAGCCCCTCGCGGGCAGGGACCTCCCCTTTTTGCTTCTGCTCATGCCAGGCGCTGCACAAACGAATCTCGCGCGAGAGGGGAGGAAAGAGAAAGGGCAGGAACAAGGGCGGCCTCCCCTCCACCGCAAACACACACATGACGCAAACCTAGGAACTGAGGTGGGGGGCGGTATCCCTCCTACCCCCCTTTCCCCCCCTACCCCTCCAAATAACATCCCAAATGGGGGGGGAGGAGAGGGAGATTCCCATTGCGAGTGGGAGGGGCCTGATTAGGAATAGGAGGGGGGGCTAATGAAGAAGAGAAACGCCGCCTCCCCCCACCCAAGATAGGGGGCCGCCCCCTCGTAAGGTCCCCTAAGGAAGGGGAGAAGCCTCCCCCTGCTGTGGGGATGGACGGAGTCGGGCCCTGCTTTGTGGTGGAAGAGGAGGGGGCGGAAATAAAGGCCTCCCGGGGCAGTTTGTTGGAGGGGGGGCAGGGACCCGAAGCCCTCCCCCGAGGTTCCCAGCGAGCGCTCCCCCCCCCTTCGGCGCGACCCTGAGGAGAAAGGGGAGGCCCTCACCCTGCTCGCCGGGCTCCTGCGGCGCCTGCAGGACCCGCTCCAGCTCCGGGAAGGGCAGTTCGGGCAGGTCGAGGAGGGCGCCGTATCTCTCCAGGAAGGAGCACACGACGGCGAAGTTGGGCCACGAGCCGGGGCAGGACGGGCCCTCCGTCGGCGCGGCGGCAGGGGGAGGAGGAGGCGGAGGAGGGGATGGGGGAGCCGCCGCCGCCGCCGCCATCTTGGAACCTGAGAGGATGGATGGAGAAGGAGAAGGGAGGGGGGAGAGAGGGGAGGAGCGAGGGGGGCCGGCAGGGGGCGCTGCGGGCGGAGCGCGCCATCCCGGCATGCGCCGCGCGGAGGAGACGAGACGGTACCCTCCAAGTCCAAGAGAAGGACGGTGGGGGAAAGAGCGGCCCGGGCCCCTTCTAGGAAACCTCGCGCTTGTTGTTTTCCCTGTGGCTGAGGGAACGCAGCAACCAAAACGAGGCTGCGGAGGAGGCGGGCTGGCGGGATTGGAGAGGGAGGGCGGGCGAGAGAGGAGCGGGGGCGGGGATAGAACGCCGCCCCGGCCAATCGCGGCGGAGGCTTGGGAAAGGTGTGTGGCAGCCATAATAATAATAATAAAAGGAGGGAAGCGGGGAGGGGGGGGGAGGGAAGCGGCTGTAGCTCCTCAGTAAAGGGGGGCGTGGCCGAAGGGGAGAAGTGGGCGTGAGGAAGCGGTTCTTGTCAGTGGGCGCGGGCCGTGTCTGTATAGCGGTTGCGTCCAATGACGGGCGGCAGGGGGCGCGTCCCGCCAGGGTAAAGGGAGGGAGGGGTGGGGAGGAAAAGCAAGTTGTTGGTCAGAGCAGGTAAGGTTTGGAGGGGAGCGGACTGGACCGGACCACTGTGTGCGGGGGGGTGGGGGGTCAAATTACCGCTGGCGCTGCAGTGAGAGTGGTTCTGCGGGAGGATAAATGGGACGGCTCATTTCCATGCACCCCTTTGGTGTTCGGAGTGAGGATTTAATGGGATATTTACCTGAGAGCTGGCGGGGCGGGGCGTGGAGAAACTTCTCAATTCATAACTTCGCTTAATTCTTTGTAAAGTGTTTTGTGGCACCACAAAGACAAACATAAGACTTAACAGAGTTATTATATAGTGCTGTTATTATTATCGTTATTTTCTTGAATTTTTCTGCACGTTTTTCTTGATTTTGTCTGTTTTCTCTTTTGTAAACCACTCTGAAGGTGTGTTTTTTTAAAGGTGGTGTATACATTTTGTGAATGAACAAATAAATATTTGTTTATATAAATTTAAATTTAGATAAATAAATATACACTGCCTTTCCCTGCCCCCCCCCAACAGGGAACCAAGGCAGCTTATAGACAAAAATAAGAACCGCTACAAACGTAGGCAAAAAAACAATCCTAACATTGATAGGACTAGTGATGTTAAATTCTCGAGAATAATCTTTTGGAGAATATTCTCGGTTAATGAGGCGTGTACATTTAAAGCAGCTGTGTAGACACAGAATTTACAGTTTGTGGAGAATATTCTCCGGAGAATTTTCTAGCAGAGAATATTCTCAACTCACATCACTAGGTAGGTTGTTATGTGTATATATGGTTTTAGTCCTATCAAAACCATACAAACGATCACATCAAAAACAGCATGGCACAAGACCTTTCTTTAAAAGCACTCAGTTCCCCAAAGCCTTTTGGGACAAGAAATTCTCCACCTGCCAGCAGAAGTACAGCAAGGAGGGAGCTAGTCTTATCATCTCTAAGGAAGAAGCTCTAAAGTCTGGGAACAGCCACAAACTGCTGAAAGCCATCTTTCTTTTATACAGAACAGAAAATAGCAAATAGGCTTGCATCACTAACAAACTTCAAACTACCCTTTGGGAAATAGATAACCATGGAGTAAGTCTTGCTGAACTTCTGAGTAAACATACGTACTCAGGGTTACGCTATGTGTCTTCATAGTAAGCTTTGTGGCACCTCTTAAAGGTTAACACATTTTATTGTGGGGTATAAGCTTTCACCAGCCAGAGTCCACTTCAATAGAAGCATTTTCCTCGATAGGTGCATATATGTAAACTGCACTCTGTCCGAAGCTTTTGCCATCCGTAATGGCTAATCTGTAAAAGGTTTTCACATCTCAGCGGCCCATAGAACTGGACTACCTGAAATAAGGTGAGCTTTCGTTCATCTAATTTTAAAACTCTAATTTGAGTCCGGCAATTTTATCTGTTTAATAATAATAATAATAATAATAATAAATTATTATTTATACCCCGCCCATCTGGCTGGGTTTCCCCAGCCACTGGGCAGCTTCCAACAGAAGGTTAAAAATACATTCAAACATTAGTCATTAAAAACTTCCCTAAACAGGGCTGCCTTCCCTAAACCTCGCAGAAACTTCAGTTGGTCCAAAATGCAGCAGCCAGATTACTGGGTGGGGTTCCATTTAGATCTCATGTAACCTCAGTTTTAAAACAGCTGTACTGGTTGCTAATTCATTTCCGGGCCAAATTTAAGGTGCTCAGGTTCGTGTTTAAAGCCCCAAATGACTCAAGCCCTAAATGATTGAAAGGCCACCTTCCCTACAGTCCCTCATAGATGCTGAAATCAGCAGAGGGGCCCCTCTTGGTAGTCCCTCTACCCTCGGAGGCATTGGGGGATGGTGGTCTGGGTGAGGGCCTTCTCTGTGGTGGCCCCTAAGCTGTGGAACTCCCCATTGAGGTGTGTCCGGCACCTTCATAATGCAGCTTCCAGAGAATGCAGAGATGCACCTCTTTACCCTGATTTTTTTTACACTTGAGGTGTATATTTTTAAGACCCGCCTTATTCTATAGGTTATAGGGCGGTATATAAATTTAATAAATAAATAAAATAAAAAAATAAATTCTTAGGATTGTAAGTTTGTAAGATCCTTAGGGTGAAGGGTGCGTAATTATTGATAATAACAATAGGGATATTGGCGTTCTTATGTTCATATTTTGTGTATGAATTGCACTACAAAATGTGTTATGCTCTAATTGCATTTGGTGGTTTTATCTACGTAGTTGTGTTTATGCATGTTTCAGGGGCGCCATCTCGCCCTCAGGGTTGTGGGTGTCCGCTGCCACAATGCGGACATGCAACATCACACATGTGTGCCTGCAGGTAGAGAAACTGCCTCTGCATGCAACCGCGCCCCCCCCCCCCAGAAAAGGGTGCCTCGCTGGCTGGCTGCAGAGGGTGGAACTGAATTGCTTCTCTCTCAGAGGCTGCGCCGCTGCCGCCTGCTGGCTTTTCGCATTGACTCTGTGGGTAACCGCCCCCTGCCCCCCATTATATTATTTTGGGTGCCCAAGCACCCACAGCCCTCTGGAGTTGGCTCCTATGACATGTTTGTGTATTTTTTGCAAAGGCCCAGGGCTGATGCAAATAAATACCTTATCTATCTAGAACTGGTCCTTAAGAAAGCCCCCTTCAGTCTGTTTGATTAAAAGGCAGGGTAGAATGTTCTTGCACAGCTTCTGACCTACTGGGACACTCTGTGCAAAGGGCAAGCAGCAGTGATGCTAAAGGTGTGGTCTATTTGCCAGCCTTACTTATTTTAATTTATATCCTATCTTTTGGTCATGGACATGGTTTCCCCGCTCTCAGTCTACAGGAAATGACAGTTTGTTACTTTGTGAGTGACCTGCAATGAACCTTGGGCTTTTTGCGTGCTTGTATTTTCCTTCTCTTCTTTCGCACATCGGATGTGAGAGGCCAGAAATGCCTTATTCTGGTTTTAATCAAATCACAATTGCCCACGACACCCAAACACAGGAAACTCTGCTTTGTATAAAGCTGATTTGATTGGAACAAATCACATCTGATTGGTGGTTTCAGGTCTTGGTTTGTAAACAACCCACAGTTTCCTGAGTTTGGATGTCACAGGGAACTGTGGTTAGTTTGACACCGTTAGCAGAAACCTTCAGTCTCTTCCTTGCTGCTGTGCAGTGGGGAACACATGATCCTAGGCTTGAAACGGCTTGTTCACAGAGCAGGAAACTACTACGCTAAACTACAACAGAACGTTAAAACAGCAACTAAAAACCCTGCGTGAATTTAGAAGTCTTTACCTGGCTTCAAAAGGGTGATAAAGAGTGCACCATCGGAGCTGGAACCTAAAAGCCCCCTTCTTCATAGCAACACGCTTCATTCCCTAGGAGCAGCATTTAGAGCAGTCCCTTCAAAGAGGATCTTAAGGTTCAGGTAGACATAAGCAGAAAGAGAAACCATTTCAGATAACTTGGTCCTGAGCTGTTTAAGGCCTTAACAGGGTAAAAGGAGAACTTCCGCAATGAGGGCCGCATTCCTTTCTGAGCAGCCTTGCGGAGGCCGTAGGTTCAAGTGGGTGGTGCAATGAATGTAAATTTTGCTTTGCTTCTGAAGTAGATGGGTAAGAAGCAGCCCTTTGGGTCTAGAAATGGACTTTTAATACTCTTCCAGTCCTAGTTTGAACCAACAGCAGTTGCTGGACCTTTTCCAATACTAAACCATAGTTTCCAGTTGCATCTCTACTAAAAAAAAGAGTGTTGTTGTTTTAAATTAAAGCTTAGCTGTTATCCTTGCTCTTTGGCCACCAGATGTGTGACTTTTTTTTAAAAAAAAATGATTCTGTTACATTCTGCTTTTGTGTCCACAGGATTAAGCATGCAGTACACCCTAATGGGGGGCACTGATGGTTCTTGCTCATTAATTTGGCAGCGTGGGGGGAAGAGCCAGCGAAAATGCACCTTTCTCATGCTGGGTGGGCAGACAATCTTTGATGCGTCCAGACCCTTAGCGCTGATTCTTCTTGGCTTGGCATTTTGAAGCAGCGTGTTGGAGTCCTCTCTTGGCGATAAGGCGGGGAGCGGGGTTGAAAGGTTAGCCTTGCGTTATTTGATCCTTTCTAACCCCTGTCAGCAGGCATTCCTGCTTGGGGGGGGGGGGAAATATCTGTTAATCCAGACTTCACTTATATATGAAGGAAGAGAGGGAGGTGAGTTGTTGCTGTTTTTTAATGGCGGCAGTGATCTCCTTGCAAAGGATTTATCGGGAGAAAAACCTGAACAATTTAAAGAACCGTAGGGGTGTGCAGTAAGCCGCATCTTGGACTGAGACTCCAGATTTAGCTAAAGCAAAGCAAGAGCAGTGGGATGCTGTGAGCAGTGGGGTTTGGCTGCTTCTCCAGGAGTCAGAGGATCCTGCCGCTTGGCGTGGAATAGAAATTGCTTTTATTTATGTAAGCAAGTGGTGATGCCTCAAGCAACTGCTAACATTCAGCGGAAGTCGGCTCCAGAGAAATTGGCAAGGCTCTACACCAGGGGTCAGCAACCTTTTTCAGCCGTGGGCCGGTCCACCGTCCCTCAGGCCATCCGCTGGGCCGGACTATATTTTGGGAAAAATAATGAACCAATTCCTATGCTCCACAAATAACCCAGAGATGCATTTTAAATAAAAGGACACATTCTACTCATGTAAAAACACGCTGATTGATGGACCGTCTGGGGACCGGATTGGGACGGCGATTAGGCCGCATCTGGCCCATGGGCCTTAGGTTGCCTACCCCTGCTGTACACATACAGTTACCGTATGTCGCACTTGGGAGAGTTTGGCCCCATCTGCCCTTAAAGCAGTACTGTACCACTTTAAAAGTAATGGCTTCTCCCTCAAAGAATCCTGGGAACTGTAGTTTGTTAAGGATGCTGAGAGTTCCAAGGTGACCCCTATTCCCCTCCCAGGGCTACAGTTCCCCGAGCAGTTTAACAATCTGTCTTCCCAGATTACTCTGGGAACTGTAGCTCTTAGCACCCTTAGCAAACCACATCTCTCAAAATTCTTTGGGGAAAGCCATGACCGTTTAAAGTTGTAGGATACTTAGAGTTGGAGCAACAAAAGGAAGGGGGATCAGAAGAAGAGGAGTTTGGATTTGATATCCCGCTTTATCACTACCCAAAGGAGTCTCATAGCGGCTAACATTCTCCTTTCCCTTCCTACCCCACAACAAACACTCTGTGAGGTGAGTGGGGCTGAGAGACTTCAAAGAAGTGTGACTAGCCCAAGGTCACCCAGCAGCTGCATGTGGAGGAGCGGAGACGCAAACCCGGTTCCCCAGATTACAAGTCTACCGCTCTTAACCACTACACCCAAGAGGGGTGTGTGTATGAGAGAGAGAAAGAGAAAGAGAAAATTCCAGTATGTAAGATGCTTATTTTTTGGCGATCACTCATAGCATAGCCGAGTAAGATTGTCTTCCATGAACACAGTCTTAACAGTGAGTCCGTAAGTGACTGTGGAGGCCAGTTCTGGATCCACACATCCTTCCACAGTGGAGACATAGGTTTCTGGGCAGGAGTTAATCACGGTGTGGATTTGCCAAGCACACTTTCCTCTTAGCACGTTTCTCCCTTTTGGCTATATCCGATAATGATTTTGGGTTGAAACCCTTTACCTGAAAATGGGGATCCTCCAATAGGGAATGGCTCCCTCGCTCACTCACCCCCACAAGCATCTACTACCTTTTCTTGATGGCTTTTAAAACCACAGTTAGATTGGGAAGTGATCTATAATGAATTGAGAAAAAATGTTTTAATGTACTTTTTCCACCTCAAAACAGAGTCCTTTCTGATCAGGGATAATTCAGACGGAAATTCCCAGGTGTCGAAAAAGGTTGTTTATGTATGCCACTACTGCAGCCCACGTTTTGTTAGCCTCCAAATGGAAAACGAGCAAGTTCCCAACCAAAGAAGAATGGCAACTGAAGTTGACAGAATATGCCCAACTCGCAGACTTAACATATAGAATAAGAGAACAAGAAGAACATATGTTTAGAGAAGATTGGGAAACGTTTATTGAATATATGGGAAATAATTGTGTATAGCTGAAAATGCTGGCAGCATTAGGATAAATTCAACAGTGTAAACAAGTTTTGATGGATGCAATAAAGGAATACTGAATGGTATGGTTTTTGTAAAATATGCAGGGATTTATGATATGTAAAAGGAACCATGTAAAGAGAAGGACGGAAGTCATTGATATCTTAAGGATGTAAAGATGAATACTTTAAATTGTGAAGCAGATACACACACACACACACACACACACACCCCTAAAACCACTGTTAGAGCACTTGGCTGTTCTCATGTTCAGTCTCTTATCTTTCAGACAGTCAAAATCCACCTGAAGATGTCCTCTCCTGAAATCGCTTCTCTCTCTTGGGGCCGGATGACTGTCAAAGGCTGTTCTACGACTTACAAGGATTGTAAAGTCTGGCCTGGGGGCAGTCGGACATGGGACTGGAGAGAGACGGGAACTGAAGTACGTGCCTTTGCTCACCCTCTTCTTAGTTATCTGGGGGCCCCTTGGGTGTTGTAGACTTGGGCTGCATCTACACAGCTATAAAAAAACGCTCTGAATCCCCCCCCCCATTTTCAAGTTCCGATTTCAGCTCTACAGCGCCACCTGGCGTCGCAGTGTTGCAACGTGTTTATCATAGAATCATAGAGTTGGAAGAGACCACAAGGGCCATCCAGTCCAACCCCCTGCCAAGCAGGAAACACCATCATAGCATGCCTGACAGATGGCTGTCAAGCCTCCGCTTAAAGACCTCCAAAGGTCTTTAAGCGGAGGCTTGACAGCCATCTGTCAGGCATGCTATGACGCTTTATTTTTTATAATGCTTTATTTTTTATAACGCTTTATTTTTGCTAATGTAGCCAAGTCCTTGGAAGAGGTTCAGAAAAGGGCACCCAAAGCGATCACAGGGAGTGGAGTGACTCCCCTGTGAGAAAAGGTTGAGGCATTTGGGCCTCTGAGTTTAGAGAAAAGGCAGGTGTTTGTCGACCTGGCTGAAATTTATGAAATTGCACATGGCATGGAGAAAGTGGGTAGAGAAGGTTTCCCCCCCCCTTTCTGTCATTGTGCTAGAACTTGTGAATACCCAGTGAAGCTGAACGTTGGAAGATTCAGGATAGATAAAGGAAAGTTCTTTGTGCAACTCTCTTCCACAGGAGGCAGCAATGGCCACCATCTTGGATGGCTTTAAAAGGGATTAGACAGATTCATGACTTTCAAACATTAAGAGCTGTTCGGTAGTGGGGGGACGGTCTCACTTGGAGGGGGGAACATCTGCTTCATTCCATTGCCCGCCTCCCATGCCTCAGTTTCCTTCCTCCCAATAATCTCCCTAATTCTCGGGGACCTACATAGCTATTGAATATTGCATGCCGGGAGCGAAGAAATCTGCTCTATGTGCTGTAGAGCGGTTCATAAAAAAGCTTTCTTTTTCTCGAAAATGCCTGCTCCAAAGTTCTTATCTTACTACACTAGGGATTATATAGCTCTATCTGAAATTTCATGCATATCAGTTAATATCTTGGCCCTCCTCCATGAAAATAGCTGTTTACTTGGCCTTTCTCCTATGTCGCGAAGACTGAAATTTCAATTCAGTGGAGCAGGGTCAAGATATTAACTGATATGCATGGAATTTCAGATATAGCTAGATAATCCCTGGTGTAGTAAGATAAGACCTTTGGAGCAGGCATTTTTGAGAAAAAGAAAGTTTTTTATGAACCGCCCTAATGTGCTGTGGGTTTCATCTAAAACAATAGAATAGACCTTTGCAGCGGTGGGGGGGGGGGGATAGAGGAAGGGAATTTTCTCACTGTTTTCACAGCAGCTACTATTTTTACTTTAAATTAAAAAAAATTAAAGAAGCCTAAGCTGCTGCAACTCTCATAAACCCACTTATCTCCCTCTGCCCTTTCACTCCAGACTGACCACTTGCAACTTGGGGTGCCCACTTCAGCTCACCTCGAGGTCCTATTTTCTAAAAGACTTTGGCTGATGTCTGGGTTCTCTCTCTCTCTCCCCCCCCCCCATTTCTCCCTGTAAAAGAAAATAAAAATACTGTTTTGCTAAGACATGTTAGAAACACACACACACACACACACACAGCACCACATACACACAAACAAACATCAGGTCTTTTGTGCTGCCTGGAAATAAAATACCCTTTTTCTTCCTCTTTCACGGCACTGCTGTTTCCAGAGTGCTCCTTGCTGGCAGCAGAACCTTTCAACCAGCCAATTATTGTAATCACAGTAAACCCAGACCTCTTTTTTCTTTTGTTGGGGTTGTCATGTGACCACCATTAAAAGTGTTCCAGAGTGTTTGGGGTTGGGCTTTTTTTTTAAAAAAAAAAAAAGCTACGGGAAAGAAAAGCCTCTCTCCCTCCTTCCGTCTGCCAGGCAAATCACAATTTGAATTATTCTGCATGCCTGTCCTCTTCCGCATTGGCCTGTTGCAAAGATAATCTGTCCCCAGCTGGGTTAAACCAAGTGAATTTACCGCTTTCACAACTGCGGCCCCACCTTAGCAGGTTAGGGGGAAATACTTGACCGCAAAAAGGCCTTATCTGGGAGGCGGATAAAATGTCAATGACGCTTACCTGCACCTTGAAGGAAACTGCCCATTTGGACAGAAGCCAGAAGTTCTTAGGCTGCGGGGTAGTTACAAAATGAAGAACGCTGCGAAGCTTCTGTCGGAAGCTAAAAATAGTCTGGCAAATGCTCAGAAGTCTATTTGGAACAGCTGTGCATTGTGTGCAAACGTCTTGTCTGCAAACTTCACAGACCGTGGATGGCTGCCAGCCGTCCACTTATTATGCAGATTTAAGTTACGAATTGCAACTTCAAGTTTAGCAGGAGTAACAACTGAGATGAAAAGGACCTTCTTTGTTGTTGTTCAGTCGTGTCCGACTCTTCGTGACCCCATGGACCAGAGCACGCCAGGCACTCCTGTCTTCCACTGCCTCCCGCAGTTTGGTCACTCATGTTGGTAGCTTCGAGAACACTGTCCAGCCATCTCGTCCTCTGTCGTCCCCTTCTCCTTGTGCCCTCCATCTTTCCCAACATCAGGGTCTTTTCCATGGAGTCTTCTCTTCTCATGAGGTGGCCAACATATTGGAGCCTCAGCTTCAGGATCTGTCCTTCCAGTGAGCACTCAGGGCTGATTTCCTTCAGAATGGATAGGTTTGATCTTCTTGTAGTCTCAAGAGTCTCCTCCAGCACCATAATTCAAAAGCATCAATTCTTCGGCGATCAGCCTTTATGGTCCAGCTCTCACTTCCATACATCACTGCTGGGAAAACCGTAGCTTTAACTATATGGACCTTTGTTGGCAAAGTGATGTCTCTGCTTTTTATGATCCTGTCTAGGTTTGTCATCGCTTCTCCCAAGAAGCAGGCGTCTTTTAATTTCGTGACTGCTGTCACCATCTGCAGTGATCAGGTGTCTGCCTTAGTATACCATAATAAGTGCCCTGCCCCCAAGGTCGTTTTTGTTGAGCGAGAGGCCATTTGAGAAACCGTGGGTGCAGCGCCAGTTTAAGGGAAGCGGAATATGCAAGTGTAAAGGCCTTGGGGTGTAGCTTTGTCAAGTTAAGAAAAATCTAGTTCCACAGGGATGAAAATCCAGCTGGATTCAGTGGAGCTCCTTTGTGCAGGATTGTCCTGTAAGATTCGAAAACACTAAAGTAGACAAGTGCTCGTGCAATAGCTGTTTTCTGCTCCTCAGCTGCTTAGAGGAACTGAGCTGTCTTATCTCTGCAACCACAAGGGCCGAAGATTTTGTTTAAAAAAACAACAACAAATGAAAATTAAGTTTTGTAGGAAGCCAACATCTTTTATGCTTTTCAGGGATATAGACACACTGTGCCATCCATGTGTTTAAACACGTATAATGCTAGATCACACAGCTGATACCCATAACTTCTAGATTTCATTTACAACATTTGTATACTGCTTTTCTGCCCAAGTTGATCCGCAGTGCAAAATGATGGCATCTAGTTCCCCTCAACACAATACAAGAGGGAGGAAAGGGTCTGGTGGAGAAGGAGAACTAAGGATTTCAATTGGTGCAAAGACTTATATTTGTCACGGACTTGCTAGATGATCATTTTAGGAATTTTGTGTTGGGCGCCGTTTTAGATTTTCTAGGTTTTAATTGATCCTCTTGGTTTGTATTTTATCTTAAGTTGTTTTGAGATTTTCTTGTATCAAGCGACTCATGAAATATAATTGCTATGAATAATAAATCGTAGGATCATAGTGTTGGAAGGGATCCAAAGGGTCATCTAGTCCAACCCCCTGCAATGCAGGAATCACAACGAAAGAATCCCTGACAAGACGGTCATCCAACCTCTTTTTAAAAACCACCCAAAAAAGGCGAGCTCACCATCTTCCATGGTCATGTATTCCACAAACATCTCTTACCCTCAGAAAGTTCTTAATGTTGAGTAAAAAAATCTCCTTTCTTATAACTTCCCTCCAGGGCAGAAAATAAGCTTGCTCCCTCTTCCCCTTGACAGTTGTAGATATTTGAAGATGGCTAAACATACCCAACTCCTTCAACCATTCCTCATCTGGCTTGGTTTCCAGACCCTTGATCATCTTTGTTGCCCTCCTCTGCACACATTCCAACTTGTCAGCTTCCTTCTTAAATTGTGGCACCCAGAACTGGACACGGGGCTCCAGGCGGGGTGTGTCCAAGGCGGAAAAGAGCCTTATTATTTAACGCCTTTCCCCTTACTTCCAAACGCAGCATGTTCCAGGAGTGCAGCCCGCAGATGTGGAAGAAGTTGTTCGGAAGGGCGCCGAGACATTAGTGATCGGCCGTGGCATGAGCGAAGCCTTGCAGGTACTTTTGCTAGGCTTGGTGGGACTGGGAGTCTGGTGGCAAAATTCAGAATCCAGCTGGGGGTCTGGTTGCATTCCAGCTCCTATTATTGGCGGTCCTGCATAGCATTCTATTGCCAGCCGATTGACAGTAGCGAACTATTCCTCTGGATTTATTCATGAATAATATCTATATACAGGAAACCCCAGGTCTCCCTGTGTGTAACCGATATCGCGTATATTGGGAGCACCCTGGAGGGGCAGCAGGACTTGCACAACTGACATGCAGGGAAGTTTCTTCCCTGAACACCAGCTAAGCCGGTCAACAAAGACCGGACAGCAGGATTTAGGATTTTATTATTTAGTCTTATGCTTTAATATTGTTGTAAGTCGCTGCAATATACAGGTGAAACTCGAAAAATTAGAATATCGTTGAAAAGTCCATTTATGTAAGCAATTGTTTTCATTAGCTACTGGATTTTAATATATGAGATAGACTCATGACATGCAAAGCGAGATATGTCAAGCCTTTGTTTGTTATAATTGTGATGATTATGGCATACAGCTGATGAAAACCCCAAAGTTGAAATTGTTAATTTGGGGTTCTCATCAGCTGTACGCCATAATCATCACAATTATAAAAAACAAAGGCGTGACATAGCTCGCTTTGCATGTCATGAGTCTATCTCATATATTAGTTTCACCATTTAAGTAGAATTACTGAAAGAACTGAATCTTTCCACAATATTCTAATTTTTCGAGTTTCACTTGTATTTTTATGATAGAGTGGTATTTAATTTTTTGGTATATAAATAAAGCCAAGAGTTTTCAGGAGGTGTTTAATACCGGGACAGCTAGTCTGGGTTCAAAACGATGCCCAGGCTCCAACTATGCGGAATGTCTTGAACTAGCCGAAACTGACAGAGAGTGGACAGATTTGATTCCTAAGAGGAATGGCATGTTTTATGACACAAAGTCTGTTGAAAGTTGGGTGGTGGTTGTTGTTGTTTTGCAAATTACCGTAATGCAAATTTTGGAAACATTAGACTTTAAAATCATTTATTTATGTGAAGTGTGATTTATGCATACAGGCAGCAACCATTTCGGTGGAGGGGGGTTCAGAAGAGACTCCTCCGTGACGCCTTTCTCTTCCCGATTTCTCAAGGTGCCGTCATCCACCGTGGACTACCTTAAGAGCCATGGGATCGATGTGCTGGTCCTGCAGACGGAAAAAGCTGTGAAAGAGTACAACGCTTTGGCCACGAAAGGAGCGAAAGTGGGTGGGGTCTTCCATTCCACCTGCTAGAGCAAACTTCCCCAACTTGGTGTCCCCCAAATGATTTGGGTTCCAGCTCCCACGAGCCCCTGTGAGGCTGCCTGTGGGCACCAGGTTGGCAAAGCCCACCTAGAGAGATGAAGCCACCTCTCCCTTTCTACCGTCTTGTGCCTTCATGTGAATAAAAGAGCACACTTTTGGGTCAGCAGGCAGTCTGCATGCGTCGGTGTGTGCCAAGTCTTGAAATCTTTCAAAACGAAACCACGAATGCTGAATTTCACCAGCTTAGGAGTCAAAAGTTTTTTAAAGTGGGCATCCATCGTGCAGCCGCACAGCCAAAGAGTGCCTTGAAATTTCAGTTCAGGATTCCTGAACATGAAAGAGTCCTGCTGGATCAGGCCAATGGCCCATCTAGTCCAGCATCCCGTTTTCACGGCAGCCAACCAGATGCCCGTGGAGAAACCCGCAAGCATGGCATTGCCACCTTTGGTCGGGCAAAATAAGGGACGGGTCGGGAGGGTTGTGAGGCTAAAATTTGCTTTACCTGGTGCAGAAATGACTTCAAAGCAATCCATTGCAATGGGCTGTTTCCAATACTGGTCATAACTCATAGAGGACACCCAATGAAATTTGTGGATCTAAGTTAGCAATGGACATTAATTTCAATGACTCGCATCCTCCCCACCGGCTGAATTTCTGCCTGTTAGGAAAAATGGTCTAGCGTCTTGTAGCTCTGGGCAGACAGGCAAGATCAGGAAGCTAATCAAGCCATAGGCAAGCTGCCTTTGGCCGCTCATTGCGATGTTTTAAGTCTGTCTGTCTCAAACTTGTAGTCCAACTACAGCTGGGGACCCAACTCCCATCATCCCTAGCTGGCAAGACCAGTGGTCAGGGATGATGGGAGTTGTAGTCCAACAGCATCTGGGGACCCAAGTTTGAGAAACAGAGTTTTGAGTTAATGGTATAGAGTAGGAGCCTTCTCTGGGGATGGGGGATAACATGTCCATTTATGCCTTCAGATGTTGAGGTCAACCTGCATGACCCCATTATTTAAACTGCTAGTCCATTCCATACCTGGATAACTGGCTGCAGATGTTTATTATTACTTAAATCCATTTATGAAATAACCAAAATGGCATGGCTAACCAAAGGGGTGTTGCTCGCAGCAGGCCCCAGCTACACTGAGAGGTACAGTGGCACATGTTTAAAAATCAGAGAGCCTTGAATAAATTAATGGTGGTCCCAATGGCAGGAGAGGCTATGAACCACACTTTTAAGATAAGAGAGTTGTTCTCAAGGAAGATTGCTGCAGACAGTTATCAGCTCATAGGAAAAGAACTGTCCCTTCCCAATTTAATACATATACAGCAGGCACAGAGAAATAATCGACTCCGGGACTTTTCTCAATGGAGGATGCCAGGAGTCCTTGGCTGTTGCTGAGCCTCTGCCCACAGCATCCTGCCAGCCATGTGTTTCCTCCTCAATCGGAGGCTGGCCTGTGGCCTCTGTGAGTTTTGGAAAGTGTGGAAGAGCCATGTCCTTGGCATGGCTGAGGACCTTTAGCAGCACTGGGGCACCCAGAAAGCCTTCTGTGTATCCGCAGCAGCTCTGACGATCAGTCAGATGGGAAGCCGGTTTGGTGGTTGATTCAATCCCGGAGTGTCTCAGTTTCTGGCAGCCAGGAAACATTTCGAAGACAAAAACGCTTGATTTTAAGGGTGATTTCCCCCCCCCCCTTGCACTGCAGTCCCAACCGAGCTTAGAAGGGTCTCAAATCTCCCCCAGGAATCCTATCAATTAAAAAAGGGTTCTTCAATAGCAGCCATCACCGCCTGGCTGGCTTGGGCATGATGTAAACTTTGACAGGCTTGCTGAAAGGGATGGTTCCTTCAATGTTGTTCTCGGCCTGGGGGGGCAGATCCAGACTGTCTCCCCAGGTGCTGCGCGAGAGCCTCGTGGATGTTTTGTTTCGATCCGAACCATATGCCAGCAGCAGCCGCACTTCGATCTGACAGGGCTCTGGGGGTGTAAAAAGGGAGCGAGTTAGAAGAAGTTATAAGTAGAGTTCTGCCAGGTTAGACTACCTAGTCCGGCATCCTGCTTTCGCAGTGGCCAACTAGGTGCTCGAGGAAAGCCTGCAAGCAGGGCCTGAGAGCAACAGTGCTCTCCCCCTCCTGTGGTTTCTGGCAGCTAATAAATAATAATAATAATAATTTATACCCCGCCCATCTGGCTGGGCTTCCCCAGCCACTCTGGGCGGCTTCCAACAAAACATTAAAATACAATAATCAAACATTAAAAGCTTCCCTAAACAGGGTTGCCTTCAGGTGTCTTCTAAAAGTCTGGTGGTAGTTGTTCTCTTTGACATCTGCTGGGAGGGCATTCCACAGGGCGGGCGCCACTACCGAGAAGGCCCTCTGCCTGGTTCCCTGTAGCTTGATATCCAGTGCAGGCAGACCTAAGGTCAAAAACAAAAGCTAGGCACCCCTGCCTTAAACTACAGATTGTCTTTGAGTGCAACAAGCAGTATGGCAGGGGTGGGGGGACCTGTGGAACCTGAAGGAGCGTCTCCACCCCCATCGTTCAGTTCCACTGAGGTCCAGCACCGAGGGCCTTCTGGCTGTTCCCTCCCTGCGAGAAGCCAAGTTACAGGGAAGCAGGCAGAGGGCCTTCTTGGTGGTGGCGCCCGCCCTGTGGAACGCCCTCCCAGAAGAACTATCTGACTCTTAGAAGACATCTGAAGGCAGCCCTGTTTAGGGAAGTTTTTAATGTTTGATCTTTTATTGTGTTTTTAATATCCTGTTGGGAGCCACCCAGAGTGGCTGGGGAATAAATTATTATTATTATTATTATTATTATTATTATTATTATTATTATTAATCTCCCATCATCCCTGTTTAGGCCATGCTGTCTGAGGCTGCTGGGAACAGGGAGTGCAATAATATCTGGAAGGCTATAGCTTCTCCATATATGAAGTACTGCATCACAAACTTTAAATTGCCCTAGTCTGGTTTGTTTCTTTAACAAGCATTTGTCTGTTGTTCTCATATAAACTGCTGAGCCAACAAGAGCGAGCTCCTATAGTTTGAACCACGTTGAAATCTTTTCTCTAGCACTGAATGCGTGGCATTTTCTAGGAGACGGGCGGTTAATTCAAACCATCATATATCTTGTGCCTTTTCTGGCGACTTGCTGCATTGGTTTCCGCCCGCCGCCAGCAGTAGAAAGAAGCCACAGAACCCCTAAGGTTCTGGAAGTGCTCAAGCAAAACCTGCACCGTAAAGACTTCCCCGTGCAGAACCAAAGATCCACTGGATCCAGCATCCTCCTTACCTGTCCAGGCAGTGTGAGAGAGGTAAACCTGAGTAATTAACCGGTGCCTTCCGGGAGCGGGGTTTCGAAAGTCTGCCGGTTTAGGGTGGATGAGCTGGGCCTGCCCGTCGGGATATACGACCTGGAAGGGAAGAGTGGGATTTGTCAGTGCTGAGGCACAGGGAGTCAGGAACACGGAAGCCCTATGCAAACGTTAGTCGCATTATGTAGGGCATAATCGTGTGCACAATGAAAGAGGGACGAAGAAGAAGAAGAAAAGAAGAAGAAGAAGAAGAAGAAGAAGAAGAAGAAGAAGAAGAAGAAGAAGAAGAAGAAGAGTTTGGATTTGATATCCCGCTTTTCACTACCCGAAGGAGTCTCAAAGCGGCTAACATTCTCCTTTCCCTTCCTCCCCCACAACAAACACTCTGTGAGGTGAGTGGGGCTGAGAGACTTCAGAGAAGTGTGACTAGCCCAAGGTCACCCAGCAGCTGCATGTGGAGGAGTGGAGACGCGAACTCCATTCCCCAGATTACGAGTCTACCGCTCTTAACCACTACACCACACTGGCACAGTTTTAGCCCAGCCTCCCCAAGGTCAGGTACTCTTGCTTCAACAATGCATCATGAGCTTCTTTGTGGCTGCCTGGAGTTTTTGTGTTGGGTTTTCTTTGCAGGCAACAGTGTGCAAAAGAGAGTTGTTGAAGCGAGAAGACCCGCCCCCAACACACACACCCAACACACACATCTAGCGATGGGCAAATCTGTCCATTTCGGTTTCTCTCATTTTCTCGTTTTCCCCGTCTTAACTACACTTCTCCACATTTCTACATCAGTTTGCCGTTCTTGTTTTAAAAGTCCCCGTGAAAATTAATCAGCATTTCAGTATGCATTTCTGCCAACGAACACATTTCTCTGTGCAATTTTGCCCAAGATACACATTTTTGCAAAGCAGCTTTCTCCATTATACTGAATGTGTGTGTGTTATTTGTCACTAGCATTTTAATTTTTAAGGCACGCTTTATCCCAGCGCATGTTACTTGGCTGCAGAACTGCACTGCAAAATCTGGAGAAGTACAAATGTTCCGGTCCCTTTATTGTTTCAGAAAAAGCGAATTAAACAGGTTTGACTTTAAATGCAGACAGAAAAGAGGTTTTTTTCTCCCAGGCCCACCCGCCTAAAAGCGTGGCGCTGCTCCAGTCTCTACTTCATCACACTCCACGCGCAGGCATGGGGCTAAGGCAGCCTTCCCCAAGTTTTGGACTACAGTTCCCATCATCCCTGACCAAAGGCCATGATGGCTGGGGCTGATGGGAGTTGGAGTCCCAAACAGCTGGAGGGCGCCAGGTTGATAAAAGCTGGTTCCGACCATTGAGGCGGTCCTTAATGTTTTTATTCCCCTTACCTGAACTTTAACAGTGCCTTGAGGATCCTGCACGTGTTCCAGAGTTGCATCAACATCGAGCGCAACAACTAATCCCGACGTGAAGCGCAAGGGGTTGTCTGATTCTCCTGCTGGCTCGATAATGGTGGCAGTTGCTCGGTGGATCTGCAGAAGGAAGATGCCAAATCACACATACACACTTCCACACATTCCACACATACACACACTTCTCAAAATTCATGTTTGTTATCCTTCCCTCCCCCCCCCCCACACACTTTTTTATTTGGGCTTGGGAAAATATAATCAGCAGTTTGTCAATTTACAGAGGCAGCAACGAAGGAGCTGCAGCGTACATGCAGTTGGCCAAAGCAAAACGGCTGCAGGATCCCAGGACCCTAAACAATTTCAACAGACTCTAGAAACCGAGGAATTTCATTGTTCCCGCAAGGGGACAATGACAATAAAGATTTATTCTATTCTAGTCTAGTCTAGTCTAGTCTAGTCTAGTCTATTCTATTCTAGAAATGTAGCACAATCTAGTTCAAATGATTATTATCACCGCTTGGTATGCTGAGATATGAGCAAGCCTTCCTCCATAAATGGTACTCTTTGCAACTTCAAACCACGTTTTAATATCCTGCTTTGTTTTGTCACTGGGAACCATGGTTTTTCCGGTTTGGATGAAGTAGGAAACCATGGTTAGAACCATGAGTGGAAGGGGCAAGCAGAATATAAAATGGAAGAATAGTACAAAGAGGTTTGGGATATAAATTAACACGTGCCATTAAGATAAGACGGGGAACATGTAGGAGAAATTATTCTGAAGAGATATGGAGGGTGTTTGTAGAATTTGTATTGTTAAAACAGAAAGAGGTTAAACCAGCGCAAGAGGTGTCAAATTTTTGGGAGGTTGGTCTCGGCGGTGGGGTGCACATTTTTATGATTGTTTATGCATGATTAATTATTAATTTAATTAAAAAATGAGGGTGGGGGAGAACCTTCCTATTTTGATTGCTTAGTTGAGAAGGGAGGAGGAAAGAGGTGCTATGCACAGGTAACCCACCCCCCTTTCATATTTTGGATTATTAGGAATACATACAGGTGAAACTCGAAAAATTAGAATATTGTGGAAAAGTCCATTTACGTAAGCAATTGTTTTCATTAGTACTGGAGTTTAATATGTGAGATAGACTCGTGACCTGCAAAGCGAGATATGTCAAGCCTTGGTTTGTTATAATTTGTGATGATTATGGCGCACAGCTGATGAAAACCCCAAAGTTGAAATTGTTAATTTGGGGTTCTCATCAGCTGTACGCCATAATCGTCACAATTATAACAAATAAAGGCTTGACATATCTCGCTTTGCATGTCGTGAGTCTATCTCATATATTAGTTTCACCTTTTAAGTTGAATTACTGAAAGAAATGAACCTTTCCACGATATTCTAATTCTTCGAGTTTCACCTGTACGACCATCCACAGTTAAAACAATGCTCACGGCAGCTTACAACATGAAAAGATTTATATAATTACAAACATGACAATAAATAAAACACATCAAAAAGTACATAGCCGATGATCATCCCATCACATCCGTTATGAATAAAATTTACAAAGTATGCTTATATAGCATTTCAGATACTCACCTTCTCAGGCAGAGGAAGGCAAAGGAAGCAACTCTGCCGCAACGTTGCCTGCAGGATCTTGACAACTTCGGAAGGCTTTGACGTCACTAGTCTGGGCATCAGGTCCAGGAGTCTGTCCACAAAACTGTCTTGCATATGAGGGAGCTCAGAAATGAAACATCTGTGTGAAAAAGGGAGAGCATGGGGAAAAGTTTGGGATCCTGATCTACCCTCTGCTCAGAGAAGGGACACACACACACACACCCCAGGAATCGCTAGACTTGTATCTGGGACAACCTTAGTCTCACCCACAAGAAAATCCCATACGGTTTGCCTGGGCCTTTCAAAGCAAAAGCTTGGAAAGAGCCCGTGGTGAAAGAGGTTGGCCTTCGATTTTGCTTGCTGCGCAGCTACAGGAAAAAAGCAACCATGCTTGTTTGGATGTAGACTCCGCAGCTGCCAATAAGGAGCTGAAAGGGGGCTTTTAATTTATTTATTTTTATATAGAGGAGCACCGAGTCCTTTTGAGTTCCCCACCTGTATCTGACATGATAGAGCCTAGGTACAGAGCTCGAGTCCCCCCAAACAAGAAAACATACCTCTGAAAAGCGTCCACCTCCTGCAAAAACTTCTCACACATTCCGAAGAGAGGTTCCACTCTGGAAATGAAAAACAACCATTTTATTATTCATATGCCGCCCAACTGACTGGGTTGCCCCAGCCACTCTGGGCAGCTTCCAACAAAATATTAAAAGCACAGAAAAACCCCTCAAACATAAAAAACTTCCCTGTACAGGGCTGCCTCCAGGTGTCTTCTGAAAAATCAGAGCTGTTTATGAAGCCATGATGCCCTTTTCAATGTACAATTTTGTGTGTGTGTGTTGCATTGCAGTTAATGTCCATTATAAAAATGCAGATGTTCCGTACCAGAATTTTAAGTACAGTGGTACCTCGGGTTACGTCCGCTTCGGGTTGCATTTTTCCGGGTTACGAACCCCGCTAACCCGGAAATGAATTTCGCCGTGCGGACTGCGCAGGTGCAGAAGCATTCTGCACAGTTCGCACATGCGCAGAAGCACGATACCGCACTTTGCGCATGCGCAAAATGGACGCTCGGGTCACGTACTTTTTGGGGTGCGAACGGCACCCCGGAACAGATCGGGTACGTAACCCGAGGTACCACTGTATATGGGCTGGTTAGCATAATGGCCGGGTGTGAGCTCACAGTGGGGCAGCTAAGGCTGGAACTCAGGACCAAAGCCTAGCACCCCACAGCCGAAAGGGGCTCCCAGTGGCTACCCAGAGAGGAGACAACGAAGGCAGCAGCAAGCAAGCCTAGGTCAGAATCTCAGCTGGCACAGGCTGACCCTGGTCACCACAGCATCCTTAAATTCTTGCTGTGTTTATGGTCAGTGGGTGGCCTGCCAGGCATGAACATGGCTGTGGATGCTCATTTTATTATTGCTACTTTAAAAAAAAGTATATTATACTTTTCAATAACAAAATGCTGCTTTATGTCCAGATAAACATGCTTAGCATCAGGGCAGCCAAAACGAAAAAGCCATTTTATCCCTGCAGTCATGAAGGCGCTGTTGAGTGTTCTGTTAAGAGAGGTTTGCTAAAGTGAGTTTTTCAAGTCTTTGTTTATATATTTGAGTGGAGTTTATTAATAAGGTAAGGTAAGGTTTATGAGATAGCTATTTTGATGCGTTAGGTGTGTTTTCTTTAACTGTGTCGGGTTTCATAGGTAGCGTTTTGTTTTATAATGTGAGGAGTTACATTTAGTTTAAGAAGGTTAAGTTGGTTTTTTTTTTCTAGGAGTCAGGATATCTTTCTGCTAGTTACAGAAGCATCTGGTAAAACTGTGTTGTCTGCTGGTAAATTGCAGGAATAGCAACGAAAGGCTAGGATTTATTCTTGTAGAAGGAAGGTGTATGTGCAATGTTTTTCTATAGGTGTTTTGCATATCAATACTTCCTGCACCTAATAAATGGGGGAGGGAGTGTCAGTTTGCATTTCTTAGTGCTGAAAGTATGCAGAAGCTGTGATTTAAGAGAAAGTGCAAAACTGCACACGCTCGGAGTATTGATTTCCAACCCTTTCTTTTAAACCAGAGCTGAGTAAATTGCTTGCTTGTTGCTGCAACATGTCAGGAATTTGGAAGCAGCTGGAAAACTTGGAATGGAGAGTTCTGCTCACGAGAGTTCTGCTCACGAACACGAGCACAAGATGTGAAAACGGTGCTGTGCCTGCTTCGGTTTGATCCAGTAGCAAGGCTCTTTTAATGTTCTCATGGTGGTGATCGGAAAAAGAAAAACGTTAACTGTGGGCTTCACAACTGAAGTAACACACATGTGCATCTAAAGGGACAACACACACACACAACCTGGTCATACTACTAAGTCCAGGATCTAAAATTATCTAGCTGCACCACTGCAAGCTCATTTGGTGGCTTCTGCAAACCACTATCTCCCAGCCTCAGCTCCCCGACTGCAATGCAGGCATAATGAACAACTCCAGGATCTAATCCCAACATCCATCAGTCAATCAATCAATCAATCAATCAATCAATCAATCAACTCTTTATTATGGTCATAGACCAGCATAAGTAGGGTGGGGTACAATCATTTAAAATCTATAAAATGTGTTGGAAAGCTAAAAGCATTAAAATAGAAGGTATATATAAAAGACTATAAGAATCTAAAAGAAGGGTTAGGAGCATGGATATGGAAGTGCATAAAAGGGAAGAAGAAGAAGAAGAAGAAGAAGAAGAAGAAGAAGAAGAAGAAGAAGAAGAAGAAGAAGAAGAAGAAGAAGAAGTAGAAGAAGAGGAAGAAGAGGAGGAGGAGGGAGGAGGAGGAGTTCGGACTTGATATCCTGCTTTATCACTACCAGAAGGAGTCTCGGAGCGGCTAACATTGTCCTTTCCCTTCCTCCCCCACAACAAACACTCTGTGAGGTGAGTGGAGCTGAGAGACTTCAGAGAAGTGTGACTAGCCCAAGGCCACCCAGCAGCTGCAGGTTCACCAGATTACGAGTCTACCGCTTTTAACCACTACACCATCCGTTTAGAGAGCTGTAAGGTCCTCGGTTAGTTGCTCATGAGTAAGCAAGCAAAACTCCGACCTTTCCTTTTGTAGTTTTATTGTGCATACTATGTACAGTGCAGAGCTAACAAGTTCATGTCTGTATCAAACATCGGCAGAATCCGGGAATGGCCCCTTCCGGTTCCGACCCCAACAAAAGAGTTTCAGTATACGAAAACCCCACCTTCCATCCTTTCGTTTCACCCCTCGACGCCTTTGGGGCGACGGAAATTGCGTGCCTCCTTCCTCGCCCCTGGGGCTAGGGGAGTGCAGGGTCTTTCCGACATCCCCAGAGCCTCGACCCTCCATCTGCTGAGACCCATGCCCCTCCCCGCTAGAAACCTCGCTGCTCCCTCCACTGCCAGAGGAGGTGCTGCTGGTCAGGTGGGGCCAGGGCTCTCTGTAGCATCCCGAGAGCCCTTCCACCACCTTGCGCTGCGCTGGGGACAGTTCCCTGACAAGACCGCTCTGATGTGAGTGTTTATTAAATCTATTCTGTGGCACAGTTCATCATCCGATGAATTTTGAGCGCTGCTGTGCAGCACCTGGCAACGCCGTATGTTGTAGCAGGGTTGGTATCTGAAAGCAGCAGGGAGGTATAGAATTGTCCTCTCTAAGGTGCTACTAGAAAGAATTTTCGATTTTGTTTTGACTATGGCAGACCAACACGGCTACCCACCTGTAACTAGAATTGTCCTGTGAGCCCTGGGTACTTATGGAGTAGTGGGGAGATGAGGTTAATACAGATGTCTCTATAATATAGGCACTGGAGAAGCACATGGTCTGTTGTTTCTGTTTGTCCAGAATCACAGGGGCATTGTCTCCGAGTAAGCAATCCCAACATCACTGCTATTCTACCCCGCTAGCTGCCCAGTATCCAACATGTTCTGAACCTTCCACGGCCAACCACACCATTTGCCTCCAGCTATTTAAATCTTGCAGTTCAGGTCCAGAACATCCCGAAGCTCGGAGATTTCCCTTACCCTCTCGTAGTCCGCACCGTTACTATCAGCTGCAAGGCTTTCGCCTGCAGCCTCATGTGGTGGATGATGACCACTTGCTTGTGTTCAACGCCGCTGTACATGAACTCCATCTTGTACGTTTCTTCCATAATCTAGACAAGGAAGCAGCACTTTTCTCAGTTCTGGACAGATTTACCACCGGGGTACTGGCACAGACAGATGGGAATCTGCAGAACTAGTTCAAGACAGACTGAGGCAAAAAATAGTAGCATTTCTGTGCTACTATTAAGCATTAGATTTTTATTTTTATTTTTATTAAAGGAAGCTCTCAACAGGGCCACTCGCTTTCCTGGAATCTGCAAGCCAATGGCACATAATTAAGTAAAAACACACACACACACACACACACACAAGGAGCCTACAAATGCTCAGCGATTTCTGCCTCTCTGAAAGGCGTGTTCGTTTTTTCCACCCTGCCTTACCTGTTTTGCAGCGGTTGCTGCCAGGGCGTTCTGCTTCAAGTACAGCGGGGCCGCGACATTCCACAGTTTCTCCTGGAGAGCCTGAAAGACACGTCCAGGAATTAGCTGCAGTATGGCCTGTGCAACCCGGGTCTCAAAACCTAAGCTGGGCTCTTTGGGCTGGAGGGCAAACTGAAGAAAGGATGTCATTTTGCCTTCCTTCTCAGGACATTATAAGGGCATCCCCCTTGCTGGATCAAGTCAAAAGGCCTTTCAGGGCAGAGCAAGCCGCTTCTCACAGGAGCCTGAAGGAAGCTCCCAAGCAAGAAAGGAACCCCAGCAGCCCTCTCTCATGGTTGGCTTGTCCAGCAAGTGGCACTGAGTGATACACTGCTCCTGAACATGGAGGCCCTCCCAAGGTATCCCTAGCCCTGGTTTGCACCCTCCCCAGCTGTTTCTGCCTGGCTAGACTGTGCCTTTGAGCTCTGACAATGCTTCTTGCTTGCCTGAAGGAAGGTGTGAGAGTGTGCATAGAAAATATTCTTCTGCTCAAAAGACAAAGTGGGTATTTGTTGCTCCAGCCACATTTGCCTCTGTCCCTACCCAACAATGGCACATGCCCCACCACACAAAAAAAGAGGTTGTCACTAAGGGGATGTGGGCCATGGGGTGAAAAAAGTGTTCTTGCTCATGATCTAGAGCATGGTAACTTCTGTCTGCTGCTGGCTGCAAATCTTGGTTTCATTATATTTTATTTTAATGCTGACCACTTCGTGTTAAATGATTGCTTCTAAAATCTTTTGCAACCCACCCTGTGATCCTCTGAATGGTCTAAAGGTTTCATGAAAAAATAAACACAGAAAATGACATTCAGCTAAGCCCAAAACTCAGCACACAGCTTGGTAAGCTTCTATCTTCCCATGGGGTTTCTCTCGTGCTTACTGAACAGCAGAGCGTTCATCTACACTAAAGAGCTGCACACAACTCACTGGCTATAGCAGCTTCTGCTGCACACAGACCCTCAAAGTCTCCCTATTTTCCAGGGACAGTTCTGAATTTACAAATGCCGTCCTGGTTTCTGATTTGATCCTGGAATGTCCCACTTTTCCTTAGGACATCCCTATTTTCACTGTAGAAATGTTAGAAGGTATGGAGTTCTGCGACACACACACACACACACACACACACACACACACGAGCCAAGGATGTAAGTAACATCCGAAGGCAGCACTGTGTAGGGAAGCTTTTAAATGTTCAAATGCTTAATGTCTTATGATGTTTTTTTATGTATGTTGGAAGCTGCCCAGAGTGGCTGGGACAACCCAGTCATGAATGAATGAATAAAACAAAAATAAAAGAAAATATCATTATTATGCGATAGGGTGTCCCTATTTTCATCATGGAATTTTGGAGGGTACGTTGACTGTCCCACACCAAGAAGTCTCCATCCACTTACCAACCATTTCTGCATCTTAACAGATCGTGTACCCAGTTTACAGCATTGGGGGTTGGGGAATGCCGAAGGAAGCTAGAATTTTTCTCCCTGCAAAAGCCAGCAACTGCCATAGCTCCAAAGGCTGCCGAGTCAGCTCCTAGCTAATGTGCTGAATCCCAATTCTGTTTACCTAATACATCTTCCGTGATTTCCCGGGCTTCCTCTGCAGTCGTTTGGAGGTACAAATTGGCAATTTCACACTGAGCAAAGCAGGGGGCCTCTGCGCTTTGGGCATGAAATAACACATGAACACACACACACACACACGCACTCCGGGTCTGACTGGCTTTGAACAGCCTGCGTGGTGTTCGCTGTCTGCTTGGTTTTTAAGCGGCATGGGCATCGCCCCACAACACATTGGGAAAGTTCAGGAAAGAGGACCAGGTGTTGCTCGAGAGGAAGGCCTACCTTAATAAGAAGCAGCTGGCATCGAAGGTAAGTGGCCGAGAAGTCGGCCGCCCCAGCCAAGTCGGACTGGAGCTCTCCAAACCTCTGAAGGTCCCTAGAGCAAAGAGGAAGAGGGTTAGAAACATGCTTGGTTTTTAATGGGGTGGCAGGGGAGCCTGCTTTGTTTACTGAGAGGCGGTTATCACAATGTGCTACTGTGAGTTAATGAGCTCTGACGTCTCTTTCGATTGTACGCTCCCAGGAATAAATGGAGAATAAAAAGCGAGTCAACAAGGATGTCACGGGGCGTGGCCAACATTGCAGAATTGTAGAGTTGGGACTCCGACCGTCATCTCATCTCCCATCTCTTGCGGGGGCTCAATTAGTGCCAGTGCCCTCTGTCAAGAACTGGAGTGTAACCTTCGATGCCTCCCTCTCTATGGAGGCACAGGTTGCGGCTACAGCAAAGGTGGCATTTTTCCATCTCCGCCGCATTAAGCAGTTGGTCCCTTACCTTTCTCGCCCCGATCTGGCCACAGTGATCCATGCGGCAATGGCCACCTCCAGGCTTGATTACTGTAATTCACTGTACGCGGGGCTGCCCCTGAAGCTGACTCAGAAACTCCAGCGGGTGCAGAATGCCGCGGCGAGGCTCCTTACGGGGTCCTTGCCGCGGGGTCACATTCATCCAGTGCTTTACCAGCTGCACTGTCTCTTGGTGGAGTATAGGGCCAGGTTTAAGGTGCTGGTTTTGACCTTTAAAGCCCTGTGCGGCCAAGGATCCTCGTACCTGTTGTGTTATTATTACAAGCCGAGCTGTGAACGCCTCAGCAGCGAGGTTCACATGACTATTGTGTCTGTTTTCATCCTGTGGGAAAGCCACTGGTCATACTAGCTTTCTCACACATGTGATGTTTTTACTGTACTGTTGTATTTTACTTTCAGTTCTGGCTGAGAGATGCTGGACGCTATTATGGACAGCTCTGAAATCATGAGCTGGCAAGCAGAGACATACTCTGCATTTAATCTGCAATAAAGTAGTTTTTAGCCTTCACGGCTCGTGTGTGTTGTTCTTCAAGCTGGGGAACAATCACATATTACCAATGTGCCCCTGGACTCGAGTAGCCAGGAGGGCACGCAGGCTTCGTCCCTACCTGGGGGTCAGTCTAACCACTTGCCTTTCCTGGTATGCCCCGTGAAGGAACTTAAGGTCCATAAATAACAACACTTTGGAAGTCCCAAGCCCCAAGGAGGTTAGATTGGCCTCAGCCAGGGCCAGGGCCTTTTCAGCTCTGGCCCCGGCCTGGTGGAACGCCCTACCACAGGAGATCAGGGCGCTGCGGGATTTGACATATTTCCGCAGGGCCTGCAAGACAGAGCTGTTCTGCCTGGCTTTTGGGCTGGACTCAGTCTAACCCCCCCTCTCATTCATTCATTCACTTGAACCCGTTATATGGGATTTGTATATGAATTTCCCCTGGGACGTTTCCCCCCCTATGGCTTTGATCTATAGGCTACCACTAAAACGAGGCTGCATTTTAAGATGCATTTTAAACTGTATTCTAACTTATATTTTAATCAACTTTTTTGTTTTTGTTATTGTTTTTTAATGTTTTTACTGTATTTATATTCAGTGTTAGCCGCCCTGAGACCGGTCTTGGCTGGGGAGGGCAGGGTATAAATAAAATAATTATAATTATAATTTTTTATTATTATTATTATTTTTATTATTATTATTATTATTATTATTATTATTATTATTATTATTATTATTATCATCATCATCATCATCATCATCATCATCATCTAGCCCAATGCAGGAATCTCCACTAGATCATCCACAACAGATGGCCACCCAACCTCAGCTTAAAAACCTCCAAGGAAGGAAAGTTCCACCACCTCTCATGGCAGCCTGTTCTACTGTCAAGCACAGTGGTTTTTGCTTACTTCTGAAACATAGCTGTGGGCAACTGGATAACACTGTTCAATTTGTAAAAGTATTTAAAACGAGCACCTGCAATTGCCTCTTGAGCTCACTGTGGGTTTTATTGCTGCATGGTTTTACTGTTACAAGCTTGTATTCTTTCTATCTTCGTGGTGTGCCTGGAGAATTTATTTGACGAGGCATCCCATAAACACAACCAAATAAATAAGTCTGAAGCAGTCAGGTCTGCATCTGCATTGGGATTGTTTTTAAGGGGCTTCAACGCTTTTATTGCTTGCTAAAAAAATTCCTTCCAGTAGCACCTTAGAGACCAGCTAAATTTGTTATTGGTATTTTTCTTTAGCCATGCTGGCCTGCCATAGTCGAAACAAAATAGCATCTTAAGAGACCAACTGGAAGGAATTTTTTAATTTTGTTTTGACTATGGCAGACTAATGGCTACCTACCTGTAATTAGATTTATTGCTTGCTGTTTGCTGCCCTGGGCTCCTTTGTGAGGAGGGGCAGGATATAAATTTACAGTATATTCTGGCATATAAGACTACTTTTTAATCCAGGAATATCTTCTCAAAAGTTGGGGGTCGTCTTATACGCCGGGTGGAAAATCTGTAGTCGAGTATATATCAAACTCTATATTTTAACTGGAAAAGCTGGGGGTCGTCTTATATGCCCAGTCGTCTTATACACCGGAATATACGGTAAATAAAATAAATAATAGATACCACAAATCATGTTGGGGAAACAGAGCCCTCAATGACCCAGCAGAATCGAGGGCTCCCTGTCGCCAAAGTTTCATTCCACTCTCAGATCCTGCGCCAGTTAACGTTTATGCAATGCAAAGAGGAAGAGTTGTACCAGAGGACTAAGGATATCTGCACAGGTTCACTGTTCAACAGGTGCAACATTTTAAGGAACCAGTGGAACCCTGAAACTGAAAAGCACACACACACAAAACATAGCCGAAGGCTCCTCAAATTGGCAAAGGGTCAATGCAACCTCCTAGTTTTCAGAAACTATTACCGAATTGTGAATTCAAGCAGCTCCTGTGTGCCCTGTGGGTCTAGGTGCTGAAGGTTGAAAACTCTTTCGAGGCTCTGCTGCAGGAATTCATGGGAAGGGTCTTCCTGGAGGGCGAGGCCGGTGGACACAGGTGATGACGCCAGCTTTTTCCCAGGCAACTAAGCAGAGAGAGAAAGAGGAGCTAAGTTCAGCAGATCACGTTCCACTTTGGAATTTTCGGTCTCCCATTTGCACTTTTGCTATCCATCTTCAGTGACGGCATTTCAGTGACTGCTCCCCAGGGAGCAATCAGAGATGGGGACCACCTTCAAGACATGCCGTTGTTTTTCCAAAAGGACCGCCGCAGAGCAAGAGCCAGAAGACCCATGAAAATGAGTGCCTGCGGTAGAATTTGCCCCTTCAAGCAGGCTCTGACATGTGGAAGCTCACCAATAGAAAGCAGATGGCACCCAATCACTGGCAGAATGATGCAGCCCGCTGTGCTTCCCAAACTAACCAGGAAACCAAAAGCCCTCTCTCATCACTGCTCTCCGGAAACTAGGTATTCAGCTACGTTTTACTCAGACACTCTGAAATCGACGGGCCTAACACAGTCATGTTCATTCACTTCTGAGAGCCAGTGTGGTGTAGTGGTTAAGAGCGGTGGAATCATAATCTGGTGAATCAGGTTCGCGTCTCCGCTCCTCCACATGCAGCTGCTGGGTGACCTTGGGCTAGTCACACTTCTTTGAAGTCTCTCAACCTCACTCACGTCACAGAGTGTTTGTTGTGGGGGAGGAAGGGAAAGGAGAATGTTAGCTGCTTTGAGACTCCTTAGGGTAGTGATAAAGCGGGATATCAAATCCAAACTCTTCTTCAACAGGTCTCCTCTGAGTAAAACACAGCTGAATGGCACTCTATGACTACAGTCTCCAGTGGAACAGTTCCCATTTCAGGACTCTATCATTTCATAGCTACATCTTACAGACCCATGGTGGCATCGGAGGGGAGCCAGCGGCAAATCACACCAAAGCAGTTGGAGCTAACATTGATTGATTGATTGGGAGGGCAAAGGAAGTTTATTGGAAGGACTGAGGGTAGCTCATCACTCTTCGACCAGGCTTATACAAACACATCACATGTGATAGTTTTGACCCAACTTGGCTACAGCGTTCAGACTCCAACAGCGTGAGCACATCCCCTTCCTGGACTGGGCCTTTCACGTTGCAGATAATCGAACGGCTGGTGTCATCCATGAATTCCACACGGACCTGGGTGCACTGCCCCTGCAAGCCTGTCTGGCCCAGCACTTTGGTGACTCTAGCCAGCTTGATGGGCTGCACGTAGCTCGTGTCCATTGCGGAGGCGAAGGCAGGAGGCAAAAAGGCGAGCTAACTCTTTATTAGCAAAAACATGACCTGCATGGGAGTGTCGGGCCAAATGAGCACAGCAACTCATGTCTGCTAGATCTTGCCCCCAGGAAGCAGATGCTGAGACTGAAGACCCCTGTTTCTGCACACAGCTGCAGAAGTCCCTGACTCTCCAGGGTGGCCAATGCTCTATGAACCCAGATCAAGGCCTAACCGCGAGCTCAAGGCATGACTGCTGGGGTGGGAGCATAGCTGTCAACTTTTCCCTTTTTTAAAGGGAAATTCCCTTATTCCGAATAGGATTCCTCGCAAAAAAAGGAAAAGGTTGACAGCTATGGGTGGGAGTTGTAGTTCAAAACATTTGAAGGGCACCAGGCTGTGTTCTACAGCACGTATTGTAGCTGTCTGGACCCGGAGTGGCAGCCTACTTTGTCTTCCTACGAGCGTTAATTCCCCAAAAGTGGAACGGAAACAAAACAAAACAAAAAAGGATATGCATTACCACCGCTGACCGGCTTACCCGCAAGGGAGGGACGAGGTGAGAGAGACTGTCCCGAAGGTAAGCGTAGTGCCTAAAGGTGTGATCCGAAAACAGCGCCGGCATGGTTGGGCACGATTTGGCAGCGTTGAAAATGAGAACCAGGACCGCAATGTCTGTTTGGGCCGCAGGTTAAGGGAAAAAGCAGGATTCCAAAGCAACTGGACACACTCTGGAGAGAAGCTGCACAGAGAACGCTCACAGGTCATGAAGCAATGGTTGCGGAGCACAGGGCAGCGAGCAGCAGGGGCCCAGAGCCATCAATCCAGCACCCAGGGATGGAGGCTGCTGCCACTGCCGAGCAACAGCAGGGTGTGGAGAGTGAACAGGACCCTCCACGCCCTGTCCCTGCCCCGGCATGTGAGCACCTGCCCATCAGCAGTGGTGACGGGGTGAGCATGGAGGGCTCCCTCTGTGCAGTCACCCAGCCCCTGCCACTGACGGGTGGGTGCTCATGCGCCTGGTGGGATACAGAGGGCGAAGGACAAGAGCCAGCGGGGGCAGTGGGGCGTGGAGGGTGTCCTTTACCCTCTGCGCCCCGGGCAGGATGCAAAGGGTGAAGAGCACCTTTTGCACTTGCTCACCCAGCCCGTCAGCCGAGGAGCAGGTGCTCACATGCCAGGTGCCTGCTTTGCCATCCCCCAAGATTCTGCGCCCGGGGCCACGGGCCCCCTGGCCTCTGCCATGCTACGCCCCTGGCGAGCAGCGCAAAAATGTCATTGGGGAAAGGCCGTGGCTCAGTGGTAAACCCACCCGAAACCCTGGAGAGCTGCCAGTCAGTGCAGACAATATCAAGCTAGGTGGAGCACTGGTCTAACTCAGTATAAGGCAGCTTCGTACGTTCCAGTTACAGGTAGGTAGTCGTGTTGGTCTGCCATAGTCAAAACAAAATAAAAAATTAAAAAATCCTAAGTTCTTGGTATGAGCTTTCGTGTGCATGCACACTTCTTCAGATACCTTGGTATGAGCTCACTTCAGATATCGGAAGAAGTGTGCATGCACACGAAAGCTCATACCAAGAACAAACTTAGTTGGTCTCTAAGGTGCCAATGGAAGGATTTTTTTTTTTGATTTTTTTTTTTTGTTTCGTACGTTCCAGTTAGTGCCAAGGGAGTCCCAGGGCACGTCTATACATGAAATTAAAGTGGCTCAACTGTTGAAAGGACAAGCTCCCCAATTCAGATATAATGAAATATTACTCATACTTAATCTAAGCACAGCCACGAGGTTCCCGATCAGGCGTTTGGCTATGCGATGTTAAATGTTAAGTCTGCTCCACACCCTTTCTCCTTTGTTTTTGTTTAAATCAAGTCACGAGCCAAGATCCGTACGTTGTAGATATTACTGCTATGTTTGTGACGTGAGAATACTTGGTCTATTTGTATCATTTATTATTCCTATTATCCTTGTTTATAAAACCCAATCAAAAGTCATTCAAATTCTGATGTCATGGCTAACCACGGTTTGCCATTGTGAGAACGAGCAGTATCAAATCTTGGACTTGCACGCTCCTTCCTTTCTGCGTGAAGACAGCAGACAACAAGTTTCTGCTTCTTGTTTGCAGCAAACCATACCGTGCCCCGAAATCCAGATCCTAAACTATACTTTAAGATATCAGACCAAAACATAGCACAAACCATAGTTTACAAGCCTACTTCATCCCACGGTTTCCAGTTCTGGTTTGTCAGTCAAGTGACAACCATGGTTCTTTAACAACGGCTCGGTGTGGTCTGGTCAGCCAAGCATCATTCAGAGGGGAGGAGAGGGGGTATCAAAAAAAAAAAGGATACAGGCTGGGTCATCCATGTCAGGCTCCGGGGTGTCAAAGAAAGGGTGGGTCCCTAGAAGTTCAGGAACCAGTGGAAGCACCAAAGTAGGGTGTCTGCCACCCAGGAACTTCAAGCACCTATAACACACAGATTCAAGCTGGTGAACATCTAAAAGATACAGAGGTTCCCTTTCACAATAACCCCAACACAAAGATGGTTGAGAATTTTTAGGAAACTTACTAGTCGCTTGTCACCAGAAGGTGCCCAAGTGACTTAGAGCGATACACACACACACACAAAATATCATAAGGAAAGAAAAAAGGGGGAATCATACAATCAATATATTGTCTAACGTAACATTTATGGGGGGGAAACCAAAAGCAACACACCCGCCATATAAATAATAACAAACAGCATTAACTATACTCAAAGCACAAACAAGTAAGGAAGTGGGCAAACTCCAGCTGTTTGGATATCTGAATCAGCTACGCATGCTGTGAGTTTGGGGTATAATTCTTAGTGTTTGGATAAGTGAATTTTTGGATAACGAACAGGACCTGCGTGCATGTGCTGTGTTTTCTAAGTTGCTTTGAGCTCCTTTTTGTAAAGAAAAAAGAAAAGAAAAGTGGCTAGTAAGTTCAATGAAAGAATGAATGAATGAATGAATGAATGTGGCCACCAGAAGGGGAGTTCACTGGCCTAAGGAAGAGGCACTTACTTCCAGATGGAATCCCTATCGGTAGGATACTTGGTGAGGTTTTTCAGGAGCTCCACCAGGGCAAGATGGATGCCTTCTTTTGTCGAGACATTGGTGCAACACAGCAGCTCGTGGAGAGCCTCCCGGATGTCTCGGGAAGAATCCTAAAAGCAGCATGAAAAGGCTCAGAATATTACAGGTGCTCTTGGGGGCACTTGCTTGCGGGTTCTGCGCGTAACACCCAGAGTGGTGGGCTGCTTTGAGCGAGTATAAGGCACCATCTTAGGTGCTAAAACACTGGAGAGCTACTGCCTGTCTGGGAAGACAGTACTGGGCCCAGGTGGACCAGAAGCCTGATTTGGGTTTATTATTATTATTATTATTATTATTATTATTATTATTATTATTATTAAATTGATACACCGCCCTTCATCCAAGATCTCAGGGCGGTTCACAGAATAAAACACAAGATTAAAACACAAGCAATAATTAAAACCGAAACAAACAATTCCCCCCTCCCAAACACATGTAAAGGCTGTAAACTATTAATCAGCCAAAGGCCTGGTTGAAGAGGAACGTTTTGCGTGGCGCCTAAAGGAGTATAATGAAGGCACCAGGCGAACCTCCCTGGGGAGAGCGTTCCACAAACAGGGAGCTGCCGCAGAAAAGGCCCGATCTTGTATTGCGACCCTCCGGACCTCACACAGAGGAGGCACATGAAGAGGGGTCTTAGATGATGAATGCAGAGTCCGGGTGGGTTTATATGGGGACAGGAGGTCCTTGAGTTATAGAGGTCCTGAGCCATTTCAGGCTTTATAGGTCAAAACCAGCTGTTTGAATTGGGCCCGGCAGCTAATTTGCAGCTTTCTACGTCGCTGGGAATCATGCAAGTTAGGGTTGGTCGTAATTTCGCAGGACAGCAGAATCAGGCAACCCATAAGTGGGGGGGGGGGGGAGAGATAGAGAGAGATAGAGATAGATAGATAGATAGATAGATAGATAGATAGATAGATAGATACAGGTGGGTAGCCGTGTTGGTCTGCCATAGTCGAAACAAAATAGAAAATTCTTTCCAGTAGCACCTTAGAGACCAACTGAGTTTGTTCTTGGTATGAGCTTTCGTGTGCATGCACACTTCTTTTGTGTGCATGCACAGATAGATAGATAGAGAACTGACGCATGAGAAGAGCAAAGCATGAGCACAAGCCCGTGACTCGTTCCCCATTAACCCAAGAGTTATGGGAAGGACAGCTGTGAACCTATCAGCAAACAATGGGAAAACGTGAACCAGGAGCAACCAAGGAAGAAAAAAACCCCCACAGCTAGGTAGAGAACAACTCGAAAAGTGTACCAAATGAAGCTCTGTTGGTAAGGGAGGGGGGAAACTTGCCTCCAAGACCCCGAGGACGGTGTCCAGCTGGTCCTCCCGGAGAGTGATGTTGTTGGAGATCTTCCTCATGGTATGGATCGACTGGAGCCTCACCTCCTCGATCTCGTCGTTGAACATGTCAACCAGGAAATCGAGGCACTTCTCCGCAAAAGAGGGCGAGGACTGGGCCAGCATGCAGAGGGCCTCAACTGCTGCAATGCGGACCTCTGAGAAATGCAGAGCGAGAGAAAGACAAGGTCAGAGCAGCTGGTGTGGGCTGCCCCTACGTATTTTTGCTGGGGCTGGGGAGGTCCACACACACCCCCTTCTAACTGTTTGAGTCAGCAAGGATCTTTTTAAGGGGAGATATTGGCGGCAAAGCCTTCACGCACCGTACATCTCGTCTTCCAGCCCATGGACAAACGCCCCACAGGCACCCGACTCAATGAGGTTCACAGCTCCGGTGTCTACTTCTTCTTTGGGAGCATCGTCACCCCATTTTCTGCCGCTTGAGAACTCCCCGGAGCTGAAAAGCTCTTTGGCTCGTTCGTGGGCTGTGCGCTTCCGCTGCAGATGCAAAAAGCGTAAAGGTCACATGCCAGAAATGGTACGCAGAGACAATTCCTTATACAGTGGTACCTCGGTTTTTGAGTGCCTAGGAAGCCAAACGTTTCAGTTTTCGAACACCGAAAACCCAGAAGTAAATGCTTCCGTTTTCGAACATGCCTCAGAAGTCGAACGGCTTTTGCTGCATTTTTTTCCCAATTTTTTCAATTGAACTTGCAGCCAGCCCCTTGCACCTCGGTTGTTGAACATTTCGGAAGGCGAACAGTCTTCCGGAATGGATTACATTTGACAATAAGGTAAAGGTAAAGGACCCCTGGACAGTTAAGTCCAGTAAAAGGTGACTATGGGGTTGCAGCTCTTATCTCGCTTTCAGGTCGAGGAAGCCGGCGTTTGTCTGCTGACAGCTTTCCGGGTCATGTGGCCAGCATGACTAAACCGCTTTTGGAGCAACGGGACATCGTGATGGAAACCAAAGCACACGGAAATGCCGTTTAGCTTCCCACTGCAGTGGTACCTATTTATCCACTTGCGCTGGTGTGCTTTTGAACTGCTAGGTTGGCAGGAGCTGGGACAAAGCAATGGGAGCTCACTCTGTCACAGAGATCTGAACTGCCAACCTTCTGATCAGCAAGCCCAAGAGGCTCAGTGGTTTAGACCACAGCACCACTCACGCCCCATATACATATACATATACATATACAGTGGTGCCCCGCTAGACAAATGCCTCGCTAGACGAAAAACTTGCTAGACGAACGGCATTTGCTAGCGGAAGGCTGCCCCGCAAGATGAAAAAAAAAAATTCGTGGCGAAAACCTCCGCTCTGCATTGCCGCTTCGCTAGACGGAAAATTCGCTCTACGAAGACACTCGTAGAACAAATTATTTTCGTCTAGCGGGGCACCACTGTACACATATATATATATGCGCATTAACTGTCTAGATGCCCGACTAGAGCCAGCACATTCAAATACCAAGCTATCGTGAAGATTTTAATATGTGATGTTCTGCTGTGTTTTTGTATATTCTGCTGGAAGCCGCCCAAAGTGGCCGGGGCAACCCAATCAGACGGCAGGGTACAAAAAAAAATTATAATTGTTGTTGCTTGTTGTTAGAATGGTAACATTAACACAACTCCATAGCAGAAGCAAGAACAACACACAAGGCACCCAGAATCTTCAGTGCCTTCTTGTGGCGCTCATTTGAAACAGCTGCCAAAGTTCTGCAAATATCCAAAGCCTGTAGTTCTTCATTCAGCGTCTCCATGCCAAATTGCTGTGTCTTAAGATGCGCAGGGCACCCTTCACCAAAGAAACCAGAATGGCCTGGGGGAGATTTACTGCAAGCTGACAAAGGCTGAGCAAATGCAGCCGAGGCTCAAATTTCACTGGCTTCAACCTGCCAGAAAGCCAGCTTCTGATCTCTTGCAGACAGAGAAAAGGATCCGAGGAGCATCAGGAAGGAACCTGTCGTGCAACTTTCCAGCATGCTGAGGTTAGGACATGGGATGCATAGCAGAAATGATTAAAAATAAATTAAGTTTCTGTACCCTCAGGTCTGACATCAGCTTCTTGTCCAGGGTCTGTTCTAAGAAGTGAGAACTAACTTGCTGCATAGAGCCCTGGGACAAAGTAGGGAAAAGAGGCAAGTTAGCAACAGGGTGATTTTGAACACAGCACAGGTGAGATAAAAATCCTGGCTGTTAGGCTGCCGAACGAAAAATAACATAGTGAAATCAACTTGCGAGTTGGTGTGTTGTTCGATAAGAGATTGAGTGTTGGGGGGGGAGGCTCATTTAATTTCATTGTACACAGGTTGTAAAGGTAAAGGTAAAGGGACCCCTGACCGTTAAATCTAGTTGCGGACGGCTCTGGGGTTGCGCCGCTCATCTCGCTTTAGTGGCCGAGGCTATTAATGTCTAGTGGTCACGATGGCTATGCTCTACACCAGGGTTTCCCAAGCTTGGGTCTCCAGCTGGTTTTGGACTACAATTCCCATCATCCCTGACCACTGGCCCTGCTAGTGAGGGATGATGGGAGTTGTAGTCCAAAAACAGCTGGAGACCCAAGTTTGGGAAACCCTGCTACGCAGTCAAGAGACAGAATGCCTCTGAATACAAGTGGCTAGGAATTTTACGAGAGCAGAGTGTGCTGTTCTGGTCAGGTTTTGCTTGTGGGCTTCCCTTGGAGGCATCTGGTTGGTCACTGTGAGAATAAGATGCTGGACCAGGCAGGCCTTTGGCCTGATGCAGAAGTCAGGTCTCTTCTTATGTTCCAGAGGTTTCACAAACCACTAGCACTTCATGTTCCGACAGACAGCTTGCTCTCTTTTCCAACAGCATAAGGAGATGACAGGGGGCAAAGGCACTTACCAAGAGTTTAGCAGCTTGTACTCTCACCACCCAGGAGCCGTCACTGACCATGTGACAAATCTTCCCAAATGCATCATCCACTAGGCGGATTTCTTCGTTGGAGGAAGGGATTGGCACGATGCTGAAGGGATAGGGAGGAAGAGAAAGAGAGACAAGGTGCTGTATCAATGTATCATACCTTGGTTTGTTCTCACCCGCTGAGCCAGGTTTGGCTGAGAGTTGAATCTTCTATACCTTTCCCTACAATGTTGTGAACGGAGAGAGGGTTGAAGAATCCTACCCAACACACTTGCTCAATTTAGCTTGCGTAAATAAAAGGCATGTTTCATTAAGTGAACACCGAGGAACCAGGGCTCCAAGCTGGAAAAAAACCACAGCCAAAGTACTTTTAAATAAAGCTGTGAGGTTTGGAGCTTTCAGGGTTAAATAAGCTCAACAGTTCGCCCCTCCCACAGGGAGGATGATGTCACAACATCCAGGTAGTTCTGCTGTATGCGAAGCCTATGTGATTTATGTGACGCACTGTTTATTTTCTGTTCAGTTCTGGTTTCACTTTTGACCGGAGCGGAGACATGTCGTCCGTAAGCCCGGGAGTGTCCATGATTTATATGCCTGTAAATAAAGCTTGTTGACTTGAAAGAAGCTGGACTCTGTGGAATTTATTGCTGGCAGGCTCTGAGGCACAAGGCACACACACCGCTGTGCAGGAGACGTTTGAGAAACGCTGCAAAAGCACGGGAGAAGATACGGAGCCGAAGTGTTGCAGGACACCACTCCAAGTGCTATACTGGTTTTGAGGCTTTTCCAGTTAAAACCAAAAGCCCCAACAAACCATGGTTTTCATAACATTTAGTTAAGTTTGATATATCATATGCCTGGTTTACACATTATGCTTGGCCACAGTTTATTAAACCATCATTTGAGCGTCCTCATTCTGCCCAGTGGTTTAACTATGGGTTGTTTACTGCCAACAAACCACAACTTGACGCTATGGTTTGGTGCTGGATTACAAACCTTGGTTTTTTTCAACTGTGGTTTGACATCACACGCAGCCCCACAAAACACTTCCTTAACCATGGTTTGTTTCACTACCTTACTCGAGATGCCAGCTGGAAAAAGCTTTAAAGGGGCTTGAGGCAAAGAGAAGCAGGAAAACAGAACAGACCTTGGAGAAATAAGTCACGGTTTGTTTGATTATCTGCAGGACAACTCTCTCTCTCACTCTCTGACCCATGCCCACACAGCATGGAAACTCAGGCAAAAGAAAACTTTGCAGCCTTTTAACTTTACAAGACTGGTCATAGCCGATTCCCCATCCCTTCATTTAGGACTGCCAGGTATTCCATGCATACCTTTCTGGATAAAGCTGACTGAGGACCCAAGTAAGCTGAACCGCAGCACTGCGGACCTGTTCATAGTCGTCGGTTAAGAGTTTGCATGCCTGAAAAGGAAGATCTCCAGTTAGCTACCATCAGCGCTAAGTCCTTCCACCAATAATTTATATTGCATGCTACACTTCGTTTCTTTTAAGAGGTTTTGTACAGTCATACCTCGGGTTACGGCTGCTTCAGGTTGCGCGATTTTGGGTTGCGCACCGCGCTGAACCCAGAAGTAACAGAACGGGTTACTTCCAGGTTTCGGAGCTCGTGCATGCGCAAAATCGCTAAATCACACTTTGTGCATGCACAGAAGCACGCGGCGCTGCGGGTTGCGAACGCTGTGGGTTGCGAACGTGCTTCCCGCACGGATCACGTTCGCAACCCGAGCGTCCACTGTAATCTGCGGGATACAAACTGGAGGAACTAGCAAATAACTAGCAAATAAAGAAAATACAGTGGTACCTTGGTTCTCAAACGCCTTGGCACTCAAAAACTTGGAACCCAAACACTGCAAACCCAGATGTAAGTGTTCCGGTTTGCAAACTTTTTCAGAAGCCGAACATGTTCCATTTTGAGCGTTACGCTTCCGATTTGAGTGCCACACTTCCGTTTTGAGTGTTACGCTGAGATCTGGCTGTTTTTGCTATTTATTTTGCGTTTTTGTTTTTGTGACTGTGTGGAACCCAGTTCAGCTACTGACAGATTGATTGTGCGACTGCAGTACATTCTTTACTGCTTTCATTTTATGGATCAGTGGTCTTGCTAGAATGAAGGATGGAAGGATCATGCAATGATCATTATCAATGGCTGCCCCCCCTGCACTGCTTAAAACTTAAGATTCTTGTTTTTCACCAGGGGGAAGACAAACTTTTCATCATCTGGGTAATAATGCTGGCAAGCTTGCTATTTTGGGTTTGAGGTCCCAAGATGATTAATTTGCTCACACCCAGCAGCTCTCCTGTTTCAAAACAAACAAGCACTAAGCCAGCAGACACTGCATTTCACAATATTTTCCCCCCAGTGCTTGGTGGCAGGGAGAGGATCGCAAATCTGCTGCAGTCATTAGAAGGCACAGATTGGGTAATTTTTGCTAAGGGTCGGCAGTCAGCTTTAATTTTAGAACACGCGCAAGCGGAGATACCCAAGCGCTGGATAAAGAATCCTGGAGGAGCACACATGGCACCCAGGCCGAAGGCTTGTCACTCCTGGTTTTCAGTGTCGGGCTATTAAAAGAATGGGAACGGTTTAAAAATAAAGGAAGAAGAAGAAGAAAAAGCTAACTTCAATTGCAGTGGGAACTCCAGGGCCCCTGGCATTTGCCCCAACATGCTGGGTGCTCATGCTGGGCCTGCACTGGCTACAATTTAAAAATGTAAGGAACGAAAATATCCTGAAGCGAGTCTTGCGACACAGCCATCCTCCACACAGAAAACAGTAATTACCTGGCTATAAATGGTTTGCTGCAACTTTAATCCCCTTTCATGCAGCTGCAACTGTAGGGAAAAAACGAAAGAAATTGTGATTATAGTACCCAAAACAAAACACTTTTTTTAAAAAAAATGGAGGGGTGGGAAATATCACAAGAGGGGCAGGTCCTTAAAGGATTTGCTACTGGAGTTTAGCTATTAAGGGTATCAGCACTGGAGACTAATAAATAAATAAATAGAGTTGCAGAGATAACCTTACAAGATTATTTTCCACCTCTACAACGAGCTCCGTCTTAAACATCCAAATCCTGCAACTGAGTCCATTATGTGCTTAAGGCAACACTCCTATGTCCACTTTCCCCCGGGAGTCAGACCCATTAAACACTGCGGGACTCGAAATCAGGCCACAAACGCAAGGTTGCTGCTTGGTCGTCCTTTCCTATGATGACTGGATGAGCGTTAGCAGTCATAGAATCATAGAGTTGGAAGAGACCACAAGGGCCATCCAGTCCAACCCCCTGCCAAGCAGGAAACACCATCAAAGCATTCCTGACAGATGGCTGTCAAGCCTCCGCTTAAAGACCTCCAAAGAAGGAGACTCCACCTCACTCCTTGGCAGCAAATTCCACTGTCAAACAGCTCTCACTGTCAGGAAGTTCTTCCTAATGTTTAGGTGGAACTCCATCACCAGGATTCAGCCACACCTTCTCCTTATCACCCAAAAAAGAACCAATTTAATATTATAATCCAGGGGTCGGCAAGGTTTACCTTGCCTAGGCCGGTTCACTCCCACGGGCCAGATCGCACCTGCGCAGAAATGATTTCTGGCGTCTGCGTAGACGCGATTTCCAGTGCTGCAGAAGCGAGTCCCCGCTCCGCGCCAGTTTAGCGCAGCACGCAGGGACTCGCCAAGCGGGCTGCTCGGTTTGGGGGCGGCTTGGGGGGCCGTTTAAAAAACGACCCCCAAGGGCCGCAGGCTGCCGACCCCTGTTATAATCCCTCCAACAACTTCCTAGTCAGCAGCTTCTTTTCATGGAAGGCTACCCAAGAAGGGAGTAAGAGATAGGAAGGCAGGCCAATTTCTCAAAGGGGGAAGGCTGCCATCCCATGGCTATGCCTGCTGGCCACTCAACAGTCCTCATGGTGGCTAAATTCACCCCAGAAACACCTGCTAGACTCCAATGCACACCCCACACTCAAGGAGGATTTTGATTTAAGGGAAGCTGAACTCATCGCTCCCAACACTTACCATTGCTTTTATAGCCGCAGTTCTAACCCGAGGATCCTGGTCACTGAAGTGATCCCCAATGATCTTCTGGACGTCTTTGGGAGGCTGGACTTCGACTTCTTTCGAGGTGCCTTTTTCCACAGTCCCAAGGTAGCCAATCAGGAGGAGGCATTTGGTCCTTACCCCGTGGGAGGAATCAGTCAGATGCTGAGGAATAAGGAAGAAGTAAATGAATGAAAAGATTAGCCCAAACTTCTCCTGACATTTTGTCTTCACTGAAGGAACCTCAGGTTGGGTTCTTGTTGGGGTTTTGGTTTTTTTCAATGGACCGGTTTGTTTGGGGATGCAACAAACTTGGGGACGTTGGGTCTAATATGCAGTGGAAGTTTAAGCATGTTGCCAAATTTGGGGAAGAGGGTTTTTATTGAAATTTCAGCAATAATTGTGGGCGGTGGGTCAAAAAACCACCTGGATTGGCTTTATTAAATCTCCATACACACCCAGCAGAAAACCAGGACATCTTACATTAAAAATAAACAAATCTCAGCAGCAATATACTGGCAAAAATCTTACAAGGGTTAAGCATAGTAAAATGGCACATTAACTGAGTAATTGACACAAAGGTTATGTTCAGTTGGGGGTGGAGATATATTTCTGGCAGATTTCATAATGCAGACCAGTTAAGAAAAAAATGCTGTTAAATCTGTTCCAATGGTCTTTAAAAATATCTGGATTATGTAACTCTTAAGTTATATTTGTTCAAAGGGGACATACCCTCAGGAAAATAACTATGCAGACTGGTGAATCTATATATACACTGTCTGGTTTATTGTTTGTGGGTTGGCTTTACTTGGTTTTGTTATCTTTGGAACAGTTTTGGTGCCAGAGGTTGTATGGCTGTGCAAGAAAAGGAACAAAAAGTTGATTGTTATTATTTTTAAAAACCTTGTCCCCAAGCCACTTTTCCATCTCATGCCATGCTCCCTCCCTACACTACTCTGTGCCCTTTTTTTGCCAGTCTGGAAAGCATCCTTGAACTGTATTAATGCCTCTTGGTTGCATGGATGGAAAGGGGTGCTTGCTATGTAGAGCCTCTTGACTTTTGCCTTGCTGGAACGTAGACGACTGCCAGTTACATCCAGTGCTCTGCCCACCTTTGGCCTCTAGCCTACCTACTATCCCCACAGGGACATGCTGCTTTCAGACTGAAAGAAGTTTCTACCCACCTAAAAACCTTTTCATAATAATAATAATTATTGTTATTATTTATTTATTCCCCACCCATCTGACTGGGTTTCCCCAGCCACTCTGAGCGGATCCCAACCCAATATTAAAAACACAATACAGCGTTAAACATTAAAAACTTCCCTAAACAGGGCTGCCTTCAAGTGTCTTTCCATTATTTAATAGTTACAGGTAGGTAGCCGTGTTGGTCTGCCATAGTCAAAAAAAAATAAAAAATAAAAAAAAATACTTCCAGTAGCACCTTAGAGACCAACTAAGTTTGTTCTTGATATGAGCTTTCGTCTGAAGAAGTGTGCATGCACACGAAAGCTCATACCAAGAACAATCTTAGTTGGTCTCTAAGGTGCTACTGGAAGGATATTTTTTATTTTTTATTTCATTATTTAATAGTTCAAATTACCTTGCAGGCAACATCCACCAGGCGCATCCTCACAGCAGGGCTTTCTTGGAGCTTCTTTCCAATCACCAACAAGGTATCCAGCAGCTGAGCAAGAACTTGGTGAGACTCTTAAAAAAAAACAGTTAAAAAAAAAGAAAGTCATTATTTCATCTTGCATTGACTCATGTCCCGGGTCTGGAGGCAAATGCCCAGCAAGTACGCTGAATCTAAGCAGGTAACCATTTGATTCAATCATTTTAACTCTTCACTTGAATTTCCAAACACCATTCTGAAATATCACACGGGCTTTCTATTAATACGAAGACCGGTCTTCTAGTTTTTCCATCTGCTCTGCCAAATGGAGAAACGCCAGCGATTCTGTTTCGTTCACTTCTTATGGTAAGTCTTGCCACTTTTCTGAACCGGTTTCATAAACTTTGGTTGCAAGCTTGCACTGAGCCTGCAGAGAGCTAAACCATGAGCCAAGGTTCAGCCAACACACTATGCCAAGCCATGATTTAGCAGTGTGCACGTGCAACAACCCCCACCCCCAACAAAATGAAATTTGGAAGGATTTGTACACCTCACCAGACTCCGTTTGAAAAATATCACCTACTCTCATTTTGGAGTGTGTTGATGGCATCGTCCAGAATGCAGTCAGGAGAAAAGCCTGGAGTCTTTGTCAGCAAACCCAGCAAGGAAGCAACCTTCAACCTCACAGAAGGATCATTCTCCTAGGATGACAATAAGAGAAAAAGGAGGACTAAAGCCTTCACAAACAAGAAGCCTTTATCACACTGATCCCAAAACCAGATACAGATAGAATGCAAATGAAAAATTATCGTCCAATTTCCCTTTTGAACGTGGATTACAAAATTTTTGCAAATGTTATGGCTACAAGATTAAAAAGAGTGCTGAAAGATTATATACATAAAGATCAAGCGGGTTTCCTTCCAGGAAGACAAATAAGCAACAATACAAGAATTATTGTGGACATTCTAGAAAAACTGGAAAGAAACATAAATACAGAGGCAGCACTATTGTTTATTGACGCGGAGAAAGCCTTTGACAAGATATCTTGGATGTTTATGAAAAAGAATTTGGAAAAGATGGAAGTTGGAGAAAGATTCTTAAATGGTATTAAAGCCATTTATACAGAACAAAGAGCAAAAATAATAGTAAATGGTGTGATATCGGAGGAAATTGAAGTTGAAAAAGGAACAAGACAAGGGTGCCCTATCTCCCCTTTATTATTTATTACGGTCCTGGAGGTCCTTTTAAATATGTTACGAAAAGAGAAACAGATAAAAGGAATCAGGGTGGGAGAGAAAGAATACAAACTACGCGCCTTTGCAGATGATTTGATGTTATCCCTACAAGAACCAGAAAGCAGTGTCCCCAAAGCCTTGGAATTAATTGAACAATTTGGACGTGTAGCTGGCTTCAAATTAAATAAACAGAAAACCAAAGTTTTAAGTAAAAATATGAGTGCAGAACAGATACAAAGATTACAAGATGGCACAGGCCTCAACTTTGTTAAATCTGTAAAATATCTAGGTATCAATCTCACAGCAAAAAACGTGAACCTGTACAAAGATAATTATGAAAAACTGTGGATAGAGATAAAGAAAGATCTCGAGATATGGACAAGATTGAAACTGTCGTTAATGGGAAGAATAGCCGCGATTAAAATGAATGTCCTACCAAGGATGCTGTTTTTATTCCAAGCCATACCAATTTTGGATAAAATGGACTGTTTTAAGATATGGCAAAGGGACTTATCGAAGTTTATATGGCAGGGCAAAAAGCCGAGAATTAAGTTTAAGGTTTTGACAGACTCTAAAGCAGTGGTGGCGAACCTTTTAGAGACCGAGTGCCCAAACTGTAAACCAAAAACCACTTATTTATCACAAGGTGCCCAAACTTGTTGAGCTTTTTTGGGGGGAGCTGCCGACCAAAGTTTTGGAGCTTTTTTGGGGGGGTTGCACAAAAGCTGCTTTGCTTTTGGGGGGCGCCCCAAAGCTGCTGAGCTTTTTTGGGGGGAAGGGAGTCGATGTTGCAGGGTGCAACGTTACCGTGAGCTGCATCGAGCGGATTGGAAAGATCTGTGGGGCTGGGGGGGGGGGGGGAGGAAGATTGCCACCGATTGTGCTTTGTGTGTGTTTGTGTTTTCTGACCGAGGGGTGGAGGAGAGCCCGTCTTGCTGAATCAGACCGAGGAAAAAGTGTGAGCTTTGTGGCGGGCAAGGAGGAAGCAGGAGTGATGAGAGAGCAAAGGCGAAAACTAGAGGAAGGCGCTGTTGCTGCGGGGCTCTGCCGGGAGGACCGTCGCCTTCGCCACTCACACTCCTGCGCTCGGGAAGGGCTCGAGGAGCCTCAAGTGTCCGCCCCTCCCTGGCGTCTTCTTAGGCAGCCGGGACTATGGAGACTTTGAATGGCACCAGCCTCGGCGAGCCTCTGAAGTCGCCGCAGAGCCTGCACCACTCCTTCGCCGAGAAGAAGGGGCTCCACCGAGCTCCTTCCCCAGCCAACCCTTTCCTCAAGGACCTCCACACCTGGGCAGCTTCTGCCAAGCCCCCGCCGGTGCCCCCCAAATCCCCCAGCCCCCAAATCCCCCAGCCTCTCCAGCAAGCCGCAGTCCCCGCAGACGGGAGCCCACCCGCAGGGGCGTCGCTATGGGGGCGGTGGGGGTGGCACGCTGCCGGCCCTTTGCTGGCGGCGCTCAAAGGAGGCGAGGCAGGCTGAGGGGCGACGCCTGGCCCCGGTGGCAGAGCGGGCGCTGGCTGCGGCTGCTCGCATTCCCGATCGCTGGAGCCGGTGCCGGATTCCGCATCGCTGCTGGCGGCCTGAGCCAGCCTCTGCTCGTCGGAGAGCGGCTCGGACGGGCAGTCGGACAGGTCGGAGCTGCTGTCCGTGTGGCTGTTCCTGGCGCCGGATCCGCTGCCCAGCCCAGCGGCCGGTGCCAGGGAACCCGGCGGGGCCAAGGAGGCACATCGCTTGCCCTTCCTGCCTTTGCTTGGCTCGCCACCGGGCTGCCTCCCGCCGGCCTTGGCGCCCGCCTGATCCTGGGCCCGGGCTGCCTTCTTGCTCGAGAGGGTGGATTTGGCGCTGCTCGCCTTGCCAGGCGTGCCGGCAGCGAGGCAAGCCGCCGCCGCCTTCGCACCCTGGGCGCAGCTCCGCCGGGAGAGGCGGCTCTGCGTGGCCAGCAGCCCCGGCGAGTGCGGGCAGGCAACAGTGGACGCAAGCCTGGGGGAAAAACAACAACAGCAGCACAGATGGGCCGATGGTGCGCGTGCCAGCAGTGAGGGCTCTGCGTGCCAAATCTGGCACGCGTGCCATAGGTTCGCCACCACTGCTCTAAAGAGAGAGGAGGCTTTGCCCTGCCGGATTTAAGACTTTATTTTGAAGCAGTGGCCTTTTGCTGGTTAAAAGACTGGTTTAAATTAGAGAATGTAGATGTGTTGGACTTGGAAGGACACGATAACATGTTTGGTTGGCATGCATACCTTTGGTATGACAAAGTTAAAATTCACAGAACATTTAAGAGTCACATAATCAGGAAATCTCTGTATCAGGTTTGGATTAGGTATAAAGACTTGCTGGAGAGAAAGACTCCTAGATGGATATCACCAGTGGAGGCCAAGGCCTATAAGAGACCAAACATGTCTGCAAGTTGGTTACGATACATGGACATATTGCAGCAGGAAGGGGACTCATTTAAGTTGAAAAGTTACGATCAAGTCAAAAGTCAAGTCCCCGACTGGCTGCAATATCACCAGGTACATGAAACATTTAAATTAGACAAAAAAATTGGTTTTCAAGTGGAAAAATCAAAACTGGAAACAGAACTGATCGAATCGAACTCTAAAAACCTTTCCAAGATGTATAATTTGTTGCTAGAGTGGCATACGAAAGACGAATTGGTTAAATCAACAATGATAGATTGGGCAAAAGATGTGGGTCATAACATTATGATGGATGACTGGGAGAGATTATGGCGGAAAGGTATCAATTTCACTGCATGTAATAGCTTAAGAGAAAATGTAATGAAAATGATATATAGATGGTATCTGACACCAGTTAAGTTAGCCAGAATGAATTCTAAAATGTCGGATGTGTGTTGGAAATGTAAATCATCGAAAGGTACCTTTTATCATATGTGGTGGTCATGTTCAGGGGTAAAGGCCTTCTGGGATAAGATTTATAATGAGCTTAAGAAGGTAATGAAAATTACCTTTTGTAAGAAACCAGAGGCATTTCTTTTGAGCATGACCAACGAAGAGATACCCAGTCAGGATAGAGTATTTTTTATGTATGCCACGACAGCGGCTAGAATTTTATTGGCAAGAACTTGGAAGGGTGAAGAGATACCGACAATTGAAGAATGGCAGATGAAGCTGATGGAGTATATGGAGCTCGCAGACCTGACCGCCAGAATCCGAGACCAGAGGGAGGAGAAGGTGTCGCAAGATTGGAAGAAATTTAAGGACTATTTAGTTAAGCATGTTAAATTGAATGTTTGAATATTTGTGCAGAAATATATAAAAGAATCGGCTTTAGAAGTTTAAGGTTAGTTATAATGGTCTTAGAAGAAATTTTGATGTGATAGATCTATTTGTATAAGAAGGTGTTAAGATACAGAATATAAGTTAAGAAATATATTGGTTTAGATAAATTTAAAGAACATTAGGATATTGAGCATGAGTTAATGGGAAAAGAAATGAAGCTACCTAAAGAGTATATATGTTTTTGAAGGCAGAGGAGGGACCAGGGGAAGTCCCCCTAAGAAGTAAAAATAAGTGGAGAAACTAAGATAAGTATTTGGCAAGGTTTGTATAAGTTTTCTTTTTTGTATGGTATTGTTGTGTTTTATATTGTTGATTGTGTATTATGTTTTTATTGTGTTTAGGTATGTTTAATGTTGTTCTTGTTTTGTTTTATGGTAAAATAATAAAATCTTTAAAAAATAAATAAAAATAAAGCCTTCACAAACCAACGCTATCTGGGTGTGCGGTATCCATTGCAGAATTTACATAAAAGTAGACTTTCAATACTGTTCTTCTCAACCACTGTCACCTGTGCAGTAGCAAACAATATCCTCAAATGACAACAACAACAACAACAACAACAATAATAATTTATTTATACCCTGCCCATCTGGCTGGGGTCTCCCCAGCCACTCTGGGCGGCTTCCAACAGAATATTAAAATGCAATAATATATTAAACATTAAAAGCTTCCCTAAACAGGGCTGCCTTCGGATGTCTTCTTAAAGTTTGGTAGTTGTTTTTCACTTTGACATCTGGTGGGAGGGCGTTCCACAGGGCGGGTGCCACTACCGAGAAGGCCCTCTGCCTGGTTCCCTGTAACTTGGCTTCTCGTAGCGAGGGAACCGCCGGAAGGCCCTCGGCACTGGACCTCAGTGTCCGGGCAGAACAATGGAGGTGGAGACGCTCCTTCAACTACTTACCATTTAATTTTCATTCTTAAAATCCCTAGAAATTGACTGGTTTTTGCCCCCAAGACACCTTGCGATACCGTGAGATATCGCCACTTGGCCCTACCTTGTAATAATGCTCCAGCAAGATTCTGACCACTCCTTCCACACTTTCGGCTTCCACTGGCTTCCGAGCAAACTGAAGGAGGTACTGCAAAGCATCCGCTGGCGAAGTGGCCTTGCACAGATCCACATGGAGTGCGGCCGACTTACTTGGTTTGGTCAGTCGGAGTTTCTTCGCTGAAATTTCCTCATGCTGCTGTTGCTGAAATACGAACGCTGTGTTAGGCTGCATTCACACACGAACAAACAAGAGCAGCAGTATTAACTTGTTCTCCACAAGTTGTTGCAGAGTAACTTCCTTATTGCTGTTATTATAGCTTCGCGATACTTCACTTGTCTACAACATCCTATGAGCCTTTAGCAGCTCACCAAATTAGGGGAACTGTGGAAAAGGGTTACATTCATTAGATTTGTACTTTACTGCCCACTAAGAAAGTCCCAAAGTGGGTTACAATAAAAATACTACACATCTGTCAGGATTTTCACTTTTCACTAACCCTACCTTTGCCTGGTACTGAAACAATGACAAGGCTGGCATCAGGTAAGCCCCTCTGGGAAGAACATTAAATAAATTGCCACAGAGAAGAGATGCTGCCTTTCAAAGGTAGCTCTCAAAACAAGAGGTTTTAAAAAAACACCCTGAATGCCAAATGTTACAGCATCACATTCCAAGACCTGGAGGAAGGATCCGATTTCACTTCTTGATGAGCAGATTCTGAGCTCTCAAATCATTCGCCAGGCAGAAATCCAACAGATAAAGCTTTCCCAACACGCAGACAGAGGTGATTACCAGAAAGGCATCCTTTCGCCTGCAGGTTTTCTGCTCACCTCACAACTCCCGCCAAGAAATCAGCTGGCAAATTGTAAGAGTGACCAATTCTAGCAAGCGTAATGAACCTGCAACCTACCCAGAGGGCCTCTTTCTGCGTATTAGCTTCTCAGTCGTTGCCCCTTAACATTCATTTACTCACTGCATTTACGCCTCGCTTTTCTCCTCCAAGGAGCTCCAAATAACATGCACAGTTCTCTACCACCATTATTAATTATTATTATCGTTACTACAGTATCATTATCATTATGAATTTGGTAGCCACTTTTCATCTGTCCCAGGGTAACCCAAATCGACTTACTACCAACCAAACAAAAGGCCCCACGTATAAACATTAAGGCCAAGAGGAAAAATAAATGCACTGAAACCATCCCTCCCACTTCTAAGAGGCCATGGTTTAATCCCTACAACAACCCTGTGAGGTAGGGTCAGGATGAGAGGCAAGCGCAGCTACCTCCCCGCCCCACCCGCACCGAGGTAACACTCAGTGAGCTTCGAGTGGGAGGATTTGAACCCAGGTCCCTAAGCCTGCCACTCTAACCACTGCGCGACATTGTCCTCGCCATGGATGGGAGACGAAGAAGCTTTACAGGTTTCGCCCCCTCTCCCCTTCCTTCCCCACCCCACTTCCAAGGCCCCGCCGGTTACCTGGACCACCACTTTGCTGAACTCTTCGTACACCCGTTTCTTCAGGTGCGCCGCCATGACGGTCCTGCTATTTCGCTTTCCGGCGCCAGCTGAGCCCCGCCGGCCACCGTCCTCTCCCCTTTCCTTCTCTCCCTCCCGCTGCGCGTATACGCCAAAGGGATAAGGTTCTTCAGCCTTCCGTCCTTCTACTTCGGGCTTCCAATCGCAGCCATGAGACTCCTCCGCGTGTGGAGACGAAGAGGGGAGGAAATACTGTAAATAGGAAATATTCTTAATCTTATATATCCATGTTAAGAATTCGAGTAAAGCCGGAGAAGACTGCGGCGCCTTGAAAGCTCGCAGGGGCCGTTGCACCAAGGAAAGACGTGAACGTCTCAATTAATCTGCCACTGCCCAAACGCACACACCTGTTTTTAAGGCGAAGGGCATGGTTATTGGAAAATCATTTGCAAAGAAACCTTCAGTTGCTTGGCTGTTTCAGGCAGCGCTCTAAGCTCCTTCTGGATGCTTGGCTATTTGTTTTTTATGTACAGTATATAAGTTTGGTGGCTCCTATTTAACAGCCACCACTCTTGCCCCGCAAGGGATTTTATGCATGCGATGAGGACACGGAAGTGTCTATAAACAAAAGGTCACTTGAGACTGTAGCTCCTTGTTGGGCAAACAGACTGTAGGCTCGGAAGCAGCAAAAAGGGGGCGGGGCGGACGGAGAGGGGCGGGGCCAGCATTTCTTGGAATGCTGCCTTATGCGTGGGTAGAAATGGAGGTGGTTGTGATGTAAGGGCGCTCTGCACATGCTCAAAGGCACGGATTTATTTATTTATTTATTTGCTTGCTTGCTTTTAAATCCTGCTACTTAAGGGATGCCTGGCGTGCTCTGGTCCATGGGGTCACGAAGAGTCGGACACGACTGAACGACTGAACAACAACAACAACAACTTAAGGGATCAAATTTTTAAAGGGAGACAGAAATAAGAACATCAGAACGGCCTCTGCCTAATAATAATAATAATAATTTTATTATTTATACCCCGCCCATCTGGCTGGGTTTCCCTTCATCAAGTCCGTGGCCCACCTAGACCAGCATCTTGTTCTCATGGTGGCCCAACTAGAAGCCTGCAAGCAGGACCTTAACAAATTACTTTTATAAAATAGGAAAAAATGCTGTTATGAAATGCCAGCATGTTTTGGTAAAGGTATTCTTCAGCAACACAAGAGAGCTGTTTTTTCCCCCTCCAGGAAAAAAAAAAATCTCTCCAGGGCTTCTGATAACAGCAGCTTACTATTTTATAAAACTTTTCTTCAGTCCCATTTTCAGTCTATATTTTATTTTTGTTTACTTGCATGTGGTGCCTTCTAGCCCCCGCCCCATTTAGAGTGACATTTCAGGTCAGGCCTCTAGGATTTGAATCCAGCAACTGAAAGGACTTAAATTAGAATAAAGAGTTAAACTACAAGTGAGTAAATACTGGACTGTAGCACTTCATACTGTGTGTGAGAGAGACAGTGTCATAATTTCTAGTACTGTATGTTACTGGGCAGAAAGTGAGGAGGGATTTGAACCACCACTCTTCTGATCGGCAAGCCCCAGAGGCTCAGGGGTTTAGACCACAGTGCCACCTGGGTCCTCCCTGTGATATATATGATGTCTTGATGATGTATTATGGGAATCTTTGGGAAACTTTAAAATACTGATGTAACCATTGCTCAGGGCTTGTGGCTGCTTCGTCTTTGTGTTAGTGTGAAGTCTTGTTGCAACAATAAAGATCATTCTTACTGGCTGCTGTTTGGCTTCTATCTCCTGACTGAAGTCTCTTGCTTGTGACCTCCGAGCTGAACCTATGGGAGCCAACATTAGGCAATTGGGGGTGCTCAAAGGACCCCCTGTTACAGTAAAAAGTAAAGGTAAAGGGACCCCTGACCATCAAGTCCAGTCGTGTCCGACTCTGGGGTTGCGGCGCTCATCTCGCTCTACAGGCCGAGGGAGCCGGCCTGTTACAGTACTTTGCATAAAAAGGACCCCACATGCAGAAAACAAGGGTATGGCAAAGGGAAATTGAGAACAGGCATCTCCCTGACGTGCTAGTCTTCTACATGCAGAAAGCTGGTTTTTTAAAATGTGTTGAAGCACTGAAAAATGCACCTCCATCTGTCTGCAGTGATAAACTCTGTCCTCTTACTCCACCCCATAATTGAATATAGAGGTGAAACTCGAAAAATTAAAATATCGTGGAAAAGTCCATTTATGTAAGCAATTGTTTTCATTAGCTACTGGAGTTTAATATATGAGATAGACTCATGACATGCAAAGCGAGATATGTCAAGCCTTTGTTTGTTATAATTGTGATGATTATGGCATACAGCTGATGGGGTTTTCATCAGCTGTACGCCATAATCATCACAATTGTAACAAATAAAGGCTTGACATAGCTAGCTTTGCATGTCGTGAGTCTATCTCATATATTAGTTTCACCTTTTAAGTTGAATTACTGAAAGAAATGAACCTTTCCACGATATTCTAATTTTTCGAGTTTCACCTGTAACTTGCAGAGTGGCTTAAACTTGGACTCAAATTAAATGTGACACCAGGTGAGCGATAACAGATCTTGCTCAGTGTCCGGCACAGAACGCTTAATGTTTAATTAGAGCTATTGGGTGTAACCAGTAATGTGCAAGAGGAAATACACAGTCATGCAACAGGACTTCACCTTCCTCTTGTGTCTCTGCCCTCCCCCAGGTTTCAAGGATACATGGTGGCGGGGGGGGGGGGGAGCTGCAGAGAAAAGGAGGGGCAGGTTTCGTTGCACAAGTACAAGTGTTGTGCAAACAGAACAGCAAACACATATTCCTGGTTGGTGAGGGCCTTGGGCAAATTGTCAATCGTGAACACAGAAGAAATTGCCATGCAGATAAGTATGAACGGTGGTCATTATGAATTTAATAGTGGTCATTCACACACACGTGCAAAAAAATAAGTCAGGTTATTTATTTATTTATTTGCATTTTTATACCACTTAATATTCCAAAAATCTCAGTTGCGACGGTAACATGGACATCCTAGCACCAGTGAATTCAATCCACAAGTGAACCTCTTCATGTGTTGTAAACTTCACGACTTCATGTTGCAATCTCTGTTGCAAGTTCCTTTGTGCAAGAATAGCCACCTTAAGGACAGTTACGGAGTTTCATGGGAAGTCATAAAAATGCTCCCCGCACTGCTTTTTCAATATTTGTGTCTACACTCGTCTCTGAGCCTGACAGATATTATTGCATCCTAACCCATCTGGATCCAGGTGGTGCTGTGGTCTAAACCATAGAGTCTAGGGCTTGCTGATCAGAAGGTCGGCCGTTCGAATCCCTGCCACAGAGTGAGCTCCTGTTGCTCGGTCCCTGCTCCTGCCCACCTAGCTGTTCGAAAGCACGTCAAAGTGCAAGTAGATAAATAGGTACCACTCTGGCGGGAAGGTAAACAACGTTTGTGTGCGCTGCTCTGGTTCGCCAGAAGCAGCCTAGTCATGCTGGCCACATGACCCGGAAGTTGTCTGCGGACAAATGCCGGCTCCCTCGGCCTATAGAGCGAGATGAGCGCCGCAACCCCAGAGTTGGTCAGGGGCCCCTTTACCTTTACCTAACCCATCTTCAGGTTTCAAAAGTTTCTAAACACCTGATTCCACCCTCATAACTTTGCCCTTATGCGTTCCATTCTGCAGTATTTTTGCTCTTGCAGCTGCAGAAACCTGCACGCTGCAGAGTCTTTGCGTAGACATTTAAATCACTCCCCTGCCCACGCAGGAATTCTGGGAAATTTAACTAAAGGGTGCTGGGAATCGTAGCTTTGTGAGGGGCAAACTACAGTTCCCAGGCATCTTTGGGAGGAGAAAACACTCTTTAAAGGCACTCTAAATGTATTGCATATACTCAGTCCTTTGCAGAACAAATAAATGCCAGTTAAGCGGAAACAGACATGCTGTGCTATGACGGAAGACAGCACTCGAGTTCAAAAGTAAATATAAAGTACCGGTAATCCAAGGCATGTGATTTGTTCAAATATCCCTAAAGAACAAGGATACTAAATCGAGAAGCGGCCTCAAGTCTCAAAAATAAATACAAAGGCTGCTCATGAGGGCTAATATAGCAGTAGTGCTGGTGGCAGGTTGGGGGGGGGCAATGGTGATGTTTGTAGACCACAAAGAAAAGACGTACCTGGTTGAGCACACTTAGAATTTCCAAACCATTGCTATTTTTGGGTAGGGTTCAATCACATACTGGCAGCTGCCCTCCCCCCAATCAAATAAAACAATAGGAATACAGTGGTACCTCGGGTTAAGAACTTAATTCGTTCTGGAGGGCCGTTCTTAACCTGAAACTGTTCTTAACCTGAAGCACCACTTTAGCTAATGGGGCCAGACGCGGAGGAAGTCACGACGCAACGTCAGAACAGAGTACGCATGTGCGAAATGTTGCGCATGTGCACTATGTTGCAGGGCCGCCGCCGCTTTTGTGACAATGTGTGCCCGTGGAGGAAAAAGGTGGCTTGTGGGGCTGCCGTGCGCGATTGGCAGCCCCCCACAAGCTGCTGATCACGCGCAGCAGCCCCACAAGCCGCCTTTTCGCTCGACGGGCTCGCAAGGTCGCCGCGGAAGCAGCAGCACCGGCCCAGACGGAGTGCGCACATGTGACATTTCGCGCATGCGTATTCGTCTGGGCCAGCGCTGCTGCTTCCGCGGCGGCTCGAGCAGCAGGGACGGGGCAGCCCCGCAGCAGCGCCGGCGGGTGGGCCCTGGACGGGCCGCGGGGCGGAGCAGCCTCGCTCCGCGGCTTGTTTGCAGGCCACTGAGCAGGTTTGTTTCAAATAAAGTCATACCTTGGTTCCCTAACGACTTAGTCGACGAACAAATTGGCTCCCAAACACCACAAAGCCAGAAGCAAGTGTTCCGGTTTGTGAACGTTTTTCGGAAGCCAAACGTCCGATGTGGCTTCCGCTTGAGTGCAGGAAGCTCCTGCAGCCAACCAGAAACCGTGCCTTGGTTTTCGAACCGTTTTGGGAGTCGAACGGACTCCCGGAACGGATTAAGTTCGAGAACCAAGGTACCACTGCATATGCAATTTCAGTGCCTGTAAACTGGGAGTTGCCTGTACAGTATTTCCCTTGCAACAGTACGAATCCAGGTGAAAATTACAGGAGAAGCAGGTGAGACAGATATAGCCAAGATGCATGCCTCTGAATCAAGAAAAATTAACTCCAGTAGGACTTGGGAACTGGGAAATCCACCCTTGCCCCAAATGTGCTGGAGATCGGCCGAGCTGCTGTCAGGAGCAAAGTTCTCAGGTCATTCCAGCATGCAATATTATCAGCAGCTGAGGTCCCCTTATTTTGAAGCACCAACCCATTGGATATAAGAACATAGGAACATGCCTTATGCCAAATCAGACCACTAGCCCCTCTAGCTCAATATTTGTCTACACTGACTGGCAGCAGCTTTGTGGAGTTTCAGGCAGGGGAAATTCCCAGTCTTGCCCGGAGATGCTGCCGAAGACTGGATTTTACAGGTGAGGTGTGGGACCTACCACTGAGCTATAATAATAAAAATAATAAATTTATTATTTATACCCCACCCATCTGGCTGGGTTTCCCCAGCCACTCTGGGCGGCTCCTAACAGAATATTAAAAATACAATAAAACATTAAACATAAAAAAAATCCCTACACAGGGCTGCCTTCAGATGTCTTCTAAAAGTCAGGTAGTTGTTTATTTCCTTGACATCTGACGGGTGTTCCACAGGGCAGGCGCCACCACCGAGAAGGCCCTCTTCCTGGTTCCCTGTAGCTTCACTTCTCGCAGTTAGGGAACCGCCAGAAGGCCCTCGGAGCTGGACCTCAGTGCCTGGGCTGAACAATGAGGGTGGAGGCACTCCTTCAGGTCTACTAGGCCAAGGCCCTTCCTGTTGGCTTTCCACTACCACCAAGTGAAGAGAAATTTGTAGAAGTAGTCATTGGATTTGAAGCGGAAGCCCTTCTCTGGAACGTAGCCCTGGAGAGAGATCTTGTACCCTTTGGCCTCCACATCAATCTTGATGCAGTCGAGAAGGTCAGAAATGCCGGGAGAGGCTTTCCAGGGTCCAAACTTGACCACCGATTTCTTGTAGGAGTCCAAGCCGTTGAGGGTGTCGTGGCACTTGACGACATCCTCGTCAGTCTTCATCACGCACACCATTACGCTGGATTGCCGGGCCGCCACCGCTTCTGCCCTCGCGATGCGGATCATCAGCTCGATGTTCTCGTTGTAGCTGGGCACGCGGGCGAGGAACTGTTTCCTGGCCACCAGCTCCCCAAAGATCTGGGGAGAGTCCTCGAGCTGCTTGACCAAAGGCTCGATGTCGTAAAAGAGGGCTTCCTTGTACACCTCCTGGACGCAGTTTGTGGGCACCTGGTTGCTGCGCAGGTATTCCAAGATGTACTTGAAGTAAGTCCCGGGCCGGTCTATGAAATATCTTCCCTCGGGGTCCGTGCGGGGCTTGGTCTGCCCACTGGCAAACATCTCGGCCAGCTTGGAACCAGGGTGCTTCTTCAAGGTGCTTAGGGTGGTGGTGAATATCTCCCCGCCAACATTGAGCTCTATGATTTGAGACTGCTGGAAAGAAAGAAGAGGAAGCAAGTTGATATCCAGGGACGGATGGATCTGCCCACTCTGATTTCTCACTGTTTATCATTTTCCCAATCTTTAAGCAGTGGCGGAGGAAGGCTCCGCGGTACCCGGAGCGGCGAAAGAAAACGCCCCGGGGGCGGGGCGTCGTGACGTCACATCCCCCTTTTGCGCCGCAGAGCGAAAAGGCGGCTCCCCGCCGATCGCGCACGGCAACCCCACGAGCCGCCTTTTCGCTCTGCGGAGCAGAAGGGGTCCGCGGAAGCAGCGGTCCGACGACGGAGTGCGCCTGCGCGAAATGTTGTGCAGGCGCACTCCGCCGTTGGGCCGTGCGCTGCTGCTCCCGGGGTGATGGAGGGAGCGGCGGCGCGTGGGGAGTGGCAGGAGGGGCTGCCGCTTGTCACCCCCACACGCCGCCGTTCGCTCCGTTGCCCCAGGAGCGGCAGCACCGCACACACCGTGCACTGGCGTTCCCGGGGCGACGGAGCAAGCGGCGGCGTGTGGGGGTGACAAGCGGCAGCCCCTCCAGCCACTCCCCACGCACCGCCGGTCACCCTAGGAGCAGCAGCGCTGCACGGACGGGGTGCTCGCTCGGCCATGCGCTGCTGCTCCCGGGGTGACGGAGGGAGCAGCGGTGCATGGGAGTGGCGGGAGGGGCCGCCGCTTGTCACCCCCACACGCCGCCGCTTGTCACCCTCCCCTCCCCTGTCACCCGGAGCGTACTGCCCCTACCACCCCCCCCCCAGCGAAGCCCCTGCTTTAAGTTCATTAACACAGGCTTTTGGCCCTTATTTTGGAGGGTAACCAAGTATGTCTGGGGTCTTTTTTTGCACACTTGCTTTTGCAAACCCTCCAACATTTCTCCGATGAAAATAGGGATGTCCTGTTCCATAATAATAATAATTTTATTATTTATACTTCGCTGGAATTCCCCCAGCCACTCTGGGTGGCTTCCAACATATATAAAAACATAATAAAACATTAAACATTAAAAAACTGCCTTTAGATACCTTCTAAAGCTTCTATAGTTACTTATCTCCTTGGCTCAGGGATCACATGACTCTATAGCTTCCAACATTTCTCCGATAAAAATAGGGACGTCCTAAGGAAATGTGGGACATTCCAGGGTCAAATCAGAAACCAGGACAGCTTCTGTAAATCCTGGAAAACAAGGACACTTGGAGGGTCTGCTTTTGGTGGGGTGGACCTGTCTTTTTCTAAATATTTATGGATGAGCATTTTGCGTTCTTGGGTTGTTGTTGTTTTTAAATATTTTAGTAATAAACAAAATAAATCAAGGATAAAGAGCATGAAGAAATACTGCTACAGCAGGTTGAAAGCATTAGCGTTGAAACGTTCCAAAGCATTTTAACGAAATACTGCACTCATTTCCCCATAAACCTGTTGGGCTGGTTAATATGTATATTTTTTGTAAGAAAGTTAGCTTAATCATAGTTACTATGAACCCAAGGTTCTTGATTTATTCATGTTCTTATACTTGGTTTTTACGGGGTTGTGTTTTTTTTGCTATTTCTGTTCTTACATTGCTACTCATTTTGAGACACTTTCATGTGAAAAGCAATAATAATAATAATAATAATAATAATAATGGCAGAATAAGGGCTCATGCAGACTTCCATTTGTGCCACAATTTTTTGTCCCGCTGCTTTCCCTGGGAAAATCCTCTGCTGGATAGGAACAAACGTAAATCAGTGGAAACCCCCATTGATATTTGTTCCGATTCAGGGGTAAACAAGAGGGTTTTCCCAGCGAAAGCAGCAAGACAAAAAAACAAAAAAACCCACCCTCTCGGACCTGAGCTTGGAAGTCCCAAACCTGAGCCTGCAAATCACGACATAAACAGAAACCTGTTTATAAATGAAATAAATAAATAAAACAAAACCAGATGAGCCCTGAGACACATCCCTGTCGCATTGAGGGCTCACCCAGTTACCATTGCTCTGCATTTCTAGATGCAGGAAAACCCGCTTTTTACCGCTGGACCAGAGCAAACGGCAATTGGGGTTACAGCTGATTGCTTTTTGCTCAGATTCAGTGGGAAACTGCGGGTTTCCCCAGGGAAAGCACCAGGAAAAATGGGGGTGGGAAAACACTCCGACAAAGCTCTGGAAATCCCATACCTGTGGGGCAAAAGTTGGTGTGGATGATGGTCTCTGACAGGGCCGGGTTTAGGTTTGATGAGGCCCTAAGCTACTGAAGGTAATGGGGCCCTTTATATGTCCAGCTGTCCTTTGTCAACAACAAATTGTGGCTGTTTTTGCGTGTTGAATATATGCTATATGGTAATTTATGGACCTAATGGGTATCTCAAGCCATTTGCACATGCAGAATGTAGGCACCCTATATGTAGAAATGAGCAAACCAGTGATATTTTAGGGAGCAGGCTAGCAGGCGGGGCCCATGACTACTTACATCATAGGAGCCTACACAACACAAAACACTGTTGCTGTATGTCATTTTTAATTTATTTGGTTTTTTATCATATATTTTGGAAATGTACATCCAGGTTTTTTTTCCTTTAATTTTTTTGGGGGCCCCCAAGAGAGTGGGGCCCTAAGCTGTAGCTTGTTTTAGCTTATACGTAAATCTGGCACCGGTCCCTGAGACCAGTATTGTTAACTTTGATTAACAGGAGCTCTCCAGGGGCTCCGGCAGAGAGCAAGAAGTCACCAACTTACCTGGGCTGGGCCTTTCTGTTACCTGGAGATGCTGAGCCTTGAACCCATGACCTGCTGCAAAGCTCGGAGCTGCACAGCCCCTCCCCAGCTAGCTGTTCCAGGAAGTCCTGGGGGCCCCCATGATTCACTCACTCACCGTTTGCAGGTTGCTCCCAATTTGTTTCCGGAGGGAATTGGTTTCTGACGAAATGCTCATCTTTCACCTTCAACTCAGGCCTGCAAGCTTCAGATCCGCAGGAAGGGCAGCCAGCCCCCAAAGATCCCAGGGTGGTGTGTGTGTGTGTGTGCTGATTTCTCTCTCTTTTTCCCACTGCAGGTTTCCCCCTCTCAGCTGACTCCAGCACATCCACCTGCCTGCCACTTGGCGGCCACAGCTCCCTGAAGAACCTCCCAGGTGAGTTACAGGTGCAAAGCAGGGAGCCTGCAGGTGAAAATATTTTTTCCAGGCCGGCCTGTCTTCTGGCAGCGAACTTTTGCTGAGCAGCCCAGAGGCAGAAGCACTGCCTATATATTCCTCCCTGTGACACCTGCGTAAGAAGCCCTGGGTAACACCCAGCCGGGCAAACCATACCCACCCACTTTCTTCAGGTCTCACGTCCAGGTTAGTGTAGCCTGAAACACTCCCTTCTTGTGAACTGGTTACGCCCTGCTTCCGCAGCTTATCCCGAGCGACTGCTCTGTCATCCTCTTTTAAAGGCGCAGGAATCTCATTCGGAGCTTAGCCACTCTTTTGGGAGACGGGTCAATTGCCTGTTCCAGGCAGGGCTGCCCTCGCTCTGAAGGAACAGGTTTACAGCTCGGAGGAACTCCTAGACTCACCTTTGCCCCTTGAAGCCCAAATGACTACTGCGGCCAGGAATCAAAGAGTTGGAAGGGACCCAAGAGTCATCTAGTCCAACTCTCTGCAATTTCAGGAATCTCAGCTAAAGTACCCAGCTTTGGTTAATGTGCCAGGAAAGTGAGGCGCCGAAAAAGTGAGGAAAGAATGAATGATTAATGGTGTGATAAGAATTTTAAGGTCTCAAGTGTAGAATAAATATTCATATACAGTGGTACCTCGGGTTAAGAACTTAATTCGTTCTGGAGGTCCGTTCTTAACCTGAAACTGTTCTTAACTTGAGGTACCACTTTAGCTAATGGGGCCTTCTGCTGCCGCCGCGCCACCACCACACGATTTCTGATCTTATCCTGAAGCAAAGTTCTTAACCCGAGGTACTATTTCTGGGTTAGCGGAGTCTGTAACCTGAAGCATCTGTAACCTGAGGGACCACTGTGTTGTGTACTGAGTTGAATAGGATCCAAAATGCAGCATTCTGATTGGTCCTAGAACGATAGGATCCAGAATTCAGCAGTCTGATTGGTCCGCAGGAGCCACCCAATCCAGCTCCAGGTGGAAGTGAATCCGCAACCCGATTGGCATACAGGAGTATCCCGGAATTAGCCAATCACGTGGGGCCCATTGTGTAAATAGTGTATATAAAGCAGACGTTTTGGGGGAACTGCATTCCTCACTACTATGAGCTGAATAAAGAGCATGAAATTCACACTTGACTCCGAGTATATTTCACACTGTATGCACACGTATCTAAATATATGAACCATGTGTCTGAAATAGTACAGGAGAGCAATCCTGAAGCCATTTTGACTCTCCCAATGAGCTCAAATATTCCTCTGCAGTAAGGGAGGCAAATGGGGAAAGCCATCCCATCGTCTTTTTGCTTGCAAATCCAGTCTTGAGGGCGTATTTGTGTATGAATAGGGTGAGCCTGTGACCTGGATTCAGGAAACTAAAGTATTAACCATCGCAAAAGAATGGCCAGACTGCCCAGGTAATGCAATCAGTGACCATTATCAGGTATCCCGGCAGACAGGATTTCTGCTGTAGACCACCTCCTTCTGTGATGTATGTATAATGGGTTTTTTTGGGGGGGGTCTTGGGTACAGGGTGGGCAATTTCAAAAGTCTATATAAGGGCTTGCGCACCATTGTTTGGGGTTCTCTCCTCCCTCCTGCGTGTGGTGAGTGGGGACCCTGTTGCAACAGTTAATAAATATCAGGCTCACTAGCTGTTTTGCTTCTCAATATACTCTGGTTGGCCTCTGTTTTTTTATCCTACCAATAGGGAACCCACTTAAGGAGTCTATATGGGCTCCAGAATACCCCATAAGATAAAGGGAGTAGTTTTTCTTATAGAATCATAGAATCCTAGAGTTGGAAGAGACCCCAAGGGCCATCCAGTCCAACCCCCTGCCAAGCAGGAAACACCATCAAAGTATTCCTGACAGATGGCTGTCAAGCCTCTGCTTAAAGACCTCCATAACAATGGGAAGATGTATAAACATCCCACAAGCAAATCAAGATGAATGTCTGATGGATTCTCACTGTTGTATGCCTTCCTTTATTGAACAACAAACATTCAATGAAGACTGGACGCAGGCCGCATCGTAAACAATGTATTCAAAGCAGTATCGCACCACTTTAAATAAAAATTCCTCCAAGAATCCTGGGAATCGTAGGTTGTTAAGGGCGCTGAGAGTTGCTATTCCCCTCACAGAGCTACAGTTCCCAGAGTTCTGTGGGGAAAGGGATTGGTCGTCGAACCACTCTGAGATCTGTCGTTCCATGAGGTCTCAGCACCCTCAGCAGACTACAGCTCCCAGGATTCCTTGGGCAAACGCACGGCTGTTCAAACTGGCGCGATACTGCTTCAAATGTATACGGGTGCCGACCATTTTGCGTGCGCTCGACGGGGGGCCACCATCAAACCACTGCACCAGCTTTGTTTAAGGCTCACCCAGCGAGCTTCATGGCTGAGTGGGGATTTGAACCCAGGTCTCCGTGGTCCCGCTCCGACACTCTTAACGGCTTACACCACGCGGCTTTCATGTATATAAAAGTCCTATTGCTGTTTTCAGTTTGTGAATGCAAACATGGGCTTGGCTCCGGCGATGACTGTGGCACATTCCTTTCCCTTGATTCTGGCCGTGATTTTTCCTTGTCCTACGGCAGTCCATCCCAGGGTTCCAGGGCGTTTCCTTCCGTTGTGGAAATGCCTCTTGATCTGGTCCTCGCATGGTGAGTAAGACTCAGCCCTGCCCTGGCAAACAAAGCGGGGGTGGGGGGCGGCGGCACCATGTTCCAAATCTAGGCATCGTAAAGTACAGGTTATAGTAAGCCGGCAAACCCAAGGACCAGCCCCACAATGCTGGCAGCCTTGTCGCACAGCTCATTCCTCCCCTACATCAAACAGAGGTTTCTTCCCAACTCTGCAAACTTGGCAGCCCTCCTGCCGCACCCTTAAGGCGTTTCTCTCTCCATTTATGTTTCCCACACATAACTTGACCTCTCCTCCAGCTGTTGCTCCTCATGTATGAAATTATGGAATTGACCCCCATAAGACGAAGTGTGATGGCAACCGACTCAGAAGGCTTTAAAAGGATTGGACAAATTAGAAGGCTGGCAACAGCGCCGCCTTAAGGGTGCGGCAGGAGGGCTGCCATGTTTGCAGTTTCAACTTTGGGGTTCTCATCAGCTGTGCGCCATAATCATCACAATCATAACAAACAAAGGCTTGCCATATCTCGCTTTGCATGTCATGAGTCTATCTCATATATTAAACTCCAGTAGCTAATGAAAACAATTGCTTACGTAAATGGACTTTCCCACGATATTCTAATTTTTCGAGTTTCACCTGTATATGATGAATTTAAGATTCTCACCATCCTCTTTAAATTGAATGCTTTTAAGGGGGGGCAACCCCAAAACTAACACCACTGAATAAAATTAAGGGAGTTACACCGTGCAATTGATATTTCTTCTCTTTACAATTAGGTAAGCATCAGTGCTATTTTTCTAGAAAAAGAGGTGCCAGAACTCATCACGAACTTCTCCCTTGTTCTCATAATGGCAATGGTGGCCACCTGAGAGGTGCCGGAACTGAGTTCTGGTGAGTTTCGGCTGAAAAAAAGCCCTGGTAAGCACATATATAAGGTCCACTGGATATTTGAATGCTTTATTTCTTATAACACACACATATGTGCACACACACAAACACAGGTTTCAACCTAACTTCTAAATACTATTAATAATAATAATAATAATAATAATAATAATAATAAATTTATTTGTACCCCGCAGAACAATGTGTGAATTAATGAAACAAAATGAGGCGCTATTCAGAATAAGTATTTTTATTAACAGTGAGCCCATCGGCTCAAAATTCACTTACGTGCAAAACAATAAAATAAAGTTTACCTTTATGGAAGTAGGTTGCAAGTATTAGCCAGCAGAGACAATGCAATCATTGGACGTGAGCCGATTTCAAAATACATAAACATCCTCTTTGACATAGACATGTTTAGCATTTAGTTCACTTTGCAAGATTTATAAGCCACTCAATCATCAAACCCTTTAAGCGGGTTACATAAAATATTAAATATGCATTGAAATAATGTAAGCTTCCCTCCCACTCTATATAACCTATCAATTCAGTTATCAAGAATCGAAATCGTCAAGTATATTCCGTATCACAGAGCTCGTTGCACCAGAAAGTCCTCTGGAAGAATGTACGGCAAGACATGTCCGCTTCGTGCATTTGGACTCTGGAAGAGAGTGGCAAAATAACCCTGTGGAATTAATTGGAAAGTAATTCTGAATGCTTTCTCATCAGAGTGCCTTACCACTGTATTGGACTACTGCAATGCGCTCTACGTGGGGCTACCTTTGAAGGTGACCCGGAAACCACAACTACCCCAGAATGTGGCAGCTAGACTGGTGACTGAGAGTGGCTGCTTAGACCATATTACACCAGTCCTGAATGACCTACATTGGCTCCCAGTACATTTCTGAGCACAATTCAAAGTGTTGGTGCTGACCTTGAAAGCCCTAAACGGCCCCAGCCCAGTAAACCTGAAGGAGCATCTCCACCCCCCATTGTTCTGCCTGGATACTGAGGCCCAGCTCCGAGGGCCTTCTGGCGGTTCCCTCCCTGCGAGAAGTGAGGTTAAAGGGAACCAGGCAGAGGGCCTTCTCGGTGGTGGCGCCCGCCCTGTGGAACGCCCTCCCATCAGATGTCAAGGAAATAAACAACTATCTGACTTTTAGAAGACATCTGAAGGCAACCCTGTTTAGGGAAGTTTTTAATGTTTGATCTTTCATCGTATTTTTAATATCTTGTTGGGAGCCACCCAGAGTGGCTGGGGAAACCCAGCCAGATGGGCAGGGTATAAAATATATTATTTATTTATTTATTTCAATCTCCTTTTATAAAACAGCAAATCTAAACACAATGCTCTTTCTATACCCTTTGAACAGTTTCCCTTGGAACTAATTGTACTTGCACTTGGAACTAATTAGGGTTGCCATATGTCCAGGAAAACCCACACATGTCCTCTTTTGGGGGGGCCAACATGCCCATTCAGGCAGATTTTTACATTTTAAGGGAAATGTCTGGGTTGGGGGGGGTTTGGGGTTTGGGATGCTCTGCACGCTGCGGCCGCCACCAGCCTGAGCTGGGGAAAGAGGCATGCCGGCACGGTTTGGCAGCGGCTCGGGCTGTCCTCTTTTTTGATCTTCAAAATATGGCAACCCTAAACTGGACATTCAAACATTTTTGCACCTAGAAGCCCCAAGTGGAATCATACAACCATCTAATCCGACCCCCTGCAATGCAGGAATCTCAACAGGAATGCAAGAATCCAGAGCCATCTCACCCATTGGGGCTGGTGGCGCAGCGCACCAGGGCGCAATGGCCTGGAGGGCGCCTCCGCCCTCCAGCCCCGCTGGCAGCGCCTGCCGGCAGCGCCCTCTGACTCCCGGCAAGGGAGCTGGCCGGCCACGCCACGCCCTCTGGCTGCCCAGCAGAGCACAGGAGCTCTGCGCGCCCTTCCAGCGCTTCCGGGACGGGAGGCGAGGGCAGCCGGCTCGCCCTTCCAGCGCTTCCGGGATGGGAGGCGAGGGCGGCCGGCTCGCCCTTCCAGCGCTTCCAGGATGGGAGGCAAGGGCGGCCGGCTCGCGCTCCCGCGCGCATCCGGATGGCGCGGCGCATCCGGGCGGCGCGGCTGGGCAGCTTGTGCCCCATCGGGTGGGCGGCCGGCTGCGCGCGGAGCACGAGCTGCCCGGCTGCGCGCGGGAGCGCGAGCCGGCCGCCCACCCGATGGGGCACAAACTGCCCAGCCGCGCCGCCCGGCTGCGCCGCGCCATCCGGATGCACGCGGGAGCGCGAGCCGGCCGCCCACCCGATGGGGCACAAACTGCCCAGCCGCGCCATCCGGATGCGCGCGGGAGCGCGAGCCGGCCGCCCTCGCCTCCCGTCCCGGAAGCGCTGGAAGGGCGCGCAGAGCCCCGCGCCGCTCCAGCGCCACGCCCCTCATCCCCCGCTCGCCCACCCCCCTCCCAAGGGGCGGCAAGCGCGGGAGGGAGGCGGCGGAGAGGCGGCATGGCGGGGGCGCCGGAGGGATAGCCGCGCCAGGGCGGCAGATCCCCTTAAGACGGCTCTGCAAGAATCTCAACTAATGCCTCTATGAGAGAGGGCCATCCAAACTCTGCCTAAAAACCTCCAAGGAAGGAGAGTCCACCACCTCCCGAGGCGAGAGATAGGTGCACCTAAACAAAAAATGTTTTAAGTGGGCACCAGAAAGGGTACCACAAATCTGCCTTCCTGGTGTCAGTAGGTTTGGAATTCCCATTTGAGCAACGAAGGACATCTTACCTTTGCTCTTTGCACCATGCATTTCTCATCAGCTGAGATGAATTTCGCCCTGGTTAATCTGCCCCATAATTTCATTGTATTTGGAGGTGACGGCATTGGCCCTCCTTGTCAGCTGTGCGAGGACACGATACAAGCTGGACACGTGGTAATAGAAATAGCCTTCAAGGTTCTGCCTCTCTCTTTCTTCCTGTTCTTTCAGACGGCCGGCGACATCAGGGTTCTGGTTATCGAGAGGCACCAAGCCGCTTTCCACCGTCAGCTTGATGGATTTCAGCAGCGTGTAATAATCATACAGATCTTTGCCACCCGAGTCAGCCTCAGGCGTGCTGTCCTGCCATTCCAAAGGGACGCCCTGGAGAACGCTGGGGAACATCACCGTTTGCTCCATCTTGCGGACTGCAGAGAAGTAATCTTCCATGGTTGCGAGAGGAGAGACTTCTTTGAGCCCAAAGCGTGCCTCGGGGGGATCTCAGCTGAATTGCAGACAGTTCCCTTAGGTGTGAGTGTTCCTTGCTTCCAGTTGGTGTGGCAATTTATGAGCAAGCCTGGGTGGCAACCAGCCGTGGAAAGTGTGGTCAGGAAGAGCGGTGGACAACACCCCTCTGTCCCCAGCAAATCACATTTCTCCTCCTCCGGCATCTCATCATCAGTTGTCTCGTATGTGGCTAGAAATGTGACTTTATTTACAGTTTGGAATGAACCCAAACTAGAGGTGGACTGAGACTAGATTGACCCCGGTTGAAGCCAGGACTTGCTGATCAATAACTGACAAGTCATGATGTGCAGATGCTGAGTGGAAAATTCCAAGCCATATCAAGCAATATTTATTCCCGGAGTTTCAGAAGCCCTGGAGGACAAAAAAAACAAAGGCTTGCAATAACTACATGTTACAGGTGGGTAGCCGTGTTGGTCTGCCATAGTCGAAACAAAATAGAAAATTCTTTCCAGTAGCACCTTAGAGACCAACTGAGTTTGTATGTTCTCGAAGCTACTAACACGAGTTTGGCCAAACTGCGAGAGGCAGTGAAGGATAGGCGTGCTCTGGTCCATGGGGTCACGAAGAGTCGGACACGACTGAACGACTGAACAACAACAATGAGCCATTCCTACTCCTGAAGGCAGAGAAGTCTTGGATGCTTTTAACCCAGGCACCCCCAAACTCGGCCCTCCATATGTTTTGGGACTACAACTCCCATCATCCCTAGCTAACAGGACCAGTGGTCAGGGATGATGGGAATTGTAGTCCCAAAACACCTGGAGGGCCGAGTTTGGGGGTGCCTGTCTTAACCCATGCTTGATCTTTCATGGAACCTTATAATCACAAAACCTTAATCATAGAACCTTAGAGTTGGAAGGGACCCCAAAGGCCTTCTAGTCTAACCTCTTGCAATGCAGGAATCTCAGCTAAAGCATCCAAGACAGATGGCCATCCAACCTCTGTTTAAAAACCTCCAAGGAAGGACAGTCTACCGCTTTTCGTGAAACAGCTCCTCTGTTCCACTGCTGAACAGCTCTTACTGTCAGAAAGCTTTTTTTTCCCAAATGTTTAGTCGGAGTCTCCTCTCTTGCAGCTTGAAGCCACTGGTTTGAGTCCTCCAGAGCAGGAGAAAAGAAGCTTGCTCCCTCCTCCATGTGAGAGCCCTGGAGATATTTGAAGATGGCTATCCGATCTTCTCTCAGTCTCCTCATTTCCAGGCTAAACATACCCAGCTCTTTCTGGGCAATTCTGGGCTGCATCCATAGGAGTATAGCATCTAGATCAAGGGATGTAATAGTACCACTGTATTCCGCTCTGGTCAGACCTCACCTGGGATACTGTGTCCAGTTCTGGGCACCACAGTTCAAGAAGGATACTGACAAGCTGGAACATGTCCAGAGGAGGGCAACCAAAATGGTCAAAGGCCTGGAAACGATCCCTTATGAGCAACCACTTAGGGAGCTGGGTATGTTTAGCCTGGAGAAGAGAAGGTTAAGGGGTGATCTGATAGCCATGTTCAAATATATCCAAGGATGTCATATAGAGGAGGGTGAAAGGTTTTCTGCTGCTCCAGAGAAGCGGACACGGGGCAATGGATTCAAACTACAAGAAAGAAGATTCCACCTAAACATTAGGAAGAACTTCCTGACAGTGAGAGCTGTTCGACAGTGGAATTTGCTGCCAAGGAGTGTGGTGGAGTCTCCTTCTTTGGAGGTCTTTAAGCGGAGGCTTGACAGCCATCTGTCAGGAATGCTTTGATGGTGTTTCCTGCTTGGCAGGGGGTTGGACTGGATGGCCCTTGTGGTCTCTTCCAACTCTATGATTCTATGATTCTATTCTATGATTCTAAGCACTCCTTGCAAAGTAAAATAAAAGTTTATTTTATTTTATTTTATTTATTAGGCTTATATACCACGCTTCGTCTCAGAGCAGTTCACAAGAAACAAAAATAATGCAAAAGCACAAATAAATAGCTAAAGCGAAAACAACAAAACAATCCCCCCCCTTTCCCACACACACATTTAAAAGGCTATAGAAAATCAGTCAAAGGCCTGGTTGAAGAGGAATGTTTTCGCCTTGCGCCTAAAGACATATAATGAAGGCACCAGGTGAGCCTCTCTTGGGAGAGCATTCCACAAACAGGGAGCCACACAGAAAAAGCCCTGTTCTCTAGTTGACACTTTCCGGACCTCACATGAAAGAGACACATGAAGAAGGGCCTCAGATTATAATCGCAGGGTCCTGGTCGGTTTATATGGGGAGAGGCAGTCCTTGAGGTATTGCCGTCCTGAGCTGTTTAAGACTTTATAGGTCAAAACAAGCACCTTGATGTGATTGTGGAAACAAATGGGAGGCCAGTGCAGTTGTGCCAGAACTGGTGCCATATGTTCAGACCATATTGTGTTGTTCAACAATCTGGCTGCCAATTTTTGAACCTGCTGCAGTTTCTGAACCGTCTTCAAAGGCAGCCCCACGTATAACTCATTGCAGTAATCCAACCTAGAGGTTCCCCGAGCATAGACAATAGAAGTTAGGCTGTCCCTGTCCAACAGGGGAATAGCTGGGCCACCAGCCAAACCTGATAGAAGGTACTCAGTGCCACTGAGGCCACCTGAGCCTCAAGCAATATCTATTGATCCAGAAGGACTCCATACTACGTACCTGCTTCTTCAGAGGGAATGTAACCCCACCAAGAGCAGGCAACCTCCCAACCATCTGGTCTAGAGAACCACCCACCAACACTGCCTCAATCTTATCTGGATTGAGGTTCAGTTTGTTGGCTCTCATCCAGTCCATTACTGAGGCAAGACAACGATTTAGCACGTCCACTGCCTCACCTGCAGATGTAAAGGAGAAGAACTGTGTGTCAACAGCATATTGCTGTCAATGTCCTCCAAAACTCCGGATGACCCCACTCAGCAGTTTCACGTAGATGTTAAACAGCATACGGGATAAATTCAAACCTTGAGGAACCCCACATGGAAGGCTCCAAAGGGCCAAAGAGCACTCGCCAACCATCGCCTTCTGGAAACAACCATCCAAGCAGGACTGGAACCACTGCAAACAGGTGTCACCCACCTGTTAACTCAGACAGCCACTCCATGGTCAACGGAATCGAAAGCCACTGAGAGGTCAAGAAGAATTAACAGGGACACATTTCCCCTGTCTCTCTCCCAACAGAGGTCATCGTACACATGATGAACACATGATGTTTTCCCTTCCCCACATTAGTTGTCAGTTTAAAGCACATTTTGCTGGAACGGTTCTAATCTATTTTGTGGCATAGAGAAGGCACTTCTCCCAATCGCTTGCTGCCTACAAGCAGAGAAGCGCATTCTCAGGTCACCTCCTTTGGTAGCCGCCCTACGGACATCTCAGTGGCTCTGCCACTACCCATCGCCACGCTGATCTTGTCTATGAGTGAAATGGAAAATTAGAAGCAGTGCTGTAGGATAGCCACCTCTGAATATCAGTATATCAGCATACCAGTTTCTACCTCCTCTCTTTCAAAAGACTGTGATTATTATTTTTTAAAGTCGTGGAATTAGAAGGAAGGGAATGGATAACATCGTTGCATGCTAGCTTGAAAACATGCCCACATTGTTATGTGCAAAAGTGCACTAGGAGATAAAGGACCCCTGCTTATTTCAAATGATATGTGTGCACACAGCCTAAATCGGTGGCGAACAGCCGGCTGTGCCATAGTCAATGAGCGTAGCCCACAAAGCAGAGGAGCCTTCAGAAATTAGTGAGAGCACACTGTGCTTATTGTTCAAACGGGTGTTACAAGCTACAGTGGTACCTCGACTTACGAATTTAATCCATTCCGAATGCACATTCGTAGGTCGAAAAATTCGTATGCCGAAAAAAGCGATTTCCCCATAGGAATGCATTGGAAACGAAAAATTCGTAAGTCGAGTAAACTGCATCTAAAATTCGTAAGTCGAGTAAACTCCATATAAAACCGCCAACGGATGTGCTTTGGATGTTGAAAAATTCATAGGCGTGCGGGCACTTTTTTCATTCGTAAGTCGAAAATTTCGTATGTCGAGTAATTCGTAAGTCGAGGTACCACTGTATTTCCATCTGTGAAATGTTGGAAGGGGCAGAGACAACTAAATGGCTAAGGCAGCAATCCTAGAATCAGGGACGTGAGCAGTGCTGTATTTACGTATAAGCTAAACAAGCTATAGCTTAGGGACCCATTCTTGGCCCCCCCCAAAAAAAAACTAAAGAAAAAAACACGGAATGTACATTTCCAAAATATAAGATAAAAAACAAATAAAATAAAACCTACATACAGCAACAGTGTTTGTGTTGTGTTGTGTTGTGTTGTGTAGGATCCTATGATGTAAGTAATGGGCCCTGCCTGCTTGCCTGCTCCCTAAAATATCACTGGTTTGCTCCTTTCTATATATAGGGTGCCTAAATTCTGCTTGGATTGGGTGCATGGCAACATGTGCAAATGACTTGAGAAACCTATTAGGTCCATAAATTACCATATAGCATATATTCAACACAATATATATTGCTATAAATTACCATATAGCAATATATTCAACACAAAAAACAGTGGCGATTTGTTGTTGATAATGGACAGCTGGGCATATAAAGGGCCCCATTACTTTCAGTAGTTTAGGGGCTTATCAAACCTAAATCCAGCCCTGAACATGACACCCTTCAGAAGTTGCTGGACTACAACTCCCATCATACCTGACCAAAAGCCACGGCCCTGGACGTGAGTCTCAAACAGGGACAGACTCAACAAAAATCTTGCTTGATGTTACGGGAAGGTATACTAGGATTTCTGGATGACACAAAGCTCTGTGATATCGCATGTGTTTTCCATGGAGGAGGTCCCCGGATTGAGGCCCAGTATCTCCAGGCAGGGCTGGGAAGAACTCCCTGTCTGAAATCCTGGAGAGCACCTTGGGAAAATACCCTCTTGCGGGACCTTTCCTGAAGGGCAAGGAGCAGTCCTCCTGTGAAGGAGCCATTTTGATTTATTACCCTTACATGAGGCTGCTCCATGGAAAATTAAAAGGGCTGCCTCTAACTTAGGGCCCATTCACTCTTTGCCTTGTCCTGGGATTTGTCACAGGTCTGAGAGGTTCTTGTCCCTTCACTTAAGCAGAGAAAACCCATTTGATGCTTGTTCCAATATTCAGCAGTAAACAGCAGATCTTCCCAGTAAAAACAGCGGCGGGGGGGGGGGGAGAAATCCCTCAGACCCATGACTAGAAACCAGGTAGAGTTGCAATATTTCAAAAAGTGAAAATCTGGACACAAAAGCCTTTTTTTTTTTGTAAAGTCGGCGAGCTTATGTGTGTGTGCTGGCCCCAAGGGTTTGTCCGTGAAGCGAGGTCCAAGTCCAGTCCTGGGTCTAGGGGTCCAAAGGAGGTCAGTCCGGCGGGGAGCGAGGCAGGGAGCAGGTCGAGGTCCAAGGCAGGTTCAGGTTCAGGCACAAGGTTGCAGGTTGAGCACACGCTTGCAACTAAGTTGCTCTTGCAACTAAGTTGCTCACGCAACCTGGGCTGGGTCTGGCTGGCTTTTATCTGGCCCTATGCTTAGGGCGGCCCCGATCCTCTGGAGACTCGCCTCTCCTCCGGGCCTGGAGGCGAGCACTCCTCCTGTAGGCACTTAACTCCCTTCGCCTCTCTGCCCTGAGCCTCTGTAGCTCAGGAGAGGCTGGTGGGTTACTGGACCCAGGGGATGCCTCAGCTTCCTCTGAAGAGGCTGGGAGTGGAGCACCTGCAGGCAATGGGTCCTCCCTCCCATCAGGAGCCAGAGCAGACTCTGCTGATGCCTGCACCTGGGGATCCAGCACAGGTGGGGATCCTTCAGGCTCAAGCCCTGGCCCCGGCTCAGCTGGTTCTGGAGGCGGGGAATCCTGTGCAGGCTGGGATCCCTCAGGTTCAGCATCAGAGTCTGACTCCCAGGCCATCACAGTGTGTGTGTGTGTGTGTGTGTGTGTGTGTATGTGTGTGTGTGTGTTGGCCAAAGTTGTTGAGTTTTATTGGCAAATTCTTTTTTTAAAAATTGGTTTTTGAGCTATTTTTTAGGAAATTCGCCAAAAAAAAACCCACTTCTGATATGGGCTGCCATACGCCTGGATTTTCCAGGACATCTTAAAGGATTTCTGAAAATTGCGCCCGGACGCTGTTTTTGGAGGAAAGTGTGGGTGTGCCCTTAATCACACTGCAGCACACACACAAAAAGGCTGAACTGTGGGCCCTGCCAAGGCACTGGTGCCCTTCATTTCCTCACAGCTGCCATGTGGTGGCATGGAGCTTTTCTCCAGTTAAAAGGATTTCAGATAGCAAGCGTAATAGGCAAAGAATCCGGATGGGAGCCATTACCTGTCAGGGTTGTTGACAACTACAGGACTAGATGAAACAGTGGTCTAGGCAGATTCAAACGATGCAAAGTACTTTATTAGTCTGAATTAAAAGCAATACTTAAAACACCAGAAAGCAATGGAAACCCAAGGCATACGTTTGCCATGGAGTTTATAGATATCCATAAATACCGTACAGATAGCTGTTTTGTTCACAAATATAATACAGATAGCAATGACGTTCACAAATATCAGTGCTTGGCTTATTCAAGTAAAGTCCATGCTACACAACGTGGTGGGGTGGATGCTGCAGTCAAGGTCTCTAGATTGTCCGTTAAGAGCCCCCTTTGCACAGCCTCAGACAGAGGACCCAAGTTGTACACTTGTGCACAGGTTCAGAAATGCAGGTTGTCCTGTAAAACGGAAAATGGAAAAGGTGTTAACAAGGTGCCTTGTGGCTTAATTTAAACCAAAGGTCCCTGTGACTCAGCTCCATAACTTTACTGATAGCCAACATGGGGTTCTCCTGATGTTCTTGGGGTACTACAACTCCCCTAGCCACAGCCAGCACAGCCAATGGTCAGGAATGATGGGAGTTCAAGTCCGGCAACATTGCAAAGACGTCCTGTTGGCTTAGCTTTCCATTGAACCCCAAAACTAAGGCCTGCAATATGAGCGAAGTAATAGAAGATGGATTACCTCTGAGAATATGCAGAGGTCCCAACCCTCACCACTGAAAAATGGACCTGCCAAGTCAGAAGATGGGCATTCCATAGGCCAGCCTGTGTTGACCTGGTGGCCACAACTTCCCTCAGCCACAGCCAACAATGGCCACCAAATTAACCGGGAAGGCAGGAAGAGTTTGCAGGCATATTGTTAAAAGCTCTTTCACTCTGTTAACAGGCAGTGCAGCAACAGGAGACTACAGCACGGTGCTGCAAAATCATGTTTTATCACATCCCCTTCTATTGGTCGATGGCCACAATGTGGAAAGTTTAAAAGCACGGATGCACACAAACATGGAAGGAAAACAGAATGTTTGATGCAGGAAACCAGCTGATGGAGCCTTCCACAAGCTGTTCCCGCCAGATCTTTTGGACCATGGCTCCCATAGTCATGCTGGCTGGGCTTGAGGGAGAACACTAGGAGGGAGAAGGCCGAGAGGGCCGATAACTCACCTTTGGTGTCCTTGGCGTGTGTCTCACCAGCGGAGGGAGATTTCGTTCTGGTTGATCTGCCCCATGATTTCATTGTATTTGGAAGTCACGGCGTTGGCTCTCCTCGTAAGCTGGGTGAGGACGCGGTGCAAGCCGGACACGTGGTAACGGAAAAGATCTTCCAGATCAGCCTTCCCTTTGCTCTCCTCTTCCTTGAGGCTGGGATCCTGGAAGTCAAGAGGTGCTAAGCCAACCTCTGCCCTCCCCTTGATGGATTTGAGCAGAGTGAAATCTTCATACAGGTCTCTCTCGCCGGAGTCTCCGTTGCTCGAGTCGGCCTCGAATGTTTCAGCCTGGTCTTCCAAGGAGACCCCGAGGAGAAGGCTGGGAAACAGAACCGTTTGCTCCATCTTGCGGACGGCAGAGACGTATCCTTCCATGGCGATGGGTCGAGGGGGGGTTCTCCGGGTCTGAATTTGGCTTCTTTTTCAGAGTCCCAATCTGCGCTGTGTGCAGGAAAGGTTAGCTGGGTGAGCTGTGTTAGGTTTCAGCCTTGCTGGTGGCAATTTATATAGCGATCTTGGTCACTTTCAGAAAGCCTGAGTGGGGTAGTTCCATGCCAGTTCTAGACCCTCCTTTCCCAGTGAGCCAATCCCAGCTTCCCGGGAATTGCAAGATTTGGACAATGACTCGTCTGTGGCTTGCAATGTGGTTTTATTTACAGTCTGGATTCTCTCCCAAACTCTTTTGCCCATATCAGCTACTTGGCATAACGTTGGACGGACATTCCCCCCCCCCCATGAGAGAGAGAGCTAAATTAAGTAATCACCAAGACTGGTACTAAATTAAACAGCTTTTGGCAAGCCACACTGCTGGGAAACCACAAAAAGACTGCCTTGGATGGCACTGCATAATTTGCACTCAGTTTGTGACAGCTGGTTCATGCCTCCATCTTGCTGTGGGGCACGTGAAGCAGAGATCTTGCAGACTGCTTGTTATACCACAGGGCCAGAAAAAGATGTTTGGCAAGCAACCTAAGTCTGGGAATCCACGTCCCGTCTGAACATCTATACAGGGCCAGGGGCTGGGCATGAGTCCCTAGCCGAGTCTCCTTTCTGTTTAGACTTCTAATTTCAGGGACTTGGGCAGAGGTCTGTCGTGCCACCTGCAACATGAAGATGCCAGATGGAAGTAATATTTACTGGCAAACTGCTTAGGAATGTAGGAAGCTAATATATAGAGAGTAAAAGAATTGGTCCATCTAGCTGCCACAGCAAGTGCTCTCAAGCTGATCGGCATGGGGTCTCAAGAGTTTCAAGCACAGTCATTGGGCGAGAGACCTTGGGTATAATATACAGTGATACCTTGGTTCTCAAACTTAATCTGTCCCAGAAGTCCGTTCCAAAACCAAAGAAAGTAATGCAAAACGGATTAATCCATTCCAGACTTTTAAAAACAACCCCACAAACAGCAATTTAACATGAATTTTACTCTCCAACGAGACAATTGATCCATAAAATGAAAGCTATAATCCATGTACCGTACTATAAAATAAATAAGACTGTATTGTAGATGATAAAAATTAAAATTAATATTTTTTTTTTCTTACCTGCACTGATGATAGTCATTGTTTGGATGGGGGGCTTTTATCCATTTCCGCAGTCACACAATCAATCAATTGTTAGCTGAACTGGGTTCCACACAGTCACAAAAACAAATTAACCAAATAAAGCCTCAAAAACAAAAATGCAAAATAAATAGAAAAAACAAAAGTGCCAAACTTAATCCATTACGGAAGTCTGACTTCCAAAATGTTCAAAAACCAAGTCATGGCTTCTGGTTGGCTCAGGCGCCCCAGAAACAATAGCTGACAGCTGCATTGGACGTTTGGCTTCCGAAAAACGGAACACTTACTTCTGGGTTTTTGGTGTTTGGGAACCAAAGCATTTGAGAACCAAGGCGTTTGAGAACCAAGGTAACTTGGATCTGAAATTCACAGCATGTTACACGTTGAAAGAAAACTATATGAAAATGATGTTGGTATTTAACTCCTAGTAAATTAGCAAAAAGTGTATAAAACAGGGTCAAATATATGCTGGAAATGTAAGGAAAAAGAAGGCACCTTTTATCATATGTGATGGACATGTAAGGCAGTTAAAAAAAAAGGAAATGATATATAATGGATTGAAAATATGTTTTCTAGAAAAAAAAACCCAAAGCCTTTCTTTTAGGAATTCTAAGTGCCGAAATCTCAACGGAGCAGAAAATACTATTTATGTATGTGACCACAGCTGCTTGGATATTAATGGCCCAGAGATGGAAAGAAGACAAATCCCTGCCAGGGAAGAATGGCAGATTAAGTTGATGGACTAAGCTGAAATGGCAAAATTGACCGGAAGAATCAGAAATCAAGAAGACCAAAATTTTAATAAGGAGTGGTGGAAATTTATAGTTTATCTTAAAAACCATTGTAAACAGCTAAAAATCATTAGTAGGATTGGAATAACACTGGTAGTTTAATGTTGAAGTTTGGATATAATGGAGATGAAAAATAATTGGATTATTACAAAAGATGCAGGAGGTTTTCGAACGTTTTGAAAGTTGAAAGGACCCACAAATGGGAAGAGGGAAGTTCAGGAGATTCTTTGGAACCTTGTTTTGATGTTAAAGGGTAAAGGTAAAGGTACCCCTGACCATTAGGTCCAGTCGTGTCCGACTCTGGGGTTGCGGCGCTCATCTCGCTTTACTGGCCAAGGGAGCCGGCGTACAGCTTCTGGGTCATGTGGCCAGCATGACTAAGCCGCTTCTGGCAAACCAGAGCCGCACACAGAAACGGCGTTTACTTTCCTGCCGGAGCAGTACCTATTTATCTACTTGTACTTCGTGCTTTTGAACTGCTAGGACTGAACAATGGGAGCTTACCCCGTCACTGGGATTCGAACCGCAGACCTTCTGATCGGCAAGCCCTAGGCTCTGTGGTTTAACCCACAGCGCCACCCATGTCCCAGGTTTTGATGTTGGTTGTTGATAATAGACTATAAAACTTTAAACTGAACCCCCCCCCCTTTTTTTAGAGTTTCAAGCAGGGAAACTCTTTCCTCCCTACCTGGAGGTGGTGGGGACTGAACATGGGATCTTCTGCATGCATTTCAACTTCTGTGGGTTTATTTACAATGCTGGAGTATGCCTGATCAGTTCTAGTCAGCTGCCTCTTAATGGTCAGCAGCATAATTTAAAAAACAACAACCAGACAGGGATAGACCCAGAACAGAATGTAAATAGTTTTGTATGCTTGGACCACATCAGAACAGTCTTTGAGCAGTGATGTTGTCTTTCAGCAGACGAATGAGAGAGAGAAAGGGATGTTCTCTGTTTTGGGATGTGTCTCCTGAGCAGTTCACGGCAGGCCAGGTACACACATGGCTGTCTAGCCAAACAGGGTGTTGCCTGGGCTGACAAGTGGGGTGATAACTTGAGCAATGGGTTGGTGCCACCTGCTGCAGACTGACTGAGCATGTGTTTGCTGGATGATCACCACCCAACCAGACACCAATTGTTAAAGGGAACACACAAGGTTTGGGAAAAGTTCAGGGATCTTTGTTGCATTTCTTACACCAGACAAACACCTGCCATTTGGGAACTGGAATTCAGGGTTGCCCAGTGAATGGATTGGCAGCAGATTCAGGCGTCAAATATGGACATGATACGGAATTAAGGACTACACTTCCTTACGGTGGTTTTAATAGGGAGTTAGAGAAATTAATGGAGGATTTGTTGTTCAGTCGTGTCCGACTCTTTGTGACCCCATGGACCATGGACTTCTTGCAGTCCATGGGATTACCTTGCCTGTAAAGACCAGTGGGATGATGCTTGTCTCTGGTGGCAGGTAGTCGAGCCAGCCAACTCCAGAAGGGGAACTGTGTCCATCTATTCCAGCAAGGAACAGCATTGCGCTGCCTGGGGTGGTTGACAAGATGTCATGGACTGGCTGGATTGCAGAGGGTTAGGTGAAAGCCAGATGGCCAGTTCCAATTTGCCAAATGGAAAAATTCCTGCCCGGCCCCAAATACGGCAGCTGACTTAGTCCATAGAAAGGTCAAAACACCAGTAAAAGCAATCAAATTCAGGGTGGCGAAAGAGCAGGGAAGACTGCAGGGCAGGCCACAATTTAACGACCCCTGGGAGTGGGCACAAGCGTCCCCATTGGCTGGTTGGGCCCTCCATCAGAGGAAAGCCCATTCAAGGTCTGCTGTCATTGGCCAATAGCCGGCAGCCGGGCAATCCCAGCTGCCATTCGGTGGATCACTTGCGTGGCCCGAGGCCTGGACGTGACACCACCCACCGCAGAAGGTGAGCGGACATCCTCCAACTCTCCTCTTTCCCAGACGAAACCTGCCCAGCTCCTTCAACCATTCCTCATCAGACCTGGTTTCCAGACCCTTGATCATCTTGGTTGCCCTCCTCTGCACACGTTCCAGCTTGTCAACATCTTTCTTAAATTGATCCTTATTATTGAAATGTTTGCCGCCTTGTTTCCTTCAGGAGGATATAAATTAAAATAATACTAATACAATGTTAACGATAATGATAATAATAGACCCAACTACAGGAAGAAGGAACCCTCTAGTTTTCCCGTTACGAATGCAGGAATTGCTTGGTCTCTTTCGGCTTTAGGAACGAAAACCCTTCAGAGATGAAATCTCCCTTCACCTTATTTTCCCGGCCTTGCATCAGCTCTCCTCCACTGCCCTATGGTCTGTTGGCGATGAAGAGCTGCAGACACAGCTGAACACTTCATGCTCTGGCAGAAGGGTTTCCAAAGTGTTTGGCCCATGCAATGCTGAGTGCTGCCTGGGCCAAAAGGAGTAGGTCAAAAGGAATGGGCTCCATGCACCTTTTCACTTGTCGAGACAAATTTCTCCATCTCTGGAGATGGGCCTTGCTCCAAAGTGGCAGAAGATTTCGCCAGCGCTCATCCTAACGCCCAGCACAGCTCTTTTCTATTATCGAGCATTTGCAAAATCGTGTGGCCTTGCTGAGTCCCAGTGAAAGCCGGGTCAAGGCAGTAGGCACAGTTCAGTTCCATTTTGGGGAGATTTGCAGATAAAGCCAAAAGGTTAGCTGCCAAGAAAAGAAACAGTTGCCTCATATGTTCAAGGATAAAGGTTGTGATTGCCTAAAACGGTGCTAGTGTCTTTTTCTTGGCACTGAAACCATCCTGATCACTCATTGGGTGCCTGAGCTCCATCCAGTCTTCTTTTCTTGAAAATAATTTTTATTTGGTTCTACAAATTTAAGATTATAATCATAGCACATCAAATCCACAGTTAAAAGGTTCCTCCGAATCTCTGGACTTCCCACTTTCCCCTCCATGGGTTCTGTTGTTACCCCTTTTCTGCTGCATCATTTCCCCATAAACCAAGTTTTTTTTTGTAACTCCATTATATCCCTAGTTTTCACTACATTACAAGTGTTATTGCAGTCCTGCTAGTGTTTTCAGCTGCGTTCAGTGGTCTTCCAGGTAAATTATAATTCCCCCCATTCCTTATTAAAGTTTTGGTCTTCCCGGTTTCTGAGCTTCCCAATCAATTTTGCCATAATCCTTCAACATGATATGCCATTCTTCTCTGGTAGAGACTTTATCTTCTTTCAATCTCAGGGCTAACAGCATCCATGCAGCTGTCATCACATACATAATCAGTCTTTTCTGCTCCCTTGGAATTTCAGCACCTACAATTCCTAATAGAAATGCCTTTGGTTTTTTTAAATAAAAGGTATTTTAAACATTTTTTTTCCAATTCATTAGATATCATTTCCCAGACTGCTTTTATTACCTTACACATCCACCACATAGGATAAAAGGTGCCTTCTTTCTCTTTACATTTCCAGCAGATATTTGTACCTGTCTTGTACGTTTTTGCTAACTTAACAAGCTAAAGGACCCCTGACAGTTAAGTCCAGTCGTGGACGACTCTGGGGTTGCGGCGCTCATCTCGTTCTATAGGCCGAGGGAGCCGGCGTTTGTCCACAGGCAGTTTTTCCAGGTCACGTTACCAGCACGACTAAGCCACTTCTGACGAAAACAGAGCAGCGCACAGAAATGCCGTTTACCTTTCTGCCGGGGCGGTACCTATTTATCTACTTGCACTGGCGTGCTTTCGAAATGCTAGGTTGGCAGGAGCAGGGACCGAGCAACGGGAGCTCACCCCGTCGCGGGGATTCAAACCGCCAACCTTCTGATCGGCAAGCCCAAGAGGCTCAGTGGTTTAGACCACAGCGCCACCCGCGCCCCATAAATACCAACGGTACATCATTTTCACCCAGTGTATCATAACAGATTTAACCTGTTCATCCTTTGTGTGCCATTCCCAAATCAATCTTCCACCCAGTCTTGCTGCATGCATTGTCCTCAGTAAGACTGGAAGATTTAACTAATCTCACCACCTACAGCCCACCTTGAATTGCATTTGGCACCTCGAGAAACCTGCAAGCTGTAGACCCAGGGGAAATCTCGCCTCCTAGCTATGGGAGGTAAGCTTCTCTGCTGTGCAGAAGATGGAGTGTCTTCGGAAGAGCCAGACGACACATTTGAAGCTGACTCTGATGGTGGCCAAGAGCTGAATGAATATTTCACGCGGGTGAAATCCACGAAGAAGTCAGCAGAAGACATTCAGGAGGGGTTAAAAAACCAGGAAGCTGCTTTGTGCTGCTATGAGGTCCTCCATCCTATACTCAGGGGCGTAGCAAGGGGGGCGGGGGGGCTGCCCTGGGTTCCATAATGGAGGGGGTGACAAATTATCAAGGAACAATTTTTTTGGAATTTTTTTGGAGTTTTTTAAAAAATGCCTGCTCCGAAGGTCTTATCTTACTATACTAGGGATTATATGAAATTTCATGCATATCGGTTAATATCTTGACCCTCCTCCACCAAAATAGCTGTTCACTTGGCTGTTTTCCTATGTCGTGAAGGCTGAAATTCCAGTTCAGTGGAGCACTTACTGTTCCCAACCCTAACCCTGTGGAAAGCCATCTAATTAGACTTTAATTTGATTTTCATATGTTTTTAGGAGGTAATTTAATTATTGTTTGATTTTATACCAATGTTATGTATCTGATGTTAGCCACCCTGAGCCCGGCTTCGGCCGGGGAGGGTGGGATATAAATAAAAGTTCATTATTATTATTACTTGTTATTATTCCTTTGTAAGAAAATATGAAATAATGTAAAACCATTTTTGCGGGGGGGGGGAATCAAGGGGGGGGGGTTGACAAGAAATTTTCCGCACCGGGTACCACCTGACCTTCCTATTCCTCTGGGGGGGTGTGACAAAACATATTTTGTCCCCGGGTACCAATTTACCTTGCTACGCCCCTGCCTATACTCATGTTGCATATAGGTGTTTCTTTCTGCTGCTGGTTTCCATGGCATCTTCAGGGAGGGGCAAGATGTTGCAGGTGACCTCTGTCCCAGGCCCTGAAGAGGCCATGGATGTGCCAGTAAGAATAGATGTAACTGGGCTAGATGAACACGTTGCTTGATCTGGGGCTAAGGCATCTTCCAACCCTTTGCCCTGACCCTGACCATGTATCAGTGTTCAGAGGGGAGTTGGATTTCCAGACTTAAGCCATTGCCAAACATCTTTGCCCACAAAATCTCTGCTTCTCATGACCCCCCGCAAAATGGTAGTATGAACCAGCTATCACAAACGGAGCCCCAATTTTGCAATCATTCTCCTGGCACCCTTCCCAGTGTGGTGTAGTGGTTAAGAGCGGTAGACTCGTTATGTGGGGAACCGGGTTCGCGTCTCCACTCCTCCACATGAAGCTGCCGGGTGACCTTGGGCTAGTCACACTTCTTTGAAGTCTCTCAGCCCCACTCGCCTCACAGAGTGTTTGTTGTGGGGGAGGAAGGGAAAGGAGAATGTTAGCCGCTTTGAGACTCCTTCGGGTAGTGATAAAGCGGGATATCAAATCCAACCAAACTCTTCTTCTTCTTCTTCTTCTTCTTCTTCTTCCCGTGCTTGCTGCAGGCCAGGAAAGTCCTCCCCGCGACGGCTGCCAGTTGTGGCCCATCTCCGCCTGCTTGGCCAAAGTGGCGGGATCCCTGGCTGCCGCACCGCCAGGAGGCTCGGCGCCGGCTTCCCCGCGGCGGCGCCCGCAGCCCGAGAAGAGGTGGGCGAAGGGGGTGCTGCCGGTGGGGCTGGAGGGCGGCTCCTCCGGCAGGGAGGCGGCTGCAGAGGCGGCGTGGCATGGCGGAGGCGCCCTCCAGAACTTGCCGCCGTGGCGCCTTCCGCCACTGGGCTCTGTGGCTAGGACGTCCCTGAGAGTATCATGGCAGACCTTACTGAAATCAAGATACATTATGCCCACCGCGCCCCTCTGTAACTCTATCAAAGAAAGAAGTGAGATTTGTCTGGCATGACTTGTTTTTGAAAAACCCATGCTGGGTCTTAGTAATCACAGCATCCATTTTGAAGTGTGCACAGACTGGCTGTTCAATTATCTGTTCAAGGACCCTGGTGGCAAGCAGCTGATAGAGGCAAAAGGGTTTGGGAAAGAATCTGGGAAAGAATCCAGACTGTAAATAAAACCACATTGCAAGCCACAGACGAGTCATTGTCCAAATCTTGCAATTCCCGGGAAGCTGGGATTGGCTCACTGGGAAAGGAGGGTCTAGAACTGGCATGGAACTACCCCACTCAGGCTTTCTGAAAGTGACCAAGATCGCTATATAAATTGCCACCAGCAAGGCTGAAACCTAACACAGCTCACCCAGCTAACCTTTCCTGCACACAGCGCAGATTGGGACTCTGAAAAAGAAGCCAAATTCAGACCCGGAGAACCCCCCCTCGACCCATCGCCATGGAAGGATACGTCTCTGCCGTCCGCAAGATGGAGCAAACGGTTCTGTTTCCCAGCCTTCTCCTCGGGGTCTCCTTGGAAGACCAGGCTGAAACATTCGAGACCGACTCGAGCAATGGAGACTCCGGCGAGAGAGACCTGTATGAAGATTTCACTCTGCTCAAATCCATCAAGGGGAGGGCAGAGGTTGGCTTAGCACCTCTTGACTTCCAGGATCCCAGCCTCAAGGAAGAGGAGAGCAAAGGGAAGGCTGATCTGGAAGATCTTTTCCGTTACCACGTGTCCGGCTTGCACCGCGTCCTCACCCAGCTTACGAGGAGAGCCAACGCCGTGACTTCCAAATACAATGAAATCATGGGGCAGATCAACCAGAACGAAATCTCCCTCCGCTGGTGAGACACACGCCAAGGACACCAAAGGTGAGTTATCGGCCCTCTCGGCCTTCTCCCACCTAGTGTTCTCCCTCAAGCCCAGCCAGCATGACTATGGGAGCCATGGTCCAAAAGATCTGGCGGGAACAGCTTGTGGAAGGCTCCATCAGCTGGTTTCCTGGGGGAGGAAGGGAAAGGAGAATGAGAGCCGCTTTGAGACTCCTTCGGGTAGTGAAAAGCGGGATATCAAATCCAAACTCTTCTTCTTCTTCTTCTTCTTCTTCTTCTTCTTCTTCTTCTTCTTCTTCTTCTTCTTCTTCTTCTTCAAACATTCTGTTTTCCTTCCATGTTTGTGTGCATCCATGCTTTTAAACTTTCCATATTGTGGCCATCGACCAATAGAAGGGGATGTGATAACACATGATTTTGCAGCACCGTACTGTAGTCTCCTGTTGCTGCACTGCCTGTTAACAGAGTCAAGGGGCTTTTAACAATATGCCTTCAAACTCTTCCTTCCTTCCCGGTTAATTTGGTGGCCATTGTTGGCTGTGGCTGAGGGAAGTTGTGGCCACCAGGTCAACACAGGCTGGCCTATGGAATGCCCATCTTCTGACTTGACAGGTCCATTTTTCAGTGGTGAGGGTTGGGACCTCTGCATATTCTCAGAGGTACCCTTTCTTCTGTTGCTTCACTCATATTGCATGACTTAGCTTTGGAATACAGACTATTTATTCTATGGAAAGCTTAGAGTAGGGCTCTTAGTGGGGTCCTATCCAGACACTGTTAACAATGTTATAGCACTGAGGGCTCACATATCTTTCTTTAGGCTCCAGGTACCCAACCTGGACCCCTTTCCAATGTTGCTGGACTAGAACTCCCATCATCCCTGACCATTGGTCATGTTGACCGGGAATATGGGAATTGTAGTACCCCAAGAACATCAGAAGAACCCCATGTTGGCTATCAGTAAAGTTCTGGAGCTGAGTCACAGGGACCCCTGGTTTAAATTAAGCCACAACGCACCTTGTTAACACCTTTTCCATTTTCCGTTTTACAGGACAACCTGCATTTCTGAACCTGTGCACAAGTGTACAACTTGGGTCCTCTGTCTGAGGCTGTGCAAAGGAGGCTCTTAACGGACACTCTAGAGACCTTGACTGCAGCATCCACCCCACCACGTTGTGTAGCATGGACTTTACTTGAATAAGCCAAGCACTGATATTTGTGAACGTCATTGCTATCTGTATTATATTTGTGAACAAAACAGCTATCTGTATGGTATTTATGGATATGTATAAACTCCATGGCAAACGTATGCCTTGGGTTTCCATTGCTTTCTGGTGTTTTAAGTATTGCTTTTAATTCAGACTAATAAAGTACTTTGCATCATTTGAATCTGCCTAGACCACTGTTTCATCTAGTCCTGTAGTTGTCAACAACCCTGACAGGTAATGGCTCCCATCCAGATTCTTTGCCTATTACGCTTGCTATCTGAAATCCTTTTCACTGGAGACAAGCTCCGTGCCACCACATGGCAGCTGTGAGGAAATGAAGGGCATCAGTGCCTTGGCAGGGCCCACCGTTCAGCCTTTTTGTGTGTGTGCTGCACTGTGATTAAGGGCGCACCAACACTTTCCCCCCAATACAGCGTCCGGGCGCAATTTTCAGAAATCCTTTAAGATGTCCTGGAAAATCCTGGCATATGGCAGCCCATATCAGAAGTGGGGGGTTTTGGCGAATTTCCTAAAAAAATAGCTCAAAAACTTTTTAAAAAAGAATTTGCCAATAAAATTCAACAACTTTGGCCAATACACACACACACACATATAAGCTCACCAACTTTACAAAAAAAGGGGCTTTTGTGTCCAGATTTTCACTTTTTGAAATATTACAACTCTACCTGGTTTCTAGTCATGGGTCTGAGGGATTTATCTCCCCCCCCCTGCTGTTTTGTCTACTAGGGACCGCCATTTTAATTTTCCATGGAGTGATGTCATCTTAGTGGCATACATTAGAATGGCAGCTGCAAGAGAGAGCTGCTATTGGCTGTCCCTGCTAGAAGCCCCCCCCCCCCAGTATAGTATTTTGCTAAGGGATTTCATATAGGGATCCCTTCCTAGCCCTGGGGATACTGGGGAACGAACATGGGACTTTTTGCATGTGAAACATACACCATACCACAGAACTGTCTTTCATCAGAAGCTGTGATAGCTCAGTCAGTAGAGCATGAGGCTCTTAATCTGAGGGTCATGGGTTTGAGCCCCACATTGGGCAAAAGATTTCTGCATCTCGTGGTCTCTTCCAATGCTATGATTCTATGATCCAGAAAGTCCCCCCATCTCCTGCCCCCTTCCCCCTTTGTTTTGAGAGATCACGGCAAGGAGCACGGTTTCTCTGCTGGGCCAGGCGTGGAGGGGTGAGATCATGACTTCGATCTGGTGCGGAGCCGGGCAGCTGAGCCTGAGAGAGAGCGTGAATGAGAGCGTGTCTCTGATGGCCAGGAACGGCAGACGTCAAATTGGAGCAGGAGTTGAGGTACCTCCAATACAGGGAGTTGGCCTAGATCAGGGGTCAGCAAACTTTTTCATCAGGGGGCCGGTCCACTGTCCCTCAGACCTTGTGGGGGCCTGGACTATATTTTGAAAAAAAATATGAACAAATTCCTATGCCCTACAAATAACCCAGAGATTCCTGGACCATCCTCGGGCCAGATTTAGAAGGCGATTGGGCCGCATCTGGCCCCCGGGCCTTAGTTTGGGGACCCCTGGCCTAGATACCCCTCGGAGTTCCTTTCCAAATCTGTAATTCTGTGAACACCCCACAGTCTTATTCTCAAACTCTGCTTCCAACTCCACCCCCAGGTTTCTCTCCTCCTCCAGACTTCTCAAGACAGCATAACAGCTGATGTATAGATGTAATTAGGGATAATAAAGCATGTAATTAAAAATAAAAAGTGTCCCCGGATTCATTGAAATATAATCTGGTAACCATAGTGTAGAAACCTCTGGTTTTTGCGCAGCTCCAGTCCACGAAGGGAAGAGTCATATTGGAGTCTTATTTGCCCCTACGGGTTCCCATGGTTGCACCCGGTGAGAAAACATGGGAGCAGAAAGACACCTGAGGCTGCTGGCTTCAGAGAGAGAAAGATTTATTTTCTGCATGCAGAGGTACCTGCCGTGTTCAGACATCGAAGCAAGTACAAAACTAGTCAATTTTCAGACAGTTCTTATAGATAGTTCCCTGGCTCTTCCTCTTGTCCATATAAGGAACATTTCCTGTTGTACATTTCCTGTTGTACATATAAGGCAAAAGGGACATTTAGCCCTGAGTTGGTTCATGTGCACTCTAGCAAGGCCATCCTATCTCTTGACCTAGACAATTCCTCTCTATGCAAGGACAGTTACTCTCTGTGCAGGGTCTACTGTTATCTCCAGACACTTAGTCATAGTTTGCCAGTGCAATGCAGATCAGAGTTCACAGCTTTACAGAGCGGTTTCATACAGAAAAGCTTAACAGAGGCACTTTTATACTTTTATACTTTTATACTTCTAGACTAACAATACATTCAGGTAAATATATACAGGTTAGCTAATTAACCCCTTCCAATATGACTCACCTGTGGCCCCACCCACTTTTGAAACTGGCTCCACCCACTTCAATGCATCCAGAACACCAATGCAGGGAATGTCCCCAGAAGGGGAAGGAGCAGGTGGAAAGCGAAAGGGGGACACAGTGCATGTCACTGGTTCGTGTGGAGCCCAGCAACTGGGGACGCAGCACTCATTCCTTTAGGAACAGAAAGGCTGCAGGAAAATGCCCTGTAGTTTATAATGTTGACAGGTGTATTGACTACTCCTGGGGATGGAAGTATTTAAAAAGTGACCAGCACTCCGAAACATGTTCCAGGTTGAGTCACCTGGGATCTTTCCAGGAGACACGAGAATTTATGGGACTCCGAAGCATGGTGCAAAACCAGCAAAAGTCGATGTTATACAGTTATGGACAATATCGTGGCTAAGCCAAAGAAACCCAAGGACCAGTGTGGCGCAGAAGTTAAAAGTGTCACACTAGAACCTGAGAGACCAGGGTTCGAATCCCTGCTCGGCCACAAAGCTCCCTGGGTGACCTTGGGCCAGTAGGGTGTGTCAACAATTTCCAGCTTTCAAATTCCCAAAATGAGGGGTGGAATTCAAATGATCTTTTCAATTCAAAGGACATTTTGGTTACGTTAATGCAATTTTGTTTTGCTCGGTAAGTGAAATATGTGTAAGGTTCCATAGAAATGGTTAAAAATGATTGCCAAGTACTTCCAGTTATGTTACATATTAATATTCTTTTAATCTATTATTATTATTATTATTATTATTATTATTATTATTATTATTATTAAGCATGGCCTGACATCTTCAGAAGGTAAAATTAAAATTCTTTGGTCCGCCCCCCACAAAAGCAGTGCTTCTTCACCAAATGCAGACTTACTAAGCTAAATGTTGTCCAATCACAAGAATAACAGCAGATTTGAATTCTGCACACCCAAAAACGTATTTTGAAGATCCCTCACTGAATAAATTTGCAAAAATTAAGTTTCACCCCCTCTGAAATGACACACCTTATTGGTCCAGTCACTCACGCTCAGCCAAACCTCCCTCTCTAGGTTGTTGTGAGGGTAAAACGGGGAGTTGTTCTTCTACGTATGCCTTATCCGTGGGATATAAACATAATTAATTAGTTAATTGTTGATATACAGAGGTACACTTCGCTTGAATATGGATGCTCGCTTTAGCTGCCAAAGACACCCATAGGCCTAAACTGCAGGAATTTGTTTTTAATAGCCATGCATGCCTTGTGGCAGTGAATCCCATACATCAGTTACATGTTCTGAGAAATAGCATTCTTCCCTATCGCCTCCTTGAATCTGCTGCCAAACAGTTGCATCCAGCGATGTCAAATTCTGCTGTTATCCTGCCGCAAACTGCTCCAGCCTTATGTCCCTCTTGGTTTTTAATAAATCTGCACCTGGCTGAGAGATGATCAACCTTCTGTCACATGCTTGGTCTCAACCAGGAACTCCCAGGGCAGGTGACACCAACCCATGTCCCGAAAGAAGAACTGATGTTTGTTTTCTTTGAAAGAAGCGCATGACTCCCCAAACTTGTCCTGTAGCCAGGAAATAGATACCAAAACTGGTAGCGGGTCTCAGGGCCGGATTTAGGTTTGATGAGACCCTAAACTTTTTGCAGTCCATGGGACTCTCAAGAGTCTCCTCCAGCACCATAATTCAAAAGCATCAATTCTTCGGCGATCAGCCTTCTTGATGGTCCAGCTCTCACTTCCATACCTTACTACTGGGAAAACCATAGCTTTAACTATACGGACCTTTGTCGGCAAGGTGATGGCTCTGTTTTTTAAGATGCTTTCTAGGTTTCTCACTGCAAGAAGATCAAACCTATCCATCCTTAAAGAAATCAGCCCTGAGTGCTCACTGGAAGGACAGATCCTGAAGTTGAGGCTCCAGTACTTTGGCCACCTCATGAGAAGAGAAGACTCCCTGGAAAAGACCCTGATGTTGGGAAAGATGGAGGGCACAAGGAGAAGGGGACGACAGAAGAGGAGATGGTTGGACAGTGTTCTCGAAGCGACTAGCATGAGTTTGGCCAAACTGTGGGAGGCAGTGGAGGATAGGGGTGCCTGGCGTGCTCTGGTCCATGGGGTCACGAAGAGTCGGACACAACTGAACGACTGAACAACAACAACAACAGAGACCCTAAACTACTGCAGGTAATGGGGCCCTTTATATGTCCAGCTATCCTTTGTCAACAACAAATTGCTGCTTTTTTGTGTTGAATATATGCTATATGGTCATTTATGGACCTAATAGGTATCTCAAGCCATTTGCACATGCAGAATGTAGACACCATGTATATAGAAATGAGCAAACCAGTGATATTTTAGGGAGCAGGCTAGCAGGCGGGGCCCATCACTTACATCATAGGAGCCTACACAACACAAAACACTGTTGCTGTATGTAGGTTTTATTTTATTTGTTTTTCATCTTATATTTTGGAAATGTACATGCGGTGTTTTTTCCCCTTTACATTTTATGGGGTCCCCCAAGAGAGGGGGGCCGTAAGCTATAGCTTGTTTAGTGTATACGTAAATCCGGCACTGGGGGGTCTGGAATATGGGACCCTCTTGTTTGCCTGAGCAAAGAACAGTGTTAGAGGGAGAGAGAGGAAAAATGCAATACTCTGGTGCCATGCAGCTGAACCAGGGGCATCAATGGTTCAACTCAGCATACAGCACATTCCTAGGATCCTAAAGTTTCTTAGTCTGCAGGATTATTATTTTTTTTACTAACCTTAGAAGATGAAATAGATTATATTGAACTTTTTTTTTAACCTTCATAATCTCACAGAAAGCAGGTAGGAGAGGCTGCCGAAAAAGCTAAGCAAACAGGCTTCCAGGTCACTCAGCTCTGCTTCTTGAAAAGGCTCGTGGCACCCAAAACAAAGAGCCGTCAAAATCTGCAAATATGGGAGGTCTGTTTGAACAGGCAGCTTCAGCAGGTGTGTGGTATGCAATGCTGGGTCAACATTGCATAAAACCATAAAGTTGGAGTGGGTCTTGTGGGCCACCTAAAAATTGGGTGATTTCCTCCCCCCCCCCCAAGACCTTGGGGTGAAAGGCTGGTACAAAATCCCTTAAGTAAATAAAACCTAGTCCGGCTTGAAATGTTTTAAGAGGTTTGTGCTATTCTAGCAAATACAGGGGGCTGAATAAGGAGCATTCAAGATATGCATTCCCCTGAAACATCACAAACTGTCTGTGTAGACTGGTTGTGTTAGCTATACATCCAAATGCGTGTCGTGCTGCAATGTTCATTCATGGCTTCAGGCATCTAATGTGCTCCCCATTTGCTCCAGAGGAGCCTTCCACAACCTGGTGCCCACATGGCTCATGGTCAGGGGCGATGGGAATTTTAGTGCAAAACATCTGAAGGGAATGCGCTCCACAGGTTGTGCAATGAATCATAGAACCATAGAGTTGGAAGAGACCACAAGGGCCATCCAGTCCAACCCCCTGCCAAGCAGGAAACACCATCAAAGCATTCCTGACAGATGGCTGTCAAGCCTCCGCTTAAAGACCTCCAAAGAAGGAGACTCCACCACACTCCTTGGCAGCAAATTCCACTGCCGAACAGCTCTCACTGTCAGGAAGTTCTTCCTAATGTTTAGGTGGAATCTTCTTTCTTGTAGTTTGAATCCATTGCCCCGTGTCCGCTTCTCTGGAGCAGCAGAAAACAACCTTTCTCCCTCCTCTATATGACAACCTTTTATATATTTGAACATGGCTATCATATCACCCCTTAACCTTCTCTTCTCCAGGCTAAACATACCCAGCTCCCTAAGCCGTTCCTCATAGCCTTTGACCATTTTGGTTGCCCTCTTCTGGACACATTCCAGCTTGTCAGTATCCTTCTTGAACTGTGGTGCCCAGAACTGGACACAGTATTCCAGGTGAGGTCTGACCAGAGCAGAATATAGTGGTACTATTACCTCCCTTGATCTAGATGCTATACTCCTATTGATGCAGCCCAGAATTGCAATGGCTTGAAGTTTCATCAAGGACGGAAATGTGAATATGCATCTCCAGCCCAGGTCTTTTAACTGTACTGTGCAACTATACCTGGGCCTGTGAAGCAGACACACACACTGCTTTTAGTTGTACCTGCAGGGAATTTAACCTCAGGCCTTATAATACAAAAGAAACACGTCCTGGCACCTTCCATTACATCTCTTTGGATGTGGCATGCAAACATTCCTCTTTCCCTAGGTCTTTGGTTAATTAAACAATCTAGGGCAGGCATCCCCAAACTTGGCCCTCCAGATGTTTTGGGACTACAACTCCCATCACCCCCAGCTAACAGGACCAGTGGTCAGGGATGATGGGAATTGTAGTCCCAAAGAGAGCTGGAGGGCCGAGTTTGGGGATGCCTGATCAAGGGCATGGAGGGGGGTATTGTTTGTCGTTGTGTTATGCATTTTTGTGTATTTATACCGTAATATGCCTTGCAGTGCTTAGATTAAGGGCAGTATATTAATCAAAAAACACGTGTTCTTTTATGCTTCTTATCTGGAGATGTTGGGGATAGAACTATTAGGGCATGAGGAGCTGGATATGAAGGATCATACGGGCAGAATCTAGAGCTTGCATGGTAAGCCAACAGGGATTGTGGCATGTCAGAATGGTTAGCAGCACTAAAGAGGGTTTCCACTTCTCCTACAGCCTGGCTCACTTGTTTGAGACACCTGCATTGGGTGTAACATATTCCTGTACTACATTTGCATCTGGCACACTAGACGGTATTCACTTCTATCTGATACTATCAAAATGAAGAGGATTCATCATCTGTCTGTGTGCAATAAGCACTACTATCGTGTAAAATGCATGGGGGTGGGGGAATGGCACACAAAACTAAACCAGAAGTGCAAGATTGAACAGGTGCAATGAACATTATATATTAGGGTTACCATACGTCTGGATTTTCCAGACATTTTTGGAAGAATGCAGTTGGCAGTGGTGTCTGGGCAGGAAAATGTCTTGGAAAATCAGCTCAATAACTTCAGGCAAAACAGAAAAACTCAACAATTATATATGCTCATTGGATTAAAGATGCACTTTATTTCTCTATAGTATTTTGAAGTATGCTACTTTTTTTATTCCTACCCAACTTAAAGAGTCCAGTTCTTCAGGTAGGGTATCTGTTCTTGCGGTTATATGAAATTTTTTACACATCACTTGGGAAGACAGGCGAACTAATGCCAGTGTACTGGAAGAAGCAAAGATCACCAGAGTTGAAGCAATGATTCTTCAACATCAGCTTCATTGGACTGGTCATGTTGTGAAGATGCCTGATTATTGTCTTCCAAATTGTTAGAAATAATCTAGTGTCACATCTAGCTTTGCCCCAAAGCAGCAACTATTGCCATATCATGCAATCCCATTCATTAATTAAACCTGATTCCAAACTCCCCTGTTCTCCCCCAAGACAATAAAAACACACATAACTTATTCATAGCTTTAATGATAAGATTAAAGGTCCACGTGTTTGAAACAAGTATTTCATCTCAACTACACTGACATAGGTTATGCACAAATCCCACGCTCAACAGATTACTCGTGGGATAACAAAGCAACGAGTGAGACACCAACTGCTTGCAAAGCCTTCAGCGAATTGGATGGAAATTCTCCAAAACTTCTGCCATGCGTTTCTTTTCTATCAAAAAGAAGAAGAAGAAGAAGAAGAAGAAGAAGAAGAAGAAGAAGAAGAAACGATGTTTTAAAAAGCCAGTTCACATTACAATTAATGAGCAAAATATTTCAGTGAAAATAAGGCAAGAACTATCCTGTTCCCAGCAAAGGCAAACCTCAAAAATCATGCAGAATGACAAAACGGACCAGGAATTCTGTGCTAGGAACCCAAATTCTGCAATCAGGATCTACGTAGGGAGAGCACTGCCGGAGCAGACCTAAGGTTCATCTTGTATGGCCCCCTGTTTGGAGACCAATCAAATGCCTCTGGGAAGAAGTTCACAGGCAGGGCATGAAGACAATAGGTAAAAGTAAAGGGACCCCTGACCATTAGGTCCAGTTGTGTCTGACTCTGGGGTTGTGGCGCTCATCTCGTGTTACTGGCCGAGGGAGCCGGCATACAGCTTCTGGGTCATGTGGCCAGCATGACTAAGCCGCTTCTGGCGAACCAGAGCAGCACACAGAAACACCGTTTACCTTCCCACTGGAGCGGTACCTATTTATCTACTTGCACATTTGACCTGCTTTCGAACTGCTAGGTGGGCAGGAGCTAGGACCGAGCAACGGGAGCTCACTCCATCGCGGGGATTCGAACCGCCGACCTTCTGATCACCAAGCCCTAGGCTCTGTGGTTTAACCCACAGCGCCACACACGTCCCATATGAAGGCAATAGCTCTCCCTTATTGTTGCTTCCTCTCTAAGCAACTAGCATTTAATGGCATATTCTCTCCAAACCAGGAGGTCCCACAGGCCACCAAAGCAATGGTCTGAAGTGATCATGTGACTACTTGGCAGGAGATTCAGGGCTGCTTCTACCCAATCAACTGCCAAGTCTAGAAGTCAGGGATGCAGTTGGGATGCAGTTGGGATGCATAACATATGGGGCACACAGTTAGAACCCCGAGACAAGCCATCAAATGGAAATTTGTTCTTGCTCCTTCTCCTCCAGCCCACACATTCCTCAGCTGCTCTCTCTGCTTCTTAAAGAGGGAAAGGATTCCACACAGCCTGACTCAATGCTCTGAGGTCCAAACCGGCAATGGAGGTGCCTCTCCATTATTCAGCAGCGCTAAGGCTGCGTAACATCAAACATTCACATATCACAGAGCTGATGGTGTGTCACAGCTATTAAAACCCTGACACAGACTTTTATGTACTTTAATCCATCAATTTCACCCAGTTTAAATATACTTTACTCTGTGTTGAACTGCGGCCTGTGCTTCCAACTGGCACTGCGTCACTCTATTCTGCCACCCCCCATCCTTTAAAACAGGGGTCAGCAAACTTTTCAGCAGGGGGCCAGTCCACTGTCCCTCAGACCTTGTGGGGGGCCAGACTATATTTTGGGGAAAAAGAGAACAAATTCCTATGCCCCACAAATAACCCAGAGATGCATTTTAAATTAAAAGACAGATTCTACTCATGTAAAACATACTGATTACCAGACCGTCCACGGTCTGGATTTAGAAGGCGAATGGGCTGAATCCAGCCCCCAGGCCTTAGTTTGCCTACCCATGCTTTAAAATCAAACAACAGTATGTCACAGTAGTGGCAGCAGAAGCAGCTGGCAAGATCTTATTACTTGTAAGCAGGATAACAAAGAAAGAAAGCAAAGCCTATGTAAATCTACCTACGCCTAAAGGTTTAGCTGTTGTGCCCTCAGTGCATGTGCTGTTGCACATGGGGACAAAGCTGGAAACAACATGCCTTCTCTGTGGTGCCACCCACCCACACACTGCCGGCAAGGAGTTTGGTTACCTTTCTCTGTGTTTTGTCAAAACAAAGTAAAAAAAATCCTGCCAGTAGCACCTTAGAGACCAACCAAGTTTGTTCTTGGTATGAGCTTTCATGTGCATGCACACTTCTGAAATGTATATGAAGTGTATCTGAAGACGTGTGCATGCACACAAAAGCTCATACCAAGAACAAACTTAGTTGGTCTCTAAGGTGCTACTGGAATGTCAAAACATTCGTTTTTTTATAGAAAGCTTTTCATTATGTTGCTCTTAATGTCTATATTGTGAGTGCAAGGTCTACTTTTTTGCTCCTTTTCGTTTGATAATTTGTTGTCAATCAACTTTTCATTTTGTTTGATAATCATTGTTGTTTCGATGCTTGATTTTTATATTTTTAAGCTGCTATGAGCAACACCTGAAGGAGCATCTCCACCCCCATCGCGGTTCCCTCCCTGTGAGAAGTGAGGTTGCAGGGAACCAGGCAGAGGGCCTTCTCGGTAGTGGTGCCCACCCTGTGGAACGCCCTCCCATCAGATGTCAAGGAAATAAACAACTATCTGACTAGAAGGCATCTGAAGGCAGCCCTGTTTAGGAAGTTTTTAATGTTTGATGTTTTAATGTATGTGTTTTTAATATTCTGTTGGGAGCTGCTCAGAGTGGCTGGGGAAACCCAGTCAGGTGGGCGGGGTATAAATAATAAATTGTTGTTGTTGTTGTTACTGCTACTGCTACTGCTACTACACCACTGTGGAGAAGAAAAGCAGAGTATAATTTATTTAGCACAAATAATACAGCCCTCAACACACATGTTGTATGAACTAGCCCTGGGTTTTTTGGGAAGATGGACAGCAGAGAACTCTCTCTCTTTCACCAAAGCTGCCTTATTTCACATATATCTGAACAGCAGCCTCACAGAACACATTCTCTCTGAGATTTGGGATCTTCCACTGCCACATTCACATACAGAAAACATAGGGAGGTACAATTTACTCCATACAAACCAATGACAAGACAAGGGCTGGAACTCTGATGTATGGTTCACTCAGAGGGGTGTTTGGTTACTTTCCAGGGAGAGGTGGATTAGCTTTCCAGCACCTCTAGCATGGCTGTCTTTACGTCCCTGGAGAGGCCTTTCCAACACTTTGAGAGCCACGGGTAGGGGTGTGCATGCAACATATACAGTATGTGTGCAAGCACTGCTTTCTTACACCCCCTTGTGGCATTTCCGTGCAGTAGAACAGGGCTGTTAAAAAGCCACTTGCTTAGTCGTCCAACAGCAAGCAAGACTTGCTTATAGTGCAGGGGTGGCCAACTCCCAAGAGATTGCAATCTACTCTCAGAATTAAAAACTGCCAGTGATCTACCCCTGTTTTTGGGGGATTCAGGTCAAAGTTGTTGGGCTTTTTTTAGGGAGGAGGAAAGCCACGATTTTGGAGAATTCATGCCTAAGCTCAAAGGGAGAAAGGGGAACAGCCACTCGCCAACAGATCGCTAGGGAACCAAACAGCCTCACTGAGTAAACTCCGACTTACATTCTGCAGATCGTGCAACAATGGAGGGTGGAGAGAGGGGGCGGGACCAGATTCTGTTTTACCAATGCTAAGGAAAGGGACCCAGCGATCGACCGCAATCTACTAAAACCTCCCGGGGATCTATCAGTAGATCGTGATTGACCTGTTGGACATGCCTGTTACAGTGGACCTGAAAAGTCTGACAACTATGTGGGTACGAGGTTTAAATCTCTGCTACCGTTGTACTGATATCACATCATATATCCCCGCCTGCATTGCCCAGGACCATGGGAGCAAGTGAGACACATAACCAACAGCTTATCACAAATGTACCTTTTTCCAGAAAGTCCTCGGGATGCTGCCTTATGTATTCTGAAAGTTCTCTATCCTTTACAGCATATTTGTAATTGGCTCGCTTACAGAGGTAATAGCCTATATAGAAGCCAATAGATGTGACCAGGACTTGGCGATGGACTCCTGGAACAGGACAAAGAAAAAAGAGGGAGGAAATGGGGGAAGATCAGGGGTAGCAGTTTAACAGGGTGAATGGAAACATCCATAAAGCATTTTGCTCCGTTTTATTTTAAGTTGAGCTGAGCACAATTTGAAGCGTTCATAATTTGGCCACGCAGCACCAAATCTGAAAATGTGCTCAAAGGCAACAAGCAGCAGAGAGAGTAAGAATTGCTTAATTCCCTTTTGAGCGGGATTATTACTATTTCTCAAGAACCTGAGCTTTCAAATCATGGAATCAATGGGGCCCTCCCTATTCCCCACATCTTGTCTCATGGAGAAACTTCATCCTTGCCCACCCTTTCTACTTTTCAATAGGACTCCACTCCAGCAGCTGCCACCCCTGAGCATGCGCAGAGTTGCGATTTCCCTGGCACAAACCCCGAGTTGTGAGCACAAGGAAGGGCAGCGACACCCCCCCCCGTGTGCCCACCTCCACTCAGACCATAGGAGCCAACTCCAAGGGGCCGAGGTCTCTTTGCCCACCCCACATAATTAAATATTTGAGGGAGGCCGGGGCTGCCAAAGTTAACGGTCACTGTCATTCAAATGGGGTGTATGTGTGTGGCTCCTTTAGTGCCGCATTTACGTATAAGCTAAACAAGCTGTAGCTTAGGGCCCCACTCTCTTGGGGGCCCCCAAAAAATGTAAAGGAAAAAGACTGGATGTACATTTCCAAAATCTGAGGTAAAAAACAAATAAAATAAAACCTACATTCAGCAACAGTGTTTTGTGTTTTGTAGGCTCCTATGATGCAAGTAATGGGCCCCGCCTGCCAGCCTGCTCCCTAAAATATCATTGGTTTGATCATTTCTATATAGGGTGCCTACATTTCTATATAGGGTGCCTACACTCTGCATGGACTGGTTGCATGACAACATGTGCAAATGGATTGAGATACCTATTATTATTATTATTATTATTGGTCTGCCATAGTCAAAATAAAATTTAAAAAATTCTTTCCAGTAGCACCTTAGAGACAAACTTAAGTTTGTTATTCAGTGTATCTGAAGAAGTGTGCATGCACACGAAAGCTCATACCAAGAACAAACTTAGTTGGTCTCTAAGGTGCTACTGGAAGGATTTTTTTTTTTTATAGCAACAATTTTGTTGTTGACAGCTGGACATATAAAGTGCCCCATTACCTTCAGTAGCTTAGGGCCTCATCAAACCTAAATCCCCGGGCTCCCCCCCCCATCCACCCCAATATTTTATTCAGGTTGCCCCCGCTGACTCTGACCATGTACAGAGTGATTTCCTTGGATGCCCTTTCGCACAGCCCAGTGAGACATTTCTTCCCCTGGGGGCACTCACCTCAAACCCGAGCATGCGCAGAGCAGTTTCCCCGGCACCACCCCCCCTCCCCTGAGCATGCACAGTGTGATTTTCTCAGGAACCCTCCCTCCCCCCATCCTCTCGCCCTTCCCCCTGGCCTCGACCCACCCGTTCTCAGGACGGGCCTCTGGTTGATGGCGTTCTCCAGCAAGACGCTGATCCAGCCCAGGAAGCCCATGTAGACCGAGCCCCTGTTGAACAGCCGCGGGGGCGGCATCGACAGAGCCTCGTCCGGCAGCCAGAGGTGCAGCGTCGGCGGCATGGCGGAGGCCAGGGACAAGGGCGCGCAGACCCAGCAGCAGCAGCGTCGCCGCTCGAGGAGCGCCCAGCTTCAAGGGCAGGGGGAGGTCCGCCCCGCAACACCGTCCCCCGCGTCTCCCGGCCCGCGACGCCAAGGTTCCGCTGTTCTTTGGTTCCCTCGCCCCTCCCCTCGGCGGTCCCACAGCGACGTCCTCCCCCGCTCTGCATTGCACGCGGCCAGCGATGCGGAGGTTCCGCGGCTCTTTGGTTCCCCGCTTTCCTAGCCGCCCTCCCAGAGGGCCGGATTTAGGTTTGATGAGGCCCTGAGCTACTCAAGGTAATGGGGCCCTTTCTATGTCCAGCTGTTCTTTGTCAACAATAAACTGTCGCTGTTTTTTGTGTTGAATATATGCTATATGGTCGTTTATGGACCTAATAGGTATCTAAAGCCATTTGCACATAACAAAATAGGTATTTTATCAAAGTAATTGTTGGACTGAAATACAATTAAGTATATTAATAGTGAAATACAATTAAGAATAAGTATATTAATAGTGAAGTAATTATTAAGCTCAAACTTAAAATTTTGGAAATGTAGTTTCCCCCCCTTTAAAAATTTTTTGGGGGCACCAAAAGAGTGCGGCCCTAAGCTATAGCTTTTATAATTTATATGTAAATCCAGCACTGCAGCCTCCCCTCCCCTCTTCACCTGCCGGCTTGGGCGATCATGGTAGCAGGGAGGCAGCCAGTCTAAGGCTGCAGTGCTCAACCTGGGAGGAAGGGGTGAACATAAGGGCATAAGGAGAGTGGGAGAACTATATGGAACTCGCAGAAATGACCGGGAAACTCCGTGACCAGAGGGACAACGCAGCGGGAAAAGAATGGATGAATTTTAAATTGTATTTAAAAAAATCATTGTATGATTGAAAGTTAGATATAACTGGAGGATGTTAGGTTGTAGATAAGAAGATAGGTGATTAGGATATAGGATAAGGATTAAGATAAAATGTTAAGATTAAGCAATATTATGAAAGGAGGTTAATAGGTATAGGATTTTTAATGAATTTTAGTAATTATAAAATAGAGTAAGATTGTTTTGAATTTATGAAGTTACGAAAAGATAATTTGACAAGGGACGCAGGAGGAGGTCCCACTATGATGTGAGGAAGAAATATTGGTTACAAGAAATATGCATGTTGTTATGTGTTGTTTTTATTAGTTGTATATGTAGTTGTGGTTTGTTGATTTTTTTTGTTAAAATTTCTCAATACATATTATTTTTTTAAAAGGAGAGTGGGAGAAGAGTTGTGTTGTAAGAAAAAAATCTGCTCTTATTCCCTTATGGGGTACATAAGAGCCCTTGTAAAGTCCTTTGCAGGTTCTCCATCGGTAGGAATAAAAAAACAGAGGCCAACCAGAGAATAATTAGAAGCAAAGCAGCTAGTAAGCTTGATCTTTATTGTTCTGTTGCAACAGGGTCCCTTCCTCACACAGGTGAGCAGGGAAGAACCCCAAACAAAGGGTGCCTGTCCTTAAAAAGACATTTCAAAAAATTCCCCCTTGGAGTCCGGCCCATCCCCAGAAACCTCACACATACATCACAGAAGAGCTGCAGCCCCAAGCCCATCCCCCAGATACATCACACCTACATCATACAAAAAGGCGTTATCTGATTGGCTTTTCTCAGTAGCCTGGCCATTCCTTTGAGATGGTAATCTTCTTTAATTCCTGGGGAAACTCTCTCACCCCTCCTTCCTTGCAGAGAACCATTTGGTAAACATTTGGTCAGTTTTGAGAGTCAAAATGGTGTCAAACCTGTCTTCCTGTGCTGCTTCAAACATGTGGCCTTGTTTGCTTGGAACACTTATGATTTATTATATATATATATATATATATATATATATATATATATATATATATCTCCGTAATTTCTTACAACAGTTGGAAGGGATCCTAATGTGGCAGTGGCCCAAAGGGCCACAATAAATGTGATAATGTATACCCCTGTAAATCCTAGAGTGTGCTTCTAATAGAGAAGTTATGAAACTGATGATTTTGCAAGTTGCTTCCCCCCCCCAAAAAAAAATTGGGGCAGAAATCATATTTATTGCAGATTCAGACTTCCTGAGGCCCTCCAAGGACCACAGGCTGAAAACCCTTAGCTTCACGGGAACCCAAATATTTTACATAAAAAAGGTAACACTACAATTATTTTTACAAAAGCAATTATTGTATATTTTATTCACATCTTTCACCCCACGTTTGTAACTGACAGTGCGATCCTACCCGTATCTACTCAGAAGCAAGTCCCAATGAATTCAGCGGAGCATATGCCCAGATGAGTGAGGTTAGGCATGCAGCCTAAGTTTCTTGTCTGGAGGGCAGTCCCATGAGACATACAAGTAACCTTACACATTACATGGAAGGATTGACTCGTTAAACATAACCAGTGATTGCTTCAGCTCAAACTGAAAGTATAAAAGGTCCAATTCCATTAAAAAAAGACTCTAATTAAGCATCCTTTTGTAAACAAGGCTTCTCCTGCAATGACTGTCTTCTCTTTTCACGCTAGGAATCGCCCCTGCTTATTTAAGGTATTTGCTCACTAATTTCTTGCTCCCACATCCTTAAAGAAACAGCAGCTATTTCTGGAGCACCCCTGCATGAACAGCACATGGCAGGAGCCACCACCGTTTAGCATGAGTTGGCGGCTATTCTGGAGGTATCGCCGTTGACTCAGGTATGTTGTAAGCATCGCTATTCTTTCTTTCGCCTGACAGCTGGTGGTCCCGCAAAGGCAGAGACGTACAGTTTGAGCCAAGCGTACGTGACACCTAGAGCACAATATACAGAGGTGAGCAATAAAGGGACGAAAGGGAATTTGACTATCCAGGTGGTGAAAGGCATCACAATTTCACACAAGATTTCCAGAGGTATTAGACCAATGAGGTAGATTGTTTCCAGCCAATTAAGCAGAGGCCCTTCTTTTCTGTGGAGAAAGCAGAAAAAGGGGGGATTTTAATATAATCCAATTCACAAATTATCACTTTGAAATAGTTACTGATGTCTAAAATCACCCGTCTTTTGCAAAGCAGAGCAAGCATGTCTTATTCTGGAGGAAATATCTAAATTATGGACTGACAACCAGTGACCCTCCAAATATCTACAGCTCCCATCATTCCAGACCATGGACTTATGAGCTAGGAGTCCAAAAACACAGCTAGAAGGCCACAGGCTCGCCGCCCCCAATCTAAATGCAAGAGCAGGCAAAGACTCGCTAGGTTGACCAGGAACCCCAGTCTAAAATGTGAGCAGGTTATGGGCCCCACCTCCCCAAGACAACCAAAAGATTAACTAAGGCTGGTGTACTCAGATACATTTGCAATCCAAGCAAGCCCTAATGGAAGCTTGCCTTTGCGAAAACATTTAGGCTGTAATCCTAACCCCACTTACCTGCAAGTAAGGGCCACTGAACTCAATAACTAACTCGTGGTTAGACACAGTAAGATTGCGCAGTTGGTCATTACCTGAATATAGCCTTCAGCGAGGAGAAGCTATACACCGTGAAGAGCAGCATGAGCAAGATTTTAATAGGCAATTCTGAAACACAACAAACAGTTGGCAGGTGTTGTATATGGCCAAAACAATAGGGAGGGAAATACTCTTAGTATTTTGGCGTTTATTTTGTTTAACAAAGTGTATATACCACTTGATTAAAATAGAAAAAGTTGGCAGCAGGCACATAAGAAGCTGCCTTCTATTGAGTCTGACCACTGCCCCATCTAGTTCAATATTTCCTACAATGACTGGCAGTGGCTCTCCAAGATTTCAGATGGGGGTCTTTCCCAGCCCTACCTGGAGAAGGTGAGGATTGAACCTGGGACCTTCTCCGTGCAAAGTAGGGTGCTCTACTCTCCTTCTTTGGAGGTCTTTAAGCGGAGGCTTGACAGCCATCTGTCAGGAATGCTTTGATGGTGTTTCCTGCTTGGCAGGGGGTTGGACTGGATGGCCCTTGGGGTCTCTTCCAACTCTGTGATTCTATGATTCTACTACTGAGCTACATCACCTTCTGAGAAGAGGCACCTGCTGTTTTAGAAGTAAAAAGGTAAAGGGACCCCTGACCATTAGGTCCAGTCGTGTCCGGCTCTGGGGTTGCGGCGCTCATCTCACGTTACTGGGCGAGGGAGCCGGTGTACAGCTTCCGGGTCATATGGCCAGCATGACAAAGCCGCTTCTGGTAAACCAGAGCAGCAAACGGAAACGCCATTTACCTTCCCGCCGGAACGGTACCTATTTATCTACTTGCATTTTGACGTGCTTTCGAACTGCTAGGTGGGCAGGAGCTGGGACCGAGCAACGGGAGCTCACCCCGTCGCGGGGATTCGAACCGCCGACCTTCTGATCAGCAAGCCCTAGGCTCTGTGGTTTAACCCACAGCGCCACCCGGGTCCCTACAGTTTTAGAAGTACTTACATTAAAAATAAGACACTCCCCCACTAATCTGGGAACTGTTTTATTCAATTCAAAGGAGTTTTAGTCAATGAAAGGAAGCAGCCCTAAATGACGTATATTCTTGATGTGTCGACGGTCCTTCATGTACATCAGTAATCTTTGAAAATGAATGTGTAAGCCAGCAAATATTTTAGGCAGGTGGTGAGACATAGAAGGTACTCACCCGGTGCTGTAAACAGCAGAGGAAAAAGGGAAAGATGTCCTGTAGTAGACAGAATCAGATAGGTGCCAGCATCTCTGGATCTCTCCACAGCCAGCAAGCTAAAAACGCATACCAAAAACAGGAGATTTTGGAAAGTAGCCTTTAAGCCGTTCAAGGAGATCTTTTCCTTCAAGGTCCTCCCTCACTGCTGCCACCATGCTCCCAGCACAACATTATGCATGTCTACCCAGACGTTTCACAGAGTTCAGCTCTGGTTAACCATGTGCAACAGGAGTGACAAACTTGTAGCCTTCCTAAGGTTGTTGAATTACAGTTCCCACCATGCCGGCTGAGGCTGAAGGGAATTGGGAGTCCACCTTTGCAGCAGTACCTGGGATCTTCCTGCAGCATCAGGAAGTCAAGGAAGTCAAGTTCCAAAGCTGCTTTCTTGTTTTGCTGCAAGAAGCTGCTTTATCCCTGACTTGTTTCTAAGATATCACAGATCCACAGGGAGGTTCTATGTAGCCATGGAAATTTTTAAAGAGAAAATCGAATTAAGAAAACTACACTTTTTGGTAGTTTGTGGTGTGATATTTGTAAGCCAACCTTCCCACAATCTTGCCTAGAAAGGGGTCCAAGTGTGAAGACTGGAAGCTATAAAAATGCAACCTGAACCCCTTTCCATCCCTCTTACCTCAGAGGGAGAATAGCGAGGAGGACTGCTTTCTCATGCACATGCCACCCAAACATGAAGGAGCTCAGCGCGCAGAGAACCAGGCATCGTAGGAAGCCTCTGGGCCCTTGGGGTTTAAACCAAAGACAGAAAACAGAGGGCTAGAAACAACAGGCAGAAAACAAAGCTTCAGTGGTGCATTTCAGCGCCGGGAACACAGGCTTATCATTCAGTGGGAGTTCAGCAGTTGCTAAGCGCTGCATTTCTGCAGTGGTGCCTTGGTTGTCGAACTTAATCCGTTCAACCCCGCAACTGTTTGAAAACCAAGATGCAGCTTCCAATTGGCTGCAGGAGCTTCCAAAGTTCCAAGTTCAGCTTCAAAAAACATTCACAAACTGGAACACCTACTACTGGGTTTGCGGTGTCCAGGAGCCGATTTTTTTTGGAAGCCAAGCCGTTCAACAACCAAGGTACCACTGCATTATTCTGCTTTGCATTGCCAGAAAGTGTTAAATTGCCTTTTTGAGATTCTAGGTACCACCTATGTTACATGCCAGTTTAACTGATGTGGGTCCCAAACCAAGGAACTCTGGGAATTGTAGTTTTGAGGATAATGCTGGGACAATCTTGTACTTTGGGGAGGTGGAGAAAGGGTGACAAGCAGTGAAATTTACGAGAAAAACAAAATCCAGAACACTGAAGCTGACCTCGTTTCAGATTGCAGTTAATGGTGGTTCTTGGGTCTGAACATTTTGCCTTACCTAAGAACATAAGAGCTGTCTGCTCCTGACTCTTTAAAAGCAGCCTAACACAGGTGTGTGTAAATTTGAAGCTTTCTCCATCCATGTACTTCTAACCCAGGAAAAGCTTCACCTGTTGAATTTCCGCATGTCAGGCCACTGTTAAAGGCATAAAAGAAGTAAGCAAAACTAGTGGTAACTCTGTTTTTAAAGGCATAATAGACTGGCAGGGACCAGGGTGGGCTGAATATTCAATGTAAGCAAGTTGCTGCTTTAACAGGGGAGGATTCATTTTAAATGTGGATAAATTTCTTGTGGGCTGTGCTTGCGAGCAGATGAAGATGTGCTCAGAGAGGTAGAGTGATTTGGATTTACCAGCATAGAGATAGCAGTACAGGTCAAAGTTGCCAATGGAGTCACTGAAGGAAGGACGGTATGTTGAAATTCCTGGACTAGCCCTCCAGTCATGGCAGCCTTGGGCATCTTTGCAGGGTCAAGGAATTTATATTTCAGACCTGGAAGTTATAATGAAGTTTGTAAGAAGGACAGGCATGTTGTCAGCCACACCATACCCACCCTAAATATATGTGGAAGCAAGTCCCACGGCTTGTTTCAACACTTGTTTACATCCAGAGAAATTTTAAATTTTATTTAAAGGTTTATAAGCCAGTTTTTGAGCAGATGCTCCAAAGTGTCTCATAGCATAAGTAAAAATCCGAAGCCGAATATAATATAAAATATAATTTAAAATATGTTCGTGCTAAAAAACAGCATTAAAGACAAAAAATAAAAATTCAGCAGGTTTAACAGAGTCAGTTTATAATCGCAACCTATATTACATAGGATTATAAAAATGTAGACTTGTTAGGGACCCTGAGGATCATCTGCTCCAACTCCCTGCAATGCAGAATATGCAGCTATTCTTTATAGGGATCTAACCTGCAACCTGGGCATTATGAGCACTGTGCTCTAACCAACTGCACTGAATGGGTTAAATCTCAAGGAAAAAGCGGGTCTTCTAGGCCTATTTAAAGACTTAAGGGATGAGGTTTGCTTAAGTTCAACAGGCACTGAATTCTACAGTTGTGGGACCACTGCTGAGTGTCTAGCAGCCTAATTGTCATCATGTGCAGTCATGCAAGGATGCTACACAGCCCAAATGGTTTTTTAAACAGTTTACTAAAAATGTCCTTTTAGACACAGCAAGATGCCTGAGGCACACGCACATAACCAGCTCCACTTTAGTAAACAGTAAGCTTCTGCGAAGATATTTAGGATGGTTTGGAAGTCATCCTCTGAGTGTGCACACACACTCATAAATGCCATCTCCAACTCCTCGAAATATTCCATCAACAGTGCCTCCGAAGTTTTTTACACATTGCTTGGGAAGACAGGTGAACTAATGCCAGTGTACTGGAAGAAGCAAAGATCACCAGTGTCAAAGCAATGATTCTTCAACATCAACTTCGTTGGAGTGGTCATGTTGTTCGGATGCCCGATTATTGTCTTCCAAAGCAACTACTCTATTCCGAACTTAAAAATGGAAAGCGTAATTCTGGTGGTCAACAAAGAGGTTTAAAGACTCTCTCAAAGCAAATCTAAAAAAATGCAGTATAAACACTAACAGCTGGGAAACACTGGCTGCGAGCGCTTCAATTGCAGAATAGCCTTTACCAAAGGTGTCGTGGGGTTTGAAGACGCTCAAACTCAGGAGCAACGTGCTAAGAGGAATGCACGTTTGGCAAACCCTCACCATGATTGACTCCCGCCCGGAAACCTATGTCCCCACTGTGGAAGGACATGTGGATCCAGAATTGGCCTCCAGTCACTTATGGACACACCGTTAAGACCATGTTCATGGAAGATAATCTTACTATGAGTGATCGCCAAAGAAGAAGAAGAGTAAACACAGTGGTTTAGGAGACTATAAAGATGAAGAACTTGCATGGAAATCTCCCTGCTGCTGTCGTATCCGATGACTGTCAATGGCAAGACATTGGACTGGACATCCCACTTACCCAACCCAGTTAAACCGTCCTCATGTTTATATATTCTTTTGTATACTTTCAAAAGATTAATAATAAAATGCAAGGAGAGGAACTGCCACTGTGCTGGTCAGACACAGCAGGCTTCTACTGAAGATTTCTAAAAGGGAACAAGAATCATAAAACAAGTATTTGCTATTAATACATGCAGGGTTAGGTTAAGATACTCAACCAATAACGGAGAGCGCTTTGTCCAGGGCGTTGTACAGTGCCCAGAAGTTAGGAGCCCAGTACGCATGGCAAAGGCCTCTTTTGAAAGGGAAGAGACGAGAGAGGACCTGAGGCAGCTGGCCCTAATGGAAGAAAAAAGGAAGTTAGAAAGTTAGTCAAAGATTTTTCATTTATATTAAGTAACACAACAATACATTTATGGTTGTGGCTCTATTGCTTTTACTGGTCATGTTGCATTTTGTTAAAATAATTTTAAATGATTTAAAGCTGCTTTCAGAGCGTTTGGATAGAAAATCAGCTTATAAATCCAAGTAGAAATCACAGAATAGCAGAGTTGGAAGGGACCATAAGGGTCAACTAGTTCAACCCCCTGCAATACAGGAGTCGTTTTGTCCAATGTTGGGTTCAAACCCATGGCCTTGAGATTAAGAGTCTCCTGCTCTACAGATCGAGCTATCCTGAGCTAACAGCCAAGTCAAGAATATTCCCCACACTCGATCAGCTTATAAAGCACATTATTCATACGTGTAGTAGCTATCCTTTATACAGTGGTACCTCAGGTTACAAACACTTCGGGTTACAGACTCCGCTAACCCAGAAGTAGTACCTGGGGTTAAGAACTTTGCCCCAGGATGAGAACAGAAATCGTGTGGTGGCGGCGGCGGCGCGGGATGCCCCATTAGCTAAAGTGACACCTCAGGTTAAGAACGAACCTCTGTAACGAAGTAAGTTCGTAACCAGAGGTACCACTGTACTCGCATATGGGAACAATTAGTAAAGAACGTCTTGCATACAGTCATCACTCAGGAAGCAGGTGCATGTTTTAAAGAGGATCAGGGTCCTTACCCAAACAATAAATGGTCCCAGTGAAAGTGCAGAAACAAAGCAGACAATGAATCCCAGGGCAACTAAGCGAAGAAAACTGAAACTGCCCCATCGGAGGGATCCATCTGGAGAAAACGAAAATATTATGATTAAAACAGAAGAAGAGGGGTGAAAGAAACAAGAAATGCTCCGGGAGTGTGTTTTAATTTTCTTCCCATTATAAAACAAGAACCTCCTCTGAGATACCGTAGTTAAATTCTTGTCATAGACCAGTCTTTCCCAACCTGGTGCCCACCAGATACTGTGGACTACAACCCCAGCCAATATGGCAGTGTTCTTTTACACCTGGCCGTGTATCCAAACCCTGGCCGATCCCACTATGAAATAATCAATAACTTGCCTGAATTATTTGCAGTGAAGCAGTAGGACCGGAGGAGGTACACACCATATGCTGGGGCGACATAGAGGTTGATATGCTTGAAGTGCAAGAGGACGGCAAAGAGAAAAGCCCCTTCCAAGTGCCTTTTCTGAAAGGGAGTGTGGGGCAACAGGGAAGAGAAAGGTCAGGCGGTTATTTGAAGGAACAAAGAATCCAAAGCCTACATAAACAGAATGCACACTTAAAGAGCTGGATGAGACTTCTGGAATAGAAATTGGCCATGGCTGCCTCTTAATACACTACCTGGAATAGCCGTGCAATGGAAAGCAGCATGAATCCAAACAGAAAGCCATTGTACTGAAAATGAATGTCTGTGATTGAGTTAAGGACTAACGTCCACTTCAGAAATATACCCTAACCCAGGAAACATTTTAAACTTTAATGCTTCAATTCAACTTCCATGTTGAAAAACCAGTTGTAATTCTTACCAGTAGCAAATTTAACAGTTCCAGTTCTCATTAGAATTTGATAGGTATCTCCCCATTCCCCCCAAACCCAACCAAATGTTGATGTTTGGTTTAGGTTATCTGACCAGATTTCTTTTGACACCTGAGTTGGAAGGATACGGTCCACAATTAAGAGGCCAAAATTCCATAAGAGGAGAACTGAAAGGACAAGCTGAGGGTTCTCCAGAGGTTCCTTTGCACCTCGCTTCCCATTTACGCATCTACAGCACCTGAGCAGAGGAGAAATAAAGAGACAGACAAAATCCAAATCCCTTTGTTCTTCCATACACATTTCTTAAAGATCAGGTGCAGTTTATAGGTTATGTTAACACTGTTTCTCCTTCAAGCATGTTTTTGTTTTGCTTTTTAAAAAAATATTCCATCTATTCCATAAAAAATACTACATCTATTCTACTCTTCAACACATTTACTGATTTCAACAAAAGGCAGGCTGAGTGATTTCTTTCCTGATTCCAGTGGCTTATCTTCCCTTCTCTCAAAACACAAAACATAAAGACTTATTTAAAAACAATAAAGGGGCACTAACATACTCGCGAACTGCGTAGATGAAGAGCACATCTGTGAAGATGACCGAAAGCCTTTGGAAAAGAATGGTTGGGTAGCTGGAATAGTTGAGGTTCTGGATGACCAGCATCTCTTTGTCAAAGTATTTGGCAACATGTGAAAGCCCATACTCAAACCATGCAAAGAAGGGAGGGTAGTCCAAGGTCCACTCAGAGGTTGCCTGTAAACATGGGGGAAAGAACGCAAATGAGAAGGCAGGTGTCAATCACTGGAAGACCTTAAACTGTAGGCTAGTTCACATGTGAACATTCAACCCGTGACAAGTGCAACATCAAGTGATCTCTCGTTTCATGAACAGCCCATCACAAATCAAATGCTTTGCAGTCATTAGGGTGGCTTTAAAAAAATGTGCAAAGGGGAACGATCTGGATCAGTTGGCTGTTCTAAACCAGACAGAGACCTTCACTTTTACTCTAGGAAGCCTGGAAGAACAGGCAAAAGACATTTCATTTGCCTGCACTGGAGGTCCATTCAGCTTCCAGTAACAAGAAAGGGATATCTGACAGCAGCCTTTAATTATTTGCAAAACTCCACAAGATGCTGCACCTCACTTGGAAAGGCAGAAAGACACACTTACCTCATAATACCACTGAGAGACTGGTAAGCTATGGGTGATGGCCAGCCAGTTCCTATGCACTTCAAAATCTGTGGAATGACTACAAGAAGTTAGATATTAGTATCTGTCTGGATCATACCACATAGCTTGTAAAAGGCAAAAGATTTATATGATCTGAAGAGAAACCTGAGCATTTCTATTTTGCATTTTCCAGTGCAGTAGTAGGTAAATAAGAACTGATGAGGAACTCTCTGCTAGGTTGTTAACAAGAGACAAACTTTCAGCAGTTATGCTCATGCATTAACATGTATGCCTATGTATCTCTGTAGGTATCTGTGCACGATAGCTTTCCTACAGTTAATTCTGTTTCCTAATTTCATGAGAAATTACTTCTGCCACATTTTAAATATATGTTCCAGCAATTCAATTATCACCACATCTACAACTCACATTCCCATTTATATGCACAGCATTGGATAACCAAAAGGTAAGGAGGATTTTCAGAGTGGCACTCGTTGGGCTCACAAAGCAAACCAACAAAAAGGTGGATTGGGCTCATATACCATTAACACAGAGAAAGTTACGTAGAAGAGGACATTTTGATCCTGGATGTCAGGACAAGCTGCAACTGCCAAAATTTGCCACATGGAGGGAATTTGTTGCTTACATCTGTCTGTCTCGAGAGATAATGGAGTGCACCTCTGGGGGTGAAGTCAAACTGCTGCATTAGCAGCACTGAAGTTGCCTCCCAGGGGTACAAGCCTGGGCAGTATGTACAGAGGTCCTGAGCTGCTCAGATGACAACACATACCCCTCTCGACTGGGCTGCAAGAGTTGCCAAAAGGAGGCATACAAGGCGCCATCCAACCGTATTAGGGATTCCACTCCAGATTTGTGTCAGGATTATGCCTTAGCCCTTTCATCTCCCGAACAGATCCAGCAAGGCAGCAGAGGTTTAGAATCTTTTCCTTCTCCTACTTGGGCTACCTTCCCAGGTTGATGAGCCCCATCTGCCCCTCACTTCTCTACAGCACATGCAGAAACTGCCTTCTTGACCGTTGGACCCACTATTAGTCTCATCTGCTCAATACATTAGCGCTAATCCTTGCATGGAGAGGAACTACACCTGTAAATATCAGCTGCTGGGAACTGCAAGTGGGGAAGAGTGCTGTTGTGCTCATGACCGGCTTCAGGGCTTTCTAACAGCATCTGTTTGGCCGCTATGAGAACAAAAAGCTGGAATACAGGAGACTTTGGTCTGACCTTGTGGGGGTTTGAAACATACTTAATGTACAATTGGGCCAAAGCAGCCAATCGTATCATAACAGCCTTCACTATGTGAGCTGATGTTTTCTTTTTCTTGTTAAACTTGCTATAAAACATAATTGCACTGTTTACAAAAATATGCTCCGTGAAAATCTTGTTCTTAGTCTGACTACATCCTGCAACAGTCAACAGTACCATTGGTGTCAATTTCCTCAGACACAGCAACATACTTTAGTGCTTTGACAAAACCTGCATCTCCTGCATTATTCAGCCTAATGGACATTTACTGGAATTGATGCAGTGATTTTTTCCATTTTATCACCTGGAAGCCTAGAGGGCTAACTAATATTCCTCCTCTTCAGTTAGATCTGTATCCAATCCCTCAAGATCCTCATAAACTTGGTATTGCTGCACCTCTGAGTTTGACTCCACTGCTAACTAGGGTATAATTTCTTGAAGATAGATAATTTGAAGGGGACTCCGGCAGAGAATTAGAATAAAGATAGATAGATAGATAGAGGGAAAGAACAAAGGCCAGGGAGGAAACAAAGGCATTGAAAGAATGCTATTATTTTAATTACACATACTTAGGGTTAAGGTAGGGATACCTAACATGGTACCCACTAAATGTTTTATGAACATAAGAAAAGCCTGCTGGATCAGGCCCATCTAGTCCAGCATCTGCTTCTCACAGAGCCCCAAGCAGATGCCTTTAGAAAACCTATAAGCAGGACCCAGTACAAGAGCACCTTCCCCTCTTGTGCCTTCCAGCAATTGGTAGTCAGAAGCAATTTACTGCCTCCAACTGTGGAGGCAGAGCACGGCCATCGTGGCTGGTAGCCCCTAAACATCGTATCTTCTATGAATTTGTCTGAACCTCTATTAAAGTAATCCAAGTTGGTGGCCCACCCCTGCCTTTTGGTTTATAACTCTTTACCTCGAGGGATAGCTCAGTTGGTAGAGCACGAGACTCTGAATCTGAGGGTTGTGGGTTCCCATGTTGGGTGAAAGATTCCTGCACTGCAGGGAACTGGGCTAGATGATCCTCATGGTCCCTTCAAACTCTATAATTCTGTGATTTTGTGAACTCTCATTTGTCCCAGACAGCATGAGTTCACCATGTTGGTCATCCCTGCAATAAGGTATAGGGAATTGGGTGTGATCCAAAGGAAAAAAAGTGAGTTTTGAGGAAAACTTTTTCCACCCAACGGCAACATGTTGAGTAGAGCAGGTTCTCTACTTGCTGGATTGCAAGCAAGCAGAAGCATACCTGATCGAAACAATTCTATATTCCACCCACCTACCTAAGTCTCGAATTTCCTCCCCTTCCTGTGTGACTGCCTGGTGTCCATTTTATATTGCAATCCCCTCAGGGCAGAGACCTGTCAAACCTGTTCTTTGTAAAGCACCACGTTCGCATGGGACTGCACTGCTTGTTGTGCAATTCACACATATGTCTCCTAACCTTACACTTACTGGAGCTTTGCTTATGAAATGTATATTTTGTTATCATTTAAAAGTTGCAGCGTAAGTTCTACAGAGTGACTCTCATGTTTCCAAACAAAATAGAAAATTCTTTTCAGTAGCACCTTAGAGACCAACTGTGTTTGTTCTTGGTATGAGCTTTCGTGTGCATGCACACGAAAGCTCATACCAAGAACAAACACAGTTGGTCTCTAAGGTGCTACTGAAAAGAATTTTCTATTTTGTTTCGACTATGGCAGACCAACACGGCTACTCTCATGTTTCCCACCCTCTTTCTTTGACATTACAGGCAGGTCGGAAGAATTAGGAATAACATTAAGAATAGCCTACTGGATCTAGTCCAGCATCTTGTTCTTACAGCAGTCAACTGGATGCCTGTGAGAAACCACAAGAGCACTCTCCCTTTCTGCAGTTTCCTGAAAATGGCATTTGGAAGCATTGCTGCCTCCAGCTGTGGAGGTAACAGCATAGCTGGCTAGTAGCCCTCTCCTCTCTTGACTTTGTCTACCCCTTTTTTAAATCTGTCTAGGGTGGTGGCCATCGCTGCCTCCTGGGGGAGCAAATCCCATAGTTTATCTATGTGCTGCGTGAAGAATCACTTTCTTTCCTCTGTCCTGAATAATAATAATTCATTTATATGCCTGCCGCCAATCTGAATGGGTTTCCCCAGGGACTCTGGAAGGCTCCCAACAAATTAAAACACAGGTAAGACATCAAACATTAAAAACTTCCCCTTACAACATTCAACAGCCCATGAGGCCCTTAATCTCAGCGTCGTGGCTTCCAGCCCCACCTCGGGCAAAAGTTCCCTGCATTGCAGGGGGTTGGACTGGATGACCCCTGGGGGTCCCTTCCTACTCTGCAGTTATTACACGATTAGGAGAGGCAGGGGGTAAAAAAAACAACACAATTTCTCTGCCCACCTTCTCCGTGCCAAGCATTCATTTTATAAGATGCCAGATATGGAGCGAGGTTTCCCAAGCGCGCGGGTCTCCCAACTATTTTGTTGGACTACAACTCCCATCATCCCTAGCGAGCAGAGCCAGCGGGCGAGGATGATGGGAGTTGTAGTCCAAAAACTGCCAGAGACCCAAAGTTTGCGAAGCGCTGCAGTAGAGGGAAGCCCTACAACGTGGAACTCAAGGCAGACTCGGAGAGAGAGAGAGAGAGAGACCAGGCAGCAGGAGGGCGGAGAGGCCCCTGCGAGAAACAGCCGCGTCCATCATGGCGGCGCCGGAAGCCCCCTCGCGCCCGCCCCTTCCCCGCCAGAATGATGTGAGGGGGGGAAATAACGAATCCGGGCTCCTTACTACGTGGGGACGAGGAGCAGCTTGAGCAGCGTGACCCCGAAGGCCAGAGCCGCGAACCAGCCGCCGCCGCCTCCTGCGCCTCCGCTCGCCGCCATCACGGCCCGCTTGCCTCCGCGAGCGCCTTAGAGGGCTGACGGGCACTGCGCATGCGTCCGGGGGTGGGGAGGCGAACCGTTGCCGCGCCGCAACATTTTCAACCGCCTTCGCAGCATCCTGGCGCCTGCGCGGGAGGACGAGCGAGCGGGAATAGTACTGCGCCTGCGTGCTGGCTTTACTCGCATCGTCCTGGCTCGCCGCTCGCCACACCCCCTGGAGGCGGGAGTGTGTCAATGCAGCCGCCTCGACGCAGGCGGGGTTTCAATGCCGTTTGCAAACCGGTTCTTTGCTTGTCATGTGCAGTTGGTCCCAAGTCTAGATCCTGTAGAATTCAGTGGGGCTTCTTCCTGACAGACTGTGATAGGGTTGCAGGCTTCTAAATGTGCAGTAGTCCCAAGTCTAAATCCTGACCCTGTAGAATTTATTGGGTTGTTTTTATTCTGATTATATATATATTGTTGTGTATTGATTCAAGGGTTATCATATCTGTATTGCTATTGTCTGTATTCACATTAGGGGAAAGTAACTGCCTTCCTGTTCCAGAAGGAACAGCTACTATTGGTTCATTCAAGTTGCTGCATTTGGATCCTCAGTCTTATTGGTTCCCACCAAAAGGCAGCTTTGTAATTGCTTGAGATTGTTCCCTCCAAAATGTATCCTTTCTAGCCAGTCTTCTGTCCCTATAAATGTAGCTTCCTTCTCCTCAGTTCCCCAGTTTTGTTTGCTTGAATAAAGAGTGTTACATGAAGAAGCTGTCTCCTGCCTGCTATGCCAGAGAGCTGAAATCACTTGCTGAATCACTATCCCCATGCTACAACATATATATTGCGGTTTTTATGTTGATCTGTTCTGTGAACCACCCTGACACTTCCGGGTATAGGTAAAGGTCCAGTTGCGGATGACTCTCGGGTTGCAGTGCTCATCTTGCCCGTGTTTGTCCACAGATGGTTTTTCTGGGTCATGTGGCCATCATGACTAAGCCACTTCTGGCGAACCCAGAGCAGTGCACGGAAATGATGTTTACCTTCCCGCCGGAGTGGTACCTATTTATCTACTTACACTTTTTGGGTGTGCTTTTGAACTATTAGGTTGGCAGGAGCTGGGACCTAGCAACGGGAGCTCACTCCGTCGTGGGGATTCGAACCTTCTGATCAGCAAGCCCAAGAGGCTCAGTGTCTGGGTGTAGGGTGGTATAGTCATACCTTGTTTTGCAACCAGTATCCATTCCGAAGCCCTGGACGCTAGCCGAAAAGGAAAAAGCGGAAAACCCGGAAGCAACCCGTTCTGGTACTTCTGGGTTTGCCGCAGATGTTCGTCGGATCGGACACTAGATGAGGTGGACGTTCGTGGAGGTATTACTGTATATAAATTCAATTAATAATAATAATACAAGTGGTACCTCAGGTTAAGAACTTAATTTGTTCTGGAGGTCCGTTCTTAACCTGAAGCACCACTTTAGCTAATGGGACCTCCCGCTGCCACCACACGATTTCTGTTCTCACCCTGAAGCAAAGTTCTTAACCCGAGGTACTATTTCTGGGTTAGTGGAGTCTGTAACCTGAAGCATCTGTAACCCGAGGTACCACTGTAATTTGATGGGAGTTATTCCTGGCAGACAGTGTATCGGGTTAAACATGGGGTTGCAGGCTTTTACTATATGGATCTCACTGGTTTGGAACTGGAAGTGTTAATGGGATTTACAGCATGTTTACTCTTCAGTCCCAATGGACATACTGCTAAATTGTGCATAGTGCCGCCACCTTAATTTGCGTCGTGCAAAAGCAGTTTCTTGACTGGCAGAGCACAGTGCTGGGGCACAGGAAGTAGTAACAGGAATGGATGAAATTTTCACACGTTGCATGCAGACCACAGCAAGCTGTTATTGTTAGTACCTGTACAGCTCCATCCACTGAGAATGTTTGTGCTTTAATTCTTGTTTTGTATTCACGCTGAGGATTGATTGCAAGCTCATTGCACAAAGGACTGATAAATATAACAAACAAATAAATAGTAACGTGAGCTTGAAACCCCACACAGCTTCATATGTGCTAGATAAATGATTGCTGTTACTGTTCTTCATTTTGCCAGAGCCGCTTGAATTCCATGCAAACCTAGGATCTGAAAATTGGTGCGAAACTTTGTACACCAGAAATATACAAAGTTGTCTCAGCTGTCTAAATCGGGAAGCACCCTGACAAGTTTATTATCTATCTGAATGAGCAAGTCAGAAAGTGATTGGAACTGACACCCGATTGATTTGAAGAGTTATCCTGCAGGTGTTTAGCTGGCTTACTCTTTTAACCTTACTGGTTTCGTTTCAGCCAGCTGTGGAGAATCTTTGGGCTCTCCAGGTTTTTGCTGAACGGCAACTACAATAAAGGTCAAAACAAAAACAAACAAAAAATTAAAAATAATAATAAAAGATAAATATAAAAAATATAAAAAGGTGACCAAGATGATAAAGCCTCTGGAAAAATAGAATGGGTGAAATTATAAGATGGTAGGTTTCAGCTGAATATTGGGAAATGCTTATTGACAGGGGTAGGGGTGAGGAACCTGAAGCCCTCCAGTTGTTTCTGGAGCACAACCTCCATAATTTATTTTTGACTAAAGGGCCAATCTGCCTGAAGTAGGTGGGCGTTGGAGTCCAACAATATCTGGAGGGCCACAGGTTCCCCACCTGTGCCCTAGAGGCTTGAAAAGCAATCATCGCTTTTTTTTTTGTAAAGGTAAAGGGACCCCTGACCATTAGTTCCAGTCGCAGACGACTCTGGGGTTGCGGCGCTCATCTCGCTTTAGTGGCCGAGGGAGCCGGCATACGGAAACCAGAGCGTATGGAAATGCTGTTTACCTTCCCACCGGAGCGGTACCTATTTATCTACTTGCACTGGCGTGCTTTCGAACTGCTAGGTTGGCAGGAGCTGGGACTGAGCAACGGGAGCTCACCCCGTTGCGGGGATTCGAATCACCGACCTTCTGATCAGCAAGCCCTAGGCTCTGTGGTTTAACCCTCAGAGCCACCCGCATCCCTTGTTTTTTGTATCCAGAGACTATTGTATGCCCAGATAATATTCCTATTGTCTGATTCCACCCTTCACCCAAAGATCACAGGGCAGTTTGCAGTTAGTGATGCAGGGACTGTATTTGGAATTAACTTCAGTTTTCTGGAGACTTTCCAAAGATATGTACAATTTATTACAGTCTTCTATCCTAGATGTCAGTTTAATGGAAAGGCGATGCTGTTCAACATGATTACAGTGCCTCCCGCCCCTGATGCATAGAAAATCACAGTCTATCTGTAAGGGGCTGCCATGTGTGTCTGAAAAATGCTCTTTAACAAATTTGATCACCCTTTTAGTCAACGAGGGCCATGCAACTTGGGGGTGGGGTGAAGACAGAGGTCACGCTCCATCTTCTACTTTTGTCATGCAATAACTACCTGTGGGATATTGCGACCAGTCATAAACCAAGCCCAGACACACATGCGGAATTCCCAGAGGCGTGTTTTTTCAAAAGTTAACAAGCAGATTTATTATAAACATCTGTTAAACCCAATATGCTTTTAGAGAGAGTCCCAAAGACCCTGTAACTCTGCAATAAGATGTCTTCACAGGATCTGTCATGGAGTTTGGCATTTATTGCAGAACCGAGAACGCCATTCGTAATAATCCCCCACAGAGCATTGAGTGTCAACATCTGAGGACACCTTTCAAAGGGCCACTTTTGGCATCCTGATGAAGCTGGTTTCAAAGTCACCCTCTACCTGGCTCCGAATTCTTTCCAAGAGGTGAACTGAAATCTCAAAAGGGTTTTTACAGGACCCGTTTCTGTGCACAAAAAAAGTCAGAGGTTTTTTAAAATGATTGCAACCAATTTCCTAGAGACATCTTTGGTCCATCCGGAGGCAAGCTCCCTCTATCCTGACTGCCCACTCTGCTGTTATACCATTGGCCAGGGGACCAAGATCACTGTTGGACTACGACTCTCATCAGCCCCAGGAAGTATGGCTGATAGCCAGGAATGATGGGAGTTGTAGTCCAACAGCAACATGCTACTGTTATTAAATGTTATTATGTATGCTGGAAGCCGTCCAGGGTGGCTGGGGCAACCCAATAAGATGGGTGGGGTACAAATAAATTATTATTATTATTGGATACCACTGCTGGCGTCATGCCTTCCTAGAGAGATATGACTTCCTAGAGAGATATGACTTGGAAACCCTATAAACACTCCTGCTTTTATTAACTGTTTTCGTGCATTTTAGTCGCTATGGCTTTAAAACAATCTGCTGCTCTGTAGCTTCTTCTGCTTTCCATTATATAATATATTTATTTTTTTGTTGAGCCCTCCGGAGACTCGTGCAAAAGATGGGCTGTGAACCCCTAACAGCGCCCTGCTACGCACGTTTATTTGGAAGTTAAGTCCCCGCTGTGTTCAGTGGGCTCACTCCCAGGTGAGTGAGAGTGGGATTGCCGCCTCAAATGAGTAATAGGATTGCAGAGTTGGGAGGGACACTAGCGGTCATCCAGTCCAACCCCCCGCAATGCAGGAATGCAATCAACTCCAAATGAAGCACGTGGCTAGTGAGCTATGTTCTCTCTGGGGGTGAGGGTCTCACAAGTTGTGCAGGACTGATCTAAACATAGGCCCCATTCATGCCAGTGTGGTGTAGTGGTTAAGAGTGGTAGACTCGTAATCTGGGGAACCGGGTTCGTGTCTCCACTCCTCCACATGCAGCTGCTGGGTGACCTTGGGCTAGTCACACTTCTCTGAAGTCTCTCAGCCCCACTCACCTCACAGAGTGTTTGTTGTGGGGGAGGAAGGGAAAGGAGAATGTTAGCCGCTTTGAGACTCCTTCAGGTAGTGAAAAGCGGGATATCAAATCCAAACTCTTCTTCTTCTTCTTCTTCTTTTTCTTTTGGCTCTGAGAATCCATGTGACTGGGAGTGGCCTCCGAGACCATATAACACAGTCCTGAAAGACCTGCATTGGCTCCCAGTACGTTTCCGAGCACAATTCAAAGTGTTGGTGCTGACCTTGAAAGCCCGAAACGGCCTCGCCCCAGTAGACCTGAAGGAGCGTCTCCACCCCCATCGTTCAGCCCGGACCCTGAGGTCCAGCTCCGAGGGCCTTCTGGTGGTACCCTCACTGTGAGAAGTGAGGTTGCAGGGAACCAGGCAGAGGGCCTTCTCGGTGGTGGCGCCCGCCCCGTGGAACACCCTCCCACCAGATGCCAAGGAAATAAACCTGACTTTTAGAAGACATCTGAAGGCAGCCCTGTTTAGGGAAGTTTTCAATGTTTGATGTTTTATGTGTTTAAAATATTTTGTTGGGAGCTGCTCAGAGTGGCTGGGGTATAAGTAATAAATTATTATATACCAAGAACAAACTTAGTTGTTCTCTAAGGTGCTACTGGAAGGAATTTTTTTAATTTTGTATTATTATTATTATTATTATTAGTGCTGGGGTAACCAGCTGCAAAATGCTCCTTTTGCTGGCTGGTTCTGGAAAGGCTGGAAGGCGATATCATGGCCCCAAGCCATGTAGCTCAGCTGGTAGCTCAGCCCTGAGCCACGTAGCTCTTAATGTCAGGGTCATGGGTTCAAGCCCCAGGGTTGGGGGTTGGACTAGATGACCCACATAGTCCCTTCCAACTCTACAATTCTGTGATCTTGCATTTGTCTAGTGCGTGTTAGCTGCACTCTCCACATAGATGCTAGGCAGTTTTTCAGATGCTTCCTTTCTCCTTAGGAACAAACGGGGTCATAGGAAGCTGACGTTTTACCAAGACCATTTGTTTCCCTAGCGCTGTGTCATCCACGCATACGGGCAGCGGCACTTCAGAGTTCGGTTGGGGATATTCCCAGTCCTATCTGCAGAAGCTGGGGATTGAACCTGGGGCCTTCTGAATGCAAAGCAGAGGCTCTGCCACTGAGCTACAGCCCTACGTTCTACCTAGCAGCCAGCTAGCAGAGACAGATATCCCCCACTAGCCTAGTACCATGAAGCCACGCTCCATTTTGTACCACAGGCAAAAGACCCAAATATCCCGGAGGCCGCCTCTTCAGATCGTTTGAATCTTACAACTGGTCATTCACATTAAAGGAAACAGCGACAGCATGGAGGCAAACTGTTGCACTGGGGGAACTTGGGCAATTTCATATCTATGTGCCAGAGACGTTATGTTGTGACCGAGGAAGGAATCGAACTCCAATGGTTATCATGCCCTGCTCGGGTCAGAAAGTCTCTCCCGCCCAGAATCCTCCAGCTCTTGCACAAACACGGACATCCTTGACCGCCTTTAGCCTCTTGGCCGCCCTTTGTAGTAAGTTAGGATTGCACAAGTCTCTTCCCAGTGGGGAAAATGAGGCAGGGAGGTTAAAATGAGTCACCCGGTCATTAAACAAAACGTGGGATCTCTTCACAACTCCCGGTCTCTGTGTAAACAGTTAAATATTGCTATTTTGCCCTGTCAACCCCACAGATCAGGGATGAACAGCTTCATTCTGGCATTGTGCCGTTTGGGAAACAGATTTATCCATCAACATTCCCCCTCCCTCGCCCTTTCTGCCTCTTCCTTGCCGGGCACAATATAGCATCGAACATGCAAGGGCAGTACATAATGCCCCCAGTGCTGATGTCATTGCCGGTGCCCACAGGAACAGACCGGTCCCTTCTCGATGATGCATCTTAGAAGAAGGGCAATTGGTTGACACGGAACCAGAGACCTTCCTCAGTCCCCGCTACCACCTGGCCCACAAACCAATCCGTCTCACGCATCCCTAATCCGGAGTTTCGACATACACTGGTTAGTCTGTTAAGCAGAAAACTCTAGTTTCGTAATTCAGGTTATTAGCGCACGATTCGTGAAGCGGGCTCGAAAAGGGAAACCCACGAACCTCAGCGCATCGTTGCTATGTGTAGCGGAACTGGGGGGGTGGGGGGGACGAAGAAGCCCCGCCTACTTGTACCGTATAAGCCGGATAATTTTGTTGTTCATAAAATCCGAGGCGTGCGGGTGAGAGGAGTCGACGCAGAAGCCATCGCTCATGGCGATTTTCAGTACCTCCTCTACAAACACCTGGAAGCTGTTGATCTGCTTCTTGGCCGGGAGGACCCACAACCTGTTTAAGTTCTGCCTGGTGTACTCCTCTTCCGGCAGCCCTTCCACGCTGGCAACCCAATCCAAGGTCACGTGGTAGGGATCCTGGAGGTAACTGGATATCGAGGACAGGTTGCCGTTGAAACAGTAGTAGAGTTTGGAGCCCAGAAGTTTGAGGAACAAACTGGAGGTGCTGAAGATGTGAGCGTTGAACACTTCCATGTTGGAAGAGGACAAGCTGTAGATCTGGGGAGCTTCCCGGACGGTGAAGTGAACCGTCTGAGTCCTCTGGTCCAAGCTGATGTTGAGCATGGCGTTCTTCTCTGCCCTGGAGAGCTCCACCTCCTTCTCCTGCAGGGCCTCGATCAGCGGCTGGACCTGGTAAAAATCTGCTTCTCGGCGGAGCAGGCCCATTTCTTGGAAGTCCTCTGGGAGGTCCAGGTGGGAGGTTCTCAGGAAGTTGAGGATGTAGCGGAAAACCTTGCCGTCCCGGTCGATGAAGCAGTTGCCTTGGCTGTCCCTCTTGGTTGGCAGGTTCCCGCTGAACATGGCACCCAGCATGGAGTCCGGGAAGCTGGTCAAGGTGGACAGCGATGTTGTGTACAGCTTCCCACCAACGTTTAGCGTTATAGGCTCTGACATGGTGGGAGGAAGGGAGGTCAGGAGCAGATCTGGGATGGAAGGAATGAGCATCAGATATTAGCATATGCATCATTTAGGGGTGGGGTTTTTTTGGAGGGGGAGAAACTCGAGTGCATGAAAATTCTTCCATTTACCTCCCTCTTCAGTCCTCTTCTGGTGGAGCAGGAGAGGTGAAGGAACATGAGGAGGAGGAGGAGGAGGAGGAGATGTGAAAGCCCTTGACTCTCCACCAGACGGACCCATCCCTCTTGTCCTCCTGGACCTTCTCTTCACTCTCCAACCCTGCAGCTTCTCCTGCCTGACTCTGGCTGTTACGGGCTCCCCCAGATCCCCTTTTCCTTCAGCTTCTAACCCCCTTTTCCCCAGGGGCCCACTCCTCAGTTTGCCTGGCTACCACTCCTCAGTCTCCAGCCAGCCCCTGGCAGTATCAGCAGGAAGTCTTCTCCTGCAGAGCACAACAACTGGTTGTGTATCTACGGCAGGGGTAGGCAACCTAAGGCCCATGGGCCAGGTGCGGCCCAATTGCCTTCTCAATCCGACCCACGGATGGTCCGGGAATCAGCGAGTAGAATGTGTCCTTTTATTTAAAATGCATCTCTGGGTTATTTGTGGGGCTTGGGATTCGTTTATTTCCACCCCCAAAAAATGTAGTCCGGCCCACCACATGGTCTGAGGCACGGTTGACCGGCCCACGGCTGAAAAAGGTTGCTGACCCCTGATCTAAGGGGTGAGATGATCTTTCGGGTATCCTGCTTCCAAGCTGATTAGGGCTTTGCACACCTGTACTAGCACCTAGAAGGCTGTATTATAGAATCATAGAATCAGTAGAGTTGGAAGGGACCCCGAGGGTCACCTGCAGGAATCTCAGCTAAAGCATCCAGGACAGAGGCCCACCCAACCTCTGCTTAAAAACCTCCCAAGGAAGGAGAGTCCACCACCTCCTGAGGGAGATAATTCCACTGTTAAACAACACTTTCTAGGTGTTTGGTTCCCACGTGCAAGATCGTAACTGCAGCTTTCAGCGTAGGCTTGCAAGTGGGAACAAAACTTCCACAGGTAGAATCCACATCTCCAGAAGACACAATACTTTTCAGTATAGCTACTTCGGAGGTTCAGATGCCACCAGGCTTCCAATTTCAGAGTAACGCGGTGAAGAGGAAATCAGCCGATGGTATGAATCTGTGTGAATGAGTTCTTGGGCACAAGGAAATGGAGACCTGTAGTCACTGGTCAGCAGCAGCAGTGCTGAGTGCCAGTTTGCCTCAAAGTCAACGACAATTTCCCCTTTGGAAATCTCTGGGCTGTAAATTCAAGAAACTGCACGCAAGTCCACCACTAGATCTTCTGCCGAGGCCAGTTACCATTTGGAGACAAGGTCCCTTTACAACGTCTGCTAATTTATTAATCGGCACAAAGCCAGCGTAGTTAGAAAGTCAGACTAGGACCTAGGAGACCTGGGTTCAAATCCTGACTCACGGGGTTATTGTGAGGATGAAACAGGGGAATGAAAACCATGTATGCTGCCTTGAGCTCCTCTCGTGGGGTATAAATGTCAGGAATAAAGGAAGAGAAACTTGCTAATGAAATTCCCATCACCCCTTCCTGGCTGGGGCTGATGGGTGGTTGGAGTACAACGACAATCTGAGGACCCTACTTGGTTCTCAAACGCCAAAAACCAGGAAGTAAGTGTTCTGGTGTTCTAACCTTTTTCGAAAGCCGAACGTCTGATGCGGCTGTCAGCTATTGTTTCAAGGGCGGCAGCACAAATCAGAAGCCGCGCCTTGGTTTTTGAACATTTCGGAAGTCAAACGATGTTCCGGAACAGATTAAGTTTGGTGCTTTTGTTTTTGCTATGTATTTTGTGTTTTTGTTTTTGAGGCTTTTTCGGTTAATCTGTTTTTGTGACTGTGTGGAACCCAGTTCAGCTACTGATTGATCGATTGATTGTGTGACTGCGGAAATGGATAAAAGCCCCCCATCCAAACAATGACTATCATCAGTGCAGGTAAGGGGGGGAAATTATTTTAATTTTTATCATCTACAATACTGACTTATTTATTTTATAGTACAGCACATTGGTCTTGTTAGTAAAATTCATGCTGAATTGCTGTTTTAGGGGTTGTTTTTAAAAGTCTGGAAGGGATTAATCCGTTTTGCATTACTTTCTATGGGAAAAGCGCGCCTTGGTTTTGGAACGCTTTGGTTTTGGAACGGACTTCCGGAACGGATTAAGTTTGAGAACCAAGGTAGCACTGCACCAGGTTACGGAAAGGTGTGTTAGGAGTCAGAACTTTCATACCCCCTTCAATCCATTATGACACGGCGTGCTGAACCCTTGCATGTTATGGAAGAGAAGAATAACAGTTGGCAGCGTGGACGGGCCTTCCCCCACGACTCTTTATTCCCTGCGTCAGGTGAGATCTAAGGCTGGAATGACCATTTCACCAACCCATCCATGAGGTAAGACCCAGGACCGTCTTAAGCATAACCGGCGCCCTGGTGCAAGATCCCCCCGGTGCCCCCGCGCGCAGGGAGCCCAAGCAGCTAGCTGCACCACTGGGGGCAGTGGGCTCCGGTGACGCGGAGGATGAAGCTCCTTGGGAGCTGTTCCCACCACGGGCGGCGGACGAGGGGATTCCCGCGGCCAAGGGAGAGGCGGCGGCGGCGGAGGCCTGTCCTCGGCCACCGCCTCACAGTCAAGGCTGCCCGCACTGCCACGCAACGACATCCCCACGACGGCGCCCGCAACCTGAGAAGAGGGGGGCGAGGGCAGGGCTTCTGGCAGGGCTGGAGGGCAGCTCTTGGCACGGCGTGGCATGGTGGAGGCGCCCTCCTGGCCGTGGCGCCCTGGTGCCTTGCGCCAGTAGCCTCTATGGCTAAGACGCCTCTGGTAAGGGGGTAAGCAAATTAGGGTGTCAAGGGAAACACGAGGGATAAGAAACGTAAGAATTGTTTTGCTGGGTGAGCAGAAGTTTTCCATCTGCATTCTAAGGCTGGATCTTTCTACACACATTAAAAAAACCGTTTCAGGAAAAAACGTTGCAAAGCTCAAAATGGGAAATCACGTCAGCGAAGGATCGAACTCTACAGCGCCATCTGGTGTCATGGTGTTATAACACGTTTAAAACTAATGTAGCTGTGTCCTAAGTCCAATAGTGGCCAGCCATATATTCCTGAGAAGGTAGCCCACCATCTAATTCTCACAGTGACCAAACAGACAAATGCCTCTTATGGGAAGCCGGGTCTGATTTTTGCTTTGTCTATGCTTTTATTGTTAAATTGCTTCTAAATATTTTAGAGGAGGCGGTTAATAAATGGAACAAATAACAAATAAATAAAACAATGTGAAGAATGCGTATAAAATTAGGAATCATAATAATAAAAACCCTTCGTTGTACGTTGTATCAGCTGTAAACTTATAAGCAACCATTCAGCTGGAGACGACCTGAGTTGTTGTTGTTAAGACTCTGAAGCACAAAATAATAATAATAATAATAATAATAATAATAATAATAATAATAATAATAATTTATTTGTACCCCGCCCATCTGGCTGAGCTTCCCCAGCCACTCTGGGCGGCTCCCAAACGAATGTTAAAACAATACACCATTAAGTATTAAAAACGTCCCTAAACAGGGCTGCCTTCAGATGTCTCTTAAAAATAGGGTAGCTGCTTATTTCCTTGACAATCTGTTAGCCGCCATCCATAGGTGCCCATTGCCAAGGGGGCAAAATGCCATTATGCTGGTGGATAATTAAGAGGCATATACAGTGGAACCTTGGTTCCCGAATGGCTTAGTTGCCAAACAAATCAGTTCCTGAACGCCGCAAAACCGAAAATAAGTGTTTGCAAATGCTTTTCGGAAGCCGAACGTTCAATGCGGCTTGTACTTAGAGCGCAGGAAGCTCCTGCAGCCAATTGGAAGCCGTGCTTTGGTTTTCGAATGGTTTTGAGAGTCAAACGGACTCCCGGAACGGATTAAGTTCAAGAACTATGGTACCACTGTAGTAGTAGTAATTATTTATATTTATATTTATATTTATATTTATACCATGCCCATCTGGCTGGGTTTCCCAGCCACTCTGGACAGCTTCCAGCAAAATATAAAAACATAATAAAACGACAAACATTAAAAAACTTCACAACACAGGGCTGTCTTCAGATGTCTTCCAAAAGTCAGGTAGTTGTTTATATCCTTCACATCAGATAGGAGGGCATTCCACAGGGCGGGCGCCACCACCGAAAAGGCCCTCTTGCCTGGTTCCCTGTAACCTCGCTTCTCGCAGGGAGGGAACGGCCAAAAGGCCCTCGGAGCTGGAGCTCAGTGTCCGGGCTGAGTGATGGGCGTGGAGACGCTCCTTCAGGTATACTGAGGTTTAGCCATCGCTGACTTGAGGCCTACATAATACCTGGAGGATATCTGAATCGCAGGTAGGAAACGCCCCCTTGGGTGAAGAATGCTGATGTACATATGGGTCAAAGGTCGCTGGTGAAGGACCTTTGAGTCCTATGTGGATATTTGCTTTCTTGACCTGCTCTGTGCTTGTGGTCCGACCCAACGGCCCAGCTTTAAAACAAGTGGCTGCGCCAAAGAACTTTTGCTCCCGCGCAAATTCCACCCCCTTTGTTTTTAAAATAACTATCTGCAAAGCAGGGGATTAACTGACCTTGAAAAAATGTCAAACAACTGGCCAGAGCTGTTCTGTATTTAACTTGAAGCAAGGATACACTTCTGTGCGGAGTGACGGCTAACTTGGGGGACGATTTTGTGCCTGTCTGCATAGGAAAGGCTGTGAAAGAGCCATAGCTCAGTGCAAAGAAATGAGACTTGTGTGGAGTTGCAGTGGATGCATATATGCTTGATGCATATAGTTATCTGAAGTTTAACATTTTAGTATTTTTTTTATATATGTTGGAAGCTAGCCAGAGTGGCTGAGGCAACCAAGTCAGATGGGTGGGGTTAATAAAAATATTACTAATAAGACATCCCCACTTTTATGAGAGAAATGTTGGAGGGTAAGGGCGAATGGCTGGATACAGAAGACTCACTACAGTCGTCCCTTGGAAGTCGAATGGAATCGTTTCCGGAAGTCCATTCAACTTCCAAAACGTTCGGAAACGAAAGCACGGCTTCTGATTGGCTGCAGGAACCTCCTGCAGCCAATCAAAAGCCGCATCGGATGTTCGGATTTCAAAAATAGTTCGCAAACCAGAACACTCACTTCTGAGTTTGCAGCATTCGGGAGCCAAAACATTTGAGAACTAACTGTTCGAAAAACAAGGTGCAACTTTATATTCTTATGTTCTGAAATCCCTGGAGTTGTTGTCAGTCAGTGCTGACCAGGTGAGTAACCTGTGGCACTCCAAAATAATAATAATAATAAAATTCCTTCCAGTAGCACCTTAGAGACCAACTAAGTTTGTTCTTGGTATGAGCTTTCGTGTGCATGCACACTTCTTCAGATACACTGAATAACAAAATTAAGTTTGTCTCTAAGGTGCTACTGGAAGGAATATTTTTATTTTTTATTTTGTTTTGACTATGGCAGACCAACACGGCTACCTACCTGTAACTGTGGCACTCCAGATATTGCTGGACTGACTCCCAGCATCCCTGACACCACCACTGGCCATGGTGTCTGGTGCTGATGGGAGTTGTAGTTGCAGTCCAAGATATCTGGAGGGTGTCAAATTGGCAAAAGCCTTGTTACGGAAGTGCCAACCTGCCTTCAGAGGAGGTTCCAAAACTGAGCTGCGCTGCAAGCAAAAACAACCTACAGACGTTGATGTAAGTTCCCCTGCGCCCTGGGGTGTATGAGAGAGGGTTAGACAACTAACTACAGAAGAAGAAGAAGAAGAAGAAGAAGAAGAAGAAGAAGAAGAAGAGTTTGGATTTGATATCCCGCTTTATCACTACCCGAAGGAGTCTCAAAGCGGCTAACATTCTCCTTTCCCTTCCTCCCTCACAACAAACACTCTGTGAGGTGAGTGGGGCTGAGAGACTTCAGAGAAGTGTGGCTAGCCCAAGGTCACCCAGCAGCTGCATGCGGAGGAGCGGGGAAGCGAACCCGGTTCCCCAGATTACGAGTCTACCGCTCTTAACCACTACACCACACTGGCTCTCCACATAAGCAACATTAAGGCCACCGCGGCCTCAACCACACTTTAAAACCTACCCTAAAAAAAACCCTTCCTTCCAAAATATCTCCATGTTTATCTTCAGGGCTTTATCGTAAGGCAAGGTGCGGCTAATCAAGGTATATTTGCACATATCCTGTCTGATATTTTTGGCCCCCATTTCCCCACTTTGTTATACCTTTAATCCCTTAAAACCAGTCCTACCTTTGAAGAGAAGATCATAGGTAATCCAGGTTGGTGCTCTTAGATAAAAGGAACCAGCCGTGTATTAACAGATGGTTTATCAATTCTGGCTTGCCGTCTGCCCTCAGACACACAAACTGAAAAACTGGTTCGGCCATCAGGGTCTGCCCCCTGGCCCGATCCCAATCATGATTACTCAGAAGGAAGTTTCCGTGAATTCAGCCAAGCTTACTCTCAATTAACTGCGGAGATCGCGGCAAGCTTAATTTAATTTTACCTTGCCTCTAACAAGCCTAATCTAGCTACATTCATCTTTCCAAGGAGCTGAGGTCATGCAAAGGGCTTTGCGTGCAGCTCAGGTCTTGCGATTATCTTGGCTTTCAACAACTTTGCATTCAGAAGGCATTCTAATGTTGGACCCAGCAGACAAAAGTCATATCGAAACAGATCTGCCAGAAAGTATAGCATCCCTCTTTCTCCCTAGGATAGAAGTTGTCGAACTATTTGCCCATTAGCTACTATTTCCTACTCTGACTAGGAACACGGCTTCATCGTCTCAGACAGAGCATTTTTACCCTCACCCGTTACATGTAACTTGGCAGTATCACATTAGTGCTTAAAAGTTCTAAACGACTTAAGCCCTAAATATCTGCAAGGCCTCCTCCTCCTCCCCTCCTCTGTGTTAAGATCTGCAGAGAGAATCCTCTTGGTAATTCTGCTGCCCTTGCAAGATCGAGGTGGTGGTAGTGGGTGTATCAAGGGACAGGGCCTTCTCTGTGGCGGCCCCTAAACTATGAAATTTCCTCTTCACATTTATCACTTCAATGTACTACTATGCAAACAGCAAACGGTCGCAGGGAGAAGGTCAGGCGGGCTAAAGCTCAGAATGAGCTCAGACTTTCAAAAAAAAAAGGTTAATAATAATAATAATAATGTTTCTTCGGATATGTTGGAAGCAAGAGGAAGAACAAGCAAGCAGTAGTTCCTGTGCATGGAGAAGACAGAGAAATGCTATTGGGTGAAAGACAGAAGCTAACGGGTACCTATTTTAAATGAATTCAAATCTCCAGGGCCTGATGAGCTGCACCCAAGGGTACTAAATGAATTTGCAGATAGAATCTCAGAGCCTTTGTTTACAATCTTTGAGAATTCTTGGAGAACAGGTGAGGTTTCTGCAGACTAGAGACTAGAGATAGGCCAGTGTTGACCCTGATAACTAGCGACAGATCAGCTTGACGTGGATACCAGGAAAAGTCCTAGAAGAGATAATTGAATGGTCGGTCTGTGAGCACTTAGAAAAGGATGCCTTGATTACTAAGACCAAAGCATGGGTTTCTTAAAAACAAGTCATGCCAGAAGATGGAGATACAAGCTTTGATGGAGATACAAGCTTGGTGGATCAGGGGAATGCTGTGGACATAGTGTATCTTGATTTCAGTAAGACCTTGACAAAGTCCTCCATGATATACTCATGTTAAAGCTGGTAAACTATGGGCTGGACGAGGTAACTGTTAGGTTGATTTGTAGCTGGTTTACTAACCAAACCCAAAGAGCGCTCACTAATGGTTCCTCATATCATCCTGGGAAAAAGTGACAAATGGGGTGCTGTCCTGGGCCCGTTGTTGTTCAACATCTTTATAAATGACATGGAAGCAGGAATTGAGGGGGTGCTCATCCAATTGGCAGATGACACTGCAGAAGACAGAATTTGAATTCAAGATGCCCTGAAAAGATTGGTGAACTGGGCCAAAACAAAGTAACAAAATGCATTTCAGTAGGGACAAATCTAAGGTTCTCAACCAGGCACCCCCAACCTACGGCCCTCCAGATGTTTTGGGCTACAACTCCCTTCATCCCTAGCTAACAGGACCAGTGGTCAGGGATGATGGGAATTGTAGTCCAAAACATCTGGAGGGCTGAAGGTTGGGGATGCCTGTTCTAAACTTAGGCAGGAGTAACCAGCTGCACAAATATAAGAGGGGGGACATCTGACTTGACAGTAGTACATGTGAAAAGAATCTTTCACATTATCTGTTATCCAGTTCCTTTTTCAAAACGGGAGATACCTGGGACCTTCTGCGTGTGAGACGAATGTTCTACAAATGAGCTGCAGTCTCTCCCTAGAGTTAGGATGGAGTGAGAGACCTGGATCTCTGTCCCACCTCGGCAATGGAAATTGCTGAGAGGCTCTGGGCAATTTTAAATCATGGTTTCCCTTCTCCAAAACAGAAATAATACGGCCTACTGCAGAGGGTTTACCGTATTTATGTCTCATTCATGGCTGGCTGACTTGCCTGCCTCTCCTCCAAAGCGGATGGCATTTTCATGCAACAACAAATTTGCGAGGTAGGTTAGGCAGAAAAAAAGGTGACTGACCCCAAAGCCCCCGGTCACCTTCACAGCTAAAGCTATGGCATAAAATTGTGTTTCGAACTTCCAAGGCCATCTCTCTAGCCACTGGACTATCACAACTCCCTATAATGAGTAAAAAAGGGGGGGAAAGAGTCTAGGTTATAAATGGGTATATTTTTATGTGTCTACACAAGCACACATCTAAATGAGCAGAAATAAATACTGCAAAGAGCTGGAGAAAAGTAAAGGCATTTGCATGCAGAGACTGAATAAAAAAAATGATCAGACAGCACAAAGACTAGAAACAAGGAGGTTGTAAGATTATGGGGTGGCAGCAGACTTTGTAATAGAGCTGCGTCCTTTTATTGACTATTGTAAGGTAACTTACGGTGGGGAAAATAATATGAATATACCTTTTACCGTTGCGTAGGGGCCTTGTTGTTCTGTATTATTTAAGAAATGTTGGAAGACGTTTAGATACGGACATGTTGCCTTGATAACAACCATTTATGTAAGCGTGTATAAATGGTTGGCTTGGGTACCAAAGTGGAAGGACAATGTCAAACCGGAAAAGGACCTGGCACATGCCTGTAACCAGTCACCTTTAACTGCAGGGCGGGCGGAAACTCAACAGATGCAGCCCTCCCTTCCCTAGCGCCAGAGGAACTTTCCGACAGTTTTCGTTAGAAATGCGACTTCTTAGCCAGTTAGGTTTTAAAAGCCTCCCCCCCCCAAACAAACAAACAAACAAAAAACCCCAACAACGGGCATCATGCACCTTGAGCCACAGGCATGCCTCTGAGGGGCCCAGCCTTTGGGATCCCCCAGTTGATCTCTCCTGCGATCAGCCAGCATCCCATTCATTGGAGGGCTTCCCCCCGGCATCCTCCTCCGCCCCCTTTCGCGCACCTGGCTCCTTCGCATCACTTACCTGTCGCGCTGCCAACCTGCTTGGACCCCTGTCGCAGATGCTTCTGGGGGGTGGGGAAAGGGAGAGGAAAAAAAAAAAACACGATGGGAAAGACTGGGTGGACTGGGGAGGGGGGGGAGGCAAAGAGAGAGAGGTGGATATGCCCTGCCTAGGAGACGAAGGGAAGCCCCAGCCGGCCGCAATGCTCCGTGGGAACTGTATTTCCTGGGCCCCTCCGGTGCCAGCGCCGCATGCCGGGGACGGGACTACAACTCCCAGGCGGCTCCGGGGCAAAGGCGGCCTGCGATCAGCTGGTGTTAAAGGGGACACAGCCCTGGAATTGTGATTCCGGGGGGGGGGAGGGAGGGTAAAAACAAACAAACCCACAGAGCGAGCCCATCTCCTAAAGCAGCCGGAGGTGGTTCCCTGGTGATGAGCGCCGGCTGCAGCAAGCAGCTCCTGGCGCTTTCCCTCTGTACCACCAGGTCTGGGGTTTTGTTTTGTTTTTTGCAAGCGGGACACTGGAGGAAAAGTGGGGCGTTGCTATTATTATTATTATTTGCAAAGGCGTCTTCTGCACCTGGAGAGAGAAGTAAGTGAACGGCCGCCTCCCTTTTTCGCTTGCTTGCTTGCTCGCTCGCCTCCCCGCGGCTCCCTGTTTTGCGCAATGGTAACGCGCGCGTGCAGTGCGGAAGGTTCCTCTGCGAGGAAGCGCCTCTGGGTTTTGCAAGCGGGAGGGGAAATTGCCCCCAGGTAAATGGGCGCAGGGTGGCCCCATTCGGTCCTTTGGGTTTGGGGAGCTTCCTCGGCTCAGAATCTCAGTGCAAACCCCTCTTCCAAGTCCGTAGCGTCGTAGAGTTGGAAAGGGACCCGACGGCTCATCTAGACCAACCCCGTGCAATGCAGGGATCACAGCTGAATTCATGGAGGTTAGATGCGGCTGTGCTAGCAGTGCAGAGCCTCCATGTTTAGCGGCAGTATACCCCTGAGTGCTTGGTGCTGGGTGGCAAATGACAGAAGAGGGCAATTGCCCTGTTGCCCCCACTTTGTGGTCTTTCCGGAGGGGTCCGGCAGGGAAAGTGACCATCGATCTTTGGGTTAATGCAGCTGCGCTCTTCCTATGTTGTCTTCTAGCTGCTTAAGATGCACTCTGCACATGCTCGGTGCTGCTCTTTTTTTCCTGGAGGATGACTTAGAAATGCAGAGTTGGAAGGGACCCAAAGGGTCATCGGGTCCAACGCCCTGCAATGCAGGAACTTCATCTCTTTGAAGGCCAATATGTGGTTTTGGGAACTGATTTTGGAGCACCAGTTATTGATTCAATTTGATTTTTTTTTTTGTTCCTGTCACTTGTTCTTTTCCCTGGGGCTGCCGTCCTCTTGTGAACTAAGTAACTGTATGGAAGGTTTTGGCGAGACAGGTGAGTCTGCGAAGGGAATAGCAAGTGTGGAAAGATGGAGGAATGTTCCTGCAGCAGATCAAACCCTTGGCAAAAAACAAAAAAGTTGTCAGGCTTATTGACATGATGCAAGAAGTAGTCCAGGGGGAACGCCAGTAGCGAGGCTGCCTCGTTGCTAACTCAGACTGAAATTTATGCTCTCTCCATTCTGTCGCCACCACGTACTGGTACTTCTGTAATAAGAACTGCTGCAGAATTAGAGCCATCAGAGAAGTGCAGTTGTGGTGCGGTAAATCAATGCATTTATTTATTCTATTGTGCCATTTCTTTAAGGAGCGCAAAGTATTGTGAAAGGTTCTCCAGCTGTGTGTAGTGGTTAGAGTGTCAGGCTAGGACCTGAGAGACAGGGGTTCAAATCCCCACGCAGCCTTGAAGCTCACTGGGCGTGACCTTGGGCCAGCCGCTGCCTAACCTACCTGGCAGGGTTGTTGTGAACTGGGGAGTGCATGCTGCCTCGAGCTCCTTGGAGGAAAGGCAGGATGTTAACGCAGTAAGAAATAGATGTGCACCTGTACGTTTCATCCTTGCAATAATCTCGTCGGTTGGTTGGGCAGAGAGAGTGATTGGCGCAGTGAGCTATGTGACAAGAGTGGGGATTTGAACCCGGGGCTCTCTGGGATACTAGCCACTGTACAAACACCACCTGTAAGTCTCCTGTGAGGGTGCTGGACTAGATGGGCCATTGGTCTGATCAAGCAGGGCTCTTCCTAAGCAGTGGCATGGTGTAGGGGAGGGGGGAGGTCCTGGGTGCAAAATTCTGAGGGGGTGTAACCAGGTACTCCCCCCACAGGTGCCGGCTTTGGGGGATCCCGCTCTACCCCGGCAAAGGCAGCAAAGCAGCCCAAGCCCACAGTGGGCAACCCCAGCGCAGCCCGGCCTGGCACTCTTCTTCGTAGGTGTCAGGAGGCATCCCCCACCAAGGGCTGCGTTGGCTGGCCAGGCTCTACCCTGCACGGGTGGGTGGGTTACGAGACGTGGCTCCGCTTGGCTTGAGGAGGGGGGTACCTTCTGGTGCCATTGGTGTCTTGCCTGCCCCGGGCACCAGCAATCCATGCTATGCCACTGTTATTAGGTTCACTGGGTGTCCTCCAGGTTGGAGCTGAAGTCCCAAACATCTGGAGAGCACCAGGTTGGGGAAGATGAGTTTAGGCCAACAAAAAGAAGCCACCACACTTTGAACTTATTGACTGTCTTGGCATAGGTGTTATGGCTGTTATTACAGATGACTTGGGCACTTTCATGAAGGCTACGTCTGTCATTGACTATCGGCCATGTTAACTAAAATTGTGTTTCTGCAAATAGGGGCATCAGTATACCTGTCATTACTGGCTGCAAGCAGGGAGAGGGAGGGGGGACAGGGACAGGGACTGGCCATTTTCATTATACCTGACTTGTAGACTTCTCTGAGTCATTTGACTGCACACTGCCGGAGACATAAATCTGGGAGCGGTAGGACTTTGACCTGATTCAGCATGACAGTTATGTTATTTCTGAGATCTGGTACTCGGCTCTATACCGAACAAAATACCCTCTTTTTTATGATACACACTTTCTCTTCGCCGGAAGTGTCATATAATTATGGTATAAAACCCATTCATTTCAAGTTGTGCAAGTGTTCCATATTCACTCCTTTTCATTTCTTGTGTTTGTGGAATCCGCAGACAGAAATCGCAAGAGATTTCTTCCAGGTCTGTTTGATGAAGGAAAATGATGGTTTTGTTAGGCAAAGCAAATTGATTCTTCAGAAAGGGTAGTAATAAAAACTTTTGATCATATGCAGACTTGCTGGGGGGGGGGGAAGCCCCACCACTGTGGGACTTAACTACTTCTTCTTCTTCTTCCTCTTCCTCCTCCTCTTCCTCCTCCTCTTCCTCTTCCTCTTGTTGTTGTTGTACTTGTACCCTGTCCATCTTGGTTGCTTCCAACAAATATAAAAGCATCATAAAACATCAAATATATCTGGCGCCGTGGTTCAAAGATCCCTCTGGCGCCCCCCCCCTCATTTCACAGAGTTGCTCACTTTTTTACAGCGTTGCCGGCAACTTTGCGCGACTGGAGGAGGGGGCAGCGGCTGGAGGGCGGCTCCTCTGGCGGGGAAGAGGCGGAGGCTCCAGGCACGGCGCTGCTTTGCCGCGGTGGGCGAGGGCAGTGAGCTGGTGGTGGGAGATGCCACGTCCAGCCTCCGCCTCTTCCCAGGCACCCTCCAGAACTTTGCACCCTGGCGCCCCGCGCCACTTGCCTCTATGGGCAAGACGCCCCTGGGTCCCGTATCTCGTTTTGTGTAGAAGCGAGCCTAGACGTCGGAATTCGCATTCGTAGCCCTGCCCGCTTTCTCCTCTGGCCCCACCCAGCAGCATAGCTGTCAAGTTTCGGATTTGAAAATAAGGGATCAGCAGCCTCACCTATCCCGGGGACAGTCACATGGCAGTGGTGGGCGGAGCCAGAAGCAAAAGTGGGCGGCACTGATGTGAACGCGCGCAGTAGGCTTACAGTATTTTGGAAACGCTGCCCGTGGGCTACAATGCCTGTAAGCGCGGGAAATGGCTCCCGCTTGCTTTGAGGCTGCCAGGAGGTGAGGTCTTCCCAGTCTCTGGCCAGCAGGGGAAGGGAGAGGACCTGCTTCCTTTGAAAATACGGGAAATTAAAGGGATATAAAAAAATAAGGGATACCAGCGGGAAACTGCTTGAAATAAGGGAGATTCCCGGGGAAAACGGGATACTTGACAGCACTGCCCAGCAGTGACATGCGGCCCCCCGGAAGCTGCCCCAAAGGGAATGTGGCCCTTGAGATGAACACTGTTCAGCACTTCCTCTTCTGCAGCACCCCAAAGTTCCCAAGGGTTTACGCCAGCAGCACTGCCCATAATTCCCTCGGGAGCATCGGGTGCTTAGCAAGGGTGCAGGTCTTAGTGAGCCCAGATTGCCCAGCAATCTCGACGATGCAGAAAGTCAGTGGTGTCACAGCTTGGCTGGCAGAGCAGGAGGTGGCTTTGGAAAAGGGATGAAGGACGACGAGGTCAGGTTGAAATTTCCTCTTGGCTCCTTTCTTTGCTTACTGCAGGATGGAAGGGGGAGGGAAAAGCTAGCAAAAGACTCTCCTCTCCCCGCACACCCCCTCAACCTCAACCCCATGCAGAAAATTGACTATGTAAGCAAGCAAGCACTTCTGTCTTCGGGATATGTTTTGATTTTATTGGGTTTTTCTTCTTAAAGGAACAGCATGCTTAGGCTGAGATAATGGCAAGCCATAAAGATGAGCTAAGATGAAACAGAGAAGTGTTTTGTTCCAAGGCTGCTGGGTCATGTGTTCATTTTATGGGCACCCCCCCCCCACACAAACCTAGGCTGCCTGAGGTCCTAATCCCAAACTTTGTACCTTCCATCTGTTTCAAACTACAACTCTGATCAGCCCAGCAATGAAAGGGGTACCCAACTAAGTTTAACCCACTGAAATTTCAGTGTGGCCTACTCTTGAGTATAACTTACTGTATTTTTCGCTCCATAGGGCGCACCGGACCATAAGGTGCACCTCATTTTTAGAGGAGGAAACAAGAAAAAAAAACATTTTTCTGGTTTTCCTCCTCTAAAAGCCCTGTTTTTTTGAGGATCAGCTAAAAGTTTTGCAGCTTTTTTTGCAAAGGGGGAAAAGCAAAGAGGAAAAGCCCCGTTTTTATGGGGTTCAGCTCACATTTCTGCAGCTTCTAAAGGAAAGGGAGTGTTTTCTACAGTTTCCAGACAGATAATCTAATCAGCCAGTCACATGTCGCTGGGGAAACGAACAGCCCCCCTCTGCAGCACATTCAACAATGGAGGGCGGGGCAAGGGGGCGGGGCTGAAAGGGAGCTGGGGACTCTTATCTCTCTCCCGATCTCTTGCTGATCAGCTGCTGAGCGGGGTCCTTTCAACACCCCCTTTTCTCTTTGTAAAATAAAAAGCATGATCCTCTTTTGGCCCGTGGGCAATTCAGCTCCAGGGACCACCATTTGCTCCATAAGATGCACAGATATTTTCCCTTACTTTTTAGGAGGAAAAAAGTGCGTCTTATGGAGCAAAAAAGACGGTAGTTGGAAGCTACCCATAGTCCAAAACACCTGCAAGACTGCTGTAGATCCAATTGTATATAGGTGTGTGTGTGTGTGTGTGTGTGTGTGTGTGTTTGTTTTAAAGGAATGACACCAAGCCACCCTGAATGTCATTTGGCATAAATGTGTCCTACGAATCTTTCAAATGAGTAAATTTGGGGAGGAAGGGATAAACACAGCTGAATGTTTCTGAATAGCTCTGCAACAATAACGGGATAATTGTACGTCAACCGGAGAAAAGACTGTAAGGTCGAAGTGTTGGTGCTGACCTTTAAAGCCCTAAACCAGGCACCCCCAAACTCGGCCCTCCAGATGTTTTGAGACTACAATTCCCATCATCCCTGACCACTGCTCCTGCTAGCTAGGGATCATGGGAGTTTTAGGCCAAAAACATCTGGAGGGCCGAGTTTGAGGAAGCCTGCCCTAAACGGCCTTGGCCCAGTAGCCCTGAAGGAGCGTCTCCACCCCCATCGTTCAGCCCGCACACTGAGGTCCCTCTCCAAGGGCCTTCTGGCGGTCCCCTCCCTGCTAAATATTCTCTGTGTTCCGTCCGTTTTCCAAAAAATGGCTTTTGCATCCTATTAAAGCTCCAGTAGAATGTGGAGATCAACAGCTGGGAAAGCATTAGGAAAGTGGGATAAACTGCCGTGTGAACGGAACCTGACAGGAAGTGGCTTTCCGGGGTTTCAGATGGGAGCTGGGAATCGAACCTGGCACCTCCGACATACAAAGCAGATGCTCTGTTGCTGCTGCTAATGTGCTGCATCCCTTCCCCTAAAACGCTTGTTCGCGTTTACCGGCTTTCCGAAAGGAAAGTTCACAGTGGCCGAAATAATATTTTGGCCTTTTGTATGCAGTTCAAACTCCCCATCAAGCGAGAGCTTCGTTCTGACTAGCAGTTCTAGTGAAATCCCAGCGTTCTCAGCAGATTTGTTACCCCCCCCCACTTCTGTTTTCGTTGCTAATTAATGAAAGAGTTTCCCCGTTTCCACTCTCTCCCCCCACCCCGCCCCCAGACTTTAATTGGAAAGAAGCACAACGGTTTCATTCCTAGCCCTGGAGCACCGGCAAATTTTGGCAGGGACGTGCGGCGCATGCTGCATGATGCTGCAGAATTATCCTCTCTCATCTGAGTGACGGTGCACGATCAGCAGAAAGCCCAGACTTTCCTAACAAGGAGCCAGTAATTGCCTTTGAAACATGAGCGCCCATCTGGGGATTCATGGTCTTGTCTTGATGGGGGGGGGCAGAGAGAGAGAGATCTGTGCAGCTGGCATTTTGGCAGGCCGAATGGGAGCAGGTCTGCCGGTGCTCTGGGCCGGCCCTGCCGTTAGAGTGAGGCAGGTGCCTCAGGCGGCACGTGCCAAGGGACAGGCAGTGACGCAGAGAGGGTTTGGAGGACAGAACACGTGGCCAGCTGGCCTCCGAAAAGGGGTTAGCTTCCGTTATGTGCCGTCTTGTTCTTGCCTCAGGCAGCAAAGTGTCTTGGCCCGGCCCTGGTGCCAGTGCCCAGCAGGATCTACTGTTTTCCTTGTAAGACCATTCTGGGCTCTTGAGTGTAGGAGCATGAACACAAAGAGGCAAACACCATGCAGGATACAACAGGTTTATTTTGAATTGCATTCCCAGTTCTCTTATCAGCACTGTGGGGATCGATATGGGAGCTGCCATTTGCTTTCTCCACAAATGCCACTGATAGAGCATTGGCCAAGGGCTTTATGGGGAGTGCAGATAACTTTTCTTGGCTCCCCGGAGTCAACGGGAATGCTGTGTTATCACACCAGGTGAACCCATCTGGACCCTCCCACATAGGAGACGGTAATGAAGGGTATGTTTAGCCTGGAAAAGAGGAGAGCGAGAAGAGAGAGAGAGATATGATAGCCACCATCAAATATCTAAAGGGTCACATGGAAGATGCAGCAAGCTTATTTTTTCCTGCTGTGAACGAACGGCAGGACTCGAACCCATGGCTTCAAGTTGCAATAAATTAGATTCTGACTAAACATCAGGAAGAACTTTCTGACTGTAAGAGCTGTTCAGCAGTGGTCTCCCTCAGGAGGTTGGATGGCCATCTGTCATGGATGCTTTAGCTGAGATTCCTGCACTGCAGGGGGTTGGACTAGATGACCCTTGGGGGTCCCTTCCAACCCTACAGTTCTACGATTCTAATTCCCAAATACATCTCTCTCAGTCACACACACAGAGCACGCTTGTGCACCCCATTCGGAAAATCTCTACTAGTGAAGAGAGTTGTAATGTCACATACATCAACAGGAGTACTTGCCGTTTCAACCCTCCTATTAAAATAAATAAATCCTGATTCCCCTACAACAATAAATACACGAGGGCCACCAGTCTGGTGCCCGTGGGTGTTATGTTAGCAATCCCTGGCCTACGGCATTCTGAAACATTATAATTTTATTTCCGCCCTAGGGAGAAATAAACTCGTAAACTAAACTTGTCGTTGTTCGATTCTCTTTCAGCACCTGAGGCGTGCCAGCATGGATAAGATTCTTGAAGCCATTCTGATGTCCTCCTACCCCGATCACATGAAACAAGGGCTGGTGAGGCGAGTCATAGAGGCTTCGAAGCAGTCGATGGACAGCGAGCAGTGCTGGCTGATGCTTGAGCTCTCGACCAAGCTTTTCCTGGTGGGCGACACCAAGTTCAAGAGGTCCGTCGGCAAAGAGGTCCTGGAAGCCTACGGCCATTACCACCGGGAAGCCTTTGAAGAGTTCTTCAACGCCCGTTTCCTCCTGAGCCTCTTGCAAGAGGGTTATGGGCCTCTCGGGAAGAGGAGCGTTTACGTGCTGGATTATATCCACCTGGGGCTGCCCTTTGTCTCGGACGGCCCCTCAGCCAACGACATCTTCAGCCTGCTCAGGACGGAGGTTCTCCGGAAAGTCTGCGAGAGGCCGGGCCTGAAGCAGTGTGTCAGAATCAGCAAGCTCTTAACCCAGTACCCGCAGTGTATCCCCATGGGCAAGCGCCAAGCCCTCTTTTGCCAGCAGCTTGTAAGGTGCATCGGGCAGTTCCGTCCTGCCTCGGGAAGGGAGGAGGCCATTGTCGACTTCCTGGACCAGGTGATCAAAGTCAGCGCCTTGCTGCAGAAGATCTGGAAGACTCAGGTGTCTTCCATTCTCCCGTCCCTGAAAGAGCTCTTCACTATCATCTCTTCGACAGGTGAGGGGGCTGCACGGGCGGAACATGGTTCGTAGCATCAGTGCTAGTGATAATCATGGTTTGTGGTGATGTGTGTGTTGATTTTTTCGGAGAGTTTTGGTATTATTATTATTATTATTATTATTATTATTAGTTACAGGTGGGTAGCCGTGTTGGTCTGCCATAGTCGAAACAAAATAGAAAATTCTTTCCAATAGCACCTTAGAGACCAACTGAGTTTGTTCTTGGTATGAACTTTCGTGTGCATGCACGTATCTGAAGAAGTGTGCATGCACACGAAAGCTCATACCAAGAACAAACTCAGTTGGTCTCTAAGGTGCTACTGGAAAGAATTTTCTATTTTATTATTATTAGATTATAGATTATGATGGGGGTGTTTGGGGAGCGAAAGTACCTCTGTTGGAGGACGTGACGTGCTCCTTCTTGGGTAGTTCGTCCACCTTTGGTCCCCACCCTGCACTCACCTCTCACCTGTGGCTTGTAGAAGCTGCCAGCGGGTGACAGCAGCCACACCTGGGAAACAGCTTCACCTGGCCGGCTAAACCAGGTGAGGGTAGCCGATGGGTCTCAAACCCTTGGTGAGTTAGGGACTTCATGAGAAGACAGGCTTCGGAGGATTGAGTGGACAAGACCAAGAGTGGGTCCAATGGTCAAGAAGCCGGTTTCTGCAGGTACTGCGGAGGAAGTGAGAGACAGATGGGACTTGTCCACCTGGGAAGGGAGCCCACCTAGGAGAAGGAAAACACTGATCCTAAACCCCGGCTGCCTTGTGGGATATATTTGGCTAAGGAATAAACCAGGCATAGGCAAACTCGGCCCTCCAGATGTTTTGGGACTACAACTCCCATCGTCCATGACCACTGGTACTGTTAGCTAGGGATCATGGGAGTTGTAGTCCCCAAACATCTGGAGGGCTGAGTTTGCCCATGCCTGGAACAAACCCTACACAAATCCAAAGTGGAGTCTCTAAGACGGTTGCATGGTGCCTTGTACGCCTCCTTCTGGCAACTCCTGCAGCCAAGCTGGCGCCAAGCACATTGCTCTGGTTTCCTTTGGAGCACATCAGCGAGGCTGAGAGGGGGGCCTTGTCGCCTGGGCAGTCCAGGACCTCCGCACACACTGCCCAGGCTTGAGTCCCAGGGAGGTCACTTCGGTGCTGCTAACACCGCAGTTTGACTTCACCCCCCGGAGGCACACTCCATTGTCTCTCAAGACAGACGGATGCCAGCAGCGGAGCCGTACACATTTCAGATATGCTGATTTACGTTTGCGTTGGCCTCTGTTTCCCTTTTCTGGTGTGTGTGTGTGATTTGTTAGCTGCCTGGAAGCCCCTGGATAGGTAGAAACAGGCAGCAAAATAAATATGTCGCTAAGCAGCCGTGAAGTACAAGAGCCAGTGTGCTGTAGTGGTTAAGAGCGGTGGACTCGTAATCTGGTGAACCGGGTTCGCGTCTCCGCTCTTCCACATGCAGCTGCTGAGTGACCTTGGGCTAGATACATTTCTCTGAAGTCTCTCAGCCCCACTCACCTCACAGAGTGTTTTTGTGGAGGAGGAAGGGAAGGGAGAATGTTAGCCGCTTTGAGACTCCTTCGGGTAGTGATAAAGCGGGATATCAAATCCAAACTCTTCTTCTCTTCTTCTTCTTAATTCTTGATGCCACTTGTTCTTGGACTGCCTCTGCCTTCCACGGTCTTGTAGATGAGCAGGACCCTCCATCGATTGCCTTAGCCAGCGTGGTCCAGTATGTTCCCCTAGAACTCATGGATGGTATCCTTAGAAACCTCACCAACGACGACAGCATAACGGATGTACAGATGATGATGGCAATTGGCAGGTAAGGAATGCCGAGGGAGAGAAGTGTTCCCCAGAGAGTACTTGCAGGGGTGGGTTGCTTTCACAAATGCTACTAATAATACTTTTTTTGTGGTGTGTGCAAAGGAACAGAAGAAGGGCCTGCAGGATCAGGCCAGTGGCCCATCTATTCCAGCATCCTCTTCTCACAACAGCCACCCAGATGCCTCTGGGAAACCCTTGATCAGGGACCATGCACAAGAGCACTCTGTCAGCTTCCAGAAACTAGTATTGCTGCTTCTGATGGTGGAGACAGAGCAAAGCCATCATGGCTAATAGCCTGGAGAGCCAGTGTGGTGTAGTGGTTAAGAGTGGTAGACTTGTAATCTGGTGAACCGGGTTCGCATCTCCGCTCCTCCACATGCAGCTGCTGGGTGACCTTGGTCTAGTCACACTTCTCTGAAGTCTCTCAGCCCCACTCACCTCACAGAGTGTTTGTTGTGGGGGAGGAAGGGAAAGGAGAATGTGAGCCGCTTTGAGATTCCTTCAGGTAGTGATAAAGCGGGATATCTAATCCAAACTACTCCTCCTCCTCCTGCTCCTCCTCCTCCTCCTCCTCTTCTTCTTCTCCTTCAGGAATTTGACCAGTCCTCTTTTAAAACCATCCAAGTTGGTCACTGCCTCCTGCGGGAGGGAGTGCTGCCGCAATCTAACTAGGCGCTGTGTCAAGAAGTACTACCTAAATAGCTTCCCTGTGTCAGAATACACAAGGGAATGGGGGCAGTGCCCAATGTCATGGGTTGGTTGGATGCAAAGGAATGGTGGGAGGAACCAGCTGGCAAACCCCCAAGGGAAGAAAGCTCAGAGCCTGGGGAGTGGTGCTGGGACAACACAAGTGGTCAAAGATGGTGTCTCTTCCTGCTTCTGTGACAAGCTCCCCTTCTAACTGGTCTCCCAGAACCAGGAGAGGCATGAAGTGGGAAGACAAAAGGCAGAAACACAGACGCAGTCTCTGATTACTTGGAAAACACCCAGGAGAGGAGAAGACATACCTGGCTGTGGTGACCTGCGTTTCTGTGCTCAGGAGGCCTCACACCCCTCTGCATATCCTGTTTTGCTAATGAAGAGTTAGCTCCAGCTTGCTCATTTACTGCTGGCTCGCTCCTGTCACACACCAACCTCAGACTACTGTCCCTGCTTTCTTTCTTACATCTAGTCCAAGGGAGCTGGCTCTGGCTGTCTGCTCCCCCTGCCCTAGCTTTGGGGTTACCCCTTGTAGAATACTCTGTGTGTGTGTTTGTGCTTCGGCCAGCCTGCCTTCCACCCCACCAGTCCCAACAAGCAGAAGTCATTAAAGCGTTTATAAATACAGTGGTACCTCAGGTTACAGACTCCGTTAACCCAGAAATAACGCTTCAGCTTAAGAATTTTGCTTCAGGATAAGAACAGAAATCGTGCTCTGGTGGCGCAGCGGCAGCGGGAGGCCCCATTAGCTAAAGTGGTGCTTCAGGTTAAGAACAGTTTCAGGTTAAGAACGGACCTTCGGAACGAACTAAGTACGTAACCAGAGGTACCACTGTATGTAGTTCTATGCATATTCTCCTGCAGATTTCTTTAAAAACAATAGATCATGAGAACAGGGTGGGATGGGTTTGTGGCTGAACACATGCAAAAATGGCACGGATTTGGGAAATAGATGCACCCATCTCTACTCATAATGCCCTTGGTTTTCTCAGGACAGGAGTCCTCCTCTTCCTCCCGGTGCTTTTCTGGGAACACTTGATTCTTTGTTTTGCTGTGTCCTGCAAAGCTAAAAGTGCCGCAGAGAACATGCGCACACACACCTCTCAATTTGGTTCAGTTATTGTTCTTTCTCCTTCTTCCTTCCCTGGGCAGCTAATGGCAGATGCTTGCTAGAGATGCTACTACTAAAAGGGATCTGGCTTCTATAATTAGCCCTTTGAAGATCGATGGCCTCCCTTTCCCTTTTTAAAACAGCCCCCGCGGTGGGGCAGAATTGGGAGAGACATTAAGCAGAGCCCACAAAATGCAATTAGGCTCACGCAAGGGATGGGCGGGTGGTTTGGTGGAGCTTCAGAGAGCCAGCCGGCAGGCCAGATAGTGCCTGCCAGAAAGTCCTTGCATCTGGGGCTCCTTTCCAGGCACTCGCCTCCTCCTGCGTAGACTGCGCAGACTCTGGGCATTCGTCCAAATGACATCAACGCAGCAAGCGACCCGTTCCTGGCAAATTGTTCGTTTCCTAGCAGTCAGAAGGATGTAGGAAGCAGTAGCCGGCAGGCACAGAGACAAAGCCCCCAGCCCTTTTGACCAGTAGTCAGAGATGTTGTGAGTTGTAGTTCAGTAACACGGGTGGCGCTGTAGGTTAAACCACAGAGCCTAGGGCTTGCCGATCGGAAGGTCGGCGGTTCGAATCCCCGCGACAGGGTGAGCTCCCGTTGCTCGATCCCTGCTCCTGCCAACCTAGCAGTTCGAAAGCACAAAATGCAAGTAGATAAATAGGTACCACTCCGGCAGGAAGGTAAATGGCGTTTCCGCGCGCTGCTCTGGTTCGCCAGAAGCGGCTTAGTCATGCTGGCCACATGACCTGGAAGCTGTCTGCGGACAAACGCCAGCTCCCTCGGCCTATAAAGCGAGATGAGCACGCAACCCCAGAGTCGTCCGCAACTGGACCTAATGGTCAGGGGTCCCTTTACCCTTTAACATCCTGCCAGGTTGGAGAGAGCTGTTCTTCTTCTAGGGCAGGAGAACCCGTATGTCGTGTTGTATGTGTGTCTTGAACTATAGCTCTTACCAGCCCCAGCCATAACTATAAAATGGGGGTTTTCTTGAGTCAAAATGAGAGTACCCCATAACATTTATTTTTTGAAAGGAAGCACTGGTTTTGCCTAACATGGGACTCGAACCCACGACTCTGAGATTAAGAGTCTCATGCTCTACTGACTGAACTGTCCCCACCCCCCACCTCTCTGCTGATGCATCACGATGTTGAAAGCAAAGTGCCGCCCAGCCCAAGCACTAAACTAAATCATCAGAGGGTGAACTGTTGTGCTAATCCTGGTGGCAATTTGCTTAGCTATTTCCCCTGTTGGACTTCCAAGATGAGACTTGAATCCCGTAAGGCAATATTCACTGGAAACCCTGCCTACACGCAGTGGGAGAGTCCTCTAAACTTGTTAGTCCTTGAAAGCAGTTACAAGTTCAGTTAAAAAGTTATTCAGTTAAAAGTTATTATTGTGGCTTTAACAAGATAAGCGAGTCCCTGGTAGGAGATGGTGCTGCGGACCCCCTGGGTGTGCTCTGCGGACCCCGAGGGGGTCTCCAGACCCATAATCGGGAACCACTGCTTTATGCAATTACCCTAGAGCAGGGTTTCCCAAACTTGGGTCTCCGGCTGTTTTGGGACTACAAATGCCACCATCCCTGACCCCTGGTCCCGCTAGCTGCAGATGATGGGAGTTGTAGTCCAGAAACAGCTGGAGACCCATGTTTGGGAAACTCTGCCTTAGAGGAAGCCACGTTGAGAGCAACGGGTCTTAAATTCTGAGTAGGAACGAATAGGATTGCATTGCCTGAGCTTGGCATTTAGAAACCAGGTTCATCTGGACCTGGCAAAGCTATTCTGCATATCCTATCTTGATGTACCTGCTTCTCTCTTTCTCTTTGCAGGATGATTGAATGGGTGTCTTGGCCTCTGGGGAAGAACATAGACAAATGGATCATAGCGTTGCTGAAGGGTTTGGCTGCGGTGAAGAAGTTCAGCATCTTGATTGAAATCACGCTGTCCAAAATTGAGAGGGTCAGTTTGCTTTCTTCGTGTGAGCCTGCATACAACGGACTAACGTGCATTTAGCACTGGCAGGGAAGTTTTTCTCTGCCCCCGGGGAGCCCATTTGGGAATCATAGAAACGTAACTCAATTTCTGGCACGTGTGTGTGTGTGTTTGAGTCAATGTTCAGTCCTCTGACATCAGCGCTATTATCTTCCAGAAATAATTCAAGGGTCTGTTTCTAACTTATAAAGGCTTAAATGGGTTATGTCAGCGGGGGAACATTTGGAAATAATAAACAGTTGTGGGTCCCCACAAAATACCCACGGCACATGCTGACAGGGATGTTCCTTGCTGATTTAAACCAAAGTCTAACATTCTTCGCAGAGGATTGACTCCACCCCCAGAGGCACACTCCATTGTCTCTCGAGACAGAAGGATGTCAACAACAACAATATACAATATACACTAATGGCCGAAATCGTGGAAACCTTTTGGGAAAAGTGTATTTCTGAGGTTTGATGGCTCATAACACCTAATTGACTTTCTAAACACTCATGCTACATTCAAATGAAGGAAAGCATATCAATCTAAGCAAGTTGTGCTTCCTTTTTCTGGTTATTTGGCTATACCTTTTGATAGACTACAGATAATTGAACAAACTTTGTGGCATTACATTCTTCATTAAATTATATTTCCATTGATATATAATTTTATGGCATTACTCCAAAAAAAGTGGTGTCCTGAGCCATCAAACCTCAGAAATACACTTTCCCCAAAACGTTTCCACAATTTCGGCCACTAGTGTAACTCGGGGGACGCAGGTGGCGCTTTGGTCTAAACCACTGAGCCTCTTGGGCTTGCTGATTGGAAGGTCGGCGGTTCGAATCCCCATGACGGGGTGAGCTCCAGTTGCTCTGTCCCAGCTCCTGCCAACCTAGCAGTTTGAAAGCACATCAAAGTGCAAGTAGATAAATAGGTACCGCTCCGGCGGGAAGGTAAACGGCGTTTCCGTGCGCTGCTCTGGTTTCGCCAGAAATGGCTTTGTCATGCTGGCTACATGACCTGGAAGAACTGTCTGCGGACAAACGGCGGCTCCCTCGGCCTGTAAAGTGGAGATGAGCGCCGCAACCCCAGAGTTGTCTGCGACTGGACTTAACTGTCAGGGGTCCTTTACTTTAGTGTAACTCAAGAGCCATTGGGTTGTGGGGTCCTGCTCACCTACCATGTTAATAATGAGCCCCTCTTCTCTTCCAACAGGTGTTTTCCAAGCTGCTGTACCCCATTCTGCGGGAGGGAGAACTCTCTATCCTGCGTTATATGCTGTTGAGCTTCCAGCACTCCCACGAGGCATTTCACTTGGTAAGGCGAAACATGTCATCGCTCATGTTTAAACGTACAGTTGTTTGGTTAAGAACCAGGTAGAACAGGAATGTCCTTGAACTCCAGATGTTGTTGGACTGCAACTTTTGCATCGTCCTGGATCGTTGGCCAAGCTTGCTGGGGCTGCTGGGAGCCTGAGACCCACAAGGTCTGGAGAACCACAGGTTCCCAATCCCTGACACAGAATCAGAGGTCTGATGCTAGAGAGAGCCAAAGTTCAGATAAACGAGATAAACGAGATATGCATTTGTAGGTTCTGGATTGAGTGGGAGGCAAAATTTGGCTTACACACACGCAAAGTTTAATGTGTGGCAGGTGTTTCTTTTGGAATGAAGAGGTGGGGTCGTCTTCTACTGAGTCTACTGAGAGCCAGTGTGGTGTAGTGGTTAAGAGTGGTAGACTCATAATCTGGGGAACCGGGTTCGCGTCTCCGCTCCTCCACCTGCAGCTGCTGGGTGACCTTGGGCTAGTTACACTTCTCTGAAGTCTCTCAGCCCCACTCACCTCACAGAGTGTTCGTTGTGGGGGAGGAAGGGAAAGGAGAATGTTAGCCGCTTTGAGACTCCTTCGGGTAGTGAAAAGCGGGATATCAAATCCAAACTCTTCTTCTTCTTCTTCTTCCTTGACGATTGGCCAGTTGTGGGATGAGTGGGATGAGTATCTGAAGAAGTGTGCATGCTCATACCAAGAACAAATTTAGTTGGTCTCTAAGGTGCTACTGGAAGGAATTTTTATTTTATTTTATTTTATTTTATTTTATTTTATTTTATTTTATTTTATTTTATTTTATTTTATTTTATTTTATTTTATTTTATTTTATTTTATTTTATTTTATTTTATTTTATTTTATTTTGTTTTGACTATGGCAGACCAACAGGGCTACCTACCTGTAAGCAAAACCCAGTGACATTTTAACCCTTAAGTATCTGGTTTACATGTGCAGCTTAGCTCTGCAGCTGGTTTTTGCCAGTTTAGGCTGACTGTACCTCTCCTTTCTCTCTCTCTTAAAGCTTCTCCCACACATCCCGAGGGTGGTTGCTGCCCTCCACAAGGAAAACTCCAACTCTGCGGCGAGCTGCCTGGAACAGCTGGCTGAGCTAATCCACTGCATGTTCTTCCGGTTCTCAGGATTCCCAGATCTCTACGAACCTGTCGTGGAGGCGATAAAAGTAATTCCTCTTTTTTTTGGGGGGGGGGAGGTTTCTGTGTGCATGGAAGAAACCTTTGGGGGAGGATCAATAAGCTTTCAGCTTCATGCAGCTGAAATGAGATGCTTCTTAGAATTGGCGATGGGGGTCAGAATGATAGCATGAGACAATCCTGCTTTTTTATTTTACTTTTAAACCAACGGAGCTGTGAACACTGCAGACTTTCCCCTAACTTTCCCCCTTGCTTTATTCCTCGTGAGACTCTCCCGATTCCAAATGAAGACCGAATCAAATATCTGCTCGGACAGAACGCCTGGACTTCCCAGAAGAACGAACTGGCCAGCTTTTATCCTCGACTGGCTTCCAAATCTGAAACGGGGAAAATAGGGTTAATCAACCTGGGGAATACCTGCTATATGAACAGCATAATCCAAGCACTCTTCATGGCCTCTGAGTAGGTATCCTTGCTTCTTCTTTCTCCTCCAGCCTTATCTGGTTTCGTATTTAATGATAGGTTTGGAAGTTCTGATTTGGTGCTATTAAAATTGCCACATGTTAGCAGCCCATTTTCTGTTCCCTTCCGGCTGCGCTGCTTCTCCCATTTTAAAAGCCTGCAGCAACAAATCACCGTGAGCCAGTGTGGTGCAGTGCTTGAGTACCTGATTAGGATCTGAGAGACCTGGGTTCGAATCCCAGCTCGGTCACAAGCGATGTTCACTCGGTCCAGTCACTGCCTCTCAGCCTAACCTACCATAGCACAGGGGTGCTGTGGGTATGAAATGAGCAGGGGGAGAGAACTGTGGGTGCCCCCTTGAGCTGGGTGGAGGGGAAAATGTAGGATATAGATGCAATAAAGAAATAGTTGAATGTTTGCTTCTGACGCCTTCAGATCGAGAGAAGCAGTTCAACCTGCAGTGAACAGAAGCAAATAGAAGTCGTTGATTGCGTTGGTGAAGAAATTTAATACACTTGTGGGAATTTTGGGTGGGGAAGAGGGACTTCGAAGGAAGTATAATAAGGGAAAGGAATTGGTTAAAATAACAGTTGCTGGCATCTGTCTGTCTAGAAAGACAATGGAGTGCACCTCTGGGGTGAAGTCTACTCCAGCCAAATCTGGGTTAAGAGTTCCCTGAGAAGAGGGGTTGGTTGTTAAACTACTCTAGAAACTGCAGCTCTTTGTGGTGAATAGGTAAAGGGACCCCTGACCATTAGGTCCAGTCGCAGATGACTCTGGGGTTGTGGCACTCATCTCGCTTTACTGGCCAAGGGAGCTGGCGTACAGCTTCCGGGTCATGTGGCCAGCATGACTAAGCCGCTTCTGGCGAACCAGAGCAGCGAACGGAAATGCCGTTTACCTTCCTGCTGGAGTGGTACCTATTTATCTACTTGAACTTTGATGTGCTTTTGGACTGCTAGGTTGGCAGGAGCAGGGACCGAGCAACGGGAGCTCACCCAGCCGTGGGGATTTGAACCGCTGACCTTCTGATCAACAAGCCCTAGGCTCTGTGGTTTAACCCACAGCGCCACCCATGTCCTGTGTGTGTGATGAATGGGTGTCTTCTAATAAGTACAAGCACCCTTTAATGAACTACAGCTCCCAGGATTCCTTGGGGGAAGCCGTGACTGCTTAAACTGGTCTCATAGCACTTCACATCTGTGGTGTGAATGTGTCCGGTGATGTGCTGCAGAATACACATGCACAAAAGCATCTGTCTGGAGAAACCCTGGTTTCTCATTGTATAGCTTTGTGTTGTTGTTGTTTGTTTGTGGGGTTGCCACTGTCGATCGGGGGGGCTCAGGCTTCTCATTAGGATGCTATTTTGTTTCTGTTTTCTATACCACCTCAGTATATTCACTGTGTCTAAACGTCTTTCAAAACTTCCTTTTCAAGCTTCAGGCGTTCAGTGTTGAGCTTAGCCGAAAACAGTTCCCAGCCCCTGATGGCGAAGCTGCAGTGGCTGTTTGCCTTTCTAGAGCACAGCCAGGTAAGTCAGTGCATTGACCAATTCCTGCATTTGTGTTATGCTTCCCTTTGGAACGTTCAAAGCTCTGTTGTTGCATTATGTCTGCAACAGCCCTTGGTGAAGATGGGGTGAGGAGGGAGGGAGTTGAGCCTTGGATATGGTGGCTTGCTCAATAACCCATGGTAAGATTTGAACCGGGTGCTTCTTGGCTCAAAGGGGCTGTTCAGTTTCCAGTTTGGGTTGAATTTTAGAGGTCTGGAAGATAAGCCTCAAATTATATTGTTGTTGTTGTTGAATTAAGATTGCCGGAAAAAATATCAACAACATCAGATATGCTGATGATACAACCTTGATGGCAGAAAGTGAGGAGGAATTAAAGAACCTTTTAATGAGGGTGAAAGAGGAGAGCGCAAAATATGGTCTGAAGCTCAACATCAAAAAAACTAAGATCATGGCCACTGGTCCCATCACCTCCTGGCAAATAGAAGGGGAAGAAATGGAGGCAGTGAGAGATTTCACTTTCTTGGGTTCCATGATCACTGCAGATGGTGACAGCAGTCAAGAAATTAGAAGACGCCTGCTTCTTGGGAGAAAAGCAATGACAAACCTAGACAGCATCTTCAAAAGTAAAGACATCACCTTGCCGACAAAGGTCCGTATAGTTAAAGCTATAGTTTTCCAAGTAGTAATGTATGGAAGTGAGAGCTGGACCATCAAGAAGGCTGATCGCCGAAGAATTGATGCTTTTGAATTATGGCGCTGGAGGAGACTCTTGAGAGTCCCATGGACTGCAAGAAGATCAAACCTATCCATTCTCAAAGAAATCAGCCCTGAGTGCTCACTAGAAGGACAGATCCTGATGTTGAGGCTCCAGTACTTTGGCCACCTCATGAGAAGAGAAGACTCCCTAGAAAAGACCCTGATGTTGGGAAAGATGGAGGGTGCAAGGAGAAGGGGACAACAGAGGATGAGATGGTTGGACAGTGTTCTCAAAGCTACTAACATGAGTTTGGCCAAACTGCGAGAGGCAGTGAAAGATAGGCGTGCCTGGCGTGCTCTGGTCCATGGGGTCACGAAGAGTCGGACACTACTGAACGACTGAACAACAACAACTTAGTTATCTTTTTCAATTCGTTATATAATTTCCCCCAAAATTTCTTGATTTCATTGCAGTTCCACCATATATGCATAAATGTGCCCAGTCACACAATCAATCAGTAGCTGAACTGGGTTCTTCCACACAGTCACAAAAACAAAACAAAACAAAAACGCAAAATAAATAGCCAAAACAGACAGACCTCAGCGTAACATGCAAATTGGAAGTGTGGCACTCAAATCGGAAGCATAACACTCAAAATGGAGCACATTCGGCTTCCAAAAAAATGTTTGCAAGCCAGAACACTTACTTCCGGTTTTTCAGTGTTTGGGTTCCAAGTTGTTTGAGTACCAAGGCGTTTGAGAACCAAGGTACCACTGTACTTTTGTTATTTTAGGGATTTGTTTATTTGTTGGCGACTGTCTACTCCGGCTTTCTAGCTAAAATGAAGTAGATTTCGAAATTTGAAACCACCTAATATATAAATTCAGCAGTCTAAAAATCACCTGGGGCCATGATTTAAACTTTAAAAAGCACATTGGAAAAGCGCAGGCTTTGGTATCTGAACGGCAAATGCTTTGTGTCTCCTCACCATTTCCCCTTCTGTTCCCCACTCACCTTTCTTAAATCCCTGTTAGCGGCCTGCCATCTCTCCCGAAAGCTTTTTCTCTGCTTCCTGGCCTCCCTGGTTCACAAGAGGAGCTCAGCAGGACTGCTCCGAATACCTCAAGTACCTGCTCGATCGGTAAGATGCATCCTTCTCAGATAAAATATGCTTTGTAGAAAAAACAAACCACCATGAATATTAGGTAAAACTGTATGCAAAATAATGTCTTCCGAGAAGGGAGGGGGGCCTTCTCAGTAGTGGCACCGGCCATGTGGAACGCCCTCTCATCAGATGTCAAAGAAATAAACAATTACACAACTTTCCAAAGACATCTGAAGGCAGCCCTGTATCAGGAAGTTTTAATTGTTTGATACCTAATTGTGTTTTTATATTATGTTGGAAGCGACTCAGAGTGGCTGGGGCAACCCAGTCGGATAGGTAGAAGTATACGTAATAAATTATTACTGTTCTTGTTAGGAGAAATATGCACTAAAATGCTGCTGAATTTTCAGGACTTTAAACCAAATAAATAAATAAATTGTGAACCGATCTAGAAATGTGGAGAACTTAAAACTGGAAAGCCGAGAAACAGAAATTGCCATGTTTGCCTATCCTTTCTCCACATGCACCCCGAAGATTGCCCAAATGCCTGCTCTCTTCACAGCCTGTGAAAGCCCAGCTCTTAAAATTGCCCTATACATTTGGGAGAGATTTTTTTTGTTTTGTTTTGAGGAGGAAGGGAGATTCTCTGAATACAGCCGCTACTGAAAATGGCAGGTGTGTGTCTTCCTTGTCCCCTGTCCCTCTGCATTTCTCACTGGACTTCCTTGTGGCCACAATCCACGGTGTCGGGATACGGATTGGTTCAACCAGATTTTTAAAACAAGAATGTTAAATTATTTGCCTCCTGCTTTATCAGGCGGCTTGCGTGTAAAAGCACGAGGCTAACACTGAACTTACTATAGAAATGCACTCGAGGGATAGAACAAGTTGAAACACAGTTGGTTTGTGTCATGGATTTGTCCATTAAAATGGCGGAACTGATTTATAAAAATGCCTTCCAGAATAAAGATAGGTTTCAGTGTCCGTCTGGAGAGGCAGCCTGTCCAGTTTCCTTCTAGGATAAAATTATATGATTCTGGTACTGCCGCTCATCTTGAGATGCAGGGCTTAGATGCTGGCAGGCGTCTTAAGAGCACAGTAGCACCTCCTTCCGATGATGGAGGGATGGTTTTACTGGTGACGTTCTTCAGCGTATTTCTCTTCTTCTTCCCCCAACCCCCAAAAAAGGCTTCATGAAGAAGAGAGAACAGGAAGGCGAATCTGCCAGAAGCTCAAAGAGTCCACACTGATATCTCAGGCTGAGCAACAGCAGCCAGCAAACAAGACTTTAATTGAAAAAATGTTTGGGGGCAGAATTAAGACGAAAATCCGATGTCTGAAGTGCCTGAAAGTCTCCTCCAGAGAAGAAGCCTTCACAGACCTCTCCTTAGCTTTCCCACCAGCTGATAATCATGTGCCTATAGCCAGTAGCAGTACCTCTCTTTTACCGGTAGAAACTTTGGGGCCTGGAATTCAAGAGACTCCTTCCCCCCCGAGAGCTGAGCAAGACGCTACCGGCGCAAAGCCCGACGAAGATTCGGTGTTGGCTCTGAGGGAGCAAATTCGTGGGCCCACAGCCTCCAGATCCGTCCCTGACCTGATAAATTATTTCTTATCGCCCGAGATGCTGACGGCAGAGAACCGCTATCACTGTGACAACTGCGCTTCCCTTCAGGACGCGGAGAAGCTGGCCGAACTGACGGAGGGGCCTCACTACCTCATCCTCACCCTGCTGAGGTTCTCCTTTGACCTGAGGGCCATGAGGAGGAGGAAGATCCTGGACAACGTCTCCGTCCCGCTGGTGTTGAAGCTTCCGGTCCTGGCGTCCTCGGAGGAGCCGAGCGGCGGCGCGAACCCGCCACGGAGCACCTCGGCACGCAAGGCCTTCGCTTCGGTGGTGTACGACCTCTGCAGCGTGGTGGTGCATTCCGGGGTCTCCTCAGAGAGCGGCCATTACTACTGCTACGCCCGGGAGTGCGAGGACGCGGCGGCCGAAAGCAACCCGAAGGATGCCTCTCGGAGCGGCGCCCCAGAGAAACCTCCGGACGTTGCGATCCAGTGGTACCTCTTCAACGACACCAGAGTCTCGTTCTCGTCTTTCGAGTCCGTCAGCAACGTGACATCCTTCCTACCCAAGGACACGGCTTACCTGCTGTTCTACAGGCAAAGGGCGAGCCAGTCGAGAGACGTGGGGCGTGGGGCCACTGGAGAGTCCGGCCGGGTGAATGGAGACCTGCATTCTCCAGACAAAAGCCTGATGGAAGCCATTTCGAAGGATAACATCCTGTACTTGCAGGTAAGTGTCAGTTTGCATTTCTTGGTGCAGAAAGTATTGATCTGATGTGTTGAGATCTTTCCTATTCTACTTAATTCTGGAAGCTTCTGGAAGCTTCTCTGTGTGAAAGAAACAAGCAGAAGGTTCATGATGTTTGGGTAATTCCTTCAGAGAAGCTGGCTTAAGCTAGTTCTCTTGTCTCTTTCTGCCAAAGTCATGCTAACTATAAAAGTAAGGCCAGGAGGAGCCTGGGTTTCACTTTTTCTTTCTATCTCTTTTCCTTCTGGTGTGGTGTCCTGTGCATAGTCAAGGCTTAGACTTATTACAAGTTATTATACGTTTATGTTAAGTCTGCTACAAATGGATTTCTTATGGACAGGGCCAATCCTGAATGTATTGGATTTGTGACCAATATGCTCATTTGCCTTCAGTAGCAGCAAAGCTCTGCTGGATGAAATATTAATTGCCTCTGGTCTATTTTTGGGGAATCCTGCAATGTGTTTAAGTTTTTACTCTGCTAACTATACATTGGGAATCTGCTCTGGATCAATACTGAGTAGATTTCCTTGGCAGTAAGGTATGCCAGCTCCATCACCATAGAGTGTGTGTGTGTATATATATGTGTGTGTGTGTACACACACACACACACACACACACACACACACCCGACTCCCATCAATCGCAGCCAGTATGGCCGATGGTCCAAGATGATTGGAGTTGTAGTATAGTGACACCTAGAGAGTGCTACATTGGCTACCCATCATCCCATCATAGATACAGATTTGAGACTTTCCGTGCTCATGGAGGTGAGCCAAAACCATGCTGCTTGCACACAAGTAAGATATCAGCAGCCTCTGACGGTTAGATCCAACAAAGCACTAAGCTAAATTATTTAGCTGCTTCTGCTGGTGAATTTCCCCCCCGCCCCCGGAGCGCTATTACGCAGGAGACTCCATGCATGGAGACTGCCATGGGCGGTTGGGAGACAACCAGGTCGTGGTGGGGAATAAAATGGATTAGCTGCAGCAGGAGAGCAGAGAAATGTTTACGTATAAAGTGTGGAAAGAACTACCATATTGCCCGGGTAGGTGACTTCCTAGTCGATTCTGTTTTTGAATGTATCCCGGGAACGGAGAGTAGTGGCCACATGCATCACCTGGGAAGTTAAAGAACTTAATGGATTTAGGATTGGGTGCAAGTCTGTCCACCCCTCCAAAAACAAACAAACCCACAAATGGAGGTGGCTGGGGGGGGGAGACACCCCAAACAAGCCACCGAGGGCTGTTCATGATTCATGGGGATGGAATATCTTTAGGACTGACCAGAGTGGCGGGGAGGGAGCAAAACAGTTGGTTGGTTGGCATTCTTCTGCCTTGAGACACAATGCAGTGCACCTCCGGGGGTGAGGTCAAATTGTTTGGCGCCAGCTTGGCTGCAGGAGTTGCTGGAAGGAGGCAAACCTCCAAATTTGTGCAACGTTCACTCCATTGCCTTTTCTCCTCCTGAAGCTATCCCTCAAGGCAGCGGAGGTTTAGGATCAGAGTTGTCCTTCTCCAAGATGGGCTACCTCCCCAGGTTGATGAGCCCCATCTGCCTGGTGGTGGTAGTGGATGAATTGGGATGGTTGGAACCCTGGACGGAAGCACTCCATACTGCAACATTTTGTTACAGGGCCCCACTTGTTAGCTGAGAGAAAGTCAAGGAGGTTGGTGGCCTACAGATATTGGTGGCCTCCACCAACTCCCCTCAGACCCAGCCAACATGGTGGCCCAATATTCAGGGATGATGCACCATCTTGAGGGTGCCATGTTGGCTAACCTTGAGGGGGTTATTTGTTGTTGTTTATCTCCTTAACTGATTTGTACACCATGTCTGAGCTATGTTTTGTTTTCCCGTGCCACAGGAGCAAGAAAAGGAAGCCCGAAGCAGAAGTGCCTACATCTCGGCCTTGCCCAAATCCCCTCTGTGGTGGAAAGACTTTGATGGGGACGATGACGATAGCTCTTCGGGGGGTTGTGGGCACGACCCCGGTGGAGGAGGGTCAAGCTCTTTTCACGGACTCGTCTTCTAGCCATTGTTGACCCGACACAAAATGGCCGACACTGTCACCACCAAGCAAGGCTCTACTGTGCTCAACGATCCTTTGGCCTTTTTAAACTTCTTAGCAACAGGAGAGCTAGGCCCACCGTGGCCGAGACAGAGCACCACAACCGTTTGAACGGCCTGGCCCTACCGCTCCACGGAATTCTGGGAAATGTAGTTCTCTGAGGGGTGCTGAGGAGGGAATTCTCCGCTCCCTCACAGAACTACACTTCCTAGGACCGGCAGAAAGACTGAATTCAAAGTGTACTGAGGTACTTGCGAAAGGGTGGGAAATCCTTCTGCGAAACCCGAGAGGGGTGTCTTTTCAGGGAGGACAGTGCAGCAAACTGGACTCGTAGGCATTTCTACTGACAGGAACCCTTGCCCTGAGATACCTTTTAAAAGCGGAGCGGTGGGGTGTTCTGAACCCCTGTCTCGAGTCCTCGTTGGCCATGGGTATTTTGAGTGGAACTGAAAGAGAAGTGGGAGCTTTTTTTGGGGGGGGATAGATCAATATGGCGGCTTAGAATAATTCAGGCCACAGGGGAACACCGTTGTTGATCAGCATTGGCCTCGGGTGCAGCCGTGTGCTGCTAGGTTGAAGATTAAAATGGTGCACATGCCCTCTCTCATACTAGATCTTGAAGCTCCTGGATGTGCTAGTCCCCTTCTCTAGTATCCAACCTCAGCCTGTGGTACGTTAGGTAGGTGGTCTTACCTGCGCTCTATTACAGAGCTCAGGTGAGTCATGCCCCCTGGCTGCCATCACAGAAGAAGCACTCTCTCCTCGTTGACCTAGAGCCACCTAAGGGATGAATCATGTTTAGAAAGGCTGGTCCTCCTGACATGAATCTTCCCTTTGCCAATTTCCCCCCATTTCTTATTCTAGGAATCTGAGAATATAGTCCTGGCTGAGACTTCTTTTGTCTCCTAGCGACTCCACTCCAAATCAGTATGTTAAGACTGTGGCTCATGTGGTGCCTCTGCAGTATATGAAGGCAGAGGTTGCTAACTGATTATTTAGCTGATTTTTTAAAAAATGCACACCCATGGCTGTCACCCAGATTTTTTTTTCTATTTTTTTTTGCTCTGGGAAATCGCTGCTCTCGGGCTCAATTCATTGGTTGTCCAGATCCAGGGTTACTGGCGGGCTAATATTTTAAACTTCTGTATAATGGAATACACTAATACATACACATGCAAAAAAAATCACCTCCTTTTCTTTCCATTTTGCGCCTTGATGAGAGCAGGAACTCAGCGGCAATTTTGTTCTTTCTTCCCAGCTCTGCAGAAATCAAAATTCTTAATGGCAGCCGGACAGCGGAATTTCCGTAGGGGCAGGAAAGGAGCTCTTAACCTTGAATCTTGAACCTTGTTTTCTCTCCACCTTTGGAGAGATCTGGCGTTTTCCTGTGGTCTTTGGCACACCTTCCCAGGGGGTGTAGGACTTACTGCCCATCTTTCGCTTAAAAACACGAGCCCGGACAGATTATGAATGGTCGCATCCACACCAATCTGCTTGTTGTAATGGTCATGACTTACCCTCAAAGAATCCTTGGAATGGTAGTTTCTCAAGGTTGCCGAGAGGTGTTAGGAGACCCCTTGGAGAGCTGGTTTCCAAGGTTCCTTAGAAGAAACTACGGCTGTCAAATGTGGTATAAAAGCAATTTCAGTGCATGGTGTGGCTGTGTCCTTTCCTACTTGTGTAGTATAGCATCTGTCTCTCTGTTGGCATCCATCTGTCTCAGGAGACAATGGAGGAGTGCGCCTTTGGAGGGTGAAGTTGAACCTTTGGAGAGTTTCAGCGTCTGCATTGGCTGCAGAGACCGATACAGGCGGGACATGTTTTGTTGCAGCTGGGGCTGATGAAGGTGTCTGGTTGTGCTGCTGCAGATGCACCAGGGCATTCCTTCTCTCTGCTCTCCTCCCAGAGGTCATTCTTCCTGTGGTCATTGCTATGGATACTCAACCTGACTTTCCATCTCCAGCCACTGTGGTCGCCTGCAAGGGATTTAGTGCTCTTCCTAACACTTAAAATGCACCAGCGAGTACTTTAATTAGCATTATAAATAGCAACTCCCTCAACAGCTTGCTCTCCTAATTGTGCTAGTCAATCACACACACACACACACACACACAGAGAGAGAGAGACTTTTTTTTTGCTTTTAGGCACAGGTCACATTTATTTAACAGCAAAAATAATAAGTTTCTTTTCTTTAAAAAAAGTATTATCTAGGTTAAGCGCAAGATCAGTTTTACAGGATAAGTGTGTCAAAAGTGTCTTTTTTTATAAACAACAACAAAAAACCCCTCACAAAGAATAAATTAATAATTTAAGGGATTAGCGACTAGAAAAATTAATAGCCAGCTCAAATGGCGACACCACAAAACGAACACGCTGTACATTTTATTTTATTTTTTTAAAAAGACTAATTTTTTTGTCCTCCTAAAAAACCCCCAAAAGTATTCTTACGAAATAAAACATTTCTTACCCCCTTCACCAAAAACAGCCATTCATTTTAGGACATTCACAGGCAAAGTAACTAAAGCACAATGTTCCTTTTATTAAAACGCCCTTAAAGGCTCCCCCTCGAGTTGCTTTTGGGGACACATTATAAAATTACCCTAAATCGGATGTGGTGAGCTTTTGGCCCTCCAGATGTTGCTTCACTACAACCTCATGGTGTTTGGCCATTCTTGCAGCCCAACATCTGGAGGGCCAGATGTTCTCTGCACCAGGTGAAAATGTTTGCATTAACAGTCAAATGTTTCCATTATGTAGACTCAGCAACAGGGGACCCAAGAGTCTCAAGATGTTGCTGGACTACAACTCCCATCATCCTGAGCTTGGGCTATGGTATCTGGGGCTGGAGTTCAGTAAGATCTGCAGGGCCCCAGGTTCCCCACTGCTGATGTAGATCCTTGGTTCCTTGAACCCTCGTTTCCGAAAAGCCGTGTCTGATGTCTATCCATGGAACTACCAAGTCCATCTGTAAATAGCCCTTTATCCAAATGCCACCAGGCTATGTGGATGCTTTAGGCCAGGGGTAGGCAACCTAAGGCCCGGGGGCTGGATGCGCCCAATCGCCTTCTAAATCTGGCCCGCAGACAGTCTGGGAATCAGCATGTTTTTACATGAGTAGAATGTGTGCATCTCTGGGTTATTTGTGGGGCATAGGAATTCGTTCATTTCCCCCCCTCAAAATATAGTCCACCCCACCACATGGTCTGAAGTAGAGTTTGGATTTGATATCCCGCTTTATCACTACCCAAAGGAGTCTCAAAACGGCTATCAATCTCCTTTCCCTTCCTCCCCCACAACAAACACTCTGTGAGGTGAGTGGGGCTGAGAGACTTCAGAGAAGTGTGACTAGACCAAGGTCACCCAGCAGCTGCATGTGGAGGAGCGGAGACACGAACCCGGTTCACCAGATTACCGCTCTTAACCACTATACCGCACTGGCTGAAAAAGGTTGCTGACCCCTGCTTTAGGCATCTAACAGGGCCGTTTGGTTTTGCAGCCATACCCAGTGCCATCGACCTTAGGTCTTATCTGCTTTCACTAATCAGAAACCTGCGATTTGTGTTATTGAACTGCACAGACTCCCGTCAGCCCTGGGCAGCATAATCAATAACCAGGGTTGATGGGAGTACTACTCAAACAACAGCTGCATGACTACAGGTCCCCCATTTCTACGCTACGCAGTTGGGGGGGGCTACCACTGAAGACTTGTAGAGCTTTTCTTCCTGTTGGCAATTTTGGAATACAAAACCTATGATGCAGTGGTGCCAGATGAGCAGCGTGGAATTCTCCAAGCAGATGATCAGAATGCTTGCGTGGGGAGGGGAGAAGGAATGAGGCCACTCTAATCGGCTGCTGTAGATACACAGAATTGCCCCTCGTTGAGGTAATGTGTGTATTAAGAACTGATAGCCCACACTCTCCCGAGCATTTTTGGGTGTGGGTGTGTGCGCGCACTACTCGCAAACTGGTGTCGTGATCCTTCTGAAGTAGTGCCTCCCATGTGCAGCAACCCATCATTTTAATTAGCCACCCTGCCATTATGGGGAATTTTAAAGCACAACTTATTGCAGCTGTGTGCCCCAGTGGCTAGGCATGCCCGGAAAAAGTGGGTGGGCCCCAGCCCAGAACAGGCATGAAGTCTGGAGGTCTTGAGCATGCTGGGTGTCGATGCCAGGCCATGCTGGTTTTGCCTGGTTGGGACACTCCCTCCCCCTCTTATCTTACCTGTTTATTATGCATTCACACCTCTAAGAACTGCTAGGGTGACCCTGTTCGCTATGTTGATCGGGGCCCCTAAGGAGTAGGACAAATCTATCTCTTGTCAAAATAGGAAACCACGTAGCATTTGTTTCGGCAACTGGCAATGCCACGTCCAGCTTTGTTTTCTCATCATGTGACCGACATGGTGGTCATGTGATCCCATTTCTGTTTCTGGCATGTACCGGTATATGGGAATTCTATTCCGGCTCCCTATAACTCACCCTCTCGCCCCTATAAATAAGAAGCTGATGAAGGGGAGCAGGGATGGCGACAGTAAGAACTCTTCTGGGTCAGGTAATCTAGTCCAGCATCCTGTTCTCACAGAGGTCAGACAGATTCCACAATCAGAGATTCACAACCAGAACCTGAATGTAAACACAGTTACAGGTAGGTAGCTGTGTCGGTCTGCCATAGTCAAAACAAAATAATGGAAGCTGTAGGGTTTTAGTTTAGAGCGGAATGCGGAAACCGGCGTTTCAGTGAACGGTCCCACAAGGATATGCTTGACAGTTTGGACCGAGTGGGAGCCCCCACGGCGGGCTGCCTGTCAAAGCCTGGCATGTTGAAATCCAGGTAGCCATCAGAGAAGGGGCCCGATTCGAAGGTCAAAGGGGCTGCTTCATGTGGTGATCCTACAGCGATCACCCGAGAGGAAACCTTGGCAGCCAGCCTTTCCTAAATCCCGGGAGCAGCCAGGTTGGGAAGTGGCTATGTGAATGCAGGAAGTCTGGGAACTGGTTAGAAACCGGGCTGCTGCCCTCAGACCGGTGACAAAGCTGTGTCTCCGTGTGTCAGTTCACCACGCAGGTGGGAACTCGGTTGACTACTAAAATCAAAATCCCTGCACCTAGAAAACAGCACGGTCAGGGAGGGAGGCGCAGAGACATTGCAGGTGTCTGGGGAGGTGCTGTTGTTCAGTGGCAGAGTACGTCTACTTGGCATTGAAAACGTCCTCGGTTGCTTCTCCAGGTAGGGTTGGGAAAGACCCCCTTGCTTCAAACCCTGGAGAGCTTCTGCCAGCCAGTGTAGACATAACTGAGCTAGATGGTCTGACCGTCTGACTCGGCGTAAGCCAGCTTCCTTCATTCTTGTGTCATGTGAACCTTCACTTTCACCTCAGGCACAGTTTTTTAGCACTTCAGGGAAACCGCAATCTGAGAACCAGGGAGGGGCCTTAGGCTCATGGTTAAGTTTGCAAAAGATCACGTGCCTCTGGAAACTTTGCTAGCAAAATAGGAATAAAAAATAATAATCTCAAAACCGTTCCATTTCAGAGTTTTCCAAGCTGTCAACAACTGGGAAAACATCTGACATTAAAAAAGAAGTGTTTTTCTTTTTCAATTATGCAGCTGATGCATCCGATTCATGTGCCTTTGCAGTGAAGGCTGATTCACATTTATTGCTATTTCTCTCCCCCCCCCCCCCCGGATTTATTCATGGGTTTTCCAGCAGGTAGAATTCATTGCTCATCAAACTGGCTGGGAATTGTTCATTGCGTTTGATGACGTTGGTGGATGAGAACAACTGCTCAGTGTCCTAATCCATTTGCAGTCTCCGCCATTTTGATTAGGGCTTTTAACAGCGTTTGGAGTCAGCGAGACAGAGAAATGTCCCTTCATTACACTTGCAGTATTGGTCGCTGGAATGCCATAGTGGTTTCACATATAGTTACAGTCCAGCTAAAACGCTCTTTCTCCTGTTCTTAGTGCCCACAACACCCCTGTGAGGTAGGGAACTGAAACACTATCTTCCTTATAGGGTTGGAGGACACTAGCAGCTCACCATTTTTAAAACCACGTGCTGCAAATCGGACCGTCCAAACAGCCTCTCATGGAGCTAACCCAAATTCTTTGTGGGACACAAGCAGGGTATAAAAGAAAAGCCAAAAAGTCCACAGAGCAGGTCAGTCATCATGCAAGAAGCAAGGGAATGAGAGGAGAGATCTGAGCAGCGACTGGTGTCAGAAAGGGACATTTAAGAGGCATCCGTGGTTCTTAAGACAGTGGGAAAAGCAACGATCTTAGCCTGAAAAGCTGGTAGGAAAAGTAAGTCACTGCATTTTCTCTAAAGCTAAATTCAGGTGCCATTCTAGTGGGCAGTGCCGGCCTGCACATTTAGTATGGAAAAGGAAGAGCGGTGCCCATCTTTCTGACGTGTACCTACACTTGCAAGCAGACTGTTTTGCTTCAGGCTGCAGGTAGGGAGGGGTACGCAGAAGCTGTATGACTGAGCAGACTTCCCTGCATGTAGAAAGCCAGAACTTTTGCCCTAGCCTTCCTGCGAACCATAACCCTCACTTGCGGTCTTGAGATTATAAGGTGCACTTGGCAGCTGTATCGCCTCCTGCATGTGCAATCCAAGTCTTTGCTGGAGGATGAAATGTATGTCTATGCCTAAACAGAGCCTCTAGTATAGGGGACCTGTGGCTGTTGGACTACAACTCCCAGCATCTTGCATTGTGGGGGGGTCAGACTAGATGGCCTTTGGCTACCTTCCGATTCTACAATTCTATGATCCCTGACCTTGCTGATTGGGGCTGATGAGAGTTGGGACACTACCACTAAGGAGGAGATACAGAAGTTTCCCACCCACAGCACTGTTAAAAGAGGTTTATTTTATGTGCCAGAGATGACCAGTTCCCCTCTTTATCCCAGAGGTGGGCTTCCACTGTGAATCAGTGTCTCATCATGGCATTGTTTTCATTTGCACATGTTCTGAAAAAATTGTTGAGAGGACCCTGGGAAACAGCCCTGGCCTGAAAAAATAAGCGGTTGGCTATTAAGTGGGACCCCAGTGTATAGGGGCAGTATACCTGCCAACACCAAGCAAACAAACGAACACTGCTGTCGTGTCATGCCTTGTATGCAAGCTTCCCAGAGCCATCTTGCCGGATCAAGTCAGAAAGGGAATGTGGACCTAGGCTGACTCAGCACAAGTTCTGAATTCTCACAAATCGCACGGAATCTCAAGGCAGGGTTTGCCACAGACCAGTGCTCCACCACCTAGAATTATAGAAATACGCTTTCAAGAAAGCTAAGCATGGAAATAGATCCTTTTTGCAAAGGTACAGCTGTTTTTAACAGTCGCGAGGCCAGCGCACAATTAATTCGCGACGTCATAGTTTTTGCCGGCTACCCGCGAGAACCTGTACAAAAGTGCAAAGGAAGGTCACAGCAACGTGGGAGAGGCTAACTGAGGCTGCGATCCTAAGCACACTCCCATGGGAGCAAGTGCTACCGAACACAGTAGGGCTTACCTCTGAGCAAACATTCATAGGACACGAGGACGGTGCCGTTTGTTGGTGGCGTATGGTCACAAGACACGATACGCCGGTTTTATGAGCTGATCTTTATGCACTGCTCCTGCGCGAAAGGTTAAAACCAAATGGCATTCTTCGACCCCTGTTGCAATCCATCCTTGCTCACACCAAGAAGCAAGCTCCAAGGAATGTGATTATCCACCCCCCCCTTGTACCCAGTACAATGACATAGCAATGCATCACATTATGGCAGCAGTCCAATATGTACCTGGGAAAAAGCTCCATTGAAGAAGAGTTTGGATTTGATATCCCGCTTTATCACTACCCTAAGGCGTCTCAAAGCGGCTAACAATCTCCTTTTCCTTTCCTTCCCCACAACAAACACTCTGTGAGGTGAGTGGGGCTGAGAGAGTTCAGAGAAGCGTGACTAGCCCAAGGTCACCCAGCAGCTGCATGTGGAGGAGCGGGGAATCGAACCCGGTTCACCAGATTACAAGTCCACCGCTCTTAACCACTACACCACACTACAAGTGGGACTTACTTCTGTGTAAACAAGCACAGGACAGTGCTGCACATGCCTATGCTCAGGTACAGGTGGAGGTGTGTGTAGGCTGGCTGTACCTGTAGGACTGAGTTTTTCTACCTTTTTGAGTCCACAGCTCCCTTGACCAACTGCATTCTTTCTGCGGCACCCCTGTGGGGTTCAGGAGCCCCGTTAGGTCACCCCTTGCCTGCAGAGCTGGCAGCCAAACACCCTTTTCCGAACACCCTCCCTTGTGGAGGTTCCCTTAGCCTCCTCTCCTCTCCCCTCTCCTTGGGAGTCCTCTGGAAAGCCACTGCTGCTACCCCTGGTCTCTGAGCTGCCCCCCCTCCTGCCCCAAAGAGAGGTGCTTTCAAGAGGCACCTTTTACCTGTGGAGCTTGTAGCCAGGGATGCTGCAACCAACAGCTGTTTGGGAGGCAAACAGCTGATGTGTTTGGGAGGCAACAGCTGATGTGAGAGGGCATCAGAGGAGGGAGGGAAGGAACAAGGGACAGAGGGCATCAGAGGAGGGAGGAAAGGAACGAGGGACAGAGGCGAGTGTTGCCTGTGGCACCCCTGACCGCCATTCAAGGCACCCTGTGTTTTAGGCTATAGCTTAGGAGTAGAGCCAATGAGTTGCATGCAGACGGTTCAATCTCCAGCATTTCCAGTTAGATGGATAAGGTTTCAGATAACAGGAAAAGATCCTTCTTTCTAACTGAGACTCCGGAGGGATGCTGCCAGTCAGAGTAGGTAATAATGGACTTGGCATAAGGCAGCTTCATATACAGAGCTCTCCATGCACTTACCACACCATGCAGAGATGCCCAGAAGTGCTTTTAAGGTTGTTGTTTTTTGCGGGGAAAGGAGGGATGTCTGCTGATGGTCCAATATTAGATCCAAAAGAAATCTCTCAGCTACATGAAAAGACATATGGATATTCTATAAAGGTAAAAGAACTAGAATCTTACTATTCTTGAACAGCTGGTCAGAGCATGGTGCGGATCATGCCAAGGTTGCAAGTTCGATCCTTGTATGGGACAGCGGCGTATTCCTGCATTTCAGGGAATTAGACTAGATCAGGCACAGGTAAACTCTGCCCTCCAGATGTTTTGGGACTACAATTCCCACCATCCCTGACCAATGGTCCTGTTAGCTAGGGATGATGGGAGTTGTAGTCCCAAAACATCTGGAGGGCCGAGTTTGCCTGTGCCTGGACTAGATGATCCTCAGGGTCCCTTCCAACTCTACGATCCTGTTATTCTATTCTTCATTCTCAGCCTGAACTCTGTTCTCCTGCTGTCCTTACACATTAAGTGCTCAGCTCTGCTACTCCTTCTACAGCAATCTGCGCTCATCCTGGTGCAGCAAGCAAGTTTGTGGGGTTGTTTTCGTGGCCCTACAAAACGGGCTACACCTTTTAATCAATTAGCCTTGACCAAGATGTTATTCCTTTCTCTTTCTGATCACCCTGGATCGATTTTAGGCATGGACTTCTTAATGTCTCCCCACCCCCAACTTTTCCTGGGTCCTTGACTTCATGCCATTAGATGGGGAAGAGGTTGAAGTTCTTACAGCATGCAGGTATGAGAATTCTCCCCATGTTGAGACTATGGGTCGAGTGCATCACTTAACTCGTAGCCACAATGACACAGCGCTCGAACCCACTTTCAGCTGCTGTTCAGTGGCGCACCCACCTTTGCCATTATCCAGACATGACTAGGAATCTGGAGGATTACTGTGAGACAGGGTTCAAACCTAACAGGGCAATTTTGCTGACATCTGGTGAAATGGGTTCTTTTTTGTGTGTGTTATGCGCCCAGACTAAGCATCAAGGCAATGGGCAAATTCAAACACATTACATCTGAATATTTGTAAATATTCAACCTTTCGCCAACATCTGAATTTTCGTTTTGAAAATGCGAAAAGTTCTAACGAGTTTTGAGTGCGCTAAATTTATTGTCAAGCATTGGACAGTGGCTATTCCTGGAAATGGAATGTCGGCCTGGACAGCACAACCTGATAGGGCTCGTCTGACGGTCTCAACTACGAATCTCATGAGTTGCCAGACATAAAACTCACTCACCTACTAAACACAACTGCACACCAGCTATCAAACACTGTCAAACATCAAAGGGTGAACTCAAACATTACAGGATATCAGATACAGATATCAAATATTCCGCAAATGTTCAACAATATGCAAGAATTCAGAAAAGATTCGACATTAAGATTTGCAAAGGAGAATCTCGGAGGGGAACCAACACACTTTTTCAAGAAACTGATATATGCCAACGAGCAGTGGCCGTTTCCTTACACCCACATCCTCACAAGGAAAGCTCTCCTAAGTGCTCTGAGGACAAGGATGCCTGTAATTTGCAAGGTAAACGAAAACCCGCGCTTCCACAGGCTTTGCTGAAAATCAAACATGATTAGAGCCGACGTCTGGCCATTTTCTTTTCTGTAAAGGGATCAGGAGACAGAAGAGGGAGGCAAAAGGGAGAACAAAGACCCCAGCATTCTGCCATACCGGCACCAGTTTGGCTCGGGGCAGGTGTACTTGGAGGAAGAGGAGAAAACAGTGGAATCAAGGTGGGTTTGGTGATCACTGAAAGCATGCAGGGCGTCAAGATTCCCAGTATTGCTATGTTGAATTTTGCAGATAACTTATCCACCAGGAACTCTGGTACCCTTTAGCACCGGCAAGCAGTTATCAGCCATGTTTCCCCCCCCTGAAGTGAACTTTGCTTTCTCAATCGACCCTGGCGCTAGCAGTCCTTGCTGAACGAAGTCCGGTGGCCCAGCGCCTTGATGGGCAGAACTATTTAGTCTTTGCCCTTCCGGAAGGCTCTCTCTCTCTTTTTCCTCTCTCTCTCTCTTTATCCTGGTGTACCTCCGCAGGCTGTTACTTCACCGCCTTGTTGGCCTCCGAAGACTGCCGGACGTCTGTCCACTCCTGCATGGTGCTTTGCAAAGCTTGCGTCTTTTCCTTGTCAACCTGTACGTAGTCGACCTTCTCGTCCGAGGCAACCGAGGATGTGGAGGGCTAGTGACGGGGAAGAAGGAAGCACAAAAACAGTTGAACGTGGTTGCACATCAACCCCAAAACAGAGTGGGTGGCAGGGGGGGCGGAGAGAGAGGGGAACCTATTTTCAGCCTGGGGGCCACATTCCCTTATACACAACCTTTTGGGGGGCCACATACCAGGTGGTGGGTGTGTCAAGAGGCAAAACGGGGTGGAGCAAGTTGTGTCTCTTGTACACATTCCTCTTTAACCAGGCCTTTGTCTGATAGACATCCAATGCCCTTTTAAAATGTGTTGGGGGGCTGTTACTGTTTTTTTTAATTATGCGTTTTGTGTTTTTATATTGTGATTTTACGTTGTGAACTGCCCTGAGACCTGCGGGTAGCATAGTATACAAATTGAAATAATAATAATAATAATGATACACAAGCCATGTATAGTTCAGAGGATGCTATGCAGAAAGTGCATTGCTTCTTGAACAGGAAGAAGAAGAAGAAGAGTTTGGATTTGATATCCCGCTTTATCGCTACCCGAAGGAGTCTCAAAGTGGCTAACATTCTCCTTTCCCTTCTTCCCCCACAACAAACACTCTGTGAGGTGAGTGGGGCTGAGAGACTTCAAAGAAGTGTGACTAGCCCAAGGTCACCCAGCAGCTGCATGTGGAGGAGCGGAGACGCGAACCCGGTTCACCAGATTACAAGTCTACCACTCTTAACCACTACACCACACAGAACATTACTTTGCATTTGATTAATGCAAAGTCTTTGGGCTATACCTTTCTGTGAGGGCCAGGTGAGCTTGGCTGGAAGTCCAGAGCCAGGTAATCGACATTTCCCGTGCTCTTCTTCGTGGCTGGGCTGCTTGTGCCACTGGGAATGGGAGATGCAGAGACTGGGTTTTGCTGGAAAAGACAAACAAAGAAGGAACTAGTGAAAGAGACACAGGACTGGCCACAAACCGGCGCTCGGGGATTCTTTCTTTCCAAAGAAGCCAAGGTCTGTTCTTGGACTCCTGCTCATGGTTTGGTCTGAAGAAAGAAACCACAACTCTGGCTCACGCCGAAAGCTTTGTGGTTTGTTTCCCAACTTCCGGAAGGAACAGCAAAGCGGGGACTGCTTGAGCTGCTTGCACCAACATATATGGCTGGTGCACAGACTATAGTTTTCCCAACTAAGATTAGCGGCCGACTGGTGGCCTCGGTGCCAGTGGCTGGTTAAGGTCAAGCATTAGGCAAGGGGCCCAGGGTCTCAGAAGGGCCCCTCGCAGGCATGACCCAGCCATCTCCCCATCCATTGTCCTTCCTGCTGGATGAGAAGTAAAGCGGTTTTTAGATGGGAGCAAAGCTTTGCTCCCATTCTGTCAAGTATGGGAGTTCCCCTCTCCCTTCTTGTAGCTCACCAATAAGAATTAACAAGCATTTGGTATATTTATAGTCCTTTTATTACAGCAAGTACAAACATGCAACCCCTCGCAAGGGTATCAGTTGCTCTCTCTGACTCCACCCCACTTCTGCGGAAAGAAGTGCGCCAATGGGAAGTCCCCCCTCCCTTGCGTCTCCTTCTCTGACATGCTCAGGACCCCCCCCCCACTCTCGATTGATGTATTGCCCAGCTGCTCCCTCCTTTTTGGTTGCTTAGCTACTATCTCATAGCTATCAAATACTATCTCTCAACTGTGCAGCTTCTGTGTCTGCCTGTCTCCTTCTGGAAACGCTGGAAGGGGGGGCGTGGGGGCAGCAGCAAATATTCTCCCTCCTCTTCTGTTAGGAGCTGATCTCTCTCAGATTGCATTTCCCAATCCTTCAATCCAGCCCAGCCCACGACACATTTTCAGTGGTTGTCCTCTGCCTTAATTTACCCAAAATGCAATGCCCCGGCCTATAGATCTATAAAAACTAAACCAAAGATCTAAATCTATAGAGAAGGAACACTGCTCAGTGGTTGAGCACCTGCTTTACATGCAGAAAGTCCCAGGTTCAATCCCAGGCAGGGCTGGGAGAGAGCCCTGTCTAAAACCGCCGAGAGCTTCTGCCAGTCAGTGTAGGCAATACTACACTGGATGGGCTCCAATGGTCTGACTCAGTACGGGGCAGCTTCCTGTGTTGAGGCCAGGCATTGCATTTTGGGTAAATTAAGATGGCGGGCAGCCACCAGGGGTTCAAATGCTGCTCACCCTCTGCTAAAATGTGAGCTGGGGTTGGGGGCACTAAGGACGAGGGGGGAAGATGGAGTATGGAGAGAGAACTTGGGTTGTACTAAGAGATAAGATTCTGCAGGGACTTACCATGGCCACGTAATTCTCTTCGCTGTCTCCAGAGTCTGTGCTGGTGATGCTCTGGGTGGAGATGGGACGACAGTATTGGGAAAAGTTGGAGTTGAAGGTCTGGCTGTAATGAGAGTTGAGAAGATGAGTTGGGCTAGGCAAGGTCCCTTACACATCCTGTCCCACCCCCATTTGCACAATCCACTGGCGTGTTGAATGGGGACTCAGCACATGCCCCAACAGCTTTCCCCCAGAAAAATTGCTCTTTGGTGCTAAATCGGAACGAACGGCAATCCACGGAGAACTCAATTGCTGTTTGTTCCGATTGAGCGCTAAAACTGTGAGTTTTCCTGGGGGAAAGAGGAGAGGAAAACGGAAGTGCGAATAAGACCTTCTTCAACCCTCTGTTGACCCCATGGAGGGCCCTTGCCCTGTTTCATGGGCAAGAACTTCACTTAAAGAAGCTGTTCGCTTTGAGAGCAGCCAAGCCTGGTCTGTGGCGGACAAAGGGTCCTTTACTCACCCAGGCCGGGACCAGGATTTGGTGACCGGCGACTTGAAGGGAAGCTCATCGATAACGGTGTTGTTCCTCAAGTCCAGAGGTGTTGGCTTTGCTGGAGCGGAAAGAGATCTGAGTCAGGCCCTGAGCAATCGTATAATGGACACTTGATTGAATGGACTGATAGAAAAAAACAGGAATTTGGCATGCGTCTGGTCGGCCACTGTGGGAACAGGATGCTGGACTGGGTGGGCCATTGGCCTGATCCAGCAGGTCCTTCTTAGGTTCTTATGGCAGAGACTGGCAGCCTCCCGAGGTGCAGATATTAGCCTCTAAATGCAGCTTCAAGCCACAGCAGTTGCCACACATATTGCAGAAATATCAAATTGCCCACAGAAGAAAATGGCAGGAAAGTGGTGCCTTTCCTTCCCTGAACTAAATGAATGCAAAAAACCATCCCAAAATAACTCCCAGTCCCCTGAAATGAGGGATAAGCTAGGGCATGGCTAGGCAAACTAAGGCCCGGAGGCCGGATCCGGACCAATCGCCTTCGAAATCCGGCCCACGGACGGTCCAGGAATCAGTGTGTTTTTACATGAGTAGAATGGGTCCTTTTATTTAAAATGCACCTCTGGGTTATTTGTGGGGCATAGGAATTTGTTCATATTTACCCCCTTCAAAATATAGCCCGCCCGCCCGCCCCACAAGGTCTGAGGGACCGGCCCCCTGCTGAAAAAGGTTGCTGACCCCTGAGCTAGGGTATGGGAGCAGGGAATAATAGAATCATAGAGCTGGAAGAGACCACGAGGGTCATATAGTTCAACCCCCTGCAATGCTTAACCTCTGCTTAAACTCTTCCAAGGAAGGAGAAAACCTCTTGATAGAGTCCATTCCATTGCCGAACAGCTCTTACTTTGGAATAGAATAGAATAGGACAAACTTGGTCAAGCTTGAAGACCTTGAAGACCAGGGTTCACTCAGCCATGAAGCTCACTGGGTGACCTTGGGCCAGTCTCTCGGCCTGATCTACACTTACCTCACAGGATTGTTGTGAGGGGGGAAATGGGGAGGGGAGAACCCACGTAAACTACCTCGAACTCCTTGGAGGCAAGGGTGGCATGTGAAAGCATTAAATAAATAAAAAATAAACCAACAGCCTGACCAAATACTTTGCCTGTCAGCTCGCGAGGTGGTGGGCAGCTCCTGTTTGGCTGTAGTAAAGGTCCCCTGACCGTTAGGTCCAGTCGCGGACGACTCTGGGGTTGCGGCGCTCATCTCGCATTACTGGCCGAGGGAGCTGGCGTACAGCTCCCGGTCATGTGGCCAGCATGACTAAGCCGCTTCTGGCGAACCAGAGCAGCGAACGGAAACCCCGTTTACCTTCCCGCCGGAGCAGTACCTATTTATCTACTTGCACAGATGCTAACGCTAATGTGACAGCAAAGGTAGCCAGGTTCTGTGCTAGAGCCATAAAAATTCGGTCCGAACTAGTCCGCAGTACCCACACAGCTTCAGGACAGAGCTAAAGACGAACCAGTGCTATAACCGGCTGTAGCCCACTTTTTAAAGTAGTGATATCTTCTTTTATCTAAAAATTTTAAAGCTTAAAGTTTATATTTATAGTTCGTATTTTAGCATGTATTTTGGATTGTTTTTTTATGGATATGTGTGTGCTGGCTGAGAACCGTAACAATAAATCTCTCTATCTACTTGCACTTTGACGTGCTTTCGAACTGCTAGGTTGGCAGGAACAGGGACTGAGCAACAGGAGCTCACTCCGTCGCGGGGATTCGAACCGCCGACCTTCCGATCGGCAAGCCCTAGGCTCTGTGGTTTAGACCACAGCGCCACCCCCGTCCCTGTTCGGCTGTAGTAGGAGGTGCCATCTCAAAGGTAGACAGTGCTTTCCAAGCGCCTTTGGTGAGCCATCCAAACGCTGGCATGGTTGGCATCTGCTAAAGGCCCACCTTCCAGCAGGAGCCCACTGAGAAGGAGTACGAAGGACCCCCTGGTATGGTGAAATAGACTCAAGGAGAGAGAACCACCACCCAAAAAAGCCCGGAGCCGAGGGCGGCTTGAAGGGGAGTGGGGCTTACCTTTGCGGTCTGGCTTGAGGTTGCGGTTGACGGGCGGCGGCTGGATTTCACTCATCCTCCTGTGCAGCTGAGAACTGCTGCTACCTTTGTGGACTGGGAAGGTAGAGGAGGACATGCCCATCAAGTCCAGGTGGTGAGGCCCGGGGCTCATGGGGATGTAGAGGTGCTGGGAGTTGTCGTTCGACCTCTCCGTGCTGATCAGGACCGAAGAGCCTGGGTTCATGGGGACATAGTTGTCTTCCGAGTCTGCGCTGTGAGAGCGAGCCACCGTCGCCTTGTTTTGCTGGGGAAGGGAGAAGGTGGTGACACTCGGAATGAGAGCAGAGCCGGCGGGGAAAGGCGGCAGAGAGGAAAAACTCAGCTTCTAGGTCTTCGGAATTTTTTTTTGCAAGTTAGCTTTCTGAGAAGCCCAGGTTTTATATTATTTATATTATTTATTTATTTGTTTATTGAATTTATATACCGCCCTATACCTGGGGGGTCTCAGGGTGGTTCACAGAATAAAATCAAGATATAAAACCACAATTAAAAAACAACAACAACCCAATAGCCTCCCCCCCAAAAAAAACACATTTTAAAAGGGCATAGGATGTAAATTGGATCAACCAAATGAATGTTTTTGCCCAGCGCCTAAAGATGTATAATGAAGGTGCCAGGCGCACTTCCCTGGTGAGAGCATTCCACAGACGGGGAGCCACTGCAGAGAAGGCCCCGTTCTCATGTTGCCGCCCTCCGAAACTCTTGAGGAGGAGGCACACGAAGGAAGGGCCTCAGAAGATGATCTCAGGGTATATATGCGTGTATGTATAGAAAACCTCAAGTTGCTAGTCCTTAGGACACCAGCTAACTGAGCACCCACAGCTTACCAGATATGAGTTGAATCCAGCATTCACAGACTCTGTCGACTGAACTGCACTGCTGCTGCTGTGCTGAGGATATTCATAGGTTTCACAAGACGAAGCTGAAATCAGTGACATCGAAATGACAGTTAACAAGCAATAAACAGAGTTTATTAAGAGGCTCAGCTTAGTGGGTTCTCCCAATTCCTTTTAGATGGAGGGCAAACAAAAGCCAAAATTCCTAGAGTGTAGATTTCATGAGCATTGGATGAAGTTGTACATTATCTGCACCCTCAAGGCAACTGACTAATGCAGGTCACGCAACAGATACAGCTCTCGCCTTCAACATGCTACCACCACTTCTTGCCCCACGCTGTCTAACAGTAGAGCCGGACGGGCCCCAGAACTGGGAGGAAATTTGTCCCGCCTCTATTTTTTTTTACATCAAGGTCCTTCTGGAGCAGGAATTCTATTTCTGAACAATGGAGACGGAAGAGTGTTGTGTCCATGTATTGTTGGCATCCGTCTGTCTCGAGAGACAATGGAGTGCGCCTCCGGGGGTGAAGGGAAACCGCTGCATCTGCAGCACTCAAATGACCTCTCTGGGGCGCAAGCCTGGGCAGTTTGTGTGGAGGTCCTGGGCTGCCCAGAAGACAAGACCCCGCTCTCAGCCTTGATGAGATGGTCCAAAGGAAAGCAGGGCAAGACATCTGACACAAGCATGGCTGCATGAGTTGCTGGGAGGAGGAGGAGGAGGAGGAGGAGGAGGAGGAGGAGGAGAAGAAGAAGAAGAAGAAGAAGAAGAAGAAGAAGAAGAAAAGAGGAGGAGGAGTTTGGATTTGATATCCAACCATCTTAGAGACTCTACTTTTGATTTGTGGAGGGTTTAATCCTTGGCCTTTTCCTCTCCCAAAGATGTCCCTCAAGGCAGCAGAGGTTTAGGATATGAGTTTTCCCTCTCCTAGATGAGCTCCCTTCCCAAGTGGATGAGACCCACCTGCCCCTCACTTCCCTTTACAGCATGTGCAGAAACCACCTTCTTGGCTGTTGGACCTACTCTTGGTCTCATCTGCTCAAGCCACCAGAGCCTGTCTTTGCATGCAGGGAAAGTCCCTAACTCACTGTCAGGCTTCAGGGAATCAGATCCCCACCCCCTCAGTGGTAGTGAGTAAGCAAATCAAACGAAAGGAGCGTTCTTACCAGTTAGTTTCATTAATAATCACAGTGAGAGACAAAGGTATGTATATCTCTCTCTAGAAACGGCATTGTTCCCAGTGAATGCTCACATCCTCTGTCCCTACTAATTTACGCCACGTTGGGTAATCTGAGCTTGCTGTCCCTCTGTTCTATCACTTTCCAAGCCCGTCTAGTCTTAGGTGAAGTGGGGGGGGGGTCAGGAATGCTGTCCAAGGACACTGAATCTGCCAGCTGTCTCTCTCCTGGTGTTTCCTCTTCTAGCTGTTCCTCACCCAGTATTTCCCAGCTTTCCCCCTCTGGACTATGCCCCTCTGCAAACCACTGTTCTAAATCAATACTGTCCTCCGGATCTTGGGAAGGTTCGGGGGTGGCGGCTCACACCATTCCTCCTCAGTCCAGCCCCTGATACTCACTGAGGGATGGAAACTCATTGGTTGCCCTCAGCTGTTTTAGCCAGTCAGTGGAAGCTGTTTCCCGGGGTGTGGCCGCTGTCTCATGCTGGCAGCTTCTAGGAGCCATAGGTGAGAGCTGATTGCAAGGTGGGGACCAAAGGTGGACAAACTACCCCAGGAGAGGTATTGCCCCTCTCCCCTAACAGCCCATGCACCCCAGCTCCTGCCCAAAGCCTTGGAGAACCACTGGCAGTCATAGCAGTATAGCCACCTATAGTCATCCAATGCAAACAGCCCCGGTACGCACCTCGGTGCAGCCTGCAGTTCTCCATTGCAGGCAGCGTATTCCTTCTGGGAATGGTAGCAGCAACTGAGCCCACGCCTAGGCCTTCGCTGTCTAGCAGGCGCTGCTGAGGGCTGCCCCACCGTGTTTCTGCCTGCCCTGGTTTAGGTGGCCTTGGTGGGGGAGTGGCGGGCATTTCGTTGGAGGCCACCCCCAGGGTGTTGTGGTTCTTGTCCAGCGTGAATGTCCTTGGAATCTGATAAATGGACAAAGGGGTGCCAGGGACGTCGTACGAGTCAGTGGATAGCTCCCCGAAGTCCTTGCAAAGGGTGTTGTTGGGGGTTTTGAAGGTGTACACTTCCTCGCTATCCGTTTCGGAACCTGTGAGGCTGGATTTGGTGTGCGTGTAGCACCCGAAACTCCTCGGAAGGTCGTAGGCACTGTCCCTGAGCTCCGAGTTGTGCCGGCTTGGCTTGGGCAAGCTGTAGAAGCCGTGGACTTGCCCGTTGACACAGTGCCCATTCCCCTGAGACAGCTTCTGGACAGATGGGTCGCTTCTCATGAAGAACGAGGATCTTGTGGCTTGAGAGAAACTAGCACTCCTAAAACGAAATGTGGGAGAGAAGCCGTGAGGCAGAGATTCACACTGGGCACTGCCTAATATCTTCCTATGGAAATAGAAATGTAACATGTCGTCACGCTCTGCAGCATGTGGAACAGCAGGCCGGGTGAGCTGTTTAACAGAGGGAGGGAAGTCACCTTCCCCCCCCATTAAACACGCCAGCAGTGAGGTGTAACGTGGCAGGGGGGCTTCACATAGCAGTTTAGCAAGCTGCCTTGTGAAACACCTCTCCCTCTCCATTAACATTTGGAAAATGCAATCTAATTTAGGGATAGGTGGGGATTTGTCAGAGAAGTCTCAGTCCCCCAACAAATTATAATTTTCACAATTCTTGGAGAAATGTTGTAACAGCCTGGTATAAAACTTAAATGGGTTTACAGTGTAGAGATGCTAACCTCTTAGACCCCAACTATGGGATCGTAGCAGTAACTGTTCTGTGTGATGTGATCTTACGTACGGCTCTGAGCTTCACATTGTGGCCTGTAAAAATTGTGAATAATTGTCTTGGGTCACACAAGTGTTGTGAAAGGAAATTTGCAGCCGTGGCAACAATGAAGATGAGTACTATGGGATGCAATTACTCACAGTTCATTGCAACAACAATCCCAGAGCAGGTTACACAAGCCATGAAAATAGCAGAGAGATAATAAAATATTACAAATAAATGGACCATGCGACCTGCAGCAAGCAGAGAATTGAAAGGGTGATCGCAAACAGGCACTATGCCCAGCAAACGCCTAAGTGTTTGGGTGGCACCTAAAATTCTTAGGAACTGGCACCTGAGAGGAGGAAGTTCTATAACTGGGAGGCCACCACCAAGAAAGCCATCCCTTGGGTTGCTGCACTGCAAATATCAAATAGCTACAGGTCCACCAGGAGGACCTCCCTCACATGTTTTAATGCACCAGTGTGTGTGTGTGTGTGTGCGCGCGCGCACCCCTCCCCAGATCTTAATAAACACACACACACACACACACACAATTTTAAATTATATTTTTAAAGATAAAGAGCAAGGGAAGCTCAGTCAGTAATCCCAACAGCCGAACCAACATGGAACTGTATCCAATAGGTAAGGTAAAAGGTAAAGGACCCCTGGATGGCTAAGTCCAGTCAAAGGCGACTATGGGGTTGCGGCACTCATGTCGCTTTCAGGTAGAGGGAGCTGGTGTTTGTCAACAGACAGCTTTCTGGGTCATGTGGCCAGCACAACTAAACTGCTTCTGGTGCAACGGGACACCGTGACGGAAACCAGAGCACATGGAAACACTGTTTACCTTTCCGCTGCAGCAGTACCTATTTATCTACTTGCACTGATGAGCGTTTGAACTGCTAGGTTGGCAGGAGCTGGGACAGAGGAACGGGAGCTCACTCCATCGCAGGGATTCGAACCGCCTACCTTCTGATCGGCAAGCCCAAGAGGCTCAGTGGTTTAGACCACAGTGCCACCCGCATCCCATTGCTGCACAATGGAACTTCCCCTTCCTCTCTGATCCCCTGCAAATTCCAAATGCTCTTGCAGGTCCTCCAACCCTCTGGAGCAGAGTTTTGGGGTATGTCGGGTGGTGGAGAGGTTGGGGAAGCTCCACTGGTGAAGCAGTCTTCTATTCCACTCATGCGGTGCTATTGCTGGATGCAACCCATGTTGTTGAAAGGTCCCAAATGGCTGGATACAAAGGGTTTTTTTTAATGACCTTCCATTAGTTCCATCAGAAGTGAAGCATACTTTTAATTATTAATGAAAAACAGATGTAGAGGTGAAATTCTCTTGGACCCGGGAAAGCCCTGGGGTTCTCCGAGAATCCAGCTGTGATTCAAGCATGTTGGGGGCCTTCTGATTCACACAGCTGGTACCTCTCCAGCTGTCGCCCACTGTCCTTTGGGCCATTTATGGGTCCCTTCCTCTCATCCTTCCCAAATCACGTTTCCAGTATGGTTTCCAGTATGGTTTGATGGGAAGGAAAATACAACAAGTGTCCGTCCTCCAGTGAAACTGGAAACCAGCATAATGATAAACCAACTGGGACCCAACAGAAATGAAAAGTTGTAACACTGCTAGAATAAAGAAGGCTTACAGAACATATTTCTGTATTTGTTTCATAAAATCTATACACCTCTTGACTTTTTTTTTTAATCAACAACAATCAAAGTGTATACAGGTAAAGGGACCCCTGACCATTAGGTCCAGTCGTGTCCGACTTTGGGGTTGTGGCGCTCATCTCGCTTTAGTGGCCGAGGGAGCCGGCGTACAGCTTCCGGGTCATGTGGCCAGCATTACTAAGCCGCTTCTGGCGAACCAGAGCAGCGCACGGAAATGCCGTTTACCTTCCTGCTGGAGCGGTACCTATTTATCTACTTGCACTTTGATGTGCTTTCGAACTGCTAGGTGGGCAGGAGCAGGGACCGAGCAACGGGAGCTCACCCCGTCGTGGGGATTCAAACCGCCAACCTTCTGATCAGCAAGCCCTAGGCTCTGTGGTTTAACCCACAGCGCCACCCACGTCCCAGGCAATATATACAGGTGAAACTCGAAAAATTAGAATATTGTGGAAAGGTTCATTTCTTTCAGTAATTCAACTTAAAAGGTGAAACTAAGATATGAGATAGACTCATGACATGCAAAGTGAGATATGTCCAGCCTTTGTTTGTTATAATTGTGATGATTATGGCGTATAGCTGATGAGAACCCCAATTTAACAATTTCAACTTGGAGGTTTTCATCAGGTGTACCCCATAATCATCACAATTATAACAAATAAAGGCTTGACATATCTCGCTTTGCATGTCATGATTCTATCTCATATATTAAACTCCAGTAGCTAATGAAAACAATTGCTAACATAAATGGACTTTTCCATGATATTCTAATTTTTCGAGTTTCACCTGTATTATCACACAAAAGCTTCAACCAAGAGATCATGGTATAAGGCAGCTTCTGCGTAGTACTGCTTCATCACCAGTAGGTGGAGCTATGTATAAAACGACGACAGGATTTTATTGTTTTTTTTTGCGCAATGGGCCTATTTTATTCCCAAGACAGCTCTTTTTGCAGAACAATTGCAAAGTAAGATGTATCTTGTGCTGAAAGTCCAGCAGCTGCCTCGTCGTTTGAGCTTCAAACCACTCTCAGATCTATTGCCACGAAGCCTAAATGGCTGTCCCTAAAGTTTTATAGAACAGTGGTTTTAGAAGAGGGGTTTATTTCCTGGTTTTTAACTGCATGGGTATAAACTGCTTCAAATTATCAAAACTACTTTTACTTCTGTAAATGCTTTTCAAAGGATGAGGCAACGAAGCGCAATGCCTGGTCAGGAATACCTTACGTGGAGCCCTCTTTCATACTGTCACTATTGCTGCTTGATATTCCTGGATTGTATCCAATGTTTGCCCTACTCTGAGTAGTCCCATTGAAACTAATGGACCTAAGATAGTAATGGCTGTTCATTTCAAGCGGTGTGATCTGAGTAGGAAGAACTCTGGGCACTACCCATTGTGCTTAATTGCCCTAAGCCATTCTGAGCATTGCAAATTCATTGGAAGGGCAGAGTGTGATGTTTCTAAAAATAACAATGGCTCTCAGGCATTGAGCTTGTAGGTAACAAAGAATATGCAATGAGTCTCCTAACATTTCCACACCAGTTTGTGATTATTATTGTTTTAAAGTCCTCCTGAAAATTCACCAGCAATTTTAGTGTGAATTTCTCCTATAATAGACATTTTTATGTGCAACTTTGCCCAGCAAACACATATTTTTGCATAGTATTTCTCCCAATGCTGAAGCATTCTTGTACCTTAACTCTCACTAAGATATGCTGTTCTATGCACGCTTTAATGCGGCAGATGAATTTTCGCAAACGGTGGTTAGCTGGAGAGCTGCATTGCAAAATTCGGAGAAGTGTTAATTTCCAACGACCTTTGCGTTTCAGTTTGCATACCGCTTCGAAAAAAGAGAATTAGGTAGATTCATATTTGATGTGAACCGAATCGAATTTCTCCCACCACCCACCACCAATCCTTAGCCAAGTGGTTCCGGCCCTACCTGGTGTTCTCCGATTTCCTGCTCATGCACTGGTGCAGGAAGAGATAGTCTTGAGGGGCACTGGTGGAAAGCGTGGTCCGGATATGGTTGGCGGGTGAATCGAAGGTGAAAAGGGTGGGCTGGCTGGAGTGCGAAGGAGCAGATGACTTTCGTTCTCGCAGGAGCCGCTGGCTGGAGCCACTCAGCTCAGCCGGGGAGGAACGTGGCCCGTGAATGACAGAAGGAATGTTTCTTAGAGAATCTGCACAGGAAGAATTAAGGGAGATATCGTCACGATGATGATGATGATGATAATAATAATAATAAATTTAATTATACCCCGCCCAATCTGGCTGGGTTTCCCTAGCCACTATGGGCAGCTTCCAGCAAAATATTAAAATACAATAATTCATCAAATATTAAAAGCTTCCCTAAACAGGGCTGCCATCACATGTCTTCTAAACATCAGACAGAACCTAACAGAGCTACAGTGCCCAACAAATCAACCAACCAACCACAGTTCCCATGATTCTCTGGAAGAAGCAATGTGCATTAAATGTGCAATCAGGGACAGAGTATGAGTGGCTCTTCAGATGTAGAACAATAGAATCATAGAGTTGGAAGGGACTCTGAGGATCATCTAGTCCAACCCCCTCCAATGCAGGAATATGCAGCTGTCCCTTACGGGGATCGAACCTGCAACCTTGGCGTTATCAGCACCATGTTCTAGCCAACTGAGCTATCCAACTGAGTCAAGCACCTAGATTCCAGCTCCCATCATCCCTAGCTACCAATGGCCATGATAGCAAGAGGCTGATGGGGAGCCTAACAATCTAGGGATGACTACATGCTCCTCATCTCCTCTGCCTAAACAAGGTGATTCATTCCTCCTATACATTGTCAAGTGATAAAAATAGGCATGTCTGCAGGGTTTCTTTTAGCCGTACCACAAATTCCTATTTTAGAGAGAACAAAATGACACCAGTACGTGGTTCTGACTGACTGGTTGGTGCCTGTGCGCACCGCCGATCAATATTGAACATTAAATTTAATGGTGTCATTATTATATTAAGGAGAAAAGTTATTTGCATTGCTCAGTACAGGGATAGATTACACGCACAATGCTCAAATTCCATTATTCGGTCAGAGGAGAGCTACCTGGCAGCACAGCACGCTATCAGAATTTAAGTCATCGTGTTTGCCTAATTATGCTATTATTATGACCCTGCGATCATCATCTGAGGTCCTTCTTTGTGGGACTCCTCCAGGTGAGGTCTGGAGGGTGGCAACATGAGAACGGGGCCTTTTCTTTGGTGGCTCCCTGTTTGTGGAATGCCCTCTCCAGGAAGGCTCACCTGGTTCCTCCATGACATACCTTTTAAGTTTTATGAACTTTTAAATGTGCTTTTAGGAGGTGGGGTTATTGGCTTGTTGTTGTTATGCATTCTGTGTCCTCATTTTGTATTGTTGTGAACCGCCCCGAGATCGTCGGATGAAGGGCAGTAATAACCTGAGTGGGTCTGGCTAGAGCTGATGGGAATTGCAGTCCCCAAAATTTGGAGAGCACCAAGTTAGTGCCATTATGATTTTGGCTGCTTTATTTTCAATCCCTCGTGCGGCATTCTCCATTTTCACAGCTGCTGCACACAGGGTCGAGAAAGGGAGGAGAAATGTGGAAAGAGGCAGGAGGAAGGGGGGGGGGAAGAATTAATCAAATCAGCTCCTGGATGAATAACCCCGTCCTGTTTTTTGGGTTTTGCTTCTTGGTCACGCAAGGAAGTGACAGAATGCCAGGAGCTGCCTTTTAAATGTATGGCTGCCAAACTAGTTTTTTTCATTCAACTGGTTGGGGGCGGATGGACACTGAAACATACAAACAAAAAGAGGTACACACCAGGGGCGTAGCCAAATTGGGGGGGGGCACAGGGGCAGCTGTCCCCCCCTAATTCAAGTAAATAAAAGAAAATGCTTAACTAACTGAGTAATCGTGTCGCAGATAGCTCGGTTCTGGCCCCCAATAAATCCTGTGCCGTCGTCCCCGCCATTAATCCCGGCTACGTCCACGATACACACATAATTTTTAGACATACCCTAAAACAGTGTTTTTCAACCTTTTTTGGGCAAAGGCACACTTGTTTCATGAAAAAAATCACGAGGCACACCACCATTGGAAAATGTTAAAAAAATTAACTCTGTGCCTATATTGACTATATATAAAGTAATTTTCCCACGGCACACCAGGCAACATCTCGCGGCACACTAGTGTGCCACGGAACAGTGGTTGAAAAACACTGCCCTAAAATACAGACCTTTTGGACTGAAGAAATAATAGTAGCTGGAAGCACGATAGGATATACAGTGGTACCTCGACTTACGAATTTAATCTGTTCCGAATGCATATTCGTAGGTCGAAAAATTCGTAAGTCGAAAAAAGCGATTTCCCCATAGGAATGCATTGGAAACGAAAAATTCGGAAAAGTCGAGTAAACCGCATCTAAAATTCGTAAGTTGAGTAAACCCCATCTAAAACCGCCAACGGATGTCCTTTGGATGTCGAAAAATTCATAGGCGTGCAGGCACTTTTTTCATTCATAAGTCGAAAAATTTGTATGTCGAGTAATTCATAAGTTGAGGTACCACTGTATAGTCCCTGTGAACCCACTTGTAATTTGTTTTGGGTATGTCTTGATAGATGACAGCGGAACAACCTTAAGTATTCTTTTCCTTCCTTTGTTAAGGAAATAGGAAATTACTAAAAAGAGGAATGCTTTGATTCAGTTTTACCAAAATTATGCCAATACATCAACATACAGCCTCCCACCCCCCCAAAGTATTTAACGAGCGCATGGCACCCTACGCAGTAATTTTTTATTGTTAACGGGGAACTATGCTAATGCTCCAAGTTATCAGTGAACTGGTGATCATTTACTGCTTAAAAACGTTACACAAAAATAGATAAAAGGATGCATGCTGTTTAAACAAGCTAAAGGGGGGAAAACAGAGTGAAATATATGGGGGGGGTTGCTGAAGAGGAAGATGAATGAACGGGGGTGAAGGCTCATTGCAGGGGGCTCTAATGCAGCAATTTTTTTTAAAGCTCAGATTTTAGGTGGGAGAAATAGGTCCATTACTCAACAGCCGCACGCTATTCTAGAGACATGAGTGGGCATCACTCAAAACAGACTCACACTCCATAATCTCTAGTAAAAGCAGGCTTCTCAGCCCAAGGGAGCCCAATCCATTGACACTGGCATTGATTTTCAAAAATGTATCCTCGCTCTTCTCCACACAGTGACCCGGCCACTAAGTGCTATTACCGATTGCAGCGGGTTCAGAATTCACTCGCCACCGTTAAAGGGTTTCGGGAGACGAAAACCCGTCAATAGAGGCAAGAAAGGGGAAGGGGCAAGAAAGCTGTGAGCTGCTTGTATTTGAACTTACTGTGGAGCAGAGAGAAGCAAAAGGAGGGAGATAATTCAGAAGATGGAACATTTGTCCTGTGGCAGAAAATTCAGCGGATGTGCTTTACTTTTTTTCGCTGTTGGAGACCGAGAAGGATCTGGGGCTCATGGGGAACATTTGCAAACAGGTGAAACTGTTGGTTTGCTTGTTTATTCTTTTAGTATTGTTATCTATTGAATTTGTTTGACAACCTGCACCCGAAGATCGCAAGGGTGGTTCGCGGCGTAAAAATGCGAAATGAAAACGCAAAATAAAACAAAGACAAAGGCGAAACAAAACCAATATCCCTCCCTTGCACATCCACTTTATGATTTCTTAAATTTGCATCCTGCCCTTCCTCCCGAGGGAGCCCAAAGGAGAAAACCTAAAACTTATTTGCCGGCAATTAACACCATTCAAAAACATTTTAAAATGAATAAGAACCATCTAAAAAATAAGATACCCTCAGTTACTAAACCCTGAAGAACAATCCATACCCTCTTCCTTGCAGGATATATTTGGGAGAATAAAAAGCTAAGGAGTGCAGCCAAGCTGGTGTCTGTGTCTGGAGGTCCTGGGGTGGGTGTGCCTTGTCATCTGGGCAGCCCAGGACCTCCAGACACACTGCCTAGGCTTGCGCCCCAGGGTGGTCACTTCGGTGCTGCTAACACAGCAAAATAAAAGTTGCTCAGTTCTGACCAGTGCCAGGCAGCTGCCATCTGGTAAAGGTAAAGGTAAAGGGACCTCTGACCATTAGGTCCAGTCACAGACGACTCTGGGGTTGCGGCGCTCATGTCGCTTTACTGGCCAAGGGAGCCGGCATACAGCTTCCGGGTCATGTGGCCAGCATGACTAAGCCGCTTCTGGCAAACCAGAGCGGTGCACAGAAACGCCGTTTACCTTCCCGCCAGAGTGGTACCTATTTATCTACTTGCACTTTGACATGCTTTCGAACTGCTAGGTTGGCAGGAGCAGGGACCGAGCAATGGGAGCTCACTCTGTCATGGGGATTCGAACCGCCGACCTTCTGATCGGCAAGCCCTATGCTCTGTGGTTTAACCCACAGCGCCACCCACGTCCGCAGCTGCCATCTGAAGTCTCCCCAAAAACCAACGCTCACCATCGACATCCCATCCAGAAGCAGCACATACCATCACTGGGTGAGATGCTCATTCTCTCTGGCGAGAGGAGACAGTGGAGTGACCATCTAGGAGTCTAAGGGTGTGTGTGTGAAAGCAGCCTAAAGGTGGCAGGGATGATGGTGTGAAGGTTGGCATTGCCTCTGGTGGGTCCCAACAGATGCCCAAGTCTGGCTGGTGCTGGTTTTGAAAGTTACAAACGTGAAAAATAAAATCAAAATATGCCAAAAATAAAAATTGTGTGATGCAGTTCCATCTGTCTCTGTTTACCAGGTTCAGTCCCTATTTTCGGCACCTCTTCCTGGTAAAACATTGTCCCTATTTTGTGTTTTTCGGCATGTGTGTGTGTGGGGGGGGAGAGATTGGGAGGTTGCTATTTTCTTCCCTAAAAAAAATGCAAACGTAGTTCCAACAGGAAATGTTGGGTTCTGTGAAGCCCTGGAAGTTTGTTTTATTCCACATTTACTTGAACTTCCTGTGGATGCAGAACACACGCACATTCGCACAGAAATCTAGCAAACAGAATGAAGAAAATCTTATTGCTGCACAATGGTTTCTTCTCTTGCTGTTAAGACTTTCCCCAGCAGGGTCTTAAAAGGGGAGGAAGAAATGGATCTGGCAGAGAATTAAGAGATTCTCCTGACATGGAGTAAATCAAGGCTGGAGATTATCTGCGATCAGTACTCAAACCACTCTAATGTGAGAAAGAAATTCTATCTGTTACAGAGGCCCGAGGCACGGTCTTGTTTTGTTCCACCGTCTCTTGATGCAAGGAAGAGTCCAGGGAGAGAACAGGGGGGGGGCCTTGAAGGTTTAAAACAGCCACCATTGAAAATATGAGCCCTCCACAATGTCTGCAAATGTGATGTGAAGGCTGGAGAAAAGACAGTCAGGTTGTGCATCCACAGCAGTGACCAGAGGAAGAATGGCCACCATGGTGCACAAACAGACACCATCATCTGCCCCAGCTGCAACAAAACATGTCTCTCCTGCATCAGTCTCTAGAGGCACTACAACCTTCCAACAGCTTCACTTCACTTCCTAAGGTGCACTCCACAGTTGTCTCCCAAGAAAGACTGCCAGCAGTTCTCCAGGGTATGGTGCAGTAGCTGGTGAGGGACACGTTGTGCTCCTTCTGGAGTAGTTTGTCCACCTTTGGTCCCTACCCGGCACTCAGCTCTCACCTGTGGCTCCTAGAAGCTGTTAGCATGCGACAGTGGCCAGACCCCGGGAAACGGCTTGGACTGGGCAGCTAAACCAGTTGAGGGTAGCCGATGGGTCTCAAACCTTCGGTGAGTTTGGGACTTCCCTTTAAATGACCCCCACAGGCCGCTTGTGGCCCATGGGCCTTAGGTTTCCAACCCCTCACCTAGGAGAAGGAAAACTCTGATCCTAAACCTCCACTGCCTTGTGGGACATCTCCGGGAGAAGAAAAGGCTAAAGAATAAACCCTACACACATCTGGATTGGGGGCCCTAAGGCGGTTGAATGGCGTCTTGTACGCCTCCTTCCTGCAGCTGCTTCAGTCCAGCTGATGCCAAACGTTTTACTCTGCTCTCCGTTGGAGCTCATCAGCAAGGCCGAGAGGAGGGTGTGTGTCTTGCCATCTTGGCAGCCCAAGATCTCCATATGCACTGGCCAGGCTCGCACCCCTGAGAGGCCACTTTGGTGCTGCAAACGCAGCAAAAACAACACAGGAGGCAGCATTAGCAGCTACCTGTCTCCGCAGCCACAGCAGGTGTTGCGATTCTCCAGCAGTTTAACCTCATCTCCCGGAGGCGCACTGCACTGTCTCTCTCGAGACAGACGGATGCCAACAAAGTAGGCAGGAGCTTTCCCAGCCTTGCCTGGAGAGGGTATTCGGTTTTGAAACTGGGACCTTCAGCATGCAACACAGATGCTTATCCAATGAGCCTTGCCTCCTGCTTTAAAAACCCTTTCCTCTGTTCCCCTCTGAGATCCTAATTGTGCACTTAACAAGTACTGGGTCTGCACCTTTTAAATGAAAAGCAAGCTGAGTTTCCGCCTCTTCCTTCAGCACAATAACCCAGCATCCCTTGCGAGATGCCTTTCAGCACTTTGCAATTTAAAAACGTGACACGGGTATGGCGAATGGTGCCTTGGTCCTGCGATGGGAACCTAATGTATTATTTTCAGAACGAACTGGAAATGCTGTTACTGCAAAGCATGAAAAGCCCCCTCCCCCCAATGTTTGCTCTATTCTTGGGTCCTGATACGCACAGCTAAAGCTGTTTCTCTTCACCGTGCATGACAATCGTCCCTACCAGTGGCATTCTTTCTCGAAGATAAGGGCAGAATTTGCATAAGAAAGGGGCTGTTTGGGTGAAGATAGGCTCGGCTGAAAAAGCACCCTCGCCTTATTTAATAAAATTTACGGTCCTCACAAAGGAGCAAAGCCACACAATCAGCACAAGCAGTTCCTTCGGGACTTCACTATGACAGACTGCAGGCACGAGGGGCGGAATGTCGGAATGCCATTTTCTTTTAAAAACAAACGCTACCTGCATATATAAAGCAACCGTGCCAAGCAGAAACCTGGGCCAGGATCCTTTCCCCTTGATTTCTAGATATGCTAGATTTCTGTGCACAAGGAGTTACGATGTGGGGAAGCCTTCACAGCATCATAGAATTGTGGAGTTGGAGGAGACCCTGAGGGTCACCTAGTCCAGGCACCCCCAAACTCGGCCCTCCAGATGTTTTGGGACTACAACTCCCACCATCCCTAGCTAACAGGACCAGTGGTCAGCGGTGATGGGAACTGTAGTCCCAAAACTTCTGGAGGGTGGGGTTTGGGGGTGCCTGGTCTGGTCCAGCCCCCTGCAATGCAGGAATCTCAGCTAAAGCATCCGTGACAGATGGCTGTCAAAACTCTGCTTAAAAACTTCCAAGGAAGGAGAGCCTATAACCTCCTGAGATAAAGAGTGTTCCACGGTCAAATGGCTCTCACCCACCATCCAGACAAACAAGAGGCATTTATCAGAGTTAAAAGGAAACTTTTCAGTCAAAGCACTTTGGTTACAAAGGAAGAGTAGTTGGGAGAGTGGCCTGGGGAGAGGGGCTGTGGTCTGGGCCAGGGAAGGGAAAGTAGGAAAAAATGGTTGGGGAAATAATAATGGGCCACAATAATGGGACGACAACAACAACAACAACAACTTATTTTTATATGCTGCCCGTCTGATTGGGTTGCCCCAGCCTCTCTGGGCAGTGTCCAACAAATTAAACACATCTAGCACAGTAAAACCTCGAACATTAAAAACTTCGCTATAAAGGACTACCTTTAGATGTCTTCTAAAAGTCAAATAACTGTTTATTTTAATAATAATAATAATAATAATAATAATAATAATAATAATAATAATAATAATAATATATTTATACCCCACCCATCTGGCTAGGTTTCCCCAGCCGCTCCCAACAGAATATTAAAAACACGATAGAACATAAAACATTAAAAACTTCCCTAAACAGGGCTACCTTCAGGTGTCTTTGAAAAGTCAGCCGTTTAGAGTCGTCAACAGGTTTTCCACACTTATCAGCCTATCACCCATTCCCACCACCCTTCTGAGTAATACCCCTCCCCACTCCCCCACCATATTTAAGGATCTGGTGACTTCTGTTTCAGTGTATCTGAAGAAGTGTGCATGCACACGAAAGCTCATACCAGGAACAAACTCAGTTGGTCTCTAAGGTGCTACTAGAAAGAATTTTCGATTTTGTTTTGAAAAGTCAGATAGTTGTTTATTTCCTTGACATTTGATGGGAGGGCGTTCCACAGGGTTGGTGCCACTACCGAGAAGGCCCTCTGCCTGGTTCCCTGTAACCTCACTTCTCGCAGTGAGGGAACCACCAGAAGGCCCTCGGAGCTGGACCTTAGTGTCTGGGCTGAATGATGGGGGTGAAGACACTCCTTCAGGTCTACTGGACCAAGGCCAGCACCAACACTTTGAATTGTGCTTGGAAATGTAATGGGAGCCAATGTAGGACTTTCAGGACCAGTGTTATATGGTCTCGGCGGCCACTCCCAATCACCAGTCTAGCTGTCGCATTCGGGATTAGTTGTAGTTTCCGGGTCACCTTCAAAGGTAGCCCCACATAGAACACATTGCAGTAGTCCAAGCGGGAGAAAACCAGAGCATGCACCATTCTGGCGAGACAGTGTGCAGGCAGGTAGGGTCTCAGATGGCGTACCAGACGGAGCTGGCAGACAGCCGCCCTGGACACAGGTTTACCGGAGGCAGTAAATGCTTCTGAATACCAGTTACTGCAAACCACAGGAGGAGAGGGTGCTCAAGTCCTGCATGCACGGGAATCGAGCTGGCCACTTTTTGAACAGGATTCTGGACTAGATGGGCCACTGGCTTCATCTGGCTGGGCTATCCCCATGTTCTTACTGTAAACTTCATAAAGAAACTGTATTGTGCGAATGGGCCCAGAAAGATGAGAGTTTTGGCGAGACAAGGAAAGAGAACGCGCCTAAGCAGCAGCAATCTAAAGCAGCCCAGCTTTTAAGGAGAACCTGAAGGGCACTGAGACCTGAGTCACCAAATCCACTTGACATTTAATCTGCATGCTGCGTGTGCACACATGTTATCAGCAGGCCATTTGTTCCAAAGTCGTTTTGCCTCTGACTCGCTGCAAATATTTTCCACTATTTTAATCATGTCAACATGAGCAACTGCCTGGAGACACCTTGCGACTGTAGTCAGTTCGCGCTTAAGGTACAAATGTTTTGTTTCCTGGAGATGACAGCGCAGTTTATCTCTTTAGCTGCAAGGCAGGCTTCCCCAACCCGGTGCCCTCCGGGAAGCTGTGCTGGCAGGGGCTGATGAGAGTCGCAGTCCAAGACATCTGGAGGGTGTCAGGTTGGGGGAGACTGCTCTATGGGGAAAACAGACACCGTTCTCCCAGCTCGTGCTACCATATCCATGCCAGGAAGCCAACACTCGCTCTGCAATGGGAAGTTGCTGGAGAAGAGCAATGATCTCTCCCCAGTTTAGCTGTGCTTCCAATAGTTTCATGTGCGTGATTTGCTCACAGAATGTGGGCACCTTCTGTGTCTGCAGCACCGAAAGTGACCTTCTTGGGGCACAAGGCTGGGCAGGGTATATCGAGGTCCTGGGGTGCCCATATTCAACCGTATGCTGGCAAATTCCGACTGCAGAATTAAAATTGATTGGAGCTGTTGCACAACAAACACCCTGAAATATCCTTTTTTTTTTTTTTTAGATGGGAAAATGCACCAGAAAGTGTGATACGGCATTTGCTTGATTCAACATCATCTAATGTCCCTGCAAACCAACTGGGATGATTTTTTTTTTTTTGCAATAAACAGGTCACACAAACATGGTCTTAGTTTTTCCTGCCATTTAACAAGGAATTAGATTGTCCAAATAAAGCTTGGATACTTTTCATAACCTTACACAAAAGATTAGAGCAGAGCCTTCCCTTACTCTCAAATATTCTCGACAGCACCTCCATTTTTTCTCCTTTCTTGATCTCTCACTTCCTTCCTTCCTATCGTTTTCTTCCCTTTTCTCTCTGTGCAATTTCCCTTCTTCCTTCCTCTCACCCCCAGGCTCTATTGAAGCCATTTCCAGGGTGGTAGCCGTGTTAACTCCGCTGAAGCAAGATCAACAAAGAGCCCTGCTCTTCATTGTTTTCTTTTTCTATTGTTGTTGTTGTTTAGTCATTTAGTCGTGTCCGACTCTTCATGACCCCATGGACCAGAGCACGCCAGGCACTCCTGTCTTCCACTGCCTCCCACAGTTTGGTCAGACTCATGTTGGTGGCTTTGAGAATACTGTCCAACCATTTTGTCCTCTGTCGTCCCCTTCCCCTTGTGCCCTCAATCTTTCCCAACACCAGGGAGTCTTCTCTTCTCATGAGGTGGCCAAAGTACTGGAGCCTCAGCTTCAGAATCTGTCCTTCCAGTGAGCACTCAGGACTGATTTCTTTAAGGATGGATAAGTTTGAGCTTTTTGCAGTCCATGGGACTCTCAAGAGTCTCCTCCAGCACCATAATTCAAAAGCATCAATTCTTCGGCGATCAGCCCTCTTGATGGTCCAGCTCTCACTTCCCTATTTCCTGTTTGCTTTCTTTCTGCCACTTAGAAAAAGATTAGGGGTGTGCATGTAGGGGATACTAGCAGACTGGAGGGGGAGTCATACCAATTGCTTATGAAGTTGAATGAGGTGGGGAGCTTATAATAAAGCACCAAGGAACCTCTTAGGATCTCCAAAGAACCCCAGGATTCCTTGGAATATGGAAGGAGAAATGACCAGCTCTTGGCACCATCCCGATTTCTCTTTCTGGGACATGCAAGAACTTCCTAAGTGAGGAGTGAGAAAAAGACCAGCCAAGATTTATGCAATGTTACGCCCCAAATTTAGAACGGGTGACTTTGCCAATTTCAATTTCTCTCCATTTCCCACCCCCCCCAAAACCCCTTAATTTCAATTCTCCACCAAAAATAAAAATATTTTTTAATGGAAATTCACCACTATTTTATAGTGTGGGTTGCTCATTCTAGATGCACATCTGCGTTTCATTTCCCCCGACAGACAGATTTTTACAAAGCAAATTCTCTCACGTATGAATAAGTTACACTCTCTAATATTGCAATATTTATGCACCCAAATATATATCTGCATTTTCGAAGATGCTACTTGGCTTGAGAACCACATTGCAAAATTCAGGTAAGCGTGAATTTTGAAAGATGCCCACGTTGCAGTCTGCATGCAGTGTTGGAAAATAAATTCGACTTTAAATGAGAACTGGATCAAATTCCATCCCTACCCCCCATCTTGTAATAGTCATTTAAGAGAGGGGGGGAGAGGGAGGGAGATGGAAATATGAAGCCTTTTCCAAAGAAGCAAAAGTCACATGAGAACAACAGAGAACCAGAGACCGTGATAGAGAAATGAAAAGGAGCAGCAGCAAAGAAGGGGTCTGGGGAGAGGGCCAAGTCAGATCACCCTGACCTCAAAGCATTATATATCTTGGTTATTTTAACTGCAATCAATTCTTTGAAGGGCAGAGCAGGGATTCTTGAACATAAAGGCAAAGCTCTGCATCTCATTCTGCCTAGCCTTGCCTAACTTTGTCTAATCTTTATGTCATTCCCACGAGAATCCTTTTCCAAATGCTAATTGCTCATGCACTAATATTGTTGCTGTTCTGTTAATAATAATAATAATAATAATAATAATAATAATAATAATAATAAGTATTTTAGATCCACGGGATGCATAGTCTCCAGCCTTATGAAGGGAATCTGCTGTATTAGTCTACTGGGGTCGGCATTTTTTTTTTTTAGCCGCAGGCCGGTCCACTGTCTCTCAGACCTTGTGGCAGGCCGGAGAAGCGGCACCGGGGGAGGGGATCTGGAAGAAGAGGCGAGGGGGGCAAGTAGTCCTCCTCCCCACCCCTCCAGCCCCAGCCGCTGCGCTTACCTTCCAAGGGGCTGCCGCTGCCACCGCTTCTCGTGGGTAGGCAAAGCGAGCCAGTGTGGTGTAGTGGTTAAGAGCGGTAAGACTTGTAATCTGGTGAACCGGGTTTGCGTCTCTGCTCCTCCACATGCAGTTGCTGGGTGACCTTGGGCTAGTCACACTTCTTTGAAGTCTCTCAGCCCCACTCACCTCACAGAGTGTTTGTTGTGGGGGAGGAAGGGAAAGGAGAATGTTAGCCACTTTGAGACTCCTTTGGCTAGTGATAAAGCGGGATATCAAATCCAAACTCCTCCTCCTCCTCCTCCTCTTCTTCTTCTTCTTCTTCTCTGGCCCACAAGAGCACCAGGGTAACGGCGGAGGGAAGATGAGCGGTGTGAAAGGGCTGGCTCTGGAGAGGGGCTGCTTAAAATGGCCAGCTCAGCCCAGCCCCCTTCCTCCTCTAGGCAGAGCAGGGAGAAGCTGGGAGGAGGCGCCAGCACAGTGGGTGTGAGGGAGAGGGGGGGGGGATGGAATAGTGCAGGGGGGGAAATGGCGCAGCCCAAACGAACAGAATCCCCACGCCCATCCAGGGACAGTCCGCAGGCCGGATCCTGAAGGCAATTGGGCCTGATCCGGCCCACAGGCCTTAGTTTGCCGACCCCTGGTCCAGTAGCTTCCTTTAAAAACTGGGCAGTCAACTAAATGTTAGCAGGGACCCTGTTATAAATTGAGGATGAGCAGAACAGCATGTGACGCTGGCGACATTCTCTGATTCATGAGCTGAGTGCCAGAGCTGCAGATGATGCTAAACATGTCATTTGAAGCTGTGTTTAGGGGATGGGGAAGAAGCAAACCGACCTAATTTACACGGCTCATAATCTGAAAAGCATCAATCCTTCAAAATTCATATTTTTTCCTAATTTGCCAATGCAGTTCTTCAGTCAAGTTTTTGTTGTTGTTAATTAAATTTATGCCCTGGCTTTCTTCCCAAAAGAGACCAACATTGTAGAAAAGTGCATATACAGAGGTTAAACCATGTGTGCGTATTAGTGAAAATAGCATACAGAATCACATTAGGGAAAAATTGCTTGCAAAAATATGTATACAGTGGTACCTCGGTTTAAGAACAGTCCGGTTTAAGAACGATTTGGTTTACAAACTCCACAAAACCGGAAATAGTGTCCTGGTTTGAGAACTTTACCTTGGTCTAAGAACGGAATCTGAATGGCGGAAGGGCACTGGTGGCAGGAGGCCTCATTAGGGAAAGCGTGCCTTGGTTTAAGAATGGTTTTGGTTTAAGAACGGACTTCCAGAACAAATTAAGTTTGTAAACCGAGGTACTGTATATGACAAAATTCACATTAAAATGCTGGTGAATTTTCAGAACTTTTTTTTTTTAAAAAAAATCACAAACTGATGTGGAAACACGGAGAAGTGAGGTGAAAGTTTGGAAAAACAAGAAGCAGGGAGAAACCGAAATTGTCAGATTTGCCAATCCCTTATCGTGCTATTGTTTTTTTGTTATCAGTTTTATCCCAAGCCAGAGTCCCAACCAAAGTTGCCCCCCCCCCACTAAGTGCAACAAAGGCTTTTTCAGACTTCAGCTCCTCATTCCCTTTTTGTTTTGTGTTTCAGCTTAAACTCGGGAGCAAGCAGATGAGGTCATAAGAAGACAGCACTGGAAACCAAATGGGAGGAAGTGGAAGAGAGGAAATGTGAAATTAACTGAAGCACTTACAAGTAAAGTCAGATTGAAAAGTCCCGGGAAACCACAAATTAACAATGCTGGGGAAAAACATATGTATTAGGACTGAGCGCGTAAAGAAATCTGGAAATAATTTATTAGGGTTTAGAAGGGTGTGTGCATCTCACAAGCAGAGCAAAGCAAGTTGAATTAGCAGATTGTATATATAGAGAGGGGTAAATGCTTCAAAACACATTTGGATTGTTTCCCCCCCCTGTATGCAAAGGATAGACTGTTTATTGTTTTTCTTACTTAGCTATACATGTACAAAATAAAAAGTTTGACTTGTATTTGATCTGTGATGTGCTGCTAACTTAACGTGCTAGCCTATGCTCAATGTGGCAATCATCAGTCTAGGCTGTGGCCTCAAATTTACCTCGCCCCAAACCAATACACATTGCAACAGGAAAAGCACAGGTATAATGTCTTACATTTTCCCTTCTACCGTGTTTCTCCTAAAATAAGACACCGTCTTATATATTTTTTTGCTCAACAAAACACAGTATGGCTTATTTTCAGGGGATGTCTTATTTTAACCGTGTCGCATCGGTACGCTGCATAGCCACGCCTCTCCAGGCTGTTTTAATGGGAGGTACCACGTCACTATGGCTTATTTTCGGGGTATGGCTTATTTTTGGGGAACGGCTTATATTTCGCAAATGCATAGAAATCCTGCTATGGCTTATTTTATGGCCATGTCTTATTTTAGGAGAAACAGGTCTATGGCTTAGAGCCAGCTTTGGGAGAGAGGATTTGGATCAGTGCTATTGCCCAGGGGCGAGGGGTTATAACACCCTGTCCCGGCCTGGTGTCCTTCCGATATTTTGGACAATGTGGCTGATGAGAGCTGTGGCCTAAAACAGCTGGCGAGAACCTGGATCGGGGTCAGGAGTGAGCCAGCAATAAATCACACCCAGTAAGTGAAGTTAACTCTTTACTGGAAAAAAACAAGGTCTGCTCAGGGGTGCCAGGCCTAAGGAGCACATCAATTGGTAAAAGGTAAAGGACCCCTGGATGGTTAAATCCACTCAAAGGTGACTATGGGGTTGCGGCGCTCATCTTGCTCTCAGGCCGAGGGAACTGGAGTTTGTCCACACACAGACAGCTTTCCGGGCCATGTGGCCAGCAGGACTAAACCGCTTCTGGACACCGTGACGGAAACCAGAGCGCACGGAAACACCGTTTACCTTCCTGCTACACTACTTGCACTGGCATGCTTTCAAACTGCTAGGTTGGCGCATCAACTCTTCTTAGTAGGTCTTAGAATCATAGAATTGTAGAGTTGGAAGGGACTCCGAGGACCATCTGGTCCAACCCCCATAATGCAGGAATATGTAGCTGTCCCTTACGAGGATCAAACCTATGACCTTGCCCCTATGAGGCAGTTGCAGAGGCTGAAACTCCCTGCATTCCCACAGCAGCCTAAGTCTCCTCCTCCCCAGAGTCCTTCCCAAGCAATCTGAGCCACCGCCCATGTGCCTTCCTTTGCTCCTCCCGCTTCATTCCTCTCTTGGTCCTGTGAGACCAGGGCGAGGGGAACTTGTTGCAGCAGGAGGTGGAAGCATCCTGGCTTTTTCACCTGCCTGACTCATCTCTGCCTCCTCATGTTCCCCTCTTCAGCTTCCAACACCACCTCCTCCCGGTCTTCTCCCTCTGACCACTCATTGTCATCCCACCACCACGCCCTGGGCTCTGAGCCTTCTTCCCTTGGGGGTTCTCCACCTGGTGCCTCCCACCATTCCTCTGTATCCAGCCAGTCTATGACACTGGGGAAGGCCGGGTTATTGCCGCTTCCCTCCTGCACTGCAGGCCCGAAGCAAATCAACTTCCTCCCATACCTGCTTCCCCAGAAAGACGACAATGGCAGGAGCTCCAAGCACAGAGTGCCTGGATGGATTCTAAAATAAGCCAAGGTGGTTTCACAATGCCGAATGAGAGGGGAATGGAGGAGCCAGATGGAGCAGGCAGAGGTGTCTCCCTTGCTTAATCAAAGTCAACAACGCTCCTCGCTTGATGATGATGCGCACAGCAGGGATGCTGGCGGTGATTAAATGCCTTATTCCAGATAGGACTTTTCTCGACTTTAATTAATACCACCGCTCAGCTATTTATCTTGCATTAGACGGGAGGAAAACATTTTCCCGTCTCTGGTGATCTTTAGGGAAAGGGCAAGGAAATATTTCAATTACGTTTTGCCAGTGTCGAGACGCTATGGGATGATTTTCTTGAAACTGTGCGCCGACGGAGTCACCCCATGCTGAGGAATGCATAATAACATTGCATTATAGGTCTACATAAGCTGCCCAAACCACAGTTTTCTGGCCTGAATAAATCAGAATCATAGAATTGTTAGAGTTGGAAGGGACCTTAAGGGTCCTCTAGTCCAACCCCCTGCAATGCAGGAATTTTTCACCCAATGTGGGGCTTGAACCTATGGCCTTGAGACTCTACCAACTGAATTAATCACATTGCCATCACTCTCTCTCTCTTGAGCTCAGCTACTAGAATCGCTTTTCTGGCCTCTGCCACACATTATTAGGCTCTGCCACACATTTTCAAGCTTTCTTCACACAAGTGAGCAGGTACGCCCTGGCAGAAACGGTTCGGTTTCTTGTCGAGAGACAACAATAGCTGTGCAACACACAGAGTCAGGGCCCTCTATGCATTGGCTACCGGGGGGGGGTGGAACACACCAGGAAAAAGGACTTAGATTATTCATGTCCCATCGATTTGCTTTAATGCTCTCTCTGGTCTTCAGATTCTATTGATTCCAGCAAGTGACGTACCCTCTGCAATCATCTTTGTGCGTTCGTATATATCTCTGTGTGTTTGTATGCCTATGTGCTTTAATCTTGGGCATCTGTGTGGCAGAAATGCAGTTTATGAATATCAAGTAAAATTCATCAGCTCAGATAAGATCCATAGGTCTAAAAGCTTTTAAAAACGAATGCTGAAATTTTCCAAAACCCAGGAAAAATATATTGAGAAGGATTGGTGCAGCTGTTAGAATAGGCCTGGGGATGGAATGTGGCCCTTCTGGAGTCCTTACCTGGCCCCTGGAAGGTGGACACACCCATCACTAGTCCTGCTCTGCGTATTCCTCCTGGCTGAAGCAAACCCTTGGGTTGTAGACGAATGCCTTTTGGATGCAAAGGAATGGGTCTGTGGCCCCTGGAAGGCTGCTAATGAGGCAATGTGGCTCTTGGGTCAAAAGGCACTCTTCATTGGTTGAGTGCAGGCCTAGGGCTTGGAAGAGCAGGGCTCAAACTCTCACTCAGCTATGAAATTTACTGAGTGACCTCAGACCAATCGCTAAGGGAGGACAACCAAGATGATCAAGGGTCTCGACCACCAAGCCTGATGAGGAATGGTTGAAGGAGCTGGGCATGTTTAGCCCGGAAAAGAAGAGACTGGGAGGAGATAAGGATAAAGGTAAAGGCACCCCTGACCATTAGGTCCAGTCGTGTTTGACTCTGGGGTTGCGGCGCTCATCTCGCTTTACTGGCCGAGGGAGCTGGCGTACAGCTTCTGGGTCATGTGGCCAGCATGACAAAGCCACTTCTGGTGAACCAGAGCAGCGCACAGAAACGCTGTTTACCTTCCTGCCAGAGCAGTACCTATTTATCTACTTGCACTAGAGTGCTTTCGAACTGCTGGGTGGGCAGGAGCAGGGACCGAGCAATGGGAGCTCACCCCGTCGCGGGGATTAGAACTGCCGACCTTCTGATCGGCAAGCCCTAGGCTCTGTGGTTTAACCCACAGTGCCACTCGCATCCCGGAGATAAGAATAGTCATCTTCAAATAGCTCAAGGGCTGACGAGTGGAGGATGGAGCAAGCTTGCTTTCTCCTGCTCTGGAGGTTAGGACTCCAACCAATGGACAAGAAAGGAGATTCTGACTGAAACCAGGAAGACCTTTCTGGCAGTAAGTGTTGGCATATTAAGCTGAGCAACTGCACAACAAGAAGGTTGAGGAGACTGTAGAGCAAAACTAGGAGTGGTTTAATGAAAAGCAAAAATAACAGAAATTACATCAGCTAACATTACATTACAGAAACATGACCCATACGGTGACCCACCACCCAGGGCAACTGAGGAAGGTACGCAGACCTCCTTATATACCGTACCCGATTACTGCCACGCCCAAATCAAGACAAACTCAGCATCACCTGCTGCACTGTCCCACAGCTGGAAAACTAGGTCAATTTACTTCTTTCATACTTTTAAAGAGATATTCCTGTGGAACATTAATGAACCTTGAATTAACATCCAACATATCCCCTGTGGTTCATTAGTGTGAAACACAAACATTCAATATATTTCGTACATGTCTTTCATGCGTGACCTTCGGGAGTGCTTTAGTAAAAATGTCCGCAATTTGATGGTCACCTGGAACATACTGAAACTCAATTGTTTTATCAGCAATCAAATCTTTTACAAACTGTAAACGTAATCTTAAGACTCTAGTACGTTGTGTATTAGTCTCTGAACACAGGATAGCAAGTCCACTCTGGGAATCAAGGAAAACTTTTACTGGGAGTGTGACTTGCATTTGCAAATCTGCAAATATTTGTAGATACCATTCTACATCACGAATGGCCTGAGTGCATGCGCACAACTCACTCTCTGTTGTGGAGAGACAAACAATTGTTTGGTTCTGTGACTTCCATTCAAAAGGGCATCCATTATAACACATAATTATACCAGATACACCTCTGTAACTATTTTGTTCTACTGCATGAGATGCATCACAATATATCTCTAAACCTTTTTCAATAGATGGTGTGATCTCCAACCTATAATGTCTGGTATGTTTAAGATACATCACCACTCTTTTGAGAGCAGTGAAGCATTGGGTAGTAGGCTAATACACCATCAGGAACCCGCATAAAAATCTGTTCCTTTAAATCTGCAAACAAGTAGGCAGTTTTTATATCTAAATGATAAACAGAATGTCCACGTTGGGATGCATCTTTCAACAAAAGCTTAACAGTTTCATACTTTACACTTGGTGAATAACACAAATCATAATCTTCGCCTGGAACTTGCTGAAAACCTCTGGCTACTAATCTAGCCTTGTATCTTACAACTTCATTCTTGTCATTCATTTTCGCTTTATAAACCCATTTAGAATCAATGACTCTCATCTCTGGGGTTTGTGGTACAAGAGACCAAGTGTTATGCTCTTTTAAAGAAGCTATCTCAGAATCCATGGCTTTGTACCAATTTACAGCTTCATGCTTAGGTAACTTCTGAACATCATTGTAGCTTTTAGGCTCAAAAATTGCCTTATTGGCATACACAGTGTTAAACTGTTCTTTTGAAAACCGTTTTGGCTCCTGTCTCTTTCTATGGGATCGTCTCAGTCCTGAAGAAGAGCTAGACCCTTCAGAATCAGTGGAACTAATTGGGCTTCTAGCTTCTGACTTTAAATTATTATTGTCAGACTGAGAAAGCTCCTGTGGACTTTGCTTGCTATCAGGGAATTCAAAAGAGCTTAATTTTTCCTCAGGTGTCTGTGACTTTAAATTTTCAAATAAATCACTAGACCCAGTAGGCTTAACATCTTCAGGTTCACCACTATCCCCTGCTGCAGGTTCTATTTCTTCATCTGCTTCTTCCACCTCAGTATCATCTCTACCATCATCATCTTGAAAAACAGCAACTCTATTCCATTTTACAGTTTGTATCATGCTTCTGGTTATATGAAACTTGCCAGTTGCTGGTATATAAACTCTGTACGCCCCCTGCTGGTAGCCCATTAATTTTCCTTGAACACTTCGCTCATCCAGTTTATGCTTAGCAGGATAGTGCATAATCACATCTGAACCCCAAATTCGTAGATATTTTAGATTAGGGCGCTTTTTGAACAACATTTCATAGGGCGTGACATTTAGACCAGAATGATAAGAGCGATTTCTGACATAAGAATATGCATGGAGTGCTTCAGCCCAAAATTCTTTAGGCAAATTAGCATCATGCAGGTAAGTTTTAACACCTGCCTGCAAATCACGCTGTACTACTTCCACAAGCCCATTTTGCCAGGGACTTCGGGGACAGGATAACTCATGAGTAGTCCCCTGCGCTTCCAGGAAATTCTCAAAATCTTCAGAAATAAATTCCCCTCCTCGGTCAGAAAATAGGTTTTTTATAGGTTTGTTAAAGTGGGTTTTTACCCAGTTGCAAAAAACTTTGTACTTCTCAAATGCTTGGGATTTATCAGCAATTGTAAAAATCCAAACATATTTACTAAATTGGTCAATCAAAGTGAGCCAGTATCGTGAAGATCCCAATGATTTAGGGAGTGGTCCGACCAAATCAGCATGCAAACGCTCAAAAACGTCCGTTACTTTTCTGTCTGAGTATTTACCCTTGCATGCAACTTTTATCTTGTTCTTACAGCAGGATATACATTGCATATAGTATTTACATGGCTTCAAATTTAGTCCATCAACAATATCTTTTGTCTTAAGCACATCAGTAAAGTTCAAATGTCCTAGAAGTCTGTGCGCTTCATGAATACATCCAGAATGTGGTTTTACATTTTTCAACCCCTGTTTTGGCTGTATTACCTTGCAATTTACAGGTGGTTGTGAATACTTTTGGAAATACAGTCTATATAAACCCCCAGACTCCCGGGCATATAACACCCGTTCATTTCCTTTGAAAAACTCACATATTTTCTTAGTGAAACGCACAGTTATGCCTTGTCGAGCAAAGCAACTTACTGATAATAAATTGTCCACTGACGGGCAGTAAGTGCAATTTGCTATGGTAATGTTTAGAGAGTCAAGTTTCACAGTACCTTTGCCAAACGACTGCATAACGTCAGAGTTAGCTAAATGTATCTTGCCAATCTCTTCTTCAAAAGACACAAACAGGCTCCGGTCATTACAGAGATGGGTCGTCGCTCCCGAGTCAACAACAAAAGAACTCCACGTGGCCCCTTTAACTCTTTTATGACCTGTAGTCCGAGCATGAAAGGCTTGGGGCTCGTGTCCATCTTTACGATACGCTGCTGACTGCTGGGGCGTTGCCTGTGAATTACGACCTGAAACAGTCCTGGGAGCATTTTGCTGCCTTTTAGATCTGCAGTTCTTGGCAACATGGCCACGCTTATTGCAAACCCAGCAACGCTTGCCAGCTTTAAACGCAGCTGAAACCCCACAAACTTGCTTACGGCGTTCCTCATTATCTCCAGAAATAGGAGTGCTTATCTCACAAGCCTCCCTTCTGTCCAGCTCGCCCATTAATCTTGCCGTCACCCCTTCCACAGTTAGTTGTGCCGGTGGAACGGCAGATATCTGGCTAGCTATAGCATCAAAGTCTTTGTTAAGCGAACAGAGAATAATAAACACATATTGAATGTCAGGTATTACCATGTCTCTTTGGATTAATTCGCCACGTATCGCCTCCAGATACCTCAAGTGTGCTGCCAAATCACCACCAGGCTGCAACTTTGTCTGGTACAGCTGCTTAAAGAATGTTAAGGCAGACGCTGACTCCTTTCTGACATGAACTGCTGCAAGGCTGTTCCACATCTCCTTAGCAGTTTTCTTGCTTCTTATATAGACTACCTGCTGGTCACTCACAGCCAAGTTAATTAATGCTCTGGCTTTTGCATCTCCTTTCGACCAGGCATCAGTCATAGGGTCAGGAGGGCTTTCAGTTACATACTTCCAAACATCTCCTGAAGTCAGGAGCGCCTCCACCCGAAATGACCACAAACTATAATTTTCATCAGTAAGTTGTGGAAACGACAAAGCCTTTTCAACTTCAGAAACCCGGTCCACCATTCTGCTTCTCAGACGCACAGGACCGCAACAGCAGCAGCAAATGAAAAAACCTTTCTTAAGCTATTCTCCAACTCCAAAGCTATACAGTCATCAACTCAATGGCTGGGCCCATAACCAGATGTTGGCATATTAAGCTGAGCAACTGCACAACAAGAAGGTTGAGGAGACTGTAGAGCAAAACTAGGAGTGGTTTAATGAAAAGCAAAAATAACAGAAATTACATCAGCTAACATTACATTACAGAAACATGACCCATACGGTGACCCACCACCCAGGGCAACTGAGGAAGGTACGCAGACCTCCTTATATACCGTACCCGATTACTGCCACGCCCAAATCAAGACAAACTCAGCATCACCTGCTGCACTGTCCCACAGCTGGAAAACTAGGTCAATTTACTTCTTTCATACTTTTAAAGAGATATTCCTGTGGAACATTAATGAACCTTGAATTAACATCCAACAGTAAGAGCTGTTGGAGAGTGGAACAGACTCCCACAAGGGGTGGTGGACTCTCCTCTCATTCAAGGTTTTTAAGCAGAGGCTGGATGGCCACGAGTCATGGATGCTTTAGCCGAGATACCTCCATTGAATGGGGGGTTGGACTTGATGACCCTCGGGGTCCCTTCCAACTCTACAATTCCACGATCCGAGCCTAATCTACAACACAGTGATTTTGAGAGAGCAAACGGAGTGAGGGAACCAACATATACCCCTTCGAGCTTCTTGAAAGTAGGATGGTATAAAAATATAAGTAAAGGAGACATTATACCTACAAAAGAAGATTGGATATGCAAATTGAGTGAATTCACAGAATTGGCAAAATTAACAGCAGCCATAAGATGCCAGACAAATCAAAAACTAAGAGCAGAATGGCAATGTTTTGAAGAATATATGAAAAAGCACTGTTCGAAAGAGGATATGTTGATATGCATGTGAAGTTTTGTTCTAAGTTAATACATAGTAAGGAACATGTGAGAAGTATTATATAAAAGATGCAATGATAGATAAAATTATAGGATTTAGAGATTTCGAGCTGTGGTGGAGGGAAGTCACAGGGGTGGTATAGGGAGTAGTAGTTAGGCTATGTAGGAATATTGTTTGTTTTTTTGTTTTGTTTATGTCATTTGTGTGTTCCTTTTTCTGTTGTTGTTGTTTCTTGTATTGATGTTTTAAATAAAATAAAGATTAAAATCATATACGGTATTTTTCGCTCCATAGGGCGCACTGGACCATAGGGCGCACCTCATTTTTAGAGGAGGAAACAAGAAAAAAAAATATTTTTCTCGTTTTCCTCCTCTAAAAGCCCTGTGGGTTTTTTTGAGGATCAGCTAAAAGTTTTGCAGCTTTTTTTGCAAAGGGAAAAAGCCCTGTTTTTTGAGGATCAGCTAAAAGTTTTGCAGCTTTTTTGCAAAGGGAAAAGCCCTGTTTTTTTGAGGATCAGCTAAAAGTTTTGCAGCTTTTTTTGCAAAGGGAAAAGCCCTGTTTTTTTGAGGATCAGCTAAAAGTTTTGCCTTTTTTGCAAAGGGGGAAAAGCAAAGAGGAAAAGCCCCATTTTTATGGGGTTCAACTCAGATTTCTGAAAAATCTTAAGGAAAGGGAGCCATTTCCACAATTTCCAGACAGATAATCTAATCAGCCAGTCACATATCACTGGGGAAACAAACAACTTCCCTCTGCAGCACATGGAGGTCTGGGCAAGGGGGCGGGGCTGAAAGGGAGCCGGGACTCTTATCTCTCTCCCGATCTCTTGCTGATCAGCTGCTGAGCGGGGTCCTTTCAACACCCCCTTTTCTCTTTGTAAAAAAAAAAAGAAACACGATCCTCTTTTGGCCCCATGGCAATTCAACTCCAGGGACCACCACTTGCTCCATAAGATGCACATATATTTCCCCTTACTTTTTAGGAGGAAAAAAGTGTGTCTTATGGAGCGAAAAATACGGTGTGTGTGTGTGTGTGTGTTTTATACAAAAATCTTCTCTGGTCTACCTGAGGGCCAGATAAGAGAATTCTTGAGGGCTACAGGTGTTCGAAGCTCCCCACACCTGCTCAAAATGTTACCACCATCTTTTTTTTAAAGACCAGTTACGTCTGCAGAGAAGCAGAGTACTGGCTGGATTTGAGAAACCCAAACTATTCCTGCTGCCTTACCGAGAGCTGCTTTGATGACATTTCTTTAATTGTGAGAGTGATAGCCCAGCGAAAAGAGAGAAGCCCCTCCAGATGGGACTCCAAACCTCTGCTTGCAATTATCGGGGGTGGAGGGCAAGAGATGAGAGGTTCTGTGTGAAAACATCTGTACCGGTTTGACAAGAGAGCTGGGTAGGAGGGCCTTGGCCCGAGACGAAAAGCTGGCCCCAGATGAAAGCAACACAGCCGTGAAATGTGCTCGCTTGATATCCCGCCTTATAAATACAAGGCTTCTTCAGTTCGTTGCTGCTGCAGGCTTTTAGCAAAGCCGCCACCAAGAGGTCACCCCACCTTCATCGGGGCCAAGCTCTGCTGACACTCCTGTTAATAATGGATACAACCCCCAGGGACCGATTCGTTCAATCTGCTCTGCTTCGAGAGATCAGGTGGATACTTGAAGTCTTTCTCTTTGTGCTAATAGCAATGAACCCAGAAAAAAGGCTCTGCGTTATAAAATTTTTCGTCCGTGCACAAACCCCTCAATTTTTGCTCTTAGTATACAATTAACTCAAATAGGAAAGAGATACGTGAGGATCGCAGCATCGCCAGACTCTCGTATTGCTTTGCCATTGCAGGTGTCTTCTGCAACTTGGGACAGATGCAGTAACAGTGCATTCGTAGAGGACTGAAACGGCACCGTCCACACATTATCCTACTTTGTCAGTGGTCTTGTACTGCTTCCACAGTGTTGCCAAATTACTGCCGCCTGGAGGGTCACTCTGGTGCTGCTGCTGTCATCCGTCTCAAGAGACAATGGAGTGTGACTCCGGGGTGAAGTCAAACTCCTGTGTTCGCAGCGCTGAAGTGACCTTCTTGGGGCACAAACCTGGGCCATGTTGTAGGGTGGAGGTCCTGGGCTGCCCAGAAGACAAGACCCCTCTCTCGGCCTCACTGATGTGACCCAAAGGAAAGCAGAGCAAGACGTTTGGCACCAGCTGGGATGTAGGATTTGCCAGAAGGAAGCGTACAACCATCTTAGGAACTCCACTCTAGATTTGTGTAAGGTTTCTTCCTCAGCCTTTTCTTTCCAGAATAAGATATCCCGCAAGGCAGGAAAGGTATAGGATCAGAGTTTTCCTTCTCCTAGATGGGCTACCTTCCCAGGTTGACCAGCAGGAGCATGGGACACTTACTGCATTAAAAAATTACAGCTCCCTCATATGGTCTTCCCAGTAGTGATGTATGGAAGTGAGAGCTGGACCATAAAGAAGACTGATCGCCGAAGAATTGATGCTTTTGAATTATGGTGCTGGAGGAGACTCTTGAGAGTCCCGTGGACTGCAAGAAGATCAAACCGATCCATTCTTAAGGAAATCAGTCCTGAGTGCTCACTGGAAGGACAGATCCTGAAGCTGAGGCTCCAATACTTTGGCCTCCTCATGAGAAGAGAAGACTCCCTGGAAAAGACCCTGATGTTGGGAAAGATGGAGGGCACAAGGAGAAGGGGATGACAGATGATGAGATGGTTGGACAGTGTTCTCGAAGCAACTAGCATGAGTTTGGGCAAACTGCGGGAAGCAGTGAAAGATAGGTGTGCCTGGCGTGCTCTGGTCCGTGGGGTCATGAAGAGTCGGACACGACTGAACGACTGAACGACAACAACAACATACAGGGATCAAACCTGCAACCTTGGCATTATCAGCACCACAATCTAACCAAGCACCCATGCTTCTGCACATCCCCCAGGCATCTGGTCAGAGCCACTGTGAGAATAGGATGTTGGGCTAGGTTGGCTACTGGCCGGATTCGGCAGATGTGTCTTACATTCTTATCTTCTTAAGCAAGCAGGACCTCCTGGCTGCTACGCTTTTCCAGCTAATGATCTCATGGCCCCTGAACTGGAGAACATACCCCCCCAACCGATAACTCCTGCAGCTTTGCTAGGCACCCTCCCATAACTCAATACCAAGCGACTGACAATCTGAAACAGAAAGCCAGAAGCCAGCATCCCTTGAAATAAATCCTATCTGGTCGCCAACTGGGGAAGGGAGAACTTGGGAAGGTCTTCAGGGGCTTCTCCCACCCTTGCCGTTACATAAATTTAATAAATAAAACAACAAAAAAGCACATTTCTTGTACGCCCAAGCTGCCTGCCAGCGGATCTTCTCAGGAGGGCTAGCGGATGAGTCAGCCGATGAAACAGCCGATCCCCACATCATCTCTGTACCAAAGAAAACCACCTCAGCTCCTGATATTCGCTCCAAAACTCCTACACCAAGTATCCTGCGGGTTAAAAAAATAATCCCCCCACCCTCTCCTTCCTCTCTGAAACAATGCTCTTATTGGGTGGTAGATGAAAACAACTCTTTGTCTATACCACACAAACACACACACACACAAAGGAAAGGGAGCAAAAAAAACCAAAAAAAAACAAAAACCAGCAAGCCAGTGCCTTTGGAGGATCACTATAAAACTGATTAGATCATGAACTGTTCCTCTATTCATTCCCCCACCCCCCACCCCCAATCTATACACTTATCCGATACCCTTTATAGATTTGTAGAACCCATGGTCTTCATCACATTTGGCCATGCGGATTGGGGCTAATAGGAGTTGGAATCCAACAACAATTTCATTATTTGTATCCTACCCAGTGGGTTGGGTTGCCTCAGCCACTCTGGAAGGCTTCCAACAGATACAGATTCATAGAACTGTACGAGTTGGATGTGACCCCAAGGACCATGTAGTTTAACCCTCTGGAATGCAGGAATATGAAGCCGTCCCATACAAGGATCGAACCTGCAACCTTGGCCTTATCAGCACCACGCTCTAACCAACTGAGCTATCTGAGTTGACCTAGTCTCAATGTACTTCCAAAAAGCTTTCCACAAAGGACCTCACCAAAGACTCCTGAGTAAGCTTAAAAGTCATGGAATAAGGGTAGAAGTCCTTTTGTGGGTTGGAACAAGAAGCAGAGAGTAGGAATGAATGGAGAGTTCTCCCAAAGAAAGGATGTGAAGGTCCTCTGTGAGTGCCTGGAAGCAGTTGGAGGATGGATGGCTTATTGAGGTTGAATCCTGAAAAAGACAGAAGTAGGCCCTACTGTTTATGGGGGGCAGGAGGCGGGCAGGTGTGGGGGACTCCCTGGTCCTGAATGGGGCAACTGTGCCCCCTGAAGGACCAGGGGCATAGCCAGGGAATCATTTTGGACCCACAGCTGTCCATGGAGGCGCAGGCCAATTCTCTGTGCAGGGCAGCTGTCTACCAGCTCCAAGGTCCAGCTCTAAGGGCCTTCTGGAGGTTCCCTTACTGCGAGAAGTGAAGTTACAGGGAACCAGGCAGAGGGCCTTCTCAGTAGTGGCGCCCGCCCTGTGGACCGTCCTCCCATCAGATGTCAAGGAAATAAACAACTATCTGACATTTTGAAGACATCTGAAGGCAGCCCTGTTTAGGGAACTTTTTAATGTTTTATGTTTTATTCTGTTTTTAATCTGTTGGGAGCCACCCAGAGTGGCTGGGGAAATCCAGCCGGATTGCGGTGTGTGTGTGTGTGTGTGTAAATAATAATAATAATATAATAATAATAATAAAGAAAACAGAGTCCCCCAAGCATCCGTGTTTGGTATTTTTATGTTGCGAACAGCCCTGTGATAACATCAAACATTAAAAACTTCCCTGTATGGTCCAAACCTGCCACCCACCCTACTACCTTGGGGTGGGGGAAGACACACACAAGCTTCTCCAACCTGGTGCTCTCCAAATACTGTTTGGACTCCAACTCCCATCAGTCCACAAGCAGGAATGATGGGAGAGCATCAAGTTGGGGAAGGCAGCCGTTGGAGTACAGTGGTACTTAATTCGTTCTGCATGTCCGTTCTTAACCTGAAACTGTTCTTAACCTGAGGTACCACTTTAGCTAATGGGGCCTTCCGCTGCAGCTGCCGCCACCAGAGCACGATTTCTGTTCTTATCCTGAGGTAAAGTTCTTAATATGAAGCGTTATTTCTGGGTTAGCGGAGTCTGTAACCTGAAGCGTCTGTAACCTGAGGTACCACTTTAGCTAATGGGGCCTTCCGCTGCCCCGCCGTGCGATTTCTGTTCTCATCCTGAAGCAAAGTTCTTAACCCGAGGTACTATTTCTGGGTTAGTGGAGTCTGTAACCTGAAGCGAATGTAACCCGAGGTACCACTGTATTAGGGTACAGCTGCAGGACTGCCCATGCCTAGGGCGACTTCCTGTCCTCTCTCTCTTTCAATTGTTTAACACGGCGTATGCTCCAGCTGTTCCTAGGAACAAGCCACAGCCCCTATTTTCCTTAAAGTCTCTATAACCCATCACGCGCTGTTCCGGAACTTCGTAAATGTCAGGACAACACATCCCTCTTTCTTTGAGAGCCCCGTGCTGAGAAAAAGAGAGGATTGGTTTTCATCGCCCTCCTCCCTTTCACTGCAGACTCCAGGCACTGAGAATTCTTGGGCATTTATTTGCCATTGAACAACTTCATTAATTGTGGTTTATTGCTGTTAAAATTTATTTCCTCCAAGGCTGATAAGGGTAGAATTTATTAGCTTGATCCCGAGTTCTGTATGGGTGTTATTGTTCTGGTGAGTTCTCTTCGAGCTTTCCGTGTTTTGCCTCCAAACTGTCCATGTTTCGTGGGAAGGAATGAAGCACATACCTGAACTTCAGGTTTCCTCATTTAAAGCAGATTAAATGTAACTCAGATATAGCAAATTCACTAAATCCCCGCACGACCAAAGACTTTTTGTGGTTTGGAAAGTGACTAGGGTATGCACGGAAATGTGCAGGACGAATGAATGACCAATGGGAACATGTGCAAATGGCTTTAGATACCTATTAGGTCCATAAATTACCATATAGCATATATCCAACACAAAGAAAACAGCGACAATTTGTTGTTGAAAAGGGACATATAAAGGGCCCCATTACCTTCAGTAGCTCTGGGCCTCATCAAACCTAAATCCGGCCCTGGTACCGCTGTACAACTAATCAATCAAGTGAGTAAATAAATAAATAAATAGCTCCAGCAATCTTACTGCGCAGGTACACTGAGCTGGCTCCCTCCCTTTGGCTATAGAGATAGAGCATGCGCCAGCATCGCTGAAATGGCTCTTGGCTTCCGCAGCTACTTCCTAGCCACCCCAAGCCATTTATTTAAGAAGAGCCGGCAAGATCAGCCTAATGGCTCACCTAAACCAGCATCCTGTTCTCAAGGTGGCCAACCAGATGCTGGTGGAAAACCCGTGAGCAGGATCCACACCTGGTTTTCCAAGCCAAGGCTCCTGTGCCTCCACGCCAGGCAGAAGTTCAAAAGGCGCAGTTATTCCCCACCAGTGCATTTCCATGCCAAGTAGATGTTTTCCTAAGCTGAAGTTTGTTGTGCAGTTTTCGAAAGCACGGTAATGCTTTTTTTTGGTATCTGATTTCTGTTTGCATTTTTTTATGTTTAAGAGACCCGTTTCGTTTTTAATGATGGCGCTTTAGATGCGGATCTCCATAGTGTTTTCATGGCCGCTGCAGCCAAAATGGAACCCCCATGTGCAGAGGCAATCTATCTTTGACTACACAGGGGCCTGTTGCCGGTGGGCCTCTGAAAATAACATGGCTGGACTGGCTTAATCAGGAGAGAAATTCCTTATGTTTTCTCTGTCGCTTGATAAATAGAGGCAATGGAAGAAGGGAGGGGAGTGGGACACAATCAAACATATTTCAGCATCTCCTGTGTGCCAAATATACTCCTCTCCTTTGGAATTGTTTACTCTTTAAAACGAAAGCCAAATAGCGCTGGATTCTTAAAATAACTTGCTGCTTAGGACTCAGGAAACTTTGGGTCAAAGACATTTACGGAGAGAGGATAAAAATTAAAGAGGCAGCTGTCTATAAAATTATTGCTTCATCTATTGCACGTAGTGCGAGCACTGACTCTTTTGAGCTTCTGGTGCCAACCAAAAATGCTACCTTTGGTCAAAGTTGGCCAACAAACTGTTAATGTATTTCATATTTTATTTATTCTCAATGCCCCCCCACCCCACCCCAGTCACCACAAGGTCCCAAAGGCAGGTCGCAGCAATGTAGAGCAGAGCATTAAAAACCATTTAAAGCAATTTTCAACCACAGCAAGAGCAGGTCCTAAAAAATTTTAAACTCAAGTGTCAAAGGCCAGGGTGCAGAGGTTGTGTAGTAGTAGTAGTAGTCGTAATAATAATAATAATAATAATAATAATAATAATAATAATAATTTATTATTTGTACCCTGCCCATCTGGCTGGGTCTCCCAGCCACTCTGGGCGGCTTCCATCAAATATTAAAATACATTTAAAATATCACAATTTAAAAACTTCCCTAAACAGGGCTGCCTTCAGGTAGTCTTCAGCATAGAAGGAAAGCTGTGTAATGAAGGTGCCAGGCACCTTCCCGTGTGCGGAAAGAATCATGGAATCTTTTAAGGGTCCCTGAGCGTCATCTAGTCCAACCCCCCTGCAAAGCAGGACTCGAACCCACAACCCTGAGATCAAGAGTCTCATGCTCTGCCGACGGAGCTATCCCAGAGTTCCACAACTTATTCGTTTATTTTATTGCATTCCTATCCACCCCCTCTCTCTCCAAGGACCTCAAAGTATGGTTCTCGCCCTCTTCATTCATTCAATCCTCACAACAACCCAGTGAGGTAGGTTAAGCAGAGAGGCAGGGACTCGCCCAAAGTCACCCAGCGATCTTCATTGGCTGAGTGCCGATTTGAACCTTAGGGCTGCGATGAAGAATACCTTCTTCTGGGTAACACACACATTCCCCCACCCCAGTTCCTGAAACTACCAAGTGTGGCCCCCTCCCAGCTGCTGTTCTGAACACTTTAGAGGGTCTGGGGTGTTATAAAAACTTCCCGCGGGGGCAAGTTGAGAGACTGACCCCAAGACGGACGAAGCTTCCGTGCCTCGTAAATCAGTCCGGTACTACTCACAGTCAATTAACGCGTCTTCTCACAGTGGGAATCGGCCGTCTTCGGCACGAAAAACCTCCCCCGGAATGAAGCACGCAGTTTGAGGCTGCTTTCTTTGCCGGCAGATAAACATCAGGCAGATGTCATCAGAGGTCCGGTGTCTTCGGAAACCATCCTCTGCTACCAATGTTATAAAAACTTCCCGCGGGGGCAAGTTGAGAGACTGACCCCAAGACGGACGAAGCTTCCGTGCCCTCTGGCTCCTAGAGTCCAGGGGCACAATGTAATATGCAGTTGTTCCCAGCTTGAAAACAACATACACAAGCCATTTGGCTAAGATCTACTTTATTGTAGATAAAAAGCAGAGTATGCCTCTGCGCAGCAGCTCATTATTTCAGAGCTGTCTGTAAATGCGACCTTCATCTCCGATGCAAAACAGAAAGTAAGGAATTACAATAGTAAAATACAATGACATCACATGTGAGTGGGCTACTATGGCCAGTGTGTTTCTCACAGAGTGAAATATGACTCTTAGTCAAGTCAAGTGACCTTGCTGCTTCAGCGTCTTCGCAGCTCGGCTTGTACTGATATCACAACATGGGGAGGGGGGAAGGAGGCGGTCCTTCAGGTATCGATGCGTTTTATTGACACATGTTTTTATTGTGTTCTATTGACGGAGTGCCGCCCCCTCCCTTTGGGACTTACTGGCAGTAAATAAATATAGTTTTATTGACCGGAGGAGCGGACCCTGTTTCCCAACTACAAATCTGTGAGCCCCTCCAGATATCCTTTTTTATTGTGCTCGTGATTTGCGCTCACGATACTATTGGGACATGATTTGCATTCGTGATTCTGTACATAACTGTGCTTTCAACACCTGCATAAGGGTTTTTTTGGGGGGGGAGGTGGGTGGGTGGGGGGGTTATATTGCTTCAGTGCAATATAACACCCCCTCCAAAAAATGACAACAAAAATCCTTATGGAGGCATGTCCCATAACTTCCTGCTAAAATCCCATAACTTCTTACGACTTTTTTTTTCCAAACCGCGAACTTTTTTCCAAACCTTTCCCCAAACCTAAAATCCCATAACTTACGACTTTCCCCCCCAACCTTTTGTAATATACAAGAGCGGCATGCCAAAGTGGCAGAATGTGTCTTCTGCTTTCTGATCTACCCACTCCTAAATATTTCCTGTTGATGCCAGATAGCAGCATTCCTGTGGTTTGTGTGTGGTTTGGGCGCGGGGGGGGGGGGAGCGGTGCTTTAGCAAAACTTTCAGTGCAAAATTTAAAGTGTTGTGGCACAATGTCATGGCACAACAGGCTTGTGCATGTGAAACAGTGAGGGGGTTAAGCACGGGAAGTGGCGGGAACATGGAACATGGACATGCTATTAATGAGTCACTGAGATGTTGCTGAAAACAGTCACAATAAACCAGCAGTCTGCATGAGCAGTCTTCTCACCATAGAATCATAGAACTTGGGGGGACTCCTAAGGGTCATCTAGTCCAACCCCCTGCAATGCAGGAATCACAGCTAAAGAAATCTGGGCAGATAGTCATCCAATCTCTGCTTTAAAACCCCCAAGGAAGGCAAGTCTACCAACTTCCAAGGCAGTCCGTTCCTCTGTTCCCATTTAATTAATTAAAGCTACGGATCGGCAAATCTTCCAATATCAGCTTCTCTCAATTTCACATTTCCCCAAACTTAAATGTGCTTCTCTACATCATTTACCCCCTTGGAAAGTCCTCGTGAAGAATTCCCCACCATTTTGGTAGGAAGATATACTTGTTTGTATGCAGTTCTGCCCAATTGATGGGCTGCATCAATAGGAGTATAGCATCTAGATCAAGGGAAGTAATAGTACCACTATATTCTGCTCTGGTCAGACCTCACCTGGAATACTGTGTCCAGTTCTGGGCACCAACACAGTTCAGGAAGGATACTGACAAGCTGGAACGTGTCCAGAAGAGGGCAACCAAAATGGTCAAAGGCCTGGAAACAATGCCTTATGAGGAACGGCTTAGGGAGTGTGGTGGAGTCTCCTTCTTTGGAGGTCTTTAAGCAGAGGCTTGACAGCCATCTGTCAGGAATGCTTTGATGGTGTTTCCTGCTTGGCAGGGGGTTGGACTGGATGGCCCTTGTGGTCTCTTCCAACTCTATGATTCTATAATATACCACTTTGCAAGTCCATTTCCCCCAATGAAAGCGTTTCTGTATGCTGTTTTTATCTCCCCCTTCTAATTTACACATTGCAAAGCACACCTCTGCATTTTTGTACGCACTGCTTTGCTGGAGAAGAAGAGCATGGCAAAATTCGCAGAGGCACGGGTTCCGAAGACACTGCGCTTCACTTTTCATTTTGTTTGGGGAAAGGGGGATTACGCGGAGTGGCTTTTTAAACGCGGACTGAATCGAATCCGTCTCCCGCCCTTCGTTTCAGCCGTGTGCCGAAGCGCTTGCCAACTTCCTGCTCCTCCGAGCGCTCGACACCCTCCCCCTCTACCCCGACCCCTGCCAAGAAAGCGCACATGGCGACCTGCCTTTGCGAGCGAGCCACCCCCCCAAGTCATTGTTAATCTGCTCATGATCTCTCTTCCCCCACCACCCCAGAGACAATGCGCCGACCACACAAAGCCAGCAGGGAAGGAAGCGGGAGTGTGCTGCTCACAATGGCGAGGAAGCACTCGGGGGGTCTGCTGCAGCTGCTGCCATTTCCCCGGCCTGTTAAGGTGTCGCTCTTAAGCCAACAAGCCGCAGCAAGTAAATGCCGTTGCAATTCAGAGGCCTTAAATAGGTTGCCCCAGGCGTTTTTGCAATTCGTCAACAACCATCTGTCATATTAAAAGCACAGCTGTCAACTTTTCCCTTTTTTAAAGGGAAATTCCCTTATTCCGAATAGGATTCCTCGCAAGAAAAGGAATAAGTTGGCAGCTATGATTAAAAGAGAGAGAGTTCACTTCGTATCTTGCTTTCCTATGAGCTTTCATTCTTCTTTTCTCCCTGTTAATTCCATCCCATCTTCATGCTTTGCTTCTTGAAGTTACCTGTCTTGGATTAATGAAGATACGCACAGGAAGGTGATGGAGGAAGATGAAGGAGCCTGTATGAGGAGCAGGATAGAGAGGATCTCCCAGGGTGGGAGGCTGGGAGAAGAGGGGGGAGCTCCCAGGTGAGAGCTGAGAGGATTCACTCTTCTGTGTGAGGAAGAAGAAGAGTTTGGATTTGATATCCCGCTTTTCACTACCCGATGGAGTCTCAAAGCGGCTAACATTCTCCTTTCCCTTCTTCCTCCACAACAAACACTCTGTGAGGTGAGTGGGGCTGAGAGACTTCACAGAAGTGTGACTAGCCCAAGGTCACCCAGCAGCTGCATGTGGAGGAGTGGAGACACGAACCCGATTCACCAGATTACAAGTCTACCGCTCTTAACCACTACACCACACTGGTGTTAAGGGTTAAAACGTAATTATGACAGAGGACCTCGTCTTTATTATTTCTTCTTCTTCTTCTTCTTCTTCTTCTTCTTCTTCTTCTTCTTCTTCTTCTTCTTTTGCTTATCCTTGCTTCTTTCCTTCTTATCTTCTTTGGATGAGTTCGGCTTTCATTGTATTTTATGTTGAAAACTCTGAACAAAAATAGATGTCTATATAAAAGGATGCACAGGCAGTACAGAGGGTAGGGACGCGGGTGGCGCTGTGGTCTAAACCACTGAGCCTCTTGGGCTTGCCGATCGGAAGGTCGGCAGTTCGAATCCATGTGACAGAGTGAGCTCTTGTTGCTCTGTCCCAGCTCCTGCAAACCTAGCAGTTCGAAAGCATGCCAGTGCAAGTAGATAAATAGGTACTGCATTAATTCATTGCTCTGGAATGACCGCCGGAGGAACGTAATTTTTTCTTCTGGGTTGTTTTATCTCAGGGACGTCCAACTCCCAATAGACTGCGATCTACTCACAGTATAAAAAAAACTGGCAGTGATCTACCCATTGTCGTAAAATGACTTGCAGTGATCTACCCAAAGTTGTGGAGCTTTTTTAAGTAAGCCAGAGTGGGGTTTTGTTTTTTGTTTTGCTTTTTTTGTAAGGAGATTACTGAAGGGCCAGAGATCAACCAGGATCTACCAGGAACACCCCGCGATCTACCAGTAGATCGCGATCTACCTGTTGGACATGCCTATTTTATCTGATGTTTTAATGTAGGTTGTAAACTGCTTCGTGTGTGACTTCCCCCCTTAAAAATACAAAGTGGCATAGGACTGAAATGAATAATAATAATGTTGTTTAGTCGTTTAGCCATGTCCAACTCTTCATGACCCCATGGACCAGAGCACGCCAGGCACTCCTGTCTTCCACTGCCTCCCGCAGTTTGGTCAGACTCATGTTGGTAGCTTTGAGAACACTGTCCAACCATCTCGTCCTCTGTCGTCCCCTTCTCCTTGTGCCCTCCATCTTTCCCAACATCAGGGTCTTTTCCAGGGAGTCTTCTCTTCTCAGGAGGTGGCCAAAGTATTGGAGCCTCAGCTTCAAGATCTGTCCTGAATATTATTTTAATAATAATAATAATAATAATAATAATAATAATAATAATAATATCCCAGCCCTACATAAGAGATGCCAGGCATTTAATCTAGGGCTTTCTGCCTGCTTGCCTCTCACTTCCTCCCAGAAAAGCAACAGGATTCTCGAGGAGTTAAAAGTTAACTTCTGTTGCCACCAGAGGACCATTGTGAGCACACAGAGTTCTCTGATGGGACCGCTCTGAACTTTGCTTCCAAAGGCCGCTGTGTTCACACTAAGTCCTTTGTGCCCCTGTGTCAGTACAGTCCATGACTCAGACACCCCCCCTCCCCTCCATTCTCTTCCCCAAACACACTTGTCCCCCTTGCATTTCTCTCCTCCTCCTTTCCAAAGATCTTCTGTGCGGAGGGAGAGAAGCAAAACCCATACCAGAGGGGGGCGGGCGGGAACTGTGAGACCCGAGGAGACACACTGTACACACTTCCAAGGTTGTGCTTTTCAGGCCATGCACAGAAATGCATCAGGGGGGGGGGGGTGAATGAATTACCGGTACTTCAAACAGTTCCTCGAAAGGGGCTCCTTTGCGGCAAGTTAATCCTTAGTTTTCATGCTCAAGTGTCAAGCGTTTGGGAAACACCGTCTGAGGGCATGCAGGGGGAGGGTCATAGAATCACAGAGTCGGAAGGGACCACGAGGGTCATCCAGTCCAACCCCCTGCAATGCAGGAATTTTCACCCAACGTGGGGCTCGAACCCACGACCCCGATATTAGGAGTCTCATGCACTACCAACGGAGCTAAATGACTCTGTGACACTTGGTCCCTTCGGTTTCTCATTTAACCAGTCTTCAGGCATCTATATTCCTGCACGACTTTGCAATTTACTTAAGTCCTCGTGAAACCCACCGGCATTTTATCGCTTAAATTGTGTGCAATTTTGCCTGATAATATTTTCTTGCAAGCTATTTCTTCGCACGCAATGCATTTCATATGTTATTTTCCACTATCACGTGTGTGTTTAATGCGCACTTTCTTCTCATAGCTGTAGCTTGTTAAAAGCACCGAGTGTTGTTAGGAGACACCCTTACTCCCCTAGCAAAACTACAATTCCCAGAGTGGTTTAACAATCAATGCCTCTTCACAGGGGACACTGGGAATTGTAGCTTCTTCAGGGGACTGGAGGGTCTCCAAAAAACTCTCAGCACACATAGCAAACTGCAGCTCCCAGAATTCCTTGGGAGAAGCCCTGATTATCTGTCGTGTGGGGGTGATGTCACTCGCGTGACGTCACACGCTACGCGCACTGCGGTGCCTGCTGCCACTGTGGCGAGGCCTGCCGCTGCAAAGCCCTGTGAGGTTTGCCACTGCCGCGAGGCCTGGCCCCTCAAGATTGGGGGCAGTGCCGGATTAAACACTGTTGCAGCCTGTAGGCCGTTGAAACCTCGGGGGCCCCCTCGCAAATTATCTCCTAATACTTGATTGTAATTTTCTTTCAAGATCAAATCAATATTATTTTGATCTGTTGTTGCTGGGCCCCGAAAAGGTGCCTACTCTGCCTGTATGGTAATCCAGCACAGATTTTTTTTTGGGGGGGGGGGCTCGGCTCAGCCCTATCCCAACAGACTTTGGGGGGGGTGAAGACACCTCGGCCCTACAGAGTTGGCACCTACGAGCGTTGCACTCAGGTTGGGCTCAGAGGCTTGACATTGTGGGAGCAACCAGTTGCTGAAAACATATCACATCCCCGAGTCTGTGCTTTCGTTCCACGAGCATTCCTGCTTCAGAAATCTGAACGACGCACTTTAGGACAGAAGAGGAGTTTGGCTGCTGGATCGGGCCCATCTAGTCTCATCGCAGCCAAACACAGATGAATTTTATGGGATGCCTGCACTTGCACCCTGAGCAGTATTTATTTTAAGCATAGCTCAGAGTGGGTTGGGCCGGATTCCTCATCCGATCCAAAAGTGAGAGGGGGGAGGCAGAAAGAGAGAGAGAGGCAGAGAGCTAACGGCACACAAAGTATGTTTTAGCAAAACAGATGAGAAACTTCAGTTCCCAGATGAGAGTTGGACACCTGCCCATTGGGGCAGGCAAAATACAGACAGCGCCATTCCTAAGAAGCGATTAGCATTTCTGCAGCAGGGATAGCCAGTGTGAATGCTGCAAGTCAAGCCCAAAGAACGAGACCACGTGGCTCGAGCACGTACCAAGCTTGTGGATAACAAGATCCAGAAGTGCCCTGACAGATCAAACCAAAGATCCACTCGGAGCCGTGTATGGCTTCCTATAGTGGCCATACAGAAAGTTCTTGGAAGCCTACAAGCTGGAAAGTGTTGGATGTGCAGCAGCAGGAATCATTACACTTTCAACTCGAGGGTTAATTATGTTATCAGTAAACCAGCTAACCAAGGGGAATGCGTGGGGGTGTTGCTTAGAAACCAGTCAGAGTAGTATGATCTCTAGTGCTCTGATTGGCTATGCACTTCCGAGGGAGTTTGTCCTCTGTGTGTTTGGTTGATTGTCTCCCTACTCTGTACAAGGCCTGAACTAAGAAAGGCAAAACTTTATTTCACCTACAGCTATGCACTGTTTACCACAGCAAAGTGTTACTGGGATTTCTTTCTCTCTGGACTCTGCTTGTGTTAAGTGACTTTGCGAAGCAGACACAAAGACTACTCTTCTACTCCTGCCCCTTGTCGGCATCTGTTGTTTGGTGGCATGCAACATAGTCATTATGGTTACTAATACTAGTCCTCATTAATCTGTCCAGTCTCCACAAAAGTGGGCAGAGCAATGAATGTAAATTTTGACATTACAGTTGTACCTTGGAAGTCAAACGGAATGTGTTCCGGAAGTCTGTTCGACTTCCAAAACGTTCGAAAGCCAAAGCACGGCTTCTGATTGGCTGCAGGATCGGAAGCCCTGAAACCCCCTCAGACGTTCGACTTCCAAAAATAGTTCGCAAACCGGAACACTTACTTCCGGGCTTGCGGCGTTCAGGAGCCAAAACGTCTGAGAACTAAGCTGCTCGAAAACCAAGGTACGACTGTATAGTAGGCTAGTTTCCACACGTACCGAAACATCCCTCTGTCCAGACACTCAAAAGCATTATCAGGTTTCTGGGGCACATCCCTGCTAGGAACAAAACATGCAAAAGGGGTGTGAAGCAGGATGAGGGAGGGGCGTGGCTTAGGGAGAATCCCAAGGGCCAGGTAGAGAGGGCTTGAGGGCTATATTTGGTCCCCACTATTGTCTTTGACATCACCTCCTGGCAAATAGAAGGGGAAGAAATGGAGGCAGTGAGAGATTTCACTTTCTTGGGTTCCATGATCACTGCAGATGGTGACAGCAGTCACAAAATTAGAAGACGCCTGCTTCTTGGGAGGAAAGCAATGACAAACCTAGACAGCATCTTAAAAAAGCAAAGACATCACCTTGCCGACAAAGGTCCGTATAGTTAAAGCTATGGTTTTCCCAGTAGTAATGTACGGAAGTGAGAGCTGGACCATAAAGAAGACTGATCGCCAAAGAATTGATGCTTTTGAATTATGGCGCTGGAGGAGACTCTTGAGAGTCCCATGGACTGCAAGAAGATCAAACCTATCCATCCTTAAAGAAATCAGCCCTGAGTGCTCACTGGAAGGGCAGATCCTGAAGTTGAGGCTCCAGTACTTTGGCCACCTCATGAGAAGAGAAGACTCCCTGGAAAAGACCCTGATGCTGGGAAAGAAAGGGCACAAGGAGAAGGGGACGACAGAGGATGAGATGGTTGGACAGTGTTCTCGAAGCGACTGGCATGAGTTTGGCCAAACTGCGGGAGGCAGTGGAGGATAGGGGTGCCTGGTGTGCTCTGGTCCATGGGGTTACGAAGAGTCGGACACGACTGAACGACTGAACAACAACAACATTGTCTTTGAATGCTGGGCTAGGGGAAAGATTAGTGAAACAAGGAGGAGGCAGGCAGGGCAGGAGAGAAGCTAGAGGATCATCGCTCTTGGTGGGAAGGTTCAGCCACACACCCAGAATGCATCAGGAATGTCTATAAATGCCCATATGTCCTCTGTAGGCTCAAGTCTTCCTTCTTCCCGTGAACATAAAACAGCTTGGGAGCAACTGATTCCCACATCGAGACGCCTCTCCTCCCTAATGCATCCAGACACGTCTGCTGAGTTTGCTGCCGCCAAACGCCGTGGCTTTTCGTTAGGCCAGTTCAGAAGAGATCAGTCTTGGCAGGTGAATTTGCTTCCTTTCCTAGGGCGCTAACCAAGTGCGAGTCCCTCTCGCAAGGCCCTCCTCTGCCTTCGCTCGCCTGCCGCTGAGGTCACTTGGACGGAGGGGGCAAAGGGTGGGAGGGGGAAAGGCAGCGTTCTTTTCAAATGGTCGGCGCTTGGAGCTTTTCCACTTCAAGGAATTCCTCTTCTCCCTCCGGGACGAGTCTGCTCTTAGCTTGTTTTCCACGGTGCTACTGATGACAATAGCCAGACTCCGATTACACTTGGAAGTCCTGAATTGATTCTGCAGAACCGGGGCTTGTTTTGCTAACGGGAACACAAACTGCAGCCTGGACGTCCGACTGATAAATGTCGAGACCAAAGGGACATCTCCAAAAAAGCCAAGCAACTTGCATTCCTCAGCGAGGTAGTCCCTCTCCCAGGAACCCAGCATACGGAAACTGGATATGATTAATACTGACATGGCACCATCAGTGAAGATGCTACTTTACCGAGTTATAAGGAGGAATGACCGCTCCCCACATCAAATGGGGGGTGACTTTTGTGTGGTTGCGCGCAGCCCCCTGGATCCCAGTGCGGCTCCTAGTAGTTTGGGCTGGCTTCATCCTCCCCATGCTGGATTCCTGGGGTCTCCGCCTACCCTCAGTCAACTGCCCAATCCCACCTGGGGAGGCGTTGCCAGGGGATTGGCCAGGTAAGGGCAGGGACCCCCCTGTCCGCACAATAGAAAATGTAGCTTACCTGCGAAGCGGCAGTTGGCTTCCAGAGCTTCTCCCACCCTCCACTCCCTCAATTAAGTCTTATTTTGCAGGTTAACCTCTTCTCCACAGGTATGCAGGCCGCTATTGAAGAGCCGGAAAGGAATTTTCCTGCATTGGCAGGTTTTGCCTTTCCCGTAGCAAAATGTCACAACTTCGGCGGTTTCAGGCCTTGGGCGGAATCATTTAGTATATCTCCCTAAATGTGTGTGAGGTGTGTGTGTGAGGCAGTGACCCACACCCCCTTTGCGGCGGCGATAGCAGGGTTCCCCGTTTAAAGGGGTCTTGGGGGGAGGCATTGGTCATACGCCGAGAGGTTGTCATTGCTCTCCCCCTCCAACAGCAGCAAACGGGGGGCGGGCTTTCTGCTTGAACATATGTTCTCCAGAGCCAGCCCAATCCCCACACACTATGGATAACCCTGAAATCTCCCAGACCCCTGGCTGGGGACTGGGTAGGATAAACGCCCAATGCCTGTGCCAAAGTCTCCCTACACCTGAATCTTAATAAAGTTGTGGCCAATTTTAATCCCATAGCACGTTGCCTTGAGTCATTATTCCGCTCGGGGGTCGCCTGGGGTTTGGGGGGACTCCGCCTGTCCACACAAAAGGAGGTTCTGAAGGTATTTTTAATTTAGTTTGGTCATTGTGATATCTGTAAACACCCAACGGATAGGCAGTTAGAGAGCCAAGGGCGTGAACAACCAGGGATATATATATTTTTTAAAAAGCTTGGAATCTCTCTCTCTCTAGCCTTTGGAATGTAAACACGCTTCAAAGTTTGAAGAGATGTGGTCAGGGTTCTTCTAGGCATCTAAGATTTAGCACCACCCAATGACCGCTGTTCTGTTTTAATTTGAAAGAGGTATAGCAAACTTCTAATGTTCTTACACAAAGTGTGCAATCCCGCTTTCCCCCAGTCCTAAGGGGCAATTTTTAATAGAAAGATTGTTGGGAGGGGGGAGGATCAAATACTTCCTCTCCCTTGTGCACTGCTGATCATAAATTCCCCCTGCTGCAATCTTGGGGGGGGGGAGTATATGTGTGTGTGTGTGTGTGTATTGTTCAGTCGTTCAGTCGTGTCCGACTCTTCGTGACCCCATGGACCAAAGCACGCCAGGCACGCCTATCCTTCACTGCCTCCCGCAGTTTGGCCAAACTCATGTTAGTAGCTTCGAGAACGCTGTCCAACCATCTCATCCTCTGTCGTCCCCTTCTCCTTGTGCCCTCCATCTTTCCCAACATCAGGGTGTTTTCCAGGGCGTCTTCTCTTCTCATGAGGTGGCCAAAGTACTGGAGACTCAACTTCAGGATCTGCCCCTTCCAATGAGCACTCAGGACTGATTTCTTTAAGGATGGATAGGTTTGATCTTCTTGCAGTCCATGGGGCTCTCAAGAGTCTCCTCCAGTACCATATTTCAAAAGCATCAATTCTTCGGCGAGCAGTCTTCTTTATGGTCCAGCTCTCACTTCCGTACATCACTACTGGGAAAACCATAGCTTTAACTATACGGACCTTTGTCGGCAAGGTGATGTCTCATATGGAGGCAAATGTCCCATTGTCTCCAGAGAAAGATGCGATGCCAACCAGTCTGGATGAAGTGATAGTCGGTTCCTTGTGAAGAGGGACAGGCCGCAGAGAAGAAAATGGCTAGAGAAATGTATTTACACAGGTGACAAGCCAGAATAGCAGAATCATACGCTTTCTGGAGCTGTGGAAAATAGTGTACAGGAGCTACTCCACGGGTTAAAAGAATGTCAGATATTCTGAGCTCTGAAATAAAGGGGAAAAGGAACATGGGAAGCGGCGGAAGGGAATGTTTAGCACGCAACACAACGCAGGTGCTGGGGGGGGGAAGAGTGAGCAAAATATGGCTATTTGACAGTAAATGCCCAGGGTGGTACCTGTTTTGCATTTTAAAATTAAGAAGAATTGGTCGGCAGAGGGGAGGGTTTCAGAACTATGAGCTGGCTAACGCTGGCACTCTCTCTGATAATGTGAAGCATGAGAAGTATCTATGCTATCTGTTTGTACGAGTGAATCTTCTTTCACTATTGCTCTGTTTGTAAATGAGGCAAATGTTAATAATAATAATAATAATAATAAATTTTTATTTATACCCCGCCCTTCCCTGCCAAACCGGGCTCAGGGCGGCTAACACCAATAAAATCACAACAAAAACATAAAACAATTCATTAAAATACAGATTAAAATACAATTTAAAATTTAATTTAGACTGCAGCCTCATTTTTAAGTAGCCCACCAATCACACCTTAAGAATGAGACATCAGGGTTAAACTGAAACCAACCCAAAGGCCAGGTGGAACAGCTCTGTCTTGGGGCCCTGCGGAAAGATGCCAAATCCCGCAGGGCCCTGGTCTCTTGTGACAGACCGTTCCACCAAGTCGGGGCCAGTACTGAGAAGGCCCTGGCCCTAGCTGAAGCCAACCTAGCATCCTTGTGGCTTGGGACCTCCAAAAAGTTATTATTTGACGACCTTAAGGTCATACCCGGGACATACCAGGAGAGGAGGTCCCTTAGGTACGAGGGTCCTAAGCCGCATAGGGCTTTAAAGGTCAAAACCAGCACCAGAATCTTCAACACCCTGAAGATGCTGCTGAACTACGATTCCCATCACCCATTGCCAAATGGCCATGCTGGCAGGGGCTGATGGGAGATGCAGTCCAACAACATTTGGAGGCTCACAGGTACATCGCTCATGCTCTAAGGCTGAAGCAGAGTCAACTAAACCCTGCAGTGCTGCTCTTCCACTTCTTGCCATTGGGAGGAGGAGGAGGAGGAGGAGGAGGAGAAGAAGAAGAAGAAGAAGAGGAGGAGGAGGAGGAGGAGGAGGAGGAGGAATAGTTTGGACTTGATATCCCACCTTTCACTCCCCTTAAGGAGTCTCAAAGCAGCTAAAAATGATCTATACCTTGGCTTCATTTCAGTAGGGCATGGGAGACTAAGGAATTACTTATTTGTTATTATTATTCCTTTCCAATAATTTATAACCTACTTTTCTCTATGAAACTAGTCGAAGTAGTTCACAGGCAGAACTGTACCACGCGAAGCTCCACAATTCTAGAGATGTCACAGTATCAATGCTAAAACGGTTAAGGCAATACTCAAGCAAGCGATACCATAAAATACTATAAATTCTGCAAGATCGAAACACAGTTCTAATCAAGTTCTAATGTTCCAATCAAGGTTGCAGATAAGGCTGTGGTCCGAAAGCTCTTTGGAAGAACCGCAGACTCCCTGCCCACTGAAGGCAGTGTGGACCCAATCAGACCTACTTTTGGAAGGTGTTCTGCTACCTCGGTGCCACAGCTGATAAGGCCCTGTCAAATGTAACACACCTCCACTAGCAGCACGAAATGCAGCCTTTGACGCACATCTCAAAGCTCAGATGCTTTCAATATCAGAGGAGGTGGTTCTTAAGCTATCTCCGTCACAGGCCATTTAAGGTCAAAACCACCACAAACTGGAAACCAGCAAAGATCAAACATTACCAGAGTTACGTGCTCCGAACTGCAGGCTCCAGTTAACAACCGCATTTTGGACTCACTGTACTTTTGAAACCGCCTTCAAAGCAGACTCACTTGGAGCATGCAGTATTCTAATGTAGAAACGGCAAGGGCAAGAGCGAACATTATTATATACAGATTAAAAGGACACTATTGCAGATTTTTGAAACCACGAAATGAAAGGCTGTGGAAGCAAGTGCTAACGGTATGGCTTTGTGATGCTGCAAGACGGACGTGCCTATAAGAAGTGAGGACCAGGAATGGATTACGGAACAGGCTAAAGACCCCCAAAATTCATGACGTGGTTCACCAAGAGCACCCAGCTTCAGGACGTGGTTTACCAAGAGCCCCAAAATTCAAGACGTGGTTCACCAAGACCCCCCCCAATTCAAGACGTGGTTCACCAAGACCCCCAAAATTCAAGACGACGTGGTTCACCAAGAGCCCCCAAAATTCATGACGTGGTTCACTAAGACACACCAAATTCACAACATGGTTCACCAAGATCTCCAGTCATTTTTGTTCCCTGTGGACAGCTTGAAAATAACGGTTGCTTTAGACCACACAAGTGTACTTGTCAACTTACCTGCTCTCAATCCTAGAAAATACATGTCAGGTTTTTCACTTCTACATGTAAGAAACAACCTTTTCCACAACAGCTTACTGCCTGTTGTTTTAAGGACTTTTTTTATTCTAAAATGGTACCGACGTATGAAGTTAGATGCCACCTCTGTGCCGCGAGATTTCGCGCTTACCTGGGTTCTCCTCGGACTGGTTGAATCCACAGATCTGGCAAATGCAACGGACCCACTTGTTCATATCCTCCTCCGTTTCGGCCACAAGGTAGAAAGTCCTCTCGCTAGTCTTGATATCGAAGACATAGCTGTCCTGCAGCTCCTTCTTGTTGAAGGTCAAGCCGGCGTCCACCTGCTCGCAGAAGTTGAGGTTGATCACCCGCAGAGGCTTCTTGGAGTGGTCATTCTTGTAGTACTCCAGCACATCGGGGTCTCCGCTCATTCGCCCACTGCGAAGGATGAACCATCGCTTCTTCCATGCCTAGGAAAGAGAGAAGAGGTTGGGAACAGTCTGGATTCCTGGAATTAAGCATCTCCTGGCTAGCATGGCTGAGCCTGTCATGTTTTTTTTTAAAAATAATAATAATAATATCTTATTAATTTTCCAAAAATAACAAAAATAAAAAACAACAATACAGAAACAAAACAAAGCAAATTGACTTCCCTCTAATCGCTTCCTTGGTTCCATTATTTATCGAGATACTGCATGTCCATTGTTAAGTTTACAGGTGAAACTCGAAAAATTAGAATATCATGGAAAGGTTCATTTCTTTCTTTCAGTAATTCAACTTAAAAGGTGAAACTAATATATGAGACTCATGACATGCAAAGCGAGATACGTCAAGCCTTTGTTTGTTATAATTGTGATGATTATGGCGTACAGCTGATGAGAACCCCAAATTAACAATTTCAACTTTGGGGTTCTCATCATCTGTACGCCACAATCATCACAATTATAACAAAGACTTGACATATCTCGCTTTGCATGTCATGAGTCTATCTCATATATTAAACTCCAGTAGCTAATGAAAACAATTGCTTGCATAAATGGACTTTTCCACGATATTCAAATTTTTTGAGTTTCACCTGTATAACCTGTTTAAATCACCTGTAGTCCATTCACAATAAAATTACAAGTTTTCTTAAAACCCTGCTAATGTATTAACCTGTGTACATTTCTTCTGTATATAGGCAGGATGAAGGACGAAGAGGTCAAACCAGTCATGATTAAATGGGCACAAGATGTGGGACATAACATTCAGATGGCGGAATGGGAAAAATTATGGGAAAGTGATATGAAATTTACAGCACGTGTGGCGATCAAAGACAATTATATGAAAATGATGTATAGATGGTATCTAACTCCAGCAAAATGAGCAAAAATGTATAAAACTAAGGAAAGCAAATGTTGGGAATGGAAAGCAACAGAGGGGACATTTTTCCATATGTGGTGGGATTGTAAAATTATTAAGAAATATTGGGAAATGATTTACAATGAATTGAAGAAAATGTTTAAAATAACCTTTGTTAAAAAAAACCAGAAGCTTTCTTATTAGTTATTATAGGAGTGGACTTACCAACAGTACAAAAGAATTTGTTTATGTATGCAACAACGAGCCTGTCATGTTTAATACAACTGACTGCGGTAAAAGCTTCCCAACTCAGGAAAACCTTGACAGGCAGGGTCAACTAATTCTAGATTTTGCCTCAGTACTTCTCTCTGCTGAGTACTGAGATGAAGGAATAATAATAATAATAATAATAATAATAATAATAATAATATTCTTACACTCTGCCCATCTGACTGGGTTGTCCCTGCCTCTCTGGGCGACTTCCTAGCAGACCCATTGGGATGAATAAGCAGCCAATGTCCTGCAAACTATTCCCAAACTTTGTGCAAAGAAATCTGGGATGGATGCTCAATAAGCAGGTTGCCAGAGATATCAGAGCCATGGGGTCCAATCCACCAAAAGATTCTACAGTGGAACCTCGGTTTTCGAACGTAATTCGTTCCGGAACACCGTTCGAGTTCTGAAACGTTCGAAAACCGAAAACTCAGTACGGAAGCCTCAAAACGGAAAACTCAAAACGGAAGCCGCGTCTCATGTTTGACTCCTGAGGTGCGTTCGGAAACCGAAGCATTTACTTCCGGGTTTGCGGCATTCGAAAACTGAAATGTTCGTCAACGGAGACGTTTGAAAACCGAGGTACCACTGTGCTGCAAAAAGGATAAAAGAAATGAAAAGGGCCTGCGCAAGACGAGTTAATGAGAGAGAAAGAGAAAGAAAGAAAGAGAATGAGTGTGTCTGTCTGTGACAGATTTGCTGCCTCATGCAGAAAAATCTCTTGGATGGGCCTTGAACTAGCTGGAAGCAACCTTGAATGGGCAATGAATGCAGGGCTGTGATTTATGGGTGCTGTCAGTAAACTCTGGTCCAGGGCAAAGGAAGGGGCTGAGCGAGACCGTTTGCCAATGCCTGATCTGAGGAAACATTTATTTAGCACAAATTTATCTCAAAACCTCTTCCAACTTGCTGAGGGCACAATGCACTAAAGTATATAGTCTGAATTAATAAATATATCTATACTGTGAGTCGTGTGACCTGTAACGTCGTTTTGGAGGGCTTGTAGGGGTTGAAAATGCAAAGTCTGGACGGAAAGCCCTCCTCAACACCAGCAGATTCTTTGCAAGGGTTACATTTATACAGAAAAGCCGCAATTTGCACAGGGTTGCATTCCTGGTCATCACGCACTTCTGTGAAATCATGTGTAACTGAAAAAGCCCGCGAACTCCGTGTTCTGCCCTGCCCTTTTAGTGACATCTTTTATGACGTTTCCAGGTCACTTCCGGATTCGCACTGATTCGCATCCTGAACACATGTAAACGGGGCCCATAATTCAAAGCATTTCAGTGGGCTGAAGATTGTATTGCTGCTTTTAAAACTCAGTGCGCCCTACATTTGTCCGAAGGTAGCACCACTGAGCTGAATGGGGCTTACTCCCAGGAAACTATCCATAGGATTGCAGTCATGGCAGATGTGTCAACAGGGCTGTGAAATCAGGTCTCCCCAAATTCAAACGTGCTAACCGCTGAACCATTCAGTGCCATATTAAACCCTGTGGTGACCCCCTTAGGCCATGGGTAGGCAAACTAAGGCCCAGGGGCCGGATCCGGCCTAATTGCCTTCTAAATCTGGCCCGCGGACGGTCTGGGAACCAGCGTGTTTTTACATGAGTAGAATGTGTGCTTTTATTTAAAATGCATCTCTGGGTTATTTGTGGGGCAAAGGAATTCGTTCACCCCCCCAAAAAAGTATAGTCCGGTCCCCCACATGGTCTGAGGGACAGTAGACCGGCCCCTGCTGAAAAAGTTTGCTGACCCCTGCCTTAGGCAGTCAAAATCTCAGGGGATCCCCCTCGCAAATTGCCTCCTAATATGTTTTATGTGGGTTAAACCACAGAGCCTAGGGCTTGCTGATCAGAAGGTTGGCGGTTCAAATCCCTGCCACGGGGTGAGCTCCCGTTGCTCGGTCCCAGCTCCTGCCCACCTAGCAGTTCGAAAGCATGTCAAAGTGCAAGTAGATAAATAGGTACTGCTCCAGCGGAAAGGTAAACGGCGTTTCCGTGCGCTGCTCTGGTTCACCAGAAGCGGCTTTGTCATGCTGGCCACATGACCCAGAAGCTTCTGCGGACAAACGCCGGCTCCTTTGGCCTATAGAGTGAGATGAGCGCCACAACCCCAGAGTCGGACATGACTGGACCTGATGGTCAGGGGTCCCTTTACCCTTTACCTTTATGTTTTTTGAACTTGCAGCACACTAACTCATGGAAAGCTCAGTATCTGGAGGTTTCTTGTGTGTGCATTGAACCAAGAAAGCTTGATTGTACCGTATATCGCGGCGTATAAGACAACTTTTTAAGCCCGAAAAATCTTCTCTGAAGTCGGGGGTCGTCTTGTACGCCGGCAACATCATGCGATGTGACCCGGAGTTCCGCCCCGCCACTGGCTGCATGGAGCCTCTCCCCGGCGCTCCAGCCGCAACCGCTGCCTCAGCCGCCATGGAGCCCGGGCTGGGCGTGGGCGGCAAGCGCGGAGGCTTCCTGTGCGGCGACGGGGAGCTTCTCCCCGCTGCCCCAGGCGTCGCTGCCGCCGCCTCAGCAGCCGTGGAGGCCATCCTGCGCTTCGGCGGCAAGCGCGGAGGCCTCCTTTGCGGCGACGGGGAGGTTCTCCCCGCTGCCCCAGGCGTCGCTGCCGCCGCCTCAGCAGCCGTGGAGGCCATCCTGCGCTTCGGCGGCAAGCGCGGAGGCCTCCTTTGCGGCGACGGGGAGGTTCTCCCCGCTGCCCCAGGTGTCGCTGCCGCCGCCTCAGCAGCCGTGGAGGCCATCCTGCGCTTCAGCGGCAAGCGCGGAGGCCTCCTTTGGGGCGACGGGGAGGTTCTCCCCGCTGCCCCAGGCGTCGCTGCCGCCGCCTCAGCAGCCATGGGGGCCGCTGTGCGCTTGGGCGGCAAGCGCGAAAATCTCCTGTGTGGCGCGGGGGACGCTCTCCCCGCCGCTGCCGCCGCCTCAGCAGCCATGGATCCCGGGCTGGGTGAGTATACCCCAAACTCTGTTTTTTCACATAAAAAGTTGGGGGGTCGTCTTATACGCCGAGTCGCCTTATACGGTAATTTTCTTTCAATATCAAATCAATATTATTTTGATCTGTTGTCATGGAGGCCCGAAAAGGGCCCATAGGCCGGGGCACTGAATGGCACTGAAACTTTACAGTATGCCGGTCAGCTGGTTCTAATAATCTGAATAATCTGAATACTAATCTATTACTGCTGTGTGTGTGTGTGTGTGTGTGTGTGTGTGGTACAGCTTGTTTCTCCCACCTCAGGGTTGCGCCACCTCCTTCCACTACCAACCAAGCCATTACTAAGTTCCCTCACACTTCCGATTCAGCATCTATGCATTGAAGCTGAGGTGTCTGCAACTACCTTGCCCACTTTCGCTTCATTGCTACGCGGCCCCCGCAAAGTTGCCTACAATGGGATGTGGCCCTTGCCCTGAAAGTGTCCCCCAGCCCTGCTCTATGCGATACCTCGGTGTTGCTTCTGCTGGTGTGGGGCGACTGAAAGGCTTCTCCATCTCCTTCCCAGCTAACGGAGGACCAATTTCACAAGTCTCCGAACACTCTGCGGCGCTCAATTCTATCTCCCTTTCCCCGGAAAACATCTGTTTTGTATGTAGGATGGAGCTGGCTGAGTGACGCTCGCTCCGAGGGCTGTTTCTCAGATCATGCGTCTCCCTGCCAAGCAGCGCATGTATCTGTCGAATGCATATTGGCCCAGCTGTCAGAGATAGACAGCAGGGACTGGAGCTAGAATTTTAAAAAGTGCAAGAAACAGCGCCGGCCTTTAATCATAGGTTGTCAAGGGAGCGCGGATGGGATCCACCCAGTCCTTGAACGCACAGCTGTCCGTGCTAAAGCTGCAGGCCTTCGTATGACGTGCCCCTCCATGCATAACTTGAACACACCGCAGAGAGCATCTTTTGCTAGCGTTCGTAGGTAAAGCTCAAGGGCACAGGCCCCTGACACCAATTTCCCCTGCGTTGATTTTAAAATGTATAGGTGCAATTGTGGGCCACGTTTCCGGGGCTGGGGAGACAAACTCTGGCTCATGCTGTTAGGAGAGTTTGTTCTGCATTATGAGGTCCCAGCAGGATTTTTGTGAGTTACGCTCAATGCTGGTTGGGCTCACTCGTAATCTATTGGCAAGAACTACCGATTACATGCACGTCAGACAATACAAAACTAAGCACCCTTTCGAGAAAGGGGATAGAGCAAAGTTTTTTCCCCCCCTCCTCCTCTCAGAATTCGGGGAAATCCAATGAAGCTGAATGATGGAAGATTCAGAACAGCAAATCTCTTATGTTCTCAAGACTAAAAAACAAATGAATCCTACTCAACATTTAACATGACTTCTCTCTCTCTCTCTCTCTCTCTCTCTCTCTCTCTCTCTCTCTAACCCACACACACACACCATTCCTTTTCTACCCCATCCAACTAGGGCACACACTTAGAAGTCTCCTGTCACCAGTCAATACAATATTCAGCAACTGCACATAATCACAACTTGTGCCGCAACTGGAAAGAGAATTAAGGTGGCAGGCATCTGGGATCTTACTGGCACTGTGTTTTGCAGTGTGACCAACCACCCTGTAAGCAAAGTATTAAATAAATGGTTTTTACGTAGGAGAGGATGGGTTTAGATTTGTGCAGCCTTGGAGCCAAGACCCAAGGTTAACACAGTGCAGCTGGTTTGAAAGCATCGCCTCCCTGTCTCCAAATGTCCCAGGGCTGTGTTAGGACACCACCCACACCATTTTTTTTTAAGTGCATCCCTAATTATTTGTGCTCATGAAGGTATCAGGTGGTTATAGACGACACTGCTTTCAATACTGGTTTGGCCTGCAAATGTTTCCTGGTGGACACAGAGCCAGTGTGGTGTAGTGGTAAAGAGTGGTAGACTCATTATCTGGTGAACCAGGTTCGCGTCTCCGCTCCTCCACATGCAGCTGCTGGGTGACCTTGGGCTAGCCACACTTCTCTGAAGTCTCTCAGCCCCACTCACCTCACAGAGTGTTTGTTGTGGGGGAGGAAGGGAAAGGAGAATGTTAGCTGCTTTGAGACTCCTTCGGGTAGTGATAAAGCGGGATATCAAATCCAAACTCTTCTTCTTCCAAATCAGTGCATGGCCTGTAACTTCTGGCAGAAACCCTGTCTCTTTTCATACCACAATGGTTTCAAATCATTCCTACTTTTGTCTTGTTTTTTTTCTATGCTGCAGAACAAGGGTGCCCCTCCTGAAAGCAGTACTGCTGCAACACTGGGGTAGCATCAAAGAGCAACTAACAAAAGCGGAATATGCATGGGCAGTCCCATATTAATCCACTAGTAAATCCACTATTTATTGCATTAGTCGCAGGTTGCAGATTAATATGCCCGTGGAAAACCAGACCGAGAGAGGCCTGATTTATTTTGTGTTTATATTTATTTATAATATTTGCATATAGCTTCTACAACCACGATGATTCCCAAAGCAGTCCCATTAAAAATAGTAATCAGTTAAAACAACAATTAACTAACACTGACATTCAGCAATTAAGACAGTGTAAACGTAAGACAGAAGAGCAGCACCACAGTTCTCCAACAGCAGCAGACAATATCAAACAGAAGAGACCCAATGAAATAACAGGTCTTTACCCCTCTCCATTGTTTGCTTAAAATTTTCTAATGAGTAGCTGGATCAGACCAATAGGCCACCTAGTTCAGCTCCTTGCTTCTTACAGTGAGAGCAACCAGACCCCCACAGAAATTCCACAAGCAAGGCAGAAAGGCAGTATGAGATTCAACTTTGCTCTCATGCCTAATATTGGTGGACCAGACTCAACTCCCTCCCTTCTTCCAAAAGGAAACAAATGTTGAAAGGTCAAAACAGTACAATTTAAATTAAAAATAAAATTAAAAACTGTTTAAAACATTAAACAATGTATAAAACTATCCAAGACAATTCAAATATCTTAAGATTTAGTGTCAGGAGTATAACGTATTCCTGGACACCACAGAGTTAGACGCAGACTTTTCTGGAAGCTTCTGGCTGTTGTGAAATTGACTAGACAGCTCAACGCAGGAACTCAGCAACTCACTGGATAACTATATACAGTATTTATTGATTGAAGCAACTAGCATCCATAAGTTACTATTTACAGACTTTACAAAATAAAAGAAACAAAACATAAAATCTTTCCTCTCTGTCTCTCTCTCTCTACACTGACCACTTTCTTCACACTAACACACTAACCACAAAGCTCTCACACAGAGCTCAGTTCTTTAGGCACTTTATTGACCAATCACATGTCGTTGCTAAGGGTCTGAGAGAGAGCAGATCTGGGCTTTCTGCCAACTAGTTAATTACTTAATTGCTTGGAGATAGACAGCTGCAATTCTGCACGTAGGCAACTCTGAAATCTCTAACAAAATACATTTAGAAAAATCTAAAATATATATATAACAACTTTGCAGTTCTTAATTTCATGGCCAGTATCAATCGGCCATCAAGCGCCTTGGGCCATAGGAATGCTTTTAAATTTCTTCTGGACGTCACTGATGAGGGAGACACATGCACCACATCAGAGTTACAAATGGGGAGCCACCACCCAAAAGTCCCTGTAATGTGTCAATGCAAACTGGGCACCGCCATCGGAGCCTCGGGTGTCAATAGCCACCGAGAAACCTATCCACCTCAATTAATGTGGCAGATCCTCCTTTTAATAATAATAAAAAGCCACCTAAAAGTCATAATCACATAGCATAGAATAGGGGTGGGCAGCCAGCACACCCAAGAAAAGAGGAGCAGGAAAAGAGAAAATCACCACCACCTCAAAAGTCTCTCTTCCCCTCTTAAGATTATCACCACTTCATATTATTCCCCCACTTCCTTCCTTCCTTGTCACAAGAGTGTGCTGGTAGCTCTGGCGGTAGCCAACATTATGCTGGCATGCTCCGCCTTCCCCCCTGAGGAAGAAGAGAAGGAGAAGAAGGGTTTCGGATTTGATATCCCGCTTTATCACTACCCGAAGGAGTGTCAAAGCGGCTAACATTCTCCTTTCCCTTCCTCCCCCACAACAAACACTCTGTGAGGTGAGTGGGGCTGAGAGACTTCAGAGAAGTGTGACTAGCCCAAGGTCACCCAGCAGCTGCATGTGGAAGAGCGGGGAATCGAACCCGGTTCACCAGATTACAAGTCTACCGCTCTTAACCACTACACCACACCGTGCAGGATAAAAGGTTGCCAGCTCCTGAACTACTGAACTAGCTTCAGCCGTTTCTTAGCATAGCAATCTGCCTTATTTTATGGGTCAAACCATTGGCCCATCTAAGACAGTATAGTCCACTGGCAGCAGCTCTCCAGGGTTTCAGGCAGGGTGTCTCTCTGCCAGTGAGCTACGACCATAGTTGTCAACTTTTCCCTTTTCTTGCAAGCAATCCTATTCGGAATAAGTGAATTTCCCTTTAAAAAAGGGGAAAGTTGACAGCTATGGCTACGACCCTTCCCAGCTGGCCGAAATGAGTAAGAGCTCAGCTAAAACCCCAGCTGCAATGGCCAAAGAGGGGCAGAGGAACCTTTTGCCTTTTTATCTGCAGGACTCAGTGTGCAGAACCAATGTTGGGGGGGACCAGGTACTCATCTCCCAGGGCTGCAAGTCTTCTGCACGAGGACGGCGCCTCTTACGTGTCTGGCGTGCAGTACAGGAACTGGTGCATTCCTCCTCCTCCAGAGGTCACCTTTTTGCCACCTGCGATTAAGACAAAGTGGCATTTTGTTCCAATAAAGCAGGCAAAGGACTAAAGCAAAGGGGACGAAGGAAAGAAGAGACCTCTGCATAGCTTGGCAAACAACCAGTGAGTTAATTGGGCCCCAAAACCATTCATCAGCTGCCTTCTCAAAGCCAAGCCGAGCATGATGTGGCATTTATCTCCCGTAAACAGGTCTGATGTCCTCCTGCGCAGGTGAGGCCTCTGCGCTCAGCTGCTGGGAAGAGGCAGCCCAGATACTCAGGTGGTACAGCTGCGTCGAGCCTGCAACTGTTTCACCCAGTCAAAAGCATTGGGAGGAATTCCTGACTGGAACTACAGGAACTGGGTTGGGTCAATGTAGGAACATAGCCTTGCACTGAGTAAGACCACCACTCTATCTAGCTCTGTAGGGTCTACAACAGGGGTCGGCAAGGCTTACCGGGCATGGGCTAGATCACTCCCATGGAGATCCTCCGTGGGCCAGGCCGGCACAGCGTGACGCTGGAAACTGCTTCTGTGCACGCCCATATGCTGCGCAGAAGCAATTTTCAGCATCTGGGCATGTGCAGAAGCAGTTTCCAGCGCCACTGACATGTACAGACACAATTTCTGGCATCTGGGCATGCGCAGTAGCAATTTTCGGAGCCGCGGAAGAGAGTCCCTGCGCTGCACTGGTTTAGCGCAGCATGTGGGGACTCGCCGAGCGGGTGGCTCGGTGGCGGCTCATGGGCCAGTTAAGCAACCCTCATGGGCCGCTTCCGGCCCATGGCCCTTAGGTTGCCGACTTCTGGTCTACAAGGACAGGCGCATTTTGCACCTGGCTACTGGGATGCAGGTGGTGCTGTGGTCTAAACCACTGAGCCTAGAGCTTGCTGATCAGAAGATTGGTGGTTTGAATCCCTGCAACGGGATGAGCTCTTGTTGCTCGGTCCCTGCTCCTGCCAAGCTAGCAGTTCGAAAGCACGTCAAAGTGCAAGTAGATAAATAGGTACCGCTCTGGCGGGAAGGTAAATGGCGTTCCCGTGCGCTGCTTTGGTTCTCCAGAAGCGGCTTAGTCATGCTGGCCACATGACCCAGAAGCTGTACGCCGGCTCCCTCGGCCAGTAAAGCGAGATGAGCGCCGCAACCCCAGAGTCGTATGCGACTGGACTTAACTGTCAGGGGTCCTTTACCTTTTATTGACCACTTGCGACCAAGTGGAGGTCCCCGGGAGTCACGATGGCACCTGACATCTTCACCATCTGGAGGTGCATGCTTGGGGATCCCTGCATCTGGGCTGTTTTCTACCCTGTTCTGTAGAATTCTATCTCTTATATTTTATCTGTGCAGTTGGAATGAATTTCTGGAACCAAAATGCTTTACCTGTTCAGCCTGAGCAGGGGCAGTGAACAAGGTTATAGTTAATTGATGTTGCTTGTCTTCACTTCACTCATTATCTGAAGAAGTGTGCATTCACACGAAAACTCATACCAATAACAAATTTAGTTGGTCTCTAAGGTGCTACTGGAAGGAATTTTTTTTTATTTTGTTTCAGCTTTGGCAGACCAACACGGATACCTACCTGTAACTACCCCACTCATAGTTGCAAAGAATATTCTTACGTTATGAATGGTCCATGTCGCTGTTCAGAAAAGGAGGTAGGAATAGTCCTACAAATACGTGGACTGTCCCTGGATCAAGTGACTTTTCTTCTTTAAGTTCTCAAAGCTCTTAACCCAGCTCAAGGTTGTCATCTGAACTAACCAGATGTTTTAACTGAGAATCAACCGCAGTCAGTCCATCCTTTGAAAAATAAGACTTGAGAGCCTTCTTGCCCAAAAATGGCAACTAGACATTCTGTTTTGGCGACTTTAACCCTAGATTAAGGAGCCATTTAGCACCTAGCTTACATACCTGAATTTCTAACACTCCCCACAATATAGATCTTAGCTTTACAGAGCTCCTGTGTTGAGAAACAGGATACCTCTAATCGCCAGATGGCGGACATAAACAATAGGGTAAGGCGCTCTGCATCGTCTCCAGCTGGTGAGCTTCCAAAAACAGCTGGCTGGGAGCTCTTGGAAACATGCAGGATTAGACAGAACTTGGTCTGCTCCCACAGTGCAGCCCCTGTGACAAGAAGAGAAAGTTTGAGTTTGATATCTCGCTTTATCACTACCCGAAGGAGTCTCAAAGCGGATAACATTCTCCTTTCCCTTCCTCCCCCACAACAAACTCTCTGTGAGGTGAGTGGGGCTCAGAGACTTCAGAGAAGTGTGACTAGCCCAAGGTCACCCAGCAGCATAGCTGTCAACTTTCCCTTTTCTTTTGCAACAGCGCTGGAATAAGGGAATTTCCTGCAAAAAAGGGAAAGTTGACAGCTATGCCCAGCAGCTGCATGTGGAGGAGTGGAGACACGAACCCAGTTCACCAGATTACGAGTCTACCGCTCTTAACCACTACACCACACTGGCTCTCAAGAAGCCTGAAGTACAAGTTGGGAGCAACAAAGATACAGAACTTGCTTCCTGCTAAAGATGCTGAGGATTACAGCCTCAATGAGCAGGAACACAACCACATCCCAGAAGGGGGAGGGAGAAGGATGACTTCCCTTCTCTTTGCAGTTTTTTCCCCTCCCTCCCCATGCCTTCCTTTGTCTTGTCACTCCAAAGATTTGTAACCTAATTAGTTTTGCACTAAATCTCCAACCGGCCGCGCAACAGCCGAGGAAGCGGCGGCAGGACGGATCTTCGCAAAGGCAGCAGAGCAGCAAATTGTTTGGCAATAAAATAAAAGCAAAACCGTAGGCCGGCTTTCGGATTTCAATTTAGTTTGGGAACTAAATGCAATTTCCCCTTTGACATGCCTGCTAATAGAGGAGCTAAATATAGACGCGCAGCCATCTTGCTGTGCCCATCACTGAAGGGGGGGGAAATATATGACTTGGGACTTCCTCAGCATAGAAGGAAATGGGATGGGGAAAGAAAGAGAGAGAGAGAGAGAGAGAGAGAGAGAAAGAAAGAAAGAAAGAAAGAAAGAAAGAAAGAAAGAAAGATAAAGGCTTATGCTCTGTCACTCCCCAAGTGAATGGGGAGGTCAAGATAACCTTCCCAGGGCCTTTATGAAAATCTGTTTAATTTCAACACATATGCAATGCTCCAGTGAAGGCGAAATAGCTGTTTATCTACAGAGAGCTCTAATGGTCTGCGGTTTTTGCTTTTTTATTCATTGTGCTCACCCTTATGTGGGCAGGGTAATTGTTGTATGTTGCTGGGTGATTTTTGTGGAGGATCACTTTTGGAACATCTGCTTCACTTTTGTGGATTTTTGTGGTATGCAGCAAAACCTTGGTTGTCGAATTTAATCTATTCTGGGAATCTGTTTGACTCCTGGTGCCATTCAAAAACCAAGGCACGGCTTCCAATTAGCTGCAGAAGAAGAAGAGGAATAGTTTGGATTTGATATCCCGCCTTATCACTACCCGAAGGAGTCTCAAAGCAGCTAACATTCTCCTTTCCCTTTCTCCCCCACAACAAACACTCTGTGAGGCGAGTGGGGCTGAGAGACTTCAGAGGAGTGTGACTAGCCCAAAGTCACCCAGCAGCTGCATGTGGAGGAGCGGGGACGCGAACCCGGTTCACCAGATTACAAATCCACCGCTCTTAACCACTACACCACACTGGCTCCTCAGTGCAGGAGCTTCCTGCATTCAATCGGAAGCCGCGGAAGCCGTGTTGGATGTTTGGCTTCCGAAAATTTTTCGCAAACCGGAACATTTACTTCCGGGTTTGCAGTGTTCGGGAGCCGATTTGTTCGCGAGCCAAGCCATTAGACAACTTAGGTACCACTGTCTTTTGCATTGTTTAGTGCATGTATTCACTGAATTTTGTATCTCACCGTTACCTCCAAGGAGCTCAAGGCAACATACACGGCTCCCACCATCAAACATCACCTGCAAGGCCACAAATTTCCTACCACACTGGCTCTCATATAGCACGACGTGCCCAAATACCTTAAAATGTACCATGGAACACCCTATATATAAAAGTATGCTTCCTGCAAACTATTCCCTTTGCATGTAGACCATTCAATGAATAATAAGTGAGGAAAGGAGTGGGAATGAAGGATTGCTTCTGTTATGGTATGGGTGCAAGTCTGTGCTTTCTCTCATACTTTCTGAAATCAAGTTCCCTTCCAAACTTACACTGAGCACGCAAGTGCACACACACAAATTGGCCATCCATCTCTTTGGCACGCTAGTGCACAGACCTCCTTGCACCCAAGTGGTATCCCCCTCCTTCCAATATCTGTGCATTCCACATGGCTGGCCAGCCAAACGAAATTTGAAGGGCACCTTGCTTCAGAAAAGAAAAAGGTACCTTTGAAGTTCAAATGGTATCCATTAATCACGACGTTCCCACCTGCACATGCTAGAGAACCCAGATTGAAGGATTGGGCCATTAAGCCAACAGAATGCTCAACTGGAGACCCAGTTCCAGTTCATTTCAGGGGATTGGGCCTTTTCCTAGTTTGGTTTGAAACCCATTTTCCTGGTTTGTCAGCCCTGAGCCAATTTGTCCCAATCACTTTGCCTCCTGTTCCAAGCGGGGCTCGGTTTTCTGCATTGCTTCGATCCATACCCTCTCCTCTTGAGTGAGCTTAAAAGATCAGAAGGTTCCTGGGCCAAAATTTCACATGACACTGAGATGGCGTGCAGTTTTTATTTTGACTTTTCATTTTCCTATTATTGTTATTTTTAAAAAAGCTTGCAAAACATAGTTGCAAAAACTGCAACCTGGAATAGATGACTGCGACTGGGGTAACAATAATATGAACAACAACAGAAACAGTTGCTGGTGATACAGACTCCCTCTAGCCTGGCGGGGTGTTTTTTTTTGAGGGAGTGGTGGCAGACTTTTTACATGTGCATTTTGCACCATGTCACTGACACACTAATAGTGCATTTGTGGTAGATTTATACTGGACCATCCACACGCATCGCTGCACTTTATTCGTCATTCTGCAAGGATATCCCTACCTAATTGCCATCTGGACAAACGCTCTTGCAACAAATGTGGGTCGAAATAAATAAATGAACGGGAACATTTCCTGGCATACATGGTTGTGGGGGTTCAGCAGGAAGCTACAGGACAGGCATCGATTGGAAATGGAGCAAGACGTCCACCCTGAAACTTAAAGGTAAAGGGACCCCTGACCGTTAGGTCCAGTCGCGGACGACTCTGGGGTTGCGGTGCTCATCTCGCTTTACTGGCCGAGGGAGCTGGCGTACAGCTTCCAGGTCATGTGGCCAGCATGACTAAGCCGCTTCTGGCGAACCAGAGGAGTGCACGGAAACGCCGTTTGCCTTCTCGCCGGAGCGGTACCTATTTATCTACTTGCACTTTGACATGCTTTCGAGCTGCTAGGTTGGCAGGAGCTGGGACAGAGCAACGGGAGCTCACCCCGTTGCAGGGATTCGAACCACCGACCTTCTAATCGGCAAGCCCTAGGCTCTGTGGTTTAGACCACAGTGCAGGTGCAAACAGTAGTAAATGTGGGGTTGCACACAACCATCTCAATAACTATCAAGGGCCCTAGTCTCGGTTTCCGATGTTTACAATATCTCTTTTTATGTGTAGATGCTGAAACCAGATGATGCCGTTCTGTAACCTCCGGGCAATTTGAGCTATTTGGCTCCGATATTCCAGTAAACCAGAAAACGCTCGTGCAGAGACTGCAATGTAAATCATGTTATGTCTGCAAATTGCACAGGCCACCTCCTTGACTATCACCACGGACTCAGCCCTGTTGAACCAACAGCCACCTGACCTCCTGACTTTGTGGAGCCTTTCAAGGCTAGCAGAGAGGCCGATACAGACACCAGCTAGCTCTGCAGTTGAGGTCAGCCAAGTCCCGAGACTTAGAAAATGTGCCTCCTTTCAGGGATTTCTGGCTTAGCAACGCCTGCCCTGCACCTGGGCGTCAGAGGAAGTCATGCATTATCTTCCCTGTTATTGCAAAGCAGCAGATAAAAGGGGGGAAAGAAGGCACCAGAGGCAGACAGTCCATAATACTTTAGCAAGAGATTACAAAACACCCTTTCAGAGGCCCTGGCAACTTATTTAATCACAGCAGTGACTGATAAGAGAACTTCCGCTGCCGTGGCTCCGTGAAGTCAATAAAGAGCAAAATCCATTCGGAGGGGAAGAGATGGGCTCTGCTTGCAAGCACTTTCCTTCTACAGGGGCACCGGCGGAGATTTCAGTGCATGTAAGGACACAGGTTCGCTCTTGGATATATTTTAGATTATACTGCAAAAAACTCGAACCACCATGTGTTTTTAAAAGCTCGCGCTGCAGGACCCAGCAAATGGAGCACTGAACATCGGAACACCTGAAGAGCAGTGTAAGAAACTCAAGATATATAAGCTAGACACCAAATGGCTCCTTAAAACAGGGTTACAGTCGCCAAAACGGAATGCCTAGTTGCCATTTTGGGGCCAGACAGCTCAAAAGTTGTATTTTTCAATACAATCTTTTGGTTCCTGAAATTCTTTGTGATTGCGCGGATAAAATATAACGGATAGAGTTCTGCAGGATGAGTTGTTGGCGTGTAAAAACAGCCAGGATCCAAGGATCCCCAGGCAGGCACCTCCAGATGAAGACACCAGGCACCATCCTAGCGCCTGGGCATCTTCACTTGGTTGCACGTGGCCGATAGCCTGGTGCAAAATGCGCCTGGCGAATTTCGAACGCTGCTGAAGAGGCTCGATGCCAAGTCTGACCATTGGTCAATCAAGCTGTCGACACTCACTGGCAGCAGCTGTCTGGGGTTTCAGGATCGAGTAACTCTCAGCCCTACCTGGAGATACCAGGATCTGAACCTGCAGGCCTTCTGCATAAAAGCAGATGCTCTACCACTGAGATATGCACTTTCTCAAAAGAGCATGAAAGGCTGCAGCACTCCTGAATGAAGCTCCGTACAAAACATGTCCTCGTGAAGTTCTTTGTGCAGACGTTCAAGGTAAAGGTAAAGGGACCCCTGACCATTAGGTCCAGTTGCGGCGCTCATCTCACTTTATTGGCCAAGGGAGCCAGCATACAGCTTCCGGGTCATGTGGCCAGCATGACTAAGCCGCTTCTGGAGAACCAGAGCAGCGCACGGAAACGCCATTTACCTTCCTGCTGGAGCGGTTCCTATTTATCTACTTGTACTTTTAAGACCAACTAAGTTTGTTCTTGGTATGAGCTTTCGTGTGCATGCACACTTCTTCAGATACTAGTGTGCATGCACACGAAAGCTCATATCAAGAACAAACTTAGTTGGTCTCTAAGGTGCTACTGGAAGGAATTTTTTATTTTTTTATTTTGTTCTGACTATGGCAGACCAACACGGCTACCTACCTGTACTTGCATTTTGACGGGAGCTCACCCTGTTGCGGGGATTCGAACCGCCAACCTTCTTATCGGCAAGCCCTAGGCTCTGTGGTTTAACCCACAGCGTCACCCACAGCGTCAGCCTTGTATACATTACAAGGCTACTGTCTCGCCAACCTTTCTGTAAAGCAGTAGCCGCCTCAACGATTGAGGGGTGCACAACCAGGATGCGATTTTATGTTTCCAGTTCAAATCCTAGCTTGGACACCCAGTGACACCCCCCACCCCACCCCACCCCAGTTTTTAAGGGAGGCAGGGAAGACACCAAACACACACTGTAACTTGCCATTTCCCACAAGCGGCGAGACACCACAATCAAACTTGGTTTGCACGTTTATGGCGCCATTCTCTGCCTGGAGGTTGAGCACCACACCCGTGACCCGGATTTTAAGAGGGGAGGAAAGACGCAAGAGACATTGCAATAAGATACCTGAAGCACCCCCTCTCGAACATCGTGATTTATTGGCGTTTATGAGGAAATAGGTCCGAGCAAGGGGAATGCGTAAGCAAAAATGCTCCTGTACGCTGAGGCGGTTTCTCCGACAGCCCTCTTTGCAAAAAGGACAGGCACGCCCCATTAAGCACGATTGGCTCCTGGGCCTTGGGGCATCCATCAAGTTGGCAGGGAGGGCAACCCAAGCTTGAAGAATTCACACTCCAAGGACAGGCCTGCAAGAGCCTTGACATTTTAATGAGGGATGCTGAGGATCTTTCCTTGCAGATGAGGAAAGGCAGACAAGAGACTGCATTCGTGCTGTGCCTGCCGTTGTGGTGAGCTCCTGCGGATTCTTGCAAAGCATGGCTTGCTAACGGGGCCCAAAATTTGGGAGTGTGTGCACACACCCCATTGTCCTTGCCCCAATTCCCTTCTGTTGTGGGCTTCAGCTAGGACATAGTGCCCAGCCAAGGAATCTCTTTCAGCCCAGGGGCCTCATTGCCTTATGGGTAACGTCCCAGGGGCTGCATACCAGCAGTTGGCAGAGCGATGCATGTAAGTTTTTCATCGACCACACAGTGGGAAACCATTTCAACTGCTATAACAAGGGTGTCTCTGGGCCTTAAATTTTATCAGTGTTCATCCCAGGTAGGCAAATATTCCTGGGGTGCAAAGTCAGAGAACTGAGGGGTGTTGTGGAAATTGTGCTTGAGATCCATGCTCAGAGTACAGCGGTACCACGTGTTTAGAACTTAATTCGTTCCGGAGGTCCGTTCTTAACCTGAAACCGTTCTTAACCTGAGGTACCACTTTAGCTAATGGGGCCTCCCGCTGCCGCTGTGCCGCCAGAGCGCGATTTCTGTTCTCATCCTGAAGCAAAGTTCTTAACCCGAGGTACTACTTCTGGGTTAGCGGAGCCTGTAACCTGAAGCGTCTGTAACCCGAGGTACCACTGTATTGGGATTGGGGGCTCTGCTGGGGGCTAGATGTAGGCCTGCATTGAAGAAGAAGAAGAAGAAGAAGAAGAAGAAGAAGAAGAAGAAGAAGAAGAAGAAGAAGAAGAAGAAGGGTTTGGATTTGATATCCCTCTTTATCGCTACCCGAAGGAGTCTCAAAGCGGCTCACATTCTCCTTTCCCTTCCTCCCCCACAACAAACACTCTGCGAGGTGAGTGGGGCTGAGAGACTTCAGAGAAGTGTGACTGGCCCAAGGTCACCCAGCAGCTGCATGTGGAGGAGTGGAGACGCGAACCCGGTTCACCAGATTACAAGTCTACCACTCTTAACCACTACACCACACTGGCTCCTAAGCAGCCAGCTGCCTACCCCTGCCTTAGTTGTGTTCAGCCACTCAGCAACCCTAGAATCACAGAATTGTGGGGACCCCAAGGGCCATCTAGCCCAACCCCCTGCAAGGCAGGGGCCTCAACTAAAGCACTCATGACATACTGTAAAGTTGGCCCCCCTTTCATGATGATTTGCCCAAGGATACCCTAAGGCTCCATGGCTGATTTGTGGCTTGAGCTACAGCTTGACTCCATCTAGCTCAATATCGCCAACACTAACCGACCGTAACACTCCAGGATTCAAGGCTCTGGGTTACATTCCCAGCTGGGGATTGAAATTAGGACCTTCTGAATGCAAACTAAACATTCTTCTACTGAGCTACAGCCCCGTGGTGAGAAAGTAACCCAGTCAGATGGGCGGCATATAAATAATAAATTTACTATTATTATTATTATTATTATTATTCACACAGAATGTGGTCCCTGAAAGTGCGGAGCAGCTGTATGCACATTAAGACTCTATCACTTGCACCAAACTCACAGCTACCAGGTGTGATTTTTTTTTAAATTTATTCTCATTTTTATTGATTTTACCAACATACAGTATATTATACATATTGTACATATTGTTACATCATATCCATTCTAATACTTTGGCTTTTATAGCCATGACTTCCCTCAATCCCTCCTTCTGGTTTCAGAAATTTTTCCTCTTTTTTGTTTTTATACCTCTTATTTTTATCATTGCTTTACTATTCATATTTAACATCCTTTTTACTTATTTCATTTTACAACAATATTTCTTCTATAACTACAAAGCCTCTTGTAATCCTATTAACGTATTTAATTGAGTTTTTTCTTTCAAATAATTTGTAAATTTAGTCCAGTCTCTTATGAATTTTTGGTCTCGCTGTTCATGAAGTCTTCCTGTCATTTTGTCTAACTCTGTGTACTCTGTTAATTTCATTATCCATTCCTCTCTTGCTTCCATTTTTGTTCAGTGGTAGAATTCTCGCCTACCAGGTGTGATCTTGCTCCTCTCTTACACATTTGAACATACAAAGGAGGTTGTATAAACACCCCTTCCCAGTGAATAGGGCAAACTAGTTTTCTGGAAAGGACACAAAGAGGTGGGGAAGGGCTGTAGCCCGGTGAATAGAGTATCAAAGGTCACAGGTTCGATCCTCAGGTAGGACATGCCCCCCTCCACCTGAAAGCCCAAAGGCCCACAGCTAATCGCGTGTAGATCACACTGAGCCAGGTTAGAGATGTAAAATTTCCGGAGATTTTGAAGCTCGGAAAAAACCCCGGTTTTTTCAGGGGAAAACAGAAATTTTCGAAAAAAATGCTACATTAGCACTTCCTTTTTCTTTTCCGGATTGAAATTCATTCTGTTACTTTAGAAACATAAAATATAACTATGGACAATTTTAATGGGCGTAAAATTATCACAACTAGCATATTAAAAATATAGTGTATCCAAACAATTATTACAAACAGAATTTACTTTTAAAATAATATTTATTTGTATTTGTAACAAATGGAGCAACCATCTCCTGAACTGTTTACTAGTTTATGTGGGACAATAACAAAAAAAACCCTCCACAAAACAATTTTTAAAAATCCAGAAGTAACAATTACTCACATTTCCTCTCTACAGTGTTTAAAAAACATTCTCATAAAAAGAACTGAAGAAGGAAGTGGGACTAAATTTCAATGAATGGGCATGAAATTTAATCAGAATCATTTTCTGAGTTGTAATGATCAATATCAGTTTCAGTCTCTGCTTCTGCATCTGTTGTGTCTGTCATTATCAGTTATTATGGACTTCTAAAAACTGAATGTTTGCTCAGATTGAAACATTTTTTTCATTTTTTTGGGAAAAAAACAAAAAAGGCTTCAGGAAAAAAACGGGGGGGGGAGCGGGTTTTTGTTCTTGAATTTTTCCGGGTTTTTCCCGGGCCTTCACATCTCTAAGCCAGGTGGATCAAATGTCCTGACTCAGTACGAATAGCTCAGTTGGTGAGACTCAAACAGGGGTCAGCAAACTTTTTTCGCAGGGGGCTGGTCCACTGTCCCTCAGACCTTGTGTGGAGCCAGACTATATTCTGAAACCCCGCTGACTCTCCCCTCCCTTCTCCACAGCACCGGATGAGCCCCGGTGGCTGCTTACCTGTGCCTTGCGAGCGGCAGGGGCTGGTGGCGGTGGAACGATGAGCGGAGCAAAAGGGCTGGCTCCAGAAAGGGGCTGCTCAAAATGGCGCTCAGCAACAAAGCCCAGCCCCCTTCCTCCTCTAGGCAGGGCAGGGAGAAGATAGGAGGAGGGAGGGAGGAGGCGCCACAGCGCTGTGTGTGTGAGAGAGGGGGAAATGGTGCAGCCCGAATGATCAGAATCCCCACGCCGATCCACGTGGCGATTCCCTGACTGTCCGCGGGCCAGATCCAGAAGGCAATTTGGCCGAATCTGGCCCCTGGGCCGTAGTTTGCTGACTCATGCTTTTAAATCTCAGGGCTGTGGGTTTGAGACCCACATTGGCCAAGGGAGGGGGGATTCCTGCATTGCAGGGGATTGTACTAGATGACCTTCATGGTCCCTTCCAACTCTTAGGATTCTACGAATTGTGCCGTGTTTTTAGAGCAGAAGATTGTGACGACTTTACCTGGCTCTAGAAAAGTGCCGCCCGTTCCTTGCCAAAGCCGCACAGCCAACCCTGCTGCGTCTTACTCCCGAAACGGAATGCAAACATACGTACTTTCTGGTGACACCTGTTTACACAGCCAAAGCGTCTTTTAATCCAATGTTGCATTTTACCCAGCAGCTGGGTTTGTTTGCTTTCGGCCACGTTCTTCAACAAGGAAACACAGGAGAGCCTATAGCGCATGAGAGGAACACGAGGAAAGTACTGTCTCAGGTCCCACGTATTATTATTCATGATAATAATAATACCTGTAACTTTTGGGAATGGGCGACTCCTTGAAAAGAGCATTTGCCAGGTTGTTAAGATGTAAAGAGGAAATGGCTGCACACAGCTACGATTTGTCACTGGGCAAAGCGAGAGGTGGAGTTTGTAGTCATTTCTGCCTTATCCCTCACCCCCCACCCACCCACCCTGAAAGATACTCGGAGTCCAGTGTGATTTTCATGCTCTTTATTCAGCTCATAGTAGTGAGGAATGTAGTTTCCCCAAAACGTTTGCTTTATATACACTATTTACACAATGGGCCCCACGTGATTGGCTAATTCTGGGATACTCCTGTATGCCAATCAGAGTGCGGATTCACTTCCAGCTGGAGCTGGATTGGGTGGCTCCTGCAGACCAATCAGACTGCTGCAATCTCAATCCTATTGTTCTGGGACCAATCAGACTGCTGCAATCTCAATCCTATTGTTCTGGGACCAGTCAGACTGTTCTAGGACCAATCAGACTGCTGCAGTTTGGGTCCTATTCAACTCAGTACATAACACACCCCGCAAAAATGTGCAGCACACAGGCCTCTCAGTTTAGCCATGCCACGGCTGGCTGGACAAATCTAATTTCTGAGCTTGAGTAGCTAAAATGCACCAATGCCTTCAGGGAGCTAGGATTTAATATTCCCCGCCCCCAAACACATCCGAATTAAATAGGAAATTGAGAGCAACACCTATGAACAAAAAACAAACTGCGTCCTTTGTGAACCGATGTGCTATTGCACCAAGTCATTGATTAATCTAACCCAGAACTGTCTATTCTGATTTAAAGCCGCTCTCTGGGATAAAGGGCGGTAGAGCTTGGCGGTATATAGCATCTGCTTTGCGTGCAGAAAGTCCAGGTAAGATTACGAAAGGCTCCTCCCTGAAACCCTGGAGGTTTGTTGTTAAGACGGTAGCCATTGCCGAGCCAGATCGACCAAACGCCTGATTCAACAGAAGGTAGCATCCTGTTCCAAAAAAATAAAAATAAAAAAATGGTTCAGCTGTTTAGGTATGCAACAGCTAGCATTCTTTATGCACAAAAATGGAACAAAGTTCCCACCAAGGGATGGATAAGCAAGGCGATGGGGTGCGACGAACCTCCCTGCCAACTACCCCTCTGTTACTAAGTGTATTATTTCTGAGGTGTTCGGGGTCACTTTTTCTATCCACCCCACCTCAATGCCTTGAGGTCCGTCTGTGTGGATAATCCCCTTTTATTATAACTAGGGATAACTTAGTAATGGGGTTCTCTTGTCCAGCTGTCGTGGCCTGTTATATATATCTTTTGCTCTGGATTCCTGGGTTGCGAATACCTCTCAGCTCTATCAGTTCTGGGGCTCTCTCTCTCATTAGATTCCCCCACTGCGTCAGTTAGCTAAACCCTTTTAGTAGCTGTGTAGCCTTACCAAGGTTTCTGCCCTTTTGCCCCTCCTGAGTGAAACTCCAAGACACAAACTGTCACCCTGCAGGTCAGTTTTGCCTTTTCCCTGAGTTCACCTCCTCATGAGCTTCCATATATCGCTGGACCAAATAAATGCCTCTTTTCTCTTGGCTCAACAAAAACAAGTCTTTATTTATTTCAGAACATCATGTTTCAAGTACTTCAATAGTTCATCAGCTTAGTTACATCTAAAGTATAAACTCTTTCACTATAACCGACCAATCTTCATCCTATCCTAGCCTAACCACCACTATCCTGGCCCCACACCCCTCTCTCTTCTCAACTGCCAAAACAGCCGTTCCCTCCTTTTAAACCGGGGATCGCCCCGCCCCCAAAGGATGAACTGTCCGTCAAGATGAAGGTGGCTTAACTCTTTCTGCGCGGGGGTGTCATACCTCCTCCACCCTAGGGCCAATCCGTCACATGGGGCTATGCAGAAATGGCACAGTTAACAGCCAAAATAAGAGAAACTAGTGGTGATTGTTTTGTGGAAGAATGGAAGCCTTTTTCGGATTACTTAAATAAATGATATCGGATGATGCACTTGCGAGCAGGATTCGAACTATGAGCAACAGGACAAATGGAAGATTATTGTATTGTTGTCATAAGAAAGGGAAGATAGCGTGCAGCAGAGGGAGAAGAAATGAAAAAACCATGGAAAACGGGATGGGAAGTCAACAAAATAAAAGGGAAAAAAATCTATGTATTTAAGTGTGTATGTTAAACGCTTAAAAATTTAATAAAATATAATAATAATAATAATAAAATTAGAGGGCGTCTATGCTTCTGTGGATGCTCCACAGAATATGGATGCTCATGAGAATATGGATGCTCATGAGGAGGGGAACTTCGGCTGATCGCCGAAGAATTGATGCTTTTGAATTATGGTGCTGGAGGAGACTCTTGAGAGCCCATGGACTGCAAGAAGATCAAACCGATCCATTCTGAAGGAAATCAGCCCTGAGTGCTCACTGGAAGGACAGATCCTGAAGCTGAAGCTCCAATACTTTGGCCACCTCATGAGAAGAGAGGACTCCCTAGAAAATACCCTGATGTTAGGAAAGATGGAGGGCACAAGGAGAAGGGGACGGCAGAGGATGAGATGGTTCGACAGTGTTCTCGAAGCGACTGGCATGAGTTTGGCCAAAATGTGAGAGGCAGTGAAGGATAGGCGTGCCTGGCGTGCTCTGGTCCATGGGGTCACGAAGAGTCGGACACGACTGAACGACTGAACAACAACAACAACAAATGCTTCTGTGCTCAGGGCTCCCTTTGCTTCTGTGCTCAGGGCTTTTTGACAGAGGTCTCTTCCGGACGGAGATGCAATTCTGTCAGCATTTCCCAATTTTATAAGGTCTTATTATTAATAATTATTAAGTTAATGTATTTATTCGCTGGCTTTCTCCCAAGGTGGGATTCAAGGTGGCCTGCAGAATATATATTTTTTTTAAAAAAAACATTGTTATAAAATACAAAGAAATAATAAAAAAACCAGTTACAAGCAGTAGCCACAGTACACTGAAACACACCAAGAACGCTTTGGTTTTGGAACGGATTTCCGGAACGGATTAAGTTTAAGAACCAAGGTAACACTGTAAACGAATGAAATCACCTTGAACCTGGCTTGTTAAGCAGATGGGCGGTCAGTACAGATGCATTAACAGTGGTGTCACCTGTGTTGACCGGGTGCTTCCATCCACAAAATCTGGCTTCTGCATGTTCAGTCTGGTGCTGTCGAGATCCCCCACGTGCCCTGAAGACAGGGGGAGGCTGGTGTGGAGAAGGGGAAGATAGGCCAAGGCAGAGCGCACAAAGCAAATCCTTAAGAAATAATTGTCCGTGTAACTGAAGTCACATTTGCGCACATTCATCGGGAAAATATCTGATGCGCATGGTGCGAACTTGCTGCCATATCCAATCAGCATCCCAGAACGTATTTTAATTATCTGCCACACTGGTTGCAGTTTGGAGGTGTTGAAAGGTCAACGTTTCCGTTGGAAGGTTTTTGTTTAGCCTGTTCATTAATTGGGGGAGGGGGGTTTTCCTGCATTTTTTGGGGGGGCCCCCCACACCACATCCCACATTAAAGGGGCTTTCAAAAGGCACAGACGAAATAAAACGGAGAAAACAAAGCCTCCCATTCTAGAAACCATAAATAAAGGATCTAAGGGAGTCAGATGATACATAAATTAAGGAGGCAGTGATAGCTGCAATAGCCACAAACACACAGTGAAACGAAGGCCGAGCGCAAAGAGAAGCTTGCTCCAGATGACGTTAGCCCATCGCCACGTGACTCTGCTGGCTGGGGCTGATGGGAGTTGTAGTCCAAAATATCAGGTTCGCCTATCAGCAGTGTTGTTTTCTGAAGCCTTCTATTCCATAGGTGGAAAACGCGACCAGGAAACTCATACGAACCACAGCTCTTGCTGGGATGCAGGGTTTCGGGTTGCAGGTGCTGGAACCATGTGTTGCAGGGACTGCAGCTCCCATGAGCTCCATCCAGATTAGCCAATGGTCAAGGAGGATGGGAATTGTAGTCGAACAACAACTGGGGACCCAAGACTGAAGAGACGGATGCGCCTTCAAGCTCTACTCTTAAATAACATCATTGAATGGAAAAGAGTAGCGTCATGGAGACAGCGTTCCAACCTTCTCTGACACCCTAGCTTTCTGCTTGCGGTGAGTTATTTTACATTCTACATTCTGCAGCACTGCATCCTACTCTGTTACAGAGGGTCCCTTAACTCTCAAGTGAGGCTTTCGAGGCCACAGGGGATGCCTAAGAGAGGAGGGGGCAGGAAACCCCTATTGCCCAAGTGACCTGCTCTATTAACACAACTCGTATATGCATTTGAATGGAAACGTAATTCTGAAGCAAAAGGTTCTCTCCATCTCTCCATTTTAAGATTCTGTGGCACTTGGGTGCACAAAGCGGCGCACTGGAAGTGATTTGGTGGTGTCACGTGGAAGATGGAGTGAGCTTGTTTTCTCCTGCTCTGGAGGGTAGAACTCGAACCGATGACTTCAAGTTACAAGAAAGGAGATTCCGACTAAACATCAGGAAGAACTTTCTGACAGTCGGAGCAGTTCGACAGTGGAAGGGTCTTCCTCGGGAGGTTGTGGGCTCACCTTCCTTGGGGTTTTTAAGCAGAGGTTGGATGGCCATTTGTCATGGATGCTTGAGCTGAGATTCCTGCATTGCAGGGGGTTGGACCAGATGACCCTCGGGGTCCCTTCCAATTCTACAATTCTATGATTTCTAGGACGTCGCTATTTGTGGGTTGGGATTCAATCACATACCAGCCAATTCAGCTTGTGCGACTGAGGACTTGATTTGGAGTCCATTAGTAGAGTGAACAACCTTGACGGCAGAAAGTGAGGAGGAATTAAAGAACCTTTTAATGAGGGTGAAAGAGGAGAGTGCAAAATATGGTCTGAAGCTCAACATCAAAAAAAACTAAGGTCATGGCCACTGGTCCCATCACCTCCTGGCAAATAGAAGGGGAAGAAATGGAGGCAGTGAGAGATTTCACTTTCTTGGGTTCCATGATCACTGCAGATGGTGACAGCAGTCACGAAATTAAAAGACGCCTGCTTCTTGGGAGGAAAGCAATGAGAAACCTAGACAGCATCTTAAAAAGCAAAGACATCACCTTGCCGACAAAGGTCCGTAGTTAAAGCTATGGTTTTCCCAGTAGTAATGTATGGAAGTGAGAGCTGGACCATCAAGAAGGCTGATCGCCGAAGAATTGATGCTTTTGAATTATGGTGCTGGAGGAGACTCTTGAGAGTCCCATGGACTGCAAGAAAATCAAACCTATCCATTCTCAAAGAAATCAGCCCTGAGTGCTCACTAGAAGGACAGATCCTGAAGTTGAGGCTCCAGTACTTTGGCCACCACATGAGAAGAGAAGACTCCCTGGAAAAGACCCTGATGTTGGGAAAGATGGAGGGCACAAGGAGAAGGGGACGACAAAGGATGAGATGGTTGGACAGTATTCTCGAAGCTACTAACATGAGTTTGGCCAAACTGCGGGAGGCAGTGAAGGATAGGCGTGCCTGGCGTGCTCTGGTCCATGGGGTCACGAAGAGTCGGGCACGACTGAATGACTGAACAACAACAAATATATATTTAAAAGTATGTATGCCACTACTGTGGCCCGTGTTTTGTTAGCCCAGAGATGGCAAACGGGCGAGGTCCCAACTAAAGAAGAATGGCAAGTTAAACCGGTGGAATATGCACAGCTTGCGGACCTAACATACAGAATAAGAGAACAAGAAGAACATTCGTTTAAAGAAGACTGGAAGATGTTTATTGAATATATGGGGGAATTGGTTGGACAGTGTTCTCGAAGCTACTAACATGAGTTTGGCCAAACTGCGAGAGGCAGTGAAGGATAGGCGTGCCTGGCGTGCTCTGGTCCATGGGGTCACGAAGAGTTGGACACGACTGAACAACAACAACAGTAGAATGAATATTAATAGTATGAGGACAGACCTTCAGCTATTCAGAGGCAGCACACTCCCAATTATCAGATGTTGAGGCCACCTCCTTCAGGTCCTGCAGGTGAACTTGCAAGGAGCGTTACGCTGGTCTGCATCGCAAGGGGTTCAAATGCTGGAGACGCCGGACCTGGGGCCTGCTCCCGCAAGACAGTCCTCGCGTTTTGTTTTGCTAAAACGAGAAGTGGGGGGTGTATGTCGTTCACACCCGGCTGACACGTCCCCGACATAAGGCAGTTTTGCAGAACAAAGGAAAAAATCTTTCTGCACTCATCACGAGTGTGTGCCCAGAAGAGCATCTCTCCAGCTGCTGCTGCTGCTGCTGCTATTTCTTCTCTGCTGCTAGACGTCGCCTGTCACTGCGATTAGCGCAACGGCTGGCTGGAAAATGTTTGGGGGAACATAGGTTACGAGATGAGAAAGTGTGGTTAAGTTCAAAAGACCGGAGGGCACAGAGAGCCTGGTTTCAAAGAGACGGAGGGAGATAAAAGAGATTCGCAGGATGGCAGCTGACTCCCTACAACGTGCTTTCTGAAGCAAGACAGCTTGTGACCCATCTTGGGTAGCCCCAGCATATTTGGGGTCTGGATGATCTCCATTATTGCACACAAAGTAACACAAGTCAACCTGCAGGGTTTTTCGAGGGAGGTGGCCTTGGTTGATCTCAGTTTAGTGGAGAACAGAAATACTTCCATTCCAATTGTGACACATTCCATTTCCATTTCTTTCCCCCCATGCATGCTCTGGTCCATGGGGTCATGAAGAGTCGGACGCGACTGAACAACAACAAAGTCTGCTTTGGCTAGTCTCCACCTGGAATACTGTGCCCAGTTCTGGGTGCCACAACTTAAGAAGGATGCTGACAAGCTGGACCGCGTGCAGGGGATAGCAACCAAGATGACCAAGGGTCTGGAAACCAAGCGTTATGAGGAACAGTTGAAGGAGCCGGGTATGTTTGGCCTGGAAAAGAGGAGACTACGAGGAGATACGACAGTCATCTTCAAATATCTTAAGGGTGGTCACATGGAATATGGAGGAAGCTGGTTTTCTTCTGCTCTGGATGGTAGGACTGGAACCAGTGGCTTCAAGCTCCAAGAAAGGAAGATTTCGACTAAGCATCAGGAAAAACTTCCCGACAGTCTCCCACGGGCCTTTAGAGGTGTTTTAGGGAGTGCTCGCCACTTACAAGATTTTTGCTTACCAGTATGCACACAGGGGCCCGGAATATAAGAACCTGGTAAATGTGTGTGTGTGGGGGGGGGGAGACTTGTAATTTTTAGTTTTGAGTACTGTATGAACTACTCTATTCCGAACTTAAAAGTGGAAAGCGTAATGCTGGTGGTCAACAATGAGGTTTAAAGACTCTCTCAAGGCAAATTTAAAAAAAAAAGTAGTATAAACACACCAACAATTGGGGAACGCTTGCCTGCGAGCGCTCCAGTTGGAGAGCAGCCTTTACCAAAGGTGTCATGGGCTTTGAAGACACTCGAACTCAGGACGCAAGGGAGAAACGTGCTAAGAGGAAGGCACGCTTGGCAAATCCACACCATGATCAACTCCCACCCAGAAACCAATGTCTCCACTGTGGAAGGACGTGTGGATCCAGAATTGGCCTGAACAGTCACTTACGGACTCACTGTTAAGACCGTGTTCATGGAAAACAATCTTACTCGGCTACGAGTGATCACCAGAGAAGAAGAAGTAGGTTGTATGACCTGACGCAGAGTTTTGGTTCCTGAGCCCTCCCCAGTTGTGTATTCACCAATTGCACTCGTTGCCCAGAGCAGAGCACAGAAAAGCCGTTTACCTTCCCGCTGGAGTGGTACCTATTTATCTACTTGCACTTTGATGTGCTTTCGAACTGCTAGGTCGGCAGGAGCAGGGACCGAGCAACGGGAACTCACCCTGTCACAGGGATCCGAACCGCCGACCTTCTGATCAGCAAGCCCTAGGCTCTGTGGTTTAACCCACAGCACCACCCACATCCCACCAAGTAGAAGAGCAGAGCATTAATAATAACACTAATGATAATGATAATGATTATAATTATCGTACCCTGCCCATGTAACTGGGTTGCCCCAGCCACTCTGGGTGGTTTCCAGCACATACAAAATGATAATAAAACATCAAACATTAGAAAATAAATGAAAATAAAACAAAGGAGTCCCTCTACTCATCCTCTCCATGCTGACACTTCCCTTGTTCATATTTCTACCCCCCTCCTAAATTTTCTGGTGGACCCCTCCCAGCCCCAACAATTTGTCCTCACGGGCTGAGATTTACAATGGATTAGGAATCAGACCAGCTTTATTTATTGTTCTCATTCCCCTCCCTCGACCCCACTGATTCCGCCACTACCCTGCTTAACCCCATGAATATTTGACAAGCATTTCAAAACTCAGTTTCCACCTGCATGCATTATTTAATGAACAACAAAAAAACCTTTCCTTGTTAATGCACATGGGGCAAGCGGGTTCGCTGCATTAGAAGATGACCTCGCGGCTGACCCCCCCATTGAACGTGCTCTCCTGAGCTGTTAATACATCAGATGTGCCGAAGACAGGGAGGTCTAGGGCAAATTGTCTGCAGCAATATGCACTCACGCTGCCTAGAGAGTTGCATGTGATTAAGAGGTCGTGGGGTCATCCCACTTGGTTAGGGATGTCGGAGGAGGTTGTTCAGCCCACATTTTACAAAGCAGAAAACACAGGGAAGTGTGAAGAAGAAGAAGAAGAAGAAGAAGAAGAAGAAGGAGAAGGAGAAGAAGAAGAAGAAGAAGAAGAAGAAGAAGAAGAACAACAACAACAACAACAACAACAACAACAACAACAGTGTATTTTAGTTTAAAATGCAAACAAAAATGCACATTCCGGCATAAATGCATACAGTGGTACCTCGGGTTACAGACACTGTAGGTTACAGACTCCGCTAACCCAGAAATAGTACCTCGGGTTAAGAACTTTGCTTCAGGATGAGAACAGAAATCGTGTGGCGGCAGCGGGAGGCCCCATTAGCTAAAGTGGTACCTCAGGTTAAGAACAGTTTCAGGTTAAGTACAGACCTCCGGAACGAATTAAGTTCTTAACCTGAAGTACCACTGTACTTTGGGGTGAAATGTCTTCAAAATTTGCATCTCTCTCTCTTTCTAAGATGTCAGTCTTGACACCAACACTTTGAATTGAACTCGGAAATGTACTGGGAGCCAATGTAGGTCTTTCAAGACCGGTGTTATATGGTCTCGGCGGCCACTCCCAGTCACCAGTCTTGTTACCGCATTCTGGATTAGTTGTAGTTTCCTGGTCACCTTCAAAGGTAGCCTCATGTAGAGCGCATTGCAGTAGTCCAAGCGGGAGATAACCAGGGCATGTACCACTCAAGCCAAATACTTAGACAGGTGGGGTTGCAGCAGCATCCTAAGAACACAGGAAGGCACCAAATACTGAATTCACATACGTTTTAACAGATGTCGCTCCATCATTCTTTCTGAATTTCTTCTGCTTCTAAAAGAAGATCTAATGCTAGACCTGTTCTGGTTCTGGGTCTCTGTTCTGGCACCAGAATTTTTATTTCAAGTGTTGCGTCCCGCCTGCAGTGTTTTAGGCAGTTCTGTGATTATTATTATTTTAAAGTCAGTATAGACTCTTTGACACACCCACACCAAGATCTTTGTTGCTTGCCAGTGTTTCCCCCATCGGCAGACCGTAACATTTCGCCATATGGGTCTTGTGAGGATGGTGTGGTCATTGGCCGTCTGCAGCGAGCGCTGAGGGCGGAAAAATTCCAAGTGCTGGTTACATCATCTGCAGGGGTGTTTTTCTGCCCAAAAACGAGGGAAAGTGCAAGCAATCTCTGCGGTGAGATGATGAGGTGGCAGAAAGACTAGCGGGGAGGGGTGTAGGAAACGAGAACACCCCAGCCAGTAGTTTGGGGAAAGTTTGGGAGCCGGCAACTGCAAAGGCATGTTTCCTTCAGTTGCGGCTGCAACGGCGAAAGGCTCATCAGCCTGGGAGGGAACCACCAGCTGGCGGGGAAAAGATGATGTCGAAATGTTTTTGGGCACTGAAATCACGTCTGGGACTTATGGCAGGCCGTTGTCATTGGGATGAAGGAGCCAAAAGGATGCTGCTCCTGGAGAAATTTCAGGCACCAGCAGAAGGATGCGCAAGTCATTTGCCGTTTATCCTAACAATGAATTCATTCTCCGAGCGCTGGATTCCTTATGAGGGAAGGGCGAATGTGTCGAATTTGGTTTTCCAGAAGGAGATCTACAACGGCGTATTCAGAGCAAGGCCCTGCCTAGCCTTGCTGATAAAAGAAGAAGAAACCCAAAAGACTTGGCCAACAAAATATTATTTAAGGAGCTGAGCGAGCCTGGCTTATGAGCTAATTATTTAGCTTGGCTATGTGACAGGTCCAGTGATAACTGCCTGCGAGGGTGAGGAATTCGCTAAGCGCCAGAAGTCGAGAGAGCCATTGTGTCATGGCATCAAGGACCGGGAAGGGACTGCTTGATTTGTGAGTGTGCCCTTCTTCCCTTCTCCCATGTGTGAATTATCCTACCTGTCAGGGTACACCACGGTGTTGCTCATGAGTAACGACAGAGTCCTCTTACACTAAAGACTACTTTATTGTGCATAACTATTTACAGTGCAGAGCTAGCTAAAAACACGACCGCTCGGTCACTTGCAGAATCCGGAAGTGCCCCTCTCCTGTTTCCCGCCCAGCACCAAAGCCTCGGCACCCTGAAACGACGTCTTCTGTGTCCCCTGACCCCCCGATGCTGTGCTGGCGCCGGAAGCTGCAACTCCCCCTCTGATCGCCTCTGGCTGGCGTTGCTGGGTCTCTGCCCAGCATCCCTGACCCTCGGCTCCTCCTCCTCTTCCGCAGGAGAGAGCTCTGGCGATGGGCTTTGAGAGGAGTCAGGTGACAGCAGTGGCTGGGGCTCCCTGCACCTGAGCAAGACCTCCTCTCGAGGAGGTTCCCTACCCTGATCCTCCCAACTAGCAGGATCACCTTCCCCGCTCTCCCCGCGAGGAGTACTCCCGCCCGGGCTCTCCTCACGAGTAGGACCTCCCCCCGGGCTCTCCTCACGAGGAGAAGGCAAATCCCTGACACTACCCAAATAATGTGAGTACACATTTCTACTTAGCAAGGAACAATCCTGATTGGGGCCTGAAAACAACACTGGCCTTCCACAACAGGAATATCCAATGTGGTGCCTTCCAAATAATTTCGGACTACAACTCCCATCATCCCATGCTGGCGGGGGCTGATGGGAGTTGTAGTCCACAACATTCTGGATGTTACCACATTGGCTACCCCTGTCTGCGCAGCACTGGTGAGTTGGAATTTTTTAAGTAGTTAAGACACTGTCTTCTACTAACTCAGGCCATTATACTAAGTAGTATTGACAATGACTGGTAGCAGATCTCCAGAAAGCTGCAGAAAGGAATCCCTCTCACAGTCCTATCTGTACCGGCCAGGAATGGAACCTGGGAACTTTTGCTTGTAAAGCATGTGGTACTGGACTTAGCTAAGGGCCTTCTGTTCAATGAGACTTTTTTGGGGGGGGGGGGAGTGAGGACAACAAATTCTGCCATGGAGAAATCAGAAGGAAATTTGCAGATTAAATGTATCTCCATATGTTTGATTTGCTTAGGTGCTTCAAAAATCCAGGGGTTATTTCGGTGAAAAAAAACAAAATAGAATAAAGTTGGAAGGGTCCCAAGGGTCATCTAGTCCAACCCCCTGCAATGCCAGAATCTAACACTGCTCCAGAGCCACGAGGTCTAGAAACTTTAAAAAATAAATAAATCTCAAAGTTTCAGGATAGTGACTTTCACAACCTGAAAGGAGTTTCAGCGCAAGAAGTTTGAGCAAATGAGCAGAAAGTCCAGATGCTGTATGTACTGAAAGCAGCACAAAAACCCCATGTACCAGAGATTCATGATACACAGCCGTGAAACCTTAGAGCGCAGGATTGCCTCCTGGGGCGGGAGAGTTTTAGCACTTCAACCTCTTGGAATCAGGAGAGCGAATAACATCACTATGAACAAATCTCGTCTGGCAGAGACATACAGTTCAGATGATCTAATATTAACTCTCTCTCTCTCTCTCTCTCTCTCTCTGGCCTCTCCTCCCAGAGAAACCCCAAAGCACTTTGCAAAGCAAATGTGGAGGATCTGGAAACGAGGATGTCCAAAAACAATCTGCCAAAAACATCTACGTGAGGGCAGGACTGCGCAGTATCCCCCCCCCCAAAAAAAACATATTTCCCAAACATTCACCCGCCAGTTAACGCAAATGCAGGAGGGAAGATTTACAAGGGAGGATCAAGCTTTCCTGCTTTTTGCAAATTCTGTTTGCAAATGCCCTTCCCCAGTTGACTCCCACCCTCTGCTTCTTCCATTTTCAGAGCTTGTCTGGAAGAGGAAAAAATAGTGGGTGGGGAAAAGATTAGGCATGAATTGTCCCCTACGGAATTTGTTTCCGACATCCCAACTTTTCCGACATGGAGCTCTGGACAGCAATTGTGGTATGGTTTGCCAGCACACAGTCACACAGAGCACAGAACCTAAGGATGTTAAGAAGAGTCTGAGAATTGGCCTTACTAAACATCTTCCAGGACAATAATGCCCACTTACACCACAAAGAACTCATAACCTGTTGTGTATTGATTCAAGGGTTATAATATCTGTATTACTATTGTCTGTATTCACATTAGGGGAAAGTAACTGCCTTCCTGTTCCAGAAGGAACAGCTACTATTGGTTCATTCAAGTTGCTGCATTTGGATCCTCAGTCTTATTGGTTTCCGCCAAAAGGCAGCTTTGTGATTATTTGAGATTGTTCCCTCCAAAATGTATCCTTTCTAGCCAGTCTTTCTGTCCCTATAAATGTAGCACCCCTCTCCTCAGTTCCCCAGTCTTGTTTGTCTGAATAAAGAGTGTTGCATGAAGAAGCGGTCTCCTGCCTGCTATGTCAGAGCTGAAATCACTTGCTGAATCACGATCCCCACATTACAACATAACCCACGTACTCTTAGCAGCCAGAAACATCATAACCAGACACTGGAGAGACCTGTCAGGAATAAGCATGGACCAATGGAACCAAATACGGTAGTATGGGAAACAGCCCTACTAGAAAAACTAACCAATAAACTGAAACTGACACGGGGACAAATAGAAGACGCCTTCACCCCGGTATGGCTCCCCTTTATCACACACACAGCCCAACAAGACAATGACAAAAATCCACCAACAGCATACAAATCAATATGGCTAACCTGATCCAAAACACCCACCCACCCCACTCACACATGAAAACAAAGACCACCACAGCCAACCACAAATGAACAACCACACCCTAGGCCAGGCATAGGCAACCTTCGGCTCTCCAGATGTTTTGGCCTACAACTCCCATGATCCCTAGCTAACAGGACCAGTGGTCAGGGATGATGGGAATTGTAGTCCAAAACATCTGGAGAGCCGAAGGTTGCCTATGCCTGCCCTAGGCCAACCCCAACTTCTCACCACCAAAGGAACACAAGCAAACAACAGAGAACCTGCACAAACAACGCTGACACCAAACCCTAGGCTACATACATTAAGTAAAATAGAAACATTGTCACCCGACCCCACATTGCACATACTTTTGCGAATCAAGAAAATATTTAATTAAAAAAAGAAGAGTCTGACTGCTGGATCAGGCCAATAGCCCTTCTAGACCAGCATCCTCTTCCCACAGTAGCTAATCGGATGTCCCAATGGGAAGCCCACAAGCTGGACTTCGGTGAAATAGACCCTTTCCCTTCTCACTCTCTTCGGATCCCGGGAAATGACTCGAACAAGGAGATGAGTCCACATGTTACAGTGAGGAAAGAGGGGAAGACAGGGAAGTGCTGTTCACACATTACAAGTGCTGTACACATGTACAAAGAGTCTGCAAAGATGCTTGTGTAAATCAATGTACGGGTGGTGAATTCGAAAAATCAACACAAAAGCCGACGGAATGAACGCCCATTACAGATTGGATATACAGCTGTGTGGGACATTATTGCAGTCAAACCAACAATTCATGTTTTCCCAGATAGGCATATGAAGGGGCCAAGGGTCGCAGAGCTTTCCTGTAAAGTTTGCTAGAGAGAACTCTTGTGAGGTCACTTCCTTTGTCTGCCATGGCAGGAAACTTGTGACACTACATACTTCCTTCTTGTCTGGGCAGCTCTCTCTCTGCATCATTCCTCCAAGCTGACCACAAGTGCTTGTCTGAACTCTGCAGCTCAGACACCATTTTGAATTTAGGATTTTGTACTTTTGTAACTTCGATAGTAGTTATAAACCTGCCGTCCTTTTGCTACTGTAACTGTTGCTTCAAGACATAGATTATATAAGTAAATACTACTTTTACTTCTTTACAAAACAGTGTGTGCATGCACATTATTTTTAAGTGTTGGCGATTCATTCCCCATGTGCAGTCATGGGTTTGTTGCCTATCACATGACTGGGTATGTTTTTTGATTCCACAGAGTGGGAAGTGACGAAGACAGGATGTTTGTCTTACTGTGTTCTGTGAAGTGGGACTATTGTCCTTTGTTCTTTTTCTTTGCTGTCTGATGCTAGAGAGAGAGGGAGCCATGTTGCAGTGCTCCGTGTGTGTTTATATGTAAATAAAGTAGATTAGCCACAATGCTGTGTTGCTGAGGTCTGTTACGCAAGCTGAGCAAAACTCTGCGGATCCATAAGTGTGCTGATGTCTTCTGGCATCAGTCGCTGTGATGTTTGGGCTGAAGAATGCTTTTGAAGCTCCCGGACGATCACCCAGGAGGGAGGGAACATGCCAGTCAGGCACGTGTCTCTGCCAGGGTTCTACTCATGAGTAGGACGCCTCCTGACAGGGGAAAGGGTAATACCACGGACGCATTAAAGGGGGTAACACCAGGGAAAATCCAGTCTGCCTTCCAAGCATCCTGGATTATTGTTTCTAGAAGGTTAAATCAACCTTGTCTTAGCTTCCATGTTTAAGGCTGCAAAAGATGGCACTCTGCTCATCTCACTCGTGTGAGCAAGGAAGGACAGTAACAATATATTCTCTCCTAGTGCCTAAAACCATTCCTACGGAATGTACCTATGTGTGATCATATGCAATATTCTAGAAACAGTCACAAAACCCAAATTGATTGATGGAAAGTTATTGCCCTATTTGGACCCTGCTGCACTTGTCCGTAACCTAAGCCTGATGCTGTCTTACCTTGACCTGACCTGACCGAGACCTTTCACGCCACAATTCTTGATGTTTCCTTCTCCTGGGTTTTGACCCACCCCTTTGCCTCTGCTTTGCACGTTTGTCTCGCCTAACCAGCCCTCCAGACTATCTCAGCAGCACACTGTCCCCCCACGCCCGCTGGTTACTTGTGGAAATAAAAAGTTTACGTCCTGACATTTAAAGATGCTGCCAGCATATTAATAGTCTGCTGGGTTGAAAATAACACTGGCTTAGCCTGCAAATACCTTGAGACTCACAAGTCATAAACACCATTGCTTTTTATAGTAGAATTAAATATTTGGCCTTGGTGGTTATTAAACAGGGATGGGCACGTATCCTGCTATACAGGGGACAGCTCTGTATGTGAAGGGCTGGGTGGTCTTACTTCCATCCAAATTTGCTCCTATACATATGTTATCACATGTATCACATGATAATATCATATATTGCACATAGATAAGTGTGGTATATATGTTATCACAGGGAAATCCTGTGCATATCTTTGGTTTGACCCCTTTTGGAGGGATGTAGGTGAATGTGGTCTAAACCACTGAGCCTCTTGGGCTTGCTGATCGAAAGGTCGGTGGTTCGAATCCCCACGACAGAGTGAGCTCCCGTTGCTCTGTCCCAGCTCATGCCAACCTAGCAGTTCGAAAGCACGCCAGTGCAAGTAGATAACTAGGTACCGCTGTGGCAGGAAGGTAAACGGCGCTTCCATGTGCTCTGGCACTCATCACGGTCCTCCGTGCGCCAGTAGCGGACGGTTCAGTCATATAATAATAATAATAATAATAATAATAATAATAATAATAATAATATTTGTACCCCGCCCATCTGGCCGGGTCCCCCCAGCCACTCTGGACGGCTTCCAACAAATATTAAAATACATTAAAATATCACAGATTAAAAACTTCCCTAAACAGGGCTGCCTTCAGGTATTTTCTGAATGTCAAGTAGTTGCTTATCTCTTTGACCTCTGATGGGAGGGCGTTCCACAGGGAGGGCACCACTACCGAGAAGGCCCACTGCCTGGTTCCCTGTAATTTTGCTTCTCGCAGTGAGGGAACCGCCAGAAGGCCCTCGGCGCTGGATCTAAGCTACATGACCCAGAAAGCTGTCTGTGGAGAAACGCCGGCTCCCTCGGCCTGAAAGCGAGATGAACGCCGCAACCCCATAGTCACCTTTGACTGGACTTAACCATCCAGGGGTCCTTTATCTTTTTTTACCCTCTTTTGGGGCGACGCATTGCAAAATTACGTCCACCCCACCCTCCAGCCCTGACCTCACTATCACTTTGCCCCTCTCACTGTGGGTCACTGCTACAGCTCTGCCCCACCAGGTGAGGTGCTAAAAGGTAGGGCAAAATTACACCCTCTCCAACCCTGAAGCCCCCTGGTCTCACCAGGGAGTGCCCACAATCACTCAAACAAAATATGAAGTTTTAAGGCTAGCTGACCAATTAATACTCCCCCCACCACCACTTGCGATTCCTTCAAAATCTCAAGCATGCCCCTCCACCTGCTCAACCCTATTTTTCTCTCCATACATGCTCCAGGGACTTAACGTACGCCAGTTTTAAGGACTTACTACTTACATATAAGGCCCATAGCAACTCTGGAGTAGGCTGCCTACCCTCCTTTCCCCGGTAAGAGCATTACAACCAACAAATACAAACCCGGCGAGTTTTGCCGTGGGGTGCCGATTACTGCCGCGTGGCAACCTGGAGGGGGGCTTTATCAGTGGTGGCCCCAGCGGCAAGGAATGCTCTCCCTGCTGAAATACGAGAGACCCCCCCATCAGTATTGGCATTCTGCCAGCTCTTGAAGACACACCTGTTTAAGAAAAGCGTTTGTTTGCTCTCCTGACCTAAACCTGTTTTACTTGGCTTTTTGCAATCGTGGTGCAGTTTTAATGGCCCTTTTAGCATGTGCACATTTGAACTGTGGGTTTTTACTCCAGTGTTTCAATGGTGCTGTTTCACTGTGCCTTTTAATTATGTTGTTGTCATTGTTGTTATTTTGCAATTGGCTTTATACTTGCAAACCGCTTAGAAGCCACGTCGGCGACTAAGCGGCCTGCAAATTAATTTACCGCTACTGTTATTTATTGATTACCATTAACAACGTCAGAAATCCCTGCAGTCCTGTCATGATCTCATCCTGTTGGGAGCACAATAGCGGAGATCATCGGCGTGTGACTCTGTTATGGGCATGGATGACAGCAGACTCTGACTGCCTGGAGGACCTAGTCAGTTGGGAACTAGCTGTCAGCGAGGAACGACGGCTGAGATTTGACAGCTGGAGGAATTGGAAGGAAAAGTGGTTCTCAATGAGTATTTCCCCCCTGTGTAGGCCTGGATTAAGGAAGACCAACTTTTCTGCTTATTTGTCCTCATACTGAATTCCCCCCCCCGTTCCGTTTACCTCTGTAATGCAATATAAATTTCTTTCCTTCCCAGACTCCCATCTGCCTTATTCTAGTTGTTCTGCTAACAACTGCATCTATCTGGAGAGTGTTCACGGAGGGGTGAAATTTGTCCTGGACTAAACTGCTTCTTGGGAGAAAAGCAATGACAAACATAGACAGCATGTTAAAAAGCAGAGAAATCACCTTGCCGACAAAGGTTCATATAGCTAAAGCTACGTTTTTCCCAGTAGCGATGTATGGAAGTGAGAGCTGGACCACAAAGAAGGCTGACCGCCGAAGAATTGATGCTTTTGAATTATGGTGCTGGAGGAGACTCTTGAGAGTCCCATGGACTGCAAAGAAGATCAAACCTATCCATTCTTAAGGAAATCAGCCCTGAGTGCTCACTGGAAGGACAGATCCTGGAGCTGAGGCTCCAATACTTTGGCCACCTCATGAGAAGAGAAGACTCCCTGGAAAAGACTCTGATGTTGGGAAAGATGGAGGGCACAAGGAGAAGGGGACGACAGAGGATGAGATGGTTGGACAGTGTTCTCAAAGATACCAACATGATTCTGACCAAACTGCGGGAGGCAGTGGAAGACAGGAGTGCCTGGCATGCTCTGGTCCATGGGGTCACGAAGAGTCGGACACGACTAAACGAGTAAACAACAACAACAACAAACTGCAAGTAGGTTATCGTCATCCAGCAAGAAAACATCTCCCTAATGGACACGCATACCTGCGACGCCTGTCTCGTACGAACCAACTCCTGCTTTTGAGAGCCCATTCCGAATTGGCAGGAAGCAGTCCTGAAGATAGATGGGTAGTTTTTTATTGTTAGGAAGGAAGAGCCAGGAAATGAATCAAACATCATCCATTTGACATAAGGCCTCCCCTCCTTCTCTCCCATTAAGCGAGGAAGACAATTAGTGATCAAGCCCACTAGCCAGTAGACTGAGTTCAGGGGTTTGGGGTGGCCTGAGGCTCACATAGGGCTGCTGAAACCCAGACTGTGTTTGCCTAGATTTCATTGGTAATTCCAACTTCCTTTCACTATTTACTATTTAAGTGTCAAACCTAACCAGGAAGGGGGGAAAAACAGGTTGGTTTTTTAAAATAAAAGGACAGAAAAGACACACGCAATGACAACACACAAGACAGGCTGTCAACTCACAATGAGAATGCAATAGCTATCATGTGGATGGCGCTGTGGTCTAAACCACTGAGCCTCTTGGGCTTGCTGATCAGAAGGTCGGCGGTTCGAATCCGCACGGCAGGGTGAGCTGTTGTTCGGTCCCAGCTCCTGCCAACCTAGCAGTTCAAAAGCACACCAGTGCAAGTAGATAAGTAGGTACCATTCCGGCGGGAAGGTAAATGGTGTTTCTGTTTACTCTGGTTTCCATCACGGAGTCCCGTTGTGCCAGAAGCGGTTTAGTCCTGCTGGCCACATGACCTGGAAAGTTGTCTGTGGATGAACACTGGCACCCTCAGCCTGGAAGCGAGATGAGCGCCGCAACCCCATAGTCGCCTTTGACTGGACTTAACTGTCCAGGGGTCCTTTACCTTTACTTTATAGCTATCAGTGTTTTAGAAATCAATTAAACAACATACGAGTAAAAATATAAACAATAGCCATCAGTACTTCCATCTAAAATTACAGACAATTCCCCATGCGCATTCAAGGCATGCGCAACCACACACATGCGCATTGCTGAGAACCCGCAAACAGCACAAAAGGGGCAAAAATGGCACAAAACAGCATCTTGCAATCCCAGGAGCCTTTGCACCAACCTTTGAGTCCAGAGAAGAGTTGTTTTAGAGAAGGGGTTTGCAGAGAGCAATTGTTGTGGAGTTGGGTGGATTTTTGGTTTTTTAAAGGGTTTCCAGAGGTTTAAATGGTGTTTGCAGGCACGTATGTAAAAATATCGTACAAAATGCATTATACACACGACTCTCAATGTACGCAGAGGCTGCGTTCTGGGGGTAACGCATAAAGCCAAAACTGTGTATAGTCGAAACACATTGACTTTGATGGTGGGTGGGATTGCCAAAGTCTCTCCCCCCGCCCCCCAGATGCCCTGCCCCCTTTCCACCCCCTTTTTATTTTTTTGTTGGGTGCCCAAAGCATAAAGCTGAATGTGCCGAAGTTAAATGCGCGTAAGTCACAAGATGCATGGGGAAACCGCATGCAAAAGTTTGTACAGGGGAAGAAATGCTCACTCAAGATGCCGATGGATTTTTTTTTTTTTACAATTACTTTTTAAAAATGCACACATGGAGGTGGAAAAATGGCAAACTGGGGAAAAACAACAACTGAGAGAAACCACAATGGTCAGATCCATCCATCCCTACTCCTACACGCACAGGGCCTACAACTCCCAAACCAAATCCCGGAATGGAAAAAAAGAAATCTATACTTCTAATTCTGGAACTACCGAGGACTAAGGAAACAAATTAGAGTTGTTAGGGAGAGGGGTACCAAATCTTGAGCGATCTTGAGCCTATCCTTTGAGGGGGACTTTCTTCACAAGCTGGAGGGAGTCCAAGGCATTTGCACCCACGACATTCCCTGAGAGTTTTAAAAAAGGCCCAGGGAGCTTTTCTAGGAACGTGGAATGGCATCCCAGGCCAAAACAAACATAGAGGAGGTGTATGATGACCTTCCCATCGGAGTTTATTTTTAAACAGACGTGCGTACACATAAAGGGGAAAAACAAAATGAGTCCTTTAAATAATAATAATAATAATAATAATAATAATAATAATAATAATAATGAGTTTCTGGGTACCGGAGGGGAAATCTTTTAATTAAAATTGTCTCAGAAGGTTGAAAACTTTTACCTTCCGTCCCAGAGGTGACCTTTCCGTCCAAATAATTACGGGAAGGAGTCTAAAATTACGAGCTTTCTCTCTTAGAAAGCCGCATGGTGAAAAGGATTCTCTCTCCCCCCCCAAAAAAAGTGCTCCTTAATTAACGGGTGGAAGCTTTTCAAAATCCCCACCGCGTAACTGTAGCCGTTGCCACGGCAACGGCAAAACCACTCGCCGGCCCGGCAATGAATGGAGCAGCTTCGCGGAAACGCTTAATATTCGTTTTTTTAATAAAAAAAAAAACATCGCAAATTCCCGGGGAGGCAGCGCTGTCCGTCTTAACGCTAAGGTAACCTTGGGTGACCGTTCTGGTAAAATATTCATAGGCGGGGAAGACACGTTTGCCAGGCTCATCGTCTCCCTTTCACCGCTTAGGAATCGGCAGAGACAAAATTAGAGCTTGTAGGTTTAGCTGTGGAAGGGGGCGGGAGCAATGACCCCCTAAAGCAAGGGTCAGCAACCTTTTTCAGCCGTGGGCCGGTCCACCGTCCCTCAGACCTGGGCCTGACTATATTTTGGAAAAAAATAATGAATGAATTCCTATGCCCCACAAATAACTCAAAGATGCATTTAAAATAAAAGCACACATTCTACTCATGTGAAAACACCAGGCAGGCCCCACAAATAACCCAGAGATGCATTTTAAATAAAAGGACACATTCTACTCATGTAAAAACACACTGATTCCCAGACTGCCCGTGGGGCGGATTGAGAAGGCAATTGGGGCGCATCCGGCCCATGGGCCTTAGGTTGCCTACCCCTGCCCTAAAGGAGCAAGACATCCAACCAGTTGCAAAAATGGTAAAAGGGGGGGGGCCTTAGGGCTCATCCAACACTTCTGCCTCTCCTCCCCACCCCCCACCCGAGAAAACCGACCGTTTACTGCTGAATTGGAGCAAATGAGGATTGGGTTTTCTTCCGAGTGGCTGGGGAAACCCAGCCAGATGTGTGGGGTATTATTATTAATAATAATAATCCCTACACACTGCCCAGGCTTGTACTCCAGAGAAGTCACTTGGTGCTGTCAACGCAGCCATTTGACTTGACCCCCCCCCCCCCCAGAGGCACACTCCATTGTCTGAGATGGACGGGTGCCAAAAACGTGACCAAAAACTGAAACCAAAGAGGATTGTGACCTTGACCTCCGGTTCTTGAAACACCGGTCCTTCAGCTGGGACTTAAACATGGGGGTAAAGTCCTGGAACGTTTGCCTGCTTAAATTCAAGGTGGGTTGCCGTCTTGGTCTCATGGTGGAGAGGGAGAACGGAAGTTGCACACGCTTCTGTGCCCTGAAACCAGCAGGTAACACCCAAAAAAATTGGGGGGGGGGAGGTAGGGAGGGAACTGGTGAAGAAAACATGTAACCCCACAAATCGCTTAACTCTGCTTCAAGCCAAAGAATCGGCCCCTCAATGATTTCAGTCTAGTCAAGATTTTTTTCCTACTATTTTTGATCCCTTTGGACTTCAGATGCTGAATGTGCTGTTATGTTTGACAGCGCTTCATCCTGGCACAACAACTGACAGGGTGACTGCCCTGTAATATATGGGTAAATAAGGCAGCGGAGGGAGATAGGAAGGTCGTTAAACTGGAAAACATTTTTTTTTTTTTAAAGACACGAGGACCGGCGTGTGCAAATGTTCTTGTAACTCCAAGTTCTTTCTGTGCGAAACCCACAGGACACCATGTGCTCGTTCCCCTCAGCCACTCCACACAATGCACCATGGGGCAGAATCTATCCAAAAATAAGCACACTTAAGGCATATTATCTTTAGTGCGGCAGCTCCTAGCCTACTCTTTGGAACTCCCCGCCCATTGACATTAAGCAGGTGCCTTCACTGTGTTCTTTTCAGTGCCTACAGGCAAACCTATCAAGAAATTTAAAGTTGATGCTTATTTCAATCCATGTTGTTGTTGTTGTTGTTGTTGTTGTTCAGTCGTTCAGTCGTGTCCGACTCTTCGTGACCCCATGGACCAGAGCACGCCAGGCACGCCTATCCTTCACTGCCTCTCGCAGTTTGGCCAAACTCATGTTAGTAGCTTCGAGAACACTGTCCAACCATCTCATCCTCTGTCGTCCCCTTCTCCTTGCGCCCTCCATCTTTCCCAACATCAGGGTCTTTTCTAGGGAGTCTTCTCTTCTCATGAGGTGGCCAAAGTACTGGAGCCTCAACTTCAGCATCTGTCCTTCTAGTGAGCACTCAGGGCTGATTTCCTTCAGAATGGATAGGTTTGATCTTTTTGCAGTCCATGTGAAAGATACTCGGAGTCGAGTGTGAATTTCATGCTCTTTATTCAGCTCATAGTAGTGAGGAATGCAGTTCCCCCAAAACGTTTGCTTTATATACACTATTTACACAATGGGCCTCACATGATTGGCTAATTCCGGGATACTCCTGTATGCCAATCAGAGTGTGGATTCACTTCCACCTGGAGCTGGATTGGGTGGCTCCTGCAGACCAATCAGACTGCTGCAATCTCAATCCTATTGTTCTGGGACCAGTCAGACTGCTGCAATCTCAATCCTATTGTTCTAGGACCAATCAGACTGCTGCAATTTGGATCCTATTCAGCTCAGTACATAACACCCCTCCCCTCTAAGTTCCAGTCCTGCCTGGGAGGTTGCATCCATAGTCCTCAAGGTACGCTGGCCGCCTACGTGTGCGTTGCGGCCTGGGCCGCTCCCTGGTCAGGGGTTCTGGTTCTGGCTCGTGTTCCGAGGCTGCTGGTTGTGATGGGGCTGTTTGGTCTGGCGCAACCAGCTCGCTCTGTCGTGGCTCTGGTTCCGGTGCCCTTTCGGCCTCACGGGTCCTCTCAGTATTTACTGATTCTGCCTCCCCTGCCGGCCCCTCCTGCTCTACAGGTCTCAATGCCTCACTGTTCCCTTGGGACTCCTCTGACCTGTCCTCCTCCTGGTTTTCTCCTGGGAATCGTCGCCGTAGCTGGTCGCAGTGGCGGCGCCAGCATTGCCCCCCCTCTGTTAGCACCTCGTATGACACGGGGCCCGTCACCCTGGTGACTGTGGCGGGTACCCATGCTGGGCCTGCCCCAAAATTCTTTGCGTACACTGGATCCTGGGCAACAAAGGTCCGGGGGTTCCTGCCTTCACCCACCACTACCTCATCCTGAGCTCTGTCAGGGTGGAGGCGGTCCAGTCTGATTGCGAGGCGCTGGCCCATTAGTAGTTCAGCAGGGCTCCGGCCAGTCGTTGAGCTGGGGGTGCTGTGCTGTGCTAAAAGGAATGTGGCAAGGCGGTACTCCCAGTCCCCTTGCGTCATGCGGCGTAGGGTGTCCTTGGTGGTCCGCACCATGCGCTCTGCTTGGCCATTGGTGGCAGGGTGGAATGGTGCTGAGCGGATGTGGCGGATGGCATTCTGCACTGTGAAGGTCTGGAATTCTTCTGACGTAAATGCGGTTCCGTTGTCTGAGACGAGAGTGTCAGGGAGTCCATGGGTTGCAAACAGCCTGCGTAGTACCCGGATGGCTGCGGACGTAGAAGTGGATGGTACCAGTGCGACTTCCAGCCATTTGGTGTAGGAGTCCACCACTATGAAGAATGTTTTCCCCTGGAAGGGGCCAGCAAAGTCCATGTGCAGGCGTGACCATGGTGCTCGGGCGGACTCCCAGGACTGCACTGGGGACCTTGGGGGATCTGGGCGGGATTCTTGGCAGGCCTGGCAGTGTTTGACCCAGGTCTCTATCTCTCCGTCAATCCCTGGCCACCATACATAACTCCTGGCGAGGGCCTTCATTCTCACTACCCCTGGGTGTGTCTCGTGTAGGGCTGCAAGGACCCTTTTGCGAAGAGGCTCAGGAACAACGACCCTGCTTCCCCATAACAGGCACCCCTTGTGGGCCGACAGTTCATGTTTACGGGTTGTGTAGCCAGCGAATTCTGGCCCGGGGCTGCTGCTGGGCCATCCCCTCCACACCCAGTCCAGGACCCGGGAGATGACCCTATCTTTCTTGGAATGGTGTGCAACTTCTTGTGCCTGAATAGGGCGGTCGGGAAGCAGCTCCAGGCTCATAACCTCTTGTGCGGGTGCTGGGTCGGGGCCTGTTTCTGGTAGTGGTAGCCTGCTGAGGGCGTCTGCGTGGCCCATCGCTTTCCCCGGGCGATGAATCAGTGCATACTGGTAGCCGGCAAGGAAAATTGACCACCTGAGGACGCGAGGAGACAGCACTTGGGGGGTCTGCTTTTCGGGGGCAAACAAACCAAGCAACGGCTTGTGATCAGTCACCACGGTAAAGGGCCGCCCGTACAAGAAATCATGGAATTTTTTTACTCCCTTCACGATTGCCAGACCTTCCTTGTCGATTTGCGAGTAGTTCCGCTCGGCTGCGGTGAGTGTCTGGGAAAAGTATGCCACTGGCACCTCTCTTCCATCTGGGAGTTGGTGTCCAAGGACAGCGCCGATGCCGTAGGGTGAGGCGTCGCATGCTAGCACCACCGGCAGCCTCTCGTCGAAGTGTGCCAAGACCGAGTTTGAGACAAGCAAGTCCTTGACTGCCTGGAATGCGGCCTCCTGGCGCTGGCCCCACACCCAAGGGGCCCGCTTGTCCAGGAGTCTGTGTAGGGGCTCTGCTACTGCTGCCTTATGGGGAAGGAAGGCATGGTAAAAGTTCAATAGCCCCAAGAAGGCCTGAAGTTCCGTCTTGCCCTTGGGCGCTGGGGCATCACAAATGGCCCGCACCTTGTCCCCAGTCGGGTGGACCCCTTCTGCATCCACCATAAATCCCAGAAAGTCCACCTGAGGCACTCCTAGTAGACACTTTTCCCGCTTCACCTTGAGACCCGCCGTCTGGAAACGGTGCAGAACGGTGCGAAGGCGGTCCTCAAACTCCTCTGCCATGGGCCCGGCAATCAACACATCATCGAAGAAGGGGGTGACGCCAGGAATCCCTTTAAGCAGCGAGTCCATTAGATTCTGGAATATGCCTGGTGCCACGCTGACACCGAATTGCAGCCGCTTTACCTTGAATGCTCCCCTGTGCGTCACAATCGTCTGTGCCTCTGCTGTGGCTTCATCTACTGGCAGCTGTTGATAGGCTTGGGCCAAGTCCAGCTTGCCAAAAATTTTTGACCCAGCCAGGGTGGCGAGGACATGGCTGACCACTGGCACTGGGTATGCGTGGGCCATGAGGGCCTTGTTTATGGTACATTTGTAGTCTGCACAGATGCGGACCGAACCATTAGGCTTGACGGGTGTGACGATCGGGGTTTCCCAGGTGGCATTAGGCACAGGCTCCAGCACTCCTTGCTCCACAAGCCGGTCCAATTCCTCGTCTATACGGGGTTTCAGGGCGAACGGGACCCGGCGGGCCTTGAGCCTGACAGGTCGTACTGCGGGGTCCAGCTGTAGGGCAATGGGGGGGCCCGTATACTGTCCCAATTTCCCATCGAAAACTGCCGGAAACTCCTTGCATATGGCGTCCACATCCACTTGTAAGCTAGTGCGGTTCACCCCGGTGACGGCTAGCCCCAGTGGTCCAAACCATGCCAATCCCAGTAAGCTAACGTAGGAGCCCTTGACCACGAGCAAGTCCAGTTGCCGCGTCCGCCCTCGATATTGCACCCTGAAGGTCCCCACCCCCACTGTGGGGACCTTACGTTTCTGGAAGTCCCGGAGGGTGAATGGGGCCGGCCTGAGTTTGGGACCCCCACTAGGGCACAGTTTCCTTAAAGTCCGTGCCGAGATTATGGATAGGGCTGAACCTGTGTCCAGCTCCATGCGGCATGGGGCCCCCTCTATCTGTACCTCTACATAAATTTTCTCTATGTTGGGGTGGGGCAACTGGTATACCTGGTAGTCCGTGGTCTCCGTCGAGTTGCCTTGGTGCGTTGGGCCCCGGGACCTGGGGCTCTTGAGGCGGTCATCTGATGCCTGGCGTCGGATGGGCCGAGCCCGACACACCCGGGCGATGTGGCCTGATTTTCTGCACTGCCTGCACTTAGCATTGCGGAAACGGCAGGTCCTCCTCTCGTGATTCTCCCCGCAGCTTGCGCAGTTCCCTCCTTCTGGTCGAGGCAGCTGTGGTGTGTGCACGGCTTGAGTGCGCTGCTGTACTCTGTGCACCTCCTCCCTGTCTGATCCTGAATCGTCGATGAGGTCCTCCTGGTGGACCCTTGGTTGGGACGGCACGCTCGGCCGTGCCTCTTGCATCGACCTCTCGGCGGCTTCTGTTGCCAGGGCCTCCTCCAGAGCGACCTGGAACGTTAGGTCCTTCTTGGCATAGAGGCGTCGTTGCAGCTTCTCGTCCCTCAGGCCACCGACGAGGCGGTCACGCAGCATGTTCTCCAACTCTGAGAAGTTGCAGAACCGAGCGGCTTGGCGGAGGGAGGTCACAAACCCCGTTATGGTTTCCCCCGGGGCTTGCCGCTTTGCATAGAAGGCATTTCGACGAGCCACCACCGAGGGCTGTGGCGAGAAGTGCCCCTTCAGCCGTTCCACTATTGTTTTGTAAGGAACGGTAGCGACATCATCAGGCGCAAGGAGAGCCCGGGCGATTTCGAATGTCTCCTCTCCGCAGACGCTGAAGAATATCGCCCTCTTCTTGGCATCGTTGGTGACCCCTTTAGCTTCTAGAAGAAAGGTGAAACGGGTGGCGTATCCTTCCCAGTCTCCTGATGCTGGGTTGAACGGCGAGAAGCTGCTGTCCGTTGCCATCTTGAGTTCCTTGGGACCCGGAGCTGAAGCCTGGATACACGGTGCGAGGCAGCTGTGCGGCAGGTGGCGTTGCTGCAGTGTTGTATGTGGCAGTCAGCTCAGCGGGATCCCATCCTCGTCGCCAGTGAAAGATACTCGGAGTCGAGTGTGAATTTCATGCTCTTTATTCAGCTCATAGTAGTGAGGAATGCAGTTCCCCCAAAACGTTTGCTTTATATACACTATTTACACAATGGGCCTCACGTGATTGGCTAATTCCGGGATACTCCTGTATGCCAATCAGAGTGTGGATTCACTTCCACCTGGAGCTGGATTGGGTGGCTCCTGCAGACCAATCAGACTGCTGCAATCTCAATCCTATTGTTCTGGGACCAGTCAGACTGCTGCAATCTCAATCCTATTGTTCTAGGACCAATCAGACTGCTGCAATTTGGATCCTATTCAGCTCAGTACATAACACCATGGCACTCTCAAGTCTCCTCCAGCACCATAATTCAAAAGCATCAATTCTTCGGCGATCAGCCTTCTTTATGGTAGTAGTAATTTCCCAGTAGTAATTTTCCCAGTAGTAATTTCAATCCGTAGTTTGAGCTTAAAATATATACTTTTAACTCTTTGGCTTTTTTAAAGCAAACCTTGATTTTTATTGAAAACCCTAATGTGTATTTTCTATTTGTATTTTTTACTTAGACGTGCAGAGGACTGAACTAGGGACCTTCCGCATGTGAGGCTACTGCGGAGCTATAGTCCTCCCCGATGCTCCAATGCTGAACAAGAGAGCTACAAGAGAGCTGCGTGCCCTCTTTCTATGCTAAGCATCTCCCTGCAAGGTCAGCTGGCAAAACCTTGGATCTCAGCTACCTCGCAGCTCAGTTTCTGCAAATTTGTCTTAATTAAAGCGCAAGGAGGAGAGGTTGTGTAAACAGCTTTGCTTTGAAATCAAAGCTCAGGTCAAATGTTTGAGAGCGTGTAAAGCAGACTTACTAAGCAACTGTAAGAACCCGTTTTCCAATATGCCGGAGAAATACCCCCGGTGTTTCTATTTGAGGAGCTACAAATATGAAGCAAAAACGACAGCAAGATGACTCTGACTTGCCTTGCAGGGTCCTACTGGGAACCAAAGGTTTTTAAAGCTCTATCAGAAACACACAAACGATTGGCCTGGGTTGGGTGTAATGCTACGTTTTTGTTTAGCGCAGCGCTGGGTAACCTTCCAGATGTGGTTGGATTCCAACAACATCTGGAGGGCCACAGGTCTTTGCTGCGATGTTTCATTCAAAACCCTTGAGCTTCTGCATCTCCTTCTCCCTCTCCGTCAAGACCACATCAAGGTGACAGGACTTTCAGTTCTGCTTTCGCTTCACCGCGGTTTAGTGTTACGCCTCAACCCCAAATTGCAACGAACCGCGGTTTACTGTAACAACCCAACTTTGCAAACCACAGTTTGACACTGGCTTACTTCAGTGAACCGCAGTTAAGACTTGTCTGGGTTTGGATATAACGCTAAGCTGTGGTTAAGGGGGGAAACGGGAATGCTTCCAATCTCTTCCTCACAGCTTCACCCGAGGAGGAGGAGGAGAGGCATCCTGCAATGCTAAATCCTTGTTTGGTGGTACGATTGAACGCAGTCACAGAACTCCAACTTATCTCACCTCTCACATCTTTTGACAGGTATCTACTCCCATTCAATAAATGGAGGCTTAGTAAGGTATCTACTCCCATTCAATAAATGGAGGCTTGGAAGCAAAGCAGAAGTAAAAGCCTGCTTATTTCTGGATCGACCCATCTCATACTAATGCAGAGGAGGGAGGCTGCAGGGGGACTGCCCTCGAGAGCAGACCCCAGTCAACTGGCTGTCAAACCAGACGCTTTTCCACAAGAATCATCTAACACTTGCACAGAATAACCTGTTTATGTTTAGGCAACGCTTTTCCTCCTTTTTCAGGACCAGCGGGAAATCTTTTCTTAGACACTTAAACAAACGCACAAATACTGTCCCGGACTATTTTCCTGGATTCTTCCTTGTTACGTTTTCTCACCTCCTTCCCGCTCCCCAAAAGGGGTGATATGATAGCTACGTTCAAATATATACAGGTGAAACTCAAAAAAATTAGAATATCGTGGAAAGGTTCATTTCTTTCAGTAATTCAACTTAAAAGGTGAAACTAATATATGAGATAGACTCATGACATGCAAAGCGAGATATGTCAAGCCTTTATTTGTTATAATTGTGGTGATTATGGCGTACAGCTGATGAGAACCCCAAATTAACAATTTCAACTTTGGGGTTTTCATCAGCTGTGTGCCATAATCATCACAATTATAACAAGCAAAGGCTTGACATAGCTCGCTTTGCATGTCATGAGTCTATCTCATATATTAAACTCCAGCAGCTAATGAAAACAATTGCTTACGTAAACGGACTTTTCCACAATATTCTAATTTTTCGAGTTTCACCTGTAAAAGGATGTCATATAGAGGAAGGAGAAAGGTTGTTTTCTGCTGCTCCAGAGAAGCGGACACGGAGCAATGGATTCAAACTAAAGAAAGAAGATTCCACCTAAACATTAGGAAGAACTTCCTGACAGTGAGAGCTTTTCGACAGTGGAATTTGCTGCCAAGGAGTGTGGTGGAGTCTCCTTCTTTGGAGGTCTTTAAGCAGAGGCTTGACGGCCATCTGTCAGGAATGCTTTGATGCTTTGCTTGGCAGGGGGTTGGACTGGATGGCCCTTGTGGTCTCTTCCAACTCTATAATTCTATGATTCTATGAATTTCATCTCTCTGTCCCTCTCTTAAGGATGAGAACACATGCCCCACACCTGGAGAGCGTTGGGAAGACTAGCAAGAGGTGGACGGATGAAGGAAGAGTCCTTCTTACGGTCTTACCACAAATCTTTTCTGCACGCATTCTCTCTCGTCCCCCAGCTACTGCCTTTCCAGGGACTACTGTTGTTGAACTGTACCTGGTGACTCATTTTCAGTTATGAATTGAGTAATGCCTTGCTCATTGCCACTCACACCAAGCCAAAAGCAGACGGCTCTTTGAACCCTTCAACTCACCAGGGGTTTAAAAAAAGAAAAAGGAAAGGAACTGAGGTTGCTTCCAGATGACCTGTTTGTTGAGTATTCATCCCCATTTGTTTGTGCAAAATCTGCAGTAGGGATGGCCACCTGTCCAGGATTATTTAGCTGAGATTCCCGCATTGCAGGGTTTTTTTCTTAGACACTCAGATGACTATTGGGGACTCCTCCAACTCTACGATTCTATGAAGGGTGAATCATTTCAGTTCCTCTCCGTTTCTGATTTTTCTAGTCTTATGTTGCGTCCCGCACATTTCCACATTGAATTGTGATGAAACGCCTCAGCATTTGAGTCCAAATTTCTCCTGATTCACACATTTATTATTCCAGACTTTTTGAAGACATCTGAAAGCAGCCCTGTTTAGGGAAGCTTTTAATGTTTAATAGATTATTGTATTTTAACATTCTGTTGGAAGCCGCCCAGTGGCTGGGGAAACCCAGCCAGATGGGCGGGGTATAAATAATAAATTATTGTTATTATTAATATTATTATTATTATTATTATATTCTTATATGCACATCTGCCAAACACGCCCATTTGTGCAAAACGATTCCCCCGGATGCAATGCAGGTTTTTTTTGTATGCTGTTTTCACTTCAATATGCATTTTTGTACAAATTACTTGGCTGGAGAACCACATGACCCAGAGAAGTGTAACGTTTACAGGATGAGGTTGTGTTTTCGGTTCCAGAAAGTGCAAATTTTGCAGGTTCGCCCCTGATTCGAATTTCTCCCCCTTCTCCAGTTTGCGGGGAGGTCAGATGACAGGATCATAGGGGTTGTAGGTGGGGGAAAGGCTGTAGCCCAGTGGGTAGAGGATCTGCTTTGCATGCACAAGGCCCCAGATTCTAATCCCACTGTTTCTAGGTAGGACTGAGGAACCCTGGAAATGCCCGTGAATGTGGATAATACTGCAATACATGGGACCAATGACCTGGCTCAGTAAAACACCACTTCCTACACCCTTAAGTCCCTGGAAGAGAGGAGGGGAGACTTTAGAGAGAAGCTGCTTCATGGTTAATTTCTATTTGGCAATGGAACACTGTACTAAATTACTCTTTGTGGGCTTTCGTGTAAGTATTTTTTTTTTATAAGAGATTTATTGGTATTTAAAGAAAGTACAGAAAAAGAAAGAGAAAAAATACATACAAACTACAAACTACAAAACAAAAAAGACTTATACAATACATAAAACACATCTAATACAACAAAACACCCATTGAACTATTTTAATCTTATTTAAAATCTTACTTGGGGGACTTGCTCACGTCCTCTCTTCTGCGTTCATTTCAAATATACTGTAGTAACTTTATAACTACATTAACTCTACTTTTACAACTAATCTTAATCCTTATCTATCATCTTATATCTATCACCTTATTCTTAACAGGAATACAAAAAATGAAAAAAAAAATCACAATTATATCTTCTTATGTTCTATTTTAAACTAACATTTTAATGCTATCGCCTATAATGTCCACTGATTTCAATTTCAAATATCTAACTTTTCGCATAGTTTCAAATATTCTTTAGATTTCTTCTAGTCTTCTTGCACCTTCTCCTCCCTCTGGTCTCGGAGTTTCGTGTAAGTAAACTACTAGGGTTGCTTCAAGTCCCACTTGTGGGTTTTCTGCAAGCTGTTACGGTTTCGTTTTTAACAAGCGGAGTAAATAAAATCAAAACTAATACCAACGGACATCAAACTTATGACTCGGGAGCTTTCCATCTGCCAATTTAACAATAACGGTTAAGACATCAGCAAGCACACAGATTTCCCTGCATTGCGGTTGAGTGGGGCAGCAATGCTGATTCCTGCCCCCATGGCCCAGCCTGTTCAGTTCCCTGAAAAAGTGGGGCACCCCAGTCAGCTGACTCCTGCAATAAAAGCCTGCAAGGTGGGAGGACGACACCCCTTTTATCGGCTCCCTCTCTTTCCCCACAAGGTCGCGGAAAACACAAGGCAGTAGCTATAAAGGCAAACATCCTGGCAGGAAGAGGAAATGCTTCCTATAGAAAGGGAATTTTATGTTTCCTGGCTGAGGGAACTTGTATCGAGCAGGGGGGCGGGGGGCAGGAAGGCGATTGCATACATCCTCTGCCCATATTGCAAATGGGGTTGTCCCATTTTGCTGAGGGAGATTTAAATTGGTGGTCAGCCTTGAACCAAGATGAGCCTGTGTTGTGCTCGGCACCAAGAGACAAATCAATAAAGCACAAAATGAGACCAAGTAAAATAGGGTTTCTGGTGAAGGGTTGGGTGAATTTGCCCATTTCAGCTTCCTTCGTCTTCCAGCTGTCTGCTCATCACATATTTTTTTCCCACGTGCGTGCAATAAATGAAGAAAACCCCTCATGAAAACCCACCAGCGTTTTAGTGCTAATTTCCTAACAGGCAAGCAGTTTCTCCCACAAAAAATGCGTATTTTCATATAGATGGCTATGCTGGCAATGGCTGATGGGAGTCGTAGTCCAAAATCTCCGGAAGCCGACAGGCTGGGTAAAGTTGATTTATTTTCTTGCCCCGGGAATTGTATTATCAGCTGTCAGAACTCTGGGTTTTAAAACTGCTGGTACTTTGCCTGTCGTTTTAAATTTATTATTTGGATTTATTTCTCTCCCCCCCCCCCAATTCCCATTTGTACTCTGTGTTCTCTGTGGCAATTTGCTAAGATGCATAACGAACTGCGTGATTCCCAAAGTCATCGTGCGTGACAGCTTTTTTAAAACACTGAAATAAATGTTACTAAGGACTCTGGCCGCAAGTTTCAACAGCAAAGATACGTTTACTTGTGAGTAAATTCAAATATAGTATCAACCCTGTTAAGAATTACAGTCTTAAATAAAGATAATGGTTTCACATGGAAAAGTCTCTTTTCGTCATACATCTGACTCGCATCGTAGAAGCCCTTACATCAACCTCTAAAAGACTTTCAAGAGATTTTTCAATGTAAAACCATTACAGTATCTTTATTTAAGACTGTAATTCTTAACAGGGTCGATACTATATTTGAATTTACTCACGAGTAAACGTATCTTTGTTGTTGAAACTTGCGGCCCAGAGTTCTTAGTAACATTTATTTCAGTGTATTTTGCAATAAGGACTCCAGCTTTTTTAAAACAACAACAATGACAACAACAAACCATTTAAGGGCATAAACCCAATTTCGCTTGCCCATTTAAAAACTATTCAACTGCGCACAGGGTACTAGGCAAGCGGCTAAGTGAGAAATGGACACCATCTGAGTATGTTCTACCAGTGTTTTCATTGCTCCCCCCCCCCCGCAGACGCCATAATGGATTTCCCATTTGCAATTATTACTGATGTTCTACACTGAAGTTGTAATGGCATGGGGGGTGAGGTTTGCTTTCAGCCATCATAACAACATTCTACCCAAATCTATCTATCTATCTATCTATCCATCCTCTTTATACTAAACTGTAAAACAGACATTTCCTCTCCAAAGCACGGACAGGCCATCTCCCAAAACCAATTAGCTAACTGGCTGCAATCATTCCCCAAGGAAACAGAGGCTCATTAATGAATTCTGTCCACAGTCTAAGGACCTGTTCTTCATGTCTAATACCCTTTCTTTCTCCCCCACCCCTCCCCACACTGAATTCATAATTTAACTTGGATAACCACTCTAATAAATGAAACCACACGCGAGTAGTTTTTGTTTGCCAGCAATTAAGGGGTGGGGGTGGGGGTGGGGAAACGACATGGAAATGAAAAGTGGTTCGGAGCAAGTGGGGACACAGCAACCTGGGGGCGGGGGGGCAACCTTCCGAACTGCAGCCATTGTTGGGGGGGGGGGTCGGTTGCATACAATTCAGAATGCACGCACCCTCTGCAAATCAGACTTTTTGTGTGTAATAAAGGAAGGGGGGAAAGGCCAACAGTAGTTTTAAAAGTTCAGGATACTAGACTCGTAAAATTTTGTGAACCGCCCTGAGATTGTCAGATTGAGGGCAGTATATAAATTAAATTACATCAAATAATAATAATAATAATAATAATGCACTGGGAAGTGTGGGTTAACATTTGCTTGATGTAACGACGTTGTCTAGCCTCCCTGCAAGCAAATCAGAGCAGCTGCTCAATAGGTAGCCGATGACTCTGACGCATTGTTGTCGCGTTTTTGATATCTAATTCAGATCCGGACGAATGCCCGAGAAACAGTTTGTCAGGGAGCGACCCGGGATAAGAGGCTCAAAGGGGTAAAGGGGGGGGGGGAAGGAAATGCACTCTGGGGAGCGTAGTTTGGAGCAAAGTGTTCAAAGCTTTTGGAGAGTGCTTGGACCCTCTTGCACAAATGATCGACGGGCACAAAGAACCGTAGAGTTGGAAGGGACCCGAGGGTCATCTAGTCCAACCCCCTACAAATGCAGGAATTCCCCCCCCCCATCCAATTTGAAACCATACCGGACCCTGCTTGGCTTTGCTTTGCAAATGCGATAGCGATTGTATTACTAGGAGGAATATCTATGAAGACACATCTATGAAGTCTGATGTCCAGAGCCTTCCTAGTTGGCTCTGCATGTTTCGGGTTTTTCTTTTAAGTCATGGCCAATTTGCTTACATATCACATTTTCAACAAGGAAATCCCTGATCAAAGCAGTGACAAAGTAAGGCAAAGAATACAGTAATCCCACAACTTACGCAAGCGGTTACATTCTGGGGATCACGCCTGAAGTCAGCATTGCGTATGGTCAAAACACATTAGGGTTCAGTGGCGGGTGGGACTGCCAAAGCCTTTCCCCCTGTACACCTGTCCCCTTTCTTATTGTATTTATTTATTTATTTGACTTGCGCTTAAGGCGGATGAGCACAAGTTACACGTGCTTAAGTTGCGGGCTTAATGCATCACTGCAACATAACGCCGGAAAAAAAATGGTCAGGGATGGACAGTTCAAATACAGCCGTACCTTGGATCTCAAACGCCTTGGCTCCCCAACAAATCGGCTCCTAAACGATCAAAACCCAGGAGTTTTCCGGGTTTTGAACGATTTTCGGAAGCCGAACAATCCAGTGGAATTTGCTACCAAGGAGTGTGGTGGAGTCTCCTTCTTTGGAGGTCTTTAAGCAGAGGCTTGACAGCCACCTGTCAGGAATGCTTTGATGGTGTTTCCTGCTTGGCAGGGGGTTGGACTGGATGGCCCTTGGGGTCTCTTCCAACTCTAGGATTCTATGATTCTATCTGGCGCGGCTTCCGACTGGCTTGCAGGAGCTTCCTGCAGCCAATCGGAAGCCATGCTTTAGTTTCCGAGTGTTTTGGAAGTCAAATGGACCATAACATATCTAAACATTAAAGGAAGCACACAGCTTACTAAGAGGTCAAGTCAAACTATCCATTAAGCAATTCCCTTATGGATGGCCATCTGTCCTGGGTATTTTGGTTTAGATTCCTGCATTGCAGGGGGTTGGATTGGCATGTTCCTTGAGCCCCTTCCAACCCTGCAATTCTACGACTCCACGACTGGCAAATCCCCCCCCCCATTACTTTGCAAGGCTGGAACAAATTAATGATACAGGAACCTGCTCTGACATGCTGCTGTCAACATCTCTCTCTCCCCCGTGGAGAAAGGAGATAGGAGGTTGCTTGGAAACTAGATTACTTCTCATTCTTAGAAAGCATGAGTGGAGATGCTGGTGAGGTCAGTGCCAGGTTTAGCAGAGGCTTGCTGAAACGGCTTTCTGCCTAGAAGGGAGAGAATGAGCAAGAGATGACTTCCAGTCCTTGGTTGACTTTACCTAGCGCAAGGATGGGGAACCTGCGGCCCTGCAGAGGTTGAGGGCTGCATGTCCAACAGCAGGTGGAGAGCTGGATGCTGTTGTTGTGGTTGTTGTTATTTATAAAATTTGCACACCACCCTTCAACCGAAGATCACAGGGTGGTTCACAACAAATTTGTTATGTACTGAACTGAATCCTAGAACAATAGGATCCAGAATGCAGCAGCCTGATTGGCCCGAGAACAATATGATCCAGAATGCAGCAGTCTGATTGGTCCGCAGAAGCCACCCAATCCAACTCCAGGTGGAAGTGAATCAGCGACCTGATTGGCCTGCAAGAGCAGCCAATCAGGCTCCTGGAGGAAGTGAATTCGCAACCTTATTGGCCCACAGGAGTAGCCCGGAATTAGCCAATCACGTGGGGCCCATTGTGTAAATAATGTATATATAGCAGACGTTTGGGGGAAATATTCATTCCTTGCTATTATGAGCTGAATAAAGAGCATGAAATTCACACTTGACTCTGAGTATATTTCAAAGTTAATCATTTTTTCCAACATCTGGCTCTGCCCAACTTGAAAAGAAGGGGGCTAGGCAGCCCTTTCCCCCTGGAAGACTGTGCCCAACTAATCAATAGGATCTAAATTTCATGTTCAGAAACTTGAAGTTGGATTTTAAAGCTCTAACGTTCTGTGGATGTTCCCCCATCTCGGAGTGGGCAGAGCACGCGAAATAAATTCCTGGTACGCGGGTGGCGCTGTGGTCTAAACCACAGAGCCTAGGGCTTGCCGATCAGAAGGTCGGCGGTTCGAATCCCCACGACGGGGTGAGCTCCAGTTGCTCGTTCAAAATCACGTCAAAGTGCAAGTAGATACCGGTAAATAGGTTCCGCTCCGGCGGGAAGGTAAACGGCGTTTCCGTGCGCTGCTCTGGTTCACCAGAAGCGGCTTAGTCAGGCTGGCCACATGACCCGGAAGCTGTACACTGGCTCCCTCGGCCAGTAAAGCGAGATGAGCGCCACAACACCAGAGTCGGACACGACTGGACCTAATGGTCAGGGGTCCCTTTACCTTTACCTGTGTTTCTCCACACCTTCCTAGGACACTAGATTCTATTTTGGATCTTGGGAGCCTGTATTTCAGGAGCACGGATGGGCAGACCAGACTTTCAAAATATACAGGGCAGTCAAGGAGTGCTCGTCTAACCAATATCTTGTTGATCAAAGTCTTTCCCATAGCATCTTTTTCCAGCGACATGTTCGCAGCTGCAATTCAACATTTCCAGACAGGGAGTTGCCCAACACACACATACATGACGATAATGGCCAATCCAGGCGAATGCTGGGGGGGGGGGGGAGAATACAATACAGACTGAGTTTTTTGGGGTTTTCCAATAGCAGCCAATAGCTATGTTTTGAGAGACGGCGCCCCCACTCAAATAACTTCCCCATGAGTATATATATTTATAAATCCAGTTACAGGTGGGTAGCCGTGTTGGTCTGCCATAGTCGAAACAAAATAGAAAATTCTTTCCAGTAGCACCTTAGAGACCAACTGAGTTTGTTCTTGGTATGAGCTTTCGTGTGCATGCACACTTCTTCAGATACACTGAAACAGAAGTTTATATTTATAAAATTAGGTGTCCAACCAAGCAGCTATTTTAGAGAATTAAGTGCAAGTCGAGCTTGCTGCCCTGCTCTGCTTTCCAGGGTGGATAAAAATCAATGATTTTTTAAAAATTCAAATTGGATTTTTAAGATAAAATGCTTTTAGAGGAAAAAATCTTTCTAAAGATAGTTTTCTATTTAGTTTGCATTATAGTCCAAAGGCTATTCATCAGGAAATAAGGATTTGTTTTAAAGTTTTTCAGGTGTGCTAAAACTCTGTCTGTTGTTTTTTTTTTTTTAATTCTTTAACCACATCAGTCAACAAACATGGATACATATGCTATAATGTTATTGTTCTAGTTAAATAAATTGTTTAAATTGTTATTTAGGAAATGTTTATTTTTCTCCTTCCAATAAAGTACAGCAGAAAAAGTTGTCCAAATGTAAACAGTTTATGTTATTAAACCTCACAATAAATTATCTGTCTATGTACCTCTAATAGCATAACCAAATCAGTAATTTTTGATATGACTGCAAAAGCTACCCAGAATTTTTTTTATTCCAAAAACAAAACTTTCCTCTGGTTGTAAATATTAAGATGCTGCCGGCAACAACAACAACAACAAAGATTTAATCAAGTCTTATTGACTAGTAATTTAAATCAAATCCACCCTGCTGCTTGCTATCCCACAAGGAGGTTGAGGATCAGTTTTCCTTCTCCTAAGATGAGATGCAGGTGGCGCTGTGGGTTAAACCACAAAGCCTAGGGCTTGCTGATCACAAGTCCGGCGGTTCTATCCCTGCAACAGGGTGAGCTCCCGTTGCTCGATCCCAGCTCCTGCCAACCTAGCAGTTCGGAAGCACGTCAAAGTGCAAGTAGGTAAATAGGTACCGCTCCGGCGGGAAGGTAAACGGCGTTTCCGTTTGCTGCTCTGGTTCACCAGAAGCGGCTTAGTCATGCTGGCCACATGACCTGGAAGCTGTCTGCGGACAAACACCGCCTCCCTCGGCCTATAGAGCGAGATGAGCGACTTCCTCTGGTCCCCCCCTGTTGAGTTCACTATCCCGATTGACTGATTGTATGACTGCAGTACATCGTTTATTGCTTTCATTTTATGTATCAAATTCATGTCAAGTTGGTGTTTTAGGGGTTGTTTTTAAAAGTCTGGAATGGATTAATCCATTTTGTATTACTTTCTATGGGAAAGCGCGCCTTGGTTTTGGAACGCTTTGGTTTTGGAACAGACTTACGGAACGGGTTAAGTTTGAGAACCAAGGGGCCACTGTTATGTTCTGTTATTCTTGGTAACACCCCTTTGAGCCCTCCTGAAAGAATAAAGACACCACAGGCTTATTCACAGATAACACAAAAAGCAGCTTTGCTCACGATCAGGCAGAGCACAATGTCATCCCTGAAGGCAAGCTTTAGGCTTAAAAGTTATAAACATGTACAAACAGGTTTACAACATATGGGAGATAACATAGGGAGACTGCTGGCTGCCAGCAGTGCAGTCCAGGTGAATCAGGATGTTTGAGGGACGAAAAAAGAAGATCGAAGAGAGAGAGGTTGCTGCGTGACTTGGCCATTTACCAGGTCTGGAAAGGTCACGCTCACCTACAAGTCACATGCAAGGTGTAACAGGAAGTTCGACTGGATGGACCAACATCTCCTTGCATGTCCACTCTAGGAAAACAAGGAATGTAGTACTTGACTGCTCCCAGTGGATTACATCCCACAGGTAAAAGCCAGTTCCAACAGAATTAACTTGAGCCTCGAAAAGCTCATTGACAGTAATAAGAGGTTAAGGAAACACGAGGGAAAGGGACGCACAATTCGCGGCGTGCTTATTTCTAATATGAATGCAGAGAGAGAAGTCAAACGAGGATAGTCCCTCAAGACTCTCCGCTTACGGGTCTGGGCTACTGTAGAAACGGTTGCAATTAGCCTTCTGAACTAAAGTTAGATCCTGAACGGTTAAAAAGAGATGGAAAACTTTCCAAAATACGAGCTGCCAATGCGATTGTGGAGGGGGCTCTGAGCTCAGTGGTTTAATTGCTTTTGAAGCAGAGGAGTGGGGCAGACAGCCTCCTAAAAGTTCGTTTTACAGGTTAATTTTTAACTCCAGTCACCCAATTACAGAATTGGGAGCAAAAGTCCCCTCGCCCACTTCATTTGAATTAAGCAACATGCCACTAATAATAAAAAAGGTCAAAGTTGGAGAGGTCAGCGTGCCTCAAATGAGACACACCGGCCGACCTGCGAATGAACTCTTAAGATGGTGGCAGGTGGGACTGCCAACTTTGTGTGTGTGTGTGTGTGTGTGTGTGTAATTTTTATTAAGTTTTCTATTTTACCATTTAAAATATTCATTAAACAACCTTAGAATGTCAGTGACTTCCCTTCTTCTCTTTCCATGGTTCAATCTGCATATCATAAATCCCTGCATATTTTACATAAACTAAACCAGGGGTGGCCAACTCCCAAGAGACTGCGATCTACTCACAGAGTTAAATACTGGCAGTGATCTAACCTCTTTTTGGGGGTTCAGGTCAAAGTTGTTGAGCTTATTTTAGGAAGGAGGAAGGCCCATTTTAGGGGGGTTTGGGTTAAAGTTGTTTAGTTCTTTCAGGGAGAAGGTGAAATGTTGACCTTTTTTTAGGGGAGCCACAGTTGTTCAGCATCTTTGGGGGGAGCCAATGATCTACCGCAGATGTCCAATGATCTACCAGTAGATCACGATCTACCTGTTGGATGTGCCTGAACTAAACCATTCAGTAGTCCATTAATACATCCACCAAAACCTGCTTGCACTGTTGAATTTATCTTAATGCTGCCAACGTTATCAAGTGTACACAATTCCCCCATATATTCAACAAACATTTTGCAATCTTCTTTGAACGTACGTGCTTCTTGTTCTCTTATTCTATATGTTAGGTCCGCAAGCTGTGCATATTCCACCAGGTTTAAGCTGCCATTCTTCTTTAGTCGGGACCTCGCTTGTTTACCCATTTCTGGGCTAACAAAACACGGGCCGCAGTAGTGACATACATAAATAGCCTTTAAATAAACAAATAATAGAATGTGCTCTTCTATATGGTACTGCCTTGCCAATGACCCAACAAAGGGATGAATAGAAATTCTTCCTAAGGCTGCAGCCGCGTGGCAGTTAATGCCACTTCTCTGACGTTTCCTTAACTTTCCCACATTATATTTGAGCTTTCACATAACGTAAAAAGCCACTTCCGGAAAGCTAATAGAAATAAGTAAAATAATAATAATAATAATAATAATAATAATAATAATAATAATAATAATAATAATAATAATAATATATTTATATGGCACCCATCTGACTGGGTTGCTCCAGCTACTCTGGCTCCCCCCAAAAAGCCTTCTAAGGAACATCTATCAGGTTTTAGGCACCAAGCTAAGACGCCTCTATCTACCCAAGCTTCTGGTATGATTTCTGATTGGTTTATTATTATTATTATTATTATTATTATTATTATTATTAGCCGCCCTATACCTGTGGGTCTCTGGGCAGTTCACAACATAAAGCTACAATATAAAAAGGACAAAATACATAATGAAAATAATTAAAGCAGTTAACGATACTAATGTATACAAACTAATAAAATTTTATGGCGTTCACCTAGCAGTTGGGTGGATAGGAGTTGCTCCCGGGATATTTACTGATGGAGGAGCACTTTTTTGGGGTGGGGGGTATTTTCTCTTATTTTTTCATATTAATGTTTTATTTAAAGTTTTCTCAGTTATACAAAATAAAGAGAAAAAAGAAAAAGCGATATATGTTAAGTCAGGCATAGGCAAACTCTGCCCTCCAGATGTTTTGGGACTACGACTCCCATCATCCCTAGCTAACAGGACCAGTGGTCAGTCCCAAAACATCTGGAGGGCAGAGTTTGCCTATGCCTGCGTTAACACACACACTCTCTCTTATATATCCTGTATTTTGTCCTGTGACCCGTCCTGTGATCTTGTGATGAGGGGCAGTAAATAACACTAACAAATAACAGTAATTACATATGCTAATACATATATGGTTATTACGATACTTGACTTCTGAAGTATTTTGACCTACGGTTGTGGTTTGTTCCTTTTAATCTCCCTAGGGGCTTGGTTCTTAATGTGCAGTACATCAAGCGACTTCCAAGCTGCCTTGAGACAATTCTTTCTGCGGAAAGTGATGGATAACGAAACAAAAAACGAACGTGCCCTTTTGGGAGGGTGGGTATGCCAGCAGGAGAGATGCTTTATCCTCACGGCAGGTGAAGCATTCTGATGAATCAGCCCCAAGCCCTTCTAGCTAAGAGTTCTCTTGGCTTGACCACACAAACACACACACACAGAGAAAGAAACGTGGTTTCATTCAAACCAGATTACTGAAATTGCATTAAGCATCACAGCGCACATGCTTAATTAGGGCTCAGTAGCCGATTCTTTGCTCGGCCCTGCGTCCCCCAACTGCTTTGAGCTGGATTCGAGGAGAAGAGGAAAACAGATTAAAATCAACTCCCAATCCAAATTGCTTCATTCATACTTCCCCTCCCAACTACGCAGGTCTGGCAGGCCAGCCTGAACTCTGTTGTGTGCTGTTACACCATTTCTCTCATTATCCAAATTGATTCCTTCCTCTGCATGGGCCGTTTCCGGAAAAAAAGGGCAAAAAAACCCACAACAACCATCAACAACGGCTGTCAGTGTAGTTTGAATCACCCACATGCTCTGTGAGACAAAACAGAAATGAGAGAGAGAGAGAGAGCGAGAGAGCGCAAGCTTTTGTAGAATCGCCAATTTGCTCCTTAGTCATACTGGAGAGTGTTATTTACAGTCACAGACCAAACACTAAAAGTGCCTTCATTGCAGAAGTTTTAAGGACCAAAATGTGGCGTTTTTGCTCAATGTTTAGGGCACCGCATCACAGAATTTTGGGTGCTTTAAAAAATAATAATCACCCTTTGCATTTGCTTATGCAAATAAACTTTAAGAAAATATTTATTTATAGCGCTAAGTAGTGGCCTTCCAACTTCCTATTCTAAAGGGACGTTTTGCAAATTGAGTAATCCAGAGGAGGGGGAACGGGTCCTCCTCTGTCCCCTCCCTTCTCCGGCCCAACTTTGCACCCTCCTTGGGTGCTCTTGCCTGACCGGAATGTGTCATCGACTCACAGCATTGTAGAGTTAGAAGGGGCCTTAGAACAGGTCGTTTGGGACATGGACTAGGATTCTTTGCAATTCTCTTGCATTTCCGTCACAGGGGTTCAGGGGTTCCTGGTGGGTTCCTGAGAGCCAAATTCCCTTCTGGGCTACCTCCCGGGGGCCACACCTGCCAGGGAGGGTTGGCAGAGCAATGGATGCAATTTTTTTACCTTTTTGCAATAGGTAAAAATTCTCTTGATACTCCTCTCCATCCTCCATCTTATATATTTATTTACACCCAGACTTTTCCCCGGACAGGAATCAAGGCAGCTTAAAGATACATAACAGGAATTGCTAAACACACACACACCAACAAAATCCTTAAAATAACAATTGGACATAGTTTTTATTCATACACTTGGGGGCATCTTCTGGAATGAGGGAAATTCGGATTAAATTTTGTCCCGAGGTAAACATACGGACAGGTTTTCGTCTTAGGTTACTTGTGCCGACGGACAAACTAACACACAAACACACATCCAGAGACAGACAGACAAAGAAACAGACAGACAGGAGAATGGATTCCTAGCTTGAAAGCCAATCGCCTGAAATAAAAAGGGCAGGAATTTAGGTCAGGCCAGCTGGCAATCGATGGGCGACGTTAAGATGATGGAAAAACCCGGTGCTGTGTAAAAATCCACAGACGTGTGAGGAAACAAGAATATAGAAATCCCTCGCTGCGAAGGGGTGAAATGTAATCACCTGCCCTCCATTTTGCTTCCATTTGGCCTCACTGCATGTGCCTGTCGTAGCTGCGAGGTAAATTCTTGTTATTGAACAACGGCACCATCCAAAATATTTGAATTTGGTTGCCAAAATACTGGGCACTTAGACACTTCACCACACCAGGCAATGAGTGCAGTTGGTGAATACACAACTGGGGAGGGCTCAGGAACCAAAACTCTTTGCGTCAGGTCATCCAACCTACTTCTTCTTCTTCTCTGGTGATCACTCGTAGCCGAGTAAGATTGTTTTCCATGAACATGGTTTTAACAGTGGGTCCGTAAGTGACTGTGGAGGCCAATTCTGGATCCACACGACCTTCCACACTGGGGACATTGGTTTCTGGGCAGCAGTTGATCATGGTGTGGATTTGCCAAGCGTGCCTTCCTCTTAGCATGTTTCTCCCTTTCGTCCTGAGTTTGAACGTCTTCAAAGCCCGTGACACCTTTGGTAAAGGCTGTTCTCCAATTGGAGCGCTCGCAGGCAAGTGTTTCCTAATTGATGGTGTTTATTCTACATTTTTAAAGATTTGCCTTGAGAGAGTCTTTAAACCTCCTTTGTTGACCACCAGCATTATGCTTTCCATTTTTAAGTTCGGAATAGAGTAGTTGCTTTGGAAGACAATCATCAGGCATCCACACAACATGACCAGCCCAACGAAGTTGATGTCGAAGAATCATTGCTTCAGCACTGGTGATTTTTGCTTCTTCCAATACACTGGTATGGGTTTGCCTGTCTTCCCAAGTGACTACAGGGTCCACACATGCAAAAGCTGAGGTTCGGATCCTTTGCCTCAACCTTCCCTTGGCCCTGTCTCCTCTGGCCCCCAGCACTCTTCCCCTCACAAGGAGAACCGGTGACAGAGATGGCCTGACTGCAATATTCCTGCATTTCAGGGCTAGAAGTGCCATAGTACCATCCATCAGGACATATAACTTGTGACTGCAATGCAAAACAGCACTACCGGTAGTTCCTCCCTTTAGCTAATTGGCCCAAGCAGTAGTTGCTTCTTGTAGCATCAACACAGCTTGTTTTCTCTAGGCTGCAAGTTTGCACTATTTCCAAACTACTGGTACTGGGATATTTCACCAGAACACAGTGACCCTGTTTTATATACAGCTACTTGAACATTGAGAGCAGCCTGGGAAAAGTGTGGAATTGAATTACTCATTCAAATAAAATATGCATTGATTATTATTTAAATCTTTTAACTGATTGAAATTATTATTTCTAATTGTTTCTCATATGCATTTTTTTTAATTAACCGTTGTACTTAATTGATCACATGAGATGTTGTGAGCCACTTTGGGCACAATTTTGTAGGAAAGTGGCATACAAATAAACTGATGATGATGATGATGTTCCTTGTGGTCCTTTTCCAACCCTGCAATTTTATGATTCAAATCTCACCATGCAGCCCCCCTGCGATGATGTTACCATATATCCAGACCCCTTTCTCAGCCACCTCTAAATCTCTTGCCTGTACACTTTCCAAAACTATTTCGTTTTTTGATAAAAACAAACAGGGAATTCACCATGAAAACTTGGAACTGAAGCCATTTCCGCACAGGCACATCCCTCAAAAGCCAAACCACGTTGTATTGCTTTGCCTAAGATACGCCTGATGCTTTTGAATTATGGTGCCGGAGGAGATTCTTGAGAGTCCCATGGACTGCAAGAAAATCAAACCTATCCATTCCGAAGGAAATCAGCCCTGAGTGCTCACTGGAAGGACAGATCCTGAAGCTGAGGCTCCAATATGTTGGCCACCTCATGAGAAGAGAAGACTCCCTGGAAAAGACCCTGATGTTGGGAAAGATGGAGGGCACAAGGAGAAGGGGACGACAGAGGACGAGATGGTTGGACAGTGTTCTCGAAGCTACCAACATGAGTCTGACCAAACTGCAGGAGGCAGTGGAAGACAGGAGTGCCTGGCGTGCTCTGGTTCATGGGGTCACAAAGAGTCGCACACGACTAAACGACTAAACATCAACAAGATATTCCTCAGCGCAGGAATGCTTTTTTCCTTGGCATGCCTTTTGCCCTTCGAAGAGAAGCATGGCTGAAAGCGACCAACCCGGGGAGGAAGGATGTCACATGGAGAGAACAACAAAAATATCCCATACATGGTTAGGATGTCTCCTAGGTTTCTGGGATATTACCAGCGGTCCCGGGAGCCTTCTATTTCACAGACACTTTCCAAAAAAGATTATCTCGTGCCTCAGAGCAGGGCTCAAGTCAAAGACAGCACGGTTTTGCAGCTTCCTCATTCTCCGCCCCCCAAATGCCCAGAGCAGCAGTTCCCAAAAATGTGCTGGCCAGAGTCCCTGGGAAAACTCTCCATGCAAATCAGGCAATTATACTACGTGGACACAAAAAACCTCGCGCAACAGCCTAGAGAAAGTTGCCTGATTCGTGCAGTGCAAAAGCCTTGCACCGGTTTTGTAAGAATCTAAGAAGATCTCTCTTGGATCAGGCCAATGGCCCATCTAGTCCAACAACCTGTTCTCACAGTGCAGAAGCCCATGGGAAACCTGCAAGCAGGATCTGAACACAAGTGCCCACTCTCCCTGAAGTTTAGGTGGGTTACCACAAGGCAAGATGCAGCGATAACAGCAAGAACCTTTACTGAACTACGTAACTGGACAACAGGGGCAAAGAAACTGCTTATATACAGTCCTGAAAGCCTGGGCCACTCCCACTTCCAACGTGATTGGCTGCCTAAACTTCCAAGCTGCGAATCACGACTCAATAGTTCAAGGGCCAATGGCAGAGGCCCAAATCCTGATATGTTCTGTGGTTGGACACCATGTATCGAATCAGAACACAGGAGCTCAGAATCCTTAGTCCAGACTCAAGCTCAGGCAAACACAGACCATGGTATACACAATACTCCCCCTCCTGCAGTTTCAGAAGCATTGCTGCCTTCAACCATTCATAGCCTTTTCCTCCACAGATTTGTCTGACAGGGTTTTTGTTGAGATTAAACGAGGAAGGGGGTGACCCACGACCGCCACCCTGAGCACCTAATAATAATAATAATAATAATAATAATAATTGTATGCCACCTTTCTAGTTAAAACTACGCTCAAGGCGGCTTACAAAATCAAAAGATTTAGATAATTACAAACATAGCAAAGTAGTCATAAAAATAAAGAAAACACATCGAAACTACACAACGAAACTGAACAATTTCCACATAAAAAATAAGGATACAAAAAAATTAATATCAACAGCAGCAGCAAAAACTCCCTACGGAACTTCTCCCAAAATGCGCTGCAAAGTCTAGGACAAATGAACGATTAACGGGAAGATGCTTAAAACACCCCAAAAGCAAATTAGGGTGAATGCTGTTTGTCATATACCAGCCCCGTAAACAAATCCGAACGAATGCTCAGTAAAAATCAGATGTACACAAACCACTATGTGAGCTCTGGCCAAGCAAATCAGGAAAAAATGCTGAATAAGCAGGAGGCCATCTGTCTGTCAGTAGGCTTTTAATTACGTTTTTATCTTTGATGTTCTGTATTAATGTTGTACGCCGCCCTCGGATCTTTTGATAAAAAAGCGGTATATAAATTGAATAAATAGTAATAATAATCTGGAGCAGCCCTTAAGAGAACGGCCGGTTCCCTTTACGTTTCCTCCATGGTACAAATTCCTCCTGCATGCCCTTAAATGTCTTTTATAGAGCTCTCGGACTCCGGGGGGAGATAAATCATTCATGCTCAGTGCTGAGCGTGACCCATTGTGAGCAACGAATCCAGAGCTAAAAACGAACATGACTTTCCTTGAGCGCAAAGCAGGGCTTGGAAACACATGTGGCTGTGCGATCTATCGCAGCAGGTAGATGGGAACAGCTCCGGCGCTTGCCGGCTTCTGTCTTGTCAGCAATATGTTTCTCAATGAGACCAGGGGCACACGGACTTCATGCGCGGGCTGCTTTCAGAGCACACTCCACGGGGGAGTCCGGTTGCCATACTGTTAAGATCTTAGAAGGAAGACGAGCGAAATGAAGAAGCCCGCTTCTCAGGAATGAAGTCTAGTCTCCAGGTCAAGGAGAAGTAATATTACCACTCTGTTCTGCCTTGGTCAGACCACACCTGGAATATTTTGCCCAATTCTGGGCAGCACCATTTATGAAGGATATTGACAAGATGGAACGTGTGCATAGGAGGGCGGCCAAGATGATCCAGGGTCTGGAAACTAAGCCTTATGAGCAGGGGTCAGCAATTTTTTTGAGCTGCGGGCCGGTCCACTGTCCCTCAGACCTTGTGGCGCCCAGAAGAAGAAGAAGAAGAAGAAGAAGAAGAAGAAGAAGAAGAGGAAGAAGAAGAGTTTGGATTTGATATCCCCCTTCATCACTACCCGAAGGAGTCTCAAAGCGGCTCACATTCTCCTTTCCCTTCCTCCTCCACAACAAACACTCTGTGAGGTGAGTGGGGCTGAGAGACTTCAGAGAAGTGTGACTAGCCCAAGGTCACCCAGCAGCTGCATGTGGAGGAGCGGAGACGCGAACCCGGTTCACCAGATTACGAGCCTACCGCTCTTAACAACTACACCACACTGGTGGCACCGGGGGTGGGGGAGCTGGAAGAAGAGGCGAGGGGGGCAAGTAGTCCTCCTTCCCACCCCCCAGTCGCTGAAATTACCTTCCCAGGGGCTGTTGCCTGCCACCACCACAGCCGCTGCTGCTTCTCGTGGGTAGGCAGAGCGAGCTCATCCGCTCCGCTCTCTGGCCCACAGGAGCACCAAGGCGATGGCGGAGGGAAGATGAGCGGCGCGAAAGGGCTGGCTCCGGAGAGGGGCTGCTTAAAATGGCGCTCAGCCAGCTCAGCCCAGCCCCCTTCCTTCTCTAGGCAGGGCAGGGAGAAGCTGGGAGGAGGGAGGGAGGAGGAGCCACTGCCATGTGTGTGAGGGAGAGTGGGTGGAAATGGAATAGTGCGGGACGGGGAGGGGGGAGGTGCAGCCTGAACAAACAGAATCCCCACACTGATCCAGGGAAAGTCCACGGGCCAGATCCTGAGGCAATTGGGCCTGATCCAGCCCGCGGACCTTAGTTTGCCGTCCCCTACTTATGAGGAACGGGTGAAGGAGTTGTGTATGTTTAGCCTAAATAAGAGCTGGAGATAGGGATAGCCATCTTCAAATATCTCAAGGGCTGTCTCACAGAAGATGGAGAAAGCCTCTTTTCCTCCTGCTCTGGAGGGTAGGACTCGAACCAATGGCTTCAAGTTACAAGGAAGGAGATTCTGACTAAACATCAGGAAGAACTTACCGTACAACGGTACAACGTACAACGGTAAGAGCGGTTGTACGGTGGAATAGATGCCCTCAGAAGGTGGTGGACTCTCCTTCCTTGGAGGTTTTTAAGCAGAGGTTTAGATGGCATCTGCCATGGATGCTTTAGCTGAGATTCCAGAATTGCAGGGGGTTGGACTAGATGACCCCAGGGTCCTTTCCAACTCTACAATTCTAGGATTCTCCCATTTCCATGAAGGTTCTGATGGTGGAGCAAGCCTAGGGAAGATTGGAGAGGGGCATTTGGCAGGGTCCACACATCACTGGCACCTGAATACAGCCTGCCCCCCAGCCCCCCCATGGGTGTTCCTGCTGGTTGGCATCCCAGAAAAATTCACGTGGACTCCAAATTCCCAATGCCACGTTTCCCACGTGAGCGCCTACGGCTTTTTCTTCCTCCAAAACACAATTTAAAAACCTCTTCCGTAAAGCAAATGCTGTTGGAAGCGGTCCCTGTGCACACAGCTTCCGCCATGATTGACATTTGGGTTGTTTCCCCCCCCCTTTTAAATCAAAATATATTTTGAGCAGCTTCTTGGCAGCTTCAAAACATGATGCTCAGGAACTATCTCCCAGACCTGCAGGAAGCCAGAAGGGAAAACATGGCTTTTGAATTGTATGGTCTGATTACGCTTCAAATTCTCTCCCCATCTCTTTCCTCCCTTCCCTTCCGAGATCGACGCCCCCCCTACCTCGCCCCCCCCCCCACTTGCAGTGTGTAGGCTGCACAGACAGTCAGTTTTGAGTTTCTAACGGGGGAAGAGCACAGGATGATACCCAGCTCATTGTTTGGCAGGTCAAAGGTCAGGGATGTGATGTCGGAGAGCGGGACCAGCAGCTGCCTCCCACCCTCTGCAGAGGTCCACGGAAGCAAAACAGCACACAGGCCGCTCCAGGGAGCTGATGTTGTCTGGATCAGGCTTTGCCAACCTGGCGCCCTCCGGAAAGTTTGGAGATGCGTTCGAAATTTGGCCACTTAATGGGACGCAGGTGGCGCTGTGGGTTAAACCACAGAGCCTAGGGCTTGCCAATCAGAAGGTCGGCAGTTCGAATCCCCACGACGGGGTGAGCTCCCGTTGCTCGGTCCCAGCTCCTGCCAACCTAGCAGTTCGAAAGCATGTCGGAGTGCAAGTAGATAAATAGGTACCACTCCGGCGCGAAGGTAAACGGCATTTCCGTGCGCTGCTCTGGTTTGCCAGAAGCGGCTTTGTCATGCTGGCCACATGACCTGGAGGCTGTACGTCTGCTCCCTCGGCCAGTAAAGCAAGATGAGCGCCGCAACCCCAGAGTCGTCTGCGAGTGGACCTAATGATCAGGGGTCCCTTTACCTTTATTGGCTATTTGAGACCAAGTAAAGATGCCCGGGAACCACAATGGAGGCACATTCCTGGGGATCAGGGGATCCTGACTGTTTTCACACACTAGCAACACATCCTGTAGAATTCCCATATATCTGTGTGTTTCTAATGCTGGAATTTGCACTCAGGTCCTGCTAGCAGGCAGAATTCTGCCAGGCATCTGTCAGGCCACTGTGAGAACAGGATGTGGGCCTGATCCACCACTCTTACGCTACTGGGCGATTCATAGTTTTGCAGAAAGGCGTTCCAATATTAATTTGATGCTCTCCTGACGACGTCTCCTTTGGATTTCAGAAAAAGTACACCCATGCATGCCTGATTTCCCTGCAAAATAACACGTGCTCAGACATTTTAACAGTTGTCCCTTGGACGGCGGCCACAAGATAAAAAACTGTATTTGCATAAACCCATCTGTCCTCAGGAAGGTATTTGCATAAAAGTCAACAGAGTGTCATTTTTGCAAACAACTTGACTCCCAAACGTTGACAAGTAATTGTTCTGGGATTGAAGGCTTTCAAACCGAACGTCTTCTCTGTTATTACTGCGTAGTTGAACTCTCTGCCATTTTCTTTTCTTTTTTTTTAGGAAAACACCCACACATTTACATCCTTTGAAGCCAGCCATGCTTCAACGTGAACTGGCTAAGCAACAGAAAGCATTACAAGTTTGTATCTGTGGGCAAAGGAACGGCTACAGCCTTGCTCTGTGTAAATAGGACTACTTGCAGGTAAACATTAGGCTCCCATTGTAGCTTCTGTTCTTCCTATCTCTTTATATCATTTGTCATAGGTTATAGGAGCCCCCTTGTGTAAATTGTATACTATTAAATAAGGAAATATGGTACGATATATAATAATAATAATAATAATAATAATAATAATAATAATAATAATTTATTTATACCCCGCCCATCTGGCTGGGCCTCCCCAGCCACTCTGAGCAGCTTCCAACGCAATATTAAAATACAATAATTAATCAGACATTAAAAGCTTTCCTAAACAGGGCTGCCTTCAGGTGTCTTCTAAAAGTCTGGTAGTAGTTGTTCTCCTTGACATCTGGTGGGAAGAAGAAGAAGAAGAGTTTGGATTTGATACCTCGCTTTTCACTACCCGAAGGAGTCTCAAAGCGGCTAACATTCTCCTTTCCCTTCCTCCCCCACAACAAACACTCTGTGAGGTGAGTGGGGCTGAGAGACTTCAGAGAAGTGTGACTAGCCCAAGGTCACCCAGCAGCTGCATGTGGAGGAGCGGGGATGCGAACCCGGTTCACCAGATTACAAGTCCACCACTCTTAACCACTACACCACACTGGCTCCCACTACACCACACTGGGAGGGTGTTTCACGGGGCGGGTGCCACTACTGAGAAGGCCCTCTGTCTGGTTCCCTGTAGCTTGGCTTCTCGTAATGAGGGAACCGCCAGAAGGCCCTCGGCGGTGGACCTCAGTGTCTGGGTAGATTGATGGGGGTGGAGACGCTCCTTCAGATATACTGGACCGAGGCCATTTAGGGCTTTCAAGGTCAGCACCAACACTTTGAATTGTGCTCGGAAACGTACTGGGAGCCAATGTAGATCTTTCAAGACCAGTGTTATGTGGTCTCGGCGGCCGCTCCCAGTCACGAGTCTAGCTACCGCATACTGAATTAGTTGTAGTTTCCAGGTCACCTTTCAAAGGTAGCCCCACATAGGGTGCGTTGCAGTAGTCCAAGTGGGAGATAACTAGAGCATGCACCACTCTGGCAAGACAGTCACTTTGAGACTCCTTCGGGTAGTGATAAAATGGGATATCAAATCCAAACTCTTCAACATGTTCCCCTGTTTTGCTTTCCCCCACTCTTTCTGGAGCGCGGCCACAATCTCCGCATCTGCAAAAGTTCCCCACAATCTTCCCAGAACTACTCCCAAGGCCTGTCTGTTTATTTCGACGTTTGCAAGGCCCCAGCCGCCGTGAATTTTTATTTAAAAAAAAATCACGTCCGGTCGGCTCTGCCTTTATGGCTTCTAAGCCCCCGTTTGATCTCCCTCCCGGGCTGTAACAATAGCACTTTGAAAGCCCTTCGCCTCTTCAAAGAGTTCGGCGGCCATTAAATAATTAATGCTAATGACAAAAACACGCCATCTCGACCCCGCCCCCTCCCCGAAGAAAAGGAACAAGTTGATCCATCGCTGCAGACTGCCTAGCCCGTCAGAGGTGCAAAGGTCTCTTATAATAAAGAGAAAGAAAGCGAAAGTGGCGAAGGAAGAGGTCAAAGGATACGAGGAGGAGTGGGCAAAACCACCTTGCTGCAAAAATCACAGGAGCAGCAAGGGCAAGGGCAAGGGCAAGGAAAGGCTTGGCTAGACAGGTGCGAGAAGCCACCAGGCCAGGGAATTTACTTCCATCACCAGCTAGCCAAGGTGAGCCTCGCTCATTTCACTAATGCATCTAATTCTTGAAAGACGCCTTAACGAAGGACGAAACCCAGCTAAGGCCCTCGCCCATCTGGGGGCTGCAACATCCCCATCTCACAGGTTTTATCCTGAAGCCTGTGAATATGTGAATGTTAGAGCTGGGAGATAGAATACTGTGTCCAGTTCTGGGCACCACCGTTCAAGAAGGATACTGACAAACTGGAACGTGTCCAGAAGAGGGCAACCAAAATGGTCAAAGGCCTGGAAACGATGCCTTATGAGGAACGGCTTAGGGAGCTGGGTATGTTTAGCCTGGAGAAGAGAAGGTTAAGGGGTGATATGATAGCCATGTTCAAATATATCAAAGGATGTCATATAGAAGAGGGAGAAAGGTTGTTTTCTGCTGCTCCAGAGAAGCGGACACGGGGCAATGGATTCAAACTACAAGAAAGAAGATTCCACCTAAACATTAAGAAGAACTTCCTGACAGTGAGAGCTGTTCGGCAGTGGAATTTGCTGCCAAGGAGTGTGGTGGAGTCTCCTTCTTTGGAGGTCTTTAAGCAGAGGCTTGACAGCCATCTGTCAGGAATGCTTTGATGGTGTTTCCTGCTTGGCAGGGGGTTGGACTGGATGGCCCTTGTGGTCTCTTCCAACTCTATGATTCTATGATTCTATGTGCGCCCCTCTTTCCCCACTCTGTAATCCCTTTTTGAGATGTGGCTGTGGGATGTGATACATAAGTAGCAGTCAAGTACAACATTCCTTGTTTTCCTAGAGTGGACATGCAGGGGAATGTCTGGTCCAGTCCAGCCAGTCAAAAACTTCCTGATTTCTCCTGGCTGGGACATACTTCCTTTGCATGTGACTAGAGGTGGGCGTGACCTTACCTGTCCAGGTAACAAAAGTACAAGAAACGCTGCACACTCTTTCTTTTTGACTTACTCCATCGTTGGAGCAGATCTTTTAGCTAGAGATGCTCTGTTGGCTTCCGGCCAAAAGAAGACACTTCGATTATCCCCATATGGCAGTGATGGCCAAACTTGGCCCTCCAGCTGTTTTGGGACTACAATTCCCATCATCCCTGACCACTGGTCCTGTTAGCTAGAGATGATGGGAGTTGTAGTTCCCAAAACAGCTGGAGGCCAAGTTTGGCCATCAATGCCATATGGGATAGATCCACATGAATATACTTTGTAACAATTCTTTGTATCTGAAGAAGTGTGCATGCACACGAAAGCTCATACCAAGAGCAAACTTAGTTGGTCTCTAAGGTGCTACTGGAAAGAATTTTTTATTTTATTTTGTTTTGACTATGGCAGACTAACACGGCTACCCACCTGTAACTTTGTAACTAAGTCTGCCTTCAGGGATCACACTGTGCTCTGCCTGATGTAAGTAAACTTCTTTTATTGCCTTTGAATAAGATTGTGGCGTCTTTCTTCTTTTAAGAGGGATTTAAGGGAACTTACCAGGAATGTACAATTCAGTCTAAAACAGACTGAACTGTATAACGGTGAGAGGCTTACGGTACAAGCCTGCAACCAGTTATCCGCTGTGCGTTTTAAAGGGGAATGTAAAACTCTGCTAAGTAAAGGAACTTGCTAGCGCAAGTTAGGAAGGATATTAATAAACAATACATCCTCTCCTGCCTCCCTGAACATTCCCAGTGGCAACCAAAACTGCTCTCCATGCAGGTATGGTCAGCCTGCAGACCTGTGTCAAGGCACGACAACGCTGGCAGTTTCAGATATGTTTTCTACCAAATCCCAGAATCTAGCAGCACGGCTGGCAATGCATCTCGACTAACAGCATCGGAGACTCAGCAGTTTCATCCATCACCCGAAGCTGGTGCAATTTCGCCGTCAGCGGAGGAGTCGTAGCAGCCAAGAGTTGCAGACTTTGCAGACGGGCTGAGTCATAACCCCTCACCTTGAAGCCAGTTCCAGATCCCGTGCAGGGTTGGGGAGAGAGAGGGAGAAGGAACTGGGGTTCTCGGAGACAGCCCCCTTGCTCCATTTATCATGAGAACAGGGCCTAAGTCGGGAGGTGCTTTAGCATTGTATATCAACGCAGAAAATGCCCTCAGAAACACTAAGAGACTCCATGACTCAACGAGGAATTCTTCATAAACAAGCAATGACAAATATCTAATGGCTCCTCACACATACTGGAGCGCATGGCCTAACGACACGGCTATACTACAATATGTCCACTGTCTGCTGTTTAATTTGTGAGCATACACGAACACAGAGGCCTCCATTTTGGAGGGATGGGGGAAATGACGCCAGAAATCACCATTGCTCAAAATCCCACAAAAGCCCGTCAGTGACCACCTCTAGAGTAGCATGCTGGATTTTTGCTTGACAGACAGAAATGGCAAGCTTTTTTTCTACGTCAAAGGCGGGGACAAACAAACACAAAGTTTGTTTTTTGTCTATGTGCTTTTTGTTCTCTCTCCCACAGGGGTGGCAGAACCTAAAGGTAAAGGTAAAGGACCCCTGACAGGTAAGTCCAGCCGCAAACGACTCTGGGGTTGCGGCGCTCATCTCGCTTTACTGGCCGAGGGAGCCGACGTTTGTCCCGAGACAGTTTTTCCGGGTCATGTGGCTAGCATGACTAAGCCGCTTCTGGAGAAAACATTGCAGCGCATGGAAACGCCATTTACCTTCCCGCCGGAGCGGTACCTATTCATCTACTTGCACTTCAAAGTGCTTTCGAACTGCTAGGTGGGCAGGAGGTGGGACCGAGCAACAGGAGCCCACCCCGTCGTGGGGATTCGAACCACCGACCTTCTGATAGGCAAGCCCTAGGCTCAGTGGTTTAGACCACAGTGCCACCCGCGCCCCTATAGCCCTCCTAAAGGGCTATATAGCTCAGCAGCACTGAGCATGAGACTCAAAGTCAGGGTCGTGGGTGTGAGGTCCACATTGGGGAAAAATTTTCTTGGATTGCAGGTAGATGACCCTCAGGTTGAGCTTTTTTTGGAAACATTACAGGGGGCAAGCAGACCTGTGGGTATATAAATTCCACAAATCGAATCGAATCTCGGTTAATTTGTGTACTTTCAATGCTTTTCAAAAAAACAACAAAAAACAACAACCGGGGATCCCATGCTCCCCATGGGGTGGGAGAGCCGCGGGTGCTTAAAGCGTCGCCATGCCGCTTTAAATCGGCAGTGTTAGACGGAACCGGGTTCATACAGCGCGAACCCGGCCACGCGCGTTTTCAGCCGAGGCCGCCAGGGGGCGCGCAGAGGCGGGCCGAGGCGGAGGCGCGCCCGCAGCAGCCAGACGCTCCCGGAGCGCTCCAGCCCAAACAGCGAAAACAAGCCGCCGCCGCCGCCCCTCCCAGTCCGCACCTGTAGCAGCCGGAGCAGCGCAGCCGGGAACAGGCCAAGCCGCTCTCCACCCAGGTGGCGGCTGCTGCCCAGGGCCAGGCCAACCCTGGCGGCGACGCCCAGCGCCGCTTGGATCCGCAGCTCCGCCCTGAGATCCGGAGTCACTCCGAAGCGGCATGGGAAGGGATGCTTACACGCGCGCTCGCCTTTCCCCGCCTCCCCCACCCCCAAAGCGGCGAGTCTGTAGTCCCGTTGTTTCGTTTTTAGAAGTCACTCTCGAAATTTATTTTAAAAGTCTAGCCAGGCAAGCGTTGTGTGTGTGTGCTTTTTAAAAACTGCTGTTCTTACGCACCAGGGTCCAACCCTGATCCGAATTCGCACCTCTGGAAATGACATCAAAAGCAGAGATGAATTGGTAGGGGAAGGGGGGGGGGGAGGTAGAGAAACCGCCGAAAATCAGTGTGATGATATACAAACATCCGTCCTACCTAGAAACATATCCCTACAACGTATTAAAAGCCGGGCAAAATCGAAGCAGGACCCCCACCGATCCACTGGGGTGCGATCCCGCGAAGGCACGCAGCACCGACTTTTAGGAAACAACGTTGGGTTGATTTGAACCCCGCACCTGCTTTTCTCCGCTGAAAAGCTACAAACCGGTGTGATCTGCGAGAAGGCACCGAGAGGAAGGGAGGCAGGCTGGTTTTCCGAACTGATCCCAAACCAGCCCTCCGCCTCTCTCTCGCCCTTTCTCTTGTTTGGGACCGGGGCTCATGACTGCCTGCGCGGGACACGATCGATCGCGTCTGCACAAGCAGCAGCCCAACCAACCCCAGCGACGCGGTTCGCCCTCGATCATTTTCACCGCTAGCTAACCTTCAACTAAGGACAAGCTATTGGGGCGGCGGCGGCGGCGGGGGATACATGCTCGCATCGAGATTTTGCAACTGTACACACACACAAAATCCTGGACTTTGCAATTATGGACACACAATCCCAAAACCTAGCAGTCACACACACGCACCAACTAGGGCTTTGTAGCTACACATGCACAATCCTGGACTTTTGCAAACCACACACACACACACACACAAACAATCCAGGACTTTGCAATTGCGCACGCCCATCCAAACAATTCTGGATGTTGCAATTGTACACACACAAGACACACACAATCCTGGACTACCGCTTGGGCACAGCCCCAGATCGGCCTCTCCCGGTTTCTCTCTCTCTCTCTCTCTCTCTATCACACACACACACACACACTCCTTGTCCATTTGTTTCCAACCGCCCCGCTTCCTCCTCCTGCTTCGGACTTACGTATCTCCTCAACTTCTTCTCCGGCGGCGATTTGCGCAGCCAGCCCGAGCAGACCACCTCGCCGCCGCCTCCGGCTCCGCTCATGCTGCGCGGGGGCGCACAGGGGCGCTGGCCGCCTCCGCCTGCTCCTGGAGCTCAGCGCCGAGTGGCCCACGGCCGGGTCGCCTCCTCCCTGCCTCCTTTTGGCCCTCTCTCGGCTGCGCCTTCGCCCGCCTGCTCCGGCTCACAATGGCCATTCAGCGGCGCCGGCCCGTGGCAGCTCCCGATCGCCCCTTGCGCGCTCTGCGCCTCCGCCCGCAGCGCAGAAGAGCCATCCGTCCCCGGCGGCTGCTCCCCGGGCCGCCTCCTTCTCCATCCCCGGACCACAGTGGCGCTTCTGTCTGCCGGCTCGCTGTTGTCCTCCTTCTTCGCCTTTCCTGGGGAGGGAAGAGTCCCCCTTCCTGCTTCCCTTCCCGGAGAGGGGAGAGCAGGGAGCGAGAGATGATGATGCTGCGAGCGAGCGAGCGAGCGAGCGCCCTTGCTCTGCCTCCTCTCTCTCTCTCGTGCGCGCTCCCCGACCGACCCCTTGGGCGGCTCGGCAAGCAGGAAACTCCTCGCCGCCTCTGGAGCTCGCTCTCCCCACCCTCTCCAAGCGCACCCCGCCTACCTGGCAGGCTGGCCAAAAACGCACTTGTTTGGAAACAGAGCGCCTTGCCAAAAAAGGCCGAGCGGAGTCGTCTTGTTGTTGCCGCGGTGATCGGTGACGCGTGGGAAAAGAGCCACAGTGGCAGTAAGGATAATAATAATAATAATAATAATAATAATAATAATAATAAAAAACATTTGATCAATGGTGCTGGGAAGGGCACAATTACGACATGGAGAAAGACTGTGATAATTTTCATCCTGCTTTGATTCCCCGGGCAGGGACTGGAGTCAGTTTACAGATAAAAATAAGAGCAGATAAAAAGTGGGTTGGGAAGCAATTAACAGAATATTGTATGTGCATTATATATGTGTGTGTAATATATGTTATATACCTGTAAGCACGCAAACATACAGATAATTACAATAAAGCACAGCACCAGCCCTTTCATAGAATCCTAGAATTGTGGAGTTGGAAAGGGACCCCAAGGGTCATCCAGTCCAACCCCCTGCAATGGAGGAATCTCAACTAAAGCATCCATGGCAGATGGCTATCCAACCTCTGCTTTAAAAAAGCTTTCATCAAAGCCTACTGGAACAAGGTCATCTTCACCCGCTGCCAGAAGGACAACAAGGAGGGAGGTGGTTTAACTTCTCTAAGCAGGGAGTTCCAAAGTTATCTGGGACCAGCCACCAATAAGGCCCTCTCCCGCATCCTTACAAATATTATTGCTTAAGAAAACACTATATTTATTATTACAGTCATACCTCGGGTTACGGCCGCTTCAGGTTGCGTGATTTCGGTTTGTGCACCGCGCCAAACCTGGAAGTAACGGAATGGGTTACTTCCGGATTTCGGCGCTCGCGCATGTGCAGAAGTGATAAATTGCGCTTTGCGCATGTGCAGAAGTGCCGAATTGCATCACGTGTGTGTTCAGACGCAGCGGCGCGGGTTGCGAACGCGCCTCCCAAACAGATCGCGTTCGCAACCCGAGCGTCCACTGTATTTAAAAGACATTGTTATCATTGCCTAGCATAATAATAATACTTTTATTTATCCATTATTCCATTCATGAATTGCTTCCCATAAAATATTGCGAAGTGATTTTGCAGTAAGAATATCAACAGTAAAAACCATTTCATCTGTAAAAACAAAAACCAAAAGCCACAGCAGTAATGACACATTTGGGGGAAGGGCAGTTTAGCATTTTAAATAAAGTTTTTATTCAGTTTAAAAAAAATATCATATTGATAAGATTAATTACTGCTAAAAGACAGACTCAAGCAGCAAAAGTCAGGTGGTTAAATCTGGGGCAGGCACTGAGTGGGGAATTTATTTTGTATGAAATCTTAACCCCGCCTTTCCATATCACACCGATGGCTAAAAACACTCTGGAGGCATCCCAGAAATATTTGCCACTTCCTTCTGAAAGGCCGTAATTTGAAACTATGGAACTCACTGCCACATGATGGCCGTGGACTTCAAAAGCGGCTTAGAGACGTTTTCACCGAGGTCAAGGCTCTCAATGGCTACTATATAACATACTACCTCCAGGATCATAGGCTGCGTGCAGGATTAGAGGCCTTTGGTCAGATCCGGCAAGGCTCCTCTGATGCCCTTATGACAGCAGCTGCCCCCCCAGTTTTTTTTTTTTTTTAGATAAATGCATTTCTTGCTTCAGAAAACCCAGACACAATATACCCGCTATAGGATTAATTTGTGTTATTATTAGAAGCTCCAGGCAGCCGTGCTGTGCAAACATAGACTCCACTCACCCCCAAATTAAAGAGAAATCCTCCTGCTCCTTCACTCAACAACCACTGCCCTAAAAGGGGCCAGAGGCATGGCTCATCACAGAATCATAGAGTTGGAAGGGATCCCAAGGGTCATCTAGTCCAACGCCTTGCATTGCAGAAATCGGTTTTAGACCAGTGTCGGTCAACTTGGTGCCCTCCAGCCGTTTTGGACTACAACTCCCATCAGCGCGTGCTGGCTGGTGCTGATGGGAGTTGTAGTCCGAAACAGCTCACCAGGTCGGCGAAGGCTGATTTAGGCAGTGGAGAAAGTATGCGGAAGGGAGTGAGAAAGAGATTTAGAACCCTAATAATAATAATAATAATAATAATAATAAATTTTTATTTATACCCCGCCCTTCCCTGCCAAACCGGGCTCAGGGCGGCTAACGCCAATAAAATCACAACAAAAAATAAAACAATTCATTAAAATACAGATTAAAATACAATTTAAAACTAAATCTAAACTGCAGCCTCATTTTTAAGTAGCCCACCAATCACACCAAAAGAACGAAACATCAGGGTTAAACTGAAACCAACCCAAAGGCCGGGTGGAACAGCTCTGTCTTGCGGGCCCTGCGGAAAGATGCCAAATCCCGCAGGGCCCTGGTCTCTTGTGCCAGACTGTTCCACCAAGTCGGGGCCAGTACTGAGAAGGCCCTGGCCCTAGTTGAAGCCAACCTAGCATCCTTGTGGCTCGGGACCTCCAACAAATTATTATTTGAGGACCTTAAGGCCCTACCCGGGACATACCAGCATAGCTGTCAAGTTTCGGATTTGAAAATAAGGGATCAGCAGTCTCACCAATCCCGGGGACAGTCACATGTCAGTGGTGGGCGGAGCCAGAAGCAAAAATGGGCGGAGCAGCAATGCAAACTCCAAGCGGGCTCGGGCTCGGAGCGGAGCAAAGAGGAGGGCAGCCAGCAAAGAGGAGGACAGCCATGTGCTCCGCGCAATGGAGCCCCATCGTCTTCTTGTCTGATCCCATCAAAACAGGACAGGAAGCAGCAGCTGCTCAAAGGCAGCCAGGCTCCGCCCACCAGCTAACCCTATTGGCCGGCTGAGGGGCTCGGCGGCAACGGATAGGGGCTGATGCAGGGGGAGGAATACACCCCCCTGTAAGCACGGGAAACGGCTCCCACTTGCTTTGAGGGCTGAGGCTTTTCTCTCCAAGTAGGCGAGGTCTTCCCACCCAGTCCCTGGCCAGCAGGGGAGGAGCTGCTTCCATTAAAAACGGGAAATTTAAGGGAAATAAAAAATAAGGGAGAGCAGCGGGAAACTGCTGGAAATAAGGGAGAATCCCGGGGAAAACGGGATACTTGACAGCACTGCATACCAGGAGAGGCGGTCTCTTAGGTATGAGGGTCCTAAGCCGCATAGGGCTTTAAAGGTCAAAACCAGCACCTTAAACCTGACCCTGTACTCCACCAGGAGCCAGCGCTGCTGGTAAAGCACTGGATGAATGTGGTCCCGCGGCAAAGACCCCGTGAGGAGCCTCGCCACGCCATTCTGCACCCGCTGTAGTTTCTGGGTCAGCTTCAGGGGCAGCCCCGCATAGAGCGAGTTACAATAATCAAGTCTGGAGGTGACGGTCGCATGGATCACTGTGGCCAGATCGGGGCGAGAGAGGTATGAATTGCCATGTCATCTTGTTGTAGGAAATACGGATACACAACAGGCGTTCCATCTATTTATCTTTAAATTTAACAGGTGCTTAATGCCCCTTCTTAATGCAAAAAGAACCTCACGAGCAGCTTTTACCTTTCTCATTCATTCATCCTTTATTGGCATAATAGCAGCTTTACCTAATATAAAACATTCATAAGAAAACGCCAGTAAAACCTGGAGAGTTTAAAAAAACAAAGTAGGTACATTAAAGCTTTCAAAATGTAGATAAAATCGGCAAGGAAAATAATAAGGAAACTGCGTGTCTGGGTGGAAGAGTTTTGTTGCAAGGGTGGACAAACGGACACACACAGACACTATAATAAAGGCACCTGCTTAATATTGATAGGTATGGAGTAGTTGGGAACGTGTTCAGGTGATGGAAAGGAGGCAGCAGTGGTCCATTACAGAGGGCAGTTAAGTGGAAGCCTTTTGGGCTAAGTGCAGGCCCTCTGTGAGCACTGCCAGCCGGGACAGTTGCTAACCTAAGGCTGGAGAAGCATGGAGAATGCAAACAGAAGAAGAGCCTGGCTGGTGGATCATCCAGCCCAGCACCCTGTTCTCAACAGTGGCCAGCTAGATGCCAACAGGAGGACCTTAGCGCAAAATCTGTCTGTCCACCTGCAATTTCCAAACGAGGATATAGAGCAGGGGTCCCCAAACTAAGGCCCGCTGCAAACCCCGTCGCCCGCTTTTCTGGCACTGTGCGACTGCCCACTTCTGGGTCAGAGGAGCACCGGAAATAGCTTGTGCACATGTGCAAGCGTTATTTCCGTTGCACATCTGGGTCGGAGGACTGTGCACATGCGCACAAGCTATTTCCGGTGCTGCTCCGACCCGGAAGTGAGCCGGAAATAGCGTGTGCGTGATCGGTGCTGGAGACACCAGTCCGAGGCGCGGTAAGTTATAAAGACTTGCCGTCGCCAAATGCGGAGGCAGCAGACAGACACAGAAACTCGGAGCAGGGCTTTCAGTGTGGCTGCCCCTGTTATGTGAAGGAGCGTTCCCGCTATGACGACAGGTGCTCGCTATCTGCACTTTCTGAAACATTTTGAGACATTCCCCCACCGCCAACAAGCTTCGGCAGCTGGATAAGTCTCTGCCACCTTTGTATTGTTAAAAAAAATTATCTGCTGCTGTCTCGTTTTTGTTCTTAACTGTTTTGGTAGCTGTTCCTGTGTTTTGTACACCACTTTGAGAAACTGCGTGGAATTATCATTATTATTATTATTATTATTATTATTATTATTAATACCCCGCCCATCTGACTGGGTGATGATGAAATTGTGGCTAGTAGTCACCGATAACCTTCTCTTCCATGAATCTGCCTCATCCTCTTTCAAAGCTATCCAAGCTGGTGGTCAGCACTACCTCCTGCAGCAGTGAGTTCCATAGTTTAACAACACAGTATGCTGCACGGAGAAGGACCTTTTTGCAACTCTCCTGAGTTGTTCAAATACATTGCGCATCTTTTATCTGTCTTGAATCTCCCATTGTTCAGCTTTATAGGATGTCTTCAAGTTGCAGTATTATGAACTCCACCCAGCTACACATTCCTGCATTGCCTGGGGTTGAGCTAGATGATCCTCAGGGTCCCTTCCAACTCTACAATTCTGTGATTCTGCATTTGCAACTTTGGACAGTGAGCAATGCATTTTAAGCTTCTTTCTCTGTCCCCCTCTCTCACACACGGTAGTGTCGCAGCAATGCCAGTAGTCCAGGGTACTTCCTGATGGTCACAGCCATGCATCTCCTTAGATTATTCCTTTTTAAGATTATACCATAACCCTTATAATTATAAAATATTAATAATTAGGGCTGCATTGCAACGATCAGCACAGATCTCCATGCGTTTCCTTTCTGCTAGATCTATTTTCTGTGCGCATACACGGGCAAATGGTTCGGAGTGCTCTGATACCCTTTTTCGGAGTGACTTAAAGCATGTTTTCCCTGGAGTTTCATTGTACGTAACAGAACTTACACACTATGTTTTCAGTGCTCCCAAATATTTCACTTTGGAGCATACCGCGTCTTAAAAAAACCAACCCTTCCTCTGTTTAGGGAAGCTTTTAAACGTTTGATGGATTATTGTATTTTAATATTTTGTTGGAAGCCGCCCAGATGTGCGGTGTATAAATTATTATTATTATTATTATTATTATTATTATTATTATTATTATTATTGCTGAGTGGTTGGCTCCAGGAGGCTGGAGGCAAGGACCCTGTTGCAGAAATCGTAATGGGTCTTTGACTGCCCCCTTCCCATTCTATAAAAGATCTCAAAGTAGCTGTCTTAATACAAAGAAATTTCAGAAATAGACTGGAAAGAGAAGTGGCTGAATTGCAACTAATCACCAAACTTAAAACCATGGAGAAACCTGGTCTGAACAAAGACATTGGATTCTTATCTCATTATACATAAGAAAGCTATCTTTAGCCATCTCACCCCTTGCCTTTCCCTGCAAGACTAATTGCAGCCCTTAAGAGTTGTCAACAGGTTTTCCACACCTATCAGCTAATCACCCATTCCCACCACCCTTCTGAGTAATACCCCTCCCCCCTCCCTCACTATATTTAAGGATCTGGTGACTTCTGTTTTAGTGTATCTGAAGAAGTGTGCATGCACACGAAAGCTCATACCAAGAACAAACTCAGTTGGTCTCTAAGGTGCTACTGGAAAGAATTTTCTATTTTGTTTCGACTATGGCAGACCAACACGGCTACCCACCTGTAACTGCCCCCTTCCCATGACCACCAGACCACTACACGAATGCAAGAACACCTCACGACCCACAAACCTAGCTGCAAACAGCTCGTCCAGGTATCTACAGAGGAAGTCCCGACACCTTCCCAAAAGTCACCCACTTCTCCATTCCTGCCACGTCATTTCTTGAGGGTTGGGTCAGACACGTGGGGTCAACCGCGCACATTGCTCAAACTGGTATTTTTTCAAGAAATACGATTCCCAGAGCTTTGTGTGAAAAGGGGAGCCGCAATCAGGTTAGGTACCACTGTGCCGCACCCTGCACCATTCTAAGTCCTCTGTCTGTCAAGCGGCTGGGTGTGGGAACCTCATTTTGCCCGATGTGCAACTCAAACTCATGACCCTGGGATTAAGAGTCTCGTGCTCTACCAACTGAGCTAGCCCAGCTACCAATGAACATGCCAGCAGTAGCTTACATCCATCCAAGTTGCTCAAAGCAGTACAGAAAAGCAGTATCACCTTTCAAATACAGTAAAGATACTGATTTTGCACTTTTAAAAAACAATAACGACTTGTGCCATCTATTGGACCCAGGCTGCCACTGCACGAGTAACATTTCCCCTCTATATAAAGAGAGATAGTGTTATTTAAGTAGAGCTGTGTGCGTTTCGTTATAACTACAGGATATACGTAAAGTATATTTTATACCTCGGCTGTCAAACGTAATCTGTTCCAGAAGACCGTTCGACTTTCGAAACGTTCGACAACCGAGGTGCAAAGGGCTGTCGGCAATTCCAACGGTGAAAATTGAAAAAACACAGAGCGGAAGGCTTTGACTTCTGAGGCACGTTTGAAAACGGAAGCAATTCCAGGTTTTCAGCGTTCGGGATCCGAAACGTTTGGCTTCCGAGATGCTCGAAAACCGAGGCTGAAGCAAAACAACCACCACCACCCCTAAAAGTGGTTCAGCTTCCTAAAAGCGGGCATGTGTGCATACATTAAAAAGAGCAAGTTTCTAGCCCTCATTGATACCAACCTACGATTGACATTTTTTCAGGGTGGCTGGATGAGGTCTGCATATCTCCTTGCTCCTTGCCCCTTACTATCAGAAACAAAAGTATGTACACACATGCAAAAGGTAGAATAAATGGGATTGCTTCAATCTTCTTAATTTATGCAGCTCGCAAAACTGAGGCGTTTTATTTTCCCCCCAGTTGAATTTGGGTTACCTTTGTGAAGAAACAAAATAGAAAATTCTTTCCAGTAGCACCTTAGAGACCAACTGTGTTTGTTCTTGGTATGAGCTTTCGTGTGCATGCACACTTCTTCAGATACACGAAAGCTCATACCAAGAACAAACTCAGTTGGTCTCTAAGGTGCTACTGGAAAGAATTTTCTATTTTGTTTCGACTATGGCAGACCAACACGGCTACCCACCTGTAACTTTGTGAAGAAGCTCAATTTGTTCCCGTCCTAAAAGCACAGAACACACGTATTTGAGAGGCTGCAGCCTAGTAGTGCCAACCAAACCTTCAAAATTGCAAAGGAAATTGTGTTCCTATGCCCCACAAATAACCCAGAGATGCATTTTAGATAAAAGGACACATTCTACTCATTCTGATTCCCGGACAGTCCTTATGTTTAGGTGGAATCCTCTTTCTTGTAGTTTGAATCCATTGCTCCGTGTCCGCTTCTCTGGAGCAGCAGAAAACAACCTTTCTCCCTCCTCTATATGACATCCTTTTATATATTTGAACATGGCTATCATATCACCCCTTAACCTTCTCTTCTCCAGGCTAAACATACTCAGCTCCCTAAGCCGTTCCTCATAAGGCATCGTTTCCAGGCCTTTGACCATTTTGGTTGCCCTCCTCTGGACACGTTCCAGCTTGTCAGTATCCTTCTTGAACTGTGGTGCCCAGAACTGGACACAGTATTCCAGGTGAGGTCTGACCAGAGCGGAATACAGTGGTACTATTACTTCCCTTGATCTAGATGCTATACTCCTATTGATGCAGCCCAGAATTGCATTGGCTCTTTTAGCTGCTGCATCACACTGTTGACTCATGTCAAGTTTATGGTCTACCAAGACTCCTAGATCCTTTTCACCTGTACTGCTCTCAAGCCAGGTGTCACCCATCCTGTATTTGTGCCTTTCATATTTTTTTTTTGCCCAAGTGTAATACTTTACATTTCTCCCTGTTAAAATTCATCTTGTTTGCTTTGGCCCAGCATATTGTACCTATGCAAAGAACTTTTGGCTAAATTGGAGAATTACTCCCCTCCCAGCAGCTCTTTCCACACGCCCAGTCAGAATATTGGCATGTTTTGCCAATGACAGTGAACTAACCATTGGCATTTGTTCCTCATCAGGAAAGAATGGGTCGAAATATTGCACAAGCATTTTAACAGGGCAAGCCAAAATTGCAGGTTTCCAAGCGTGGAACGTTCCTTCTCCTTGCTGCACTGCGAAAGGACAGGCCTCGCCTGCCAAAAATAAAATCTCTCTTAATTAAAAGTTCCACGAACGCTCCCTTACATCAAGGCATCATTATCCCCATCATGCAAATGGGGAAACTGAGGGAGAGGCCTCTTAAGCAACCGCCCCAAATTTCCACAGCATTCCAACGACCGGCAGAGAAGACTTGAGGCCTAGGAGTCATCCTTTAATTGATCGCGTCAGGACTGTCTACGAGTCAAAACAAAACAAAACATGCCAGTCTATCGTGGCAAGATGTCACCGATAAGCTGTTTGAAACAGGACACTGAGGAGTTCAACGGGAGGTGTTAAGGAAACGACATTGCTCTAGAATTCCAGAACCACCTTCCAACTAATTGAAGAAAATAAAATAATGTCAAGATCTTCCAATATCTAAAGGGCTGTCACATGGAGGATGGAGCAAGCTTCCTTTCTGCTGCTCCGGAGGGTAGGACTTGAGCCCAGGGATTTAAGTTTCAAGAAAGGAGATTCTGAATGAACATCAGGAGGAACTTTCTGACGTTAAGAGCTGTTTTGCAGTGGAACGGACTCCTTTGGAAGGTGGTGGACTCTCCTTCCTTGGGTGCGGCAGCTAGACTGGTGACTGGGAGCGGCTGCCGAGACCATATAACACCGGTCCTGAAAGACCTACATTGACTCCCAGTACGTTTCCGAGCACAATTCAAAGTGTTGGTGCTGACCTTGAAAGCCCTAAACGGCCACGGCCCAGTAGACCAGAAGGAACGTCTCCACCCCCATCCTTCAGCCCAGACACTGAGGTCCAGCTCCGAGGGCCTTCTGGCAGTTCCCTCCCTGCGCGAAGCGGAGTTACAGGGAACCAGGCAGAGGGCCTTCTCGGTGGTGGCGCCCTCCCTGTGGAACGCTCTCCCACCAGATGCCAAGGAAATAAACAACTATCTGACGTTTAGAAGACATCTGAAGGCAGCCCTGTTTAGGGAAGTTCTTAATGATTGATGTTTTAATGAATTTTTAATCTTTTGATGGAAGCCGCCCAGAGTGGATGGGGAAACCCAGCCAGATGGGCGGGGTACAAATAATAAATTATTATTATTATTATTATTATTATTATTATTATTATTATTATTATTATAGGTTTTTAAGCAGAGGTTGGATGGCCACCTGCCATGTATGATCTAGTTGGGATTCCTGCATTGCAGGAGGTTGGACTAGATGACCCTCGGGGTCCCTTCCAACTCTATGACTCTAGTCTGAAAATCCTGATACACAAAATTATATGATGTGCAGTTAGTTCAGAGGGGTGGGAATCTCAGGTCCAGGGGCCGGGTGCGACTCCCTATGTCTCTCTATCAGGCCCTTGGAAGTCCTCCAGGTCACATGCCCTCTTCCCCAGGCCACACTCTCTTCAGTGGCCATTATTCACCCCACAAATTCTTTTGTCCAGCTGGCAACTCTGATAATGTCTCTCTGCATGTCCAAACAGAGGAAAGAGGGGGGGGGGTGGATGCAGAAACTAACCTCCTGTAAAGATGGGGAAAATTACATACAAGATCCGCCCATGTTTTGCCTCTGGCCCCACCCACTATTGGCACACGGCCCGTGGAGGGTTGACCTGAGGGGCAACGTGGCCCTCAGGCTGAACAAAGCTCCCCACAAAAGGTATGACCTTGCTAACTGCATGCTGAGCTGTTTTGCTGCCTTTTAACCACTGATGGGGTGTAAGAATGAAGCAGAGGCTTGGGAGAGCGACTGGCTCAACCATTTCTGGTTCTTATCCAATCATGGTGTCATTTCAATTTATGTAGCAGTTCAGTTTCCCTAAGAAATTCTCCGTACAATCCTTGAGATAGTCAGAGAGACTCTTGCAGGCAATGCCGTGACTTTCAGACAGGAACCGAGCAGCAAGGCCTTCTCTGCCGCCAAGCTGAATTCGGAGGAAATTCCTTCTGGACAAACACTATTTACGCAAGAAAGCATATCGCAAATTTTTCAGCGGCGCTTAGGGACTGTGCAGCTCAGCCCTTGCGCAACATGGACCCTCCACATGTTTGCTTATTCCACGGGTAGGGAAACTAAGGTCCTTGGGCCGGATCCAGCCCAATTGCCTTCTCAATTCGGACTGCGGACGGTCCGGGAATCAGCATGTTTTTACATGAGTAGAATGTGTCCTTTTATCTAAAATGCATCTCTGGGTTATTTGTGGGGCTTGCCTGGTGTTTTAACATGAGCAGAATGTGTGCTTTTATTTAAAATGCATCTCTGGGTTATTTGTGGGGCATAGGAATTCGTTCACCCCCCCAAAAAAAATATAGTCTGGCCAGCCCCCCACAAGGTCTGAGGGACAGTGGACCGGCCCCCTGCTGAAAAAGTTTGCTGACCCCTGGTTATTCACTTCAACAATTTATATGGCATTTAACTCTGTTGCCTCTAATTTATTTACAGGCAACTCCCCACGTGCACACAGTCAGCACACAGACAATAGCAGGCGCATGTGCCATTCTGGGCACTGAAAGGGAGCAGGGGAGGAACCGACTTGTGAGCGTCCCACTGATGCACGGGGTGGCCAGGAACAGAGCCCCCGCGTTAAGTGGAGATTCCCCTGTACCGCAAAAACTGAAAAATTAAAGATAAATTCAGCTAAAACTAACCGCAAAACCAGAAGAGAAGGAACACCGTTCTTAAAATAAAAAGCTCTTCGCTAGGCGCCAGAAGGGGAACTGGTACAATATCAGCACAGAATTGGACACAGTCCCTGCTGAATACGAGTAGCACACCCAAGGTACGGGGGACCACTAATAGTGGTTCGTCTCCCAGCTGCCATCGGCCCCCGCCAGCATAGCAAATGGTCAGGGAAGATGGGACTTTGAGCCCAACAAATTCTTGACGGCACCATGTTTGAGAAACGGCTGGCATCTCTCTCGCAACCTTCGCGGTGTGTTGCTTCTTATCTCGCCTCGTGGAGAGCTTCCCGGTCCGCCCAAACGCTTCTCGCAGACGAATGGACACCTGGTGAAAGTTTAATCTTGTTCGTTCTAGTTATGGCCAAAGACGAGACAACTGTCCTCTCCCCTCCCCGCCCCCAAAACAGTCAGTGAGTCCTACGATGCAAAGTGCTCTGCGGATTTAAAAACAACGCAATAATACAAAACTATCCTCAGTTTCAAATGTCTTCGGTGCGAAGTTTTCCATAGTATTATCCAAATCCAATGCTAAAAATGGGGACGGGGAGAGCGTTGTCTCTATATTTTTCCAGACATCGTTGCAGTTTTGTCGCCAGGGCAGCAGGGCATGGATCCGTAAAAACGAGCGGCAGTGGCATCTTCGGGAAAGGCTACAAAATGCACGAGTGCGAAAACCGTGGGAAGGGAATGACGTCTTTGATGTTCTCGACTCCCAAGATGCAACGGAGGTACCGCTCAAATCCCATTCCAAATCCACCATGAGGGGTCGATCCGAATCGACGCAGGTCTATGTACCTGGAATGCAAAGCGGCAGATCAGTTATGTTTACCAATACTGGGTTTGATCCAGCAGGCCTCTATTTAGGTTCCAGGAACTGAGGAAGTTGTCTTATTCAGAGTCAGATAATTGGTCCGTCTAGCTCAGCACTGTTTGCCCCGACCGGAAGCTGCTCTCCAGGGTTGCCTCCCAATCATAACTAGAGATGCTAGAAATTGAGCTCATGGTCGTCTGCAGTGCCTGACAACAGCTGCCTGGGATTTCAAGTAGGGAAGATTCTCAGCCCTGTCTGGAGGTGTCAAATGCAGTTACTGACAAAGACAAGCAACCACTTCCCCCCTCTAAAATCATCCCAAAGGTTTGTTTCTGCTCAACTTACTATAAAGGTAAAGGTAAAGGACCTCTGGACGGTTAAGTCCAGTCAAAGGCGACTATGGGATTGCGGCGCTCATCTCGCTTTCAGGCCGAGGGAGCCTGAAAGACAGCTTTCCGGGTAATGTGGCCAGCAGGACTAAACACGCTTCTGGCGCAATGGGACACTGTGACAGAAACCAGAGTGCACGGAAACGCCGTTTACCTTCCCGCCGCGTCGGTACCTATTTATCTACTTGCACTGGCGTGCTTTCGAACTGCTAGGTTGGCAGGAGCAGGGACCGAGCAACGGGAGCTCACCCCGTCGTGGGGATTCAAACCGCCAACCTTCTGATCGGCAAGCCCAAGAGGCTCAGTGGTTTAGACCACAGCGCCACACGCTGAGGGAGAATGACAGCTCTGTCACTCACTGTGTCAGGCAGGTCAGGGGGTGCCAGGGGGAGGAACGCAGAAAAACATCATTCAACCTCTCCATTGGGAGGTTGTGGATTCTCCTTCCTTGGAAGTTTTGAAGCAGAGGTTGGATGGCCATCTGTCATGGATGCTTTAGTTGAGATTCCTGCAATGCAGGGGCCTGGATTGGAGGACCCTCACGAGTCTTTTCCATTTCACAGTTCTATGGTCCTATGTCCCAACTGATGCATTTAGCAGGTACGATGGGCCATTGCAAATCTGTGCTTCACCACAAGAGAATGAAAAAGGATTTGTTGTCCCTTCCACCAGTCGGTGGCTGCAAAGGTTTGGAATCATGGGACTGCAGAGTAGGGAGGGACTACCAAGGGTCATCCAGCCCACCCACCCCTGCAATGCAGGAATCACAGCTCAAAAATATTGGACAGATGCGCCACCCAAAGGAGGAGGATCGGATCCACCCGGGCAACGTTATGAACAAAGCCGTAGACCAACAAACAATACCTGGCCGTCCTTACCATTGGTAGGTGTCTTCAAGCCCCAGCCTGTGGAACCAAGGGGAAAACATCATGAAAGCAACATACAAAAGGCCTTATATTATGGAAAACTGCTTTTGTGAAAGTGTGCATATTAGTCAAAAAGAAACAATAGTGGACAAAGGAGTTTTTTACAGGTGTGCATTAAGATGAATAGAAAAACATGCACTTAAGACAACAAGGCCGATGCACAGTGGCGAATTTCTCTCCCCCTCCCAAACACATTTGTGAGAAAGGGGCTGCAATAGTATTTTTTTTTTTTTTGCATTTCTGCGTATTGGACAGATTGCACCGATGAGTCTGGCCTGCCAAGAAACACATCCCACAAGAAGCATCTGTTCTGTCTGAACACGCGACCGGCCTCTCCCCTTTAATCGCTGGCGTCCTCAACAGACCCTCCTTGACCAACTGTCCAACAGCTCCCCACAGTAAGCCAGAAGCAGAAATCCTCTCCCTGACCTCTGTAGGCGGGACTGTAGGAAATCGGGTCGGTCTTCCCTCAGGCTGCCTCCGCAAAGTTCCCCGACTCCTGGTACAAGGAGGTCAACTGCCGCCACCTTTAAAGGAAAGGAGGGGGAAAGGAATAAATCTCTCTCTGAATCACACTATCAAAGATGGTGTTAGCCAATGCTTTATTTTAATGCTGAAACAGGACCGTTTTACTGTGCTTTTTAATTACGGGTGTTTAAGTTTTAAAGTCGTGCAATCGGTTTTTGCAAGCTCTAAGTCACTGACAAACCCAGTTTGTCTTAGTGTATGTATGTATGTACATATAATTAATCACCTGCGTTAGTTAGTCTCTTTATACAAAAAAATAATAATGTCTCAAAGCGACTTAGCAACAAGATAAAATGCAAAACAGGTAAAATCAATTAAAAGCCAATTAAAGCAAAACAAAACCCAACGGCAGCGAACAATGTGAAATCCAAAAATGCTCACCCTTCTCATTGAATTGCTGGATAAATCCTGTTCCACCCCACTAAAGTATGACAATGTGGTGCCGTTCGGATGCTGCTGACTGACAGCTCCCATCACCCCTGACCTCTGGCCGTGCTGGCAGGGGCTGATGGGAGCTGGAGTCCAAAAACACTGGCTTACCCCTGGCTTTAGTCGTAAGCAGGGACAAGTAAACCACAGTAATTCAATGATTACACAGCAAACAGAAGCTTTGGGAGTTCCGCGTGGTCCTCTCCTTTCCTGGGAGATCATGGGTTGCAGCCAACGTTAGTCCTACTCAGAGTAGACCCACTGGGATTAATAGACATGCCCAACTTACAGGTGAAACTTGAAAAATTAGAATATCGTGGAAAGGTTCATTTCTTTCAGTAATTCAACTTAAAAGGTGAAACTAATATATGAGATAGACTCATGACATGCAAAGCGAGATACGTCAAGCCTTTATTTGCTATAATTGTGATGATTATGGCATACAGCTGATGAGAACCCCAAATTTACAATTTCAACTTTGGGCTTTTCACCAGCTGTACGCCATAATAATCATCACAATTATAACAAGCAAAGGTTTGACATATCTCGCTTTGCATGTCATGAGTCTATCTCTTATATTAGTTTCACCTTTTAAGTTGAATTACTGAAAGAAATGAACCTTTCCACGATATTCTAATTTTTCAAGTTTCACCTGTATGTACATTTGTTTCAACGGGTCTCTTTTCGAGATGGGCACTCTATTAATTCTCACCCACCACACACAAACATTCCCCGAAGATCAGGGGCATCAGAAGACCGGACTGCTTCATTCCAGAAACTGTATAAAAAAGCAAGATGCGAAAGGGCAATATCCTGGAATGCCCAGGCATCTTAACTTGGAACTCTTACTGTATGTTGGGCTCCGTCTTCGTTGTCCCGCATATAGAACGGCTTCAGGTCATACGGATAGTTGAACACAAATACGGGGATCTCGCCACAGTGTTGGACCAGGTATCGCTCATGCTCACTCTGAAGGTCACGACCCCACTGGAAAAAAAACGGAAAACAGAAATATTAATACTCAGGCCTCGTTATTCCCACTCCCAACATTTAGTTTTTCGAAGAAACCCTCTGTGACGTTTTTGCACTGTTTGTTCTATCCTTTTCAACCCGGCCCCTCAAGGATTAACGCAGATTCCAGATTGAACTGACTGAACATGTTTAAAGAGAATGGGCAGCCGTTTTGTCGGTTGAGAGGGTGCTTGGGAGAGGGAGTGTGGGGTGGTTGAAAAGAAGGTCTGTGAGAGTAGGTTTAGGTTAGGTAGTTGTAAGGTTATCTATTATATGATTAACAAAGATATTACCACTGAAACTAAGCTTGTACGCAAAGAAACCTTAACGCAACCATTACGATCTTAAGCAAATAAACTTCCATCTTTAAAGTGCCAGTCAGAAAGTTGTCTGTGTTATTTTCCAGCAAAGGTACATGGAATTCATTTGTGTGGACACTCATTAAAAAGACAAAACTTCCTTCAAGAGTGGAACTGTGAGGGGGTGTCTTCGAGGGGCACTGTGAGGGCGAAATAGGCAGACAGACCCAGGGTGTCACAAAGTTACCTCAGGGAAGAGGCGAGCTTTTACACGAGGGGATTTCTAGTGGCTGAACCCCTCAGACTGTGGACACAAGGGATAGTCTCATATTTGGCCTAGAGTTTAAAAGGGTACCTGGCCACGTTGATGCTGGAAAGGGACTCTCTTTTATTTAAAGAGAGAAAGGTATACAGAAAGGGATTAAGTGGGAGTTTAATTTTACCTTAGAAAGCCCTGTTAGTTCTTTTAATAAGTGAGAGGACGAAGTGATAAGATGAAAAGAAGGGTCCTTTGTATATCACACCCTCCCTCACAAAAACACACACACGGCAACACTCACCTCTGGTTTGTAAATGAATTCATGGCGAGCTCGTTTTAAAACCTCTATCGCTTCCGTGTAGGACATCCTGGAAGGTGGGAGAGAACCTGTTAAGAACTTGGGCTGTTTCATTCCAGGCACACATTTATTTTAGGACAGGGATGGAGGAGCTACACCTGAGGCTGAGGTGGCCTCAGTGGCCCGGAGTGCCTTCCATCAGCTTCGGCTGGTGGCCCACCCAGCTGTTCCCCATCTGGATATCGATAGCCTAACTACTGTTGTCTATGCTCCAGTAACCTCAAGGTTAGATTACTGCAATGTGTTATATATAGGGCTGCCTCTGAAGATGGTTCGGAAACTTCAGCTGGTGCAGAATTCAGCAGCCAGGTTGCTCATCGGATCAAGACGGTTTCAGCCTATTATACCAATCCTGGTCCGACTGCACTGGCTACCAATTAGTTTCCGGGCCCAATTCAAAGTGCTGGTTTTGACCTATAAAGCCTTAAAATGCCCAGGACCACAATACCTCAAGGACTCTTATCTTTCCATATGAACCTACTCAGACCCTGAGATCATCTTCTGAGGCCCTCCTTCTTGTGTCTCCTCGAGAGGTCTGGAGGGTGGCAACACGAAAACGGGGCCTTCTCTGCAGTGTCTCCCCGTCTGTGGAATCCTCTCCCCGGGGAAGTTCGCCTGGCGCCTTCATTATACACCTTTAGGCACCAGGCAAAAACGTTCCTTTTTAACCAGGCCTTTGGTTGATCCGACTTACATCTTATGCCCTTTTAAAATGTGTTTTTTTGTGGTTGGGGGCTATTGGGTTGTCGTTTTTATTTTTAGTAGGTATTTTGTGGTTTTATATTTTCATTTTATTCAGTGAACCGCCCCGAGACCCCTGGGTATAGGGCGGTATATAAATTCAATCAGTCAATCAATCCAATCAATAAACTTTACTCTTTACCCAGGCCTTTGGCCATTAAATAATCCATTGCCTGTGAAAATGTGCTTGTGCGGGGGGGGGGCTGTTATTATTATTAAGCTCTGTATTATGTATTTATTATTATGCATCTTAAAAAGCAAAGACACCACCTTGTCGACAAAGGTCTGTATAATTAAAGCTCTGGTTTTCCCAGTAGTAATGTATGGAAGTGGGAGCTGGACCATAAAGAAGGCTGATCGCCGAAGAATTGATGCTTTTGAATTATGGTGCTGGAGGAGACTCTTGAGAGTCCCATGGACTGCAAGAAGATCAAACCTATCCATCCTTAAAGAAATCAGCCCTGAGTGCTCACTGGAAGGACAGATCCTGAAGTTGAGGCTCCAGTACTTTGACCACCTCATGAGAAGAGAAGACTCCCTGGAAAAGACCCTGATGTTGGGAAAGATGGAGGGCACAAGGAGAAGGGGACGACAGAGGATGAGATGGTTGCACAGTGTTCTCAAAGCGACTGGCATGAGTTTGACCAAACTGCGAGAGGCAGTGAAGGATAGGTGTGCCTGGCGTGCTGTGGTCCATGGGGTCACGAAGAGTCAGACACGACGGAATGACTGAACAACAACAAATTATGCTGCGTAAATTACGTTTTTGTTGTTGTACACTGCCCTGCAATAATAATAATAATAATAATAATAATAATAATAATAATAATAATAATAGGCATGCTACTTTCTGTGCTGTTTGAAAGCAAGGCTGTTTAAAAGCCCTTTTGCAAACAGCTCCACACTGTTCTCTGAACCTCTGGTTGCAAAAGTGATTTCAAACAGCTCAGACAGTGCTAGGGCCCCACCTGCCAAATTTGGTTTGCCAGGGGTAGGGAAGATAAAAGACCTGGCCTGCTGGTGAGAAAAGCTTCCCACACCCCTGTTTCAGAACAGGTGATCCCCTAACATGCCCATTTGGGGAGGGAAGGCGGCTCAGCGGCTTTACGCTCAGAAGCTCAAAGGTTCCATCTCCTGCACTTTTAGTTAAAAGGAGCAAGAAACAGGGAATGGGAAACACCTCCCTCTTAGAATCATAGAATCCTAGAGTTGGAAGAGACCCCAAGGGCCATCCAGTCCAACCCCCTGCCAAGCAGGAAACACCATCAAAGCATTCCTGACAGATGGCTGTCAAGCCTCCGCTTAAAGACCTCCAAAGGAGGAGACTCTGCCACACTCCTTGGCAGCAATTCCACTGTCAAACAGCTCTTACTGTCAGGAAGCTCTTCCTAATGTTTAGGTGGAATCTTCTTTCTTGTAGTTTGAATCCATTGCCCCGTGTCCGCTTCTCTGGAGCAGCAGAAAACAACCTTAAGACCCAGAGGAGCTGCTTTCGGTCGGAATAGGGAATGCTGTACTAGCTCAACAAGAAAGGAGTACAGCTCATTGGAAGAGCAGCTGCTTTCCCAGCTTTATTTCATTAATAATAATAATAATAATAATAATAATAATAATAATAATAATAATGCAGAAAGGCCCAGCTCCATTCCCCAGTGGCACCTCCAAGTAGCTAAGAGGACTAGGATTTCTTGACAGCTAACGGCAGTGCAAGTTAAATTCTGCTGCCCTGGGAAGACTGTAGCATTGCTCCGTGGGAAGCCACAAACAGGCAGTTTGGAAAAGGAAAAAAAACCCACAGCCAACTGAGCCAAATACGACACACTTAAAATGAAAGCAGCATGGTCTGCGGGCTTGATGTCACAGCCAGAGCACATTTCGGGCCGGAGGAACGATTACCGTTCATTTCTGCAACTTGTCGGCACAGAGAACGCGCCTCTCACAGCTTACGACGTAATATATGCAAAGGCTTATGATGAATGCCTGGCAGCTTTTTAAAAAAAGAAAGAGAGAAAGAAAAACCATTCAGGGAGGAGACAATTTCAACTGGAAAAGTGATGGGAGAGTCATTGGCGCTTAACTCCCTGTTGCTATTTCTCTGCTCTAAATCATCCCATTCTGAGGCAGGTTTGTCTTCAGGGATGCCACCTCCAGATGTTCAACTAAAACTCCCACCATTCCTGATCACTAGGTCATGCTTGCTGATGGGAGATGGAGTACGACAAAATTTGAAGGGCTGAGATAGGCCCTTTTTAACCCCCGCAATGGTTTCGCGATACCCTGACCACACACACACACAGCTCACTGTGGGGTTAAATGGAACGTATCGCCTCAGAATCCCTTCCTCTTCATGAAAACTTCAATACTGAATGGATTCAATCTGTCATGGATGCTTTAGCGGAGATTCCTGCATCTCAAGGGGTTGGGCCAGACGATTCTACGAAAGAAAGACTAGGGGTGTTGTGTGTCCACCCCAGTAACGGCAGGGGGATTAATAATTTTTTATTTTATTTATTCAATTTGCATGCCGCCCTTCACCCGAAGATCACAGGGTGGTCCACAACATCAACATGAAAACTCAAAATACGTAATAGAAGAAAAGCAAAATAACAATCCCGCTGCCACAAAAAACCCAACAACAACTTTAAAAGCCACAGAATGTTGATTGGCCAAATGCCTGGTTGAAGAGAAACGCCTAAAGATATGTCATGAAGGTGACTAGCTGAGGCTCCTTGGGGAGAGGCTTCCACAAACGGGGAGCCACCACAGAAAAGGCCTGTTCCTTATGTTGTTGTCCTCTAGACCTCTCAAGGGGGAAGCTGTGGGTTGTGGGGCACAAACACACACGACGTAACCGGCTGCGCATAAATAATGCTCTTCAATATATTTCTCAGAGTACCAAATATTTCTCTCATACATAATCAGCATGTAAAGATTAACAAAGTGTAACGATCAACAAAGTAAATAGAAGTCCCAAGAAACCAGTTCGTTCATAAAGTCCAAATATAAGCTAGTTTCTAATCCACATATGCCTCCGTGTATTCATAACGTCCAAATCATCCAAATGGGAGCAACCACTATGTCATGAGATCCATAATCTTGGTATACACCATATGAAACATGTACAACTGACAAAGCCCAGGAGGGCAAAACAAGGCCATTATTCCGGAAATCCTTGTCATGGAACTGTAGCATGCTCCCATTTGGATTCTTTGGACGTTATGAATACACAGAGGCATATGTGGATTAGAAACTAGCTTAAATTTGGTCTTTATGAACGAACTGGTTTCTTGGGACTTCCATTTACTTTGTTGATCTTTACACTTTATTAATCTTTACATGCTGATTAGGTATGAGATAAATATTTGATACTCTGAGAAATATATTGAGCATTATTTATGTGCAACCGGTTACGTCATGTGTGTTTGTGAATGTATTTCACGTAACCTCAGGTTTGATGTTGGATTGTGGGGCTGTATGCACTGCCCATGCCTCCATGTGTTCAGTGAGCATGAGAAAGGCTGCATACCTATGTATGCCCAAACAGAGCTCTACCATGTGATGACACCACACCCACACCCTGCCAAGACTAGCATAGGAACTCTCAGCACCCTTAAAAAACTACAGTTCCCAGGATCCTTTGGGGCAAATCCTGGCAGCTTAAAGCGGCATGCTACTGCTTGAAGTGTACCGTGCAGGAGGGACCCCGCCATTCATTGTGATATGATGAAAAAAGCTGGGAAACTTCAGCCGTAGCCGACAACAAACAAGAACACCGATGTATTTTTGCTTACGTTATGAACTGGTTCTTCAGCATCCGTTCCACCTTTGCCTTCGGGAGAGGAAGAAACAATTCACAATGGCTACCGGAAGAAGAGTTCAGAAACCAGCACAAGTTTCACATTTGTGTTTTAAGGAAAGGTTTTCAGAACCTAACCGAGGATTTGCACATCTAATCTAAGCGGGAGATCGGTTTCCATTTCTGGCCTCACCGAAATCAGAGTCAAGACTACCCAGGGTTTTTTTTTTTCCCCACAAGAAAAGCTGAGTTACGCTGTTTCAACCAACGCACAAGGCAAGGATGGTGGCTTCGTTTTGCATTGGGATGGTCTGCTGGCTGCGGGAAGGAGCTAGGCAGAGCAACCACAGTAAAACGATCTGTGCCGGGTCAGGCGGAAGGCTTACCTGGTCCATCCAATCTAATAATAATAATAATAATTTATTATTTATACCCCACCCTTCTGGCTGGGTTTCCCTAGCCACTCTGGGCGGCTCCCAAGAGATTAAAAACATGATAAAACATAAGTCATTAAGAACTTCCCTAAACAGGGCTGCCTTCAGAGGTCTTCTAAAAGTCAGATGGTTGTTTATTGCCTTGACATCTGATGGGAGGGCGTTCCACAGGGCGGGCGCCACCACCAAGAAGGCCCTCTGCCTGGTTCCCTGTAACCTCACTTCTCGCTGCGGGAACTGCCAGAAGGCCCTCGGAGCTGGATCTCAGTGTCCAGGCTGAACGATGGGGGGTGGAGACGCTCCTTCAGGCACATAGGAAGTCCACAACCAAGACATGAAAGCCATAACAGAACCTAAGAGGTTTGCTTTAGTCACTATCTCTCTCTCCCTCTCCCTCCTTCCCTCTCTCTTAAGGTAATAGAAATCTTTCCTTTCCCTTACCTCGTGACCAGGAGCTACGTGTTTATGAAAAAGCTCAGCATCGCGAGGGCAACTGGACAGAACTGTGTCGGTCACTTTCTTGAAAAGGTCCTCCATAGCCTAAGGAAAAGTGAGGGAGCCGAAGATGCACAATGCAAGAATGCAATACTTCTTAAATTTATTCCACGTTTTGGGTGGCTTAAACTCTCCACATACGGAAGCAACACCAAACCATGTTTCAGCAAAACATGAACATTCCCAGCTGGACGAGTTTGGCAGCTTTTGGGTTTTACTTAACCACAGTTTATCACCTTGCCTGGAGTGAGAAAACTGCTTTAGCGTTAGGTATTTTTAGTTATGTTTTCTTATTCAACTTTTCTGGCTTAAGTGCGATTATTAAAAGAAATATTTGTTTAAAAAATACAGCCGTGCACAAGAGAAGGTGGCAAAAGTTGGCCTCTTCTGAACTCTAGCTCACCCAGAGAGTGGAAAAAACTAATTTTGTGCTTCACACCACCCACTTTTTTCCCCACGCAAGAGAAAGTTGTTTCTTCTGCACGCTGTGGGAACTTTAAAACTGTTAGTTCATAGCGAAGAGGTGGGGGCAGGAAAGCCAAGACCGTGTTTTCCTTTCCTTGAAAGAGGAAGTGCTCCAATACGTCACGGAGCTTCTGCCAGAGAAAAACCTACAAAGCAGGCAATTGCAACAGAATCTACTGCTGTTTGAAGCCACTTTTTCTTCTTTTTTAAAAGGAAATGGTGGTGATGATATATTTATTTATACCCAACATTTCCCCCTTAAAGCAGTGGTTCCCAATTAGCTAATTACGGAGGAGCCCATAATTTTATTTTTTTTCACAAGCCAAGCCACGGACCCCATACTTTTGAAAATTTTGGCAACTCTGTTAGTTACTTCTGCAAAGCAATTTTTTTGAACAAAATGTGGGGTAGCCCCTAATAAGCAAATGATTTTAGGCGTACTAAAAAACAGACCATAAAATTTGTTATATGGCCATGCAAATACGGCAATAATTAGTTGGGGGCGGGGAGGAGAAGAAGAGTTTGGATTTGATATCCCGCTTTATCACTACCCAAAGGAGTCTCAAAGTGGCTAACATTCTCCTTTCCCTTCCTCCCCCACAACAAACACTCTGTGAGGTGAGTGGGGCTGAGAGAAGTGTGACTAGCCCAAGGTCACCCAGCAGCTGCATGTGGAGGAGCGGAGACGCGAACCCAGTTCACCAGATTACGAGTCCACCGCTCTTAACCATTACACCACACTGGCTCTCTCACTGGGAAGCAAGGGATGGGGCTGAAAACCCCCTGGGTATGTTCCCAGACCCCTAACTGGGAACCACTGCCTTAAAGGGTTCGAGGCGGCTTACAGATAATTGCTCAAAATCATAGAAAAAAGCAACAAGATATGAAACAGTAGTAGCATTGAAACTATATTATGCATATATGAAACCTGTTTAAAGCATACAAATGATTGCAATGAAAATAGTACGGCACCAGCCCTTTCATTAAAAGCAGTCAACTAATCAGTTGGTGATGAACAACAGATTGACCGTTAAATAAAAAGCCATAATTAAAAAAATAATAATACAAGCTCCTGCCCACAGGCTTATGATTTTAAAACCCCCAAACCCCATGGACTGCAAGTGTTTGTGATAGGGCTTGATTAAAATAAGACATTGTGTACTGTGCTTGTTCTGGGCAACTTTTGTGCCAGTGGTTGGCACAGCCATTGGCCAAACTACTGGACAGGGCCGACCTGAGAATAAAAGGGTGGGGTACTGTTTTCACCCCAAAAGGCAACATTCCCCTCTGGGGAAACCCTTTGGGGGCCACGTGCCAAAAGCAGGTGTAACCAAAGTTGGCAGTATTACAAGGAACGTACGTCTTAGCTTTGCAAAGTGGGCAACTTTCTATGCACATTTGCACAACCCTTCTCTGCCTCGCACCCAGACAGGAAAAAGGCATGGCCAGGATACAAGGGCAAAACTGCAGACCCACAACAACTGTCCTAATATGCAGCAGTTGCATAAATGTTAAAGGTGCTTTCAAATGCAAAACTTACTTCCATAATAGCAAGCCCACAAATGAAGATGCTGTCAGCGTACTCTTGCTCCCTTTCAGTCTACTGAAGGACTTGGTCTTCATAATAATAATAATACTACCACTAATAATAATAATAATAGCACAACAAAACATCAAACATTAAAAACTTCCCTAAACAGTGCTGCCTTCAGATGTCTTTTAAAAGTCAGATACAGTCATGCCTCAGGTTGCGTTCGTTGCGGGATACGAACGCGTTGAAGCTGGAAGTACCGGAACGGGCTACTTCAAGGTTCGGTGCTTCGCGCATGCGCAGAAGCACTAAACCGCGCATGTGCAGAAGTGGAGAATCGCAACCCGCGAGTGCGCAGATGCTGCGTTGCGGGTTACGGATGCTGCGGGTTGCAAACGCGCCTCCCGCACGGATCGCGTTCGCAGCCCGAGCGTCCACTGTAGTTGTTTATTGCCTTGACATCTGATGGGAGGGCGTTCCACAGGGCAGGCGCCACCACCGAGAAGGCCCTCTGCCTTGTTCCCTGTAACCTCACTTCTCGCAGTGAGTGAACTGCCAGAAGGCTCTCGGAGCTGGACCTCAGTGTCTGGGCAGAACGATGGGGTGGAGATGCTCCTTCAGGTCTACTGGGCCGAGGCCGTTTAGGGCTTTCAAGGTCAGCACCAACACTTTGACTTGTGCTCGGAAACGTACTGGGAGACAATGTAGGTCTTTCAGGACCGGTGTTAAGTGGTCTTAGCAGCCACTCCCAGTTACCAGTCTAGCTGCCTCATTCTGGATTAATTGTAGTTTCTGGGTCACCTTCAAAGGTAGCCCCACGGTCCTAATCCTTTCGCCCCAGATATCTTAGTAAGCAGCCATCGTACAACTTCAGCAAAAAGGGTCCTCTAACAGTCTAGTTTCTTGCTGAGTATTAATCCAGAATAAATTTGTAAAAAAAACTAAAAGCCTAGTAGTGCAGCAATAAAACCGCCGGCACGTCTGCAAAGCTAAGCAGGGTTTGGTATGGTTTCAAATTGGACGGGGAACTGGGAAAACCTGGAGGGCCAGATGGAGAGGACAGAGGGCCGTATTTGCTCCCTGGAGCTGAGGTTCCCCCTTCCCCTGGTCTGCTCTGACTCGCTGTGATATACCTGCTCCAACACTTGCTTCCTGATCCTTCCAGGTAGAAATCCTGGGGATTCGAACTTAGGACCTTCTGCATGCCAAGCAGGTGTCCTGCCAATTCATCTACAGCTTCTCCCCGTCAAAGGCAAATCCCTCACCCACAACCCACAGTTCTAGCCCTCTTTGCTTTTTGGCCTTTGTGACGTTCTTATTTTTGAAGGAGGAAAGTTTCCGTTTCCTCAAAATCATTGGGCAGCCTGGATGAAAATAGCATCGGAGCAGCACTCGACACCTCAGCCTAATTTATTTATTTTTAATCGCATTCACACAAAACGAGTCTGGCAGCTCAATATCGCCCGGCACAGGGACATCAGGGCAGCTGCTTTGGGAGAAATAGCGCTGAACTCTTTTCGCGGGAGCCACAAAGAATGTAATAAAACACCTAGCAGGGGAAAAACACACACACAACTTGTACGATCGTCAATCAGAGCTTGTGGAAAGTTAGCCAGAAGTGGAAGATCATTCAAATTTCCAGTCAATCCTTTCTAAGGCAGCTGTGGGCTTCTGGATGTTGCTGAACTACAACTCCCAGCATCCCTGACCATTGGCCACACTTGCTGGGGCTGATGGGAGTTGTAGTTCAGCAAAGAGCCAAAGATTCCCCCACGACTGCTTCAAAGGTAGGACAGGCAGCAGGTTTCAAACCACACATAAACACCACAGTTTTTTGTTTGTTTGTTTCGAAAGAGCTCCGTTTTCCACGCTCCCCGTAACTCGCTCCATACCTGCATGATATCCTGAAGGCTTTCGGCAAAAGACAGCTCTGCTTCCACCATGTAGAACTCTGCCAAGTGCCTGCGGCTTTGAGAATTGTCAGCCCGGAAGGTCGGACCGAATGTGTACACTTTGGAAAATGCCCTGCAACGAGACGGTGGGAAAGTCACGCCCACAAAACACACAGGCTCTGATCAGCACCTACTGGCCAGAGCCTGTGACGTCACCAATACGCTTCCCCCAGAAACATGGGTTCAGCGGTTTGGTTTTGTCCTGATGCCAAGACTTCTCTCCCTACTTTCCCCCATAAGCTGGAACGGAGGACAAGGAATAAAGAACAGGGGGTTGCCAAAACTGCATATGCATTGCCCACCAAATCTGTCCCCTGAGCTATCCGGGCACAGATTTCTGAGGTAACCCTGCAACAGGAATTTCATTGTTTCCCGCAAGGGGACAATGACAATAAAGATTTATTCTATTCTATTCTATTCTATTCTATTCTATTCTATTCTATTCTATTCTAATAATCCACCCTGCATTGTTGCAGGATTAGCTCCCAGCCCCAGCCCCCACCCCAAACTGCAAATGCTTTTTAAACACCAGTGAAGCCGGGGGAAGATTTCCGTACCTGTGTATTTTGCAGATAAGAAAATTCAGCAAAGATCTGTAGGGTTTGTGCGTGTGCAAGGAGCATCTCGTACAAAGCGGTTTTTCAGGGGCAGAAAAACCTCCCCCCCCAACAAACGAGCTTTCCCTCTTATTTCCAATCATGTCTTAAAGCAAGAAAAGGACCCCATTGTTCCCGTGTCCTCTGCAAACCTGGAATTGAATGCCAGGGAAGAAAGCAGAGTGCCCTGCTGATCTTAATTAAGAAGCAGCAGAGATGTTATTAAGGCAAACTATCTGCACACAGCAAGCCATTTCCACAAGGCCGGGGGAACCCTTTGACCTGCAGAGGATTCTGGGGAAATGGTAGAAAGAGCTGGGAACACAGAACCTGGAGAAGAGTAAAGGGAAAGATGGATAGCTGTCTTCAGTTGGGGATGTGTTTTCCCTCCACAGAATGCTTTTGCCCTTTATCTTAATTAACTAACAAGTTATTTGCCCATATCACCCTTTCCTGGGGGACTTGTGGACAGCAGTCAGCCGGACATCATAAAAGCGACCTGTAGCCAAACTGACAGAAAAATCGTTTTTCTTGGCCCCTAAGCAGGACTCCTTAAAATGTCTGCACAACTTAGAAGGTCATACAATTGTTGTTGTTGTTATCATCATCATAGAATCTTACGCCTTGGAAGGGACCCAAGGGTCATCTAGTCCAACCCCCTGAAATGCTGGAATCTCAGCTAAAGCATCCATGACAGATGGCCATCTAACCTCTGCTTAAAAACCTCCAAGGAAGGAGTGTCTACCACCTCTTGTGGGAATCTGTTTCACTGCCAAACAAACTGTACCCTGCCCACCTGACTGGGTTAACCCTGCCATACTGGACAGCTTCTAACATATATAACATAACAAAACATTGCACATTAAAAAGCTTCCCTATACAGGGCTGCCTTCAGGTGTCTTCTAAAAGCTGTGTACTTATTTATCTCCATGACATCTGATGGGAGGGCGTACCACAGGACGGGTGCCACTACCGAGAAGGCCTGGTTCCCTGTAACTTCATTTCATTGGGAGTGGCTGGGGCAACCCAGTCAGATGGGCCACATATAAACAACAAAATAATTACAATTGTAATTTCTAATTATTAGCACATTACTGAAAGAGCATGTTTGCCCAAACCCACCCAAAAAGTGTGAATCGAGCCATCTTGAGACGGCCGCGTTCTTCAGTTCATTATTTCTCAAGTGCCTTTCAGGACATGGCGTGGCGATAAAAAATGGCGGCCAGTGCCCACTCGAAGACACGGATCCTGAGATCCTTAGGCCGTCTTTTTTTTTTTTCCTCAGAGAAAAAAAGAGCGCTGTCGGAGGCAACTGGCCTCACTTCCTTGTAATCCGTTTTAAGACCCCTTTTTTTCAGGCCCTTTCTTGAAGGCTGAAAAGCCTGGAATGTCATTTTGGCTCGGAAGAAGAAGAATCTCTCTCCAAGCGGATAAATTTAGCTCGTCTAAATTTAGCGTGCATTCGAGCCACTTAAGATGCCTGGTGTTGTTCTTAAATAATAAAAGAACATGTTACTGAAGGACAGGGTGTGAAGCAATATAACATTGTGTCCTGTACTCAAAGAGCCCCGACTGTTTATTTTGAAGTCCGGTACAAGGGTTGGGTGTTTTTTTTTTGGGGGGGGGAGACAAAACAAAAACCCAAAACACATCTGAAGGACATTACTAAAATAATGACTGATGTGAAGGTGAGTCCCCTTCATTTCCCCCCAATTATACTTGCGTGGGGTGTCTATACTTTATAATTCTCTGGATATTTTTTTTTAAGTTCTGATTTAATAGAGTGCCGCGTCATTACAACACCTTCATCCTGTTTAATTTACCAAAACGCCAACACTATACGTCAGTGGTCACCAACCTATGGTTTAGGGGCTGGATAAGGCCCGAGGGACTCATTTATCCGGCCCGCGGCGACCCCTGCCGCTGCCGCCCACCGCCTGCTCTTACCGGAGCAGTGTGGCGCGGGGACCCACTTCCGGGTCAGAGGAGCATCGGAAATAGCTTGTGCGCATGCACATGGGCCTCCTCCGACCCGAATGTGCACCGGAAATAGCTTGTGCGCACGCGCATACAGGCGTGCGCTCCCCTGCCCTCCAGCCCGCCGCACAATCATTGCTGGAGACACCGGCCCGAGGCAAGGAAAGTTTGGAGACCCCTACTACATGTTATAAGATTATTAATATCATCATCGCCATTGGAAATCCTAAAACAAGGGGTCACATCCCCCACACCCTGGATGAGCTAATTTGACAGGTGGGTGCAGCCAAACTGAAACAATAGATCGCCAACAATCAGCTGACCGGGGCTGAATTCAAGTCCCGCTTACATCAGGCAGCTCCAAATTTTGGTGTCAAATTTAATGGTGTCAGACTCAGATTAACAAGCCCTGCTCACAGTCTTTGCCTGCCCCACACCTGATGCCATACATGGTTCCACGTGGGGTGGGCACAGGCTGGCTCAGGTTGACAGATCAAGGGTGCATCTTCAAAACCCAGCAGAATGCCAATACAGATGGGGGCAACTCATATTTCGGCAAGCGGTACATTCGACAATAGTGAAACAAGCTGATACTGTGCTTGTTAGTCTGATCTTAATGCCGTTACTGCACAATGGGCAAAAAGTCTGGTCTTTCAGGTACCCTGGGTCCAGGGCAGTTTAGAGCTTTATAAATTTTATAATTTATTCATTTATTAAACTTGTATATCACCCTCTACCCGCAAGTCTCAGGGCGGTTCACAGGGCAAAATGACAATACGAAAACACAAACTGCATATTCAGAATAAAAGCAAAACCAACCCAATAACACCCCCCCACCCTGCCGAAACAGTAACAAGACCTTAAAATAGGGTCAGTGGCTAACAGGCATCCTGCAATAGCTGCAGCCTCTGGACCAACAACAAGGGAAGCCCCACACAAAGTATACTGCAGTAGTCAAAACGTGAGATTACCCAAGCCACAGTGGCCCAGAAAAGGGTGTAGTTGGACCTGGAGGTGGTGCAATGAGCCAGTGCATCTGGCTGTTAACCAGAAGGTCTGTGGTTTGAGCCCACTCAGGGACAGCTGTAGGCAGAACTCCTGCATTGCAGGGGGTTGGACTAGATGACCCTCAGGTCCCTTCCAACTCAAAAATTCTATGATTCTGCGATACACCAGCTGAAGCCGGCACTCTTTCAAACTGTGACCACCTGACCCTCCTTTGCCTTGCTTCTATGTTCCCCTGCCTATTCCACTCTCAAGTTGACCAGACACACTGGAGGGAGGTGGTGTGGTGGTTAGAGAACCAGGCTAGGACCTGGGAGACCAGGGTTCGAATCCCCACCCAGCCACTAGGCCAGTCCCTCTCTCAGCCAAACCTACTTCTCATCAAGTTGTTGCATGGATAACACGGGGAGAAGTATGGGTGCCGCCTTGAGGTCCTTGGAAGGAAGGCGGGGTGTAAATGTAATAAATAAGAAATAAATAAATTTATTTGGGCTTGTCCCTCTAATATGATTTCACCCACGACTGGGCTCCTAGTGCCGTTTACAAGCCCCACCCCATGGATATTTTCGTTGTGCCAGCACCTTACAACCACCGTGGGGCCCATAACACACCCACAGAGTCAGCCTTTAATCTCCCAACTGCAAAAAAAAGTAAACCAGCAAAATCCATACCCAGCCATCACTTCCAAGTGGAGTTGGCCAGAGACTGTCAGAAATGCGGGGACATCAAAGAAATGGGGATTTTCTCCAGGTTCTCTCTCTTCATTTGCAGGCTGCAAGAGTTAAAACAAAACAAAACAAAGGGAAACTGTTGGTTAGCTAAGGGGTGGGGAACCTCCAGCCACCTCCAGCCCATGGGCCAAATTGCATTGCTAGGGTTCAAATCTGGCCTGCGAGGCAGATCTTGCCAAATCACACCCATCTTCCCCACACGTGACGTCCTGTCCGACACAAAGCATGGGCTGTAATGACGGAGCTACAGTCCCTCCCTGATGGAGCTGCTTCGCTGCGGTTTCTAGAAACCGTGGTTTGTTCAAACAAAGGCTTGGTGTACATCAACCGCTGCTAGCCTCCTTTAGAGGCCACCGCGCAACAGAAGTGAGTGTACAGATCAGATGGAAAACAGGAGGCGGCAAGCAACCGCAAACTACAGCATGTTGGTATGTGCAGAAGCTCCAAACCACAGTTTCCATTTCAACTGTGGTTGGCACCAACCATAGTTTGGCTGAATGTCTGAACGGTCACACATGTGGGCACTTCGCTTTGCATATGCATCCCGGGGAGTGGGGTGGCGGCGGAGAGACTTGCACAAGTTGCGACTTCCCAGTGCGAAATATGCACAGGAGAGCCAGTGTGGTGCAGTGGTTAGAATGCGGATCTGGGTTCAAATCACCCCTCAATAAAAAAAAATCAAATCACCCCTCACCTTACGCTCCCAGGTTGACTTGGAACCTGTCAGCCGAACCAACTGCACAAGGGTGCTGAGAAGATAAAACATTTGTGGCGGGTGATATCTGGCTTTCAACTTTGTGAAATATCACAATATACAATCGTACCTTGGATCCCGAATGCCTTGCAACTCGATGTTTTGGCTCCCGAACGCTGCAAACTCGGAAGTGAGTGTTCTAGTTAGCAGACTTTTTTGGAACCCGAACGTCCAACATGGCTTCCAATTGAGTGCAGGAAGCTCCTGCAGCCAATCAGAAGCTGCACCTTGGTTTTCAAACGTTTTTGGAAGTCGGACGGACTTATGGAACAGATGCCGTTGGAGAACCAAGGCACGACTGTACTGATATATCACAATGACTGAAATAAGGATGGAGCTATGTAGAGGAATTGGCTAGCTTCAGTTATTCCCACATTGCGATTTTTGCATAGCACACACATCACGATTTGCAATATATTGCAAGGTCAAGAATTATGAAACCATTATCATGATATGGACTTGAAACTGGTTTTGGACGCTATGTCGCCCAGCCCTAAAATACAAATCATGATTCACGTTATATTGCCAGGTCAAAAACTATGAAGTCCATATCAGTGTCGACTTCAAACCAGTTTTGGACAATATGTTGATTTATCGCCCAGCCCTAGTATTCTGCTGAGGTCTTTGGAGGATAAAATGGTTGTTTAATGGCAACATGTACATCCAGACAAGCATTGCCCACATTTCCTGATGAATAAATGCAAGTTCTGCATATTGCCTAAAGGCACCTGTGAGCCGAGGAAAACGCTATTATCCTTTATCGAGACTCACGTTTTGCGAGTTACACTGGAACAGCTTAAAGGAAAACTACAACCGTGTCACACATTGTTGTCCTGCACAGACACACTCCTCAAACTTCCTTTTGAACAGCTCTCACGCTAAGCACCAGAAGAACATTTATACTCAGGAGAGTTTAAATGCACAGTTCTGCTGGGCGGGTGGGGAGAGTTCTCTTGGAAATAAGTGATGAAAGAAAGAAAGAAAGAAAGAAAAACCCTTCTCTTTGAATAGCCACAGGTGCTGTCCACAGACATGGAAGGAAGGAAGTTTTCGCGTCAGGATGAAAACATCTGTCATAAAAATTAAAACAAAGAGCAACGTTTCCAAGAAGGGGCTTTTCGTTTTCTTGCAACAGCCACCGGTGAAGACTGAAGAAAGCTTTCAGGCACTCGCAAACGCGGCAGAGAGGAAACAAAAGGCGGAAAGATGAAATATTGAAGAATTCTTTTTCAAACGCCTTGCCTCAAAAGGAACAAGACAATAAAAGGCCTGCTACGCTGTGGACGCCCTGGGTTGGAAAGGAAAATGAAGATTTCACTCTCCGTTTGCAGAAACAAACAAAAACTTTCCATTCAACCGCACCCCTTGGCCACCTGAGACACCCAGAGAAATAGGAAAGTCAAATGGGTCTCCCCCTAATATTTCGTCTTCTTCGCCCCTGCCTCCATGAGATGAGATGTTTATAGCAGATAAGGGGAGGGGGGAATACACCAAACGCAAGAGAAAGGCACAGAAAAATCTGAGCTCTCTCTAAAACGCTGGCTCCATGTTTGATGGGAGATACAGTGTAGTGCCCTACAGCGGACACTAAAAACCTTTTTTGGGGGGTAACTCAAGGGCCACATTCCATTCTGTACAACCTTCTGAGGGCCACGTTCCCATGGGGAATGGAGCCAAATGCCAATGTGGGTGAAACAAGAAGCGTAAATTTAATATTTGTACAGCTGGGGTGTAAGCGTTGTTATGGGAGGGTAGTACCACCGGCGGGAGAATTGAGGGGTAGTTTGTCTACCTTTGGTCTGTGCCCTGAACTGAGCTCTCACCTGTGGCTCCTAGAAGCTGTCAGCGTGTGACAGCAGCCACACCCCAGGAACGGCTTGGACTGGCCAGCTAAACCAGGTGAGGGTAGCCGATGGGTATCAAACCCTCGGTGAGTTAGGGACTTCCCACGTGTACAAAGACGGGCTGCGGCAGATTGAGCAGATGAGACCACGAGGGAGACCAAAGGTCAAGAAGGTGGTTTCTGCACGTGCTGTAGAGGGAAGTGAGGGGCAGGTGGGGCTCGTCCACCTGGGACAGGAGCCCATCAAGGAGAGGGAAAACTCTGATCCCAAACCTCTGCTGCCTTGCAGAATATCTTTGGGAGAAGTAAAGGCTAAGGGGTAAACTAAAAAAAGAAAAAAAGATTAAGTCCAGTCAAAGGCGACTATGGGGTTGCGGCGCTCATCTCGCTTTCAGGCTGAGGGAACCAGCGTTTGTCCACAGACAGCTTTCTGGGTCATGTAGCCAGCAGGACTAAACCGCTTCTGGCGCAACAGGACACCGTGGTGGAAACCAGAGCTCATGGAAACGCCGTTCACTTTCCCACCGCAGCGGTACCTATTTATCTACTCGCACTGGTGTGCTTTCAGACTGCTAGTTTGGCAGGAGCTGGGACAGAGCAAAGGGAGCTCACTCCGTTGCGGGGATTCGAACCGCCGACCTCCCGATCGGCAAGCCCAAGAGGATCAGTGGTTTAGAGTGACCACAGCGCCACCCGTGTCTCTTTTGGGGTAAACCCTACACAAATTCAGAGCGGGGTCCCTTAGGCAGTTGGATGGCGCCTTGTGTGCCTCCTTCCGGCAACTCCTGCAGCCAAGCTGGCGCCAAACGCCTTGCTCTGCTTTCCTTTGGACCCCATCGGCGAGGCCGGGGGGGGGGGAGGTCTTGTCATATGGGCAGCCCAGAGCCTCCATGCACACTGCCCAGGTTTGCGCCCTGGGAAGGTCACTTCGTTGCTGCTATCGGAGCAGTTTGACTTCACCCCCGGAGGCGCACTCCATTGTCTCTCAAGGCAGATGGCTGCCAACAAGCAAGCAAGCAGCGTTCAAGCTAAGTTCATTGCAGTGCTTGATCGCATCACCTTGCCGACAAAGGTCCGTATAGTTAAAGCTATGGTTTTCCCAGTAGTAATGTACGGAAGTGAGAGCTGGACCATAAAGAAGACTGATCGCTAAAGAATTGATGCTTTTGAATTATGGTGCTGGAGGAGACTCTTGAGAGTCCCATGGAAATCGGCCCTGAGTGCTCACTGGAAGAACAGATCCTGAAACTCAGAAAAATAATTCCGGGTTTGCGTTACTCAAGAGTAAGGTAACCCGAGGGTCTACTATATTAGGATTCCTGGTAATCCCCTTTAAAAAGAATAGACATGGCACAATCTCGTGTAAAATATTATAAAAGTTTACTAACGCATTCAGTTCACAAATGGATCCCTCAAGGCAGACTTAGGTTACAATGTATATACACGAGGAACTACCCCATATGGGGGTTAGTCCCAGTGACTGCAGAGAGGCTCTCACTGCTGCTCAAACGTCAAAAGCAAGATGGAGAAGAAGGAAGTGTGCTGCCTGCCTTGCCCCTTTGTTACCTGGGCAGGTAAAGTCACACCCACCTCTAGTCACCTCTAGTTTGTCCCAGCTCAGGAGGACACAGGAAGCAACTACATTGTTTGTAACTGTTTAAAATGACAGATTTCTGGCGTGCCATATTTCCAAGAGTGACAACCCAGACAAAGTTATTGAGCTTTAATTATTATTATTTTTAAAAAGCACAAAACCACCCTAGTTGCCATACATCTGGGTTTTCCTGGACATTTTGCCGATTCAACAACAATCCACCCAGTCGCCATTTTGACTGTCTGGGAAAACCTGGGCATATGGCAGCCCTAAGCATGCTTCCAGTGCTCACTGGAAGGACTGATCCTGAAGCTGAGGCTCCAATACTTTGGCCACCTCATGAGAAGAGAAGACTCCCTGGGAAAGACCCTGGTGTTGGGAAAGATGGAGGGCACAAGGAGAAGGGGACGACAGAGGATGAGATGGTTGGACAGTGTTCTCGAAGCTACTAACATGAGTTTGGCCAAACTGCGGGAGGCAGTGAAGGATAGGCGTGCCTGGCGTGCTCTGGTCCATGGGGTCACGAAGGGTCGGACACGACTGAATGACTGAACAACAACAACATCCGTAGAAGACCTTTTAACTCTGGCTGCATGCGTTTGGTTCATGTTTAAGAAGAGCGTCGGTTTTCTACTTGCCGACAAGTAAAAAGCTACTTTCAACACAAACTGCCCTGTCCACTCTCCATCCAGGCAAGCAAAAGGCACCATCAGAGTTCAAGAACACATTCCAGTCGAGCCAAAACAGAGCGGGACCAGTGAGGGGATGAAGTCCAGGCACAGTACAGTAATTTTCTTTTAGTAAGTTTTTATTGAAGATTCTCCTTTGTTACAAAACAAACAAACACAAGGGGAAAGTACAGACGGTGTCTCCATGTTCAATTTACAGAGACTTTTTAAAGAATTAATAGCCAAAATTTCGAGACCGGAGGGAGGGAAGGGAGCAGAAAAATGAAGAATTAAGGGGTCAACATTAGGATAAATAGGGGGAAATTTGATAAGGGTTAAAGAAATTTCAGAAGAAAGTAGGAGCTGAGGTTAGAGATCAAATATTAGGAGTTAAGTGTGTTATTATATGATCGTTTTTAAAAAGAAAAGGAGAAATTGTATTGAGATTAAGCAGAATTAGATTTGACTATGGTTGGAAAACTGGTAAAGAGGAAAGATAGTGAACTCAACTGGGGGGGGGATCTGAGGAAGTCAATATACAATGAAATTGAGGAAAGGAATAATGTCTGGGCTATGGGAAAGTGTCAGACCTAAGCAATGATTATTTGTATGTTAAATATGTTAAATTTGAAACGTTTAATATTAGCCCCTGTGAGAGAGGGGTTTGGAGAATTGCTTCCCTCAGTGGGGGGGGGGGAGAATGGAAAATTTAACTGATTATGTAATATGCTTAAAATTGTTAAGATCAATAAAATATATTTTTAAAAAAATTTAGAGTTCGTTTACATTGGGTATGAGACACTATCGTCATAGACATTGTGCGGCTGAGGGGAAAGTTTTTGTGCAGGGTTCTTGTGTCGGCGTCATCTGGGTAGGCCCTTTATTTACATATCTATTTCTCTTTATTGGCGTTGCGAGAATTTGGAGGGTTCGGAACCTGGTTGGTTGCCTTCGGTTGGTTGCGGTACGGTTCGTTTGCATGTGTGAGGTTGTGGGGAGGCTGTAGGGTCAGATTAGCCATATTGATTCGTAGGCTGTCGGGGAGGGGACAGGTGTAATGAATCAGATCTAAGTTAGGGGATATTCAGAAACCCACAGTGTTTTAGGAGTTAATGGGCACCCCAGTTTGAGTGGCAGATACCCTTTGGGAGGCGGGACCTTCCGCTCTTTAAAAGGAGGGAGCGGCCATTAGTGTGAGGGGAGAGTGGTGACTGGAAGGAGGAGGGTGTGGGGCCAGGTTAGGTTTAGGTTAGGTTAGGTTAGGATCGTTGAAGATGTGTATATGTTGCTGAAAGAAAGAGTTTACACTGTTAGGAAACTAAGCTTATGAACCAACACTGAAACCGTTATGCTCTGTAAGAAATAAAGACCTCTTATTGTTGAGCTAAGAAAATATCGTCGTTCATTTGGTCCAGCGAGTTATATAGGCTCTTGAGGAGGTGAACTCAGGGAAAGGACAAAACTAAACTGAAGGGGGATAGTTTGTGTCTTGGAGTTCCCTCAGGAGGGGCTAGCGGGCGGAAACCCTGGTATTGCCACAGAGTTGCTAAGAGGGCTTAGCCAACTGATATAGTGAGAGGATCTAATAGAGAGACCCCGAACTGTAGGCAAAGGAGAGGTTAACCCCTGAAGCCCAGAGCAGAAGATATAACCGGCCACGGCCGCTGGACAGGAAAACTCCTGTTACTAAGAAATTCCCAGATTATTAATCAAAGGGAAGTGAAATAACAGTCGGACCTCAGAGGGACAGGTGGGGTGCATTGTAGTTTGACCCAGAACACCTGATTAAAAATTCACTTAGTAACAAGGGGAGAGTCCGAAGTGGAGGTTCGTCGCAACAGGTCATTGTACTGTGTTGTACATTTGATAAAGGGGATCCACGACGAGGTGCTCCTTCACTTCTCCCTGTGCTAGTTTAAATTTGTTGGTTTGGAAGGCTAGACGGAGAGAATTCGACTCCTGGGTCCGATTTCCCCCACCCCAAGATCAAGCTTCTTAATGTAGCTTTAAAAACCTAATGCTACCCACAAAATACCTGTTACTTTTCACATCCTCAAAGGGGAATGGATGGCAGATGGCTTCAGTAAATCCTCTCTGCTTATGGGGGGAAAGCACTGTCAATGCACAACAGAAAAGCTTGGAGCAGGGGGAGGCTTTGGAGACCAACTCGAGGGATAAAGAACCACCCTTGAGTCAATACCTGTTTTGTGCTTCCCTCTAAGTGATATAACAATGATTCCCTTTGATGTCCGCCTTCCTGGTTCTCTCCTTCAAGCTCTAAGGAGGCATTTGGCTTTAGGGCAAACAAAAAAAGGTTTCATTTGCTACCAAGCTTTTTTATTCTTGCTGGAATTTCGCCCCTCCTCCTGCAAAAGGGGCACAGAGGCAGGGATCACCGCCCCCCTTCGCTCACCCCATGGGATACCTGCGAAGGTGCCCCCGGAGGGATTTCGGAGGAGACGCTCACTGTGATGTGTCACACCTCGATGCTCTTCAAAATATGTTGATCATAGAATCATAGAATCGTAAGAGTTGGAAGAGACCACAAGGGCCATCTAGTCCAACCCCCTGCCAAGCAGGAAACACCACCAAAGCATTCCTGACAGATGGCTGTCAAGCCTCCGCTTAAAGACCTCCAAAGAAGGAGACTCCACCACACTCCTTGGTAGCAAATTCCACTGCCGAACAGCTCTCACTGTCAGGAAGTTCTTCCTAATGTTTAGGTGGAATCTTCTTGTAGTTTGAATCCATTGCCCCGTGTCCGCTTCTCTGGAGCAGCAGAGATCAACCTTTCTCCTTCCTCTATATGACATCCTTTCATGTATTTGAACATGGCTATCATATCACCCCTTAACCTTCTCTTCTCCAGGCTAAACATACCCAGCTCCCTAAGCCGTTCCTCATAAGGCATTGTTTCCAGGCCTTTGACCATTTTGGTTGCCCTCTTCTGGACATGTTCCAGCTTGTCAGTATCCTTCTTGAACTGTGGTGCCCAGAACTGGACACAGTATTCCAGGTGAGGTCTGACCAGAGCGGAATACAGTGGTAGTATTACTTCCCTTGATCTAGATGCTATACTCCTATTGATGCAGCCCAGAATTGCATTGGCTTTTTTAGCTGCTGCATCACACTTTTGACTCATGTCAAGTTTATGGTCTACCAAGACTCCTAGATCCTTTTCACATGTACTGCTCTCAAGCCAGGTGTCACCCATCCTGTTGATGTTGATGCTTCCCTAGGTTTCAAAACCAGCTTGTCATGTGACACTATTGCTGGTGGGAAACACACACACACACACACACACACACACACACATGCACAAGACTACTGGCACAAAGACTAAACCAAAAATGAGGGAAACATCTGCACGTGGAACAAGTCAGGTGGGGTTTTGGGATCCTGTACCAAGAGAAGAAAAAGTCAATCCCCAAAGAGGTTGGGTGGGCATCTGCCAGGGATGCTTTAGTTGAGATTCCTGAATTGCAGGGGGTTGGACTAGATGACCCTCGGGATCCCTTCCAACTCTCCAGTTCTGGCTTATTTATTGCTTACCTCAACTTGAAAGATTTCCCCGGCTCCTTCACAGTCGTTTGAAGTAATTATCGGCGTGTGAACATGCAAGTATCCGTTATCCTTAAAATAAAATAAAAAAGTGATTAGAGAAGGAGGAAAAGTTACAAGTTACTGATGGACGACTTGAGTGTCTGCCCAGATAAAAGACTGAATGTGGCATAGTGGTTAGAGTATTGGGACCAGAGTTCAGATCCCCACTCACCTATGAAGCTTACTGGGTAAACTTGGGCCAGCCTCTAACTCTCAGGCTAACCTACCTCTCAGGGTTGTGGTGGGGATTAAATAAGGAGGGGGAAAGAACCATGTACATAGGTCCCCTTGAGCTCCTTGGAGGTAAGGTGGAAGAGAAATGTAATTTAAAGAGGGCGGGGAGACATGCAGGCTCAGATTATCCAAACATCCACTTGCAAACTAACCGCTTTCAAACAGGATACTTGGAGAATAAGCAGGCAACAGGATGCGAGACTAGGGAGGTCTTTGGTCTCATTCATCATGGCCCTCCTTACATTCGCCTCCATTGTTTGCCATCAGTAGACAGCGATTCAGAGGTAGACTGCCATTAAAGCTGGAGGCTCCATTTAGCCACCATGGCTTGTAGCCAAATGCCTTAGACTTCCCAGAATGCTGGCTATTATTAAAAAAACAGGAGGCCAGAGGAGATGGAGCCTTGGCCTGATCCAGCAGGGCTTTTTTTGTGCCAAGGGAGACACACCCATCAGTGGAGAGTGGCTGGATTTTAAATGCAGCATTGCCAAGACTCTGGAATAACTTCCCAGAGGAAGTCCACTTCTATGTCTCCCCTGGGTCTTTCCAAAAAATGCAAACATGCCTCTCTCTCTCTGGTCACTCCTTGCAAATCAGCCCCCGCCCCAATGTGCATTTGGCTTTGATTTTTTAAAGTTCATTTTTTTGCACTGGAGACATTTTGAATGCTTTGATTACCATCCTGAACCTCAGGCATTTAGATAAATTGTTCTTAAAGAAAAAATATTTTTGTGCGTATCTCTTCCAACTCTGCAATTCAAGGATACTTCCCCACACAAACACAGATCTCTAGGAGGTCTGGCAAAGCCTTATACAGAGAGCCAAGGCCATTAGTCCTTCTCCTTCTTTGGCGTTCCCTCCTAGACGAGTAAGATTGTCTTCCAAAACAGAGGGTTTTTTTTATCAGTGAGTCCGTAAGTGACTGTGGAGGCCAATTCTGGATCCACACCTCCTTCCACAGTGGGGACATTGGTTTCCGGGTGGGAGCTGATCACGGTGAGGGTTTGCCAAGCGTGCCTTCCTCTTAGCATGTTTCTCCCTTTTGTCCTGAGTTCGAGCGTCTTCAAAGCCGATGACACCTTAATACTGTCTACACTGACTGGCAGTGAATCTATAGGGTTTCAGGCAGGGAGACTTTCACAGGCCTACCTGGGAGATGCCAGGGGTTGAACCTGGGTAAAGGTAAAAAGGTAAAGGACCCCTGGACCTTTCAAAGTCCAGTCAAAGGCAACTATGGGGTTTTGGCGCTCATCTCACTTTCAGGCCGAGAGAGCCGGCGTTTGTCCACAGACAGCTTTCCGGGTCATGTGGTCAGCAGGACCAAACCGCTTCTGGCGCAACGGGACACCGTGACAGAAACCAGAGCGTACGGAAACGCTGTTTACCTTCCCGCCAGAGGGGTACCTATTTATCTACTTGCACTGGCGTGCTTTCAAACTGCTAGGTTGGCTGAAGCTGGGACTGAGCAACGGGAGCTCACCCCGTCACGGGGATTCGAACTGCCAACCTTCCAATCGGCAAGTCCAAGAGGCTCAGTGGTTTAAACCACAGCGCCACGTGCGTCCCTTCTTCTTCTTCTTCTTCTTATTATTATTATGCAAGGTAGATGCTCCCCCACTGAACGACAGCCCTTCTCCAAGGCAGTACCTGGTATGCTGCCTTTATAAGGCATCCTATTTCTTTTTACCTCTATCACATCTGAACCCCCCCCTTTTTTGGTTATGCTTAGTGCCTTCCCTATATGGCAAGAAGTACTGCATTACAGCAATTGATTCAAACTTTGCAATTGCCTATGTCTAAATTAGCAAGTGGTCACGAAAAGACGCCTGCTTCTTGGGAGAAAAGCAATGACAAACGTAGACAGCATCTTAAAAAGCACGGACATCACCTTGCCGACAAAGGTCTGTGTAGTTAAAGCTATGGTTTTCCCAGTAGTAATGTACGGAAGTGAGAGCTGGACCATAAAGAAGGCTGATCGCCGAAGAATTGATGCTTTTGAATTATGGTGCTGAAGGAGACACTTGAGAGTCCCATGGACTGCAAGAAGATCAAACCTATCCATTCTCAAAGAAATCAGCCCTGGGTGCTCACTGGAAGGACAGATCCTGAAGTTGAGGCTCCAGTACTTTGGCCACCTCATGAGAAGAGAAGACTCCCTAGAAAAGACCCTGATGTTGGGAAAGATGGAGGGCACAAGGAGAAGGGGACGACAGAGGATGAGATGGTTGGACAGTGTTCTCGAAGCTACTAACATGAGTTTGGCCAAACTGTGAGAGACAATGAAGGATAGGCGTGCCTGGTGTGCTCTGGTCCATGGGGTCACGAAGAGTCGGACACGACTGAACGACTGAACAACAACAAAATCAGCAAGCATGCTTATTTCGAAAAACTTATACACTACTTGATTGTAAAAAAATACAAAAAAACAAAAACAAAACCTCAAAGTGGTTATGAAAAGGCTAAAGCAAAGTCTCTGGTGCAGGAAGACTGAAAACCAGGAGCTGAAGGCATTTCAGGAATCACTTGAAAATAAAATCTGTTTCTTCCGGATATGCCGAAGAAGTTGGATAATTTATGTATGCCTGCAATGACAGCAGCAAGAATGAACAGAAATGGAAAGGGGATGAAGGAAGAATTAAAATTATTAAAATGACGGGAGTCTGCAGAACTGGCAAAGCTAACCGCAAAGATTGGAGATCAAAAATGACGATACATTCATTGAGGATTGGAAGCCGTTTGTAGAATATCTAAAGGACTATTATCGCTGCATGAAAACGCGAGCATGATTTTGAAATATGAGCAACAGCAGAAAAACATTAAGACTAATAATCTAGGGTGTTTATATGGAGTGCTGTAAGTCAAAATATGCAGCATTTGAAGGATAAACATAGAACACCATGGAAGGGGGTGGGGTGGGAAGTCAATGGATAAATAAACACACAAATACTGCCACCCAGTGGTCAGAGACTGCATACTATCTTCCATTTTTTTTTACACATCACTTGGGAAGACAGGCACTTAATGCCCAGGGGCGGAGGAAGGCTCCGCGCTACCTGGGGCGGTGAAAGGAGACGCCCCTGGGGGCGGGGCGTCGTGACGTCACATTCTGATGTCGTGACGGAGTGTGCCTGCGCGAAATGTCGCACAGATGCACTCCCCGCCGATTGCGCACGGCAGCCCCACGAGCTGCCTTTTCGCTCTGCGGCTCAAAAGGGGGCACTCCGTTGTCGGGCCGTGCGCTGCTGCTCCTGGGGTGATGGAGGGAGCGGCGGCACGTGGGAGTGGTGGGAGGGGCCGCTGCTTGTCACCCGCATGCGCCGCCGTTCGCTCCGTCGCCCCGGGAGCAGCAGCACTGCACAGACAGGGTGCCGGGCGGCGGGGCTCCGCTTGGGGAGTGGCGGGAGGGGCCGCCGCTTGTCACCCCCCCGGCTGCGTACCTTTCCCTTTTGTTACCTGGGCAGGTAAGGCCACACCCACCTCTAGTCACATGCAAGAAGTATGTCCCAGCCCAGGAGGAGGAAACAGGAAGTTTTCAAAAGGCTGGACCAAACATCCCCTTGCATGTCCACTCTAGGAAAACAAGGAATGTTGTACTTGACGGCTATCTATGTATCACATCCCACACAGGGTTACCTTGAAAAAGGAGTGAATTGCAGCCGTGGCTTCGCTGCGGAGTCTCATGAGGGCGCCCAAGGAATTGGTTCTGCATCGGACGTGAGGGAACTGCCTGAGGTAATCCAGTGGGTGATGGGTTTTGTACTTCAGTGGGAATGCCTGGATGGGGGAAGAGACGACAGAGTAAGCTCAACTTCACGACTCGCTTGCATCCCCTAGAGAAAAGGCGAAATGGACAGATGGACAAAATGAGCGATTAACAAGGAAAAAAGAACCTCAACGTTCAACTTTCCGAAAACATTTATTTCTAGGCAGCTGGGAATTCTGTCGTAAAAATTTGACTGAATTTACTCACATAGCTATACATTAGCTCCCTTTGCAAAGCATGGTACAATAACTGATATAAATCTTCATCTAAAGATCAATAATAATTATCAATTATTTCTGAGTAAGAATCATTATTAGAGACGTGTTCCCATCTAAGAAGTAAAAAAAATCAAAATGGTGTAAGACCAAACAATCACACTCAGGGCCAGTTTAGGGAGAAGATGGGCTGGATTTTCAATTTACGATCCTCTTTTTAAAAATATATATTTTTAATTATGATTCTGTCATTCCTGTATTGGTTTGCTGGTCTCACTGATGCCGTTGTGTTAGTTTTTAATAGTTTAGATATGGATGTTTGCTATTTGAAAATTGTTTTGTATTTGTTGTGAGCTACCTTGAGAAAACTATGTCTTGAAAGGCGGGATAGAAATCTCTGAAATGAAAGAACAACGCAAAGGGAATGCTCACCAAAAAAGGAGAAATAATTTCTGAGTCATCAAAGTCAATAAGCTCATGTTTATTCACTCTTAATTTGAATTCATTCTGTTTGGCTCTTTCAGCACACTGACCAGCAGGCTGGGAGCTCGCTCGGACGCTGTACCCCTGAGCCTCAACCATTTCAAATAATATACCCTGGGAAAACCAAAGTGAAGACCTGTACAGTTTAAAATATGGCTTAGCAGCCGTAATCCTGTACAAATTCTCTCCAAAATAAGTCCTGCTGTGTTTAATGAGGTTGACTCTCAGGGAAACAGGCATCAGGTTGCAGCTTGAGATTCCAACAATGACAAAAAAGGATAAATTTAGGCATATCCTGCAGTTGGGAAGAGCTGCACTTACTGCTGCAGATTTCATATGCAGTGGACTTGGAAAAGGGTAAAAGAGTATTGGGAAATGATCCATAATGAATCGAAAAAAATGTTTAAAAGTACCTTCCCCCCCAAACCCAGAGTCCTTTCTGTTGGGGATAATTCAGACTGAAATTCCCAGGTGTCAAAAAAGGTTATTTCTGTATGCCACTACTGGAGCTTGTGTTTTGTTAGCCCCAAAATGGAAAACAAGCGAGGTCCCAACCAAAGAAGAACGGCCACTTAAGCTGACAGAATATGCGCAGCTTGCATATAGAGAAAGAGAACAAGATGAACATACGTTCAGAGAAGATTGGGAAACGTTTATTGAATACATGGGAAATAACTGTACAGCTGAAAACGCTGGCAGTGTTAAGATAAATTCAGCAGTGTAAATATGTTGTGATGGATGTAATAATGGAATGCTGAATTGTATAGTTTCTGTAAAATACGCAGGGTTTTAAGATATGTAAAATGAACCATGGAAAGAGAAGAAGGCAAGTCATTGATATCTTAAGGATGTAAAAGTGAATACTTTTAAATTGTAAAATAGAAAATTTAATTATATATATAGAGAGAGAAATCAGCCCTGAGTTCTCACTGGAAGGACAGATCCTGAAGCTGAGGCTCCAGTACTCTGGCCACCTCATGAGAAGAGAAGACTCCCTGGAAAAGACCCTGATGTTGGGAAAGATGGAGGGCACAAGGAGAAGGGGACGACAAAGGACGAGACGGTTGGACAAAGTGGCCAGTGTGGTGTAGTGGTTAAGAGCGGTAGACTCGTAATCTGGTGAACTGGGTTCACGTCTCCACTCCTCCACATGCAGCTGCTGGGTGACCTTGGGCTAGTCACACTTCTCTGAAGTCTCTCAGCCCCACTCACCTCACAGAGTGTTTGTTGTGGGGGGAGGAAGGGAAAGGAGAATGTTAGCTGCTTTGAGACTCCTTCGGGTAGTGATAAAACGGGATATCAAATCCAAACTCTTCTTCTCAAAGCTACTAACATGAGTTTGGCCAAACTGCGAGAGGCAGTGAAGGATAGGCGTGCCTGGCGTGCTCTGGTCCATGGGGTCACGAAGAGTCGGACACGACTAAACAACAACAACAACAACACACACACACACACACACACAGAGAGAGAGAGAGAGAGAGAGAGATGCACTTACCAGGATATCGCAAGGTCCCACCACACGAATGTTCTCTGCAGCCAGCTCGACATTTTGCCGTTTGTGAGGACTTTTTATCAGTTTCCCTTGGACCTCGACTGAACTTCCGAACGTCAGCTCGCTGGGGGAAGGCAATCAACGGCTCATAATGTGAATTTAAGACACTCAGGCCACTTTCATATCGTGCATACTATTATTTTTAAAAAAAGAGATTTTATTGAAGCTTTTCCATAACATGATAAAATAAGAGAAACTAATCTAAGTAAAAACAAAAGCAAAGAGAGAAAGAAAAGAAAACACCTAAGGAACAGGGAAGAAACTATGGGGAAAAGATTTAAAAATTACCGCATGTTACACACTGAAGGAATCTTTTTTTAATGAAAATGATATATAGGTGGCATTGAACACCAAGTAAATAAGCTAAGATGTTTAAAACTGATAGCTGTTGGAAATGTAAAGAAAAAGAAGGCACCTTTTATCATATGTGGCGGGCATGCAAAAAGGTTAAAAACTTATGGGAAATGATATTTAATGAGTTTGGGGGGGGGGGGAAATGTTTGAATAGATGTTCGTCAAAACCCCAGAAGCTTCTCTTTCAGGTATAACAGATGCAAACATACCCAGGGATCACAACTCACATTTTGTGTATGTTATTACAGCAGCACGACTGGTTTATGCTCAGAAGTGGAGGGAAGATACAATACCAACAATGGAAGAAGGAAGTTAATAAAATAGATAGAAATGGCAAGACTGAAAAAATAGAATAAGAGATCAGGATGAAAAAAAAAACATTTGAGGAAGGTTGGAAATGTGTTATGGAATACTGTATTTAGAGACATTGTAAACATATCAAGAAGTTAACAGTAACAGAATAAATTCAGAAGTAAATTAATAAATAATAATATATTTATTATTATTAATTATTATTATTTCTACCCCGCCCACACTGGGGAGCTTTCAACATTATAAACAGCGTAAAACTTCAACCATTAAGAACTTCGCTAAACAGGGCTGCCTTCAGGTGTCTTCTGAAAGTTCCCCATATACAGCTGAAACTCGAAAAATTAGAATATCATGGAAAAGTCCATTTATGTAAGCAATTGTTTTCATTAGCTACTGGAGTTTAATATATGAGATAGACTGATGACATGCAAAGCGAGATATGTCAAGCCTTTGCTTGTTATGATTGTGAAGATTATGGCGTACAGCTGATGAAAACCTGTATATATATATATATGTGTGTGTGTGTGTGTGTGTGTGTGTGTGTCAGGGGGCTGCCTCCACAAACAGGCAAGGAGTTGCCGGGGCTTTTGCAGTATCCCAGTCCCCGCCTCCGTTGCTAAGCAACTCCCCCCCTTCCACTGGAGAGATCAGCAGTCCTTCCAGTGGGGAGGGGGAGAGGGGATTGGAGAGTAGGAGTCAGGGCTCTGACAAGATAGCAGAGCCCTTGCATCAGGCTGAGGTAGGAAAAGAAACACCGCTTCCGTCTCCCCACTTGCGCAGGGGGGAAAGGCGCAGGGGGGGGGAGGCGCAGGTTCCGTGTCCCGCGCCTTTTATGCTGGGGAAGGAACCGGAAGGGGCCATTCCCGGACTCTGACGAAGGATGAGCTGGACGTTTTTGTAGCTGCACTGTAAATATCTGCACAATAAAGAAACTTAGTTTAGAAGTTTCTGCGTCAGCCTGGTTACTCATAAGCAGCCGCTAAAAAGCCATATATATATATATATATATATATATATATATATATATATATATATAATATGCCCTCCCATCAGATGTCAAGGAAATAAACAACTATCTGACTTTTAGATTATATATATATATATATATATATATATATATATACATATATATATTTATACATATATATATACACACACATACATACATACACAGACAGATAGATAGATAGATTTAAAAAGCTCAACAACTTTTGGGGTGTCCTGGTTTTTACTTTTTGAAATACGGCAACCCCAAGGTATAGTGAGAAATCAGAATATGTAGTGGAAAAGAATGTAATAGTATGCACCATGGAAGGAGGGGAAGGGGGGGTCAATATTAATTGCATGCTTTTTATATCTGAAATATTGTTATTGCTTCAATTTTAAATAAAAATGAAAAAATGGGGGGGGGGGAGAAATAAAACACCAAAGGGATAAAAAAACAGAAAAGAGAGAGAAAATAAACAAGGACTTCTGATTTCCCACCTGTCAGCTGCATAAAAGAAATTATTCAAAATATTCACTCTAGAATGACACCCACTAAAAAACTCGACACCCCCACTTACAACCTGAAGCGGGCACAGCCTATTCCCGGTTGCCAACTTGGCCGCATGCATGGGTGGCGGGCCCCAATTCAGGAAGTTCTGCCAACCTGGGTCCCAATCCTGGGTCAGCGACCACCTGCAGGTTCTCCAACGAAGAGCCGTCGTTCATGTGCACAAACAGAACGCCTTTCTGGGAGCGGACGGAACGGACCCAACCCTGGAAGCAGAGGAGAAAGAGAAAAACTCTTCCAAGATGTACAAAAATATACCAGGTGTTTGTTGGAGATGCGGTGAAACAGGAGGTGCCGTGTTTCATATATGGTGGAACTGCAGGAAGGTCAAAGGGTTCTGGAATGACCTGCACTAAGAACTAAAATTAACATTAAAGGCAAATTTCCCGAAAAACCAAGAAGCGTTCCTTCTGGGTATTACAGGCACGGACATCCCCAAGACTTTAAGGAAAATCTTTTTGTACGCAACGGCGGCTGCAAGGGTGCTTATTGGGACATATTGGGAAAATGACAAGCTCCCTACCAGAGCCGAATGGTTACTCAGATTGACAGAGTATGGGGAATTAGCCTCCATTTCGGAAAGAATCAGAGACAAGCCCAGACAGGAGTTCATTCTAGAATGGGATAATTTCAAGAATTATTTGAAAAGCAGCTGTAGCTTAACCACGGGAGTTGCAATGATTTCTGTCACAATAATACACAGGAAGGAAAATTCAAAGTGCTGGTGCTGATACCGAAATAGAAAAGAGAAACCTGGAGGGCCGCATCAGCCAGCCTGCATAGCCCAGAGCTCCTCAAGAGTAAGTAAGGACAGGCCTTCCAACTACCCCTCTCCCTTGCTTGCCGTACCCACCTGAACTTTAATGTCCTGCCCTGCCGGCTCTCGGACTTCCAGCGCTTCCCGAACTCGGAGCAGTTTGGGAGTTGCCACATGCTTGGGGCAGGGAGCAGAGGAACAGTGGCGAAGAACCAGGCGCGCGAAACGCGCCCCAAACATCCTTGCTCAGCTCCTTCTTTCAACCGCTTGCAACCCTGCAGAAAAACAAAACAAATCAAAACCTGAAATGCTCTTTATGAGGCCTAGGAAACTGCCTTATACAAAGCCAGACCATTGGCCCATCTATCTCAGTTGTGCCTGCACTGACTGGCAGCCGCTCTCCAGGCTTTCAGCCTGGGTTTGCCCCCAGCCGCCCTACCTGGCTATTGCACCTGGGACCTTCTGCATGCAAAGCAGGTGCCCTGGTGCTGAGCTGCATGCGGCCCTTTGCAAAATGCCTTAGGCAGAGCCTAGCCATTGCTCCACCTACCTCCGTAGTGCCTACACTGACTGGCAGCCGCTCTCCAGGCTTTCAGTCTGGGTTTGCCCCTAGCCGCCCTATTGCACCTGGGACCTTCTGCATGCAAAGCAGGTGCTCTGGTGCTGAGCTGCATGCGGCCCTTTGCAAAATGCCTTAGGCAGAGCTTAGCCATTGCTCCACCTACCTACGTAGCGCCTACACTGACTGGCAGCCGCTCTCCAGGCTTTCAGTCTGGGTTTGCCCCTAGCCGCCCTATTGCACCTGGGACCTTCTGCATGCAAAGCAGGTGCTCTGGTGCTGAGCTGCATGCGGCCCTTTGCAAAATGCCTTAGGCAGAGCTTAGCCATTGCTCCACCTACCTCCGTAGTGCCTGCACTGACTGGCAGCCGCTCTCCAGGCTTTCAGTCCGGGTTTGCCCCCAGCCGCCCTACCTGGCTATTGCACACGGGACCTTCTGCATGCAAAGCAGGTGCTCTGGTGCTGAGCCTTTTGCAAAATGCCTTAGGCAGAGCCTGACCATTGGCCCCTCCTATCTCAGTAGTGCCTGCACTGGCTGGCAGCATTCTCCGGGGTTTCAGACAGGGAGACTTTCCCAGCTCTGCCTGGGGTTGCTGGGGAATTGCACTTCTTCTGCACGCACGGCAGCTGCCCCACTGAGTTACAGCCCTTTCAACCACTGGGAAAGTTGTCCCAGCCACCTCTGCACAACGCTGGATCCCACCCCTTGCCATTTCCCAGCCTCCCCACCCCAAACTCACCTCTTCTGCTCCTTTTACCAGCTTGCTTCCAATTCTCCCCAATGCACGCAGACCAATCGGCTGCAAAGCATGCACCAAACGCATGCAACGCGCACCGCCCCGCCCCCCGTCTTCCCCTGATCTCCCCCTTCCTCCAGAAGGGTCGCCTCGCAGCCAATGAACGGAGGCTGCCGGTTTGCAAAAGCTCAGCCCATCGGAGACAGGGAACTCCTTGCGGAAGTTGGTCTCTATCTCGCTTTCTCTCCAGCGCAATGCATGACGGGAGCTGTAGTTCCAGGAGCTCAGAGCGCCTGCTTTCCTTTTCATTGGGAGCAGAGTGTTTTTTGGGGGTGCCACATGGGGATGCGGGCGGCGCCAGCGGCAGAGCCAGGAGAGCTGCTTTAAGCACGTCAAAAGCATTTTAAACATGCTTCCCCCCCCCCGCAGAAATAATTTTGATTAAAGATTTTGTTGAATTGTACAAAAGAGCATGCAACCTCTCCCCCCCCAGATCCTAGAGCAGGGGTCAGCAAACTTTTTAAGCCGTGGGCCGGTCCACCGTCCCTCAGACCATGTGGTGGGCCGGACTATATTTTTTTTTGGGGGGGGGATGATGAACGAATTCCTATGCCCCACAAATAACCCAGAGATGCATGTTAAATAAAAGGACACATTCTACTCATGTAAAAACATGCTGATTCCTGGACTGTCCATGAGCCGGATTGAGAAGGCGATTGGGCTAAGCATCTTCTTAGAAATAACATAAACTTATAATTTAGGGTTTCAAAAAGTAAAAACCAGGACACCCCAAAATTGAGCTTTTTTCTCTTCTTCAAAAACACCAAAAAACCTGATTTTTCGGTTGACTTCCCCAGGATCCAGGACAAAGCACCGCCTTTTGGAAATTCCCCCCCAGATGTCAATTCCGCCTTTGAAATCCCAGTAATGCCCAGGAAAATCCGGACGTGTGACAGCTCTATTGTAATCAGAGCTGGCTCCTTTTCTCCTGGAGCTGTTTCCTTTCTCTTGAAGAGAAACCTTTACAGGTGAAAGAACAACCACAGAACCAACCACCACCCTTCCAAGATGGTGAATGTGCAATTCAATACCTTAATCACCTGGTCTAAGGTTGGACGGTGTTCTTGAAGCTACCAACATGAGTCTGACCAAACTGCGGGAGGCAGTGAAAGACAGGCGTTCCTGGCGTGCTCTGGTCCATGGGGTCACAGAGAGTCGGGCATGACTTCAAATGACTGAACAACAACAACAAGGTTACTCATCACTTGTTAGCTGCTAGAGAACAACAGTCAGTTACCGGAAATTATCAACCAGTTAAAGCTCAGAGAAAGCTCCTTTTGCTCTCTTTTAGCTTCAGTGGAATCTCCCCATGTTAAACCCTTTTCACTAGGACACAGGTGTTCCCATTTCAGTGTAAATTAAACCAATTATACTTAACATGATCTTCACCTGGTCAGCTAGTAAGCTGGGCTGTGTTTCCTTGCCTGCCTCAATTTCCTAGGAAGGCACTTTCCACTGTTCCTGATGTCTGTGGAGAAGGGAGAACCTCTGGTTCTGCTGATGTGTCGACTTCCTCTGGCTCCCATGAACTACCAGCGGCCCCTTTGACATCCTCTGATGTCCTGTGAGTACCTCCTAAATCCCCCAACCTCCCCTTCTCCATCTTCAGCTTGTCCCAGTGTTTACCAGTTGTGGCTACATCCCTCCCAGGAATCCTCTTCCCCTTCCTTGGCGTCCCGTCGGTTCATGACAAGTCTTATTCTTTTTTGGCGATCCCTCATAGCCGAGTAAGATTGTCTTCCATGAATGTGGTCCTAATGGTGTGTCCGCAAGTGACTGTGGAGACCAATTCTGGATCCACACGTCTTTCCACAGTGGGGACATAGGTTTCTGGGCAGGAGTTGATCACTGTGAGGGTTTGCCAAGCGTGCCTTCCTCTTAGTTCGTTTCTCCCTTGCGTCCTGAGTTCGAGTGTCTTCAAAGCCCATGACACCTTTGGTAAAGGCTGTTCTCCAACTGGAGCACTTGCAGGACAGTGTTTCCCAGCTGTCGGTGTTTATACTACATTGTTTTAGGTTTGCCTTGAGAGTCTTTAAACCTTTTTTGTTGACCACTGGCATTACGCTTTCCATTTTTAAGTTTGGAATAGAGTAGTTGCTTTGGAAGACGATCATCAGGCATCCACACATGACCAGTCCAACGAAGTTGATGTTGAAGATTCATTGCTTCGACACTGGGGATGTTTGCTTCTTGCAATACACTGACATTAGTTCACTTGTCTTCCCAAGTGATGTGTAAATTTTTTTGGAGACACCATTTGTTATAGCATGGGGTTAGTGATTTCAGTAAGTGATTTCAGCTTTCTGACATAGCAGGCAGGTGACAGCTTCTTCACGTAACACTCTTTATTCAGGCAAACAATACTGGGGAACTGAGGAGAGGGAAGCTACATTTATAGGGACAGTAGACTGGCTAGAAAGGATACATTTTGGAGGGAACAATCTCAAGCAATCACAAAGCTGCCTTTTGGTGGGAACCAATAAGACTGAGGATCCAAATGCAGCAACTTGAATGAACCAATAGTAGCTGTTCCTTCTGGAACAGGAAGGCAGTTACTTTCCCCTAATGTGAATACAGACAATAGTAATACAGATATGATAACCCTTGAATCAATACACACCATTGATGGAATCTTTCGAGGAGTTGGAGATTGTGTTTATAAGTGGTCCACGTTTCACAAGCATACAGTAAGGTTGGTAATACAATAGCTTTGTAAACAAGCATTTTGTTTTCCCTGCAAATGTCCCGGTCCTCAAACATGTCAAGGGCAGGGGCTGTGATTCTGGGGCAATTTTGGAACACCAGGGTATCTCTAAAAACCACAGAAGTTTCTGTGAATTAACTCCTAAGGCTCATTGTTGAAGTTTGTGTGCTGTTTTGTACAGAAATATTTCCCGGAACAGTATATCTTGATAGGCTATAGACAGATAAAATACAATTTGAGAAGGCCTTCCCCAGTCACAACAATAGCGGTGGACATCCCAAGGTTGGAGGGCCATGTGACACGGATGCTTCAGTTGAAGATTCCTGCATTGCAGGGGGTTGGACTAGATGACCCTTGGGTTCCTTCCAACTCTACAATTCTATGATTACAAAAGAAATAAGAGCTTCTGAACAACGTTGCTGTCTAAAAGCGAGAAGTTAACTTCCGAATGTCAAAAGATGCCTGCTTGAAAGGCACGTTTGGCTGTGAAGCAGATGGTTAAAATGTACATAGATATGAATTAGCTCGCTAATCAAAACCAACCGTTTGTGTATTTTGGAAGGGGGAACGAGTATTTAGAAGCAGAGCAGGTTGATCCATAAGCTACTTAGTGCAAACTTGTTTACAATTTGCTGCTAATCCTGTCCTGTGTGGGACTTCATTAACACCGTATCTGGTCAACTGATAATTCAACTTTGTTTTGATAGTGGATTTTCCAACCCCAATGAAAGGAAGATTAACCCAATGACTTTTCAAAAATCGAATTTGTTTGTTCTTTAGCCCAGTAGGCATTGTTCTCTATCACTTTATCTATTATTAGCGGGTAGTGGGTGAGTTATGTGCCGGTGATGACAAAGAAACTCAAAGAAACCCAAACCCGCCTCAGGATCTTGAATACAATCATGCAAAATTTGGTTATGATAGCTTAAAGTGTGTCCAAATGCCTTGGGAGCAAACAGCTTCCCGAAATATTGAGTAGAGAGCAGAAAGTGCCTGGTGTTCCTTAGGAATTCTAACAAACCAGTAAAATTAGTGCCAACTTGGATCAGTTGTGAAAATCCATGCAATTGTGAAACATTCAGTCTCTCATCTTGATTCAAAATGGCATCGAACTGTATCCAAACAGAGACAAAATCTTGCTCCTTGATGTCAGGAAACTGCCATACAAAATTTGCTTATGATATCTTACACTGATTAAAATCAGCGCCTTTACCCCTCTCAGAGCTATTTTTCAGTTTATTGTTATTGCATCCCCCCCCCCAGTCTTTTTTACTCCAATGAGTTGAAGGTGATTTGCATGGTTCTCCCCCCCCCATCTCTTTGAAACCCCACAACAATCCTGTGAGGTAGGTTAGGCTAAGAGGCAGTGACTGGGCCAAGGTCACCCAGGGAACTTCTGGGCAGGGTGAAGATTTGAACTCTGGTCTCCCAGGCTCTTGTCCAACAGTGGATAACCACTGCTTGGTTGTTCAGTCGTGTCCGACTCTTCGTGACCACATGGACCAGAGCACGCCAGGCACGCCTATCTTTCACCGCCTCCCGCAGTTTGGCCAAACTCATTCTAGTTGCTTCAAGAAGACTGTTCAACCATCTCATCCTCTGTTGTCCCCTTCTCCTTGTGCCCTCCATCTTTCCCAACATCAGGGTCTTTTCTAGAGAGTCTTCTTTTCTCATGAGGTGGCCAAAGTACTGGAGCCTCAACTTCAGGATCTGCCCTTCCAGTGAGCACTCAGGGCTGATTTATTTAAGGGTGGATAAGTTTGATCTTTTTGCAGTCTATGGGACTCTCAAGAGTCCCCTCCAGCACCGTAATTCAAAAGCATCAATTCTTCGGCGATCAGCCTTCTTGATGGTCCAGCTCTCGCTTCCGTGCATTACGACTGGGAAAACCATAGCTTTAACTATACGGACCTTTGTCGGCAAGGTGATGTCTCTGCTTTTTAAGATGCTGTCTAGGTTTGCCATTGCTTTCCTCCCAAGAAGCAGGCGTCTTTAATTTTGTGACTGCTGTCACCATCTGTAGTGATCATGGGAGCCCAAGAAAGTAAAATCTCTCACTGCCTCCATTTCTTCCCCTTCTGTTTGCCAGGAGGTGATGGGACCAGTGGCCATGGTCTTAGTTTTTTTTATGTTGAGCTTCAGACCACTGCGCCATGCTACAATTCCCTTAAACAGTTCCCTTGCACTACAATTCCCTTAAACTACAGTTCCCATGGTCCTTTGCTTTAAATATATGGTGTGGATACAGCAAGAACTGAGTACAGTGGTACCTCGGGTTAAGAACTTAATTCCTTCTGGAGGTCCGTTCTTAACCTGAGGTACCACTTTAGCTAATGGGGCCTTCCGCTGCTGCCGCACAATTTCTGTTCTCATCCTGAAGCAAAGTTCTTAACCTGAGGTACTATTTCTGGGTTAGCGGAGTATGTAACCTGAAGCGTCTGTAACCCATATAATAATAATAACAACAATAATAATTTATTTGTATACTGTCTTTGTATCTTCCGATACTCAAGGCGGTTTACAAGCAGAAGAAACAAAAAATGTACATCTTATAACAATCTAATGGAATACAAAAATGTGAAAATAAAACAAAACTTTAAAATAAGCAACCTACATCAAAAAGTAGCATTCAACAATTATTAGAGTAATATAAAATATCAACATATGAAAGTTAAACAGAACTCCACTCAACATTTACAATAAACAATTTCTAAACTAATCAATAAAACAACGGCAAGCTGCAGTGCATAAAATAATACAATACAAATTGAGAAGCAAAGACTAGAGGGTGGGGCAAGGCAGGTGGAAAGAGGCCTTGCCTGATGGAGTCTCTCCCCTCACCTATATATTAAAGGGGGGGGGGGATGGCAGGCAGAATTTTTTCGTCCACACAAAAGGCTTGGTGAAACAAGTGTGGGAAAGCCAGCCTCATATAACCAACGTAAAGGTAAAATGACCCTGACCATTAGGTCCAGTTGTGGATGACTCTGGGGATGCGGCGCTCATCTCACTCTATAGGCCAAGGGAGCCGGCGTACAGCTTCCGGGTCATTTGGCCAGCATGACAAAGCCGCTCCTGGCGAATCAGAGCAGCGCACGGAAATGCCGTTTACCTTCCTGCCGGAGCGGTCCCTATTTATCTACTTGCACTTTGACGTGCTTTCAAACTGCTAGGTTGGCAGGAGCAGGGACCGAGCAACGGGAGCTCACCCCGTCGCGGGGATTCGAACCACCGACCTTCTGATCGGCAAGCCCTAGGCTCTGTGGTTTAGACCACAGCTCCACCCGCGTTTCTATATAACCAACATGCTTACGTCTAATTAATGTATGAAGGGGTTAATATCACAAAGTAAGCTGTCCTGCCAGGCTTAGCTATGTCCACACAAGGAACGCAGAAAACGGCCCTAGATTTCACCCTTTTATTGATTAACCCGAGGAAACGACTGAGCGCATTAGATTGCTGGCATTCAGCCCGCGCATTCTGTTCCCGAAAGGCGCTTGCCGCACGGCCTGCGTCTGTATGGTGCGGCGAATGACACCAGTCATCGCAAAGTGTTATATTTAGGATTGAATTATGGTAAGAGCACGGCGGTTGTGCGTACGCCAGAGGCTTTTTGCCGGCGACTGCAAGTGCAATTCTACTTGTGCCCCCAAATGCTTCTGCTACGTGCAAAACATCCACAGGGTACTTTGGACGCCTTGCAGAAAGTAGAGGAAGCGGCATTGTTATTGATTGGCAGCAAAGGGACTGAGAGGGAGGGAGGGAGGGAGGAAGGATGGGTGCTGGAAGGAGAGAGGTGGAATGAGAAGGCAGAGAGACGGCAGCGTTCAAGCTGAAGAATAAATTGACCTTCCATCTACCAAACGGAGATGGAGGAGGCGCCTTCGACTTACAGCTGGGTCAGCCTCCCCCAAACTGGGGCTCACCATTTTTTTGGGGGAGGGATCACAACTCCCATATGGGTTTTCGGGGGGGGGGGAGTTGTGGCTCCAGCAGAAGTGCGGTTGAGTCCTAAGTGTGCAAAACGGCTGTGACTTTTTCATATGCCCATATATTAGAGGCGACAATGTGCAAAGCTGTTCAACAGATGGCAGCACAGCACAAAGAAAGAATATAAAAAGCCCAAGAATTCCAAATGGAGAACTTTATCTCCCAGGATTTGTTTTGATTTTTCTAAACCATATTCTCTCTCCCCACACCTCCATTTGTAAGACTATATTTTTTTCTACCCATCTACTCTTTGCAGAACTGTTTCGGAAACATTAAGTTCTCTTGATTTCCCTAAATAAAGCCTGCATGTATTACATTCGCCGGACATTGGGGAAGATCTAGGCTATGCCATATTCTCCATCTTCAGATAGGTTTGATGGTTTCTGCAAGTTAAAATAATAATTATTGTAATGGTACGGCAGAACTTTATTTTTTATGAACTGCAAAGTTTTTTATGAACTTTATTTTTTATGAAGCAAAAGTTTACTAGGTGGTTTACTTCATGCACCAGGTTGCAATGTTATGCTCTTAAAATTGAAAGAGACAGTGTGGTATAATGAGTTACAGTGTTGGGCGTGGGAGATCTGGGTTCGAATCCTATCACAACAAAGCACAAATGCCAACAAATGAACTGGGTTGCCCAGGATGGCTAAGGTTTTGTTATGGGGTTATTTTGGGCTGGGGGGTTAAATGTAATCTGTGGTTCATCCTCCCAACTGTAGGGGGCGCTGCTGCATAATTAACTAAACACAATTCTAGTTTAGTAATGGAGTTGGTTTGGCTAAGTAGATAGATAGAGGAATATCAGGGCATCTCGGGATGGTCAGTATTTTGTGCGAGAGATTCAGATGCATGCTAGGCAATGTTGGTTCCCACAATTAAAGTGGATTAACGTTTCCCTTTGTGCGAGAAGCCTACTTTGAAAAAGAAACAGACCTTTTGCGATTAGGAGAGTGACAGCGGGGAGATTCACTGAACAGCACAGAATGAACGAATGATTAACAGGTAAACACCCACAAGCAGATAAGAGTGAATGCCCATTGTCGTACAACCTCCCTGCAAAGTAATCAGAATGAATGCAGAATGCAGACCATATAGAATTTCACCTCTGCACGAGCTTTTTGCAAGCAAATCAGGAAGAATGCCTAATCTGCAGCACCGAAGACGAGCCTTGGGCAGTTGCCAGAGTGGAACCCTGTGCCAAAGGGTCAGAGGCCACCTGAGGCCACCCTTCGTGTGTGACACCTCCACGAGAGGTCTGGAGGCCAGCAACACAAGAACGGGCCTTTTCTGTGGTGGCTCCTGGCTTGTGAAATGCTCTCCCTAAGGAGGCTCACCTGGCTCCTTCATTGCATATCTTTAGGTACCAGGAAGAAATGGAGGCAGTGAGAGATTTCACTTTCTTGGGCTCCATGATCACTGCAGACGGTGACAGCAGTCATGAAATTAGAAGACACCTGCTTCTTGGGAGAAAAGCAATGACAAACCTAGACAGCATCTTAAAAAGCAAAGACATCACCTTGCCGACAAAGGTCTGTATAGTTAAAGCTATGGTTTTCCCAGTAGTAATGTACGGAAGTGAGAGCTGGACCATAAAGAAGGCTGATCGCCGAAGAATTGATGCTTTTGAATTATGGTGCTGGAGGAGACTCTTGAGAGTCCCATGGACTGCAAGAAGTTCAAACCTATCCATTCTTAAGGAAATCAGCCCTGAGTGCTCACTAGAAGGACAGATCCTGAAGTTGAGGCTCCAGTACTTTGGCCACCTCCTGAGAAGAGAAGACTCCCTAGAAAAGACCCTGATGTTGGGAAAGATGGAGGGCACAAGGAGAAGGGGACGACAGAGGACGAGATGGTTGGACAGTGTTCTTGAAGCTACTAACATGAGTTTGGCCAGACTGTGGGAGGCAGTGAAGGATTGGCGTGCTCTGGGGTCACGAAGAGTCGGACATGACTGAACGACTGAACAACAACAACAACAGGTACCAGGTGAAAACATTTTTCGCAGGCCTTTGGCTGACAATGATGTGTTATTAAACTGTGTTCCAGAGTTATTGTTTTTGTTTGGTAATATGGTATGTATTTTTGTGTTTTTTTATATTGCAAACCGCCCTGTTTACAGTCTTTGGATGGAGGGGGTGGTATAGAAATTTAATAAACAACAGCAAGAACAGCAACATTTTATCTCTCCTGAATCTTCCAGCATCACTGGATGTCAATGAGATCTCTCATCGTGGCTGATAGTGACTGACAGCCTTCTTCTCCATGGATTTTTGTAATAGTCTTTTAAAACCATCCAACTTGGTGGCCATCACTGCTGCTTCCGTTGAAGGTCAGATAAATTCTGCTGTCGTCATTAGCCTGCATGGAAACCCACATTTAAATAAATATGCGTTTAAATTAGTAGTTTTGAATGGATTTTCTCTCCAAACCTGCAGTTCCAAGCAGGGTGCCTCTTTAAATATGCTCCGCTCGATGCATTTCGTCTCTGCGTACGCATTTTTTAAAATGTATTTTCAAGCCTCGAGCCGTCGTTTCCGATTCTTCTGCATTCCTGGGTACATTCCAGAGACAGCCTCTAATGTTTTGCTCATCTACCGTACCATGAAGCCATCATGAGTTGGTTCCTAAGAGTTAATTCACACATCCATTATTAATGTGTGCCTGGAAATTCAATTTACTCTCATTAAAGAGTGATTAATAGCAAAAAGATTCGGCAGATTACGGTTATGGCGCTGCACCTCTTCCAGTACGCCCAACTTGACAAATGCACTATTTTTTTTTCCTTCTCGTTTTCCAAATAAGTAATAATAAAATAATAATTCAAATAAACAATAAAAACCCACAGTAAATTCTAGCCGTTTGGAAGTTGTCTGGATTTTTCCTTTTTTTTTTTTAATGTTCTGGCTGTGAAAATTTGGCATCCCTGTTGGGAATATTTTGTAACGGGAAGGAAGGGAAAGAGGGTTAGGATTCTTAATTACGAAAATGTCACCTTTTCCTGGCGCTTCTCCGTCGTCTTTCAAAAAATAAGCACAGATGGCAAAACTGAACAGAACTCCATCTTGATAGGGAAGCACAAAGAGGTGTAACGTCATTGCCTGGGTTACAATCTTGGACGAGAAACGGAGTTTTCATCCCAAACTCCTTCAACGTGTTGGGATTTGAGGCTGGGCCCTGAGCCGAAACCTGGAAGTGACCTAAGCAACGGCAAAGCAAGGCCAGGTGGTACTCGGTGCAGAAAATTTCTTGTCAACCCCCCCCCCCAACACACATTGAAATTATTAAAAGAAGAGAAAATAAGATACAGTCAGTGGCGTAGCTAAGGCTTTTGCTGCCCGGGGCGGTCACTGACTTGGCCACCCCTCTTGCTGTTCCTCATGTGGGAGTCCTGTTGATTTGCCAAGGTCTTCCCCTCCAGTGTGGTGTAGTGGTTAAGAGCGGTAGACTTGTAATCTGGTGAACCGGGTTCGCGTCTCCTCTCTTCCACATGCAGCTGCTGGGTGACTTGGGCTAGTCACACTTCTCTGAAGTCTCTCAGCCCCACTTACCTCACACGAGTGTTTGTTGTGGGGGAAGAAGGGAAAGGAGAATGTTAGCTGCTTTGAGACTCCTTCAGGTAGTGATAAAGCGGGATAACAGATCCAAACTCTTCTTCTTCTTCTTCTTCTTCTTCTTCTTCTTCTTCTTCTTCTTCTTCTTCTTCTTCTTCTTCTTCTTCTTCCCCCCTCCGACTGACATGGATGAGCAGGGAGAGCCGGGCCTGGCCAAGTGCGCATGCGCCTGGCCACAGAGGTGGAACGGGGAGGCGATGCAACTCAACCCCGCTCCGTTCCCTGAGGTAATCGCATGCGCAAACACACACACACACACACACACACACTCACACACATCATGCCCAGCCCACCACCCGCCCTGGGCGCTCCTTCGCCTCGAGTACATATTCAGAGACAGCGTCGAGATGAGTTCAGCTGGCATTTGGTCACCCCTTCAGGGATGACACCCGGGGCGGCTCGCAAACTCCCCCTTCCTACGCTGCTGGGTCTAAGCCCTGTGGCGGCTGGTGCCCACAGGGACTTGGAATGCAGACGGCAGAGGTGCCAATGTGAAGTGAGGCAGCTCCAGGGATAGGAAGAGGCTTTTGCCTTCATTCTCCTGCCTCCTGAGTTTGGTAGGGACAACATTGAGGCCAGGTCTGCACCATACATTTAAAGCAGTATCATACTGCTTTAAATGCTCATGGCTTCCCGCATAGCATTCTGGGAACTGTAGTTTGTTAGGGTGCTGAGAGTTGCTAGGAGACCCCTCCTCTTCCCCTCGCAGAGCTACAGTTCCCCGAGTGGTTTAACCATCGATTCCTCTTCCCTGGGAATTATAGCACTGTGTGAAATACGTGTCTAACAGCTCCCAGCGGCCTTAACAAACTACAGTTCCCAGGCTCCTTTGGGGAAAGCCTAGATAGATAGAAAAATTCCCTGGATGCCAAAATCCAGTTTGGGGGCAAGTACTCTTTGGTGATTGAACCCCAGCAGAGATTTAAAATCACAAAACATGCAGCAAAGTAAAGTGGGGAATTATAGGCAGTTAGACCTTTAAAATATGCCCTTGTGAGTTCCGTCCAAAGTTTCCCTCTTCCCACAACATAGAAAAAGACCACGTTTGTCAAGTTAAAAATGGTTTACTTACAGACTCTCCAAAGCTCAGATTCATGTGCTTCAGGAAGTTGCACAGGCAGTAAAACCTGGCTTAGTTACAAACCGGTGAAAGTTCCCAGATTATTGGCTTGGAAACTCAGGAGAGGCTTGCGAGAGCCATGTGGTCTGAGCGGGAACTACCAGCTCCAACCTCTTCACATATTAAGCTTCTCAGGTAGACTAGGGATGAAGAAAGGCTTGATTAACTAGTTCCTCCCAAGGTGAGGAGAAAGGGATTTAGCTAAGGCTGGCAGGGCAGCTTATTCTATGGCACTGGAAGTTAAACAGCATTTCTGTGCTCTCTGGTTTCCGTCACGGTGTCCCGTTGTGCCAGAAGCGGTTGTTTAGTCATGCTGTCCACATGACCTGGAAAGCAGTCTGTGGACAAACGCCGGCTCCCTCGGCCTGAAAGCGAGATGAACACCTTTGACTGGACTTAACCTATGGTTTTCCCAGTAGTGATGTACGGAAGTGAGAGCTGGACCATAAAGAAGGCTGACCGCCGAAGAATTGATGCTTTTGAATGATGGTGCAGGAGGAGACTCTGGAGAGTCCCATGGACTGCAAGAAGATCAAACCTATCCATTCTTAAAGGAATCAGCCCTGAGTGCTCACTAGAAGGACAGATCCTTCTAGGCTCCAGTACTTTGGCCACCTCATGAGAAGAGAAGACTCCCTGGAAAAGACCCTGATGTTGGGAAAGATGGAGGGCACAAGGAGAAGGGGACGACAGAGGATGAGATGGTTGGACAGTGTTCTCGAAGCTACTAACATGAGTTTGGCCAAACTGTGAGAGGCAGTGAAGGATAGGCGTGCCTGGCGTGCTCTGGTCCATGGGGTCACGAAGAGTCGGACACGACTGAACGACTGAACAACAACAACAACAACCATCCAGGGGTCCTTTACTTTCCCCCCTATATATCTGCATATATTAAAAGCAGTCAACACAACTGCACAATAATATAATCACCAGATACTGCTGTTGTGAATGCCACTTGTCTGGAATTGTCACAGATTTGCGCTTTTTGCATTTCATACCATTTGGCCCCCAATGTTTGCAATTCAATTCCCCCCCCTCCCCATTTTTGAAGCCCGCGTGTGAAGGATAACCCTCATGCATCTGAAGAAGTTGACTCAGGTCCACAAAAGCACATGCCGCAATAAATCTGTTAAGCCCCTGAGGTGCCATAAGGCTCCTTGCTATTTTTTGTTATGTCTCGGCTGCTCCGAATCGCATTCTATTGTCATATGTTGTGCCGAGGCCTGAGGTGCTCTGATATCCTGGAGCCGAGGGCTTGAGGACGGCCGAGGTCCTTCTCAAATGAAGCCCATCTGTGGCAACACCACTCTGTCCTTGACCCCAGCTGTTTCCCTTTTGCTTTCGGCGAGGAACGAAAAAGCCCCTTTGCGCCGGCAAGCTAAATGCTCCGGTTGCGTGCAACATGTGGGGAGCACCGTTGCAAATCGTGCCGAAAATCGGAGCTGGCAGGACGGCCCAGAAAGCTGCTTTGAAAGGTTATTGAGAACAGAGCCAAACATTTACGTAAGGCCACAAAGCCGGTCTCCAGGGTGCGAAAGGGCGTCCGAGTCCCACTCCCCTTTAGCCTCCGGGGCTTTCTCACCTGCCCTTTCTCAAAAACGATCCATGCTCTTTTTATTACGATTATTATTTCAAAAAATATTGAAAGGAATAACTTGTGCTCAGATCTGCCAGGTAACTCATGCCATATGCCCGCCGTCCTTCAGACTGGAGCAACACCAAAAAGTTCATTTTACCTCCCCCTGTTCTCCCAGTGTGCAGGGGTTTGTTAGAAGTAATTTCAGGTGCTTTCATAATTTCCAAAAGCGGCAATTAGATCACGGGGCCCAGACCGACACTGGCAGTGAAAATAAGCCCCTATTTCCTTTCCTGGGCCTAAGGCTAATCGCTTTGAATTTGCGATGGCTGGTCTTGTTCCCCTGGATTTATCCCTCAAGGGTAATTATAACGTTTCTGAGGCTAGGTCGACCATCACGTTTATGGGATTCGAGATGAGGTTTAACTGTTCACTTTCCTAGTCAAAACCCTGCGCGCTCCACCAGGAATGGGTGAATCTGTCTATTTCGGTTTCTCTAAGATTCTCGTTTTTTCCAACTGTTAAGTTCACTTCTCCACATTTCCACATCCGTTTGCAGCATTTTTTTTTTAACCCTCATGAAAATTCACTAGCGTTTTAGTGTAAATTTATCCTATAAACAATTTTGCCTCATATATGCATTTTTTGCAAAGCAGTTTTCTGGGATTTTTAAATTTTACACTAAGGTGCCCAGTCACCTGATGTCAGTGTGATATGTCAGGTGACTGACAGACCGGCGGTGTGAATGGTCAATAAACAGTTTGTCTGGAAGCAGCTGTGAGAGCAAGGGATGAAGAGGACCAGAAGTTTGTTCAGAAAAGTGGCAGATTGCAGCAAATAGTACATTTTTTTGGCATCAGGTCACATATGCTAAATGGAGAAATTAGGCCAACCGTCTGCGGCTTTTAAGATTGTATAGCTTGCTCCATGTACGTAATGCCTTTCTCTCTGCTAGCAGAAAGGGAAGTTCCCCTCTTGCTTTTCACTGGAAACAACAAGGAAGAGGAGAGCAGAAAGAGGCGAGGACTTGGGCTGGTTCCCGTATCACACGGAGGTTTTTCCCCCCAGCCCTAGTTACCTGAGATCTCTTAGCCCGACAGAAAACATAATTTAGCATGCCCAGTGGACATTTTATCTCTGCGGTGCCATGCCGTGGCTGACCCATGGGATGCAGCAAAACTAATTCTTGTATCATCAGAAGCAGAAGGAAATCTGAGGACAGCAAAACAGAGGAGAAGGGCTCGCTATCTGGAGTATTCCCTAATCCCCGTCTCTCCCAATCCCCGCTATCGCCCGATTCATGATGTCCCTGCCATATTGCAGAGCAGGAGATAACATAATTCTAAATCCCTGTTACAGTTTGGGCTCTGCGATACTTGCCTTCGCCTTTCCGCCTTTTATTTAAAGCCGAGCCTATTGCATCAAACGAATCGCAGCTGGTGCGTATGCGCCTTGGCTCTCTATTGAGCTGAATCCCACAGGCTTGCTCCTTGTATCGTTTTCTAAGGCAAGCTGTTTTAAATCTCTCTCCTCCGCGCCCCCAATTTCTTCCTCACAAAGCAGCAGAGCCTTTTAACATCGCCATGTGTCCGGGCCTTGCTGTTAACAGGCCCCCATAAATACTGTGATGTATTTTCCCCCATACTAAATAATTCTGATTTATTAGTAGGAAAGAAACTGCACGTAATGGCTCCAATATGCGGTTACATGCTTATATAATGTAAACCGGTTGCCGGATCTCAGGTAGCTGATCACTTGCTGCTTTAGACCCTCGGGGTCTCACCTGATGCCATGAATGTTGCCTTCCTTGGGCTGCGACCTAATTGTTGTCGTTGTTGTTGTTTAGTCATTTAGTCATGTCCGACTCTTTGTGACCCCAAGGACCAGAGCACGCCAGGCACTCCTGTCTTCCACTGCCTCCCTCAGTTTGGTCAGACCCATGTTGGTAGCTTCGAGAACACTGTCCAACCATCTCGTCCTCTGTCGTCCCCTTCTCCTTGTGCCCTCCATCTTTCCCAACATCAGGGCCTTTTCCAGGGAGTCTTCTCTTCTCATGAGGTGGCCAAAGTATTGGAGCCTCAGCTTCAGGATCTGTCCTTCCAGTGAGCACTCAGGGCTGATTTCTTTAAGGATGGATAAGTTTGATCTTATTGCAGTCCATGGGACTCTCAGGAGTCTCCTCCAGCACCATAATTCGAAAGCATCAATTCTCCGATGATCAGCCTTCTTTATTATGGCTACCTAATTAGTTTGAAGGGGTGCGGGTGGCGCTGTGGGTTAAACCACAGAACCTAGGGCTTGCTGATCAGAAGGTCGGCGGTTCGAATCCCTGCAACGACGGGGTGAGCTCCTGTTGCTCAGTCCCTGCTCCTGCCAACCTAGCAGTTCGAAAGCACGTCAACGTGCAAGTAGATAAATAGGTACCGCTCCGGCGGGAAGGTAAACGGCATTTCCGTGCACTGAAGTCTCTCAGCCCCACTCACTTCACAGAGTGTTTGTTGTGGGGGAGGAAGGGAAAGGAGAATGTGAGCCACTTTGAGGCTCCTTCGGGTAATGATAAAGCGGGATATCAAATCCAAACTCCTCCTCCTCTTCTTCTTCTGCAGCATCTGAGCTGTTCGCCTTCCAAGTGGCTTGGGAGGGCTTGGTGGTCCCCCCCCCCCACAGTGTAAGCCCACCTCTACATCAATATAGGGCTAACATATGTCCGGATTTCCCCAGAAATCAAACAGCATCTTGGCATCGGGGGGGGGGGGGGTTGTGAAATCGGCAAAATGTCCAGGGAAACCCTGACATATGGCAAGGGGTGTTTCCTCCTGGTTGTGTGTTAGGCATGCACCATCTTTATTTAATTCCCACTTTATTGTTTAGCCTGGTTCTGTTGGTTTTAGGATTGATATTCCAACTGTGTATTGTTTTTAGATACGGTACAAACTCTACTTACCACCACCTCTTCTTACGGTCATCCCGAGTTGCGACCGCGGCAAACCCGGAAGTAACCGGCAGGTTTGCCGCCGCCCGCGCATGTGCAGGAGCGGTGGTCACCGTTCGCGCATGTGCAGGAGTAGGCAGTCGCTGCCCACTCCTGCTCACAATGGCGCCTCTCCCAGCAACCCGTTTCGCCATCAGGACGGGCCTCCGGAACAGATTGTGGTCATGAGTAGAGGTTCGACTGTATTGTACACCACTGAGAGATTTTTAAAATGCTAAGCAGTTTATAAATGTTTTAAGATAAATATCAAAAAAAGTAGCTGGATGATATTCGGTGCTTGCAAAGTGGTTTTGAGTCCCCCACAACGGTTTAACAATAGCAGAAACAACATGGGGTTTTTTGTTCTAAATTAGGCACTTAAGCCTCGGATGCGCTGTAACTAGATGTGGATTCTAAAGTTGATAACCAAACGCCTCAGGAAGGGCCCGATGGGCAGCCATAGAATATCCACAATCTCAGATGTACGAAGAATATGCCCCAACAGTTGGGACAGGGAGTTGGCAACTGAGTGTTTGTCCATCCATTTGTTATGATTCAAGGGATGGTTACCCACCAGTACTGCAAGTTTACAAGGCTGGAGTTGTAAATTCAAATTTTGAGGTTGTTTGTCCAGGTACCATTCTTGTTGAACGGAGTCGGCCTGCAAACTTGAACGAAGGGGGGGGGGCAGGCTTAGAAGCCTTATCAAACTGGGGAAGCGGGGAGGGGCGTTTGGCCAGACTAAGCACTTCTTCAAGCTTCTTTTCAATGCCATCCAGCCTTTTATACAGGTTAGTAATTGTATGCGTTATCAGTCCGGACTGGCAGGTTAACAGTTCCATCATCCCTCGGTCCGCAGTAAACTGGGCGGATGGTTGTGGTATTTCAGGTGGAGTTGTTTGAATTGGCTCAGAGGAGTATGCCTCCACTCTTGAACTCGGGGCTGACTGTGTCTCGCCCGCCATGCAGCCGGACTCCTCATGAGTAGCACTAGAGGCTAGAGCAGCAAAACTGTTTGCAGTAGGAAAGTTGCTACAAATCTCTGCCAGATCATTGTTGGACAAAAAAATAACTGATTTTCATCTGTTTCTTGGCAGTGTCCACGGCCTCACTGGAATGCTGCCTAATGCGCTTCTTCCCCCTCATGTCAGCACAATCGAAGAGGGGGAGAGGATCCCTCAATCCACAGAGTCAGATCAGGGCAAGCTGCATTAATTAATGAGCGTAGTTATTAGCACTGCACCTCAGCCACCATTTTGCCTCAATCTCCTTCCCCACAAACTACAACTTTGCAGCTGTCTCCAGTTAAGTGGACACTGGCATAGTATATAAAAAACCCCCACACAAAGTAGATTTGGAAAGCCTCAAGTCTGCCCACACCTGGTCTATATTATAACCATCATGGGGTCTCAGGATCCTTGTGGCAAATTTCCCACACCCTGGATATATCATTAAGCACAGGAGTTAACTTGGCCCATGTAGTTCGATTATGCACTGACATTAGGCTTGTTCACACACTACACCGAACTCAGGTACGAGCGCTCTCTGCACACGAGCTTGTGCGGAAGAGTGTACACTTGTTAATTTGCGCAGCCCAAACACCGTCTGCGCCGACTGTACACACACTGAACGCCACATGTGAAAAGTGGTTTGAGCATGCAGCGCCACTGTGTGTTCACATTGGCGCATGTACTGCACGCTTATTGAACGTAAGGTGTGGACACCCTTATCGTCAGTGTTTGCAGTCACCAGCTTCTTAGACTGGGATGAGATGTTACAGCTGCTCAAAATGGCAACCTCATGTTTGTACCTCCCTCTCAAGAACTAAAGAAACTCAGTATAAGAGTATAGCATCACCATGTTGTGTTGTGATTTCCCCCATTTTTGCTGTAGGTTTTGGGATCAAATGCAAGCCTTAAACTGAGGGTGCCTCTGGATGAGCAGTTTATTGAGGATTCAAACTACAAGAAAGAAGATTCCACCTAAACATTAGGAAGAACTTCCTGACAGTGAGAGCTGTTTGGCAGTGGAATTTGCTGCCAAGGAGTGTGGTGGAGTCTCCTTCTTTGGAGGTCTTGACAGCCATCTGTCAAGAATGCTTTGATGGTGTTTCCTGCTTGACAGGGGGTTGGACTGGATGGCCCTTGTGGTCTCTTCCAACTCTATGATTCTATGATCTCACCATGGTTTGTTTGTGGTGAGATTAGACGACATTTGGCTCCTCAATGAGCATTCACACCGATTTGTTAGCAAGGGAGATTAGATTCTTTTGCATCAAATTAAGCGCCACACTTTCCAGTGCCGTTCACCATCACTTTGCAAAAACTCGGAACTTTTCTTGGATAATCAATTATAACTATATGACTTACGTGGACATATATAACTGTATGTCGCTTAGTGGAACAGCATCTGCCTTCCTTGCAGGAGATCTCCAGGCATCTCCAGATAGGACCAGGAAAGTCTCTCTGTCTGAAAACCCGGAGAGCTGCTGCCAGTCAGTGTTGACCAGGCATAGGCAAACTCAGCCCTCCAGATGTTTTGGGACTACAATTCCTATCATCCCTGACCACTGGTCCTGCTAGCTAGGGATCATGGGCACCCGAGTGGCTATCCTGCACCTGGGAGGGCATCTCCGCGCCATGGCCCCCTCAAGAGCGTGCCCGCCCTGGGCAGCACGGGCATATGCTCTGCCGCTGCCTGAAGAGATCCCGCAAGGCAGCAAAGTTTTAGGACAAGAGTGTTCCTTCTCCTAGATGGGCTCCCTTCCCAGGTGGACGAAGAAGAAGAAGAAGAAGAAGAAGAGGGGTTTGGATTTGATATCCCGCTTTATCACTACCCGAAGGAGTCTCTAAGTGGCTAACATTCTGCTTTCCCTTCCTCCCCCACAACAAACACTCTGTGAGGTGAGTGGGGCTGAGAGACTTCAGAGAATTGTGACTAGCCCAAGGTCACCCAGCAGCTGCATGTGGAGGAGCGGAGACGCGAACCCGGTTCCCCAGATTACGAGTCTACCGCTCTTAACCACTACACCACACCGGCTCTCACCCCACCTGCCCCTCTCTTGGTATATAGCGAATGGCATTTTCAGTATCCCTTTGCAAATAAAATAAAATAGTGGTCCATTCTTCCTGTGTTCCATTTATGCAAATCTCCAGAGTGCTTGGAGGCAGGTTCCTGTAGGTCCTCTGTCAGGAGAGGTCTTTCCGGGGCCCATTTGTAAATCCTGCACCCGGATTTAGAGGCGACCGAAACAAGACTTAGTTTGTTCCAAGCCATCAAAAACTCGCCCACTCTTTTTAAACACAAAATATTCTTTTTATTTGTCACCGAAGGCTACACATGGTCACTTCTGTTCTGAGACTTTTTTTTTTGTTTTGATTTTTCTTTTCTAGAAGGTATCTACATCTGCAGGTATTTACAGGCTCGTCTTATTTACACAGTCAAGAATACAGTGTTAGAAACACAAAGTGGAGAGAGAGAGAGAGAGAGAGATTTCTATATATATATAAAAAAGGAATAAAAAAATTAGTTCCAGACGTCAGGAAATTACAGACAGTAATGAGAACAAAATCCTCCAGTGCTCAGGATTACAAGTGCGGCTTTGATTTAAATGGGGGGGGGGGAGTCCTCCCTTTTCAAACTGGTAGCTGTGTTCAGAAGTTCTGTAATATAAAGCATCTTTTTCTTTGTGTACCATAGGGTAGGGGTGAAAGTGTTTGGTTATTTCTGTAAGGGTCCTAACCTTTTACCAATTCCTTGTTGGAAAAGTATGGGGAGAGCTAAGGTTGTTGGTTCCCCCTCCCTCACCCCCCCCCATTCATTCATTCATTCATTCATTCAGGAGTTTACGGGTTTCTTTTGCAAATACAGTAAGCCCGCAACTTAGGTGGGTGATCGCACCTAAAGCCAAAATTGTGTATAGTCGAAACCCATTGGGTTCGATGGCCAGTGGGATTGTCCAAGTCCCTTCCCCCCCGAACCCCTGCCCCTTTCTCGTTTTGCCAAGAGTTTTTCCACGCACGTAAAGTTGAAGGCACACAAATAAAATGTTCAAAAGTTGTGGACTTACTACAGCAGTAACCTTAGAGGTGAAGTCCCCTTTGTCTGCAGCATCGTGATGTCACCAGCACATACTTTTTGGGCTGGGCCTGGGGCGCACGTTTACAATGACTTGTGTTTCAATACGAATTCTGGGTCAGTCCACATACCATTAAAACGAACACAGTCTCGTATTATATTTACAGTGGTACCTCGAGTTACAAACACCTCAGGTTACAAACTCCGCTAACCTGGAAGAGTTACCTCGAGTTGAGAACTTTGCCCCAGGATGAGAAAGGAAATCGTGTGCCAGTGGCACAGCGGCAACAAGAGGCCCCATTAGCGAAAGCACGCCTCTAGTTAAGAACAGTTTCAGGTTAAGAACGGACCTCCAGAACGAATTAAGTTCATAACTAACTATGGAGGTACCACTGTACTTTTCTCCCGCAGTGACTATGTAAGAGAGATACAAGGATGGCATCTGGAGTAGAGGAAAGAGAGAGGAGTCCTTAGCAGTGGGAAGCCGGAATCCTTAAACATATTTATTTGGGACTGGAGATGGGAGAATCTGCCTTTTACCAATCATAAGTTCAGTTTTCCACATCTGCATATTAGCTTGTGCAAACTTTAGTCCAAATCTCTCCTAATATGCACAATTGTATACATTTCCCGAATTTTCACATTTTTGCAAAGAAATCCCCAATAGAATGCATTTTTGCATTTGACTTTCAGCAAGATAGGCTTTTTTTTGTATACCTTACTGGATAACTGCATTGCAAAATTCAGAGAAATGTGAAATTCCAAGTAAAGTTCAGTTATCATTTCAGATATTGTTTTGGACAGTGCCAATTGCTTAATTTGCTTTTAAATGCAAACTGAATCTAATTTTTCTCCTGCCCTCCCCCCCAAAAAATCTATTTGGGAGTAAGATTAACTGGACTCAGTGGAGCTTCTTCCTGAGTATACCTGCATAGGATTGCCCTATAATAAAGCTTCTTTTCCCTCTTCTTGCCTATAGAGCCATAGTGCACACAGACCATCGCATCCAAGAGTGGCCTTTACTCTATGGTGGCATTTAGGTAAAGGCGACTGCAACTCAGCCCCATTGAAATGAATGGTCCTCAAGTATTTAAACATGCACTTCCATGTCACTGATTTCACTGGGACTCCTGGTGCTGTTAACTTTCTCTGGACTGTGCCCTGTGGCCAGAATCACATCATGTTCTCTCTTTGGTGAGCAGGAGAGACTTCAGTGGTGAGGATAATGGCAGGATCACCCATAACCCCCAGAAATTCATTCTTGAAAACCTGCTCCGACAGAACAAGATCAGGAAAGGTAGATCCTATGCATAAGGAAAAGGGGAGCTGTAATGAAGTTCCATGTCTTCCGCAGCAGATCTCAAAACACCTTTGTTCTCTTATAATACACACACTGCATTCCCTTTAGCAAACAGATTCCCTTTCCATCTCCTTTCCAATACCTTTCCTGTCCTCCCCACGCTTCTCCCTTAGCTCTTGTCTTACAAATCTGATTCACGTATACCACCTGTGAGATAGAAAACAAATAATGTGCACTAATTTAGCGCACTGTATGCACAAGTTGCTCCCTGACTTCTTGCTTTGGTGTTTGAATAACACCCAATGTCCTTCTTAGGTTAAGGTTACCATACTTTTTTCAATGAATCCGGGGACACTTTTCAACTTCAGTCGGAATGATAGTGGAAATGATAGGGGACTGATTTGTAAATCCAGGGACTGTCCCCGGGAAACGGGGACGTCTGGTAACCTTATCTTAGGTCCCCACATGGATCAATGGATGCTGTCAGGTGCCAAGAGCATGCTATTGAAAAAAACACAGCTAAGACCCGACTTCCTAGTGGTGCGTTCTTACTGCTCAGCAACACACATGGTGGAGATGTGCACAGATATGTAGGATGGGCATGTACACGTGCAGAAGAAAGGTTTAGGTGTGGCGAAGTTTTCTGAAGCTCCTGCCCCTCAGTTTTCATGCATTCAGCAGTAAGTTCTCTCTAAAAATAGTAATATCTGCAGTCATTGAGAATGCTTTCCCGATATATTCAAGAGGTTAAACACCCTCCAATACATCTCTTCTGTCTTGCATGGTAGAAATCTTGATTTGCAAGTGTGTGTGCGGATATCTTAGCCCTAATTGGTTTTGTTAACTTGGGAGCCAGAAATTCTGGAAAGGAATGGTGGAAGAATTTGGTCCCCAAAACTGAAGCAGTTAAAACGTTTTGTAGAAAAGACCCAATTGCGGCCGCGAGGAACTCCCAACCAAACACGCTACACGAGGAGAGCTGTTGGGAACAGATACTTGTTTGCTTTTATATCAGATCAGTTACTGGGTTCATCAAAATGCCTTTGGACGTGCAGGCCCTTGGGGTGGCAACCGTCAAGAAATAATCTTTTGGGTGTGTTATATTAGTCTTCTTTTCAAAAGGAGCTCTGGTGTTCTTTGGAAGCTTACTGAGGATTACGCCGCGAGATCGATAATGGCAGACAAATGTCACTCAGAGACAACTTTAAGCAGAGGGAGCATTCGGGTGGGCTGAATTCAGTAAACAGTGGCGTTAAGACTGCGCTCTCAAACACAACCCAGACGCCTGCATAATACACAAAGAGTTTGCATGGCAGTGGCCCAGGGAGCCCTCAGCAGATCGGAGGATTCCCTGCACACAGGGAAACAAACCCACCTCAAGAGAAGAGGTTGCAGTAGACACACTAGGAAGACCAACGCCCATGATATACGGCATTGAACAGACTGCTCTCCTATCTCTCGACAGTTGCCAGTTTCAGTTTAGTCCCTGGTTGCTTTTCTGTCCTGTCCTTCCCCCAATAAGCTCAAGGTCATATCCTGGCTGTCTCACCTCCAGATATTGGCCAGTGCCTGATTGGAGCCCATCGATACATGCGCTTCCTATTTCGTGTCAAGACTTGACATCTGAGATGCCACCAATGGCCCTTGTCTGAAGTTCCTTCTCCTCGCTTACAAGATGAGGTGTAAACAAGGTCCAACCAATGGCACAGGATTCCTGTGAGTTAAGGATTTGCCAGGCAAAATTTATCTTGCTCCTTAGGGGAACGTTCTATAAATGTGTTATGGCCTGCCAGGTTCCAAACTACATGTAGGGTAGGTTTCAGCTGCTGTAGGTGAGGCAACTACACAAACCATCCAGGTAAGGCCAGAATTGTTGAAGTCATCCTGGTGCTGTGCAAAGGGTAGCTCTGGATTTTTCAAGGACTTGAAGTGGCAGTAATTTTCCTACAGTCTCCTCCCCGCTTCTCCTTGAGGAGGTCCTCTACTGCCCTCCTCACAATGCTAAAATGGTATGATCTGGTGCAGGGAGTGCACCTGCAGTCTAGACACATGGCAGTCTGTTTATCTCTCATCCTGTATCCGTACAGAACACTCTCCAAGGCATACACGCATAGACCAGTGTCGTCCTCCACTTCTCTCCCGAGTACAGCATTGCAGGAGAAACAACCAGCTGTGAATGGATGCAACCCATGAAGGCAGAAGACAGTGCCCCCTTTGGGCTAGCCATCACTATTTTTACTCTCTCACTCTATGGCTTCCTGAAACTCAGGAAAGCAGCAGGGAAGGACCACATGCCAGGAAGCTTGCTGGTTGGCCAGGAAGGACAAGGGTGGTGAGCAGTGAAATTTTAGAACCTTAAAGCCCTAAGAAGCCTTGGGTCAACTTACCCCACACTGTGCCCTGCCTTCTTCTGGGACACCATATTGGTGGCACCTTCTTACTTTATTGACGGCATGCAAGAGATGTTGCTTGCACCATGTTAAATGATGCAAGCAGCCCTGCCCTCCCCGCGCCAGGTTGCAGCTTCAGCAATAAAACACTCTTTTGAGATCTGGTGGCGTTTTCACTGCCGTGCAAAGTTGCACAACCAGGGAGAACGTGCGGGCTCACTGTTTTGGGTGCGTCACCAGATGAAAACCTTCTTGATGGTCCAGCTCTCACTTCCGTATATTACTACTGGGGAAACCATAGCTTTAACTATACGGACCTTTGTCGGCAAGGTGATGTCTCTGCTTTTTAAGATGCTGTCTAGGTTTGTCATTGCTTTTTTCCTAAGAAGCAGGTGTCTTCTAATTTCGTGACTGCTGTCACCATCTGCAGTGATCATGGAACCCAAGAAAGTGAAATCTCTCACTGCCTCCATTTCTTCCCCTTCTATTTGCCAGGAGGTGATGGGACCACTGGCCATGATCTTAGTTTTTTTTATGTTGAGCTTCAGACCATATTTTGCGCTCTCCTCTTTCACCCTCATTAAAAGGTTCTTTAATTCCTCCTCACTTTCTGCCATCAAGGGCAGTTAGGCCCAGAATTTGACCAAAACTGTGTGTGTGTGTTTGTGTGTGTATGTGTATTTATCTTTCCTCACAGACTATCTGCCCACTAAATATTATCCCCAGCTACTTTTCTACTTGAAGGGGAAAAGATACATGGACTGAATGCCTTTGTTTCCTGAGGGGGGGAAAGCATCAAGGGAGTGGGATTCTGATTGGGAAAATGGCCCTCTGAGAAAGGGGGACGCACCCCATTGCTGTTGCTCCAATCACACCTGATTCCCCCCCGTCCCCACAGCAACACTGAATTAACAACCAAAGCCATTGATTCTCCACACACTCACACAGCCTCTCACATCCACATCTGGTTTGGTCTATCGCCCTCGGGAAGCACCAAGAACACCCCACCATTAATGGCGATACTGCTGTTGGCCAGTTGCTGCCTCTGCAGTCCTCAAAAGATAACGGTTAAGACACTCAACCTGGTGTACAGAAATACTATATATTTAAGGAAGGTTTTGCCATTTGACAAATATACATCATAGGTGCTTTTTTCCATCCAACAGCATGTGCAAGAAATTTTTTTCTAGTAGAGCGTCAATCTCTCCCAACCCCCGCACCCTGGGACACCTCCCCCCCCGGTCTGAAATGGGGTTTCAAACTAATAGAAAAACAAACAAACAAAAAGAAGCAAGGAAGATTTGCAGCGATACGTACTCTTGTCGCACTCACACACAAAAAACCCAAACCAAACCGGTGAACAAAATAGCCTATCGTAGTAAAAAAGACTCATTTAAAAAAAAAAATTAAAAAAGATTATTCCGTCTCGGGAAGGGAAAAGACTCATCTCGCAAGTCTATAAGACGCAGCTATTTCGCCTTGCCCGGCTACTTCTGAGCTGCAGGATGGCCCAGAAACAAGTGTGAAGTGTGAAAATGACCAAGTTCTCATTTGGAGGCTCACGTTTCTCACGTAAAGAAGATTCAGAACAGTCTCTGGCTGCTGCTACTGCTTCGCTTTGCTGTGTGCAGCGCAGGATGCTGAGAGCTCGCATCCCTCCCTCTTCTTCTTCTGCCTTTTCTTCTTTTTCAACCCAAACAGGGTTTGCGCGGAACTTACGCAGAGACCCCTTTCTCGTCGCACAAAGAAACCTAACGGGTTTTGCATGGACAAATTCCCCGATTTTTCAGAACGTTGCACAAAGGGGGTAAGGGGAGAAGGATGGACGAAAAGGACACAGGATTTCCACCGTGCTCACACAAAGGTGAAATATACCTTCTGGTCCGTGTTTGTGTGTGTGTGTGTGTGCGTGCGTGCGTGTGTGCATGGAGGGAAATGATGATAGTAATGGGTGAGAAGGCCATTTTTTTTAAGAGAGAGAGAGAGAGAAATTAAACAATAGGATGTTGCATGAGTTACAGTGCAACTGTATTATCATTCCACCCCAACCTTTTTCATCACCGTTTCTTTAAAAAAGAGAGAGAGAGAGGATTGAGTACAACACAGTCTGGTATGCGGCCACAAAAGAGTAGCTGTCTTTGGCAAGAAGTCAATGCGCCGACCCTCCCTGTCACCTCCTGCCCATCTCGCTCTGTCTCATGAAATGAATGTTGTTGGCGCTGTCCGAGAGTTCTGGGTACTGCTCCACCGAGATCACAAAGTAGCCGTCGTAGCCCTGAACCCTCCCTGTGCTCAGCAACTGCTGCTTCTCCCCTTCTGTCCAGGAGCGTGTTCCCTCCTCCCCGTCCCGCAGTCTCTGCTGCTCCTGCGCCCAGGCTTGGGCCACAGCTCGCTGCCTGGCCAGCTCCAGCACGCGGGTCTTTTCCTCGTCCAAGGTGGTCCCGTACCGGGCGTTCAGGCACAGTGCTCCGTACTGGAGCTGGATGTCAGTGTAACGTCTAGTCCTTCCATTGAGCACCGTGTTGATTTGGGAGACAGTGACATTCACACCATTCTCCAGGGTCCTCCTGCCACCGCTGAGGCCCAGGATGGACAAGTCTCCATCCGACGGCCCTTGTTTGACGAAGTAGTGGGTGTCCACGCCCTCGATGGTGAAATGCAAGTCCTCTAGGTAGTGGGCGTTGTTGAGTATGGCCGCAACCCTCCGCCCGTCTTCGTTGGCCGTGCTGATGATGTCCGTGGCCACCCTGCCGTCTTTCATGGCGAACTTGACCCCTTTGCCGATGACGGAGCCCCCCGAGGCAAAGTTGTGGTTCTCCTTGGTTTCGTGGCAGCCGGCGATGCTGGAGCTGTAGATCTGCTCAAAGCGCTCCAGGGTGACAAAAGCCTTCAGCTGCTTCTGTACTTCGCACTGAACTCCCAGGATCGACTGAGAAAGTGGCAGAGAGAAAAAAAGAGGGAAGAGAGGGGCTCGTGTTAGCGATGGGTGCAGGTTGAGTAAACAACAGCAGCAGCAGCAGCTACAACAGCTTACGGTGCCTTAAAGACGAACACATTTAGTATTTACAGCACAGACTTTCGTGAATTAGCTGCAACACTTGTTAATTGACCTCCAGACTTTCCCCGGTTTTTGCTAAATAATAATAATAATAATAATAATAATAATAAATTTATTATCTATACCCAGCCCATCTGGATGGGCTTCCCCAGCCACTCTGGGTGGCTTCCAACAAAAGATTAAAAATACATTAAAACATCAAACATTAAAAACTTCCCTAAACAGGGCTGCCTTCAGTTGTCTTTTAAAAGTCAGATAGTTGTTTATTTTCTTGACATCTGATGGGAGGGCATTCCACAGGGCAGATGCCACTACCGAGAAGGCCCTCTGCCTGGTTCCCTGTAACCTTACTTCTCGCAGTGAGGGAACTGCCAGAAGGCCCTCGGAGCTGGATGGGGGGGTGGAGACGCTCCTTCAGGTATGCTGGGCCAAGGCTGTTTAGGGCTTTCAAGGTCAGCACCAACAATTTGAATTGTGCTCGGAAACGTACTGGGAGCCAATGTAGGTCTTTCAAGACCGGTGTTATGTAGTCTCGGCGGCCGCTCCCAGTCACCAGTCTAGCTGCTTCATTCTGGATTAGTTATAGTTTCCGGGTCACCTTCAAAGGTAGCCCCACGTAGAGTGCATTGCAGCAGTCCAAGCGAGAGATAACCAGAGCATGCACCACTCTGGTGAGGCAGTCTGTGGGCAGGGAGGGTCTCAGCCTGCATACCAGATGGAGCTGGTAAACAGCTGCCCTGGACACAGAATTGACCTTCGCCTCCATGGACAGCTGCGAGTCCAAAATGACTCCCAGGCTACGCACCTGGTCCTTCAGGGGCACAGTTACCCCATTCAGGACCAGGGAATCCTCCACACCTGCCCGCCTCCTGTCCCCCCAAAACAGTACTTCTGTCTTGTCAGGATTCAACCTCAATCTGTTAGCCACCATCCATCCTCCAACTGCCTCCAGGCACCCACAGAGGAACTTCACCGCCTTCACTGGTTCTGATTTAAAGGAGAGGTAGAGCTGGGTATCATCCGCATACTGATGAACAACCAGCCCAAACCCCCTGATGATCTCTCCCAGTGGCTTCATATAGATGTTAAAAAGCATAGGGGAGAGGACAGAACCCTGAGGCACCCCACAAGTGAGAGCCCAGGGGTCTGAACACTCATCTCTCAACACCACTTTCTGGACACGGCCCAGGAGGAAGGAGCGGAACCACTGTATAACAGTGCCCCCAGGGTGGAGAAATACCTGCATGCAACCTTCTCATGGCCTTTCAGAGGGATGAGCAATGCATTCAATCTATGTGCCAAGCACATTTTGGGCTGCTTTATCTTGTTCACTGTAAGCCGCTGCGTTAATTGTTCTGCATATATTGTCTTTGAAAGGGAAGGTCCCATTTTTAACTCTCATGACTCAGGAAGATCGCCCCAATTACCTGTCGCGAATTGCACAACACCTTCCATGCTAAGAGCCGTCGCCCCATCTTGTGGTACTGAACCCCACAAGCTAATTTATTAATTTTTCACTTAAGAGAAAATGCTCAAAGCAGCTTCCGAAAGGTAGTAACCCCGTCCCCACAATATTCAGTAGATTCAGTGCTAAAACGATTTTTTTAAAAATGTGTTGAGTTACTTCCTTTGGCCTGTCTCCAACTTACTGCCAAAATTTCACCAATAAAAATGCAGTATTTTTAGAGGGGGTGTACCTATCCACACTCTCAGTGCCAACGATATCACACTGATGCTGATGATAATGATAATAATTTTTATTATTTGTACCCTGCCCATCTGACTGGGTTGCCCTAGCCCCTCTGGGCAAGCTTTAATAATAACTCCTCTATAGTTCCCTATGCTGTCCAGGACAGCCTTGGCTTCAAGCAGAAATCAGGCATGGCTCTGTCCTTCTGGCTCCCCAGCCGGCTCCCCCAGCTCACATAGCTCAACTCTCCACTCTGCCTTTTGTCTCTCTAACTACTAGCAAGTTGAGGGAGGGGGGCCCACCCACTTTCCCTCTGGCACCGAGACACTTCCTTTGTTACCTTAGTGACCCATAATTAGGGCATCATCTCGCCTGGAAAGCTAGCCTGGCTGTTCTAAGAATTGAATCCAGGAATGAGAAGGGGGCCAAGGCATGAAGCCTACCTGTCCCCCCAAACTCATAACACTATTGTTGCTTTTTTGTGCCTCGGAAATTGAAAATAAAAACAACTGCGAACAGGATATCCCCTTTCATGGCTGGTTTAGGTGTAAATGAAGAAATCACGTTTTCTCCAAGACTTGAGAGTGTGGCACTCCTGTACTGCTCCCGGATTCGTTGGCAAGAGCTTCTGGGTTGTGCTGCACAACGTTATCAGGAACCTGGCTGTGATTGTAATTTTAAAAAAGAAGGGGGGAAAAACCACTTCCCTGTTATCTCAAAACAAGCTCTGTGCCTTTGAAAAGCTGCTTAATTTTAAGATCTAACGACCTTGAATGCACCCTTTTAATAATACAGCAATGCATTTGGGAAGAGTGTTTTCTTCCGCGGGAGAAAAACAACTCTTGGGCTGTGTGGCTGTGGAAATAAAAAAGGAAGGGGCACAAAACAGATTGTGCAGAGTTCAAAGAGACAGAGTACCCTGCCTTTGAAAATTGCTATCTGTTCCGTTTCATCTTCTACTAGCATGTATTTCCCCACCCATTTGCCACTGAATTAGCGAAGATGAGCGGTAGAAAATGCAACTTGAATGGAGCTAGCAGGCCTCTCATAATGCGGAAGCTTTCAGCAAACTGTTCAGGTAGAGAGAAATGGTACAATAAAACCCAGAAGTATCACAGATGGAAAGGAGAGAACTCATGTGCATCAGAAGAAGAAGAAGAAGAAGAAGAAGAAGAAGAGGAGAGGAGGAGGAGTTTGGATTTGATACCCCGCTTTATCACTACCCGAAGGAGTCTCAAAGCGGCTATCAATCTCCTTTCCCTTCTACCCCCACAACAAACACTCTGTGAGGTGAGTGGGGCTGAGAGACTTCAAAGAAGAGTGACTAGCCCAAGGTCACCCAGCAGCTGCATGTGGAGGAGCGGAGATGCGAACCCGGTTCACCAGATTACGAATCTACCGCTCTTAACCACTACATCACACTGGCTGAGGGAAAATCTGGGGATGGTGACATGGAGTCCTAGCTAAACCCTGGGAAAAAAGCAACTGTTTTGCTTGGTACAAAAGGAGCATCTGTCAGGACATTAGCAGCATGTCTGCAGGTTGCCAAAAGTGACTATTAAATGTGGCTGCCACATCTCACGAGGAGGGCAGATCTTTGGTCTGGTGAAGGATAAGTTAAACCACCACACCCACCCAATATGTTTTGAATGTGAGGGCAAAAGAACCAACTTTCTCCACATGTCAGGGGCGAGCCAAAATACCAGCCAATCTAACTGTGGAGCAAATTGCAGAAGCCATTCTGGCTTCCGCGATCCATTTCGCAGAATGGAACCAATTCCAGCCTACTCACTGCCAAAACCCTGCAGAGTAGAAACGGAAGGAAGGAAATGCCATGTTGCTCCTCCTGGGAGGCAGCATCGGTGGTGGTAGGAGAGCATGGCAGCACTTCCAAGTTGGAAAAAAGAGAGCTACAGCAATATCGTGGTTCACAGTGTAGGGAATTGTGGTTACGTGTTCAATTCCCTCCTTCACCAGCAGAGCCTGCATTTCACGTGAGACAGTGGACATGTTCGAGAAATACCTTGCCATGGTCAAGAACAAGTTCCAGAGACGATAGCAGAAAAGAAGTCTTCTTTTCCTCATCAAAAGGCCTAGGAGTCAATTGAATTTTCTGGATTTTTGAGATGGCTACTGTAGCTTTTGATAGTGATCTAGGCCGAGGCATGCCTGTGCTAAATGAACATAATTTTGTGCACTGGAAGCAATGCTTAATAGCACTTCCAGATGCAAAAGGAGTCCTGGGTGCTATAAAAAGCCCTCACAAAGATCCTACTGTAATGACACAGGGAGGCTGCTTCCCCTGGGTGAGGGGGGCGGGCCTGGATGGCACAGCCACGGCAGTTGCACATCGGTCTTTTAAGGATAGAGCACTACTCAGTCTTTATGGCACAGAACTGATTGGTGCTATGGCCAAGAGTTATTAGGGACGTGGGTGGCGCTGTGGTCTAAACCACTGAGCCTCTTGGGCTTGCCAATCAGAAGGTCGGCGGTTCGAATCCCCGCAACAGGGTGAACTCCCGTTGCTCGGTCCCAGCTCCTGCCAACCTAGCAGTTTGAAAGCACATCAATGTGCAAGTAGATAAATAGGTACCGTCCAGGCGGGAAGGTAAATGGCGTTTCCGTGCGCTGCTCTGGTTCGCCAGAAGCGGCTTAGTCATGCTGGCCACATGACCCAGAAGCTGTCTGCGGACGAACGCCAGCTCCCTAGGCCTATAGAGCAAGATGAGCGCCGCAACCCCAGAGTCATCCGCAACTGGACCTAACAGTCAGGAGTACCTTTACCTTATGGCCAGGAGTTGAGCGCAAGAGGCTGAAACACTAGGTGTTTATTTATTTAATGCAGTTTATTTAATGCAGCTTACCTGAATGATTTCCTCCTCCCATATATACCCAAATCAACCAGACATTGTGCATTCATTACTGTCTGTGCTCATGGCGATATTCGGGGTGGCTATTCGCAAACCCGTTTTTAATACTGTGGCGGCAAAAGTTTCCGGGTGGGCGTGGACCCTGTTTCCAACCAGTGCGTGTCCCGTAACTTCCTGCTGAAACCTTGTAACTTTTGACACCACCAGTACTCTGTTTTCGTCCTGCTTCTGTTGTGCAAGAGCTCCCCTCCGATGCAGTAACATTGGATGTGTGGTTTGATACAAATCATGAATGCAGTATTATTGTACCCACAGCCATTTGCAAATGAGGTATAGTGGGTAACGACTAAAGACACGGTCTTTTTAGTGGTGGTGCCCATTTGTCAAATGCCCTCCCCAGGGTGGCTTGCCTGTCACCTCTCAACATTTTGCATCCAGTTATGGTCTTTTAGTCCCGGGTGAAGATCATTTTGGCTTCCCAGGCTTTTCAATCTTAAAATCTTTTGGTGCTTTAAACATTATTTGCACTACTGTTGTTTGATTTGCATTTTTCTTCTTTACATTTCAATTCCCCCCCCCCCTGTAAACTGTCCAGGGAACCTTGGCTATCGGGCGGTATATAAAATGTTGTAAATACATACATATGAGTAAGGTTCTGTGCACCTGGAAGCAGTTATGGTTAGATCTGGAGAAGTGGTCCGCTGGCTATTTACCCCACTGAACAGGAGGGTAGTTTGTAAAATAATTTAATGACTCCAATAGAGGGCTCTCTAGAAACAGACAGTGGCCTGGTTTACACATCACATTAAACCATAGTTAACGTTTAACTATAGTGTAACGTGAATGAGCAGAATGCTGGTAGAATTATGCTTCGAAATCCCTCCTTCACACCTCTGTAACAACGGAGAAGCTTTAGCTTGTCATGTTAAGACTTGCAGTTGGCTTCTTTCCAAACAAAACAACCCAGGATTAATCTTGGCTTACTTCTCATGGGTTGCTTGTGGGAAACAAACCATGACCCTGGGTCCAAGCATCACGATAAACCAAGGCTTGTGGTTTGTAACTCAACGCATGGCTCAGCCAAGAGTCTGGGAGGAGCAAAACTGGATCTTTTGAAAAATTTAACTATGGCTTAATGTGATGTGTGGACAGTGAGGTAGATTACCTTGCTATTGTCCCATTCTTGAGTCTTTAGTTGGGTGTGGATGAGTTCATAGGACGGCTCCACAGCATCCATGTCTGGCTTAGGATATCCAGGGATGACGTTGTGCAGTTGAAACCCAAATGTGAGCAGCCAGCTGTTGACATCTGGGATGCGATAAACGAGAAACCGAAGGGTTAGCTTGTTCATTATACTTTATTGCCCATAGGCACCTGGAAAGAAAGTCAGGTAACTTGGAAAGACCTTCCACCCAAAGTACCGTATTTTTCGCTCCATAGGGCGCACCGGACCATAGGGCGCACCTTGTTTTTAGAGGAGGAAACAAGAAAAAAAATATTTTCCTGGTTTTCCTCCTCTAAAAGCCCTGTTTTTTGAGGATAAACTAAAAGTTTTGCAGCTTTTTTTGCAAAGGGAAAAGCCCTGTTTTTCTGAGGATCAGCTAAAAGTTTTGCAGCTTTTTTGCAAAGGGAAAAGCCCTGGTATTTTTTAAGGATCAGCTAAAAGTTTTGTAGCTTTTTTTGCAAAGGGAAAAGCCCTGGGTTTTTTTTTTTTTAGGATCAGCTAAAAGTTTCACAGCTTTTTTGCAAAGGGAGAAAAGCAAAGCTCCTTTTGCAAAGGGGGAAAAGCAAAGAGGAAAAGCCCCATTTTTATGGGGTTCAACTCACATTTCTGCAGCTTCTGAAGGAAAGGGAGGCATTTCTACAGTTTCCAGACAGATAATCTAATCAGCCAGTCACATGTCGCTGGGGAAACAAACAACCTCCCTCTGCAGCACATTCCACAATGGAGGGCGGGGCTGAAAGGGAGCCGGGACTCTTATCTCTCTCCCGATCTCTTGCTGATCAGCTGCTGAGCGGGGTCCTTTCAAAAACCCCTTTTCTCTTTGTAAAATAAAAAGCACTATCTGCTTTTGGCCCCTGGGCAATTCGGCTCCAAGGACCACCATTCACTCCATAAGACGCACAGATATTTCCCCTTAATTTTTAGGAGGAAAAAAGCGCGTCTTATGGAGCGAAAAATACGGTATGTGTGTGTGTGTGTGGGGGGAAGGAATTGGCTATATTTGCTCATGTCCATTCATGCAATGAATGATGTGTAAATTTGAAGCTGCAGATTTCCTAAGATGTCTATAGCGGCCACACAGCAACTCTGCTTTCTCCAGATTTTTGATTACATGCATTGGCCAAATGGGAAACACATCATGCAAGCAGGCTGCTGGCTTGCTTCTCCTCGCTATATTCTCAGAACTCCGTGTTATCTGCTAAAGATTCAGGAGAGGGAAGATCCTTTGCTGGCCACGGAAAAAGCCTTCCTTCTGTGCCTTTGAAAACCTGACAAAGAGGCAATGTTGCTTTTTTATTATTTCATTAAAATTAAAATTAAAGTACTTTGCTCTCAACAGCCATTTACTCTCTATATTAATAGCAGCAGTAACCTGTTTCTTAATAGCTTTGCGTTGTGATCTTCTAAGTTAGGCAGAAATCTACCCTGCTTCTCAGCAGTAGAGATCTCAGGTTATTATACCGCTAGGAATAAGCCAGTGTCATTTATTGGAAGGGATAGAAGTCAAGGGGGAGACATTTTTTTGAAGATGTCCGAATGCTCAAAAGAGAAAGGGACAGTCAGGGCAACATCCAGCCATCACAACGCAGAAGCTTAGTCCGATCGTTAAAACCAATGGAACCCCCAAAGAATTTAGGGTCTGCCCCCAATATCAATCTGCTGAAAATGAAGCAGCATTTTTTTTATCTGTTAAGTAAAAACAGTGCATTTCATACGACACTGGGTACATTTTGGCTTCCACTCAATTTGGTTCCCTGTATGTCAGAATGAATTCGTTTTGGGGGCAGATGGCTATTGGAAACAGGGGGGTAACAGAAATGTCAACTCAATCTGCTCCCTCCACACAAGCCAGTCACAAAAGAATTCCTTCTCCACTATAGGGGGGCTCTGAACATAAACTCCAATTAATCCTCGGTATCCTTTGCCAGTTCTCCTTTAGGTGATCTTTTGCAACGCTCACAGCAGAATCCTAACATACCGTGTTTCTCATAATATAAGACGTGCCTATAATATAAGCCATGGCAGGATTTTGAAGCAATCCAAAAATATAAGACATACCCCGAAAATAAGCCGCCTGGAGCCACGTGCCAGCGGGACGCAGCAAGAGCCGCCTCCTCCTCCTGCTGGCTTCCGGAGGCTCGGGGCGCTCAGTGCAGCGCTGCTGGGCGCCGACCCGGCAAGCCGCCTCCTCCCCCTCCTGCCGCCGCGGCTCGGGGCGCTCCGTGCGGCGCTGCTGGGCGCCGACCGGGCAAGCCGCCTCCTCCCCCTCCTGCTGGCGCGTCTCGGGGCGCTCCGTGCGGCGCTGCTGGGCGCCGACCCGGCAAGCCGCCTCCTCCCCCTCCTGCCGCCGCGGCTCGGGGCGCTCCGTGCGGCGCTGCTGGGCGCCGACCCGGCAAGCCGCCTCCTCCCCCTCCTGCCGCCGCGGCTCGGGGCGCTCCGTGCGGCGCTGCTGGGCGCCGACCCGGCAAGCCGCCTCCTCCCCCTCCTGCCGCCGCGTCTCGGGGCGCTCCGTGCGGCGCTGCTGGGCGCCGACCCGGCAAGCCGCCTCCTCCCCCTCCTGCCGCCGCGGCTCGGGGCGCTCCGTGCGGCGCTGCTGGGCGCCGACCCGGCAAGCCGCCTCCTCCCCCTCCTGCCGCCGCGGCTCGGGGCGCTCCGTGCGGCGCTGCTGGGCGCCGACCCGGCAAGCCGCCTCCTCCCCCTCCTGCCGCCGCGGCTCGGGGCGCTCCGTTACGCGCTGCTGGGCGCCGACCCGGCAAGCCGCCTCCTCGCCCTCCTGCCGCCGCGTCTTGGGGCGCTCCGTGCGGCGCTGCTGGGCGCCAACCCGGCAAGCCGCCTCCTCGCCCTCCTGCCGCCGCGTCTCGGGGCGCTCCGTGCGGCGCTGCTGGGCGCCGACCCGGCAAGCCGCTTCCTCCTCCTCCTGTCGCGGCTCAGGGTGCTCCGCATGGCGCTGCTGGGCTCTTTGCCAGTACTTCAGCAGCAGCACCAACAGCCAGTTCCGGGCGCCAAGCCGCAGCAGGAAGAGGAGGAGGCTTGCCAGGTCGGCGCCCACCGCCCCGAGCCTCCGGGAGTCAGCAGGAGGAGGAGGTGGCCTGCCGGGTCGGCGCCAAGCAGGGCCGTGTGCCCGCCCCAAGACAGCTGGACCAAGCAGCAGCAACACCGGCCGCGGCAAGAGGAGGCAGGTGCCCAGAACTATACAGTACTTAATTAAAAAAAAATAAGACACCCCCGAAAATAAGCCATAAGCTTATTTTCTTAAGTAAAATAAATATAAGACGGTGTCTTATTTTATGAGAAACACGGTAGGTTGAATCAGCCGTCCCCCTACATTCAATCAAATCTTATCCACCCTAAGTGTGTTTCGAATCTCAGTCTCCAATTCTGACCCCCCCCCTCAAATCCCCTCTACTTTAGGGATGGGAGAATCTGTAAATTGTGGTTTCAATCAGTACCTCAGATTTTCAATCTCATATTCAGTCCATATTTCTAAAACAATTTGCAATTATTATTATTATTATTAAGGGGTCCTCATGAAAACTGACCATCATCTAAGTGTGAATTTCTCTTAGCATTCGCATGATTGTATGCAATTCAGTCTAATACTGTACATGCTTTTCGCAAGCCAATATTGTCTTGTAATGCATTATCGGATGTTGTTTCTTAACTATATATTATTGATTTTGTTAAGAACAGCAAACAGAAAGAAAGAAAGAAAGAAAGAAAAGAAGACAAAATGTCAACTGTAAAGCATCACAGCCTGGAAGGACAAAAAGTACAAGCAGCTCCGAAGGAATAAAGTATGGACTCATGCAAAGATTCCCTCTGCAAATAACAAAGGTTTATAAAAATAAAGGCATTCCTCCACCTGTGAGTACAGTCATTATTGAAAATAAAGGTTCCCAAAAGGCTTAGATGAGCCAGAAATTTGCCTATACTGGTGACACTGAGCTACCGTGGGCCACAATATTCATATTAGAAATAAAATCATACCATATAGTAAAAATGCAACAAACAAACCCTGGTCATTAGAGTTTTCTTAATCTCAGGGTCGTGGGTTTGAGCCCCACACTGAGCAAAAAGATTCCTGCATTGCAGAAAAACCTTGTGGGTCCCTTCCAACTCTACAATTCTATGACAAAACAGGATGCAATTTGCTCAGCCCGCTGTCCAAATGCTAACTATGGATGGTCAACTTCTAGTTCACCCTGTCTCCCAACCTCTCAAGCTCTCCCATTTTATGGTTCTTGTAGCTTTTGACCAGCCAGCACTCCAAAAGAAGGCGATTACTATTCGATACCCTCTCTAAAATAGGACACTGGGAAACCCTCTCTCTGGGGTCTCTTCCAGCTCTATAATAATAATAATTTATTATTTATACCCCACCCATCTGGCTGGGCTTCCCCAGCCACTCTGGGCGGCTTCCAACAAAATATTAAAATACAATAATCCATCAAACATTAAAACCTTCCCTAAACAGGGCTGCCTTCAGATGTCTTCTAAAAGTCTGGTAGTTGTTGTTCTCTTTGACATCTGGTGGGAGGGCGTTCCACAGGGCGGGTGCCACTACCGAGAACGCCCTCTGCCTGGTTCCCTGTAACTTGGATTCTCGCAGTGAGGGAACCGCCAGAAGGCCCTCGGCGCTGGACCTCAGTGTCCGGGCAGAACGATGGGGGTGGAGACGCTCCTTCATATATACTGGACTGAGGCCATTTAGGGCTTTAAAGGTCAGCACCAGCACTTTGAATTGTGCTCGGAAACGTACTGGGAGCCAAGTTGTCTTGTGCAGAGTCACGACATGGACCATGTGGCTAAGCACCATGCCTTCCACTCAGACTGGTAACAACCACGCAAGGTCTCTAGCAGGAAGCTTTCTCACCTGTTCTGCCTGAGATCTTTTAACTAGCAATCCCAGGGGCTGAACCTGTGATCCTCCGATGCAAAGCATACGCTCTACCACCTGAGCTACGGCCTGCCCCCCTCATATATACTCTGCCATTCCTGTCTCTGTATCTTTTGCTTTCAAACCATCTCCCCAAACTTGCTGTGTTTTCCCACCCTACCCCTCTTTATCTGGCAGGCCATTTCCTCGCTTCAAGTCCTTCGAGACACGCTGGGATCTTACTGTGCCACTGAATCCTTCCCTACCGCATTCCTGATACTGTTATATCAGTGTGTTGTGTCTGTCCAGGCTGTGCTATCCGCCCCCCCCCATGCACACTTGCTCCCACCCGCAAATTACCGTATTTTTCGCTCCATAAGACACACTTTTTCCCTCCTAAAAAGTAAGGGGAAATACCTGTGCGTCTTATGGAGCGAATGGTGGTCCCTGGAGCTGAATTGCCCAGGGGCCAAAAGCAGATTGTGTTTTTTATTTTACAAAGAGAAAAGGGAGTGTTGAAAGGACCCCGCTCAGCAGCTGATCAGCAAGAGATCGGGAGAGAGATAAGAGTCCCGGCTCCCTTTCAGCCCCGCCCTCCATTGTTGAATGTGCTGCAGAGGGAGGCTGTTTGTTTCCCCAGGACATGTGACTGGCCGATTAGATTATCTGTCTGGAAACAGTAGAAATGGCTCCCTTTCCTTTAGCAGCTGCAGAAATGTGAGTTAAACCCCATAAAAATGGGGCTTTTCCTCTTTGCTTTTCCCCCTTTGCAAAAAAAGCTGCAAAACCTTTAGCTGATCCTCAAAAAAAAAAAAAAAACAACAACCCAGGGCTTTTCCCTTTGCAAAAAAGCTGCAAAACTTTTAGCCGATCCTCAAAAAAACAAAAAAACCAGGGCTTTTAGAGGAGGAAAACCAGAAAAATATTTTTTTTTCTTGTTTCCTCCTCTAAAAATGAGGTGCGCCCTATGGTTCGGTGCGTCCTATGGAGCGAAAAATACGGTACTTGCTCCAAATTTAATTTCGCAGCGACTCTGGTGGGAGTTTGGTCAAAGGCTGCCGCCTCTCTGCTCTGGCCTATATTTAAGGCACATGATACTTGTTTTTCCTCCATCCCTTAAGTAGCGCTTCTCATGGCTGAATTAACGCTTAATCGCATTGTTATTTTTAAAAGGCTTGATAAAAAGGTCATGATTAGAAAGGACTCAGCCGCTGCTCTCCTGGAGCGAGCCTCCTTAATGCAGTTTATTTAGATGCAATTTTGAATTTGGGCTGCCAGCTGATGCACAGAAGGATACCTCTGTGCAACTGATAGGAAATTAGGAGAACATTAATCATCCTTTAATCTGCAGGAAGGGGATTATCGTGTCTGGCTGAGCCCCTTGCAAAACGGAGAGTTTTGGAACGGGGCTTCGCAGAACCCAACAATCAGCTGATTGTCAGGCCGTGAGGAGTCCCTTGCAAAATCCTTTGGACAAGCATGGGTCACTTGACCCCTGCCCACTTGCCAAAATTGGCCATCAAGACCAGATCCAGCTCCCTTCCATGTGAAGGACTAAAAAGGGGGAGAGGGACCCTTTTTGCACGTTGGCTTAAACTACCAGGGAGGGTTTTTGATACAACCAAGCCAGAGAAAGTCTAGTGTCCATTGTGCCCTCTCTGGCAACCTCTAGGTTAGTTACAGGTAGGTAGCCGTGTTGGTCTGCCATAGTCGAAACAAACAAAAAAAAATTCCTTCCAGTAGCACCTTAGAGACCAACTAAGTTTGTTATTGGGATGAGCTTTCGTGTGCGTGCACACTTCTTACAAAAGCATCCATGGCAGATGGCTATCCAACCTCTGCTTAAAAAACCTTTCATTAAAGCCTACTGGAACAAGGTCATCTTCACCTGCTGCCAGAAGGACAACAGGGAGGGAGCTGGTTTAACTTCTCTAGGCAGGGAGTTCCAAAGTTATCTGGGAGCAGCCACCGAGAAGGCCCTCTCCCGCATCCTTACAAATATTATTGCTTAAGAAAACACTATATTATATTTTTTATTATTTACAAGACATTGTTATCATTGCCTAGCATGTGTATCTGAAGAAGTGTGCATGCACACGGAAGCTCATACCAGTAACAATCTTAGTTGGTCTCTAAGGTGCTACTGGAAGGAATTTTATTTTATTTTGTTTCAACCTCTAGGTTAGATTACTGCAGCGAGTTATGTGTGGGGCTGCCTTTGAAGATGGCCCAGAAACTGCAGCTGGTGCAAAAATTGGCAGCCAGATTGTCGAACAACACAATACGGTCTGAACATATAACACCAGTTTGGGCACAACTGCGCTAGCCTCCAATGAGTTTCTGGGCTCGCATTGAGGTGCTAGTTTTGAACTATAATGCTGTATGTGGTTCAGGACCACAACACCTCAAGGAAGGACCACCTCTTCCCACTTGAACCCGGACCCTGCATTCATCATCTGTGTGCCCCCTTTGAGGGAGGTAGGACTCATAATCTTGCTCCAGTGGGCCTTGGGGGCATTTCCCTTCCACCATGAGTAGGACTGTTCCCAAGTTAACCCCTGTCAAACCCCTGTCTGAAACTTGAGAGCGCTGCAGTCAAGTATAGATGATTTTGAGCTACACTGGCCAAAAGTCAGCTTTCTAAAATTATTAAGTTGTTTATGATGCACAGGCGGCTCGGCCAGCATCTGTCCACTTCCAGCTCACCTAAGTCAGTTTTACTTTGTTTTTCGAAATGAGGTCTGCTCATGCAATGGGACTTCCCCATCTTCTCCCTAAATCGGCTCTGGAGGGATGGGAGAAGCCCCAGATCAGGTTTAGGGGGCATGGGAGAGGAGAGATTGGAGGGAAGTCCTGTTTCATGAGTGGACCTTGTTCCCTATGTATGTACTCCTCTTAGTGCTACACCTTTAATGTTTTTGGGTGCGACAGAGATTTGTAGTCTTTTATAGCGTTTTCTGCTATAAACCAGTTTGCATAATAATAATAATAATAATAATAATAATAATAATAATAATAATAATATTTATACCCTGCCCATCTGGCTGGGTCTCCCCGGCCACTCTGGGCGGCCTCCAACACATATTAAAATACAATACAAAGTCACAGATTAAAAACTGCCCTAAACAGGGCTGCCTTCAGGTATTTTCTAAATGACAGGTAGTTGTTTATCTCTCTGGCTCCTGATGGGAGGGCGTTCCACAGGGCGGGCGCCACTACCGAGAAGGCCCTCTGCCTGGTTCCCTGTAGCTTTGCTTCTCGCAGTGAGTTTGCCGAGTGTTTAAAACAAAGGTTTCCACCTAGCTAACTGACCTGAGAGAATAGAAACCGCTGCATGAATCAATTATAGGGAAGGTTTTAATGTTCAATGCTTTATTGTGTTTTTAATACTTTGTTGGGAGCCACCCAGAGTGCCTGGGGCAAACTGGTCAGATGGGCGGCATATAAATAAAAATAAAAATATTATTATTATTATTATTATTATTATTATTATTATTATTATTATTATTTAGCTTGAGATACTCTTCCTTAGCAATCTAAATTAACATTGCTTCTTTTTGGCTTAGTCATGCTGGCCACATGACTTGGAAGCTGTCTGTAGACAAATGCCGGCTCCCTCGGCATGCAACAGTTGAAACAAAACAAGTATGGTGAGAGATTCAGCTTTTTAGCTGCTCTTCCCAATGAAGGAAAAAATAATTCGAGAGCAACTGAAAATACCTGGGTGCAGATTTGAAAACTGGCATTGTTTTAAAGAGACACATAGTCAAATACGGTGCAATTGAGCTGACTGGTGGACTCGAGGCCAGCTGGGCTGGCCAAAAATGAAACTTACCTGTCATATAGCACTTGATATCCTGAGAGTTACTGATAGGATTGTTATTCTTGAACATGTAGAGACTGAAAGGCATTATATTGCTGCTGCTGAGACGTTTCCAAATGTCGTGGTCTGGGCTGGTCCACCGGCCGGCGAGCACATCATAGTCTCTCTTCCCCATGTGTATCAGTTTGGTGAGGGGATCGTAGAGGCCTCCATGGTAGCCGATGATGATCTGGAAGTTTGGGTTGGTGTCAATGTAGATCTCCCCATAAGCCGTGTACAGGATCTGCTTGATCATGAGGCCTGTCCCGCTGAAGACAGCCAGAGGAGTCCCGATGTTGTCGCAAGCGATGTAGAACTCGTCCCCGCTGCTGAGCTCCATGGCAAAGAGGTGGCCCTGCAGGTCATAATAGAGGGACGTTATCTCAGAGCTGGAGTGGTTGTACAGGTGGGTGACTTTGGTGGGGTTGGTGAGATCCGCGTAGAAGAACTGCAGGTGGTGGCCATGGGCCGTTTTGCTGGAGACCCTCCTCCCAAGTCCGTCGTAGCGGTACTTCACGCTCCATCCACTGGCTTTGTTGTACGCCTTGATGAGCAGCCCTGCGGAGTTGTACTCAAAAACATCGTTCCCTCTTTGTCTCAAGAAGCCATCTTCGTCCATCTTATATTGCACGTCCCCCAGTCTCGTGATCCTGTCCCTGAGGTCGTACCTCAGAGGCGTGAGGCGGGCGCTGTTGCCGGGACTCAGCAAATGGAGATTCCCGTTCAGGTCATAGCTGTACCGCCATAGCGGCTTCTCATTGATCGACACGGTCTGCAGCTGCCCGTCGGCATCGTACTCGTAAGAATACCTCGTCGTGTTTGCATACGGGCCGACCTTCAGCTCCTTCTTCACCACCCTCCCCATGTTGTCGTACTGCACCGTCATCCAGTACATAAGGGACCTGAATATCTCGTACTGCACTTCCTTCATCCTGCCATAAGCGTCAAAGTGTTTCGTGTGAGTCATGACGGCGGTGGTGATGATCTGGTTGATGTCGTAGTAGATGACCCCGAACTTGCCGAACTGCTCCGTCTTCCCTGACACGTCGTCGTACCGGTAGAGGTCGATGGGCAATGGCGTCTCATTGATAACCGCTTGCATGCTGGTCACCCGGAAGCTGTTGTCGTAGTTGTAATCGAAGCGGGCGTTCACCATGCCTTCCTCCGTGAAGCGGAAGATCTGCCGGTCGATGAGCGGCCCGATCTGCCGGTACCGGATGGTGCAGGTGAACCCTTCGTTTTGCAGGTTTATGGTCTTCAGCATGCCGGCGGTTTCGTCATAAGTGAAGCTGATCTTGGTGGTGTCGTACAGCATTTCGGCCAGCTTGGACAGCTTGCCGTACTTGTAGATGACCCGCCTCCCTGTCCCCAAATGATAGGTGTGGAGAAGCTGCCGCTCTTCGTTGAAGTCCTGAACGACCGTGGCATTTCCCTCGGGGGGCCTGTAGATGTTCCGGTAGTAGCCGATGGAACGGATCGTTTCAAATGTCTGCCGGGCTACGTTGGGCATGGTCACCGATGACAAGCAGTCGTTCTTATCGAACTCGAATATGTACTGCCTCTGGCTGTGGAGAAGCAGCACCATGGACTGTAACCAGGAGAGAAAGCAGTTATTATCCTTCATTTTATAGCCATTGGAAATCTGAACTTTCTCAAGCAAGGAAATTCTTTAGGGCACTGGGGGGCATTCAGTGTAGCGCTATGGCAATTACCCCATCAGCTCAAGCATTTCAGCTTGCAAGACAGAATGATCCCCCCCCACTCCCCATGTGTACTAATTTTTGGGTGTGTGTGTCCCTGTGTAGAGTTCTGCTAGAAGGATTCGTGAGTTGGATCTGGTCCATTATTTTAATTTTAATTATTATTTGCAATTCTGCCTCTTTTAGAAACAGTGCCCGTTCCCCCTGAAATTTCTGTAATCAGGGCAGAGGAAGTACACTTGAAGACTGAAACATCGGAAAACGCCTTGCAGTCTCCTATTCTGTGGTACTGATAGCTTACTTCCTCCTGGTGCCCCTGTAATAAAAAATTTGGTGGATGTCAGGGACTGGCTGGACGATGAGGTGCCAGCTGGGGAACCCCTAAGGAGAACCCTAGAGAGGAGGGCTCAGAGCCTGGGGATTGGTGGTGGGGTGCTGAGGGGGAAGATTGGGAAGAGGTGCTGGATACCGAACAGACAACAGGGTTTAGTGAGCAGGAAGAACCTGTGACAGGGAGCAGTTCAGACTCTGAGGCTGAAGCAGAGGAAGGGGGCGGGGCCAAGGGACTGCTCAAGAATCCCGGGAGTCTCCCTCTCTGGCTGCAACAAGCTGTCCTCCCCCTGGTCTCCAAGAATGTGCAGGATAATCAGGAGAGCGGAACAGAGGCCAGAGGTGTGCAAACACCATTCGAGACTGCTTGGGAAACATCTGGGAAAGGAGGAGCCTTAGGAGGGGTGGAAGGCAAAAGACTGCAGTCCTGGCAACTTCTCTTTGTGGGTAAGACCTACTGGGAAGGTTGTATGCCGCTTCCCTTAATAAAGAAGACACAGACAACTGACTCTGCTTCTTTGTGCTGACCTGCATCTGACTCCAGCCCTGACAGAGGAACGATAGATAGCTCCAGTTTCCAGAGGGGTAGCTGTGTTGGTCAGCAAAACTGGTAGCGTGCCTTGCGGTACCTTAAAGAACAATGACTGTATCCAATGTAGCACTAAGTAATTCATTAGTGCAATGATTTACTGCCGTGTAATGGAGCTTCTTTCCCCATTCTCTTCTCTCTGTGCGCACTCAGTGCCTTGCCCAAATCTGCTCCAGGGAGTGTACGGGGTGGGACAAGGAGAGACAGGGAAAATTCTGTTGCACAACTGTAAATCCTTGGATTAGCTGGATACCATAGCAACAAATTGATTATGGCATAAGCATTCATGGACTGGAGTCCACTATCATCTGACGAAGTGGGCTCTAGTCCACGAAAACTTATGCCATAATTAATTTTTCAGTCCTTAAGGAGCCACAAGACTCTATTGTTGATAGATCCAGTTTCTGAAACAACCAAAATCCCCCCTTAAACTCCACCGCTGAACGCTAAACAGCCCAGAATTCTGTGAGAAGAGGGAATTGCTATGCTCAAAATTAAGAATAATGTGGATTTACTTGTCGACAAAGCGGGCTGGTGTCTTCTTGGCTTGTGTGGGGTATGGGAGTAGTGCTGTTGCGACCACCTCCAGAATCCCCAAAACTACGCTCCTTAAGACTGAATTTCAGGGTCACGTACATGAGCTGTTAGAATTATTAAATGGGAGTAAAAATGAGGAATAGGAGAAAACATAAATCAAGGGATGTCTGCATTAACTGAGACTCCTGCACTGCAGGGGGTTGGACTAGATGACTCTTGGGGTCCCTTCCAATTCTACAATTCTACGACTCTGTGCAGGCTACAAGTTTAGCAGCATCTTTTTACAGGCGGCCCTCACCTTCTCCAAGTAGGTGTAGCTCCAAGATTTGCCATCGGCAAAGATTCTGGATGTAATCCTGCCAGACTGGTCGTATTCCATCCTTTCCGACATGGTTCCCCTTTGGATCCCAGCAATATGTCCTCCCGAGGAGTAAGTTACGTTGACCCCGTTCAACCTGCTGCTAGGAGACCAAAGAGTGGGCCGGCCGGCTTGGTCATAAAGAATCCTCAGGGTGAACTTGCGGTGGTCGTCGTAGATCTTCTCTGTCCTCGTCACGCGGTCAAAGTCTAACGACAGCAAGTTCCTGTTATGAACCTGCAGCAGATAAAGGGGAACAGTTAAGCATCAGAACTGAACAGAAAGCTAGAGGGTGAACTGCTCTGCAAAGCAACCAAGTCTTCTGCAGGGTTACAATTTCGGGATTTCAGTTTCTTTCTTTCTTTTTTTCTTTCTTTTTTGCAAGCAACTCTAAGGGGGTCTCTGACAAGTTCCAAGACCCTGGATGCTGTTCAAATCCAAGTTGTAAGCAAAGAACACCTCCTGAAATGAATGGACATAACTTAGTCATGTCCACCAGTTTCAGTGGTTCTGCTCCTGAGTAAAATTTAGTTGCTGGCCTCCCGCAGCAAGAGAACAGGAAGGACAATAAAATGAATCTTCACACACAGCTCAGTTGCTGAATAGAGGAATTAAGGCCGCAATCCTATACAGCAGCCTTACTCAAGTTGGAGCCTTCCAGATGTTTTGAACTATAATTCCATCATTCATGACAATAGGCTGTGCTGGCATGATGGGAGTGGTGGTCCAAAACATCTGGTATGTATGTGTAAATTTGGGAAAGGCTGCTATACACAATTACCTGGGAGTAAGCACCACTGAACTCAGTGGTTAACCACACTCGCGTATCTTAGACTTATAGAGTTGGAAGGGACCATAAGGATAATCTAATCCTGGGGTCAGCAATCTTTTTTGGCTGTGGGCCGGTCCACCATCCCTCAGACAATTTGGTGGGCCGGACTATATTTTGAAAAAAATAAGGTGAATGAATTCCTATGCCCCACAAATAACAGAGATGCATTTTAAATAAAAGCACACATTCTACTCATGTAAAAACACCAGGCAGGCTCCACAAATAACCCAGGGATGCATTTTAAATAAAAGGACAAATTCTACTCATGTAAAAAAAACCAGGCAGGCCCCACAAATAACCCAGAGATGCATTTTAAATAAAAGCACACATTCTACTCATGTAAAAACACCAGGCAGGCCCCACAAATAACCCAGAGATGCATTTTAAATAAAAGCACACATTCTACTCATGTAAAAACATGCTGATTCCCAGACCGTTTGTGGGCCGGATTCAGAAGGCGATTGGGCCGCATCCAGCCCCCGGTCCTTAGTTTGCCTACCCCTGATCTAATCTAATCCCCTGCAATGAAGGAATCATTTTGCGTTTGACAGTGGAATTTGCTGCCAAGGAGTGTGGTGGAGTCTCCTTCTTTGGAGGTCTTTAAGCGGAGGCTTGACAGCCATCTGTCAGGAATGCTTTGATGGTGTTTCCTGCTTGGCAGGGGGTTGGACTGGATGGCCCTTGTGGTCTCTTCCAACTCTTCTATGATTCTATGATAGGGCTTGAACCCTGAGATTAAGAGCCTCATGCTCTGTCCTCAACCACTTCTTTATTAAAATAAACAACTCACCCATAGCTGCGTTTCGGTTAAAAAACACAACAACCTACCGGTACTTTTTGGAGATCCACCAACTCAGGTATATTAAGTATAAATGAACGAATGAATGGATATTAAGGAATCACAAATCTCTCAGTGCAAATATGGTTTGGCCCCAAAGACGTTTTAAGGTAGGAGTTCAGCTGGCAGTCAACAGAACTGTTTGCAGACATCTGTGGACAAGACCAAGCCAGGGGAGACATCGCTGGGATAGGAGAACATGCTAGGAATTCTATCCTGCTACGTTCAGCTAGGGATTTGATGGCTGAAATATACCGTTGCTAGTAATCTTGCAATTATAAGGTGTGGGAGTGTGTGATTGCTTTTAATTTTCCCGAGATTTTTATTTTATTGTTGCGTTGCTTACGCATTTGCTAGCCTGGGCTACCTTGGAAGGCAGGGAAGGATATAAGTTTGATAAACTAATGGCCCCTTGTAATAAGAGCTTATATCCCCGGCATAATGAGTCACATCTGCAAGGCAAAATCGTACGACCGCTGTGGATATTTCAGCACCAAATAAGTGGAGTGTAGCAAGCTGTCTACAGCGTGACTGTACACCATGTGAAAGGTTGTAGGGGCAAGGTTAGGACACTCTACTTAGCCAATCCACAGCTTAACAGTTGGCAAGGTAATCTCCGTGGTGCAGCTGGGAGCCATGGTGCAATCTGTCATTGTGACAACCGCCTTTGCTGTCTCCCCACCGGAATCCCAAAGACAGACCCCCCGTTTTAAGCACGTCCCAGGATAAATAGCCAAAGTGAATGTATCAGAATGCGAAGACACCGCCCACGCAACCAAAGCGACGGGCCGTTTTTGCACCGCTATTTGCGGAAGTTTGCGTTTGTGCGAAGGTTGCGGCATTATCCGGAGCGGTGTGGCATAGCAAGTGTTTTCGATCCAAGGGGGTCCGGCGAGTGACTGCTGGCTATGGATTTGTAACGTTGCTGAAGAGCGGGGGCAATCAATCCGTAATAGCCACAGGACCAATTAGAGGTCTAGAATGTTACAACAGCTAGAGGGCCATTGAAAGGTGTTGGCCTGTGAGGTGCTGTAAGAGGAAGCAGACACTGAAAACCAGGAGAAGGATGGAGTCCTTGAACAAGGCACGAAATGCAAACTTTGGGTGTGCAGGGGTGTCTCCTTTTTGTGTGTCTCCAAGGGTTCTCCTTGTCCTAATGAAACAGTCTGTACAAATAAGATGCCCTATTTGGACACAAACATCTTATGGATGCTCAGTAATGTATTTCTAGGGCAAACGGTACCCAGGGAAGCCAATACAGATTACTCCCCAATCCACAGATGTGGCAGATCTTGGTGGTTTTCTTTGGCTCAAACGCATTCCCCAGTGGTTATGTGGACTGACTTATTGTCCCTTGCAGCTCAGATGTCAAAAAGCGGGATGGGTGTGAATAATCAGTGTGGAACAACCTGAATACAATATTGGGAGTGGGGTGGTTTCCAGGTAAGTTCTGCTCTGCATAATTGATCACATGACACAGCACATGCACACCATTTGAATGGCAATGCACAGCAACTTTGGAGGGCCCAGGTCCCCTCTAATATTTTTTTTTGGGGGGGGCCAGGGGCGTCGCTGGGGAGTGGCGGTAGGGGCGGTATGCCCCCAGTGACAGGGTGAGCAGCGGCGGGCGGGGGTGTCAAGCGGCGGCCCCTCCCGCCACTCCCATGCGTCGCCGCTCCCTCCGTCACCCCGGGAGCAGCAGCGCTGCACGGACGGGGTGCTCGCCCGTCCGTGCAGCGCTGCTCCTCCCGGGGTGACCGGTGGTGCGTGGGGAGTGGTGGGAGGGGCCGCCGCTTGACACCCCCACCCGCCGCTGCTCACCCTGCTCACCGCCGCTTGCTCCGTTGCCGTGGGAGCAGCAGCGCACAGTGTGTGCGGTGCTGCTGCTCCTGGGGCGACGGAACGAACGGCGGCAAAAGGGAAAGGGGGGAGCAAACGGGCGCTCCCCCCCTTTCGGCCGCTTAAATGCGCCAGCTTTGCTTCTCCCCCCCCTTTCGGGCGCTTCTTTCGGCGCTGGCTGGGCTGCGGAGCCGAAAGGGGCGGCCGAAAGGGGGGGGGGAGAAGCAAACAGGCGCGTTTAGGCGGCCGAAAGGGGGGGAAGCGCCCGTTTGCTTCCCCCCTTTCCCTTTTGGACGCTTCTTTCGCCGCTGGCTGGGCTGTGGCTCTGCAGCCTAGCCGGCACCGAAAGAAGCGACCGAAAGGGGAGAAAAGCGCCCGTTTGCTTTCCCCCCCTTTTCACTTTCGGACGAAAGGGGAAAGGGGGGGAAGCAAACGGGCGCTTTTCTCCCCCTTCGGCTGCTTAAACGCGCCTGTTTGCTTCTCCCCCCCCTTTCGGCCGCCCCTTTCGGCGCCAAAAGGGAGAGAAAAGGAAGTAAAGCTGGCGCGTTCAAGCGCCCGCTTTGCTTTCCTTTTTCCCCCCTGCGGGGGCATCCCCAGGGGCGTGGCATCGCGCTGTGCACATGCGTCATGACGTCATGACGCATGCACATGCCGCAATGCCCCGCCCCCAGGGGTGCCTCTTGGCTTGCCGCCCCTGGCAGCCAAGGGGCTAGAGACGCCCCTGGGGGGGGGGGGGCTGAAGGGACCTCAAGCCAAGGAGTTGGCCCCTATGGTGTGTAGTTAAGGCAGTCAGGCTATGAGTTGGGAGAGACCAAGTTCATATCTCCATTTGACCCATGAAGCTCACTGGGTGACCTTGGGCCAGTCCAGGGCTGGATTTAGGTTTGATGAGGCCCTAAGCTACTGGGGCCCTTTATATGTCCAGCTGTCCTTTGTCAACAACAAATTGTCGCTATGTTTTGTGTTGAATATATGCTATATGGTAATTTATGGACCTCATAGGTTTCTAAAGCCATTTGCACATAACAAAATATGTATTTTATCAAAGTAATTGATATAGAAATGAGCAAACCAGTGATATTTTAGGGAGCAGGCTAGCAGGCGGGGCCCATTCCTTACATCATAGGAGCCTACACAACACAAATCACTGTTGTTGTATGTAGTTTTTATTTTATTTGTTCTTTATCTTATATTTTGGAAATGTACATCCAGTTTTTTTCCCCTTTAAATTTTTTGGGGGCCTCCAAGAGAGTGGGGCCCTAAGCTATAGCTTTTTTTAGCTTATACATAAATCCAGCACTGGGCCAGTCACACTGCCTCTCAACCTAACCTACCTCACAGGGTTGTTGTGTGGGGACTAAAGGGGGAGAGGGAGAACTACGGCATGTAGGCATGCCACCTTGAGCTTGTTGGGATGGAAACGCAACAAATAAATAAGCATCAATACCGCCGCCAACACCAGTTTCTTGTTCCGCATGGTGGTAAAGGTGATGTTTGGGATTGAACCTACAATGCACAGCTTTTTCCACTCACCCTCAACCTGCGCCCGAAGACGGTGATCTGACCCCTGGCCTGCTCTTTGCGCTGCCTCCACTCAACCAGGTTGAGACCATTGTCAATGGGGAGGGTGACATTCCTCTTCCCCACCGTAGGGTTAACTGTGCCGGCCAGAAGGTGAGGCTCAGTCTGCAGGGCCACCTCCATGCCGTTAGCCAGGATGAGCCGCAGGGAGCCATCTGCACCAATGTAATAGCTGTTTCGCACCTGATCTGTAAGAAAGAGGATGGGGAGAGAGAGAGAGTGATCCAGAGGGCTGAAACTCAGCTGCTGAAGTCATGTAAATGAGATGCAGAACGGGTGAAGCCAGGGAAGAAGAAGAATTGGGCTGTAGGCTCAATGGCAGAGCAGCTGCTATTCTGGTTTAACCCCTAGCATCTCCAGGTTGGGTTGGGAAGAACCCTCCACCTGAGACTTTGGAGAGATGATGCCTGTCAGCGTAGACCAGGGTTTCCCAAATGTGGGTCTCCAGTTGTCGGACCGCCATCATCTCTAGCTAGCCATCTCTACATGAACCATATTCTGACTCGGTATAAGATATTGTTACAAATGTTGGGTGCCTCCCTCTCTCTCTGCTGAGCGGTGGCAAGAGCTCATGGGGTTCCAGGCATTCGCCCAAGTTCTGTGTTCCTTTGGAGAACTGAAGACACGGCAGAAACTGTCGTTGCTTTAAGAAATATCCTTTATTCACCTATTTGCACCTTCAGTCTGCATGGATGGGGTCCAGATCTTACAGCATGGTCATTTCAAGAGGGGCTACTGCAGTGCAGCCTTGAAGAGAAAGGTCTCTCTCCAAGCCAGCCTTCAGCCAACCTGCCCAAGATGAATCCAAGTCTTTCTTCTTCCTTCTTCTTCCCAGTACACCTTCCTAAAAATTCTCTTTTCCTGTCACCTTATACCCAGCTACCCTGGCAACCTTCCAAACACCCAGTCTCTGTTTACACCTCAGGGCAAAAGAGCAGAACACTTAATCTTGCCTTGCCAATGGCTCTCAACGGCCCCATATTGTTTCTTACTGGAACTTAGCTTGGCCAGGTCATTTTGCATAGGCTAGCTCAAGAATTCCTGTGCAGCTTGTATCTTCCCCTTCACTTCCCAAATCATCAAAATCCTACCATTTCTTAATTTCTAGGGTTCTGCGACAATATTTTCTAGGGTTCTATAACAATAGTTTCCTATGTTGCTTTTTCATTATTAGAATACGGTAGAATTATTGTGTGCCCAACCAATTGCTAGTTTCCAATTATATGAATACAGCGGTATTCAAACTGCTTTTCAAACTGTTAGAATTGTCTCAAGAGTTATTTATTGCCGCTCTTGTGCCTTTAACAAGCTGTAAAACAGGCAGCAATTCAGTAGGTGAAGCTACACGTTTCTCCATGTTGGAAGGAGCATCCCCTGTTAATTTTCAGCCTCTCATGTTGCTGTTAAAAAGCCCAAGGTCTCACTGCCAGTTCACATGCGTTTATGTGTAATTAAGATTTTTTTTTTTTTGCCCTGATATGCATCGCTTTACACTTTCTTTTTTTAAACATTGCATGACATTTGTGATTTTTCCAGGTGAAACTACAGGGTTTGCCTTGCCCAGTTGCCCAACCCACCCCACTCTCCAGTCCTGGAGCTGGTGCTGATTTAGAATGATGTACCTTTATAGCTGTGCCGAGCTGCCAAACACTGAGATGCTTGACCACAAGACAATTATTAGACCCTCACCCCCAGATGCATAAATCTCAGCAAATCAATTAATTCCCCGAAGAGCCCTGAGCAGCAGCTACTGTGGCTTAATTAGACTCATGAGGAGGCTCTAAATTCCCTTCCCAGCATTTGCCAGACATCTGAATGCTTCTAAAATCCGGCTGGTCCAATTAGAAATGGGCTTCATTTGTCCACATGACAGGGAAACTTATGGGGCTGTAATATAATCCGGAAAGGGCAGGTAACATTTCCATCTCCTTTGCCAGGCATAATCAGTGTGGTCACTTTCAGATTGTTGCTCCTGGACTCCCAACTCCCATCAGTCCTGACCCCTGAGCCCTGCTGGCTGGGGCTGATGGGATAGGACGTCCCAGCAAGATCTGGGGCAGGGGTCAGCAACCTTTTTCAGCTGTGGGCCAGCCCACCGTCCCTCAGACCATGTGGTGGGCTGGACCATTATTTTGAAAAAAAAATGAACGAATTCCTGTTGTTGTTTAGGCTAGTCTTGTCCGACTCTTCGTGACCCCATGGACCAGAGCACGCCAGGCACTCCTGTCTTCCACTGCCTCCTGCAGTTTGATCAGACTCATGTTGGTAGCTTCGAGAACACTGTCCAACCATCTCGTCCTCTGTCGTCCCCTTCTCCTTCTGCCTTCCATTTCCCTCAACATCAGGGTCTTTTCCAGGGAGTCTTCTCTTCTCATGAGATGGCCAAAGTATTGGAGCCTCAGCTTCAGGATCTGTGCTTCCAGTGAACACTCAGGGCTGATTTCCTTCAGAATGGATAGGTTTGATCTTCTTGCAGTCCATGGGACTCTCAAGAGTCTCCTCCAGCACCATAATTCAAAAGCATCAATTCTTCGGCGATCAGCCTTCTTTATGGTCCAGCTCTCACTTCCGTACATCACTGCTGGGAAAACCATAGCTTTAACTAGACGGACCTTTGTCGGCAAGGTGATGTCTCTGCTTTTTAAGATGCTGTCTAGGTTTGTCATTGCTTTCCTCCCAAGAAGCAGGCGTCTTTTAATTTCGTGACTGCTGTCACCATCTGCAGTGATCATGGAGCCCAAGAAAGTGAAATCTCTCACTGCCTCCATTTCTTCCCCTTCTATTTGCCAGGAGGTGATGGGACCAGTGGCCATGATCTTAGTTTTTTTGATGTTGAGCTTCAGACCCTATTTTGCGCTCTCTCTTTCACTCTCAATAAAAGGTTCATTAATTCCTCCTCATTTTCTGCCATCAACGAATTCCTACGCCCCACAAATAACCCAGATACATTTTAAATAAAAGCACACATTCTACTCATGTAAAAACACACTGATTCCTGGACTGTCTGCGGGCCGCATTGGGAAGGCGATTGGACCGCATTCGGCCCATGGGCCTTAGTTTGCATACCCCTGATCTGGAGGGTCATGCGTTTCTCGTCTATCTGGATCACACCCCTAGCAAAAATCCAAGTACAGTAGTACCTCGATTTATGAACTTAATCCGTTTTGGAAGTCTGTTCTTAAACTGATACTATTCTTAAAATGAGGCGCACTTTCCCTAATGAGGCCTCCCGCCACCGGTGCCCTTCCACCATTCGGATTCCGTTCTTAGACCAAGGTAAAGTTCTCAAACCAGGACACTATTTCCAGTTTTGCAGAGTTTGTAAACCGAATCATTCTTAAACAGGACTGTTCTTAAACCGAGGTACCACTGTATTATGCACAGAATATATGAAAATATAAATTTAATGTGGTTTTCCTTGGTGCAGAGCTGGGCTGTTCGTTTTGCATGAAGTTGTCCTAACCCCATTCCCTGACCCCGATGACGATCTCCGTGCTATGACAACAGCAGCAAGGACACTGGAAGACTTTTGTCCTGTGAGAAGAGCATGCAAGCAAGGAAGCTGGCTGAGCCCCCAACAGAAAACAGCTGCAGTACCACGACAGGCCTGGCAAGGGCTCTGCCTCTTAATTAGGTGCGAGTGCGCGCCAATCAGCAAAGGAAAGCATTAGAAGGCGCCAGGATATGGGGGTCTCATGGTGCTGGGATTACCACGATGAGGTCTGTTTCCTGCTGCATAATCCAGTGTGTGCCGCTCGGCCCTTCCCAGCCCTTGCCAATAGCTGCAGAGCGAGATGCCGGTTCGTTATCTGAACGTATTTGTGTTAATGGCCTGACTTATCTCCGAGACTCTGGGGAAGTTACAGAAATAGTTTCGGCTTTACATTAACGCTCACCCCGGCCCCCGAAAAGGGATTCATACCAGACCTTGAAGCAAGCTCATAGTTGTAGGACGGAGGAGGTGGAAAGAGGTGGGGGGGGGGCTTCCCCCCTATCCTAGAAAATTGCATAGAGTTTAATTCTCCCTTTCCCTTTTGCAGATTCGGTTCGCGTTCCTTTTGGTCAGGGGTCTGCAAACTTTTTCAGCAGGGGGCCGGTCCACTGTCCCCCAGACCTTGGGGGAGGGCAGAGTATATTTTGAAAAAAAAATATGAACAAATTCCCATGCCCCACAAATAACCCAGAGATGAATTTTAAATAAAAGGACACATTCTACTCATGTAAAAACACGCTGATTCCTGGACCATCCATGGGACGGATTTAGAATGTGATTGGGCCGGATCTGGCCCCCCGGCCTTAGGTTGCCTCCCATTGCTTTCGGTGCTCGTAGCTGAGCACCCCTGCTTGAAATCTGGAGAGTAGAATTTCGGGTGGGCACAGTCTGATACAAATGGGCTCCCTTGCCCAAATTGATCACTGCACTCTGCACAAAAGGGCTCCTGCTGATACCATCTTATCAGGAGGTCTGTGGCACCTTCCCCCTTGGAATTCCCTCTCATTACATATTGAAGAGGAGCTGCCTTTGTTGTCTTCCCAGTGCCTATTGAGACCTCCCTCTTCCAACAAGAGGCACTCTGTATCCCAACCTGCACTTTGCTCAATCTACTTTTAACTGCTTTTGTACACGGAATTCTTTTAAAATGTTTTACACGTGGAACTGTTTCTACACTTTCCTTGGTTGTTTTTTTGGTTGCAGCTGTTGTTTTTGGTTTATAATGAGTGGCATCTGTCTGTCTCATACCCTCCAACATTTCTCCAATGAAAACAGAGATGTCCTATTGAATAATAAGGGATGCGGGTAACTCTGTGGTCTAAACCACTGAGACTCTAGGGCTTGCCGATCAGAAGGTCGGCGGTTCAAATCCCCGTGGCGGAGAGAGCTCCCGTTGCTCGGTCCCAGCTCCTGCCAACCTAGCAGTTTGAAAGCACCCCAAAAAGTGCAAGTAGATAAATAGGTACCGCTCCGGTGGGAAGGTAAATGGCGTTTCCGTGCGCTGCTCTGGTTTCGGTGTTCCGTTGCACCAGAAGCGGCTTAGTCATGCTGGCCACATGACCCCGAGAAACTGTCTGTGGACAAACGCCGGCTCCCTCGGCCTATAGAGCGAGATGAGCGCCGCAACCCCAGAGTCGTCTGCGGCTGGACTTAACTGTCAGGGGTCCTTTACCTTTTTATTCAATAATAATAATAATAATAATAATGATAATAAATCATATTTAAACCCTGCCCATCTGACTGGGTTGCCCAAGCTACTCTGTGTGGCTTCCAACATATATAAAAACACAATAAAACATTGAACATAAAAAACTTCCCTATACAGGGCTGCCTTCAGATGTCTTCTAAAGGTTGTATAGTTACTTATCCCCTTGGCTCAGGGGGTCGGATAGCTCCATACCCTCCAATCTTTGTTGGATGGAAATAGGGACGTCCTAAGGAAAAGTGGGACATTCCGGGATCAAATCAAAAACCAGGATGGCTTCTGTAAATCCAGGCCTCTCCCCGGAAAATAGGGATACTTGGAAGGCCTACAGAGAGGAGTGCACCTTCAGGGGTGAAGTCAAACCATTGGAGAGTTACAGCACCTGCTGTGGCTGTAGAGGCTGATGAAGGAGAGACATGTTTCGTTGCAGCTGGGGCAGATGAAGGCATCCGGTTGTGCAGATGCAGGTGCACCATAGCGTTGATAATAGTACGTTTTATTGCTGAAACCTGGCTCGGGATCTTTAGGTAAAGGGCAGGGCTGAAGGACAACAAAACAAAACCAACCCCTTCCCCCCCCCCGGACAAAGCCCGTTCAGCAGATCTGAAGCTCACCTTGCAAGAGGGTGTAGAAGGCACCTGAGGCTGAGAGGTTGGTTGTTATGGTGACGTCATCCTTGCTGGAGGTCTCCACCTGGACATGCACTGAGCTGTCCGTGTCACTGCGGAAACTGCTAACCTGACCGGTAGGGAATGTGATGTTGGTGAGGCGGCCAAAACTGTCGTACCTGGAAAGGTAGGAGATGCATGAGCAGCAAGCAGAGGAGAGAGAGAGAGAGAGAGAGAGAGAGAGAGAGAGAGACAGGAACCTCCACCCCAAAGCATTGGGTTTTTAATTTGCTGCCATCTGACCTAAGCCTTGCAGTACAAGAAAAAGAAAATCTTTTTTTTTTTAAAAAAAAGAAATGTTATCACTGATGCTGCGAACCATTTGAGCAACCACTTTTTAATTTTTATTTATTTGAGTTCCTGCCTCCGAGAGTGGCACATACTTGCTTCTTTGCTCACCAGTTAATGACCTCACTTACCATATTTTTCCATCTATAAGACGCCCCCATGTAAAAGACTCAGATTTGGGGACTCAGATTTAAGAAAATGGGGGGAGATGGGCCAGAGTATAAAACGCCCCTAATTTTTGGCTTTTTTTTTGTTAAAGGAAAAAAAGCTAGTCTTACACATGGGAAAAATACGGTGTATCCCCAGTAGCTGCTAAAAGGTTGCATGTTATGGAGGAAGGTTCTTTTGACGGTGATTTTTTAATTAGTGGCAGATGAGGTGTAAAATATTCTTGCCCAGAAACAAAGTCTGCTCTGCTACCGAGGAGGCTGTGCGAATGCAAATTCTGAACAGAGTTTGCTGCCGCCGTTCCTCTTGGCCACACAGGAATGCTTCTTTTAGCAAACGCTTTGTGCAACTCTTCATTCCTTCCTTCTGCCCGCTTTGCCCTGCTGTTCCTAAAGATGTCATTAGGGCTTTGCATACTGCTTTGCAGCAGAGTTCCTCTCACCCCTGGGCCCCAATCCGCACACGGCTCGACAGGTAAGTTTTGAATATGCAGAATTCTCGGCTTGCGAGAAAGCGGTTTTGATTCAAGGAGTGCGCGTGGAAAAATGGCACAAGGTGTTCAAATACACTGCTGATCTGGGCAGATGAAGTAAAAGCCAAAATGGCTTGAAATCAAAAGGGCTGAGTTAAATGTATTCTATGAATGCAAGTCCATAAGTGTGGACATTTCTAGCCTTTAAGGAACTGTTTTTACACATTTTTTAAAATTAATTGCGACCTAAAATTCAAATAGCTTATATCTATATATGTTTTTATATATGTTAGAAGCCACCCAGAGTGGCTGGGGCAACCCAGTCAGAGGGATGGGATACAAATAACAAAATTATTATTACTTATTATAATAACTGATTTGTCTGATTGAGTGATATCCTAGAATCATAAGAGTTGGAAGAGAGCACGAGGGTCATCTACTCCAACCCCCTACAATGTAGGAATCCTTTTGCCCAACGTTGGGCTCAAACTCACAACCCTGAGATTTAGAGTCTTGTACTCTACCGACTGAGCTATCCTGCAGGCTTGTTTATACTAACCACCCCCTTCATACTTCAGGAGTCGCCTGAACAGAAACGAACCAAGTTTCTCCTTTCTGTAACATCTTTTTGATGTGTGCCCTTTCGTAAGTGAGGAAACCCAGGGAAGCTGCAAGTTGGGGCAGACCTACAGAAAACCCCTAAAAAGAGTGTCCAGAAGACCCGTTCAACAACTGCATTGTTAAAATGAAAACAGACAAACCAAAAATGCCACCACCCAAAGGACATATATTCTGAAAACTAGGTAAATACAGATGGTGTCAACGACTTGCGATCTCTGCTCATTTCCACCTGTATGAAGGTGCATAATTCGGTTTGAAAAGGTAAAGGTAAAGGGACTCCTCACCATTAGGTCCAGTCGTGGACAACTCTGGGATTGCGGCGCTCATCTCGTGTTAATGGCCGAGGGAGCCGGTGTACAGCTTCTGGGTCATTTGACCGGCATGACTAAGCCGCTTCTGGCGAACCAGAGCAGCGCAAAGAAACACCGTTTACCTTCCCGCCGGAGCGGTACCTATTTATCTACTTGCACCTTGACGTGCTTTCGAACTGCTAGGTTGGCAGGAGCAGGGACCGAACAACGGGAGCTCACCCCGTCGTGGGGATTCGAGCCGCCGACCTTTTGATCGGCAAGCCCTAGGCTCTGCGGTTTAACCCACAGCGCCACCCGCTGTGGCACTGCAGGTGTATCTCAGTATCTGTAGGGAGACAAACCCTCCGCAAGTCAATTCATTCCACAGCTAAGCTGGCTGGGCTCTGTTTCCACAGTCAAAAGGATTCAGACGGTAGGCTGGTCTCCATCACACCCTAATGTTCTCATGTTCATTTAATGCTCCGACTTGCACCAGAATTAAGGACAAATGCCGTGACGCAGGGAGACTCCGAGCAGCCGGCGCCGGCAATGAATTCATCAACCCCCCCCAATGTAACCTGCCGCTGTCCGACCGAGCTACCCCAGCCTTTACAATCACGGTGGCAATTATGAGGCTGACAAAGGAAACCACGGCCATCCATCCCCAAATGGAAACGCATTTAGCCGCGGTTCACTGCACAGAATTAATGCAGTATTTGGTGCTTATGAGACCTAATTGTTTGCTTGTGAACATCCGACACCGTCATTTATCACATTACTGGTGCGGAAAGGAGGCAGTTGACTCCAGAAATGCCTGCTCAGAAGCTTCCAATCCCCCCCCCAGTCCTCTGCTTTCAGCAACCTTTGGCAGCTAAATGATCGGTGGGAAATGAGTCACCTTGAAATACTGCTACGTTCAGTGACTAGGAAGCAGAAATAGCATCAGTTTTTTTCCCCAAGGCACGGGGGTTTGGGAGAAAAGGGAAAAGGGGCCATATCCTCCAATTTCAACTGCCTCGCTAAACTTTCAGTAACTAGCAATGCCGCAGGCCTTGGAAAATGGGATGAGGTTCAAAATGCAATTTTCAGTAAAACAAACCTCCTCTTGCATGTTGGATCAGCCCAGGCTTCTCGGGAATTTAGCACAGCTTGACATGGGTTTCCTACTGCCCCTGTCCTAGTCCCAAACCTCTCAGGCTTGCGCTGGGGCCTCCATTAGGCCTCAGATTGTTCTGCACCAAGGCACTGGCTCCTGGGCTCTGAGGCAATGTGGCACCCCCCAATATTATTTTTTTTAGGTGGCTGGGCCCCCAGTGTTCAGAGGGCACCCTGAGCAAAGTTGGGCCCCCTTGATCCTACAGAGAAGGTGGTGTCTCTGTGGTTTGCACATGGTTTCAGCAAGGGGAGGAGTTGGGGGAGAATTCCACGCCCTGAATTCCAGGGGGCAAAATTAATTCCATAATTTGTTTGTGGAATTCGCTGCTGGAAGATATGGTGACGGTCACTGGACTTGATGGCTTCAGAAGGGGATTAGAGGGAAAATTCAACAAGGATGGGGAGGTGGTCTAACAGCAGCCATTAGCTTTGACGGCCACATGAGCAGACTTTCTTTGGATGAATACAATGATATTTGATAATATATCAGGCTACTGTCAATTACAGTCGTACCTTGGTTCTCAAACTGAATGCATTCCGGGAGTCCGTTCAAACTCCCAGAACCGTTTGAAAACCAAAGCGCGGCTTCCGATTGGCTGCAGGAGCGTCCTGCAGCCAATCGGAAGCCGCGTCGGATGTCTGGCTTCCGGAAATCGTTTGAAAACTGGAACACTCAATCGTTTGGGAGCCGATTTGTTTGGGAGCCAAGGCGTTCGGCTTCCAAGGTACGACTGTAGGACAATAAGAATACGCACATCTATATATTAATGTATGGTAACATAGCGGTATTTTTTCTTTTTTCCATTCTCACTCACTTTTTTTCTCTTTTTTCTTACTCTATCTTTTTATAAATGAAATTTATCATCATCATCATTATCATTATTATTAAGCTTTGGTAGCTATCTGGAACTTTCATGTCCCAAAAAGACAGTGTGCCACTGTTTACTGTTGTGGGAGGGCAACAATGGGAGAGGCCTATTATGTTCATAGTGTTCTGTGGGTTTCTCAAGAGTATCTGCTTGGCCACTGGACTACATGGGCCTTTGGTCTGATTCAGAGAGGCTCTACCTATCTCCTTAATGTTGGCTGTGGTTTTATTGTACGTGTAACCACTGTTGGACGATGCCACGGGGGATTTGGTTGGTGCAATAAATGATCGTGATATTCTTAATGCGATCTGGGTTTCTGTTACGCCCAACAAAATACTCACTCATAAAACGTCGTCCACCCGTTTTCATTGCTCTTGGTGGCAAGGAGGCCAGAGATGCCATGATAGGTCATCATGGCCACCTCGTGACCCTGGGCTGTCACGCTCTTCAGGGCGCTGTTGGTGCCAATGGTCAGCCAGTAGACCTGCCCGTCTGGCACCACCAGCCACAGCGGCATCCCAGTGGAATCCCTCCGGATGTTGACCAGGTTCCCATTGTTGTCGGTGATCAGGGTGATGTCCCCATCTCCTGTGTAGGTGAAGTTGTAGAGGTAATCTCCGGTGGGGAGGCTCTGGGTAAAAAGGTGTTTGCCACTGGTGTCAAACAAGTAGAGCTCTTGGTCGATGGGTGAGGACAATTCGTACAAGTTCTGCGTGTTGAGGAACGGCTTGTTCTTCCGGATGAAACGGATCCGGATGTTCCCGAGGTCGGCCACGTACAGCTCTCCATCCGCGCACACCGCGAGAGAGGAAGGGGCGTTGAGCTTGGCATCCTTTGCATAGCCATCGTCGCCGGAAAAGCAATCGCAGCTGACATCATTTTTGCAGTCGCAGCCGCTCGGGGCGCCGGCCACCAGAGAGATTTCCCCGTTGGTGGTGACCTGCCTGATGCGGTTGATCTTCTTCTCATCCGTCTCCGTGATGTACAGAACGCCGCTGTGAGAGACGGCCAGAGCTGTGGCCGATTCCAAGGTCGCATGGATGGCCACCTTACTGAGAAGGAAGTGGTCGATGCCCGGAACTTGGCAATGCATTGGCCTCCCTGCCAGGATTCGCACTTGGTGGTTTTCGGAGATCTGCAGCACGACATTGTTGTCGAGGACGTACAGAGAATTGTCCATTGGGTTGACCGCCAGGTCCGTAGGCCACTCCAGGCGGACCTAACAGAACGGAAAGAAGCAGAAACGGTTTTTATGACCACCACCATTAGTGTTAACATTTGAAGAATAGTGTCTTGGTTTATATGTGGGTTATGCAAGAATAAATGGATTGTTATTGTATCATATATCTGCCACGAGGGTGCCGTCAACAGCTCGCTGGGCTAACTGCCCGGTGAGATCGGAGACGCGGAGAGCTTCATTCAGTTCTTTTATTTAGATGGCAAAATTAACTGGGAGACTCAGGAATCAAGAAGATAAGGACTTTAAAAAAGAATGGGGAATACTAATAACCTACCTAAGAGAACATTGTAAGCAAATTAAAACGTGAGCTGGACTCTAAGAATCACTTGTAAAGCACCGAGGTGTATGCATAACTTATAGTAATGAGAATTATGGAGAATATATTGATATGTAGATTGGTAAAAAAAATTGTTACTAGGATCCTTGTAAGGGATGGTGGGGAAGTAACGAGATTCAGAGAATCTCATCGATTGATTTTATAAAGAATTTTGTTATTACTCTGTATATATAAAAACCATTTAATAATTATTGCAAAAAGAATCAGCAGAAATACACAGAGACATGGAATGTACTCTCCCTTTCTTGAGCTGTTGCTCCGCGTGCCCGCTTCTCACCCCCAGCAGTTACTTCCTAGCTCCTGCTGTTTACGGTGGCCAGCAAGGAAATATTTCTGGTTCTAGGAGAAGGATGAGGCTCTAGCATACTTGGCACAGACAACACGTCATTTGGCTGCTGCACTGTTTCTAACATATCTGACTCCTGTCTCTATTCAGGGCTAGTGCACCTGCTGTCTAGCTCCTTCTCTTCAGCACCCATTGTCTCCCAGCTCCACTGAGAGCCAGTGTGGTGTAGTGGTTAAGAGCGGTAGACTCGTAATCTGGGGAACCGGGTTCGCGTCTCCACTCCTCCGCATGCAGCTGCTGGGTGACCTTGGGCTAGTCACACTTCTCTGAAGTCTCTCAGCCCCACTCACCTCACAGAGTGTTTGTTGTCGGGGAGGAAGGGAAAGGAGAATGTTAGCCGCTTTGAGACTCCTTCGGGTAGTGATAAAGCAGGATATCAAATCCAAACTCCTCCTCCTCCTCTTCCTCTTCCTCTTCTTCTTCTCCCTTCTTCTGGGGGTGTGTCCCGTCTTAAACTACCACAGCCCTGGGTCCATACTCCCTTCCTCTTCCCCCCTCTCTGGAAGCCCCTTGGAGTGGTGGTCTCCACCACTCCTCCCCATCTGCCCAGTCCCTAAACAGTATCATACGATATATTATGAGATTAAAAAAAAAAGATGTTTAAAATGATTATACCAAACCCACCGAAGCTTTCCTTCTAGGGATTACAGGGACAGAAGTCCCTGTCCCCCCCCCCAAAAAAACGATTACCTTGTTTACATCTGTTAAGACAGCAGCGAGGATTTTGTATGCTCAAAAATGGAAGGGAGAAGAAATTCCCACAAAAGATGACTGGATAAAATCTGAAGAAGTGTGCATGCACACGAAAGCTCATACCAAGAACAAACTTAGTTGGTCTCTAAGGTGCTACTGGAAGGATTTTTTTGATTTTATATTTTGTTTCGGATAAAATAAGGTGATGGGCTATGAAGAAATGTCAAAATTAACAGCTAAAATAAGAGAACCCACGGCGGATGACAGTTTTGTGGAAGAATGGAAGCCCTTTTTGGACTATTTAAAGAAATACTATAGTTTGATGAATTCGCGAGCGGGATTTGAAGCATGAGCAACGGAAATAATTAGAACTTACTGTAATATTGTTATGACATAAGAGACAAACGACAGCTAAGGGGGAGAGAACAAAATCACCATGGGAAGCGGGATGTGAAGTCAACAAAACAAAACAAAACAAAACTAAATTATGTACTGGAGTGTATACGTGGAATTTTTTTAATTAAAAGATTTAAAAAAATAAAATAAAATGGATTATTATTTTTTGTTTGATGCATTGCTTACTAAAGGGACTTAGTAAGAGTGACCTAAAACACAATGTAGAACAGCAAAAGTGAAACGGGTTTGGGAACTGGGTCCTTATACTAAGATTCTGATAGGTCCTGATCGTAGCCCTTTAAACCCAAACTGCCACACTCTTAAAATCGAAGCACATCCTGCAGTTATAGAGAAGGGCTCATTGTGGCTCAGGATCCCCGGCAAATGAAGCATGGAGCCATTTCAGCTCAGGATCCAGGTATCCTCACCACGAGAGTGGCTGAATGTCCTGAGCAAAAAGCAGGTATTGATTTAACCATGGTTGAAGAGAAGAACGGACAAGAAACACGGCCACAAAAAAATTAAAGATGGCTGTTTTGGCTCAGCCCTAATGGTTGTGTTTTAGTTCGCAACATGTTTTAGAAAATGCAAATTGGATAAGATCCACCTTTAAATGTGAACCAAGCTGAGCCTGAATCCGTCCCTCCAGCCCAGCCCTAATTAGGTGACATCTCCTTATCTTCTGGACCTGAACGGCAGCAGCTTACCAGCTTGTGTTAGGCCCCAAAGCAAAGAAGTTGCTGCAAGGTTTTTCACCTGTCCATCTTAAGCAAAAGCCACTGTCATTGAGGTCGTCTGGGCTGGTCCCCTTTAGAATGCCAATGGGGGCCCATGTAAACCAATGCTCTTCTCTATAATTAGACTGGCATGCACCAGATACAGTGGGGAGACCCCCCCCCAAGTATATACATTTGGACATCTGTATTGGTTTTTAAACAGGCTTTTGAAAACCCATTAATTTCAAGCTGGCGAGCTTCTGATTATTTAATGGTTTATTAAATTGCTGCTGGTGGTTTAAAATGCCCCCCACCTTAATTGTTTAAATTGTTTGTGCTGGGCTGTGAAATGTCTTTTCAGACTGCTGTTTCAGTGCGTTCTAGTTTCACCTGAATGAAATGTTTTATTTTCTCAGTTTCATTTAGCCGAGGGCGCTGCTGCCTTGGAGGCACGATGCCCCCTGCAAGATGGCAAAGAAATATTTGAAAAGAAATAAAAATGAAATAAACAACATCAGATGTCCTGCAGATAGTAAACCGGTATATCATGGAGAGAACTAAGTTGGAAGGTGCAAAGTTGTTGGGTTTTTTTTGGGGGGGGTTTCTTTGAAAGTTTTGTTCTTCTTAAGCTTTTGGACGCAGCATTGCTAAATCAGAGGGCCATCTAACTTAACGCGCTGCACAATGCTGGATATCCAGGCCCAACCTAACCTCAAGAGATGGCTAATGTCCTCTTTTTTCCCAGGACACATCCTCTTTCCCAGGGGTAAAATTTCTGTCCGGGTGGATTTTTTTTTAAAAAATTGCCACAATAACTTGCCTACATATAATAAGGTAAAGGTAAAGGGACCCCTGACCGTTAGATCCAGTCGTGGACGACTCTGGGGTTGCGGCACTCATCTCGCTTTATTGGCCGAGGGAGCCAGAGTACAGCTTCCAGGTCATTTGGCCAGCATGACTAAGCCGCTTCTGGCGAACCAGAGCAGCGCACGGAAACACCATTTACCTTCCCGCCGGAGCGGTACCTATTTATCTACTTGCACTTTGACGTGCTTTCGAACTAGTCGTCACAGTGTCCCCTTTTTAAATATGGCAACCCTAGACATTACTGTTGTATGCAGTATAAGGTACCTAAGGGACCGCCTCTCCTGGTGTGTCCCGTGTAGGACCTTAAGATCCTCAAATAATAATATTTTGGAGGTCCCGAGCAACAAAGATGCTAGGTTGGCCTCAACTAGGGCCAGGGCTTTCTCGGTATTGGCACCGACTTGGTGGAACGGTCTGTCACAAGAGACCAGGGCCCTGCGGGATTTGGCATCTTTCCGCAGTGCCTGCAAGACGGAGCTGTTCCACCTGGCCTTTGGGTTGGTTTCTGTTTGATAGTTATGCATCATTCTTTTATTGGTGGGCTATTTGGAAATGAGACTGCAGTTTTAATTTTGAATTTTTAAATTTGTATTTTAAATTGATTGTTTTTATGTTTTTGCTGTGATTTTAAGTAGTGTTAGCCGCCCTGAGCCTGGTTTTTGGCTGGGAAGGGCGGGGTATAAATAAAAATTTATTATTATTATTATTATTATTATTATTATTATTATTATTATTAAGTTTGGGGAGGATGGGGGGAGAGACATAGTCTTCTACTTAGTGTTGGGCTTTTGTGTCAGCATCACTTGGGTAGGTTCTCTTCCGATTCGTTTATTATATTTCGTTGGTAGTGACAGAGCCACTGAGAGAGAGAGAGAGAGAGAGAGAGAGAGAGAGAGAGAGAGACAACCATCCCTTCAGGTAGACGAGAGATCAGTCCTACCTATACTCTCAAATGGTACCACCTAACAACGTAGGTTTACTGCCTCGGTGGGAACTAGGCCACCGACAAAGCTGCGTCTGGTCTCTCCCGCCCCCTTGGGCTCCTGGCCCTCCTTAACCCTTCCTGTAGTAAAACATGACAGCTTGTGGTTTCTCCTTCAATAATGCATGCCTCTCTGCCTTGCCGACAGCCTTCTGAGCGCCTGCTACTACGCTTGCAGCCTTGAGTTAGCATCAAGAATGTGAGTTTATTCGGAAACGACGAGGGAATTCCAGCCCCTCCCCCCTTTCTTAAAACCAATTTCTTGTCAACAACAACGGCTAAATATTTTATGGCTGCTGGTCCCTCACTGCCTGAGGGGCTCTGACTGAAGAGACCTCGAGAGCTTCTTTATAGGATGAAAGAAGGGAGAGTTCCCTAACAGGAGTGGTTTTAAAGAGACCTCTCGGCAGCATCTGTCTTCGGCGAGCGGGCGACTCGAAAATGGGTCCCCCGCATTTGAAAGAAGGAAGAATGGGAGCCTGGGCTCCAGATGGCTGCTTTCTAAAAGCTTTTGCAAGGACTACATAGAGAAGACATATTGTATGCATTTTTCAAAACACATCCAACGATGAGGTGGAGTTGGGGAAAGCTTAGGAGCTGGGGAAATATAATGGACCGTAAAGCTTCCTAAAGTCCAGTTGGAATAATAATAATAATAATAATAATAATAATAATACCGTGTCCATCTGACTGGGTTTCCCTAGCCACTCTTGGCGGCGTCCAGATAAATATAAAAAATAATAAAATGTCAAACATTAAAAGCTTCCTGATACAGGGCTGCCTTCAGATGTCTTCTAAAAGTTGTGTAATTCTTTATCTCCTTGACATCTGGTGGGAGGGTGTTCCATAGGGAGGGTGCCACTGCCAAAAAGGCCCTCTGCCTGGTTCCCTGTAGCTTCACTTCCTGCAGAGAGGGAACTGCCAGAATGCCCTTGGAGCTGGACCTCAGTGTCTGGGCTGATTGATGGGGTGGAGACACTCCTTCAGGTATACAGGGCTGATGCTGTTTAGGGCTTTAAAGGTCAGCACCAACACTTTGAATTGTGCTCGGATACGTACTGGGAGGCAATGTAGGTCTTTCAGGACCAGTGTTATGTGGTCTCGGCGGCCACTCCCAATCACCAGTCTAGCTGCCACATTCTGGAGTAGTTGTAGTTTCCGGGTCACCTTCAAAGGTAGCCCCACATAGAGCACATTGTAGTAGTCCATGCGGGAGATAACCACAGCATGCACCACTATGGCGAGACAGTCTGCGGGCAGGGAGGGTCTCATGCTGCGTACCAGATGGAGCTGGTGGACAGCCGCCCTGGACACATGCGCCTCCATGGACAACTGTGAATCCAAGATGACTCCCAGGCTGCACACCTGGTCCTTTAGGGGCACAGTTACCCCATTCAGGACCAGGCAGTCCTCCACACCTGCCTGCCCCGTTTCCCCAAAACAGTACTTCTGTCTTGTCAGGATTCAACCTCAATCCATTAGCCCGTTAGCATGCATATATATATATATATATATATATAACATACAAAAGTGAATTACATTAGGGGGAATTGCATACAACGTTGTGTACGTTCAGACAAATGGCTGCTGGCTTAGATGGCTTTAAGAAGGGGGCTGGACAAATTCACGGAGGAGGAGAGGTCTATCAACAGCTATTTAGCCATGTTAGCCAAACAGGACCCCCACATCCCAAGAGAGTATATCTCTAAATAACACCGTCTGCCAGGCGGGAAGCAAACAGAGGAGTGCTGTTGCTGCTATAGCTTTGGACATAGGTGCCAACTCCTTGGAGCCCTGGGTGCCTGAGCACCCACAAAATCCCCCATGAAGGGGCAGGGAACCCACAAATTTCGGTGCACGCTGCATGGCACCCACGGCACCAGGTACCCACAGTTGCGGGGTGTAACGGATCTGCCCTAAGTCAAGGTATGGTCAATAACCCCAGCGTGTTAGGAGTTAAAAATACACTGTGTGAATGGCAGCGCGTTCGCAGGAGGCGGGACTTTTCGCCCTTTAAAAGGAGGGAATGGCAGTTGGTCATGAGGGAGAAAGAGGGAGTGAGTGGTGACTGAGGGAGAGAGGGTTAGAGACCAGGATAGTGGTGGGTAGGTTAGGCTAGGTCGAAGGTTTAGTTGTTGTTGTTGTTGTTCAGTCGTTCAGTCGTGTCCGACTCTTCGTGACCCCTTGGACCAGAGCACGCCAGGCACGCCTATCCTTCACTGCCTCCCGCAGTTTGGCCAAACTCATGTTAGTAGCTTCGAGAATACTGTCCAACCATCTCATCCTTTGTCGTCCCCTTCTCCTTGTGCCCTCCATCTTTCCCAACATCAGGGTCTTTTCCAGGGAGTCTTCTCTTCTCATGAGGTGGCCAAAGTACTGGAGCCTCAACTTCAGGATCTGTCCTTCTAGTGAGCACTCAGGGCCGATTTCCTTGAGAATGGATAGGTTTGATCTTCTTGCAGTCCATGGGACTCTCAAGAGTCTCCTCCAGCACCATAATTCAAAAGCATCAATTCTTCGGCGATCAGCCTTCTTGATGGTCCAGCTCTCACTTCCGTACATTACTACTGGGAAAACCATAGCTTTAACTATACGGACCTTTGTTGGCAAGGTGATGTCTTTGCTTTTTAAGATGCTGTCTAGGTTTGTCATTGCTTTTCTCCCAAGAAGCAGGCGTCTTCTAATTTCGTGACTGCTGTCACCATCTGCAGTGATCATGGAACCCAAGAAAGTGAAATCTCTCACTGCCTCCATTTCTTCCCCTTCTATTTGCCAGGAGGTGATGGGACCAGTGGCCATGATCTTAGTTTTTTTGATGTTGAGCTTCAGACCATATTTTGCGCTCTCCTCTTTTACCCTCATTAAAAGGTTCTTCAATTCCTCCTCACTTTCTGCCATCAAGGTTGTATCATCAGCATATCTGAGGTTGTTGATATTTTTTCCGGCAATCTTAATTCCGGTTTGGGATTCATCCAGCCCAGCCTTTCGCATGATGAATTCTGCATATAAGTTAAATAAGCCGGGAGACAATATACAGCCTTGTCGTACTCCTTTCCCAATTTTGAACCAATCAGTTATTCCATATCCAGTTCTAACTGTAGCTTCTTGTCCCAAATAGAGATTTCTCAGGAGACAGATGAGGTGATCCGGCACTCCCATTTCTTTAAGAACTTTCCATAGTTTGCTGTGGTCGACACAGTCAAATGCTTTTGCATAATCAATGAAGCAGAAGTAGATGTTTTTCTGGAACTCTCTAGCTTTCTCCATAATCCAGCGCATGTTTGCAATTTGGTCTCTGGTTCCTCTGCCCCTTCGAAATCCAGCTTGCACTTCTGGGAGTTCTCGGTCCATGTACTGCTTAAGCCTGCCTTGTAGAATTTTAAGCATAACCTTGCTAGCGTGTGAAATGAGTGCAATTGTGCGGTAGTTGGAGCATTCTTTGGCACTGCCCTTCTTTGGGATTGGGATGTAAACTGATCTTCTCCAATCCTCTGGCCACTGCTGAGTTTTCCAAACTTGTTGGCATATTGAGTGTAGCACCTTAACAGCATCATCTTTTAGGATTTTAAATAGTTCAGCTGGAATATCATCACTTCCACTGGCCTTGTTGTTAGCGAGGCTTTCTAAGGCCCATTTGACTTCACTCTCCAGGATGTCTGGCTCAAGGTCAGCAACCACACTACCTGGGGTGTATGAGACCTCTATATCTTTCTGGTATAGTTCCTCTGTGTATTCTTGCCACCTCTTCTTGATGTCTTCTGCTTCTGTTAGGTCCTTTCCACTTTTGTCCTTAATTGTGGTAATCTTTGTACGAAATGTTCCTTTCATATCTCCAATTTTCTTGAACAGATCTCTGGTTTTTCCCATTCTGTTATTTTCCTCTATTTCTTTGCATTGCTCGTTTAGAAAGGCCCTCTTGTCTCTCCTTGCTATTCTTTGGAAATCTGCATTCAATTTCCTGTATCTTTCACTATCTCCCTCGCATTTTGCTTGCCTTCTCTCCTCCGCTATTTTTAAGGCCTCATTGGACAGCCACTTTGCTTTCTTGCATTTCTTTTTCATTGGGATGGTTTTCGTTGCTGCCTCCTGTATAATGTTACGAGCCTCCATCCACAGTTCTTCAGGCACTCTATCCACCAAATCTAAGTCCTTAAACCTGTTTTTCACTTCAACTGTGTATTCATAAGGAATTTGATTTAGATTGTATCTTACTGGCCCAGTGGTTTTTCCTACTTTCTTCAGTTTAAGCTGGAATTTTGCTATAAGAAGCTGATGATCAGAGCCACAGTCAGCTCCAGGTCTTGTTTTTGCTGAGTGTATAGAGCTTCTCCATCTTTGGCTGCAGAGAATATAATCAATCTGATTTCGATGTCGCCCATCTGGTGATGTCCATGTGTAGAGTCGTCTCTTGTGTTGTTGGAAAAGAGTGTTTGTGATGACCAGCTTGTTCTCCTGACAGAACTCTATTAGCCTTTGCCCTGCTTCATTTTGAACTCCAAGGCCAAACTTGCCAGTTGTTCCTTTTATCTCTTGACTCCCTACTTTAGCATTCCAATCCCCTATAATGAGAAGAACATCCTTCTTTGGTGTCATTTCTATAAGGTGTTGTAAGTCTTCATAGAATTGGTCAATTTCAGTTTCTTCAGCACTGGAAGTTGGTGCATAAACTTGGATTACTGTGATGTTAAAAGGACTGCCTTGGATTCGTATCGAGATCAATCTATCATTTTTGAAATTGCATCCCAGTACAGCTTTCGCCACTCTTTTGTTGACTATGAGGGCCACTCCATTTCTTTTACGGGATTCCTGCCCGCAGTAGTAGATATGATAGTCATCTGAACTGAATTCGCCCATTCCCGTCCATTTTAGTTCACTGATGCCTAGGATGTCAATGTTTATTCTTGCCATCTCATTTTTGACCACATCCAGCTTACCAAGGTTCATGGTTCTTACATTCCAGGTTCCTATGCAATACTTTTCTTTACAGCATTGGACTTTCCTTTCGCTTCCAGGCATATCCGCAACTGAGTGTCCTTTCGGCTTTGGCCCAGCCGCTTCATCAGCTTTGGATCTACTTGTACTTGTCCTCCGCTCTTCCCCAGTAGCATGTTGGACGCCTTCCGACCTGAGGGGCTCATCTTCCAGCGTCATATCTTTTATATGCCTGTTGTCTTTGTCCATGGAGTTTTCTTGGCAGGGATACTGGAGTGGGTTGCCAGTTCCTCCTCCAGGTGGATCACGTTTGGTCCAAACTCTCCACTATGACCTGTCCATCTTGGGTGGCCCTGCACGGCATAGCTCATAGCTTCCCTGAGTAATTCAAGCCCCTTCGCCACGACAAGGCAGTGATCCATGAAGGGGAAGGTTTAGTATGTTATACTGAATAGAAAACCTTTTATGCTGTTATGAAACTACGTTTAAACATTTGATTCTCTGAAACCGTTATGCTCTATAAAGAAAATAAAGACTAGTTTTGTTGCTATAAGTCAGTTGTTGTCAATTTTTGGGTCCAGCGGGTTATAACTGCTCATGAAGAGGTGAACCCAGGGAAGAGACCAAACTGTCCTGCGGGGTGTTAGTTTGTGTCTTAGGGGTTTCACTCAGGAGGGGCTGGGGGGCTGAAACATTGTGAATGCCACTGAGTTGCTAAAAGGGTTTAGCAGACTGCTACAGTGGGTGATCTAGAGAGAGAGACCCTGGGGCTGTAGGCAATAAGGTGTTTAACCCCTGAAGCCCAGAGCAAGGATTATAAAGGCCGCGGCAGCTGGACAAAGAAATTCCAGTTACTAAGATTCTCCCATATTATATCTACAAGGGAGTTAACTTCATTGACAGACCTCCGAGGGACAGGTGGGGTGGCTAATTCAGTCTGACCCGGAACACCTGAGCAATAAAAAAATATAAATAAATATACTTAGTAACAGGGGAGGGGAGTGTGACAGGGAGGTTCCTTGCACGCGGCCAAGTTGTCACTCCTGCTGTGGGATTCCCCCAAAGATGGCTACCGTGGGGAAAGAAGAAAGGAGCCACATCAGAGCTATGATTGTGTTACATTCCCTGTGTACCTTCTCCAGCTGCTTCCCCCAGGGAAGGCTGGTGCGAGGAGGTCTGGAGGCAGCCATTCCGAAGGCCCAGCAGATAACTAAGCAGGCTGTAGTTTGGTGCTGCTCTTAAAGAGGCCTATATATATATATATATATATATATATATATATATATAGTTTTGAGTGGACAGGTGGTGAAGGAAATCACAGGTCTAAGTTTATATTAAGCCCCTGCTTGCAGACGGGAAGCCACAATGTTCGCCAAGACAGATTTTTTATTTTTTTTTAACAATCAAACTTTACCTCTGGTCCACCAGGCAGGTGACTTTTGTAGGGCTGTAATTTTTATCCCGCTCGTAAATGGCAGACGGTGGGATAGCTGCCACAATGGAGCGGGAACAATCTTTTCAAATTAGGGGGAGAAAGAAGCAAAGGAACAGGTGCCAGGTGGACGCCTGGAAATTACATGGGTGGTTATGGAAAGAAAAGGAAAAAAAAACCTATTGACTTCCATTGTGCCTAACTTACAGTGCTCAAGCTTTCCAGCTAGGAACTGTGGTTCCGCAGAACAAAGTTTCATCCCCCAAGCCATAATAATAATTATTTGAGGCGTGCAACCCTTGGCAGATTTAGAGGTTATGGCTCCAGCCTGGTGCTGATTATCGGGACGGACAGTGCCCCTCAAAACCGAGCCCTGAGCAGCATCAGTTTGTCTACCTTGTGCTAAGAAATGCAGGTGTCAAAATAGATTTTTTTTCCTATATAAAAAATAAAATAAAAACTGAGCAGCTGGACTGAAAAAGCCCAGCATGAAAGCCATTTGCAATCTGAAGCAATTCAAGATTCTTCGTTTTCCTGCTGTTGATAATTTGGGCAGAACAGACTTCAACCACTGTTTCTGAGACATTAATTTGAACCAGTCCCACTCCAAAATGTGCTGTGTCCAATTTATGAAGTCTCCAACACAGACGGAAAGAAAAAGTACTTCCGATGAGCAAATGAGCTGTATATGTAACAGCAGACCTGAAGCCATTTTGAATTTGGGCTGCATTGCAATGTATATGCTGAGTCCTACTATCATATATTGATTCATATCTCTCTCTCTCTCTCTCTCTCTCTCTCTCTCTCTCTCTCTCTCTCTCTCTCTCACACACACACACACACACACACACACAAATTGCCAACTGCAGTAGTCTCTTAGCCATTGGCTGAGCTGCAGTGATGTCAGAGAATGCTCACATTCTGAGGGCAGAATGTTGACAAAGCAGTTCAGTGGCTGGAAAAGTGAAATGGCTTGAGAAGAATCCTCTTACAAGACTGGAAGGCAGGCGGGAAAAAACAGGGGGCTTAGATGGCAAAGGAAATGGGGACAAAGTCAGAAGGCAGCCGCAAAGTGTTCATCTAAGCCAAGGAGGCCGAGGAATCAGAGAAGCTAGAGAATATGAGCAGCTAATGAGAAAGGTTGGACAGTGTTCTCGAAGCGACTGGCATGAGTTTGGCCAAACTGTGGGAGGCAGTGGAGGATAGGGGTGCCTGGCGTGCTCTGGTCCATGGGGTCACGAGGAGTCAGACACGACTGAACGACTGAACAACAACAAATGAGAAAGGAAGATGAGATGGAAACCTGAATGAGAGCTGGGAATGGGCTTTCTCGTTACTACGGAACACCCAACCTGGTGTCTTCCAGGTGTTTAGATTCCAGGTGTTTAGATTACAACATCAGATCTGACCTGCTGGCTGGGGGCGATGGGAGCGGCAGTCCAAAATCTCTGGAAGGCCCAGGTTGGCAAAGGGTGTTGGCAGGCGAGAAGCAAATGAGACAAATAATCTAGAGGTCTTCATGAGCACTAGGGGACAGGCAGCCGAACGGGCCATGCAGGTAAAAGATAAAACTGAAATAAAAATGCATATGGATTTGACACAACCAGCAAAATATTTGCAGGTCTCCAGCTCCAAAATATTTATTGTGTGCACACTGGGTGCCAGTTACTGCTCTGATGTGACAAAGACGCTGTCCAGAGTGCTTACAGTCAAAAGGGATGTTTAAAGCCCAGCTTGGAACACAGGAAGGGGCTTGAGAATAAGGAGACAAAGTCAGGCTGTTTCCCCTCCCAGAAGACCTCTGCATTCAACCGGATAATCCAGTTTTCCAGACTGCAAATGTGTGATGATACAGAAGGGAACCCAGCTCCCCCTACATTACTGCAGTTTGAGGGCAGCTTGAGAATTCCCATGTACCTTCTTCCCAAAAACATTGCAGAATGCTGATTTCAGTGCAGACAGGCCAAAGATGAAGATATTGGAAGGTGGTGACTTCCTTGAGGTTGCATCGGAGACAGGAATGAAGAGGATTTATACGTGGTGGATAGTTTGGAATGAGCAGAGCTGGAGCTGCCCATGAGAACCTTTGCGGAAGAATCTCCTATTGAGCTGTAGTGATGCCACACAATAGCTTGACCGAAGTTGCCCATGCGTTGGCAACCTCAAGGTCAGATGACTGCAATGCCCTCTATGTGGGGCTTCTCTTGGGGGCTGTCTGCAGGCCAGTTAGGGCAGATCAAGGGGCAAACTGGTGCCAATTGATGCAAATACACCTCTCTTGTAGTATTCGCAATGGGTGCCAATCTGCTGCCAGGCCAAGTATCAGGATATTGATATTAAAATAAAAGGTCTTATGTAGCTCAAGACCTTATACCAGGCACCCCCAAACCCGGCCCTCTAGCTGTTTTGGGACTACAACTCCCATCATCCCTAGCTAACAGGACCAGTGGTCAAGGATGATGGGAACTGTAGTCTGAAAACAGCTGGAGGGCCAAGTTTGGGGGTGCCTGCCTTATACACTCAGAAGGTGACTCACTGCAATCTGCAGGAAAGCTTCTCCTACAGGTTCCTAAGATGTCAGAAGCCTGCTTTGCTGAAAATGTGGGAAAGCATTCCTGTCGATACATGACAGGTGCTCAGGATCTGTTTTTTCTCTGCTGCAGTAAGCTTTTCCAACTGGATGAAAAGCCTAATTTTTTTGAATTAAAAAAAATATGTATATTCTGTTGGGGGTTTTTTGGGGGGGAGTTGTTCTGAATTGCTTTTTAGTTGTTTTTATCACGCTCTGCACATTGCCTCAGTTACTAAATGGTGACAATAGAATATGCACAAACATTCCAACTTCTGAGCGAGAAGGCGCTGCGACAGAACGCGGTCAGGCAGCGCAGCCTGTAAGGAGAAGGTGCCTGGAGGAGGAAAAGTTAATTGGCTTGCCAGACAATCGATGGAGAAGTTCTGCTGTGGCAGATGACGCACAGTTTTGACAGTGGAGAAGGAATGAAGGGGCCTTAAATACCTGGGAGATATCCATGACTGAGTCACAGCTCAGAGGCCGGGCGGATGTTAGGTCATTGGAACCGAGCACCGTTGAGATGATCCCATTCTGATCGATGCGCCGGATCATGGTGCCATCCACAAAATAGATGAACCCAAATTTGTCCACGGTGATGCCTGCAAAGAGGAAACAAACCCAGCTTAGAAAAACACACACACACACACACAAAAATGCATGCTTGTTCTGAATATGTGTTTGGCATCAATGCATGGCTGTCAGGCACTTCAGAACTACGGCGCAAGGGATTCTGACCCCACCTGTCAGTCTTCTGACATTGTGATGATGTCATGTGATAGGCAGGTTGGACTGCCCCTCCCACCTGTCAAGGTTGCCCTGCAGGAAGCCTAAAAGCTTCACCCACTTCCTGGAAGGCTGGGATGAGGACTTTGGCAGCAACTGTTTTACAGGTAGTGACGAGATAATTTGAAAGTGAACCAAACTGTGCTTGGCTGAGCCGTTGACATACACCAATTAAAATTACATCTGCAACATAACTCCGGCAAAATTGGCAAAAATGCATAAAGGTGACAATAAGTGTTGGAAGTGCAAGGAAAATGTTGGAACTTTCTATCACATGTGGTGGGAATGTAAAAAGGTTAAAAATTATTGGAATGAAATATATAATGAATTGAAAAAAAATATTAGGATATAATTTTGTCAAAAAACCAGAAGCTTTGTTATTAGGCATTACATGTACAGAAATTAAAAAAGACGATGTAAAACTTTTCCAATATATGGTAACAGCAGCCAGAATTCTAATGGCACAAAAATGGAAACAGGATATATTGCCGACGAAAGAGGAGTGGATTATGAAAATATTGGAATATGTGGAGTTAGATAAAATGACAGGGAGAGTTAGAGAACCGCGAGATCAGAAATTTATTGAGGATTGGAGAAAATTGGTAAATTATTTGAAGAAAAATACACAATTAAGTACGTTAGTAGGATTACAGGAGGCTTTGTAGTAAAGAATAAATATTATTGTATGATGAAATAAGCAATGATTATGTTAGCTATGAATATCAAAGCAATAATATATGGAATAAATATAAAAACAAAGAGGGAAATTTTTGGAAACCATATGGATGGCTTGAGGGAAGTCCTGGCCTAGAGAGGTCAAAATACAGAATGTTCAATAAGCAATGAATTGTAAATATATTGTATGTTTGTAAAACTGAATAAAAAAGATTATGAAAAAAAATAAAACCACAAAAATAAAATAAAATAAAATTACATCTGCAGTGCTGCCAGCCAAAGATCAAAGGCATTAGGTCGCCCCATTTCTTTAAAAGTAAAACAACCTGTACCTCCTAGGTCAACCCAACCTGCCTGCTTCCAAGCCACCACATTCTCCCAAGGAACAACTGCTCTCTTACCTCTAGGGTTTGTGAGTGTAGCCTCAGTCGCTTTCCCCCCGTCTCCGCAGCGGGTGTCATCAAAGGGAAGACACTGGTCTCCTGTTCCGGCCACCACCTCCGAGTTCTTCACAACGTCTTTCACCACGGTGATCGACTTGATTCTAAAGACACGGCGGCTGTTGGTGTCGGAGAGGTAGATGGATCCGGAAATGGGGTCCGTGGTCAGGTAATACTTGTGAGCGGGGCTATGGCTGCAAAAACAAAGGAGGTGGGATATTGAACTTGTTCCCATTGAACTGGTTCCTACATTCGCAGGACAACCCATCAGGAATCCCGCTGCAAGTGCGATGATGTCACAGCACCATGTAGCCAATCAGGTTTGGCTATAGGAGCGATGTCAAATGAAGCCCACACATTGCCTGAGGGCAAAGACAGAATGTCCTCCCATTATTGGAGGAGGAGGAACAATGAACCTTTGTCCCCTGACACTTGGGTCTTATGTAACCGTGCAATATTTTTCAGACTCTTCCCCCCGAAAGCTGAAAGGTGGGGCACAAGAGCGAGACTTGTGAGACTCAGGCCTCACTTTATTCATGTGTGGCTCTGATCTGATCTTTTTATTCATTCCTTGATTTGATGTCACTAGACAGAGGGCGGGAATGAGTTATGTGGAGCGCCCAGTCCAGTGGCTGCGTTCACACATTACAATAACCTTGGTTTATTATGCACAAACAGCACGCTAGTGCATGCTGCTGGATCCTTCCCACTTTGCTCTTTCCCTGGAGCAAGATGGTGAAACAAACTAGGAGGCTGTGATTACGCTTGGCTTCCCATTACATCCAAACTTGGGATTGTGGCTTTTGGTTCCCTGATAATACCAGCCCCCCTGCTCCAACCCTCTTTCTGAAGATGTCTGAGAATTGTAGATTATGGGCTCATCCGCACTTACCTTTTGTCTCACATTTTGCTAGGCACTGATCCACACTTTCCTGGTTCGTCTCCAAGCGTGTTTTTTTTTGTTTTGGTTTGTTTAACCCCACCACTTTCCCCAAGAAAGCCAGATCTCTACTGCTGAATCGGAGCAAATGGCAATTCAGGTTTTCGCGGGGAAAGTGGCAGGGAAGCTCAAACCTGTGCCTAGAAATACGGAACAAAGATTAAGTGTGGATAAGCCCTTTATTGAGGGGAACAGGAGTCTCCCAGTGACTTTCAGAACCCTTAGCAAACCGTAGCTCCCAGGATTCTTTGTTTGGAGGAATCCACAGCTGTTTAAAGTGCCATGATACTGCTTTAAATCTATAGTGCAGATGAGGCCTAAGTCAGGAACCCTGGCCTATCATGGCAAGCAAGTCTGGCCACTGCCTTAATTTTGTAAAAACAAAAACAAAACCCACCCAAAGAACATGTTGCAAATTACTTAACCTAGCTAGCGTCCCACCTGGCTCATTCAAGTCTCATGCCGTGCACCTTGCTAGAAATGGCCATTTTACATAACCTTGCCCCTTTCTCTCACCTGTCTTCCAAATGCTCTCCATTCCTCAATTTGTAAAAAAAATTAATAATATAATAATACCTCTCTCCTCTGCCCTGCCTATTGAATTAACTTAGTACCTTTTTCATAGAGCGAGGGAGCTGGGCAGAAGAGAGGGGTGTTTGTGGGAAGACCTATCTGATTTATCCCAGAATATCCCCCTGTGATTTTACCTTATTAAAGTCTGAGCAGATTTCATCTGCGCACGATGACACTGATTCTTGCTAAATAAAATACTCTGACCTTCAGCGACTCGGGATGGCAGTTTGGGCTCCATCTGTATTCCTTCCCGATGACAGCCAACTGGCAGGGTATTATTTCATTTACCTGCCCGTCACTCAACCTGAGCATCCACTTTGTGTGTGTGTGTGTGTGTTGGAGGGAAGGTGCCCTGCGGGAATCCGCCATCCATTTGTATCAGGCCCCCAAGAGTTCGCCGCTCTTCTCCAGCAGGGCTCGGCTGAATGTCAGTCAGCTTTTGAGCGGCTCATAATCACCGGAGGTGGGCCGGAGAGGCATTAATAACCACCAGCTGACATTCCCCAGCACCTCGTTCGCTTCCAAGACTTTCAAAAGCACTTTCCGCGGAGCCTCTCGTCAAATTGGACGAGGCCGTGGCGGTGATTTACACACAATGACACGCAGACAATTTGGACAATGTGACCCCTCTAACCACTTCAGGTGTGGAGCAGGAGTGACAGGTGCTGGCAAGTCTCCCCTGATGGTCTTCTAGAAAAAGCATTTTTCACCTCAGAAAAGTGACGGACAGGTAGCAGCCGACAGGCCAGGTCCACCTCTTGAGTTAATTTGATCTGGCTGCCCGACCAAATTTCAATCAGCGCAGGGTTTAAAAAAGGAAAAGGAGGTCGGCCACATTTTTATGTAACCCTCAGGTCTGGCCTGCATTTGGGGTGGACTGAACCAGCTGCCTTGGGTGATGGAATCCTGTGGGGCGGCGACCCTGTGGGTGCCCTACCCACCTGGCAAATTTTTGCTGGAATTCACCACCACACAACCCTGATAAGTGAGGCTTCGGTGGGACAGGCCTCCCTTGAAAATATATTCCCACTTATGTCTCAATAGGCACACAAGCACCAACCCCCCCCCAGCAACAACAAAGATTTATTTGTGCTAGGAAAGTCGGATCTCCTTCCCTGCATAAGTGGTTTAAGATATCCGGATTCCCATACAACAACGTAGTAAACAAGTGCAACATTTTGATACCCAAAGCAGTCTGAAATGTCTGTGATTTATTCTAACCTAGGTATTTTTGTGGGGAATTTCCATTTATGCATGGATGAGGGCAGATGTAGATCTAAGTTCTAGTGTGCTTGGAGCAATCACCATTGTGCTTAACTCTGCTACCAGAGAATAAGAGATATCTCTTCCAAACATTTCTCTCTGGCAGAAAAGACCATTGAAGTGCAGAAAGCACATCATCTTGGCATGTCCTGAACATGTCCCTAGGAATATAAAAAAAATGCCCTGTTGGATCAGACCAATGGCCCATTTGGTCCAGCATCCTGTTCTCACAATGGTCAACCAGATGCCAATGGGAAGCCAGACATGAGCACTCTTTCCACTTGAGATGGGCAGCAACTTGTATTCAGAGCCAAAACACCTCCAATATTGGAGGCAGAATGTAGCCATTATGGCTAGTAGCCGCTGACAACCGTTATCCTGCATGCATTTCTATACTGCTCTTTGCAAGTATGTGGATCAGGCATGTTTCGCCTGTACTTTTGTGTGTGTGTGTGTGGCATCTAGCAATAAAATATCATTTGAGAAATAATCAATACACAATGTAAAAAACCAACCATCTACATATAGCTCAACAGGAAAGAAGTAATAAATAATAAATAAGAGAGAACACGCAACGGAGGAAGTGAGAGAAAGCGACGGTTGTCCGCTTGTTGGCTTACCTATGTCTGAAATCTTTATTTCTGACAGAAGAGCAGGAAAGCAGAGGAAGAACAAGACAGGAGGAGGAGGAGGAGAAGGAGGAGGAGGAGGAGAGAGAGAGAGAGAGAGAAGGAGAGGTTAGCGGCTGAGCTCCGAAGCATTATTAGCAGGCTGAAAACTTGACAGTAACAACCACATTGTACAAGGCAATAATAAATAAAGATTTAGCAAGCCTGACACTGATACATTTCATAATGGAGATTACTTGTCAGCGGAGCTGACTTATGCACTGCCGCTGCCCATCACTTGGGGGGTGGGGGGGGGAGAGAAAGTGATCTCCTGGATCCCTTTGGAGTTGCAGCTCAGGTACGGAGGGATGCAGAGCAGTTGTCACGGGGTCCGCGGTTCCCACGGTTGCCTCCGCCTTGAGATGTCATTTCTCGAGACGGATCTCCCTGGCGCTTTAGGGACAACTCATACAGCCATCCTTGCACATGGGTGGGGGCGGGGGGTACCTTTCCCCTTTCACTGCTGTGTCCCTGGGTATGCAAAGAGCAGCTGTGCGAACAGGCCCCATACCGTGAGCATTAATGTCTTAAGAGAAGGGGGGGGGGGAAAGCAGATTGTACCACCGGTCAGTGTGCTTCTTCTGTTTTACAAAAAGGCAATTTCGTAGCTGCAGCATTGCGGGCAACAATGCACGTCAGTGGTTTTTTATATATATATATAAAATGTTTTTACAGTGTGAGGCTCAAAAAGCAGCCACAGGGGAGAGCCGCACTGATGTTTAGGCTGCTTTTTTTTTTTTTTTTTTGCTGTTGCTCCCGAACAAAAGTTACAAACCTTCCTTCGTGGCAATCTTTTCTGAAACCCCATTTTACAGCCCTCTGGAAAACAGGGCCTCTCATAAATAAACCACACTGAAACGGCATTCATCTCCGAGGGAACACGCTTTGAAAAAGGCACAGAGTTTTTTAAAATGTCTGCGCCCTCCGAAAAGGCACAGTTTCCCCAGGTGGCCGTTAGCCGAGACCAGCCAGTCTGTGGGCCTTTAATAATTCCTTGATCCTTGAGTGTTTAAGCACAAAAGAAACAGCAACGGCTGAAGCCTTGCTTTCATACCAGAGTGAGTTTCGCAGCTACTTTGTAGGCAAGGAAGTAAGTTGTTCTTTTGAGGATCTGGGAAAGGATTTATTGGGGGGCTGGGCAGAAGGTTGCCTTTCAAGTGATTGAGACTATTTGCCCACCTAGACCAGTGTTGCCTGCTCTGACTGGCAGCAGCTCCCCAGGGTCTTTCCGACACTTGCTGCCTACTTGGAGCGAGTGATGCTGGAGACTGACGCTGGGACCTTTGGCATGTAGAGCATGGCTCCTTCCCCGATATGATCAAATCTAATTTAGGAATGGCTTTGTAAAGTCTAGGGCACGTCTGTCCTTTGTTCCAGACCAGGATTCCAGAACTAAGCTCTGAGCTAAGCATAGGCCAGTCCACCCCAGGATTTACAGAGAATTATGGAAAGAAGAGCTCCAGTTTGCATGGGATCATGGGCAAGGAAACTATTCTAAAGCAAACCTCTTTACCCAAAGCAGTCACAGTCCAGAATTTTTGTTTCTAAGAGCCCAGGCCATTGAATAGGTAAAGGTAAAGGGAGCTCTGACCATTAGGTGCAGTCGTGGACAACTCTGGGGCTGCAGCACTTATCTTGCTTTACTGGCCGAGGGAGCCGGCGTACAGCTTCTGGGCCATGTGGCCAGCATGACTAAGCCGCTTTTGGCGAACCAGAGCAGCGCACGGAAACACCATTTACCTTCCCGCAGGAGCGGTACCTACCGTATTTTTCGCTCCATAGAACACACCGGACCATAGGGCGCACCTCATTTTTAGAGGAGGAAACAAGGGAAAAAAATATTTTTCTGGTTTTCCTCCTCTAAAAGCCCTTTTTTGTGGGTTGTTTTTTTTTTTTTTTTGAGGATCAGCTAAAAGTTTTGCAGCTTTTTTTGCAAAGGGAAAAGCCCTGGGGTTTTTTTCCCGATGATCAGCTAGGTTTTGCAGCTTTTTTTTTTTGCAAAGGGGGAAAAGCAAAGCTCCTTTTGCAAAGGGGGAAAAGCAAAGAGGAAAAGCCCCATTTTTATGAGGTTTAACTCACATTTCTGAAAAATCTTAAGGAAAGGGAGCCATTTCTACAGTTTCCAGACAGATAATCTAATCAGCCAGTCACATGTCCTGGGGAAACAAACAACCTCCCTCTGCAGCACATTCAACAAAGGAGGGCGGGGCTGAAAGGGAGCCGGGACTCTTATCTCTCTCCCGATCTCTTGCTGATCAGCTGCTGAGCGGGGTCCTTTCAACACTCCCTTTTCTCTTTGTAAAATAAAAAGCATGATCCTCTTTTGGCCCCTGGGCAATTCAGCTCCAGGGACCAACATTCGCTCCATAAGACGCACAGGCATTTCCCCTTACTTTTTAGGAGGAAAAAAGTGAGTCTTATGGAGCAAAAAATACGGTATTTACCTACTTGCACTTTGACGTGCTTTCAAACTGCTAGGTTGGCAGGAGCTGGGACTGAGCAACGGGAGCTCACCCCGTCACAGGGATCGGTTTTATACCGCTTAATGTGCCGGCAATTTTGTCCCTGCATATATATTTTTAATGCTAACTAAGGAAGCAAACGTTAGCTTGAGATTGGGCTGTGGGAAAAGACCGCAACACTTCCTTTCCAGAGCACTTGGATCTTGAGTGCTTAGGAAAGGAAGTTTGGAAGCAGGAAGGCTGCAGTCTGGTTTGGACCACTGCAATTTCTTTAGAAGCCCCAGACTCAAACCGAAGGTAGGCTTGGAACGGACCCTTTCACAATCCTTAGATGTGTGGACATTATGGGTTGCATCCAACGTAGTGCTACGCTAAAGACACCTTAACTGTACTACTTGCTCTGCTGGAATGTTGTTGCACAAAGAGAACGCAACAGCAGGTTGCACAAGCACTTGTGCAAGGAGTTTCTGCAAAGCACAACTGTTGCGCCGGATTCTGCTGCTGCACAATATAAAAACCCAACCCTCTACGGCTCGGTGAGAGCCCTTGCTTGCGTTTCCGAGACAGTCGCGGGAGTCAAGGACAGATCTTTCTGGCAGCTTCTCAGCGCTGTTGCCGTTCCACTAATATGGACACAAGGGAAGCGCACAAGGGGAGAATTCCTTCAGACGGCAGGTCACCTTTCCATTAATTCTGATGGCAGAAAGCCCACCCTCAAATCCCTAAAGAGGCTTCCTGCCTGCCTGCTTCTACATCACCTATGAACTTAAAGCCCTTATCTGCAGAGCTCTCCACTGGCTTCCACTGTTCCTCCCTTTCCCTTCCAACTTGTTCCTGTTCTGCAGGGAGTTGGTAGGACGGCCAAGAAGGCAGCTTCAGAAAGGTTTGGGACCTATAAATCACAGCTAACTTGCTGTCCTACTTATGAATGACTCCATAATGTTGCCATTACCCCTGCTATCCTTCCAATATTAGATATTTCCTTGGGGCTGCATGTTATTTTTGCAGCGTGGGCAGCAGAAGCGCCGTCAAGGAGATGCCCGGCTTCTTAGGCAAAGCCTTCTCCATGCCTGTGCTCCATTTGCCCTGTCCGTCCTTTCATTGCAAAGTTTTGCTCTCACTTAACTACTGGATCCCATAATAGTCGGAGCTCAAGCTGGCTATCAGAACTGGGGGACTTGTGGAACTGGCTCTTTGCAGATTCTGAATGTGCAGGCGGTGTTGTCACAGTCCCTCGGATTCTGCATTTCTCTGGATTTTAGGATAAAATACGTTTAAAATGCACATTTCGAGAGAGAGAAATATTCATTTAAAACGTTACTTAAAAGAAAAATCACAGTTTAGCATAAAAAATGAGACGAAAGGGACTCAAATGTATGCACAAATTCAAAAGAGACACAGTAATAGACAGGTCTATCCCCTCCTAACCTTAATTCCAGTACATTGGTGACGTTTCCGGAGGGGAAGATTCTACGGATGTAGTTGAAGTCCCCGACATAAAGGCTTCCGTCCGAGCCGCAAGTCAAGGCAACAGGAGCCAGAAGCTTGTTCCCATCAGCAAGGCCATTGCAACTGGGGCAGGAGATGCTCCTCCTGCGGCCGTTCCCCATGATGCTCCCTATGACAGGTGGCTGCTGGGAGATGAACTGGTTCTCTCCATTCCCTTTGTGCAGGATACCTGGAGAGCAACAGAAAGCAAAACAGAGCGGGGGGTGACTCTACTGCGAGGGGTTTGGAGGCTGCAGCCAGGGTAGCTGTCGGGAAGCCAGCCAGCAGTAAATCACACAGTGTAAGTGAAGTTAACTCTTTACTAGAAGAAGCAGGATCTGCTCAGGGGTCTTGAAACTATGAGACAGATGTGGAGGCTGAAGGTCCCCAACGGCTGCCTAAATCTCCTCTCCTGGGCCCTTCCCAAGCAATCTGAGACTATGCCGACGCGCCTGTCTCCACTCCTCTCTCCTCGTTTCAGCTTCTGCTTCTGGACTTCTCTCTGCCATAGCCTCTTCCTGCTCACTAAACCCTGTTACCTCTTCAGCTTCTGACAGCGATGCTCCCTTGCCTTACCTGCTTTCTATACCAAGCCTCAGAGCAAGATAGGAACTAATTTTCGTATGCCGTCTCCACGAGATGTCCGGAGGGTGACAACACGAGAATGGGGGCTTTTCTGCAGTGGCTCCCCGTTTGTGGAATGCTCTCCCCAGGGAGGCTCACCTGGCACCTTCATTATACATCTTTAGGTGCCGGGCAAAAGCATTCCTTTGGCTGATTAACACTCTATGTCCTTTTAAATATGCTTATGGGATGGAGGGCGGCATTATTAGTTTGCTTTGTTTTTCGTTCTTGTTTTTATTTGTGTTTTTATGTTGTGAACCGCTCTGAGGTCTTCAGATGGAGGGTGGTATACAAATAATAATAATAATAATAATACAGTTGTACCTCGGAAGTCAAATGGAGAATCCGTTCCGGAAGTCTGTTTGACTTCCGAAACCAAAGCGCGGCTTCTGATTGGCTGCAGGAAGCTCCTGCAGCCAATCAGAAGCCACAGAAGCCCCATTGGATGTTTGGCTTCCAAAAATAGTTCACGAACTAAAACAGTCACTTCTGGGTTTGCGGTGTTCGGGAGCCAAAACGTTCGAGAACTAGGCTGTTTGATAACCAAGGTACGACTGTAATAATAATATTTTTTTCATTAAACACCTTCAAAAACACGACAAATATCGACCATCTCAAAAGGAAACATGACATCATGGGTAATCCTTCAAAAATCTCATATTTAGTACCTTCTGCTCCCCTGTCAAGGTCAGGGGCCTCTATTGGCCCACTCTAGTTATGTGTTAGGGACGTGGGTGGCGCTGTGGGTTAAACCACAGAGCCTAGGGCTTGCTGATCAGAAGGCTGGCGGTTCGAATCCCCGTGACGGGGTGAGCTCCCGTTGCTCGGTCCCTGCTCCTGCCCACCTAGCAGTTCAAAAGCACATCAAAGTGCAAGTAGATAAATAGGTACCGCTCTGGCAGGAAGGTAAATGGTGTTTCCGTGTGCGGCTCTGGTTTGCCAGATGCGGCTTTGTCATGTTGGCCACATGACCCGGAAGCTGTACGCCGGCTCCCTCGGCCAGTAAAGTGAGATGAGCGGCGCAACCCCAGAGTCGTCCGCGACTGGACCTAACGGTCAGGGGTCCCTTTACCTTTACCTAGTTATGTGTTAGTGAGCCACCAGCCATGCAGGAAACAACCGCTCTGCTAGATCTCCCAGGAAACGTCCCTGGCTGTCCCCCTGTGATCTACCTCCCTCTAGTCCTGCTCAGGCTTCTTTGCAATGCAGCTCCTCTAAAGAACACACCTGTGTGTCGTGAGCAGAGGAAATCCAGGGAAATCCAGGCTGGCCACCCCCAGTCTGCATGCCTGGATTTCCTCCGCTCACCCCAGACGCACCAGAATTCAAATGCTTACTCTAGAAGGACGGCGGAACCCGAGGCAATCTCTGCCAGGAGGAAAATGCTTGCAAGGGATTTGCAGAGGCCAGTTAGAATCATAGAATCATAGAATCCTAGAGTTGGAAGAGACCACAAGGGCCATCCAGTCCAACCCCCTGCCAAGCAGGAAACACCATCAAAGCATTCCTGACAGATGGCTGTCAAGCCTCCGCTTAAAGACCTCCAAAGAAGGAGACTCCACCACACTCCTTGGCAGCAAATTCCACTGCCGAACAGCTCTTACTGTCAGGAAGTTCTTCTTAATATTTAGGTGGAATCTTCTTTCTTGTAGTTTGAATCCATTGCCCCGGGTCCGCTTCTCTGGAGCAGCAGAAAACAACCTTTCTCCCTCCTCCAGTTGCTCCCCGGCTCCCCGCATGCACACCCAAAGAGGTTGGCACCGTATGTAGGTTGCAATAAATAATTTGTTAGCAATGTATGTGCGCACGCACACTTTGTGTGTGCGTCCACCCCCCCCCCCCCGGTTTGGGCTGAATTATTAATGGCGATCAAGCTACCGCTTGCCGTGCAACTGTGTCAACCCCTGTGCTATTTTTATTATTGCAAGTCGGGGAGGAGGAAGCTGGCACCAAGAAGACCCGACGCACCGCTCTGGATGTTGAGGGCGTGGTGCTTGTCCACAGACCACCCTCCGAGTTTGGAAGCGTCGATCTCGTAACCTTGAAGCACCGCCGTTCGCTTCTCCCACAGGATCAGGTCCGGACACGATTCGTATTCATAGCCCACCGAAACTGGGAGGGAGAGACAGAGAGAAATGGAGGCCCGCAGCTTAATCGCCTTAGAAGTGCACACTCAGCATCGAACGGAGGTTTCTAATTGGGTGGCCGGGTTTGGAAGAAGGGCATTTCTGCAGGCTGCAGCAGATACTTATTTAAATCACCATCACATCCATTCAGAGCACCCCTCTTTAAAGGCTACGGAGCATTATAAAAAAAGGTCAGCCTAGTAATAGGTGTTGGACAAATGCGCTAATTATTTAAAAACGGCCGGATCAGGGACGTGTTTATTAGACGCGGAACGCTCAAGGTCTTCCAATTTGCATTTTGTGCCTTTTTTCTACTTTAGTGGGCAGAGATGTCCACTGGTGCAGGAAAGGAGGAGGAAGATCAAAATGCAGAGGGAACATGCCGTGTTTCAGAACAACCCACATGTTGATTAAGCAGGTGAGCAGTGAGCTGGGGGGGGGGGAAGCTCCTTACTGTCTCCCTCTCGGGGCCTGGAGGCTGATGTTTGTCTGGGGGCAACAGAAGGTACCCCAGTTATGGAGTGTAAGGAAAGAAGGAAGTTGCTGCAGGATCAGGCCCAAGGCAGATCTAGCCCGGCATCCTGTTCTCACAGTGGCTAGCCGCATGCTCCAAGCAGTAGCTGAGCGTCACAGTATTCTCCCTGGCTTCAGTTCCCAGCAAATGGTAAAAAAAAAAGCAGGCTGAGCGATACTCCTTGCTCTGCCCATGATAATTGCTTAAGTCTTGGGTATAGGCTGGGCCCAGTTTTTCCACTTGGAAGGGAGGAAGCAACAAAATTTCTCCAGCCCACTCCCGTTCTTCCAGCTTGATGGGGGGACGGGACTGTCGGCACCAACAACCTTTTCCTCCTCCCATCATAGAAAACCCTTGAAGTGACTTGAACCAGACGTTTAAAAGCAATCGGTCCTCCCAAAAACCAAGCCAAGCCAAGCATAAAAGAAGAACAAGGAGCAGCAGATTAAAAAGAATAAATCACACACCCAAAAGAGCCAGGGGAAAAAATAGAAATGAATGAGAAATATATGAGCTGGGCCGAAGGCATGCAAAACACAAAATGGTATTTAGAAGTGCCAGGAAATCAATAAGGTGGAAGCCGGGGCAAGGAGTTCCACAGTTTAGGAGCAGCGATGGCAAAAGCCCTCTAGCGCAGACATAGGCAAACTCTGCCCTCCAGGTGTTTTGAGACTACAATTCCCATCATCCCTGACCCCTGGTCCTGTTAGCTAGGGATGATGGGAGTTGTAGTCCCAAAACATCTGGAGAGCCTAGTTTGCTGATGCCTGCTCTAGCGTCTACCAGATGGTGGTGGGCTCCTGTCTGCCAGATAGTGGTGGGCAAGTGCAAAAGGGCACCAGCCAATTGAATGGACAGGCAATGGATGAATTGAATGGATAGGCAATGGATGAATTGAATGGATAGGCAATGGATGAATTGAACGGATAGGCAATGGATGAATTGAATGGATAGGCAATGGATGAACTGAATGGATAGGCAATGGATGAACTGAATGGATAGGCAATGGATGAATTGAATGGATAGGCAATGGATGAATTGAATGGAATGGATAGGCAATAGATGAATTGAATGGATAGGCAATGGATGAATTGAATGGATAGGCAATGGATGAATTGAATGGATAGGCAATGGATGAATTGAATGGATAGGCAATGGATGAATTGAATTGATAGGCAATGGATGAATTGAATGGACAGGCAATGGATGAATTGAATGGAATGGATAGGCAATAGATGAATTGAATGGATAGGCAATGGATGAATTGAATGGATAGGCAATAGATGAATTGAATGGATAGGCAATGGATGAATTGAATGGATAGGCAATGGATGAATTGAATGGAATGGATAGGCAATAGATGAATTGAATGGATAGGCAATGGATGAATTGAATGGATAGGCAATAGATGAATTGAATGGATAGGCAAGCTCATGTGATAAGGGATGGAGAGTGAGCTCTTACCAAAGGCCTCTGATAACCCATACACCTTCTGGTTGTAGACGTCAGTCTTGTCCCAGATGAAGTAGTAGGAGAGATCCGGGGCTGCAGCGAACCACTTCCTGAACAGGCGTCCCTCTACGGCTACCATGAGATGGACTTTCATGAGGTTGAACGGGATGGTAGGATGGGTCAAGCTGATCTTCAGGACCGATTTGTAGCCGGGCGTACGGCTGCTCAGGTAGCTCAGCTTAATTTTGCTGCCCGAGATTTTAATCTCTTCTTGCAAGGCCTGGGAAAAAAGCATCCCACCACAAGAAAAAAGGTGTTATTATATCACATACTGAGCAGGTAAAGAAACACACGCAGAGCTGCGATTTATGAGATGTTTATGTGCCTTTCTTAAAAAGAAGAAGAATGAAAACTGGATAGAACTCTGGTTTTATACACCCACATAAGACACACGGATAAGAAAAAAACAATCTTATCCATCCATACCTTGAACTCAGCAGGACTTACTGAGAAAGAAATAAAACAATGTCTCCCCCACCCCTTTTGAGCTTTTGTTTTTTTTTCATGCATTAAGATTCATCTAAACTTAAGCAATCCATTGATTAGTCGACTTAAATCTCATATATTTTATCAACAGAGATTTCTTTGATTAGGTAAATCCTACTAGTCATTTTTTTAATGTTAGTTTTTTTCATCTGTCCCCAAGCCACTTTAAATTGTGAAAATGAATGAATGAATGAATGAATGAATAAATAAATAAATAAATAGGGTTGCTTTGAGCTACTTAGCAAGGACCCAAAATATTTCCCAGAAGTGGTAATTCGTAAGCCCGGAGCTTTTTGCATCTCTCGACAAACTGGTAGACCTGGAAAGTTAATAGTGCCGTTTCCTTGATCTCATACATATTTACTTTCCCCGAATGCAGCCTTTTCAATTTACTTAGCTTGCTGGGTATGAGGCGAAGAAACAACAGAACTGGGAAAAGCCAGGGACTTGTCTGTCTGTTTGTTTTTAAAGTTATTCTACAAGCTTATCTGCCAGGCATGCTGGAATCCAACGCAGCCAGTTACAAGCAGAGGACGGGGAGGTAGCCCTTTAATGCAATCTGTCTTCGCAGCCAGCTCACATGGGAGAGAAAGCGTTGTTTGCAACATCTTGTGCCCCGGTGCTGCGTTATTAAATTATTGCTTCGCTCTGCCGTGGTCCATCTTCCTTGCCCGACTGCAGTGTCTCGTAGCGAAGGTCAGTTGTGGGAGAAAGCAAAGAGCAGCGAAAGGCTTTTGTTGCAAAACGGTGGAAGGAATTCCAAAATGGCAGCACTTCGGAACACACACGGTGCGGTCATTCCTCCTCTGGTCGCCGCTGTGGATACACAATCTTGACTGCCTGCCTTCAGGTGCCATGGCAGAGTTTGGGCTTTAACATTTTTGTGGCGCCCTAGGCAGTGACAAAATTCCGTGCCCCCCATGCCTCTCGCCTTCCATTGTTCATCATTGCTGCAGCATCCCCCTCTCGGCTCAGTGCCCAGTGCACGCGAACCCCCTAAATCTATCTCTGCCAGGCACTGACACGGGTGGTGCTGTAGTCTAAACCACTGAGCCTCTTGGGCTTGCCAATCAGAAGGTCAGCGGTTCGAATCCTTGTGACGGGGTGAGCTCCTGTTGCTTTATCCCAGCTCCTGCCAACCTAGCAGTTCGAAAGCACACCAGTGCAAGTAGATAAATAGGTACCGCTGCAGCGGGACGGTAAACAGCGTTTCTGTGCGCTCTGGTTTCCATCACAGTGTCCCGTTGTGCCAGAAGCAGTTTAGTCATGCTGGCCACATGACCTGGAAAGCTGTCTGTGAACATACGCTGGCTCCCTCGGCCTGAAAGCGAGATGAGTGCCACAACCCCATAGTCGCCTTTGATTGGACCTAACCATCCAGGGATCCTTTACCTTTACCTATTTACCTGGTCAAACAGTCCTCTCTTCTAACTGAAGGAGTTACGTGGGTAGGTTTCTCCCTAGAGTTGGACAGCCTGCCACCCACACACCCAGTAGCTTCTCCTCACTTACGGAAACGGGTGGCGCTGTGGTCTAAAGCACTCAGCCTCTTGGGCTTGCCAATCGGAAGGTCGGTGGTTTGAAACCCTGCGACGGAGTGAGCTCCCGTTGCTCGGTCCCAGCTCCTGCCAACCTAGCAGTTCGAAAGCATGCCAGTGCAAGTAGATAAATAGGTACTGCTGCGGCGGGAAGGTAAATGGCGTTTCCGTGCGCTGCTCTGGTTTTCGTTGCGGCAAAAGTGGTTTAGTCATGCTGGCCACATGACCCGGAAAGCTGTCTGTGGCCAAACGCCGGCTCCCTCGGCCTGGAAAGCGAGATGAGCACCACAACCCCATAGTCACCCTTGACTGGACTTAACTGTCCAGGGGTCCTTTACCTTGTGCCCGAAGCCAGCTCTCCTGTCATTTTCTATTTTGTGGACACGACCAAGTCAGCCGCTGTGGCACAAGTGCGAACATGCTGGGAACGTGGGCTTGGGAGAGCACATCTATGCTCGAGACTCTGTCCTGCCATGTGATGGCCAAAATCTCCCTGACGCAGCACATTTAGAAGGCGTCGAGGTGCCGCTCCTAACGGTTTTAAGATGCCCATTACTCATTTCCATAAAGCAGCATTCTCTTCTTCATTTATTTATTTATTTATTTATACTTTTCAGAAATATGCATTTCACTGCTTTTACAATTATTTTAACATTTTAAAACAGGGGTCAGCAAATTTTTTCAGCAGGAGGCCGGTCCACTGTCCCTCAGACTTTTTGGGGGGACAAATATATTTTTTGGGGGGAAATGAACCAATTCCTATGCCCCACAAATAACCCAGAGATGCATTTTAAATAAAAGGATACATTCTACTCATGTAAAAACACGCTGATTCACGGATTGTCCGTGGGCCAGATTTAGAAGGCGATTGGGCCAGATCCAGCTCCCGGGCCTTAGTTTGGGGACCCCTGTTTTAAAGCTTGACTTCCTTCCTCCTCTTTCTGTGGTTCCTTAACTTTTAATTTTAATACCTTCTGCATATCCAAATTACCGTAATTTTCTCTCCATAAGACGCACTTCTTTTCCTCCTAAAAAGTAAGGGGAAATGTCTGTGCGGAATGTGTGGTACCTTAACTTACTCATTTATTTATCTTCTTTAAATATATACTCTTATGTAGCTGCAGGTTATTACAATAACCCAGGCAGTGTTTTTATCAGTTTACAATTTATCTGTAAATATTCAACAAACCATTTCCATTCTTTTATTAAAAGTTCTGTTATCTTCATTTCTTATTCTTCTGGTAAGTTTCGCCATTTCTGCGTATTCCGTAGGTTTTTGTATCCATTCTTCTTCTTTCCATTTTTGGGCAAGTAACTTTCTTTGCCGCTGTCGTCGCATACATGAACAAATTCCTACACAATTTAGGTTGTTCTATCCCTACAATTCCCAAGGGATAGGCTTCTTATAAAGCAGCATTCTCAACCCACAAGCCAGGTAGGTTTCACACTGGGATCTCCCTCTGCTTCTGAAAAATCTCACCCCATTGCTCCTTTCACCCAGTGGGGGCTGAGCATGAACAGGAAGTAGGAAAGGCAATGCAAGAGGCCAGATTCTCTGGATTCCTTTTGCCTGCTTCATTCCCCCTCTCTGCACACTGCAAAGCCTTGAGTGATAATTTCCCAATCCCTTTTCTTTCCTGTGTTTCCCTCCCATCGAATTGTAAATAACATAGCTCTGGGAGTGAAGGGTTCCCCCCCCCCCCCGCCTCCTTCTCCCCAACAGAGACAATTGCAGATTGTCTCTGCTGGTGACTGTTGTTAACCGGAGTTTCCCTGCCAGCCGATCAGATACGGGCAGAAACAAATAATGGCGACGTGAGCGGCAAGCTTTAAATATCAAAAATATGCAAATGCCTATGCAAATCAGTCCGAGACCCGGAGGGGAAGTCAGCATTTGTGCAGAGAGAAGTGTGTGTGTGTATTTGTATAAGGAGGGGAAAGGCCATGTGTACTTTGCATGAGTAACACAGGGAGCTGTTCTTTTACGAGTCAAAACTGCTGGTGCATCTAGCCCAGTTGTGTCTACTCTGACTGGCAGCAGCTCTCCAGGTTTCAGGCAGGGCTCCTTCAACACCTTATGCAAGGATATCAGGGATTGGAAGTAGGACCTTGTGTATGCAAAGCGTGGACGCAACTCCCCTAAATGCTAAAACCCTGCCCTCTTTTTAGATGCAAAGCATTAAAAAAGTTGTATCAGGTTGAAAAGGAGGAAGGAATGCTATGCGAGTGACTGTTTAACCCTCTCTTTGAAGGCATTGGTCTATTAAAGATTCTCCCCAGTTGGTTTTCTGTCATTTAAGGAAAGGGCATGGCCCTCCTGTATCTCTTTTCCTTCTCGGGAGGAAAAAAAGGCAGCTGAGGAGGATTTTGAACAGAAAAATTGGGGGCAAGGGAAGTGTTTTGCCTGCCCCTCCTCCAAACACATTGGTTCTTAAGTCTACCATCCATTGCTGCTTTGCATTTAGCAGTGCCTGCCCAGCAAATCTTCTTCTTCTTCTTCTTTGGTGATCCCTCGTAGCCGAGTAAGATTGTCTTCCATAAACATGGTTTTAACAGTGAGTCCGTAAGTGACTGTGGAGGCCAATTGTGGATCCACACATCCTTCCACAGTGGGGACATTGGTTTCCGGGCGGGAATTGATCCCAGTGTGGATTTGCCAAGCATGCCTTCCTTTTAGCACGTTCCTCCCTTGCATCCTGAGTTCGAGTGTCTTCAAAGCCCATGACACCTTTGGTAAAAGCTGTTCTCCAACTGGAGAGCTTGCAGGCCAGTGTTTCCCAGTTGTCAATGTTCATACTACATTTTTAAAGATTTGCCTTGAGACAGTCTTTAAACCTCTTACGCTTTCCATTTTTAAGTTTGGAATAGAGTAGTTGCTTTGGAAGACGATCATCAGGCATCCGCACAACATGACCAGTCCAACGAAGTTGATGTTGAAGAATCATTGCTTCAACACTGGTGATCTTTGCTTTTTCCAGTACACTTATATTAGTTCGCCTGTCTTCCCAAGTGATGTGTAAATTTTTTCGGAGACACTGTTGATGGAATCTTTCGAGGAGTTGGAGATGGCGTTTGTAAGTGGTCCATGTTTCATAAGCAGACAGTAAGGTTGGTAGTAGAATAGCTTTGTAAACAAGCATTTTGGTTTCCCTGTGAATGTCCCAGTCCTCAAACACTCTGCACTTCAATCGGGAGAAAGCCGCACTCGCAGAGCTCAGGCGGTGCTGGATTTCGGCATCAATGGAATTGATGGAAAGATAACTGCCTAGGTAGGAGAAGGGAAAGATAACTGCCTAGGTAGGAGAAGGGATCGACATTTTCCAACGTTGCACCACTGAGTTGGATTTGTGGCGCTGCAGAGGGGTTATTTTGTACTTTGGTTTTTTGGATGTTGAGTGATAGGCCAAGCTTTTCGTAAGCTTCTGCAATGATATACAGTGGTACCTTGGTTCTCAAACTCCTTGGTGCTCAAACAACTTGGAACCCAAACACTGCAAACTCGGTTTGCGAACTCTTTTCAGAAGCCGAACATGCTCTGTTTTGAGTGCTACGCTGATGTCTGTCTGGTTTTACTACTGTATTTATTTTGCATTTTTGTTTTTGCGGCTCTTTTTGTTTTGTTTTTGTGACTGTGTGGAACCCAGTTCAGCTACTGATCGATTGTGTGACTGCAGTACATTGTTTATTGCTTTCATTTTATGGATCAATGGTCTTGTTAGATAGTAAAACTCGTGTCAAATTGCTGGGCTCTGAGACCACAACCTCCCTGCTCAGTACCGACAAGCAGGACCTGCGATCAGAAATGCCCTTTCCCCCCCTTGTTTCCTACCTGTATCTCCGGGACGATGGGACCTCTCTCCGAGCAGGAGCTGGCGAACGCCGTCAGAGGGGAAGGCGAGACCACAGGGTTGGGCCGGGCGAAGTTGCTCAGGTCACAGCTGGGGATGTCGTTCTCTTCGTGCCTCATGACGATGGTCTCCATGACGAAGAAGCGGTCCCACGGCAGCCAGAGGGTGTGATCCTGGGTGATGAAAGGCGCCCGCTCAAAGTGCAAGATGATGGAGATGCCGCCGTTGGTCACCAGGTCAAAGCTGTCAATGTAAACACAAGAACCAGGCGTTGGAAATCTGTGCAGCTCAACCTTTCACTGAGCTTCTCAGTTCCTGGGTCACGCTGGAAACTGACCACCGGATGGAACCTAAGAACCAGTCTAATTTAAGCGGTGTACACAAGGGGCATTTTGTTATAGAATCAATAGAAACGACTGTACTTTTCCATGTATAAGACTAGTTTTCTCTCTCTAAAATTTATGCTAAAAAGTTAGGGTCTTCTTATACATAGATAGTGCAAAGTGAGGACATTTGATTGGTTGCTGCTGCTGCTGCTGTCAGCGGGCATTGTGCATGTTATTGGTTGCTGCGTCAATGGGTGGTATTGATTGGCTGCTCTTCAGGCAATTGGGCGGGTGATTGGCAGCTTCTGCCAGTGATGGGACAGACGAGAGGTGGATTTTTGCGGCGCCTGAGCCGTTTTCAGCAATCCTCCCCCCCCAGAAAGCTCAACAACCCTGGGTAATCCCTCCTCCCCAAAATTCAACAACTCTGGGCAATCCTCCGAAAAAAGTGCCATCTCCCCCCATTTCCTTAAATTTGAGTCCCCTCAAATTTATATGAGGGCATCTTATACATGGGAAAATGTGGTTATTTTTTTGTCCACAAACACACAATCGTGATCTATGGAGTATTCTTTGCCCCTGAAAAGTGCTTCCTGAGAAACCAGATTCATTCCGAAAAGAAACACTCGTTGCAGTTTTGTTCTGCGTTCCCCCACAGCGTGTCAGCTTGACAACGAATGAAAGCAAACATAGTAAGAAGAAGAAGAAGAAGAAGAAGAAGAAGAAGAAGAAGAGTTTGGATTTGATATCCCGCTTTATCACTACCCCAAGGTCACCCAGCAGCTGCATGTGGAGGAGCGGAGACGTGAACCCGGTTCCCCAGATTACGAGTCCACCGCTCTTAACCGCTACACCACACTGACCCACCACATAGGGGGTCCCAACAATGTATTCACACCTGCCCAATGGTACTGAAACCACCAAGATTGCTGGACTATATAAAGAAGACACTATGGAAAAAAAATAGATTTTCAGAGGTGGATATTCTCTTGAACTGTATGCCCATTGTATGGAAATTGACAACAGGATAGCGAAAATGGATTCCATGTGCCCTAATGGTGGCTGAGAGACTGATGCTGATGAACTAGAAGAATAGAGATGTGATTCTCCTTAATCAATGGCTTGACAACATGGCAACATTGGCAACTTATGAATGGACAGCTTATTGACACAGAGTTTCTTTGGATGAATACAATGATACCTGGAATGAACTTACAAAGAATATATTAGGTTATGGGCAATTATATGTATTTTAATTTAGGATAATAATATACATATCTGTATATTAATATGGTAATGTAACACCATTCCACCCCTACCCCTTTTCCCAATCTCACTCACTTTTTTATTTCTTTTCTCACTCGGTCTTTTTATAAATATAATTATTCTAATAAAATATCAATAATAATAAAGATTGCAACCACCACTTCTTTCTTTTCTTAATGTATTTTTATTAAAGATCTTCTTGATTTACAAATGTATGTGCAATGTCTCTCTCTCTCTCTCGTATTTCTTTCCATGTAACATTTTTACAAATGAGTTTCATTTGTTGAGACATTAGGAAGAAAAGGGGGAAAGAGGTGGATGGGGGGAAAGATGGGTGGGGTGGGGTGACGATGTTTCTATTTTACTTAATATATGTAGGGTTTTATGTCAGCGTCGCTTGTGCAGGTTCTCTGCTGTTCGCTTGTGTTCCTTTGGTGGTGAGAGAGGTTGGGGTTGGCTTAGGGTGTGGTTGTTCATTTGTGATTGGCTGTGGTGGTTGTTGTTTTCATGTGTGAGTGGGGTGTGTGTGTGTTTTGGAATCAGGTTAGCCGGATTGATTCGTATGCTGTTGGTGGATCCTTGTCATTGTCTTGTTGGGCTGTGTGTGTGATAAAGGGGAGCCATACTGGGGTGAAGGCATCTTCTTCTATTTGTCCCCGTGTCAGTTTCAGCTTATTGGTTAATTTTTCTAGTAAGGCTATTTCCCATACTATTTGGTACCATTGGTCCATGCTTACTCCTGACAGGTCTCTCCAGTGTCTGGTTATGATGTTTCTGGCTGCTGAATAACCTCAGGATAAGCAGGATAACCTCATGAAGAGGACAGCTTCCGACTGCGTATAAATAACTACACCCAGCTTTGGTTGATGGCAATCTAAAATGCAAACAGTATGATAAGGATAGGCACAAACAGCTCCACATTGGGGGAAACCCACACTTTTGTGCTTTGAACGGGTTAGTGTGTATGCAGCCTTACAGCCCTGGAGACAAAACCTGGGATCATCCCAAATGTGTGCTTTAGAAAGGACAGGTTTTTGTGTTTTTGTTTTTTTGCCATGAAGTGATAATAAAACACTTCCATTTTTAAAAATCTATTTTTATATATATATAAACGAAGTGTGATGTTTATTCTGCAATTCAAATAGGGACATCAAAAACTCTGGCCGCTCACTTTTAAAAGCCTGTGTTTGTTGCTTGCCAGCGAAATGAAGAGCATTTAAGTCTTGAGGAGGGCATTTTTAACAGTTAGTTAGCATTTGGCAAAGGCTAGAACGCAGCCTGGGGCTGAGTATCAAATGTGGTGGGGGGGGGCGACTACAAAAAGCGCTGGGGTTGTTTTCCTTTTAAACACTAAAAACAAAAAAGAGTTCAGCAAGCGGCTGGAAAAAGAAGGGTCGTTTATAAATGAAAACATCTCTTCTTTGCCTCACTGGCGAGCGGAGTTGCTAGGAACAGTGAACTCTAATGAGCTTTAGAAATGTGCTTCCTTTCGGCACAACCCTGAAACACTGCTGAGGGGGGGGAAAAGGGAAGGAATCGATCTCAAGCAGGTGATGAAAACACAGAGGCTACACTGTTGTTGCGGGAGATGCAGTTAGTCATCAGCTCCTGCCTTCGCCTTGAAGTTACCTTGATGAGGCCAAGAAGCGATGAAGGAAAGAGAAAGAGAGATAAGACCCACAGCGGTGGAATCAAAAGCGAAAACCGGCAGCAAAACTCTCCTCCTATCAAGAAGCATCAAAGCATTCTCTCTGACAAGGGCCGCCGATGATGCCCTGGCCTTTACGAAAGCTGTTCAGAAGCTTGTGGTCTGCAGGCCCACCTAGTCAACGGCTCAAAGCAAGAATTTTGTTGTTGAGAAAGAAGAGAGAGTTTTACAGCTCGGCCCTGCGAACTTTTCCACTGAGGTGGAAATACATGCAGCCTTAGTGGGGCTCTCCCCAGTCCCCCTGGAATATCCCATTTTCCTGGCACGGCTAGGACTCAGCCACAGCACCAGAATACAGCCACTACTCCACCGAGGTTTCCAACGTTTCAACGCAACATGCACCTGAGATGTTTAGAGGGCGCCGTGCAATAAGGCAGCTAAAACCAGTGTCAGTGGAGAGGAATGGCATGCCAGAGGCCGTCTCATATTGACACATTGTAGCTCGGCATCATCTACATGGACTGCAACCATCGCTCTGGGGGTTCAGAGAGGAGTTTACCTGGAGACGCTGGGGAATGAGCCAGGGACCTTCTGCAAACAAAGTAGATGCTGTACCACTGAATCATGACCCTTATTCATTGATTTAGTTACAGGTAGGTAGCAGTGTTGGTCTGCCATAGTCGAAACAAAAATTTTAAAAAAATTCCTTCCGGTAGCACCTTAAGAGACCAACTAAGTTTGTTCTTGGTATGAGCTTTCGTGTGCATGCACACTTCTTCAGAAGTGTATCTGAAGAAGTGTGGTATCTGAAGAAGAAGTGTGCATGCACACGAAAGCTCATACCAATAACAAACTTAGTTGGTCTCTAAGGTGCTACCGGAAGGAATTCCCTTATTCATCGAGGCAGCTTCACAAACCACAAAAGTATAACTCAAGCGCCTTCCATTGAATTTTCTGGAATTTGGCTGGTTTGGTCTTTTACTGTCTACACCAAGGCCTTCCATGTATTGTTGGATTCTATTTCCCACCAGCTCCAGGTTCCTTGGAGGTTTCTAAGCAGAGGTTGGATGACTGTCTTTAGTTTAGATTCCTGCATTGCAGGGGGTTGGATTAGGAGACACTCTGGGGTTCTTTCCAACTCTATGATTCTATGCACGGCGACCAATCCCTACTTTTTCCGCTGTAGTTTTAAGCCAATTCTTTCCCTTCTTTGCTGTGCCTTCTTTCATTCAGAATAGCCTAGTGGGCTCAGAGGCAATACCCCGTGGTGGGATTTATCTGGCTACCACTAACTAATGAATCAGGTGGGAAGGATTGTCTATTTTCCCCCTTTTCGGGGATGGACGGACAACGACTTTCCTCAGAGCTTGGAAGGTTCTAACTTCCCCACCTAATTCACAGCCTACTTATTTATTAAAAACAAAATAAAAAATTCCTTACAGTAGCACCTTAGAGACCAACTAAGTTTGTTCTTGGTGTGAGCTTTCGTGTGCATGCACACCAAGAACAAACTTAGTTGGTCTCTAAGGTGCTACTGGAAGGAATTTTTTATTTTGTTTTGACTGTGGCAGACCAACACGGCTACCTACCTGTAACTGTACTTATTTATTACTTGCACATCATGCAACGAAAAGGCAGAAAGGGGCCGACATACATACCTGCCATCCTGCCTACTGATAGTATAGCCGAAAAGAGGGTTGTTGACAAAGCTGATATTCACGCCGACGAGCGGGGTCCCGTCCGATGTCATCACCTGCCCACGAATCACACAAGGGTGGCTGCACGGAGGAGAGAAAGCACCACAAGCTTATTTCTTAATCCTGTCCTCTGACGTATGTTGAAGGGAAACTATATGAAAACGATGTACCCTTGGTACCTAACTCCTACTAAATCAGCAAAAATGTATAGAACAGCTACAAATATTTGTTGGAATTGTAAAGAAAAAGAAGGCACATTCTGCCACATGTGGTGGGGCGTGCAAGAAAACAAAAGCATATTGGGAAATGATTTATAATGAGTTGAAAAAAATGTTGGAAGTAACTTTTGTGGGGGGGAAAACCAGAAGCTTTTTTACTAGAAATTTTAGGTCCTGAAATACCGAAGGAGCAGAAAAGACTGTTTATGTGCACAATGACAGCTGCGAGGATACTTCTAGCCCAGAGATGGAAGGAAGACAACGTCCCTACCAGAGAAGAATGGTTAATAAAGATGATGGACTATGCCGAAATGGCTAAAATGACTGGGAAGATCAGAAACCAAGAAGACAATAAATTTAATAAAGAATGGGGAAAATTTATAATGAAGAACACTGTAAACAATAAAAAAACTGACAGGATTCTAACAACACTTGCAATGTAACAAGATCTATGGTAGCAATTAACTATTAAGGAAATATGGAGAACATTGTATGGTGCAGTTGAAAAAGAATAACTATGGAATCCATGGAAGGGTGGAGGGAAGACTGGGATTCAGAGAATCCTATTTGTATATGTAAGAGGGTTTAGTGGTTGCTCATGAGTAACCAGGCTGACGCAAACTTCTGGAACTAAGTTCCTTTATTGTGCAGATATATTCAGTGCAGCTAAAGAAAGAACGTCCAGCTCATCCTTCTGCAGAGTCCGGGAATGACCCCTTCCGGTTCTTAGCCCAGCATAAAAGGCGCGGGATGTGGAACCCCCGCCTCCCCCCTCTGAGTCTTTCCCCCCTGTGCAAAAGGGGAGACGGAAGGGGTGCTTCACCTCCCGTTTCTGCTCGGTGCGAAGGCTCTCCTCCCCTGTCACAGCCCCGCCTCCCACTTCCTGTCTCCATCTCCCCCTCCCCATTGCTGCTCCTCCCACTGGACGAAGATGAACAGCTCAGCACCGGAGACGGGGGCTCGTGATACTGATAAAGCCCTGGTACCTTCCTGGCTTCCGGCGAGGGGAGTCTCCTGACAGTATATGATTATGATCAATATACGAATGCAAATGTTAAATGTAGAACTCCTCCCAGTGGCCGAGAACCACCCCTGGAGGCTTTCAACAATTTGAAATCCCAGTGCAATTAACAAAAACAACAACATGTATTGAAACTGCAAAGAAATTGACAATAAAAAAATATTGTGTTTGTGTTTAATACAGTACATTTGGAAATAGAACTTACACCAAACCTTTGCACTAAATCTTCAGTACATAGCCCCAGTTTATGCAGTCAGCTCTGTGCTTTTGCTACTGCAACCTCCATTTGCGTATGGGTGTGTGGCGAAGGATCCTTCCGCATAGAGGGAAAGTCCCTCTAAGCACAGACTACTGAGGAGAGATTAGGCGGAACACTTCCGTTGAATTGCTGACACGCAGAAACTGTTTTCATGGAGAAGCAGCTCAAATATGTGAGTCCCCCACCCCAAGCTGCCTGAAAGGATCCTGCTCAGGGAAAGCTTTATCAAGGTGTGGAAGAACCTCTCCCAAGTTGTTGGACTCCAGCTCCCATCAGCCCCAGCCATCATGGCCACTAATTGGGGATGATGGGAGATGTAGTCCAACAGAATCTGGAGGGCTGCAGGTTCCTCATCGCTGCCATATTACTAAGGTAGCCTACCTAGGAGAAGGAAAACTCTGATCCTAAACCTCTGCAGCCTTGCAGGACCGATCCGGGAGAAGAAAAAAGCCAAGGAATAAACTTAGGGATTGGAGTCCCTAAGACGGTTGGATGGCGCCTTGTACGCTTCCTTCTGGCAACACCTGCAGCCAAGCTGGTGCCAAATGTGTTCATAGAATCATAGAATCCTAGAGTTGGAAGAGACCACAAGGGCCATCCAGTCCAACCCCCTGCCAAGCAGGAAACACCATCAAAGCATTCCTGACAGATGGCTGTCAAGCCTCCGCTTCAAGACCTCCAAAGAAGGAGACTCCACCACACTCCTTGGCAGCAAATTCCACTGTTGAACAGCTCTTACTGTCAGGAAGTTCTTCCTAATGTTTAGGTGGAATCTTCGTTCTTGTAGTTTGAATCCATTGCCCCGTGTCAGCTTCTCTGGAGCAGCAGAAAACAACCTTTTCCCCTCCTCTATATGACATCCTTTTATATATTTGAACATGGCTATCATATCACCCCTTAACCTTCTCCAGGCTAAACACACCCAGCTCCCTAAGCCGTTCCTCGTAAGGCATCGTTTCCAGGCCTTGGACCATTTTGGTTGCCCTCCTGCATTTTGGGGCACCTAACTAGCCACTGGGAGAACAGGATTTATTTATTCTCATTTATTTATTAAATTTGTATGCCTGCAAATCTCTATCCATTCTCAAAGAAATCAGCCCCGAGTGCTCACTAGAAGGACAGATCCTGAAGTTGAGGCTCCAGTACTTTGGCCACCTCATGAGAAGAGAAGACTCCCTGGAAAAGATCCTGATGTTGGGAAAGATGGAGGGCACAAGGAGAAGGGGACGACAGAGGATGAGATGGTTGGACAGTGTTCTTGAAGCTACTAACATGAGTTTGGCCAAACTGCGAGAGGCAGTGAAGGATAGGCGTGCCTGGCGTGCTCTGGTCCATGGGGTCACGAAGAGTCGGACACGACTGAACGACTGAACAACAACAACAAGATCTCAGGGTGGTTCACAACATAAAGTTACATTTATAAAGGTGGGCGCTGGGTTGATCCAGCAGCCAGAAATACGGTCCCTTCTCCTGCCTCATCCTCCTGTGGTATAGACCCACCCTGAATCTGGATTTAGAAAGAGGGAGGGAAGTGGCGCAGTCATCCCTGCACTTGGCTGAAGGGAGCCCAAGAAAGGATGGGAGGATGAAAAACGAAGAAGTTTAAGTCCTACACTTTGCCTGATGATATTTCTTTTCTCTCTCCCCCCCTTTTCTATTTCCCCCAAGTGATAAAAGTTACCCCATTTGGGAAAAGCAATTAACACCATGCCTTGTCAGCACCTGGCCTCTACTGGGTCAACGCGTCCTTTCTGGAGGCGAGGCTGCCTCTCCCACAATGCACCGAGCCCCACAGGAACCTGGTTAATGCTAATTTAGTCAGTCGTTTCCTTCAGAAGACCTTGGTCTAAATGCAATTACACTGCAAACAAGCTAACTGGTACTGCAAAGACCCTCCCCCCCCCTTCTCTCTGTCTCTCTGGTCTGCCCAGGGAAGTCTCTCGATATATGTACATAAAATTACCTCTCCTGTTAATAGGAGGAGATCTCTTTCAATCAGTCTTGCCTTGCTAATATGGAATGCATATTCGGTAATTTAGCAACACTTATTTCCACCCCCCTTGTAGCCGAAGCCTCAGCGATCCAATGAATTATTAACATATTTCCTCTTATGAATTTGCTTGCTTTTAAAAGTTATTTTGGAAATTGTTTTGATGCAAGGCTGGAGAGCTCTTTTCAGTGAAAACAGCCATTTAGTCAGCATTTTTAATTAGTCCTTCCCAAAGGGGCCTTCTCTACTAGGTTTTTTTTTTAATGGCCGTTTGGGGTTTCTTAATATTTTGGGAATGTTAATTCATCACTGGATTTCAAGAAAGAGGGCAGCAATTTAGGCATGTGGTAATTTCGGCCTGTCATATTATTAAGTAATGCATAATTCACTGGGAGAATAAAATTAATGTTTCTGTTTTCCCTTAGGTGAAATGGGACAGTTCTTCTCAGAGCAAAGGCAGTGCTGGGGTTCATGGTCCATGCACAGCCAAGGAAATAAAATGCCCTGCATTCTGCAACATGTCGCATGCAACCACTCCTAAACATTAATTTACCTTGTTGTCTAGGAAATAATAGACAGACAAGAGGGGAAAAGGCCCTGAGGCGACACTCGGTCCCATAAGCACTACACTTTCCCTTTTCCTGTGAAAGAGTTGCCTGTGTTTAAATGCAAGTGTAATATGTAAAATGCAATATTGTTGTTGTTGTTCTTCAGTCGTTCAGTCGTGTTCGACTCTTCGTGACCCCATGGGACCAGAGCACGCCAATCTTTCACTGCCTCCCGCAGTTTGGCCAAACTCATGCTAGTTGCTTCAAGAACACTGTACAACCATCTCGTCCTCTGTCGTCCCCTTCTCCTTGTGCCCTCCATCTTTCCCAACATCAGGGTCTTTTCTAGGGAGTATTCTCTTCTCATGAGGTGGCCAAAGTATTGAGCCTCAGCTTCAGGATCCATCCTTCCAGTAAGCACTCAGGGCTGATTTCCTTCAGAATGGATAGGTTTGACCTTCTTGCAGTCCATGGGACTCTCAAGAGTCTCCTCCAGCACCATAAGTCAAAAGCATCAATTCTTTGGCGATCAGCCTTCTTTATGGTCCAGATACTATAGGCTTGTGGTTAGCTACTTGCCAGGTCACCTGGGGCGAAGTCAAACAGCTCCCAGGTGAGCAGAGACGGCCCTTTCCAGTTTCCCTTCCCAAAGAGTCTGGTCATTCTTGAAAAACGAAACACACTGAACATGCTTGGTTTAGCCCCTCATTCATTCTTTCATTGCAGCCTATGTCCAATTCAAAGTGGATAAAGCGGGATATCAAATCCAAACTCTTCTTCTTCTTCTTCTTCTTCTTCTTCTTCTTCTTCTTCTTCTTCTTCTTCTTCTTCTTCTTCTTCTTCGGCTCATGGTTGTACATACCCAGTTATAACAGGTACTGTTGCTTTAGGTGTGAGCTCCAGTTGCTCGATCCAACTGCTGCTCATAATTGCCACCGTTCTTGACTGCACCACTGGCAGAAATTAACTCCACCGTTGGCTCACAGCTGCTTAAAAGCATTATAACTACAGGAGCGGAGAGAGAAAGGTATACACACACAAGGCCTAAATAGTTTTCAAGAGTCTGTTTCTGTGTTTGTTTGTCCCCACCCCACTTTCCCAAGTGTTAAATAAGAATCTAAAAGACATTACAGGAGATTGCTGGCAAGGGAAGCCGGAAATGCAAAAAGTAGCCATCCAGAAATGCTTGTGTACATCTGTGTACATCTGCAAGGGAGTTCTTAGAAGGAGCTGGTAGTCAGGAAACAAAACAAGCAATTAAGCTCAGCAGGAAAGCCCGGCAACAAACACAGAACCAGGCAGCGAATGTCAGGCTGAGTGTGGGGACCGCAAGCCTTGACGCGAGACCCAGAACCTGCCTTGGGGTTTCGTCAAGTGACATTGACAGGTGACAGGTCCCAGGCAGCCATTCGCTGAGGAACGGGCAGAGTGCAAGATGGAGGAAAGGAAGAAGAGTGACAAAATGTGTAACCAAACTGGAATTAAAAACGACAGCAGCACGGGTATTTTGCAGAAGACAACAACAACAACAACCCAGAATCGTTCTACTACCACGATTTGCGATGTTATGCCCTGCATCTACTCCAAGAAGCTCCATTGTTTTTATTATTTGCTATAGTCATTTGCTGGCTAAAGAAGAAAGAAAGATCGAGCCCAAAGCCTTACCAAAACTGAAGTTTAAAAACAGATATAAAAACAACCTATAATATGCACAATAAAATCCGTACAAGAGCAAATCAAACTGCACCCCACTTAAAAAATATGCAGAGAAATAAAGCCCAAAGGCCTGGGGGAATAAAAATGTTTTTACCTGATGCCTAAAAGGAGACAGTGAAGGTGCCAGGCATGCCTTTCTAAGGAGAGCATTCCACAAGTGGGGAGCCACCACTGCGAAGGCTCGTTCTCATGTTGCTATCTCCTGCACCTGCCTTGGAGGGGGCACATTAAGAGGACTTCAGATGAAGAACAGAGTTCGCAGGTTGCTTCATGTGGGGATAAGTGGTCTATGAGGTATCGGGTCCCTGAAGTGCGATACTGATTCTACAGGTCAAAACCAGCACTTTGAATTGGACCTAGAAACTAATCGGTGTCGGATGCAGCCATGCCAGAATTGGTGCTGTGTTCAGCCTGCCTTGCACCAACGAGCAACTTGGCCGCGAACCCAGCACCAGCCGCAGTTTACGAACCATCTTCAAAGGCAAGTCTCACATTTAATGCATTGCAGTAATCTAACCCAGAGCACCTCCCCTGTTCTCCATTGTCTCCTCACAACCACCCTGTGAGGAAAATGAAGTTTAGAGATGGTGCCTGGCCCAAATTCACCCAGGGAGCTTTATGTCCGAGCATGAATTTGAACCCAGATCTCCCAAGGCCAAGTGCCACACACTATTCACCACACCACTCTGGCTCACGGCTCCAGTTGAGATTTTTCAACTGAGATGTGACCAAAAACCACACAGCCAGCTGCCTTCCCCCTGACGTGCAGCGGGAATTATTTAAGCAGAGTTTTCATTGAAACAAATAAAAAACTTTTATTAAGCTTAAAATAAACTTCTTCTGAAAAATAGATCACATATAGAATATAGGCTCTTCTCTATACTGGCACACACTCTGAGAGAAACTAGTCACCACAGTCAAGGTAAGTAACTCACATAGCACTGACAGACAGTTACAGACTAGAATGGCAGTTATGGCAGTTAGACTCCAACAGCTGCTCCTGCTCTCATGCGTCTTTGTCACATGACACCCCCTTCATAACACCTACCATAAAGCCATGGTATTATGGATTTCCCTTTGTGTTCCACCTGATGGAACACAGACCACTGTGATGTCTTTAGGTATGCCCAAACATCTTGGGCGATGCAGGTTTGGGGTCTTTGGGAAATTTACACTCTTTAGGCATCCTTTAACCTAAATCAGGGATGGGGGGGCAGGGCTTTGATCATCCAGATCAGTGTTTCTCCAATTTTGGTCCCCAGCTGTTGTTGGACTACAGTTCTCACCACCCCTGACCCTTGGTCTTGCTAGCAAGGGATGATGGGAGCTGCTGTTCATCAACAGCTGAGGACCCAAGTTTGAGAAACAGTGCTCTAGGTCTTGTTGGACTCCACCTCCCATCAGCCCCAGCCAGCATGGCCAATGATCACACAAGATGTTGAGAGATAGGAGTCTGACAACATTTGGAGGACCACCTGAAGGCTGTAGGGTCAGGTTATTTGAAGAACTCTCCCCCCCATGGATCAACCTTTACCCTAAGACTGGCTTTGGAGACCTTGTCTCTTGGTTCAACATTCAGGTTGCTTAGATTGGTGGGCACCAGACCAGGGGTCCTGATCCATGGTGATGCCACCACCAAGGAAAGGTGATGTCCAAGCAAGGTGGAGATAAGTAGGTCAAGGAAGAGATGGAAGGTGAGGTCAGAACTGTGGATGAGGAGCAAGGTGTCAGTTCAAGACCATGGTCAGCGGCTTCAACACTATCATGGAGCTATTGGCACAGCTTTAGGTTGCTGAGATAGAAGCCAATTCTAGCCTTTTTCTAGGCAGTGGGGTTTCAGATTGTGGGAATTGCTTTGGAATAAGCTCCCCAGAGCTCTCCTGCTCCTCCATGGAGCTTGTAGTCCAGTCATTGGAGTCCAGTGGCAGAGATGTCTCAGGATTCAGGGCATGGGATGTGGGCTCTAGCAGTTTCCCATGAGAAGGACTGGGCAGGTGATTCATCTCCTCACCATCTGAAGATTACTGGTCCAGAGCCATGACAACAGGGTCTTTTTATTGGTTGCCCCTAGTTTGTATTAATCCCTCCCAAAGGATGTGGGATTGGCCCTGTCTGCGGCAACCTTCAAGAAGCTGTGATGATTTTACCTGTTGCTCCCTTTGGCTTTTGCCTAAGATTACGCTATCAGGGTCACTGGGCTTATTTTTTTAGATCACTGGGTTTAGATTGTTGGTTATTGGATTCTAGCATTATATTTATGCCGAGTTGACAAACGTTTTAAGCGATACCCAATTTGCATTCACTGCTCACTGGCTTACTGACATTTCGTTAGCAATTTGTTTTTAATTACACTGTATCATTGCAGTTCGTAAGTTGCCCAGAGAGGATATTTGTTCTGAAAGGAGGCCCCAAAATCCTCTGAACGAATTAACGAACAAACTGGAGAAGACCGGAGGTGTGCAAAAATAAAAAAGGGACAACTCTCTCGTGCTGGCCCTGGCTTTCTTGAGAGGCTCAACCAAGAATTAAGAGCTGATTAGGGTGTGGGTCCTTTGTCAATCTTGGGGTGCCAGCAAATGCCCGACCCCATGACCCTCTGGGATCAGCCTTGATGGAGACAGGGAGGAGTTAGGAGAGCAGCTACCACTTTCACAAATGATGGGAGTTATTGCTCTTCCACCGGCTACAGCCGACTGTCACAAATCCCAATTCTCCCCTTCTTGTCTTAGTAACGGTGGGGCTTTTGACAACTGAAGGAAGAACGCAGATCAAGGAGACAGAAGGGTGCTATTTTTGATGCTTTCCCCACCACCCCAAGGGACTGCCAGTGATTAAGGAAGTTTCAACACAGGAAAGAGAAAGAAATGGACAGGTGCTGCTGGCTGCCTGTCAGTCACACCAACAGGCAAGGGGAGCATTCTCTCTCTCTCTCTCTCTCTCTCTCTCTAGCTTCTACAGTGCTGCTATACTGCCTGTTTTATAACTACCAGGCAGAATTGTTCTACGAAACCAGGAATGGTTGCAAAACAAAACAAAACAAAGTGGTGAAACTTAAATGCCCCAGCAAACACAGTGGGTTTGGATTAACTTAGCTTTCTCCAGGAGCTGGGTTTTATTTATTTATTTCATTTCACAAAATTTATACACCGCTTGATTGGTAAAAAAAAACCCACACAAAACTCACACACCCTTCAAAGCAGCCTGCAAAACAATAAAACGGGGGGAACTTGTTAAAGTTAAAATACTAAAACAGCCTGGGAAAGAGGAGACCGAGAGGAGAGATGATATCCGTCTTCAAATAGCTCAAGGTCTGTCTCACATGGAAGATGGGTGCAAGCTTGTTTTCACCTGCTTTGGAGGGTGGGACTCGAACCCATGGCTTCAAGCAACAAGAAAGCAGATAATCGACTCAACATCAGAGAAAACTTTCTGACATTAAGAGCTGTTCAGCCATGGAAAGGAAGGTTGTGGGCACGCCTTCCTTGGAAGTTTTTAAGCAGAGGTTGGGTGGCCATCTGCCATGGATGCTTTAGCTGAGATCCCTGCATTGCAGGAGGTTGGACTAGATGACCCTTGGGGTCCCTTCCAACTCTACGATTAAGTGATTCTATGGTTCTCGGTTAAAATTCGCACCAACTTCCTAAGCACTTGGGTAGGCTTCTCTAAACAAGAATGTTTTAGCAGGTGCCGAAAAGAATACAGTGAAGGCACTTGCTTGATGTCAATAGGCAGGGAGTTCCAAAGTGTAAGACCTGTCGCAAGAAATGACCAAGTTCTTACAAATAGGTACTATGTGGCACTTGTGGAAGTGCCAGTTCTGCAGAAGGAAGTGGTTGAGTGGGCCATGTAAGGGGTTATACACTAATAGTATATGAGTAGCTTGGCCCAGTAATCAGATTATGATTTTCAAATCAGATTCTGATTTTAGGTTGCATGCTGTTCCTTGGGGCCGGGAGCTGATTCCTCCTGGATTACCCAAAATGCCTTAGACTTTGCTGCCTGCATTGATTCTGCCAATTACTGAAGCTCCCACCGTTCCATCTCAAATTGGTAATTTGTGATCGAGGAGTTCTTCATGTCCTTCAGTCCGGAGTCCTTTCCCTTCCAAAGGAAACTGATCTTACTCAGGCTGCCCTGAGCTTTCTGTGGCTCAGGAAAATGGAGATCAAACTGGGAGGGCTCAATTTTGGGTTAAGTAAAACAAGCTGTTCTGGTTCCTCCTGAGTGCTCCTAGGTTTCTGGGAAAAACGTGATCTCTAGTTGTTAAGGGATTCAATTAGGCAGAAAGCAATGGAGGGGAAACTGGAAATTCCTTGGGAAGTAATAAAATAGATAGGCAAAAATCCTGTTCCTTGGCTTAAAACACACAGATGTCATCCTTGCTCTGAGGCAAACGAGAGGAAGAGCCTGAAATGTTCTTCAAGCCCCCAAGTTTGGTCATGGCTGGGACTCATGTGTGCTAAGAACATAATAAGAGCCTGCTGGATCAGGCCACAGTCCATCTACTGTCACAGTGGCCAAACAAATGTCTGTGCGAAACCAGCAAGCAGGATACGAGCCACCAGGGCACCCCCCCCTGTGGTCTTCAGCGACTGGTATTCTGAATCCAAAGGAAGAAAGGGGAAGGCAAGTAGGGTGCCCTGAACCAACCAGGAACAACCTGAACCAACTAGACTGTAGGAGGGGGGACAGGGAAGGGTCTATCCAGCTAGAGTCCTAGGGGGAGAGGCTGGAATGGCTATGCTAGCAAGAACAGAAGATGCAACTTATGTGGCTCGATGCCTGCATAAAATACCCCAGGGGTGTTAAAAGGTACAGCTTAGAGCAGAGGTCAGCAAACGTTTTCAGCAGGGGGCCGGTCCCCTGTCCCTCAGACCTTGTGGGGGGCAGACTATATTTTGAAGAGGGTGGGGGAGAACAAATTCCTATGCCCCACAAATAACCCAGAGATGCATTTTAAATAAAAGGACACATTCTACTCATGTAAACAGGTGGGTAGCCGTGTTGGTCTGCCATAGTCGAAACAAAATAGAAAATTCTTTTCAGTAGCACCTTAGAGACCAACTGTGTTTGTTCTTGGTATGAGCTTCCGTGTGCATGCACACTTCTTCAGATACACTGAAACAGAAGTCCATGCTGATTCCCGGACTGTCCGTGGGCTGGATTTAGAAGGCGATTGGGCCAGATCCGGCCCCCGGGCCTTAGTTTGCCTACCCATGGCTTAGAGCTCCCCTTGCAAGGGAACAGCAGTTGCTCAATTGTCTGGTGGAGTGCAAGTCAGGGGCGCCACCTGGGAGGGGGCTGTGCTCTTTGACCCCCCCCCCCAATATTTATTTGGCCAATGTTCAGGGGGTGGAGGAGGCAAGGCTTCCATGGCTGGCTTCTTCTCCTCTTCCTGCTGCAGCTGCCAGGGAATGAAACCTTGGCTCTTCCCGATGGGGAACCGGCACGCGATGGGCAAGCACCATGCATGGAGCTAGCTGCACAAGGTGCAAAGGGCTTGCACGGCACCCAGGGTGCTCAGTGCAATGTCTGCAGGAGCTGGGGGCTCTTTCCCCGGCAGCCGCAGCCAGATCTTGGGATGCTTGGCATGCAGTGTGACATCATACACACACACGGACGCACGCAACACCGGCCCCCCAATCTGCCTCGCAAGTTGGCGCGTACAGTACAGGTAAACCAGTGGCCGAAGACAGTTCATGTTGGGCTGAACTTATCACGGAATTACACTCTGGCTTTCTAGAAGAAGAGTTAGGTTTTGATATCCCGCTTTTCACTACCTGAAAGAGTCTCAAAGCGGCTAACATTCTCCTTTCCCTTCCTCCCGCACAACAAACACTCTGTGAGGTGAGTGGGGCTGAGAGACTTCAGAGAAGTGTGACTGGCCCAAGGTCACCCAGCAGCTGCATGTGGAGGAGCGGAGATGCGAACTCGGTTCCCCAGATTACGAGTCTACCGCTCTTAACCACTACACCACACTGGCTCAAGCACTGACCCACCACATGGGGGTCTCAACAACGTATTCAAACCTGCCCAATGGTACTGAAACCACTGAGATTGCTAGACTACATAAAGAAGGCGCTGTGGAAAAAAATTGAGATTTTCAGAGGTGCATATTCTCTTGAACTATTTGCCCATTGTATGGAAATTGACAACAGGACAGCGAAAATGGATTCCATGTGCCCTAATGGTGGCTGAGAGACTGATGCTGATGAACTAGAAGAACAGAGATACGATTCTCCTTAATCAATGGCTTGACAATGCGGCAACATTGGCAACTTAATCTGGTTCACCAGATTACTAGTCTACAGCTCTTAACCACTACACCACACTGGCTCTCAGCAAACAAGCAGTGCCGACAAGCTGCCTCAACGCTGCTATAGAGAGAAAAGAGTGTAGGGTAAAGAGAGAAGCAAGAGATATAAAAAGGACAGTGATGAATTAGCCCAATGTGTAAAATGTAAAGGCCTCGCCTTCTTCAAAATATCTGTGCCGTGCTGCATTATTCATGGGCAAGAGGTTGGGTTTTGGTTGGTGGGGGGGGGGGTGTTGTGAAGCAAATGACTAAACTCAGAATGAGCACCCATACTGAAAACAAGTATTTTATGATGGCAAATCGAGCCTGCTGAGACAGATTCCGAATGCAAAGGACGTCTCTCCGCGTCATCTTGATGAACAGATAACAAGTGCTCTCGTGCCACTAGATCATTCCCTTTATTGATTTCCCGGCCACTTACTCCCGCTGTTTGCTTTGTATCCTTTAAGCCATTTTTAGCTGTCCGTCACCGTAAAGATTGGCACAGGAGATCCGCTTGCGGTATCAAGTCTCCAGCTTTCCAGGGCGACACCCAAGAGCCCTCTTCTCAATCTCTCCGGAGTGGCGAAAGGTCGCCGGATTGCAGTAGAGGGCAAAACACTTGACGCCTGCATGTCACAAATGAATACGGGTGCGGAAGAGCGCTTGCAGGGAGCTCTAAGTGCAGGCTGGTTTGCTGCGTATGGCCTCCTAAGTCTGGACCCGATAGGTGCTCAAGAATCGGTGCACAAACAGCGATATGTGGATCTAGGGTTATGTTGAAAGGAACACAATTTCCTTCCTTGTCTGCTCCAGAAATAACCTTGCAGAAGGAAAGAAGTTGAATTCTTCAGGTGTCCACTAGATAGTCCAGTTTTGAAATGGAGAGGATGGGAGCAGGCTGATGACCCAATTGTTGCTGCACACTGGAGCCTTTCTTGCGAACCATCTCTGGAAGTAAGGGTGCCAAAGAATTTCCCACCAGCAACTCAGGCCCTGGATGTGCTTGCAAGGAGGCTACAAACCCCAGGGGCTAGCCTGCCCAGGTCTTCCTGTGTGGCTCTGGACTCAGGACACATCCAGAAACTAAGTTCCTGCTTACAGCTTAACGAGCCACAGAAATGGTCTCATTTTTGCTGGATTATGCTTCATTTATTTATAAACACACACTGCAGGAAGGCAGAAAGCAGCATGTTCACTCTCCAAATGTGAGTGTGCTGGGCTCTACTGGCAGGAGATGCAAGGAGGAGATGCAGCGCACAGATAGATTTTGCAATTCCTCCAACCGGTATCTCTGCAGACTCTGCACAGTATTCAATAAAGAAGTTCCACTAGTGCAAGGATCTTTGGCTGTGCAACAGAACTACCCCTTCCTCTCCTCTCCTCTCCTCGTATGCTCCTCCCAGGTCCCCCTAAATCTCCTCTAAGTTTCCCCCCCCCCAAATCCTCCACTGCAGATTTGGGGAGTGCGCCGGGAGAGGAAAGGGAGGGAAAGTTAGTGGAAATCCTTGCGTGAGCAGAAACGCTTGACTGGATACTGCCCCCCTCTCCACAGGCATTCTGCTTATCATAATGATGGCAGGTGGTCTCCTGCACAAACGTGAGCTTCCCGATTCATGGGCACCACAAGCAGAAACCAAAACAAAGCATTGCAATATGGTGTGTTTCTGTTCATGCCAGCCAGTCAGCCATACCCTTCTCCGTGGAACTCCATTCCACTCTTCCCCTCCCCAACCAGTTTCCTTTCATTAATTGCCAGTCAGAATTTGCGTCCACAGAGCACACTCAATCCTCATTGGGCTATAGTAGGGCTTCTCCTTTTCCCTTAGGCTCCCCCTCCCACCCAAAATATATTTTTTGGTACTTTTGCAAACCTTGGGCTGGGGTGGGGAACTGCGGGCCTGCAGGTATTTGCAGACTTCTGGTGTTTGGACATTGCACATTTTTGGCTACCAATGCCTGGAGAAATGAAACCGCTATCAGTTTATATAGGCAGGTTTCCTAGCTAGCTGGTTAAGACGGAATTTAGAGCAGTCTGTTTGCAGGGAGAACATTAGTCGAACTGCAACAGGCAGGCAGGCAGGCAGGAGAAACCTTGCAGGTCATTGGGCTGCCAACTGGAAAAGCTCATTAAACGTGACATCAAATCTACGCGTAACAAAACCTACCTGCCTGTCGAAAGAGCATACAAACCCAAACCGAAAACAGCAGCACCCCCCTCCCCACCCCAAACACAACCTTATTAGGTATGGCTCTGGTGTGGTGTTCACTTAAAAGGAAGTTCCTGGGAGACAGAAATGCCACAGGAAATGTTTTTTTTTCCTGGTGGTGGGATGACATTTCCAACATCATCACTCCAGCGCAGGCTTGTTTATTACAAGGCTCGTGTTGGCACCGGAGAGCAGATCATAGCTTGTTTACTCCACCGAGATTGGGAGATTGATAACTCAGGGTCGCTGTCCTGAGAAAATAACTCCTAGCTACAGGATGAAGGCATCCTGGGGTTTTCTTTAGCAACAACCCTTTGCCGACTATTTTGGACCAGCCCTGTCTGCGCACACAAGGGAGTGAAGTGGTAGATCGCTGAGGCAACAGGCTGCTCCACTTCAGATTGCAAACCGGTGTGTGTGTTGTGTGTGCACCATTTCTGAACACTCCATGTAAAAGAGAAAATGGACAGAGAAAATAAGTTTCTCCTTCTCCCATAACATTAGACTCCAGGGTAGCCAGTGAAGTGGAAGGCCGGAAAGCTCCGGAAAGATTCTAAAATTACTTATTCACGCAGTGCAGGGTTTAAACTATGGAACTCCCTCCCACATGAGGCAGTGATGGCCACCAATTTGGACGGCTTTAAAGGAGGACTGGGCAAATTCACGGAGGAGAGTGCTAACCAGCTGATTTATTCCAGGGTCGTGTGTTCCTGACTACTATGCCCATGGCTACCAGCCACATCATAGAATGGATAGCTCAGCTGGTTAGAGCATGGTGCTGACAATGCCAAGGTTGCAGGTTCAATCCCCGTATTCCTGCCTTGCAGGGGGTTGGACTGGATGATCCTCAGGGCCCCTTTCCAACTCTGCAACTCTATGATTCTATGACCCTGAGGACAGAGCGTTGTTACGCTCAGGTCTTGCTTCTGGGCTTCCCATTGTGGCATCTGGCTGGTCAGCCAGGAAAGCAGGGATGCTAGACAGAGCAATCCTTTGGTCTCTTCCATCAGGGATCTTTCTTATGGCACAATAACACTTTTGATCCTTGTTGGGAGTGGGGCAAAGGAAAGAACTTACCCTCCGTTGAAAGGATTCTCCCCAGGAACGATGTGTGTGCTGTCCTTGCCAACCAGGAATTTGATCCGATCGTAGAACGAATAAAGGTTCTGCTGTGACACCGGGGGCTGTGTCTCTTGTATGATATCCAGGGGGTCCGGGGAGCCAAGGCAGAGTGTGTTGGTATGGCACAGGGGCTGAAGGCAGCAGTCTGGATCCATGCAGTCTATCAGTCCATCTGTGGGTCAAGCAGGAAAGGAAAGGTACACACTCAATAGGCATTGCGGGGAAGAAGAAGAAGCAGGTGGACAGAGCAATATTCAGAGAAGCGATAGTGTCAGGGCTGGTTCAGCTGCTGGTCAGCACAGAGTCTCGGAGACAAGCAGTGAAGTTAATTGTTTGTCCAAGAAAACAGTATACAAACAGAGAATACTCAGGGCAAGACTGGACCCCAGTAAAGCAGTTTGGTGCACCCTTCCCTCTGTGATTTGTTAGACTCTCCTCCTGAAAACAGCCCTTTCCTGATCCTCTAAGTTTAGATTCTCCTTCTTTGCTCGTCTGCTATTTTTTATTTTATTTTGCTGTTTGTGCACAGTATCCATGCAACTCACTCAGCCAGCCCAAGGATCCCCTTCTCGGTATTGGCGCCCGCCCTGTGGAACACCCTCCCGTGAGATGTCAAAGAGATAAATAATTGTACGATCAGCCAGTGTTTTGACCGCTTGCAAGTAAGTGAAGATGCCTGGGCGCCAGGATGCTGCCCGACATCTCCACTATCTGAAGATGAGGATACTTGGATCTGGGCTGTTTTCACACATGCCAATACCCCATCCTGTATAATTCTATCCGTTATATTTTGTCTGCACGATTGGAATGAATTTCAGGAACCAAAATGCTTTATCTGCATTTAGTTAGTTAACTGATCTCACTTGTCTTCACTTACCCCAACCCCACTGCCCTGCTCACAGTTGTGAAGAATATTCTTATGTTATGAATGGTCTGTGTTCACCATTAAGAAAAAGGGGTTGGAATGGGCCAATGTATATGCGTACCAGCCCTGGATCAAGTGACTTTTCTTCTTTAAGTTCTCAAAGCTCTTAACCCAGCTCAAGGTTGTCATCTGAACAAACCAAATGTTTTAACTGAGAATCAATCACAGTCGGTCCATACTTTGAAAAATAAGATTTGAGAGCCGCCTTGCCCCCAAAATGGCAACTAGACATTCTGTTTTGGCAACTGCAACCTTGGTTTAAGGAGACCATTTGGAACGTAGCTTATATATATGAGTTCCTAATACTGACACGACCTCCTGTAGACGTGTGAAGGCACCCTGCATCGGGAAGCTTTTCATGCCTGATGTTCTGTTGTGGTTCTGTAAATTGTGGGAAGCATTTCTGCCCCAAAATTGGTAGTGTGTGGGGGCCCTGATCCAGATCGGGACCCTGGATGGGGTTGGGGCTTTAACCATGGCCCCAGCTATGGGTCCGATGTGGATCCAGTCCTCTGCACCTACAATTTGCTCCCACTGACTTTGGAAGGCAAGAAGCTGCTGTACACAGAGTCAGACGATTGGTTCAACCAGCTCAGTACTGTCTGCGTTAACCGGCAGCAGCTCCCCAGGGTTTCAGGAGGGGCTGTCCTTTGTCTCCTCCAAGAGTGAGCCACGAGCAAAAGCAAAAGCTATACAGAACACGGAAGTTCCCAGCAATCTGTGCTGGTTGTAGACAGACATGTGACACACAACAGTTCCATGTCTGCAACTTAAGGTGGAACGGAATTTCCTAACACTCTCTACCAGTCCAACATTTGAGCTTGGACATGGGACCTTCTGCATTCAAAGCAGGCACCCTACCAGTTAGCTACAACGTAAGAACAGAAGGAGATCCTGCTGGATCAGACCAATGGCCCATCTAGTCCAGCATCCTGTTTTCACGGTGGCCAATGAGATGCCTGTGGGAAGCCTGAAAGCAGCACCTGAGCACGAGAGCAACTCTCCCCCCTCCTGTGGCTTCCAGCAACTGGCATTCAGAAGCGTTTCCTGCCTCTGGCTGTGGGGGCAGAGCACAACCAATCTGGCTCATAGCCATCGATGGCCCTTCTCCCAATGCCCCTTTGTCCCTGTTGCAGTTCCAACCTGGATCTTGTCCCCCCACCCCCCGCACTTGCAATTTGTCCTCATCCGCTTCAGCAGGACAGCTGGAACGGATGACTGCATCCGTTGCTGGCTTCCGCCTTGGCTTCTCTGCCTCAGATTAAGACTGTAAAGGCCAAAAATTAAACTGCCAATGGCAGTAGGCATGTGTTTCGGGGGGGGGGGAAACCATCAGCAGAGCATCTGGGACGAGGCAAGGATGCTGCAGAGGCAGTTCTTGCACCTAATATTTCTTCCTGTCCGTGTGCAGCTGAGTTTTCTTCCCCCTCTGCCGGCTCTCCTCTTTCCTCGTTTCCTTTATTCTGCTAGCATGACAAAGGACCTTTCCTCCCCCCTGACATCTTTAGAGCTCTTAGAAACTCTCTGAAAGCGAATCCTCAGCTCCCCTTGACTTTTAATGGGTGTTACAGGATTACGCTCCCTTTGGCTCAGGGAAAGTTTAGGAGCTGCGTATGCCGTACAGATCCAGCCACGCGCAACCTGCACAGAAACACACACGCACACAAAACCAGGAAGGCTTAAAGCCTCAAAGAGAAAGAAGCAAATAAACGGACCCTTGCTACCGTGTTCTTTCTTTTTCTTTTTAAATGACGACCATAAAAAAACACACCCAGTTGTCAACATGATGTCTTTTGGCAAACGGCAAGGATTTAATAAATAATGCTGCATGTTGCTCTCACTTCCCACAATCGCTTATCTGGTTATTCTGGGCGTCAGGAGACCAAAGCCACATTTATGAACCTGAGCTGCTACAGCTCAGTGGTTATGAGACTGAGCTATTGACTAGGAAAGGTCCCTGCCTGAGTCTTCCCACAGCCACGAACTCACTAGGTGGCCTCAGTCCAGCTGCCTGATCTCAGACTCTGCAGCCTTCCCATCTGCCAAGAAAGGGATAATATTATTGACCTTTCTTACAGGTAGCTTGAAGCAGGGACTGGGAATCTACGGCCTTCTAGATGTGGCAGCCAGGGGCATAGAAGCATAGAATTGTAGAGTTTGAAGGGACCCCAAGGGTCATCCAGCCCAACCCCCTGCAATGCAGGAATCTCAACTAAAGCACCCATGACAGGTGGCCCACCCAACCTCTGATTAAAAACCAACAAATGCATTGGTTAGGCACACTTTCTCCAAATACATGCATCGTTGTACACACTAGTTGGTCGGGAAACTGCACTGCAAAATCCAGAGGTGCGTGAATGGCACAGGGGACAGCTGTGTTTTGCTTCACATATTATTATTGGTAGTTTCCAGTTAAAATGCAATAATAATACTAATAATAATAATATTAAAATTTCTCCCCCATCCCGAGTTCCAGTTATAGTCCAAGCTGTCAGCTGAAAGCGCTACTTTGTGGGAAGGAAATTCTTGTGCAGGCATGTCCCAAAATTGCTCCACAGATAAATATATACAAATTCAGATGAGGAGCAACCCCAGCTTTGAGCAACACTCTCTGACAATAACAACCACAGCTTCCATTCTTCCATTCTGTTTTGGGTCCAGATTGCCTGTTCAGAAAACCATGTTTTCCCCCCCTCCAATCCCCAAAAAGGCAATATTTGGTCCTCTCTCGCAGAAGCAGAGATTACAGCCTAAGTCCACATATTTGACACATCTGGTGTGGTGAATGGCACCGCTGCTTTGAGCCTGTTGTAAACAGAAATGAAGACGGCGGTATCTAGTTTCGCGGGAGAGAAGAAAGTGTCCTTTGTTTTACAGCATGTATGTTTTTATACCGGCGTGGGGGAGCGAGAGACGGGTGCAGTTTCTGCACCTTAATTTCTGAATCTTTTTTCCAAAGGAAGTAATCTGGGCCATTTACCACACCAGATGTCAAAACTATCTCAAGCATTCAATATATGTTTTTTAAAAAACCACAACCTTGGGTCCTTCTGCAACGGATAATCTCCCTTGGTTTTACCTCCAACCTCCCTCCCCTTAAAATAGCATTGCTCTTGTAATAAGGTAACACAGACAATGCTTGTGTTTTACTGCTGTCTTAGGAACACAGGGAGCTGACTTGCAGAGTCAGGGCATTGGTATCCCTAGTTCCCTATTGTCTACACTGACCGGCAGCAGCCAGGGATTGAAACTGGGAACCTTCTGCATACCAAGCAGTTGCTCCTCCACTGAGCTACGACCCTTCCCCATAACTCATACGGCCCCTCACGACTGTATGGGTGACGTTGATGGGGTTTGCATAATCAAATTATTAATTCCTCTATCTCCCTTGCAGTGTGACGTCTCCTAACTTCTAATCCAAAGCTAGCAGCCGGCTAGAGCTTTCTTGGCAACACGATCCTAACCTATGCTGTTAACAGCCAATTTTAAAAAACTTGGCTGACGCTACTCAACGAAGCAGTATTGAAAGAAAAGTAAAAAGGCATGTCGCAGGAGAGGTGGTTTAGCCTTATGAGAATTTAAATTTGGGGCAAATAAACAGGTGTTTGGTGGGCAAGAGGGGCTTCTATATGGTTGCTCACTGGGGCAAGACGGGTTGAGCATATTACACCGATCCTGGTCCGACTGCACTGGCTACCAATTAGTTTCCCGGCCCAATTCAAAGTGCCGGTTTGGACCTATAAAGCCTTAAATGGCTCAGGGCCGCAATACCTCAAGGACCGCCTCTCCCCATATGATGTGTTCATCCTCCAAGGCCCTTCTTTGTGTGCCTCCTCCAGGAAAGGTCTGGAGGGTGGCAACATGAGTACGGGGCCTTCTCTGCAGTGGCTCCCCATTTGTCGAATGCTCTCCCTCAGGGAGGTTCGCCTGGTGCCTTCATTATACACCTTTAGGCACCAGGCACTTTAGGACATGTTGTGCGGATGCCTGATTATCATCTTCCAAAGCAACCACTCAATTCCGAACCTAAAAATGGAAAGCGTAATGCTGGTGGGTCAACAAAAGAGGTTCAAAGACTGTCTCAAGGCAAATCTAAATAAAAAAAAAAATGCAGAATAAACACTAACAATTGGGAAACACTGGCCTGCGAGCACTCCAACCGGAGAACAGCCTTTACCAATGGTGTCATGGGCTTTGAAGACACTCGAACTCAGGATGCAAGGGAGAAATGTGCTAAGAGGAAGGCACGCTTGGCAAATCCACATCATGATCACCTCCCGCCCAGGAACCAATGTCCCCCCTGTGGAAGGACGTGTGGATCCAGAATTGGCCTCCACAGTTACTTACGAACTCATTGTTAAAACCGTGTTTATGGAAGACAATCTTACTCGGCTATGAGTGATCGCCAGATAATGAGAAGGCAAAAATGTCCCTCTTCAGCCAGGCCTTTGGCCAACTAACAGTCCACGTCCTCTGCAAGACATTGAGCTTAATTCCAGAAGAGTTTGCCTGAATGCAATAATTTATCGAACCAGACCACTGGCTCATCTAGTTTAGCATTTCTACACTGTCCATTGTTTCAGGTGGGAGACACCCCAGCCCTACCTTGCGATTCCAGCGATCAAAGCTGGCACCTGGGACATGCAAGGCAAACTCTCTGCCTGGGAGCTACAGACCTTTGCCATTTGGGGACATTCAGGGACACCACCACCCCTTCTCCGATTTTCAGGGTGGTGCAGGACAATGCAGACCTGCGGTCTGACAAACCACGCCGTTGGGTGCCTTACCTCCATCATTGTCCTTCCCGTCGCCGCACGCTGTCTCCATGGACGTGTCGCAACCGGCCCCTCTCCAGCCCAGCTGGCAGACGCAGCGCCATCCATTCATGTCGAGTGTGCACCTGCCGTTGCCATTGCACAACCCGGGACACCCCTCTGGAATGGCAGAAAGGGAAATAACAGTTCCATCGTGCCAGGAAGCCATTGGGAAATTAAAACAGGGTTGGGGAGCGAGAGGAATACGCAATCTATCTGTTGTGACTAGACAAACAGGGACTTGCAAGGACCGTGGTTAACGGTCTTCCCTTGGAGAATCTTCCCAGGGCCGGATTTAGGTTTGATGAGGCCCTAAGCTACTGAATGTAATGGGGCCATTTATATGTCCAGCTGTCCTCTGTCAACAACAAATGGTCACTGTTTTTTTGTGTATGCTATATGAACAGGGACGCGGGCTTGCTGATCAGAAGGTCGGCGGTTCGAAACCCCACGACGGGTGAGCTCCCGTTGCTCGGTCCCAGTTCCTGCCAACCTAGCAGTTCGAAAGCACGTCAAAGTGCAAGTAGATAAATAGGTACCACTCTGGCGGGAAGGTAAACGGCGTTTCCGTGTGCTGCTCTGGTTCGCCAGAAGCGGCTTTGTCATGCTGGCCACATGACCCGGAAGCTGTACGCCGGCTCCCTCGGCCAGTAACGCGAGATGAGCGCCGCAACCCCAGAGTCGGACATGACTGGACCTTATGGTCAGGGGTCCCTTTACCTTTTTATATGCCAAATGGTAATTTATGGACCTAATAGCCATTTGCCCATGTTGCCATGCAACCAGTCCATGCAGAATGTAGGCACCCTACAGGTGAAACTCGAAAAATTAGACTATCATGGAAAAGTCCATTTATGTAAGCAATTGTTTTCATTAGCTACCGGAGTTTAATATATGAGATAGACTCATGACATGCAAAGCGAGATATGTCAAGCCTTTGCTTGTTATAATTGTGATGATTATGGCGTGCAGATGATGAAAACCCCAAAGTTGAAATTGTTAATTTGGGGTTCTCATCAGCTGTATGCCATAATCATCACAATTATAACAAATAAAGGCTTGACATAGCTCACTTTGCATGTCATGAGTCTATCTCATATATTAGTTTCACCTTTTAAGTTGAATTACTGAAAGAAATGAACCTTTCCATGATATTCTAATTTTTCAAGTTTCACCTGTATATATATAGAAAGGAGCAAACCAGTGATATTTTAGGGAGCAGGCTAGCAGGCTGGGCCCATGACCTATATCATATGAGCCTACACAAAACTAAACACTCCTGCTGTATGTAGGTTTTATTTTATTTGCTTTATATCTTATATTTTGGAAATGTCCATCCAGGGTTTTTTCCCTTTAATTTTTTGTGCACCCCCCCCCCCCACGGAGAGTGGGACCCTAAGCTATAGCTTGTTTAGCTTATATGTAAATCTGGCACTACAAAAGGAGGCTCGCACCATTTAAGTCAACATTTCTTTTTTTAAGAGGGCATGCAAGCATCTGAACCTGATTTGTGGGTGGTTGGACATGCAATCACAATGGAAGATATATGGGAATGCCCCCCCCCCTAAAAACAACAACTTCTTTTCTCATCTCCAAATGGAACAATTTGCAAATTACTGTAGCGAACGTCAAAGAAAGATTATACGCTGCATCAATTATACTGCAATTTTTCTTATTCCGAAAAAAATATGTGGAGGATCCATTTTCATTAACAAAAAATACTTTCGTTCGCTTTGCTCCTTTATGCCATAAATATGCCCATCAATTTATCCGTTTACATTATCTCTCTTCTTAGCCAACTATTTACAAAAATAAAATAAAATAAAATAAAATACATTCTCTCTTTTAAAAAATCCTACCCCAAAAAGTGATCGGGATTATCCTTTTTTTTTTTTGCTTCAGCATCTTCGTAAACAATTTCGTTACCTCCGTTATAATGGTATATTTTAAATAATCTAGTAATAACCGAGGAAACAAAGTGCCAAGTATTTGAAAAGAACTGGCAGTGACGGATTTATCGACTGCTGGGAATGTCAACAAGGTATTAAACACAGAGTTTGTCTTATCGAATTAATCATTGATCTGTTCCAGTGTGTTGCCCAAGTCCTAATTTTGAGTACCTTTTTGTCAGAGCAAATGAAAACAAAGTTAAGGCAGGGCCTAGCGTAAATTATACTTCCAACGGGCAGGGTTTCTCCCCGTTTTTAGCAAAATAATTGCAGGCATCCATTTTCATTTGCTTCTTGCATTTATCGTTGGCCAATTTCAATCTGTGTGGTGACTATCAATACGACATAACAATACAGTACATCTATTCATCCATCCATATCCTTTATTCGACCAATAGTCAGAAAGAAAAGAAAAAAAAAACATTTCTCAATACAAAATTATAGAACTAAAAAAACAAACAAACATCAGAGGGATACACAATTAAAATAGGACAGCACTAGTAAACCTCATACAGATAACCCACATTGAGGCATTCGATTTTGCGCTTCCATACTTGAGCGCCAGGAAGAGGAATTTAGCCACAGATAAGGCTATTTTCCCAGTGGGCTTATTCAGCAGATATGCTACCTGCCTTTCTCTTAATCGAGAGCTAAACTGTGATAAATATGGGGCTATGAGATATTGCCCTAAATCGTTATAAAAGGGACAACTGAGTAGAATGTGTTCTGTGGATTCTACCTCTCCTAAAGCACAATGGCGCGTTCTCTGATCATATGGAACTCCTCTAAATCTTCCCCTCAAAACTGCCGAGTCAAGAACGTTCAGTCTGGCCGCAGTGAGTAGTCTGCAGTATTCCACATAGTTTGGAGGATCTAGCAGGGGAGCGCAGCTATCGTATACCCTTGACCGAAGAACGGTACACTCCTTCTATCTGGGATGGTCGTCCTCTTCCACCGAGCGCGCAGCTTCGGGAGGGACGCACATGGAGCGGTGAGGGAGGAAGGGGACACCCGCCTAGCCAGCCAGATCAGCCAAATCAACCCTGGCGATCAATGGGGTGACATATGTCGCAGCCAGATAGCCCTCACATCCTGTTCCACATAGTGGATATCCGCCAGGAAACTGGCTGGTGCAGCCCGATACACCTGCTCCCCCAGAAACATCCCAGGTTTCATGCGGGCTATGTCCTCGTGTCTGGCGATATCCCCCAATCTCTGAGCGATCACCGCTTTAGCATGGCTATACGTCATGGACTCTATATAAAGGGAGGACAGTCCGCACTTCAGCACTTCCTCCACCACCTCCCCTTCCCATGGTGATTTAAAATTATCCCTCAGTATCAGAGGGGCCAAACCCACCGGTCTAAAGCATAACATCTATCCTTTGTCTGCAGTCTTCAGTCATTATCCTGTTTCCATTTAAACTTACAACCAGATCTTCCTGAGATTCTTGTAACTTATATTTTGCCTAGAAGCATGGTGCTGTGTCCCTCCTTCATTCCCTGAGTGCATATGTTCATATTATCTCAGACCCTCCAAGTGTCCCGGTTTTCCAGGGACAGCCCTGGATTTACAGAAGCCGCCCCAGTTTCTGATTTGATCTTGGAATACCCTGCATTTCCATTGGACATCCCTATTTTCATTGGAGAAACGTTGGAGAGTATGCTATCACAGGAGAGTCTCCAGTTCTCTCAATTTTAGTTCATTGAAAAACTCATTATTTGTCCTAAGCACCTGATAACAGTATGGATGGATAGCAGTTCAGGATAACTATTTCTGCTTTCCGAAATACAGTGGTGCCCCGCTAGACGAAAATAATTCGTTCTGCGAGTATTTTTGTCTAGCGGGTTTTTCGTCTAGCGAAGCGGCAATGTAAACCGCGGTTTTCGCTAGATGAAAAAAAACCCCGAAAAAATTCGTCTTGCGAGGCAGCCCCATGGACTTTTTCGTCTTGCGGGGCAGCCTTCCGCTAGACGAATGCCTTCGTCTAGCGAGTTTTTCGTCTAGCGAGGCATTCGTCTAGCGGGGCACCACTGTAGTTATAATTGGCTAGCATATCCAAACTAACTGTGGTAGAAGTATTCTTATCATGGATGGGGAACCTGTGGCCCTCCAAGATGTTGCTGGACTACAACTCCCATCAGCCCTGACCATTGCCCATGCTGGCTGGGGCTGATAGGGAGTTGCAGCCCAACAACAGCTTCCTCATCCTTCATTTGTAAGTACCCTACTTCCTGCAGCAACACAAGGGGAATTTCCTGTAGGAGAGATTCCACGACTAGAATGTCACCGTATGAATGGATCTCGGGTAAGGAGACCCAAATGGGAGTTTTAACAAGCGTGGTGCCAAAACCGAGCAAGCTTGAGTGCTCATCTGTTAGCACAGGTGAGCACCACCTGTTTATCATGATAGTTTGAGGGATAATGGACAAGCGGTGAGCACAAAATCCATGGTGCAGGAGGGCTACAAGACTGCTAAGCCAGGCCACTACTAATTTTTGAAAATGAGGTTGTCTGAGCCTTGCGACTGAGCATCCTCTCTCCCTTCACCTCCTTTAGCAATGCAGTGGAGGAGGAGACTAGTAGCATCTGCTTCCAGGTTTAAATTATGAGCTTTCGTGTGCATGCACACTTCTTCAGATACCAGTGTGCATACACACGAAAGCTCATACCAAGAACAAACTTAGTTGGTCTCTAAGATGCTACTGGAAGGAATTTTTTTATTTTATTTTGTTTTGACTATGACAGATCAACATGGCTACCTACATGTAACAGGTTTAAATTAAATGCAGTTTGTCATTGTGTTGGAACCAGGGTCTGTGTTAGTTTTAGCTATGGTTTGTTGGAACACAGCAGGACCACAAAACACGGTTTCACCTCGGCTCATTTCCGGAAGCCATAGTTTAAACCAGGGGTCCCCAAACTAAGGCCCGGGGGCTGGATGTGGCCCAATCACCTCCTAAATACGGCCCACGGATGGTTTGGGAATCAGAGTGTTTTCACATGAGTAGAATGTGTGCTTTTATTTAAAATGCATCTCTGGGTTATTTGTGGGGCATAGGAATTCATTCATATATTTTTTTTCAAAATATAGTCCAGCCCCCCACAAGGTCTGAGGGACGGTGGACCGACCCCCTGCTGAAAAAGTTTGCTGACCCCTGGTTTAAACTAACCACAGGTTGCCCTTGACTAACCACAGCTCATTTACACCTGGAAGCGGATGCTTCTCATCATCTTCCGTGGCACGCAGCAGAGGAGGTGGTGAACAAGACGCATGGGAGACTGAGGCACCAGGAGTACCAAACCGAGAGTCATTATTGCTTTCCCATGCACAGCTCTTGCCTGACATTCCGGCACAAATAACGAGCCAAGCTACGTTTGGGAGGGTGGAAGCAAACAAAACCAGTTGCTCCGTATATACAATGACATTTTCCCTCTTTCTGCCAAGGCTATTTACTCAGATTAGCGAGTGATTACCTTGCAGTTTTTAGAGACTGGTAGCCGGAATAATCTGCTGCTAATGATCTGGGCAATTAGAGCTCTTTAATTAGTCCCAGCCATAACCCTCCTATTTCCCTCAGAAGGCTCCTTCTAGAGGGTTGATTTAGAGATTAGAGTTGGACGCTGAAGGAGCTTGAGTGGGAGGAGGGATTAAAATTGGTTTCCTTCCTTGCCCACCCAGCAAAGGAAGAGGGGATGCCCTGGAATCAACATTTCAAAATCCCTGATAACTTCATCGCATCCCTGTCTACAAATCCAGATTACTTGCTTCTCTAATTTAGAGCCTTCACCCCCTGCCAGTCTTTACATGGCGTTAGCAGCACTGAAGTGACCTCCTCAGGACGCAAGCCTGAGGGCAGTGTGTCTGGAGGTCCTGGGCTGCCCAGATGACAAGACCCCCCTTTTTTGGTCTTGCTAATGTGGTCCAAAGGAAAGCAGAGCAAAACGTTTGGCACCAGCTTGGTGGCAGGAGCGGCCGGAAGGAGGCGGACAAGGCGCCATCCAACTGTCTTAGGGACTCCACTCCGGATTTGTGTAGTGTCTACTCCTTAGCCTTTTCGTCTCCTGATCTCTTGCAAGGCAGTGGAGGTTTAGCATCGGAGCTTTCCTTCTCCTAGATAGGCTACCTTCCCATCTCCAGCAGGGTTGTCCAACTCCCAAGAGACTGCGAACTACAAAAAACTGGCAGTGATCTACCCATTGGATTGACCAAAGTTCAACTTTGAGCTTTTTTGGGGGAACCAAAGTTGTTGAGCTTTTTATGGGGGGGTACCCAATTTTGGGGGGAGGGGGGTGATTGACCAGGATCGGCCAGGGATGCCCCGCGATCAACCATTAGATCACGATTGACCAGTTGGACATGCCTGCTCTACAGCATCTGCAGAAACCACCTTGACTGTTGGGTCTCGTCTGCTCAATCTGCCAGAGCCTGGCCTCACATGCAAGGGAAATCTTTAACTCACTGAGGGTTTGAGATCTCTCGGCGGCCCTCACCTGGTTTAGCCCGCAGGTGTATGTCTGTGTAAATCAACTCTCTGATTCCTTTTCGCACCCTATTAGCACACCACAAGTCATGGACTTTTAAAGCAGAACTCACATGGTGACTCTGCGAACATTCGCAGACCAAAATATGAAGGGTTAAACAGAATCACAAGCTTCAGATATATATATATATTTAAAGTATGGGATAGTTGTGAAAGTCTTATAGGACTGGAAAATATTTTCATTACCACCTGGTCTCTAAAAAATAATAATCCTTTAATTAATTTATTTATTGTGTTTCCTTTCCACGTTTCTCCTCCAATGAGCTCTAGGTGGCTTAAAAGGTTCTCCTGCTCCTCAACTAATCCCCAAGACAACCCTGCAAGGTAGGCCAGGCCGAGAGGCAGCCACTGGCCCAAGGTCCCCCAGTAAGCTTCATGGCCAAGTGGGGGATTTGAACCCTGCTCTCCCAAGCTCCTGATCAGACACTCTTAACCACTACTCCAAATTAGTTTTTGTATGTCTTGAGAAGATGTGGCTGGACTTGTTTTTCCCCAAGCTCAGTGTGCAGCAAAGCAGTTGTGCAAAAGTTTCTTCCGAGACTCCCTCAGCTTCTCTTTCAGCCTGCAACTGTATCTAGTTCCAACCCCTTTCCCTTAATGTTTGCTGACAGAACAGAGTGATGTATCCCTTACTGAGATGATGCGTATGAAGTGCTATGTACACGCTGCATGTGTTTATCACCAATCATTCCACCGTGCGACTGGGTCGAGTATAAAGATTTGCAGAAGCCTCGTCTGGCTGCGTGGATGGAAATGCAAACTGGCTCCTGGCCGCTGCGATTTGAGTTTGGAATTTCTTCAGCCACGGGCTTTGCCCCAAAGAACCCTGGGGAGTGTAGTTTTCTGAGCGTGCTGACAATCTGATGCTCGAGACCTGCCTTCTCTCTCCCTCAAATGGCTGCGGCTCCCCACAGTTAGTTCTCTGGGGGTGAGGGGACGGCTATTAAACCAATTCGAGTCTCTGGTGTAGATAACGCCCAGAAGATTTCGATGGTCTTGCTGTTTTGGGTTAGAGAAGACCAAAACCAACGGAGTCTCTCCCAGCTCAGATCAGAATGGCTGATTTGGCAATTCCAACCCAAAACGTGCTAATGATTAGGAATGCCTAAACGGCGTCTTCCTTCCAAGCCATGCATTCTGCTCATGTGAGCAAGTAAGAGTTATGGAAGCTGGAAGCTACAGCAAGTGCCGATCTCTCCGCAGTGCGTCGTAAACGCGAAGGTTTACGGCAAGCACGCTCGCTTTAACCTGCTGCAAACTTTATGGGAGGGCTGGCTAACCCTCGGACTGGGGCCTGATCTAGCCCCCAAAGGCATTTAATTCTGCCCTTGCCCTCCTCCGATTTCAGTGGTAGAAGCATAGAGAAAAATAATGTAAAGCAGACACAGTGCGGGTGGGGTGTGTCCCCCCCCCACCAGTCATCATATGAATGAATCATCTGATGAGCAGGTAGAGATAACCCTCCGCTTCAGCTGATCTGCATATATTCAGCAGGGACAGGGGGTATTTGCATTTGTGTGTGTGTGTGTGTGTGTGTGTGTGAGAGAGAGGGGGGGGGAGAGAGAGGGAGAGAGAAAGAGGGAGGGAGAGGAGGTTGCTTTTGGCCAAATCCATTGGCCTGCCAAAGTGTGAAGGTAACCTTTGTGTCCAACAACAACAACAGCTGAGGACCGCAATACCTCAAGGACTGCCTCTTTCCATATGAACCTTCCCGGACCCTGAGATCATCTTCTGAAGCCCTCCTTTGTGTGCCTCCTCCTCAAGAGGTCCGGAGAGAACGGGGCCTTCTCTGCAGTGGCTCCCCATCTGTGGAATGCTCTCCCCTGGGAAGTTCGCCTGGTGCCTTCATTATACAGTCAAACCTCGGATTCTGAACGCCTCCGTTTTGGAATGTTTTGGCTCCCGAATGCCGAAAACCCAGGAGAAAATGCTACGGTTTTTGAAAAAAAAAATTGGAAGCCGAACGTCCGACGTGGCTTCCACTTGAGTACAGGAAGCTCCTGCAACCAATCAGAAGCCACGCCTCAGTTGTTGAACATTTCAGAAGCCGAACAGGCTTCCACAATGGATTACGTTCGACATCCAAGGTTTGACTGTACACCTTTAGGCACCAGGCAAAAACATTCTTTTTAAACCAGGCCTTTGGTTGATTTGACTGACATCCTATGCTCTTTTAAAACGTGGTGGGCTTTTTTTTGGGGGGGGGGGGAATTGGGTTTTTGTTTTTATTCTGATTATATATTTTGTAGTTTTATATTTTGATTTTGTTCTGTGAACTGCCCTGAGACCGCCGGGTATAGGAGTGGTATATAAATTCAGTAAAGAAATAAAATAAAATAAATAATAGTAATAATAATAATGATAAGTTAACCAGCCCTGCTTAACAAAGTACAATCTACCCTCTCCAGTTCCTGGCTTGCAAGGGTTAATTCGAGGAAGATAAAGCAAGTATTTTATAGATGACTTTTTTAAAGGGGGGGGGATGAAAGGAGGGCAACGAAGAAGGAAGAATGGAGATATTCACTTCTTCACGTCTCTGAATCTGAAGGAGATGAGGTATGCCTTTAAAACCTCTTTCTCCACCCACCCTTGTTCCTCTGTTATCTTTTGATTTGCTCGGCCCCCCAGTCCTTGTCCCCCCATGTAGATGAGAGGCGGAAATAGAGTGACGCCACTCACATGCACCCTATTGTTCGCAAGAATTGCCACCCCTCTAAGTGGCTAAACAGAGACAAAAGCAGACCCTTGTCCCTTGAGCTAACAAAGGATACTTAAAGGGGGGGTGGTGGAGGAAGCAACATAAAGAAATTCAGGGGAATTTCATTCATTCAATTAAGGGAGAGCCGCAGAGATGGGCAGCCCTTCCGAAGCACAAAATTTGGCAAGGAGCAGTAGCCTTTGTCGCAAAGTTTCTCTGTTCCTGAAGGGCTAACTGGCTCACCAAAGCAGCTTTTGCTTGTTCCCGGGGATTAGCGTTTGTTTGGCGTCTCTTGCCCTCCCCTGTTTGCAAGCACGATTTGACCCCTCTCTGCTTCTTGGATGTCCAAGAGGGGCTGCCAAGAGGGAGAGGGTCAAAAACTTGATCCGGAGGGTTCGCCACCACCGGGAGGTCAAAGTCTACCACCGCGTAACGGAGAAAGGAAAGGCGGCAGCGCATTGCAAAGAGGGAAAAGCATATGAGTTGGGCAGGAGATATGAGTTGGGCATGTTCTGCTGAGGTTAAGGGGGCCGAGTTGGAGAAGCTCACGGAGGGTTAGGTGATAAATGGCTGTTTAAAGAGGTATGAAACTGCTACAGAGGTATACTGCACACAGGGCTATTGTCTAGAAAGGCTGCCTGATCAGCTGAGGGAGAGCTTTTTAAAAATTAAATTGCAAGTTGATTTATCTAACAGATTCATCAACCAGCAGCACGATCCAAAACATGTTTGCTCTGAAAGAAGCCCCATTGAATTAAATGGGATATACTCCCAAGTTCGACTGCACAGGGCTGCAGGCCTACGCATTGATATAAAAGGGAAGCGACCTGGTTTTGCTCTGTAGCCAATAACCTACCATCAAATGCTTTTAGTGGGGCAGGGGGCCTTCTTAACAGCACCCTCCCCACACACCGGCCTCACAACTATGCGCAGCAGTACCACTGCAGTTTCAAAAGGATGTGCTTGTCCAAGTCAATCAAATCTACTGCCATCATGACAGCCATAACAAGAAACCATTGCTGCCTGTGGCCGCTGTATATAATGTGCATAATTAGCAACACGTTTTGAAATGGCAGGCAATACTCTCCAGCATATCTCTCTCTCTCGCTCTCTCTCCGGCTGCAGCTATAATTCCATAAATTAAATTAATAAAGTGCGGCCTCCAACCCAGGAGAGTCTTGAAAGAGGAAGACTGACTTTGGAGCAGTCCTTTTACGGCTTTTTTTTGGGGTGGTGGTGAGACATTTTAGAAAGTGTGTGGTTTCAAAGGCTGCAAACAAAACCTGAATCTCATTCTCGCGTAATTTTGATGGATTTACTTGAAAAGCGGCTCTCTACTTTTTGTTTGTGAGGACAGACGCCAGCTTGGTTGTAAGCCAACATTTCTCTCAAGTGGGGATTCGGGTGGGTTTTGTGTTGGGGTGTGTGTGTGTGTGTGTGTGTGCGTGTGTGTGCGTGTGTGTGTGTGCACAAGCAGTGGGAAAGCTTCCATGTTTGGGGGCTTTTTCAGCAATAGAGGCTAGTTCATTAGTGCAAAGGTTCATTAGGGAATGCCCCACCAACTTCAGTTGACCCTCAGCCAAGAACTGCCTGCCTTATCCATCAGGCGTTAGATCTGTGAGGCGCAGATGGGGCTCATCCACCTGCGCAGGTAGCCCATCTAAGAGAAAAACTCTCATCCTAAACCTCCGCTGCCTTGAGGGATACAAGAAGAAGAGGAGGAGGAGGAGGAGGAGGAGGAGGAGGAGGAGGAGGAGGAGGAGGAGTTTGGATTTGATATCCCGCTTTATCACTACCCAAAGGAGTCTCAAAGCGGCTAACATTCTCCTTTCCCTTCCTCCCCCACAACAAACACTCTGTGAGGTGAGTGGGGCTGAGAGACTTCAAAGAAGTGTGACTAGCCCAGCAGCTGCATGTGGAGGAGCGGAGACGTGAACCCGGTTCACCAGATTACAAGTCTACCACTCTTAACCACTACACCACACTGGCTCTCACATCGGTCAGCCAATGATGCTGAATTGTGGGAGATTCAGGACACAGGGAAGGAAATTCACACAGCACAAAGTTAACTCATGGAGCTGGTATCTGCTTTTGGATGCGTGCACCAGAGCGGCAATACTTTGGCCCCCACCTGTTGCACAGTCACCAAAACCTCCGGTCACTGTTGCTGCACGTCGGGCTGCAACGTTGCTCAAGGAATCACAAGTCGGTTGACTGCATGCACTTTAGTCAACGAAATATGCATTAAAAAAAATTAAGATAACCCACAGTAGTTCTAAAGTAGCAAAAGCATGGTGTTGCAGGAAGAAATGCCTCTTCTGAGATGGAGCTTACAATCGGCAGTTTTTTGTTTCTTTTTGTAATGGAAACAACAGCAACAAAATTAAAAAGTCATTACCTGATTAATCAAGGGCACCACTTTAGTTGATGGAGACATTTCAATTTAAGCTTTTAACTGAACTGGGTGAACGTTGCTGCAACAGATGAACTGCCGACGAATGCACTTGAAACACGTCGCTGGCCTTTCTTTCGTTGCAACATGATGTTGAATTTAGCCAGTTTGTATAAACTGTGGCCCACCCTGACACCCGGTTGCAAGCCCACGCAGACTGCTGCATGGTGTGAACTGGCCCGTTTGTAAGCAGATTCACTCGCTGCTTTTCTTAAGATAGCAAAAGGACATGCTCTGATGCAGTCTGTGGGGCAGGTAGCGTATCACCCAGAAATCTTAGCCGACACAGTGCAGCCCAGATATTCCTTGATTCCAACTGCCATCAGCCCCTGTCACCATGGCTGGTGCTTAGGGGATGAGGAGGACTGGAGCCCAGCCAACATCCTGTGGGGCCAGCTGTTCTCTAGCCCTGATCTACAGCACGTATGCACCAACAGGTCAACTTGGCTTGGGGATTTGGCCCCGCTGAATTTTGCTGCAGTCAATATTACTCATTTCAAACTGAAAACCAACTTATCACCAAACTTAAAACCATGGAGAAACCTGGTCTGAACAAAGACATTGGATTCTTATCTCATTATACACAACAAAGCTATCTTAAGCTATCTCACCCCTTGCCTTTCCCTGCAAGACTAATTACAGCCGTTAAGAGTCGTCAACAGGTTTTCCACACCCATCAGCTGATCACCCATTCCCACCACCCTTCTGAGTAATACCCCTCCCCACTCCCTCACTATATTTAAGGATCTGGTGACTTCTGTTTCAGTGTATCTGAAGAAGTGTGCATGCACACAAAAGCTCATACCAAGAACAAACTTAGTTGGTCTCTAAGGTGCTACTGGAAAGAATTTTTTATTTTGTTTTGACTATGGCAGACCAACACGGCTACCCACCTGTAACCAAGAGACTTTGTATATCAAACACACTCACCTGTGTCTTCACCTCTTGGGCCATACAATTATTATTATTATCATTATTATCATTATCTTAAACCACATGCTGATGCAGTAATTGCTGCTATCTCCCCCGCCCCGAATAACTTGGCTAGGTGGGAAGGAGAGATGGAATGGGTAGGATAGAGGAATCATGGATATGGCATGATGGAAGTTGCAAAAAACAACATTCCCCCCTCCCTCAGCCTAAATGCCTGAAAAGCCAGTCTTTTCATACATTAGGTGAGAGTGCCTGTGAACATGGAGAAAAGATGGGATCTAATTTATTGACTTTTTTGGGGGGGTGCGTGCAAACAAATGGGGAGGGCTGTCTACCTGGGTTTCAAACACAGAGACAAACGAGGGAGAAAAAAGAGGAAGGAAGACCACCATACCTTTCACTACCTTATCCAGATAGTGAGCTTGGGAGATAAAAGACAAGGACAAGTAAAGTAGGGTTGAGTCAAGTGCAGTACGGATTAGTACGAGACAGTGCAGAAATGTTACAGAGGCGCGGGGAAGGCGAGGAGAAGGGTCAGAGGTTGGGGAAGGGGGAAACGACAACATCAGCAACAACAACAACAACAACAACAACAACAACAGGAGACCGAGCCTTTGTTACGAGAGAAACAGGAAAGCGGCAGGGAAGGAAGGGGGAGCATGTTGGTCAAAGAATGGCAAAAAGGTCTGTTTATTTATTCTGGGTGCTGTGAGTAATAAGGTCAGAATAAATAGCAGGCGGCCTGAAGCCTAGCCTACGAGCCTTTTCACGGCTACAGCAAGCTCTTACCACGGCCGCCGCTAAATGCATCCCCTCCCTTGCCTTCCTCCTGCCTGCCTATCATTCATTTAGAGGGCATCAACAATGCACACAGTGCTTTATGGGGTAACGTAAAGCAGAAAAGACCAGCCGCCAGCTCCAAGGGCCAGGGAATCCGGAAAAAAACAATTCCTTTTCTCTGCAATTAATAGTCCGTGCAGCACCATCATTGTACGTGCTGCTTTACGTTCAGCAAAAATGCCAGGTCTCTCCCGCAAGGAGCTTACAATCTGTAGCTTCCTGCCAGTTTACTGCCGGAAGCCCGGTTTTAGTTTTTAACCTTTCAATGATCCACATGCGATCAGCATTTCATAAGAGGCAGATAGCTCAGTTGGTTAGAGCGTGGTGCCGATAATGCCAAGGTTTGCAGGTTCGACCCCCCGTACGGGACAACTGCTTTGGGGGGGGGGTTGGACTAGATTGTACTCAGGGTCCCTTCCAACTCTATAGAAACGTGAGGTGGTAAATGTGTGCCAAAAGTAAAATCGGAACAAGTGGGTCACGAGTGCTTCAGTCCTGAGACAGGAAAGCAGCACCGAGTCTGAATATTCCTACCTCTTCCCTAGAGAGCTATCAGCACTAAAAAAAGGAAAGGGGGAAAAAACCCAACCCTGAGTGTTCTGAATTTTGACCGACCAGCTGTCTATCACAGTGGTCACAACTGGTGACGTCATCTCGCAACCCAGACTCTGAGAGGACCCTTCAAAATCTCTGCTAAGCCAAGGGAGACACAGTTTCTCCCCTCCACCTCATGTCTGGGGTGGTCTCATCCAGGTCCCCGGCTAAAAGGTGGCACACATGGACCAAGGAGTGTGACCACCTACGGGGGTGTGTATGTGTGTGTGGAAGTGGTAAGGTGGTAGATAAAATTCAGAAATAAGCGAATGACATGGGCCCCTAGGCCAATTTACGGCAAAAGCAAGAGTAAGTTTTGCAGGGAGTTCTCTAGTTGTCAGGCAATTCCCCCCCCCCATTTGTGCTTGCGGTCACTGTCTCTTAAGAGGGGTGTTGAACCAGGCCCCCCCCAAGACAGCCTGAAGCCAACTGCTTTGACTTTGTGGATTAACCTCGCTGAAGGGGCAGGGCAAATACCACGATGATATAAAGGGACTCGGCAGAAGAAAAGAGAGTTTAAATGGCTGGCTTAAGGTCAGAGCGGACGGGACGCGGGTGGCGCTGTGGGTTAAACCACAGAGCCTAGGGCTTGCTGATCAGAAGGTCGGGGGTTCGAATCCCCGTGACGGGGTGAGCTCCCATGCCTCGGTCCCTGCTCCTGCCAGCCTAGCAGTTCGAAAGCCCATCAAAGTGCAAGTAGATAAATAGGTACCGCTCCGGCGGGAAGGTAAATGGTGTTTCCGTGTGCTGCTCTGGTTCGCCAGAAGCGGCTTAGTCATGCTGGCCACATGAACTGGAAGCTGTACGCTGGCTCTCTCAGCCAGTAAAGCGAGATGAGTGCTGCAACCCCAGAGTCGTCCGCGACTGGACCTAATGCTCAGGGGTCCCTTTACCTTTACCTTTAAGGTCAGAGCGAGAGTGGCGAAAATATAAAAGCAGCCCGGGAAATTTAGCCGATGGGATGACTGAACAGCTCCTTTTCTTTCTGAGCAGTTGACGACTTTAGAAGTGGGCACTGGGGGCTGGGGGGTGGGGCTGGGGCTGGGGGATGCTTTAGGGGAGGGGAGGGGTGAGATATTTTTGGCTAAATCTCTCATTTGCTCTCATCCTGCCGAGCTCTTTGCTCTTATTTATAATGTTGTCCAAGTAAGAACCGGGCAGAGCTTGCTTCTCCAGTTTGGGCAGCGTTCCCACGCTCCTTCCAATCTGGCTCTCAAACAACTCCTTGTATTTTCCATTTCTTCCCCCACCCCACCCCACCCCTCCTGCACTGGCTCGGCAAGACCACCCAACTAGTAGGGTCGTAACCTCCGCAAGAATTTTTTTGGCGCGTCCCCGTCCCGTCCCCCACTTTCGAGTCTAGACTCTAGCGTGTCTAAACGGGCAGGCGGAAGCACGAGATTCATATTGGCAAGTGGGGAGGTGAAGAGATTGATGACTTGGCTCCAGGATGGGACAACCTCAGCCGTCGCCTGGCGGTTCAGAACATTTGCCCAAGGATAATGGAGAACAGAAGCTCCTGGGAACACCCTCAGGAGGAGACGCCTGGCAGGTTTAGAGCCTCATCCAGGCAACCCAAGTTACCTGGGTCACCATTGCAGTCTCTGGGGGAAGCTGCCATCCTTTTGCAGTGAAGAGCCAGGCCCGCAGAGTAACATGGTGCGATTCTTGGTGCACCCCTCCACTTAAGGCTGCTTAAGGTGGGAGATTCCATGGTGGGATGCTTTATTATTATTATTATTATTATTATTATTATTAGCCCAGTCCAAATCTCGTTGAAAGGTATAGGAAGTAATAAATGGGTAACTGACTGGGCAAAACATGAATTGGCTCAGTAGGTTGTAAGAAAATAAATAAAAGAAGAAACCCTAATAAAGGAAAGCAGGAGAGACCCTGACTGTCCATCAACAGCATGCTGTTAAATCAGAAGACTGGTGGTTCGTACCTACTCAGGGCAGGATTATTGCATTGCAGGGGGTTGGACTAGATGACCCCTGGGGTTCCTTCCAACCCTACAATTCTATGAGTCTAAGCATCCGGGAAGCACACTGAACAGTTACGAAACTCACCTGGTCACTGTCTCCCTCCGTATGGTGAGGTTCATTGCATTTCTGATTAAATTATAGCAATCATTTGGGTCTCTGGCTGTTTTATTGGGGACTACAATCCCCATCATGCCTAGCAAGCAAGTCCAGCAGTCAGGGATGATGGGAACTGTAGTCCAATTGCAGACCCAAATTTGGGAAACCCTGGTCGAACGTTAAGGAGAAGCCTCTCCTGCTTCTGCAATGTTTAACTGCAATGTTTAAATGTTTTCTGCAATGTTTACCTGCGCACATGTCAATTAAGGGTTAGGATGGGGGTTCAGCCACTTGGGGGGGGGAGGATGGGTTGGGGTGGGTGACACAATTTTTATCGGGGATAAAGCAGGATGGGAGACAAGATGTAATGGCAATTTATGGTCCATGATGTGTGTGCCCATGCAGGAAAATCGCACTGGAATAAGAGGGAATGCTTGCCACACACAATGACCTTCCACGCCAATGTCCTATCACATGTGCCTGTTCTGTTACTCCTCTCCGCTCTCTCTCCCCCCCCCCCGCCCAATATTGGATTTTTATGGTGGTGCAATGCTTGTTTTTTCAGCGATTATTGTGTTCATGAGCCTATGGTGCAGAGCCACTGGGAAGACTTTCTGGGTGGTGGAGAAAAGGGTGTGTGTGAAAAAACTCTCTATCTCTCTCCCTACACCCTTGACAGATCACACTGCATTGCGGGGGGTTGGACTAGATGACCCCCCCAGGGTAAAAGCAGCAATGGGGGCAGAGACAGCCTGCTAAACATGGACCGTCACCATGTTTTAAGCGTTCGGAGTAGTAAAGGCAGTATGTAAGACTTAAAACAGGGCTGTCTCAAATACTGCCCTGGGTTCCAGACTGGAAGAAAGGGTTGTGTAGAAATAAATGGGCATCTCCAACCCCATCGTCCAGCCCAGTCACTGAGGTCCAGCTCCGAGGGCCTTCTGCCTGTTTCCTCACTGTGAGAAGAAAAGTTACAGGGAATCAGGCAGAGGGCCTTCTCAGTACAGTGGTACCTCGACATACGAATTTTTTGACTTACGAATGAAAAAAGTGCCCGCACGCCTACAAATTTTTCGACATCTGAAGGACATCCGTTGGCGGTTTTAGATGGGGTTTACTTGACTTACGAATTTTAAATGCGTTTTACTCGACTTACGAATTTCTCCGAATTTTTCGTTTCCAATGCATTCCTATGGGAAAATCGCTTTTTTGACTTACGAATTTTTCGACCTACGAATGTGCATTCAGAACGGATTAAATTTGTAAGTCGAGGTACCACTGTAGTGGCACCCGCCTTGTGGAACACCCTCCCATCCGATGTCAAGGAAATAAACAACTATCTGACTTTTAGAAGACATCTGAAGGCAGCCCGGTTTTGGGAAGCTTAAAATATTTGATGTTTATGTGTGTTTCCTTTATACTTTGTTGGAAGCCACCCAGAGCGGCTAGGGCAGGCATAGGCAACCTTCGGCTCTCCAGATGTTTCGGACTACAATTCCCATCATCCCTGACCACTGGTCCTGTTAGCTAGGGATCATGGGAGTTGTAGGCCAAAACATCTGGAGAGCCGAAGGTTCCCTATGCCTGGGCTAGGGCAACTGAGTAAGATGAGCAGGGTACAAGAAATTTATTATTATTATTATTATTATTATTATTATTATTATTATTATTAATACTGCCAAGTACTCCTACTTGAAAAATCTGGCTGCTTTTCAGGCCACACCTTGTTGCTAAGGCCCCGATCCTGTGCAGCTCTTCAGGCTACCTTCCCCGTGCAAAAAACCCTCATTTGCATTTGGGTTTTTTTTTTAAGAAAGAAAAGAAAGACTTTCTCTTGAGTAATGCAGCAAGGAAAGCTGGAAACTACTCTTGTTGCATCATTTCCTGTGGCAGAAGTCAGTTTTCTAACTATAAGCTCCAGGTTCCCTTTGCAGAAAATGCTAGAAGTCCCCACCCCCCAAAAGAAGCCCAAATAGTTTTTACAGCGAGTTGGAGAAGGCTTGCAAACAGCTGATTAGGAGGTACAGAACAAATCCAGTGCAAACTCTCCACCCTGCAACTGGCATTCCCCATCTGCAAGAGCATTTGTTTGTTTTTTAGAATTTCTGCCTTAAGACAAAACAGTTTTGAATGTGGCTGTCCACAAGTGCATTTATGCAAAACAGAGAAACCAGGGGAAAAGATGTTTGGAGAAAGGGTAATGCCCTGAGATGGCAGCATGAAGGAGTTGGTCTGGGGAGGGCTGTGAAGCGGCTGGTTTAAGGTTGTGCTAAAATGGGGTGGAGAAACGACAATTGCATGCTGAACGACATGCTGGAACGGGCTCCCTGGTGAAATTGGGCAAAGATTCACCAGGAAATTGGACAGAATTGGAGGGAAAAAATTGTCAGGTGGGGAAGACCACACAAAACTTCCGGTTACACAAATGGTGCAAAGGTTTGTCTCTTGTTAAAGTGAAAGTTATAGTTAAAGCTATGGTTTTCCCAGTAGTGATGTACGGAAGTGAGAGCTGGACCATAAAGAAGGCTGATCGCCGAAGAATTGATGCTTTTGAATTATGGTGCTGGAGGAGACTCTTGAGAGTCCCATGGACTGCAAGAAGATCAAACCTATCCATTCTGAAGGAAATCAGCCCTGAGTGCTCACTGGAAGAACAGATCCTGAAGCCGAGGCTCTAATACTTTGGCCACCTCATGAGAAGAGAAGACTCCCTGGAAAAGACCCTGATGTTGGGAAAGATGGAGGGCACAAGGAGAAGGGGACAACAGAGGATGAGATGGCTGGACAGTGTTCTCGAAGCTACTAATATGAGTTTGGCCAAACTGCGGGAGGCAGTGGAAGACAGGAGTGCCTGGCGTGCTCTGGTCCACGGGGTCACGAAGAGTCGGACACAACTAAACAACAACAGAGTGAAAGAAGCCCTTGTGCCTAACTCAATGGTAAAAAAGGTAAAGGACCTCTGGATTGTTAAGTCCAGTCAAAGGCAACTACGGGGTTGTGGTGCTCATCTTGCTTTCTGGCCGAGGGAGCCAGCATTTGTCCACAGACAGCTTTCTGGGTCATGTGGCCAGCACGACTAAACCGCTTCTGGCGCAACGGGACACCGTGACAGAAACCAGAGCGCACGGAAACGCCGTTTACCTTCCCGTCACAGTGGTACCTATTTATCTACTTGCAGTGTTATGCTTTCGAACTGCTAGGTTGGCAGGAGCTGGGACAGAGCAACAGGAGCTCACCCCGTTGTGGGGATTCGAACCGCCAACCTTCCGATCAGCAAGCCCAAGAAGTTCAGCGGTTAAGACCACAGCACCACCCGCGTCCCTCTAGCTCAATGAATACTCAATGGAAGAAACGTTCTCAACAAGCTGGTAGAGAGAAACAGGCAAAGAACAGGTCTTGGGGGTTTTAAATTTGAAAACGAAGCACTTTTGTTGCTCCCTCTGTTCCACTTATTGGTAAATTTCAGGCTTTGGCGATAAGCTGTCAGCAATGCTTAGATGAGGCCCTTGTGTTTCTTGACTTGTTCTACTGAGAGCAAGAAAGAGGGGGGGAACCCCCAGGACTTGTCCGGGGATGCGGAAACTGGGGAACAACAAGCAGGTTCCTAGTCTGGGGCTAAAAGGGGGGGAGAGACCCAACCCGCCATGTCAGCATGGATCCCTCAATTCAGTTGAGCCCAAACCCCCATAATCTTGCAATTTATATGCGGTAAGCAAAAAAAGCAACTATTTTCCCATTTTGGATAAGTATTTCCCCCTATAATAGGAAACAGTTCCCCCGGAAACTCAAGATTCCCCATATCTAGGCTGCTGTAACGTTTCTGGTCACTTTCGTTTAGGGAAGTTTTTAATATTTGATGTTTTATCGCTTTATTATTATTATTATTATTATTATTATTAGTTTGTCAGGAGCCACCCAGAGTGGCTGGGGAAACTCAGCCAGATGGGCAGGGTATAAATAAATTATTATTATTATTATTATTATTATTATTATTATTATTATTATTATTATTATTCCTATGCACTCTGAAGCTTTACCTTAAACTTTTTTTATCTTGTGAACTGTCCTGAGATCTTCAGATGAAGGGTACTATATAAATTTAATTAATTAAGGCCTGGAAACTTGCTCCCCATGGGAAAAAATAAATAAGTGGAGGAGACTCTTGGGGTGCTGGGTGGTGTGTGTATACTCTGTGCCCCCTTTCTGAGCTGCTGGAGACTGTGCACGGCCCTGTCTTGAGCATGGGCAGAGCGTCAAAGGACATTGTGGGGGGCTGCGGGATGGGGAGTGCTGCGCATGGGAATGTATGGCACTGGAACACGGAAATCCAGGAACGGAAGGAAGGAAGGGGGTGTGCATGCTGTGGGGAATGTTGCGGCAGTTCGATTAAGCATGCTCCTTTCACCCACTTCCTCCACCCTTCCTTCAGCCCCACCACCCCACTGATTATCCCTTTCCGCATGGGTTTATCCCCGTAGTCGAAAGCGCTCTCCCCCTACCCCTACCAATGGTGCAGTGCTCTCCGTTCCAGCCCGGGCTGCATTCGCACTTTCCGTCCCGGCACGTCCCGTGCTCGTTGCAACGCGGGTGACACGATCGCTGGTCGCAGGCGGAGCCCATCCACCCTTCCTCGCAGCGGCAGGTGCCTCCCACACAGGTGCCATGCCCTCCGCAGTCTGCGGCACAAATCTCTGCGGAAGAGAAGAAAGGGGAGGAGGCCCAGGGTGGCGGGCGGAGGGGAAGGGGAGAGTCGGGTGAAAGGGAGAGAAAGTCAGAATTTTAGTGTTAGGGTGGAAGAAAACAAGGAAGAAGACACACTCTGCTACCGGGAAAAAAAGAAAGGAATTTCTGCAGCTCATAACGGTAATCCTTTCTGGCAATAAGAATCTAATAAGCAGATTACAAAACAGAGGAGACGGACACGAATCTGGCGAATGAATCTCCTGTTTACTTCCGGGTGCTATCACGGCTCCAGTGGCTTTTGAGTTGAGAAGGGCGAATCCAGAAGCCGTACGCTACTCTGCCACAGCAAAGGAACAAAAGCCGCTTTTTAATTAAAAACTGCTTAAGCGTGAAAACAACGAGGCCCCGAGTCGCCCTAAAATAAAGTTTAGTGTCCCAGGCAAAGTCTATTTATTTGCGGCTTGTTAGCCCTTCAGTTATGAGGCCGGGAGCCTATGAAAGCCTCGCGTTTTTGCTCTCGGACATTGCTAACCTTCGCAAAAGATGTTTCATTTTCTCTCCAATGTCTTGCAGGACTTTGAAACCTGGCGGGAAATTGTGGGTGCAGCTTAAGGAATCTGCTGGGCAATTGAATTTGGTCCCCGGCCCCCCTTTCTGAGGTCGATACCCACAACCCCAAGCGCTGCGGTTAATAAAAAAAAAATATGCTGTGGCCTTTCAATTCACTTCATCCAGCCCTTTCGGTGCAAGATGGACTGTAACCCAGAAAGCTCTCCTTTTGTGCACCTTGCTACATTAAGGGTAGGGCTAATCCCCCCAGAGAGTAGCTGGGGAAGAAGAGGGGTCTGGCGTTATGCAAGACATTTGTTTCAGGTCACTGCCTGCTGGAGGGGAGGCAATAGCGCCCAACCCATCTCAGCCTGTGCTAACGTTACACCTGGCTGAAATCCAGCCTTATATAACCATCCCTCAAAATATAATAGGCGGAGGCAGCAGCAATAGCAATAAATGAGAGCAGCAACACTGCGGCAGGAAAGGCCGTAGCAGAAAAGCAGATGTTCCCAGGATCAGTTCCTGCAGGCAGGGGCGTAGCAAGGGGGGGCGAGCCACCCTGGGTTCCATAATGGAGGGGGCGACAAATTACCAAGGAACATTTTTTTTTAAAAAAAATGTTTTTTTGAAATGTTTTTTGAATTTTTTTTTAAAATTCCTGCTCCGAAGCTCTTATCTTACTATACTAGGGATTATATAGCTATATATGAAATTTCATGCATATCAATTAATATCTTGACCCTCCTCCACCAAAATAGCTGTTCACTTGGCTGTTTTCCTATGTCGTGAAGGCTGGAATTTCAGTTCCCAACCCTAACCCCGTGGAAAGCCATCTAATTAGACTTCAATTTGATTTTGAGATGTTTTTAGGAGGTGATTTAATTATTGTTTGATTTTATACCAATGTTATGTATCTGATGTTAGCCACCCTGAGCCCGACTTTGGCCGGGGAGGGTGGGATATAAATAAAAGGGTTTTTTTATTATTACTTGTTATTATTCCTTTGTAAGAAAATATGAAATAATGTAAAACCATTTTTGTGGTGGGGGGGGATCAATGGGGGGGGGTTTGACAAGAATCTTTCCGCACCAGGTACCACCTGACCTTCCCATGCCGGGGGTGTGTGTGACAAAATTTTTTTTGCCCCCGGGTACCAATTTACCTTGCTACACCCCTGCCTGCAGGCATCTCCGGGTAGGGCTGGGAGACGCTCCCTGCATGAAACCCTGGAGAGCCGCTGTAAGTCGGTGTAGACACTACTGGGAACTGCAGTTCGCCCCTATAGGGAGCTACAAGTCCCAGGACCCTGAACGAGCTGCAGTTTGTTGCACCAGCCTACAAAGCTGCCTTGCACAGCATCGGCCCATTGGTCCGTGGAGCCATTGCCACGTAAACACAAGAGGTTCCCCAGCCAAGCTACCTGTGGTGCTTGTGAATGGGAACTGCTCAAGGCTCATTCAGGTGGGGGGCATTCTGCTAACCTGTGGGCGCTCCCCACAAGGCAGTGTGCACTGAGAGGTTTCGCCCGTCTAGAGGAGAGAATTAAAGCCTGCGTAAATAAAAGGAAAGGGAGAAGGCAAAATACATCATACGGCAATTAACACACATGGTTATCTTCCAGAATGAGCCCGCTTGTGGTTAGTGGGATAAACTTCCCGATGACTCTGCCTATTATTCTTGGCAACTTGGTGAAATTGAGGAGGAAATCCTCGAAAGATTTCCTTCCTGTTCCTTAAGAGAACATATTTACCAAATTTGGGGAGGCTTTACGAGAGATATTTTTCGGGAAGGAAGGCTGACGGTTGTCTGGCATCTTCTCCTCTACAGAAAGCATAAGCCATCCCTAGCCAGACTGATTGCATTTTACCCTTTGTGGTCTAGACAACTAAGAAAGAAATGTTGTGTTTTCTGTTTCTTTTCTCAAGTTGCATTTTTGAAACCTGCCTTTTAAGATCATCTCGCATTTTATACTTGAGAGAGATGCTCCCTGGGGGGCTCGGCGGGCTATAGACCCTCATCCCAGCAGGCTCTGCCAAGGCCAGGGTAAGTTAAGAAAAAAATTCACCCTGGATTGAGGGCAGGGGTGGGACTTGGCGGGGAGGGGGGGAGACGTACCCCTACTCCAAACTCCTTTCCGCTCAGTCGTTTGACCTAGCAACCCAGCGGAAGGGTAGAGTGTGGAGTAAGTCAAACTCCGTTTTAAGAGTCTTGTTTTCTCTCTGCAAAGCTTGGGCTGGCTCTGAAAAGAGTTTGGAATGCAAGCAAGTTGCGCCGGTCTAACTGACCCTGGAGCAAATTGCACCTGATTCCTATGGTTCGGGTTGCTCTTTGAGTTGGCTCTGGCTCCACCTACTGGTGGTCTCCCTGGCTCCCACCCAACCTAGTCCTCCTTCGCTGCCTTCCAAATGCCTAACCTTAGTAATAATAATAATAATATTTATTATTTGTACCCCGCCCATCCGGCTGGATTTCCCCAGCCACTCTGGGCGGCTTCCAACAAAAATCAGATACAAAAATATCACACGTTAAAAACTTCCCTGAAAAGGGCTGCCTTCAGGTATTTTCTGAATGCCAGGTAGTTGTTTATCTCCTTGACCTGTGATGGGAGGGTGTTCCACAGGGCGGGCGCCACTACCGAGAAGGCCCTCTGCCTGGTACCCTGTAGCTTAGATCAGTAGTTCCCAAGTTTCACTGGGGCCACTATTCCCTTGGTTCCATAAACTCATCCCCAGTGCCGCCTACTGTCTTGCCAGAGACTATCTCGCCAGAGTGGTACATGCTCTGGTTATCTCCTGCTTGGACTACTGCAATGCGCTCTACATGGGGCTATCTTTTAAGGTGACCCAGAAACTACAACTAATCCAGAATGCGGCAGCTAGACTGGTGACTGGGAGTGGCCGCCGAGACCATATAACACCGGTCCTGAAAGACCTACATTGTCTCCCAGTACATTTCCAAGCACAATTCAAAGTATTGGTGCTGACCTTGAAAGCCCTAAACGGCCTCAGCCCAGCATACCCGAAGGAGCGTCTCTACCCCCCTCGTTCAGCCCAGACACTGAGGTCCAGCTCCGAGGGCCTTCTGGCGGTTCCCTCACTGAGAGAAGTGAGGTTACAGGGAACCAGGCAGAGGGCCTTCTTGGTAGTGGCACCCTCCCATCACATGTCAAGGAAATAAACAACCACCTGACTTTTAGAAGACATATGAAGGCAGCCCTATTTAGGGAAGTTTTTAATGTTTGATGTTATGTCATGTTTTTAATATTCTGTTGGGAGTCGCCCAGAGCGGCTGGGGTATACCCAACTCTACAAAAAAGATTATTCAGAAGAGCGGTTTGCACAATCTGCTAAGGAAGGTAGTCACGCGATAGAATTCAAAATGGTAATGATGAACTGCACTTTCCTTCAAACTCCAATTGAAACTATTTAGCTCCATCTGGTATGCCGGCTGAGACCCTGCCTACGCACAGACTGCCTTGTCAGAGTGGTGCATGCTCTGGTTATCTCCCGCTTGGACTACTGCAATGCGCTCTACGTGGGATTGCCTTTGAAGTTGACCCGGAAACTACAATTAATCCACAGTGCAGCAGCTAGACTAGTGACTGGGGAGTGACCCTATAACACCGGTCCCAAGGATCTACACTGAGCACAACTCAAAGTGTAGGTGATGACCTTTAAAACGGTAAATGGCTTTGGCCCTGCATAGCTGAAGAATTGTCTCCACTTGCATTGTTCAGCCCAGATGCTGAGGCCCAGCTCTGAGGACCTTCTGGTGGTTCACTCATTGCAAAATATGAAGCAACAGGGAACCAGGCAGATGGGCTTCTCAGCTGTGGTGCCCGCCCTGTGGAATGCCCTCCCATCAGATGCCCAAGAGATAAACAATATGACTTTTCAAAGGCATCTGAAGGCAGCCCTGTGTTGGGAAGTTTTTAATGTTGGGTGTCTTACTGTTTTCTAATTTGTTGAAATCCACCCAGAATGGCTGGGGCAACCCAAACAGATGGGTGGCATATAAATACATTATTGTTATTATTAGCTTAACTAATTCAACAAAACTGATGAAGTTGATGTGCTGAGAGTGCGTTTTCAAAATCTCATAGTTATTTACAACTCCCAATGCCCCACTAGGAATCCTGGCCCCTACCTGGAGAGCATTATCACTGACTTTAAAGGTAAAGGTAAAGGGACCCCTGACCGTTAGGTCCAGTCGCGTCCGACTCTGGGGTTGCGGTGCTCATCTCGCTTTACTGGCCGAGGGAGCTGGCGTACAGCTTCCGGGTCATGTGGCCAGCATAACTAAGCCGCTTCTGGCAAACCAGAGCAGCGTACAGAAACGCTGTTTACCTTCCCGCCGGAGTGGTACCTATTTATCTACTTGCACTTTGACGTGATTTCAAACTGCTAGGTTGGCAGGAGCAGGGACCGAGCAACGGGAGCTCACCCCATTGCGGGGATTCGAACTGCCGACCTTCTGATCGGCAAGCCCTAGGCTCTGTGGTTTAACCCACAGCGCCACCCGCGCCCCACCACCGACTTTAGAAACCACTAATTTAGACTGCAACTTAAATGGCGAAGGAACCCTTCTATTTTTATTTGTTCGATGCTGCAAAGCACCTGGCGCAAGGATAAGGCTGTCTCTGTCTACACCATGCCCAATTTTTATGGGATGACAATGAATTACGACATTGCTGTTTGGTCCAAACAGGCCAGCTGTGGTCTCTGGTCCCCCTACCGCCCTCAACATAAAGGTTTCTGAGTCATATGTGCAGACTAAATTTCAAAGAATAATAATAAAATATGGGTTTTTTGGGGGGGGATGCAATGAAAAACGAGATTATATCAAATCTGAGAAAAGAAAGCTGGGGGGGGGGGAGGCTTTAAATACTCTTATTACAGCACTGCGAGCCCGTGGGGGCAGCTGCGTTGTGCCGTCTCCGCCTTTCTGAGCAGATCTAACAGACTCTCCGCGGGCATCAAAGCTTTCCCCCCAACAACAAATATTTTCACACCAAATGTTTCCCTCTACCCCTCCCCTCAAAAAAAAAAAGATGGTTAAATATTTCCTTTCATCTATAATCTCTTTTCACCGTTTGTGAGAGCAGCTCAGGCTGCTCCCTGCGCCTTCGTGGGGTGCTCAGCGCACTCCCGCTGTTTTTGCCTTGCACACCGATTCATTCGCCCTGCTGCTCAGAAAGTCTCGTGTAGGAGAGGGTTCGAGACTGTTTTTACGGCCGGAGAGCTCTCCCCCTTAAGACTTTCAGAGTGAATTTTGACTTTGGAGTTGCCTACAGGTCCCTCTTCAGACAGGGAGAGCTAAAATGTTAAGGGAAATTGTTATGTCTGTAGAAGGCATAGAAGACACTCTCTCTTTCTGCTCATGGTACAGGTAAAGAAAGGCACACACACACACACACACACACACAGAGAGAGAGAGAGAGAGAGAGAGAGAGAGAGAGAGAGAGAGTTGTTGCTGTACAGACACCAAGCTTCTCCCATGTGACTTTACTGGTGCAATTATTTTATTTTATTTATTCATTGCACATAAAGGACCTAAGGGTGGCAACACAAGAACAGGGCCTTCTCTGTGGTGGCTCCCTGTTTGTGGAATGCTCTCCCCGGGGAGGCTTGCCAGGAGGCGGATTGCCTGGCCTGGCACATTATACACCTTTAGGCACCAGGTGAAAACGTTCCTCTTCAACCAGGCCTTTGGCTAATTAACATCTTATGCCCCTTTTAAATGTGTCTGCGGGAGGGGGTGGTTGGAGGGGGTTTTCCCTCCTCGTTTTTATTATGTGTTTTATCTTTTTATCTTGTATTTTATGCTGTGAACCTTCCCGAGATCTATGGAGGAAGGGCGGCATACGGATTTAATAAATCAATAAATGGGAAGGTGATAAGATGAAGCAAACAACCTGGGTGAAGCTCATTTGTTGACGGTCAATATTTCTCCTTCGTTTTAAAGCACGTTGCTAGTATCAGATATTAAGCTCACAATTACCGTATTTTTCACTCCATAAGAAGCACTTTTTCCCTCCTAAAAAGTAAGGGGAAATGTTTGTGCGTCTTATGGAGCAAATGCATGGTCCCTGGAGCCAAATTGCCCAGGGGCCAAAAGCAGATCGTGCTCTTTTTTTTACAAAGAGAGAAGGGGGTATTGAAAGGAAGCTGCTGAACAGCTGTTCAGCCAGTGATCGGAAAAGAGATAAGGCTCCCTTTCCAGCCCCGCCCCCTTGCCCAGGCCTCCATTGTTGAATGCAGAGGGAGGCTGTTTGTTCCCCCAGCGACATGTGACTGGCTGATTAGATTATCTGTCTGGAAACTGTAGAAATGGCTGTAGGACTAGAAGCTGCAGAACTGTGAGTTGAACCCCATAAAAACGGGGCTTTTCCTATTTGAAAAAGAAGCTGCACCACTTTCAGCTAATACTCAAAAAAGCAGGGCTTTTCCCTTTGCAAAAAAGCTGCACCACTTTCAGCTGATACTGAAAAAAGGAGGGCTTTCCCCCTTTCGTCCTCTAAAAACTAGGTGTGTCTTATGTTCAGGTGCGTCTTATGGAGCGAAAAAATACATTAAGCAGCCTGGAGATGAAGAACCTGGAAAGGCCAGGATTTCATCCACATGCAATTCATCAACCGATATAAAGAGTGTGTTTTCCAGTTTGTTTCGAAGCACGTCGCTAGTGGCAAGAGAGTGCTCAGGATGAGCCGTGCGCAGTTAGGCGCCGCGCTGATTCTGCGCCACCGGAGGAGGGGGGAGGTCATGCACTGCATGCGCTTCCCGCAAAACACTGCAAAATTTACTAAATAAAAATAGCGAATGCCTGGCTTGAGAGTGCACTTCTTGTCTGTTGGAAGCAATCCCTCTTGGCTGAAGAAAATCTGCTTCGACAAAGTAATGAATTGTTCCTGGCTTGAGACAGGCTAGTTTTCTGGGGGAGGGAGAGGGGATTGGCTCACGAAACATGTGAGCGGGCTTAAGACGCTTGCTGTTTGCTTCCTGGCCAAACCTTTGATCCCAGCAAATGTCCTGTTCTTTCTTTCCCAGCATAACAAAAGCCAAACACCCAGGGGTGTGTTCTCGGGGCTTGCTGGAAACGGGAGAATTTGCAAACGTGCAGCAATGAGTGTGTAACACAGGCCTCCATCAACTGCTGCCCTCCAGAAGTCTTAGGCTACAAGTCCCATCATCCATGGCCGTTAGACATGATGGCCGGGGATGAAGGAAGCTGTAGAATCTTAGAATTGGAAGGGACCCCCAAGGGTCATCTAGTCCAACCCCCTGCAATTCAGGAATCTCGATCTGTAGCATAAAATATCTGGAGGACACCAGGTTGGTATAACACTGCAGGGGAAAGACAATTCTCACAAGTCTCAACAATGCAACTCCAGAGATACTATAGGCTTGTGGTTAGCTACTTGCCAGGTCGCCTGGGGCGAATTCAAACGGCTCCCAGGCGAGCAGAGACGGCCCTTTCCAGTTTCCCTTCCAAAAGAGTCTGGTTATTCTTGAAAAATGAAACCCACTGAACATGCTTGGTTTAGCCCCTCATTCCTTCTTTCATTGCAGCCTATGTCCAAATCAAAGTGGAGCAAGGCATGAGTAATATTACTGGCACCCCCCTCACTTTTCAAGCACACACCCTTCTCTCTATTAAGAGAAAGATCATACATTTGCCACCCAAAAAAATCTTCCACTCGTGGCGCTTACTGGTTTGCAAGGTGGCTGTTGGAAGGGGGGCGGAGATTACATTTGTATGCAAGGGAAACAAAGAGAGAGAGATAGCCGCTTCTGTTACCCGTGCTAAATCCTTTAATAAATGTGGATTTAATGCTAAGATAGAAGATCAGGTAAAAATTGCCCAGAGCTGCTTAAAAACTGGAACCGTTCCACTGACCTTCAAAACGTTATTAGAAAATTTAATAATTACAAACTGTCTTAAGTTGGATTTTCTGGTTTCAAGTGAGCTTAATTAAGCAGCCTCACCCCACCTCACTGGTACTCTTGATTCCCCCCCCCCCAGAATTGGAAGGGTGCAAGTTTCCTACTGTGTTGCAATCAAAACAAACAAACAAACAAACAAACAAACAAACAAACAAACAAACAAACACCCTCCCGGATAGGCTGCTCGCTGTCAGCTCTCACGCTGTATCACAAGGATGAACCCATGTGGAGCCACAACGTCAGTCATTCAGGCTACATAAGGACAGCAAAGTTGAAATAAATTATTCCTTATCTTCAAATGATCCCTGGGTGATGAATCAGCTCCTCTCTTTTAGGCACCACTTGGGTTATTTCTGATTTTTTTTAAAATGTTCATTAATTTTAATTTTAATTAAATACAAGCAGGTGGTGGTAGGGAACCCATGAAAATTTGGACGCCAACGGTTGTTGATAACACTCTGTCCCTCTGTGATGTTATCCCTCCACCCAACAGCTCCATGTTGGCCTTATGAAACACCTTGGCACCTAAACAGGGAGGGGGGGTCTGTCCGGATGAGGCCCTAAGCCCCTTCCAGTTTGAGGGTTCCTGTGCCCAGCAAGGACCGAAAACTAATGAAGGAGGTTGCTGGAATGGTCAGCAAATTTCTTTGTGCGACAATGACTTTAGCTGGCCACCTAGAATCATGGAATCAGATGTCGCCTAGTACCACCCCCTGCAATGCAGGAATCCCAGCTAAAGCACCCACCAGCATGGATGTGTCCAACAGCAACCCACCAGCAACCCAAAAGAAAGAGTTAGGTTGTAAGAGCTGCAACCAAGAGATGGTGCCCTCCGGGCTAATGGGTAGTCCACAGCAGTGACCAGAGGATGAATGGCCGCTGGGAGGAGCTCAGAGAGAAGAAACGCCATGGTGCACCTGCAGCAGCACAACCGGATGCCTTCCTCTGCCCCAGCTGCAACAGAACATGTCTCTCCCCTATCGGTCTCCTACAGCAACAGTGGGGAACAAAAAGACTGGGATCTATTGGCAGATCTCTGAGTAGAACGCAAGCGGCAAGCGTAGAAACAGCAAGGATTTCTGGCTGTTGCTCGCAACCAAAAAAGGAGGCTTTTCTCTGCATGCTAAATTAGGCTGAAAAGAAGAGTTTTGGGGAGCGCAGGAAAAGACCAGGAGCAGATTTCTGTTTTGCGTGGGAGGCGTGCGAGTTCAGTTCTGGCACTGAAACCATATTCCTGGGCTCCTTAACTTTAACTTAGGTTGCCTGTCTGCAAAGACCACCATTTCCAGGTGGCTGACTTTGGGATCCTAGTAAAGAACACAGACCCCATAAGCTTATATCCTGCCATTCCATTCTTTAAAGGTCTCCAGAGATGAGGGAGATATGATTATGCCTTCCAACCAACAACAACAACAGCAGCAGCAGAAGACCCCAAAACCGTTAACTATAATTCCTGAAGAAAATGAGAGGAAACTACAATTTGAGGGCTGGTTTAATACGGCAGCCTATCCTCTTTCGTTATTTCTGCTTATAACTCCTGTCCCCCAGCCCCGCCCCCCACCTCAGCCCCACGGAAAACAACCCCCTCCAGGGGTCGCATAGCAAAACATAACCTTTCCCCTTTCTGCATTTGCAGAATGCACCTTAAGTCACTCTTGTCAGGCAGCTCAGTATTACACTCAACCTTCGGCTCCAGGACTCCATCCCTCACAGAGCTGTTTCCGATGTTAAGAAAGTTATTATTGTTCCATGCCTGGTGGCGAGAAATCTCTGCCAAGGTGGTTTGTAAACACCCATTTGTTACCCAGACCTCTCCAGTCTATCTCGGCCTCAGCTCCGAAAGATGGATTTGCACGCCAACCGTGGCTGTACTCCTGAGACTGGCATAGCTCCCCCACCCCACCTCCCCCGGCCCCACAAAATGAATAGTTTGCATGAACTATGGGCCTGTATCTACACTGAGGAGCAAGGAGAGTTATGGGTGCAAGCCGGCAGGTGTCTGGAGACTACTGCAGCTAAGCGGTACAGTGGTATCTTGGGTTAAGAATTTAATTCGTTCTGGAGGTCTGTTCTTAACCTGAGGTACCACTTTAGCTAATGGGGCCTCCCGCTGCCGCACAGTTTCTGTTCTCATCCTGAAGCAAAGTTCTTAACCCGAGGTACTATTTCTGGGTCAGCGGAGTCTGTAACCTGAAGTGTCTGTAACCTGAAGTGTCTGTAACCCGAGGTACCGCTGTATATTGTTGGCATCCAGAGACAATGGAGTGCGGCTCTGAGGGCTGAAGTCAAACGGCTGTGTTAGCAGCACCGAAGTTACTTTCCTGGAGCGCAAGCCTGGGCAGCGTGAATTGAAGTCCTGGGCTGCCCAGAAGATAAGGACCCCCCCCCCCCAGCCTTGCTGATGTGATCCAAAGGAAACTGGAGCAAGATGTCCGGCACTATCTTGGCTGCAGGAGTTGATGGAAGGAGGCGTACAAGGCGTCCAACCATCTTAGGGACTCCGGAATTACCTCCTTAGCCTTTTATTCTCCTGAAGATATCCCACAAGGCAGCGGAGGTTTAGGATCAGAGTATTCCTTCTCCTCAATGGGCAACCTTCCCATCTGCCCCTCACTTTCCTCTACAGCATGTGCAGAAACTGCCTTCTTGACCATTGGACCCACTCTTGGTCTCATCTGCTCATTCCATCAGAGCCTGTCTTTGCATGCAGGGAAAGTCCCTAACTCACTGAGGGTTTGAGCCCCATCAGCTCCCCTTAATCAGGCCAGCTGGAACCATATCTCAGAGTGTGGCTGCTGTCACATGCTGGCAGCTTCTAGGAGCCACAGGTGAGATCGGAGTGCAAGCTAGGGACCGACGGTGGGCAAACTACTCCAGAAGGAGCCGGACGTGTCTCCCACCACCCCTCCCCTAAAACCACCATATACTGTTGAAATAAATAAATGGGGGAAAGCCGCAGGTGCAATTACCGATGGCACAGTCGTGTCCAGTCCAGCTGGGATCACAGCTGCACAGGCCGGTTTCGGGCACGAACGTGCCGTGGCCAGAGCACTGGTCCAGGCAGGTTGCTCTGGGGGTCTCGCAGTTGGTCCCTCCCCATCCAACAGAGCAGTGGCATTCTCCTCTCACGCACACGCCACGTCCGGAGCAGGTGGGGTCCATGCAGTCCACTGCAGCAGGAAGGGAGAAAAATAGATGCACATGTAAAACCAAGCATAGGTTCGCATTCATTGCCTCATTTCTTCATTCATCTTATGCCCCTCCAGGGAGTGCAAGGAGGCCAACGTACTCCGCCCCCCCATCTCATCCTCACAACAACCTTGCAAGGTAGGCAAGGTAAGAGAGGGAGCGGCAGGCCCCGAGTCACACCCAGGTGAGCTTCACGGCTGAGCGAGGATTTGCTATAGATAAATGTATCTATTCAGCGCTTCCGTTTGCAGATTTGCTTCCCGTGGAAACATCGCCAAGTGCTTTAACAGCAGAAGCACCAGTGACAGAAACATAGTGAAACAATCCCATGCATCAAACCACAGGGCAGGAAGGTCTTCCATATGTGTTGGAAAGAGAACATGAATTCCAAAAGGATGGGCGCTGCCATGCTATGTCTCCACTTCCTCCCTCTTAGCTGCGATTCCTGTGGGTCTAGAAGACCCTCTGGGTCCACCCCCCCCCGACTCTACAACTCAACGACACCCTCCCATGTGCTGAACAATAGATTTCAAGCTCATCGGGGCAGGGACCCACCCTCCTGCACTATGCAAAGCCAAATGTGCATCTAGGCATGGCACAAAGACAATAGGACCATAGAGCTGTAGAGCTAGAGTCTAGTCCAGCCTCCTGCAATGGAGAAATCCTGTGTAGGGCTCGAACCCACAACCCTGAGATTAAGAGCCTCATGCTCTCTTGGCTGAGTTACCCCAGCAGACAGACGCCTTTGTCAGATTCTCCTGCCAGCATCAAGCTACCGGACAGACCACGTGTCTGGTGTGATAAAGTCCCCTGCATTTTACCTAGGGACCGAGCTGGCTGCCCAGCCCTTTCCCCGAGCTGCGCAAGGATATATTTCTGTGGCATGAAGACTCATACTCTTTTTGCATCATCAGAAAAGCAGCAGGAGGAGACCCAGCCTATAAAAACTTCCAAGAGCGAAGGCACCAATTTTAGAATGCAGGGACCTCTCTCAGCCCCCCGACTTGTCTTCTTCCTCAGAAGTAACAGCCATGAAAGGGAAAACAGGGAGAGCAAGCTGGCAGCACCTTACGGCCCCCGGCAGATGGTTCAACTGTGGGGAACAAAGATTGCCGGCTAACTGACAAGGGGCAACGGAGAGGCAATTAATCATCCTCTCCGAAGGCCAACGGGGGGAAGGAGGTGAGCGGTACAGGGGTCTCCATCACAGGCGGCAAGAGCGCTCTGCTACCTCAGCGTTAACACAGGATTACCGGGGGGGGGGGAGGAGGTTGCATGCATGTCAGGACACCTCATTCATCATAATCCCAGGGCCATTTTTCATGTTGAAACGAGCCCTTTCAGAAGGCGCCCGGTTACAATGGCTACTTTAATCTTGCCCTCGCTGGCCGCATCGCTTCAGACTCTTGGCACCGTGGCAAGGGGTCTCGGATCGGAGCGTTTCGCCGCCTCCTTTGTGAACAAAAGCTTCAATGTGTGTGCGTTTTCTCCCTTTTCGTTCCCCACTTTCTTCTTCTTCTTCATGGTTTCTTTTTTTTTGTTTTAACGGGAAGTTCTGCTCAGCAAATCCCACTGCTCCGCTGCAAACGAGCGAGTGGAGGTTTCCAGCCTCTTTCTAGAGATCCGTTCCGGGTGCGAACGGCAGAAGCCGTGATTCGGGGCACCGATCCACCGGGGGACGTCTCCCGGGTCAGTCCCACTGAAATGACAGAAGCCTCCCCGTGGCTCCCATTCATTTCTGTGGGGCCGGCGCCGGAGAACTTCCTTGGCCCAGTGTGGCATTAGGTTGCTGAAGCTAAAACAGCATTCTCCGCTGAGCACGGAATCGTAGAATTGTATAGTTGGAAGGGACCTCCGGGGTCATCCATACCAACCCCCTGCAATCCAGGGATCTTTTGCCCAAAGGGCTGCTGGCAATTTCAAAGGTAAAAATGGAAAAAAAACGCCGCAGAAGCTGTTTTGACTTCCGAGGCACGTTGGAAAACGGAAGCAATTACTTCTGGGTTTCCGGAGCTTGGGTTCCGAAACGTTCGGCTCAAAAACCGAGGTTCCACTGTATAGGCTTAATACAGTGTGTGTGTGTGTGTGTGTGTGTGTGTGTTTAGGAGATAAAAGTTAAGAGAACATTAACCAGAAAAGGCATATTTTAAACATTGGAGGAAGAAGCACTGAGGCTTCAAACCAAAAGAGATCAAGACCAGATGGCCCTCCTTTAAAGAAAAGAAATAATATTTGTGAAATATTTGAAATCAACTTTTATTAGAGGGATTTACAGGTTTTTTTTTAGGGGGGGGAGAATCCCACAGATTTCCTAAGTAACATATTTCATAAATCCTTTTTAATGTTCCTTTCTTCTTGGCAGAAATACGAAATATTGTCTTGCATATGGGGAACAAATGCTGAGTAGGAAAGGGGAAAGCTCCCAACCACTCAAAGGCTCCTAGGAAAATGTGCTTCATTTGGTGCCTGCCCTGCTAATTCGGGGCTGCCATCCAATTAAATAATATTGGGCTTTTTATTTTATTTTATTTAAGAATCTCTGTCCAACTTTGTATCCTTAACAGACTTTCAAAGCAAAGCTGTCTGAATAGAGCTGTAATAAAATTGCAACTGATATGAACAAAATCAGAACCATAATTATCTAAAAGCAGCAACCATTGGAATAATCAGAAAAAGTTCTGCCTGGTAAGTCATGGCTTGGCAATACGATGGAAATTCATCATGGAGAGTGTTATGTATTGAAGTTCTCACCCTAGGCCACTAGGGGTGTTGTGTATATAGTTTCACTCTGCCCATCGTGACTGCAGTTCTCACTCAGGTCCACATGCAAATGAAGGATTGAGAGTGCCGTTCACGGACTGGGTAGCTAGAGAGAGTTGTTACTGTTGCATGTTACTGAGTACTATATAAGCAGGCTGGCTCAGCCCTTCAGTTCAGTTCTGTTCCAGCCTGGGAATAAAGAGAGCTGCTTGGAGAATCACTGTGTCGTCTGCTATGTCCACCCACTACTTAATAGAGAGGGTTCCATTTTGAAATGTGGTGGTGGGTGGTGGGGTTGGGGGGGGGGAGAGGTTATTGGGTTGTTGTTTTTATTTTGATCATGTATTTTGTAGTTTCATGATCACTGCAGATGGTGACAGCAGTCACGAAATTAGAAGACGCCTGCTTCTTGGGAGAAAAAGCAATGACAAACCTAGACAGCATCTTAAAAAGCAAAGACATCACCTTGCCGACAAAGGTCCGTATAGTTAAAGCTATGGTTTTCCCAGTAGTGATGTATGGAAGTGAGAGCTGGACCATAAAGAAGGCTGATCGCCAAAGAATTGATACTTTTGAATTATGGTGCTGGAGGACACTCTTGAGAGTCCCATGGACTGCAAGAAGATCAAACCTATCCATTCTGAAGGAAATCAGCCCTGAGTGCTCACTGGAAGTACAGATCCTGAAGCTGAGGCTCCAGTACTTTGGCCACCTCATGAGAAGAGAAGACTCCCTGGAAAAGACCCTGATGTTGGGAAAGATGGAGGGCACAAGGAGAAGGGGACGAGATGGTTGGACAGTGTTCTTGAAGCTACTAACATGAGTTTGGCCAAACTGCGAGAGGCAGTGAAGGATAGGCGTGCTCTGGTCCATGGGGTCACGAAGAGTCGGACACGACTGAACGACTGAACAACAACAACAAAATTTTGTGGTTTTATATTTTGATTTTATTCTGTGAACCGCCCCGAGACCTACAACCTGCTGCTGTACTAGCTGAAATCCATAAAGAATCCTTTCTTTAAGAAAGAAAGAAAGAAAGAAAGAAAGAAAGAAAGAAAGAAAGAAAGCGTGGATCGTGATGACGCCAGGGTACCACGTGTTGGGACAGGGAGAGGAGAAGGCTTGCCATTTTCAAGGGCAGCCTTGCACTTGCTATAACATGCTGTCCCTGCTTGTTGCCTCCGAAGGAGCTGACTGACGGGTGTCTTGCTGACACAAGCACATCCGCCCGCCAGCGCTGTCCCAAGAGCCGCTTTGTGCATCGCATCACAATAACGGGAGGTCTGGTGTTAAGAAAGCAGCTCCAGCCACCCACGTTAGCAACAGGGCTTCCATCTATCTTCCACGCACATAAAGGAAAGAACGAAAACACAGCGCCTTAGAAAAGACATGGAAATGAATGCAGATCAAGGAGAATCGCCACAGCATTTCCATCTCGGGCCCAGAACGGAACGGAAAGTGTTTCTTAAGGCAAGACTTTTTAAAAAAGAGACGTTCGGTTCTGAAGCTGGAGGACCGCCTGCTGAGGGCCTGAAGGACCCTGCCCTTGCCTCTCTCCCCCTGGCTTGGGGCGGGGCTTGGCAGGCTTCACAAGGACGGCAGCTGCTTTTAAACTGTTTTTTAATTTTTATCTGCATTGTTTTAAATGAGACCATCGTGGCTGTGAGCCCCGGACGACCTGCACCCTGCCTTGCTGCCCCTTTCCCATCTGGCCTGGGAGAGTGGAGTGCGGACTGACTCCAGCTACGAAAGCTGAAGCTGTTGAACGGAGTGTTGTTTATGGGGGGCTGAGAGAGAGCTGTTGCTTGCTGTTCCTGATATTATTGTTCTATCTTTTGTTTTAGATCTGATGATTTACGTGGAAATTGTTTCCATTCGGTTGTGTACTTTTTGATGTGTTTCATTTATCGTTTATGACTTCGGTTATGTTTGTAATTATGTAAAGTTTGTCATTTTGTAAACCGCCTTGAACATAGTTTCAACTGTGGAAAAGCGGCATACAAATAAACTGATGATGATGATGACGATGATGAAGCAATGCTTGAATCCAAGGCCAGAATATGACACGGCTTTCAGACTCTGAAAGGCAAAGCAGCACACAGACACACCACTTCACATGCGCTGCCACTCCAGAAACAATGGAATCAGTCAATTGCTTACTATGGCACACCGGCGGGGACGACGACTAGTGCATATGTTTAGATGTGCAGATGGGGGAGGAGTTTCAAGCATGTGATTATATGAACTGCCTCTGAGAAGCCCTCTCAGGAGGATTGGCCGTTTTCTCACCCAGTTACTGTACCAAAAATGAAAGATAACCAGCCTCAAACAGTGGTGTTGGCACATGAAGGTTTGTGCAAAGTCTCAGCCAGTGTGGTGTAGTGGTTAAGAGCGGTGGACTCGTAATCTGGTGAACCGGGTTCGCGTCTCCACTCCTCCACATGCAGCTGCTGGGTGACCTTGGGCTAGTCACACTTCTCTGAAGTCTCTCAGCCCCACTCACCTCACAGAGTGTTTGTTGTGGGGGAGGAAGGGAAAGGAGAATGTTAGCCGCTTGGAGACTCCTTTGGGTAGTGAAAAGCGGGATATCAAATCCAAACTCTTCTTTGAAACGGCCTCGGCCCCTAGGACTTGGTGCGCCTGTGAACAACTCCCCTCTCTCTTGCGCTGAAAACCCAAGGAGGGAAAATAGGACCCATTGGCCAATGCTTGCAAATACCTTCCTCGCAGCTCTCTCCTTTGTATCCCGGGTTGCAGATGCAGGTGCCCATGATGCAGGTCCCGTGGCTGTTGCAGGCGATGTCGATGCACTGGTTGGTTGGGACGTCGCATTCGGCCCCTTTCCACCCACTGTGGCACAAGCAGCGCCCTTTCATATACTGCCCGTTGCCGCTGCATAAGACCGGGCAAGATGCTGGGAAGCAGGGAAGAGGAAACAACAACAAAAGCAACAGTTAAAAACTCTGTTCGCAAGGAGCCGAGGACTTTGCAAGTACTTAATCATTTTGCATTTGATTAGCATCGCTCCTACTGATAGCCATCCTTACCTGTTGGAGCACCTGCCTGTTTCATGAGCAGTTGCTCTGTTCAGTTGCAGGGGTGAAGGAAGGGGGGGGGTGATGGGAGCACACCGCCCCCATTGGTGCGATCCCGGTGGGGTTCCATTGTGGCGGTTTGCGCGCTTTGGGCAAAACACATTTTTCGGGTTACGTATGTTTCGGGTTATGTACAACGACCCGGAACCAATTAAATACGTAACTTGAGGTACGACTGTGTTTATAGACTAGGGGGTGGGCTCCGAATCCACCCTTGCCCTTTGCCTGGAAGCCCCCCCTCCCCACCTTCCACAAGATACAGTAGGGACAGTAACAAACAACAACGAAAGTTAACCCGAATCCCTACCTCGTCCACAATCGGGACCCAGGAAGCCGAGAAAACAATGGCAGGTCCCGGAAACACAGTCCCCGTTCCCGTAGCAGTTGCTAGGGCAGTTATCCACTGATTCTGCGGGAAGGAGAAACAGAGGCAACAAAAGAGTGTTTGAAGGAAAAGCAAAGGACATCAGTCATGGGAGTGGAGAACATTCATTAAAAAAAAGGTTAACGTAATTCAACAGCAAACTCCTAATAATAAGAGAATATATTTTGAAAACAGAAAGAACAACACTTAACTCATTCTCTGCACCAGATGACTGAGCAGAAAGCATTCCTACGTAAGGGTGACAGCAATTAAGTACGCTACACTAAATGCCAACCATTGTGGATTTCTCCATACAAGTCCAGAGAGGAGAGGGTTCTATGCGCCCAGTTTTGCACGAACAGCAGGTTCCCTTGCATTAAAACAAACACGTGGGCACTTTATGTGCCAAAACGTCCAAGCTTGTTGTAGGAACATAGGAAGCTGCCTTATACTGAGTCAGACCACTGGTCTATTTAGCCTAGTCTAGTGTTGTCTACACCAACGGGCAGCAGCTTTCCAGGGTTTCTTATAACTTGAGTCCATTGGTTTGGGTTCTACCCTCCGGAGCAGGAGAAAACAAGCTTGCTCCATCCCCTACATGACATCCCTTTAGATATTGGAAGATGGCCATCATATCTCCTCTCCAGACTCCTCTTTTCCAGCCTAAACATACCCAGCTCCTTCAACCGTTCCTCATCAGGCTTGGTTTCCAGGCTCTTGATCATCTTATAGCAATAAATGTAATTTAATTATATTAACACCGCCCATCTGGCTGGGTTGCCCCAGCCACATCTTGGCTGCCCTCCTCTGCACACATCCCAGTTTAACATCCTTCTTAAATTGTGGTGCCCTGAATTGGAAACAATATTCCGTGTGCGTTCTGACCAAGGCAGAATAGAGTGGAACTATTACTTCATTTGATCTAGAAATAATAATAATAATAATAATAATAATAATAATAATAATAATAATTCATTATTTATACCACACCCATCTGGCTGGGTTTCCCCAGTCACTCTCGGCGGCTTTCAACACAGCATTAAAGCATTAAAACAGAATAAAACTTTAAACATTTAAAACTTCCCTAAACAGGGCTGCCTTCAGATGTCTTCTAAAAGTCAGATAGTTGTTTATTTCTTTGATACCTGAAGGGAGGGTGTTCCACAGGGTGGGCGCCACTACCGAGAAGGCCCTCTGCCTGGTTCCCTGTAACCTCACTTCTTGCAGTGAGGGAACTGCCAGAAGGCCCTCGGAGCTGGACCTCAGTGTCTGGGCTGAAGAATGCAGGTGAAGACACTCATTCAGGTATACTGGGCTGAGGCTGTTTAAGGCTTTCAAGGTCAGCACCAATACTCTGAATTGTGCTCAGAAACGTACTGGGAGCCAATGTAGGTCTTTCAAGACTGGTGTTATATGGTCTTGGCGGCCGCTCCCAGTCATCAGTTTAGCGGCTGCATTCCGGATTAGTTGTATTTTCCGAGTCACCTTCAAAGGTAGTCCCACATAGAGCACATTGCAGTAGTCCCAGCAAGAGATAACCAGAGCATGCATCACTCTGGCGAGACAGTTTGCGGGCAGGGAGGGTCTCAGCCTGCGTACCAGATGGAGCTGGTAGACAGCTGCCCTGGACACAGAATTGACCTGCGCCTCCATGGACAGCTGTGAGTCCAAAATGAACTCCAGGTTGCGCACCTGATCCTTCAGAGGTACAGTTACCCCATTCAGGACCAGGGAGTCCTCCACACCTGCCCGCCCCTTGTCCCCCCCAAAACAGTACTTCTGTCTTGTCAGGATTCAACCTCAATCTGTTAGCCGCCATCCATCTTCCAACTGCGTCCAGACACTAGACTTCGGTTGATGCAGCCTAGAATAGCATCAGTTTTTTTGTTTGTTTTTTTGCTGCTACATCACACTGTGGACTCATATTAAGCTTGTGGTCCACCAAGAGCCCCAGATCCTTTTCACATGTACTGCTAGTAAGCCAGGTGTCCCCCGTCTTATATTTGTGCAGCTGGTTTCAAGCCAGAGACATTCCCAGCCCCTTCCTGGAGACGCCACCGGGGATTGGACCTGGGACCTTCATGCAAAGCAGATGCTGTCCCACTGAGCTGTAGCCTTGCCCCCTAACAGATCCACAGATTAGGATACTTGCCTAATTGTTTATTTTCTTACAGCGCATTTATTTATTTTAGCAAATTGCAACTTCCGAGGACGTCAAAGTCAATTAACGGCAAAGAATCAAAAAGCTGTATCAAAATCAGAGACATCCAGAGCAACTTCTACAAGGACGACATCCGTAAAGATGTGTAGTCATTTACATAATTCAAAATAACTAAGTAACAGAACTGCTGCTTCTTGCCTGGGCAGGCAGCATTAATTTATTCCATATACGATGTAATGCTTTTGCTAAGTAACTCCAGAAAAACCAGAAACATAAGCTATTTCTCGTCTTCCAAAAGCCAATAAGCGAGGGAAAACTGTGCCTAGCACTTCGTTTTGTTTTAATGACAGCTCAAACTATTAGTGTTTACAATTTGCTTTTAATACAGGGAAAAAAACACATGGCTTATTAAACACACTTTCTTTCTTTTTTCAACCCCGAAGAGAAAATAAAGATCATTTTGATGATTTATTCGCCGGCGTTTGCATAAAGACAGGTACGGCGGGGTGTGTGGCGTTTGGCGAAATGACAAAATAGCATAGTTCGTTTGAGTCTATTGTTTCTGGTCCATACTCCATGCAATGTGTGTCATATTAAAATGGGATGTAATTATATAGGAGCAGCCTTAACTTAGCTAGATCTGTGTGTCCCCCCTCCCCCCTTGAAACAGGTTAGAAACAATGGAAGCGGTGAGCAAACAAGTCCTCTCTCTCTCTCTCTCTCTTTTTAAAGACCTTGATTCAGGTCTTTGCGGTAACTGAGCCATTTGACAAACCTCTCACAAAAATTAACCATTGAACTATCCAATAAAAGAGGTCTTAAAAACACGAGCCTTTCTAGATGATGCACTGCTCACTGTGAGGCACTGGTCACTATACTCTGACGTGAAAGATATTCGTACTGGGTCCAATCTGGTGGGATGATGATAATTTCAATTTACTTCATCTCCAATAAAAGGAGAGGGGTACACGCCGCTCCAAAGAGAGGTCTAAACTTGTAAGTCAAACCCCGCTGGGTTAGAACACAGGTTATGCCACATGGATCTGATTTGCCCAAGATCACAGGGATTTGAATCCGGCTTAGAATAACAGAATAGTAGAGTTGGGAGGGGACCCGGGGGTCATCTAGTCCAACCCCCCTGCAATGCAGGAATCTCAGCTAAAGCACCCATGGCAGATGGCCACCCAACCTCTGCTTAGAAACCTCCAAGGAAGGGGAGTCCATAATCTCCCAAGGGAGACTGTTCCATGGCCAAACAGCTCTTGTTGTTGTTCAGTGTCCGATGCTTCGTGACCCCACGGACCAGAGCACGCCAGGCACCCCTATCCTTCACTGCCTCTCGCAGTTTGGCCAAACTCATGCCAGTCGCTTCGAGAACACTGTCCAACCATCTCATCCTCTGTCGTCCCCTTCTCCTTGTGCCCTCCATCTTTCCCAACATCAGGGTCTTTTCCAGGGAGTCTTCTCTTCTCATGAGGTGGCCAAAGTACTGGAGCCTCAGCTTCAGGATCTGTCCTTCTAGTGAGCACTCAGGGCTGATTTCTTTGAGAATGGATAGGTTTGATCTTCTTGCAGTCCATGGGACTCTCAAGAGTCTCCTCCAGCATCAGAATTCAAAAGCATCAATTCTTTGGCGATCAGCCTTCTTTATGGTCCAGCTCTCACTTCCATACGTTACTACTGGGAAAACCATAGCTTTAACTATACGGACCTTTGTCGGCAAGGTGATGTTTCTGCTTTTTAAGATGCTGTCTAGGTTTGTCATTGCTTTCCTCCCAAGAAGCAGGCGTCTTTTAATTTCGTGACTGCTGTCACCATCTGCAGTGATCATGGAGCCAAAGAAAGTAAAATCTCTCACTGCCTCCATTTCTTCCCCTTCTATTTGCCAGGAGGTGATGGGACCAGTGGCCATGATCTTAGTTTTTTTGATGTTGAGCTTCAGACCATATTTTGCGCTCTTACTAGGTCTTAATCCAGCAGTTGCTGTTTTTCTCCTCTTTAAAGGACTGTGAGCTGAATAGAGCATTGTGCATGCACAAGGACAAACTTAGTTGGTCTCTACTAAGGTGCTACTAAACATTTTTTAATTTTTTTAATATATATTTCGACTATGTCAGACCAACACGGCTACCTACCTGAACCTAGAGCATTTTGCGGTGTTTAATCACCTGCCTTTTACCTCATCAATCCCAAACCCAACATCTGTCAGGGTGAGTGAGTTTGGAACAGGCGGATATTGGGCTGTCCTGGGGCTACGTTAGTCCTTCATCCCAGCTCAGGCACGACCGCATCAGTGGAATATTAAAATGGTGGAATTTAAGTAGGCATTAAAAGGTAAAGGTAAAGGGACCCCGGACCGTTAGGTCCAGTTGCGGATGACTCTGGGGCTGCTTCTGGCGAACCAGAGCAGCACACGGAAATGCCATTTACCTTCCCGCCGGAGTGGTACCTATTTATCTACTTGCACTTTGATGTGTTTTCGAACTGCTAGGTTGGCAGGAGCTGGGACCGAGCAACAGGAGCTCACCCTGTTGCGGGGATTTGAACCGCCGACTTTCCGATCGGCAAGCCCTAGGCACTGTGGTTTAGACCACAGCGCCGCCGTCATTGAGTCCCCCCCCCCAAAGGGTGTTCCGGGAGCAGGACAAGGGCAAGAGAAACTTACAACCATTCCAAACCTTTCTCAGCTCTGCCACGTGACGGAGAAACCTGGCGCAACTTGCGCGGGGCGAACATCTAAGGGCACCACATTGACTACTCCTGTCTCCTTAGTGGCGCACCTCTCAGGGCATCCGTTCACGGAGCTGTGGGAGCCTGTTTAGCCCCCCGCGACCCACAACGCAGACCTCGGAGACAGCAGAGTCACGAAACACTTGCCAGTTGGCAAGCAGCGAGCCTGATATAGTGTGGCGAACTTGTTAAAGCTGCCTTGCCCTGTCCTGCAATTACCCATGTGAATTACTTTTTCGCTGGACAAAATGCAATTATATATATTAAAGAGATGGACAAATTGGCTGGTCTCCCAATAGATCTTCCTCCTTTCCCACCCCCACCTCGCTTTCCGATTAATTATCCACCCTCTGGCAGGCTTGGGTGGGCCAGCGGAACAGCAAATGTTGCAATATTTCTTCCTTATTTATCTACTGGGTAGCATCATGCTTAATTACTAGGGGTCTCTCTCTCTCTCTCCCCCCCCCTCTCTTGGGCTAGAGGCCAAGGCAATGCCTTCCCGACACCAGGCCTTATTAGAGGCTTTGCTAATGAAAATGCATGTTAAGAGTTACATATTTTATAGCCGTCGTGCATTGCTTGCGGCTCCCCAGGCATCGAGGAACGAACAAGCCGGCGCCATGGAGAAACAAAACCAAACAAAACCCAAGCACTGCGAGTTTAGCAGGGCAGACTCAGGTGGGAGGGCAGCAGTTAGAACCAGCAGCAGTTTCAAGGAACAGATCTCGGCTCTGGTTTGTTCCTGCAGCCAACTGCCTGCAACACCTGTGCCCATGTTTTTGCAACAGCAGCCGCTCCCCGTCGAAACCAACGGGCTTCTGGACTGCAGAACGGCCAAAATGGGCTCAGGGCAATAGATCAGCTACAGTACTCTGGCTGCTTCCCTTCCTCCTGGTTTCCGTGTTGTGGTGCACGACGGAGCTGGCTGGGGACACTGCAAAGGTACGCTAATACGTGTCACAAGCCAGAAGACAAACTTGTACAGTGGCCTTTCTGGAAGCTGCAGCTAAATCCTAACTCTTGCGTACCTTTGGGTGTTGAGTCAAATTGTTGGAAGGTTGCAGCGCCTGCAGAGAGACACCAGGCCCGTTGGCCGACCAGCTCTGTGTTACAAAGACGTCTGCAAATGTGAGATTAAGGCTGGCAGCAGCAACCCTGCTGTGAGGGAATCCTTTTCTGATGACTGCAGGGCCTACAGATTTGTAATGAAGGCGCCTGGCGAGCGTCCCTGGGGAGAGCATCCCACAAGCGGGGAGCCACCGCAGAAAAGGCCCCGTTCTCGTGTTGCCACCATCCGGACCTCTCACGGAGGAGGCACACAAAGAAAAGCCTCAGGTGGTAATTGCAGGGTCTGGGTTGGTTTCTATAGGGAGAGGCGGTCCTTGAGTCACTGCAGTCTTGAGCCATTTAAGGTTTAATAGGTCAAAACCAGCACTTTGAACTGGGCCTGGGCACTAAGTGGCAGCCAGGGCAGTATTCACATTATATGCTCAAGCCAACTTGCCCTGGTGAGCAACCGGGCTGCTCAATTCTGCACCAGCTGAAATTTCAGAACCATTTCAGAGGAACCCCCACATATAACATGTTGCAGTAATCTAGCCTAGATGTTACCGGAGCATACAGCATTGCTTTTGACTGTACAACAAATCTTTGTTTGTTTTGTTTTGTTTTCCCTCTTCGCTTTAAAAAATAATATCTGTAATTCTACATATTATTATTATTATTATTATTATTATTATTATTATTATTACCCCGCCCATCTGGCTAGATTTCCCCAGCCACTCAGGGCGGCTTCCAACAAAAATCAGATACAAAAATATCCCACATTAAAAACTTCCCTGAAAAGGGCTGCCTTCAGGTATTTTCTGAATGTCAGGTAGTTGTTTATCTCCTTGACCTGTGATGGGAGGGCGTTCCACAGGGCAGGCGCCACTACCGAGAAGGCCCTCTGCCTGGTTCCCTGTAGTTTTGCTTCTCGCAGTGAGGGAACCGCCAGAAGGCCCTCGGCGCTGGATCTCAGTGTCCGGGCTGAATGATGGGGGTGGAGACGCTCCTTCAGGTATACAGGACCAAGGCCTGGTCTTCCTCATGAACACTGAGAGATCCCTCTCATGGCTAAGGCTGTGTGCACCTCATCCCTTACTCCTGGGTCCATTATGCTCCCACTACTAGTGCCTGAAGCCAAGTGGACTTGCTTTTTAAGTCGCAGTCCATAGGTATCCCGCAGCTTCCTGAGAAACACTCCTGTTTCATGTGCCTTCCCTCAAGCCAGCTTCCGAACGATTAGAAAAGGAAAGCCGTGGTTCAGCTGAGGTGTGTACAGTTCAGGCAACCATTGCACATGCTCAGATGATGGCTCCAGTGAACTGGGGTTTGGAGGGGGAAACCAATGGGTGTCGGGGTGAAGACATCCACATCCTCTCTCAGGTGTGAAAGGCAACATAAAAAAGCACATTGGAACACAGCTTGGGGGGGGGGAAGGGAGGGAGGAGGACAACCTCACTGCTTTTCAGGCCGCTAATGGGTACACAGCAGAATTTCTGGCTCCACAGATATTGGCATGCATCACCCGAGTTCGCTATTAGGGTGTTAAGAGGATACATTGCAGAAGGATAAGGTGATTTTTGGTTTCAGCTAATTATCACTTAAAGAATTTGCAAGACACTTTACTGCTGTTATATTCAGGCGATGTGCAACCATTACAATGCAAATTAAGAACTGGGGAGTGGGGTGGAATCCACAATTAATCAGCTGCACAACAAACAAGTTTATATATATGTATATGCAGGTCTCAGCACTGACTAGTTTTGCTTCCCTGCACATCTGTCACAAATCGTATTGCCCAACGTGTCCGAATGATGGAGACTCAGCTCACCGCCACCGCCACCCTACAGATAATGTGGCGAAACACAGTTTAATACTGATTGATGAAGGCAAGGGAAGCCCAGCAAATAAATGATAATTTCTCGGGAATCACAAGGCCACGTCCTCAAAATTCTTGCTCTGTCTTATTCCTTTTACGGAACCTTCTAATGTTGGTCATTTATCACACACGTCAGTAAGCTGATTGGTGCAGACACCCTCGCCAAGCAGAATGCTTCATCTACGCTTCTGCAGACTTAAAGACACGGTTCTCCGAGTGGAGGCTCAAAAATGTGGGCAATTAGAAAAAGGACTTGGTGCCTGTCCCAAAATTTGCACGCTTTGACCATTGCTGCTGTCCCCCCCCCCCGGTATTGGCTGAACTTTCTTCTTGGGCCTAAGTGCCTTTAAAGATAATGGCCATATTCACATCACTTATTCAATAGTATAGAGTGTCACACCTTGATGAGCATTACTTCTGACCAGACCGGGCGGGGAGAGAACATTGGAGCAATAAACAAGCCATGCTGGATCAGATCGAATGACACATTCAGAATCTTTTTTCCAAAAGCATACAGCCCTTGTGTCCAGCACATGAATGCAACAGGCCTCTCACACTGCAATTCAGGGTTGAGTATGCTTCCTCTGAAGAAGAAGGTCCTATATACAGGTGACTCCCCATTTACGCAGAGGTTGCATTCCAAACCCAATCGTGCACCAGTGAAATCGTGTAAAATGGGGAGTTATTGATTCATAGGGGCCCTGTGGGTCACCTAGCCACAACATCCATGACAGATGGCCAGACAACCTCTGCTTACAAACCTCCAAGGGAGGAGAGCCCACCAACTCCCGAGGAAGACCAACAGTCTTTCTGTCAGAAAGTTTTTCCTGATGTTTAGTTGGAATCTCTTTTCCTGTTGTTTGAAGCCACTGGTTCAAGCTGTATCCTCCAGAGCAGGAGAAAATAACCTTGCTTGTTCCCTCTTCCACATGACACACCTTGAGATATTGAAGGTGGTTATCATCACAGTGAGAGCTGGGCCATAAAGAAGGCTGATCGCTGAAGAATGGATGCTTTTGAATTATGGTGCTGGAGGAGACTCTTGAGAGTCACATGGACTGCAAGAAGATCAAACCTATCCATTCTGAATAGCTCACTGGAAGGACAGATCCTGAAGTTGAGGCTCCAAGACTTTGGCCACCTCATGAGAACAGAAGACTCCCCAGAAAAGACCCTGATGTTGGGAAAGATGGAGGGCACAAGGAGAAGGGGACGACAGAGGATGAGATGGTTGGACAGTGTTCTCGAAGCTGCCAACATGAGTCTGACCAAACTGTGGGAGGCAGTGGAAGACAGGAGTGCCTGGTGTGCTCTGGTCCATGGGGTCACGAAGAGTCGGACATGACTAAACGACTAAACAACAATCATCATAGCTCCTCGCAGTCTCCTCTTTTCCAAGCTCATCATACCCAGCTCCTTCAACTGTTCCACATAAGGCTTGGTTTTCATCATCTTGGTTGCCCCATACTGCACACCTTCCAGCTTGTCAACATCCTTCTTAAATTGTGGTGCCCAGAACTGGACACTGCACTACAGCTGTATAAGTTCAGCTGGTGTGCAGTTTCTGCACATGGCGTAGAGGGAAGTGAGGGGCAGATGGGGCTCATCAACCCAGGAAGGAATCTAGAAGAAGGAAAACTGAAGCTCAAAACCTGCACTGCCTTGCAGGATATCTTCAGGAGAAGAAAATCCTAAGGACTAAACCCTACAAATCTGGAATCCCTGAGATGGCACCTTGTACACCTCCTTCTGGCAACTCCTGCAGCCCAGCTGGTGACAAACGTCTTGCTCTTCTTTCCTTTGGACCACAACAGCGAGGCCGAGAGAGAGGCCTTGTCTTCTGGGCAGCCAAAGACCTCCATAAACACTGCTCAGGCTTGTGCCTCAGGGAGGTCATTTTACTGCTGCTAATGCAGCGGTTTGACTTCATCCCCGGAGGCGCACTCCATTGTCTCCTGAGGCAGATGGATGTCAGTGTGGTGTAGTGGTTAAGAGCGGTAGACTCGTAATCTGGTGAACCGGGTTCGCATCTCCACTCCTCCACATGCGGCTGCTGGGTGACCTTGGGCTAGTCACACTTCTTTGAAGTCTCTCAGGCCCACTCACCTCACAGAGCGTTTGTTGTGGGGGAGGAAGAGAAAGGAGAATGTTAGCCGCTTTGAGACTCCTTCGGGTAGTGATAAAGTGGGATATCAAATCCAAACTCTTCTTCTGTTCTTCTTCTTCTTCTTCTTCTTCTTCTTCTTCTTCTTCTTCTTCTTCTTCTTCTTCTTCTCAGAGCAGTTATTAAACTACAGAATTCTCTACTGCAAGATATAATGGTCGGTACCAACGTAGATACAGTGGTACCTCGGTTTTCGAACGTAATCCATTCCGGAAGACCGCTCGAGTTCCGAAACGTTCGAAAACCGAAAACTGAATACAGAAAACTCATTACGGAAAACTCAATACGGAAGCCGCATGGCATGTTCGACTTCTGAGGCATGTTTGGAAACTGAAGCATTTACTTCTGGGTTTACGGCGTTCGAAAACCGAAATGTTCGTCAACGGAGACGTTCAAAAACCGAGGTACCACCGTGGTTTAGGAATGGGTGGGGGACAGTTAGGGAAATTCATGGAAGATTAATTAGTCATGGTGACTGTATTACCTCTGCTATCAGACACACTGTGCCTCTGAAAGCATTGTGATTGGGAATCACAAGCAGGAGAATGTCACTGGACTCATGTCCCGCTTGGAGGCTTCCCATAGGCATCTGGTTTCCCGCTGTGAGAAAAGAAGGCCGCAGCGGATAGGCCTTTAGTCAGATGCAACAGAGGTGGGAAACGACACAAAGGGAATCAAAGGAGCAGAAAGGAGGCAGGTAACTGTGCATGCTTCAATTGAATTTCAGAAATCCTCCTAGTTAAACTGGGATTCAGGAGCGGCATGGTGCAGGGCAGAGGAACAATGCAGGAGAAGAGCCAAAGAAACCCACTCATCGCTGCTCTGAATGTCAGGCGCCTGGGGACAAACGAAGAAAGCTACTGCTTTTTCAAGCTCTGCTTGTGAGGTTACAAAGACATCTGGCTAGCTGCTGTTGGGGAAAGGATGCTAGGCTGGTTTGGCCTTGGTCTGATCCGCCAAGTTTGATTTCCTAACGCCAAAAGGTATGCTGCCCAAGCTTGCTTTAGACGGGGGAAGAAAAGAAAGGGAAATAGCAGGCTGCGGTTAATTCCCCTTTTTGTTTCTAGGTCTTGCTCTGCCCTCCCCAAAGTCGGGATATTTTTAAACCTATGTTTTGCTGCACTAAAACGAAGCACTCTTTTCTCGCCAATTTTCCTCAGGGACTGAATGTTAAGTCTAAAGGGTTTCTGTGTATATATATATATATATATATATATATATATATATATATATATATATTCTCTCCCTCTCCTTTAAACTCATACCAACACTTGCAGAAGACTAGAGGAAACAACAATTATGCAACCTTTGGAGTTCAAGTCGCAGGCCCTTTCGCTTGTAAGCAGGAAGCTCTTTTATGTTCAGTATATTACAATCTCTGCTTTTCTAGCTGGGGGCAAGGCCAGTGCTGGCTTTTGAGTTTCGCTGCAAATGATAAGTTGAAGGCCATTTTAGAAACAAGGGACAAATCATGTTCACGAGTGCATATTAGCTTGGAAGGCCAGGCAGGAGCCACAGAGGTGGGTGGAAACAGCTGCAGGAGCCTGGCTCCTTCAATATTACTGCTGCCTCCCTTCTTGACTTTTCAGCTTTCTGTCATTTTCTCAACCCTCCCCCCCCCCGAAAGTGTCAGGAAATCTCCTACACACAAGTAGGACCTTGGCAGAGACACATGCCCGACTGGCATGTTCCCTCCTTCCTTGACGATCATTCGGGAGCTTCATAAGCATTCCTTAGCCTGAACATCACAGCAACTGATGCCAGAAGACATCAGCACACTTAGGGATCCGCAGAGGTTGCGCAGCTGTCTAACAGAACTCAGCAACTCAGCATCTTGGCTAATCTACTTTATTTACATATAAACACACAATGAGCTCTTCATCATGGCTCCCTCTCTCGCCAGCATCAGGCAGCAAAGAGAAAGAACAAAGGACAACAGTCCCACTTCACGGAACACAGCAATACAAACATCCTGTCTTCCGTCACATCCCATTCCTGTGGAATCAAAACACATACCCAGTCATGTGATAGACAATAAACCCATGACTGCACACGGGGAATGAATCTCTGACAGAAATATGCCTTTAGCCCTTTTACCTAGGAAGCTACTGGGAAACACAAGCACACAGTATTCAAAAGAGAAACCGAAAGCAAGAGCGAGTGTTTCCCTGTCTTCCTCCTACTGTTGTGGCCAGTGAGTGCAAGCGATCTAGGACTTGGGCTGTGTGGCACTTACTTCTTTAAATCAGAGCTTTCCAAACTCTGCATGGCGACACGTTAGTGCATCAGCCGTAGTGTGTAGTTGCATCTTGTGAATGCCCCCCTATGCTCTTCCTGGGGCTGGAAAGGGGTTAGTTTAACCTCTGGTTTGCTAGTGAAAGTGAATTACTGTGCCATGAAATGATGCATGTCACCAACATGAAAAGTTTGGAAAGCTCTGCTTTTAAATATTACTAAAATTAAAGTGGAACTGAAATAACGTCAATGGAAAACACACTAGATTTTTTATATCAAGGCTGTTGATGCAAATAAGCAATGCCTACCCCCTCCTACCGCACAGGAAACTTCCAGAGACCTAATGAATGTTTCAGACTAAATATAGGCCTGCAAGGATGGTATGGTCTAAATTTATTTATTTCATAAAATTGACAAACTGCTTGAGCGTAAGAAACCTCAAAGTGGTTTAGCAAGAAGAACGAAACAGTAAAATGATTAGTAAAAATCTATTCAAATTTTTTATAAATTAAATTAAATTAAAACCCATAAACTGGGTGGGTGGCAGAGGCGGAGCTAGGTGCCGCCCACAGCAAGCGTCCCAGGGGGCGAGACATCCAGGGGGCAGAGCGAGCCGCCCATGGCGGGCTGCTTCATGGGTGGGGTGGACATGTAAGGTGGTAAAAGAATTTTGGGAAATGATATATAATGAGTTGGGGGGGGGAGAAATGTTTAAAATCACTTTTTCTTAAAAAAAACCCGAAGCCTTTCTTTTAGGAATTTTAGGTGCCGAAATCCCAATGGAGCAGAAAAGACTATTTTTGTATGTCACCACGGCTGCTCGGATGTTATTGGCCCAGAGGTGGAAAGACGATAAAGTCCTGACCAGAGAAGAATGGCAGATCAAGTTGATGGATTATGCTTAAATGGCAAAAATGACCGGAAGATTCAGAAATCAGGAAGACCAAAATTTTTAAACAGAATGAAGGAAATTTAAAATTTATCTTATAAACCATTGCAAACAAACTTGTTAGTAGGACTGGAATAACACTTGTAGTTTAATGGTGAATTTTGGATATATAGGTAATAGAGATGCAAAAGATTTGGATTATTATAAAACATGCAGGAGGAAATGACTACCTGTCAGGGAACTGCCCTCGGCCCCGCGAGGGCTGTTGCCGATGTATAGAGAGCCCAGACACTTCCTCAGCAGCGATACCCCTCCCAGCGGGCAGAGCGACTCCTCCTCTGGTGGGGAGGGGCAGGGAACCAGCAGTCCGGAGAGGCAGCAGCTTGAGGATATTACTGAGATCCCCAGAGCCTCCCATGACATTTGTTTAGAGGGGAGCACGCCACTTCCGTCGCCCCAGTTGCACAGGGGGGGGGGGTCAAAAGGAGACAGGGGAGGAGGCACTTGGGGATGCCGAAATTCCTTCGTTGGGGTCACAGCCGGAAACCGGCACTCCCGGATTCTGCTAGCGACTGATACAGTCACATTTTTCAGCTCTCTGAATTGTAAATAGCTTAGCACAATAAAACTGTTAAAAGACAGTTCGGACTCATGCCTGCTTGTTGTTGTTGTTCAGTCGTTCAGTCGTGTCTGACTCTTCGTGACCCCATGGACCACAGCACGCCAGGCACGCCTATCTTCCACTGCCTCTCGCAGTTTGGCCAAACTCATGTTAGTAGCTTCGAGAACACTGTCCAACCATCTCATCCTCTGTCGTCCCCTTCTCCTTGTGCCCTCCATCTTTCCCAACATCAGGGTCTTTTCCAGGGAGTCTTCCCTTCTCATGAGGTGGCCAAAGTACTGGAGCCTCAACTTCAGGATCTGTCCTTCCAGTCAGCACTCAAGGCTGATTTCTCTAAGAATGGATAGGTTTGATCTTCTTGCAGTCCATGGGACTCTCAAGAGTCTCCTCCAGCACCATAATTCAAAAGCATCAATTCTTCGGCGATCAGCCTTCTTCATGGTCCAGCTCTCACTTCCGTACATCACTACTGGGAAAACCATAGCCTGCTTACTCGTGAGCAACTCAAGCCACACCTGGCACTATCACTAGCGCTTTGGTTTTTGAACGTTTTGAAAGCTGAATGGACTTCCAAAACAGATTCTGTTCGACTTCCAAGGTACAACTGTATATACATATACATATATATATATATATATAGAGAGAGAGAGAGAGAGAGAGAGAGAGAATTTTCCTAATGTTTGGATTTTTGCAGTGAAAGCCGTCCTTTGAATGAGGTAGGTCAAGTCGCAGTATTTTCATCCGCACCCACCCACTTCGAGAAAAACTCTGGTTAACAGTCAAAAAGTGTCAGCTTTTTAACAGCGTCATACGTACGGATGTGCTCAATTGCACAGTCCTGTGTGCAAGCTCTTCGCTTTTATGGGTACGAGTTAAGAGCAAGTCTCGGGGAAAAAACTGCCGTTCTTAAGAAGCCCCATTGTTTGGGGGCCATAAAGATTTTATATCTGATTGCCAAAACATACAAACAGTTCGGTACGCGCCCCCTCTCCGAACCTCCCCCCCCCCCCGCAGCCGCTAATTTATACTCTACACTGTTAGGGCTTACATGGAAATAAGAGCCAGGCAGTTCTATAATGTGAAACAGGAACAAAACATGCTTTGCTTACATTATCCGAGGGTCCAAGAACATTATACACCTAACAGAGGCTGCTCAGTCTTATATAAAGGGCAGAAACTCAAACCATACTGACTCGGGTTTCCAGGTTTGTAGGGGGCAGGTTCCTCCAGTAACAACTGCGGCTAACACTGCAAGCCTTGTCGCAAAGGTTGAATTCGGGTCTTTGGAGAAATGTAATAGCAACAACCCCCTCCCTCCCCAAAATGCATGTGAATTAAGTTTTAAATTATGTAAACCTTTCACTGACCCCGAAGCTAAAAGTAATTATGCCAGTCAATGAGCTTTTTGTAGAAACTCTGAGATCAAGAGAAGTTACCTAGCTGAGATGCTGAGCAAATTGACAAGCTGTGGTTGAGAGGGAGTGGCCGTGAGGAAACAATGGACACACACTGGGTATATATATATGTGTGTGTATATATTTAATGGGGAAAGGAAGAAAAATAGAAGTAAATTTGATGCTGCTCGTTTTCAATAGTGCATGAGACCGAAGGAAAAGAAACCTCCTTATGCAACAACTGGCTTGCTTTTGGTATGCCTGTGGTGCTAATAATAATAATAATAATAATAATAAACCTGCTATTTTTCTAGAAAAAGAGGTGCCAGGACTCACCATGAACGCCTCCCTTATTTTCTTATAATGGCAATGGTGCCCACCTGAGAGGTGCTGGAACTGAGTTCTGGTGAGTTCTGACTGAAAAAAGTTCTGATTAATAATAATAATAATAATTATTATTATTATTCACACACATATCTTATGGGGTACACTTGTTTTCACATTTAAAGGCAAACCTACCTAATCCACACTTTTTGAAACAGTACACAAACATCTTTTAAAATTCGTTCTTCTCCGAATTTTGCAGCGTGGTTCCCCAGCCAAATGATGGGCACAAAAACGCAGAGATAAAGTGTGCATAAAATTGCCCACCTTACCGAAACTGACATTAAAATGCATTATAGATGGGGAAATTGCTTCAAATGTGAAGAAATGAACTGAAGATTGGAAAAAATGAGAAACGGACAGATCCGCCTGTCACTAACACCCCCATACCCCCAGAGCAGGCAAAGTTGGTCTTGATAGCACTCCACAAATCCCTGGTTGCATAAACTTCCCAGAGCTCTTTGCTTGGAGCAAAGCCTAGACTTGCTGACTCAAGAGCCTTTTTGCGGTATAATAATTCATTTATCCTTCATCTAACCACTCGGATCTAAGATCAACAGGATGCATGAAAGAATGCAAGTAAGAAGGAAAACACATGAGAAGCATTGGGGCTTGGGAGGAGGGGGCTGGGAGATGGGATTTCTGGGTTTTGACAGAACTGCAGGATCACATAGAAGCATTCGTTTAGCTTACAAACGAGCAAGAGTTTGGCCACCAGTCTACCTTGAGTGGAGATTCCTCTGGAAAGGAGGATAAGAGATGGGAGATGACTGATCAGTGATCTGGGATGTTAGGAAGCCAGTGTGGTGTCGGGTTGGAGTGTCGGACTAGGGTTAAAATCCCCACTCAGCCATGACCTTGGGCCAGTCACCAACTCTCAGCCTAACCTACCTCTCAGGGTTGCCGTGGGGGTGAAATGACGAGGGGGAGAACGATGTACGCCACCCCAAGCTCCTTGGAGAAAAAAGGTGGGATGCAAATGCAATGAGACAAATCAAATCAAGGAAAGTGAAATGTGCAAGGATCATGAAGAGAACGCAACGGATTCCTCATGGGGTAACTACAGAAGAATGGCTCCAGAAGGACCCCATGGAGACTCTGGGCAGGATCCAGCAAACTCATTCTGCCAGCATCAAGATTTCCGCTTGCACAACCTAAAAACATAAGAAGAGACTGCTGGATCAGGCCAATAGCCCATCTAACCCAGCATCCTGTTCTCACAACAGCCAAACAGAAGTCTTTGGGAAACCTGCAAGCAGGACTCGAACGTAAGAGTCACCTTCTCCCCTCCTGTGATTTCCAGCAACTGGTCTTCAGAAGCATTGCTGTCTCACAACTGTGGAGGCAGAGCTTAGCCGCCATGGCTAGGAGCCATTGATAGCCCTCTCCTCTGTAAATTTGCCTAATCCTCTTTTAGAAAACAGGAGCACCGAAGTGCAAGAGCCAATTGGCCCACCTGGAAGACCTCTCTGACTTGACGCCACACCAACCTTTACCTGCAGAGGACATGCCCTTATTCTGACATAACAAGGCCACTCTTTCTTTCTTTCTTTCTTTCTTTCTTTCTTTCTTTCTTTCTTTCTTTCTTAAAAAATAATAATAATATTTTTGTCCTATCTTATATATTCCTCCTCCCTGAGCTGCCTGGTTCTTCAAGCTTGACAGCAACAGCTGCGGAAAGGCTCCATAGATGACTCGAGCCGGGCTCTCGGCTGTTCCTTGCCATCTCCGAACAGGTTTTTGGCCAACATCTGTCCCAGATGCGCTGACTCTAGCTCTCCCTTGACCTGCTATTTTGTTCTACTTAGACCAGATTGTCCCAAATAAATCACTGCTATCTGGCAGAGGTGAATCCGCCAGGCGCTTTGGCGAGGAGCATCTGTGTTAGAAAAACGCTGCCAAAGTCATTTACAAGGAGGTTAATTTATTACGGAGAGAGACCTTGGTCTTCCTGTGCTGTAATTTGTAAGGACAGGGGATGAAATGGGCTTATTGCAAGGAGAAACCTCCACTTTGTAGTTCCTTCCTTTCGTCCACTGCCAAGAGGCCAGCATTAGATGGTTGCAATAGCTTAGAAGTGGACTATAATGGGCCTCTTTCCCAAGGTTTTCCTGACATGGAAAGAGACTCCTGGAAGGGCAGCTTTTGAGAAACGCGGGTGCTCTTGGCTTTGACCTTCCTGCATTGGAGTGGACTGTCCTGACTAAGAGGGGAGATGATGGTGGCTTACAAAATAATGCATGGTGTGGGTAGAAAACCAGTGGGTCAGGGCCAGTTGTAGAGCATCTGCTTTGCATGCAGAATGTCCCAGGTTCAATTCCTGGCATCTCAAAGTAGGACTGGGAGATAGTCTTGTCTCAAACCCTGAAGAAGCTGCTGCTGTCAGGCGGCACTGACAATACTGAGCTAGGTGAGGCAATGGGTCTGGCTCAGTATAACTTGGTGCTTTGACGTCCTGTCTTCGAGACGTCAAAGCGCAAAGACACCTGACATCATGCCGATTGATGCTGCACTACGAACTAGAGAGTCTTAGTGGGTTGAGCCAAAGCCAAAGACTTTGTGAACAGCTTTGAGGTTTTCCACAATCAAGTGGTTATAAATCTTATGAAATAAATCTGTACATGAATAACTAGGGTTGTTTAGCGACGCAACGGGAGACCATGACGGAAACCAGAGCGCACGGAAACGCCGTTTACCTTCCCACCACAGTGGTACCTATTTATCTACTTGCTTTGTTATGTTTTCGAACTGCTATGTTGGCAGGAGATGGGACAGAGCGACGGGAGCTCACCCCATTGCGGGGATTCGAACCACCGACCTTCTGATTGGCAAGCTGTGTGTGGAAGCAACACCAGAGATGCAACAGAAGGGTGATGTAGGGGAAAGTGTCTAGACAAACACTTTTCTCCCTCTCTTGCAACACTAGAACTCATGGGCATCCCAGTCATGACACCTGCAGCCCAGGGGCGGAGGAAGGAGTGTGCAATGGGTGTGGTCCGCCTTGGGTGTCACCGCTGAGAGGGGTGACAAAATGTCGGGCAACACTCACTGCTGGGCCTGCAGCATGCCTGAGCCTCGTGTCTCTCCTGGGAGAGATGCGGTGGCTTGGGCGCATGCAGTCCCTGTGCTGCCCAAACGGTCCGCCCACTGCCTCCCCCCCCCAGCTGTAGGCCGGCTGAGTGGGAGGAGGCAGGCAGACTTCGGAGGCGCTGCCCCTATGGGCAGCTTGCCCCACCCCCACCCGGACCCCTAAGGGCGGCTCATCCCACCCCTGCACGCACCGCTCCAGGCACCCAAGCGGTTTCCTCCATCGCTGCTGCCGCCTCTCCCTTGGGGGGGAAAAACCCTGGCAATTGAGCCAGGGACATTCTGCATGCAAAGAGCTGAGCTATCCCCCCTTCCCCAAAAAGTCAGTAATAAACCACTCTTCAAGCCCCTCTGTACAAGGCAGCTAGCTTTCCACCACTTGGGCAGAGAAAACAATTGTCTCTCCGCGATTCTCCCCAAGACTCTGCCTACATGTTTATATTTTTTTTAAAAACACTCATGACTCAGCCACCATGCCTTTATAAGCCAAAACAAACCGAAGCGTTTAAAAGAGGCGGGTGTTGACAAGCACACAGCCAAAAGTCTCGAAATAACTCCCGATTTAGACATGCCAGCACTCATGCGTCTTTTTTGCCTGCCCGTATTCTGGCATGGCACAAATGTGCACATCCCACCCGCATTTCTTCTGATTTTTGAAAGCCAGTCACAGGGAGACGAAACGTGTTTAACGGCTCTTGTATGAATCACAAGATCGCGGTTAAAATTAGGCATCTTGGAGCTTGCCTCTCACCCTGCAAACTTGCCCTCCTGGCCCAAATCAATCTATTTCCCCTCTTCCTGCACAGATCGAGCCTCCCATCTGCTTGGTGACCTGGAACATCGCACCCTAGTTAGTATATGCAGTGTCTCACTCAAAACCTTATATCGCTCTTCCTTGCTGCACAGCAAAACACACACACACACCCCAAAAACCAGAAAAGGAGGCTAAAACTCCTGAGAATAATTTAAAGTGTGCCCATAGTTCTTTCTAAAATATATGAAAATAAACAGCCTGCCTTTTAGCCCCACAAATGGGCTCTCGGTGTGGTTTTGTTCTCTTACCTTTACTTACAGATTTAACAAACTTTGTACACAGTACTGCTTGACAGTGATAAACCCTCAAAGAAGTTTATAAAAAACAAAACCCCACTGTAAAATCATCAACAAAGGACAGTTATAAGCAGGTATTTAAAAACTGATTAAAACCAAGCTCCAGATTAGAACGCATATAACTTCTACATGTCTGGCTAGGCTTGTCTAAACAAAAATGTTTTAGGCAGGCTCCTGAAAGGGTACACAATCGTAGCGTACAGCAAAGGTGCCTGCCTGGTCTCAATAGGCGGGGAGTTCCAAAGTGTATGTGCTGCCACACTAAGATATCTATTTATTACCGCTGTGTAATGGGAATTATTGTTATAAGATGATCAAAGGTCTGGAAACCAAACCTGATGAGGAATGGTTGAAGGAGCTGCGTATGTTTAGCATGCAAAAGAGGAGACGGAGGGGAGATAGGCTAGCTATCTTCAAATACAGTGGTACCTCGGGTTAAGTACTTAATTCGTTCCGGAGGTCCGTTCTTAACCTGAAACTGTTCTTAACCTGAAGCAAAGTTCTTAACCTGAAGCGTTATTTCTGGGTTAGTGGAGTCTGTAACCTGAAGTGTATGTAACCCGAGGTACCACTGTATCTCAAAGGTTGTCACATGGAAGATGGAGCAAACTTGTTTTCTCCTGCTTCCCCAAACTAATGGCTTCAACTTACAGGAAAGGAGTTTCCGACTCAAAATCAGGAATAACTTTCCCATGGCAAGAAGAAGAAGAAGAGTTTGGATTTGATATCCCGCTTTTCACTACCCGAAGGAGTCTCAAAGCGGATAACATTCTCCTTTCCCTTCCTCCCCACAACAAACACTCTGTGAGGTGAGTGGGGCTGAGGAACTTCAGGGAAGTGTGACTAGCCCAAGGTCACCCAGCAGCTGCATGTGGAGGAGCGGAGACGCGAACCCGGTTCCCCAGATTACGAGTCTACCGCTCTTAACCACTACACCACACTGGTTGTTCGACAGTGGAACGGTCTCCCTCGGGACTCTCCTTCCTTGTTGGTTTTTAAGCAGAAGTTGGGTGGCCATCTATCATGGATGCTTTAGCTGAGTTTCCTGCATTGCAGGGGGTTGGACTAGATGACCCTTGGGGTCCCTTCCAACTCTACAACCCCACAATTCTCTGATAGGGACACTGAATCCGACCCCATGGGTCCATCTAGCTCAGTACTGCCAACACTGGCCGGCAGCTGCTCTCGAGGATTTCAGGCAAGGCTATCTCGCAGCCCTACTTGGAGATGCTATTGGACCTAGGAGCTTCTGCATGCGAAACAGATGTTCTACCACGGAGCTACGGCCCTTCTTGATCTAGAGGCCAACTCTGCAAGTGCATCGTAATGCGGACGTGAATATACTTTTGCAGTTGAAGTGGGAGCTTCACGGGCAGGGGATGTGGGACTAGATGGAAAACCTTCAGGAGCAACCTTGCAAAGTCCTCTGGAGGGGAAGATCCTGTGCAGAGGGGTAAAAGCTCATCTCATTTCCAATCGTAAGCTGCAAGAGGATCACGTAATTAAAAAACTGCATTCCGTAGGGTCAGATTACCACATGGTAAATTAAAGTGCAATTATTTTCCGCACTACTTAACGATGAATAGGCTCATGCACACACACACATACGTGTGCATGAGAAAACGTATGCGTTCCTGACAGTGAATACCTGTTCGAAGTTCCCACCCAAAAGCAGAATATTACCATTGCATTTCAAACTGTGATTAAGTAAACTTTCATGGTAAAAAAGAAAAAAAAGAAAAAAGGTATATTGCAGCCTTAATGACTTTGCTTTAATAAGACCTAAACTTTTAATTAACCTGCCAAGACAAATTACAGCCAATAGCTCTCAGGTAACTACTGCAGACAGCTGAGACTCAGAGCCAAGGCCTCTTTGGGGAAGAAGGATTAATGGAAAGCTCGGAACGGCCCCTCGTTTCGCAGTCCAGGGAAAAAAAAAATTGAACCATTAAATAATCATTGTGGTTAGGAGAATGCTAAGTGTTAATTTTTATGGGAGGGTCTGTGAATTACAACAAGATGGATTAGGGGCGAAGGAACATGGTTGGCCTGATTCCGTGAAATATAAAATAGCTGTTAATTATGGCCACCCTGTGTGGTTTTTATTGAGAGCCTCCTGATATTTAGTAGCTTTAAAAAATATATAAAACCAGAACAAAACCAAATACTGACTCTTGAAAGAATTTCCGTCTCAGCTTTCAGCAGAGCAAAAAATAATCTAGGCTACTTGACGAGGCTTCGTAATGTAGAGGCTGCGAGCTACAAGCAAAGAAATTCCTGGATCAAATCTCTCACCAGCCCTGAATTCACTGGGTAGGCAGAGGCAAAATGCTCTGCCTAAATGCTCTGCCTAAACCTCACCCTGGCCCAGCAGTATGAGCAGATTAATGCTGCCCCGCAATGCAGGGTTGTTGTAAAGAGTGTGGAAATATACAACGCCCTTCAGACAGGACCAAATCACGACACAATTACTAATTGATTTATTGTTGTTTTTCTCGAGCTGCAGAAGCAAGTTTGGGAATGCGGCTGTCTTTAAGATGAGGGCTGAATCCCACATTGGAGAAATCGTGGCTCCCTGCATCCCCACAAGTGTCTCACCTGTAGCATGCTGAAGGGAGGTATACAAAGGCTAACTCAGGGATAACACACTTCCGGCTGGCTGAGAGGTAGATGGGGGGAGGGAAGAGTTTACTTAACAGGCTTAACTGGATAGGAGAGAGGTGAGTTGCGGCAAGAGATCAGTGAACACATCAGCAGGAGCTCTGGATTGGTTCTGCCGGCGCAAATGCACTGCGCTGACCATTTCCCTTCCCAGTAAGCCTGAGGAGCACAGCCCATGGAGGGGTTTCGGGTGAGTATCACCCACAACCCCCTGATACTGGCTTCCAAGGTAGGTGGAGCATGTGGAAACCGCTGAATCGAGAAGCAATGGTGGCTACCGTCTTGGATGCCTTCTAAAGGAGGGCAGGTGTAGTGATGGCTATCAGCCACCTCCAGGTTTAGAGATGGTTGTACACCAATGGATACCGGCAGCTGTGAACAGCAGCAAGAAAGGCTACAGCCCTCGTGCCCTGGTTTGGTGGGCTTCCCAGAGGCATCTGGTTGGTGCTGGTGGATGCTGGATGAAGCAGTCCTTTGGTGTGAATGGGGGTTGGGACGCTACAGAAAGGAATTGCCTAGCGGAAATCTAACCAGCCTGCGAGCGGTTAGAGTGCTGGACTAAGACCTGAGACACCAGGGCTTACATCCCAACTCAGCCATGAAGCTCATTGGCTGGCCTTGGGCAAGTCACCACCTCTCTGGAAGGTGGGAGGGGGTTATTGTTTGGTTTTTTGTGTTTGAACAATTTATTCGTCCTTTTATCTTGTATTTTTATCTTGCGAATGGCCCTGAGATCTTTTAGCGTAAAAACAACAACACTTGGACTCTTCCAAAGTAGAAACGGCTCAGGACCACAATACCTCAAGGACTGCTTCTTTCCATATGAACCTACCTGGACCCTGAGATCATCTTCTGAGGCCTTTCTTCATGTGCCTCCTCCGTGAGGGGTCTGGAGGGTGGCAACACAAGAACGGGGCCTTCTCTGCAGTGGCTCCCCGTCTGTGGAATGCTCTCCCCAGGGAAGTTCACCTGGCGCCTCCATTAGGCGCCAGGCAAAAACGTTCCTTTTTAACCAGGCCTTTGATTGACCTGATCAACCTCCTAGATCCCTTTAAAATGTGGCTCTTTTTGGGGAGGGGGTGTATTATTGGGTTGTTGTTTTGATTTTATATATTGTGATCTTTGTTGTGAACTGTCCAGGTATAGGGCAGTATATAATAATAATAATAATAATAATAATAATAATAATAATAATAGAAAGTGGGGTCAATGGAAGACGTTGCCCAGGTGGTGCCCACAGGAGACAGGTGTGCTAGCCAATACTTGTAGTTTTGCTCATGGAAGGCCTCAGTAATTCTCCCTTTAATAACCCACAATGCACAAGGAACTCTCCTCACTTCGTTCCTGCCTGCACTTGCCCAGCTTCTGCTGTGTTCAATGTACTCCCATAAATGTGTCCCCATATCACTGGGGTACTTAGATTGGCTCCCCGTCTCCCTTCCTTTCTGAACACGGGAGATGCATGAAGAGTTTCTCTCTGCGAACGAGTGTGGCTGACGGAGGCTGAATTCCACGCAAACCCTGATGGGGCGAGGGGGTGCGTGGACCGCTTGCAACCATTTTGTGGTCTTGCCTTTTCACTGCTCTGCCCAATCTGGCAGCCATTTTGTGCTATGCCACGAGCCCCACAGCAGCCGATTCGGCACCCGTGGCAGTGCCTCAAGATTCCAAACATCCGCACGCCGGCCAAAAAAGGTTGCCTGGTCTGCGGCGTTCCTGCGACGGAGAAAATATGAGCACCTGAGCAAGTTTGGGTCAGGACAGCATCCTTGCGAGAAGTATTGTTTGATCGGGTTTGGCATGGCGGAAGACAGGAAGATGGCCGCCCCGGTACCAAAGATGTCTGAAAAAACAACAACTAAAAATCATACATTCCCAAAAATTAAGTTCTTACCAACGGCAGTGGTGAGAAACGAGACCACCTCAGACTCCTTCCCGTCGTTGTAAAAGGCGAGGTGCCACATCCCTGAATCCAAATACTGAATAAATCCCGTCTCATGGCTGGCTAGTGGCACAAAGCCCTTGTGCTGCCGCTGGGGGCCTTCCAGACTCCGGGCCTCCTGAGTTAGCAGTCTCCTCCCATCCAGAAGCTCTACAAAGTCAAACTGGAACACAAGGAAACCAGGTGAAAAGGGGCGATTCAGAAACCTTACCCAAGTCAAATGACTTCCAATTGTTGTTGTTTTTTGGGATGCAGCCTGGTGAAATCTGCATCTGTATGTAGGTTACAGGTGCACCACAGAATTTCATTAACAGGAAATACATCTATTTTTCATTTGCCGTACTATTATTTCCTTTGGGGGGGGGGGGGAGAGAACGCACGTGAAAACAATTACATGCAGGGCTTTTTTTCCCTCCAGCCGGAACTCGGTTCCGGCGCCTCTCAATTGAAATTTGGGGTCGGGGGTTAATAAAAAATTAAGGCACCTCTCAAAGGCAGGAAGCAAAAATGTGGGCCTCCAACAGTGAAATCTTGTCTCCTCAGAAGACCTACTGTGTTTAAGGGTAAGAGAGCATAAGACTACACTCAAAGGGACTACTGTATTTTTCGCTCCTCTAAAAGCCCTGTTTTTTTGAGGATCAGCTTAAAGTTTAGCAACTTTTTTTGCAAAGGGAAAAACCCTGGGTTTTTGAGGATCAGCTAAAAGTTTTGCAGCTTTTTTTGCAAAGGGGGAAAAGCAAAGCTCCTTTTGCAAAGGGGGAAAAGCAAAGAGGAAAAGCCCCGTTTTTATGGGGTTCAACTCACATTTCTGCAGCTTCTAAAGGAAAGGGAGCCTTTTCTACAGTTTCCAGACAGATAATCTAATCAGCCTGTCACACGTTGCTGGGGAAACAAAGGGAGCCAGGACTCTTATCTCTCTCCCGATCTCTTGCTGATCAGCTGCTGAGCAGGGTCCTTTCAACACCCCTTTTTCTCTTTGTAAAATAAAAAAGCATGATCCTCTTTTGGCCCCTGGGCAATTCAGCTCCAGGGACCACCATTCGCTCCATAAGATGCGATATTTCCCCTTACTTTTTAGGAGGAAAAAAGTGTGTCTTATGGAGCAAAAAATGCGGTACCTCTTCCTATATGAGCAATTAAAAAAAAAAAGCAGGAAAACAGCTAAAAACAACATGAGAGCAGATAAATTTAAAAACTGTACCAAGTAGACACCCATGGCAGAGACCTGTTCACCCAGCAGGGATGAAGTTTGTTGGAACAAAAAAAAAAAATGTCTTTTGTTGTTCCAATTTAATTGCAGTAATAGCATTACTGGTAGTATTAATCATGACCTCCTGTCCTGGTAGGTTAGAGGGCTCTGAGCTGCATATATTACCTGAGCTCAACATATACCCTCAGGTGGCAACATTCTTCTTACCTGTGTGTGAGAGGGGGGGAGGCCTTTCCTGCCATAAATCCCAACCAGAGCAGACTTCCCTAATGAAACGTTGAACTTCAGATGTACCGGGTGGTCAATGAACACCTGAGATCTCCAAAAGATACCGGGAGGGATCTTCTGCATGGCTCGCCTGCCAACATCAATCTCCCCAGTGTCTATAAAACTGTCTTCTGGAAAGAAACTACTGGGCTTCCCTGCTGAGATACAGGAAAAGGAGAGAAAATATTGGATTAGGTTGTTATAATGCATCGCCTCCGTGGCAGCCTATGGTGATGGCTTCTGGGAACGAACGTGCTCCTGCCTGCATTGTTATCCACCCCCCCCATATTTTATTATCAAAAGCCACAAAGCCAGGGGGGTTGTTTGCCCTGAGTTGTGGGGTGTGTGTGTGTGTGTGTGTGTTTGGACATCGCAAGTAAGTGCAATGGGGCAGATGTGGGGTCATGGTCATCATCAACCCTGCTTGAAGGAAACATCTGAGAATGTTCAAAGGAAGGGAATTTGGGTAAGACCTGTGGGATTTCTGTGTAGGACCCCTGAATACTGCAGTCCTTTGCCTGCTGGGCTGATTTACTGCTTGTGGAAAGTTTATTATTATTATTTTTTGCAAGGGGGTAAAGGCCACACGTAACTACAACCTCAGCTTCAGCCAAACCTTTAACCTGTAGTAGGAGCCTAATCCCTCTGGACTGCACTGCTGGGTTGTTGTAAACCACTCAGAGCCTGTTCTGCAGTATTCAGCCTGAATAAGGGTAGGGCTGTCATAAGACGTGTTGTCTTCTGCACATTTCTCTTGGGGGAAATGGGAGACAAAACCATTCTTTCTTTCTCTGTCAGCTAGACTCTCCTTCCACCTGACCAGAGGCACTTTGAAACGTCCCAGTCTGCCCAGTTACACGCCCCTCTTCACCAGACACTTCCAGTGAGCTCGCCGACTCAATTTTCTTTTTTCGATTAAAAATTGTGAGGTTTTTCTCCTCGCCCCTTTAGAAAAAAGGCCACTTTGCAGATCCCCCCCCCAAAAAAAAACCCTGGTGAAATTGCCCACTCGAGTTCCTTCTTGACAAACAGGGGCAGTAGAAATTCAAGAGGCACAGAGCACCATGCTAAACAGGAAAATAAAATAAAATAAATGGAGCTCTCAGGAAGATAAAATAAACCAATCATCGGAACTCATGCCACGTTTGCGGGGATCTTTGTATTCTTTCCTTTTTGGGGGTGGGGGAAAGAGTAAGCCTCGTTCTGGGAAAAAGGAATTAAAATACCTCCTCCACGCACCACCTTTTTACATAGCCAAATTCCCTGACAATGCATGCTTAGTGGCAAGATCATGATTGGTAGCACATTCTTGCAGCCATAAAATAAAATAGTTAAAAAAAACACAACTATTCTAGACAGTAAAAGTCTACTTAAAACGTTCCATCTGTTATCAAGTCAGCATAAACTCCCCCTGTGGACACATCAGGCTGGATGCGACTTCATTTAAAACAACTGCGTGGCGTTGCCGTACGTGTGGAAATGCAGCCGTCAGGGGCGATATTCAGATTTGTAGTCGTGGCTTGGGTGAGGATGGGGTCAACGGGCTAGTCACCTGGAGGTTCCTCCTTCCCACCCAAGTAAAACTAGGGGAACATTCCACTCTTAGGTTGCTATTTCAAGTATTTCAGAATACAAAAGCATTCATCCACAGAGGAGTTTGTTCCCTGTGTGTCTGAGTCTCTGTTCTGCATGTGCCTCCTTAATCAAATCATGCCCATAATATTAATTAATTCAGAGCATGTGCACCCGCCTCAACTTGAGCACCATAGAGACAGGACTGTAGAGCTGGAAGGGACCCCGAGGGTCATCTCGCCCAACCGCCTGCAATGCAGGAATCTTTTGCCCAACGTGGGGCTCGAACCCACAACACTGAGATTAAGAGTCCCATGGTCTCTCTCTCTCTCAGCATCCTCTAGTCTAATTGTGTTGGCTGAGTTTTTGAGGCTCCAGGATAGGGTGGATGCAGGCTTCTTCCTACCACTTGATTACTTGGACTCCTTGGTTTATTTGGCATCTAGCAGGAGATAGAGGATCGCTGGAAGGAGGAAGCAATCAATGCAAGAAGGGGCGGTCTCAGCTGCCCTGATGGAGGCGGACAAGCGATAACTCCCAAATAAACTCTCTCTGGGTAGTCACAAGTCTTCCCTTTGGGGGCAAGATTCCAGAGTGAGCGGTGGCTATGCAACTCTTCAACGGCACCAGTTATCTGGATACTTTTCAATCTGCTTTCTCTTTTGGCGATGGACCATCCTTTGGCCTGGTTTGCGAAGGCAAGCTGTGGTTTAGCCATCAGGACCATGAAAACAAGCTGTAGCTTGTGGTTAAGCTTGGAAACTTGTGGTTAATTGCAAACTCGGGCTCAGACCAGCACGCTATGCCAAAGCTTGGCTTCGTTCAGCACGGCAGCAAATTGAACCACAGAGAAAGAACATAACTATGAGCTCTGCTCCCCATTTGTGCAGTTCTGCTAGGCCATAGTTTACCTTAGCATGACATATGAACCAAGCCATTGTCCTTCTAATGCATGAGCTTGGACAGGGGAAGTGTAACTGTGCTAATTCTTCTGGACTTTTCCATAGCCCCCCCCCCCAAAAAAAAAACTGACCATGAAATCCTCCTGTCTCAGTTTGGGGAGCACATCATTCCAAGTTTCCATTTCTACCGGGATGACGAATTCCAGAAGATACTTCAACCAATTATAATTTAATTTCACAGAATACCTTACAGCAGTGCTACCCAAGTTTAAATGGTCAGGAAAGCCAGCCTGGTCTCTAACCTTTTAATCCTGTGTTAACACAATGCTTGCAATATCCTGTCTCCATAACAGGCTACCTCCCCCAACTATGACTGCTATGTTTTCTATGTCTCCTTTTTGCTTGATCATATATAGTGGCATACATACATATATATATGTACACCACATCATTAAGAACATCCAAAAACATGGCAGACCGGACTTAGAATGTCAGTGATCACCAAGAGCAAATCTTGGAAGTGGCAATGCCCATGGGTGAAAAAGAAAGACAACTCAGGGCTTGGAATGTGATTCACAAGTGGGAAAGTTTGAATTAACTCAAATTTGGCTTCGGACACATTGGTTCCATCAGCACAGCACCTTTCATTTTTTGAAGGGATGAAAAACCTGCCCATTCCATACCTGGAGCCAAATTCTGACTCACCACCAAAGTGGTTAATGATTGCTCTTTAGAAAGAGTCAGAACTTCACCTTTTGCAGGTATTTCTGCCATGGATTCCTCATTAGATTTTATCTCATAGGTTGTCAAGCTGTCAACCCCCCCCCCCCCCAGAGCAAAGGCTGGTCTTGCATAGGCCTGAACAGCTGCAGCTTACTAATTCCAGTAAGTACTAATTCCTCTTGGCATCTTGCAAGAAGCCAGAAAGCCACGTACAAGACATGGACCCTCTATAGGACAATTGAGAAGAGAAATGGACAGCTTCCAGATATTAAACTGGCATCCCTAAGCATGCTCACTTAGAAGTAAATAATCACTCATCTTCGCTTCTATTTAGGACAAGGGTGATAAATTGCAATGATAAAGTTAACTACGCTGGGAATAAGTTCTCTGACTGAAGGAGAAGGGTATCTGAATTTTGTTACTTGTGGATTTTTTGTTTTGAGAAAAGTTAGGTGGGAGAAACAGTGTAGATACTGTGAAGTGTTTTTTTTTTTTTTTTTAGTATCCATAATTACTAGGTGAAGTGCCAACATCAAATTTTGATTCCTGACATTCTAATGTTTAATTCTGAATATTAAATTTAAGTGAATATGTAGGGATCCAGTAGGATATCTTAGAATTGGGTCACATGACTGAAGAATAGGGACACCCAAATTTCATCATCATCTCCATTTTGATAGGAAAATTGAGCTGGTGTTACTCAGGTCAAAGTTGAGACATGTTGCGAATTTGATTCTAGCTATTACTATTAATTAAATTTGTACACCGCCTTTCATCCGTAGATCTCAGGGCAGTTCACTAATTACCCTACTGACTTCCAAAATGGGCTTATTCAGTAAGTGGTTTGAGGACTGCCAATTGATGCCTGTGGTTCCAGCGATTCTTAATTCACTTTAAGGCACGGCACCCTGTGGCATCACCCCCATTCCAAGTTTGCCAACAAGCTGAATAAAGCAAAGTTTTTTTAAAAAATCAGCATTCAGTAGCCCTGTAAAAAGAAGGAGCGTTGAAACAACATTTGAGATCAGCAAAACATTTCTGGTGAGAGGAAATGGAAGACAGGAGGATTTTGGTGAAGAAATGTTGTGCCCCCCCTGCCCCCAATGCATATGGATTCTTCCCAATTCCCTTTATGAATGGCTCTGGATAAATCACCATGAGGCAATGCACACTTCAGGACTTGTAGGCAATCCTGAGCGAGGGACAGATGGAAACATAGATGGGCAACTACTGATTCTAGGAGGAGAAGGTTATGGAGTTATGAGGATGGATGTCTGGAATTCAGAGGCAGACAGAGGACTGACAACAAGGACAACACACCAACCGTACCTTCGCCGGCTCCTTTGCCTTTCCTGTCAGGTACCTCTAACCCCGTGCCCCCTGAGGAATATAAGGAGACGTCCGTTGGCACTGGCCAACTGCTGGCCGTGTCTTCCGTCATCTCAAACATCTGCCCTTCCATCGGCTGCAGGTGCCAGTTTAGGCCAAACAGGTGCATGGCTGTGGTGAGCAACGAGAAAAGTCATCTTTTTGTGTTGGGGGGGGTGGGGGTTGTTTCTCTGCCGAGGACAATCTTGAAATACAAAGACTGCGCCCCGAGTAGCGTGTTCACTGCTCCTCTCGGTTCGACCCCCAGGGCTCCAACATCAGCACTGGCTTCGGCACTGCTTTGGGCCTACGAAGATCACAATGGCTCGGGCCTAGTAGGGATGGAGAGCCCCTGGTCCTCCAGAGGTTGCTTGGCTACAACTCCCATCATCCCATGCCACTGGACACGGCTGGCAGGGGTGTCTGGGAGTTGGAGTCCAGCAACACCTGGAAGGCTACAGGTTCTCCATCCGTATCCCACCCACAACTTGGGAGAGCTGGTGACTGTGGATTCTTGAATCAGGACAGCCAAGCGCATGCAGGTATTATCAGTGGCTTTTCCCAGCTCCACAGATCTCTTGCCCTAGAAATACATGGAAATCTGAGCTAAGTACCTTTCAGAGGTTCAATAAGAGAGGCCATTTGGTCCTGATTTTTTTTCAGATGCTGGGTGTGAGAGCAGAACATTTTTATCTTGGCAAATACGTGTTCCCAAACCCTCAATGTTTTCTGAGATAAACATGGATGTAGGGCATGGAATTGAAAAAAAAATCTGTGGGTGTTAGGGGGGCTTCCATGCCCACTGATTATCTTGTGCAAAGGCCTCAACCTCACCCCATGGGCATGTTTCACCCCAGTTTCAGAACCAGCTGAGGGGGCAGACATTTTTAAACAACCTAGGAATGTCTGACAAGGAAGAGTTCCCACACCTGACAGCTCAGATTGGGACCATGTTGCAACGACCTGGTTGAAGCCGGGAGCTGAAAAGTTGGCTAAAGATATAATTCCACAGGGGAAAGAATTGGGGCTCAATCCAAATCAAACTCAAACTGATTTCTTTGAGGTGAAGCTTTCTCTGAATGGAGAATGCTGCACAAAACCAATCCGCAAAGGAGGCCAGCATCCAATGGCATAGGAACTGTTTCTTCTTTTGTTTCTCTTTCCACTGTACACAGGAAGAGCGAAAGAGAACAGAGCGGATCTTATACCTTGATGCAATGCCAGCATTCTCCTAATCAGGTCAAGGGGTGCATTGGATAGGATGGAAAAGCGAGGCATAAATATCTATGGGATTTGTTCGATGCTACGATGCATTGTTGGCTCGTCTATGTGCATCATGAAAAGTCAAAACAGTGGAAGAATCAACTCCACAGAGTTGGACGGACGTAAAATCCAAGGAATGTGGTGGCTCCATTTTTAAAAACAGTAATAACAGAGCAGTGCACTGGAATGGTATATAGAACAGGGCATGTTTATATGATTAGCCATTGCCTCCTGAAAGCAAAGAGGAAAGCCAAAACAGCTTCCTGTATCCTTTCTCTCTCCTCCCCAACATAAACATTTCATATTTAATCACGATCCAAATTTCCCTTTGGGCTTTCCGCAGTTCTCAGATTCGCTGTTCCCCACTCTCAAAATGGCATTTCCCGATTCAGGGGGCACATGTACCCACCCCACCCCACAAGAGTGCACGGCACACCCTCCAGGAAAGTGTCCGGTGGCATCAGCATCAAGTCCACTCAACGTAATTAAGAGCAGAAAAACGGAAAGAGAAAGGCTCCCCAACATTGCCGTTTTGTTTATAAAACCATGCCAGAATTTGTCGAGCGTTCCAGAAGGCAGCTTAGCGCTGAGCGTAGGGGAGAAGGTCAAAGCTGCAAACTTGTCGCACAAGCGGAATCCGAGGTTCCTGAACTCTCATAACAAAGAAAAACAAGCTTGGAACAGGGCGAGTACTTTTAGCTGCCAGTCTCTAATAACAAATTCCCCAATCTCTCAATGGATCAGATACCATGCCAAGCCATGGTTTGTCGAACTCATCATTTAGAAGCAATGAAAACAAGCACTGTAACTATGATTTGTCGATTTAGATATCATGCCAAACTATAGGTAGGTACTAGCCGTGGTTTACAAACTCACATCAGAACTCACATCTAATAAAAAATAATAATCCCAAATCTCTCAATGGATCAGATACCATGCCAAGCCATGGTTTGTCCAATTCATCATTTAGAAGCCAGGTAAACCATGGTTAAGAGCTGCTTATCTCCTTCACTGTGTTCTCTGAGCTCTCAGCTCCAGAATTTGACCTTCCCCCTCATATATAATAAAGTCCAAGTGTCTCTGCGTCCAGTCCCTGTGTCCGTGGGTTTGCGCTACTGCGCATGTGCCCCACGGACAGCCGTTGGGACTTGGAACGCAGAGACACTTCGGGACATGCCAGCTGCGGAGGCTGCGCCGGCGCTGGGCACGGGAGAGAGCAGGAGACTGAGCAGCCACTGCGGCATCGTGCTTGCCAGGGACTCGCGGTGCCGGGGCTTGCGGGCGGCTCTTGCCTTGCCGCCCTTTCTCCAGCTCCCGGGGGAGAAGCAGCTTCCATCCCCCTTTGCCAAGGAAACGGTCCGGGGGAGAGATGCCAGAGTAGAGGCGTCCCCCGCCCGCGGATCCTGTGCACCACCTGGCTGTTGCCGCCAGCGAAAACGGCAATGTTGGGGAGAGGGAGTAACGTTGTCCGCTGGGCTGGAGCGAGAGGGAGGTGGCGGCGGGCGTGGCTGCGGAGAGGCCACACCTCTCCTCCAGGGATCCCCGCCCACTTTCTTTCCCCATCTTGAGGGCCTGTGAGGGGGCTTCGAGGGCAGGGAAAATGGGGGTGAAGAGTGGGGTGGGGGGAGCCCTGTTCTAGCGCCTGTTAATTTAACGGGTTTAAACCACTAGTTCCTATGGTTTGTTGATTTAGGTAACATGCCAAACTATAGGTAGGTGCTAGCTGTGGTTTGCAAACTCATATCAAAGCCATGGCTTGCTCCATCAATGACTGGTATCAATTCAGACATCTCATGCAGCTATAGGAAAGCTTCCTAAGTAGCTATTATTTGGTTTTATTTAAAAAGCCCTACTGGAACAGTTCAAAGGCAGTTGTCCCATTTCAACATATAAACTAGTTCTAAGTAAGCTGACTAATTGTACACACCTCTCATTTTGCCATGTAAATAAGGAGTGTTTGTTACAAAAACTGCAATTAATCTTTTGGATAGTCCCTGAAGGTTACTATACAGAACAAGATTTATCTGAGCTGTGGGAAAGAGTCGGGTCACCAGGAAGTCTTCAAAACCTATGACACGCAAAAAGCTTTCAAACTTCCAAGGCAGGCCAATGCAAGATTTCTCCAAAACACTTATTCTATCACTGAATTGCTTTTACCGTTTGGCAGCTCTTAATGTCTAACCTATATCTTCCTCTGTGTAGCATAAAATAAGTGACAGAACTGTGGGAGAAAGATTTAAGAGAGAGAGAGAGAGAGAGAGAGAGAGAGAGAAAATATCTACTTCAAAGCACTAAGAGCACTTAAAAGCAAAATGGAAGTATTAGAAAGAGAGGAGTTGGGGTTCCAGGAGGTTCAGCCTGGACTATTCAGGGATGGTTCCTCAGCCGCCGGTCTACACAGCAAGATGGAAAGAAAGGGGCTCAAAGCACAAACACCTTCTTAACAATATTTCTCATCTCATGCAACATTCAATGCATTTTCAGCCACATTGAAGGCTTCCCACCCACTCAAAGAGCGCTGGTTAAAAAGAGCCATTTCCTACAGCACTTAACACCTCTGAATGCACACACTTTTGTTGTGTTTTAGCTACATTGCTCCCAGTTAATTGAAAGTATTTTATTATTTCGTTTTCTCTTAAAGCTCCTTTTCGGCAGCCGACGGACCAAGGGTATTAAAGTAGAAGTTAAGCGCGATTCAAACTGTATTTATATTTATGTGGAGCGCTGCAACTGCAAACTCATGGGGGGGGGGGGAAAGAGATGCTGCCTGGCTGCGAATATTATTGCAATGTACACAATCCACCATATTAAGTCCTTTACGGGGCCGAGTTAATAAGTTGTGCCTCTGGTTACTGCTGATGAAACGCCACTGCTGGTCATCCTTCCCCTTAGGAATTCAGTTCTTGCATTTCATTTTGAGGGCAGGCTCATTAGCTTTTAATGATACCAGATTCTCACATGGTCACTTGTACTTTTAAGATCCCTTGCTCTCTGTTCGCTTAGCCTCCTTCGCTTCCCTACGGCTACCTTCCATTCTATTGAAATTTGGGGCAAGGATTCAGCCTTTCAGGCGAATCTGGTAATTTGTCCCATATCAATTCTGCATGTTCATTCACTCAGAAGTCCACTCAGTCCTATAATTGGTTTAATCTACGGTTTAGTTTTTAAATAAATCAGGCTAGACTTTGATCTTTTCTGAGTGTCTTTCTGTATTATTGTTATTATTTTGTAAAAAGCTCCTACTCACTCTGTTGAGGCTCACAGAAGACTTACTGCCGGCGCCATCTTGTCCGCTGGCCGATTAAAAAAATCTTTTTAAATAAATGAACATGGAAATTTGTATTCAAATGGGTATTTGATCACATAATATACATTTCAAAGTCTAGGTAAAAAAAAGGTAAAGGACCCCTGGATGGTTAAGTCCAGTCAAAGGCGACTATGGGGTTGTGGCGCTCATTTCGCTTTCAGGTCAAGGGAGCCTGAAAGACAGCTTTCCGGGTCATGTGGCCAGCAGGACTAAACCGCTTCTAGCGCAACTGGACACCGTGATGGAAGCCAGAGCGCATGGAAATGCTGTTTACCTTCCTGCCACAGTGATACCTTTTTATCTACTTGCACTGGCATGCTTTCAAATTGCTATGTTGGCAGGAGTTGGGACAGAGCAATGGGAGCTCACCACATTGTGGGGATTCGAAACACTGACCTTCTGATCGGCAAGCCCAAGAGGCTCAGTGGTTCAGACCACAGCGCCACCCGCGTCCCCTACTTCAAAGTCTAGGGTAGGGTTGTATGGTGGTTATGCCATTTTCTCTCTGTTTCTCCATAGAATCATAGAATTGGAAGGCACCCCCAATTCTATGCAATGCAGGAATCAGAACTAAATAATCTTTGACAAGTGGCCTTCCAACCTCTGCTTAAAAACCTCCAAGGAAGGAGAGTCCACCACCTTTTGAGGGAGCCCGTTCCACAGTTGGACAGCTCTGACCATCAGAAAGCTCTTCCAGATGTTTAGCCGGGATCTCCTTTCTTGTAATCTGAATCCCTTGTTTTGGGTCCTACCCTCCGGGGCAAGCTTGCTCCTTCTTCCATGAGAAGACAGCCCTTTAGATATTTGAATATGGCTATTGTATCACCTGTTGTCTTTGTCCATGGAGTTTTCTTGGCAGGGATACTGGAGGGGCTTGCCAGTTCCTTCTCCAGGTGGATCACATTTAGTTTAAACTCTCCGCTATGACCTTGGGTGGCCCTGCATGGCATAGCTCATAGCTTCCCTGAGTTATTCCAGCCCCTTCGCCATGACAAGGCAGTGAAGTTGAGGCTCCAGTACTTTGGCCACCTCATGAGAAGAGAAGACTCCCTGGAAAAGACCCTGATGTTGGGAAAGATGGAGGGCACAAGGAGAAGGGGACGACAGAGGATGAGATGGTTGGACAGTGTTCTCGAAGCGACTGGCATGAGTTTGACCAAACTGCGGGAGGCAGTGGAAGATAGGGGTGCCTGGCATGCTCTGGTCCATGGGGTCACGAAGAGTTGGACACGACTGAACAACAACAACAACAATCGTATCACCTGGGGAGGTGGGTGGCGCTGTGGTCTAAACCACTGAGCCTAGGGCTTGCTGATCGGAAGGTCGGCGGTTCAAATCCCTGCGATGGGGTGAGCTCCTGTTGCTCGGTCCCTGCTTCTGTCAACCTAGCAATTTGAAATCACGTCAAAGTGCAAGTAGATAAATAGGTACCACTCCAGCGGGAAGGTAAATGGCATTTCCATGTGCTGCTCGGGTTCGCCAGAAGCAGCTTAGTCATGCTGGCCACATGACCCAGAAGCTGTACGCCGGCTCCCTCGGCCAGTTAACGTGAGATAAGCACTGCAACCCCAGAGTCGTCTGCGACTGGACCTAACAGTCAGCGGTCCTTATCATATCACCTCCATGATTCATATTGCTAAGCAGCGTATTGTTCCAGGTTTTATGTCCCCGAACGACATATTGTTCTAGGAGTGCAGTGCCACAAAAAAGGAAGAAGATGTGAATAAGGGGCACGGGAAAGTTGCGCCCCAAAAGCGACACATTATGCCCAGATGAAAATTGACTGGTGTGGACCCACGTTATAATTAGCATCCTAACAGGTCCGTTGCCCCCCCCCCCCGCTACCTGCTGCTATCCATTTTTGCAGGTTCAAAATGGGGTTTAAGGGACTAAGCAGCACTTTGCATTGTCAACAGTGAATTATGAAAGAACCGAAGGAAGCAGGCAGAAGTTTGTAGAGAGCAAAGAAGGGAGTGGAATTGGACCAGACGGAAAGGAATGAAGAGGATTTTGTGTGTGTGTGTGTGTGTGTGTGTGTGTGTGTGTGTTTGTGGTGATGAGGGAAGACAAAGGTGGCCAACAAAATGGACTCCTCTCAGGAAAGGTTGATGGAGTGAGGGAGTTAGCCGAGACAAGCCACTGATTTTGATAGATCACTGAGAAAAGTAGAGACCAAGACATGCTTAGCGAGGCGTAAGAGGCTTCTTTTCGGGGTGTGGTGGGTGTGGAAGGAGAAATCCACAGAAGTCAGCAGGGAAAAAAATAACAGAAGGAGGGGTGAGGGGGTGGGGTAAAAGAAAGAGAGAGAAAGAGAAGCAAAAGAACGAACCTCCCACATTGCTGGCCTTTTATTAGCTTGTTGACTTGCTAGAGCTGGGCAAAGGAAATGCAATAAATAACCAAAGTGATCAATTACAGCGTTTTAAATTAAGGCCTGAGTAAAAGCCCAGAGGCTGGAGAGAGTAATTGATTTCTAAGTTGGTGTTGAAAGAGGGATCCAGGAAAAAAGCCTCCCTGATGGTGCCACTCCTTGTTTAATCTTCGGAGGGGGGCGGTGGCAAAGTCCTCTAGGCCAACATTTTAGTCTTCAGTCCTGAGCCACTGATCTTTAATTGAGGCAAATCTTCCAGTGAATGCAATTTTCTTAAATAAGGTCTCTCTCTGTGTGTCTCTCTCTTTCTCTCTCTGTCTGTAAACCACACCTTTTTTCTTTTTCTTTTTTAAATCCCTTATACTTTACAGAGCCTGTTGGCTGGATGAAGTCAGGACTCCTTCACTAGCTAGAGCACCAGCACCAGTCAGCAACACAGGTAGGTTGCTACAGGTAAGTTTACCTGCTTTTATATTTTTTTGCTGGTGGATAAGGGGAATAATGTCCAGATGGGGCATTTGCCTTGCACCGTCTATTCACCATCTGTTCTGTCAGAGTGGTTACAGAGCGCGGGACTTGGGAGACCTGGGTTCGAATCCCCACTCAGCCACGAAGCTCACTGGGTGACCTTGGGCCAGTCTCCGCCTCTCAGCCTAGCCTTGTTGTGGAGAATTAATGAAGAGGGGCAGAACCATGTACACTACATTGAGCCTTGGGTGGGGGGTGGGAGACGAAGCTGGCATATAAATGTAAACAAACAAACAAATAAAATATTCCAGAAGTGAGGGCTGCATAGCTTTCTGGGCAACCTTCGAAAGCAGGTTATTTTTTACCTTTGTGCAGTAGTAGCTTAGAATCCTCCATATAGACAAACATTTAGACATTTAAAGCACTATTGCACTGCTTTCATGGTTCCTCCCAAAGAATTTTGGGGAACTGTAGTTTGTGAAGGGCACTGCGGAGTTTTGTTAGGGGCCCACTATCCCCCTCAGAGAACTACACTTCCCAGAGTTCCCCGCAAAGGAGGATGCATTGCTAAAGCGCTCTGGGGATTGTACCAATTGAGCCTTATGCCCATCAAATGGCAGCAGCAATAGAACAGGTAGCTAGAAATCTGATGTTTTATGTGTTACAGGCTGAGGAACTTTCGACAGAACTCTTTTGGGGGGGGGGACTATCCAGATCTGTGCAAACCACCCATGGGTTACAGTAAACGGGACTCAAGGGGTCAGACAAAAGGCGAGTGGTTTAATTTTATAAATGTATGTTCAAGCATACAGAGATATGTGATCTCACATATGATCAAGGGGTTTTCTTGAACCATCACAAGTTTTAACTGGCATGGGAGAATATACAGGAGTGGGTATCAAAACAGCTTTAAAGGAAGTCTGGGGCTTCACAAAACTTTGTCAACTTTTATTTCAGGAAGCTTTTAATGTTTGATATTCCCCCCCTCCCCTTTCCCTTTTGTATTTTGTTGGAAGCCACCCAGAGTGGCTGGGGCAACCAAGCCAGATAGAGAGGGTATTACTAATACTGTTGTTGTTGTTGTTGTTGTTGTCGTCATCATCAGAATCCATGAATCACCTCTGAGAGCCAGTGTGGTGTAGTGGTTAAGAGCAGTAGACTCGTAATCTGGTGAACCGGGTTCGCGTCTCCGCTCCTCCACATGCTGGGTGACCATGGGCTAGTCACACTTCTTTGAAGTCTCTCAGCCCCACTCACCTCTCAGAGTGTTTGTTGTGGGGGAGGAAGGGAAAGGAGAATGTTAGCCGCTTTGATACTCCTTCGGGTAGTGATAAAGTGGGATATCAAATCCAAATTCTTCTTCTTCTTCTTCTTCTTCTTCTTCTTCTTCTTCTTCTTCTTCTTCTTCTTCTTCTTCTTATTCTTCTTCTCTGTTCTAGCCTTTCTTGATAACGAAGATGCTCAGGCCTTGATCATTTTTTTGTTGCCTCTTGAACTCCCACCAGATCTATGGAGTCCTGTTCAAGATGTCTAATGTGTCAGCCAGCTCAGAAAAGTAGCTTACATGAATAACACAGTTACAGGTAGGTAGCCATGTTGGTCTGCCATAGTCAAAAAAAAATAAAAAAAATTCCTTCCAGTAGCACCTTCAAGACCAACTAAGTTTGTTCTTGGTATGAGCATGCACACAAAAGCTCACACCTAGAAGAAACTTAGTTGGTCCCTAAGGTGCTACTGGAAGGAATTTTTTAATTTTTTATTTTGTTATGAATAACACAGTTACTTTCCTAGGCCTCTACTAAAAAAGCTTCAGCAAGCCAGGAAACCGAGAGACCAAGCATTATCACCGCATGCCAGCATTTGCCCGTCTTACTGTACCGGAACGGTTCACCGCAGGCCCCGCCGGCGCCAGTAAATTTTGTATTATGCATCCTACAAGGGCCTTTCCTAGTAAAATAATATTTTTCCATCTAGATCCTTTTACGACGGGAACCATATTACTTCCTAATCTATATTGCAGCATGTTTCTCCACGATCAAAGTCAATTACCACTTGGTCCCAGCACACCTCTAAATGGAGTTTTAATTTGTGTAAATTAAAGAGGAATCTTCCCATCGGGGTATTCGCTGTAATTAGAGAAACCAGGGCAAGCAGGTTTTTACAGGGAGCCTCCCACCTTGCGTCGTAATTGCTAAAGGATAGGACTGGTCTGTTATGGTCAGTATAACTTTATGCAAACCATCTCATTAACCAACCTGTTATTAGGGGAGGGCACTTAATTGATGAAGCATGATTCCGATGCTAACTTCAGTCACCTCCAGCTCATTCCCCAGCTGCCCCCAGTATATCTACCAGAACACATCCGGTGAGGCCACCTCATGCCATTTATCAAGGTGATATATTTATTACATTTGTGCCCTGCTCTTCCTACAGGAAACTCATGAGTGCAGGCATCCCACCCCCCACTAACAAGCGATCGACTTGCATGCAACTGTGTATATGTACGGCACCGGGAAGTAACAAAATAATTGAATTGGAAATGGCGGGAGAGAGCTGAAGAGTCCATGGGGCTCACGAGGAAGCCCTCCCTAGAGCCTGAAGAGGATGTCAGTGAGGGCAGAGGAAGCCCCGAATTGGCCAGAGCCACAGCAGGGCTTTGTTTCAGCTGCTTAGCCTCCCCGCGTAACAGCTGACACTCAGGGTAGCGCAGCAACAAGTGCCATTTTCCTGCACATCCAGCCTCTAGCCGGCTCAGAGCTTCAACTCCAGATATTTGGGTCTGGACTGGGGAGAGCGAATGACCTGGAGAGCAGGAAGAAATGGGAGTTTGGAGGATTTTTAGAGGGTGCTCCCCTCCATGTGATTTCAGTTATGCGCAGGACCCCCCAGAACGCAACCCCTGCATAACTGGGGAGATACCTGTAGCTCACATGAAACTACCCATCTCTTGTCCAAGTTCAGCTTAGTTTGAATCACAAAACAGCATCATCATGGACTCTCAAACCATCCCTTCTCATGGCTGTATTATAATCAGGCCTGAGCTGAAAACACCCCACCATTTCTCACGGACATTTTTGATAGCGCTGAAAGGCGCCTTCCACGTCCCGTGACCATTTGGTATTCTGCGTTTGCTCATTTGCGAAATCGGTCTCACTTGTCCTCACTTCCGACTGCCCTCGCTGATATGACCACACGGTCGAATCTGACTGGTTGCAATATTAACTACAGTTTTTCTGGTTGTATCATAACATCGGGCTCAGTAGCCTCCATTTCATTCATCACATACACAACTAACGTCACGTGACTCACTCAGAAATAGGTAGAAGCAGCAGCTAGTTGAAAATATTAGCACTGCATGGAGTTTTCATTTTAAACATGAGCCCTTTGCACCATTTAAGTCTTGGGGGAGGGGGAGAATTCTACTCCACTAAATCAGCATTTAAACAATTTTTTTTAAAAAAATGTTTTTAAAATAAAGGGAAGAGCAGAAGAGTTTGGATTTGATAGCCCGCTTTATCACTACCCAAAGGAGTCTCAAAGCGGCTAACATTCTCCTTTCCCTTCCTCCCCCACAACAAACACTCTGTGAGGTGAGTGGGGCTGAGAGACTTCAGAGAAGTGTGACTAGCCCAAGGTCATCCAGCAGCTGCATGTGGAGGAGCAGGGAAGCGAACCCAGTTCACCAGATTACAAGTCCACTGCTCTTAACCACTATGCCACACTGGCTCTCACTGGAAGAGGACATTGCCAGGAGAAGGAAAAAGGCAAAGCAAATGAGAATCATCATAATAATATTAAAACTAGTGGAAGAGAGCAAAAGAAGAAAGTCTTGAGGCATAATAGAGACTAAAAAAAAAAAAAAGTATTACGGTATAAGCTTTGGTAGAATAACGTCCACTTCATCAGATGCATGATGTTTTACTCTCAGGCATGTATTCACAGAGAGGAGAGTGTAAGCAGTGAGGGAAGAGAAAAATGTGATGCTCAAAGGACGGAGAGACAATTCAATTAGACCTTGAATGTATGCAAAACAAGCACAGTGACCCTTCAGAACAGCAGCGACAGGTGATAACACAAGCATACATTTGGGCTCTAATGGAGTTGTCACTGTCTTCACCTTTCTCATTTCATTTGCCCCTGACCTCACTGATTTTGCAACTTTACTTGGCATTTCCAATGGAGGATTGGATACTTCATGGATTTGACAATGTGGATGCTACGTTGGGTACAAAGCTTATAGCCTAACAAATTTGTTGACTGCTGCGGCTCTGGCCTTCTGGGAGCTGGAGGAAGGGAAGGGTTAACTGAGAGGTTATTGATGAATGCCGCAAGATCAGAAGAAACTGGGCAGATTTGGGTTGAAACTGGAGACCAAAAGGAGTGGGACTGGGAGAAGCCATGGATGTATCTGACGGACTCTTATTCAGAGCAGACTCATCATAATTAATGGACCCAAGTTAGCCATGGCCATTCATTTCAATGGCTCTACTCTGAGTAGCACTAACACTGCATACAACTCTATGAATTGAAGTGGCAGAATTGCGGGTGGAGCTTGGATTGAGGGCAAAGGAGGAAGGTGGAGAATTAAGAGTGGAAATTCTGAGGAATTGGGAAGAAAACTGTAGCAAATGAGAGGGAACCGATAGGGTCTAGAAAGCTAAGGTCCTGCTGGCCGCTGTAAAAACAGGATGCTGGGCTAGACGGGCTTTTGGCCTGATCCAGCAGGGCTCCTCTTATCATAGAATCGTAGAATTGTAGAGTTGGAAGGGACCCCGAGGGGCATCTAGTCCAATCCCCTGCAATCCAGGAATCTCAGCTAAAGCATCCATGGCAGATGGCCATCCAACCTCTGCTTAAAAACCACCAATGAAAGAGAGTCCACAACCTCCTGAGGGAGTCCGTTCCACTGTTGAATGGTTCTTAGTGTCAGAAAGTTCTTCCTGATGTTTAGTCAGAATCTCCTTTCTTGTAACTTGAAGTCCTACCCTCCAGAGAAGGAGAAAACAAGCTTGCTCCATTTCCCATGTGACAGCCCTTGAGATATTTGACTACAGCTATCGTATCTCCTCTCAGTCTCTTCTTTTCCAGGCTAAACATACCCAGATCCTTCAACCGTTCCTCATCAGGCTTGGTTTCCAGACCCTTGACCATCTTATAATGATAAATATAATTTTATTATATTACTCGCACCCATCTGGCTGGGTTGCCCCAGCCACATTCTTGGTTGCCCTCCTATGCAAATGTTCCAATTGTCAACACCCTTCTTAAATTGTGGGACCCACAACTGGACACCGGGCTCCGGGTGTTCACAGAGTGCGATTTCAGCGGCATCTCCACACAAGCAGAACTTGACCCGAGAAAAGGAGAGTTGAAGTGGGGGCTAGCTAGACACAGCAACCCTTTTCAGCCGTGAGACCCAGAGCGGCTAAGAAAAGCGGGCCAAGAAAGGCCCACAACTGGCGCGAGATGAAAAAGCAAAGTGGGGAGAATTGAGAGAGAAGAATGCCGACCACAGAAATGATTGGCGCGGAGCCAGGTCTGAAGGGTAACAACAGGAGCTGGAGAGAGAATTCAGTGTGGAAGTAAATTCACCACAAAGGAAAGGAGGAAGGGTGTAGGGGAGACTAGTTGTACACAGCGGGGTGTATGTGCATTCCTCTTCTGTCCTTAGACTGGAATTTTCAGAGCTACAACTAAGACTGAACGAAACTTCTCGGGATGAAAACAGTCTGAGGAAGTGTGTGTGTGTGGAACGGAGGCGGATAGATGCTCCTAAAATAGGGACTGCTTCATTCAGCTAGGAAGGTGTGAGCGAGACCAATTTAGATTTTTATTTGTACAGAGGAAGCTTTAAGAATGGTTTATTCCAACCTGCTAGTCCTCTTCCTCCAAACGAGCTTCGGTCATAAAAACCCTCTCTTAAAAAAATGAAGGGCAGTGTGAAGACGACAGCGGGGAGGGGGAGAACGGTCCGAAAGGAAGAGAGGCGCTTTTTTTCTTCTGCAAAAACAAGGCCTGGCAAATTGTTACAAATGGACCCAAGTCTGGGAGGGCTGATTAAGCAGCTGACACTGCGGAATTAATGACCTTCTCCCCTCCAGAGAACAGGAGCAAAAATCCAGCACAGGGAGTCGGGAGGAGCATAAATCTGAGGGAATGGGACAGCGTTAAGAGTCCTATCAATAATGAAATTTAACACAGCTCGGCAGCTGGCTCAGACAAGCCTCAAACGAAGGCGGCAGAGAAAGCGGTGGCTTGTTCGCGCTGGGGTTGCCCCATGTTGTTGTTGTTCAGTCGTTCAGTCGTGTCCGACTCTTCGTGACCCCATGGACCAGAGCACGCCAGGCACGCCTATCCTTCACCGCCTCCCGCAGTTTGGCCAAACTCATGTTAGTAGCTTCGAGAACACTGTCCAACCATCTCATCCTTTGTCGTCCCCTTCTCCTTGTGCCCTCCATCTTTCCCAACATCAGGGTCTTTTCCAGGGAGTCTTCTCTTCTCATGAGGTGGCCAAAGTACTGGAGCCTCAACTTCAGGATCTGTCCTTCTAGTGAGCACTCGGGGCCGATTTCCTTGAGAATGGATAGGTTTGATCTTCTTGCAGTCCATGGGACTCTCAAGAGTCTCCTCCAGCACCATAATTCAAAAGCATCAATTCTTCGGCGATCAGCCTTCTTGATGGTCCAGCTCTCACTATGGGTTGCCCCATAGCAGAATCCAATTTCCTCCCCCCACCCTCTGACCCCAAAATACCACCTTGGAAAGTTCAACCACACATATTATCACAGGGCAAAGATCCCCAAGTTGCAAGACAAATCTGTACCATGGGCTAGCTAACGTAAGTTCTCCCCAGGTAACAATCTCCGTCTCGCTCGATCCAACTTGCAATTTGTTTAAGTATGTTAAGAGCGGTGAGCGAGAGGCTGGCGTGAGCCAAAACACCGATCAAGGGCTTTTCATCTGACTTTTGGGATTAGTGATCATAAAATTAAAAAAAAAAAAAACCATAAATGGAGGAGTCGATGTTTTTCTCCGTTTCCCAGTTGCAATGCTGTTTGTTCACTCTGGTTGTTATTTGTTTTAAAAAATAAATAAATGTTGATTTGTTAACAACAGCAATGTTCAGAGATAACAAAAAGCAAGAAAAGAACCAACACTGTAAGCTGTAAAGCATCATAGCCTGGAAGGACAAAAGTACAAAGGTACAGCGTTGCTCCAAAGGGATAAGAAAATATTAACTCATACAAAAATTCACTTTACAAATAATATGGATTGGTGAAAAATAAATGTATTCTCCACCATTGTTGAGAATAAAGGTTCCATACGGGTTTAAATGAGCCAGATATTTGCATGTACATGTGGCACTGAGTGACCACGTACCTCAATATTTGTATAAGAAAAAAGAGAACATTAAAAAAAAATTAAAAAAGCCAAACAGTAATACGAGCTCTGCATCAAGTTTATGGGACAGCTGTCCAGGAAGGGCAATTTGCCTTTAAAAGTAAAATAATTTAATAAAACAATTCAGTAAAATAATTTTAAATAATAAAATAACACAAGATTCACTTTCGAAAAATACTTTTTTTAAAAAGGCTACGAGGCACCAATAAGCCATTCCTACCCAGGCATCCCCAAACTTCGGCCCTCCAGATGTTTTGGACTACAATTCCCATCATTCCTGACCACTGGTCCCATTAGCTAGGAGTTGTAGGCCAAAACATCTGGAGGGCCACAGGTTCGGGATGCCTGAAATAAACTCTTAACTGTAAGCTACAGCAATCTGCTGCTTGCTATTACAAGTAAGAACACTTCACATATGGCAAGTGTGTTCTCATGCAATAAATCCATTGTTGTGACAGAATCGCGAGAAAAAACACGTTATTGGGTGGGAAAAGAATCAGATACCGGCTTGAGTGTCAGAAGACGATGTTGCATTTCAACAGCGTCGCCGTCTCCAGGCATGTCTTTGTAATGGAAACAGGAGATTGAAAAGAAGATGGCCGAGTTTAATTCAACAAATCGGCCCACCCTCACGTGCTGTCACAGACAACTCAATCTGACGGCCATTATTATGACTGGATTGCCCCACACAAATGTGTGGTATTTGAAAACAGTGAAAGCAGCCATTGTGGGGGAAGTTTCTCCCTCCCTCTCGTTCATCCCGCTCCCTCTGTGTCTGCGTTTAGCTGCAATTAAAATACACTATTTCATGGTAATTAGCGTGAAATAAAGACCGGGACTTGAGGAGACCTCCTTTCAGAAGTTATTAAGATCTGTAGCACCTCCCCCCCCTTTCCCGGCCACTATTCCATTTTCAGTACTTGTGGGCAAAGGCTGAAGAAAGCTGAGGAATGGAGGATAAGTCTGAGCATCTGCGCTACGCTTGTTAAAAAGACCACGGCAGCCGTGGGACCCCCCCCCATCCAATCATCAGTGTCAGTAGGGACTTACAACTAGGGATTTATAATGACTGTTAAAACAAATCCCTCGTGACAAGTGAATTTAAGACTGGGGCAGAGCGTTCGGAGCAAAACTTGAAGCAGAAACAACCAGCTCCATCACAGCCCACAAGGAGATAGGGCCTGGAAGGAATCACAGAGGTGGAAGGGAACCCGAGGATCATTTAGCCCAGAGGTTCCCAAACTTATTTGGCCTACCACCCCCTTTTCAGAAAAAAATATATATATTACTCAGCACCCCCTGGAAATCTACCTTCTTTAAGCAAACGAACAGGAAGATGCAGTTCCCAAGGGACAGACCAGAGTGAAGCCTGCCAGCTCTGTTCGATCTGCCCCAGGGGCAGGGCTGGCGCCCCCCCCCGCCATTAGCCAAAAGGACAGGCAAGCTGAAAGGCAGGATGAAGCTGAAATGGTCTACCCAAGCCCAGGAAAACCCCTCAGTTTGAGCATGACCGCCAGGTCCAGGGGAGCAGTCAACAGGGGAGCGGGTCCCACAACAGTGCCCGACCTGGCAGTAAACGTCATTAAGCAACAGATGAAACACGTATGAACATGCCCCCCCCATTTTCTTCTTTGCTTTCTTTATGCTTCCAATAAAGAAGGCTGATCGCCAAAGAATTGATGCTTTTGAATTATGGTGCTGGACTGCACCCATGGACTGCAAGAAGATCAAACCTATCCATTCTGAAGGAAATCAGCCCTGAGTGCTCACTGGAAGGACAGATCCTGAAGCTGAGGCTCAGAATACTTTGGCCACCTCATGAGAAGAGGAGACTCCCTGGAAAAGACCCTGATGTTGGGAAAGACGGAGGGCAAAAAGAGAAGGGGATGACGGAGGATGAGATGGTTGGATAGTGTTCTTGAAGCTACCAAAATGAGTCTGACCAAACTGCGGGAGGCAGTGGAAGACAGGAGGGCCTGGCATGCTCTGGTCCATGGGGTCACAAAGAGTCGGACACCACTAAACGACTAAACAACAAATGCTTCCAATGTCCCCCCCAATTGCACTGAGGAGGAGGAGGAGAAGAAGAGTTTGGATTTGATATCCCGCTTTTCACTACCCAAAGGAGTCTCAAAGCGGCTAACATTCTCCTTTCCCTTCCTCCCCCACAACAAACACTCTGTGAGGTGAGTGGGGCTGAGAGACTTCAAAGAAGTGTGACTATCCCCAGGTCACCCAGCAGCTGCACGTGGAGGAGCGGGGACGCGAACCCGGTTCACCAGATTACAAGTCTACTGCTCTTAACCACCACACCACACTGGGAGCATCAATAGGCCCAAGCCCATGACAAATGGAGTGACGTCCAAGTGTCTGGGCCTGAGGTGGCGCAAACAGGACTGAGGGATAGTCTAGTGCAGCTTTTGCTGAGTTGATGCCCTCCAGATGTTGCCAAGCTACATCTCCCATCAGCCCCAGCCTGTTCTGGGAGTTGTAGTTCCAACGACTGGAAGGTGTCAGGCGGGCAACGCCAACTTGTGGAACGAAGCATATTGTGCAGCTAAAGAGATGGCACAGGGCACGGGATGGGCAATCTTTGGTTCACAGGGTAGGATTCTGGTCTGTGGTGCTATCAGCCCATCTTGAACTGCCTGCGGCTGATTTTTTCAGCCGGCCATTGCAGTTGTGCAGCAAGCAAGCAGATAGATAAGAGCTCAACCTACAGAGCTCCCCAACTGAAGCTCTGCAGCGCCTGACAGATATAAACCAAAGTGGAAACGTGAACGTGCAAAGCTGCTCGGAGCAGAACTTGACCTGATCCCTCGAGACTGCATCGGAAAGAAATCTTTAAAAAAGCAAATGAAAAGAAAGTCTGCTTTGCCCTTTGGCACTCCTGCGTGCCATTTCCATATCATAAGGTTGTTGAGTTTGGGCTTGGTTTGTTTTCAAAGTTAAAACCTGCGCTGCTCCTTGCTTTGGGCTGCTTGCTGAACTGGAAGATCACTCTTAACATTTTTTAAACAATTATTTCGTGGCACAGAAAGATGCTCATCTCCCGCAGCTCCTATAGGACCGTATATCTCCCTTACTCCGCTGCTTTTAAATGTCAGGCTAGAGGTCTTGCTTAGATTTGGAGCAGAAAAAGGACCAATTCATTATAGCCTTTTTTTTCCCAGGTTAGCTCTCCACTCCAGTTTGGGGGTGGGTGGAATGAATCGATCTCGAGAAGGAAGGCTCTAATGCAAGATCTTGTATCTTCAACGCCATTACTTTCAGAGCTGCCGTTAAATCATTTTAGCCTCCGCAGTCCCAAGGCTACAAAAAGCTATCCGTGGCTGCTGTCCAAACCTATAACGCAAGATCCCAAAATCAGCCCCTCTTAAAATAAAAGGGACAGTTCTCCCCTAACGAAAGCAAGCAGGCCTCCAACAGCACTGTGGATTCGGAGAACAAAAGAAAACGTTGTTTTTTGGATATATTTAGTTCTCGCAGCGGGCTTGAAGCAGCAGTCGAAACGAGGAGAGGGAAGGACGAGAGAGGCAGGGTGGAACTGGAAGCAATTTCCCCATCTTGGTTTTGTTGGGAGGTACTTTCCTCACTTCCCAGAGTTAAAGTGCAGCTTTTAACGGCTCAAAGGCGGCTGAGTCAGTGTTGCTTTTAACTGCGCTCTTGGCACAGCCACATGTATTTGATAAAAAAAAAGTTCCCAGAGAGAAAGCTGGTTTAAAACAAAAACAAAAGCCTCACACAACTCGACTGCGGTAAGCCTTTGAGCCATTCGTCTGGAGGAGGGAATCCTTCGGATGCGCAGATTCTCCTCCAGCTCAACCGTCCTCCAAGCACTTTATTCTCCCACAACAGATGGGAGTCAGAGTGCGCAGGTTCTTTAATGAGGGGAGGCGTGTTAATTAGGCTAGAAAGCAGCCAGGAAGGCCTCCGGGGTTTCCCACCATCCACATGGCGAGGGGAGGAAATACCTGAGAGAGCTGTGCCCCCGAGACAATATATATATATTTTTCAATGGCCACCCCTTTGGTATGTCTCTTGAGATGTTCCATCTGTCTATTCATCTACACATGGAACGCTGTTGGGCTCAGGTTCCCAGAGACGCTTCACAAGGGTGCATTGTGGAAGTCTAGGGCGGAATTAGCGGAGAGATCGTTAGGCTGAACGGTCTGGCAGTGAGCAGAAGCGAAATCTGCATGTCGTTAGTGCACATGGGTTGCGTCACCGTCAAGGAGGTGGGGGGATACCAGGTAAAAATAACAGTCCCTTCCCTTGCCCCAATTATCTGGGTGAAATAAATGCTTCCTAATTTTGGTTGCTCCTTTATGGATCACTGCCTTGTTGTGGCGAAGGGGCTTGGAATAACTCAGAGAAGCTATGAGCCCTGAGCGCTCACTGGAAGGACAGATCCTGAAGCTAAGGCTCCAGTACTTTGGCCACCTCATGAGAAGAGAAGACTCCCTGGAAAAGACCCTGATGTTGGGAAAGATGGATGGCACAAGAAGAAGGGGACAACAGAGGATGAGATGGTTGGACAGTGTTCTCGAAGCGACTGGCATGAGTTTGGCCAAACTGCGGGAGGCAGTGAAAGATAGGGGTGCCTGGCGTGCTCTGGTCCATGGGGTCACGAAGAGTCGGACACGATTGAATGACTGAACAACAACAAAATCTTTTTGCAGACTGAAAGCAACAGCGACAGTTGTTTCCATTCCGGACATGAGACTAATAAGTGAATGTCCACATTTTCTGGCCCCGTTTCCATTTTTCCCAGAATGCTCCGGCACCCATATCCAGAATGCATGTCAGAATGGGACTCCCATAGCCTCTCTGTCTCAAGCCATCTCTAGCTGAGATGTGCTTCCTTGCCTTCGCCTCTGTACACACCGCTGCGAATATTTGAAAAGGGAGTCACTGGTGACTCAAAGCCTGTCTAATTCCAGCAGGGATGTAATGGCTTCCTCGAGTTAATGCACCTTTATCTTTCTGTTTGCCCATTATTCCTCTTGTACGATGAGTCAGCCTTGTGAAAGCCTTCTGCTAAATCACAGTATTTACACATCACACCAGTCGTACAATTTCGATGGGATCACATTCTTTCCCCGCACTCTCTCCGCCCCACCCCCCCGCTCCGCCTGCGGAAAGCAGAACCAAAGCTTCTTCTGTAGATCTTTGAACAGAAAGAGAGCTAAACCAAGTTCCCTCCATTTGTTGAAAGCTATGAGAATGTCACTGAAGCACAATGAGTATGGACATTTCTACAGAATGTCTTTCTCCCTTAAGCGGGCAATTTATTGCAACACCACAGATGTGCAAGGTACACACAAAATTCCCAGGATGGACCAATTCCTTCTTTCTTCTCATATACAGAATTTTGTAATATCTGTCAATTTAGGGCTCATCCCCAAGGATGTGGTCTACGGAGAGCTGGCTTCCGGCACCAGGCCGGTTGCAAATAATGTCTGCAAATGTGACATGAAGGCTGGCAACATCAACCCCACGGTGTAGGAATCCCTTGCAGATCATAGAATCCTAGAGTTGGAAGAGACCACAAGGGCCATCCAGTCCAACCCCCTGCCAAGCAGGAAACACCATCAAAGCATTCCTGACAGATGGCTGTCAAGCCTCTGCTTAAAGACCTCCAAAGAAGGAGACTCCACCACACTCCTTGGTAGCAAATTCCACTGTCCAACAGCTCTCACTGTCAGGAAGTTCTTCCTAATGTTTAGGTGGAATCTTCTTTCTTGTAGTTTGAATCCATTGCCCCGTGTCCGCTTCTCTGGAGCAGCAGAAAACAACCTTTCACCCTCCTCTATATGACATCCTTTTATATACTGTATTTGAACATGGCTATCATATCACCCCTTAACCTTCTCTTCTCCAGGCTAAACATACCCAGCTCCCTAAGCCGTTCCTCAATGACCACAGTGCCTGGAGACAGGCAGTCAGACAGGTAGTCAGATTGTGCATCCACAGAAGTGACCAGAGGAGGAATGACCACTGGAAGGAGCATGGGGAAAAGAAACTCCCTGGTGCATCTGCAGCAGCACAACCGGACGCCTTCATCTGCCCCAGCTGCAACAAAACATGTCTCTCCTGTATCGGTCTCTACAGCCACATCAGCTGCTGAAACTCTCCAAAGGTTTGACTTCAAGGCACACTCCTCCATTGTCTCCTGAGAGAGATGGATGCCAGCAACTGACAATTTAGGGTTTATCCAGGCTTCCTTTTGTGCCATGTTCCTAGGCACAGGACCCGGCATTAAAGCTCCACACACCTGGATAGTTTTGGGGTCTTTTGGTCCCCAGGAAGACCTGCATTTTATCACTGAATTGCAGCTAACAGCAACTGAGTTTTCTGCAGATTACTACTGGCTCTGATGCAGCAGTAAAACGTGAGTTTTACAAATAACCAACAACTCTCAGACATGGAGCTTTGAAGTGAGGATATGTGCCTGGAAAGCACAGCACAAAAGGAACTCTGGATGAGTGCTAAATTGAGTGATTCCTCAACTGTGCAATGCAGGACACAAGCAGCTGCTTTAACGGAGACTTGTGACACCCTTAAAGCCTAGCCAATTTATTGTGGTATAGGTTTTTGTGGACTACAGTTAATGTATCTTGAATTGCAGGTATGTAATCAAGCAGGAGGTGCGGGGAGGACTGTAAACAGTGAGGCCAGGAGGAAATAAAATGCTGGAAAAGTACAGAAATGGATAATAATGCACAGTTATTAAACATGGCAATTCACAAAATAATGACTGTGTAATATGTGACCTGCTATTTATGGCCAGCGCCTGAAAGTTTATGCCATAGTAAGTTTGAACAAATCATGCCATGGGTTAAGAAGAGAGCGGAAAATGATATACACCGGCACTCTTGAGATAACAAAATTAATCACGGCAGTAGAATTTTTACACTAGAGTCACGCTCTGAGTTACTTTAGCGAACTATCCAATATTGTTTAGACATTTTAATGCAATGAACTCAAGCTCGTTCCACTCCATAACATAATCAAAGCCAACAAGAGATGCATTTTGTCAACCTTTCTTAAAATTAAATACTGCAACTCAATTGAAATCAGTGCTACAAAACCAAAGGTTAAATATTGTCCCAGAAGAGCCAAACAATTTAAAACCGTAAACCTAGAAACGCACCCCAAAGTTCAGAAAGTAAAAATCTGTTGTTTTTTAAAAAAAAGTTAGGAATCAAAAGAAGTACTTTCCCTGACACCTCTATTTTAGTAAGGAAAGGGAAATGTGGAGGAAAGATTTATAGGTGTGTTTGTGTGTGTGTGCTTTCTAGTTAGTGATACAATTTTTATCCTCAACTTGACAGGATGTAGAAAATAATTACAAATGAAAAGGTTATTCATAATTTTTAAATGAGTTAATTAGTAAACCCAGTCAGAGTCACTCATTACATTAATTAATAATTGATTATACTTGAAATTAAACACAGTTTTTCATTAAATCTAATTAAATATCTGCATCCCCCCCCCTCAACATGGTGATTAGATCAGTGGGCCCGATAGCAGCTCTCCTCGTTAACTATGTTTACGCAGTGCTCAACCAATTACTTTTGAATTTGAATAATTCTTTTAGAATTTGGAAATTATGGACTCATGATCCCCACCAGCATAACATGACCAATAATTCCCCCCCACACCTTTATTTTTGGTGCATTTTGCCAATCTACTTTGGCATGTGGAAGATACTTAGAAACCATCAGACAGGATATGAAAAAGAGTTAAGGTTTATATCCGAAGTAGCGCTACGTAAAGGCCCTGTCTGCACAGGGATTTCTGTTTGTGCAAAGGAACGTTCTCCAACTCTCTTCCCCATGTAATACTACCTGAATCTGGTCCAAGGGTTCCCCCAACCCACTCGAGTAATTTGGGTAGGGTGTGGGGCACACACAGGGGTGGGGAGAGTGGAAGTTTCGTTGCAAAAGTGTATATCGTTGAGCTGACGACACATGTGAACTGGACAGCCCCTAAACGCTAATGTAAAAAACTGGAAAGACATTTTTGGACTCACAGCTGTCCATGGAGGCGCAGGTTAATTCTGTGTCCAGGGCAGCTGTCTACCAGCTCCACCTGGTACGCAGGCTGAGACCCTCCCTGCCCGCAGACTGTCTCGCCAGAGTGGTGCATGCTCTGGTTATCTCCCGCTTGGACTACTGCAATGCGCTCTATGTGGGGCTACCTTTGAAGGTGACCCGGAAACTGCAACTAATCCAGAATGTGGCAGGTAGACTGGTGACTGGGAGCAGCCGCCGAGACCACATAACACCAGTCCTGAAAGACCTACATTGGCTCCCAGTACGTTTCCGAGCACAATTCAAAGTGTTGGTGCTGACATTGAAAGCCCTCAACGGCCTCAGCCCAGTATACTTGAAGGAGCATCTCCACCCCCATCATTCTGCCCGGACACCAAGGTCCAGCTCCGAGGGCCTTCTGGCAGCTCCCTCACTGTGAGAAATTAAGTTTCAGGGAACCAGGCAAGAGGGCCTTCTCGGTAGTGGCACCTGCCTTGTGGAATGTGGAATGCCCTCCTATCCAATGTCAAGGAAATAAACAACTATCTGACGTTTAGAAGACACCTGAAGGCAGCCTGTTTAGGGAAGTTTTTAATGACTGGTGTTTTAATGCACAGTGGTACCTCGAGTTACAAACGCCTCAGGGTACAAATGCTTCAGGTCGCAAACTCCGCTAACCTGAGTTACTTCGAGTTGAGAACTTTGCCCCAGGATGAGATCGGAAATCGTGTGCCGGTGGCGCAGCAGCAGCAAAAGGCCCCATTAGAGAAAGCATGCCTCTAATTAAGAACAGTTTCAGATTAAGAACGGACCTCCGGAATGAATTAAATTCGTAAGTAGAGGTACCACTGTATTTTAAATCTTTTGTTGGAAGCCACCCAGAGTGGCTGGGAATAAATAATAAATTATTACTGTTGTTGTTAATGAAGAAGAAGAGAAGAAGAGTTTGGATTTGATATCCTGCTTTTCACTACCCGAAGGAGTCTCAAAGCGGCTAACATTCTCCTTCCTCCCCCACAACAAACACTCTGTGAGGTGAGTGGGGCTGAGAGACTTCAAAGAAGTGTGACTAGCCCAAGGTCACCCAGCAGCTGCATGTGGAGGAGCGGGGAAGCGAACCCGGTTCACTGGATTATGAGTCCACCGCTCTTAACCACTACACCACACTGTTGTTGTTGTTGTTGTTGTTGTTGTTGTTGTTGTTAGGAAGAGGAAACCAGACGGCATGGCAGAAGTGAGATTTTCACACATACAACCCACCCCCCTGGCCAACAAGTCCTCCCTGCTTTTGATGGATGCAGAAGTTCTACATGAACTAGGGACAAGTTCCGCTGACATGCGGAGATAATGTCCCAACATCTGCTTGGCGCATAAAGATAACGCAAGATAAATGGGATGCCGGGGTTGGACATACTTGGCAAATGATGAAAGGTGACTGCACCTTCCATCAAGCTGCTATCAATTTAATGCTCGCTGATTAATCACTTCTGCTCCTACTATGGAGAACGCTAAAAAAATGTGACCGTAAGCACGGCGGCAATCTTTTGAGAGCCGGGGTTGAGGGTGGAAGAGAGATTCGGTCATTAAAGAAACATCCGCCGGAAGAATACGGCAGCGGAAGAAATAATCTGTTGGCAACAAATGGCATGCACGAGGGACGCAAGCAGGAAAGTCCTATTTTCTACTCACATGTGCAGCTTGCAGCAAGTTATAACCTAATGCTTTAAAGTTCGATGGCATGGAAGAAGCGAAGGTAAAATCAGCAGGGAGCTCGATGCTGCTGCATGGGAACAAGTCCTTTTACCTAGGCTTAAAGAGTCCTAGGAACATAATTACAGGTGAAACTCGAAAAATTAGAATATCGTGGAAAGGTTCATTTCTTTCAGTAATTCAACTTAAAAGGTGAAACTAATATATGAGATAGACTCATGACATGCAAAGCGAGATATGTCAAGCCTTTATTTGTTATAATTGTGATGATTATGGTGTACAGCTGATGAGAACCCCAAATTAACAATTTCAACTTTGGGGTTTTCACCAGCTGTACGCCATATTCATCACAATTATAACAAACAAAGGCTTGGCATATCTCGCTTTGCATGTCATGAGTCTATCTCATATATTAAACTCCAGTAGCTAATGAAAACAATTGCTTACATAAATGGACTTTTCCACGATATTCTAATTTTTCGAGTTTCACCTGTATAGCAGCAGCACAACCATCTCCATTTATTGGGTTGTGGGTTTGTTTGTTTTTTTGTAAGGTTTCAGGGATTTTTTTTTCTCCCTAATGGAAACAAATACAAAATTGGGACTGACGTGTTAAGCTGGTGTCTCATCGAAGGAGAAAAGAGAGACACAAACTGCAAGTACTTGTTTTCTGAATTGCAGGAGCATCATCGGTAAGAGAGCAGCAGGGAGGTAGAAAATACAGGAAAAGAATTCCAGGTGCAAAGAGGTATGTGTGTTTTCACTGAGACCGACATATTTCAAGTAGAATTCTTTAGGGACTCTCTTAGGCACAACCACATTCCAGAGATAGCCTCCCTGCTCAATTACGCAATAATTCTGAGAGATGATTTAGAATTATCACATAACAGAGTTTGGAGGCTGTTGTGCCCAAGAGCAACCCAAAAAAGAGTTGAAGAAGAAGAAGAAGAAGAAGAAGAAGAAGAAGAAGAAGAAGAAGAAGAAGAAGAGTTTGGATTTGATATCCCGCTTTATCACTACCCGAAGGAGTCTCAAAGCGGCTGACATTCTCCTTTCCCTTCCTCCCCCCCAACAAACACTCTGTGAGGTGAGTGGGGCTGAGAGACTTCAAAGAAGTGTGACTAGCCCAAGGTCATCCAGCAGCTGCAAGTGGAAGAGCGGAGACGCGAACCCGGTTCACCAGATTACGAGTCTACCGCTCTTAACCACTACACCATCACAAATGGGCTGGGCTTAATAAAGACACAGTTGAAGGCTTTTATCCTTCTTATCCCGCAAGATCACTGTCCCCACCCCTCAAAGTCTTCCATCCTTCCATGCCTTAAAAGTATTGGAAAAGCTGGAAAACTGAGGAAGCCCACTTCCCATGTTTGCAAAGCTATTGTGCGAAGATTTTGAAAGGGGATAAACAATATTCCGGATTTAGTATCTGGAATGTCTTGCCCTAAATTACGCAGATTTCATAGATAAGTAAACCTGAAAACTGCTCTTCCAACTACCACCACCCCATTTGCAGCTCCATTCACTTAATTTATCGGAGAATGGGGTGGAAACAAAGAAATCAAGAATGGGTACTAATCTCAAGGTTAAGTTGAGTACTGGGGTACTTTGGGGGCAAGCTGACTCTTCTACTAACCTGCCCCCTCTCCCTCCCCACAAGATGTTTCCCTGTCAAAATTCAGAAATCACCAAAAAGGAAGTAACCACATGCCGCCACTCCAAGTGAGCTGTTATTTATTGTTACAGGTAGGTAGCCATGTTGGTCTGCCATAGTTGAAACAAAATAAAAAATAAAAAAAATCCTTCCAGTAGCACCTTATAGACCAACTAAGTCTGTTCTTGGTAGGAGCTTTTGTGCATGCACACGAAAGCTCCTACCAAGAACAAACTTAGTTGGTCTCTAAGGTGCTATTGTAAGGATTTTTTTTTCTTTTTTCTTTTGTTCTGTTATTTACTGTTTGCCCTCTAGGTATTTGTAGATGTTTCTCTAAGAGCAGAATATGCATTTACCTGTAGCATATGGCGCAACAGACTGTTTAAAGCAAAGTTTCCCAAACTTGGGTCTCCGGCTGTTTTTGGACTACAACTCCCATCATCCCTGGCTAGCAGGACCACTAGTCAGTGATGATGGGAATTGTAGTCCAAAAACATCTGGGGACACAAATGTGGCGAACCCTGGTTTAAAACACAAGCAACTTTTTGGAGCTATCATCCTGATGTTCTAGATGCCTACTGGAAGATTTCCTATATGTATGTGGGTCTTTTACTCATTGATGAGCTGTTTGGAGAGGTTGGGAGTAGATCTGTCCAGCAAATTCCTTCATCTCCCCCCAGCAGAGAAATCTCCCTCCAGCAGAGAAATTCTCCCCCCAGCAGAGAAACAGGCAGCACACAGTATGCAAGGCAGACGTTCTTTCTGGGCAACTCGGCCAAAGGAGCAGAATCGCCCGATGAAAACAGCAACAGCAACACCAATATTTTCACAGGGTACTGAAAAGGGCCGAAGGAGAAAGAAAGGGGTGAAGAAGGGAAAACTTACCGATAAAATAAGCCAGCAGTATCACCAGTGTGACTGAGATGATGATGGCACTCAAGGCAGCACATTTCCATGTACAGTACTTATAGGGTTTCTTCAGGTTAAAGGCTGGCCTAGAAAATGTACTTCTGGGAAGAGGTCTAGGGGGAGGCGAGTACACAGTGCTGGACGTCAAGGGGTATCCTGGAGAAGTTGTACAAAAGAGGGGAGAGGTGCCACCTGGTTTGAACAGGAAGTGCCTGTGGGGAGAGAAAGAGAGAGAGATTGCAAACGATTGAGGCACAAGGAGGATTTTAAACTTAGCAGCACTTGGCTAAACACACACAAACACACACACACATAAAAACAGTGTCATGCATCGAGGACAAGGGCTTTGTAAAAACAGGAATGAAGAAGAAGAAGAAGAAGAAGAAGAAGAAGAAGAAGAAGAAGAAAGAAGGAAGAAATGAAATGAAATGCATCCACTGAAATTAAAAAAGTAAGCCTGTTAAAAAACACTGAAGCTGCTAATTCATGTCTCCATAAGAAAGCCAAAGGACAAATTATATTGCTTGTATACAGCGGTGACAGGTGTCCAATAGAGCAGTGCTCAGGGAGACCGAGAGGAGGTGGATCCAGAGTTAATGACACACAGATCCACTCTCCTGGGAGGTTGTAAATAAGAAGGCAGGCAAGTGACGAAGGGAGAATGCCAGGCTGAGGCTCGTGGGACACTGGCCCACTTGCCCAAATAGACCAGCCTTCGCTAGTTGTGTGAGAGTGTGTCCCCAAATGTTATCTGCTACACTGCGCAGAGGGAAGGACGATGCATGTTACGTTTGCGCCACTGGCATTTTGTGACAAGTGTTGAGATTTTTTTGTCAGTGGTGGTCTTTTGGCACCCCTGTGGCGGATCTTCACATCTTTCCTGTACTCTCTCCGTAAAGAGAAGGGCACCACCCAAAGCCGAGCTGGTACACACTGGGAGATGGTTTCTCATCAAAATGGAAGGAAGGAAGCAGCAGCAGCAGCAGCAGTAATGGCAGGATGTGCAGGTCTAAGGGTAAAACTCCACATTGCAAGAAGCAAAGGGGGATTCCCAGCCTAGTGTTACCCTCCGAGTGGAGATGAGAGAGGGCCATGTTTGCAGGAGAGAAATCAGTGGTCTTACACCATTGAGAGAGCCAGTCAACATGGGTGAGGTTAAGGCTGTCTGATGCCAAGTCTCCCCTGCAGGTGCCTCATCCTGTGCTGCATTCACATGACTTTCTGGTCAACGCCATAATCTCCTGGCTGAACCTCTTCCTAAGGCACCTTGGTTGGCCAACCCCAAATATTCTAGATCAGCCTTTCTCAACACTGGGTCCTCAGATGTTCTTGAACCACAACTCGTATGAACCAAACAGGACCATGCAATCATCATCTGAGGCCCTTCTTTGCATGCCTCCTCCATGAAAGGTCCAGAGGGTGGCAACACGAGAACGGGGCCTTTTCTGCAGTGACCCCCTGTTAGTGGAATGCTCTCCCCAGGGAAGCTCGCCTGGTGCTTTCATTATAAACCTTTAGGCACCAGGGGAAAATGTTCCTTGGGCTGATTAAATAATCTATGTCCTTTTAAATATGTTTGTGGGAGGGGAGTTATTCATTTGCTTTGTTGGTTTTTGTGTTATACACGTTATTGCCCTTTTTATTACATATTTTGTGTTCTCATTTTGTACACCGCCCTGTGATCTTCGGATGAAGAGTGGCATTCAAATTCAATCATCACCATCAGCAGCAACAACAACTCCCATCATCTTTGACCACTGGCCATGTTGGCTAGGGAAGATGGGAGTTGTAGTCCAGCAACACCTAGGGACCCAAGGTTGAGAAAACCTGCTCTAAGATGGATCACTGGTATGTGGTCCAAAATGACAAGCTTTATTTACATCATTGACATTCTCCCGTTCTTCTGCGAAGGCCCAGATGGCATGCATAAGGTTTTCACAGGCAGCTCACCTATCCATGTACTGACCAGCCCTAGACCTGCTGCTGGGGAAGTTGCCTCCAGGACCACAGCCCTGAGACCAGGTACAGAATAAGCGGCTGGGGATTAAAACTATCCCGATCAGGATTTTTCTTTTCTTTTTTTTAAAGAACGGGCTGCATCCCACTTGCAGAATGATTTTCATGCAATGGAACTTGCAGGCCTTCCCCCTGCACGTCCGCCCTCCAAATATTCTCTGGGTGCTCCCCCCCCAACAAATTTGGAAGGGGGTGCAGGGGTGTGCAAGAAGAGGAGATGGAGCAAAATTTGTTTGCATGAGTGGAAGTTGTTCCATGAGTGCAAAGACTTTGTTGGATGCTACCTTTGTTAGATATGCTACCTTCCGCTGTTCTTGAAGGCCGATTCTCAAGAACACCATTCCAGAATCAACTCTGCCCCTGTGGAGTCGGTAATGTGGAGACTGTATCACATGTACTCCTGTCTTGCCCCTTATATAAAGACTTGAGGGAAGAGATTGCCATTCTGGGCCGCCTGTCCGAGGACATACAGTTTTTCCTCCTGGCAGACCAGAATACCCAGACAACGGAGAAGGTAGCCAGATTTGTTGAGAGGGCCATGAAATTGAGGTCTGCCAGCTGAATGATAACAGTGCCCCCTCATAATTAAGATCTCATTTATTCTTGTTTTAATTGTGCCGAACCCCAATTCAGCTCATTTTATTGGTTATATATGGTTTTTATCAGTATCTGTGATATGTGTCTTTTTGATGCAATGGACTGTAGGCTATGCAAATAAAGTTTGTTGTTGTTGTTGTTGTTGTTGTTGTTGTTTTGTTGGATGCAGTCCCACTGGCTCTTACCAAAAGGGACACCATCCCCACCCCCTTAGGGGAACGAAATGTTGCCAGCTCCACGATTCCCTGAAATACATGCCAACTTCTCCAATCAAAATGATGGACACATGGGGAAAAGTGCCGCCGAAGCAAACAACCGCTGTTGTCAAATGGACACAAACCCTCCCACCACCACCCCAAAGTTCAGACATGAAACCTGGAAAACATCGGATTATGACATTTAAACCATCTCAAACGAAGCACAAAGCAAAACACAGTGACATGCCTAAGAAGACCTGCTATCCCGCTGCAGCTGCCTCTGTGTTAGTGAAATGGCTTTCAAGCTGTCAGGAGGAAGCCAATGAGATGCTATGGATTGGCATATTAACGAGGCTGCCATTAATATGTGCAGGACGATTTGCGTTCCATACTGTCATGAACCTCATTGTTCTGATTACGACTTTTTTGGGGGGGGAGGTGGGGGGAAGAGAGCAAAATAGGGTGGGGGGGATAGATTACGTGAGACAAGAAAGTGAGAGGGAAAATAATAATATGACAGATTAATTTTTCATGCAAAGGACCAGGGAATGGTTGCAATATTAACAGAGCAAAGACCACATTAAGCGTCAACGTACCCATCATTGAAAGAACCGTCATGTCGGGAGGAGGTGAGAATGTCCATCTCAATGAGGTTGTCCTGCAATGTCTCTAGGAATGTCTGCTTTGCTATGTTTCTACATACATATGGAAACATGAATGAAGCCAAGTGAGACATGCATCTATGAAGTGTGACCTCATAAACCCACAAATGGTTATAGTGCAGCTGTGCATGGGATTAGAAATGATGGGCCACTCATTGATATGTATAGCATGTTACAACATATACATATATAGCATTTGTGAATGTTCACTTCCATATATACACATATCTACTCTATGTATGCACACACACAAGAATATATACGTGTGTGTATTGCCACGAATATCTTAACGTTTGTTGAATGTTCGCATTCACGTCTCAAGGTTGGTGACCCGACACGAACTTTGGGAACATGTGAAAATTCCTTTTGTCGGTGAATGCCAACTATCACACTCAGGTGATAGGAACACTCAGCCGTGTTATCCTCTTTTTGAGCTTTCAGACATTCACAGAATTCATCTGGGATTGCCAACGGTCACAGGTAAATTCATCAGATTTCAGACATCCAATGCAATAAGTAGCTATATCTACACACACATATACACACAGATCTGTGAGCACAAAACATTGTTTGGTTCTATGTTCGCATTTCATGGCTTTGCTGCCAACGCAGCTGTCCAAACCCACCACGCATGAATCTATCTAATCCACTGGACGTCTTAATTTCACGCAGCAAGCGTCCCTAGTAATGAGTCTGCCTCCGTGGGTGCTCCGGCAAGAAGACAGACTATGCCAGTCAGTCAATAATCTTCCTATAGAAACCCTATTCTCGCCGATCCGCAGATAAGAATTCAATCAGTCTGAATCTCATTCTCTTTCTTCTTTTGGGTTACATTTCACGTTGCCGCTGCAAGGCGAATTGTTAATGCCTAAGACAAGCTCCCCCCCCCCCCAATATCCTTACCTTGTATCGCTGGAGCGCATAGTTCAAGAAACATTCGAGAGTTACAATGCTGCGTCTCGTTTTTCACTCCGAATGTACACAGCCCGAGACACATCAGTACCAATTCATTTTATCCAGGAAAACAGGCAGACAACATAATTATGCCCTGTACACATCCCCTGAATAAGCACCCTTGAACTCACGTCAACCTCTGGTTTGCTTAAAATTCAAAAGCTGAATCAGACACTGGAGCCAATTGAAAACAAGTCAACAAAGGTCACTCCCGGCGAGGTCAGGAGCTCTCGAGTCAACCCTTATTTCATCCAAGAATAAGCGACCATGTAAACAAGGTGATCATACCTTGATATGCAGATGAGGCTGGAGTGCAGGAGATTCCTTACAGCCGTGGTTTACTATGAATGCCCTAACATTAGAGGATAGCCTTCCTATCTTGAAATAAGCTGCCTGAGTGGCTGGGGAAACCAGCAGGGTATAAATAATAAATTATTGTTATTATATGAATGTTTCTGTGATGCTACTGGACTTTCAGCTTTGTAGGGTCTTCCTTTCTAGCTTTACCAAAACACACTGGCTTGGATTCAGACCTAGTTATGCTTACAGTAGACCCATTAAAATCCATGGAGCTTAAGTTAGCCATGATTAACTGGCCTACTCTATGTATGATGGGGCAGAGCAACCCAACCCTTTGATCCACCATGCTAGAGAAGGTCTGGGTGTGGTGGAGGTGTCTCTCTACTTGGCTCTGCTGGCAGGGAGATCTGCCAGGGTGAACGGTGCTGCTGCAACCATCAAGGTTTCCCCTGGGACCGGAAAACCACCCCCTGGATCGAGGCCTTGCTGCTGTTCCATGCAGCAGCTGGCATGATGAAAATCCAGTCAATTGTTGCTCTCCCCACCGTCAGTCTTGGCCAACATAAGCAGCAGAGCTTCGGATGCTGGTCTTGCTATCCGAACACAATGCATTCTCGGGAAATGGTTTGTTAGGCGGCTTCTGCACATGCTGTAGAGGGAAGCGAGGGGCAGATGGGGCTCGTCCACCTGGGAAGGGAGCCCATCTAGGAGAAGGAAAACTCTGATCCTAAACCTCCACTGCCTTGCGGGGCATTTTCAGGAGAAGAAAATACTAAGGAGTTAACCCTACGCACATCCAGAGTGGAGCCCTAAGACGGTTGGACCGTGCCTTGTTCCAACAACTCTTGCAGCCAGGCTGATGCCAAACATATTGCTCTGGATAATAATATAATAATAATAATATTTATTATTTGTACCCCGCCCATCTGGCTGGATTTCCCCAGCCACTCTGGGCGGCTTCCAACAGAAACCAAATACAACAATATCAAACATTAAAAACTTCCCTAAAAACTTTACAGGTGAAACTCGAAAAATTAGAATATCGTGGAAAAGTCCATTTATGTAAGCAATTGTTTTCATTAGCTACTGGAGTTTAATATATGAGATGGACTCTTGACATGCAAAGCGAGATATGCCAAGCCTTTGTTTGTTATAATTGTGATGATTATGGTGTACAATTGATGAAAACCCCCAAAGTTGAAATTGTTAATTTGGGGTTCTCATCAGCTGTACGCCATAATCATCACAATTATAACAATTGTGATGTTATGCATGACATGAGTCTATCTCATATATTAGTTTCACCTTTTAAGTTGAATTACTGAAAGAAATGGACCTTTCCACGATATTCTAATTTTTCGAGTTTCACCTGTATTTGCTGCTTTGCATATTGCGGGACCCCAGGCCCCATCACCCCTGGCTACTGGTCATGATGTCAGTACAGAGTCAGGCAACATCAGAAGAGTCTCAGGTTCCCCGCTCTTCCTCTATACCGTGCCCTCATTTTGGGAGGGAATCCCACTTTCCCTTGGCAGAGGTGAGGGGCAATGTTTTCTTTCCATTTCCCCCACTCTTGCCAGCCTTTGCTGGGGGAAGCTGAGTCTTTGGCCATCAGTAGGCCACTTCCTGATCCCGAGAAAAGAAACGCAATTCATGTTTATAGCTTTGAGGCGAAGAGGATCGAGCTGCGTGAGCCGAAACGCGGACTCGGAAACCGTTAAAAACCAAGCCGGGCGTATTCAGAAGTTGTATGTCAAGAAGAAGGCAGTAAAAACAAAAGAAAGAAAAAAGAGTGCTTTTGATGGATGCACCATCAAGAAGGGTAGCAGCGAGGATATAAATATGAATTTATCAGTAGTTAAAAGCTTGTGTGTAAAAATGGGTTTCTACAATGGAACTGTACGTTTCAGTGGGAGATTGCCAATATAACGCTAGGCAGGATGTGGGGTTGTATAATGTTTAATGCAAGCGTCAATAACAGCACAGAAGAAGGAAGGGGCTTAGCGGAGGAGAGAGAGCGGAGCCAGCCCTCCCAGCCAAGATGAAGAACAATCAAAATCAAATAGGAAGGAGAGAAGAAAGCTGCAAAACCCTGCTAAGAATGATGGCTTTATTTCTGAAACTCGGACACATTCCTAAGTGTTTTTTTTTTTGGGGGGGTGATATTCTTTGTATTCATGCCTTTTAAAAAGCCTTTCTCCTGAGAGAGCAAGCAGCTAGGACTTAATAAAGAACAATGCTGAAACAGGAACCCAACTCAGCTCGCTCCCCCTCTTCCACGTAACGTGGAAGAACGGTGTGATGTCATTACTCAGAATGTAGGAAGCGCTTGGCTGTTCAAGCCAATGGCCCATCTCGTCCAGCATCTTTGTCTCAAAGTGGCCAACCCGGGAAGTCCACAAGCAGAAACCTGTTGCCGCAACAGCACCCTCCGCACTTGCGATTGTCCACAACTGATTGATAGACATGCTGTCTCTGAACATAGCCTTATCTTCCATGAATCTGTCTAATCTTTCAAATCCCTCCAAGTTGGCAGCCATCATTGCTGATTTTGGGATTGGCTTTAACTCTGTGATGTGTGCATTTTCTTTCCCGGCCTTGTATCCTCCAACATTCGGTTTCAATGGATTTCCCGCGTTCCAGTAACGAGAGGAAGAGAAACCCTTTGTCGACTTTATTCACACCTCACAAAACGTTATACACCTCCATCAAGTCCCCTCATGCTACAAGATATAGCTGAGAAGAAGGGGAATGTGACACAAGGCAACTGAACACTGCAGGCCACCCCAAGTCCTGCCCCATCTCTGCCTCCTTCCTACTGCACATGTGGTTCAAGTTTGAAAAGTGTTCCATGTGTGCCTTTGAGCAAAGCTAGGGACACTCCACAGGAGGGAGGGTCTTAGTCACCTCCCCTGTTCCTGAGAGGCATCCCACAGCTCAAATCCACAAAACAGTGCAGTCAACAAACACCTAGCAGCAGCTAGACTGATGAGTTGCTGCATTTTGCAACCCTAACCATGTCTTCAGGGGAGTAAGATCACCTTTGAAGGTGACCTGGAAACTACAACTCATCCAGAATGCGGCAGCAAGACTGGTGACTGAGAGCGGCCGCTGAGACCACATAACACCGGTCTTGAAAGACCTACATTGTCTCCCAGGACGTTTCCGAGCATAATTCAAAGTGTTGGTGCTGACCTTTAAAGCCCTAAACGGCCTCGGCCTAGTATACCTGAAGGAGCATCTCCACCCCCATCGTTCAGCCTGGACACTGAGGTCCAGTGCCGAGGGCCTTCTGGCGGTTTCGTCACTGCGAGAAGCAAAGTTACATGGATCCAGGCAGAGGGCCTTCTTGGTAGTGGCTCCTGCCCCATGGAATGCTCTCCCATCAGATGTCAAAGGAATAAACAACTATCTGACGTTTAGAAGACATCTGAAGGCAGGCCTGTTTAGGGAAGTTTTTTTAATGACGGATGTTTTAATGTATTTTCAATCTCCTGTTGGAAGCCTCCCAGAGTGCCTGGGAGACCCAGCCAGATGGGCGGGGTAGAAGTAATAAGCTGTTGTTGTTGTTGTTGTTGTTGTTGTTGTTGTTGTTGTTGTTGTTGTTGAAGTAATACGTTGTTGTTGTTATAGTAGTATAAGTAATAAGTTGTTGTTGTTGTTGTTGATGATGTTGTTACAGTAGTATAAGTAATAAGTTGTTGTTGTTGTTGTTGTTGTTGTTGTTGTTGTTGTTGTTGTTGTCGTCCTCCTCCTCCTCCTCCTCCTCCTCCTCCTCCTCCTCCTCCTCCTTATATATGCACTTTGTGACAGAGACTGATAATCCAAGAAATGTGAGACTCCCGACAGTAGTTTGTTCAGGCAGCAGTTTCAGCACCACAGACAGTTCCAAGTAGACAGTTTGCTTCGAGGAAAGGCTGAATTTGTCCAAGGTCCCTGGCATCTCCAGTTGAGAAGATCAGGTAGCATAAGAACGTATGAGCATCCTGCCTGTGGGGATCCTGAAAGCAGGACTGAGCAAAAAATGCACTGCCACCTGCTATTTCCAGCAACTAGTATTCAGAGCTGAACTCCAACAATGGAGGCAGAACACAGCCAATGTGGTTAGTGGCCATATCTAGCCTTGTCCCCCCATGCTTCTTGTGGGAGGGAGTTCCACAGTTTATCTCTGAGCTTCATGAAGAAGCAATTTCTTTTGTCTGTCTCAAATCTTCCAGCACCCAGCTTCATTTCGTATAGATGGGTTTTAGTGTTCTAGCATTAGAAAGGCCCCAGTCAAGATCCTGGAAAGCTACTGCCAGTCAGAGCAGACAGTACTGGATTAGATGGACAAATAGCCTGATCTGACAGATGGCAGTATTGTAATGCTCAGTGGCAAAAGGGGGGGGCAGGAAAGAGGTTAGTCAACACACCAGGGCCCCCCAAATAGATCCGATTAGATGTGTCCATAGACTCAGAGTACATTTGCAGCAGTTTCTGACAACCTGTGGTTGACAACACTTTTAAAAGTGATGGGAGTTTCTTAGGAGCAATAAAGCCTCACCTGTAACATGCAATTATCCAAAGACAGAAGGCAAGGAAAGAGATGTGGCAAAGGAACTTGGGGAAGTGGAGGGAGAGACTAATGGGGAAGGATACTAATTGATTGATGTGGTGCTTTGTAGGGTTCCAGACTTGCCGGAGCAATATTTTAGGCAGTGGAAAATGCATCCGATGACATCTCCCCCATTATGTCTTAACAAGATCAAGTTCTGCTGCACTGCAGACTACAATTATACTCTCTGTGATCGGCACAGCTAGGAGGCTAAATCTTTTCAATATATTGACTGATTCCAGTTTCTTAAATAGGATATTGATTTATTCCGCTTCGGGGGGACGAAGCTATACAAAAGAAACGTACGCACGCGTAAGCCCATTCTGAATTTATGTTTCTCATTCCCGTTTTAAATGGGGAAAATAGCCTTACAAACTACGGTTAATGCCGATGATATTTCCAAACTGTGGAAGACGACTGCGAGGCAATTTCCTCTTTCTCTTCGTCCAAGTAAAAATGCGTCAGGAATAAGCGATGAAGCTACTACTAACACTAAAAAAAAAAGAGGAAACGAAAGCTAAACTAAGTCCCCACTGAAAGTAAGGAAGAGCCATAATTCAGTGGCACAGGATGTGTTCTGCATGAAAGAAGCCCCATGAAAGACCTACATTGGCTCCCAGTAAGTTTCCAAGCACAAAGTGTTGGTGCTGAGCTTGAAAGCCCTAACGGCCTCAGCCCAGTAGACCTGAAGGAGCATCTCCACCTCCATTGTTCAGCCTGGACACTGAGGTCCAGCTCCGAGGGTCTTCTGGCGGTTCCCTCCTTGCGAGAAGTGAGGTTGCAGGGGACCAGGCAGAGGGCCTTCTCGGTAGTGGCGCCCGCCCTGTGGAACACCCTCCCACCAGATGTCAAAGTGAAAAACAACTACCAGACTTTTAGAAGACATCTGGAGGCAGCCCTGTTTAGGAAGTTTTTTAATGACTGATGTTTTAATGTATTTTAATCTCCTGTTGGAAGCCTCCCAGAGTGCCTGGGAGACCCAGGCAGATGGGCAGGGTATAATAAGTTGCTGTTGTTGTGGAGTATAAGTAATATGTTGTTGTTGTTGTTGTTGTTGTTGTTGTTGTTGTTGTTGTTGTTGTTGTTGTTGTCCTCCTCCTCCTCCTCCTCCTCCTCCTCCTCCTCCTCCTTATATAATGACTGGTGTTTTAATGTATTTTAAATCTTTTGTTGGAAGCCACCCAGAGTGGCTGGGGAAACCCAGCCAGATGGGTGGGGTAGAAATAATAAACTATGAAGAGGAGGAGGCCAGACGGCATGGCAGAAGTGAGTGGGTGGGGTATAAATATATTATTATTATTATTATTATTATTATTATTATTATTATTATTATTATTATTATTCTAGAGAAACTGGAAAATTGCTGCCAGTCTGAACAAACAATACTGGACTATTCTATTGACTGATTGATTCCAAACAGTTATATTCTGCTCCAGTGCTATTTTTCTAGAAAAAGAGTTGCTGGAACTCACGACGAACGCCTCGATGGCATGAAGTGACCACTGCATCAGCGAAGCTTCCCATGACACCTTCCTGCAGCGCAGAGGAGCCACTCGGCGCTCACTAGAGCAAGCCAAACAAAAATGAAGACAATCTGTCCTCGGTGAGAAGATGGGAGGGAGCGGGCAGATCGCTCTGCCTTCCCACCCCCTTCTCTCAACAAGAGAGACAGCAACAGATGGGAGAGATGTTTGCATTCGGCACCCCGGCAAAAACAAAATTCTGCGCTAAGGAAAATGCAAATGTCATGCTCGGAAGGCGCCATGCAAATGAAATCCATTTGCAAATATTTATCTGTTTAGCATAAATTCTATTCATTGCCGCTGATTCACACCTGAGAGAGCCACTGCCGGCCCTGGGCTAAGTGGACCAAGTTCAGCTTCAGAAGGGCAGTGAAACGGGCCTCATACTGTCAAGACTGCTGGGGGTGTCACTATAAAATATATCCATGGATAGAGATAATGAACATACATGCGCAAAGCCCAAATCCCCATCTCTGGATTACGGTCAGCCCCATTCATTTCTCTGGCGCATCACCAGGTGCCCTAGACATAACTCTCAGCCTTTTCTCTACATTCATGAGGACTAGATGCCTGGCACAAACGGAGCATCTTACACCACTCCAGTCAAACAGGACTTACCTTGTCTCAAGGGGGATGTTACTGTTAAGTAGCCAGTTGTCCTGAGCATGGGTGGACTCTTGCGTCCCAGCTTGCTGCTCTCCAGAAAGGGAGTGGTCTGTCGGAGCGGGGCTGGGATTGCTCCGCGGGGTGAAGTTCCCTCGATTGAGAGAGTTGAAGGAGGCCGCGTGATGTTGGTTTGGCGTGTGAGCGTGGGAAAGTGGAGGTGGGGGGGTTCGGAGCCTGGAGTGGTTCTGAAGACTTGTCGGGTGATCTACGGGGGAAACAAAAAAAAACCCAATGGTGAGTTTCGAGAACGATTTACTTTCGGACATCTCTATCCTTTTTATATATATATATTTTTAAATTTATTTTTGATGCATCAACAACAAACAAACAGAAAAAAAACATAAATACAAAACTACACACAAGAATAGCAACAAACACAGAACTCAAACAACAAAAACACAATTTGATCTTAACACCATAGACCCGACCTCCTGTCTATTCCATATTTCGATTTCATATTACTTATTGCCAAAAACCCCACATGTTTATCATAATTTAACATCTTCTTGATATATCTTAACTTTTATATCTAGCTTACAATTATTACTGAAATTCCTCGAATGCTGCAACAGAATTTAAACAGCAGTAATTATATTTCAAATATTCTTTGTAAACCTCCCATTTTGAAACAAAATCCTGTTTTGGTTTATCCTTTATTTTCTCTGATAGACCATCTAATCCAGCATATTCTGTCAGCTTTTGGACCCAACCATGTATAGAGGGGATTTCAATACTCTTCCATTTTGCCGCAATGAGAACTCTTGCTGCTGCCGTAGCGTATAAAATGAGACAACATCTTCCATGGTGGAATCTAAGGCGCCAGGCATCTGGTTCCCTACAGGTGAGAAGATACCTTTCCAGCGACTCCTTTTGCTAAAAGTGTATGCAAGCTCACCTTTATATTATTGCACTTTAAAATAAAACACATGCATTCCCATTAACATCTTACACCCTATATTCCAGCAGCCAAAAGTCCCCCAAGAGGTTTTTGTAGCTCCTTGAGGCAATTTGCCAGTTTAATTTCACAGTGTTTTTCACTGCACCCCAAGCAACTTGGTGTTTTGTTTTTGTTTTTACCGTATTTGCCCAAATATAAGCCACACTTTTTTTCCAAATTCCGATCGTGAAAAATTAAAGTGCGGCTTATATTCATGACCTTACGACACCTGCAAAGAGGCATGGCTCCCCCCCCCCACCGAGAGCAGCCTGGGAGTGTGGGGCAATGGCGCCCGTCCTGTCCAAGCCGCCAAATTTTAAAGGCATGGCTTATTTGCAGGTGCGTCTTATATTCGGGCCAATACGGTATTTAAAGCTTTCTAGTTCAGTTTATTAATTGTGCACAGGAATATCACAGTTTGGAGTTGTGCAAAGGAATATCATCTACTTTGAAACTAATGTGTGCATACAGACTAAGGAAAGGAGATTGATGGCCACAAATGAGAAGAAGAAGTCTCACAAGGTCTTTGCACTCTCAAACTCGCCCTTATTTTGGGTGGCTGGGGAGGCAAAAAGACAGCAGGGAAGATTGCGCCAATTAAATTTGGAAAGAAGCAGACAGGTTTCTTTTACCTCGACCACACTAAAGCATCATTTGCTACTACTTGGCAATTTGACGCAGGTATAACGGTTGTGTTGACTGCTACAGCAGTCTATCTCCTTCCACTATGTTATGCTTACAATATTCACAAACAAACCAAGTATGATACAGACACTGTAAGTCTCTGCTGCTCTGTCTCATGCAAAGCAAGCTACCTCTCTTCTGGCACCACCCCTGGCACCCAGATATATATATTGTCATAATAGTATTTCTCGCGAAGTTTATTGGCTGACTCTTCCTACTAGCCGCAACCCAAGTTAGACTCTGCTTCTATAAAGCTGCTAAGTAAATTCCTATTTTACATCCTCATGATGCAGTTGCTATTACTGACAATGACTTTTGAATTAAGGTAGGCGGAAAGTGTCACTTCTGTTCTCTGTTTACATAGTTTCTCCAATTTCTTCCCTAAATGCAGAGCAGCAAATTTCTCCAGCTCCTGCCAGTGTGATTTCCCCCCACAGGGATTTATAAGGTACATTCCTTTCCAGATAGTCATTTACTATTCCACACATACCCCCTCATCCTGAGCCCTAGAGCCTTTCTACTATATTCATGCACACTTATGTCATGTTTCAGCATTGCAATCGTAATATACCTTGACTGGGATTAAAAAAGGGATTTCTAAAGCTTTTCTCTTTTTCTCGCTCTTTTCAAGTTCTCAAATCGGAGCCCTTAACTAAGCAACCTGTGAAATCTGAGTGCCGCAACGTACCGCAGGAAAGCAACACTTTCGGAGAATACCTGTACCATGACACACCTTTTAGGCTGACAAATATATTACGGTATATGGGACACTGGTGGAGCTGTGGGTTAAACCAGAGAGCCTAGGGCTTGCCGATCAGAGGGTTGGCGGTTCGAATCCCTGCGACGGGGTGAGCTCCCATTGCTCGGTCCCTGCTCCTGCCAACCTACCAGTTTGAAAGCACATCAAAGTGCAAGTAGATAAATAGGTACTGCTCCGGCGGGAAGGTAAACGGCGTTTCTGTGCGCTGCTCTGGTTCACCAGAAGCGGCTTAGTAATGCTGGCCACATGACCCAGAAGCTGTACACCGGCTCCCTCGGCCAGTAAAGCGAGATGAGCACCGCAACCCCAGAGTCGTCCGGGGCTGGACCTAATGGTCAGGGGTCCCTTCACCTTTACCTATGTTTCTGTGGACCAAAGTCCAGGAAAGCTCTCTCGTAATAAATGTTCCAGTCTTTCATGTGCCTCGAGACTCCCTCTGTTGTTTTAGTTGCGAGACGCTAACACGGTTACCTCTCTGAAGATTGTCACCTATATAAGGTTTGCATTTTTCCAAGGAATGCATGAACTATTTTGCTGGATCAGACCAAGACTTGTCAAAATTCTGCATTCACAAAGGGCCAGCCAAGATGGCTATGGGAAGCTCACAGTCAGGGCCTGAAGGTAACAGGACTTTCCCCAATGCATTCTATATACTGCCGTTGAACATGGAAATTTCATTTAGCAAGCCTTCCCCAACCTTGCATGATACCCAGATGGATGTTTTGAAGAGAAACAGTATAGTGCAGTGGCTGGAGTGCTGGGGTAAAAGTAAAGGACCCCTGGACGGTTAAGTCCAGTCAAAGGTTGTGGCGCTCATCTCGCTTTCAGGCCGAGGGAGAAGAAGAGAAGAAGAAGAGTTTGGATTTGATATCTCGCTTTTCACTACCCAAAGGAGTCTCAAAGCGGCTCACATTCTCCTTTCCCTTCCTCCCAAACAACAAACACTCTGTGAGGTGAGTGGGGCTGAGAGACTTCAGAGAAGTGTGACTAGCCCAAGGTCACCCAACAGCTTCAGGTGGAGGAGCGGAGACACGAACATGGTTCACCAGATTACGAGTCTACCACTCTTAACCACTACACCACACTGGCTCTCACCACACTGGGAGCAGGCATTTGTCCACAGACAGCTTTCCGGGTCATGTGGCCAGTGTGACTAAACTGCTTCTGGCACAACAGAACACTGTGACGAGTGCATGGAAATGCCGTTTACCTTCCCCCCACCGCGGCACCTATTTATCTCCTAGCACTGGTATGCTTTCGAACTGCTAGGTTGGCAGAAGCTGAAACAGAGAAAGGGGAGCTCACCCCGTCGCATGGATTTGAACCGCCGACTTCCAATTGGCAAGCCCAAGAGGCTCAGTGGTTTAGACCACAGCTGGAGTGTTGGACTAGGACCTGGGAAACCAGAGTTCAAATCTCCTACTCAGCAACAAAGCTCACTGTGTGACCTTGAGAGCTCAGTCACTGCCTCTCAGCCTAAACTACACTGCAGGGTTGTTGTGCAGATGGAATGAGGACAGGGAGAATCATATCTCTGCCTCTACTGTCTCTTTGACACCTACTGAAGAACAGTATGTCATATAGAGGATGTCATATAGAGGAGGGAGACAGGTTGTTGTCTGCTGCTCCAGAGAAGCGGACACGGAGCAATGGATTCAAACTACAAGAAAGAAGATTCCACCTAAACATTAGGAAGAACTTCCTGACAGTGAGAGCTGTTCGACAGTGGAATTTGCTACCAAGCAGTGTGGTGGAGTCTCCTTTTTTGGAGGTCTTTAAGCAGAGGCTTGACACCCATCTGTCAGGAATGCTTTGATGGTGTTTCCTGCTTGGCAGGGGGTTGTACTGGATGGCCCTTGTGGTCTCTTCCAACTCTATGATTCTATGATTCCTTTTTCAACAAGTCTTTTGCCTGGAGATTTTAACCCCTGTTCTGCATCTGTATTGGATTTGAAAGTATATAAATTGCCTCGATATATGAAACTGCTTTATGCATGTTTTAATTGTTGATGTTTTTATTCTTAAATTGCTTCTAGATGTCATGTAGGAAGAGATTTGGAAATGGAGCTAACTAAATGAAATTGTTAGGGTCTAGAGTATGAAGACTCTCTTTGAACAGAGGTAATAGTGCTTAATTTAGAACTGCAGGAGCTCATCCTGGCAGCCCCCAAAGAGAGACAAAAAAACCACAGGCATTATTTTATAGACAGTGGTAAACAGCATAATGACCATTGTATTCAGTTCTGTGTGACTGCAATCCCGTGTGTCTTTTCTTCAGAGTAAACTCGGTGGCACTTACTTTTGACCGCATAGATTCAAGTTGTAAAACACAGTGGGTTTTATTTTTCTCAAAAAAAGGAAATGCAACATCTAGCTTTTAATGCAAACATGAATAGCCTTGCAAGGAAGTGCAAACTCCCAGCAAGAAGCAGTAACCCCATCAAAGAAAGGGAAAGGCGTATCTAGCCTCTGCCCTATTCTTTCCCTCATCTTCTGACTCCCTCGATGTTAATCTGTCATAAAGAAACTTGAAATCCTAATTATCACCCCATTCACTTGCCAGAGCAAGGAGACTCTTTCAGTTACCAAGCTGCAAGGAAAATCCTGCTCCTGTTATAAAAAAGAAAAAGAAAAAAAGAGGCAGAGGTTGGAGAGTCAGTGTGGTGTAGTGGTTAAGAGTGGTGGACTCGTAATCTGGTTAACCGGGTTCGCGTCTCCGCTCCTCCACATGCAGCTGCTGGGTGACCTTGGGCTAGTCACACTTCTCTGAAGTCTCTCAGCCCCACTCACCTCACAGAGTGTTTGTTGTGGGAGAGGAAGGGAAAGGAGAATGTTAGCCGCTTTGAGACTCCTTCGGGTAGTGATGAAGGGGGATATCAAATCCAAACTCTTCTTCTTCTTCTCCTTCTTCTTATCCACTGTATTCCCCCTGCACTAAGTCGCTGTCTCTGAACATGACGTTTACACTGAGCCATCAGAGCTAACACTTGTTGATAAAATCTCCATCAGTTTGTCAAATTCTTCCTTAAAGTCACCTGAGTGAAGAAGCCCTTGCCACGTCTTGTGGCGGTGAATTCCAGAAGTTTATTTAGATTTCACAAAACGTGCTTTGCAAGAGCCAACTGGAGATTTCTGAAGTCACTATGAACCAGCAGTAATATTAGGAAAAACGGTTCTTGAAGCAACAGAGGTACTGCTGCTGGTTAGATTGCAACGACAGCCTCCTTCGCACAAACACAGAAGAGCTGGCCTTACTACTTCACCTTCAGTGAAGCAGCCTGGTCCTCTCCTCTGCCTGAGCGTGTGAGTTGGAGGAGATCGAGACGCTTTAAAAATGCAAATCAGCGATATCACCTCAAACCCCTCCTGAGGAGGTAACTGAATAACTGATTAAAGAGCATAATTCTCTCTCTCTCTAGCACACACACGCTTATCTTTTCCAATCCTGAGCAATGATTATAGCATAATGAAACACACATTTCTGCAGCAAGAAAATAACATTTGTGCTGCATTAGCTCTCCCGATGTTCCCCCCCGAAACGGCACTCTTCAGAGTTATATAGGAAATCAGATTAACAACCTACTTATGCCTCCATTAAAGTAATGAATCAACACGGGGAGGTTACTTTTTTATGTCAGCCAACTACTTCCCGTCCCTTATTTTTACAACTACAAATAATTACACAGAGCAGCTAGCACAACCTTTAGGGGCTTTTCTGGAGAGGCTGAGTCTCCTGCGTTTTTTTTTTTTTTTTTGACGGAGATTTCAAATCCGGGAAATATCACAGTTGCGGTGCATGGGGGAACGAAAATAGCACGCCCAAGCTTTCCCTCGCCCCCACCCCATGAACATGCTCTGATATATGCTACACATACTCCCTGCGAGGCACACGGCCAGGAAAACAATAATTTATTTATTTGTATTCACAAGACGCCTTATAAAATACATTCTCGAGGTGTTGAATTAAAACTTACGCCTGGAAGTCAGTAGAAAAATAGCTCAACCGCGGAGTTGCGAACAGGTCATTACAAAGTTTCCCGTAAGTGAGACTATGGGCGCATCCAAGAGACCTGTTTGCGGTGCACCCGTCCTGAATCGTCTGCAGAGAGATTAGAGGATGTTGGCTCTTTAAGGCGCACTCATTCTGCTCTGTTTGTGGGGAGGTTAGCTGATCTTTCCTCGTCTCTTTCCTTATCGCGAAAAGTCCATTCGGGGAAGTGGTTTTTGTGCACAACCACGTATAATGGTGCAACCCAAATTTGCCAGTACAGTTGTACTTAGGAAGTCGAACGGAATCCGTTCTGGAAGTCCGTTAGACTTCCAAAACGTTCGGAAACCAAAGCGCAGCTTCTGAGTGGCTGCAGGATTTCAGAAGCCGTGGAAGCCCTGTCGGATGTTCAGCTTCCAAAGAACGTCTGCAAACCGGAACACTCACTTCCGGGTTTGCGGGGTTCAGGAGTCAAAATGTCCGAGTACCAATGCGTTCAGGATCCAAGGTACGACTGTACATGATTTGAATCCCACCCGGAAATAGGGACACTCTAGAACAGAGCTTTCCAAACTGTGTGTCATGACACGGTTAGCGTGTTGGCTGCAGTGTGTAGGTGTGTCACAGAAACACTGCCTGTGCTCCTTCCAGGGCTGGAAAGGGGTTAGTTTAACCCAGTGGTCAGCAAACTTTAAATAACCCAGAGATGCCTTTTAAATAAAAGCACACATTCTACTCATGTAAAAACATGCTGATTCCTGGACCGTCGGTAGGCCGGATTGAGAAGGCGATTGGGCCGGATACAGCCCCCAGACCATAGTTTGCCTACCCATGGTTTAACCTCTGGTTTACTAGTAAAACTGAATTACTGTGTTGCAAAAGGATGCATGTCTAAAAAGCGTGTCGCCAACATGAAAAGTTTGGAAAGCTCTGCTCTAGAAAGTGCCTTTTTTCTGAGAATGGGCTAGATGGCCAACACTTTTGGTCACTTGTTGAAGAAAGAAAAGGAAACAGCTGCATTGGCCATTGTAGAAACAAATGACTTGTTGTACAGCATTGAAGCATTCCTCGCTTGACCCAACCCCACTCTGACCCCACAACTTCTGTGCTTTGCTTTTGGGTCGGATTCTGCACAAGAACAGCTGGAGGTGAAGTCAGGAGAGGGCAGGCATTTTAACCTAGTGTTCTGGGACGGCATTAGCCGTCTTTTTGTTTCTCTGTTCATCATTCGCCATCAATTCTTTTTACCCTTTAGAGAGAGAGGGGGAATGAAAAGGCAAGGGGGAATTTTTTCAGCCCATACAAGTTGGAACAAAGCCATTTTTGTTCAAAGCTCTCCAAACGGCAACATAAACTAGGGACAATTTCTGTCTGGCGGCTGCAGCTTTGACACCGAGCCTGTCAAAATAATTTATAGGTTGCTTTCTCCTTCCCCAGCCACCGCTTCTTCACAAAGACCCACTGATTCCCCCCCCCCCCCGACCCTCCCAGGCTGGGAAACCATGGGTGCACTTAAGTGTAAAATTTCTTTGCACAGGTGGAAAACCTTCTCTGCTTTGGCTACTCATGTTTTGGAAGTGGTGGTTGCTGTGACCTTTTAGATTCTTGAAGGCTAAACATCTCCGGTTTCCTCAACCGTTCCTCATAAGGCTTGGTTTTTTTACCCTTGATCATCTTGGTTGCCCTCCTCTGCAAATATTCCAGCTTGTCAACATACTTCTTAACATGTGGTGCCCAGAACTGGACACAGTATTCCGGGTGTAGTCGGACCAAGGCAGAATAGAGTGGGACTATGACTTCCCTCGATCGGGAGACTAGACTTCTCCTGATGCAGCCTAGAATAGCATTGTTGTTGTTGTTCAGTCATTCAGTCGTGTCTGACTCTTCGTGACCCCGTGGACCAGAGCACGCCAGGCATGCCTATCTTTCACTGCCTCCCGCAGTTTGGCCAAACTCATGCTACTTGCTTCGAGAACACTGTCCAACCATCTCATCCTCTGTCGTCCCCTTCTCCTTGTGCCCTCCATCTTTCCCAGCATCAGGGTCTTTTCCAGGGAGTCTTTCTTCTCATGAGGTGGCCAAAGTACTGGAGCCTTAACTTCAGGATCTGTCCTTCCAGTGAGCACTCAGGGCTGATTTCTTTAAGGATGGATAAGTTTGATCTTCTTGCAGTCCACGGGACTCTCAAAGTCTCCTCCAGCACCACAATTCAAAAGCATCAATTCTTCAAGAGTCTCCTCCAGCACCATAATTGAAAAGCATTAGCTTTTTTTAATTAAAAAATGAAATTTCTAATCATTTCAGGCTGGGGTCTCTCCCACGCCTTCACGGAGATGCCAAGGATTTGACCTCAGACTTTCATCATGCAAGAGAGATACTCTGCCAGTCACCAGGCAGCATTGAGTTTCCTGCATTGAAGGGGGTTGGACTAGATTAGCCTTTGGGGTCCCTTCCAACTTTACAGTTCTATGATTCTAAGCTTCTATGGCCCCACTAGAATCCTCGGCAGCAGGAGAGCCCTGTATCCCTATGAATCTCAAAGAAAGGTCATGAAATAATTTTTTTTTAAAAAAGCCCAGATAAATATGTAAGCATCTTCCTTCCCTTCCACCCTGCCAACCCTCAGAAAAACTGGTGATGTTCCTTTACTACCTGCTGCTGGTACCAAATGGTACCGCACAAAGGGGAAAAATGACAACAAATTGATATAATTCCAGAGCAGAGCATGAAGATATATTATCAGTAACTCAAGGTGCACATTTCCATTCCTCCCTCTCTCTCTCTTTCTCTCTTTATATAGAGAGCGAAAACTGCATTCTGAAGCGGTCTCCTTCATAAAAGCCTATAAATTAAACAATAGGGCGAATAACTGACTGGAAGGTTTTATTGGTCCTAATGTAATACACGCAATTCAGCCGGCTTGCGGGGAGGCGGGGGGAGAGACGGGCTCAAAAATTTCATTTCGAAAGGAAAAGGGTACAACAACATAATAAAAATGAATTAAATTAATAAGGATTGGAATCCGGCACACCTTGGGAAGCCTGCGTTTCAAGGCGAGCGCGGAATTGTTGCTGACAGAACCCAAATTAGTTTTACGCCGGCTTTAACCCACAGAGGTCCTAAATAACTTCAGACGTCAGCTGCAACACCAGGCTGGCTTGGCCTGAGAGCGCCATTGGATGAAGCTCTGATGAAAGCCCCCATGCTTTCAGGCCCCCTGCAAATACAGGAATACCTGCAGAGGGTTACGGCTGTTCACGTGTTGCTGCTCTCCTAATAGCTTGTCCTTGAGAACATAAGAAGAGCTGTGTTGGATCAGGCCAACGACCCACCTAGTCCAGCACTTTGCTCTCACAGTGGCCAGTCAGATGCATGGGAGAAGCCCCATAAGCCGGGCCTGAATGCAACAGCCCCCTCCTCTCCTGTGGTTTCCACCGCCCGCCATTTGGAGGCTTCCTGATCCCAACAATGGCGGCAGAGGGAAGGGAGGCCCAGTGTCAGAAGTCCGGGTTCCCAGCTTGATAACACAGTAAGCATAGATAATTAAAAAGGAGGATTTATTGCAAAAACAAACAGTTAGCTCTGGACGGCTCTAACAAAGCCTCTGGCATCATTACTCAAGATGACCCTTCTGAAGATTCCTTCCGGCGTCGACAGAAGATATTGAACTCACGACCCCTATGTCTCTTGTTTTGCTTCCTATTGAGCAGCCCTCCCATTCACTGACTCTTCAGACTTAGTGGATCAGCTCCAACCTCTTCCTTTTCCGAGAGACTGTCTCTGTGTCTGTTTGCACCTGTTGGAACTTCCTGAGAATTTTGGCTGTGTTCCAGCCTGCTCTCAGCTACCCCCTTATCAGCCTGCCCGTCAAGGTCAGGAAAAGCCGAATTCTGCAGCTGCTGGCTCTCCCCTGCCTAACTAACATGTAAACCTCTCTGTTCCTGGCTGCTTTCTGCCATTGGCTGCAAACCCTTGCTTGGAGCTGGCTCATTCCTGACACCTGGGGGCGGGGGCGGGAATTGAGGTGCTTCACCCTAGCATAAAATCAACATGTTTATAATTCACGAGAACAGACATGAACATTAATTTGTTTATTTTATAATCACCACACCCTTTATGGGGCACATACGCTTGACAAGGCAACCGGTTCCAGGAACACAGATGAAGAAGCAAATCCCAGGCACTGCAGCTTAATTGCTCCACATCTAGTAAAAGGACCATATAGGTATTTCAACTCTTTTGTGGAGTGACATTTTCAGAATAATCTGTTCTATAGCCACAGGAGGACTGACCTTTCAGGAGAAGCAAGAGATGCACTTTTCTATTATCTAGTGACTTTCACCCTACAATATCAAGCAGGCGTAGGCCAGCCACGGTGAAGACGTTAGACGCGAAAGAGGCATCCATATCCCATGCCCGTTTGCTCAGAGGTGAGCCCTGCATATTTTGAGAATAGCCCTTCCTTCAAAGGAAGCAGGGAGACGGACACAGCAACAAGGCAGCTTTGAAGCAGGAAGTCTCTGAGAAGCGACACGAGAGCTTTCCAATAGTCATCGGAAGGGAAGTGTCAACTGGAGGCAACATAACTTTTCCCACTAACATGTGCACATACCTGCACACATCCTGGCTGGATGTACCTGTGCTTTGGAAAGTAAGAGAACTCCATGCTCCCAGGAAATCCATAAGCAGGAAGCCAGCACCTCTCGGCAAACGTTGCAAGTATTGTTCAGGGCTAGGTTGCCTCCAAACGTAAAGGATTCCTATAATCTTCCTGACCACAATACGTCAAGGACCGCCTCTTTTCCTATGAACCTACTGGGTCCCTGAGATCATCTTCTGAGGCCCTCCTTTGTGTGCCTACTCCTCAAGCGGTCCGGAGGGTGGCAACACGAGAACAGGGCCTTCTCTGCAGTGGCTCCCCATCTGTGGAATGCTCTCCCCAGGGAAGTTCGCCTGGCACCTTCATTACATACCTTTAGGTGCCGGGCAAAAACATTCCTTTTAAACCAGGCCTTTGATTGATCTTATTGACATCTAACACCCTTTTAGAATGTGGCTTTTTGGGGGGGGGGGTGTTATTGGGTTACAGTGGTACCTTGGGTTAAGAACTTAATTCGTTCTGGAGTCAATATTCTGATCCCTTACCGACTTACATAAAGGAACTTCCAGTTTCTCTTCTCCCCCTGCCAGGCCCCCAAAATCTTCCCCAGAGGGTCCCCCAGCCCTATAGAGCATATCTTGAGGGTGCACTGAGGGGGACGGAGGAAGAAGGAGAGGCCCCATGAATGAGTGGATGATACCCACTCACTATAGTGGATTTCAGCCAGATTACAGAGACTTCTTATAGCGAAATGCTCCCATGTTCTCTCCTCTGGCTGTACATATCGGACACATTAACCCCGCATGGCCTCAAGGACAGTACCAGCATCACTTAGCTTCAGCAAATGAAGTCCTTCTAAACATTCATAGAACCAAAGAATTGTAGGAGTTGGAAGGGACCACGGGGGTCATCTAGTCCCACCCCCTCCAATGCAGGAATCTTTTTGCCCGACGTGGGGTTCGAATCCATGACCCTGAGACAAAGAGTCTCATGCTCTACAGACGGAGCTATCTCTCGCCCCTTCCATCCTCAAAGCTCTGAAACTGCCACCGTCACTTTTGTCAGAGCAACCGACGAAGCCGAAACGTTTTGCTGTAGGAATTTAAAAATTCTGTTTCCTTAGCCGCTGCGATAATTGCGGTTTTGGGTGATTAAGTGCATCCTATCAGGATCTAGAACAAACTTGTCTGAAGTGTGCACGCTCTCGCTCCCGCTCTCTCCATGCAATCAGTGTAGGGCAACTTTTATGAAACAAACAGTCTGGGACTCGGAGCTATTTAATCAAATGCAGTAGTCAGAGCCTCATCTCCTGCTATAAAACGCTGCTTCTAATTTCTGCTGCCAACGTTGCCCCCACAAAGCAGTGGGGGGGCAAGTTTGGCATTGTGAATGACTGCAAAGGAACAGCTGAAAAACACGCAGCGCCTACATATCTTTGTACCTGGCAACTTGAGGATATTAAAAAAAAATCCAAAATTGGAAACAATATCCAAGAGGGATTACACCTCTGAGTACACACCATAAACCTGCTACATTCCCCCTCCTTAAGTGCAAAGTAAACTTTTCATTAGATTTCTTATTTTCGTTTTCCTGCAGAAAGAAAATTAAAAATTTCTGCTGCCTACACGGCCCAGCGCATTCAGGTTTCTTTCTTTTAAAATAATATTATGTTCACCAGGCAGCGAAGCCTTGCGATATATTTATGCCTCCATATAAAACTGCTTAAGGTGCAATCAATCCTGTGCACACTTCCTTCGGAGTAACTCTCACTGAACTCGGAGCGGGTTATTTCTGAAAAGGATTGCAGCGTCACTCTCACGCATGCTTACTTTACTATCATCTTCTGGTAAACGGCAGCGCGGCCCTAACCTGCTCTACCTAGGAGGAAGCCCCAATGAGTTCAATGGGGACTCCTCCAAAATAAGCAAGGTTAGCAGTACAGCCTCACTCCTTAACACACATCAGTCTGTGAGGCATTGAAATCCGGGGGTGGAGAACCTTTTTCAGAGAAGGGCCACATTATTCCCTGCTGGGACATCTTCTAGGGAACACACGTCAATGGCTGTGTTTGAAATTCCCCAGGAGCGTTTTGCTACCGGCGAAGGTCCAATTGCAAGTACGTGCAGATTTCTGGGCGACAGTTTGGCAACCGCAGTTTAAAACGCCTCTGCCTTAGTCCACAGTTCGGAGCTTTCCGAACTTTTCAAGTTGGTTGAGCACGCATCGTTTCGGATCCGGCCCAATCGTCTTCTAAATCCGGCCCACAGACCGTCTGGGAATCAGCGTGTTTTTACATGAGTAGAATGTGTGCTTTTATTTAAAATGCATCTCTGGGTTATTTGTGGGACCTGCCTGGTGTTTTTACATGAACAGAATGTGTGCTTTTATTTAAAATGCATCTCTGGGCTATTTGTGGGGCATAGGAATTCGTTCATTTTTTTTTTCCAAAATATAGTCCGGCCCCCCACAAGGTCTGAGGGACAGTGGACCGGCCCCCTGCTGAAAAGTTTGCTGACCCCTGCACTGATGTGTTGCGACACACAGTTTGGAAAGCTCTGCTATAGTTAATGCTATTTCCATTTCCACTGTGAGTGTTTCTCCTCCTTGCAAACTTCTTGCAAACGAATTGTTGCAAGAGCAAGCGACGATCAAGCAATGTACTTGAGAGCAGGGTCGTTGTAGGGATTAACTGGGGGGGGGGGGTTGAACAAGGAAGAGCACACACCTCCCATGTTGAGCAATTGCCAGTGATGTCACACCCATAACTTCTCCTATCTTGTGCGAAGCGGTTATGTAGCGGCACTACACCTTCCATTGTACTGCTGTATTGCACTGAGCTGTCTTAATTTAATTGCATTAGAGTCTATTAGAATGCTTAAGAGATAAGGAAAAAATCTATAGCATCTCTCTCTCTCTCTCTCTCTCTCCAGCGCCTAAACAATCTGATTATAAAAGTGGCAAGGTAGTCAAAATACATTACTCCAAGCAAACATACTCTGCGATGGCCTTTCTCTCTCTCCCGCCCATTGTCCCTCTGCCATTGACTTACTCGGAAGGGGGGGTGAGAATACTGCTAATTACACTGAGTTGCATTGATTCCACCACCACCCCAATCTCCCCCAAGTGGATGGATTACCGTGTTCTCCCGGACTCTTAAATGTTTAAGGTTAGAATAAAACTGCCGTCTGATAACGGTTGAAAGAGTCACCTTTACGGAGAGGCGAAACTGTCAAGCTCAGCATCGCCACTTTCCTACTTCTTAGGCTTTGCTTTCGAAACAAGCTTCCAAATGGGACGGGAAGCGCAACTCCCCTGCTCCAAAGGAAGCACAGAGATGCAATTGAGTGAAACCCTAATGCACTCGGCTAGGAAACACAGGAGGGGCAAAACGGCAGATCCATCTCCTTCCGAGCTTCTGCTCTAGCAAGAGTCGGCAGACCATCCAATTCCCATTCTGCGTACACCTGGGGAAATCAAAGGACAGTTCCACCCACTGGAGCCAGAGGCAGGAGGAGCCAGTGTGATGTAGTGGTTAAGAGTGGTAGACTTGTAATCTGGTGAACCGGGTTCGTGTCTCCACTCCTCCACATGCAGCTGCTGGGTGACCTTGGGCTAGTCACACTTCACTGAAGTCTCTCAGCCCCACTCACCTCACAGAGTGCTTGTTGTGGGGGAGGAAGGGAAAGGAGAATGTGAGCCGCTTTGAGACTCCTTTGGGCAGTGATAAAGCGGGGTATCAAATCCAAACTACTCCTCCTCCTCCTCCTCTTCTTCTTCTTCTTCTTCTTCTTCTTCTTCTTCTTCTTCTTCTTAACTTTCAGCCCCCACCCAGCCGCCTTTCGCAGTCGCAGAAAACTAGGGAGCGGTCTTATGCCACATCAGACTATTTGCTCATCTGTTCCAGTGCCACTTTCTTTGAAAGGCTTCAGCTCTTTTGGGGTCTCAGGCAGAGTATTTATTTTACATACTTCCTGATCCCTTTGCAAAATAGAAATGCTGGAAGCTGACCCATCAGAATAACTTAAAGAAGAAAAGTCACTTCATCCAGGGACAGTCCACATACATATCGGCCAATTCAGACCCCTTATTTCTTAATGGTGATTCTTCCTGCTCAGGCTGCAAAGAAAAACGCATTTTGGTTCCGGAAATTCATTCCGATTGTGCAGATACAGTGGTACCTCGGGTGACAGACGCTTCAGGTTACAGATGCTTCAGGTTACGGACTCCGCTAACCCAGAAATAGTACCTCGGGTTAAGAACTTCGCTTCAGGATGAGAACAGAAATTGCACGGCGGCAGCATGGCAGCAGCGGGAGGCCCCATTAGCGAAAATATAACAGATAGGATTCTACAGGATGGGGTATTAGTGTGCGGAAATGGTCCAGATCCAATGATCTCCAGATAGTGGAGATGTCAGGCGCCATCCTGGCAGCCGGGCATCTTGACTTGGTCACAAGTGGTCAAAAGCCAGGTGCAAAATGCGCCTGGCGCCTGGCTGATTTCGAACTCAGCAGCTATGCTCCCCATACACAGCTGGGAGGCAGCAATGCTTCTGAATATCAGCTGCTGAAAACTGCAATAGGGGAGAGTGCTCCTGCGCGGAGGTTTCCCATAAGAATCTGGAGGGGGGCAATGTGAAAGGAGCATGCTGGGTGACATGGGACATCGGCCTGATCCAGCAAGCTCTTCTTATTCTCTTATTGCAGATTTGGATTGGGCAGCAGCATCAGTTGGCAGGGCATCCAGGCAATGAACCTGCCAGGCCTATAGTGTCAGGTCTGAGCTAACGCTCATTGAAATATATTCATTAAAAAGGCAGGCCACCGAGACGGAAATCAGATCAATAAAAATAAACGCACAGCAAAAGGGATGGGGAGGAAGGAAACAGCCAAAAAGCATCTTGACAGCTCTCTGCAGCCTTTGCAAGGTTTCAGATTTGTTAACTTTCCCAAATCCCAGGTGGGCTACGATTCCTGTTCTTTTCGCATCTTTCTATCATCCGCTGTCAGTACACAGGCTAATTGTATGTTATTGCAGTAATTCTCGTTTGCAAGTGGTCTTTTATATACCATGCTGTTTCTTTTTTTTTTAAAAAAAACCCACTTGTATTACGTGGTGCAGTTGCTGTCAATTTTGACCAGAGGAAATGTTAGGAAGAAGTAATTAACTCAACAGGAGGACGGATTCTGCTCTCCTGTTATATCCCCCCTTCCTTTGCTCATTCTCCACCCCTTTCCTCCCCTGTTTATTCGTGCCCTAAACCTGGAAATAAACTTCCCCCTATCAGTTTAATATGACCACTCAGCCTCTCCACTTGCCTCTTTCGAAAGACACATATTTTGTCTGCAAAGCTGCATGAATCTGCAGGGACCCTTTTGTAGCCAAGCTTGGGCTTTTAATGGGTACTTGATAGAAACAGATAGATCTGTTCATATAGGTTTCTCTCCAGTTACCATCTACATAGTCTTCAATTCAGTTCATCACAGTTCTGCGCTGGTATAGGATTTATTTTTTCTTAAGTCCTGACAAAGAATTGCCACCATTTCCCCCCCCCCCTAACATGCATGTAAAAGGTAAAGGTAAAGGGACCCCTGACCATCAGGTCCAGTCGTGGACGACTCTGGGGTTGCAGCGCTCATCTCACTCTATAGGCCGAGGGAGCCGGCGTTTGTCCGCAGACGGCTTCCGGGTCATGTGGCCAGCATGACTAAGCCACTTCTGGCAAAACCAGAGCAGCACACGGAAACACCGTTTACCTTCCCGCCAGAGTGGTACCTATTTATCTACTTGCACTTTGACGTGCTTTCGAACATGCATGTATTCCTATGCAATTTTGCATTTGCTTATGCCAGTTTTAAGGGTTGCCATATGTCTGAGTTTTCCAGGACACATCTGGGAATCGGACTGTCAAAATAGCATCTGGGCACATTTTCACTTTTGGGAATATGGCAACCCTACCAGTTTTACTTTTTTCACAGTTGGAGAACTGCATCGCACAATTTGGAGGAGAGCAATTCTCATTTATTGTTTCAGGAAGTGCTAATTAGGTAGGTCCGCATGAAAATGCAAACTGACCCAAATTCCATTAAAAACAGTAACATTCAACTTAACAATAATCTACAATTACTAAAACAATCTTTAAAGGTACTATGTCAGTAGAGCAAGGAGAGCTCATCAGTTAGTCTCAGCTGGCCTTAACCAAGTCCATTTCTCCTCAAAATCTCGGGGGGGGGGGAGTGTTTATTTAAATGGCACTGGAAGATCCACAATGAAGGTGCCATGCAGAACTCCTGAAGGAGGGAATCCCACATACAGGTTGTTAGCAAACGTCCTGCTGGGGCAAGTTGTGAGACTGACCCCCCAGGCAGGGACAAAGCCTGGGTGCACTCCTGGCTACTTGAGTCCAGTGGCACATTGATATGCGATTGTTCCCCAGCGTGAAGAACAACACACAAAAGCCATTAAGGCTAAACTATTTTATTGTAGATAAGATGCAGAGTCAGAGCTGTGCATAATGCATCTAGCATCTCTCTTGAGCCAGAACTGAAAGTGAAAGTAAAGATTTACCGTGAGAGATTTCACTTTCTTGGGTTCCATGATCACTGCAGATGGTGACAGCAGTCACAAAATTAGAAGACGCCTGCTTCTTGGGAGAAAAGCAAGGACAAACCTACATAGCATCTTAAAAAGCAAAGACATCACCTTGCAGACAAAGGTCCGTATAGTTAAAGCTATGGTTTCCCCAGTAGTAATGTACGGAAGTGAGAGCTGGACCATAAAGAAGGATGATCGCCGAAGAATTGATGCTTTTGAATTATGGTGCTGGAGGAGACTCTTGAGAGTCCCATGGACTGCAAAAAGATCAAACTTATCCATCCTTAAAGAAATCAGCCCTGAGTGCTCACTGGAAGGGCAGATCCTGAAGTTGAGGCTCCAGTACTTTGGCCTCCTCATGAGAAGAGAAGACTCCCTGGAAAAGACCCTGATGTTGGGAAAGATGGAGGGCACAAGGAGAAGGGGACGACAGAGGATGAGATGGTTGGACAGTGTTCTCGAAGCTACTAACATGAGTTTGGCCAAACTGTGAGAGGCAGTGAAGGATAGGCGTGCCTGGCGTGCTCTGGTCCATGGGGTCACGAAGAGTCGGACACGACTGAACGACTGAACAACAACAACAACAACATCACATGGTTGAGAAAGACAAAACAGCTGTCTTTCTAATGGGAAAAACACAAGTCATACCAGCCTCGCTGCTGCTTTTGCAGCTCAGTCTGTACCAATACCCTAACACAGGTGACCCCAAAAGAAAAGGCCTTCTCTCATGTCGCCACACAATAGGCTGGATTCAACAATGTTACAATGAAAAGAGCCTCTTCTTCACATCTCACTGTCTGTACCGGCTAATATAAAGGAAGGCGGTCCTTCAAGTTTTGGGGTCCCAAACTGAGCATGCCTTTACCAATCCCTTGAATTGGGTTTGGCAGGCCATAGGCTGGTTGTGCAACAGAAATCAGTGTTCTATGATTCCAGGTATCCAAAGGTCACATTCTGTACTACCTGCAGCTTCCAGACATTGTTAGAAATTCAGGTATATAAGCTAGGTGCCAAATGGCTCCTTAAACCGGGGTTGCAGTCGCCAAAGCGGAATGTCTCGTTGCCATCCTGGGGCCAGACGGCTCGAAAGTTGTATTTTTTTCAAAACGACTTTTTGGTTCCTGAAATTTGTTCCAAACGCACAAATAAAATACAACAGATAGTATTCTATGATGTGTTGCTAGAGCCAGGGAGGTGCCGCTGACCCCTCTGCTGCACAGCAGGCTGGCGCCCCCCAGAATTTGGCGCCCAGGTGCCCCGCACCCCTTGCACCCCCCCCCCGGGTAAAGACGACCCTGAGCGCAATGCTCAATTGGAATTTCAACACCCCCTGGAGAGCCACAGGTTCCCCATCTCTCCACAAAACTATGTTTTGGCGTTACTTGTGAATGTGGCTATTGTGCAAGCAAATCAGGGCAAACGCTCAACCCACAGCTCATCTGAAGGAGACACCTGTTAGAAAATGGGTGGACAGCCCTCTGCTCCTGCTTACGGATTCAACCTCAGAAATGTCAGCCTGCTGCTCCCACGTGGCTTAGCAATGTTCGGCGCTAAGAGTAACCATAGCAATTTCTCCACACAGATAAATTCCTCTTTCCAAAGGCTCCCCTCTTCTCTTTTATTTCCTTTCTCTCACCCCAGGCTGGCATGGGTAGATTTGAATATCAAGGAAGGGTGCTTCATTTGCAAGACCCTCCCTGGGCACAAACACAAGCGACCGCACACATTAACTTGTAGAGTTATGTCTGCAAAGATTTGGGGTTGAAAGGGTTGTTTGCAAGTTCAGCCAGTCCCCTTCTAAACCACTCTGCAATCTCATCTCACCATTTGTCAAGAGAGGAGGCTAAGAGGAGTGTTAATCCCAGCTAATTCTCTGGGGTCATGAAGGAAACATGAGGCTGGCTTGGAATTTTTTCTTTTTCTTTTCTTGCTAAGTGTGGGAGTGCTGGGATTCTGTAAGGTTCTTAATTAAAGAGGGGCATCATTGCAGCTGCCGAAGGCTCAAAAAGCAAATTCTAACAGCGAACTAGGTCTCTCTCACACACATACCAAGGCAGGCCTTTGCAAGATGACCACAGTTGTGCCTCGTCCAGAGTGGTGGAAACCATAAAACAGGGTGCAAGGGTAGAGGAGATTAAGCAGACACAAGATAAATAAGTGTTCTTCAACCTTGGCTACCCATATGTGGTTTGACTACAACTCCCATCATCCACAACCATTGGCCAAGATGGGAGTCGTAGCCTGCAGAAATGTTCACTAGCCTCTTTGCAGAGTAGTTAATAATCAAATCTACCAAGCATACTCGTGGAGAAGACCGGCAGAAGAAGAAAGGTGAGGTACACCCCTCCTCTGGAATTCTAACTGCAGTCAAACCTTGGATCTCAAACGCCTCCGTTTTGAAATGTTTCGGCTCCCGAACGCCAAAAACCTGGAAGTAAATGCTCCAGTTTTCAAAGGTTTTTCAGAAGCCGAACGTTTGACGCGGCTTCCGCTTGAGTGCAGGAAGCTGTTGCAACCAATCAGAAACTGCGCCTCAGTTGTTGAACATTTTGGAAGCCGAATGGGCTTCTGGAACGGATTACGTTCAACAACCGAGGTTTGACTGCACAGCGGTACCTTGGCTTAAGAACAGCTTAGTTTATGAACAACTCGGATTAAGAAAGTAGGTGTTTTGGTTTGCGAACTTTGCCTTGGAAGCAGAACATGTTCCGCTTCCTGTTGAGTGTGTTCAATTTGTAAATTGAGTCCCCCGCTGCTATGGGTAAGCACACCTTGGTTTAAGAATGTTTTGGTTTAAGAACGGACTTCCAAATGGATTAAGTTCGTAAACCAGGGTACCACTGTACTCGCCTTCATGGAATTCCTGGACACCTGTGGCTAAATTCAAGGTTGATTTAAATGTAAAAGCATCAGAACCTCACTTAGGAATTGTGATGGAGCCGCAGAAAAACTAAGAAGGAAGTTTCCTTGTGGGGCGCTAGCAGCAGGAATCCTTCAGAATGCATATTTTTTTTGATGAGAGGATAGGCCACTTTCCTCTCCAGCAATAGAGATGTTTGGATGCACAAGGATGCTACGGACCCTACACCTGCCTCATTCCTACATGGGGAGGAACTCAAGATGACAGCTGGAGAAAACAGATAGATGATCTCGTCAAAATTTCTGTCCAACCTCCTACCAAAATGTTACAGGGAGGAAAACTGTGCAAGGTGCTTTGGGGGAAAGAAGGCCCCACAGTGCAAACCTCATTATGCACAGACCATGAAACAGGGGGGGGGGAGCAGGCAAGCCTCAGGCTCGCTCCCCAGGAGAAAATAGCATTTGATCAACCCCTAAGTAAAAGTATGGGGTGGTATGCAAGGGGGCAAGGGCAACGCAACTCCCCTGTTCTCCCTCTCCTCCTGCACATACCCCAGAGCAGGGGCTTAGGAAGTGGGGTACGGTGGGGGCAGATTGCCCCAGGTGTCATCACTGAGGAGGGTGGCATTTGGCTCGCTGTCTGCCCGCAACTCCCAAGCCTAACCTGAGACATCGGAGGAAGGAGCAGAGCTACGCCACTTTGCCAGCAGCATTCCCCCCTTCCTCTTTGTTTGGCAGCTCAAGGGAGGCTTGGGAGTCACGGGCGGGTGGCGCTCCATTGCCCCCCCCCCGCTCCCGAAATGCTTCCGGGGGAGGGAACCTGCCACAAGCTGTCAAAAGGAAGGGGGAAGTGAGGAAGGTTGCAGGCAAAGTGGCGTGGCTCCCTTCACCCCCCATGGGCGGCTCACCCCCTGGGAAGTCACCCTGCCCCCTGGGATGCTTGCCAAACTCCATGGCCCTGCCCCCAGGTGCGCAGCATGTGCGTCGCTCCAGGTGACAGAGCAGCTAGCTCCGCCTCTGCCTCAGAGCCTCCTCAAATCTGTTCTGGAGGGTTGGGGGTAAACCCAGAAGGGATTTAGAGAGCCACTGCACAAGCAGGAATACTTGCACTGATGGTACGAATTACTTGAAGAAGACAAGAAGAAGAGTTTGGATTTGATATCCTGCTTTATCACTACCCGAAGGAGTCTCAAAGCGGCTAACATTCTCCTTTCCCTTCCTCCCCCACAACAAACACTCTATGAGGTGAGTGGGGCTGAGAGACTTCAGAGAAGTGTGACTAGCCCAAGGCCACCCAGCAGCTGCATGTGGAAGAGCGGGGACGCGAACCCGGTTCACCAGATTACGAGTCTACCGCTCTTAACCACTACACCACACTGTACTTGGTGCTACAATGGATGCAGCACTTAACACCCATGGTTTGGGGTCATGTTTTCATTGTGGTGGCAAACGCCTGCCAGGGCTGTACCACTTCAAACTGTGCCTGGGTGAAGAAAGGGGTGGGGTGGGGGCTCCTTCCAAGGCAACCAAACCAAACGCTCCCCGGAAATGCAAAAAAACTATTATCAGGGAGAAGGGTTCAAGCCGGCACTTCCTTCCCTCGGAGAACCTGCTTTCTTATCTGCGGAGATGATGTATTTATTGCCAAGAAATCTCCACCTGCACTCTGAACCCGATGCAGCAGCGAGAGAACCAGGCCCGGGTTTTCCGTAAACACACGCCCGGCGTTTCCCTCTTGTTTCGGAGACCTCCGGAGCCTGAAACGGGACCACCCCTGCAAAGCTCCCGGCAAAGCAAGCCATTCATCTTGGCTTTAAATTCAGCCCATCACTTGGAATAAGGGTCGGACAAAGAAACAGCAATCAAGCGATTTCCATGCAAGGCAGGTAATTACGGAATCTGTTAAATTACAGTGATTAGATCCCGCTCCAGAGGAGCACAAAGAACATTCCAAGCAACTTTTTGGAGGAGGGAAAGCTGGGGGTGGGGAGGGAGAGTTTTAATTAAAAGAGCTGCACGCCTCTTTCAAATGATTTGATCCATTCCATCCCGCCCTCCCACCCCATTCCTTGCAATCCACCACCTTCTTTATGAATTATTTTTTATTTTTTGCAAAAAGCAAGCAGGTTAACAAGAGACAAAAGGCAGAGGAGGGACCCATAAGTGGATCAAGGAGAGCCTTGGGAAATCCTCGCACAATAGGTCTGAATATGGCATTAAATGGTTCATTTGGTGGAAAGTGATTAAACGGGAGAGATTTGCCTTTCTTATGGAAATGGGGAGCCTCTGTGCTGTTGGACCTATGCTAATGATCTGAAACACACAGAGAGAAAAAGGAGGGCAGATTTCAAATGCTATATAATACACTACTTTGCCGTGGGGGCTTCCAGAGGTCATTTGCATGAATACAGTCACACAAAAAGGGTTCAAACCCGCCAATAGATTCGGGGAGAAGGATGGCTTGGGCAGGAATCATTCGCGCCGGAGTCAAAAGTTCATGCCACAGAAAATCGGTATCTGGTAGGTACATTGGTCCAAAACCAACAATGCGGATTCTGCCTCCCTTTTTCTTTTTTTGCCGCGATAGTGCGGAAACAAAAGAGGGGTTTCTCTCCGTATTATTTGCAGAAAAGCTATACTGCAAGGTTAAATTAAACTGGGGAATGGCGGGGGTGGGGGGAGAAGTTGCAACCACTTGGAGGAAGCGGACACGAGTGCTTAAAAATAAATAAATAAAAGTTCCAGCGCTTAAAACCACATAAATCCTCCAGAATCCCAATTTCTGTTTCACAACGTAAGCTGGTTAGGCTCCTGGTTATAATGCTCACATCACAACAGGGGAACATTTTTTGGATTTTTTTTTTATTTTGCCATGGGGCTCTTTTGCCTTTTTTTATCTTCCCCCTGACATAAACGGTGCCAGCAGAGTTATCCCCTCGGATTACGAAAGGAAGGGGCCCGACTAGTGAGAAACATCAGTTGGAAAGGTTTCAAGGGGGAGATCTTCGACTTCCTGCGCGGCGCTGCAAATTCCGCTTCCTAATTCTCGAGATTTGGTGGGTGGCTGCTGTTTAAGCCTTCATCACCTTCGCATCCTAAACTAACGCTTGGCTTGTGTGTTCCTGTTAAGAAGAAAAAGGGGGGGGGACCCACAGGAGTGGGAAGGGAAGCAGGCAATTTTTCAAGTCTAATTGCTGCGAATTTCAAGAATCAGTTCAGGCTTATATAGAAGTTAAAAGGTTTGCTTGCTTGTTTGTTTTGGAAGGGAGGATATCACTGGTAAGACTGAAACTGGCATATTTTCATTCAGCCTAGGGCGCACACACACACACCCAGCTATCAGTGTGGTGTAGTGGTTAAGAGCGGTGGACTCGTAATCTGGTGAACCGGGTTCGCTTCCCCGCTCCTCCACATTCAGCTGCTGGGTGACCTTGGGCTAGTCACACTTCTCTGAAGTCTCTCAGCCCCACTAGTCACACTTCTCTGAAGTCTCTCAGCCCCACTCACCTCACAGAGTGTTTGTTGGGGGGGGGGCGGAAAGGGAAAGGAGAATGTTAGCCTCTTTGAGACTCCTTCGGGTAGTGATAAAGCGGGATATCAAATCCAAACTCCTCCTCCTCCTCCTCCTCCTCCTCCTCCTCCTCCTCCTCCTCCTTCTTCTTCTTCTTCTTCTTCTTCTTCTTCTTCTTCTTCTTCATCTTCTTGCATTGCTGCCTCTTACCAAGAGCAAGAATGGCAAAAAGTGCAGGGCGGGTGCAGAAACAGCCAATCTGGCCCTCCTGCCATTGTGCCTGCACCCAAGTCCTGCCTATCCAAAAGGTAGGGGGAAGCAGCTGCCTTGGGTGGCTCAAGCCCCCACAAGGTGCCATCTACGTGGGCACCGTGCCTGCGCCGCCAACTTTTCTAGAGAATTGCCACCGGCATTGGCACCGACTTCCGGTGAGCTCTTGCGAAGCGTGTAAGTTCACGTGAAGTTTTGTCGCGATCAGAAATTGCACAGTAGGCCTAGAATTTCCCACATTTGGGAGAATTGCAGGGGTCAGCACACCTGCAGAGTGATGGATGGATGAGCCTGGCTTGCGCAGTCGGTTAGAGTGTGGTGCTGATAACTGCAAGGTATGGGACAGCTGCGTATTCCTGCATTGCAGGGAGCTGGACTAAAGAATCTGCAGGGTCATGGATGCACGGTGCAATACAGCGGTGTGGCAGGTGGCGGTGCTGCGGTGTTGTGTGTGGCGGTCAGCTCAGTGGGATCCCACCTTTGTCACCAGTGAAATATACTCCGAGTCGAGTGTGAATTTCATGCTCTTTATTCAGCTCGTAGTAGCAAAGAATGAAACGTCCCCAAAACATCTGCTATATATACATTATTTACACAATAGGCCTCGCATGATTGGCTAATTCCGGGCTTCTCCTGTACGCCAATCAGGTTGCGGATTCACTTCCTCCTGGAGCCTGACTGGCTGCTCCTGCAGGCCAATCAGGTCTCTGATTCACTTCTACCTGGAGCTGGATTGGGTAGCTCCTGAGGACCAATCAGACTGCTGCATTCTGGGTCATATTGTTCTAGGATTCCGCTCAGTACATAACAGCCCCTTCCCAACTCTACAGTTCTGTCTCACTGGAAATTGGCACCTATGCTGGCACCACTTCTCCAGTAGCAGTGTGGGCAGTAAGGGAGACTTCCAGGTCTGCCTCTAGCACCACCCTGAGCTTCTCGGTAAGCCAGTTAAGCCAGGAACACAACCAGAGAGCAAAAATCACCAGGCACATTTTGCACCTGGCTATCGGCCACTTGCGACCAAGCGAAGATCCCCGGGCGCCAGGTTGTCGCCTGACGTCTCCCCCATCTGGAGGTACATGCCTGGGGAATCCTTGCCTGCTACTCCTTGACAGACACTGTTTATGTGAAGGGCACACCATATTGGGGAAGACTGGTCTAACAGGTGATATTCCAGCCTGGGAATATTCCAATTCTGGGAAGTGGGCAGCTAATGGGCAGAAACATCAGAGATCAACTGGGCTCTTTCTCATTACTAACTTTTTGGAGATTGGCTGGGGGAAGAGACACAGTGCAATGAAATTGGGACTGGACTAGTCTTCTAAAAAAATAAAAATGGTAAGAGCCCTTCTCCCACGGCTGGAAAATACACCTAGAAATGTGACAGGGGTGTTTTAACAATATGACACTACTAGACTGTATGGATTTTTTTAAAAAAGGTTCCCCAATGCATTCTCTGTAGCAGTTTCCACTTGCAATTTCATGATCATGCATGGAAAATGCAACAATATGGGCACACGCCAAATAGGAGTCTTTGTAGCCTGAGGAAGAGAGGAACCTAATGACCCAATCCGCGAGCCATAATCGAAATCGGGAGCAGGTCTCTGCGAGCAACACTTCTTTGAGTTGGCTGCGTTGCTGAGGCAGAGAGGAGGGTTTAAACTAGGACTGCTGACCTATTAAAGGACTTTTAACTGTTTGCCCTTTCACAGAGTGGTCAATGAATCAAATCAATTGCCTTTAAAATATGACTGCATGTCACCAAATCTTCAATACGGTATGGCTTGTGAGTCACTGCTACCACACATCCTTGGAGGGAATGGCCCTATTTAACAATTCCCTTTCCAGTACCTGTGACAGAAATACTTCAGAAACAACGCAAGGACGTACCCCAAACTCTCACCCCACTGACTGAAATGCAATTTCACCAGTTAATCAACTAAAGTTTAAGTGGATTTATCTCCCAAGCCCAAGCTAGAACAGATATTGTTTCGGATCAGATCGGTGTTACCACTTCCCCCCCCTTTTTTAAAAAAACTATCAGTGAATGGAGGGTTGCCAATTGAAAATGCAATTAATAAGCTGGTGTGGTAGTTTTGACATTTTTAGCTTTGTTTGCTAAATACAAATACAATAAACATGCCAAACTAGATCACTCTTGCATTCTTTTTCTGCTTTTCGGCTGGGACCTGTTACTCTGCCGTGGCCTGTTCCAAATTGATTCACGACAGCTGTACTACCCTGCACAAATTTATAATTTTTTTTTATTAAAAAAATTGAGAAATGGGCCCCCAACTGCAAGCTTGCGTAAAGGAGAGTCTGGGGTCTCAAAGACTAGCAGAAGACTACCTTGGTTTTTAAACAGCTTAGTTCTCGAACGTTTTGGCTCCCAAGTGCCGCAAACCCGGAAGTGAGTGTTCCAGTTTGCGAACTATTTTTGGAAGCTGAATGTCCGACACGACTTCCGTGGCTTCCGATTGGCTGCAGGAGCTTCCTGCAGCCAATCGGAAGCCGTGCCTTGGTTTTCGAATGTTTTGGAAGTCAAACGGACATCTGGAACGGATTCCGTTCGACTTCCAAGGTACGACTGTATTGCTCTACAACACTGGGATATGCCCCGATGCAAACTGATAATGTTCCTATGAACATAAATTGCATAGAACTTTTCCCACCAAGAAAACCCACAACTGTGGACAGACAATGAGAGGATGGAAGGCTGTGTTTGGGTGTGAGAGAGGGTACAGACACATGGCAACACCCTACATCTTTGGCCCGAGGGGTCAAAATTTGCTGCATTATACCTTCAAGGAAGAGTCATTATAGTGCAATTCAGAAGCTGGTTTTCTTGGGGCTGCACTCTTCCTATGTCTTCTTGGATGGAGCTTTAGCATGAGGGAGAAATGGAGGGGCGGGGGAAGGACACACCTGCCTTTCCCACCTGCATTGAAGAGGTGCAATGTACAATTCTAGCCTACACCAGAGATTCCCAAATTCCCTCCACAGACCACCTGGAAATTGCTAAGGGTCTTGATGGAGCACTTAATCGCATTTCTGCCAATTGTCGCATAGAATTCAGCATTTTACTGCAATAAAATACAGCAAGAAATTAAAAAGGAGGCAATTAAAATACAATTAAACATCAATGTGAATATTTCCCGCAATGTTATGTGCTGTCAACCATCTTCAACCACAAATCCACAGGCATGCCTTGGACTGCCACTGCTAACCTGCAGACCACATTTTGGGAACCCCTATTGTAGGTCAGTGCAGGGCAGCTTTCATTCATAAATCAAATGGATTTGATTATCTGGAAACTGGCTACAGGACAAGTAGCTTCCATGAGCGATCTAAAACCTTACCGTCTGAGTTGGCTTTGGGATATCGCAGGCTGAGCTGGAAAAGGACTGGCTGTTTAAGCATGTGTTATCTTTTAGCTGTTTTAATTGGATTTTTACTGGATATACATCTAGCGCATTGCTGGATTGAAGACAAAACTTCAGGATAGAAATTTTATAGCCCGTGCTTTTTCTCTTCTAGCTGAGAAAGGGAATATTTTAGATTTTCCATATGGGAACACAAATACCTTCTGCACAGAATTTTCTTTCTTTCTTTCTTTCTTTCTTTCTTTCTTTCTTTCTTTTTAAAAAAGCAGTTGCTTATCCACAATCTCAGGCTCCATGAGATATTTTCAAAGGGCTGAGCAAAACACAGAAAGCTGAGAACAACATAAACATTTGTTGTTGTTCAGTTGTTCAGTCGTGCCTGACTCTTCGTGACCCCATGGACCAGAGCACGCCAGGCACCCCTATCTTTCACTGCCTCCCGCAGTGTGGCCAAACTCATGCTAGTCACTTCAAGAACACTGTCCAACCATCTCATCCTCTGCCGTCCCCTTCTCCTTGTGCCCTCCAATCTTTCCCAACATCAGGGTCTTTTCTAGGGAGTCTTCTCTTCTCACGAGGTGGCCAAAGTACTGGAGCCTCAACTTCAGGATCTGCCCTTCCAGTGAGCACTCAGGGCTGATTTCTTTAAGGATGGATAAGTTTGATCTTTTTGCAGTCCATGGGACTCTGAAGAGTCTCCTCCAGCACCATAATTCAAAAGCATCAATTCTTCGGCAATCAGTCTTCTTTATGGTCCAGCTCTCACTTTCATACATTACCACTGGGAAAACCATAGCTTTAACTATGCGGACCTTTGTCGGCAAGGTGATGTCTCTGCATAACATAACATAAACAACATTGCAATGCAACTGGAGGCACCTAAGAGAAATCTGACTCCCTTTTAGGGGTGTGGTCTGGGCCCCTAGTTGCCCACCCAGAGGTAAAAGAGGTGTGTGAAAACTGTGACAAAAGGAACTGTAAGGCGGATGAGGTGTATGGGAAGAGGTAGTACCTCTGATGGGGGACAAATCATGTTCCTTCTGGGTAGTTTGTCCACCTTTGGTGCCCCCTTTGCAATCAGCTCTCATTTGTTGCTCCCAGAAGCTGTCAGCAGGCGATAGCCGTCACAACACAGGAACAGCTTCGACTGGCTGGCTTAAACCAGGTGAGGGTCCATGATGGGTCTCAAAGTGAGTTAGGGACTTTCCTGCATGTGAAGACAGTCCCTGGTGGACTGAGCGGGCGAGACCAAGAGTGGATCCAATGGTCAAGAAGGCAGTTTCTGCACATGCTGTAGTGTAGGGGGAAGTGAGGGGCAGGGGGGGTCCATCCATCTAGGAGAAGGAAAACTCTGGTCGTAAACCTCTGCTGCCTTGAGGGATATTGTCAGGAGAAGCAAAGGCTAAGGAGTAAAGCTTACACAAATCCTCCAGAGCGGAGTTCCTGAGATGGTTGGATGGTGTCTTGTTGGCTTCTTCTGGCAACTCCTGCAGCCAAGCTGGTGCCAAATGTCTTGCTCTGCTTTCCTTTGGACCACATCAGTGAAGCCAATTATTATGGTGCTCTTATGGTGCTGGAGGAGACTCTTGAGAGTCCCATGGACTGCAAGAAGATCAAACCTATCCATTCTCAAAGAAATCAGCCCTGAGTGCTCACTAGAAGGACAGATCCTGAAGTTGAGGCTCCAGTACTTTGGCCACCTCATGAGAAGAGAAGACTCCCTAGAAAAGACCCTGATGTTGGGAAAGATGGAGGGCACAAGGAGAAGGGGACGACAGAGGATGAGATGGTTGGACAGTGTTCTCGAAGCTACTAACATGAGTTTGGCCAAACTGCGAGAGGCAGTGAAGGATAGGCGTGCCTGGCGTGCTCTGGTCCACGGGGTCACGAAGAGTCAGACACGACTGAACGACTGAACAACAACAACAAGTGAAGCCAAGAAAGGGAGTCTTGTCATCTGGGCAGCCCAGGACCTCCACTGCCCAGGCCTGAGCCCCAGAGAGGTAACTTTAGTGTTGTTAATGCAGCAAAAAACAACACGAGGCGCAGCGGTTACAAGTTGCCGGTCTCTGCAGCCACAGCAGACACTGTGATTCTCCAGTGGCCTGACTTCACCCCTAGAGGTGCACTCCATTGCCTTGCAAGACAGACTGGCGCCAAGAAAGGAGTGGTGGATTTATTCCAGTCTGTTCCACACATTATCCCATTTTAGCTTTGTCCTGGGGTGCTTCTCCCACGCTGCCGCACCACTGCCACCATTGTGGAATAAAAGTGGAATAGATTTCACACCGGTGTGAAGTTTCATTTGCTACATTTCAAGCAACTGTTGAAGGGTTTTACGGAGCAAGTCAGAAGCTGGCGAAGGTGCTTGTGTTTTGCCTCCTGTGCGGATTTGCTAAGACTGATAGTTAAGAGGCTTGTTTGAATAGGAAGCCTTGTTTCTTTAATTTCTTTTAATAACACACACTGCGTTTCCCCCCTCATACCCATTTATGAAAAACCATTTGTTCATGGTATTAGCGCTAATGCCAGCCTGTCATTCCGTCACTTCTCCGCCCTCTCATCCTATGCCAAGCCCTTCCAAACGCTACACACATCTGGCTCAGAGGCTGGATTTCCTTCAACAACAGGTGGCTAAGCTGGCACTGGAATCATGCTAAGGCTGCAAAGCGGCCCTAGACCCACTTCTGACAATTCCCTGACATGCAGCTCAGCTACACATAGCAGAGACAATTACACGCTACTTCCTAAGGAGCAGGAAAATAATTGTCCGCATCTATCTCAGAGTCCCATGGACTGCAAGAAGACCAAAGCTATCAATTCTGAAGGAAATCAGCCCTGAGTGCTCATTGGAAGCACAGATCCTGAAGCTTAGGCTCCAACATTTTGGCCACCTCCTCCTCCTCCTCCTCCTCCTCCTACTACTACTACTACTACTAATATATTTATACCCCACCCATCTGGTTTCCCCAGCCACTCTGGGTGGTTTCCAACAGAACATTAAAATGCAATTATCTATTAAACATTAAAAGCCTCCCTAAACAGTGCTGCCTTCAGATGTCTTCTAAAAGTCTGGTAGTTGTTTTTTCTCTTTGACATCTGGTGGGAGGGCGTTCCACAGGGCGGGTGCCATTACTGAGAAGGCCCTCTGCCTGGTTCCCGGTAACTTGGCTTCTCGTAGTGAGGGAACCGCCAGAAGGCCCTCGGAGCTGGACCTCAGTGTCCAGGCAAAACGATGGGGGTGGAGACACTCCTTCAGGTATACTGGACCAAAGCCGTTTTCATGAGAAGAGAAGACTCCCTGGAAAAGACCCTGATGTTGGGAAAGATGGAGGGGACAAGGACAGTGGATGAGATGGTTGGACAGTGTTCTTGAAGCTACCAACATGAGTCTGAGCAAACTGTGGGAGGCAGTGGAAGACAGGAGTGCCTGGCATGCTCTGGTCCATGGGGTCACGAAGAGTCGGACATGACTAAACAACAAAATCTCATATTCCTTGCCCTATCCTAGAGTTGGAATATGTCCCCCCCGCCCCCGCCCCACGCAAAATACTTGGTGTTAGAGAAGAACCAGGGTTACTAAAGTGTCCAAAAGTCCGAAAGCAGATCTGTATATTCTTTAAAACAGTGTTCGAAATTAGCCAGGCGCCAGGCGCATTTTGCACCCGGCTTTCGACCACATGTAACCAAGTGAAGATGCCTGGGTGCCAGGATGGCGCCTGACGTCTCCACCATCTGGGGATCATTGGATCTGGACTGTTTTCACACACTAATACGCCACCCGGTATATTTTCTATCTGTTATATTTTATCTGCACAATCGGAATGGATTTCTGGAACCAAATTGCTTTTTCTGTGCAGCCTGAGCAGAAGTACAGTCGTACCTCAGGTTATGTACGCTTCGGGTTGCGTACTTTTCGGGTTATGAACTCCTGTAACCCGGAAGTGTAACCTGCTTCGCGCAGGTGCAAAAGCGGCCTGCGCGTTCTGCACATGCGCAGACGCATTCTGTATGGTTCGTGCATGCGCAAAGCATGTTTTGGGGGGTACATAAGTTTTGGGTTACATACAGTGGCCCGGAACCAATTAAGTACGTAACCCAAGGTACGACTGTAGTCACCATTAAGAAAAAGATGTCGGGATAGGACTGTCCCTGGATCAAGTAACTCTTCTGCTTTAAGTTCTCAAAGCTAGCTCAAGGTTGTCTTCTGATCTAGCCAGATGCTTAACTGAGAATCACAGACAGTCCATCCTTTGAAAAATAAAGACTTTAGGGCCATCTTGCCCCCAAATGGCAACTAGACATTCTGTTTCGGCAACTGCAACCTTGCTTTAAGGAGCCATTTAGAACCTAGCTTATATATCTGAGTTCCTAACACTGCTTTAAAAAGAAAATGTGTACCAAGGTAGGCAAGCCTCTGGTAGAAGAGAACCATTCCGCAAGCAATATAAATGATGAAAGATAAGAAAAACATAATAATAATAATAATAATAATAATAATTTATTTGTACCCCAGCCACTCTGGGTGGTTTCCAACAGATATTAGGATACATTAAAATGTCACAGATTAAAAATTTCCCTGAACAGGGCTGCCTTCAGATATCTTCTGAATGTAAGGTAGTTGTTTATTTCTTTGACATCCGAAGGGAGGGCGTTCCACAGGGCAGGCGCCACCACCGAGAAGACCCTCTACCTGGTTCCCTGTAACCTCACTTCTTGCAGTGAGGGAACCGCCAGAAGGCCCTCAGAGCTGGATCTTAGTGTCTGGGCTGAATGATGGGGTTGGGGATGCTCCTACAGGTATACAGGACCGAGGCAGTTTAGGGCTTTAAAGGTCAGCACCAACACTTTGAATTGTGCTTGGAAACGTACTGGGAGCCAATGTAGGTCTTTCAAGACTGGTGTTAAGTGGTCTCGGCGGCCACTCCCAGTCACCAGTCTAGCTGCCGTATTCTGGATTAGTTGTAGTTTCCGGGTCACCTTCAAAGGTAGCCCCACGTAGAGCGCATTGCAGTAGTCCAAGCGGGAGATAACTAGAGCATGCACCACTCTGGCGAGACAGTCTGCAGGGAGGTAGGGTCTCAGCCTGCGTACCAGATGCAGCTGGGAGACAGCCGCCCTGGACACAGAATTAACCTGCGCCTCCATGGACAGCTGTGAGTCTAAAATGACTCCCAGGCTGCATACCTGGTCCTTCAGGGGCACAGTTACCCCATTCAGGACCGGGGAGTCCCCCACACCCGCCCGCCCCGTCCCCCCAAAACAGTACTCCCCTTAGATGCATGAAAGCATTCTGGTGGTGAAAAACTGGAAAAATGAATCATTACCGATGGTTATAGGTTGGCAACTTTTGATGACAGAATATTTACAATTAGCAACACTGACAGGGAGCATTAGAGGAGCATTAAATCACGAAATATATGGAGAATGGAGAATATTTAAGGATTATTTAAGATTATATAGCACGAATCATTCCATACTAGCAGAACTTGAATGATATTTGTAAATAAAACCAGATACTAAATATTGTTTTTTTTTAATTAGTCAGAAATGATATTAAAGTTTATTAAACTGTGCAAGAAAAATAACGACATTATAAACAGTGTAATGAGAATGATTGGAAGGTTGATATCCAGAAGTTTTAATTAAGTGTTAATCAAGAAGATAATGTTTCTTTTTTGTATATAGCTTTTCTCTTAATATTTCTTTCTTTCTTGCATTCTTGTATTCATACTTTCTTCTACTTTTCATATTTTGTTTTCTTTTTGATTTGTTGTTGAAATGAACTTGTATATTCTTGGGAGGAAAAAAAAGATGCATGGAAGCACTACTGGGTAGAGTAGACATCAGACACATATAATTTTCCTGGCCATTTTGTCCCCCTCTTCATTCAGGAATTCCCTGAGTTTTAAAATGACAGAACCAGACTTTAATCTAGTTTTGGAGAGTGCTTCTACCAACTTTGAGGAAACTGCTATGAGGAACTGGGAGAGTTACAGGTGGTTTTTACTTTCTCCATATATTTTTGGGATGGCCATTTCCAGCACCCTCAGCCGGCTTGGCCAAAAATCAGGGGATTAGTTGGCATGGGAGAACCATGTTCTATATTTTTTAATCATTTTAAAATTGTATACCATCTTAGGTGCCTGGGCAGAAAGGCTGTAGTCGTACCTTGGAAGTCGAACAGAATCTGTTCCGGAAGTCCGTTTGACTTCCAAAATGTTCAAAAACCAAATTGCGGCTTCTGATGGGCTTCAGGAAGCTCCTGCAGTCCATCAGAAGCCATGGAAGCCCCGTTGGACGTTCGGGTTCCAAAGAACACCCACAAACTGCAACAATCACTTCTGGGTTTCGGGCATTCAGGAGCCAAAACGTCCGAGTCCCAGGGCGTTCGGGATCCAAGGTACGACTGTGTATGAATGCAGTAGGATGGATAAAATCAATCCAGTGGGCCATAATACACATAGGATTGTCAAGGAGTTAGGCTTTGGGATGACAGGAAGCACAAAATGGAGTCAAGGAGAGTCCCTGATGAGCAACTTCCTGTCCAGGCCGCCCAGTGGTGGAGGAAGCCTCTCGGGTACATGGTGTGGTGCCCGTAAGAGGGACAAAAGAGGGATGGGACGTGCGGCACCCATAGAGAGGGACGGGGTCCGCCATGGGGCCTCAGCCACCCAACAGCTGGGGGGGGGAGGCAGTGGGCGGACAGAAGAGCCTGCGGGCGCCAGAGATGCATGGCTTGGGTACGCTGCAGGCCCTGCGGTGAGTGCCGCCCGCCATTTTGTCACCCCCCTCAGGGTGACACTCTGGGCGGTCCACCCCGCCCCCCCTTCCTACGCCCTTGGTTCCTCCTGTCCGTATTTTGTTCCTGGTGGTCTTTCGCTGAAGGAGCTGCAATCTGAGGGGAATGGCGTTGAGCAACGCGTGGCTTTCTGTGCTCAACCTGGCTGTGAAAATATTAATTACAAGGCTAAGGAGCCCCTTACTTTTGAGTTAAGCGGGCTGAAGCGTTTCACCTGACATGCTGCCACAGGTGTGCAGCTAATTCCTCTTCATCGTGGATCAGCTCAGCCGGCTGGGAATGCTAAAAAAGGTTTGAGGAGGTGGGCCAGGAGAAAGTAAGTCAAATGAGCTTCACCGCAAAACAAAGATGAAGGAGGGAAATTTTGGGGAGGGTGGGAATAAGCCTCGGGAGGATAATATATTGCTGAACAGACGTCATGGGGTGAAAAGAAAGGATGGAAGGCGGGGTTTTCGTATTCCGAAACTCTTTTGTTGGGGTCAGAACCGGAAGGGGCCATTCCCGGATTCTGACACTGCTTAATACAGACATGAACTTTTTAGCTCTGCACTGTACATAGTTTGCACAATAAAATCTTTAAAGGAAACAGTGGAGTCCTGGCTGCTTACTCATGAGCAACTAACTGAGAACCTTACAAATGTTATTATTATTATTATTATTATTATTATTCAGTAGGAGAACAATGTTTGCTTCCTAGCTCTAAGATCATTAATCCATCCACTTGACTGAAAAACCTTTCTTTCTTTCTTTCTTTCTTTTCAAAGGTTTCCCCAACTGCAGAAGGAAGAAAGGGTTGCGTTTGCAGCCAAAGCCGGCGGGCAGAAGTTATCCCAGCCGGCAACGGGGGCAACCCCTTTGGCTTCCTCCCCAGAATCTGCCGCAGACAGGCAAGGCCAAGCAAATCCAAAAGGCTCACCCTGTTTCCAAATTGCCTACCTGCAATTTATTGCACGTTAATTCCACAGGAAGTGAACGGGGCCAAACCTAAGCTCCAAAATATATTAGGGGCACAGCTGGTTTCTGTGTTCTTGCATCTCCCCTCTGGTATCCAAAACCACTACCCTTTCTCCTCTCTCTCTCTCTCTCCCCCTTTTAAAAAAAACCAGCCATAGTAGTAGATTTCATGTTCTTTTAACATGCCAGAAAGCTGGCTGGTGTTGAAAAGAGCATTCCACAATGACAGATTATTTTGTGCAAACTGGGTTGCTGTTGTGGGTTGGGTTCCCCCCCCCCCCTTTGTGCTTTTCAAAATCCACAGGCCCTCATCTGCATTTCCTTTGCTCCCAAGTTTCCCACCATTGTTGGCACATCGCGAGGTGACAGGAATCTCCCTGACATTACACGACTCTGAGGTTTTTCACAGCTGTAAGAATTTCAGAGTGAAATCCTGCCTCCGTCTGGAGCTGACAGGAGCTGTGCCACAGGGCCCCACATGGAGTTTGCCTTTCATGAGGTATTTTTTCTTAAGATCGGAGGCGCACAGGAGGGAGGGCGCATAATGCGAGGCATGCTGCAGCTCCAGGAAAGCGGTCGCTTGTCACCCGGACCAAACCCCTAGAATTAAACAAGGGGGAAGGAAAAGGACTCCCTCTACCCCTTGAACAATACCAGAGGAAGAACTGGATTTTATTGGCGCAGAAATTGGGCGAGGGGTTATGTTTCCCTTGAAAAGCGTAGCAGATGTGCCAAACCAAAGAGAAAAAAGCAGCTTGAGAAATGGTGCCCAAGTGTCAAGTTTCAACCTTCAGGTTATTATATTTCTCTCTTTCTCTTCCCCTCCTTTCCGCCACTGCTAGCCGCTCCATTAAAATTCCACCTTCGAAATCATAGTCAAAGCAAACGAACAAACTCTTATTGTTCGGCATCAAAATCCACAGGAACCCATGGGGGACACTAATAATGCACCCCTGGAACTTGAGCTGGGGGGAAAGGGAGAAAACCGCTCAGGCAGCGCGACGAGGAAATGCTTTTGGCGGGGGGCAGGGGGGGGGAAGAGAACAGATTAAACACACCACTAATCTGTGTGTTGTATTCCTACCGCACAGGTGTGCCTGGGGATTATCTTCCCGACAAGCGCAGTGCTTGTGCCAGCTTTTAAACAAAAGTAAACTACAAGAAAGAAAGAAAAGAGAGAGAAGTCTCCCCTCTTTTCTCTTGCAACTCTCCCCATCGATCAAAAATAAAAAAGCCCTGCAGCTATTTTGATCAGGGAAAAAAGGGAGAAAACGCTCAACAACCCCCCCCCCCCCGAGTCGGATTTTAGCATAGCGTCTGTGTGCAAACGCAGCCACTTCTGACGCACAACCGCTTAACCGAACTTACGAACAGGGTTTGTCTCGCAGGACCTGGCTGCTGCTAATATTGAAACGAAATGCTGAAGGAAAGTTTTCAGGTAGGATGAAAACGAGAACCGGCTTCAGAAGCCAACAATTAGAAGCAAAAAGCGAGTGTAAGTTTTGCTACGTTCGTGCACCTAGTGTAGGGTTAAGTAGACCAATATTCTGGTTCTGCGGGTCCGTCCGTCCCCCCCCCCTTTACTGTGCCCACTCAAGAAGTCTTGTTCCCACATTACACTAAACAAAGGTATATGCCGTCCCCACTGTTCATGTCAAAGAGCGCAAATTTGTTGAGCTGTACATCTCAACTATTGCATTATGAACAATCGCACGAGTGTACAGCTCAACTATCAGTTTAAAGAGATTGTGTACTTGTTGGAACGTACTGTGTGAACGCCTCTGAGTGTTTTTCCTATTCCTTTAAAAAAACAACAACCAACAACCACACTGCTTACTTGGGACTACTGGGTTGTCTCTGAGCAAGTGTTGTAACCCTCCAATAGTTTGACTTCACCCCCAAAGGCGCACTCCTCCAGTGTCTCACGAGACAGGCACTTGTCGTCAACAACAACAGTTACTTTCTGAACACACACTAGAGCTGTCTGTCTCTCTCTCTCTCTCATACACACACATAAAGAGGGAAAGGGAGGGGGAGGGGGGAGAGAGAGAGAGGTTATGTGAGCAACTATTTGGCTAAAGTGCATGTCAGATTGGGAGGAAGACAAGTGGGAACTGCCCAGCCCCTGACCTAAGTGAAAAGCGGATTGTGGCAAAATGGAATATCTAGTTGGCATTTTGAGGGCCAGACAGTTCAAAAGCCGTATTTTTCAATGCAGCTTTTTGGTTCCTGAAATTCATTCTGATTGTGCACATAAAGAACTTCCTGACAGTAAGAGCTGTTCGGCAGTGGAATTTGCTGCCAAGGAGTGTGGTGGAGTCTCCTTCTTTGGAGGTCTTTAAGCGGAGGCTTGACAGCCATCTGTCAGGAATGCTTTGATGGTGTTTCCGGCTTGGCAGGGGGTTGGACTGGATGGCCCTTGTGGCCTCTTCCAACTCTATGATTCTATAAAATGCCACAGATAGAATTCTACAGGAAGTGTTTCTCATGTGTGAAAACAGGCAAGATCCAAGGATCCCCAGGCATGCACCTCCAGATGGTGGAGATGCCAGATACCATCCTGGAGCCTGGACATCTTTGCTTGGTCGCAAGTGGCCGATAGGTAAAGGTAAAGGGACCCCTGACCATTAGGTCCAGTCGTGTCCGACTCTGGGGTTGCGGCACTCATCTTGTGTTACTGGCCGAGGGAGCTGGCGTACAGCTTCCAGGTCATGTGGGTAGCATGACTAAACCTCTTCTGGCGAACCAGTGCCAGGAAACGCAGTTTACCTTCCCACCGGAGTGGTACCTATTTATCTACTTGCACTTTGGACGTGCTTTCGAACTGCTAGGTGGCCGATAGCCAGGTGCAAAACGCGCCTGGCGAATTTCAAACATTGACAAGAAGCCTTACGTTTACACATGGACATAACTCCACTTTGTATTTAGTCATCCCTGCTTAATGTGTGGACTGCATTTCTCAGGTTGCTACAGCATCATGTTACCTGCTGCAGAGTACTGCTCTGACGCGTGTGGCGCTGTGGTCTAAACCTCTTGGGCTTGCAAATCAGAAGGTTGGTGGTTTGAATCCCCACGACGGGGTGAGCTCCCGTTGCTCTGTCCCAGCTCCTGCCAACATAGCAGTTCGAAAGCACGCCAGTGCAAGTAGATAAATAGGTACCGCTGCGGCAGGAAGGCAAACGGCGTTTCTTTGCACTCTGGTTTCCATCACGGTGTTCCGTTGCACCAGAAGCGGTTTAGTCCTGCTGGCCGCATGACCCGGAAAGCTGTCTGTGGACAACCGCCGGCTCCCTCGGCCTGAAAGCGAGATGAGCACTGCAACCCCATAGTCGCCTTTGACTGGACTTAACCATCCAGGGGTCCTTTACCTTTTACCTGTACTGCTCTGAAAAAGCAACTTGGGATTACCTACTAGTAAGGCTAATTGCCTTCCGGAACTTGCCTGCACAGATTCTTGGTTGAAGCTCTAAGGTAACTATCCTATTGCTCATCCACACATGCAAACACCCTGACTTCCCATTACTTCATCTGCGTGATTTGTTGCTGTCAGGCGTTTCTGAATCAAGCATACCGGATGGCCAGGGAAACCCTTCATCTAGCCACGCACGCAATGAATCCCAAAGTGACATTTCACTGTAATTCTTCCCCAGCTATTTGCTGTTACAAATGTGCCCTCTCCCTGCAGGCTGGAAATGAGATACAATCACAGAAAATGCAACATTAGCTTTCCGCGGCAGAATTTCCACATGGCTTTGTTGCCGCTCCATCATGGGGAGGTGCATTTGTAAAGGGGGGAGGAAAGCAGCCAGGGAAGAATCAAGAGGGAAACATCAAGGTTCCTCTTTTGAGACTGAATCACACCTTGGAACGAATGAACAAGCTCCTCGCCTTCTCAGATATCTTATTCGGGCAGAGAGCCACACACACGATAAACGATTGGACAGCAAAGCAACTTGGTCCATTAAAATTAACAGCACCGTTAAGGTTAACAACATACTGACTCCAATTCACGTGGCAGACAGCCATCCATGAATTAGTAATCTCCTAGCTAGACTGCTGGGAGGCCCTCTACACAGGACTGCGCTTGAAGACAATTTGGAAGCTCAAAAGGGTACAAAATACAGCAGCCAGAGTACAGTACTGACCAGCATGAACTGGAAATAATCCACCATACCAGTTCAGAGGCAATACAGTCTGTGTCCCATCAGTTTGCATGCCCAAATCAGGGGGCTGCTCTTTATCTTGAAAGCCTCAAGTCCTCATCTCTCAGGAAGCACCTCCCACCAGGGCCGGCGCGTCCATTTAGGCGAACTAAGCAATTGCCTAGGGTGCCAAAATGGAGGGGGCGCTGGCCAGGCTTGGGTGGGACGGGCTAGCAGCAGCTTCTCCGCTGTAGCGGAGAGGTGCTGCTTGCCCCCTACACCACCCCCACCTCCCGCTAAAGCAGGCTTTGGGGGGGCGGGCAGCGGGATGGGCGAGCAGCAGCTTCTCTGCTACAGCGGAGAAATGGCCGCTTGCCTCTCCACCACCTGCACCTCCCGCTAAAGCAGGCTTTGGCGGGGGCGGGGGGGGGGGGCGCCAGAAGGTGGTTCGCCTAGGGCGCAAGAAGCCCTAGCACCGGTCCTGCCTCCCACACAAATAAAAACACTACATACAGCGTGTATTTTTAACCACCCAGTAAAATATTCTCTTTTCCGATGGCTTTCCGGGACGGAAGACGTCGTAGGATGCGGGGAGATGTTTTATATTGGATTTGATCGCTGCTGCTTGTCTGAATTTACGAGCTCTGTTCATCCCAAATGGCTCCAAGTTCTTTTAACGGAGAAGCGAGTAATACATTTTGCAAATGAATAGATGAAACAAAAGAAGTTTGGCACCGGATTGCTTTCCGAAAGCATCCTCCACATCCCCTTTGCCACATCTACCCAGTTCCCAGCTTTGCCCCACACTGCATCAGCCCAAGCCTGTTGGCTGTTCAATTTCCCATTAGCTACCGGCTGCTTCGAGAGCATTGATTCCGTGGCAGCGGGGCTCTGCGCATGAACCACTCCAGGTCCCCTGGCTCTTAATTTATTCTGGGTACTCTGGGCAGCTCTCCGAGGTAGCTGCTGTGCTAATGAGCAGCGTGTCGCCCCCCTTGGCTTCTCTGAACTGCACCCCCTGTTCTCCGGTTCTCAGCTTGCGAGACGGGATTGAAATTCTGCTGCGGCAGAATGATTCAGTGCGCCGGGGACATTGCTACGGAGCCAGAAAGAGAGAGAGAGAGAGAGAGAGAGAGAGAAGTGGAAGTGGCGTATTCAAATCAAAGCCGCCGAGAAGCCCACAGATGCCTTGCACATCACAGGAGCGTTCGCATGAAGAAAAGCAACGCTAAGGATGACGTCATTTTAACGACAGGCCCTCAGATCAGAGGTCACTAATGTGGCACCCATGAGCACTTCTCACTTCTACTTTAAATTAAGCACAGTAGCATGTCTTTCATAATGATGTTGGACTCTGCCCTGTCTCAAGAGACCATAGAGTGCGCCTCCGGAGGTGAAGTCAAACCGCAGCGTTAGCAGCAGCAAAGTGACCTCTCCGGGGTGCAAACCTGGGCAGTGTGTCTGGAGGTCCTGGGCTGCCCAGATGACAAGACACCCCCCACAGTGCCTTGAGGTTGGTGATTAATTCAATTTGTATACCACCCTTTATCCATAGATCTCAGACAGCTCACAACATAAAACTACATTATAAAACACACAAAACACATAATAAAAATGCAGTGGTATCTCGGTTTTCGAGCGTCTCGGAAGCTGAACATTTCGGTTTTCGAATGCCGAAAACCCAGAAGTAATTGCTTCCGTTTTTGAACGCGCCTCGGAAGTCGAACGGCTTCTGCTGAGGCCCCCCCCCCAATTTTCTCAATTGAAATTGCAGGCCGCCATTTGCGCCTCGGTTTTCGAACGTTTTGGAAGCAGAACAGTCTTCCGGAATGGATTACATTTGAAAACCGAGGTATCACTGTATGTATTTGTGGTCCAAAGGAAATCGGAGCAATAGGTCGGGAAGCAGCTTGGCTGCAGGAGTTGCCGGAAGGCGCCATCCATCCATCTTAGGGACTCCGCTCTGGATTTGTGTAGGGTTTGCTCCTTAGCCTTTTCTTATCCCAAAGATGTCCTGCAAGGCAGAGGAGGTTTTAGAGGTTTCTTTCCTTCTCCTAATTTATTATTTGTACCCCGCCCATCTGGCTGGGTTTCCCCAGCCACTCTGGGCGGCTTCCAACAGATATTAAAATACATTAAAATATAACAGATTAAAAACTTCCCTGAACAGGGCTGCCTTCATGTATGTAGAGCCAGTGTGGTGTATTGGTTAAGAGCAGTAGACTCGTAATCTGGTGAACCAGGTTCGCGTCCCCGCTCCTCCACATGCAGCTGCTGGGTGACCTTGGGCTAGTCACACTTCTCTGAAGTCTCTCAGCCCCACTCACCTCGCAGAGTGTTTGTTGTGGGGGAAGAAGGGAAAGGAGAATGTGAGCCGCTTTGAGACTCCTTCGGGTAGTGATAAAGCGGGATATCAAATCCAGACTCCTCCTCTTCTTCTTCTTCTTCTTCTTCTCAATGTAAGGTAGTTGTTTATCTCTTTGACATGAGATGGGAGGGCGTTCCACAGGGCAGGCGCCACTACCGAGAAGGCCCTCTGCCTGGTTCCCTGTAGCTTTGCTTCTCGCAGTGAGGGAACTGCCAGAAGGCCCTCAGCGCTGGATCTCAGTGACCGGACTTAACGATGGGGGTGAAGACGCTCCTTCAGGTATACAGACCATTGGACCCACTACTGGTCTCATCCACTCAATCTGCCAGAGCCTGTTTTCGCATGCAGGGCGGGGGGTAGGGAAGTCCCTCTCCCAGTGAATCTTTACTCCCATCATCCCCTGACAAATGACTGTGCTGAATGGGGTTGGCAGGAGCTGGAGTCGAGCTGAGGCAGTATGGTTAGTTGTGGCGGGGCATGCCGGTGGGAGGGAGGACAGTTCAAAAACAGTGTTCTGAAGCTGACTTGCGTTAAGAAAATATAGTTGCAATTAACCGAAGATAGCAGAGGAAGCTTCAGTTAACCTAAAACGGAAGCACAGGAGGCTGAAACTTGTTCCCGTCACACTAAACTGTGGTTCAACATTATGTCCAAAGAAAGTCATTGTGCGGTGTCTGCCCCGAACACAGTTGGAACCTGATACGTTATTAATTTCTATGCATTTTAAACCCAGCTCAGGGTTATAATATGATGAGACGTAGGGATGATCTAAGCAGACCAGTGTAATAGTTAAGGCACCCCCCTGCAAAGCCTCCTGAGAATTGTTAAAGGTGCTAAAAAACCGTCTGCTCATAATCCCCAACCAGTCTTGCAGAACTCCTGTTCCCAAGGGTTCCTTGGAAAGAGGGAATGCTTATTAAACCAGTTTAAGGCTGCGAAGTCAATATGTCTTAAGGGAAGGGCTTGTTCTAATCAAAGGAGCTTTGGTTTGGATTTACAGAGTTTATCCTGTTTATTTTAATTGCAAAAAGAAAAGAGGAGGGGAGGGACTCTCAAGAAACGGCAGTGAAAGAAACAAACAGCTTGTATATTCTAAGGCCTGGAAGGATTAAAGAGAAGAAAGAAAACCAATAGTGTCCTGTGCTGGTGTGAAGTGCTGGACAATTCATTCACTGGGCTGACTTGACCCCTGCAGATCCCATGTATGTAGTAATAATGTGGCTACCCATATATTGTTGGACTCCAGCCCCATCCAGAATGGTCATTGGTCAGGGATAATGGGAGCTGGTCCAGCAATATCCGGGCAGCCAGAGGTTCCCCATCCTTGATGTACAGAGTCTTTGGCTCACATTGCTGGAGTGCAGCATCCGAAATTCGCCAGGCACATTTTGCACCACTCGTGATCAAGTGAAGGTGCCGAGGTGCCAGGATGGCCCGATCCATGTAGCCTTTGCCAACCCAGTGTCCTTAAAAGTTTAGCAAAGGTGTAGCTGAAGAATATGGGACGTGGGTGGCGCTGTGGGTTAAACCACAGAGCCTAGGGCTTGCTGATCGGAAGGTCGGTGGTTCGAATCCCCGCGGCGGGGTGAGCTCCCGTTGCTCGGTCCCTGCTCCTGCCAGCCTAGCAGTTCAAAAGCATGTCAAAGTGCAAGTAGATAAATAGGTACTGCTCTGGCAGGAAGGTAAACGGTGTTTCTGTGCGCTGCTCTGGTTCGCCAGAAGAGGCTTGGTCATGCTGGCCACATGACCCAGAAGCTGTACGCCGGCTCCCTCGGCCAATAAAGCGAGATGAGTGCCGCAACCCCAGAGTCGTCCGCAACTGGACCTAATGGTCATGGGTCCCTTTACCCTTATCTGAAGAATACCTTCCCACCGCAGTCTACCTTGAGCATCTCTAGAAAGTGGTGTGAAGCTCTGATGTTGTGGGTGGAGTCTAACAGTTAACCCGGCCCTGCTTGAGGCCAAACCAAAAGCAACAAGAGGTAGAGTAAAGGAACTTTTCTAATCATGCCAACTGCCAAGTTTTCTCCTAAAACATCAATATACATGTAATTTATGCTTTGGAGAAGGCATCCTATGGAACAAGGATGAACATACATTGGACGCTCACATGCAAAGCCCGACCGTGCCCTCCTGACCAGTTTACAGTTACCCCTGCCCCTCCCAAAAACGCTGCCATTTATTTAATATTCGCTTTAATGAGAAACTGTGACTTGAAATGTGTTTTGTTTCACTGACAGACGATAATGCTTTCAAGCACGTTGCAGGCACATATAAACATTCCTATGGAAAGCAGACGAAAATCTAAAACACAGCCTATGAAATTTTCCACCACTGTTCGGGGGGGAAAGCTGAAACCACACGCAAACACCCATTTACAAAACAAAACAAAGCCCACGTTAGAATTCTAGCCTATTCTGTTTTTTATTTGGTAACGGAGTGCTTGCATGTGGTTCGGGCTTTTTCTCTGCTCTCCGGCAACAGCGGCAGGAAATAACGATATGCTGCTGGGTCCTACCTATGGCATAGGCTGAAGCGTGTTTGTGTGTGTGGTGGCAGGAGCTTCTGTCACAGGAAGTTGGATGTGGTTGCATCTACTGTACTGCAAGCAGGGGCGTAGGAAGGCTCCTTGGTACCCGGGGCGGCGACCGGAGGCACCCCTGGGGGGCGGGGCATCGTGACGCGGCTCCGGCCCCAGCAGCGGGAAAAAAGCCCTTTTTTAAAAAGCAAAGTAAAGGCTGCCTTGGCTTTTCTTTTTTTAAAAGGGCTTCTCTCCCTGCTGCCGGGCGGAGCCGCCCACAGGGGCGAGGGCGGCCAGCGAGGATGGGGGGGATGTCACCCTTGTGACACTCCTCCTCATTGGCCGCCCCAGCAGTGGGGAGAAAAGTCCTTTTAAAAAAGCAAAGCGAAGGCAAGCAGGTTGCTTGCCTTGGCTTTTCTTTTTTTAAAAAAAGGGCTTTTCTCCCCACTGCTGGGCAGAGCCGCCCACAGGCGCAAGGGGCGGGGCAGGCCAGCGAGTACGGGGTGTCACCCTTGTGACAAGCGTAACACCCCTCCTCCTTGCTGGTCGCCCCAGCAGCTCCACCCCAGCAGCAGGGAGGAAAAAAAGGAAAGCAGGCACCAGCGGCTGGCTAAGCCAGCAAGCGCGGCGGCACCGATTGTGGGGGCGGTGCCCCCCACCCCCGAGTGTCACCCCCCCAGGGTGCTGACCGGGGTGGAATGCCCCCCATCACACCCCTGACTGCAAGTCCTTGAAGACTGGCCATAGCCTAAGTTTCCACTTTGGCCAAGATGTGGAGTGCACCTTGAAGTCTCTTGTCTCTCCACAACCATTTCACATACAGGAAATTCTGGCCAGTATCACGTGGGTTTCTGAAGTCTTCACAAACAACTGCCCAAGTCTGCACAGGTCCTCATTTTCTAAAACAAATAACACCCCCTCCTCCCTTCATGATATATGAGCTACTGAGAATGAAAAATTGAGCATACCGTGGCAGAGTCTGTGGTTATGGATTCAGTCTGCAGCTATGTAAGACAAACAGAGGTCTGGGAGGTCAAACATCATGTAGAATTGTTCAGCGTTAAGTTCCCCACACTCTCGTAACACTAGAAATTGTGACCTTCCAATAACGCTGAATGGTGCTAAAATTCAGGTCATACAGAAGAAACTGCCCTGAGGGATAGCTCAGTCGGTAGACCATGAGACTCTTAATCTCAGGGTCCTGGGTTCAAGTCCCGGATTGGGGAAAAGATTCCTGCATTGAAAGACTAGATGACCCTCATGGCATCTTCCAACTCTACGAGTCTGTCTGTGAAAGCACTTTTTCTTACAGTGCATAGCTAAACTTTGGAATTCGACCCCAGAAGATATAGTGATGGTCACCAATTTGCATTGCTTTTTTATTTTAAGGACGAGACAAATTCATGAAGGATAAAGCTATCACTAGCCAGGAATACCTCTGAATACCTCTTGCTGAGAATCACAAGTGAGGAAAGAGCTGTTCTGTCCTGCTTGCCGGCTTCCTATCCGGGGCATCTGGTTGGCCACTGTGAGAGGAGGCTGCTGGACTCAATGGGCACTGGGTCTGATCCAACAGAGCTCCTCTGACGCTCTTGGATTATTCCCGCTTTTCGGAAAGTGAATGTAGATCTTCCACTTTTGTCTTGGAAGGCAATCTTGTGCAAACCCCCACTTTGGCACCATTACGGAAGTGAACCCCCGCTAGGCTAATTTGCATAGGTTAATTTGCGCCAGAAAATCCTCAGTTTGCACTGGGAAATCTGGGTAAAGTCAACATAGCACGCTTCTTTTCCTTTCGTTTGGCAAAGCTGAAAACTTTGAAACTGCCAAGCTCGCCCAAACCAAAACGGCAATAATCAATAGATCGTACAGTTAAATGGAGAGGAGAATCTGTTATCGTTCTCAGGATCTCATGGTAGTCAAAGCAGAAGGTGGCATGGAAAAGTTATCGGCTATTTTCTCTAGGTTGGAAGTGCAATTGGGGAATGAGATTCGGCACAGTTTTAGCAGTCTCCTGCAGCAGAGAAAATTATTTTCAGACCCCCACAGGTCACCTCTCTAGGGCCACATGTCCATGGTGCATATGGGGTCATTGGCAAAAGCGCAGCAAAAGGGGCACAACAATGGAAGAGACTCTTCCTTTGTCCGCCTTCCAAGATGAGACTCTTAATCTCAGGGTCGTGGGTTTGAGCCTCACGTTGGGCAATATATTCCTGCATTTCAGGAAGTTTGACAAGATGGCCCCCGTGGTCCCTGCCAACTTCTTTGAGTCTATGGTTCTATGAAGTATTGTTTAAATGCAAAATAATGGCAGAAAGCACGGCTGGCAGCCACCGTTTTAGACGGGGCACTCTTCCCCTTTGAGAAGACGATTCCTGCGACAAGAAAAGCACGTGTATCATCTAAAGGACAAAAGCAAAGTGTGGCTTTTGCTTCGGAGATGCCCGTGCATGCAAATTTAACCTGTCAGTTGAAAGCTGCAAAACCATTGGCTGAAGCGCAGCATCTTTAAATTCAAGTTGACAGCCCTAATATCAGAGAGCTCTTAATCACCTGGGGGGTGGGGGTGGGGGGGGGGGCTAGAAGATAGCCATGGAGATTTCCCCTCCCTCCATCTCCCCCTTCTTAAGGAAAACAGGCTCAATTCCCGCCCTGTGACCTCTGGAAGCCAGGAGCCTGGGTTTAAAGGGTTAATCCCCCTGCCAAGACCTTGTTTGATTCAGATTATTATGTGGGTGACACTAAGACTTGCCCTGCTACTCCCACCAGGCCAGTGGCATTATGCTCATTTGGGAGGCTACGCAGACAAAGAGCTAAGGACTCTGCAAACAAAGCTCAGGGCATTTGGTCACAACCCACATCTTCTTTACCCAATGCCCGGATGTCTGTACATCTCCAGCCATAGGACTCAGTGGGCCATTGTTGCCTCTGTGTGCATTAAGTACACAGCAGGGTTAAGAAATTCCATTAGCCAACCAGGCTCCCTCCAGAGGTACCTGGTGCCTGATGGAACTACAACTCCCATCAGGAGTGCTGTTTTCTGGAGCTGGTGGGGGTTGTGTCAAGCTTGCATTTCTTAGTACGGAAAGTATTGATCTGATCATTCAGGGGTCGGCAAACTTTTTCAGCAGGGGGCCGGTCCACTGTCCCTCAGACCTTGTGGGGGGCCGGACTATATTTTGGAAAAAAATTAAAAATGAACGAATTCCTATGCCCCACAAATAACCCAGAGATGCATTTTAAATAAAAGGACACATTCTACTCATGTTAAAACACACTGATTCCGGATCGTCCGTGGGCAGCATTTAGAAGGCGATTGGGCCACATCCGGCCCCCGGAGCTTAGTTTGGGGACCTCTGCTCTATCCAGCCAACATCTGATGCTCACTTAGTAGGGACATGAGAGGGGACTTGTCTTTAGAATTCCCTACCTAAGCATGTTCATTTCCCACCCCGTCAGACAAAGTCTTTTTTTAAAAAAAATTAGACAGCTATTTGACTTGTCCAGCTGATCTCTTTTAATGCTCCATATATTTTGACTGGATGGGTTTGGGGACATATTATCTTATCATCTGATTTATTTATGCACTTACTGTGTTTTAAACCTGATTCTTAGTTGCCTTGAGTGACAAATGTACACAAGCGGTCCATAATAAATGTTAAAATACCCCAAAAGGCAATGTAGGAAAGCAGGGCAGGGAAATCCTTTATTGCGTTTTTGTCATCCTTTCCAAAACGGCCAAAATGCACCCAGCCCCAGACTCCCTTCGGAAAAGGCTGAAACAACCCATCACCCCCCCCCCCAAATAATGCTCTATTGTATCTTCAGAGAAACAGCCTGCTCCTGCAATTCCATGTGCACCAACACTTGCGATTTACATGGGGATTTGCAATGGCGGCACTTTTCCCTGGGCGTTAGTTGTTTTGGAAAGGTTCCTGGCTCCAAGCAGAGTTTACACAGCTGCGGGAGGAAAATCTAGCAGAGATCAACTGGAAAAAGAAGAAGAGGGCAACACAAATCTCATGCAAGAGAGAGAGAGAGAGAGAGAGAGAGAGAGGAATGAATACTCGGCAGCCCTGCTGTTGAAACAACTCTTCCACCAAGAGAAAGAGAAAGAGTTCCCTAACTTTATTAAGTGTAGCCACAACGCAAATAAACTTTAGCTCATTTTCACCATTTAGAGAGCATAAAGACTCCCTTTTGTCATCCAGAGTCTAAGCTGCCTAAAGCCTTTACAGAAACACAACTTTGAGGAAGGCAGGCAATTAAATCCATTTGGAGAGGCCAGGAGGGTGTTTTGTCCCCCACCCCCCTCCTAGTAGCTAGGATGGTGCTTGTGTGGATCAGATTTATGGACTGTGTAGAGGACTATCCAAAGCTACTTTTAAAAAAGAAAGGGGAGGGAAGTCACCCTTGGTAGTTTTGCAGAAAGATGCTTGCAAGTGACCTCGACTGGACCGGTTGTCTGTCCTTATCAGAAGTCGGCAACCATATCACACACACACACACACACACACACACACACACACACGTGTGCACACACAACCCTCCAGGAGCAGCGTCTTGGTGCAGGACATATTTACTGCCGACCTCCAGAATTTATTTTTCACATAAAGGAAGCTCCAGGGATGCAAATCATCTACAAAGGCTTAAGGAGCAAGGAGGCCGGGTAGGAGACAGCTGAGAGCCCAGAACCGCTGCGGCACATCAATAATACAATAATGTCATCAACCCGCTGTAGAGACCGAACAATGCTTTTTCCTGTCCGTTAGTTAATTAGCAAACGGGGTGAGATTAAAGGCTTTAATCTCTTGCTTACTTTCATTCCCTCTCTTCTTTTTCTTAATAACAAAAGAAAGCAAAAGCAAAACCTGAAACCTGAACAAACCAGCGGCCACATGTAGGAAGGAAGAATAGAAAAGGGGAATACAAAATTGATTACATTTGTTAGAGGAGAATCGGTGTACAGTGCTACCTCTGGTTACGTACTGAATTCGTTCCGGAGGTCCGTTCTTAACCTGAAACTGTTCTTAACCTGAAACACCACTTTAGCTAATGGGGCCTCCCCCTGCCGCTGCGCCGCCAGAGCACAATTTCTGCTCTTATCCTGAAGCAAAGTTCTTAACCTGAAGCGTTATTTCTGGGTTAGCGGAGTCTGTAACCTGAAGTGTATGCAACCCGAGGTACCACTGTATTTGGCTTAGAGAAGCGCTAGGCTAGTTGTTGTTGGGAAGAAGAGGAGTTTGGATTTAATATCCCACTTTATCACTACCTGAAGGAGTCTCAAAGCGGCTAACATTCTCCTTTCCCTTCCTCCCCACAACAAACACTCTGTGAGGCGAGTGGGACTGAGAGACTTCAGAGAAGTGTGACTAGCCCAAGGTCACCCAGCAGCTGCATGTGGAGGAGCGGAGACGCGAACCTGGTTCACCAGATTACAAGTCTACCACTCTTAACCACTACACCGCACTGACTCGCACCTGCCATCATCCTTGTCCAGTAGCCATGCTGTATGGAATTGATCTGAGCTCAACATTGGGGCGGGGGGACAGGTTGACCAATCCCCTGTAGTTTTTAGTTGAGATTCCTGCATTGCAGGACTAGACTAGATGAACCTTGGGGTCCCTTCCAACTCTACAATTCTATGACTCCCAGGCCACAGCTTCTGTTCATCACATGGAGAGGTAACCATGGAACAAGTTCTCCACTGTGCAGATATATAATGTCCACCTGGCCTGACCACGAGAGGGAGGTGTTTTCACCATGCCAGCGGTCACTGGAAGAAACCCACATTGCAAGGTCATCCCAGCACATTTGTACACGTTACATACAGCTGGAGGAGGGAAATGGCTCAGGGATGCTGATTCCTTGCGGCAATTGTAAGGAAAGAGAGGGCCTGTTTGTCTGAAATCGCCTCCCCACAAAAACCACCCAAGGTCTAAGGGTGTTGGCAAAATTCTGGCCCCACAAGCTTTTTTGCTACCTCTGGGCACACAAACAGAAGCAGAACAAAAATGTTTGAAAAGTACTGCACGAATATAAGATGGGGGACATCTGGCACAACAGCAATACACGTGAAAAGGATCTAGGGGTCTTGGTGGACCACAAGCTGAACGTGAGTCAACAGTGCGATGCAGCAGTAGGGAAAAAAGGTTAATGTTCTTCTAAGCTGCATCAACAGAAATCTAGTGTCCAGATCAAGGGAAGTCATAGTCCTATTTTATTCTGCCTTGGTCAGACAACACTTGGAATACTATGTCCAATTCTGGGCACCATAATTTAAGAAGGATGTTGACAAGCTGGAAGGTGTGCAGAGGAGGTCAGCCAAGATGATCAAGGGTCTGGAAACCAAGCCTTATGAGGAGTGGTTGAAGGAGCTGGGTATGTTTAGCCTGAAGAAACATATAAACATCAACTGGTAGTGTTGGAGGGGACTATGAGGGTCATAGAGTCCAACTGCAGAGGAAACCGAGAGGAGATATGATAATGGTAAAGGTAAAGGGGCCCCTGACCATTAGGTCCAGTCGCGGATGACTCTAGCGCTCATCTCGCTTTATTGGCAGAGGAAGCAGGTGTACAGCTTCCAGGTCATGTGGCCAGCATTACTAAGCCGCTTCTAGCGAATCAGAGCAGCGCACGGAAACGCTATTTACCTTCCCGCCAGAGCAGTACCTACAGGTGAAACTTGAAAAATTAGAATATCGTGGAGAGGTTCATTTCTTTCAGTAATACAACTTAAAAGGTGAAACTAATATATGAGATAGACTTGTGACATGCAAAGTGAGATATGTCAAGGCTTTATTTGTTATAATTGTGATGGTTATGGCGTACAGCTGATGAGAACCCCAAATTAACGATTTCAACTTTGGGGTTTTCATCAGCTGTACGCCATAATCATCACAATTATAACAAACAAAGGCTTGACATATCTCGCTTTGCATGTCATGAGTCTATCTCATATATTAAAACTCCAGTAGCTAATGAAAACAATTGCTTACATAAATGGACTTTTCCACGATATTCCAATTTTTCGAGTTTCACCTGTATTTATCTACTTGCACTTTTGGGGGTGCTTTCGAACTGCTAGGTTGGCAGGAGCTGGGACCGAGCAACGGGAGCTCACCCTGTCATGGGGATTCGAACCACCAACCTTCTGATCGACAAACCTTGGCTCTGTGGTTTAACCCACAGCGCCACCCGCGTCCCATGGAGATATGATAGTCATCTTCAAATATCTAAAGGGCTGTCATGTGGAAGACGGACCAAGGTTCTTTTCTCGAGTTCCGGAGAACTTTCTGACAGTAGGAGCTGTTCGACACAGGGACAGTCTCCCTCAGGAGGTTGTGGACTCTCCTTCCTTGGAGGTTTTTAAGCAGAGGTTGGCCATCTGTCATGGATGCTTTAGCTGAGATACCTGCATTGCCGGAGGGGGGGGTTGGACTAGATGACACTTGGGGTCCCATCCAACTCTACAATTCATTGATTCAGTTATTCTACCAGAGGGGAAAGTATCTCCGGGCATGTCTAAAGTGCCTTTTCTTTTTAATTAGCAACACTTTTTTTAAAAAAGGAATCAGGTTAAGGACAGGGTGAAGGACCGCACGCATCTCTCTTGATTTTGAAGGTGTGTTAGAAGCAGTTGGGGTGTGAATTTTATTTTTTTTGCAAATGCCATCTCTTCTGGATTCACATCTCCCTGTTGTCGGAAGTGTTAAGTATGGGGGAAATTGTGTCAGGGCCTGTAAAATAATTCTGGTCCCATGGAAATCAGAGAAGGCTGGTTATAACTTCACACAGGGATGCATATTGCTCCTCACATTACCTCAACAATTCCTTGAGCTGAAGGAGACTTTATTGTTTCTCTAAAAAAAAATTCTGGCTACTTTTCTGAGCCAGTTCCTGTTCAGCATGGCTTACAAGCAAAACAAAAGGATAAAGAACGAGAGAGAGAGAGAGAGAGAGAGAGAGAGAGAGAGAGAGAGAGAGAAATTAAACTACAAATCAATACTGGACATTTTAAAAATAAAATAAAATACAGAACCGGGGTGGCTGTGATTTGAGCCTTGTGTTTGGAGGTGCTGCTAGGTGGCAATGACAGCAATGGCTGTTTGATCTGCAGAGAGGCCATTTCGCACCTTGGCTTCATCACTTAGACATCCAGTGAGGACTGAGTCATGCATACCTTGACATGTTTAGGGGGGGGGGCTGACATCAGAAGGGCACCTCAAGGATGCCAGTATCCTCATTCCCAGGCTTTCAGCACATAGGAAACGAATGGATGGACCACCTCGATTCACACCAAGTGACACCCTCAAGGTGGGACAGGAAGCGAAGAAGAGTTTCCAGATGTCTCAAAATCCCAGGCCCAAATACGTGTGGGAATTATCCAGTAGCAAAGCTGTTAGAAAGTTTGCAGGAGTTTTCATTGGATTTTGTGCGGTTTCAACCTTCTGTGCCTTTTTGCGACACAGCTGCAGTTTATTTTTCTTAGTGATGGTTTCATCGTTCTATCTCTTGCAAACCGCAAGAGCTCCCACCCCCCCCCCTGGGAATCAAGCGGTGTATAGATCTGGCTTAGACATAGAATTATAATATTGTAAAGTTGGGAGTAATGTACGGAAGTGAGAGCTGGACCATCAAGAAGGCTGATCGCCGAAGAATTGATGCTTTTGAATTATGGTGCTGGAGGAGACTCTTGAGAGTCCCATGGACTGCAAGAAGATCAAACCTATCCATTCTTAAAGAAATCGGCCCTGAGTGCTCACTAGAAGGACAGATCCTGAAGTTGAGGCTCCAGTACTTTGGCCACCTCATGAGAAGGGAAGACCCTGGAAAAGACCCTGATGCTGGGAAAGATGGAGGGCACAAGGAGAAGGGGACGACAGAGGATGAGATGGTTGGACAGTGTTCCCGAAGCTACCAACATGAGTGTGGCCAAACTGCGAGAGGCAGTGAAGGATAGGCGTGCCTGGCGTGCTCTGGTCCATGGGGTCACGAAGAGTCGGACATGACTGAACGACTGAACAACAACAACAACAAAGTTGGGAGGGACTCCCAAGAGTCATCTAGTCCAAACCCCTGAAATGAAAGAAACCTTCCCACAGCCATAAACACGTTAAGGATGCCACTATCTTATGGGCATGTGTCGTAGTTCAGTGGTTAGAGCACCTGCCTTTCAAGGAGAAGGTCCCTGGCTCGGTCCCCATTGGCATCTCCAGTCTCCCATACAAAAAGAATTATTGAGAATGTGAACTCCACAACCTCTTTTTTTTTCTTTAAAAAAATGCTAATATTATTGAAGATACTTTAGCAATCCTTGTACTAGCCTTGTATCGTAGGCCAGAATTATATTTGCAAGAAAGCACGGTTGCCTGCCTAAAGCCCCCTTTGCAAGATGATGGCTGAGGTGAAATCTGAACCCAGGACTGAGTCAACTCTGCTAGTAGACCTAAGCTCTTTTTGCAGGGTCCTTCCCTTTATTATCAGGCTCTTTCTTTCCACATCCACAATCTCGCCTTTGCAAGCGCAGGGAACAAACAAAAGCAAACAAATGAAAAGATGCCCAACTGAGTGAGGGCCCAAAGGTCAGCCACATTGCTGGGAACTTGACTGTACTGACAAATGCTTGGGGAGGCAAATGGATGAGTTGTGAGCTGTTTTCCTAATGGGAGCAACAACACTGTAATGTACTCATCCAGTGCCGGATGTAAGTACAGTATAAGAAAAACAAGCTATAGCTTAGGTCCCCACTCTCTTGGGGGCCCCAAAAAAATTTAAAGAAAAAAACAACAACTGGATGTACATTTCCAAAATATAAGATAAAAAACAAATAAAATAAAAACCTACATACAGCAACAGTGTTTTGTGTTGTGTAGGCTCCTATTTGTTATGTACAAATGGCTTGAGATATCTATTAGGTCCATAAATTACCATATAGCATACAGGTGAAACTCAAAAAATTAGAATATCGTGGAAAAGTCCATTTATGTAAGCAATTGTTTTCATTAGCTACTGGAGTTTAATATATGAGATAGACTCATGACATGCAAAGCGAGATATGTCAAGCCTTTGTTTGTTATAATTGTGATGATTATGGCGCACAGCTGATGGAAACCCCAAAGTTGAGATTGTTAATTTGGGGTTCTCATCAGCTGTACTAAATAGGTGTGGCAAATTGGTATATGCTGAAAATTTATACCATCGGACTTTTGATTATTACTGTTCGTGATGTTAACCCCCCCCCCCAAACTTGAAATTGGGAGGGGAGGGGAAACAACTCAGGAGATAACTATTTGTACTGTTTGGGTACCACTTTGTTCCTCTTATCAATATCTGAGCTATGAGAATAATTCCCAATTTTTCCTCTCCACAAATTCCATTCCTTGAGAGAACTGCAGCTTCTTTTTTATGTGCCTGCTTGCTTGTTCATCAGGTGGAAGGGTGGATAAAATCAATTTAGGATAACTTTTCTAAAAGCTAAAAAATAAAAAAATCCTTCCAGTAGAACCTTAGAGACCAACTAAGTTTGTTATTGGTATGAGCTTTCTGAAAAAGTGTGCATGCACATGAAAGCTCATACCAAGAACAAACTTAGATGGTCTCTAAGGTGCTACTGGAAGGAATTTTTTATTTTTGTTTTGACTATGGTAGACCAACACGGCTACCTACCTGTAACTTTTCTTAAAGCTAACAGTTTCTGACAGTAAGAGCTGTTTGACAACGAGTCTCGCTCAAGAGGTTGTGGACTCTCCATCCTTGGAGGTTTTTAACCAGAGGTTGGCCATCTGCCATGGATGCTTTAGCCGAGATCCCTGCATTGGAAGGGGTTGGGCTAGAGGACCCCTGGGGGTCCCTTCCACCTCTTCTACGATTCTATAACAACCCTGTGAGGTAGATTAGGCTGAGAGAGAGAGCGACTAGCCCAAGGTCACCCGCTGAGCTCCACTGCTGAGTGGGGATTCAAAACCAGGTCTCCCAGGTCCTAGTCCAGCACTCTAACTACTACACCACACTGTCGTATCAATGTACAAGCCTTCATGATCCACCAAATGGACAGAGAAGGCCATTGGCTTATTTGCACAAAGGTGGGAAGTCAAAATTGGCAGAGAGAGGTGAAAAATGAACAGGCACAGCGTGGTGATGCCAGCATTTGCTTCATCAATTCCCTGTTAATTTAATGCAAATGTTTAGGACTGGGGTGCGCATAAATATCTGAAGACTCCATCAGGGAAAGCCACTTTCAATGCTGGTTATCAGATAGGGCTAGTCCCTGAGGAATTCGCCACCTCTTTGTCAAGGACCATCTCCTTACTTAGAAAGCTCATTGACTTGAGGATGTGAATCTGGTGAGAGCAAACACATTTCCTTTTTGCAACTGTTCAAGGCTGAGCTAGCCACTTAGTCAATGGGACCAATGCTTTGTGGATTGGAGTCTGTGGCATCAGTAACCTAACCTTTAAGTGCAAAAACAAAAAACAAAAACCCTAACTTGCTTTTGTTTGTTTTTTCTTTCTTTCTATGTTTAGTTCTCACCCTTCATCAGAACCTTATTAGGGGGTTTCTCAGCATAAGGAGCATCAGGGAGAGAGAGAATCAGTGCCTTTCTCTGACAAAAGGATGGTTAAAAGTGCTTGGAAACTGCAGAACTGGATGCAAACATCAGCTGATCACATGATAAAATTGTTATGTGTGGTTTTGGGGGGGAGTGGGGCCCCACAACCCAATGTTCCCCTTAACACACATGAGCAAACACTGCATATTTGGAAATTGTACAGCCGGAAGGCTTCTAAGATTAATTTATTTTTAAATAAACTTTTGTGCCACTTTATTTATTAATTTTTAATTGTACTGCTTATCTTCTCCATCATCCTGGAGCTACTGCTGTTGCGGCTTCTTGTGTTTTTCCAAAGGTTTTTATCCCCACCCCATCCCCTGAAAACAATCTCCCTTGATTATTTATAATCACATTAAATGTGATTCTGTTAGCTGCCTTGGATCTTAGGAAAGAGGGGTGGTGGGCAGGGGAGAGCCCAAGTCTTTTCATTTGATTCCATTTCACTTTTAATTTGTATACCCCCTTTCTATGCACTAGGAGGTTTACAAGCTGCAAAAGCGAGAAAATGGCAACAGGGTTCACACTCGTAATAACCCCCTGATCTAATACAAAAAGACACAATAACTGAAAAACAAACAACTTATATCAAATAAAGCAATATTCAATAATCCATTAGAACATAATAGTAAACAGTAAAATTAAACATCAGCTAATAATAATTCAACAGTTAACACTTACCTATTATTATTATTATTATTATTTATTTATTTATTTTATTATTATTATTATTATTATTATTATTATTATTATTATTATTATTACCCTGCCCATCTGTCGGGTTTCCCCAGACACTCTGGGTGGCTCCCAACAGATTAAAAACAGAATAAAACATCAAACATTACAAACTTCCCAAAACAGGGCTGCCTTCAGATGTCTTCGAAAAGTCAGATAGTTGTTTATTTCCTTGACATCTGATGGGAGGGCGTTTCACAGGGCGGGCGCCACTACCGAGAAGGCCCTCTGCCTGGTTCCCTGTAACCTCACTTCTTGCAGTGAGGGAACCGCCAAAAGGCCCTTGGAGCTGGACCTCAGTGTCTGGGCTGAAGAATGGGGGCGGAGACGCTCCTTCAGGTCTACTGAAGACAGCCAGTGTGGTGTAGTGGTTAAGAGCGGTAGACTCATAATCTGATGGGAAGGCGTTCCACAGGGCGGGTGCCACCACCGAGAAGGCCCATTACAATGAAGAATTACTAAACTATAATCAATAAAAATAACAGCAAGTCACAATGCATGAAATGCCGGCAAAACATACACAACCACAGGAAAGGATCCAACTGAGAATCAATTAATGTATAAATAAGTAAGCAAGCAAATAAATTAGAAATAAAAGGGTACTTTCTGGGTGCTGGATATTTCCCCTCTCTCCATCCAGGATCATTTAAATACTGTATGCAACCACTAACACACCTATGTGCCTATGCACACACACATAAAGACATGCCATGTCACAGGCTAGTCTTTGCAAATAACATTTCCTATAGTAGAGCTCCCCCTGGAATTGTACCATAAGGACAGCTCTACTCTAGGATATGTTGTTTTGCAAAGACCAATCCTGCGGCCATCTAAAGGAATTACCATGCAGGTGAGAAAATGGCCGGCGCAGGTGACAAGCTGCAGGCGTCTCCGGCAAACCTTTCGAACATTATTGGGGGACATGTGCAACCTCAGAATCAACTGGAGATAAACACTTACCTGGGAATAAGGTAAAGGTAAAGGACCCCTGGACGGTTATGTCCAGTCAAAGGTGACTATGGGGTTGCGGCGCTCATCTCGCTTTCAGGCCGAGGGAGCCGGCGTTTGTCTACAAACAGCTTTCCGGGTCATGTGGCCAGCAGGACTAAACCGTTTCTGGCACAATGGGACACCGTGACGGAACCAGAGTGCATGGAAACACCGTTTACCTTCCTGCCACAGCAGTACCTATTTGCACTGTCGTGCTTTTGAACTGCTAGGTTGGCAGGAGGTGGGACAGAGCAACAGAAGCTCATCCTGTCGCGGGGATTCGAACCATCTACCTTGGGCAAGCCCAAGAGGCTCAGTGGTTTAGACCACAGTGCCACCCGCATCCCTACCTGTGTTCAACAGGTCTTACTTTCAGGTAACTACCTATCTCCTAAGACAACCTGCACTTTAAACCTCATCTATGTCATTAGTTTTCTTCTTTGCCTCCCGATTCTCCACGAACGTTGAATTCGCCAGGACGCTTCAATGTTATTTCATTGCATTTTCTGGATGACAAGTGCAGGATGTAAATAAACCAGCTGGTTACACAATTCCATCTGCCATCTGGGCTCTCAAATGGAGCAAGCGAGGAACAGGGGCTACAGCTATTCTGGATTCCTATCCCCCACCATACAGTGGTGCCTCAGGTTAGAAACACCTCGGATTACAAACACTTCGGGTTACAGACTCCGCTAACCCGGAAGTAGTACTTCAGGTCTCAGGTTAAGAACTTCGCTTCAGGATGAGAACAGAAATCGCGCGGCGGCAGCGGGAGGCCCCATTAGCTAAAGTTGTACCTCAGGTTAAGAACGGTTTCAGGTTAAGAATGGACCTCCAGAACGAATTAAGTTCGTAAGCAGAGGCAGGGGCGGAGCAAGTTGGGGCAGTGTGCCACCTTGGAGGGGGGGTGACACTCAGCACCCCCCGCGACGCCCAAGCCGAGCCCCGCCACCCCGCAAAGAAGCCTCACTCGTCGGCTCGTAATGTTGCCGCGGGAGCAGCAGCACGGACGGACTGCGCATGTGCGTCCGTGCGCCGTGACGTCACGACACATGCGCGCTACGGAGTGACTCCCTGCCCCTGGGGGGTTCGCCTGCGTTTGCCACTCCGGGCGGCCAGGTGGCTCCGTTTGCCAGTGAGCGGAGGTACCACTGTATTTATTAAGGTCGCATGGTGCACATCCATGTATACTGGGGGTGGGAAAGGCCAGGAAGATTTTGAGCACCTATGTGGTAGGGGCTACTGATTAAAAAGAAAAAGATAGGTGCCACATGGCTCCTTAAACCAATGTTGCAATCGCCAAAACGGAATGTCTAGTTGCCATTTCAGGGCAAGATGGCTCTCAAGTCTTATTTTTCAAAGGATGGACTGACTGTGATGGATTCTCTGGCTAGTTCAGGTGACAACCTTGAGAGTTTTTGAGAACTTAAAGAAGAAAAGTCACTTGGTCCAGGGACAGTCCAGCATATTCCAAGCTCTTTTTCCTAGGGTGACTGTTTCTGCTCAGGCTGCACAGAAAAAAGCAATTTGTGTTCCAGAAATTCATTCCAATTGTGCAGATAAAATATAGCTGATAGAATTCCAAAGGATGGTGTGTGTGTGTGTGTGTGTGTGTGTGAAAACAATCCAGATCCAATGATGATTCCCCCAAAGGGTGAAGACATCAGGCAACATCTTGGCACCCAGGCATCTTCACTTGGTCACAAGTGGTCGAAAGCCAGGTGCGAAATGAAACCATTCACATAACAAAAACTACCATTGAGGTATCAAAAATTTCAAAGGGGGGGTCCATGGCTTGGCATTTTTAAAAGCAGGGGGTCTGCAGTACTTAGCTAACTGGGAACCTCTGCTCTAAGCAGTGCTTTTTCAGGGGGGGACTAAGGGGTAAGCGTACCCCTAAATATTTTGTGAATCTGGTGGTGAATTCATTTCCTTTCCCAGTGATTTTCTTCAGTCAAAGTGAGAGTACCTCTAAACTTTTTTAAAAATAAAATAAAAAAGCACTGGCTCTAAGCCGTTTGCAAAGATACAAGACTCCCCCCCATATTACAGTAATTGGTTAAAACAATAAGATCAGTTGAAATGCCCACTGGAATAGTCTTCAGTAGGGTACTGGAAGTTTTTTGGGGGGCTCTCTGACCTCAATTGGAAGGCAGTTCCATATAATAGGGACACCAATAGGTAAAGGTAAAGGGACCCCTGACCACCAGGTCCAGTCGTGTCCGACTGTGGGGTTGCAGCGCTCATCTCGCTCTATAGGCCGAGGGAGCCAGCGTTTGTCTGCAGACAGCCTCCGGGTCATGTGGCCAGCATGACAAAGTCGCTTCTGGCGAACCAGAGCAGCGCACGGAAACGCTGTTTACCTTCCTACTGGAGCGGTCCCCATTTATCTACCTGCACTTTTGACATGCTTTCGAACTGCTAGGCGGGCAGGAGCTGGGACCGAGCAACGGGAGCTCACCCCGTGGCAGGGATTCGAACCGCCGACCTTCTGATCAGCAAGCCCTAGGCTCTGTGGTTTAACCCACAGCGCCACCTGGGTCCTGTAGGGACCCCAATACTAAACTGACAACTCCTGGTGGGTCCAAGTGGTGAATCTGAGCCATGGCGGGCCATAAACATTGACTCCCCAAATACCTCAGCAATTGGGCAGGGATATAAGGGAGATATCCTGGACCCAAATTGTTAAGGGCATTGTAACCTAATGCAAGAACCGTGAGCTCTAAAATATGAGCTGCCAGTGCAGACGTCTGAGAAATGGAGTTAAACGCCGGTGATAGCCTGTCCCACATAAACTGCCTAGCCACTGGCATTTTGCACAAGCTGGAACCTCCACACCAGGCCCCAGGGTAGCCCCACGCAAAGCGCATTGCAGTAATCAAGGCTGCCATTTGATAAGCATAGCACCTGGCTTGACTCACTTCCTCGAGTTATCTGCTCCGCACATGAAGTCCTCTCCTTGTTTTTATGGTGCAGTTAGTTGTCTAGCTTAAGATTGTGCCGTGAACTGCGGAGACCTGATATGATGCTTACTGCTTGGTGGCTGGGGACTTGCAAGCACATGTAATAGCTGTGCAACTTCGATGTTTTCTCCCGCTCTGCCCAGAAACTTTTGAATTTCAAGAGTTGGCAAATGTACCGATAACCACCCCCTAAAACAAAACGGTTGACATACGTATTTGCAGAGGCTCTTACGGTAATTGCATTGACCGGAGGCGGGAACACAGCCGAGGTATTAATTAAGCTAATACTCATTTCATAGATTTGGCCCTGTCCAGTTTGGGACTACTGTAGAATTCTCTGTGCACTGAAACATATTCACAGATTCAGGTACCAGGTGGGAAAAGGTGGATGAAACCAGAATAACAGATTTGGAATGAAAGATGGAACATTTGGGATTGAGAACAAAGTGTAAAACCAACATAACCCTAATATAACCTGCAAACTACAGGCATTTCTTTTTTTCCTCTCCCCAACCCAATCCAACATTTTACTCAAAGTAGTGTCCATGCACTAATAATGCAAACAACTCACTTTTTGCAAAAAAAGAAAAGAAAAAGAAAAAAGAACAAGTGGCTATTTTTACAGCTTCCAAATTCACAAGGTACGGTACTCCTTGCAGCTGTCTCAGCCAGAAGCTGCAAAAACAACACACACACACCCTTTTAAAAAACAAGCTCCTGCAGTTTCTGAAGTCAAAAGACACTCTCTCCTGACCTGTTAGGACCCAATTGGACTGGGGGCGGGGATGACAGCACCACCAGTATTTCTGAAAAGCATAAATATCATCTGATTTTCTAAAAGGGCTTACAAAAATAAACAGCAGATGGACAAACACAAATGTGGTAGACACATTTTCCTGGAACAAAACCAAAGGATTTGCTTGAAGTGGCGAAAAAGATCCAAGGTTTCTTTTACTCTCCCAATACTGATATACTGTATCGTTTTAATTTTTCATTCAGAAACAGAGGCTCCAAAATTCAGCAGGAATAAAAACAACAACAGCACATAATTATAAAGGAACACATCCTACCAGCACCTCTGCTGGCAAAACCCTTGGCAAAAATCCAAAACAGAATGCATGAGATTTAACCGAATGGTCCAGTTTATTATATATCACACACACAAGCAACCCAAACAATCTTGCAGAGAAGACCGCCGGGAGAGAGGTGGGCTGAACATTAAGTCGGTGAAATCTGTAATGCACGACAAATGTTTTCGCCACCCTGACTGCAAAACCTCCAATGGAAAGCCATCAAATGCACGCTGTGTGGAATTTTACTCCAAACCACACATTCTTTCTGCAGCTCTAAAAAATGCAACTTGAGATCAGGCCAGGCCCAACCATCCCCTAACCATTCAGCCGTGGGGAGATCTGGGGGGGGGGGGGTCCTTGAAATCAGCAAGAGTTGCAGAGTTGAGCTGCAATGCAAAGCAAGCCCGCCTACGCAACCCTCCTCCCCTGCAAAACACACACACACACACACACACCAAAAAATCCATTTGCAAAACTTCAAACAGCAAGATGCAACAAAAGAAGCAGACTGTTCCCAAATGTAATGCACACTTGGAAATGCATCTTTACTAAAATGAGTTTCAAAACATTTCAAATACAAAATAACCAACAAATTATATATACATTTAAAGCAGTAACACAGTTAAGTAGGTAGATAGAATGAACTCACCAATAGATGGGAGAGAGAGATTCCCAGAGCCACTTTTAACTAAGAATGAACTGGGGACAAACTCTTCTTCAGAGTCAGAGTCCTGAGTTGGCTGGGCCACCCCATTGCCTAGCAACCTCCTCTGGCTCTCATTGGCTGGCGGGGAGGGGGGAGGGGAGGGGGTTTGCTCAATAGGGGTTGATGAAGCAGATGAACAATGCAAAGGAGGACCTGTGAACCACAAACACAAACACAGACAGAAAATAAATAACTGAAAATTGCAACCCAAAAAAAGAAAACAAAAAAGAAGAAGGAAAACACCAGGACAACAAGGGGGGGGGGACACACAAAGATACATCAAACACAAAAAAACATGCACAGAGACACAGATAACTTCTTAGCAAAGCCTATGCAAGGAATCACCATTTGCAAATACAGTACACAGAGCACGACCTTGCGAAGGAGAAAATCCCATTAAATCCACTGGAGGAGCTGACCTCTGAATAAATGCATAAAGCATTCAGGTGTAGTCTTGATTAAGCAGGTATTAAATCACAAGGGAAACCCTGCCGTTTTTCAGGCATTGGTTAGAAAGCTCTTGAATTTCATGTTCTAATCTATATGACTTCGGGGGTGGGGGTGGGGGTTCTTGTCATTTTAAGCAGCCAGCTGGAGAGGGAATCCAAGAGTATTGAGGCTAGGTTTAATCATACATCGCTGCGATTTCTAAGCCCAGTGATCATTCCCTCAGAGGAGAGACGGAAGGTTGCACCAGCATGCGATTGCATGATGAAACTGAGCCGTAACAGATAAGGAACAAAAGTCAAATCGAACATCAAGAGAGCGGGTGCTTTGGAGTGCAGAACGTTAGGGGCGGAGAGATGCTTCGTAGGGTATCATTTGATGAGGGGGGTCCTTCGCCTTGCCAGAAGGGAAGGAAGTAAGGGCCTTGCGCCAGTGGCACAGCTGGAAAGGGCTGCAGCTCAACAGGTAGAGCATCTGCTTTCCATGGGGGGGGGCCGGCGAGATCCCAGGTTCAAACCCAACCCCCCCCCCCAACCTCCAAATATAGAACTGGGAATCCTGCCTGCCTGAGATCTTGCAGAGCTGCTGCCACTCAGTGCCAATGATGCTTAGCCAAATGGACCAATTCTCTGGCTCAGTGTAAGGCAGCTCCCAGTGTTTCTGCGATACACGGCAGAGGATTGGAAAGAAAGGGAGCTCAACAAATCTTTGTTATTTCCGTAGCATATAAGTGTGGCTGACACGTAACTCTGTCTATCCATGCCTTCATTTACACACACAGCCGCCACGCTGGACCCAGAAAATATAAAATTTGCCACACAATCGGTTGCCTCTGGCAGAGAAGTAGATTTCCTGTCAATATTTTTTTGCAGGAGCGCAAAATGGGATAATAGGTTTTATTGAAGTTAAAGTGGATTAAAACACTCTTGTCTCCCTGGTGCAATAAATCCAGTTTTTTGGGGGGGAGGGTTGTATTTAGGAAACTGATGGGGGAAATGTACCGAAAAGGGTAGGATTGTGTAATAATTAACAGGAAGGTGCATAAACACTCCACATTCAAATCCTTGTCATATGACCTCTCCATGAACAAATGACAACAAATCCTGAATAGAGATGGGACACAGAACCCATCCTGTTTAACTCTCTGAGGTTTAAAGTAACCAACACAGTAAAAGCAAACACACACACAAAATTCACAGTAACTCGTTTCTTAAAAGAACTGGATCATCGCCACTTGCGGGCTAAAACGCAGCATTAAAAAAAAAAAAATGAGGCCCTCAGAACCAGGGCCTAACCATTTATAAAAGTAATCAGCAGGAGAATCAAAGGTTTGATTTTTTAAAAAGAAAGTATTTAAACGCCAGCGGAACATAAATAAAGAGGGAGAGGGCCGGGTTAGTTATAACCTTTCTATTTTTTAAAGTTTAGGATAAGGCGAGATTATTATTTATCTTACAAACTGGATTTTCCTATTCTATTCTAAACTGAAAATTTTGCCTCCATTTCCCAGCTTTTAAAACTTTATACTTATTATCATAATTTATCATCACTGAAAGCTAGATGCTCCTATTTTGTTTTGGTTTGCGTACACATATATAGTATGTTATTTGCAAGTAATTGTTTGTTTGTTTGTTATTAAAGAGTTTGATGCTAATGTAAAAGTTTGATTTTAAAATAAATGGGAAACAACGTAATCTTCCGGAGCAGGGAGTAATTCTTCCCATTGGCCATTGTTATTGTTACTATTATTGTTTTTTTAAAGTGTGTCCTTTTTGAGGGGTTTCCCTCCATTCATATCTCGCTGCTGTCTGAAAGGCAGGATTTGTGCAGCAAATTACATCTGAGAGTCCTGTAGACTCTACAGGAATCATAGAATCATAAGAGTTGAAGAACAGGAAGGGACCCCAAGGGTCATCTAGTCCAGCCCCATGCAACACAGGAAATCTACACCCTGTGTGTGTGTACACGTGTTTATTTGTGTGCCTGCGTGGGTGCCCTCTTATGATCTGTGGCCACCCTGGTATCTTGGAAACCCCCAAACTAGCCTCAACGGAGCATGGCAATTTGGCTGAAAAACCTGTCCAAAACACCATGCAGATGTTTTAGTCTGATTGACACAGGCACCTAATGGGGGAGTGTCCATAACTGCACACTTCGCTGCATGCTCCATAACATGCAAAGACTGGGTCACATCTGCAAGAAATCCTTCCTCCCACTTCTAGGCTGAAGTTTGGCTTAGTTTAAAGATAAAAAGGTTCCCGTTGTAGCAATTGGTACCTTCCCCCTAAATCTAACTTCAGCATGGGAGGTAATCTGGAGTGAGTCTGCCACAAGAGCGGGAAGGGTTAAGCCTCCCCACTCTGTTTGCTGTAGTCCTGATAAAAACTGCCCCCCCACAGTGCAGGTAGACCATAGCTCTTATGGCTAGTAGCCACCTGGTGGATAAATAAAAGCTCAAGAGATCCAGCACTTAGCTGACACTCATAATCAGGGGTAGATAACCTTCTGGCCCTACTTTTATAGTCAGCATGACCTTGACAGAAAGAGATAAGAGTGTCAGTTTAAACCAGCTGTACTCGGCTTCTCTGAAAGTATAACCCAAACAATAACCCAAACATCATGAACTTTCTGCCACACAAAGAAGCTTCCAGAACTCTCTTGAACTAAGCAGAATAGGAAAGGTCTCTACACATCAGATCATGGGTAGGCAAACTAAGGCCCGGGGGCCAAATCCAGCCCAATCGCCTTCTCAATCTTGCCCACAGACAGTCCGGGAATCAGCGTGTTTTTGCATGAGTAGAATGTGTCCTTTTATTTAAAATGCATCTCTGGGTTATTTGTGGGGCATAGGAATTTGTTCATTTCCCCCCTTCAAAATATAGTCCAGCCCACCACATGGTCTGAGGGATGGTGGACCGGCCCACGGCTGAAAAAGGTTGCTGACCCCTGCTCATGATGCACAGAGTTTCTTTAAAGCCACAAAGACCATCTCTGTGGGCCAATAAATCATGGCATATGACCACTACACTCAGCAGACAGCACCACACTTCTAAAAGATAAAGAAGCTATTGCACTGCGCTGGAGAGAACACTACCAGCATCTCCTTATCCCTCATAGCTGCTGATGGAAGACAATCTTACTCGGCTACGAGTGTTCGCCAAAGAAGAAGAGGAAGAGTTGCCATTCATAGCCATATTCAGGGCCAGCCCTGGCATGAGGCAAGGGGAGGCAATGGCCTCAGGCGGCAGAATCCACAGGGGCAGCAGATCCAGTTGTAGACCTTTATCCCCGCCCCCGTTCCTGATGTAGATCTTCACTCACTCCTGCCTCCCTGGCACCCATTCCTGGTACATCTCAGGTGCCAAAATGTCTTGCCATGGCCACATCCTCCATGAATTTCTCGAATCCCCCTTCAAAGCCATCCGGGTTGCATTAGTGCATTTAATCCGATGTGATTTTCTACACAAGCTACTCTGTGATATTTTCCAATGAAAAGGGACATACAAATACTGGGAAGGGGGCCACCACTACCAACAGACCCTCCAGGAGTCCCTATTTTCAAAGGACCGTCCTGGATTAACAGAAGCCATCCCAGTTTCTGATTTGATCCCAGAATGTCCCGCTTTCCCTTAGGACAGTGGTGGCCAAACATGGCCCTCCAGCTTTTTTTTTTTTTTTTTTACTACAACTCTCATCACCCGCAGCTAACAGGACCAGTGGTCAGGGATGATGGGAATTGTAGTCCCAAAACTGGAGGGCCAAGTTTGGCCACCAGTGCCTTAAAGGTAAAGGTAAAGGTACCCCTGACCGTTAGGTCCAGTCGCGGACGACTCTGGGGTTGCGGTGCTCATCTCACTCCAAAGGCTGAGGGAGCCAACGTTTGTCCCGAGACAGTTTTTCTGGGTCATGTGGCCAGCATGACTAAGCCGCTTCTAGCAAACCAGAGACAGAAATACCATTTACCTTCCCGCCGGAGCGGTCCCTGTTTAGCTACTTGCACTTTGACGTGCTTTCAAACTGCTAGGTGGGCAGGAGCTGGGACCGAGCAACGGGAGCTCACCCCGTCGCGGGGATTCGAACTGCCGACCTTCTGATCGGCAAGCCCTAGGCTCTGTGGTTTAGACCCCAGCGCCACCCGTGTCCCTTAGGATATCCCTATTTACATAGGGGAAGTGTATGGATAAGGGGATAAGTAACTGTACAACCTTTAGAATACATCTGAATGCTGCACTGTGGGTTTTTTTTTTTTTTTGAAAGTTAATGTTTTATTATGTTTTTTTCTATATGTTGTAAGCCACCCAGAGTTGCTGGGGCAAAGCAGTCAGATGGATGGGGTATTTGTTGTTGTTATTGTTGTTGAATAGGATGTCCCTATTTTCATCAGAGACATATTGGAGGTATGCACCAACAACCACCACAGGAGAGACCAGAGATCACCGGGCCAGCATCCTGTTCCCACACCAACAAACCAGAGATGCCTACAGGAAGCAGAACCATGTGTGTAACAGCAGCCAGGTTCTGAGCACAGCACTGCTCCAAGAAGGCCTTCCCCAAATTCCCGGGAACATCACTAAAACTGCCATTAATATTATTATTAATATTATTATTATTATTATTATTATTATTATTATTATTATTATTTTACAAACGCGCTGGGAACGGGAGGCAGAAAGTAGCGTAATCCCGGGGAGCGACCGCGCACTTTCCGTTAACTGCAAAGAAAACAAATCGCCCCGAGAAATTTGTGCCAGACTCTGCAAAAACAACAAAAATAAAACTTTATAATACTTTCTAACATGTTGTATAAAAGTTACGGGCTGGCGTAACCAAAACCATACGGCGACTGCACAGTATCTCTTTCTAAGAGGCATGTGGGGGGGGTCGGGGGCAAAGGGTTTCATCTGTTCAGCATTGCCTCCCCCGCACCCACCCAGAGAAAAAAAAAAAAGATTTGCTAAGGTTCAGAGAACTAAAAGCCCATTTCTCCTCCTTCGCTTCCTCCCTTTCTCGCATTTGGTCGCTGGACCATGTCACGATGGCAGGGGGGCCGGCGTGAAACCCCCTCCCTGGTTTATGTCGAGCTTGCCTTGTACATTGTAGAAGTTGCACATCGCTCCCCCCACCCCACCCCTTTCTCTCTCTCTTTGTCAGTAGGGTTTTGATCACAGCTTGCGCTGCGGCCCCATCCGTGAGGCCCCGAAGTTTCTGAGCAAGCGGATGAATGAAGCCCCAAGCCCTCCCATGTTAAAAAGTGCTCCATGTAATTCAGACTCCCGTCCCCCGAAGACCAAAGTGCAACTATAACTCCATCTGTACAAGAGAGAGAGAGAGATTTGGTCTTGCCCTATGGCCACATATATCACACCCATGCAATGCTGACAAAGGCAAATGCCACCAATGTCGTTCTGCTGCTTTGTTTACCACTGGCGACGATGTAACCTTAGCCATGGTCTGTTCTCCCACTTACAAACATACCTTTCTGCACTGGTCAGAATGCAGGGTTCCTAGTCTTCCCACGGCCTGAACAAGGTTTCCTGGAGCCCCGGACACTCACAGTGGCCCCACCCAACTCCAAAATTTTATTTGCATCCCAGATAAAAAGGAGTCCTGCAGTTAATCACTGGGTTGGTTCAGGTCAGCCTATGGAATTAAGCCTCAGATGCATGTCATATGGCCCCATTTCCCTCTAGATTAGCCACATGTGCTACACACACACACACACACACACACACGACACACAGATGACACACAGGTGTCACGAGCGAGCGATAAATCACACAGAGTAAGTGACATGAACTATTTATGGGAAGCAGAAGGTGCTACTGGAAGGAATTTTTTTATTTTATGTATTGGAAGAAATGGGGGGGGGGGTCTGCTCAGGGGTGCCCGGCCTAATGAGCACAGCAACTCTTCTTTGGTAGGTCTTGACCCTATGAGACAGTTGTGGAGGCTGAAGGTCCCTGAATTCCCACAGCAGCCTAAATCTCCTCCCCCCCCCCAGGTCCTTCCTAAGCAATCTGAGACTGCACCCATTTCTGCCTCTGCTCCTCACGCTTCATACCTCTCCTGGTCCTGTGGGGACTAGGGAAGCTTGTCGCAGCAGGAGGGCATGACACCTTGGCTTCTTCACCAGCCTGATTCATCTCTGCCTCTTGCCCTCCTCCCCCCACCCTGCTGCCTCTGCTTCTCTCTGCCACGGACTCTCCCTTCTCACTAAACCCTGTTACCCCTTCAGCTTCCAACACCACCTCCTCTTCCCAGGCTTCTCCCTCTGACCACTCATCGTTGTCCCACCACCAATCCCAAGGCTCTGAGCCTTCTTCCCTTGGGGATTCCCCGACTGGTTCCTCCCACCACTCTTCTGTGTCCGGTCAGTCCATGACATCAGGGGTAAGGAGCTACCCACCCACGGGCCAACTTTGGCCTGCTAGGCTGTTCCAGGCAAACAGCACCAGAGTTTGCCATTCAGAAGCCTATGGAGACCTGGCAGGAAGGACAATGCATGGCAATACTAGCTGGGTAAGGCTGGAATAGAGGCCCTTCCGAGCTCCTGGGATCCTCAGCTAATGCCCAGCCTGGCCGACTGCTGCTGCTAACTTGGGCTAATGGATCCATTGGACTCACGCAATGAAAATTAGGAGCATAGCTGTCAAGTATCACGTATTTCCCGGGATTCTCACGTTTTTTAACGTGTTTCCTGCTGCAATCCCGGGTTAATCAAAAACCCGTATATTCCCTTCCTTCCCCGTCTCCCCCGTTCTTTGCCTGCTGTCACTAAGAGCCAGACTATCTGCAGACAGGCAGCAGCCAGAGAAGGGGGGAGGAGGAGGAGGAGGGGAAAGGAGGAGGAGGACTTGTAAGCGCCAAGGGGAGGGACTCGCAGCCTCGCTCCGTCCTGCTTCTTTCTTTGCGCGCAGGCTCCACGCGCTCCATGGGACTCGGCTGAGGTGGGAGTGGCGCTGCAGCGTCGGTATTTTCTTCTTCTTCCTCCTCCTCCTGGGGGTGCTGGGGGAGCAGTTCTCCTCAGCTGCCTCTCGCTCGCTCGCTCGCTCGCTCTCCTCAGGAGCTTTTTTTGCTCCCCTCCGGCCGTGCGCCTTGCAGGCCTGCCGAGCAATGCGCTGCCCGCCCCTCTAGCTGGCCCCGTGCTGCCACTCGCGCCTCTCAGGAGAAGCTTCACCTGTGGCTGCCGCTGCCTGTCCCACGCCTGCTTTGGCGCGTGAGGCTCCATCCGGCTCACGCCTGAATGCGCGCCCGGCATTGGCATTGGCGCTGTCGCCAGCCGCCACCGCCTCAGTGCAGGCAGCACTAATTGGAGGAGAGTGGAGCGCTCGGCCACAAGGGCTCTCTGGGGGTGCCTGTGTGGCATGGATGGCGCCCAGAGGAGCCGAGCAGAGTCTCCTGAGCCGCGTCTGAGCCGTGGTGCTCCCTCCCTGGGCGAGGCGTGTGGGGAGGTGAGGAGAGGACTGGGCGACGCAGGGTGGGGGTGCTGGGGGAGCAGTTCTCCTCAGCTGCCTCTCGCTCGCTCGCTCTCCTCAGGAGCTTCGCCTCAGCCTACTGCGCTGGGCGGGAGAGGTGGACGGGGGGAGCATCGGAGGAGAGAGAGAGAGGCAGGCGAGGGGACTGTCGCCTCCACCTCTTCCTCGGCGGCTCTCGGGCAGCCAGAACCGCACGTGGCCGCAGCGGCAGCTGCTGCTGCTGCGGTGGGAAGGGAGCCTGGAGCGGAGGCATGTGGGGCTTGGGACGAGGCAGGATCTTCGGCGTCTTCTCCGCTCTGGTCCTGGTGGCCGTGGTGGAGCCCAGAGTGGAGCCTCGGCATATTTTCCCATTGGCTCCGCCCACTTTTGCTTCTGGCCCCGCCCACCACTGCCACGTGACTATCATAGGTGAGGCTGCTGATCCCTTATTTTGAAATCCGAAAGTTGACAGCTATGATTAGGAGTGGATAGACGATTTCTTGCCAGCTTTCAGATTCAAAGGCCATTGGTCAGACTCAACATTATATTGCATCTGCAAGCAGCAGTCAACGAAGCAGATCAAGGGGAAGGGGAAATGGCTACCAGGCATCCTTGCAGTGGATGTAGGAACAAAGCACAGCGACATGTTTCGCAGCAGGGACAATGATGCAATCTCTGGGAAGGTTATATGCCAATCTTCTGCATGGGGCAATAAATGAGTTTTCTTCCTCCCCAGAGGGAAATCCAATAAACAAGCTAAGCAGAAGAAGAGGGAGGTTTCATTAGTACGCATGGCTAAGGGCTGTACTCCTTGTTTTAAGATGTTCAGGTCACTAAGCATGAGCAAACTTTAGAGTCCAACAGAAGTCTTCATTGGGAGAGGAACTGTAGCACAGTGGTAGGGAATGTGCTTTGTGTGCAGGAAGTCTCGTGAACAATCCCTAGCATTTCTAGGCAGGGCAGGGAATGTCCCCGCCTAAAACCCTGGGAAGTTGCTGCCAATCAGTGTAGACAATACTAAGTTAGATGGATAATGGGTCTGATTCAGTATAAGGTAGCTTTTCCCATGCTTCCCATCAGGCTGGATTTTAAGCAGAGTTGTGGGGAGCAAAAAACTGGCTTAGTGTTGAAGCTATAATGTCTGCACTGGTCATTTTTACAGTGTAGAACAAGGTTTATCAAACTCGGGTCATCCACTGCTTTTGGACTACAATTCCCATCATCTCAGACCACTGGTTCTGCTAATTAAGGATAATGGGAGTTGTAGTCCAACAAGAGCTGGAGAGCTAACTTTGGGAAACCTTGGTATAGAAGGGGCATAGCCATGAACAACCTGCACCCCAGAATTTACAACTACTCCCAGTTTTGGGCCTTGGTCCATCCAATTCTGGTATCCCCCTCCTTCTCCTCTTTCATTCCTTCCACCCTCTCCCCTCTTTCTCTCCCTCTCTTGTCTCCCTCCCACTTTCAAGGACGCAGCCCCACCCACCCACCCAAAGTGGAACAAATAACCTGCTGACAACTGCATGCCAACCCTTTGACACCTTGTTCCAAGAAGCCTTCAGAGGATGTGTGAAAATATCTGAGGCTGAAAGGCGTGAGAGAGAGAGAGAGAGAGAGAGAGAGAGAGAGAGAGAGAAACACACCTGGAAATGGTAAAGTTGCTGGGATGCACTTTGCTGAAAGGGACTCAGTTTAGGAGTAAACAAGATGCATTCTTTCCATGTAGAAATGCGTAAAGTTACAAGCAGCGCAGGGAGAAATCATTTGCTTCTCAAAATACTACGCACAACGTTTAGCATCTTCATCAAGGGCGGATAACTTTTTCTCTAGCCTGAGAGCCACATTCCAGCTGGGATAGTTCAGTCAGTAGTGCATATGAAATGGGCTTATGGACTCCCAACTCCCATTGGTCCCAGGCAGCTTGGCCAAACATCAGGGATGATGGGATTTAGAGTGCAGCACCACAAATTCCCCATCCCTGTTCTAGTTTATAGCTCAGGCCACTGGGCTAGCATGCAAAGTTTTGCCAATAGGTTACAGAGGCAGAAAGAGGCAGGCATCGGAAAATCTGACCATGTACCATGGTTGCTGAACTTCTGAATATCAGAATAAAATATTCTGATATTTTATTGTATTTTCAAATAATATTTTATATTGCCCACCTGGTTGTTGTTGTTGTTTTATAAATAGGGAGAACGGATATAGATTTGTACGGACAAATGTTTGTTCATCACAATTCACGGTTCACTTTTAGCATTCGTTGCCGCATGACGGAGTGGTGGTTGTCGCACAGACAGCTTTAAAACCATGGCTGGCGATGGAAATAGCTTCCAGGCCCCATGTGTGGGCATGTGAGGCTGGTCTCCCTCCGAGGCAAGAGTGCTTGCCATGCGCATCTGACTGGCCACTATGAGAATGGGATGCTGGACTAGGACTGATGCACATCTTAAATGGCGATTGCTGGAGGAGCATATGTTTTGCATGTGACAAACTGCGCATGGGATTATACAGCACACCCATGTAGGAAACGAGTCCTGTACATGAAAGAGTCCTAAACATGTCGCTGTGTTGCGTGGTCTTTCCCACACAGCAAATCTGAGCGTTACCTAGCTCACTTGTATGGATCTATGTCTGAAACAGTGTGCAAAAGCCGTGGGGGAGATGTATTGCCCTGCTTGCACAAGTAGGTGCATAGGGTGTGGGTGGCGCTGTGATCTAAACCAATGAGCCTCTTGGGCTTGGTGATCAGAATGTCAGTGGTTTGAATCTCCACAACAGGGTGAGCTCCCGTTGCTCTGTCCCAGCTCCTGCCAACCTAGCAGTTTGAAAGCACGCCAGTGCAAGTAGATAAATAGGTACCGCTGTGGTGGGAAGGTAAACGGCATTTCTGTGCGCTCTGGCACTCATCATGGTCCTCCATGCGCCAGTAGCGGTTTAGTCATGCTGGCCACATGACCTGGAAAGCTGTCTGTGGACAAATGCTGGCTCCCTCGGCCTGAAAGCGAGATGAGCGCCGCAACCCCATAGTCGTCTTTGACAGGACTTAACAGTCCAGGGGTCCTTTACCTTTTACTTTTACAAGTAGGCGCATAGTTTAACCAAAGAAATAAAGTTAGTTAAAGCCGTTTCTTCCACACTGTTTCAAACTGAATGAAATCCCCAAAGTGTGAAGCAAAGGAGCAAGGTGAGATTCTAAAATACGCACAAAGGTAAGATGAGCCATGTTTGGTGTGTTTGTTTTTTTAAAAAGGTATTCTAGCAAAAAATCACACCTGGGAACCGAGAGCCCCTTACGTGTTGAAATGTGTTGAATGGATTGCAGAAATGTGGGGTGGGGGGTGGTGGAGGGCTGCCTAAGTCTGAGGGGCAGCAGCTGGCCTCCTTTACAATTTAAACACATGCAGAGGCAGAAACACACACACACACACTAACTTTGCCAAAGTTTCAGAGCTGTGGAGCTCCATGCTGCGTTCAGAGAGAGGGTGAGAAAAGCAATTTGTATCCCTCTAGAGCTGATATTTACAAAAAGAGGGAAGTGTATGATTTGAAAAGCATTATCTGTGATCCTGGGGTTTCTCCTCCCCGTGTCCCCCAGATTGGAAGGTCTAGGGCAGGGGTGATGCGGGGGCTCAATCCAGCCTCTGGGCAAATTTTTCAAGTCCTCTGAGACCCCACTGGTTTTGGTTTTGGCAGCGGCGGCAGAAAGAAAACAAATTTAGAGTGGGCAGGATGCTAGATGACCTGACGAGATGCAGCCCCAAACATCTGGGACCAGAGTTACTAGGAAAAGCTAACATAGTAAATTAACTACAGTGATGAGATTCAAACTAGTGGCCACACTACACCAGAAGCAAGCAGTTTTGCATCTATGCTTCCCAGAATAAGTGCTCAAAGCAGGCTTCGGACTAGGACTAGTCTTTTTCTCTGCAGGTAGGAAAACAAACAAAGGATACCTCCTTTGCACAGATTGTTGTGAGTCCTTGCAATGGACTCTCACATTTGCATAGCTTGTGAAGAAACATGTCAAATTGTCACAAGAGCTCCAACCAGGCGAAGGGAGGAAGGGGAGGCAGATAAACAGAATTGCACTGCAGGAGGCTGGACTAGACTAGTGTTCGAAATTCGCCAGGTGCATTTTGAACCTGGGTATCAGCCACTTGCAACCAAGTGAAGATCCCCAGGCACCAGGATGGTGCCTGAATCCTCCACCATCCACACATGCATGCTTGGGAAACCTTTGGATCTTGCCTGTTTTCACACACTAGCAACACACCCTGTAGAATTCTGTTATACCATGGTACCTCGGTTTCCGAACGTCTCCGTTGACGAACGTTTCGGTTTTCGAACGCTGTAAACCCGGAAGTAAATGCTTTGGTTTTCAAACACACCTCGGAAGTCGAACGTGCCACGCAGCTTCCATATTGAGTTTTCTGTATTGAGGCTTCCACATTGAGTTTTCGGTTTCTGAACGTTTCAGAACTCGAACGGTCTTCTGGAACGGATTATGTTCCAAAACTGAGGTACCACTGTGTTTTATCCGCCCAATCGGAATGAATTTTAGGAACCCAAAAGTTGTATTGAAAAATATGACTTTCGAGCCGCCTGGTCCAAAAACGGCAACTAGGTATTCCGTTTTGGCGACTGTAACCCTGGTTTAAGGAGCCATTTGGCACCTAGATTATATATCTGGACTAAATGACCCTTGGGGTCCCTTTGTCCCTACAATCCTATGATTCTATGAAGGGTAGTAATGCTAGAGATTGAAAAGAAATGATGTATTATTGGTAAGAGAACAGTAAATAGTACTTTATCTGACTATTATCAGGGAGAGGCAGTATGGTGTAGTGGTTAGAATGTTGCACTAGCACCCAGGAGACCAGCGTTCAAATTCTTACTCAGCCTTGAAGCTCCTGTCTACATTCAGCCTAACCTACCTACTTTACAGGGTTGTTGAGAAGATAAAATGGGGGAAAGAGAGAAGTATGCAGGCCACCTTGAGATCCTTGTAGGAAAGGGGCGAGATGTAAATGTAATTAATTACAAATAAATAAATAAACACAAGCTGTGTTACTTATTAGCCTGAAAAGGAACATTTTAATACAAATAAGAAAATCAGCAAACCCAATTAAAGCCCTTTGCAGTCTGATTCCATCCACCATTTATCCCCCACTCTTAAATTCATCCCTACCTGGTGAAAATGAAATCCAACCGTGGGAAATGCTAACTTCGAAGTATTCCTGCCTTTCCTGTGCTTATCTCTGAATTTCAGTGCATGAAGAGATGGGGGGAACAACCCTGGGAAAGTTACAGAGAAACATCACTTCCCCATGGAAGGGCCAGTGTGGTGTAGTGGTTAAGAGCGGTAGACTTGTAATCTGGTGAACCGGGTTCGCTTCCCCGCTCCTCCACATGCAGCTGCTGGATGACCTTGGGCTAGTCACACCTCTTTGAAGTCTCTCAGCCCCACTCACCTCACAGAGTGTTTGTTGTGGGGGAGGAAAGGAAAGGAGAATGTTAGCTGCTTTGAGACTCCTTCAGGTAGTGATAAAGCAGGATATCGTATCCAAACTCTTCTTCTTATAGATGGAAAAATACGGTACTCCTGCACCACACATTTAAAGCACATAGCTTCTCCCAAAGAGTCCTGGGAACTATCATTTTCCCCTTACAGAATTACCGGTACCATTCTGAGCACCTTTAACGTACTCCACTTCTCAAGATTCTTTGACGGGGGCAGAAATGTGCTTTAAAAAGCTTTGCTTTGTCCCATTCCCCAGGTGCTTGGAGGTGACAGAGGAAAACTTCATGGTATTTTCCTCTTGGCAGCCACCGATGTAAGCAAGCTCCCCCCCTTTTTACAGCTGGAACTCACCAGAACTCGGTTACAGCACCTCTCAGGTGAGCACAATTGCCATTAGAAGAGAACAGGTGAGGCATTCAAGGTGAGTTGTGGCACATCTTTCGCTAGAAAAATAGTAAGGGATGCAACATCCTACGTACTTGCTAATGACGGAAAGTACAGGCCCTCTTTCGAGTGCTTAATTTACAAACTATTCATTTTCGCTACGACTAGTCATCAGCAGTCAGGAGCGGGTCACATATTTATTTAAACAGGCTCTTGTATTCATTAAGTAAGGTCTCGCATTCATTTGTGCTTTGCATAATAGCATGACACATTCCTTTCTCTCTCTCTCACGCATTGCTTTTGGGCTTCACTTTGGAAGATATAAGCACTTCTTTCTATATTCACGGGATCTTGTTAGATTATCACATTATTTATATATTTATAAACCTGTCGCCATCTGGTTTAGCAAAGCTTTAGGCCACATATATTTATGCCACGCTGTAGTACAAGGGGACGATGCATTGCCCGAGATGTTTTGCAGGTTGAGTCAAAAGGACAAGGGGATGTTTTGCACAGGAGAGTCAAAAGGTTTGTCCTAGGAATGTGGCAATGTGGCTCATCTGTGGATCTGCTCTACTTCTGACTGACTAAAAGGTTCACAAAGGGGTGATAAGAATGTATATAAATTGAGCTGGAAAGTGAGTTGAAAGAGGAAAAGTTGCGCAGCCAGAATTGTTAAAGAGCAAGGAGTTGAAAAACAAGAAGAGAGGGAAAAATGGTTTTAAACAATTTATGAGAGCTGGAACGCTGGAAAGTGTTAGAGCTCAGCTCACAGTAGGGTAGTGCAGCAGAAAAGAGCAAACTGAATAGCAAAAAGAACCCAAAAGCTGAACCAAGGGATGCAAATTGATATTGGCTTGGTTAGGGAAACAGTTCTGAATAGGTTTAGCGGGATGCTTTCATCTCTACTTATTTTTCTTTGCTTTTATGGGTACTCAACTGCAAAATCAGGTTCTCCCCCTTTCAGTTTTTCTCCAAAACTGATTGATTTGATGCCTGAATAAAAATGCAAGAAAAAGCATTAAAAAAAGAAAGAAATATGGACTGGGGCTTTGATATCCACCCCATCCATGCCTAAGTGCTCCAACACTCAAGCCAATCGAGGAAGCAGGTAGGTCCAGTGAAAGTAACAAAAGTTGTTTATTATATATTTTTGTGTTTTTTTAATATTGTGATTTTATGTTGTGAACTGCCCTGAGATCTAAGGGTATAGGGTGGTACAACAACAACAACAACAACAACAACAACAACAACAACAACAACAATAATGCTGGCAGTGGCTCATCTAGTCCAGCATCACAGTGGCCAACCAGCAGACAGCATCTGAATACAAGACCACTGGGATCCAGAAGCATCGCTGCCTTCAATGTGTTACAAAAACAAAACCCGTGTTGCAATACAGAATAATCTGCTCAAATACAGCTGCAGCACGTGGCTAATAAGTATGATAAATGTATTATTATTAGCAGTTAGAATATAACCCAAAATTTACAAATCATAAACATCATTATAAAATGCATGTATAAGCCCATAAACAAGAAATAGTCAATGTAATGAATTGCTGTCAGGGAACACCACGACACAGGCAGAATGCCTTCAATCAATAGGTAATGTCCAACAGTATTGTAGTGGTGGGTGCTCCAACGTGTAAAGGTAAAGGTAAAGGGACCCCTGACAGTTAAGTCCAGTCGTGGACGACTCTGGGGTTGCGGCGCTCATCTCGCTTTACAGGCCGAGGGAGCCAACGTTTGTCCGCAGACAGTTTTTCCAGGTCATGGGGCCAGCATGACTAAGCCGCTTCTGGCGAAACCAGAGCAGCGCACGGAAACGCTGTTTACCTTCCTGCTGGCACGGTACCTATTTATCTACTTGCACTTTTTGGGGTTCTTTCAAACTGCTAGGTTGGCAGGAGCTGGGACCGAGCAACGGGAGCTCACGCCGTCACGGGGATTCGAACCTCCGACCTTCCGATCGGCAAGCCCTAGAGGCTCAGTGGTTTAGACCACACCGCCAGTAATGAACAGCAAACAGGCAGAACAGTGTTTCCGGAGTAAGTCAACTGTTTCGAAGATGAACCTTCGTCAGCTAATAAGAAAATTAAATACATTACATACAATGTATGAAAACAAAAATAACAGTGACCAACCTACACGTTGGAGCACCCACCACTATAATACTGTTGAACATTATCTATTGAAAGGCATTCTGCCTGCGTCGTGGTGTTCCCTGACAGCAATTCATTACGTTGACTATTTCTTGTTTATGGACTTAATACATACATTATATAATGATGTTTGTGATTTGTAAATTTTGGGTTATATTCTAACTCAGGTTTCCTCAACCTCGGCCCTCCAGATGTTTTTGGCCTACAACTCCCATGATCCCTAGCTAGCAGGACCAGTGGTCAGGAATGATGGGAACTGTAGTCTCAAAACATCTGGAGGGCCGAGGTTGAGGAAGCCTGTTCTAACTACTACTAATAACACATTTATCATACTTATTAGCCATGTGTTGTGCCTCCAATGTGTTGGCAGAGCATAGCCATTGTGGCAAGTAAGCATTGCTAGCCCTCTGCTTTAGGACTGGGTGCTGCAGCAGCTGAGAAGTTAACAGAAAGAAAAGCTTGGCTTGCCTTGGCTCCTTGCTTTCTGGGCCCTGGCTGATACCCTGACCTAATAGACAAGAGGACCTGACATTTTTGGAAGAAGGAACAGCATTCCTCACACCAGGGAGTTTTGCTTCAAAGTTTAGGGCTGCATTACCAACTCCCCTTTCTGCCAGGTTTTTTTGGGGGGAGGGTGGATTCAGCTATTGCTGGCATAGCTGCCCTCCTCCTGGACTTCCACCTGCAGAACAGGTGAGCGAGCCCAAAGCCCGCTGAGGGTATCTCTGTCAGCAGAGTGGCGCAGGGGTGGGGCAGGGCCAAAGTTGCTCAGGATCTGCTGGATCCTGAATTGTTTGGTTTGGGTTATAATGTTGTGCATTCTGTGTTTTTATGCTGTAAACCGCCCTGTGATCTTCGGACGAAGGGTGGTACGTAAATTTAACAAATAACTAAAATGAGACATAAAACTGCCCACGCAGCCTGTGCCGACTGATGCCAGGTCTGATGTGGACCCGACTGCAGTGCCAGCCTGAAGCCAAAACAAGGATCAAGTCCAACCTGCCTGTCCCCTGCCAAGAACACCTTCTGCTGCTGCTGCTGCCGAAAATAGCAATATGTCTGCAAAGCTTTGGCAGTGGCAGATAAACATTCGGATTGCAGCCTTAGTGTACTGGGAACCATAGAAATATAGAGTTGGCAGGGACCCCGAGGATCATCCAGCCCACTGTTGTTGGCATCCATCTGCCTTGGGAGACAATGGAGGAGTGAACCTTTGAGGGTGAAGTCAAATCGTTGGGAGAATTACAGCACCTGCTGTGGCTGTAGAGACTGATAACAGGAGAGACATGTTTTGTTGCAGCTGGGGCAGATGAAGGCGTCCGGTTGGGCTGCTGCAGATGCACCATGGCGTCTGCGCAATGCAGGAATCACAGCACTTGGAACTAAGCACAATTTACTTGAAAATATGTTATTTCGGAATAGCATCAAGGTTGCAGGTTTGATCCCAGTGTGGGACAGCTTGTAGTGGGTTGGACTAGATAATTCTCAGGATTGCTTCCACCTCTACAATTCTATGATCTTATAATTCTATGATTCTATAATTCTATGATTCAACAGAGCTTCATGTTCCTTTTATGACATGCACCAACACAGAGTAGAACCCTTTCATTAAGAACATTGTGGCAACTGAAGTAAACGCACACAAAAATAGTCAATGGTTTCCGCTTTGCAATCACAGCAAGTAAGCAAAAATGCCGCTTCTTCAGTTTAATTCGACCCCATCGCCTTTGGAGAGGGGGAAGAAACACACTGGAGATTCTCCAGGGTGTTGAAGTAGGCAGGCGAGTGTAGAAGTCATCATCATAAAAGGAGCAAACGCAAGACAGACTCTCCTCACCTGGAGTCCACGAAGCAGCAAGAACCAGCAGACCAGAACAAACCAACAGGGTATCTAATCTGCCATCATTTATCCAACTGTAACCAAATGTGGATGCATCTTTTTTTAAAACAAAAAACCCTCCATAAAGGCCTTAATTATGCAAGCTCTGTACCCTGGGGAGAGATTTCTTCCAGGCACCACCTGGTGATGGGTCGACTAGCCAAGGCTTAATGACTGACAGCGTTGCTCACCATTAACCCAGCCCCGTAATTCCCAAAGGGTGCACTTCCAAGCCTGGGAGAAAAAAAGGTGGCGTGCCTGGAGAAATAAAACAATTAAGAGCCCCTGCGAACCCAGCAAAGTATCCCTCTCCTCCCCCAGAAAACATACCCCTGAGTCTCCAGAATTCACAGCTCTGACCTTTCCTGCTTCTAAGCAGCCGCTGGCTGGGACCAGCAATTCTGCTCTCTGCATGTGCATCAGCTGGGACTGAATAATTCAAACACTCCCTGAGCCAGAGACACGGCAGAATTAACTGTCGGCTAATTGTTCCTTATTTTTTATTTATTAATTAACACACACACACATATATATCCCTGCCTTTCAGTCCAAAAGGATCACCGAGGCAGCTAAAAACTGGCCCAGTCATCTTGCCCATGAGAGCAAAGGGTATTGATGATTACAGTGCTACCATGGTTCTCAAACACCTTGGTTCTCAAATGCCTTGGTTCCCAAACACCGAAAACCTGGAAGTATATGTTCTGGTTTTCAAATGATTTTCCGAAGCCGAACATCCGATGTGGCTGATGGCTATTGTTTTGGGGGCGCCTGCACCAATCAGAAGCCACGCCTTGGTTTTCAAACATTTCAGAAGTCAAATGGACTTCTGGAATGGATTAAGTTCAAGAACCAAGGTACCACTGTATTTGGCGCTTTTGGTTGTGCTATTTATTTTGCGTTTTTGTTTTTGAGGCTTTTCCGGTTCATTTGTTTTTGTGACTGTGTGGAACGCAGTTCAGCTGACAGGTTGATTGTGTGACTGTGGAAATGGATAAAAGCCCCCCATTCAAACAATGACTATTGTAAGAGCAAGTAAAAAACAAAAATTATTATTTTTTCATCATCTACAATACTGTCTTATTTATTTTATAGTACAGGACATTGATTATTGCTTTCAAAGCAGCTAACAATCTCCTTTCCCTTCCTCCCCCACAACAAACACTCTGTGAGGTGAGTGGGGCTGAGAGACTTCAGAGAAGTGTGACTAGCTCAAGGTCACCCAGCAGCTAGCATGAGGAGGAGCGGAGACGCGAACCCGGTTCACCAGATTATGAGTCTACCACTCTTAACAACTACACCACATTGGCTCTAAAAAATGGTCCATCCTCTGTCGTCCCCTTCTCCTTGTGCCCTCCATCTTTCCTAACATCAGGGTCTTTTCTAGGGAGTCTTCTCTTCTCATGAGGTGGCCAAAGTACTGGAGCCTCAGCTTCAGGATCTGTCCTTCCAGTGAACACTCAGGGCTGATTTCTTTAAGGATGGATAGGTTTCAACGGTGACCCTGGTTTAAGGAGCCATTTGGCGCCTAGCTTATACATCTGTGTTCCTAACACTGCGCTCTCCATCTCTCGGCTGCAGCCTTCAACTCTCATTTTCGATTAAAAATGAAATAAAATAACCAGGAGGCCGTTCGCACACCTCCCATGTACCATCTCATTTGGCCCTCAGACAACTATGGATTTTCCTCGAATTTGAAAGACAGGATGCTATTAGCTCCCACAGCAAATTCGAGACGGAGAATCTATTCCAAATGAATTCAATTATCCGGCACGGCCTGCAGCCAGCAAGTAACAAGAGGACTTATTGCTGGACTCTTTGTGTAATGTGGCTATAATTCAGTTCTGCCTTTGCCATGTGTAGGCTGCAGTGAGACTCCGGGGCATATTCTCTCTTTTTTCCCTGCTTGCAGCTCTCTGCTGTTATTGTTTCAAATGCCGGCGATCCTGTTTTTACACCCATCAATTAGATGCACGCCTTTACTTGTCTTACCCCTAATCTATCCCAACAGCACAAAATATGAATATGAAATATGAATATCGTTTATTATTCCCCCCCTTTTAAAATTAATTTATTTTTTTATTATTTTCCTCCGGGAGGAAGAACAGGATATATAAATCGTAGGAGTAAGTATTTGTTTTCTGTCGTCCGCTGAAGACACAGCTCTTTAGCCCCTCACCTGGATACCTGGGGTTTGTATTTTTAGGGTTGACCCTGTCCCTGAGACTGTTAATTTGTTTTAAACCGGTTTTGGTATTTGATTTTAAGTAGCTGTGCCCCGCCCTGCCTGAGGGCAGGTTTAAAAAACTGAAACAAATAATAGTAATTAATTAATTAATTAATTAATAGCCCCCCCCCCCCCCAGGGATTGAACCTGTGACGTTCTGTACTAAAAGCATATTCCTTACCACTGAGCTACAGGGCAGAACTGCTCCAGCACTTGCTTTCTTTTTTCTTTTTTTTTAAAAAATAAATAAATATATTTTTTATTAATTTCCTTTTTAACACAGTATTTCCAACATTCCAATAACAAACAAATATACCCTATGCTCTGCTGAGCTTGTGACTTCCCTCCATCCCTTCAACGGGTTTTCTATTTTCAAGTCTTTAAATTTTCGACTTCTGACCTTTGTATCCTTATAACCAACTTTGTCTCTTTGGTCTAAAAAGTTAAAAAAAAAAAAAAAAAATTCGTTGCAGGGTTTATTTCAGTCCCGCTAGTGTCTTCACAATTTTTACAGTAATTATTCATATACCAAATAAATTTACTCCAGTCTCTTTGAATTTTTTTGGTCATCTTGGTTCCGGATTCTACCGGTCGGCTTGGCTAATTCCGCTTAGTCCATCATCTTCGCCTGCCATTCCTCAATTGTTGGTAATTCTTGCAATTTCCACCTTTGGGCTAATAAAGTTATTGCTTCTGTTCTGGCGTACATAAATAATATGTGATCTACCTTTGCGATTTCCTCTTTCTTGCTTTCATTTCTCTCCTCAGTTCCTTTTACCTTCCGTACCGAACTTTCCAAGCTGAACACAAGAAAATATACCGAGCTCAATACTGTCTGTGCTGACTGACAGCATCACTCCGGGGATTCCGGGCGGATTCCTTCCCAGCCCTACCTTGCGATTCTGTGCATTCCTGTGCGCACACATCCATTTATTTCATTTTGCAAACGGCTGCAGGTATCAGTTGCAGAGCAATTTTTACTGCAGGAGGTTAATTCTTCCCCACGCTGGCTTCATCTTGACACAGGAATTAACACTCTCATCCTACAAACTCGCAATACTGGTTTCTTATTTATAACGTGAGCCTGTCGGTGGGGACCAGAGTAACAAAAAAAGCAGTACATTCTAGCTAGGCCTGGGAAGCCGGAGGCCACATTCTGTAAGGCCAACAACTTCAGGCTGCCTTACAGTAAAGTCCAGGAGGGTTGGGACACCCAGGCTGTTTCTCCAGATCTATTTACTCTAAGCAACTACTTCCATCCCAGCTAGTTGTTATAAGAAGCATCAATAATTGAGAGACTGGGTTTGGTTGTTTTCCTTTTCCCTGCCCATCGCCTTTTCCTTTTATGCTAAGTCTTATTTGTATTAATATTTAAGAAGCTCTAGGTAGATTTTCCATCTGCATAGTAGGGCATAAAAAAATCAAACAAAGGCATTTGGAAGGGGACAAACCCTAAGAGGCCACAGAGGGACCTTGAACCCCTTTACTGCAAGATCAGGATTTCACCAAGGCATTTGCTGGGTTTCAGTTCTATCTATCTATCATAAGATTTATATCAGACGTCTCCAAACTATGGCCCGTGGGACCCTCGCCCCCCACTGCCACTTCCGGGTCAGAGAAGCACCTGAAATAGCTTGTGCGCATGCACAAGCAGTATTTCCGGTGCACTTCCGGGTCGGAGGAGGCCCGTGCGCATGTGCACAAGCTATTTCTGGTGCTCCTCTGACCCGGAAGTGCACCGGAAATAGCGTGTGCGCACACTTATGGGGCGCGCTCTCCGGCCCGCCGCGCGATTGGCACTGGAGGCACCGACCCGAGGCAGGGTAAGTTTGCCGACCCCTGATTTATATAGTGCTTGGTTGTAAAAAAAATATATCTCCAAGCGGTTTGCAGAAATGTAAGCTGTTTATATCACCTGAGCTTCTCTTCTATTTCCTTATCCAAAGTTTCCGGACAGTCAAATGAGGAATATAAATTAGCATTGAAGGATCCAATGTAGCTTGCATATTAGACTGTGTTTTTAGAATTTGATACCAATACATTATATTTTCCTCTTAAACTGGAGGAATTTTTAAATCGATCGATGCCTTTTATTTCCAGGTAGGACTAGAAAGGGTTCCATTGGACTCTAACGGCACTGATGAAAAGCGATGAAGAAGAGAAAAAATAAAACCAAAAAAGCGTATCTTAAATGAGAATACACTTTGGAAAATATCCAAATGCCAATTTTTGTGCAGATTCGTTTCGCCCTTAATTAGGGATTAGTGGGAAACAGGGCAGAGAGAACATAATAAGATAAAACAATAAGGGAAGTATCCTTATGACTGAAAACATGCAGAGATGATGCAGGTCGCGAATGGAACGGTCCATGACTATAATGACTCCAGACTCTAAATATTTTGCAGGAGAGGTTCGAGCAGGAGGAAATGTTAGGTTTGCACAATTATTGTGGGTTAAAGCACCCTTGTCACCCCTATTGCAGGTGTGACAATTGTCACTGTTTTTGGTGTTGAATATATGCTATATGGTAATTTATGGACCTAATAGGTATCTCAAGCCATTTGCACATGTTAACATGCAAGTAGTCCATGCAGAATGTAGAAGGAGCAAACCAGTGATATTTTAGGGAGCAGGCTAGCATTACTTACATCGTAGGATCCCACGCAATACAACACAAACACTGTTGCTGTATGTAGGTTTTATTTTATTTGTTTTTTATCTTATATTTTGGAAATGTACATCCAGTTGTTTTTTCCCCTTTAAATTTTTTTGGGCCCCCCAAGAGAGTAGGGCCCAAAGCTACAGCTTGTTTAGCTTATATGTAAACCTGGCACTGATCTAACCTCTGCGTAAGCATTGTGCAAGCAAAGCAGGACAAAAGCGCAATAAAGCGTGTTCTCCTTCATGGAGAGCACGTGTTGCCGTGGGGGCTAGCAAGTCACCCCTCTGCTGCTGGGCGGGTTTCTATGGATGGCCACTACTGTGATTGGGCTCTGGCTGTCGTTGGGGAGATTCATATGTTGCAACTTGTTGATGGACAGTCCAGAGCCTATAAATGACCCTGCACTCAGTGTCGGAGCCCTCCTGGCTTCGTGCATCGGATCGCCTGCCCTCCCGCCCTGTTATTAGGCCTCTGCGTTGACCTTGCTATGCCTGTCATGGGGTCGTCTGCGTTGGAGCAGGGGCCTGGTAGGAATTTTTTCCATTTGGCTGATTGGCTGGTGCCATTTGGTTTTCGCCTACTGCGTAGCAATTAGTCACAACTTGTAAGGTTGGCGGTTAGGCATTGGTTATAAATTGGTTTAGGAGGGGCAGAGTTGGCTGTGGTTGCCCCTCCTATGCTGCGAAGGGGCAGGTTGGCTGTGGTTGCCCCTTCAAGGCTGCTGCTGCAAGGAGAATTCCGTTAAAGGAATCCAGGGGCTCACCATGCTTGTCCGTTTCCCCCGGTCGGGGGACAGGGCCCACGCAAGAGCCCCTGGGAGCATTTGGGGAGAACGGGCGCACATTCTCTCCCCAAAGCGTTTTCCCCTATACTGACTCCACAGGCGGGTGGATGTCAGTTCTGTCCCCAGCGGGACAGATAGTCTTAACCAATGCCTAAGCAACCACTCACTTATTTTGTATTCAATAAAGTTGTGGCCAAATTAATGCCAAAAACCTAAAACTTATATCTGGTGTGAAGTGTGTTTTACTTGAGGGGTGGTTTGGGGAGCTCGACACGCAAACAGATTGTCTGGAGGAGCCACTAGTTACATGCCCTTAGGAAAAAGAACAATTAAAAACCAGTAGAATATCCATTTAAGATGGACTGTCTGATCTTCCCATCATTGAAATGCATGCAACATTCCTCTAAAGTCTTGTTCTATTTTTCATCCGATCTGCTACAAAACTGTAGGCAAAAGGACTTGGATGTATCTGCCAAATGTGAAGCTGCGTCATATCTCCAAAGTCCTCCGGGGCTAAATTATCAGCCAGATAAAACCTTTTGTTCTGTGTTTCCATTCTGAAGAGCTTCCTGATGGAATGAGAAAGGACTACTGTCTGGACATATGCAGATACGGCACCTTATTTTTTTTATTGTTTACACTCGATCAAAATCAAATGTATCTCCCCCCCAAACCCGATGGAACAGTTTAGTAAAACGACCTTCAGGAACTGTCCTTCTGAAGCGAACTGGTAGGTTAATGATGACAGCCTGGCCTGCATTAATCTCATTTAAAAATACAACCTCCCATCCTCCTAAACACACACACACAACACTTAGGTGCCACTTTTAGCAAATGCAACAAAGCTAAATTCCCAGCCGGGTCTCAAAAGCAAAACCCCACGGACCTCAACAGACTTGACTTTGAAATACCGGTATGCACATCTAGGACTTCAGCTATAAGTTCATTCCCTCAGTGGTGGAGCAGCTTCCTTCCGTGGAAGAGTCCCCCATATTGAATTCCTTGCATCTCTGATAGTCAGTGCATACTGAGAGCTAGGGCTTGCTGATCAGAAGGTCGGCAGTTCGAATCCCTGCCACGGGGTGAGCTCCCATTGCTCGGTCCCAGCTCCTGCCCACCTAGCAGTTCGAAAACATGCCAAAGTGCAAGTAGATAAATAGGTACCGCTCCGGCAGGAAGGTGAACGGCGTTTCCGTGTGCTGCTCTGGTTTGCCAGAAGTGGCTTTGTCATGCTGGCCACGTGACCCGGAAGCTGTCTGCGGACAAACGCCGGCTCCCTCGGCCTATAGAGCGAGATGAGCGCTGCAACCCCAGAGTTGGACACGACTGGACCTGATGGTCAGGGGTCCCTTTACCTTTACCTTACTGTGATGAGGCAGATGGAGGAAGGAAACTTCAAGTTAAGGCACCTGGGCTTAACTTCTGTGTCCTGCGAGCAGTAAGTATGTCCTGTGACAAGAGTTGCCAACCCCTTTTTGGACAGGTGAGCACATTTTGAATTTTGAGAGAGTGCTGGGGGGCGGCAGTCACAAAAATAGCTGCTTTGGCGTATGTTGCCCCTCCCTGACAACCACAAGCCTAACGTGAGAAGGCAGCTATGTAGTGCTGGACCTGTTTGTGGAGATTAGGGCTGGGCGATATCTGGTTTTTAACATTGTGATATATCGCCAGTCAGTGCTCCCCCCCCCCAAAAAAAAATTGTTTAGGGGAGCTCTCATTTTGACTCAAGAAAATCACCATTTTATAGTTCAAATCCGGGAAAAATAAATAGAGTAAATGGACAAAGATTCACAGAATGTTTAGGGGTATGCGTACCCCTGCGTCCCCCCCAGAAAAAAGCATTGTCGCCAGCTTAACATTGTGACATACCGTTATATTCACGATGTCTGAAATAAGGATGGAGCTATGTAGAGCAACTGGTTGGCTTCACAGTTTTTCTTGCATCGTGATTTTTGCATAACACACACACACACACACACACACACACACACACACATCGTGATTTGCAATATATATTGCCAGGTCAAAAATTATGAAAGCAATATCATAACAAGGACTTCAAAACGGTTTTGGACAATATATCGCCCAACCCTAGAGAAGATCAGACAACATTGTTCTCTCTCTCAATCTCTATCTCTCTCACTCTCACACACACACACACACACACACACACAGTTGCTGCCTAATAGCAGTTTGGCAACATCACATTTCTCATTTCACATTTATCCATTGGAAGGTACCAGTACATTTTGACCCTAACTTTTATTCCATGAGGGCTATATACTTGCTTTAAAATAAATGACAGATCGGAGTAGGGGAAACCTGTCTAGGGACATCACTATCATAGACTTAAGTTTAGATTGTAAACTCCTTGGGGCAGAGACCTGCCTTCTGCTTTCATCTCTTTGTAGCCCACCCTGTATCTTTTAAACTGTGGGAGCACTGTTTTGGTACATATGTTGTGTACTTTTGTGCTTTTATATTGTAAACCTCCCTGTGATCCTCGGGTGAAGGGCGGTATAGAGACTTAAATTAATAATAATAATAATAATAATAATAATAATAATAATAATCTGGCGGTGCAACAATGCCCACTGCAACAATTGTGGTGTTGAGGAACTTCCGCTTGTGGGGCCCTACAAGCCGCTGGCCGTTTTCTGAACACGGGTCTTGTGCCGGGGAAATATATTGATTTACACAATCTGCAGGAGAACATATGTCTTAAATTGAACACGAGAACAATGCCCAGCCGAACGCTTCCTTGTATAGAATTTCATGGGAAGTAACTTACACAATTAGAAAAGAAATTACGAACAAAATCGCAACAGACATGGCTATGCATGAAGAGAAGCAAGCAATTTATTCACAATAGGCTCCACCGTTGGGGCTTTTCTTTCCCTTCTTTTTTATTGCTTTGCTGAAATCCAATGAAGCCAGCTGTCATTCTGATTCAGGAGACCAAGCCCTGATCAAAGTTTCCCTCCCTCCCACCACGCACATACTCAAGCTTTTATTTTCTTCCTCCACGAGATACGCCCCCCCCCAGCCCTCCATCTCGGAGCACTGGGCTGTAGTCTATCAGCCAGACTCTATTACATTATGCAAAACTTTGCAGATATCAGGGAGAAGGTGCAAAAGGACCCTTCTTGATTAACATCAGGGCCAACCCGCTAGAAATGGAGGATAAAGAGAGAGAGAGAGACTCACAAAGTACATTTAATATTTCTTTTAAGACACACACCCTGATTAAATTAATCTGCGTTACCAGATCGACAGGGGCACGCAAGAGAAAGGACGCAAGAGGCGAAAATGTGTGTCATTCAATTTTCTATTTTTCCCGTCCCTTCTGGGACCGAGGGGCACGGATGTCACTGCGAGAGCTGGAGGCCGTCATCACCCAGCTACTAAGCCGACTTAAAACCCAATCGCCCCTTGAAGTCCAACAATTTCACAGCCGTATCCCCCAAGTACAGGTGCCTGGTGGGTTTCCGACTGCTGAGCCACACGCAAAACAGAACCTGAGCTCATCTGAATCAGAAAGCAAAGAGGGGGCACCCCCTTTTCTTTGTAGCCAAGGGAAAGAGTCACAATTAAGCGGAACAATGGCAGAGGTAAAAGTCAACGATCACAGACATTTAGAAGCGGAGGAAACACAAAGGACCTCTCATAGGTCATGCCGCCCACCCCAAGAGCAAACTGTGATTGCTCCCTCTAATATATTCTCAAGTACTTCCATTCCACCAAGGTTTCAATGACATGAATGATGAGCTTCGCAATGTCTGATGAAACATAATTTCTGTGTTCTGCACAATGGACGTTTCTGCTCCCAAGCGGTTGCTAATCAGACTATTAATGGTAAAAGTCAAGGGGAGGAGGGTGTAACGACAGGCTTGACTTGTTAAGAGACTTTGTGGAGACTTGACCCCTCATAGGATGGAAATTAAACCCTTTCCAGATTTCTCTCTGATGGCGCTGGAACGGATCTTTTCCAACCAACCGTAAGAGCCATGAAAACGCTGCTGACATAGTAAGCAGGCTGTTATTAAAAATATATATATATATATAGACTAGATTTTCTTTTTCTAACTTTTCTGTTGTTGTTGTTCAGTCGTTCAGTCGTGTCCGACTCTTCGTGACCCCATGGACCAGAGCACGCCAGGCACGCCTATCCTTCACTACCTCTCGCAGTTTGGCCAAACTCATGTTAGTAGCTTCGAGAACACTGTCCAACCATCTCATCCTCTGTCGTCCCCTTCTCCTTGTGCCCTCCATCTTTCCCAACATCAGGGTCTTTTCTATGAGGCTACAACTTTTCTATGAGGCTACAATTTGATGGTCCCAGGTGGTGGCATTTCAGGAGTCATCAGAAGCTGGATACGGTGCTACCTTGGTTCTCAAACGCCTTGGTACTCAAACAACTTGGAACCCAAACACTGCAAACCCGGAATTAAGTGTTCCGGTTTGCAAACTTTTTTCCCCGGAAGCCAAATGTGCTCCGTTTTGAGTGACACACCTTCATTTTGAGTGTTACGCTTCCAATTTGAGTGCTACACTTCCGTTTTGAGTGTTACACTGAGGTCTGTCTGCTTTTGCTATTTACTCTGTGTTTTTGTTTTTACGGCTCGTTTTGTTTTGTTTTTGTGACTGTGTGGAACCCAGTTCAGCTACTGGTTGATTGATTGTGTGACTGCAGAACATGGTTTCATTTTATGGATCAGTGGTCTCGTTAGATAGTAAAATTCATGCTAAATTGCTGTTTTAGGGGTTGTTTTTAAAAGTCTGGAACAGATTAATCCGTTTTGCATTACTTTCTATGGGAAAGCACGCCTTGGTTTTGGAACGCTTTGGTTTTGGAACTGACTTCCGGAATGGATTAAGTCTGAGAACCAAGGTTCCACTATAGAGAAGTCCAGACTTGAAGAGGGAGAGCCATTGTTGATGCTTCCTCTGCTGTCATTAAAGGAGTGTGTAGAGCGCAGTGGCAGAGCATGTGGAAGGTCACAGGTTCAACCCCTGGCATCTCCAGATAGCTCTTGGAGAGACTCCTGTCTGGAACCCTGAAAAGCTGCTTCCAACCAGCAGTGGCGAAATGGATCAGCATAGACAGATAGCCTTCAGCAAGTCCCAGGACCCACCTTTCCCCCAAACATGAATTTGGGATCCCATTTCTTAACCTTTTAGCACGGTGGTAGTGCTGCTGTTGCGACCCGCCTTGGAGCGAGTGTGGGCCCCAACCCATCAGTTGAAGACCAGTGGCGTAGACAACCCTGAGAAAGATGGACCAATGTTTTGACCCAGTAGAGGGCATATTCATGTGTCCCACAGGTCTTGCTCCACCAGAGGTCAATAGTCTTCCCAGTCAGGGCCGTCTCGTCATAGGTGCTGGGTAGCCCTGCGAGCCCGCCGGCATACCGGTTGCCCCCTCCCCACGGGAGCCCCAGCTGGAGTGCTGGGAAGGGCGCCACACCCCTCATCCCCGCTCCAGCGCCACACCCCTCATCCCCCGCTCGCCCACCCCCCCTCCCAAGGGGCGGCCAGCGCGGGAGGGAGGTGGGCGGAGAGGCGGCACACCGGGGGCCCAGAGGGATCGTTGCACCACGGCGGCTGATCCCTTTAAGACGGCCCTGTTCCCAGTTTTCCAACAGGCAGCAGACCAGAGACAAAACTACACCAGACCCAGAGATTAGTGAGTGGATTTCTCTTCCCAGAGGCAGAGCCATCTTAAGTATATCCAAGGCCCCCCCCCATTTCCCAGAGTTGCCAACCTTTTTACGACGCTGCTGGCAATTTTGCGGGGCTGGAGGAGGCGGGCAGCGGCTGGAGGGCGGCTCCTCCGGCGGGGTAGAGGCGGAGGCTCCGGGTGCGGTGCTGCTTCGGCGTGGCCGGCGAGGGCAGTGAGCTGGTACCGGGAGATGCCGCGTCCAGCCTCTGCCTCTTCCCTGGCGCAGTCCAGAATTTGGTGCCCTGGCACCCTGCACCAGTTGCCTCTATGGGCAAGATGCCCCTGCCCAGAGGACCAGGAAAAAAATTGGAGGAATTTGAGGACACCGCTTTACCTATATGTCTGCCCTTCCAGCCTTCAGTCCTTCCCATCCCTGCCGCCTCAGGATTGCATCCTTAACCACCTTTTTAAATCCCCTGTCAAGGTGGCTAGACTGGGGCACAGATGGGGACTTTCCAATGGGTAAAAACTGGGGTTGTAATCAGCAGTAACTTTTATGAGTATGAAACCAGAGCGCCATCATTATTCCAGATAAATTAATGTTGAGGACAAGGACACTTTCTCATGGTAACTGAGCTACTTTTTGCATCCTGGCCCCCAAGTCTCTACAGTGATGTCACAACTGTCTGCATTATATATGTCTCGATGCTAATCTTTTTGCACTCTTAATTATACCCACTTGAGCCATTTATTTAGGCAGAGGGGGGTGCCCTGTCCCCTCAGGAAGAAGCAGTGTTCTTTGTGGGGGGGGGGGGGTTAATAATAAAAAAATAGCAGCCGGTGACCCAAAAAGAGGATGTGCAATGAAGGAGAAGTTAAATCCAAATTAGTCAAAATTAACTCCAAATTAGTCAAAATAAAATCAAAATCAGATTCTATTCCATCCTTTAAATGTACTATTATTTATCTTCAATTTCTTATATATCTCTAATAAATCATTTTTATTCCCTCTTCTTAATCTTTACCCACTAATCGGTGAGTGGGTTAGCGGAATTTCTAACCTGAAGCGTATGTAACCTGAAGCGTACTTAACCCGAGGTACCACTGTATGTGATGGAATCCCATTCAAAAAATAGCAATGTTCTGCAAACACCCTAAGAACTGGTGCCTGGGTTTTCCTTCTTCCTCTTCTAATGGGGGCAGACAGCTGGCAGCATGTGGTGTCTCTGCTAAAAGACCTGCACTGACTGCTCTTATGCTACCAAGCTAAATTCAAGGTTCTTGTATCAACATGAGAAGCCCTGGAGGCAGGATACCTTAAGGACTCCCTGAACCCCCATTTGACTGCTCAGTCCTTGAGATTATCTGGAGGAGGGCTGTTAGTTTCTCCACATGTTACAGAGGACCAACGTGCTTCAGATGTTGGCATCTGCCTGCCTCAAGAGACAATGGGGCGTTCCTCCAGGGGTGAAGTCAAACCACTGTGTTGTTGTTGTTGTTCAGTCGTTCAGTCGTGTCCGACTCTTCATGACCCCATGGACCAGAGCACGCCAGGCACCCCTATCCTCCACTGCCTCTCGCAGTTTGGCCAAACTCATGCCAGTCGCTTCAAGAACACTGTCCAACCATCTTGTCCTCTGTCGTCCCCTTCGCCTTGTGCCCTCCATCTTTTCCAACATCAGGGTCTTTTCTAGGGAGTCTTCTCTTCTCATGAGGCGGCCAAAGTACTGGAGCCTCAACTTCAGGATCTGTCCTTGCAGTGAGCACTCAGGGCTGATTTCTTTAAGGATGGATAAGTTTGATCCGAAGGGAGCTCCCTGGGGAGCAAGCCTGGGCAGTGGGTCTGGAGGTCCTGGGCTGCCGAGATGACAAGACCTTATTGGTCTCATGGATGTGGTCCAAAGGGAAGCAGAGCAAGACGTTTGGCACCAGCTTATTGGAAGGAGTTGCTGGAAGGAGGCGTTCAAGTTGCCATCCAACCGTCATAGGGACTTGTGTAGGGTTTATTCCTTAGCCTTTTCATCTCCCAAATATTTTCCTTCTCCTAGAACTTCAACCAGGTCTGACATTTACCATCTCCAAGTCCATGGAGATGGTAAAGTTATCCTCACTCGTTTTCAGATTCCATGTCTTCCTTCTTCCCGAGTTCATTCCTTAAGCCATATTTTTTTAGCACTGCAAATACCAAGCAGCTCATTCTTATGCCTTGAGCAGGAGTGGGTGAACTTTCTAATCCATTTATCTATTAATTTATTATCTAATTACGGTTCAGAATGACAGAGCTATTTGTTTAAATAGACCCCTCCAACTAAACCAATACGGAAAAACACATGCATTCAAATCAATTAGAATGATCCGCAGCAATGTTTTCCTTAATCAGTTGGTAACTGTTATTGCCATTTTGCAAAAGGGAAGGGAGAAAAAGTATTCAGCATCCTTAGAAGCACACGATTGCGGCTGCTTACACAGAAAGAACTTGATCTAAAATATATGCATGCCAGCTCACTATGAAAGCAGTGCACAGGCAAACAAGTTAGAATTATTGGGTTGAGACGGACAATATCCTGTTCCCTCCAAATGTACCATTTCCCCTTCTAGTGTAAACCCTGAAGAACATAGGACTGAAATATTCAAACTGATGGAATTGTTAGATTAATATTTTTAAAACTAGCTAAAATATCAGCCAATATTTTATTAACCATGTAGGATTGGGACAGAGGCAGAGAAGAACCAGATTGCAATTTTCAGAATTCCAATTTGCTTGAGGAAAAGCCACCCACGGATGGCATGGATTGGCTAGTATCCATGCCATCCCCAAAACAACTTTTCCCCAATTCCCAGAGCTTTTTCTTGTAACAGGCATTCTCTATCTGTATTTTCCAGAAACAACTGGAGACCTTTTTTTTGTATTGACAAGCTTTTCCTGCTGGGCATGCAGGTCTGCAGCAGCCCACAGGGACCCTGGGCTCAGATGCTTGAAATAGTTCCGTACATGGAAAAAGTGGTACATGGAATATTCATTGGTATCTGGGATTCCACAGTGTGTGTGTTTGCTTTCAAAAATGTAATAATCAAAACAATGTGAACGGGATGTAATATACATGTCGGGGTTTGAAGTGGTCTGTTGTTTTCAACAGATGGGGAACATACGCGGCAAACATTCAGGGGAAAAGGGAAAGTTGTCTCTCGGGTACAACTTGAAGCCGATCTATTGGTTTCACTTGCAACTCAAGACTCCTTTTCAAACAGCATCCAGCCTTGGCTTGCAAATACATGGGGGAAACCCCCACTCGTTCGTAATATTTATTATGGCAAAGCATGATTCAGTACAAACCACCAACACTTTATTTCCTTCCCCTCCCTGGCATGATGCCTCACTTTCCTTTCAAGCGAGGTATTTATAGCTCAGTCAGATATATTTTTAAGATGAAGGGGGGGGGGGAAGAGAGAACCGGCAAACCCAAACCGAGTGTTTCTTGCAGAAGAGCTACACATTCTGCCTTCGGATCAGAACCAATGTTATGTAACAGCTGCAAAATCTTGTGACTCCTGTTAAGGTCACGGATAAGCTGAATCACTGCCTTGCCAATTTGTGTAAGTCCTTTTAAAAGTGAGCCTGTGTGCGTCTTAGGTAGTGGAAGGAGGGCTGGGAGTTGGAGGTCAGCTGGTTTTGTTTTTGCCATTGTTTTGCTGAGCATGGAAACTTCAGGCAGACGCTGTGTCCCATGGAGATTGTGAGGTCAGACAAGCAATGGACTGATAACTTATGCACTACTACGAATGAGTTTTGGAAGCAAGAAGCAGAAAAGACCCTCTCTTGGGCTCAAGGGAGACAAATGCATTGTACTAGACTTGATATGCATAAACACTAAAGGTAAAGGTAAAGGACCCTTGACAGTTAAGTCCAGTCGCAGACGACTCTGGGGTTGTGGCACTCATCTCGCATTACAAGCCAAGGGAGCCGGTGTTTGTCTGCAGACAGTTTTTCCGGGTCATGGGGCCAGCATGACTAAGCTGCTGCTGGTGCAATGGAACACTGAAACCAGAGCAGCGCACAGAAACACCATTTACCTTCCTGCCAGAGCGATACCTATTTATCTACTTGCACTTTTTTTTCTGGCGTGCTTTCAAACTGCTAGGTTGGCAGGAGCTGGGACAGAGCAACGGGAGCTCACCCCGTCGTGGGGATTCGAACCGCCAACCTTCTGATCGGCGAGCCCAGGAGGCTCAGTGGTTTAGACCACAGCGCCACCCGCGCCCCTGCTTGTTAATAAACAGTACTGCTTGTTAATAGTTGCCATCCTGCAAGTATAGAATCATCTTCAAAGCCTTGTGTGTGATGTCAACTTCATCACCTGGGCTGAAACCGCTGCAGTATTCTGCATGACTCAGAAAAACAACAACCAACAATCACTTCCTGTGGGAATGAGTTCCATGGTTTAACTATGCAATGCCTGAAGAATTACTTACTTTCGTCTGTCCTGAATCTCTTAATGTTCAACTTCATTGGATGCCCATAAGTTCTAGTATTATGAGAGAGGGGGCAGGGACTTCTCTCTACCTGCTTTCTCCACCTGTCCTTCACCTGCAAAATGCTCCTAACTCTTGCGGTGAATAAATTCTGGCCAGCGTGTCTTTCCTAGGACTTCCCTGTGATTTAGTACAGACAATCAGGTAGCGTGTTACAAGATTTCACTTCCAAAAAAGTTTTAAGGCTGCTTCTCAATGTCCTTGTTTTATGGGGACGTGTCTGTGTTAGAACAAACACAAAAAGGGGAAGAAGGCTTTTGCTTCAGAGAGCCAGGGAAATAAAATACATTAACCAAGTAAAGTTATTTCAGTTTAAGATCATAGCACTTAAGTAACGACATCTGCTCTTTCTCCAATTTTAAGAGCTCCCTTTTCCTCATTTAATATAAACTGGTGTCATTTAGAGATGCTGAGAGGAATTGGGAGGGGTCACAGTGTGGCTCTTGATGCTCTGATAAGTTGGCCATTGATGCATCAGCAAAAGAGAGGACCAATGAGGGAGGAAACTGATTTGCATACATTTTGCATATGCCTTCCCACACATGGTGGGCGGGGCGAAGGGGCTGATCTCCCCCTCTGCAGTACCATACGGGCCTTCATCCTGCCTGACTTCTCTGGTCTGCTTGCTCACCACCTGGCCAAAGTACTTTGCCCCCACTGACCCACCAGAACACACCAAGAGCCCTACAGCTTCAGGCCAGTGGCTCCTCCAGTCCAGCATCGCAGCGGCCAGCCAGTCTATGGCAAGCTCCCAAACAGAACCCGAGCGTAACAGCAAATTCATGGGATTCAGAGGAATACTGCCTCCAACCGTGGAAGCAGAAAGGGAGCCATCATGGCAAGTGACCTCAGTGGGCCTCAGCCTCTGCCCAGCCACACTAAAGTTAGCCGAAGCTTCCCTGCTAATAAAAACAACCACCGCCCCACCCCACCTGGGAGCAGAACGAGAGGAGGAGAGAAGTGAAAAATGCCTTTCTGCAAAGGCCATTACGAATCAGAATCTATTATTCAACGTCTATGAAACTCCACGATGCATAAAGAAGGCTAAGTAATCACTACTGATATCAATGTTTTATGTGTGCTTTCCTAGTGTGCCCTCCCAGGCACAGGAACCGGGGGAAGGTGACAAATTATATTTCCTCTGCTTGGCACCTGTCAAACCGGGGGAAGGCAGATATGGGGAAGGGCATCAGAAACTTGGAACAGAAGCCACGACCCCCCAGTTGCTCAGAGAGAGGGCCGGCTCAAGGAATTCTGCTGCCCGAGGCTAGGGAGAAGTTGGTACCCTTTCATCCCATGTGCAGAAGCTAGGTAAATGGAAGGGCAGTTGAATCTCACTTCAACACTGATTGCAGGGGAATGTTCTTCAAGTGCACCTGAGGACAGCAGGCTAATTTAGGAGATGCATGCAAGGCCTGTGGTACACTTGAGTTTTGATCCCCAGCAGAGGGGAATGGTTGGGGGGAGATCTCGGAGAAATGTGTGCTGCTGCGGACATCCCGACATCTGTCACCTGAGGCAATTGCCTCACTTTGCCTAATGGAACGGTCGGCGTGTTACAGAGCAAAGAGCACCTGGGAGCTTCTGTTCTGTCATTTTGTGATGACTTGATCCCAGGTAAGTGGGGTTAGGATTTCAGAGTTGGTCAGGCTACATGTCTATGGTTCTCTCTTTAACGAAGGCTGATCGCCGAAGAATTGATGCTTTTGAGTTATGGTGCTGGAGGAGACTCTTGAGAGTCCCATGGACTGCAAGAAGGTCAAACCTATCCATTCTGAAGGAAATCAGCCCTGAGTGCTCACTGGATGGACAGATCCTGAAGCTCAGGCTCCAGTACTTTGGCCACCTCATGAGAAGAGAAGACATCCTTGAAAAGACCCTGATGTTGGGAAAGATGGAGGGCACAAGGAGAAGGGGACGACAGAGGACAAGATGGTTGGACAGTGTTCTCGAAGCTACCAAAATGAGTCTGACCAAACTGTGGGAGGCAGTGGAAGACAGGAGTGCCTGGCGTGCTCTGGTCCATGGGGTCACGAAGAGTCGGACACAACTAGACGATAACAAATATAGAGTGTATTTTTAATAAATAAATAAATAAATCAGAATTTATAGACCATTCTACAATTAAAAAAAGAGATAAATACCCAAAGGGCACTACACATGTATTTTATTTCAAAAAACCCATTCAAATGCAAAAAAAACATGTACCACACCAGGATTGTAAAAAGGGGGGGGGGGTTATACATACTTTATTAAATATATGCAAATATTAAAATGATATTTTCGTTATATTTTTATATTCTGTTGGATGCTGCCCAGAATGGCAACCCAGTCAGATGGGTGGGGTACAAATAATTTGTTGTTGTTGTTAAAAATGGAGGCTTCCACAGGCCCATGGATGGAGGGGGAATCTTGCACAAATTGTCTCATTAGAACTCTACACTGCTTTTTTTCCTAAAAAAATGTTTAGGGGTACTCTCATTTTGACTCAAGAAAATCACCATTTTATAGTTCAAATCGGGAAAAATAAATACAGTAATTGGACGAAAGTACAAAGATTCTCAAAATGTTTAGGAGTATGCATACCCTGCGTACCCCCAGAAAAAAAAAAAAACACGCACTGGAACTCTATATTAATTTTTGTGATGTATCACACTACACCAGCCTGGTCCCTTCAGGGGCAGTGGGTGCAGTGGGGGCGGAGCGCTCCTGGTGCCACATCTCTGGGGGTGACAAGGCATGCGGTTTGCCAGCGCTGGTGCTCTAGTGCTGTACAGACTGTGCCAGGATCCTCTGCTTACGGCTGCAGCCGTATATAGAGGATCCTCCGTTCGTGGCTGTAGCCATGAGCAGAGGATCCCGGCACCATCCGTACGGTGCTGGAGCGGTGGCGCCGGCAACCCGCTACGTAGCGCACATGCGCGGCGCCACTACGTATGATGCATGTGTTGTACGTAGCGACACTGCGCATGTGCGCTACGTAGCGATGCCCCGCTCCCAGGTGCACGTCATGTTTGTCGCTCTGGGTGCCCGAGCAGCTTCCTACACCTCTGGTTTCCTTCCAGATTTTTTTGGATTCCAGCTCCCATCTGGAGGCCACCAGGTTGACAAGGCTGCTATACATTTTCTGCAACAGGTGAAACAGCAGCACAGCACCGGCCCTACCATTAGGTCAGAGACAGGGACCTGGGACCTCTGGGTAGATGGTTTAGGGTGTCACAAAGTTTTTTTTTTTTATAGGTAGGTAGCCGTGTTGGTCTGCCATAGTCAAAACAAAATAAAAAATAAAAAAATCCTTCCAGTAGCACCTTAGAGACCAATTAAGTTTGTTCTTGGTATGAGTGGAAAGAAGTGTGCATGCACACGAAAGCTCATACCAAGAACAAACTTTGTTGGTCTCTAAGGTGCTACTGGAAGGATTTTTTTTTATTTTTTATTTTGTTTTGACAAAGTTTTTTGTTCATTTTTTCAGCGCCAAGGAAGGAGGAAATGCCAATGTGGGATTTCCTCCCTTAGATACCCAAAGAACTTGACTCTCCCCTTGTAGTCTGAACCATCTCAGGTAGCAAAATGTCTTGGGAGAGATCTGGGGGCATGTTTTAAACAGGAAAAGGAAAGTAAGCGAGATCTCTGTACTCCATTGTCTTTTTTGGCCTGGGATCGCCCAAACGAAGGATGCCCGATTCCTCAGCTCCAGAAGCCCAGCGCCTCAACTGCTACATCCACAACTTCTTAAGGAACGGACTCGGGAGGGGGGGAGCTCTGCAGAAAGCTGTTTGTGGAGCACTGCCAATGTCTACATGAGCTGGATTTCTCGGCCAAGATCATTGAGCAAGTCAGTCAGTATCACAGTCAATTCACTCTCCCTTGGTACGGTTTGATCCCTTTGCTCAATGTTTGTCTTGGCCCTCGAAAGCAAATTCTGACACCGGCTATTCAGGACAATTAAGCAAAATGGAAATGTTCCATGGTTAAAACACATTTTTCACGACTGGCTATTGGACAGTTTTCATGAGAAAAATATAATAGCAGTCATTATTTTTTTGTTCTGGCAAGGTTCCCCCCCCTCTTCATTTTAAGCACAGTTAGGAGCTTGACCTCTTAAGTATGTTGAGGAGGAGGAGGTTTCTATGCACTGTGCACAAGCAAAAAAGGGGAAAAAAAACCAACAACTCATCCATGAGTCTAAGACTGTGTAGACACTGCATTTAAAGCACACAACCTTCTGCAAAGAAACTGTAGTTTACCACTTGCAAAGCTATAATTCCCAGCACTCCTAAACTACAGTTCCCAGGATTATTTGCGAAGTGTCACAGGCTTTAAACATGCTTAAAATGTATGGTGTGTGTGTGTGTATGTTCCGTTTCTGGCATCGTTGATTGAAAAAGATTCCAGGTGATCCAAGAGGCACCTCCCTCCTGGAAAAAAATAACAGTACATCCCTTTCTCTTTTCGTATCTAAACTGTGAATTCTGATGCCTGTTTTACACTGTTCTTATTCCACATTCATGCATAGCTTGGGGAAAAGAAAATATTTTGCAAGGTGGCTAGGAAGTGACTTAGATTAAATAAAATAAATAATACATGGCTTATGGCTTCGGAGAAATTGGTGAATAATTGTTGATTCCCATGCACAGGAAGCGGTGGAGATGAGGGTGGGGTGGGTGGGGAGGAGAAAGAAATGCTTCTAATGAACTGCATTAATAAAGCCAGAACTGCCAAATAATTCAGTTCTTTCCCTTACTAGCTGAAACCACTAATTTCCCAGCAGGCTAGAAAGCTGGATTACATCTCAAGAGTCTTCTTGCTGAGGTTGTGCCTGCATCAACTGGGTATATTTAACCTGGGATGTGTCCCCGATCACAACTAGGAATGCCCACAAGGTAATCTACACTGTATCTAGGGTGCGGTATTTTCCTCCAAAGATTCCATCAACGGTGTCTCCGAAAATTTTACACATCACTTGGGAAGACAAGTGTGCAGTGGTACCTCGGGTCACATATGCTTCAGGTTACAGACTCTGCCAACCCAGAAATAACGCTTCAGGTTAAGAACTTTGCTTCAGGATAAGAACAAAAATCGTGCTCTGGCGGCGCAGCGGCAGCAGGAGGTCCCATTAGCTAAAGTGGTGCTTCAGGTTAAGAACAGTTTCAGGTTAAGAACGGACCTCCGGAACGAATTAAGTACGTAACCAGAGGTACTACTGTACTGGAAGAAGCAAAGATCACCAGTGTTGAAGCAATGATTCTTCAACATCAACTTCGTTGGACTGGTCATGTTGTGAGGATGCCTGGTGATCGTCTTCCAAAGCAACTACTCTATTCTGAACTTAAAAATGGAAAGCATAATGCTGGTGATCAACAAAAGAGGTTCAAAGACTGTCTCAAGGCAAATAATAAAAAAGTAGTATAAACACTGACAACTGGGAAACACTGGCCTGCAAGCGCTCCAATTGGAGAACAGCCTTTACCAAAGGTGCCATGGGCTTTGAAGACACTCGAACTCAGGACGCAAGGGAGAAACGCACTAAGAGGAAGGCACGCTTGGCAAATCCACACCGTGATCAACTCCCGCCTGGAAACCAATGTCCCCACTGTGGAAGGACATCTGGATCCAGAATTGGCCTCTACGGTCACTTACGGATTCACTGTTAAAACCATGTTTATGGAAGGCAATCTTACTCGGCTACGAGGGATCGCCAAAGAAGAAGAAGATTTTCCGTTTGCTACTTCAAGCAGCAAAATGGCCTTGGGCCAGCGCTGTCTGAAAACAACATCTCTCTCCTTCTCGCTAACCTTTACCTCCACCAAGGACCTGAATAGTCTGACGCCCAAGTCGGCACCTCTGGACTGGAGAATGTACTTTCCCCCTTTGTCAAGGTTAATAAATAAAGAAAGGGAAGGGAACGGAGATTCAGTTGTCTTACTCTTAAATCCCAACCATCAAAGCAAGCACATGCCTTCAGAAGACGATTTAGAAATGCTAAAACATTTCCTGAAATCAAGTACGTCAAACCTATGGCTCATCTTATTGTTTAGCAGACAGAAGAATTGGCGTTCGGGAGTTTGTTCGGGGCTGATTATGATGGTGTTTGCGTGATGGAGGGGAACAGTAATTCATTGCAGGCAGGGAGATAATTCAACGCAGAGATTGGCTGGCAGAAAGTAAAAATGACAGATGATCCTGACAATAGTTTGCAATTATCCCCTTCCTTCTCTCTCTCTCTCTCAACTCTGGAAACCGGCTCAAATAATAGTCTTTGACATTTAGCTTTCAGGAGACAGGTATTCTTAAGTGCATGGGCCTCATTATTTTTTTTAAAACAGAAATCTAAATACAGTAATTCAAACACACCCCACCCCTTCCCACCCCTTCCCATAGTTACAGGGCTTCTGGAAATGTTTCTCACAAAATGAAATCAATAGAACAGCTCACAAATGCAACAGGGAACGATACCCTTACTTTTAGCTACGCCCTATTAGATTCCACAGGATCTCTCGCAAAAATGTATATAACAAAGGCATGGCTGGTTCTCTTTCCATTCTCACGCTGTATTATGGGCTACGGACTTTTTCATTAGGGAAAGGGGACTATTCTGTTATTTGCTGCATCGCATCAAGTACGTTCCTGCTGTTCTCTAATAAAATGGAATATATATATATATATATGTGTATATATATATATATATATATATATATACATATATATATATATATATATGCGAACACATGCTTAGAAGAATTTACAGAATATAGATGGCATAAAGCAGGCCGCTTTCTGGAAAAGGAAAAAAACAAACAAAACAGGGAAGAAACAGACAAAGGAAAACAAGAAGTCGAATGCACTTTTCGAGGCCAACTCAGCCTTGACAAGTCTTTGGACAGGAAGCTGGCTGTAAAATGCAGCATTTGAGAGGGCAGAACGGGAAGAAGGGAGGAAACAACCAGTCATTTTTGGGATAGAAGCATGAATTGGCCTCTCAAAGTCCAGACGGGTGAATGTGTCAGTTTTAGTTTTTATCTTGTTCCCCCCCCCCCCAGATCTTAAATTCAGCTCTCCGCATTAGCTTACATTAATTTTGTTATCACCAGGTTGTGCGTTGCTTTAATTCGGGGCAAAAGTGTATGCAGTTGTGCACAAAAACTGCATGTGATAATTTATATGTACAGACACACATTTAGAAATAAATGCTCTTTCGGGTTCTGCCGGCGCCTTATACACCTTTAGGCGCCAGGTGAAAAATGCATATGTTATTGAAAATAACATAAAAACGCATTTGTAAGGGAATAGTCTGTATATTAGGCAAAATTGCATGCAAAGATGCTAACATTGGGAGAAGTTCAGACTAAAATCCCTCTGCATTTAGGACTTAAAAAATAACAGTCACAATAATAACCACAAGTTTTTAATGTTTGATGTTTTATTGTGCTTTTAATTCTGTTGAGAGCCCCCCAGAGTGGCTGGGGAAGCCCAGCCAGATGCGCAGGATATAAAAATTATTATTAGGAAATGTGGAGAACTGATTGCAGGTGCTAATTTCAGGTGCAGCGCTGAGAGGGAAGGGAGGAACTGAATCCTTCTAAGACACAAAGAGAGAAACAAAACTGCCAGATTCACTTGTGGAAAAAGAGTTACAGTATTACAGCACTGATGGAATAAAAAGGAAGGAAGGAAGGAAGGAAGGAAGGAAGGAAGGAAGGAAGGAAGGAAGAGGTTCCATGGAAAGTGTTGTCTGGATGATGCTTCTGTACCTGTTACCTCTCGGATGCAGCCAATATTTTGGCCACTCCAATCAGAAATCCTCTCAGGTTGTTCCTAGTTTGTACTTCAACTTCTTGCAAGTGTGCGATGTTAGGAGCAGTGGGTGATGGGGACAGGGCCGGATTTAGGTTTGATGAGGCCCTAGGCTACTGAAAGTAATGGGGCCCTTTATATGTCCAGGTGTCCATTGTCAACAACAAATTGCCGCTGTTTTTTGTGTTGAATATATGCTATATGGTAATTTATGGACCTAATAGGTATCTCAAGCCATTTGCACATGTTGCCATGCAAGCAGTCCATGCAGAATGTAGGCACCCTATATATAGAAAGGAGCAAACCAGTGATATTTAAGGGAGCAGGCTAGCAGGCGGGGCCCATCGCTTACATCATAGGAGCCTACACAACACACAACACTGTTGCTGTATGTAGGTTTTCTTCTATATTATATTTTGAAAATGTACATCCAGTTTTTTTTCTCCTTTAAATTTTTTTGGGGGCCCCCAAGAGAGTGGGGCCCTAAGCTATAGCTCCTTTAGCTTATACGTAAATCCGGCACTGGATGGGGCAGTCACTTCTGTTGAGACTCTTCTTTAGGGTGAGCAAAAACTCTTAGAATCACTCATTTCCTCCCCAGCTTAGGGTCTCCGTGACACTTTGGAGACAGATATGGACCTTGGCTTTCAGAGAAGACAAAATGCCTCTATATTCCTATGGAGGAAACTTAATGAAGCATTGCAGAAAAGATAAACAACAGTGAGGGTAGGAACCAAGCGGAGTTGCTGGAAGGAAGAAAATACTTTATGTGTTTTAACCATCCTTCACTTTACAACAAAACTCTAGCTTCCCACTTCTGACCGGACGGAATCTTATCTGGGTTAGGGATTTTATGTTAACGTAACATAATATCGGGGGAAATGCTTTGCAGAAACATGTATATCAGGCGAAATTGCATACAAAAGGTGCATGCTGGGAGGAATTTGCACTAAAATGCTGGTGGGTTTTCATGAAAACTTCTTAAAAAATATTTTGCAACTCATGTGGAAATGTGGAGAACTGGATTTAGGACTGGGAAAAAAACTGGGAGAAAATGAAATGGGCGGATTCTCTCATTCCAGATCACATTTTATATCCTAATTCTCTCATTTCATGCAGCTCAGTGTGGTGGACTGTTTGAACAAGTGGAGTCTGGTGTCTGCCATAACCTCATTAAACAAACCTTTTGCTCACGCCAGGGCACATTTTCCTGCACCAAAAAAATACACCACTCCTGCAACTGGAAAGTAAAATATGTTTTGGTTAGCTACTTGATTTTCAACTCTATTTTTACATCGATCCTTTTGTTCTCCTGAGAAGAAGAAGAAGAAAAGTGTGTTGCCTAGACATACATGGGGTGGGTAAGAGAAGCAAAATTAATTTGCAAAATAACTAGAGGCATTCCAGCAGACCAACGCTAGGTAGGTGGGACTGGGTCACAGCCATTGCACATTCACTCCCTCTCTCTCTTGCAAAAGGCTTGAAAGAGGTAAATCATGCAAGATCAGGATGATGCAGAGACAATAAGCTGATCCCCTCTTTGTAAGAGGTCTGTGCTTTAAAGTCCCTCGAGAGGCAAAAAGCCCCACACATTAAGAAAACATCGCGGGCAAAGTCTTCCTTTTAAAAAGAATAAAATAAAAATAATCTATATGAATGGCAGCCCCAAGCAACATGAAGGGAGCAGCATTCCAGGATATCGGAGATTAGCAGATGTGATGACAAACCGATAATAAATGCAGACCTGCCTGTTTTATGGGGAAGACTTAGGGGATAACAATGCGGATTGTGTGTTCCATGAACCTGGCCCAGATTGTTAAAAGGCTTCGAGAAGCCTCGCTTGTTTTGCTTAGTAATCCCAGAATGGCAGCCCAGGACAAGTTTGGCATCCTGGAATAAAGGTGTGCTGGGTGAAAATAGCTCTCGAGGCACGCACAAGAACAAAAGGAAGGGCGATACTAGGAACATCTGTTTGGAAAGAAAGCCTTGGGAAGCAGGTGGATGTGAATGAAAACAAAACAAAAAAACTCCACAGAGTTTCCGCACACCATTAATGATGATCTAAAACCAAAAATCCAAGTTGCAAACTATTTCAATGTCGATTTAAACATTGCACAAAAAATTACAAAACGCACTCGCAATCTATGCAGCGGGAGACTTTCCAGCAGACTACAAAATAGGTTAGTTAATTCATGGTCAACACTGGAGAGGATTAGCAGTTTCTCTTCTGGGTAGCGCTGGTTTACATCTGCTATGCCCACCCAAAATTTTTGGCAACCATTCCACTTTAACCAATGGGAAATGAGTTTGTTTCCAAAGTTTTGCTAGCACCATCTCTGCAGCGGCAAGTTTGGGGGATCCCAACTGATATTAATGTCAATTAATTGTACCTGATGGATTCTACCGCAAACTGCCAAGTAGCACTGCATGCCCCGATAATCATGGCATTAATATGTTGAACTGCTTGGGGAACCAACTATTAGGGTTGAAGAGCAGCTGTCGGTAAATCAAGGACTGACGCGAAGGATTCGGCCACCTCCTCTTCCTCCTAGTCTCCCTTTGAAGCATCTCCTTTTCCATGGACTCCGGACATTTTGTGAGGAACTGTGTTCAGACCCAGAATCAGCCCGTATTCTGAAGCAAAGAGCATAGATTTGCTTCGTAGCTTGTACAGGCAACGGATCATTAACCATCAGGTAATGACCAGCCTCTTAACTGCATCCCCCCTCAAATCTATTACAGCTGGTTCTAAGCAGCTGTACAGTACAGCACTTTCCAACAATCCCACTGCAAGGAACTGTTACCGAATGATTTATTCGAGCGGCAGCCGTCGCCTTCACAGGGATCATTTATTAATTAACCATCTCTAACTAGATGGTGCTTGCTGGTTCCTTTTTTATATATAAAACAACACCTTTTAAAGTGGAAGCAGAGATGCGGCCATTTTGCCTCTTCAACCTAAGAATGGCATTGGAGATTTGTATTGTTGTTTGCCCAGACGAGCGCATCATGTAACTCATGAGAGTGGGAAAATAACCAGACTGTACAATGGTGATGGGATAAAACCACGCCAAATCTTTATTGGCAGCAGCGGGCAGGGCAAGGTTAGCATGGCATTGGGTCCCAGGATCACTTCATCATTCAACAAACCCCATGTTGATGGAATGGATCTGCTGGGTTTGGACAGCTCCAAACCTGTACGGCGGGAGTCAGCCAGTGTTGAACTTTGCCGTGGTGCAAACCAAGTAAGCAAGGTCTCACTGGGGGAACAGAGTGCAGATACCGAACCCGTGCTTGGGTTTGTCATGGTCAATCCTTCCCTCAGGCCCCTTATGGCCCACCCTATACTATAAGAGATGCAGGTGGCGGTGGGGTCTAAACCACTGAGGCTCTTGGGCTTGATGATCAGAAGGTTGGCAGTTTGAATCCCCGCGACAGGGTGAGCTCCCATTGCTCCGTCCCAGCTCCTGCCAACCTAGCAGTTCGTAAGCACACCAGTGCAAGTAAATAGGTACCACTGCGGTGGGAAGGTAAATGGCATTTCCATGCACTCTGGCTTCCGTCACAGTGTTCCACTGCACCAGAAGTGGTTTAGTCATGCTGGCCACATGACCCAGAAAGCTGTCTGTGCACAAACACTGGCTTCCTCGGCCTGAAAGCAAGATGAGTGCTGCAGCCCCACAATCGCCTTTGACTGGACCATAGCTGTCAACTTTCCCTTTTTTGCGGGAAATTCCCTTATTCCAGCGCCGTTTCCCATTGCAAAAAAGGGGGAAGTTGACAGCTATGGCCATTTCCCAATGCAAAAAAAGGAAGGGTGACAGCTCTGGACTGGACTGAACCATCCAGGGGTCCTTTACCTGTTTCTAACCTTTTACCTATGCTATGTGGATCCTGCCCAATGCCAATTCCACCCTCATACAAACAATTTCATTCCGCCTAACAAAGGAAAGCCATAATTTCACTGAGGGAAAGGCCAAAAAACAAAACCAACCCAACCAAGTGCCAATCAGATTGAGAGAAAAATAATAATTTCAAGCCCTGTCAACCAGCAACCCCAAATTGCTCTAACCCGAGGGTGGGCGAGTGGGAAGCTGTCAAAGCAAAATGGCTGTGAGCTCCAGGGGAAGCAGCCTTATATAGGCTTTCCCCTCCCTTCTGCAGCAAGGGCTCATGGGACAGCTTTTTCCCAGGAGCCCATCACACATAGAAGATACTGGGGAAAACCTTGCCCAGTATTTTGCTGTAATCCATGGGCCACAGCAGAACTGGGCAAAGGTGTCCCGTGATTATTGGGCATGGAATGGGGCAGAGAATGTAAGCAGAACTGCTTAAACTGGATCAATCCTCAGATTCATCAAGCACACAGGGTGCTTCCAGATTTTTTCACCATCTTCACATTTATACCCCCCGCCACTCTTTCTGGGCTGTAGATGCGTGCTGATTTGCAAACGGGCTGTTGAGATATGGTAAATTGGTCATTGACGACAAGTTATTTGTTGAACTTCATAGCTGAAGCTGGATGTTCCCGGTCAAAATACAACCATGTGTTCACTACAGGACACTGTTTCTTTCATGCAAAGGACTGCAGTGAGTGCAAAGGGTTAAAGTCTCCTTATCTAGGTCCAAGTCTGGAAAAGAGAATCCTTGCGCAACTGTTTGCTCGAAACGCACACAAACAATTGCTAGCTGCATGAAAGTTATGACATGGTTAAGGTTACCATTTTGTTTAAACAGTTCCTCAGTTTTCAAGCACTTGCTCATTTAAGGAACAGCTTCAATTTTTCATCTGCTGCCAATTAGATTTTTTTCCTTGTTGCCGAAATGAGCATATTAGCAATTCATCCAGCATCAGAGTTTTTGTTTTGGTTTAGCTGTTGACTTTAAATAACCTATGGGTTGCAAATAAGATAAGACCGCTGTAACACTCACTGCACACATCACTTGGCTCTCACCAAGAGAAAAAAAGGACAGCTGGATGAACCCCTTGAAATTGTCAAGCTGAAAACCAGCGTTGGCTGCACACAGTTTGTGCTCGACGTGGGGACGAAAAGCTGGACGAAAAAGATACAAGGGGAGTTTCCCCAACCTGATGTTCACAGAATTGTAGAATTGGAAGGGATCCCAAGAATTTCAACTAAAGCATTCATGACAGATGTTGCTGGACTACAACTCCCATCATCCCTGGCTGTTAAGCCATGTTGATGGGCCTAATGGGTGTCGTAGTCTGAAACATCTGGAGGACACGGCATTGGCTCCTCCCCTCAAACCAAGGGGCTACCATCTTTGCTAGTGGGACACATGTCTAAAACAAGAGGTTCCTTGACCGTGCAAGATCAAAGAATAGGCAAGATAGATATCATCTCTTGGTTTCATGGCAAATGTGGTGCCTGGAAGAGAGTGTGTGTGTGTGTGCAGTTCAATGGCTATCATTAGAGCAAAAACATGGTCCTGTGTGATTTCCAAGATGATACCCACAGTTTGTATCTTAGGAGCTGGATGTGGGGTTGCCCACATGGAAGAGGTGAAGGCCACTGCGGTTGAGCCACTTTGAAGATCATTCCTTACTATTTCTGTCTCCAGAAAGAAAGAAAGAAAACTTCACCTGAACGACGTTCATTGTAGTGGGTTTGGGGGGAAATTAAAATTACAGGCCTGAAACTCAGACCAGCTTGTCCAAAAGAAAACAACGTCTTCTGTGAAGGATGAGAAACCTGGGCTGAATTTAGACCAAAGCTCCCTCTGCCCATATTTGTGGCTTTGGGTGCAAAAGCCAGCCTGGCTGTCACATGGTTTCAACTAGGGGTGGTTTAACCTCAAATTCCAAATTGAACCTGTCAAACAAGGAATGAGTTCACAAACCCTGTAATTGCCAGATCCACAGCTGGTAAAAATTGAGCAGGCTCATGGGAATTTCAAGGGCAAGTCCATTTAAAAGAGAAAAAGAAAAAGGGAGAGCGAGCGAGAAAGAGATGGAGACTTGTTTTCTATCATCCAATTATTTATACCACTGTTTTTTAAAGTAACCCCTATTAAGTGTTCCTTGATGAGGCAGAAATGGTGGGCTTTCCTGAACGACATTTTGAACAATCCAAATATTGTTCGATCTAAAGTTAAGCATGAGTAGATTCCATTGTTTTCATTGGGAATGCTTCACTTAGTCTCCTCCACTGAAATCAGGGAGACTTACAATACATCCTTAATGTAGGTTAGTTTCTAAAACACCTAAGCAATGCATCAGCTTTTGAGATTTCAAAACAAGGAGCAATTCACTTTTCCGCCAAATGGTTTATAACTCAAAGGCCATCCTATAAAGCAAACGTATCCCACAGGGTTCCCTCCAGATTTTGTTGGCCTACAATGACCACTGGCAATGTTGAGGTGGGCTGATGGGAGTTTTAGTCTTGTCAGATCAGGAGGGCACCAGATTGAATACCCCTGCTGTAAAGGAAGCTCATCCTTAGAAGCTTGGGAAGGAAGAACTGCAGTGGCAGGAGTGCCGTGGAAGGAAGTAGGCCTGCAGCTTGTCCAAGGTCACGAAGGAAACATGTTGCAAAAATAAAGATTGCCCTCAGGAATCTGAAGATCTCAACCATAAAAGCCATGCTTCCCTCCCACTTGTCAAATAACTTTTCTGCCCATCCTTTTATTGCTTCTCAGGTAATGTTTATTGCTCAGAAAGTAACTAATCATTGCCTGATGGGAGCTTGGATGCAATTAAAAGGATACCCTTCGCCTCTTAAAATGCAAAACATTTCTGAGCGTCATAATCATCTAGGTTTTATAACTCGGCTTTATTACTTTCCAAATATACAATGCTCATAAAAAAAAGAAAGTAATTGGCTCTTTACAATAATGCTGCCTCCTAATGTTTGCTGGCAACACTGGATGATCAGCCATATCACACAGGTATTATGTCTTAAATTGTTTTGCTTCCTATCCCCAGCATTGAATGTTTTAAGGGCAGTTGTTATGCATAAATATATTAAAAGCTGATGCAACAGAGGGAAACTGTAGACCAGGAAAGTGGGAGGTAACAATACCAGCCAAAGGTCATAGTAGAAAGCATTAAGAACAGGCACCCCCAAACTCAGCCCCCCAGGTGTTTTGGGACTACAACTCCCATCATCCCTAGCTAACAGGACCAGTGGTAAGGGATCATGGGAATTGTAGTCCAAAAACATCTGGAGGGCAGAATTTGGGGGTGACTGGTTAAGAAGATCAACATCAGTTCAAGAGCTGTGACTGCAGCTTTCTTCCCTGGTGATGCAAGCCTAATTCACACCCAGCATCTCAGTTTACATAGAACACTATGAAGAGGGATAGCAAATCATATGAGCTAATGAGAGGAGGGACAAGCCTAGACGATGATCCAGTGATCAGCCGCCAGGCTTGTCCCTCGCCTTATGAGTCAAGAAGGAGAGCGGTGGCAAAATTAGGAGAGCGGTGGCGAAAATGCCTGGGGAAATTTTGGGATAACACTTGCTTCACCGCAAAATCAGCTAAGCTCCCTGCAAGGAGATTAGAAAATAATGCTCCTTAGATAGCCAACGTTGCGTAAACTCTTTGCGAATAATTCAGGATGTGAGCTCACTAAATCAGTCCCCTGCAGTTGCCTGTAGACTTCTATCAGCATATACCCTTAGCTCTGTAAAGTGTAAAGAACATAGCTAGCGTTTAAAGCAAAGTTAATAGGTGATATTTTGTAAACTTCCCTGTGATCTTTGGATGAAGGGTGTTATATAAATTTAATAACTATCTAGTTAACTAAATAAGGGACACGGGTAGTGCTGTGGGTTAAACCACAGAGCCTAGGGCTTTCTGATCAGAAGGTCAGCGGTTCAAATCCCCGCGACGGGGTGAGCTCCCGTTGCTCGGTCCCAGCTCCTGCCCACCTAGCAGTTCGAAAGCACGTCAAAGTGCAAATAAATAGGTACTGCTCCGGTGGGAAGGTAAACGGTGTTTTCGTGCGCTGCTCTGGTTTGCCAGAAGCGGCTTAGTCATGCTGGCCACATGACCCAGAAGCTGTACGCTGGCTCCCTCGGCCAGTAACCGCAAGATGAGCGCCGCAACCCCAGAGTCGAACACGACTGGACCTAATGGTCAGGGGTCCCTTTACCTTTAGTTAAGTAAATAATACAGGGGTGGGAAGAAACCCCACCAGTTCTTCCTGATGTTGAGTCATAATCTTCTTTCAAATGACTTGACGCCATTGGTTTGTGTCCTGCCCTCCAGACCAGGAGAAAACAAGCTTGCTCCATTTCCCACAAGACAGCCCTTGAGATATTTGAAGATGGCTATCATATCTCCTCTCAGCCTCCTCTTTTCCAGGCTAAACATACTCAGCTCCTTCAACCGGTCCTCATAAGGCTTGGCTTCTAGACCCTTGAAGGGAGTTGGGAGTCTTCCAAAATCAGGCCCCCCATTCCTGATGCAGAGTTCCTAGGTATCTGTTGTTCCACATATAACCAACACAAGTTGCGTGCCCCTCTATAAAGGCGTTTGCTGGTGTGCCAGTTCTTTGGTCTACAGGTCATCTCCTTCAATTTCCCGATGAAACAGGATTCTGCCTGGTATATTAATATGCACTACCAGCAGACGTCTCCCAAATGAGCTCTGGCATGAGTTCCTCTGATTTGCCACAGAGATAAGTGTGAAGGTTGCATCAAAGGTCAATGACAGTCCATGTTTATTGGCCAAGTCTCCGGTCTGGAGCCGCTGTTATTGAGCATGTCTACGAAATCACCTCAGAACGAGGTAGGGCTTAATCGATAAACGACAGCACCTTTTGCATATTGATAAGCAGAGGAGCCTTGGGAGAAGTGCAGAACTGCAGGGAAGTAGCAGAACAGTAACTAGTAGCGCCTTTGAAGTAAATCTCCTCACCTTACAGCCATTTCTTAAAGGAACGTCACATCTCAAGACCCACCCGCTGTTTGGGTTCTTCTGAAATTGGGCTGGCCTGGTTGGGGAAATTACCCAGTATCAATCCCAGTGTCAGGCTTCAAGGAATCCAATCCCTCCCATGGTGGCAGCCAAGGAGCAGATAAGCAAGAAGAGTTCTTACTAAGTCATCTATTCAATATTCACAGAGAGAGACGAAGGAATGTAGTCTCTCTCAGAATACAGTGGTACCTTGGTTTTTGAACAGCTTAGTTCACGAACAACTTGGAACCCGAACGCTGCAAAACCAGAAGTAGGTGTTCTGGTTTTTGAATGTGCTATGTTTTACGTCCCCCTGTGTTTCCTGTTGCGCTGCTAATTTGCATCCCCCCATTGTAATTCAAGCCTTCCGTTTCCGATTGCAGTGTTCTAAGGTAATATTTGGAGCTTATATTTGGTGCTTTTGTTTTTGCTTTTTATTTTGAGGATTTTTCAGTTAATTTGTTTTTGTGACTGTGTGGATCCCAGTTCAACTACTGACTGATTGATTGATTGATTGACTGCGGAAATTGATAAAAAAGCCCCCCATCCAAACAATGACTATCATCAGTGCAGGAAATAACAAAATTTTATTTTTATTTTTATCATCTACAATACTGTCTGATTTATTTTATAGAACAGTGCATTGATTATTGCTTTCCTTTTTTGGATCAATGGTCTCGTTAGATAGTAAAATTCACGTTAAATTGCTGTTTTAGGGGTTGTTTTTAAAAGTCTGGAACAGATTAATCTGTTTTACATTACTGTCTATGGGAAAGCGTGCCTTGGTTTTGGAACAGACTTCTGGAACAGATTAAGTTTGAGAACCAAGGTACCACTGTTATGGCATTGCTCCGAATAAAGTCCCACCCCCTCCGTCTCTCCTATTTTACGTCATCCCTACGATGTCTGATCTGAGCTTTCTGTTCTTCTACTCTCTATGCCTGCTTTGTCCTGGGGGGGGGGTGCTTTCCAAAGACACTGAGTTTGTCAGCTGCCTCTCCCTTGTTTCTTCTTCAGAGCCAGTGTGGTGTAGTGGTTAAGAGCGGTAGACTCATAATCTGGTGAACCGGGTTCGCGTCTCCGCTCCTCCACATGCAGCTGCTGGGTGACCTTGGGCTAGTCACACTTCTCTGAAGTCTGTCAGCCCCACTCACCTCACAGAGTGTTTGTTGTGGGGGAGGAAGGGAAAGGAGAATGTGAGCCGCTTTGAGACTCCTTCGGGTAGTGATAAAGCAGGATATCAAATCCAAACTCATATCAAATCCAGAGCAGCGCACAGAAACGCCGTTTACCTTCCCGCCAGAGCGGTACCTATTTATCTACTTGCACTTCTTCTTCTTCTTCTTCTTCTTCTTCTTCTTCTTCTTCTTCTTCTTCTTCTTCCCGCTGTTCCTCGCCCAATATTTCCCAGCTTCTCCTCCCCCCCCCGCAGCCTCTGAACTATGACCTTCTGCAAACCACTGTTGTAATTCTATACTGTCCCCTGGTTCTCGGGAAGGTTCAGGAGAAGGGGGTCAGTCCCCACCATTCCTCCTCAGTCCAGCCCCTGACACCCAGGTACCAAATATATATATATACTGTTAAGAACCTGAGACTATAAGAAGAACTCTGTTGCATCAGACTAAAGACCCAGAATCCAATTTTCCAAAATGGCTAGCCAGGTGCCTCTGGGAAGCCCACGAGCAGGTCACAAGGGCAAATGCACTCTCCCACATAACTGTATAGAAATATAGAATTGTAGAGCTGGAACCATGAGGTTCATCTTGTCCAACTCCCTGCAATGCAGGAATCTTCTGCCCAGCCTGGGGTCCGAACCCATGACCCTGAGGTTAAGAGACTCATGAGCTATGGACCGAGCCATGAGACTCTCAATCTCAGGGTCGTGAGTTCAAGCCCCACGTTGGGCAAAATACTCCTGCATTGCAGGGGGTCGGACTGGAAGACCCTCAGGGTCCCTTCCAACCCTGAAATTCTACGCTTTTGTGCACTTCCAAATAATAAAGCTGTATCTTGAGGTTAAGCGGCGACAATGAGAAGACACTCAGTGGCTACTTGCCATGATAGTGATGTTCTCTTCTCCACTGAAGCCAATTGTTATGTATTCAGTGGTCTGTGTTTGCCTGAGCTTGAGTCTGGACTAAGGATTCGGAGCCCCTGTGTTCTGATGCAATCAGAGAACATTTCAGGATTTGGGCCTCTGCCATTGGCCTTTAAACTCTGAGTCCTGATTCGTAGCTTGGAAGTTTAGACAGCCAATCATGTTGGGAGTGGGAGTGGCCCAGGCCTTCAGAAATGTATATAAGCAGTTGCTTTGCCCCTGTTGTCCAGTTCTGTTAGTTCAATAAAGGTTCTTGCTGTTATCACTGTGTCTTGCCTCGTGGGAACCCATCTATACTTCAGCAGTACACTTCAGAGCACCAGTTGTTGAGAGGAAGCCTCCCTGAACACATGCTTAGGATCTCACCGAATGTATGATGATGCCTGCACAGAAATCCCAGCCCTTCTTGTTCTTCCTGCTCAGATAGAATAAAAGAATTGCCACAAACCACAACGGCACATAAACAAAAAGCTCCAAATGGTCCCTTAATTGAAAATTGGATTTTTAAAAACTGAACACCTTTTTTATGGTTAAGCCGAGCCACGTAATTACAGGGATGCAGAGAAAACAGACACAAGGGCTGTAGCTTTCCAGATACCTGGAATGTCCATTGGCCTGGTGGAACGTCCATCATCAGCATCACAATGGATGGCTGACCACTTTTAGGTTCCAGGTAAAAACATGTGTTTTCAGCCAGGTTTTGGGCCTCTGATTCTCTTTCCCAGGCTAAACATCTGCACATCCCTCAACCGTTCCTCTTATTAAGTTTTTAAAGCCCTCTGCTTATTGGCCTCTAGGAAGGTCATAGGAGGGATCTGGAAAGCCTTGAGAGGCTCCTGAGATTTTTGCTTTCTCCCTGCATCAGCTTTGGACAGGTAGGGATGGGCGCAGGGGGGCAGTTAGAGAGGTCTTTCTGATGTTATGCAATTTTGCCTTTCTGTGTGGACCTCTGGAACGCAACTCCTGTGAAAGTTTCAGGTCTACTGTAGTACACTGACATCATGATTAATGGTCATTGATAGTCTTGCGTTCCATGAATAGTTCATGGGTTTCTTGGATCTGGAAACACAAAGGATTGCCGTTGGGACTTTCTTCCTCCAGAGTAGATACTTCAACCCCAAAGACACCTCAGGCAGAAGAGTTTTTGACGGGATCAGTTCTCACATTTGGTTGCCAGTCAACTATTGAGTGATCAGGCGTCGTACATGCATGTTTGAGCCACCCCTAAGGCTTGCAAACGAATGGGCAGGGACACGACTCTGTGAAACAGAGGAACGCAAATCCCAACCTGTCCCTTTAAGAAACAACTCTCTTCCAAACACCAAACAATAAAACTATGCAGAAGGCTCTGGGTATATAGACATCAGAATTCAATACCGATTATTTATTTTGCATAACTAATAAGGAAACATAACAAAAGTTGCTGATGTGAACATGCAGTGGGAGAAAAATGGGCTTTAATGGCCCCCATAAACTCTGCTATTGATGGCAGCTTTATAAAACTCCACATTGACTACAGCTAAAGGCTATACGTTCTATCAATACGGTCAGCAATTAATATTGACCGATAAAATGCATCCGGTAAGCTCACTCATTCCTTGAGTCGCTTTGAGCATACTTTCAGCACAATTTTCACATCTGAGGAAATATTTCCCCTGTAAAATCCTCAGTCATTTTGCAAGCAGCTCTTGGGATCCGCAATAAGGATCCTTAGTTGTGGGAAAGCTTCTGTTTCCTTTTTGTTTCCCTGATCCCTTCCCCTCTGGCCCACCTGTAGATCAGCACTTCCGAGTTGCTTCTTGATTCATCCTTGGACTCGCCTGCCATATTGGAGGAGAGAGAGAGGGGTGTTTGTGTGTGCAGACATTAGGTTTGTGTGCAACGATAACATATTCGTTCATCTGCTTCTTTCACTCTTGCTTCAGATGCCATCCACCACTAGCATCTTTGCATGGAGGGTGTTTAATAATAATAATAACAACAACAATAATTTTATTTGTTATATGCCACTCATCTGACTGGGTTGCCCCAGCCACTCTGGGCAGCTCCCAACAAAATATTAAAACACATTAGGCAAACTAATGTCAGTGTACTGGTAGAAGCAAAGATCACCAGTGTCGAAGCGATGTTTCTTCAACATCAACTTCGTAGGACTGGTCATGTTGTTCGGATGCCTGTTTATCGTCTTCCAAAGCAACTACTCTATTCCAAACTTAAAAATGGAAAGCGTAATACTGGTGGTTAGCAAATGAGGTGCAAGGACTCTCTCAAGGCAAATCTTAAAAAAATGTAGTATAAACACCGACAAATGGGAAACACTGGCCTGTGAGCGCTCCAATTGGAGAACAGCCTTTACCAAAGGTGACATGAGCTTTGAAGACACTCGAACTCAGGACGAAAGGGAGAGGAAGGCACGGTTGGTGAACCCTCACCATGATCAACTCCCGCCCGGGAACCAATGTCCTGACTATGGAAGGATGTGTGGATGCAGAACTGGCCTCCACAGTCACTTACGGACTAACTTTTAAAACCGTGTTTATGGAAGACAAGCTTACTCAGCTACGAGTGATTGCCAAAGATTAAAAACACAGTAAGACATCAACCATTAAAAACTTTCCTGAATAATAATAATCACTTGTGGCCCCAGAAGATCACCCAGAAGGGAATGTGACCCTCTGGTTGAAAAGGGTCTCCCACCCCTGGGCTGAAGCATCTATCTCCCTGTTCCTCAGATAGTAGTTTGTTTGTCTCCCACCCTCACATGACATCTTCGATATGACGGAACAGAACCTTAATAGGCCACAGTCAATGGAACTAAAACAGAAAATGAGGGGGCAGCAAGTGAGGAATCAGTGTTGCAAGCCTTCGTGTATAAAAAGCAACCCCCCCCCCATTTTACTTAAATCACCATATGTGTCAGGGAACTGCCCTCGGCAGGGCGGAATGTCTTGTCGATGTACAGAGAGCCCCGACACCTCCTCAGTAGTGAAACCTCTTCCAGCGGGAAAAAGGGCACCTCCTCCAGCGGGGAGGGGCAAGCTGGAAACAGCCAGGTGAGACAAGGGCTTGGCGATGCTGCTGAGAGCCCCAGCACGCCTCATGAGTTTCAGTGAGGTTTGGAGCTTTCAGGGTTAAAGAAGCTCAACAGTTCACTCCTCCCACAGGGAGGAAGATGTGTCACAACATCTGGGGTATCTGCTGTATGCGATGTCTTTGTGATTTATGTGACGCACCGTTTATTTCCTGTTCAGTCTTACTTTCACTTTTGAGCAAACTGGAGAGACCGGAGATGTTGTCCGATTCTCCGGGTGAAGCTCGTGATTTATATGCTTGTAAATAAAGCATGCTTACTTTGAAACAACCCAGACGTTGTGGGAGTTTAATTGCTGGCACCAAAGGCACACATACTGTTGCGCAAGAAGAAGTAAGAAGTTAGAAGTTTGAAAAACTCTGCAAAAGCACTGGAGAAGCAGGAAAACACAGAGGAAGTGTAGCTGGACACCACTCCAAGCGCTAAACTGGTTTTGAGGCTTTTCCAGTTAAAACCAAAAGCCCAACAGTTTTGCTCTGAGGGGAGCATGCCACTTCCGTAGCCCCAGTTGCGCAGAGGGGTCAAAAGGAGACCTGTGGAGGCAGTGCTTTGGGGTGCCAAAATTCTTATGTTGGGGTCACAGCCGGAAAGCGGCACTCCCAGATTCTGCGAGTGACTAGGACGGTCATGTTTTAATCTTCTCTGCGCTGTAAATAGTCTGCACCATTAAACTGTTAAAAGACAGTTTAGACTCATGCTTGATTACTCGTGAGCAACCCTAACGCAGACATGACAATATGCTACCCAATCCGGCTGTGGAAAGAGAGAACCGCTTCACTTATTCCATGCGAGTGCTCAGAACAGAATCCCAGTCCCCTCCGTGGCCAACACGCCTGCACTGTATTAAGAAACTGGCAATGGAGCAGTTCAATTAAAGGTGTAAAAAGGAGCACAAACATCATTTTCAATGGCTGCTGCTTCGGGATGTGCTTCCCATTCCCACCCACCCTCCCTTCCCGCTTTAAAAATGCCGTGGCCAAGCCGCAATTGTATACTGCGGCACACTCTCCTTCACAGAACTGTTGACCCTGAAATGTGCCTTCTACCGCCAACCCCGCAACTGGGAGACACCTCCGCAGCCGGGGAGACAAGACTGAGGAGGGGAAAGAAGGAGGGGAAACACCCTGTGACCTTCAAGTTTTCATAAAATACAAGTTTCTAAAAATACGCCTTTTCTTTTCCCTCCTCAGAAAGAGAGAAGCCGGGGTTATTTACATAAGTGGCGGGAGTCAGCGGAGATGGGCTTGGAAATGATCGGCTAGGATATCAGTTCAAGAGATAAGGAAAGCGGGGAGGAAAGAGAGAGGAGAAAATGCTTGATAGGGTGAAATTTTAAATGCAGGAGTTTAAAAGGGTGGCGTTTTTCCGTGGTTTTTTTTTTGGGGGGGGCTGAATGGGCCCTGCGAAGAGCCCAGGAGCTGCTGAACTACCTCTGCTATTCCAGGATAAGCAAAACGGGAGCCCTTTTCGTAGCACAACGCTGCTGAACGTTTTGTACAAATGGTCACGCAGGTGAAGTACAAAAAGAATACTATTCTGCCCCTGTTTCTCCTCCGCCATTTCTCATAACCAAATCAAACCTCCCAGAGCTGCTGTTGTCCCCACCCAGATGTGGATGGATTACAACTCCCATTGTGCCTGGCCAGGGCCAGCCCAAGACAATTTGCCGCATGAAGCACAACAGAAAATGGCGCTCCCCGCCTCCTCCTCCTTAGGGGTCCCTGCTTCATTCTCCTCTGCTGCTACCTGAAGCAATTGGGGATGGCCTGGGCAGCCAACTTAAGGCAGTGGGGGAGAGATAAGAAAGCCAAAGAGGAACGGGTGGCCTCGCACTTCTCAGGCATTTACCATGGGCAACAGTGGGGTGTGGTCAGTGGACTAGGGGGGCTGGGCTAGACCCCCTAAATGTTCCCCCAGCACCTCCTTCCCAAAGCCCAGGAAGCTTGTGCTCAGCTTAGGGAAGAAGGTGACATGTGCAATGTTACACACACAACATTGAACCCGTCACCCTTGTAAGCTGGTACCTCTGGCCCTATCTGTTCCCCTAGAAAAATTTCACCACGTGCCACTGATGGGCAACAAGCTCAGAAGGTGGCAAACAGTGTGCTCCCCAGAGGAGAACGCCCCTCCCAGCTGTCCCCGGCCTGCAGCCTGAAGCGACTGCCCCACAGAGGCTAATGGCTGAGCCTGCTGATGGAGGCAGCCTAACAACATCCAGAGGACCCGAATAATTTTCCGCCGCAAGTCTAGAAGACAAAAAACCAAGACTGGGACACAAAACAACAGGATGGAAGACAAACAGATGGACAGAAGGGTCTCCGTAAGTAGCAGAACAGAAGCACCGGTATCTCCCTGGCGGTCTCTCTTACCGGTTTCGGTGTTATCGTGTTCCGTATCGGTGAGGGTGAGGTTGGAGTTGGCTCGACTGGACAAGCAGGAGCTGCGGCCCGACTTGGGGTTGCGCCCCCACAGCCTCACGGGGTGCTCCGGGGACATGACCGCGTCGGCTTCTGTGTCGGCGTCCGAGCCGGCGCTGATGGAGTAGCCACAGTGGGGCAGCCCTATATCTGTCCGGTACAGAGTCCCGTGCGGCGGAGGCGATACGTCTTCGAGGCCTAGCTCTCGCAAGGAAAAGTTGGCTCCTGGGGCAGAAATGGGGGAGGGGGTTGAGGAAGAATAATAAAAGAGAAGAACATTGTGGGATGTCCGCCAATGAGGGAATAATGGAGACGTTTACCAGAGGATGATATTTTACACGGTGTGAACCTTCCATTGGAGATGTATCAGGGTCGGGGAGCCTGTGCCCTGCCATATGTTGCCAGAGTCCAGACCCCATCAGTCCCTGCCAACATGGCCGACAACCAGGGATTATGGGAGTTTTAGCCCAGCAACATGCTGGAGGGCCACTGGTTCTCCAACCCAGGGTGAGAGCTGAACAAGAATTTGAACGTTGCTTCTCTGGTCCAAGCACAACGCTCTTGCCTGCTCCAATTCAATGGATTTCCTGGCTTAAAAATAAATGTGCAGTGTGAGTCATATGGCTGCGCTCTCCAATTCCACCCACACAATCGTGTGCGTGGATTTGAACTTGAGTCGGTGGGGAGAAGCAGCAGTACTTGCGCTCTCTGGTTTGTCTTTCAACCTCTGAAAGGTTGGAACAGACCTTGCTCATGTACAAACGTCTGTCCGCATTATCATGAAACCTGCACCGGCCACTTGAGATAGCTCCACCTAACTCCAGCTCTTGTCCTGATGCCGCTGCAATGTGCTCCTTGTTTTTGACATTGTGCATTGCCCTGGGATCTTTTGATAAAGGGTGGTATATAAATTCATTATTGCCATTATTATTATTATTATTATTATTATTATTATTATTATTATTATTTCTCCTCCCCATCACCGGTGAAATTGAGGGGATGGGGAGGGAGGGAAGTGATTTGTACTGAGCTCCACGCTATGGAGAGGGAAGAGAAAATGCAAGGCAGAAACGTCCTTTTGCTGGTAGCGCCGTGTTTCCAAGCTCAGGCCGCTCCACCTTTAAACCGACGGCTCCCTCCAACTCCTACGTTTGGAAAAATAGCTATGATTTTTACACTCTTTTGTGGTGTGTTATTATGTAGGTCACACCTGTGGAAGAGCTGCCTCGCCGCAAGCCTGCTCCCAGCAGGGAAGGACTTTTGCAATAACACAGGTGGGCACAGGGGTGCTCCACTCAGCACAAGCAACCTGGCGATTTTGCGTGTCTCTCTCTCTCTGCGTGTGTTGTTTTTGTTCCTTACAGGGAAGCGTTTGCTTAGCTATGAACACAAGAAGAGCCCGCAGGAACCAGGCCAATGGCCCAATCCAGCCCAGCAGTGGCCAACCAGGTGCCCGTGGGAAATCTGCAAGCAGGATCCGAGCACGAGAGCGACTCTTCCCTCTCCTGTGGTTTCCAGCAACCGGCATTCAGAAGCATTGCTGCCTCCAATTGTGGAGGCAGAACATAGCCACCACCTATGGCTAGTAGCCATCGACAGCCCTCTTCCCCCATGAATTTTTCCAATCTTCTTTTAAAGTCATCTCGGTTCATGACCACTGCTGTCTCCTGTGGGAGCGGGTTCCACAGTTTAACTGTGCACTGCATGAAGAAGGAACGTCCTTTCCCTACCCTTAATCCATTGGATGCCTGCAAATTCTAGTATTACGGAAAACGGAGAAATACTTTTCCCCAAAATGAACATCCTGCATAATTGTTACATACACGACTGAGAAGGTGGAGAATTGGAAGCCCTTCCGATTTCTGTATTGTTAGCCTTTTTTAAATATCTAACTTTCTTTTTCTGATTTCCTTTCCTGTTTCTTTCTTCTCGTTATGCTTATGTTTTGTTCTATAATTTGAAGTTCCCTATCTCATATCAAGGAGGATACACACAGGGAGGTGGCGGATGGAAGGAAGGTGAAGAGGGTATCCCAGGGTGAGAGCTGGGGGAAGAGGCAGATGCTCCCAGGTGAGAGCTGGGATGGGTGTGGAATAAGGGTTAATACCAGGGGTCCCCAAACTAAGGCCCAGGGGCCGGATGCGGCCCAATCGCCTTCTAAATCTGGCCCACAGACGGTCCGGGAACCAGCGTGTTTTTAAATGAGTAGAATGCGTCCTTTTATTTAAAATGCATCTCTGGGTTATTTGTGGGGCCTGCCTGGTGTTTTTACATGAACAGAATTTGTGCGTTTATTTAAAATGCATCTCTGGGTTATTTGTGCGGCATAGGAATTCGTTCATATTTTTTTTCAAAATATAGTCCGCCCCCCCAAGGTCTGAGGGACAGTGGACCGGCCCCCTGCTGAAAAGGTTTGCTGACCCCTGGTTAATACTTTATTGGCTCAAATATAAGACGCACCCAGGGCCGGTGCTAGGGTTTTTTGCGCCCTAGGCGAGATCACCTTCTGGCAACCCCCCCCGGCCAATCCCTAGCACCAGACCTGCGGAGAAGCCCGATTTCAGGCTGCTCCCCCCTCCCCGCCACTCTGCCGCTGGCGGAGCGGCGCCGGGGGGCAGGGGGCAGGCTGGCCAGTGCCCCCTCTATTTTGGCGCCCTAGGCAACTGCCTAGTTTGCCTAAATGGATGTGCCGGCCCTGGCCGCACCCAAATATAAGCTGCACCTTTAAAATTGGAGAGGAAAAAAAGAAAAAAAAAATACCCGAATATAAGCTGCTCCCTTCGTCGCTGCTCCTGGCTGCATACCGGGGGGGGGGGGCACACCACGCTGCATTGCCGGCAGCCTTTCCACTTCCTCGCTCTCTCCCTTCCCGGCCTTGGGGGAGAGGGCGGGGGACTACGCATGGGGCGGGCACCACTTTGCCGCGCTCCCGGCACTGTTTGCCCTGCTCTCCTGGCTGCATACCATAAGGTCATGAATGTAAGGCACACTAATTTTTCACGGTCGGAATTTGGGGAAAACGTGTGGCTTATATTCAAGCCCATACGGTAGTTAATTTTGATAGAGGACTTTGTAATCTCCTTTTCTTTCTTTTCTTCCTTTCTTCATCCTTTCCCCCCTGTTTTCCTATTTTAGATTAGTGTGATTTCTTTGTATATTTTGTGGAAAACCTTCAGTTAAAATTGATTATTAGAAAAAAGAGAAACGCCGTTTCTGTATTCACTTTCTATGCACCATTGATAAACTACCCATAGGTAGAGGTGAAGTTGCAGGGACCCCAGGCCCAAAGGATGTGCTAATAATTGCACAGAGGGGGTTGTAGAGGAAAGACTGGTGCAACTCTCCCAGCAACCACACCAAAAAAAAAACCCCAGCCATTATTTGAAACAAGTAGTCTAGCATGAGAACAGGAGCTGAGGGTGAACTTCACACCTTTTTTAATTACCTAAGACAGATTAAGCTTCCTGACAGCATTGACAGGCTTGGGGATAGCCGCTCTGCCAATTCTGCAGAGCTGGCCGAGAGAACAAGGAGTGAGCCTATGATAAATTAATCCGAATAACACCACTGGGCCTCCTTGCAAGGGAAGCAGCCTTTCCATTCCATCATGGAGAGGGACTAATGAAAGAGAGAAAGCTGCACGCCCTTGAAGTTTACCTGTGGGATCAGCTCAGCAAGGTTCCCCCCCTCTTATCATTTGCAGCTAACTTGGTGTCAGGACTCTGGGCCCCAGGGAGACCTCTTTGGAGGAACGGGCTCTGTTGTTTGGTGTTCACTGAATTGATTTCCGCTCCAGATATGGGAAGGTTGTAAGTGGCAATTCCTGCTCCCGTTTCCCTTTTTGGTCAGTGTTCTCTCACATCCCCAACCTCCTCAGCCAAATAATTCCTTCTTCCCTCAGCCTCAAGTTCATAGAAGCAGTAGAGTTGGAAGGGACCATAAGGGTCATTTTTCCTAACCCCTGCAGTGCAGGAATCACAGCTCAATGTCATTGCTTTTAAATGTTTCTAGATGTTCTAAATCAGTGGTCCCCAATGAGTTAAGTTCTGCGGACCCCCTGTTTTTTTTTGTTTTTTTCCAAAAGCGGACTCTCTGGTAGTTTTTGTTATGTGAATGGTGCCCCCATAAAGGTAAAAGGTAAAGGACCCCTGGATGGTTAAGTCCAGTCATAGGCGACTATGGGGTTGCGGCGCTCATCTCGATTTCAGGTTGAGGGAGCCGGCATTTGTCCACAGACAGCTTTCCGGGTCATGTGGCCAGCAGGACTAAACTGCTTCTGGCGCAACCATGAGGGAAACCAGAGCACACGGAAACACTGTTATCCTTCCTGCCGCAGTGGTACCTATTTATCTACTTGCACTGGTGTGCTTTCAAACTGCTAGGTTGGCAGAAGCTAGGACAGAGCAACAGGAGCTCACTCTGTCGTGGGGATTCAAATTGCCAACCATCTGATCGGGAAGCCCAAGAGGCTCAGTGGTTTAGACCACAGCACCACCGGCGTCCCTGCCACCATACCCTCTGACATGTCCCAGTGCCGTGTGTGTGACCTGCCATGAGATCATGGTGACAAAAAGTGAGCATTTTGGGGCACTACGATCTCGCACGAGAGCACGGCCCCCCAAAATAGAATGTCCCAATTTGGGTAAGTGCCACGTACCTCCTGGGTGGGTCATGCAGACCCTTTGTGGTCCACATACCACCAATTGGAAACCATTGTTCCAAATGTTTTTGGATGGTGTTTCAAGGTTATTGATATGCTTTTTTTTTTCATTTTATGTTAAATTTTTGGTTTTCACATTCTGGTGTTTCACCACCCTGGGCTCCTTCAGGTGGAAAGGCAGTCCAGGAATGTTCAGGAATAGATGGGGGGGGGAAAACACTTTTGAGCGCCCTCCCCAACCGCCCAACTTCAAGGAGGCCAGGGTGCAATAACCGTACCTGTTCGGCAGTACTCGTCCACTTCCTGGTGCACCATTTCTTTCACCCGGTTGCCGTACGTCAGCCTGGAGTCCTGATCGTAAGCCTTCAGAGTCTCGCTGGAGCTGTACGACTTCTGAGGTATCTTGCTGTCCTCGCTCTCTGCGGACGAGCTGGTGTAGCGGCGCTCTGCATCGCGGCGCCTGGTCAGAGAACGATACGGCTTCCTTTCTTTCACATCCATGGCCCTCTCGTCTCTGTCTTCAACATCAAAGAAACGGCGTCCGTGAGGCAATCAGATCGGAATGTTCTGGAAGGGAAAACCAACCATCTTTTACAGTGCAAGCTATTAAGCCAGACAACACAACTGGTCCGTTTTTAAATAGTATATGCTCCCAATAAACAAATCAAGTGTGCTCCTGTCTGCTACCTTGTTATTTTGGAATTAATATTTAAAACCCGGGTTTTTTTTTGGCAGGGCATGCCACTAGGCCTCACGAAAGCGGCGTTTGGCTTGGTCATTTTCAAGTTTACGATCAAAGCACCTGACTTTCGAGCACAGGAGCGAATTCCCCCTCCAATGACTGGTTCCACGAGGCCCGCTCTAGAGGAAGATTTGCCCATGGCAAGAAAACCCATGTGTCATGCCAGCATCTACAAAGCCGATCTCTGCAATTGCCATTAGTGACTGTGTAATAAGTGAAGCAGCAACAAAGGAAAGCATAAAAACCTACCAGGAAATGGAGAGCATTCCTACCAAATGAGTTATATGAAAAAATTTTCCCTCATAAAAAATGTGTTGGAAAACCTAAAGTTTCTGATCTGGAACACGTCGCTTCATGGATTATATAGAATCCAATAATCTGCTGCCTCGCCATCCTCTCATTAGGTTCATTCCACATAAACATCAGCAAAAGACGTTAACAAATCCAAATCTGGGACTAGACATTGCAGGCATTTAAAAATGCCTGTGTCTAGTAGTTGGTCCCCACAATTGCCCCCTCCCAGATGTCGAGGGAAACTCAGTGTGTGACATGATGTCATCAGCCCAAGACTTCACTTGCCTCATCAGCCCTGCAAAAAGTCAGGTGGCAACCTTTACACCTGATTTGGTCATATCTAGATTGGTTTGCTTCCAGTGGCAGCTGGTGCATATTAGCTCTGGTAAGGGAAGGCAGGGAACAGTAGCGTAGGGGTGCCGTTGCCCCAGGAACATGGGGCGCAAACCTGGTGCCCCCACAGAGATCCTCATTGTGCCAGCCTTGCCTGGCTCCAGCAGTGAAGGTTGGGGATCATGGAGGATGAGCACCTGCTTTGCGGCGTCGGTGGCGAGAGCTAGGTGAGCATGCTCGGCGCCCGCCCCAGGTGCCGGCAAACGGCGCTACGCCCCTGGCTGGGAGTTTGACAGTAGTTGGCACCAGAAACAATGGTTGGCAGAGTCACCTGGTTCCAGTTTTGTCCCCATCCTCTTCCTTCCTGCTAAGTTCTACAAGGGCAACTCTGAGGCACGGGGGGGGGGGGGGTTCTGCCACGTGTCTGGGCTGGTTGTCAGGAATTTGGCAGGCAGGTGGGATATGAAGGTTGGTGGGTGCAGTGCCCCCTTTGCCCTAACATAGCAGCCTCCAGTGTTTAGTTTAATGCCGGCGACAAGGGGCTACCTGTGCTAGTGGCGAGCTTCATTCTCACATCCCAGGGGCGGGGCACACATACCGGGTTTGGCTTGGTCATTTTCAAGTTTACGATCAAAGCACCTGACTTTCGAGCACAGGAGCGAATTCCCCCTCCAATGACTGGTTCCACGAGGCCCGCTCTAGAGGAAGATTTGCCCATGGCAAGAAAACCCATGTGTCATGCCAGCATCCACAAAGCCGATTTCTGCAATTGCCATTAGTGATTAGTGACATTAGCGTCGCCTGCAGGGGCATGACGTGTGTTCTGGGGTGGAGCGCGCCGTCTGCGGTGGCATGGCACAGCTTCTGACAGAGGGGTGCGCAGCCTGCGGGCGCAAGGCTACTCAGTGCGGGCGGGGGGGGGCAGCCATGATGAAACCCCACCGGGATTGCGCCAATGGGGGCAGTGCGCTCTCATTGCCCCCCCCTCCTCTGCCCCTGGCCTGTGCAATGTGTTCGGAAATGTCAGCATATGTTTTCTGCAAACAGGGACAAAAGTCAGGTTCTACACTTATGATTCGAGAAGTGTAGCTAGAATTCTGATGGGACCCTCTTTCAGACCACATCACACCTATTTAATTAATTAATTAATTAATTAATAATTTATTTATACCCCACCCATCTGGCTGGGTTTCCCCAGCCACTCTGGGCGGCTCCCAACAGAATATTAAAAACACGCTAAAACATCAAACATTGATACCTTCCCTAAACAGGGTTGCCTTCAGATGTCTTCTGAAAGTCAGATACAGTAGTTGTTTATTTCCTTGTCATCTGATGGGAGGGAGTTCCACAGGGCGGGCGCCACCACTGAGAAGGCCCTCTGCCCCTGCTTCCCTGTAACCTCACTTCTCGCAGGGAGGGAACCGCCAGAAGGCCCTCGGAGCTGGACCTGTTTGCAGGCTGAACGATGGGGGTGGAGGTGCTCCTTCAGGTGTACTGAATATTTAGCATATTCCGCTTCCAGTTTGTTTCTGTGCCCGGTTCCTACATTGAAAGCCCTAAACCTGCGGCCCCCTAGATGTTGTTGGGGCTCCCAAACAGCATGTCCAATGGTCAGGGATGGTGGGATCTGTAGTCCAGCAACATCTGGGGGCAACAGGCTCTTCATCTCTGGCCTAAACATCTGGGAACCTGGCTATGTAAAAAAGTCATCCACATGTCGAATTTGCTCAATGAGACTCTTCTCTGTGTCCCACCACCCTCCAAAGTACACTGGATGGCTGCTTGTGAGAGGGTCCACTTTTGCCAATGGCATCTTCTTATGTTCTGATGCAAAAGGGATGGAGGGGACGAGCTGGACATTGGGATGTCACGAAACAGCACGCTGAGAAGACACTTTCGTCAGCAGCTGAATAGGCAATATCCCCAGCAAGCTGGGCACTCTTCACAGAAACCCAAGGAATGCACAGTTGGCTTAGCAGATTTATTATAACACCGAGCCCCCCGTGAGCAAAATAGCTCCGCAGATATCCCTGGACAGGACTTTGGAAAATTGCAACATTTTTAAACACAGAAGGACCGAGTTAATGCTGTAGGAATGCTTCATAAATTCATGCACGGCTAGTGGAGGTGTTTTAGGCAGTCAGAGAACTTAGATCCCTGCTTGCTCTTTAAGGATTTCAGTTGGCAGCAGTGGGGAAGACCTTATTCAAGAGTTTCGAGAGCTGCAGGCAGTCGGGGTGGACAATAGTGAGCTAGTCTCAGTAGAAAGCAGTTTCGTATGCAAGAGGAGAACGTAAGAATAGCCTGTCATCACATGCAGGGGGAGTCCTTAACTTTCCAAGGGTTTGAGACCCATCGGCTATCCTCACCTGGTTTAGCCAGCCTGGGGTGTGGCCGCTGTTGCTTGCTGACAGCTTCTAGGAGCCACTAGATTAGGGTATGATATATAGGATGTGACATAAGTACTTTGTGAACTCTCCTTGGCCATTGGCTTAGTCAAACTATCAGCACGGAGAGTGTAGGGGATAATAGAAGCTGGGAACTCTTTCTGTGACCCATAGAGGGTTAATTGTTGATGCACAACCCCTGTGCATGGCTTTTCTTGGGCCAAAGACCGGGGAAAGAACCAGAAAGATCCAGGGAAGCCAAATTATTGATGCCCATGGGTAGCTCTCTATTACCGCCTTTTACAGGATGCTCTCTACTAAAGATGTGAAGTTCCTAAGCATGTTATTTGCAGTCCTGGATTACACACATTGCAAACATTTGCCCAAAAGACCCCAAAGTGCTCAGAGACTAAGGCTATGCTTCAGGCTACTTCTAGACAAATTGGCTATTTACTGAAGACCTAATCCTGAATTGCAAAGACCAATTTCCTTGATAACATGTTGTTGTTTTTAAGCAAATCTTTCCTTCAACACCCGGTATAGAACAATGCATGAAAAAGAACCCCTCATAAGAAAATCTCTGATCTCTCGGCACAGAAAGAGACAAATACTGATTTTAAAAAAAAACCTCAGCAGGGCTAAACTTCAAACCGAAGTTTATTACAGTGCAAGTTATACATATGAAGAGATGCATGGGCCACAGATTGATTTTCGATTTTCTATGGGCCTTATTTTTAGACCTTCTCCTGGTGAGGGATAATCAGAGTGCACAGTAAGACAAGAGCAATTGATTAATGAGCATAGCCCCTGCTGTGTCCAAAGCTTAACTTTCAATTATGCTGCTGGCAGCCACACTTCTCCCTTACATATATAATAGCTGCAGGGGCAGAGATGGGGAAAAATATACAGAGAAAAACAGGGTAAATTAGAGAGCCTAAGAATTTTCCTTTCTGCCCTGCACCTGCCACATGCAGCCCTGTTTCTGTTCCACTGCAATTCCGCCAAAACCAATGTTATTTGCTTTTGCTGTCCCCAGTGGTGAAATGTTGTAACACATGTAATTTATTGAATTAATTGCGTGCATTGCAATGCCGTTATGTTATTCCACCCCATTCATTTCAATGCAGATATCAAGCAAATGGAGGGGGAGCATAACAAATTACATTATCGCTTGTGGGCTGAAAGCAGCAACCTTGTTTGAAGTTGTTTTTAATATTGTTCTAAATGCGGTAACCTGCCCTAAGGCCTTAGGGTGAAGGGCAAGTAATAAACAAATAAACATACATTGATGTCCTTCATTTGGGGAACATTGCAGAACAGCTGACACAACGGGGTGATGGATGGATGGTCCTGTTTAAATCCAGTATCGAAGCGATGATTCTTCAACATCAACTTCGTTGGACTGGTAATTTTGTGTGGATGCTTGATTTTCATTTTCCAAAGCAACTACTCTATTCTGAACTTAAAAATGGAAAGTGTAATGCTGGTGGTCAACAAAAGAGATTCAAATCAAAATCTAAAAAAATGTAGTCTAAACACCGACAACTGGGAAACACCGGCCTGTGAGTGCTCCAATTGGAGAACAGCCTTTACCAAAGGTGTCATGGGCTTTGAAGACACTCGAACTTGTTGAAATTGTTGGACTGGATGGCCCTTGTGGTCTCTTCCAACTCTATGATTCTATGAACTCAGGACGAAAGGGAGAGACATGCTAAGAGGAAGGTGTGCTTGGCAAACCCTCACTATGATCAACTCTTGCCCGGAAACCAATGTCCCCACTGTGGAAGGAAGTGTGGATCCAGAATTGGCCTCCACAGTCACTTATGAACTCACTGTTAAAACCGTGTTTATGGAAGACAATCTTACTAGGCTATGAGGGATCGCCAAAGAAGAAGATAAATCCAAATGCACTGTTAATGCATCAGTGACATGGTGCAGAATACGGCCATGAAAAAACAGCAGCTTGAAGATGTCCACCGTCTAGCAACATCTGGAGGGCTTCGTTTTGGCTACCTCTGAGCTAAAAAGCTCATCCTCCTTCTTTTAAGCAGTGCTGAGACAGCTACTAAAACAACCCAGGCCTGCTTTTTAAGTTCAGCTCATGGTCTCGCATTCCCTCCTTTGTTTTCAGCCAGAGCTAGAAAGAAGTCATTCAAGGGAGACATCCTTTAAATCGTGAAAGGTTATAGCTCAAGCTTTGGCATATGAAATATACCTCTCCCCCCCCTCCAGCTTACCCACCTCTATTGCCAACTTACGGATAAAGATAAGTTATATCCCGGCCGCCCTATCTCGACGCCAAATGCACCTTGTGAACATCTCTTGACTTTCCGGAAAGATGGAAGGCAGTGGAATTAAGGGAACAAGGTGGTGTGGATTTGAAGTATCAAGTCTGTAAAAGCAACACCAGCCCATCTTGGTTTTAGATCGCACGACTCTGCCTCGGGGCGGGCAAAGAGGGTTTTAGTGCTTAGCAGGCAAAGCTACAGAGTGGAGGCTGCCTCTGTTTCCTTACCTTAAATTATTGTGAATTTTTGAAGAATATATTTCACCAGGAATGTCCCACAGAGCTGCAAAGTCTTGCCTTAGGGCAGGTTACCTCACTTCCTAATCCCTAAGCCACATCTGCTGCTCCTTTCTACTCATTTGCAGTTAAAAAAAAAAAAAAAAGCTTTGGGATCGGTTTGAAAAGTCCAGGAAGGACTTTGTATCAGAAGCTGAAAAAGCCAGAGGTTGGTGGTGTTAGCTGGTGGTTTTGTTCTCCACTTTAAGGCTCTCCTGCAACCTGCTGTGCCTATATCTGAAATCTTATTCTGAATCTGGGGGTCCTTAACACTTTACAGATAATGGATTTCTTTCTGAACTTTTTGGTGCACACAAAAAATGTATACAGGGATGAGGAATAGGATCAGGCTGGTGGGCCAGACCCTTATCTCCCCCTCCTGCCTGTGCGCCAAATTTGAAAGCTGGGCAGGGCTGCCCACCTGTCAATCACTGTATGTCACAATGAAATTGGGTGGTGTGGCACCCTGAAGCCCCAACAACCAGCTCGCTGGTAGGACTTCAAGGCACAGCACAGGGCTCTTTTTTTTGCTAAGGTTTTGCAAGGTGCTTTGAAGTGCTGATGGATCAGCTGATTGCCGGGACTTCAAAGCACCTACTTGCAAGCCTGCACTTTGAAGTCCCGGCCATCAGTTGGTCCATGGAACTTTGAAGTGATGCGCAAGGCTCTTTGGATGGGACTTGCAAAAGAGACCTATGTTGTCTTTGAAGCCTTAACAATTAGCTGATCACCAGCACTTCAGAAGCCTGGTGTTTGGGGTTTCTGAAGATATGCTGTGCTTCCGATGCCCAACCAAACAGTTGAACTACAGTATTGGACTTCCGAAGCATTGCATGGGGCCTTTCAGTGTATTTCAGCCACCTAATGCTTGATAGTCTCTCAGACACAACACAGGGCATTCCAGTCCTGTCATGGGACAATGCCAACTGGGCATCCCCAAGTGGTGGCACCATCAACAAGGCCACACCTGCTGATTGTGGGGTCCAAGATGGTTGAAATTGGGTTGATATTTGTGGTAAAGGGGCTTTTACAGAAGAGAATATTCAAAAATTGTAGCCTCCCGACAGAGCAGCATAGCCAATTCCACTACCTTATTCAATTAAATTGTAGACCAGGCCTAAGCCACTTGCAGATTTTAAAAGTGTGTAGCCAGCTTTTGTAAAGTTCCCCTTGCCTGGCCGCCTGTAGAATACTTTCCCCCTCACCGCAGGTGACCAGGTGCGTTCAGACATTTGCATCATCCACATCATATGGTACAATGAAATGCAACGTCTGTCTAGAAATATAGTGTAGATGAGGAAACACGAGGTGTATAGAGTGCGTCCAGGGCAAGGCAATGTTGTGGATTGCACCTCTAAGCACTGCTTTTGGGCTATTACACAAAGCCCTGGAAATTGGCCAAACATGAGCATTATTGAACAGTATTTAAGAAAAAAAAAAACCATTCTTAAAAGGCTTGCAAGCTGTCTACCCTGGTTCATGCAGAAGAGAAAATTAGAATCTCATGGCATTGTCAAATCAAAACATTTCACAGCTTCTCTCTGGGGATTGCTTCCTCCCTCCTTCCCTTCCTTCCTTCCTTCCTTTTTACAATCATGTTAACATTTTAAAAAGTATCTCTTGATCTCTTACATGTCTGCAGAGAGCTGCAATGTCATTACAAACTGGCACAGATCTCCCTCCCTCCTACTCCCCCCCCCAACACTTGTGTCTTTAAGGGCTCACGAAACACCTTTTGCTCTGTGATGGTGGGCAGAAAGTGAAGGAAGAAAACTTGGGCGACAGCTCAGTGGCAGAACATCCACTTTGCATGCCAAAGTTCCCGGGTTTCACCCTCTTTTAAGTTGTCAAATAAGCCTAAGTCGATCCATGTCGTGTGTTGTGAGTTACATCCAAATAATCAGCTGACAATCTGGATCTGGGTTGTTGACATCTGTCTGTCTTGAAACAATGGAGTGTTTCTCCGGGGGGTGAAATCAAACCGCTGCATTAGCAGCACTGAAGTGACTTCCCTGGGGTGCATGACTGGGCAGTGTGTATGGAGGTCTTGGGACGCCCAGATGACAAGACCCCCCTCTCAGCCTCGCTGATGTGGTCCAAAGGAAGGCAGAGCAAAACATTTGGCACCAGTTTGGCTGCAGGAGTTGCTGAAAGGAGGCGTACAAGGTGAAATCCAACCATCTTTGGGACTCCACTCCAGATCTAAGTAGATCTATGTATTTTGTGAACCGCCCCGAGACCCCCGGGTATAGGGCAGTATATAAATTCAATAAATAATAATAAATAATACAGCCTTTTCTTCTCCCAAAGGCAGTGGAGGTTTAGGACCACAGTTTTCCTTTTCCTAGACTGGCTACCTTCCCAGGTGGATGATCTGCACATGTCTCTTCCCTCCACAGCACATATAGAGACCACATTCTTGACCATTGGATCCCCTACTGGTCTTCCCCCTCAATCCACCGGAGCCTGTCTAATTACATTAAACAGAGTTGGCCAGCTATCCATTAGTGCTGCACACAGTGGCTACTTGGGAGCTCTGGCCTGTAGGCCCCTGTACTTGGGAGCTCTGGCCTGTAGGCCCCTTCCCTACACCTCTGCCCCACACCTGGTGCCTTCATATATGGCACCAGGTGTGGGGCAGATAAAGACCTGGCACAGAGGAAAGGGGTCTGCAGGCTGCACAGTTCCTTTTGCAAAGCCCTCCACAAGGCTGGGCAATCAGCTTGTGGAGGGCTTTTTAATGGGCTATGCAACACCTGTCCGTCTGCTGGTTGTCGGGTCTTCAGCGACACCTTGCCAAGTACCCCACAAGGTCTTCTAAAGTCCTTTGCAAGCGACGCATTTGATTTCAAACTGGGTGGGCAGAAATGGTCACGGGACATCATGATACAGTCAGGTGACCGATATGTGGGCAACCCCACCCACCTATTATACTTGAGCGACAAGCATCCAGCCTGCCATTCAGATCCAGTTCCCCACCCCTGCAATAGCCCATCCCATTGGATCATTCCAATGCTCCTTTCTCCCCACTAGAGCACAAGAGAGAGAGAGAGAGAGAGAGAGAGAGAGAGAGAGAGAGAGAGAGAGAGAGAGAGATAGGTCCCCCACTAAAAAAACGGTGGTAAATATGTGGAGAAAAATTGGTATGGCCTTCTGCCCTGCGAGGGTGATTGGACAAGGCTCTGACATTTCCAACTGTAGTCACGGTCACACAGAGGCGGAGGAAGCCGCTTGGGCACCTGGGTTGGCGTGCCCAGGGGTGGGGTGAACTGCCCATAGGGGTTCGGGCGAGGGTGGGGCGAGCCGCCCTTAGGGCCAGGACACACCGCTGGGCCTCCGGAGTCTGCCTGCCTCCTCACACTCAGCCACCCTACAGCAGGTGGACCATTTGGGCGGAGCGGAGCCTGCACTCGCCCAAGCCACCGCGTGTCTCACAGGAGAGATTGTGTGGCTTGGGCGCGCTGCAGGCCCTGCAGTGAGTGCCACCCGGCATTTTGTCACCCCCCCCCCTCAGTGGTGACACACAGGGTGACACGCCCCCACCGCCCCCCTTCCTCCGCCTGCTGTCACATCTCCAAGGCCCCTTTCCACCTTGAGGTGAAATTGTGATTGGCTCTCAGTGAAACTTTCTCTGCACTGATGTTCTCAGAACTGTGCCTTAAATGTGTGTGTGCATTTTAGCGTGTGTCCAGTCGTTGCTCCTCGGGGGGGGGGGGGAGAATGTTAAGTCACTCAATCTCTACACCATTTCTAGAAAGCACATAACTGGTAGGGCCTCCCATCTGTTTGGGGTCCTGGAGCCATCCCCTCCCAAGAGCCCAAGCATTCTCTCTAGTTGCAGACACCATTCAAGCAGCCGATATTTTAATAGTAGCTCACCATTCTGTCTCCCGGTTCCTCCCCGCCCTCTCCATCCCATCCTGCCTTTATAAATACTGAAAAGATGAAATCAACTTAAGTGTGGAGATGCATCTCTCCTGTGGCTTTTGCAATTATCGTCTTCCTCTAAGCTATATAAATCGCACACATTTAATATATTGTTATCTCCAGTCTGTTTACACTAATTTTCATTTATACAATACATCTAGTATAACAGGCAGAGCCAATTTCTCTCTCTCTCTCTCTCTCTCTCTCTCTCTCTCTCTCTCTCTCTTTGGCTTTCTTTTCTTTTCTCTTTTTTGGGGGTTTTGCATGAAAGCCTTCAGGGAAGCTTGTAGCTTTTGATCGTTTCTCTACTTTGATGTAAGCAAATGTTTTAAGTTCTGCTCCAGCGGAATGTTTCCAGCGCATATTCATTAATGATGCAAGTTCTCTTCCCTTTTGCTGGCTAGACTATTTATAGTTCATTCTCTGTGTGTTTTATCTTCCTTGTAGTTATGAAGGGGGGGGGGAAGCAAGCAAGGAAAGACAAACCACCACAGCTCTTCCTTTGTCCAATCTTATCCAATCAAGTGGTGCATTTTTTTTGGGGGGGGGGTTGCATTTACTAGCTGCTAGAGATGTGTGAAACTATCAATTTCTGTTTCATTCTTCCAATCTCGAATTTGGTTCTCCACATTTTCACGTCAGTTAGTGATTTATTTATTTCAAAAATTCCCCATGAAAATTCATCAGCATTGGGTGTGAATTTCTAAAATAGACATATATTGATGCATTTTTTCCCTAATTTTTGCAAGGAAACTCCCTAATCATAGTTATTTCCACCAATATATGCATTTCATGCACATGACACTCTTGTAAACACACTTTTCCACATATTACGTGGCTAGACAACTGAAACGCAAAATTCAGAGCAGCGCAGATTTCAAACGGCAGTTGTGTTTCTGTTCACATGCTGTTTTGGAAAGTTCCAAACAGATAAGATTTCTCTTTAAATGTGGACTGAACTGAATCCTTCCCCCCTCATTCCTTCTAGACCAAATCAACCTGGAATTACAGACTAGAAACATTGTGTACTTTATCAGTGCCAAAAGGACCAACTGCAATGAACTCTTGCTGATTAACTAAGGTGAGCCACTGGAATAACAGTTCAGCTTTGCCAGAGATGGTTCATTTGCTTCTGCATATATTCTTCTCTGGCCACTTCTTACATATCAGTAAAGGTAAAAGGACCCCTGGGTGGTTAAGGCCCATCAAATCCAACTATGCGGTGCGGCGCTCATCTCTGCTTTCAGGCCGAGGGAGCCGGCGTTCATCCACAGACAGCACTTCTGGGTCATGTGGCCAGCAGGACTAAACCGCTTCTGGTGCACAGAGGACCGTGATGGGAGCCACAGCGAACGGAAACGCCATTAACCTTCCTGCCGCAGCGGTACCTATTTATCTAATAAACTGCTAGGTTGGCAGGAACTGGGGAAAAAGCAATGGGAGCTCACCCCGTATTGCATATCACAGCCCCTGGACTCATCCTTATACAGGGTGAGACCTTTAAAAGAGGCCCCGTGGATACAGAGTACACATGTTCTTTTAAACGACTCACCCTGTATACGTATCTTTCCATCTCTGCACCTCCGATGTATGTTGTGCTGGGTGTGTGTGTGATCCACACAAACATTTAATTCAGACACATCTCACTACATGGAATCTCTTATTTTTAAACGAGATATTTGTGCCGATCCCACTTCTGTCTATCCAAATAGACTTCTGCCCTTTGGTATGCCAAACTACCCATTCAGACTCCTTGCCCTCGCTGGGCATCCGTTAGTCTTGGGAGACAATAGGGGAGGGGGCCCAGGAAACCAATGGCTTCCAAGTTACAAGAAAGGATATTCTGACTCAACATCAGGAAGAACTATTTGATAGTGAGAGCTGTTTTGACAGTGGAACGGTCTCTCTCGGGAGGTGGTGGACTCTCCTTTCTTGGAGGTTTTTGAGCAGAGGTTGGATGGTCATCTGTCATGGATGCTTTAGCGGAGATTCCAGCATTGCAGCGGGGTTGGACCTTGGGCTCCTATCCAACTCTACAGTTCTTTGATTCTATGCAGAATGTAGCCTATTGTTCAAAGGTAAGAGTCACGCTTGTGGCTCCAACCACTTTCCCCCTGCCCACGTGGCTCCCCAAAAGTTGCCTGTGAGGTAATGTGTCACTTGGGGTGAAAGGGGACCCCCTGCCTGGTGTATAAGGATTTCAGCTTCAAGTTATTAGTCTTTGGAGGTACCACAAGACTTTCCCCGTTCTTTTATCTTTCTGCGAGCTTCAGGAATTTGCATTGTTAGCTGCAGTCAGGGCAGATACAGTGAGATACAGAAGACACCCAGGAACTACCATAACAGAAGGCCAGATAATTACACTCAGCAAGCAAAAGGAGGAGGAAAGATTAAAGGAAGAGATATGCAGATACATGAAGGTGAAAGCAAAGCTGATCTCAATCAGATCTAATGGCCTCCTGACCACCTTGCTGATTAAAATAGATATAGGCAGAAACTTCTCGGAATCTAAACAGAGAAAGTTGAGGGGTGGCGGTGGCTGGGGAGCCAGGGAGAGAGAGGGGGTTGCAGAGTGTGGGGCGGCTGAAAAGTGCAGCTGGGAAACTGGAACTGCAGGAGGAACACAAAGATTCGGTTTGACTCGAAAGCTAAACAAACAAATCCTCTGATCACCGAAGTAGCAAATAAGGCGGAACACAATGGAGACCCTCCAACTCAAACAATGGGAGAGGCCTGGGAATAGGTTTTACCCTGACATAAGAGGGTCGACTTTAACCCCTCGCAGTCAACAGGAGTTGTATTCCCATCAGCCAGTGACTGGTTTAGAAGTTTGCTCTCCTTTCGTACAGCATGAATGGGATCCTCTCGTATCAACTTAAAGGGTTTAAGGCAGTCTTTGTTCGCTTGGTGCTTTCCAGAACTTTGGGACAACAACTCCCATCAGCCCCAGCCAGCTTGAGCAGGGGGTTGCAGGCCAAATCCAAGCTCTCTTGGAGGAAACTGATTTTCTAGATTCATTTCCACCAGGGTTTAGGCCGGGTTGGAGACATGGGGGGCTATCGTTGTGAAGCGGCTGTCTGAGCTGCGGAGAGGTGGCACCACTTTGCCATGGCTCTGATTATACTTAGAATAATAGAGAATTGTAGAGCTGTAGTTGGAAGGGACCCTGAGGATAGTCTGGTCCGACCCCCTGCGATGTTGGGTTGTTTATACAGATATATATCATCTGTGCATTTTCTCCAAGGAGCTCAAGGTGGTGTACATGAATATAATGAATATAATTATAATAATTTATTATTTATACCCCGCCCATCTGGCTGGGTTTCCCCAGCCACTCTGGGCGCCTCCCAACAGAATATTAAAAACACGATAAAACATCAAACATGAAAAAGTCAGGTAGTTGTTTATTTCCTTGACATCTGATGGAAGGGCGTTCCACGGGGCGGGCGCCACCACCAAGAAGGCCCTCTGCCTGGTTCCATGTAACCTCACTTCTCACAGTGAGAGAACTGCCAGAAGGCCCTCGGAGTTGGACTTCAGTGTCTGGGCAGAACGATGGGAGTGGAGATGCTCCTTCAGGTATACTGGGCCGAGGCCTTTTAGGGCTTTAAAGGTCAGCACCAACACTTTGAATTGTGCTCAGAAACGTACTGGGAGCCAATGTAGGTCTTTCAGGACTGGTGTTATATGGTCTTGGTGGTTCTCCCTCTCCTCATTTAATCCCCACAACAACCCTGTGAGGTAGGCTAGGCTGAGAGTCAGTGGCTGTCCCTCAAGGTGACCTTCAGTGAGCTTCATGGCTGATTGGGGATTCGAACCCAGGGCTTCCGGGTCCTAGTCCGACACTTACTGCTATACCACCTCGAACCCTTAACATGCTAGTTTTCAGTGAGTTTTGTCCAACATTAGTTCTACTCAGAGTAAAACCCACTGAAATTAAAGGAGATGACTAACTCAGGTTCATAGATTTTCAAGTCACTCCACTCTGAGTATAACTTAGTTGCACAGAGAGTCTTGGTTGTTTTTTTCCCTCCCATGGAAGAGTCACATTTTTTGATCACATGACCATGCTGAAGGTATGAACCGCTGCTGAGGTTGGGGAGTTTGCATCATGGCTGATTATTTTCCTGTTCTCTCTCTCTCTCTCTCTCTCTTTTAAAAAAATCACAATAATGCACATTGTAATAAGGAAAGTGTGTCACAAGGGGGAATAATCACGCCTTGACATTTATTTTAATTCACTATTTCTGCCTGAGATTCTGCTTGCTGTACCACTTTCAAATCTTCATCCTGATAAAATGTCAACCCCATTAACACGCAAAACGCATCTCCCAGAGTGGCAACATTATTTTCTAAACTCTGCTTTACTCATCGGAAAGAAACAAGACTGGGGGGGGCAGGGGAGGGAGGGGACTAAGCAGGCAGCAGCAGCACTAGCGCTGTCAACTTCTCATTCGAAATTGGGTTTTGTTTTTTTGCTGTTTAGACATTTATTTCTTGCATTTATATCTCGCCTTTTTCTCCAAGGAGCTCAAGGTGGCGTATACGGTTCTCTCCCTCTTCTCATTTAAGCCCCACAACAACCCTGCGAAGTAGGTTAGGCTGAGAGGCAGTGACTGGCCCAAGGTCACCCAGCGAGTTTCACGGCCGAGTGGGCATTTCAACCCTAGCCTTCTGGCTCCTAGTCCAACAAACTAACCACTGTCTGTAGTAGAATCACGAGGCCCACCCTTCAGAGGTCTCCCAAGCAGAACCAGATGCAAAATAGCAGTTCAAGGGAACAGATATACATCGGAGAAGATGCATAGCCCAGGAATTTTGCTTCCAGCCCCAGAAACTCAGCTCACAGCCCTGTTTCTGGAAAAACAACAAAACAAAACTCTTAGGGTTCCTCCATGCCCACACCCCATCCCAAATAACTATAGAATCCTAGATTATAGAGGTGGACGGGCCCCCCAGGGTCATCTAGTCCAACCCCCTGCAATGCCAGAATCTCACACATGACTAACAGGTGGCCATCCAATCTCTGCTTGAAAACATCCAAGGAAGGTTTGTCAAACAGCTCTTTACTGTCAGAAAGTTCTTCCTGATGTTGAGTCGGAATCTCCTTTCTTGTAACTTGAAGCCCATGCAAGAAGTGTCCAGTGGCAGGGTCTTTTTTGGTTGTGGCACCCCATATTATTGGGGGAGCATGGGAGAAAATCAGACACATAGCTGAAACACACAGCATGTTAAATGGCCAAAGGAGTGAGCAAAGTAATGTGAGGGTGTTAAATGCTCCTTCATTGCAAGATACATTAATTCCTTTCCCCACAAGATACATTAATTCTTTTCTGCAGCCACAAGCCTTGCAAATTCTATACTTTTCGAAAGTGCAAAGTCAACATGTGTTCACCAACGTCTGCCACCAAAATCAAGCCGCACGATAGATGAAGCACTTTTCATTTTGTGTCAAGCCATTTGTCCACTTTGCCCAGGACTGTTTGCATCTAGCTACAACTCTCCCAAGCTATGGTATGGTTTTCCCAAAGCTCTGGTTTTCCCAGTAGTGATGTATGGAAGTGAGAGCTAGACAATAAAGAAGGCTGATCGCCGAAGAATTGATGCTTTTGAATTAGGGTGCTGGAGGAGACTCTTGAGAGTCCCATGGACTGCCAAAAGATCAAACTTATCCATCCTTAAAGAAATCAGCCCTGAGTTCTCACTGGAAGGACAGATCCTGAAGCTGAGGCTCCAATATGTTGGCCACCTCATGAGAAGAGAAGACTCCCTGGAAAAGACCCTGATGTTGGTAAAGATGGAGGGCAGAGAAGGGGACGACAGAGGACGAGATGGTTGGACAGTGTTCTCGAAGCTGCCAACGTGAGTCTGACCAAACTGCGGGAGGCAGTGGAAGACAGGAGTGCCTGGCGCGCTCTGGTCCATGGGGTCACGAAGAGTCGGACACGACTAAATGACTAAACAACAACACAGCTTTCCAAGGACACAGTGACCTTTCCCACCCTACTATGTGAGGAAGAAGAGGAGGAGGAGACGACCTGGAGACGCCTGGGATTGAATTTAGGACCTTCAGGTTACAAAGCTCGAATCTACCACTGGCCTACAACCCCTCTCAGGAAAGAGCAGAGGTTGTGAGCCAGGCCATTGATCCCCCAGGCTCCCCAATCTCTACAGCAGGGGTAGCTGACCTGCTACTCTCCACATCATGTTGGACCACAACTCCCACCAGCCCTAGCTAGGATGGCCAAGGTCAGGGATGATGGCAACTATAGTCCAACCACATCTCAAAGTTACAACACTGGCAGCTGCAAGTCAACACTTCCTGGCAACAGGTATACAGGGTTTCAAGAGCATGGAGATGCCGGGATTGAATCTGGAACCTTCTGCATGCAAAGCAGATGCTCTAACCACTGAGCTACAGTCCTTCCCTGTCCACCCACTGATGGGAAAAGTCAAGATATAATTAGGGATAGATGGATCGGTTTCTGGTCAGTGTCTCCTTTGAATTCACAAGTTCATTCTGTGCCATTTCTGTATTAATCTGCATTTTAACAACAACAACAACAACAACAACAACAACAACAACTGTGCATTGAAGCCCACATCTAAACACTTTTCTTGCAGCATTTTTTTTTTCCTTACAGAATTGGGATTTTTTTAAAACACAAAAATTCAAAGACATGCATCTCTTCGACACTCTTTCTGAGCCAAGCACAGCACCACGGCGTTCAGGAGAATGTGAAATTCAAAGGACATCTGCATTCTGACATCCACGCGTTAATACACAGTATGTGGATCAGGATTGTTTCCTATCAGAATTTGCAAAGGGCCCCCCCCCGAGACAACCCTGCCCATCGGTTTAAACAGAACACAAATCTGATGAACTGCCATAGGTTTTATAGCCAGTGATCCCGTCTAAAGTTACGCTCTTAAAAATATACGGCCAGGTGTTAGGTGAATTCCATGCGGTCCCAACGACTGATATGCAAAGTCAGGTAGTGTTTTAGCAATTTCGGCATCATAGGAAAGCACATTAAAATAAATGTGGGTTTTTTTTTGTGTGTGTGTTTTTAAAAAACCCAGCGCTTACCTCTTTTAGATGCCTCCCCCTGCCTTCTGCCAACCTAACATCTAGGGTGGCTCCAGATCCTTGACAAGGAATGTCAGGCTGCCCCATCCACATTGCAGAGCTGTTCAATCATCTGGTTTTGCGGTTGAGCCATTTACCAGACATCATTGTTATCTTTTCCCCCCTTTGGGGTGGGTGGAAAAAAAAAATCTGACAAGGTACCAGGGCCTTAAAAACCTTGGTGGACAGATCGAGGCAAAGAACAGCAACGATGCAACTTCAGCGGAGAAGTCAAAGTCGGCCGTTGGATTTTCTTTTCTAAGACAGAGGGAAGAGAAGAGCTCCTTGCTAACCTCATTGAACCGCCCGGCTTTTGCAGACCTCCTCCAGGAAAACTCCGGCATGCGGGCGGCTTGAATGGAATGCAAAGGCCTGCTCCCAGGGACTGGCCTTTGGCTCGCCAGCCTTTCATTATTTACACGTTTCTATCCGAATGCTTCAGAAAAGGGCTTTAGGAAAGACACTCCCCCATTGTCGAGGGGGGCCCCCTCCCTCTCCTTCGACAGGAACTTGTTGTGTTGTCGAAGTGCCTCTCATTTAAAGCTTAAGGGAGGGAGAAACCATCCTCAATGGCATCGCCAGGTGCTGGGATAGGAGGAGGAAGACAGGAGGTCTCTTTCAGGCCCAGGAGCTTTGAAATCTCCCCATCTTTGTTCTCCCCCGCTTTTCAACAAGCTGGCTCTTTAGGAGCCCGTCGCACCTTAATTCAGATTTCGCTCCCCTTTTCGCCCCCGATTGAAGGCATTAAAAGAAGCAGGAAAAGAAAGAAAAAATTGAGCGGAGGATGGGTGGGAGAGGCAAGTCACAATCTGGTGGCGAAAGAGAGGAAAGTTCATACCACAAAATGAAAACCAACAGGAAGCCAGCACGTTTTAAAGATTTTGAAATCTTCCCCATGGGTAATTCAAAGAGAGATTCCCTTTCACGATCAGAGTTATCCCTCTGGCTTTCAATGATCATCGAGGAAGATCTTTAAATCAAAATGTATTGCGCTCTGACGGACTACAACTCCCATCACCCCTGACCACTGGCTTTGCTGACTGCTGCTCATGGGAGTTGGAGTCCAAGCACATCTGGAGGATGCTATTTTAGCTATCCCTTGCCTAAGTGATGTGTAGAGGAAGGTGGGATTCGGACAATTTAGGAAAACAGCCAACAGTTAACCAGGTGAAGAAAATGGCATTGTCAAAAAGTAGCCACTGGCTTCCTAACTGATATACAATCAGTGCTTTTTTATCCTCTTTCTCTCCCCCCCCCCGCCAAAAAATGCTAAAATAAATAAGCAAATGCCATTAGAAATCAGACAGGTACTGTCTCAGTTAAGTTTTAGTCTCCAGCTTAAAACAGTTTTATTCCAGCAGGTCTTTGCACCATGAATGTTCTCCTAATATTTCTATCTACTGATTCATTCAAATATATATAAAAAAATAATTGCCGTTATTCATTTTTTTAAAAAAAGAAATCAAAGCGGTTTACTGCAAGCGTACATACAAGGGAAACCAAGTTAAAATATTAAAACCAGAGACCATCAGCTAACTATTACAGAAATAAGTGCAACAACTTGGCAGCATAAAGGAGTTTAAAGGTGATAACAGAAGGTGTCTGCTCAATCTCTGCTGGCACAGCATTCCATTGAAAGCTCAGTTTCCTGTTGCTGTCCGATGGGCCTCGCCAGCTCGAGAGGCAACCCACAACTCTCCTGCCAAGCTGGGATATAAACTGATGCTTGAATCAATGTGTTATACTGTGTGATTTGTATACTGTATGCCCTGCTCCACAAGCCAACTTTCAGACCTAGCAACAAGCAGGTTATAAATTCTTGTACAAACAGACATTAGAAACACCACTCGTCCACTGGCCAACAAACACCTGGTCCACTGGCCAACACGGAGAACTGAAACTCTCATAGGCAGTGGATCTACTGGGGAAATTGGGGGTTTTGTGTGTTACTCCTCCACAAAGCAAATAAAATAACCAGCTTGCTTTTCAGAAAAGGATGCTGAGCTCTGGGAAACTTCCTGGTTGGATCCCATCAGAAACAGCCAGCTGAGCTGGGGCTGAGGTGTGTTTTTGTGTGTGTGTGTGTGTGTGTGTGTGTGTGTGTAACACTACAGCGACGATGGCCTCAATCTGAGCTAGAAGTCTTCCCTGGTAGGACAAACGTCAGACACAAACGTGAAGCGAAATAGGGCCTCGTGGCACCCGCCGCTCGACTGTTTGCCTCTTGCGCACGTAATTAGGTTGGGTTCACCGGCGTCTTTAATTAGTGTGTCTGCTAACGCGATTAGGCTATTTGTGCACACACAATTCATGCAACTATTGGGGTTTCTACCGGCCTTTTCCTCCGCTCTGCCCCTACAACTCGGAAGGCCACCTGCTTTGTTGTCAAGAGAGGACTTACATGGGAAATTGCATGGTTGATAACTTCCCCTCTTCACATATGGATGCAAAGATCCTTCCAGTGCAGGTGGGGGCGGGAAGAGAGAGAAAGAACGGGGCATCTTTGGCACGGAGCTCACCCATTTTCTTTAGGACTCTTTCAATGGTACAGGTGTACCTCCCTCCTCCGCCCTGCTCCATTGCCAGAAAGGGAAGGTCCATAGCTCCATGGGAGAGACTCTGCATTGCACGCGGAACATCTCAGATTCAATCCCGGGGACTGTACTGTCTGCATAGCTGTCAACTTTTCCCTTTTCTTGCGAGGAATCCTATTCAGAATAAGGGAATTTCCCTTAAAAAAGGGGGAAGTTGACAGCTATGCTGTCTGGGGCTGATGTGAGTGGTGGTCCAAAACAGCTGGAGGGCACCGGGTCCGGCAGGGCCATATTTAGGTTCGATGAGGCCCTAAGCTACTGAAGGTAATGGGGCCTTTTATATGTCCAGCTGTCCTTTGTCAACAACAAATTGCTGCTTTTTTGTGTTGAATATATGCTATATGGTAATTTGTGGACCTAATAGGTATCTAAAGCCATTTGCACATGCAGAATGTAGGCACCCTATATATAGAAATGAGCAAACCAGTGATATTTTAGGGAGCAGGCTAGCAGGCGGGGCCCATTACTAACATCACAGGCACCAACACAACATAAAACACTGTTGCTGTATGTAGGTTTTGTTTTATTTGTTTTTTATCTTATATTTTGGAAATGTACATCCAGTTGTTTTCCCCCTTTGCATTTTTGCCCCCCCCCCAATAGATTGGGGCCCAAAGCTATAACTTGTTTAGCTTATACGTAAACCCAGCACTGATCTAACCTCTGTATAAGCATTGCACAAGCAAAGCAGGACAAAAGCGCAATAAACAGATTGTCTGGAGGAGCCCCTAGTTACATGCCCTTAGAAAAAAAGAACAAAAAATCAGTAGAATATTCATTTAGGATGGACTGTCTGATCTTGGCATCATTGAAATGCATGCAACATTCCTCTAAAGTTTTGGAGACCCCCAAGAGAGTGGGGCCCTAAGCTATAGCTTGTTTTGTTTATACATTAATCCAGCACTGGGGTCAGGGAAGGCAGATATAAGGCTTCAAAAACCATGGTTGACAAACCATGGTTTACCAAGCCATGAACAAGTGTCACGCTGAACCGTGAATAAGTGTCAGCCTCCTGCTTTGCAGCAGCTTCAGCACAAAAAAAAAAATCCCAGCTTCCGTGAATTCAGTGTTCCCTGACACATTCGGAAAAAAGGAAACTTAACAAACCAGGACTGTGACTTAACTTCCTTGTTTGTTAACCAGCATTAAGCTCCTGCACCTTTTCTCCAGAATTACTCCTAGTTCTTTTGACTTTTAAACTAAGGTACAGCTTATCCTTCCCGGATCTTTGGTTGAAAGGGTGGACTGGATATTTTATTAGGTCAAATGGCTTCATTTGATTTCTTTTCTTTAAAAAAAGTTCCTCGGTTTTGTAAGATCAGCAAGAAAAAGGCAGCTGAGTTATCTTGATCGGTGACTCTGTAGTGAGCAAAATGGGTCCAGGCATTAGTAAGGCTGATAAAGGTGACAGGACAGGGTTGTGCCAAGCCATCCGGATGCCGGAGCCACTGATAATGCGGTAATAAATGTTGCTTATTAGGTTTTGTCTCAGGTCCGCGCTTTCATAAAGGGTCAAGGGCTTAAGGAGCTATTTGTTTTCAGCATTGGGCAAAACAACTCACAAAGCCTGCTAGGAAAGCTAGCTCTTGCGATGACCCTGGGAAGGAAGGATTTTGTTTTCCTGGGGCTTTTTATTTCCTGGACCATATAAGCCTTTGGTTTCTAGATCTCCTGCAAGGGACTCCTCATATGTAACATAAGGACTAAAGGTAAAGGTAAAGGGACCCCTGACCGTTAGGTCCAGTCGCAGACGACTCTGGGGTCGCTCTATAGGCCAAGGGAGCCGGCGTACAGCTTCCGGGTCATGTAGCCAGCATAACTAAGCTGCTTCTGGCAAACCAGAGCAGCGCACGGAAGCGCCGTTTACCTTCCCGCCGGAGCGGTACCACTTTGACGTGCTTTCGAACTGCTAGGTGGGCAGGAGCAGGGACCAAACAATGGGAGCTCACCCCGTCGCGAGGATTCGAACAGCCAACCTTCTTCTAAACATTAGGAAGAACTTCCTGACAGTAAGAGCTGTTGGACAGTGGAATTTGCTGCCAGGGAGTGTGGTGGAGTCTCCTTCTTTGGAGGTCTTTAAGCAGAGGCTTGACAGCCATCTGTCAGGAATGCTTTGATGGTGTTTCCTGCTTGGCAGGGGGTTGGACTGGATGGCCCTTGTGGTCTCTTCCAACTCTAGGATTCTATGGTTCTATGATTCTAGGAGATTCAGAGTTTGAGTGTAGACACCACAGATGACTTCCTGCCAAATATGCATCCAATTTTGGTAGGGCAGACAGAAGGGCCTTTCCTGGGTTCTCAGAAGCTGCGCAGGCTGATATGTGAGACAAATTTGGCTAAGTTCACAATTTTCATACAAAACTACCCCCTTTGCCATTCCCAAAGGAATATGTGAACCGAATGATGACTATTCTCTGAAATTTGCACTTCTAAGAAGTTTGTGATGCTGTTCTCTAACCATATAATGCAGACGAAAATGCATATTAGGGAAGCATGAAAATGCACATATTATACAAACTGAATTGTATTACAGAAAATGGCAAAAAAGTGCATAGGAAAAAAATGAATGCTAAAATGCTTGGTTAATTTAAAAACAACCTGCAGACTGATGCGGAAATCTGTAGAACAGAATAGACAGGTTGTTTGCATCCCTATTCTTCTCTTTGGCGATCGCTTGTAGCCGTGTAAGATTGTCTTCCATAAACACGGGTTTAACAATGAGTCCGTAAGTGACTGTGGAGGCCAATTCTGGATCCACACGTCCTTCCACAGTGGGGACATTGTTTTCCAGGCAGGAGTTGATGCCAGTGTGGATTTGCCAGGCGTGCCTTCCTCTTAGCATGTTTCTCCCTTGTGTCCTGAGTTTGAGCGTCTTCAAAGCCCACGACACCTTTGGTAAAGGCTGTTCTCCAATTGGAGCGCTCGCAGGCAAGTGTTTCCCAATTGTTGGTGTTTATACTACATTTTTTTAAAGATTTGCCTTGAGACTGTCTTTAAACCTCTTTTGTTGACTGCTAGCATCACGCTTTCCCTTTTTAAGTTCGGAATAGATTAGTTGCTTTGGAAGACGATCACCAGGCATCCGCACAACATGATGACCAGTCCAACGAAGTTGATGTTGAAGAATCATCACTTCGACACTGGTGATCTTTGCTTCTTCCAGTACACTTCCCAAGTGATCCCTATAGGCAGGGCCTGGGTGCAGCTTGCAATTCCCAGTGACTCCAGATCAGCAATGTCTGCAGAGGTTGCTCACCTCTGATATGGGACATAAAAAGGTCCTGGCTGGATCAAACCAATGTCCCTACCAGTCCAGCATCCTGTTCTCAGTGGCCCACCAGTTGCCATACCCTTCAACATTTCTCTGGTAAAAATAGGGACATCCTATTCCACAACAACAACAACAACAACAACAACAACAACAACATACCGTATATACCCCACCCATCTGAATGCATTGACCCAGTCGCTCTGGGAGACTTCCAACATACCAGTATATAAAAACATAATAAAACATTAAACTTTTTTTTTTAAAAAAAAAACTTCCCTATACAGGATTTTGCCTTCAGATGGCTCAGGGGTTGGAAACCTCCATAGCCTCCAAGATTTCTAGGGACGTCCCAAGGAAAAACAGGACATTCTGGGATCAAATAAAAAACCGGGATGGCTTCTGTAAATCCAGAACTGTCCCTGGAAAATTGAGACACTTGGAGGGTCTGAGATGCCTGTAGGAAACTGGCAAGGTTGACCCGACTTCAAGAGCTCCCCACTACCACCACCAGCTGCGCTGTCCGGCAACCAGTGTGCAGAGGAATTACTGCCTCCGACCACGGAAAAACACACAAAAGTCAGAAGCCAAGGGGCAGAAGGAACCGGCGGCCTCTTGACTCGATTCCGCCATGCAGAGAGCTCTCCAAAAAGCTGCAGCTTCGTGCGACCCCAGCGCTGGCCTGCTCAGCAGTCAATCTTCAGCAAAGCCCTGTCAGAGACAGGGCGGGAAGGAGCCCTAAGCAGAAAGCCCTTCTCTCTCGCCCCCCCCCAGCTGAGGGCCCCATTGTTTTAGCCACAAAAGGAGCAATTCCAGTTGAGCCCCCGTTCCCCCCCCAACCACTTTGCATATCCTTTATTTCCCTCTTAATTGGCATTATGCTCAGAGGCCGGTCTGCAAGGCCATGGGAACGAAGAGGCAGATCCCCTACACACACACATATACCTTTTTGAACAAGCGGGGTCCAATTAAAGAGCCATTATGCTCCCCCCCCTACCCAACCCCCCCCCAGCTTTTGCCTCGTTTGACAGACTACCACAGAAAACGAGACACGTTGTTAATCTGCAGGGCCCGGCTACCTTTTCTTATGAAAATTAATGTCTTTTCTCCCCCCCCCCTTTAAAAAGGGGGGGGGGAGAAACAGAGATAAATGAGGGTACAAAAGGAGAGACAAGGGGAGACGAGTGGCTTCGACTCTGAGGACCAAAAGTAGATTGTTTCGCAAACTGCGCACCCCGACTCTCCAGACGACTTGCCTCTTCTATTTTTTATGGCCTGATTTAAAATCCATTTGTGAGGTCTAGCCAAAGGGCTGGATAGAAAGGGGTGTTGAGTCTGGGTACAGAGGGGACCAGGGCTGGGAGAAAGGACTCAGGCTGAGTGTTCATGAAGAGAGAGGCAATGTTTGGAACTCTTGAGCAACGGCGGCTGCGCCCACATGACCAAAGGCAATAAGTTGTTGTTATTATTCTCTTAAATTATGCATCACCTTTCCCAGGAGTCTCAAGGCAATCTGTAAAACATACATTTAAAACAACTGAATATATATATATATATATATATAAAAGTACCAATGAAACTTTCCAAAGATGGGTTTAGGGTGCCAGTGGGGTTCAGTTGTTGGAGCAGTGGTTGGAGCAGGTGGCACTGTGGTCTAAACCACTCAGCCTCTTGGGGTTGCTGATCAGAAGGTCAGGGGAGGCACCACTACCGAGAAGGCCCTCTGCCTGGTTTCCTGTAGTTTCACGTCTCACAATGAGGGAGCTGCCAAAAAGCCCTCGGAGCCGGACCACAGTATCTGGGTTGAACGATGCAGGTGGAGATGCTCCTTTAGATATACTGGGCCAAGGCCGTATAAGATAACTGGGGCAGTTACACTGAAAGCCCTGCTCCAAGCTGTTGTAGTTCTGAGATTACAAGGACTTTACGGATAACCTCTCAAGGAGAAATACTTCCACAAAGGATTGTTTTGAAGGAGGTTCCGTCCCCAACCTGCTGCCCTTCAGATATTTGGACTCCGGTTCCCTCCAACCCCACCCAACACTGCTGGGGCGGAGGCTGCCTCAGCTCAAAGGCTCACCTCCAACAGTAGTGCCATGACATTTAAAAATGTAATCCGAAGAGCAAATACACTCCTTGGGGTTGATGGGAATTGCACAGCAACAGCAGAACAGAACAGAACATGTGGGGTTCTGGGTTTGTACGCTCAAGATGTCACCAACCCTTCTTCGGACTTTGCAGGGTATGAAAAACTAATAATTTAGCCTGCGGCACCCTGGCAAACAAATCTCAAAGTGGCACTTTGGGGCACCTAGCGTCTACCTGATGCTTTATGAAACTGCATCCTCACTTTTCCAACTGCCATCTGGAATCTATCAGCGGGTTATTCAAGAGCAACGCTCCCCTTGTTGTGACAATGGGAATAAAGAGAGTAACTGCCAATAAGGAAGGCATCCTTGTCTAATTCTTCCTGCTCACCCCTACCGTTTAATTTCCTAATGCCAGGAAGCTCTTGGGCTGCATCTTAAAGAACTACGAGCCCCTCCAGGAAACGAGCAAGTCAGCACCGATCCAGCAGAGACGGGTGTTGTGAAAATGACTAAAAATGGATTTCGACGGAAAAGCATATAATTCAGTTCCGATGTTTACCAGTAAATTCAAGCATAAGGGCCATATAATTCCCTAACTCTGAGAAACTGACAGATTTCCCGTTGCCTCCCCAATGGCAACAGGTGCAGGCTCCAGTCATCTGCGTGAATCATCGTGACATGAAATGGGGGCTGCCGAAATGATGCCAAGCATCCTGGCGCAAGTGGAATTGCTCATGCTGCAACACTCCTTTGCAGGGTTGGGCCCCCAGAATATCTGGCACTGGGAGGAGTTATACCCTCAACCAGTATGCCATCTGTTGACTTAAAGATGCCTGGACCTCTCACTTGGTCTCAGAACCAGCTAGCAAAACTGACGTAGCATTTAACCACCTCAAAGAATACAGAAAACTGGTGCAGAGGAGGTCCAGTGCAGTGCAGTACTAGGGAAGTTTGAAAAGTGGACACAATTAACCCTTCCCTACAGAGCCAGTGCTGTCAAGTATCCCGTTTTCCCTGGGATTCTTCCTTATTTCAAGCAGTTTCCTGCTGCTCTCCCTTATTTTTTATTTCCCTTAAATTTCCCGTTTTAATGGAAGCAGCTCCTCCCCTGCTGGCCAGGGACTGGGTGGGAAGACCTTGCCTACTTGGAGAGAAAGGCCTCAGCCCTCAAAGCAAGTGGGAGCCGTTTCCCGTGCTTACAGGGGGGTGTATTCCTCCCCCTGCATCAGCCCCTATCTGTTGCCACCAAGCCCCTCAGCCGGCCAATAGGGTTAGCTGGCGGGCGGAGCCTGGCTGCCTTTGAGCAGCTGCTGCTTCCTGTCCTGTTTTGATGGGATCAGACAAGAAGACGATGGGGCTCCATCGCGCGGAGCACATGGCTGCCCTCCTCTTTGCTGGCTGCCCTCCTCTTTGCTCCGCTCCGAGCCCGAGCCCGCTTGGAGTTTACATTGCTGCTCCACCCATTTTCGCTTCTGGCTCCGCCCACCACTGACATGTGACTTTCCTCGGGATAGGTGAGACTGCTGATCCCTTATTTTCAAATCCAAAACTTGACAGCTATGTACAGAGCATCTACCACAGGAGCCAACTCCTAGGGGCTGGGGTCCCTTCGTCCCCCCCCATAAAATATTTGAGGGAGTTGAGTCCCCCCAAAGTTGATGGGCATTGTCATTCAAATGGGGTATGTGTCATGTGATCGATTAAGCAGGGCAGGGCTTATCCGCCAGCAGAAATAATCATGCCAATGGAATCACTTAGTGCAGTGGTGACGAACCTTTTAGAAACTGAGTGCCCAAATTGCAAACCAAAACCTACTTATTTATTGCAAAGTGCCCAGATTTGTTGAGCTTTTCATTGAGGTCTTTTTTTGGGGGGGGGCTGCCCAAAGTTGTTGAGATTTTTGGGGGGAGCTGCTGACCAAAGTTTTGGAACTTTTGGGGGGGGGTCACAAAAGCTGCTTTGCTTTTTTGGGGGGGCGGACGGGCACTCCTAAGCTGCTGAACTTTTTTGTGGGGGAGAGAGAACACAAATTAATGATGAATAATACCTTCGCTGGAACTAATGTGCAGAACCGACATCGTCGTCTGCCAAAGCGCCAAAAAACCCAGCACAATAAGGGTTATAAAACGAACACTGTTGTGCCCAATCAGAAACGGCCACTGAAACAGCAAATTGAAAAACAGACCAATTGCCGGACGCAAACTGTAGCGTGGGGGGGGGGGAGTGGGAGAACAAATGGGGGGGGGGAACCAGCGCGGATGGGCCGGTGGTGCTCGTGCCAGCAGTGAGGGCTCTGCGTGTCAAGTCTGGCACGCGTTTGCCACCACTGACTTAGTGCTATGTTGGGATTCCACCCAAACTCTGTCTCTATGCATTTGAACACCTCGTAAGAAATCATCACCCAATTTTGCATGGCAGTTCCAGAGATGAAGATGTTTGTTTTGAATCAAGCTGATGGGTGGAACCTTTAAAAACTGCACTGATTTTAACTACCAGTTTCAAAACTTCACCGGGTTTTTGTTTTGTTTTGTTTCTTTGAATGCCCAAGCAAGACTGGGCGCTTTTTTTTTGTTTTGTGAAAGTGACAGGCATTCCAGGATACCGAAAGCCGGGACACTGGAGGGATGCTAGGCAGGGTCGTAGCAACGTGGGGGCGTGGGGAGTGGTGCGCTCCGGGTGTCATGCGTAAGGAGGGTGACAACCCCCGCCCCAGGCTGACCGGCATGGTGGCGCTTGCACTGCTGGTTGGCGTATTTACACAGTGGCGCTTTCACCCCCTGGCAGGCATCGCTGAGAGAGAGAGAGAGAGAGAGAGAGAGAGAGAGACTGACTCACAAACAAACACACACACACGGAGACACAGGTGCTCGCTCGCTTGCGCAGCACCCTGCCTTACAGTTGCAGCTGCTGCACTCCTGCAGTTGCTGGATGCGCAGTCGCTCACCAAGGCCGGAGTGTTGCTGGGAGCCCCTTTGCCAGGGAGAGAGGGGGGTGGACGGGAGCCGCTTTACAGAACCAGGGAAGGAGGGGGGTGACGGGGGAGCCGCTTTGCGATGAGCAGGCCAGGAGTACTTGCACGATCAGCTGGCGGCGTTGGAACCCCCCTGGAGGATCGGCACATCGCCGATGGGACCCCCAGGAAGATTGGCGTGCCCCCGTGGGAGGATCGCCCCACCCCCTGGGCGGATCGCCCCCCCCCGGGTGCACGTCGTCTTTGCCACTCCGGGTGATCCAGCGGCTTCCTCTGCCACTGATAATAGGATGGGAGGGCATATTAGCCTGATATGGAGTAGGAGCAGCAGCCAGGAAAGTCTGCTTTCAGATCGTAAAAGCTACACATTATTTCTGACATATAGCTATAGATGTACAGAAAATCGGCATGTCTTTTGCTTAGCCCTGGGTTTTCTGTGCAGTTCTCTCTCCTCCAATAAGAGGCCACCCACACACAGAGGGACAAAGATGCAGACCTGGGCTGGGTGGGGGGTGAGGCAGTTAAGAGGGAAGCACCCAACACCCCATATCCAGCTCCTTTTCAGTTCTCATTTGCCCACTCTCCGAACACAGTGGCTTTTTATAGGAGAAGCGGCAAGGGTCACGAGCAGGAAGCTTGTAAAAGTGGGAACAGAGTGCCTAAGGCTTTGTGACATTTTCTTAACAGGACCCAGAGAACCTGATGTTAAGCAAGTCATAAAAACCCCACTCATTCTCCATAAATCCTACTTGCCGTGAGGAATTCACCCTAGACGAGACACACCGCCTTTGGGGCAAGTGGCTTGCCGGGCACCCCACTCAAGACGGATGAGGCCATTCTGCAGAAAAAAAGTGCAAAGCCAAGCGCTTGCGGATTTGGGGACAGAGAGAGGATTTGGCAGTGAACGTTTGCAGCAAGGAAGAATATTCCCTTTGGATTCACAAGAGCTCGGTGCACACCACCACATTCAACCAGGAGCATGAAGCCTGCTGCAGTGCAAAGGCCACATTCCATTAAAGGAAACCTCGCAGAGGCCAAAAGCCAGCAGTGGGCAGGGCCAGAATCCCTTCCAACTCTACAATGCTACGAGCTATGATTATCCAAGTTACGTTTCAGCCAGATTTATACACTCCAAAGGGTGTGTGTGTTAACTACCTGGGCAGTTATCTTTCCACAAGGGCCGACATTGATGCCGAAATCCAGCATTGCCTGAGCTCTGAGAGTGCAGCTTTCTCCCGATTGAAGTGCAAGAGTGTTTGAGGACCGGGACATTTGCAGGGAAACCAAAATGCTTGTTTACAAAGCTATTGTACTACCAACCTTACTGTATGCTTGTGAAACATGGACCACTTTTATAAACTCCATCTCCAACTCCTTGAAAGATTCCATCAACGGTGTCTCTGAAAATTTTTACACACCACTTGGGAAGACAGGCGAACTAATGCCAGTGTACTGGAAGAAGCAAAGATCACCAGTGTTGAAGCAGTGATTCTTCAACATCAGCTTTGTTGAACTGGTCATGTTCTCCAACTGGAGAACAGCCTTTACCAAAGGTGTCATGGGCTTTGAAGATGCTTGAACTCAGGACGAAAGGGAGAAATGTGCTAAGAGGAAGGCAGGCTTGGCAAACCCTCACCGTAATCAACTCCCGCCTGCAAAGCTATGTCCCCACTGTGGAAGGACGTGTGGATCCAGAATTGGCCTCCACAGTCACTTATGGACTCATTGTTAAAATTGTGTTTATGGAAGGCAATCTTACTCGGCTACGAGTGATTGCAGAAGAAGAAGAAGAAGAAGAAGAAGAAGAAGAAGAAGAAGAAGAAGAAGAAGAAGAAGAAGAAGAGGTGTGCAGCCTGGGAAGAGTGCCGAGGTCCAGAAGTGATGCTTGGGGAGGTCCTCATTGAACCCTGTGCCTGTGGTTCTCTATCCCAGCATTAAGCCATAGTTCAGGGGTGGCCAACTCCCAAGAGACTGCAATCTACTCACAGAGTTAAAAACTGGCAGTGATCTACCCCCTTTTGGGGGGGTTTGGGTCAAAGTTATTGAGCTTTTTTAGGGAGGAGGAAAGTCCCATTTTTTAGGCGTTCAGGTAAAAGTTGCTGTACTTCTTTAGGAAGGAAAGCCCTTTTGGGGGGTTCAGGTCATTGTTGAGTTGTTTATAGGGGAGCAAAAGCTGTTGAGGGGAGCCAGTGATCTACCACAGATGTCAAGTGATCTATCAGTAGATCACGATCTACCTGTTGGACGTGCCTGCCATAGTTCAAAGCAAACAATGGTTTAGTTTGCATGCTGCTGCTGCTGCGTGCTGCTAGCTTTGCTTCTATGCTGTGCCACTAGGAAATGCCAGACACCTGTGATTTCTGGGCTTGCGGTTCCATTTCCCCAAACAGACCATAGGCAGCAAACCATAAACAAACCATAGTTACAATTTAGTGAGAAACAATGACAAGCCAGACTCTGGCTTCCTTCCTGGTGGCAGGGCAGCGGCAGCAGCAGCAGCAGCGGTGGTGCTGAAGTGAGACATGCACTATACCAGGGGTCAGCAAACTTTTTCAGCAGGGGGCCGGTCCACTGTCCCTCAGACCTTGTGGGGTGCTGGACTATATTTTGGGGGAAAAAATATGAACAAATTCCTATGTACCACAAATAACTCAGAGATGCATTTTAAATAAAAGGACACATTCTACTCATGTAAAAACATGCTGATTCCCAGAATAATCCGTGGGCCGGTTTTAGAAGGTGATTGGGATGGATTCGGCCCCCGGGCCTTAGTTTGGCTACCCATGCACTATATACCAATGTGCCATGCATTCACATTAAACCAGGAGTAGAGAATCTGTAGCTCTCCCACTGCTGTTGGATTCCAACTCCCATCAGCCTCACTCAGCTTGGCAAGAAGTTAGGGATGATGGGAACTGTAGTCCCACAGCTTCTGTAGAATCACGCCTGTTTCCCCACGCCTGACATCAAACCAAAGTTTGTTTCAAACTACAGTGGTGCCCCGCTAGACGAAAATAATTCGTTCTACGAGTTTTTTCGTAGAGTGAATTTTTCGTCTAGCGAAGCGGCAATGGAGCGCGGAGGTTTTCGCGCAAAAAAAAAATCCGTCTTGCGAAGCAGCCCCATTGACTTTTTCGTCTTGCGGGCAGCTTCCGCTAGACAAATGCTGTTCGTCTAGCGAGTTTTTCGTCTAGCGAGGCATTCGTCTAGCAGGGCACCACAGTATTATTTAATGTCACAGACTTTTGCTGGGCTAAGAAAAGCTCCCTATCCTCTGTTATAGCAACACTTAAAACACATGCTTGATTTAGGGACTGAGATAATTCTTTTGGCTGCGGTGCAGGCTTATGGATGAATTACGAACGACCTACTCAAGGGTGTTCTTTTTTTTTTTGCTGAGCTGTTCTCGGGAAGACCTGACCAAATCCTTCTCAGATAAAGACTCTCTCTTCCTTTTCCATTAAACGCTGGATTCTGGCCATTTCCAAATCTAAGACGAGCATTCTTTAACCACCTTTTCCTTAGCTGCACATTGCATGCCAAATGATTTGCCGACAGAAAGAGGAAATCGCATACGTTATAAAGAACCTCCCTAAATAGTGCAGAGTTAGATAAACAGCTGAGATGGTAAAGGCCTCGTGGGATAGAATTGGGGGAAAGCAGGGGCGTAGCTAGGTAAATTGGTACCCGGGGGCAATTTTTTTTTGTCATCCCCGCCCCCCCCAGGCATGGGAAGGTCAGGTGGTACCCGGTGCGGAAAATTTCTTGTCAACCCCCCCCATTGACCACCCCACCCCCCGCAAAAATGGTTTTACGTTATTTCATATTTTCTTACAAAGGAATAATAACAAGTAATAATAAAAAACCCTTTTATTTATATCCTGCCCTCCCCGGCCAAAGTCGGGCTCATGGTGGCTAACACCAGATACATAACATTGGTATATAATCAAACAATAATTAAATTACCTCCTAAAAACCTCTCAAAGTCTAATTAGATGGCTTTCCACAGGGTTAGGGTTGGGAACAGTAAGTGTTCTCCGAACTCAAATTACAGCCTTCATGACATAGGAAAACAGCCAAGTGAACAGCTATTTTGGTGGAGGAGGGTCAAGATATTAACCGATATGCATGAAATTTCATATATAGCTATATAATCCCTAGTATAGTAAGATAAGACCTTTGGAGCAGGCATTTTCAAAAAAAAGGGGGGGAATAAAAAAATCCTTGCTAATTTGTGAATCTAATTTTGGCCTTATTGAGGGGCAGTATTTCAATATGAGTAGGAAAATGAGAGTACCCCTAAACATTTTTTAACGAAAAAAAGCACTGGGAATAACTGCTATCAAAGAGATCCCTGGCTTTTGAGTCTGCTGCAGCCTCAGAATATTATTTTGTTCTCTAAGGTTTATTAAACTGAAAAAAAAAAACTTTGTATAAACATGAGCAGAAAAGCGCTGAGAATTATACTGGGGGTAGGGAAGGAAACCACTGGACCCACGCAGCCAAAATAACCCTGGGATCAAGCCCTGCCAACCTTCATGGTTCCATAGGCACTGTGCAAACAAATGCCAGTGAATTAATATTAAATTTAAAAAAGTGCCGGCACTCCTTGGGAACATTGTTGGCTTTTCCTGCAAAGTAGGAAGCGCCGCTGAACTTGCCCAGTGACTTCCCATCCATCAACATCTAATTACAAGCTTCAAATTAAAACAAAGTTCTAGTCTGGGGCGGCTCCAGCTTTCAAACGCTGCTTGGTGGAAAAGGGAGAAAAGGGGGATTTGCTCTCTTGCACACGTGAGAAGACAGGCTGAAACACTCTGCGTGTACACGCGCCATTTCTCCTAGCAGAGGCCCAGAATGCGCTCAATGGTCCATTCCATGGCTATTTGCTCCGTGCCAAGGTTTTGCCACGCCGGTGCGCTTGAGACTGACAGGTGCAAAACAGACTGACTTTCAATCAGGCCGCGTAAACAGGCCTTCTGGTTTTCCGCCTCGTGGTAGAATCCTTAAGAGTTTAACTGCTGTAACAGTTTCCAGCACAGAATCATTATATTTGTTATATTCCTGTCACTACCGGGGCTGTGGCTCAGTGGTAGAATGCGGCTCTCACATGACAGCCTACCACACAGGGTTCTGGAACCTGAAAGCATGAGACTCTTCATCTCAAGGTTCTGGGTTCAAGACCCATGTCAGGTGAAAGTTTCCAGCATTGCAGGGGGTTGGACTAGACCCTTGCGGAAGGGTTGCCATATTTCAAGAGGTAAAAATCCCGACAAAAGCTGGGAGCTTTTTTTAGGACAATCGCCGGGTAGCCCCTTCGCCACCCCCGAGCCAGAGCCATCAGAGCCAGAGCCCAAGTCGCCCACACCAGAGCCAGAACCACAGCCGCCCGTGCACCATTTTTTTTTAAAAAAAACCCAAAATTCAGGACATTTGGTTAAAAAATGTAAAATTTCCCCTCGGATAGACATGTAGGACCCCAAAAATAGGACATGTCCAAAAATTCCCAGAAATATGGCAAGCCTACCTTGTGGTACCTCCCAAGCCTGCAAATCTATGATTCAAACAATTTTAGACCACTTTTTTAAATTTCACGGACGTGTTTGCAGTGTTGCAAATCACAACACAATTAAAAAAACCCAACAGAACCACCCGATATTAATATAAACACACACAAAATTCTGCATAGCACGTAGCTCTGTTGAGGCAGCACCGGGTGTTGACCTTTTGTGCCCCTAGGATACACACATGAAGACAGGCGTGCTCTGGTCCATGGGGTCACGAAGAGTCGGACACGACTAAACGACTAAACAACAACAACAAAGTATACACACATGCCACTTGGTGAAGAATCCCTCTTACGAACTGGGGTATAATAAACTGGTTAAGGAAATAAATAAGTCCGCCTTCCGCTCATCCTTACCCAACACCGCCAGGCCCAAACCTTGGTCAAAGTTAGCAGCTTCTTCTCCATGTCTCAACACTGTCGTTTGATAGATCGTGGTAGTAATACTTAGCTATTTCCCACGGGCGTGGAACAAGGCGTTAATTCACTAACATTTGTCAAAATACTGAAATTCTCTTCAGAGGGACGGCTGCAACACTGCGGCACATTATTACACCTCGAGAAAGGACAGAGGGGAAAAATACTATTTTGCAGCAGAGATCCTGCTCCGATAACTACCAGTGCACTTTTCATTAATATCTGGTGACAGATGTAGTTTACTGAGGAAAAGTCTATTACCTGCACTCCAACATGAAGTTATCTCTTTTTCTTCCAAACAGCATAATGACTGGATCTTTGCCCCAGCATCGCTGACATATATCAGTTCTTTGCAGGGCGTGAAATCATATCTTCTGCTTATTGTAACTATATTATGGTGCTTACAAGAACAGGATAAAAAAGGGTGTATGTGTGCTTGTGGGAGAATGACATCAGAAATGTCCAAAAGATACAGAAGAAACTCAATTACTAATCTGTATGTACACACACACACACATATCCCGCTCTCAAAGTATCCAAATTCTGCGCCCGTTTTTCTTCTCCATGCAAAACTTATTTCTGCTCCTGCCCAACAGAATTAGGAATGATATAGGCCACTGAAGACCCAGCCTTGCCCAGTGAAGAGCCTGCTTATCTGATTTCGACAAATTTATATAGTGCTCAACTGCTATAGTCTCTGTGCGGTGCACAATAAGGTTACTGAAGATGCAATACGGGTAAAAAGTTTAGTTAGCCATGAAGTAAGAAAAGGGCTTAAAATGCCTGTAGAAATGAAAAGGTCTTTGCCAAATGGTCAACAAGGAAGGGGACTGCCTGAACTCAGCCAGGAAGGAATGAGAGATTTAGAGCTACTTTGGTTACATGCAATCACCCCTTAATGGAAAGAAGTTTCTTCTCCTCCCCTGGGCTAAAGTGAGCATCTGATTAATGCACAAAGCCTTCAAAGATCACCACCATCTTTGTGAGCCTAGGAAGGTGCCTGGCAAATAATTGAGTAACGTAGGCTGCGACTAGCATGAGTTTGGCCAAACTGTGGGAGGCAGTGAAAGAAAGGCAGTGCCTGGCGTGCTCTGGTCCCATGGGGTCAGGAAGAGTCGGACACGACTGAACAACAACAAGGCTGCGACCCAAGAGGCCTGCTTTGGAGGTGGCATGACAAGATGGCAGAGTGAGACACTCCTACTGTGGGTCAGAGAAGGTGCCTCAGCAGAGAGGGACCTTGGTGACAACGACTCCCTTCTCTCCAGTGGAGGTCAGGAAGACTTTAGGGTATCCTCTCACCTTCTCCACCTGTAAGAAAGGATGCTGTTATTCTTCCCACATTGCAGCTGGGTGGGTGGCTGAGGCAGACAGGAGATTCTTTGCCTGAGGCCACCTAGAGAGTCACAGGCCGAGGGGAAATCTTAACTGAAAGACCCATGTTTCTGAGCACAATTCAAAGTGTTGGTGCTGACCTTTAAAGCCCTAAACAGCCTCGGTCCAGTATACCTGAAGGAGCGTCTCCACCCCCATCATTCAACCTGGACACTGAGGTCCAGCTCTGAGGGTCTTCTGGCAGTTCCCTCACTGTGAGAAGTGAGGTTGCAGGTAACGAGGCAGAGGGCCTTCTCGGTGGTGGCACCCGCCCTGTGGAACGCTCTCCCATCAGATGTCAAAGAAATAAACAACTATCTGACTTTTAGAAGACATGTGAAGGCAGTTCTGTTTAGGGAAGTTTTTAGTGTCTGATGTTTTGCCATGTTTTTAATATCCTGTTGGAAGCCGCCCAGAGTGGCTGGGGAGGCCTGGCTAGATGGGCGGGGTATAAATAAAATAATAATAATAATAATAATAATAATAATAATAATAATAATAATAAATCTCACCGTTCACTTTCCTGGCTCTCACGCTGATAACAATGCAACAAAACGAAACTGCCTCCCACACCAAACTGGGAAATGCAGGGCACAAAAGGGGAGTACATGCACAAAAGGGTTTCTGTCTTCAGATTATTATTATTATTATTATTATTATTATTATTATTATTATTATTGCAGGCCAAGGTGTGGGCAATTAAAAGGCAATTTCTGGATACAGAGAAAAGCTGCTACCGGTAAGAGGAAGAACAGATGTTTGCCCAGATCATCACAGGAGAGGGAGAGAAGCAGTGGGCCATGGCAGATCCTTAAGAGGCCCACACCTTACAACATCTGACAGATGTAAAGCATCATAATTACCTTGCAGTAAGCGACCGAGCGGCTCCTGTGCAGACACTGAGCAAGGAAGCATGTCTCCCCCCCCCTTTCCACCCACCTTTACTAGTGGCTCATCATAAAGCCTCCCCAAGGGAATTCCCGAAATGCTAAATTGAAAATAGCCTGTTTGCCATCTACAGAACCAGATCTATTTATTTATTTTGAGCAGAGACATTGCCGGAAGGGTGCCCCCACTCGCTTGCCTGGGTTACTTCCTTTAGCACGGCAGGGTGCCTCTTTTTTGCAATTTAGACAGAAGAAGCAGTATTAAATCACCACAAATGTTTCAAAGAGTGCTTTGGATTTTTATTTTTTTATTTTTTTAAATCAAGCGATGCCCTCTCTGCCCCACCAGGGCCAAATATTTCCATAATGTCTGCCAGTCTGCAAAAGTCTTTAAAACTATTCAATGCAGCAATTTTCAGATGGGTGACCACCTTACTCAGTTGCAACAAAAGCAACGAGTCTTGTGGCACCTTAGCACAGCCTCTCCGACTTGGCTACTAACCCTGATGGAAGCAGTAATGCTTCTAATACCAGTTGTTGGGAAAAGCAAAGAGGCAGTTGGTTCGTGTCCTACCCTCCGGAGCAAGAGAGAACAAGCTTGCTCCATCCTCCATGTGACAGCCCTTTAAATATTTGAAGATGGCTCTCCTGTCTCCTCTTTTCTGGGCTAAACATACCTCTACCATTCCTCATCAGGCTGGGTTTCCAGACCCTTGATCATCTTTGTCGCCCTCCTCTGCACACGTCCCAGCTTGTCAACACCACATGCCTGGTCTCCAACCCTCATTCTAGCTCAGGCATAGGCAACCTCGGCCCTCCAGATGTTTTGGGACTACAACTCCCATGATCCCTAGCTAACGGGACCAGTGATGGGAACTGTAGTCTCAAAACATCTGGAAGGCTGAGGTTGCCTATGCCTGTTCTAGGTAATTCCTTTACATACAGAGAGACTCGAGTCCACTGGTTTCTTGAAAAGGATTCTTGGTTTCTCCTCTTGTATGAACAGATAGAATCATAGAGTTGGAAGAGACCACAAGGGCCATCCAGTCCAACCCCCTGCCAAGCAGGAAACACCATCAAAGCATTCCTGACAGATGGCTGTCAAGCCTCTGCTTAAAGACCTCCAAAGAAGGAGACTCCACCACTTTTCAGGCCCATCTAGCCTAACATCCTGTTCTCACAGTGGCCAACCAGATGCTTGGGGCAAACGCTCAAGCAGGACATGAGCACAAGAGCCCTCTCCCCTCCTGAGGTTTCCAGCAACTGGTATTAAGAAGCATTAGCTAACCTGACTAACAGCCATTGTGCAATATTTACCGTATGATGTTAGGAACCGAAGGACCCTCAAGCAACCATCACCCCAGCTTCACACCCCTTTATCAAACAGCGCACAGATGTGCAGCTACGAAGGCTGTGCAAAGCATTCCCTCCACAGCAGAATGAACAACAGCATCGCCAAGCCCATGAGAATGGCTTTAGAATTCAACAATGTGGTTATTTACCTGTTGGAAAGATCTAGGAATAATCCATGAAAAGATCCTTGAAGTATGCAGCCTTAACCAGGACATGTGTTGATTGCAGTTTACCTGTCGGGGGGGGGGAGGAAATAAAGAAATACGATAAGGAGGTTGGCCTTTTCAGTTATTTCTTTTAGGCTGGGAAGCAGGAAGTGGAACAATCACATTAATAAGAATAATAGCGGCAGCCATGGGGTGCTTCTTCAGGGGAAGCCAGGAATTCAAAACAGCTACTGATTTAGCTGAATTATAGAACAGCAATCTTGTCCCCATGATACAGTTAGCTCTTTAAAATCTCATTAAAATCTCAGTGATATGAGCAGATGAATGGAAGATGCAAGCATCAAACAAGCAGAGCATCTCAAAAGTCGGATGAACATCCGGTCCACTGGGTTGTTTCCATATGGAGACACCATGCCCCACGGGCTGGTTTGATGTTTTCATATTATTTGGTTTTCCGGGTGTGGTAGAATGGATTCTTACATTGCCCAATGATGGTTCCAAAAGTCAAAACGGGTGTGAATTTTGGATCCTGGTTTTTTTTTGTTTAAAAATAATAATCTTTAAGCAGAAACATGGCTTATTTTTCCTCCACAATGGATGGGAAATTGGGTTTCCTTATATTATAATCTCTTTCATTCAGAGAAAGAATCACTGGAATAGCATCTAATGCCACACATTCCTAGGCAGTAGGGCCAGTGGTCAGAGAAGATAGGAGTTGTAGTTCAACAACATCTGGTGACCCAAGGTCGAGAAAGGCTGGTCTAAAGCAGGAATGACTAAAATAAAATAAAATGTTGAAATCCTCCTCAGGTGAAATACCTGGGGATTTTCCAAGCGAAGGCAAAAGTTGGGAAAGGCTACTCTAGGGTATCAGACAGGAAATGTCATGGGATTTCTTGCATGAAAATCACTTGCTCAACCATTGAGTTACGATTCTAGAACAGGTTTCCCCAAATTTGGGACTCCAGCTGTTTTTTTGGACTACAGTTCCTATGATCCCTGACCACTGGTCCTGCTGGCTAGGGATGCTGGGAGTTGTAGTCCAACAATAGCTGGAGACCCAAGTTTGGGAATCCCTAGAAGCTCTAGAGGTTCCATATCCCCAGTCACAAATGAAAACTATAAACCGTTCTACATGTTTTAAATAAAAAGATGTATACACCACCTACTCATTTAAAATATCAAGGTAATATACAATAGCCCACCCAAATCCCCACCACCAAAGCATTTGCGAAAGTTAGTAAATGAGATTGAACCAACCTCCCTCCGGTTGCAACAGACACCATCCCAAAAGGAAACATAAGGAAAGAACAACGAAGCACTAAAGCCCCACACAGAGTGATTGCACCTCTTGCATCATGGTTTAGCAAAACAACATCAGAGAGATCTTTAGTCTGCCCCTCCGAAACCAAACGAGCTATCTTGAGGCAGCATCACAAAGCACAAGATACCACAAAACAATGCAAAATAATCCTAACCATGACCAGCTCACCTGGAATTAGTATTTGCTTAATTCTGAATATAGCTCTTGGCATAATAAAGTCTCCAAGAGACGCCTGAAAGTCAAAAGTGAAGATGTCTGAAGGAAACTCGGCTGGAGGAGTTTCCCGGAGCAATGGAATCAGCAACACTAAATCCCCAGCTTCTGGTTCGAGGTCAGTTTGGCCTCTGTAACCGGGGCGGTGGGTGGAGACAACCGAAAACCACTCCTCTGGACGATCTCCCTTTACCAACAAGGAGTGGCGAAATCTGAAAATGACTGTGTGTTTAAGTAGCACTCTTGAAGGGTGACTCAGCTGGAAATGATGGTGTTCTGAAACCTTCACTCTCCAGATGTTTTGTTGGACTAAAGCAGCCACCACCCCCAGCCACCTTAGCCAATGTCCAGGGATGATGGCAGCCATAGTCCAAAGCCATTTCTGGGAACCCAGGGCTGAAGAACTCTACCTTAAGAAGCACAACGGGGAGAGAATTTAATCTCCCACATCTTGCCACATGTTGTTGTTGTTTAGTCGTGTACGACTCTTCGTGACCCCATGGACCAGAGCATGCCAGGCACTCCTGTCTTCCACTGCCTCCTGCGGTTTGGTCAAACTCATGATGGTAGCTTCGATAACACTCTCCAACCATCTCGTCCTCTGTCGTCCCCTTCTCCTTGTGCCCTCCATCTTTCCCAGCATCGGGGTCTTTTCCAGGGAGTCTTATCTTCTCATGAGGTGGCCAAAGTACTGGAGCCTAAACTTCAGGATCTGTCCTTCCAGTGAGCACTCAGGGCTGATTTCTTTAAGGATGGATAGGTTTGATGTGAGAGATTTCACTTTCTTGGGTTCCATGATCACTGCAGATGGTGACAGCAGTCACGAAATTAGAAGACGCCTGCTTCTTGGGAGAAAAGCAATGACAAACCTAGACAGCATCTTAAAAAGCAAAGACATCACCTTGCCGACAAAGGTCCGTATAGTTAAAGCTATGGTTTTCCCAGTAGTAATGTACGGAAGTGAGAGCTGGACCATAAAGAAGGCTGATCGCCGTAGAATTGATGCTTTTGAATTATGGTGCTGGAGGAGACTCTTGAAAGTCCCATGGACTGCAAGAAGATCAAACCTATCCATTCTCAAAGAAATCAGCCCTGAGTACTCACTAGAAGGACAGATCCTGAAGTTGAGGCTCCAGTACTTTGGCCACCTCATGAGAAGAGAAGACTCCCTAGAAAAGACCCTGATGTTGGGAAAGATGGAGGGCACAAGGAGAAGGGGACGACAGAGGATGAGATGGTTGGACAGTGTTCTTGAAGCTACTAACATGAGTTTGGCCAAACTGCGAGAGGCAGTGAAGGATAGGCGTGCCTGGCGTGCTCTGGTCCATGGGGTCACGAAGAGTCGGACACGACTGAACGACTGAACAACAACAACAACAGGTTTGATCTTCTTGCCATCCATGGGACTCTCAAGAGTCTCCTCCAGCACCCTAATTCAAAAGCATCAATTCTTCGGCAATCAGCCTTCTTTATGGTCCAGCTCTCACTTCCATACATCACTACTGGCAAAACCATAGCTTTAACTATACACAGACCAATTTCTTGCCCTGTCCACAAGTGTGCAGGAGCCAAGCCTGACAACTGTAGCTCCCTCAAGGCATTTGCTAATGGAGGAGGTCTGGGAAAGCCATGCCAGGAACCCTCTGTTTTATCCAAGGCCTTCTTGCATTGAGCAGGAAGATATGGAGAGGCTCCTATGGAAGTTTGGCTGGGCATATTGGAAACCCTGGTGGCACAGCCCAGTGCAGTAAGCTTAGTAGTGCCAGGGCATCGGAGAGGTTTGGGACACATGCTCCTGTCCCCTTCCTCAGTTTCTGCTCTTGCATGTTCTTTCTACATGCCTGGAGAGGGCTATAACTTTCCCCAAGGTCAAGGCCCTTTGCCATCAGTTCCCATGCATTTTCGTTCCATCATTTGCTTTGCCTCCAGAAAGCTCAGAGCAACTTACATTAGGCATCAGTTACCCGCTTTGTTTGCATACCATTAAGATTTCCAGGACAAGTCTTCGTGACCAGCTGAAATGTAGCAGGTGCACCAATAAGCAACTATCTTACTTCTAAAAGACATCTGACGGCAGCCCTGTTTAGGGAAGTTTTTAATGTTTAATGCTGTATTGTGTTTTTAATATTTGGTTGGCTGGGGACTGGGGAAACCCAGCCAGATGGGCAGGGTTATTATTATCATCATGATCTCAGTGCTGCAAAGAAAAGTTGCAGATGTTGGATGTGTGGTTGATGTGCAGCTCTGAAAGACGCCAGAGACTTGGGGTTGCGCATCCATGTGTGGCAACTGTGACAGCTCGTGCCCTTGGTTTTAGCACCCGTCATTTGAGCTCTGTGGCTTTTGAAAATGCTATAAATAAGCATGAAGAGACCTCATTCCAAATCCATCGTCAGTGTAATTTGCACTACACAGAACTTGGGTACAATATAATTAGCAAATGCATTGCAATAATTTATTTTTGGTTTAAAAGGCTGAACAGTCACGGTCTTCTAACAAGATGGGGAAGAAAAAACAGAGCTATGAGCCAAGAGGATTTTTTTTTTATTTTAGTCCCCCTTTTCTTCCTTATTCTGGCTCCTATTAATTCAGTCATTTTACCTTTGGTGTGTATTCACTCACCTATGCAATGCGAGCCGCTCCACTGAGAAGGGTTTTGAATATTGAGCCTGCTTTTTTTTGTTTTTTTGTTTTGGGCGCGATGCAAAACGCAAAGCCAAAGCCGCGAGAGCCCCTCTGCATTTGCATTATTATGATTAACACTACTCCAAACAGAAAGCATCCGGCGGTATTAATTACAGGAATGGTGAGATTCAAATAGTCATAAATCATTAGACAGCATAATGTAAACTCCCCGAAACCTTATCAGAAACTAATTTTGCATGACTTCAGAGGCTTTTTTTCTCTCCCCTGCTCTGCATTTCCACCTCATTTATATGGTGACTGTTGACGTAACGGCAGGAATTGTACGTGCTTGATTGAGAGGTATGAAAAGAAAGAGCACAGGAGGTGAAATTTATGACTTTCCCTAACAGCTACTTTTGTGTTAGACATAACTCTTTATCTTAGAGGGTGGAAAGGTTATGGCTGGTATTTAACTAACCTCTCCCATCTGCTCAAGGATTTCCATTTGCACAACTCCTTCCCCTTCATGCCAGATCTGCTCCAAAGGGTTGGGGGGAACCTCTAGAACCGATTTGGGGGGTACACAGAGGGAGGAGAGGCTGATGGGAGCTGTGGAGGATACCCACATTTGCTTACCCTGCACTAGGCACATCTGTCTGGGTTTATAGCATGCAATACTATACCTATAATTACTCATAAGTAAGTCCCATTGGGTTCAACGGGTCCTTTCTCCAAGGCAAGTGGAGCCTGAGGTTCTATTCTGAACCTGAGGCCCTATCATGGAATTAATACCCAGCTGGCTCAAGAGGCCTGCAGCAATGAATCCTAACTGCATGAAGGATGAAGAAGCACTTTCTGGCTCAGAGTGGGACCTTCCTTTGAAGGAAGGCAACGTCCTCTTGACTCACAGAGCTGAGCTTAGGGCCCCACCCTGAGGAATGTGCTTATCTTGGGTCCCTTTGAGATTCAAGGTCTTCTCCTAACACCTTCAATCATTGGAATTAAAGAGGCAAACAAGTGTTTGTTCTCTGCAAGGAGTTGTAAGCCACCCTATCAGGAGCTCATTGCATTGAAGTTGGGCCTTCAATGGAAAACTGGAGCTCTTTCCTGCACCCACAATGAACCAAACACTTCTTCTACTTTGGCGATCATTCATAGCCGAGTAAGATTGACTTCCATAAACATGATTTTAACAATGGTTCCATAACTGACTGTGGAGGCCAATTCTGGATCCACACGTCCTTCCACAGTGGGGACATTGGTTTCCGGGCGGGAGTTGATCACTGTGTGGATTTGCCAAGCGTGCCTTCCTCTTAGCACATTTCTCCCTTTTGCTCTGAGTTCAAATGTCTTCAAAGCCCATGATACCTTTGGTAAAGGCTGTTCTCCAATTGGAGCGCTCGCAGGCAAGTGTTTCCCAATTGATGGTGTTTATACTACATTTTTTAAAGATTTGCCTTGAGACAGTCTTTAAATCTTTTTTTGTTGACCACTAGCGTTACGCTTTCCATATTTAAGTTCAGAATAGAGTAGTTGCTTTGGAAGACGATAACCAGGCATCCGCACAACATGACCAGTCCAACGAAGTTGATTTTGAAGAATCATTGCTTTGACACTGGTGATCTTTGCTTCTTCCAGTACACTGGCATTAGTTCGCCTGTCTTCCCAAGTGATGTGTTTCGGAGACACCGTTGATGGAATCTTTCGAGTTGTTCCAGATGGCGTTTGTAAGTGTCCTTCCAAACCAAAGTAAGTCACATTTCCATTTAGTTAGGCATTAAGTATTTGTACAACGGCAACACTTAAGTATCCACAGAATATTGGCAAGGGAGGAGGTACTGAGTTCTGCCTGACATTGGGTGAGTTTGTCGCGTTTGTGTGACGTCACATGTGTGACACACAGGCGTGAGGTCAAGTGCATCGAGGGGAGGCTGCAATGCCCTAAGAGACTCTCTGCCTCCGTGAAGAGGCCTGGCAAGGCCTGACCCCTCAAGAACGGGGGGAGTAGGTTGAGCTGTCCTCAGTCCCACAGAATTGATGCCTATGATGGGCGGAAAACCAGGACAACTGACCACACAAATTATCTCACTGGCCACACCCCATTATTTCCTAGCAGCCCCACGAGGTCCAGACTCTACTACTTCCCTCCCTGGTCAAGAAAGAGACCAGTCTTTTCTGGATTGTAGCTATTCAACCAGCACTGAGTTGTATCACTGATCCTTGAGTTTTTCCTTATTTCTCAACAAAGCAAGCATGTGATGAAGACCCTTCTTTTGCCTGTCCCGAATCTTCCAACATTCATTGGATGCACATGAGTTCTAGTGTTGCGAGAGAGTGAGAGAATAAGTTTCTCCACCCTCTTCCAAACCATGCCTGATTTTAGAGACCTCAAGCATGTCTTCTCTTACTCAGCTTACTCAAAAGCCCCAAGTCACAACCGCAGGAGGAACTAGGAGACAAGAGCTGGCTGAGACACAAACTGGAAATCAGAACCAAAGCATGTCCAAGACGACAGAGCCAGGGCGTGTTGCTCATCTGGAGTTCTTTTAAGAGGATCCCATGGCCAGCCTCAGTGGATCCCATGGCCAGCCTCTCAGGTCCTGAGAGTACTTACTTCATTGAGCAGCTCTGACTTCCACTTCAAGATGTCAGTTTCGTTCTTACGGGATATGAAAGAAGAGATGGAAACGAAACAACACAGGCTGTGCAATGCAATATTTAGCAAATCCAATTTTCTCATGTATACTTGTACTTTATTCATTGTAATTTTATGAAGAAGAGGAGGAGAGGGGAAACAGTTTTGTCAAGAAGCGGCTACAAGGAGGAATTTTTTTAAAAATGCAAGGAAGGGGATGCATGTGTGTATATGAGAGCGAGAGAGAGAGCGCACATTTGATGGAAAAACATTAAATCTCGCTTTAATGAAGGCAAATCTGTGTGACGCCACGGAAAGGGAGGTTAGGTAAGATGGAACCTGATAAATAGGAGTGATGCCAATATTCATCGGCGAACAGACCCCCCCCCCCTGTTAGTAGATTTTGATGTAATTCTACCTCTTCCAATCTCTGTTTAATAAGTCTTTTTGCTATGGCCAGATCTAACTTAAGGAGTTCTGATGGTGAAATTCCATGGGACAGAAATTTGGCATGGATTTTACTAGTCCACTGATTTGCGTGGCAATGTCCCTCCCTCCCATGAAGAAATAACGACACACGAGACACTGATATCGAATTAATGGGCGTAAAGGCCACAACTTTATTGGTTACAGATGTTGAGCAGTATTGGCTTAGGCATTGGACCCTAACCACTATATCTGACCCCAACCCGGGTGTTGGAAGTCCGTGAAGGGTTAACCACCAAGGGGAGCCCAACTGACACTTATCAAGCAGAACTCCCCTTGGGATCACCGTTGGGGCATGCCTTAGGCCCTAACCTCCCTAGGCTTCGGACAGGGCCACGCCCCCGGAATCCTTTACGGAATACCCTTCCAATGAGGGGCAGGTGATGGCGCTACCTCCCGGTGAACCGGTGAAGCTGGGGGGCAGAGAAGAAGAGGGGGAAGGATTCCCGCCACCTCAAATTTAAAGGGACCGCAGTCCCGCCCTTACGCCGACCGGATTGGTCAGCCTGCGAGGCTGAGTGGCGGGAATCCAGCCAATCACGCAGGGGCTCTGAATCAGCCCCTGCGCGCGTGCTCGGTGTGTGACGCCCGCAACGCCACCTCCTGCTGATGAGCGGAAGTGGCTTTATTGCTCTGGGTTGCTCCTTTGAGAGCCAGTGTGGTGTAGTGGTTAAGAGTGGTAGACTCATAATCTGGTGAACCGGGTTCGCGTCTCCGCTCCTCCACATGCAGCTGCTGGGTGACCTTGGGCTAGTCACACTTCTCTGAAGTCTCTCAGCCCCACTCACCTCACAGAGTGTTTGTTGTAGGGGAGGAAGGGAAAGGAGAATGTTAGCCGCTTTGAGACTCCTTCGGGTAGTGATAAAGCGGGATATCAAATCCAAACTCTTCTTCTTTGTCCTTTGTGTGGTGAGTGAGGACCCTGTTGCAACAGCTCAATAAAGAACAGGCTTACTAGCTGCTTTGCTTCTCAATATTTTCTGGTTGGCCTCTGTTATTTTCTCCTACCGATGGGGAACCCACTTAAGGACTCTATACGGGCTCTCTTGGATACCCCAAAAGGGGAAAAGGACAGATTTACAGTGCCTAGGAGGGCCAGGGAGATTGCTTGCCACCTGCAAGGGAAATCAATACAGGTACTTCCTTCCTTCTCGCCTGGTCATTTTGACAGAATGAGATTTCAGTTTCTTTGCTAGAAGCACGAATCCAGCCTCCTCGCCTTCCGGCCTTCCCCAGCGACCACCACACAGGCACTCACACCCCTCCAAGGTGCTATGCAAACAACATTACCATATGACATTACCCAGCCCTGTTCTATTATTTAATGCCTCTCGAGGAGAGCCCGAGAGTGAGCCTTTTAATCCTCGGCAAATTGACAGGATCTCTATCCTGGGAGATGCAAATTGAATAAGAACGAAAGGGTCTGGACTGCACCCATGGCATTCTCCCCAGCCGCTTAAAGCTACCCTCCTCCCCACTGCCAATTAGTTCTCTCCCGGAAAAGGGTGGAGGAGGAAATCCACAGAACTGGGTTTCTCCAGTTGTCAATAACAATAAAAGCGCGCCTGTGCAGTCTTCCTCCAGACCTGAATTCTGCATTTCCAACCCGCCAATTAAACTCCTGCTGCGACTTCAGAAGTTGCAGCCACTGTGCAGCTGTTCTGCTTTGCTGGCGCTAAATTTCCCTCAGTAGTGGATCAACGTGTTTAAACACTTTGATCTTCCTTATCTCAGCAGAGGGATTTGAAAGCCTACTTGGAGAAACAAGCTTTCATTTGGGCTCAACCCTTCCTTATCTAACCTGAAACTTTGGGTGTTTTGGGGTGGGTTTTTTATTTATTAAAAAAACCTCATTGTCTTTGGAAATCGCTTCTTTCCCTGTGCACACAAACTCAGGCATTCTCTTTCTCTCTCCAACAAGAAAAAGAAAATGGGGGGAGATTTAGCCGATGGCACTTCAAAGGGCAGATAAAGGCTACAAAGGAGACAAAATTATATATGCAGTAATTCCATATCATCTCAATATCGGGCACATGCTCTCAGATTTTCTATTAAATCTTCTTCAAACACCCCACTAGCTTCCCTGAATATGCAGACACAATGGTGGTTCTGTTAAGAAACATCAATGAAGAAATGTGGTTTTAACAAGAGCAGCTCAGGTTTCCTACCCAAACCCGGGAACATCTTAGCTAAACTGGAAATATGCAAAGCGTTGATTGGGTGTTTTCCTCTCCAAACAAAATTTTCAGATCAAAGTGTGCTCCCCTACCTGGTGAAACCAAGGTGATTAAGCACACTTACCTCTGTGTTGGACCCTTTCGAGTAGCACTGGGATGATACAAGGGGGAATAAAATCACACGCTTTTGATACGGGGTCCCCCCCTTTCCCCTCTCCCCCAAGAACATGCTGCAAATCATCAGCACGTTCTACTCAGTTGGACACAAATTAGAGTCAGACTTTGTGTAGGGGCAGGAAGGTTCTTGGGCAGCCCGTCTTATTTTATTTGCAGAAAGTAAGACCCCAGGAATTTCTGGGGTCACGGGCAGACACCACGCTGGGCAGTGTCATAACACACACGGGTGGAATAGGCCGTACTCCATTTCCGAAGGAACCCCACGGCTCCCATAAATCAGTCAGCAGCTACCTTGGGCCCACAGATATTAGCAAAGCTGACTTGAGGAATTGAAAAATGGAGCAAGCTTATTTGAAGGCTGTGATTGTTATTACACCAGGCTTGCCGGGGCGGGGAAGGGGGGAGAAAGGAAGTGCCGAAGGGACAAGAGACTTGAGCCAGTGGAGAAGAGGTGGCCCCTATCAGCCTTTCAGGAAAAGGAGGAAGAAAACAGAAAGGCGAATCATGGTATGGGCACCTTGGACAGTGAATCTAAGGATGAAATTGAACTTAGGTTGGTATCTGCTGCGATACCTGCATTGCAGGGGGCTGGATGATAATGATAATAATATTAATATTAATCTTTGTACCCCACCCATCTGACTGTGTTGCCCCAGCCACTCCTTTGGGCTCCTTCCACTCTACTATTCTATGAGGGGTCAAAAGGATTCTGATTCAGGGATGACCTACGCAGATAGCGTCTATGCAGATGTCATGTCAGCACCAACCAAAGACCTTTTTAATTTTATTTTTATTTTTTACACCAGCAGGACCTGTTTCTTGCCCGCTTCTTTGATGTTCATATATGCCTATTACTGCCTTTGTGGTTAAACCTTTATTGCTGTTAATCTTTTGCTTTATGGGTTTGACCGCTTTTAGCCGTGGGAGCTGTCTGAAAGGGTTTTTTTGCTGAAGGACAGGGAACAATTTTTACAAACAAGCAAGCCGAACACGTGGACATTGATTGCTGGGGGTACCAGGTATGTGGGGCCCAAGGGGCTCCGGAACCCCCACCCCCAATATTTTGGGGCAGGGGGCTGCACCCCACAAATATTGAGGGGGCTGCCACCATCACCACTCCGCGTCACGTGGCTGTGCCCCCTCAATGTGGGGGGCATGTCGGCGTCCCTGTTGATTGCTGTTCAAAGAGCTATCCAGTCTATTATTGCACAAGGCGCCAACCTGTTCCTTGCCCTTGCCTTGTCACAAGGCAGTGTTAAATAAATTGGAGTTCTTGTTATTAAATGCACCAAGAAAAAACACACACCAAGAACTCTGGCCAATATAAGTTTCAACAGTGGGAGTAGTCCCTACTCGCAAATCAATAGTAAATTATAACAAAAACTAATCCATTCACATACATATATTCAGGCAGAGATTGTAAACTCAAACAGAGATTAAAAACTCAAATTCACAACACAATAATCCATTACAGTATTGGAAATGAGAGTCTTTGAATAGAGACAAGTTCATGTTAGTCCATAGTCAGGTCTGATGTGAAGATCTTAGTTTCAATCGTTGAGCAGAAGTCAGTTATGGACCAGAAACCAGGACAGGGCACTGTTTCAATGTATTCACCTTCATCAGCTAAGTTTTAAGGGGTCGTATAAGTTTGAAGAAATCGTATAAGTATATCCTGTTATTTTCTACGTTTCTCAGAGATAAGAACTAAGTGTGTGAAGATCGACGTGTATCTTGAACTTTTCTGCGCATCAAGGCAATGATCAGCTTCCTGCCTATTACGGATCGCCATCATAATCTTAAGTGTTCGCACCCCACTCGTCTGACTGGGTTTGCCCCAGCTACTCCGGGAGGCTTCCGACAGACATAAAAACAGGTTGCCAGCATGTCTTTCCCGGCCTCTGCAATGCCCCAACTTGACCCTGAGCCTTGTTCGAACGGCAGAACGTGGCCAGCTGAGAAAGTTAAAGGCCGGAGCCTGCTGAGAGCATGTGACAGCGCAGCATCTCCCCGTAGGGCAGCACCTGTTTCGCTGGATGTTTTGATCACGTTGCGCATCGAGGAAAGACTCTCGCGTTGCTCCATATGGCCAGCTGCCTCCGCTCTCTCCTGATAACGTTTGCTCGCCATCGAACGACATATGAAACCATATGGAATCATCTCTCCATTAAGAAGAGACGATAGCCAGACGCACAAGGTTCTCTCTCTCCCTCTCCCTCTCTCTCTCAATAACAAAGTTATTAGTGGTGGCTTCTCCTGACTGAGAACAGGCTTTTGCATAGTGTGTGAGAGAAATTGAGTGTGAATGTGTGTATATGAATGAGCTTAAGCAGCCTTAAGGGGTCACCACGAGAACCTCCTCTGTTTTTAAAAGCATCTATCAGAGCGTCTCTCCTTTATTTTTATATTTTTAAATGGAGGCTTTTTTTCATCCATCAGATTAACCCCAGCCTGGCTTGATTAACCTGCCGCAGCTGCACAGTTTCTCCTTCACTCGGAGACGACTTGAGCATGATGTGTACAAATGGCCCATTTTCCTGTGGAGCAGGAGGAATGGAACTAAGAGCAAATGAGTGATAGGTTGCAAATCGGCTGGGTTTGCAGAGAAACAGAGCAGCTTGCTGCAGCCCGCCTGGAGCGTCAACCGCAGGCTTCCCTGGAAGCAGCCTCGGCGACAGGTGGACACTTTAATTTCCCCCAATGAAGTGCTGCCCCGGGGCGCGTGGGAAATTAAAACCGCCCCCTGACGTAGGAGAGAGGGCACCTTGCCAAGGGCTCCCTCAAATCTGGAGCTCGGGACACAGGAAGTCATATTGGTTCAAATGGTTCTGTTATTATTTATGCTAACTGGGAACAGCTATCCAGACAGGAATCTCTCCCAGTACTGCCTGGAGATGCCGAGGATTGAACTGGCAACCTTCTGCATGCCAAGCGGAAGCTCTGCCACTGAGCTATGGATCTTCATATGCTAGTCCTGGGGTCAGCATTGGGTTGTCTTCTCTCTGCCTTGGTAGCTCATTCAGTAGAGTATGAAATGCTTAATTTCAGGTTCGAGCCCCGTGTTGGGCAAATGCTTCCGGCATTGCAGGGGGTTGGCCCTTGAGGTCCCTTCCAACTCTACAATTCTATGATTAATACTACTACTACTACTACTTATTATTATTATTATTAGTCTCCTTCATGGATCACCTTGCCGACAAAGGTCTGTACAGTTAAAGCTATGGTTTTCCCAGTAGTAATGTATGGAAGTGAGAGCTGGACCACAAAGAAGGCTGATCACCGAAGAATTGATGCTTTTGAATTATGGTGCTGGAGGAGACTCTTGAGAGTCCCATGGACTGCAAAAAGATCAAACTTTTTCCTCCTTAAAGAAATCAGCCCTGAGTGCTCACTGGAAGGACAGATCCTGAAGTTGAGGCTCCAGTACTCTGGCCACCTCATGAGAAGAGAAGACTCCCTAGAAAAGACCCTGATGTTGGGAAAGATGAAGGGCACAAGGAGAAGGAGACGACAGAGAATGAGATGATTGGACAGTGTTCTCGAAGCGACTAGCATGAGTTTGGCCAAACTGCGGGAGGCAGTGAAAGATAGGGGTGCCTGGCATGCTCTGGTCCATGGGGTCACGAAGAGTCGGACACGACTGAACGACTGAACAACAACAACATTAGTAGTAGTAGTACCCCATCCATCTGATTGGGTTTGTTTTTAATGCACAACCTCAGTATTCTTGCGAGTCAGGGGGAGAGAAAATCTGTCCCACCGAAACCTGTGTTTTCAAGCCAAACATTGAAACCAGAGAATATTCAGCGTGACCCTGCTTGGGACCACTGATGTTTGATCATTTGCTGGGCATGAGACGCTCCAGAATCCAACGGAATCTGGAGCATCTTCCCTTGTTTGTTCTGCAGGAGGTGACAATCACTTTGCTGCATTTCCAGTGTCTCTGTCTGAACTCTGAGAAGGCTGCAGCGAGTAATAAGAGCTTCCCCAAGGGAACAGTTAATCTTGTGTTCCCCCAGTCCTGTGTTTTACACTCGCCTCATCTGGTCTATCCGACCCAGAGGCTGGAAACTGAGCCGGGGAAAGGCACACCGGAAAGAGGACAAGGCCAATAATTAACCACAAGCGATCAAGGAACAAGGCCTAGTTGGGGGGGGGCAAGGCCTGCTTAGAAGTGCAAAGCCATGTTTAACAGCAAAACATGGGTACTTAGTGGTTTATTAAACAAGCTTGGAAGAAGAAGAGAACCGTCAGCGTCACTTTGCTTCTCAGGCCATGCAAACACACAGGTGCCCCTTGAAATGCACAGGGTGTTTTTACCCATGGTGTTGTGCAATGGCATACACATCTTCGTGCAATAGTGTGATATTACACATCAACTATATCTGGAGTGTCTATATTATGCCCACCAACATTTTGCTGATGAAAATAAGAACGTCCTATTCCATAATGTCAATAATACACATGCTCTTAACATGCCTCAGGGTTCCTTCGCTTGTTTTCCTGCAACATCTAAAGCCCTCTCTGCAGACCCGAAAACTGTAAAGACTGACAGATTTGCACAAAACGAAAGCGAGACTACAGTGGAACTGCTCTGATCACATGGAAGCCTCTTGTGGAAGGGAATCTCCTCGAGGGAAGAAAAGCCCCGGGAAGAAGGATAAATGCTAGATGTGCCACAAAAAGATTAGAAAAAGCTTGACGTTTGCAAATTGACGGCATAGAAACAAACAAATCTTTCCAGGAACCATGGGGTTACTTTTATCAATGGAATATCAAGAAAACTTTTCTATCTTGCAATGGAACTCATGAGAGATTTAATATTGAACAACATGCTTACAAGCATCATCTTGGTCTCATTCCTCCAACCAACACCCCCCACCCATCTCTCCTATTTTCATCAATTGGCTTGGACTGCCTCTATTCATTGTTTAAGCTGCTACTATCTGGGCTGGAATCTCACATCCTGTTTCTTTTAAGCGCAGCACAATTTCCAGGCTCATGCTTGCAGCAGGCATCTATTTACACATGTGCAGAGTTGTGGTATAAAGAAGGCTGATCACCGAAGAATTGATGCTTTTGAATTATGGTGCTGGAGGAGACTCTTGAGAGTCCCATGGACTGCAAGAAGATCAAACCGATCCATTCTGAAGGAAATCAGCCCTGAGTGCTCACTGGAAGGACAGATCCTGAAGCTGAGGCTCCAATACTTCATGGCCACCTCATGAGAAGAGAAGTTGCCCTGGAAAAGACACTGATGCTGGGAAAGATGGAGGGCACAAGGAGAAGGGGACGACAGAATACAAGATGGTTGGACGGTGTTCTTGAGGCTACCAACATGAGTCAGACCAAACTGCAGGAGGCAGTGAAAGACAGGCGTGCCTGGCGTTCTCTGGTCCATGGGGTCATGAAGAGTTGGTCACAACTGAACGACTGAACAACAATAAGAGTTGTGGTGAGACACATGTGTAAACAGAGTTGTGGTGAGATGCGGGTGGCGCTGTAGTCTAAAGCACAGAGCCTAGGGCTTGCCGATCAGAAGGTCGGCAGTTCGAATCCCTGTGACGGGGTGAGCTCCCATTGCTCGGTCCCTGCTCCTGCCCACCTAGCAGTTCGAAAGCATGTCAAAGTGCAAGTAGATATAAATAGGTACCACTCTGGCGGGAAGGTAAACGGCATTTCCGTGAGCTGCTCTGGTTTTGCCAGAAGCGGCTTAGTCATGCTGGCCACATGACCCAGAAGCTGTACGCCGGCTCCCTCGGCCAGTAACACGAGATGAGCACCGCAACCCCAGAGTCATCCACAACTGGACCTGACGTTCAGGGGTCCCTTTACCCTTAGAGTTGTGGTGGTGGACAATACTGCAGCCTTCAGAGCCAAATGAGTCCCTAAATTATGGATGGAGGAAAAACTCCTATCAGGCTCAGCCACCACAGGTTGGAAGAAGATGAACCACACTGCAGTTCCCTTTTCAAAAAATCATATAGAGCTGTGCTTTTATGAGGAAGATGTGGACAGGTGGTTTGTTTTTAGGGGGAAATGCAAGGGAAAGCAAACAGAGAACGAAACATGTTGAAAATGTGTATATTAGGGAAGAGTACACAGAAATGCATACGATTTTAAGTGTGGATTTTCTGTGTGGCTTTTAGTGATGAATGGGGCAGTCCATTTCTGGCCGAAGTTAAGATGTTTGTCCAATACACACATTACTCTGTGATTATTATTATTACTTTAAGAATTAAAACTTGCACTTAAATTTGCATTCAAATGAACAGACACCTGACTTTTTGGGAGATACGGGAAACCTGAAAACTGGGGTTCCAGTTGTCTTGAGTGGTAAGACATGGGTTGGCACCTGGACTTTTGCTGCTGACACCGAGTGGGTTAGGGATACGGCCCACAGGCTGGGAACAGAGGCTGTTGCTTTGCAGGGGGCACAGGGTTGAACAGGTGATGCTTGAGGGAGTTTGGCAGTGTGGGGCAGTTCAGGAGGGACAGACCAGGTGGCGGAACCAGTGACAAAATCTCAAGCTGAGCTGGACCACAGGAGAGGGACCAAGTCCTGCAGGGAAACCATTGTGTACTCTGGAGAAGGGAACATCAAGGTGAGACAGGAGAGCTGTCTTTAGTTTTCCGAAGGGCTGTAGGCAATGGTTTCTGTTTCTCAAAAGGGAGTTGCTCAATCTCCTTGATCATCACAACTGCATTTTCTGAACCCTTTCCAACTTCACAATACCTGTTTTGAGTTGAGATGACCAGAACTGATGCCAGTGCCCTCTTCTGTATAATAATAATAATTGCCTGTTTCTTTCCAAGATGGGGTTTGTCCCCGCCAAAAATTGAAACTCTCCACAATGCCGCAAGGGTTTCCCCCCTTTTCCTTCTTATCCTGACACTCGTTTTAAGAGCCGTCTGCGTTGACCTACTTCTTTGAAATTTGTCATCTTGGGTCTCCGGTTCCCGAAGTGGTTTTCTTTTTTCATTTACATGATATGAGTTTATCCTACCAGGAAACTGAAGTGTTTTCTACATATGTTTGAAGTGTGAAGAAAGGGCGAGGGAGGGAGGGACAGGAAGGAAGCGTCCTTGTCTAGATGAATAATACAAAACAGGGAGCTGAACTCTGTAGAAACGGTAGAATACATAAAGAGAGGCTTCTCCTTTCCTGTTTAATTATACAAATATAACTCTGTTGGTAAATACCCTTCCTTCGCTCCAGACTTCACTTCCATTTTTAACTCCAGAGCTACCATCCACAACTTGCTTTTCTGTATCTGTATACCTCAGAGAAATCTTTTTCCCTTGTTTGTTCATTTTTGATAATCAAAAGAGCAGACTCTCCAATTGTCCCTATTTCCCAGGGACAGTCCCGGGTTTACAGAAGCCATCCTGGTTTCTGATTTGATCCCAGAATGTCCCGCTTTTCCTTAGAAAATCCCTATTTTTGTTGGAGAAATGTTGGGGGGTATGGAGTTATGTGACACCTCCCCACCTTGAGCCAAGGAGATAAGTAATTATACAGCCCTGTATAGGGAAGTGTTTTTTTAATGTTTAATGTTTTCTTATGTTTTTATATATGTTGGAAGCTGCTCAGAGTTATCATCATCATCATCATCATTATTATTATTAGTCATAAATTGGAAGTCAAACGGAATCCATTCCGGAAGTTCATTTGACTTCCAAAACATTTGGAAACCAAAGTGTGGCTTCTGATTGGCTACAGGAAGCTCCTGCAGCCAATCAGAAGCCACATCAGATGTTTGGGTTCCAAAGAACACTCACAAACCAGAACACTCACTTCCGGATTTGTGGTGTTCGGGAGCCAAAACACCCGAGTACCAAGGCATTTGGGATCCAAGGTATGCCTGTATTCTTCTTCTTCTTCTTTGAATGTGATGTCCCTATTTTCATTGGAGTAATGTTGAAGGGTATGGAAGAGGTTGCTCTTTCTTTCCATTCCATTATATAGCCCTTATGTCAATCAAGAACGATTTCCCTCAAAAAACAAAACGTAACACTAAAAAGGAGTGGCGTGGTCTGGCATTTAGGAAACCACCTATGGAGAGATCTCCAGTTCCTCCAGAAGCTGGCCCAGTTGGAAATGGATCTGGGGTAATCCATGTTTTGCCACAGTATTGATTTGCGGACTTCTGTGTGATCCTCCACACTGTGCACCATTTTCCAAGTTCGACAAGGGAGAGCAGGAAGATCTTCAGCTGAATGCCATGGCAGGGGCTGAGGTTGCAAACACTCCACCAAGCAAGTTCACCAAGGCTCCCGGTGATTTTGGGAGCTATGGGAACTCTACATCTCATAGTTCCCAGTTTCCCTCAATAACTGCTACAACCATGCATGCCAGCCACAGGGTCCTGAGGCCCTCCAAATGCCCCCAGGCTCCCTACTATCTCCCTTAATCGTAACTCAGATGAAATGGAGGACAGAGGGGTGGGCTACCAAGAACTCCAGTGGGTGCTCAGGGATCATGGGACCAGTGCGTGAGAATGATGTCACTACCATGGAGCAAAGCCTATGCTAGGAATAGGCAAACCCGGCCCTCCAGATGTTTTGGGACTACAACTCCCATCACCCTGACCACTGGTCCTGTTAGGGATGATGGGAGTTGTAGTCCCAAAACATCTGGAGGGCCGAGTTTGCCTATGCCTGGCCTATGACCTAAATAAGCTTGGGACCACATGCAGACTTTGAATTAATTTTTTATCATTCACTTATAGAGTGAAGGTAACCGGAGAACTTTTTGTTCCCACAAGTTTTCCCAGCGTAAACAGGTCTTTCCACAAGTGTCCGCTTGTTAGGATTTTAGCCTTAATCATTAATAATAATAATAATAATAATAATAATTCTTTATTTATACCCAGCCCTTCCCGATTTAAAAACCGGGCTCAGAGCGGCTAACAACAAATATAAAACGTTGATTAAAAACGACTTTAAAACAGCTCAAAAACAGCATAAAGTACAACATAAATGTAGCATCGCCAGGGCTAACTGGCCAAGTTAGTCCTGCTAGGGCCAGCAAGGAGACTAGGGAAGAGTTTAAATGTGAGGTCCCAGAAGGGTTTCTTCATAGAAAAAGGGAAAGGAAAAAGAAATGGAGGATTAGGCTTAACTGAAGGCCAGGTCTGTTTTACAGGCCCTGCAGAAGGAGATCAAGTCCTGTAGGGCCCTAGTCTCGTGGGACATAGCATTCCACCAGGTCGGAGCCATCACTAGAAAAGCCCTGGCCCTGCTGGAGGATAGTCTGGATTCCTTAGGGCCCGGTCTTAAGATTTAGTGTCAGGAAAATAATGTAATCCTGGACACAGCAGAGTGAACACAGGTTTTCTGGAAGCTTCTGGCTGTAGAGCATTGACTGGACAGCACAACGCAGGAACTCAGCAACTCACTTGGATAACTATATACAACATTTATTGAGGCAACTATTATCCATAAGTTACTATGTACAGACTTTACAAATAAAAGAAACAAAAGTAAAACCTTTCCTCTCTCTCTCTCTCTCTCTCTCTCTCTCTCTCTCAACTTTCAGTAACCAAACTACAAACACCACACCACACCACAAGCTCTCACACAGAGCTCATTCTTTAGGAACTCCTTGACCAATCGCAGGTCGTTGCTAAGGGTCTGGAGAGAGAGAGCAGATCTTGGCTTTCAGCCAACTGTTAATTGCTATGAGGTGATTAGCTGACTTTTTGCACGTAGGCACTTTGAAATCTCTAACACCCGGGACCTTATTCATGGACCTTATTCATGGTCCTAGGTCCTTGTTTTAAACGCACTGGTTGTTCTTGTGCCTTTGACAGTTTTTAAACTATCTTATATTGTTAAATCGCCTTGCAGGCGTTTGCTTCACAAAGCAATTGATAAATTAATAAAGACTGAATCAATAACTTTCTTTTTTCTTTGATGCATAAATGGCCGCTCTGCCTGCACACCCCCAGAGTTTGGGAGGGGAGAGCGAAAGCATCGAACCAGTTACGTGCGTTATTCCTCGAAACAGCCCACTTTAGCCGGAAACTCATTACATGGCCTGATGACCACCACTCTCTCCAACTCCTTTCATCTTTTATATTCTCAAGCACTTCTGATAAATTCTGGATCTCTCCCACCCCAACAAAAGCCCCCGAAGTCCACCCTCGCTACCCCCGAGCCACAGAATCAGCGTGCCAAACCTCGGGCAACCATCCTTCCCCACAAAGTCGTGGCCAATTCATCTTTCCATTTGGCATTTCATTTTGATGTTCCAGGCGTAAAAGTTGGATGGCTCCCTCAAGCCCTTTCTCCTCTACGAAACTGTAAATTGCTAGGCAATTGGGAAGGCGTTTAAAATACACTGTTAGGCTGGGGAAGAGAGATGGAGGAGGAGGAGGAATAGGGGTTGCGGGAGACAGTGGCAGAAGAGGAACAAAGGAAACGTCTCTTCTAACTTTTAAGCAATGAATGAAGTCAGGAAAAGCCTGATCTGAATTCTCCAAGTGGTGTGGGGTTCCCCCCCCCCGAGCTGCAGCAGAAGCAAGGCAGACGCCTCTCTATTACCATAAAGCTATTTCCATAAAAGAAATGAAACACAATAGTTTTTATTATAATTAGAGAGGTGGTGCTTTGGAAAAAAAGTATTAATAAGTCAATTGTTATCGTCTCTGGCATTGGAGGGGGGGAATGCAGAGTTTCTGTCTGAAATATGAGGCTGCATTTTAAAAATGTGTTCCTTGAAGAGCGCCATTCAAAGATCCCTTTGGCGTGCTTCCCGGGATCATGGAAGGAACAGCAGAAGATTTTCACTGATAACCACGGCTGGGGCTTCTCCTTGGCTGGTTTGTGCTTGGGATGCAAAGAAGTGCATTTCAGAGCAGGGGTACGGAAGGCGTGTGTACTTTTGAGACAGCAATTGAAGCCACAACCACACCATACACTAAAAAGCCCTGCCTGTCTCAAGAGACAATGGAGTGTGCCCTCCAGGGGTGAAGTCAAACCACTGTACTAGCAGCAACAAAGTGGTCTCCCTAGGGGCACAAGCCTGGGCAGTGTGCATAGATGTCCTAGGCTGCCCAGATGACAAGACCCCCCTCTCGGCCTCGCTGATGGGGTCCAAGGGAAAGCAGAGCAAGACATTTGGCACCAGCTTGGCTGCCGGAGCTGCCGGAACGTGTACAAGGCACCATCCAACTGTCTCGGGGACTCCACTCTGGATTTGCATAAGGTTTACACCCACAAGGCAGCGGAGGTTTAGACTCAGAGTCTTCCTTCTCCTGCACGAGCTACCTTCCCATGTTGGCAATCATGTCAAGTGGAAGAGGGAACAAGCTTGTTTTCTCCTCCTCTGGAGAGAACTCAAACCAACGGCTTCAAGTTACAAGGAAGGAGATTCCAACTGAAGACCAGGAAGAACTTTCTGACAGTAAGAGCTGTTCAACAGCAGGACGGTCTCCCTCGGGAGGTTGCGGACTCTCCTTCCTTGGACGTTTTGAAGCAGAGGTTGGACAGCCACCTGTCATGGATGCTTGAGCTGAGATTCCTGCATTGCAGGGGATTGGACTGGATGACCCTTGAGACCCTTTCCAACACTACAATCCTGTGATTCAATGCGGGGCAGGGTTTACCTGCACCCCCTCCCAATATTTTATTCAAGTTGGCACCCCTGCTACAGAGCAGAACCCAGCAGAGTAAAAGGTGAGCAGACGTTGGATTTCACCCATTGCCTCTTCCATTTTCAGTGCCGCATTATGCCTTGGCGAGCCGAGAAGTGTGGAAGGGTGGAGGAAGAAGAAGAAGAAGAAGAAGGAGTTTGGATTTGATATCCTGCTTTATCACTACCCGAAGGAGTCTCAAAGAGGCTAACATTCTCCTTTCCCTCCCTCCCCCACAACAAACACTCTGTGAGGTGAAACAAAATAGGAAATTCTTTCCAGTAGCACCTTAGAGACCAACTGAGTTTGTTCTTGGTATGAGCTTTTGTGTGCATGCACACTTCTTCAGATACACTGAAACAGAGGTGAGTGGGGCTGAGAGACCTCAAAGAAGTGTGACTAGCCCAAGGTCACCCAGCAGCTACATGTGGAGTGGGGACGCAAACCCAGTTCACCAGATTACAAGTCTACTGCTCTTAACCACTACACCACACTGGCTCTCAGGAAGGGAAGATGCTGAAATCCACATATTCATCGGAACCAAACAGCCAGACCCTGGGCTGCAGGTTCCTGCCATCTGCGTTGTGTAGCCAAACGCTGGTGGCGTATTGTCAAAGCAAGCCTGTCAACAGATTGATGTAGTGCATGTGGACACCTCAGAGACATGGTCTGTTGACGGCATCTTCCATTTGCCTGCGTTCGTCTCCTCCGAGCTTTGGAGCCTGTTCCGGGGATTTCATCTGACACCCTTAAGTAATTTGTTTAGTTCTGCTCTTCCGAGGGCTTAATCCCTGTCCACACTAGGGGGCCATGAATTCCTTCCTAGAGGGGATATGTTTTGAGTTTTGGTCGTTTGCCGGCATAATGTGAAATGACAAGCACTTGGGGAGATGATAAATCTAATCAAAAGCCCCCCTCCTCTTTGTGCCCTTTACATGAAGGTGAAGGAATGAGCTGGATATGGCTGGATGTTTCTTAAATATATATTCATGGGAAGATTAAGCACCGGGGGGAAATTTTGTTCTCCTCAACTTCTGTGCTGTCTCTCGGCCAAGCAGTTCTATTCCAAATAATGAGTGACAAGATTATGAGCTGAAAGTTTTCAGATGAGAAACTTGAATTATTATTAAAGAACACAAGAAGAACCCTCTGGATCAGGCCACATCCCATCTACTCCAGTGGCCAACCTACGAGAAATTTGCAAGCAGGACTTGAGCACAACAACACTCTCACCTCACCTCCTGCAGCTTCCAGCTACAAGTATGCAGAAGTATTGATGCATCTGACAGTGGCAGTAAAACACAGTTGTCATGCTTAGAACATAGAATTGTAGAGTTTGAAGTGACCACAGGGATCATCTAGTCCAAGCCCCTGCAATGCAGGAATCTTTCATCCAATGCGGGTCTCGAACCCACGACCCTGAGATTAACAGCCTCATGCTTTCCCAACTGAGCTATTCCTCAGCTGCCATTGATAACCTTACCCTCTGTGAAACTGTCTAATTCTTCTTTAAAATAAATGGATTTTTTTTTAAAAAAAATAGTTCAGTAGCATCTTAGAGACCAACTAAGTTTGTTCTGGGTATAAGCTTTTGTGTGCATGCACACTTCAGAAACTGCACACAGAAGCTTATACCCAGATCAAACTTAGTTGGTCCCTAAGGTGCTACTAAGGCCTTTAAGGGACGTGGGTGGCGCTGTGGGTTAAACCACAGAGCCTAGGGCTTGCCGATCAGAAGGTCAGAGGTTCGAATCCCCGCAATGGGGTGAGCTCCCATTGTTCGGTCCCAGCTCCTGCCCACCTAGCAGTTTGAAAGCACGTCCAAAGTGCAAGTAGATAAATAGGTACCGCTCCGGCGGGAAGGTAAACGGCGTTTCCGTGTGCTGCTTTGGTTCGCCAGAAGCGGCTTAGTCATGGTGGCCAAATGGCCTGGAAGCTGTACGCCGGCTCCCTCGGCCAGTAAAGCAAGATGAGCGCCGCAACCCCAGAGTCGATCACGACTGGACCCAATGTTCAGGGGTCCCTTTACCTTTACCCTTTAAGGTGCTACTGGACAATTTTTAAATTTATTTTGACTGTGTCAGACCAACACGGCTACCTACCTGAATCTTCTTTAAAAGTCATCCAAGTTGGTGGCAATCACAATCTTTTGAGGGAACAAATTTCACAGTTGAACTATGAACTGTGAAGGGTTTTCTCCGATTCTCATCAAGAAGCACCAAGCTTCCCCTAAAAAATTACATATGTGAGGGCGATCATGGGTGCTCTTCTGGTGCATGGAACAGAATATCCAATTCTATTGTTTCCCCTGTCCCTGCATAGCAGTGGCACAGAGTAAATGCAGCTCTTTGCATTCCCCCTGCTCATGGGGTGCTGCTCTCTTTTACAGAATGAATCATAGAAATGTGGAGTTGGAAAGGACCCCAAGGGTCCTCTAGCAATGCCAGAATCTCAGCTAAAGCATCCATGACAGGTGGCCATCCAACCTCTGCTTAGAAACCTCCAAGGAAGGAGAGTCCACCACTTCCCGAGGGAGAAAAGCAGGAAATTCCAGGATTAAAAAATAATAATTTTTAAAAAACGGGATGGCTTCTGTAAATCCGGGACTGTCCCTGGAAAATAGGAACACTTTGAGGGTCTGCCCTCTCCGCTTATCCCTCTCCAATCCCCTCCTGATTCTGGAAGACAGTAGTGCAGGAGGCACTCGGCTCTTTAGTTGCCTGGCCTGCCTCTTCCTCCTCTTCTTCAAACTCATCTTGTGCTCTACCCTCCAGCTCTGAAGCTTCCCCAGCCTTTGACGCTGGCCTCGTGGCTGGTACAGTTCCCCTAAAATCACTGCTCTCATCTCCCAAGTCAGACTCCAGCTCCCCTTCCCCTGGTGTACACTCATCAGCATCCTGCCAGCTAAAATAATAATAATAATAAATAAATAAATAAATAAATAAATAAATAAATACCCCGCCCATCCGCTGAGTGGCTCCCAACAGAATATTAATAAAAAGCAATAAAACATTAAAAACTTCCCTAAACAGGGCTGCCTCCAGATGTCTTCGAATAGTCAGATAGCTGTTTATTTCCTTGACACCTGATGGGAGGGCGGTGCCACTACCGAGAAGGCCCCCTGCCTGGTTCCCTGTAACCTCACTTCTCACAGCGAGGGAATTGCCAGGAGGCCCTGGGCGCTGGACCTCGGTGTCCGGGCTGAATGATGGGGGTGGAGATGCTCCTTCAGGTATACTGGACCGAGGCTGTTCAGGGCTTTAAAGGTCAGCACCAACACTTTGAACTGTGCTCAGAAATGTACTCAATGTTTTACATGCCCGCTTTTCCTAATTCATGCATTTGCAGACACTTTTTTGCCGGGAGGTGGGGACTGGATTGGACAACAGCATCTCAGGAATCGGAGGAGTACGACTGTCAAAGGATAGCTGGGCTTCAGTTTGCATAGTGCAAGTCTGGTAAGGTGGCACAGAAATGCAAACCGTACGAAGCCATCCTCCCCGCTGCCATAATACGCTAAAGGCTTCTGCAAACTGTCTTCTCTAGCACTGTCATAAATAATGAAAGCAGAACTCGGCATGTCAAAATAAATTAGAGCACTGCCTCGCACAATGCGAGATCATCAATTCCACCACCCCAGACTCATTGCCCACTGCCCTACCTTTCTGCCGCATTTGCTTCCTCGCTAACTTGGAGGGATCCTCAGCTTTGCAAGTACAGGCAGGATCGGGGACTGTACATCGAATTTTCTTTCTTCTGTGGCTTTGCTGCTAACTGCATTGGCTTTGTACATGTGTGTGTTTATGCATTTCCCTTCATTGGTACCTATTTCAATATTTGTTCCACCTGTGCCTACATACCTTTGTAAAAGGTTTGCATCCCTGGCAAATATAAATCTATGCCAAAACCAAAACCAATCTGGCCTTGTCTGGCTGCATTTCGTATATGCATATAATTTTAATTCTAGCAATGTTTAACTGTTTCTTCTATGTTTTTAAGAGACACCCTAGCTAGGAGAAGCAGTGGTAAGGGATGATGGGAGTTGTAGTCCACAAAGAACTGGAGACCCAAGTCTGGGAAACCCTGGTCTACTCTACAGGTTACTATTCTTGCATTATTGGCGAAGGCAATCACATCACAGCCTCTCCTCTCCCACCGAGACGTACTGGGCAAATATTCCATTTGCACAGAAGATCTTAGCAAGAGCAACAGCAATACTAAGCAGAAAATGCAGAAGTGACCCTTTTCACCGGTTCCCATGGTAATAGATGGTGCTAAGAGCGGTAATTCGGAAGCCTTCACGTTGTGAAAATAAGACGCAAAATGCATCATATTAAGGTAAATGGCTCTGCAGAAATGGGGCATGTTAGATGAAATTGCATACAAAGATGCACATGTTAGGAGAAATTCCGACGAATTTCCTTGAGACCTTTCAAAAGAATTTGCAAACTGACACGCAATAAAAGAAACTGAAATTGCTATTTTTGCCCGTCCCAAATATAACCTTTCATATGAAAACCTGTGTCCCGTGATGTGTGTGTGTGTGTGTGTGTGAGAGAGAGAGAGAGAGAGAGAGAGAGAGAGAAAGAAAGAAAGAAAAAAGAAAGAAAGAAAGAAAGATGCTTTGCAAACTCTTCATTATGGACATCCTGGAGAAGGAGCTCAGTTTTGCTTGCAAAATAGGATGCCCAATTTATTTATTTTTGCATGAGTAATTGAGTGATATGGAAATCCAGCAAGACACCTTTTTTCACTCCACACTTTTGCAGGTCAATTGCACCAAGGTTTTTGGCCTACAACTCCCATGATCCCTAGCTAGCAGGACCAGTGGTCAGGGATGATGGAAACTGTAGTCTCAAAACATCTGGAGGGCTGAGTTTGAGGAAGCCTGGTCAACAATGACTGGCAGCAGCTGTCCAGGATTTCAGGTTAGTTATTCCGTTAGTTATTCAATTGTGTTCTAAAAGGAACAATAAAGAACACCAATCTTGTTCACTGGATAGATTTCCATTCCAGACACCGGATGGATAAGCAAACACCTGAAATTTGCACTCCCATTTTGGTTGGGATTCTCTGACACTGCTAATTACAACCCACAGGTACTGGAAGCAAAATTTGGTGATATGCAAGAAGAAGAAGAGTTTGGATTTGATATCCCGCTTTTCACTACCCGAAGGAGTCTCAAAGTGGCTAACATTCTCCTTTCCCTTCCTCCCCCACAACAAACACTCTGTGAGGTGAGTGGGGCTGAGAGACTTCAAAGAAGTGTGACTAGCCCAAGGTCACCCAGCAGCTGCATGTGGAGGAGTAGAGACACGAACCCGGTTCCCCAAATTACGAGTCTACCACTCTTAACCACTACACCACACTGGCTCTCTGCAACGTCCAGACTCTCTATATTCAAAATAATTTTACTTTCATAGACATAACTGAGAAGAAAATATTTACTGTCTCATGCTTATGCACTTTGTTCCTTATAGAGAGTTCCTGTATGGGTGTCGCGGGCCCTTCGCCCTGTACAGCCCACCCCCGGACGTTTTACGGTCTATGAGTGCTGCACCAACGACAAACAGTCCCCAGCTGCCGCCCTTCAGACTACTAGCTGGATCCTGCTTACTTCATTCACCACAGACGAGGATATTGTGAACTAAAAAGATGTTTATTGCGTACAAAGCTTGTGGTTGCTGATAAATAAAAGGTTGTTCAATAAGCTTATAACAGTTGTCCTATACCGGCCTAATACCTCTAAATATTACCGGCCTAATACCTCTAATAGTAAACTAAATATCAATAACAATGCGTTTCACAATCTCTTTATCCTCTCTGCTAACATCCACCTAAGACTCTAAACTCCCAGCTCTATCTCTTGACTCACACTTCAACTCCAACTCTAACTCCCCGCACTTAACTGCTCCTCCTGCCCACACTTAACTCTAACTCCAACTGCCCCCACTGTCCACTGGGAGGGGTGTTTTATACCCAGGCTAAGCCCGCCCCTGAGGGTTCTAACTGTCAGAACAATTAACCCCTACCTGGCATGAGGCTAGTTCTCCACATACCTCCCTCCTTTTTAGGTTTGTATCAGAGGAGTTACTAGCCAAAGTATCCCTCTGATACAAACAACGGTTTAAAACATTAACATAAACAAACATTTACTATGCTTCCTAACCTTAACTCCACATATCATACTGGCATAATATTTGGGTTTCTTACATTATATACAATAGTTCATGCAGCATTAGGTCTTTATTGCAAGAAAAGCCGTAACTGTCCATTAACCTTTGTCTTTGGGTCTTCATTATAAGGCGTCTGCGATGATGTTTAGGATCCTTTCACGCTCCTTATCATCCTTAACCGTCACAAGAAGTATCTTTCTCTGGGCACCAGTCTTTTCTCTGCCATACGTGATGGGATGTAAGCTGTCTTCCTCGGCCAAATGACACAGTCCCATTCCGATCCCTGCACTCGAGGCGTCTGTAACGATTGTGGATCCCAAGCTGGGTAGAGTCCTTGTCTCTCAGGGCCAAAAGCTCTCTTAGTTCAACCTCTCCCTCCTTCAGGATCTCTGTTAAATGTTTAAGCTCGCGGACTTGTACACACATCTCCAGGTCATCATAAGCTGCATAAACACTGGTTGTCTGGCTTTTAAATGCACTGGGAACTATTTTCAGAAGTTTGTGGATATCTTCTTTTTTAATCAGCTTGCTGAAGCTTTCTAGACAAGCGTGATCACTTAATGAAAATAGGCTAAAAAGCTCTGATTGCTTATTGCTCATAGCAATCTCCCTTGTTGTCAGTTCATCTTTGGGCTGTATTGATTTATCAGTTCCCACTTCGAGCAATTTTAAGACTACTTTTGTATGCCTTTGACGTGGTAGCCCTGTTAATGCTGTGTAACCACATTCATTTTGGACATTTATTTGTGTTGCATGAGCAGCAGGGTACCCATCCTCCCACCACACAATCTCTAGTGTAGGAAACACTTTCACTTTCATAGAAAGGCGATGGGACCCCATGCCAGCTATAACTTCTAGTACGTCTTTCTTTCTATCTTTCCAACTGATGAATGGTTTATCATAAATTTGACTAGTTGTTCTAACTGATCTCACAGATAGGTCACTGGTCACATTGCAGGTAGACACTCCTTTACCAATATCACAGGCTTTTTCAACAACGTGACTACTGTAGTCTAGATTGGGTTCATGGTTTAGTGACTGGGTTGGGTTTATCATATTCTTATGCATGACCCGCCTCCCTTCACCATGCTGAATTATATTGTTTATATCATTCATTTTTGGAATGATCTTACAAGGACCTTCCCCTGTCAGTTGTAACTTGTCACTGTTTATTGGTCTGATTAATAAAATATCTTGTCCTGGCTCAAAAGATCTCTCAGGTGCTTTTTTGTCATACCAAACTTTCTGTTTGTGTTGAGCAACCTTGCACTGTTCTTGTAATTGGCAAGTATGGCACGTTCGACAAAATAACTTTATTTGCTTGCCCATCCCAGGCCAAAAGAAATTTTGGGACACCCTTTGTTTGGTTCTGGTGATTCCCAAGTGACCTCCAAAGATACTGCCATGTGCATGTTGTATTATCTTGGTTCTAAATTCAGTAGGTACTATCAGTTGCCTGTGGGTTTCATTACCCCCTCTATTAGGCCTTAAAAGAATCTCTCTGTATAGCAACACATTGTTGACTATAAACCGCTCCGGGCTTTCAGGGGTTAATACTGTATTCAAGGCTGTGGCTTGAAAATATTTCTGTAAATCTGTATCTAGTTTCTGCTTGGCTGCAAAACTAGCTGCTTGACTATTTGTAACTGGCATTATACTTGTATCTTGTGTCAGTTCAACAATTGTATCAGGCCTTTCCTCCTGAGGTAACTGTCGCAGTTTTTGTGCCCTAGTTATTACAAATGCACTCTGTACATGGTCAAGGAGATCCCACCCGATTAACATTGGAGCTGGGATTTCTGGCGAAACTGCTACTTGCCATTCTCCAGACCATTGTTTATATGTCAGATTAACTAATGCAACTGGCAAGATTTCTGGCTGTTTTGATATTCCTTTTAAACTGATTGTTTTGTCTTTAATAAAGTCTTCTGGCTTTAACAAATCAGGATGTACAATACTAATCTGAGACCCTGTGTCTTTTAAGCCTTTATATGGTTTACCATTCACCCAAATTTCTTCTCCTGTTTTGTGTAATAGCATGTCATCTTGTTGAATTATATAGCACCTCACAACTTGGGCCACTGGTAACTCATCAGCCTGTTCTCTAGACTGGGCCTCGGTTGCCGTGGCAACCATGTTGGCAGTTGGCTCTGTCTCCACAGTTTGGACACAATATGTCTGCTTCTGAGGGATATTATTTGCACTCTTAGTTCGGAATTCAGTTCTACAGTCCACCTGTCGATGGCCTTTTCTCCCACATTGCCAACAGATTAATTCAGGCCTTTTACCCTCACTATATTTATTTACTTTTCCCTCAGTCCCCCCCGTTGTCATAGTCGTGTTATGGGGAACATTTGCATTGGCGGGAAAAATTTTCTTGGCAGTTTCTGTGGTAAACTTTGTGGGCGGTTGCATTCTCTTAAACTTATTTGTTTCCCACTGTTTGTCCTTATATTTTGGGGCATCATAAGCGTGTTCTCGGATTTCATTTATTTCATCTGCCAGATTAGCAGCTTCCCGGATGGTTTTAGGTCGTCTTTCTTTAATTAAATACTTCAGATGGGTATTAATCGTGTCATAAAATTGTTCTAATGCGAACACCTCTTTTATTTTCGCCACAGAATCAGCACCCTCCTGTTCTAGCCACTTGTTTAAATAATTTGTAGTTTTAGCTCCTAGTTGAGCAAATGTTTCCTCACGCACCTTTTTTATTGTTCTAAACTTTTGTCTCAGTTGTTCTGCAGTAATTCCGAATCTAACATAAACCAACTGTTTAAATGCTTCAAAATCTTTAGATTGATCAGATGGCATTTGAGAATAAATCTCTGTTAATGTTCCACTAATACGAGCTCTCAGTATTTGCATTTTCTCCTCATCTTTTACTTCAAAATCTTCGCAAGCCCTCTCAAAAGAAATGATAAACGCTTCAGGATCGTCTTTATCTCTGAAGTCAGGGAATCTTTTTAAATCCACCCTGCTAGGATTTTGTGTGGAACTATTGTTGTTGTTTCTATTATCTACAGCTGATAATTCAAGTCTTTTCATTTCTAGTAAATATTCTCTTTCTTCCCGTTCTCTTTCTCTTTCAATAGCTAAGGTCATTTCTTTCTCTTTCAGTTCTCTCTCTTTTGCTTCAGCTTGTAACTTTAATTCTCTCTCTTTTGCCTCAGCTTGTAACTTTAATTCTCTCTCTTTTGCCTCAGCTTGTAACTTTAAGGTCATTTCTTTCTCTTTCAGTTCTCTCTCTTTTGCCTCAGCTTGGAACTTTAATTCTTTCTCTTTCAGTGCCATTGCCTCCCTTTCTCTCTCACTTTCAGCTTGTAATTTCGCTAGCTCGAATTTTAAATTATATTCCTTCTCAAGTTTCCATTTCTCAAATTCCTCTGAGGCTGTAAAACTAGTCCCCTCAGCAGGATTTTTGTTAACTGTTTCAGTACTGGTTTCCTCAATCTGGGAAGCCCCATTTTCTTCTTCAGAGCTTTCTACTTGTGAGTCCCTAAGAGCTGCTTTAGTCTTTCTAGGTGGCATTTTCTATTTATTTGGTGGTATTATTTCTGTACTTAAATCAAGGATGTTTCAGTTAAACTATTTCTCCAGGCTTAGTTTCCACAGTTTAGGTCCAAAGTCACGCCTAAAGTTACCTCAGTGCACTTTGTCCAGCGTACTTTTCCGACCTCTCACTATAAACCTTTCTGCCTGAAATAGTTTCAAACGCAAAGTATCTTTGTAACTCTCTCACAATCTCACAGTCTTAGGCGCTATCACACCACACCCTAGGGCCAGGTAATTCCTCTCTGAATTCCCCTTCTCCCTTTCCAGGTGTATGCGATCCCCTTCCTGACTAGATTGTAGAGTCTCACAGAAGTTTGCTTAAATCCTCTTTAAGCCTCACACTTCACACAATGCGTCACCCTTAAATCCTTCTTGTACCTTGGCACTTCTTGCCAACACTTTAGATCTTTGATCTCAACGTGACCACCACTTTATGACTATCTTTCGTCCCGACGCTGCCACCACTTTAATGTCGCGGGCCCTTCGCCCTGTACAGCCCACCCCCGGACGTTTTACGGTCTATGAGTGCTGCACCAACGACAAACAGTCCCCAGCTGCCGCCCTTCAGACTACTAGCTGGATCCTGCTTACTTCATTCACCACAGACGAGGATATTGTGAACTAAAAAGATGTTTATTGCGTACAAAGCTTGTGGTTGCTGATAAATAAAAGGTTGTTCAATAAGCTTATAACAGTTGTCCTATACCGGCCTAATACCTCTAAATATTACCGGCCTAATACCTCTAATAGTAAACTAAATATCAATAACAATGCGTTTCACAATCTCTTTATCCTCTCTGCTAACATCCACCTAAGACTCTAAACTCCCAGCTCTATCTCTTGACTCACACTTCAACTCCAACTCTAACTCCCCGCACTTAACTGCTCCTCCTGCCCACACTTAACTCTAACTCCAACTGCCCCCACTGTCCACTGGGAGGGGTGTTTTATACCCAGGCTAAGCCCGCCCCTGAGGGTTCTAACTGTCAGAACAATTAACCCCTACCTGGCATGAGGCTAGTTCTCCACAATGGGTTTCCCCCCTATTAATGATTTAGGGATCTTTCACTGTCTGTTTCACTACAGATAGGTCACATTGACACAACACTGTCCTCAACAGTATCCAGAGAAGCCTCTCTCAGCAGCCATTCTCCCTCAAACACACACACACACACGGAGAGAAAGAGAGAGAGAGAGAGAGAGCGCAATTTAAAACGACAGCTACTGGAATAACAGTCACAACAGAATGGAATGCCACTCTCATGTGGCTCACAGTGAGCCAATCACATGAGAGATACACAGTAATTGAACATAAGTAAACATTCCCATTTCAGAAAATGAAACCATTATCCTTAGCACTAGAAATGCCACAGACCTTATCTAGCAGTGCTCTTATGATGTACTTCAGGACGCTCCATGTGAGACCATGGTGAAAACGGTCCCCCCTCCCCAAAAAGCTCAACAACTTTTCTAAAAACAACTTTTTTTTGGTCAGAATTTTCACTTTTTGAAATATGGCAACCCTAATGGTGATTACAAAGAAATTTCAGAAATACTGGAAAGAGAAGTGGCTGAATTGCAACTAATCACCAAACTTAAAACCATGGAGAAACCTGGTCTGAACAAAGACATTGGATTCTTATCTCATTATACATGACAAAGCTATCTTTAGCCATCTCACCCCTTGCCTTTCCCTGCAAGACTAATTGCAGCCGGTAAGAGTCGTCAACAGTTTTTCCACACCTATCAGCTGATCACCCATTCCCACCACCCTTCTGAGTAATACCTCTCCCCACCAGTGCTGTCAAGTATCCCGTTTTCCCCGGGATTCTCCCTTATTTCAAGCAGTTTCCCGCTGCTCTCCCTTATTTTTTATTTCCCTTAAATTTCCCATTTTTAATGGAAGCAGCTCCTCCCCTGCTGGCCAGGGACTGGGTGGGAAGACCTCGCCTACTTGGAGAGAAATGCCTCAGCCCTCAAAGCAAGGGGGAGCCGTTTCCCGTGCTTACAGGGGGGTGTATTCCTCCCCCTGCATCAGCCCCTATCCGTTGCCGCGGGCGGAGCCTGGCTGCCTTTGAGCAGCTGCTGCTTCCTGTCCTGTTTTGATGGGACTAGACAAGACAATGGGGCTCCATCGCATGGAGCACATGGCTGCCCTCCTCTTTGCTGGCTGCCCTCCTCTTTGCTCCGCTCCGAGCCCGAGCCCGCTTGGAGTTTACATTGCTGCTCCGCCCACTTTTGCTTCTGGCTCTGCCCACCACTGACATGTGACTGTCCCCGGGATAGGTGAGACTGCTGATCCCTTATTTTCAAATCCGAAACTTGACAGCTATGCTCCCCACTCCCTCACTATATTTAAGGATCTGGTGACTTCTGTTTCAGTGTATCTGAAGAAGTGTGCATGCACACGAAAGAACAAACTTAGTTGGTCTCTAAGATGCTGCTGGAAAGAATTTTTTATTTTGTTTTGACTATGGCAGACCAACACGGCTACCCACCTGTAACTGGAACTAATGGTGAGGGTTGAAGATGAAGTGAGACCTAAACCTCCATCCACCATGCAGTGGTTCTATGGCAAATGTTGAGGAATTCCACCAAAGAGAAGGTGATGAAAAAAGGGGGGGGAGTTCCATGAAAGCAGAAAGTTTGAAAGCCACACATCTTGAGACACAGGCAACTGGCAATGAAATGGGTGAAAAGACTCCCAGGGAAGAAGACGAACTTACGACAAACTTCCACCCCCAATATATTCTCATCGGATTTTCTTCTTTACCTTCAGAAACATTTCTTCCTTGCTTCATTTCCCCAAGCCCTTTGTGTGTTCGCTTTGTCCAAACCCATTGGGGGGAAACAGAAAGGGAAATGATGGATTCAATTTTGCACAAAGGGGATTGCCTGTGGATTTGTGAGATGCCCAGAAGCCCCCGAGAGCGGAACCCTGGGACTACTGGATGTGCCACCAATTTTTTGTTATGAAATAAAAGTGACAGCACTCATGTATAAGTCTATCTAGAGAGGCAGAAGTTGCCCTTTGAAGTCGAAGCGTATCTGCGGAGGAAGGTTTGTGGGGACAAAGATGACGGAAAGGCACTCAAAGCAGAGTTTGGGAATAAATGTAGGCCTTGTTCATGCGTCTCATTTGCAACGTGGGGATAAGCCAAAGTTTCATGGGACTTCAGGATGGAACTGTTAACATCTCTTCAATAAAGAGCAGAGCTGGTTCTACCATTACACAGAGAGAGGCAACCCCCTCAGGCAGCTGGTTTGGGGAATCATGAAGGGGCAAGAAATATTATTATTGTGTTTTTACTGGAGAGGGTCTTTAGAGAAATTCATGCCTTAGGTGACAAAATACCTGGCCTGGCCTTGAGTAGTCTGTATATTGAACCAGAGGTGAAGGGCACTACATAGAGAAAGAGGATAGAATCCCCCCCCTCTCCCTCTCATAGCACTAGAACTTGTCGACACCCAGCAAAGCTGAACATTGAAAGATTCAGGACAGGAAGTCTACGATCAGTCTAGGACAAGTTTTGAAACCCCTGGGGATGGGGAGACAACTCACAATAAGAGGCTTGTTGATTTCTGTGATTTCTGGTGGCTATAGAAGTGCTGAATTGATCAAAAAACAATCCAAAGTTTTCATGTACGGCGGTACCTTGGTTCTCAAACTTAATCTGTTCCAAAACCAAAGCGTTCCAGAACCAAGGCACGCTTTCCCATAGAAAGTAATACAAAATGGATTAATCCGTTCCAGACTTTTAAAAACAACCCCTAAAACAGCAATTTAACATGGATTTTACTATCTAACGAGACCATTGATCCATAAAATGAAAGCAATGAACAATGTACTGCAGTCATACAATCAATCAGTAGCTGAACTGGGTTCCACATAGTCACAAATAGGAAACATAAAAAGCCACAAAAACAAAAACGCAGAATAAATAGCAAAAGCAGACAGACCTCAGCGTTAACACGCAAAACCGAAGTGTGGCACTCAAAACGGAGCACATTCAGCTTCCGAGAAATGTACGCAAATCGGAACACTTACTTCCGGGTTTGCAGTGTTTGGGTTCCAAGTTGTTTGAGTACCAAGGCGTTTGAGAATCAAGGTGCCTCTGTAACCCAAAGGCAAGGAGACCAATCTTCAGTTCGAATGCAAAAAAGATCTTGTGTTGGTGTGCTGAAATTAGGGTGCGCATAGACCAAGCATAGGCAAACTCCGCCCCCCCAGATGTTTGGGACTACAATTCCCATCATCCCTAGCTAACAGGACCGGTGGCCAGAGATGATGGGAATTGTAGTCCCAAATATCTGGGGGGGTGGGTGGGTGGAGGTTGCCTATGCATGGCATAGACCCTTTTGCTCTGCTTGGAAGGCAGGGGTGGCCTAGGGAGCCTGAGAGGACTCCTCCCGCAGCCAGGATCTTATCGTGTGACCCTGCCTATTAAGCCAGAGGAGGAGGAATCTTCCCAGATGGAATGGCTGTCCTTCAGGAGCCTCCGGGGAAAAGAAAGTTCTCCCTGCAGCTCCTAGTCAAACTATGGAGCTCGTTCCCCCAGGAGGCAGCAAAGGCCACCAACATAGATGGTTTGAAGAGAGGATTAGACAAATTTATGGAGGAGAGGGCTACCAGCCATGATGGCCATGCTCTGCTTCCACAGTTGGAGGTAGCAATGCTTCTGGATACCAGTTGCTGAAAACCACAGGAGAGTGACTCTTGTGCTTGGATCCCGCTTGCTAGTTTCCCATGCTGTGAGAACAGGGTGCTGGACTAGATGGGCCATTGGTCTGATCCAGCAGGCTCTCCTTACGTACTTGTGTTGGCCTTGAGAATAAAGGCTTTGTGAACACGTGAAACTATACGAACACATCAGACCACTGGTCCATCTCGTTGCGCATTGTCTGCAGGGTTTAAGAGCCTCCTTGCAGGTAGGGCCTCTGGCACAGCCAGGTGCCCTGATTGAGCAGAGTTCCTACATGTGAGAACACTCCTGTTCTAACACAACTGCAACATTTTGTTGCAGGTTCCCACTTGTGATGACTAACAGGCAATTGCCATCTCCGGCAGTCGCGACTTTCTCTTACTGTTCCCAGGCCCACAAAACAACTCCAAAGGTTTATTGCATGCAGATGGTTCCCCCGGTTTCTCTTTATATGTATTTTAAAAGTTTCTGGGTTCCCTTCCCTTTTAAACACAAAAGCAACGAGGCTGAAGAAATCTAATTTTCACGGCAAGAAACCAGCATTGTAGGCAACGTGACAGAAGGGAAATGTTTTGGCTGTGCTTGGGGTAGGGGGAACACCCCCCCCAAAACGGCAATCTTTTGCAAAGCAAGATGTGATTAACAAGCAGGAAGCAAGCGCTATGTGATTCTACAGGATTTGGTAATTGAATCCACCAAGGATAATGACGTTGACCTTCCCATTTGGAAATAAACTAGGCATTCAGTTTATAAGTGCTGTTCGCATTAATTCTAATTGCCCATACATGGCTAACGCGGCAGGATACTACTGGGAGGACAAGGAACAGGTAAATAATGATTACCATTAGTCTGTTTTACTAACAACATCAACAAAGCAAGGAGTATTTATGACAACGGTTTCTGGACCATGTAAAAGGCAGATTTCGACATCTGGATGCCATCGCTCCAACACAAGGATTTCCCTCCGCGTGCCAGAGCCCATGCATCAAAGCATATCGTAAGGACATAAAGTCTGCCTTGTTGATTCAGACCAAACATCCATCGAGTCCAGAATTTTGGCTTCTAGGATCAAATGGTTATTTCTGACGATTGTTACTTCTGATGGAATAATCCCCCTTCTCCTGTTCTGGGGGTTCGTCCCAATGCTCCCACCAATAAAAATTGGCTAACACCAATAAAAATCACAACAAAAACATAGACTAAAATACAATTTAAAATTAAATCTAAACTGCAGCCTCATTTTTAAGTAGCCCACCAATCACACCAGAAGAACAAAACATCAGGGTTAAACTGAAACCAACCCAAAGGCCAGGTGGAACAGTTCCGTCTTGCAGGCCCTGCGGAAAGATGCCAAATCCCGCAGGGCCCTGGTCTCTTGTGCCAGACCGTTCCACCAAGTCGGGGCCAGTACTGAGAAGGCCCTGGCCCTAGTTGAAGCCAACCTAGTATCCTTGTGGCTCGGGACCTCCAAAAAGTTATTATTTGAGGACCTTAAGGTCCTACCCGAGACATACCAGGAGAGGTGGTCCCTTAGGTATGAGGGTCCTAAGCCGCATAGGGCTTTAAAGGTCAAAACCAGCACCTTAAACCTGACCCTGTACTCCACCGGGAGCCAGTGCAGCTGGTAGAGCACTGGATGAATGTGGTCCCGCGGCAAATACCCTGTGAGGAGCCTCGCCGCGGCATTCTGCATCTGTTGGAGTTGTTGGATCAGCTTCAGGGGCAGCCCCGCGTAGAGCGAGTTACAATAATAAAGTCTGCAGGTGACGGTCGCATGGATCACTGTGGCCAGATCAGGGCGAGAGAGGTAGATGGAAAAGAGCCAATGTTTGTTCTCTGTACCTATTTTGCAATACTCCCTTCATCTGCACCTTAGGAACAAATAGAGTGACATGTTTCATCAGGGCAAAGGAAAGTATCGAGTCAGACCATTGGGTCCATCTAGAGGATTTCTGTCTGCTTTGACTGGCCATGGCTATTTCTTCCAGAGTTTCAGATAGGGGTCTCTCCCAGCCCTACTTGGACATGCCTGGGACTGAACCTTTGGATCGCCTGCAAGCAAATTGGATGCTGTTATCACTGAGCTGCAGACCTTCTCCTAAATCAGGATATTTATGGTCCATGCCACATATCCAAGAGTTTACTTGCAAGTCCGCTCCATCTTGTTTCCACACTAATCTGGCATTAAATAAAATAATAATCTGTACAAAAAAATTGCCTTTATCTCTGTGTATACGCTCACACGCATTTTCTCACAAAATATGCTCTTTGGGAAATGCATTTTATTCCAAAAATGTGAGTTTCTACATGCATTTGGATATGTTCCTTGGGCCGAGAATCATGTTGTGGCCTTCAGAGAAGTGAGAGATCCACTGCACAGCTACATTCTGACTTGCACATTCACCCAGTAGGAGAGGACCAGGTCGCCTCATATTGGAAACCGCAAATACAATATTCACAAATGTAATTCACAAATACGAAATTCCTCAAGCATCTCTGTGGAGGTTTCATTCAGCTCTCATGAGAAATTATAAGGTGCCTCATACTTTAGATTTGCCCATCTACCCCGGCATTCTCCAACCTGGCGCCCTCCAAATGTTTTTGACCACACTCCCATCATATGCAACCAGTGTTCCTAGCAGTGCCGGATTTATGTATAAGCTAAACAAGCTTATACATATAGGGACCCCACTTTTTTGGCGCACCCCCAAAAAATAAAGGAAAAAAACTGGATGTACATTTCCAAAATATAAGATTAAAAAAAAACAAATTAAACGAAACCTACATACAGCAACAGTGTTTTGTGTTGTGTAGCCTCCTAGGATGTAAGTCATGGGCCCCGTCTGCTAGCCTGCTCCCTAAAATATCACTGGTTTGCTCATTTCTATATACAGGGTGCCTACATTCTGCATGTGCAAGTGGCTTTAGATATTTATTAGGCCCATAAATGACCATCTAGCATATATTCAACACAAAAAACAGCGACAATTTGTTGTTGACAAAGGACAGCTTGATATATAAAAGGTAAAGGTACCCCTGACCATTAGGTCCAGTCGCGGGCGACTCTGGGGTTGCGGCACTCATCTTGCTTTATTGGCCGAGGGAGCCAGCGTACAGCTTCCGGGTCATGTGGCCAGCATGACTAAGCCACTTCTGGCGAACCAGAGCAGTGCACGGAAATGCCGTTTACCTTCCTGCCGGAGTGGTACCTATTTATCTGCTTGTACTATGACTTGCTTTAGAACTGCTAGGTGGGCAGGAGCTGGGACCGAGCAACGGGAGCTCACCCCGTCACGGGGATTCGAACCGCCGACCTTCTGATCAGCAAGCCCTAAACCTAAACCTAAAGACTTACTTATTTCAAGTGCACCCAGCCAGCATGGGGCAAGGCAAGTCTTCATTTGCCTTTCACTCTGCACATGGGAAGTCATTCGCCACACCAAAAGATAAAACCGCCGCTGGCTGCCTGGCATAGTGCATGTGTGTACACCTAGTTAGAAAACATTTCCTTCTTTTTTTATATATTGCAAACAGATCTTGGCCAGTAGCCACCCCACTGCTAATGAACTCCGAAATGGTCCCCTCGGCTGCTCTTGTTGACTGTTCCAAAACACCACCTGGACACACTTAGAAATCCAAGACTGCCCACGGCAGAAGCAAAAGCATTTCCCACATGCGAGATAAGATTCGGTGTGGATGATACCTGGCTCCATTACAGCAGAAGGGGGAATAGCAGGGGCCTGAAGCTCTGCAAATCCTTCTTTGGTGTCATCTGATCTTCCTTTAAGGGCAGCCCAGAAGAACATTCTGAAAACGAGAGCAAATGAAGAGAATGATGCCACGTGTGTTAGGCCACCAGAGGGGGCAACCATTTTTCTCGGCGGAGCTCCGCCAAGCAAGTGAAACACATACACAATTAGCAAATTAATTAGGTGGAGAAATAGTTGGATGGAGTCCGTTGCACTGCCAGGCCTTCTTCCTGCCACCAAGAAGAATGGTTTTGTATTATTTTTTTAACCCTCACAGTCCTTTCCCAGGCGTCAAGAGTTCATATCACCCCCCCTTCCCCTGCAAATGCGGGAAGTGGAGACTGTGGCAGACCATGAGAAGGAGATCTTGACCTTGTGCAAAAAATACCCATTGGGAGCAGCCGACTGAGAATTAGCCAAAGGTGCCAGCTGTCTGAAAGAACATTCATGCCTCAGAGCTGAAAAACACAGATTTTCTACCCACAGCCCAAGAGTGCCTCAGCCAATGATGTCTACTAGTGCCAGATGAAAGGACATAGGGCCCACGACCTACATCCATATCCCACCTTACTCCCAGATTTACAGAAGCTTTCCCTGTTTCTGATTTGATCCTGGAATGTCCTGCTTCTCCATAGGGCGTCCCTGAGAAATATTGGAGGGTACAGTTGGACCACCCTATTTTCAATGCAGAAATGTTGGAGGGTATGGACCCCCGAGCCAAGGAGACAAGTAACTATACAACCTTTCGAAGACATCTGAAGGCAGCCCTGTATAGGGAAGTTTTCACTGCTTTACAATCGAACCTCAACTTACCACCGCTCCTACTCACAAACAATTCGACTCGCAACTGCGGCAAACCCAGAAGTAAATACCGGGTTTCTCCCCATCCTCTCATTTTCTTCACAATGCCTGAGAGGTTACCCTAAGCCTTGCCACAGTCCTCTGACCAGTGTTTTCTCTGACATGCTCATCTTCTCTATGTGTTCAGATTTATGGTGAGTTTGTGTGCATGGAGAAGCAGTTGATTATGCAGTTCCCCAGAAGAAGCGAGATTCTGCAGGGACAAAGGTACCTTCCACTCCACTTTTTGTGAGAACAAGGGCATTTGGGTGTTTTTTAGTGCTGCTCCAGAGCATCCGAGCACTTCCTTAAGTCCATCTGGGATATGAGATTTTAGAAGGCTAAATTTCCTCTCAAATGGAAGCTACTCCATCATCATCTGTGCTCAAGCTTTACTTAGCAATGGAATCAGAGAAAGGTCAGAGCATCTCAAGAGGTTGAAGACTCCTGTGGCCCGAGGCTGGGCCTTGCTGCAGTGAGCCGCTGTGGATTTTGAGCGCTCTTCAGGGGAAAGGAAGTCCAACATCAGTCACATTAGACTTCAAAAAGAGGACACTTCCAACAGAAAATAAAACGAGGGGATTCATAAAAAGGAAGTTGGAAAAGAAAGTCAAGAGGGCCGAGGCTCCCCAGAATGCTAGGGAGTTTCTTCAAAATCGCAATAATAGAAGTTCAGCTAAAATGTATACCGACGGTCAATGTGGTTGCTACAAAACCCAGGAGGATTTCTGTGTGGTTAACAAGTTAGTGTCAAAGAAGTTATATGGGGCTTCCTCCAGAAAATGGAAGTCTTGCCCAAGTAAAGAGAACCAAAAGGAACTAACGTTGGCCAAAGAAATTCCAGTAGACAATAAGGGATGCTGAAAAAAGAATTCTGAGGAGTGTGTCGCTAAAACCGTAAAAGCAAACAACAGAGCCCTTCAGCTCTCTATATTGGAAAAATAGGCCAAACCCTACGCCAAAGGATAAATGGACATAAATCTGATATCAGGAATCACAATACAGAGAAACCAGTAGGAGAACACTTCAATCTCCCAGGACATTCTGTACAAGATCTCAATGTAGCTGCCTTATTACAAAAGAATTTCAGAAATAGACTGGGAAGAGAAGTTGCTGAATTGCAACTTATTACCAAACTTAAAACCATGGAGAGACCTGGTCTGAACAGAGACATTGGATTCTTATCTCATACATGATAACGCTATTTTTAGCCATCTCACCCCTTGCTTTTTCCTGTAAGACCAATTGCAGTCGTTAACAATCGTCAACAGGTTTACCACACCTGTCAGCCAATCACCCATTCCCACCACCCTTCTGAGTAATAACCCTCCCCACTCTCTCACTATATATAAGGGTCTGGTGACTTCTGTTTCAGTGTATCTGAAGAAGTGTGCATGCACACGAAAGCTCATACCAAGAACAAATTTAGTTGGTCTCTAAGGTGCTACTGGAAGGAATTTTTTAAATCTTTTATTTTGTTTCAACAACAAATTATGCAAAGGCATTAGAAGCAGGAGACCAAGCAGGGAGACTGTTGGACCTTTGGATGAGAAGGGAATCAAAGGTGTGCTCAAGGAGGAAAAGGATGTTTAAGAGAAGGTGAATGTATTATTTGCATCCGTCGTCACTGCAGGAGATGTAAAGCAGTTCATCTGTGACTGATCCAATTTTCTCAGCAAGGGAGTCAGAGGAAATGTGGCAAATAGTGGCGATGAGAGATGAACACAATAAAAACCGACAAATCACTGGGTCTGCATGGCATCTGTGACCTGAGAGTTCTTAAAGAAATTGCTGATCTTCTAACAAAAATATGTAACTCGTCCTTAAGATTAAGTAGATGAGGGCTGGAAAATACAGAACAACCTAGCATATAGAAGAACAAGCCATGCTGAAGAAGTACCAACATGGCTTCTGCAATGGTATGTGCTACCTAACATTTTGGAGTTTTGTTGAAAGTGCCAATAAGCATAGGCCAAAGGATGGTGGAGCAGATACTGTACTTGGATTTTCAGTTAGCTGTTGATACAGATCCCTCACTAAAGACTCCTTGAATAACCTTAGCAGAGGTGGGGGAAAGGGACAGGTCCTCTTACGTATCATTAATTAGTTAACAAGCAGAAAGCAGGGAAAGGAATAAATAAACAGCTCTTCCAGTGGAAGGATGTAGGAAGCTGGGTCCCCCAAGAGATCTGCACTGGGACTGATGCTTTTTAACTTGTTCATAAATAATCTGCAATTAGGATAAGCAGTGAGATGGCCAAATTGCTGGTGACACCCAACCGTTCAGGATGGCTAAAGCTAAATAGGACTGTGAGGAGTTCCAAAAAGATTTATCCAAGGAGGATGAACGGGCATCAAAATGACAGATACAGGTTCAACGTAAACAAGTGTTAAGCGATGAGCACTGGGGCAAAAACATCCAAACGTACACTAACGGGGTCTGAAATGGTAGCGACTGGCAATCCTTGGGAGGGCTGGTGGCTTAGAGTTATGAGTTAGAGTTAGAGTATGGTGTAGTGGTTAGAGTGATGAACAAAGATCTGGGAGACTAGGGTTCAAATCTGTATGAATCTCATTGGGTGACACTGGCCAATCACTATTCCCAGATTAACCTAACCTCACAGGGTTGTTGTGAGGATGAAATGTGCTGTGGGAGAGCCATCTTTGCCACCCTGAGCTCTATGAAGAAAGTGTGAAATATGAATGCAGTGGTGAAAATAAATACATAAACTAATTTAACTAACACCAGTTGTCCATGTAGTTTGGTGTGATCTACTCTGATGGGAAACAGCTCTCAGGACCGCCCCCCCCCATCAGCTGCAACCTGCAGGGACTGAACCTGGGACTGTCTGCATGCAGAAATTTGAAATGGCAAAGCAGACATTCCAGGTCTGGTTATGGGTAGAGCCCCTTATGGGTACAGCCCCTTTGGCCCTGGACTTCTTGAAAGTCCAGATAGCAGTGGCAGAAGCGGAGGCATGGGGGGCTGGGGGCTGGCAGAGAGAGCGCTGAAGCACAGCCGCTGGGTTACTGCAAAAGTAGGCACCCGTCCAGCACACCCGGCCTCCTCTTAAACAGGCTTCCTTATTTCTCATACAATAAAAATCTTGATCCACTTAGTGACACCGCCGTTTCAAAGAAGCATCAAATAAACACTGTGCTTGAAAACACTTTCTCTCCCCCTCCCCACCCCTTCTCCTTCCCTCCTTGCTAACTGTGAAGCTCACGTCTCAAGCATGGTACTCTAATGGAATGTCTAATGCTCAGCAGCTGCACATTTTTAATGCAAAGCTGGGGGTGGAGCCTTGAGAATTAGAGATACACACACAGGCAACATATGGTTTTATGTAATCTTGCTATGAATTTTTTAAACAGAGTGTCCTAATTCATGCTGGATGGAAAGAGCTTTTTCAGCCGGTCCTCTGTGGCTACAGCCCCACTTGCATGGAGTGTGCGATGCCTTATTGCCGCAGTGTTTGCAGCAAAGGCAGCCCTGGTGCAGAGACTAACGCAAGAGAGCCTTTTTTCTGGCCAGCTAGCCAATGGCTAGTATTGAGAAAGGCCAGGCAATGCAAAGGTCAGACTGACACAACTAGGGACCGATCAAGTCCAACACAACCTACTAGTGGACACCTGGGGTGCAACCGTGGCTTTCTTTGGAGTCCTCCAGCCAGATGTCAGGGAGAAAGGTGTCCCAGCTTGAGTAACAAACACCACCCTTGTCTGCACACTGAGCTCTGATGCTCAGGGACCGAAATACATGGAATCATAGAATTGGAAGGGACCCCAAGGGTCATCTGGTCCAACCCCCTTCAATGCAGGAATCTCAGCTAGAGCATCCATGGCAGATGGCTATCTAACCTCTGCTTAAAAACCTCCAAGGAACCTCCCATTCTGTGGGGTAGTTTTTAATAGGTAGGGAAACACCTAAAAATCTCAATTTATCCCTCCAGGAGCCCACATGTGGGGACTGAAGAGAGTTCTAAAATCCCATTATTGGCAGCAAAATTAAAAGCATAGGCATTAGGGTGTAAAACCTTGTTTTGAGCAAATTCACCTATGAAGGAAGCTGGCTTCCCTTTTGTACCCCACTTAATAAGGAACAAGGCAACAAGTAAGCTTAAAATATAATTTACTTATTACCATGCATGGATTCACAGCAATGGCAGCAGTAAAAACTATGCAGGTAAAAATACTTATATTTACAGGATAACCAGCTTCAGACATGTGCCTGGAGCTGGATTAAGCACAGGGCACATCTGCTGTTATGACTGCTCACAGGAAGAGAGTTCAGGAGGAACAGGAAGTACTGCATGCACCTTCCTCTCCAGCAAAAGAGGGGAAATGACATCACACAGAGCCCTCTCTACCAATTGCATTTCTATGGTCTGAGTATCGACCTATCAGCAATACAGCTCTGTGGACTTAGCCCCTTCTCACGCTAACCGCCAAGAATACGCATTTGTTAGGTGTGGCTCTCTGTCCACTTTATCATCATCACCATTTTCCTGAATAGATCAGTTGGTCATGGGTTCGAGCCCCACGTTGGGCAAAAGATTCTTGCATTTCAGTACTAGATGATGAAGAAGAAGAGTTTGGATTTGATACCCCGCTTTATCATTACCTGAAGGAGTCTCAAAGCGGCTAACATTCTCCTTTCCCTTCCTCCCCCACAACAAACACTCTGTGAGGTGAGTGGGGCTGAGAGACTTCAGAGAAGTGTGACTAGCCCAAGGTCACCCAGCAGCTGCATGTGGAGGAGCGGAGACACGAACCCGGTTCCCCAGATTATGAGTCTACCACTCTTAACCACTACACCACACTGGCTGTCGTGGTCTCTTCCAACTCTACGATTCTAGGATTCCATGCCCATCTACCATGACCTCCTTTCCTTAAACTAAAAAGTCTCAAACATAGCCATTGAGTTGCCACCGTTTCCTGTAGTAGCTTCTACTCCTGCCCAGAATTTGCAAGTGAATCTCAAAAGAACAAGCACATCTTGCTGTATTCTGCACCAACCCACCATCCTTCTAGCCTGGCACATACTCAAATCAAACAAATGTTTCCAAACTTTCAACCAAGGCAGAGGGACATGATCAAACAATGAAGAAACCGCCCGCATGTGGAAATAATCAGCAGTGCTTACTTCTGGAGAGAGAAATCCACAATGCTCCAGCAGTTTCTGATGCCCTGATCAAAAACAATTGGTTTTGCGAGCAAACAACAGGGCTGCATTTTCTTTTTCACCTGCAGCTGCTATCATTTTCTTATCAATCAACACCTTGTGACAACTGATCCCCCTCGAGTGAAAGGAGGTTTGTGGGTTTTTAAAAAAAGAAAAGAAAAAGAAAAGAACCTATGAAAGATCACTGGGTTGCCCTTAAGGGGTAAAGGCAGTAGCTCATCTTTACATGGTATTGACGAACAGATAGACAATGAAGAAGGTTATTCAATAGACTTGGAAGATTCACTATAGACAAAAGAAAGGACTTCTTCGCACAGCAAGAAATTAAACTATGGGATTTTCTCCCACAAAAGGCAGTAATGTCCAAACAATGTGGATGGTTTTAAAAGAGAATCAAGCAAATGAACGAGTCTGTTAGTGACTATCAGGTGCAATGGTTATGTTCTCCATCCTCTATTGGAAAAAAGTGTTCTTCTGATTACTAGCTGCGGGGAATCACAAGCGAGAAGAGTGCTGTTGCATTCAGGTCCCACTTGTCGGCTTCCCACTGGCGAATTCTGGTTGGCCATGGTGAAAACTCGATGCTGGGCTAGATGGGTCTTTGGTCTGATCCAGCAGGGCTTTCCTTATATTCTTAAAAATGTACACATGCACGACACACCACTTAAAATACCTGAAGGAACGTCTCTACTCCCATTGTTCAGCCCAGACACTGGGGTCCCTCTCCGAGGGGCTTCTGGCGGTTCCCTCACTGCGAGAAGCGGAGTTACAGGGAACCAGGCAGAGGGCCTTCTCGGTGGTGGCACCTGCCCCGTGGAATGCCCTCCCGTCATATAATAAACAACTATCTGACTTTTAGAAGACATCTGAAGGCAGCCCTGTGCTGGGAAGTTTTTTAATGTTTGATGCCTTACTGTGCTTCAATTTACTGGAAGCTCCCCAGAGTGGCTGCAGTAACCCAGTCAGGTGGGTGAGATATCATTGATGTTATTCTTATTATTAAAGGCTCAGAACTGCAAAGAATGAAAACTTAACATGGTAGACGTCCCCCAAATGATTTAGAATTGCGGGAGAGGAATCCTTGTGGCAGTCAACACGGCTTGGGGTCAAAAAAGTAGCCTCTAACGTTCTCGTTGCTGGCACATCTGAAGCTTGTCCACATTGACCTTGCCACTATGGCAAAGCCAGAGGCTAAAATAGCATAAAAGGGTTAGGGGACCACCGACAGATGTATGCAGTGTGGGGGCACCTGCCTCTAGTAGAAGCTGTGTCTTTAAGAAAGCATATTTCAAGGGTTGGCACCTACTGAAGTGCCTGTCCGTGGCAGTTAGCTTCAGAATATGCACACTGAGTGGCATGAAAGGAAGACAGGCAGGAACGAACAATCCACCGAGACCAGAGGTTATTTTTAGAGAGAAAGCTTCTCCAGCCAACATTTAATAAATAAGTAACGGAGAAGACCTCAAAGGAAGGCAGCAGCTGCTGTGGCCACGTGAGTTGCTTTCTTAGCCATGAAACTCAAATGCGAGGTTTTTGCATTTCCCCCTTTCCTTTAACGCATGGAGCCGTTGAATTTTCCTCCACTACAATCTCAGTTTTATGTTGGAAGCCGTGCAACGGTGGGGGGGGGGGAGCAGTGCTGTCAAGTATCCCGTTTTCCCCGGGATTCTCCCTTATTTCAAGCAGTTTCCTGCTGCTCTCCCTTATTTTTTATTTCCCTTAAATTTCCCGTTTTTCATGGAAGCAGCTCCTCCCCTGCTGGCCAGGGACTGGGTGGGAAGACCTCGCCTACTTGGGGAGAAAAGCCTCAGCCCTCAAAGCAAGTGGGGGCCATTTCCCGTGCTTACAGGGGGGTGTATTCCTCCCCCTGCATCAGCCCCTATCCGTTGCCACTGAGCCCCTCAGCCGGCCAATAGGGTTAGCTGGTGGGCAGAGCCTGGCTGCCTTTGAGCAGCTGCTGCTTCCTGTCCTGTTTTGATGGGATCAGACAAGACGACGATGGGGCTCCATCGCGCAGAGCACATGGCTGCCCTCCTCTTTGCTGGCTGCCCTCCTCTTTGCTCCGCTCCGAGCCCGCTTGGAGTTTACATTGATGCTCCGCCTGTTGTGATATTACAAACCGAGCTGCAAGAAGCGAGGTCACTTGACTGTGAGTCATGTTTTCATCCTGTGGGAAAGCCACCAGTCTTACTAGCTTCCCACACATGTGATGTTATTGTAATGTACTGTTGTATTTTTACTTTCTGTTCTGGCTCAGAGATGCTGGACGTATTATGCACAGCTCTGAATATCTGAGCTGGCACGCAGAGACATACTCTGCGCTTTATCTACAATAAAGTAGGTTTTAGCCTAAATGGCTCGTGTGTGTTGTTCTTCAACCTGGGGAACAATCACATATTACTAATGTGCCCTTGGACTCGTGTAGCCAGGAGTGCACAGAGGCTTCGTTCCGCCCTGGGGGTCAGTCTCACAACTTGCCCCCGCGGGAAGTCTCATAACACCACCCACTTGTGCTTCTGGCTCCGCCCACCACTGACATGTGACTGTCCCCGGGATAGGTGAGACTGCTGATCCCTTATTTTCAAATCCGAAACTTGACAGCTATGGGGGGGGGGAGGATTGCCACAATTTAGGGGTGCGTTCCTCTGAACACGCCCAAAGACTCTGTTGAGGTTGCAGGGATTTATAGAGCAGGGGTAGGGAGGGACGGCAGCAGCTTGGGTGGCTTCGAAAGAGCAGACCAATTCATGGAGGTGTTATAAGAATTTAAGGTCTCAACTATATAAGTTGAAAGTTCATAAATTTGAAAGGCAAACACATACATAAGTACGTAAACCACGTGTCTGAAATAGGACAGGAGAACAATCCTGGAGCCATCCTGACTCTCCCAAATTGACCTCAAATGTTTCTCTGCAAGGAGGAAGGAAATGGGAAAGTCTCTCCCCGTTGTCTTTTGCTTACCTGTCTTTAGGGCACCTTTGTGTATGAACAGGGTGAGTTTGTGACCTGGATTCAGGAATTAAAGTATTTACCACCACAAAAGAATGGCCAGGCTGCCCAGGTAAAGCAATCAGTGACCATTGTCAGGTATCCTGGCAGGCAGGATTTCTGTTGTAGGTATGATGTTTTGGGGGTGGGGGTGGTCTTGAGCTACTCTATATAGGGGCTTGCACACCATTGTTCTGGGCTCATCCTGCTTCCTGTGTGTGGTGAGTGAGGGCCCTGTTGCAACAGTTTAGTAAAGATCAGGCTTACTAGCTGCTTCTCAATATTCTCTGGTTGGCCTCTGTTATTTTCTCCTACTGATAGGGAACCCACTTAAGGACTCTATACGGGCTCTTGGATACCCCATAAGGGAAAAGGGGAAGATTTTGTTTACATTACAGGAGAAGGCTATCAAATAGTAAAAAGTCATATTGGCTATGTTCTGCCTCCATTGTTGGAAACAGTAATGCTTTGATCCAGCTGGGCTCCCACGGATGCTACTCTCACCTCTTTGAAAGAAAACACAAATGAGACCAATAAATATTATGGTTAGCTATGAATTCACTGTATGGTTTGGGGCAAGCCATTGCCCATTCTTTAAAGACAACTAAATATAATTATCAGCTATGAATTGATTGCGTGGACTTAGTCTATTGCCCATCCAAATCAAGGTTAAATTCACTTCCGCACGGCGCTCCACGCAGCGAGTGGTTTAAGTCATGTGCAACGATTCATGTTCTCTGCGCAGAACGTTTTTCCTCTTGCTGCCACCATAAACCTTCTCCCCGCTTCGCACAATGAAGAAAAATCCTCTTGTATCTACATATTCATAAGAACATGATCAGTACACCAAATCCAATTAACTTAATGGACAAGCTCTTTTGAAATACATGCACCACTCAGAGAGAGATGGGGGGGGTAGGGTTGGAGAGAGAGAGAGAGAAAAAAGGCAGCGAACAACACTCTGCAATCAATACATTTCCCGTGTTCTAGGTCAAGGATTGCAAGATTTTTTACTTTAAGGAAAAGAGCTTCTGTTCAAAACTACCACAGCAGGGAAACAATCAAAGGGGAACACAAAGCAGAAACAAGGAACTCCTGGCAACCTGTCCTTCACAATGCAAATGCAGGGAGAGATGCCATGCAAGAATGTGCACTGTTTGAAACCAATAGTATTGACCTCAAACACTGGAATGAAATGAATGGGTAAAGTGGCATTCGCTAAAGCACACACCGTCCTTGGCTGGTGAGCTAGAGCTAGAGGGATAACAGGGCGCCGAGCAGAATTCTTTACGGAAATGTCAAGGCTAGCAGTTTATTGTGCATGTTTGCAAAGGTTCAAAGACAAAGATGCTGTCAACAAAGAAGCAAGAACAAAACCGTTTAGGAAAACAATGCTGTCAGCCTTAACTGTGCTAACGGCGCTGTGTAGGTGTAAGGATTGGGGACAGGGGCTCAAACACTTTGAGCGTGGGTTTCGCCGACAAACCGCCCAGGGTTAACAACAGGGTCTTTATTTTCTGGAACAACGAGCGCCAGCTCAAGAGTAAACCGAAGTCTGGGATGAATGCAATTGGAAATTGAGAGGCAGAAGGCAGATCTTGATCTGGATTTCTGGACGGTTCGCATTAGATCAGAAAGAATTCACTGTTTTCCGGTTGTTTAACAACAAGCGGCAAGAAAATGGCTTCAACCCACCAGTCAGTGCCCCGTTCTACTGCTGGGGTGAATAAAGCACGGGGCAGTCCGAAGTGGTGTTTTGTATGAAAGGGTTTCTAAGTTCCATTCATTCCTAGGCTCAGAATTCTGTAATTCTAAATCTATGAATATTGCACCAGGCTTCAGATTGCAGATCTCAGGGTTCTGATTGCAGGGATGCATAAAAAGCTTTACTTCCTCTTGCATAGCTCTGTCGGTAGCTCAGTCAGGGTCATGGGTTCAAGTCCTACGCTGGGCAAAATATTCCTGCAATGCAGGGGGTTGGACTAGATGACCCCTGTGGTCCCTTTCAACCACAAATCTACAATATCAGTATGAGAAGCGTTATAGTGCAGCTGAGTGCTGGAAGATTCAGGACAGAGAAACTAATGGGCTTCTTCATGTTAGCACATAGTTAAACAATGGCATTCGCTCCCACAGGAGGCAATGATGGCCACGAATGTAGGTGCCTATAAAAGAGGATTATCATGGAGGAGATACATTGATGGCTGCTAGCCATGATGGCTATGGTCTGCCTCCACAGCTGGAGGCAGAAATGTTTCTGAATTGCTGAATTGTGCTCGAGTTGTGGGAGACCAGCTGGACTCAATTTTGCCTCCTTTCTCTTCTCCCAGACTCTCTGCCACAGACTCTCCATGCTCACTAAGACCTGTTAAAGAAGGTAAAGGGACCCCTGACAGTTAAGTCCAGTCGCGAACGACTCTAGGGTTGTGGGGCTCATCTCGCTTTACAGGCCGAGGGAGGCGGCATTTGTCCGCTTCTGCAGACAGTTTTTCCGGGTCACGTGGCCAACATGACTAAGCCGCTTCTGGCAGAACCAGAGCAGCACACAGAAACGCTGTTTACCTTCCTGCCGGAGCGGTACCTATTTAACTACTTGTACTTTGGGCGTGCTTTCGAACTGCTAGGTTGGCAGGAGCTGGGAGCTCACCCCGTTGCGGGGCCTCAGACCACCGACCTTCCGATCAGCAAGTCCAAGCGGCACAGTGGTTTAAACCACAGCGCCAACTGCAACCTGTTACCCCTTCATCTTCTGGCACCTCCTCCTCCTCCCAGGCTCCCCCATCTTCTCCCTCTGTCCCCTCATCGTTGTCCTGCCACCACCACCACTCCCTGGGTTCTGAGTACTCTTTCCTTGAGGGTTCCTGAGCTGTTTTCACCTGCCACTCCTCTACGTCCTACCAGTTTGTGACACCTGCAAACCCATACCTTTTGAGGAAACAGGAAAGGGGAGGAGCCTGTTAAACACCACACAGCGTATCTCAAGTCCAGGACATTTTTCATTGCCACTGGGGGGGGGGCACAAAATCAAGAGGGGCAGGAGGAACCAATCCTCCCGTCCTCCCTTATGCCACACGCCCAACGACCCGCAGCTTCCTCTGTTTTGAACCGCCCAATCATGCATTTCTCATTAATGGCCCAGGCACAGAGAGTTTTCAATTAAGTCAGAAAGCGCCGTTGTAGTAATTACATTATGATATTAGCCCCCACAGATTAATACATTGGCAGCTGCGCGCAGGTTGCCTTCTGCAATTGTGTCACGCTCCGCTCGTTTGCTCTGGTAATGAAACCAAAACACAGGAATGTCTCACATAAAACGGCATCGGCCATCTGGATGGCTGCATCAGCAGCTCCGATAGTCTATAAGGTTGGGTGAAGAAAGTAGTTTTTTTTCCTAGAGACTGGAATGTGGCAGAAAGGCCGCGGCCCTCCTTCCCTTCTTTACATCTGCAAGCTGCATTAGCAAGCTGATCAGCTCCCAATCCTTCTTCCGTTTCTCACAATCAACCACTAAACATCTCTTAGCACCCTGGCTGAGTGCTTTGGCGGCGGCGGGGGGGGGGGGGAGAGATAGGAGTCTTGGAACTCTTTTCCTTGTCCAGATGGAGGAGAGAAAAGTGTTTGTGCATAGAAACCAGCCTACAGTATAAAGGCAAAAATTTACATTTGTCCCTCCTCCCACTTCTGCTTCTGGCTCCGCCCACCACTGCCATGTGGCCCTCGGAAGGCTGCCAAAAAAGGATTGTGGCCCTCAGGCTGAAACAAGGTTCCTCTCTCCTGCTCTGCTGCCTCTTGCCAATGCCGGTAGCATGCTAAGACTCCCAGCCGGGAGGGCAAAGCAGCTGTCCAGATATTGTCCTTGATATTTATTAGAAGTTTTGGCCCACCCAAATTAAAATGGGCTAGAAGTCAATTTCACAGCCATTGCTTTTTAAGATCTCGCAAAAAAAAATGTTAATTCATGGAGAGGCAGTAATTTATCTCGGGGCAGTCACTCCCAGGCAAAGACTTGCGCATTTTAAACACCACTCTTGCTTCTCTCCTTCACTTGGTTTCCAGAGCTTAAGAAACCCAAGGAAGCCAGTCGGGGTTGTTGTTTTTATCCCAAAGCTTAAGAAAAGCTCACCCACAACCGTGGAATCGCAGTCAAAGCGTTTGGAAGGCCCAGGAACCCACTTCTGACACCCTAACCGGGGTTGCGGCAACTGATCACACCAAGCTTGCAGATTTAATTTAAAGGAAATAATGGAGGGAGTGTTCCACCTGAGGATGTGATTTGAAAAGCAGCCTGGCGCATGGGTGAGGAACGGTTGAAGGAGCTGGTATGTTTACACTGGAAAAGACTGAGAGGAGTTAGGATAGCCACCTTCCCATATCTCAAGAGCTGTCACATGGAAGATGGAGCAAGCTTGTTTTCTCCTGCTCTGGAGGGGGCTTCAAGTTACAAAAAAGGAGCATCTGACTCAACATCAGGAAAAAACTTTCTGACAAAGTGTTCAACAGTGGAACCATCTCCCTCAGGAGGTTCCTTGGAGGCTTTTAAGCAGAGGTTGGATATGGCCATCTGTCATGGAGGCTTTAGCTGAGATTCCTGCATTGCAGAGGGTTGGACTAGATGGACTCTTGTGGTCCCTTCCAACTCTACTATTCTACGATTCTATGTTTACCACATCATTGAATCAGATCATCGACTGCTGCCTGCTCTGAGCGGTCCTCCTTTGCTGTATTTTGACACGGGCTACTACAGAGAGGGTGTAAACCTGCAATTAGCACATTTGCAGTGGCTGATGCAGCCCTTTGTCTCATTGTGAGCAATGGAGGATGTTTGGATGTAAATTGCTAATTACTGCATCCAAACGTCTCACTTGGAAAGCACTTTTGAGGTGGTTAAAGAGGAGCGCCACTAGAGAAACGCTTTTCCCTCCTCTCTCCCTGTTCATCTTGTCCTGACGCAGATGAACATGCCCTGAATGCAGCCCGGTGCCGAAGTTTGGAGGCTTATAGGCAGAGAAAGAGAGGAGAAAGAGCCGGTGCCGTGGGGCAGGGAGGAGGGGCAGAATAATCTATTGGCTTCAAAGAGTCAAAATATCTGCCCCGCTCCGACAAGGCAGCCTCAGAGAGCACTTAAAGAGAACACTGCGGGGAATTTAATGACCACGAGAAAGCTGAAAAGAAAAGGGGGTTTTGTACAGGCATGGTTGGTTTTAGTCTTTTCAGGGACAAAAAATAAAAGGGTCAGCGGGATCGAGAGGTCATCGTTTCATGGGTTAAGCAACAAGACAAAAGGACCTTTTCTCCACTCGGCTATTCAGCCTTCGGAAATGTCCCGATCGGGGTCCCCCACCCCACCCCACCCTCTGACTCTGCCCACCTTGAAGACAGCTACACAGCAACCTCCCAGACGGCCCTTTTCCCTACCACAATCTGTACTATTCATGAAATGGACTCGAGGTGACTTACGGGGGTGGAGGGGAGGAGGGGGCTGACCTCTCACCGGAGTTTAAAACCAGTCTTAATTAACTTAGGCCAATTCATCCCTCCGGCAAAGCCTGTATTTCGGGGCAGGACCTCACCGGTGGGCTCAGTGGCCTCCAATGTTCATCTTTTGTTATCTTCTGCCCTGTAATCCCCTCCCAACCCTCCGGGTCAGAACATAGTTGCTGATTAATGGAAAGGGAGAGCTGCTATTCTGAAGTTAGGACAGATAAGGTCTTGGATATCTTCCCCTGCCCGTGTTTCCATTGGCTGAAAGGAGAGATGCATTTCTGCATGCTAAAGGAATCCAAGCATTCACCCATCAACAATGAAACATTCGGGTGATACACAACTGAGCCATACTCAGAGTTCGGGATGTCAGAGCACTCTGATGAAAGTGAGAGCGGGAACGGAAATTGGCACAGTCCACTTACTCATCCCATGCCCAGAACGGAAAACCAGCCCACTTGAATGAATATACTTTATTTGGTCACAGACCAGCATAAAACAAGATATTTGCATTTATAAAAACAATGTAAAAACAATGTAAAAATATATGTTTAAATGGGTACTCATTACATGATGAGGGCATATTCAACATATCCAGCCCGACTTAAACCAGCCCACTTAATATGATTGGTGTTCACGGTTGTTGTTCCTTTGAAGCCACAAAGGGAAGGCCACTGATGGAAGTTTCCCCCCATTTCCGTTGTGCTTCCTTTGCACTGGAGATGAACGGGTTGGAATAATGCAATTAATTACATAAACCATGCGGCGTTCATAATTTTGCTACAGTGGGCAGCAAGATGAATATGGTTTTTGGTGGAAGACGAACTGCAGTGGGACGGGAACAGCGCTGCGTGCGATTAATACAGGGCGGAATGGAAGAGGATGCCTTCTGGCATCCCTTACTCACAAGCACACCCATTGGAGGCAAAGGATTTCAGTAACTGAGGTCAATGTGTCTACTCTGAGTATGACTAACAGTTGGCATCACCGAGATCAGAGAGAAAGAGCAGGGTGAGAAAATGCCATGTTGAAAAGAAGCATTAAAAAGAGCTTCCAAGCACCTGGAATCTAAAGAGCCACAGAACTGGCATATTTGTGTGTCAGCTATTCCATTCAGTGCATCTATCATTTTGGTTTTCTTTTTCAACCGCTGGCTTTATTAACGAAGTAGTACAATCCAGCTGCAGTTGCCCAGAAGAAAAAACTGAAGGATCCTAAAAACCCGTCAGAATTATCCCACTTTGCACTTCATCTCCAGATGGTCCCAATCTCAGCGTGAAAGTCCATACCTTTCCGAGCAGTGATTGATCTTAGCTCACTGTTTTAGACACTAGTTTTGATTAATATCCTGCAAAGTTCCCACACTCGCTTTCCCTATTCAAGTGTTTTTCCCCCTTTCTTTAAAAAAAAACTTTATTCTCCACCTGCTCCCAATGACAGACACCTCATTTTTCACTTTAAAAAATTCTAATATTTTAAGGCACTACACGGAAAGAACAACCAATGTACAAAAACTTTGAGACAATTACCTAAGTTTGGTGCTGCTGAGATCAATTCACTTATTCTTTAAGTATTAGTTGTCCCACGGCAAGTTTTCTTTTGTTAACTTCAACAATATTGTAATTATAACAGATTTTTTATTTTTACAATTTTTATGCCATTCATTGTCACAACAACCCAGTATGGTTGGCCACAACAAAGGAAGACTTATGGTAGAGAGAACGTTGTCCATAGCTGTCCAATGACTTCAGGGCTAAGAAATTATTGCCCCAGATCAGGAGAGTAGTACACACACAATAGATGACCCTTGGGACAAAACTGACCTGCAGGGTGATAGTTTGTGTCTTGGAGTTCCCTCAGGAGGGGCTAGCGGGCGGAAACCCTGGTATTGCCACAGAGTTGCTAAGAGGGCTTAGCTAACTGATATAGTGAGGGATCTAATGAAAGAGAGACCCCGAACTGTAGGCAAAGAAGAGTTTAACCCCTGAATCCCAGAGCAGAGGATATAACCAGCCACGGCCGCTGGACAAGAAAACTTCCATTACTAAGGGATCTCCAGTTTATAAATAAAAGGGGATTGACATAACAGACGGACCTCAAAGGGACAGGTGGGGTGGATTTTAATTTGACCCAGAACACCTGATTAGAAATTCACTTAGTAACAAGGGGAGAGTTGAGATTTGCATCCTCAGGGATCAAACAACACATCCACCTCAGTTTCTTGTGTAGGGATGAACCTGAATGGGAACTGGACCATAGAATTGTTCTGAATTTCAGTCTGATCTTCTCTCCACCACAAACAAACCACCACTGCTACCAAGACATGCCATGCAAATATTCCACTCTCATGAAACATGGTAGCAGCAATAATAACTGTACTACGTGTGAAGTGCAGAAGTGGCCTTTTTCACTGGTTCCCATGGTAATTGGTGGCGTTAAGAGCTGTTTGTAATTTGTAAGGCCTCAAAGTTCAACAAAGAAAGGAGGGAAAGAACAAGGCGAGGCGAGGCAAGCTTTTATAAGTGCGTTAAATAAACTCCATTCCACAATTCCTTTCATATGCCTTGAGTTTCCTGTATGACCAGAGGAACACCAATCTTCAAAGGTCATGGTCGTATCAAAATACACTGTAATCCACTCTCCTCTCCTAGCTTTCATCAGAATGGTCTCCATCATCATTAAGAAAAATTTAATTAATTGAAGCCTTACCACTCCGGTAATGCATTTTAGTTAATTATCAGAGTTTGTTTCTGAAGGAGCTATTAATCTTCAAAGGTTGTCAAGTGTTTTGCAGGCCATTACGCCCCTATTTTGCAAACAGGGCTCTTTAATCAGACACCCAAAGGCCATGCTCCAATCAACCCCAGGCATGAAACCTTTGTTCCCTAATGGAAATGAATGATCTCTAAGCCCAGATGTTCAGGCACATTTCCTAGGAGGTTCTCAAGGACCTGCTCACTGCTGGGGCAATATTATATCCATGGCCCTGCATAGCTTGTTTATTTCTCAAGAGCCTGAAGCTGTTTTCATATGATTCTCAGGAGATGTCACATCCAGAAAGCCTGGAGGTTCAGCTATATGCAACCTTCCCAAACCTGGAAGAAGTTTCAGACCGCAACTCCCATCATTCCAGGCTGCCATGGCCAATGGTGCTGGGATGACAGGACAAGGCTTAGCTAAATGGCTTCTGAGATCCCTTGCACCCTATGAACCTCTGCGTCCATGAGTTAAGAATGTGTGAGATTCTTGATGAAATTGCCAAGATTGACAATTCTTGAGGCCCTCTTTAGTAGATTCTGCGGGTCAAGATGGCTTTTTCACTATGTTCATATTTGTAATTTTAGGACGGCCCAGGGAATTGTCTGAAGGCACACAGCATGGGTCTAATGAAAATCTAAGCCAGACTTCCTCAACCTGGTGCCCTCCTTATGCTTTTGACTACAGCTCTTACCTGCAACCTTCCAGAACAACTATAATGGAGAACCCATTTAGCTGCCATGTTTAATAAGAGCCCTTGATAGACCTACCCTCAGTGAATTTATCTAACCCTTTTAAAAGCCATCTAAGCTAGTGATCATCTCTACACCATGTGTCAGTCAGCCCCAATAGTTAATTATTTCCTCTATCAGCAGCAGATTAGACTGGATGGGATTTCTTCTAGCCCCATAACTCTATCTTCTACAAAGCAAAGGTGGAACTATGACTCTTTGATTAAGCAAAATAGAAAATTCTTTTCAGTAGCACCTTAGAGACCAACTGTGTTTGTTCTTGGTATGAGCTTTCTGTGCATGCACACTTCTTCAGATCTTTGATTAAGGTTCAAGATCTTCTGATAGATCTCTTGGTGCTCTCCAGCAGATCAACAAAGATTTGTGGCTCCTAATGGTTTAGGAGACTCTTGAGAGTCCCATGGACTGCAAGAAGATCAAACCTATCCATTCTTAAAGAAATCAGCCCTGAGTGCTCACTAGAAGGACAGATCCTGAAGTTGAGGCTCCAGTACTTTGGCCACCTCATGAGAAGAGAAGACTCCCTAAAAAAGACCCTGATGTTGAGAAAGATGGAGGGCACAAGGAGAAGGGGACGACAGAGGATGAGATGGTTGGACAGTGTTCTCGAAGCTACTAACATGAGTTTGGCCAAACTGCGAGAGGCAGTGGAGGATAGGCGTGCCTGGCGTGCTCTGGTCCATGGGGTCACGAAGAGTCGGACACGACTGAACGACTGAACAACAGCAGCAACAAAATGGTTTAGTAACAAAAAACTCCCCCTTGCCCAAATTATACTGCTAAAATTAAGAATGAATGTATTGCTAGTGGCCATCAGGTTAAACCATAAGTGGATTTCTGTGAAGAAGAAGTTCAGTTGTGGTATTGAAAACAAATGCCTGGGCTTGAAATTATTTAATTCTAGGTGTGTGCCTTTTGCTGTAGGCTCCAGTTGGTGGATCTAGGGGTCCTGGAAAGAAAAAGTGTTGTGTATCCAATGTAGCGCTATATTAAAGTCACTAGTAGTACACTTGCCATATGAATTTTGTGTCAGCTGAAAATTGTTGTGTAAGATAATGCATTAGAAAGTCACTGGTAGCTCTGTAGGACAGGTTCCTGCTAGTGCAACTCTTGAGTTGAATTTCTCTGTTGTACAACAAAGCTATTATTAATTAATTAAATAATTATAATTATAATTATAATTCTGCCCATCTGACTGGGTTGCCCCAACCATTCTGTGCAGCTCCCAATAAAATATTAGCTAGCTCACATTTCTGCACTAGAGAACAGACAATGCGGGATTCAGCCCAAAGTAGATGCTGCAGCCCTGAAGTCTATCCATCTTGACAGAAAGCCCTCTCCTTGGTATATCACAAACCTTCTACCTGTTGCTTCCACTGGGTGACCCGCAACTTCCATAGATGGCCCCAGTAGTGCCATAACCTCAAACTTGATTTCTATCTTTCGCACCTTTTCCCCCTAGCCACCTCTGCTCAGTTAGCTAGCAGGCATGACTCTTGGGTAATGAACTTCAAATCCCACGCCTCTGAAACTTTGATCATATGGCCAATCAGTCTGCAGAAAGCCCACTGAAGAGGATGGGGAAATTGCCTAGCAGGGGGGTTGAGAGAGAAGATTGCACTCCAAGACGGGTTATCAAACCGTCTTCTATCTACTTAGATTTAATTAAAAGTGCCTGTCGAAAATGGTTAGATTTTACCGTGCACATGGCAGCGAGAACGCAATGTTTTCAACAAGGTGATAATTATTTTCTTTTGCAGGCGGTTTTCGAGAACATTTCCACACCGGGGTATTTCTATAACTAAGATGACTCAGGTTGACAGAAGCTGTCGATTTGGGCTTGAGACGAACGATTTGGAAAAAGAAGAAGGAGAAGAGGAGAAAGCAAATTACAGTGGGAAGCATTTTGATTCCTTTTTTATTGTTATTATCCTCATGTTATTGCACCTGTGAAATAACACCTCTGATGACTTTTGGAGAAAGATGGGGAAGAAGAAGAAAGAAGCGAAACTTGTGTAACTTACTAGAACAACCAAAGTTCTGATACAAAGGCAGGTTATCTCAGAACAATCCCCTGCCATAATATTCTGAAGCCTACCACTTGGAACAGCACTGAATATTCCAGCAGGTCAATGAAGATTTTCAGGTGCCGTGCCATATCAGCTGAATTCATCAGAGCAAGGAAGCAGAGGTTCATTTTGCCCATCATCAAATTAGCCACAGTCAGATCCTTATCAGTTGTTTCTGTGACATTTTTTTTAGGATGCGCAAATATGCAGGTGACAGGCAAGGAAGCGGGTGAGTGGGCACTTGCCTAGCTAAGAAGAAAAATGTAACTAATCGGTTACATATACCATGCTCACAGATGTTCCACAGTAGCATGTCCCTCAGAATCAAGGATCTTTCTCACTGTGGCAAAACAAGGGAATTTCCCCAGGGACCAATTGCTGAGAATCACAAATGGTCTGTTGCGTTCACCTCTTGCTTACAAGCATCCCATAGACATCAGCTAGATTGGTGACTGGGAGCGGCCGCCAAGACCACATAACACTGGTCTTGAAAGACCTACATTGGCTCCCAGTACGTTTCCGAGCACAATTCAAAGTGTTGCCGTTGACCTTTAAAGCCCTAAACGGCCTCAGTCCATTCTGCCCGGACACTGAGGTCCCAGTTCCGAGGGCCTTTTGGCGGTTCCCTCACTATGAGAAGCCAAGTTAGAGGGAACCAGGCAGAGGAACTTCTTGGTAGTGGGACCCACACTGTGGAATGCCCTCCCACCAGATGTCAAAGAGAAAAACAACTACCAGACTTTTAGAAGACATCTGAAGGCAGCCCTGTTTAGGGAAGCTTTTAATGTTTAATAGATTATTGCATTTTAATATTCTGTTGGAAGCCCCCCAGAGGGCGGGGTATAAATAATAAATTATTATATTATATATCATCATCATCATCAATTTGCTCATGGTGAGAACAGGATGCTGGACTAGATGGGACCTTCATCTGATCCAGCACTCAGACTCTTCTTATGGGTGGGATATATGAATCTATCTCATTTTGGAATGATGTTCTTTCAACATTTCGGAGTATGTGAGAGGGTGTCTGAATCTCACACGCTTCCAAAACTGATAAAGGGAGATGCTTTTCAAGCAATGCACTTTTTCTGAAGACTGCAAAGTGCTTGCATAAGACCTGCTAACTTCTGCAGGATTGCAATACATTTCACGTAATGTTATGAGCACAACCCCCCCCCCCCGCAAATCTGGGGCTACACATAACTTCAGCGCAATTAAGAAATGAATTATATGATCTTTGCAAGAATGAAATTCCACAGGGCATCTTTCCAGCCACCATTCAGCAAGATTAATTTTGGACATAAGGGAATATCATGCCCCATGATCTCCTTAATCTCTTTCACGTCTCTCTGCCAAAATCCTTAAATGTATTTACAGGAACAACACGGATGCGTAAACGAGCCTCTCCCCCTGCCTATTTCCTTTCCAACAAGCCCTTCTCTCCTTTTTTCCTTGCAACATGCGTGTTGAATTTGCACAAAGCTCCCCTCCCCCCCCTGTCCTTTGATTCTCTGGCAGTATAAACATAACAATTTGTTACATTTCCCTACCATATATCAGCTAATTCCATTTCCAAAGCTTTGTTTCCAGTTTACTGTAAATTATTCTTTTCCGTTTTAAACACACACAGAAAATCTCAGTCAAGTGTCATACACCCACCATAAAAACTGGACATCAAAGATCTTCAAAACTCCTGCCACTGCCTTCAACAAACAATTGAACCAATCCAAGTCTCTTTTCACTCCATGAAAGATACACGGAGAAACAGCAAAGTCCCTGATATGCACATATCAGCTTGGATTTTAAGAGAAGTTAACGAAATTCATGGGCAGAAATTATCACCTTCGCCCCACCCCAAATGTCTTTTTTTGAGGGATCAGGCCCTCCTTAACAATTGGGCACGTGACTATGGTGGTGGGTAGGAAAGGATGGGAAACTTTCCTTCCATTAACTTCATCTCCTTGGCTTGGAGCATGAGATAGGTTAGAGAGCCAGTGTGGCATAGTGGTTAGAGTATTGGACCAGGACCTGAGAGACCAGGGTTCAAATCCCTACTTGGCCATGGAGATCCATGCATTCCACCTTGAGTTCTCCACAACAACCCTGTGAGGTAGGTTAGGCTGAGAGGCACTGTCTGGCCCAAGGCCACCCAGTGTGCTCCATGGCCAAGTGGGGATTTGAACCCTGGCCTCTCAGGTCCTGGTCCAACACTCTAACCACTATGCCACACTCTAACCTATCTCATGCTCCAAGCCGAGGAGATGATGGAAGGTTGATTTGATGTGCCTTACATGCTAGTTTCTCCTACATTTTATGTCTACCCTGAAAGTTTAGCATGATGGGTGTCTATATGTCAAGGATGCTATGAGATTCCTACATTGCAGGGGGTTGGACCCTTGGGGTCCTTTACAACTCTAGGATTCTATGAGTTATAGTTCAACAACATCTGCAGGCCCAAAGGTTCCCTGCCGGGGAGATTCCAAGTAAGCATTTGGAAGAACTTTCTGATGGTAAGAGTTGTTTGACTTTGGGATGGACTGCCTTGGAAGGTGGTGGACTCTTCATGGGAGGTTGGGTGGCCAACAGTCATAGTCCTAAGCCTCCAGCCACCGCAGAACTCAGTGGAGGGAGAATCCAGCCAACCAGCCAGGTCGCAGGGGGGTACTTGCCTGTAGGCAGAATCCATAAATATGCTCCAGTCAAGCCCAGTCCTAAGGTCAGGAGTATCTCAGTTCATGTAGTCAGATGATCCAGGGGTCAAGAAAGCCAAGGGTCCAAGGTCGCAAGAAGCAGCAAGGTCTGGTCAGAAATGATGAATGTTGTTTCCAGCAACTGAATGAGTCTGGAAACCCTGCTTAAGAAAGCTGGAGCCAGCTGGTTCTCATCAGGAGCAAGAAGGCTGATCAACAGCAGGTGGAGTCACATTGCCTCCTGCTCCTTCAGGCTGCTGCTCAGCAGGTGAAGCCCATTACATCATCTGCCAGGGATTCTTTAGCTGTGATTTCTGCATTGAAGGGGGTTGGACATCTCAGAATGTCTCTAATCTATACTGCCTCCATTTCTTGAAGGCATGTCCCTCTTGATCAGCCTTGAAAAGGTAGGTGCAATGCTCTCCAGCAAATCAAGTCCTGCATCCTTTTCTCATAGTGGCCAACCGGATGCCTGGGGAAACCCCACAAGCAGGATTCAAGGGCAAGAGCCCTCTCCCCTCCTGTGGTTTCTAGCAACTGGCATTCAGAAGCATTAAAAAGGTAAAGGTAAAGGACCCCTGACAGTTAGGTCCAGTCGCAGGCGACTCTGGGGTTGCGGCGCTCATCTCGCTTTACTGGCCAAGGGAGTCGGCGTTTGTCCACAGACAGTTTTTCCAGGTCATGTGGCCAGTATGACTATGCTGCTTCTGGTGCAGCAGAACACCGAAACCAGAGCAGCACACGGAAACGCCATTTACCTTCCTGCCGGAGTGGTACCTATTTATCTACTTGCACTTTGACGTGCTTTCGAACTGCTAGGTTGGCAGGAGCTGGGACCGAGCAATGGGAGCTCACCCCGTCGCAGGGATTTGAACTGCCAACCTTCTGATCGGTAAGCCCAAAAGGCTCAGTGGTTTAGACCAACAGCGCCGTCCGCATCCCATTCAGAAGCATTACTGCCTGGGAATACAGTGTGACAGGCTTTCCATCAGGGCTTGTCTTCTGTTTGTATGAGGACTGTCATTTTATACACACACACACACACACACACACACACACACACTTTTAATAGAGATAGTTGGGATTTTATTAATTCTAGGCAAAAACAAAATAAAAAGCATGAGCCCTGGAATCAAGACCACATAATGTGGTTTGTTACTCATTACTGTTATCAAGAATCTTTCAATGCTTGTCAGGATTATTACACATCCCCATCTAAAATATATTGTACGTTCTGCTGCTGGATAAATGTTTGGCTCGCCAAATCCCTGCTTATCTCTAGGTCCCTGTAATGCCAAATCCCTGATTTTATTCCTACTTTTATTCCAGATAAAGCCATCAATCAACTTTTCCCAAAACTTTAGAATATCTGATGTCAAGTATCCTATTATCACTTGGAACACTATGATTTTTTAAAAAAGGTATAATTTGGATGTTAATCTACGTAATGATCTTTATTTGCTGCACATTTTCCCTCCCGCCCTTCCCTCTTGTATTCCCCCCCCCCATCATTTATAAATAAAATGGGGAAGGGGGAAGAAACAATAGCAGAGGTTGGATGGCCATCTGTTATGCATGCTGTCCTACCTCTGCTTAGGTAAAGGTAAAGGGACACCTGACCATTAGGTCCAGTCGAGGACGACTCTGGGGTTGCAGCTCTCATCTCGCTTTACTGGCCGAGGGAGCCGGCGTACAGCTTCCGGGTCATGTGGCCAGCATGACTAAGCAGCTTTTGGCGAAGCAGAGCAGCGCACGGAAACACCGTTTACCTTCCCGCTGGAGCGGTACCTATTTATCTACTTGCACTTTGTGCTTTCAAACTGCTAGGTTGGCAAGAGCAGGGACAGAGCAACGAGCTCCTGCCTACACTACATATGAGACGAGCAACCAATATACTTATAGAACACTATGGGAACATGATGCACGACTAAGCCAGTGGTGGTTAACAATATGCAGAACAGTATTTCAGAGGTGTGTTACTTTTTCAGAAAACTTCCCTGAGCATGCAGTGCTGTGTGGATGGGAGAGAAAGCAAAAAAGAAAAGAAAAAAGTATTGGTGGAAATGAAAAGACAGCTCTGCACTGCTGTTCCTTGGTGATCAGGTTACCTTTGTCCCAATGGCAAAGTATGGGATCAAGGCTGAGCTTTGAGCCAGATAAAGCCAATTCACAGAACTAAGCTGCTCATCAGGCTCATTATGAAACAACTTTGATAACTTCTGCTCTGAATGGTTTAAATGCAATTCAAATTCAGTTCCTTAAAAAAAATAAAAAAATCTAAACACAACTTTCTCTCTCTCTCTCTCTCTCTCTCTCTCTCTCTCTCTCTCTTTCTTTCTTTCTTGAACTTCAGAAGAAAGGAGAGTAAAAGAGCTCTTTAAGCTGATGTGGTGCCATTTCAGTGCATCAGAATAATGGGCTGTTTCCAGGGAAGAGATGAGTTCTCCTCTTGGTTCACTGGATGGCATTGTGTGAATGGGACGGCTTTGCTCTTTTTGCTGCTCATGGTTCAGAAATCCAGCAAGGAAGGGGGGGTGGAGGTTTCAGAATCACCCATTCATTCGCTCAGAGATCGCAAGTGGAATTGAAAAGGAGGCAGAAGCGACAGTGAGATCTAAGCAGACGTCAAGCCCAAGGACCCCAGCAAAGCACGAATGCAATCGCATTCGGCGGCAGGATGTTGTTGCCATTTTGTACCTCCCCTCTGCATCTAATCTGGGCTCCATTGGAAGAAGATCTGGGGTATACATATAATTTATAAATAAATAAATAAATAAATAAATAAATAAATAAATAAATGTTTTCTGCTGCTCTCATTGTTTTGTAATTGGATTCAAATCACAGAACAATGAGATTCCCACTAAACACAGAGAGGAACTTTCTGATGGTAATAGCTGTTAGAGAGCGAAATGGACTCTCTTGGAAACTGGTGGGCTCTCCTTCATTGGGGGTTTTCAAACAGAAGTTAGATGGCCATCTGTCTTGGATGGTTTAGTTGAGATTCTTGCATTGCAGAGGGTTGGACTAGATGACACTTGGGGTCCCTTCCAACTCTGCGATTCCATGGTTCTAAGATTCTATATGCTGCTTTTCATCAGAAAGGACTTCAAAGAGGTCCGTAAAGGAAAAGAACTAAATTAAATACAGTGGCACCTTGGTTCTCAAACTTATTCTGCTACAGAAGTCCACTCCAAAGCCAAAGATTTCCAAAACCAAGGCCTGCTTTTCCATAGAAAGTAATGCAAAATGGATTAATCCGTTCCAGACTTTTAAATACAACTCGTAAAACAGCAATTCAACATGAATTTTACTATTTAATGAGACCATTGGTCCATAAAATGAAAGCAGTCACACAATCAATCAATCCATCAGTAGCTGAACTGGGTTCCACAGTCACAAAAACAAAACTAAAAGGAGACGCAAAAACAAAAACGCAAAATAAATAGCAAAAACAGACAGACCTCAGCGTAACACTCAAAATAGAAGTGTGGTACTCAGATCAGAAGTGCAACACTCAAACCGGAGCACGTTCAGCTTCCGAAAAAATGTTTGCAAACCGGAGCACTTACTGCGGGGTTTGCAGTGTTTGGGTTCCAAGTTGTTTGAGTACCAAGGCGTTTGAGAACCAAGGTACCACTCTACAGCGAAATATAAAATAGATGAAACATTGGAATCCGTAAGGGGGAATTCTACTCAGTCAACTGTTTGCTGCCTTATCTCAGAAACACCTGTCTTCACCTTGAGAAACTTATCTCTCCTCCACCACCACCTGCTTGCACCACTGAAAATGGTGAAATCTCCCTTCGGGATTCAAAGAAGAGCCCCACACATCGCTATGACAAAGGGGGACAAGAACGGTGGCGGAAACGACTGGAAATCTTTCCAAGGTTGGACGCCGATATCCCGAAAGCGGACACCGGAAAACATTTGGATCTGGCCATGAGCCTCACAGGTCTTTCCTCCCAGCTGCTCACTAAATTGCCACTTAGAGGAAGGCATTGCTGAAGATCGTCCCTCTTCCATGTTTGTCCCGGTGGTGCCGAGATGGAGGCCTGCTAGATAAGCCAACTAAAAAGGGTCAAGGAGGTTGTCCTCGACTTTCCAGAGGCATCTTAATAGCTTTCTAAAAACAGTGGGCCATCAAGTACCCAGACAATTTAATTTAGCTTCCCAGCTGGAATGTTAAGTACAGTGGTACGAAGCCATTCTGAAAACAAAGAGTGATAAAGGAGAACTCCTTTGTTTCTCTTGACATCTCCGCAAACCTTCAAAGGATGTATCGAGCAGAGAACATGCTAATGCTCTTTTGGTACAACGCCAAGGAGAAATTAAAAGTGCTCTTAAGAGGTCTCCTCACCCCAGGAATGGGAATGGCGGGCTTTTCTAAACCTTCATCCCCAAAACTAACCATGGAGATGATGGTAACCTGTACATGATATGAAATTGGAAGTTTTATTTTTTACATATTGTTTTTACTGTTGTTTTTACTGTGAAATCGCTTTGGGATACTTTGTGGGAAGCAATCTGTAAAGTGCCACAAATAAATTAACTAAAAATACAAGTAAGGATAATATTATGTATCCAAATCTTGTGCCAAGAGGAAGCTGATACAATTGTGCAAGTCAAGTAAATTTGTGTGTAAACTGCAGGATTTGTTGGAGGGTATGGTATGTGACCCCCGAGCCAAGGAGATAAGTAACTATACCACCTTAAGAGGACATCTGCAGGTAGCCCTGTATAGGGAAGTGGTTTTTAATGTTGTTTTTTTAAAATGTTTTTATATATGTTGGAAGTCGCCCAGGGGCCTGGGGCAACCCAGTCAAATGGGAGGGAAGAAGAAGAGGAGTTTGGATTTGATATCCCACTTTCCACTACCCGAAGGAGTCTCAAAGCGGCTAACATTCTCCTTTCCCTTCCTCCCATACAACAGACACTCTGTGAGGTGAGTGGGGCTGAGAGACTTCCAAGAAGTGTGACTAGCCCAAGGTCACCCAGCAGCTGCATGTGGAGGAGTGGAGGCACGAACCCGGTTCCCCAGATTACGAGTCTACCACTCTTAACCACTACACCACACTGGCATTATTATTATTATTATTATTATTTATTAACAGTCCTGCAGGGGAGATAAGGAGGCTGGGAGGGCAATATTTGGCCCCTGAGCCTGAGGTTCCCGACTCCCTTCTCCCAGGACAACAAAAGGCTTTGGAGAGAGACTCCTAAAACAGTGCAAACCATCGTGCGGAGCCGTATGCAAAATGTTCCTCCTCTAACATTATTTATACTTTCCTCCCTTGCCATGCTGGAGCGCCAGTGTTTCATTAATTCAGTCTGAAGAGCTCCGAGGATTTAGAGTACTGTACGAGAGCGAGCATTATTAAGCATTATTGCTACCGCTGTTACTGTTATTAAGATGTATTTCAGGAGCCATTCATAAAAGGGAGGTTTCAAGGTTACCTGGGGAACCCAATCAGGAACTGCAGGTGACGTTGTACACTCCACGCCATCGGGCGAGGAGAGAGGCTTACCTGAGGTGCCTCTCCATCACAGAATGGCAAGCAAGGAAGACGGAGATGGACTCCTGCTCCGCTGGAAAGCTTAAACATACGTGCCCTCTGCCCCTGGCAAATCCGCGCTGAGTTGTTGAGCTTGTTGTGCACCTTTTTTAGCATGCTGATTTACCAAACCTCTGTGTGCCGGTTTGGCTATAAAGCAGAGCACATGGGGGTTATTTTGTAGACCTGGGAGAGCAATCCAAACCACAGGAAATCCGGTGGAATTTAAACCAGGGTTGTGGGTTAAACCACAGAGCCTAGGGCTTGCTGATCAGAAGGTCGGCGGTTCGAATCCCCGCGACGACAGGGTGAGCTCCCGTTGCTCGGTCCCAGCTCCTGCCAACCTAGCAGTTCAAAAGCACGTCAAAGTGCAAGAAGATAAATAGGTACCGCTCTGGCGGGAAGGTGAACGGCGTTTCCGTGCACTGCTCTGGTTCGCCAGAAGCGGCTTAGTCATGCTGGCCACATGACCCGGAAGCTGTACACCAGTTCCCTCGGCTCAGTAACACGAGATGAGTGCTGCAACCCCAGAGTCATCCACAACTGGACCTAATGGTCAGGGGTCCCTTTACCTTTAAACTGTGCCAGTGTAATTTACCCTGGTTCCAAACTCTGTTCAGGGGCAGGGCTAATGCTGGCTGCGACAGCCCAGGCTGTTGCAGAGGGGAAAGAAGCCATTCAAATAGAGTCTGATGCACATCACACTTTGGACTGGTGTAAATTCTGGTGAAATTGGTATGTCACGTGGCCGAGCCGAATGGAGTTGGGAATAAGGATAACTCCTTTCTGCTCTGTGCTGCTCCTTCTCTGTCTCAGAACATCCCTGTTTCAGGACTTTCGTTGGCTGAGCCAAGATGGAAGACTTAGATAAGTGTTAGCCATTTGTTAAAAATAATAATTTAAAGTGCAAAATTCAAGGAAAAAGCCAATCCCCGATGTTAAGAGGACACATACTACAGTCTTGAATATAGGAATATGGTTTAAATCCATGACCAGGCTATAACAGGATGATTTTAGCAGGATACCTCGGTCGGTAGAGCATGAGACTTAATCACAGGGTCATGGGTTTGGTGACATGTAGCCAAAATACGAACCTGGGATGAGTCCTCACAATGGCTTTTCTATCAGCAAAGGAAAAGGGCAGAAGCACCTGCAATTTCTGCAACACACACCATCAGTATATTTTAACTATAGTTTAATATGGGGGCAGTTAATGCTGTGCCCTTCAGATGTTGCTTGACTACAGCTCCTCCCAACCCCTGACCAGTGGTCATGTTGACTGGAGCTGATGGGAAGGTTTACTGTATGCTTGTGAAACATGGAACACTCATAAACTCCATCTCCAACTCCTCAAAAGATTCCATCAATGTGTCTCCGAAAATGTTTACACATCACTTGGTTTTTGTTGTTGTTCAGTCGTTCAGTCGTGTCCGACTCTTCATGACCCCATGGACCAGAGCACGCCAGGCACGCCTATCCTATCCTCCACTGCCTCCCGCAGTTTGGCCAAACTCATGCTAGTCGCTTCGAGAACACTATCCAACCATCTCATCCTCTGTCGTCCCCTTCTCCTTGTGCCCTCCATCTTTCCCAACACCAGGGGCTTTTCTAGGGAGTCTTCTCTTCTCATGAGGTGGCCAAAGTACTGGAGCCTCAACTTCAGGATCTGTCCTTCCAGTGAGCACTCAGGGCTGATTTCTTTAAGGATGGATAAGTTTGATCTTCTTGCAGTCCATGGGACTCTCAAGAGTCTCCTCCAGCACCATAATTCAAAAGCATCAATTCTTCGGCGATCAGTCTTCTTTATGGTCCAGCTCTCACTCCCATACATTACTACTGGGAAAACCATAGCTTTAACTATACGGACCTTTGTCGGCAAGGTGATGTCTCTGCTTTTTAAGATGCTGTCTAGGTTTGTCATTGCTTTCCTCCCAAGAAGCAAAGCAATGACAAACCTAGACATATGGTAAGACAGGCCAACTAATACCAGTGTACTGGAAGAAGCAAAGATCACCAGTTTTGAAGCAATGATTCTTCAACATCAACTTCGTTGGACTCGTCATGTTGTGTGGATGCCTGATTATCGTCTTCCAAAGCAACTACTTTATTCCAAACTTTAAAATGAAAAGGATAATGCTGGTGGTCAACAAAAGAGGTTCAAAGACTGTCTCAAGGCAAATCACCATCAATTGGTAAAAACTGGCCTGCAAGTGCTCCAATTGGAGAACAGCCTTTACCAAAGGTTTCGTGGGATGCAAGGGAGAAAAAAACTAAGAGGAAGGCACGCTTGGCAAATCCACACCATGATCAACTCCTGCCCGGAAACCAATGTCCCCACTGTGGAAGGACATGTGGATCCAGAATTGGCCTCCACAGTCATTTGCAGACTCATTGTTAAAATTGTGTTTATGGAAGACAATCTTGCTCGGCTATGAGGGATCACCAAAGAAGAAGCCATGTTGTCTATCCCTGGTGAAATGTGGCCATATGTGGTTCAAAGGATAGCTGCGATTCACTAATGCTGAGGCAGGGAACGCAAGCGGTTGAGCCATTCGTGGAGTGTGCTACAGAGATGCCAAGATCCTTGTCGCTTATTAAAGTTTCATCTGGCTCCCCCCCCCCGGCCCTCCATGCTCTCCCTGCCATGCTGTGAACATGGCAATTAATTATTTAGAACAACTAATCAATCAGGGATTAGATGTACTAATCAAACACGTTTCAGCTGCTAAGTATCACTCACATGAAGACATTGATCAGCTGAAAGATGCTCCGCAGACAGTTCAGAAAAGGATTCTTACAGGCCGCGTTACGCACCTCTTAAAACCCCTGGGGGTCAAATCCTTGACACCATCTGCTGGACCATGTAGAGAGCTGAACACCAAACTGTCAGACAGACGGCAATTATTTTCTGTTCTGGTGCCCTTTTATGCGCTCTCAGTAGGGAATCGGATTTCAGGGCAAGTCTGGAAACTTTGCCATCGGCTAAGAGGTTGAAAAATGTGCTTGCTTCCTCGTTTTCTTGATTACCTGGTCACTTGAAGTGGTCCGAGACTTTATTGCTAGTTATCAGCACTGGAGATTATCATGATTCTAAGAGCATATTTAATGTGCCAAGTGCTTTACAATCAACAGTTCTTTATTTTTTTAATAGGCAGGAGAGGGGGAAATAATCAGAGCTTAAATTTGCTTAACAAGAACTCAGTTCTGTATTAGAACTGATGCTATGGTAAACCCTGGACTAGGGACTGAGCTATGAGCCTAAACAACATCAGAAAAGCCCTGTTGGATCAAGTCAGAAGCCTGTGTAGTCCAGTATCTCGTTCTAACACCGGCCAAACAGATGTCTATGGCAAACCCGCAAGCAACAGCACAAGAGCTCTTGTGGTCTTCAGCAACTGGTTTTCAGAAGCATTACTGCCTTCAATGGTGGACGCAGAGCACAACCATCAGGGCTGGCAGCCATGAGTAGCCCCCTCCTCCATGAATTTGTCCAGTCCTCTTTTAAATCCACCCAAATTGGTGGACACCATTGCCTCCTGTGGGAGAGAGTTGCATAGTTTGACTATGCGCTGCATGAATCATAAAATCATAACATTGTAGAAGGGGTTCCTGCAATGCAGGAATCTAAACTAAAGTATCCAGGACAGATGGGCATCCAACCTCTGCTTAAAAACCTTCAAGGAAGGAGAGTCCACAAAACTCCTGAAGGAGACCATTCCGCTGTCGGACAGCTCTTACTTGCAGAAAGTTCTTTCAGATGTTTAGTAATCTCCTTTCTTGTAACTTGAAGCCATGACTTTAGAGTCCTACCCCCCAGAGCAGGAGAAACAAGCTTGAAGAAGTCCTTTCTTTTATCTATCCTGAATCTTCCAAGATTCAGCTTCATTTGATGCCCACGCGTTCTGGTGTTGCAAGAGAAGGAGAAAAACTTTTCTCTGTCCACCTTCTCCATGCCAGGCTTAATTTTATATCATGTCACCTCTTACTCACATTTTCTCCAAAAGGTCCAAAATGCAGCGACCTTCCATCATTAGGAAGTCACCCCATCCCTTTGATCATTTTTTTGCTCAGCTAGACAAACATGCCTGAGGAGATAAAAAATTCCTTCCAGTAGCACCTTAGAGACCAACTAAGTATGTTCTTGGTGTGCTTTCGTGTGCATCCACACTTCTTCAGATACACAGAATATATCTGAAGAAGTGTGTATCTGAAGAAGTGTGCATGAACACGAAAGTTCATACCAAGAACATACTTAGTTGGTCTCTAAGGTGCTACTGGAAGGAATTATTTTATTTTGTTTTGTTTTGACTATGGCAGACCAACATGGCTACCTACCTGTATGCTTGAGGAGGACATCATGGGGCAAAGCCAGTGAAGGACATGGCTTCAGGAGGGTTCTGGGGGCCAGAAAGAGAGAACTGGAGGGCCACATTCATGACTGACTTTCCCCATCCTGAAATACATGGATGTTGTAGTCCCCATCTTCACTTATTATGTCCCAAGGTCCCAACTGATGTAAAATCCCTGCCAAAACTTCAAGTCCAGACCCTCCAAGTGTCCCTATTTTCCAGGGACAGTCCTAGATTTACAGAAGTTGTCCTGGTTTCTGATTTGACCCCAGAATGTCCTACTTTTCCTTAGGACAGGCATGTCCAAAGTCCATTTTGGGGACCTAATCCTAATCCATTTCAGGGACCTAATCTGGCTCCTGTGGCAGTCTATCTCCTGGGAGAAAATCATCAAAGCTCAACAACTTCAATCCTTAAAAAAGGTCAACAACTTTGGTCAGCCCTCACGCATGTTCACTTCATCAAATCTGGCCTTCTTTGAAAAAAGTTTGGGCACCCCTGCCTTAGGATGTCCCTATTTTCATCAGAGAAATGTTGGAGGGTATGAAGTTATGAGACCCCCCCCCCCCGAGCCAAGGGGATAAGTAACTATAGTCAAACCTTGGTTCTTGAACCAAAACTGTTCCGGAAGTCCATTCGACTTCTGAAAACATTTGAAAACCAAGGTGCAGCTTCCGATTGGCTGCGGGAGCTTCTTGCACTCAAGCAGAAGCCGCGGAAACCGTGCCGGACGTTCGGCTTCCAATTTTTATTTTATTTTTGCAAACCGGAACACTCACTTCCGGGTTTGCGGCATTCGGGAGCCAAAACGTTCAAGTCACAAGGCGTTCAAAAACCAAGGTACGACTGTATACAACCTTTAGAAGACATCTGAAGGCAGCATTATAGAGGGAAGTTTTTTTAAAAAAAATGTTTCATGTTTTATTATGTTTTTATATATGATGGAAGCTGCCAGAGCAGCTGGGGCGACTCAAGTCAGATGGGTGGGGTATAAATAGTAAAATATTAATAATAACAGCAATATCAACAACAACAACAATAAAATAATGGAATAGGTCACCCCTAGTTTCCATGCGCTGCTCTGGTTTAGTCATGCTGGCCACATGACCCAGAAGCTGTACGCCGGCTCCCTCTGCCAGTAAAGCGAGATGAGCGCCACAACCCCAGAGTTGTCCGCAATTGGACCTAATGGTCAGGGGTCCCTTTACCTTTATTTTCCTCAGAGAAATGTTGGAGTCCAGTTTTGTAAGACAACACTGCTTAGCTTTCTCAGAGTGGATTGTTTTTTCCCCCCTGCTATCACTCCCGCAAAACCACCATTAAAAGGTTTGATGCTGCTTTAACATATTAGAGAAAGATAGGAGTTAGGAAAATGAGCGGGGAATCTCCCTCTGGTCACCACTACTTCTGGGCAGTTCATATCACTGACCTCCTGGAAACGCTTGCTGAAAAAACGCGAAGGACGACGTAACGTTAAAAGACTCTGTTTTCGATACATGATTGAGCTGCTTGTCACTTTATTTGCTGTCCCAGGACTTTCTGACTGTTCCTTGGCAAGTTGTTCTATGGTTTCCCCTTAGGCTGACCCCTATAGTAATTGGAATTTCAATTATTCATTTTCAATTATAAGCACGGCACGATGATCACAAACGTCATTAAGTATTAAATTACTCCTAATGATGGATGGACGGATAGACTGGTCCTTCTTCAGATCATCCACCACAGCCGTTTCCTGCTATAGCTGCTCAGGTCAATGTTCTGATAGCACAGTTTGGAAAAATAATAATGGGAAAAGGCCTCAGCTCAGTTGTACAGCATCTGCCCTGCATGCAGAAGGTCCCAGGTTCAATTCCCGGCATCTCCAGGTAATACCAGGACAGACATCTGTCTGAATACTTGAGAGAGCTGCTGCCTGTCAGTGTTGACACTATGGAGTCAGATGGACTCATGGTCTGAGTCAGGCCAATGGCACACCTAGTCTAGAATCCTAGAATCCTAGAATTGTCGAGTTGGAAGGGATCCCCGGGGGTCATCTAGTCCAACCCCCTAAATGCAGGAACTCTTTTTTTGCCAATTATTTTTTTATTCATTTTTCAAATGTATAACACATCAACACCAAATTAAAACTAATTTAATATAATCCCCCCCCCCAAAAAAAAACCTGTCTTCCCACTCTCTTAGGTCTTTCTTTCTTTCTTTCTTTTTGGTTTTCTTATTTTTTGTTTGTTTGTTACATTTTCTTCCCCTTTTACATGCTGCTTATTTTACAGATTTATTTATCTCTAATTATCATCCTTACTTTTATCAAATTCCTCATCCCTCAGCTGTCCTTTTGCCAACTCCTGCAGCCCTGTTTAGGAAAGCTTTTAATGTTTAATAGACTATTGTATTTTAATATTCTGTTGGAAGCCACCCAGAGTGGCTGGGGAAACCCAGTCAGATGTGCGGGATATATATATATATAAAATACATAAATCAAAATTATATCAAGTAACAACAAGTGAGGTTACAGCAATTTAAATCTTTCATTCTTCTTTCCAACTTGCGTCGAACTATATTTTCTTATCCTTGATAGTTTCCTTTTTTATTGTTTATGCATGTCTCCCCCCCGTTTTATATTTACATATTTTCATCCTTATACGATAATTCACATAGACATCCTCTCTCAGCTTTCAGATGCATCTTATGAAGCTACATATCCATTAATTGACCCACCCTATTCCCCCCCCCTTCACATCATTGTTGTTGTCAACTGTGGATCATGAGATACCGCTACTTGAAACTTGAATTTAATGTCATATCTTTGTAGATATTCCTCAAAGCTTTCCCACTTGCTCATTGTCTGTTTTTCATTCTTATTTTAGTAGACACGCTTGCTAATTCTGCGTATTCTGTCAGAATCCCTGATAAGTTTCCATGCTCTGCCTGTTTGCAGGAACTCTCAATTTAATTCTCACACCAGCCAACCATGAATGCCCTGTATGAAACCTGTAAGCAGGACCCGAGGGTAAAAGCAATCTCTCCTCCCTGTGGCCTCCAGCAACTGACACACAGAACTGTGGAGGCAGAACATAGACATTGTGGTTGGTAGCCATTGACACCCATTTCAGACTACTGCAATGCGCTCTCCGTGGGGCTAACTTTGAAGGTGACCCGGAAACTACAACTAATTCAGAATGTGGCAGCTAGACTGTTGACTGGCAGCCACCGCCGAAACCATGTAACACCGGTCCTGAAAGACCTACATTGGCTCCTAGTACATTTCCAAGGACAATTCAAAGTGTTGGTGCTGGCCTTTAAAGCCCTAAATGGCCTCGGTCCTGTATACCTGAAGGAGCGTCTCCACCCTCATCGTTCAGCCCGGACACTGAGGTCCAGTGCTGAGGGCCTTTTGGCAGTTCCCTCACTGCAAGAAGCGAAGTTACAGGGAACCAGGCAGAGGGCCTTCTCGGTGGTGGCGCCCGCCCTGTGGAATGCCCTCCCATCATATGCAAATGAGATAAGTATCTGTCTGACTTTTAGAAGACATCTGAAGGCATCCCTTGGTTAGGGAAGTTTTTAATGTTTGAGGTTTTATCGCTTTTTATTATTAATAATATTCTGTTGGGAGCTGCCCAGAGTGGCTGAAGAAACCCAGCCAGATGGGCGGGGTATGTATGTATGTATGTATGTATGTATGTATAAATAAATATCTCTTGCCTGATCCTTTTTCAAGGCCACCTGGCTTCCATATCTTGACTATGTGCTGCACTAAGAAGTACATTCTTTTGCCTTTTCTGAACTGCACAGGAAATCACAAAGTTGCAGGGTTGGAAGGGACACCGAGGGTCATCTATTCCAACCCCCTGCAATGCAGGAAATCTTTTGCCCAACACACAGCTCGAACCCATGACCCTAAGATTAAGCATCTCGTGCTCTACCGAAACATTTTTTTTTTGATGGGTAAGTGGTATATAAATTGTATTAAATAAATACATATAATAAATAAATAAACATTTGCTCCCACTGAGGTCTCCTGTAAAAAGCAACTTTAGGTGCTGAACTGTAGCAGATCATTCCCTGCTCAGTCCTGCGTCTACTCATGATTTCTATTAATTTATTTTATTTAAAAAAATCTATATATCGCTTGCCAGAACAGAAGACCTCTAAGTTGCATGCAACAGAAAGTCTAAAATATTCTTTAAAAATGCCAATAAAAGGCAAACATCTCTCTCTCTCTCTCTCTCATCCACCTACATTAAAAACAAGATTTTTTTAAAAAAATTACCTGTAGTTATTCAAGTTGCATGTCAAAATCACACCTCTGTGTTCTCCTTCAGTCTGCAAAACAAGTGCCCCATAATGTCGAGCTCTACATTTGTGAGGAGTTGTTCCTTTTTCGTGGCACCTCTGGAACTCCCTGCCTATTGACATTAGGCAAACTTTTTTTAGATGTCTGCTGAAAACTATTTCAGCAAGTCTTTCCAGGCACATGATTTCATTATGCTTGCTTTTTAAAGTTTGATGGGTTTTATGTTTGTTCATAATAATGGTGTTATGTACATTTGTGCTTGACTGGTTTGTGGATTCTAGTCATGTTTTATATATGATTGGACGGGAACAACACTTTATCTATTTCCTTCCTCTTTTATTAACTTTTCATATTTGACCTGTTTTTCACTCATATTTATCTTTTTCACACATAACTTCCAAGGGTGACAACCACCAAGGTATTTTACGTTCTAATAGGTTTTTATACCTATCCCAAATTTCAAATAGAGATCTTCTGTATATATGGTTACTAAATACTTTATGAACCTTTGTTTTATTATACCATAAATATGAGTGCCAACCAAACCTATTATCAAAGCCTTCTATGTCTAACAAATCTGATTTTTTAAACAGTATCCATTCCTTTAACCAACAGAGGCAAGACGCTTCATAGTACAATTTCAAGTCCGGCAAGGTTTATGATTATTTTTTTCCTAAACAACAACAATCTGGAGACCATAGTGAATTTGGGTGACATCTTACTAGCCACTTCATAGCAAATCGTTCAGCTTTCCCCCCAGCATATTTTCAGATGGTGTTTCTATAACCACGAACTCTAGAAAGCTACTGTTTTAAAAACCAGGAAGCTGAGATTCCTGGGATTCCAGTAGACCCTTGCTTGTCTTAGAAATGGCCCCATTCACTAAGTATCCCCAGTCTTACTGCTGCTCAAATATTCTTCACTGTCCTTAGTATGGTTTACTGCATATTAATCAACCCAATTTCCGTAAGGAAAAACACTGTGTGTGGAATAAATTACACAAAGAGGAGGGCGGGGGCAGAGAGAGTATGCAAATTTTATTCAATCAAATTTCCCTCACAGCATGGAGTGACATCCAGAAACAATATTCTCTTTTATAGTGTCGTTCTGCCCTTTCAGGAACTGCCTGGAACCTCAGGCTAGCATACGGAGAAGCCCACATCCCTACGAATTGGCAAGAAAAGCCACCTTCAGAGAGGCAAGCTGGCAGGATGCAATCCTCATCCACTGCCCCAAGGTAGCTTAAATGGAAATTTATTTCTTTTTTTAAAAAAGGACACTCTCTCTTATGGTCCTCGGGGACTTTTGTGTAAACGGAGAACAAGTCCTTATATTGGACATGCCAGCCATCGGTATTATTGCTAACAGCAAGTCTAAGAGGGTTAAGAAGGCTGGATCACTCCTTAAATACCTTGCTAGGAGCTGGACACACCTATTTTTGTTACATTAGTAAGCTGGGCCAGGCCGGAAGCTGCCAGGGCAGGAGCATTCCAGTAACCTCTCCACACAACTGCTTGGGTGTGCCCCTAACACCAAGTAATTGGGCCTGTGAGCCACCTGCCATTTGCATCACCATCATCACAACTATAGGATGAGGAGACACCTGGCTTGACAGCAGTACATGTGAAAAGGATCTAGGGGTCTTGGTGGACCACAAGCTTAACATGAGTCAACAGTGTGATGCAGCAGCAAAAAAAGCTAATACCATTCTAGGTTGCATCAAGACCAAGTGTCTTGGTCAGACCACAGCTGGAATCCTGTGTCCAGTTCTGGTCACCACAGTTTAAGAAGGACGTTGACAAGCTGGAAGGTGTGCAGAGGAGGGCGGCCAAGATGATCAAGGGCCTGGAAACCAAGCCTGATGAGGAATGGTTGATGGAGTTGGGGATGTTTAGCCTGGAGAAGAGGAGACTGAGAGGTGATATGATATCTTAAGGGCTGTTATATGGGAGAGAGGGCAAGCTTGTTTTCTGCTGCTCCAGAGGTTAGGACCCGAACCAATAGATTCGGATTATAAGAATAGGGGTTTCCAACTAAGCTTTAGGAAGAATTTTCTGACAATAAGAATTGTTTGACTATGGAACAGACTACTTTGGAAAGTGGTGGACTCTCTTCCTCAGAGGTTGGATGGCCATCTGTCAAGGATTCTTTAAGTATGATTCCTGCATTGCAAGGGATCGTTTCGGTCCCTTCTAGATCTACAGTTCTATGATTCCAAGATCGTCAAATTTATGTCCTGCCCTTGCTAGGGTGGTGACAACAAATAATAAGGCAGATAGGAGACATCTTTAAAAACATTTCCATTTCTCGCAACGTCCCGGAGAACGCTATGGGAAATTAAAATGACAGCTCTAATTCACCTGCTGCTCAATGAAGCAGTGATGCACTACCACCAACCTCCCTGTCAGGTAAGCTCGCCAGGACCTACTGATGCAGGAAGACCCACCTGGGGACATTTTACAGACAGCTACCCTGAGCTCACGTTACCCCTAAATCATGCACAGTAGTGTACAGTGATAAATAAGTCAAGTAGATAATTAAAAGTTTCCGGAGGCTCAAAGAAGAAGAGTAGAAAGTGCCTTCTCATTAAGGAAGCTGCCTGCTGCTTCTCTGCATGATCTATGGTTGTTCCAGCTTCTCTCTTTCTCCACTCAGAAGTGTGCATTTGGGCTCAGCTCTGCATTTGGAGTGCTTGGATTATCTACCAAGGAAGAGATCCAGCAGAAAAACTCTGCTGCAGAGCAGGTTTTAGTCTCGCCACAATGAAGGCAGACACGGCTGTAGGTTTCAATTGGGATCTTTCACTTAATATCAACAGGCTGTTTCTGGCTAGGACAGAAGCGAGTGAGAGAAAGGGGCACTGAGATGCCGGGCAGAGGAGTAGGAAGCCACTCTGGCACCCGGAGCGGCAAACACATCGTGCACCTGCAGCCACATCACTGTGACTTGTGACTCATCTTGGGTTCCCTATAAATGTAACCAGCCATCTCTCTGGGTCTCAGTCTGTCTTCAGAGTCTGGGTCAGTCTCAGCTCAGTATGTGAGTGTGTTGCTGCAGACAGAGAGGCTCCAGGATCCAGTTAATCAGTAACTTTAAGATCTGCGCCTCTCTGAAGAATCAGATAGCTGCCATGAGCACTCTGTGTATGCTCTTTAACTATGCTGTTTCTGAACAAGTTTATTTTCTTCAGTAAAGTTTGATTCTGTTTACGAAGAAGACTCTGCTTGGATGAATTTACCGCTGTGCGACACAGGCAGTGTTTCACTCAATGTTTGGCCTCCTCTGCCCCCTCAATATTAGACAATATTGTTAGAGATTTCAAAGTGCCTACGTGTAGCTAGCCACCTTTGGCAATTAACTGTTGGCTGAAAGCCAAGATCTGCTCTCTCTCCAGACCCTTAGCAACAACCTATGATTGGTTCAGGAGTTCCTAAAGAATGAGCTGTGTGTGAGAGCTGGTGTGTGGTGTGTGTAGTTTGGTTAATGAAGGTTTTGAGAGAGAGAGAGAGACAGAGAGGAGAGGTTTTACTTTTTGTTTCTTTTATTTCCAAAGTCTGTATATAGTAACTTATGGATACTAGTTGCTTCAATAAATACTGTATATAGTTATCCAAGTGAGTTGCTGAGTTCCTGCGCTGTGCTTTCCAGTTAATGTTCAACAGCCAGAAGCTTCCAGAAAAACTGTGTTCACTCTGCTGTGTCCAGGACTACGTTATTCCTGACACTAAATCTTAATAAATATAGAGGGAGCTGAAGACAGCTCAGCCCATAGGAGTTGGCGCCTATGTTGTGACTATATATGAGGAAGTGGGAGGAGATTGATTCTCCCTGATCTCCTGACCCCCTTCTGAATCTTCTGCCAGGGGATTCTGCCAGCAGTTCCCTGCAGTTTCCACTGTTGTAAGAATTTTAAGGTATTTTATTTATATATATTAATTGTTATTAATGTACCAAAACAAATAAGGCCACATGTCTGAAAACCAGCACAGGAAGACAGGCCTCACTCCCAACTGACCAAGTATTTCTTTGTCTCAGTAACAAAGGAGGGGTTGCCCCTCCAGCTACTCAGCAGACCTCTGCCTGAGTGATAATCTCTGGCATCCTGATACCTGTGTCAGACAAAAGGGTGTGATTAACTTGGCTGGGAGATAGGGAAATGTAAATATCTTTTGTTTCACCTGATGGGTTTTTGGTGGAGGGCAAGAGGAGACATGGGGGCAGGGTCCAAGATGCTACCAGACCCTCCCAATTTGTGATGTAATTCTAATGTATGGAGGGGTGGTCTTGAGCTGGGGGGGGGATTTCAAAAGTCTATATAGGAGCTTGTGCACCTTTGTTCGTGGTCTTTTGCTTGCAAAAACACCCTGCTGCAGCAGTTCTAATAAAGGGCTACCGCCTTGCTTTGGGAGATTCTGTATCGTCTCTATTTATTCATAAGTGCTCTTGAGAGGAGGGGAGCCCTACTAAGGCTCTTCCCCGGGTTCGTGGACTCCCTTCTGGGGTTGAACCTAATTTTTATAACACCACTTCTGTCACCAAATGTCCAGATGATTCTGGGCTTGTTGACACTTCCACTTGTGCTGCCGTTTCCCCCTGGGAAAACCCAATCTTTACGGCTGAATCGGAGCTAATGTCAGTAGGGTTTTCCATTTGGGATTGACGTTTGTTCATATTCAGCGCTTAAGAGTGTGTTTTCCTGGAGAAAGTGGCGGGGCAAACAGAAAACCACTTGGACCCCCGCCTAGAAAGCAACACTTGCTTCCCAGGGCTCCTGTTTCCCGATACGAATTTGCCCAAGGTCAGAGTGACACTGAGTATTATTTCCTGGGTAACTTTGAAATCCTTGATAGCATGCTCTTTCAGCCTTGAATATCCAGCTACTTACAGTAATAGGTGCAGCGTACTGCAATGTTCTGATAGCCCCCCCCCCCCGTTCCACCCAACGATGATCCCTGTGGGTAAAAGGTGAATTAATGTAAAATTAGATTGGTACTGTCTTGCCGCTCTTAAGTGCTCTTTGGTCAGCGCTGCCAGGTCGCCGGCGCAGGGTCACCGGGTCATGGTTATTAGCATATGGTTTATATGTATCATCGCCATTCCCTTGCAACAGGGGAAAGAGCTCCCCCGAGAGCCTTTTAAAACAAACTTGATTTTATTCAGCCTACGGAATTCAATCGTCATTATCCTCACGCCTAACCAGAGAGCTCTGCTGCATTCACACAAAAGGAGGCCACAGGTCAAACGCAGAGAGCAGTGATCCAGGCTATGTATGCTGGATCTTCGGCTAATGCAAATCATTGGTCAATCTGGAGCTTGTGTGTGTGTGTGTGTGTGAAATCCCAACATCAAATTGAATCACATTCCAATACAGTGGTACCTCGGGTTACAGACGCTTCAGGTTACAGACGCTTCAGGTTACAGACTCCACTAACCCAGAAATAGTACCTCGGATTAAGAACATTGCTTCAGCATGAGAACAGAAATTGTGTGGCGGCGACAGTGGGAGGCCCCATTAGCTAAAGTGGTATCTCAGGTTAATAACTGTTTCAGGTTAAGAACAGACCCCTGGAATGAATTAAGTTCTTAACCCGAGGTACCATTGTACCTCTAAACATATTTTTTTCTAAAGAATAAAAAGAAATGAATCAATGAATCAATAATATGATAACACCTGCAATTTATGGATGATTTAGACCTTGTTTGGATTAATATGACAATATTTGGAATGAGTCTATACAAAATGTAGTAGGCTATTAATATTTACATATGCATTAGAATAATAATATCAAATTTATAAAAGAATGTATGGGTTAGGGGTGTGTGTGTGTGTGTGTATAAAACACATTTTTTGTGCCTTTTTCTTTTCTTCTTCTCTTATTCTTTGCATCGTTTTAATTCCTTATGACTGAAACCCTTTCAATAAAATATCAATACCAAAGGGGGGCGGGGAAATCACCTCACAGTCTTCTCCTCTCCAGGCTAAGTAAATAAAATAAAATAAAATAAAAGGCAGCAGCTGGATTTGACTCAAACATTTGTAGCTCTATTCATGCGGTTCTGGAACACGCTCTTGAAGGAATTCCTTTCTGGACACCTGTTGATAAATACGGCTCAGAAACCGCTGTGCCTCTATGTCTGCTAGGCGGATTTCCATATCAACGCTTGTCCTCGCCCAAGTAATTCTCGCTTGGGGGACTTTCCACTCTCTGGACTCTTAATTCGGCCAATACCCCTTCTCCACAGAATCTTTAGACTTCATGAATGCATTAAATACCTATAGATCATCTACCTTCTGGGAGGATTACCATAAACCTGGCCTGATAACACAGTCTAGGAATTATTTAAAAAATTCAATTTTTAAAATGCACTGAAGCTTACAAAAAGCCTCATTCCCCGAGCACTCGTATACTCCGCACACTTCAAAACCTTCCCCTCTTGCTTCGTAATGCTTAACCTTTCCCTTCCCTTCCTCTTTCTTCGAAAGCGATGACTCATTTTTATTATTTTTAAAATTATATATATATATATATATATATATATATATATATATATATATATATATATATATATCTGCTCACCGGTCGCAGTATGGAAACTTGGCAAGGAGTCCCTTCATACCTGTCCCTCCCCATTCATGATTTAAAGCGGGGGCAGAGGAACTTGTTCTACAGGGAGGAAATTTAGACAACACATTTAACAACTTGCTTCCAAATGCACCCATGAGGGCTAGAATCTTAAGAAGCAAAAGCTCGGGTTCCAGTGAATCAAGCAAGCTGCTGCTTCATGAACCCCTTCCTGTTTTAACCTGACAATGTTATAAGAAGGCCCGAGAGGGCTATTAACGGTTTCCGAAACATTTTGCTGCACCAAAGAATGTAACATTGCAGCAAAGCTCTCCAGTTCGTGCAATCCTTAAGCTCCACTGCTCCTGCTGCCCATGTTAAATTAGTACAGTGGTACCTTGGTTCGGGATGCGGGTGGCGCTGAGGGTTAAACCACAGAGCCTAGGGGTTGCCGTTCAGAAGGTCGGCGGTTTGAATCCCAGTGACAGGGTGAGCTCCCGTTGTTCGGTCCCTGCTCCTGCCAACCTAGCAGTTCGAAAGCACATCAAAGTGCAAGTAGATAAATAGGTACCGCTCCGGTGGGAAGGAAAATGGCGTTTCCGTGCGCTGCTCTGGTTCGCCAGAAGTGACTTAGTCATGCTGGCCACATGACCGGGAAGCTGTATGCCGGCTCCCTCGGCCAATAAAACGAGATGAGTGCTGCAACCCCAGAGTCGGACACGACTGGACCTAATGGTCAGGGGCCCCTTTACCCTCGGTTCTCAAACTTAATCCGTTCCAGAAGTCCATGACAAAACCAAAGCGTTCTAAAACCAAGGTGCACTTTCCCATAGAAAGTAATGCAAAATGGATTAATCTGTTCCAGTTTTCTAAAGAAAACCCCTAAAACATCAATTTAACATGAATTTTACTATCTAATGAGAACATTGACCCATAAAATGAAGGCAATAAACAATGTACTGCAGTCACACAAGCAACCAATCAACCAGTAGCTGAACTGGGTTCCACACAGTCACAAAAACAAAACAAAAAACCCGCAAAAACAAAAAACACAAAATAAATAGCAAAAACACACATACCTCAGCGTCACCCTCAAAACGGAAGCGTAACATTAAAAAAGGAGCACATTTGGCTTCTGAAAAAAGTTCGCAACCCGGAACACTTACTTCTGAGTTTGCAGTGTTTGGGTTCCAAGTTGTTTGAGTACCAAGGTGTTTGAGAACCAAGGTATCACTGTACCAATATTATCTCCGTCTGCATGCAACTTGCAAATGTCATGAGTGTTGCTTCTGCATAAGCATTTACAAAACATTTGCCAGGAAGCAAATAGTGCCTCGGGTCATCCATAGGGAAAGTTTTTCTCCCACCCTCATGAGAACTGGGTGCCCATCCCGTGTGGTGGGACAATTTGAAGGCAACTTGTTGACCGCCATCGCTATTGCTTGTGTGAGAAAATTCCATAGTTTAACTATGTGCTGTGGTGCAATCAGTTCTACTGCATTTTCATACATTTCACCAAAGAAATTAAGGATGTCCATGAGGGACGCGGGTGGCACTGTGGTCTAAACCACAGAGCGTAGGGCTTGCCGATCAGAAGGTCGGCGATTCGAATCCCCGCAATGGGGTGAGCTCCCGTTGCTCGGTCCCAGCTCCTGCCCACCTAGCAGTTCGAAATCACGTCAAAGTGAAAGTAGATAAATAGGTACCGCTCCGGCGGGAAGGTAAACAGCGTTTCTGTGCGCTGCTCTGGTTTCGGTTTCGCCAGAAGCATCTTAGTCATGCTGGCCACATGACCCGGAAGCTGTCTGCGGACAAACACCGGCTCCCTCGGCCTGAAAAGTGAGATGGGTGTCGCAACCCCAGAATCATTTGCGACTGGACTTAACAGTCAGGGGTCCCTTTGCCTTTAAGGAAAAGCAGGACACTTCTGGATCAAATCAGAAACCGGGACAACTTCTGTAAATCCAGGACTGCCACTGGAAAATAAGGACACTTAGAAGGTTTGCATGGGGGGGGGCCCTGATGCATTTGGGGGTCCTGGACATCTGCCCCAAACTCCTGCCTTAATGGGGGCCCTGGTTACCAGCCCTATTTTTCTGGCTAAAAACCCTGTTGCCCAGATCAGTTTCTGTGAGGTGGTGTTTTTTTAATGCTGTGCTAGAATCTCAATCTCTGAGTCAGCCTTTAACTTCTTTAAAACTTGCCTTTACATTTATTTATTCTTTGAAAGAGTACACATAAGCTGCCAAGCCCCAAGAAGGACAATTTAATTCACCATCCAGCACGGTTCTAAATCCACTGTAATTGGATGATAATTTGCCGTGAAGCATAGATGTCAATCCTCATGTTTGCCTCTTGACCTGACAGGATATGGCGAGCGAAAAATGTCGAACGGATAATTACTGTTGGAGTAACCCTGATGTCTTGATTATTACTTGCAGGCTAGTCATTCTGGGGTAATTCCCAGGGGTATATCACCCGGTGCGGTGGGGGGTGAGGAGGTTGTGGGAGCGGCACCTTTTCTATATGAAGCAGTTGCAGGCTTCCATCACGTGCCGCCCCCCCCCTTTTTTGCTTGGGAGTCACACTCCTGATTCTGTCAAAAAATTCCCTAAGCAAATGCAGACACGATAAGACAGGGAGGGAATTTTACATGCTGCGAAAGGTCTTGCTCTTATCCTCCATAAAGATGAAGCCTGCAGACCATGCATGGTGTAACCATATCACATCCTGGGAGTAACACCTCTCCCTCAAAACACTAGGTTACTTCTGTCTCTTCCTTCAAGTACCCCCTCAACCCTTTCAGAGTTCGTCTTAGGCCTTGTACACACCATACACTACGATCATACTTTAAATACAGTTACAGGTAGGTAGCCGTGTTGGTCTGCCATAGTAAAAAAAAAAATAAAAAAAAATTCCTTCCAGTAGCACCTTAGAGACCAACTAAGTTTGTTCTTGGTATGAACTTTAAATAGTCATGGTTTACCCCAAAGAATTCTGGAAGCTGTAACTTGTGAGGGGTGCTGAGAGATGTCAGGAGAGGCCCTATTCCCCTCACAGAGCTACAGTTTCAATGGGTGGTCTAACAGCCAATCCCTCTTCACATTCCCTCCTGTAGCTCTAAGATGGGAATGGGGTCTTTTAACCAGAGGTGGAAGAAGAAGAAGAAGAGGAGGAGGAGGAGGAGGAGTTTGGATTTGATACCCCGCTTTATCACTACCCGAAGGAGTCTCAAAGCGGCTAACATTCTCCTTTCCCTTCCTCCCCCACAACAAACACTCTGTGAGGTGAGTGGGGCTGAGAGACTTCAGAGAAGTGTGACTAGCCCAAGGTCAACCAGCAGCTGCATGTGGAAGAGCGGGGAAGCGAACCCGGTTCACCAGATTACAAGTCTACCACTCTTAACCACTACACCACACTGGCTCTGGAGGAAGGTGGGTGCGGTCTGCCACAGGTGTCACCACTGAGGGGTGTGTGTGACAAAATGCCGGGCAGCACTCACCGCAGGGCCTGCAGCACGCCAAAGCCACACGTCTCTCCTGGGAGAGACGTGGTGGCTTGGGCGACCGCAGGCTCCACGCTGCCCAAACTGTCCGCCCGCTGCCTTCCCCCCCCAGCTGTAAGGCGGCTGAGTGAGAGGAGGCGGACAGACTCCGGAGGCCCCGTGGTGCGCCCCGCTCCTCTGGGAGGGGGGATCGCCCTGCCAATGGGTGTGCTGCCCCAGGTGCCCAAGTGGCTTCTTCCGCGCTCCTCCCAAGAGCCAGTGTGGTGTAGTGGGTTAAGAGCGGTAGACTCGTAATCTGGTGAGCCACAGTTTTCTCTTAAATGAAGATTGCTTTGACATCTCAACCCGGATGGGAGATCAGCCCCTTCGCGCGTCCCCCACGTGTGGGAAGGCATATGCAAACTGTATGCAAATCAGTGTCCTCCCTCATTGCTCCTCTCTTTTGCTGATGCATTAATGGCCAACTTATCAGAGCATACAGAGCCACACTGTGTCCCCTCCCACTTCCTCTCTGCATCTCTAAATGACACCAGTTTATGTTAAAAGGGAGCTCTTAAAATAGTTTGGAGAAAAAGCAGACGTCATTACTTTAAGTGCTATGATCTTAAACTGAAATAACTTTACTTGGTTAGTTTATTTTATTTCCCTGGCTCTCTGAAGCAAAAGCCTTCTTCGCCTTTTTGGAAGGAAGGGCATTACATGTTTTAACACAGACACGTCCCCATAAAACAAGGACATTGAGAAGCAGCCTTAAAACTTTTTTGGAGGTGAAATCTTGTAACACACTACCTGATTATCTGTACTAAATCACAGGGAAGTCCTAGGAAAGACACGCTGGCCAGAATTTATTTACCGCAGGATTTAGGAGCATGAAGATAATGGGAAACAGTTGGCCAAGGAAGCACGTATTAAATTGGAACCACTCTCCCTCTGCTTGTTATCAGGAACCTATCAGAAAGAAGCAGGTAATGCACTTTTATTTTATTTTTTTTAACGAAAATGATAACTATCAGCAGTTGCATCTTGATCAAAGTGGGAGTAAATGTCTTTCTTGACAAAGAACCTATCCAGGATGGAGGACTGCATTTGACCTCATCTCAACAGCATCTCTGGCAACAGCCCTTCTTATCCCACATTGAACTCTATGCATTTGGCACAGGGCTATGCATTTGCCACAGTAGTGGCTAAGAAACCAAGCTAAAGATCAGCCCATTTCCATTACACAGCTGTTTCATCTCATTTTTTTTTAAACGAACAAACGGCATTTAAATTGTAAAGTGCACATTCTATAAAGCATACATTTTCTTTGCATTTTGTAGATTCTTCCTTCTCTTAAAAAAATTTTTTTGAATGCATTTTCTGCTGAAACAAATGTTGCTTGCACATCCTTTTTGATAAGACGCGCCTTTTCTGTGCATCTGCATTGCAAAATTCAGAGAGGTGCATTATCTGATTTACAGCTGTTTCTGACCCACACATGGGCCTGGATTCCACAATCTCTGAACACCAGCGCAATGGCTGTTTTGTGTTCGCATAAGGGCAAGGATAATGGTTGTGCAATACGAAATCCAGGGCCACAGCTGTGCTAGCAGAGGAAACAGCAATGTGTTGAGCAACCAGCCATGATAACCATGCTGGCTGCCTTCTCTTGCACCAGCCGTTCAATCAGTGCAATTAATGCATCGCTAAGGGACTTTGTGCCACATTGAATTCCTCCCATGACTGGGTAAATCAGGTCTTTGCTTTAAAATGCAAACCAAGCAAATTTCTTCCCTTTCCCTATGCGAGAGTGAGAGGGATTCCCAGCTCAAATTCACCACTACACACAACAAAAAGGAAGACCATTTAACGTGTGTGTGTGTGTGTGTGTGTGTGTGTGTGTTTTTGAAACACCATGGGCTGGTAGCCACCATTTTCCTTATCTCAAAGCTCCTACTAGAATGAAGCTACATGACGAAGCCATGTTGCTTCAACAGGGGTGTCTGAGGAAAACAGGGCAGCTGCCAGGAGGAAGGGCAAATCTACGTATGTGGAATTAGACATCATCCTATGTAGAAAAAAAATGAATACTATTTATTTATTTTCTTCCATTTCTATCCTGCTTTTCTTTCAATACAGAACCTGAGGCAATATACACTTGGATCCCAGGCAGGTATGCATCTAGGCAATGACCAGGCTCAGGTGTGTTTAGTTTCAGCAAGGTAGCTGCCTCAAGTTTTTTCAGACAACATAGGGCCATAAATAAACCATTGTAACCTGTATTGTGGGTTGTTTGTTTGTTTAATTATTTTGTGGTTGATCTTTCAGTCCCTTCACTGAAACATGTTGGGAATTTTATTACTTCCTGAAATTCCACACATCTTTCCAGTACGATTTTGAGACTTTCCTTCTTCTTTTCTGTTTCCAGTGCTGCCTTCTGTTTAGCACCAGGCCTCCCTTTTCTGTCTCCTAATCCTTCCCTCCCTGCATAGTTCCCCTAGGGATGTAGGTAGCGCTGTGGTCTAAACCACCAAGACTCTTGGGCCTGTCAGTTGTAAGGTTGGCGGTTCGAATCCGTGCAACGGGGTGAGCTCCCGTTGCTCTGTCCCAGCTCCTGCCAACCTAGCTGTTTGAAAACATTCCAGCGCGAGTAGATCAATAGGTACCACTGCAACGAGAAGGTAAACAGCATTTCCATGTGCTCTGGCTTATGTCACGGTGTTCCGTGCACCATAAGTGCTTTAGTCATGCTGGCCACATGACCCGGAAAAAACTGTCTGCGGACAAACGCCAGCTCCCTTGGCCTGAAAGCGGAGATGAGTGTAACACCCCGTAGTTGAATTTGACTGGACTTAACTGTCTAGGGGTCCTTTACCTTTACCCTTTGTGTTGTTTCCCTGAACCAAACAGAAGAGGAGCCCTGCTGCATCAGACCAATGGCCCATCTCCTGCCTAGCATCTTGTTCCCTGCCACAGCCAATCAGATGCCAAGAGGAAGCCCACCTGCAAGGCACGAAGGGAATATCCCTCTCCCACTGTTGTTCCCCAGCAACTGCACCCAAACCTGGAGGTTCTGTTTAACCACCACCACAACTACAAGGCTGCTGTTTGTCCCAACAGGAGGAAAATCTATATATCTATGTTTCTGCAATGAGGACTAAGGTTCCAAAAGCAGGACAAAGCCAGGATATCTTACGCTACTCAGATTTCCTGCTCCATCTCTAACATTTTTGCTGCTGCAGACTTCTAGGATGTGAGACCGCTTTACTATTCTTCCCAAATCTTTTCTATTCCCCAGCCTGCAATTAAATCTCAAGAACTGGTCATCCTTCGGGTAATTAGTTGGAACTCTCCGTGAAGTGGAAATAGTATGAAATCAATATTGCCACTTCTTGTTTACACTATGCCCGTCGCTAGAGCTTATCTCTTTATGCTTTCTCTTCGGGAGTGTTGCCGCTTCAAGATATATCAAATAATATTTGCTAATGTAAATAAGAGCCTGGTCTTACATGTGCAGCAAGGAAGCAGCGGCGGGTGTGCTCCTGGGGGCGGCGGGGCACGCTCCCGAGGGGGGCAGGGCATGGAGGGTGCCCCCCGTGCCACAGTTCAGGGTAGGAGAGGGACAGGGAAGCTGCTGCTTACTCTTCTCCTGATCTCTGCAGCCGGGTCAGACGTGAATTTGGAATTTGCTACCAAGGAGTGTGGTGGAGTCTCCTTCTTTGGAGGTCTTTAAGCGGAGGCTTGACAGCCATCTGTCAGGAATGCTTTGATGGTGTTTCCTGCTTGGCAGGGGGTTGGACTGGATGGCCCTTGTGGTCTCTTCCAACTCTAGGATTCTATGATTCTATGAACTGGCATCGGAGCTGCTGCGGCCGGGTGCGCCTTGTCAGGGCCGAGGAGGGCTGCTCTCTGCCACCGGGTTAGAAGAGCTGCTGCCGCCAGGCGTGAGGTGTGCCACCCACTCGCCTGCCATTTTGTCACCCCCTCAGTCATGACACCCGGGTCGGACCTCACCCACCGCACCCCCCTTCCTACTCCTCTGCAAGGAATGCAGTAGTTTCCTGAAGGGGTAAAGTTTAATGTAGCATATTCAAGCTGTGCATGAATCACAGAGTTGGAAGGGACCCCGAGGGTTCATCTAGTCCAGCCCCCTGCAATGCTGGAATCTCAGCTAAAGCGTCCAAGACAGATGGCCATCCAACCTCTGCTTAAAAACCTCCAGGGAAGGAGAGACCACCACTTTTCGAGGGGGGTCTGTTCTACTGCCGAACAGCTCTTACTGTCAAAAGGTTTAGTCACATTCTCCTTTCTTGTAACTTGAAGCCATTGGTTTGAATTCTACCCTCCAGAGCACGAGAATGCAAGCATACTCCCTCTCCCATGTGATAGCACTTAAGATATTTGAAGGATGTCAGGTTTGCATCACTCCCCAGGTAAAAAAAAACAGCACTCCAAAGTTTCTCCCAGCAAGGCAAATAGAAGCAGGCAGAGCAAGAGATTTCAGAAAATACAACAATTTCTCTAGTATTGTTATCTTGACACAATTTGCTCCTCCTTTCTGCGGCTGCATTTGAAGAGAAATCCAAATATTCTGTTGCAGATCCCTAACTTCTCATCCGGCTTGCCAGATGTTGAATTTCTTATGAAATTCACTAGAGAGCCAAGAAGAAGAAGAAGAGTTTGGATTTGATATCCCGCTTTATCTCCTTTCCCTTCCTCCCCCCACAACAAACACTCTGTGAGGTGAGTGGGGCTGAGAGACTTCAGAGAAGTGTGACTAGCCCAAGGTCACCCAGCAGCTGCATGTGGAGGAGCGGAGACGCAAACCCGGTTCACCAGATTACGAATCCACCGCTCTTAACCACTACACCACACTGGCTCTCACTGGCCAGAGGTGGTGCAGTGGTTTGAGTGTCGGACCAGGACCTGAGAGACCAGTGTTCAAATCCCTACTCAGCCATGAAGCTCACAGGGTAACCTTGGATCAGTCACTGCCTCTCAACCTACCTCACAGGGTTGTTTGGGGGACTAAATCATGCATACTGCCACAAGCTCCTTGGAGGAACGTTGAGGCACAAAGGCAATGAATGAATGCAGTAATAAAGAAAGCTGAAGTGGGTGGACACAGGGATATAGGAAGCTGCCTTATACCAAATCAGACCCATGGTTTATTTAGCTTTGTCTACACTGGCTGGCAGTAGCTCTCCAAGATTTCAGAAACTGCTCTCCCAGTTATAGAATCATAAAGCTGGGAGGGATCTTGAGGGTCATCTAGGTCAACGTGCCACAATGCAGGAAGCTGAGCTAAAGCATCCATGACACACGGCCATCCAATCTCTGCTTAAAAACATCCAATGAAGGAGAAGCCCCCACCTCTTGAGGGAGTCTGTTCCATTGACGAACAGCTCTTCTTGTCAGAAAGTTCTTCCTGATGTTGAGTCGGAATCTCCTTTCTTGTAACTTGAAACCATTGGTTTGCATCCTAACCTCCAGAGCAGGAGGAGACTCCTTGTGACAGTCCTTGATATAAAGGTATCATATCTCCTCTCAGTCTCCTCTTTACCAGGCTAAACACCCAGCTCCTTCAACCTTTCCTCATAAGGCTTCGTTTCCAGAACCTTGATCATCTTGGTCTCCCTCCTCTGCACACGTTCCAGCTTGTTAACACCCTTCTTAAATCGTGGTGCCCAGAAATGGACACAGGACTCCAGGTGTGGTCTGACCAAGGCAGAATAGAGTGGCACTATTACTTCCCTTAATCTGCACACTAGACTTCTGTTGATGCAGCTTAGAAGAACGTTAGCTTTCTTTGCTGCTGCATCACACTGTTGACTCCTGTTCGGATTGTGGCCCACCAAGACCCCTAGATCCTTTTCACATGTACTGCTAATGAGCCAGGTGTCCCCCATCCTATTTTTGCACATCTGGTTATAATTGCCTGTGTAAAGGTAAAGGTAAAGGGACCCCTGACCGTTAAGTCCAGTAGCAGACGACTCTGGGGTTGCGGCGCTCATCTCGCTTTACTGGCCGAGGGAGCCGGAGTACAGCTTCCGGGTCATGTGGCCAGCATGACTAAGCCACTTCTGACGAACCAGAGCAGCACATGGAAACGCCATTTACCTTCCCGCCGGAGCGGTACCTGTTTATCTACTTGCACTTTGTGCTTTCGAACTGCTAGGTTGGCAGGAGCAGGGACTGAGCAACGGGAGATCACCCCGTCACGGGGATTCGAACCGCCAACCTTCTGGTCAGCAAGCCCTAGGCTCTATGGTTTAACCCACAGCGCCACCCACATCCCAATTGCCTGTGTAGAACCTTACATTTGTCCCTCTTGAAATTCATTTTGTTAAGCTGGTCCCTGTTCTCCAAACTGTTAAGGTCATCTTGATTTCCTATTCTGTCTTCTGCAGCATTAGCTAGCTACCCCTCTCAGTTTGGCATCATCTGCAAACTGCATGAGCATCCCCACTTTTGTCCAAGTCATTTATAAAGTCGCTGAACAAAACAAGGAGGAGAGAACTCTGTGACACCCCACTTGTCACTTTTTCTCTCCTACCTGGGGAGACCAGAGGTTGAATGTGGGACCTTCAGCATGCAAAGCGGATGGTCTACCAGTGAGTATGGTCCATCAGCATTGTCTGTGGTGACTTGGAGTGACCTTGGAGGGAGACTTTCCCAGCTCTACTTTGAAGTATCATGGTTCAGTCCCTGGCATCTCTCTAAAAGCCTGGGGAGCCACTACCAGGTACTGTAACCACCCACTGCCAATCAGCATCCCTCTCCTGGATGGACCAATGGCGTGACTCAGTATCAGGCAGCTTCTTGTATCTCCAAGGCCTCCTCCTCCTCTCTTTTCAATTGCCTTCGCCCTGTTACAGTGGCTTGGTTCCCCTCACCGCTTGAGAGCCATGGCTTTGGAAGAGCATTCGAGCTGACAGCACACATTCTCCACTCCCACCTTCCCTCGCTATGTTTCCTTTCATCACCGACTTCAAAGGAATCTTTATCACTGGCTGCCTCCCTTGCGCATCAAAGCTTCGAGGTGTCAGCTCAAGAATGCAAGGTAAGTAATGACGCTGGGTTTACAGAGCTCGATAAGGAGGATTTCAAGACAGGGGAGTAAATACGCTTTCCCCTTTTTGGGGGGGGGAGCAGGAGTAAACTAACCCCTCCCCCCAGCTACACATACAATAAAATAGAAATGCTATTCTGCTCCAGAATACAATTAACATAATAGTTGGGTAGGGAGTAGGCAGAGAAGGAAAAGGTGACTGCAAAAGCAGCCCTCGTGGTTTATGTAGCCATTCTGAAAAGCATCTATCTTTAGCATGTTGGGATCCAGCCCAAACGAAACTGGGGAAAGTTCAGAAAGGGCACCCAAATTGATCAAGGGGGTGGACCAAGGAATTTCCCCATGAGGAACAGTTACAACATTCAGGACTTTTTAGAGAAAATGTAAGTAAGAGGAGACATGGCAGAGGTTTATAAAATCACAGAATCATGGAATGACAAGAGTTGGAAGGGACACACAGGGGTCATCTAGTCCAGCCCCCTGTAATGCAGGGATCTCAACTGTAGCATCCACCACAGATGGCCATACAACCTCATGGACGATGAGGAGAATGTCAATTGAGAGAGGTTTCCCCCCCCCTCTCATACTACTGGAACTTGTGGACATCCAAGGAAACTGAATTTTGAAAGATTCAAGACAGGTTAAGGGAAGGACTTCTTCACACTAGGCTAAACTATGGACTTTTCTCCCACACAATGCAGTGATAAGTCACCAACTTGGGTAGACTTAAAGGGCAGCTTCCAGCACATATGAAAGCATAATAAAAAACCCAACATTAAAAAGCTTCCCTATACAGGGCTGCCTTCAGATGCCTTCTAAAAGTTGTGTAATAATTTATCTCCTTGAGATCTGAAGGGAGGGCGTTCCACAGGGAGCCTTAATTTGCCTACCCATGGTATAGGCAAAAAGTGGATTCTGGAATGTAGGGGAGATCAGTATGAGAGAGATGTAGGCTGTTACCGCTTGCCGTGTTCACATTCCATGGAGGAACAGTGAAGAGTGAGAAGCCTGGGCAACATTAGTGAAGGAAGGCTGGGGTGTGGAGGGCAGGGTGCAATGGGCATCACAGGGTGGGGGCGGCAGGGTGGTAGAGGGGTTGTTGGGCATTGGAGGGCAACATCTTCCAAAGCAACTACTCTATTCCAAACTTAACAATGGAAAGCGTAATGCCGGTGGTCAAGAAAAGAGGTCTACAAACTCTCTCAAGGCAAATGCAGTAAGAACACTGACAATTGGGAAACACTGGCATGTGAGCACTCCAATTGCAGAACAGCTTTTGCCAAAGGTATCATGGGCTTTGAAGACGCTCAAACTCAGGATGAAAGGGAGAAACAAGACAAGAGGAAGGAACGTTCGGCAAATCCTCACCTTGATCATCTCCCGCACGGAAACCTATGTCCCTACTGTGGAAGGATGTGTGGATCTAGAATTGGCCTCCACAACAAAAGAAGAGTGGCAGATGAAATTGATGGATTATTCCGAGTTGGCGAAATTAACTAGGAAAATTTGGAACCAGCAAGGCCAGGCTGTCCTGGAGGACTGGAAGAAATTCACGATATATTTGAAAGACAATTGTTATCAATTGGCATCGCTCGTAGGGTTACAAGAGGTTTTGTAAGGAGAACTATATGAATTATTGCGAAAGAGGACTAAGAAGGAGTTTATTTAGGATTTGGATTTTATAGCAATAAGTATAATAAAATGCAAAATTAGAAAGGAAGTTAGAAAACCAGCAGTCGAGGTTGATGGAAGTCCAAGGAAGTGATAGCCAAAGGTCTGTTTTGTTGTTTAAGATGGGATGTTATGTTTGGAAAACTCAGCCAACATGAGTGATCACCAAAGAAGGAGGAGGAGGAGGATGGCGGCGACGGAACCTCAAAAAGCTAGCTGATCCCCTAAAAAAGCTCAACAATTTTGGCTGATCTCCAGAAAAGAAGCTGAACATAAGCTCCGCCCCAGCTGCCGGCATGGATTGCTACACCACTGATGGGCAAAATACTCTGCAAAAGTATCGTGTCAGTAATGTCTTCTTCTCTGTGATGCAGAGCAACCAACCATGTATGCCAAAGTCCAAAGGTTGGGCGAGAGCTCTTGTCAAAATGCCATCTTGGTATTTGCCAGTATCCTCACAGACCTAAGCCAATTAAAACATGAAAATAAAACCACAATAGTGATTTTAATGTTAATGACTGACGTGCATTAATATGCCAAGGTTCCTTTTCCCCCTTGAATCCGTTTTTACAAAAAAGGCCAAAGGCACTGCATTAAATTTCATTTCATTTCTTTCTTTTTTCTTTTTTTAAAAAAGAGCCACCTGCACTGAAGATGCTCAGTTAGGCCCAGAGGGGTCGGCTGATTCTGTCCTGCTGATCACGTCCCCGAATGCAAAGTTCACCTTCTTGCAGCAGGTGGTGCCTTGTGCCTTATCTGCAGCGGGGAGATAAGGGGGTGAGTGGATGACTCTTGAATCTTTATTGCAGGAATCCAGGGACACCGAGCATTCATTCTAAAACCCCGGCATCAAACACATAATTACTTCATCCGTCAATTCACTTGCGGTTCTGGTAGTTGGGCAGTGCAGGAGAAAAAAGGGGTTGGGAATGGTTGCAAAAAGAGGCATTACAGGCAGACTGTTGACACATGCCATTATATAAAACTGCCTTATACCTAGTCAGGCTATTAGTCCATCTGCTCAGTACTGTCTACATTATGGCCTATTCTATGTTCTGCCTCATTTGTCACTGCCTCTGAATGCCAGTCGCTGGGAAGTGGAATTGAGCAGGAGCGCTGTCGCCCTCAGGTCCTGTTGAAGTCCGAGTAGCAAAAACTCAAATCATATATATAACTCAAAAGCTCAAATCATATATATAACTGAGACTCTCCTATGGAAATTAAACCAACGTCCAGACTTTAACATTCAAAAACTTTACTCACAGAAACTTATAGATGAATTGAAACATAATATTTACAGTCACGTGCTTCTCCAAGCATGGGCTTTGCAGTCTCTTATTTCTAACTTTCCCTCTCTTTCCAGAGCTCGGCACTTTCAGCCATCTGTATCTCAATTAGGCCATGCCTTGCAGCTCCCATGAGAGACTTACACTTTCCCCTTCTCCTGCAGCTTTGTTCTCTTTCTTCCACGCAGAGAAGCAGCACTTACACACTCTTTTCAACTTAGCAGTGTTCACAGTGGATTCTAAAACAGTCACCTTGCCTCACGTAAAATGGAGTCTCTCCTTCGCTAGATACCTCCCATGTGACCAATGTAAGCCAATCCCACCAGAACTACTAGAGAACCCTCTAGAATTCAGTTACCAACCAATCAAATTTAAACACACAGTAATGCATATAGGCATTTACAATTTCAGTGAATTTGATTACAGTCATACTTCATGTTACGTCTGCTTCAGGTTGTGTGTTTTCACCTTGCGTCCTGCAGCAAACTGGAAGTACCGGGATGGGTTACTTCTGGGTTTCACCGCTTGCCTTGCGCATGTGCATAAGTGCCAAATCATGCCGCGCGCCAGTGCAGACACAATGCTTCAAGTTGTGGGCTTTTCATGTTACGGACGGGCCTCTGGAACGGATTCAGTTCGTAACACAAGGTACCACTGTACTGTTCTTAACAGGTCCTGCTTGGGGGGGTGTTCGTTCCATAAGCATTTGGTCAGCCACTATGAGAAAAGGATGCTGGCCTAGATGGGACTCTGGCCTGATCCTGTGGTGCTCTTCTTCTGTTCTTCATGGGACCTAAAAAAGGTAAAGGTGCCCCTGACCATTAGGTCCAGTCGCAGACGACTCTGGGGTTGCGGCGCTCATCTCACTCTATGGGCCGAGGAAGCCGGCGTTTGTCTGCAGACATCTTCCATGTCATGTGGTCAGCATGACTAAGCCGCTTCTGGCAAACTAGAGCAGTGCATGGAAACACCTTCCCGCCGCAGCGGTACCTATTTATCTACTTGCACTTGACGTGCTTTCGAACTGTAGGTGGGCAGGAGCTGGGACCGAACAACAGGAGCTCACCCTGTCGCAGGGATTCGAACCGCCGCCCTTCTGATCGGCAAGCCCTAGGCTCTGTGGTTTAGACCACAGTGCCACCCGCATCCCTCATGCAACAAACTACCAGGTAGATACTTATTTGTTAATCTATTACATTTAAATATGCTTAGCACTGTGTTCTCTGTTACATTACTCACATAGCAGTCCTTTTGCACATGTGCAGAAAATATATACAGCAACAACCATTTTGGGCAAGGGTTGCATCCCTGACCCGTCAACAGAGTGCATGTAAGCCTGCCCCACCCCCTTTTCCGGTTTCAGGTTGCAGCGATGCGTGCATGCACAATCACACATGCTTTGAATGTGCACAAAAAGCACTCGATTCTCTAAGTGGAACATACTTCTGCTCAATTTCAGGAGTTTTTAAAGGGCAGAATTGATTGGCCAGCATAAGAAAATGTATCCAAGCACCGTGGCTTTCAGATGAGAAAGGAAAGAAAAGGAACCTTAATCCGATCCATACATCTTTAGGAAAGCCTTGGTCGATAGCATTCCTTCTGTGTAAAAAGGGTATGAGTACAGCTGCGAATGCAGCAAAAACAGCACCATCTATACAAAAGATGGAGATAAGAGCAGGCCCATGGGAAGCCTTAGCTTTGCAAAAGTCCCCTCACTGCAAAAGTTAGGGAGCGGGAACCTTGGAGAGGTCGAATCCTAAACAGCCACATGAGCATGCTCAGTGGTTGCCGAATACTGTTGGAGGTTGGAAAACCAGGTGGGAGGAAATGGAGGAGCCTGGAGGGGAAGTGGCTGGTTGACTGGAACACTGGCTTTAATTGAAATGGATGTAGAACCAGTTGTTCCACAGTATTCTTGTTCATGGTTCTATTTCTATGTTTGTTCCTTGATGTAAAGTGCATGTGTTATTTAAATATCTGTAGGTCTTTTTGCCGGTTATGTACATGTCATACAGCCCTGGTGCTCAACTGTTGGGTAGAAACCTGATCCAAGGTGGGTCACAATGGGCAGTGGCGTAGCAAGGTCAGGTGGTACCCGGTGCGGAAAATTTCTTGTCACCCCTCTGCCATCACTGAAATCTAGTTGGACTCCCAAGAGACTGCGATCTACTCACAGTATAAAAAGACTGGCTGTGATCTACCCATTGTCATTGCTAAGAGTTTGGATTTGATATCCCGCTTTATCACTACCCGAAGGAGTCTCAAAGCGGCTCACATTCTCCTTTCCCTTCCTCCCCCACAACAAACACTCTGTGAGGTGAGTGGGGCTGAGTGGGGCTGAGAGACTTCAGAGAAGTGTGACTAGCCCAAGGTCACCCAGTAGCTGCATGTGGAGGAGCGGAGACGCGAACCCGGTTCACCAGATTACGAGTCCACCACTCTTAACCACTGCACCACGCTGGCTCCTATTGCCGGGAGTTGTTGAACTTTTTTGGGGGGAGGATTGACCAAAGTTGCTGGGCTTCTTTTTTTTTTTTTAGGGGAGCGTTGGCCAAAGTTGTTGAACTTTTTGGGGGGGGTTGCAGGGTTTGGGTCCTGAGTTGAGAGAGCTTCTGCTTCTCTCCTTCCCTCCACCCTCCACTTGTTTGCTCGCCTGGCTTCTTCCCGTCCCCTCCCTTCCTGCATGTCTCCTCCAGCAGCCTGGGATCATGGGGCTGTCAAAACGAAGAGGCAAAAAGCGGCAAAACTACCCCAATTCCTCCAACGCCTCAGGGTAGGTGGAAGTCATGGGCAGGCGGATGTCACCCCCCTTGGAAGATGACGCCCAGGGCAGTCCGCACCCACCACACCCACCCTGGCAACAGGAACACTACCACAGAGGAAACCTTTGATGGAAGAGTAGGAAATGGCTCCCCAAATGGATGTTTGGGTCTGAGAAAAGTTGGGCACTGTAGACTGGAACACCGAGCAGGAAATGCTATGCGCAGCAAAATTTTGAGTGGGTCCCTCTCACGTTTGATACATTGGCTATTTCAGACACAACCCAGGTTATTCCTTGCAGAAATGAGGCATTTAAAAAGGTGTGAAACGAGCTCTGTGGCATGGGCCTGCCTTTGAAAGAGTATAGAGTTTTACTACATCTTCTCTGACTTTTTGTATATTTTAGTGTCTGAAAAAGCTGTTGGTGCCATTTTACAGCCCGGCGTGTCCACAGGTATTCTTATTATTACCCTCATTTCCTGACAGGAAATCAAGAGCATTCCACGATGACCACATTCACACCTCGTGTTGGTAACAGGAGAAATCGGGAACACAATAGGCGCATTTCATGTAAGGTAGAGCAGACCTTGTTGAGAGGAGTGATGCAAAGAAAATAAGAAAATGTCTGGAACACCGGGGCCACTGCGACAGTCAGATAATCATGTGCCAGGTTTTCATCCAGACCTTATGCCATGGCCAAAGCAAACACAATGCAGACTGCAGACAAAGAAAACTCCTTTGCTCATGCTCCTAAGAGACCCATGCTCCTCAATGGGTAATGCAAAGACCATGTGGGCTGGAACATTTGTGCCTAGCTGCATTGGTGAGTTCAGGCATTTGACCAGAGGAGGAATGCACACTGCGAGAGAGCAGAGAGAAGAAGCATCCATGGCGCATCTGCAGAAGCACAGCCAGACGCCTTCATCTGCCCCAGCTGCAACAAAACATGTCTGTCCTGCATTGGTCTCTACAGCCACAGCAGGCGCTGGAACCTTCCAACAATTTGACTTCACCCCCAAAGGCGCACTCCTCCACCGTCTCCTGAGACAGACGGATGCTAACAATGCTGTGACTAGCAAGGGGATTATACCTCGCCCCAGTGGCATAGCATGGGGGCACCCACATTGCTGGTTGCCCTGGGTGCAAAACTGTTAGGGTGTAGAATGTCAACACCCAGTGCTGCCTCAATGCAGCTGTGCGCTTCCGTTTGCTGGGCTCCAATGAAAATGGCTTCTTCGTGAAAACCAGAAAGTGATCTCTCCAGACAACAGAATGACTCTTCTTATTTCTGTGGCTGCGATCTGTTGGGTGACGTGGATGCCATTTGGCAGTTGAATACACATATGTACACCATCCATTTCCCTCCCTTCCCCCAACCCCACCCTCTCTGCACAGCCCCGGGCACCAGCAACCCATGCTACACCACTGCCCACTCACAGTGCTGCATATCACCCCTGCAATGCAGATTTTGAAGAAGAGAAGAAGAGTTTTGGATTTGATATCCTGCTTTTTACTACCCGAAGGAGTCTCAAAGCGGCTAACATTCTCCTTTCCCTTCCTCCCCCACAACAAACACTCTGTGAGGTGAGTGGGGCTGAGAGACTTCAAAGAAGTGTGACTAGCCCAAGGTCACCCAGCAGCTGCATGTGGAGGAGTGCAGACACGAACCCGGTTCCCCAGATTACGAGTCTGCCGCTCTTAACCACTACACCAAACTGAAAGAAGTGCAACTTCTTTCAGCTGGGTATTTTCACCAGTGAAATGGCATCTCCTCCAATGAGAGGCCAACATTCTCCCTCCCTCCATGTGTAATTTGCAGCATTCCATCCTGTTTGCAACTTGCTAACCAAACAAACCTGGCTGTTTCCCATCCTCTCTCCTCACCTAAAAGGTTAAGGCTGGCAGAGTGAGAGATCCAGGTGTTACGGGTCAGAATGACGAACAGACTGCACGTGCCACAAAAGGATGCTTGCAGGAGACCAAATGGCCTCTCCTTCTGGCAACCAGCTCGGTTCTCATAAGCATGCACACAAAAGCATCGGATTTAGCAAACCAACACTTCCAACCATACCATATAGTCTGGTAATGATTATGGTTGGATTTCCCACACAGCCCCCAGCTTCAACTTGGTTTTCCTTCTCTGCAAAAAGTGGTGCTGAGCTTTGCAGTGACCTCTGGATTTTGACGCAGGAATCCAATCGCCAAGAGTTGGTTTGGCACAGCTAGAAAACTGCAAAGCCAACGTCTCATCATGCCTCTAATGAGGGTTTCTTAAGTTCTTGCGCTGCGTGGTTACTACATTGCTTATTGTGTTCTAAACTGCCCCGTGGCCTTTTGGGGAAGGGCGGCATAAACATTTCTCAATTAACTAAGTAGGTGAGACCACCCCCTTTTGAGTCAGGTGGCATCCTCTTCCCATTGGCAAAGCTCTGTCTATGTAATTGGCATCTAGATGGCACAGGGTGGCAGGGACTACCTGTGGGCATTGGCTTGCATATGAACCTTACAGTGCCAAAGGCGTAGGCAGAATCGGCAGTGCCAAGGGGCGTGGCTTCTCAGAACTCTTAAGTGCAGCAGCAGGGCACCCATGACCACTGATTCAAAATCTGTGAGCTTGCCTTTGCCAAATTTCTGAGTACCCCTGCAACAAGCCAAACACAGCCAACCATAGGAGCCCATCAACAGCTTGATGAAATCTCAGGCTTCTGCTGCCTGCCTGGGACAGCACAAAGAAGAGGTCAAGAAACCTAGAAAGCCACAGCATGTGGTTTGCAGTTTTGCTCAGCCAGAAGCTGTGCAAGACTTGCTAAGGTGAACTCATTTAGAACAGGCATGTTTGTACTTTTTTAATGTCTGCAAAAAATGGCTGCCTGCTAAGGTGGTCCTGTGTTCTACTTTCCCGAGGAGATCCTCTCTATGAAGTGTTATCAGAGGACAGTCCTCAATTTCAAGGAACATAGGAAGAATTTGCTGAGTAACTTTATTAACCTACCAGATAAAGAGCAAAGCGGCATTCTCACCAAACTAGCTAAGTTATAACAAAATAGAAAATTCTTTTCAGTAGCACCTTAGAGACCAACTGTGTTTGTTCTTGGTATGAGCTTTCGTGTGCATGCACACTTCTTCAGATACACTGAAACAGAAGTCACCAGATCCTTAAATATAGTGAGGGAGTGGGGAGGGGTATTACTCAGAAGGGTGGTGGGAATGGGTGATCAGCTAACCCCTCCCCACTCCCTCACTATATTTAAGGATCTGGTGACTTCTGTTTCAGTGTATCTGAAGAAGTGTGCATGCACACGAAAGCTCATGCCAAGAACAAACTCAGTTGGTCTCTAAGGTGCTACTGAAAAGAATTTTCTATTTTGTTTCGACTATGGCAGACCAGCACGGCTACCCACCTGTAACTAGCTAAGTTATAGTCCAGGTTGTCTCAAATGCAAAACGTTGGTGAAACAATTGACAATCAAGCCTTTTGCCCACAAGCTGTTTCTCCAAAATGTACAGTTAAAAAGAGGGCTACCAGAGGAACTTCTAAGTGTATAGATGCAGAGCTGCAAACTCAACCCCCAATTGGAATATGATATGGGGAGGGACAATTCTGATGGCGTGACTACGAATTCCTGACTGAGCTATCGGAAGCTAGCTCCAAATGAAATAGGTAGTCCACTCCCGAGAATAAAAAAAAAGTATACAAACACCGTTGAATGGGTTCCCACTGATAAGAGGAATGGAAGCAATTTTTATAGATGAAATTGGGTACCTGGACAAAGTGGAAGCTGCCTTACGCTGAGCCAGAGACCTGGTCCATCTTGCACCAAGTTTCTACACTGGCGGGCAGTGGCTTTATAGGGTTTCAAACAGGGACAATCCCACCCATAACTGGAGATGCTGTGGATTGGCCCTGGAACCTTCTGCATTCAAAGCAGATGCCCTGCCGTTGAGCTACAGTCTTTCCCATAGGAGTCCTCTATCCAAAGAGCTATCTCATCCAGGGCTGGGTGATATCTGTTTTTCAACATTGTGATACACCCCCAGCTAAACATTGTGATAAATCAATATATCACATGTCTGAAATAAGGAAGGAGCTATGTGGAGGCATTGGCTAGCTTCACAGTTTTTCCTGCATTGTGATTTTGGCCGGCACCTGCTCTTGTGATTTGCTGTCCCCCTGGCATGAGGCAGGGGAGAGCTGAGTCAGCAGAGTTAACAGGGCTGCATGAATCAAGAAAAGCTTTGGCTGCCTTCACAGTTTTTCCTACAGTGTGATTTTTGCATAGCACACACACACACACACACACACACACACACACACACACACACCATGATTCACAATATATTGCCAGGTCAAAAATTATGAAACCGTTATCACGATATGGATTTGGACGATATACCAAAATATCACCTGGCCCTAGTCCCATCCAAGTCTACAGTAAGAGAGAAGGACCCCAAGAATAGAGGCTGCTGGCATTTAAGAAAAGAGTCTTCTCTTCTCCTGAGGCTCCAATACTTTGGCCACGTCATGAGAAGAGAAGACTCCCTGGAAAAGGGGACGACAGAGGACAAGATGGTTGGACAGTGTTCTCGAAGCGACTAACATGAGTCTGACCAAACTGCGGGAGGCGGTGGAAGACAGGAGTGCCTGGCGTGCTCTGGTCCATGGGGTCACAAAGAGTCGGACAGGACTAAATGACTAAACAACAAAGCATTTAACTCATTGAATAGAGACTGAGCAGCCTCACGGGTCATCTTGCCAAGAGACTTCCCCACGTTGTCCTGTATTTCTAGTGAAATTATAGTCAATATTTCTAAGACTGCATATAACTGGCATATGCCAAACCGTTGTCCTCCTTCCCCTGCGTTTCCTCTTTCTTAACGATGCACAAATTGCCAACCTCCTGCCTGTGGCACTTTCATTATGCAGATCAATGGCCGTCTGCCCGTGAAAGTGCACCTTTAGAAAGTGGTGGAAAAGATTAAATAACCTGTAGCAATAACTCAGAGAAAGGCTATTTCACCATGGAGGAAGCCGTTCTGAATCCTAAACACACTAAGCTAGTACTTCAAAGGCAACTGGAACTCAGGCATGCTGAAAGCTTCATTCTGGACCCACCCATAACTTTGTCAACTACCAAACAAGGTAAGGAATGCCTTACCCAAGTAGAATGGCACAATGAGCTCTTTTGGCTATTCATATAATTGTAGAGTTGGAAGGTACCCCAACTAGTCCAACCCCTGCAATGCAGGTATCTCAGCTAAAGCATCCATGACAGATGGCCATCCAACCTCTGCTTAAAAACCTCCAAGGAAGAGGAGTCCACAACCTTCCAAGGGTGTCTGTTCCACAGCTCTTGCCACCAGAAAGTTCTTCCTGATGTTAGTCAGAACTTGTAACTTGAAGCCATTGTCTCAAGTCCTACCCTGCAGAGCAGGAGAAAACAGGCTTGCTCCATGTGACAGCCCTTGAGATTTTTGAAGATGGCTATCATATCTCCTCTCAGTCTCCTCTTTTCCAGGCTAAACATAACCAGCTCCTTCAAGTGCTCCTTGTAAGCCTTGATTTCCAGACCCTTGGTCATCTTGGTCACCTTCCTCTACACACCTTCCAGCTTGGCAACATCCTTCTTAAATTTGTGGTGCCCAGATATGGACACAGTATTCCATGTGTGGTCTCACCATGGCAGAATAGAGTGGTACGACTTCCCTTGATCTGGACAATGTACTTTCTGCCAAGGATACTAGGTTGGCTTCAACTAGGGCCAGGGCCTTCTCAGTACTGGCCCCAACTTGGTGGAACAGTCTGTCACAAGAGACCAGGGCCTTGCAGGATTTGGCATCTTTCCGCAGGGCCTGCAAGACGGAGCTGTTCCACCTAGCCTTTGGGTTGGTTTCAGTTTAACCCTGATGTTTCATTCTTTTGGTGTGGTTGGTGGGCTACTTAAAAATGAGGCTGCAGTCTAGATTAAATTTTAATTTGTATTTTAATCTGTATTTTAATGAATTGTTTTATGTTTTTGTTGTGATTTTATTGGTGTTAGCCGCCCTGAGCCCGGTTTGGCAGGGAAGGGCGGGGTATAAATTATTATTATTATTATTATTATTATTATTATTATTATTATTATTATTCAAAGACTTGCAGGCTCACTATCCAAATAGATCCTTCCTTCCTTCCTTCCTTCCTTCCTTCCTTCCTTCCTTCCTTCCTTCCTTCCTTCCTTTTATCATGATGCCCAAAGAGCATGTGATTCTACTATTTATTTATTTATTATTTGGAAATGGTATAGGCAGCTGCTTGCATGCTGCACCGGTGCTGAAGGAAGGGCATTGCGATGCTGTCGAATTTCAACCCTGGTAACTAGCTTTCCAAGCTATTTTACAACCGCTCAGAAGCAAGCGAAGTCAAACATGCAGAATTGACCTTTGCAAATTCCACAACAACAACAACAACAACCATCCTAGCCAGCTTTCAGCAGCGTGTCACTTATTTACTATCTTCCGCAAAGAATTGTTGATGATACATAACAGTGGGGATGTGAGCTCCTTCGAAACTCTTGGGTTTAGACACAAATGATTATGTAATGCTGCAGGCGCCAAGCCAGACGGCCCGGCAACAGCCCCATTTATCATTCGTTAGCAACAGGCGCATTAATCGGCTCCAATATCAGCGCCGTCCTACGACATTGACAAAACCCCTGTTGATTCTGAATGCACCACCAAAACATTTTATTAAATGAGATGAATAATACGGAGGCCAGGGGTCACTCTCCTTCAGCTAAGAGAGCTCAATTATTTATGGATATCTCCGTCATTAAGATGTCTCTAGGTTGGCAGGCCCATTAGAGATTTCATTTCTTTAACGCACCGTGTAATATGTACGATCTTCACATGCGGGGATAGACACACGGGCCCATGTTTTATGTATGTGGCAGGGAATGCTCAGCAAATGTCAATCTGGGATTGCTGATGGTCGGCGCTGTGATGGAGCCCGGCACTGATTGGCTGAGCTGGGGCAGGACGAACAAAGGAACATAAGGAGAGCCTGCAGGATCAGGCCAATGGCCCATCTAGTCTGTAGAAGAATAGCCAACGCACTCGAAGAGAGGCATGGATACTGTTTCTGGTATATATAGTGGTACCTTGGTTTTAGAACAGCTTAGTTTATGAACAACTTGTAAATGGAAAGCTGCAAACCCAGAAGCAGGTGTTCCAGTTTGTGAACTTTGCCTTGGAAGCTGAACATGTTCCACTTTCTGTGGAGTGTGTTCTGTTTGTAAATTGGGTCCCACGCTGCTAATCAGGGGCTTCCTGTTGAGTGTTGGCTGTTGAGACCCAAGCACCCACGCAAAACAGAGGTGATATTTGGAGCTTTTGCTTTTCCTAATTCTGTTTTTGCGTTTTGGTTTGTGTGACTGCAGAAATGAATAAAAGCCCCCCCCCTCCAAACAATGACTATCATCAGTGCACGTAAGAATTTTTTTAATTTTTTTTTATCATCTACAATACTGTCTTATTTATTTTATAGTACAGCACGTTGATTATTGCTTTCATTTTATGGATCAATGGTCTTGTTAGAGAGTAAAATTCATGTAAAATTGCTGTTTTAGGGGTTGATTTTAAAAGCCTGGAACGGATTAATCCGTTTTGCATTACTTTCTATGGGAAAGCGCACCTTGGTTTTGGAACATTTTGGTTTTGGAACTGACTTCCGGAACAGATTAAGTTTGAGAGCCAAGGTCCAACTGTATCCCAAAAAAGTATGTTTCTATTATACTAGACTAAACTAGACTGCACTGGTTAAATGTTTCTTCATGCCACATTTGCCATCCTCTCCTGCCACACCAGGGTGGTACACCCCACACTCCAAGAACCACTGGGCTAGATGAACCAATGGTCTGACTTGACCCTTATACCCTAATAGCCCAGTCTTCACTGCTGATCTACCTGTTTGTTTGTTTGTTTGTTTTTCACAAACCGCCCTATAGCCTGTGCAAAGAGTGCTAAGGTAAAGGTCATCTCACTCATCTCGCTTTACTGGCCGAGGGAGCCGGCGTACAGCTTCTGGGTCATGTGGCCAGCATGACTAAGCCGCTTCTGGCGAACAAGAGCAGCGCACGGAAACACCGTTTACCTTCCCGCCGGAGCCGTACCTATTTATCTACTTGCACTTTGACGTGCTTTCGAGCTGCTAGGTTGGCAGGAGCAGGGACCGAGCAACGGGAGCTCACCCCATCGCGGGGATTCGAACCGCCGACCTTCTGATCGGCAACCCCTAGGCTCTGTGGTTTAACCCACAGTGCCAGCCGCGTCCCTTGCAAAGGGTGCTACATACAGATAATCTAAAAACAACCTCAGAATTAGAGTCCATCAATGCGCTGGCACGTTTTTAAAGGGAAAAGCAGGCTTGGAGCTTTTCAAAGCTGGCGGAGAAACTGCCCACCTTTGTGTTGCCTTTACTTCTGCATTTTGTTTGTCAATTCGCATTCCCCACCCCACCCCCTTCCCTGAGCGAGCGATTATCACGGACACCGTGTCATGTTGGCAAGCTCGCCTTCTACCTGCGTGGCAGCGGAGCGGTGGCAGATGGCGGGAGCTAAGGGGAAATCCCACAGATCCAAGGACTGACATCTCAACAAGGCTGGGAGGCCGCAGAGTCTCTGAGAGCCAGCCTGCTGCGCTAACTAGACTGACAGCATCAGGCCAAACAGGAAGCTCAGGGAATGGTCCTAGATGTGTTTTGCCTGCAGCCTCTTATCGAAAAGGTCTAAAGCTAGGAGGCAGAGGCACGATGACTTTGCATGACTTTGCATTCTCTTCCGAGGGACAAGGCAGGAGGGGGGAGCATCCCTCTACACATTCGGCAGAACGGGAAAGGTTTTCCTGGGCTGGACGTCACTTCAGGCTAACTCATTTGTCCTGCCTGGGCGCAATATGGACTGAACGCTGCTTCCCCTCAAAAGTTCATTGGCAGCTTAGCATGCAAAAATCTGGGCCCAGCTGTTTCTCCTTCTCTGACCTTGAACAGTGAAAAAAAAAACTGCTATCCTGGAAAGAAGAAGGAAGTGCAGAGGCAAGAGAATATTGAAGGCAACAGAAGATCCCCAGCCAAATGGGTGAGATATAAATTAAAAATTGTTATTGTTGTTGTTTACATTTTAGATGCATGGTTGATATTAAGAGAAGGAATGGTTTGTCAAAAGCCACACAGCAAGTCTGTGGCTGCAAAAAGGCTGGGCTGGAGCTGCAAAAAGGCTGGAGCTGGGAGCCTACCGGTATTTCTTTTTCTTAACTTTTACATCATACTTAGAATCATAGAATCGTAGAATTGTAGAGTTGGGAAGGGCTCTGAGGGTCATCTAATCCAACCCCCTGCAGTGCAGGAATCTTTTTTTAAATTTATTTTTATTTTTTGGTAACATTTTATTATTTTTCAAGAATGACATAAACGACAAAGAAAAATAAAAAACAAAAATAACAACGCTACATGAGAAAAAGAAAAGAAAACATCACAAACCAATTTTTTTTAGCCATAATTTTGCTTGACTTCCCTCTGCTCCCCCTCTTGGTTCCATTGTTCAGTGCTTGTTTATGCACAGCCATGAAGCAATGCGGGAATCTTCAGCCCAACATGGGGCTCGAACCCTCAACCCAAAGGACCAACTGAGCTGTGGTGTAAATTTTTACACCAACTCCAGGTCGGGGATTTTGACACCCTTCCTAGAAATGAAAATGGTGTGTGTTTACACACACACACACACACAAATCTAAATCACAGGGGGGGTCAATTATCTCCTAGGGGTGGAAACTGCCTTGTCGTTTCACATCCTTGCATAAGATTGAGAAGCACATGATGAAACACCTAATTGTCCAGATAAAAAGTGCAGGGGAAGAAGGCAGAGATGACAGAGGAGTTGAGGAAAACGCCTCTTGCTTGACGGCAGTGAAATTCAGGATACTTCTGTACATTCCAGAGACAACGGGGGGCGTCTGAAAGCTCTGTCAGGCTTTCCTACCTGGATAAATGGATCTTCACTGCAAATGTCTACTATGGTTTTAGACTTGGCCGGGGGGAGAGCATGATTTATTGACAGCAACAAGTGCCAACATAGTAAGGAGAAAACTACAACAAGGAATCGGAAATTTAAAATACAAAGAGTCACGGCCTGGAAGGAGCAAAATACAAAAGATACTGGGAAGCCTCCAAGGGATAATAAAAGTATTAACTCATACAAATATTCCCTTTGCAAAGAATAAAGATTCATAAGAATAAAGGCATTCTCTCCACTTGTGCGTTCCATTATTATTGAGAATAAAGGATCTATGCAGGCTTAAATGAGCCGGACATTTGCACATACTGGTGGCACTGAGTGACCCTGCGCCTCAATATTTGTATAAGAAGTAAAATCATGCCGTATATGGGGGAAACACTCATTCACCGCCAAGCCCTTATATAGCAGCAATCCAAATGATAAAGATTAAAAGTCTTCCAGGTTTTGGCAATGCAGCATTCCTTAGTATAAATCATCTTGAGACGGTTGTTTAGAAGACCATTAATGAATTATTATTATTATTATTATTAGTAGTAGTAGTAGTAGCATTAGTAATAGTAGTAGTAGTAGTAGTAGTAGTAGTATCAGGTCTGAAAAGGAGATGTGGTCGGCAGGAATTATACAATCTGCATATAATCCAGAAGCTAAGAATTGGGTTGGTTTGTATGCATACAACTGCCTTGTTACAACAACACCACCAGCTTCCGGTCTGTTTCTGGGCGCAATTCAAAGCGCTGGTTATGCTTCTCTTGGAGGAGGTGCGGGAGAAGCACTGGCGGAGGAAGAGGAGTGCGGGGGGAGCGCCCCACCCCCGGTAGCGCGATCTCAGCAGGGTACCATCGCGCATGACCCGCGCTGGGCGCCATGCCCCCGCAGGCAGTGCACCATGCCTCCAGGACGTATGCCAGTCCTGCCCCCGCCTGCTCTCTGCCCCCCCGGTGCCGGAGCATGAAGCTCCGCCACTGGGGACAGGGCCTTCTCGGTGGCTGCTCCCAGACTTTGGAACTCCTTCCCTAGAGAAACTAGACTGGCTCCCTCCTTCTTGTCCTTGTTCCAACAGGCTTTGGGGAACTGGCTACTTTTAATGAGGGGGCTTACGCCGTGTTTTTTTTTTTGGGGGGGGGTGTAATTATCTGTATGTTCTTAAAATATTTGATACACACACACACACACACATTATGCAACCATTTCAAAGCATTAAAATAAAGGGTTCTTTCAAACCTTCGGACCTCCTTCCCTCCCTCCATGGGTACCGTTCCCAAAGAAAATATACTCCTTTTCTGCAACTTTTACTGTTATCTATCCATCTGTTATCTATCTGTTGTTATCTATCTGATATATAGTCACAGTTTCTGAAGTTCATTTCACATTGCAAGTGCCATTGTATCCCTGCCAATGATTTTAAAAGTGGTCTTTTAAGTATGTTAAAAATGTAGTCCAGTCTTTTAGAAACACTTGAGTCTTCCTGGTTGCTGATCTTTCCCATCATTCTCACCATCTCTGTCTTAAAATATATTATAGATATTGCAATACAATTCTATCAGTGCTTAATTGATGGTTTTCTGTGGTTTTTGGCTGTTCTTCTTATCTGTAAGCCACCATCCTTGCCAGGGAAGAAGACGGGATGTATATCAAAAAAGAAATGACCAGGTTGGGTGACCTTGGGCCAGCCCCTGTCTCTTAGCCTAACCTATCTGGCAGGTTTTGTTGTGGGGGTTAAACGGGGAGAAGGAAACCCTAGTACACCACCATCTTGAATTCTTGGAAAGAAAAGAAAAGGGGAGAGGTGTAGAAATCTAATAAACAACAACAACAACAACAAAATTTGGAGCTGGACTAGACAAGCAATCCAGGCCCCCTCGATCTGATGTTAGGTTCCCCAACAGGTAAGCTGAAAACGCTTCTGCCTTGGATATTGACAGAGCGCTCGGAGTCACTGAAGCCCAGAGAGACTCTGATTACATTTGTATTCCTGATAGCCCGATCACTCCATTTCCTGTTAGAAATTCATTTCCCTGTCAAATAGGCAACTCTTGAACTTGCTGTGTGCGGAAAAGGAGAACGCTGAGAACGGCTTGGCTCCGGCAGCCTTGAAGGTCAAGCGGGAGTTGTATTTCAACAGAGCTACACCTCTGGCATGTCTGACAGTGGGTGGGTGATGGCAGAGCAGGGGCGGGTGGGAGAGGGGAAGAAAACCCCCGAATATGGTGAGCAGGGAGATCTCAGAAGCATATTTGCTCAGCGTGGGTACTAAATAACCCTTTATGAAGGTGAGAGAGGGAGAGGAGGGGGCTCTGGTTGTGTGTGTGTGTGTGTGTGTGTGATTTCCCCTCTGAACTCAGTCCAGACAAAGAGCCTAATGTTATCGCCGGGAGTGATGTAAGAAACAGGATCAGCCCATTCGGCAACTGGCGTGAAACTCTAGCAAGCGAGCTCGGCATAGATGCGAGGCCAGAATTAAGGAGAGATCAGATAAACGGCGGTTGTAAGTGGTGCAGAAAAATTGGGAGACAGGGCCAAAGCGGTCTGGAGATCAATGCAAATTCACGGGGGGGGGAGGCTGGAGGAGGTGGCGGCAGTGGCCCCCTACACAGTAGAGCGGCCAGGGAAGAGTTTGGGCAATTTAATACGGCATAAAGGGTTTTGGTGGATGGGTCAGGGGGGAACTGGCCTCTCTATCCGCAGCCTAGGAGCTTAATGATGCTTATTTAAAAGGCTGCTAATTGCTACTGTGGATGAAACAGGCCCTTACGCAGTGCTTTGCTCTGCTAGCTCTGAGCGCTGAGAACAATAAAGCAGCGAGCGGCAACAGTTCAAGACTCGGAGGCAGAATCAGGCCAGGTATGAGCCCAGGGCACAGCAGTCAGTATCCTCATTGCATCTCCACGCCTGTTACAACTCCTATTTGTTTGCCTGAACAGAAGGGACAGTCCTCGGCCCGACCTCTGAAAACACACCATTAATTTGATGGCATAGGAGAGCCAAAATAGGGTATAAGAGAACCAGCGCATTGTAGGGTTTTGGAGTGCTGTACCAGGAGCTGGGAGGGAGAAGGGGTCAAATCCCCACTCAGCCATGGAGCCCACTGGGTGACCTTGCGGCCACAACAGCTTCAAAGCCATGATAGGCTCTGAGCAATTCAGCTGCTTCTGCTTTTGCAGTTGGAGTCAGTCCGGGTCCTGTCGTCCCGGGCCAAGTGGGAAAAGGCCTGCAAGGCAGGGAGACGGTATTCCAGGACTCATAGCCAAGATGGTCTCTGGATTATTCAGCAGCCTCCTCTTTTGCAGCTGGAGTCAGTCCGGGCCCCAATGGGCGTTCTTAGACACAACATTAAACTATGGTTTAGCATCATATGCATGGTCTTCCATGGACCTGAGGTTCACACACTCCCCACAAATTTGCATAATTTTGCATGTGCTGATCTACAGATCAGTACTGGAATTGATTTTCGATGTTTTCACTTTTTCATCGTTTGTGTGTTTGCCACGCTGGGCTACTGTGGGAGGAAGGAAGTGATATAAATTTAATCAAATAATAATAATAATTTGAATTGATTTACTAAAATATTTATAAGCCACGAAACACTAAAGTCGTATCCAAGTGGTTGGGAACTTCAAAAGAAAATCAAAATAAATGACAAGTAGAGTTTCCTCACCCCACCCCACCCCAAAAAAAACCTCACCATCAAGTAAACTCATATTTCTGGGATTGGCTGCCGAAATGAAAAGGGTTTAAGCATCCAATAGAATATGTACAACATTGGTGCCTGTCTGAATCCAGCAGGGAGCATGTTCCACATGGCATAGACTCATGGAATTGGAAGGGACCACGAGGGACATCTAGTCCAACTCTCTGCAACGCAAGAAAATTTTACCCAATGTGGGACTCGAACCCAGAACCCTGAGATTAAGAGTTGCATCAACTGCTGCTATCCCAGGTCATGTGGTGCTGAGCTGAAGGACCTAGTCTGAGCCAACTCTGAATGGGGCTCTGATGCATGCAGAATTACAAAGATGGCCCCTGTAAATGACTGCAGGAAACAAGCAGGTTTATAGAAAGAAATAAAAACGCATCTCGCCAATTTGGGGAAGGCTGAGACCAGGTGACTTGGCTGACCAGGTGGTAGCTGTTGATGGGCAAATTCTCTCTTTCGGGGGTGTATTTTTAAACAGGGCTGAGCTAGAGAGCCCCCCAGATAGAAAACACTGCCAGAGAGTGGATTGCCTCTCTAAAGCTGGACACATGGTCACCCTAGTTATGCCTGCGTTGAGACTAGGGGAGCGAGAGAAACCTGTTTCAGTTCGCATTTTAATATGAACCTGTGTGTTTATGCTTTCCGAAATGCAACTGGCCTTTGAAAATTCACGTTTACCCCCATTTTGCTATGTACATTTCCAAGCCCAAAAACGTATGCAAGAAAATGCATATATTAGGGGAAATAACATAGAGAAATGTATCAGGAAATTGCTTGCACAAAATGTTAGGAGCAAGGCATGCTAGAATGCTGGTTAATTTTTGGGAAGGACTGAAAGAAATTGCAACCCAATGCAGAAACGTGGTGAGTTTAAGAGGAGCAAAATGAGAAATGGAGTTAAACTGAAGCTGGAATATTCCTGGTTGTGACTTTCTATGTACATCGAATTTCGGGGCGTAGGGTGTTTGTAGAGGGGTGGTGGTGGTGGGGAGAGCACTCTACACCAATTCAGGACCGCAAAGAACGTATATAAAATGATCTGTCCTGTGCCGAACACAAGCAGCCTGTGTAAGCCTAGTATCTGAAATCCATTGTTTCTTGCCTTTGGCGAGAAAAATCTGTCACACAGTCTATCCGAGCGGCAGCACTCACAGTAATAAGTTATTAGGATTTCGATTTGCACAACCCACTCCTAAGGTCGGGGTCAATTGTTCGAAAGCCTGGCTGACCACTGTTTTTAATACGTTCTGTTTAACAAACCACATGGGAGCCAGAGCCACATCTGGTGACGGCTTGCACTGAGATGCGATGGATTGCCACCGTGGGGATGAATTGGGCTAACTAGGTTTAGTGGGGGAGGCCCTCTTTCACATTGACACATTTCATTAATGCGGCCGTTTCGTTGATGAGTTATGGCGTCTCTGTCAGACATCTTTCCCCCCTGCTCCACCTCCAAATAGTCACCGAGGGAGCAGGCTTAGCGGGAGAAGAGAACTTTCTTAAAGTCAGCGAGGAAAACGTGAGGGAGGGAGAGAGGTCTGTTGGAAGTGTGTGTGAATTATATTACCTAATATATAACTTCATGGGAAAACTAGCTCCAATGGCTATGTCCTTCTTCCCCTTTGAGAGGCAGAAACACTTCCGAAAAACCAGTTGCTAGGATTCAAAAGTAGATAAGAGTACTCAGGTCCTGCTTGCAAGCTCCCCATGACCATCTTGCAGGTCAATGTGAGAACAGGATGTTGGACCAGAAGGACCAGGGGCCTGATCCAGCACCCTCTTCTTAGGTTCTTAACACCAGAATAAACTAACATTTTCAGCTTAACTCCTTTCTCTACGTGTCTCTCGAAAGCTGTGGTCTGCAAATGGACTCCATCAACCTCACCAGCATGGTCAGGGATGTTGGAAGCCGCAGTCCGGCAACATCTGGAGGGTCAAAGGTTTTCCATTCCTACCTCTGAGTGGAAATGCACATGAGAACGGCGCAACGTTTCTGTGCTCTATGTGAGGTACGCGGCACAACGCCGATGCTAAACATGTATGTCGTCAAAACTCAGGCTGAACGTCAAATCCACACAACCAATCACTTTGTCAGCTGCAGAAACCAGGACCCAATTTCCCTCTTTTTGGAGGGTCCCCCTCTCACAAAATAAACCTTTGCACTCGTATATAATTTGCTCTTACAATTCCTTCTTGCTCTTATGATTCCTTCCAAAATGAGTCATTAACTGGCACTGGCAAGCTCCGCTATTCGCCTTTCTTGACCCAAATGACTTCTGCTACATCTTCTCCAACAAGGCATTGCATCAGCTGCATAATATTGCATGATAATATTTCTAGAAACAATTGCCAGCAAGAGTGGCGGTAGCGCTGTAGCAGCAGGAGGACGGATCCGGCGGTGGCAGCTCTGCAAGGGCAAAGTCGCAGCATCCAAACGCTTCAGAAAAGGAGAAAGGGTCAAAGGTGAAAGCCAGCTTTGTGTGTGGACAGCTGCAGGCTCAATGCCTGGATCAATGGTCTAGCTCAAGATAAGGCATCTTCCTACGTGTGGGGTGGAAGAATATAAAAATAATCTGAATCAGTGGTGGGTGGTGCCCTTTGGTTGTCGCGGTCACTCTCTCAGACCTGAGCAGCACCCCCGGACGTTTAACGGTCTATTGGTAACTGCCCCAACGACATATGGTTTCTCCGCTGCCACCAGCCAGTATTCACTCTGGCAATGAATAACTCACTTCAGATCCAGTTTGTGGTAAAAATAAAACATAAGTTTCTTTATTGTTGTACAAAGCGTAATGGTTTCAAATGACTTGGTGAAATGTTTAGTATAACTGTATGGTTATTCAGATAAGTATATTTCAACTCTCAACCTAGTATTCCAATAACTATCCCTAATGCCTCCTGGTTATTATTCACTCTGCTCTAGCTCTGATCATTGGCTCTATCTCCCTCTCTCTATCCTTCCCTAACTCAACTCAACTCAACTGTCTCACTTCTCACCTCTAACTGCCTTTTCTATCCTTTCTAACTGCCATCCTCCCACACTCTATTTGCCTGGAGAGCTCCCATTGGTCAAGCTCCTCCCTGCCAAGTTAACCCTTGGAGAACCTATAGGGGCTTTGTGTGTGGACAGCTGCAGGCTCAATGCTTGGATCAATGGTCTAGCTCAAGATAAGGCATCTTCCTACGTGTGGGGTGGAAGAATATAAAAATAATCTGAATCAGTGGTGGGTGGTGCCCTTTGGTGCTGGTGGGGTGGAAGGCAGGGAGCCCAAATGGTCAATGACAGAGCAAGCTAAGCAATTCTAGTTTGGTTCCCATCCACCTCCTAGCTGAATTCCTCAAGGGAGGAGGAGGAGGAGGAGGAGGAGGAGGAGGAGGAGTAGGAGTAGGAGGAGGAGGAGAAGAAGAAGAAGAAGAAGAAGAAGAAGAAGAAGAAGAAGAAGAAGAAGAAGAAGAAGAAGAAGAAGCAGCAGCAAAAGCTGGGAGGCAGTGCCACTCCCTGGACTGGTTGTAAGCAGGTAGATGAGGGCTAGCAGGTGTGCCAACCTGAATAAAATAATGGGGGAAGACAAGAATGCCCCCTCCCTGCATAATCAATCACAATACATGGCACACGAACACTATTTGAATGGCAATGCCCATCAATAGGTAAAGGGACCCCAGACCGTTAGGTCCAGTCACAGACGGCTCTGGGGTTGCGGCGCTCATCTCGCTTTACTGGCTGAGGGAGCCAGTGTACAGCTTCCGAGTCATGTGGCAAGCATGACTAAGCAGCTTCTGGCAAACCAGAGCAGCGCACGGAAACGCTGTTTACCTTCCCGCCGGAGCGGTACCTATTTATCTACTTGCACTTTGATGTGCTTTCGAGCTGCTAGGTTGGTAGGAGCAGGCACCGAGCAATGGGAGGTCACCCCATCGTGGGGATTCAAACTGCCAACCTTCTGAATGATAAGCCCTAGGCTCTGTGGCATACCTGAAGGAGCATCTCCACCCCCATCATTCAGCCCAGACACTGAGATCCAGCGCTGAGGGCCTTCTGGCGGTTCCCTCACTGTGAGAAGCAAAGCTACAGGGAACCAGGCAGAGGGCCTTCTCGGTAGTGACGCCCACTCTGTGGAACTCCCTCCCTTCAGATGTCAAAGAGATAGACAACTACCAGACATTTAGAGGACATCTGAAGGCAGCCCTGTTTAGGGAAGCTTTTAATGTGTGATATTTTAATGTATTTGATTTTTGTTGGAAGCCGCCCAGAGTGGCTGGGGAAATCCAGCCAGATGGGCGGGGTACAAATAATAATAATAATAATAATAATAATAATAATAATAATAATAATTATTATTATTTAGACCACAGCGCCACCCATGTCAAAATTTGGGGATAGTCCCCCTCAAATATTTTATTGGGGGGGGGGGCAAAGGGACCTCAGCCCCTAGGAGTTGTTCCTATCGGGCCAGCTGAGGGCAAGTTAAGAACTTAATAAGAACCTGCTTAATAAGAACCAGTGGCCCATCTGTTTTGGCATCCTGTTCTCAGAATGGCCACCCAGATAATTATGGAAAACCAGCAGCAGGATTCATGCACAAGAGCACTCTCCCCTCCTGTGGTATAAGTTGGTGAGGAAATGCTCCATTTGCCCTAATGGATCTGCTTGCTCTTTTCTAAATAAACTTGTTGCACTGGGAGTAGTGGCGGTGAAAGCCTTTGCATAGAGTGGTACCTTGGTTCTCAAACGCTTTGGTTCTCAAACTCTGAAAACCCAGAGGTAGGTGTTCCGGTTTCCGAACGATTTTTGGAAGCCGAACGACCGATGCGGCTGTCGGCTATTGTTTCCAGGGTGCCTGCACCAATCCGAAGCTGCGCCTTGGTTTTCGAACATTTCTGAAGTCAAACGGACTTCCAGAATCGATTAAGTTTGGCGCTTTTGTTTTTGCTATTTATTTTGCATTTTTGTTTCTGAGGCTTTTTCGGTGAATTTGTTTTTGTGACTGTGTGGAACCCAGTTCAGCTACTGATTGATTGACTGTGCGACTGCGGAAATGGATAAAAGCCCCTCATCCAAACAATGACTATCATCAGTGCAGGGAAGAAGAAGAAATAATTTTAATTTTTATCATCTACAATACTGTCTTATTTATTTTATAGTACAGTACATTTATTATTGCTTTCATTTTATGGATCAATGGTCTCATTAGATAGTAAAAATCATGTCAAATTGCTGTTTCAGGGGTTGTTTTTAAAAGGCTGGAACAGATTAATCCGTTTTGCATTACTTTCTATAGGAAAGCGCACCTTGGTTTTGGAACAGACTTCCGGAACAGATTAAGTTTGAGAACCAAGGTACCACTGTATTCAAGAAGCGTGCTAAAACATTTCGAACGAAAGGTTTTTTTTTAAAAGAAAGACAGGAGCCAGAATATTCAGTGAGAAATTGTATCCCGCTGATGGGTTTTTTCCTCCCCTCCCCCTTTGCGGCTCAAAAGTCAAAATGTGCAAAACTCCAGTCTTAATAACAATAATCCGGAGTGGGAATTAAAATGCTAGGAAGGGGCAAGAGTGAACACATGCAGAAATATTCCTGGTGGTTCTGCGTGTCACATGAACTGCAATTCAGCTCACGAGGCTCAGGGCCCAAACAGCATTGCCACATAGCACGGAGGGTTTACATGCTCTCTGCCTGTCAGTGGTTGTTTTAATTAACACCAGTGAATGATATTTGGAAACACAAAACAAATCTGAAGAGACTGCCCTGGCTGGGAATGACTTGTTTTGGTCGAAGATTAAAAACCAGGGACTAGTAATAACTGAGATGATCGTTACAGAAGGCAGAATTTAATGCTGGTTGGAATATGGTTATGGGCTCATCCATCCGACACAGAAGCCTCCTAATTGTTGTGAGGCCGCGTTATCCGGGTGAGTGCAGAAGGAGTTCAAAACACACGCAGGCCTGAATGGTACCTAGTTCTTGCCCTGGGTCATTGAACGATAAATATAGGACATGCAAGCGCACCAGTGAGCCAGGGTGGACGTTATTGGAGCAATTTTTCGCTTTCCGATATGTGGATGACATGTCGCCCGAATCAATAATGCCCATGAAGGTGATGAATGGGGGATTTAAGCAGGCAGACCCCCCCCCCCACTGCCCACTGGAGTGATACGCACTGGGCTTGGTCGTCATAGGTTTGATTCCCAATCTCCCTGGCTGGATGAGCAAAAATGGCTGTTATTTTAAAATAGAGTCCGAGAAGGAGATTTTTTTAAAAAAAAATGGAAAGTCTTCCAGCGTTGCAGAGACAACGCGTTAAAAAAGAAAGCAGGGGCTGCTTCTCATAGTAGTGACTAAACTATTTTGATCTATGACGTGGCACCGTTTCCTAATCTTTGTTAATTCCTCACACCTTTATTTCTGTAATGCCACTGCATCATGAAAATACAACCAGATATGTGCCGAAATAATTGTGCTCCTTCTGACTATGTAATAATGACTGACATTTATGTACTCTGCAAATGGGTCTTCAAACCCCGAAATGGACTCCATAATCAACCAAGAAGAGATTTTTTTATTATTATTACTGTTAGTCTTCCCGCCTTTTCCCAACTGGGACTCAAGGCGGCTTACAAAAATTAAAACAACATGGATAAAACAAACAAAGCTTTAAAAAAGGGAAAAGATAAGAGTTTAAAAGTTATTCGACTGTAATAGAATCGTAGAGATGGGTGGGACCCCGGAGGCGAGACAAAAGCAACTATATATTCAGAGAAAGTATATATGGAGATATAGAGAAGGCATAGGCAAACTTGGCCCTCCAGAAGTTTTGGGACTACAACTCCCATCATCCCTAGCTAACAGGGCCGGTGGTCAGGGATGATGGGAATTGTAGTCCCAAAACATCTGGAGGGCCGAGTTTGCCTATGCCTGATATAGAGTTATTAAATGGGAAGGGGAAAGAAAGAAAAACAAAACCCCGATACAAAAATTAAAAATCCCAAGCCCACACTAATGAGAAATTAATGTCGGCACTACTACATATCAACATTAAAGCGGATTAAAAGATTACTAGATAAAAAGAGGAAATGGAGCGCTCAGCATCATAGGTTCTAATAGCATTACATTCCCCTTTCCTGCCAACTGGTTTTTAGTTAATTGCCATTCTTTTTTTTTTTTTAAGGCGCTAAATAGCAGAGGTAATGAGATTCCTGAGTTATTGGCCTATGCGCTCTAGGCTTGATACTGCCTCGTTCGGGAATTTGGTGATTTGGTGACTCATGGCAGATTTAGGCTAGCTAACTTGGGTTTGCATGAGAGAGAGTGCGCTTGCCTTTCTCCCTTTCCTCTAGGATCAGTCACGCTTTCCTCTGCCTAGCTTCGCCCTGGTGGATCAGACCAAAGGCCCATCTAGTCCTGCATCCTGTGGCCAACCAAATACCTACAGGGAGCCCACAAGGCAGGACCTGATCATAACAACTCTGCTCACTTGTGGTTCCCAGAGACTGGAGGCAGAACATACCTGTAGCCTTATTCTCCATCAATGTGCCTAACCCTTGTTTGGTGGCTATCACTGCAACTTGTGCCATCACATTCGTTTGAGCTATGCACCATGTTGTGTGAAGAAGTGCTCCCTTTCGTTGGCCCCCAATTTTCCAAGATTCAGCTTCCTCGGATGACCTCTGCTTCAAGTATTATGAGAGGAAGAAGAAGAAGAAGAGTTTGGATTTGATATCCCGCTTTTCACTACCCGAAGGAGTCTCAAAGCGGCTAACATTCTCCTTTCCCTTCCTCCCCCACAACAAACACTCTGTGAGGTGAGTGGGGCTGAGAGACTTCAAAGAAGTGTGACTAGCCCAAGGTCACCCAGCAGCTGCATGTGGAGGAGTGGAGACACGAACCCGGTTCCCCAGATTACGAGTCTACCACTCTGAACCACTACACCACACTAAACCTCTTCCCACCTATCCCTTTTCTGCTACCAGCCTGCTACCCTCTTTCCACCTCCTTTCAGGTGGACGTCTTGGTCCAGAGACACCGCAGGATGAAAAAGAGACCCGATGGTGGCAGGGCTCCTCGAGGCAATCAAAGCTCATTCTGCAACTGACACAGACTCCAGACTGACACTGCCCCAGCTTCTCCACCCAAACTGTAGTCCCAACCCTGCGATGAATTGCAATTCATTTCCTCATGTGCTCGGCTGACCAGATTTGACATTGACACCTCGGGCTGCAAAGTGAATTTCAAGCCCTTTTACTCATTCCCTCCTTCTCTTGGGCAGCTGTTCTTAAAAACAAAACAAAAAACAACCCACCACAAAACCAATCAGGGGGAATTTCAGCCTCGTATTACCCTGCGGAACAAGCAGTCCAAACACTCCTGTCACAATTGCCTTGAGATGCCATCAAGGAGCCCTGCTGTCATCAGGTCTCTTTCTCCCAAATCAGGTATCTCTCCAAGCCCCATAATGATTTTTGCTGCTGTTGGAATCCTCGCCAATTTGTCAACATCTATCAGCAACACCCAAGAGCTGCACCGCCACTCCGGCATAGAAGAGGGGCGGGGGGAAATATCACCTCCCTATGGATGGAGAAAGCCTGTTTTCTTATGTGCTCATATCGCCTCAGATCACATTTGCCCTTTTTTGTCATCTTAGAACATTTTAAGCTTATATATATATTATATGTGCTGTCTGCCAAACCCCCAAGGTCTCTTTTGCCATTACTCCATTCCAGGTTGCCTTGTCTAGCTGAATATCTGTGTTTTAGATTATTTTCTTTTAGATTTATTAGCTTGGTTTCTTTCCTCCACCCCCCACCCCTTGGTTGAATCTCACATCGCCGTTCCCTTCCTCTATCTGTGACATCTCCCCTTAAATCTTTTATACCACATCTTTCAAGGATTTTACTGAGACTGCAAGGATGCTCGCTGGAGCTTTGTGTAAATGTGAAAATACAACAACAACAACAACACTTTTTATTCTGTTCAGCGGACTTGGTTGTATGATTGTAATCATGATTTTGAAAAAAAATTATTGCGCTCTATCTCTCTGTCTGTTATTTTTATAAATGGATATTTTTATAAATAAATTATTTTTGATGATGTTTAAGCTTTTGGAGCCAATGAGATTTGTTGATGCTAATTTGTACGGTATCCATTATGCTATCTTCTGTTATTTTAGTTTACATTGCATCTACTCAGTATTGATCTTTTAGGAAGCAATCCTATCACAAGATGAGTCAGGTTAGGATCCAGCAGATCCGAAGCTAAGCTGGGCATCTGCAGTGCAGCCAGGCTACGCTGGTGTAACTCCCCATAGTCAGCTCAGCCAGAGCTACACTGGCATACTTTCCTCATCCCAGCTCAACCAGGACGCAGCTGCTTGAGTAAAACCCAGTCAATCTTAAGATGGCGCAGGCCTTGTAAAAGTGTTGTGATGGGGGCATGGCAGCTGTGGAACCAGAGGGAGGAACTTAAGCTGGATCCTAACTCAATCAGCTCAGTCGTATATAGAGTATATAGTGTGGGTTCAGGACCATGGATAGCGCTCCTGCCCATCCATCCAAGTTGTCTCAGCAAGGCTTTATAGGGCTATGTAGTCATCGGCCAGAGTCCTTCCAAGCCCAAACCAGAGTGCTGCCCCCTGGCTAGTTAAAGGGCCAGTGCCTTCTTCTCTAGCCACTGCTTTCTTTGTGGGTAAGGGGGCTTAGAGCTGTGGGGGGGGGTGTCTCTCATTAGGGCTGTATATACCAAGCCATTGGTCCCTCTAATTCAATATTCTCCCAGTGACTGGCATTAGCTCTTCACCATTTCGGAATGGGGTCCATCCCCTCCCTACCTGGAGATGCTGCCCTTCTGCACATAAAGGAGATGCTTTACCACTGAGCTATTATCAGGGGACGCAGGTGGCGCTGTGGGTTAAACCACAGAGCCTAGGGCTTGCCTATCAGAAGGTTGGCGGTTCAAATCCCTGTGACGGGGTGAACTCCCGTTGCTCGGTCCCAGCTCCTGCCAACCTAGCAGTTCGAAAGCACATCAAAGTGCAAGTAGATAAATAGGTACCGCTCCGGTGGGAAGGTAAACGGCGTTTCCATGTGCTGCTCTGGTTTGCCAGAAGCGGCTTAGTCATGCTGGACACATGACCCATAAGCTGTACGCCGGCTTCCTTGGCCAGTAAAGCAAGATGAGCACCACAACCCCAGAGTCATCTGTGACTGGACCTAATGGTCAGGGGTCCCTTTACCCTTTACCTATTATCAGGGACTGGCAAGGTGAGGAGGAATGGGAGGAGGCTACAGCTTGGGAACCCCCCAGAGACGCACCACAGGAGGAAGGCTCCGAGCCAGAAGAATGGTGGTGGGATACAGAAGACAGACCAGAGGAAGAAAGGGGGGCAGATGGGTTGGAGGCTGAGCAAGCAACAGGTTTGAGTCAGAGTGAAGCAGCTGAGGAGGAGGCTGAGGTTGCAACAGACCCACAGCAGCCTTCAAGTTCCACTGTTTTCCTTTCCCCTCCTCCCCTGTCTCCAAGAACGAGGAGGGCATTGCATGTAGCAGAACAAAAGGCATAGAGAGCCCTCCCCCCTTCAGAGGAAGTAGGAGGCTCAGATCCTCAGTTCTGGCAACTGCTTCATTGGGCTAGTCCTGCCCGTGAAGTTCTCCGTCTGTATTTTGTCTTTGAATAAAGTACCCATTTTACTGCTCATCTTGGTGCTGGCCCACAGCTGAACCAGCCCTGATAGCTATGGAGCTTCACCAAAAAGTATCACGCTCCATTCCAGTTGTGCCACAATGCTTTCCTGCCCATGCCACCTGTGGGATGAATGCCTTCTCTGCCTGTGTGTGGAAGTGTGAGATTAAAATCCCATTGCGCTCCCAAGTGAGTCTAACCCAGTGGCAGGGAGTGGACTGAAGGGGAAGGCTGGAAATCACCCCCCTCCTTTGCTCCCCTCGGAGGAGGAGGGGGAGTGGAAGGATCGGTCCCTCCTTCTCCAGTAGTTTCAAGAGAAGAGGGAGACAGGATTGAATTGCAGCAGAACTCAGAGCTGCCAAGTTATGAGGTGTTAGGAGAAGGAGAGGGAGAATTGGCAGTGGAGACGTCCTTGGGAAGCATAGAAGCACCGCCATCCCAGCATTCGCACTGCTCACTTAGAATTCAAGAGAAAGGGCTCAAAGACATTTGACTCCTGAGGCCACCCGTAGGGCCACAGGCTGTTGCTGGGGAAAGAAGGGGTGGAACTCAGAGTGAGCAATGTCACTATGGGGTTAAGGACTGGATTCTTGGTCTTGCACCACGAGAACTGAACAAAACCATAAATACGAACTTTCTTGCTTCTGCCTTGATCCTTGATGCTGCTGGGGGAAGATATAGCCCACCCCCCCAAGCCTGACACCCAGATTACTTGCCCTAGAACAGTATGCAGTGCACACAGGAAAAATAAATAAATAAATAAATAAATAAATAAATAAATAAATGTGGAAAGGTTTGGCATCAGCAGTTGGCACCCTTGGGCAGCTGACAGGACTCCAACACCATAACAAGGCTGATGCCTGCTCTAGTCCCTAATCTCCACCCCCTCTTTCCCCGGACCAGCACTGAGCACTGCCAGATGACTGCATCTATCCACCACTCTGATTTCCCACAATGTCTCCCACCTATTATCAATCCGGGGCATGGTGGGAAATTAAAAGCGTGTCTAGATCTGACTCCACGGTGCTGCTTGGAACCCTGCCACCATAGCCAGGTAATCCCACCTGGGTGCACTGGGAGCCATGGGAGGACACTGTTGCCCAGGACTCCCTCAAAGAAGAAGAGTTTGGATTTGATATCCCGCTTTATCACTACCCGAAGGAGTCTCAAAGCGGCTAACATTCTCCTTCCCCTTCCTCCCCCACAACAAACACTCTGTGAGGTGAGTGGGGCTGAGAGACTTCAAAGAAGTGTGACTAGCCCAAGCAGCTGCATGTGGAGGAGCGGAGACGCGAACCCGGTTCACCAGATTACAAGTCTACCACTCTTAACCACTACACCACGCTGGCTCTCTCAAAGCTGGTGCCAGCCCTGACTTTTGAAAACCAATGCATCCTTCAGGCATTGACTTGCCGCCTCCAATTGCAGATGTTACAGGAATCTTGCGTACATTAAAGGAACACAGTTTTGGCAGCTCATGCTAAGTTTCTAATATAAAACTCAGTCCCGAATAACTTGCCCAGACATCTTTTTGAAGCGTTATCCTTTCTGACATTCAGGACATCTTTGACGAGCCCATGTTTAATTGCCATTGTTATGCTGGGGTAATAAATGCATGTCATGAATATTGGGCCTTCAACTTCCTCGCTAGATTGAGCCAAGGAATTAATTTTCCCATTTCCAAAACCAGGAGCTACCCTGAGGCGATGGGCGAGGGTGGGGAATAAATTTAAATAACTAAATAAAATTAAAAGAGTAAGCATTGATTCATGAAAACAAGCCGATTCCCGAGCACGGAGCAATATCTGCGGGTCCCCTCCCTAGTCAATCCTGCTCTTTGCTTTCAAATTGCATCTCCGCGTTGTCATAAACACCAATTCACGAAAATGAAATAACTCCCGAGAAGATAAATAAAAAGATGACGGTTGCCTAAACATATGTGCGAGCAACCCCTCCCCCATGCATATATTGTTTTTAACAAGACTGAGCTGCGTGGTGTGTTATGCCCTCTGAAGACTGGAAGAGCCCTGGCTGGTTGCTGGTTTTTTAACATGATTTGTATTCTGAACTGAGCAAGGGTAAAGAGCTTTGCTCTGCCCACTGAACCACTCTCACCTGACTCAAGATACAGAGCAAATGGCTCTTTTGCCCTCCGCTCTCCAGAAGAGGCTTTGCTCCAGCTCCACTTGTACACCCTAGTGCAAATTAACTAAAACAAAGCATGTTTTCTATGCCACATCAATCAGTCTGTCAAGCACCCACAAAAGAAGATGTTTTGTGGATACTTCAGTTATTATGGTGTCGGAATCCTGCAGCCAATAGAAGGAATGATGCGCTCGCCACAATATATTGAGGTTCTAGGGGGTGAAACTTAATTACTGCAAATTTCTTCACTGAGGGGTCTGAAAAACATGGTTTTTGGTGGGAGGGTTTCAAATCTGCTATTATTTTTGTGAATGGACAACATTTTACTTGGTAAGTCTACGTTTGATGAAGAAGCACATAAATTAGTTTCGGAAAACCAAAACAATTTAAGTTTCCTTTTGGAAAATGTCAGATAATGCTTAAAACAACAACAACAACAACAACAACAACAACAACAACAACAACAACAACTTCAAGTACTTGGCAATCATTTTTAATGATTTCTATGCACACATTCCGTTTACCAAGCAAAACTAAATTATATTAATATAACCAAAGTAAAAGGGATGCGGGTGGCGCTGTGGTCTAAACCACAGAGCCTAGGGCTTGCCGATCAGAAGGTCGGTGGTTCAATAGTTTTATTCTATTTGTTTGTTTTTATCTTATATTTTGGAAATGTACATCCAGTTTTTCTTTCCTTTAAGTTTTTTTTTTGGGCCCCCAAGAGAGTGGGGCCCTAAGCTATAGCTTGTTTAGCTTATACGTAAATCCGGCACTTATTGAGGCCTGCAGTCAACTTTCCAACTACACCCTCCAAAAGAGAGTACTTTCTTAAAACAAAAAACATTGCCCGTAAGTATCACAGTTGCATCCATCAAGGAGAGGCCATGCGGATGGGCGGCAATTTAATTGCAACGGTCAGCAGTTCTGAGAAATGTTCAACTTCATAAAATTACCTTGATTGTTTAGAAGGTTGGAGGTGACTTTCCTCTTAACAAGTTATGCTTCTCCAATGGGGATGTCATCATAGGAATGGGCGGGGGGGGGGGGGTTGGAGGCTTGTTAAACAAGCCAGATTTTCAAGGACCCGTTTCTTGTATAATACCCTCCATTAAGTTTACTGATTCGAGCAAACTCACTTTATGTTTCGTTACGGAGGAAACTATGGGTTTTACTGTTTGCTTAACAAAAGGGAACTTCCCATAACGACCCGTAATTGAAAACGCGCCATCCCTTCTTAACCCCTTGGCATACTTTTTATGGGTATTCTACTTTTAAAACTCAACTTTTAAAAGTAGGAATTGCTTTCATTCATCCCCCGGCCTCTCTTCCTCCAGAACGATTAAACGGTTTGGAAAACGGCTTTCTGATCCAGCGGGCCTAGAATAAAGGCACCATAATAGAAATCATGTCTTAGCTCTTTAAACATATACAGTGATACCTCTGCCACTGTGTGTGTGTGTAATATAACCAGGGCTTTTTTTCCAGCCAGAAATCAGTTCTGACACCTCTCAGGTGGGCACCATTGCCATTCTAAGAGAACAAGGAAGGTGTTCATGGTTCATGGTGAGCTCAGGCACCTCTTTTTCTAGAAAAATAGCACAGAGTCTTTGAAATCATTTGGATGGAGCAATGTAGCCCAGTACAACCCAGCATAGGTGCCTGTTTTCATACCATGGAAAGGAGGGGTGGGGGAATCTCCCCTCCCCCTGTTGTGGGCTGTGTTTGGGGGCCACGGAACAACACCGAGTGGCAATGAGGCCAGAGTTGAGCAGGCCCCAAGTCAGTAAACTATTGAGATAGAGCAGAAGAAGGGGGTCTTTTTGAGCTCCCGGCCCACATTCCTTCCCAAGCAATCTTCCAGGGACCACATGTGCCAGAAGTCCAGGTTCCCAGCTTGATAACACAGCAAGCGTAGGTAATAAAAAAGAAGGATTTATTGCAAAAACAACCAGCTAGCTCCGGACGGCTTCAACAAAGCCTCTGGCATCATTACTCAAGTTGACCCTTCTGAAGACTCCTTCTGACGTCGGCAGAAGATATTGAACTTACAACCCTTATGTCTCTTGTTTTGCTCCCTACCTAACAGCCCTCCCATTCGCCAACTCTTCGGACTTAGAGGATCAGCTCCAACCTCTTCCTTTTCAGAGAGGCTGTCTCTGAGTTTCTTCACGCCGTTTTGTGTGTCCTGCGAGCTTTGGCTGTGTTCCAGCATGCTCTCTTCCTGTCTGTCAAGGTCAGGAAGAGCCAAAGTCTGCAGCTGCCGGCTCTCCCCTGCCTGACTAAGCCTCTCTGTTCCTGGCTGCTTTCTGCAGTTGGCTGCCAATCTTCGCTTGGAGCTGGCTCATTCCTGACAACATGTTAGGGGATGGGTGAAGCCAAAAGCAAAAGTAGGAGGGGCAATGGCTGTGGGTCTCACATTTCTACCATAAGGTAGTTTCCACACACATGAGCACCCTTCTCTCTGTGCTCCGTCCCTGCAAGCAAGAGGCGAAATCTGAGTTTCATGACATAGCAAACATATTTTGTTGTGAGCTGCCCTGTGATCTTTGAATGAAGTGTGGCATACAAATTTAATAAATAATAGGAAAAGTAATACTGTAATATTCTAGCCAGGCATAAACAGCCAAGGAGAGCTGGTGAAGGATGTGGCCTGAGGAATCATAGAACTGGAAGAGATTCTGGGGGTCATCTCGTCCAACCCCCTGCAAGTAAGGGTGCAGTCTGTGGAAAGTCCCAAGGGCCTGATAAAGGAGCCCGGGGGCCACATTTGGTTCCTGAGCACAAGGTTATCATCCTTCACACCTCTTTCTGTCTCTTTATGCTTCCCTCTTTTTCTTCCTTGCCATTCACATTCCGTTGCCCACTCCTCTTTGTCAGAGGAAGGAAGCTTGTAACAAACAACAGCACTGAAGAACAGATTTCAACACAGCCCTGCTTGTGACAGAGTTCGCAGCTTGAAAAACTTATCAGCTGAAAAGAATACTGGGAAAAATGTGTGTTTTGTGATGAAACGACTTTAGAAATGCCTATTTTTAGGGAGTAAATATGTTCAAGATACAAATTTAAATATGCATTTTCATACATACATACATATGTATGTGTGTGTGTGCGCGCGCGTGTGATTACTGTGGAAACAAAACAGAACAGGCAAGCAAGATAGATCAGAAAAGGACAGATGCATCCCTTGGCAGTGATAGCTAGATGTGGGGTTCATCACTGTCCCCTGAACTGTATAAACACAGACACAGTCTCTGCTGAAAGGTTGAGTGGTGATTACCGTAAGACCGCCAAGTGCATCTTGACAATATAACCAGAATAGTAAATATTTAATACGATGCAGCTTGTGAACAGCAAAGCAAAATTAAATGAAAAGTCAAATAAAATGAGCTTAGAGACACAATAAAGTTACTCATTGAGTGCCTGGAAAAAGGCTTTGTGTGAGTTCTCCCAATCCCTACAGAGGTACCAGCAACTTGTATCTTGGCTGTTTCCCATGGGCACTGTGGGCATGCTGGTGACAAGAGGGCTGACATGGTCATTCTCCTGCACCTGATAGAAGTGTGTGTGTGTGTGTGTGTGTGTGAAGGAGAGACAGAGGGAATGAGCCTGTTGGTCCCACCTTCCCTCTGCACAGCTCTCCGCCTCCATTCCAACAGCCCTCTACATGTTGGGGGGCTGATCTTCTGCAACAGCAGGGCCTCTCCTCCTCCAGCTGGATCCCCACATTGTGGGAAAACCACACACAGGTGTTTCTACTGAATGAGACCATTGGTCCATATAAGGTCACTTTTGTATACCCTGGGCAGTATTGGCTTTCTAGGGGTTCAGAATGGGAACTCCTTCAGTCCAGCTGGAGATGCCCAGAACTGAATTTGGGACCTTTGACCTGCAAAGCTCTACTACTGAGTTATGTCCCTTCTTCAACTGATGGAAGAGATGCTATCAACCGCCTAACCTGGAATGCCTCCTTCATGTATGTTGTTGAGGAAAAGGCTTGGGACCACAATACCTCAAGGACCACCTCTTTCCATATGAACCAACCGGACCCTGATATCATCTTCTGAGGCCCTTCTTCGTGTGCCTCCTCCGCGAGAAGTCAGGAGGGTGGCAACATAAGAACGGGGCCTTCTCTGCAGTGGCTCCCCATCCGTGGAATACTCTCCCCAAGGAAGTTTGCCTGGTGCCTTCACTACACACCTTTAGGCGCCAGGCAAAAATGTTACTTTTCAACCAGGTCTTTGCTTGACTTGATCAATATCCTAAACCCTTTTTTTAAAAAAATAAATATGCTAGCTCTTTGGGGTTTTTTTTTTTAATTGGGTTGTTGGTTTTGTTTTGTTTTTATGTATTTGATATTTTATGTGAACCGCCCTGAGACCTTCGGGTATAGGGCGGTATAGAAATTAAAGAAATAGTAAATAAACAAACACACACACACACACACACACACACACACAGAAGTGCCATTTGAAAATCAAGTGTATGCAATTCCCCATTACACTGACCGACAGAACTCAGGAGCAACAGAAAACCCATGCATTGTTATCAAAATGAGCCATGTGAATTCAAAACATTAGTGTGTTCTTGGAAATGCCAGCATACATCGCCCCTCATTTTAATTAAAACTTAAATTAATTTTAATTAAAAAATCAATCTTTGCAATGAGAGCAAATATCGCCTAACACTCTATTTTCAGTTTTGCTACCCTGCAGCTATCTTGATTATAGGAACGAAAGGAATGCTTTTCAACAAGTCTAGCCAATTCTCTCTCCCTCCCCCCCCTCAAGTTTTCTTTTCCAGTTTGCTCACAACGCTGAACAATTTACGAGTTGCATGCATTTAAATGCAGGGACAATCCTAACGGTCTTTGGTTGTGTCTGTATGTTTGACTCTGGGAGGGTTAGCAATGCAAGCGGATCAAAGTCAATGCGCATTAAACACCTTCCCATTCACACTGGTTCCCAATCATGCAATGATTCCCATGTGTGCATTCCCACTGCTCCAGAGGGTTGGGGGGAGAACCCCTAAAACAGATTTAGGATATTGTTCCATTGCACAGTCATAAATACTTCCACGGACAGAACACTCACATAGTGTTACTTTGGATACAAGCCACTGGCTACAGGGGATTTCACAGAGACTCCAGGAAGCACATCACTACTAGCAAACAGCAATGTGAACTGGCACCCCAGTCCAGGAAGGAATAAATATACACATGGAGGAAGCTTTCATGAATTGATGACTTTATTGGATTTTGAATAGGTCAGGTTTCCTCAAACCTGCCCCTCCAGATGTTTTTGGCCTACAACTCCCATGATCCTTAGCTAGCAGGACCAGTGGTCAGGGATGATGGGGATTGTAGTCTCAAAACATCTGGAGGGCTGAGTTTGAGGGAGCCTGGAATAGGTGCTCACCTGGATGCAAGACATCTGACTATAGAATCTTAGAGTTGGAAGGAAACGAAGGGTAACCTAGCCAACCTTCTGCAATAAAGGAATCTCAGCTACAGCATCCATGACAGATGGCCATCCATCCTCTGCTTAAAAACCCCCCAAGGAAGGAGAGTTCACCACCTCTCATGGGATTCCATTGCCGAACAGATCTTACCGTCAGAATTTTTTTCTGCATATTTAGTCAGAATCTCCTTTCTTGAGCCATTGGTTTGAGTCCTACCTTGCACAGCATGAGAAAACAAGCATGTTCCCTCCTCCATATGACGGCCCTTAAGATATTTGAAGATGGCTATCATATCTCCTCTCAGTCTCCTCTTTACCAGGCTAAACATACCCAGCTCCTTCAACTGCTCCTCATAAGGCTTAGCTTCCAGACCCTTGATCATCTTGGTTGCCCTCCTCTGCACACCTTCCAGCTTTTCAACATCCTTCTTAAACTGTGGCGCCCAGAACTGGACACAGTATTCCAGGTGTGGTTTGACCAAGGCAAAATAGAGTGGTACTGTTATTTTCCTTGATCTGGACACTAGACGTCTGTTGATGCAGCCTAAAATGAGGAGTTGTGTTGTTGGTCTTGAAAACAGGGGTATCCTGAGTTGAAATTGTTGTTGTTCAATGCCTTTATAAATGACTTGGTTGAAGGTGTTGAGGGGATACTCATCAAATTTGCAGGGGACACTAAACTGGGAAATAATTGTCTCCAGACAAACAAGCAGAAGTTTATTTGGTTGTTATTCTCAAGATTTATATCCAGCTTTTCATTCCAGTGATTCTATTGGCAGCTTATATGCAACATGTAACAAGACATGTTTACAGCATTTAGTGTCAATTGGGGCCACATCTAGGGGTCTTGGTGGGCCACAAACTTAACATGAATCAACATTGTGATGCAGCAGCAAAAAAAGCTAACACTAATATCACATCATGGAACAACAACATGGAACATCATAGAAGCTGCCTCATTCCAGTAGCCAATACTGTAAGTCCACTTCATCCAGTATCTTTTGTTTCAAGTAACAGTGGTACCTAGGCAGGCATCTCTTTCCTAGTGGTGCTCCCTGTGGGCTTTAAAACTGGATATGCCAACGACTGAGCATGCAAAGCATGAAGTCTGTAGCTGAGACATGTCGCAGGAAATTTGTACTGTTCTTATTTCACAAGGTGGGCATAAATGATAAAGGAACGCTTTCTGAAAACGGAGGTGCTATATGTGACTCAGGTTGCTATCCTGCACATGCTCTCCACCGATCATAGTCGGGCTTTGCTTCCTAACAATGCTCTTCAACCTCCCCACCATCGCCAGCCAGCTTAGCCAACAGCCAAGGATGATGGGAGATGTGGTCCAACATCACATGGCGACTCAAGGTTTAAAAACAGTGCCATTGGGACCTGATGTTAACCGCCAAGCATGGACTGGCACATAGTGTGCTGAACCAAAGATAACAACCAGCCTGTTTATTAGCGGTTGTCTGCTTTGCTGCCAAAAGAGGATTTCTTCTTAGACCAGGAACTTAATGATCAGCCTCCACTCTCATCTCCGGGGGTTCTTCTCTTCCTTTTTCCCTCCCACAATTGGAGTCTATTTCATCAGCCTGCCAAAACTTGCCAGAGTTCTGCCCCCTCTTTTTCAGCTTCCTCTGCTGACCCCACATGAGCAATGGTCTCTTCGGTGATGGGTGAGGCAAGGACCTCCCATCTGCGAAGGTTTTCGACTGCTTGCCAGCTGCTATGCGTGTGTTCCAATTAATGCTCTCACCCTTTCAGCGCAAGCTTGTTTACTTGCGTGCTCCCAATGTGTGGGCTTGGGGGGGGGGGTCAAAACTGTGCTCCCTCCCATATGTCGGGAGATAAACGCTGGAACACTTCAAGAACCCACAGTCCTTGTCATTGTAGCATCTCCAGTTCATTCCAGGACAGGATGTGAGGAAATCAAAATGGGCCAGGATTATGTACGGCACATTAAAACATAGAGGAACAATGGTAAACACTGAGGCTGTCTTGGAGCTTGTGCAAAAGTCTTTCCAGTCAATTTTGAGTCATTCCATATACATCTGCCTTTACTTTTGTAGATCTGGGGAGGATATCACGGTAAAGTAAAAGGTAAAGGGCCCCTGGAAAGCTAAGTCCAGTCAAAGGCGACCATGGAGTTGCTGCGTTCATCTCGCTTTCAGGACGAGGGAGCCGGCGTTTGTCCACAGACAGCATTGCGGGTCATGTGGCCAGCATGACTAAACCACTTCTGGTGCACAGAGGACAGTGACAAGGCCAGAGCACACGGAAACGCTGTTTACCTTCCCACCACAGCGGTACCTATTTATCTACTTGCAGTGTTATGCTTTCGCACTGCTAGGTTGTCAGGAGCTGGGACCGAGCAACGGGAGCTCACCCCGTCACAGGGATTCGAACCACCAACCTTCCAATAAGCAAGCCCAAGAGGCTCAGTGGTTTAGACCACGGCGCTACCCGCATGGTATTAACAATGGTTAAAAGATCAGGAATTATCTGTGGAATCACCCCCTGACACCTCTCAGCCTTTCCTCTCCCATGTAATCGCCTCCAGCTAACCTCTAACATGGTTGAGTATTACGGCTGGGCAATATATTGATACAGATGGTACCTCGGGTTACAGACGCTTCAGGTTACAGATGCTTCAAGTTACAGACTCCACTAACCCAGAAATAGTACCTCGGGTTGAGAACTTTGTTTCAGGATGAGAACAGAAACCGGGCAGCGGTGGCAGCGGGAGGCCCCATTAGCTAAAGTGGTACCTACCTCAGGTTAAGAACAGTTTCAGGTTAAGAACGGACCTCCAGAATGAATTAAGTTCTTAACCCGAGGTACCACTGTATATCATCCAAAACCGGTTTGAAGTCCATATTGTGTTATCGGTTTCATAATTTTTGACCTGGCAATATATCGCGAATCCTGGTGTGGGTGTGAGAGAGTGCTATGTAAAAATCACGATGTGGGGGAAACCGTGAAGCCACACAACATAGCTCCTTTTGATATATCCGTGTATCACAATGTTTAGCTGGTGATACATCGCATTGTTGAAAACCAGATATCACCCAGCCCTATTGAGTATCACAGCATCTGATAGATCAGTTCGTAGAGCATGAGACTCTTAATCTGAAGGCTGTGGGTTCAAGCCCCATGTTGGGCAAAAGATTCCCTTCCAACTCTACCATTTTATTATCTATGATCAGCACTACAGACCAGCGGGGAGAGGTGGAATTCAACTCATTTCACAATTAGCTGTGAACCTCCCTAATTTGCACTTTCGGAAACAATACACAAACTGAAACACAGCCATCATTTGAAATCTGTGCTTCTCTGGATCTTGCAGTAAAGTTCTCAAGCCAAGCAGTGTGTACAGCAATGCGTAGACTAGATTAAAGTGTGAATCAATATTTATGAAAATGACATGCATTGTATTAGGAATATATGCTTTTCAAAAAAGAAGTGCATTTGTTTGCTTCTTAAAAAATATACACTGCTTGACTGCAGGGGGAAAAAATCAAAGCAGTTTAAAAATTAACCCAAGTTGCATTTGAAACATGTGTGTATTGGGATAAATATGCACCCAAACGCTGGTGAAATTTCATGACGATTTCAAAACATATATAATCACAAACTGATGTGGAAAGTGGAGAACTGCACTTAAGATAGGAAGAAGGAGAAACTGAGAAAAACCAAAATTGACAGATTCACCCATCTCTAATCAGCATCGATATTTGGTGGTTAACTTTGTGTTAGATATTATTTTCATAAAAACCACTTACTAGCCTCTCTCTTGACACTATTGAAACTGTGGGGTCACCAACTTTAATTGGGTTAATGCTAACCCAATTCCCTCTGAAGCAGAGTCGCCTAATCCATTTCAGACTTTTATTTATTTATTGGCTTAGCATATATCACCCTTCTGATATAAATAAACCTCTCAAGGCAGTTTATAACATATAAAAATTCTAATTCCATAAAAAAAACAGTGGCAATAAAGGGGACAGGGCCAGCAGCTTAAACATAATAAAAATATATATAAAAGCCTGCCAAAATAAAAAGATACTGAACCACTGGGCAGAAATTCTAATTTGTTTGCATTTTAATGAGAAACTACCTAATTCACACTTCCTGAAGCAAGATGCAAACCGAAGAACAGCTACGCTTCAAAATTCCCCCTTCTCTGGATTTTGCAGTGCAGGTCTCCAACCAAGACAGTAAAGGTATGTACAAAAATCCTTCTATTAGGAACAAGGCACCTAACATTCATGCATTAGTGAAAATGAAATGCAAAATATTAGGGGAAGGTGAGTGCAAAAATGTTAATGTTAGAACTGCATGCAAAAATGTGCTTATTAGGAGACATGTATGTGAAAATGCTGGCAGACCTTCATGATTAATATGTCCCATAATGGCTATCAAAATTATACCTCAATGCAGGCTTCAAGGAAGGAAACTAAGGCACAAAATAAACACTCAAGCCCTTCAAGATCCTATTAAGTGGGATTGCTTCCAAACAACTCTTAAGGACCATCTGCTTTTGGAGTTCCCTGATAACATCGAGGGACACTGGACCAAGCTAAAAACATCCATTATTGCAGCCTGTGAGCAAACTATTGGATACCAAACCAAGAAACAGCAGGACTGCTTTGATGGGAATGATAGTGAGATTGAACGCACTATTGACAAGAAAAGGAACGCTTTTTGGATCTGGCAAAGAGATAGAAACTAAGAAAAAAAAAACCTATGCCACCACTAAGGCTGAGGTTCAAAGAAGAACCAGAGAACTAAAGAACACCTAGTGGATAAAAAAGCTCAAGAGATCCAGCTCTTAGCCGACACTCATGATGCACAGAGTTTCTTTAAAGCCACAAAGACCATCTATGGGCCAATAAATCATGGCATATGCCCCCCTACGCTCAACAGACGGCACCACACTTCTAAAAGATAGATAAAGAAGCTATTGCACTGCACTGGAAAGAACATTACCAACATCTCCTTAATCACAACTCCCCTGCAGCTGCTGAGGTCCTCTCACAAATTCTACAAAAACAAATTAGAAATTAGCTAGCAGCAGGAGAGTTGTGTACAGCTATTAACCAAATGAAAAACAATAAAGCCAGCTGACCTGATGAGATACCTGCCAAAGTCTTCAAAGTGGACAGAATTGAACTACCCAGAAAAATTTGTGAACATCCTTCGGCTCCTCCATGATAATATGACAGCAACAATCACAGATAACAATGGGTCTTAAAGTGAACCATTCACAGTGGGATCTGGTGTTAAACAGGGTTGTGTTATCGCCCCAACTCTATTCATTATTTTCATTCTCCTGATCCCATACATTGTTGAAAGGAAACTCCACATCGGGGTAGAAACCATATATCCAACGGATGGAAAGGTCTTTAACTTGAGAAGGCTGAAAGCAAAGAATAAGGTTACCATAACTTCTGTCTCAGAGCCTCAATATGCTGATGACAATGTAGTGTGTGCATACTCAGAAGATGACTTCCAAACCATCCTAAATAGCTTTGCAGAAGCTTATGAAAAGCTTGGCCTATCACTCAACATCCCAAAAACCAAAGTGCTGTACCAACAAGCACAAAAACCCCCACTGCAGAGCTACAAATGCAACTTAACGGTGTAACATTGGAATGTGTTTATCACTTCTCCTACCTGGGCAGCTATCTTTCCACAAGGGCCAATATTGATGATGAAATGCCTAAGTTCTGTGAGTGCAGCTTTCTCCCAACTGAAGTGCTGAGTGTTTGTGGACTGGGACATTCTCAGGGAAACCAAAATGCCTGTTTACAAAGCTATTGTACTACCAACCTTACTGTATGCTTGTACCACTTATAAATGGCATCTACAACTCCTCGAAAGATTCCATCAAAAAAATTTGCATATCATTTGGGAAGACAGGTGAACTAATGCCAGTGTACCGGAAGAAGCAAAGATGACATGTGTTGAAGCAATAATTCTTCAACGTCAACTTCGTAGGACTGGTCATGTTGTTCGGATGCCTGATTATTGTCTTCCAAAGCAACTACTCTATTCTGAACTTAATAACGGAAAGCATAATGCTGGTGGTCAACAAAAGATGTTTAAAGACTCTCTCAAGGAAAGTCTTTAAAAATGTAGTATAAACACCGACAACTGGGAAACACTGGCCTGCGAGTGCTCCAATTGGAGAACAGCCTTGACGAAAGGTGTCGTGGGCTTTGAAGACACTCAAACTCAGGACAAAAGGGAGAAACGTGCAAAGAGGAAGGCACGCTTGGCAAACCCTCACCTTGATCAACTCCCGCCCAGAAACCTATGTCCTCACTGTGGAAGGACGTGTGGATCTAGAACTGGCCTCCACAGTCACTTACCAACTCACTGCTAAGACCGTGTTCATGGAAGACAATCTTACTCGGCTATGAGTGATCGTCAAAGAAGAAAGGTTACAGAACATGCTTGCCTTGCATGAGACTCTTTATCTCAGGGTCCTGCATTGCAGACTCCTGCATTGCAGGGGGTTGGACTAGATGACCCTCAGGATCCCAACTCAGGATCCCGAGTCTAGGATTCTAGGATTCCAGGGTAGCAATGTGGGGATGAGATAGGAAGCAGGCAAGGCAGGCAGGAAACTGCAAACAATGCTCAGGGTCAACAGTGCATGCTGGGTAGACAATGCACTGGGATCCCTTAGGGCCTAGAATACAAGTGCTTCATTATTATTTTTTAGTTATTGTCGCCCTCACCCCCATGTTTTTAACTTTCACCTTGAGTCCCTGTCAGAGAAAAAGACAGGGTATACATAAGTATCTAATAATATCCAGCCACATGGAATACGTAGTTAGCACATGTTCAACAGTTCACAGTGCTGTGTGTCTGCATTCCTGGGTTTATCTGGGTTCTCTGGTGTGGAGGATTAATGGGGTGGGTGGGTTTAAGGTTATCAATAGCCATAATGAGAGGCAGGAAGACTTCTGCACATTTACATTGTTGTCCCCATCAGTTGTCTCACAGCACAATCCTACTCAGAGATAAGTCCCCTCTGAGCTCATCTGAGGCTTACTTACAGGTTTAAGTGGATATAGGACGGCAGCTTTTGTGAGTCATCACGTAGCCAACGTTGTGAGTCATCGCATCGTTATGTAGCACCCTTGACATCACCCTAAACCAGAGAAGACAAGCAGCGGTGAGTAAGAACTGTGTCACAGGCTCCAGGCCTCGGAGAAGGGAACTTCTTCACCTGGGAGCAAGGCTGCAGAAGTTCTTGGGTATGTTCTTTTGGGCCTCAGAGTCTTGCTTGGTTGCAGCAAGGACCAGGGAAGGGGGGAAGTAGACAAATGCCACCCTCTCTCTATGGCCCTTGGGACATTTCCTGGAACACGCCCTTTCCCAGGCCACACCCCCTATCCCCAGGTTGCGCCCCTCAATGGCCCTGTACTGCTTCCTCCTCAAACACTTTTGTGTGGGTGCAGTGCATCCCTCAACTGTGATAACGCCTTTTGCCCAGCAGGATGAAAGATGGAGGCAGAGGGCCTTCTTGGTAGTGGCGCCCTCCCTGTGGTGCGGCCTCCCATCAGAAGTCAAGGAGATAAAGAACTATCTGAAGGCAGCCCTGTATCGGGAAGTTTTTAATGCTTGATGTTTTATTATGTTTTCATATGTGTTTTATATATGTTTTATATATGTTTCCGTTGTTGTTGTTGTTGTTGTTGTTGTTGTTCTGAATGGAGAGCTGTATCTTTATAAATCATTTTTATTTTTCAGTTGTAACACTTTTACAGACATACAAATCAAATAATTTTCCAATAAACATACAGTCGTACCTTAGAAGTCGAAAGGAATTCGTTCCGGACGTCCGTTCAACTTCTGAAATGTTTGAAAACCAAATCACAGCTTCTAATTGGCTGTAGGAAGCTCCTGCAGCCAATCAGAAGCAGCGGAAGCCCCATCAGACATTTGGTCCAAAAGAACGTTCGCGAACCAGAACACTCACTTCCATGTTTGTGGCATTCGGGAGCCAAAACGTCCGAGTTCCAGGGCCGTTTGGGATCCCAGGTACGACTGTACATATTTTTACTTCCCTCCAGCCTTTTGCGGTTTCTTACGATTTTAATTTTTAACACTGCATTTCCTGCGTTATTACATTTATTAACTACTCCCTAGTTTTCTTTAACATTACGTTTAACTGCTTGTTTTACATTAATGCTGCTAATGAACTTAGGTGTAAACAGAGAGCTGTGGCTGTGGCTGGTGTATGTAAAAATATGCGGCTTAAATTTCAGAAAGGTAAGAGGCTGTTGATTCGCCCAGTCTTGCCTCTCACCTTGCTTACCACTGGCATGATGTGGCCCCTGGAAGGTTAGTCATTAGGGAGTGTGGCCCTTAGGCTGAAAAACGTTCCTTCATCCCTGGCACTCACAACATCAGCCCTGGCAGGTGAGACAAAGCTCCTGGGTTATCCAGGATTGTTGCAAATACTAGCAGCCTGGTCCTCTGTCCCTTGGCTTCCCTTCTAATCTGCAACTTGAGCTCCAGCATCTCCTGGCCTCTAGGAAGGAAGACACACCCCAGTTTTAGGGCTGGGCAATATCCGGTTTTCAACTCTGTGATATATCACCAGCTAAACATCGCGAGATACTGATCTATCACAATGCCTAAAATACGGATGGAGCTATGGAGAAGCACTGGCTGGCTTCACGGTTTTTCCACCATTGTGATTTTTGCAGAGCACACACACACATACACAATATCAGGTCAAAAATTATGAAACCAATACTGTATCATGATATGGACTTGAAAATAGTTTTGGATGATACATCACCCAGCCCTAACACACATCATGATTCACGATATATTGCCAGGTCATAAACTATGAAACCGATATCACGATATGGACTTCAGACTTGTTTTGGATGATATATGGCTATATCGGCCAGCCCTATGCTTGAATTGGCTCAGCCTAATCCTGAAAATTGGTTCCTGCTTTGGTATTCACTAACCAAGGGTCTTCACTCCATCCATGCCAGAGGCAGTCTTGTGTCTGAATACCAGTTGCAAGAAACTGCATTCAAGTCCTGCTTGTAGACTTGCCATGGGCACCTGGTTGGCCACTGTGAGAACAGGATGCTGGGCTAGACAGGTCAACAGGCTGATCTACCAGCGCTCTTCATCACACACTTCAAAGTGTGTTGCACCTCAAGATAGTCTTCTCCAGGCTCACGCTCTCCCTGCATTGCTGGGCTCCAACTCCCTGACCATTGGGCATGTGTAACAAATCGGACCTAGGTTAAGGGATTTTCAGAAACCCACAGTGTTTTATGAGTTAATGTGCACCCCAGTTTGAGTGGCAGATATCTCGTGGGAGGCAGGACATTCCGCTCTTTAAAAGGAGGGAGCAGCCATTAGAGAGGGAGGGAGTAGTGACTGGAAGAAGGAGGGCGTGGGGCCAGGATAGTGGTGGGTAGGTTAGGGTAGGTTAGGATTGTTGAAGATGTGTTTATGTTGCTGAAAGGAAGAATTTACACTGTTAAGAAACTAAGCTTATGAACCAACACTGAATCCGTTATGCTCTGTAATAAATAAAGACCTCTTGTTGTTGAGCCAAGAAAATATCGTCGTTCTTTTGGTCCAGCGAGTTATATAGGCTCTTGAGGAGGGGAACTCAGGGAAAGGACAAAACTGACCTGAAAGGCGATAGTTTGTGTCTTGGAGTTCCCTCAGGAGGGGCTAGTGGGCGGAAACCCTGGTATTGCCACAGAGTTGCTAAGAGGGCTTGGCCAACTGATATAGTGAGGGATCTAATGAAAGAGAGACCCCGAACTGTAGGCAAAGTAGAGGTTAACCCCTGAAGCCCAGAGCGGAGGATATAGCCAGCCACAGCTGCTGGACAAGAAAACTCCCGTTACTAAGGGACCCCCAGATTATAAATAAAAGGGGATTGACATCACAGACGGACCTCAGAGGGACATTTTGGGGTGGATTGAAATTTGGCCCGGAACACCTGATTAGAAATTCACTTAGTAACAAGGGTAGAGTGTGAAGGGGAGGGCTGCTGGAAGATGAGGTCCATCCAGGGGAGCAGCCCCTGGCTAAGGAAGGCTGTTTCAAGGTTGCTGTAAGACAGGGGGGAAATGCCGCAAATTTTCAACCCACCTCCCAGTAGGCGGTACAAAACAAACAAACAAACAATCGTCCCCTGGCTTTAATAATAATGAGGCGCTGCTGGTTGTTTCAGGTCTGCAATGTAGCTTTTGTGCTGGAGGCGGCTGCAACATCACGCCTGTTTCCGAACCAGAGATGATCAAATAAAAACGGTCTTTCCCGTTCTGATTGAAGGGTGTGTAAACAACCTATGAGCCAAATCTCCGGCTGTGAGAAATTGCACGTTGCTTTTCCCCATTTCTTTTTTAAAAAATAAATAAATAAATTGTGCTGCCCGACCTGCCGCTGCAAGTGCTTCTGCTCTGGGTTTAAAGAGCTAGCTAATCAGGCAAATCCCCTGTTTTAAAAAGCAGGAAACAAAACACTGCTGTCATCTGATCAAAGGGAAAAGGTTGCCTAGCACTTCCCATCCCCTCTATTTGAATACCGCCATTTGCTTCCCTTAATTGGAAGCACAGGAACAAACTGCAGCATGTCTGCAAGGCAGCGCTGACAAGCTTGCTTGGACCACAGCTTTGCTCTCATCCACCCGCCCAAAAAACGCCAAGAACTATACGGGCGCCTGCACAAGCAACACCGGGGAAGGAAATCACCAACAGCAGAATCCGGTGATCTTGCATGATTGTACTGCTGGGGCAATGTCCCTACTTCTGCATGCATTTTTTGGCTCCCATTTTGGCTGGTTCCAGAGACCCTGGCCAAACTGCGAGAGGCAGTGAAGGATAGGTGTGCCTGGCGTGCTCTGGTCCATGGGGTCACGAAGAGTTGGACACGACTGAACAACAACAAGAGACCCTGGAACAGGTCCTACAGCCGATTTACCCCATGCAACACAATTAAAACCTATAAAAATGGAAATCAAAGGCAGCTTCCTATTTTTTTGTAACATCCTTTGGGGGGAGGGGGACCAACTCTCCCTACAAATGTGGCACTTATTACAGAGGGGACTAAGGTGACAAACTTAATTGCTAGGCCATGCGACACAGAAATCAGGCTTTGATTTGTTCAATTTGACAGAGGAAATTGTTGCACTTGCTTGACTGTGCCACTTCAGCTCTGCAAACTCAAATCAAATCCTGAGTTGTTCCCTTAGTTAGTTAACAGATATTGGACCAGTGTTCCTTGGTTTGGATGCAAGGGGTATCTCTGGTTTGAAATGAGTCCAGATTTCTGGATCCAAGGGAAGAGCAGGGAGTGAGTTCTCCTAACACCCAAATCTGGTTTTGAAGCTAGGAATGGAATCTGGGGACACGATACAAGTGTATGCCATTATGCATGGGATAGAGAAAGCAGAGAAAACCTTTATCCCCCAGTTTTAATACCAGAACTCAGGACCATCCAAGGCAGCTAAATGTCAGGAGATTCAGGACATGCAAAAGACAGGCCCTCTTCAACCAGTGCATAGGTAAAGGTAAAGATAAAGGGACCTCTGACCGTTAGGTCCAGTTGCAGACGACTCTGGGGTTGTGGCGCTCATCTCACTTTATTGGCTGAGGGAACCGGTGTACAGCTTCTGGGTCATGTGGCCAGCATGACTAAGCCGCTTCTGGCAAAACCAGAGCAACGCACGGAAACGCCATTTACCTTCCTGCCGGAGCGGTACCTATTTATCTACTTGCACTTTGACGTGCTTTCGAACTGCTAGGTGGGCAGGAGCTGGGACTGAGCAACAGGAGCTCACCCCATTGCGGGGATTTGAACCGCCAACCTTCTGATCGGCAAGCCCTAGGCTCTGTGGTTTAGACCACAGCGCCACCTGCGTAATTAGCTCCCACGAGAGACGGCAGATGGGCAACAACTTGGATGGCTTCCAAAGGGGGTTAGGCAAATTCATGGAGGGCAAAGGCTAACAATGGCTACTGGCCGTTATGGCAATGCTCTGCCTACCTTCCCAAACTCATTGTTGGGAATGACAAGGGGCAGAGCGTGGTCAGAATCAGATCCATCTTATGGGCTTTCTGTAGGCACTCAGTTGTCCATTGTGAGGACAGGATGCTGGCCCAGATGGGCCACTGGCCTGATCCAGCAGCAGCCCAACTGGGCCACAGGTTTTTTTTTTTTTTTTTTAGGGAGGAAATGTTCTTAGCTTAAGATGCAGCAGTATCAAGATAGCAACTTCTAAAAGCTACTGCAAAAGGTTGGGTTACAGGAAAATCAATGGCCTGGAGAACCGTTTCTCTTTTCTCTTCTACAAGAAGATTCACTGGGAAAGGGATTAGTGACTAATACGCTGAGAAAAGCAATGCAGGAGGCATTGGTTTTGCACTAACAAATGTACAAATCCATCTTTATATTCCATGCATGGCCATAAATACTTCGCTTTCCTGTGCACTTACCCTCATGTCTTCCTCATGAAATACTATATTATACGAACGACATACTGTCTCGCCTGGTCTGAATCGATATTTCTACATATATCCCAGTTGCAGAAAAGAAAAACGTATTAAGTTAATATTTTATTATACTGAAAGACAACCTGGGAGCAGATGACAGCAGCCACTAGAGGGGGTTTTTTTTGGGGGGGAGGGGGGAAGAGGCGGTGAAAGATACTCGGAGTCCAGTGTGATTTTCATGCTCTTTATTCAGCTCATAGTAGTGAGGAATGTAGTTCCCCCAAAACGTTTGCTTTATATACACTATTTACACAATGGGCCCCACGTGATTGGCTAATTCCGGGATACTCCTGTATGCCAATCAGAGTGCGGATTCACTTCCACCTGGAGCTGGATTGGGTGGCTCCTGCAGACCAATCAGACTGCTGCAATCTCAATCCTATTGTTCTGGGACCAGTCAGACTGCTGCAATCTCAATCCTATTGTTCTGAGACCAGTCAGACTGCTGCAATCTCAATCCTATTGTTCTAGGACCAATCAGACTGCTGCAGTTTGGATCCTATTCAACTCAGTACATAACACCCCTCCCCTCTAAGTTCCAGTCCTGCCTGGGAGGTTGCATCCATAGTCCTCAAGGTACGCTGGCCGCCTACGTGTGCGTTGCGGCCTGGGCTGTTCCCTGGTCAGGGGTTCTGGTTCAGGCTCGTGTTCCAAGGCTGCTGGTTGTGATGGGGCTGTTTGGGCTGGCGCAACCAGCTTGCTCTGTCGTGGCTCTGGTTCCGGTGCCCTTTCGGCCTCACGGGTCCTCTCAGTATTTACTGATTCTGCCTCCCCTGCCGGCCCCTCCTGTTCTACGGGTCTCAATGCCCCACTGTTCCCTTGGGACTCCTCTGACCTGTCCTCCTCCTGGTTTTCTCCTGGGAATCGTCGCCGTAGCTGGTCGCAGTGGCGGCGCCAGCATTGCCCCCCCTCTGTTAGCACCTCGTATGACACGGGGCCCGTCACCCTGGTGACTGTGGCGGGTACCCATGCCGGGCCTGCCCCAAAATTCTTTGCGTACACTGGATCCTGGGCCACAAAGGTCCGGGGGTTCCTGCCTTCCCCCACCACTACCTCATCCTGAGCTCTGTCAGGGTGGAGGCGGTCCAGTCTGATTGCGAGGCGCCGGCCCATTAGTAGTTCAGCGGGGCTCCGGCCAGTCGTTGAGCTGGGGGTGCTGTGCTGTGCTAGAAGGAATGTGGCAAGGCGGTACTCCCAGTCCCCTTGCGTCATGCGGCGTAGGGTGTCCTTGGTGGTCCGCACCATGCGCTCTGCTTGGCCATTGGTGGCAGGGTGGAATGGTGCTGAGCGGATGTGGCGGATGGCATTCTGCGCTGTGAAGGTCTGGAATTCTTCTGACGTAAATGCGGTTCCGTTGTCTGAGACGAGAGTGTCAGGGAGTCCATGGGTTGCAAACAGCCTGCGTAGTACCCGGATGGCTGCGGACGTAGAAGTGGATGGTACCAGTGCGACTTCCAGCCATTTGGTGTAGGAGTCCACCACTATGAAGAATGTTTTCCCCTGGAAGGGGCCCGCAAAGTCCATGTGCAGGCGTGACCATGGTGCTCGGGCGGACTCCCAGGACTGCACTGGGGACCTTGGGGGATCTGGGCGGGATTCTTGGCAGGCCTGGCAGTGTTTGACCCAGGTCTCTATCTCTCCGTCAATCCCTGGCCACCATACATAACTCCTGGCGAGGGCCTTCATTCTCACCACCCCTGGGTGTGTCTCGTGAAGGGCTGCAAGGACCCTTTTGCGAAGGGGCTCAGGAACGACGACCCTGCTTCCCCATAACAGGCACCCCTTGTGGGCCGACAGTTCATGTTTACGGGTTGCGTAGCCAGCGAATTCTGGCCCGGGGCTGCTGCTGGGCCATCCCCTCCACACCCAGTCCAGGACCCGGGAGATGACCCTATCTTTCTTGGAATGCTGTGCAACTTCTTGTGCCTGAATAGGGCGGTCGGGAAGCAGCTCCAGGCTCATAACCTCTTGTGCGGGTGCTGGGTCGGGGCCTGTTTCTGGTAGTGGTAGCCTGCTGAGGGCGTCTGCGTGGCCCATCGCTTTCCCAGGGCGGTGTATCAGTGCATACTGGTAGCCGGCAAGGAAAATTGACCACCTGAGGACGCGAGGAGACAGCACTTGGGGGGTCTGCTTTTCGGGGGCAAACAAACCAAGCAACGGCTTGTGATCAGTCACCACGGTAAAGGGCCGCCCGTACAAGAAATCGTGGAATTTTTTTACTCCCTTCACGATTGCCAGACCTTCCTTGTCGATTTGCGAGTAGTTCCGCTCAGCTGTGGTGAGTGTCTGGGAAAAGTATGCCACTGGCACCTCTCTTCCATCTGGGAGTTGGTGTCCAAGGACAGCACCGATGCCGTAGGGTGAGGCGTCACATGCTAACACCACCGGCAGCCTCTCGTCGAAGTGTGCCAAGACCGAGTTTGAGACGAGCAAGTCCTTGACTGCCTGGAATGCGGCCTCCTGGCGCTGGCCCCACACCCAAGGGGTCCGCTTGTCCAGGAGTCTGTGTAGGGGCTCTGCTACTGCTGCCTTATGGGGAAGGAAGGCATGGTAAAAGTTCAATAGCCCCAAGAAGGCCTGAAGTTCAGTCTTGCCCTTGGGCGCTGGGGCATCACAAATGGCCCGTACCTTGTCCCCAGTCGGGTGGACCCCTTCTGCATCCACCATAAATCCCAGAAAGTCCACCTGAGGCACTCCCAGTAGACACTTTTCCCGCTTCACCTTGAGACCCGCTGTCTGGAAACGGTGCAGAACGGTGCGAAGGCGATCCTCAAACTCCTCTGCCGTGGGCCCGGCAATCAACACATCATCGAAGAAGGGGGTGACGCCAGGAATCCCTTTAAGGAGAGAGTCCATTAGATTCTGGAATATGCCTGGTGCCACGCTGACACCGAATTGCAGCCGCTTTACCTTGAACGCTCCCCTGTGTGTCACAATCGTCTGTGCCTCTGCTGTGGCTTCATCTACTGGCAGCTGTTGATAGGCTTGGGCCAAGTCCAGCTTGCCAAACAATTTTGACCCAGCCAGGGTGGCGAGGACATGGCTGACCACTGGCACTGGGTATGCGTGGGCCGTGAGGGCCTTGTTTATGGTACATTTGTAGTCTGCGCAGATGCGGACCGAACCATTAGGCTTGACGGGTGTGACGATCGGGGTTTCCCAGGTGGCATTAGGCACAGGCTCCAGCACTCCTTGCTCCACGAGCCGGTCCAATTCCTCGTCTATACGGGGTTTCAGGGCGAATGGGACCCGGCGGGCCTTGAGCCGGACAGGTCGTACTGCGGGGTCCAGCTGTAGGGCAATGGGGGGGCCCGTATACTGTCCCAATTTCCCATCGAAAACTGCCGGAAACTCCTTGCATATGGCGTCCACATCCACTTGTAAGCTAGTGCGGTTCACCCCGGTGACGGCTAGCCCCAGTGGTCCAAACCATGCCAATCCCAGTAAGCTAACGTAGGAGCCCTTGACCACGAGCAAGTCCAGTTGCCGCGTCCGCCCTCGATATTGCACCCTGAAGGTCCCCACCCCCATTGTGGGGACCTTACGTTTCTGGAAGTCCCGGAGGGTGAATGGGGCTGGCCTGAGTTTGGGACCCCCACTAGGGCACAGTTTCCTTAAAGTCCGTGCCGAGATTATGGATAGGGTTGAACCTGTGTCCAGCTCCATGCGGCACGGGGACCCCTCTATCTGTACCTCTACATAAATTTTCTCTATGTTGGGGTGGGGCAACTGGTATACCTGGTAGTCCGTGGTCTCTGTCGAGTTGCCTTGGTGCGTTGGGCCCCGGGACCTGGGGCTCTTGGGGCGGTCATCTGATGCCTGGCGTCGGATGGGCCGAGCCCGACACACCCGGGCGATGTGGCCTGATTTTCTGCACTGCCTGCACTCGGCATTGCGGAAACGGCAGGTCCTCCTCTCGTGATTCTCCCCGCAGCTTGCGCAGTTCCCTCCTTCTGGTCGAGGCAGCTGTGGTGTGTGCACGGCTTGAGTGCGCCGCTGTACTCTGTGCACCTCCTCCCTGTCTGATCCTGAATCGTCGATGAGGCCCTCGTGGTGGACCCTTGGTTGGGACGGCACGCTCGGCCGTGCCTCTTGCATTGACCTCTCGGCGGCTTCTGTTGCCAGGGCCTCCTCCAGAGCGACCTGGAACGTTAGGTCCTTCTTGGCATAGAGGCGTCGTTGCAGCTTCTCGTCCCTCAGGCCACCGACGAGACGGTCACGCAGCATGTTCTCCAACTCGGAGAAGTTGCAGAACCGAGCGGCTTGGCGGAGGGAGGTCACAAACCCCGTTATGGTTTCCCCCGGGGCTTGCCGCTTTGCATAGAAGGCATTTCGACGAGCCACCACCGAGGGCTGTGGCGAGAAGTGCCCCTTCAGCCGTTCCACGATTGTTTTGTAAGGAACGGTAGCGACATCATCAGGCGCAAGGAGAGCCCGGGCGATTTCGAATGTCTCCTCTCCGCAGACGCTGAAGAATATCGCCCTCTTCTTGGCATCGTTGGTGACCCCTTTAGCTTCTAGAAGAAAGGTGAAACGGGTGGCGTATCCCTCCCAGTCTCCTGATGCTGGGTTGAATGGCGAGAAGCTGCTGTCCGTTGCCATCTTGAGTTCCTTGGGACCCGGAGCTGAAGCCTGGATACACGGTGCGAGGCAGCTGTGCAGCAGGTGGCGTTGCTGCGGTGCTGTGTGTGGCAGTCAGCTCAGCGGGATCCCATCTTCGTCGCCAGTGAAAGATACTCGGAGTCCAGTGTGATTTTCATGCTCTTTATTCAGCTCATAGTAGTGAGGAATGTAGTTCCCCCAAAACGTTTGCTTTATATACACTATTTACACAATGGGCCCCACGTGATTGGCTAATTCCGGGATACTCCTGTATGCCAATCAGAGTGCGGATTCACTTCCACCTGGAGCTGGATTGGGTGGCTCCTGCAGACCAATCAGACTGCTGCAATCTCAATCCTATTGTTCTGGGACCAGTCAGACTGCTGCAATCTCAATCCTATTGTTCTGAGACCAGTCAGACTGCTGCAATCTCAATCCTATTGTTCTAGGACCAATCAGACTGCTGCAGTTTGGATCCTATTCAACTCAGTACATAACAGGCGGAGTAGTGGAGACCATGATAAAGAAATATTTTCCCAAATTTAGAAAGAGTAATGTCCTTGATGTACTGGAGTACAATGAGGTTTTTTGAAGATTATGACCCATTTTCCTGTTCTAAATTGCACTACAGAAACACACTAAAATTTAGGGTGCTTCTCATTATTACCTTGATTACAAGGGTAGAATTTTAGGTGTATCCTTAACTTGACCATTGTTCCAGTTACAGGTAGGTAGCCGTGTTGGTCTGCCATAGTCAAAACAAAATAAAATAAAAAATTCCTTCCAGTAGCACCTTAGAGACCAACTAAGTCTTGCTCATACCAAGAGCAAACTTAATTGGTCTCTAATCTGCTACTGGAAGGAATTTTTTATTTTATTTTGTTTTGACCATTGTTGTTGTTATTTCCCTGCCCTTCACCCTAACGTTCCAGGGCAGGTTACAACATCAAAACATAGTATTAAGAAGAGTTTAAAACAATTTACAGTCACAAAAATAAGGCAAGTCCTAAGAAACATACACTTCGAGGGCCTAAGCTGTGCAATGACGGTGCCAGATGTGCCTCTGTGGGGAGCAAGTCCCACAATTTAGGGGCCACCACAGAGAATGCCCTGTGGCCTTTGAAGAAAAAGGTCCCCCAACTCTTAATTAAGGAATGCTGACATACACTTTGTCTCCCTCTTGCAATCTTTTCACCTGCCTTCTGTCCATGCTGAGTTGAACATTTTTACTGAACACAAAGGAACGTCACTTGGGAAAGGGAAGCGAGAAGTTGCTTCCTGCTCCCAGACTGGGGTCCTGAGTTTCCCGAGACTCCAGCTGTTTGTTTACTTCCCAGAAAGAATTAGGTAGTTAATTTCCCCGGCATTTCTTGCTGGCCTTTTACATCAGCTCCTTTGATAAATCATTTGGGACACTGCATAATCAAGTGCTGCCATAAAAACCCTTATACAGATCTATAAACCAGATTACATCGCACTGGGAAATCATTGCACAGGCCGGCTCCGAAAAAGCAGACAACTTGCGTTTAAAAATCAAAAGCGGGGGGCCGTCTCTCCGGTAGCGAGTTTAGTGTTTCCCTCTCCGGAGCTGTCAGGCAATGCCGTGAGAAATCATTGTAATGGCGTCTCGTGGGGGTTCCATAACCGCAGAACACGAGCAAAATTCAGACCGGTCCTCACCTCCTCTCCTGGTTTCATTTTCTGACATGGGGGAAGCAGAGCGAAGGCAGGCTGAAACAGAGATGGTGAAGCCCAGGCCCCAGAGCCCCTCCAGGTCTCTTTATATAGCATTTAGGGTGCTCCTGTCAGGCCACCCACTATGTAGCCACTCCCCTTTCCCCTAGGCCACACCCTTCCTCAGCTACATTCTTTCCCCAGGCCACACCCTTTCTCCAGGCCACTCCCCTCACAAGCCACAACACCCCATGCAAGCACCACTTCAGACCTTCCTTGAGTGCGGGGCCCATTATTTACATCACAGGAGCCAACACAATACAAAACACTGTTGCTGTATGTAGGTCTTATTTTATTTGTTTTTTAACCTTATATTTTGGAAATGTAGATCCAGTGTTTTTTTTTCCTTTAATTTTTTTTCCGGCCCCCCAAGAGAGTGGGGCCCTAAGATGTAGCTTGTTTAGCTTACACATGAATCCGGCACTGATCCAACCCCAGTGTGGAACTCACTCTCCCTAGGTCTCGGTCATGGAAGTGAAACATTTTATCTCCTCTCTCATCTTTTTTTTTTTTTACAAAATTGACGGTGAGGCTGTGGTTTACCTCTAGAGCGATATGGGAAGGTTTGTGAAGACTTGCCAATCCCTTCGGACATGTGTGGTCCTCTGGAGTAAAGCGGGAGGAGATAACTGATGCAATGAATGGGTAATACACGGACAGGTTTGTTTCAACTTTGTTACAAGCGTATGGTGTTTTAAAAACCCCACAACGATAGCAGCCATATAAGCATCCAAAGGTGTTCGGCTTGGTTAGTTGACTGCCGTGCAAGCAAAGCGAGTGAACAGAGAAGAAAAACAGCTTCAGAGCCTTTGTTCCACACAGTACCCTCCGGATTTTGCTGGACTACAACCTCCATAATCCCTGAGCATTGCCCTTGGTGGTGGGGCTCATGGGAGTTGTAGTCAAACAATGTCTGAATGGCACCATGTGGACTATCCCATATTTAGAATGTTAAAAAGGCAACAGCAGGATTTGTGTTATACACCCTGAAAATTAAAATTATAGGGGGGGAAAGACCTCCACAGAGTCACAGACTTCGAAGGGTCATCTACTCCAACCCCCTGCAATGAAGGAATATCAATAGAGGAGCCTCTCCAACATTTCAGGTGGGAGACGCTCCCAGTCCTACCAGGTGATGCTGGGGATCGAACCTGGGACCTTCTGCGTGAAAACCAGGATCAGTGCCAACGAGCTACAGCTCTTCCCTGAGAGCAAAGGCCATTGCAAGCATGTTCTTCAGTCCCAGTCTTGCCTGGTTTCCTGACACAACTGTATCACAAAGCATCTTCCACCCAGCCAGTAATTTTATATGTGCCATGCAAAGTACGGCAGGAAGTATCAGCTTCATTTATCACCCTCCTATCAAGGACAGTGCCTTCTTACAAGGCCTGCCACAAAGGGACTGACCTGGTGTCGCAATACAGGCCAGAAATGGAAGATTGTAATGGGACTCCGTGGTTACAGCTTAGTCAAGCTGATGGCCTTGATGATATCGCAGCCCAAGCCCAGAAAGCTGCTGCCTAGACGTTCTCTCTGCTGTCGGTGTCGATACCAACGTGGTGGTGACGGAGCCCAGGGGCAAAAGTCTAGGCTCTTAGCACGCTGAGCTGATGAGAGGGGAGAAGTCAGTTTCCGGCATTGGGAAGGGACAGAATGGCTCCCAGTGCAAGGTCACAGGGAGGGACGGACAGCTGAGTTGTTGCGGTGGACAGCGCACGGGGGGCGGGGCGCAGGGAGAGAGCAAAGCCAAACAGGAGCCAGATAAGGGTCTGGAACAAGATCCTGCACTCTATCAATGGCCTGGGTTAACATAAAGGAGACACAGGGGAACGCAAACAGAGGGAAAGCGATAGGTTGGGTTTTTTTATCCTTCCCCTGCTCTGTTGACAACAAATAAGCTTGCTCTGCAAAGGGGGGAAAAGGAAGGAAGACAACAAAGGAGTCTTGCAGCCCAATATGGAAGAAAAGTCCATTTGTTATGTGCACACAATGAGGAGTTTGTTCAGGATGACTGAGAGACAGCCGCGTCACTGAAAATCTGAATTTTGTGTTTTGACCTCTTCGCTGCGTATACCGCGTCAACTAGAGCCGGCGTTTCTGCTCTGTAAAGTTGATCTTTCTCTCTTTCAACTTTCACATGCTGAGATTAAAGAACTGGCTGTTTGTAGGCATACTTCACTGGCTGCACACAAACTTCCACTTGTCTCCAGCGGCTCCACATTTCATCCAGGTCAGAGACTCTTTCCCCTCCAAGGGGGATGCCCGTTAGCTATTATTTCCCCCCAGCGATGCAAAACTGAGGTCAAAGTAGTTGCACCTGTAGAACTTCAGCCTTCACAGAAGCCCTGTCTCATAGAGTCCTGCGATACTGCACCGTAACTGAACATGACCAAAATACAGATCCCCAGACCTTTCGCAGACAAAACAGTGAATCTTGTTGGCAGTGAATCTTGCTTGCATTCCAAGGTCGGCTGTACATTAAACTCTGGTTTTGGCACAGCCGTTCAGCTTTGTGAAATGTTTATCTTTTCACCTCTCTATTCCAGCTGACCATTGCAGCAATCTTTTAATCTCTTGATGATCTCTGTTCGAAAGGAATTTGTTTTGATTTTATAGTCGTTTCATTTGCTGCTTCTTAAATGCTTGCCTTACTTTGACTGCGACTTTTAATTTGTTTCTGCTTTCTCAATCGCCTGGAGGACTCTCGTCACCGGGCGGATGATCAGTCAAATGCATAAATTAAAAAAAAAAAAATGTTAGATATTGCATGCAGATGCCCTCTTCTGAACTGCTGTGCCCACATGTGGATGCCTAGTGAGACATGCATGCCTACTGGTGGGGGAAAGTGTGATCTTAATCCCTTAACTGTTCATAAGAAGATTTGGGGGGAGGCAGACTAAAAAATCTGGGAAACTGCCAACATATTTCCATGGGCTCTTTTAAAGAAGGATCTTAAGGAATTGGATGGACACTGTTTCGTTCGGGTTTGGCTTACTAGTGTAATCTATTTCCTTCCCACATGGTGAAACTCTTCCTTGGAGGTTTTCAAGCAGAGGTTGGGTGGCCATCTGCAATGGATGCTTTAGCTGAGATTCCTGCATTGCAGGGGGTTGGACTAGAGGACCCTACGGGGTCCCTTTCCCCTCTACAATTCTAAGATTCAATCCCAGTATTTGTGTACAAACCCATGCGCCAACACAGAATGTCTTGTCAGCTTTCCTTGTATCGAAAAGCCAACCCTCTAAGACTGTCCTGGAACTTCCTCCCGTTCAGAGTAAAGTGTGAAGCGTGAAACCAAATAAAACAGGCAGCCAAGAGGTTATGTGCCCCAAGGGCTTCCAGATCAAAATTTCATAATAAAGGGATGCTTTAGAGCTGTTATGCTTGACATCCATTATGCCCTATGAAATAAACGAGGAGCATCTATTATGTATAAGAGGCATCCATTATGTCCCTTGGAAACATAGAGTGTCGAAACAAGGGACATCCATTCCAGCAGGAGAAGGCATGCATCTTACAATAAAGGGATCTAGCAACCTTTGTACACATGACCCCATTGATCCACTCACCTACCACCGACTCAATTATCTGCATTTGAGCTGCGTTGAACTACAGGGTTCAGAAGGTGGAAGAAAGAAGATACCTCCACAGAACCCAAAACCAACTCAAAAGGGCCCCAACATCCAAAGACAAGAGTGCCCAATTTTCTTTATTAGACAATGCTGACAATCGCTATCAACTAAGTCTTCCTCCCAGAAATAGGCACACAGACAATCCCAGCCAACTGGGGATCACAGTGAACATGGCAACATCCTTCTGCCACCCAGCCTAACCAATCAGATTTCCCTGAAACTTCAAGAGAAGCAAAAGGAGTTTTGCATCACGATTGCCAATGGATCACAAGTAAGTACACCAAAAGTGTTAGGTGCAGAATTTGACTACATGACAATGGCAATTCAGAGTGAGGGTATTGTTTCCTGGGTCGGCATTGCCCTCACTCTGAATGGGCAAACGCTCCCGCCCTCTTTCAGATCAGTCCCACCAAGTTTGCCTTTTGCTGCTGACATAAAGACGGGTGTGTTTTGTGAAGTGTGCCTCTTTTAGCTCAGACCTACTATTCAAGAGGTACTGGAGAGAAACGTTTTAAAATTGATTAATGATTATTATATAGATAGATAAAAGAAGATTTACTCTACCCGACTTCTTTGAGGACAGGTTATAAAAAAAATGTATGAAAGTCTTAGCAGAAATTGGTAATTGAACAGGTGATTCGGAGGGAGAAGGGGTAAAAAATTTAAAATGAAAGTTGGAAATGTTATTGCAACGGGAGGAGCGATGGAGGGAGGAAAATAGAGGGAACATCTGGGGGGTGGGTGGGAAGAGAGCTTTTACATTTGTATAAAATTTGTATTAATTTGATTATAATTTGTTAAAAATGATGGAAAATCAATAAAAATAATGGGGGGGGGAGAGACCTTCCACAGGCTTCGAGTGTTAAGCAGGTGCCACAGTGATGGAGTTAAGATTGCAGAAGATGTAAATGCAAAGAGAATTGAAAGTCTGTCATGGCGAGGAAGCGAGGGTTGACATTTGGCACCACATTACAAGAGAGCATTAATCCCTGTATCCCGCATTAATCTAGAAGGACAATTACTTCATCTCTAAATATTCACAGCAACTAAAAGGGCTCAGAATCCCTTTCGTGAAACAAAGAAATGCCCGTACAACCACTTTCTGACCATGGAGACAATATTTGCCAGCAAGCTGTCAGCATGCCTTACAGAGGGGAGTTTCTGGGGAACCAGCAGAGCCACGGTATTAGTATTAATTGCACTGCTTATTTGTTATGTTGGGTGCCTGCTACCTAAAACAAAAGGCTTGAGGCAATTTACCATGCAGAAAACAACAACAGCACGATACAAATATATAAAAAATTAGGAAGAACCAGCAAGCAGCATGAGTGGCCATAAGCTTATTCCAAAAGCAACAGGCAGACACTCTGCCACGTTCCCACAACATACGCAAGGGATGCCTCTGGGAAAATTAGGTTTGCACAATTAAAGTGGATTCCAGTGCTCTGTTGCCCTAGTGCAACTTATCCACTTTAAAAAAGAAATAGAATACTTGTGGTTAGGAGGGGGGGGATGCATTTCAAGGTGGAGGATTTAAAAATGACTAAGAGCAGTGCTTTCTCCTTCTTCTAGCCGGAGCACAGTTCCAGCACCTCTCAAGTGGTCGCCGTTGCCGGCTGGTGCTCCCCCTGCCCGATTCTTGCCTTTACATACTTCTGATAAGGCCAAAATGATGGTTTCAAGTCCAAAATGGAAGCTAGCCGGCATGTATGAGTCTAGATGTTGTTTTTTTAGATCTATGATTCCACATTGCTCCTTGCTGCTTCTAGCCATGATTGGTCAAATTAGGGGGCGGGGCCGATTCACATGTCCTTTCCTTCAATCTGTCTTCCGTGTAGCAGTGGGGAAGGGCTTTACACTTTCCGGCCACACCTCTACTATTGAAATTAATGGAAAATGGGAGTCCTTGGAAAGTTCAGGAAACCAAATAGAAACACACAGAGGATGACTTCTTTTTTTGTAATCTGGAAGCTACCACTAGCCCGCTTTCACCAGAAGAGCAACGATAGACTTCTCCTCCAGCAAGAATCCAAGTTCATACATCTCTTCAACACGCTACATCCGTGGGGGTTAAATAATAGTCTTGACTTTATAGCATTTTTATAATTTATATTATGCTTGTATACAGTCTGTATTTAAATTAGTACACCGTCTCTTTAAACTACCTTAGCTGAATTGAGTGTCTGCAGGTGTAGTACTGTCTCTTTAACTGTGCAGTAGAACGCACCTTAACTTACATTTATAAGTTGCAAACAGAGCTAGCTAGTCAGACACACTCGGTACACTTTGACAATAAAACTAAGAAACGACAGGTAAGCTGCCTCTGTTTGCTATATGAATTGTTATATTATTTACTATATATTTTTATGCATATTCTTTCATAAAGACATGATAAAACATAGATAAATTTTCTCTAGATGTCGGAATGCTTGTTACACAATTGTCTTGATATAAATGACTAAATAGATAATAATGTCAGAAGATATAAGTTTAATTTGAGGGACTTCCGGCGGCGACGCCATCGCCGGGTGGTCGAAGGCTGCTTCGGGTCTGAAGCGCCTTGTCCATCCCGGGGGTTAGGAGCCGCGCTACCGCAGCGCGCGGCTCCGGTTGGGGTGCGGGAAGAGCGTCCCGCACCCTGGGCTCCCCGGCTGCGCCCGCGGAGGCTCCGAACCCTTCCCCTGCCCCCCTGTAAAGGGGGAGTGGGGGTGAAGGGACAACGGAGCCGGGCTTACGGGGATATGCCCCAACCGGGATGCAAATGCGGCGGCAAAGCCCGCGGTGAGCGTCTAAGTTCTACCTGTGAAGAATGGAGCTAAAGGAACCCGGTGGTCGTGAGTAAATAATCTTGGCAGAAATCGTGTTTTTGGAACGATCCGGGGGGAAGGAGAAAGGCAGCCTGCCTCCCTCCCTTCGAGCCTAAGAAATTAACCAATTTGAGGGATTGCTGCCACAGAACTGGTTATAAAGTATCTAAAATCGATACATGAGACTGGCAAACTTTTTTCTTGGGAAGCTAACTAGCGGAAAATATCTCTATTTAAAGTTGCGGTGTTTGCGCTCCAGCTTAGGAAAATGGCGACGAACAAAGAGACAGGAGAAGAAATATGATACCCACTTCCTCCTCCTCTGCCAGTATGCTGGGTTTCGTCCTTGAACTGGTATTGAACTCTGGACTAACAGATGAACAAAGGCTCACTGCCTTGAAGGTGGAACTAATTTACAGAAAAGTTAAAGTCTTGTGTGGGGGTCTGAAATGGAACCAACTGCCCACAGAGGAGGCTAACAAAACTTTTGACACTTTGGAAGAAAATCTTGTCAAAGAGCTGAGAGGATGGATGGAAAGATGGGAAGAAATGAATGAGCTACTTCGGAGAAGAAATTCGCTTGTTGGGGGTGGCAGTCCCAAGGCGATGTCAAGATTTGCTATATCCAGTCCCCGAGGTGTGAGCTCGGGGGCCAGGGACAGAGAATTAAGGTATTTACAAGAAGAAAAGGAATGCTACAAAGAACCGGAGAAGCTGAGAGAGGGAGAGTTGGATACCTCGGAGCTCGTGGCAAGGAGAGCTTTGGACTGTGCCTGGATCTGTGGACGTTGGGAGAGGGAAGTTGCATGGAAGTTCAGTGCTGATGCCATCAGGAGAAGAAGAATGGACAGAGGGGGTGTGGGGTGAAGTATTAAGTAAAATCTAAAGCAATCTGTTATGGTATTTTGAAATTGGAGGGTGAACACTGTCAACAATAGTTTGTTTTATTATTTGTTTGAACATGAAAAGAGATATTTCAAGTTTTTATGTTATTAGCAGCAGTTCAAAGGATAGAAGAGATAGATTTGATGAGGACGATTTGTGAGGATTGATGAGGATGTAGTATAAATAAAGTCAATTTAAGTGGTTTAAGTTTATAGATTAAGACGATTAAGATTAAGATGAAGATTAAGATGAATGTTTTACTTTATATATATAATTAAGTTTAATTTTTTAAATGAAGAGGTTAAAAAGTAGATTATGGATATAAACTCGAAGGTGAAAAGGCAGGGGAAGTCAACTGTCAAGATTGGAAAAAGAAATTTTTTTTTTTGAGATGTCTAATTAAGAAGAAAAATCATGGCAATTTTTGTAATAGATGTGTAATTGTATTTGTTTTGTATGTGTATAAATGTAGGTGTGGTTAAGGTTGTATGTTGTTATAAGTAAAAATGTCAATAAATTCTTATAAAAAAAAAAAATAATTTGAGATTCTTTATTGTTCCAGCTGATGAAGAATAAACGAAACAGGGCCTTGTCCTGGAGTTAAAAATCATTGCAACTGGAATTTGTTTCATACTTTAAACAACAAATAGAGGAAACCACTGTTTATTGCCGTCCTGGCCTGAGTCCTTGCAACCTTTCTATTTGATTTCCTGAACACCTCTACTATTGCACACACGCACGTTTGTGCAACGGCACTTCCATACCCTCCAACGTTTCTCCGATGAAAATGGGGACGTCCCATTCCATAATGATCATTTTACTATTTATACCCCACACATCTTACCAGGTTGCCCCAGCAATTCTGGGCAGCTTCCAACATATATACAGTGGTACCTCTGGTTGCGGACTCAATGTGTTCCAGGGTGCCGTTCGCACCCCGAAAAGTCCATAACCAGAGCAGCGCTTCTGTGCATATGCAAAACATGCTAAGAGCGCTTCTGCGGATGTGCGAACTGCGCAGGACACTTCTGCACATGCGCACGGGGTGAAACCCAGAAGCAAACACTTCCGGGTTTGCTGCGTTCTTAACCCAAAAAAAACACAACATGAAGCGTTCGCAAGAAGAGGCATAACTGTAGAAACATAAGAAAACAACAAGCATTAAAAAAGAACTTCCCTATACAGGGTTGCCTTCGGACGGCTCAGGGGTTTCATAGAATCCTAGAGTTGGAAGAGACCACAAGGGCCATCCAGTCCAACCCCCTGCCAAGCAGGAAACACCATCAAAGCATTCCTGACAGATGGCTGTCAAGCCTCTGCTTAAAGACCTCCAATGAAGGAGACTCCACCACACTCCTTGGCAGCAAATTCCACTGCCGAACAGCTCTCACTGTCAGGAAGTTCTTCCTAATGTTTAGGTGGAATCTTCTTTCTTGTAGTTTGAATCCATTGCCCCGTGTCCGCTTCTCTGGAGCAGCAGAAGACAGCCTTTCACCCTCCTCTATATGACATCCTTTGATATATTTGAACATGGCTACCATATCACCCCTTAACCTTCTCTTCTCCAGGCTAAACATACCCAGCTCCCTAAGCCGTTCCACATAAGGCATCGTTTCCAGGCCTTTGACCATTTTGGTTGCCCAAAATCCTCCAATGAAAGTAGAGACATCCTAAGGAAAAGTGCCCTTTCATGGATCACTGCCTTGTCGTGGCGAAAGGGCTTGAATAACTCCAAGAAGCTATGAGCTATGCCATGCAGGGCAACCCAAGATGGACAGGTCATAGCCGAGAATTTAGACTAAATGTGATCCATCTGGAGAAGGAACTGGCAAACCACTCCAGTATTTTGCCAAGAAAACTCCATGGACATAAAAAAGGAGAAGCTTTGAGAAGAAAGCGAGAGTTTCCAAGGCATGCTCTGGTTTGTGGGGTCACGGAGACTTAGAAAGTGGAGACACTTTGGCTGGATGAAGTTTGTTCATGTGGCTCATGTGTGAGGTCTGAACTCTTCAGTGAAATGTCAATGGAAGCCTTGTCTGGTCAACCTTGAAGGTTGGAGGATGCCGTTGTGCTGCAAGCTTTCCAGAAATGGGGGCGGGGCTACTGTTGTGATGCTAGTGTGGTGAGAGCTGGTGTGGTGTAGTGGTTAAGAGCGGTGGACTCGTAATCTGGTGAACCGGGTTTGCCTCTCCGCTCCTCCACATGCAGCTGCTGGGTGACCTTGGGCTAGTCACACTTCTCTGAAGTCTCTCAGCCCCACTCACCTCACAGAGTGTTTGTTGTGGGGGGGGGAGGGAAAGGAGAATGTTAGCCGCTTTGAGACTCCTTCGGGTAATGATAAAGCAGGATATCAAATCCAAACTCCTCTTCTTTATCACCTTCCTCAAAGTGTTGCCTTGCCTCCCCCTATATATGCATAGTGTGCTCCCCCACTACCTGTGTAAACCTGTCTGGAGGTTAAAATCATAGAACTGCAATGCAGGGGTTGGACTAGGTGACCCTCATGGTTCCTTCCAACTCTACTATCCAATGATTTCTTGTTTTGTTCTTACATTTCCCAACAATGCCTGGAAAGATGCTACAATACAGCACAATGAAGCATTGTTGTGAGTCGCATTTGGTGAAAAAAATGATAGACACTCTTTCTCCTGCCCCCTTCTGAATAGGGGTTTGGATGACATTACATGTTGTAGCATCATTCTGGAACTTTGCTGGAGAATAAAAATGGTGGGGGGAGCTTTCAACTACAAGGAGAACACAAGAATGTGTAGGGTATTTCACCCCTGCCCCTGCAATTCACTTTCGTTCTCCATCAGAATGACCCCCCACCACAAATTCTGCCAAAAGTTGTTTTCTGAGAACTAAGAATTGGATACAATGCCAAAGAATTAAATGAAAATGAAAACCCTCCTTTCCCCCTCCCGTCAACTGGAAGAGCCCGCAATGAAGACACTGTTTGCAAGCACTCCTTGGCTATAATAAATGCAAGTGGTTATCAATAATGCATTTGCAAGGCTACCCAAATGCTATTTTTAAAGCAAATCATTCACTCCACCCACCCCTGAAACGAAGCCATCCCGTAAACCAAAAAACAAAAAACGCCCCGGCTCCTCAAGAGGCTGCAACGCGCGCAGGCAGAACATGCTGCAAAACAAATGAGGTCACCCAGAGCTGTTGGGCGCATTTGCTCCAGAGTAATCCCATTAAAGCAAATTGTTTCGCTCCCTTCCTCCACTGTTCCAGAATGAGTGGGCTGTGGAGCCTAGCCAAACGGCCGGACAAAGTAATCTGTGCCGTTGGAAACCGTGGGAGAAATTTATGCAGACAGACAATAGTTATCCTACATGGAGGGCCGCCAGGGTACTGGGGCAATGTCTGCCAAGATCTCTGGGATCTCCTACTTGCAGAAGCTGCAACTTTCAGGCAGCAGAGGGTGATCCATTAGAGCAAACGGGGCCTTATTCTGCCCTCACCTGACTGCCTGTTTACAGCCAGTCATCTTCCTCCTCTTCCTCCTTAGTCCCAGGGTTGCCCTCATAGAACTTAGGAGGGATGTGGATGGGAGCATAATTAGTTGGCTCCACCTATCACTGACTCTGGCGCCACCACCAACAACAATTTTATTATTTATACCCCCCCCCCCCAATCTGGCTGGGTTTCTCCAGCCACTCTGGGCAGTTCCCAACAGAGTATTAAAAACACGATAAAATGTCAAAACAAAATCGAAAATTCTTTCTAGTAGCACCTTAGAGACCAACTGAGTTTGTTCTTCTGAAGAAGTGTGCATGCACACGAAAGCTCATACCAGGAACAAACTCAGTTGGTCTCTAAGGTGCTACTAGAAAGAATTTTCGATTTTGTTTTGACTATGGCAGACCAACACGGCTACCCACCTGTAGATAAAATGTCAGACATTGAAAACATCCCTAAACAGGGCTGCCTTCAGATGTCTTCACTAGACATCACTAAGACCAGGCCCATAACATAGAGGCGCCAGGGCAAAATCTGTTTTGGGAGCCACACTAGTTTCCTTTTAGGGTGGTGAGAAATTCGTTTTGGTTTGCATTTTAATGAGAAATGACTTAATTTGCACACATAGAACAAGGTCCATGGAAAGCACGGGCAAAAAGGTACGGTAAGTGTTTACAAGATGTCCAAACCTATCTTTCAAAAGATGGCAGGTGTGTCTTTAGTTAGGTTTCAGAATAAGCTCGGGTAACCCTGTAGAATCACTATGCGGTATCTCCGTTTCACATTTCGAATAAGCCCATATCATGTTTACCCCATGCCACTTATTTATTTAAAGGCAATTATAAGCTGCTTAATATTTTAAGCGTCTCTAAGTGGTGTACAACACAGAAGCAACAGAGAGCATCGTTGAAACAAAAATACAACACGAACCCAGTAAAATGGTGGTATAAAAATACAATACCAAAAGGAAATGAATTTGCAGGATGCTAATGAATTAAAAAAGCACTCATGGGCCAGGGACGGCCATGGGCAAAAAGCTAAGTCTTTGCAATACACCCAAAGCAACTGATGGTTGCTACTTCGTATATGGCGAACAGCGTTCGAAACTAACCGGGCTCCAGCCACATTTCATGACAAGCAACCAGCCTTTGGCGAGGAAGTGGGGATGTCTGATCTCCAGGTTAGGCGACTAACATCTCCAGCTGGCTAGCTTCAGAGGCAGCCCCATGCACAATGTGTTGCAGTAATCTAACCTTGAGGTTAGTGAGCTGGTTTGACCAATGGTCTGACTTGCTATAAGGCAGCTTCCTATCTTCCTACATTCCATTCTTTTACTTTTGTGCTGTCAGCCCCTATTGATAAAACTGTCATTTTTTAAAAAACAAACAAACAAACCACATCCATCATACCTTAAGTAAATATGTACAGGTATATGAAATGATCAGGTTCCCCATCAAGTCCTTCAGAATGAATGAAAGTCACTGTTTGTAACCACTCTTTCATTCCATTCCATTTAAGGACATCACCATAGCTACGACGATCTGATTACCAGTGGAGAGCAATTAAGGCCAGGCTCCTCAATATTAACCAGGTGATTGGGGGGGAACCCCAAACTTTTTTTAAGAGCTCATTTAAGTTTGAGGAGTTGATAGGAAGGTCAGCTGAATCTAAACAAAGCCTGTCTCCATGGATGTGGGGAAGTGATTCGATTAAATTCTGGATGTCTGATCCCCCTTCCTGCTCGCTCTGTTTGAGAAAAAATGACAATGCTATGATTAAAATTAATTATATTGTGGCATAAGATCACTGGAAAAGGGACTCCTTTGATGTGCTTCAGTAGGCATGGTGTGTTTCTTTCTAAGAGGTCATAATCCTAGCCAGCCATGAGGATGCGGGTGGGGATGAGAATCATAGAATCATAGAATTGTAGAGTTGGAAGGGACCCCAAGGGTCATCCAGTCCAAGCCCCTAAAATGCAGGAATCTCAGCTAAAGCATCCATGACAGATGACCATCCACCCTCTGCTGAAAAACCTCCCAGGAAGAAGATTCCACAACCTCCTGACGGAGACCATTCCATTGTCGAATAGCTCTTTACCGTCAGAAAGTTATTCCCGATGTTGAGTCAGAATCTCCTTTCTTGTGACTTCGAGTCCTAACCTCCAGAGCAGGAGAAAGCAAGCTCGCTCCATCTTCCATGTAACAGTCCTTCAGATATTTGAAGATGGCTATTATATCTCCTCTCAGCCTCCTCTTTTGCAGGCTAAACGCACCCAGCTCCTTCAACCCTTGCACGTGGTGGTGTTCCATGTGGTGGCCAGGATGAACATGCTTGGCGCATGCATTTGCTGTGCCTCCAAGGGCTGCAAGGCCTATCCATATTTGGTTTGGATGCACTAAATGTGGATGGGCTCTTAGCCAAAGCAAAGACTAAGTGCCTCTTAAACATCGCAGCAGATCTGCCGATAAATGCTTTCTGGCATCAGTGCACATCATTGGGAGGTGCCGTGTTGAAATTTGCACTTGGGGTGGGGGCCATAGCTCAAAAACTGATGTCCCTCGACCAAATTTCAACATCTCCATTTTAAAAATATCTTTGCTATCAGAGCTTGGAGAAGACTTCTGCCTGAGAGTTTGGGAACTGCTGCAAGTCAGATCAGGCACAGGGCAGGGAACATTCATTAACAACTCTACAATTCTGTTATTCTTTCTGAATGAAAGAGGCATTGCATCTTAATCGCAGACACAACTCTTGAGCTTTGTGGCATTCAGCTCTCAAAAGCTTGATTGCAGGAGGCGAAAGATGCATTTGCGGGGGGCGGGGAGGGCAGAATAACAAAGTTACCGAAAAAACAACTTAGCTCAAAAGAGGAATGGCCCGCTAGCTATCGCCTGCCAGCACGTCTCTCTGACTTTCCAGGCAAATAACAACAACATTCTCCCAAACGCAGGTCTTTCTCTACCCCCCCCCCACTCACATTTGGATTGCTGATTCCAAATGGAATCTGTTTATTGTAATTACCTCTCTAACTGCAGCACGCTTCCAATGCATCGGGTTAATGTTAATGGAAGCTGAAGCTGAGGCGAGCAATGCTTATTAATTCCCTTCTCTCTGTCATTGCATTTCCTTCGCTCCAAAACAATGTCGGCCTAAGATGTTTTGTCACCTGAGGAGCAAAGGCTCAAAGCAGGAGTCAGAGGTGGTTCCCCATGTCCCTTGAGTAAGTGCAGGGTGGGGGAGGATGGGTGGGTCGGAGAAATTCAGTTCAGTTCACTTCTGAAGGCAAATCTACCCTATCTGCATGTTCCAACACAATACAGTACATGAACTGAAACCCAGCCATTATTAGAAACTCGTGCTTCTCCGAATTGCAGTTCTCCAGTCAGGAGATTTGTGCAAAAATGCACACGTTGCAGTAAAACTTGCATAGAAATGCATGTATCTGTGAAAATAACTTGCGAGATGCATTACATTAGGCAGAGGTGCATGCAAATATATGTATCTTATGAGGAATTTGCATTAAAATGCTGGTGTAAATTCATGACCACACAGATGGGGAATTGTGGAGCTAAGCATAGGGAAAAAACGAGAAGCTGGAAAAAACAACCCCAACGTTGACAGATTCTCCCACGAGACCCTGGTCAAGGAGGGCTGTATAGCAGACAATTCAAACTACAGTGGTACCTCGGGTTACATACGCTTCAGGTTACATACGCTTCAGGTTATATACTCCGCTAACCCAGAAATAACGCTTCAGGTTAAGAACTTTGCTTCATGATAAGAATAGAAATTGTGCTCTGGTGGCGCAGCGGCAGTGGGAGGTCCCATTAGCTAAAGTGGTGCTTCAGGTTAAGAACAGTTCCAGGTTAAGAACGGACCTCCGGAACAAATTCAGTACGTAACCAGAGGTACCACTGTAGTTGCTCTTGCACCACAGCCCTGAGTCCCTCTAGTCCTGGGAATCAGCTGGCATCAGAGAGCCAATCCTGTGTTTCAGACTGCTAGAAAGCTCCCAAGAGCATTAGAACAGCTACACCGAATGGCAGCTGCTCACCACATTGTTACCGGGAGATGCTGGTGATTGATCCGGGGAACAATATGTGGAAAACAGACACTCGTTGGTATCTAACACTGAGCAAACTGGCAAAAATGTATAAATCTAAATCAAACAAGTGTTGGAAATGTAAAAGAGAAAGAGGTTCTTTTTAGTCTTGTTGTAAGGTTAAAGCTTACTGGGAAATGATATACAATGAATTGAAAAGGATGTTTCAAATAACTTCTATACAAACAACAAGCAAACAAAAAACCCAGAAGCTTTTTGGGGGGATTTATAGGGACAGAACTACCTAAATTGTACAGAAATTTATTTAAGTATGCTACTACAGCAGCAAGAATGCTACTTGCCCCAAAATGGAAAGAAGCAGAAGTTCCAGCAAAGGAAGAATGGATACAAAAACTTATGGGATATGCAGAAATGGCGAAACTCACCAGAAGAATAAGAAATCAAGATAGCAAACATTTTATAAAAGAATGGGAATGGTTTGTTGAATATTTACAGATAAACAATATTTACAGATTAAAAACATTGGCAGGGTTATTGTAATAACCTGCAGTTTCCTAAGAGTATAGTTACAGCAGATAATTAAATGAGCAAGCTAAAAGAATTTGGATATGCAGAAGATATTAAAAAAGAAATGTAAGGAACCGCAGAAAGAGGGGGAAGGAAGACAAATTTTGAAATGTTAAATTGATTGCAAAACTAATGAAATGTATGAATTTGAAAAGCATAAATAAAAACAGACACTCAACCACTGAAATATGTCCCGTTCTCCCCCCCCCCCGGTTTGCGAAATCTGTGGATACAGTGCATATCTCCCCCCGCACTAATATATTAACTGTCTCCCTGATATAAAACCCTTTCCCTCAGCTCAGAACAGACTCATATCAAAGGAGCTAAACCAGGCTCAATGCAGACAAGATTCAACTCACCTATGCTTAGCTTCTATAGTACTGTACTCCTGTATGTCTCTGGGACCATCAAGGAGGCTGGAGAACTCCTTGCTCTCCCAATTCCACCTTCATTCCCCCCTTTCTCAAATTCATCTACCTAGTCAAAGGATGACAGCAACCTGTAAGCCTTCCAGCCTAAGGCATCAGACCTGGAAACTTTTCCTTTCCCACCTAGTGAGTCATTTCTGTCATATGTGACCCAAGAGATGTAGCTCCTGCAGCTTCACAAAGGATCTGGGGAACCTCTGGTTAGTTAGCAATATTACATTTCTTCTTCTTCTAATGCAGAACCAAATAACTGTGTGAGTGGAACAACTTCCACTTGCACAATGAAACTTCCCCACACTGCTGCCCCATGCACGACCCACACCACCCCCAATTTTGTCCTAAGTGGTTTGGGGGACCCCAGAGCAGGTTTAGGGGGCGCAAGACGGAGGATGGGGGAAGTCCTGTTGTGGAAAGCAGAAGTCATTCTGCTTTCACAAGGAGTTACTTAGCACTATGCTGGATACAGTTAAAAGGTTCTTATACACATTTTTAAATAATAAAATAAAATAAAACTTTTTTAACACCTCCTCCCCCCCAAAAAAAATCCATAAAATGATAAAACCACCCCACTGCCACAAAGAGACAGAACGATCGGGAAGAACCAAGAAGTGTTAATCAATATTTCAAGATGATAGATTAATCATTTTCAAATGAAGGCATTAGAAGCAATATACTAAACTTTTTGGGTCTTTCCTATTGCTGCCCAGTAGCTGTGTGATCTATATATCGTGCATTTGAGTCAGATCTCCCATTCTGAGTTTTGAGCATGTTTCATTCGCTCTTTAAAAAAAAAAAAAAAAAAAACACCAGTTTGCACGACACTTCCTAGGCAGAGCTACCAGTTTTGCACGCCTGAATATCCACAATGAGTCGCTTCCATTGAGAGCCAGTGTGGTGTAGTGGTTAAGAGCGGTAGACTCATAACCTGGTGAACCGGGTTCGTGTCTCCGCTCCTCCACATGCAGCTGCTGGGTGACCTTGGTCTAGTCACACTTCTCTGAAGTCTCTCAGCCCCACTCACCTCACAGAGTGTTTGTTGTGGGGGAGGAATGGAAAAGAGAATGTTAGCCGCTTTGAGACTCCTTCTGGTAGTGATAAAGCGGGATATCAAATCCAAAACTCTTCTCTTCTTCCATTCTAAGGCCAACCCAGGGCCTTGTTAACCTTGTGGCTGTTGTTTTTCCAGGGAAAATGTTCATTTTTTTCATCTTTTTCACCAATTGTCATGCATAGCATTCCATTAAGTAAAAAAAGAAAAGAACACACAGCAACAACTTTAAACCAATAGATTTTTCATTGAATGACAGCAATCTGGTTTTAGTTTATTTGAGCGCTGATTTATGTGTGCTCACACCTATCAATTTTAGTTTAATTAGAGCCCATCCCTGCTTAATTACATGTACTGTCGCCATTCTAAATGAATGCTTTCTTTTCAACCCCCCGCCCCCCTTTTAAGGAAAAGGCTTCATTTTTTTCCCTTTTTTACTGCAAGGTAGATCAAAGCTGAACTCTTTTCACTGTTGTATTAAAAGCGGGGGTGAGGGATGGCGACGATGCACTATTTGGGTGCCTGCTGTAGTTCCACACGCTGAGCACCCTAGCGCTGTTCTATTTGCCATCGCACACTAAAAGGAGGCAACTTGAGAAGATACAGGGAATGGCAACGGAAGCGATGAAGAGACAACGATTGCTGTTATAGGCTTGGGGAGCCGTTCGAGCTTTGGAGAAGAAAAAAATGCCTTTTCACACAAGAGATTGGAGAATACTGAAATACTGCTGGCCTCTGAAGACCCAGGGGCTCAGGAGCATATGCGCTTTGGCATGTGCATAATGGAGCATCACTGTTCAGCGGCCTGCCAGTGGGATCAAGAAGAAGAAGAGAAGAAGAGGAGTTTGGATTTCATATCCCGCTTTATCACTACCTGAAGGAGTCTCAAAGCGGCTAACAATCTCCTTTCCCACAACAAACACTCTGTGAGGTGAGTGGGACTAAGAGACTTCAAAGAAATGTGACTAGCCCAAGGTCACCCAGCAGCTGCATGTGGAGGAGCGGAGACGCGAACCCGGTTCACCAGATTACGAGTCTACCGCTCTTAACCACTACACCACACCGGCTCTCTCTCAAGGTGCAAACAACCCAGCCATAGTCTGAAGGCAGCCCTGTTTAGGGAAGCTTTTAATATCTGAAGGACTATTGTATTTTAATATTTTGTTGGAAGTTGCCCAGAGTGGCTGGGGAAACCCAGCCAGATAGGCGTGGTACAAATAATAAATTATTACAGTGGTACCTCGCAAGACGAATACCTCGCTAGACGGAAAACACGCTAGATGAAAGGCATTCGCTAACGAAAGGGTGACTTGCAAGACGAATTTCCCTATGGGCGCGACTCGCAAGACGATTTTTTTTTCGTCAAACCGCGCTTCCCCCGTCTGTGCTTCGCAAGACGAAATTTTCACTAGACGACAGCACTCGCAGAACGAATTAATTTTGTCTTGCGAGGCACCGCTGAATTATTATTATTATTATTATTACCCCTTCAGTCTTGTGAACCACTATCAGTGGCTGGAAGCCATGGGAGGGGAGAGGGCTCTTTGGGCTTGGATCCTGCTTGCTAGTTTCCCACAGGCATCTGGTTGGCTACTGAGAGAACAGGATGCTGGACTACATTGGCCACTGGTCTGATCCAGCGGGCTCTTCATTGGTCCTTACGTTCACCTTCACATCCTCTCAGAGTAGGCAAGATCTGGAAACATTTTTGCCTGTTCTGACTGAGAGCATCTCAGAGAGTTCTGGGAATATTTTGCTGGCTGCCCATTTCAGTTCTCTACATTTCTCATTTTTTTTCCCAATCTTAAATTCAGTTCTTCTCATTTCTGCAACAACTTGCAATTTTTCAAAAGGGAAAATATACATGAAAATTCGCAAGCTGAAATTTTTCCCAAACAACACATCTTCGACTAATCTTTGCAAGCAACTTCCCCCGATATAATGCATTTCTCATGTAATCTTCCCAAATACATGTGGTTTTTCTGCACACATTTCCCCTTAATCTTTGTGTTATGTATTGAAGTTCCCACCCTAGGCCACTAGGGGTGTGTGTATATAGTTCATTCTGCTGCAGTTTTCACTCAGGTCCGCACATGCAAATGAGGGATTGAAAAGTGACGTTCAGGGATTGGGCAAGTACAGAAAGTTGTTACTGTTGCTTTGTAGCTGAGTTCTATATAAGCAGGCTGCTGAGCCCTTCAGCTCTCTTCTGTTCCAGCCTGAGAATAAACAAGAGCTGCTTGGAAATCACTGTGTCGTCTGCTGTGTCCACCCACTGCTTAACACTTTGCATTTTTTTTGTACAAAATGACCCAGCAGCCTCTTTTTATGTTATGTCCCCCACGAGAGGTACTAACCCTCCGCTAACACCCCATACATGTTGAAGGAAGTGAGGGGCAGATGGGGCCTAGGAGAATGAACACTCTGATCCTAAAACCCTGGTGCCTTGCAGGACATCTTCAGAAGACCAAGCTAAGGAGTGAACCAAATGTCTTGTTCTGCTTTCCTTTGAGTAACATTAGCGAGGCTGAGAGAGGAGTCTTGTCATCTGGGCAGCCCAGGACCTCCATACACACTTACATGGGACTCCCCCTTCTCTTTTAATCTCCACAACAACCCTGTGAGGTAGATTAGGCTGGCCCAAGGCCACCCATTGAGCTGCATGGTGAACCCTGGTCTCCCAGGTCCTCTCCCAACACTCGGACCACTCTAGCTTCCAAGGCAGGGGTTGTGAACTTTTTTCCCCTGGGGGCACGTTTGCAAACTGTATCACAGAATCACCACAGAATTGTCGTTGGAAGGGAGCGTGGGGGTCATCTAGTCCAACCCCTTGCAATGCAGAAATCTTTTCCCCAACGTGGGACTTGAACCCCCAACACTGAGATTAAGAGTCTATGCTCTACAGACTGAGCTGCAGAAACTCTTGCAGACCCCGTACACACGCCGCAACGAAGCATACATTTCAATATATTCTGTTGGCTACCACAAGAGGCAACTTTCAAGTCCAAGTTCAGCAGAGGACGGTCTCAGGCTCATAGAGATTTCCCTGACATATAGGAACCAGTTATTCCCCGAATTAAGACTAGCATTTGCCAAACAGAACGCAGGCCGAGCTGAACCAGATCCTATTCTAAAACAGGTGCACGACTCTTTGCCGCGCCACCAAACGGTTGCCAGGAAACGCGGGGAGCATTCCTGCTTATGCACATGGTTAAAGGCTGCTTAAAACGTTTTAATTAGCCTTCGCATGCGCGCACGAGTCAGTCAACCGCTCACACCAGCGGATTGTTTTTCCCAAAGTAACTCATGCTGGTTGATGACTAAGCGACATCTGTGGGAACTCAAAGAAACGACAGCGTGGTATCTGTCAAAGGCTTAATTGATTTATAAAAATTGCCGGCAGACAGATGTGAACAAACATTCTTGACAAACAACATAATTATACATAGGCTAGCATTCCCCCCCCAAAAAAAGAGGGAAAAGCTTATAGCGACGCACAGTCTGGATAAGTAATGGAGGCCCTGGAAGACCATTTTTTATTTTGCACATGGCCAATGCGACTCAGCATCGCGCACCTCACAGCCCTCCGTTTCCTCAGGGAGGTGATGATTAAAGAAACCTCGGGAATATATATGTATTAAAGGTAAAGGGACCCCTGACCATTAGGTTGAGTCGCGGATGACTCTGGAGTTGTGGTGCTCATCTCGCGTTACTGGCCGAGGGAGCCGGCGTACAGCTTCCAGGTCATGTGACCAGCATGACTAAGCTGCTTCTGGCGAACCAGAGCAGTGCACGGAAACACCGTTTACATTCCTGCCGGAGCGGTACCTATTTATCTACTTGCACTTTGACGTGCTTTCGAACTGCTAGGTTGGCAGGAGCAGCGACCAAGCAATGGGAGCTCACCCCATACGGGGATTCGAACCACTGACCTTCTGATCGGCAAGCTCTAGGCTCTGTGGTTTAACCCACAGCGTCACCCGCGTCCCTGTATATGTATTAAAACAGACCTAAAAACCCGGTAGGGCTGCCAAAGGAGAATCTACCTACCATGAAGGGCAGGGGGAGATTTGTTGGATGTTACTAGGAATCCTTTGGATGTCCCAAAAAACAAAACAAAAAACCCCTCACTGTCAAGGTGCTTTTCATGATCGTATCTCACATGCACAGAAATCGGTAATAGCATTGAAGAAACGAGCAGTTGGAAAGGGACCGGAAGATATGCTTTGAAGGAAAAAGGTCCCAGATCAAATTCTCAGCATCTCCAGCAAAAGGAAGGTCATAGGGTTGAGAGAAAAATCTGCTTGAGTCTTTGGAGCAGTGTTAGAAACTCAAATATACGGCCCCTTAAACGTAGGCTGTGGTTGCCACAATGGAGTGGAATGTCTAGGTGCCATCCCCCCTTCATGAGATAGTATTATTATTATTTGGATGCAGGTGGCACTGTGGTCTAAACCACTGAGCCTCTTGAGCTTGCCGATTGGAATGTTGGTGGTTCGAATCCCTGCGGCGGGGTGAGCTCCCGTTGCTCGGTCCCAGTTCCTGTCAACCTAGCAGTTTGAAAGCAGGCCAGTGCAAGTAGATAAATAGGTACCGCTGTGGTGGGAAGGTAAACAGCGCTTCAATGCGCCCTAGCTTCCAGTTGCGCCAGAAGCAGTTTAGTCCTGCTGGCTACACGACCTGGAAAGCCGTCTGTGGACAAACACTGAATACCTTGGCCTGAAAGCGAGATGAGCACCACACCCCATAGTCACCTTTGACTGGACTTAACCATCCAGGGGTCCTTTACCATTATTATTATTATTGTTATTATTATTTCTTCTGTAACGATTTATATTTTAAAGAACCAATCTCAAAATGGTTTGCAACACATTAAAACATCAAATGAAACAATCCAGAATAAAACGATTTCAAGCTTCAATGAAAATATTTCAGATCCTTCGCTAAGAGACATTTTGCTTTTCCCAACCTGGCATCTAGAGATTTCCACGTGGTTGCAAGTGGAGCTGCACCAGTCGCAAAATGTGCCTGGCTCCCGGCTAATTTCCAACACTGCTTTCGAGAGTCATTGCCCATCTCAGTAGACAATGCTGAGCTTGACAGGCCATAAGACGATAAGAAGAGCTTGCTGGATCAGTCCAGTGGTCCATCTAGCTCTGAGTCCTCTACTCCAGCGTTAAAAACTCAGATACACGCATATAAGCTAATCGCCAATGGCACCTTAAACATAGGTTACGGTTGCCACAGCGGAATTTCTCGGCACCTTCCCCCCCACTGGGATTTATTATTATTATTATTAGTAGTAGTATTTTGATTTCTACACCACTTTCTATTTTAAGGAAAATAAATCTCAAAGCGGTTTACAACACATTAAAACAATCCAGAATAAAATAAATTCAAGCTTCAAGGGAAAGATTTCAGATCTTTCTCTAAGTGGCATTTTGTTTTTCCCATATTTATTTACCTACTTAATTTATATCACTGCCCCATAGCAGAAAGACTCTAGGGATCCTGCACACGAAAGCTCATACCAAGAACAAACTTAGTTGGTCTCTAAGGTGCTACTGGAAGGATTTTTTTTTTTTGTCTAGGGATCCTGTGTGGTGTAGTGGTCAGAGCGTCGGACTAGGAAATGAACGGTCAGGGTTCAAATCCCCACTACATCATGAAGCTCACTGGGTGACCTTGGAGTCCGTCACAGCCTCTTAGGGCTATTTTAGGAATTAACTGAGGATGGGGGTTAACCAAGTGCTCCTTGGAGAAAAAGGTGGAATCTAAATGCAATAAATAAGATGTTTTGCTTATCTGCTTAAGAAAGCTGGAGGGGCCAGACCACAGCTGTCAACTTTTCCCTTTTCTTGCAAGGAATCCTATTCGGAATAAGGAAATTTCCCTTAAAAAAGGAGGAAAGTTGACAGCTATGGGCCAGACAGGTGGAGATGTCAGTCGCGAACCTGGTATCCAGAGATCTCCACCTGGTCACAATTGGACCCACACCAGTCGCAAAATGTTCCTGGCGCCTGGCCAATTTCTAACGCTGCTCTTTTCAAATGACAAAATCTTCTTTCCCACCATTTGGAATTTAGCACACGGCAATATGTCGACTCAAAAAACTTCAGTTCCACAATAAAACAGGTGAGGCAGCATAAAGGGAATGTTAGAAATGGGGACAGAAGCGTTAAGCGTTCTAACCAATATAATTTCTGGAGAAAGCTCTCCGCTTATTTCAGATTTCTTGTTTCGTACGAGCAAAGAGCTGCTCGCCCATCTCTAGTGGAGAGGATGGAGAAGAAAAGTCTTAGAAGAAATCTTCCTTTGTTTGAAAACAATGTTTGAAATGTGTTTTGCCCGGTACTGAAGAGTGGAGGTGGAAATGCAACACTGTGCTCCTCTTCCCTCAACTGCTAGATGAAATATTGTTTGCTCGGAGGTTACCAAGACAAGGGCAAATCAATCCAGGAGCTACACGTACATTTTGAAAACCTTTACAGCTCCAGATATTCTAAACTCTGACTGTTGGCCTGTGCAATCCTGGGTTTTTCCTCTATTCATTTGAAAGTTCGTTTCTATTCCAAGTTGAGCTTTCCTCTCTGCCTCCAAAATGAAGCTCAAGAGCACACACACAAACAATATTTTCATCAGCTGCTGCTTTTTAAATTATAGGTCACAGGTGGGGAACTTCGGTTCTAAAAAAGTGAATGAGGCTGTCCAATCCTCTCTAGCTTTCAGAAGACATCTGAAGTCAGCCCTCCATGGGGAAACTTTTAATGTTTAATGTTTGATGTTTTGACTTGTTGGGAGCCATCCACAGTGGCTGGGCCAACTCAGTCAGATGGGTGGCATACTGATGATGACACCATCATCATCATCATCATCATCATCAACAACAACAACAACAGCTGGCCCTTTAAAGACTTTCCAGACCAGACACCCCACAGGCTTCCTTCACAACTGAGTCATTTCGCCTGCCTGGAAAAGTGTCCTTGAACTCTGGCAATGCCTTGATGGATTGTGTACAAAACTAGCTTATTGTACAAAAGTAAAATTTTCATTTGTTACTCCACCCACTTTTCCCCCTGGTCCTGCCCTCCAGTGGCACGCGGCCCTTTGAAGGTTGCACAAAAGGGGAATGTGGCCCTCTGGCCATTAAGGGTTCCTCACCCAAATAATTCTGGGCTCTATAGTTTCTTGAGCAGTACTGAGAGGTGCTAGGCAACCGCTGCTCCCTTCACAGAGCTACAATTCCCAGTGTTCCCTCTGAAGAGAGATTGTTAAGCCACTCTAGGAATTGTAGCTCTCAGAGGGGAATTGGGGGTCTCCTAAAAGCTCTCAGCAACCTTTAAGAAACTACAGCTCCCATAATTCTTTGGGGGAAACCATGACAGTGGTATGATAGAGCTTTAATTGTGTGGTCCTCTGAAGGTGGTGGACTCTCCTTCCTTGAAGGTTTTTCAGCAGACGTTGGGTGGTCATCTGTCATGGATGCTTTAGCTGAGATTTCTGCATCGCAGGGGTCAGGATATAAATAATATTGCAGGGGTCGGGAATAATACGACCCTTGGGGTCCCTTCCAACTCTACAATTCTATGATCTACTCATCTATATGAATGTCCACTTACCAACATTCACCATGATCTGCAATGGTCAAAAACTGGGGGGGACGGGGACCAGATAAACATTTGATGCATTCACCTATATCTAGAAATTTAGAAGAAGAAGAGTTTGGATTTGATATCCCGCTTTTCACTACTCGAAGGAGTCTCAAAGCGGCTAACATTCTCCTTTCCCTTCCTCCCCCACAACAAACACTCTGTGAGGTGAGTGGGGCTGAGAGACTTCAAAGAAGTGTGACTAGCCCAAGGTCACCCAGCAGCTGCATGTGGAGGAGCGGAGATGCGAACCCAGTTCACCAGATTACGAGTCTACCACTCTTAACCACTACAGCACACTAGCTCTCACCACACTAGCATCACAACAGCAAGCTGGAAAGCTTGCAGCACAACGGCATCCTCCAACCTTCAAGGTTGACCAGACAAGACTTCCATTGACATTTCACTGAAGAGTTAAGACCTCACACATGAGCCACATGAACAAACTTCATCCAGCCAAAAGTGCCTCCACTTTCTAAGTCTTGCCAGATTGCCTGCCGTGATGATGGGTGCATTAGGGCATTATGGGTGGGCCCTGCAGTAACAAACTGTGTCGTGTGGCAGAGCTGCCCTTCTGACAATGGTGTTTTCTGCAGCTTGCTTGCACGGGCCCAGGGTGGGCATCAATGAGAGGGGTGCTGCGTGGACACACCAGCAGAGCCAATCCAATGCTCTTACTGGTTCACCTGAGATGCTCCAGTCTTGCCACCCACCCCAGCCCATCCTCATCCCTGTTCAGGTAATAATAATAATAAAATTTTATTATTTATGGGTATACCCCACCCGTCTGGCTGGGTTTCCCTAGCCACTCTGTGTGGCTGCTAATAGAATATTAAAAACACGATAAAACATCAAACATTAAAGACTTCCCTAACAGGGCAGTTTTCAGATGTCTTCTAAAAGTCAGTTAGTTGTTTATTTCCTTGACATCTGATGGGAGGGAGTTCCACAAGGCAGGTGCCACCACTGAGAAGGCCCTCTGGCTGATTCCCTGTAACCTCACTTCTCGCAGGGAGGGAACTGCCAGAAGGCCCTCGGAGCTGGACCTCATTGTCCAGGCTGAACGATGGGGGTGGAGACGCTCCTTCAGGTATACTGGGCCGAGGCTATTTAGGGCTTTAAAGGTGAGAACCAACACTTTGAATTGTGCTCAGAAACGTACTGGGAGCCAATGTAGATTTTTCAGGACCAGTGTTATATGGTCTCGGCAGCCACCCCCAGTCATCTGTCCGGCTGCCGCATTCTGGATTAGTTGTAGTTTCTGGGTCACCTTCAAAGGTCACCATGTGGAGTGCATTTCAGAAGGTAAGCTCCTCCCCATCACATGAGCCACTCCTGAAGCCCAGCATGGTCCTGCCTTGACAACAAACACCCACCAAGCCTTCCTCCTTTGTTGCACCTTTCCACTTTTACCTGGTTCCTTGAAGGATGCTTCAAACACAAAAAAATAAACCAGCAATACTTATTCAAGGAAGCCATGGATTCCTTCCGTCTTTTGAGGAGGAAAAGTTGCTGTCAGAATATTTTTCCTTTCGATTCATGGGCCGTAAATAATCTCATCTCCCTCTGATAACTTTTACAGAGCTAATGGGGCTGAGCGAGGCATTTATTTATGGGTAAATGCTATGTTTCTAAATACATCAGGGCTTTTCAATATCAGGAGAGATCGGCCGCCTCTCTTCGCATTAGGTAGGTGAAAGATGGAAACACTCTAAATGGAAGAGAAAGGTCTCCGCATTCAAATGTTAATACGGCAATTACCATACCCGGTGATCTATTTACAGACATTTCCCCCCCTGTTACTCATAGTTGTGAGGAGCAAGAGCTGGCAGCAGGAAGGCCACTGACTCACAACAATACCTGCACCCCAGAGACCACCAGTCAAGGTGATAAGGTGGAAAGATGGAGATTAATGTTTTCAATATTCATCGTGGCTGACCAGACAAAGTGGCTGAATGCATTGCAGGAAAAGCCTGTTACATTCTCTGTTGATTGACACCTCTGAATGTGATCCACTAGGAATCAATGCGGTGCACATTCCTGGGGCCAGCAGACGTCTAGGTTAGGCAAGGGTCCTAGGCAAGGGTCCTAGAGACATTGAGAGGCTCAGCCAAGAAAGCCAACACAAGTCTCAACCAAAAGTTTATCCACTGCCACCTCTTAATACAGCTTTCCAAAAAATGTGTGTTGTGACACATTAGTGTGTTGGATGCACTGTGTAGGTGTGTCACACAAATGCTCCCCACAATACTCTCAGGGCTGGAAAGGGGTTAGTTTTACCTCTGGTTAACTGAATTACTGTGTCGTGAAATGATGCAAAACTGAATTACTGTGTCACGAAATGGCCGAACTCTCTTTTGCAAAGAGAAAGGCGGGGGGCATTACCAACGATTGAAGAATGGCAGATGAAAATGATGGACTATATGGAACTTGCTGAGATGACCGGGAAGCTCCGTGACCAGAGGGACGACGCGGTGGGAGAAGAATGGAAGAAATTTAAATTGTATTTAAAATATTATAGTAAGATTGAAATGTAGATGTAACCTGGAAGATACCGGTAAGTTAGACTGCAGATTTAGAATTATGTTAAGAGTTTAGGAATTTGGAGATAATGAATCAAGATAATAGTTAGAAAAAAAATGGATAGGATTTGTAAAATAAGGTTTATACAATGTAAAGAAATTACTAAAGATGTGAGACAATGAACGCAGGAAGGGTAGACGTGAGGAAGTCAAGTTACATTGTCAAGGAAAGTAGCAGTTTATATGAATAAGTTTTTGTTTTTTATTGTAATTTGTTTGTAATAGTTGTATTGTAGTGTATTTGTATGTTGTTTGTATTTTGTTGATGTTTTGGAAAAGTTAATAAATATATTTTATTTTATTTTAAAAGAGAAAGGCGGGCGGCAGTGATTGTCACAGAGGAACTAACTGCTAGCTTGTTGCCGGAAACAAATGAACAAAGACTCCCAGGGATCCAACATGGAGAAAAGATCTGCCCATGAGCGCCCCTAGATGAGCATGGCATCCACTGGGTGGCTATCAGGTGGGCTCGTGGCAGAGGCAGTCCTGATCCTCTACCACACATGGGGCCTACAGAAGAGAGGTGTGTGAACAGGTCTCACCTTGCCAGTGACAACAGCATTTTTGGGGGTTGGCTGCTGTTATCTCATGGATGGGTTTGTACAATCCTAGCTCAGGCAGCTTGGGGGGGGGGGGTAATCCAGTCATTTCTTATCTTCCTGCAACAGAGAGGGGAAGATCTGATGTAGGGAAAGCCTTCAAAAATACAATCCAAGGCTCCAGTTCTCAAACGGAGGTCAATCTTCAAGGCCTTCAATTACCCCTCAGTTGTCGGAAAAAGAAAAAGGAAACTTTGGAGAGTTATTCAGCATATTCGTGTCAGTGTCCCCTCGCTGGCTTTCTTGTCACATCTCTACCAAGTGGTCTTTTTAAAACCCCGGGAAGCGCAAGCACTCCCCAACTAGTTTTTGATGACCAGAGTCTCGCTTTGAACAGGGTGCTGGGGAGATGGCACCCGGTCAGCAGGAGGGCTGGACACAAGCGAGGGCTGAAGTCCTGGGAAGCAAGGAGAGGCGAATTCGGGAAACAGTTTCCGAGCGACCAAAGGCTTGCCCCCGCCCCAAAAGAAATAAATAACCAGAGTTCACGGGGCCTTAACCTGAATGGTTCTCTTGATATGCAGGCCCTAGATAAGAGGTGGATGCCATCAGCATGCATAATTCCTCCTCTTAAGGGTTTAGGCCGGAAAGTTTCATCTCTTTCCTGATTAGCATTCGCTTTCAGCCTGGTTCCCCTCCCCACCTTCCCCCCACCTTCCCGACAAATAGGCTACAAAGACATTGAGAGGAGCAGGGGTGAAAGCTCCAATAGAACAGCCACTCAAGTGGAATGCTAAAAGGACGGAGATTCAAAAAATGGGCAGATTCTCTCTCTCTCTCTCTCTCTCTCTCTCTCTCTCTCTCTCTCTCGTCCTCTTCCTTTTTATTAACTTGCACCCCGCCAACTTCAACTTGTGTGGTTGTAGCCGAGAAAGGAAAAAGAAAACATCTATTCACTTCTAAACTGCCTCTTAAATCATTCACCCCCCCTTTCTCTCTCTCCCCTGAGGTGCCTTCTGCTTCTCATTAAGTCGCTTTCTTAGACCAGGGGCAGGTGCTAGCCAACATTGGCATAAAAACACAAGAACAGCCTTCTGGATCAGGCCAGCAGCCCATCTGGTCCAGCATCCTGTTCTCAAAGTGGCCAACCAGATGCACCCTACCCTCCTGTGGTTCCCAGCACTGGTATTTCTCTGGGACAGAGCATAGCCATCTTGGCGAACAGCCAATGATAGGCTTATCCTCCATGAAACTGTCCCACCCTCTTTTAAAGCTATCCAACCAGTTGTTAGAAACTCAGATATTTAAGCTGGGTGCCAAATGGCTCCTTAAGCCAAAACGGAATGTCTAGTTGCCATTTTGGGGCAAGAAGAAGAAGAGGAGTTTGGATTTGATATTCCGCTTTATCACTACTTGAAGGAGTCTCAAAGCGGCTAACGTTCTCCTTTCCCTTCCTCCCGCACAACAAACACTCTGTGAGGTGAGTGGGGCTGAGAGACTTCAAAGAAGTGTGACTAGCCCAAGGTCACCCAGCAGCTGCATGTGGAGGAGCGGAGACGCAAACCCGGTTCACCAGATTACGAGTCCACCGCTCTTAACCACTACACCACACTGGGCAAGGTGGCTCTGAAGTCTTTCTGCACTAAGAAATGCAAACTGGCAATTGCAAGGGACTGTATGGTGTGAGTCTTGGTGGTGGTATATACTGTGCTCCTCTTTTTAAGGTTTATCCCACATCTGACACCACACAGTGTGGCTGAAAGCAAGACCAGTAACCATTAGATGGGTGTTGTTGTTTTTAAAGTAAATTTCCCTTTATGCATTAATTCCCTCCTTTATTTACTTCTCACTGCTCGTTGGGACTCAGGAAGAATCAGAACTATGGTCGTTTCACATATGGAACTCCCATGATCCCACCCTCTCTCCCACAGGGGCAATTTTTTTTTGACACGAGTAGACAAATTTACTACAACCCTGCTATCACATGCCTGAGCCCTCTGAAACGGAAACCCATCAATGAAGGGGCAAAAACTGGCACAGGGAGAGGAGAAGAATACACAGAGAATATTAAACCAGCTGCCAGGTTCGGTGTAGGAGAATTCTGAAGGAATCAGATAGGATTACATAAACCGCACAAACACAAGGCAAGGCAAATTGACATTATCGAATTAGCACCCTTCTTCTTGCATTCGGTCTCCTCTCAAATTCTTCTCTGAAGTACATTTGATTAGCGATGCATTAATAATAACACAAAACTTGCCAGAGTGAATTCCTTTCCAAACAAAAGAATTTGTTTCAAGACGCGGGGAAGTTCTCCAAAAGCATCCGTACATTAGAGATCGGCTGACGTCATGCTAAACCCACTGCCTGCAAAAGAGTCTCATCAGGACGGCAGCCAGAAACTTAAAATAATATCCAGCATGGCAGTCACAACTCTTGTTGGGTGTGTATGTGTGTGGGCGTACACCTATTTTTTAAACTGATTACTGCTAAAGCAATAAAAGAGAAAGGATGGGTGTAATATTGGTCATTAAAGTCTAATAGGGGAATCCATCCCTATCATGGAAATCAAGAGACAACGGCACATTTTTAATGAGCCAATTAACATCTTGGTGCATGGAAGTTGGAAAGCATTTGAATTGTATCTTTTTTTTCTGCACTGAAAAATGAAACTAACCTGGCCAACAAGAATTGGAGGCATGAAATTGCCTTATTCTGTGAGAACCACCAGAACCATAGCGTTGAAAGGGGGCTACAATTTAAGAAGGGTATTGACAAGCTGGAACGTGTGCAGAGGAGGGCAACCAAGATGATCAAGGGTCTGGAAACCGAGCCTTAGGAGGAACAATTAGGGGAGGAAAGGATAAGAGGAGACCGAGAGGGGATATGATGTTGTTGTTGTTGTTGTTGTTCAGTCGTTCAGTCGTGTCCGACTCTTCGTGACCCCATGGACCAGAGCACGCCAGGCACGCCTATCATTCACTGCCTCCCGCAGTTTGGCCAAACTCATGTTAGTAGCTTCGAGAATACTGTCCAACCATCTCATCCTTTGTCGTCCCCTTCTCCTTGTGCCCTCCATTTTTCCCAACATCAGGGTCTTTTCCAGGGAGTCTTCTCTTCTCATGAGGTGGCCAAAGTACTGGAGCCTCAACTTCAGGATCTGTCCTTCTAGTGAGCACTCAGGGCCGATTTCCTTGAGAATGGATAGGTTTGATCTTCTTGCAATCCATGGGACTCTCAAGAGTCTCCTCCAGCACCATAATTCAAAAGCATCAATTCTTCGGCGATCAGCCTTCTTGATGGTCCAGCTCTCACTTCCGTACATTACTACTGGGAAAACCATAGCTTTAACTATACGGACCTTTGTTGGCAAGGTGATGTCTTTGCTTTTTAAGATGCTGTCTAGATTTGTCATTGCTTTTCTCCCAAGAAGCAGGCGTCTTCTAATTTCGTGACTGCTGTCACCATCTGCAGTGATCATGGAACCCAAGAAAGTGAAATCTCTCACTGCCTCCATTTCTTCCCCTTCTATTTGCCAGGAGGTGATGGGACCAGTGGCCATGATCTTAGTTTTTTTGATGTTGAGCTTCAGACCATATTTTGCGCTCTCCTCTTTCACCCTCATTAAAAGGTTCTTTAATTCCTCCTCACTTTCTGCCATCAAGGTTGTATCATCAGCATATCTGAGGTTGTTGATATTTTTTCCGGCAATCTTAATTCCGATTTGGGATTCATCCAGCCCAGCCTTTCGCATGATGAATTCTGCATATAAGTTAAATAAGCAGGGAGACAATATACAGCCTTGTCGTACTCCTTTCCCAATTTTGAACCAATCAGTTATTCCATATCCAGTTCTAACTGTAGCTTCTTGTCCCAAATAGAGATTTCTCAGGAGACAGATGAGGTGATCCGGCACTCCCATTTCTTTAAGAACTTTCCATAGTTTGCTGTGGTCGACACAGTCAAATGCTTTTGCGTAGTCAATGAAGCAGAAGTAGATGTTTTTCTGGAACTCTCTAGCTTTCTCCATAATCCAGCGCATGTTTGCAATTTGGTCTCTGGTTCCTCTGCCCCTTCGAAATCCAGCTTGCACTTCTGGGAGCTCTCGGTCCACGTACTGCTTAAGCCTGCCTTGTAGAATTTTAAGCATAACCTTGCTAGAGTGTGAAATGAGTGCAATTGTGCGGTAGTTAGAGCATTCTTTGGCACTGCCCTTCTTTGGGATTGGGATGTAAACTGATCTTCTCCAATCCTCTGGCCACTGCTGAGTTTTCCAAACTTGTTGGCATATTGAGTGTAGCACCTTAACAGCATCATCTTTTAGGATTTTAAATAGTTCAGCTGGAATATCATCACTTCCACTGGCCTTGTTGTTAGCAAGGCTTTCTAAGGCCCATTTGACTTCACTCTCCAGGATGTCTGGCTCAAGGTCAGCAACCACACTACCTGGGGTGCATGAGACCTCTATATCTTTCTGGTATAGTTCCTCTGTGTATTCTTGCCACCTCTTCTTGATGTCTTCTGCTTCTGTTAGGTCCTTTCCACTTTTGTCCTTAATTGTGGTAATCTTTGTACGAAATGTTCCTTTCATATCTCCAATTTTCTTGAACAGATCTCTGGTTTTCCCCATTCTGTTATTTTCCTCTATTTCTTTGCATTGCTCGTTTAGAAAGGCCCTCTTGTCTCTCCTTGCTATTCTTTGGAAATCTGCATTCAATTTCCTGTATCTTTCACTATCTCCCTTGCATTTTGCTTGCCTTCTCTCCCCCGCTATTTTTAAGGCCTCATTGGACAGCCACTTTGCTTTCTTGCATTTCTTTTTCATTGGGATGGTTTTCGTTGCTGCCTCCTGTATAATGTTACGAGCCTCCATCCACAGTTCTTCAGGCACTCTATCCACCAAATCTAAGTCCTTAAACCTGTTTTTCACTTCAACTGTGTATTCATAAGGAATTTGATTTAGATTGTATCTTACTGGCCCAGTGGTTTTTCCTACTTTCTTCAGTTTAAGCTGGAATTTTGCTATAAGAAGCTGATGATCAGAGCCACAGTCAGCTCCAGGTCTTGTTTTTGCTGAGTGTATAGAGCTTCTCCATCTTTGGCTGCAGAGAATATAATCAATCTGATTTCGATGTCGCCCATCTGGTGATGTCCATGTGTAGAGTCGTCTCTTGTGTTGTTGGAAAAGAGTGTTTGTGATGACCAGCTTGTTCTCCTGACAGAACTCTATTAGCCTTTGCCCTGCTTCATTTTGAACTCCAAGGCCAAACTTGCCAGTTGTTCCTTTTATCTCTTGACTCCCTACTTTAGCATTCCAATCCCCTATAATGAGAAGAACATCCTTCTTTGGTGTCATTTCTATAAGGTGTTGTAAGTCTTCATAGAATTGGTCAATTTCAGTTTCTTCAGCACTGGAAGTTGGTGCATAAACTTGGATTACTGTGATGTTAAAAGGACTGCCTTGGATTCGTATCGAGATCAATCTATCATTTTTGAAATTGCATCCCAGTACAGCTTTCGCCACTCTTTTGTTGACTATGAGGGCCACTCCATTTCTTTTACGGGATTCCTGCCCGCAGTAGTAGATATGATAGTCATCTGAACTGAATTCGCCCATTCCCGTCCATTTTAGTTCACTGATGCCTAGGATGTCAATGTTTATTCTTGCCATCTCATTTTTGACCACATCCAGCTTACCAAGGTTCATGGTTCTTACATTCCAGGTTCCTATGCAATACTTTTCTTTACAGCATTGGACTTTCCTTTCGCTTCCAGGCATATCCGCAACTGAGTGTCCTTTCGGCTTTGGCCCAGCCGCTTCATCAGCTTTGGATCTACTTGTACTTGTCCTCCGCTCTTCCCCAGTAGCATGTTGGACGCCTTCCGACCTGAGGGGCTCATCTTCCAGCGTCATATCTTTTATATGCCTGTTGTCTTTGTCCATGGAGTTTTCTTGGCAGGGATACTGGAGTGGGTTGCCAGTTCCTCCTCCAGGTGGATCACGTTTGGTCCAAACTCTCCACTATGACCTGTCCATCTTGGGTGGCCCTGCACGGCATAGCTCATAGCTTCCCTGAGTAATTCAAGCCCCTTCGCCACGACAAGGCAGTGATCCATGAAGGGGGGGGGATATGATAGCCGTATTCAAATATCTAAAGGGCTGTCGCGTGAAAAACAGAGCAAGCTTGTTTTCTGCTGTTCTGGAAGATAGGACCCAAACCAATGGATTCAAGTTACAAGAAAGGAGATTTTGACTCAACATCAGCAAGGACCTTCTGACAAGAAGAGCTGTTCGACAATGGAACAAACTCCCTTAGAAGGTGGTGGACTCTCTTTCACTGAAGGGTTTTAAGCATAGGTTGGATGGCCATCAGTCATGGATGCTTTAGTTGAGATTCCTGCATTGCAGGACTACAAGATCCTCAGAGTCCCTTCCAACTTTATAATTCAGTGATTCTACGATCTGCTACCCACCAAGGGTGGACTTCCACCATCCACTACCCACCAAGAATTAGCATTCACCATGTACTAACATCCACTACCCACTGAGGATAAGCATCTACTGCCCAGTAGTCTAAAGATCTCACTGCCCTTAACTTTTAACAGGTTTAAGTCAGTCCAACCCTCTGCAATGAAGGAATCTCAGCTAAAGCATCCATGACAGCCTGCAACAGCCAGTTCTGTCTGGCACTCTGGAACCTGACCCAACAATATGTGTAGGTATCTTTCTGTGTTCAGAATGAAGTGTGACTTGAATTTTAGTGCAGAATCAAAAAGCGGCCGAAGTTCAAAAGATTTGGGGTATACTGCATAGTGTACAGGTGAAACTCAAAAAATTAGAATATCGTGGAAAGGTTCATTTCTTTCAGTAATTCAACTTAAAAGCTAAAACTAATATATGAGATAGACTCATGACATGCAAAGCGTGATATGTCCAGCCTTTATTTGTTATAATTGTGATGATTGTGGCGTACAGCTGATGAGAACCCCAAATTAATAATTTCAACTTTGGGGTTCTCATCAGCTGTACGCCATAATCATCACAATTATAACAAGCAAAGGCTTGACATATCTCGCTTTGCATGTCATGAGTCTATCTCATATATTAAACTCCAGTAGCTAATGAAAACAATTGCTTACATAAATGGACTTTTCCACGATATTCCAATTTTTCGAGTTTCACCTGTATGTACAGTCATTCCTCCGTTTACGTAACCCTCTGGTTACATAAACTTTGGGATGTGCATGTGGCAAACCCAGAAGTATTTTACCGGGTTTCACCATGTGTGCATAAAAGGATGTCATATACAGGAGGGAGAAAGGTTATTTTCTGCTGCTCCAGAGAAGCGGACACAGGGCAATGGATTCAAACTACAAGAAAGAAGATTCCACCTAAACATTAGGAAGAACTTCCTGACAGTAAGAGCTGTCCGACAGTGGAATTTGCTGCCAAGGAGTGTGGTGGAGTCTCCTTCTTTGGAGGTCTTTAAGCGGAGGCTTGACAGCCATCTGTCAGGAATGCTTTGATGGTGTTTCCTGCTTGGCAGGGGGTTGGACTGGATGGCCCTTGTGGTCTCTTCCAACTCTATGATTCTATGATTCTATGTGCAGAAGTGGTCCTCAGGTTGCGGAAACCTTGGGATCCAGCCAGACCTCCAGAACGGATCCCGTCCACAACCGGCAGTACCACTGTATTTCATTTTGAGCAAGCAACTGAAGAACAAAGCATAGAAAGGGGTTTAGAAGAAGCGTCATTATAGTTCATTGGACAAGAAGCAGGAGTTATGGACAACACACAAACAAACAAGCCGTGGTTAAACCCCACCTGTCCCTCACAATGAAGGGGTGCATATCACAAATGCTTAACTAAAACAGAAAAATCAGATATATGTCTCCCTTTCAAATGCCACCGCATTGTTCCTCAAGACATTTCTGTGAGGTGGGCTGATGAGGAATGAGATATGGAGACAGCAGGTATTTAAGAGCGATGTACATGGAAAACAAAATACATCTATTCCCATGTCTATAGTCCTTCGGATTTCAAACACTAGAGGGAGCGGTTAATGAAAAAGCTAATTGATAAATCCCCCCCCCCCACTTATTATTATTATTTTTTAACTTTAGCATGCTCAAAAATCTCCTCTTGCTCAGGGTCATAAATCCATTTGCACAAGGAACGGAGGAGGGCTGCTGTTGTGGAATGACCAAAGACACAGAGCAGCTTAATTCAATTCCCGCCTGCCAATCCACCTAAATTGGCTCCCTGAAAAATTGCCATCCTGAATATGGCCGTAGTTTGGAATGTTGACGCTCTGAATGTTCTAATTAAGGCTAAGTTTGCAAACTGATTTCAAGGTTGGCTACCTCTGCCCATTGATACAATACGGACCAGATGTAAGTAACAGCAGGGCGTTAATAACATTGAATGACTGCATTGTTCCCTCTATGCAGCTTGGAGAAACTTGCCCTTTTGGATTCAAAAGGGGACCCAGAAAATGGGTTGCTGCTGCTGCTGCTGCTGCTGTTTTTCTGCTAAGAGAGTTTTTTAAATAAAACCATCCCTTTCAGTTGTTTGTTTTCCTGTCTGCATTCAAGGAATATTTACTCAATTGATGAAAACAAGAGCTAGGCAGGAGATTAGACAGCTTTACTTGGTATAGGGCCTTTTCTCCATAATAAGCAAAATGTGCGTGCAGATATTTCAGTGATAAACAATGCCTTTCTTCACTCCGCACAGAAGCTTTCCGCACAATCTCTTGTTTATTTGTTTCTTCATTGCATTTAAATTCCACCATGCTTCCAAGGTGGCATATACGGGTCACCCCCAACGCCCAACTCCCCACATTTTATCATCACAACTACCCCGTGAGGTAGGTTAGGCCTAGAGACTGTGAGTGGCCCAAGCTCACTGAGAGATGCAGCTTTCAAATATCTTTGCATGAATAATAAAAATAAAAATATATGTGTAGTCTCACTGCCTGAGTTATAAGCCACACGTGTAGCCTAGATTCCTTCCATGATTTACACCAGTGACGCGGGTGGCGCTGTGGGTTAAACCACTGAGCCTAGGGCTTGCTGATCAGAAGGTCGGTGGTTCGAATCCCCGTGACGGGGTGAGCTCCCGTTGCTCGGTCCCAGCTGCTGCCAACCTAGCAGTTCGAAAGCACGTCAAAGTGCAAATGAATAAATAGGTACCGCTCTGGTGGGAAGGTAAACGGTGTTTCCATGTGCTGTTCTAGTTTGCCAGAAGCCACTTACTCATGTTGGCCACAACATGCACACCAGCTCCCTCGGCCAATAAAGCGAGATGAGTGCCGCAACCCCAGGGTCGGACATGACTGGACCTAATGGTCAGGGGTCCCTTTACCTTTATCTTCCCAACTGGGGCCATATGGCCCCCTGGGGGCCCCCATGTTATTACAAGAAGAAGAAGAGTTTGGATTTCATATCCTGCTTTATCACTACCTGAAGGAGTCTCAAAGCGGCTAACATTCTCCTGTCCCTTCCTCCCCCACAACAAACACTCTGTGAGGTGAGTGGGGCTGAGAGACTTCAGAGAAGTGTGACTAGCCCAAGGTCACCCAGCAGCTGCATGTGGAGGAGCGGGGACGCGAATCCGGTTCACCAGATTACGAGCCTACTGCTCTAAACCACTATACCACACTGGTTCCCCAGGTGAAAATCGTGTAAATGGGGGGGGCACAGCAAGAGGCTAGGGGGCCACGGAGGGAAGTGAGAAGTGAAAGGGGAAATCATTTTTTGTTGTTTTGTTACTACTATTAGTAGTAGTAGTAGTAGTATTTCAGTTTACATACCACCCATTATGCTACCCAAGGCGCTGGCCTTCTTGAAGCAAAATGCAGGATAGAAATATTGTAAACAGATTGGGATTTTTTTAAAAAAATCACAGTCTGCATCCATATTGGATTTGAAATTTGAGATGGAAAGAAAACAAATTCCCTACCAGAGAAGAATGGCAAGCTAAGCTGATGGACAACGACTGGAAAACTCAGGAACCAAGAGGACAGAAACTTTTAAAAAAAGAATGGGGGGGGGTATAATTTATCTAGGAGACCACTGCAAGCAGATGGAAACAGCAGGATTTGAAACCCACTTGCAATGTAACAAATAGAGTGGTACCTCAATTTAGGAAATTAATCCGTTCCGAAGGCGCGCTCGTAAGTCGAAGGCACCATCTCGTAACGGGAAAGAAATTTGGAAGTCGAGTCGCTCGTAAGTCGAGGTACCACTGTACTATGGATAATATGGATTGATAGAATATGGAATAATATGCAGTTGGAAATGTTGACAAGAGCACCCATGTAGGGGATGGGGGAGGGGAGTCTCAAGATTCAGAGTAATCTGTATACAGTGGTGCCTCGCAAGATGAAAAAAACGCAAAACACTTTCGTCTGGCAAGTTTTTCGTTGTGTGAGGCATTCGTCTTGCCAGGTACCACTGTATATGGATATGCATTCGGAATGTTATAAATTTATATTTGTAAAATCAAATAAAAACGATTTCAAAAAAATTCTTTTAATATATGAGAAGGGAGGGGGGGTGAAATCATTTTTGTTGCTTTGTTACTATTATTATTAGTAGTAGTATTTCAATTTATATACGACCCATTATCAATACCAGGGTGGTGTACAACATTAAAAACACATTAAAGAACACCAGTTGATAAAAACATAAGAAAAAGCATCTAATTGTAAAACTGTTTTAGTTATGCCTGCATCGCTGCAGTTTTTTTTTATTGTCAAATCTCTTCTGAGATGCATCACAGGCAGCGATTCATAAATGGAAATAAACGAATGAAGATAACTAAGGAATTCCGTTTCAGTTATCCTCCTTGACGTATCTGCCTTTCCAGCAAAATTTAGGTCAGGGGGACAGGGCCCCCAGAAATTTGACAATTGCATATATTATCCTTTCCGCAAGCATTAAGATGCGTGGAACCCCCTAAGGAATTAAAATTGCTCGGTTCAGAGTTTTTAGTTCAGCGATTTTTACACAGCACTTAAATCGCCTTATGCGATAACCACACACTGTATGTGCATCTCTTTGTGTATGTGTGTGTGTGTGTGTGTGTGTGTAAGGGAGCACTATTTGTGATTAACTCTTCTCAATACTGATGGAAAAGAGGGGAAAGGCTGCCTGAGCTGCATTTGCTAGCTCAGCAAGCAGAAGGGTGACTTATAGATTGTCATGGGCTCGAGGGATTGGCGTCTGATCTCCCTCCCCCGCCAAAAGAAAAGGAAAAAAAAGTTTGGCTAGGAAAATCATGATCACCGTAACAAGAAGCATCTTCATTTTTCTGCGTCAGGCAGGGAGGGAGTGCTCTGTTTGCAAGGGGCAGAGAAATTAAAGTTTTTGCAAGGTCCGTGAGAAATGCGCAGAGGAACAGTTGAGATCAGCAACGGATGTTTGTGGAGAGGGTTAAACCACAGAGCCTAGGGCTTGCCGATCAGAAGGTCGGCGGTTCGAATCCCCACGACGGGGTGAGCTCCCGTTGCTCGGTCCCAGCTCCTGCCAACCTAGCAGTTCGAAAGCACGTCAAAAGTGCAAGTAGATAAATAGGTACCACTCTGGTGGGAAGGTAAACGGCGTTTCCGTGCGCTGCTCTGGTTCGCCAGAAGTGGCTTTGTCATGCTGGCCACATGACCCGGAAGCTGTACGTCGGCTCCCTGGGCCAGTAAAGCAAGATGAGCGCCGCAACCCCAGAGTCAGACACAACTGGACCTAATGGTCAGGGGTCCCTTTACCTTTAAGGCAGAAGTGCTTGGAGTAAGGAGACCACGGTTCAGCTCTTTTTGGGGTGGCGCATACGTGCCATCCCTAATGCAGAGATGTCCATGAGAGAGAAAGTAGGGGGGAGGGTTATTGGGTGGTTGTTTTTTATTTTGATTGTATATTTTGTGGCTTTGTGTTCCAGTTTTGTTCTGTGAGCTGCCCTGAGACCTCCGGGTATAAGGTGGAATATACCTAAATTCAATTTAAAAAGAGAGAAGGACAGCATTATCCTTGAAGCTGAGTAGCGATCATCCCCACCAACAACAGAGACTGCAAATGTGCCCCAGTGCTGTGCAATTGCTCTGACCTCACTTGGCTTCCATCATTGCTAGACTTCTGTTCTGGGTACCACATTTTATGAAGGACATGTACCAACTGCAGCATGTTCAAAGGAGGGGATCCAGGATGGGAAACCTGGCAGCAACTGTAAGATATCTGAAGGCCTCCAATGCAGGAGGCAGAGCAAACTTGTAGCTACGATTCCTGCACTGCAGGGGGTTGGACTAGATGGCCCTTTGGGGTCCCTTCCAACTCTTCAACTCTGTTTTTTCTATGAACTTCGGGTCATAGAAAAGAGAGGTGGAGAGCTCTTGCCAGTAAGTGTAGACAACCCTGAGTTTTATAGACAAAACGTCCAACTAAGTATAAGGCATCGGCCCGTGCATCAGTTTCCAATGCCCTTTTCTGTCCATTTCCCAGCTCCATATACTTTCTGCAGCAGGATGTCTTGAAAACCTGCAATCCTCTTCCCTACCCTCTAACTGTGCTCTTGAAACAGTGTTTTGGCTAATGGACTTTGAAGGCAGGTGGGTCTTGCAGGATCATTTCCAGCTCTCAAATTCTACGTTCCCTTGATTATACAGATCTGGGGGAAAGTATCACGGAACACAAACATTTATCGCACAAGTTAATTAGGGAACAACCGCTTTTAAAATTGCTAATGGCCCTTGGTCATTAAAACAATAGCATATATTAATAGTGCTAAGATAGACTGATTCCCAGTTGGTAAGAAGAAGTGAGGAGACTCAGAAGGGAAGGGAAATGTTGTGCATTTTGTTAATTAAGATTTCTTTCAGTCCATTCATTTATTTATTTATCACTTCTCTATCCTTCCCTTCCTTCTTAAGAACTCAGTATGGTCTATTTGGATTCCCCTCCCCCCATTTGATTCTCATAACAAGACTGTAAGAGAAGCGAGGCCCCAAATCACCCAGGAAGCTTTTTGGATCACCATAGATTCCACCTGGAATAATGTGTTCAGTTTTCGGCACTATAGTTCAAAAAGAATATGCTCACTGGTGTTGATTAGCATCAGTAATAGAACCCAAATCACTCAGTATATTTGCACAACTATATGTCATGTGTCATATAGGGACGCGGGTGGCGCTGTGGGTTAAACCACAGAGCCTAGGGCTTGCCGATCAGAAGGTCAGCGGTTCGAATCCCTGCAACGGGGTGAGCTCCCGTTCCTCAGTCCCAGCTCCTGCCAACCTAGGAGTTCGAAAGCATGCCAGTGCAAGTACATAAATAGGTACTGCTCCGGCAGGAAGGTAAACGGCGCTTCTGTGCGCTGCTCTGGTTCACCAGAAGCGGCTTAGTCATGCTGGCCACATGACCCGGAAGCTGTATGCCGGCTCCCTCGGCCAGTAACGCGAGATGAGCGCCGCAACCCCAGAGTTGGACATGACTGGACCTAATGGTCAGGGGTCCCTTTACCTTTTATGACATGTGTGGGGGTCAGTTATATCATTATTATTGGATCCCTGTCAAAATGGAGATTAGAGTCAAACAAGGGACGAACCGGTTAATGTTCTTGCTTCGATACAGAATGTACAGCAGGAACCAGGAGGGAACATACAAGGAATATTCTCCTTCCTAGTTTCTTGGCAGCAGTTCAGATGAATTTGCCACATTATTCATCTACTTGCTGCCTGAATTAAGAAAGAAACACTTAGAGCTTTGCAAACAATTCATCAGCAAAGCAGATCACGTACGCTTTGAAGAGCAGAATTTGGCCTGTCAATGGAGACATATGCATGCGCGCACACATACTGCGGCTCCGTGTCACACTGTAGTGTGACCAGGAGACACAGCACAGTACGGGTCCTATGCAAATTAAGGCAGGCGCGTTGCACGACATTCGCTAACAAGGGCTCTGCACCCTGCCACTGGGTGGAGCGAGGTGACTGCCTCAGGCAGCTGACTTTGACGATCAGCAAAAGGCAGCCAATTGACATGTTTTTAATTTATATATTATCATGCATCGTTTATGCAGAGCATGCCTTATTAGGGAATGTGCAAAAAAAAACAACAACCCCGAAACAAAACCAGAAAGGCAGTCTGTTCTCCCCCACCCCTGCCCCCAGGAGATCTTCAGAAGATACTGGCCATGCTTTGAAATGAAATTCAGACAGAGGAGGACTGTAAGGCTCTTGCGGGAGTTTCAGTTTCAGGTGGCAAAATAACTTGGCCAGCCTTGGGGAGGGCAGGTGCCATTTGCTATTCCCTTTCTCTGAAAGGTAGGACCCAAAACAATGGCTCCAAGTTAGAAGAAAGGAGAGTCCGACTCAACACCGGGAAGAACTTTCCGACAGTAAGAGCTGTTTGACAGTGGGACAGACTCCCTTGGGAGGTGGTGGACTCTCCTTCCTGGGAGGTTTCTAAGCAGAGGCTGGGTGGCTGTCTGTCATGGATGCTCTAGCTGAGATTCCTGCATTGTAAGGGATCTAGGTGACCCTCAAAATCCCTTACAACTCTACCATTTGCTCCAATGAGGTCTGGCAGCAAAATGAATGCCACTCCCGCCCTGTGGAACGCCCTCCCATCAGGGGTCAGAGAGATAATTAGGGGACATTTAGAAAATACCTGAAGGCAGCCCTGTTTGGGGAAGTTTTTAATCTGTGACTTTGTATTGTATTTTAATATTTGTTGGAAGCCACCCAGAGTGGCTGGGGAGACCCAGCCAGATGGGCGGGGTACAAATAAATAAATAAATAAATAATATTGGTACCCAACACTGCACCTGGCTACTTATTCCAGGCTCCAGCGCATCTAGGATAAATGGAGCCTTGCACTCCATCACTGTTTGTGGCTCAGGCTACCTGGTGCACTGTCATCTCTGTAGCATTTTTGCGTGGAGGGTGAGACTGAGATATCTTTGGTGGTGAGTGCAGTGGCTGTTGGGGGAGAGGAGCTGGGAGTGGCATCTCAGGGACTTCTGGCTCAGGGCCTCTATCTTAGGCAGTCAATTTTGCATTGGTGTCAGGATCTGGGCCACTGGGACTGTCGAGGCCTTTCATTCTGAATCAGCGCTCTTGACGCACCTCAGAGGTCCACTCACCTTCTGCGGTGGGCGATGTTGCGGCCGGGCATCTGGGACGTTTAGTGACCCGGCTGCGGGGTGGAGGGATGCCGCCCGTGTCATTCTGACTCCCAGACGCGTCACGCCCCCAGCTGTCCAATCAGCACAGCCAGGGGCGTGGCCGTGGGCAGTATAAATTGTGGCATGGTCTGGGGATGTCCTCCTTTTTGCCTCCTCGCCAGAGGAATTGTCACGGGCATCTTCTTTTAATTTCAATTTTAATGTGGGGAGCTGAACTGAAGATTGTGAAAAGGAGAAATGCAGATAACTGAAGTTGCCAGAATCGTACACCATCTCTATCTGTAAGGGTCAGCACAGAAAAGTAGAGCAGTAAGAAACATCCCGCTTGGCTTATGGTTAATAGGATATGGGAGAAAGATGTCCCTCCACCTTCTTGTAAACAGAAAAGGCACATTATGTATTATACCCAAGCTACCGAAATATATACAGTACTGTGTTTAGTTTCCCATCCAAGCAATAAAACAAGGATACAGCTGTGTACATTCCGCCAGAAACAACTGTCTCCGGGAATCATGGTCTCATTTATCGCACACCCTTTATCAGTGAGGATTAGTTTGTGCAACTCTGACCTACTTATGCCAGAATGTCCAAACCCCTTTACAAAGGAGAAAACACACTCCAAATTAATGCACACAGGTGATTAGGATTCAGCGGGCAGCTGGCGAGGACTCCAGGCATAAGACAAGGTGAACTGACACTGGTGCACATTTGCTGCTCTCCTAACGGGTCTTTAACCTCCCATGTCTTTTTCCTTAATAACTACGTTGGCGTCGTATCTGCCTCACCCTTTGAGTTTTCCTTTCTTACATCAGATTTGCATACCTTACAACTAGCAATGTTGTCAAAGGTTGCTGTTTCCTGGTTTGGAACACAAAGGTCTCCGGCTCATAACACTCAGCTGCATCACAAAAATATAGACTGTAAGTTATAACATTATAAACTTAGAATTGTAGAATTGGAAGGGATACCCGAGGGATATCCAGTCCAACCCCCTGAACATGCAGCAATCTTAACATGCGGTCTCCCATCCAGTTGGAAACCATACCAGACCCTGCTTAGCTTTGCAAATGTGCTTGCAGATTTATTGCTGCCTTCTTAGCAATAACAGTAATGTATATATTTTTTTTATTCTCCATAAACCACTAAAAAGCTTTATTTACAATTAACCAGTATACAAATTTTGTTAAGTTAAATAAATATATGCGGGTTTTTTGCACATGCCCATGTCAGCGAGCAGCAATGGAACATCCATCCATCTATCTTCTATCACAGATAGATACATAGATAGATGATAGACAGATAGATATTCAGGCACCCTGAAAATATGGATGTTCCATGGCTGCTCGCTGACATGGGCATGTGCACAAAACCCACGCTAAACTACTTCTGGCACAATGGGAAGCCAGAGTACACAGAAATGCCATTTACCTTACCTTACCTATTTATCTGCTCATGCTGCTATGCTTTGGCCCAGGCAGGAGCTGGGCCAAAGCAATGGGAGCTCACACCATCGTGCGGATTCGAACTGCCGACCTTATGATTGGCAAGCCCAAGAGGCTCAGTGGTTTAGACCACAGCAGCAGAAAAGAATAATACCTTTCCCACTGCCAATGACCCAAGGCCTAATGACTGAAGACCTAGCTATCTCCAAAGCACTCTGCACATGCCGAAGGGTACATCAAAGGGCAATTGTTGCAACCTCAATTGATAGCGGTCTAGTAAGCCAAGTCAATGTCTGTGGACCCCTAAATGATGTTCTTTCTTGTGCATATTGACGTCCTGCTGATCTGCACAGCCACCGCCCTCTCCGTGCAGCTGCAGCAGGAACAATGCTCACGGCACACTTCAGATGGCTCAGCCTTGATCGCCATGCCATGTGCAACAATGACCTTTGCTACATTAGCATAAAGCATTCACCAGATCTGCTTTTTTATGTTTGCCAGATGCTGCAAGGCTGGCAATCCTTACACCCACCTAACCATTTGGAGGTGGGCAATTTTTTTGGGGGGGGGGGGAGGTTGACCCATTAGTCGAAACTGGCTCAGGCATTTCTGTTTTTGTTTTTTGTTTTTTGTTCCGCAAATGATTATTTGGCAGAACCTGTGCTTTATCTCAGCCTCCCAGTTCCTCCTGCTCATCCATTTGGAAGTAACATGCCTCGTGGTTATCAATGCATTTGCTAGACCTGGTGTGTGTGTGTGTGTGTGTGTGTGTGTGTGTGTGTGTGTGTGTGTGAAAAATATATGAACGCCAGATATTGCCCATGCATTTCTGGCAGCGTCCAAGCCAGATAATTCTCTTATCACTCATTTGAACATTCTGTTAAAAATTGCAGCTGTTGTCTCCAACAAGACAGAGAGCAAGGGTATCAATGACTACTAGCTAGACTGGCTATGTTTCACCTCCACTGTCAGAAGAAGTATGCCTTTAAATCATCAGCGACAGGTGGGAATGACAGGTAGAGAGAGCACTGGTGTACTCAGGTATGGCTTTCAGGTCTCCCACAGGCATGGATGCTTCAGTTGAGATTCCTGCATTGCAGGGGGTTGGACCAGATGACCATCAGGGTCCCTTCCAACTCTACAATTCTAGGATTCTATGGTTCTGCGATCTACTTGGCCACTGTGAGAGCAGGATATGGGACTCGATGGGCCATTGGCATGAGACAGAGGGTTCGTCTTACATGCTATTATAATTGCATTTTTTCCCCATCAGATTGTTCCCCTTACAGGTCTCCTGGCAAAGTGCTGCTGTTCGCATCAGTAAAATGGGAGTATCATGCCCCCTTCCTTGCATCCAGGAAGAGAGCCAGTGTGGCGTACTGGTTAAGAGCAGCAGACTCGTAATCTGGTGAACCAGGTTCGCGTCTCCGCTCCTCCACATGCAGCTGCTGGGTGACTTTGGGCTAGTCAGTCTCTCAGCCCCACACACCTCACAGAGTGTTTGTTGTGGGGGAGGAAGGGAAAGGAGAATGTTAGCCGCTTTGAGACTCCTTCGGATGGTGATAAAGCGGGATATCAAATCCAAACTCCTCCTCCTCCTCCTCCTCCTCTTCAACTGATTTTATTTAAATTAGATAGTTCTATCCAGCTCTTCAGCTGACAACGCTCTCAAGAGAGGCTTCTGTAAAACCAGTATAATCACTAAAAAACAACAACAGCAGTCAATGGAACATAAATACAGAGCTGCTAAGTTGGCTCAGTTATTAAATTTGTCCATTGCTTCCCAATGCAAAAGGTGTTCCGAATGGCTTACAGAGGGAAAGTATGTGAGTTAATCTGAATCCTGTCTGCACTGAGACTGATTTAGCTCCTTTGATGTAAGTCTGTTCTGAGCGGAGAGAAAGGGAGCTCACACATTGCTTGGGCAGGGAGGCAGTTAATATATCAGTGCAAGGTGGATATATGCACATCCATATCTCAGTGGTCGAGTGCCTCTTTTGCATAATATTAAATAATAACAAAGTGCTATTTTTTCTAGAAAAAGAGGTGCCGGAGCGGAAAATAAGCCTTGATAAAATATCTCACAGCAAAGAAGAAGAAGAAATGCACCTAGACTTTCTGTACTGGTGACCGTAACCTAGGTTTAAGGTGGCATTTGGTGATTAGCTTATTTATCTGAGTTTCTTTTACCAAGAAACCAGAGGCCTTTCTGCTGGGCATGACCAATCATATCCCCAACAAAGACAGAACTTTTTTTATGTATGCCACAACAGCTGCTAGAATCTTAATAGCTAAAAACTGGAAAGCAGAAGAATTACCTACAGTGGAAGAATGGCAGTTAAAGTTGATTGACTATATGGAACTCGCTGAACTGACCGCGAAACTCCGAGATCAGAGGGAGGAGAAGGTGCAAGAAGATTGGAAGAAATTTAAAGAATATTTGAAACAAAGTGAAAAGTTAGATATCTGAAATTGAAATCAGAGGATATTATAGGCGATAACATTACAATGTTTGTATAAAAGAGTGCATAAGAAGTTAAGTTAGTGATTTATTTGATTTTTTTCTGTATTTTGGTAAGGTTAAGGTATTAAATATAAGATGTTAGATAATGATTAAGATAAGTTGTAAAGAAGAATTAAAGTAGTTATAAAGTTACTAAAGTATATTTGTAATGAACGCAGAAGAGAGGGCAAGAGGAAGTCCCCCCAATTAAGATACAAAATAAGATCAAGATTGCTAAATAAGTTTTTATGTATTTTTTATGTTTTGTATGAGTTTTCTTTTTCTCTTTTTTGTTTATTTTTTGTAGTATGTATGTATATTTTTGTGTAATTTGTAGGTTTGTATTGTATTGTTTTGCAATAACAAACCTAGACAGCATCTTAAAAAGCAAAGACATCACCTTGCCGACAAAGGTCCGTATAGTTAAAGCTATGGTTTCCCCAGTAATAATGTACGGAAGTGAGAGCTGGACCATAAAGAAGGCTGATCGCCGAAGAATTGATGCTTTTGAATTATGGTGCTGGAGGAGATTCTTGAGAGTCCCATGGACTGCAAGAAGATCAAACCTATCCATTCTTAAAGAAATCAGCCCTGAGTGCTCACTAGAAGGACAGATCCTGAAGTTGATGCTCCAGTACTTTGGCCACCTCATGAGAAGAGAAGACTCCCTGGAAAAGACCCTGATGTTGGGAAAGATGGAGGGCACAAGGAGAAGGGGACAACAGAGGATGAGATGGTTGGACAGTGTTCTCAAAGCGACTGGCATGAGTTTGGCCAAACTGCGAGAGGCAGTGAAGGATAGGTGTGCCTGGCGTGCTCTGGTCCATAGGGTCACGAAGAGTCGGACACGACTGAACGACTGAACAACAACAACAACAACAATTGTATTGTTTTTATTTGTCTGTTAAATTTCTTGAAATACCAATAAATTCTTATTAAAAAAATATTTATCTGAGTTTCTGACACTGCTCATGTGCAAGAGATTATTCCATGGCAATACTCCACCCTCCATCCCTCAAGATTTCTTTTCAGTTTGAGGTTCTTTGCTTGCACTGGTTAACTTAGGTAGCTCAGTCTTTGCCAACCTGGATCCCTCCAGGTTGTTTTGTACTACAGTTCCCATGAGTCACAACCAGCACAGGCTGATGGGAGTTGTAGTCCGAAGGCAGCAGGCTGGAGAAGACTGAGCTCCATAAGTGAGCAAGCCTTCTCCAACCAGAACACTAGTTGGGTTGTCTCAATCTCCACACGCCTTGAATCTGAACCGATCTGTCACAAACAAGTGTTTACAATGAAAAGCATTATCATCATTATCTCATTTACTCACCAGGGGAGGCAGGGCCTATTGCCATAATTACTCCTGTCAGGTGATTTTTGTTGAAGTCTGTATATGGTTTTATTTTTATTTTTCCTGAGGAGGTCAGTAAATCATCCAGCTAGTTAGCAACCCTAGCTTGGATCTGCCCTCGAGTATGAGCTACCTCATCACACCCATTTGACTGTACAACTCATGCTCCCCCCTCTGTTTTTCCTAAACTAAACACCTAATTATCCAAATGTCTTGGCGATCCCACAGGCCATTTGAACAAATGAGGTTGAACTGTAGTTGGGAAGAGGGAATCTTTGAAAAGCAGGTTTATTAGGGACCAAGGGGTGTGCAGTGGGGGGGGGGTGAGGTGGAGAAACCTTTCAAGGAAAATGCTCTGCTGTTATGTTTTCCCACTTCCACCCTCAAAACCTCCTTCAGAACGTAATTTTTCCATCCTCTCGTTGTGCGATCCTCTGACGCTTGATGGATGAAGAGGATAATTGCAGATTACTTCATGCGTTTCTGGCAGGAACGCTTACCAAATGCAATTAAACCTCTGATTTTATGTTCTCTCCTTTATTAATAAGGTTCTTTGCCAAATGTTTGCTCCAGATTACAACGGCGGGAACTATTTTGGATCAAATTGCCTCACTGGGCTTTGTCCACCCTCGGTCTCTGTCTGAACCAGCTCCGTTACCAGCCTGAGAGAGACGGGTGGCTCTCAGCGGAAGGCAGACATTCACAGGGAATGGTGGCTGTGACAGTGCTTGGGTTTTTTTTCCACCTCTTGAGATATGGTCACCAAACATGGCATGAAAGTTCCCAGGGTGGGAGTGGCAGTCTTCATCGATGTTTGGATACCAGGTACCATTTTGTATCAAGATGGCGGACCAAAATGTGACTTTGGCATGACTTCACCTGATTTTTGGCAAGACGGGTCCATTTAATAATCACAATATATTTTTTTGTTTCTAAAAATTCCCAGGCAGCACCACAAAGTCCCCACTAGTACACAATAAAAAGCACATCTGGGGGGGGGGTCTTCCCATACTCTTGACCAGGCATGGCCAAACTTGGTCCTCCAGCTGTTTTGGGACTACAATTCCCATCATCCCTGACCACTGGTCCTGTTAGCTAGGGAAGATGGGAGTTGTCCCCCAAAACAGCTGGAGGGCCAAGTTTGGCCATGCCTGCTCTTGACTCTTAGGCTTCCCTTCCCTTCCAGATCTGATCAATCTGATAAGGATGTCCTCTGACCCAAGTCAGGCTCCACTTGCCAAACTTTCCACGACTCCACTCAAGTTTCACACATCATAAAAGTCAGGGGTTGTTGTTGTTTTTCTATCTAGAGCATCGTAATATGATTATATATCTAACTAGGGCAGAAAACGCAGCTCTGGGGCTCTCTGGGTGTATCTTGAGAATGCCAAAGGAGGTCCTGAGAAAAGAAGCATAGTTGTAACATAGGAGTCGGCCTTGTCGAACCCATCTGTAAAATGGGTATAAAAAAAATGTACGACACTTTCTGCAACAAGCCTGGTTTCCATTCACCTTAATGATGACATTCTATATTCCAGAGCTTCCCTCTTCACTTCACATGAACCACTCTGATAGTTGAAAGCTATCCGTTCCCAGACGACATATGCTGCAGAAATTCAAAACATCCCTCTCCATCTTAAGAATTTACTGTCACATGCACTGCATGTGCAATTAGGATAGAAAAGGTAAAAACTAGTCAGTCTCCTGTTTCAGGGTATTTAGTCTTATCGTATTTCTTCCCGTGATGGCTTTGATCTCCTCGGTGCCGTTTTAGGACAGGATCATAAAACGCACACATCCAGACACCTGCACAAAATCCTTTTTCTAAATTTGTCAGATGTAGGAAATTACTAGCCATTGTTCTGCATTAGGCACTGCTAGTTACCTCCATTTTGAGGAAGATTAGCCATTTAACTGTCAGAGTGGCTCTTGAGATCCAAGGTGGTTCGTTTCTAATCCATTGTATAGAACGGAGATGAATTCTCATGGATGGATTTTTTTATTTCTATTTTTAGCAGAAAAACCGTGTGTCAGATTCCTTTTAAAAAAGGAATCTCTCTGTTCAACCAGGAGCTATTGAATTTGGGGGACATTCTTTCCATTTGTTGCATTAAAAGATCACCCACTCCTTTCGTTTTGTAGAAGACCTGAATTTCCTAGGATTTATCAGAGATGACTATATTTTAGAACAGGCAGCTCAGCCTTCAATGGTAAGCAAGAGCATCATTAGGAGTATCGGAGATGAAACATTGGAATCAACAGAAATTGTGGAGTTGGAAGGGACCCCGAGGGTCATCTAGTCCAACCCCCTGCAACGCAGGAATCCTGCCCACAGCTGTCCCTGAGTGGGCTCAAACCACCAGCCTTCTGGTTAACGACCAGATGCACTGACCTATTGTGCCATCTGAGGGAATTAAAAGAGTCCATCCCATTCTCGTTCACAAAATAATATGGGTAACTTGTTGATGCGCCATTTGGTAAGATAATAACACTAGACACTGACTTCTATATTTGGCCATCTAGCTCAATATTGTCTTCCTTGACCACCACCAGCTCTCCAGGGTTTGGGACAGGAGACTTTCTTCTAAATGGAGATGTCAGGATTTGAACCAGAATACGGGGACGTCACAAATGGGGAGAGTGGTCTTGCACTCAGGTCCTGCTTGCGGGCTTCCTGAAGGCATCTTGAGATGCCACCGTGAGAACAGGATACTGGACTAGATGGGCTATGGGTCTGATCCAGCAGCCAGTCACTTCTTACGTTCTTAAATAAAGGAGAAACAAGGTAAAGGGCCTTCTGGCGGTTCCCTCACTGAGAGAAGTGAAGCTACAGGGAACCAGGCAGAGGGCCTTCTCGGTGGTGGCGCCCGCCCTGTGGAACGCCCTCCCATCAGAGGTCAAGGAGATGAGTAACAATGTAACATTTGGAAGACATCTGAAGGCAGTCCTGTATTTTTAATGTGTCATGTTTTATTACGTTTTATATATGTTGGAAGCTACTCACGGTGGCTTGGGCAACCCAGACAGATGGGTGGGGTACAAATATAACAACAAAACAACAACAACAACAACTTAGATGGCTTTAAACAGGGATTAGACAAAGTCATGAAGAATGAGGCTCTGAATGGCTGCTAGGCTAATACAGAGAAGTTCCCCAAACTATGGGAAAGCAATGAACAAAATCACAGGAATGCCTAAACAATGGATATCATGTATAAAAATGACTTACAAAATAGCAAGGCAACAGACCTGTGCAAATTAGGCTAATTGTCGTATGGTAATTCGCACCAAAAATAATTTATGGTGCCTGAGAGAATAATATAATTCAGCATGCTTATTTTGTTTGTGTTTAATATATAAAGCTTTAAAAAGTATCTCATGTTAATTTATTTATTCCAGGTACTTGAGCTGAAATATTTGAGGTTTGGGGAAAATAAAGCATACTTAGTTTAAACTGAGTATTACTCAGAGTAGACCCACCAAGACAAGGGGACATAAATATGACTTACATTGGGTGTCAACCATGTAGAATTTTTTATTGGGATAATATAAAAAAATTAATGACAACAGAATGTACTTCCTTCACATTGTTTACATTTGAGGTGAAAAAGAAATAACATCAAAAGGAACTGAAGCAGCTGACACACTAATAATTTAATTACTAAATAAATGACCAACCTGTATTCTCTCATATACTTACTAGGGATAATCCCTTGAAAAACATTAATGACAACTTTGAAAAGTCCAAGCTTGTCCTAATACTGTTTTTGTAATGGGCATCCATTCAATGCCATGAATGGTGTTATGAAATGGGAGATTTTCATTGCCCCACATGTTGCTGGGAATGCACCTGCCCCACTCCTGACCTTTGCAAGCATCCATCCGCACTAGGGCGCATTCAGACGTGGGGAACTTTGCGCTAGTTTTCATGGTTATAATGCTAGTGCTTCTCTCCTGTTTTCTAATGTTCCACACGCACTGTGATGCCTGTTGCATTATGGAACTGTGGCTTTTTGACTGATACATCCGCATACAGCAACTAACCCCAGAATCACAGAGTTGGAAGGAAGCCTGCGGATCATCTAGTCCAGGCACGTCCAACTCTCAAGAGACTGCGATCTACTCTATTAAAAAACTGGAAGTGATCTACCCATTGTCATTGGGGGACTGACCAGAGTTATTGAGCTTTTTTTTTTTTTTGGGAGCCAGAGTTGTTTCAGCTTTTATTAGGGAGGAAGAACCAGTTGTTGAGCTTTTTTACTTTTTTTACTTTTTTGAGATCGCTCAGGATCCGAAGATCAACCACAATCGACCAGGGACACCCCGCAATCGACCAGTAGATTGTGATCGACCGGTTGGACTTGCCTCATCTACTCCTGAAATGCAGGAATATGCAGCTGGGCCTTATGGGGTTCAAACCTGTGACCCTGATGTTATCAGCACCATGTCCTAACCAACTGAGCTATGCTGTGCTAAATTTCATTCGCACCAGTAGGCGTAGGATGATGCGACAACAAACACTATCGGACAACATTGCTGCTGCCTTACCCTTCCTGCACATGCATTTCTTCTGTCCCCCCATGAAAACTTTGGGAAAGATCCATATGCCAGTATACTTACTCAAATTTCATCACTTTACCCCCCTGATCTTCTGGCAGAAGGGACTGTAAATGGATTTTTTATGGAATCAAATAACACAGAAATGAGCGTTGAACACGACTTACATTCCATTGGTTTTTCTGAAGCAGATTTTTTTCTGTTGTGTGAAAGGTCAAAACGTAATGCAGAAATTCACAGACAGGGAAATGCCAGAACAATGGAATAAACTGCAGTGTAAATGGAGACACAGGTCCCACACTGGACAACCATTTTTCTATAGACTCCGCCCTTGACTGACACTCTGGCCCCGCCCAGATGCAAAGCAGCCGCCAGCCACCGACACTCCCATCGCCTCTCCATTGAAGTTCCTTAATGCAGAATGGAAATGGAAACTGATGGCTGAGCTGATGATGTCAGCAAATTAACAAGGGCACTCTCATAATGAGGAAAACCTGGTCCCATTCACATGCAAGCCACATCTTTATTATACTGCTACTAATAAAACTTCATATGCAATAAAATGTCTATGCCAAAAAGCACTTAGAAAACAAAAAGCACAACAACCTCATTTTCAGAGATTTACACATGTTCCTCAACGGCTGCGGCAGGTGGAGATATTTCAAGCCTGGAAAATGTTCGCTAACCAAAACTTTAATTAGAGCTATGATTACACTGTGGTCTGCTGTTTGTGGATGTGGATGTAATCATGGAAGCTTGGGGGACTATTAGCAATCCCTAACAGTCTCTCGACTTAAGACTGTTGGTCCTCACATATTGCCGATGGAGCATCAAGTGGTAATTTGCATGAGTGTCCAGGTCACCTCTAGATCTACCATTGCAGAAGGCATTTTTGTGTTATTTCAAGTACAATGCTTTCCATGCACTGAGATCACAGAATGGGATCATAGTTGAGGGGGACCACGAGGATCATCTAGTCCAACCCCCTGTAGTGCAGGAATATTTTGCCCAACGTGGGGCTCAAGCCCATAATCCTGAGATTAAGGATCTCATGCTCTACTGACTAAGCTCTCCTGGTCCTCAAGGTTGTCATGATCAGATCCAGAGAACTGAAGTGTTGGTTGTCAGCCTCCTCCAAACCTGGTGGCCTTCCTGATGTTTTGGGCTACAGTTCCCAATGGTCATCTTGTCCAATGCAGGAATCACAGCTGAAAAATCCATGACAGAGGGCTGCCCAACTTCTATTTAACAACCTTCAATGGAGGAGAGTCCACCACCTTCCGAGGGAGACCGTTCCACTGCTGAACAGCTCCTTACCACCAGAAAGTTCTTCCTAATGTTTTGTCAAAATCTCTTTTCTTGTAACTTGTATCCATAGGTTTAGGTACCAAACTCTGGAGCAGCATAAAAGAGGTGTGCCACATTTTCCATGCGACAACCTTTCAAATGATTGAAGATAACTATCACATCACCTATTTAGGTTCCCACCTTCTTCTTTTTCCTCTACTTTGCCATTTTTTCTGCTGTTGTGTATTTATTGCTGCCATTTATGAGTCGCTTGGTTTTAACGAAAAATCGCCCTAGGTGACATACAGCAGCAGCAACAACAACAACAATTTATTATTTATACCCCATCCATCTGGCTGGGCTTCAACAACAACAACAATTTATTATTTATATCCCATCCATCTGGCTGGGCTTCCCCAGCCACTCTGGGCAGCTTCCAACAGAATATTAAAATGCAATAATCCATTAAACATTAAAAGCTTCCCTAAACAGGTCTGCCTTCAGATGTTTTCTAAAAGTCTGGTAGTTGTTTTTCTCTTTGACATTTGGTGGGAGTGAGTTCCATAGGGTGGGTGCCACTACCGAGAAGGCCCTCTGCCTGGTTCCCTGTAACTTGGCTTCTCGCAGTGAGGGAACCGACAGAAGGCCCTCGGCACTGGACCTCAGTGTCCAGGGAGAACGATGGGGGAGGAGACGCTCCTTCAGGTATACTGGACCGAGGCTGTTTAGGGCTTTAAAGGTCAACACCAACACTTAGAACTGTGCTCGGTAATGTACTGGGAGCCAATGTAGGTCTTTCAAGACCGGTGTTATGTGGTCTCGGCGGCCGCTCCCAGTCACTAGTCTAGCTGCCGCATTCTGGATTAGTTGTAGTTTCTGGGTCACCTTCAAAAGTAGCCCCGCATAGAGCGCATTGCAGTAATCCAAGTGAGAGATAACTAGAGCATACACCACTCTGGCAAGAAAGTCCGCGGGCAGGTAGGGTCTCAACCTGCGTACCAGATGGAGCTGGTAGGCGGCTGCCCTGGATACAGAATTAACCCGCACCTCCATGGACAGCTGTGAGTCCAAAATGATTCCCAGGCTGCACACCTGGTCCTTCAGGGGCACAGTTACCCCATTCAGGACCAGGGAGTCCTCCACCCCTACCCGCCTCCTGTCCCCCAACAACAGTACTTCTGTCTTGTCAGGATTCAACCTCAATCTGTTAGCCGCCATCAATCCTCCAACCACCTCCAGACACTCACACAGGACCTTCACTGGTTCTGATTTAAAAGAGAGGTGGAGCTAGGTATCATCTGCATGGTCGATGGTGTCAAAAGCAGCTGAGAGATCCAGCAGAACTAGGAAACAGCTCTCACCTTTGTCCCTAGCCCGCCGGAGATCATCGACCAGTGAGACCAAGGCAGTTTCAGTCCCATGATGAGGCCTGAATACCGACTGGAAGGGATCCAACAAGGGAAACTTAAAGGGGTGAAAATCACAACAATTTTGTTACGTAGGTTAAGCACGGGACACGGGTGGCGCTGTGGTCTAAACCACTGAGCATCTTGGGCTTGCCGATCAGAAGGTCGGCCGTTCGAATCCCCGCGACGGGGTGAGCTCCCGTTGCTCGGTCCCAAGTCCTGCCAACCTAGCAGTTTTAAAGCAGGCAAAAAGTGCAAGTAGATAAATAGGACCACTCTGGCGGGAAGGCAAATGGCGTTTCCATGCGCTGCTCTGGTTTCAGTGTTTCATTGCACCAGAAGCGGCTTAGTCATGCTGGCCACCCAGAAAAACTGCCTGCGGACAAACGGCGGCTCCCTCGACCTGTAAAGCGAGATGAGCGCCGCAACCCCCGAGTCGTCCACGACTGGACTTAACTGTCAGGGGTCCTTTACCTTTACTTTTTTAGGTTAAACAGAGGTTGACTTGCCCAAGTAAACTCCATGACTGAGCAGGGATTTGAACCCCGGTCTCCGCAGTCTGACCCCCACCACAATATCTGCTACATCCTCAGTCGCTGCAACCCATGAGAGTTGCAAGCAACACTCTCCTACAGTGAGTCCTACAGTGCCCAATGGGACTTGATTCCCTAAAACTGGGTTCAGGATTACAGCCTGAGTTTTGTAGGCCTCTCCAGATGGGTTGTCTGCCACCATTAAATCCCCCATAAGGCTGTAAATGGAAATGAGGAACCCAAAATGAAGCAATATTTATAAGCTCGGTAATCCACAGGCCAGAGCGCAGCGTCTCGTTCAAGAGATTGCTCTCTTTCCATCACGCTTCCAGTTACCCACTTAAAGTCTAGGCCATCAATTAAAGAACAGATAAGTGTTTGGTTCGTTTTCTTTCTTTCTTTCTTTCCTTCTTTCTTTCTTTCTTTTCTTTTGCATCCCAGTCACTTGAAGTCCATCAGTCCCTTCCTTTTAAAATGAAGAAGGTTCCCTGGTGAAGACAACCCTCAAGAAACAAGAGTAACACAGAACTGTAAACCAACATTTAAAAGAAGTATATATATACCCCACATATGGTTTTAACAGATGTGGTTTTAAATTACCTTTGGGGCCTAATAATGTTTACTGAATGGTCCGAATGCTTTAAAAACCTTGGCTGTTCCCTCCAGCAGATTTCAAACTGACACACAAGCGTTTGGTCCTTAAAGCCGCAAAAATAATAATAATCCTTTTTACTCTGCCCACCTCTCTGCATTCGGCGCAGCCATGCCTCCATCGTTGACCACGTTTGTCCAGTTATGATTTAATATCTTGCCCGCCAGTTTCCTTGCTGGAAACCAGGCAGGGGTCGGAGGCTGCTGTGCAGAACAAGCGAATAAATAAATCCTGGTAGACCACTGAGGCCCACTGGCATCGCTCCTGCCCTTGGAGTTACAGCGTTTCCTAACAATGGGAAGCTTTCCAGTCGAGGACAGCCATGGAAGGGAAAGAGAAAAACGTTGAATAATTCAACGCCATCGCTGCTCAAGCCCGATGCAGGTTTAAAAATAGTCACAAGACACCACAGTATATAGCGTTTTCATTGCAGACCTCACTCGAAGCCTTTGTTTAAATTATTTGTTTTGACGCAAAGGCATACATTCGGCAGAAGAGGCCGTAATTTTGGTGCTCTGCAGGCAGAAGGTCCCAGGTTAAATCTCTGGCATCTCCTGGTAAGCCCCGTCTGAAATTCTGGAGAGAGACTGACAGTCAGCATAGACGATACTGAACTAGATGGACCAATGGGTCTGACTCGGTACAAGTTAATATCAAAACTAACAGGTGTTCCTTACCTAGGTCTGGTGGTGGCTCATGGGGCCGAGACCCAAGTCTAGCTCGAATGGCGCCATGGCTTGGAAGCAGGTGTGGGGGTTAAGCAAGCGTTCACAATTCAGTGTTGGAAGCTCAGATATATAAGCTGGGCGCCAAATGGCTCCTTAAACTGAGGTTGCTGTTGCCAAAACAGAATCTCTAGTTGCCATTTTGGGGGCAAGACATTTCTAAAGGCTTGTTTTTTTTTTCTTCAAACAATGGACATAATAATAATAATAATAATAATAATAATAATAATAATAATATCGAAAATTCTTTCTAGTAGCACCTTAGAGACCAACTGAGTTTGTTCCTGGTATGAGCTTTCGTGTGCATGCACACTTCTTCAGATGCATGCACACGAAAGCTCATACCAGGAACAAACTCAGTTGGTCTCTAAGGTGCTACTAGAAAGAATTTTCGATTTTGTTTTGACTATGGCAGACCAACACGGCTACCCACCTGTAATAATAATAATAATAATAATAATAATAATAATAATAATAATAATTTATGTATACCCCGCCCATCTGGCTGGGTTTCCCCAGCCACTCTGGGCGGCTTCCAACAAAATATTAAAATGCAATACTGTGTTTCTCCTAAAATAAGACATAGACATAAAATAAGCCATAGCAGGATTTCTATTCATTTGCGAAATATAAGCCGCTCCCCGAAAATAAGCCATACCCTGAAAATAAGCCATAGTGACGCGGCACCTCCCATTAAAACAGCCTGGAGAGGCGTGGCTATGCAGCGTACCGATACGACGCAGTTAAAATAAGACATCCCATACTGTGTTTTGTTGAGGGGGGGAAAATATAAGACGGTGTCTTGTTTTAGGAGAAACACGGCAGTCTATTAAACATTAAAAGCTTCCCTAAACAGGGCTGCCTTCAGATGTCTTCTGAAAGTCCAGTAGTTGTTTTTCTCTTTGACATCTGGTGGGAGGGCGTTCCACAGGGCGGGTGCCACTACCGAGAAGGCCCTTTGCCTGGTTCCCTGTAATTGATTCAGATCCCAAAGTGGAAATTACGTTGTCCATCAACCACCTTTTATTCCCAAAGCTGAGAGGAGATGCCATGTTGCTGTGAGGTTTACATATTCCACGATCTCTTCATAACGGGGAGCCACTGGCGGAGGAAGGGTGTGGTAGGTACGGTCCGCCCCTGGTGTCATCCCTGAGGGGGTGACATCACCCCCGCCCCCTGGGACACTCGCCGCAGGTGGTGCCCCCCTGGAACACTTGCCCCACCCCCATGGGTGGCTAGCTCCGCCCCTGAGTGCACAGCATGTGTGCCGCTCCTGGTGCCAGAGCAGCTAGCTCCGCCTCTGCAGGGAGCTGTAGATAAACAGCCCTGAAATTGCTTTGAGTGCCACATTTCCCACCTTGAAAACACACGAAGAGCCCAGGTGGATCAGGACAAAGGTCCATCTCCTCCAACATCCTGCTTGCACGGTGGCCAAGAGATGCCCCAGGAGAAAGCCCACAAAAAACAACTTGATTGCAACAGCCTCCTTCCCTGTTAGCAAATCACTCCTCCGTTGCTGGTATGTGGCTAGAAAGTCACGCGTCACTGTTTACTTTCCTGAGCTGGGAAAGTCTGAGGATGGAAGTTACGTCTTATCTCTTCCGTTATGTTGTGCTGTTGCACTGTGTTTTTCTCTGTCTGCTGCTGAAGAAGAGAGCGGACGCCATTATGATCTGTCCTATAAATATTGCTTAATAAATGCTTAGGATGCTCACATTCACGCTTCCGGTCGTCACTGCTAACTCTTCTGATTAATAGCGTGCACTGGATCATCTGACTTGTGTCTCTGAAAGCTCCGGGATAAAGACTGATGTCCATCTCGGGGGAGCACAACACCAGAGGACGCCCGGAGAGGTTTGTCTCATACCAGGGCAGTGGGGGGGGGCAGGGTGTGTTACGAACACTCCCCCCTCTGGATCCTTAGCAACTGGTACTCAGAGATACGTCAACAGCACAGGCAGAACATAAGCCACCATGGCTAGTGGCCCTGACAGCCTTCGCCTCCATGAATTTCTCTACTTTCCTTTTGAAAGGTTGTGGCCATCACTACCTATTTATGGGAGAAACTGAGAACCTCCCCAAAGTGTGGTTCTATCCTGTCTTATTTATTTATTTGCATTCCACAAAATAGATAACAACTAAGAGCTGCTGAATCCAACTCGGAATTTTGGAAAGTCGCTTGAGGGATGTGTACAATTCTGTATGTACAAACTTATACATAAATGCTCGTCAGGAAGTGCATCTTACTTTTTAAAGTGCAGGTAAACAGTCACGTAGATCTTCCGTTGAAACGTAAGATATGAAGTCCCACCAAATAAAAGTGTGGCGCAGATCCTGCAATAGCTCAGTTGGTTAGAACGTGGTGCTGATCATGCCAAGGTTGCAGGTTCAATTCCCGTAAGGGACACTTGAATATTTCTGCATTGTAGGGGGGGGTTGGACTAGATGATCCTCAGGGTCCCCTTCCAACTCTATGATTCTATGCAAAAGATCTTTTCCCTTTGAGTACACAACTTTTGTGGGTTATTTGTTCAGCCCATGCATTTTTATGCCATGACGCAAGAGACAACTCTCGTGAAAATTTCGATTTTTGTGCAATAGACACCTTGGCAGGTGCCAATAACCAAGGTAATAACAATTCACAAATACATTTTGTGACCATGTATACTCAGATGATGAAGATACCTTTACCCCACTCCAACCATCACATTTGGAAACGTCACAGCCACCTCCCTCCTAATGCTTTTTTAAAAAGTTGAGATAGACTTTCAGGTCTCCTGCAGGCAGGAATCTCGTGCTTATCAGTGCCTCTGGGGAGCTGAGAAGAACGGCATGTGGAAGGCTGCAGGAAGAAGAAGAGAAGCAGCTCTCTCTTTGCAGAAACTTTAGAAGAACATTAAATCACTAAACTCTTGGATGTGGAAAAGTGTGGAGCACAGAGACGAGAAACGGATGCGAAGGCAGGAGATCTTTCGGATAACAAAGCTTTTAAGCCTCTCGCCAATGAAACAAAAGCCGAGAACTCTCAAACTTATTTTTCTTAGGCGGAGTATATCTTGCATCTGGTGAGCTGGAGGTTTTTTAGCTGGGGGGGGGGAGAAGGAGAGCAGTACTCGCGACACTGACCTGATCTGCACATGGTAAGCCAAGTCAGGAAAGAACAATGCTGTCCAGGGTTGTAAAGACTGCAGAAAGAATAATTGGGTGCACTCTTCCCACCTTGGATCATACCTATGCCTCCAGGTGCCAGAAGAAAGCTGCAGAGATAATGCAGGATAGTGTGCATCCCGGAAAGGATCTCTTTCAGGTTCTGCCTTCTGGAAGAAGGTACAGGGTTATAAAGACCAGGACTAGCCGCCTAAGAAACAGTTTCAATCCAAAAGCGATTTTGGTTTTAAACGCAGTGTAAGGCAGTCTCTACGGGAATATTTGTATTTAGTTGTGGGGCGTCAGAGTTTTTAGGGGGCTAACCAGGTAGGGTATTAAAGTTTAGGAGGTTAATTATGCATAGGTGGGGTGGGGAATGAGTCGACAGGCATTTTCAGGATAGTAGGCTTGGCGGTTTCTGCATGTCTGATGTAGATTTTTCAATTTCGTTGTTCTGTATGGGACAATGACAATAAAGATTATCGTATCGTATCATATTGTATCATATCGTGTGTGAGTCTAAGCTAGCCTACATAAGATCATAAGAAGAGTCTGCTGGATCTGGTCCAATGTACAAGGTAAAGGACTACTGGACGGATTAAGTCCAGTCAAAGGCAACTATGGGGTTGTGGCGCTCATCTCGCTTTCAGGCCGAGGGAGCCGGCATTTGTCCACAGACAGCTCTTCCGGGTCACGTGGCCAACATGACTAAACCACTTCTAGCGCAACGGGACACCGTGAAGGAAACCAGAGTGCACGGAAACGCCATTTACCTTCCCGCCACAGCAGTACCTATTTATCTACTTGCACTGGCATGCTTTTGAACTGCTAGGTTGGGACAGAGCAACGGGAGCTTACCCCGTCATGGGGATATGAACCACCGACCTGATTGGCAAGCCCAAGAGGCTCAGTGGTTTAGACCACAGCGCCACCTGCATCCTTTCAACCTGCTCTCACAGCAGCCAACCAGATGCTGGCAAGCAGGACTGGAGCACAAGAGCACTCTAACAAGTGTTAGAAACTCAGATATATAAGCTCATCACCAATTGGCACTTTAAATGCAGGTTACGGTCCCCACAACGGAAGGTCTGGGTGCCATTTTTCGCTGTGTGTGGCCCAGATGCTGAGGCTGGTTGCTGCTGACACCGTTCATCAACACTGGAGTTGGCAACTGAGGGAAGGGCAGTTGGCACCACCAAAGAGCCAGATTTGGCTTCAGGATGGCAGTAGCCAGGGCTGTCTTATCCATAGGGGCTACTGGTGCAGTGCGCCAGGGCACCGGCCCCCCAAGGGGCGCCCCTGCGAGCCCTCTGGTATACCGTGCGACCCCCTCCCCAACCCAACCCCGCCCCCACAGGCGGGCGGGCGGGTGCTCGTGCGCTGCCGGCGCAGCCGCTGCCGCCCATGCCGCTCCCGGGTGGGCTGCGAGCCGGCCGCCCTCGCCATCCCGTGCGGGGAGCCCCAGCTGGAGTGCTGGAAGGGCGTGCAGAGCCCCACGCCGCTCCAGCCCCACGCCCCCATCCCCTGCTCGCCCACCCCCCCTCCCGAGGGGCGGCCAGCGTGGGAGGGGGGTGGCCCCAGAGGCGGAGAGGCAGCACGTCAGGGGCGCCGGAGGGATCGCTGTGCCATGGTGGCCGATCTGCCTAAGATGGCGCTGCCAGTAGCTGAGCCCTGTCCTATCATAAAATGCCATCGCACTCTGCAGCTAAAATATGAATCTCGCCAGCTGCAGCACATGGGATGCCTGCACTCCCAAATACACAGACTGGTAGCGTAGCACACATTTAGAAAGGCCTTCATGAAATATTCAGAGGAATGTGATGTAAGGCTAGCTACCACGGCGTGCGTGCCAATTCTGCAAAGCTTACTCAGGGTATTTTTGTTGACACAGGACTGTGGGGAAGGAAAATCAAGTCCAAGCTTGGAATCAAGCGCTCATGACTACTGGTGTTGCTGTAATCAGAGAAGCAGCTTCGGAGAATATCAGGGGTTGGAAATGTTAACCAGGGGGCAAACAGGAGGCATGCTTGGCCTGATTTTTTCTCTCACTAATACACTAACTCCTGCATTAATTAGCGCACCTCAGGTCAGGTCCATGCTCTGCTAAAGCCAAATCCAAGCACATTCCCACACACAAGTGCGCTGTCAACACCTTGCATTAAAGGAGGTGCAAGCAAAGCGCAATCTCCTCTCTCCAGCAGAGTGCAAACAAAGCACCATCATCCACGACAAATCTGCTGGGCAGAAGCCGTCTCTGATAGCAGCCCCAGTTGTTTCCAGTTTGCACTAGGGATAAAAGAGCATATGCACAAAAAAAGGGACCCGTGTTAAAACAAATAAAATTGCACGGGGCTCATAAAAATTTCCTAATAGCTGTGTGCTTCGCCTTCCTCTCCTCACTGCCATTCCAATTCTGTTAAGATGAATCTAAGTGTGAAGACAGACATCCCAAAGTGTGGCAGCAGGATTGGACACGCATTTTGTACCCTGAGACTTCCAACCAATAAATTATAATTCGTGCACTGGTAACCTCAAGACTCAATTACTGCAATATGCTCAAAGGGTGTCTTCACATAAATGCATTACAGTGCAGGGGTGTGTGTGTGTTGTTTTTGGTGTGTTTCACAGCTCTTTGTCCTCCCCTGCCCTAAACTGTTCACATCAGCATGGCTTCCATGGTGTGAGATTCATTTCTGTTTGCATACACACCACGGAGCATCGATGGGGCGAGGATGCCTTTACCCTGCGCAAAGAAGTCCATGCCTCGGCTAGAGATGAATGGACTCCAAGTTTTGCGAAGCTCGTTTGAGAAACAATGCACTGAATACAAGATATGTATGCATTTTGGATAGCGACAGGTGGGCATGGTTTAAAAACCCAGCATTGCAAACGCAGGGAATGCACAGTCAACAGGAGTGTGAACATAGCCTTTGTGGGACGACACTTGGATTTGGCTCAGGTGCTCCAGCCAAGGCAAAATGTTGCAGCTAGACTATTGGTCAAGACTTTCGCCAACGCATACCTACCTCCGGGGCTCAAATCTTGCACTGGTGACCCATCTGCTTCCATGCCAAGTTCAAGGTTCTTGTATTAATTTTCAAATCGATTTAAATCACTAGTCAGTAACACTTGATTTAAATAATTTCTTTCTCCAGAAAGACTCATTCTTGCTGGTATAATCTTAATATTTACAAACAGATGAAGGTTTCATTTTGTAAATAATAAATTTTCAGAGTAGTTATATCAAAAATTACTGATTTGGTTATACTATTAGAAATACATAGACAGATAATTGTGAAATTATTGTGAGGTTTAATAAGTTAACTGTTTATATTTGGAAAACTTTTCTGCTGTACTTTATTGGAAGGAGAAAAATAATCATTTCCTTAATAACAATTTAAACTATTTATTTAACTAAAACAGTAACATTATAGCATATGTATTCCTGTTTGTTAACAGATGTTAAACTTTTTTATAAAAACAACTTTAGACTATGTTTTAGCGCACATGAAATACTTAAAACAAATCCTTATTTCCTGGTGAATAGCCTTAGGACTATAATGTAACTTAAATAGAAAACTATCTTTAGAAATATTTTTCCTCCAAAAGCATTTTATTTTAAAAATCCGATTTAAATTTAAAAATATGATTTTTTTAAAAAAAATAAAAAATAAAATATCAATTATTTTTATCCACCCTGACTTGGATCCAGGATGCCTCAGCAACTGCCTGATCCCTTAGATCACTGCCCAATCACTGAGGTCTTCAGGCAAGTCAATGTTTGTGATTCCTCCATTACTCAGATGCATAACTCATATCCACCAGGAACTGTGCATTTATGGAACTCACTTCCAGTTGAGTTAAGACACACAACCGCCCTGCTGAACTCTGAGCGCCAAGTGAAAACTTTTCTTATTCCATTATGCATTTCAAATGGATTCCGATTTTGCAATGTTAACTCATTTTTATTGTTTGTCAGTGTGAGAGCCAGTGTGGTGTAGTGGTTAAGAGCGGTGGACTCGTAATCAGGTGAACCGGGTTCGCGTCCCCGCTCCTCCACATGCAGCTGCTGGGTGACCTTGGGCTAGTAACACTTCTTTGAAGTCTCTCAGCCCCACTCACCTCACAGAGTGTTTGTTGTGGGGGAGGAAGGGAAAGGAGATTGTTAGCCGCTTTGAGACTCCTAAGGGTGGGACATCAAATCCAAAACTCTTCTTCTTCATTGCCCTGAGTTTCCTGCATGCTGCTTAGAGGCAATCGTAATGAAGTGGTATTCAGGGGCGCAGCAAGGGGGTGTGGTAGGTGTGGTTCGCCCCAGGTGTCACCACTGGGGGAGGACAAAATGCCGGCGGCACTCATCGCGGAGCCTGCAGCGCGCCTGAGCCACACATCTCTCCTGCGGGTGACGCAGTGGTTTGAACGCCCACAGACTCTGCGCTGCCCCAAACAGTCCGCCCATTGCCTCCCCCTCAGCTGTAGGGCGGCTGAGTGGGAAGAGGCAGGCAGACTCCTCAGAGGCCCCACAGTGCCCCCGCCCCCATGGGTGGCTGGTCCCGCCCCCAGGCAAAGGGCCTGCACGCCGCCCCAGGTGCCCGATAGGCTTGCTCTGCTGCTGCTGGTAAGCAGATTGTCAGAATGAATAAACGAACCTGGCTGGCTGTCCCAGTCTTTATTTCTTTTTATGTAAGCAAAGACTGGCTTTCAGCCCTATCAACACAATCTAATTAAAGACTCTCCATTACAATAGACTGATACATGCAAATTAATATGACTGTCTCTGTGAATCAGGCATCCTAAGCGGACCATCAGTAACTTCTGCCCGCCTTTGTCTGGGAGAAAGATGCCGCCGTCCTAGGAGGCAAATCTGTATTTTCTGGCTTAAAAGAACGGAACGACAAATGTAATTGTGTTTACGATAAGATCTCCACAAATGCCGTTAGAACTCCGTAATCGCTAACCAACAGACACGCTAGCCTTATGATACATATCTTTAAGAAAAGTATTGTAGGAATATTCAGCCAAATTGCTCGTGATCAAATTGAGGTCATCATTAATTCAACCCCCAGGATAGTCCCTGCAGTTTACTTAGAAACATCAGAGATGGTCACGAACGCAGGCAGCTCTGTACTCAGTGTGTTCAACTGGTGAGTCTTCCATGGATAGAGAATTATAAGACACCACCTTGGACTCCAACTCCCATCAGCCCCTGCCAGCATGGCCTGTGGTCAGGGATGATGGGAGTTGGAGTCCAGCAAGATCTAGAAGACCACAGACCCCCCCCCCCCCCGTGTTTTCAAAGTACAGTCATACCCCGGAAGTCGAACGGAATCTGTTCCGGAAGTCTGTTTGACTTCCAAAATGTTCAGAAACCAAAGCGCGGCTGCAGAATCGGAAGTCATGGAAGCCCCGCCCCATGTTCAGCTTCCAAAAACAGTTCGCAAACCGGAACAGTCACTTCCCGTTTTGCGGTGTTCGGGAGCCAAAACATTCAAGGACTAAGCTGTTCGAAAACCAAGGTACAACTGTATTGAAAACGGCAATGCAAGAGGATCTCATACCTTCCAACATTTCTCCAGTTAAAATTGGGACGTCCTGTTCCATAATAATATCCTTATTTTTTATTATTTATACCCCACCCATCAGCCTGGGTTGCCCCAGCCATTCTAGGCAGCTTCCAACATATATGAAAACATAATAAAACATTAAACATTAAAAAACTTCCCTAAACAGAACTGCCTTTAGATGTCTTCTAAAGGTTGTGTCCCCTTGGCTCGGGAGTCACATAAGGGATAGCACCATACCCTCATTTATCCAATGAAAATAAGGACAGCCTAAGGGAAAGTGGGACATTCTGGGATCAAATCAGAAACTGGGATGGCTTCTGTAAATCTGGGACTGTCCTTGGAAAATAGGGACACTTGTAGCAGGGGTCAGCAACCTTTTTCAGCCGTGGGCCGGTCCACTGTCCCTCAAAGCATTTGGTGGGCCAGACTATATTTTTTTTGGGGGGGGGGGATGAACAAATTCCTATGCCCCACAAAGAACCCAGAGATGCTTTTTAAATAAAAGGACACATTCTACTCATGTAAAAACACACTGATTCCCGGACCGTCCGTGGGCCGGATTGAGAAGGCGACTGGTTGCCTACCTCTGACTTGGAGGGTCTGGGATTTGCCCCCCCCCCCTGTCCAAATATTTCGAGGAAAATTATTTTGCCTATTAGCATAGTAGCTTCAGAATGTTACTCAGGAGAGTATCTTCTTTAGAAATACCATGGGAACAAATCAGCTAGCCCCCCGCCCCTTATGCAAAGATCAAATTTCTTTCTGTTTCTCTCTCCACCTCAAACCCCCCCCCACCACCACCTTCTCAGCACCACCCAGGTCTTTGCCATGGTGAAAATGCACACGTATATATTTTTAGAAGCCTTTCATTGGAATCTTGTTCCCTCTGAAAACGTATTGGTCAAAGATCCATGAATACACAATTCACTGGGAAGCTGTGCGTGCGGTTCTGTCAAAGAGCCCAGATATGCCAATCTGTCGGCTCCAAGGCAGCAACAAAATATTTTAGCTTTTTTAGCAACAATAGGTTAGCCGGGATGGTTAGGCCCAAAGTGTTCAGCAGGTAGCAATCAGGCATTAAATCTGAGCCGGTGTTGATTTGAACATTTCCATCACATGGAGATCTAATCAGCAAAAGGCAATTTCAATCCCTGCTTCTCCATTTTAGATATCACACATTTCAAGGCAAGTGCGCGAAATGCTTTGCATACTGCTTAAACTATGCATGCTGAGTGCAAGAATCTAATCACTTTTTCACACACGTACACCCTGCACGGGTGATAAGATCCAAAGGGCAATATCAGGCCATTCTCAGACCAGGTTATGTGATAAGCTGCCTTGGGTGTGCTGGGCGAATGGCTTCCAACATTTCTCTGATGAAAACGGGGGCATCCCATCAATACCCTCTAACATTTCTCTGATGAAAATATGGACGTCCTAAGGAAAAGCAGGAACTTCTGGGATCAAATCAGAAACCGGGACAGCTTCTGTAAATCCGAGACCGTCCCTGGAAAACAGGCACTTGGAGGGTCTGGGTGTGTGACCCTGTTGAATTTCTTGAACTTCTCAGCTGGCATTTGATACCAGGGAGCCAGCGTGGTGAGACTGTTGGACTGGTGAGGCCCAGGAGACCAGAGTTCAAATCCTCAGTCAGCCATGAAGCTCACTGAATAATCTCAACTCGGTCATGGTCTCTCAGCCTAACCTACCTCACAGGGTTGTTGTGAGGGGTAAATGGTGGGGGATGGGGATAGAGAACCATATTCCCCACCTTGAGCTCCTGGGTAGAAAGGTCAGTGCATCCAACTGTTAACCAGAAGGTTGGTGGTTCGAGCCCACCCAGGGACAGCTGTGGGCAGGATCCCTGCATTGCAGGGAGTTGGACGAGATGATCCTTTGAGTTTCTTCAGACTCTACAACTCTGTGATTCTGTGAAATGTAATAAAAAAACAAATGCACCTGGCAAGGTTGGGAAGAGCAGGCGCTGATATACAATGGTTCCAGCCCTACCAGTTAGACGGCTGGTGTTAGGGGCCAGGTTTCTTCTCTTTCCGAGTTGAGATACGAGAAGAGATTTTGCAGTAAGGTGCCATTAGGATGTCCATGACTCCTAATTATCATGGGTATGGGAGATGCTTTCCCTACTCCACAGACTCAATGGAACATCCATGTCCAGTGGTAATCTACCTTTGAATACTAGATGCTTATTGCATGCAGTAGACTTCTCAGATGAATTGCCAGGAACAAGATGCTTAACTAGGCAAACCCTTGGCCTGATCCAGCGGGGCTTTTCTTATGTTTTCCTCCACTGTTGTTTGCCTTTCCTTGCCTCCTGAAAAACAGCATTCTGCTTCTCTAATTTGAGGCTTCTTCTTTCCCATACTAGGCTATGGGTGGGATCATCTGCTCCTCACAGTAGGGAGGCATAAAGAACTAACCATGCATCACATGCATGGTTAAAACGCACAAATTGTGTGTTCTGCTGAAAAATGCAAAGTCTTCAGCATCATCAGTGGAAGTGAGCTTGACACTGCTGCTTAGACCATAGATGGGCACGCTTCAAGCTTGCAGGATCTACTCCATCTTTTATTTGAACCAACACTGTTTGGTTGCAAAGCAGTGGTCAGAAGGTCAAGGGATGGGGCTAACATAGAATTAAGGAATAGGGGGCCTCTGAACACATGCTCCATCCAGGAATCTATTTTCAGAAGCAAGACTGAGTCCACAGTTCTGTTACACAAAAATCCACTCCTGGTCGTCGTCGTCCCAGAAGTTTACTTCCATCTCAGCTGTATAATTTAGGCAGGGGGGGTCACTGTTGTTACTATTGTAAAACAAATGGGAGATGGTAAACCTTGATGATCCACTAAAGTTCACCCCCAGATCTCCCAGCAAATCTCTGCTCACCACTAATCCAAAACAGCTTCTCCCAGAGAGCTGTGTTGCGATTGTTAATAACTCCTGGAGTTTACTGTCGTATATTTGCCTTTGCAGAATAGTCTTGAGGGTCCCATGGACTGCAAAAAGATCAAACTTATCCATCCTTAAAGAAATCAGCCCTGAGTGCTCACTGGAAGGGCAGATCCTGAAGTTGAGGCTCCAGTACTTTGGCCACCTCATGGGAAGAGAAGACTCCCTGGAAAAGACCCTGATGCTGGGAAAGATGGGGGGCATAAGGAGAAGGGGACGACAGAGGATGAGATGGTTGGACAGTGTTCTCGAAGTGACTGGCATGAGTTTGGTCAAACTGCGAGAGGCAGTGAAGGATAGGCGTGCCTGGCGTGCTCTGGTCCATGGGGTCACGAAGAGTCGGACACGACTGAATGACTGAACAACAACAACTCCTTCTTGGGATCTAGTCCCTATGCCCCTTGTTAATGCAAGCTAAGATGACATTCCACCAAAATACTAGTTCATCAAACCCAGTATTGTCTATCCTGGCTGGTTGCAGTTCTTTGGTCTTCCAGGTATAGCTGGACTACATTTCCCATTATCCTTGGCCATCAGTCGCATCAGCTGGGGATGATGGGATATGCAGTCCAACAACCAGTGTTAGAAACTCAGATATATACACCAGGCGCCAAATGGCTCCTTAAGCCAAGGTTGCAGTCATCAAAACTGAACGTGTAATTGCCATTTGGAGGCAAGACGGCTCTCAAGTCTTATTTTTCAAATGATGGACTGACTGTGATTGATTCTCTGTTAAACTTCTGGCTAGACCTTGAGCTGGGTTAAGAGCTTTGAGAAGAAGAGTCACTTGATCCAGGGACAGTCCACATATATATTGGCCTATTACAACCTCTCTTCCCTAATGGCGACTGCTCCTGCTCAGGCTGCACAGAAAAAGCATTTTGGCTCCTGAAATGCATTCCGATTGTGCAGATAAAATATAGCAGATACAATTCTGCAGCATAGGGTATGAGTGTGTGAAAGCAGTCCAGATCCAATGATCCCCAGAGGGTGGAGATGTCAGGCCCCATCCTGGCGCCTAAGCATCTTCACTTGATTGCAAGTGGTCAAAGGCCAGGTGCAAAATGCGCCTGGCTAATTTCGAACACTGCCAACAACATCTGGAGGGCCACAGGTTAGCCACACCTGTCCTATCTTGTTCCACCCTGGTTCAAAGCCTGGAGGTACTGGGCAACAGGATCCCCTGATTTGACGGTGCTACTGGGGAGTAAGAAGCCTGTGGGTTTCAACAAGACAAAGACTGAAGGCTCCATCTCAATCTGACCGATGTCGATGCTATCCAAGCATTTTGGGATTAAGGACTTAAAGCAACATTGATTTGAAATCCCTAATAGGAAGCCACTTGTGTCATTCACCGTTCATCTCGCCAACCCATCCCCCCTACCTTTCGTTTCCCTTACTGTGCCACTTGCAACGTTGGATCTGGAGACATCAAGTTACATAAGATCTTAGCTCTGCTCTGTGGTTAGGACGTGATTCTGTCAGAAAACGAACCACTGGAGCAGAAAAGTGAACAAAACTGGATTTGACTTTCCCTGGGATAAAAAAAAAATAACAGTAAAAGGAGAGAGGGAGAGAGAAGACGACCTTTTATTATTTAAACATCTTCCTCCTTTTAGAAGTGGGACCAGAGTCCAGTGCACTGTTGCGCTCCTGGGTAGCAAAATGCATGTAAACGGGGGATCACATTAAATAAAAGAGCACAAGTATTTTAATTGAAATACTGCTGCGGATGCTGGGGGAAGGAGATGGATTTCTCTTGTTATACATGCCAGGAGAGCGGGGGGACATAAAGAAATCTCAGGTCCCAATTAGCACAAAGAAAGAATGGCTGTCCCCTAGGGTGGGCAAAGAAATTCAATTCAATTTGCATTCAAAGTTGAACGTACCTGATATGCCCTTTCTTGAAAACACGGTTTTGGGTTTCTGAGAACCAAAGCACAGCCACTCTTCTCTGAATCTGCACTTTTCTGAATTTTGCAGTGTCAGCCAAGCAATGTGTACAAAAACACATATGCAGGGATAAGCTGTGCACAGTCATGCCCGTCTTAGGGAAAACAGCATACACAAATGTATCTCGCTAGGAGAAATTGTTTACACCCCCCCCCCCAAAAAAAAGTGCGTACTGGGCAAAAGCAACATGCAAAACACGTGCATTAGGAAAATTCACCCCCAAACTGCTGGTGGATTTTCAATAGGGATCTCGAAAAGAAATAAATCGCAAACTGGTGCGGAAATGTGAAGAGCTGAACCTGAAAATGGGGAAAATGAGAAACCCAAACTGACTGATTTGCTCACTCCTAGCTACTGCCTCAAATGTCGGTTCCCTAAAAAAATAAAGGCGAAGCCTAGCATGTGCTAGCAATATAGCAGAATATCCAAGAGCTATTTCTCTGAAACACACACACACTTAACCTCAGTAATCCCAGAAACCAGACAAGTAATCCCAGCTATCTTTCCATTTTTTTACTCAATGGCACGCACACAAACACAGAACATTTCTGCCTCTTCCAGTAAATCTGACACAGTCTTTATCGGCTCCAACGGACTCTGGGATTGGACATTTGTCAAAGAAAGAGCACATTTTCTCAACACCTTCCCCTACAGAAACACCCCACCCCACCCCCAAATATATTGGGTTGTGTGTGATGGTGGTTGCAAAAGAGAGGGGGGGAGAGAGAGATGAAATGCAGAAAGGTGGTTTGGCAGTTGTGAGAGACTCCCTGTATAATTCCTTGACTAAGTGGTTCTCCTGTTACAGCTAGTTTTCAAGGGAAACAGGTTGCAAACAGAAACACACACACACAACTACGGAGACATGTGGCAGTGCACCAGTCTCTCTCTCTCTCATGGAAGCAGCACACACCCAAGCGTTGAGCATGCCTCCGTGTAGGTGACTGGAGAAAGCCTTCTTTAGCAAATGCCCAAGAACCTCAGCCCACTTCCAACACACATAGCTGCTGAAAAGAAACCCAGGCGCAGGGTTTTCCTGCCCAAACACAGCCTTTCCCTCAAAGGCGGATTGTGGCAGCAGGGAAGCCTAATGGCCCCAAGCAGTCTGAGCCAGGGAGAAATTATCCGGCAGGCTTGCGGCTCTAGCAGCCTGACCGGGGAAGAAGGCAGAAGCAAGAGTGGGCTCTCTTTATCATAGGTACAGGTTCTCTCTCTCTCTCTCTCTCTCTCTCTCTCTCTCTGTGTGTGTGTGTGTGTGTGAATTCTAAAAGAATAATCTATCCAGCCTCGCGGATTCCAATCTTCAATCTCAGCCACAACGCAAGGTTTTCAGGAACGGTGAACCTCCCCCCTTTAAGTTCTGCCTAGCATGCAGAGAGAGAGAGAAATTACTACCTAGAGCATGCTGGCTCCTTCGTCAAAGCCTGAAAAAGTAGATACAGGCTGTGAAATGGGGGAAAAGCACAGGAAGGGAAAGGTATCTCTGGCCATTGAAAAGGCCAATGAAATAAATTAAACGGAGACAAATTACTTGAGTCCATAACAAATCAGCCAGGCTGCCCCCAAACCTAATGCTGCCCCTGGGAACTAATATATTCTCTCTTGGGTGTTTTATTTATTTATTTAGTTATTTGCCCTTGGTTCAGAGTGCTTCCCAGTGAGAGTCTGTATCAAGCACACATCCTAGCTTCCATTTGCGGTTGCACCTAACATGTCAAGAGTGCATTGTATGTGATAATGTGCCTCAGATGGAGGACATTTAAAAAAACAAACAAACAAGGGGCCATTCTTCTCTGCCTCTGAACCTCCCGAAAGTGAGCTGTATTAATGGGCCAACCAAGCAGATCAGTATGGAGATGGAGACGAGTTAGACCACCCTTGCTCTTGCCATGAGACGGCGTCTCGTCAAAGAGGAAGGAATGTACAACCAAGACCTAATTCATCAGATGCCCAAAGCCAGTTGGTAGCACAAGATCGTTAAAGTTTGTGTGTGCATTAAAAAAAAAAACACATTCAAATTAACAGTTGTTGAATTGTTTGTTCCTTAAAATACATATTTTTTAAAAAAACCCAAAATAAATAAATCAGCTTTTCTAGAAGGCCAGGACTATATATTTCTAGAAAGTCTTGGCCACCTGAGCAAATCTACTTTGCAACTACAGAAGAGGGCAAGACATACCAAAGGAATGCTGAACCCCCTGTCTCAATAAAGAAAACTCTTTCTCAGTATGGTTGACAGCACAACACAATGGTCGCAACGCATCACAGATACGTTGTTCTGGAAGCAAGTCTGGAAGCACATTATTTTCTTCAGTGCTACACAAGTTCAAAAGCAGACACTTCCTACATTCTGAAATCCAAGGTATCTAAACCCAGACGTAGTCCCCCTGCCAAATATATGCACATGCGAGTGTGCATGGATGCAATACTAAAACAGGCAATGCAACGCAGGGCATGTTATTTGGGTGTCTACCTAGGCATTCCTCTCTCTATAAATTCCAAATTTCAACGTGCGCTTAGCAACATCACTCCCTGAGACACACACAACACCACCTTCAGAAGCACAATCCTCCTATACATGTCTGCTCAGAAGCAAATCCCACTGACTTCAAGGGGGTGTAGGGTATCCTAGTGCCAACTTGGCTGCAAAGAATGGGAGGGAAAGCGTTTAGAAATATAATTAGCAGGAGGGCAGATTTCCTTCCTTCCTTAGGAGCTGGAACTCTGAAAACTTCTCCCCAGTCTTTCAAACAGCAACAATGACCCCCCCCCCCGCCCCTCTCTTTTTTAGGCAGGCATGGATTTTCCTTGGAAATAAGTCCCACTTCGTTCAATGGGACTTGCACCCTGGTAAAAGTATGCATAGCTCCTCAAAGATGCAGATGTAAACAGACCCAAAGGAAGGAGGTGGGGAAGTCAAGGTGAGGAAGGAGAATCTCAGGATAGGAAGATTTTGGGAGGAGGAGGGGCGTGGAATAGCAGGTGACCCCCCCCACACACACACCCCATTTCTAATTTTCAGCCTGTGATTCTGAAATAACTTATTGATCTCTTGGGCAAAAACTCCTCCCTCCCTTCCTCCCTAAATCTCCTCCTCCCACATCTCTAGCAGCAGAACTGAGGGCAGGATCTCTCTCTCTCTCTCTCTCCAAAGAATGACTGGAAAGAGAAAGGGGGTCACGCAGGCGTTTGCCACAAGCTTTCCAGCACAGAGAAGGTCTGTCCCTAGTTTACACGGTGAGGAATCCACCGACCCTCGGGCAGTGCTATTAAACCCGAGGAAGCTGCACGGATTCGCGTCTGCAATCTCTTTAATAATAACAATAATAATAATGGGGGTTGAAAAGCAGAGAACCAAGCCGTTGCAAAAAAAAGGCTGGGAGGGGTGTCTTTGCTTATGGGGTAAATCGCCTTTCTCTCGCCTATGCGAGTAAAAAAATGCCCAGACACCATATATATATGGGTGTATGGAAGAGATGGATTTTCTTCCAACTGTATTGCAGCACGAAACGAACCGGGCCCAAAGGGTGGGAAAGGGAGCTGGCGATCGCGAGAGATCCGGGCAGATCTCTCCAAATCCTGACTCAGGTGGGGGTGGGGAGAAAAAGAGGGCAGCGCCAGGGAGGTAACGGGGTGGGGGTGGGGAGGCAGCAGGGAGGGGACCTTCGAGGAGGAGGAGGAGGAAGATCATCACCATTAAAAAGCCCTTTTGGCGCTTACCATTTCTGCAGGGCTCGCCGTCCGCTCCGCCTGCGCGTTCCGATCTGCCCAGCAGCTGGATCCCAAGCCGGGAGGGTGCTGTGCGGTGCGGATCGCGCTAAATCAAGCCCGGAAACGGCCGCGGCTCATCCTCTAAAACCAGGCGGGATCAGCCATGCAGAGACCAACCCATGAAAAACGCCAAATCCCCAAATCAAAAGGAAGCACCCGTTCCCCGTTCTCAGCTGCAGATTTCTCTCTCCGCCGAGCGAGGTGAAAAAGAGGATCAGTACGCGCACATCTTTTTTCTTCTCTCTCTTTGCTTTTCAATGTCCAGGCTTCCCAGCAAGCTGCAATCCCACCAAAAAACGCCTCGCGTGCCTTTCTCCTCCTCCTCCTCCTCTTCTGCTTCTCTCTCTCTCTTCCTTCTCTCGCCTTCTGGCTCTCTTATACACACAGACACACACACACACACACGCAGGCAGGCAGGCAGGCGCAGGAGGGGCGAAGCGAGCGCGGCGCACTCAGCCAGGCAGGTTGCATGAATGGGAGCGCACGAGCCAATCCTCCGCTTGCCTGCGAACGGGAGAGCCGCCCGGACGCTTGCAAGCTGGTCTGCACCATTCGCGCGCCGGGGAGGGGCGCCGGGTGTGGGGGGGGGGGCGAGAGAGGGGAGCCTCCAGCTTGGCTCAGGTGAGCCTGCTCCCTTTCCCATCGCCCGAGCGCACGCGGCGCCGGCCTCTTATTTTCTCCCCCACGAATGCTTCCTCCTGCGTTGGATGAGGCTTTCGTGGGGGGGGGGGGGGGACAGACACAGATCTGGGATCAGGGTTGCCCCAAATATTGGGGGCCGCAGGTAAGCCCTGCCCCACATAACTGATCACAACACATACACACACACACACACACACACACCCCATTTGAATGGCATTGCCCATCAACTTTGGTTGGGGAGGAAGGGAAGGCACCTCAAACATTTTATTAGCGGGTGGAGAAGGGACGTCAACAACTAGGAGTTGGTTCTTATGTCGCGGATCGTTCCTAGACCCATCTCTGTTTGGGAACAATATGGGGATACTGCAAGGTGCCTTTTAAAATCCCCTATCGCTCTCTCCTCCTGTCCTGCTGTAGACGTGACAACCACCAGGAACAGAGGGCGTCCAATGTGCATGCAAACACATGGGTCACATCCACACAGCACATTGGAAGCGTACTTTGTACTGCGTTTGACAGCCCTGGCATCTCACAAGGAATCCTGGGAACCGTAGTTTGCTCTCCGCAGGGTGGCAATTCCCAGCAGCAAACTACGGTTCCCAGGATTGTTTTTGGGGAAGCCATGGCTGTTAAAGGAGTATAAGCATCCTTAATGACATGGTGCGGATGCGACCCCGTGGCCTCCCTCTCCAGCACGCATGTACCCCTGGTTCGGGAACAGACTTTGGTAATAGGGTGCCCTGAATATTTATTTCAAAATAATTCCTTTTTGTGCACTTGGTACTTGCTAACCAAACAAGCTGGGTGGTATACAAATTTAATAAATAATAAGAATAATCGCCACCGAATCATGGCTAGGCGGCCTTGTTTTAGACCTGCAGGGCTGGATTTGTGTCCCGGCTTGAAGCCCTGTCTGGAGGCACTGGGAATTGATGAACCTGGGATTTTTTGCATGCTAACAACAACAACAACAACAACAACAACAACAACAACAACAACAACAACAATTTCTTTCCATCCGTCTGGATTGCCCCAGCCACTCTGGGTGGTTTCTAACACATATAAAAACATAATAAAACATTAAAGCTTAAAAAGCTTCATTACACAGGGCTCCCTAGAAAAGACCCTGATGTTGGGAAAGATGGAGGGCACAAGGAGAAGGGGACGACAGAGGATGAGATGGTTGGACAGTGTTCTCGAAGCTACTAACATGAGTTTGGCCAAACTGCGGGAGGCGGTGAAGGATAGGCGTGCCTGGCGTGCTCTGGTCCATGGGGTCACGAAGAGTTGGACACGACTAAACGACTGAACAACAACAACAACAACACAGGGCTGCCTTCAGATATCTTCTATAGGTTATAGAGTTACTCATCTCCTTGGCATCTGATGGGAGGGTGTTCTTCAGGGCAGGTGCCACTACCGAGAAGGCCCTCTGCCTGCTTCCCTATAGCTTCACTTCTCACAGTGAGGGAACTGCCAGAAGGCCCTCGGAGCTGGATCTCGGTGTCCAGGCTGAATGATGCAGAGCATCTGCTGAGCCAGTGAGCTATGTCCCTTCACCATCCGCCATCTGCTGTTTCTAATAAGCATCTATATTAAAAATAATTAACTTTCTTAAAACACCCACGCACCTGGTTAATCGGTGCGTGTGCCTTTTTAGTCCATTGAGAAAGTTTCTAATCGGTTAACTCGGGGGGTAAGTCGACATGGTTCCGCCCAGAAGGTGTTGGACTACAACTCACATCATTTGTGACCATTCGCAGTGCTAGCTGGGGCTGATGGGATTTGCAGTCCAACGGAAGCCGGAGGACACCTTGGAGTTAACCGATTGGTTGGTCAAAAGTTGAAAGTTACAATTTCAAGCAGATATTGAGGAATACGTATAATAAAGAGGTGGGGAGACCAAGGGAAGAGCTGGGAAGCAAACGCAGTTATTTTCTTAGAGAGCAGGTGTCCCCAACAAGGTTGTTATAGAGCCAGAGAATTGTGGGGTTGGAAAGGTCTCCAAGGGTCATCTAGTCCAACCCCCTGCGATGCAGGAATCACTACTTAAAAATCCTGGATTAATGGCCATTCAACCTCTGCTTAAAAACCTCCAAAAAAGGAGAGTCCACTACTTTCCAAAGGAGTCCATTCCACTGTCTAACAGCCCTTACCATAAGAAAGGTCTTCCTAAAGTTTTGTCAGAATCTCCTTTCTTGCAATTTGAATCCATTCGTTCAGGTCCTACCCTCTGGGGCAGGAGAAAAAAAATGCTTGCCATTGACTTACTTTCCTTGCAAATCACACGGCTGGAATTGTTTGCGTTGTAGGGAAAGGAGACACTTTACAGTCGAGTGGGCAAATGGCAGAGCTGGTGGGTGGGTGGGGAGGGACGTTTTGCAAAAATCCACACCCCTCCCATTCCAAAACGCACCTCTCCAGTCAAATAATGTGTGCAGAAATGCAAAGGTCAAGCATGCACCAAAGCGCCCATGAGTGGAAATTGCAAATGCATTCTGTTAGGGGAAATTTGCTTTGCAAAACGGAGAATATTAGGCGAAACTGCAAACAGAATATGTATCCGGAGAAATTCTTACTGAAATGTGGGTGAAATTTCATGGAGATTTGTGATTCATAGCAGCTCGTACACAGAGGCATGCGGCCTCCAAGAGCGAAGATAGAGGAGAGCCAGTGTGGTGCAGTGGTTAAGAGCGGTGGACTCGTAATCTGGTGAACCGGGTTGGTGTCCCCGCTCCTCCACATGCAGCTGCTGGGTGACCTTGGGCTAGTCACACATCTCTGAACTCTCTCAGTCCCACTCACCTCACAGAGTGTTTGTTGTGGGGGAGGAAGGGAAAGGAGAATGTTAGCCGCTTTGAGACTCCTTCGGGTAGTGATAAAGCAGGATATCAAATCCAAACTCTTCTTCTTCCTCTTCTAGAGCACAGCCATCATGGTTGGTACCCCCTGATAGGTTGGCATGGGTGGAGCCCAAAGTGGGTGCAGCCACCCGCTTCTCTCTGCCAACCGCTTTCTCCCATTCTTCCTCCCTGCCACCAGCAGAACAATAAGCCTCATTCTTCGTAGAATTAGACCTTGCACGAGCCTAGACCTACAAATGGCCAACTCCTGAGTTAATATTAGGTTAATGATGCGCCCTCCCCCAATTAAATGGGCGGCAGATTTATTTTTAATACTGCAGATGGCATCCGCCGTCTTAATTGAGGCATCCCCTCCTGTGTGGTAGAGAAGAGGCAACGCATTTTCAAAGATGAGGTCTGCTATGACATATGTGCGCATTATCTAAAAAGTAATTTTTTTAAAGGAGAAATTGATGAAAGATATATTTCAGTTAATTAAGAAGATAAGATTATTTTATTTGGAAGACAGTCCTAAGTGTGTATGGGGGGAGGAAGGGGGAGGGGAGATAATTCATATTCAACTATTGAAGTTTAGTTTTTTTTATCTTGGCGGAGTGACCTTCAGCAATTTACCAGGCCGATAGCTGCACATTTTTTAAAAAGTAAATATCCATACACTAGATTTAAGCACATCCTAGGATGGTCTCTCACACACCTGTACACCAGTTTGCTTTCTAATCACTGATTAAAGTTAAAGGTAAAGGGACCCCTGACCATTAGGTCCAGTCATGTCCGACTCTGGGGTTGTGGCGCTCATCTCGCTTTACTGGCCGAGGGAGCCGGCATACAGCTTCCAGGTCATGTGGCCAGCATGACTAAGCCACTTCTGGCGAACCAGAGCAGCGCACGGAAAGGCGGTTTCCTTCCCGCCGGAGTGGTACCTATTTATCTACTTGCACTTCGTGCTTTCGAACTGCTAGGTGGGCAGGAGCAGGGACCGTACAATGGGCGCTCACCCTATTGCGGGGATTTGAACCGCCAACCTTCTGATTTGCAAGCCCTAGGTTCTGTAGTTTAACCCACAGCGCCACTCAGCTGTTAATGACTGGAAGATGGAGGAGAGATTTCAGGTGGAAGAAATCTGCCTCTCTTCATTGTTTGTAATGCAACAGAATTCGACACCCACCTGTTCCAATTTTTTTAAAAAAGTTTTGTGTCTTTTTCTTTTAAAAAGGTCCAAATCACATAGAATCAGCTGCCCATAATGGGAACCTAAATCATAGGAGCTGTATTGTACTAAGGCCACATTCACACCAGACATTTAAAGCACTGTTTATTTTTAATTAATTTTAATCCACCCTTCCTCCGTGGATCACAATGCGGCCTGGAACATAAAAAAACACCAGAATTCGTAACATGATAACGTTTTAGACAGCCATGGCTTCCCCAAAAGTATTCTGGGAACGGTAGTTTGTAAAGTGGGGCATGAGAGTTGTTAGGAGACCCCTATTAACTTTACAGAGCGACAGTTTGCAGAGTGGGTTGAAATTCCTGCATTGCAGTGGGTTGGACTAGATGACCGCTGAAGGTCCCTTCTAACTCTACAATTCTATGGTTCTAATAGCAGCTCTTTGCAATAAATGGGGTCTCTTGGCTACTCACAGCACCCTTAACAAGATACAGCTCCCTGAGTTCTGGCTTCTATACACAGAACTGGGAAGGCGAGATCCCATCTTGTCCTTCCCCTCAGACAGTCCATTGTAGGGGGCGCGGGTGGCGCTGTGCTCTAAACCACCGAGCCTCTTGGGCTTGCCAATTAGATGATCAGCAGTTCGAATCCCCATGACAAAGTGAGCTCCGGTTGCTCTGTCCCAGCTCCTGCCAACCTAGCAGTTCGAAAGCACACCAGTGCAAGTAGATAAATAGGTACCACTGCGGTGGGAAGGTAAACTGCATTTCCATGCACTCTGGTTTCCATCACAGTGTCCCGTTGTGCCAGAAGCAGTTTAGTCCTGCTGGCCACATGACCCGGAAAGCTGTCTGTGGACAAACGTCGGCTCCCTCGACCTGAAAGCGAGATGAGCGCCGCAACCCCATAGTCGCCTTTGACAGGACTTAACTGTCCAGGGGTCCTTTACCTTTTACCTTTTAAGGGTTGCCATATTTCAAGAGGTAAAAATCCAGGCATAAAAAGTTTTTGTGGAAAGTTGTTGAGTTGTTTTTTGGGGGGGAGGGGGGCGAGAAGAGGTTTCAAAAACCCGGACATTTTAGCAATTTCCCAAAATTGCCCCCAGACACTAATTCCGTCATTGGAATCCCAGACATTTCTGGGAAAATCCGGATGCGGTGAGGATAACCAGGAAGGTATGTGAACAAATTGACATGTGTGCGTTCAGAATAAACTGCATTTCAGTTTGGGTTGGAGGCGAAAACTAGATAAGACTCACCCAAGAAAAGTCTGGGATCGCATCCTAATGAGATTTTGACAAGGCTTGGATTTTACTCAAAACCTGTAACTGGCGAATATTTGCCTGGTTCCAAGGGTCCACAATTGCAGGCATCATTTAAACTTCTTTTAAAGAAAGAGAAGGAGGGAGAAGGTGCTTTGGAGTGCAGAAGGAGCAAGATGGGGCAGGGCAGCTTAACTGTCCCACTGACTGTTGTTTCCCCATTCCAGAGTACCTCCAGACCCCCATCACCCAAAGGCCTTACATCCTGCCACTAGGAAGGGGTGTAGATCGGTGCCAGAGCAGCTGCTTTGCATGCAGAAGGTTGAAGGTTCAACCCCGGGCATCTGCAGGTAGGCCTGGGAGAGACCCTGGGGAACCACCAGTCCAATTCACAGAGACGGCTGACTTTGAATACATAAGAGCTTATTCTCTGACCCTTCCTCCGTGTTTCTGCACTACTTTGAAGTAAGGAGACGTAGAGAGCAGTAACTCATGCAGTCAGGCGACAGGCAGCCTCTTCTCTGAGCCAGTCATTCTCTTGCATCTCTATATCTGGGCCAATGGTACGCTCTCATCATACTCAGAGCAGAATGGGGACAGAATCATCACTTGGCCATTAACTATGTAGGCATACTGTCCAAGTGTCCTGATTCTCCAAAGATGGTCCCGGAGTTACTAAAGCCATCCTGGCTCCCACCACCAAGCCAAGCCAAGCCCCATGTGATGTGCCAGTTCTGGGGGGCAGGGGCAGAGGGTGGGTCTGGCCTGGGTGGGAAGAAATGGGGAGCAGAGTGCAAGGGGTCTTGATTTACTTATTTATTTTAATGCTTTGGTCGTCCACCTCTAATCTTGTCCCTTTCTAAAAATTTATTTATCGGTTTGTGTGTGGTTTTTTTTTTAAAAAAATCTACCAACGATTAGTAGGATTGGAATATCACTTGTAGTTTAAGGGTGAATTCTGGACACAGTGGAGATGTAAAAGGTTTAAAGGTAAAGGGAACCCTAACCTAACCATTAGGTCCAGTCATGTCCGACTCTGGGGTTGCGGCGCTCATCTCGCGTTACTGGCCGAGGGAGCCGACGTACAGCTTCCGGGTCATGTGGCCAGCATGACTAAGCTGCTTCTGGCGAACCAGAACAGCGCACGGAAACACCGTTTACCTTCCCACTGGAGCGGTACCTATTTATCTACTTGCACTCTGATGTGCTTTCGAACTGCTAAGTTGGCAGGAGCAGGGACCGAGCAACGGGAGCTCACCCCGTCGCGGGGATTCGAACCGCCGACCTTCTGATCAGGTTTAACCCACAGCACCACCCGCGTCCCTTCTGCAAAAGGTTTGGATCATCATAAAAGATTGCAGGAGGAAACGATTAATAACAGGAACCACAAAGGGGAGGAGGGAAGCCCAGGAGATTCCTTGGAATCTTGTTTTTATGATTTGTGTTTGATATATCTTTGTAAAATTTTAATTTGAAAAACCAAATAAATTAATTAAAAAATGGAAATCTATCAACAAATAAAATAAAATAAAATAAAATAAAATAAAATAAAATAATGTAATGTAATGTAATGTAACAATATCAGGATTAAGGGGTTTTCTCAAGATGCTGGAGGTTGTGTGTGCTGTGTCCCATTCTGTATTGGTGGCAGTCTTTCTTTTTCTGATAGGAAATGCTCGGGGGGGGGGGGGCAGGAGCAAAAAATGGGAGGTCAAGGGGGGGGGGGGTCAATTGGGGAGGTGAGAAATGCCCCTATTTTCATATGAGGAATGGTGGAGGGCATGCTTTAGCGTTCTAGATATGGCAAAATGCATCTGGAACCCCAATCGTGTGCGTGCACGTTAGGAAGAAACAAGCTGAGTAGATAGGAATGGCAGGAGGGGAAAGGGTTAAGCATCCTCTCCCCACGGCATCTTCTCCCATCAACGCTGCGACCTCCCAAGGCTGCTGTTTCCTTTTAAATAAGCTGTGTCAAGCTTCATTATCCTTGCAGTTTGCCACTGGGCAGAAGCTGTACAACTGCCCGTATTCTGCATTCCACATGCAATGCGGTTGGTGCTAAATCAATGCCCGCAATCGATAAATATTAGTATAATAAATAACGCCATACTTTTGAAGTGCAAGAATTTCTGCAAAGCCAAGTATCGTTGAAGTGCCAACATTTCGGAGCTTCAGTGTGGCCGATACTCTTAATGACGGCCAATCGTTTTGGCAAGGGTGCTACAGCTGATGTCCAAAATATGAAACAATGCCTCTCTTGAACGCACTACAGTAGATGCATGAGATCTCAGCCAAAAATTCTTTTGAGAACCTTTTAAACTTGAAACTGGGGCATTAACATATGTGTGTGTGTGTGTGTGTGTGTGAGAGAGAGAGAGAAGTTCCCAAAGATTTATATATCTTTCACACACAAACACACATAGAGACACAAACACACTTTTTTTTTTGCTGCTTCTGCAAGTACTGGCAGAACTTTTTCTGCTCTGTGGTCCTACTCAGCACTATTCCCTTTGTGCTTCCTACCAGTCTACCCAGAAAACAGAAGTGTGAGGGCAGGAAGCACCACTTCTGAATTGGCCTCACAGTGACGTTCCACGTCAGGGGTCAGCAAACTTTTTCAGCAGGGGGCCGGTCCACTGTCCCTCAAACCTTGTAGGGGCCAGACTATCTATCTATCTATCTATCTATCTATCTATCTATCTATCTATCTATCTATCTATCTATCTATCATCTATCTATCTATATTTGGGGGGATAAACGAATTCCTATGCCCCACAAATAACCCAGAGATGCATTTTAAATAAAAGGACACATTCTACTCATGTAAAAACATGCTGATTCCCGGACCGTCCGAGGGCCGGATTTAGAAGGTGATTGGGCCGGATCCGGGCCCCGGGCCTTAGTTTGCCCACGTGGAAATAGCACTCACAACAGGGTCAGCAGTAATACATTGCTGAATTCTTGAATAAAACCTTTAAACCTAACTACCAGGGTTTGAGTTTGAGTTCTGATAGTGCGTGCTAGGAGAGCAGCCTGGGGAGATGAGATGTGCTGGTATGAATACCCCCCCCCAACATTTCTCCAATGAAAACAGGGACGTCCTATTCCATAAAAATAATTCTACTATTTACCATCTGACTGGCCATGTGTTTGGGTTGCCCGAGCCACTCTGGGAGGCTTGCAACATATATAAAGCATAATTAAACATTAAACTTTTTAAAACAAAAGCTTCCCTATACAGGGCTGCTTTCAGATGCCTCTGGGGTCGCATAACTCCATACCGTCCCACATTTTCTCCAGTGAAAATAGGGTCATCCTAAGGAAAAGCAAGACATTCTGGGATCAGCACTGGCAGGGGAAGATGGGGAGGGGGGAGTGCACCGCACCTGGCAGCGCGATCCCAGTGGGGTGCCATCATGGCTGCCCCCCACCTGTGCTGGGTGCCATGCCCCTGCAGACAGCGCACCACACCACCAGGACGAGCTCTAGGCCCCTGCGGGTGGCGCACCACACCCCCAGGACGTGCGCTAGCCATGCCTCTGCATGAAGCTCCGTCACTGGGGCTCAGATCAAAAACTCATACCCTCCCACATTTCTCCAATGAAAATAAGGACACCATGGACTGCAAAAAGATCAAACTTATCCATCCTTAAAGAAATCAGCCCTGAGTGCTCACTGGAAGGACAGATCCTGAAGTTGAGGCTCCAGTACTTTGGCCACCTAATGAGAAGAGAAGACTCCCTGGAAAAGACCCTGATGTTGGGAAAGATGGAGGGCACAAGGAGAAGGGGACAACAGAGGATGAGATGGTTGGACAGTGTTCTCGAAGCGACTAGCATGAGTTTAGCCAAACTGCGGGAGGCAGTGGAGGATAGGGGTGCCTGGCGTGCTCTGGTCCATGGGGTCACGAAGAGTCGGACACGACTGAACGACTGAACAACAACAACAACAACAATGGAAAGTGGGACATTCCAGGATCAAATCAGAAACCGGGACAGCTTCTCTAAATCTGGTACTGTCCCTGGAAAATAGGGACACTTGGAGGGTCTGCTACTGTATGAAAATAATATTTACATTAATTACTCCGCCCACATTTTCCACTGGCTCCACTCCCACTGGCATGTGAGACACACACACCAAGGTATGCAGACGTTGGCCTGAAACAGCTTCCCCCCTCTCATCCCTAAATAATAGCCACACAATAAGAGCTCCAGCAGCAGATTATCATGCTGTTGTTATCTGAAGCACCTGAAGGCGATGGCTATCATTTAAAATCTTAGCTGATTCATCATATGAGTTTAAGTCTACATCAATGTGCATCTAAGGGGAAAGAACCGCACTATCATTTCAAAGCAGGGAAGAGAGGCTAGTGGTTCTCCAGATGTCATGGAACTGCACTCGCAACACCCAACATGGCCAATAATCAGAAGTGGTGGAAGGGGTAAAGAAAGAAACATACCTCCTTTGTGTGGCATTGACTTAGAAGATTGACTTCCCTATACAGGGTTGCCTTCAGATGACTCAGGAGTCAGGTAAGTCCATACCCTCCAACATTTATCCGATGAAAATAGGGACATCCAGTCCTGTGGACAGCAAGAAGATCAAACCTATCCATTCTGCAAGAAGATCAAAACTATCCATTCTGAAGGAAATCAGCCCTGAGTTCTCACTGGAAGGACTGATCCTGAAGCTGAGGCTCCAATACTTTGGCCACCTCGTGAGAAGAGAAGACTCCCTGGAAAAGACCCTGATGCTGGGCAAGATTGAGGGCACAAGGAGAAGGGGACAACAGAGGATGAGATGGTTGGACAGTGTTCTCAAAGCTACCAACATAGAATCATAGAGTTGGAAGAGAACACAAGGGCCATCCAGTCCAACCCCCTGCCAAGCAGGAAACACCATCAAAGCATGATGAATCTGACCAAACTGCCGGGAGGCAGTGGAAGACAGGAGTGCCTGGTGTGCTCTGGTCCATGGGGTCACGAAGAGTCGGACATGACTAAACGACTAAACAACAACAGCAAGGAAATGTGGGACATTCCAGGATCAAACCAGAAACCAGAATGGCTTCGGTAAATCTGGGACTTGTCTGAGCCAGATAAGATACCTTGGAAGGTCGCAACCGAACCGCCAGCCTGAGTTGTTCCCATCCCTGCATTAAAACAAGGGCAATAGCATAACCCTAATTCTCAGATTCCTTATAGCTCGGGTGTTCTGCTGTTTTCTTCTGGTTCTTGCTTTAAACTGCCATTTTAAAGACAACTTCACAGCTTTATAGACTTATCCAGGCTTCCTCAACCTCGGCCCTCCAGCTGTTTTGAGACTACAATTCCCATCATCCCTGACCACTGGTCCTGCTAGCTAGGGATCAAGGGAGTTGTAGGCCGAAAACATCTGGAGGGCTGAGGTTGAGTGAGCCTGGACTTATCCTTTCCTTGTTGAATGTTGAGGTGGGCTGCGAGTTTCATTGGGATTTTTTGGGGGGCCCCTGGGAGTCGGCATCTATGGTGGAAGCGCAGGTTCATTCCGTTTTTATTTTTATTTTTTTACTATCTACTAAAATTTCATTTATTCAGAGTTTACCTAGTAAACAGCACAAAGCCAAAACTGCTGCCTTTTGCTTTCGCCGTCTCTCTGCTTCACCCATTTTAGCTACCGTGAAGATGGGGTGGGGGGTGGAAGCAAGCAAAAAGTCACTGCACTTTAATTCAAATTTTGAAAGCCAAGCAGAAGAGGAATTGCAGATATGGAGCTTTTACTATAAGCAGCAGAATTTTCGAGGCAGAATTTTCGAGGGGCAGACGCGGCTGCCATTGCTAATTCCTTTACGATTGGATATATTCAAAATGCACTAATGTTTGCATTGATGGTATTGATTCTGCAACACTTTTTTTAAAAAAGAAACTTAACTCAAGATGGGGGTGGGGGAGTAAGATGGGTCTTCAAGAAGGACATATTTAAATTGGGGGACACCATACAGCTTTCAGAACAGATCTCAATTGAATTCGCTGCGGTAGCAAACGGTCCCCTCCACCAGTGGCGGGCGGTGGAATTTTTCATGGGGGAACAGTTCAGGTCAGAAGTGCCAGCTTGCAAGGGCAATATGGGCGGGCCACTTGTGAGCATTGTGCCTCCCGCCCCACAACCAGGCAGAAGCTTCTTGAACTTTGGAAAAGAGCTTGGATTTTGATACCCCGCTTTATCACTACTGGACATCCATTTGCATGACACTGAATATCACCCATTGCTAAAATCCACTTACCCCTAAAGTTGAGCCGAAATCTGCCTCCCCCACAGCAACTTCACTGTCATGTTTATGGGCTAAAAAGTGGAGAGGCTTTTGATGGTGTTTTGGGGTCTGCAAACAGGGAGGAAGAGGAGGAGGAGGAGGAGGAGGAGTTTGGATTTGATATCCCGCTTTATCACTACCCGAAGGAGTCTCAAAGCGGCTAACATTCTCCTTTCCCTTCCTCCCCCACAACAAACACTCTGTGAGGTGAGTGGGGCTGAGAGACTTCAGAGAAGTGTGACTAGACCAAGGTCACCCAGCAGCTGCATGTGGAGGAGCGGGGAAGCGAACCCGGTTCACTAGATTACGAGTCTACCGCTCTTAACCACTGCACCACTCTAGCTCTCCGGTGTGAGGCATCAGGGGAACATTTAGGGGTCTAGTCTAGTCGCCCTACTGCACTGGCTGCAAACCACTGCCCTCCACTGCCTGAGAGTGCTGCAGGAAACCAGCCTGGCCAACAGTCAGGAATGAGAGAAATGTAAGATGCTGCCTTGCACTGAGTCACCCATTTAGCTCAGCATCATCCACACTGACTGACAGCAGCTCTCCGGGGTTTGCGGAGGGCTCAGAAGATGCTTGGCCTGGAAACTGGGCTCTCCTGTGTGCAATGCAGGTGCCCTACCACCAAGCTGATGATGGGAGCTGCAGTCCCAAAAAGATCTGGAGGGCGCCAGGTTGGGGAAGAGTGCTGCTGACAGTACCGAGCGCAATGGGTCAATGGTCCGATTTTCATCCAGGTACACCTGGGGCGTAACAGGAATTGCCACTTCCTGCACCCAACCACTGCCAGGCCCCCACAAAACACTTGAGCCATCAGAACTCTGCGGCTCTTGCCAAACTTGGTGGGAGCTGGGGTGTTCCACAAAGCATTGTTGTTTGGCACCCACTTGCTGGTGAGGGGGTGGCAGGGCTGGGTGGGTGGAGAAGAAGAAGAAGAAGAGGAGGAGGAGTTTGGATTTGATATCCTGCTTTATCACTACCTGAAGGAGTCTCAAAGTGGCTAACATTCTCCTTTCCCTTCCTCCCCCACAACAAACACTCTGTGAGGTGAGTGGGGCTGAGAGACTTCAAAGAAGTGTGACTAGCCAAAGGTCACCCAGCAGCTGCATGTGGAGGAGCGGAGACGCGAACCCGGTTCACCAGATTACAAGTCTACCACTCTTAACCACTACACCACACTGGCTCCCTCGTGCTTCCGCCGCCTGAGGTGGGCGGTTCACTCTGTCTCCTGTGCAGGCTGGTTCTGTGGTCCACCTCACTTCAACCCTTGCAAAGGCTTTACTCTCAGCTGAGTTGTTTGCAATATATATATATATATATATATATATATATATATATATATATATGAGAGATGCTTTTTAATTATGGTGCTGGAGGAGACTCTTGAGAGTCCCATGGACTGCAAGAAGATCAGACTTATCCATTCTTAAAGAAATCAGCCCTGAGTGCTCACTGGAAGGACAGATCCTGAAGCTGAGGCTCCAATACGTTGGCCACCTCATGAGAAGAGAAGACTCCCTGGAAAAGACCCTGATGCTGAGAAAGACTGAGGGCACAAGGAGATGGGGACGACAGAGGATGAGATGGTTGGACAGTGTTCTCGAAGCTACCAACATGAGCTTGACCAAACTGCCGGAGGCAATGGAAGACAGGAGTACCTGGCATGCTCTGGTCCATGGGGTCATGAAAAGTCAGACACGACTAAATGACTAAACAACAACAACAACAACAATTACAAAGAGGAAGAGACGCAATAAGTTTAATGGGGGTAGAGAAGAATTTTTTTAATGACAACCAGTAAACACAGGCTGAGCACACAGTAACTCTCCCCCACCCCCTCTCCCTGGATTTACACTCAGCTGATAAACCCAGGCTTAACAGACCGGCATTCATTACATGATTGACCTTTCCTTGTTAACCGAAGTAGACAATGATGTGTTTGGAAAATTGGACAATAGTCAATTTAATGGGAAAACTATTTTGCTTGGGAAGCTCTCCCACTTCACTTCACAGCAAATTACTGTGGTTGCTGCTGGCAGGTTAGGACTCTTATTTTTCAACAAATGTGGAGGTGTGGTTTTTTTTATCTTATTTTTTTTAAAAATAAAATAAAAATAAAAATTGAGATCTATGTATTTGTTAGCAAATTGCCAGGCCAGGTAGTTCACCAAATAGTCCATCAGTGTTGCGGCAGCGAGATTGATGAGTGCATGGAATATAATAATTAGATGCTTCTAGGGCTGCATTTGTCTCCCCTCCCCTTGGTTCAACTTTGTCTGTCCCTATGGAAGGCATCTGGGAAGTCTAATGCGCTAGCCTTCAAGACCTTCTCTTCTAGGGCATGGGGAGTTCACGCTGTGGAGCTGTTGTTCAGGTGACCATTTAATGGCCCCAGTACGGGCTTCTGTTTTGCCTGCTGGCATTTGCTCCTGGAAAATAATGGACGGTGGCAGGCTCTGTTGTGTGCGGACAGCCCACAGTTCACAAAATTCTTCCATCCATCAAGGAGGGAAAGCAGTGGCGTCTGCTGTGGTCAAAAGGCGCCACATTGCTCAAGCGGAATGGCAGACGTCTCTGCAGGTGACTAGGTAGATGCCCTCTGCAAGACGTACCTTGCCAGGTGACAGGAGACATCTGCACACTCATTATTTTTCCAAGTGGAAATAGTGAACTGCCACAAATCTTATTTCATTCATGCCCGGTTTTGCCTTCCATTCTTCATTATAGTTGCAATCGGATTCCAATCTATTCCATACTGGGAGAGCCAGTGTGGTGTAGTGGTTAAGAGCGGTGGACTCGTAATCTGGGGAACCGGGTTCGCGTCTCCACTCCTCCACATGCAGCTGCTGGGTGACCTTGGGCTAGTCACACTTCTCTGAAGTCTCTCAGCCCCACTCACCTCACAGAGTGTTTGTTGTGGGGGAGGAAGGGAAAGGAGAATGTTAGCCGCTTTGAGACTCCTTCGGGTAGTGAAAAGCGGGATATCAAATCCAAACTCTTCTTCTTCTTCTTCATACTTAAAAATGGTAAGCGTAATGCTGGTGGTCAACAAAATTGGTTCAAAGACTCTCTCAAGGCAAATCTTAAAAAAAAAATGTAGTATAAACACAGACAACTGGGAAACACTGACCTGCGAACGCTCCAATTGGAGAACAGCCTTTACCAAAGGTGTCATGGGCTTTGAAGACACTCGAACTCAGGACGAAAGGGAGAAACGAACTAAGAGGAAGGCACACTTAGCAAACCCTCACCGGATTCAACCCCCACCTGGAAGCCAATGTCCCCACTGTGGAAGGACATCTGGATCCAGAATTGGCCTGCACAGTCACTTATGGACTCACTGTTAAGACTGTGTTCATGGAAGACAATCTTACTTGGCTAAGAGTGATTGCCAAAGACAAAGAGGTAGGATTGCTCATGACAGCTAAACGAAGCCTCCATGTTCCATGCAGTCTTCCCCTGAATCGTTGCTGAGGTGTGCAAATTGTGGGTCTTTACAACCTGTGAGCTTTCCAGAAACATCTGGCTGGCCACTTTGGGGAGCATGGCGCTACAACAGATGTGCCCGTGGTCTGATTCAGCAAGGTTCTCCTCACTTGCCAATCATGCTCTCCTGTTCAGCCTGCCCAGCTTAGACTATTCTGAAATCAGTTTGATTTCTCCCTCCTCTATGGATCCCAAGACTCACCCGCTTGTAAAGCTGCTGTTTTTACCTTGCTCTTGCAGAATATGCTTGCAGCACATTGCCCATAAAATAAAGCCATCTACGGTAAGCACCGTAAAAAACCCAAAGCACGGTTGAAGCTATTTGCAAACAGCAGCTGAGCTCCCCCAGCTGACATCACAAGTTTTATCATTCTGTCAGGGACTCTGCCCTCTTATGGGTAATATGTAGCAGACAATTATGTCTAAGCAATTAGATGGAAGGTCCTATTAAATGTGCAGGGGTCTCTATTCTCTCTTGCCTGGCCCTTTCATTTCTCCCCCTCCCTGCTCCTGAATTATTTACAATTTAACTCTGTAAATGCATTGCGGGTGTTGCGGCTGCTGTTGCTTTCTGACTACTAAGGGAAGTGTTTGGAGGGTGCCGAATGCAGCTGAAGGAAGAAAAAAACAACGAGGCATAAGGTGGTACAGTGCTTGAGAAACACGTTGCCTCCGCTGTCTGGGGAAGGTCAAGAATGAGAGGGAAAGTGATGCTTGTACATCCCAACGGTGTGAATATCTAGTTTGTTTGTTTGTTTGCCTCCAGAAATAGCTCTTGGTTGGTTACTCAGAGGAGACTTGCCTAGCAAAGGTAAGAACCATCTCTCTGAGTATGTTATAATGTTTGTGAACATGACCTCACCCTAGCCACCATCCAGCTTACAACCACGTGAAAGTTGGTGGCCCATAAACTACATTAGTTGAGTTCTGTAAGAATAGGAGTGGGAGACCTCTTGCCCCACCAGATGCTGTTGGGAGTCCATCAGCACCCATCAGCTCCAGTTAGCAAAGCCCAGAGCCCAGGGCTTCCCAGACTTGGATCTCCAGCTGTTTTTGTACTACAACTTCCATCATCCCTAGCTAGCAAGACCAGTGGTCAAGGATGATGGGAATTGTAGTCCAAAAACAGCTGGAGAGCCAAGTTTGGGAAACCCTGGCATAGCCAAAGATCAATGATGACTTGAGCTTCTCATCCAGCAACACCTGGAGGACCACAGCTTCCACCTCCCCATCCAGACTGTACACCCAAAGGACTCTTATTCCATGCCTCCCCCTCCAAATTCCTGGGAACTGTAGTTTGTTAAGGGAGCTGACCTTAGGGACTCTTAATGGACCACAGTTCCCAGGACTAGCCATGGCTGTTAAAGCTGTATGGGTGTCAGGGACTGGTGGGCAGAGGAGGAATGGTGGAGACCGCCTCCCCAGCCTGACCCTTCCAGAGAAGAAGGAGACAGTTCAGAATTACAAGAGGGGTTTCAGGGAGATCACAGCTCAGAGGAACATGAGGGGGTAAAGCGGGGAAATAATGGGAGAGAAGGAGGAGGAGGAAGAAGAAGCAGCACCAGGGGGTGACAGCTGATAGACACAGTGTCTTTAGAAAGCATTCCAGACCCCACTCTACCATAACCCAGTGAGCATTGAAAGTAGGAGAGCAAAGAGCTCAAAGGCAGGGGGCATTTTTCAGCACCCATAGCGATGATGCATGAGGAAGTGGGAGAGACGAAGGGGGTGGAGACTCAGTCAGGACAATACCATTATTCCAAGAGGCTGCATTCCCAAGCCTCTCTCTGTGAATATTGGGAAAAAAAATGGTTAGGACTTTTCACTGTCTTGTCTGTACCTGGCAAACTGCCGTGGGGGTTTGTTCCTCTGCCACCTGACTACAGCAGTGCAGGGTGTGGATGTGACCTTAGAGTTTTAGTCGCCTGGAAGAAAGGCAGCTCTATTGAACTCAGCAAGGTTTGCATAAGCATGTGTAGAGGTTTGCACCGCTAGAAATTTAAAGGCTTCCCAGCGGGAAAGCAGGTGCAGATAAGAAGTCAAAAATTATACAGGGAGGGGGGATAGCAAAACATATTTCTCCACACAAGCTTTGGATTTCAGACACAGAGCTATTTGAGGAAATGCATACAACATGGTGCAGACAAGAGCAAAGGCACCTATTCCATATAGACTGCATGACTTATGCCAGGCGTTGGCAAGGTTATCTGGCCATGGGCTGGATCAAGTCCATGGGGACCATCCATGGGCCGGACATGCACAGTGCGATGCTGGAAATTGCACCTGCGCATGTCCATGGCGCCGAAAATCACTTTTGCGCATGTCCGTGTGGACTTACGCAGGCGCGATTTCCGGTGTCTGGACATGCGCAGATGCGATTTCCGGCATCTGGATCTGCGCAGATGTGATTTCCAGTATTTGCGCATGTGCAGATGCAATTTCCGGCGCCACTCAGCAAGTCCCTGCGCTGTGCCGCGCCAGTTTAGCGCAGCGCATGGGGGGCTTGCCAAGCGGGCGGCTTGGTTGGAGGGCAGCTCATGGGCTGGTAAAACGGCCTTCATGGGCTGCATCCAGCCCATGGGCCGGAGGTTGCCGACCTCTGACTTATGCAGTGGTTGGTTGGGACATGCGCCATATGAACGAGAAGAAACCCAACATGCCCGAGTTGTAGTTTGCGGTCCTGAATTACTACCCACCAAAGTGGTCACATCGATGAATTCAGTTCCTTTAGCAATGTGATTTTTCGTTTTGGACAACCACCCTCGTTTTATGTACATACCCCCCCCCACAAAACTGCTGCATCTGATCTGATCAACACCAGCTGTATACTAATGGTATGAGACAAGGCATCAAACATAAGGCCCAGAGGCTATGTCACACAGTTTAAGGGAGGCCAATGTGGCCACGGCACCCCCGCTGATGCCAATTTCTGGATCACCTTCAGGAAGGAGGATTTGATGCTGGCCTGGTTCAGTAGGGGGTATATTTTTAAAAGCTGTTTTTATCACTGGCACTGATAGTTATCACCAGAACCAAGAAGGGAAAACAAACAGGAAGCCATTTTATACTTGCTGCCATATTTCTTTTAAATCAAGTTTAAAAATACATATATATTCATTTTTTAAATGCAGATTGTTGGGAGAAAAGTATTTGTGCCAGTAGCATTGCTGTGATTGTCAAGTATAATATCTCCCTCTCTTGGGAATGCTGAATCTTCAGGTGCTACCTGTCCTTATTCGTTCATATTTACTGGTAATACCTTCCAGACGACGGCACTACAAGCCGTAAATCCACTAATGGCTGTAAAGTGCTTTTGGATGGAGGGTTATAGAAATTCAAAGTTTTATTGTCCTCCGTCTGCTCTATGAGGTAGCTGCATCTATATTGCAAGAATATGCTTGCAGCCTACATGTGTTGAGTCAGATAGAATTATCTACAATGAAGTCCCAACCAGCCAGGTATTTCATATTACCTTTACTTTAATGGCAAGGATGGAGAACATGTGGTCCTCTGGAAGTTGCTGGACTACGGCTCCCACCCTCGCTGACCAATGGCCATGCTGGTTAGGGCTGATGGGAGTTTGAGTCTAACACCGGCACCCCTTCCGTGCGGTGCAGCAACTTTTAAGGCTGCGGCGCGCGAACAGTCGCACAGACGCTGTGCTGCTGTTTGCGCGTTGCAGCGTTTTAAAAGTTGCCGCGCCGCCGGTGTCGATTGCGGGGGTGGGGCCTGCCCCCAGAGTGTCACCGCCCCGGGCGGTACCCGGGGCAGACCGCCCCCCGCCCCTTGTTCCGCCCCTGTCCTGAGGAGAGGCTTCAAGGGCCAGATCTGGCCTCTGGGATGAAGGTTCCCCACCCCTGTTTTGGGGGCTTCAAAGTGGCGCTGAGCATTTTGCTGAAATCCCAGACTTTAGGAGAAAGGTGAGACCGTTGTGATGATGGGAAGGGAGGATGCTCTCTGAGGAGACATTGGGAACTGATGCAGGGGTGGAGAGATGAAACAGAAGGAAGTGCCAGTAAGGATGAGGTCATGCCATCGTCTAGACACAAGGTGACACAGGGAGATGTCTTCACTTCTCTTCCCACTCCATCTCAATCTGAAGGAGGGCATCAGTGCCTTTCCAAGTTTTTCCAAAAAAAAGGCCGAATGGAAAATGATAATATTGCTAAATTCCAGCCAGCAAAAGCTGCAAATTGCCTGGATAGTTTTAAGCTTCTGAAGTGCTAATTGCTGTGACTACTGTAAGCTCATATTTGAGCTGCTCTTTTAAGCTAGGCTGCGTAACAATTAGATTATGAGATTTGGGATCTTATAAAGGGGGGTACTTCAAAATGATTGTTTTGTCATGGTCTGTGTTGAAGCTTTGTTTACTGCCAAGCAGTGGCAGTGATCATCATAATTATCAACCTTACTTTTTTTCCTCATGGAGGCCAGAATTATGTCCTTCTTGAAACACTGGCTGAAACACCAGGAGTTGCCCTGGACTTATCCCGAAGCAAAAAACATCCAGCAGGAACGTTAAGGGGGCTCACATTTATTCCAAATACGGGTTGGTTTAGCTCTTTGGTTATCCCATGAGAAAGTAAAAAGAAAAAAAATGTATTCTATGTTTTATATATAAGTCGCCTAGAGTGGCTGGTAGATCCCAGCCAGATGACTGGGGTATTATTATTATTATTATTATTATTATTATTTTTATTATTATTACTATTATTATATTACATGGGGTGTGTGAGTCATGTTGCTAGGGCTGTTTAAGAGCACTCTGAGCATTTTCACCAGTGTTGAAGCAATGATTCTTCAATATCAACTTCGTTGGACTGGTCATGCCTGATGATCGTCTTCCAAAGCAACTACTCTATTCCAAACTTAAATTGGAAAACGTAATGCTGGTGGTCAACAAAAGAGGTTTAAAGACTCTCTCAAGGCAAATCTTAAAAAATGTAGTATAAACACCAACAACTGGGAAACACTGGCCTGTGAGCGCTCCAACTGGGGAACAGTCTTTATCTTTGTAATGGGCTTTGAAGATGCTTGAACTCAGGACGCAAGGGAGAAACGTGCTAAGAGAAAGGCATGCTTGGCAAACCCTCACTGTGATCAACTCCCACCTGGTAACCTATGTCCCCACTGTGGAAGGATGTGTGGATCCAGAACTGGCCTCCACAGTCACTTATGGACTCACTGTTAAAACTGTGTTTATGCAAGACAATCTTACTTCCAGTGCTCACTGGAAGGACAGATCCTGAAGCTGAGGCTCCAGTACTTTGGTCACCTCATGAGAAGAGAAGACTCCCTGGAAAAGACCCTAATGTTGGGAAAGATGGAGGGCACAAGGAGAAGGGGACGACAGAGGATGAGATGGTTGCACAGTGTTCTCAAAGCTACCAACATGAGTCTGACCAAACTGTGGGAAGCAGAGGAAGACAGGAGTGCCTGGCATGCTCTGGTCCATGGGGTCACAAAGAGTCGGACACAACTAAACAACTAAACAACAACAACAACAACAACAACAACAACAACAACAACAACAACATCTTACTCGGCTATGAATGATTGCCAAAGAAGAAGATATTGTCTCCATACACTGAATGGCAGTGGCTTTCCATGACTTCAGGCAAGGGTCTCTCCTAGCTGTATCTTCCTTCCTACGACCCTATCCTGTGGCTTGCCAGCACACCAGTTCACAATGCATGGAAAACTGAATGGGGGAATGAATGCAACAACACCAGCCAGAATGTGACAGCGGCGGCGGTTGTCTCTTCCTCCCCCACCGCAGGCAGAGATTCTGTTTGTTTGTTTACGTGCAATGCCTATTACCCTGCCACTCAGCTCCAAGAGCCCTTAAGGCAGCTTACAAAATAAAACATAATTTCCACAAGAAGAACAATAAGAATAAAACCAAACAGGGAGCGTACTTCTGGAATTTAACAAGCAGACGCCACCAAAACCAATACGGCATAGGAGCAGCAGCTGATTCAGGGTGCTCTGAAAGCCTGGTAGGAAGGGGGCTGTTTTAATTACCAGGGATGGAGATTCTGGGACCTTATCAATGCTGCTGGACTACAGGTCCCAGCATCCCTGACCGTTGGCTGTGTTGGCTGGTGTCAGAGACCAGGCTGAGGAGAGCTACTCTTATGAGGAATGGTGGAGGCCTCCCCCTCCCCCTGCTCCTGACCAGGATCCTGAAGCTGCCCAGCAGCAGTGGAGCAGTATACAGGTAGATTTGGAGCAGTGGTTTGCAGAGGGGCATAGTACGGAAGACAACAGCTGGGTGGAACTGAGTGGGGAACAGCCAGGAGAAGAACCGGGAGAGAAAATTAACAGACCCCCTTTCACTGGAAAGTGTCCCAGTCCTCAGTCCAAGGTCAATGAGGGCAGATAGTGTAGCTACACAGAAGGCCAAATGGTTGCGAGATCAGATTGCCAGATGAGCAAGTGACGGGGGTGGCTCGGGGGGGGGGAAGCGGGAGGAAACCTTAATTGGGAGCACCTTTCCTCCAAGATGGAGTCTTTGTTCTTTTCCTGTGAACATTAAAAGTGTCTTCAACTGGTGAGGGACTATTTTCGCTTTGTTCTGCTTATCCATGGCCAAAGGGAGAGAGGAGGCCGTTTCCTCGAAGCCTGACAGCTGGGCTGATAGGAATTGCAGTTTCCATAACACCTGGAAGGGGCAGTCCACATTTATTTGCATCTTCTAACCTGCCTTCTCCTATCATGGAACTCCAGGCAATGTATATAAGATTGGCAGGCAATATGCCATTCAGGTAGCAACCAGTCTCAGACCTGAAACTTTGTTGCATCAGGTGCCCTTTGGGCCTGGAACTATAGACCATCACTCTGGAGTAAGGATATGGGAGCCAGCTGCTTGTCATTTAGCAAATATGGCAGCTGTATATCATGTACCACCTTCCTATGAATTGTATTTAAGCTAGGCTCCTTCGAGAGCAGCAAGACCAGTGCCAGAAACTTTACTGTCAATTAACTCTTGTTTTGTTATGTATTTATGTACTTAAGCCTAGATTTATTTATTTATTTTTGTAATATTGAATTTATCCTGCGTTTGCCAAATTGCTGATTTTCGTCATTTTTTTAAAAAAAATTGATGTCATATTCTGTATTTTGTATTTTTCATTTTCTGTATTTTGATGTTTTGAATGTTTGCTGCAAGCCAATTTGGGCAAAGCTCATTGTAGAAAAAGTGGTATGTAAGTCAACCATACAGTAGCAAGTGAAAACTACAAGTAGGGATTTGGGGGGCAGGGGGTTCACTTGAGTTCACATTAAAAAATGAACCTACCTAATTCACATTTTCTGAAATGCAGCCAACCATTGAAATTCGCACTGCTCTGACTTTTGCACTGCATGTTCTCCAGCCACATAATGTGTACTAAAGTGCATGTACTATGGTAAAGTGTCCAGAAAACTGCAGGCATTGTTGCAAAATAAATAAAAATGCATTATATGAAGGGAAATTGCTCTGCAAAAAAAGTGTGTATTGCACAAAACAACACACAAAAATATGCATATTTCACGAAACGCACACTAAAATACTGGTACGTTTTCATGAGGGCTAAATTGCAAACTGAAGTGGAGAGCCGAGATGAAGATTGCAAAAAAATTAAAAACAGCAAGCCAAAACTGGCAGGCTCATCCATCCCTAACTACAAAAAAAAAAAATGCCATGTAACCTCAGCTCCAAATAGGAGAGCTTCTGATCAACATTCTTGCCAGCCTGCCACACCCTCCGCAAGGACACTATCAGCTAAAGGGAGCCTGAGCAGAGAATTTCTCTTCCTTCTCCTCAGTGTTCTGTTTTTCTTTCCCCACTGACACACAACATTCCATGGCCACTAAACATTCTCAGTCTTCAGAGCACTGAGACGTCCATCTTGTTGCCCAGCGGCTCCATTTTAGCTCAGTTTCTGTCGGCGCTCAACCCTTGAGTTCCCTATTAGAAGGAGTGGCTGGGGAAACCCAGCCAGATGGGCGGGGTATAAATAATAAATTATTATTATTAAAAGGAAGCTTGATCTGAGTCCCTGATCTACCAGTGCTAACCAGTGGAAGGACTATAACACCAGTATAAAAAGCTTTCTGCAGCTTACCTTGGCCAAACGCCAAGCAGCGGCATTCTGGGTTATCTGCACATTCTGAGCCGTATGGAAGGGAAGCACCATGACTCAGGGGTAGGGAACCTAAGGCCCGGGGGCCGGATGCAGCCCAATTGCCTTCTCAATCCAGCCCGCGGACGGTCCGGGAATCAGCATGTTTTTACATGAGTAGAATGTGTCCTTTTATTTAAAATGCATCTCTGGGTTATTTGTGGGGCATAGGAATTCATTCATTATTATTATTTTCCAAAATATACTCCAGCCCACCACATGGTCTGAGGGACAGTGGACCGGCCCACAGCTGAAAAAGGTTGCTGACCCCTGCATCATGTAGACAATACTGCGGCAAGCACGGCTTATGCGTTGAAGATCAGGGTGCCCAGATGATAAGCCCAGCTTGATGTAACGGCAAGTTCTAATAACTGGGCTATGGTACAGTCTCTCGAACCTTTGTTTGGCATTAGCAGAAGCACACACACACACACACAGAGAGAGAGAGAGAGAGAGAGAGAGAGAGAGAGAGAGAATGAGAGGGGGGGCTACTTGACTCAAGAGAATTCTTGGGAGCTGCATTGATTTTCTATATATATTTTTTATAAGCACAATATTCGTTTTCATTTCCTGACAAATAACCCTGTTCCCAAAAGGTGCCCATAAAACAACATGCTGGGTAATTCTCACCTGGCATAAAAACAGCCTTGCAGCGATGCATCAGCAACAATCGCAAGCAGAGCGGCTGAGAAACTGGCCTTGGTGGTTTGGTCAGAGCTGACCAGCTGCCTGAGAAGCCAGACAGACAATTACCTATACACAAAGGGACATTTTTTTTCCCTTGTAACACCCCCCCCAACTCCGCTTTGGTCTTTGCCACCAGGTTCCCAATAATGAACTCCAATTATGTTTCTTTAAAGAGGGCAACTCAGACGCTGATCTCTGGTAACGGGTTTATTATTTTATCTAACCCCGGTATGATCACGGCAAATATTGGCCCGTAAACCAGCTATAATACACATGCCGTGCATTTTTAAGCAATCAGCATCTCACTGTCATATAGTCAAATGTATGTTTAGGTCAGGGCTGGATTTAGGTTTGATGAGGCCCTCAGCTACTGAAGATAATGGGGCCCTTTATATGTCCAGCTGCCCTTTGTCAACAACAGATTGTCGCTGTTTTTTGTGTTGAATATATGCTATATGGTCATTTATGGACCTAATAGGTATCTCAAGTCATTTGCACATGCAGAATGTAGGCACCTTATATGGAAATGAGCAAACCAGTGATATTTTAGGGTGCAGGCTAGCAGGCGGGGCCCATTACTTACATCATAGGAGCCGACACAACACGAAACAAAACATTGTTGCTGTATGTAGGTTTTATTTTATTTGTTTTTTATCTTATATTTTGGAAATGTACATCCAGGTTTTTTTCCTTAAATTTCCCTCCTGCCCCAAGAGAGTGGGGCCCTAAGCTATAGCTTGTTTAGCTTATATGTAAATCTGGCACTGGTTCAGGTTGAGTTTTTGCAGCATTGTATTGATGCACACAGCAACCATGGGTGTGGTTAGAGGATAGGTGACAGTCCCTGGGCCCTAGGTTTGGCGCATGAGGGTCAAGATTGCCTCCCCATTTCATTTCCCTTAATATAAATGTGCGTGTGTATCCAGGACCGGTGCTAGGGCTTCTTGCGCCCTAGGCGAGACCACCTTCTGGCACCCCCCGGCAAAGTTTGCTTTAGCAGGAGGTGGGGGTGGTGGAGAGGCAAGCAGCAGTTTCTCCGCTGTAGCGGAGAAGCTGCTGCTCACCCATCCTGCCTGCTGCCTGCCGCCAAAGCCTGCTTTAGCGGGAGCCGGGGGTTGGTGTAGGGGGCAAGCAGCGCCTCTCCGCTACAGCGGAGAAGCTGCTGCTAGCCTGCCCTGCCGCTCTACCCAAGCCTGGCCAGCGCCCCCTCCATTTTGGCACCCTAGGCAATTGCCTAGTTCGCCTTAATGGACGCGCCGGCCCTGTGTGTATCTTTGGTTACAGGGTGTCTGGCCAGACTGCAAAGTGCAGTGCTACTGAGATCCCAAATCTTAGTTTGCCTGAAGCATCCATGTACACACACACACACACACACACACACACAAAAGAGAGCTTAATATATTGCTATACAAGGGGCTGGGAATTTAATCGGATTGGCTTTTTAAAATGTTATGATTGACTGAAGGATAGGAATTGCGTTGACGGTCTTTTTATTATTTTAAATTGCTTGATTGAACTTAAAAAAACAAAACATAACACAAAATCAAAATTATCCATAACAAATAAACACCAACAAATTACCAGTATCTATTACACTTTATCACAGTCTTCTTTTACTACCAATGACTTCCTGCCAACTCCATGTAGCTTTAGATATATATTTATACAGCACACTATTTGTCTCTATTTTTAATAATGACTTAACCAAGATATTGTACTTTCTTAAAACCTATTCGGTGAATAACAGAAGCTATTCAAAGGCTGCGACAGACTTTATGTTATTGCAATCTTTTATGTAACTTTTAAATAAACCCCCTTGAAAAAATACTTGATCTGCATGGTCTCTTATTCTTCCTGATAGCTTAGCCAGTACTGCGTATTCCATTACTTTTTGTTGACACTCCGATTTTGATGGTACCTTTCCTCATTGACGGTCTTTTGCCTGATTGTCCACAATGTTATTTCTAAAGGTTGACTTTATGTTTTTAGCTGATTTTCATTCATAATGCTGAAAGGATATTTTGTTTAGGCGTTTACTAGGTTTACGATGAATTGCTTTTTGCAGCTGATTTTTATCTGCAATGTTTGTTTTGGACAGGAAAGGATGCTCTGTTTAGTTCACTGTGTTGTATAGACTGTATGACTGGGGTTTTTTAGTCTCTGTTTTTTTTTTTTTTTAAGAGGTCTCAACCTATGTTTTAAGCCACTTAGAGCTTGGTTTGAATATAGACAGGATATAACTCACCCAAATAAAGAAATAAATCAGCACAGGCAAATTTTATACAAATTTGTGCAATGGGCCTATGCTTTCAGTCCTTTAAGTATCTAACAATCTCCTTGAACACAGGCAATACAGAAAGAAGAGTTTGGATTTGGATTTGATACCTCGCTTTATCACTACCCGAAGGAGTCTCAAAGCAGCTAACATTCTCCTTTCCCCTCCTCCCCCACAACAAACATTCTGTGAGGTGAGTGGGGCTGAGAAAGAAGAAGTGTGACTAGCCCAAGGTCACCCAGCAGCTGCATGTGGAGGAGCGGGGAGGCGAACCCAGTTCACCAGATTACAAGTCTACCGCTCTTAACCACTACACCACACTGGCTCTCAGTGTGAAAGGGAACACACATACAATTGAAGGGACACGGAGCTTTAGCAAACTGCTCAGGATCCAGTTCTGGAGTTTATAATAGAAATGGGAGCAAAATTTGACACAGTTTGTATTTGAAAATGATTTTACTTCATTCACGCTTTCTGAAGCGAGAGACGAATCAAAACACAACTTTCTAAATGTACGTCCCCCCCAAACTGTGCAATGCACTGAGTGCATGCAAAAAAAGAGAAAGAACCCACTACAGTAAAATTGAATGTCTTGTTGAAAATAACACACAGAAATGCATTATAGAAGGGGAAAATACAAATATTAGGAGGAAATGCGCTTTGCAAATTATATATATATATATATATATATATATATATATATATATATATATGGCAATATTGCATACGATGTTAGGAGAAATTTGCACTACAATGCTGGTGAATATTCATGATGACTTCTTTTTGATTGTAAACTGGTGTGTGAATGTGGAGAACCGAGCTTATGCCTGGAAAAGTGAGAATTTGAGGGGAAACAAAATAGATAGGTCTGCCCATCCCTGGTTTATATCATTGAAAAATATGCTAGTTAAACTGGAATTAATGGGGAATGGGTACTGGGCACCATGGACCAGGGAAGCAATAAAGGAATTTATTGGGGTTTTTTGGGGGGGAACTTCTCTTGCAAATGTGGTAACTGATTTATTGATGCCTATATTGAGAAACACACACACACAACTTTGCTTGCCACTTTGTTTTGCTATTGTAGGTGTGGCATATAGTATACCGGACATCGGTCCCATTCCAGAACTCCTTTTGAAATTGATGAGGATTCTGGGGTGCTCCTTCAGTTTGAAGAGTGAGCCATACCAATGCACTGTTATTGGAGGAATTCAACTCAGGGGGCATTCAAAGGTGGACCTACTTAATTTTCACCTTCTGAAACAATACACGAAACACAGCCATCCTCCTAAACTTGTACGTATCCAAATTTTGCAATGGAGATCTCTAGCCAAGTGACGAGTTACGTATGAGGGCAAAAATGCACATCTTAGTGGAAATAACATGCAAAATGCATTGCATTAGGAGAAATGGCTCTGTAAAAAAAAAAAGTGGATGTACAGGTGAAACTCAAAAAATTAGAATATTGTGGAAAAGTCCATTTATGTAAGCAATTGTTTTCATTAGCTACTGGAGTTTAATATATGAGATAGACTCATGACATGCAAAGTGAGATATGTCAAGCCTTTGTTTGTTATAATTGTGATGATTGTGGCGTACAGCTGATGAAAACCCCAAAGTTGAGATTGTTAATTTGGGGTTCTCATCAGCTGTACGCCATAATCATCACAATTATAACAAACAAAGGCTTGACATATCTCACTTTGCATGTCATGAGTCTATCTCATATATTAGTTTCACCTTTTAAGTTGAATTACTGAAAGAAATGAACCTTTCCACAATATTCTATTTTTTCGAGTTTCACCGGTATTGGGCGAAATTTGCATTAAAACATCAGTGAATTTTCATGATGATTTTTAAAATAATTGCAAACTGGTAAAGCAATGTTGGGAACTGAATTTAAGATTGGATTTTGTTAGGGGGGAAATCTTTCAAAAATGTGAACACTAGGCAAAGCTACACACACACACACACACACACACACATGTGTATATAAGGAGAAATTCACAGTAGAACGTTCCTGAAATTTCAAAGGGAATTTTAAATGGAACTAAATCGGCAAATGTGGAGGGCCGAGTTTAAGATGGCAAGCATGGGGGAAAGGCAAGAGAAATGGAAACTGAGAGGTCTGCTCATCCCTATGCTCAACACACTGTTTCAGCCAGGGAGGGTGCCAAGTCTGCGTCAATGGTTGTGCTGGCTCTGCCTGTGTGTATGAAAATGCAGCCTGGGAATTCAACCCCTGTGGTTGTCGTGGGACTTAATCTGCCTTACTTTTAATATTACAGTCTTAACAAGTTTATGGACTGCAGTTATATATATATATATATATATGCGCAAGTCCGATTTATTCTGCCAGCATTTCGACCCCATACGATATTTTTTTTTCCAATAATTGAAATGCATACGCTGACTTTATATTCTATCCAGTGACCACACGATCAACCTCAAAGTAAACGTCATAGACACCTGTAAGTCACACCAGTACAGCCTAGGTGCAGAACGAACCTAATTGAAGATTCCAAGTCCAGCGATGCACTCCAAATACTACGCACGCACACGCAAATCTTTGAAGTCAGGAATCTGTCTGCCCCATTTCCCAGCATTTGCTTACCCACAGATGCTCTTTCTTCAGGGTCTTTTGGAACCAGCAAACCCCTACAGACTGCAGAGACCACGCCAGCAAACTCGAAACACCGGTTCCTGCAAAATCCTCCCCCTTGTGCCACCCCAAGAATTAGATCCGAGCTCCAGGGGGCTGGAAATGTCATTTGAGACGGCCGAGCTCAAAGGCTGAAATCAAAGCAGCTGCCGAAGTCCAGGGCAGGTAAACAATCCATCGCCGGCAAGGGCCCTAACCCAAACCGAAGCTTTCCGTTTGAGAAATGGTGCAACAGATGAAAATGCTGCAGAGATGATGATAGGCGGTGGACGGCACAAGGGATCAGGCAATGGCTCAACCTGGTGTAATAGGACATGCGGGTTGCTGGTTGTTGCAATGCTATTGCAACAGTCTCTTCATTTAGAAAAACAAAAAAACAAAAAACCGTGGCGGGCGAGACTGCGTGGTTACAGTTTTCCTACAGGCAAGAATCTTGGCGTCGCTAGAGGTGGGTATCTATCGATTACTGTTTTGGTGTCACTGGGCAATTTCACCCACCCCTCGTTCTCTGGGACGCTTACAAAGGATGGGAATGAGTCCCTTCAAAAGGAACAGGCAGGTGCTGCTGTGAACCACACTCTACTTTATTATTATTATTGCTGAGCTCACGTTTCTTTTGCTTCTCGGCGTTGCTTTAATCAGATCTCCAGATCGCTAGCGCACGGCAGCTTGGGCTGGGTTTCTCTTTAATGGAAAGGTTGGCAGGCCTGCGTCCAGCTTCTGCCCTGCTCCCTAGCTCCATTGCCACAAAAAAGAACTAAAAACGATCCTGTAAAGAAAATAGAAGTGGGGCGGACTTCTGTCTTATAAAAGATTAGGGAGAGCCCCCGGCTCAAAGATCTGACTTGGCTATGATGTGCCTATTGTTGAGGTGGGCTTTTAAAGGCCTTACTGGACTGGGACCCTCCTGGTGGGGCTGGCACTGGCTGCTATCTGGTTGCCATTGTCCCGTGAGAGAGCCTTTTTTGTGGTGGCTCCCTGTTTGTGGAATCCCCACCCCCCCAGTGAAGTACACCTGCCCCTTGCAATACTAACATCCAGGAGGAGTTCAAAAACGCTTTAAAAAACAACAACACTGTTTCAGGCCACCCTGAAGTTAGTAGCTGTGAGGGTATGTGATATTTATTTATTTATTTATTTATTTATTAAAAAGCATATTTATACTTTTCAGGTTTATACATTTCACTGACTTTACAATCATTTTGACATTTCAAAACTTGACACCCCCCTCTTTCTATGATTCCTTAAATTTGTTTTTAATATCGTCTGCATATCCAAATTAACTTAATTTACTCATTTATTCCTCTTCCTTAAATATATACTCTTATGAAACTGCAGGTAATTGTAACAACCCTGCCAATGTTCTTATCTGTTTACAATTTATCTGTAAATATTCAATACAGTGGTACCTCTGGTTACGAACGCTTCTGGTTGCGCGCGCTTCGGGTTACGAGCTCCGCTAACCCGGAACTAGCTGCTCCTGGTTGCGAACTTTGCCCCGGGATGTGAGCGGAAGTCGCATGCCAGAGGCGCACGCGCGGCAAGAAGAAGAGTTTGGATTTGATATCCCGCTTTATCACTACCCTAAGGAGTCTCAAAGCGGCTAACATTCTCCTTTCCCTTCCTCCCCCACAACAAACACTCTGTGAGGTGAGTGGGGCTGAGAGACTTCAGAGAAGTGTGACTAGCCCAAGGTCACCCAGCAGCTGCATGTGGAGGAGTGGGGACGCGAACCCGGTTCCCCAGATTACGAGTCTGCCGCTCTTAACCACTACACCACACTGGCTCTCCAGGCAAATGCGTGCCTGAGGATAAGAACGGTTTCAGCTTAAGAATGGACCTCCGGAACGAATTAAGTTCGTAACCAGAGGTACCACTGTAAACCATTTCCATTCTTTCATAAAAAGTTTATTTTTTTGATTTCTTATTTTCCCGGTAAGTTTTGGGTATGTGATTGTTTTTAATACATCTATAATTAAAGTTTTTAATGGTATTGCTGTAAGGTCTGGGTGTTTGCTGTACTGGACTTGCTTGAGAGGAAAGGCAAGATAGAAATATCAATAACAACAGTAACAATAACCAAGATATCAGTGAGAGCACCTGCTCCCGTACCAGTTTGCCGATCCTTTAAGGTCGGGGGGGGGGCTTTTGGTGTAAGGATTCAACCAATCAGCAGCATCTACATTATCCAGTGAGCACTGGTCCACTAGTATGATCTTCACTAGTATGTATACCAGATGCACTGTCCTTTTGAGACTTCCTTTTGAGACTTCGGAGAGACGTCCTCCTTTGAGACTTTTGTGAGACGTCTTTCTTTGAGAGACTGTTTGGCGTTCCTCACTATTCATTGGTTGTTTGAATCTTTGTTTGACTTTGATACATATAACCACTTGCAGTTACTTGTATATTTTGTGACATGTGCTATATGATACATACATATTCTTTTGGAGTGACTTATTAGTATATTTTTGGGACTGACCTGGGAACCTTCTGCAAACATTGCAGCTGCACTGCCACCAAGCCAATCAATCAGTGAATCAATCAATCATCTCAAATACACCTGTCTGTGTACTTTGCTTGTCAGTAGATGTCCCTTTGGGGGGTGCCCAGTACTCAGTGATAAGAGGGAAACTAGGAAATTATCACATCCCTGGTCCACCAAGCTCAGTTTTCTGAGCTAAATCCTGTCTCGTGTATTTTCGGTGTGCTCTTAAAAATAAAAATAAAAAGCCCAGACAAGCCTTTTTAAAATGTCAGCTGAAATGTTTTGTAGTTTTTTTTTTTTTTTTTTAGTTTTGCCTGAGCCTCTTTTATAGTTATTTACATGCTGTTTTCAAGTCTGCTGTCTTTTATGCTGCCATTTCTTGATATATATTTATATATTTTAAAAGTCTCTCCCCCCTCAAAAATTTTTGCACACCACCTTGAAAGCTAAGCTGTTAGGTACTTAAATAAAATAGAGAGACTGATGAAAAACAGAGCAGTTTCAATACCCGGATAGGGATGGGGGCGGGGAATTCTGTTCAGTTTGCATTTCAAGGCAACCCTATATAATTTTGCCATTTCTGAGACTACAGGTGGATCAAGACATCCTTCAAAATCTGCATTTCTCTAAATTTTGCACTACGGTTAAATTGTCCATACAAATTCATACATACAGGCAACGTCCAATTTATGCACATCCAATTGATGTGCGACGGCACCGACATGCATCATGCCGAGCCTGGAAGTGACTTTTAAAAGGGCAAAAACAGCCCTAAAAGAGCCCAGAAAGAGCAAAAAAGGTGAAAACATTTCTCTTCAACTAGGCCTTGGGCTTATTGACATCTAATGCCCTTTTAAATGTGCTGTGGAAGGTGTGTGTGTGGGGGGGAATTATTGGGTTGTCTTTGTTTTGATTTTTATTATGTATGTTGTGGTTTTTTGTATTGTAATTTTATGCCGTGAACCACCCATAGAGAGGTTCCTATCTGTGGGTACAGGGTGCTATAAAAGGTAAAGGGACCCCTGACCATTAGGTCCAGTCGTGTCCAACTCTGGGGTTGCGGTGCTCATCTCGCGTTACTGGCCGAGGGAGCCGGCGTACAGCTTCTGGGTCATGTGGCCAGCATGACAAAGCCGCTTCTGGCGAACGAGAGCAGCACACAGAAAGGCCGTTTACCTTCCCGCCGGAGTGGTACCTATTTATCTACTTGCACTTTGACATGCTTTCGAACTGCTAGGTGGGCAGGAGCTGGGACCGAGCAACGGGAGCTCACCCCGTCGCAGGGATTCGAACTGCTGACCTTCTGATCAGCAAGTCCTAGGCACAGTGGTTTAACCCACAGCGCCACCTGGGTCCCTACAGGGTGCTATACAAATGTAATAAGTAAGGGAAAAAGCCAAGCATGAGCGCAACACCACTGCCCACCTGGATTTCAGAACAACTGGCATTCAGAGGCATAATGCCATCATAGCTAGTAGCCATGTGTAGCCTTGTGCAACCCTCCTTTGAAGTTGTCCAGGTTGGTAGCTGTCGTTGTGTCCTGCAGAAGTGAGTTGCATAGTTTAACTCTGTGCTCTGTTAAGACACACTCTTTCATCTGTTGCATATTACCGTACTTTTCCATGTATAAGATGAGGTTTTCCCCGGTCAAAATACAGTCATACCTCTTCTTGCGAACGCTTCATGTTGTGTTTTTTCAGGTTAAGTACGCAGCAAACCCAGAAGTGTTTATTTCCGGGTTTCACATTACGCACAGAAGTGTTCTGCGCGGTTCACGCATGTGCAGAAGCGTTCTAGCGCGCTTCGCGCATGCACAAAAGCGCCGCTCTGGTTGCAGACTTTTCGAGGTGCGAACGGCACCCTGGAACGGATCGTGTTCCCAACCAGTGGTACCACCGTAATGTTTTAAAAATGGGCTCATCTTATATATGGGTAGTTCAGAGTGGGGACGGGTGATTGGTTGCTGACGCAAGTAGGAGATTTTCAGTGGCGTTCTTTTCTGGTGATTGGTGGCTGCGGCGAGGGCTGCTGTCGATTGGCTGTTGTTGCGGCAATTGGGCGGGGGACTGACGGCTGCTGGCGGCAAGTAGGCAGACGATTTTTGGCTTCTGCTACGTGTGCTATTCAACATCTCTGTGCAATCTGCTCCCATTTTCTTAATTTTGAGTTCCCCAAAAATTGAGTCTTATATATGGGGGCATGTTATACACGAAAAAAATGGTATATTCTTCAGGCTCTTCTTTTGTTCTTACTTTGCACGCACAACCCCCAAACCTAATTAGCACTGCAGTTTTAGGTTGCAGTCTTATGCCCACTTAAAGGTAAAGGGACCCCTGACCATTAGGTGCAGTTGTGTCCGACTCTGGGGTTGCGGCGCTCATCTCGTGTTACTGACCGAGGGAGCCGGCGTACAGCTTCCGGGTCATGTGGCCAGCATGTCTAAGCTGTTTCTGGCAAACCAGAGCAGCGCACGGAAATGCCGTTTACCTTTGGGGGGCAATTCCTCCATTGGACCCAATAGGACTTACCGTATTTTTTGCTCCATAAGACGCACTTTTTTCCTCCTAAAACGTAAGGGGAAATGCCTGTGCGTCTTATGGAGCGAATGGTGGTCCCTGGAGCTGAATTGCCCAGGGGCCAAAAGAGGATCATGCTTTTTATTTTACAAAGAGAAAAGGGAGTGTTGAAAGGACCCCGCTCAGCAGCTGATCAGCAAGAGATCGGGAGAGAGATAAGAGTCCCGGCTCCCTTTCAGCCCCGCCCTCCTTTGTTGAATGTGCTGCAGAGGGAGGTTGTTTGTTTCCCCAGGACATGTGACTGGCTGATTAGATTATCTGTCTGGAAACTGTAGAAATGGCTCCCTTTCCTTAAGATTTTTCAGAAATGTGAGTTAAACCTCATAAAAATGGGGCTTTTCCTCTTTGCTTTTCCCCCTTTGCAAAAGGAGCTTTGCTTTTCCCCCTTTGCAAAAAAAGAAGAAGCTGCAAAACCTAGCTGATCCTCGGGGAAAAAAACCCCAGGGCTTTTCCCTTTGCAAAAAAAGCTGCAAAACTTTTAGCTGATCCTAAAAAAAGCCTTTTGCCTTTGCAAAAACAGCTGCAAAACTTTTAGCTGATCCTCAAAAAAGCCAGGGCTTTTCCCTTTGCAAAAAAGCTGCAAAACTTTTAGCTGATCCTCAAAAAAAAAAAAAAAAAAAACCACAAAAAAGGGCTTTTAGAGGAGGAAAACCAGAAAAATATTTTTTTTCCTTGTTTCCTCCTCTAAAAATGAGGTGCGCCCTATGGTCCGGTGCGTTCTATGGAGCGAAAAATACGGTACTTGTGAGTGTGTGTTTATTGGTTTGCACTGTGAGCAAACGAATGAATGACAGGAGGGTCTCATTCTCCAGACAGATGGCTGGCACTTACGGTCTGTAAGTGAGGAAGAGGAATCGGGAGTGCCTAGGAGGAGTCCTCTGTCCTCACCCCCTCAAACAACAACAAAACAACAACAACAACAATGGGTGACTCTGTCAAAAATAGTGACTGTTCTGACCACATCCCTGGAGGCCAGTCTGAATTTGGAGCCTCAAAAGTGGCTGATGAGACCGTAAAACCATCAGACTTACAGTAAAAGGAGACAATAACGCACAGAGCTAGAACAGCACAACCCCCTCCATCAAATCGTAATGTGATAAAATGGTGAAATAGCAGATTAAACAGTGAGTACAGCAACAGATAAAACCAGCAAATAAAACATTGTAGCAAAGGCAATAAAAAGCAGAGATAAAACACGGAAATGTGGAAGCAGACCAGGATAAAGCATGCAAAGTTAGGAACTCAGGAAGATGCTTTCCACTGAATCATAATATTGGGCCATTGAGCTCAATATGGTCAGCACTGAGCGGCAGCATCTCTCAGACAGGGGATCACCCCCAGTCCCTCTGAAGGACCAGGTGCACAGATTAGGAGTCATTTTGGACTCACAGCTGTCCATGGAGGCGCAGGTCAAGTCTATGTCCAGGGCAGCTGCCTACCAGCTCCATCTGGTATGTAGACTGAGACTCTACCTGCCTGTGGACTATCTTGCCAGAGTGGTGCATGCTCTGGTTATCTCTCACTTGGACTACTGCAATGCGCTCTACCTGGGGCTACCTTTGAAGGTGACCCAGAAACTACAACTAATCCAGAATGCAGCAGCTGGACTGGTGACTGGGAGTGGCTGCCAAAACCATATAATACTGGTCCTGAAAGATTTATATTGGCTCCCAGTACGTTTCTGAGCACAATTCAAAGTGTTGGTGCTGACCTCGAAAGCCCTAAACAGCCTCGGCCCCTTATACCAGAAGAAGCGTCTCCACTCCCATCGTTCTGCCCGGACATTGAAGTCCAGCTCCCTGTGAGAAGCGAAGTTACAGGGAACCAGGCAGAGGGCCTACTCGGTAGTGGCGCCCATCCTGTGGAATGCCCTGCCAGCAGATGTCAAGGAAATAAACAACTGTCTGAGGTTTAGAAGACATCTGAAGGCAGCCCTGTTTAGGGAAGTTTTTAATGTTTGTTGTTTTATTGTGTTTTTAATATTTTGTTGGGAACCGCCCAGAGTGACTGGGGAAACCCAGCCAGATGGGTGGAATATAAACAACAAATTATTAAATTATTATTATTATTATTATTATTATTATTATTATTATTATTTCTGGAGACATTATTGTACTCTACCAATAAATCACCATCACCATCATCATAATCAGTGCTCCCCCCCCCACCTAAAGAAATGTTTAGGAGTACTCTTGTTTTCCTACTCATATTGAAATAATGTCCCTCAAGGAGGCCAAACTTAGATTTACAAAATGTTTAGCAGTATGCGTACCCCAGCATACCCCAGAAAAAAGCATGATGATGATAATAATAATAATAATAATAATAATAATAATAATAATAATAATAATTGTATTCCAGCCATCTGACTGTATTGCCCCAGCCACTCTGGGTGGCTTTCAACAAAACATTAAAAGCCCAAAGCTTCAAATGTTAGAAACTTCCTGCATAGGGCTGGCTTCAGATGTCTTTTCAAGAGTTATGACTTCCCCCAAGGAATTCTGGGAGCTGCAGTTCGTTAAGGTTGCTGAGAGTTTGCAAGAGACTCACGTTATCCTCACAAACCTGTAAGTGACAGACTTCCCAGTGAAGAGGGATTGACTATTAGACCACTCTGGGGATTGTAGCTCTGGAGAGAGATAGGGGTCTCCTATGGATTCTTGGCACACTTAACAAATTACAGTCCACAGGATCAGTGCCAGATTTACATATAAAATAAACAGGCTATAGCTTAGAGCCCCACTCTCTTGGGCCCCCCAAAATAATTAAAGAAAACAACAACAATGATGTTCATTTCCAAAATATAAGATAAAAAACAAATAAAATAAAACCTTCATACAGCAAGAGTGTTTAGTGTTGTGTAGGCTCCTATGATGTAAGTAATGGGCCCTGCCTGCTAGCCTGCTCCCTAAGATATCACTGGTTTACTCCTTTCTATATATAGGGTGCCTACATTCTGCATGTGCAAATGGCTTGAGATACCTGTTAGGTCCATTAATGACCATATAGCATATATTCAACACAAAAGCCAGTGACCATTTGTTGTTGACAAAGAATGGCTGGACATATGAAGGGCCCCATTCCCCATTCAGTAGCTTAGGGCCTCATCAAACCTAAATCTGCCCCTGAGTCTAACCTGTACAGAAGTCTAGTCTAAGAGATGGAATTCTCCCCCATTGATTTATGTATACTTTTAGCCTGCCATTTCCCAAAGGGTTGCAACAGGCATCCATTGTTACAGATAAAACAGAAGGCAAAATGCCCATTAAGGTATCAATCTTCCCAAAAGGACGCTTCATCCAGATACGATTATACACATTGCCCAAGTAGCCGTTTTGCAAGTGTCTTTGAGACGGCGATTTACTCTGCAGGAATTAACGATGGCAAACGCAGAACACACCCCTTGCATTTGTTACCTTACTCATGATAAATAAATATAAGAAAGGCATTTTCCAACCAATTAAAAGCAATCCTAAACAAATAAGCACCAGCAGTAAAAGATAGTGAAAACGGTTTGGGCAGACGTCAAATTGAAATAGACCTTAGTCATGAGACAGTTTATGAGGGGGGGAAATAAACTGCTCCAGGAAATGAAGAGAGTTTACCAGCAGGCAAACACAGGTCTTTGAACTTATGAAGAGTTATTCAGTTGTTTGGTACCAAACGTGTGAAGTGACTTCTGAGAAATTACCAGCTCTCCTTGTCCTCTAGATGACAACGTGCGTTTGGTGACGGTTTGAAGGGGGGAATGTCTATGAGAGGCATTGTGGTGTAGTTGTTATAGAGAACCAGACTAGGCTCTGGGAGACCAGGGCTGGATCTACACTCACCTTTTAAATGTTATTAGAACGATATTAGAAATATTCCCCCCCCCCGCCAAAATCATCAAGATAGGAGAAGGCCTCCTTGGTTTCTCTTTCACTTTGTTTCCACGCCGTCTACCTGGTTTCTGGTAGGGGGCTGCTCTGCAGCACTCTGGCATCACATTTTAATAACACATTATGAACGTTAAAAAAGAACGTCATATGGTTATCTTTTTTAGCGTTAAAAAACCAAAAATGTAGATCCGCCCCAGGGCTTTTAATCCCCACTCAGCCATGAACCACAGTTACAAGAAAGACATGCCATATTATTAACAAATCAATACAAACAGACAAATCAATAGAACATTTATAATCAATAAAACAATTTTATCAGCCTGGATAGCTCAGCTGGCTAGAGCGCGGTGCTGGTAACGTCAAGGTTGCAGTTTCAATCCCCATATGTGCACATTCCTGATTCTGTAATTAACAACATTAACAAAATAGCAACCAAAAAATAAATAACATAAGCCCTGTTGAGATAATACACTCCTCATTCCCATGACTCATAATCCTTTATGCTGCATTCTGCGCTATCTGGAGCTTCTGGATGAAGCCCAAAGACAGCCACACTCAGTCGGAAGCATTGGCTAGGCAGCCTGGCTTAGGCACAGGAATCTAGAACAACGTTCTTCCAACTTGGGTCCCCAAATATTGCTGGCCCAGAACCCCCCATCGTCCCTGGCTGTTGCCTGAGCTGGCTGAGGATGATGGGTGTTGTAGTCCAACGAACGCAAAGTTGAAGAACTCTGATCTAGAGGATGGGGTAGGGATCCATCCAGCATGTTCCAAGAAACCGTCTAAGCCCATTCAGTACCAACCCCACAAAGTGGCCTTTGTGGAGCAGCGAATGCAGAGCTCTGAATGTAACAGGATTAATGGTTTTGAAAAGATTCTGTTCTTTGACAAAAATAAGAGACGGGATTACCTGTTAAGCCTAACCCACCCTTTTGCTTTGAATCACTCGTTTTGTATAGGAGGACTCATCCTTCCCTCTCGTAGGTTTTCTTCCTCTCTCTGCTGCATGCCCTTACTAGCCCCTCCAATAGCACTCTGAGCTCTTGGCCTTATTGGGCTTGCCTGTTGGAAAATATTATTGCAGCGCAGTGTGAAACTCGTGTGACAGCGCCAGCCTTGGGCTCCTGATTGCCCAGTTGTACTCTCCACTATCTCTTGCATTTGCATTTTTCATGCTGCTTATGGTTTATTTTCTTTCTTTTTTATTGTTTAAAAATTATTTATTACAAAACAATTTACAATGTACATAGATAAAGACAATAAACAACATAAACAAGCTATAGACCATGGGTAGGCAAACTAAGGCCCGGGAGCCAGAGCCAGCTCAATCGCCTTCTAAATCCAGTCTGCAGACGGTCCTGGAATCAACGTGTTTTTACATGAGTAGAATGTGTCCTTTTATTTCAAATGCATCTCTGGGTTATTTGTGCGGCATAGGAACATAGCTGTCAACTTTCCCCCTTTTTTTGCGAGAAATTCCCTTATTCCAGCTCCATTTCCCATTGCAAAAAAGGGAAAGTTGACAGCTATGGCCGTTTCCCAATGCAAAAAAAGCAAGGTTGACAGCTCTGCATAGGAATTCATTCATATTTTTTTCCAAAATATAGTCCGACCCCGCACATGATCTGAGGGACAGTGGACCAGCCCATGGCTGAAAAAGTTTGCTGATTCCTGCCATAGACACTAACATATCCTTAGACATTACACATGCTTTAACTTTTTACACCTTATTAATCTATACGCACTTCATTGCTTTTATTCTTTTCCATTACTTATCAAGAGAAAATTTTATTTTTATAATTTCCTTACACTTCAAGATTCAATCAAAATCTGTCAGGAACATTGCATTATCACAGTACTTTTTAAGATATTATTTGAATGTTGCCAATCTTTGCTGACTTTCTGGTTTGAGTTTCCTCTTGTTCTCCCGGTCATTTTTGCAAGTTCTAAATATTCTATCATCTTCGCTTGCCAGTCAGTTTTTGTGCAGATTAGGTCACCTTTGTTTTTTAGCTATTAAAATCATAGCTGCCGTGGTTCTAAGGTTCTAAGGGGTTTATGTATTTCAATGGACATAATACCTAACAAAAAGGCTTCAGGTTTTTTGTTTTTTGTTTAAAGAGAATTTAAAGATCTTTTTGAGTTCATTATATATTGTACCCCCAAATTCTCTTATCTTCACACAGTTCCACCACATATGCATAAAGGCACCTACCCTTTTTTACATCTCCAAGAAACATCTGAACTTTTCTTACACATCTTGGCCAATTTGGTGGGGGTCAGATACCATTTTCATTACATTTTCTCTCAGGTTATAACATGTAGTGAGTGAACCTTATGTCTTCTCTTCAAAGCCTTTCCCATTCATTCATATATATCTTATGTCCAATGTCTCGTGTCCACCGAACCATAACTGATTTTACCTCTTCCTCTGTGACTTCCCAGTCTTATGGTTTATTTTCTTTGTAAAGGTAAAGGGACCCCTCACAATTAAGTCCAGCTGCAAACGACTCTGGGGTTGTGGCGCTCATCTTGCTTTACAGGCCGAGGGAACCAGCATTTGTCCGCTGTGCAGACAGTTTTTCCGGGTCATGTGGCCAGCATGACTAAGCCGCTTCTGGTGAAACCAGAGCAGCGCATGGAAATGCTGTTTACCTTCCCACCAGAGCGGTACCTATTTATCTACTTGCACTGGCATGCTTTAAAACTGCTAGGTTGGCAGGAGCTGGGACCAAGCAATGGGAGCTCACCCCATCGCAAGGATTCGAACCGCCGACCTTTTGATTGGCAAGCCCAAGGCTCAGTGGTTTAGACCACAGCGCCACCCGCGTCCCTATTTTCTTTTGAGTGCTCAGAATGGATAATAATAATGGATAATAATGGAGATGTTAGGGATTGAACCTGGGATCTGCATGCATGGCAAAAGTTCTATCACACAGCTAGGGACTCCAAGGCAGCTTCCCATGTTCCTATGCAATGGGCAAATCTGTCCATCTCAGTTCCCTCCAGGCTGGATCTAGACACATCAAGGAAGCACTTCAGTTAAACGCATTGTAAACTTTGTATGAGAAATCAGGTTGGCAGAGATGGAACTCCACAGCGCCATCTGGTGTCACAGCATTATAATGCATATGCAACGCATATAAAGCACTTTTTCTTTGCCAATGTAGCTGAGTCTCCAGTTTCACAATTTCCCACTCTTCAGCTCAGGTTTTTTTTTTTTTTTTGTAAGCCTTCATGAAAATTCATCAACACTTTGGTGCAAATTTCTCCCGGTGATTTTTTAATGCAATTTTTCTCAATATATACACATTTTAACCAATTTAATGCACTTATCACTGTTTTCACTAATATAAGCATTCTATGCACACCCCAATTTAGAATATATGCATACCTTACTTAGATAGGTAATGACACTGCAAAATCTGGAGAAGTGTGAATTTTGAAGGATAGCTCTGTTTCTGTTAGTATAGTGTTTTGAAAAATTAAATAAAAAAATGTATGTTAGTAGAAATTCTTACTAAAATAGTGGAGGATATTTATGGCTTATAATTCTTATTCTTATTAAAAAAAGATGGAAACTGGTGTGGAAATGTGAAGAGCTGAACTCAAGGTTGAGGAAAGAGGAAACCAGGAAAAGCCAAAATTGTCAGATAAATCAATCTCTGCTGCTTACCCATCTCCGATCTCAAATGAAGCTAAGCAGATCCAGTCATGAGCTTGGTATAGTGAGAAATGCTACTCATTTTGTATTTAAAAACAAACCTCCCTGATTTGTACTTTCTGAAACCATTTGTGAACTGCAGTACAGGCAGCCTTCAAAATCTGCATGCCTCTGAATTTTGCAATGTAGTTCTCAATCAAGTAATGAGTACCAAATTGCATCTACTAGGGCAAAACATGCATGAAAATATCATACAAAAATGCATTATATTAGGCAAAATGTATATTTCAGGGAAATATGCAGTGCTTTTTTCCTTAAAAATGTTTAGGGGTACTCTCATTTTCCTACTCATATCGAAATATTACCCCTCAATGAGGCCAAACTTAGATTCGCAAAATGTTTAGGGTTATGTGTACCCCTTCGTCCCCCCCCCGAAAGAAGCACTGGAAATATGCATTGCAAAATGCATATATTAGGCAAAACTGCATACGAACACATGTGTATTACAAGAAATCCATACTAGAAAGCTAACGACATTTTTCATATATATAAAAATGCAAACTGATGTGGAAAGTTGGAAAACCGAATTTAAGATCTGAAAAACGGGAAGCTGAGAGAAACTCGAATTGACAGATTCACCGACCCCTACATCTCGATACGAGAGGCGCTTTCATTCCAAAGCTCTTTTCTATGGGCCTCAAACATTTGATATCCTTCTCCACCGCAGCTGATTCATTTCTTCAACAATGGGGATGTACAAGTTATTACAGGAATCTGCCTGCATTACCTGCTAAGTCGGGGCTTCCTATTCCAACTGCCACTCTCTGACATAAAGCATCAGGTGGCTCCAGGAAATCCACGCTTGATGGTCATTTGCCTTGCGATCTGCAAGGAAAACATTTCATTTCCCAGTAATGGGGAACGGTGCCCCCATCATATGCAATGCGAGCGTCAAGAGTGCGAGGCAAAGGAACCAGAGCAGACACCGAGAAGGCGATGCAGGAAATGAACTGGGGAATGTTTTAAAGAGAGCTGTCAGGTTTAGCACAGCGTGGAATTGTCTCGGAGTGATACAGGCAGGACCGTTTAATTTGAAGGGAGAAACAGAAGCAGATTGAGAAGGAAGGGGTGGCTTTGATCTGGATTCCAGAGGTGCTCTTCTTCCTTGAGCCGTGAAGGAGGAAGTATAAACTCTGCACTGGACCAGTTTTGCAGAGTGATGCCAAGGAATACCGTATTTTTCTGTGTATAACACGCCCCCGTGTATAAGACGACCCCTAATTTAGGGGACTCTAAATTAAGAAATTGGGGGGAGATTGCCCAGATTGCTAAAAGTTGCTGAGCTTTTCTTGAGGGGGGGGGGGGGTTGCTGAAAATTGCTCACCCGCCTGACTGATGCTGCCAATCGCAGGCCCACTCGCCACCAGCAGCAGCCAATCAACAGCAGGCTTGCCACAGCCACCAATCACCCGCCCAATTGCTGCAGCAGCAGCCAATCCACAGCAGCCCTTGTCGCAGCCACCAATCACCCACCAAATTGCCACTGACAATCTCCTGCTCGCAGCTGCAACCAATCGCCCGCCCCCCTGTGCTATCCGTGTATAAGATGACCCCCAATTTTAAACATTATTTTATAATAATAAATAAATTGTCTTACACACACAAAATTGGTAATTCAACACTCAGGAAAAGTGGTGCAGCGTTCCTGCCCATGCCTGTTAAAACTACAGAGCCTCTCTCCTGCCATAGATCTGGATGAACTGTCTTCTTTCATTTCCACAAAAGATTGGAAGCAGGTTCCTTGGGGGAAAGGCTGTAGCTCAGCGGAAGAGAGCAGAACAGAAGATAAGACCTTCTGGATCAGGCCAGTGGTCCACCAAGACCAGCATCCTCCTCTCACAGTGGCCAACCAAATGCCTATGGGAAACCAACAAGCAGGACCTGAATGCACCAGCAACTGGTATTTAGAAGCATATTGCCTCCGACAATGGAGGTACATAACATAAGACCAATAAGACAAGATACTGGGTCACTGAGGTCTCAGGCAGAGGGGTGGGTTTTATTATTATACATGATACAACACGCAAACCGAAACACAACAATGCTTCATAATTCACACGTCTCTGTATTTTGCAATGTAGTTCTCCAGTCAAGTGACGTGTACAGAAATGAACATACTAGGGCAAAGCATAAAAATGCACGGATTAGTGAAAATATCATACAAGCATGCATCACATTCAGGAACTTTGCTTTGCAAAAAAAGTGCCGGTTAGGCAAAATTGCGTTCCAAAGTGTGCATGTTTAGGACGAATTGGCACTAAAATGCCGGTGAATATTCAACATGTTTTTTTTTTTTTAATGGTAAACTGGCGTGGAAATGTGGAGAACTCAATTTAAGATTGGAATTATGAGAAACCGAGAGGAACTGAAAGTGACTGTTACCCATCCCTAATGCAAGTTACCACTGAATGAGCCATCGGCTTAGAGCACTAAGTCCAGAGTCTAAAATAATCAAAGTGCACCACTGGATCCATGGAGACCAGAGGGAGGAGAACTGGGATCCCTTTTTGCAATATGATGCATCATGTTGCTTCTTGCATAAGGCTGCTGTCCTATTGCTCAGATACCCACCTTGCCTCACCCTGTGAACTGATGGCACGAATATCAGCCTGCAAGTCCTGACAGACACATAAGGACTCAAGGTTCACAAACAAGCAAGGTAGAGGCGATGAGGAAGTTTATGGCTGGTACCACTTCAGACGGAAGGATGGAGGTGGGAATTTCATGACTGACTGCTCCTTCACCCTAAAAAAACAACAACCCCCTAATAACTAAAAAAACTAGGAAAGAGGGTCCTCTATACCAGGGGTGGCCAACTCCCAAGAGACTGTGATCTACTTACAGAGTTAAAAACTGGCAAAGTTGTTGTTGAGCTTTTTTAAGGGAGGGGGAAGGCCCGTTTTTTAGGGGTTCAGGTCAAAGTTGTTGGGAGCCAAAGTTGTTTGGCTTCTTTGGGGGGAGCCAGTGTTCTACCACAGGTGTCCAGTGATCTACAGGTAGATCACGATCTACCTGTTGGATGTGCCCGCTCTAGACTAACTTCTCCCCTAATGTGCTCGATTTCTATGTGTGGGAAATATGTGTGCATGTCATGGGGTCAGTGAGGTGTGCGGTACACACCCTCCAAGTGCCCCGATTTTCCAGGGACCACCTCAGATTTATGAAAGCCACCCTGGCTTCTGATGTGATCCAGGAATGTCCCTCTTTCCCCTGCCAGAACCGCTGCTGAGTACAGGAAGGAGGAGGAGCTAGCACATGTCCCCAGTGGTGTTGCTAAGAGGGAGCACCCTGTTGCTTCTCCATGACCACCACTGCCACATGGCCATCACTTGGGCAGCTCCTAACGGCTGCTGGGGAGCGGGCATGAAGGAGAAGAGGCTGCTACCACCAAGCCAAGCCCCACATGACTGGCGAGACTCACAGGAGGGGAGAGTGCTCAGCTCCCGCTTGAGGGTTCCCTACAGCCACCTGTATAGTGAATACAGTGATACCTCTGGTTGCGAACGGGATCCATTCCGGAAGCCTGTTTGCAACATGAAAAGCCTGCAACCTAAAGCGCCATATCTGTGCAGGTGCGCAGCGCGATTTGACACTTGTGTGCATGCGCAAAGTGCAATTTAGCGCTGCTGCGCATGCACGAGCGGCGAAACCCAGAAGTAACCCTTTCCTGTACTTGCGGGTTGCCACGGGACGCAACCTGAAGAAAACATATCATGAAGCAAATGTAACATGAGGTATGACTGTACTGTGAGAACATGATGCTGGATTAGGTGGGCCATTGGCCTGATCCAGCAAACAGGCCCTTCTTATGTTCTTATCTGCCATCCAGGCATGCAAGAGGCAGGATCAGAGTTCAAAGGCAGGTTTCCAGCCAGGCAAAAAACCCTCAAGGAGGGTGCAAAGCAGGCTTGCTGAGGGGTGTGGCCTAGTGAGAAGGGGTGTGGCTGGTGAGGGATGTGGCCTGAAGAGAGGAGGAGTGGCTGGTGAGGGTGTGGCCTGGAGAGAGGGGGAGTGGCTAGTGGGGTGTGGCCTGGAGACAGGAGGTGTGGCTGGTGATGGGTGTGGCCTAGAGAGAGGGGTCTGGCTGGTGAGGGGTCTGGCCAGGGGAGAATCCCAAGGACGAGAGAGAGAGAGAGAGACCTCAATGATTGCATTTTGGCCCCCAAGGTCTGAAATTTCTCATCCCTGCTGTAAAGCCTGATGCAATTTGATTATGTAAAAGAAAAACATATAATTTTATTTATTTTTATCTATTAATTTTCTATACTGCCCTTCACCTGAAGATCACAAGGCAGTTTACAATATAAAATATGTGTATAGTATAGTAACCAAAACAATACTCCCCCTCCCCATACAGTATTTTTTATTTGTTAAATCGGGCTCTGCATATTTACATTTCCACTGCTGTCTTTCAAGAGCCGCTTGGCAGCTTGTAATACGCAGAATAGAGGTCCTTTCTACCCAGGTGCAATGACTCCTCATCCTTGAAAAAGTGACACGAGCCTGCTTGGGCGATTAATATAAATTTCCCTATTGACACAGCTGTAAACTCAAAAATGACAATGGCAGGCACCTTGCTAATTCCTGCAAGCCCTGGGAGGGAAGCAAGCCTAGCAGTGGACGGCGTTTCTGGAGCCCGGCTTTTGTTCCCAAATGTGAATGGGGTGTTGCAATGCCATGGAAGGTGCTTGCAGGTTATAGCTGACATTCAGAAGCAGTTGCTTGGGACCCCCGAGCCCCAAGAGTGCCCTATAAAAGTAAAGGTAAAGGACCCCTGGACGGTCAACCCCAAACTATGGGGTTGCGACGCTCACCTCGCTTCAGGCCGAGAGAGCCGGTGTTTGTCCACAGACAGCTTTCCAGGTCATGTGGCCAGCATGACCAAACTGCTTCTGGTGCAACGGGACACCGTGACGGAAACCAGAGCACACAGAAACGATGTCTACCTTCCCACCGGAGCGGTACCTATTTATCTACTTGCACTGGCATGCTTTCGAACTGCTAGGTTGTCAGGAGCTGGGACCGAGCAATGGGAGCTCACCCTGTCGCAGGGATTCGAACCGGCGACCTTCCTATCAGCAAGCCCAAGAGGCTCAGTGGTTTAGACCACAGTGCCACCTGTGTCCCAGTGACCTGTAGCATAGGAGCACAGAGAGCTGCCTTACACTCAACCATTGGTCCATTCAGCTCAGTATGGTCCATGCAGTGGCTGCCCAGGGGACATTCGCAGCCCCAGATCCAATTGTAGAGTTGGAAGGGACCCTGAGGATCATCTAGTCCAATACCCTCCAATGCAAAAATATGCAGCTGCCCCATAAAAGGGATTGAACCTGCAACCTTGGAGTTATCAGCACACTGCTTTAACCAGCTGACCTATCTAGGCATTTGCTTTGCATGCAGGAGGTCCCAGGCTTAATCCCTGCTGGTATCTCCAGGCAGGGCTGGAAAAGATTCCCAGGCAGTGTAAGCAATACTGAGCAAAGTGGACCAATAGCTTGACGCAGTAGAAGGCAGCTTCCTACGTATGTTTCTGTGTTGGAGGAAGCCCGTCTAACACATGCAAGCTGTCTTCATGCACTGGCGCCCAGTCGGTGCATGGTTCCAGCTCATGAAGACAGCCGACATGCACTTGTCAAGCTCCTCTGATTTTGACCTTACCTGTCTCACTCCATCACCTGAGGCGAAACAGGAAGGTGCCACCCTGCATGTGTGCTGCCCCATGTTCAAGTCTTGCTTACTGGGGTCATGTGACTGTCGCTTCTGGGTTCCAGCAAGATCTCGCAGGGCTCTCGTGAGCTTTCGTGGGGGATCTCACAAGACTTTGCTGGAATCTGGGAGCTGCTGCAGGCACTTCTCCTCGCATCTCTGGCGGCAGCAATGTGTGTGTATGTCTGCATCCTTGGATTCTGCTGCCTGAGGCACCTGCCTCATGGATGGGCTGGCCCTACCTTACTTGAACAGGTAGTGTCTGGTCTGATGCCAGATCCTATAGAGAAGGTGGCAGCAGTAAGGCTGGAACTGCAGGACCACAGATGGTTGCAGGTGAGCAACTCACTCCAGCAAAGGTTGGGAGAAGACCAGGTATTTTTAAGCCCCCATACACTTTCCCCCAGGCTCTGCTTCTTTGTGAATGACCTTAGCATTCTTAAAGAGCCAACCCTCTGGCACTCCTCGTCTGCCCCATATCTTCTCACCTGCTGTGCTCCCTGGGGTGCTGGGCAAGTGAAGTCTCTTTAAAAAAAACTAATCAGAAATTTGCTTTAAACCACATAGGAAAAAAATATATCCTTCATGTAAATACAGGGCTGGTGATTCCCACCCCCTTTCCACAATATGATCCCATTTCCAGAATAAAGACCTTGTTTTCAGCAATATTACATCATAGTAGCGGCGGGGGAGGTACCATTTAGAAACACTGCTCCAACCATTCCTGAGTTCCCTTCTCTAAAAGCCCTGATTAAAGCAGCTGCCAGTCCTTGCACTTTGCATCTTATTACCCCGGTGTTGTAACTGGGTTCTAAAAATAAATGAAAATGTATATCCAGCAGACTAACCACCGGAGGATTCGAGCCGTTTAGGAGATGTGATAATTTCTCCCAACTACTTTTCGCAATTAAAGGGCAGATTCTCTTCCCCCCCTCTAAAAGGCCAACTTTGTAACGGATGCTGCGGCCTGCCGTATCCGATCTACAGCTTCCCTCAGTGTCGTCGAAAAGAAAATGTGCGGGAGAGAATCGCGGAGGATATTCACGATCCATGGGAAGTAATCGGAACAAGGAAAAGGTGATGAGATAAAGGTGTTTCCTTTTTAGCACTTTGAACTAGTGCTGACATGGGGGGGGGGGAAGCACCTCTCATTTGGCAATTTTATCTGTGGCTGCTGCAAATGGGTTTTTCATTGTTCGCCACTTCAAGGATTATTGCCCTCATTCTGAATTGGCTTTGTTTCATCTCTCTCTCTCTCTCTCTCTCTCTCTCTCCCTCTCCCTCTCCCTCTCCCTCTCTCCCTCTCCCTCTCTCCCTCTCCCTCTCCCCCCCCTCTCTCTCCATTCACAACACTTTAAAAAACATATATTTCATGAAACTAACAAAGACTACAACTATCACTGAGAGCAATAGAACTTCATATACAAACCGAACAGCCAGCAATTCACCCAATTGCCAGAGTAAATGAACAGGTCTTTAACTGGTGTAAAACAAAACAAAACAAAAACTCAGGTGACGTGATACCACACTAGATTTGTACATTGATTGCTTCCGCCACAGAATCCAAACGGATGTGACCAGAAAACACCATCACTTACAACAAAATCTAAACCATGCTGAAAGGAGAGCCATAGATAATCTCAGGAACAACCCAGACATTATAATTAAAGAGGTGGACAAGGGTGGAGCTGTCGTCATCATGAACAAAACTGATTACATCCAGGAGGCTAACAGACAACTTTCCAATACCGCCTTTTACATAAAATTGGACTCAGACCCCACACAAGAATACAAAAAAGAACTGAACAAGATTGTTAAGGAGCTACCCCCACACATCCAAGAACAGATCCTCACAAACACACCAGTGGAACCTCGACCAGGAACTATCTATCTTCTACCTAAAATACACAAACCAGGAAATCCAGGACGCCCCATCATCTCAGGTGTTGGCACTATTACAGTGGGTGTTTCTGGTTATATGGACTCTGTTCTGAAACCGTATGCCATCAGTACTCCTAGCTATGTACGTGACACCACAAATTTTCTGAGGAATAATCTTCTTAACAATACTATACTAGCCACTATGGGTGTGGAATCTCTGTATACCAACATCCCACACAATGATGGTTTACAAGTTATAAGGAACACCATTTCAGATAAAATCACAATGGACTTTGCTACCAAACTGCCATTTTGTCCTTACCCACAACAACTTCAAATCTGGTGATGACCTGTTCCTCCAGATCAGTGGCACAGCAATGGGCACCCACATGGCCCCACAGTATGCCAACATCTTCATGGCAGATTTAGAACAACGTTTCCTAAACTCCTACCCACTCAAATCTCTCTTGTACCTGCAATATTTTTATTATCTGGATACATGGTCAACAGACCCTGGACACCTTCCACCAGACATTCAATGACTTTCACCCCACCATCAACCTAACAATGAACCAGTCTATGCAGGAAATATATTTTTTGGACACTACTATAAAAATACAGGATGGAAACATAGACACCACCTTATACCATAAACCAGCTGACCGACAAACATATCTACATGCTTCTAGCTACCACCCCAAACATACCAAACTATCCATTGTATATAGCCAGGCCCTACGTTGCAGCCGCATTTGTTCCAACTCTACAGGCAGAGACTCTCACCTGAGAGATCTACAGCAAACATTTTTTTGGAACTAAAATATCCGTCTGATGAAGTTAAACAACAGATCAACAGAGCCAGACTGATATCTAGAGAGAACTTGCTGCAAGAAAGACCCAAAAAAGAAAATAGCAGAACACCACTAGTAATCACATACAACTCCCAAATTAAAACAGTACAATGCATCATCAGAGATCTACAACGTCTCCTAGACAATGACAGTTCTCTTTCTCAAGCTCTGGGAGGAAGACCTTTCATCGCTTACAGACAGCCACCATAATACAACAACCAAACTTAACATGGACACTGGTACCAGAGCCTGCAATAAACCCAGATGCCAACTTTGCTGCCACATACACCCGGACAACACCATTACTGGCCCCAACAACATCAAACATAGCATCTCAGGACTATTTAATTGCTCATCTTCTAACATTGTGTATGCCATCAAATGCCAACAGTGCCCTTCAGCTCTCTATATTGGACAAGCAGGCCAAACCCTACGCCAAAGGGTAAATGGACACAAATCTGACATCAGGAATCACAAGACAGAGAAACCAGTAGGAAAACACTTCAATCTCCCAGGACATTCTATAAAAAGATCTCAAAGCAGCTGTCTTACTACAAAGGAATTTCAGAAATAGGCTGGAAAGAGAAGTTGCTGAATCACAACTTATCACCAAACTTAAAACCATGGAGAGAGCTGGTTTGAATAGAGACATTGGATTCTTATCTCATTATACATGACAAAGCTATTTTTAGCCATCCCACCCCTTGCTTTTTCCTGCAAGGCCAGTTGCAGTCATTAACAGTCGCCAACAGGTTTACCTCTCCTATCAGTCAATGACCCATTCCCACCACACCACCCTCTCATTATATATAAGGGTTTGGTGACTTCCGTTTCAGTGTATCTGAAGAAGTGTGCATGCACACGAAAGCTCATACCAAGAAGAAACTTAGTTGGTCTCTAAGGTGCTACTGGAAAGAATTGTTTAATTTTTTAATTTTGTTTTGACTATGGCAGACCAACACAGCTACCTACCTGTATCAGGTGAGTTAGTGTCAGTCTTATCTGTGTGGAGGGGAAACTCCACAATTGGGGTGCTTGTACAGAGAATGCCCTCTCTTTTGTCACTGCAGATTGAATTTTAAGTCACTGTGCTACTGCCAAGAGGGCATGCCTTTCAGATTTTAAGGTCTACATAGGAGCAGGTGCTCAGCTAAATCTCCAGCTCCTGAGCTCAACAGGGATTTGCATGTCAATAAAGTGCAATGCACATAGGGACTGGCAGCAGTTCTCCAATACTTTCCAAGCCCTATCTGGAGAAGGTGGGGATTGGATCTGGGACCTCCTGCATGTTCTGCCACTGGGTTACGGCAGTTCCCCAATGCAGTCCTTTTCGCACATGTGAAATGTGTTCCTGGCAGGCTGTCCTGCATGGCATCATCTAGAGCAGCTGTGACTTTGGCACCATTGTTACAGAGCACAAAGTGACCTTGAGGGTACCAGTGCATGGGATCCCAGCGGCCAGACTTTCCCAGTCCAGGAACAGCCCTAGCTGGGGCACCAGCCCAAGTTGACAAAAGGTGCTCCTCTCCACAGAGGTCCTTTGCACTGGGTGTCATCAGCATCCTGTTGACGCTCCGTGGCACAATCCCATTTGCTACGAAATCCCCCAGCTGCCTGGGATTTCCCATGTGACTCTTGCCAGAAAGTATTTTCCTCACTGCACGGCTCTTTCGCTACTGCGTTTCAACTCCCAAAGACAAACACTTGTGGGATTTTCCGCCTCAGGTGCCAAAATAACTCGAATGACCCTGAGTACGGTGCACTTTGCCTTAGATACCTTCCGTGTGTGTCACTTGCTGTTCTGTCTTAGGCAGGGAAAAAAATATCTCGTGTGCAGACTAGTTAGCTATGCAACACATGGTAAGTTGGCATTTCTTACTGCAAGTTTCAGAGTACATTTCTTGCATATATATTTTTTCCCTTTGTTTTTTTTTTTCTTCCAAAAAATTAAGAATCGTATCCAGGCTCCTCTCTCTGCCTCCGCCGTCTGCGTGCAAGAGAATTGATCCCCATTGTTTTCTGCTTCGTCAAATAGCTTCGGGAAGGAGGCGGGGAGGAGATCTCAAGCACATGTGCAGAGGGGTAGCAGCTGCTGAAAAATGACAGCGGTGAGATGATGATTTGTTAAAGCGCGGCCCGGTGACAACACAATGAGGCCGTTACAATAAGCAATGATCATTTATACTCCGCACTTGGAGAGCTTTTCCTTCCAAACGCCGAAACTTGGCAGCAGCGCTGGGCTCCTGGCTGCAGGTGTGCTCCGGCATCGGAAACGGCTCAGGTTTAAAGTGCCTCAAATGAAATTCTCTATCCGTCTTCTGGGATCGGTTAGAGCTGTGCTTAGCCTGCACAAGCTAAGAGGTTGCTGGTAGAGTGGCACACAGGCAGAGTGGTACAGTCGGTGCGTTTCTTATCAATGCAATATTCTGCCTTCCTGCCGTCACCTTCATTGATCTCCAGGCATATTTGGGGAGGGATGAGAGCACGAACCCTTCTAATTGGCAGATCCATCAGCTCAAGCGACGGTTGATTGGGCTGTGCCAAAAGGAGACACTTGTTCATTATTAAAATGTTTATTTGCACATGGAAGGCTGGCACGACAATAAGGCATCAAAGAGGCATTCGGTTACACAGGGCTGCAGCCTCAGAGTAAGAGAACACAAGGAAGTTCCTACTGCATCAGGCCAGTGGCCCGGGAGCATAGCGTTGGGAGGGCCAGGGGGCCGTAGCTCTGGGTGCACGATTTTGAGGGGGTGCAAGCTAGTTGGCCCCTTGCAGGGATCCCTACCCTATTTGCCTCTGGAAGTTTTGTTGCTGTGCCCAATCCCCTCACTGAATGGCAGCGTTGGGGGGGGGGGGAGAAACCAAAATGCTTGTTTACAAAGCTATTGTACTACCAACCTTACCATATGCTTGTGAAACATGGACCACTTATAAATGCCATCTCCAACTCCTCGAAAGATTCCATCAATGGTGTCTCCGAAAAATTTTACACATCACTTGGGAAGACAGGAGAACTAATATCAGTGTACTGGAAGAAGCAAAGATCACCAGTGTTGAAGCAATGATTCTTCAACATCAACTTTGTTGGTCATGTTGTGTGGATGCCTGATGATCATCTTCCAAAGCAACTACTCTATTCCAAACTTAAAAATGGAAAGCGTAATGCTGGTGGTCAACAAAAGAGGTTTAAAGATTGTTGTTGTTGTTGTTGTTGTTGTTGTTATCATTATTATCATCATCATCATTTCAGTTTCCTTTCCCTGAACCTTTCCCAACTCTACAATATCCTTTTTTTAGGTAAGGCGACCAGAACGATGCTTAATATACCAGTTGTGGTCACACTATAGATCACATTATTTTGCGATATTTTGCCATTTTGAACTTTGTCCCAACGTTAGTGTAGTTCTGAAATGGTTTTGTCATAAGGGCTGAAGAGAAGCTGTTAAAACTGCTGTTTCCATGTAAGAATTGATGGTGGTCTTTCTCTGTTTCCCATTGTACGTTATCTCCCTCTTCTTTCAATGCTGCCCCCCAAAAAAGGCACCTCCAGAGAGTTTTTTTGGTAATGGGCAAACACAATGGATTGAAATGCGGATGATTAACCAATTTAAAAACTTTAATTAACCAATTAACCAGCATTTAATTGATGAATAGCCTTATACTTCACACACCAAGTAGTACTAAAGCAAGCATAATTTATACCTGCAGCGAGAGGCTGCTTTCAGTCATGTTCAGATCATGTGCAGTAAGGGAGATCTCTTGTGTGTTGGCTGCCATGAGAAATGCCAGGCTGACAGACAGCTAAAAGCCTTTTCAGCCACATCTGCCGACCAGGAAGTGCTTCTCCTTTAATCTCAGGGGTGTGTGTGGGCTAGAAGTGCTTATTCATCGGTGTGATGAGAGCACTCTTCTTGATGATTATGTGGGGAAAAAGCTCCAAGGTTGCGTTCTGGCACTGAAAGCAGATTCTGGGACCATGCGCCACTTCATTCTGCCTCGGTGCCAGGGTGAGTACACAGTGTTTCATCGCTGTTTGCCGTCATGAAGCGGCAAACTGTGATGGAGAGACGGGCATGTCTAAACGCAGAGAGGACATGAGACAGGAGTGCAGCCAGCCACAGGTCCCTGGGGCTTGTCTGTAGGACGCACGTACCCAAGTGTTCGGAGGTATCTCCCCTTTGTGCTTCTTGTCTCTCCTGTGGCAAACAAAAGGAAGCTTCTTCATCCTAAGTCAAGCTTCATTATTGTCCATGCCAGGGATGAGGAACTTGTGGTCCTCCAGGACTCTGTTTGGCCCTCAGAAATCAGAATTCAAAGTGCTGGTGCTGACTTTGAAAGCCCTAAACGGCCTTGGCCCAGTATACCTGAAGGAGGGTCTCCACTCCTATCGTTCTGCCCGGATACTGAGGTCCAGCTCTGAGGGCCTTCTAGCAGTTCCCTTACTGCAAGAAGTGAAACTACAGGGAACCAGGCAGAGGGCCTTCTCGGTGGTGGTGCCCGCCCTGTGGAATGCCCTCCCATCATATGCCAAGGTGATAAGTAACTATCTGACTTTTTGAAGACATCTAAAGACAGCCCCAACCTCTGCTTAAAAACCTCCAAGGGAGGAGAGTCCACCACCATCCAAGGGAGACTGTTCCACTGTTGAACAACTCTTACTGTCAGAAAGTTTTCCTGATGTTCAGTTGGAATCTTCTTTCTTGGAGCTTGAAGCCGTTGGTGCGAGTCCTGCCCTCCAGAGCAGGAGAAAGCAAGCTTGTTCCATCTTCTATGTGACAGCCCTTCAGATATTTGAAGATGACTATCATACCTCCTCTTAGTCTCCTCTTTTCCAGCCTAGACATAGCAAATGCCTCAACCATTCCTCATAAGGCTCGGTTTCCAGATCCTTGATCATGTTGGTTGCCCTCCTCTGTACACGTTCCAGCTTGTCAACATCCTTCCTAGAAGCCAGTCTGCAGTAGGAAAGCAAATTTCACTTGTGCTGCTCCACTCACTGGCATGTAGCTCCTGGAAGATTTCCCCAAAGGGAACATGGTCCTCAGGCTGATAAATCATCGAATGGTAGAAAGGTAGCATTGGAAGGGACCATGAGGATCATTCTAGTCCAATGCAGGAATCTTAAAGTTCCTTATTCCTAGTCTACACTGTTCAGCACCTGCTGTCCTGGGTTTCTGGCAGAGATTTCACCCAGCCCTGCCTGTAGGTGCCTGGGATTGATCGTGAGATATGCCAGGGAGCTCAGAAAAATGTGTAACATTGGTGAATCTGTTGCAGAAGTCAGGAACAAGCTGGAAATAAAGATCTACATTGGGAGCAAGGGTGGGAGAAAACCAGCAGTGCATCCTATCTGCCAAGAGGCTGCTGTAGAGGTGGCATTGGGGAAGCTGCCAAGGAGGTGGCAGATCCAGCCTCCAAGGGGTGCCCCACAGCTCCCTCTGCCACCATGGTAGTAGCAGCAGCGGTGGGTGATACATTCCTTGGAGGCTGGATCTTCTGGCCCTGTACATGCTGCTGCCCGAGGTGGTTGCCTCACATTGCCTCATTGTTGGGTCAGTCCTGGCTGGAAACCAGAAGAGGGAAAGTTCTCTTGTCCTCAAATACTGCCAACAGGCTTCTCACCGAAGAAGAAGAAGAAGAAGAAGAAGAAGAAGAAGAAGAAGAAGAAGAAGAAGAGGAGGAGTTTGGATTTGATATCCCACTTTATCACTACCCAAAGGAATCTCAAAGTGGCTAACATTCTCCTTTCCCTTCCTCCCCCACAACAAACACTCTGTGAGGTGAGTGGGGCTGAGAGACTTCAGAGAAGTGTGACTAGCCCAAGGTCACCCAGCAGCTGCATGTGGAGGAGCGGAGACGCGAACCCGGTTCGCCAGATTACGAGTCTACTGCTCTTAACCACTACACCACGCTGGCTCTCACAGGTATCTGGTTGGCCAGTGCTGGACCAGATGGGCGATTGGCCTGATCCAGCAGGTTCTTCTTATGTTCTTAGGTTAAGCTGGATTCTAGACTTTATGGCCTTTGGTCTGATCCACCAAGGATGCTCTGATGTTCTTATGTGTTCATGGAGAAGGCTTAGTAGAGGATGTGGTTTGTGTTGTCCTAGTTGCAGAAATATTAGGGGGTGAAATCCTCTTTCCAGTCTGTCTTTCAGGCTCTTGAAATATTTGTCAATGGGAGGCACAGTGTAGCTTGCACACGAAGTTCCTTTATTAGTCTTGATTGCAGCAAAAGTTGAGAGCCCTGTTTGCTAAAACAAATGCTGTTGATTGCAATGCAGATTTAGCAAGGCAATTTGAGGCCGTTTCGTTACTGCATTGTGATCGTTTTACAGCATTTTCTGGCATGCTTTCAGTTACTTCTTCTGTTAAACAATGACCTGGCTCACACATAGCACCGAGCTGTAGTTTAGCACTGCAGGAAGGAGCAGCAGCAAGCTTTGGGGCTCACACATTCCCCTCCCACTCCTGTCTCCCCCTCTGGCCTGGTTGAAAAGAGGAGATTGGAAACATCTGCTTCCCGTTTTAAAGAACTGGTTATTTCTTGGTATGCCTGAATCTGGGAGCTCTGGTTAGTTTGAAATAATGGTTTGTCAAAACAAGCTGGGGTCATAAATTGCAGATAGTTTTAGATTGGGCAATAAGTTTGTTTGGGGGGTGGGTGGGATGAATAACCTGCTTTTGTGAATATTCCATGTTCAGGAGTCAGCATCAGAAAATAAATGCAGTATTACTACTATTATTATTGCCACACTTGCCCCCCCCCAGGAGTTAGCAACTCACATCTCTTGTGATTCCTAGCAACTGCCTCTCACAATAAGTGTAGCACCCAAATCCTTAAAATACATAGCACCCCCCTGGTTGCCCACACAGCAACCTTGCCACCAACATTTCACTTTGGAAATGAATACCAGCCATTCAGTTATATGGGAAAGTGAAGGCAGACCCAACAGAGGGCAGGAGGAACCCACTTGCTTTGTGGGACCCCAGCATATTAAACCTGGCACTATTTGCATAATTCTGCCCTCTCATCTGCATAGACATGCCCCTCCTTTGAAATGACCTGTCGTGGCTTCTGTTTGCAGACCCTCCAAGTGCCCCTGTTCTCCAGGGACAGTCCCAGATTTACAGAAGCCACCCCAGTTTCTGATTTGATCCTGGAATATCCCGCTTTTCCTTAGGATGTTGGAGGGTATGGTAGGATGTCCCTATTTTCACTGGAGAAACCCCCAAACCATCTGAAAGCAGCCATGTTTAGGGAATTAAAAAAAAAACATTTAATGCTTTATTATGTTTTTATATATATCGGAAGCTGCCCAGAGTGGCTGGGGCAACCCAGTCAGATGGGCGGGGTATGAATAGTAAAATAATAATAATAATAATAATAATAATAATAATAATAATAATAATAATAAGAAGAAGAAGAAGGCGTCCCTATTTTCATCAGAGAAATGTTGGGTATGAGTTTTTGGAAGGGCTGTAGCCCAGTGTTAAGGTAAAGGTAAAGGACCCCTGGACGGTTAAGTCCAGTCAAAGGCGACTATGGGGTTGTGGCGCTCCTCTCGCTTTCAGGCAGAGGGAGCTGGCGTTTGTCCACAGACAGCTTTCTGGGTCATGTGGCCAGCAGGACTAAACTGCTTCTGGCGCAACGGGACACCGTGACGGAAACCAGAGTGCACAGAAACGCCGTTTACCCTCCCACCACAGCGGTACCTATTTATCTACTTGCACTGGCATGCTTTTGAACTGCTAGGTTGGCAGGAGCTGGGACAGAGCAACGGGAGCTCACCCCGTTGTGTGGATTCGAACTGCCAACCTTCTGATCGGCAAGTCCAAGAGGCTCAGTGGTTTAGACCACAGCACCACCCACATCCCTAGCCCAGTGCTAGAACCACAGAAATCCCAGAAATCAATCCTTAGTATCAGGGCAAGGATTCATTCATTGCCCTTGTTCTCCTTCCTCCCAGAGATACACACAGCCGCAATCCTGGCTGTGCACTCTCAGACCAAAGGGCAAGAAGTTGCTTCCGATTGGACTGCGGACAGCACAGCGGCATATCTGGAGATGCCTGCTAGGCTCCTCACCTCCAGTAAGATGGATTTCGGGACATTGGGGGTGGGTGGGTGGTCTTTTTGTCTTCTCTGCATTGTCAGCCGGAGACAATAAAGAAGCATTTCCATTCCTCACGCACAAGAGCGCCAATTATAATCTAATTCAATTCAGATTAACGGCGCTTTGATGGCATTTCCATTACATAAAAAATAAATTTATTAGCCCAGTGTAATGTGACTTGACTATCATGCTAATGCTAATAAGGAGGCTGTTTAACTTCCTTAATGCCACATTTTAACCACAGTTAGAAGCGAGGGCTTCAAAATATATCCATCAGATTGGGTAAATATTACATAGGGAACCTGGGCGCTTTGTAAATCATATCAGGTTTGAAGGTGCTTTATTAATTTGTCAGTGGTATGTGCATCCTTCTCTTCACGGGTGTTTGCAAAAGCTCCTTGCATATCTTCAGCAAGGGTATGGTTTATTTATTACCAGCTCAGGAATAATAAGAAATGGGAATAACCCCAATGCAACATTGAGATCAGTGGCTGAAAGAAAACAGTGCCATTTTGAAAGTTTCCATCCGCCATCTTGATTCAAAATGGTTGTATCCAATTGTATCCAAGCATGGAGGAAAAACCCTGCTCCTTGGGCTTCCTGTTTCCTGTGTGCCAGGGGATGGACGCCTCTCCCAACACCACGGAGAGAGACAGATGGAGGTAATCAGAAAATGAGGGGACCTTGGGAGGGGACCTTGCTCTCACACGCAGTTTGCCTGGAGGTCTGGCACTCAGTGCCCCATGGAATGCGAGGGCAGGCAAAGGCACTGGGTGCATGGAGCACTCTGGCTACCGTGACCCCCCCCCCCCAATCCCATTCCTGGAAGCACAGGTTATCCTGCTAATTGGGTTTTTTAATTGGAGTAAACTACAGGCATGTGCTAGAGAAGAGAAGATAAGAAACTGTGAAAACAACCCAACTACAAGGATTTAAAAGGTTTGGTTTGAGAGGTGATTTCGTTTGGTGAAAGAGATGGTGGGGGCAGGAGAGCCCACATTTTTCTCTTCATTTATGATATGGCAACCCTGCCCGGAAGGCAAGTTTTTTTAAAAAAAAATTAAAGTGAGGAAGGAAGAAATTGGAATATAAATATGGAATTCAACAAAACTGGAACTGCATGTGTGAGAGAAAGGTATGTTAGGTTCCTGTGAAGCATGCTAGGCTCAGAGATAGTAGAGTGACTCAAACTCCCGTGAGCTTCATGAAGTTGAGGATTTGAACCCATTACCCTCACCAGTCCATGTTCAGCTGCTACGGCACACAGGTGAAGGCAGGGCTTCTGCTCATTCAGAGAGGTGCTGGTGTATACACACTTGTACACACAAAGCCTCTCAAGGTGGAGCACATGATTTGCATGTGCAAGATCCCAGGTTAAACCCCAGGGCATCTCCAGGTAGGGAATACCAGAAATTGTGGGGAGCTGCTGCCAGCCAGTGTAGACAATACTGCGCTAGATGGGCCAAGAGTTTGACTCAGTATAAAGCATATTCCTGTGTTCTGTTGTCTAAGCTCAGAGCAGGGATCCATTGTACCGCCACTGCTTAATGTTTGAGTGAGTGGCTATATGTAACATGTGTAAAGTCTTTAAAAAAAAAATCTTTACTGAATTGGGAAAAAAGACTAGAGAGGAAATTGAAACAAACATATACATAAGCATCAAATGTTTTGCCTGTTTGATTATTTTAGCTAGCTGTTTGTCCTATCTATCGTGTTGCAATTGATGAATTGAATTATCTCTAACATCAATCATCCAACACTTTGATAAATGGGTTTTGCATTCCAGAACTGCAGAGACAGAGAACCTGGGGCCCTCTGGATTGAAGACTCCAACTCCCATCAGCCATTGCCAGCTTGGCCAATGTTCTGGGGTGGTGGGGTTGGTAGTCTAGCCATCTATAGAGGACCACAGGTTCCCATCTCTGCCACAAGGACTAATATCAATATTACAAAGAGATCTTTTCAAAGTCTGTTGTGCTATCATTTGCATTAAGACCCTAGGCCATCTATTTCATTTCCAGCCCTCTATTAATGACAGTTGTTGTTTCTTCCCATTTTGGAACTAATAATAAACAGGCTGCAATTAGCATATTTCCCACTGTATTGTCACTCTTGATCAGCATTAACATATGCACAGTCTTAATAAGGGTTTGCAATCAGCAGTAGCGACAGAAACAGCATTTTCCCTTTAAGTGGTTCCTGCTGGAAAACAAATTCACTGAGATCCAGGCTTGACTCATCATCTTCTCCACCCCATTTTAAACAGTGTGGTGTGTTCTTCTGGGTGGAAATTTCCCTCCAAAAGAGGATCCTACTGTAGGAAAAAGGAGCGATCCTGTACGAGACAAAACCTTGGTGCTTTGCTCCGGAATCACGCAAACAATCGCAAGCAGCGGCAGCGTGCAAAATCCTGATTATTCCATTTTTATATCTACGAAAGCGCCATTTTTAAATTACATTCCACTCCGACAGGAAGAGAAGACCCCTGCTGTATTTATGAATTACAGATGATTCAAGCTAATTTCTCTTGGAAACCGTTATTTCATGTGAGCAAAAATGTGCCATTTGATTCCTGCGACTTCATTTCGGAACGCATGGTTTAACACAACCCCCCCCCCATTCCCCGCTCCCAACCTGCAATCAAATCTGAGGTAACACGAGCAGGAGGAAAAAACACAGTGAAGCGGAGCTGCTCAAATGATTAAAGCAAGCGATCTGTCCTGTTTGTGGAGTTACAGATGGAGATAGGCAGCTAATTGCCTTTGCCTTGCAGCTGTTTCTCACTCTTCCACGATAGGGACTAGGAACTTGATCCGTGTTTTGCACTGCCCCGTTTTGAAACTCACCCACTGGATTCTGTTTGTTGGGGAACAATTAACAGGAAGTGGCTCTTGCCTCCCTGACCTGCTTGTAGGTTTCTCAGAGGCATCTGGTCGGCTACTGTGGAAAAAAAAGGGTTGTGGTCCAGAGCAAGGGTCTTCAGCTGATTGGTTGGGAACCAATACCAGGTCTGATCTAAGGTGGGTCTCAACAACAGCGCTACCACTATACAAATAGATGACAAAAAAACCTGAAAATGACTCTCCAAATGCATGTTGACGTTAAAACCAGATCCCAGGTTTGAAGCAGCTGAGAACTGCTAGCCTAGATCAGGAGTGAGGAGAAGCAGGATCTGGGTTGATTGGTAGATCTCAGGATGATCTACAGTAGATTGTGCAGGATTTTGGACTCCCGATTGTTTACCCGCAATTTCTGACAGCAGCAAAGATCCATGGAGTACTACTCCCACCTTTTGGGGACGGCGTTGGAAAAAGCTTGCATGCTGCAGTTGCAGAGACTGGCCTTCATGCCATTCCCCTCACAGAACTATAATTCGCAGAGTGGTTTAGTGATCAATCCATCTTAGAATCACAGAATTGTAGAGTTGGAGGGAAGACAGAAGAATCTCAACTAAAGGATCCATGATAGATGTGTCAGGAAAACGGCCTGCTCACAAGTAGGACCCTGGCAGAGACACATGCCCGACTGGTGTGTTCCCTCCTTCCTTGGTGATCGTTCGGGAGCTTCTCAGCCTTCCTCAGCCCCCGGACATCTCAGTGATTGATGCCAGAAGACATCAACACACCCTTAGGCATCCGCAGACAGACCACAGCAACTCAGTATGTTGGCTAACCTACTTTATTACATGTAATACCCATGGAGCTCTTCAACATGATGAGCTCTTCAACATGGCTCCCTCTCTCTCTAGCATCAGACAGCAAAGAGAAAAAAACAAAGGGCAACAGTCCCACTTTAGGGAACACAGTAAGACAAAACATCCTGTCTACGTCACATCCCACTTCCCACTCTGTGGAATTAAAACACATACCCAGTCATGTGATAAACAATAAACCCATGACTGCACACAGTGGAATGAATCTCCCAACAAGATGGTCATCCAACCTCTGCTTAAAAAAACTCCAAGGGAGGAGAGTCCACAACCTCCCAAGGGAGTCCGTTCCATTGTCAAACAGAAAGTTCTTCCTCCACCCTTAACAAACTACAGCTCCCAGAATCCTTTGAGAGGAAGCCGTGGCTGTTTGAAGTTGTATAAGACTGCTTTAAATGTTTAGTGTAGATGGGGGGGGGGGTCTTAGAGAGGACAATGTTACCAAGGAAATAAGATTGTGAGGACCTCACGCAGCAGAGAAAGGAAAATCTGGCTAAGATCAAATCTGCCTCTGTTTCTCACCCTTTGGTCTGTGGCAAGGTTTGCAAAAAGGAAAAGAAAAGAGTGTAACAGGGCATTTAAACTTTCGCCCCGTTCCATAGGAGTGGCATCATTATTTGTAGCCTTCAGGCCCTTTTGCTGCTTTACACTTTCCTGCCCACACACCGCCAGAATATTTGAGGATGAATTATGAGAAGCGGGCAGAAGGAATCAGAGTCCAGGGCAGGACCGTCATTGAGATGAATGTTGCCAATTTGCCTTTTTTTAATAAAAAAGGAGGGAGATGTTAGGAAAAAATATTGGGAGGTGTATGTGCTTGTGTGTGTGTGTGTGCGTGCGCGCGTGCGTGCGTATAAAGAGCTGCAAAGGGGGGAGCAAAGAATTTGAATAACTATTTCCCATGCTCCCTACAGATGAAAATTCATTTTATAATGAACTAGCAAAATGCCCCATTGTTGAGGCCGGTGAGAGGGATGGCGAAGGCAGCGATTGTGCACTGCAATTATTGTGGCTGTGCTTGCGCAACCCATAACAGTTGCCTTGTCACTGAGGGCCATGCCAGACCCTATCAGGAGAGTGACAGCAGGGCAAGCCTACCTGTGCTCAGTTTTCTCTCCCATAGGAGAGAGACAACAGCCTGCGGCAAACTCTCTCAGGAAAGACGGGAGCGAGGTAAGTTGACCAAGTTTGGGGTGTTATAAAACCCTGTCAGTAACACTTGAGAGGTCTGAGATTCTCAGTATGTGGTAGCATTTGAAGATATCCAGCAGCAAGGACTCCTATTTATGAGAAAAGAATAATTGACGTGGTCGTCACCACCACCATAGAACCCCCGCCCCCCAAAAAACCCAATTCTGCTAATAATACTATTGACTGTATTACTAATTATTGATTGACCATGATAATGGTGGTGATGTCGTCTGTTGTGGGGAGGTGAGAGTAATTAGCATCCTGATAGCCTGGGTTGTATCCAATGTTACTTATACTCAGAGTAAACCCACTGAAAGTGAGGGAGGTTATTGGTTTGTTTGTCTTTTATTGTGTATGTTGTATTGCTTGTCTTTTAATGTGTATGTTGTATTGCGTATGTTGTATTTTTTCTGTTGTGAGCCACCCTTGGATCTTCAGGTGAAGGGTCATATACAGATTAACAACAACAGCAACAATAACAATAAGCTGTGACCACTTAATCTCTCAAAGTAACGATGAGACAGATTGCAAACAAAAGTGGAAGGCATCTTTGATAAGGTGCAAGGCTTTTGGTCAAAATCAATTTACCAAAGAAATTAAGAACTTTAGTTAAAATGCCCACACTAAACCAATTCCTGCTAGGATGGCTATTTGCTCTACTAAGCCAGTAAAACACTGATATTTTCCTCTCCCACAGGGAAATAATATGGAATGCCCTGCCAAGCAAACCCCTAACCACCCAGCTAATCTCCAGCTCTCGTTTCCTATCTTTTTAAAATTATTATTATTAAAGATTCTCCCGTTTCCTATCTCAGCCATATCCAGTCTCTAACCAAGCCGTATTTAGGCTCCCACCCATGGGTACCCATACCAGTCAACTGTCCCATTATATGCGGGACGTCCTGGAATGCCAGAAACCAATCCCAGATACTTCTGTTTGCATCCCGGAATGACCCATATTTTGGTCTGGCACTCTGGAGTCCTCGCACCAGAGCGACAGACCAAAAGGTGTTCACTCTGGCACTCATCTGCAGGGTCATGCCAGAGCTCCGGCGCACCCTGTTGACAAGGGCCCAAGTGCCAACTGAAAGGTGCTCTGGCCCGAGCCTGCTGAGAGCACCAAAGCGCCAGACAGTAAAGCGCGCCCTTTCTGACGTCCCAATTTTGGGGAACAAAAATGTTGGAGGGTATGTAAGCTTCAGTGAAACCAGCCGAGCTCCACCCTGGGTCCTGCTTCCAGTACAAACTTCTTGAATATACAGACTTGCTAAAGGCCTACTGAATTTGATGAATTGGAAGGAAAGTGGGGTGGAGGTGGGGTGTGGGTGGTGGAAGCGTTGCCAAAAGAGAGGACAAAAAGGAAGGCACAGATTTGCATAAAATTCACATGTGCTAATTTATATGTACGGATGCAAATTTAGAAATAATGACTATGATTTAAAGAGGAAATACAATTACCATCAAAATACCCTGGAAGACAGTGGCCAGGTGTGTCTGTTCATTGTCAACAGGCAACTTGCAGACCTCCTGCAGACCACGCTCCTTAGGGGTCCTTATCTTATAATGGTCTCCTTCATTATGGACTTCCAGGAGGAAATTAAACACGTTCTTGTTTACTCTGCCATTTGATGGCTGGAAGGTTCCTGGCCACCCTGAAATTTCTGGTTGAGAGAATGCTTTTAACTGAACTAGGGATATTTAAAAGTGTTTTATAGGACTTCCGGTTAGGTGCCGAGTCAATGGCGGACGGGAGTCCGACGGCTCCGTCCTCCGTTAGGCGATAGGGAGCTCCGTGCCTGCGCCACGGGTCCCTTAAAGCCACGGGAAGAGCGTCCCGTGGACCGACGGCTTCGTGGGTCCCAGACGTGCTGTCTCCGCTCCTGATTTACCCTCGTAAGGGGGAGAATCGGGCGAGCGGAGCCCCAGCACGGGACTGAAGAAGCGGCTGCCTGCGGAGGATCAAAGCAGCGATCCCGCCAGACCTGAGCACCCGGCACTTCCTACATAGAAACTTCCAAAGAAACTCTGTAAGTTAAAAATTTGGACTATTTTACAAGTTTAAAGAGCACCGCTTGCAGAGGAAACTCCAAAAGGAAGCCTGTTCCCTTTGAACTGTTTGCGCGAGCTTGGTAGCGCTAAAGGATCAAAGCCGCGGCTAACGGGAAAGTTTTGCGAACTCTGCTAAACTTTTTAAAAGTTACTTAAAAGTTGTTTAAAGGCTGTTTAAAGACTTAAAAACAGTTGATATGGCAAAAGAAGACACCGCTCCCCCTCTGGACTAGGATTCCGGGTCAGTAGCGGGCTGCAATATATTGTTGCCATTTTTTCTTTGTTGGGACCCTAGTGTTACAGTGACTGTTTACCAGTGGAGATACTTTGACTCCTTTACAGCCAGATACAAGCTACTTTAAAGACTTGGTGGTTACACTGCAAGTGAGAAAACAGTTACTGGCTTGGGCTATTTAAAATAGACTCTTCTTGGCTTTAAGGAATTTACAATTTTGAAAAATCTGAACTCTTTGCCTAAAAGTTGGATTAATGGACTATTGTGGACTCCTGGCTCAGCAGCCTCTTTGTTCTCAGAAAGCTAGCTGCAGGCCACCTGGTGTTTACTTTTGGGACTGTTGGTCTTCTGCTGTGAATGTCTGAGATTGTTACTATAGCAACTGGAGTGACCTTGAGATTACAGTTGCAGAGCCCACAGGGAATGGAAACTAGATCTAAAGGAACTGGCTCTGAAAAAAGGAAAGGCTCTGTTTCCTTAACTCTTCAGGAACAAATGGAGAAATTGGCTGCAAGTGTGGCAGAAATTGCAGAAGGCTTGAAAAGTGTCACCGAAGGGTTGAAGCAAACACAAGAATCGGTGAATGCTATTGGTGCATCAGTGAATACAACAGTTAACTCTGCAATAGAAAAGCTCCAAGTGGATATTAAGGCCGATATTAAAGCCTCCACCCAAACGTTAGAAAAATCGATTGGCCAAATTGAGGAAAACGTAAGAAAGAACAGAGACGAAATTAATAAAATTGGGCAGGAGGTGACCACGTTAAAAAAGGACTCGGAGGAAATTAAAGTGGTCAGAGAAAAAATAAAAAAGGTGGAGGAAAAATTGGACAATTTGGATTTGGAGCAGATCGAAAATATTGGAACACGACAGAGGACTGTGGAAGAGTCTCTTGCTTTTCTGCAACTACATCAGAGAGAAGGAAACCTAAGAATAAGGGGTCTTCCAGAATTGGAGGGGGAAGACCTGAAAGCCTATATTGTGGAACTATTCTCGACTTTTTGGGAGTTAGAAGAGGTAAACGTCTCAGCACGCATAGTGAAGGCCTTCAGATTTGGACCAAGAGGTTCCAGAGGAAAGAAAAGCACTAAAACAGTCAGTGACTGTTTGATTGTGCTACACGATAGACACGACAGAGACTACTTTCTGGATTTACACTACAGAAACAACCTGGTGGTACAGCAGAATAAAGTAATTTTTTACAAGGATATCCCCAGATTCTTTTTAGATAAAAGAGCTCCTTATAACGACCTGGTGACGGAGCTAAGAAGAAGAAAAATCTCCTTCAGTTGGGAATTTCCAGAAGGCCTGGCATTCACGTTTGAAGGGAAAAAGATAAGAATAAGGTCCTTGGCGGATAAGCAAAAGTTTTTGGACAAGCATCTGGAACATTTCAAAGGAACTCCATTGGATCCAGCACAGCTTTACAAGTTTCCAGAAGTATTCCCACCACCGCCGGGACCACCAGGACCAAGCCAAGATCCAGAACAAGATAAGAAAGGACAGGCAACTGGAGGAGAGGAATAAACAAAGAAATGGCGCTCAAGTTAATGACTTGGAATGTTCGGGGATTAAATCAGAGACCAAAGAGACGCAGAGTGTTTTACAGCATAGAAAAGAAGAATTTGGATATAATATGTCTACAGGAAACCCACATAGTTCGGCGTCACAGAAGATTGCTACAGAACAAAAAATTAGGCCAAGAGTTCATATCATCGGATAAGGTCAAGAAGAGAGGAGTAGTGATTTATGCAAAGGAGAAATATAGCCCAAGACAGCTATTTAAAGATGAAGAAGGGAGATACATCGCAATTGAAATTAATGTACAAGGCGAAAATTTTTTGATTCTGGGACTTTATGCACCAAATGATGGAAAGTCGATTTTTTACAAAAAAATTCATGATTTGCTGCTGGACTATTTGGACTATAAGGTAGTTTGCCTTGGAGACTTTAATGGGGCAGTTTCCACATTAATGGACAGATCTCAAAGAACAAAATTAACAAATGATGGGAAACTCCCAAAGACTTTTTTTGAAATGGTGGACAATTTGAATTTGGTAGATTCTTGGAGATTAAAAAATCCCACAGAAACAGAGGCAACGTACTTCAGCGAATCTCAGCAGTCATGGTCGAGGATAGATTATATCTGGATCTCGAATGAATTGGCTCCAAAATTACAAAAAGCAGAAATCGGTCCTAAAACGCTTTCAGACCATAATCCGGTGCAGGTAAACCTAAAAATGATTTCCAAGGATTCTTTCAGGTGGAGAATGGATGATGCATTGATGAGAGATACCAAGCTAGTAGAAAGAGCGGTGAAAAAGATGAAAGAATATTTTCAAATTAATTGGAATTCAGATGTGGAGAAAAGGATTGCCTGGGATGCAAGTAAGGCGGTAATGAGAGGATTCCTCATTAGTGAAAAGGCAAAAAAGAAGAAACAACAAAGTGCAGAGATGGAGAGACTGTTGAAATTAATCAAAGAAAAGGAAAAAGAACTAAGAGGACATCCCAGATGTGTTAAAATCCAAAAAGAAATCAAATACTTGCAATCCCAATATGCGAATATCATGAATCAAGACATCGAATGGAAAGTGAAAATGATGAAACAAAGAACATTTGAATCTGCAAATAAATGTGGAAAACTACTAGCTTGGCAATTAAAGAAAAGACAAAAGGCAAATGTCATCAGTAAATTGGTAGTAAATGGAAAAAATGTAGAGAAACCGGAGGAAATCAGATGGTGTTTCCAGAGATTCTATAAACAACTGTACAAGGAGGAGAAGATAGATGAAGTAGAGATAGACCGATTTCTGGAGAAGAACGGATTGCAAAAGGTCCCAGAGGAAAAACTAACAATTCTCAACCACCCAATAACGACACAAGAAATAGAAGATGCAATAAACAACATGCAACTGGGGAAGGCTCCAGGACCGGATGGATTAACAGCAAAATATTACAAGATATTGAAAGACTGGCTATCACAGCCGTTAAGAGAAATTTGCAATAGAATACTAGAAGGAGATAGGGCACCAGAGACGTGGAAAGAAGCCTTTATCACACTGATTTTAAAACCAGATACTGATAAGACTCTAATGAAAAACTATCGTCCAATATCCCTTTTGAATGTGGATTATAAAATTTTTGCAAATGTTTTGGCTACAAGGTTGAAAAGAGTGTTGAAAGATTATATACATAGAGACCAAGCAGGTTTCTTGCCAGGAAGGCAAATAAGTAATAATACGAGAATCATTGTGGACATTTTAGAAAAACTGGAGAGAGACATAAATACAGATGCAGCACTATTGTTTGTTGATGCAGAGAAAGCTTTTGACAAAGTATCCTGGATATTTATGAAAAAGAATTTGGAAAAGATGGGAGTTGGAGAAAAATTCTTAAATGGCATTAAGGCCATTTACACAGAACAAAGAGCAAAAGTCATTGTAAACAGTGTGATATCGGAGGAGATCGAAGTAGAGAAAGGAACAAGACAAGGGTGCCCTATCTCCCCTTTACTTTTTATTACGGTCCTGGAAGTCCTTCTGAATATGATTCGGAAAGATAAACAGACAAAAGGAATTAAAGTGGGAGAGAAGGAATACAAATTACGTGCCTTCGCGGACGATTTGATGCTATCCCTGCAAGAACCAGAAGGCAGTGTCCCCAGAGCCTTGGAATTAATTGAACAATTCGGACTTGTAGCTGGCTTTAAATTAAATAAGCAGAAAACCAAAGTTTTAGGTAAAAATCTGAGTGCAGAACAGATCCAAAGAATTCAAGAAGCCACAGGCCTCAATTTTGTTAAATCTGTAAAATACCTAGGTATCAATCTCACAAACAAAAACTTGAACCTGTATAAGGATAATTATGAAAAATTGTGGATGGAGATAAAAAAAGATATGGAGATCTGGACAAGACTTAAACTGTCGTTAATGGGAAGAATAGCAGTGGTTAAAATGAATGTCCTACCAAGGATGCTGTTCTTATTCCAAGCCATACCAATTTTGGACAAACTAGACTGTTTTAAAAAATGGCAAAAGGACCTATCGAAATTTATATGGCAGGGCAAAAAGCCAAGAATAAAATTCAAGATTTTAACAGACTCTAAAGACAGAGGAGGCTTTGCCCTGCCGGACTTAAGGCTTTATTTTGAAGCTGCGGCCTTTTGCTGGTTAAAGGATTGGTTTAAACTAGAGAACGTTGATGTGTTGGACTTGGAGGGACATGATAATATGTTTGGTTGGCATGCATACCTTTGGTATGACAAGGTCAAAATCCACAGAACTTTTAAGTCTCATATTGTGAGAAAATCCCTATATCAGGTTTGGACTAGATACAAAGACTTGTTAGAGAGAAAGACTCCTAGATGGATTTCTCCAGTGGAGGCCAAGGCATATAAGAGACCGAATATGTCTGCAAACTGGTTAAGATATATGGACATATTGCAGCAGGAAGGGGACTCCTTTAAGCTAAAAAGCTATGATCAAGTAAAAAGTCAGGTCCCCGACTGGCTGCACTATTATCAGGTTTATGAAACATTTAAAATGGACAAAAAAGTTGGTTTTCAAGTAGAAAAATCAAAACTGGAAACAGAACTGATAGAATCGAACTTCAAAAACCTTTCCAAAATGTATAACCTTCTGCTAGAGTGGCATACAAAAGATGAACTGGTTAAATCCTCAATGATAGATTGGGCAAAAGATGTAGGACATAATATTATGATGGATGACTGGGAGAGATTGTGGCAAAAAGGTATCAAATTTACTGCTTGTCATGGTTTAAGAGAAAACATAATGAAAATGGTTTATAGATGGTATTTGACACCAGTTAAGATTGCTAAGATGAATACCAAAATGTCAGATGTATGTTGGAAATGTAAACATGCGAAAGGTACCTTTTTTCATATGTGGTGGTTGTGCCCAGCGGTAAGCGCTTTCTGGGATAAGATTTACAATGAGCTTAAGAAGGTAATGAAAGTTACCTTTTGTAAGAAACCAGAGGCATTTCTCCTGAGCATAACCAATGAAGAGATACCCAGTCAGGATAGAGTGTTTTTCATGTATGCCACAACAGCAGCTAGAATTTTATTGGCGAGAACATGGAAAGGTGAAGAGATACCAACGGTGGAGGAATGGCAGATGAAGATGATGGAATACATGGAACTCGCAGAACTGACCGTCAGAGTCCGGGACCAGAGGGAGGGGAAGGCGTCGCAGGAGTGGAAAAAATTTAAAGACTATTTAGTTAAATCAGTTAAACTGAATATTTGAGCAGAATTAGACAGAACATCGGCTTTGGTAGATATGTGTTAGATATGAACGGTAAGAGGAATTGTTGTTATGTGAAAGATGTATGTGTCAAAATATGTTAAGATAGGTTGTTAAGATAAGATACATAGTTATTGAGATATTTGACTAAGTAAAAGCTAAGTATATTAAAACTTGGGTAAAAGTGAATTGAACAATATATAAAGCTACCTTGAAGAAGTATATGTTTTTTGAAGACAGTGGAGGGAACGGGGGAAGTCCCCAAACAGAGAAGTTAGAAACAAGAAATATACAAAGAAAGATATTGGTTAAGGTTTGTATATGTTATTTTTATGTTTTTATTGCTGTTATTGTTTTGAATGTTGATTATGTTTATTGTTGATTATGTTTAATGTTGATTGTGTTTTTATTGATGTTTATGTTATGTGTTGATGTTGTATTTTGTTTTCTTTTTCTTTTATTGGAAAATAATAAAATCTTATAAAAAAAAAAAATTAAAAGTGTTTTATAGAATGCTTTTAATTTTTCCACTGTTATTGGTGTGTTTGGTGCCTTGGGACTCCTTTGGGAGGAAGGGTGGGCAAGCAATTGAAATAATAATAATAATAATAATAATAATAATAATAATAATAATTCATCTAGGTTGGACACCTCATGGAGAACTCCTTTAGTTAGAAGAGACGACTGTTTGACTAGGTAAAAAGGTAAAGGTAAAGAACCCCTCGACTGTTAAGTCCAGTCAAAGGTGACTGTGTGGTTGTGATGCTCATCTCACTTTTATTTTTATTTTTTTATAAGAATTTATTGACCTTTTTCTTATAACAACATATACCCACACCCACACCTACAATTAAACAAATACAAAACGAATACATTGATAAAACAAATACAAACAGTGTCAAGTTTTCTTGTTGCATCTTTTCTTTAAAAAGAAAATTTCTATTTCCATATCTTGACCATTGACTTCCCCTGCCCTTTCTCCTTCGAGTTCATATCCTTAATCTATTTTATAACCATTTCTCCTGAAATTCAAATTCAATTATATAGTTGCACACAATTATATATTCAACATTTAACTAACAATGCATCCTCGTAGTAATATCTCATCATAATTCTTCTTCCATTGAAATCTTCACCAATCATTTATATCATATCTATCTCTTCTATCCTTTAAACTGCTGCTAATAACATAGTAACTCAAAATATCTCCTTTCATATTCAAACAAAAAATAAAACAGAAAGATTGTTGACAGTATTCACCCTCCGATTTCAAAATTCCATGACAGGCTACTTCAAATTTTACTTAGTGTTTCACCCCACACCCCCTCTGTCCATTATTCTTCTCCTGGTGGCATCAACACTGAATTTCCCTGTGGCTTCCCTCTCCAAGCGTCCACAGATCCAGGCACAGTCCAAAACTCTCCTTGCCACGAGCTCCAGGATGTCCATCTCGTCGTCTCTCAGCTTCTCCGGTTCTTTGTAGCATTCCTTTTCTTCTTGTAAAAACCATAATTCTCTGTCCCTGGCCCCCGAGCTCACACCTCGGGGACTGGATATAACAAATCTTACCGTCGCCTTGGGACTGCCACCCCCAAAAGGCGAGTTTCTTCTCCGAAGTAGCTCACTCATTTCTCTCCATCTTCCCAGACATCCTCTCAGCTCTTTGGCAAGACTTTCTTCCAAAGTGTTAAAAGTTTTAAAAGCCTCCTCTGTGGGCAATTGGTTCTCTTTCAGACCCCCACACAAGACTTTGACTTTCCTGTACAGCAGTTCCACCTTCAAAGCAGTGAACCTCTGTTCGTCCGTTAGTCCAGAGTTCAGTACCAGTTCAAGGACGAAGCCCAGCATACTGGTAGAGGGGGAGGAAGTGGGTATCAAATTTCTACTCCTGCCTCTCTGTTCATCGCCATTTTCCTAAACTGGAGCGCAGATACCGCAACTTTAAATGGAGATATTTTCCACTAATTTACTTCCCAAGAAAAAAGTTTGCCAGTCTCATGTATCAATTTTAAGCACATTGTAGCAGTCCTGTAGCAGCAGTTGCTCAAATTGGTTAGCTTCTTTAACTCGAAGGGAAGAAGGCAGGCTGCCTTTCTCCTTCCCCCCGGATCGTTCCAAAAGCTCGATTTCTGGTCAAATTAGTTACTCACGACCACCGGGTTCCTTTGGCTCCATTCTTCAAAGGTAGAACTAAGACGCTCACCGCGGGCTTTGTCGCCGCATTTGCATCCCGGTTGGGGCATATCCCCGTAAGCCCGGCTCCGTTGTCCCTTCACCCCCACTCCCCCTTTACAGGGGGGGCAAGGGAAGGGTTCGGAGCCTCCGTGGGCGCAGCCGGGGAGCCCAGGGTGCGGGACGCTCTTCCCGCACCCCAACCGGAGCCCCGCTTTGCGGTTGCGGGGCTCCTAACCCCCGGGATGGATCGGGCGCCTCGCAGCCGAAGCAGCCCCGACCACCCGCTATGGCGTCGCCAGCCGGAAGTCCGTGATGCTCATCTCACTTTTAGGCCGAGGGAGCCAGCGTTTGTCCACAGACAGCTTTCCGGGTCATGTGGCCAGCATGACTAAACCACTTCTGGCGCAAGGGGACACCGTGACAGAAACCAGAGCACACGGAAATGCCGTTTACCTTCCCACAGCAACGGTACGTATTTATCTACTTGCACTGGTGTGCTTTCGAACTGCTAGGTTAGCAGCAGCTGGGACAGAGCAATGGGAGCTCACTCTGTCGCAGGGATCCGAACCGCCAACCTTCTGATCAGCAGGCTCAAAAGCAGGCATAGGCAAACTCGACCCTCCAAATGTTTTAGGACTACAACTCCCATCATCCCTGACCACTGGTCCTGTTAGCTAGGGATGATGGGAGTTGTACTCCGGAAACATCTGGAGGGCTGAGTTTGCCTATGCCTGCCCAAGAGGCTCAGTGGTTTAGACCACAGCGCCACCTGCGTTTGACTAGGGTTGCCAGGTCAGGAGTATTCTGGAGGTTTCAGGGTCCATACCTGAGACCTAGGAGTGACCCCTGGTGATGTTATGGAGGCAGACTCTGGAAGTGGAGGTTAATTGAGAGAGGAGGCAAGAGGACACATGCTTAAATGTATTCTTAAAAATTGCATTTTCTCTCAAAATGTATGTTTCCAAGTACAATTTTTCTCAAAATATACCCCACTGGACGTATTTCTTTTGGATGCCTCAGAACAGCATCAGAACATTCAGGAACTGTGAAAGCCAATGGATTACTAAGACTGCAATCCTAATAATGTCTACTCGGAAGTAAGTCCCCAATGAATCCAATGCGCCTTACTCCAAGGTCGGTGGCACTGGGACCATAGGCTATGTTCCAATCTGCAGGTGAGTCCTGGAGATGCAACTCAAGGCCATTTGTATCAGAATCCACAAAAACTGAATTCTTCAAGCCTTCCTACCGAGGGATGCATTGCCTAGCTCTCATTCCTTGGGGACAAAACATTTGATGTGTCTTCTCCCATGCACAGCAAAAGGGGGGGGGGAAATCTATTTCTCTATTCCTCACACTCAGCTTCCTAATGAACTCTCTTCTTCCTGGGACAGCAAAGTGGTTCAATAAGAGGACCTAGACACATTTGCACATTTGAAGCATGATTGTAGGCGATTATAGACATGTGTTGCTGTTTTTCCTCCTGCTGTTATATGGATATGCATTGCTTATAAGAGTTGAAGTAGTTTGTTGAATCCCAGGTAAAGGTAAAGGGACCCCTGACCATTAGGTCCAGTCGTGGATGACTCTTGGGTTGCAGCACTCATCTTGCTTTACTGGCCGAGAGAGCCGGCGTACAGTTTCTGGGTCATGTGGCCAGCATGACCAAGCCATTTCTGGTGAACCAGAGCAGTGCATGGAAACACCATTTACCTTTCCACTGGAGCGGTACCTATTTATCTACTTGCACTTTGACGTGCTTTCAAACTGCCAGGTGGGCAGGAGCAGGGACCGAGCAATGGGAGCTCACCCTATCACGGGGATTCGAACTGCCGACCTTCTGATCAGCAAGCCCAAGACTCTGTGGTTCAACCCACAGTGCCACCTGCGTCCCTTAAAATATACATAAAGCAGTAGCCAATGCTAGTTATAATCAGAGTAGACCCATAGGCCAGATTCAGCTACACTGTTCCACTAGCAGAAGCCAACACATGGACTCTTGCTAGCTAGCACAATGGGGCCTCTCCTCCCCTCTTTGCCCCACACTGACCCCAAATCCACTCTGGGGGCCAGGAGATCCCCCAAAACCAGCAAACAAGGTGAGGTGAGGGGCGACTGCAGTATCTGCTTGCCCTGACAGAATGATTATCTCCTTACCGCAACTTTGAATCCTGTTCATTGGAATCAATGGGTCTACTTATGACCTTATTCTGTTTGAACGCCATTCTGGACAGCTTCACATTAAAAACAGATGTATAAGCGGCATACGGTAAAACGGCTTAAAATAAAGCATACCGTAAAAAACACGGTACGGAAACAACAACAAAAATGCGAAGGCAAACTTAGTTGGACATCATCCGCGGAATATTGTCTGATGTGATTATCAACCTGATCATCGCCTGTAGGCACTTCTGTGTAGGAAATACATCACAGCTGAAGCCGTCCTGATTAAGGACCATTGAAACAGAGGCTGAAGGCAGCGTAAGTGCGGGATAAACGAAGATCCTTCATAAATGGGACATTGTTCAGAAGGGAGCTGGCTGGGAGAGTGAGAGCTCTTTTGCTAGCAGGCGCTGATGGAAGCAGGGCAACTTCTATTTATAGCCCCTTCCGAGTCCGTCTTTCCCCGCACACCAGCCGCTGAATTGCATCTGTTACTTACTAGCTTATCCTGAGTCAAGTGATTGCCAGAATGTCGTTCCCTTTGCCTAGTTGGAGCAGGAAGACTTTAAAACTGGGCCCTGGAGGAAGAGATGGATGCAAGGGAAGGGCAGTTAAAGTTCGGGAGAAGGGTCATCTGTTCTAATCTGTCTACCTGTCATATATCCCCGTCCGTCTACACTAGGGATTGGGAAGGATTTCGATTCACTCTGCAATTTGGAATGAACCTACCACGTCTTCATACAATGAATCATGCTCAGGCATATAGATCTCTTCTCTCTGAATTTTCCCAAGCTGCGGATACATGGGGCATCGCACTACCATCTGCCTGCCCTCTTTCTAACAAGCGGGCTAGAGGCTAGAACTACCAATCAGCTCACTCCTCCCAGTGTTAACCCTTTCAGACCTCAGCAGAGAGGAGAACAGGGACAAAAACGAGTTAGCTCAGCCTGCCATTTTGTGTTTTTGTGTGGGTTTTTTTAAAAAAATATTTTTATTAAAGATTTTCTTGATTTACAAAAGTATGTGCAATGTCGCTCTCTCGTATTCCCCCCCCATGTAACATTTTTGCAAGTCAGTTTCATTTGTTGAGACATTAGGAAGAAAAGGGGGAAAGAGGTGAAGGGGGTAGATGGGTGGGGGAGCCTTTCTTTTTGTTCTGGTTCCCCAGAACAAGGGCACCACCCATCACTGTTGCACCCCTTTGTTCTTAAATGAGGTGGTGAAAAGCTGCTGGAAGCTGCAGTATGCTGTGATTTCTCACCATTTCCTGGGTACTTGTTTGGAGCAAAAGATGGCTGCTGCCTCCAGGTACATATGGGGCAGCCAACGGAGGCTGTTGGTATTGGGACAGTGAGGGCAGAAAGTGATGGGTAGCCTGAGGTTGGGTCTGGGGGGCTGATCCACTCCTCCTCCTCTTGAACCCCTGTCTGAGACAAGTGTCTCACTTCAGTTAATGGGGGTTGGGCTGTCCCCGGAGTAGATCCTTTCTCCATGAAGCAGCTAAGGCTTCTACTCTTCTGGGATCTCTGCTGATCACATTTAGCTATTTGTGTCAAGCGGGCTCACAAAACAGGGAGAAAACGGGGACCACTGCATCTTCACCTTGCCTAGGCAACCAGACAATTGCACCTGTCCTTTGGGGTCAAGATGTAGCAGGCTGGTCGCTCGCCCTTGCACCTCGGTGTTGGAAGGGAGAGTCATCTGGTTGATTAGCCAATGCTGGGACACATTTCCTCCACTGTTGGACAATGGACAAACACGAGAGCCAGTGTGGTGTAGTGGTTAAGAGCGGTAGATTCGTAATCCGGTGAACCGGGTTCGCGTCTCTGCTCCTCCACATGCAGCTGCTGGGTGACCTTGGGCAAGTCACACTTCTCTGAAGTCTCTCAGCCCCACTCACCTCACCGAGTGTTTGTTGTGGGGGAGGGAAAGGAGAATGTTAGCCGCTTTGAGACTCCTTCGGGTAGTGATAAAGTGGGATATCAAATCCAAACTCCTCTGCCTCCTCCTCCTCTTCTTCCTCCCTGTTTGCAGACCCCAAAACACCATCAAAAGCCTCTCCACTTTTTAGCCCATAAACACGACAGTGAAGTTGCTGTGGGGGAGGCAGATTTCAGCTCAACTTTAGGGGTAAGTGGATTTTAGCAATGTATTCAGTGTCATGCAAATGGATGTCCTCTTCAACATGTCAACAGTGTCATGCAAATGGATGTCCTCTTCAACATGTCATCAACAGAGCCCTGCCAGATCAGACCAAAGCATCCCGTTTCCACAGTGACCAACCAGATCCCTATGGGAAGCCTGCAAGCAGGACTTGGGTGTAACAGCTCTCTCCACATTTATGATTCCCATCCACTGGTATTCATTGCCATAGGGCCTTGGGCAGTGGAGATAGAACATATCCATCATTGCTAGTATCTGTCAATAGCCTTATCCACTTTTAAAGCCATCCAAATTGGAGGCCACCATTTCCTTTTCTGGGAACAAATTCCTATGGGAAGCTGCCAAGCAGGGTCGGTGTTCCAGAGCAGCCTCCCCTCCTGTTGCTCCCCACAGCCGCCCAACAAGCCCACCAAATCTCCTCCGAGTGCTAGCAGATGGGCGCAAGAGCATACCAAATTGCAACTTCTAGAATCGTAGAGTTGGAAGACACCCCATGGGTCATCTAGTCCAGCCCCCTGCAATTCAGCTAAAGCATCCATGACAAATTGATACGGCTGAAATGACCCACAACCCCCTCCGTCACACACATACAAACAAACCGCCCCGCAATCAGCCGAATGTCACCAACCATGCTCTGGGCTCCCCAATCTCTCTCACTGCCCACAAATCTGGGTTTGGTGTGTATGCTCGGTTTTCTATTTGGGGAGGGACTTTTGGATAGAAAAGCAGCATGTAAAGCTTTTGGCTTGCTGATCAGAAGGTCGGCGGTTCGAATCCGTGCGACGGGGTGAGCTCCCGTTGCTCGGTCCTAGCTCCTGCCCACCTAGCAGTTCAAAAGCACATCAAAGTGCAAGTAGATAAATAGGTACTGCTCCGGTGGGAAGATAAACGGCGTTACCGTGTGCTGCTCTGGTTTGCCAGTCGAGAGCCACTGGAGAGCCAGTGTGGTGTAGTGCTTAAGAGCGGTAGACTCGTAATCTGGTGAACCGGGTTCGCGTCCCCGCTCCTCCACATGCAGCTGCTGGGTGACCTTGGGCTAGTCACACTTCTCTGAAGTCTCTCAGCCCCACTCACCTCACAGAGTGTTTGTTGTGGGGGAAGCAGGGAAAGGAGAATGTTAGCCGCTTTGAGACTCCTTCGGGTAGTGAAAAGTGGGATATCAAATCCAAGCTCTTCTTCTTCTTCTTCTTCTTCTTCTTCTTCTTCTTCAGCGGCTTAGTCATGCTGGCCACATGACCTGGAAGCTGTATGCCAGCTCCTTCGGCCAGTAATGCGAGATGAGTGCCACAACCCAAGAGTCGGACACGACTGGACCTAACGGTCAGGGGTCCCTTTACCTTTACCTTTCAATCTTCTAAGAAGCTCTTGCAACAATGCCAGGGCAAAAACAAAACAAAACAAAACAAAACAAAAAACGAGTGAGAGAAATGGGAGAGAGGAGCAGAAAGACTGGCTACCTTGAGGCAAACAAATCTCAGGCAACAATACCGTTGCACTATTGTGTTTGCATTGTTTTTCTATCACATTATAAGCCGGATTCCAGCTGGATGAGAGACAATCAGTTTAATGAACCAGGGATCTTGTTAAAAGCTCTTGTCTGGCATGATCTGCGTAACGATTCATTCTTCATGCAATGAAAACGCCTTGTCAGAGGATGCTTGGGGGCATGTTACATGCAGATCTGTGCGCAACAAAACCCCACTACTGGTTTCCGTCGACATGTTGTGAGGGATGGATGAGCAATTCGATTCAGTTCACATTGAAAGGTGAAGCTACCTCATCGGGGTTTTCTGAAGCACCGTGAGAGGCAAAACAGCCTTCCTAAAAAAATTCTCACTTTAAGGCAAAAAAAAAGTTTTCTAACCAAGCAACATGTGCAAGAATGTTTAGAATAAGGCTTGCAAAAAAGGCACAGATTGGTGAAAATAGCATTAAAACGAATTATATTCAGCAGAATATGCTTTGCAAAAAATGTGCTCGTTGGGCATAATTGCATGCAGAATTGTGTGTGTGTGTGTGTGTGTGTGTGTGCAGAAATTTGCACTAAAATGGTGATGAAATTTCAGGCAGACTTTTTTTAAAAAATGCAAATTGTTATGGAAATGTGGAGAACCGAATTTAAGGCTGGAAAAATGAGAAACCGAGGGAAACCGATATTGACAGGATAGCTGAGAGAAACTGAAATGGACCGATTCTCCTGTCCCTCATCTCTACTGCGATGCTCCTTCTCGCTGCGGATGCAGCTTCTCTGCTACCAACAGCTGCCATAAAAGGAGCATTGTACCGACTGAGAAAAGTCACCAGGAGAGGTCTTCTGGGTGGGTAAGCCATTCAGAAATGCGCTGACATCTCAGAATTGCTCCTCGCTGCCTGCTTTTCTCTCAAGGCAGCTGCCTCCCGCCCCACCCCTGGTCCCCAGACAGAGATTGATGGTCTCCCTAATGACGGTCAGCGAGATCCTTTTCTCTCCCTCTTCTCCCTTGTTCGTTCCCCACAGCATGGGGCCTGCTCTTTGAATTCAACACACCCAGCGCTCTTTCATGTTGAGTCCGATGTGTGGAGGGTTCCTACAGGCCACGCAGCGAGGACAACAGCCATTGTGGAAGCACTGATACAACAGAAACCAAATTGCCTCCGGATCACGGAGCCTCCTCTCCTCCCCATTTTCTGCCTCTAACTGAACGGCTTCTGCCAATGAATTTCGTCCAATTATGGCTGGCGGGCTTTGATGAAAATGAAAGGGATCTGTTTCGGTGGTGCCCTCGCTGACCCCCTGCCCAATGCCATTGTTAGGGGGTTGCCAACCATCCGCATCTGCAAGGCTTCACCTTCCCAGGGCAGGGCAAGAGGTGTCTCTCTAACAAATCTGTGCTAAATGGAATAATTTGATCAAGCCAAATGCGTAGTTTCGGTTTGACCCTATTTGAAATAAAAGAACAGATGTGCTCTTACTTGCCTCCAGAGCAAATAAGCGGGAATATTTTGTTGCCTCCTTGCACCCGGTGTGGCCTGTATATATTAATTATTTCCTGCTGCAGGGGGGCAGTTAGCTGCCATAGAGTAAACACACACAAAGGGACCTCTGAACCCCAACCCCAACCTCCAGAAAGCAGATAAGAACTCGGTCCTGAGCCTCAACACGAGCAAATGTTTATTAGCTATAAATGTAGAGCTGTAGCTCAGTGGAACAGTATTGCTTGGTGGGCAGAAGGTACCAGGTTTAATTCCTGGTATTTCCAGGTAGAGTTATGGTCCCCACTCTGAAACCCCTGGACAGTTGCCAGTCACTGTGGACAGATCCTCCGAATGTCCTGGTTTTCCAGGTGCAATCCCAGATTTATAGAAGCAATCCCAGGTTCTGATTTGATGCTGGAATGTCCCATTTTTTCCTTAGGACATCCCTATTTTCATCAGGGGAACGTTGGAAGTCATTCGACAGCACATCCAAGGCAGCTTATCACATAACCAGGTCTGAGAATGGACTGATATTGCCCTTTAGATCTTAACGCCTGTAAAAGGTGTGCATGTTGGAAGGTATGGTATAGAATCATAGAATCATAGAGTTGGAAGAGACCACAAGGGCCATCCAGTCCAACTCCCTGCCAAGCAGGAAACACCATCAAAGCATTCCTGACAGATGGCTGTCAAGCCTCCACTTAAAGACCTCCAAAGGAGACTCCACCACACTCCTTGGCAGCAAATTCCACTGTCGAACAGCTCTTACTGTCAGGGTAGGCTATCCATATTTTCATAGGATAAATGTTGGAGGGTATGGAGTTATATGACCCACAAGCCAAGGAGTTAAGTAACTATACAATCTTTAGAAGACATCTGAAGGCACCCCTGTGTGTGGAAGTTTAATGTTTTATTATGTGTTTAGATATGTTGGAAGCTGCCCGGTGCCATGAGTGCAGTATTATTATAATTATAATTATTATTTAGGGTGTCCCTATTTTCATCAGACAAAATTTGGAGGGTATGGAGTCATTAGGTGACCCTTATTTCTACCACACAGCTACAGTTCCCAGAATTCCCTAGAAAGAGGGGTTGATTGTTAAACTAACAAGTCTCAGCTCCCAGGATTCCTTGGGGGGAGGGCAGAAGACATGAGTGTTAAAGTGGTTTCGTATTGCTTCAAATGCATGGTGTAAATGTGGCCTCTACTCTAACCGAATAGAGAAAGGCTGTCGTCCACCTTCTCATTGTCATCTGATTTAATTTAATTTTAATTCTATATATGGTGTATAAAAAGCTCCCTCTGGAGTGCTGAGAGTGACGCCAACCCAGTTTGTAGCAGCTGTGAGAAAGGTGAACAACGTCCTAAGCAGTCATTCAGAAAGGGGCTGAAAATAAAGGTGCCAATATCATAATGCCGTTAGACAACAGCGTACGGTTCTAGCTGCCTCACGTTGAAAAGGACACGGTGGAGCTGGGAAAGGATCAGAAAAGGGCAGCCAAACTGATGGAACAAAGGAGATGGAACGACTCCCTTATGAGGAAAGGTTACAGCATTTCATCTGGAAAGGCAAGCGAGAGGGGACATGAGAGAGGAGTATAGCGTTATGCATGGCGTGGCGTGTAGAAAGCACATGGAGAAACCTTTCCCCCCCTCCCTCATAACACTAGAATTCGTAGACAACCTAATGAAGATGAACTTTGGAAGGTTCAAGGCAGATAGTAGAAAGTAAAAGGTAAAGGGGTAAAGGGACCCCTGACCATTAGGTCCAGTCGCGGACGACTCTGGGGTTGCGGTGCTCATCTCGCTTTACTGGCCGAGGGAGCTGGCGTACAGCTTCCGGGTCATGTGGCCAGCATGACTAAGCCGCTTCTGGCGAACCAGAGCAGCACATGGAAATGCCGTTTATCTTCCCGCTGGAGCGGTACCTATTTATCTAAACAAAATAGAAAATTCTTTCCAGTAGCACTTTAGAGACCAACTGAGTTTGTTCTTGGTATGAGCTTTCGTCTGCATGCACACGAAAGCTCATACCAAGAACAAACTCAGTTGGTCTCTAAGGTGCTACTGGAAAGAATTTTCTATTTTGTTTCGACTATGGCAGACCAGCACGGCTACCCACCTGTAACTGGACCTATTTATCTACTTGCACTTTGATGTGCTTTTGAACTGCTAGGTTGGCAGGAGCTGGGACCGAACAACGGGAGCTCACCCCGTCGTGGGGATTCAGACTGCCAAACCTCTGATCGGCAAGTCTTAGGCTCAGTCGTTTAACCCACAGCACCACCCGCATCCCTATAGTAGAAAGTACAGGTAGTTAAACTATGGAACTCCACAGGAGGCAGTGATAGCCACCAACTTGGATGGCTTTAGAAGATTAGACAAATTCATGGAGTGGGGGGGGGCTATTGATGGCATTGTCAGAGGCAGTGTGCTCTGAATGACCATTGCTGGGAATCGCACGTGGGGAGAATGCTGTTGTGCTCAAATCCTGTCATCTGGTTGACCTCTGTGAGACCAGAGCGGGGGTCTAGATGGGCCTTTGGCCTGATCCAGCAAGGCTCTACTTATTTCATAAAATTTATAGACCACTTTATTGGGGTGAAAACACACACACCGCAAAGTGTTTTACAAAACATGAAAGCCATGAACCAGGGGAAATGTACAATACATTAAAACACCCAGGAACTTTAAGCTATTGGGTTATTTTTTTATTATTATTATGTATTTTGTGATTTTACGTAGTAACTGCCCAGAGACTCGTGGGTCTAGGGCAGTATACATATTATTATTATTATTATTATTATTATTATTATTATTATTATTATTTAAATACTAAAGCAGATTAGAATTCACACCAGCATTTCTAAGCATCTCAGTAGGCTTGTCTAAACAATAATGTTTTTAGCAGGCAGCAAAAAGAATAGAGTGAAAGCTCCTGCTTGATATCAATAGGCAGGGAGTTCCAAAGTGCAGTTTCTGCCGCACGAAATGGCCAAAGACTTACAAAAGCGGAAAGGTTCTTACGGTGCAGAGCATGTCAAAATGAAGGCGTTCCTTCTTTGTGCCTCACCTCAAATTTCTCTATACTAGCATCATCTTGAAGTAGAGTGTCTGCTGTCTGCCTTTATGTCTCTGAGTTGATCCCTTACAATTAACTCTTTACTGAATCAGTCAATCATGTTTCAGCGTTCCCCCCCACCAGCCCCAAACCCCTCCATTCTAGCAAGTCGCACCTTGCCGAAAGCTATAAATCACGAGGATTGCAATTATTGTGCGTTACCTCAAACCACTGTAATTATACAATTAAGTTGTGACGGGAGGTCCTCAGCTTTTGGCTTCACAATGTGGTGCTTAATGTAGTGATTAAACTATCTCTGTACAAATGGGGCTAATTGGAAGAAAATGGGTTTTACTGAGGGGAGGCTCGAAAACAATGTCTGCACCGGTTGAAAAAGGAATTTGCGCGAGGACAAGCTTCTTGTGACACAAAAGAACAGGGCGTTCCTGCTCCGGGGGAAGGAGAAGGAAGCTGAAAGGAGAGGAAAGAAACAACAAGCAGACTCCGAGACTGCCTGGGATGGGAAGAGGTGTTCTAGAATGTTCCATCCTTGGCAAGTCGAAAAATCCAATCCGTTTCAGCACCATCGTTTTTAATAAAATGCTCATTGATGTCCATGTGGACCTCTCCGACATCAATAGTTGTGAAGGAAGAAGAAGAAGAAGAAGAAGAAGAAGAAGAAGAAGAAGAAGAGGAGTAGTTTGGATGTGATATCCTGCTTTATCATTACCCGAAGGAGTCTCAAAGCAGCTAACAATCTCCCTTTCCCCTCCTCCCCGCACAACAAAACTCTGTGAGGTGAGTGAGGCTGAGAGACTTCAGAGAAGTGTGACTAGCCCAAGGTCACCCAGCAGCTGCATGTGGAGGAGTGGAGACGCGAACCCGGTTCACCAGATTATGAGTCTACTGCTCTTAACCACTACGCCACACTGGCTCTCACAGGTATCTGCTTGATCATCATCCTCAGAAACCTGCACAAACTTGCCTAATCTGCTCTTGAGGCCATCTAAGTTGAGGGCCATCACTACATTTTTGTGGAAGGCGTTTCCAGAGATCAACCAGCTCCTTCCCTTTGTCTGTCCCCCACCCTTTTCTACACAGTGGTGGCCTCTCTTTAAGGCAGACCACTCTACACCGCAAGGAGGTAGATATTGAGCAGTGTGGTGGAGCTGAACATCGGAAGATGATGCACATTGGATCCGTTGATTGATCCACCCATCTCACCATTGACTGGTAAAGGCTCTCCAGGCTTCTAGAAAAGGAGCATCTCCCAGCCCTGCCTTGAGAAGAAGAAGAAGAAGAAGAGTTTGGATTTGATATCCCGCTTTTTACTACCCGAAGGAGTCTCAAAGCGGCTAACATTCTCCTTTCCCTTCCTCCCCCACAACAAACACTCTGTGAGGTGAGTGGGGCTGAGAGACTTCAAAGAAGTGTGACTAGCCCAAGGTCACCCAGCAGCTGCATGTGGAGGAGTGCAGACACGAACCCGGTTCCCCAGATTACGAGTCTGCTGCTCTTAACCACTACACCAAACTGGCTCTGAGATGCCAGGGATTGAGCCTGGGACCTTCTGCATGCAAAGCAGGTGTTCTACCACTGAGCTATGGCAAAGCATCATAATTTGGCTTAGAATTGCACCATCAGAATGGAAACCAGCACTCAGCTCAAGGGGAGTGGCCACAACAGTTATGGCTATATAGCTATTCTGGGGTCTGGGTCTGGCTGTGCTATGGGTCTTCATCTTAAGATCTAATAACAGGAGTGCTATGTTTTCCCCGCTGGGGTATACATGCTATATGTTCATGCTGCAACTTGGGGCTCCTGATGCCCTTCTGATGTACTCCATAAATCTCCGTGGTAATCCCTTTTAATGCTCCAGATATCGGAGGGATAGACCGCCTATCTCTCATTTTGATCCAGCTTTCAAGAGCATAATAATGTCAGTATTACATTGTTGATAATCGTTTTCTTAAATGCTGGATTTTTAAAAAAGAAAAGAAAGAAGATTAGTTGCTGTGCAATAGGGAAGGAGGATATATAATGCCGTGGATGAACTCAGTTTGGTGGCCCTGAACTTCCCCTACAGATTGAAGAACATTTCCCAATCTGATTGTGCATTTCTCCAGATTTTGCAGTGCAGTTTTGGTGTGCAAAAAGTACACACAAGCAAATGTGTATGTTACAGTTAAAATGTGGTTATATTTCCTATTTTATGGGGCAATGCCTTGAAAAGCATTAATAAATGTCTTTGGGGGGAAAACCTGCATAAAAATGCATATAAAAATGCATCTAATTTCAGTGCCATCTTTCCATACATTCTTTCAAACAATCTGTGTAAAATGTGAAGGAACAGACCTATGATCGAGTGTCAGTTATGGATATGAAAATCTGTCAATTTTGTTTACATTCGGTTCCTTGCTTTTCCAATCTTAAGTTCAATTCACAACATTTCTGCATCACTTTGCAATTTTTTTAAAAAAAAATAAAAGTCCCCATGAAAATTCATCAGCGCAAATTTCTCCCAATGCACATTTTATATGTAATTTTTTCTAATATACACATTTTCGCAAAGCAATTTCCCCATACAGAATGCATTTTTGCATGTGATTTCAGTATGTGCATTTTTATATACAATACTGGGCTGGAGACCTGCATCACAAAATCCAAAGAAGCATGGATTTCCAAATACAACTGTAATTCAGTTCATTTTATTACAGAATTATGCAATCATAGAATTGCAGAGTTGGAAGGGACTCTGAGGCTCATCTATTCCAACCAATTTAGAAATCTGAACTAGATCATACCTGACAGATGGCCATCTAACCTCTGCTTAAAACCCTCCAAGGAAGGAAAGTCCACCCCCTTTTATGGGAGTCTGTTCCACCCAGTATTGTTTTGAAAAGTGAAAATTCAGAAAGTTTGCCTTTCAATGTGAACCAAATCGAACCTCTCTCCCATCACAATATACTTACCAAGCAAGATGAAATCATATTAATTTAATGCAAATATATTTTGAATTCCCAAGTTATGTTACAGCTTTTTAGCACCCCTCATTTTTGGAATTTGAAAGTTGAAAAATTCAACAGGCCTGTGTTAGGAACCAAGTCACCCACACCAGCGCAAAGCCTGAATTCAGCAGCCATGTTTCAACAGAGAACAGTTGTTGTTTTTTTACACCCATCAAGGAAGTTCAGAGTCCAACTTCTATACACCAGCCTTTGTTTACGCATGCAAGAGATCTGTGGATATGGGCCGATGAATGTACAAGTGGAGTCCAATCTTTAATTTCTTATCTCATCACTGTGAAATGCACAAGGATGTACAACACTGCTGTGAGACCAGAGACCTTGTTGATGGCTTACATGCGTAATGAAGGATGAACAGCCTACAGGAGATTATCAGTTTAATTCTTCAGCTGTTCCGTTTCTTTCATTCCTGCTGTGTAACCTTTAATCCTCGCATCCTGACATGCGTTTGGGTGCCTGCTCTCCTTATCGTGTCTCCTTCAACCCCAGATCTGCCCTCCAAGCCCACCAAAAGCAACACCTTCCTGTTGAACAACGACACAGAAAGAGAAGATGACATTGAGCGCGTGTGGTTGAACGCCGGGAGATAAAAACAATGTAAGAATGATGGAGATTCTCAGAGCTTATCAGCCAAATAGGACACCGGATTGGGGAAGAAAGGAAAGAAAAAGCAATCAATGTAAAGCTCTTATCAAACTGTCTCCCAGGAATAGATTGTTTAAAAAATAAAAATAAAAAAATCTGTTATTGCTCAAGGGGAAAATATTATGAGATTATTTTAAAGCAGTTTTACTGGAGAGAGATTTGGTACATTACATTGAGTTCCAGCAATCACTGGGAGAATCTATCCCTGCATCTAGCTATTCTCCTACTATCAATGGGACTTATTTTGGAGTAGTCATGGATAGGGCTGCACTGTGTGTCAATGAACTGCCTAGAGTGGAGGTGATTTTAAGGATCCACATTGGCTCCCAGTAGGTTTCGGGTGTTGGTGTGGACCTTGAAAGCCCTAAATGGCCTTGGTCCTCTATACCTGAAGGAGTGTCTCCACCCCCATCCCAGACACTTGGGTCCAGCTCCAAGGGCCTTCTGACAGTTCCCTCACTGTGAGACATGAAACTACAGGAAAACAGGCAGAGGGCCTTCTTGGCAGTGGTTCCCTCCCTGCAGAATACACCCCCCATCAGATATCAAGGAGCTAAATAACTACACAACTTTTAGAAGGCAGCCAAAGGCAGCCCTGTTCAGGGAAGTTTTTAATGGTTGTTGTTTACTGTGTTTTTAATATTTGTTTGGGAGCCAGACTAGATTAGCTGTTGGCCTGATCTAGCAGGCCACTTCTTTTGTTCTTATCCACTGTTGGAGAGATGTTGTAAGAATATTAAGGTCTTTTATATATATAATAAATGTTCATAAGTGTTCCAAGCAAACAAGGCCACATGTCTGAGGCAGACAGTCCTGACACCATTTTGACTCTCAAAACTGACCAAATGGTTACCAAATGTTTCTCTTCAAGGAGGGAGGGGTGAGGGAACTTCCCAATTGCCCAGGAATTAAAAGAGATTACCATCTCAAAGGAATGGCCAGGCTACTGAGAAAAGGCAACCAGATAAGGCATTATCACAAACTGGCAGATAGAAGGTAAACAAGGGCACTCAGATTTCTCTTGAAATTTGTTGGAGATCGCCTTTTTGTGCGATGTAGGTGTGATGTATCTGGGGTGGTGGTCTTGGGTTATACCCCTTCTGTGATGTATGGATGATGCTTCTGGGGGATGGGGCTGGACTCCGAGGGGGATTTTTTGAAAGGTCTTTTTAAGGACAGGCAGTCCTTTGTTTGGGGTTCTTCCCTGCTCACCTGTGTGTGAGGAAGTTACCCTGTTGCAGCAGAACAATAAAGATCAAGCTTACTAGCTGCTTTGCTTCTAATTATTCTCTGGTTGGCCTCTGTTTTTTACTCCTACCGATGGAGAACCTGCAAAGGACTTTACAAGGGCTCTTGTGTACCCCATAAGGGAATAAGAGCAGATTTTTGCTTATAACAGAGACAAAGTGTGATTTCGGAGCATCACTTGTAGGGAGCACTGTAATTCTTCTCTGGCCTGCTGTCTTTCCTGAAGTTGGATCACAAGCTCTCCCAGAAGAAGAATTAAATGTGCCCACCCTGCACCCAGGCAGTTCCCTCAAGCACGAATGCTACAATAGGCATTTCCTAACTATTCAATAGCTCATGAATATTTCAGGATAATAAATGTCAAATTAAATGCTTAACGATCTTGTTTACACTTAGAAGACCTTGAGAAGGATCCATTAAAAATAAAATAAAAAATGAAGTCACAGAACACTTGCTTTTTGTGAAACAGGAACACACCAAAAGTGTGGCATGCCATGAGTGACTGGAGTGGGGACGGAGTCACAGATAGGCTGCAAGCCTCCCATCAGATGTCAAGGAAATAAACAACTTTCTGACTTATAGAAGACATCTGAAGGCAGCCCTGTATAGAGAAGTTTTTAATGCTTGATGTCTTACTAGGTTTTAATTTGTTGGAAGCAGCCCAGAATGGCTGGGATGAGCCAGTCAGATGGGCAGCATATAGATAATAAATTACATTATTATTATTATTATTATTAGTAGTAGTAGTAGTAGTAGTAGTATTACCTTTTCCCCATTGAAAACAATGAGCATACCCTCCAACATCCTGCTGATAAAAATCAGGACGCTCATTTTTTTTTGGGTGGTTCTGAGCTCTCGTGGAAGCCAGCTGATTTGCACAAGAGCATGGAACCAAATAATGAGTACTGGACCAAAAAATGGGACATTCTGGGATCCCATCAGAAGCTGGGAATGGCTTATGTAATTCCGGGATGTCCCGTGTAAATTGGGACAGTGGAGCAATATGAATGGGGTTGTCTTCTGAGTAGACATGCATAGGGCTAAGGGTTAAGGAGAAATGCGTTTTGGTTTGCATTTTAATGTGAATCTACCAAATTGGCATTTCCCAGAACAGTATGTGACCCAAAATAGGTCTTTATCAAGAATGTCTGCTTGTTTAGTTTAGTTTGTTGCATTTGTGCCTTTAAACTGGTTTTAATCATCTGGTATGTAAACCTCATCATATCCCGAAAGATGATAATCTGGTTGATTAGGTAGCCAGCTCAGACATGTTACCTGCCGATGGACAATTTCCAATACTGCAGAGGTGGAAGCAGAGAAAGGACTTTGGAGAGTAGGAGGCTTTGTCCCACTTGCTAAATTTCAGAAATGGAATATTTCGCATTAACGCTCCCAGCCTAAATGGATTTGTGAAAGTAAGTCCCATGGATTTTGAGGGAGCTCATTACCAAGTAAGCCTGCCTGAGGCTGCAGATTTATTTTAATTTCCAGTTTCTAATCCAGTCAAAATGGCCACAGGGTTCTAAAAGTGGAGATGTTACTTTTTGTCGAGGGAGGTAGGGGTTGCTTATTCACTCCACTCTCTCGTGCTGCCTGTGATTCAACCTGAACATGCTGGGGGACATTCACACTTGTATCCTGAATTGATACAGGAAAGGCTGCACCAAGTTGGTACTTTACAAATGTAGATCAACTTAGATTTGCCAATGAGTCTTCATTTCCCTTCCATGAATGACCGGTCTCTAGACTGAGTTGCATGCATTGGTGGAAGTTTGAGTCCAAAACCTACAGAGGGCATCAAGTTGCCAATGGGTGTGGTAAACTCTTCCTGTAAGATCTGAAGATTCTTCAAAACATATCCATGGAACCCAATCTCAGTGCTGTAATCTCCATGGTAACTATTGTTGGGAATGATATTGCTATGGCGATCAGATCATCCGAGTGTTGGAAGGGACAATTGTGGGTTACCCAGTATTGTACCAAAACATCCTTTGACAGATGCATGTCCAAAACTAAGAACGTTTTTAGCCATAAAGATTCAGGTAGGTAGCCGTGTTGGTCTGACGCAGTAGAAATCTATCTATCTATCTATCTATCTATCTATTGATCTATCTATTGTCAGTAGCACCTTAGAGACCAACGAAGTTTGTTCTTGGTATGAGCTTTCGTGTGCATGCACACTTCTTCAGATACCATAAAAATGCAGGAAGAGCCTATTAGATCTGTCCAAAGACCTAACCGGTCCAATATCCTGTTCTAACAGTGGCCAACCAGGTGCTGTTGGAAGTCCAAAAGAGAGATCTCAACACAACAGCACTCTCCCTGTGTGTGGTTCCCTCCCAGCAACTAGCAATGGAAGTAGAACACAGACATCGTGATTAGTAGCCACTGATAGTCTCACCTTCTTGCCATGTTCAAAGGATGGAGAATCCATTATCTGTTTCTAAACTGCTTGCATAGATCAGCTTTCCTCACTCCATTTAACCTACACCCGTCTAAATCACACCATAGATTTGTTTTGCTGAATCAGACACAAGTCCGATTAGTCCAGTATTTTGTGGTCAGCCAAACTCTTCTTGCAAGTGATGATGGTTGGTTTGTCCTTAGTATCTAGTAGTCAGTAAGCTTGCCTGGGGTTTGTCTCTTACTAGTACACATATGTAACTATGAGCATCTTCTCCCTTGGTTCCATGTTTCTGCTATCCCAGAAGGAAACTGATTTACAGACATGCTTCTACTTTCTAGGATTGGGGCTACCATTGAAGGTGAACTGAAAACTACAACTAATCCAGAATATGGCAGCTAGACTAGTGACTAGGAGTGGCCGCTGAGACAATATAACATCGGTCCTGAAAGACCTACATTGGCTCCCAGTATGTTTCCGAGCACAATTCAAAGTGTTGGTGCTCACCTTTAAAGTCTAATGATGATGATGATGATGATGATGATAATAATAATAATAATTTATACCCCACTCATCTGGCTGGGCCTCCCCAGCCACTCTGGGCAGCTTCCAACAGAATGTTAAAATACAATAATCTATTAAACATTAAAAGCTTCCCTAAACAGGGCTGCCTTCAGATGCCTTCTAAAAGTCTGGTAGTTGTTTTTCTCTTTGACATCTGGTGGGAGGGCGTTCCACAGGGCGGGTGCCACTACCGAGAAGGCCCTCTGCCTGGTTCCCTGTAACTTGGCTTCTTGCAGCGAGGGAACCACCAGAAGGCCCTCGGAGCTGGACCTCAGTGTCCGCGCAGAACGATGGGGATGGAGACGCTCATAAACGGCCTAAACGGTCCTAAACGGCCTAAGACCAGTATACCTGAAGGAGCATCTCCACCCCCATCATTAAGCCCAGACACTGAAATCCAGCTCCGAGGGCCTTCTGGCGGTTCCCTCACTGCAAGAAGTGAGGTTACAGAGAACCAGGCAAAGGGTGTTCTCAGTAGTGGCGCCTGCCCTGTGGAAGGCCCTCCCATCAAATGTCAAGGAAATAAACAAGTATCTGACTTTTAGAACAAAACAAAATAAAATAAAAAATTCCTTCCAGTAGCACCCTAGAGACCAACTAAGTTTGTTCTTGGTATGAGCTTTTGTGTGCATGCACACTTCTTCAGATACTTTTAGAAGATATCTAAAGGCAGCCCTGTTTAGGGAAATTTTTAATGTTTGATGTTTTATCGTGTTTTTAATATTTTGTTGGGAGCTGCCCAGAGTGGCTGGGGAAACCCAGCCAGATGGGTGGGGTATAAATAATAATATTAAATTATTATTATTATTATTATTATTATTATTATTATTATTATTATTATTATTATCACCCAAACATTTAAAGGAGTATTTTCCAAGCAGTAATGGTGATAATTTTGCTTGAAAATACTCGCTGAAAACCCCAGCTAACTGAAGGTTGTGCTTGGTCTCTCATTTTTGCCTTCTCACCCTGCAGGATTGCAGCATTTACCCAAGCCTGGGATGAGCAGGAGATTGTTTCTCCATTTTAGACCCGGTTTATAGGGAACTCAAGCAGTGTGATTTGTGCCTCCATCCTGTCCAGTCCAGAAATATCCATCATGGTTCAATGTCCATCCCTAGTTCAATCCCCAGCATCTTGAGGTGGGTCTGTCTGAAACTCAAGGGAGCTGCTGCCAGCCAGTGTTGACAATACTGAGCTGCATGGGCCGATGCTCTGACTCAGTTTAAAGCATCTTCCTATGTTCCTCGCTTCCTACATCGAACATGGTCACCAGATTTTGAAAGGCTGGTCTAGAGCATTGGTTTTCAGCTGATGGGTCCATGCCCACGACCAGTGCATGCTTGATCTAAGGTGGGATGCAACATTAGCATGACCCCCATCTAAATATATGGTGGTGATTTAAGAAATGGGTCCCCATGTTTAGGTTAACAGTGGGTCTTGGGTCTGGAAATAGTTCAAAACTACTGCTACTGCATGTACAGATGGCTTGGGGCAAGAAAAATCTAGACCCTCAGATAGCAAGATAGCCACGAGGAACCCCTGAACTGCTTCGGAAGTAGAGACACACCGGGGTCTGGGAGGGTGATTTCCTACTATGAACACAATAAGAGCCTGCTGGATCCGGCCAATAGCCCATCTAGTTCAGAATCCTTACAGTGGTCAATGAGATGCCTGTGGGAAGTTCAGTACTGGAGTGGTACTGGGAGACAGAGCTTTAGGAAAGTGGCCACCAAGCTGTTTGGGTAAGGTATGAACTGGTCCTTGCATTCAGGAACTGAGCAGAAGCCTTAGATCTGCGGCATTCAGCCAACTGACGATTCCCCCTCTTTCTCTCCTTAAGTTTTATTTTCAGACATGCAGTTTACGAAAACAGGAAACGATAAAGAGAAAGATAACTCATGCTAATGAACTCCCCGCCCTCCCCACCCTGAGCAGCAATAGAGGAGCTTTGCTAGAATTTTAATTAGCCTCCCATTGGCATGTATATCATCCATAATATCTCATGCTGTTCGGAGACCACAGCGGGAAAAGTAGTTTGGGGAAAGTAGCACAAAGTGGGACGTTTGCTTGGGCTGCCCTATATTATGGGATGGCGGCATCAACCGGAGAGTTTGGAGCTGTTGATGCAGATGTTTTATCTGCCTTCTTCCTAATTTAGTTTCTCTCTCTATCCCCCACTTTAATTTTTAAAAGTTTGGATTCAAAAACAAATTATTATTACAATTATCAATGGCATGTAATACTGATGATGATGATGATGATGATGATGATGATAATAATGTGTAGGCTCCTTTACTTTATGGGTTGGCTATCTGCTAAAACTTTTGTTTTGTTGAAGCAAGCCTACTGTACTTAGACATGTAAATAGGATTTTAATGTGCAATGTTGCATTTTATAATGCATATTTCGCAAACTGTTTTGATTTTGATTTTTTAGAAAAGCGAACTTGTTTTCAACATCTGATTTTAATGGTAACTTTAATGTATATTTTATGTCTGCTGCTTAAGGAATTTGGGGATAAAACGGCTTATAAATCTTGTTAAACAATTTAACGTAATATAATGTCATTTCTTCCAGCCCTTACGGCTTGTTATTTATCTCTGCACCAAATCAGACATGACATTATTTACACATGCAAGAATTTTATGCCCCGCGAAAACAAAACAAAACAAAACCCAGTTGCAGGTGGCTGGATCCTGATCAGGACTGTGGTGAGAGGTGGTAAACTGCAATCCTTTACTCCATTGCAGTCAAGATTCCTCTCTCTCAATGAATTCTCCATCCCCTAGCAAGACAGTTGTCCACTGCCACTGATGGGGCTGTCGCTGGTAAATAGGGGCACTTGGAGCATCTGAGATACCTTGTTTCCTTCTAGAATTCGAATGCTTAAAAATTTATAGCTATCATGAGTGTTCTGTGACTTTTTTTTTTTTAAAAAAAGTTTTCTTTTGTCAGCCACTGTTAATGAGAAAAAGGCACGGAATTATTTCTTCCCCATCATTTTCAAAGTTGCCAGTGACAAATTGTACTGAATTCAATTAAATTAAGGCAGCAGGTCTGAAGTTCTTAATTACCAGCTTTTCCTGAGCTGGGTTGCAAAATTCCACTGGAGGCAGAAAAGCCACAAGCGTGCAGCAATTTGTCCAAATCACGTGACCTCCGTGTAAATCCTAGCAAGGTTTTATATTGTTTTGTTTCCTAAAACGAAAGAGAACCGAAACAAACCCCTTAACTTTGGCATTATTAGGATACATGAGAGACAGTTTACGACATGGGTAGGCAAACTAAGGACCGGGGGGCCGGATCCGGCCCAATCGCCTTCTAAATCCGACCCGTGGGCGGTCCGGGAATCAGCATGTTTTTACATGAGTAGAATGTGTGCTTTTATTTACAGGTAGGTAGCCGTGTTGGTCTGCCATAGTCAAAACAAAATAAAATAAAAAATTCCTTCCAGTAGCACCTTAGAGACCAACTAAGTTTGTTCTTGGTATGAGGTTTCGTGTGCAGAAGTGTGCATGCACACGAAAGCTCATACCAAGAACAAACTTATTTGGTCTCTAAGGTGCTACTGGAAGGAATTTTTTTATTTTATTTTGCTTTTATTTAAAATGCATCTCTGGGTTATTTGTGGGGCATAGGAATTCGTTCATCCCCCCCCCCCCCCAAAAAAAAATATAGTCCAGCCCCCAAGGTCTGAGGGACAGTGGACTGGCCCCCTGCTGAAAAAGTTTGCTGACCCCTGGTTTATGAGATCTCTTTTCTAGTCCTCGTGATCACCGAGCACAGGTCAATATGAATGTCCACTCTTAAATTACTGATCCCACCCTTCGGAGAGCTTTCACCATGGCCCGTTTTCAAACTATTCCTACGGCCTATCTGTCAGGCAGATTTGCAAAAATCCCGGTAGAGCACCGTATAGGTCCTTGTCATATGAGAACCAAAGAGGATCTCACACATTACATGTTGTATTGTCCCATCTATTCGGCCTTCAGGGATGTGATGTTACAAACTATTCCCAAATCAATAGTCAACTCTGAGGACCAAGTGAAGTTTTTGCTGGTGGACGCTGACCCACAGATTTCCCACGTGGTAGCGGTCTTTGTGGTGAAGGCTATGAAAACTAGGGTATGGTCCCTGGATGAAATGGTGAGGTCCCTCCCATTGCTCTCCTAACCTGTTGTTGTATCTTCTTTCCTGAATGGTGGGGGGTTTGGGTAGTCTCCTTTGCTGGGACAGCGTGGCATGAATTTTAACTTATTTTAATAATTTTATTGTTTATCTTTTTAATAATGTTTCATGGTATTTTGTGTAAAGGCATGGACCTCACAAATTTAATGAACTTGACTTGACTTAAATTACAAAGCTTGTCTCAGTGACGTATATGCTGGCTTGGTCATCCCCACAGAATGGAAGATGGTAGATTCCCTAAGGATGTGCTCTACAGAGAGCTGGCTTCAGGCACTAAGCCCATTGGCAGACCAACTCTGTGTTCCAAAGATGTCTGTAAACATGACATGAAGGTTGGCAACATCAACCCTGCCGTGTTGAGAATCCCTTGCAGATGACCTCAATGCCTGGAGACAGTTACCCTATTTTTTGTGTGTATAGCACACCCCCATGTATAAGACGCCCCCTATTTTTTGGGACTCAAAATTAAGAAAATGGGGGGAGATTGCCTAGACGTGTTGAGCTTTTTTTAGGGGGATTGCCAAAAAATCGCTCACCCAGATAAATTGCATGATAAGAGGCTTCAAAAATGAATGGGAATCCCTTACAACCTATTTACAAGAAGAACATAAAGAAATGGACTCATTGGCAGGTTTTGAATAAACACCCACAATTTTATTTAATTAAAACATAGAGGAAGATAATGTGATAACGTTTAAAGTATATTAACATGCAGAAGATAACAATTTTTGTAACAAACCAGAAAGGGAAGATGAGGGAAGTCACGGGGGAGGGGGGGGGGATGAAAAATGAAAAATTGGATAATTGCTATTTGTAATTTGTTATAAAAGATAAAAAATAAAAATAAAAATAAAAAAATTGCTCACCCGACTCGCCGACGCAGCCACTCACACGTGTAGCAAGAGTCAAGTTTCATCTGTCCCCTCGCCACACAGCGACAGCCAATCAACACCACGCCTTGCCGCAGCCACCAATAACACGCCCGATAGCCGTTGACAATCTCCAGCTCGCAGCAGCAATCAATCCCACGTACCCCCTATGCACTATCCGTGTATAAGACGACCCCTATTTTTTTACATTATTCCTTAAGAAAAAAAACCCCTCGTCTTATACACGGAAAAGTATGGTAAGTTGTGTATTTATAGCAGTGACCAGAGGAGGAATGACCACTGGGAGGAGTGCAGAGAGGGGGGATTGCCGAAAATCACCCGCATGACCTATGCTGCAACTCACAAGTGACGCATAACCCACCAATTGTCTGTTCCCTCGCCAGCAGAAGCCACCAATCGCCTGCCCAATTGCCACAGCAACAGCCAATCAAGACCAGGTCTTGCCCCAGCCACCAATAGCATGCACAATACCCACTGACAAGCTCAGGCTCGAGGCAGCAACCAGGCCCATGTCCCTCTTATGCGCTATCCGCGTATAAGACGACCCTCAATTTTAACATGATTTCTTAATAATAATAATAAACTCTCGTCTTATACACGGAAAAGTACGGTAATTTCAAAGCCAGGAAACCCTGGCCAGATGGGCAGGGTATAAATAATAAATTATTATTATGTTATTATAATCAACTCTGTTGATTTGCTTCATTTGGAAGTACTTCTGAAATGCCAGACTATGGACAGTCCCGTTTGATCAGGGATTGTGGATCACAGAGTGCAACTGAGGGTAACCAAAGTGAATATTTTTTCAACATATAACACAAACGGGGGGGGGATACTTGTTTTAAGGCTGCTGAAAATGTTCATAAAATGCAGAGTTTCAGCTTACCCTTAGCATAACACATGCCAATCTTTAAGCGGATTGCATATTAATTACTAGATGGAAATGATTTGTGCAGAAGAAATTTGCAAAAAAAAAAAAAAAAAAAGTTGTTGATTTTATCCGCTTTCTTGCAGCCGGAGCTAATCCTGAAACAGTTGTCTTTGGGGGATAGAAATCAGATGAATCCATACTGTAACCTAACCCGAGTGCTTGAAATTGCACAGGGATAAAGTCTAAGTAAATAAGAATACCTCCCCTGTCCCCGGTTAATAGGCCGAGAGTGGATTATGAGTTGCCACCATGCATTAATGCTGTCATTAGTCAGGATCTTTTCCACATATATATAAATAAAGTTTGTTCCTATGAGTGCTAATGAGAGAAGTCACTTTGCAATAATACATCCAGTAATTAGTGAGGGGAATGCTTTGGGGGCTAAATTTTGCCCTTGAATGCACACATATGGCTTCAGCTGGCATTAATAGGAGCCATACGAATGTCCAAGGACAGTAATTAACCTGCAGTGGGAAAGCTAGGATAAAGGGAAGCAGTGAAACAGCAAATCAGGTGGGTTTTAGTCTCTGCCTAGCACACACAAAGATGTATCTTTCTCAAAGTCTTGCAGCAAAGGGAACTTATGGAGCCCAGGGTGATGGGAGGAAGCTTAAGGCCATATTTCCTGCAAGATAACGACACTTTCAGACTCAAGGCACTTCAGGAAACAGAACGGAACAGCGTGCACAAGAACACAAGCATACCCTCCAGGTCTCCCGGTTTTCCAGGGACAGTCTTGGAATTAAGAACGCCATTGCAGCTTCTGATTTGATCCCACAATCAGGGGCGGAGCAAGGGTGTGTGGTGGGGCCGGGCCACGGCGTGTGCCACCCCGGGGGGGGGTGACACTCGGCACCCACCCCCGCGACTCCCAAGCTTACAGTGAGCGACGGCCATGACGGCCCATCCAAAGCGGCAAAGCTCTCCCCCTTTCCCCAGACTCGCTGTAGGCTTGGGAGGCGGGGGCACGCGCCGTTGCCCCACCGCCCAGTAATAAGCCTTGCTCCATGGGTTTCTCGCTCACCTGCTCGGCGCTTTGCTTCCTTCCCGCTCGGGCTGCGGGTGGAGGGGAGGGGCGGGAGGGGATGCTTCTCTTGGGCCGCTGATGCCCCTCCCTGGCCCGTCCCTCGCCTCCGCCCGAGCGGGAAGGAAGCAAAGCGCCAAGCAAGTGAGTGAGCATTTCACCGGGCGGCAGGGCAACGGCGCCTCCCAAGCTGCCCAGTAAAAAACCTCGCTCCGCGGCTTGCTCACGGTTTGCCGGCGCTGCCGCCAGCAAACCGCTACATAGCGTGCAGGCACATGCACGCTACATAGCGACGCCCCGCCCCAGGTGCACATCGTTTTTGCCGCTCCGGGTGCCCGAGTGGCTCCCTATGCCTCTGCCCACAATGTCCCTATTTCCCCCACCAGTGCTGTTGCCACCAAGCTCAGGGAGGGGGCTGAGCTGACATTTGTCCCGGGCAGCAGCAAGGAAACATCTCATTGCCTCTCTGTGGTCGCTGCTGCCGGGCCCCCAACCTTGGGCAGCTCGTGGCAGCTGCTGGAGAACAGGTGAGGAGGGGGAGAGGCTGCCACTGCCAAGACCCAGCTGTGCATGACACGGGTCGGTGGGGCAGCACCCCCCTGGGTGGGAAGAAAGGGGGCAGCGGAGAGAAAGGCTCTTGCCCCTTTCTAAAATTTATTTATTCATGTGCGTTTATCTTTTTGTATTCTACCAAAGAATAAAATAAAATTGGGATGAATGGCTTTTCTCAGGAGAGTGGAGGGAGTGTATGCTATGTCCCATTGGTGTAGTAGTGGCACTCTGCTTACTTCTGATAGGAAATGCTCAAGGTGGGGGGGGGCAAAAAAGGGAGGTTGAGGAGGGTCAGTGGAGGGGGAATGAGCAATGTCCCTATTTTCATCTGAGGAATGTTGGAGGATATGCACAAGAAGAGACTTGAGGTGGAACATGCACAGCAGCTAACTGCGGGTGGCATGCGGACGGGCAAGTCTGTCAATTTCACTTTCTCCAAGTTCCTCAGTTTTCCACTCTTAATTTCTTTTTGCCCCGCTCCTGTACCAGCCTGTGATTTTTAAAAGAACTGTCCCTTTGAAAATTCACCAGCATTTTAGAGCCTAATACATATTTTTTTGTATGCCGTTTTGTCTGACTATATTGCACGTTTGTATACATTTTCATGAATATATGCATCCTTGAATATGTGCATTTTAATACCCTTTGGTCGGAGGACAACGCTGCAAAATTTGGAGATGTGTGTGCTTCGAAGGAGCTTCAGTCTATATATTTGGAGGGAATTGTGAAGTAGGTATGCCCATGTTAAAATGCTGATTGGATCACGCTAACAACACCTGCGATATCTTCTGCAATATGAATTGGGTGCCCAGGAACGTATAGGAGCCTCATTTAAGAAACCGCCAGCAAGTGAATGCTATTTTCTATGCTCTTCAAAAAGTCCTTTGCTCTCAAATAATCCAATTGAACATGTACAGGCAGCATTTTAGAAAACCAGGGCACTTATTCAGGGTATCTAAATATGGATTTCAGGATCTAATTTTAAAAAAGGCCCTTTGTTTAAAATAAAAGCGAGGCGCACAGAATGGATGCAATTGATGAAGATGTACGAGCTCAGGGGACTCGAAAGAACGAAGAAGAGGATTTCAGGATATCTCTGAAACATATTCCCAAACAATCACTTTCTTGTAACTAAGACCCAAGATTTATGCAATTTGGTTGGCTGGGCTTGTGTGGTTCCTTTGAGATTTACCGGTATGTCATTTTCCATTCCTTTACGCATTCTGCAAGCTGTGGTCGCAAACCAAATACGTGGTGCCCATTTGGCTTTCAGGATGCCCCAAATAAGACATAGAATAATAGAATTAAAAAATCATAGAATTGGAAGGTTGACCCAAGAGTTGTATAGTCAAACCCTGGGGGGGGGGGTGTCAAACAGAGAGTTCAGAAGAACCACATTTCCCCACCCCCACCCCCCACCCTGAGATTCCATACCACTGCTCCATCAGAAGGGCCACCCGGACCAAGTTTTCTTTAAAGATAAGTAACCACAAGGAGGCAGAACAATGGCTCACCAACCATGTCGAGTGAGCACACAGGTCACTTGCTTGCAGTCTCCCCCACTATGGCGAGAGGCATTGCATTTATATTTAAATTATGGCAATTATTTTGGAGAATTATTTCAACCTGGGAAGGTGGCCCATATTGGAGGAAGACAGACTCTGGTCCTAAACCTCCGCTGCCTTGTAGGACTCTTTCAGGAGAAGGAGAAGGAGAAGGAGAAGGAGGAGGAGGAGGAGGAGGAGGAGAAGAAGAAGAAGAGGAGGAGGAGTTTGGATTTGATATCCTGCTTTATCACCACCCGAAGGAGTCTCAAAGTAGCTAACATTCTCCTTTCCTAGTCATGAATCTGGACTGGAGTCGCTAAGACAGTTGGATGGCAACTTGTAGGCTTCCTTCCGGCAACTCCTGCAGCCAAGCTGGTGCCAGATCTGCTTTGCTTTGGACCACATCAACGAGGCCAGGAGGGGTGTGTGTCTTGTCATCTGGGCAGCCAAGGACCTCCATGCACACTGCCCAGGCTTGCACCATGGGGAGGTCATTTCAGTGCTGTGGTTAATGCAGCAGTTTGACTTCGCCCCCCCCCCCGAGATGAACTCCAATGTCTCTCGAGACAGACAGATGCCAATAACAACAACCCCCCCCAAAAAAGTACCTATATTAAGGGCTTCTTTGGGGGAAGGAAGGGATGTACAGTGGTACCTCAGGTTACAGACGCTTCAGGTTACATATTCCGCTAACCCAGAAATAACGCTTCAGGTTAAGAACTTTGGTTCAGGATAAGAACAGAAATTGTGCTCTGGCGGCACAGCAGCAGCAGGAGGCCCCATTAGCTAAAGTGGTGCTTCAGGTTAAGAACAGTTTCAGGTTAAGAACGGACCTCCGGAATGAATTAAGTACGTAACCAGATATACCACTGTATATTAAATACTACTAGTAGTAGTGTTATGACCAGACCACATGACACCAGTTCTGAAAGACCTACATTGGCTCCCAGTACATTTCTGAGCTCAATTCAAAGTGTTGGTGCTGACATTTAAAGCCCTAAACAGCGTCGGTCCAGTATACCTGAAGGAGCGTCTCCACCCCCATCGTTCTGCCCAGATACTGAGGTCCAGCTCCGAGGGCCTTCTGGCAGTTCCCTCGCTGCGAGAAGTGAGGTAACAGGGAACCAGGCAGAGGGCCTTCTCGGTAGTGGTGCCCACCCCGTGGAACACCCTCCCATTAGATGTTAAGGAAATAAACAACCATCTGACTTTTAGAAGACACCTGAAAGCAGCCTCTTTAGGGAAGTTTTTAATGTTTGAAGTTTTATTCTGTTTTTAGTGCTCTGTTGAAAGCTGCGCAGAGTGGCTGGTGAAACCCAGCCAGATGGGTGGGGTATAAATAATAAATCTTATTATTATTATTATTATTATTATTATTATTATTATTATTATTATTATTATTTCCATCCCCTCAAAAGCAGAAGTCTCAGCATCCTACGTGGCTCTTCATTTGAATAATGATATGTTGGCTGCCTATGTTCTACACGCCTGCACTACTTGCAATTTCTTCAATGGCAGATTACGTTCTTCTCCCCTTCCCTTTCACACATTACCGTGATGTGGTTGCTGCACACATCGCTCGGTGCCCCAGGGACACATTATCAACGACAGGTGCGATTTCACACTCTTTGTGCAATGGACTTCTGGAGCAATAAAGACATGCCTGGATCTTCCTGCAAGCTCTCTCTCTCCTGCGCTTCAGCCGGGGGACGTCCTCATTTCCTGTATTTGCACAATACTTTATTTCATGGATCCTCCTAGCTTTGAGCGCTACCGTAATAATGCAAGTGTTTATTAGATCTGTTGCGCAAACATTAGGCATGTTACCACAATAGTTATAAGCACCAGCTAGTCTTAAGCAGTAGCTCCTTAGCTGCGACTCTCTGTGTGAAGTATTCTCAAAGCTGTTTCCTCCCACCGTTCCTCTGTGTTCAACCAGTCCATGACACCGGGAAACATTTGGCTCAGTTCACATTTTAATGCAGATCTACCTGATTCTTAGTTCCCAAAGCAATATGTAAACCAAAAGGCATCTACCCCGGGAGATTCAACACTACCTTGAACTGTGTGATGCAGTTCTTCAGCCAAAGTTTGTGTACCATTGGCCAGGGGTGCTGGGGGTTGTAGTCCAATAACATCTAGAGGGTAACTGCATTGGCCACTCCTGCCCTATGCCCACTGAACATTCATCTAGTTAAGCCAATAATATGCCTCTGTTCTAGAGAAAGGAGCCTGCATATGAGCATAGAAGCTGCATTGTACTGAGCCAGACCAATAGTCCATCTAGTTCAATGTTGTCTACACTAACAGCAGCTCTTCAGAGGTTCAGGCATGAGCCTCCCCTCTTGGTGATCACTTGTGGCTGAGTAAGATTGTCCTCCATGAATATAGGCTTAGTGGTCCATAAATGATGGTGGAGGCCAATTCTGGATCCACACATCCTTCCACAGTGGGGACACAGGTTTCCAGGTGGGAGCTGATCACAATTAGGATTTGCCAAACATGCCTTCCTCTTAGCTCATTTCTCCCTTTCATCCTGAATTCGTGCTTCTTCAAAATCCATGATGCCTTTAGGAAATGCTATTCTCCAACTGGAGCGCTCGCAGGCCAGTGTTTCCCAATTGTCATACTATATTTTTAAAGATTTGCCTTGAGAGCATCTTTCAACCTCTTTGGTTCCCCACCACTATTTTACTTTGCATTCTTAAGTCGGGAATAGAGTACAGTAGTTGCTTTGGAGGACGATAATCAGGCATGCAAACAACATGGCCAGTCCAATGAAGATGATGTCGGAGAATCATTTCTTCGACACTGGTGATCTTTGCTTCTTCCAGTACACTGGCATTAGTTCGCCTGTCTTCCCAAGCAATATTTAATTTCCCCCCAAAGACACCATTGATGGAATCTTTCAAGAAGTTGGGGGGTTGCATTTGTAGGCAGTCCATGATCAGGCATTTGCCTCCACCAGCCCTATCTAGAAATACTGGGGATTGAATCTGGGACTTTCTGCATGCAGGGCAGATAGATGCTCTACCACTGAGCTATATCCCTTTCTTGAAAGATTTCTCAGGACTCTGGTGCTGGATCATCTCTTGCAATCTTTGCCATTTTCAGTCCAGCAGTCCAGCTCCTCTCTGTTGGGGATGAATTGCTATGATATATTAAACTGTGTTCTCACATTAAGGAACCCCCACCCCAAACACAGAAGCTGAGTGCCGAAGTGACGGAAATCCATCCATCAAGCCAAAATTTGGCTCTCCGTCATCGGTGACTTTGTGTCAGCTGAAGGAATTCTTCTCTGTTTGCCCACCCCTAGGTGACCCAAATGTTCCCTGCGTTGGCCTCTTTTTGGTGTATGAAAGATTAACTTATTTTCCTAGCTTCTGTGTTAAGACGACAAGTTAATTTTTCACTCCTTTGGTTGAGTTATTGTGCCACTGGCTTCTATGAGATATAGCCGAGGCCTTAGAAAATGGCTCATAATTCACCAGAGGTGAAGCTCCAAGTGAGCAATGAGGGGGACGGCGATCACTTGCTTCCCCTTTTTAAGTTTCTGAAGGGTATTTTTTCCTTCCCCCACATGGAGACAAGTAGGAGATGTAAATCAACCCTCTACAAAACTCTGAAGCAGCCGAAATCAAGTGTCTCCCAGAAGATACCTCCCACGTTGTGTGGCTGCCAAGTTGTCATCCAAAGGGAACTTCGAGACAAATTTAGAGGCTCATCCCAAACATTCGTGGGAATACGTAGGGTACTATTATCATGGTGTCACCAATGGCGATGGCACTTTATGCTGTAGAAGGGGCAGATACATCTAATTCAACATTAATTGAGGGAGAAGGACATAAGAACACCAGAAGAGACCTACTGGATAGGGCCAAAGGTCTATCTAGTCCACCAAACTGTTTGCACAGTGGCCAGCCAGATGTTTCTTCTGGAAAGCCCACAAACACCATCATCCTCATCATTTTTAATTTGTATACCATCTTTCTGTCTTACAATACTCAAGGTGGTTTACAAGTTGAAGAAACAAAAAATGTACATCTTATAACAATCTAATGCAATACAAAAATGTGACAATAAAACAAAACTTTAAAATAAGCAACCTACATCAGTACTTGCATCAGTACTCTCTCAACCTGTGATTCTCAACAACTAGTATTCAGAGGCACACTGCTTCCAACAGTGAAGGCAGAGAACGCAGCTATTGTGACTAGTAGTCCATGAGTGTGGCCATCTCTACCTCCATGAGTAGTCCATGAGTTGGTGGCCATCTCTACCTCCTGTGGCAGCAAAGTCCTAGAGTTGGAAGGGACTGAACTAGAGGCATAGACATAGAATCATAGAGTTGGAAGGGACCCTGAGGATCACCCGAGCTGCTTCAGGTCGTGGCGGATATGCTCCTGGAGACACCTAGTCTGGTTGTCTTAGGGGATTTTAACATCCATGCCGACACGACCTTACAAGGGGCCGCTCGGGACTTCGTGGAAAGCATGGCCTCCATGGGGCTGTCCCTGAATAAGTCTGGTCCAACTCATAGCCGCGGACATGCCTTAGACCTGGTGTTTACCTCTATGGATGTTGGTGATCTGACACTAAGTAAAAGTGAAACAAAAGAAGTGCCATGGTCAGATCACTTCCTGGTGCAACTGGACTTCTCTGCGACCCTTCCCCTCTGCAGGGAGGTGGGACCGATTCAGATGGTCCGCCCCCGCTACTTAATGGATCCAATTGGTTTCCAGAGAGTGGTAGGGGATGCATTATCCCATGTTGATGGCCTTTCAGTTGATTCCCTGGTGGCCCGCTGGAATGCGGAGTTAACCAGGGCTATTGACTGTCTGGCTCCGAAGCGTCCTCTCCGATTGCATGGAGCCCGGACAGCTCCGTGGTTTTCCCCGGAGCTGAGGGCGATGAAACAGTCGCTGAGACGGCTAGAGCGCCGGTGGCGGAAAACTCATTCTGAATCAGACCGGACACGGGCTAGAGCTCAACTTCGAGCCTACCAAGTGGCAATGGCGACAGCGAAGAGGACCTTCTTCGCTGTTTCTATTGCATCTGCAGAAAACAGCAGCAGGAGACTCTTCCAGGTGGTTCGCAACCTAGCAGAACCACCTTTGTCACCGGGGTCTGGTAGGGACCCCAAGATCTCCTGCAATGCTTTTGCAAAGTTTTTTGCAGATAAAGTCGCTCAGATTCAGAAGGAGGTAGACTCCACCGTGGGAGCAGGGCCGGGGCGGGAGAGTGCTAGAGCCCTGTCTAGTCATGTTTCATGGGATCAATTCCAATCTGTTACCTCCGAGGATGTGGACAGGCTGCTTGGACGAGTGAAACCGACCACCTGTCTCCTAGATCCTTGCCCATCCTGGCTTATAAAAGCTAGCCGGGAAGGGCTGGGCGATGGCCTCTGCGCGGTGGTGAATGCTTCCCTCTGCGAGGGAATCTTTCCAGACCCGCTGAAAGAGGCGGTCATTAAACCGCTTCTTAAAAAAACATCTCTAGACCCGGCCAATATGGCCAACTATCGCCCAGTCTCAAATTTACCATTCTTGGGCAAGGTGATTGAGCGGGTGGTTGCTGAACAACTCCAAGCACGCCTGGAAGATGCGGACCATTTGGATCCCTTCCAATCAGGATTCAGGCCTCATCATGGGACTGAAACTGCCTTGGTCGCGCTGGTTGATGATCTCCGGCGGGCTAGGGACAAAGGTGAGAGCTGTTTCCTGGTTCTGCTGGATCTCTCAGCGGCCTTTGACACCATCGATCATAACATCCTTCTGGACCGGCTAGAGGGGTTGGGAGCTGGGGGCACTGTTATACAGTGGTTCCGCTCTTTCCTCCTGGGCCGTGTTCAGAAAGTGGTGGTGGGGGATGAGTGTTCAGACCCCTGGGCTCTCACTTGTGGGGTGCCTCAGGGTTCTGTCCTCTCCCCCATGCTTTTTAATATCTATATGAAGCCGCTGGGAGAGATCATCAGAGGGTTTGGGTTGGGTGTTCATCAATATGCAGATGACACCCAGCTCTACCTCTCTTTTAAATCAGAACCAGTGAAGGCGGTGAAGGTCCTGTGTGAGTGCCTGGAGGCTGTTGGAGGATGGATGGCGGCTAACAGATTGAGGTTGAATCCTGACAAGACAGAAGTACTGTTTTTGGGGGACAGGAGGCGGGCGGGTGTGGGGGACTCCCTGGTCCTGAATGGGGTAACTGTGCCCCTGAAGGACCAGGTGCGCAGCCTGGGAGTCATTTTGGACTCACAGCTGTCCATGGAAGCGCAGGTTAATTCTGTGTCCAGGGCGGCTGTCTACCAGCTCCATCTGGTACGCAGGCTGAGACCCTACCTGCCCGCAGACTGTCTTGTCAGAGTGGTGCATGCTCTGGTTATCTCCCGCTTGGACTACTGCAATGCGCTCTACGTGGGTCTACCTTTGAAGGTGACCCGGAAACTGCAATTAATCCAGAATGCGGCAGCTAGACTGGTGACTGGGAGTGGCCGCCGGGACCACATAACACCGGTCCTGAGAGATCTGCATTGGCTCCCAGTACGTTTCCGAGCACAATTCAAAGTGTTGGTGTTGACCTTTAAAGCCCTAAACGGCCTCGGTCCCGTATACCTGAAGGAGCGTCTCCACCCCCATCATTCAGCCCGGACACTGAGATCCAGCGCCGAGGGCCTTCTGGCGGTTCCCTCACTGCGAGAAGCAAAACTACAGGGAACCAGGCAGAGGGCCTTCTCGGTAGTGGCGCCCGCCCTGTGGAACGCCCTCCCGTCAGAAGTCAAGGGAATAAACAACTACCTGACATTCAGAAAACACCTAAAGGCAGCCCTGTTTAGGGAAGTTTTTAATTTGTGACTCTGTATTGTATTTTGATATTTGTTGGAGGCCGCCCAGAGTGGCTGGGGAGACCCGGCCAGATGGGCGGGGTATAAATAATAAATTATTATTATTATTATTATTATCTAGTCCAAACCCCCTGCAATGCAGGAATATCCAGCTTTCCCTTACGGGGATCAAACCTGCAACCTTGGCATTATCAGCGCCAAGCTCTGACCAACTGAGCTATCCATGCTCTCGTGTCATCCAATTCAACTCCCTGCTGAATTCAGGATCTACAGTGCAAGATGCAACCATGGCTTCCTCCATCTTCTACCCCCATGCATGCCTTGTGCCCCATCAAATTGGCTTGGGGAGGGTCAGGAGAACCCCAAAAACAATGCACAGGGCAGGAGAGGGGAGATAGTTCTGTTGGGCAAGCAGAAACAATCCTAATAGCATGACACAGGATTTCTCCTGCTGGGTGGTATTCAACTAAGTTTTACACAGACTACAGTCTTTGAAATTAAGGAACATGGCTAAGTTTTGTCCATCCATTCCAGTGGGTCTATTCTGAGTAATGTCACCTGATTTTATTCAATCAATCAATCAATCAATCAATCAATAAAATATATAGAGCTCCCTATATAATTTATAGATTCACAATGTATTATTTGATTTATATTTAATATAAGGATTAAGATATGAAACACAATATTTTGTGCTATATTATTATTATTATTATTATTATTATTATTATTATTATTATTATTATTATTATTAAATATATATACTGCCCTATACTCGCAGGTCTCAGACTTTCAGAGTGGGCAACAGTATTTCAGAAAAATTCTCAACAACAATAAAACCAAAATGGAAACGCATTGTCAAAACGTGTATCTCAGGGCAGAATCGATGAAAAAGTCTGAGAAAAGTCAGCAGAAGAGCCACAATTAAAACTTATCTAGCTGACATGCTGAAAAGCCCAGACTAATAGTAAAAAAGAAAGAAAAAAGTTTCACCTGGTGCAAAAAAAGAAAATGGACTTGGTGCCAAGTATGTCTCTTTGGAAATGCAGCAAGAATATTACAAGCTAGGCAAGTTTGCATTCCAGGATAAAAGAAACATCGCTGACATCTCTGCAGAGCATGCATACAGTCAGCATCAGAAGACCTGGTCTCACCAATGGCTGTTTTGTGAGGTGCACACCTTCTTTGGGAGAAGTAAAGGTTTGGGAGGAGGAGACTCTTGAGAGTCCCATGGACTGCAAGAAGATCAAACTTATCCATTCTTAAAGAAAGCCCTGAGTGCTCACTAGAAGGACAGATCCTGAAGTTGAGGCTCCAGTACTTTGGCCACCTCATGAGAAGAGAAGACTCCCTAGAAAAGACCCTGATGTTGGGAATGATGGAGGGCACAAGGAGAAGGGGACGACAGAGGATGAGATGGTGGGACAGTGTTCTCGAAGCTACTAACATGAGTTTGGCCAAACTGCGGGAGGCAGTGAAGGATAGGCGTGCCTGGCGTGCTCTGGTCCATGGGGTCACGAAGAGTCGGACACGACTGAACGACTGAACAACAACAAAGGTTTGGGAGTAAACCCTACACAAATCCAGAGTGGAGTCCCTAAGGCAATTGGACTGCGCCTTGTATGCCTCCTTCTGGCAATTCCTGCAGCCAAGCTGGTGCCAAATGTATTGCTCTCTGCTTTCCTTTAGACCACACCAGCGAGGCTTGTGACTTCACCCCCAGAGGCACATTCCATTGTCTCTCAAGACAGATAGATGCCAACAAGGAATTGGTCCATCCAGGTCAGTATTGTCTACACTGGCTGGCAGCAACTCTCCAGGGTTTCAGACAAGGACCATTCCCAGCCCTGACCGGAGACACCAAGAATGGAAATTGGGAGCTTCTGCGTGCAAAACAGATGCTCTGCCACCGAGCTACGGCCCTTTCCTGTAGAGGCAGGCCTATATGCTCGAGCGAGTCGGAAGCTCTTATATACTCGAAACCCATGATGTGAATATCAGGAGGGGGAGGAGGGAGGGAGGGGGAGCTAGGGAAAACCCTCGTAATTGATCAAATGGAAACAAAGGCTTAAATTGGCAGCAAACCTCAAGAAAACTGAAAACCGCACATCTGCTGCTGTTGCGTTCTAAATACACAGTTGTGCCCCACATGCTGCGAACGCCAGTAGCAGCTGGCCCCCTGTTGTGAATAAGGAATGAAACAATTTATTACAAAGGGACCTCTCTAAATCAATCTAGAAACCAGTAGCAGAGGACTGGAAGCAGATGTGACACGAGCAATGCCAGCCCACCCGAAGTGGCACTGCCAATTCATCCTGCTTTAAATGCCGGGTGGATTCTTCCCTCCCCGGGGTGTGGAGAAAGAGCAACGATGGGATACATTACACGAGAAAGGCTGGAGTCGACGCATACACCCATGAAGTTGGCATTTTCTGACGTAGCCCATTGCCATACACGGGTCAGTGTTTCTAGGGAGGCCATCTGTCCTACACAATGGAGGATAGTCCTCTGTTTGGAAGGCTGCTGCCTGGTCCACGTATGGATTAAAAGGTAAGGAACCGTCAGAAGGTATTGCCTGTCAGGAGCTGACACCTGGGCGCAGAGGTCAGCTGATCAAAGTCTTTCCCACTGCAGCACACATATTTAAGCTACCAACATTATTTCTACACCTGCATCTCCCATGCAGGGTCGGATTTAGATTTGATGAGGCCCTAAGCTACTGAAGGCAGTGGGGCCCTTCATATGTCCAGCTGTCCTTTGTCAACAACAAATTGCCGCTGTTTTTTTGAGTTGAATATATGCCAAATGGTAATTTATGGACCTAATAGGTATCTCAAGGCATTTGCACATGTTGCCATGCAAGCAGTCCATGCAGAATGTAGGCACCCTATATATAGAAAGGAGCAAACCAGTGATATTTTAGGGAGCAGGCTAGCAGGTGGGGCCCATGACTTACACTGTTGCTGTATGTAGGTTTTATTCTACTTGTTTTTTTATCTTATATTTTGGAAATGTACATCCAGGTTTTTTCTTTTAATTTTTTTGCCCCCCCCCCCCGAGAATAGGGGCCCTAAGCTATAGCTTGTTTAGCTTATACGTAAATCTGGCACTGCTCCCACGTTTTGGCTAAAAGTGAACCTTGGAGCACCTTCCAGATCACCAGTTAAGACAGTTTCACAGTCCCTCAGCCTTACAACTGTAAGAGGACCTGACACAAAAAGAAAATGGATGAGGAGCTAAGAGAAAGTGACCAAACTCAAGGGAATGTTTTCCTGGAAAAGAAAATGGCCAACTGGCTGGAATGGTGAACAGATGCCCTCTGTACCAGGGCTGACTGGTGGGCAGGGGAGGTGTCACCTGGCCAAACCCACCACACTGTTGTTCCTGCTGTGTATCTAGAGAGGGCGGGGAGAAGACGATGGTGAGATTCGGGCTGTGGGAGTGGCTCTGTGGGAGTGGCAGCTTGGCTCTCTCACTGTGCCCAAGCAACCATCATGTCGATGTCAGTGTTGAGAGGGCAGCTCAGAAGCACTGCCCTGCCCCACCATGCCACCATCACCACCACCACCTCCTCCTCCTCCTCCTCCTCCTTCATGCTGAAACCTTTTGTTGCTGATCCCACTCCTGAATCTCTGAATACCAGACACTGGGAGCTGCCAGAAGCTTTGCGTTGACTGATGCTGGACACACAGAATGTGGGACTAGAGGGATATTTGATGATATCCAGTGAGGCAACTGTTAAACTGAGCAGAAGAACATCCTGCCATTTGGGAAGGGCCAGAGCTCAGTGGTAGAGTGTCAGGGACTGGTTGGATGAGGAGTGGTGGTGGAAGCTGCCTGACCAAGAGCCCCCCAGGGAAAGCATAGAGGGAGAAGATTTGGATCCGGGCTCCTGGTGATGGGAAACAAGCTACACCCCAGAGGAGGTGGAAAGCTGGGAAGTGCTGGACGAGGAAACAGACAGATGCCCCGGACCACAGGAATCAGACTTGACACCTCCACCACAAAGCCTCCCTGGCAGCTTCTCTATTGACAGCCTGCAAGACCGCCCACCCCCACTCCCAGAACAAGGCATCTACTGCATGTCACAGAGCAAAATGCCAGGCAGAAACAGAGAGGGTCCTTAGGGGCTCGCTGTAGACAGAGAGAGGGGCCTGACTCGGAGGGTTAGAGAGTGAAGTGGAAGGGAGTTAAAAGTCTGTCTGGGCAATAGCTTAATCTAGAAAGGAGCAACCCTTAGAAGTCTCTGTATGCTCTCTGTTCTGCTTCCTTAATCATCATCATCAAAAAATCTAACTGCAAGTTAGCCGGCTTATTACTGACTCTCTCTGTTCCTTGAACGACCTGTTCTCCCTGTTGGCTTCCTGACACAGAGCATCTACCTTGTACACAGAAGTTTCCATGTTCAATCCCTGGCTCCTCCAAGTGGGGGTGGGAGAGCTGCCCTCTCTGGAGCTCTGGAGTACCCCTGCGAGTCCACGTAGATCATACTGAGCTAGATGGACCAGTGGGTCTGACTCAGGATAATGTTCCTACATTTTTAAGAGAAGAGTCCTTCTGAGTCAGACCAAAGGCCCATCTAGTCCAGCATCCTGTTCTCACATCCCAACCCGATGCCTACGAGGAGCTGAAAAGCAAGACCAGAGCCCCAGGGCACTGCAATCTTACACTCGCATGCTTATGCATGAGTAAATCTAATTAACTCAAGGGGACTTGCTTCCGAGTAGGATTGTGCTGCTGCATTCTTAAGGAGGACAAGGGTTTTGTCTACATGGCAAAGGAGCTCTTTCTTGGCAGATGTCTGCCTGCCTATGGGATCACACAGCATTTGCCATCTTGTGAATAGAGGGCATTGTATGTTTGTTCTGGTAATTATAGGCCTCCGAGTCCAATTGTGATGCTGGCATTAGAGCCCAGCTTCTCAGACTCTGAGATAGTGAGCCTCCCAAAGTCAAGAACTGAAATTGTTTTGAGCATTCCCAAGTGGAACGGAAACAAAATGAAGACAGATGCGAAGGGTTGGCAGGCGACCATCTTGGACGGGGCCTGGAGGAGGTTGGCAGAACGGAAAAGGTAGAGACACACACTGGCTTCCAACAATCCGACTCCAAATTCTCCTCTGCGAATGTTGACGTTAAATACCCTCCAGATATCCTCTAAGTGCTGGAGTATTTACTGAATATTTGATATCTGAATTTGACACTTGCTTATAGAATAGCTGGACTTGAGAAAACTCTCAAAAGGGCTGAATCGGATTGACTCAGAAGCCATCCACAGTCAGTAGCCGCTGGGAAAGTAGCATTTCCATGACAGAAGCAAGATTTAAATCTGGGATTTTTCTGATTTCTAATGAAGTCTCTTGGCTGCTATGCTGCACCATTGACAGACAAGGATCTTCACCATGTTATCAGCTCTTATAGATCAGACAGGCGGAAACAGGAAGGTGCCTTATACCTAGTTGCCTCATTGGTTTATCTAGCTCAGTATCGTCTACACTGACTGACAGCAGCTGTCCAGGGTTCTAGGTGGAGTTCTCCCCCAGCCCTGCCTGAGGATGCTGGAGATTGAACATGGGACCTTCTGCATGTAAGGCAGATGTTCTGCCATTGGGCTGCGGCTTCTTACAGGCAGGTTATCATCCAAGAAGTCCAATGTATTGCTCTGCTAATGCAGCAGTTTGACTCACCCCGGGAGGCACACTCCATTGTCTCTTGAGACTGATGCCAACGAAAGCAGCAACAAAATGACCTCCCTGGGGTGCAGGACTGAACAGTATGTCTGGAGATTTTGGGCTGCCCTGACCACAAGGAGCTGCTCGAAGGAGGCGTACAAGGCACCATCAAACCATCTTATGGACTCCACTCTGGATTTTTGTAGGGTTTACTCCTTGGCCATCTCTTCTCCTGAAGATATCCTGGAAGGCAGTGGAGGTTTAGGATCAGAGTTTTCCTTCTCTTAGATAGGCTCCCTTCTCAGGTTGGCGATCCCCACATGCCCCTCACTTCCCTCTACAGCATGTTCAGAAACTGCCTTCTTGACCATTAGACCCATGATTCTTTGACATCACAGGACACATCTGTTGAGACATCCATTTCAGCTTCCAATTCCTCAGCTTTGTGGTGCTTCAGCCAACGGGAGCTTTAACTCTGATCCTAAACCTGCCAGTTTGTGGATCCCTGAATATATATTGTTTCCTGATTCTGTTGCTCCAGAATCACACAGCACCTGCCACTGTCTGTGGTTCCATATTGATCTATTTGTGAATGCAAGGTCCTAGGTTCAATCCCTAGCATTTCCAGATAGGACTGGACACTCAGTGTTGACAATGCTGAGCTAGATGACCCAATGATTTGACTCAGAATGAGGCAGCTTCCTATAGGAATATGTTCCTAAAACACATGCGGCAATGGCTAATGAGAGAAGGATGCAGGTGGCGCAGTGGTCTAAAGCACGGAGCCTTCCAGGCTTGCTGATCAGAAGGTCAGCGGTTCGAATCCCCGTGATGGGGTGAGCTCCCGTTGCTCTGTACCAGCTCCTGCCAACCTAGCAGTTTGAAAGCATGCCAGTGCAAGTAGATAAATAGGTACCACTGCGGCGGGAAGGTAAACGGCGTTTTTGTGCGCTCTTGTTTCCGTCACAGTGTTCTGTTGTACCAGAAGCAGTTTAGTCATGCTGGCCACATGACCCGTAAAGCTGTCTGTGAACAAACGCCAGCTCCCTTGGCCTGAAAGCGAGATGAGCACTGCAACCCCATAGTTGCCTTTGACTGGACTTAACCATCCAGGGATCCTTTACCTTTACCTTACCTGCAGTATGTCACATGGTTTTGTACTACCCCAGGGTTGGGGGGTTGGGGAGGTGGGAGGAATGTTCCACTAAACATGCAATGTTCCTAAGGGGCACATCAGGAATGGGCTTGCGCTAAAATCTGGCATTGATTTCAAAGCTCAGAATACAGGAGAGCTCTTATACAGCCGGAGTCATAAAATCAGCTCCCCAGTTTCGGCTTACAACGGGGTCAGTTTGCCCACCGTGATTGACATTCTGCAGAGCCCTGCTCAATATTACAGGTTTCTGACAGATTACAAGGTCAGCAGACCAATGATCATAAAATTTAAAAGGATGGAGCCTTGAAATTCAAAGTTTGCATGACAATTTCAGGAAAACAACCTGCCCTGATCATCTTAACACAAAAGCAAAAGACCATCCCTGACTCATATTCTTGCCTGCAATAATAATAAAAAAAAATGCCGTGGACAAAGTATGAAGGACCTTTCCCCCTGCCATTGATAGTTCATTGAGTTTTTCTTCTGCTGCCTAATTCGTTCTGCATTGATCTAGTTCAAGAGCTTCAAGCCATTATTGTACATGCACTTAAACCAGTTTTTGCTTAATTCCGTCATTTAGCAAGGGAGGCTAAACTGATTTCAAGAAGGGTTCCAGTGGTTTAAGTGCAGCGACGCTATGGATTTGCACTCGTTTATCCAGATCAGATTAACACCTACTTTCTGAAATTAGTGCATTTTTTTTTCCACATAGGCAAGTTTATTAGGAAAATTAATGGAGTTCTTTTGTGGCTTAAAAAAACAACAACAACCAACAAGACAAAACCCAAACAGAGCAGAGCTACAGTTTGTTGGAAAGAAAGCTCTGTGAATTATATGACTGTATTCAGCGCAAGACAATATCCTCTTTCCAAATGAGAAATCACCAGGCCTGTGGATAAGTCAAACACATTTTGGAACATTAAGGGGCTCTAATTCAATCGCCACTCCATTCATTTTTAAAGCATTTAGAGCGATTCTCCCCTGATTTGCCATGGCAGCTAGAATCCTCATGGAATAGATGCATTGTCTGGTTTAGATTCAGAGGTGGAGAGTCAACAGGCCATCAGTATTGCCAAGGGACTAACCATCTGTTCTCTTGGATGGTTATTTGGAGTGTTCTCACCACCTGCCTCTTTTGTACTAAATGGCCTGCTTATATGATAACCAGTTGTTGCGCTTTTTTTTTTTTTGGAAAGGAACACACATGTTGAAAGGAGGTTTTGCTGTTTTGTAACCTGTGCTACCTATTGCAGCTATTGGGGGTGCAGAATGGATTTCAACCTGGAACATCTGCAGTGATGTTCAGCTTCTGTGTATAATCTAAGGGCACTTCCAGACCATCGCTGTTTTCGAAAGGTTCCAATCACATACCGGCAAATCCTTGCTGGCACAATTATAGCTGTGGGTGATTTGTGGAAGTTGGTCAGTAGTTCACTGCACCTCAGCCAGTGCGATGTATCAGCAGAAGATGCAGAGACCCAGCAGAGATATCCTGCTCCCAGCAGACCAGCTTTTTCCAGAACCCTCTGTTGAGGGAAAAACTCCTCCTCCACACAGTTCAAAAAGTGTCTCCAGACACTACAGCTAAACACTACTATCTAGTAAAGATGCATAGGCATGGATCCATTAATACTCTCTCTTCTTCTTCTTCTTTGGCCATCATTCGTACCTGAGTAAGATTGCCTTCCATAAACACGGTTATAACAATGAGTCCGTAAGTGACTGTGGAGGCCAATTCTGGAACCACACGTCCTTCCGCAATGGGGACATTGGTTTCTGGGTGGAGGTTGATCATGGTGTGGATTTGCCAAGCATGCCTTCCTCTTAGCACATTTCTCCCTTGCGTCCTGAGTTTGAGTGTCTTCAAAGCCCATGACACCTTTAGTAAAGTCTCATAATCTGGTGAACCGGGTTCGCATCCCCGCTCCTCCACATGCAGCTGCTGGGTGACCTTGGGCTAGTCACACTTCTTTGAAGTCTCTCAGCCCCACTCACCTCACAGAGTGTTTGTTGTGGGGGAGGAAGGGAAATGAGAATGTTAGCCGCTTTGAGACTGCTTAGAGTAGTGATAAAGTGGGATATCAAATCCAAACACCACCTCCTTCTTTCTTTCTTTCTTTCTTTCTTTCTTTCTTTCTTTCTTTCTTTCTTTCTTTCTTTTATAATATATTTATTTGATTTTCCATATTAAAGTTTACATTCATAACATTCATCTTATTATCTACAGACAGGATTCCTGCGAATCCCCTTGACTTCCCACCTCTCCTTTGTGGGTCCTATTATTACAGTATTCTTACTGCATCTTTTTAAAATAATCTAAAATTTTATGTTTCCATTTCAATCACAATATCTGTTACATTACAAGTGTTATTAAAATCCCACTAACGGTTTCAGCTGTTTACAGCGGTTGTTGAGGTAAGTTATAAATTTCCCCCACTCCTTGGTCAAAGTTTTGATCATCTTGATTTCTAATTTTTCCAGGCAGTTTTGCCATTTTGGCATGATCCATCAACTTAGTCTGCCATTGTTCTCTGGTCGGGACTTTGTCATCTTTCCAGCTCTGGGCTAGTGAAATCCATCTTCCAGTCCCTTTTTCAATCAACCACATCATTTTCTATGCCCCTCTGGGCATAAAGGTGGGCTTAAAACCAGATTTCTAAATACCACTCTTGGGAAGCAATGTTGAGAATTGCTATGGCTCTTAACATGGAAGGAGGTCCAAATGTAGCTATTATTTCAGGTCTGTTCAGTCTTATTTGCAGACTGTTCACTGAGAAAGTGGGGAAAGCATAGTATCACTGGAGATGTCATGTCCATTTTCCTAGGCCCGGATGAAATCCCATTCTTTCCCCTTCTTCCACTCAGGAACGCCTGGTTGTTTTTTTGGGTTTTTTTGCTGCTGAGATTATGTCACTTTCAGCAATCTGAGACATTTTAAATCTGCTGGATCTTATTCCTTCTTAATTCCACCCCAGTGAATTTGCCTGAAACTTGAAGAACATTTGCTGGTTTAAAGTTCCCCTTTCCACCCCACTCACTGTTCAGCCAGAGCCAGCAAGGAAACATAACAGAGGGAATGGGTTAAAGGCAAGATATAGGGTACATTCACCCCACACATTTAAAGCAGTATGATACCACTTCCAGTCATGGCTTCCCACAAAGGATTCTGGGAGCTGTGGTTCGCTAAGGGTGAGGAAAGCTCTTAGGAGACCCCAATCCCCCTCACAGAGCTATAATTCCCAGAGTTCCCTGGGAGGAAGTATTGACTGTTACAACTTTCTGGGAATAGTAGCTCTCGTAATAACGTTCAGCACCTTCAACAAACTGCAGTTCCCAGAATTCTTTGGGGGAAGACTTGACTGTTTAATGTGGTATTATGGTGCTTGAAATGTATGACATGAATGTGGCCTGATGTCTGCCCTAAATGGAAGCTGGCTTGTAAGTCGGGCAACTGTGTGTCCTACTTTACAGAGGACATTTCTGTATCTGAAGACGTCCTCTGTCTGAAAGGCTGTTCAATTGGAAGGAGATTCCAACTGAAAATCAGGAAGAACTTTCTGACGGTAAGAGCTGTCTGACAGTGGAATGGTCTCCCTCAGGAGGTTGTAGACACTCCTTCCTTGGAGGTTTTTAAGCAGAGGCTGGATGGCCACCAGTGATGGATGCATCACAGGGGGTTGGACTAGATGACCCTTGGGGTCCCTTCCAACTCTACAATTCTATGATTAAATCCAGGTCTGGTTTGAACATAAAGAATCATAAGAAGGGCCTGTTAATTGCCCATCAACGGTGAACACCTGGGAAGCAGACTGAGCAGGTATGCAAGGCACCAGCACATAGTCTTCCCCATTATGGGGAGATGCATTGCATTTCTATTTAAATTATAACCATTATTTCTACATTTGCATCCATACATATACATGAGCATATGCACATTTCAGGCAAACCGGTGTTTTTGTTGACGCCTGCCCTAGTACGCTCTCCTGACATGCCTTGTAGCCTCAGGCGCACTGAGAGGCCAGCCTCACCATTGATTTCCGCGGCAGGTCAGAGGCTTACATCAAAAGTTTTGACGTGCTCAGCTTGCTGACCTTAGGCTATCCTTGATTCTTTTGGAGCAAACAAGATACAGCTCAGGGACATCCCTGGACTCTGAAGTGGGAGGCTAGGTACCCCTGTAAAATGTGTGGAGTGGCTTCCAGCATCCGCTCCAGATGAAGGAACCCACTCCAGATTTTGGGGAGAAGGGAATGCTTTCTTCTTTAAGTATCAATACACCAGCATATTAGGTTTGAACTATTCATATTAGAGCCTTATTTGCCCCTACGGGTTCCCATAGTTGCGCCCGGTGAGAAAACATGGAAGCAGAAAAGACCTGAGGCTGCTGGCTTCAGAGAGAGAAAGATTTAATTTCTGCATGCAGAGGTACTTCGGTGTTTAGATAGCCAAGCAAGTACAAAAAAGTCAATTTTCAGACAGTTCTTATAGACAGTTCTCTGGCTCTGCCTCCTGTACATCCTTGTCCATTTAAGGAACATTTCCTGTTGTACATTTCCTGTTGTACATATAAGGAAAAATGACATTTAGCCCTGAGTTGGTTCATGCGCACTCCAGCAAGGCCACCCTATCTCTGACCTAGGCAACAGTTCCTCTCTGCAAGGACAGTTACTCTCTGTGTAAGGTCTACTGTTATCTCCAGACACTTAGTCATCATTTGCCAGTGCAATGCAGATCAGAGTTCACAGCTTTACAGAGCAGTTTCATACAGAAAAGCTTAAAAAGTTCTTTTATACTTCTGGACTAACAATACATTCAGGTAAATATATACAGGTTAGCTAATTAACTCCTTCCATTATAAGCGGCTGAGATGCAGCGGAGGCTTTCTTCTGAAGGCTGTGTGGGGGATACGTTTTGTCAACGGCATCTGAATCCCAAAAACAACCTCCCATGCTACCCTGGAGGAGCCCCAACCCACCAAAGCAATTTGGGGGGGGGGGCTGCAGGAAGAAAAGGGGAATCAGCAGCAGCAACAACCATCTTCCTCATTCCTTGAGAGCCACCTTGGCCCTCCAGACGTTTTGGACTCTGGCTCCCATCAGCCTCACAAGCTATGCAGGGTGAGTGGTGAGCTTAGAATCATAGAATTGCAGAATTGGAAGGGGCCATGAGGCTCATCTGTGGTCCAACCCCTGCAATGCAGGAATGTGGGGCTCAGACCCCCAACCCTGAGTCTCATGCTCTACTGACCAAGCTAGCCAGTGAGTTCACAGTTCTTTAAAAAAGCTCCTCGAGCCATATTTACTTTTTTAATATTAAGTTTCCTTGTCTAAACTGTGTCCAATGAAGGCACCTCATATCTCCCCACGCAAGTCACACTACCATGATCAGAAAATAAGACGAGCCCGCTGGATCAGGCCAAAAGCCCACCTTGTTTTGGGCTGTATTCCTACAGTGCCAACCAGATACCCATGGAAAGCCTGAAAAAAGAACATAAACACAACAGCATTCTACCCCTTCATTGGATTCCCAGCAATGGGTATTCAGAGGTGGATGATCTCCAACAGCAGAGGTAGAACATCTCAGTCAGGGTTAGTAGACATAAGCCATGAATTTGTCTAATCCGAATAGTGCCCAGTTCTGGCTCTCATGGTCAGTGATAGCCACCAAGAGGTGGCAGTGATGGCGGCCAAATTGGATTGCAATAATAATAATAATAATAATAATAATAATAATAATAATAATAATAATAATAATAATAATAATTTATTTATACCCCGCCCATCTGGCTGGGTTTCCCCAGCCACTCTGGGCGGCTTCCAAGAAAATATTAAAATACAATAATTCATCAAACATTAAAAGCTTCTCTAAACAGGGCTGCCTTCAGATGTCTTCTAAAAGTCTGGTAGTTACCATATTATTATTTATACCCTGCCCATCCGGTTGGGTTGCCCCTGCCACTCTGGGCAGCTTCCATCACATATAAAAACATGTTAAAATGCCAAACATTAAAAACTTCCTGAAATAATAATAATAATAATCTTTCTCCGCATGTCTGCGTCCAAAACACTACCCTGCCTCCCACAAAGAGTCCAAGGCATGCTTTTAAAAAGCAAACCAGAAAAAAATATAATAATCTCCAAACCATTATGGTCAGATTGTACACATTTCTTTTTCTCTTCTTCTTCTTGCCAGAGATGATGGACAGCCCATATGCGCTGTCTGATATGCCCAGCTAATTACATTGATGTTCAGCAGCGGTGCTCCAGTTAAGGACCTGTCAGCATTTCCTTATTTGCCGGGTTCAGAATGTAGTTGTAAAGCAATCGATTCTGGGCTGAGTTCTGACATGCTGGGCTATGTACTCGAGAGGCATCAAACATCTGCTAAATACAGCACATAAACAGCCTTTTCTATTACAAAGCAGGGGAGGGGGAGGGGGAGGAATTAACTCTGCCCATCAAACCAGTATACGTGAAGCAAGCGCCAGCCCATGAAATCTTATGCTATAATATAATCAGTTTGGGAGCAAGCCAAATGCCAAGCCAAAGGATGGGTGGCTAAGGGGCCTTTGGAAGAAGTGGAAACACTGTGTTGCTGATGGAGAGGGAAGCCTGTTGCGGGGTACTCATGCCACAGAAGAAGCCCTCTGAATGCCAATGTGAAGCTCCACAGCTGTGCATAGGAGGCTACCTTGGACCCAGGCTCGGGGCTAGAGGTCAGCCACATTGGGAATTGTCCAAGACCCCCTTAGGGCTCAGAAGGGACCCCCACTGGCCTGACCTCAGTGCTGTTCCCTGGAATGGACATTTTACCTGCAGGCGGGTGACAGCAGTGCTTTTGAATGGAAGCAATGGTCAGCACCCACCCACGGCAATGCATTTTGGGGACAGATCTATTGTCTGGGGAACTGGATCTCTGGTACGCTAAGGTGGCAGGTGGTCAACATGAACAAGAGCAGAGTTTGTGTCCCATTCCGAAGTGGTCCCACCATCTGGACCAGGTCCGGATTTAGGTTTGATGAGGTCCTCAGCTACTGAAGGTAATGGGGCCCTTTTATATGTCCAGCTGTCCTTTGTCAACAACAAATTGTCGTTTTTGCACTGAATATATGCTATACGGTAATTTATGGACCTAATAGGTATCTCAAGCCATTTGCCCATGTTGCCACGCAACCAGTCCATGCAGAATGTAGGCACCCTATATATAGAAATGAGCGAAACAGTGATATTTTAGGGAGCAGGCTAGCAGGCAGGGCACATTACTTACATCATAGGAACCTACACAACACAAAACACTCTTGCTGTATGTAGGTTTTATTCTATTTTTGTTTTTTTTTACCTTATATTTTGGAAATGAACATCCAGTTTTTTCCCCTTTAATTTTTTTGAGAGGGCCCAAGAGAGTGGGGCCCTAAGCTATAACTTGTTTAGCTTATACCTAAATTGGGCACTGATCTGGACTACTAACATGAGTTTGGCCAAACTGCGGGAGGCAGTGAATGATAGGCGTGCCTGGCGTGCTCTGGTCCATGGGGTCACGAAGAGTCGGACACGACTGAACGACTGAACAACAACAACTGGACCAATGCAGTAAGAGAACTGATGAAGAAATCATAGAATCATATAACTGTAGAGTTGGAAGGGACCATGGTGGTCATCCCCAGCAACCCCAATATTTTGCCCAACGTAGGGCTCGAACCCACAACTCTCTGAGATTAAGAGTTTCATGCTTTACTGTCCTGAGTGAATCTGCCCATTTCAGTTTCTCTCATTTTTACAGTCCTAAATTCAGTTCTCTGTATTTCCACATCCATTTGCATTCTTTCTTTTTTTAAGTCGGTATGAAAACGCACCAGCGTTTTAATGCGAATTTCTTCTAACAGACACACTTTTGTATGCACTATTGTCAGATATACACATGTCCCCAAACAATTTCCCCAATATAATGCACTAGTGCATGTTATTTTCCAACACATGCAATTATTATTATTATTATTATTATTATTATTATTATTATTATTACTCATTTCACCCTAGCACCTGAATTTTTGTACATGTTACTGGGCAGGAGGACTGCACTGCAAAATTCACAAAAAGCACAGTTTTTGAACGATGCCTGCGTTTCAGTTCACACACTGGTTTGGAAAGCGAATTAGGTAGGTTCCCCCTTTAAAATCAAACTGAATCAAATTTCTCCCGCTCCCTAGGAAAGAGTTAAGTTCAGAGTATGGCCGGTACCTCTTCTATCGCTAGCAATGTAGATTTTTATTACTGCACCTAAATCAATTTTCTGCCCTTCACATCTGACCCACTAAGCTTTGAATCTGCTGACACGGGAGAGAAGCAGCCCTTTCTAAATTGAGGTTGCAAGATTTCCTCTTTGTAACACACACAGACACACACTGCATTTTATTTTATTTTTTATTATCGCCTCGCCGCGTTTCCTAGCACAAAGCTGCTTTCTCTTACGTTGTAACAACAACTGTTTGCACCATGTGCCTCACACAAACGACAACTTCAGTCGGGGGAAGAGGGAGAAGAGGCATTCAAACTGGTGGGTCCACGATCAGGAAGCAACAACAAGCCCAACAAAGGTCAGAGGGAAGAGGAGGCCCAGAAGAGTACCGGAGTCTAGGCAGGTGAGAAGTCCAGCCAGGCAAGGATCACAGGAACAGGCTACAGGTCAGCAGAAGATCGTGTTGCTGTGGCAAAGACCAAGGGCAAAATGCAGGTCTTATGTAGTCCTCCTTGGCTTGCTCTCAGCTGTAGTGCATCTCGTCACCTGACTGTACTTGCCGACCTGCACCCAATTCGGATAAGGTCAGCACAGCCAGGGCTCCTGCAGAACCTCACAATGCTCATTACAACTACAAAGAATCTCATTCTGGCAGGGAGCAGGTTTGTTGTGCAAGAGCTCCAGATCATCCTTAATGCTGCAACCCAAATTGGGTGGCATGCGATCAAGTCTCACTCCCAGACAGCAACAGTCTGGATTTATGGAAAGTAAGGTAAAGGGTAAAGGGACCCCTGACCATTAGGTCCAGTCGCGGACGACTCTGGGGTTGCGGCGCTCATCTCGCTTTACTGGCCGAGGGAGCCGGCGTACAGCTTCTGGGTCATGTGGCCAGCATGACTAAGCCACTTCTGGCAAACCAGAGCAGCGCACGGAAACACCATTTACCTTCCCGCTGGAGTGATACCTATTTACCTACTTGCACTTTGACGTGCTTTCGAACTGCTAGGTGGGCAGGAGCAGGGATCAAGCAATGGGAGCTCACCCCGTCGCGGGGATTCGAACCGCCAACCTTCTGATCGGCAAGCCCTAGGCTCTGTGGTTTAACCCACAGTGCCACCTGCATCCATTATGGAAAGTACCTAGGTTCTAAAAAGAAATAGAAAGTCTGTCTGTCTGTCTGTCTCTCTCTCTCTCTCTCTCTGTCTCTCTCTCGTGACTAGTTTGGTCAACCTGACGTGGTATCCAAATCAAGAACTGTCTCCCACGTTGTGGTTTAGAAATGGATGATGCTTCTGTGATGCAAAAGACAAAGGGAGCATCGCAATCGTTTTGCAGGGACATTTCCATCTGCAATTTGATCTGAGAATCAAAATGAGGCAGCGACTGCAGACCTGATGACCCAGTGCTGGACTGGGGAAATAAGCTGGAGATGAAGCCAAGGCTGCCGCCGTATTATTCTGTTCATCATCAGAAACTGCTTTGGGTTGTTTTTGTTCCTAGATAAGGCTAGATGCAACCATTTGCTAGGCTATATGGATACTGGCTTATATGAATGCAACATTAGAAGCACTCAAAATCCACCTGATTCAAAGGGCTTTTCACAGATGTATTTTTGTTTGGACATGCTGTTGTCTTATTGTTCCATAGCTGTTCTATTGTTTTACTGCCGCGGCTTTGGAAATGAATCTGTACTGTTTGATATATAGATTCACAGTGTTGGAAGGGACCCTGAGGGTCATCTAGCCCAACCCCCTATAATGCAGGAATCTCGCCTCAAATATGCAGGACAAATGACCACCCAATGTCAGCTTTAAAACCTCCAAGGAAGGTATACATTGAAGAGAACTGAACAAAGGAGGATGTCAATTATCTATATCAACACACCAGGTCTGGGAAAATGTTTATGAAAACTACACGCGTGAAATGGATTTTATATTTTTGAAAAGTTACAGAGGTGCTGAGTAAGGGAACTAGAAAGGTCAGCTGTGAGAATGGATTAACATCAAGAGAAGGATGAAGAGGAGATTAAAGAAGAATGAACTGGCTACATCACGAAGTAATGGACATGTTTGCAACAGGAACGGGAAACCTTTTTTAAAAATGTATTAAATTTAAATAATTTGGACCATTTTTTTTAAAATTTTGAAAACCAATTAATTAATTAGACTAAAAGACTAAACAACAACAACAACAACAACACGCTGCAGTGCAGTGTGTGGTGGTCAGCTCAGCGGGATCCCACCTTCATCGCCAGTGAAATACACTTGGAGTCAAGTGTGAATTTCATGCTCTTTATTCAGCTCATAGTAGCAAGGAATGAATCTTTGCCCCAAACGTGATTGGCTAATTCCGGGCTACTCCTGTAGGCCAATCAGGTTGCGGATTCACTTCCTCCAGGAGCCTGATTGGTTGCTCTTACAGGCCAATCAGGTCGCTGATTCACTGCCACCTGGAGTTGGATTGGGTGGCTCCTGCGGACCAATTACACTGCTGCATTCTGGATCCTATTGTTCTAGGACCAAGCTGACTGCTGCATTCAGGATCCTATTGTTCTAGGATTCAGCTCAGTACATAACAGTTCTCCACCAAGAGCACACAACTAGTTTGATATGAAGGGAAGTCTAGTAACCATATAGAGAACTTAGTAGCTGGACCCGGGGGGCGGGGGCGGGGGGGGGCTATAAAGAACCAGGTGCTTTACAGCTGATGTGATTAGATTAGAGGCAAGCCCATTTCGAGAGGCATCCTTTGCACTGCCTGCGACACTGCAGCAATTTCCCCTTGTACATTCAGGCAAGGTATCAGGCAAATGATAAATCATTTGCATCCATTTCTCAATGAATGGAGGGGAGGCGAATTAGTATGCAAATGTAACTGTTGGCAAGCAGGACCGTGTCAGCCCAAACGGAGTCAAATTAGTTGACGATTTTCCAAGAACAAATTTACATATTTGCGGGTGGGGTGGGGAGGAAACACACACACACACACACACACAAACAGAGAGAGAAAGAACCCCGAGACCTGTTTGCAGGCCACACGTCCAGGTTATCCAATTGGGCACAGAGGCTCTTTTTGAAATGTTGTCTGAAAGAATGTGATTAGGAGGAAAACAGATGACCGGTTGATGCATTCAGCTGGACCTGTTGCAAAGCTTTATTCCCCAAAGAATCTGTCACTTTTCGTGCCGCAGGCATAGGCTTGACATCAGCGCGAGGCATCTTCAGGCGGTACCCAGAGACCCAGCAGGCCCAGAACTGACACCTGTTCTGGGCCCACTGATTAGCGCCAGGTAAATAACAAACAAAGAAGCACCATTTCAATTTTCCCACAATGACCCCAGAGTGATGCTAAACTGGAGGCATTGTGGGCAATTGAAAATGGCGGCTCAGCAGTGGACACGAACCAGGGCAAGGTGGCTGCTTGCCTTGGTAGCTAGCAGATCAGATCACCTCCCTGTCCCCAGCAAACCTCCCATTGCGATAAGGGACGCAGGTGGCGCCGTGGTCTAAACCACCGAGCCTCTTGGGCTTGCCAATTGGAAGGTCGGCAGTTCGAATCCTCATGGTGGGGTGAGCTCCCATTGCTCTGTCCCAGCTCCTGCCAACCTAGAAGTTCAGAAGCATGAGTAAATACAGTGGCACCTCGGGTTAAGAACTTAATTCGTTCCAGAAGTCCGTTCTTAACCTGAAACTGTTCTTAACCTGAAGCGCCACTTTAGCTAATGGGACCTCCCACTGCAGCCGCGCCGCCAGAGCACGATTTCTGTTCTTATCCTGAAGCAAAGTTCTTAACCTGAAGCGTTATTTCTGGGTTAGCGGAGTATGTAACCTGAAGCGTATGTAACGCGAGGTACCACTGTAAATAGGTACCACTGCGGTGGGAAGGTAAACGGTGTTTCCGTGCGCTCTGGCACTCACCACAATCCTCCTTGAGCCAGAAGCAGTTTAGTCATGCTGGCCACATGACCTGGAAAATATGTCTGCAGAAAAACACAGGCTCCCTCAGCCTGAAAGTAGAGATGAGCACCACACCCTTAGAGTAGAATTCGACTGGACTTAACCATCCAGGGGTCCTTTACCTTACCTCTTTACCAACCCACTTTGATGGATTAATGAAAACAGACATCTCTGACAGGAGTTGTACTTCAAAACATCTGGAGGGCACCAGGTTGGTGAAGGCTGTTCCGGACACAATGCCTTGCGGCCAAATAGTGGAAGCCATCTTTGCTCACCAGGAAGCAAAGGGGGAAACAACCTAACTAAAGGCAGCAGCCACATAAGGAGCAAACTCCATTTTTAATGCAAATCGACTAACGTTTTTAGGCAATCTATATATACAGAGCACTCTCTAGCACAACGGCACACTGCGTGCAGTGCTCTCCGGGAAAATTATTCCTGCCTTGGATGGGAGCAATAAACCAGATTATTTTACAGCAGGCAGTAATTAGGCAGAAAGGCTGCTAATGTGTGTGTGTGTGTGTGTGTGTGTGTGTGTATATATATATATATATATATATATATATATATATATATATATACGCACACACACAGACCCCCCTCCAACAACCCCCTTCCCTCAGCTCTCTTGCACGCCGTCGTAGCATCTCCTGCCTGGTTTTTATAGTTCTCTCTGGAGCCGCTGTTTCCCGTCCCTCATCAACATGCCTTGCTCATTTTCCAGCGGCGGCCAATCATGGGCCAGCGCACATATTGAGTGGATATTTACGGCACCGGAGCTGTAGGTCGTAACTCAAAGCCTGCGGAAAGCATGTGCGGAAGAACTCGTGTCTTGGAAAGCCCCGATGCTGAGCCAAGGCTGGCCATGAGACAAAAGGAGGGTTGCAATCTGCAGTAGCTGAATGTGTGGTTTTGTCATGGAACGTAGGAGACATGGAATTCCAGGGTGGAATAGTTTAGGTTGTGCGTGTCGAAGGAAGCACCCGGGAGATATCTATCTCCATTTATTGTACAGTCGTACCTTGGTTTTCGAATAGCTTAGTTCTCGAACGTTTGGCTCCCGAATGCCGCAAATCTGGAAGTGAGTGTTCTGGTTTGTGAACGTTCTTTGGAACCCGAACGTCTGACGCAACTTCCACGGCTTCCGATGGGCTGCAGGAACGGACTTCTGGAACGGATTACGTTCAACTTCAGGCCGTCTTTGGCAGATGTGGCGCAGGGGTGCAAATATCCACCCAGTGCCCCCAAATTACCATGGATAGTGTTGGGGTGGCCGTAGCTGCACACTGCCTGCCATGGGGGGGCACAACTCTCCCCCATACTTCTGCCGGAGAGCGATCCCCACAGAGGCTTAGGAGTGAAGTTGCGCCTCCCCCAAGCCTCGTCGGGAGGAGAGCAATCCTCGCAGAGGTTTGGGAGTAAAGTTGTGCCCCTCCTAAGCCTCCGTGGGAGGAGAGCGATCCTCAAAGAGGCTTGGGAGGGAAGCTGTGCACCCGCCAGCCATATGGTTGGCGGGGCGCAGCTTCCATCCTAAGCCTCTGCAGGGATTGCTCTCCTGAGGAGGCTTGGGAGGGAAGCTGCCTGTGGGCATGCAGGGAATGGGCAGGCCCCTGGCAAAGCCGCACAGCTCCCCCATTTGCCAGGACGCCCCTGAGAGGCCGGTGCCCTGGCACGATACACCACTAAGCCCTATGGAAAAGACGGCTCTATTCAACTTCCAAGGTACGACTGTATTACAAATTTCAAGGCGACCTCATATTTAAAGACAAGACCCTCCCCATCCTAATTCTTATAATTCACCTGATTTGAAGATTAATATAATTTGGAGATTATATATATATATATATATATATATATATATATATATATTTGCAAACCACCCCATCCAACCAATTTTTTAAAATAAAATATTACTGGGCTGAATAAGCGTTAGAATTTTGGCTGGCCTTTTCTCCAAAATAAGTCATTCCACTTATAAGGATTGCCTGCTGTCTGGTGTGCCAGCTAGGGATGGGTGGGCGAGGGACTTTGGCTGCCCCACCCCAATTTCTTCAGGGGGGTGTCTGGGGCCCCTCAATACTGAGTGGTAACGTCGCCCATCAGAAGTAGCTCCCAGTAAAGTGGAACGCAGAAAGTCACAAGGGCATGACATGCGGCACCGCAAGATTTATCTCAGATGATCTTACAAAGGGAACCGCACAGCCTCTGCCTTCAATGGAAGCCATGTGTTTGATGTGATGTCCACCTTTCGTTTGAGATCCTTTTAAAGGAAGATGTCAGGGACTGAATCTAGGACACTGCATGCTAGCATGTGCTCTCCTACTGATCTATGGTTTCTTCCCAATTAGACTGACTTCACATTCAAACTGAAGGAACCAAAAAAATTGAGAGTTTTCTCTCATGCTTGCATTCCTCCGACAACTTGCATTAGAGAGCAGTGTTTCTGCATGCGAACGTTAACAGTGTGTCCCTTCTCGCAGACTGTTACCCTGTCACTGCATTCCTTATTGACGTTAACATTAGCAGGACTAGAAATGAGATGGTGCTAATTGGCCCAAGGGGGTGTGCGCAACTTCTCTCCATTGTAAAACGTTGAAGGGAATTTATTCGGCAAAATTTGCATCGCAACAGAACAAGCTCCGCCTTGGGAGGGGCTAGCTGCAAAGGTCCCTGTAACGAATTGGACATAAGTTAAGGGATTTTCAGAAACCCACAGGTTTTTGTGAGTTAATGTGCACCCCAGTTTGAGTGGCAGATATCTCATGGGAGGCGGGACATTCCGCACTTTAAAAGGAGGGAGCAGCCGTTAGAGAGAGAGAGAGAGAGGGAGTGAGTGGTGACTGGAAGAAGGAGGGTCTGAGGCCAGGATAGTGGTGGGTAGGTTAGGATAGGTTGAAGATGAGTATGTTATGCCGAAAGAAAGAGTTTATGCTGTAATGAAACTAAGCTTATAAACGATTGAATTACTGAAACCGCTAAGTTCTGAAAAAAATAAAGACTTGTTATTGTTGAGCTAAGAAAGTATCGTCGTTTATTTGGTCCAGTGAGTTATGTATGCTCATGAGGAGGTGAACTCAGGGAAAAGAATGGTTTCACGTTTGGCTTCCGGAAAAAGTTCACAAACTGGAAGACTTACTTCCGGTTTTGCAATGTTTGGGTTCTAAGTTGTTTGAGTACCAACATGTTTGAGAACCAAGGTGCCACTGTACTGCCCTTCATCCAAAGATCACAGCACGGTTCACAACAGAAAAGTACAAAACTACATCACAAAATACATAACAAAACAAAAACAAACAGATAACCCTCTTCCCACAAACACATTTAAATGGAGGAAGAATATTAATCAGCCCAAGGCCTGGCTGAAGAGGAACATTTTTGCCTGGTGCCTAAAGATGCCAGGTGAGCCTCCATGGGGAGAGCATTCCACAAACGGGAGCCACTGCATAAAAGGCCCCGTTCTCATGTTGCCAACCTTCAGACCTCTTGTGGAGGAGGCACATGAAGAAGGGCCTCACACGACGATTGTAGGGTCTGGATCGGTTGGTAATTTATTGAGCCTTGGAATCTTATTCTGGAACCTAATCTCCAAGGAAGAGCAGAACCACCGCGACACAGTGTCTCAACCCGCCAGTTAAGACAACTGGTCCAATTGAATCAATAATACTGAAAGTTAATAAGAGCTCCTGCAGAATCCACAAGATCAGCCTCCCTCCCTCTTCTTTCGTACTGATCATCAACCACAGCAGCCAAGATGAGCCTGGCACCAGATTCAAAGGGATCCAGAGAATCGTTTTCACCACCCAGGTTCCCAGAGTTACCTTCCTAAACTTCTCCCGGCCAGTTAGTGCCACTTTAGAAAATTGGTTCCTGCCTGCTTTTTAAATCATTTTGCTGACTCTGTATTTTCTTCTAATTTAATTTAGGGTTTGTTTTTTTTTGCTTTAAAAAAAATCAGTTGTTTTAATAAGTATGTGTACAACACTTTGCCATTTGGAAAATCTAACAATAAATAACTATCTGATGCCATTCATGCAAATAGAAAAGACACCCCAGATTAGTCACAAAATATGAACCCTTTTTGGAGGGGGGGGACATTTCCTGATATCCTGGCATGTTGCATTGAGGACAAATATCCAAATCCACCAGCACAGGTGTCCTGCAAAATGAAGAGCATTGGGTTGTTTTGGGTTGGCTGCTGTCAATCATCGGTCCATCGTCTAGGTCAGCCTCCGCCCACCTGACAGCCCCTGTGCTGGCTGGGTCTGATGGAATTTGTGGTCCAAAGCATTTGGAGGGCATTGGATTGGCAAAGGTGACTCTGGGCACTCACAGGTGGATCACTTTGTAACCTTTTCTCTGCCTAATAATTTCCCAGGGTTTGAAATCAAAACTAATTTGTCAATAATTCTTTGGGCCCTCCTCAACGAGAGGACCTATCTCTCGGAGAAAGGTAATTGGCATCGACTCTGAAAAAAAAATGCTAAGTTCATTTGGCACCCGAGGGTATATTTTGTCAGGTGCAGCTCAGTTAGATTAATTCATATGAGTCAGATGTGCTTTGACCTCATCCTTCCCCTTGCTGATCTGCATTCATTCCTTATCATTTTTTCCTCTCCCCATCTGTTCTCTAGCTATTTTCCATTAAAGTTTTTACTGTTGTGTTTTCTTCCTCTACTTCTGCCCGTTGTATGATTGCGATTTGAAAGTGACATTTTCTATTCTGTTCGATTGATTGATTGATTGATTGATTGACTGATTGCATTTCCATCCCACCTTTTCCTCCAAGGCGTTTGATGTGGTGTACATGTTTCACCCCCCCTCGTTTAATCTCCACAAAAAACTCCCTGAATTCTTCAGCGCTCTCTTGACCCCACCTCTTCCCCATGAATCAGATGTGTTCCATGTCACTTCACTAAGAGGACCCTGACTAGCTCACTTAGAATTCCGCAAAACATCAGCCATCATCATGGCTTTCATCTCAAATACAGTCATACCTCGGGTTACGGCCGCTTCAGGTTGCGCGATTTCGGGTTGCACACCACGCCAAACCCGGAAGTAACGGAATGGGTTACTTCCAGGTTTCAGCGCTCGTGCATGCGCAGAAGCACTAAATCCCGCTTTGCACATGCACAGAAATGCCGAATTGCATCACGCACGTGTGCAGACGCAGGGGCACGGGTTGGGAACGTTGCAGGTTGTGAATGCACCTCCCGCACGGATCACGTTTGCAACCCGAGCATCCACTGTATCAGTTCTTTTGCTTTTCTCTCCTTCCCCACTTTTGGCTAGACCGACTCTCCGCTGCAACCCAAAAGGGAGTTTGGCCTGCTGCCCACTTAGAAATATTCAGCGCTGAGGAGGCAACTCTCTCTCTCTCTCTCTCTCTTTCTCTTTCTCTCCCCCAAGCACGATACTTGATAGATTTGTAATTAATATGCAGAGGCAAGAAAATCGCGGCATGATGAGTAGATTACAAAGCCAGCTCTTTCATCATCTTTGTGATTCCCAACCCCCTCCCCTGCGAATGGCGGTGATTGCAATCCATTTCCATATTTCCTTGAGCTTCTGAAGGAGCACACTGATTTGATGCTTTGCTTCCATTTTCAATGCGCTGCAGGTGTTTGGTGACAATCAGGATTGCTGCCATAGGTTGCTTCAGGCCCGGACGGTTGTGTTCCTTGCTTTTGTTCAACAACCCAAAAGTGGAATTAAAATAGCGGACCAGCTGGCATTTAATATAATGCCATACGATCCAGCAATGCCCTTCACCGCAGCTAAGGTCCTTTGCCAATGTTTACTCGTGAGTAAGCCCCTTTCAGCAAATACCCCATGCAATGTTAGTAATAGCTTTCTCCTTACCTGTTCTACCCACATTATTCCTTCCTGTTCATCGTGGCTGGGCGATTAGTGATTAACTGCCGCTTATTTAGTTAGTTCCTGTTCACTGGGGAAGCAGAAATTTATTTACTGCTTTATGAAGGAAAACAGAAGCAAACAATTAATGGTAAAATCCACAAACCCCTGAGAGAACAGAATCTAACTAAGGGGCAGGATCTAACTAAGGGGAAGTTCATCACCACTTCTCCTAATATGCTGAACAAAGACTAAAAGGGACTGAAATTGCTAGAAAACTACAGCAGCTTTTATAAGCTTCTGTAGAATTATAGAACGGTAGAGTTGGAAGGACAGATCCTGAAGTTGAGGCTCCAGTACTTTGGCCACCTCATGAGAAGAGAAGACTCCCTAGAAAAGACCCTGTTGTTGGGAAAGATGGAGGGCACAAGGAGAAGGGGACGACAGAGGATGAGATGGTTGGACAGTGTTCTCGAAGCTACTAACATGAGTTTGGCCAAACTGCGAGAGGCAGTGAAGGATAGGTGTGCCTGGCATGCTCTGGTCCATGGGGGCACGAAGAGTCGGACACGACTGAATGACTGAACAACAACAGAGTTGGAAGGTACACCCAAGGGTCATCTAGTCCAACCCCCTGACATGCAGGAACCAAAGCTGAAGAATCCCAGACATTTGACCTCTGTTTAAAAACCTTCAAAGCCCACCAGGCTTTGCATGTCAACAATAGATGGATGTGCTGGTGTTGCAGCTGTATTTTCCTCTGTCCACCCCTCATTGCCACAAAAACAGGCCTCGGGGACATTGGGCACACACAAAAATCATGGGAATGCAGCAATTTTCTTACAACTTTGGATGAAATCTGCCGGGGGGGGGGAGGAGAGCGGTTGTCGTGGTTCCACAGCAAAAAAGAAACACGCAGAGCAAGATCTTTTCTCAACCAACACGTGTTTTAAAATGAAGGAAGCAATCTTTAGGTGGAGGTATTTTGGGCAATGTAAGAAACATTGGGACTAGGACAGGGGCAGTTCTACAGATGTTGTTGTACTACATTACCCATCAGCCCCAGCAAGCATGGCTAATGATCTGGGGTGATGGCTAATGGGCAGGGATCATTGGAGTTGTAGTTTTAAAACCCCTGCAAAGCACCACATTGAAAATATCTGCACAAGCGTTGTTGTTTTTTTAATGATTTGCTCTCCTTCCAAAAACAGTTCATCACACACACACACACACACACACACCCCGATGATTCTCAAAGTACAATGGAGAAATCGAACAGAATCAGTTCCCGAAGTCTATTTGACTTCCAAGACGTTTGGAAACCAAGGCACAGCTTCTGATTGGCTGCAGGAAGCTACTGCAGCCAATCGGAAGCCACGGAAGTCGTGTCAGACGTTTGGGTTCCAAAGAACGTTCGCAAACTAGAATGTTTGACTCGCAAGGCGTTCAGGATCCAAGGTAAGGCTGTATTGCAAGCCAGTGTGGTGTATGCAGGCATGTGTGTGGATAATTATGCAATGGTAGAAACAGATTTATTACTTTTAGTCTACTGAGTTTATAATCTTTCCTGTTTTGTCTTAGGTGACTGCACATCGTTTTTGGCAAGTTTGGCTTGTGAAGCAGTTTACGAATCTGTCGATGGATAAAATAAAACCTCAAAAAGCCCGTCAGCCTCGAAGACTTTTAAAAATAAGATTTCGATCAGCCTTTTAAAAAGAACACTGCACATTTCCCAACCTGCTTGGTTGTTTCACTCATGGCTGAGTTTTATTCATAGGATTTACATTTTAAAGATTGCCGCAATTAATCTGCCTGGGAAAAAAAGTATCGCGAAAATGCATGGTTTGGCTGCATGCTTCACTTGTAAGAATGAAAATGGCTTGTTGGGGGAACATCTTTAAGTGTGAAGCATAAATGGAAATCAGTCAGTCAGTCACAAGAATGCAGATGGTTTGTTGCAAAAGGTTGACTCTTAAAATGGCACTGCTATCACAAGAACATGTAATGACTGTAAATTGAAAAGTATAGCCCATTTCAGAACGGCCAGGAGATTTATTTATTTTTTTGAATCATGATCCAGGCTGACACAAATTTATTAATTTATAAAATTTCTTATCTGCCCTTCACCCGGAGGTCCCAGCAAAGCTTACAGCAACAGAATAGACAATTATGAAACCAGACAAATATAACTGTTCCAGCCAGATGAATTGAGCAGAAGAGGTGAGGCCCACAAAACTATACACCTTAACTAGCAAAGTCCAGAGTGAAGAGATCTGTCTTGAGCATATGGCAAAAGCTATTCAACAACTAAGCTAGATGCACTTCTTTGGGGAGGGAGTGCCGCAGTCTAGGGGCTATCACTGAGAAAGTCCTTTTCTAGGCTGCCCTTCAACATACTTCTGAGGCTGGTGGAACTACCAAGAGAGGGCCCACTGCCTATCAACATCTGTCAGGGTCTGTGCTGAGGAGGGCTGCACTGTGGAGCAATGGTGGGAGCCTCCTCCTGCTCTTGCTCCTGGATCTTTCCAGGAACAGGAGGACAGTATAGATTTGGAACAGTGGTTTGCAGAGGGCCATAGTTCAGAAGGCAGAAGCTGGGAAATACTGGATGGGGAACAGGTAGGGGAAGAAACACTGGAAGAGAGAGGGTTAACAGATTCACAGTCTCTGGACAGCATTTCTCCACTCAGCCCAAGGTCAGAACAGAAGGCACAGAGGGTACAAGCTCAGATTACAAGACATAGGAGTGACATAGATTAATAGGGACAGAAGGGGGTGTGATCCTTAATTGGGAGCACCGCCATTTCTAGGAGATGTGTTCATTGTTTGCTCGCTGTGATTATTAAAGTTTCTAACTTGTAAGAGGTCACTTTCTTTGATCTTCTTATCTACTGCCACGGGGGGGGGGGAGGAAGCTGATTCCCCAAAGCCTGACAACATCTGAGGATTTCATTAGGGACTAAATCCTTTCAGGAGTACTCTTCCTCTCTCATAATACTAGAACCTGTATGAAGCTGATTATTGGAAGATTGGGGGTGCATAAAAGAAAGCACAACTTTTCGTAGCACGTAGTTAAACTATGGAACTCACTTCCACAGGAGGCAGTGATGGGCAGCAGCTTGGATGGCTTTAAAAGAGGATCTGACAACTTATGGAGCCATGACAGTTCTGCTCTGCTTCTACAGCTGGAGTCAATGACACTTCCAAACATCAGTTGCTGGAAACCGCAGGAGTGGAGAGTGGGCTCTTGTGCTCAGGTCCTGCTTGCTGGGTTCCTACAGGTGTCTGGTTGGCCACTGTGAGAACAGGATGCTGGACCAGATGGGCCATTTGCCTGATCCAGCAGGCTCACCATATGTTCTTGTGATGCTTAGCATGAAAGTACTTTCTCAGTATATATAAATATAGAGACAGAGATAGAGGGTGGATCTACACATGGGTGGGGGGGGGATGCTATGAATAAATCAGAAATTAAACAGTTGTAACAGAAGAAAAAACAACCGCTATGTAAAATTGCATAGAAAGGTTTTCTGCTCTACAGCGCCATCTGGTGTTGCATGTTTATAACACATTCAAAATGTTGTTTTTTTTTTTTGTTTTTTACTAATGTAGCTGTTTCCAGAGACAGAGATGGAGATAGAGAGAGATATATAGATTCCAAATATGGGGTGTTCCACTGGGCAGGGTGATTAGGTGATTAGGGGTTTCTGTGCTCCCTCCAGTTACCTCTCCCCTCCCCAAAACAATTCCCCCACTCCTCTCCCTCAGGTATGGTGGACGATGCTGTCCCATCACCAGCACTGAGATGAGATCCAATTGCTTGCCCAGCTTCCATACATGGAATTGTGGGCACCATCTCGTCCTTTGCCTTAGGAAGTGAAACGTTTTAGACCCGTGAAACATACTGATCCCTGATCGGGATGCAGAAGTGACGGAGCTGAAACGTTCATTCTGGAGCCTGATCCTTTTTTTGCAGCGAATCTTAGCCTTAGCACAGGCATCCTTTCCTTTGGTTAAGTGGCAGTTCATTCAATGATGCATGGAGTGACCCAGTTCCATCGCTGCCTCTTTGCCGGATTGCAGCGAGGATAAAACTCAAGGCATACATATGTAACAATTTTACCGAGCGTTCAAGTACTTTGAGGCGCCTGTCATATCCAGGCCTTCCTTACATAAAATATAACAGATGGAGATTAAAATCAATGATCGGGATTTGATTGAACGACTGAAAGCTTTCCAGAAACACATATCCTGAAAGTTTTATGAAGGTATCCTATGAGCATCTGACTGTCATTCTTCTATTTGTAATTTCATGAGAGCCAGATTCACAACACAAAACAATGGATGCACCCATCAAATAATTGGGCGAGGACTGGGTTTCTCAACAGCGACAGTAAGATTATTACAAGTGGGATCTGCAACAAAATGTTGCAGCACGGAGTGTTCCGGTCGCTCCATTCCAATCCCCCAATTTCCCATCCCTTCCCATATAGCTCAGCAGCATTATGTGACCACTGAGCGTGCTCATTTTTCAATGGTCTGTTCTTGGATCGCCCCCTGCCCCCAACTACCCTCTCCCCAAAATTTGTTTGAATATCCACATGCATTAGATTTCCCTCATGTCTGCTGATTCTTTCCTCTGGCATGCGGCTGTTGTCATTTTGGCCACATATGCAGTGGCACACAACTCTGAACGTTGGGAATTGAGTGAATAGGGATTGGGGTGTGTGTGTGTGTGATCCAGTTTGTGTTTAAAGTCAAAGCTAGGTAAAACAAAATACATATATACCTAGGCATTACCGAAATGTATACCTACTGTTTCATTAAAGGACTTTCGACTTTGTGCGCTCATTCACCAAAGATGCCCCACGCCAGCGTTGTCATTCACAACGGCGGCACTTGTCAGACTCAACGACGGTGCTTGTCATTCACAAAGGCGCAATGCACGCGAAATTAGCTCTTACATCAAAATATTATGTTACCTATTATATTGAGCTGCTATGCGGCACCTTTGACACAACTGATGTTAAGTAGGTGCCTAAGCAATACTTATAAGCTTAAGTGTGGCTGTGTGGTATACTTAAGTGTAAGTGTACTGTAAATAAATGAGCAAATAAAAAAGTTTGTTTCTTTTTCCTCCCTTCTTTCGTAAACAAGAGATAAGGCTTAAGTGTGGTGTCTGACATAAGCATAATAAAAGTTAATTTGGGGGCTAAACTAAATTTGGGGGCGCTGGGCAGATCTTTGCACCCCGGCAGCGCATATGCTAAAGACAGCGCTGACAGAAAGGCTCACTTTAATTTCACCCCCTCCTGCAGATAGGGCACCTGCTCACTACCCCTCCCACCCTGACCTGGTGCACAGAGATCAATAAGGTTTCTTATTAAGGTGATTGCAGTTTCTCTAACCAAACTGTTTTGAGGAGGGGGAGATCAGACCCAATTGCTTGAGCACATGAGAATCTCTAAGTTGGCCCATTCACCTGCTAAGCCAGCAAACATAGCTCACCCCTTCTTCCCTCTTTTCTACCAGCATAGATAAGAGTTAAACACAAGTAACACACCCATTCTCTCTCTCTCTCTCTCTCTCTCTCTCTCTCTCTCTCTCACACACACACACACACACACACACAGTACGGTTATTGCATAAGCCAATTTAAATGCCGGGTAAAAATCGCTGAACTAAAAACTCTGAACCGAGCATTTTAATTCCTTGCTTGTGATATGTACAAATGTCAGCTTTCTGGGAGTCCCTGCGCCGCCGCCACCTCCCCCCCCCCCGGCCCAAATTCCACTGGAAAGAAACGTAATTCAAAAAGGATAGCTGAAATGGGAGTCATTTGTTACACTCATTCATTCATTTTTTATTTATTTCCATTCATGAATCACTTCCTGTGAAGCGCTGTTAAATTGCCGAACAATAAAAACAGCAACAATAAAGGCGTATCTAAAACGACATCACATATAAGAGCAAATAGAGCAATTCCAAACGTTAAGAAGAATTTTGAAGCTACCAGCTACAGACTGGTATAGAAACGGCTCCATCTATTTATAGCATTTCTACCATGATCAAGATGGGACACGTGTGGCGCTGTGGGTTAAACCATAGAGCCTAGGGCTTGCTGATCGGAAGGTCGGCGGTTTGAATCCCCACGCTGGGGTGAGCTCCCGTTGCTCGGTCCCAGCTCCTGCCCACCTAGCAGTTTGAAAGCACGCCAAAGTGCAAGTAGATAAATAGGTACCACTCTGGTGGGACGGTGAATGGCGTGCCTTCCGGGCACTGCTCTGGTTTGCCAGAAGCGGCTTTGTCATGCTGGGCACATGACCCAGAAACTGTACACCGGCTCCCTTGGCCATTAACACGAGATGAGCGCCGCAACCCCAGAGTCGGACATGACTGGACCTAATGGTCAGGGGTCCCTTTACCTTTACCTTATACCATGATCAGGGGTCTGGAAACCAAGCCTTATGAGGAACGGTTGAAGGAGCTGGGTATATTTAGCCTGGAAAAGAGGAGGCCGAGAGGAGACATGACAGCCATCTTCAAATATCGAAAGATTTGTCACATGGAGGATGGAGCAAGCTTGTTTTCCCCTGCTCTGGAGGTTGGGCCCCAACCAGTGGCTTCAAGTTACAAGAAAAGAGATTCCGAATCAACATCAGGAGGAACTTTCTGACAGCAAGAGCTGTCTGACATTGGAATGGTCTCCCTCGGGAGGGTGTGGACTCTTCTTCCTTGGGGGTTTTAAGCAGAGATTGGATGGCAATCTGTCAGTCATGTATGAAATCCTTGCATTGCAGGGGGTTGGACTAGATGACCCTTGGGATACCTTGCAACTCTAAAATTCTGTGATGCTATGAATAGCAATTGCTGGAAACCTCAGGAGGGGAGAGATGGTGTTGCTCTTAGGTCCTGTCTCTGGGCTACCCAGAGTCATCTGACTGGCCACTGTGAGATCTGTGCTGGACTAGATGGGTCATTGGCCTGATCCAGCTAAATGACTTTTCTAATGTTCTTATGAGAAAGCAGAACTGCAAGCAAAAAATTTTTTTTGTAGTACAAAGAATAGAAAATAAAAAGTAGGTAAAAAAACAGGAGCAAAATATACAAACTGCAAATCATGGGCTTCATGTATACATTTTAATAAGGAACTGAGGATCTATGAATTACCAGTTAATCTGCATATACCAAAGAGCGAATTTACAAATTCATCACAAATGCCAAGCGCGCAATCTGCATATTCACAAATCAAGCAACTGGCGCTTTGACAAAATCTGAATGTAAATTCGGTTGGTCGAAAGAGAAGCTGGAAACTCCAACCGCATCCAAGCCATGTTCCTGAAATCTGTCGGGTGTTCCCTTATGACCCAACTTATCAACTGGGCTACGAATCCTGGGGATGCAAAAAAAAAAAAAAAAAAAGGAGACATCACTGAAGATTGTCAAGTCACGTCAGGCTCTATCTTTAAGACAAAAAAAGGGCCGCTCTTTATTCACCCACTCAAATGCCAATCAAATGACTGATCCCAGAATGGCTTCATCGTCATATGGCATAAGAAGCAGGCCTTGCGCAAGACCGAGAAGTGAGTTTTACCATATGGTTCATTCTCTCGAGTAATTTTCAGAGGAGCAAAAGAAAGCTGTCTTTTACCATGTCAATGCCATTTGTCCAATGAGCTCAGTATTGTTGACACTTGACTGGGACAGATGATTACAGAGTTTTGAGCAGGAGTCTTTCCCAGTTCTTGCTGGAGACACCAGGGATTCAAGCTGGTACTGGAGCAAAGTAGCTGAGGCCCTTCCACTGGCCATGTAATGGAAGTCCAGGAAAAGTCTTCTTCTTTGGCGATCACTCGTAGCTGAGTAAGATTGTCTTCCATAAACACTATTTTAACAGTGAGTCTGTAAGCGACTGTGGAGGCCAGTTCTGGATCCACACGTCCTTCCACAGTGGGGACATTGGCTTCCGGGTGGGAGTTGAACACAGTGTGGATTTGCCAAGCGTGCCTTCCTCTTAGCATATTTCTTCCTTGCGTCCTGAGTTCGAGCGCCTTCAAAGCCCAAGACACCTTTGGCAAAGGCTATTCCCCAACTGGAGCGCTCGCAGGCCAGTGTTTCCCAGTTGTCAGTGTTTATACTACATTTTTAAAGATTTGCCTCTTTTGTTGACCACCAGCATTACGCTTTCCATTTTAAAGTTCAGAATAGAGTAGTTGCTTTGGAAGACGATCATCAGGAATTTACACAACATGACCAGTCCAACGAAGTTGATGTTGAAGAATCTTTGCTTCGACACTGGTGATCTTTGCTTCTTCCAGTACACTGGCATTAGTTCACCTGTCTTCCCAAGAGATGTGTCAAATTTTTCAGAGACACCGTTGATGGAATCTTTCGAGGAGGTGGAGATGGCATTTATAAGTGGTCCATGTTTCACAAGCAGACAGAAAGGAAAAGTAGAGTTGGGATGAAGAAACCTGTAGCACTTTGAACGAATGTTGTACCACAATGCCCATCATCTCTGGTCATTGGCAACTCTGGCAGGGGCTGATGCAAGTTGGAGTCCAACCACATCTGAGGTCTGAATCAACTGCTTTCTTTCCCCCAGTTAGAAACTTCTACTTTGTTTTATTCTATTTCTAAAAGAGTCGCACGTGCAAAACTGCTGCAAAGCAGCTAGATTCTCTGGATGCCAAGTCAATCTGATAGGAGCCCATTTAATTAATATGCCTTTTGTATTCTAATTGAAAAGGGAAATAAAAGAAAGCCAGAAGACGGAGCGTAGAGAGTGCGCAGCTAATGCCCAGCTACTGTTTCCCCCCTCTGCCAATGCTTTATTCCATTTTCCCTCTGAGCTAACTAGCTGTGTTATAATGAATTATTTTTATGCCGTCCGCATAAAAGGTTAAAACTCTGCATGGGGTTTTGGGTCTAAAAATGGAGTGCGACACTTGCTTCTCAGGTTTGCTTAATATCTACAACACAAGCTTTTGCATGTTTAATTGTTTTCATTGCAGTTTGATGCTCTTATGAAGCGAACATGAAACGAGGCATCCTCTACCCTCAAGGGGAAAAAACCAAATTTTAGAATAGGGGAGGGAAACCTATGGCCCTCTTGATGATGATGGACTCCAAGTCCCATCAGCCCTAGGAAGCATGGCCAGTAGACAGGGATGATGGAGGTTGTAGTCCAGGAACATCTGAAAGGCCTCCTTTCATCTTTTTGTACCTCAGCAAATGCAAAGGTGCAGTGAATCTTAGGAATACAGGGAGTTGCCTTAAACAGACTCAAGACCACTGGTCCATCTTGCTCAGTATTGTCTACCGACTGGCAGGAGCTCTCTGGGGTGTTGGCTGGGTTTCTTCTCAACCCTACCTAGTGTCCCTATTTGCCAGAGACAGTCCTGGATTTAATGCTGGAATGTCCCACTTTTCCTTAGGACGCCCCTATTTTTATCAGGAGGAGATTCTTAAGAGTCCCATGGACTGCTGGAGGAGACTCTTGAGAGTCCCATGGACTGCAAGAAGATCAAACCTATCCATTCTTAAAGAAATCAGCCCTGAGTGCTCACTAGAAGGACAGATCCTGAAGTTGAGGCTCCAGTACTTTGGCCACCTCATGAGAAGAGAAGACTCCCTAGAAAAGACCCTGATGTTGGGAAAGATGGAGGGCACAAGGAGAAGGGGACGACAGAGGATGAGATGGTTGGACAGTGTTCTCGAAGCTACTAACATGAGTTTAGCCAAAATGCAAGAGGCAGTGAAGGATAGGGGTGCCTGGCGTGCTCTGGTCCATGGGGTCACGAAGAGTCGGACACGACTGAACGACTGAACAACAACAACAACAAATTTTTATCAGAGAAATGCTGGAGGGTATGGAGTTGTGCAACCCCTGAGCCAATAAGATAAATAACTTTTAGAACAAAATAAAATAAAAAATTCCTTCCAGTAGCACCTTAGAGACCAACTAAGTTTGTTCTTGGAATGAGCTTTCGTGTGCATGCACGAAAAGAACCTGGCAGGCATTGAAAGTAGGAGAGCAGAGAGCTCAGAGGCAGAAGGCACAGATCAGCTACTGTAGGGATGACGTATAATGGAAGAGACAGAGGGTGTGGGGTTTCACTCAGAGCAACGGCATTACCGCAAGAGGCAGCTTTTCTAAGCCTCTCTTTGTAAATAATGAATAAAAGAATTTGGTAAGAACTCTCCTTGTTTATCTATTCCTGGCAGCCTACCGTGGGGAATTGGATTCCTGTAGAGATGGGAAGGCCTGAAAACCCCCCAGAAAAATTGAAAAAACAAACAAACAGTTTTTCCCCCAAAGCTGTTATTTTCAGGGGGGGATGGGGGGGGCGAGTTTGTGGAACATTCAAACTATATCAAAATGTTTGTTTGTTTGTTTTTTCATTTTTTTTCCTGGGGAAAAATAGGGGGAAAACAGAACCCCCCCCCCCATTTTTCTGGTTTTTTTCCCCAGGCCTTCTTACACATAGAGTAATGAGTCTTCTGCCCATCTATTCCAGCATCCAGTTCTCACAATGGCTGGCCTGTGGAAAACTCACAAGCAGGACTTGAACCCAGGAGCTCTCTCCCTGCCTTTGGTTTCCAGCAACTAGAATTCAGAAGTCTGCTGTCTCCATTTTTAGAGGCAGAGCTTAGCCATCATAACTAGTAGCCTTACCCCCCATGAATTTGTCCAGTCCTCTTTTTAAAGCCATCCAAGTTGGTGGCCACTGCTGCTTCCTGTGGGAAGGAGTTCCACACTTCCTCCTCCTTCCTTCCCTCTCCAGCCTACATGGGTCCAACCGCAGGGGCGACATTGCACAGAAGAGGAAGCTCTCCCATTTCAACTCCCAGCTGATCCTGACCCAAGGTCTGCAAAGCAGAAAGGAAATCTCAATAGCGGTCCGCACTGCAACCAAGTTTGAGCGCCGCTGCCAGATTGCATGTGCCATTTGACAACCTCCATTTAACTCGATGTTTATGTTCTCCTCCAATTCATTAGTCAGCAAAACACTCCTTCGCCTTGACCCTTGGGCTGGCGTGGAGATGCTGCCCATCCTATCATCTGCCACTAAACCAATCTATAAATCAAAAGGAAGACTTTGCTCCTTACCCTGCGGGAGATTTAGTTTCCTTAATACTGTTTTATGAGATGCCCCATCAAAGGCTTTCCAGAAATCCAAGCAAATTATATCCACTGGGTCACCTTTAGCTGCTCTTTTATGAACTTCCGCAATGAACTCAAACAGGTTAGTGAGGGAGAATGTCCCCTCTAAGGACTCCCAGTGGTTTGACCCCACTCGCCTGGCGCCGCGATGTCCTTTTCTTAACGAGGTCCGCATCATCTTTTATTTCCAATTTGCACCTCCGCTGAGGTAGTTTTATGTTCCATAATATGCTTCTGAGGTTTGGGTAGCTGAGGCTTCCACTCTGCTCTCAGATGCTTTATAAATGGAAATGGGGATATTGTTGCAATCCTTTATAAACACACTGACCCCCATAATTTATCCAGTAATTTTTGAGGAGCCTTTTGATTTCAGTCCTGCGACTGGGTTTTCTTGCTGCTGCTCAATGGGCTGGATTTATTTGAGACTGTACCCCAGTGAGACAGCAGCAGCAGGGAGAGTTTCCTTGGTGACACACTGTTCTCAGCTCTGGTAGAAACCCAGGAAACTGCCTTAGATCAAGTATTGCTCAGTAGTGATGACACCAGGGCTGGGAGGCCTGTGGCCTGTGGGTCAAACACACTGGGTGGTGAGTGGAATGCCCCCATGACTGTCAAATATTCAGGAATATTCTCCATGTGCCACACGTAGCCATCAACGAAGAAACAACCTGTCCTATATTCATTGAAAAAGAAAGAGGGAGGTCTGTTCTTTGGTGAGGAATATATTGCAGCACACAGTATTATATCCAGCTACGTTCTACTGAACTTGGACCCACTGGGGAAGATCTCAAGGTCAAAGACTTGTTGGAAGAGGAGGGTCTTCTGAAGGCACCAAAAGGACAACAGGCATGGTACCTGTCTAACAAAGAAACATAGGATGCTGCCTTATTCAGAATCGCACCACTGGTCCATCTAGCTCAGTACTGTCTTCACTGACTGGCAGCAGCTCTCTGACTTTTCAGGCAGTGAGATGCCAGAGATTGAACCAGGGACCTTCTCCATACAAATCAGATGCCATTCCATTGAGCTTATGCTGTTATATGGCCATCACAACCATATAAGAGATCCTCATCCTTCAGGATGGCATCCTGCAGGAGATCGGACTATATGACCCTTGGGATCCCTCCCAATGCTACAATTCTATGATTCCATGAATTTTTCCAACCCCCTTTCTAAAACAAGTTTGGTGACCATTCTCACATCTTGTTCCATAGCGTAATGACCGCTCCCCACATTAAATGGGGGGTGATGTTTGCGTAGTCACGTGTAGCCCCCTGAATTCCTGGGCGACACCTGGTAGTTCGGCTGGCTGCACCCTCCCCCAGAAGGGATACCTGGGGTTTCCGCCTACCCAGCTAACTGTCCAATCCCGCCTGGGGGAGGCGTAGCCAAGGGATTGGCCAGGTAAGGGGAGGGACTACCCAGCCCACACAATAGAGTGTAGCTTACCTGAGAAGCAGCAGTGGGCTCCAGAGCTTCTCCTGCCCTCCACTCCCTCAATTAACTCTTACTTTACAGGTTAACCCTTTTTCCACAGGCACTCGGGCATTGCTATGCCAAGGCCGCTGTTGAAGGGCCAGAAAGGAATTTCCCTGCATTGGCAGGTTCCGCCTCTCCCATAGCAATTCGTCACAACTTTGGCGGTTTCAGGCCTTGGGCGGAATCCTTTAGTCATCTTCCTAAATGGGGGGGGGGCGTGGGACAGTGACTCCACACCCCCAGTGTGGCGCCAATAACAGGGTTCCCTGTTAAAGGGGTATTGGGGGGAGGCATTGTCCATACGCCGGGAGGTTGTCATTGCTCTCCCCCACCAGTGGCGGCAAAATGGGGGGGGGCTATCTGCTTGAACACATGTTCTCCAGAGCCAGCCCAATCCCCACACACTATGGATAACCCTGAAGTCTCCCAGACCCCCGGCTGGGGACTGGGAAGGATAAACTCCCAATGCCTGAGCCAATGTCTCCCTATATCTGAATCTTAATAAAGTTGTGGCCAATTTTAATCCAATATCACGTTGTCTTGTGTCATTATTCTGCTCAGGGGTCGCCTGGGGTTTGGGGGACTCCGCCTGTCCACGCAATTCTGTGCTGTGTGAACTACCTCTTTCCGCCTGTCCCGAATTTCCCACCATACAGCTTCAGAGGAGGTCCCTAAGCTCTAGTGTTAAGAGAGAGAAGGATGGAATCATCTCCTGGTCCACTTTCCACTTTCACCACAATGTGCATCACATTATATGTGTGATGGCCTGGGAGTCAGACTCTGATGCTGAACCTGAGGGATCCCAGCCTGCACAGGATTCCCCGCCTCCAGAACCAGCTGAGCCGGGGCCAGGGCTTGAGCCTGAAGGATCCCCACCTGTGCTGGATCCCCAGGTGCAGGCATCAGCAGAGTCTGCTCTGGCTCCTGATGGGAGGGAGGACCCATTGCCTGCAGGTGCTCCACTCCCAGCCTCTTCAGAGGAAGCTGAGGCAGCCCCTGGGTCCAGTAACCCACCAGCCTCTCCTGAGCTACAGAGGCTCAGGGCAGAGAGGCGAAGGGAGTTAAGTGCCTGCAGGAGGAGTGCTCGCCTCCAGGCCCGGAGGAGAGGCGAGTCTCCAGAGGATCGGGGCGGCCCTAAGCATAGGGCCAGATAAAAGCCAGCCAGACCCAGCCCAAGTTGCGTGAGCAACTTTGTTGCAAGCGTGTGCTCAACCTGCAACCTCGTGCCTTGGACTTTGACCTGCTCCCTGCCTTGCTCCCCGCCGGACTGACCTCCTTTGGATCCCTTGACTCCGGACTGGACTTGGACCTTGCTACACGGACACTCCCCTGGGGCCAGCACAATATGCCTCTATCATAGAGGAGTTGCTCAGCATCTTGATCATTATGGGTACCTTTTACTGCACTTTCCCCAACTCTACAGTCTTCCTGGTTTATAGTGACGAGAAATGTACACAGCACCCCCGCCTCCCAATCGTACTATCTCCTTCCCCCATAATTTCTCCAGTAATTTTTGAGGAGCCTTTTGATTTCAGTCCTGCAGACTGAATTTTCTTGCTGATGCTCAATGGGCTGGATTTATTTGAGACTGTACCCCAGTGAGACAGCAGCAGCAGCAGGGAGAGTTTCCTTGGTGACACGCTGTTCTCAGCTCTGGTAGAAACCCAGGAAACTGCCTTAGATCAAGTATTGCTCAGTAGTGATGACACCAGGGCTGGGAGACCTGTGGCCTGTGGGTCAATCCTGGCCCATCAGCAGCGCCCAAGTTGTATCAATGTATGTGGAACGAAGTAAGAGGGTTAGGACAGCGGTCAGAGAGAGAAACTTGGCGCTATAGAAGGACGGAGCAGATTAAGGGAACAACTACCAGAGGCACAACGAGACAGAGCAGGAGGGTCAGAGAGAGTTAGGAAATGAATCCAAGCTTGCTTTAAATAAAGATCTTCATTTCATATAGCTCTTGCTTGATTTTTAGTGATAAGTAGCACCGCTTGAAACATAGTGGCAAAGGTTGAGAAGTTGAACCCAGTTTGAAGCACCCAAGAAAAGAAAAATAGTAAAGGTTTTTTTTACATCGCGGATGTAAACCTCCATCACCACTGAATTTCAATGCAGCTAATGTAGCCCAGGTTGAAAAGGAAGTTTCCTAAACCAGGGGACAGCAAACTTTTTCAGCAGGGGGCCGGTCCACCGTCCCTCAGACCTTGTGGGGGGCCGGACTAGATTTTGGAAAAAAAAAATGAATGAATTCCTATGCCCCACAAATAACCCAGAGATGCATCTACACTTATAAAGTGCAAGTGCTTCTGCGTCCAGTCCCTGTGTCAGTGGGATTCCGCTACTGCGCATGTGCCCCACGGACAGCCGATGGGACTTGGAACACAGAGACACTTCGGGAAAGGTCGGTGCGAGGAGAAGGTGGGAGGGAGGGAGGAAGGAAGGAAGGGCGGGGCTGGCTGGCGGTCAGTAAGCGAGGAGGTGGCAAGCCAGCCAGGGAATGCCCGGACGTAAGAGCGGGAAGGGGCGGGGACGAGCGCGAGGGGGCGTGTCTGCGAGGCTGGGCGCGCGGGCGGAAGAGACCGGGCTGAGAGCGTCAACGTCGCCTCCCCCTCCCCAGCAACAGCGCCGCTCGCTTCTCGCAGCCCCGCCCGCGGCTCGAGATCATGCAGCCAAGCGTGATGTGGTGTCCTAGTGCCCGTTAATTTAACGGGCATAATACCCACTAGTTTTAAATAAAAGGGCACATTCTACTCATGTAAAATCACGCTGATTCCCGGACCATCCGTGGGCCGGATTTAGAAGGTGATTGGGCCACATCTGGGCCCCGGGCCTTAGTTTGGGGACCCCTGGCCTAAACCAACCCACTGCACACCTGTCCATCAGCTGAAGGGCGGGAAGGCAGAGCACAATCCTGCCGGGGTCTGCTTTGTAAGCACATTTCCTTATGTGAAACTCACTGGTGAAGCAGATGGCTGCAGCCAGCAGGACTGAAGCCTCCACTCATCAACAGGCGTGCACAGACAAGGTGCAGTGCAGGGCTTTTTGAAAGCCCTTTTGCAAACAACCCAGCGCTGCTCCCCAAACCTGCTGTTTTCAGAAGCTGATAGAACACTTGCTGTGTTCAGAGAGCAGTGCAAAAGGGGGGGAGATGACCTAAGCCCATCAGCCGAAAAAGGTCCCACGGCCTGGCTTACACTGATGGGCAGTGTATCTCTGGGATTTCAGACAATGTATCTTCCCAGCCCTATCCAGAGATACTGGGGATCAAACCTGGGACCTTGTGGATGCAAGACAGGTGTTCTACCACTGCGCTACAGCCCTCCCCACTTTTCTCTGATATGACTTGTGCCCTTTATGTGGCACAAGACAGGTATTTATTCAGTTTCAATCCCCTGTCAAGCTGGAAGAGATTCCAGCCGTGCTCCCTTTGCTACTTTTAACACACATCCATCATTATGAGCTCAGTTCTTCCTCCTCCAACTTGCCTGCCACAAAGCACACTTTTTATCACCTACTGCTCAGTGTAAAAAACACAAGGACGGAATGAAATCAGCTCCATTTGTTAGCAATTTTCAGGGCGCGCAATGACAAAGCCGACCTGATCTGCTCCTCCCGAGCGCAGCTGCTGCAGACGGAAGAATCTGCGGAGAGGCTAAATTCCAAACAAATCAAGCATTGGGAGCCTCGCGCTGCCACAGGTGTCTTCAAGGAACTGATGGGGGCCATCAATCAGCAGGTCTTGCTGCCCTCCTCTGAATGACAGGCAACAGAGGTGATGAATGCAAAATTTATTGGACAGAAGCTGCATTTCCAAACCTCTGCGGCAAAAAAAGAAGAAGTTTGCCCCTCTCCCTTCTAGCAAATGCAGGATTAATCGCTTTACCCTTGAACTGGGGGTCTTCTAAAATATACAACCTGGCATGTCGTATTCAAACAAGGCGAGGCAGGGGCCTCCAGCCTCTTGCCCTCAGTTATGTTCGACTCTTCATTTATTTAAAGTAGTCCAGATGCAGTCAGGAGTTCTTTGTTCAATATTTATTATTGTTTAACCTGCCCTGAAACAAAAATGCAGGAGGGCACTGGGGTCAGCGCATTCAATCTTGAGAGGCAGTCTGGTCTGTTTCTTTGTTCCAGGCATCCACAGCCCCTCCAGTTTTGACTCGCATCTCTTAATCAACATGCCCTGCGGAAGGAGGCTCTGAATATTTGCAACCACCAAAAGAAATTTCGCAAAGAGGGAGGGAGAAAGAAAAAGATCCCAGCTCCATTCCAGCGGCTGATGAACTTGGAGCTAGCTGGAGACAAGTAGTATTCAGTGCTGTCCAGGGTTGCATTTATAATTTTATTACACTCTACTCCAGTCTCCAAACAGTGGGAGATTCCAGAGGTTTGGGTGCATATAGAGCAGGCTTCCTCAACCTCGGCCCTCCAGAAGTTTTGAGACTACAATTACCATCATCCCTGACCACTGGTCCTGCTAGCTAGGGATCATGAGAGTTGTAGGCCAAAAACACCTGGAGGGCCGAGGCTGAGGAAGCCTGATATAGAGGGTTTGTGGGCACACTGGGCAAAGTGGAGACTGCAGTGTCTTTATGATATATGGCTTATTTACAGTGTCTGGAGACAGACAGACAGGTCATGCATCCACAGCAGTGACTGGAGGAGGAATGACCCCTGGGAGGAGCTATGGTGCATCTGCACCAACTCAATCACATGCCTTCATCTGCCTCAGCTTCAATGAGACATGCCTCTCGCATACAGCCACAGCAGGAGCTGTAACCTTCCAACAGTTTGACTTCAACCCCCAAAGCACACTCCTCCACTGTCCCCTGAGACAGACGGATGCCAACAACTATTTACACATACATTCAACCTAAGTCTACAGTGGAGGAATTTCTAGCATTCACATCTCAAGATTATTCTTTCCTCCTCTCTTAGGAGTAGCAGGCTTCAGTCTACAAATAGAGGAACCACCCATGCTGCCTTTCTGTTTGTTACAGCTCTCCTTCTCCCCTGCTTTTCAAAGGGTCACTATTCAGACCTTCAAAGTGTCCCTATTTTCCAGGGACAGTCCTGGATTTACAGAAGCCGTCCCAATTTCTGATCCTGGAATATTGCACTTTTCCTTAGGATGTCCCTATTTTCACCAGAGAAATGTTGGCGGGGTCTCTATTTTCATTGGTGAAACATTGGACTGTATGGAATAGAATGTCCCTATTTTCATCAGAGAAATGTTGGAGGGCATGCTATGTTATGCAGCACCGAAATCTTAAGCCTTTTCTTTCCCTGCTCGCTATCACACTCCTCTCCTGGCCTGGCAGTCTTGCCCTCTGATGGTTTCCTCGATGGGCCATCAGTGGCCTTTGTCCCCAAACGTGAGTTTGGCCAAACTGCGGGAGGCAGTGAAGGATAGGCGTGCCTGGCGTGCTCTGGTCCATGGGGTCACGAAGAGTCGGACACGACTGAACGACTGAACAACAACAACAACAATGTCCCACCTGAGCGGCTTCGTCAAGTTGGCTTGTGCTGTTAGCATAAAAACTAAATCAGCGTTTCAGCATTTGACGGAGTTTAATCAAAACTTGATTAATTCTAACTTCTGCTAAATCCAGGGATTATGGGGAGTCTGCACCTCAAAAAACCCTCATAAAAACATTATTCTATGGCTGGTGGCAATTCATTTACACCATACATTTAAAGCACTAATCATAATTCTATTATTTATACCATCCGGTTGGGTTGCCCCAAAGAATACCACCTTAATTAGGCATGGCTTCCTCCAAAGAATTTGGGGAACTGTAGTTTTTTAAGGGCACTTAAGAGTTGCCCGGAGGCCCCTATTCACCTCCCAGATCTACAATTCCCAGAGTGGTTTAACAATCAATCCCCCTTTCCCAGGGAGCTCTGGAGAGAAAGTGCTTCTTCATGCAGTGCATAGTTTAAACCAGGCTTCCTCAAACTCAGTCCTCCAGATGTTACAATTCCCATGATCCCTAGGTAGCAGGACCACTGGTCAGGGATGATGGGAACTGTAGTCTCAAAACATCTAGAGGGTGAGTTTGAGGAAGCCTGGTTTAAACTATGGAAGTCGCTCCCACATGAGGCAGTGATGGCCTCTAACTTACGTAGATGACTTTAAAAGATAACACCCACGGAGGAGAAGACTATTGACGGCTACTCGCCATGCTGCCCATATTCTGCCTTTGTTGTTGTTGTTGTTGTTGTTCAGTCGTTCAGTCGTGTCCGACTCTTCGTGACCCCATGGACCAGAGCACGCCAGGCACGCCTATCACTCACTGCCTCCCGCAGTTTGGCCAAACTCATGTTAGTAGCTTCGAGAACACTGTCCAACCATCTCATCCTCTGTCGTCCCCTTCTCCTTGTGCCCTCCATCTTTCCCAACATCAGGGTCTTTTCTAGGGAGTCTTCTCTTCTCATGAGGTGGCCAAAGTACTGGAGCCTCAACTTCAGGATCTGTCCTTCTAGTGAGCACTCAGGGCCGATTTCTTTGAGAATGGATAGGTTTGATCTTCTTGCAGTCCATGGGACTCTCAAGAGTCTCCTCCAGCACCATAATTCTGCCTTAACAGTCACTAATTACGAAGGGAGAGTAGTTTTGTGCTCAAATCCCCCTTACGGTTTCCCCACAGGCATCTGGCTGCCCTCTGAGAAAACAGGATGCTGGACTAGATGGGCCATTGGCCTGATTCAGCAAGCTCTTCTTGTATGCTGACGAGCTGGAAGAGTGTTGATGCTTTCCTACTGCGAGGGGTCATACACAGGGAAGAGATTCAGACCAATTGCGGAGGATGACTTTAAAGCACCAAGCAGTGGGAAGGGCAGGGGTTTCATTTGTATGAATTATTGTTAAATTAAGATACCACTTTTTTTCCCTTGAAAGACCTCAAAGTGGAATGTATGGAACTTCCCCTTGCCATGTTATCTTCACAACGAACCTGTAAGGTAGACTACTGGGGCAACTCATTCAGGTGAGCAGGGTAGAAATGATATTATTATTATTATTATTATTATTATTATTATTATTATTATTATTACCACTACTAAAGAGAGCAACTGGCCCAAAGTCAGTGAGCTTCAGGGCTGAGTGGGGATTTGAACCCTGGTCTCCCTGGTCTTAGTCCAACACCCTAACCTTTACACCACAATGGCTCTCTTATGCACTCCAAGATGGAGCCTGGCTGGTGTTAAAAATGGAACCTAAGAGATTTAGGCCAATACGTCTTCTAAGCCATAGATGAGCAGGATTACCACATAAGCCAATATAAAGTGCTGCATGCTGACTGATGTAGAAGAGAAAAACTGGATAACGAACCAGTGTTGCTTTCCTAGCCAATGGCGACATGATGAAACCCCCAAAAGCCAATTACTATTATTTTTTTAAAAGGAAGTTGTGCAATTGGCAAAATAAACACTGTTATGCGAAAAACTATTCCAAATGCCTTCATTGCCAAAACATGGATTCATCCTTGAAATGTCAGGAGACAAAATGTGAATCCAAATTGCTGCTGCTTAGGAAGTTCAGACTATCGGGAGAATGGCTGAAATTGTGTTTTCTGCTCTAGTGATGGCCAGTTCCCAGAGTTCCCTGGGGAAAGGGATTGATTTTTAAACTGCTCCAAGAATTGTTGCTCTGTGAAGGGAATTGGAGTCTCCCAGCAACTCTGAGTACACTGAGCCAGTGTGGTGTAGTGGTTAAGAGCGGTGGAATCGTAATCTGGTGAACCGGGTTCACGTCTCCGCTCTTCCACATGCAGCTGCTGGGTGACCTTGGGCTAGTCACACTTCTCTGAAGTCTCTCAGCCCCACTCACCTCACAGAGTGTTTGTTGTGGGGGAGGAAGGGAAAGGAGAATGTGAGCCGCTTTGAGACTCCTTCGGGTAGTGATAAAGCGGGATATCAAATCCGAAACCTGTAATAGACTACAGTTCCCAGGATGCTTCGGTGGAAACCATGAGTCTTTTCAGTGGTATGATAGTGCTTTAAATGTATAATGCAGATGTAGTGTTAGGATCCCATCGCTGAGTGAGACCCATTGTGGTTCCCAACCTTTTTTTTGGCCATGTTAGACTCTAACAGCTCTTCTGTCAAAAGGTTCTTCCTGGTGTTTAGCCAGAATCTCCTTTCTTGTAACTTGACTCCATTGGTTCGTGTCCTACCATGCAGAGTAGGAGAAAACAGGCTTGCTCCATGTGACAGCCCTTGAGATAATTGAAGATGGCCATCATATCTCCTCTCAATCTCCTCTTATCCAGGCTAAACATACCCAATTCCTTCAACCGTTCCTCATAAAGCTTGGCTTCCAGACCCTTTATCTTCTTGGTCACCCTCCTTTCTTAAACTTCCTTTTTAAATTGTGGTGCCCAGAACTGGACACTGGTTTCCTTACTACTGGTACCTCTTTTCCTATCTTGGGTTGCAGTTCCCTCCTTGCATAGTTTATTCTCTTATCATTGGGTCACACACTGCTTTCCTTTTGGATGAAGGCATTTTTCCATGACCTGCTCTGTGGCTTTGAATGAAGGGTACTATATAAATTGCAAAAACAACACCAACACCAACAAAAATCATAAATATGTTGATTGATGAAAGAACTGGACGTCTCAGCCACTCACCCATCTTTAGTTAATGAAATATTAGCCCAACATTTGGTGTCCTCTCTTTCTCTTTATTGATCTGTTCAGATGCTTTTTTTTAAAGCATGAGCTGAGATTCTTTGCCCCTGTAACAAGATTGTGTGCTTTCCAATGTCAGAATCACAAAAAGCTTTTCACTCACTTTTCATTAACTTGGCCAGTGACATTGGCTCAATGCCCAAATCTGGCATGGATACCATTGATTTAGGGCAGTGAGGTCTGGGGTCCCTAATGGCTTGACTCCTATCTATTGTCTCCATAATTAGAAATGCCTGATTATTCCAAATATAAAGGAAAACCTTAAAGAATGCGAGGCAGCCATGTGCAATGAGGTCTTCTTTCCAGTCAGAAGTTGTTCGTATTAACTTTGGCTTGGGAAAAAAAAATCATTGATATTTGCAAATGTTCAGGCAATGATGTGGGGGCTAACAGATGGACGGCAAAAGTGGGTCATGCGAGCTCTTATGATTGCAAAGGCACATGGGGAAGATCTACCAGCATGAACAGCTTAGAATGCAGCAGATCTCTTGTGCAGCTGGTCGATTCCCGGATCAGTCAGTGTCCCCAACCCTGGCTCAATAAATAATACACCAGCATAACTTGCTCATCGTGGCTTGGCATAAATCTCAAACCAGGGGCATTTCAGGGGGGGTGGGGGGATGGGACCAGAGAAGGAGGACTTAGTCTGGATCTTAAGCCCATTCATCTTGGTCTTGCGACCTGGAAATCTAGTATAGAACCAGAGGCGGAGCTAGGTACTCTGGCACCCGGAGCGGCGCAGTGCTAGCTGCATGGGGGGTGGGGCTAACCATGAGTGGTGAGTGTCCCAGGGGGCAGCGCAGTGATGTCACCACCCCCAGGGATGACACCCAGGATGGACCATACCCACTGCACCCCCTTTCTCCGCCAGTGCATAGAACTGTTTAAATCAAACTGATTTAAATCACGATTTAAATCACTAGTCAGTAAGGCTCAGGGCTGATTTAAATTTTAAAAAATCGGATTTTTTTTATTTAAATTGGATTTTTTAAAATTTAAATCAGTTTTTGTTTTGTTTTAAATCAGCCCTGAGCTTTACTGTCTAGTGATTTAAATCAGTTTGATTTAAATCAAATCCACCCTAATAGAACACCATTTTAAAAGCTTGTTTTCCTTCCACAAGGCTTAGGCAGAGTAACAGCAACCCCACTTCTGAACAGAGTTTGGATCTGGTGTAAGTTTACGCTTCCTTTATGCCAGCTTCTTGTGCAGAGGATTTCTCCCTTATACTGCAACGTTGTAAGGGTAAACGCCCACTATCCGCTACTCCGTAGTCTGAAGATCTCACTGCTTTCTTCTATGTTTGAATGCATGGCATATAATGGTCAGTCTCATTTTGATGATACAGCCTGTCTATATTAATTCATACATTTAAATTAGAATTGATGGAAGATACTTATTAATACCAGCTAACAATGCTTTCCCCCCATTGCATCTGCTTATTTTTTTTAAAGGAAAACAATAAATACAATCTTAAATGATGCAATAACTGTTGCTATATATTACATGACTTGTGGTGCACACTTTGTGACCCAAGCAGATTGCACATGGGACAGATGCTTTGTCATTCCACCCCACTACATTGCTGTCTGGGAATATCAGAGAGAATTTAAGCCAGCACATCTTTCCCGAGCCTCATAGGGCATCTTGCCTCAGTCTATGCCTAAGGCACGCCCTTAACGGTGATCACAGGGGGAATTCTGGGAGATGTTCATCACTGGGGTTCCTTACTGGTGGTTAACCCTTCACTGACTTCCAACACAAGGGTTGGGGTCGGATATAGCTGATAGGGTCCAATGCCTAAGCCAATACCGCTCAACATCCGTAACCAATAAAGTTGTGGCCTTTACGGCCATTAAAATTTACATAATGTGTCTGTGTCATTATTTCCACAGGGCGGGGAGGGACATTGCCACACCAGTCCACTTCTGCATCAACAGGAGGTGGATTTGTGGGCGTCACAACCCGATCACGCGCGTAGGGGCTGAGCACAGCCCCTGCGTGATTGGTAGGTTATTCTCACGCCTCCCGCAGGCTCACCAATCCAGTCAGCCTGGGGGGCATGTCTTAGGCCCTTTAAAATAGTGACGGGCAGGAAACTCGCCATCTTTGACCCGCTTCCCAGCTGGTTAGGTTCTCCCACCCATCCTCCCTTAGATTTAGGTTCGACCTTGCTATGGACTTGGGTTGGACTTTTTCCCAATTGGATTCCAATTAGCAACAAAACCCAAAGTGGTTTACAGTCAGGCAAATATACGGTCAAGCACACAGTGAATAACAGTACCCCCACTGTGGTACAGGGCTGGAAGACTGGCAAATATAAAGCAAATGACAAAGAAGATATATTTAAAAAATAAATAAATCCCAAATGGCTTTGCATTTCTGTTCGCACGCAAAAAAAAAAAAAAATGTGCACACTTGGGCTCGGAAATGCACTCCATAATACTAAGGCCACCAAAGAGAAGGTTCTGCTACACATACCACAAATATACAGACAAGTACACATTTTACCCGCCTGGTAATGTTGGTAAAAACAAATCTGGAAGCCAAACAATGGAGGAAGCCAGCTCCTCCAATTAGCAGCAGGATAATAGCCACACAATAAATCAAGTCCATCTTTATATAAAGAGAAAGTGGTTTTCTTAAGACACTACTCAAGGCTACAAACTAGCCAATTTCTGCCCCTGTACTGGGCTGTACTGGGCTCCACCCCATATCTCCAGCCTTCAACCTCCAAACTCCTCCCCTTGAATCTCAGGCTCTGGGCCTCAGTGGGTCCTAATTTGGGGGGGGGGGACCTAACAACTCTACCCCTGGTTCCCTCAGTGACTGACTACCCATAGTCTGGCTGCCCCATGGAAAGCATTGATTTCTTGATGTCCAAAAGCTAAGCGTCACCACGGAACAAATACTGTTATCTAAGAAGTCCAAGCTATTCAGGTCGGGGATGGAAAACGGAGAGAATAATGATGCGATAAGAGGAAGGTCACATTGTACTTTTGAGCAGGATTCATAAGGTTTACAACCCCAAGCCTTACGCCTCCTGTGGACAAAGCTCTCTTTCTTTCATACTTTATGGTGTCCTCTCCAAAGCCTTTCTAAAGATCTCAGAGTATCATTAACCAGATAGAAATAAAAACTGCAGTGGCATTTATGGCCTCACAAGCTTGCTTTGGCGTCAGACAAGCAGCAATATAGTACCTACAGTAAAAGGTACACACTGAGGAGCCCTCCAGCAAGGCCCAGACCACTCACTCGGCACGCCGTGGCTCACAAAGACAAGAAGCTAAACCATTTCTGTGTCACTTATCTTGCAAAGCACTCTTCGACTCAAATAGGACTTGGCTACCCATTGAAAACTTTCTCTTCCTAGAGACAGGACATGCCGCTGCCATTGGCACAGGCTGGGCGTGCTGAACGAAAATCCGAAACATGCAAAATGATATTCAATTTTTTTTTAAAAAAAACACGTATTACTTCATCAGGACCATGGTTTTAAGGCATCAAATAACTCTTGTGATTTTTTTACTCACCAAGTACGCTTGCTAGACAATGGACTGGATTGTCCTTCCAGTGGATTTGGGAGAAGTTTAATTCCTTCAGGATCTATAAGCAGTGACCAAGAGTCCTGAAAAGAGAGATTGGGATGGGGTGGGGAGGAGAGTGCGTTAATTAATCAATACTAATATTGCAATTTATTAAATAATATATGGCACTCAGCTAAAGAAACCATACAAGTTTAATCCATGAGTTGGTCCAATGATAAATATCACCTGCGTAGGAGAAAATGGTCCTAAAAAGCATAGGGGAGGGGCAGTTTGTTTGTTTTTTTAGATGATGTGTCGCTGGAGTTTTTAATGTTCCCTACACTCTCCTTTATAGAGAAGAATGCCTCTTTAAGGTGGCGCTTGCCATCTGCAGGATGTGTTTCTATTAAAAACTAATTAACTAGCACAGCAAAAACTCTGCAACTGGACTTTGACAATGGTGAACTAATTGCCATTACGAGGTCAACGAGCTGGGTTGCCTACCCTAAAAGGATGATGAATATAATCGTGGCAAAATGGGCATTTTCTTCCATACCTCACCCCCACCAAATATACAACCCTGATTAAAAAATACAACTACATAAGGGTACTTAGAAACATAGGAACCTGCTACTGAGGTTTGCAGGTCTGCGGGAGCAGTTCTTTTGACTGAGGAACCAAGCCTGGAAGAATCACAGGCATTGGTCTACCATTGGTCAGTAATATCTGCTCTAGCTTTCCCCAACCTGATGCCCACTGGTCAAGGATGATGTGAGTTGTAGTCCCACAACATCTGAAGGGCGCCAGGATGGGGAGAGTTGGTCTATGTTGACAGGCAGCAGCTCTCTCCAGGGTTTGGACAGAACTCTTTTCCTGCCCTACTGGGATATTCCAGGGATTGAACCTGAAGCCTTCAGCATCCAGAATACAGCTGTACCTCGGTTCTCGAACGGAATCCATTCCGGAAGTCCATTCGACTTCTGAAAATGTTTGAAAACCAAGGTGCGGCTTCCGATTGGCTGCAGGAGCTTCCTGCATGCAATCGGAAGCTGTGACGGATGTTCGGGTTCCAAAGAACGTTCACAAACCGGAACACTCACTCCCGGGTTTGCGGCATTCGGGAGCCAAAAAGTTTGAGTCGCAAGCGTTCGTCAACCAAGGTACGACTGTATGCACCTTGCTGCTAAGTCACGACCCTTCCCAATCATCAGCTGTATAGGACTCAGAGGGGGAAAAAACATGGTGGTGCTCTTATGTACAGCAACTTTTTTGACAACTGTACAGTGGTACCTCAGGTTACAGACGATTCAGGTTACAGACTCCGCTAACCCTCGGGTTAAGAACTTTACTTCAGGATGAGAACAGAAATTGTGCTCTGGCGGCACAGCGGCAGCGGGAGGCCCCATTAGCTAAAGTGGTACCTCAGGTTAAGAACAGTTTCAGGTTAAGAACGGACCTCCAGAACGAATTAAGTTCTTAACCTGAGGTACTACTGTACTTGTATACATTTGCAGAGTCCTTCTGTTTTGTCACCCTGTTTGTCTATCCTGCCCCCGCCAAAGCTTCACTTACTGGGGTTGTGTGGTGGCTTCCACTGAGATCGAGCGAGAGTGTGGGAATGTTTATATAATATACAGTGGTACCTCGACATAAGACGTTAATGCGTTCCAAAGGTGCCCTCATAGGTCGAATTTTTCGTAAGTCGAAAGGCGCTATCTCCGGAGAGAAAATTTTGTTATGCTCCCCTTGGTGAGAGAAGGGGGAGTTGGGGAAATTTAATCATGTATTGTAATTTGGTTTAAATTGGAAAATCTTTAATAAATATTATTTTTTTAAAAAAACTCGTAAGTCGAGGTATCGCGCCGCCACTTTCCCTTTGTAGGTCAAAAAATTTGGAAGCGGCAGCCATTTTTTTCCTTCCGGAAATCATTCGGAAGTCAAAAACGACGTACGTCGAGGAGCTCGTAAGTCGAGGTCCCACTGTAGTAGCAGAGTTAAACGTTCCTTATTTAAACCTGCACAGCAGCAAATGGCTTGCTGACTCATTTGAGTCTTTCGTCCTTTCTTGATTGTCAATCCCTCTATCCCCCTCAAAATAAAGATACACATGAATCTGATTCATAACCAAAGTAAAGTAATTTGCTGACAGGTTCATTCATGTACATATTTAGGTTACAAAACAAAAGATAGAAACTATATAAGTGAGTCTCTTAACACATCTTTCAGCAGCAGCAGCCTAACCGACCAACAGACCAAAACTAACTGACAAAAAGTGGCAGTTGGTCCTCCCTTAGAATGTTGGACTTGACTGACATCCCACAGAGAGCTCTCTGAGATCTCGTTGGAAGCGGTTGCTGCCACCATTGAAAGGCAAGATGCCCCAGTAGCGGAGGAAGAGGGGCGGTGGGGTCAGTCCACACCAGGTGACTTCGCTGAGGGGGGTGCCCGCCTGTGACTCCCAAACCTACTTTAAACTGTCGGTGGAAGGGGGGAGATGCACTGCTTTGCCAGCGGCATCCCCCTCCCCCCTTCATTTTGACAGCTGGGGGGAGGCTTGGGAGTCGTGGGTGAGTGATGCGCCGAATGTCTGCCGCTGGCTGCAGGGCACGCGTGCTGCTCTGTACACCCAAGTGGCTATCCCGCACCGGGGAGGGCACCCTCTATGCCCCGCCCCACCCCTTGGGAGCACGCCCCCACTCAGGAGCATGCCCCGCCCCCTTGGGAGCATGCCTGCCCTGGGTAGTGTGGGCATATGCTCTGCCTCTGAAAAGGAGCGTGCCCCCCGAGTGCCACCCCATGGGATCCCGCACCCCAAGGTGGCTACTTCACACTGCATCTTTGGTGGCCCAGCCCTGGCAGAGTACAATCTTCAAGATCCCCAGGTTGCAGAAATCGCACAGAGGACTTTCTTTCTCGGTCTCTTGCGTTTGGAAAAGGTGGTGTTTCTTTAACATCGGAAACAAAGACACTCTCCGAAAGTCAATCAGCTGAACAAAACAGGATTCCTTCCCAAGCCCACAGATACGTCTAGACATACCCAACCATTACGGATAATTACATGACACAGCGTTTGAAGCAATCAACATTTTTATTTGTGAGTCAACCAACCTCGGTCATGATCCAAACCTGATGAAAAAAATATGCCCGGTCTGTCAGTGAACTCTAATTTAGCAAACTCATGCTAGACATTTTCGTTTCATACTTGGAGTGACTTGGAGGTCAGAAATGGAATGCCCTGGATTGCACCGGCGGGCTGAATGAACACAAACATAACAGCCCTGTTACAAATCTAGAGACTTCAGGTCAGACCTGGAGGTCTGGCAACCCTTCAGCAGCATCCTCTATTGCACCCGAGTGTAGTAGGGCAAGAATAGGGGTCACAGAGAAGGCTGTACAGCACACAGAACTGTCTCCACCAACGCTCTGGCGCTGCTCCCTTCCACTTGGCCACACAAAATGCTGCCTGAACCAGTTGCCTCACTCCATCTAACGGTACAGCCGGCCTCATCCAAGCTTTTTCTTTTTATGGCCGAGAGCAAATCAAACGACCAATTTGAGGCAGCTTTCTCTCCTAATGGCTTCGCATTTGATTTTTTTTTTTTTTTTTTTTGCAGCGCCTTTGTAGGAAAGCAGCACACACACACACACACACAGAGAGAGAGAGAGAGAGAGAGGAGAGAGAGAGAGAGAGAGAGGAGAGAGAGAGAGAGAGAGAGAGAGGAGCTCAATTGCAATGGCAGATCTTCGGCTTGGAACCATTTCAGACCATCTCAGTGAGTCATCTGATTGTGGGATGTTTAGAGTCAAACAGGAGCACCCGCACGCAACCACGTTTCCAAAATGCCATTTGGTCTGAAGCCGGCTTGTAAAAATCTTGCAGCACTCGGCACGCCATCCTAGAGGCTATTGTGCTTTGATATGTCATCCCAAATGTTGCTTGTTGCTTTTCTAATGCAAGGGAAAGTGCTCCCGTTAATATTTCCACTCTCGCTCGAGGGTTCCCTGTCTCCTGTATGTGTCTGCGTGTTTTATTCCTAGCTGGTCTAATGGCTCTAGTCAAAATAATTGACTTTTGCACACACTGCAGCGACGTCCTTCAAAGACCTTGCAAAGGTAAATGGGGATTTTTAAAGCAACCAGCTAGGCCCAGAGTCTGGGTCTTTGATCCATTCGAATAAGCAGCCATAAAATAAGACAAGCAGATGCTTTGCCAAAGATTTTGGAAAGCGCTCCGATCCCCAAAGCTGAATCCGAAGCTTCGCAAAAGCTTTATTCTGCAGAGTGACCGCAGGCTGCCTCAAAAGGCAGCATTTAAACAGAATTGATGTGCAGCAGCGTTTGGTGAGTTGATGTGGTCTTGAGGCCACCTTGACAGGTATTCAAGTCATGAATCATCATGATTCTAGTTTAACTAATTTTTCTTTTTCAGGATGTGGCAAGCTGACATCCGGAAACAGGTGGGGAAATTTAAGTCAAATACTTTCTAATGTGTCATAGATAACAACTGAGATTGGCTTGTAAGCACAGCCAAAGAATGGGGTCGGGGGCGAACAAAGGCTAACCGACACTCGGGGAGGGGCAAACCGCCGGCTGTGCATGTGTTGCGCATGTAGGGCGCATGCGCGATGTCACCACGTACAGTGCATGTGTGCGACACCCCGCATGTGTTGTACATAGCGGTTTGCTGCTGGTGCTGTCTGAGCACAGTACGGACGGTGGCGGGATCCTCTGCTCACAGCTGCAGCGGCGGCAAAGGGATCCCACTGCCATCCCTGCGCTGGCGGCAAACCGCTACGTACAACACATGTGCGCTGTCACTACATACAACGCATGCGTGCTGTCACTACGTACAGCGCATGCATGCGACACCGCAATGCATTGTACATAGCGGTTTGCCGCCGGTGCCGCTCGAACACTGTGTGGACGGTGGCGGGATCCTCTGCTCGCGGCTGCAGCCACAAATGGAGGATCCTCCACATGCGGCTGAGGCAGCATGAAGGCTGATCATGCTGCCGCACCCGGGGGTGGCGGGGCAAGCACCCCGCAGGGTGCCTTCTTGCTGCCCCTTGACATGGCACCTGGGACGTACTGCCCCACCCGTCCCCGTTGCGACGCCACTGAATGGAGGGGGAGGCAAAGGAGTCACTTTACTTGTCTCAAGATGTCTAAGGGTGGCCCATGCATTAGGCAATGTGAAGCCATTTGCTTCAAGTAGCAGATCTGCACCCCCCTGCCTCGTGTCTCCTGCTGTGGTGCTGCCAGGCCTGCCAGGGCTTCACTTGCCAGCACAGTGCCCTCACTGCTGCCACTACGCCCTCACTGCTGCTGAGTTGTGGCAGCAGCATAGACACAGCTGCAGGTGAGGGTGCGATTGTTGTGCCTGGCAGCAGTGCAGGCACAACGGCAGGGGCAGGGTGGAGACCCAGGACTGACCTGCTGGGATCCTAAAGGGCCCTGCCCTGCTTCTCTCCATCTGGCTTGGGGCGGGGCCTGACAGGCTCCACAAAGGACTGCTGCCACTGCCGCTGGGAGGAGAGGGCTCCGTTTTTGATTTTGTTTTAACTTGCTTTTATTTTTATCTATGTCATTTTAAATTGTGATTGATATTAATGCTGCATTCTTAGTTTTAGATTTTATGATTCATGTGGAAATTGCTTTCCATTTGGTTGTGTACTTTTTGATGTGATTTATTTATTGTGTATGACTTTTGTTGTGTTGGTAATTATGTAAATCTTGTCATGTTGTAAGCCGCCTTGAGCATTGTTTTAACTATGGAAAGGCGGCACACACATAAAATGATGATGATGATGATGATGATGAGACCTGGACCTGCAGGATAAGGGGGACATTGGGGCATTGTCAGGACATTTTGTCTACAGCAACAGAACACCTCTGGTCGGCCCTGCTACAGGGGATATTCAAGGGGATATTCCCCTTGAAAATATCAAGTACGGAGGTTTACATCAAATTCCCATTTTGTCTGACTTTATTCAGTAATGCATTACAGGAAAGAGTGCAGAGAGTCTGCAAGAGCATTTCCATTAGGACACACAATATATAGGATCTAGAACACTGCTTGTACCTTAACTGGGATTATTTTTCACTTTAGCATTCAGCCGTTAGGTTGCTCCTTAACTGGTTTACACCAGATTTGTGGTCAGGTCATTTTTGTGGCCCCAATGATAATGAATTTAACAGAAACTCCACACCATTCCCTCATGAAGATGGCAGGAAAGAACTATATGCAGGTATACCGCCTCACATTTTGTCACAGGATGTTCCAGGTTAAGGGGGCTGCAAACAAATCCCCCTCCCACACCTATTAATTTTCCAGAAGTGGCTTTTACGTTGTGCAAAAGTTCAAATATAATGTGGAAATGAAGAGCTGGAGAAACATTGGGGGAATGGAATAAAATACCGTGCGAATGCAGATAAGTTCTAGCCAGGTTAAAGCAATCAGGGAGAGCACAGAACACAGCTGTTGAAGGGCCCTGTCTGAGGAGGGGACGTGGCTTAGGATTGAGGACCACATACACAAACATTCACACACGCACACGCACAAAATAGATGCACCTGAGGTTCTCCACTCCTTGCATAAACAGACTGTAGAGATGGCTAGGATTTTCCAGCTCTGGCTGCTTGCTCCAGATGAGAACAGTGACCGCTTCTCTCGGCTACTAAAGGTAATAAGAGACATGGGTGTAGCCAGGGGGCAGGAGGAGGAGCTGCCCCCCATCAAGTAAATAAAAATACTTAATTAAAAGTAGAAATAATAGACTATTGAAATGTCCACTGAGGTCACTTGGATGATGTCATGGAGAGCCAGTGTGGTGTAGTGGTTAAGAGCGGTAGACTCGTAATCTGGGGAACCGGGTTCGCGTCTCCGCTCCTCCACATGCAGCTGCTGGGTGACCTTGGGCTAGTCACACTTCTTTGAAGTCTCTCAGCCCCACTCACCTCACAGAGTGTTTGTTGTGGGGGAGGAAGGGAAAGGAGAATGTTAGCCGCTTTGAGACTCCTTCGGGTAGTGATAAAGCGGGATATCAAATCCAAACTCTTCTTATTCTTCTTCTTCTAGAGATGCAACTGGTGACCTGACTGGGTCAGGCCCGTCATACCCATAGGCACTAGGGGTGCAGGGCACCTGGGCACTGGGCTCTCAGGGGCACCAGGCCGAGAGTCCAGGGCCCGAGAGCAGAGCCGTCTTAAGGGGATCTGCCGCCCTGGCGCGGCTATCCCTCCGGCGCCCCCGCCATGCCGCCTCTCCGCCGCCTCCCTCCCGCGCTTGCCGCCCCTTGGGAGGGGGGTGGGCGAGCGGGGGGTGAGGGGCGTGGCGCTGGAGCGGCGCGGGGCTCTGCGCGCCCTTCCAGCGCTTCCGGGATGGGAGGCGAGGGCGGCCGGCTCGCGCTCCCGCGCAGCTCGCGCTCCCGCGCAGCTCGCGCTCCGCGCGCAGCTGGACGGCGCGGCGCTGCTGGGCAGCTCGCGCTGCATCGGGCGGGCGGCCGGCTGCGCGCGGGAGCGCGAGCCGCCCGCCCTCGCCTCCCAGAGCCCCAGCTGGAGTGCTGGAAGGTCGCGCAAAGCCCCGCGCCGCTCCAGCGCTCCAGCTGGGGCTCTGGGAGGCGAGGGCGGGCGGCTTACAGCCCGCCCGCCGGCGCGCGAGTGCCCGCCTGCCCGTGGGGGCGGGGGCGGGTTGGGGAGGAGGAGCCCGGTATGCCGGCGGGCTCGCGGGGGCGCCCCTGGGGCGCCCAGCGCCCTGGCGCACCGCGCCACCGGCTTCTATGGATGAGACGGCTCTGCCCGAGAGTTGAGTCCAGGGAAGAGCCCGCCAGTTAGTCGGAGTGCTGCGGTGGGCTCTACTCCTGCGGGCGGCTCTGCGCCGCGGGTTTGAGTGCCGGCTCTGCCCTCCTGGGACTGGGCAACCTGGGGAGGGGGGCGTGCCGGGCGGATCTTTGCACCCTGGCGCCACATATGCTTAAGGCAGCCCTGGATTGAGTGATAGGCATGGCTACAGTGAACTGACCAACCGTGTCGCAGGTAGCTTGTCCCTGCCCTGCCTGACATAAATCCTGGCTCCACCCATGGTAAAAGAGATTATCTTTACATCTGACACTGTGCAGTCCGCTTTCTACAAAATCTCGTCTGTAGCCTCCTTTGCTTTTGGAGATGGGGTAGTCCAGAGCTTGAACCGCTGAGCATAGTCGAAAATCGGGATTATTACAAGGGGAATCGTGAGTGACCAGAGGACACAGCAAGTTCAAATCCCCCCCCCCTCTTATCACTTGATAGCTGAGAAAGTGTGGTTTGTACAGCTGATGGAGATCTGGCTAGAAGCAGAACTGTTGGGGGGCTAGCTCAGGGAACATGTCAGCTCTCGTTTTCCTTCCTGTAACCTTTAAAGTAAAAGCAAGTGACAACCTGACTCGTACATGGATTGCTAATGAATCCCAAAGGCTGTTGAAATAATTAGACGGCAAATCAAGGCATATATACTTACATATATAGAGAGAGGGTTTTTGTGTATGCTTTGATTTGTAGATAGATAGATAGATAGATAGATAGATAGATAGATAGATATTGGTCTTGGTCTTGGTGGATTTACCAAGATTACAAAAGAATTTATTTATGTATAGAACTACAGCCGCACAAATACTACTAGCGCAACATTGGAAAGAAGAAGGTGTCCCAGCCAAAGAAGATTGGCAAGTTAAATTAATGGAATATGCTGAAATGGCAAAATTGACAATGAAACTAAGAGGAAGAGATGGCAACGAATTTAAGGAAGAGTGGAAGGAGTTTATTGCATATATACAGAAGCAATGTGCACAGGTTAATACATTAGCAGGGTTTTAGTACTACTTGTAATCTTATCATGAATGGACAATAAGTAATTTTTAAATATACAATGCACATGCGGTGTGTTGATAAATACTGGAACCAAGGAAGGGACTGGGGGGTCAATTTGATGTGTTATATTTTGATTTTGTATCGTTGTATTATTTTTGTTATTTTTGGAAAATTAACAAAATGTAAAAAAGGATAGATAGATGATAGACAGACATGCAGTGCTTTTTTCTGGGGGGTACGCATACCCCTAAACATTTTGTGAATCTAAGTTTGGCCTCATTGAGGGGCAGTATTTCAATATGAGTAGGAAAATGAGAGTACCAACCCCAACCCCTAAACATTTTTTTTAAAGAAAAAAAGCACTGCATACATACATATTAGGAATGGGGGCAAATTCTGTTGATTCATTGATTTATAGAACCATAGAATTTTAGAGTTAGAAGGGACCCTGAGGATCATCTAGTCCAACCCCCTGCAATGCAGGAATATGCGGCTGTCCCATACAGGAAATGAAACTGCAACCTTGGCGTTATCAGCATAACACTCTAACCAACTGGACCAGTGTAATTATACACTGAATTTCACGCATCTCAATATTTTGCAATACAATTCTCGACTTTTAAAAAGTCCCAAAACGCACACAAAAAATGTTTATTTTAGGATAAGCTGCATTGAACAAAGTTCTGGCTTTTGAAGAAGCACCTATTTGCAAATGCATTGCCCTGATCTCTTGACCCATATCACCTGATTTATGTGCTCTTCTGTTTGAATCGGGTTGTTTTACTCCATATCTTAATTGTGGGTGGTTATATTTTAATGGGGTTGTTCTATTGTATGTTTTAACTGTTGGAAGTTTATGTTCCAATGTGAGATTGGTTTTTTTGTTTTCTTCTTCACACATGCAAGTGGCTTAGAATCCTATTTTGGCTTTAAGTGGTATATAAATTAATTAAATGACACCAGTAGCAATAACAATATTCATTTTATCATTTCATACTTTGTGATGGCGCAAAATAAATTATTTTTAAATATTATACGTTGTTATGAGTTTGTGGGTGCCCTGACACCCCAAAATTCCTGGTTCTAGTGAGTGTTGGACCTCCTGTAATGTACCAGACTGCCATTTTCCAATAACCGGCATGGCAGGTTTCCAAATGCTTATTTGTCTGTGACCATCTAATATATTCATGACACTTCAGAGGAGAATATTTTTTTCTGACTCCCCACCCCATCACACTGCTCTCTCTTTTAGTAAACATATTGTCAGGGAACTATCCCCGACTCAGCGCAGTGTGGTGCAAGGGCTCTCAGGATTTTGCAGAGAGCCCCAGTCCCACCTTGCCAGCAGTACCTCCTCTAGCAGCGGGAGGAGTGGTGAGGCATCCAGCGAGGAGGGGGAGGTCTCTCAGTGGGAAAGGAGCCAAGGCTCTGGGGATGCACGAGAGACCCAGCACTCACACAGTTTAGCGGGCGATACAGGGGGTGCACAACTTCCGGCGCCCCAAAGGTGTCATGGGGTGAAACGAAAAGATGGTAGGCATGGTTTTCATATCCATAAGCTCTTTTTTGGGGGTCAGAACTGGAAGGGACCATTCCCGGATTCTGACACCGCTTGATACAGACACGAACTTTTAAGCTCTGCACTGTGCATAGTTTGCACAATAAAAACCTTAAAGGAAACCGCAGAGTTCTGGCTGCTTACTCACAAGCAACTAATTGAGAACCTTACACATATATTCTTAGTCTTTGTGTGCTTTTTCAAAGGCACGACCTCCCTTGAGCCTGTAGCATACATTTCTTCTTCTGCTATTGAGGAGCCATTTAAAAATAAGGCATTTCTGCAATTAAGCTCCTAAGTAGGTACTTGCAATAATAAAAGATTGTCGTTTCCTTCATCATAATCCTAGTGGAATATGGTTGGGTTTTTTCTTTCTTTTTTAATAAAAGTATTAACTAGACAACGTTGCTTAGGGATCAAAAACCACCTCTGAAAAAGTAAAGGTAAAGGACCCCTGGATGGTTAAGTCCAGTCAAAGGTGACTATGGGGTTGTGGCGCTCATCTCGCTTCCAGGCCGAGGGAGCCGGCGTTTGTCCACAGACAGCTTTCCGGGTCATGTGGCCAGCGTGACTAAACCACTTCTGTTACAATGAAACACCATGCCAGAAGCCAGAGCACATGGAAATGCCATTTACCTTCCCGCTGCAGTGGTACCTATTTATCTATTTGCACTGGTGTGCTTTTGAAGTGCTAGGTTGGCAGGAGCTGGGACAGAGCAAAGGGAGATCACTCTTTTGTGGGGATTCGAACAGCCGACTTTCTGATTGGCAAGCCCAAGAGGCTCAGTGGTTTAGACCACAGTGCCACCTGCATCCCAGCTCTCATTCTGGCATGTAGGTGGTATATATAATATATAATATATAATATATAATATATAATATATAATATAATATGATACTATAATGTCATGAACTGGCAGGACAGTGGAGAGGAGGAAGAGGAGGAAGAGGATCCCAGCAAGGGGTATAGGACACAACGGAGCAAACAGGGGATTAAGAAAGAAGAACTCACAGGTTGATGGAGGATGACGAAGGAATGGGGGTCAATGCACAGGAACCAGAGCAGCAGAACCCATCACCAGAGCCAGAATGGCCCCTGTCTCCACAAACACGGCGAGTCCTGGGGGGTATGGAGCAGCCAGAATGGTACTCTGAGAAGCTGAGGCAGGCAAGGGCCCACAACCCAGCTCCCTAGCTGGCCAGGTGGAACTCGCTGGCTCTGGGAGGAAGGGTGTGATTTCTCAGCCACAGTAGACTTCGAACAGGTGAGGGTCACCTGCCTCATCAAGCCCAGATGCTGCAATCAGCAAACTGCCCATGTTGAAGGACCTTGGCTGCTTCTTCTGGACCTGTGCTTTGGGTTTGACTCTGGATTGTTTCCTGACTGCGGGGAATTCAGGCTTAGCTACTTGGATTTACCCTGGTCTGTGTTTCCTGACCTTTGGGCTTTGGCTTGTGGACTTTAGACTTTGCTTGTGTGGTTTGACCCACAGACTTTAGACTGGACATACTGACTTGTGGCCAAGTAGGCTAGGGGTTCAGGACATATAATTAGATCTAGTCCTGCCTTCTGGGGCATCGTCTGGGCTGGCCCTGCCATTCAGAAGACTGAGATTCCTGCCTCAGATGGCAGGTGGCCTTCTTCCTCTTTTGTGGGAGGACAGACCTGAATGTACCACACAGCCTGCTTTGCACACCTTAAAATGGTCCTTTTGCCCTCATCTACAGAGGTGGATATTGTCCTGTTGCACTGAAGTAAGGTTCCACTTCCACTCAGTTGGCTTGTCAGGCAGCCTTAGGTAACAAAATGTCAAAAAGTTCTCCTTGCAAGATTCCCACTGGCATAGTCAAAGGTGACTATGGGGTTGCGGCACTCATCTCGCTTTCAGGCCAAGGGAGCTGGCATTTGTCCACAGACAGCTTTCCGGATCATGTGGCCAGCATGACTAAACTGCTTCCGGTGCAACAGGACATCGTGATGAAAACCAGAGCACACAGAAATGCCGTTTACATTCCCGCCACAGCAGTACCTATTTATCTACTCGCACTGCTGTGCTTTCAAACTGCTAGGTTGGCAGGAGCTGGGACAGAGCAACGGGAGCTCAACCCATCTCAGGGATTCGAACTGCCAACCTTCTGATCGGCGAGCTCAAGAGGCTCAGTGGTTTAGACCACAGCGCCACCCGCATCCCGAATGGACATGCATGGGCCACATGCACACAATACATTTTAAGCACCATGATGCCATTTTAAATAGTCACATCTTCCCCAAAAGAATTCTGGGAGCTGTAGTTTGCTAGGAGAGAGTTGCTAAGGAACCCTTATCCCCCTCTTAGAGCTACGGTTCCTGGAGTGGTGTCACAATCCCACATCCCAGGGAACTCTAGGGAACTGTAGCTCTGCGAGGCGAATGGGGGCCTCCTAAAAATTCTCTACATCCTTAATAAACTTTAAGAACATAGTAGTATTAAAGGAGCCTGCTGGATCAGGCCAACGGCCCATCTAAGTCCAGCATCCTGCTCTCACGGTGGTTACTCAGATGTCTCTGGGAAACCCACAAGCAAGACCCAAACACAAGAACACTCTCCTCTCCTGCAGCCTCCACCAGCTGGTATTCAGAAGTATTACTGCATCTAACCATGAAGGCACAGCATGGATTTTGTGGCTAGCAGCCCTCCTTAGTATTATCCTCCTTGAATTTGTCCAATCCTCTTTTAAACCCATCTAAGATAGTGGGCATCACTATCTCCTGCGGGAGCGAGTTCCATAGATTAACGATGCATTGAACAAGGAAGTCCTTTATTTTATCTCTCTCGAATCTTCCAGCATTCATCTTCATTGGATGTCCCCAAGTTCTAGCGTTATTACAGAGGGAGAAGGGGGGGGGAATCTATCCATATTTTCTGTGGAAGATTATTTACGACAATCCTCCCCCTCCCTCTCAACCGCCCCCCCCTATATATTTAACAATACCGCCGAGTAATCCTGCAGCAATCAAGGCAGGATTTTTCGTTGACACCCAAAGTGAAATTCTCCTTTCTCTTTTCCCCTGAAGGTAGGGCTGCAGCCTCCATGCTCAGCATCACTTGCAGGGACAACATTTCTTTTGTACAGGAAATCAATGTCATTCAGCAGAATTCACTCTGCAGGGCAGGAAGCCCTTGGGGTAACAACATGGCGATGGGAATATTGGAAATGCTTACCCAGACAGCTAGTTTAACGCCGTCACACAAGCTAGAGGAGACAGAACCTGTTGGGACGCCCGGGAAAGATGGTTACTGGCTTTCTCAGACAAAACTGCTGGCTGTGCATGAAAACACACTGGGGAATGTGGCGTAAATGGGGAACGTGTGAGGAAAAACAGCACCTTTCCCAAAGTTTAAGTATTTGGTTTATTGTTGGTAAGATCCAGTGCATCGTTCTGGTTTGGGTGTCATACCAGGACCAGTGAGATCGGCTTTTAAATTCCAGGTGTTCGTGAAGCTCACTGGGTGACCTTGAGCCAGTCACTCTGTCTCTTCCGGCTGTACCTAAGGGTGGCCAACTGGTTTTGAGAGTCTCATTTCTTTCATTCAACATCATTTCTCCTGTGGCCTGCATTCCGCAGCATGCCCGGATGCTCCTACTTCCTGAAAACACTGTGTCATCTTTGGATGGGCCAGTGCTTTTTTTTCTGGGGGGACTCAGGGATACGCATACCCCTAAACATTTTGTGAATTTTCGTACTTTTGTCCATTTACTGTATTTATTTCCCCTGATGTGAACTATAAAATGGTGATTTTCTTGAGTCAAAATGAGAGTACCCCTAAACATTTTTAAAGGAAAAAAAGCACTGGGTGGGCTATTCTGTAAGTGTAGGGAGGCAGGATACCAGCTGATTGTGTGTGTGTGTGTGTGTGTGTGTGTGTGTGAATCACTTTTACTTGTAAAACACTGTTTAAAAGATATATATTTTTTAAAGGTAAAAGGAAGAGCTTCCTGTTTAAACACAATCAGTGAACACACAAATCTCAGGCATTTGGTAGTCAGGCCCCCTGACATCTCATTCTTCAATGAGAGCCCAGGAAAAAAAATCAAAAGGTGACCCCCTCCCAGGGGATATCTTCAGATCAGAAAGCACAGGCCGCTGCAGATCAGAAAGCATAGGAGCTGCAGAGTGCTGGAGACGTTTAATGGAAAGAAAAACACACAACCCTTGGCCATCTCACAGCAATAAGCCGAGATGATCCCTGTGCCCACCAAAATTCTGCGGAAATTCCAGTGTTGCTGTTTTGTGGCAATGGGAGGCAGGGAGAGTTGGTTCAAGCCCAGGATGGAATGGGTGTGAGGTGATATGTATGAGAGAAGTGAATATGGAGAAAGGAGCTAAGGATAAGTTTCTATGTTTCCTCTTCTATGGTGGCCAATCAGATGCTCCTGGGAAGCCCACAATCAGGGCATGAAGGCAACAGCCCTCCCTCACTGTTGCTCCTCTTGACGCAGGAGCATGTGTCAGTTATCACATAGTTCAAAGTTCACTAGCAAAACCACGATCTCTGCAGACTTGGTTGGGGGTCAGGAGGACTAATGAGCAGAGCAGCTCATTCCCAGTGATCTTTCTCCATGAAAATCAGTTGCCGAGACTGAAAGTTTCCACCTCCTCACAGCCATCTAAGACTCCTCCTCCCCCAGGGCTTTCCCCAAGGACTACGCCTGTGTGCAGCCAACCTCTCCTCCGCCCTTTTCACCCCTCTTCTGGTTCTGGGAGACAAGGGAAGAGGGGAGCTAGTCACTGCAGGAGGGGGAGGCATTTGTGACCCTTCACCAGCCTAACTCATCTCTGTCTCTCTCCTCCCACTCTCTTCTGCCACAGCTCACTAAGCCCTGTTACCTCTTCTGCTACCGACAACTCCTCCTCCCAGTCTTCTCCCATTTCTTCCTCTCCCCACCCATTGCTGTCCCACCACTAATCCCTGGGCTCTGAGTCCTCTTCCCTTGGTGGTTTCCCAGTTGGTTTCTCCAACCAGTCCATGTGTTCAACCAGTCCGTGACACCTCTGAACACGGAAATTCACTTTAAGCCTTGCCACAAAAAGTTTTTGACTGACATCAGGATTACAGAGATGGAAGTATTAATCATGATTCAGAAAGGGATGTTGCTGTTCTTTTTTTACAAAATCCATTTTGTGTGGGTGCTTTTTCCTGATCTCTCTCTCTCTCTGTGTGTGTGTGTGTGTGTGTGCTTCCTTGTTAAATTCTTTTTTTTCTGACATGACTGAGCGATTTAATAAACTCCCAATGATCTTTTCTGAAGAGTTGTTTCTCTCCGGCCTCTAAGTCCCATCTAACTTTACGCCTGGATTTTCCCATGCCAGAACAAAAAGACAATTAGCCCATTAAAAATAACAAGTTAGCGGCAAAGTGAGTTGGCTCCCCCCTTCCTCTCCCCCCCCCTCCCCGCCTGTAGATTTTATGCCACACGCAAGTCAGAACAGGAGCCATGGGGCTTAATTCTTTCTGGATTACAGTCCAATCAGGGCTTGTTTAAACTTCACCCACGTGGAAGAGTAATCCATAGACAAAGAGAGAGAGGGAGAGGGAGAGAGTTACACTTACATTTCAAGGACAAAAAGGACCTGCTAGCTTTGAAAAGCCAGATGAGGGGGTTCTCTCCTGCTTTTTCTCCTCTTCCGTTGCAAAGACCTTGCAGTCTATGATTCAATCCCATTTCCTATGGAGAGTCTGTTTAAATGATATTACGGGGGGGGGGGAACACTGCTAATAGAAAACCCACTTTCCACGCCAGCAGCTTTTCAACATCCACACTTGAGTCCAATGTCTAGAAAGCATGGATCTGAGCAGTTTTCCACTTCTCCCGTGCAAGACATGGGTCTCGTTTGCCCTGCTGCTTTCTCCCTACTGCTCTAAATCGGAGCAAACAATCTAAAGGAAACCTGACTTTCTTTTGCTCCGATTCAGCGGTAAAGATCAGGTTTCCCCTGGGGGAAAGGGGTGAGGCGAGTGGAAATGTGGGCAAACCCAGAATTGCTGATATCCCTGCACTGAGTCAGCTGCGCCTGCCTTTTCCCTCTATACCAGGGGTCAGCAACCTTTTTCAGCCATGGGCCAGTCCACCGTCCCTCAGACCATGTGGAGGGGCCATACTATATTTGGGGGGGGGAAATATGAACAAATTCCTATGCCCCACAAATAACCCAGAGGTGCATTTTAAATAAAAGGACACATTCTACTCACTTAAAAACATGCTGGATCCCTGATTGTCTGTGGGCCGGATTGAGACGGCGATTGGGCCACATCCGGCCCACGGGCCTTAGGTTGCCTACCCCTGCTCTATACTGTATTTCCAGGCCCCAAACAGTACATTTCCCACCTCCCCAATGAACCCAGGTGCTAAAACAGTGATGAATTTTCCTCCCCGGCTTCAAAGGGTGCCTGGAAATGCATTTATACCCACTTGTGTTTTCAGCAGAGTTGGGGCAAGTCCCTGGCGCCACTTTATATCACAGTCGAAACATCCGTGTGCCTCGAGCATCGCCAGGTGAGCTTGGTGATCCATATTGGTTCAGCCTGACAAGTGGAAACAAATCTAGACAGGTTCTTTGCGCCCAAATGGTTCAAGAGTTGGCTGCTTTCCTTTCTTATACTGAGCTTCGCCAGCTTCATAGATATTGATGTCTGCAGCTCAGCCTTAACGAAAAGGAGTGAATATTTCAGCATTCAAAGAATCTTTTTTTCCTCCAGAACCCTGCACTTCAGGGACAACCAGAATAGGGAGAAAACAAAATGATGGGTTGGGCTTTGCTTTGCTGTGGGAAAACTTGTGCCAAGCATGTCTGTATCTCTATATTGTCGGTAAAAAAAGGTAAAGGACCCCTGGACGGTTAAGTCCAGCCAAAGGCGATTATGGGGTTGCGGCGCTCATCTCGCTTTCAGGCCGACAGAGCTGGTGTTTGTCCGCAAACAGTTTTCCGGGTCATGTGGCCAGCAGGACTAAACTGCTTCTGGTGCAACAGAACACCTTGATGGAAGCCAGAGCACACGGAAATGCCATTTACCTTCCCGCTGGAGCGGTGCCTCTTTATCTACTTGCACTTTGACGTGTTTTTGAACTGCTAGGTTGGCAGGAGCTGGGACAGAGCAACGGGAGCTCACTCTGTTGTGGGGAGTCGAGCCACCGACCTTCTGATTGGCAAGCCCAAGAGGCTCAGTGGTTTAGACCACAGCACCATCTGCATCCCTCATCTATGTATGAATGAACTGTGGGAGGTCCTACTTTGTTTTAATCTATGGAAAGGGGCTGGAGTTCTGGACTGTAGCATCTGCTTTGCATGCAGAAGATACCAGGTTCAACCACCATCATCTCTCCATAGGGCTGGAGATGTCCCCTGTCTTAAATCCTGAAGAGATGCTGCCAGTCGGTGTAGACAGTATTGAGCTAGATGGACTGATAGACTGACTCACTTTAAAGCATGTGCTTATCTTCCAACTCTTAAAAAAAATATTGGAGGGTCGGGGGCTTCAATTGGCGCCATGGGGTGCCCGTGTGAGGGTGCCGGTGGCCACAGCAACACCAGATTTAGGCCAGTGGGGGTGGTTCTGTTGCACAGGGCTTTTGGGAGCATGCACAGAGTAGAAAGTGTGAGAGAGGGCGCTTTTACAAACTCTGTTCCGAAAAGAATTCTTGTGAAAACAATAAATATTTAGAAGGTTGTGTGTGTCGATTTCTGTCCTCGCTCAGGGTGCCATGTTACCAAAGTCTGCCCCAGCCTTTTCATTACAAGAAGTCAGTTCCACCAAAGCCAGTTGCAACAATAAGGTCTTTGCCTGTCATCGGAACGACAAGGAGGGAGCCAGTCTAACATCTTTAGGAAGGGAGCCACCACCAAGAAGGCCCTATCCATTGTTTCCAGGGTGGTGGGACTGAGAGAAGGGCCTCCCCTGAAGATCTCAGAACCCAGGGATATGAGGGAATATGGTCTTTCAGACAGCCTGAACCTAAGCCATGGAGGGCTTCATAGGTCATAACCAGAACTTTGAATTGTGCCTGGAAATAGACCAGCAGCCAACAGAGCTGTTGTAGTAAAGCAGCCATACGCTCCCTATGTTCTTAGGGAACTCTGGACCATTTCCTGACCTGCTACAGAAAAACCAAGGTTGATTTGCCTGCTACCCAGCCAGCCAGCTGCTTTGCACAGTCTGGTTCCCTCTTAAAATAGCATCTATGATATACTGTACTACCGTTTCTAAACATTACCCACTGAATCGGTTTCCTCCCGAGCATATTTCCCCAGAAGGTCTGGGCCCGCATTACGTAGGAGTAATCCAGAAAGCATGATGTGAAACAAAGGTGGCATTATTTTGCAAATTAACATTTAACTTTAATTGTTCTTTTCAGCATTCGTTTGCAGCTGCTCCATCAGAACACACAGAATCGGAGCGGAAAAGGTCACGTTTTTCAAATGAAGACGGGATCGGAAATCGCCTGGGCTCTAAGTCACCATTTTACCTTCTGTTCGGGGTGGGGGGTGGGGGGGAATGCAATGAAAAATGAAGGGCAAAGTTAAAAAAAAGAAAAACCAGGGAAAAAGAAAATAACACCCAAATTGCCAGGCCACTTTGCATTAGAATCATACAAGGGAGGTTTGTAATGGCCTCTACTTCAGCACCCCCTGGAAAGGGAGGGAAAAGAATAACCAATTTGCTCCCATGTGGCTGAAGAGGAAAACAGCCTTGAGGAAAAGTTATTGACGCAGTGTATTTATGTAGGGTTGTAAGACGGATTATGCCATCAGCAAATAAGGTCAGGGTGGCAGATTGTATTACTGGGGGGAAATAGGTAATGTGGAGAAAGAAAGAGGCTAGTTCTGCAGCAGTTGAACCTTGAAACAAGTGGAGAAAGGGGGGTGTAATCGGGATACACAAAATAGGCGCAAATGGACGGGCCAAGGGAAAATGCCCCCCCCCCCCAATTCTTCACACTATTTGTGGGTGCTGAAATCAAGAGGTGGGCATTTGGCGGGGTTTTTTTGTTTTTTTTTGTTTTTTGTTTTGCTGAATATTGTTGTTCGGGGGGAGATTTTCCTCAGAAAATTATTTTTAAATTGTTATTTGGCTCACTTAGGCTAAATTCGCACTACACATTCAAAGCACCATGATGCCACTTAAAGCACTATGATGCCCCTCGCAAAGAATTCTGGGAGTTGTAGTTTGTTAAGGGTTGTTAGGAAACCCCTATTCCCCTCACAAAGTTACAATTTCCTAGAGTTGTTGATCCCTGAAGGGAAAATGGAAGCAACAAGAAATACCAACAAAAAGAAGAATGGCAGACGAAGATGATTGACTTTGCGGAACTGGCGAAGCTGACCGGAAAAATCTGAAACCAATGTGATCAAACTTTCCAAAAAGACTGGAGTAAATTTATACAATATAAAGGGAAGCTTTTAATGTTTGACGGACTATTGTATTTTAATGTTTTGTTGGAATCCACCCAGAGTGACTGGGAAAACCCAGCCAGATAGGTGGGGCATGCATAAATAAATAAATAAATAAATAAATAAATAAATAAATATTATTATTAGAAAGGCCACTGTAAACTATTAACAACACTAGCAGGGTTGTAAGGAGTCTTGTAATGATAATTGTCATTACCTTTTTATTTATTTAAAAGTTGTGTTATACTGAATGAGTGAAACTGGGAAAATGTATAAATGCTATGATATAAAAATTAACTTTGAAAACCATGAAGGGGGGGGGGAGGGAAGTTGACAGGCTCTTAAGAGCAAAATATGTAAAGTGGATAATGAGGATGTGTTTAAATATTATAAAATGGAAAGTTGATAAAAATATTACACACACACACACACACACACACAAATCTTTCAGGAATTACAGAGATTGAACTACCTAAATTGTATAGAAATTTATTTATGTATGCCTACTACAGCAGCAAGAATGCTACTCACCCCAAAACGGAAAGAAGCAGAAGTCCCAGCAAAATGGAAGAATGGATGCAAAAACTTATGGAATGTGCAGAAATGGCGAAACTCACCGGAAGAATAAATCAAAATAACAAACTTTTTTATAAAAGAATGGAAATGGTTTATTGGATATTTACAGATAAATCGCTTGGACAACTGGACTACTGCAATGCGCTCTATGTGGGGCTACCTTTGAAGGTTACCCGGAAACTGCAATTAATCCAGAATGCGGCAGCTAGACTGGTGACTGGTCTTGAGAGATCTAAATTGGCTCCCAGTACGTTTCTGAGCACAATTCAAAGTGTTGGTGCTGACCTTGAAAGCCCTAAACGGCCTCGGCCCAGTATAGCTGAAGGAGCGTCTCCACCCCCATCATTCTGCCCGGACACCGAGGTCCACCTCCGAGGGCCTTCTGGCGGTTCCCTCATTGCGAGAAGTGAGGTTACAGAGAACCAGACAGAGGGCCTTCTCGGTAGTGGCGCCCTCCCTGTGGAACGCAATCCCATTAGATGTCAAGGAAATAAGCAGCTATCCTATTTTTAAAAGGTATGTTTAGGGAAAACAAAATAAAAAATAAAAAAATCCTTCCAGTAGCACCTTAGAGACCAACTAAGTTTGTTCTCGGTATGAGCTTTTGTTTGCATGCACACTTCTTCAGATACGAATGTTCTTCAGATATGTTTAGGGAAGTTTTTAATATGTAATAATGTATTGTTTTTAACACTCGATTGGGAATCACCCAGAGTGGCTGGGGAAACTCATCCAGATGGGCGGTGTACAATTATTATTATTATTATTATTATTATTATTATTATTATTATTATTATTATTATATAATCACCAACAGATAAATTCATTGTCAGGATTATTGTAATAACCTGAAGTTTCATAAGGGTTCATATTTCAAGTAGATAATTAAATGAGCAAATTAAATGAATTCGGATACGCAGAGGATATTAAAAAATAAATTTAAGGAACCGCAGAAAGAGGAGGAAGTCAAACTTGGAAATGTTAAAATGATTGTCAAATTAATGAAATGTATAAATTTGAAAAGTATATATAAAAAACTGCATGCGCTATTATCAATGCCACTTCTTACATGCCTTCCCCCCCCCCCCCAAACTGAAAGGCCTCAAAGAGAGTTCCTTGGGGCTGAGGGGCTGGGGAGAGTCACTCCACCTCCTTGTTTCAGTTGCCATTTACTGAACCTTTTCTATCTCTGAAATATCCTTTTGGAGTTTCTTCCTTGTATAAATGCATCTCAGTCCCCGTTCAGGACGCCAGCTGGCTTACTCTTGCTCGCTGTTGTTCTCCATCGAAGGACTGATTGGCTTCCTGTTGCTTTTGCATCCTACCCACCCCATTCCGACTTTTAATAGAGAAACACACTTTATTTATTTGTTGGAACTTTCTACCAAAAAAAAAAAATCACTTTTCTGTCCTAACGAGGCCCTCCTAAGGTGGTTGACATAAAAGAGTGAAATCAACGAAATGCCACCAATGAACAAAAATGGAAATGGAAACCTTAAGATCAAAAGGAGCAGAGGTTTTTGGGGTTTTTTTGGTTGTTTTTTTTAAAAAAATCATTAACAGCCACATGGAATACGCGGACCTGGAAAAGTACATAGAAGCCAAATAAATTAGACCTAATGGGGAAAATACAGGAGCATTTAAATGTGATTACAATGACAAAAAAATGAGAAATGAGGAAAAGTACTGAATTAAGGGAGCTATATAACTGTGCATATTAACAGAGCACTGGAACTCTTTGTTGCTATAATTGATTACAGTGCTTAAATGGATTTAAAGTTGGTAAATTTGAGTGGTTGGGTGCAGGTGAGAAAATGTATGACAGAATGTATTTCTGTTATAGAGTCAGATGCATTTTTTTGTAGTATATGTTTGTTTTAGATAGATAAAGTGCATGTTTAATATTGATTAAATAATAATTGCATATTTCAACAGAGCAAAATGGCCAAACAGAATGCGAATGGTTTCATTGCCCGCCCGCCAAACACCATCAGAGACGGGGCTAGTCTAACCTCCTTTGGAAGACAATTCCACAACCATGGTGCTTTACCTTAAAGACAAAATTAATGAAGTGGCTAATGGTGCGTCACAAAGCCATCTATCGCTGCAATCCAGACCCTGCCCACTCAAAAGTAAGCAAAGGGCTGGATTTAGGTTTGATGAGGCCCTAAGCTACTGAAGGTAATGGGGCCCTTTATATGTCCAGCTGTCCTTTGTCAACAACAAATTGTCGCTGTTTTTTTGGTGTTGAATATATGCTATATGGTAATTTATGGACCTAATAGGTATCTGTGAGGTTTGGAGCTTTCAGGGTTAAATAAGCTCAACAGTAAGCCCCTCCCACAGGGAAGATGTGTCACAACATCCGGGGTACCTGCTGTATGCGAAGCCTATGTGATTTATGTGACACACTGTTTATTCTCTGTTCAGTCCTACTTTCGTTTTTAACCGGAGCGTAGATGTCGTCCGTAAGCCCGGGAGTCTCTGTTGATTTATGCTTGTAAATAAAGTGTGCTTGACTTGAAACAAGCTAGACTGTGTGGGAGTTTATTTGCCGGCAAGAAAGGCACACATACCGTTGCGCAAGAAGAAGTTTGAAGTTTGAACAACTCTGCAAAAGCACTGGAGAAGCAGGAAAACGCAGCAGAAGTGTAGCTGGACACCACTCCAAGTGCTATACTGGTTTGGAGGCTTTTCCAGTTAAAACCAAAAGCCCCAACAGTATCTAAAGCCATTTGCACATAACAAATAGGACCCTACACAACGCAAAACACTGTATAAGCCAAACCGAATATAAGCCGAGGCACCTAATTTAACCACAAAAAACTAGGAAAGCTTATTGACTCGAGTATAAGCCAGGTGTGCGTGTATAGGCGGCGGTGGAGGAAGAAGAAGAAGAAGAAGAAGAAGAAGAAGAAGAGGAGGAGGAGGAGGAGGAGGAGGAGGAGGAGGAGGAGGAGGAGGAGGAGGAGTTTGGATTTGATATCCCGCTTTCCACTACCCAAAGGCGTCTCAAAGCGGCTAACATTCTCCTTTGCCTTCCTCCCCCACAACAAACACTCTGTGAGGTGAGTGGGGCTGAGAGACTTCAGACAAGTGTGACTAGCCCAAGGTTACCCAGCAGCTGCATGTGGAGGAGCGGAGACGCGAACCCGGTTCCCCAGATTACGAGTCTACCACAATCTCGCGCAGTGCCACAAAATGTGTGTGTTTGGGCACTGTGCCCGGGAAAAAAAGCCCTTTTTGCAGGGCCACGGTCTCACATGGGTCATATGGCTTGGGCCATATGTTGAAGGCTATGCTATTCCCCTCCGAGAGCTCCAATTCCCAGAGTGGTTTAACGATGAATCCCTTTTCACAAGTAGATCTCGGCACCTGTAACAAGATATAGTTCCCGGGATTATTTGGGGGAAGGCATAACCCTTTAAAGAGGCAACATAGTGCTTTAAATTATTTAAATGTAGGGTGTGAATATGGCCTAAGTCACTGCTGTGCCCAAGCGGTGGTGTGCAAGCATTGTTCCACTTGGAAGCCAAGCATGAAGCATCTCTGCTTGGTGGCTTGCTAGCTGTCTGCCTCCAGCCTCCACCTCTATTTTTGCCCAGGCTCTGTGAAAGGGCCAAAAGTCTCCCGGGGGGCTGCCCCGAGTGTGAATTATGCAGATTTGCAATACAATGCAAACCAAGCCGAACTTCTTTCCCATCCCTACCTCCAGATGTTCTGGCTGCCAGCTTTCATTGTTCCTGGCCATTGGCGATGCTGGCCAGGGCTGATTAGGGAAGCGGCACAGCCATTCCATTATTATCTCGAAACTCTGGCTGTTCAAATGATCCCAGGGAGCCAGACCAATCAGGGACACCTGAACTAGCTGTGGAAAGAGAAACAGCATTATTTTTAGCTTCCGGCTGTTCCTGTCACTTTGGCAGAAGCGTGTGGCGGGGAGTCCTAGCAACATCGGGAAGCTCTTGAAATCACTGCGTAGCAACCAAGTTGCATAAAATACCCACCTATGAAAGGATTTTTATTTTATTTTATTTTTTTGCACTGAGCATTAAGACAATCCAAAGAGAAAAGGCAATGCGTGGCAGGCTCCGCTTGCCCAGTCTGTATGCATTTAAGGACAGCTTTGCTGCTGAAGTGGGATTTCTGTTAGGCCTGTTGTTAGTAAGGCCAGTGTCACGTACGCAACGGTGCAACCTGAGCACAAGACTGGTAGGAAGCAGGTAAAGGGGGAAATTAACTGCTGACTGTTAAGAGAAAAAACAACTCCATATTAGGTGCAGTGGCACATATAGTTTTTAAAAAATGGGTTGAATAAGTTGCATTTCATGGAGTGTGGTTGGTGAAGTGCTGAGGTGGCAAAAAATGGTTGTGTAGAGGATGAACAGCTAAGATGACGTATATTTGGCTATAAAGTGTATGTCTTCGGATTATATTTGGATATATAGTGCATGTCCAGTAATTCGTCACTGAATAAATTCTGACCAATTGTGAATTTGGTCTGAGCCTCCATACTTGAACACCCAAGGGGAATTTCCTCCACACTGCCCTGCAGAACTATGCTACCTCCCTCTCTCTTCCTTCAAATACCATACTTTTTCGTCTATAAGATGACCCCATGTATAAGACGCCCCCTATTTTGGGGGGAGATGACACAGAGTTGTTGAGCTTTTTTTAGGGGGGGATTGCTGAAAATTGCTCACCCGCACACGTCGCGAAATCAGATGCCAATCACTGGATGACCCAAGTTCTAGGACAGGGGTCAGCAAGGTTTATCCTGCCTGGGCCAGATCGGTCCCACTGAGATCCCTCTGTGGGCCGGATTGCGCACACACATGAGTGCACGTGCCTACAATTTTTGGCGTCTGCGCAGTCACAATTTGGGGCGTCTGCGCATACTCAGCCGTGGCGGCTCGTGGGCCAACCAAACAACCTCCGTGGCTGCTTCTGGCCCACGGGCCTTAGGTTGCTGACCCCTGTTCTAGGATTACTACCGGGGGTGGGGGTGGGAGAGAACGCCTCTCTACCCACTTCCTCCAAACCAAGTATAATTACATCTGACTCTATCCTGTCCCCATTACTGGCCTTTTTCTCTAAACAAAAAAGCCCCAAACATTATGATTTTTCCTCCTAGTGGAGTTGCTCCAGCCCTTTGACCATTTTGCTTGCCCCTTGCCTTTCCAGCTCTCTTCTCCTTATCAAAACACAAATATACGCAGGTCCCCACCACTGCTTTTATAAAGGGATTGCTGGTCCCCACCAGGTTCACAGTAGAGTTCACAGCTTTTTAAAGGATGCACAGCATTATGTCTGTAGGAAACAAGTAGATAGTGGACTGGAATCAAGACTCTTGTTTCTCCCTTTATTTCCCTCTGCAGCGAGAGCCTCTTTTAGGCTTGGCTGAATCCTATTTCCCTCTAAATCGTTCTCAGTTCCTGGAGACGGCGCAGCTGAACTTCTATTATTTTATAAGGCGGCAATTGAGTGTCTCTGTCGCTCTCCCTTCCTCAATATTTCTCTTCTGCCTCACGGAGCCGGTGCAAATGTTATGAAGATGAATCTGGGCTTGCGAAGGTAAAAAGCAAAACAAAACAACAACACCGCGAGTGTGCTGCAGTTATACACAGGCAGGCACATATTACGGGGAAAGATTAGGTCTGGTACTCCTGGGGCTGAGCAATGGGGAACAAAAGACCATCTGGGTAGTCCTGATTCCCAGCAAATTTCATCCTTTCAAAAATATTCTGAAGCTCTGCTCTCCAAACAGATCCACCACTTACTGGTTCTGCAGGACTGCTGACAAGGTGGGGAAGGGACATAGCTCAGTGGAAGAGCATCTGTTTTGTGTTTGTTGTTGTTGCTGGGTGGTAAGCCTGGATGATGCCCTGAGACTCTTCCAATTCTTGGCTGTCCTGTACTCCATAAGGGGTAGAATCTAACACAAATAGAGGACCCTATTGCCAAAGTTTCTTTACACAACAATGACCTTAGTTTGCCACTTAAGTATCCTCATCAGCATCCCAAAAGAAAGAGGCAAGTTGCAAGAGCTATAACTGAGTGATGGTGCCCTCCAGGCTAATGGGTGGGCCTTTCCTCCATCCCACTCAGCTGGAAGAACAATAGCCAGTGAGGGGGTGGGGTGGGGCAGAACTGGAAGCAGGCTGGAAGCTGGGCACAGAGATGTGCCGTAACTAATGGAGAAGTAAGATCCATTGGCTGTTAGTGCTGCAAGCCCCTCCAAATTATGTCAAGATTGTAAAGGTAAAGGTAAAGCGACTCCTGATCATTAGGTCCAGTTGCGGACGACTCTGGGGTTGCGGCGCTCATCTCGCTTCATTGGCCAAGGGAGCCAGCGTACAGCTTCCGGTACATGGGGCCAGCATGACTGAGCCGCTTCTGGCAAACCAGAGCAGCGCACGGAAACGCCGTTTACGTTCCCGCCAGAGCAGTACCTATTTATCTACCTGCACTTTGATGTGCTTTCGAACTGCTAGGTGGGCAGGACCGAGCAACAGGAGCTCACCCCGCCCGGGGGATTCGAACTGCCGACCTTCTGATCAACAAGCCCTAGGCTCTGTGGTTTAACCCACAGTGCCACCAGTGCTAGATTGTATATTTGAAAACACATATCTCCAGTGTCAAAGGCTAATGTAAAGAGGTATGTCTTCAGCATCCACATGCTGACGGTCCCTGGTTCAGTCCCCAAGTGGAGCTGGAAATGTCCCCAGGATGCAACCCTGGATAGCCACTGCCAGTCAGAGTAGACAATACTGACGTAGATTGACCAATGGTCTGATTCATCATAAGCTTTCCTTGGTCAGCTAACCACCCGAGTCACATGACACCTTGGTAGCCTGCCCCATCAACATTTTGCAAACACAATTATTCCACCTACATTTGCCTCTAGTCATGCCCAGCACTGGTGTGCGGCCCTTGTAAAGACACTCAGAAGAGAATGTGGCCCTTAGAGTGAAAAAGGTTCCCTGGTAGATCCAAGAGCTGACAGAGAATATTAAAAACAGCCTGTGTGTGTGTGTGTGTGTGTGTGTGTCTATAACATATGTATAAAAGTATGAGTCAGGCTAAAGGAACAGAAAATACTTTTCATGCATGCCACAACGGCTGCACGGATGCTACGAGAGCCAGTGTGGTATAGTGGCTAAGAGCGGTAGACTCGTAATCTGGGGAACTGGGTTCGCTTCCCCGCTCCTCCACATGCAACACAAGTGCTATTGCCCCATGGTCTGCACCTGATGCATGAAATATGAGCTCTGGTCCCATAGCGGTACAGTCCCTGCGTGAGGTCTGTACCACCTCAGAAACCCACCTGGAAACCAGGAGAGCATTTGCACAATTCTGTTGCAGCCTGTTGGCCATTTAAAAAGAGAGAGAGAGGGAGAAATGATAAGACGGCCAGTGAGCCAAACAAATCCATTCTCCGCTTGCCGTCTGAAGCACGGGGAAGATAAGACAGACAAATAAGGTGAAGGAAAGATCAGGGCTCTAGACAGTATCCGAAAGCAAAACAGCCTTTCCGGCAGATTTCTCCCTTGGGGCCCCCAGCTTTCAATTTGCACCGCGCTTCCAAAAATAATACAGCCGAGTGGTGGCACCATGTTTCCGCATCCCATGGGGGGGGGGCTGAGCGAATCCCCATCCTAACCCCTGAAGGATTGGTGGCAAGAGAAAGTGATAATTAAAAGACAGTGTGGGAAAGCTGCGGGCATCTGGCTGAAACGTGATCTGATCGAAGAATGAAAAGGACAAAACAAGCCCCCCTCCCAAAATAAAAGAAAATTTGCGGAGAGAGAGAGAGAGCGTCTAAAATAATAAGAGCCCCCCGATGCTAATAAGGGTCCCTTCATTTCACCGGCGAGGCATAAACTTTAAAAGAGATCTCTCATCCATAATTAATCGGAATGGGCTGCCTCTAATGTGGCTTTTCAATATTAATCTACGCCAGCCTTTGAAAAAGAGAGAGAGAGAAAGTCCTTTGAAGGCACCCTTTAGACAAAGCGCCATGCCGCTGTGATTTGATGCCTTTAATTTGTTGCATTGCAATATACGCGGACGCCTCTGCGGCCGACGGGTCTGGCTTAGTTAAAAATTACATTAAAAAAAAAGAAAAATATGACGGGATTTTCGAAGACATGAGCCCAGTAGGAACAGCCTCGCTCTGACTGATCGGAAACGACGTGTCCCCAATTTTATCAACTCGTGGACATAGTTTGGCAAGCTATCGGGGGGAAGGTTTCGTCCGGAGGGTCGCCACACTCAGCTAGAGTGATACGGGCATCTCAGGAGGTGGTGCCTGGCAGGGCAAAGGCAAAATCTAGAAGGATTTCACAAGGAGTGGTATCAAACTAACATGTCCACAACTCAGGGTTGTACCCAACATAAGTGTTAAGCACTACATCCCTTCGCTGCGAGGATTCCCTGCCTCTGCGCACACCTCTAACCTGCGCCAGATAGGGAAGAACTTTCTGACGGTATGAGCTGTCACATGGAAGATGGAGCAAGCTTGTTTTCTCCTGCTCTGGGACATAGGACTTGGACCAATGGCTTTAAGTTACAAGAAACGAGATTCCCAATCAACATCAGGATAAACTTTCTGACAGTAAGAGCTGTTCGACAGTGGAATGGTCTCTCTCGGGAGATTGTGGATTCTCCTTCCTTGGAGGTTTTTTAAGCAGAGGTTGGATGGCCACCTGTCAGGAATGCTTTAGTCGAGATTCCTGCATTGCAGGGGGTTGAATTAGATGTCCCCTGGGGCGACTTCTAACTTTACAATTCTATGATTCTATCTCCTCCAAAGGGTTGAGGGAACACCTGGAGGGTGCAGAGGGAGGGGAGATGTCCCCCTCCCTAATAATAATAATAATAATTACTTATACCCCACTCATCTGGCCAGGCCTCCCCAGCCACTCTGGGCGGCTCCCAACAGGATATTAAAAACACAATAAAACATCAAACATTAAAAACTTCCCTAAACAAGGTTCCCTTCAGAGGTTTTCTAAAAGTCAGGTAGTTACTCATCTCCTTGACATCTGCTGGGAGGGCGTTCCACAGGGCAGGCACCACTACCAAGAAGGCCCTCTGCCTGGTTCCCTGCAACCTCACTTCTCGCAGGTAGGGAACTGCCAGAAGGCCCTCGGAGCTGGACCTCAGTGCCCAGGCTGGACGATGTGGGTGGAGATGCTCCTTCAGGTATACTGGGCTGAGGCCATTTAGGGCTTTAAAAGTCAGCACCAACAATTTGAATTGTGCTCAGAAACGTACTGGGAGCCAATGTAGGTCTTTCAGGACTGGTGTTATATGTTCTCAGCGGCCGCTCCCAGTCACCGGTCTAGCTGCCGCATTCTGGATTAGTTGTAGTTTCCGGGTCACCTTCAAAGGTAGCCCCACGTAGAGCGCATTGCAGTAGTCCATGCAGGAGATAACCACAGCATGCACCACTATGGCGAGACAGTCTGCGGGCAGGGAGGGTCTCATCCTGTGTACCAGATGGAGCTGGTAGACAGCCTCCTTGGACACAGAATTTGACGAGCAAAGCGGGCAGGAAAAAGGAAAGATGTCCTATGCCTTTGCTCTTCGGTTTTTAGTGGTAAAGTGGCTACATAGCCTTTCACACGTCTGGTTTCTACTGGGTCTGACTCAGCAAAAGGCAGCTTCCTATCACTAAAGTTGTGAAATGGAAATAAGGCAGGGAAAAGGCACTTATCATTTTTTTAAATGTCCTAGCTTATCTTGCTGTGCACAAAAGATATATCTAGAACACAACCAAGGTGAAATCTAGACACACAGAAAAACACGCTGTGAAAATGCTTTTTTAGAAAACGTTTTGAAAAATATGTTGAATTTGCCATAAGCTCACCATCGCCATCTAGTGTCACATTTGTATAATGCGCTTAAAATACATTTAAAACGTATTTGCAGCTGAGTCCCAAGTCTTTTTTTTTTGGTCAGTTGCAGGGATAGGTAAATTTTGTTATTTTCCATTTCTCATTCCCCCCCCCCCCCAAGTTTAAGTTCAGTTCTCCACATTGGTGTGCAGTTTTTCTTTAATTCGTGAAAATCCATTAGCTTTTTTACTGCGCACCTTAAATGCGCACAATTTTCGCAAAGCATATCCCCCTAATAGAATGCACCTGTCTTTTACGTACACGTTACCCTATCGTAAGCTCGGCTGCAGAACTGAATCCCAAATCTGGAGAAGTGCAATTTTTAGTCGGCACACCATTTTTCAAAAGTGTAAAATAAGTAATGTAAACGTAAAGGGACCCCTGACCGCTAGGTCCAGTTGCGAACAACTCTGGGGTTGTGGAGCTCATCTCGCTTTACTAGCCAAGGGAGCCGGTGTACAGCTTCCAGGTCATGTGGCCAGCATGACTAAGCCGATTCTGGCAAACCAGAGCAGCGCACGGAAATGCAGTTTACCTTCCTGCCGGAGCGGTACCTATTTATTTACTTGCACTTTGACATGCTTTCGAACTGCTAGGTTGGCAGGAGCAGGGACCGAACAACTTGAGCTCACCCCGTCACAGGGAATCAAATCACCAACCTTGTGATCGGCAAGCCCTGGGCTCTGTGGATTAGACCACAGCGCCACCCGTGTCGTAAAATAGGTAGGTTCACTTTAAAATGCAACAGGAACCAAATCTCTACCTCATCCCTAGGGGACTGGAAACACCCCTGGAAATAACAGGGAACGTTTTGCATATCATTCGCTACACCATGTGGGTCAAGGTCTGCATTCCATCAGGCTGCTCTGAAATACCTAGACAGAGATAATTTCTCAAAGCTTATTTACCACAGATTGCCGTATTCCAGGTCTTCCCAAAAGCTCCCTGACGGATCACGTGCTCCTGAGGACAAACAGCATATTTTGTTTCAGGCTGCCTGGGCAGCCGTCCAGCCAAGCCACTCTTATCTTCCTCTTTGTTTCCTCCCCTCCCTCCGCTCTCCACAACTTGAATAAAAACCATTCTCCTTTTCTTGTCCACTTCACTCGCCACGTGCCAGGAAGTCCCCAACTGAGGAATCACACAGCTGAGCTTTTATCTCCGTGCCGGCCAAACTTATCTCTCCCAGTGCCATTCCACAGCAGTCCTTGGCAGCCATCGCGGACTGTGGCTTCCAATTCAGCCAAATGCATTCTTCCATATAATGGTCCCCCTCCTCGCAAGCCCATTTGCACATATGTCCTCCCCAAAATGACTTCGCTTTTTCTTTTTTACTCCCTTTCCTTTTCACCAGATCTTTCCCAGAAAGAATAAGACTCACTTGCAACATAAGGCAGAGAACCCAAAAACTCTTCCTTAACCCAAAAACAACTTTCTGTGTGTTTGTTTGGAAACCAGATTGGGATGGTTATGGCCGAGGGTTATTGTTATCATTTTTTATCCTTTCCCACCATGCCTTATTCATGCCCCAATTCCCCCTAAATTACTTTTGGTCCCCAAAGGCATTACAGTGGTACCTCGACTTACAAATTACTCAACATACGAATTTTTCGACTTACGAATGAAAAAAGTGCCCGCACGCCTACAAATTTTTCAACATCTGAAGGACATCCGTTGGCCGTTTTAGATGGGGTTTACTTGACTTATGAATTTTAGATGCGGTTTACTTGACTTACGAATTTTCCCGAATTTTTCGTTTCCAATGCATTCCTATGGGGAAATCGCTTTTTTCGACTTACGAATTTTTCAACCTACGAATGTGCATTCGGAACGGATTAAATTCGTAACTTGAGGTACCACTGTATTTGCTTCAGGAAAGAAACACCAGTTTGGGAGAACATTGTTTGTAAAGAAGGAGGAAGCTCAACATCAAAAAAACTAAGATCATGGCCACTGGTCCCAGCACCTCCTGGAAAATAGAAGGGGAAGAAATGGAGGCATTGAGAGATTTTACTTTCTTGGGCTCCACGATCACTGCAGATGGTGACAGCAGTCACAAAATTAGAAGACGCCTGCTTATTGGGAGAAAAGCAATGGCAAACCTAGACAGCATATTAAAAAGCAGAGACATCACCTTGCCGACAAAGGTCCGTACAGTTAATGGTTTTCCCAGTAGGGATGTATGGAAGTGAGAGCTGGACCATAAAGAAGACTGATCACCAAAGAATTGATGCTTTTGAATTATGGTGCTGGGGAAGACTCTTGAGAGTCCCATGGACTGCAAGAAGATCAAACTTATCCATTCTGGAGGAAATCAGCCCCGAGTGCTCACTGGAAGGACAGATCCTGAAGTTGAGGCTCCAGTACTTTGGCCACCTCATGAGAAGAGAAAACTCCCTGGAAAAGACCCTGATGTTGGGAAAGATGGAGGGCACAAGGAGAAGGGGACAACAGAGGATGAGATGGTTGGACAGTGTTCTCGAAGCGACTGGCATGTGTTTGGCCAAACTGCGGGAGGCAGTGGAGGATAGGGGTGCCTGGTGTGCTCTGGTTCATGGGGTCATGAAGAGTCGGACACAACTGAACGACTGAACAACAACAACAAAAATGAAACACATTCTTTATGAACCACAATTGTCCATGATGTTAGGACAATGTTGCTTCATTGTTTCTAGTGTATTGTGATATGTTGTGCTCCTACAGTCAAATTTGCTCCGGCAGGCTGTCACCAACGCCCACAATTTGGGTGCCTTGAAAAGAGGATTAGACAAATACATGAAAATTAAAGCCATAGTCGCCAATGGGGATGGGGCTGAGGCCCCCAATCTTGAGGGGTCAGGCCATGGCAGCAGCGGGCCTTGCTGGACTTCCCAAGATGGCGGAGGGTCCTCTTGGGCCTTGCAGCCTCCTCTCAATTCGTGTAACATCATATGTTACATGTGACATCACACCTGCTAAAAACTGTGGGCTAAACCACAGAGCCTAGGGCTTGCCAATCAGAAGGTTGGCGGTTCAAATCCTCCCAATGGGGTGAGCTCCCATTGCTCAGTCTCTGCTCCTGGCAACCTAGCAGTTTGAAAGCACAAAGTGCAAGTAGATAAATAGGTACCACTCCGGCGGGAATGTAAACGGCATTTCTGTGCTCTGCTCTGGTTTGTCAGAAGTGGCTTAGTCATGTTGGCCACATGACCCAGAAGCTGTACACCAGCTCCCTCGGCTAATAAAGCGAGACGAGTTCCGCAACCCCAGAGTCGTCCATGACTGGACCTAATGGCCAGGGATCCCTTTACCTTTACCTTTTACCCTGATAGGTAGAAAGTTGCCATGTATTTTAACCTGTTTTTAGCTTATTGTTGATTTTAATTATTTTTGAACATTTTGGAAAAAAACATTTTGAAGCAACATTTTAAAAAGTTGTTTTAAATTGTTTTTACTGAGCATTTTAATGTTTTTATTCTTTTTGTAAACTGCTTTGAGGTTTGTTTGTCAAGCAATATATCCATTTTAAGAAACTAAATAAATGGTATATTTTAAATTATGGATGTTTATCTTTTAATGCCTGCGTCACTTGGATTTTACACTTGCAAACTGCTTAGAAAGCTATTTTGACATTAAGTGGTGTATCAATTAATTAAGTCTACATCCTCATATCTTGATTTGTTAGCAACTCGGGGGGGGGGATGAAGGTGCAGATATAAAAACATCACCGGAATGTTCCGCCAGTGTGGTGTAGTGGTTAAGAGTAGTAGACTTGTAATCTGGTGAACCGGGTTCGCATCCCTGCTCCTCCACATGCAGCTGCTGGGTGACCTTGGGCTAGTCACACTTCTTTGAAGTCTCTCAGCCCCACTCACCTCACAGAGTTTTTGTTGTGGGGGAGGAAGGGAATGGAGAATGTGAGCTGCTTTGAGACTCCTTCGGGTAGTGATAAAGCGGGATATCAAATCTAAACTCCTCCTCCTCCTTCTCCTCTTCTCATTACAATCACCATCTCCCCAAAATATGGACGGAAGGCAGGTCAGTATCTGAATTTTGTCATCTCCCCCATCCCTACTATTTCTGAATTGGAAGCAACCACCACCCAGAAAGGAGAGGGCTGGTCTCCAGAAAGTAAGGGAATGGTAAATAAGGACAGCTGTGGTATCTATCCTCCTTGTACAGTGGTATTTAGAATTGGCGGACAAAGTGACGATTTCTTGGGACAACGCTGACAAATAACTCTTGGAGAAAGCTTGCCTTGACAGAGCTTGATGAAAATAGACAGCAGGGGTGACTGTGGTAGTGGTGGAGGGGGGGGAATGGGCGGTGGAGAGAAAATGTCAGATTGAAATGAAACAGTTCTGAGGCCTGGAAGGGAAAAAAAAAAAACTTGCAGTGACAAGCACAGCACCATAGAAAGCAACTCCAGACAACCTTTAGAGGAACGATTGCTGTAGACCTGAGGACTGGAGGAAAGGAAAGTCTTGCAGATTAATTTCCTCGAAACAAAATAGGAAGCTGCTTTCTGCTGAGTCAGACCATTGGTCCATTTCGCTCCACTTTGCCTGCACTGACTGGCAGAGGCTCTCCAGGGCTTCAGGCCCTACCTGCAGATGCTGCCCATGTGAAAACCAAGCCTTATGAAAAAATGGTTGCGGGAGTTGGGTATGTTTGGCCTGGGGGGGGGGGAGAGCAGACTGAGAGGAGATATGGTGGCTGTCACATGGAAGATGGAGCAAGCTTGTTTTCTCCTGCCCAGGAGTGTACAGTAGGATCTAACAGAGAAAGGAGAGTCTGACTAAATATCAGGACTAGCTTTCTGGCAGTAAGAGCTGTTCAACAGTGGAACGGTCTCCCTCGGGAGTTGGCGGATTCTCCTTCTTTGGGAGTTTTTAAGCAGAGGTTGGATTGCCACCTGTCATCCATGCTTTAGCTGAAATTCTTGCACTGCGGGGGGTTGGACTAGATGACCCTAGAGATCCCTTCCACGTCTACAGTGCTATGATTCTACGCTCGGCCCAGTGACCCACAGCCCTTCCTCGTTTCATTTACACACCCAGACGCAACCTGCACCCTCACCCCCTTTTTCATGCTATTGCCAGTGAACTCTTAAACAACTTGATTTTTTTAAAAAACAAAAAAACAAAAAGATGCGTCTCTTAAAAGCCTTTGAATGATCAGCTCATTTAGAGAGGGGGGAGGGAATCCAGTGAGGAAACAATATTAAAGACAAGAAAGTGTTATTTCACATTCCATTGTTTTTGAAATCAATGAGAAAGTCCTTGACCCTCACTCCCAGGGAGTGGGTCTAATCTAATATCTGGCCAATTGCACTTACAATGGGGCTTACTCATGGCTTAATGAGAACAGGAATGCAGATGTCATGAGTGAAGAAGTTAGGTTCATCAAATATGAAAGGACAGAAGCTACCATCGGGGGGTCGTTGAGGGATCTGAGACTTGCAAATTCCTATTTGCATGAAATGATACGGAAGACAGCGGCATCGCTAGGGGGGGCAGGGGCGTCGCCCCGGGTTCCAGGGGAGGGGGGTGACACTTGGGCCGCCCTGCCCTGCCCCGCCCCGCTGGCAGCCCCCAAGCAAGCCTGCGGCTCGTGCGGGGCCCGCCTGCTGGCACCGCTATGGGGCTGCCCCACCCCTGCTGCACAAGCCGCCACGGAAGCAGCAGCACCAGCCCAGACGCGAGTGCGCACTTGTGACATTTCACGCGTGCACACTCCGTCTGGGCCGGCGCTGCCACTTCTGCGGCAACGTTGCGATCCTGCTGGGTGAAAAGCCCCACACGCGACAGCCCCACACGCCGCCTTTTCACTCAGAGGGCTCGCAACGTAGTTGCGGAAGCGGCGGCAGCGGCGGGCGGGATCGCAACATCGCCGCATGAGCGGTGGCGGGGGCCCAGCGACGGTGCCTGCTCCATGCTGCCGCCCCGGGCAGCGTGGAGCCTTCCTCTGCCCCCTGACAGAAGAGACATGCTTTGTTGTAGCTGGGGCAGATGAAGGCATCCGGTTGTGTTGCTAAACTGCCTCGGTCCTGTATACCTGAAGGAGCATCTCCACCCCCATCGTTCAGCCTGGACACTGAGGTCTAGCTCTGAGGGCCTTCTGGCGGTTCCTTCCCTGCAAGAAGCGAGGTTACAGGGAACCAGGCAGAAGGCCTTTTCAGTATTGGCGCCTGCCCTGTGGAATGTCCTCCCGTCAGATGTCAAAGAAATAAGCAACTATGTTACTTTTAAAAGACACCTGAGGCAGTCCTGTTTAGGGAAGATTTTAATGTTACATGCTGTATTTTGTTTTTAATATTCAGTTGGAAGCCACCCAGAGTTGCTGGGGAAACCCAGCCAGATGGGCGGGGTGTAAATAGTAAATTATTATAATTATTAGGGGACGCGGGTGGCGCTGTGGGCTAAACCACAGAGCCTAGGGCTTGCCAATTGGAAGGTCGGCGGTTCGAATCCCCGCGACGGGGTGAGCTCCCGTTGCTTGGTCCCAGCTCCTGCCCACCTAGCAGTTCGAAAGCAGGTCAAAGTGCAAGTAGATAAATAGGTACTGCTCCAGCGGGAAGGTAAACGGCGGTTCTGTGCGGTGCTCTGGTTAGCGGCTTAGTCATGCTGGCCACATGACCCAGAAAAACTGTCTGCGGACAAACGCCAGCTCCCTTGGCCTATAGAGCAAGATGAGCGCAACCCCAGAGTCGTCTGCGACTGGACCTAATGGTCAGGGGTACCTTTACTTTTTTATAATTATTATTATTATTATTATTGCTGCAGATGCACAATGGCATTTCTTCTCTCTGTGCTCCTCCCAGCAGTCATTCCTCCTCTTGTCATTGCTGTGGATACATGACCTGACTGTCTGTGGCCAGGCACTGCAGTCATCTGCAAGGGATTCCAACATGGCAGGGTTGATGTTGCCAGCCTTCGGGTCACATTTGCAGATATATTTGCAACACAGAGTTGGTCTGCCAATGGTCCTGGCACGTCCTTGGGGAGCCTAGCATCATCTATTCTGTGGACATGGCCAAGCCAGCATAGACGCTGCTGAGACAGGATTGCGAAGATGCTGGGAATGTGTGCTTGGGAGAGCACATCTTTGCTGGAGACTCTGTCCCGCCATGTGATGCCCCAAAACTTCCTGGTGCAATGCATGTGTGGTGTAGTGGTTAAGAGCGGTGGACTCGTAATCTGGTGAACTGGGTTCGCGTCTCCGCTCCTCCACATGCAGCTGCTGGGTGACCTTGGGCTAGTCACACTTATTTGAAGTCTCTCAGCCTCACTCCCCTCACAGAGTGTTTGTTGTGGGGGAGGAAGGGAAAGGAGAATGTTGGCTGCTTTGAGACTCCTTAGGGCAGTGATAAAGCAGGATATCAAAACCAAACAACTCCTCCTCCTCCTCCTCCTCTTCTTCTTCTTCTTCTTCTTCTTCTTCTTCATCTTCATCTTCTTCTTCTTGTGGAAGGTGTTGAGGTGTCACTCCTGGCGTTTGTAAGTTGCCCATGACTCACTTTCCTAAAGCAGCGTGCTCAACACACAAGCCTGGCAAATAATATGAGATGAGCTGATGCGCACCTTTTGGACTTAACGTGCAGATCGTGACTTACCCGTTTGGTGGATTTTGCACTTCTCCAAACAGTATGATACCATCCTTGGCATTTGAAAATAAATGAATAAATATTATTTGAATATTATTATTTTTTTAGCCCCACAGATTAATGCAGAAACTGAATGGGAAAAAAAATGAAAAAGAGATGGACTGCAAATTGACAGATGCACACAGACACACACACACACACACACCCTCGCTTCAGTCTTCCATTGCCAAGCCAGCAAGGTTACAAGACTGCAAGGTTACACAGGGTATTTGATTTGGGAGGGAGACTGTGGCAGAGGCAAGCAAACACTGTCTTGTATATCAGCCAACACTTAGTGTCCACACTGCCTGCTAAATGTAATGGAAACAAATAATGGATGTTGTCAAAAGAGGTTAATTAAGCATTTTATTCAAGGATTACAAAGTTCAAACAGAAACATGTCGCCAGCTCAGAATGCACACAGAACTATGTGGGAAAATCCAACTTAATTTGCTAAAAGTCTTTGGTGAGGACCCCCCTCCCTCACTTCTTCTCCAGCTACGGCTGGCGGTGGTGGAGCGGACGAGGAAGACTTAAATGTTCAAGACAGATTGCCGCCTGTTTATTGGCAATCAAGATCATTACGTGGCGAGAATTCAGCCATCCATATTACAGCAGGGCTGGAAAAGCAGTTCACATAGGCGCCGCTTAAATTAACAATAGCCCTTTAAGAAGTAGCAGTGGACCGCCGCTGAAACCCAAGAGAGACATTTCGTCTCTGGAGATACATGCTGTCTTTTGAAGTTGGTGGAGACTAAAATCTAAACAGAGTCTGAAACAAGCAGAGAGATAGAAAAGTGTGTGCAGGGGTGTTTCAAGCCCCTTTGTGTGGGAAAGGCCCAAACTTCAGAAGAAGGAGAAAACAGAAAAGGCATGAAAACTGGAGACTGATGCTTTTCAAACTTCCTGCTGGCGAGAAACACTTTGCATGCTAGCCCTATCCAGGTGGCTTTTTAATTTTTTTTAAAAAGGTATTAATTAAATTTATATCCTGCCCTTCTTCCCAAAGGAGCCCAGCGTAGCAAACACATCAGTGATGAAACAATGCAATTACAAAGAAAATGAAAGCATATTTAAATTAATTAAAAATATCCAATAAGCTTTCAAAACAACCACATATCCTCACAGCTGCAGAGAACAGTATGGTTGAGAGGGTTTTTTGGGGGGTGGGGTGGGGTTCAGTTTGGATGATGCCCCTAGACCCTTCCAATTCTTGGGGTCCTGTACGCAAAGGGGGTGGGGTTAGAATCTAATAAAGGAAATTGCCGAACTGGCCAGGCATATTTCTTTGTAAGACAATGACCTTAGCTGGCCACATAGGTGTCCTCATCAGCATCCCAAAAGAATGAGCTGGGCTGCAAGAGCTACGAGGAAGTGATGGCGGCCTCCAGGCTAATGGTTAGGCTGTTCCTCCACCCACCTCCTAGGAGAACAATAGCTGAAGGCTTGGGGGTGTGCTGAGCAGGAAGCAGGCTGGAAGATGAAGACACAGAGACATGCTTGCTCTGTGCTGGATCGAAAGCTGTAACGGAGAAGCAGGATCTGTTGGTGTGGCCATGCTGTAAGCCCCTCCAACTTATGCTAAGTTTTCGAAGGAAACTGAACCTGGATAAGTGCTTGGAACCCCTGGATTCTCTCAACACTCAGACATTGGGATGATTGGTAGCAGTATATTTCAATCATCCTGGAAGTTAATAAAGGTGACACACCTCAACAAGGAGCTACAAGAAAGGGGATTCCAACTCAACATCAGGAAGAACATGTTGACAGTAAGAGTGTCATGATTGCCCTACTCACAAGTAGGACCTTGGAAGAGACACATGCCCGACTGGCATGTTCCCTCCCTCCTGGGCTATCGTTCAGGAGCTTCATAAGCATTCCTCAGCCCCAACATCACAGCGACTGATGCCAAAAGACATCAGCACACTTAGGGATCCGCAGAGGTTTGTGCAGTTGCGTAACAGAACTCAGCAACTCAGCATTTAGGCTAATCTACTTTATTTACAAATAAACATACACGGAGCTCTGAAACATGGCTCCCTCTCTCTCTAACATCAGACAGCAAAGAGCAAGAACAAAGGACAATAGTCCCACTTCAGGAAACACAGTAATGCAAACACCCTGTTTTCCGTCACTTCCCATTCCTGTGGAATCAAAACACACACCGTCATGTGATAGACAATGAACCCATGACTGCACACAGGGAATGAATCTCCAACAAAGAGCTGTTCAACAGTGGAACAGTTTCCCGTGGGGGGTTGTGGAGGTTTTGAAGCAGAGGTTGGATAGTCATCTGCCATGGATGCTTTAGCTGAGATTCCTGCATTGCAGGGTGTTGGATGAGATGACCCTTGAGGTCACTTCCAACTCTACAAGTCTATGATTCTGTGATTTGCAAGAAGGAATCCCTGATAAGATTCCCAGGTGTTCCCAGGAGGGGGGTTGAAAACCACAACGTAAGACAGAAAGAGCCAATGGTTTGTACACGAAACCAGATCCAACCTGCAAATGAAATTCTCCCCCAAACAATCCAAAGATTAAGTCAATAAATAAGTCCCATGCTTCTTTTTTAAGATGGATGTGAAACACAAGGAAATACACACACCCCCCCCCCGAAAAAAGAAGAAGAAAAAGAAATGAGAAGTGAATAAACCTTGGAAGTTCTTCTTGTGAGAAGGAAAACCTATCAAGACGTAGAGTTTTATGGTCCTGCACTTTGATTTTGAGTGCAGGCTCAAGTTGCTATGGTGATTCAGCAATGTCAAATACACTGCAGCTTAATTAACTGTGTGATTTTTTATTTAATAAGGTGGGATATTCATTTCTAATCAGCTTCTGGGGCACAGTCTAGATTCTCTTATAACTTCCTATATTTTTTACTTTCCTTTAGAGTCTTGATTCCCAGTACAGGAATGTAGAAATCCTCAATTCCATGTGGCAGTCTCTAAGAACCCAAGAGCTGCTGGATCAGGCCAAGGGTCCAGCTTGTCCAGCATCCTTTTCTTACAGTTGCCAACCACACGCCTGTGGAATATTAAGGGCTGACTGTTAAAGAGACAAATGACTTCATATACGGTACAAGGAGGGCTCTGATACTCCCAGTAAAAAAATTGCTTGAGTAAGTTTAATGGACTGTGGTTGGATGAGAAATGGTGACGTGCTGGGGTGGCAGAACGTGGTTGGGTTGAAGATGAACAACTAAAATGACATATATTTGCCTGTGCAGTGTGTGTCCTAATGGAAATGCCTTTGCAGGTTGGAGAGCCAGTGTGGTGTAGTGGTTAAGAGCAGTAGACTCGTAATCTGGTGAACTGGGTTCGCGTCTCCACTCTTCCACATGCAGCTGCTGGGTGACCTTGGGCTAGTCACACTTCTTTGAAGTCTCTCAGCCCCACTCACCTCACAGAGTGTTTGTTGTGGGGGAGGAAGGGAAAGGAGAAAGTTAGCCGCTTTGAGACTCCTTCGGGTAGTGAAAAAGCAGGATATTACTGTGGTTTGGATATCAAATCCAAACTCCTCCTCCTCCTCCTCCTCCTCCTCTTCTTCTTCTTCTTCCATCTGGTTTGGTGTACAAACCATTGGCTCTTTCTGTCTTACATTGTGGTTTTCAAACCACTCCTGGGAACATCTGAGAATCTTATCAGTGGTTCCTTGTTACAAATCATAGAATCACAGAATCACAGACTTTGAAGTGACCTCAAGGGTAATGCAGGAATCTCAGCTAAAGCATCCATGGCAGATGACTGTACAACCTCTGCTTCAAAACCTCCACAGCCCCCCACAGGAGACTGTTCCACTGTTAAACAGCTCTTACTGTCAAAATGTCTTTTAATGGTGGCACCCATCACCCTTTGGGGATGATGTCCTATTTTGTTACTTCACATGATGGAAGAGACATGTTTTATTGCAGCTGGGGCAAAGTTAGGAATACGGTTGGGCTGCTGCAGATGCACCATGGTGTTTCTTCTCTCTGTGCTCCTCCCAGTGGTCATTCCTCCTCTTGTCACTGCTGTGGATGCACAACCAGCCTGTCTGTCTCCACACACTGTGGTTGCCTGCAAGGGATTCCTGTCCTGTAATGAGTTTCTGTACTTGAAGCTCCCAAGGTGAATTTCTCCCACACTTCCAGGGAAATGCGTGTGGGAGAAAATCCTAAGGAATCTGCCTTTATACAGAGCAAGACTTCTGTCCCAACTATCTCAGTATTGTCTATGTTGACTATAAGCAACTGTGCAGCATTTTAGGGGGGGGGGGCTTTGCTAACCTCACTTGGAAGAGATTGAACCTGAGACCTTTTGCATGCAAAATGGATGCTCTTCTGATTAACTTCAGCCCTTCCCACCTGGGACACTGTTACACATACCCTCAAACGTTTCTCCAATGAAAATAGGGATGCCCTATCCCACAATAATAATAATAATGATTTTATTATTTTTACCCTGCCCATCTGACTGGATTAGCCAGCCATTCTAGGCAGCTTCCAACATACAGTGGTACCTTACTGTTGAACTTAATCCATTCCGGAAGTCCATTAGACTCCCGGAATGGTTTGAAAACCAAAGTGTGGCTTCTAATTGGCTGCAGGAGCTTCCTGCACTCAATCTGAAGCCGCGTCGGACGTTCGGCTTCCAAAAAAATGTTCGCAAACCGGAACACTCACTTCCGGCTTTGCGGCGTTCGGGAGCCAAAACGTCCAAGTACCAAGGTGTTCGACAACCAAGGTACGACTGTATATAAAAGCATTAAAAAACATTAAACATTTTTTTAAAAAAACTTCCCTATACAGGGCTGCCTTCAGATGTCTTCTAAAGGTTGTATATTTACTGATCTTCTTGGCTTCGGGGTTGCATAACTCCATACACTCCAACCGTTCTCGGGTGAAAATAGGGATGCCCTAAGGAAAAGCGAGACATTCTAGGATCACATAAGGAACCAGATGGCTTCTGTAAATCTGGAATTGTCCCTGGAAAATAGGGACACTTCAAGGGTCTGCTTTTGAGGGTGCGGAGTGGCAGCTGGCATGACTAGCCACCGAAATCGGCTCCTGCTGATGCCGCTAGAGAAATGAGAAGATGGCGAGGGATGATGAAAGCTGCAATCCAACGTCACAGTCAGAGCCGGCACGTCCATTAAGGCAAACTAGGCAATTGCCTAGGGTGCCAAAATGGAGGGGGCGCTGCCCTGGCTTGGGCGGGGGGACGGGACGGGGCGGGGTAGGCTAGCAGCAGCTTCTCCGCTGTAGCGGAGAGGTGCTGCTTGCCCCCTACACCACCCCCTGGCTCCCACTAAAGCATGCTTTGGGGGCGGGTGGGACAGGCTAGCAGCAGCTTATCCGCTACAGCAAAGAAACTGCTGCTTGACTCTCCACCACCCCCCCACCTCCCGCTAAAGCAGGCTATGAAGTGGGGGGGGGGGGGCGTGAGGCGCCAGAAGGTGGTCTCGCCTAGGGCACATGAAGCCCTAGCACCGGTCCTGGTCACAGTGTTTCTCAAACTTGGGTCCCCAGGTGTTGTTTGACTACATCTCCCATCGTCCCTGACCATTTGTCCTGCTCGCTAGGGATGATGGGAGTCGTAGTCCAACAACTGCTGGGGACTCAAGTTTGAGAAACTTTGAGAGGGAAACAGCTTTCTTGCTGCTGTCTTGCATGGCAATACAAGGGACTCTCTATGCTGGAGTTTTGTGGCCCACTGCCCTTTCCCGGTAGAGCAAGTTTTGGGTGTTAGGGTTGTTGGGTGTTTTTTGCAGGGGGTGGAGGGATGCGATCATGAGCTCACAATAAAAGAGGGGGAAAGAGGAGGCAGCGGCGGCAAACCAAATGAATTCTAAGCCTAGAAAATTCTGCTTTTGCCACCTGGGAAGGCAGCACATGTGTCCAGGTGGTGGCAAGCTTTTTAAAAGCTGATTTAATTAAGTGTTTTGATTTGATTTTGGCAATCTTGAAGGCTGAGCAGGTGGGCTGTAGTATTTTAGAGTAATGAGCATTAAAGGAGAATAGCGACAATGGTGCTCTAGGCTCAAGAGGCAATAATGAGAGAGATTCTAAAGGTCAGAGAACTTGAACAGGAAGAGGGGGGGAGAGATGAACTTCGAAATGCGGCATAGTGCCTCAGCCGCTGTGTCCCATGTTATCTTCCCCCTGGTGTACTGCGCCCCGTAAAGCTTGGGATCTAGATATTCAGCCACAACTAAACCACAAGTGATCCAGCTAGGCTGGTGACTGGGAGCAGCCACTGGGACCACATAACACCAGTCCTAAAAGATCTAAATTGGCTCCCAGGATATTTCCGAGCACAATTCAAAGTGTTGGTGCTGACCTTTAAAGCCCTAAATGGTTTTGGCCCTGTATACCAGAAGGAGCGTCTCCACCCCCATCGTTCTGCCCGGACACTGAGCTCCCAGTGCCGAGGGCCTTCTGCCGGTTCCTCACTACGAGAAGCCAAGTTACAGGGAACCAGGCAGAGGGCCTTCTTGGTAGTGGCACCCGCCCCGTGGAATGCCCTCCCACCAGATGTCAAAGAAAAAAACAACTACCAGACTTTTAGAAGACATCTGAAGACAGCCCTGTTTAGGGAAGCTTTTAATGTTTGACAGACTATTGTATTTTAATATTTTGTGGAGAGCCACCCACAGTGGATGGGGAAACCCAGCCAGATGGGTGGGGTATAAATAAATTATTATTATTATACCTGAAGGAGCGTCTCCACCCCCATCGTTCTGCCTGGACGCTGAGGTCCAGCTCTGAGGGCCTTCTGCCAGTTCCCTCACAGCAAAAAGCGGAGTTACAGGGAACCAGGCAGAGGGCCTTCTCAGTAGTGGCACCCTCTCTGTGGAATGCCCTCCCATCAGAGGCCAAGGAGATGAGTAACTATATAATCTGAAGGCAGCCCTGAATCGGGAAGCTTTTTTTAATGTTTAATGTTTTGTTATGTTTTTGTGTATGTTGGAGGCCGCCCAGAGGGGCTGAGGTATCCCAGTCAGATGGGTGGGGTACAGAAATATTATTATTATTATTATTATTATTATTATTATTATTATTATTTGTATAAATAACAAAGATCTGCCTTCATAAATGCATGTGTTACCATGATGGTTTCCTTATTGCTTCAGGAACATAAACTGGTTGATGTTCTAGATTTGACCATGACATCCTAGCAGGGCTGGCCCTACTATGTGGCAGCTGGCTCAGGTGACAGGTATTGAGAGGCAACAGTCAAGGGTTGGAGGATAGGTCTGTGTATCCCACATACATTAAACTAGCCTGCTAGCTTAGCGTATACGAGAGCCAGTGTGGTGTAGTGGTTAAGAGCGGTAGACTTGTAATCTGGTGAACCGGGTTCGCGTCTCCACTCCTCCACATGCAGCTGCTGGGTGACCTTGGGCTAGTCACACTTCTCTGAAGTCTCTCAGCCCCACTCACCTCACAGAGTGTTTGTTGTGGGGGAGGAAGGGAAAGAAGAATGTTAGCCGGTTTGAGATTCCTTCGGGTAGTGACAAAGCGGGATATCAAATCCAAACTCTTCTTCTCCTGCTGCTGCTGCCCTCAGGTGTGATGGAGGAAGCAGATGCCTGTTCCAAGCAGATACATGGAAGGGGATGGGGGCACAATGTTTCATGCCAGCCCTGCCCTCTAGCCACCGGCACTATGAGAAGCCATGACAGAACAAGTCTGGTGAGCGAGCACGGTTATGATCAGTGGGCCCTGGTTGCCCTGGAATGTGCAAACCAGGAAGAAGAGCACGATGGATCAGTGCATGATGCGACTATTAGAATACCTTTTCATCTCATTAGAGAAAAAAAATCATTAAATAAAAATGTCGTCAGTTGTCTCTGCAAAGTGCAGGTGCTGGGCACCTGTTAAATGGCAATGAGGATGCATCTGAAGAAGTGTGCATGCACACGAAAGCTCATACCAAGAACAAACCCAGTTGGCCTCTAAGGTGCTACTGGAAAGAATTTTCTATTTTGTTTCACCTCACAGAGTGTTTGTTGTGAGGGAGGAAGGGAAAGGAGATTGTTAGCCGCTTTGAGACTCCTTAAAGAGAGTGAAAGGCGGGATATCAAGTCCAAACTCTCCTCTTCTTCTTCTTCTTCTTCTTCTTCTCTGCTTCTGGTGCAACGGAACACTGTGACGGAAACCAGAGCACACGGAAATGCCGTTCACTTTCCCGCCGCAGCAGTATCTATTTATCTACTTGCACTGGCATGCTTTCAAACTGCTAGGTTGGCAGGAGCTGGGACAGAGCAACGGGAGCTCACCCCATCGCGGGGATTCGAACCGCTGACCTTCTGATCAGCAAGCCCAAGAGGCTCAGTGGTTTAGACCTCAGCGCCACCAGTGTCCCTTTTAAGGGACAGTGTAGTCTCTCCAGTAATCTCAGACTTGGATCATGTGGGGGAAAGTATATTCAGTATGATCATACTGCAGATTCTTGTGAGGTGTGTGTGTTTGTGTACAAGTAAAACTGGTCCTGAGTTTCAGACTGATTTGATTACATTTCTCTTAGCAACGGGTGTCTTGACCAGGGAGGAGACATTTCTCGGTTGTACCTCGAAATGAGATGCATATCCTATTATTCTGATGGCAAAATGAATATGCTTATCTTAAAGCGAAGCAAAAGTCTGCAATAAAACAGATTGGATTGTTTTTGCTAAGTGGAGGAAACCCCAGCAAGCCAGGCAAGGTCGTGGACAAGAAAATGTGTTAGTTTCACAACAGGAAGCCAAACACTCCTTGGATGAGGTCACCCTCGCGAGGAACTGTAAATATTAATTTGCCCTTATTGTTCTGCTCCTCACATCGTCTCTGCAGAGAGTAACCATTGGTCCGATGCTTTAAAGTCCCTGCTATTGCTAGATCCTTTTGAAGAGAGAAGATTTCTCATAAAAATGAGGACAGCAGTTGCAAAAGGAGCACCAGTTTCAAATCTTCCTGGACAGAGGTCAACCGAGCCCTGCAAGATCCCATTTGGAATGACAAATGGGCCAAAATCTGCCCTCCGCTTTTGGGCAGATTTTTCTTCTTCCTGCAAATGAAACTTCTGTAGGAGCATGGTCAAAGGCCCATGTCTTACTGGATCAGGTCAAAGGCCCATGTAGTTGAACTGTCTCTTTTAAGAATGGGTTGAATTCTCCTTCTTTAGAGGTTTTTAAGCAGAGGTTGGATGGCCATCTGTCATGGATGCTTTAGCTGAGATTCCTACATTGCAGGGGGTTGGACTAGATGACTATTGGGGTCCCTTCCAACTCTATGATTCTATGATTCTGTCTTGTTTTTTGGATGCCAATGGTAAAACTTTTGAGCTATTTTTAATGGAATTTGCCCCCCAAAATCAATACTTCCAACATGGGCTGCCATACGCCCAGGTTTCCCAGAGCATTTTTACCAATTTTCTTGGACGCTATTTTCGATGGATGAATCCTGGATATGTCTGGAAAATCCTGGACATATGGCAACCCTAGCCAACAATGAAGATTTGTCTAATCCTATTTTTAAGCTATCCAAGTTGGTGGCCATCACTGCTTCTTGTAGGAGCGAAGTGGCATTTGCCAGCTGTTTTTTTCAAGCCACATTCACACCATACATTTAAAGATCTATGATGCCACTTTAAATGGTCATGGTTCCTCTCCCCCCCCCCCAGAATTGTGGGAGTTGTAGTTTGTTAAGGGTGCTGAAAGTTGTTTGGAGGTGCCCTCTAAGAGCTACAATTCCCATCCTTCTCCACAGGGAACACTAGGAATTGTAGCACTTTGGGAATAGGGATCTCCTAACAACTTTTAACAAGCTACGGCTCCCAGAATTCTTGGGGAGGGAGAAACCATGACTGTTCAAAGTTCCCAGTGAATAGAGATTTGTTTTTCAATATGTAGCATCCTCCAGATGTTGCTGGACTACAACTTCCTCATCCCTGACTCTTGGCCGTGCCAACAGGGCTGTTGGGGCTTGGAGTTCAAGAGCATCTGGAGAGTACCATATTGGATACCTCTACTCTAGGCCAAGGGAAGGGAGGGAATAGCTGGGTTGCACTTAAAAGGATAGTACCCCATTTTGGATAGTCATTTTGGGTTCACAGCTGTCCATGGAGGCATAGGTTAATTCATGTTCAGGGCAGCTGTCTACCAGCTCCATCTGGTATGCCAACTGAGACCCTACCTGCCTGTGCACTATCTTGCCAGAGTTGTGCTTGCTCTGGTTATCTCTTGTTTGGATTACTGCAATGCGCTCTACCTTTGAAAGTGACCCGGAAACTACAACTAATCCAGAATATGGCTGGTAGACTGGGGACTGGGAGTGGCCGCCAAGACCACATGACTCCGGTCCTGAAAGACCTACATTGGCTCCCAGTACATTTCCAAGCACAATTCAAAATGTTGGTGCTGACCTTTAAAGCCCTAAATGGCCTCAGCCAAGTATACCTGAAGGAGCATCTCCACCCCCATCGTTCAACCTGGACACAGCTCCGAGGGCCTTCTGGCGGTTCCCTCCCTGTGAGAAGTGAGGTTACAGGGAACCAGGCAGAGGGCCTTCTCGGTAGTGGCGCCTGCCCTGTGGAACGCCCTCCCACCAAGGAAATAAACAACTATCTGACTTTTAGAAGACATCCGAAGGCAGCCCTGTTTAGGAAAGTTTTTAATGTTTGATGCTTTATCCCATTTTTAATATTCTCCTGGGAGCCACCCAGAGTGACTGGGGAAACTCAGTCAGATTGGTGGGGTATGTATGTATGTATAAATAAATAAATAAATAAAATTATTATTATTATTATTATTATTATTATTATTATTATTATTATTACTACTACTACTACTATTCACTCTGCCTGAGCATAGTGCAAGCACCCAGTTTCCTTTTGAAGAGCTTTTTTAAGTCCCCAGCCAGGTACCACTAAAATGTATGTACATACAGTTTTATCCCTTATTAAGGGACCAGAACAATTTAAATCAAGCTCTAACTTAGCTTCCCCTAAGAAAAAAAAGAGAATGCCTGAGACACGCCAGCGCAAGAGTGAATCTAATCAGAGCTCTCCCTTGAGGAGAAAGGCAGTGTTTAAGCTCACCATTCTGCAAATAATTTTTATGAATAATACCAATAATAAAAATTCTCTGCACTATCTAAGGCTGAGAGCCAACTCCATATGTCAAAGGAAACATAAGCAATTGTAATTCACAAGAGGCTGTTTTTATAGACTTGTTTAACACAAGGCCTACAGCAGCTCTCGTAAGAGCGGAGGCTGGGAAATGGACGACATCCGGCATTGCTTCCTAGAGAGTTCCCCCCCCCCTCCGCTATGGCAACTCTCTTGATTCTTTACGATGCATTCCTGTTTTAGAGCTCACCGTTCCTTCATTTTAACCAGGTTCCAGTCTTGGGGGACAATCTAAACCCATTGGACCAGCAGCTTGGCTAGCCAGTTCCTGGAGTGGTCAGCTATGCATCACTCCCTCACCCCAGTTCAGCCAACTTAAAAGGACCCCTGACAGTTAGGTCCAGTCACAGACGACTCTGAGGTTGCGGCGCTCATCTTGCTTTACTGGCTGAGGGAGCCGGCATTTGTCCGCAGACAGTTTTTCCGGGTCATGTGGCCAGCATGACTAAGCCGTTTCTGGTGAAACCAGAGCAGCGCACGGAAACGCCGTTTATCTTCCTGCCAGAGCGGTACCTATTTATCTACTTGCACTTTGACGTGATTTCGAATTGCTAGGTTGGCAAGAGCTGGGACCGATCAATGGGAGCTCACCCCGTCGTGGGGATTCGAACTGCCAACCTTCTGATCGGCAAGCCCTAGGCTCAGTGGCTTAGACCACAGTGGCACCCACGTCCCAATGGTAATTATGCCAAGTTAATATAAACCAGCATAAGTTCTGCCAGCTTCAGAAATTTAGGGCTGCTTTGCCTATTCAAATTCCTGCCACCCAAGCGCGGAAGTGGTACAGTCCAGAAACAGGGTTGCTGCTTCAATGGATGGACTGGATCAGACCAGAGGCCCGACTAGTCCTTCTTCTTCTTCTTCTTCTTCTTCTTCTTCTTCTTCTTCTTCTTCTTCTTCTTCTTCTTCTTCTTCTTCTTCTTCTTCTTCTTCTATCACTCATAGCCAAGTAAGATTGTCTTCCACAGTTTTAACAATGAGTCCATAAGTGACTGTGGAGGCCAATTGCATCCTGTTCTCGCAATGGCCAACCAGTCACCCACAACTCCTCTTGTGGCTCCTAGCAACTGGGATTCAGAGGCAGAACTCCTTTCTGTTTCCTATGGCACACGCATACCCCACAAGTGTGCCTCAGCCCAACAGTCTGGTAATTACTGTTATATAGGATTGGAAAATCCATAATGCACTAATGGTGCATAATGCTGTCTGAGGCTCCATACATTGGGTGACAGATATACAATAAGGAGAATCTGGTTCAAACAGCCTCGCGATATCTCTCCTCTCCAAGCAACCAAGGCTCGTTCCCCCTCCAAAGTAATTTGAACTGTCCTTTGTGCTAATTGCCACAGATTAAAGTGAGACGCTTATAAATGCAGGAAGGCAACCGCAATTTAAAAGTCGCACACAAAAGGCATTTCTTTTGCTCAATCTCTTTGTTCCATCTCTCGTCAGGTGCTGTGCCTTACCAGCTGCTATGGGAGTCTGGTGGAATCGGTGTGTTTTGAAGTGTTTTATCTCCTTCAGTTCTGGCAAGTTTCCAGACCACAGAGAGGGGGAAATACTTTTGCAAAAGAACACAAACACACTATGTGAATCAGGGGTGGGAAATCTATTTCATCCAAAGGGCCACATTCTCTTCTGGTCAACATTCTGGGGAACACATGAGGGGTGGGCGTGTCCAGAGGCAAAAGTGGGAGGAGCAATGGGTGCAAATTTTGCTTTTGTCCCATGGACTAGTTTCTATCTAGGGCTACCTATGCTCTTTGTTCTAACCCAGACAAGCAAGAGGCATTGTCAAGGAGATCAAGGTGGGATTCCAGCAGGCCAAAAACACTTGTGGTGCAAAGCAGGACCAGAGAGTGGCCTGGCCTGGAGGAAAGGGCATGGCTAAGGAGGAGACATAGCCTCAGCAGTGTCCTGCTGCCACAGAGCCAGTGTGGTGTAGTGGTATGAGCTTTTGTGTGCATGCACACTTCTTCAGAAGTTCACACACAAAAGCTCATACACGAAAGTTCATACTAAGAACGAACTTAGTTGGTTCTAACAAACTGGAAGGATTTTTTTTTATTTTTTTTATTTTTTTTTACTATGGCAGACCAACACAGCTACCTGCCTGTAACTCCAACCTCAGTTGATTAGGATCTTGGTCAAGACAAAGAGGTGTGATTAACTTGACCAGGAGAACAGGAATATGTAGATACTCCATAGCTGTCAACCTTCCCTTTTTGGCGGGAAATTCCCGCCAAAATAGAGAAGGTTGACAGCTCTGAGATACTCACCTTTGTTTTACTTAATGGGTGTGAAGTGGAAGTCAAGGGAGGGATGGGGGCAAACCTGATGATCAGGTTTCTGCCAGAAGACCCCTCCCAGTTTGTGACATAACTATGATGTATAAAGCTATAAAAGAAGGAGCCATCCTTTGTTCCAGGCTTCTTCCTGCTTCTTCCATGTTGTGGCTGGAAGCCTGGTTGCAACAATAAAGATGAGGCCTACAGGCTGCTGTTTTGCACCTATATTCTTGGGTGGTGTTTTCGTTTGGCAATCCAAGTGAGCCCAAGGATTTTCCTATAACAGTGCATACTTATGGTCACAATTTAGCAGCCCTTTCACTAAAACAGAGAGGATTTGCACCTTCAGATCGTGCACCCAGGGCTTCTCTACGCTTCTTCGTTCGGACGCGGTCCCCGTTTACACATCCCTCTTTATTTAGACTCAGTCGTGGTTCAGAGCAAGCAAGCTGGCTACCAGGACAGATTAATGTCCGCAAGTTGTCTAAATGGTGACCATGCTGTGGCTGCTTATATTGGAGCACGCATAGGCATGGGTCTATTGAGAGATGATGAATGGCCAATGGCCAACTTTGCTTGGTTCCAAACAACTAGTGTCATGCTGTCCTTTTTTAAAACCTTCAGCAGAATGAAGGGATAATGCCTGCCTCTCTTTTTTTGGCAACCCCCCCCCCCCATGCTCCTCACAATGCCTTATTCTGTCTCCTCAGGGCCCTGTGGCAGCTACACCCTCTCGGGATGTGCTCTTTGCCACGCTCATCGGTGAGTAACTGTGTTGTTGTCATTGGCCGTGATACATGATCAATGCCTTTTTCTTTCCCTCTCTTTATCTCGACGTAGCCGGCTTCTGCAGATTTGTCACATTTCATTCTCTTTATCATTTGAAACTAGTCACTCAGTCTTGACTCTCAGTTTCACTTTCCATTATTTATAAGAATAACAATTTCAGCCCATTCTTGCGGCACAGGCGGGTGTCATTTTGTCTTACAATGAAGGCAAAATGACTTTGGGAGCTAGGCTAGATAAGCGCAGCGAAGATAGGGATGTAAGCAAAACAGTCAAGAGTCCATTAAGCCCAGAATCCTATATATCTGGCACAGGGGTGGAAGAATAGGGAACAAGGGGTGGGTGGGAATTGGTTCATTCTCACTTCCCGAACCAATACGCTAGCCAAACCCAAAAGCTACCCTATGAAATGGCCTCTGAATGTTGCAGAGCAGCTCTCCGATTAAAAGAAAAAGTGTGGAAAATGTGAAAAACTAGGAGGAAGTGTGCATCGAAACACACCTATTAGTGAAGATAATGTAGTGTAGAATGCATTATATCAGGGGAAATTGCTTACTAAAATGGCAAATTTGCAGGCAAAAAATGTGAATTTTTGTGGGGTTTTTTTTTTAATTGCAAACTGATGTGGAAATGTGGTGGGCTGAATTTAAGTTTGGAAAAAAAATGAGAAGTGGATGACCTATTTGATGTAGGTCATAGAGTAGGCAAAACAATTTGCTTAAAAAATAGTGCCCTCTTCTGTCCCGGCCAACATGAGTTGGACGTCCAACGAAGTTGAATGTTGGAAGATTTGGAACAGATAAAAGTAAATATTTCCACACTCAGTGCATAGTCAGACTTCAGATGCTGCAGATGCTGATCTGATTCTCCCTGAGTCTGGTTCAGGATTTCTCTGTTAGTCTCCAACTAAGCTTAAGTCCATAGAGTCACAAAGAGTCGGACACGACTGAACGACTGAACAACAACAACAAGCTTAAGGCAATGTGACTGAAACAGCCACATATAGTTCCTCTCTTTACCCTTGCCTCCAGCTACCTCCCCATTCTTGTCCCCTCCCTCCATTTTGAATTTTAACTTGTAAGCTCCTTGCGACAGGGACCTCTTTTCTTGCGATCTGTAAACGCCATGCACATTGATGGTGCAAGGTGGTGATGATTTATTACGCACACTTTCAACCTGAAGTCCCAGGGTGGCTTACAACATTAAAACACTATTACTAAAAACAGTTTACAACAACTTACAGCAGTAGTAGTAATGGTGTTTTTTTTTTTTTAAAAAAAAACACCTAATAGTAACTATTTGGCAATTAATAGTAATTTAATAGTAAATAGTAACGGTTGATGGTTATTGTAACTATTAGATAATTAATAGTTACAATCAGTAGCTGCTATGACGATTTCTTACAGGTAGGATACATTTTTGAGGAAGATGTGTTTAGCCTGAAGGGGGAAACAGATGAAGGTTTAATAACCTGAAGGAAGGAGAAAAAGAATTTCTTTCTGACATGTCTCTTTTGCTGATCAATGGAACCTACCACAATTAAGCCATGTTTTGTTCTGCTACGGGTTTGTTTACATTTGAGAAAATGCAATCACACAATTAAAATTTAATAATATAGTAAATAAGACCTGAATAATTTACCCAGAAACAAATAAAATGGATGTTGGTGATTGCATTGCGAAGGATGGGAGGGAAGAGTTGCATTCTGAGACTGCCGGAGGATTGAGTCTTCTGTTTGTTTATTTGGGGACAAGCAAATTGCGTTAAATTAATCAGGGTGGAGGGAGACAGAGGTTTATTTCTGGGGGGGGAGGGGAAATGGGTTTGCAATTACAGCCCAACTCTATCAATCTACTTCTAACTGACGGTACGCCTACTTGCTTATCCAGATACAATTGAATTACATGCAGTGGCTCGGTTCTGAAAGACTGGCCCCATACCTGCAGGATGTCTTGAGTATTAAGATTGACAGATGGAGTTCCCCTCGTAGTTAGGAAAGGAAACTTAAATAATGCAGGTGGAGTCCATAGAGAAAATATACCCTGATACCACTTTACTGAGGAAACTGGACAAAATACAGTATATAATCTGACTAGAAAGAAACCAAGAGGATTTGCCTTCTTGGGGCAATAGGACATGTGAAAAGCATCTAAGAGTCTTAGTTAACAACAAGCTGAACATGAGTCAACAGCGTGATGCAGCAGCAAAAAAAGCTAATGCCATTCTAGACTGCATTCATACAAGTACAGTATTCAGATCACAGGAAGTCATAGTACCACTCTATTCTGCCTTGGTCAAAACACACCTGGAATCCTGTGTCCAATTCTGGGCACCGCAATTTAAGAAGGATGTTGACAAGCTGGAAGGTGTGCAGAGGAGGGCAACCAAGATGATTAAAGGTCTGGAAACCAAGCCTGTCGAGGAATGGTTGAAGGAGTTGGGTATGTTTAGCCTGGATAAAGGGAGTCTGAGAGGAGATATGACAGCCATCTTCAAATATCTGAAAGGCTGTCACATGGAAAATGGAGCACGCTTGTTTCCTCCTGGTCAGGAGGGTGAAACGTGGACCAATGGCGTCAAGTTACAAGAAAGGAGATTCTTATTCTGACAATAAGAGCTGTTTGACAGTGGAATGGTGTCCTTCAGGAGGTGGTGGACTCTCCTTCATTGGAGATTATTAAGCAGAGGTTGGATGGTCACCTGTCAGGAATGCTTTAGCTGAGATTAGTGCATTGCAGGGGGTTGGACTAGATGACTCTCAGGATTCCTTCCAACGCTATAGTTCTATTAATACTACTACTACTACTACTACTACTACTACTAATATAGTAGTACCTCGGCTTACGTTATCCTCGGGTAACGTAAACTTCGGGTTGTGAAAGTAGCAAACCCAGAAAAGTTTCACTGTGTGCACATGAGCAGAAGCGGTCCCCCCAGTTACGGAAACCCCAGGATCCGACCGGAGCTCTGGAACGGATCCTGTCCACAACCGGAGGTACCACTGTAATAATAATAATAATAATAATAATTCTGCTAGCTCTGACCCTTTGAAGAAATTGTATTCTCTTAAATTCTCAGAGCTAAGAAATTTAGTGGAATATAAATACCTAAAAGAAAACAATTAAATGCCTGAAATAAATAAAACCATTGAGCAGTGATGAAATGGGAACATCTGTACCTAACCCCCTATCCAGAAGCTGGACATGATTTCCTACTTGAAAAGGTTGACTTCCCAACTTTCAATCCTTTTTTTTTTTTTTTTAAGAGCAGCTCAGTAGGCAGGTATACCTCGGGTGAAGCATTACCATGTCGGAAAATGATTACCTGTAAAATTTCTGCCCAACGTCCTTGCAGAGAAACATCAACAACCTCCCAGTTAGGAACCCTAATTCCTCAATGGGAATCAGTAAAAAAAAAATAAAAAATCCTACCATTAAGGGGTGTGTGTTTGTCCAGAATTGCAAGGATTCCTTCAGTGCCAAATTTCAGAATTACAGCATGTCATTGCAGATGGCGGCAGGGACTGGTGTGTGCTTGCATGTGTGTGTGATTTCTAAGTTGCACTGAAAGGAGCCTGTTATGTTGAGCCCAGAGGAAGATGAATTGATTAGCAAGCAGATAGGATCAAAGCTAAGCAGCAAGCATTCCACACTCTCCATATTGGTCTAATTCTTTTTTAATTAATCTGACCCTGAAATGATTTTTCTCTTTCAGCAAAGACGTTGGGTTTCCTGCCCCCCCCCCTGTTCCACTCACTACATTAAAGCTGCCTAGAGTCTTTGTACAGGTAAGTTTCAGACCCTCCAAATGTCCCTATTTTCCAGGGAAAGTTTTGGATTTACAGAAGTCGTCCCAGTTTCTGATTTGATCCCAGAGTGTCCCGCTCTTCCTTAGTACATCCCCATTTTCATCGGAGAAATGTTGGAGGGTATGGATTTACGCGACCCCCCGAGCCAAGGACCCCCAGATACAACCATTAGGAGACATCTGAAGGCAGCCCTGCATAGGGAAGTTTTTAAAAAAATGTTCAATGTTTTAATATATGCTGGTGGTGAACAAAAGAGGTTCAAAGGCTGTCTCAAGGCAATTTTTTAAAAAAATGCAGTATAAACACCAAAAATTGGGAAACACTTGCCTGCGAGCGCTCCAATTAGAGAACAGCCTTTACCAAAGGTGCCATAGGCTTTGAAGACACTCGAACTCAGGATGCAAGGGAGAAATGTGCTAAGAGGAAGGCATGCTTGGCAAAGCGTGTTCTCCCATCGAAGAGAGCACGGGTTGCAGAAGGGTTAAAGGAGCAGCTCCAAGTTAATGGGAGGGGGTTTTGGGCTGGCCACAGCTAGGATTGGTTAAGGCAAGTTGCTGGGGAGTTTAGCATGTTGCTAGTTGGTTGATTGACAGTTCTTGCCTTTATAACCTAAGTTTGTGAAACTTTGGTTTCACTTTTGCGGTGTGCAACGGATCTCCTAGAACACTCGGACCACCTGGAGGACAGTGGAGTGATCTTCTCATTGTCTGGTTAAATTTCTTCATTTCCCCTTCCTTCCACTCCTCCCCAATCCCTTAATTACTTTAATTCCCCCTTTTTTCCTGTTTGATTTCCCACCCCACCCCTGGCAGGGGCTTTGCCACACTGGGAGCCTGTTTGGGCCCTTACCCCTGCACCTTTGGAAGATTCTCCCTGTCCCTGGGAGTGCTGCCCATGCGTAATCCTTCCCAATAGTGATAGCCCCCATTTGGGACTTTCCTTCACACAAAATGTTTTCCCCCCTTTCCCACATTTTATAATGGTGGGGTTTGGTCAGGGCTATTCCTATTTGGCTGGAATCACTTTCATTAGTATCCCTGATGGCTGCCTTTATTTGGGGGTGTGCAGCGCTGTTGGCTGTATTTTATCTAGCCTTGGGCAGGAACATTGTGGTGAGGTTCTTTTAATACTGCAGCTGTTGCTATTGCAAGGGTGCTTTCCTAGCGTTTTGATGTTACCACTGTTTTGGGCTGCTTCCTTTTTATTTTGTGTGGGCCTCATTATGACAAAGATCCTTAGAGTGGAATCAGTGAGGCCTACTCGGCCTGCATCAAGCCTAAGCCTTCCACTGTTAGCAGATGTGGCTGAGTCTCTGTGACATGTGACTCATTTCCTCTATAGAAATGTATCTGTTTGCAGGCTCAGTAGCTTGTTGCTAATGCATTGCTGAGGCAGACAGAGTGGAGCCAGTGACTCTGTGCCTCATATGTCTATGAGCATTCTGTGTATGCTCTTGAGCTATCCTGTTTCTGAGCAAGTTTATTGCCTTCAGTTATGTTTTGCCCTGATAGTGACGCTCACGATTTTAGATGTCTATTTTTTCTTGGTATTCCTTACTGGGGCTATTCTATTATGGGGTAGGTGGAATAGAAATAGACATACTTATTGTCACTGTACCACATGTTTACAGTGAGATTGAGTGAGCCCTGCTCCCCCCAATCTCCCAGTCACTGTCACACTCTGTGTGCTGTCATATTACCTCCAACCCTTAATGTCAGCTGCAATGTTGCTGTCTTTCATTCAGCAGCCCCTCAGCCCACGGGTAGAAATTGTTCTTTACCCTGTTGGTGCAGCTTATTCATGTTTCTATATCCCCTGCCTGAGGGAAGCCCATTTGTGATATTATTGATACCCCACCCCCCAAAAGAAAGAACTATGGGTTCCGAGGGGGTGCCTCTCTCTAAGAAGGGCATGCAGGGGTACCTAGACAGGCGGCAGGTCACCTCTCGTCTGTTATTTCACTGGAAAAGGGCTTTGCCTTAATAGGCCTAGTGGTCCAGTGGAATACAGCAATCAACTGGGCTGTTTAACCACCACAGCCTTAGTGGTTGGGGGAGAGGCTTATTGTTCCATAAATAAATTTGAATATACAAGGCAATTTCACACAGGATCTGATTGCCAGGGGTTTAATGGTTCAGCAGCTTGGTCTGTGATAGTTTTGCCTGATTCCTTTTATCTGTATGCAGCTAGAATGGCTCCAAAGAAGGCTTCTGCGCAGCCTGTTTCCTCTATCCCAGCAAAGAGGGCTATTAAGGAGCCATCCCAGTCACTTCGTTCGCCCAATCCTAGTTGTGCTGGGGGCCGTATTTAAATCCTTCATGCAAGTTTGGATGGTGATCCAGAAGTGTTGGCCTGCTTTGCATCCGGGTTGGATGGTCCCCTTCAACGCTCCGCCCGTCAAACCAGTGCACAAGCAGGGCCACCACCCCCAATTGGGGCTTCATCTCCTGCTACGTCGGCATCCAGCGAGGAAGGGGAGGAGCTCCCGGAATCGGGGGTTTTTAATTGCTGATTCCCAATTTTCACGGAGTCCAGTTCCTTTCTTTCCACAGGCCCCAGTACGAGTGGTGGGAGCATCAGCTCAGCGGGCAGCTAGCAGCAGGGGGCAGCAAAAGGCCCCTTCCCGTTCCAGGAGGTATTCTCAGTTCTTACACAGGCTTTCTTCTGGGGTTGGTATCTCACCTATTCCTTTCCTCAGCCTCTCCCAGGTGCTTTGCGGCAGGATCCTGCGCCTGAGTCCTCTGTGGAGGTCAGCCTGTCAGTTCCAGCAAGAACGTCTTCAGGCGGAAAGCGTTGCCACAAGAGACGTTCCAAAAGTAGACCATAAGGAGTCAAGGCGATGATTCTTCTTCATCAACGGCCTCTCACAGGTACCTCGAGGTGTCCAGGGGGCGGTTTGCCAGGATGGGAGCACCTCTTGGTGATGCAGCAAAAAGAAAAAGAAAAAAAAAATGCTTGCAAGCTTGCAGTGCTAAGCAGGCTCTGGCGTGGTTCTAATGGGATGGTGAACCAACTGTTGCATTTCATGGTAGTTTGCCCAATACGACTCTCAGGCTCCCTCCCTGCTTGTCCATTCTTGATCGTTAATTCCATCCTCCTGCAAATGGATGCACTTTTTTGTGCTGCTTGTGGTATAGGCAGACACCCTCCCATCTTGTGGTGGTGAAGGGGGCCCACAGCCAGCTGGTGGCCCGGAATACAGCAATTCAAAAGTCGGTTAGAGTGCTACCTGTGGTAGCCAGTAAAAAGGGTGATGGTAGGAGTTTGCATTGAGACTTATGGCGGGACTCCTTTTGATTCCCCCTTTATTCCTGACTTGCAGTTATCCCCATGGGGGATTGTCCCTAAGGAAGCCCCATGTGATTTCTGTATGATACATAATTAATTGCAACTCAGAGGCTATCCCGCATTTTATTTCATGACATAGGAGTCCCTGGATTCAGGTGATTAAGCTTATCAAATGTCAAATATTCCCTCACTGAGGAGCTGGGCGTCCTTGTGGCAGCGGATTAGTCGGAGGGCCATATTATTTCCCTTTTAACGTATTTAGGGATCCAGATGGATATCGTTGCCCAAATATACCGCTTGCCTATGCAGATGCTGTCTGCCTGAAGGAAGTTAACTTGTAATACTTACTCTGAAGCAAGTGCTGCTTCGTCCGATTTAGATTACGCCATAAAATTAATCAGGAGATTTGGCCCGGGGGCTTTGTTAGCCAAATGCGACATTGAGTCAGCATTTCGGCTGTTGCCCATTCATCCCCAGGACTTCTGGCTCCTGGGGTTCCGCTTTGATGGGCCATATTATTTTGACAAGGCAATGCCTATGGGCTGCTCGGTTGCTCGGGCAGCCTTTGAGTGCTTCAGCACATTCCTTGATTGGGCCCTCCACTTTTACACTGGCCTTATGGGGGGGTCACCCATTATCTCGTTGACTTCCTGCTGGTCTCATCAGACGATACAGGCGACTGTTTGACCTTGATGTGGGCCTTCACGGCCCTGTCGGAGGAATTGAGCGTTTCCCTGGCTGCGGGAAGATGGAGGGCCCTTCCACCTAGCTAACTCACTGGGGTATCCAATGGGTTATGGTATCGCAAACGTCTCGTTCGCCTGAAGATAAATTAGTTGCCTTGCAGAAGGTTATGCAGGACCTCCTCCCATTGCACACGCACCATGGGCAACGGCTGCCTAGAGAGGGAAGGCAAACCTGCAGGTTTGGGTGCAATTTCTGGAGGATTTCAATTGGTGGTTATGGTGGCAGGTCGTAGGGAACCTGCACATCGGCCTTTAGTTCATTCGGACGCAGCGGGGTCGCTAAGCTTCGGCCTCTATTGAAATGGGCTTTGGTGGCACGACATTGGCCGCACACCTAGCAAAGGGAGGCCGGCACACAGGATTAATTTTCTGGAGTTTTTTCCCTATAGCAGTCTATATTTGGGTCGAGGACTTCAAGGACCGCCGTCTGTGTTTCTGGGCGGTCAACCAGGCGGTGGTGCCCATTCTGGTCACACAGTCCTCCCGCTCGCCTCGGGTATCAGCCCTGCTTCAGCCATTTGTGCTCCACGGTTTGCATTTCAACATTGGTTTCGGCTCGCTTTGGGCCGGGGGTTACTAACGAGGTGGCTGTCGCCCTTTCCCATTTTCAGATCGAGCAATTCAGGTCTTACCCAGAACGCTCAGCCTCTCCCGGAACCCCTTTCCAGTGCACCGGTGGAATATTGGCAGCATGTACTTGGGCAGGGAGTAGCGGTGGCTGTTTCGCTGGACACCCTTAGGTCTTATGATAAAGCCTGGAGAGACTTCCTGGCAGTTCACCGGGAGTCTGTGGCTGTGGGGGTGGAACTACATCCCCATTGTCCCAGGTGCTGCGGTACCTTGCGCACCTTTTCCAATGGGGGAGGGCTGCCAAGACCACTTAAGCTGCAGTTGGCCGCCATTTCCTTTTCTGTAAGGCCCCTTTTCGACACAGATCCTGCGCAGAATCTGTCGATTCGCAAGGCTTTGGAAGGTTGGGGTAGGCTCCGCACTCCCCAAGCAGCTGCTAGGTGGCTCATTTCCTTTGAGCTGCTGACCAACCTGTGTTCTAGGTTGCATTCCATTGTTGGTCACGTTTCGAGGCCAGACTTTTTTTCAGCGGCCTTTCCTGTTGCATTGGCGCACTGCGGATTGGCGAGGTGGTTTGGAAACCTCGGAGGCCGGGCTTACCAGAGGCTTGTTTTATCAGGCCGTCGACTTATCTGTTTCAGAGGTTACCCTGGCCATGTGGAGCTCTGCAACAGGCCAGCTGAGGAGGGGGACGGCCGTCTCCCTGCCGGCCATCGGGCTAGTGGGGCCGCGTCCAGCGTGGGACATGTCTAAAATTTTTGGCAGTTAAACCTGCAGGCGATAGCCCTTTGTTGATCCATGCCAATGGGCTCCCCTTGACGCGGCAGCTGTTTTCCTGGGTGATGCGTACGGCGATCACAGCCTGTGGGGTCGTGGCGTCCATTTTGCCCCCCGATCTTTCCGTATTGGGGCGGCATCTACAGCCGCTCATTGGGGATTGACAGAATCAGGAACATGGGGCAGTGGAACTCTGACGCCTATAAGGGCTATGTGAGGAAGCGTTATTGTGGTACTTATATTTTTCTGTTTGACCCCTCAGGTGTAGCGGCTACCCGGATCTGGATTGTGGGACACAGCATTGTCCATTGGGATGGCGCCCGAGCTTTGGAGTCTGGGCTTGGTGCCGGGCTCGGCTTTCCCCATCACGTGCAGGTGTCATGGTTAGCCAGGCATGGATTGCAGTGGGGCGAACTTTTACCGTTGATTCGGCACCGCTGGAGTTGGGATGGTCGGCCTGAGGCAATAGTGGTGCACTTGGGGGGAAATGATTTGCCGATCATGGACTGTCTTCCATTACGTTCCACAATTCAGAGGGATCTGGGGGAATTAATGTCGCTGGTGCATGGGTCTAAGCTTTTCTGATCGCATTGGTGGCAGAGGCGGGAATGGCAAGGCAGCCTCCGCCCGGCGGGTACCGAAATTCCAGGAAATGCATTAATTGGTTGCTTCCTCTAAAGTCCTGGAGCTGGGTGGATCCATTATTAGGCACCTGAGGATTTCTGCCAGGGCAGTTCAGCTTTATCGGGCTGATGGAGTCCACCTTTCTTCCCGTTGGAGTGATATCTTGCTGGAGGATATTGCGGAGGGTTGAAAGGTTGGATTGGGATGGTGAGCGGTTGGCGGCGAGCTTGGGGTAGCTCGTGTGGCGGTTAGGCATTGGTATAAATTTGCTTGCACTAGGGGTCAGGATAGGCTGGGCCTGCCCCTAGTAACGCTGCTTCAGAGGTATGGATAGGCTGGGCCTACCTCTGAATGCGCGGGGCAGGGGTAGGAAATTGGTTGGGCCTACCCCTGAAAATAAGGGTATTCTGTTAAAAGAATCCAGGGACTCTTTCTGCTTTTGTCCATACCCAGTGGTGGGAGGCTTGGGCCAAGCGGAGTCCTAGGGAGCATTTGGGGGAGAGGCCTGGGTCGTTGCCCGACTCCGCTTCTGCCTTAGGTGTTCACCCTTTTCTGACTTCGCCCTCAAAAGCGAATGTCAGCTGTCCCATGGCTGGGGGGACAGTAGTCGGTTCCAATGCCTAAGCAACCACTCACATTGGCTGTATTTAAATAAAGTTGTGGCCAAAATTATGCCAAAAACCCAAACCAAAATTAATGTGTCATGTCTGAATTACTGGGGGGAGCTGGGACGGTAACCTCGACATGCAAAGCGTGTTCTCCCATCGAAGAGAGCACGGGTTGCAGAAGGGTTAAAGGAGCAGCTCCAAGTTAATGGGAGGGGGTTTTGGGCTGGCCACAGCTAGGATTGGTTAAGGCAAGTTGCTGGGGAGTTTAGCATGTTGCTAGTTGGTTGATTGACAGTTCTTGCCTTTATAACCTAAGTTTGTGAAACTTTGGTTTCACTTTTGCGGTGTGCAACGGATCTCCCGCCCGCCCTCCCTAATTTGGGAACGGCGCTTTTGCTGCTTGACCTTGCTATGCCTGTCATGGGGTTGTCTGCTTTGAAGCGGGAGCCTGGTAGGAATTTATCCGGTGGCTGATTGGCTTTTGTCACTGGTTTTGCCTACTACGTAGCAAATCGTCACAACTTGTAAGGTTGGCGGTTAGGCATTGGTATAAATTTGCTTGCACTAGGGGTCAGGATAGGCTGGGCCTGCCCCTAGTAACGCTGCTTCAGAGGTATGGATAGGCTGGGCCTACCTCTGAATGCGCGGGGCAGGGGTAGGAAATTGGTTGGGCCTACCCCTGAAAATAAGGGTATTCTGTTAAAAGAATCCAGGGACTCTTTCTGCTTTTGTCCATACCCAGTGGTGGGAGGCTTGGGCCAAGCGGAGTCCTAGGGAGCATTTGGGGGAGAGGCCTGGGTCGTTGCCCGACTCCGCTTCTGCCTTAGGTGTTCACCCTTTTCTGACTTCGCCCTCAAAAGCGAATGTCAGCTGTCCCATGGCTGGGGGGACAGTAGTCGGTTCCAATGCCTAAGCAACCACTCACATTGGCTGTATTTAAATAAAGTTGTGGCCAAAATTATGCCAAAAACCCAAACCAAAATTAATGTGTCATGTCTGAATTACTGGGGGGAGCTGGGACGGTAACCTCGACATGCAAATCCACATCATGATCAACTCCCACCCGGAAACCAATGTCCCCACTTTGGAAGGATGTGTGGGTCCATAATTGGCCTCCACAATCACTTACGGACTCATTGTTAAAACCATGTTTATGGAAGCCAGTGTGGTGTAGTGGTTAAGAGCGGTAGACTCGTAATCTGGTGAACCGGGTTCGCTTCTCCGCTCCTCCACATGTAGCAGCTGGGTGACCTTGGGCTAGTCACACTTCTCTGAAGTCTCTCAGCCCCACTCACCTCACAGAGTGCTTGTTGTGGGGGAGGAAGGGAAAGGAGAATGATAGCCGCTTTGAGACTCCTCCGGGTAGTGATAAAGCGGGATATCAAGTCTGAACTCTTCTTATTATTATTATTATTCGGCTAGGAGTGATCGCCAAAGAAAGAAGAAGAATATGTATTGGAAGCGTGGCTGGGGCAACCCAATCAGATGGGTGGGGTATAAATATTATTCTTATTCTTATCCTTATTCAATAGGACTTTTCTTTTCTTTTTTAATTTTTTATTGCATGGTTTTAATTAACAAAACAAGACTACACGATAAGATTACAAACTTCCAACCATTAATCAAATCTTTTTCAAAAACAAAAATAAATGTGATTACATACAAATGTATTTGGTTGTTTGTGTTTTGATTTCACTATTTTGCATATAATACAATCATTACAATAAATAAGTAAATAACAAATAACAAAAGGAAAAAATAATAATGATAATAATAATAATATTGATATTATTCTATTTGCTCTTCCCCCACCTTACCTCTACTTCCTCCACACTTACTTCCTGTCAACTCCCTTTGCATCAACTTATGTTAACTTGAATGTTTACAACACAATTGTGCTGGCCCCAAGGGTTTGTCCATGAAGCGAGGTCCAAGTCCAGTCCTGGGTCTAGGGGTCCAAAGGAGGTCAGTCCGGCGGGGAGCGAGGCAGGGAGCAGGTCAAGGTCCAAGGCAGGTTCAGGCACAAGGTTGCAGGTTGAGCACACGCTTGCAACTATGTTGCTCACGCAACTTGGGCTGGGTCTGGCTGGCTTTTATCTGGCCCTATGCTTAGGGCCGCCCCGATCCTCTGGAGACTCGCCTCTCCTCCGGGCCTGGAGGCGAGCACTCCTCCTGCAGACACTTAACTCCCTTCGCCTCTCTGCCCTGAGCCTCTGTAGCTCAGGAGAGGCTGGTGGGTTACTGGACCCAGGGGATGCCTCAGCTTCCTCTGAAGAGGCTGGGAGTGGAGCACCTGCAGGCAATGGGTCCTCCCTCCCATCAGGAGCCAGAGCAGACTCTGCTGATGCCTGCACCTGGGGATCCAGCACAGGTGGGGATCCTTCAGGCTCAAGCCCTGGCCCCGGCTCAGCTGGTTCTGGAGGCGGGGAATCCTGTGCAGGCTGGGATCCCTCAGGTTCAGCATCAGAGTCTGACTCCCAGGCCATCACACCATCCCCCCTCCCAGGCCTCCCCCTCAACTGAGGGGCCGGACCAGGCTTGCTGGGGTAAGCTGCATGGAAATCACGGAGGCAGGCAGGTGCGTGGACGTTTTCCACTGGTTCCCATGAACGATCCTCAGGCCCATACCCCTTCCAGTCGATGAGGTATTGGAGCTTCCCCCTGCGGTATCGTGAGTCGAGAATGCGCTCCACCTCGTACTCAGGCTCCCCCTCAACCAAAACTGGCTGCGGTCATGGATTGTCTGGGTGGAACTCGTCGGGCGGGGCGACTGGACTAAGTAGGGACCGGTGGAATACTGGGTGAACCTTGAGTGATGGAGGTAACTGGAGGCGAAACGCCACCGGTGACACCTGCGCAGTGATGGTGAATGGGCCGGCAAACCGTGCATCCAGCTTTCGTGAGGGCCGAGAAGGATGCAGGTGACGGGTAGAGAGCCACACCCGATCGCCAACATGGAGTGCTGGCCCCTCCTGACGATGTCGGTCAGCTTGGGCCTTGTATGCGTCCTTGGCCTGGCGCAGTTGCTCCATCAATAATTGTTGCTGGGACTGAAGCTCCTGAAGCCAGTCTGTCACTGCGGGGACCGCGGAAGCTGGCAGCACGTCCGGGAACAAACGTGGATGGTAGCCGTAGGAGGCCTGGAACGGGGTCTGCTGGGTGGAGGCGTTCACTGCATTGTTGTAGGCGAACTCCGCCAATGGCAAATGATCGACCCAGTCATCCTGCTGGAAGCTGCAGTAACACCGGAGGTACTGCTCCAGCACCGCATTTGCCCGTTCCGTCTGGCCATCGGTCTGCGGGTGGTGGGCCGAAGATAGACAGACCTCCGTCCCAAGGGTCTGGTGCAGGGCTCGCCAGAAGTGGGATGTGAACTGGACGCCGCGGTCAGAAACCACACGCTCGGGAAGGCCATGCAGGCGGAAGATGTGCTGCATGTACAGTTGAGCCGTCTCCTTAGCTGTGGGTATGGACGGGCAGGGGGCACAGTGCACCATCTTAGTGAAATGGTCCGTGAAAACCAGGAGGCAGGTACAGTGACGAGATGGGGGCAAGTCTACCACAAAGTCCAGCGAGACCGTGTGCCAGGGACGTGGTGGGACTGGTAATGGCTGGAGCAGACCGGGGGGTCGCCCAGTAGGACCCTTGGCCCGCCGGCAGACATCGCAACCAGCAACATAGCGTGCCACATCAGCCTTCAGGCGGGGCCACCAGAACTCCCGGCTTACCAGATGAGTGGTCCGGTACCGCCCAAAGTGCCCTGCTGCTGGGGCATCGTGGGACATCTGGAGAACCTCAGCCCGCAATGGTCCTGGTGGGATGTATAGACGACCCTGGTGCAGCAGTAGGCCCTGGTGCAGGGCCAGCCCTGGATATCGAGGGCATGACCCGTCAGACAGTTCCCGGAGCCGTTCCTGAGCCCAAGCGTCGACCCGTTGCTGTTCTCGCACCCGAGCCTGCAGTGGCTTGGCCTCCTGAGTGGCCAGGAATGTGGCTGGTGGTAAGATAGTCGTCGGTACTGCCTGCTGTACAGTGTCTGCGACGTCCTCGGGTTTCCGGGACAGGGCATCCGCTTTCCGGTTTTGGGAGCTAGGGATGTAGCGGATCCGGAACTGGAACCGGGAGAAAAACAGCGCCCACCGGATCTGCCTTTGGTTCAACTTGCGGGTGGTCTGGAGGTACTCCAGATTCCGGTGGTCCGTTCTCACTTCCACCGGGTGTCGTGCCCCCTCAAGATGATGGCGCCAGACCTCAAAGGCCACCTTGATGGCCAGTAGTTCCCGCTCCCACACGGTATAGTTACGCTCCGCCGGAAGGAGCTGCCGGGAGTAGTAGGCGCAGGGTAACAGCGGCGCATCGGGTCCGTGTTGCTGAGACAGGATGGCACCGAGAGCCGTACTGGAGGCATCAGTCTCCACCACGAAGGGACGAGAGGGATCAGGATGCTGTAAAATCGGCGCCCTCTGGAAACAGGCTTTCAACCCCTGAAATGCCACTTCAGCCTCCTCATCCCAGGAGAAGGGTGTCTTGGGGCGCAGCAGTCGGGTTAATGGGGTGGTGCGATGAGCATAATCTGTAATGAAGGTCCGGTAATAGTTGGCGAACCCTAGGAACCGCTGTAAGTCCTTGCGGTTCCGGGGCGCTGCCCACTCTCGAACCGCAGCCACCTTCCCAGGGTCCATCTGCACCCCGTCAGGGGAGAGTCGGTGTCCAAGGAAGTCCACTGACCGCTGGTGGAACTCGCACTTGCTGAGCTTGGCATACAGGCGGTGCTCCCGCAAGCGCTGCAACACGGACCGAACATGACTCTCGTGACGGGCTGGGTCACGGGAATAAATCAGAATATCATCTAGGTACACCACCACGTATTTGTCTAGCAAGTCCTGGAACACGTGGTTGATGTACCGTTGAAACACGGCGGGTGCGTTGCATAATCCGAACGGCATAACCAGGTATTCAAACTGCCCATACCGGGTCCCGAATGCCGTCTTCCACTCGTCCCCGGCACGGATCCGAATCAAGTTGTAGGCCCCTCGGAGGTCCAGTTTGGTGAACATCTGCGCCCCCTGCACCCGCTCCAGCAATTCTGCAATAAGGGGCAAGGGGTACCGGTCTGGGATGGTGATCTTGTTCAGGGCCCGGTAGTCATGGCAGAGGCGAAGCTCCCCACACTTCTTCTTAACGAAGAGTACAGGAGCGGCAGTGGGTGAGGTAGAGGGCCTAATGAACCCGCGTTCCAGGTTCTTGCGAAGGAAGTCCTGCAAGGCTTCACGCTCTGGCTCCGAAAGAGAATATAGGCGGCTTACAGGCAGGGGCGCCCCAGGCTGGAGGTCTATGCCGCAGTCGAAGGACCGATGAGGTGGCAGCTGGTCTGCTCCCTGTTCCTCGAACACGTCTAAATAGTCCTGGTACACGGCAGGGAGCGTTGACACAGCCTGCCCCATGGGGGCAGCTGCTACTAACTCGGACTGAGCATGGGAACCCGGGTCTGGGAAGCGTACAGTCCGATTGACCCAGTCGATCTGAACATTGTGCGACTCCAGCCAGTCCATCCCAAGCACCAGGGGAAACCGGGGCATGGTGGCAATGTCCAGGGTTCGCACCTCCCGGTGCTGCTGGTAGCACAGGACCAAGGGCTGGGTCTCCCGAGTAACCGCGCCCGAGCGTAGGAGCCGTCCGTCAATTGCCTCCACCTGTACTGGTTCCGGCTTGTTCTGAAGTGGCACCTGATGCTGAGTGGCGAAGGCAGAGTCCATATAGGAGCGGGTTGCCCCCGAATCCACCAGAGTGTGGGTGAGAATCCAGGGCCCACCAGGGGGGTATAGACGCACCGGTATCATGAGGTGTTGCAATTCCACTGGTGAGGGCCCATCATGCGATGCTTGGGGCCCCAGGTAGCCTGGGCCATCGGCTACTGGGGTTGGCCGTTTCACCTGCGGCTGGCGTTTCTCAGGGCAGGTTTGGGCGTAGTGTCCACTCCCACCGCAGTAGAGACACAGGTTCCCCTCCCGACGCCGAGTCTTTTCCGAGGGGGAGAGGCGAGGCCGCGCTGCCCCAAGCTGCATCGGCTCCTCCACTGACTCAGCTCTGGCCACGGAACTGCAGGGAAGCACCGGCGCTGGGAGTCCGGAGTGCCGGCGGCCCCGGGCCTGGCGACGGTCCTCCAACCGATCATCTATCTGCAGACTCCGTTGGATGAGGGCATCCAGTGTGGCAGGGCGATCCAACGTGGCCAGCTGATCCAGTACCTCATCTGAAAGTCCCTCGAGATACTGGTCCCGCAGTGCAGAGTCGTTCCAGGTCAAGTCCTGCGCCAGCAGCCGAAATTCTGTGGCGTAGATGGCCACTGTGGACTTGCCCTGTTTCATAAGAATTTATTGACCTTTTTCTTATAACAACATATACCCACACCCACACCTACAATTAAACAAATACAAAACAAATACATTGATAAAACAAATACAAACAGTGTCAAGTTTTCTTGTTGCATCTTTTCTTTAAAAAGAAAATTTCTATTTCCATATCTTGACCATTGACTTCCCCTGCCCTTTCTCCTTCGAGTTCATATCCTTAATCTATTTTATAACCATTTCTCCTGAAATTCAAATTCAATTATATAGTTACACACAATTATATATTCAACATTTAACTAACAGTGCATCATCGTAGTAATATCTCATCATAATTCTTCTTCCATTGAAATCTTCACCAATCATTTATATCATATCTATCTCTTCTATCCTTTAAACTGCTGCTAATAACATAGTAACTCAAAATATCTCCTTTCATATTCAAACAAAAAATAAAACAGAAAGATTGTTGACAGTATTCACCCTCCGATTTCAAAATTCCATGACAGGCTACTTCAAATTTTACTTAGTGTTTCACCCCACACCCCCTCTGTCCATTATTCTTCTCCTGGTGGCATCAACACTGAATTTCCCTGTGGCTTCCCTCTCCAAGCGTCCACAGATCCAGGCACAGTCCAAAACTCTCCTTGCCACGAGCTCCAGGATGTCCATCTCGTCGTCTCTCAGCTTCTCCGGTTCTTTGTAGCATTCCTTTTCTTCTTGTAAAAACCATAATTCTCTGTCCCTGGCCCCCGAGCTCACACCTCGGGGACTGGATATAACAAATCTTACCGTCGCCTTGGGACTGCCACCCCCAAAAGGCGAGTTTCTTCTCCGAAGTAGCTCACTCATTTCTCTCCATCTTCCCAGACACCCTCTCAGCTCTTTGGCAAGACTTTCTTCCAAAGTGTTAAAAGTTTTAAAAGCCTCCTCTGTGGGCAATTGGTTCTCTTTCAGACCCCCACACAAGACTTTGACTTTCCTGTACAGCAGTTCCACCTTCAAAGCAGTGAGCCTCTGTTCGTCCGTTAGTCCAGAGTTCAGTACCAGTTCAAGGACGAAGCCCAGCATACTGGTAGAGGGGGAGGAAGTGGGTATCAAATTTCTACTCCTGCCTCTCTGTTCATCGCCATTTTCCTAAACTGGAGCGCAGATACCGCAACTTTAAATGGAGATATTTTCCACTAATTTACTTCCCAAGAAAAAAGTTTGCCAGTCTCATGTATCAATTTTAAGCACATTGTAGCAGTCCTGTAGCAGCAGTTGCTCAAATTGGTTAGCTTCTTTAACTCGAAGGGAAGAAGGCAGGCTGCCTTTCTCCTTCCCCCCGGATCGTTCCAAAAGCTCGATTTCTGGTCAAATTAGTTACTCACGACCACCGGGTTCCTTTGGCTCCATTCTTCAAAGGTAGAACTAAGACGCTCACCGCGGGCTTTGTCGCCGCATTTGCATCCCGGTTGGGGCATATCCCCGTAAGCCCGGCTCCGTTGTCCCTTCACCCCCACTCCCCCTTTACAGGGGGGGCAAGGGAAGGGTTCGGAGCCTCCGTGGGCGCAGCCGGGGAGCCCAGGGTGCGGGACGCTCTTCCCGCACCCCAACCGGAGCCCCGCTTTGCGGTTGCGGGGCTCCTAACCCCCGGGATGGATCGGGCGCCTCGCAGCCGAAGCAGCCCCGACCACCCGCTATGGCGTCGCCAGCCGGAAGTCCGGACTTGCCCTGTTTCAACCGCCGAATTGCCCGATTGGCTTGACTCCCCTTCTGAGGGTTGGCAAACGTGGTTTCCAGAAGATTGCAAAACCCCGTATAGTCTGTCAGCAAGGGGGAGTCTTGCCGGAGCAGCGGCAACGCCCACTTGGCCGCCTGGTCCTTCAGCAAGCTGATCAGGAAGTGCACCTTGGTGCGGTCGTCGGGGAAATCCCGAGCTCGCCCCTGAATATACAGCTTGGCCTGGGCGAGAAACATGGGAAAGCTGGCTGGGGACCCATCAAATTTCTCTGGCAGGGCCACGGGGTACTTGCCAGGAGCTGGGGCGGCGGCCCCAGGAGCCGGTAAGGCATCCAAACGCTGCTGAAGCGCCGTAACCACATTGCTTAGCTGCTGCACGGTGTGGGTCAAGGCCTGGTTCTCCTGGGCCAATGCCACCAGCGCAGCCGCCTGGTCAGCCATGGCTATTAGTTCCTCCCGAACGCACCCCAGCGAAGGGGGAGTGCGGGTGAGGCGTGAGCAAACTGTGCTGGCCCCAAGGGTTTGTCCATGAAGCGAGGTCCAAGTCCAGTCCTGGGTCTAGGGGTCCAAAGGAGGTCAGTCCGGCGGGGAGCGAGGCAGGGAGCAGGTCAAGGTCCAAGGCAGGTTCAGGCACAAGGTTGCAGGTTGAGCACACGCTTGCAACTATGTTGCTCACGCAACTTGGGCTGGGTCTGGCTGGCTTTTATCTGGCCCTATGCTTAGGGCCGCCCCGATCCTCTGGAGACTCGCCTCTCCTCCGGGCCTGGAGGCGAGCACTCCTCCTGCAGACACTTAACTCCCTTCGCCTCTCTGCCCTGAGCCTCTGTAGCTCAGGAGAGGCTGGTGGGTTACTGGACCCAGGGGATGCCTCAGCTTCCTCTGAAGAGGCTGGGAGTGGAGCACCTGCAGGCAATGGGTCCTCCCTCCCATCAGGAGCCAGAGCAGACTCTGCTGATGCCTGCACCTGGGGATCCAGCACAGGTGGGGATCCTTCAGGCTCAAGCCCTGGCCCCGGCTCAGCTGGTTCTGGAGGCGGGGAATCCTGTGCAGGCTGGGATCCCTCAGGTTCAGCATCAGAGTCTGACTCCCAGGCCATCACACCAATAGAATATCTTGTACCTACTGTCCAGTACATTCTAGGTAAAGTTATACCTTCACTTTCTTTTCACCTACATATTCCCGTTACCTTTATTCCTCAAAAGCTGGCATGGAGACAAAGCTTTTGTTGTGTTTTAACACATATCTCCTGTAGACATCCCATTTTCCAATGAATTTTTGCTAGGACTTTTCACTGGCGAAATGTTGGACGGTATGGGAATTCTGAATACCATTTGGAGACGCAAACACACAAACACACACATCCTCCAGACACTGATTCTCACTTTGTTCCAGAGAGGAAAAAGGAGGACTGGATTGCACAGTGCCAGTACTGGAGACTTTGTGGCCTCAGGCTGCTGGGCTTTGCAGAACAGCCTAATAAACTGGCCACCAGAAACGTTTCACCCACTCATCTTATTAACCAGATTCCAGATGGCCTGGGCGAAGTTGCAGGGGGCGAGAGGCTGGAGTCTCAAGCAATTTATTGCCCACAATATAGGCAAAAGGGTAGGGCAAGGAGCAAAGGGAAGGCTAATTTGTTAAATCATAAAAGTGATTAACAGTGGGTGTAAACCCTGTGAATAAGGAAGTATGGTGCTGCTGGCTGCAAACGGCACAGCAAAGCTTGCGAAGGGCTGAGGGTCAAAGAAGTGAGACTGGTACAGAAAATTGGAGATGGATGCTACCGCGTTACTGTGATCTGATGGAGCTGGGACGATGCCATAGGTGGAAGAATTGACCCTGAAACAGCCCATTGACTAGGAACACATGGGAAGCAAGAAGATCAAACCTATCCATTCTTAAAGAAATCAGCCCTGAGTGCTCACTAGAAGGACAGATCCTGAAGCTGAGGCTCCAATACTTTGGCCACCTCATGAGAAGAGAAGACTCCCTGGAAAAGACCCTGATGTTGGGAAAGATGGAGGGCACAAGGAGAAGGGGATGACAGAGGATGAGATGGTTGGACAGTGTTCTCGAAGCTACTAACATGAGTTTGGCCAAACTGCGAGAGGCTGTGAAGGATAGGCATGCCTGGCGTGCTCTGGTCCATGGGGTCACGAAGAGTCAGACACGACTGAACGACTGAACAACAACAACAACAGTCTCATGCATGATTTCCACCCGGCTTCTAAATTTCTATTCCAAAACTACAGGCTGAGGGTGCTACAGAATAAACCTGTTAATTGAGCAATCTTCTGGATTTGTTCACGGGGCGATTAGACGGCAGTAGCGATTGATTGAGTAGCCACCCTTATTTGTTAGTGGGGTGTTTGTAGACAATGTTGCATCACAGCCCGTGTCGCCCCACACTCCCCAGTGCATTTCCACGCCACTCTGTTTAGTGCAAAAAGACCGGTCTTTTTAGGAAACGGATTTGTTATGCGTTCAACTGTAATTGGCCAACCTTGAATTTGCTGGTATGTGACTGATTCCCAGTCAAAAATAGAGACAGTCTGGAAGGGGACTGACTTAGGAAGAAGAAGCAAAAAGAAAGAAAGAAAGAAAGAAAGAAAGAAAGAAAGAAAGAAAGAAAGAAAGGAAGGAAGGAAGGAAGGAAGGACAAGCAATAAAAGGAGAACAAAGCAAACAAATGCAATAAGGCAGGCAAACTGTAGAATTGGGTATTACCCTGAAATTTATCATTCCAGAGCATTATGAATAGACTGTCTATAAATTTATTTGGCTGTTGATATTCCTACATTATTTTATAGTAGCTTAGAAAACTTAGCTATATTCCATATTTTATTAAACCAGTCTGATTTAACAAAGGAGCTGTATTCCTTTTCCAGTTGGCCACAATACATAGGATAGCAGCGACCAGAAGATTAATGACCATTCCAGTAGGGATTAAATCTCTCAGGTATCTCAATAGTAAAACCTTTGGATCTTAAGATAGTAAATAACTAGTCAGAGCTCTGATTAAATGTGGGGTTTTAACACAAAAGAATTATGGAGGGGTTCCAAAATATGTGCAATTTCTCTCTCTCTCTCTTTCTTTCTTGCCTTGTCCCTCCAACAATTGCTTTGTACAATCCAGTAAATTTTACTTAATATCGCATGGTGTTAAAAACCACTGGTGCTGAGATTGCACCATATTTTTCAGGAAGAAGAAGAAGAATAAGAAGAAGAGTTTGGATTTGATATCCCGCTTTTCACTACCCGAAGGAGTCTCAAAGCGGCTAACATTCTCCTTTCCCTTCCTCCCCCACAACAAACACTCTGTGAGGTGAGTGGGGCTGAGAGACTTCAGAGAAGTGTGACTAGCCCAAGGTCACCCAGCAGCTGCATGTGGAGGAGTGCAGACACGAACCCGGTTCCCCAGATTACGAGTCTGCCGCTCCTAACCACTACACCAAACTGGAAGAGGAGAAAGCAGCCTCAAAGAGATCTGAAGCCACTACAGCTTCAGTCGGCTGTGGGAGAGAAAAGGATTACAGGTTCAGCTAGCTTTGGATAGGGGAGAAATTTGGTTTGCTTCAAATTTTAACATAAACCTAGCTAATTTAATTTCCCCCAAAATAACACGAACCAAAACTCAGCTATCCTTTAAAATTTGCACTTCCCTGAATTTTGGGGTGCAGTCCTCCAACCAAATAATGCTTGCAAAAATGCGTACGTTGCAATAAATTTGTACTAAAATACTGACGAATTTTCAATTTTCCGCAGTCGGAGGCAGTAATGCTTCTGAATACGGGTCCCGCTAGTGAGTTCCCCATTGCGGCATCTTTTGGGGGGACACTGTGAAGTCAGGATGCTGGACTAGGTGGGCCACTGGCCTGATCCATGTCAAGTATAGTAATTTAATTCAGTGAAATGGTAAATGCTTGCATGCATTACTGACTGGTTGGTAACTGAATTCTAGAGAGTTTGCTAGTAGTTCTCATGGGATTGGCTAACGAATTTTTGCTGGTAGTGCAGCTTTCCGCTGATGCAGCTCTCGGGTAATGTGAAGATTCACAGCAATCCAGGGAGGATTTTCTCCCCTCTAGCGTTGCTACCAGAAATCCTCTATCTGGAGTTAGCAGGGCTTGAACCTGGGTCCTTCTGCATGCGATACACATCCTCCGCCATTCAGCTACAGCCCCGCTGTCACTGTGAAACAAAGGGGCTCCCTGATCCTTGCTGCTTCTACATCTGTCTGGAATTCCTCCGCCGCTCTCGCCCGACGCCGCTAATGTTTATGACCAGTTCTGTATAGCCGCGGGGGCCTCAGCGTCCTGCCGAGCCAGGTGTGTTTCACAATGGTAAGCTAATGGACTCGAGTTGCATGGGGATGAACTGATATTCCCCTTCACTATTGATATGCAACACATTCCTGACCTAGAAAATTAGACCTGAATTTCAATGAAAAACGCCGCCCCGGCTCCCAGCAAAGAAAGCAGAATAAATCAGCTGAACTGCTGGTAGCTGTTTACTGAAAATGTCAGGGCATTTTTGCAAGTTGCACTCAAAGTGCCTTTTTAGACTCTCTCTCTCTCTCTCTCTCTCTCTCTCTCTCTCTCTCTCGCAAGCGGCACGCATGCGTGAATGATTGCTATGTAGTTTAGCAGGCGACAGAATCCAGTTTTTAAATTGACAGAGTGTTTGTGCAGGATGGCGGATTCACGTTCAGCTTCCAACGTTGGCGCTGGGTGCCAGGAGGACATGTAGAATGGGACTGGAGCTGCGATGGGAAAGGTACGTCAGATCCTGCAGGAAGCAGTTTGAGAAGGCTGGATTATTGACCAGCAAGCAACGAGTAAGTCAAAGCCCATCACACCAGACTCTAGGGAGGATGTGTTGGTAGCCAGGTTCTGGTGAAATGGGCAAAATGTATTTCATGACACAGGCGCCAGGCTGCCCCCAAGACTGGAGGGGCCCGATGTGCGTATGTGACATCACACATCACGTGTGATGTCACATATGTCTTCCGACACCATGCAGGCCTGTGGAACCTTCTACTAGCTGCGGGAAGGCGCGATGGAGTCCGGCAGGCTGTGGAATATTGAGGGGGGCCAGCCCCCCTCCTTGAAATTTTTTTGGGGGTCCTCAGTCCCATGCCTCTCCTAGATGGCTCCCTTGTTTCACAAGCTCTTTGAGCACCACTTTGATACTGCCAACTGGGACCAGTTACTGGGAGCATGGCTACCACCCCATTTCTGGGCACGATTCAAAGTGCTGGTTACAGACTGTAAAGCACTATGTAGCATGAGTCCAGCCTACCTATAAGAACCTGCCTGGATACCAAGATGTTCCATGAAGCCCACTGGGTGACCCTGAGCCACTCACAGCCTAAGCTACCTCACAGGGTTGATGGTGGGGATTAAAAGAAGAAGGAGAGAACCACGTACGCCACCTCGAGCTCCTTTGTGAAAACGAAATAAGTAAACGGATAAAGAAATAAAAAGTTTATGAAAACACAAACACCATTAACATGGATATCCCTTATTTTCCAGAAGGATGGACTGCACTTCCAGCGGAACTTAGTCTGCGACGTTTTGCATGTATTCCCATCTTTTGCCTTTTTACTCTGATTTGTTTCAACTGGTTCTGATTCTGAATTTTAAATTGCGGAAAGCTGACCTGTGACTTGCTGGTGTACATCAAGAGATCATAGAAACTTGACATTGCAGAGTTGGGAGGGACGATAAGGATCACCACTCTACAGTAGTCCAACCCTATGCAATGCAGGAATCTTTTCTCCCAACATGGGGCTTGAACCCACAACCTTGAGATTAAGAGTCTCATGCTGAGCTATCCCCTTTTATGAAGAATTATGAAGAATAATTTGCGTTCAATATTGTGTTTTAATTGTGTAACTCATCCTGGGACCCACAGGAGCCAACTCCTGGGGGAAGCGGTCCCTTTGGCCCCCTGGATAAAATATATGTGGGGCTAGGCATTGCCACTTATTATACTACTTTTGATGAGCCAAGTATTTGCCGTCTCTGACCATCTCAGGCATCAAACCAACCTTCCATCTGTACAGCAGTACCAGGAGATTATTCTGTTACTGTGTCATCATCATAGCAGCTTCTTAAAAAAAAAAAAAATGTTTTCAGGAACAGACGAGATGAATTCAAGAGGAAGGAAAAAGACAGATGTACTGCTCTCAAGTTGACCTGCTTATTCTACTCGGCCCTCTCCAGCCAAGGGCATATCCTTGAAATATTACTCAGAGCTCTTACGTAACAGCATTAAGTTTAAAGGGCACCACCTCCCCAGTGCAGATTCTGTCATTGCTCCCGGTTGCGCTTATGCCCACCAACTGGTACCCAACCCTGGGCAAAGGAAAAGAAAGCTAACGGGGGGAAGGGGGGAGGAATTACGAGAAATTCTTGCACAGACAAACACCCATCTGGAGAGTTTAATTGCCATAACTGTATCAACATCTGCTATAGGGTTTTGTTTCGTTTTGTTTGGGGAAAAAAGAAAAGAAAGAAAGAGAAAAGAAATGGAAGCCAATCAGAATCTGACGATGTTTCGCTTGCAATCTGGACAGATTCACCTTGTGGCCTAACACAGCAAATGAACCACACGTCTTCCTTGGCCTGGAAAACTCCTGTCAAGTATCTCCAGACAGCATTCGCCATTAGACAGCATTCTTCCAGTCCCTGCATCTCTATTCCAAGTGCATTTTAATATTAAGGGCAAATGAGAAGCCAAATAGCTGGCAAATCTGACACAGCTTACACCCTTTAGGAAGGAAGGAAGATTTGACCAGCTGTCCAGCTTGGACCTGGGGCAGATAAAAGGATGTAGTTCTTCACATGGCTGCTATTATTATTATTATTATTATTATTATTATTATTATTATTATTATTAGCCACTGATCTGACTAGGTTGCCCCAGTCACTCTGGGTGGTTTCCAACAAAATATTAAAACACATCTAGTTAAACTACGGAGCTCATGGGAGGCACTGATGACCAACCTAGATGCCTTTAAAAGAGGCTTGAACAAATTATTTACTGTTGTGGTGGCGGCTGTTGAAATTTGTTTACTGCCCTATACCCGCGGGTCTCAGGGCAGTTCACAACATGAGATCACAATATAAAAACACCAAATGCATGACAAAAACAACCCAATAACCAATCCCCTTTCAACACATTTTAAAAGGGCCTTGGATGTCAGTCAACCAAAGGCCTGGTTAAAGAGGAATGTTTTTGCCTGGTGCCCTAAAGGTGTATAATGAAGGTGCCAGGCAAGCCTCCCTGGGGAGAGCATTCCACAAACGGGGAGCCCCTGCAGAAAAGGCCCTGTTCGCATGTTGCCACCCTCTGGACCTCTCAAGGAGGAGGCACAGGAAGAAGGCCCTCAGAAGATGATCTCAGGGTCAGGAGTGGCTCTGCTGTGCTTCCATGCTTGGATGCAGTAATGCTTCTGAATGCCACTTGGTGGAGGCTGCAGGAGAGGAGAATTGCTCTTGTGCTCATGTTTTGCTGGTTGGTTCCCCATAGGCATCTGGTTGGCCACTGCAAGAATAGGATGCTGGGCTAGATGGGCCCTTGGCAAGATCCAGCCAGGTTATGCAGGGATATAGGAACCAATGACATTGCAAGGCTGGGTGGGATGGGGGGGGGAGCGGTGTGCCTTGGGTGCCATGTCTGGAGGGGTGACAAGAAGGCACCCCGCGGGGTTATCGTCGGGCACGGTGGCGCAAGCAGCCATTGTGCCACATGTGGAGGATCCTCCGTTCACGGCTGCAGCTGTGAGCAGAGGATCCCGCCACCGTCCATATGGCGCTCAGGCGGTGCTGGCGACAAATCGCTACATACAATGCATGTGTGGTGTCACACGCATGCGCTGTACATAGCGGAACCGCACATGCGCCCTACGTAGCGACGCCATGCATGCGGCATATGTAGCAGTGCGAGGCGTGCACAGCCGGTGGTTTGCCCTTCCCCCGGGTGTCGGTTAGCTTTCGTTCGCCCCTGATAGGAACATAGGAACCTGCCTTATACTGAATCAGATCGACGAGCCATTTATCTCAGTTGTGCATGCACTCCCTCGACAGCCTGTAACTTGGACCTCCATTCCTCAAAGGGAGGAGCTGCCTGTGTGGGATTTGGTGCGGGTGGCAGGATGCACCGACGAGCAACGAGAACACATTAAACATGTGGCAACAAATTGATGACAACATCCAGCAAATGGAAATATGAACCCCGTGGCATACGGATAAAAGAAGAAGCATCTGCAAAATGTGTGCGGGAAATTGCAAATACAATCGCGGCAATTATGATTATAGCATTGTGGAGGCTCTTGCATTTAATTACCATTTGTCATTCTTCTCCCGCGATGGGGATGGACAGAAATGGACCGCAAACTATGTTTCAAAAGACAAGCAATCTGCACTGTGAATAGGAGCCTCCTTTATTCGAGTACAATGGGCCCCCGTTTCCCAAACATGGCAGCATCTCGAAAGCCATTTTGACGACAAAATGAATGTGGGGTGGGGTGGAGAAAGAAATTAGCCAGTTTATTATTTCATCTAAGAACATGAAGAGCTTATTAAGAGCTATTATGAAGGTTGGGGTTTTTTTAAGTTCTTTTCTAAAATTACATTTAAATGGAAATGCTTTTCTTAGAGTTGACTTTAGGGAGAAGGAAAGAAGGTTGATCTTCCATTTTTGTCTATATTTTCCATCGGACTATATCTCTCATCATTCCATTGGCCATTTGCCATAATGGCTGGTGCTGGTCTGGAGTGCTAGGAGTTCCCCATGCCAGTTTGAGGCAATAATAATAATAATTTTAAAAAATGGGTCAGGCAATACACCTATTTTCTGCAATACTCCTTGAAATGCAAGCTCAAACACACACCCCTTGAAGAAAAGTCTAGGAGTCTTGGTAGACCATAAACTTGACACGAGTCAACAGTGTGATGCAACAGCTAAAAAAGGCAATGCAATTCTGGGCTGCATCAATAGGAGTATAGCATCTAGATCAAGGGAAGTAATAGTACCACTGTATTCCGCTCTGGTCAGACCTCACCTGGAATACTGTGTCCAGTTCTGGGCACAACAGTTCAAGAAGGATACTGACAAGCTGGAACGTGTCCAGAGGAGGGCAACCAAAATGGTCAAAGGCCTGGAAACGATGCCTTAGGAGGAATGGCTTAGGGAGCTGGGTATGTTTAGCCTGGAGAAGAGAAGGTTAAGGGGTGATATGATAGCCATGTTCAAATATATAAAAGGATGTCATATAGAGGAGGGAGAAAGGTTCTTTTCTGCTGCTCCAGAAAAGTGGACACGGGGTGATGGATTCAAATTACAAGAAAGAAGATTCCACCTAAACATTAGGAAGAACTTCCTGACAGTAAGAGCTGTTTAACAGTGGAATTTGCTGCCAAGGAGTGTGGTGGAGTCTCCTTCTTTGGACGCCTTTAAGCTTTGATGGTGTTTCCTGCTTGGCAGGGGGTTGGACTGGTATGACCCTTGTGGTCTCTTCCAGCTCTATGATTCTATGTGATGCAAATTTCAAATGCCAAGGAGAAATTTTCAGGCTAGAAGTCTCCTTGAGATGCTATTTTCAAGAGGATAAGAAGAGCCTGCTGGATCAGACCAAGCGCTCATCCAGTTCAGCATCCTGCTCTCACAGTGTCCAACCAGATTATGATGATGGATATTTATTAAATTTATATATCATAGAATCATAGAATCATAGAATCATAGAGTTGGAAGAGACCACAAGGGCCATCCAGTCCAACCCCCTGCCAAGCAGGAAACACCATCAAAGCATTCCTGACAGATGGCTGTCAAGCCTCTGCTTAAAGACCTCCAAAGAAGGAGACTCCACCACACTCCTTGGTAGCAAATTCCACTGTCATCCAAAGGATCTGAACCCCAAATCACTCTCCCCTTCTGTCGTTTTCAGCAGCTGGTATTCAGAAGTGTAACTCCCTCAAAATGTGGATGCAGAACATCGCACATCATGGCTAGTTGCCGCTGATAGCCCTTTTCACCAAGTGGATTTGTCCAATCCTCTTTAAAGCCAGGTTGGTGGCCATCTGTGTGTTCCATAGTTTAACTCTATGCCACATGAGGAATTACAGGTGAAACTCGAAAAATTAGAATATCGTGGAAAAGTCCATTTATGTAAGCAATTGTTTTCATTAGCTACTGGAGTTTAATATATGAGATAGACTCATGACATGCAAAGCGAGATACGTCAAGCCTTTGTTTGTTATAATTGTGATGATTATGGCGTACATCTGATGAAAACCCCAAAGTTGAAATTGTTAATTTGGGGTTCTCATCAGCTGTACGCCATAATCATCACAATTATAACAAATAAAGGCTCGACATATCTCGCTTTGCATGTCACGAGTCTATCTTGTATATTAGTTTCACCTTTTAAGTTGAATTACTGAAAGAAATGAACCTTTCCACGATATTCTAATTTTTCGAGTTTCACCTGCACTTTCTGTTATGCGTCCTGAAGCTTCCAGCATCCTGCTTCGTTGGACGTCCACAAGTTCTAGTGTTGCGACAGGGGGGAAATCTCAGAGCGGCTTGGCTGGTCAACGCCTGGAAGACTCGACACAGGAGAGCTATTTCCTTATGCACAACATGGTGCTCTTTCCTTACTCCAAGCATTAATGCTTTCTGTAGCCCTCACTTGTTGACCTCTGCTGTGATATGAAGCAAAACTCCCACTATTGTGTTTGTAGTTAAAAGACGGGCGCTTCCTCAATTCCTCTGCCTTACTACACAGCTTTAATAATACATTTTTAAAAAAGAAGAAGAAGAAACCATTTTTTTCCAGGCTTAATCTTTTCAGGGTGCATTTTCCTGGCTCCTGTTGACAAAAGCTTTTTGTTTTAAAATTATCTATAATTGAAAGACCTGCTCCAGAGCCCTCTAACAGCAGCAAAGCAAAACAAGGTCCCGCGACAAATCTTATCGCTTTGCCCCAAAGAGCGAGGGAAAGCTGGTTCCCAAGAGATGCCCCGCTCTTCCAGTCCTTTTTGCATTTCTGTATTTTAAAATGGAGGAGGAGGAGGAATCAAAAGTTGTTTTAGCTGCATCTCCCAGTACTCGATAATAAACCCAGGCGCCGTGTCCCTGCTTTGCTACACCCAGTCGCAGATGGGAAGAGGATGATGAAAACTCAGCCTGGGAGGACCCTTTGAATCTGTATAATCAGATTATGCTAATTTCCTGAAATCCCCATTTCCAAAAGCTAACATTTATCATTAGCATGTGTGCTTGCTAATTGTTTTACGGCCTGTCATGAGGGTGGAACGCACACTGGAAACCTCTCTCTATCTCCCACTCACTCACTCTCTTTCTCTCACACAAACACAATTCAGAATATATCAAGACCGCTTTTGTTGTGCTTGTTATGTTTAAAGAGACAGTTGTCAGATGCGCCAGGAGACGATACTTCATGGGAGAAAGGTTTGCTTATGAAGATGTTGAGATCACTCCGTCGTCATTACCAGCGACGGAGAAATCTGTCAAATTTGGTTTTTCTTGGTTTCTCGCTTTCCCAGATCAATAGCCAATACTGTGTGAGGAGTGCATATGCCCATTCTGGGCTGGTTCACCAGCTCTGGCCATTCCTGAACCAGGATAGCCTAGCCTCAGTTCTCCACACTCCAGTGATCTTCCACTTTGACTACTGTAACACACTCTACGTGGGGCTGCCCTTGGAGACAGCCCACAGCCTGCCGCTAGAGCAGAATGCAGCTGCTAGGTTTGTAAATGGAGCAGCCTGATGGGACCGTGTGACATTGATCCATGGAACTGGCTGCCAGTGAGAAACCTGGCCAAATTCAAGGTGTTACTACTAGCTTTTTAGAATGCAGTAACAACCACCTTGCACTCTATGATTGTAAGGTGAGGACTTGTTGCTGGTGCTGCCACTGGGGCCTGCCTGGTTGGCCTTGACCTATGAGAGCGCTTTTTCAGTCCTGCTCAGAGTAGACCCATTAAAATCAATGCACCTAAGTTGGTTGTGTTCATTCATTTATGTGGCCCAACTCTGAGTCTTCTTCTTTGGCAATCACTCGTAGCCAAGTAAGATTGTCTTCCATAAACACATGGGATGGCGTCCCTGACAGCTGTCCAAGGATATCACATGCTAACGTGAGTCCTGTCCCCAAACGGTTTTTATATGGTTCTATCTTGACTCCCACCATTGCCACTTTAGCTTGGCTGGCAGCCCTGGATTGATCTCAGATGACATCATCCTCTGGTGCTGAGCCAAACAGAAGCCCTTGATGAGGGGTGTGGAGAGAGAGCAGATGGTTGACAGTGGCAGATGGTGCATTGCCTTTATTATTTAAATAAATGTCAAGCTTCTCTTGCAGAAAGATGGGGGTCCACTTTCCACCTGGCACATAGCCTGGGCTCCCACTCAAACAGCCTTCACACGTTACATTTCTTAAAAGTGTATGCCTAAAAAGGACACAATTGGTTTTCTTTAGACATGGGGGAGGACTGTAGCTCAGTGGAAGAGCATCTCCCTTGCATGTAGAAGGTCCATCTTGGGCATCTTCAGGGAGTCAGTGGAGACAATACTGATCAGCGTAGACAATACTGATAGAGGACCATCTATTCTGGCACCATGCAATGCAGGAATCTCAACTAAAACGTTCATGACAGATAGCCAACCAACCTCTGCTTAAAAACATCCAAGGAAGGAGAGTCCACCACCTCCCGAGAGAGACCATTCCACTGTCAAACTGCTCTTACTGTCAGAAAGTTCTTCCTGATGTTGAGTTGGAACTCTGTGTTGTAAATTGAATCCATTGGTTTGACTCCTACTCTCCAAAGCAGAAGAAAACAAGCTTGCTCCATCTTCCAGGTGACAACCCTCGAGATATTTGAAGATGGCTCTCCTATCTCCTCTCAGTCTCCTCTTATCCAGGCTAAACACCCTTAACTCCTTCAACCGTTCCTCATAAGGCTTGGTTTCCAGACCCTTGACCATCTTGGTCGGCCTCCTCTGCACACGTTCCAGCTTGTTGATATCCTTCTTAAATTGTGGTGCCCAGAACTGGACACAGTTCTTCCACTGAGATGAACCAATATTTTCCTCTATTAATATTATTATTTTTATCATGCCAAATTGTTTTGCAATAGTGGGTTGATGACAAGCAGAAATGAATACCCAGCACGTTTAATTAAACATGATCCCCACTTTTGTTGCTGCCAGTCAGTTTAAGTAATACTGAAATCAGTTGAGTTATGTTTCTATGTGTTCATGTGATAAAAAGGCCCTCAAGCATATGCCCCTTGCTGATACACGTTTTAAAAGGGCGCAAAATGTAAAGGTAAAGGTAAAGTGTTAAGTTGTGGGTGGACACAGCAGACGACACAGTGATTTCCAAGCAGCTCTTGTTTATTCTCAGGCTGGAACAGAAGTGAGCTGAAGGCCTCAGCAGCCTGCTTATATAGAACTCAGCTACAAAGCAACAGTAACAACTTTCTGTAGTTAACCAATCCCTGAACATCACTTTACAATCCCTGTTTTGCATATGCTGACCTGAGTGAAAACTGCAGCAGAATGAACTATATACACACACCCCTAGTGGCCTAGGGTGAGAACTTCAATACATAACATAAAGAACCCCTGGACTACTAAGTCCAGTCAAAGGGGACTATGGGGTTGCTTCTGGGTCATGCGGCTAGCATGACTAAACCGCTTCTGGCACAACAGAACACCGTGACAGAAACCAGAGTGCACAGAAATGCCATTTACCTTCCCGCCCCAGCGGTTCCTATTTATCTACTTGCACTGGTGTGCTTTCGAACTGCTGGGTTGGCAGGAGCTGGGACAGAGCAATGGGAGCTCACCACCATCGAGCGGATTTGAACCGCCGACCTTCTGATCGGCAAGCCCAAGAGGCTCAGTGGTTTAGACCAGAGCACCACCCGCGTCCAAAAAAAAAGGCTGCAACTGACCGTTGAGGGCACCTAGCGCCACACCTGCTTCGCCTCTGTGGAATGTGTGAAATGAACCTACAGGTGACACTTTACTGGGGACCATTTTCCATTGACCAACGATCCCACTTCCTGGTTTCGCTAGCGGGGCTCAAAGGGAATAACCATTTCCAGCTTTTGCTCCACAAACAGCAGGGATAGAAGAAGTTGCCTTATTCCAGGTCAGACTATTTGTCCGTTCGACCCTGTGTTGTCTACTCTAAGTGGAAGCAGCTCTCTTTCTCCAGACCAAAGGCCTTGGCCCCGCATCTCTACATTGCAGCTAAGGATACATGCTAAGGAAGCGTCATGCGATGTGCTTCCCCCGTTCACCTCTTGTTTTGAGTGTCATGCTGAATACCGTGGAAATCCCCTGCACACAAGCCAAACTGGGGCACTGCCAGTGAAAAAGGCTTTATCCCAAAGCATAATCGACACATGCTTTAAAAGCTGGCATTCGGAAAGGCTTGCCTTCTACCTGAAGAACCATATGGTCAGCCCACGGAGCCAAACCATTTAAACAGATGGGCCTAGTTTGTATCCGATTTCTAATTACCGTAATCTCAATGACTTCAGGTGGAGGTAGGTTTTTTTCTATATATATATATATATATATATATATATATATATATATATATATATATATATTAGCTGGGGGTGAGTGGGACATGATTTGTCCCAGATGGTAGGAAATATCAGTTTCTTGAGTTGTAGCATGATGGACTGTAGCACAAAAGGGTAGTTTAAATTTTCAGGAAAAGATTGCGGAGCCTGCTGACATTCCTAACCTGTTTTGTGACCCCTTAAAAATAAGGAAGGGGTGATATTACCACACCGACCCGACCCTCCTTTTTTACGATGGCAAACTATTTTAATAGGATGATTCAATTGTGGCCACTTTGGGGCTGGTGCCATTTAATTTCTCTCATCTTTTCCCTTGGATGGATGGCTAGATCTCTCTATATCTTCCCATGTCAAATTCACATGTGGTTATTCATAAATCTGCTCTGGCCCATTTATGTATCAATCCGTGCTTTTTTAAAGCGTGTTTTTACATAGTTTTAAACGAATACGCGGATGCATATTTTTTTTATTTTTTTTTACAAAAGACACCTATTTTGCCCTCAGTGTATTTCTTTAAACACATTTCATCCTAATATATGCCATTTCTGACACATTTGGTTACATTTTTGAATTAGATTGCAAAACTCGAAGTGTGAAACCCAAAGCGTGATTACATTTTGATCTTATATTTATGTCATTTATTTATTATTACAATTCTGCCCCGTCTTTCTGCTAAGGAACTCAATGTGACATACACAGTTCTCTAGCGCCCCCCCCCCCATTTTATCCTTACATCCTCCCAGCGAGGGAGATTAGGCTGAGATGTGAGGACTGTCTAAAGGTCCACCCATGAACTTCATGGAAGACTGGGGACCTGAACCCAGAACTCACAGGTCTTAATCCAGCTCTCTAACTGCTACATCACACTGTCTCTCTGAATTGCGAACAATAGATTTAAGAAGAAGAAGAGTTTGGATTTGATATCCCGCTTTAGCACTACCCTGAGGAGTCTCAAAGCGGCTGACGTTCTCCTTTCCCTTCCTTGAGGTCACTTCAAATTCTACAAGTCTATGATTCTGTGATTCTATGATTTGCAACAAGGAACCCCTGATAAGATTCTCAGATGTTCCCAGGAGTGGTTTGAAAACCACAATGTAAGACACAAAGAGTCATTAGTTTGTACACCAAACCAGATCCAAGATGATGAAGAGGAGGAGGAGGAGGAGGAGGAGGAGGAGGAGGAGGAGGAGGAGGAGGAGGAGTTTGGATTTGATACCCTGCTTTATCGAGTTTGGATTTGATATCCCGCTTTATCACTACCCGAAGGAGTCTCAAAGCGGCTAACATTCTCCTTTCCCTTCCTCCCCCACAACAAACACTCTGCGAGGTGAGTGGGGCTGAGAGACTTCAGAGAAGTGTGACTAGCCCAAGGCCACCCAGCAGCTGTGTGTGGAGGAGTGGAGACGCGAACCCGGTTCACCAGATTACAAGTCTACCGCTCTTAACCACTACACCACACTGGCTTTCCAGGCTCATTATTAGATACTGGCCCCCAGGAAGATAGAGATATCATTGATGCTCTACTCTTGCAGGATTGCTCCCCAATCCTCTGTATATTAACTTTTGGCCCCACTCTCTGAGTTGTATTTTGTGCAACGCACCAGCAACTTAGCATCTTCATGGCTGCATGGAGAGCCATCCATCTCATTTCCTGTTCGTCACGATGAAAATAAAGCCCTAAATCCACTTGCCTAAAGCATATCCAGCTCTTATGCTCTAACGCGGGAAACATTTCCATTTTAAAATGGTTTTCTTATTCCTAGCACATTTGATATTGCTGCTCCAGTCCTTGGAGTTGGTCAGATTGAATCCAATCAGAATTCAAGAGCAAAGACTGTTCACCCACTTGAAATTCTTATTCTTCCCCCCCTTAATGGAAATTTAATTCAATTGAACCTAAATTCTGGAATGGGTTGCAGCTGTAGGAATGGATTCTGCAGCCCACCCTGGGAGAGTACAGGGTAGAAATGGTGGAGGGGTTTGTTTGGCCATCTTTTTGCACAATCCGATCCTCTGAAACTTATTTGTGGATCAGAATCTGACTCCCAGTTGGATTATGCACCAGTTTATGCAAATGTATTGTTTGCAATTCAAACGGATTGCATTCAGAGTGCAGTTCATTCCATTTCCCCGGTGTTCCCTTACCTGGTGATTTCCGCATTTTATTTGAGCTTTCAGATGATGTAGAAGCCAATTCTAGAAATCTAGTGGAAGTCTAGCACTAATTTCCTCCTTGATTGCTTCCAGGAAAAAAAATCCTGTGCAACCCGTTGACCTGGAAAATGGCAGGATTTTTGTCTTGATGAAACTTGGGGTGGTATCCTGGCATAGTGTTCTTTCCCACCATTTAAAATTTAGATGGCAGCATATCAATCAAAAAGCTACAATGGGACAAAAACGCTAGCATCATAACTAGGGAAATTAACTAATGTGATAGCATGGTGCTGTGAGTAAAGTGTTGGTCTAAAAAACCTGGGAGATTTTATTTTTATTTTTAAACTCTTTATGTGTACTTAAAAACAGCTTTAATTTTTTTAAATACACTGTGTACACTGTGCTATTTTTACTTGTTGTTAGCTGCTCTGAGCGGCTTTAGCCGGGGAGGGCACGATACAAATAAATAATAATAATAATAATAATAATAATAATAATAATAATAATAATAATAATAATTATTCTATATTTTAAGTGAAGCATTTATTTATTTATTTATTATTTCATAAAATAAATACACCACAGGCTTCAAGTTCAGCTTTCATTCCCTCTTGTGTTTTACCACTGCAATTTCCCCCTGAAAATAGCACTATTTCGGGGTCATGATTTCATGCGACACCCTCCCCCCCCAATGTGTGGTTTCTTGGTGCCATGCCCAAAAAAGCACTTGGGGGAGGGGGGAACCACAGCGCAAAATCTCGCGAGATCACGGCAACCAAAATGGCCGTCATGCCACCGCAATAAACAACGGGGAGATGGCACCTGGGAAGATGGCGTCCCGTATTTTGGCTTCAAAGTGTTGGAAGGTATGAGCTGCCGGGGCTGGGGGAGGTGTCCAAAAAAACCTCTCCGAATGCTACTTTCTGGACTTATTCCCAGAGGTAAGATCAGAACCACTGAAATAGGTCCACCGATTCTCATTCCCCAGAATCAGTCCAGGAAGATACGCGGTCAATGCGAAGTCAACAAGAGATCAAGTAGCAGGAGCGAGGCTGTGCTCTCTGCAAAGGCAATCTGTCAGGTTGCTGCAATTAAGCATCATACAAATTCTGTTAAATAAATGAAATAAATATAAAGCCAGTCTTAGCAAGAACTCTCATCAACCAGCATGAAAAAGTCAGTTCAAAAGCAGCAGGAATCCTTTATCGCTTTTCAACCACTTAAAAACCGGTTGGACTTTGGCTGGTACGAGACAGACTCCCTCCTTGTGTCACATTAGACAGGTTTATCTATAATTTAACTAAATGTTTCAGATGGGATTTGGCCTTGCTATGACACTGGATATTGTGGGAAGGCAACCTGATCTTCTGTTTAATCCCAGTCTTTCTCCGGCCGGAGTCTTCCTTGCCCATAACAGCCGATAATGGCAGAGGGAGAGAAACGTCTTCATGTACTTTCCATCAGAGAAGCATCCTGATTTTGGACCCACCACGAGCTTGCAAAATCCTCACAATTGTACATTCTGGGTTCTTTTTCTTCTTCTTTTTAAATGCACAACTCCTTGAGAAAGCAGCACATTTCCTGAGCGAAGGCTCTCCTTATAAATCAAACGGATCGCGGGCTGAATGATGCAGGGGTTCGGTGGGAAGAAGAAAACTTGAAGCCGGGGCAAAGATCCATCCCAAAAGTAGTTTTTTATTGCTTGCTGTGCCTGGCTAGAGCAATCCAGGAGATTTACTGCTCAGAATGATAAGCGGATAGGGTTGCAGAAGGGGGAAAAAAATAAGAAAAAAGGCAGAAAGGTGTTCTCTGAGCAGGTGAGACCTGACATTGACCAGACACTCGAAGTCAGATTTCTGAGTGGGGGTGGGATTCTCCCCCTCCACTTATGCTCAAAGAGGTTGGTATGACCTCCAGCTCACCCATCAAGGAGCAGGCTTGCGTTACATACCAGAGCCGAGCAATTGTCTCAATAACAACCACCCAGGCTTGCCTGCACATCTGCTTTCCCTATTTGAGCCTCCTCTCTGTGCCCTTCCTTGCTTTCCTTGCCCACCTTATAAGAGGGCAACCAAAATGGTCAAAGGCCTGGAAACAATGCCTTATGAGGGACGGCTTAGGGAGCTGGGTATGTTTAGCCTGGAGAAGAGAAGGTTAAGGGGTGATATGATAGCCATGTTCAAATATATAAAAGGATGCCATATAGAGGAGGGTGAAAGGTTGTTTTCTGCTGCTCCAGAGAAGCGGACACGGAGCAATGGATTCAAACTACAAGAAAGAAGATTCCACCTAAACATTAGGAAGAACTTCCTGACAGTAAGAGCTGTTCGGCAGTGGAATTTGCTGCCAAGGAGTGTGGTGCAGTTTCCTTCTTTGGATGTCTTTAAGCAGAGGCTTGACAGCCATCTGTCAGGAATGCTTTGATGGTGTTTCCTGCTTGGCAGGGGGTTGGACTGGATGGCCCTTGTGGTCTCTTCCAACTCTATGATTCTATGATTGATTAACCCTCAACCTCGCTTTAGGATGACTCTTTCAAAAGGATAGGTGTACGAATGCGTAACTGAAGCCTCTTAACGCCAGACGCACACCCAAACCTTTCCTTCTTCCCAAAGGATGGCTCTTCATTATCTATCTGTTCCTTTGGGGGAACGGAATAAAAGTAAGCCTGTTTCTCCATCGGCTGCCCTCATTGCTACCACGCTTCCATCTTCGGGTGTCCCTCTTCCCCCATTTTTTTTGCACTGCCGTCACACAGCTTTGTGCCAGTACCATTCCCCCATGCTTTCATAAGTTGGACTTCTGCAATACGTTAGCTGTGGGGCTGCCCATGACAGCTATCTGGAATAATAATAATAATAATAATAATAATAATAATAATAATAATTTATTTATACCCCACCCATCTGGCTGGCTTTCCGTAACCACTCTAGGCAGCTTCCAACAGAAGATTAAAAATACATTAAAACATCAGTCAGTAAAAATTTCCCTAAACAGAGCTGCCTTCAGATGTCTTCTAAAAGTCAGATAGTTGTTTATTTCCTTGACATCCTTGACATCTGATGGGAGGGCATTCCATAAGACGGGAGCCACTACTGAGAAGGCCCTCTGCCTGGTTCCCTGTAACCTTGCTTCCCACAGAGAGGGAACCGCCAGAAGGCCCTCGGCGCTGGACCTCAGTGTCCTGGTTGAACGATGGGGGTGGAGGCGCTCCTTCAGGTATACTGGGCTGGCCCGAGGCCATTTAGGGCTTTCAAGGTCAGCACCAACACTTTGAATTGTGATTGGAAATGTAATGGGAGCCAACGTAGGTCTTTCAAGACCAGTGTTATGTGGTCTTGGCGGCTGCTCCCAGTCACCAGTCTAGCTGCCGCATTCTGGATTAGTTGTAGTTTCTGGGTCACCTTCAAAGGTAGCCCCACGCAGAGCACATTGCAGAAGTCCAAGCTGGAGATAAGCAGAGCATGCACTACTCTTGTGAGACAGTCCACGGGCAGGTAGGGCCTCAGCCTGCATACCAGATGGAAATTACACAATTGTGCAAAGCAACGTTTTTATCTTATTTTCACTAATATATGCCTGCTTAATCACACTTTGCCCCGATTAATGGCTTTTTGTACACCTTTGTGACTAAACAACAACAACAACAACTTGATTGCAGGCAAAATTCGTAGGACTGCGCCTCTCAAAGGATGTCAGTGTTTTGGTTCGTGTACTGTTTTGGAAAACGCAAATTGGGGAGGTGAATTGAATTCTACCCAGCCCTATTCTTAGCTACTGGTAACACCAGGTCTGAGGCTCGGCTGGTTTCAGTAGACTGAACTCCATCATTTCATAGATCCCTTTTGCTTCCAAACAATGCATTCAACACATTCTGAGCCAAGAGTGTTAGAAATTGCTCCGTGGAAAGGGTGCCCTTAACCCGTCCCTCCCTCAGGCATCCTACTCGACCTCTGCTCCCCCTTCCCTTCAAACGATGAAGGGGGGGGGATATGTTTGGGTCATCCATTCTCCTCTTATTGCCGTTTCATTTAATTGTCTTTAAGGAATGCCTCATTGATCTCATGTTTCCCAGACACATGTCTTCCTTGAAAAGCAGCAGGGAATAAAGCAGTAGGGCAGGACCGGGTTCAGGGATATGAAAGAGCATATGTAAGAAGATTGATTAAACAGAAAACAGAGAGTTCCCCTTAATTGGTGATTGAGAAAGTCGTTTGCCCAGTAATTGGCAAAAACAGAAGGAGTCACAATAGCCTCTGTGGTGCGTATTTGCATTGGGAGAGGGAGGGGAAAGGAGCCAGAGAAAACATCCCACCAGCACCCTTAATGTGCGTGTTTTATTGCTTGCTGTGTTTAATGAATTCCCTACCGGAGTGTTTCTTTAAAAATAAAATTAAACCGGTAGTTAAATCAATGCAAACAATTAAAAAAAATGCCCCTATTGGAGAGAACACTCACAAATGTTGATTGTTGTGTTCTGAAAAGGGGTCAATGGATCTGCTTGCAACCATCTCAGAAGCGGAGCAAGTGACTGACGGGCTCCATTCCATAGCCTACACACATCCAAGTGCACGCCTGCAATGTATATACACATGCAATGTTCTACATTAGGATGGGGAACCTAGATGTTGTGGACTCCAACTGTGATCAGCTTCACCTTGCATGGCCAGGTCAGGGATGATGGGAGCTATAGTCTGGCCATAGGTTTCCTGCTCCTGATCTACCTGAAACCATTGAGTGACATTGCCCAGATCAACTGTACCATCAGTGCTTGGAGGAAGTCATGTGAGGTCCTATGCCCAGCAGGTGTTCCTGATCAGCTGAACAGGAGTGACCAGCACAACCTCCTGGATAGGGCTGGGCAATATCTGATTTTCAACATCACAATATATCACCAGCTAAATACCACGATATCTCGATATGTCACGATATATGTCTGCGGCAGCGGGGGGCCTTGCTGGGCCTCCCCATGGCGGCAGTGGATCCTGCCATACCTCCCTGCAGTAAATGTCTGAGCTCAGGTTAACCTAGGTGTAACAACAGATGAAGGTGCCTGGGCCAAGATATCAGTGAAGACCACTTTGGCCATGGGGCTCCAGTCCAGCAATCTTTCATTCCCTCTGCAACTTCATCCCAATGCTGGTGGGGCTGTAACAAGAGGTGGACCCTCATACATTGATGATGGGAGCATAACAAGCTCCCTGGGCTTTGGCAACACATTTTTGATGTTGTTTCTAATATTATTGGTCAACCATTGAACCCCAAACCTGCTCTGACCATTTGCCACTAGATGCCAAATATATAAAGACCTAACTGCTGTGCTGTTTACTGCTACCTATTTAGAGATCATTTCCCATTTGAAAAACACGCAAATGTCCATCTCTAATGGGATAGCAAAGGAAAGCTTGGGCAGCTAGTTGGTGGCCAAACTGAACATGACCTTTTTGATTAGGTATGTTCCCTATATATCGGTCATGTAAATACAAGTGACATTAATGGTAAACCTGCAACCACTCATGCTTACTGGTGGAGAAGCTATGTCACGGACAGTTAAAACCATGGCAATGGATTCAATGATTCAGTTATCTGAGTGTCTCTACTCAGTTTTTCTTCTTATATGGGTCTGCAGCAAGCATGCAGCCTTCCACAGGCTTAGCTGGAATTGATCAATGCTATTTTACTAAGAAGTTAATATTACACTCTACAAAAAAAAAGTCTGAGCCACTGTTCTGTGCCTCCTCATTGGTTCGGTGGGCTTTGCACAGAAGAACAACTTGATGGTGCTTGTCCAAAATTCACCATCAAACAGCCATGCAAACCACCCAATATCAGCCTTTCACCTTGTAACAAGCTGGTTTTTATTACTGTACATCTGTAAGAACTTTGCATATTGAATGTACTACTACTTCTTTTTGACTTTATATACCATAGATTAATGTACACACCTCATTAAGCTTCAAGGATACTGACTCCTTATTCGGAAATAATTGGGTTTATACACCAGAAATATTATTACAAGGCATAGGTATATATATATTTAATGGGATTCGGATTATAAACTCTTGTTCCTGAACCTAATCATTCCTTATACGGAGAAACAGATGGATTTCGGAATAGACCCTGCAATTGGATAGATCTTCAAATTTCGATCTCAACCACATTATGATTCAATATTGAGCTGGGCTGAATCTTTCAATCCATTATTTTTTCAGGGCTTCATGGGGTGGGGCAACAAGAAAAGGCCCCAGAAGAATGGGTTTATGCAAAAGAACACACCCCACTCCTTTTTGTGGTATTTAATGCATTGTGGCTTGCAGCTATTGTTATTGATCATAGTTTAGTAATTATTTATTGTAATTGTTATGAGTGAATTTCTAATAATAATAATAATAATAATAATAATAATAAAATTATTACCCCACCCTCCTGGCTGGGCTTCCCTAGCCACTCTGGGTGGCTTCCAACAAAGATTAAAAATACATTAAAATGTCACACATTAAAAACTTGCCTAAACAGGGCTGCCTTCAGATGTCTTCTAAATGTTAGGTAGTTTTTTTTTTTTTTTAATCTCTTTGACATCTGATGGGAGGGCATTCCACAGGGCAGGCGCCATTACTGAGAAGGCCCTCTGCCTGGTTCCCTGTAGCTTTGCTTCTCACAGTGAGGGAACCACCAGAAGGTCCTCAGCGCTGGAACTCAGTGTCCAGGCTGAATGATGGGGGTGGAGACGCTCTTTCAGGTATACTGGGCCAAGGCTGTTTAGGGCTTTCAGGAATGGTGTTATATGGTCTCGGCGGCTGCCCCCAGTCACCAGTCTAGCTGCCACATTCTGGATTAGTTGTAGTTTCCGGGTCACCTTCAAAGGTAGCCCCACGTAGAGCACAGTGCAGTAGTACAAGCGGGAGATAACTAGAGCATGCACCACTCTGGTGAGACAGTCCGCAGGCAGGTAGGGTCTCAGCCTCCGTACCAGATGGAGCTGATAGACAGCTGCCCTGGATACAGAATTGACCTGCACTTCCATGGACAGCTGTGAGTCCAAAATGACTCCCAGGCTGTGCACCTGGTCCTTCAGGGGCACAGTTACCCCATTCAGGACCAGGTGGTCCTCCACACCAGCCCACCCCGCGTCCCCCAAGAACAGTACTTCTGTCTTGTCAGGATTCAACCTCAATCCATTAGCTGCCATCCATCCTCCAACTCACACAGGACCTTCACTGCCTTCACTGGTTCCGATTTAAAAGAGAGGTAGAGCTGGTTATCATCCACATATTGATGGACACCCAGCCCAAACCCTCGATGATCTCTCCCAGCGGCTTCATGTAGATGTTAAAAAGCATGGGGGAGAGGACGGAACCCCAAGGCACCCCACAAGTGAGGGCCCAGGGGTCTGAACACTCATTCCCCACTACCACTTTCTGGACACGGCCCAGGAGGAAGGAGTGGAACCACTGTATAACAGTACCTCCAGCTCCCAGCTCCTCTAGATAGTCCAGAAGGATGTTATGGTCGATTGTATCAAAAGCCGCTGAGAGATCCAGCAGAACTAGGAAACAGCTCTCAACTTTGTCCCTAGCCCGGCAACTCGAATGTCCGCAACACGGGAGGTACGTAACCCGGGGTCCCACTGTCGTTCTCTGTTGTATATTTCGTTGCTGTAAACCACCTTTACTATATAGTAATATAGAAAAGCGGCATACAAATTTAAAGTGATTCAGCTTCTCACGTTTTCACGTTCTGCTCTTCTCGTGTTCTTAAGCTTCCATAGAAGAGACTTGGTGAGCCCTCAATCTCTGGCTAGGAAAATGGGCTTTGACTTTTGAAAGCCTGGCTTTCCTCTCCCCTGTGGCTGTGAGAGCAATGCTCAGCACCTAGGCAGCTTTGTGTTTGTACAGGATGTGCTGTGTTTTGCAAGCTGTTAACACACAAGTCAGCATTTCCCAAAGAATGATGCATGCAATATTTTAAACCCTTCCTCTCATGCTCTCAAAGTGGTGGATGATTACATTTGTAAATTGCCGTCAGTGTCTCCATGTGTTGTTCTTGCTGCGGGCGAGAGATATTTTGAGGGTTTCTGGAGCACCCAGCTAAAAATGAAGGATAACTCTTTTGTCATTCTGGGAGAGTTCAGCATGTGGTGTGTTCCCCCCGTTTGTTAACATAAACCCTCTGTTAAAATATTCCGGTTATATCCAGGTACCTTTTGTAGACGAACACTTCTCCAACACCTTGAATTCTAAGGTGACGTGCCCAGAAATGTGCTGTTATGTTTAGCCACATTGATTAAGCAATATGGTCTTACCTTAAAGTGTCACCTGATGGGGTTTAAGAAGAGAATATTAATGTTCCTTGACAGCTGGTGATGAGCAAGACCCGTGGAAGAGACATAACTCAATGGTATAGTCTCTGCTTGCATGCAGAAGTTCACAGGTTCAGTATTCAGCATCTCTGGGTAGAGCTGGGAATGTCTGATATCTGAAACCCCATAATATCACTGCCAGCCAGTGTAGACAATGCTGACTGAGATGGACCAATATCTCCCCCTCTTAATATTTGTTTTCTGATCACTTTGAATTGTTTTGCAAGAGTGGGCTGGCGAGAAGTGGAAACGATTACCCAATGTGGTTAATTAAACCTGATCCCCACTTGTGCCTCTGGTCCTGCAAAACCCATACAAAGAGAAAGGGCAAAGCAGGATGGAATACACAGCAGAGACAGGGAGCTAGCCTAGCCTAGGCTACATTCCAACCTGGGAAACCTTCAGAGAGCTGCATGCCAGCGGTGAGTGGGGCCAGAGGAAAAAGTGGGTGAAGGACCACATGTAACCTGTACTCTCATAGTTTCTACATGCAAGGCCATCTTTAGCATATGCAGCGCCGGGGTGCAAAAAACTGCCCAGTGCTCCCAATTTTTTTTGGGGGGGGGGAGGCCAAAGTTGTTGAGCTTTTTTAGGGGGCAGCTCAGAGTTGCTGAGCTTTTTGGGGGGGGGCACGCAACTCTCTCCCATGCCGCTGCAGGTGGAGGGAGGAGAGCATTTCCTGCAGAGGCTTGGCAAGGAAGCTGCGTGCCCTGGAAAGGAAGCTGTGCACCTTGTGTTAGCAGCTTGTGTGCGCTGGGCACACCTCTCGATGGCCCGCCAATCCCAGGCACGCCAGAGGGCAGTGCCGGCAGCAGAAAAGCCTGCCGAGCTCTGGCGGGCTCTACTCCGCTCAGCAGCAGGTGCCGGCTGGCCTGGCTCTTCAATCCCCGGACTCCAAATCTCGGCCCCGGACTCTCAGCCTGGTGCCCCTAAGAACCCAGCGTCTGGGTGCCCTGCACCCCTAGCGCCTATTGGTAAGCCGGCCCTGTCTACATGCACAGCCATGCATCCCTCTCAATCTTCCAGCTAAACAAGCAAGATGCGTTATCAGGGCATATTCTAGACAGGCAATAACACTTGAGGTGTGAAGGGCATGTTTAAAGGGCCAGATAGAGAGGGCTGGGGAGTATTTGGCCCCAGGTCTGAAGTTCCCTACCCCAGTATAAATCACAGAGGTGATGAAGTGTACATGGGTTTCTATGGGGCGGGGCATACTGATTGCCTGGAGAAGAGAAGGTTAAGGGGTGATATGATAGCCATGTTCAAATATATAAAAGGATGTCATGTAGAGGAAGGAGAAAGGTTGTTTTCTGCTGCTCCAGAGAAGTGGACACGGGGCAATGGATTTAAACTACAAGAAAGAATATTCCACCTAAACATTAGGAAGAACTTCCTGACAGTGAGAGCTGTTTGGCAGTGGAATTTGCTACCAAGGAGTGTGGCGGAGTCTCCTTCTTTGGAGGTCTTTAAGCAGAGGCTTGACAGCCATCTGTCAGGAATGCTTTGACGGTGTTTCCTGCTTGGCAGGGGGTTGGTGTGGATGGCCCTTGTGGTCTCTTCCAACTCTATGATTCTATGATTACAGCAAGAGACTTTATTGAATGAACAGAACAGTCAAACAGAGGCAAAGCAACTGCTTATATGTATTTCTGAAGGCCTGGGCCACTCCCACTCTCAATGTGATTGGTTGTCTAAACCCCCCAAGCTGCGAATCGTAACTCAGAGCTTAAGAGCCTATGCCAGTAGCCCAAACCCTGACAATACTACGTGATTGGATATCATGCATTGAATCAAAACGCGGGGCTCAGAATTCTATTCCAAATTCAAGCTCAGGCAAACACAGACCACTGCACACAAAACAGAGGGAACTTGTGGTCCTTTGTGCATTGTTGAACTATAATTCCCATCATTCCCTATCACTGGAAGTGCTGGCTGAGGCTGATGACATACCCTCCAACGTTTCTCCGATGAACATAGGGATGTTGTCATAATCATTTACTATTTATACCCCGCCCATCTGACTGGGTTCCCCCAGCCACTCTGGGCAGCTTCCACCATATATAAAACCTTAATAAAACATTAAACATTTTTAAAACTTCCCTATACAGGGCTGCCTTCAGATGTCTTCTAGAGGTTGTATAATTCCTTATCTTCTTGGCTCAGGGGGTCGCACAACTCCATACCCTCCAGCATTTCTCCAATGAACATAGGGACGTCCTAAGGAAAAGTGGGACATTCTGGGATCAAATCAGAAACCAAGATGGCTTCTGTAAATCTGGGACTGTCCCTGGAAAACAGGGACACTTGGAGGGTCTGTGACGAGAGTTGGGGCCACAGGTCCACCATCCCTGATATGCCTGAACAATGATTATTAGTTTATGTATTAAATTTCTATCTCCTAATGGAGCCCAGGGCAGCAAACACACAAATGAGAACACCATTAAGATATCTAAAAACAATTCCAGTACAGATGAAGAATGGGAAAGTATTGTTGGAAGAGGAGGAAAGACAACAGGAATGGTGCCTTTCTGATATTTAATGAGCAGGAATTGCGAAGGGCAGGGGCCAACACACAAAAGGCCCTATTCCCGTGTTGTGTGGAGCAGACCTCCCGATATAATGGTATCTGCACTAACCTGAAGAGTGTGGCATATAAGGGATAAGAGTATCTTTCAGGTATTATGGCTCTCTCATAGGAGCCTCAACCATCTGACAAAAATCTCCAGGGAGGTGGGGAAACAACAGGCTTCTTTCACCTGGGCATTAGTACTCCTCCATCCAAGGTCAGAGAAGTGAGAGAAGATTGTAGCTTTTAGACATAAAGCAGTTCAGCCCTCCAAAAGATGACTAACATTACAGAGTGCCTTTTATCGGCACAGTACAGTTCCGCATAGTTAAAAGAATGATGAGAGCTGAAGTTATAAGGATTTTGTGGGCTGGGTATTCACACGTTGCGTTCCTTAAAAATCAGGGTTTCTTTTTTCCTTTTTAGTTCAGCATATTCTTAATTGATTCCACCGAGATGGAGGAGAAGGAGGAGGAGGAGGAGGAGGAGAAAGAATCTACCCAAACTCCTCTTTCAAATCTAATAATTTAGGAGCAGCCTTGCTAGATTAGACCAGAGGCCCAACTAATTCAGCCTCTTGTTCAGTCAGATGCGGAGGAGGAGGAGGAGGAGGAGGAGGAGGAGGAGGAGGAGGAGGAGAAGAAGAAGAAGAAGAAGAAGAAGAAGAAGAAGAAGAGAATAGGACATCCTTATTTTCATCGGATAAGTGTTGGAGGGTATGCCCTTGAGGTATTCTCTCTGCTGCCACCTGCCTGCACATCCCAGTATCACAACTGTCTGGAACTCAGCCCTGGTTGAAATTAAGTCCTGGCTCAGAGTCTTAAAAACCAGTATCAGTGATTATGGCAAATATATAATCTATCTATCTATCTATCTATCTATCTATCTATCTATCTATCTATCTATCTATCATCTGTCTATCTATCTATCTATCTATCATCTATCATCTATCTAATATATAATATATACAATCAAGTTCCCCTCTCTCTCTCTCTCTGTATATATATGGGAACTTGATTATATATATATAATCAAGCTCTCAGATGAGAAGCAGTTTTCTTTCTTTCTTTCTTTTTTCGGCTGGGTCCCTTAATGATCAGTGAGGCTGAAAGGTAGCAAGAATGCATAAAGTCCACCAAGCCAATTACGGAACAGCGATAAAGTCAGTGGAATACACGTTACTGTTATCTTTCCCTGGCTGCATGATACCTCATTCTCTCTGGCAGAGACGAACAGAGCAGGAAGCAAACCCAGCATAAAGCCACCGTCGCTGAAAAGTAACGGGAACCACGATCGGTAACAAACACCAATCCATTGTTTCTTCCATATCCAAGGCAATGGGACAGGCATCTGGGTCATGGTTTGTCTACAGAAAGAGCTCACGAAAGGCGGGCATTGTGTAAGGTAAAAGGCAAGGTAAAGGACCCCTGGACAGTTAAGTCCAGTGAAAGGTGACTATGGAGTTGCAGTGCTCATCTTGCTTCAGGCTGAGGGAGCTGGCGTTTGTCTACAGACAACTTTCTGGGTTGCAGGGCAGCATGACTAAACCGCTTCTGGCGCACGGAACACCGTGACGGAAACCAGAGTGCACGGAAATGCCGTTTACCTTCCCGCCGGAGTGGTACCTATTTATCTACTTGTACTGGTGTGCTTTCAAACTGCTAGGTTGGCAGAAGCTGGGACAAGCATATGTCCCATGTTGATACATGTTTAAAGAGGCTCCAAAAGGTAAAGGTAAAGGTAAAAGACCCCTGGACGGTTAAGTCCAGTTAAAGGTGACTACAGGGTGTGGCGCTCATCTCGCTTTCAGGCCGAGGGAGCCGGCGTTTGTCCACAAAAAGCTTTCCAGGTCATGTGGCCAGCAGGACTCAACCACTTCTGGTACAACAGAACACCGTGATGGAAACCTGCTAGGTTGACAGGAGCTGGGACAGAGCAACGGGAGCTCACCCCGTCACAGGGATTCGAACCGCCAACCTTCTGATTGACAAGCTCAAGAGGCTCAGTGGTTTAGACCACAGCACCAGATCAGGTGGATGGGTAGTTGTGTATTCCCCATCCACATTTCAGGTTGTGTTGTGGCTAATCCTCAGGGGAACTGATGGCTGGTATCCATTGATCTAGAAGGCTATTAATCACAGTAGTTATGCTCTGCCTTCACAGTTGGAGGGAGCAATGCTTCTGAATACAGAAGAGAGGAGAGTGGGTTCTTGGGCTCGGATCCTGCATGCGGGTTTCCCACAGGCATCTGGCTGGTCACTGTGAGAACAGGATAGTCATATGCCCAACTCAGAGTAGGTCCAAGGGAGTCTACTCAACTCAATGGGCCAACTCTGAGTACGGTTTAGTTGGACAGCCACCAATATTTCTGGCCAACTCATTGTTCTAAGTGTGGCATTTTATTTATTTTAGTTCAGGGAGAATTCTGGATCTCTTAGAGATTTAGTGAGGAGGGAGAACAGGTAAGATGGCACCTCCCACCTTTGAAATGCACCCCACTCTCATGCAGGGAAAAATGGGGGAAGCAACTATACTATCCCTTTTTGCTACTCCCCATTGTAGCTGAAACTCTTGGGGTAACAAAATTTGACCCCTGCCCTGTTTTATACCGTTTGCTGTCATTAATTCTGTGAATGATTCACCAAGAAGGTGCAATTAGGCTGAAACCGTATACATGCTTCCTTGGAAGTAAGTGTCATTCACTCATATTCTGGATAGGCATCCTTTGCTGGATGAATCTAACCATTTTGGATTTATCTCAGTTTCTCATTTTCCCACTTCTTAAGTTCTGCTGTGCACATTTCCACATCAGTTTGCATCTTTTTGGGGAACAGGGAGAGAGGCTTCTTGAAAATTGATCAGGGTTCAGTGAATTTTTCCCTAATACCGTACACACATCTTTGTATGCAATTTTGCCTAATATACACATTTTTGCACCTTTACATGAGGAGGTGCATTTTTGTACATGCTGCTTGGTTGGAGAACTGCACTGCAAAATTCAGAGAAGCAAAAATTTCGAAGGATGGCTCCATTTCAGTTTGTCAATGGTTTTGGAATGTGAAAATTTGGTAGGTTTACCTGTTAGGATTCTTGCTCCGTGTTTGCAGTCATGAGATTGTTGTCTATCACATGACGGTGTATGTTTTCATTCCATAGTGTGGGAAGTGACAGAGACAGGATGTTTGTGTTACTGTGTTCCATGAAGTGGGACTATTGTCCTTTGTTCTCTCTGTTTGCTGTCTGATGAGAAAGAGGAAGGAACTAAGGCAGAATGCTCTGAGTGTATTATATGTAAATAAACGTAGATTAGCCAAACTGCTGAGCTACTGAGGTCTGTTACGCAAACTGCGAATACTTTGCAGATCCCTAAGTGTGCTGATGTCTCCAAGGCATCAGTCGCTATGATCTTCAGGCAGAAGAAAGCTTTTGAAGCTCTTGAACGACTGGCCAGGAGGGAGAGAACATGCCAGCTGGGCATGTGTCTCTGCCGAGGGTCCTACACGAGAGTAGTACACTCCTAACATTACCTTCAAACGTGAACTGAATTGAATTTCTGCCCAAAGCCTAGTTAGCAGGCATACATATTTGGTTCCTAATTTATTTATTTTTTAAGGTAAGGCCCTACATGGTGGATTTCTGCTTTATCTGTACAAAATTGGCCTAATCAATCAGAGGACAATTCACCACTTGCTGCTGTTATCAGTAATTGTGATTTACTGATTTGTTATGAGTTGTGCTGTTGTTTTTAAGGGATTGAACTATTTCCTGGAGTTTATGCCTTCTTTCCATCTCAACTGATTTTGTCATGAACCTCCTTGTTGCTTGTGCTTCCCCCCCCCCCTTTGGCCGTAGATAAACAGGACTAAGCGAAAAGAGTCGCTCACAATTTAAAGAGTATTTAATGATCACAGCAAAAGAACAAAGCAGTCATTCTCAAAATGAAGGTGTTCCCAATTAAGGTTTTCCCCCACTTCCCCCCAGTCACTTCTGCGCTTTGCAACCTGAGCTCACAACCACTGTGCTTCTTGTGTAGCCAACTTATCTGCTCCACGTTTCCTTGGACTGATATGCTGGACACTTTCCAGCGAGAGAGAGAGTCTGTTAGCTCTCTCTCTCTTCCAGTTCTTCTTCACTTTGCTGTTCACCCCCCAATTCGTCCCAACTTTTGTCTTCAGAACTATGCCCCTCTGCAAACCACTGTTCCAAATCTATACAGCTCCACTGCTCCTGGGTGGCTTCGGGATCCTGGCCAGGAGCAGGGGGCGGGGGAGGCTCCCACCATTCCTCAGCAGAGCAGCACTCCTCAGCCTGGTCTTTGACACTTCCTGGAAGATTGCTTCCAGGGGTGGAGATGGCTGGGAAGTCGGTGTGGTGCAGATGCACTGGCAGAACCAGTCCTGCTGGTGTGTTTGCACCACACCAACCTCCCTGCCGCCTCACCCATCTTGGTAAGCAACAGTGCCCCACCTTCTGGGAAGGTGACATAGCAGCTCCACCTCAGCCAGGCATCTGCTTCTGCTTGGGAATAAGCCTCACTAAATACAGTGGGACTCCCTTCTGAGTATCCGTTCATAGGCTTGGCTGTCGATCCCCATTGACAAAGGACCCTTGTTCTGCCGTTCCCTTGTGGCATTGCATATAAACCCCACTGAAAGCTCAGGAATAAAGTCATTGTTAAACAAGGAAGTGACAGATCCATCAAAGGAGGCCTTTTCGCTCCCTCCCCTCCTCCCCACACACCCGCGTTCTTGATAGGTGTCAGTAGACTTTGATGAGTGCGGAGGCGAGGACTCTTCTCCAGAAGGATTTTAAAATCATCGTATTGACATTCTCTGAAGCAAGATGACTCTCTAAGTCAGGCTGCCAGAGGAGGCTTTTCTTGACAAAGGATAGGGAATTATGCTGTGCCTCTCAATAGCATTATTTACAGCTGTTCGGTGTGCAGTGAGCAATGCCACCAGGCCTTCGAGAATGTCAGGAACTGGGTGTTAAATATCAAAGAAGCCCTGGATTCGGGAAAGGAGCAGGACGTGTCTCCTTCTCAACATTTTTTTTTTAAGTACAAATCTGTCTGGAGGCCTCCTTTCCCCCCTTGACTGTGCCTCACTATGTCACAGGAACATAGGGAGCTGCCTTATACTGAGTTAGACCATTGCTCAGAACTGCCAACACTGACTGGCAGCAGTGCTCCATAATTTTCTGAAGAGCTGCTGCCAGGCAACATTTTACCCATATGTATGCCAGTTCCTGACATGCCCAGTCTACTAACATTACTAAATATTACAGAAGCAGGAGTTGGTGAAATGCTGCCTTATCCCAAAGACTGGAATGACAGAAGGAGGCTGGACAAATCTGTTAATTTAGATTTCTCTCTGTTTCCCAGTCTTACGTTCAGTTCTCCCAATCTGCTCACCCATTTGTGATTTTCTAAAAATCCAGCCCAAAGTTCCCATGCAGCTTCACAAGTATTTTATTTAAGATGCACGTGGTTGGGGCAATTTTGTTGTATTTCTGCATATCTTACCCAACGATGCAATGCATTTCTGTACATTGTTCTTTACCTAATGTGGTGCGTATTTGTACATTATTTTCAGCGACATTCCTGCATTGCAGGAAGTTGGCCAAATGACCCTTGGGGTCCCTTCCAACTCTGTAATTCCATGATTCTAACATATGCAGTTTTATGCACATTTCCCCCTTGTGTGTGAATTTTCGAAAACCATTTTTTGTTGGGGGCAGGGGTGGATAACAGCATCACAAAATTCAGAAAAGTACACATTTTAAAGCACACATAGATGCATTCTGCTTTGTGTATTGGCTTGGTGTGCCTGAGTCAAACTGAACCAAAGGTATCCCTCATCCTTACCTGCACCAGGGATTCGAGGTTTCACCCCCACTCCAAATGGAGACCCTGAATGTATCCTGGTACTTCATAGGTAGTCAACGTGGTGCCTTCTAGAGGTTGATGGACTCCAACTCCCATCATCCTCACCTATTGTGGCCAGTTGCCGAGAAGCTGGGAGGTAGAATTCAGCAACATCTGGTGGGCACGGATTTGGCTACACCTGCTCTAATTCTTCCCAGGCCACATTCACAGCCTACATTGAAAGCACTATGTTATCACTTTAAACTGTCATGGCTTCCCGCAAAGAATTATGGGAAACGAAGTTCGTTAAGGGTGCTGAGAGTTATTAGGAGATTCTCCTATTCCCCTCACAGAGCGACAATTCCTAGAGTTCCCTGAGAACATTGGTGCCAACTCTATGGCGCTGAGGACACCTCAACCCCACTCCCAGTATGTGGAGACGGGGCTGAGCCCCCCAATCTTGAGGGGCTGGGCCTTGTCGGGCCTCTCCACAGTGGCGGTGGGCCTCATTGGGCCTCACAGCCTTTTCTGACGCGTGTGACATCACGTGTGTCACACATGTGATGAGCTCCCCCAATGTAAGGCAGAACTTGGTGCCTCTGCCTGGGAAGGGGGATTGACTGTTAAATTGTAACTCTGTAAGGAGAAAGGGGGGCTCTTAACAGCTCTTTCCATTTAAAATACATTTTAAAACTGCTTGCAGTATTGAGCTAAGCACCATTCAAGCAAACAATGACCTGAGGTTTCTCCCATGTCAGACATATATTCCCCCCCCCCCCGGAGTCTACCAGTGATATTCAGTTTATGGCAGAAGCAGCGGCTTCTTCCCCTTTGACAATAACTAGGCAAAGGAACCCTCCAGTGGTTCTGAAAGCAAGGGCTGTAAAACCAAAGCCGTCCTGGTGGTGTATGTTGCAACTAAAAAACCGTAAAATATTATGGAATCTCTAAAATTCAACTGCTGGAAGGGCGATGTGCAAGGTGACCCCAGAAGGTGCCGATTATACCTAGACGGTGCTCAGTAAACTTGTCTAGCTTTCAGTTCCAGTGTTGGAGCTTCATCAGCAATCACAGACTAATGATTACTGCTGGATAAAATAATATATACAGTGGACGCTTGGGTTGCGAACGTTCGCAACCCACAGCGTCCGTAACCCGCAGCACCACATCTGTGCACGCGTGCGTTGCGATTCGGCGCTTCTGCACATGCGCGAAGCACCAAAGCCAGAAGCAACCCGTTCCGGTACTTCCGGATTCGGCACGGTGCGCAACCCCAAAACATGCAACCTGAAGCAGCCGTAACCCAAGGTACTGTATGAATGTATCTGGAAATTCAACTTGGGTTTTCAACTTCCAAAAACCTAGCTGGCTTTTCATACCCCCCCTTTTTTTTTTACTTCTGGCCACTTCAACCTGAAGCAGAGGAAGAATTAGTTGCTGTGAACCACAAGATTTAGTTGTCTATATTAGGGGCATGCACAGACCCCAAGATTCATTTTGTAGGCTACCTGTGTGCTTTTAAAAAATGCTGGTCTATTTCTGAGATGCTCTGTGCTCTCTCTGCTTTGATGGGTGTTTTTGTTTCCTAGCCTCTCCCCCTGAAACAGAGCTCTGCGTTTCTCCATAAGGGGGCATCTAAAAACTGTCACAACTACCCGCCCCCCCCTTTGGGCTAAAACCAATAAAAATTACAGGCACAGGGATCTCTCCCAAGTGGATTAAGCCTGCCAGATTGCAGGCAAATAGGTCTGGGAGTTTTTAATGGGGGGTTAAGGTGGGGCACATTCCTCCACAATCCCTTCTGAGCAGGGCAGGGGGCTTGTGTCTTAAACCTTAAAATAATTAAGTGGTAGCTGAGTGGTGTGTGTGCTCCTGCTTATTCATTTTCAAAAGCATTTCGAAGCTCCACATTGGTTGTTCTTTCGGGTGATTGTTTGCATACTTTAGAGCAGTGTTCCTCAACCTTGGGTCCCCAGATGTTTTTGGCCTACAACTCCCATCATCCATAGCTAGCAGGACCAGTGGTCATGCATGATGGGAGTTGTAGGTCAAAAACATCTGGAGACCCAAGGTTGAGGAACACTGCTTTAGAGGCCTCCCACCAGACAGTTACAGGTCTCCAATAGTTCTCACACTGAGAGGCTGTCAAGAAAGGCAGCTTAATCAATTGTAGCTCACTAGATACACATTAAGCCTGTTAAATTAACGGGCGCTAGAACATATGTGGTCTATGGTATAGATCACACCAGTGGGTTTTTTTTTTCAAAAAAAAAATGTTTGTCCTACAGAATTTCAGAGGCGACTCTGCCTCAATGTTAGTTATAGAAACTTTGTCAGCTCTGTGTCCCCGTTGCCCCGGTTTTTTTTCCTAATAACGTGAGAGCCGCATGACGTAGCCAGCTCTGCGCATAGCGTCCCTGTTGTCCTAGCAACATCGGGAACACGCGCAGAGCTGACCAAGCAGCTCTCGCTTGACATCGCTCGCCCACCGCCACTTGTAACGGCCGCTGCCGCTTAGAAGTAAGTCCACACCCACGCACACCCGCCGCTTCAACAGTTTCGCCCGCCCGCCCGAAGTCTCTGTGCTCCAAGTCCCAACGGCTGTCCGTGGGGCACATGCGCAGTAGCGCAATCCCATGGACACAGGGACTGGACGCAGAGACATTTGCACTTTATTATACAGTGGTGCCCCACTAGACGAATGCCTCGCTAGACGAAAAACTCGCTAAACGAACGGCATTCATCTAGCGGAAGCAGCCCCGCAAGACAAAAATGTCTATGGGGCTGCTTTGCAAGACGAAAAATTTCCGCCTTTTTTTTTCGTTTAGCGGAGCGCGGCTGTCATTGCCGCTTCGCTAGACGAAAAACCCGCTAGACGAAAATTTTCGCAGGACAAATTATTTTCGTCTAGCGGGGCACCACTGTAGTGGATAAGCTGGTGAGGTTGTAGAATGAAGTCGTGTTTGCTCATTAGGTGGGAGCTACTTTCGGCACAGTCTTTAGCATATGTGCCGCCGGGGGTGCAAAGATCTGCCCAGTGCCCCCAAATTTAGTTTAGCCCCCAAATTAACTTTTATTATGATGTAAGAGTTAGTTTCACGTGCACGGTGCCGTTGAGAATGACAAGCGTCGTTGTTGAGTCAAGCACCGGCAATGTGAATGACAAGTGCCACCGCTGGCGCGGCGTGTCTTTGGTAAATGAGCGCACCAAGTTGAAAGTCCTTTAGTGAAACAGTAGGTATACATTTCGGTAATACCTAGGTATATATGTATTTTGTTTTTCTAGCTTGATCAAAATTATTTATTATTTCCTAACAGGCAGATAGTTAAGAGCGCCCCCCAGAATTCAGCGCCCAGGTGCCCCACACCCCTTGCACCCCCCGGGTAAAGACGGCCTTGGCTACTTTGTTCTCGGTGTGTTACTGTCATAAAACGTGAGAAAGACAATATGAACAATAGCCATGCTTTTAAGTAACAAGTGGTAGTGTTTATGTCACATCTCACAGCCAATTCAGTTTCACAAAAAGGCACATTTGTTTCTTTATGGAAGTATATACCACCTGCTCATAAAATATTAGATTTCTGCTGAGTAATATAAAAAAAAACATTTATTCAAGAGACTCCTGAAAATTAGCAGCGTGGATGCCTGCTGATTTTTTTGTGGGAAGCAAGAGATCTGTCAGTCCTTAAGTTATCCATAGGGGAAACTTACTGACAGCAAGAGCTGTTCCACAGTGGAACAGACTTCCTCGGAAGATGGTGGACTTTCCTTCCTTGGGGGTTTTTAAGCAGAGGATGGATGGTCATCTGCCTTGGATACTTTGACTGAGATTCTTGCATTACAGAGGGTTGGACTAGATGACTTTGGGGGTCCCTTCCTACCAAAGGATCTGGATCCAAGTTGTTCTAGGCATTGTATATAAACACAAAAACCTTGAACTGGGCCCAATAACGTATGAGCAACCAGGTTAAAGTGTTGATATTTCGCTAACGTACCTAATTTGTTCAGAAGTAGTGCATTAACAGTTGGAAAGAGAACCCTGGACAGAATGGACTCTCAGCCTAAGCCATCAACGGTGCATTCTTACTTGAAACAGCTTACTGGGTTGAGTGGTTTGAACACACTAGATTCCCAACAGGTGGATCACCTGTTCTTTAGTGGGAGGGAAGTACAGCATGGTGCAAACAAATTGGCAGGCGCGCCTGACTGGCTCTGCTGATGCATTTCCACTACACCAACCTCCCCTCCACCTTGACCATTCCTGTCCTGGGAAGCAACAGTGACCCATCTGCTGGAAAGCTAGCATAGCATCTCTGCCCCACTGGGCAACCCCGTTCTGACTTCTTCTTTTTTGTACTTTTACTTTCCCATCTCCAATCAAACTGTGACAGCTTTTTCTTGGACCAGCCAAGATTTGCGTGTCAATCATCCCCTCCCCCACCCCCACCCCTCACAGGAACTAGTTACCCGGTCTATCTGTGGAAATTCTCCGTCTTAAGAGGCGAATCTTCACACATTGCGATCAGTTATCAGAATTGCCAAGTGACAAGATACATTAGCGGCAGTGTAATTTTAGGTCGTATGCTAATCTGCCATTGCCTTGGTAACAGAAAGATACATGGGTGGTTTTTGTCGATGTATGAAGCTATTCCTCCCGGATAACGATGCAAGCTTGGAGATTCCTCCCCTGCCCCCGCCACCCCCAATTAAATTGCTGACATAACAGTGAGCCTGAAACTCTTAGGCCCTAGGTCATTCCTTGAATGTGTGGGATGAGTCAGATCTCACCCCTCCCAAGGTAAGCCGCAGCAGCTGGAAGGAAAGGAAGTGGAAGGCCACTGTGGGGGCTGATTGATGATAATTAAGTGCTTCTCCAAAGTGCCATGTGTGTAGGAGTTTATAAGAAAAGGGAATGTAGATGAGAGTTGTCCTGGGGAGGTGCAATTATGGAAAGTTTGATTTCTGTAATGGAGCCGTAGACTATCACAGACTGTCATAGGCTTACACGTGTGTTATTTGGTGGGAATACTCTACTTGATGGTGACAGCAGTCACGAAATTAGAAGACGCCTGCTTCTTGGGAGAAAAGCAATGACAAACCTAGACAGCATCTTAAAAAGCAAAGACATCACCTTGCCGACCAAGGTCCGTATAGTTAAAGCTATGGTTTTCCCAGTAGTAATGTACGGAAGTGAGAGCTGGACCATAAATAAGGCTGATCGCCGAAGAATTGATGCTTTTGAATTATGGTGCTGGGGGAGACTTGAGAGTCCCATGGACTGCAAGAAGATCAAACCTAACCATTCTCAAAGAAATCAGCCCTGAGTGCTCACTAGAAGGACAGATCCTGAAGTTGAGGCTCCAGTACTTTGGCCACCTCATGAGAAGAGAAGACTCCCTAGAAAAGACCCTGATGTTGGGAAAGATGGAGAGCACAAGGAGAAGGGGACGACAGAAGATGAGATGGTTGGACAGTGTTCTCGAAGCTACTAACATGAGTTTGGCCAAACTGCGAGAGGCAGTGAAGGATAGGCGTGCCTGGCGTGCTCTGGTCCATGGGGTCACGAAGAGTCAGACACGACTGAACGACTGAACAACAACAACAACTCTACTTGACTGTAAAGGTCCCATCTACCATGGGAATTTCACATCTTGTCTATCAAAATGAATGCAACTTCTCTCCAGCTCTAATTAAACAGTAATCGCTTATTTTAACGGTGTCAATGGATAATCCACCTCCTGTCTGAAATTAGGAGAGTAGAAGTGTCCTTAGGAAAAATTCTCCTGCCGTTATTCATCAGGAGTACCTAATTTTTTCGGCCAGCTTCCTTGATCATGGAGTCACACATTTGTGCCTTTTTCTGTTACTTTCTTTTGCCTGCCTTGTACTGTACCTTCCAACATTCAGCTTCATCGGTGTTGGGAGTAAAGCAAAAATGCTTGCAGTAAGTTGTCCAAACCAGTAGGGCGGCGATAGGCAGAAGGTCAACCTGTTCTTCCTCCTCTATGATTTCTTCTCTTTGCAGGAAGTACTTGTTGGTAAAGTAGATCACTTCCTTTCAGGTTTTATTTCCTTCCTGTTTCTACCTGAAATTCAGCCAGTATGAGTTAGCAGGTGCTAGTATGAACTTGGCTCCAACTTGCCCACATTTAAACCTTATGCTTTGATTGCCAGAGTAATAAACATTGCATTTTCTTTATCCCTTCAACCAGCAGTTTTACCACACTGTTTCTATTTGCATTCTTCTACAATATATTAACTCCAACAACTCAATAGATTACAAACACACACACACACACACACACACACACACACACATTGTTGTTACCCACCCTGGACACTTAACACAGACACACAAGATTCAAAGTTGCTTAATATATGGAATCATATGATTGTAGAGTTGGAAAGGACTCCGAGAATCATCTAGTCCAACTCCTTGCAATGCAGGAACCACAGCTGAAGCACTAGTGACAGACGACCATCCAACCTTTGCTTAGAAACCTCCAAGGAAGGAGAGTCCACAACCTTCTGTGGGAGTCCGTTCCACTGTCGAACAGCTCTTACCATCAGAAAGTTCTTTCTGATATTTAGTTGCAATCTCCTTCCTTGTAATTTGAACCCATTGGTTTGGGTCCTACCTTCTGGAGCTGCAGAAGACGATGAATGAATGAATGAATGGGATGGGGATGATAAGTGATGCCCTCCAAACTGGCCATAATTATATGAGCATTGGTTCCTCAAACTGTCAAGATTTTTTTGGAGACTAAGCTTGATCTTATGAGGCTAACAAAGGAGACCACAAGTAGCTGGGCATCGCAGTGACCTACAGATAGAACTCCTCCCTGAACAAGCACTTATCAAATTGCAGAACCAGTGGCTGCCATTTCCTGTGAAGGGTCAGAGCCTTCTCTTGTCCCTGACAAAGAAGATGGTGACAGGTGCAATGGATGCCCCAGTTAACCAAACAGCTGGCTAATAGCAGGGTTCGTGGCCGACAAAGCTTTGGCTGAAGACAATGGAATGAAAGCTCTTTTCTCAGAGATCTTGTTCCTCTATGACTGTTTGTTTTCATTATGTTCAGCAGCTGGGTCTTACTTCACACAGCTTTCCAGGCCCTCCCTGTCTCCATTTCCAACACACTGTTGCATTAGAAGACATAGATTTCACACCCTCTGGTATTTTACAGATGAAAACAGGGCTACTCTTGGGCATTCATGTCTACAGTGGAGACAAGTTCTTTTAAGCTGTGCTCAGACCCACAAATAAACAAACTTCTCACAAAACCCTTCCCTGCCCCTCAACACCTGAAAAGAACATAAGAAGCTTTAGATTGCTGAAAATAATTCTGTTTTCCAGAAATGCAGTTTAGTTACCCAATTTTTGTTTTGAAAGTTGTAGGGTTTTTTTTAGTTTTTTTTTTTTTTTTAAAAAAAACATGACAGTTTTATGTATATTTGTTTTGGAGACGATGGCTATGCATTACCTTTCCTTTTTATCTGCATGCTGTCTGGAGGACTTTAAAACAACAAATCAAATCAAGCAGGTTATAAATTTTCTAAATAAGAGGCCTGCTGGACCAGAACGAAAGCTCCTGATAGACCAGCCAGCTGCCTTATGGGAAGCTCACAAGCAGGACATGAGCACAACAGCAGAATCTTGTACCTCAGCATTACAGCATCTCCCTTACATGCAGAAGGTCCCAGGTTCAATCCCTGGCATCTCTAGGTAGAGGTGGGAATATCCCCCTGTCTATAACCCTGGAGAAAGCCACTGCCAGTGAATGCAGACAATACTAAGCTAGATGCACAAATGGTCTAAGGTAGCTTTCCATGTCCCTGTGACTTAGCAAAGGCAGTAATTTTGGGTCCAGGCAGTGTTTATGCTCTCCCCTTGCTCCAGCAACATTTAACAGAGGGGGCTGTCTGAGAGCAATTTGCAGATCTCTCTAAAGCACCTCCCACCCTCCTTTAAATGCTGCTCCTCCATCAACAACTCACCTGGCCTGCCTGCCAACCAACCATGATGCTTGCCCGACTGCTGGTCTGTTATCACACTGCAGTTGCTGTGGCCACCTACTGGCAGCCATTGAAACTACAGTGTGATGCCTACAACAATATTATATTACACACACACACACACACACACACAGAGAGAGAGAGAGAGAGAGAGAAGTATGAAGAAGAAGAAGAATAGGAGGAGGAGGAGGAGTTTGGATTTGATATCCCGCTTTATCACTACCCGAAGGAGTCTCAAAGCAGCTAACATTCTCCTTTCCCTTCCTCCCTCACAACAAACACTCTGTGAGGTGAGTGGGGCTGAGAGACTTCAGAGAAGTGTGACTAGCCCAAGGTCACCCAGCAGCTGCATGTGGAGGAGCAGAGACACAAACCCAGTTCCCCAGATTACGAGTCTACCGCTCTTAACCACTACACCACACTGGCTCACATATGTATGTATGTATGTATGTATGTGGCAAATTTATTTCAGTTCTTGGGATAGCTGCATTGAAAAATTCTTTGAAAAGATAATGTCCATAAGAGTAACTTAACTGAGCCTAGGTCTCATTGAAATCAGTGGGAGAAGTTAGCTATGGCATGAACACAGGTCTCATATAAATAAATACAAAGGAACTTCAACGAAATTAGTCTGGATCCAAACCCAATGCCTTTTGGACATTGCAGTCTGATCCTATAGGTCTGCTCAGAATCTAGCCCATATGTTCAGTGGGGATTATTCACAGCTAAGTGTACATAGTTATATTTATTTTAGTTGTTATTTGGTGCATGTGTATTCTTCTAAATAACTCAGAATATTATAGATGCAGTTCTCTTCTTTTACCCACAGAACAAACCTGAGCTGTGAATTAGGGTGCAAGATAGTACCAGTAATTGGCCCAATGTAGGCTGGTGGCATCATTAGAACTCCAGTTCTACAAAGGTTCCACAGAAGCTCGACTGATGCTAAATTTAGGCAAGGATAAAAATAATAGGAAGGCCAGACCAGCTTATATAAAATAGTAAAAATAGGGGACAGTATGAATCATCTTTCTCTGTGTTATGAGGATTTTTTTTTATTTTTTGCTCACTAACGGACATGTACAGATGAATATAGCACACAGCTTGAATGAACATAGGATGCACTGAAAGTTCTTGGGTTTGTTCCATTTTCTGTAACTTAAAAAAAAGATGAAAAATTCACATTGAAAGAGTACAAATTTCTAGGCTTTCTGTATGCTTTGCCATTCAACCCAGCGAGGTGAGAAACGGACAGGAGGATTTTGCTGGACTGGCCAGAAAGGTTTCTTTGTAAGACAGCAGCCTTAGCTGGCCACTTAAGTGTACTCATCAGCACCCCAAAAGAATCGGTTAGGTTGCAAGAGCTACAACTAAGTGGATGGTGCCCTCTGGGCAAATGGGTGGGACTTTCCCCCCACCCCACCCCCACCCCCACCTAGCTGTTAGGTAAAAGAACAATAGACACAGTGTTCCTGTGTGAGCTGTGCAGGAAGCAGGATGGAATCTGGAGACACCAATACATGTTTGTTCTGTGCTGGAACTAGAGATGTGAAGGTCCGGAAAACCCCTGGAAAAATTCAGAATAAACCGTTTCCCCCGTTTTCCCCCTGAAGCCTTTTTTGTTTTTGTTTTTCTGAAAAATTGGAAAAATTGAAAAAAAAAAGTTTCAATCCCAGCAAACATTCAGTTTTTAGAAGTCCATACTAACTGTGATAATGACAGACACAACAGAGTAGATGCAGATGCAGAGACTGAATCTGATGCTGATCAACTGATCAACAGTTCAGGAGATTGTTGCTCCATTTGTTACAAATAGAAATAAATATTATTTTAAAAGTAAATTCTGTTTGTAATAATTGTTTGCATACACTATATTTTTAATATGCTGGTTGTGATAATTATATACCCATTAAAATTGTCCATAGTTATATTTTATGTTTCTGAAGTAACAGAGTGACTTTCAATCTGGAAAAGAAAAAAGAAGTGCTAATGTAGCATTTTTTTTTTCAATTTTTCCGAAAATTTTCATTTTTTCCGGAAAAAAACCCGTTTTTTCCCCGAGCTTCAAAATTTCCGGAAATTTTACACCTCTAGCTGGAACCAAGACTGTGACTAATGGAGAAGTTATATCTGTTAGGGTGTTAATGCTGTGAGCCCCTCCGTCTTATGTGTGTAAATAAAAACACATATCCTGAAGACACCACAGTCTCCCTGGACCTTCATTCCGAGGAAACCGAACCCCAAGTAATTGCCTGGAACCCCTGGATTCTCTCACAGCTCAGAGGTTGGGGTGGCGTGCAACTGTTTGAATCATTGCAGCAGGGTTGAACTAGATGGCCCTTGGGGTCCCTTCTTGCTCCCGTGATCCTGTGACATCGGAACCGGGAACGTGCATAACTGCCAGCCGCTCTTCAGGGTTAACACAATGCAGACCGAAACCTGGAGCTACACGGACGGTAATTGCCCTCTGAGCTCTCATTTTGCAAACGGTTTCCCTTAACAGCAGCCCTTTCCCTACCCATCAGCACTTGATCTTTGCTGGGTCACAGTCAGATTTACAGAGCAGAGCGAGAGCTCCCGCCTGTCTCGCAGTGCATAAAGAATTCTGAAAAAGGGATTATATTGCAGATTTGGCCTTCTGTAGAGTCATAACATTTAAAATGCCATTAAACCTGCGCTTTCGCTTCTCTGTAGGCTCCCGTGTCCCACGGCTTGCAAAAATTTCAGTATCTGCAGGGGTCCCCATTGTACTCAGAGCTCTTTGCAAAGCGACATGGGCTTTTCCACAAAGCCATTACGGAGGGAAAGGGGGAACGGCGCAGGCCTCGATTTGTGTTCCTTTATAAGAATTTGGCGTGACAATTATTTATATACCTTATTATGCATTGTAGTCCCTGGTGATCACTTTTCGCAGCGCTCTCGCTGGCTTTGTATTCTTAACCGCCTGACGTCCCAAGGCATGGCGGTTTCAAAACTATTTTAAAAATAGCAGGGAAATTAAATAAATCCTCACATGGTTTTAAGGATGCCAGGACAGGTTTCGGAGGCTTAATGCAGAGCTACATTTCCTTCATTGCAAAAAATGGGTGGGACAATGAATGCAAATTTCAGCTTTGTCCAGTAGTCTGATTTCTATATATACTCAAATGCCCCTCTTGTTATCCTCCGCCCAGGCGAGCAAGAGGTTTTATCAGAGTTCCATAATAATAATAATAATAATAATAATAATAATAATAATAATAATAATAATTTATTATTATTTGTACCCCGCCCATCTGGCTGGGTCCCCCCAGCCACTCTGGGTGGCCTCCAACAGATATTAAAATACATTTAAAATATCACAGATTAAAAACTTCCATAAACAGGGCTGCCTTCAGGTATTTTCTGAATGTCAGATAATTGTTGTTCTCTTTGACCTCTGCTGGGAGGGCGTTCCACAGGGCGGGTGCCACTACCGAGAAGGCCCTCTGCCTGGTTCCCTGTAGCTTTGCTTCTTGCCGTGAGGGAACCACCAGAAGGCCCTCGGCGCTGGATCTCAGTGTCCGGGCTGAACGATGGGGGTGGAGACGCTCCTTCGGGTATACAGGACCGAGGCCGTTTAGGGCTTTAAAGGTCAGCACCAACACTTTGAATTGTGCTCGGAAACGTACTGGGAGCCAATGTAGCTCTCTCAGGGAGAGCCAATGCATCAGGGCAAAAGCAAAGGGCATTTGCAGAATTCAAGAACACGTTCCAGCCGCACGAAAACAATCAAGGGGAGTGTGAAGTCAGGCCACTGAGGGCTGTGGCCTGTCAATTGGGCATGCAGTCTGGAAGAGAGTCCCAGGGTTCAAATAGAGAGGCATTTGGTCCTTGGGCTTGAGCTTCCCTACCCTCTGGGCTACCAGGAAGTAATTCCACTCAGTGGCGGCTGGTGCCCATTGAGAGTGGTAGGGCAAAAGGCAGAGAGCCCAACTGTAGGTGGCGCCAGAGCCTGTTCTTATCTTGTCTCCCACCCTCCTCCCTGCAGAGTTCTCCAAGGGCAGCACTGAGGCCGAGGGGGAAGAAGCAGATAGCCAGCTGCTGCCAATTCCAGGACTAGTTTCAAGAAAGAAGGCTGGCAGGAAGCTGAGGTTGGTCCAACTTCTGCATGGCTGTAAGAAAGCCACACCCCTTGCTCCACCCACTTTTGCCTCTTGCCCCGCCCATCACTGCCACATGCACCTCGAAAGGGGAGGGGGGAAGTCCCTACGTGGCTTCAGTGCAGAGGCTCAAATCAGATTCTCAGATAGTCAGGCTTTTTATTCAGCACAGAAAAAAACATGTCCTCTCGGCTGCTTATTCTCCAGCCAGCCACCTCCTGACACCTCAGCACGTCATCGCCTCCTCATGCAACCACAATCCTTGAAAACACTGATTGAACCCAAGTTTTTGCTGTGCATAGAGGCCTCATTGTACATAATACTAATACTAATTGTTGTTTAGTCGTTCAGTCGTGTCTTTGTGACCCCATGAGCAGAGCACGCCAGGCACTCCTGTCTTCCACTGCCTCCCGCAGTTTGGTCAAACTCATATCAGTAGCTTCGAGAACACTGTCCAACCATCTCATCCTCTGTCATCCCCTTCTCCTTGTGCCCTCCATCTTTCCCAACATCAGGGTCTAATGCTAATGCTAATAGTTTCATTATTTGTACCCCGTCCATCTGACTGGGTTGCCCCAGCCACTCTGGACAGTTTCCAGCATATATAAAACATAATAAAACATTAAACATTCTACAGTATAGTTACTTATCTCCTTGGTTCAGGGTTACCTAACTCCTTCCCCTCCAACATTTCTCTGATGAAAATAAGGATGTGCTAAGGAAAAGCAAGACATTCCAGGATCAAATCAGAAACCAGGACAGCTTCTGTAAATCTGGGACAGTCCTTGGAAAATAGGAACACTTGGTGGGTCTACAGATGTCTTCTAAAAGCCATGTAGTTTTTACCGGTTAGTTGTTTTTCCTTACAGCAATCAGCATTAAAGATAAAGGGACCCCTTACCATTAGGTTCAGTCGTGTCCAACTCTGGGGTTGCGGTGCTCATCTCGCTTTATTGGCCGAGGGAGCCAGCGTACAGCTTCTGGGTCATGTGGCCAGCATAACTAAGCCGCTTCTGGCAAACCAGAGCAGCACATGGAAACGCCGTTTACCTTCCCACCGGAGCGGTACCTATTTATCTACTTGCACTTTGACATGCTTTCGAACTGCTAGGTGGGCAGGAGCTGGGACCGAACAACGGGAGCTCATCCCGTCGCGGGGATTCGAACCGCCGACCTTCTGATCGGCAAGCCCTAGGCTCTGTGGTTTAACCCACAGCGCCACCCGCGTCCCCAGCAATCAGCATTAGTCTCCTCTTAAAACTGGTTGTTACTAGTTTTGTGGTCATGCTTTACCTGAGCATTCGTGAAGCTGGCTTTCCTGATAATGAATATTGCAGAATTTCTGCCTCAGCAGCCCACAAGCGAATGTGACCCTGAAAGGTTTACCATCCCTAATGTTGAGAGGCCCCCAATTAGCCCCTCGTTAAAAAAATCCTAGGGCTTCCTCAAAAGCTTTTCTATTGTGGGCATTTGCCGTGTGATCCTTGAACAAAAGCATTCTCCCTGAGCAGTCTCCCCAGGTGTGCGAGGGAAAGAGTGGTTGTTTCCTAGCCACTTCCATCTGTTTCTTCTCTTTCCCCCCCTCCGCAGTCTCGTAGGTTTTACTCGGTGCCTCGGGCGAGGCCTTAATAATGCCAGGCCCAGTCTCCTCGCACTATTTATGTTCCTAAATAGTGGAAACACAGGAGTGAGATTTTCTTCTTCTTCTTCTAAGAACTCGTAAATCGCTCCCAGAAGCAATAATAAAAGAGACATTGCAGTGGCTAGGTGATTTGGGGACACGCAGAGAGAAATGTAAATAGTTTGAGGAAATCCTGCGGGAGTCTGCTGTGTTGTTCCCAAAAGAACAAAGCATTTATGTAGCTCTTCGTGTGTGTCGTCCCCCCCCCCCCAGCGCAATGCAAAAGAGTCATTTTGGGGTTTTATTTCTTAAAGAGGGGTGCGGGGTGCTGATCTAAGTCAAAGGGAACGCAGCGAGAAAACGACACGGAAGTTCAGGAAGTCCCTGGAAGTAGGAAAGGGAAGCTGAATGTGGGCACATCCAGGGCAGACCAAAGAAATACCTTTGTGCCTTGTTAACCTATGGAACTCACTCCCACTAGATTTGGTGTTGGACACAAGCTCAAATGGCTTTAAGAGAGGATCCGACAAATTCATGGAGGGTAGGGTTACCGATGGCTACCAACCACGATGACTAGGCTCTGTCTCCATGTTCAGAGGCAGCAATACCAGTTGCTGGAAACAGGGGAACCTCACAAAAATGAAATAAACTGCCATGTGAATGCAGTTTCTGAATGAACACTCCCACTTCTGGGTTCCAAAGTGAGACAGAAGCTAGCGACTGTGTGCAGTGTGGTGGCATTTGCTTCCTTTTCCCAGACGACAACCCCAAAAGAGACAGGAAAGAGTTTTATGATAAATGATAAATCTGGCCAGCACAAGTGGCTCAGCCGTTGTTGGCAGAGGGAAGTTTTGATGAATGTGTTTGTAAGGAAAAGGACATGACAGATGCAAGGATGTAATGTCAGGCAGGAAGGGGGGGGGGAGAGAAGATGTACCAGTTCATAAGAGATAGTCACATTTTATTGCTTTTCCTAACAATCCTCTGTCAGCTTTCGCATCCAATCTTTCAAGTGCTATCTTCAAGTGTTGGGGTAGCGTGATTGTGAATACTACTTCCAATGTTCAGAGGTGAGTGTTGCCTCTTGAGAGGGAGATATCAGAAAGCATGGGGAAATATATTTATGGGGGGTATAGCCCCCCTTCACCCCTCAAAAAACACAACCCAGTGATACTTAGTGGCACCAGAAAGCTGGCTGGCTGTTGGGAGGAGGAATAGGAAACTGAATGGACTGTTCTGGAGGAAGATGTGACTGGCTGACTGAAGCACTGCACATTCCGCACTGCAACGTTTTGTTGCAGCTCTGACTTGTACTCTCGCAATGACAGTTGGCAGGAATCAAGAGGAGCCTTACATATACAGGAAAACTGAGAAAATACCAAATTCATGCTCATAATTTAATAATTCTGGTGTGGCATTAGCTGTTGGTATCCCGGGAAGGCATTGCCAGGGCTCCAGGGCCCCAGTGATGCATGTCCTGGGGTAATAGCATCATAGAATGGTAGAATTGTAGAGTTGGAAGGGACCCACGAGGGTCATCTAGTCCAACCCCCTGCAATGCAGGAATCTCAGCTAAAGCATCCATGACAGGTGGCCATCCAACCTCTGCTTAAAAACCTCAATTGAAGGAAGTTTTAAAATCTCACGAAGCACTAGGCAGCTGGGTGTGGTCACGGTTGAAGCCTCTCTTTCCCTAGCGACCCTGTCAGATGTTGAGATCAGCAGAGGCAGCCATCTTGGTTGTATCACTGCCCTCAGAAGCTAGAATGGCTGCAGCTTAGGAGAGGGCCTTCTCGGTGGCAGCCCCTCAGTTGTGGTATCCCCTCCCCACAAAAGTGCATCTGGCTTCTTCACTTTATAGCTTTCGGCAGATGCTGAAGAAACACCTCTTCCCCCTGGCCTTTGAAACCTGAGATGTGTGTTTTCAGGACTCACCCTTTTCCTGGGACTGTCCTCCATTTTGACTGTCTTTCATTTTGAATTTTGAATTGTTGTAACCCGCCATAGGAGTTCCTGATGAAAGTTGGCTAATTTATTATTATTATTATTATTATTATTATTATTATTATTATTGACTGGTGACTGGGAGTGGCCCACGAGGCCATATAACACCGGTCCTGAAAGATCTCCATTGGCTCCCAGTATGTTTCCAAGCACAATTCAAAGTGTTGGTGCTGACCTTTAAAGTGTTGGTGCTGACCTTTAAAGTGTTGGTGCTGACCTTTAAAGCCCTAAACGGCATCAGTCCTGTATACCTGAAGGAACATCTCCACCCCCATCGTTCAGCCCGGACACTGAGGTCCAGCGCCGAGGGCCTTCTGGCAGTTCCCTCGCTGCAAGAAGTGAGGTTACAGGGAACCAGGCAGAGGACCTTCTTGGTAGTGGCGCCTCCCCTGTGGAACACCCTCCCATCAGAAGTCAAGGCAATAAGCAACTATTTTACTTTTAAAAGACAACTGAAGGCAGCTCTGTTTAGGGAAGTTTTTAATGTTTGATGCTGTTCTGTTTTTAGTATTCAGTTGGAAGCCACCCAGAGTGGCTGGGGAAACCCAGCCAGATGGGCGGGGTATAAATAATAAATTGTTGTTGTTGTTGTTGTTGTTGTTGTTGTTGTTGTTGTTATTTTCTGGATTCTGGATCTGCAGCTGGAAATCCAGCGACCACCGAGCCTGAGAGGAGACCACACAGATCAACTCCTCTGTGGCCTCTATGGAAGTTAGACTGGCTCTGTCCTTTCTGTCCTTCTGGCAGGGAGGTGAAGAACATCTTATAGAATCATAGAATCCTAGAGTTGGAAGAGACCACAAGGGCCATCCAGTCCAACCCCCTGCCAAGCAGGAAACACCATCAAAGCATTCCTGACAGATGGCTGTCAAGCCTCCGCTTCAAGACCTCCAAAGAAGGAGACTCCACCACACTCCTTGGCAGCAAATTCCACTGTTGAACAGCTCTTACTTGTCCCAACAGGCTTTGGGGAAATGAATGAAAGGGCTGGTGTTGTGCCGTTCTAATTTTTATCTGTAAGGCACCTTACAGGGAAAAGGCCAGAAGGTTGGCCCTTAAGCATCTAAGTTCTTCACATGGGGTCGGAGGATGGGAGAGTTGGCTAGGGCCAAACTTTGAAAAGGCTCCGTTGCTTCCCACCATTGTTGCAGCAAATCCCACGCCTGGAGCTATCCGTTGTCCTGAAACGCCAGTCCTAACATTTCCCCATGGGCTTTGGGATAGGGGAGGGCACTTTGCAGGGAAGTGACACAAACGTTGGTGACAATTGACTTATGCACACACAGAGAATTTGCCCAGCTCTAACGTTATGTGAATTCTCACGCAGACGATTACAAATGAGCGGCGCTGGAAGCGGAATGAAGACAAAGCTGCCTTCCCTTTCAAACATTCACTGTTTGCTTTCTTCCCCATCAGATCAGTTTGTCTTAGACTATCAGAAGGCCCATCAGAAAGAAAGAAAGGGTGGAAACCCAAGTGTGTGTGTGTGTGCGCGCGCGCAAGGTCTTCCCTTTGCACAGCTACCAACTCAGTTCGTGTGGCATTAAAAGGTGTCATGTTGCATCAGGCCGTACATCAGCGATATGATAATGCAATGAGACGTGCCAGATGTAGATAGCAGGAATCCAATCTGAATTCATTTGCATACCCTGATCAGAGATATTAAATGGCTGGGAGTGCAGCACAAATCTGGAGCGAGCCGTTTTGCAGAACAAGGACATCGCTAGGAGACAAGGAGTAAGCGGAAGTTGACTCTGCAAAGTAAAACGACACGTTGTGGGGAGCGGTGAACACAAAAGCAAAGGAGGAGAGCGAAGGGAAGTGCAAAGGTAGTATGTTACAACTTTAGAATAGAAAAGAATAGAATCATAGAGTTGGAAGGGATGCTGAAGATCATCTAGTCCAGGCATCCCCAACCTTCAGCCCTCCAGATGTTTTGGGACTACAATTCCCATCATCCCTGATCACTGGGTTGGAAGGGATATTGAAGATCATCTAGTCCAGGCATCCCCAACCTTCAGCCCTCCAGATGTTTTGGGACTACAATTCCCATCATCCCTGATCACTGGTCCTGTTAGCTAGGGATGATGAGAGTTGTTGTCCCAAAACAGCTGGAGGGCTGAGTTTGGGGGTGCCTGATCTAGTCCAGCTCTTTGAAATGAAGGCATATGTAGCTGTCCAGGATCGAACCTGCAACCTTGGCATTATCAGCACCATTCTGTAACCAACTGAGCTACCCAGCTTACACAGTTATACTCTACTTTTTAGAATGAGTTGAGGAACCTCTGGCCCATGAGCCAACGCCAACAACAACAACAACATATGGTAAAGGACCCCTGGAAGGATAAGTCCAGTACTTTTTTTCTGGTGAATCGTCAGTTCCATTGCTACCCCCAATGGCGGCCTCATTTCCTGTCATGGTGTTTCCCGAGTCTCAGACAGAAGCGAGCGTTCAATGTGTGAAGTAGGATTTGGAATCTAGCACGGTGATTGGTCAGTTTTGTTGTTACCACCTCCAACGGCAGCTTCCTTTCCTTTCCCAGTGTTTCCTGAGTCTCAGACAGAAGCGAGCGTTTAATGTGTGAAGCAGTGTGGAATGTGGATGTGTGATAATATGAAGTAATGCATGTTCTTTGTACTTTTGTCCATTTCCTGTATTTATTTTTCCCAATTCGAACTATAAAATGGTGATTTGAGTCAAAATGAGAGTACCCATAAACATTTTTTCCTTTAAAAGAAAAAAAAAGCACTGGTTAAGTCCAGTCAAAGGTGACTATGGGTTGCGGCACTCATCTCGCTTCACAGTAAAATATCAAACATAATAAAACTAGCCTTCAGATATCTTCTAAAAGTCGGATATTTTTTATTTCCTTGAAATCTGTCAGGAGGGCATTTCACAGAGTGTGCATGACTACTGAGAAGGCCCTCTGCCTCTATCCATCTTGGCTCACCAGGGGTTTCCCCAAACCACACCCACCAACCCATTAGCTGACATCTTGCATTGCCTGCACCTGGGAATAGGGCCAGGCAGCCCAGGGAGCAGGATCTAATCCTCTTCTCACCATGACCACCCAGATGCCCGCCAGCAGGACCTGAGGGGAAGATCCCTCTCCCCAGCCCGCAATTCCCATCCATGGGTATTCAGGAACATGCTCCCTCTGATTTAAACAGCAGTCACCAAATGCCTCTGGACACTCAGGAGAAAAGCATTCCCTAAGTACACAGGAAGAGTGTGCTGGATCGGGCCAATGGCCCATCTAGTCCAGCATCCTGTTCTCACAAGGTCCATGATGGATACCAGTTGGGAACCCTCAAGCAGGATCTGGGCACAAAAGCTCTCTTCCCTTCGGTGGTACCCAGCAACTGGCATTCCGAAGCATCACTGCCTCCAGCTGTTGAGGCAGACCATCGCTATGATGGCTTTCTCTTGTGGTTTGTCTTCAGCCACTGGTCATCAGCGGTTTGCTACATATAACAATGGAAGTTCAATTTAGCTATCGTTGCTTAAAGCCATCGAAAAGCCTAACCCCTTCTGCATGGATGAAAGCATTTCAAAAACACCATCTAAGCTGGTTCCCAGATCTTACGTTAGAAAATCCTGTCCATTAAATTATGTGCCGTATGAAGCAGTATTTTTTTTTCCTTTTCCTTTTGCTGCCAGTATTATGAGAACAGGAAGGTGTGTGTGTGTGGGGGGGGAATCCATCTCTCAACACCATAAATAGTTTTATAAACACAAGCCTTCCCTGGGCCCCAACACTTTCTGTTGAAATAAAACATCTCCAAACACTTTAGCACTCTTTTTTTTTTCTGTGAGGGAAAGGTGAGGCAGCCCCTTGATCATTTTACCAGTATAATCACACTCACAAATATTTATATATTGTGTAGATCAGACTCCCCCTTGTAATTGCCAGATCTGACGAACTCTTAATGTGAACGGTGCTGTGCTTAGATTTGACTTCCATGGGGTACATTCACAATAGCTGCAATTGAAATGCCTCCCCCCCCATCTCCCATCCCCATGGAAAATTTATTTTATTCTTCCATTTAGGCTTGTGAGGTCTTATTCTCACAAACCTTGGAATCAGTGCTACTGAACTTAGTGGGTCTTCTGAGTAGGCGTATATAACACAGAATAGTTAAATAGCTGTTAATTATTTAATATTCCTTTCTTTATTTAACAAGATCTATAGACCGCTCAATCAAAAAATAACAGCCTCCAATCTGTATGCATAAAATATTAGTTTGCATGCAAGCTATTGTGGAACACATAATATTGCTAACGTCCATAGCACATACCTCCTTTGCACGCAAAAGGTCTCAAGTTCACAATCAAGAAAGACACCACACTAAAGGAAGGTGGATTGGGAGGGAGGAGGAAATATGCAAGGTCAGATGGGAGTTGATAGTTGCATCAGGCTTCCTCAACCTCAACCCTCCGCCCTCCAGATGTTTTTGGCCTACAACTCCCATGATCCCTAGCTAGCAGGACCAGTGGTCAGGGATGATGGGAATTGTAGTCTCAAAACACCTGGAGGGCTGAGGTTGAGGAAGCCTGAGTTACATCTTTTGAACTACAGTCATACCTCACACTACTGTTTTCAGACTTGTCGGGTTAAAAGTCTTTGTGGCTTTTGTATAAGATTTTATATATACTTTTCAGAATTTTGATGATCAATTGATGATAAAGAATATATTATTGACCTGGGGATTATTTTGCGCCACTAATGTGCTGCTTATATTATACTAGAATACCTCACATTACGGCCACTTCAGGTTGCATGATTTCGGGTTGTGCACTGTGCCGAATTCGGAAGTAACGGAACGGGTTACTTCTGGGTTTCGGCGCTCGTGCATGCACAGAAGCGCTAAACCGCGCTTTGCGCATGTGCAGAAGCACCGAATTGTGACCCGCACATGCGCAGAGGTGGCACTGTGGGTTGCAAACGTGCCTCCCACACGGATCACGCTCGCAACCTGAGCATCCACTGTACTCTATTCCATCCCCATCCCATATTATTTTCCATTTCCCTGCCACCAATTTCACACACATCCTCCACACAACTTGGCATTTTGTTGGCCACTAAGCAAGCCTGGACATCATTGGGCTGCCTGTGGATATTCCTCCCGCCTTGCAGGCATTTAATTTGTGCAATTGCGTACTGACCAGCCTCCAAGCACACAATGCTGCTATTGCACAAGTTGTGCGTCGACTGTATGCATATAAAATGGAAGAAGAAGAAGAGTTTGGATTTGATATCCTGCTTTTCACTACCTGAAGGAGTCTCAAAGCGGCTAACATTCTCCTTTCCCTTCCTCAGTGGGGCTGAGAGACTTCAGAGAAGGTTGACTAGCCCAAGGTCACCCAGCAGCTGCATGTGGAAGAGCGGAGACGCGAACCCGGTTCCCCAGATTACGAGTCTACCACTCTTAACCACTACACCACACTGGCTCTCAAGTGCATTTATGCTTCTGTATTATTCCAATTGGGGGTCATGGTGTGCCTCCCCCCCCCATGAGCAATTGCTTTGCCAACTGCTGCAGGTCCTGAGTCAAAGTTTACACTGGAGGAAGGATGGGCGACACCAGGGCTCATCATCCCACTTGCACAAGTTGCGCCATGACTCACGAGCTTGCGAGTTCGTCTTTGAGGGACAGCATCAAATCAGTTCGGCTGCTAATTTGTCAGAACCAATCACCCTTCTGAGTCATAATGAAAACTCGTTTTATTTTTAGCCTAATTTAATCAAACACGGCGGCCAGATCTGGGGGCGTTGCATGTGTGCCGGAGTTTCAAAGAATGCACAGCACTCCTGTTTGGGCAGAGAGAAAATGTGCCCCCCCCCCAAAAAAAATGTACATAAAACTATCCTGTGTCTAAACGGGCTTCTCACATTGATTTCAGGTACTGTACCCCTGTACCTGGACTATATTAGCCAGCTTGTGTGCAGAGAAGCCTTGTCATTTCAAGAAAATAGACCTTGAAAGTATATCATTGCAAGATCTTGTGATGGTTTTATATTTTGTTCCCAAAGCCACCTGCAATCTACAAAAAGAAACCTTAATCATAGCCCAGAGGCTCAAACTCTGGACAGCTTGCTTTTCTTAACGCAGTGTTGTGTCTGCACCAGTCAGTGGAGCAGATAGACTACACATCCCATAAGGGGGAGGCACATTCCCCAAGACAAAAGCTGCAGTCATACATGGAGCGAAGCAGATTAAAGCCCATTGAAATCAGTGGGCTGCAGCGTGTTTAGCTCACTTTTGGATTGTGGCCAACATAATGATGTACGGCGAAATGCTTATTATAGCATATGCAGATTGGAGAATGTTCAAGTGCAAATCACGCATCTGCTGCCATTTATGCCTTCTCAGTAATAACAACAACAATAATAATTACTACTATGGGCTGTCACTCTCAAAAAGTTAGAATGGTCAGCTGATAAGTGCCTACTAAGTTTTTTTAGAAATATATTTTATTGAATTTTACAATTTTATAGTGAACATGGTTGTCAGCATCACAAGAAGAAATATGTAAATCCAAATCTCTTCCCCCCCCCCCCCTTGACTTCCCTCAATCTTCTCTTCTGGTTTGTTTTGACATTAGCTTATTTTATTTCACCGTAATTCTGAAATCTTTTACCTAAAATGTTCTTATATTCTTAACGTCTTACACTTTTGTTTATTTCCCCTGTTATTGCTCCTTAACTTTAACATTAGTTTTCTTAATTGTACAGGTGAAAAATTAGAATATCGTGGAAAGGTTCACTTCTTCCAGGAATTCAACTTAAAAGGTGAAACTAATATATGAGATAGACTTGTGACATGCAAAGCGAGATATGTCAAGCCTTTATTTGTTATAATTGTGATGATCATAGAATCCTAGAATCCTAGAGTTGGAAGAGACCACAAGGGCCATCCAGTCCAACCCCCTGCCAAGCAGGAAACACCATCAAAGCATTCCTGACAGATGGCTGCCAAGCCTCTGCTTAAAGACCTCCAAAGGAGACTCCACCACACGCCTTGGCAGCAAATTCCACTGCCAAACAGCTCTCACTGTCTGGAAGTTCTCATGGGCGTTGTAGTCCCAAAACAGCTGGAGGGCCGGGTTTGGGGATGCCTATACTTAGCTAAAGGAGTAATGCAACTCATAGTAATGTACTTTTTTAAAAAAGCAACTGCTTCTCTCTCTCTCTCTCTCTCTCTCTCTCTCTCTCTCTCCCCCCCCCCCCAATTAATATTCTGGAATATTTATCAATGGAATATGCATGGAATGTATTTCCTAATGTGTTGAGCTTATTAACTCGCTCTTTGATAAAGAAAGAAGAAAATCAGTGCTGTCTCTCAAGGGGGGAAAAAAACCCCATGTATTTGCAACTCAGCCAGCCTATTAAAAGAAGCATTTTGATTCCCGCAAACCCTTCCGCAACACGGAAAAGCGAAGCAGGGCTATCTGATCGTGCATTCATGTCTGAAAAGATCAGTTCTTGCTTTACCGCGACCGGCTGTCTTTGTAGTAAACGGTGTTTTCCTAGTTTTACATCACTTCATACTCCACGCTCTTTTGATTTGCTTTCAAAGCAGCCTTAATAAGGTAAAGGAAGCTGATGGTTTTGCAGCGGCTCTGAATGTTCGCTGCGGATGAGAGGGAAGAACAGATAAATACAACCCCACCCCCACCCCACCCCAATTCTTAGTACTGTGCAAAAAACAAAAAGCCAGTTGGGAGTGCTGCCCCCCAACCCCGACCCCCGTTCCACGTCAGTTGGCTGGGCATTGCAGAGGCAGGCCAAACTCGACACACAGTGATGTCGTGGTGATGTCACACCACACAGTGAGTTTGGGGGGAGAGAGAGTGGACCTCATCTCAACCATACTGCTTAGCTGCAGCCTGGGAGGGAAGGGATTGGGGCTCAGCCAACACCGTCTGAAAAAAAGGCAACCATAAATGATCAATAAGATGAAGTGACTTCCCTGTTAAGAAAGGTTGCAGCATTTAGTTTAGAGAAGCGATTAGAAGTGTCCGGTCTTTATAAAACTGTGCATGGCTCCCTCTCCCACGACACCAGAATTCATTGATTATTCATTTTATTATTGTTATAGACAAAACAAGCTCTCCCACATACATATGCTTAAGGAATTTGTGGGTTTTTTGTGTGTATTTTTGTGTATTTGAATTTTGGTCTTATATGCCCCCATCAGACTAGTGTGCAGATGAGGACTTGGTTATTTCTCCTGTTCCACACTTCTTGAAAGCTTTATTTATTTTTTATTTTTAAAGCAGAGAGAGAAATGTGGAAAGACAACACATTTTCAACTCTGTATTTAACTACGTATTTGTCGGCAAATTTCCATGCAGAATCCATCTATTCATTTATTTTTTGCAGTTTGATGTCGAAAAAGGACCGAAAGGACCTTTGTGAGCATGTGTGAAAGGGAGGCAGGCTAGAAACAGACTGATTTCGTTCAGCCCTACCTTTTTGTGGCTATAACTACAATTTAGAGAGAGATGGAAAATGTGCATCCGTGTTTGCTCTTGCGACTCATCCCTTTGTCCTTTTGAGGAAACGATTTCTGGGCAAGTTTCTTCTCCAGAAAAGATTTAACTGCTTCCTACAAGTTCGTTTTAGGAACAAAATGATGGATTTCCTAGAGTGCTTTGCCTCCCATAAATAATATTCTGTTCCATAGACGGAAATTATTAGCTGGGCACATTTGATTTACAGAGCTATTAAAAAACACAACTTCTGTGCTAGGTAGAAGACAGAAGAGTCTATGTGTTGGAGGGGACAGAATACTGGAGCTGGGTGTTACAGATATATGCCAATAGCCCCTGTTCACCAGAAACGCTACGGATTTCCTGATAGCATTGTACGCTTGTTTTGGTAAGGAAGAAAAAAAAAAACTTAACTAAAGTTGCCAAAGGTGCCATTTTTCTTCATTCTGAAACACATGTCCAGAGCAATAAATGCGTAGGAATGAGATTACATAACCGAGTACAGTTTACGTACTTAATCCGTTCCAGGTTACAGTAGGTAACCCGAAAAGGACGTAACCCGAACAATTCATTCTGTGCATGCGCAGACCGAAACCCCCCGGAAAAACTGAAAAAACCGTGAAAAACGCTCTGCGCATGTGCAAATCGTGTGCGCGTCGGGTTGTGCTTCCGGGTTAGCGGAGTTTGTAACCCGAAAAGTACACAACCCAGAGTGTACGTAACCCGAGGTATGACTGTACCAGTGAAATTGGCACGGAAAGGAATTAAGGTGGTCCATACATCCTTATCTGCTGATGGGATGAGCCATGGAACTTCTTGCCGCAAGGAAAATGAAGCAGCAAATAATTCAGGGAATTCCATAGATGGATTAGAAAGTGATGTCAGGACTTGCCAGCTGATTATGCCAAACTCCACTTCCATCTGCTGCCATTTTGTGGCTGGCTCTGCTCCTGCACACACACACACACACACACACACACACACACACACATTTTATGGCTGGTGGGCCTCAGTAATTCTCAACCATCTCAAGTACGCATAAGGAGTAGAAAGTCTGAAAACCCCTGCTCTATAGGATGTCCGTAAGAAAGATAGGAATGCGCAGATCAGCTTAGGCTGAATTCTCTGTCAGTTTCACCGGTAACTAGGCATCGATTTATTTTGACTTGATTTTGGCAGGTTTCCACAGGACAAATTTCCATGCAGACTGTATCCATTTTGTGTACACCCTTCCCATAAAAGAGACATTTTTCAATGTTTTTCAAGGCAAGGGAAGTTTCCGCAAGACCCGACAGATAAAGTGCCACAAGAACATTCAACCACCTTTTTTCACGTGCTGTAATTAGAATCTCATATACTATAATTTCTTTCTGGTGAGCTATGAAATGCTTTGCCACCTCCCCCTGAGGGAATTTCTGAATATGTATATTGCTCTTGCGAGCCAAGAAGAAGAAGAAGAAAATAAATAGTAACATATAATGGTTTTCTCAACCTCTGATCTAACAATGTGAATCTGAACATTTCTGGGTATTTTTTTAAAGAAGGGCTTTCATTGCATTTTGAGAGTTTAGCGACATTATAACTGAACACGCACTCAAATAAGAAACCTTTGCTCCTGTTGGTAATTCTCCCCCACTGTGTTCCACTCGTCAAAGCTTTCCTTAAATCTGGCTGGATTTATACACAAAATCCTATTTCCGTGACTTACTGGGTGATCTTGTCTATCATAATTGAACTCATGTGATGCTCTCGGTTCCGTGGCAGCACTTGGGGGAAGGAAAAGGAAACCAAGCCACATCTGCTTACAACTGGACAATGATAAGAAACGTAGGGCCAGACTAGGTGTCACACGGAAGATGTGCAAACAGCCTCCTGACCAGTGGAGGTCAGCCCATGGTGGAAATTGAGACATTGCCTTACCAACTACAGCTGGCCTTGGTCACCCTGCCTTCTTCCTTGCAACAGGTGGTGCAGTGACAATAAAGGTTTATTATTATTATTATTAACCTGTTTGGGGTGTGGGGGAGCACTGCATGTCAGCTCCTTCCTTCTTAAGTCTCCATGTTGCCTCAGCAAGGAAAAGGATGGGGACAACACTGGAATTAATTGATTCCACTTGTCGTAGGCTCTGGCTCAGTCTGTTGCATAGCTGTCAACCTTCCATTTTTTTCCGGGAAATTGCCCTGTCAGTAGGGGAATTTCCCGCAAAAAAGGGAAGGTTGACAGCTATGGTCTGTCAGTGGCTCTGGCGCCACCTAATGGTGGGCTCCCTGCCTCCTGCCCTACCAGTCCCAAGGGGCACTGTTGCTGCTTCCAGATGTTCTTGGCCTCCATCTTTCATCATCTCACACCGCACTGCGCCAGTTTAGCGCAGCGCACAGGGACTCGCCAAGCGGGTGGCTTGGTTTGGGGGTGGCTTGTGGGCTGGTAAAACGACCCTCGTGGGCCTCTTGTGGCCCATGGGCCTTAGGTTGCTGACCCCTGATTTTGTCCAACCTTCTATTAAAGCTGTCTAAGTGAATGGCCATCACTCCTGGTGAAGCAAGTTCCATAGTTAAACCATGAACTGTGTGAAGATGTACTTCCTTTTATCGGTCCTGAATCTTCCAGTGTTCAACTAGGATGGAGGCAGACCTGACCTGAAAACACCATTCACACAAACAAATGAAAAATATCTGGAATTCTAACTGCATAGGTCCACATTCCTTTTTTGGACCAGGATGGTCAACCGTCCCCAGTTTCTACCACAAGCGCTATATCTGCAAAAGGAAAGCAAGGGCATGAAACCCCTTGACAAATGCCAACAAGAAAAGGAAATAACAATGGAACTTTTCAGAGAAACTCCTGTTTGACAGGCTCTAGGATGTTTCGCAGTCAAGCGCAAGTACAGAGTATGTTCACTGATTTTTAAACTATTACCCCAATAAAATGTAATTATAGTGATTAATTGCATAATGATGACTGTAATCACAGCCTATTCTTAGTTGATTAAGAAAGACAGAAGAAGCTTGTTAAAGAAAAGGGGGGAAAGCCTTCCAGAAAAAAAGACCTGTCTATTTTTATGTTATTCGACATTTGCAATTATTAAGTCTCTCCTGAAGATCTTTTCTAAAGTGTGTGCTTGAAAGGTGAAGGTACAACATTCTCTCTTCGTCGTTCCCAATGATGACTGAAATATGAGTCCCTCCGGATATATATTTATTTTAAATAGGAAGAGAGGGAGCTGTCTTCGACCAAGACACACCATTCAGCTAGCTCAGAATTGTCTACACTGGTGATGGAGAAAGTTTAGCTTGCCATAGGTTGCTGGACTCTAGCACTCATCATTCCCAGCCAGCATTTCTATTGGACAGGGATGGTCAATGTTGTCATCCTGCAACATCTGGAGCAGGGGTCGGCAAACTACAGTCCACGGGCCGGATCCATCCCAATTGTCCTCTGGATCCGGCCCGCGAATGGTTCTGCAATCGCCGCTTGGATCAGAAAGATCACCTCCCCTCCCGGTGCCATTTTTTTGTGATCCCCCCAGACTACATCTCCCAGCATGCTCCAAGGTTCCTCAGACTTCTGTGACGCTGGCCAATCCGAAGCCTTAGCAACCTCAGGCCTCCCCTCCATTGGCCGGTTTGATGTGAGCTGGCGGCCAATGGCGACCCTTCTTGAGACCCACTGCTCCAATCGGGGCGAGGCGCAGGGCAGGGCGCCTTGTTGACATCTAGCTCCAAGAAGGGAGGAGAAGCGAAGGGGCGGGAAGAAGCGGGAGCAGAGAGCCTGCGAGGAGGGAGGAGGAGGAGGAGGAGGAGGAGGAGGAGGAGGACTCTTCTGTGCTGCTCAGTGGTGGCATATTAGCAGCACAGTCATGGACACGCCCTCCCCAGCCCAGCCCTCTCCATCTGAATGCGGGGAGTGGAGGTATCTCAACCATAGCTGTCAAGTTTCGGATTTGAAAATAAGGGATCAGCAGTCTCACCTATCCTGGGGACAGTCACATGGCAGAGGTGGGCGGAGCCAGAAGCAAAAGTGGGCGGCACTGGTGTGAACGCACGCAGTAGGCTTACTGTATTTTGGAAACACTGCCCGTGGGCTACGACGCCTCGGCTGCTCAGCGAGCTCCAGATAAAAAGTTACAAAGCATGTGCCGCTCCATCGTATTGCAACGTTTCAAAGCACCAGCCGCCCGTTTTCAAAGGCAGCCAGGCTCTCCCCCCCCAGCTAACCCTATTGTCTAGCTGAGGGGCTCGGCAGCTGATAGGGGCTGATGCAGGGGGCCAAATACGCCCCCCTGTAAGTGCGGGAAATGGCTCCCGCTTGCTTTGAGGCTGCAAGGAGGCGAGGTCTTCCCAGTCCCTGGCCAGCAGGGGGAGGGAGAGGATCTGCTTCCTTTGAAAAAACGGGAAATTAATGGGATATAAAAAATAAGGGATGGCAGCAGGAAACTGCTTGAAATAAGGGAGATTCCCGGGGGAAACGGGATACTTGACAGCACTGATCTCAACCACTCTGTGGTTGAGAAAGAGCCAGTGTGGTGTAGTGGTTAAGAGTGGTAGTCTCATAATCTGGTGAACCAGGTTCACATCTCCACTCCTCCACATGCAGCTGCTGGGTAACCTTGGGCTAGTCACACTTCTCTGAAGTCTCTCAGCCCCACTCACCTCACAGAGTGTTTGTTGATGGGGAGGAAGGGAAAGGAGAATGTTAGCCGCTTTGAGACTCCTTTGGGTAGTGATAAAGCGGGATATCAAATCCAAACTCTTCTTCTTCTGTCTCCAAGGGAAGGAGGGAGGGAGGGAGGGAACACGCATGTGCACATGGTCCGGCCCATTTCATAATTCACCCTGCAGAAAAAGTTGAAGTTTTGGAGGAACGACCTGCAGGAGAATAAGCTAACATGCATTCATGTCCAGGAAGGGAGCTTCCCTATGTGAAATAATGCTTTGCTCAAATAAGGATTGAGTAGCAATGCCTACTCTACATTATGCTGTTTTATAGGCCCCTTGAGTTAAGAGCAAATACAATTATTGTAGCAGTAGCTGCTTGTGTTATTATAAACGCGCACAAGCATTAGAGATGAGCAATTCTCCCACTCTCTAAGTCCCCCCCCACACACTTTCTCTCCCTTTCCCTTTCTCTCTCTCTTCCCCAGCTGAAGACCTTCAGTTTACTCCCTTTTACTTATGATCCTGCCAAATATATCCTTTCGTAGGGAGGATATATTGAACCTGTCAACTTTATTTAAAGTAAAGCTAAAGCGGCAAAAAATGCAGAAGTGTGTCAGCCAGCCCAGGTACATGGTAAGGAATTTCAGAAGAGGCCGTGCTCCACTTAGCCGGCTACAAATCCTGCAGATGTCGAGGAAGGCACAGGGGTGGGGTGGGGTGGGGGAAGGCAGATGATGTATGGCAAGCGGGAAACGATGCAGTGATAGATGAGGCTTGCAAAAGGAAGCCTGCAAGCACCTTCCCTTGTTTCCCACGAATGCTTTGGAATTGCAAAGTGCTATTTATATAATCAAAACTGCCAGCAGTCTGTCATTGTGGAAGGGTGGCCTTAGGGCTCAGCAAACTTTTTCAGCAGGGGGCTAGTCCACTGTCCCTCAGACCTTGTGGGGGTCAGGACTATATTTTGAAAAAAGGAAGAAGAACGAATCTCTATACCCCACAAATAACCCAGAGATGCATTTTAAATAAAGATTGCCGGAAAAATATCAACAACCTCAGATATGCTGATGATACTACCTTGATGGCAGAAAGTGAGGAGGAATTAAAGAACCTTTTAATGAGGGTTCTTTTAATGTGTTTGATGTGTTTTTTCTTATGTTTTGTCAATTGTTTTTCTTTATTTGTATGATGTATTCGTTGTTTATTGTAGAAAATAATAAAATCTTATAAAAGAAAGAAAGAAAGAAAGAGTAGAGCGCAAAATATGGTCTGAAGCTCAACATCAAAAAACCTAAGATCATGGCCACTGGTCCCATCACCTCCTGGCAAATAGAAGGGGAAGAAATGGAGGCAGTGAGAGATTTCACTTTCTTGGGTTCCATGATCACTGCAGATGGTGACAGCAGTCACAAAATTAGAAGACGCCTGCTTCTTGGGAGAAAAGCAATGACAAACCTAGACAGCATCTTAAAAAGCAAAGACATCACCTTGCCGACAAAGGTCCGTATAGTTGAAGCTATGGTTTTCCCAGTAGTAATGTATGGAAGTGAGAGCTGGACCATAAAAAAGGCTGATTGCCGAAGAATTGATGCTTTTGAATTATGGTGCTGGAGGAGACTCTAGAGAGTCCCATGGACTGCAAGAAGATCAAACCTATCCATTCTCAAAGAAATCAGCCCTGAGTGCTCACTAGAAGGACAGATCCTGAAGTTGAGGCTCCAGTACTTTGGCCACCTCATGAGAAGAGAAGACTCCCTGGAAAAGACCCTGATGTTGGGAAAGATGGAGGGCACAAGGAGAAGGGGACGACAGAGGATGAGATGGTTGGACAGTGTTCTCGAAGCGACTGGCATGAGTTTGGCCAAACTGCGAGAGGCAGTGAAGGATAGGTGTGCCTGGCGTGCTCTGGTCCATGGGGTCACAAAGAGTCGGACACGACTGAACGACTGAACAACAACAACAAAAGACATGCTGATTCCCGGGCCGGATTTAGAAGGTGATTGGGCCAGATCCAGCCCCCATGCCTTAGTTTGCCTACCCATGCCTTATATTCATGCAATTTAGGGGCAGTGGGTGGGTTAGGAGAGACAGGGCAAGAGATCTAGTGTGGTGTAGGGGGTTTTGTTGTTGTTGTTCAGTTGTTCAGTCGTGTCCGACTTTTCGTGACCCCATGGACCAGAGCACGCCAGGCACGCCTATCTTTCTCTGCCTCCCGCAGTTTGGCCAAACTCATGGACTCCTTCACACCTCCCCTGGGTGAGGCAGAGAGAGAAAGGGGTCTGATGAAGACAGCTTCATTGTGTGAAATCAGAATCCAGCCAAAAGAAAACTCTCCTGAGTTAGATAAATTATTTTCTGAGCTGGAAAAAGCTTGGCACAGGTGAGCTATATATAACCCCCACACCCCTAGAAAATCTGAACAGAAAGGCCAATGGGCAGGAGAATCTATATTGCATGGGATCTTTGGTGAGGCTTCGCTTTGGAAAATGCATGATGGGATAGATATACTCATTAGTAAGCTGCTGGGACTTTCAGTCCAAATTTTGCTCATCTTACTGAAACAGTTTTGGATCCCACAATTTCTCCAATGTTTCTCTGATGGAGAATTGCACTTTTGAATTGAATTTGAAATACATTTTGTTGATGATGCAGCAGCACTCACCTCCCTCCTCTGAGAATCCCACTAAGCATTTTCATTCATCCTCTCAAACCTCTCTCATTGAATCGAGCTTTCCTCCAAATTTTGTTCTAAGCTCTCCTTAGGCAGAATCCCATTATAACTCGGCGATATGCAAAACTTCACAGTTCCATTACTCTTGCTGTGATTCCTTTGGCTTTGCTGTTTAGATTTGAACCCCTGCTCACTGCATTCCCAGGAAGTTATGGATGTTCAAGCTACTTCTAACGCTATACTTTAAAAGAGAGTTGGACAACCTCTTTCTCGTGAGCCGAACGCAGCCTCTCTACCTGGCTCTCTTTGAGCCAAAACCCCTCTCACCATCTCTGATCCATGCTCTCGTTGTGCATTTATATGCAACTGGGATGCGGATAATGCTTCTTGGTTTCCCAAATGGGGAGATGCGCTTGTTCAGAAACCTTTTCATCTCTCAGATTTAAACTAAGAATTGTTAGTTTACTACTTTTGACTCTGCCCAAACCCGCAAGTGCCACATGTCCATGATGAAATGAGGAAAGTTCTCCACCCCTGATATCAAATATATATGTTTTCACTCTATGCTTGCAAATATTACTCCGGGATATTCCACACACTCTTCCATAGTTTCCCCATCAGATACCCCACACAAATGTCTTCCTTCCTTCCTTCCTTCCTTCCTTCCTTCCTTCCTTCCTTCCTTCCTTTCTTTCTTTCTTGGCATGTTCAGGAATTCTTTTATTTTCATTTGTTTTTATTAAGGAGTTTCTTGTGCTGCAAAACAGACAAATAAGCAGAGGAACACAATAGGGGGGGAGAGAGGAGGGAGAAGGAGGAAGAGAGATGGGGCTGTCATTCTCTTGCCTAGTCACTAGTGTTAGTGTTGGGGTTTGTGTCAGCATCACATGGGTAGGATATATATACAGTGCTTTTTCTAGGGGGTACGCAGGGGTACGCATACCCCTAAACATTTTGTGAATCTAAGTCTTCTCTTCTCATGAGGTGGCCAAATTATTGGAGCCTCAGCTTCAGGATCTGTCTTTCCAGTGAGCACTCAGGGCTGATTTCCTTCAGAATAGATCAGTTTGATCTTCTTGCAGTCCATGGGACTCTCAAGAGTGTCCTCCAGCACCATAATTCAAAAGCATCAATTCTTTGGCGATCAGCCTTCTTTATAGTCCAGATACTATGATACATGAGAAGAGAAGACTCCCCGGAAAAGACCCTGATGTTGGGAAAGATTGAGGGCACAAGGAGACGACAGAGGACGAGAAGGCTGGGCAGTGTTCTCGAAGCTACCAACATGAGTCTGACCAAACTGCAGGAGGCAGTGGAAGACAGGAGTGCCTGGCGTGCTCCAGTCCACGGGGTCACGAAAAGTCGGACACGACAAAACGACTAAACAACAACAACAACAATGTGATAAAGGGGAACCACACTGGGGTGAAGGCACTACTCTTGTGTAGTAACAAATTCGTGCATGAAGCAAGCCTTGGGTGTGCGCCTCAGGCACAAATAGCAAGACCAACATGAAAATGCATTGATTTACATAGCATCTGCTTCATAAGTGCTGATAATAGGAAACACACATCATGGTAAGTGCTCTTTTTGATTGGCAAGAGACTCATAACCTGGTTCTGAATAAGTCATTACAGTGCTCGGGCGAGGCTCAACATTTCCCACTTACAGCGATTGGATCAAAAGACTCGGTGAAACGAGCGACAGCTCGACGCAACACTTTGTTTCAAAACCGTGTATCATGTAATCACTAATGCAACGGAAAAAGGAGTACTGAAGATTGTGAAAGAAAGCCATGAGCTAAAAATTATAGTGTTCTGTCTCCGATGATTACAGCCTCTTCTGAATACATTGACGAAAGCTCCATTGTACTGAGACATCACCGACCACTTTGGGCTGGGGCAATCACAAACGCTTGGAAAGAGCCCCGTGAAACTGCTTTTTGTCTTGAAGATGGAGACAAAAGAAGCAGTTTTGTACGGCACCAGACCACTGGTCCCTTGGGCCCGGTGGAGTCAACATGGACCGGCAGTGGGCTCTCTCAACTTTACCTGCAGATACCTGGGATTGAACCTGTGATGTTCTGCGTGTGAGGTATTTCCTCTATTGCTAAGCTACTGCCTTTCCCTATTGGGAGTACAATACAGGATCGGGAATATTTTCGTTTAGTTTAGTTTATGAATCTCTTCCTACAAAGCATCTCAAAGCGATTTCACAGTACGACAAAAGCATACATAAAACAATGGCAACCATAAAAGCCCTTTAAAACAATAGTATATCTGAAAACAATTTCGATGATTGCGTGAACTAAGAAAATTGCATAAACTAAGAAAATGCTTGAGGTTTTATGGTCCTGAGCCACTGAAGGCTTTAGAGGAGAAAACCAGCACTTTGAACTGGTCCCAGAAACTAATTGACAGCTAGTGGCTGAGGACGTCAAAACCTCAAGGGCCAACTCTCCCCATATGAACCCAATTCAAAGTGTTGGTTTTGACCTATAAAACCTAAAATGGCTCAGGACTGCAATACCTCAAGGACTGCCTCTTTCCATATGAACCTACCCGGACCCTGAGATCATCTTCTGAGGCCCTCCTTTGTGTGCCTCCTCTGCGAGAGGTCTGGAGGGTGACAAGATGAGAACAGGGCCTTCTCTGCAGTAGCTTCCCATCTGTGGAATGCTCTCCCTAGGAAAGTTCGCCTGGCGCCTTCATCAAACACTTTTAGGCACCAGGCAAAAATGTTCCTTTTTAACCAAGCCTTTGGTTGATCTGATTTACATCCTATGCCCTTTTAAAATGGGGTGGGGAGTTGGAGGGGGGGCTTTTGGGTTGTTTTTATTATTATCGTGTATTTTGTGGTTTTATATCTTGATTTTATTCTGTGAACTACCCTGAGACCCCTGGGTATAGGGCAGTATATAAATTTAATAAATAATAATAACCTGGACCCTCCAGTCATCAACTGAGACGTGCCCCATCCATGGACGGTCCAGAGGGTGTCAACACGAGAACAGGCCTTTTCGGTGGTGGCTCCCCACTTGTGGAAAACTCTCTCTAAGGAGGTTCGGCTGGTGTCATGATTGCATATCTTTAGGTTTGAAGAAGAAGAAGAGTTTGGATTTGATATCCTACTTTATCACTACCCGAAGGAGTCTCAAAGCGGCTAACATTTTCCTTTCCCTTTCTCCCCCACAACAAACACTCTGTGAGGTGAGTGGGGCTGAGAGACTTCAGAGAAGTGTGACTAGCCCAAGGTCACCCAGCAGCCGCATGTGGAGGAGCGGGGACGCGAACCCGGTTCACCAGATTACGAGTCCACCGCCCCAACCAACACCCTGTGAGGTGAGTGGGGCTGAGAGACTTCAAAGAAGTGTGACTAGCCCAAGGTCACCCAGCAGCTGCATGTGGAGGAGCGGAGACGTGAACCCGGTTCACCAGATTATGAGCCTACCACTCTTAACCACTACACCACACTGGCTCTCAGGTGGCAGGTGAAAACATTTTATTTTTGCCTGACCTTTGGCTTTTAATTATCTGTGGGGTGGAATGTTTTAATCCTTCCTTTTAAAAGAGAATGAATGTGTTTTAGATTTTTCTACGCTTTAATGTTTGGGTGTTTTGTTTTGTTTTGTTTTTAAAAATATTGCTGTAAATCTCTTTGGGTAGCACTGGTAGGGGGGAAATGGCTAATCAGTGTTGCAGGAATTTATGTATGGGTTGGTTGCCCATCCAGCAGATATCATGCACATGCAGCCCACTACCAAAATCAGCACAATCACTTTTGTGATTTGTCCCCACAAAACACTTCATCACAGTTTCTTCCTATCTATTCAAAGGGCATCTGCTGCACAATAACAAATGTAACAATTCACTGATAAATGTATCTATTGTACAGTGGTACCTCAGGTTACATACGCTTCAGGTTACATACTCCGCTAACCCAGAAATAACGCTTCAGGTTAAGAACTTTGCTTCAGGATAAGAACAGAAATCGTGCTCTGGCGGCGCAGTGGGAGGTCCAATTAGCTAAAGTGGTGCTTCAGGTTAAGAACAGTTTCAGGTTAAGAACGGACCTCCGGAACGAATTAAGTTCTTAAACCGAGGTACCACTGTACTGGCTCACTGGGAAAACTTCAGAAATTCCTATAGACATGTGAGTTCAGCTACTCAGCAGCCCCTCTGCCTGAGTGATAATCCCTGGCATCCTGATACCTGAGTGCCCGACAGGTAGCCATTCCAGAAATAACAAACCCAGATGAAGACAAAATGATGTGATTAACCTGGCTGGGAAACAGGGGAATGAGTGTTTAGTGGAGGGCAAGGGGAGGCATGGGGCAGGGTCTAAGATGCTCAGATTACTGCCACCAGATATCCCATTTCATGATGTAACCATGATGTATTAGTGATGTAGTTTGGGGGTGTGTAACATGGGGATTAAAGGTAAAGGTAAAGGTACCCCTGACCGTTAGGTCTAGTCACGGACGACTCTGGGGTTGTGGCGCTCATCTCACTCTAGCAGCTTATAAAAGTTTGGGTTCTTTTTTGTACGGGGCTTCCATCTTGTTTCACCTTGTGGCAGGTGAGAGTCCTGTCGCGACAGTCTTCAATAAAGACCAAGCCTACTGGCTGCTGTTTTTTTGCTCTGATATTCCTGGCTGGTGTCCTTGTAAACATCAGTTACACAAATAAATATACATTTCCCTATGCAGAACATGTGTGGTTTGGAGGGACAGGGACATTTATTCAGGAGACTTTCCCAGTGCGTGGATTCTCTTCTGGGGCCTCCCCCATCCTCTCTTCTGAACGGGGCTTTTTCTGATGGCTTATTTAGCCTTGATTTCTTACCCCTTGATTTCTCGTCTTTGGGGGAATGGAGCGGCACAAAGATAGCTTTTTGAATAGCTCACTGGAAAAAAAGAAAAAAGAAATGAGAAAAGGGGAGGGGAAATTTGAACAACCCTCTGTAGGCTTGGCCCGCCTGCCATTTTTAAAGCTTAGGAAGAAGAAGAAGAAGAAGAAGAAGAAGAAGAAGAAGAAGAAGAAGAAGAAGAAGAAGAGGAGGAGGAGTGTGACTAGCCCAAGGTCACCCAGCAGCTGCATGTGGAGGAGCTGGGACGCGAACCCGGTTCACCAGATTACGAGTCTATCGCTCTTAACCACTACACCACGCTGGCTCTAGGACATGCGTCTGAGCTACAGTAGCAATTCTCCTCTCCCCACGTTTCCTTGGCGGTAATTTATTCACAATTGTAGGATGAAGAAAATGGGCTGGAATGCTTGGAGGCTGCCTCTCAAGCACACACACACACACACACACACACACACACACACACATTACTCGTACCACCACCACTTGCTACATTTGTTTGTGTTTATGTAAGCAAAAAAGGAAAAAAAAAGGAAAAAGCATGCATTATCTTTTTATGAGCCTTGCGATTTATTCTGTTTTTGTTGTCAGACCTCTGGGAATGCATCATATAAACTTTATTGAGACAAGATATCTAGAGGCGTTTGCATATATGTGAGCTCAGCACAATATTACTTTTTAATGCACTTTCGACTTTGCATGGAGGTAATACCGGTTTCTCCCCTTTCTTTCTTTTTTTCAAAGCAGAGAGGGAGGGGGGAAAGTAAAATGGTAATATTTGATTATTTTTAGCATCTCTATTCATTTTGCTTCCCTGGTCTTTTTTTAAAACACACACACACACACACACACACACACACACACACACAAATAATGACAGAAATGTTGCCGTATTTAGCTAATAAACATTAAAATGGATCACCGTAATGCCAAGTAATTCCTCTACACTGAAGGTGTAGCGTCTGAGAGGTTTACGTACTTCCATACTGAACGCAGGATGCTTGGCTGAGTTTGGATCATTGGTCCTTCTAGGTCGGACGTCCCCAGATGTTGTTAGACTCCAACACCCAAGTCAGCACAACCAATGGTCATGGATGATGGAAACTGGTCCAGCAACATTTGGAGGGCTACAAGTTCCCCATCCCTGGAATAAACTGTGTGTGCGCACATGTGTGTATCAAGGATTGGAAACTGTGAAACTCCAGATATTCAAAACAAAATAAAATTAAAAAATCCTTCCAGTAGCACCTTAGAGACCAACTAAGTTTGTTCTTGGTATGAGCTTTCGTGTGCATGCACACTTCTTCAGATACACTGAAACGGAAGTCACCAGACCCTTAAATATATTTTGTTTTGACTATGGCAGACCAACATGGCTACCTACCTGCCTCCAGATATTGTTTGACTCCAATACCCATCTACCTCTGCTAGCATAGCAGGGATGATGGTGGCTGTTTGGAGGGCATCAGGTTCTGAAAATGGCTGATCTAGCTCATAACAAAATAAAAAATAAAAAAATTCCTTCCAGTAGCACCTTAGAGACCAACTAAGTTTGTTATTGGTATGAACTTTCGTGTGCATGCACACTTCTTCTGATACACTGAAACAGAAGTCTGTGAAAGCATGGGGGAGATGACTTAATAACTATTTTGTTATTTGTCTGTCTGTCAGTATGCTTTTTATTATGTTTTCATTATTGATGTTCTGTAATGTGTTTTTAATGTTGTGGGATCTTTTGATGGGGGGGTTACATAAATTGAAATCATCATCATCATCACTTCACACGTAAGAGTATAATCCTTTCTTTTGGAAACAGATTATATTTCAAAATGAAACTTTTGCCTCCATGATCTCTACCGGAGCTCCCTCCCCATCTTCCTCCTGCTCTGTTCCACATATGTATGCAACGTAAACTGCAAAGCACAGTTTGTGATCCCTGGTTTCTATAGGGCTGCCATACGTCTGGATTATCCTGGACATTATTGGGATTTCAAAGGGGGAATGGTTTGTCCTGGATCTTCGGCAAGTAAACCTAAAAACCTAAAAAAAAAACAAAAAAAAACAACCCTTGACAATTTGGGGTTTGTCCAATAAGAAAAGCTCAACAACTTTCGGGGTGTCTTGGTTTTTACTTTTTGAAATATGGCAACCCAAGGTTTGCGTGTCAAGGTACCAAGACACACCCCTCCCCCCCAAAAAAATAAATTCACACTTCACACAGCAATTTAAGTTTAAGGTTTTTGGCATAATTTTGGCCACAACTTTATTTAAATACAACCAATGTGAGCAGCTGCTTAGGCATTGGTTCTGACTATATGTCCCTGCCCAGGGCCAGAACTGATATCCGCTAGCCAGAGAAGTTAGTAAGGGTAAACACTTCAGGGGAGAGAATAGGTCTGGGTTCCAGGCCCTCACCTCTCCCCAAATGCTCCCAGGGGCTCTTGCGTGGCCCTAGCCCCTTGCTGGGGGTACAGACAAAAGCATGGCGAGCCCCTGGATTCCTTTAACGGAATACTCTTGCAGCCAGGGGCGTAGCAAGGTAAATTGGTACCCGGGGGCAAAAGTTTTTTGTCAACCCCCCCCCCCCAGGCATGGGGAGGTCAGGTGGTACCCAGCGCGGAAAATTTCTTGTCAACCCCCCCATGGATCCCCCCCCTGCAAAAATGGTTTTATGTTATTTCATATTTTCTTACAAAGGAGTAATAATAATAAAAAACTTTTATTTATATCTCACCCACCCCAGCCGAAGTTCGTCTCAGGGTGGCTAACATCAGATACATAACATTGGTATAAAATCAAACAATAATTAAATTACCTCCTAAAAACATCTCAAAATCAAATTAAAGTCTAATTAGATGGCTTTCCACAGGGTTAGGGTTGGGAACAGTAAGTGTTCTCTGAACTGAAATTTCAGCCTTCATGACATAGGAAAACAGCCAAGTGAACAGCTATTTTGGTGGAGGAGGGTCAAGATATTAACCAATATGCATGAAATTTCATATATAGCTATATAATCCCTAGTATAGTAAGATAAGACCTTTGGAGCAGGCATTTAAAAAAAAATTGTTCCTTGGTAATTTGTCAACCCCTCCATTATGTAACACGGGGCGGCCCGCCCCCCTTGCTATGCCCCTTCTTGCAGCAGCAGCATTTTGAGGGGCAGCCAATCAGCCAAATGGACGAAATTCCTACCAGGCCCCTGCCCCAAAGCAGGAGACCCCATGACAGGCATAGCAAGGTCAAGCGCAAAAAAGCCCTGGAAACAGGGAGGGTGGGCGGGAGATCCGATGAGCGCAGCGAAAAGAGGAAGCTCAACACTGCATGCAGGGAATATAAAGCCTATGGCTGTCATTCAATCAATTCACAACATCAACATCTCCCCAGCAACAAGAGGAGCCCAATCACATCCGTGGCCATCCAAACTAACCCGCCCAGCAACAGGGGGTTGTCTTGTTAACCCTTCCGCAACGCGTGCTCTCCAATGAAGGAGAACCCGCTTTCTCTGACGTAACTTCATTCGCGAGCAGACAGCCTTGTGTACGAGCACATGTGTTTCGGCTCAAGATTCCATTGGAACAAACTGCTCAGAATTCCACCTGTTGGGTAACAGATGGAGCACCAGGCAGAGGACTCCACAACAACTGCGAGCAAGCAATCTGGGGGAAATACAATGCACGAGCTTCTTCAGGAGGATGGCAAGATGAAATTGCAGCCCACAGATAGCCTGGCACACTCAGGAGTAACATGGCTCTCAGTCAACTAAGAGGATGCCCACCCCTTGTAACTTCTCCACATGTTCTCTGTAGGTGGGACTGCTCAGTTGTCTCAGCAGACGCAAGGACTTGGCAGCTTACCGAATCTGATGGAAGGGTGCTGCGACTTGTGGAATGAGACAATAGATTTTCTTGGAAACAGCATCCCGATTATTCATTTTGACGCTCATTTCTACATCTTGCAGTAGAGTGAGTGTGGCGCAGGTCGGCGGCGTTGTGGCCAGGCCTCAGGCCATGCAGGTGATCCGGCAAATGGCAGGCCAGATGGACCGGCTGCCGTCTAATTGGCCTATGCTAGCAGGCTTTGTTTGGGCATTCCCCTGGTGGCAAGCCCAACCAATCAATTGGGACGTTTGGGACCACGCCCAGGGGTCATTAAGTTGCAACCTGTCCAGCACTCTGCCCTCTTTCCCCACCCAACAGAAGGCTATATATTACCTCAGGTATTAGAAACAGGGTGCCTCTGAATTCTAGTTGTGAAGAAACAAAAGGAGGAGAGAGTAATTGAGCTCGTGTCCTGTTTGTGGACTGGTTGGCCACTGTGAGAATAGAAAGTAGAACTAGGCAGCTCTTTGGTCTATGAAAACAAGTTCTGGGTCACTTGCATGTCCCTAAGAAAGGCTTCCCTCTCCTCAGTCGGTGAGTGGGTGAGCGAAGGGGGCAGGTCCCATCTGCAAAGCTGTTATGGTTGCTTGGCACCATCTTGCTTCATTTGGCTGCTGAGTCTGTGCTCCTGCCACAGCCTGGGAGAGGAGGAGAAGGTGAAGCAATGGGATGGTGGAAGCTGAAGGATGGCCAGAGTTCTGGGACCACCAGACTTCCAAGCTGGTGTCCCTGTGAAAGAAAGTGGTTGTGCTGGAGCTGGAGCTGGGTGTCTGTCAGAGCCATCTGGAGTGGAAGAAGAAGCCATGCCTCAAAACCCAGGCCAGCATCCTTATTTTTATATGAGGAATGTTGGAGGGCATGGAACAGGGATGGAGAACCTGTGGTCTGCCAGGTGTCGCCGGACTATAAATCCCATCAACCTTTGCCACTGCCTGGCTTGGTCTGATGGGAGCTGGAGTTCAACTACATCTGGAGGGGCACAGGTTCCCCACTCCTGCACAAGAGAGACACAGCCACTTTGTGTAGGCCGCGCTGAGGTAGAGGAACCAGGACTCAATATGAGGCAACTTTGTATGTTGCTAACCTTCCTTGTGTGGACTATGGGGCCAGCCAGAGATATGTTGTCCTTGTCCATTGCCTGGCTTGCAGTAGAATTCTGCTGGGAAATTAAGCATTCAGGGTGCAATGTTTCAAATATTTGTAGAGATTAGATTAGCGTTTATTTATTGAAAACACTCTTCCCGTCTCTCGCAAGCCATTGCGATATAATCTGGATAATGAAATTTACAGCTTCCAGTTCCACTTGTAGGAAGCCTGCTTACCAGCCAGGAGTGTGTGTGTGTGTGTGAATCAATTGATATTGAAAGGAACCTCTTCTCTCACATTTCACTCGAGAAATTGGCAGGCAAAATGAAGCCACTGGATGCACCAGGCCCAGAATGAATAAAAGCATTATGGCTCCTTCCCTCCCTTTGCCTGGTCTACAGAACAGTAATATTCAGACTTCTGTGCTTCAGACTCCAGATCTTCTTCATCTTCTGATGATAGCATCATGCAAGTGACCTCAGTGGTCCATTTCCCCCATTCAGCTTGGAAAGAGAGATGTTGCTTGTTCTCAGCCAGACCCTGTGCTTTCTTCTCATCCAGAATAGCCTCATTTCAGTGGGGGTTAGCCCTGAATCTCATGCCTGGCTTGTTCTTCTTCTCTGCTCCTGTGGCTCTGGGAGAGTTGAGTAGGGTCTGACAGCCAGCCAGGAGCCCAAGCAGCAGGGATGGCAGCCTCCAATGCTAGATCTATAAATTCAACATCTCTTTGAAGTTGTTCACAATGTGGAGATCTGCTTGGAGCTCCTCCTCCTCTCTCTGCTCATCCCCCGAGGAGACCCCAGATTCCAGATATTGGCAGGGCTGAGCCCTGACACCAGGGACTCTGTCTTGAAGAGGAGGAGGCACTATTGTTCGGTGGTACAACACACGTTTTGTATATAGATGGTCTCATACTCAATCTCTGGCATTTTCGGTTTAACAGATTATGGGAAGCAAGTGATGGTAAGGACCTCTGTTTCAGATTCCAGAGGGACACTGCCAGTCATGGCTGGCTATCTTGGGGCAGGAGGATCAATGCTCCAACTGGCCATAGGTAAAGGTAAAGGTACCCCTGACCATTAGGTCCAGTCGCGGACGACTCTGGGGTTGTATATAGCAGTGCATAGCTGTCAACCCTCCCTGCTGTTCCCCACTGCTATAATAAGGGAATTTCCCACAAAAAAGGGGAAAGGTTGACAGCTATGTAGCAGTGGGGAACAGCTGGGAGGGTTGACAGATATATCTGGGAGATGTCCCTCCATGCTTAGTTTAGACCTTGTTGGAACTAGAGACATTGCAGAAATTCAGTTCACATTGTAGTGCAAATGTGCTGCTATGTATTGTATGAACTATTGCCTTTGGGTGGTTATTGTTTTTTTATTGCTTTGTTTTCACAATTTTAATTGTGCCTTTATATTCTGTAACCCATCCCAAGAACCTTCTGGTGACAAATGGTAACGCTCTGCAGTTCCTGATATGATTCACAAACTGAAACCCAAACCCTTTGAAAAATTGCACTTCTTCAATTTTTTTTTTTTTTGCAGTGCAATCCTCCCCCCCCCCCCAATTAGAGGGAACTGCATAAAAATGCAGATATTAGTGAAAATAACATACTGCAATGGATTATAATAAGAGAAAACTGCTTGCAAAAAGAAAGAAAGAAGAGTATTAGGAGACATGCGGGCTAAAATGCTGACGAGGTTTCACGAGGGCCTTTTTAAAAATTGCAGACTGATGCGGAAACGGAGGAAAGTGAGCTTAAGAATGGGGGAAAGGAGAAACAGAGAGAAATGGAAATTTACAGATTCACCCTTCTTGGAGCAACAGTTTAGCGTTCAGCGCCACAGGTGGAGCTACTATGCAACTTTGGTAAGAATGAGACCTAAAGAAAGATTCATGGAATCTGAGAATTGCAGAGTTGGAAGGGACCACGAGGGTCATCCAGTCCAACCCCCCCCCCCGAAATGCAGGAAATGTTTGCCCAGCATGAGATTCGAACACAGGGCCCTGAGATTAAGAGTTTCATGCTGATGCTCTTTGGGCCTGCTGGGGGCAGAGGCAGGGAGCCCAACCACAGGTGATGCCAGAGCCAACGAAGTAATTCCAATTTTGTCCTGACCTTCCTAGGCGCTGAGTTCTACAGTGACAATGCAGAGGCGAAAGAGGAGAAATCTGGCTTCAAGATCCATCCCCTGGACATTTCCCACCCCCCCCCAAGTGTCTTGTTTTAAGCAGAAAAGTTTTCAGGGGGAGATAAGCTCTACGCGGGGCTGACCCAGAAACTCCAGTGGGTGCAGAATGCTGCGGCGAGGGTCCTCACGGGGTCTTTGCCGCGGGACCACATTCATCCAGTGCTTTACCAGCTGCACTGGCTCCCGGTGGAGTACAGGGTCAGGTTTAAGGTGCTGGTTTTGACCTTTAAAGCCCTATGCGGCTTAGAACCCTCATACCTAAGGGACCGCCTCTCCTGGTATGTCCCAGGTAGGACCTTAAGGTCCTGAAATAATTAGCTGTTGGAGGTCCCGAGCCACAAGGATGCTAGGTTGGCTTCAACTAGGGCCAGGGCCTTCTCAGTACTGGCCCCGACTTGGTGGAACAGTCTGGCACAAGAGACCAGGGCCTGCGGGATTTGGCATCTTTCCGCAGGGCCTGCAAGACGGAGCTGTTCTGCCTAGCCTTTGGGTTGGTTTCAGTTTAACCCTGATGTTTCGTTCTTTTGGTGTGATTGGTGGGCTACTTAAAAATGAGGCTGCAGTTTAGATTTAATTTTAAATTGTATTTTAATCTGTATTTTAATGAATTGTTTTATGTTTTTGTTGTGATTTTATTGGTGTTAGCCGCCCTGAGCCCGGTTTGGCGGGGAAGGGCGGGGTATAAATAAAAATATATTATTATTATTATTAAATGATTCTCTTTTGGGTGACAGCCCGTATTGGAAATCGGAGGAAGGGCAATAGCTCAGTGGTTAACCAGCTGCCTTGCATGGAAAAGACCCCAAGTTCAATCTCTGGCATTTTTAGGGAGCTCTGGGATAGGGACGGACCCTTCTCTGAAACCCTGGAGAGGAACCAATTTAACTGAGCACCTTCCTTTAGAGAGGACCGATCAGAATGGTTAATGCAGCCTTGTCTGCTTCCGATTGCCTGAGTTCGTTTTCAAACGCAAAAACAGAGAACTGAAGCAGAAGGTTACATTTACTTAGCTGCTAATTTAAATAAACCCTAGTGGGTAAAATCCCTTCCTGTTGACTTTTAACTCAAATCCTTGTAGTGTCAGCAGCCAGCTGTGGGGCTGATTTATTCGGAATAGTTTCCCCCCTAATTCCATTTGAAAAATGAGCTGCACATTTCTAAATCTCTATTTTTAATGATTATTTATTGGCTAATACCTACTTGACAGGGGACTGGTGGTTACTATCAGAACAAGGCCATTTTGCATTGTTTAAAACCCTGCAATTTTCTTGGACAAAGCGAGCATTGTGTTAAGTGTCTCATTTCCGTCAATAGTGAGAAAGGTAATGTCTGAGCAAAAGGTTAGATAATCAGCCCTCCTGGGCAATCTTCCTTGCCAGCTGAAATCTAGATTATTTTATGCAGCCCTTGGAACTGCTGAGATCATCTCTTTTTTTCATTTACAAAGTTCATTAAACTTTAAGCAATCTGTTAGGCATTCTAATCATTGAACTTAGAAGGAACCGATATTGTAGGGAAAGCAACCAGGCAAGATCTCATGGATAGATTCCCAGACACAACTTTTTTTTTTTTGTCTTTTCTTTCTCCTCCTCTTTTATATCCTACTTTCCCCCCCAAACTGGGACTCAAGGCAGTTTACACAAATTTAAACAAAACAGATACAGTGGCACCTTGGTTCTCCAACGCCTTGGTTCTCAAACACCAAAAACCCAGAAGTAAGTGTCCTCTGGTTCAGGCCCGTCTTAGAGGGATCTGCCGCCCTGGCGCAGCGATCCCTTGGCGCCCCCAGCCTGCCGCCTCTCTGCCCGCTTCCCTCCCGCGCTGGCCGCCCCTCGGGAGGGGGGGGGTGGGCGAGCGGGGGATGAGAGGCGTGGAGTTGGAGCGGGCGCCCGCGCTCCGGCGGGCGGAGGATGTGGGGCGGGCGGACGGGCGCTCGCGCACCGGCGGGAGGGCGGGCTGCAAGCCGGCAGGGGGGCGGGCTGCAAGCCGGTCGCCCTCGCCTCCCAGAGCCCCAGCTGGAGTGCTGGAAGGTCGCGCAAAGCCCCGCGCCGCTTCAGCGCTCCAGCTGGGGCTCCGGGAGGCGAGGGCGGGCGGCTTACAGCCCGCCCGCCCGCCGGCGCGCGAGTGCCTGCCTGCCCATGGGGGCGGGGGCGGGTTGGAGAGGGGGAGCCCGGTATGCCGGCGGGCTCACGGGGGCGCCCCTGGGGTGCCCTGCGCCCTGGCGCGCCGCGCCACCGGCCTCTATGGATGAGACGGCTCTGCTCTGGTTTTTGAACGCTTTTTGGAAGCCAAATGTCCAATGCGGTTGTCGGCTATTGTTTCTGGGGCACCTGCACCAACCAGAAGCTGCACCTTGGTTTTCAAACAGATTAATCTGGGACGGATTAAGTCTGGCTCTTTTGTTTTTGCTATTTATTTTGCACTAGCTGTGCCCGGTCATGCGTTGCTGTGGCTTAGTGTGTGAAAGGTTCTGGATGTGGCCTGTCCCGGTGTCGGAGGTGGCTTTTGGGCCTGGTCTGGGTCTCGAGGTGGCGGCGGAGTCAGCTTTTGGACCCGGCCTGGCTTTCGAGGCAGGGGCGAAGCGTCAGAGGCGGATTTTGTGGCCGGGGTGCCTCTCGAGGCGACGGCGGAGTCGGTGGAAACGGCTTTTTGGGCGGACTGGCTGTGGAGGCAGCAGTGGAGGCGGTGGAGGTGCGTTTTGGGGCCGTCCTGGCTCTCGAGGTGGCAGCGGAGTCAACGGAGTCGGCTTTTACACCTGGCCTGGCTCTGGAGGAGGCAGTGCAGGCTGGAGGCGGTGGGGGCGTCGATTACGGTGGTTTGTAGGAGGAGGAGGGGAGCGGGGGCGGGTGGGGTGTGCTGGTGAAATGAGATGACATCTGCAGTTTTGCTGTCCACTGGAGGGCGCTATATTGTTTTGCACAAAATCACATTTTTACCGGTGAAAGGTGTGCTATCTGTACAATGTAAGTACAGTATGCACAAACACTCCCATATGGCCGTGGAACATTGTGTCCAAATTTCAACGGAATCAGTCAAGTGGTTACGGTGTGTGTGTGTTTTTAAGGCTTTTTCAGTTACCGGTAATTTCTTTTTGTGACTGTGTGGAACCCAGTTCAGCTACTGATTGATCCAAACAATGGCTATCATCAGAGCAAGTAAGAAAAAAATAATAATTTTAATTTTTATCATCTACAGTACTTTTGTATTTATTTTATAGTACAGTACACTGATTATTGCTTTCATTTTAAGGATCAATGGTCTCGTTAGATAGTAAAATTCATGTTAAATTGCTGTTTTGTTTTTAAAAGTCTGGAAGGGATTAATCCGTTTCGCATTACATTCTATGGGAAAGCGAGCCTTGGTTTTGGAACACTTTGGTTTTGGAATGGACTTCCAGAACGGATTAAGTTTGAGAACCAAGGTACCACTGTACAATACAATTTACATGCAACACTTGTTAAGATTGAGAACTGGTTTTTTTTTTTTAAGTGTTAAGTAGATTAATGGCATGAGATACAATTTTAACTTGTATACAAACAGAAATTATCATGCTAAAAGCATAATGGATAATGGTTAAAAAGTAAATAAACTATAATGGAATTAAAACAATTTAAAAACAAATATATGAAAATACAGATCGTAGAAACAGCACAGCACTATTAAAAATGCTTTCCTTAAAAATAAAACACACACACACACACACCCCAGATCAGTTCCCCACATCCTGTTGGAATAACACATTCTTCACCTGTCAGTGGAGGTTTGACAACAAGGAACCAGTCAAGCTTCTCTAGGGAGAGAATTCCAAAGTATGGGAGCCACCACCAAGAAGACCCTCTCCTGCATCTCCACGAAGCATGCCTGTGGGATGATGGGACTAAGAGAAGGGCCTCCCTTGAAGATCTCAGAGACCAAGCAGGTTTCGGATGGAAGAATATGGGCCTTCAGACTGCATTGGGCTTTGAATATTCTTGCAGCTTATAAAACTCCCAGAAAATGATCTCCCGCTCTAAATGATCTACCTTATCTGAGTCAGACCATTGACTTAGCATACCCTCCAACATTCCTCCAATGAAAATAGAGATGACACATTCTATTATTATTATTATTATTATTATTATTATTATTATTATTATTATTATAATATCTGAGTGGATTGCCCAAGCCACTCTGAGCGGCTTCCAACATATACATTTTTTAAAAAACTTCCCTATACAGAGCTGCCTTCTAAAAGTTGTATACTTCTTTATCTCCTTGGCTCGGGTATGTGTGTCACATAACTCCATACACCAACATTACTCCGATGAAAATAGGGACATCCTACCATACCCCCCAACATATCGCCTAGGAAAACTGGGATTTTCTAAGGAAAAGCACGACATTCCAGGATCAAATCAGAAACCAGGACAGCTTCTGTAAATCTGGCACTGTCCCTGGAAAACAGGAACACTTGGGCTAGATCTAGACATATCAAAGAAGTGTTTTAGTGAAACATGTTGTAAAGGGAAATCACATGGACAAAAGATGGGACTCCACAGCTCCATCTGGTGCCACAGTGTCATAACACATTTAAAGGGCTTTATCTTTAGCAGTTCGAAAGCACGTCAAAGTGCAAGTAGATAAATAGGTACCCCTCTGGCGGGAAGATAAACAGCGTTTCCATGTGCTGCTCTGGTTCACCAGAAGCAGCTTAGTTATGCTGGCCACATGACCCGGAAGCTGTACGCCGGCTCCCTCGGCCAGTAACGCAAGATGAGCGCCGCAACCCCAGAGTCGGATGCGAATGGACCTAATGGTCAGGGGTCCCTTTACCTTTACCTATCTTTAGGAATGTAGCTGAGTCCTTAGAGAGTTAGCATTGTCTCTCCAGGAGTCTTTCTCTGCTCTGCATGGAAATGCCAGGTATTGAACCTGGGAACTACCACTGAGCAGTGCAGAAGAGCTCTGCCTTTCCTTGATGCAATGTGCTCAACGGCAGAAATGGCAGGTGATAACAAAGCGGTATGCTACAACAGCTGTGAAGGTGGATGAAGGTTGCAGCAGCTAAGAATCTACCAGTTGTCGTGACTACTCATGCCATTGGAACAGAACCTTACTGCAAAGACTGTGTGTTGGTCAGCATGCCCTGATCTACACACATAAAACAAATTCACGCACAGGCATCTTCCAAAAACCCATCCCAAACCCCCAAAGTCCAATGGAGATCGGCAAATGGTAACAGGGGCAGGATTGTGAAATCTGGAAGCCCCTAGCCATGAACCGGCACCTGGGCGATGGATACAGATTCAGTCGTTCTGAGTCAAGGAACGAGGCAGTTGAGAAGCTCGGCAGCTGTATCCATGACTGGGTAGCCCTTTTTGGGATCCACTCTGCTCACCCTGTAAAGGGGGAGGGGCTAGAAATGGTGCCCTAAACATACAGTCATACCTCAGGTTACAGCCGCTTCACGTTGCATGATTTCGGGTTGCGCACCGCACCGAACCCGGAAGTAACAGAATGGGTTACTTCTGGGTTTCGGCGCTCATGCATGCGCAGAAGCACCAAATTGCGCCCCGTGCATGCGAACACTGTGGGTTGCGAACATGCCTCCTGCACGAATCGTGTTCACAACCCAAGCGTCCACTGTAGTTTGCCTCCCTTTTTCCCTGACTGAATTACTGCGCCCAGTGGGGTCACCACCCATAGATCGTAAAGACAATTGAACTTTGGAACATGGAATCCACACCGTGATCAATTCCCGCCCGCAAATCAATGTCCCCACTGTGGAAGGACATGTGGTTCCAGAATTGGCCTCCACAGTCACTTACGGACTCAGACCTCACCTGGAATACTGTGTCCAGTTCTGGGCACCACAGTTCAGGAAGGATACTGACAAGCTGGAACGTGTCCAGAGGAGGGCAACCAAAATGGTCATAGGCCTAGAAATGATGCCTTATGAGGAACGGCTTAGGGAGCTGGGTATGTTTAGCCTGGAGAAGAGAAGATTAAGGGGTGATATGATAGCCATGTTCAAATATATAAAAGGATGTCATATAGAGGAGGGAGGGAGGTTGTTTTCTGCTGCTCCAGAGAAGCGGACACAGAGCAATGGATTCAAACTACAAGAAAGAAGATTCCACCTAAACATTAGGAAGAACTTCCTGACAGTGAGAGCTGTTCAACAGTGGAATTTGCTGCCAAGGAGTGTGGTGGAGTCTCCTTCTTTGGAGGTCTTTAAGCAGAGGCTTGACAGCCATCTGTCAGGAATGCTTTGATGGTGTTTCCTGCTTGGCAGGGGGTTGGACTGGATGGTCCTTGTGGTCTCTTCCAACTCTATGATTCTATGATTCATTGTTAAAACCGTGTTTATGGAAGACAATTTCACTTGGCTACGAGTGATTGCCAAAGAAGGAGAAGAAAGAAGCTGCTGAGTTCCAGACCTCCCATGTTGATTCATCCTTGTTCTTCACCGCAGGCTGGTTCCTCAGAACCAATGGCGAATTGTGGCAGATCCCGTTGACTGCTCTTCATTGCCGCAAAAACAGCTGAATAAATAAGGGGCATGGAGAGAGAATATAATTCTGCATAGGGGCTAAATGGGTTGTAACTCTTCCTAAATAGAATAATGCATCTTCATTTCCTTTCTTTTGGATCTTCTGGATGATTAAACTTCCAGCAGGACTAGTAAATCTAAACCACATCTTTCTCCTTTCTTTGAGAAACCTGGAAGCTTTATACAATAGAAAGGCATAAATAAGTTAAATTATTTCTGTTCGAAGCAAGAAATTATGTTACCTCGAGGGGAGGGGGGGAGCAGGAGCCTACAGGAAAAAAGAACTTGGCAGCAATAAATCTTCGCAAGTCTCATTGAAAGAACCGGCACTGTCAAGTTAGAAGAAAAGACAATTCTGTTCATGCCAGTCGGAAATCAAGGCGTTTTTAAAATGTAATTATTGCACGTGCCACTCTATCCTGATCAACTGACTTGCTCAAATGAGCTTTATTTGATATTAATCAAACTTGCCTCCTCTAAATTTAATGATCACATCCTGCTGAGCGAATCAGATGTCATTCAGATTTGCTCGGAAGATGGATACGTGTCTTCTTGAGTTATGATTAACGCACAGAGCAGAAAGGAGTTTCTCCCTGAAATTAAAATAAAATAAAATAACTGTGATGAGTTAAAATGGGTTATTAGAATACAAGACAGCTCACGTCCTGTGGGTCTTTATTTAGAAAATATGTCACTGTGGTTTTTTTTTAAAGTAAACCATAGTGGTTTGGTGGTTCCTAGATCTGATTTTGTAATGTGCCACAATTTGCTTGCTTGCTTGTTTATTTATTTAAAATATTTCTAGATCTCGCTTACATAAAAATACAGCAGGGCGCTATGAAGCATACAAACAAAACAACGAGAAAATGTTTTCTTTTTTAAAGAAACAACAACACCCCAATAAGCACTGGTTGAGAAAAAGGAATTCATATTTCAAAGGCTTGTCTGAATCACACACAGGTACCACTGTATTTGACAGCAGAAAAACAAAAAACAAAAACTAGATGAAAGAACACGGCTAGACTGATATGAACCTCAGCAGGGTGTGGGAAAAGAATAAGAGATCTTAAAAGGAACTGATTTGATTTGATTGCGAAGTGCTAACCTTGCTCTTTGGGTTCCTATTGGACCTGTGTCATCCTTGGCACAGGCCACATACATGACTAAGCACCCTTAGGTCTAGGCAGTGATGGGACTGGCCTCCTTATGAGGAACGGCTTAGGGAGCTGGGTATGTTTAGCCTGGAGAAGAGAAGGTTAAGGGGTGATATGATAGCCATGTTCAAATATATCAAAGGATGTCATATAGAGGAGGGAGAAAGGTGGTTTTCTGCTGCTCCAGAGAAGCGACACGGGGCAATGGATTCAAACTACAAGAAAGAAGATTCCACCTAAACATTAGGAAGAACTTCCTGACAGTGAGAGCTGTCCGGCAGTGGAATTTGCTGCCAAGGAGTGTGGTGGAGTCTCCTTCTTTGGAGGTCTTTAAGCGGAGGCTTGACAGCCATCTGTCAGGAATGCTTTGATGGTGTTTCCAGCTTGGCAGGGGGCTGGACTGGATGACCCTTGTGGTCTCTTCCAACTCTAGGATTCTATAATTCTGTTTTCCAGAAGATGTCTAAAAGAAAGGAGGAATGATTCCTGCCCAACCTCTAGCAGCAGGGAGTTCCACAGGACAAGGCCTGCCACATTAGCAAAGGTTCAGCCCATAGTAGAAGGTTGTCAAAGTATTCCACACTGGGGTGCAAAGAACCACAAAACAAGGCTTGGGATCCTGGGATTGCAGCATGTATTTCAGAAGCAACAACGTACCCAGCCCCACTTAATTATTGAAACCGAATTCCCAAACATTGATTTTGCTCTGTAAATTGGCCACATAGAAGAAGAAGAAGAAGAAGAGTTTGGATTTGATATCCCGCTTTTCACTACCCGAAGGAGTCTCAAAGCGGCTAACATTCTCCTTTCCCTTCCTCCCCCACAACAAACACTCTGTGAGGTGAGTGGGGCTGAGAGACTTCAAAGAAGTGTGACTAGCCCAAGGTCACCCAGCAGCTGCATGTGGAGGAGTGGAGACACGAACCCGGTTCCCCAGATTACGAGTCTACCGCTCTTAACCACTACACCACACTGGCTCTGAGTATGGAATAGCGATGGTTGGACATACCAATTTCAGTTTCTCTTCATTTTTTTAATTTTGCTGTCTTAAATTCAGTTCTCCACATTTCTGCAGCAATTTCCATTAAAAAAAACCCTCATTAAAAATCACCAGCATTTTGAGTAGAATTTCTCCTAATGCACTCCCCCCCCCCCGCATTTTCAACCCGTGTTCACATTTTCGTAAATAGATTTTCCCTAATCTGATTTATCTCTGCCTGCTATGGTTGTGAATATATTCATTTTTAAGCACACTTTCCTCTAATGTATGCATTGATGGGGGGGACTACAAGGTGAAATTCAGGGAAGTGTGAATTTCAAAGAACGGCTGTGTTTTCGAGCTCGTTCTGTTTCAGAAAGTGCAAATTTGATAAATTCACCTTTGACTGTCAACTGAAGAGAGTTTCTCCCCCATCCCTAGTAGGCAGTATCAACATCTGGGCTCAGTCGCCAAGAAGGCCCTTCCCTTCTTGAGTTCCTATCAAAACAACCCAGCTATCTTCCACTAGTCTCACTTCAATTGTCTCCTTCACTGAGGAAAAAAACAGAAGCCTAAATATTTTTTTTCTCTCTTGTGGTTGAAGGGGGCAACACAAAAGACTTGGGCTTTGACAGGGCCTTGTCAAAATTTGAGGGGGACCTTGTCCATCGTTCCGAGTCCGCACTAATAAAATTTGGCTCATTAGCTCGACTGTCTGAAAGGTGACGGTGAACTGGTTTGACGTTAATGTCCTGCCTTCCTTGTCCTTGCCTCAGAGCGGTCTCTGGCCCCTTCAAAACCCAGCCGAGTAGAGAATCATCAAGAGAGAGAGATACTCAAGCTAATCAGTCTGTCAGCTTGCATTGTTTTGGTGCCTGCCCAAATGAAAAGCGAGCCAGACATGTAGTAGAACAAGGGAGAGATACTTTCCCCTGTAATAAAGACGCAATCCAATAAGAATCTACTGAATGTCATCTCCTCTTGTGGTCAGAGTGACATCTCTATTCTGCACACTTTTAATCCGGCAGAAAATGTCAAGCTGGTGCTAATTCAAAAAAGGCCCTGGAGGTGAGACTGTTTCTGACAGCCTCTCACAGCCAACGGAGCAAAGAAAGCAAACTCCCCTCTCGACGTTGCTTCCTTGGCACAGCAAGCGTGCCAAGGATGGATAGATAGATAGATAGATAGATAGATAGATAGATAGATGATAGATAGATAGCTGTTTAGGGATGTTTTTAATGTTTAATGCTGTATTGTGTTTTTAATATTTGGTTGGGAGCTGCCCAAAGTGGCTGGGGACTGCGGAAACCCAGCCAGATGGGTGGGGTATAAATAATAAATTATTTTTAAGAGAGAGAGAAGGGGAGGGAGGAAAGAGAGAGAGACACACATTGCTTTTTTCTATAAAAATATTTTGGGGTACCCTCTTTTTCCAACTCATATTGAAATACTGCCCCTCAAGGAGGCCAAGCTTAGATTCACAAAATGTTTAGGGTATGCGTACCCCTGCATCCTCACAGAAAAAAGCACTGGATAGGTAGATTGATAGATGATAGATAAATAGATAGATGACAGATAGATAGATCTGTGTGTATATATATGCATTTATTCTCATTAGCATTTGTGCAAAACCTTTGAGAGTTGTGCACATTATTATCTCAGTAATAGCAGAGGGTGTGACACAATATATGTCTATACCTAACGTAATATTTAAGCAAAACCAATTAAAACTTGCATTTATACAATTATAGTAATAAATAAATCTAATATAGATTCTCATAACATCAGTTTTTGTCTACTGATGTCACTGATTTATTTCTGGTTTGGTTACTTCTCTTTTTGAATGTTGTTTGGTTTTTTGCTTAATTTGTAGTTATAGTTTTTAAAAAATGCAATTGTATTAGGCATCTATGTATATAACTATAGGGGCACCACACCTATTTAGAAGCATAGAGCCTCTGAGAGTGGATGTAGTTCCTTGACCTTCCTGTATTGAGCTGGGGTGATCTGAACAGAGCTCATACCTGTTCTTGCTTGAGCATGAACAGAGAGCCTCTGTATGGTTGACAACCTTGCTTTATCAGAGTTCCCAATTGGGAAGAGCAGTGTTCTTCAATCTCACATCGCCATATGTTGTCGGATTACAACTCCCATCATCCGTGACTAGCAACTCAGCTGACTGTGGACGATGGGAGTTGTAGTCTAACAACCTTTGTGCACCCAAGGTTGAGAAGCACCAGTGATCTACCTGCGTTGAAGCACACTGAACTTAAGGGTGGAAGAAATGAGGATTTTTTTTGGGGGGGGGGACAACGACTCAGGATTCCTCCATCTCTAGCTGTGGTTAGAAGAGGGGGCATCTGAAAGTCAGAGCACATGCAGAAACGTATCCCATGGTGCTCTGAATCCCACCTTCGTGCAAGTCCCTGTCGATCCTTTAGGGGGAAATTTTCTTCACCGCCTCCGTTCCTCGGAAGGAGAAGGGATGAAGCAAGTGCTGGAAATAATTGTGTATGCTAATTTGGCGCACTTAATTAGCATAATTAGTACACCAATTTGCATAGAATGGAAATCACGCTGCTCAAGATTGTGGGAAGGGAGGCTGAGGTTTAGTGACAGCGAGAGCATGAAGGTTATGCGGGAAGAGCGGGGAAGGGGCCCTGTTGCTCTGTCAAATGCAACACAGCAGCCTAAGAGTTCATTGTAATAACTTACCTAAATGTAATTTGCTATCATACTCCCCCTCTATTAGAATGTGCAGAACTTGCAACTTTGGTAAAGAAAAAAAAACCAATTATATTTCTCAGGGATTCATTCCATATAACATTAACTGTTATGACGAGCTATTTTGGTGGGAACGTGGCTGCCGTATATGTCTTTGGGCTTCTGGGACTCAAGTTAACATTCTGTTACAATAAAGCACCGCTGGATTTTATTTCTCTTTAAAGCTTCAAAGTCCTCACATTAAACTCCACTTGAAGAAGTCGCCGTTTCTGAAGAAAGCTCTGTCACTGAGCGAAAGCAGCACAACTTCCAAATGAAGTTGCTCGAGTTTGCATGATATGGAGGGTGAACTTGCATCTACTGGGGCTTCATGTGGGCACCAAGATTCACCTGGTATCTGCACCTGGACATTTTTTGAAATGTTGATCCATTTCCAAGTCACTCTGTGCTCTCTCTGCTTAGATTTGCATTGATCTGAGCCTCTCTGCCTAAAATGGAGGTCTGCGTGCCCCATTCAGTGCAATGGGAAATCTAAAAAAAGGTAACGTTTCCCCCTTTTGTCCAAAGTGGATGAAATTTGCAGGCAGAAGAGTCCCTTCTAGGTGAGTTAAGCCTGCTGAACTGCAGACAAATAGGTTCAGGGGCCTTTTCATTTTAGCACCCATCCTGTTCTCCTGACTGCAATCCACATTTGTTGTTTGGTGTAGTGGTTAAGAGCGGTAGACTCGTTATCTGGGGAACCGGGTTCGCGTCTCCGCTCCTCCACATGCAGCTGCTGGGTGACCTTGGGCTAGTCACACTTCTTTGAAGTCTCTCAGCCCCACTCACCTCACAGAGTGTTTGTTGTGGGGGAGGAAGGGAAAGGAGAATGTTAGCCGCTTTGAGACTCCTTCGGGTAGTGAAAAGCGGGATATCAAATCCAAACTCTTCTTCTTCTTCTTCTTTGTTGTTGTTGTTGTTCAGTCGTTCAGTCGTGTCCAACTCTTTGTGACCCCATGGACCAGAGCACACCAGGCACGCCTATCTTTCACTGTCTCCCGCAGTTTGGTCAGACTCATGTTAGTAGCTTCGAGAACACTGTCCAACCATCTCGTCCTCTGTCGTCCCCTTCTCCTTGTGCCCTCAATCTTTCCCAGCATCAGGGTCTTTTCTAGGGAGTCTTCTCTTCTCATGAGATGGCCAAATAACTGGAGCCTCAGCTTCAGGATCAGTCCTTCCAGTGAGCACTCAGGGCTGATTTCCTTCAGAATGGATAGGTTTGATCTTCTTGCAGTCCACAGGACTCTCAAGAGTCTCCTCCAGCACCATAATTCAAAAGCATCAATTCTTATTTCAAACCTTGTGATGTATCGGTATTGTTGGGAGATTCATTCCCCGTGTGCAGTCATGGGTTTATTGTATTTCACATGACTGGGTATGTGTTTTGTTTCCACAGAGTGGGAAGTGACGTAGACAGGATGTTTGTCTTACTGTTTTCCCCTGAAGTAGGACTATTGTCCATGGTTCTCTCTCTTTGCTGTCTGATGCTAGAGAGAGAGGGAGCCATGTTGAAGTGCTCCATGTGTGTATATATGTAATAAAGTAGGTTAGCCAACATGCTGGTTGCTGTGGTCTGTTACGCAACTGCGCAAACCTCTGCGGATGCCTAAGAGTGTGTTGATGTACTCCCGCATCAATCACTATTATGTCTGGGGGCTGAAGATGCTGAGAAGCTCCCGAACGATCGCCCAGGAGGGAGCATGCCAGTCGGGCATGTGTCTCTGCCAGGGTCCTACTTGTGAGTAGGCCGTTTCCTGACAGGTATATCGCGATGTTTAGCTGGTGACATAGGTTGATGTTGAAAACCAGATATCGCCCAGCCCTACTCCTAGCCACCAAGGCCACCTGAGTTTCCGGTGTCAATACAGGATCCCTATCCCTGTTGTCTTGTTCCCTGGCCAGGAAGGGACGTCATATTTTGGTGGAAAGGAGCTGCAGGACTGGATCACACCCATGCACCTGGCTCTGAGCTGCAAGTGTTTTCAGTGTGGCCTGGAAGGAAGCCACAGGAAACATGACAAAGGCGAAATGTGAATCACACCTCCTAGTCGATAGCATTCTTGCCTTCTTCATCTATTCCGCTGCAGCTAGAACTGAACTTCTTTCAGAGTTTAAAACTTTCCCTCTTTGTTCCCCAAGCTACATTACTTAGTGTAACCTTATACTCCCATAACCTACATAAGTTCCCCCCCCTAGTGTATTTTCAAATTGCAACTCTATTCCCTCCTCAAATTCAAATTCTGTAATATATTTTGGTTTTGGTTTTTTAGGTCTACCATGTGCGTATGTGTGTGTTTATCTCACGAGAAAGCTAATCAGATTCCTTTGATACCCTCCAGTAAGGATTTAAGAGTTTTACCATGTAGAAAACTATTACAGCAAATAATTAATTATCCCCACTCTTTATTATAACACATATCCCCAGATATTTTAAGCTTTGCTTTGAGGGCTTTCATTTCAGCTTTTCTTTTTTTTACAAAAAAAAACAAACTGTGTCAATAATACTATTCTGGAGGCAGCAGCTTTAAGCTGCAATACAGATCTAGGCGTAATGTTACAGAAGAATTTTTCTAAGTATAATAACGGTTTAGCAACTGAACAAATGGTCCAGTTGAGAATCGTATCCCCCAACACGAGCTTCCGTTGCACCGCAGAATTTAAATCCGTTCCAGGATTTAAACCCAAAGGGTACAATCCAACAAAAAGTTAGACGTTGCCGGCGTTTGTTTATTATTTAAAGCATTTTGATGGCATCCGTTAGCCTCAAAAGGCTCCCAGAACAGCTTTGAGCAATAAGGCAGCTCTTCTTCTCATGGTGATAATCTAAAATACACCGCACGAAAAGTTAAGGAGTAGGAGGGAAGAGGAAGAAAGCAGACGCCGGCAACAATTCTTAGTTACAAAGTTATTGTAAGTCTTCTTTCAAGCAGTGATGTGGGCTCCTTATATCTGATCCTTCTCTGGTTGATGTATAGGGTCAGGTTCTATGCAACCATTATCTTCTTCCTCATAGGCGGGGGGAGTAGACTGTCAGTAGCCTTTTCCTCATGGCTGGAATGGTGGTGGGGATAGATCCAGGCAGCACGGGATTCCAACCCCTGCAGGAACTGAATGCTCGAATACGCCTCATATCACCATTCAAAATTGGCCACCATAGAAGCCATATCTACTTGCTCCCCTTTTATATTAGAATCATAGAATCATATAGTTGGAAGAGACCACGGGCCATCCAGTCCAACCCCCTGCCAAGCAGGAAACACCATCAAAGCATTCCTGACAGATGGCTGTCAAGCCTCCACTTAAAGACCTCCAAAGAAGGAGACTCCACCACACTCCTTGGCAGCAAATTCCACTGTTGAACAGCTCTCACTGTCAGGACGTTCTTCCTAATGTTTAGGTGGAATCTTCTTTCTTGTAGTTTGAATCCATTGCCCCGTGTCCGCTTCTCTGGAGCAGCAGAAAACAACCTTTCACCCTCCTCTATATGACATCCTTTGATATATTTGAACATGGCTATCATATCACCCCTTGACCTTCTCTTCTCCAGGCTAAACATACCCAGCTCCCTAAGCCGTCCCTCATAAGGCATCGTTTCCAGGCCTTTGACCATTTTGGTTGCCCTCCTCTGGACATGTTCCAGCTTATGTATCCTTCTTGAACTGTGGTGCCCAGAACTGGACACAGTATTCCAGGTGAGGTCTGACCAGAGCGGAATACAGTGGTACTATTACTTCCCTTGATCTAGATGCTATACTCCTATTGATGCAGCCCTGAATTGCATTGGCTTTTTTAGCTACTGCATCACACTGTTGACTCATGTCAAGTTTATGGTCTACCAAGACTCCTAGATCCTTTATTATTTTTACTATATATTATTATTTTTATTGTATATGCTTGCACTCATGTCTTAGTGATGTCCACGGTTTGGTCATGTCCACAGAATGGAAGATGGCAGGATCCCGAAGGACGTGCTCTACGGGGAGCTGGCTTCTGGCACCAGGCCCATTGGCAGACCAACAAAGATGTCTGCAAACATGGCATGAAGGCTGGCAACACCAACCCTGCCATGTGGGAATCGCTTGCAGAGAACCACAGTGCCTGGAGACCAACAGTCAGACTGTGCATCCAGATCAGGGACCAGAAGAGGAATGCCTGCTGAGGGGAGCTCAGAGAGAAGAAACACGATGGTTCATCTGCAGCAGCACAACCAGATGCCTTCATCTGCCCCAGCTGCAACAAAACATGTCTCTCCCATATCTGTCCCTACAGCCACAGCAGGTGCTGCAACCTTCCAACAGTTTGACTTCACCCCAAAATACACACTCCTCCACTGTCTCCCGAGACAGACAAATGTCAATCATTGCCTATGCAAGGAGAGGGAGACCTCAGGCCCAGGGGCCAAAGGCCTCTCTATGTGGCCCTCAGAATTCTCTGCAGGCTATACTCATCAACACAGCCCCTCTCCCCAGGCCACACCCCTCGCCATCTTCAAGGGGTATAATTGTATCTCTGTTTAGAGAACATAAGAACCCAGCTGCTAGATCAGGAAAATGGCCCACCTCTTCTCAAAGTGGCCCCCGATAGGAAGTCCACAAGCAGGACTTGAGTGCAACCTGTGACTTGTCTCCACCTGTAATTCACAGCCAGTGGTGTTCAGAACCAGGGCCGGATTCAGGTTTGATGAAGCCCTGAAGGTAATGGGGCCCTTTATATGTCCAGCTGTCCTTTGTCAACAACAAACCAGTGATATTTTAGGGAGCAGGCTAGCAGACGGCGCATTACTTACATTATAGGAGCCTACACAACACAATACTACTGTTGCAGTATGTAGGTTTTATTTTATTTGTTTTTTATCTTATATTTGCAGAATGTACATCCAGTTTTTTTTTTCCTTTAATTTTTTTGGGGGGCCCTTAAGAGAGTGGGGCCCTAAGCTATAGCTTATTTAGCTTATACATGAATCCGGCACTGTCAGAAGCAAGCTGCCTCCAAGAGTCGAGGCAGAACATAGCAATCAGGGCCGTCTTAAGCTTATCTGGCGCTGTGGTGCAAGGATCCCTCCAGCGCCCCCCCCCACCCCCACGTTTCCCTCCGGGTGGCTCTTCCAGTGGGACGGAGGCTCCGGGCGCAGCACTGATGGCGGGGCCGGAGGGCGGCTCCTCCAGCAGGGAGGAGGCTCCAGCCATGGCACAGCATGGTGGAGGTGGGCGAGGGCGGCGCTGCCAGAGGGGCTGGAGGGCAGCTCCTCCGGCAGGGAGGAGACTCCGGGCACAGCGCGGCATGGCGGAGGCAGACAAGGGTGGTGAGCTGATGCTGGGAGGCACCGTGTCCAGCCTCCGCCTCTTCCCTGGCGCCCTCCAGAATGTGGGGCTGTAGTTCCCTGCACCACTAGCCTCTATGGCTAAGACACCCCTGATAGCAATCATGGTTGGCAGACACTGATACCCTCGTCTCCCATGAATCCTCTCTTAAAGTCTTCAAAGTTGGCTGCCATTGGTACAAGTTCTAGCTACGCCTCCCTTTTTGCAGAACAGAGTATCGGAATGAAATGACAATTCCTTGTTACTTTAAAAATGAAACCAGCACAGGAGATACCTGCAGGGACCCCCTGTTTCTTTTGCTCCAAAGTAAGGGTGGGCTGTGAGAGAGAGATACACCATTTCATTCCCCCTTCAAAGTGAGCATCTACAAAGATGTATTCCTTCTGCACTTTTTATTCTTGGGGGGGGGGAACAGGGAGGCCACACTATATATCAAAAGCACATTTAAGGAAATATACAATCCCAAGACTGACAAGGGCTTTTGTGTAATCATGGGATATCTGACATGCCAGCATTTACATGCATTTTAACTCCCATTTTAACTGCCAGTACCTTAAAATTATTTGATTGAGTGTCATTCTTGAATTTCAGTGGGGAATGGAATCCCTCGGGACTGTGGTCACTTAAGAAATATACTTCACAGAACTGAAGGAATCAGATGTCATGCTCTACCTGGAATCCTAATTCCTTGAAAACATGAAGCCAAGGGGGTTGTTATGCATTGCAGATACATTGAGAAAGGTGGTGGGTGGGCTGGGGGAGAGAATCACCTGGTCCTCCTGACAAGTATGTTTGTGCTGAAACTTTTAATACCAAGGGGGGTGGCATGATTTGGGGGGGGGGGGAAAACTGCCTGTTTACAAACATCTTGGATTTCCTGTCTGTTTTACTTTGTGAATGGCTGCCTATCCCCCATCATCTGCAAGCCAGTGTGGTATAGTGATTAAGAGTGGTAAACTCATAATCTGGTGAACCGGATTCGCGTCTCCACTCCTCCACATGCAGCTGCTGGGTGACGTTGGGCTAGTCACACTTCTTTGAAGTCTCTCAGCCCCACTCACCTCACAGAGTGTTTGTTGTGTGTGTGGGAAGGAGAGGGGGGTGTCACTGAGTCAATTTAGCCATATTGATTTGTATGCTGTTGGTGGGTTCTTACCAACCTGTATGGGAAACAGCCTAACTAGAAAAGCTAACCAACAAACTGAAACTAGCAGGGGGATAAATAAAATGAGGATGCCTTCACCCCGGTGTGGCTCCCCTTTATTACACATACAGCCCAACAAGACAATAATGTTTAGCCTGGAGAAGAGAAGGTTAAGGGGTGATATGATAGCCATGTTCAAATATATAAAAGGATGTCATATAGAGGAGGTTGAAAGGTTGTTTTCTGCTGCTCCAGAGAAGCGGACACGGAGCTATGGATTCAAACTACAAGAAAGAAGATTCCACCTAAACATTAGGAAGAACTTCCTGACAGTGAGAGCTGTTCGGCAGTGGAATTTGCTGCCAAGGAGTGTGGTGGAGTCTCCTTCTTTGGAGGTCTTTAAGCAGAGGCTTGACAGCCATCTGTCAGGAATGCTTTGATGGTGTTTCCTGCTTGGCAGGGGTTTGGACTGGATGGCCCTTGTGGCCTCTTCCAACTCTATGATTCTATGATTCTATAACAAGAGTATTTGTAAGGGAAGTTGTAATGAATAGCAGATCTTAGGCCAGCCCACTCCAGGTCCTGGTTCAAGACAAGGCAAATCAGGACCATGGTCAGCTCCTAGTGGGCCCCTTGATCCCTGAGTTTGGGATGACATCTCAGCAATTACTGTGCATGCTGTGTATGAATGCAAATTCACATTTCCAAGTCGCATCACAACGTTAGCAAGATATTTTGAGATGGTAAGGAACTTTTGAGGGCGCTTCCAAATCAAGCTTCTGGCACCTAATTAAAAGTCTCCTAAAATTAATTTCCTACACAACCACCACAAAACCTCCCTCTCTCAACCTCATTGGATTGCTCTGCTCAAACAGCAATCAAAAACAATATAACGATGGCAATTTTTGCCACCGCAAGGAAGGATAAAGCACTGGGTTCGAAAGCCATCCTAAAATGTTCATCCTATGGAAGTTCATTAAAGAGAGCATTATATAACACTGAAAAGGTCCAGTTGTTTCTGTGATTTTCCTGTGTTCAAGCCCCCTCTGCCCCATATCAAGTTCTATTCTGTCCTCAAAAAATAGCTGCATCGAAATTATTATTTGTACTTTAATTTACTTTTTGAATTTTGCTTTGGTATTAGGTTCCAAACCACATTTTTTTTCTGGATGCAAATTACATTTGCATGCAACAAGGGAACATTTCCTTCCTTCTGAGTCTGCCTTAATATATTTCCTCTTAAATATTATTCTATTCATTATATATGAGCTCTTATACAAACTTCCACACTCAGTGTCTCGTTCTATAGCAACATGTAAAACAATTATTTCTAACTCATAAAGAGATGCATGTGTTTTTTCCTACCCTCCGTTGACAAAGTTTTCCTCCCTATTTGCATAATGCAAGGGGCCTTGTGAATTCAAATAATGTTTCAAGTAAATAAATGATACATATTGAAAAGAATATATAACTTAACATCATCAATTTTGGGGAATCCTTAATGTTGCAATGGGAAATATTAAAAGCATGGAGAGATCCCTACCCCACCCCCAAAAAAATCAAAGGAATTTGCTTTTTTATGTAATTACATGTGGGTCCTACAACAAAATGTTCAGGATTCCAGCCCTTCCATTCCAGCCTCCCATGTTTTCCACCACAATCCTGTCTGTGAACTCACTTTTTCTGAGAAACAACTTTAAAATACAGTCATACATTGGAAGCTGAACGGAATCCATTCCAGAAGTCCGTTCGACTTCCAAAACATCCAGAAACCAAATTGCGGCTTCTGATTGGCTGCAGGAAGCTCCTGCAGCCAATCAGAAGCCATGGAAGCCCCGTCAGATGTTTGGGTTCCAAAGAACGTTTGCAAACCAGAGCAATCACTTCCAGGTTTGTGGCATTCGGGAGCCAAAACGTCCGAGTACCAAGGCATTCTGGATCCAAGGTACGACTGTATATGCCTGCATACAATGGGCACAGCAGCAGAAATAGTGGCAAAGCCCTCTCCTGATTTATTTACATGTGTCAGGGACTGGGCAGAGGAGAAATGGTGGAGACCACCTCCCCATCCTGACCCATGGAGGAGGAAGAGGAAGATAGTATAGCTTTGCAACAGGGCTTTGAGGGAGGTCACAGCTCAGAGGCAGATGAGGGGGAAAGTTGGGAAATCATAGGAGAACCAGAGCAACACCTGGCTGACGTCATTAGAAAGCATTCCAGACAGACCCTCCATCTCCCAGAACCTGGAGGGTCTTAAAAGTAGGAGAGCAAAGAGCTCAAAGACAGAGGCCACATAGCAACACCCATAGAAGAGACAAATGAGGAAGTGGGAGAGATGGTGGGTGGAGATTCACTTGGGACAACGTCATTATCCAAGAGGCTGGGTTCTTTACTCTCTCTCTCTCTGTAATTACTGAATGCAAAAAAGGACGGTAAGAACCCTTCCCTTGTCTTTATACTTTCCTGGGCCACCAGCCGGGAGCTGCTGCCAGCCTCCTGACAACATGAGCTACCTAAGCTTAAACCAATGACTAGCAACACACAGCAAAATTGTACCTGAGCTGTAGTGTTCCAGCGATCTCTCATAGGGGGCCGACATTCCCTGCACATAGATGACTATCATGACAGGGAGAAGGCTAGGTGATAAATGTTCACCTTGGCATCTGATTTTCTCTGCTTTTTTCAGTGTGGAAAGATCAGAAGGGTGGCGTGGTACAGACTCAGCAACAGAGTCAATCCAGCACTCTTGCTGGTGAGCCCGTACCACACTGAACTTTCCAGTGCCTCCTCCTTTAATTTGTCCCCCCCCCCCCAGTAAGCAGCAGCAACACCACAGCTGGCAAGTAAACATTGCAGGTCCATCCTACTGGGCAAGCCTCATCTGGGAAGGACAACATGCACCTCCTTGTGGTCTGAAGAAGTACATTCTGGGAATTTATAATCTAGGGACACGTGCCAGCAATTCACCTCAAATGGCTGGAAAAGCTACATGGGTCTATTTGCAAAGACTATACCACATTCTGAATCTATAGCAACTGAAGCTGTATCAGTTGCTGTCCAGCTGAGTGGGCCTTTTCAAGGTGGCAGTGCAAGGCTTTGTGTATGTAGTTCACACACAATCTAGATCTATCACCTATTTTGCCCCTTTAAAAAGCGCTTATTGTGTAACTGGTTTCATTCTGAAAATATAAGCTCATTGCAGATTGATTCTGCATTACCCCACAGTGTACCCATTTGAAAACAGATGTAAACTGGGGAACTCAGCAGATGGGCAGAATATCATCATCACCACCACCACCATCATAGATGCCAACTCCCTGGGGCACTGCGTGCCCAAGCACCCACAAAATTCCCCGTGAAGGGACTGGGCACCCACAAATTTTGGTGCCCGGGCTGCATGGCACCTACGCCCCGGGCACCCACAGTCACGGGGCCAAGTTGGCACTCCTGATTCTTCTTCTTATTATTTGGCAGTCTTGACAATAAGGGGCATATTCGCAACTGCCCAATGACATTGTGTGAGGGTGTATACCAAGACTTCAGCCACCACTTCCTTCTTCACCCCCCCCCCCCGGGTCATGTGCCAGGATGAAAAGGCATGGATAACCTAACCAGAGAGAGAGCTGGACCATAAAGAAGGCTGATCGCTGAAGAATTGATGCTTTTGAATTATGGTGCTGGAGGAGACTCTTGAGAGTCCCATGGACTGCAAGAAGATCAAACCTATCCATTCTTAAAGAAATCAGCCCTGAGTGTTCACTGGAAGGACAGATCCTGAAGTTGAGGCTCCAGTACTTTGGCCACCTCATGAGAAGAGAAGACTCCCTAGGGGGGGGGGAACCTTGTTGTTGGGAAAGATTGAGGGCACAAGGAGAAGGGGACGACAGAGGATGAGATGGTTGGACAGTGTTCTCGAAGCTACCAACATGAGTTTGGCCAAACTGTGGGAGGCAGTGAAAGATAGGCGTGCCTGGCGTGCTCTGGTCCATCGGGTCACGAAGAGTCGGACATGACTGAACGACTGAACAACAACAAACCTAACCAAGGAGAGGGCTTTCCAATGCATCTCAAGAAACCACACCTAACCTTGCGGGGATGGCAGGATCTCGAACCAATCTACACTGAAAGCAGCATGTTGAAGGAGGAGGAGGAGTTTGGATTTGATATCCTGCTTTTCACTACCCGAAGGAGTCTCAAAGCGGCTAACATTCTCCTTTCCCTCCCTCCCCCACAACAAACACTCTGTGAGGTGAGTGGGGCTGAGAGACTTCAAAGAAGTGTGACTAGCCCAAGGTCACCCAGCAGCTGCATGTGGAGGAGTGGAGACGCGAACCCAGTTCCCCAGATTACGAGTCCACTGTTCTTAACCACTACACCACACTGGCTCTCAAGATGAGCATGAGCAATCCTGGAATGAGAAAGTGTACATCTCTGTGCTACAAATGGGTCAGTGTGTACGCAGCCTCTGTGTGCTTCCCGAAGCAAATGTCACAGCAAATGCTGCTGCTGCATAATAACATGAAGCAGGGGAAAGAGAGATGGGAGATTACAGTAGGTGCCAGGAACATTAATTCACCATATAAGCCTCTGTGCACGTTACTGATGTCAATAACTTTGTGCTTCTCATCTGAGATTTCTTGAACTAGCAGGGCATCATTTAAAGTGAATGGTACACAAGACTACCAGCTGTGAAGAGTGATTACTTGAAGGCAACCACAGCTGGATCTGGACCCTCATGTGTATGCAGACTAACAGCTGGCTCTTTAACACAGTCTAATAGCACCCATACATTTAACTGCTTTGGAGCTGCTATTTTCTATCGCCTGGTGCTCTCCATCTGAAGATCTATTGTAATATGCAGCTATTATCATTTAAATATATCTGCTGAAACTTTCTTGCTAAAATTATAGCACTAGCCAGTTTCCAAAGGGTAATTACTCGACAGTAGGTTTTTTTTTAAAATGATATTACAGAAAGTAGGCTTATGAAACATTTGGGATTAACAGCCTGGAAGATCACCCAGCAAAAATGAGCCAAGGTTGTAAAAGTTGTATCAAGTGATACCGTCTGCGGCACAGCAAACCTGGAGATATGCATGGGTGAGGGCAAAGAATTTCCCCTGAAATTCAGAAGCTGCCTTTTCATATTTAGGTGACATAAATGCTACATAACCAGAGGTGTAGGAAGGTCAGGTGGTACCCGGTGCAGAAAATTTCTTGTCACCCCCCAAAAATCCCCCCCCTGCAAAAATGGTTTTCTGTTATTTCATATTTTCTTACAAAGGAATAATAACAAGCAATAATAATAATAATAACTTTTATTTATATCCTGCCCTCCCTAGCTGAAGTCAGGCTCGGGGTGGCTGACATCAGATACATAACATTGGTATAAAATCAAACAATAATTAAATTACCTCCTAAAAACATCTCAAAATCAAATTAAAGTCTAATTAGATGGCTTTCCAGAGGGTTAGGGTTGGGGAAAAGTAAGTGCTCCACTGAACTGAAATTTCAGCCTTCACGACATAGGAAAACAGCCAAGTAAACAGCTATTTTGGTGGAGGAGGGTCAAGATATTAACCGATATGCATGAAATTTCATGTATAGCTATATAATCCCTAGTATAGTAAGATAAGACCTTTGGAGCAGACATTGTTTTTTTAAAAAAGAAGTTTTTATGAATCGCCCTAGTAGGGCAGTAATTGTCCCTTGATAATTTGTCACGCCTTCCATTATGGAAAATGGGGCAGTACGCCCCCTATGCCCCCCTTGCTACGCCCCTGTATAACATCAGAGATACTAAAATTGTGTAGATGTTCCAAAATGCCAATGCATTTGAGAAGAGTCATGGGAATAAATTCCCAGGCAAAAGGGTGAAGCAGGACGCAGATGAAGTTTTCTGAAGGGCTGTGTTTAGATTCCCCCACCCTCCTCTCTGAACCATCTAGCTCAAGGATGGGGAAGTTGTGGCCCTCCAGATGTTGTTAGACTACAACTCCCATCATCCCTGACCATTGGTCATGCTAGCCAGGGCTGATCTTCCAGCAAATGGGCACCGGCTCCTCATTCCTGACCTAACAGAGCCCATGCACAAAGTCACCAAGTTGAGCATTTTTCCAAACCTGTTCCACATCCCTGGTGGACCGGATACCCCTAACTAGGGTTGGACAGACTTCTGACATGCAGAATTCACTTCCCACTGGAACTCCAAGATCCAACAGCCAAAGTCAGATGCAAAAGACAGACTGATATATTTTTTTGGCAGTTTTCCTTTTTGCTAAAAAAAAAGCATTTAAATTTCATTGGGAAACTTAAACTATATTGCAGCACGAGATAATGCTATCTGAATTAGACTCCCTTTTTGTAACCTGTAACCCATCGAGAGAATCAGTTTTGCAAGATCTGAGACCTTTCTCCTCCCTAGGTTAACCGCCATGCACTCTGGGAAGGGGGGGGGGAAAGACCTGCAAAAAGGCACTTGAAAACCCATTTCCCTTTAAAAATACATCAAAATGCAGCTTTTGTTGACCATTGTTATTACTTCTATATTCATGCTCCATTTGCTAGGACTTGTTCTCTTTATGTTATACATCTGATCCTAATTAAAATTCCAGGGAAGCGGGAAAGACGTCCACCATCACCTAGCAAGATAAACCTACCATGTAATGACATGTAAATTGTAGCTTGCTCTGCCTGTTGAATTCACCTGCCACCTGTGAGTATAAATCAGTGGTGTCTGGTGCCCAACGTGACTGTTTGGGCAGAGAGCGGGGAGCTGAACAGCAGGGGGCGCCAGAGGCAATGACAGATGGAGCTGACGAGTTCTAGCTCTGCCCTCGTCATTTATTCCTGGGTTTTAAAAAAATTATTATTTTTACCAAATTTCTATACTGCCCTTGATCCGAGGAGCACAGGGCAGTTTACTGTATTAAAACACGAAGATACATAACAGAGTAACAAACAAAATAATGCATCTGCAGTTTAAATCAGGTTGAAGGAGAGAGTTTCTCCCCTTGCCGTCCTGACTTCAGCCGCTTTGAAAGGCGAATCGGGGGTGCTGGTGTTCCCTTCCAACATCCCTGCAGTTCAGAGAACTGTTGGGAGATTCATTCCCCTTGTGCAGTCATGGGTTCATTGTCTATCACATGACTGGGTATGTGTTTTGAGAACACAGGAATGGGATGTGACGTAGACAGGATGTTTGTCTTACACAGTTTCCTGAAGTGGGACTTTTGTCCTTTGTTCTCTCTCTTTGCTGCCTGATGCCAAAGAGAGAGAGGGAGCCATGATGAAGAGCTCTGTGTGTGTTAAAGTAGGTTGGCCAACATGCTGAGTTGCTGAGTTCTGTTACGCAACTGCACAAACCTCTGTGGATCCCTAAGTGTGCTGATGTCTTCTGGCACCAGTCGCTGTGATGTTCAGGCTAAGGAATGCTTTTGAAGCTCCCAAACGATCACCCAGGAGGGAGGGAACATGCCAGTCTGGCATGTGTCTCTGCCAGGGTCCTACTTGTGAGTAGGCCATTCCCTTACAAGAACCTTACTGGAGACCAGGAAAGGATTTGGTCAGCTTGGGGGGGGGGGGGTGAGGAGGAGCAGGAGGTGGCAGAGCCTGAACAGGAGTCTGAACTGGAAGGTGCAACTTTTTCTCCTAGAACCAGGTACAGCGCGTTCACAGATGGGAGCAAACCCACCCACTCTGATGAGTGTCCGATTGAGATCCTGACATGCCTAAAAGGCAGACAAGGCTTGGATGGCTTTTAAAGGAGGTTAGACAAACCCATGAGGGGACAAGTCTATCAGTTGCTACTAGCCTCAAATGCTATGTTCTGCCTTCACTGTCAGAGGAAGTATGTCTCTGAATGCCAGTTTCTGGGAATCCCAAGTGGGGGAAATGCTCTTGTGCTCAGGGGGCTGGATCTACACACACCTTTTAAACGTTACTGAAATGATACTAAAAAAAATCGTTCTGAAATGTCAAGACATTTGGTTTCTCTTTCGCTTCCTTTCCACAAAGTCTAGCCGGCTTCTGGAAGGGGGTGGCTCTGAAGCTAACTCTGGTGTCACATTTTAATAAAGCGTTATTAATGCTAAAACACACACACACCATATTTTATGGCTATATGGTTATAGGAACCATTCCTTAACTCTTTTTAAAAAGCATTAAAAGCCATGAATTTAGAGCCACCCAGGTTATGCTATGGGGCTGCTTTGGGACTTCCCTGGTATTGGGCAAGGGGGGGGTACAGATCAGGGGTCTATTAGCCACTGAGTTACTGTATTTTTCCACGTATAAGACGATGCTTTTTTTCTTTAAAAAAAATAGGCAAAAATTGGGTGTCGTCTTATACGGGGACAGTGAATGCAGAGGGGGGACGTGTGATTAATGGCAGCAGCGAGCAGGAGATTGGCAGCAGCGATTGGGCGGGTGATTGATGGCTGCAGCAAGGCCTGCTGGTGATTGGCTGTCGTGATTGGCAGCTGAGGCAAGTGGGCGGGTGGGCTGTTGGTGGCTGTGGCAAGGTGGGTGATCGGCAGTGGCTGTGGCAAGTGATCGGCAGTGGCAGGCAGGCAGGAGAGCAATTGGCGGAAGTGACCCCCTCCCCCAAGCTAAACAACTTAATTTCTTAATTTCGGGTTTAAAAAAAGGGGGTCGTCTTATGCATGGGGGGCGTCTTATACAGGGAACAATATGGTAGTTTTGAGGTATTGTCACTGACATAGCAATGTCTTTTAATTTACATATAAAGCCCTAAACAACTCCAGAACCAAAACCTCCTCCAACGCCCAAGAAGTGGAACTTGGTTCGTCTTTCTATGTGGCAATGGAGAGGAGGGCCTTTTCACTGGTGGCACCAGGGTTATACAGAATATACTCGCTGCTGAAATATGAGATGTCCCACCTGCATGCTGCCAACTCTGGAAAACTCGGGCATTCTCTTTGAAAGCATGATGCTGGATTCAATAAGCCATTGGCCTCATCCAGCAAGACACTGCTTAGGTTCTTAAGAAACCTATTCTTACCCATTCACTTTTCAAGGCAGCAAACACGGGTAGCTGCCACAAACTTGCTGGATTTGGGTGGAATCAAACCTGGTTTACTAAAACAAATATGCAGAGAGGCCTTTAACCAGAGCAGCACGATCGGGTGCAGTTCTAATATTAATGAGGCTTGGGAATTGATGATTTTACAATCCCTGCCCTCCCAGCTTTAATCCATTAGTAGGTATAGATTTGGCGGTAGTTAGCACAGTTGGTCAAAACTGCCTGAGTGGAAAATTGATCTCGGGGAAAAGTGCTAGCAGGGTGGGTTGATGAGTTTTTAGTGCTCTGAACTTCGGCTTTCCGGGAAGGCGAGTTCGACTTCCTCCCTCCTTTGGGGAAGTTAAACTCGCACGACTCACAGTGAGATATCGGCAAGGCCGCTGCTTAATTTTAATTCATTATAATTAAAACAGATACATTGAAATGAGTGACAACATTACTATAATCACCATTTCCTTCTCACTGTTGAGACATGATACAGTTCTTTCCCTATCCTTCAACCATGGAGAGAGTTTGGAGGCGATTTAATGTTGACAAAGCTCTGTCTCCAGTCCTGACTGCTCCCACTGTCCACCTTGTGTATCTGAAGCATGCGGTGCTATAAGCATGGCGATTTAACGAAGACATGGCCACAGATATAAATAAAGTAGCTTGATTGAGCTTTGTGTTCTCAACCTATTGACATGTGGTGTGGAGAAGTGGACAAAGAGAATTCTCCATCCCTCATATCACTAAAACCCATGGTCGCCCGTTGAAATTGACTAGTGGTAGACGGAGCCAGGACAGAAGAAAGGGCTTACTACACAACAAATCATTAACTTATGGAATTCATTGCCACAAGATGTCACAGTGACAACAGGTGTCTTTAAAAGGGGTTGTATGAGTTCGTGGAGGCTACCAACGTTTGGTTTGGAGAAGAAATACTTAGGCTCTTATGATATTGTATTGTTTTAATGACTTATAAGGTATGAATTAGAAGTAAGAATAGCAACAGTTTTATGGAACTAAGAGAAGAAAAGGTTATAAGAAGTTAAGATTTGTAATATGAAGTATTTTTTATATTTAGAATTTAAATGATATAAGATGTGGAGATGAAGAATAAGAATGTTATATGGAAAAGCTTGAGAGAGACATTGTACTACCTTTGAAAATCTTTAATAAAAATATTATTAAAAAAAATAATTAGGAAAGTTACTAAAGTAGATTAGAATTGAACGCAGGAGAGAGAACGGGGGAAGTCCTCCAAATAAGATTTTGAAACAAGATAAAAACTAATAGTGGTGTGTTCCTGTATGTAAGGTTTGTATTTGTTTTCTTTGAATTTGTTGATGTTTTTTGTATTTGTTCTTTCTTTGTATGATTGTTATTATTTGTTGTTTGTTCCCTTAGTTGTATTTGGTTTTTTTTCTTTGATGTGGAAAACCAATAAATTTTTGATAAAAAAGAAACAAATATATAAAAGGATGTCATATAGAGGAGGGAGAAAGGTTGTTTTCTGCTGCTCTAGAGAAGCGGACACGGGGCAATGGATTCAAACTACAAGAAAGAAGATTCCACCTAAACATTAGGAAGAACTTCCTGTCAGTAAGAGCTGTTTGACAATGGAATTTGCTGCCAAGGAGTGTGGTGGAGTCTCCTTCTTTGGAGGTCTTTAAGCGGAGGCTTGACAGCCATCTGTCAGGAATGCTTTAATGGTGTTTCCTGCTTGGCAGGGGGTTGGACTGGATGGTCCTTGTGGTCTCTTCCAACTCTATGATTCCATGATTCTATCTCCTTTCTTGTAATTTGGCCCTGTGGACCTGAAGGAGAGTCTGCACCCCCATCGTTCTGCCCAGACACTGAGGTCCAGCACTGAGGGCCTTCTGGTGGTTCCCTCACTGTGAGAAGTGAAGCTGCAGGGAACCAGGCAGAGGGCCTTCTCGGTGGTGGCGCCCGCCCTGTGGAACACCCTCCCATCAGATGTCAAGGAGATAAATAAATACAATTTTTGGAAGACAGCCCTGTATAGGGAAGATTTTAATGTTTGTTGTTTATTATGCCTTTGTATTTGTGTAAGCTACCCAGAGAGGCTGAGGCAACCCATTCAGATGGGTGGGCTACAAATAATAAAACAGTTATTATTCTCACCACCACCACCTGTTTGGTTCTGGCCCTACCCTCTAGAGCAGAATACCAAACTATTTTTTTTAATCACATTTGTGTGTTCTTATGTGCCCCTGGTTTTCTGGTACCCTAAACACATGTTTCACCTCCCTATCGGGTGAATCCAGGACTGATAGGAGTCAGGGTATCTCCTTTGGGAGTTCAGATTTGTATTTTGAGTACTATGGGCCTATAAACCTGAGGGCAGGGATAGGTTTCAGGTGAATGGCAAGGTTGTCCTTCTGTCAGCTATTTTCTCCATTCAAATAAACCCTGGATCTTCTCAGAATGAGCATTGCCGTCTCTTAAAACGGAAAAGTGATCCATGGAGAAAGTGGTCAATGAGCCCAGGTTCTGTTGTCCTGGTTCAAGCTAATGTGGCATATTAATGCTCTGCTTTTGACCAAGCATCTGACAATGTCTTCTGCGTTTGCTGCACCTGGAAAATAAGTACTTCAGCCGACCTGTTAATTTTATTGACAGCCTTAAGCAGTAGAAAAACACACTGCTGTTCTGATAGTTGCAGCGCTCCCAGGACAACCAACAGCAAATGGCTAGGAGCTTACGTGGGAAGACAGGTTTGCAAGAAATCAGAGAAAGCCACAAACGCTCGATACCAGGCTGGAAAGTGGAGAGCTAAGAGCTTTGAGAAATCAGGTAATTAATCTGAAATTCTCTGCTGTCAGTTGCCTGGAGGGTGGGGGGGGGGGTTTATGATGACAAGATACTTTGCTACAAGCTGAGATGCTCTCGCACCCCAAAGTGTCAAGGCGGAGAGAAAACAAACTTCTCAAAGAGGCCAAGGAGCAGGACCTGACAAGACAAGCCTGCTTGCTTGGTGTAGAGCCAAGCAGCTCTGTTAATAAAGATATGTCCACAAAGCAATTGATTATTTGGATACTGGATATAATTTGTGATGCTGATAAAACTTGAAACAGATGGAGCTGCTTCATAGCTAGTGAATCCACTCGTCTATCAAGCTCAGTATTGTGTGCAATGACTGTCAACAGCTCTCTGGGGTTTCATAAAATCAGAATTTTAAGGGACCATGAGGGTCATCTGCAGGAATCTTTTGCCAATGCAGGGCTCGGACCCACAACCCTGAGATTAAGAGTCTCATACTGTACCGAATGAGCTATCCCAGCTATTCTTCCACAGGAGTCTTTCCAGAACCAACTGGAAATCTCAGGGACTGAACAGAGAGCTATCTGCATATAAAACAGATGCCCTTCTCTAGTTGGGGCTGAGAAAGAGGGAGCCCTTGTCTGAAATCCTGGAGAACCACTGCCAATCTTGGGCTAGCTGGACCCAGTCTAAGGCATCTTTCTGCTTTTCTAAATTCCTAAGAAATGGCTCCAGGGTGGCTTACAAAAATAGGGTGAATAAAAGCAGAATATGTAATAAGCAGAAACATTGATATTCCCATAAGTTACATAACTGACAGCTACAGCTATAGGTAGCTGTGTTGGTCTGCCATAGTCAAAACAAAATAAAAAATAAAAAAAATTCCTTCCAGTAGCACCTTAGAGACCAACTAAGTTTGTTCTTGGTATGAGCTCGACCCATCAGATTCTAAAAGTCTGCCCCCATACGGTGGGGTTTGTACCTGGAATCAAAAGGAAATTAATGTTGGTTTCAGACTCACTTCAGTGGGAAATACCATTCAACAGATACAGACACACCACCAAGAAAGGCTAATCATTAAGTTTTGAATACTTCATGCCAAATAATTCAGTTTTTACAGTTTAGAATTCCCAATGGCGTAGCATGGGATGCCGGTACCCGGGGCAGGGCCCCCGGCCTGATGGATTGTGCTGCTGGGGTGGAGGTGTGCATCGGTGTGTGTGTGTGTGTGTGTGTGTGGAGACTGCGAGGCACATGGCTGCCGGCCCTGCCACTGCTGGTGGCAGTGGCTGCACACCTTGGCTTGGAAGCTCTGCTGTCTCCCGGCTCAGCCAGCCCAGGGGTGGGGCCCCCGCATGGGCATTGAGCCTGGTTGCACCCCTCTCAGAATTTTGTACCCAGGGCCATGGTCCCTCTGCCCCCCATGCCACTGAGAATTCCAAAAGGGTGGATTTTTAATTGACACAGAATCATAGAATCGGAGAGTTGGAAGAGACCCCAAGGGTCCTCAAGTCCAACCCCTTGCACTGCAGGAATTTCAGCTGAAGCATCCCTTACAGGTGGCCATCCAACCTGAAACATTGCTTCAGCTCCTAACCTGTGATGGAGGCATTCCCATACCAGGTTATAAATAGACCGCTGTATTGTCAAAAGCCAAAGCACAGTTTGCCAAGTGGGGAATCAATCTGTGCACTTCCCCACACCTCTACCCAGAGGAGACCGACAAGCATGGATTCACAACGTTAGGCCTTAGCAGGTCAGTTGATGTCCCCTGATGAAAAGCTTCTAGGCCTGGTTGGAGCAATGATGAGATGTTGCTCTGGCTGTCCTCCTCTGAAGGTTAGGTGTATCGAGTCAAATGACCGGTCCAGCCTCATTCATCAACATTGTCTGGCTCTCCAGAGTTCACATGTCCTCCGTGGGGGAAAACCAGGCAAAGCATATGCTCTATGACTGAGGAACTGACCTCCCTAGGTACCTGGAAATCAGAAATGGGAAATCTGCTGCTCCTTGGGTGTCATTGGACTCCAAGTCCCACCATCCCTGAGCATTAGTCACACTGGCTTCAGTTGATGGGAGTTGGAGTCGCATCTGGGCAAAGGCCCACAGCCACCCTCCCTGACACTGCTGTAGCTGAAGTTTACCTGGATGGGGCTGGGGCAGCAGAGACTGAGTAGACACACTGGTAGGACCAGTGTATTGGCTCCACTGGTACACCCTTGTAGTCTTGACCTCATTGCTGCCCTTCCCTTTCCCAGCAGCTCTACTTCTGAATGGGATGTGGCCCCACAGGTCTGCCCCACCACACCGGCTGCATACTGGCAGTAGCATCTGCAGGGGCACTCTGCAGGTTCCTCATCCCTGTGTGGGGAATCCACAGCCTTGACCCATGATAGATAAATGGAGCTTCCAGCAATGGACTTTGGGCATAATATTGAGTATGATGCATGGACAAAATTGTGGAATGAGAGTTTGAAATTTACTGCATGTGTAACTCTGAAAGAAAATGTATACAAGATGATGTATAGATGGTATTTGACTCCAGTTAAATTGTCAAAAATGTATAGAATGCATGATAAATTGTGTTGGAAGTGCAGACAAGAGGAAGGGGACTTTTATCACATGTGGTGGACTTGCAATAAGGTCAGGGTGTTTGGGGAATCAATTTACAATGAACTTAAGAAGATGTTTAAATATACTTTTCCAAAAAAGCCTGAGGCCTTTTTGTTGGGTTTGATGGAGAAGAATAGCTAAGAAGGACAAAAGATTGTTCATGTGTGCGACAACTGTAGCAAGAATATTGCTTGCCCAAAAGTGGAAATTACAGGAATTACCAACGATTGATGAGTGGCAGATGAAGATGGTGGAATATGCTGAACTTGCAAAATTGACCGGCAGGGTCAGAAACCAGGACGACTCAAGGTTTCAAAGAGATTGGAGTAAATTTGTGGAGTACTTAAGATTGAACCGAGGAAGTTTAAAAACACTAGTAGGATTGGAATAAACCTTTGACATAGTTCAATAGATGAAGTGGTAAAAACTGCGCGATGAGAATGGACTAGAAAACCTGCTGATGAGAGGGAGGGGAGTCGTAGCTCGGCAGAGCATTGATTTGTGTAATTTGTGTGTAGATGTTAAATTGGCTATAATTTGATATATTTGAAAATAAAAATAAATTATTATTATTATTTTTTAAAAGATAGATAAATGGAGCTTCCATGAACAGCCCCTCTGAATGCTGGGGCTTTCATGCTCTGCTTGCAGACTTTCTCAAGACAACTGGCTGCAAATTGCCGAAGGCTGGCTTGACCCTTAGCCTATTCCAGCAGGAGCCTTTGCACATTCTTGTGACTGGGTTCAACGTGCGTCACCTCTGCCATGTTGGCCTTCAGAGAAGCCAGGCCTAATGAGCTACTCCAGAGCATCAGGGTATTTAATTGCAACTTAAGCCTTGTGTTATAAAGAAGAAGAAGAAGAAATAGATCCAGGATAACCTGCTTGCAGGTATTCTGGGTGTTGTGTATAATGACACCGTCTTTGGGTGTTTTGTTGTTATCCTTGATCATTTGTCATGAAGCACACCCAGATGCCAGCAGAAGATATGTGAATGGATGGAGCTGTTAACAAGTGAAAGCACACCTCTAGGACGAGTGAAGTCGGTTACAATAACCAGACCGCCAGGGGAGGAAAAGTGTTGCCTCGGATTACCTAATTGGGGGGTTCAAGGTGTAGGAGTTGATTACCTTCCCAGACTGAATGGGGAAGGCAAAGAGAGGGAGTCAGGGACCAGGAGGTTACGAAAGAGGCAGGGTGTCAATTAGGTCCCCAAAAGACAGAGGGAAATAGTTTCCCAGGGAAATAAAGGAAGAGGAAAATCCCACGGCAAAAAGACCATATAATGTAACCTCAAGGCAGGCAGGAAATGTCTGGAGACAAATAAATTACAAGTTTAAAAAACGGGCTTTTCTGGGGAAGCTGCAAAGCTTCCAAGAGGAATTCTCCCCCGAAATATAGCTGCTTGGCTGAGAACAGTAGATTTTTTGCTGGGATCGCCAGATTTTCGGTGGCTCCCTTCGCCGCACTAGCAAGTCCTCGCTTTGGCTACAGCCCCTTTGTTGTGTGTGAATTGCTCAGTGTCACAGAACACCATGTGTTTTGCAGTCTTACGATAGCTGTTAGCTTCTGCATGTCGCACAGCATCATGGGCTTTGAAGTCTTGAGACTGTGTAAATAATGGTTATTGTGCACGATGCTATTGGGAATGCAGAGCGTTTTCTGGATGCACTCGCAGTGAATTTCACAAAGGGAATGCAAATTTTCTGTTTGGCCTCCCCATATATCAAACAAAATTCTGTTCGAGTGGGATTATTATTTGACTCGACTCCATGCTAGTCTCCTTCTTGTTATTTGGGGAATGGAGAGCGGAGGCTATTTTTTACATTTCTACCCTAGTTTCTTTGTCTTCACAATTTTCAGCCTCACAGCAACTTTGTGTATTGATTAGCCCAATAAATCAACCCGTTGCTCTCCATCTATTATGGACTACAACTCCCAACAGCCTCACACTCAATGGGGATTTGAGTACAGCTTGTTGAGACCCAAACTCGGCACTCATGGTGCAATGTCACAGTGCCCCCTCATATGTCCGTGATCAAAGGTGAGTCTGAATTTGGGTTTAATCCAGCAGGCTATTTTCTGTGTCCCACTGGTTCTGAAGCAACATTATCAGTCCAGTAAAGGCCATTTTCACTTGCCCTCTATTGATCTCATTTCTTTTTGCAGGTGAAGTTGAGAAGTTCCTTCAGGGAGCAAAGTGGTTTGAACTTCCTCGTCAAACGTGTTCAGTGAACATAATCAAGAAGACAAATGTTTTCTTCTTAATTGGACGGTATGGATTCTCCCCACCACCCCCGAGTCCTTATCACTGTTACTGGAAAGCGCCATGAGTAGATTTTCCAGAATGGTGCTATAAAAAATAAGATGATTGATTAATTCATACACCTAGAGGTAGGAACATCTTCCAGGAATGTTTAGAGGAAATGTACGCATTCTACAAATAGACACAGTTTACTATATGCATATTAAGCTTTTCTGGGATGTGAAGATTTCCGTTCTCCCTGTTTCAGCTTTGGCGGAATGGCTGGCATTTATTTTATTTTAATTCTCCTTTTTTATTCCCCCTTTTCAGTATGCAAGGATCCCTCAAAGCAACAATCAACGATCATAAAATGCAGAGGAAATTCATAAAAACATTCCAAAGAAATTAAAACACATTAACCATACTTAGCATTTCTGAGTGTTCTTCCCATACATTATCTCTCAGTGCAACATTGAAACGGCCCTGAATGGTGGGCCAATATTATCATCTTCATCTTGCAGAAGGAAGGCTGAAGCAGAGAGAATGGACTTTTGTCTAATGCAGGGATGTCCCAAGCATTTAAGGCAGGGCTTGGAGGCCAAATGTGCCCTCTCCATGGAGAGACATGCAGAATAGGGAGAGATTTTTCTAGGCTTGCAATGCTGTTTAATAGATGGAGTATTTGTAGTTCCCTTGCTGGCTTTTGCAGGTGAGTCAGAAGAAGAATACGCGGAAGAAGAAAGTGATTTAGCAAAGAATCAGAGTCCCAACTGCCATTTCCAGTTTACTGTGCTGCAGTGAAGATAACTGATAGCCCATTTACTCAATCTATGGCCATCACTAACTTTACTAATTTAAATGGGTCTACTCTAAGTTAGGGGATGCAGGTGGCGCTGTGGGTTAAACCACAGAGCCTAGGGCTTGCTGATCAGAAGGTCGGCAGTTCGAATCCCCGCGACGGGGTGAGCTCCCGTTGCTCGGTCCCAGCTCCTGCCAACCTAGCAGTTCGAAAGCACATCAAAGTGCAAGTAGATAAATAGGTAAACGGGAAGGTAAACGGTGTTTCCGTGCGCTGCTCTGGTTCACCAGAAGCGGCATAGTCATGCTGGCCACATGACCCGGAAGCTGTACGCCAGCTCCCTCGGCCATTAACGCGAGATGAGCGCCGCAACCCCAGAGTCGGACACGACTGGACTTAATGGTCAGGGGTCCCTTTACCTTTACCTTACTCTAAGTTAAAGTCGAGTGCAATCCATGCTGGGGATAATTCAGATGGAAATTCCCCAGGTGTAAAAAAAAAGAAGTCTATTTATGTATGTCGCTACTGCAGCCCGTGTTTCGTTAGCCCCCAAATGGAAAATGAGCGAGGTCCCAACCAAAGAAGAATGGCAACTTAAAGTGATGGAATATGCGCAGTTTGCAGATCTAATGTATAGAATAAGAGAACAAGAAGAACATTTGTTTAAAGAAGATTGGAAAATGTTTACTGAATATATTGGGGGGGAATTGTGTACACTTGAAAACGTTGGCAACGTGAAGATAAATTCAACAGTGTAAATAAGTTTCGATGGAAGTAATAATGGAATACTAAATGGCTTAGTTTATATAAAATATATAGGGATTTATGCTATATATTTTAAAAAATTTATGTATGGATGTTTTATGATGGCCTATATTTGTAATGCCTAATAAAGGTTTGGCAAAGTAAGTAAGCAATCCTATATATTTCTTGTCCTCTTTTTTTCTGGGGTCCACCCTCACTAGTCTAAGAAAGAGTCAGCCTCATACAATGCACAATAACCCATTTATCCCTAGGTTTCCCCATACGTTAATTGTGATAGGACACATGAGAGTTGGAGCAGGTCCCTTTGGAGGCAATCAGGACCCCGTTTAGATCTCCAGGTTAAAATGAAAATAATTATTTGCCATGAAGGGCAATACACCCCTCCCCCCCCCCTTGGAGCTTTAAGAGCAAGTCCCCCAAATCAGTTCCTCTTATGTTCATTAAATCCAGGCCCCGGAGCAATCTCGATTGACATACTAAAAATGTGCTTTCTCTCAACACACTGAAATTGTCCCATGTGATGTTTATTGATAAAGGGGAATAAGTGCAACAGCTAACATTTCTGTTTGGGTTTCATGGTTAGTTAGCGACATGATGGACGTGCTCATAATATACACCGCCACCTTTAAAAAAATAAAAAAAGCCCATGCAATCAATCTTGCGCGTGGTGTAACATTTCATTTCCAATCTTGATCAACGGGGTTGTTTGCCTTTTGCATATTGCTTGGGTTTCATTCTCGGCTGCTCTGCAGATTGATGGGTGGGGGGGGGGGCAAAGAAAAGGGAGGCGAGGGGATTGCAAAGCCAGAGGGGCTGTGACTCGGTGGGCAGAGCATCTGCATTGCATGCAGAATGTGGCAAGTTCAGTGCTTGGCATTTCCAGACAGGGCTGGGAATTACTCCCGCCTGGAACTCCGGAGAGCTGCTGCCCGTCAATGCAGACAATATTGAAACAGATAGACCATTGGTCTGGCTCTGTATATAGCGGCTTCCTATGTTCCTGTGTTGCCTGCTTGGACTGTGTTCCAAGCTGTGTTCAGATTAGGGCGGGGGACTGACCTGACTCAGTATAAGGCTGGATTGCTCAGTTGGTTAGAGCATGATCCTGATAATGCCAAAGTTGCAGGTTCGATCCCCGTACGGGGCAGCTGTGCATTCCTCCATTGCAGGGGGTTGGATGAGATGATCCTCAAGGTCCCTTCCAACTCTACAATTCTATGATTCTAAGGCAGCTTCACTTTCTCCTACAATGGACCCCCAAAAAGGACTCTCTGAACTGATCATAGTGAAATATAATCCTGAGAGATCTGCATTGGCTCCCAGTATGTTTCCAAGCACAATTCAAGGTGTTCGTGCTGACCCTGAAAGCCCTAAATATACCTCGGCCCAGTATACCTGAAGGAGCATCTCCACCCCCATCGTACAGCCTGGACACTGAGGTCCAGCTCCGAGGGCCTCCTGCGAGAAGGTAGGTTGCAGGGAACCAGGCAGAGGGCCTTCTCGGTAATGGCACCTGTCCTGTAGAACCCCCTCCTATTAGATGTCAAGGAAATAAGCAACTATCCTACTTTTAAAAGACACCTGAAGGCAGCCCTGTTTAGGGAAATTTTTAATGTTTAATGCTATATTGTGTTTTTAATATTCAATTGGGAGCCACCCAGTGGGGAAACTCAGCCAGATCGGGGTATATATTTATTATTATTATTATTATTATTATTATTATTATTATTATTAACGTCCTCCTTCTGGGATTCCTGTTGGGGACTTAACTCAAAACTAAGCTTATACAACCTTATCTGTTTTAAAATTACTTCTCTATATTTCTCTCTCTCTCTCTCTCTCTCTCTCTCTCTCTCTCTCTCTCTTTCTTCTCTCTTTCTGCTCATGGCAATCAAGACACTGCTTCAAAGCGTAAAGAAACCCAGGAATCAAAGAGCTGAATTGCAGATGACCTTTGAAGAGACAGGCAAGCATTACCGCAGAAGGAGCTGTATTTATGGGCAGCATCAAAACCAATGTCTCCCTTTAATGGCAGGCATCACCTTCTCGTGTCACTTTGCAGTGACATGGAGAAACAAATAAGCCTTGAAAAGGCTGATATTCTATCAGGTGGTAATAGCCTTAGCACCCGCCCATCTAAAGCATCAGACTCAGTGCCTGCCCCCACCGCTCTTGAAGATGCTTCTTATCAGTCCTCCTGGCTTCTGTCATTCCTTTCCCAGGAGGGAGATATCAGGAGCTGCCTTGTGCCAAATCAGACTTGTATAAGCTAAACAAGCTATAGCTTAGGGCCCCACTCTCTTGGGGCCCCCCCAAAAAAAAGTTTAACGGGAAAAAATCTGGATGTACATTTCCAAAATAGAAGATGAATAAAATAAAATAAAATAAAATAAAATAAAACCTACATACAGCAACAGTGTTTTGTGTTGTGTAGGCTCCTATGATGTAAATAATGGCCCCTGCCTGCTAGCCTGCTCCCTAAAATATCACTGGTTCGCTCCTTTCTATATATAGGGTGTCTACATTCTGCATGGACTGGTTGCATGGCAGCATGTGCAAATGGCTTGAGATACCTATTAGGTCCATAAATTACCATATAGCATATGGTTTTTCAACACAAAAAACAGGGACAATTTGTTGTTGGCAAAGGACAGCTGTACATACAAAGGGCCACATTACCGTCAGTAGCTCAGGGCCTCATCAAACTTAAATCCGGCCCTGACCCTTGTCCATCTGGTTCAGGATTGCTTAAACTGACTGGCAGGGGCTCTCCAGGGTTTACAGGCTGGGACTGAACGTGGGACCTTCTACATGCAAGGGTGATGGTCTTCCATTGAGCTAGAGCCCTTCCTTCATACAGAGGAAGATGCTTTCTACTGAGTAAAACCATTCTTCCATCTGTTCAGAACTTTCTGTACCAGCAGTAGGCAATGCGCTGTCCTCGGGGTATTTTGTACCACAACTCATTTCTGATCATTGGGCTAGGACTGATGAGAGTTGTAGTCTATAACGTCTGGAAGTCACCATGTTGGCTGCCCTTGCTCTGCACTGTCTGGCCGTGGCTCTGCAGGGGACACTCCCAGTCCTACCCAGAGATGCTGGGGATTGAACCTGGCATCTTCTGCATCCAAAGCAGGTGCTTCTCTACTGAGCCACCCTAGAAAAAGCAAGTTCCTCTAATTGTAATGGGGCTGAGTGCTACTGCAACTTAAAAAGTATATTGTGTTCTGGTACGTAGGCTGAGACCCTCCCTGCCCTCAGACTGTCTTGCCAGAGTAGTGCATGCGCCGGTTATCTCCTGCTTGGACTACTGCAATGCGCTCTGTGTGGGGCTACCTTAGAAGGTGACCCGGAAACTACAACTAATCCAGAATGCAGCAGCTAGACTGGTGACTGGGAGCGGCCACCAAGCCATATAACACCGGTCTTGAAAGACCTGCATTTGGCTCCCAGTACGTTTCTGAGCAAAATTCCAAGTGTTTGGTGCTGACCTTGAAAGCCTAAATGGCCTCGGTCCAGTATACCTGAAGGAGTGTCTCTACCACATCGTTCTGCCCCGGACACTGAGGTCCAATGCCGAGGGCCTTCTGATGGTTCCCTCGCCTGCGAGAAGCCAAGTTACAGGGAACCAGGCAGGGGCCTTCTCGGTAGTGGCGCCCGCCCTGTGGAACACCTCCTACCAGATGCCAAAGAGAAAAACAACTAGCAGACTTTTAGAAGACATCTGAAGGCAGCCCTGTTTAGGGAAGCTTTTAATGTTTAATAGACTATTGTATTTTAATATTTTGTTGGAAGCTGCCCAGAGTGGCTGGGGAAACCCAACCAGATGGACGAGGTAATAATAATAATAATAATAATAATAATAATAATAATTAATAGTAATGACCAGTGCTTTCTCCCCCCCCCCCAGCCAGAGTGTGCCAGAGCACATCTTCAGCAGATCTTCAGTGGACAGGAAGTTCTCAGGCTGATCTTCCTGCCTCAACTCAAAAAGTTGTAGAGCAGAGAAGCATGGCAGCAGAGAAAGGCTCTGTGTGCCATTTTGAGCAAGTGCCAGAACGTTTAAGTGTTTTTAAAGCTTTTATTCCTTTCTGCCTTAACTGTTGGGTACTTGTGAGAGAGGCAAAGGGAGTTTCCTGGGAGTACAGCTTCTCTGGAGCCTAACTCAGTCCAGAGAAGTCGGGAACGGCGCAACTGAGCTCCGTGGCCTCAGCAGGCTCCCACCTCCCAGCCGATTCCTGTAGCAGCGCAGCAGCAGAAAGGGCTCTCTCGTGCCCTTCTGGAGGAAATTGACTCTCTTGGAGGAATGGAGTGGAAATATTCCTTTCCTTGAGGAAACTGAAGTGACACCACACTTCTCCCATGGGAGCATTTGTGAGGGGTGTTATTTCGAGGAGGGAAGGATGTGGTCAGGGCACACTTTACATAACTTGTCCCACTCCCTTAAAACTGGCATGCCATCCAAGATGGCAGACCAGAAGTGGCCTCTTGCCCTTCTTCCTACTTCAGAGGTGGAACGGCATATTGGATGTAATAAGAAGAGGGAAGAGGGAATCATTTCTTTGTGTAGCGTTCTGTTATTTTAGTAGGTAGGAACAGGAGGGGGTAAAGACTTTTCTGCCTCCTAGGAAAGTTTTCTTCTTTTTTTTAATGGTATAGTTAGAACTTTGAAGGGCAGTAAGAGGACAGCAGCTATGAATGAGGTCAAGAAGACAAGCATCTGTGGCTTATCATTAATAATGAGAATGAGGCCACGGAAGGTCATGGACCTCAACTGCATTGTAAGTGTAATGGGACTTCTCAACCACTTCCCCCAATCTTCCACATTCAGCAGTTCTGACAGTGATTTGGATGTGTGGCCATTAGTGAAGAATGGTGTCTTCTTCTTGAAATATGCCTTTGTCATGGAGGAGGAAAGCAACGGGGAATAATTGTGGCAAAGGGCAGAGTATATAATAGAACTATCCATTCTTTGGGTTCAGGGCGTTTCAGGGCAGAGGGATGTCAGCTATCAGGGTAGCGATACAGCTGAGGTGGTCAAATGGCTTTTGGCTATCCTCGCATGCTGACCATTCTGGAGACGCTAATAGATGGATCACTCGACATGTCCATTGCTAGGAATCACAAGTGGGGAGAGGTCCTGCGGCACTCAGGTCATGCTTGTGGGCTTCTGGTTTACCACTGTGAGGACAGGATGCTGGACAATAGGGGTGCTTGCTCGATCCAGCAGTGCTCTTCAGACATTTGGATGAAATTGTGACATAAAGACAAAGGAATGTGCTATGCTGGAAGATTCAGGACAGATGAAAGAAACCAGTTCTTCACACAGTGCATAGTCAAACCATGAAACTCACACATAGCAGGCTGTGATGGCTGATGACTTGGAAACCAAGCCTTATGAGGAGCGGTTGAAGGAGCTGGGTATGTTGAGTCTGGAAAAGAGGAGACTGAGAAGGGATAAGATAGCCATCTATACCTGAAGGAGCATCTCCACCCCCATTGTTCAGCCCAGACACTGAGGTCCATCTCTGAGGGCCTTCTTGGGTTCCCTCACAGTGAGAAGTGAGGTTACAGGGAACCAGGAAGAAGGCCTTCTCGGTAGTGGCACCCTCCCTGAGGAATGCCCTCCCTTCAGATGTCAAGGAGATAAAGAAATACATAAATTTTAGAAGACATCTGAAGGCAGCTTTTGTGTCAGGAAGTTTTTAATGTTTGATATTTTACTGTGCTATAATCCGCCCAGAGTGGCTGGGGAAACCCGGACAGATGGGTGAAGTATAAAACAACAACAACAAACAATCATCACCACCTTCAAATATCTCACCTGGAAGATGGAGCAAGCTTGTTTTCTCCTTCCTCTGGAGGTAGGACCGTGAACCAATGGCTTTGAGTTACAAGAAAGGGATCTGACGAAACATCAGGAATAGCTTTCTGACAGCAGAGCTGTTTTGACAGTAGAATTGTCTCCCTCAGGAGGTTGTAGACTTCATTGGAGGTTTTAAGCAGAGGTTGGATGGCCATCAGTTATGGAGGTTGGACTAGATGACCCTTGGGTTCCCTTCCAACTCTACAATTCTGAACTATTACCATGCTATGATTGGGTGGCTTTAAAAGAGGATTTGGCAAATTAATGGAGGTGAGGCTATCACTGCCTACTTGCCATGGTGGTTGTGTTCAGCCTCCACAGTCAGAATCAGTGATGTGTCTAAAAACCAGTTGCTGGAAACCATGGGAAGGGAGAATGCTCTTGTGCTGAGGTTTTGCTTGCGGTTTCCTCCCACAGGCGTCAGTGAGAAACAGGATGCTGAAACTAGATGGGCCATTGACCTGGTCCAGCAGGTTCATCTTATGCTCGTATGCTATTGCTACAGCCTTCAGGAGACTCACTGTATTGGTCCTCCATTGGCTTGTATGCGTGACTCGTATCCCCTAGGAGCTGTGTATACAGTATTTTGGGTCCAATTTTGTGGAATTCGTCAGGGAGCGGCTGAGGAGGGGCTGCACAGATGAGGAATGGTGGAGCCTCTCCCTGCTCCCTGCTCAGGATCCTGAATCTTCCCACGAGCAGGAAGACAGTATAGATTTGGAACAGTGGTGTTGCAGAGGGACATAGTTCAAAAGACTGAAGTTGGGAAGAACTGGGCGCTGAACTGCTGGGAGAAGAAGATCTGGGAGAGATAGAATTAACAGTTTCCTTTGCTGGAAAGCAATCCATCTGCTCAGCCCAAAGTCAAAGAGAGCAGATAGGGCGGCAGCACAGCAAGCCCAATGGTGTGATGGAAGTGATGTGGTTGGACTGGGGGGAATGGGTGGAACCCTTAAATGGGAGCACCTTCATTCCTAGAAATGGATTCTTGTTCTCTCGCTATGATCATAAATTGGTAAGAGACTCCTTTCGCTTTGTTTTGCTATCTACTACCAAAGGGGTGAGGGAGGAAGCTGGGTCCCTGAAGCCCGACATGTATATTCACTCACTCACTCACTCACTCACTCACTCACTCATAAAGACAGTCAGTTACTCAATCTTTATTGCTTCACCATAGGTCACCGCTGAAAACAGTAAGTAAAATGGTACCTGCACTTTGGAACTCTCTGCCCATTGATATTAGGCACTCCTCCTTTCTGTACAGTTTTTGGTTCCTGCTAAAAATTGTGTGTTTGAGGAAGCCCACCCAGATCTGACAGGTATTTTAGTATGTAATTTATTTTATATAACTTGCTTTTAATAGCTGAGTTTATAGGCAACTTTGATGTTTAGGTTTTTGATGATTAAGTGGTATATAAATTCCTTTAAAACAAATAAACAATAAAATAAAGTAGTCACAATAGCATTAAAAACGTTGCTTGTTTTTCAAACCACAAGAAAGCAGAAAATTATCTTGAGCTGCACTGTATCTTTGGCTGCCAGTTTCTCTTTTTCATCTTCCCCCAGCATTCAGTTCCTTAGCTCTTCCTTACTCTTCCCCCAAAGGATCTGTGACAGAATCCTGCATTCAGATATTGCACATGCACTAACTGAAAACCACTCATAAATTCAGTGGCTGCAATCTATATGTTGCAATCCTATTATGAAACTCCAGTAGGACATATTTCTGAGTGCAAAATTGGGCTGCACATTTCTTGAACTTTGTTCCCATTGAAACTAATGGACAGGTTACTTGTGGCTTAAGTCTCATTTATTCCAATGGGAATGAATTTAACAGATACCATCAGGATGCAACCCAAGTTCTAGTTCTCTTCTGCCTTGAAAATAATTCCTTAGAACCAGATAGATAGAAGATAGATAGATAGAATAGATAGATAGATAGATGAATACAAAGCCCAATGTTGGCTGGCATCCAATGAGAAAAGCAATATTTAATGGGTTGTACTTTGTAGCTTTTCAATACCAAGGACTAAATAATACTCGAGCTGTTTAAATAATACAAGGAAGATTCTGAATGATGCCTGGGAGGTGAGAAGGCAAAAAGAAAATCTCCAAGCAAGTAACAGCAGGAAAAACAACAATCAACTGTACCTCTTGCTGCCAAAGTGAAAATTGAATCTCTCCAAGTCCTAGAAATCCACATGTCTAACCTATAGCCAGAAAAGCCACAACTGCTGTCACACTACAGGCATATCTGTATCCGAGACTTAAAACAGGCTTGAAACGCATTAGCCAGCCTACAGAATCCCGGAGACTGTAGATCTGAAAAGGGGTCTGTGTCCAGAATTTATTCAGTAGCCCACCCCCTTTCATTCCGCTGCGGAGCAGAATGAACAATGTTTTGAGCCAGAAATGGGGGAACAACTCTCAGCTAAGAGATGGAAATTGCAAGACTGGAAGGATAAACATCCACCCATCTAGTATGCCTTAGTCCGAACATCTCACAACCCTTTCCAACGTTTGAATGCATTGCATATAATATATGCGCATCAACCTCATTCAGTACCTATTGGGACATGCGTTTTATTTATTATTGTTGAATTTGTATCCTGCCCAAGGAGGACGAGCAGATGCACAATTTAAAAGCAGAAACAATGCAAGTAAATCGCCTAAAATAGCAAAAATATTCGGAAAAGAATTGCTGTTAAAAGCATCCAAAAGCAGTTATGGTTAGAAACATTTCCCCATCCAATGATCTCAGGAACACTGTCCTTCAGCCACCAAGTGCTTAAGTAAACAGGAAAGTTATCAAAGTCCTCCTAAAAGTTCGTAATGATGGAGCTAGGCGACAACCAGAGACAGCTTCCATTAACCTATGCATGTATATTAGGGTTTTATTGTCCATACCAGCCGTGCTGTTTTTATTCCCTCCATCATTCTTCCTTTTTTGTTATATTTGCAAATTATATATATATATATATAGATATATAGATATATATATATATATAAGCAATGAGAGAAGCAATGTTTCCATTCAACATTTTCTAGATATCCTTGGTGAGATGTTTGGGGGATGGGGGAGAACACAAACACCTCACCTGTTTTCCAGATTTTTCTCTCCTGGCGCATACTGTTAGCGCATACCCAGTGATGGCGCCGCATGCTTTATTATTATTTATTTATTAAAAAACCACACACGCATCTGCCTGCGTATTTGGTACGGCCCCAAAAAGCACAACCCAAACCGCTGCCAACAAAACCTTAAAATAACAACCGCGCATAGTAAAATAGGCTGTCACATGAATAAAAAGGCCATCGATCAAGCTAAGCAGTTAAAGAGAACGGGACAGATTAGCGGAGAATCCCTTTGCAAAGTTCAGAAATGCTAAGAAAGGTCAGCTCCAGTCGTTCCCCCTGAGTCAGAGGAGGGGGGACCGTTTCTCGGCCCAAAATGACGCTTCCGGGGAGCTGCATGCAGAGGAGAATTTAAGGCAGCATGACTGGCCCCCTCACACTGGGGCTGAGCCAAGGAGTGTGCTGCAGGGCAACACAGCAATAATGTAGCGCAGGGGCCAGCAGCTTTTTCCAGCCGTGGGCCCTCAGACCATGTGATTGGAATTTATAGGATTTTCCAATTAAAAACCAATTCAAAACAATACAGTACAATACATGGTTAAACACTCCGGACTCCCCTCTCTCCCACTGAGGGGAGCAACAAATACAAAAAAACCCTCTCACAGAGGTAACAAAAATCATTTCACATTTAACCACATATTTTCCAAATCATAACGTGGAACTGGCCCTCTTCCTAGGTCAGTTAATTAAATTCCCATCATTGCTTCTTACAGTGACTTCCTCATCCCCCCCCTTGCTGATTTCCAAATTATCACGTAATTCCAGATTATTTTTTTTACTTTAATTTAAAATCCATCTCATCATTTTTTTCTATTCAACATTTCTCTACTTCCGCCTCATGATACTTCTATATTTTCTCATTGTCTTAACCAAAATTTTCCAAATTACTCGTATTCCTCCCTCCCTTGTGGTCCCAGAATTTATCTTTCAAAGCCTTATCCGTTATCGCAGTGTCCATATCCAATTGTCATAACCCACAGACCATGTGGTGGGCAGGACTATATTTTGAAAAAAAAAAATAATGAACAAATTCCTATGCCCCACAAATACCCCAGAGATGCATTTTAAATACAAGCACACATTCGACTCATGTAAAAACACCAGGCAGGCCCCACAAATAACCCAGAGAGGCAATTTAAATAAAAGCACACATTCTACTCATGTAAAAACACGCTGATTCCGGACCATCCGCAGGCCGGATTTAGAAGGTGATTGGGCCGCATCTGGCCCACGGTCTGTAGGTTGCCTACCCCTGATGTAGCGCATGCACGGAACAGAAGGTGAGAGATGTCAAATTTTGGGCTCTCACAGGGCGCCGCTGAAATTTGAAAGACCGCCCCTGTTGCAGGTGTCACCTGGAGCGATATTAGCACCAACCTGAAGTATCCTTCACCTTGCCCCGCCGCCACCAGGAAGATGTCCCCGCCCCCACTCTGCTCCCACTCGCACTGCATCATTGCAAAGGAGGCTTATGATAGAGGGAAACCACCTCGCACAATGTTTGCAAGAAACTCAGCATGGACAACACACTCAGCAATGACATCAAGGCAGTCGCCTGGGTTCCGAGAAGCCGAGCATAGAGACACTTTCAAGAAGCACAAAGTCACGGGACGGTGGCATTTTTAGAAAAGCAAGTTAATCATTCCAGTACCTTAATTAGCACCTTCCTTCAACATCCACGAAGAAGTGAGGAAACTGTTTTGCCAAGAAATAAAGGGTATCCATCCTGGAAATGAAACAGCATTAAAACAGTTATTAGAATTCCGAAGGATTCAGTTCATTTTGCACAATATTAAGTTAAAATGCCAAGACAAATGACTCATTCCTCCTCGTAAGAAAAAAAAAAAACATAGGAAAGTTTTAAGATTTTATTGTCTTCATAATTGCACATTTCCATATATTACTGAAAGCTTTCTTTCTCCGCTGGTCCAAGCATCTTGGAGCCAACAGATACATGGTCAGCAGATTCAAACGCTAAAGTTTGTCTATGGATTCTGCCACCGTAGGCTGCAGATAGGAGATTAATTATTGAAGACTTCCCCTTGTCGGGAAAAACTCTCCACATGTAGAGAAATAGCCTGTGAGGAGAAAATCGTATGCGGCACCCCGCTAGAAAGTGAAAATATGAGCAGGCTGTTCTGTTTCCACAAAGCTAGCAACCCTTCTCCCTACATTTAGAGACATAAAATCTAAAGCAACTTGTTTTATTTAGATTATTTGTACACCACCCTTTGCACAAGCCATGGGGAGTCTGCAGCTGGCAGATTAAAATCTATGAAAACCATGAAATAATATAATCTTTTTAAAAGAAGCAGATAACTTATCACTAATTAAAGGTAACCAACAGCAGCTGCATAAGTGATCAGTTTTCCTCCTGCCGAAAAACAAGTTTCTTAACTACCTATCTAAACTATAGAGAGATGGGGCCAGGCACATCTCAGTAGGGAGGAGCTCCACATGCAAGGGGCCACCACTGAAAAGGCCCTTTCCTGGGACCCTACACCACATACAGTCGGTACCTTGGTTCTCGAATTTAATCCATTCTGGGAGTTGGTTCGACTCCCGAAACGGTTCGACAACCAAGGCACCACTTCCAATTGGCTGCAGGAGCTTCCTGAAGCCAATTGAAACCTGCAGAAGCCGCGCTGGACGTTCGGCTTCCAAAAAAAAGTTCGCAAACCAGAACACTCACTTCCGGGTTTGCAACGTTTGGTAGCTGATTTGTTCGATAGCTAAGGCGTTTGACTACTAAGGTACCACTGTATCTCATAGTGAGAAGGGAGCACCAGGAGGGCAACATCTGCTGATCTTAGGGCACAGGGAAGTTGGAGCACAACAGAACTTGCTGCATGTGACGTAAAATTACAGATTGCAAAGGAGTTTGTTTCCTAGAAAGGGTTTTTAGCTTTGCCTTTGCTATGATGGCTGCTGCAAGCAAATTTCATGCCTAAGATCAGAAGGAGAGGCCTTCTCTGCATCCTCACCTAGGCTGGAAGCAATGCTAGTGGGACAAAGAGGAGTGAGCTGCACCTCGATTATGCAGCACCATGCCCTGCTAAGTGGAACATTGCTAGCTGCCCTCTGCTGCGTATTTATGGGCAGCATCGTAACTAATGTCTCCCTTTAATGGCAGGCATCACCTTCTCCTGTCACTTTGCAGAGACCCAGGGAAACAAATAAGCCTTGAAGAAAAAGCTGATATTCCATCAGGTGGTAATAGGTTTAAGCGTTCGCCCTTTCAGAGCCTCGGACTCAGTGCCTGCCCCTGCCGCTCTTAAAATGCTTGGAACAGTGCTAAAGTCTTTCCGGCGAATGCAGCTCATTCTGCAGAGCAACATATTTGGAGATGCTGGGGGATCAAAATTGGAATCTTCTGCATGCATTAGAGATGCTTGTCTTCCAAGCTATGGCCTTTCCTATGTACAGAAGGACATAAGGAGCTGAGACAAACAATTGGTTCCCTTGTTCTGGTCTATACCAAGAGTGGAGAAGTTGTGTCCCCTCCCCCAGAAGTTATTGGACTCCATCTCCCATCACCCCAAGCAAGTGTCAATGCTGGGTCAGATGCAGGTCAGCACAGCAGATCCAGAGTTTGACAGGGTAGTTAATTCTTTTGTTCAAGAAACCGGCATACAACTCAGCAATGCTTCCCAACAGGACTTGCCCCTATTGAGCAGTTGCCAGGACTTGATGGTCCCCACCCTCTACTCCTCTAGGTCTACTTCTCTGCTGGATGTTTCTCAAGCAGCTTCAAACTATGGTCGAACACCGTAATCTCTGTTCTGCCCTACTCATTGTCCTGCATGTCCTTGGAGCCAAGCAGTGAGGGAGCTGTCACAGTAGGAGAAGCAGACTCCTGGGACTCTCCTGCAGCTTCTTCCTGCCCCCTCTGCTTCAGCCTCTGAGTCTGAGCTGCTCCCTGTCACAGGCTCTCCTTGCTCACTAAAGCTGCTGCTGTCTTCAGCACCCAACCAATCCTCCCTGCATTCTCCCTCTGACCTCTCCTCAATGTCCCGCCACCAATCCCCGGGCTCTGAGCCTTCCTCCTCTGGGCTTCCCTTGAGGGTCCCATGGTTGGTACACTCCCACCACATCCTTGTCCTCCAGCTACTCCCTGACATGGACCACTGAGGAGGACTGCACTGGGGAGGAATGGTGGGAGCCACCCCCTCCCCCTGCTCCTGATCAGGATCCTGAATCTTCCCAAGAGCAGGAAGACAGTATAGATTTGGAACAGTGGTTTGCAAGGGGACATAGTTCAGAAGGCAGAAGCTGGGAAATGTTGGATGGGGAACAGCTAGGAGAAGAAGCACTGGGAGATAGAGAGTTAACAGATTCACCGTCTCTGGGAAGCATTCCTCCGCCCAGCCCAAGGAGAAGAAGAGCTGATACGGTGTCGGAACAGAAAGCAGAGAGATTACGAGCTCAGGTTACAAGATCCAGTAATGACTAGGGAGGAAGTGGGTGGAACCTTTAGTTGGGAGCACCGCCATCCCTAGGAAATGGATTCTTTGTTCTCTCACTGTGATCATTAAAGTTTCTAACCGGTAAGAAGACTCTTTTTTCCTTTGTTCTGCTTATCTACTGCCAAGGGGGGAGGAGAGGAAGCCGATTCCCTGAAGCCTGACACAGCGAGATTATCCGATGGACCTTCCGCATGCCAAGCACAGGCTCTGCCACGGAGCTTATGACACTTCCCCGAAGATGCCAGAACAAGGGTGGAAAGTGGTCACGAAGCCAGCTAATTGGTGTGGTGTGCAACTCTACCCAGTAAGGGTAAAGATGGCAGGTGCAAGACAACTCCCATCCCCTCTGCCAAAGGCAGGTTGGAAGGCCACCCCTGTTACTTGGCCCCCACTCCCATCCATACTGAGTAAAATCGCAAAGAACATAGCAAAGGCTGTTAGTGCAACTTATGAGCTCATCGTGGGTCCCATCTCCCTTTTCTTGTACATTATACAGCAGGGCAAACGGCACACCAGCACTGACAATGGCAAAGGAATGACAAACTGTCGGAAAGAATCACCGGCTGCAATTTACAATGGCGACGTTTGTCACTGTAGCTTTGCAGTTTGTCCTTCACACTTTAGGACACGGGGCTACGTGCCTCCTCTACCTTGCGTGAGGAGCTAAAGGGAAGCTTGTGGAGTGATGGCAGCAAAGAGGACTTGTGGCTGTCAACCAAAGGACTGGGACTTGCCTTCCAACCAAACTATTGTTCGGCTCGCCGTATTGTTGGAATCATTGTCTGGAAGAGAGAGACGTTTTGCAGTGTACAGCTGCACAGGGCACGCAAGGGGGAACCCTCACAAGAGAAGAGAGTCAGTTACCAACAGAGTATCCCTCCTTCCGAGACGTGTTTTGTGAAAGGGAGGCAGGACCAGTTACCGCCCCATCGGCCATATGATTGTAAAATGACCTACTTGTGGGCACGCAACTTATGAGGAACGGCTTAGGGAGCTTGGGTATGTTTAGCCTGGAGAAGAGAAAGTTAAGGGGCAATATGATAGCCATGTTCAAATATATAAAAGGATGTCATATAGAGGAGGGAGAAAGGTTGTTTTCTGCTGCCTCAGAGAAGCGGACACGGAGCAATGGATTCAAACTACAATAAAGAAGATTCCACTTAAACATTAGGAAGAACTTCCTGACAGTGCGAGCTGTTCGGCAGTGGAATTTGCTACCAAGGAGTGTGATGGAGTCTCCTTCTTTGGAGGTCTTTAAGCGGAGGCTTGACAGCCATCTGTCAGGAATGCTTTGATGGTGTTTCCTGCTTGGCAGGGGGTTGGACAGGATGGCCCTTGTGGTCTCTTCCAACTCTAGGATTCTATGATTCTATGATTCTATTCAGAATCACAGCACTTTTGAGACCAGCGCATTGTGTGTGTTTGTGTGTGTGTGTGTGTGTGTGTGTGTGCTGATATCATCAATAACTGCAGTGGATCAAGGAAAAAAATGTGTTCCCCAATTTTCTCCCTCTCCCATAATACAATATCTCTGGGACACCCAAGAAAGTGAAAGGTTGTAAGATCCAGGACAGATAAAGAACTTCTTCCCACAGTGAATAGTTAAACTTAAACCAAGGGTCAGCAACCTTTTCAGCCGTGGGCTGGTCCACTGTCCTCAGACCATGTGGTGGGCTGGACTATATTTGAAAAAAAATACATGAACAAATTCCTATACCCCACAAATAACCCAGAGATGGATTTTGAATAAAAGCACACATTCTACTCATGTAAAAACACGCTGATTCCCGGACCGTCTGCGGGCCAGTTGAGAAGGCGATTGGGCCACATCCGGCCCACGGGCCTTAGGTTGCTACCCCTGAACTAAACAGTATACAGTGGTACCTCTGGTTACGAACGGGTAGCCTGAAAGGTCCGCATTCTGAAGCGCATGCATCTGTGCATGGGTGCAATGTGATGCGGTGCTTCTGCGCATGCACATGATGTCATTTAGCATGCATGAACCCGGCCGAACCCAGAAGTAACCCATTCGGTACTTCCAGGTTCAGCGCGTTCGTAACCCATGACGAACGCAACACGCAGCATCCGTAACACGAGGTACGACTGTAAATATAAGGTTGGGGAGAAGAGAGGGATGTAAGATTACATTCTTTTACTTAGTATATGTGTGGGATTTTTGTGTCAGCGTCACTTAGGCGGGTTCTATTTCTATTCATTTATTATTTTTTCCTCGGCAGTGAGAGAGGTTGGGGGGACGGGGACACTGTGGGCATGGTTGGTTGTCTTTAGTTGACTGCAGTGAGTGTCGTTTCCTACCTCAGCTGTCGGAGGCAATATGCCTCTAATTCCCCTTTGCTGGGAAACACAAGTAGGGAGAGGCCTGTTGCTCTCGGGTCCTGTTTGTGGGCTTCCCGTAGGCCAGTGGTTTTCAACCAGTGTGCCGTGGCACCCTGGGGTGCCTTGAATGATTGTTGGGGGTGCCGCAAGCACCATCACCCTCTGTCCCCCTTTCCTTCCCTCCCTCCTCTGATGCCCTCTCTTGTATCTGCCTCCCAAAGGCTTGCACAGCTGTTTGCTGCTGCAGCCCTGGCTACAAGCTCCCCAGACGAATGGTGCCTCTGGGGCTGGCCAGGGGGTGCTGCTTGCCAGAAGCTGAGGTGAACTCGGGGTAAACAAACAAGTGGGTGATGGACGCCGGGCAGGCAGTGGCCTTTCTTGTGTTTGCTGTGTGCAAGGCCTGCCTAGGAGCAGGCACTGAAGGGGAGCCTTCCGGCTGCCGCCTCCGCGCCTCCCAAGGTAAGGTACTGGCCTCACGTTCACTGTTGGCCAGTCTCCCTTGGGCCACTAAGGCTGGGGGCATCCTCTTCCCAGGGCCCTGTGGGGCAGTGTGAGGAGGCATGTCTCTTTGGGTTGGGTGGCAGTGGCTCAAAGGCCAGGGGTGGCAGGAACAGCAGACTGGAAGACTCCCAAGGGGAGAGGGGAGAGGTAGAGGAGGCTGAGGGAACACTCCACAAGGGAGTGTGTTCGAAAAAGGGTGAGAGGCTGCCAGCTCTTCAGCCAAGGGGTGACATAACTGGGCTCCTGAGTCACAAAGGGGTGCCAAAGAAAGAATGTAGTTGGTCAAGGGAGCCGTGGAGTCAAAAAGGTGGAAAACCTCTGCCAGAGGCATCTGGTTGGCCGCTGTGAGAGCAGGATGCTGGTCTAAGATGGGCCACTGGCCTGATCCAGCAGACTATATATACCTGTGTGTGTGTGTGTGTGTGTGTGTGTGTGTGTGTGTGTGTGTGTGTATGAAACTCTACACACATTCCATAACTGGGTCTGGTACAACAGATGCCTTGGGTCATTCCAATTCCCTTATCACAACTATGCCTTATGTTAAATGAATATTCTCTTATCCTATATAAATTATAAAAGGTACAAGTACATTTTTTCTTTATTCTTTTGGTAAGATTAGCATGCCAAGCAACTGCAAGCTTCTCCCCTCTTTCCTTTCCTTTTTTTTTAGGAACTGAGCAATATATGACTGTGTTGTGAGTGGAACATGACTGGCTATTAGCAATCCCCCCATCAAAAATTGGAGATGACTGCAATTTGGTAGTGATTCAGGAAAAATCTCCCGAATGGCCGGACAGCTACTTGGATTATGATCAGCTAATCAATTATCTATCATGTATACGGATAGTGAACTCAGGTGCTGCGTTATGATGGCTGGGTTGCCAAAAGAGGGCTACCGAGAAAGAAGAGGTGGATATTAGCAGGTTCAGAGGAAGCTCATGCTTTGCAGAAATACAAAAACCTTAGGAGAAACAGATTTCTGGCATGCCATATTTCCAAGAGTGACAACCCAGACAAAGTTGTTGAGCTTTCTTTATTATTATTTGGGCAAAGGTGTTGAGTTTTCTTAAAAAAGAAAAGAAAAAAAGGCACAACCACCCTAGATGCCATACATCCGGGTTTTCCTGGCCATTTTGCCGATTCAACAACAATTCCACCAATTTTGCCGATTCAACAACAATCCACCCAGTCGCCATTTTGACTGTCTGGGAAAACCTGGACATATGGCAGCCCTAAGCATGCTTCCAGTGCTCACTGGAAGGACTGATCCTGAAGCTGAGGCTCCAATACTTTGGCCACCTCATGAGAAGAGAAGACTCCCTGAAAAGACCCTGATTCTGGGAAAGATTGAGAGCACAAGGAGAAGGGGACGACAGAGGATGAGGTGGTTGGACAGTGTTCTCGAGGCTACCAACATGATCTGGCCAAACTGCGGGAGGCAGTGGAAGACAGGAGTGCCTGGCGTGCTCTGGTCCATGGGGTCACGATGAGTCGGACACGACTGAACAACTAAACAACAACAACAACAGCAAGCATGCATCCCAGCAGCGGAGACAGGAAGGAAGAGCTGGCTCATTCATTTAGACAGGTCTTCAGCATTCCACTGTGTGCACTGGATTGGATTCCAGTTCAGTTAACTGAACTTCATCCCCATTAAAAACAATGGGACAAGTTAGTCATCCCCACTGATTACAGTGGGGATGAGTTCTACTAATTTAAGGGATTATTTTGTCTATGGATTACTTCAACTCAGTTCAACTGCTTCATTGCTAGCCCAGAGGATTGCATGCCCGCTAAGAACAGTGTGGGCTAGTGGTTAGAGTGTTGGATTAGGAGACCAGGGTTCAAATTCCTGCTCAGCCACAAAGTTCATTGGATGATCTAGCCTAATTTCCTGGATTGTTGGGAGAATAACCCAGAGAAGGGAAGAACAAAAAAAGCACATTGAACTGTAATTGATTAACTTTTTAATAAACTAAAAAGGCGCCCATGCATTGATAAGGCAGCAGATTTAAAGGTTAATTTGGTATAAGTAGTACTAATAAAGAATGCTATCTGAAGCACTATCTAAGAAAATGCAGCTCTTTTCTGTTACATGGGAGAGAATGTTCTTTCTAAGAAGACAATTGCTACAAGTCAGAACAGATGTGCACATCATCTAAAAACAAAGAAATTCCCCCCTTTCTTTTCCATGATTGTTTTCATGCATATGCAGTCATCATTACCAACAAAAGAACTTGGAAGATTTTATTTTATTTCAATTTCATTTTTTTTTCCCTGCTGCTGAACGAATGTTTTATCTATATGCTATTTTATATGCTAATTTTATGGATTGATCAATCAACTAGAATCATACAATATATATTGAAAGTATCAAGGAAAATCCCCGCTAGATATAGTCATCTTAAGAGAGAAAAGATGTGTTATGTTGCCATCATTTTCTAAAAATTTCCAAATAACAGGCGAAGTTCAGGTTTTTTTTTTCTGCTTGGCTTTTCAAATTCTTTATAGATTGCAACGTATCTCTACTTGGATGAAAAAAATCTTAACTGCATTTGAAGATGACATTGCTGCCCAGTCATTGCTGCCCATGTTTGCTGGTTGATTAGCCTTGCTGAGTTCTCCTAAATCCAAATATCCCAGTTTCATTGGCTCTTTGGTGACAATCAACCTACATGAGGTATCAGAAGATCCATAATGGTACCTGTACATCTGTAACCAATAAAGTTGTGGCCTTTCCACCCGTTAAACCTATATTACATCTCATGTGTCATTATTTCCCACGGGGAGGGAGGAGGGACATTGCCACGCAATCAACCTACATGAGGTATCAGGAGATCCATAATGGTACCTGTGTGGTCCTTGTATATGTTCCCACATCCAAGAGCTTGTCCACTAGATGAATTAGTTGTCAGTTTGCATTTCTTAGTACAGAAAAAATAAAAATAAAAATCCTTCCAGTAGAACCTTAGAGACCAACTAAGTTTGTTCTTGGTATGAGCTTTCGTGTGCATGCACACTTCTTCAGATACCTTCAGGGATCTTGATGATGGGAGTTGTGGCTGAAAACATCTGGAGAACATCACAATTGGCTGCCCCTGCTGAAATATGTGTGTATGTGGTTGCCACCTAGTGGCCAAATGGCTAGAGCGTTTTCTTGAGAACAACGTTTTCAGTTGGAACTGAGCAACATTCAGGCCATAGCTGTCAACCTTCCTTTTTTTGCAGTGGGAAACGGTGCTGGAATAAGGGAATTTCCCGCAAAAAAGAGGGAAAGTTGACAGCTATGATTCAGGCCTGTGTTAGAATCATAGAATTGTAGAATTGAAAGAGACCCCGGGGTCAACTAACCTCCTGAAATGCAGGAATCTCAGCTAAAGCATCCATGACAGATTACCTTCCAACCTCCGCCTCCAAGGAAGGAAAGGCCACTACCTCCTGAAGGAGACTGTTCCACTGTCAAACAGCACTTGCTGTCAGAAAGTTCTTCCTGATGATTAGCTGGAATCTCCTTTCTTGTAGCGTGAATCCATTGATTCGAGTCCTACCCTCCAAATCAGGGGGAAACAAGCTTTCCCCCCTCTTCTATGTGACAGCCCTTGAGATATTTGAGATGTCTATAATATCTCATCTTGACCTGTCCATAGCTTCCCTGAGTAATTCAAGCCCTTCGCCACGACAAGGCAGTGATCCAGGAAGGGGACTCTTGAGAGTCCCATGGACTGCAAGAAGATCAAACCTATCCATTCTTAAAGAAATCAGCCCTGAGTGCTCACTAGAAGGACAGATCCTGAAGTTGAGGCTCCAGTACTTTGGCCACCTCATGAGAAGATAAGACTCCCTAGAAAAGACCCTGATGTTGGGAAAGATGGAGGGCACAAGGAGAAGGGGATGACAGAGGATGAGATGGTTGGACAGTGTTCTTGAAGCTACTAACATGAGTTTGGCCAAACTGCGAGAGGCAGTGAAAGATAGGCGTGCCTGGCGTGCTCTGGTCCATGGGGTCATGAAGAGTCGGACACGACTGAACGACTGAACAACAACAACAACAATAATATCTCAGTCTCCTCAACCATTCCTCATAAGCTCCTTCAACCATTCCTCATAAGGCTTGGTTTCCAGACCCTTGATCGTCTTGGTTGCCCTCCTTTGCTTAACGTTCCAGCTTGTCAACATCCTTCTTAAATTGTGGTGCCCAGAATTGGACACAGTATTCCTGGTATAGTCTGACCAAGGCAGTATAGAGAGGTACTATTACTTCCCTTGGGAGTGGTTCCAAGATGGACACCAGACTAAATGTTGTGTAACAGAAATAAAAAAATAAAATAAAAGCAGTTATTGTTCACCTTGCCAGTGCAGCCTACATTTCTTATATCTGCAGTAGACAATGCTTGTCTGGAAGGACCAATGGTTTGACCTAGGATCGCACAGCTTTTTATTTTTTCCAACCAGTCAAAATTTCAAACTGATGGTTGGACTCCCCAGGGAGATCCCACATTCTGGGTCAGGGAAGAAGACGGCAATATGTCATTCTTCCAGTCAGCTTGCTACAGATCTGGCTTCCACACCCCGCGAAACCTTTGCAAAATTAGCTGCGTTAAAAGTTTGGTTAAACCCCGGATTCCGCTATCGAATGCGAGGGGAAGATATTTCCTTGGCAATTCTGTCAGGGAAATGGCCTAAACACCGCTTTATCTACCTGTCACACGCCTTGAAAGGGCAGATTACTTCCCTCCCCCCCCCCTCAAACTTGGCACATCCAATATAAGGTAGACTCACAAGCCAGGCAGGTGTGTAAAGTGCAAGGCAGAGCTTGTTCGCGTTTGTAATTATCAATGGGGAGAAGGGGGGAAAAGTTAAGTGTCTGGGCCTGTCGCAACTGTTACCGTGACAACCGTTAATACTCCGAGGCTCTGGTGAGGCAAACATGACAGCCTGACACCTTTCCCCATATTATTCTGCTCCTCAAATGTCCCCTCCCTTCCCAGAATCCCATCTCTTCACTGTTTTCTGTGATGTTCCCCTGGTGTTCCTAGCCGTGACTGTGCCTCCTATAACTTCAATCTCGAAACCAGAGTAAGCTGACAGTGAATGCGGCGCCTGTTACCCACTTGGGGTGCCCACCAGAGTTCTCATCAGGCATGTCCACAAACATTGTTGCCACCTGCAGGGCCCAGCTAGCTTGGCCTGACCAGTATTTTAATCTCAGGCTCAGTGTTTTGTTCGATTTTGAGCCAGGGGTTTCAAATTATTGTCATGACTGTTTTTCCTTATGCATCCCATGCCTTGGTCCACCAGAATCCACCCTCTGATTCGTTACATCTCAGACACTGTTCCTTTTCTTGTCCATCTACCTCCACACGTCCCTATTTTCATTGGAGAAATGTTGGAGGGTATGGAATAGGATGTCCCTATTTTCATCGGAGAAATGTTGGAAGGGACATCTCTATTTTCATTGGAGAAATGTTGGAGGGTATGGAATAGGATGCCTCTATATTCATCGGAGAAATGTTGGAAGGGACATCTCTATTTTCATTGAAGAAATGTTGGAGGGTATGGAATAGGATGTCCCTATTTTCATCAGAGAAATGTTGGAAGGGACGTCTCTATTTTCATTGGAGAAATGTTGGAGGGTATGGAATAGGATGTCCCTATTTTCATCAGAGAAATGTTGGAAGGGACATCTCTATTTTCATTGGAGAAATGTTGGAGGGTATGGAATAGGATGTCCCTATTTTCATCGGAGAAATGTTGGAAGGGACATCTCTATTTTCATTGAAGAAATGTTGGAGGGTATGGAATAGGATGTCCCTATTTTCATCGGAGAAATGTTGGAAGGGACATCTCTATTTTCATTGGAGAAATGTTGGAGGGTATGGAATAGGATGCCTCTATATTCATCGGAGAAATGTTGGAAGGGACATCTCTATTTTCATTGAAGAAATGTTGGAGGGTATGGAATAGGATGTCCCTATTTTCATCAGAGAAATGTTGGAAGGGACATCTCTATTTTCATTGAAGAAATGTTGGAGGGTATGGAATAGGATGTCCCTATTTTCATCAGAGAAATGTTGGAAGGGACATCTCTATTTTCATTGGAGAAATGTTGGAAGGGACGTCTCTATTTTCATTGGAGAAATGTTGGAGGGTATGGAATAGGATGTCCCTATTTTCATCGGAGAAATGTTGGAAGGGACGTCTCTATTTTCATTGGAGAAATGTTGGAGGGTATGGAATAGGATGTCCCTATTTTCATTGGAGAAATGTTGGAAGGGACACCTCTATTTTCATTGGAGAAATGTTGGAGTGTATGGAATAGGATGTCCCTATTTTCATCGGAGAAATGTTGGAAGGGACATCTCTATTTTCATTGGAGAAATGTTGGAGGGTATGGAATAGGATGTCCCTATTTTCATCGGAGAAATGTTGGAAGGGACATCTCTATTTTCATTGGAGAAATGTTGGAGTGTATGGAATAGGATGTCCCTATTTTCATTGGAGAAATGTTGGAAGGGACGTCTCTATTTTCATTGGAGAAATGTTGGAAGGGACGTCTCTATTTTCATTGGAGAAATGTTGGAGTGTATGGAATAGGATGTCCCTATTTTCATTGGAGAAATGTTGGATGGGACGTCTCTATTTTCATTGGAGATATGTTGGAGGGTATGGAATAGGTCAGGGACCAGAAGTGTGGGGAGGACCATGCTCTCAAATCAAAATCACACACAACACAACTTAGAAGACAGAAGGGTCAGCATACCCCTTCCCTGACAACTGCCTTTCCCGGGAGAATTGGTTTATACATTAGCAAGCATTGGGGGAGTTTTCAATATCCACACATAATGCACAGATCACCGTCACCAGAGCCATAATGCATTGCATCTGAAAAGGTTTAACTACAGGCTCAGCCATCAGATTGCAAATCATGCAGACATTTAAACTAGAAATAAATATTAGTAATAAATAATGTGCTCCATTAGGGAGAGAACTTTTATGCCATTTTTCTAAAATGCCACTTATCTTTTCCCAGCACAGGAGATAAGGACAGGATCGTTGCATTGCAAATTCCTAGCAGTCAATCTTTCTTTCATGACATTTTTGCCGTTCCTCTAATTCCAAGCACCTTCTTGGGAAGGTAGCAATAAAACTGCACCCAGCCCCTTTTGCATCCATCAGCTGCTGATTCAGATTTCAGCTCGCCGCTAGTTCCTAGCCCACATCTCATGTCTGTGAAGGAGGAGGCGCAAGCCGTGAGTTAAAATCTGAAGCAGATGTTAGGAACATAGAAATCTGCCTTGTACTGAGTCAGACCACTGGTGCATCTTGATGGGTATAGTCTATAGTGACTGGCAGTGACTTTCCAAGGTTTCAGGCTGGGAGTTTACCCAGTCCTACCAAGAGACATCAGGGATTGAAACTGGGATCTCTTGCATGCAAAGCTGAGGCTCAACCACTGCGCTATAGTCCACTTTTCTATGTTGATGGAGGTTTGGGAAATTGTGATCCACGAAAATGAATTCAACAGTAGGGGAGGACCGATCAGTCTATCTTCCCTGTGTTTGTTCAGACTTAAGATTCTGCATTAAGCTCTCATATTTTTTATAGTTAAAGCACTTAAGAAAATTCATATTTAAATATAGATTTAAGTACATATTATATATCAATGGATGCACTCCTAAATGGAGTTTACCATAAAATACATATTTGTATTAAGAACTGTACTGTAAAATATGGAAAATGACAAAATCTGAGGGACAGAGGCACTCCAAAACATATATTAGACTGAGAAGTGTGAATTGGGACACTTTGCTAAGCAAATAACTAAACAAAGTTATTTTCGACTCCAATTTAGTAAACAAGTTTCACATGAAAATTATTCTGTTTGTGGAGCTTTGCTATGTATGCATGGGCATTGTTCTAAACAACACAATATGGTTGGGCAAATCTTTATATAGCAATCTAGCCAAAATCTGCTTGCCTCTTTATCTAAGTTAACTCCAACCCTTAAAAGCTTTTGTTTTTTGTTCTCTCCCAACTTGCTGAGACAACATGTTTGCTACATGTTCTCCTCTTAGCTTCACTCTTCCTGTAAAAAGTTCTTGCATAAATAAAGTCTTTGAACTCCAGAAACTTTAAGTGGTTACTTCAATCTAATTCACCCAAGCTGCAAGGCCTGCTAACACCAAGTGGATCATATTATCTTTATAGCCCTGTGGTTATTTGATTCTTACTTTAAATGGATTTTGTGGTAGGTAATGACATTTGAGTCTATGAACTATAGTAGGGGTGAGCACAGACCCCCCCCACATCTGCCCTGTGGCCCAAATCAACCAAATTCACCCTGTGGCAACTTGGGAGTCAGCACTCTGCCGGAGATCCGTCCCTGAAGCAATTTCATGTAGAAGGCCCCAATTTCAATCTCCAGCATCTCCAAGAATTTATCTCTGTCTGAAATCGTGGAGAGCCACTGCCAGCCTGTGTAGGCAGTACTGAGCTCAATGGGCCAAGGGTCTGATTCAGAATTAGGTAGCACCCTAAATTCCTAACAATATCCCAGCATTCTCCAAAGGGGTTTTAGGTGGCACAAATAGAATCATCCCAGTGTATCGCCCTAACAGGCTGAAAGTGGGGTAGATGCCATCATCTCAATCTATCCTAGAAAAACAGTGTGGGTCATTATTGCTTCCCATCACAGCACCCTCCTCTTTTGAGGTGGAGTAACTAAGTGAGAAGCAATAATGTCGTTGGTCTGCTATCAATAATCTCAGTGTTACAAACAAATGGAGCCAGGCACAATGGAACCACACTACAATTAATATTAGCAATGATGTCATCTTGAGGCCTACAACCTGCTCTGTTAATGGCTGCCACCATATTTAACTCTCCCTTCCTCCACTTCCTTGGAGCACCATAAAAAATATTTGCCCAAGGCTTTATCCTAGGCCTTTTTCCCATCAAAAATTTCCCTCAGAATTATGAGGTGGAATTCATTTGAGAACTGATGCTTCGTCAATTTCAGATAGCTCTAATTGCCTCATTAGCAACTCTGGTGCAATAGACATGTCTTTTAACATTTTGGTTTTCCTCCAGAAAAAAAAAGTATCATGGGCACTTGGGAATGTTACTGTGCCTTCTGACTGTTTGCCTATATGGAAAAATTGCTTAATGCCCTCAGAGGTGGCAATTTAGTCTTCCACTGATTTTTCAGCTGTGCCCTTCAAAGGTTCTTCATAGTCACTCTTAGACTGGCTACGTCACATGCAATTAAAGTTTTGCAATTATTGCTACTTTCTGTCGCCTTGCTAACTTTCACGTTTATTTTCTCCCATTGGCCCCTGATGATGTCAGAAGTCATTTTGATCTGGACCCTGGGGAAATCTCATTGGAGCAAAAGCCTTGGGACCCTGCAGAAAGTCCGACTCACCTGGTCTCTCAGACTTCTCACCTGGAGCCCTAAATGAGCCCCTGCCACACGCCATGGATCTAGACTCTCCCCCCTTCAACCCCCAGGTCCTAATGAGAATGTGCTTCTGCTGGATGAAATAGAATTGGCAGAGAAGTGATCACCTAGCTGCAAGGAGATTTCAGAACTGGAGGTCTACTTTGAAAGAGGGATCTATTCAAGATAAGGAGGCACCATGTACAACTTGTTGCTCAGCTGATGAACAGTGCCAAATTTACGTATGAGCTAAACAAGCTATAGCTTAGGGCCCCACCCAAAAAAGAATTAAAGGAAAGAAAAACCTGAATGTACATTTCCAAAATGTAAGATACAAAACAAATAAAATAAAACCTACATAGAGCAACAGTGTCTTGTGTTGTGTAGGCTCCTATGATGTAAGTCATGGGCCCTGCCTGCTAGCCTGCTCCCTAAAATATCACTGGTTTGCTCCTTTCTATATATAGGGTGCCTACATTCTGCATGGACTGGTTGCATGACAACATGGGCAAATGGCTTGAGATACCTATTAGCAGGGGTGGAGCAAGGTGGGGGCATTGGGGGCGGTGCGCTCCGTGTGCCACCCTGTAGGGGAGGTGACACTCAGTGTGCCCCCCGTGACCACCAAGCTGAGCCCCGCTGCTCGGTAAAGCCTTGCTCAGTGGTTTCTAAGGTTGCCGCACGCGAGCAGCAGCATGCCGAGCAAGCCGCGGAACGATGCTGCCTCTCTTCGCGGCTTGCTTGCGGGGTTTGCCGTGGCACCGCTTTGTAGCGTGCACGTGTCGTGGCGTCAGGACGCATGTGTGGTGTGTCACGATGCATGAAGCATGCACGCTATGGAGCGACACCCCGCCCCTGGGGGGTGCCCCCGCGTTTGCTGCTCCGGGCGGCTCCATTCGCCAGTGGCTATTAGGTCCATAATTTACCATATAGCATATATTCAACACAAAAAACAGCGACGATTTGTTGTTGACAAAGGACAGCTGTACGTACAAAGGGCCCCATTACCTTCAGTAGCTTAGGGCCTCATCAAACCTAAATCCGGCCCTGCTGATGAACAAGGAGTAGATCAAGCTCACAGTGAAGGAACTTGTGGCCCTTCAGGTCTACCTGAAATGGTATCAAACCTCTCAGTTCTTGCCTGATCTCTGCTTGAACAAACAAAATGGTTTATAAATGGAATCCAGGTGAAGCCCAGGTCATTCCAAAACACAGGACCACGTCTCAAATTGCATTGGATGCCTGCGCATTCCTCATAGAAAGCCTCCTTTCAGATCTTGTAGGTCAGGCTTCCTCAACCTCAGCCCTCCAGATGTTTTGAGACTACAATTCCCAGCATCCCTGACCACTGGTCCTGCTAGCTAGGGATCATGGGAGTTGTAGGCCAAAAACATCTGGAGGGCCGAGGTTGAGGAAGCCTGTTGTAGGCATTGGAACAAGCAGGTGACTTCTTATTTACTCTGTGATTGCTGAGTGCTTCCAGCAGGTAGCATCACAGAGAAAATATTAGAAAAGAGCTCTCTACAAATGGATCTAGCTGCTGCAGTCACTTAGAGGCTTCTGTTCATGTGAATCCTACTAGCACGTCTCTTTTAGCTGTTAATTTTAGCTACTGCTAAAATTAAAGGTTTGCTCCTGCTGTATAATCATTGAATCATTTCTTACAACGATTTCCTGAGGTATGAAGAACCAAGCAATGAGCGTATTTCTTCTTACCCATGAATGTAACAACACCAATTTCCTTTACTAGCAGAAAAGGCTGCAGAGAATATTTATTATAATAATTTCATCAACCCAAGAAGAAGAAGAAAACAAAGAAGGTGACTTAGGTGGAATCTAGGTAGAGTATTTCTTAAAACGAGGGAAAGGACTTTCCCAGTTTCCAAAGTATTGTCCCAATGCAAGGTGATTCCCCTAATTATTCCAATACAAGGGCAGGATCCATACATGCATTGCTTTGTGTATTTGCATGGGGTTCCTCCGCCGAAATAAATGCATGTCTGCTTGTGCAAGGGATCTGAACAATTCAGCTCTATTTAATTGGTGGGATTTTTGCCACTGAATTCTACAGGAGTTGGATGAAACCCATTATGCAGTGGCCGACTTTGGGCTCTCAAATTGCAGTGGCACTTTTTGCAATGCCAAAATTCAGCAAAAACAAAACAAAACACCCTTTGCTCTGTTCTAAGCATTGTTCACTGGAACCATTGTTCATTGTTCATTGTTCTAAGCAGTGCTCACTGGAAGGACAGATCCTGAAGTTGAGGCTCCAGTACTTTGGCCACCTCATGAGAAGAGAAGACTCCCTAGAAAAGACCCTGATGTTAGGAAAAATGGAGGGCACAAGGAGAAGGGGACAACAGAGGATGAGATGATTGGACAGTGTTCTCGAAGTGACTAGCATGAGTTTGGCCAAACTGCGGGAGGCAGTGGAGGATATGGGTGCCTGGCATGATCTGGTCCATGGGGTCATGAAGAGTCGGACACGACTGAACGACTGAACAACAACAAAAGCATTGTTGTGACTCCCCCTGCAGTGTGGCAACCAGTGAGGCCAAATCGGTTGTGCCACCCTAAAACCACCTCTGTATTATGACAAAGAATTCAGGTACTAATTTTGCATCTATTGACTGCATCCAGAATGGCATTTGCAACATTCTGGCAATGTAGAAATAGGTAGGTGTGTGTTTGTATTTGTTTGTGTGTGAGAGGGGGATCTAAAGGAGGACGACAAATATAAACTATTGTGTGATTCTTCAGATTCCTGAAGTAGAATATTTATCTTGCCTCAAGATTAATGTAGACAACTGAAGTTTTTTTGTGAGCTTCGCCTAAAGGCACTGCTATATTTTGCAAAGTGTGCTGTGTAGCATTTAAAACATATGGAACATGGGTGCTGAGTTTTTGTCTCCAAATGAATCGCAATGTTTATACTAGAAGTATTTGTGCTGGAAATATAGATGTGACCTAAGTACATTTGTCCATCTACAAAACGATGCTATAGGTAAGTATTCAAGTTTCGCCTGCCGAAATTCAGTAACGTGACCACGTTAATTTCAACGGGTATGCTCAGAATAAAACTTAGTTCAATTATTCCCTATTTTTCTAAATTGGATGTCTTTGGATTTTAGTTGCAAAATCAGCACCAGCTCCTGGCTGTGGGGAGGGGGGCAGTGGTCCTTGTCCCTCCCAGCCCCCTTTCAGTGACTCTATCCCCCCCTGCCCCCGTCAAACAAAACTGCAATTGTTGTCATCTTTAGGTGACTTTCCCCACCCAGGGCTAAGCTACAAACTCATTGCTGGGTAGATGAAGGTTCATGTGTGTGAGAGTATAAGAGAGGAGCCTCTTTCCTTTATATTCTGGCTTGCAAAATTCTGGAAATATAGTGGAAAACATTTCCCTTAAACTTTACAGTTCATAATGGGGCCGGGTTGGTGCAGCTTTGGTAAATCAGGTCCTCCCTCAAAGAGGGCACGTGTTGCGGTGCGACCTGGCAACCAAACCCTTGTGTTGTGGGTGGGAACGTTTGAGCAGCCACAACACCCTATTGGAAGGTCCCTCGATGCTGGGTGTAATCAGACCAATGGGACGCAAGCTAAAGGGATCGAGGGACCTACATAAGCCCATGCATGTGTCCCTGAGCTTCCTCTTGGGGCCAGTTTATCAAAACACCCACACGCCTCTCCCTATATTTAGGGCTTGCGCTTGACCTTGCTATGCCATCGTGTGTCGTCTGTCGTTGGGACAGGGGCACGGCAGGAATTTCCCCCACTTGGCTGATTGGCTGTTGCCACTTGGGTTTCGCCTGCCGCGTAGCAAATCGTCACAACTTGTAAGGTTGTGGATAGGCTCTGGTTCAGGTGATGGGGTGGCAGAATGCTCTAGCCATCCCTATGCAAAGGGTATTCCATTAAAGGAATCCAATGGTTTGGTCAACCCTGAGAGGGGTTGTGCCCGTCCCTGAGTCCAGGGGGACATCTGGGTGGTGGACTAGCCTCACCCCGGCTTTCCGCTGTCCCAGGTGTTCACCCTAGCCTGACCTATGCTGGTGCCCTGGGTCAGCGCTACCTGCCACGGTTTAGGGAGCTAGTTGAAGCAGAGCCTATGCAGCCACTCACTTGCTGTAATCAATAAAGTTGTGGCCTGAATTCTGCCAAAAACCAAACCAAAAATTTGAGTCTTGTCTGAATTTATTTAAGGGGGAGGTTAAAGGTCTAGACACGCAAAAAGGAAGTTCTTGGTTATAACCTGGATTATGAACTGAAATCCCATTCTCCTCTTCCCAGTTCTGTGTGAAGTCTATCTAAGAATCACTTGGAATCCAGCAGGTGCTGATGGGACTTCCTTTGTTAATATTTTCCCCCTTTTTGGTATGGGGGGCACAGGCCACTGGTGGAGAAAAGTAGGAAGGAAGCTATATTTGTTTCCATTTTGATTGTTTTTGGAATTCTCCAGCATCCTTGAATGGCAGATGAAGTTAATTGATTATATGGAACTCGCAGAACTGAACGCGAAGCTCCAAGACCAGAGGGAGGACATGGTGCAAGAAGATTGGAAGAAATTTAAAGAGTATTTGAAACAACGCGAAAAGTTGGACATTTGAAGTGAAATCAGTGAATATAATAGGCGACAGCTATACAATGTTAGGTTAAAGTAGTACAGAAGAAGTTAAGATTGGATGTAATATTAGAAGTTATTATAATATGTAATTTAAGATGTTAAGATGATTATGAAAAGATGAAGTATAAGGTGATAGAGATAAGATGAGTTGTAAGGTTAAGATTAAGAATAATGGTGAATGTTTATTAAAATAGTTAAGAAGTTACTAAAGTAAATTAGAATTGAACGCAGATGAGGGAACGGAGGAAGTCCCCCAAATAAGATTAGAAATGAGGTTACAATAAGTAGATGGATGTGTTTTTGTGTTTTGGTGTAGGTATGTATGAGTTTTATTTGATTGTTTTTGTGTAATTTGTATTGTGTTTGTTGTTTTGTTTTATGTAAAATGTATATTGTTTTTATGTTGTTTGTATGAAAATTTGAATAAAATTATTATAAAAAAGGAATTCTCCAGCATCCTTGCTCCAGAGTAAACTAGATTAGAATGAAACCGAGCAGCCTTTCACCCGTTCAAAAAATGGGGTGGGGGGGGCCCACATTCTTTTGACAAAGAATAAAAGAGCATGGCAAAATATATCTTCAGAATGAAACATCCTCCAACCTATCGTCCATGAAGGGGGAAAAAAAGAGGATTTGAAAAATATTAAGCAAGGGTGAAGGGGAAAAAATCCTTAAAGCTGTTGGCTCAGTTTAAACTGCAGAGCAAAGGCAGTTGGGATGCAGGTTATCTGCAGGGAGCTCTGGCAAAATCAATGAAAACTGTGGCTCAGCTACAGTTACGATGCAATGCGAGGCCGTCGATAAACCCAAGCTTTAGCGCTTCATCCAATTTCACTCACCTAACGCAGAAAGACAGAGAGGAGACTCTGAACAAAGCACCCAAAACGCAAGACATGAAATAAGGTATTTATTTGCAACCCCTCTTCCTTCCAACGGGGATGGGAAGGAGAAAGTAAAGTGAGATTTAGTGATTGGCCGTTGGTGAGAAAGGAGGCAAAAGTGTTTACATGTGCGCTGGGGGAATGGAATTGAATAAGACCACCAGGTCCTTGGGAGGACTCATAGCTAACTAGTGGTTGGTTTGGCTGTGTGCAATTTGGCAGCAGTGGTGAAACGAAGGAGATAATGGACATATCTGCACTTAGATTTCCTCTGCTCTTTCCAGACACGGTCTGTGTCCATGTGCCCTTTTCTTTTCTTTTCTTTTCTTTTCTTTTCTGCCCTGGAGCTCTCCCCATGAAAACCCAAATTGTTGTTTGCTCCGACTAAGCCCTAAAGAGCATGTTTTCGTGCAGAAAGCTGCAGGGGAAACCAAACAGCACTTGGACACAAAGCTTTAACGTGCCAACTTGTGCCTGGAAAGAGTGGGGCCAAAGGTAAGTTTGGATAAGCCTAACGGATATCTGCAAAGCTGTTGCAGTGTAGAAGGCTGAGCTGCAGACCCAAGAAGACCTCACTTTGAATCTTTTCTCTGATAGAATTGGAGTACTGCAATGAGCTCTACGTGGGGCTACCTTTGAAGGTGACCCGGAAACTACAACTAATCCAGAATGCGGCAGCTAGACTGGTGACTGGGAGCGGCCAGACCTACATTGGCTCCCAGTACACTTCAGAGCACAATTCAAAGTGTTGGTGCTGACCTTTAAAGCCCTAAACAGCCTCGGCCCTGTATACCTGAAGGAGCGTCTCCACCCCCATCATTCAGCCCAGACACTGAGGTCCAGCACTGAGGGCCTTCTGGCAGTTCCATCACTGCAAGAAGTGAGGCTACAGGGAACCAGGCAGAGGGCCTTCTCAGTGGTGGTGCCCGCCCTGTGGAACGCCCTCCCATGAGATGTCAAGGAAATAAACAACTATCTGACTTTTAGAAGGCAGACCTGTTTAGGGAAGTTCTTAATGTTTAATGTTTTATTCTGTTTCAAATCTGTTGGGAGCCGCCCAGTGTGGCTGGGTAAACCCAGACAGATGGGCAGTGTGTGTGTGTGTGTGTGTGTGTGTATCTGAAGAAGTGTGCATGCGCACAAAAGCTCATACCAAGAACAAACTTAGTTGGTCTCTAAGGTGCTACTGGAAGGAATTTTTTTATTTTTTATTTTGTTTTGACTATGGCAGACCAACACGGCTACCTACCTATAACTGTATGTATGTATGTATGTATGTATGTATGTATTATTATTATTATTATTATTATTTATTAGTGTGTTGAGAAAAGATACATTTTAAAACTATATTTAAATAGTATTTAAATGCGTTTTTTTCCTCAGATTTTTTTAAAAATGCAAATTAATGTCAAATTTTGACTGAATTGTCATTTGGGTAAACAAGCACCTGCCTATCCCAGCTCATGGCCTCTCGAGGTGTGCTGATTCTCCTTCAACTAACTTCAGCATCCAATATATCCCCTGAGCACGCAGAGGCCAAGGCGAGTGTCCAGGCATTATCCCCGGATAACTGACAGTGTCAAAGGGTCCGTCCATCATCGCCCTGCGTCTGAAGCATGGCTCTGCCTGCGCCTTTCAAATCTCTTTCGCAGATGCTACTCACGCCAAGGGTAATATTCCAACTTAATGACCTTTTCCTTCCTTACAGTTGCAGAACAGTCACGCAGGAGTGCAAGAAAGGTGACTTCTCAGATTCATGTAATTCAGATCCAAAATGAGTTAATCTACTTTCCCGAATGCAAACGTAGCCACTGGTGACCTGAAAATGCTGAACACTGTGGGGCTTTCGTGTCTCGGCTTTCAGACTTGGTGACCTTTGGCGCTTCTCTCTTCTTTGAGAGATAATACTGTTGCATAGGCATAATGCTGATATAACCTTAAGAAATTTGATGACACCCAGTGGACCCATACTTCTCCCATCTACATTGCCAAGAAGCAGATTATATATATCTATGTCCAATTTTTTATTTTTTTTATTTTTTAAGGGCCATGAGCATAAAGGCCTAGAATTTCCTTGCAAAATAAACTGAAGCCTTGGCAGTTCTGTCCTGCATGCGGCCCAGCGGAGGAGAGGGACGGCAGCTCTCTGCTGCCAACTCTTCATTCTGCCCCTGGGTTAGACCTGAGCTGCAGCTAGACAAAAGGAAGCTCACACGCTGGAGCTAGGCCTGTGAGGGAGCTGCCTTTGGCTCCCTCCAAACTTTGGGAACCTCCAAAAAATGTGCCTGGGGCAATGGCCCCCTCTGCCCCCACCACGCTATGCCATTGGCTTACACCCCTGCATCCTGACACTCTCCTTTTATGTGGAAGAAGAAGAGGAGGAGGGGGGAGGGGAGGAGAGGAGGAGGGGTAGGGGTAGGAGGAGGAGGAGTTTGGATTTGATATCCCGCTTTATCACTACCCGAAGGAGTCTCAAAGCGGCTAACATTTTCCTTTCCCTTTCTCCCCCACAACAAACACTCTGTGAGGTGAGTGGGGCTGAGAGACTTCAAAGAAGTGTGACTGGCCCAAGGTCACCCAGCAGCTGCATGTGGAGGAGCGGGGACGCGAACCCGGTTCACCAGATTACAAGTCTACCGCTCTTAACCACTACACCACACTGGAAGGAACTGCTTTGTGTGGAAGAAAATACAGATCATATTATTATCTTCCATATGCCTATTAAGCATGTATTATTAACCTATTTATTTGATTCAAGAATGTTATATCTAGGTAAAAGGTAAAGGAACCCTGGATGATTAAGTCCAGTCAAAGGCGACTATGGGGTTGCAGCGCTCATCTCGCTTCAGGTCGAGGGAGCTGGCATTTGTCCACAGACAGCTTTCCGAGTCATGTGGTCAGCAGGAGTAAACCGCTTCTGGTGCAATGGTAGACCATGACGGAAGCCAGAGCACAAGGAAACACCGTTTACCTTCCCGCCACAGCGGTACCTATTTATCTACTTGCACTGGTGTGCTTTCGAACTGCAAGGTTGGCAGGAGCTGGGACAGAGCAAAGGGAGCTCACTCGGTCGCCCGGATTCGAACCACTGACCTTCTGATTGGCTAGCCCAAGAGGCTCAATGGTTTAGACCACAGCGCCACCCACGTCCCCATATGTTATATCTACATCATGCATCATTGTATATACTCATGAATATCCAGTAATCACTACCCTCCGTAATATTACATTCAGCCATTACCTGAAAAATCTCTCATCAACATATATGTGCATTTTATACCCAGTTATTTATTAATCTGGCATATCACGTGAGAATCATCAAGTCCTGTACAGAAGGCCCCCCCCCCTAGTATCACATCCATAACTTGCTCATAGCATAACTGGTTTTCTTGGCGGCTGGGTTTTTTTTACCAGCCATTTGGGGGTGGTGCGCAGCCCAGCCAGAAATTAGCCACTTAAATGAGAACTAGGTCTCTAGTTTGGTGTCTCAATGCTATCATCTTAGTTTTTCGTGGTTTTTTTTTTTAAGAAAAAAAAAACTTTGCTCATCCATATTGAGATATCTTGTGGGATTAAACAGCAATAGCACAATTAGATTGCTTCGTGTCTCAAGGGGAAGGCAGACCATTCGGAGCAAAAAACCAGTGGGACGAAAGATAATTTAACTGGGGGTGTCTATGTAACTTATGCATGGACTTTTTCTCCCAAAGGACCCACTCAGGTTATTAAGGCAAAATAATATCTTTGACTCTTAATAGCACATCTCAATGTTATTAAAAGAGCCCAGGCTTTTTATTGGGTTTTTGTTTTGTTTTTTTGTTTAGCTGTTTCGATCTCCGAGCCTGGCTTATTATTTATTTATTTAATTCCATCAGCAAAAAAAAGAAAAAAACCCGAAAAAACCACATATCTAAAACAATTTCAGGCATGGCAGCAATTAAAACCATTTCAGATGTGAGAAAACAATGTCAAAATTGAAGACAGATACAGACTGGTATGAAAATCAACTCTTACAAGGCTTGTTCAAAGAGGAATCATAGAATCGTAGCGTTGAAAGGGATCTTGAGGATCTTCTAGTCCGTCCCCCTGCAATGCAGGAATACACAGCTGTCTCAAATGGGGTTCGAATCTGCAACCTTGGCGTTATCAGCACCACACACTAGCTAACTGAGCTATCCAGACTGGATAGTGGATAACTGAGTTATCTATAGCAGGTGATGAAAGGATAACAGGGGATGTCTCTGGTCTGATATACCGGTATAAAACAATAAGGGTTGGGTGCCACCACATTAAATTGCTGTATCGTATGGAATGGACCCTCTGATGAGATTGTATTCTTATTCTTATTTATTGGATTTGTAAAGGTAAAGGTAAAGGACCCTGAACGGTTCAATCCAGTCAAAGGCAACTATGCGGTTACGGCCCTCATCTCGCTTTCAGGCCGAGGGAGCTGGCGTTTCTCCACAGGCAGCTTTCCGGGTCATGTGGCCAGCAGGACTAAACCGCTTCTGGCGCAATGGGACACCATGACGGAAACCAGAATGCACGGAGACTCCGTTTACCTTTCCGCCGCACCTATTTATCTACTGCTATGCTTTCAAACTGCTAGGTTGGCCGGAACTGGGACGGAGCAATGGGAGCTCACGGGGGATTCAAACCACCGAACTTCTGATCGGCAAGCCCAAGAGGCTCAGTGGCTGGCCGCTGTGGGAGCCAGCTCCATAGCATAATAATAATAATAATAATAATAATAATAATAATAATAATAATAATAATAATTTATTTGTACCCTGCCCATCTGGCTGGGTCTCCCACTCTGGGCGGCTTCCATCAAATATTAAAATACATTTAAAATATCACAGATTTAAAACTTCCCTACACAGGGCTGCCTTCAGTTATTTTCTGAATGTCAGGTAGTTGTTTATTCCCTTGACCTCTAATAATAATAATAATAATTAACTCTGTGCTGTGTAAATTAATACCTTTCCCTTTTTCTCTCTCCCTCCCAATAGTTTTCCCCAGCCCTCCAGAGCAGGGCATGGGTGGAAAGAGAGAGGTAGAGTTGTATTTCTTGCATTTACATCCCACCTTTTTGTCCAAAGAGCTCAAGGTTGCACAAAGGCAAATCCCTGCACTGACAGAACGACAGAAAATACAACTTAGAGAGACATAACCACAACTTCAATAAACATTAATAAAACCAGCGATAATATCCCAGACCAGGAATAAAACATAGTTTGTAACAAATCCATCAGCCAAAAGCAACATGAAAGTGAGTTGGAACAGCAGAACAAAGGAAATTGCGTTATAATAGGTAAGAACATCGGTCCATTTAACTGAGTATTGTCTTCACTCAGTCAGAAGCTTTCCAAGGTTTTAGGCAGGGCACAGAAAAATGGTGGCTGGATATACCAGTGACTGTGAAAACAGAATACTGGACTAGATGGGCCATTGACCTCATCCTGAAAGCTGTCATGAACTGGCAAGACTACAGGGAGGAGGAAGAGGATCTCAGCGAGGGATGAAACCTAAGGTTACCGTATTTTTTTTCAAAGAATCTGGGAACACTTTTTTTTTAAAGAGAAAAAAGCGTTTTTTAAGTTATTTTTTTTAAAAATTAAGAAGTAATATCTTCTGTTTTGTGGTCGCCTCTGTCACACGGCCTTCCTCTGGGCCCTGACCTGCTCTCTTGGAGTGCCAACCACTGTGGAGTAGGCTCAGGTCGGACCTGGGCCCTCCCGGTGCTCTCCTACCTCTCGTCCTCAGTGGCGTGGCAAGGTCAGGGCTCCCCTCTTTTCCCTCCTTCTTCTTTCTTTCTCTTCCTTCTCTTCCTCTCCTCATTCTCCCTGCATCGGCCCCGGAGCACCACTGGGCAGTTGGCTGGGTGGCTCTTGCTCCCGACTCAATTTGGGTTGTGGGGGGGGGCAGCGGTTCCCCCAGTTGACACGGTGGGCGTCCCTGGTGCCCCCTTAGCAGTGGCGGTGACAGCAGCAGTCTCAGGAGCCCAGAGCCAGCCTGGTAGCGCAGTTGGCTCTGGCTGGCTTCAGGAGCTGCTCACTACCGTGTCACCTGCCATTTTGCCTCACCAGAATTTCCCATATGATGTGTCTTGTGCCGTTGAACCAATCACGCAACGTTCATTCCCTTCTAATAAATCTACAACACTTAAAATATAAATCCAGGGACATTAAATGAAATCCATGGGGATGGATTTTGTCCGGGGGCAGATTTGTAAATCCAGGGACTGGGACACACTGGGGCAGGCTGGGGAAGGGGAAGGAGAGATTGGTGTAAATAGTACTAATGCAGTGACAGAGTGTCAGGGTTGAGCCAGATGAGGAGGACCCTAGCGAGGCTGCACCCACGGAAGAACCTGGGGAAATGGAGGAGTTCATACCTGGAGAAGACTGGTGGCGGCACTCCTCGGAAGAGGAAGAGTCAGATGGAGAGGGGGAAAGACTAGAACAGGAGGAAGAAGAAGTCAAGCCAGAATCAGGCCCTTGTGAGGAGAGAAACTGGCAGGGCCCCTCCCCTCCTCCCTTCTCAGCTGTAGAGCGTAGAGCTAAGAGACACAGGGAAAAGTTAGAGGCAGCTGCAACTCGTAAGAGACGTGGTTACAGGCCGGCTACTTAAGAAAGGCCGGCTGCTCCCTTCGCTAGCATTTGCAACTGCTGTGCTGAGTGCATGGTTGCTCTTGCTTGTTCTGTTCCTGACTCCTGGCTTTTTCCTGACTGACTTGGACTGTTCCTGACTTCGGCTTCTCCTGACCCCGTGCTGATACCTGACTTCAGCTGGCTTCTGACCCGGACTGTTCAACCTCGGCTTATCTGACTATGACAGCTTCACTTCAGCACGCCAACTTGTTGGTTCCCTAACACAGAGGATGATGGGGAGACGAGGGTCAGTGAACAGGAAGCAGAGCAGTTCTGAACCATCAAAATCCATATACAGTGGTGCCCCGCTAGACGAATGCCTCGCTAGACGAAAAACTCGCTAGACGAACGGCATTCGTCTAGCGGAAGCCGCCCCGCAAGACGAAAAAGTCAATGGGGCTGCTTCGCAAGACGAAAAATTTTCGTCTTTTTTTTCATTTAGCGGAGCGCGGCTGTCATTGCCGCTTCGCTAGACGTAAAAACCGCTAGACGAAAAAATTCGTAGAACGAATTATTTTCGTCTAGTGGGGCACCACTGTATAAATCTGTTTAAAAGAGATTGTTCCTCAATCCTTAACTCAAGAAACATGGGGCACTGCCTTGTACGGAGTCAGACAGTATTGACTGGCAGTCAGGAACGGTGCTAGGGCTTATTGTGCCCTAGGTGAACCACCTTCTGGCGCCCCCGCCTCCCTGCCAAAGCCTGCTTTAACGGGAGGTGGGGGGGTGGAGATGCAAGCAGCAGTTTCTCTGCTGTAGCGGAGAGCTGCTGCTCGCCCGTCCCGCCCCCCGCCCCCGCCAAAGCCTGCTTTAGCAGGAGCCGGGGGGTGGAGAGGCAAGCAGCAGTTTCTCCGCTGTAGCGGAGAGCTGCTGCTTGCCCACCCCCCTGCCCGCCCCCCGCCAAAGCCTGCTTTAGCGGGAGGTGGGGGGTATTGGAGAGGCAAGCAGCAGTTTCTCCGCTGTAGCAGAGAAGCTGCTGCTCGCCCGTCCCGCCCAAGCCTGGCCAGCGCCCCCTCCATTTTGGCACCCTAGGCAACTGCCTAGTTCGCCTAAATGGAAGCGCCGGCCCTGCTGGCAGCATCTCTCCAGGATTTCAGACCAGAAGTTTCTCCCAGCCCTGATTGGAGATGCTAGGGATCAGACCTGGGACCTTTTGCATGATAAAAAAATATGCCTGCCACTGAGGTATGCCCCTTCCCCAATTACTCCAACTTCCATGAGATCCAGCCGGCATCTCCGGTAGTCAAGGACAATAGGGCTTGTAGTGTGGAGTCTGGAAGGTCACAAGCACATGAAAAAGCAATGAACAATGAGAGAGCCTATGGAAGCAGGCAGTTTTATATTCAGCCAATGGAATTTCCATGGCTTCAGATTGGCAATGGGATTCCTCTTGTGACTTTTCTACAGCACAAGTGCAAAGACAGCCCTTGTGTTTCCTCGGCAAATTATCTGATTTCCACACACACACACACACACACACACACACTTTTAAATGGAGCCGAAGAGCTTAACAACAAATCACCTCGTTTAAACAAAGATCATGAACTTAAGATCACAGACTTAATTACGGTGATCTTTTGGATATTCTCCAGCAAATAACAGTTGGGGTGAGAGGGATTTGGCAGCTGATGTATATTGAAAGAGAATGATCACTTCTGTAAAGGCTGTGAAGACGACCATCAAAGGGAGGGGTGAGAAAAGGAAAAATTCCAGCGCTGGAAAAATTATAGGAGAATCTAGTAGAGTGTTAATGGAAGAGGCAGCTTTTTTGTTTCTGGAATCCATTTAATTTGCTGGACTTAAATTAAAACAATTTTTCATTCTTCCTTTGCTGTCTCCTTGTCTAAAAGATTATTTGCAACCCTGTGCATGTTCAACACTTAGTATTGCTACCCTGCTTATTAAACCTTGAATGATTTAAGCATTTTCCTTTATAGTTCCCTCGTTGGTCCAGCCTGTTCTCCTAAGGGGGAGCTGAAATCCAATTGTAGCATTATTAGTAGGTTAGTTAAGAGATTTTCTTTGCTACAAATTAAAGAGACATGGAAAGCTTATTTATAAAATCCTTTCCCCCCTCCTTTTTGTAAGGGGACTGTTATGTACTAAGCTGGATCCTAGAACAATAGGATCCAGAATGCAGCAGTCTGATTGGTCCTAGAACAATAGGATCCAGAATGCAGCAGTCTGATTGGTCCGCACAAGCCACCCAAATCCAGCTCCAGGTGGAAGTCAATCAGCGACATGATTGGCCTGCAAGAGCAGCCAATCAGGCTCCTGGAAGAAGTGAATCTGCAACCTGATTGGCCTACAGGAGTAGCCTGGAATTAGCCAATCACATGGGGCCCATTGTGTAAATAACGTATATATAGCAGACATTTTGGGGAAATCTTCATTCGTTGCTACTATGAGCTGAATAAAGAGCATGAAATTCACACTTGACTCTGAGTATATTTCAGGAACTGAGGGAAGGGACAAACTGGGAAATATTCAGAGGTTGAGACAGAAATAAAGGTGGGCATGTTTCTGAAATTCTCAGCAACTCAGATTTGTACAACTATGTGCAATGGACACAATCACACACATACATTTATCAGAATGGACGGAAGTACAAGGGCAACCAGAATGATCAAAGGGGTGGAAAAAAAAGTCCCCTGTAAGGAAAGCTTGCAGCGTTTGGGACTTTTTAGTTTGGCAAAAAGGTAAGGTGAGACAAGAAAGAAGTTTATAAAATTATGCATGGTGGCAGCTCTACATGGGGCTACCTTTGAAAGTGACTTGGAAACTACAACTAATCCAGAAGACGGCAGCTAGACTAGTGACTGGAAGCAGCCGCTGGGACCATATGATAGAAGTCCTAAAGGATCTACACTGGCCCCTACTATGTTTCCGAGCACAATTCAAAGTTTTGGTGCTGACCTTTAAAGCCCTAAACGGCCTCAGAAAAAGTTAAATATGGATACCAAGTGGTTGAAATATAGTGATTTGTTGCTGCAAGAAGAAAATAAATTCAAATTAAAGTCATATGAACAACTTAAAGATAAGTTAAATGATTGGCTACAGTATTTTCAGATAAATGAAATGTTTAAAGCAGATAACAAGAACACAGGTTTTTAAGCTGACAAATCCAGATTGGAAACCGAATTGTTGGAGCCAAAGAGTAAAAAAAATTCTAGAATGTATAATTTACTGCTGGAGTGGCACACAAAAGATGAACAAGTGAAATCAGTTATGATTGATTGGGCTAAGGATGTGGGGCATAATATTATGTCGGAAGATTGGGAAAGGTTATGGAAGAAAGGTCATAAGTTTACTGCATGCACAGTGTTGAGGGAAAATATGATGAAAATGATGTATAGATGGTATTTAACTCCTGTGAAACTTGCAAAAATGTATCACACATCACATAATAAATGTTGGAAGTGCAGAGAGAAAGAAAGGACCTTTTTCATATGTGGTGGACGTGCCCCAAGATAAAGGACTTCTGGGAAAGGATTTATAATGAAATGAAGAAGGTGTTGAAAAACACTTTTATAAAGAAACCAGTAGCCTTTCTATTGGGAATTGTAGGGGATGAAATCCCCCAAAAGGATACTACTTTCTTTCTGTACGCCACGACAGCAGCAAGAACAAAATATTCCAAATATTGGAAGAATCAGGAGATGCCTACGGTAGAAGAATGGCAAAAGAAGATGATGGAATATATGGAACTGGCCGACCTGATGGCGAGACTACGTGGCCAACAAGAGGAATCGGTGCAAGAAGATTGGAAAAAAATATAAATCTTATTTGAAAAAATATTGTTTTATTTAAAAAATTTATATCCTAGGGAAGTTGATTTAGGTTTCAGTTAATAAAATGGAAATGATGGTTAAAAGATAGATGTTAGAAAGAGATAATAAGAGGTTATTTTTAGCATATGGAACTGCCAAAGAATATAGACAGTGAAATTCAGAAGGAGGAGATGGGAGAAAGTCACCATAACGATGTGAGAGGAAATATGTTTAGAAGACTTAAGAAATGTTTGTGGTTGTATTTGTATTCTGTTTGTGTTTGTATTTTTTATGTTTTATGTATTTGTGATTATTTGCTTACATTTTTCTTTGAAAATGAATAAAAAATAGTAAAGAAGAAGAAGAAGAGGAGGAGGAGGTTTGGATTTGATAACCTGCTTTATCACTACCCGAAGGAGTCTCAAAGCGGCTAACATTCTCCTTTCCCTTCCTCCCCCACAACAAACACTCTGTGAGGTGAGTGGGGCTGAGAGACTTCAGAGAAGTGTGACTAGCCCAAGGTCACCCAGCAGCTACATGTGGAGGAGCGGGGAAGCGAACCCGGTTCACCAGATTATGAGTCTACTGCTCTTAACCACTACACCACCCTAAATGGCCTCAGTTCTGTATACCTGATAGAGCATCTTCACCCCCGTTGTTCAGCCCAGACATTGAGTTCCTCCTCCGAGGGCCTTCTGGTGGTTCCCTCACTGCAAGATGTGAAGTTACAGGGAACCAGGCAGAGGGCCTACTTGGCAGTGGTGCTCTCCCTGTGGAACGCTCTCCCATCAGATGTCAAGGAGATAAAGAACCACACAACTTTTAGAAGACATCTGAAGGCGGTTCTGTATAGGAGGTTTTTAATGTTTGATATTTTATGATGATTTTATATGTGCTGGAAGCCACCTAGAGTGGCTGGGGAAACCTAGCTAGATGGGTGGGGTAGTGATAATAATAATAATAATAATAATAATAATAATAATAATATTTACTAGTAGTCATAGACATCCAATGAAGCCAGTGGTAGTCTTTGGGCTTTAAAGTCAGTTTTGTTCTAAATCAGTTTTGCAGTGTCTCCTGTCGTTCCCTCATGGCTTGGCATGTGGTTATTGATTTTCCAATATCATTCCAATAACAGCCTCCTTATAACAATGCCAATTTTACCCAATTAATACAATTATTAAAACCAATTATTTATATGCCAAATTATACAATTTAGTTAAAGCGGCCTCCTCATGTGCTAGATTTGATGGCTACCTCTTTGTTTTCTACATTCCAAAATCTTAATAATTTCACTTACATTCCCTTCAAGATAATAATCCCTTATACCTCAGCTACAACCTTATGGTTTCAATTTGTGGTAATGAAGTTTACAAAGTTTCAAGTGTGGTACTCAGTCTGTGATCATTGTTCTTTCCTGTGTGTGGTAATCCCCCCCCCAATGAATGTTGTCCCACTGGTTGCACTTCCCTAAATCTGCATCTGTTGAAGCTGAATATTCATAGAGTCATAGAATCTTAGAGTTGGAAGGGACCCAAGGGTCATCTAGTCCAATCCCCTGCAAATGCAGGAATCCCAGCTAAAGCATCCATGACAGATGACCATCCAACCTCTGCTTGAAAACCTCCAAGGAAGGAGAGTCTACCACCTCTTGTGGAAGTCTTTTCCACTGCTGAACAGCTCTTACTGTCAGAAAGTTTTTCTGAATGTTTAGTCGGAATCTCCTTTCTTGCATCTTAAAGCCATTGGTTCGAGTCCTACCCTAGGGCGCCACTACTGAGAAGGCCCTCTGCCTGGTTCCATGTAGCTTTGCTTCTCGCAGTGAGGGAACCGCCAGAAGGCCCTCGGCGCTGGATCTCAGTGTCTACCAGGTACTCAGGAAGAAGGAGGAGGAGGAGGAGGAGGAGGAGGAGGAGGAGGAGGAGGAGAAGAAGAAGAAGAAGAAGAAGAAGAAGAAGAAGAAGAAGAAGAAGAAGAAGAAGAAGAAGGAGGAGAAGGAGAAGGAGAAGAAGAAGAAGAGTTGATATCCCACTTTATCACTACCTGAAGGAGTCTCAAAGTGGCTCACATTCTCCTTTCCCTTCCTCCCTCACAACAAACACTCTGTGAGGTGAGTGGGGCTGAGAGACGTCAGAGAAGTGTGACTAGCCCAAGGTCACCCAGCAGCTGCATGTGGAGGAGCGGAGACGCGAACCCGGTTCACCAGATTACGAGTCTACCGCTCTTAACCACTACACCACACTGGCTCTCTCAGAGCAGGAGAAAACAAGCATGCTCCCTTTCCCATGTGACAGCCTTTCAGGTATTTGAAGACGGTTGTCATATCTCCTCTCAGTCTCCTCTTTTCCAGGCTAAACATACCCAGCTCCTGTTGGAAGTTCTCTGTTAGGGGAGAACTTGTTCCAGCTGCTTCCATATATAAAACTGCAATGATTATTTTTATTGTTGATGCTGTTATTGCCAATCACTTGTGATTGCCAATCACTATGTGAAGCCATTCATAACTGCAAATGAATACATAAGTGTACCTAAAGAGGAGGCACAGGTTTGGCAGAGCACATTTTCAAATCCAGGATTCGTGTCCAGTCAGAACTCAGCTTATTGGGACATTTGCACCTCTGGTTTATGGAGTCAGGGTCTAGCTGCCAGCCAGGCCTTTTCTGGAAGCCTGCTTTGGATTATCTGTGCCACTCCCTTCCTCTCCGCCGCCCACCTCAAATACAATCATCGCTCGATAGTCAGTTAAAATGTGATTCAGCTTTACAGCCACAGAGGATTTTGTTGTGGGGAGAATCACACAGAAGATAGAAAATTGGATCCACCAGGACCCAGCCGGCAGCTGCTTCCCTTATTGGAAACATCTCAGTTATTGTCTGAGTCTTCTTATCATTAATCTGACAGCTGTCTGAGCCACAAGGGGCCCTGCCAATGTGAAATGCATTTACAGACAAGTGCCTCGGCTGCTCCTGGACGCTGCTTTGCAACTACATGCTCCTTTGACCTGCCTTCCCCACTATTCTTGTGGCTCCTTGGAATTACTAGTCTTCCCCCCCCCTTAACAGTGATGCCTTTGACAAATGTGTCGAACTCAAGCCTTTAGCATCACAAAAAAAGACATGCTTCCGACATGGAAGTGCAGTAATAGAATTGCTTTATTAACAGCAGATTAGACTGCGGCTGAGAGGCCACTACCTTCAGTTTCAGATGCAGAAAGAAAGAAAGAAAGAAAGAAAGAAAGAAAGAAAGAAAGAAAGGGCAATTGAGATTCTTATGGCATCAAATACCTTGCAGGTCATTTTGTTCAAACCCCCCACCCCACCCAGCGGATATTATTGCTGTTGTTATAGTTTAATCTATTAATGTTTCTCCCAAGTCGGGATTCAAGATGGCTTGCAGCATTTAAGAACATTATAAAATACAAAGGAATAAAAAGGGAATTAGTAACTGAAATGCATCAGAACACATTGAGAACCAGCGATTAAAGTAAAGTTCGCCCTGATTAGCATCGTCCACACCTTAGTTTTCAAAGTTCTGTTTGAATAGGAAGAACTTAATCTGTCAGCGGAAGAATAACAAAGAGGGAGCCAATCTAACCTCTCTTGAGAGGGAGTTTCAAACAACAACAACAACAACAACAACAACAACAACAACAACAACAACAACAATTTATACCCCGCCCATCTGTCTGGGTTTACCCCAGCCACTCTGGGCGGCTCCCAACAGATTAAAAACAGAATAAAACCTCAAACATTAAAAACTTGCCCAAACAGGGCTGCCTTCAGATGTCTTCTAAAAGTCAGATAGTTGTTTATTTCCTTGAAGTCTGATGGGAGGGCGTTCCACAGGGCGGGCGCCACCACCGAGAAGGCCCTCTCCCTGGTTCCCTGTTATCTCACTTCTCACAGTGACGGAACCGCCAGAAGGCCCTCAGAGCTGGACCTCAGTGTCTGGGCAGAACGATGGGGGTGGAGACGCTCCTTCAGGGATACTGGGCCGAAGCCATTTAGGGAGAAACCACAGAAAAGGCTGTCTCACATGTCATTACCAACCATGCTTCCGGTGTTGATGGTCCTCACCCAAGTATCTTAGTACTTGGGCAGGTTTGTATAGGGAGATAGTATCTTTCAGGTAGCCTGGGTCCAATGCAGGGTCTAAAAATGCAAGACGCAATATTAGCATCCTTGGCAGATGGCCCTCCAGTTGGGCTTTAATACCTCCAGTGAAGAATAGTCCACCATCTTCTGATGCAGACTGTTCCACTGTCAAACAGCTCTTACTGTTGCAAAGTGTATCCTAATATTTACCTGCTTTCCTTCCATTTCTATCCATTCTTTCTAGCTACGTCCTCCAGTATTGGTTACAACCTCCCCAGTGATTCCCAAACTCCAGCAGAACAAAATAGATAATTTTTGGTTTGGGGTTTGTTAGATTTTTTGCGTTGCATGTGATTAATTATAGCTCCAGCACCAGATAAAACATGGCCGCCCCTCCCGCTCCTCTGGACACCCAGGCTTGTAGCGGAGTTCCACTCCACGTACGATGTGTTCAAAAATAAGGCAAACAAATTGTTGCGACTGAAATGAAGACAATTAAACGAGAGCCGTATCCACACACAGTAACTGATTACTAATGATGGGCTATCACATCATTCCGAAAATGAAGTAATTCCAAAACTAACAAGCATACCAGTGCAATAAATAAATAAGAAAGGGATGTTGTGTTCAAAGGATTAATAATGCGATCAAAATGGAGCGGCGGGATAATTAACAAACGAGATGGCAAAACTTGCAAACATTAATAGTGAATTACCAGGCAGTAAATCAAATCTAAAGATCACAAATACGAGGTATTTTAACAACTGCAGCTAATTGGACGAGGGACCCAAAAGGTATTCATTTATTTATCAAGGGTTTTTTTTTTCTTTTCTTTTTTCTTTTTTTTTTTGCATAACCCAACATGCACACACATGCCCAAATCCAGCTGCACATTCCACACCAACACTTTTACTTGCGGCCTGTGAGTTCCCTCAAGACTGGGAAGAGGAGAGGAGAGGAACTCCCACTGGACCTTATTCCCACCCTCTTTTTATTCTGTATTTTTGCTCTATGGACCAGGGACAAGGCAGAGTTTATTGCTGTGGGTGCCTGTGAGCAACAATTCATCCCACTCCAGATGGGAGCCTGAGAGGGCTGGGTATTTTGTATTTCTGTTACAGCATTCATCACCGACCCTTAAGCCACAGGTCCCAGGGCAGGTGAAAATTCAAAAGGGTTAAATCTGAGGACAGTCACAGGAATAGGGGGAACCACATATCAGGGGTCAAAGGCATAAAGAAGTGTGTCTTCATTGATGAAACCAGATGTCCCTTTGTGGGGAGGGAATTCCACCACTTAGGGGTGTCTGAAGAAGTGTGCATGCACACGAAAGCTCATACCAAGAACAAACTCAGTTGGTCTCTAAGGTGCTACTGGAAAGAATTTTTTATTTTGTTTCCACTTAGGGGGTGTTACAGATAATGCCCTCTTCAAGGCCACTCCCCAACTTCTGAAGGAGTTGGAACTACCAAGATTTTAATACCTAGGAGGTGGTATTTCAGATATTTGGAACCCAAGTCATTTAGGGTTTTAAACCCTAACATGAGCACCTTGGACTGCATCCAGAAATGAACTGGCAGCCAGTAGTTGGGGTGAAAGCCATAGGGGCCAACTCCTAGGGGCTGAGGCAGTTCCGCTCCCCAAATTATTATTTTTTGAGGGGGCTGTCTTGCGTTTGCTTTTTACCTAGTTATTTGGTGGACTTGGACATTTTCATTAAACAAGTTTTGCTTGTTTACCTTGTGACATAATTGTTAATTTGTTGTTTATTGGGCCAGCTTATGTTATTTTATTTTTGCAACTCACTGCTTCGAGACTGGGGTGCGAGCGGCAATAAATTCATTTAAACTGCTGAAGAAAACTTTGGAGTAAGCATGCATAGGTCTGGGCCGTAAGTTGTATATCCTTCCCGTTTCGTGTAAGTCATTTCCCATTGGGCTTATTTTGGCAAAGAGCCAATTTCATATGAGCAAAGAGAATCAAAATATTTCCTCTACCAAAAGATAGCACTTCAATTATTTTCTCTTCTGCTTTCCTTCATCAGTAAAAGTCCCTCGGTGATAATATTCCTGCCGGGAACGGAACGCCGTCGAGTTGCATGTTCATAAATATTTGGAAATAAAAGAAAGGGATTTGCCTGTTTAAGTTCTCAGATGGTGCCGATAGGCTGAAAACTCATGGGACGTTCTTGAAAAGATGGAGGGAGCGAGGGAGGGAGCATCCTGGGGGTGAATCTACAAGTATCCTTAAAAATATGTCTGTTCCTACTTTGTAACTACAGTGGTACCTCGGGTTACAGATGCTTCAGGTTACAGACGCTTCAGGTCACAGACTCCGCTAACCCAGAAATAGTACCTCAGGTTAAGAACTTTGCTACAGGATGAGAACAGAAATCATGCAGCAGCGGCGGCAGGCCCCATTAGCTAAAGTGGTACCTCAGGTTAAGAACAGTTTCAGGTTAAGAACGGACCTCCAGAATGAATTAAGTTCTTAACCCGAGGTACCACTATATATACAGTAAGCCTGGAACTTATGCAAAGGTTACGTTCTGGAGATCATGCCTAAATCCAAAATCGTGTCTAGTCAAAACAAATTGGGTGCAATGGCGGGTGGGATTGCCAAAGACCGTTTAATTCTTTTATTTTAAAAAGTGTCAAGCACATACAGCTGAATGTGCACAAGTTAAACATGCATAAATTGCGGTCTTACTGTAGTGTATTTATTGCTTTATACCACTTCCCCCCCCCCTCTCTGTGAGTCCCCGTATTTGGAAGCATCTGAATTTTAAAATTTGCAGATTTTCAAATTTCTAGGAAGTGCGAGCGACGTTTTGTTGCCACCCCCTCTGAGATATAATAGAGAATTCTTAGGGAAAGGGGAGACAGAACTTGCTCCCATTTGTCTCTGTCAAGTTCTCTCCAGCTTCCCAAGCAAACCTGCCCTGTGGCTTGGTCAGACATTACACTGAACGCAGGTCCAAGCTGTGCCTACACAGGTTCACATGTTTGTGCGAAAGTGTGTCTCTACACAAACTTCGGATTGGGGTTACAGGTAGGTAGCCGTGTTGGTCTGCCATAGTCAAAACAAAATTAAATTAAAAAATTCCTTCCAGTAGCACCTTAGAGACCAACTAAGTAGGAGAAACAGTCGTCAACAGGTTTTCCATACCTATCAGCTGATCACCCATTCCCACCACCCTTCTGAGTAATACCCCTCCCCACTCCCTCACTATATTGTAGGGTCTGGTGACTTCCGTTTCAGTGTATCTGAAGAAGTGTGCATGCACACGAAAGCATACCAAGAACAAACTTAGTTGGTCTCTAAGGTGCTACTGGAAAGAATTTTTTTTATTTTATTTTGTTTTGGATTGGGGTGTTCACAAATTACAGGGGAGCTGTGTTTGGGTTAGCATACTGTTTTGGCAAGTGGGAATTAAGCCCCCCCCCCCCAATCCATAGTTTGCCATCAAAAGTTTGAAAGTTCAATTTCTGGCAACAAGCCAGATACGGCTGGGACAAGAAGTCCTCATGAAACCCTGGACTGGTATTCTCAATTGGTATAGTGCAGCTTCCTATGTATGGGTTGCATCCAGAAAACTCATTCTTTTAGCACAAGGATTTATGCTTGGATAGTAGACAAATGTAAGAGCCTGTTGGATCAGGCTGGTGTCCCATCTAGTCCAGCATCCTGTTCTCACAGCGACCACCCAGATGCCCATAGGACACCCTCCAAGAGGACCCAAGTACAAAAGCCATCTCCTTTCATGTGGTTTCCAGTGTCTGGTATTCAGAAGCATTATTGCCTCTTAGCATGGAGGCAAAACACAGGCATCAACAGCCATCAATAGCACTCTCTCTCTCTCTCTCTCTCTCTCTCTCCATGAATTTATCCAGTCCTCTTTTAAAGCGGATCATGTGACCAGCAGGACCAAACCATTTCTGGCGCAACGGGACACCATGACAGAAACCAGAACTCATGGAAACTCCATTTACCTTGCCGCCGCCGCAGCACCTATTTATCTACTGCTGTGCTTTCGAACTGCTAGGTTGGCCGGAACTGGGACAGAACAATGGGAGCTCACCCCGTCATGGGGATTCGAACCGCCAACCTTCTGATCGGCAAGCCCAAACAAAAGGCTCAGTGGCTGGCCGCTGTGGGAGCTAGCTCCGTAGTTTAACTCTGTGCTGTGTAAATAAATACCTTTCTCGCTTTCTCTCCCCCACCCCAATAGTTTTCCCCAACCCTCCAGAGCAGGGCATGGGGGAAAGAGAGAGGTAGAGTTGTATTTATTGCAGTTAGGTAAAGGTAAAGGGGCCCCTGATCATTAGGTCCAGTCATGGATGACTCTGGGGTTGTGGCGCTCATCTCGCATTACTGGCCGAGGGAGCCGGCGTACAGCTTCCGGGTCATGTGGCCAGCATGACTAAGCCGTTTCTGGCAAACCAAAGCAGCGCATGGAAACGCCGTTTACCTTCTTGCCGGAGCGGTACCTATTTATCTACTTGCACTTTGATGTGCTTTCGAACTGCTAGGTGGGCAGGAGCTGGGACTGTGCTCACCCCGTGGTGGGAATTTGAACCGCTGACCTTCTGATCAGCAAGCCTTAGGCTCAAGGTTGCACAAAGGCAAATCCCTGCACTGACAGAACGAGTTAGTTGGATCCTGCCCTATAGAACAGTTCTGTTCTTCTTGTCTATCTACAACCAAAACACCAAGCAAAACACCGCCACTTCGGCTTTCCAGTTGGTAAAGAGCATGGTACTCAAGAGGAAATGAAGTGGATCAGAGCTTTTAACAACCTATAATGATGGGGGAAATTGCCCTTGGCGTAAGACTACGGGTGTTCCAGGGACGTCCTGAATGCGGACCGGGGTGTTCCGAGCACGTCTCCTTATTTTCATCTGCAAAACGTTGGGAGGTAAAGATATGCGGCCACACTTCTAACAAGACAGGCCTGACTCTCTCGGGAAGCGTGATATGGGAAAAGGGAACCCTTTTGTCTGCTCCAAGCCCAGGACCAGATGCCTCATCCTTCTTGCTTGTCTCGCAGTTTCCCATCTGGTATTTATCTTTTTAAGAGCAGCTACAACAGTCAGCATGTGGTTCCATTTTGCACATATTCCTTAACATCTCTGTTTACACCATGTCACAAGAAAGAGCCGTGGTTCTCTTTGGGAAAGGGTTTTGAAGGGAGGGGAAAAGTCTGCACTTTTGCGTAGCAGATTCCAGAGGGTTTCCCCTCAAGGCAACTGTGGTGGCCTCAAGCTTTTTGGGGGGTGGGGATGGGGGGGTGGAGCTGCTGGAAGCAGGAAAGCTCTCAAAGGAACAAGCCCAGCTGGCCAAGGCCTGGCGTCGGTGCAGTAGGTGGGCTGCCTGAAGGGAATTTGCTCTCTCTGTGTATAGATGGCAGGGGGAAGAGTAGCTTTTAGGAACATGGATGGTCTAAAGGCTATCTTTGGGTGTACAGCTGGCCAGGTCTCACAACCATCTATTTAATGGGCGTGAAGCACTGATCCACTTTATACCAGCTTTTAAATGAGCATTGGGGTGGATTATGAGAAAACAAATCTCCCCATTTCAGTTTCCTGTTTTTTCCAAAACAAAACAAAATAAAAAATTCCTTCCAGTAGCACCTTAGAGACCAACTAAGTTTGTTCCTGGTATGAGCTTTTGTGTGTATCTGAAAAAAATGTGCATGCACACGAAAGCTCATACCAAGAACAAACTTAGTTGGTCTCTAAGGTGCTACTGGAAGGAATTTTTTATTTTATTTTGTTTTGACTATGGCAGACCAACACGGCTACCTACCTGTAACTGTTTGTTCCAGTCTAATCTTCAGCTTTCTAAATTTTCACATCAGTTTGTTAACTTTTTTGAATTATAATATTTAATTAAATCTGTTCACCCCCCCCCCCTATACCTGCAGGTCTCAGGGCAGTTCGCATGATAAAATCACAATATAAAAACAAAAAAATACATAATCAAAATAAAAGCAACAAAACCACTTCCGCCCTTGCAAGGAGGTGGAGTTGCGGGCAGTCACGGCCCCTCCACGTGCACAGCAGCTGGGAGCTCAGCCCCTGTGCAATAGAGGGATTCCCGACTGTGTCACTTGCCAGGTTGACCAATCCAGTCAGCCTGGGGGTGTGTCCTGCCCTATTTAAACAGGGCGCAGCCGGGAATTCTTCCTGCTTTTTCCTGCTCCCCAGCTGCTCCGGTTTTACCCCTGAGGAGCCTCACGGATCGTCATTTATTTACAGCATCACTTGGAGCTTCTTCACTCTTTCCTGAGCTTAAATCACTAGCTTTCCTCCACAGATCCACAGCTGGATCTAAAGCTGCAGTCGAAGGAGCACCGGAGCATCTCTCCCTTCTTTCCGGACCCCGTCGCTGGCTGCTTGGCTGTCTCCCCCCCCCCCATCCCTCATTGCCTCCATAATACATTTTAAAAGGGCATTGTATAGACCCTCTTACTGTTGCCCTTGCTTGATCTTGCAATGCTGGATGCTGCAGTCCACAAGCCATTTTCTGGTGCTTATTATTATTATTATTATTATTAAAATTTCTGTACCACCCTTCCACCCGAGGATCACAGGAGGGTTTGCAATAAAAAAGACAAAAATGAATGTTCTCCTTTTGAATATGCACCTGTGCCTCTTTGATCTAATCATTCTGAACTGAAACTTTCACAGGCAAACTCAATCGTGTTAGTCTAATTGAAGTTAATGGGATCTTGTTAAAAGAGAAACAATGGTACTTGGAGTGTGGTTTAAAACACCCCTCCTAACAATCTGATTTTTTTGGGGTGCTCTTGGAATGGTCTCTGGTACTGGTTTCATTCTGATGAGTTTAGCCAGAGATTACCCTGGAAAAGAGGAGACTGAGAGGAGATATGATTGTTGTTGTTGTTCAGTCGTTCAGTCGTGTCCGACTCTTCGTGACCCTGTGGACCAGAGCACACCAGGCACCCCTATCCTCCACTGCCTCCCGCAGTTTGGCCAAACTCATGCCAGTCGCTTCGAGAACACTGTCCAACCATCTCATCCTCTGTCGTCCCCTTCTCCTTGTGCCCTCCATCTTTCCCAACATCAGGGTCTTTTCCAAGGAGTCTTCTCTTCTTATGAGGTGGCCAAAGTACTGGAGCCTCAACTTCAGGATCTGTCCTTCCAGTGAGCACTGAGGGCTGATTTCTTTAATAATGGATAGGTTTGATCTTCTTGCAGTCCATGGGACTCTCAAGAGTCTCCTCCAGCCCCATAATTCAAAAGCATCAATTCTTCGTCGATCAGTCTTCTTTATGGTCCAGCTCTCACTTCCATACATTACTACTGGGAAAACCAGGAGATATGATAGCCATCTTCAAATATCTCAAAGGCTGTCTCATGGAAGATGGAGCAAGTCCCCCCCCCCGCTCTGGAGGGCAGGAATCGAACCCATGGCTTTTAGTTACAAGAAAGAAGATTCCGACTAAACATAAGGAAAAACTTTCTGATAGTAAGAGCTGTTTGACAGTGGAATGGACTCCTTCGGGAGGTTGTGGACCTTCCTTGGAGGTTTTCAAGCAAAGTTTGGATGGCCATCTGTCATGGATGATCCTAGATGAGATTCCTGCATTACAGGAGGTTGGACTAGATGACCCTTGGGTCCCTTCCAACTCTATGATTCCTCTTTTTCTCCCATAAACAAGATATGGGGAAGAAACTTTCTTTTCTTTTTTTTCCTTTAGAGAAGCGGCATTCACTTTCCCCCACCAGCTCCACTTTGTTTTCTTCTGACTCTCCTGCTGGAATGAAAATCTGGCTGGGAAGAAAAGCAATAGTTTTATGTGCCAAACACTGCAACCCCCCCCCCCCTTTATATAAAAAAGTAGGCACCGGGGCTCTGGAATGTGTGCGCTTGCAGATAATTATTTTACCGTGGATTAACTGTTATTAAATGCTACACTGGGTTAATGCTCTCCTCCTCCTGCCAAAGACAGAATGTGCCGCATTACATTATACTGCTTTCAATGGGTTCCCTTTCCTGCTGGCTTCTCTCCTCATTAACAGGTAAACCTTAACCATAGAAACTGGCAGAAAGACGGATAGCCTAGATGTTAATGTAAGGAGGGAAATAGCAGATTAAGGAATATGGGTAAGAGTCCAAGCAAGAAATGGCTCAGCTGTGCTGAATTAATTGGAGATGATAGAAGGACTCTGGGCAAATCTGTCAATTTCAGTTTCTCTCATTCCCTCATTTTTCCTAACCTTAAATTTCATTCTCTACACTGCCATAGCAATTTGCGAATTTCACTCCTCTTGAAAACTCACCAGGATTTTAGTACAAATTTCTCCCAAAGTACACTTTTTTGGCAAGAATTTCCTCCACCTTTTCATGTTATTTTCACTAATGTTAGCAATTTTTTGGGGGGTTACACTTTCCTGTCAATACATGCTTTTCTGTGCACACTATTTGGCTGGAGAATTGCACTGAAAAATTCAGAGAAAATGTGAATTGTGAAATATAATGGATGCTTTCTTTGGTTCATGCATTTATTTACTTATTTGTCTATCCCACCTTTTCCTCAAGGCGGGATAAAAACAGGGAACAGGAGAGATCTATCAGTGGCTTTAAGCCACAGTAGCTTAGTGCAGCTTAAGATGCTGGGGAATTTTTGGAAGAAGAATTACAAATTTACCCAGCACCGACAAAACAACCCTGTTTTCCTTTTTAATTACATGTAGGTAGCCGTGTTGGTCTGCCATAGTCAAAACAAAATAAAAAATAAAAAATTCCTTCCAGTAGCACCTTAGAGACCAACTAAGTTTGTTCTTGGTATGAGCTTTCATGTGCATGCACCGAAGAAGTGTGCATGCACATGAAAGCTCATACCGAGAACCAACTTAGTTGGTCTCTAAGGTGCTACTGGAAGGAATTTTTCATTTTGTTTTTTATTTTTAATGCCCCTCCTTCATAAAATCTCTGGCACACAAAAGACGTTGACATGATAGCTTTCCATGGACAAGGGAGCATTGACATGGGGGACCATTCATACATCTAATTTGTCATCTGCTTGCTCTATTTCGAGGCCAGAAAGGCCTTGCCATGTGAAAGGGATTCTGAATATATAGTTCAGCCCTTAATGAGTCTGTGGCTGAAGCAATCTGGAGTCCCTCCTCCTGTCAACAAGAGGTGTTGCTGCTGGATAGCAATCTGGAGCCAACGGTCTGTCGAATAAATCTTGGGTGTCCAGGCGTTGATCTGAGGAGGACATGAGCCGAGGAAGTCTGCAGCTCAGTCGGAGGCCCCAGCCCCACCCTTTCATGCGAGCAAGAAGATCTGTGCTGCATCAAGCTGTTAGAAGTGTAATTGGAGCGGATTTAGCCCATCTGCTAAATCGGTGAACATTTCAACTTTTCGAAGAGGGAAGCTTTTAAAAGCAGCTACCTTAAGAGACTAAATTGCCTAGGAATAATAATTACTAAGAATCTTTAAAGTGCAATCAAATCCAGCTTTGATCTGATTTAGACTAGTGCGAAGTGCGAGGCAGTTAGGAAGGAGCAATTAAATGCACTCTATGGGGCAAAGCTGACTGAGCTGACAAAATAGCCTCTTATCTTAACTCGCGCTCCCCTTAAAATTGCCTTAAACATTTCTCAGGAAATATACACCAGCATTTATGTAGAATCCTGACCTCCGTCTCCCCCCCCCTGCCCTTCAGGTGTGCTTTTGGCTCCCTCCTCCCTCCTCTTCCTCCTCTTCCAAGACAGAAGAGGGTATACAGAACACACAGGGAGGAATGAGACAGAAGGAAATGACCTCTCTTCCCTGCACTGCCTGCTCAGATGAAAACCCCTTTCACTTCACCTTTGGGGCTTCTTCACCCTTCACTTTTTGCAGACTGAGCTTCTTCGGGGAGAAGCCTCATCTACGCAAGTCTCCAACACAACAGGGCAGGAGATGTGGATGCTATGGAGTGGGAAGGACCAACAATATTTAAATTATTCTAATTGCATTGGGGGGGGGGGCGAGTGACTGGCTAACTGGGGCCTGCTGATGGGGAGAAATTTGATTTAGCTCACAATTAAATGTGGGTCTAATGCATATGCTAAGGTAAATTGTGCTTTAAAAATGCATATATTCGTGAAGCTAACATACAGAATGATTTATATGTAGGGGGAAATGTGTATATTGGTCAAAATCGCACACAAAAACATTCATGCTAAAACACTAATGGATTTTCATTGCAAACCGATGTAGAAAAGTGGAGGGCTGAAACCTAATGTTGCAAAAATGAAAAACAAACTGACAGATTTCCCCATCCCCAAATGAGGGCTGTGGATTATCTGATCGCATTGTTGCATATTTCATGCAACACAGGCAAAAGATCTCCAAGAAAGTGGTGTCTTTGATGGAAGATAATTTATGGTGTGTGTGTGTGTGTGTTTTCCCGAGGAACGAAAAAGAATGGGGGAATTTATGTGCTCAGTAGACGAAAGGTGAGCCTGATTTTCAGGCAGGCAGCTATAAGGCTGATAATACACAGCACATCTAAAGGGATACATTTCCTGACCCCTTTTATTGAGCGTGTTGATTGAAAAGTGGTTAGCCTTGTGCTAAAAGCATTTCGCCTTGCTCATATTTTCAGGATGGTGAGTCACTGATTGCGGTAGGTAGCTAACACAAGCATCTCCTCCGACCCGCAGCTAGCCTGCCTGTAAAAATATCTTTTTTTGCAAATATATATTTATTTTTTCACAATAAACAAAATACAGACATGTTCATCATATGAAGTTTTACAATATTATACAAACTCCGCCGAGTTTTCTGACTTCCTTCCTTCCCTTCTCCGGTTTTCTAATTTTCCATCACACCCTCGCTTTTCCTTATTTCTCACATGTTTTGTTATCTTATTGTTTTCATTATCTATCTTTACATTTTTGTCCTGCTGCAAGAATTCCATCAAACCTGTAAGTGCTTACAAATTTTACAATCTTTCATATAATCTAAAAATTTACCCCATTCCAATTGAAACCTTTGATCTCTTTGGTCTCTTATTTTCCCGGTTAGTTTCGCCAATTCTGAATATTCCAATAATTTCCTCCTCCAATCGTTGACCGTTGGTGCCTGCCTGTAAAAATCTCAGTGCAATCCTACCTACGTCTACGCAGAAGACAGCCTCATTGCGTTCAATGGGACTTATTCCCAAGTTAGTATTCAAAGAAGTGTAGCCTTAGAATGCTTTTCATAGACTTCTTCTTTTTTTCTTTTTCTTTTTGGTACGTATGTGTGTTTGCATGTTCATCAGTTGGCCATTAAAATACCATGTCAGTCTTCAGACAAAGTAGATCTGAAGCCTTGGAGGTAATCGGATGGCTGGTGGGTCACCGGAACAAATCTAAACTCAGCACCAGATTAAGAGGGCTAGTGCTACAAGTCAGGAATATGGATTGAGGAGACCATGTTTACAAGCTCCTCTTTTCAATTCCTCATAACATTCCTTAATTCATGGGTACCAATATGCTGCCAAACCCAAAAAGCAGTCTATTTTATTTTATTTTTAAATGATGTTTATTAAGTTTTCCATTTTAACCATCCAAACAAACCACATCATATATTCTGAATCATACATATTATTCAATAATCAAACAGTCCAAATATTGTGCCAAATTATAAATTTTTCAGGGGCATTTCACCATGCTCTGAGGTTTTTTTTTTGGGGGGGGGGGGTGCGGATCTGATCGTCTCACACTTCTACTGCTTTTTATAATCATTCCTGATAGTTCCCATAAGTCATTCTGATGTTAATCCTCATTATTTTCCACAGCCTCTGAGTTCTTCCGGCAAGCGAGATAGCTCAAAACTGCATGTTTCTGGGTGGATTTTTTTATGTCCAAGATTCCCCACAGAAGCAGTCTAGATGCTATATGCATGAGTTGGTGCCATGATGTGGACAGCACACTTGCTCCCTCCAGAAAAGAACAATTGATGTTGCTGGTGAAATTGATCATGGGTGGTGAAATGAAATAGCCTCAGATTACAGTGAATGCTAAATAATACACAAGAAGAGTCCTGCTGGGTCTAAAAGCCCGTCAAGTTCAGTGTCCTGTTCTCACAGTGGCCAACCAGATGTCTCTGGGAAACCCATAACCATGAGCATGGCAGCACCGTCCCCACTTGTGAAACACTTTGGAATCCAGATGTTTATTGGGTTTGGTTAAAAGGATGGTGACTAAGGTGTCAAAGGTCCTCTTGAGCATTCAGAAGGTCACCAGTCTGAAGTCAACCATGGCTGGGGGCGGGGGTGTAGCAAGGGGGCGGGGGGCGGTCCGCCCCATGTTCCATAATGGAGGGGGTGACAAATTATCAAGGAACAATTTTTTGGGGGGGGGGGATTGAATTATTATTTTTTTTAAAAAAAACATTTTGAATTTTTTTTGAATATGCCTTCTCCGAAGGTCTTATCTTACTATACTAGGGATTATATAGCTATATATGAAATTTCATGCATATCAGTTAATATCTTGACCCTCCTCCACCAAAATAGCTGTTTACTTGGCTGTTTTCCTATGTCGTGAAGGCTGAAATTTCAGTTCAGAGAACACTTACTGTTGTTCCCAACCCTATCCCTGTGGAAAGCCATCTAATTAGACTTTGATTTGATTTTGAGTGTTTTCAGGAGGTAATTTAATTATTGTTTGATTTTATACCAATGTTATGTATCTGATGTTATCCACCCTGAGCCCGACTTCGGCCGGGAAGGGCGTGATATAAATAAAAGTTTAATATTATTATTACTTGTTATTATTCCTTTGTAAGAAAATATGAAATAACGTAAAACCATGTTTGCGGGGGGCATCAATGGGGGGGGGGGTTGACAAGAAAATTTCCTCACCGGGTACCACCTGACCTTCCCATGCCTCTGGGGGGGGGTTGACCAAAAAATTTTTTGCCCCCGGGTACCAATTTACCTTGCTACGCCCCTGGCTGGGGGCCAGCATAGTTTATGGCAGGCTTCCTCAACCTCGGCCCTCTAGATATTTTGAGACTACAATTCCCATCATCCCTGAACACGGGTCCTGCTAGCTAGGGCTCATGGGAGTTGTAGGCCAAAAAACATCTGGAGGGCCGAGGTTGAGGAAGCCTGGTTTATGGTCTCCTGCTGCACACAAACACACACACAACTTTGCTGGATTGCAACATGAATTACATTTACCCAGTTTGTGGCCTGTACCTACCCATGGGCTTCGAGGAAATATATATTTAAACAAGCCTATTAAAATAGAGTAGACAACCTAGACAGGTGTTAATCCTTGACCCTCACCCAAGGATTTTATTAGAAATGCTTTCAAATGTTTCAGGAAGGCAGGTGTAAGAAGACAGTTTCTCAAATGTTTTTTTCTATTATCTATTGCAGACCTGCACTTCAAATTAGCCACAAATATCTGGGGCTAATTGGACAAGCAACAGGGTATTGGATATAAACAAACTCTATTATGGTAGGGGGGGGAATCTTTTTAATTCCTCTTCCTTTAGAAACACACAACAGGGACAAAATCCGCTACTGTCATTCCCTTCCATGGAGATACTAGATTAGACTTTTTGTGAGTCTTGAACTAGAACTGTATCCCCAGGCAACCAAACCTATTAACCTTTTTTCTTTCTTTCTAGCAGCTGGAAAAACAGAAAAGAAAGAAGTGGAGGGGGGAGGAAATCCCCTCAGCTGCTTCCATTTATAAATTTTGTTTAGTCCTGGGTGAACCAGAGACAAAATGAGAGGGGGCAGGGCGGTAAAAGCATACAGAATATCATCCCCAGGAGGAAGCTGTGTTGAAGCAGCAGCCTCCTTGATTCAGCATTGCACTTGGTCCAAAATGAGATGGGCAGGAATTTGGATGTGTTAAGTTTTACTCCTTCATGGATCACTGCCTTGTCGTGGCGAAGGGGCTTGAATAACTCAGGGAAGCTATGAGCTATGCCATGCAGGGCCACCCAAGATGGACAGGTCATAGCGGAGAGTTTAGACTAAATGTGATCCACCTGGAGAAGGAACTGGCAAGCCACTCCAGTATCCCTGCCAAGAAAACTCCATGGACAAAGACATGAAATCTATATGTGGGACAAGAAGCTACAGTTAGAACTGGATACAGAATCATAGAATCATAGAGTTGGAAGAGACCACAAGGGCCATCCAGTCCAACCCCCTGCCAAGCAGGAAACACCATCAAAGCATTCCTGACAGATGGCTGTCAAGCCTCTGCTTAAAGACCTCCAAAGAAGGAGACTCCACCACACTCCTTGGTAGCAAATTCCACTGCCGAACAGCTCTCACTGTCAGGAACAACTGATTGGTTAAAAATTGGGAAAGGAGTACGACAAGGCTGTATATTGTCTCCCTGCTTATTTAACTTATATGCAGAATTCATCATGCGAAAGGCTGGACTGGATGAATCCCAAACTGGAATTAAGATTGCCGGAAGAAATATCAACAACTTCAGATATGCTGATGACACAACCTTGATGGCAGAAAGTGAAGAGGAATTAAAGAACCTTTTAATGAGGATGAAAGAGGGGAGCACAAAATATGGTCTGAAGCTCAACATCAAAAAAACTAAGATCATGGCCACTGGTCCCATCACCTCCTGGCAAATAGAAGGGGAAGAAATTGAGGCAGCGAGAGATTTTACTTTCTTTGGCTCCATGATCACTGCAGATGGTGACAGCAGTCACGAAATTAAAAGATGCCTGCTTCTTGGGAGGGAAGCAATGACAAACCTAGACAGCATCTAAAAAGCAGAGACATCACCTTGCCGACAAAGGTCCATATAGTTAAAGCTATGGTTTTCCCAGTAGTAATGTATGGAAGTGAGAGCTGGACCATAAAGAAGACTTCTGAAGAAGTGTGCATGCACACGAAAGCTCATACCAAGAACAAACTCAGTTGGTCTCTAAGGTGCTACTGGAAAGAATTTCCTATTTTGTTTCCTATTTTGTTTCATAAAGAAGACTGATCGCCAAAGAATTGATGCTTTTGAATTATGGTGCTGGAGGAGACCCTTGAGAGTCCCATGGCCTGCAAGGAGATCAAACTTATCCATCCTTAAAGAAATCAGCCCTGAGCGCTCACTAGAAGGACAGATCCTGAAGTTGAGGCTCCAGTACTTTGGCCACCTCATGAGAAGAGAAGACTCTCTAGAAAAGACCCTGATGTTGGGAAAGATGGAGGGCACAAGAAGAAGGGGACGACAGAGGATGAGATGGTTGGACAGTGTTCTCGAAGCTAATAACATGAGTTTGGCCAAACTGCGGGAGGCAGTGGAGGATAGGGGTGCCTGGCGTGCTCTGGTCTATGGGGTCACGAAGAGTCAGACACAACTGAACGACTGAACAACAACAACAACAAGTTTGCAGGGCCATGGAAAGGAGAAAAAGTGGAAATCTCCCCTCCTTGGAGAAAGTTGGTTTTGCATGTGCGCACACACAATTTCTCTGCCCCCAAATAAGGGGGATAATTTTGAGAGGTTATTTGCCCGTGGCTCCATAACATCTGGGGCGAAATGCTGTGGCCAGCCTGCTGGTGAGGACACGCTGCCGCCAGCACATTATGTGTGAACAGCAGAGATCATTCAGTGAGCAGCTTAAGGGTCAATTCTGTTCTCGGTGTTAGTCAATTCTCCAAGAGGGGGTGGTGAAAGAGTTGCTTAGCAACTAGCCAAGAGTGGCATGATGTGCTGTGCCCTGGTTGGCTGTGTAGTTCTGAGGGAGTTCTGCACTGTGGGATTGATTGAGTGCTTAACCTTTCATGAACAAGGCCTGAAGTAAGAAACCACTCTGCTCCTTTCTTCTAAAACCGTACACTAGTTTTTCAGCAAAGTAGCATCGACATTTATCTCTGGACTCCTTCTGTGTTATTTAAGTGATTTTGTTATCAAGTAACACTTAAAAGCATGCAAAGGCTGCCCATATGTTACCAGGTCAGGTTCAAGGTTCTTGTCTTAATTTACAAGGTCCTTAATCATTTTGGGTCCAGGATATCTTAAGGATCGCCTAATCCAGTGTTTTTCAACCACTGTTCCGCGGCACACTAGTGTGCCGCGAGATGTTGCTTGGTGTGCCGTGGGAAAAATTGAAAAATTCAAGAGAATTACTTTATATATAGTCAATATAGGCACAGAGTTAAATTTTTTAACATTTTCTAATGGTGGTGTGCCTCGTGATTTTTTTCATGAAACAAGTGTGCCTTTGCCCAAAAAAGGTTGAAAAACACTGGCCTAATCCCTTATACCCATGCCTGATCACTGAAGTCTTTGAGGGAATCTCTTTTGGTGGTCCCCTATAGTGGTCAGATTCACAGCTCATGCATTCAATGTTGCGGCTCTAAGCCTGCAGAACTCCAATTCAGCTGAATGGTGTGACGGATTGGCCCTAAGATGGAGGAGGTGTGACAGCCCAGCGCTGAAAGAGTTAAGCCACCTTCGTTTGTGACGGACAGTTCATCCTTTGGGGGCGGGGCGATCCCCGGTTTAAAAGGAGGGAACGGCTGTTTTGGCAGTTGGAGAAGACGGAGGGTGTGAGTGGTGACTGGAAGAAGAGGGGTGTGGGGCCAGGAGAGTGGTGGTTAGGATAGGATAGGATGAAGATTAGTCAGCTATACTGAAAGAGTTGATATTTTTGATGTAACTAAGCTGATGAAATATCGAAATACGTGAAGCACGATGTTCTGAAATAAATAAAGTCTTGTTTTTTTTTTCTGTTGAGCCAAGAGAAAAGAGATATATTTGGTCCAGCGATATATGGATGCTCATGAGGAGGTGAACTCAGGAAAAAGGCAAAACTAACCGGCAGGGTGATAGTTTGTGTCTTGGAGTTTCCCTCAGGAGGGGCAAAATGGCAGAAACCTCGGCAAGGCTACACAGTTACTAAAAGGGTTTAGCTAACTGACACAGTGGGGGAATCTAATGAGAAAGAGCGCCCCAGAACTGATAGAGCTGAGAGGTATTCGCAACCCAGGAACCCAGAGCAAAATATATACATATAAAACAGGCCACGACAGTTGGACAAAAGAACTCTGTTACCAAGTCATCCCTAGTTATAATAAAAGGGGGATTATCCTCACAGACGGACCTCAAGGATCGAGGTGGGGTGTATGGAAAAAAGTGACCCTGAACACCTCAGAAATAATACACTTGGTAACAGAGGGTTAGTTGGCAGGGAGGTTTGTCGCATTTGGGTCTACTCTTGAGTGGAACATTGTTGGGTGCAACCTACTTATTGCTGCAGACTGTCAGGTGCCAGACATTGTCAGTTGTTGACTGCTACATCTTACAAGAAATAGGTAGTTATCTATTCAGTTACTACCCGCAAGACGTTAATAATGCAAAATGGTGAACTGTACTGCAACATCTTTGGATGTTGAGTTTGGCAGTGCAATAAACTGATTAGGGAGTCTGCTGACAGAAGGCATGTAAAACATCCGCGCTGCCAGATAATTTTATTGGAAAACATTCACCATCAGAATCTATGAAGGAAATTTTCTGGTACAAAAGTCATTCCAGCTTTAGATTTCCTCTGTTTCCTTTCCTTAAGATGCTTAAAAAAAAAAAAAAAAACCTTTGCAAGTGTTGCTGCCGCCGCCTTCTTAGTGTGAAAAATACAGCTCTGATTTGGTGTTTTGTATGTACAGAATGAACTCCTTTGTTGACTCCTATTTGGTCCTGTCTGCTAATGAGAGTGCAACTGAAAGAGAATTAGCATATTCATTGCTTATTTTTACAAGAACCAAGGAAGCAAAACACTAAAGGAGGGGGGGGGGAAATCCTGCTCCTACAATTCTAGCTGCAAGGCCAACACATTTAATTCCAAATCCAGAAAGCAGCACACACATTAAAGCTCACTGTATTTGATTGGGGAGAAACCCATACAGATGGCTAGCGGTATCATTCTGAGAAATAGGAAGAAAACCTTTTCTTACCACACTTCAGGGGGGCAAATATGTGGCAGAAGGTGAGATGCAATAGTCCGTGCAGGCTGACACATCTTATTGAGCTCTCCTATTGTGTGCAGCAACAGCAAAGGATGTGACTGAAAAGGTGGCTTTCTTGTTTAGGTAATTTCCCCAGATAATAGTTAAGGGATTCGGCAGTAATTGAAAATTAAACTATGTGAAGTTTCATTTTCGCTTTGGAAACTGTTAGACATGGTTGCAAGGGAATTGATGAAAAGATGTACAAGAGTCTTCTTAGAGGCTTAGCAAGGGCAGTAGACCAGGCAGAGGTCAACCCAGCAACTTCTTGTTGATGTTGTGCTTGCAGCCTGATGCACCAAAGCAGAGCCATCTACAGCATTGTGCGCCCCAGCAGAGGAGAAATTTTTTGTGACACTGGGCCCACTGATGCCAAGAGGATTTGGGCAGAGCCAAAGTCAAGGTGAGCAGAGACAGTTTTCAGAGTCAGGGAACTTGGTGTTTCATCAGCAATACGCTTAGAGGTCCACATCAGGAACCTCTGTGGGTTTGTTTATGTGTATACTCTTGAGAGTCCCATGGACTGCAAGAAGATCAAACCTATCCATTCTGAAGGAAATCAGCCCTGAGTGCTCACTGGAAGGACAGATCCTGAAGCTGAGGCTCCAGTACTTTGGCCACCTCATGAGAAGAGAAGACTCCCTAGAAAAGACCCTGGTGTTGGGAAAGATGGAGGGCACAAGGAGAAGGGGACGACAGAGGATGAGATGGTTGGACAGTGTTCTCGAAGCGACTAACATGAGTCTGACCAAACTGCGGGAGGCAGTGGAAGACAGGAGTGCTTGGCATGCTCTGGTCCATGGGGTCACGAAGAGCCGGACACGACTAAATGACTAAACAACAACAACAATGTATATACACATAAATACAAATATGTTTTAAGTCTTTATATGTTTTAAGTTCTTATATGCATCAATTTGCATTTCTTGGTGCAGAAAGTATTGGTCTGATGTGTAGAGATCTTTCTTGTTCTGCTTAATTCAAGAGGGTACTGGAAGCTTCTGGAAGCTTCTCTGTGTGAAAGAAACAGGCAGAGTGTTATTGTTTGGGTTATTCCTTCAGAGAAGCCGAGTACAGCTGGCTTAAACTGGTGCTCTTATCTCTTTCTGTCAAGGTCATGCTGACTATAACAGTAAGGCCAGAAGGAGCCTATGTTTCACTTTCTCTTTCTATCTTTCTTCCTTCTGGTGTGGTCTTCTCTACATAGCATGCTTAGTGTTAAGGTTTAGACTTATTATAAGTTATTATAAGTTTAAGTTAATTCTGCTGCAACTGGATTTCTTATGGACAGGGCCAATCCTGAAAGAATTGGATTTGTGACCATTATGCTCATTTGCCTTCAGTAGCAGTAAAGCTCTGTTGCAATGAAATATAATTGCCTCTGGACTATTTTGGGTGAATTCTGCAATGTGTTTAAGTTGTTACTCTGCTAACTATACATTGGAATCCACTCTGGATCAATACTGAGTAGAATTCCATGACAAGGTGTATACAATATGTATATGAAAAGTCTCCTAACTCTCAGGAGCCAGAATCAGGAGCAGGTCAGACTCCCTGACTTCTTCAGCAACCTGCCTCCACTCTACTTCATTCAGCCCGGACACTGAGATCTAGCGCCGAGGGCCTTCTGTCTGTTCCCTCACTGCGAGAAGCAAAACTACAGGGAACCAGGCAGAGGGCCTTCTCGGTAGTGGCGCCCGCCCTGTGGAACGCCCTCCCATCACAGGTCAGGGAAATAAACAACTACCTGACATTCAGAAAAAACCTGAAGGCAGCCCTTTTTAGGGAAGTTTTTAATGTTTGATATTGTTGTATTTGGTTTCTGTTGGAAGCCGCCCAGAGTGGCTGGGGAAATCCAGCCAGATGGGCGGGGTACAAATAATAAATATTATTATTATTATTATTTCTTCTTGAATCCCCTCTGCTTCTGTCTCTGAATCTGGGCTGCTCTGCCACAGCCTCTTCCTGCTCACTAAGCCCTGTTACCTCTTCTGCTTCCAACACCTCCTCCTCCCATTCTGTTCCTTCTTCTCCCTCTAACTGCTCAGTGCCATCCCACCACCAATCTCCAGACTCTGAGCCTTCTTAGGGCAGGCATAGGCAAACTCGGCCCTCCAGATGTTTTGAGACTACACTCCCCATCATCCCTGGCCACTGGTCCTGTTAGCTAGGGATGATGGGAGTTGTAGTCCCAAAACATCTGGAGGGCCGAGTTTGCCTGTGCCTGCCTTGGGGGTTTGCATGGGGTTTCCCCAACCGGTGCCTCATGCCATTCCTCTGAATCCAGCCAGTCCACGACACTAACATTCACATTTTGCAAAGCAATGCACCCATCTTACCACCCCAGTATATGCATTTTTTCCCTACACCTTACTTAGCTGGAGAACTGCACAGCGAAATATCTAAGGATGTTTGCATTTCACTTTGCATATAGTTTCGGAAGGTGCAAATATAGGTGGGTTTGCCTTCAAATGAGGACTGAATTGAACGTCTCAACCACCCCTATTCCTGATCAGGGATCTTGCTGGCTGGGGGTGATGGGAGTCCAACAGTATCTAGAACTGCCAGAGACTCTCCATCCCTCTTCGACAGGGATCGATCCAGAAGTGACTCTTGATTTATTCTGCTATATGTCATCTTGCGAAATTTATTGATATTTATTTTGTTTGAGGCCAAGGTCCTGTGTGAGGGTGTTAAGTGGGATGCGTAGAGTGAACAGAATGTAGAAATTACTAATTACAGAACTGTAGGTTGCATTCAGGTTACACGTGCCTTGGTGGAATTGAAGATACTGTGTCGAGCCCAAGTGTCCCAGGGCTGAGGGCTAGGAACTTAACACATCTGTAAAAAGTGACAGGAATCTGAAAATCCCATAGAAGAGGAAAGGGGTAATTAAAAGATGCTGGAATCTTTGAAAAGGCACATTTAATGGCTTAATTTTGACAGCTATTCTTCAAAACTATAAAAGCAACTGAGTTTTTCTTTCCTTTTCTTCCCTTGGAAATTAAAAAAAAAAATCATTTCCAATTATTGTACATCATTAATTACTACTGCCTACATTTCCATCTCAAAAGGCATTCAAATAATCTTAATACAGGGTTGCCATTTGTAAATGTTAAAAGAAAAATTGACTTGGAGCCCAGATTGTTTTAAGAATGAGATTATAAAGTGCATAATTGTGGTTGGGTGAGCCGAACCTGTAGGATGCAACGTAGGCCTGGAACAGCAGTCAAAGAGCTGACAGTGCCTGACATTTAGCAGACTGCCGTGTTTTCCAGGTTCTCTTTAGAATAACAGAAAATAGAAATTCCTTTAGGGAAAAAGTAACCGAGGAACGAAGAGTTTCCAACAGAGGGACTTCGTTAAAAAAGAATAATCCTGTTAGGTTAGGCCTAAAGGATTGGCCACCCACCAAAGCAAAACTACAAACAGGCTTCCTTCGAGCTGCAAGTTTGCCAAGTAAGGCTATCACAGAAATGAATGGGAAAAGGGTGGAGACAGTGTGGTTAAGATCAGGGAGACCTGGGTTCAAATCCCCACTCAGCCATGAAGTTCACTGGGCGACTTTGGGGCAATCATAGCCTCTCAGCCCAGACTACCCTCACCGGTTGTGGTGAGGATAAAATGGGAAGCAGGATAACCAAGTATGCATCCTTGAGCTCTTTGGAGTAAATGTGGAATATAAATGTAATAGATAAACAAATATTAGTGACCCTGAAAAGTTTCTTCTCTATCATGATGCCAATCCCATATGTTGGCCTTTGTTTTTTGACAGGCTGCCATGCTGGTTTACAAAAGAAGAGGAGGAGGAGGAGGAGGAGGAGGAGGAGGAGGAGGAGAAGTTTGGATTTGATATCCCACTTTATCGCTACCCGAAGGAGTCTCAAAGCGGCTAACATTTTCCTTTCCCTTCCTCCCCCACAACAAACACTCTGTGAGGTGAGCGGGGCTGAGAGACATCAAAGAAGTGTGACTAGCCCAAGGTCACCCAGCAGCTGCATGTGGAGGAGCTGAGACGCGAACCCGGTTCACCAGATTACGAGTCTACCGCTCTTAACCACTACACCACACTGGCTCTCTTAAAGATCTAGGCCCCATTTGTGCCATGCATTTAAAGTGCTATGCTACAGCCATGGCTTCACCCAGAGAATTCTGGGAGCTGTGGTTTGTTAAGGGTGCCGAGAGTTCTTAGGGGACCCCTATTCCCAGCACAGAGCAACAGTCCCCAGAGTAGCTGAGCAATCAGTCCCACTTCGCACGGAACTCTGGAAATTGTAGCTCTATGAGAGGGGGGGAAAGGGTCTCCTGACAACTCTCAGCACCATTAACATCTCCCAGAATTCTCTGGGTGGAAGCCATGGCTGTTCAAAGCAGTATCATAATGTTTTAAACGTGTGAGTTTGGCCCTATTGCGGTGTAAGCCTTTATGGGATGTCAGGTGCATGAAGTGTTAACCTCAGCTGGCAGATATTAAAGAAGTGGGAGAACATTTTTGTCTCCCATGGCACTCTGCTGCTGGCCTGAAAGCTGACATGTCCCAACTCAAGGAGAGTTCCCAGAGTGAAATTGCTGAATCTGAATTTATCGGAAAATTGGATTCTATTTAGTTTGGCCTAAAGCAAGACAATGGTTCCCTCTCCCACTAACATAGCAAAGTTATGGTTGTTATGAACTGATCACAGTTCATGTCACACATCATCACCATCGACCCAAATTTTACTCATATCTCCTTTGAAAAGTGAACTGGTATACACACACTTTTTCTCTTTCTGTCTCTCTGATGCAAATGGACATCAGTGCTGAAGCCAGAAATAGAAAAGAACAGAGCCACTAAGGAGAGAGAGAGAGAGAGAGAGAGAGAGAGAGAGAGAGAGAGAGAGAGATTATTGCTCCACATTGCAGTGGCAGAAAGAATTACTTATGCTAAGCATTGTAAAAGAAGACAGATTTCAAATCTAATAGCATGGTATATTAAGTTGTGGGACTTGGCTGTACAGTACTGAGGAAATCATCCCTGGGGCATTTGAGCTAATCAACCAAAAATGTACAGTAAATAAGTCTGATGCTAAAAGGGAGTGACCATAGTTCGGTGGCACAGAATTGGACAGAAGGCTCCAGGTTCAGTCTTGATGTTTTCCGTTTAAAATGGTCTCTGTTATGTATTGAAGTTCTCACCTTGGCCACCAGGGGTGTATGTATATAGTTTATTCTGCTGCGGTTTTCACTCAGGTCAGCTTATGCAAATGAAGGATTATAAACTGACACTCAGGGATTGGATAGCTGCAGAATATTGTTACTGTTGCGTTGTAGCTGAGTTCTATATAAGCAGGTGGCTGAGGCCTTCAGCTCAGTTCTGTTCCAGCCTGCAAATAAACAAGAGCTGTTTGGAAATCGCTGTGTCGTCTGTTGTGTCCACCCACAACTTTACACTGGCGACGAGGATGGGATCATGGACATCAGAACACAGACAGCACACAGCCAGTCTCAGAGCAAGGGCAAATCACTGAGCTGAATCACTGAGCTGAATCACTGAGCTGAAACGCTGAGCGAAATCACTGAACAGAACCAACTCAGAGCTGCCCGTTCTGGCTAGAGCACTGTGTTCCATCCATCGCCCACCACGTCGGCATCGGAATCATGGCTACACTAGTGCCTCTACCGCCGTTTGCCCCGGCCTCTGAATCATGGGACTCATATCTTGCTCGGTTCGAATGCTACCTTCAAGCAAACGAGCTAACAGAAGTATCAGAGGAGCGGAAGCGAGGCCTCTTCCTCAGCCTCTGCGGGCCCGAAGTGTTTGAGACAGCCAGAGTTTTAGTCGCTCCACTCGCAGTTCACAGAGCACCGTGGGACGTGCTCCAAGAGAAGCTACGCAGCCACTACGCGCCCAAGCCATCCAAAATTGCTGCCCGCCATGCGTTTTACCACCGGAACCAGGCAGAGGGGGAGTCGATCAACGACTACGTCGCCGCCCTCCGGAAGGCCGCATTAACCTGCGAGTTCCGAGACTTGGACGATGCTATGATGGATCGGATCGTCTGCGGGGTCTGGGACAACCGTCTGCAACGACGTCTCCTTGCCAAGCCAGACCTCACGCTGCAGAAGGCCATCGAGGAGGCTGCGGCCTCAGAAGCGGCTGAACTCTCTGCCCAAGAGATCCGCAAGGCCAGCAGCCCCCGTCCTACAAAAAAGCCAATTGCTGTACACCATGAAGAGGCTAGCAGCGACGAGGCAGCAACCAGCGAAGACGATGACGTGCACCAGATGAAGCGGGAACGCGGGAAGTTCAAACAGAGGTCCAAGGACCAATCAGAATGCGCCGGCTGTGGAGGCAACCACCCCCGCGCCAAATGTCGATTCAGAGACGCCACCTGCCGACAGTGCTCCAGAAAAGGCCACATCGCCAAGGTTTGCCGATCAACCCCGTCAAACACAGCCTCTTCACCATCTCGTAAGTCCAAATCGTCACCCCGGTCCACGAACAGTAACTGTTTCACTCTCACCAACTGTTGCTGCTCATCCGGAACCACGATTGGACAAACCGACTCGCCTACGCGATGCAAACTACACATCACGGTGCTCATCGAAGGAGCTCCGTGTGACATGGAGATCGACACCGGGTCTGCCCTGTCCGTTGTGTCCTGGAGCACTATCAAAAGACTTGTGCCCAAGCTTTCTAAGAGGCAGCTTGACCGACATCGTGTACACCTGAGGGACTACCAGGGGAACGACATTCCCGTGACGGGCGTCGGCCAGTTCCAGGTCAAGTTCAAAAATTTCTCGGGCCCACTCCGACTCGTGGTAGTTGAAGATCCGCGGCCCAGCCTCCGAGGGCTAGAATGGTTTGGCGCCCTCGGCCTGGAAGTCACCAGCATCAACTGCATCTCCAACGCGGAAGTTGAAAACTTAACTAAAGAATTTGCCGAGGTTTTCGATGGCACATTGGGCCAATATACAGGCACACCCATCTCCTTTAGCCTTGACCCACAAGTAGCTCCAATCAAGCTAAAGCCACGCCGGGTTCCGTTCGCCCTCAAGGCTAAGGTGGACGAACAACTGGACAAATTAATCGCGCAAGGGGTTTTGGAGCCGGTCGACCATGCCAAGTGGGAAACGCCTATCGTCACACCTGTCAAGCCGGATGGGTCGGTGAGGATATGCGCAGACTACAAGTGCACGATCAACAAGGCGCTTCAGCAGCACGCTTATCCAGTTCCCGTCGTCCAACACCTGCTGCATTCTTTGGGCGAAGGCAAGGTCTTTGCTAAGCTGGACCTTGCCCAAGCCTATCAACAACTGCCTGTTGACGACGCCACCGCTGAAGCTCAGACGATCGTCACCCACCGAGGAGCGTTCCGATGCCGCCGACTACAGTTCGGGGTGAGCGTGGCTCCTGGCATCTTTCAAAGCCTCATGGAGCGCCTCCTGCAGGGACTGCCAGGCGTGGTACCATATTTCGATGATGTACTGGTATCCGCAGACTCAAATCAACAGCTGTTCGAGCGCCTCCGCGCTGTGCTGACCAGGTTCCAGGAGGCCGGACTCAAGGTGAAGAAAGAAAAGTGTCTGATTGCCGTTCCACAGGTGGAGTTCCTGGGCTACCTCATCAACGCCTCTGGCCTTCACCCAACGGCATCCAAAATCCGGGCCATCCAGGAGGCCCCGATTCCAAAGAACAAGACTGAGTTGCAGGCGTTCCTGGGGCTGCTGAACTTCTACAATATGTTCCTGCCCCACAAGGCAACGCTAGCTGAGCCTCTCCACCGCCTGCTCAGCACGAAGGCGCCATGGTCCTGGGGTCATCGGGAGACAGCGGCCTTCAACGCGGTCAAGTCCCTTCTCTCCTCAGACAGTGTGCTGGTACAGTACAGTGAAGCCAGGCCACTGGTCCTCGCCTGTGACGCCTCGCCCTTTGGCATCGGTGCAGTCCTCAGTCACCGGTTCCCGGATGGGAGGGAAGCACCACTTGCTTACTTCTCTCGGACGCTGTCTCCGGCGGAACGGAATTACAGCCAGCTCGACAAGGAGGCACTGCCGCTTGTGGCTGGAGTGAAGAGGTTCCACGAATATCTCTACGGGAGAACCTTTGACCTCATCACTGACCACAAGCCGCTCCTGGGCCTCCTTGCGGGGGACAGACCAACTCCGCCGATCCTCTCTCCACGCATGCTGCGATGGACTGTTTTTTTGGCAGCCTACAGCTATCGGCTCATTCATCGCCCGGGAAAGTCGCTGGGCCAAGCTGATGCCCTCAGTCATTGCCCTCTTCCGGCGTTTGTGGAAGATCCAGCTCCTGCTTCATCGGTACTCCTGCTTGAGGACCTTCCAGCTGCACCAGTGTCGGCTGCCGATGTGGCCTCCGCATCTTCCCAGGACCGCACCATCAGACGTGTGCTCAACTGGGTGTGGAGGGGGTGGCCAGAAGGGCCATTCACAACTGAGTTCCAGCCATTTGCAACCAGACAGCATGAGCTCTCGGCTCATCGCGGCTGCCTACTGTGGGGAGACCGAGTCGTGGTTCCCCAAAGACTCCGCCAACGCGTCCTTGAGGCTCTGCACATCGGCCACCCAGGGATCGTTAAAATGAAGGCGTTGGCTCGGTGTTACGTCTGGTGGCCTAACATGGACGATGCCATCACCTCCTGGGTTGCCTCCTGTCAAGCGTGTCAAGAATCGAGACCTGCACCACCGGCAGCTAAGGGCAACACCTGGGAGACGCCAAAGGCACCCTGGTCGAGAGTGCACATTGACCTTGCTGGCCCTTTTCATGGCCGGACCTTTATGGTAGTGGTGGACGCTTATTCGAAATGGCTGGAGGTGGCTCTGATGCCCTCCACCACTACCGAAGCCATAGTCCGGGTGCTGCGGGGCCTATTTGCAACACATGGATGTCCTGATGTCCTCGTCTCCGACAACGGGCCACAGTTCACATCAGGCGCTTTTGAAAGGTACCTCTTGGGGCTAGGCATCCGCCACGCCCTAACAGCACCATTCCACCCGGCCAGCAACGGACAGGCGGAAAGAATGGTGCGCTCAGCGAAAGAGGCACTGGCACGCCTGGACCAGAAGGACTGGCATGAGCGAGTCACGGAATACTTGCTCGTGCAACACATTACCCCGCATGCAGCCACAGGGCGGAGTCCAGCTGAACTGCTTATGGGCCGACGCCTCAGATCTCCGCTCGACCGGTTGCATCCAGACTTCGGGGTAGCCGAGCCCCCGGGCGGTGCTAACGCACCAAGGTCTTTCATTCCCGGGGATAAGGTTTTTGCCAGAAACTATGTGGGTGACATTCCTTGGGTGCCGGCCACGATAGTGGGAGTCACTGGGCCCCGCTCATATCAGGTGGCACTTGAGGACGGGCGTTTGTGGCGCCGGCACATAGACCAACTGAGGCGCCGGGTTGGGACTTTGGACGATACCGCAGTACCCTCAACGGCAGCCTCAGCTCTAGAACCGACACCAATGGAAGGCGAGGCTCCATCTACACCCCCTTCACAAACTGCGGACATGGAGCCAAGGTGTGATGGCCTGGGAGTCAGACTCTGATGCTGAACCTGAGGGATCCCAGCCTGCACGGGATTCCCCGCCTCCAGAACCAGCTGAGCCGGGGCCAGGGCTTGAGCCTGAAGGATCCCCACCTGTGCTGGATCCCCAGGTGCAGGCATCAGCAGAGTCTGCTCTGGCTCCTGATGGGAGGGAGGACCCATTGCCTGCAGGTGCTCCACTCCCAGCCTCTTCAGAGGAAGCTGAGGCATCCCCTGGGTCCAGTAACCCACCATCCTCTCCTGAGCTACAGAGGCTCAGGGCAGAGAGGCGAAGGGAGTTAAGTGTCTGCAGGAGGAGTGCTCGCCTCCAGGCCCGGAGGAGAGGCGAGTCTCCGGAGGATCGGGACCGCCCTAAGCATAGGGCCAGATAAAAGCCAGCCAGACCCAGCCCAAGTTGCGTGAGCAACTTAGTTGCAAGCGTGTGCTCAACCTGCAACCTTGTGCCTGAACCTGCCTTGGACCTTGATCTGCTCCCTGCCTCGCTCCCTGCCGGATTGACCTCCTTTGGACCCCTAGACCCAGGACTGGATTTGGACCTCGCTTCATGGACAAACCCTTGGGGCCAGCACAGTTTGCTCACGCCACACCCGCACTCCCCCTTCGCTGGGGTGCGTTCGGGAGGAACTAGTAGCCATGGCTGACCAGGCGGCTGCGCTGGTGGCATTGGCCCAGGAGAACCAGGCCTTGACCCACACCGTGCAGCAGCTAAGCAATGTGGTTACGGCGCTTCAGCAGCGTTTGGATGCCTTACTGGCTCCTGGGGCCGCCGCCCCAGCTCCTGGCAAGTACCCAGTGGCCCTGCCAGAGAAATTTGATGGGTCCCCAGCCAGCTTTCCCATGTTTCTCGCCCAGGCCAAGCTGTATATTCAGGGGCGAGCTCGGGATTTCCCTGACGATCGCACTAAGGTGCACTTCCTGATCAGCTTGCTGAAGGACCAGGCGGCCAAGTGGGCGTTGCCGCTGCTCCGGCAAGACTCCCCCTTGCTGACAGACTATACGGGGTTTTGCAATCATCTGGAAACCACGTTCGCCAACCCTCAGAAGGGGAGTCAAGCCAATCGGGCAATTCGGCGGTTGAAACAGGGCAAGTCCACAGTGGCCACCTATGCCACGGAATTTCGGCTGCTGGCGCAGGACTTGACCTGGAACGACTCTGCCCTGTGGGACCAGTATCTCGAGGGACTTTCAGACGAGATACTGGATCAGCTGGCCACGTTGGATCGCCCTGCCACACTGGATGCCCTCATCCAACGGAGTCTGCAGATAGACGATCGGTTGGAGGACCGTCGCCAGGCCCGGGGCCGCCGGCACTCCGGCCTCCCGGCGCCGGTGCTTCCCTGCAGTTCCGTGGCCAGAGCTGAGTCATTGGAGGAGCCGATGCAGCTCGGGGCAGCGCGGCCTCGCCTCTCCCCCTCGGAAAAGACTCGGCGTCGGGAGGGGAACCTGTGTCTCTACTGCGGTGGGAGTGGACACTACGCCCAAACCTGCCCTGAGAAACGCCAGCCGCAGGGAAAACGGCCAACCCCAGTAGCCGATGGCCCAGGCTACCTGGGGTCCCAAGCATCGCATGATGGGCCCTCACCAGTGGAATTGCAACACCTCATGATACCGGTGCGTCTATACCCCCCCGGTGGGCCCTGGATTCTCACCCACGCTCTGGTGGATTCGGGGGCAACCCGCTCCTATATGGACTCTGCCTTCGCCACTCAGCATCAGGTGCCGCTTCAGAACAAGCCGGAACCAGTACAGGTGGAGGCAATTGACGGACGGCTCCTACGCTCGGGCGCTGTTACTCGGGAGACCCAGCCCTTGGTCCTGTGCTACCAGCAGCACCGGGAGGTGCGAACCCTGGACATTGCCACCATGCCCCGGTTTCCCCTGGTGCTTGGGATGGACTGGCTGGAGTCGCACAATGTTCAGATCGACTGGGTCAATCGGACGGTACGCTTCCCAGACCCGGGTTCCCATGCTCAGTCCGAGTTAGTAGCAGCTGCCCCCATGGGTCAGGCTTTGTCAACGCTCCCTGCTGTGTACCAGGACTATTTAGACGTGTTCGAGGAACAGGGAGCAGACAAGCTGCCGCCTCATCGGTCCTTCGACTGCGGCATAGACCTACAGCCTAGGGCGCCCCTGCCTGTGAGCCGCTTATATTCTCTTTCGGAGCCAGAGCGTGAAGCCTTGCAGGACTTCCTTCGCAAGAACCTGGAACGCGGGTTCATTAGGCCCTCTACCTCACCCACTGCCGCTCCTGTACTCTTCGTTAAGAAGAAGTGTGGGGAGCTTCGCCTCTGCCATGACTACCGGGCCCTGAATAAGATCACCATCCCAGACCGGTACCCCTTGCCCCTTATTGCAGAATTGCTGGAGCGGGTGCAGGGGGCGCAGATGTTCACCAAACTGGACCTCCGAGGGGCCTACAACCTGATTCGGATCCGTGCCGGGGACGAGTGGAAGACTGCATTCGGGACCCGGTATGGGCAGTTTGAATACCTGGTTATGCCGTTCGGATTATGCAACGCGCCCGCCGTGTTTCAACGGTACATCAACCACGTGTTCCAGGACTTGCTAGACAAATACGTGGTGGTGTACCTAGATGATATTCTGGTTTATTCCCGTGACCCAGCCCGTCACGAGAGTCATGTTCGGTCCGTGTTGCAGCGCTTGCGGGAGCACCGACTGTACGCCAAGCTCAGCAAGTGCGAGTTCCACCAGCGGTCAGTAGACTTCCTTGGACACCGACTCTCCCCTGACGGGGTGCAGATGGACCCTGGGAAGGTGGCTGCGGTTCGAGAGTGGGCAGCGCCCCGGAACCGCAAGGACTTACAGCGGTTCCTAGGGTTCGCCAACTATTACCGGACCTTCATTGCAGATTATGCTCATCGCACCACCCCATTAACCCGACTGCTGCGCCCCAAGACGCCCTTCTCCTGGGATGAGGAGGCTGAAGTGGCATTTCAGGGGTTGAAAGCCTGTTTCCAGAGGGCGCCGATTTTACAGCATCCTGATCCCTCTCGTCCCTTCGTGGTGGAGACTGATGCCTCCAGTACGGCTCTCGGTGCCATCCTGTCTCAGCAACAAGGACCCGATGCGCCACTGTTACCCTGCGCTTATTACTCCCGGCAGCTCCTTCCGGCGGAGCGTAACTATACCGTGTGGGAGCGGGAACTACTGGCCATCAAGGTGGCCTTTGAGGTCTGGCGCCATCATCTTGAGGGGGCACGACACCCGGTGGAAGTGAGAACGGACCACCGGAATCTGGAGTACCTCCAGACCACCCGCAAGTTGAACCAAAGGCAGATCCGGTGGGCGCTGTTTTTCTCCCGGTTCCAGTTCCGGATCCGCTACATCCCTAGCTCCCAAAACCGGAAAGCGGATGCCCTGTCCCGGAAACCTGAGGACGTCGCAGACACTGTACAGCAGGCAGTACCGACGACTATCTTACCACCAGCCGCATTCCTGGCCACTCAGGAGGCCAAGCCACTGCAGGCTCGGGTGCGAGAACAGCAACGGGTCGACGCTTGGGCACAGGAACGGCTCCGGGAACTGTCTGACGGGTCATGCCCTCGATATCCGGGGCTGGCCCTGCACCAGGGCCTACTGCTGCACCAGGGTCGTCTATACATCCCACCAGGACCATTGCGGGCTGAGGTTCTCCAGATGTCCCACGATGCCCCAGCAGCAGGGCACTTTGGGCGGTACCGGACCACCCATCTGGTAAGCCGGGAGTTCTGGTGGCCCCGCCTGAAGGCTGATGTGGCACGCTATGTTGCTGGTTGCGATGTCTGCCGGAGGGCCAAGGGTCCTACCGGGCGACCCCCCGGTCTGCTCCAGCCATTACCAGTCCCACCGCGTCCCTGGCACACGGTCTCGCTGGACTTTGTGGTGGACTTGCCCCCATCTCGTCACTGTACCTGCCTCCTGGTTTTCACGGACCATTTCACTAAGATGGTGCACTGTGCCCCCTGCCCGTCCATACCCACAGCTAAGGAAACGGCTCAACTGTACTTGCAGCACATCTTCCGCCTGCATGGCCTGCCCGAGCGTGTGGTTTCTGACCGCGGCGTCCAGTTCACATCCCACTTCTGGCGAGCCCTGCACCAGACCCTTGGGACGGAGGTCTGTCTATCTTCGGCCCACCACCCGCAGACCGATGGCCAGACGGAACGGGCAAATGCGGTGCTGGAGCAGTACCTCCGGTGTTACTGCAGTTTCCAGCAGGATGACTGGGTCGATCACTTGCCATTGGCGGAGTTCGCCTACAACAATGCAGTGAACGCCTCCACCCAGCAGACCCCGTTCCAGGCCTCCTACGGCTACCATCCTCGTTTGTTCCCGGATGTGCTGCCAGCTTCCGCGGTCCCCGCAGTGACAGACTGGCTTCAGGAGCTTCAGTCCCAGCAACAATTATTGATGGAGCAACTGCGCCAGGCCAAGGACGCATACAAGGCCCAGGCTGACCGACATCGTCAGGAGGGGCCAGAACTCCATGTTGGCGATCGGGTGTGGCTCTCTACCCGTCACCTGCATCCTTCTCGGCCCTCACGAAAGCTGGATGCACGGTTTGCCGGCCCATTCACCATCACTGCGCAGGTGTCGCCGGTGGCGTTTCGCCTCCAGTTACCTCCATCGCTCAAGGTTCACCCAGTGTTCCACCGGTCCCTACTTAGTCCAGTCGCCCCGCCCGACGAGTTCCACCCAGACAATCCACGACCGCAGCCAGTTTTGGTTGAGGGGGAGCCTGAGTACGAGGTGGAGCGCATTCTCGACTCACGATACCGCAGGGGGAAGCTCCAATACCTCATCGACTGGAAGGGGTATGGGCCTGAGGATCGTTCATGGGAACCAGCGGAAAACGTCCACACACCTGCCTGCCTCCGTGATTTCCATGCAGCTTACCCCAGCAAGCCTGGTCCGGCCCCTCGGTTGAGGGGGGGGGCCTGGGAGGGGGGATGGTGTGATGGCCTGGGAGTCAGACTCTGATGCTGAACCTGAGGGATCCCAGCCTGCACGGGATTCCCCGCCTCCAGAACCAGCTGAGCCGGGGCCAGGGCTTGAGCCTGAAGGATCCCCACCTGTGCTGGATCCCCAGGTGCAGGCATCAGCAGAGTCTGCTCTGGCTCCTGATGGGAGGGAGGACCCATTGCCTGCAGGTGCTCCACTCCCAGCCTCTTCAGAGGAAGCTGAGGCATCCCCTGGGTCCAGTAACCCACCATCCTCTCCTGAGCTACAGAGGCTCAGGGCAGAGAGGCGAAGGGAGTTAAGTGTCTGCAGGAGGAGTGCTCGCCTCCAGGCCCGGAGGAGAGGCGAGTCTCCGGAGGATCGGGACCGCCCTAAGCATAGGGCCAGATAAAAGCCAGCCAGACCCAGCCCAAGTTGCGTGAGCAACTTAGTTGCAAGCGTGTGCTCAACCTGCAACCTTGTGCCTGAACCTGCCTTGGACCTTGATCTGCTCCCTGCCTCGCTCCCTGCCGGATTGACCTCCTTTGGACCCCTAGACCCAGGACTGGATTTGGACCTCGCTTCATGGACAAACCCTTGGGGCCAGCACACAAGCCGAGCCACTGCAGGGGTTTTGCCTGACTTCCTTGAGACTCCGACCACTGCCTTGCCTGAGTGTCCACCAAGTCCGATCGCGACAGGCCCTTCAGCAGCAGCGGAGCCGGGGAACTCAGGCCCAACGACACCATTGGTAGCACAGCAGTCGCAACGGGACTCGGGCAGCCAACCGGACTCTGATACTGGCCCACGGCGGTCAGGTAGGGTTCCCAAACGCCCAGCGTATCTAAAAGACTATGTTACACACAATTTGCACACATAATGCTGCATCGTAAATTGAACTGTTATGCTATGTGCCTTAATGAATCAACAAGAATATTGCTGTATATAATGGAACCACTATGCTTGTAACCTAATGCCTTATCTCGGTGGGGAGGGGTGTTATGTATTGAAGTTCTCACCTTGGCCACCAGGGGTGTGTGTATATAGTTTATTCTGCTGCGGTTTTCACTCAGGTCAGCTTATGCAAATGAAGGATTATAAACTGACACTCAGGGATTGGATAGCTGCAGAATATTGTTAATGTTGCGTTGTAGCTGAGTTCTATATAAGCAGGTGGCTGAGGCCTTCAGCTCAGTTCTGTTCCAGCCTGCAAATAAACAAGAGCTGTTTGGAAATCGCTGTGTCGTCTGTTGTGTCCACCCACAACTTTACAGTCTCAGATAAATTGGAAACGCCTTTCTCTGCTTATGTCCCTGGAGAACTGCTGACAGTAGAATCATAGAATCTTAGAGTTGGGAGGGACCAAAGGGTCATCTAGTCCAACCTCCTGCAATGTAGGAATCTCAGCTAAAGCACCCATGACAGATGGCTATCCAACCTCTGCTTGAAAACCTCCAAGGAAGGAGAGTCCACCACCTCTTGTGGGAGTCTGTTCCACTGACAATCAGCTGGTCAGAATGTTTCCCCCTGAATGTTAGGTCAGAATCTCATTTCTTGTAACTTGAAGCCATTGCCTCGAGTCCTACCCTCCAGAGCAGGAGAAAACAAGCACGTCCCCTCTTCCATGTGACAGCCCTTGAGATATCTGAAGATGGCAATCATACACCCTCTCAATCTCCTCTTTTCCAGGCTAGATGGACACTCAGAAGAGAGGCAGCTACCTAAAATGACTGAAATTGATTGGTTGATTGATTGAAGTTATTTGTTGTTGTTCAGTCGTTCAGTCGTGTCCGACTCTTCGTGACCCCATGGACCAGAGCACGCCAGGCACGCCTATCCTTCACTGCCTCTCGCAGTTTGGCCAAACTCATGTTAGCAGCTTCGAGAACACTGTCCAACCATCTCATCCTCTGTTGTCCCGTTCCCCTTGTGCCCTCCATCTTTCCCAACATCAGGGTCTTTTCTAGGGAGTCTTCTCTTCTCATGAGGTGGCCAAAGTACTGGAGCCTCAACTTCAGGATCTGTCCTTCTAGTGAGCACTCAGGGCTGATTTCTTTAAGAATGGATAGGTTTGATCTTCTTGCAGTCCATGGGACTCTCAAGAGTCTCCTCCAGCACCATAATTCAGAAGTTATATACCCCCCCTATACCCAGAGGTCTCAGGGCGGTTCACAGAATAAAATCAAAATATAAAACCATAAAATACATAATCAAAATAAAAACTACAACCCAATAGCTGCCCCCCCAACAAAACCCCCCCACACAAATGAATCCATTTGTGGGAGAGGACAATGCCAAATGAAATCTGGTAATGGGGCAATCCTTTTGCATCATTGCACATTCTGTTTGAAATGTGTTTGCCTTTGTACACTTTTCATTGTTGCAATCTTTGTGGGATAACCAGTCTCATGTACCCAGCATGCTCAAGTCTAATTAATACATGAAGGGGTTAATACCATAGAGTAAGCTGTCCTGGTTGGCTTAGAGCTTAGGCACGCCCACTTCCCCTCACCTTGGCTTTGGATAGTGCAGATTCGACAGATCCAGCTTCAAATGCAACCTGGTCAAATTTCTTCCCCATCTCTAGTGAAGACACTCTCAGCTTCAGCTGGACAGTTGCCAACAAACAGACTCTCTGAGGGTAAGGTTGGCAGGGGGAATTTCGGTCCCAGCTGCCAAGACCAATATAGAAGAAGAGAAAAAGAAGCAGTCCAGCATTTTCCATGGGAATAAGTTCAACTAGAAACAGGGCCAGCTTTACCATTAGAAAGATTGAGGTGGCAGGCCAAGAGCTGGAGGCCAGAGCTGTGTGTGCAAGATGGGGTGGTGTCTACAGGTGAGGTGGAAGAAGCTACTGCTTGCAGCTCAGGCACCACCAAATGCTCAGCATCTGGGGAGATTTTAGGGGAGAAGGAATGGAAAACTTTGGGAGGAGAATGGAAAAATGAAACTGAGTATGAGGATTGCCGGCTGACTAGCTGCAACATGAATGCTCCACACTGCAACACCACCACCACCACCTCCATCATCATCATTATTTTGTAGATCCCTGTTGATCTGTGAAGTTCAGATCCCTCTGGCACATGAGTGACCGGCATCAAGTCTTCAGGATTCGAGGCAGTGGACATTTGCAGCCTTGCATGGAGATGCCAAGGATGGAGCCTGCGACCTTCTGCATGCAAGGCAGATACAGACCTCCCCCAACTCCCAGGCCAATCTTCCAATGGGATTCAGCGTTCTGTAACCACTGAGAATGCTCAGTTGTCATTGGGCTGTTTTGTGAGCTGGAGTAGGTAACTCCAGCAGCGGAGCATATGTGCCCAGGTGCGGGATAGCCGCTTGAGTGCATGGAGTGGCGCACGTGCCCTGTAGCCAGGAGTGAAGTGAGCCACCCACAGGGGTGGAGTGAGCCGCCGATGGCGGACATTCGGCATGCCACCCGCCCGCAACTCCCAAGCCTCCCCCAAGCTGTCAAAACAAAGGAGGACGGGGGGGGGAATGCCAACGGCAAAGGAGCTCAATTCCCTCCTTCCCCCAATGGCTCGGGGTAGGCTTGGGTGTCGTGGTTGGGCAGTGTGCCAAATGTCACCCCCCTCAGCGAAGACAATGGGGCAGACCGCCCCCACCGTACTCCCTTTCTCCGCCCCGGGTAACTCCACTGTTAGAGGTGGTGTGCTTCTAAATACCAATTGCTGGGAATAAGAAGTTTGGAGAGGAGGGCACTCTTGCACTCAGGCTTCCTGTGGGCATCTGGTTAGCCACTGAGAGAAAAGAGTCTTGGACTAGATTGGCCGGTGGCCTGATCCTGCAAGTGCAATAAGCATTGTGAGTTTTTGTGGGAGGCAGGCCCTGAATGCTGTGAGGTGTTGCAGGAGCCAGGCCCTGGTTGTGCTGACCTTATATGAATCAGGTGCAGGCCAGCAAGCATGATCTCCCACCCACCCCTAAATTATAATTTTTTCCTATTTAGGCAGATCTTGGAATTCTCCTAATACCCACCTTACAACTCAGCTCCTAAATTCACTGTATTTTTGTATGTGTGGCATGATAGTATCTTTAGCGACTTGTACAAACACCTTTTGAAAAGCCCCCCCCCCAAAAAAAAGCCGCAGCCTTTACTCACAGAGTAAGCTATTCCTGTTTGAAGCCAAGTTGACAGAATGTATACGTTTATGACCCAACGACAAGCAAAGCGAGTCAATTTTCTCTGTAAACATCATATAACTCTGAGACTTGCTTATGAACTAGCTGTCACTGTCCATTCCGCGGAAAGAGACTCACTCCACATTTCATTTTGTGTTTTGCCTCAAGGTCATTCTATTATCAGAGAAGTACATCAGCATCTCTTACAGGAAATCTAACTCCCTCCTATCCAGAGAAAACGGTTCCAACTCCCTCTGAACGCAGGAGGTCAACCAGCTAAGATCAGGGGGCTAACGCAGTGGGTTCCAATTAGCAAAGTGTTTCTTCTTTACATGAAAAACAAACACAAACCAACAAACCACAAGGCCACAAAATTGCATGGCTCAATCAGACCTAAAGGCTGTTCCATCCATCTTTCTATCTCCCAATAGCAGCCTGCCAGGTATATCTGAAAGCTCACAAGTGAGGCCTAAAGATGGCACTCAGAGGAGGCATACCCCTCCATGAAAGTTCCATATAGCTAGCCTTTATCCCTAATAGCAGATGATATTGAGATACAAAAGAAATGGAACCCATTTAGTTTTGCCATGGTCTGATGACTATCAGCTTATGGTCACACATAGTGGCCTTAGTGTTGTGGAATGTTCTCCCTACTGAAATACAAGAGACAGGGGCAGCATCTCGCCCACAGGATTGTGGGTGCCCACCTGCCACAACGCAGACGCGCGACATCACATGCACATGCCCACACGTAGTATGTGTGGGGGCTGGTGAAAGTGACTCCTCTTCCTCCTCCTATCCACAGCCAGCAAGGCACCCTTTTCCATGCGGAGGGGCTCAGGCTCAGAGGCACAGATACTGTCTCCCTAAACGTCCTCGGCCCAGTAGACCTGAAGGAGCGTCTCCACCCCCATCATTCAGCCTGAGGTCCAGCTCCGAGTGCTCACTGGAAGGACAGATCCTGAAGCTGAGGCTCCAATACTTTGGCAACCTCATGAGAAGAGAAGACTCCCTGGAAAAGACCCTGATGTTGGGAAAGATGTAGGGCACAAGGAGAAGGGGACGACAGAGGATGAGATGGTTGGACAGTGTTCTCGAAGCGACTGGCATGAGTTTGGCCAAACTGCGAGAGGCAGTGAAGGATAGGCGTGCCTGGCGTGCTCTGGTCCATGGGGTCACGAAGAGTCGGACACGACTGAACGACTGAACAACAAAAAAGTCTAAACCAATGCCTAAGCAACCACTCACATATCTTGTAATTTAATAAAGTTGTGGCCAAAATTATGCCAAAAAACAAAACCCAAATTATGTTTGTGGTGTGAGTTTATTTGAAGGGTGGTTTGGGACCTTGACACACAACCTTTTTTTTTTAAGATTCCCCATTATACTGAATGGAGAACAAGGAGCTGTACATTTTGTTATCTGCTATGGCCCAAACTGATGCAATTGATCACATAATTAATTTTAATGCATTTCTGTGGAAGGGAAACATCACAAACAATGCAGAAAATGGCTTAATTGTTCACACAATGCTTGTGGACTAAGAAAGGAAGGGAAATACCTCTCATATTTGCTTGCATGATTTCTGTCGCTGACCTCAGGTGAACCTGAAAATTGCACCAATTTCCACTCCCACTTTCCGACTGACTTCTCCAGCATCCCAACATTGAGATTTAATTTCTAAGTGCTTATGGGAAGGACCGCTCTGACCCATCACTTTAGCACCATTTAACAAGGAATTCCCAAAAGATGGGCGAGTTTGGGGGGGGCGAGAATAAAGGATAAAAATGGACAGGGATTCACTATGAACAACAACAGAAAAGAGATGTTCTTGCTAAACACGGAGAGGTAGCGCATATGCAATCATGCCCCCCGCTGGTCTCCCTTTCCCTAAACTTCCCCCCTCCCCCTAAACCCGGACAGAGTTTCAGCTTTCCTTGCAGAGACGGTGCTTGCCAAGAATCCGAAAGTATTTATAGCTACTTTATTTTAGCTGCTGAGGCCTTTTTTTGCATTCAGCTGATATTGCAATAGGAAAATGACATTCTTGGCAGAAACATTTTCCTAGAAGGAGGCAAAGCACTCAAAGCTACCCAACACTCGCTGCTCTTATAATGGTCAAATGCACAAACTGGGGCTGTTTGCAATTTTAAGAGCGGGGATGTTGTAAAGCAGAGCTTCTGAGTTTCTTCGAGACTCTGGCGTTAGGAAAAGGGATCTTCTAGGCTTTCCTCCTCTCTTTATTTCTCCCCCGCAATGACAACAACGCAGGGCAGGGGGCAGCAATGTGGCACCATTGGGAAAAGAGGTGCCCTTGAGGTAGGTCTTTTGGAGCCCGCAAAGCCTCTGAACCCCACCACCATTTGCTGCCCCTTAGAGGGTGCCTATTTATTTATTTATTTCATTTATTGAATTTATATACCGCCCTATACCTGGATGTCTCAGGGCGGTTCACAGAAAAGATCACAATATATAAGATCAAAATGAGAACAATAACCCAATAAACCATGTTATGTATTGAAGTTCTCGCCCTAGGCCACTAGGGGTGCTGTGTATATAGTTTCACTCTGCCCACCGTGACTGCAGTTCTCACTCAGGTCCACAACATGCAAATGAAGGATTGAGAGTGCCGTTCACGGATTGGGTAGCTAGAGAGAGTTGTTACTGTTGCATGTTACTGAGTACTATTATAAGCAGGCTGGCTCAGCCCTTCAGTTCAGTTCTGTTCCAGCCTGGGAATAAAGAGAGCTGTTTGGAGAATCACTGTGTCGTCTGCTATGTCCACCCACTATTTAATAAACCCCGCCTCCCAAAAGAGCCACATTTTAAAAGGGTATAGGATGCCAATCAGGTCAGCCAAAGGCCTGGTTAAAAAGGAACATTTTTGCCTGGGGCTTAAAGGTATGTAATGAAGGCGCCAGGCGAACTTCCCTGGGGAGAGCATTCCACAGATGGGGAGCTACTGGGGAGAAGGCCTGTTCTCGTGTTGCGACTGTCTGGACCTCTCGAGGAGGAGGCACACGAAGAAGGGCCTCAGAAGATGGTCTCAGGGTCCAGGTAGGTTCATATGGAAAGGGACAGTCCTTGAGGTATTGCAGTCCTGAGCTTTAGAGGTCAAAACCAACACTTTGAATTGGGCCCGGAAACTAATTGGTAGCCAGTGCAGTCGGACAAGAATCGGTGTAATATGCTCAAACAATCTAGCTTCCAGGTGAGCAACCTGGCCGCTGAATTCTGCACCAGCTGAAGCTTCCAAACCGTCTTCAGAGGCAGCCCTACATATAACACATTGCAGTAATCTATCCTTGAGGTTACCAGAGCATAGACAACAGTAGTCAGGCTATCCTTGTCCAGATAGGGTTGTAACTGGGTCACCAACCAAAGCTGATGGAAGGCACTCCGGGCCACTGAGGCCACCTGAGCCCCGAGCGACAGCGAAGGATCCAGGAGTACCCCCAAGCTACAAACCTGCTCCTTCAGGGGAAATGTAACCCAACCAAGAGCAGGTGACCTCCCACCCATCTGGTCTATGGTCTGGTTACCTTTCTCTCTCTTGAAAAATACAGAGCGCTGAAGGAGGAAGCCCAGAGAGTGCAGTTCCTGCCTTTGGTAGAGATGGGTCTGCCTCACCCCCACCCCAGAAGAAAAGAAGACTTGAGGTTATCTTCTCCTCTGAGGGTGGCCTTGAGGCCATGTGTCTCCCAGAGCACTGGCCTCCTGTTCAAGGCTGCTGTGCTCCCCAATTCTCACTTTGCAGCTCCTTCCCTCACTCTACAATGTGAGCTTTGGCTCAATGCCTTTTTCAGGGCCAAGTAGGAATTTGCAGGGAGACACTGATTAGCTAGTGGGATTCTCTGTTTTCACCTATTTCACATTTGTAGAGAATCTTCTCTTGATTTGGCATTATTTGGTATTTGGTGTGGGCAGGTGCAGAAAGGTAAGATGTGAACTTGCTCCCACCCAAAGGCATTATGGGGGCACGGGGTGCTCCCATAATGCAATGGGGACTTGGGGGTCCCCATGGGGCCTGGCCTACACATCATGGTGAACGGTGGAAAGTGGGACCAGGGTGCATAGGATGGGGTTTGCTTACCCAAGGCTCAAGGAGGGAGATTTTTTTCTCCTCATCCTTGGCTGGGCAGCACATATCCTGCAGTATGTGGAAGATGGCAGGCATGGTATGTCACTGGGGGAAGGTGACGGTTAAAAAAATCTCTTCTGAATTTGTGGTTTCTGTATCCTAGCATCATAGAAGGTTTGAGAGGAGGAGAAGCTACAGTATCCCCCCCCCCCCGGTTGTATTTTCCTTTTTAAGCAAGGAACTAATTTCAGCTCAGGCTCTGCACATGCATATATATGACTTCTAATTTCCCCTGCTTTGTTTGCCTATAATAAATTTTCAATTAGAGAAACGGGAAGAAAGCTTCTGTTTGCACTCAAGTAGCCTTGGTAATTAGCAAGGAAAAGGAACAGCATATAGGAAGGGTTGCAACACACACACACCGTTCCTTCTTTCCCTTTTTCTTTTAAAAAAGCAAATTGCTTTTATATTTCACATTCATTGCCCTGAATGTGGTGGAGGTGTGTTCAGTAAATATGCTAAAGGGGAAACCATGAGGAAATTGTTGGCATGGGAGAGCTTTGTTTGTTATTCAGGATGAACAATAGAAAATATCCCACACTGCACTTCCTGAACCAGAGTTTTCTCCTTGCTGTTTAAATGAGGGAATGGGAAATCCTCTATACTGCACCCAAAATGGCACATCTGATTTTATGATTACTTAAACCCTCCATGAAATCTGGCTAATGCAATCATTTTGTTTAAATGCTATTGAAATGGCAGTATATTGCAGGGATTTGTCCGGCAGCTGTGTCTATGCACACAAGTGGATTTTAGATAGTAGGGTGCTCAGCACCCAGGGACTCAAACAAGGGGATCTAGCGGTATAGTCTGGTGTCCTTATTTCCTCAAGGAAGTAAGATGGGTGGGGTACAAAATCATCATCATCATCGTCATCCATCTTGGCTGGGTCAGCTGATCTGGGAAGCATTTAGCAGCTCAACTGGCTTTGTAGAAAGCTGTTGCAGGATTTGTTCCACCTGTCCTAGTATTTGTGATTGCACACATTGTAGAGACCTTTCTCTTGGACCAATTCACAGTCTTTTGAACCCGATGATCAATCTGAGCCAGGTATGTGCGTGTTTTTTTTTAGTAGCATCTTCCTTTTCTGATTGTTGTTTAGGTCAGCCAAAGGCCTGGTTAAAAAGGAACGTTTTTGCCTGGCACCTAAAGGTGTATAATGAAGGTGCCACGTGAACTTCCCTGGGGAGAGGATTCCACAGACGGGGAACCACTGCAGAGAAGGCCCCGTTCTCGTGTTGCCACCCTCTGGACCTCTCAAGGAGGAGTCACACGAAGGAGGGCTTCAGAAGATGATCTCAGGGTGCAGGTAGGTTCAACATTCTCTTCTCACAGTGGCCAAGTAGATGCCCATGGGAAGGGCCAGATTTAGGTTTGATGAGGCCCTGAGCTACTGAAGGTAATGGTATCTGAAGAAGTGTGCATGCACACGAAAGCTCATACCAAGAACAAACTCAGTTGGTCTCTAAGGTGCTACTGGAAAGAATTTTTTATTTTGTTTTGAAGGTAATGGGGACATTCATATGTTCAGCTGTCCTTTGTCAACAACAACTGGTCCCTGTTTTTGGTGTAGAATATATGCTATATGGTAATATATGGACCTAATAGGTATCTAAAGCCGTTTGCACGTAACAAAATACGTATTTTATCAGAGTAATTGCTGAACTGAAATATAATTAAGAAGAAGTATATTAATAGTGAAATACATTTAAGAAGAAGTATATTTGGGGGGGCCCCAAGAGAGTGGGGCCCTAAGCTATAGCTTGTTTAGCTTATATGTAAATCTGGCACTGCAGGAAGCCGCTAGGAGAGCAGTACTCTTCTGTAACAGTGTTCTCCTGCTCATGATCTGCAGCAACTAGCATACTGCCTCTAATTCTGGAGGCAATACAGCCACCAAGACTAGTAGCCTCTGGCCCATCGAACTGGTGACTTTCAGGCTGAGCCCCTCCCACATGACATGCATTGTGCTCCAAGGTGCCGTTCATTGTCATTTCCCATCCAAATACCTTGTCCTGCTCACTCCTATAAGAAGAAATTTACAGATGTCCTCAGGAACACCACCAGGGTGGATATATTCCAATGTTCCAATAGGGGCTGGAAAGCAGCTTTTTAAAGAAAGCTTATTCATTACAGAAGACATAGAGAAGGGTTAAGCGAATCATGGCAAGCTTGTTTTCTCCTGCTCTGGAGGGCAGGACCGGAACTGATGCCTTCAAGATACCAGAAAGGAGATCCCGACTAAACATCAGGAAGAACTTTATGGTGAAAACAAAATATAAAATAAATAAATAAATAAAATCCTTCCAGTAGCACCTTAGAGACCAACTAAGTTTGTTCTTGGTATGAGCTTTCGTGTGCCTGCACACTTCTTCAGATACCACTTTCGTGCATGCACATGAAAGCTCATACCAAGAACAAACTTAGTTGGTCTCTAAGGTGCTACTGGAAGGATTTTTTGATTTTATATTTTGTTTTGACTATGGCAGACTAACACAGCTACCTACCTGCAACTGGAACTTTATGGTGGTAAGAGCTGTTCAACAGTGGAACAGGTTGTGCTGGACTCTCCTGCCTTGAAGGTTTTTAAGCAGAGATTGGATGCCCATCTGTCATGGATGCTTTAGCTGAGATTCCTGTATTACAGGAGATTGGACTATATAATTTCTTGGCTTCTAATAGAAATATGAAACATCCATGTAAAAGAAAATCCCTCTCGGGAGACCTCGAAACACTTAAACTTAATCATTGTTATCTTCGTTGTATGTTAAGTTTTATTGATATTATGATATTATCTTTGCCTCTTTTCTATGTTTGCTGCTTTTGTGCTCAAACATTTGCTTTATTATCAAGACGAACATAAATCAAAAAGATTGATGTTGCATTAAAATATTCATGAATATTTCCATATTATATTGTCATATTAGCGTATGTCCGCAGCGTGCATGGATGGATTATGCGATTGATATTTATTTAATTGTCTGTTTATGTTGTACTCTTTTTTTTTTAAGCTTCCTTTAAAAAGAAAAAATGTACTTCACATTGCAATCAGCAGACAATTCCTCCTGAGATAATTTTGGATGCCAATGCAGTGGCTGAGTAAGTTTCCCAGAAGTAGAAGGCGGGGCTTTAATTTGCCATGACCTTCGCCACACTTGCAAACACGTAACAAATTCTACAAAATAAAAGGAAGCATGAAACTTTTCTCACATATGTTATAATATAGCTTTCTTCACTTCAGAGTATTGCACCCCATGTCAGTTTGCATTTCTTGGTGCAGAAAGTATTGATCTGATGTGTAGAGCTCTTTCCTACTCTAACTAATTCAAGAGGGTCCTGGAAGCTTCTGGAAGCTTCTCTGTGTGAGGTAAACAAGCAGAAGGTTAATGATGTTTGGGTTATTCCTTCAGAGAAGCTGAGTACAGCTGGCTTAAACTGGTTCTCTTGTCTCTTTCTGTCAATGTTGTTCTGTACATAGTTTCCTTAGTGTTAAGGTTTAGACTTATTATAAGTTATTGCAAGTTTAAGTTAAGTCTGCTGCAACTGGATTTCTTATGGACAGGGCCAATCCTGAAAGAATTGAATTTGTGTCCATTATGTTCATTTGCCTTCAGTAGCAGTAAAGCTCTGTTGCGATGAAATATAATTGCCTCTGGTCTATTTTGGGTGAATTCTGCAACGTGTTTAAGTTGTTACTCTGCTAACTATACATTGGAACCCACTCTGAATCAATATTGAGTAGAATTCTATGACACTCCATACATGCCCAATTGACTGCTTTGATCTGCAAAACTTGTATTTTACAGAATTCTTTGTGGGGAACCCATGGCTGTTTAGATTAGTATCACAGTGCTTTAAATGTATGGCATGAATGTGGCCAGTGAAAGAATAGGGGGGTGGATCAGTCACCCCATGACTGAATGTTGTTGTATCAATTGAAGAATACAGCTGGGTAGAATATGAATCACACAGCCCTGTGTGCAAAGGCAGGAACAACAAACAGACTCCAGCTATTATGAAGCATCTGCTGTGGATTTGGTGTTCATACATCGTGGTGTAGTGGTTAAGAGCAGTGGACTCGTAATCTGGTGAACCGGGTTCGCTTCCCCACTCCTCCACATGCAGCTGCTGTGTGACCTTGGGCTAGTCACACTTCTCTGAAATCTCTCAGCCCCACTCACCTCACAGTGTTTGTTGTGAGGGAGGAAGGGAAAGGAGATAGTTAGCCGCTTTGAGACTCCTTAAGGGGAGTGAAAGGCGGGGTATCAAATCCAAACTACTACTACTACTACTCTTCTTCTTCTTCTTCTTCTTCTTCTTCTTCTTCTTCTTCTTCTTCTTCTTCTTCTTCAAGGCCCAGGGATAAAATTCTGGTGAATGGTGGGGAAGTGGGGACCCAATGTTTTCCTACTAGACTTCAACCACAATTCTGTGGGGAGGGTGGAACAGGTGGGAAACAAGGATACCCACATGGCAAATTCTCTCTCAATGAAAGAGGAGAAATGGATCTGGATCATATTTCAAAGTGAATCAACTGATTTGGCGCCTGCTTTGTACGAGCGTCAGAAAGGCAGGTATCAGTCAGATGATGTGCTTCACAGAGTGTTGTGACGCAGTTTCAGTTCAAAATATGCAGACAAAAAAGGGTATTCTAGGGGAAAATGCATAGAAAAGCTTGCCAAAAAATGTGTATTTTAGGAGGAAGTGTGTGTTCTGAACTCCACAGCTCTGTTGGGACATGGGAGGAGGAAGAAATTGGGTTGGGGGCTGATTAGGAGGAATCTTTCAGGGTTTGCTATGTGAGTCCCACTAGAGTGACTATGTGATGGCCCAAGAAATAAGGACAGGCTAAAAACAACAACAACCATTTAGTTCCCATTTAAAGGCAAACCTCCCCATCCTTTGAAATTTGCATTTCTCCGAATTTCCAGTGCATCTTTCCAGTCCAGTTATGTGTACAGAGTTACATTCACTGGAGCAAAACGTTCATAAAGATGCATGTATTGGAGAAAGCAACATACAGAAATGCATATGATTTGGGGAAATTGCTTTTCCCAAAACATGGGCACCAGGCAAGATTGCATAGAAATGTGTGTCTTGAGAGAAACTTGCACTAAAATGATGATTCATTCTCATGAGGGCTTTTTGCTGATGTGGCAGTGTGAAGAACAGAACGTAAGACTGCAAAAATGAGAAACCGAAACCGAAAGATTTATCCAACCCTACCCACAAATCGGAACCAAAGTTATTGGTTCGAATTTCGCCTCTGCTGCAAACCCGATAGATGGTTTCTGTTGAGCCACTTCCTCTTGAACTTGGTCACCTCCCTCACATCCAATTTGGGAACAATATTGCTGGTCAACCTTGCAGGGCTGTTATTAGGACCCACAACTTGTAACAACCAACTCTTAATTCAATTTCGCGTCAATGTTTGCACCAGACAATTGAAAGTATTGGTTGCCTTCACATTCCCCAGCTCTTCCTGCTGCCGCCATATGATGAAACCCGCAGCATCACTTTAGCTTTTCTTAATTGTCTTTCCCCCAATCCCTAAATTGACTCTTTATAAACAGATCCAGGACTCAGACGATGCAGCCCCATGCTGGGCTGATCTGCTACCTGTTTATTATATGCAATTAGAGAATGCAACGGTGACTTTGAAGTGCTGGAGAAGGCTGAGGAATGCAGATATATTGTTCCCAACTCATTTTCAACATACCTACACACCGAGGCCTGTAATTTTCTTAATCTTCTTAGACCTTCTTGCTTCTCTCTCTACAACCTATTATTATTCTTCTCCCACAGAATTAGATAACACTTGCTCCCCACCTCCCCAAACTGACTCTTGGTTATATGTTCCTGGAGAACAGAGTAGAAATGAAAAGGCAACAGCGTGGGTAAGATTCTGCATTTGTGGGATGTTTTAAATACCTTTGATTTTTTATTATTTTAGTTACTTTTTTATTATTAAACAAATGTCACAATTCCTCCAGAGACTTTTATGGAGAAAAACCTTTCCAATCAGCTCTATCATACCCTCTAGCATTTTTCTGATGAAAATAGGGATGTCCTATTTAAAAACAACAACAACAACAACAACAACACTCTTCTTCTTCTTCTTCTTCTTCTTCTTCTTCTTCTTCTTCTTCTTCTTCTTCTTCCTCTGCGATCCCTTGTAGCTGAGTAAGATTGTCTTCCATGAATACGGTCTTAAAAGTGAGTGTGTAAGTGATTGTGGACGCCAGTTCTGGATCCACATGTCCTTCCACAGTGGGGACATTGGTTTCCAGGCGGGAGCTGATCACTGTGAGGGTTTCCCAAGCGTGCCTTCCTCTTCACATGTTTCTCCCTTGCGTCCTGAGTTTGAGCGTCTTCAAAACTCATAGCACCTTTGGTAAAGGCTGCTCTCCAGTTGGAGTGCTCACAGGCCAGTGTTTCCCAGTTGCTGGTGTTTATACTACATATTTAGATTTGCCTCGAGAGAGTCTTTAAACCTCTTTTGTTGACCACCAGCATTACACATTCCATTCTTGAGTTGGGAATAGAGTAGTTGCTTTGGAAGACGAAAACACACTTTCCCCTTCATGCATTCTATTTAAGAGGTTAAATCCAATTAAAAAGTGATGCCTTGGGTCTCTAATTCTTATATCACCCAGCATCCTGTTCTCATAGGAACAAGCCAGGTGCCTGTGAGAAGCCTTCAAGCCCAAGCTGAGTGCAACACCATTCTCCCCTCTTGCAGAAACGAGTATTCAGAAGCATTGCTGCCTCTGACAGTCATCAGGGTTAGTAGCCATTTTTAGCCTTTGGCTCCATCACAGTTGGTAGCCATCACTTCTTCTTGGGGAATCAAATCTCATGGTTTGTACTGTACTCTGTACTGTGTGAAGAAGTCCTTCTTTTTGTCTGTGCTGAATCTTCCGACACTCTGCTTTATTGGATGTCCTGGAGTTGAAGGAGAGATCAGGCATCTGAACAACATGACTAGTCCAACGATGTTGATGTTGAAGAATAATAACAACACACTGCCCATCTGACTGAGTTGCCTCAGCCACATAATAAAACATTACACATTTTTTTTTAAAAAAAAACTTCGCTAAACAGGGCTGCCTTCAGATGTCTTCTAAAAGTCAGATGGTTGTTTATTTCCTTGACATCTGATGGGAGGGCGTTCCACAGGGATGGTGCCACCACCAAGAAGGCCCTCTGCCTGGTCCCCTGTAACCTCACTTCTCATGGGGAGGGAACCGCCAGAAGGCCCTCGGAGCTGGACCTCAGTGTCTGGGCTGAACGGTGGGGGTGGAGAGGCCCCTTCAGGTATACAGAAAGTGGCACAGCAAACAGAAGTATGGATGAGTCTTTAGAGGAAAGAAAAGAAGGGGAGTGTAATGGAGAAGGGAGTAGGGCAGGAAACCCTTCCTGGGCTCTGATTTTGATCCAAGCCGTTGAAGAATTCAGGACTGCTAAGCCTCGCTCCTCATACGAGTGGATTGTTGTGAACTATTTAAGTTCATTCCTGAGACTGGCAGCAGAGAGCTTCCATGGCATCTATGCCAAATCTTTTGAGGGGTACCCACTCCCCACCCCCAAACCACCCATTTTTGCAATAACTCAGTAAGTGGTAGATGACTGCAATTTCTCCCATATCAAACGATCAAAACCTCCCAGAGATTTGGGATTCAAAATAGCCACCAATGCAGAACATCTCAAATTTGCCAAACATGGCTGATCTCATTTTGGACCATTCAGTGAAAGCCTATTAAATATACATTTTTGCAATGTCCATTAATCATGGAAAGACCTGCTTTGAGTTACTCAATCATCTGACATAATGTATTCTCCTCCTGCACATTGGGTGAGCAATCAAAGGGAGATTGACTTTCTTCATTTAGTCAAATAGATTTATCTGAGCCATGTTTCAAATGACTAGATTAAGTGGGGTAATGCTTATTCTTTTTGTCAGTGGGGGGGGGAGGGGGAAGAATCCATTCAGTGCAAATATTCCTTTGATTTCAGACTAAGAATCACCATTAAAGGTATCAGGGTCCTTTTTCTATTGTTCTCATTGTATCTCCTTGTACTGCAAACGTGTGGCTATTCATCATGTATGCCAACTTTGCTAGGGAGAACAAGCAGACGCTTGGCCAAAGGAACATCTTGAAGGTTGCTAGCAAATGCATCACTGGAACGTGAGGCACTCGGAAGAACAGGCATGGGAAGGCCAGTCTTTAGCAGAATCGGCACTAGGGTGAAATCAGATTTGGGGTGCTGTCAAGTGAAGCTGGGGCTTTAAAGTGCTCAGTTGTGGGGTGCCGCGGATGGAGGAAATAATAATAATTTCATACTACAGTCGTACCTCGGATTATGTACGCTCTGGGTTGCATACTTTTCAGGTTACGAACTCCACTAACCCGGAAGTGCAACCCGACGTGTGCACGATTTGCACATGCGCAGAGCGTTTTTCACGGGTTTTTCTGTCTGCGCATGCGCAGAATGAATTGTTCGGGTTACGTCCTTTTCGGGTTACGTACTGTAACCCAGAACGGATTAAGTACGTAACCCGGGGTACCACTGTATATCATTTTGATTATTCCATTTTCTTCTGAGCCTATAGCCTAGCTAAACTGAAAAGGCCTGTACCTGCCTTTTAAAGTACAGAACTACAGTGGTACCTGGGGTTAAGAACTTAATTCATTCCGGAGGTCCGTTCTTAACCTGAAACTGTTATTAACCTGAGGTACCACTTTAGCTAATGGGGCCTGCCACTGCTGCCGCACCACCACTGCACGATTTCTGTTCTCATCCTGAAGCAAAGTTCTTAACCCGAGGTACTATTTATGGGTTAGCAGACCTGAAGCATCTGTAACCTGAAGTGTCTGTTACCCGAGATAGCACTGTAGTTGTTTTCAGGTATTGCATGCCACAAATGTTCATTCCAAAACACCGAAAAGAATAAACTGTTACAATCTATGGTGTCCATTTGTATGCACAAAAGAAAATTGGCTAGGCATGGCATTTGTGATTAATCTTGAATTGCTTTGTAGACAGACGAAAGAAGATATTGGGAGACATTTAATGAATGAGAAAATTAGTCAAAGTCTTAATAAAGAAAGACATTTAAAAATGATTACAGTGGTACCTCAGTTTACTTAATCCGTTCCGGAAGAAGCGGACACGGGACAATGGATTCAAACTACAAGAAAGAAGATTCCACCTAAACATTAGGAAGAACTTCCTGACAGTGAGAGCTGTTCGGCAGTGGAATTTGCTACCAAGGAGTGTGGTGGAGTCTCCTTCTTTGGAGGTCTTTAAGCGGAGGCTTGACAGCCATCTGTCAGGAATGCTTTGATGGTGTTTCCTGCTTGGCAGGGGGTTGGACTGGATGGCCCTTGTGGTCTCTTCCAACTCTATGATTCTAAGTCTGTTCTTAAACCGAAACTGTTCTTAAACCGAGGCGTGCTTTGCCTAATGAGGCCTCCTGCCACCGGTGGCCTTCCACCATTCGGATTCTGTTCTTAGACAGAGGTAAAGTTCGCAAACACTACTTCCGGTTTTGTGGAGTTCACAGACCAAATCTTTCGTAAACAGGGCTGTTCTTAAACTGAGGTACCACTGTATATGTAATCATATGATTTTATATTCATGATACGGTGGTATATGCAAATTTTTATGAATGATTAATGGATTGAGCAGATTTATGAAGCAATGTTCTCTAAGCAAAAGAGAAGCTGGTCAATGGAATATGCTGTGTGGAATCTCCTTCCTTAGAGACTTTAAGGGATGGAGCCCTGTAACAGCTCTTGGTCTTGCTCCAGAGACCGGGGGGGGGGGGGGTTGCTAACTTAGGGTAGCTCTTTGAACCATATAATTTGTCAGATCTCTTCTAAGTAATTATTTGCTGAGTTCCTCTCCCCTATCTCATGTTGCAATTAAGTATTTAAATCATTAAAGTAATTCGAGCATTTACCTTTTGATTTCCGAGCAACACAGCCATTTATAAAAATATTACCTGGGATAGGAATAAAAGCTGACAAAAAAGCAATTAGATTTGCTTCTAAAAGAGACGAATTAGCCACTTAAAAGTTATATGAAAAATGACTCCCCACCTCATCCCTGCTGAATAATTTTAAAGGTGTAAAATGAAATTAAAATCAAGCGCTCAATGTATCGTTAAAAACAGAATCTCGGGCCCAGGGGCCAAATGCGGCCCTCAAAACTGTTCTGTCTGGGCTTCAGGACTCTCCCCAAGTCACATCCAAACCACACCTTTCACCAGCCCTGCTTTGCACCTCCCTTGAGTGTTTTGCTTTGGTTGAAATATGTCCTAGAATTCTGAAAATTGCCTGCCGGGTTGCTTGGCTGGAGGATGGTGAGGGGCAAAGTTCAAGTTAATTGCTTCATCCACTTTCACCACTGGCCCTGCCCAGAATCGGCATGTAGACCCCATAAGTCTCAGGGACTGGCTGGTTTGGGAAATATTTGTGGGCACCGCCCACCCAAGAGCTTCTTACGGATGACTCTGAGGAAGAAGACCCAGGAGAGTGGTGGTGGGATACTGGAGGAAAGAGGGGAACAAGCTGGGAGGTGTTAGAAGCAGGAAGTGTGTGTGATTATGGAGAGTCAGAAGACGAAAGCCATTCAAGGATGGGTGGGGTGGGGTGCTGAGGTACTCAGTGCGAGTGCAGACTCAAAGACAGGGCAGAGAGGAGCAAGACACATGTTTCAGCTTCACATCAGTCCAAAGTGAGCTCTCCTCCTCCCCTCACACTGAGAATGCAAAGAGCATTGCATTTTGCTGAGCAACGGGCCAGACAGGCCCAAAGGGGAGGTTCCTCCTCGTCACTATAGCTTACATCTGCTTGGGAGGAGTCCAGAGGAAGAGGGTTGAGAGAAGAAGAAGAAGAAGAAGAAGAAGAAGAAGAAGAGAAGTTTGGATTTGATATCCCACTTTATCACTACCCAGAGGAGTCTCAAAGCGGCTAACATTCTCCTTTCCCTTCCTCCCCCACAACAAACACTCTGTGAGGTGTGTGAGGCTGAGAGACTTCAGAGAAGTGTGACTAGCCCAAGGTCACCCAGCAGCTGCATGTGAAGGAGCGGAGACGCGAACCTGGTTCACCAGATTACTAGTATACCGCTCTTAACCACTACACCACACTGGCATCTTCTCCTAGGGCAGTTTTGTTGTCATACACCATATTTTCCCATTCCTGCTGTTATTGAAATGACATGCTGAAATAATTATATAGTAAAATGAAAGTTTGTGCATTTCTCTCTCTCTCTCTCTCTCTTTTGGTGGGGAAACAGCAGCAAAACGACATGGAAGGCTGGGGACTTCCTGATCCACCTTGTTAAAGGAATAGTCCAGCTCTGGACTTTCTGGGTCTATTTGTTTCATTATTCAGGGTGAATGCAGAGCTGATGAATGCCCCTGGAATGCCATTTGAACTCCAGGTACACTTTGCTAAGATGTTGCAACAAAGAACAGTGTAGTAACTGCAGCAATCAGGAACATAGAGGAGATATTGATGGAAGACCTAATTACTTATGAACATGCCAGAATGAAAATGCTAACAAGTCATTACTGCAGGAACTGTAATTACAATGCATTGGTTCAAGTACCCAAAACCTGATTTTCATTTTCTTTGGGGAACAAAGGTCTCCGTAATGGATAATCGGTTAAAAACCCTCAAAAGGAAATTGATGCCATCAGTGACTTTATTAATGCCGACAATTGCATTCAAGTCATGATGCCTGTGGAGTCCATAAATTTGTGTGTGTGTGCGTGCCGGCTTGTTTGCATATTGTAGGCGGCAATCCTGTATACACTTACCTGGGAGGATGCAACACTGAATTCTGTGGGTTTTACTTCTGAATAGACAGGTAGAAGCCTGTACTGTTAAAGGCCCCATGAAACGAGTGGTGTTCCTATAAATGTCTACTCATAAGTTTGTTCCACTTTGTTTGGTGTGATGTCTCCTCAAGTGAGTGTGCATAGGATTTCATGACATATTTAATGGTGGGAAGACCTGCTCAAATCCGACTCACCATTATAACATGTGATCTGTAGGTATCTGGAACAAGAATCTGGAGTAAATATTGGGTCCTGAACAGATCAGGCCTCTAAACCAGGGCACTATGTTCAGTATTTGGAAAGTTAATTTTGGAAAGGAACTAGTTGTAGGTGAGTTTCAACATGTCTGGAGAGGACTTTGGCCGGCCAATTGGGGAGGCTGGATAGCAGGGTGAAGCCTTGTCACTAGAACCAAGTGCCGCCTTCAAAGATGAGAGCAGACCCACCTGCTTGATGTTCCCTTGGCAGGAGGGGCAGGGAAACTTGTTGGGACATCTTTGCTTGTTTTCCCCAGTTATGAACTTCTTACACAGCTCTTGAACTCCTGAACTGTGACTCCTGAACAATGCACTACTGATCGGCAAGCGCCGAGGCTCTGTGGTTTAGACCACAGCGCCACTCGTGTCCCTTTAGATACCTATTAGGTCCATAAATTACCATATAGCATATATTCAACACAAAAAAACAGTGACAATTTGTTGCTGACACAGGACAGCTGGAAATACAAAGGGCCCCATTACCTTCAGTAGCTTAGGGCCTCATCAAACCTAAATCTGGCCCTGGAAGGGCTAGGGGTCTTCTTGCAAATCCAGCATCTTTGTCAACTTACAGTTCCTAGGGTTCTTTGGGGGAAGCCATGCTTGTTTACATACCCTCCATCATTTCTCTGATGAAAATAGGAATGTCCTGTTCAACAACAACAAACAACAGCAATTCTACTGTTTATACTCTGCCCATCTGACTGGGTTGCTCCAGCCACTCTGGGCAGGTTCCAACATATATAAAACTATAATAAAACACCAAACATTAAAAAAAAATGAAGGGCTGCCTTCAGGTGGCTGGGGGGGGGAGGGGTGTCGCATAACTCCATAGCCTCCAACATTTCTCTGATAAAAACAGGGATGTCCTAAGGAAAAGCGGAACGTTCTGGGATCAAATCAGTAACTGATATGGCTTCTGTAAATTCAGGACTGTTCCTGGAAAATAGGGACACTTTGAGGGTCTGTGTTTAAAGTGGTACAACACTTACTTAAATGTACACTGCGGATGGGACCTGGCAGTGACTCTCTAAGATTCCAGACAGGAATCACTCCCAGCCTTACCTGACAGAATCTAAGACCTTCTGCATGAAATGCATGTGATCTTCCACCAAGCTATAGCTTTCCCCCATAGGGATTTATGGAACACCCTGACAAATCTAGCTTAATCAAATCTCTTTTCACTGCCCGTGAAATTCCTTAAATGCTTCGCCTGAGGAGAAAACCGCCATAAAAATTTGCTTTATGTGGAATTTGGGGACAGTCAGGACTGTGTTATAATGCGCAGCTCCTTTGTGTTCCTTTTAAAACATTGCCTAATATATATTTATATTTAAAATGAAAACCCTATCCAACCATCTTAAGCTTTAGACAAACGCAGTTCTTTAATTTCGATGCCTGCGAAAACAATTGTGCAGTTTGAAAACGACAGAGCTGGAAAGCGGCTCCTGCAACATAACTACAAATGTGCTTTGTTTAAACACAGTCATCTTATCAGACAAGTACTCAATTATCATCTCCATTTGAAAATATCTGAGCCTTATTTGCTCGGAGCAAATATTAATTTCAGCACGCATAACGGACCAAGCGGAGGATTCTGAAGTTCTGTTTTTAAAAAGGTTTAGAATCTTTCAGACAATCAAGCTGGCAATTCTGATTATTAAAATGGCTTCCTGCGATGATTACCGGGAAAGACGCGAGGCTAAGATCGCTCAGCAACTCTTGCCTATTTCTTAATCTGTAATTACTACAGTTCACACTGAGTTTCCTTAACATCTGATGCTAATGCAGATGGTCCTGCTCAGGCAAGACGCCTGCGGAAGTATTAAGAGAAGTTAATTTTTGTATATACGAGAATATTTTCAGATAGATCTTCAGTGTGTTAGAATGGGGATCTCGTAGAGCTAGAAAGGTGCCTCAGAACACCAGTTGCTGGAAATCACAAAGTGGAGACTGTTTGGGCATTTCTGTCCTGCTTGTGGTCTTCCCATAGGCATCAGCTAGAGATGCCCTGCTGCCTTCCAGCCAACAGAGCACAAAGGGACTATCTCCTTATGGGATAGATTCCACGTGTATATACCTTTGTAACCCAAGTCTGCCTTCAGGGATCCATTTGTGAACTGAATGTGTGTGAGTAAACCTGTTTTATACTTTTTACACAACTTTGTGTCGTGTCTATTCTTTTTAAGAAAGGGAATTACCAGGGATCCTATATTTAGAAGCTTAAACAAGCTTGCAACAAGCTAACTGCTGTGCGTTTAAAGGGGAATGCTTAAAACTCTGCTAAATTATAGAACTTGCTAATGCAAGTTAGGAAAGGATATTAATAAACAATATATCCTCTCCTTCTTCCCTGAACATTTCCACAGGGAGGAGGCACTTCAGAGAGCAGTTTGCCAAACCGCTCTCTGAAGCTCCTTCCTCACCTTTCTTAAAAAGCTCACCTAGGCCACTGCCACTCCTTGCTGCTTGCTTGCTCAATTGCATGTCTTCTGGCAGTCATGCTAACTACAGTGTGACAACAACCTTACAATTCTATGTATATAGGAAGATCATGTGTGTGTCATTTTAAACAACTATCACATGTGCATACTTGTCCAGAGTTGATATTTAAATACTGCATTGAACAATCTGGTGCTCTCCAAAAATAAATAAAAAATAGGAAGTTGCAGAATCCACAAAAAGTATAATTTCCTACAAAGAGACACAAAACTTTGATTCCTGGGTATGCTAGAGCTATACAATATTAGAAGTGCTGGCGAAGGCAGCAGTATATATATTTCTAATCATATGTTTATATATGTTGCTGTGTATTTAAGATGAATAGAAACTGGTCAGAGACCTCTGGAAGTTGGAAAATGTCCAGTTTAGTTGACTGTTGTTGTACATACATGTCTGCTTGCTTATTAGTAAAATATTTGTTCTAAATTGTTACATTAATTCTGGAACTTCATATACACAATAGTACATGGTACCAGGAATGAAATACTCTGTGCGAATGTATGACGGGACATTTGGGGGCTCCCCAGCTGACTGGGGTTGATGGGAACTATAGTTCAAAACACCTGGAGGGTGTCAAGTTGGCAAAGGCTGTACTATATCCTCTTCAAGTGAACATCTTTATGTGTTGTTCTGTTAGCCCACACCGGCTAAATCCGAGTTTTGCATGTAATGATCCACACAAGATTAGCAGTAAGTTGATCCACCCTCCCTTCTGGCTGATTGATTGATTGCCATAATTCTGGAGTATGGGTGGTTATGAATTATTCTTTCCCTCAGGGAAAGCGAAGTAGAAAGGGTTATAAAAACAGAGCCCCAAACCGTAATGCAATCTCTCCTAAGTGTGTGTATGTGTGCACGCTAAGTGGCATTACTGAGAGAAAGCGGGTCACGGCAAAGGAAATGCATGTCCATTAATAACACAAGATAACAGCAAGGTTAAGACAACCCAGCAGAGGTGAACTTCTGAGCTTCAGAAAATATCCTGAAAAATAATGAATTCATCATCGGAAAGTGCCGTTTCTCGGACATGACATTATGCTCCCCTTTCGCTGGCAGAGTGGTGGTGCTTTTTTCAGCCTGAGGACCACAACTCCCTCGGGTGCACCTTACCCATGAGATATGATCAAAGAATTGTAGAATCGGAAGGAATGCCAAAGGTCATCTAGTCCAACCCCCTGCAATGCAGGAACCCTGACAGACGGCCTAAAAACTTCCAATGAATGAGGTAGTCTGTTGCACATATGAACAGCTCTTGCCACCAGATGTCAACCTCCAACACCCCTCTCCTTTCATAACTTTCTAATGCAGTTCCTATTCTCATAAATGGGTCCAGAAAAATGCAGGGGTAATGCTCATCACAGCAGTAGCATACTCAGAAGTAAGTCTCATCATGGTCAATGAGTTTTACATCCAAGGTAGTGTGAATGAGATTGCCGTGTCGACTCCTGAAACAGCACACAAGCTTATAGCCCAAGTAAGAGAACCACGAGAGCTTAAGGAATTTGAGCAGCCCCATCGAATACTTTCTCCATGACAGACAGGAGCTGCCTGCTCTCTTTCAAAGACAATCTTATAAGCTAAAGAGAGAGAGAGAGAGAGAGAGAGAGAGAGAGAGAGAGAGAGAGAGAGAGAAATCAATGGCAAGTTGAATTTGTGCCTTGAGTTCTCTGACATATCACCCATTTAATGAAAGGATTTGACCGGTCAGAGCCACACGCAATAAATACACCATGGTTTACACGCTCCCATTTAACAAGGTCATCTTGAAATGATCCATCAAGTACGTCGTGCAGGTGCTTTAGGAAGATGGAAGGAAATGGAACATTTCACGCAATGTTCCTTGACCAACAAAAATGTAGGAAACTGCCTCGGGGGAAGAATGAAGGAGTGCCTTAATCTGGACGGCATTGGGCATGGAATGACTGAATGCCATTTCCCTTTCTGGGAGCTATAGGCCATTGGTGGCCAGAGACAGAGGCCGAAGTGGGCACAGTGATGGATGAAAATGTTACCATTGTGCAATAGGCTAGCTACAACTCTCTCTGTTTCTCCCTCTTTAGCCTTCATCCAGGCAAGCAAGAAGCAATATCAGAGTTCAAGGACACATCCCAACCAGGTTAAAACAAACAAACAAACAAACAAACCCTCAAGCTTGGAACAAAAGGAGGCAGGTAAGGAGAGTCACAAGGGATGCGGGTGTCGCTGTGGTCTAAACCACTGAGCCTCTTGGGCTTGCCGATCGGAAGGTCGGCAGTTCAAATCCCCACGATGGGGTGAACTCCCATTGCTCGGTCCCAGCTCCTGCCAACCTAGCAGTTTGAAAGCACGCCAAAAAGTGCAAGTAGATAAATAGGTACTGCTCTGGCAGGAAGGTAAACAGCATTTCCATGCACTGTTCTGGTTTCACCAGAAGAGGCTTAGTCATGCTGGCCACATGACATGGGAAAACTGTCTGCGGATAAACGCCGGCTCCCTCAGCCTGTAAAGTGAGATGAGCGCCACAACCCCAGAGTCATCTGCGACTGGACTTAACTGTCAGGGGTCTTTACCTTTTTAAAGGAGAGTTATAGGGGCCAGATATAAAAGCCCAGGAGGGCTCATTTGGGCCCGATGCCTGTGGCCCTCATCCCTGGTTTAATACATTTGCATTGCATGATACCACATTCTGATTTCCAGATGACATGAGAAAGAACTGTAAAGGGACACACACACACACACACACACACACACGGAAAAGTGAAGCTCCGATGTGCAATAAAAGGCTAATGAACAATTAAAGAGGAAACAGCGATGCCATTTCCACGGGTTGTTGCATTGATTTCCAGGGCACTGCTTTACCAGAAGTGTGCTGATAAGTGGCATGGATTTCAGAGAATGAGGACTGAGGTGAGCAAATGATTGAAAAACATTTATGTAAGATGGGATGCAAGTGAGGCTGATAGGAGCCAGGTTGGCATATGGGACTCTTACGGGGTGTGTTCCACAGGCCAACTAAATCTGCGCATGGTGTCATTTTAGGGGTGGGAGCTAGTTATTTGGTTAACCAAGAAGAACCTTGGTTTACATATCTAGAAACCGCAAGAATGTTATGATCAGCTCTCTTTGGAAGCAGTAAGAAACTTCAAATTGGCAAAAATGTACATATCAAATTCATACATATGCTGGAGGTGCAAACAGGCTGAGGGAACAATGTACCATATGTGCTGGGGGTGTACAAAAACAAAAAAGGGATATCATTTATGAGTAATTTTAAAAAGTTTTCTTTTTTTGCAAAAACAAAACAAAACCCAGAAGCCTTTCTTCTAGGCATTTTGACAACAGATACCCTAATCGGTAAGAGAAGGATATTCCTATATGCAACAGCAGCTATCTGACTTTTAGAAGACATCTGAAGGCAGCCGTGTTTAGGGAGGCTTTTAATATTTGATGAATTATTGTATTTTAATATTTGGCTGGAAGCCGCCCAGAGTGGCTGGGGTATAAATTATTATTATTATTATTATTATTATTATTATTATTATTATTACTGTATTAGAATAAACTATATTGGGAAGGTGGTGGACTCTCCTCCATTTTAGGTTTCTAGACAGTTGGATGACCATCCATCAGGGATTCTTTAGCTGTGATTTCTGGATTGCAGGGGGTTGGACTAGATAACCCTTGGCAGAGGAGGAATTAGGGGAGTGCAATTTAAAAATAAATAAATTAATTTTTTTATTTATACCCCGCCCTTCCCCGCCAATCCGGGCTCAGGGCAGCTAACACCAATAAAATCACAACAAAAACATAAAACAATTCATTAAAATACAGATTAAAATACAATTTAAAATTTAAGTTAGACTGCGGCCTCATTTTTAAGTAGCCCACCAATCACACCAAAAGAACGAATCCTCAGGGTTAAACTGAAACCAACCCAAAGGCCAGGTGGAACAGCTCCGTCTTGCAGGCCCTGCGGAAAGATGCCAAATCCCGCAGGGCCCTGGTCTCTTGTGACAGACCGTTCCACCAAGTCGGGGCCAGTACTGAGAATTGGTGCACTGGGTACCGAGCCCAGAGGGTGTGCTTCAGGGAACACCACAATAATGATGAACAACAGAAGGTGAGAGGCAGGGAGCACCAATTTTTGGCATTGCACAGGGCACTGATGAATTTTAAAAGCCCAAAGTCCACCAGTACCCTTGGTGTCCCTTCCAGCGCTCCAATTCTAGGACTGTATGACCTCCATATAAGCTGAACTTGTGGTGAATTCCTGACCTTGCAGATGTTAAAATAATCATGTGACTGTTAATGGTTGATAAATGTTTTAAATAAACAAGCAGAAGCTGTTTAGAAATTTCTGTTTTCACCATTAAAATCCGATTGTACATTCATTCTACGGTATATGAAGGCACGCTAATTGACTCATTGCATCACCAGGTGATAATGTATAAAGTCTATTTGTTAACTGACATCTCAGCTGTGAAATGAATCAGATCTAGGCTGCGAGAAGGATTTGAGAATTTTAACTAGAGCCGAGCCAAATTTTCACAGGTTTTAATTTTCGTCTTGAAACCGGCACGTTCGATGAGGGGTAGGGATCTGAATCACACAAAACTGAAGAAGTGTTTCTTTGCTGCTGATTAGTCCTGAATACTAATCACAGCTCAGAGAGAACTTTGCAACCCACCCGCCTTGCACAGGTGGCCTTTGAATACTTCAAGGCACTGCATAGTCCAGAATTATGACAACACCTCCAGATAGTGCTGAGGATCCAGCAGATCTTGCAGGATTCTAATGGTCAAATCCATTGGGGCGACCAGTTTAGGATGCAGCAGATCTCTGACTCACCTAGCAGATTCTTTGCACAGCTGGGCTCATTAAGTCCCTGTTAGTATTTGTACTGGTACTGCCTTTGTTAGGAAATGTATTTTACAAAGAATAAATTGTTCTGGGGTGAAAGAAAACCTATGTGACATAATGTAACAGCTGCAGAATCTTGTGACTCCAATTAAGGTCACAGGAATGTTGAATCATTGCCTTCTTAATTTGTTAACTCCCTTTAAAAGTGAGTGAGTGTGTGTCTTAGACAGAAGGGGTGGAAGATGAAGGTTGACTGGTTATCTTGTGGGCGAACGGAAGCTTCAAGCAGTTACTGCGTCCAGGAGAGTTTGTGGAGACAGACTAGCTATGGGCTGATAACATATGTACTGCTACAAATGAGTTTTGGAAGCAAGAAGCAAGAAAACCCTCTCTTGGGCTCAAGGGAGATCAGCACATTGTATTGGACTCGATGTGCATAAACACCACTGCTTGTTAATAGTTGCCATCCTGCAAGTAAAGAGTCATAGAATCATAGAATCATAGAGTTGGAAGAAACCACAAGGGCCATCCAGTCCAACCCCCTGCCAAGCAGGAAACACCATCAAAGCATTCCTGACAGATGGCTGTCAAGCCTCTGCTTAAAGACCTCCAAAGAAGGAGACTCCACCACACTCCTTGGTAGCAAATTCCACTGCCAAACAGCTCTCACTGTCTTTCTTGTAGTTTGAATCCATTGCTCCGTGTCCGCTTCTCTGGAGCAGCAGAAAACAACCTTTCACCCTCCTCTATATGACATCCTTTTATATATTTGAACATGGCTATCATATCACCCCTTAACCTTTTCTTCTCCAGGCTAAACATACCCAGCTCCCTAAGCCATTCCTCATAAGGCATCATTTTTAGGCCTTTGACCATTTTGGTTGCCCTCTTCTGGACACGTTCCAGCTTGTCAGTATCCTTCTTGAACTGTGGTGCCCAGAACTGGACACAGTATTCCAGGTGAGGTCTGACCAGAGCAGAATATAGTGGTACTATTACTTCCCTTGATCTAGATGCTATACTCCTATTGTCACCTTCAAGGTCTTGTGTGTGGAGTCTGCTTCATCGCTAAGGCTTCAAGGGTGAAACCGTGACTCAGAAAAATAGCTAACAGCCCCCCAACCTCAGGTTAGCCAAAGACAAGCAGCAGTCCCATCGCTGAACAGGGTTTGGATCAGGTGTCACCTTACCCTTAACTTACACCGCCATGCTGTGTGCCGGCTTTGTGTGCGGATGATTCCTTCCTAAATCCCATCATTCCTGGTCACTGGTCATGCTGCCTGGGGCTGATGAGAGTTGTACTCCAACAACGTCTGAAGAGTCACTTTTATATTCCTTATGCTACCACACAGAGCACAGTAAATGAAGGGGTTAATTAGCTAACCTGTATATATTTACCTGAATGTATTGTTAGTCCAGAAGTATAAAAGAACTTTTTAAGCTTTTCTTTATGAAACCTCTCTGTAAAGCTGTGAACTTTGATCTGCATTGCACTTCTTTCTGGCAAGCTATGACTAAGAGTCTGGAGATAACAGTAGAAGGTTGACCTTGCACAGAGGCACAGAGAGGATGGCCTTGCTGGAGTGCGCATGAACCAACTCAGGGCTAAATGTTCTTTTGCCTTATATGTACAACAGGAAATGTACAACAGGAAATGTTCCTTAAATGGACAAGGATATACAAGAGGCAGATTCCTGGGGTGGGGAGAGCCTGGGAACTGTCTATAAGAACTGTCTGGAAATTGATTTTTTTTGTACTTGCTTGGATGTCTGAACATAGCAAGTGCCTCTGCATGCAGAAAATAAATCTTTCTCTCTCTCTGAAGCCAGCAGCCTCAGGTGTCTTTTCTGCTTCTAGGTTTTCTCACCGGGCGCAATCGTGGGGACCCAGAGGGGCAAATAAGGCTCCATATAGACAACTAAAAGGACCGAACATTTGTGACACAACTTCCTTTTCTTGGAGGTCTCTGATTTGGTCAAATAATTATAATTTTATTACCAGTTACAGTACTTAGAAATGTCCTGTAAACAATGGCTCCTTCTTGGCCATTGTTCACATGTGGAGGTGAAGCTTCTTTTACCCTAGGGATTTCCAATCCACACATCGATGAAACACAGCTAGTCTTCTTTTCAAATGGCGTATCTGGTACAGTTTAGAGAAGCATGCTCATAGTCAGTCAAGCCATCATATTACACTGTCAGCATCCCAGAGGGGATGGGCTCCCTCTCTCCAATCTTCATCTGGACATACCCCTTTTATCCAGAACAGTTCTTTCCCATGTTCTAAGCCGGAATGCAAGATAATACAAAAGTATGATTGGCCTAGGGCCATCTTTGTCTAATCATCATTTGACTAATCAATTTCACTTGAAATTTAGAAATAGACTAACTTTCCTCTTTTATTCTTTAATTTACACCCAAGGTGTACCAGCACTAACCAGAAGAGATGCCCACGCATGTGACGATAACTTCTCATTTCTTGCTTATTGACAAATGCCGTGTTCTTTTCTCTTGCCCCATTCAGCTATGACCTTTAAAAGCTCGTGCCAAGCTTTTTAATCAAATTAAATATTTTCAAGCAATCAGCGCATCCTGCTGATCGAACACAGCAAATTATGCTCAATGTGGAGAAAGTAGATGGAGATTTCTCTCGTGCACACACTTTCTCTTAACACCCAGAACTCCAGCAACTAGAATTCAGAAGCATAGGAACCAACTCCTGGGGCCCAGTTCCCTTCACCACCACCACCACCCGCCCAAGAAAATAATTCAGGGGACTGCTCCCCCCCCCCCAAGTTGATGGGCATTGCCATTCAAATGGTGTGCATGCACCAAATCTTGTGGTTGATTATGCAGGGTGGGGCTTACCTGCCCCCCTCCAATATTTTATTCAAGTTGGCATACCTGTTCAGAAACATTGCTTCCTCCAACAGCTGCCTCCAGTTTCTTCCAACAAGGCTTTTAAGTTTCAACCTTTCCAAGTTCGTATCCCTATTTTAATTGTTTTAAATAAGTTTTTTTTAGGGCAGTTTCATTGTTTTATTACTTGCTGCTGTTTGCCACCCTGGGCTCCTTTGGAAGAAAGGGCAATATATAGGTTGAATAAATAAAATAACGCAGTGAATTAGGAACTGACCGGCTTTTAAACATTTTATTCAAAGGCTCGCTTTTTTTATTAAAACAAAACAAAATAAAAAATTCCTTCCAGTAGCACCTTAGAGACCAACTAAGTTTGTTCTTGGTATGAGCTTTTGTGTGCATGCACACTTCTATTCTTACAATTTCCTGCTAACAAACTAATGGAATGATTGACTTCTGCGGGTGCAATTACTTCCAGTGGCACAATGAGATAATTTGAAACCTTGGAAAGAAATGGTCTGAAGTGGTGTGCCACCACACTATCTTCCCAGCCCGTGGGTTGCTGTTGTGGGAAGAGAGATGGGGAAGATACCATGCTGTGGGGAGGTCAGCAGGGCATAAACACACCATCAGGGGGTGCCCTTTCCTGCTTGGTTAAGCAGCAGCAGTCCACCTGCCAGGAGATTTGCATAATGGCAGTGGCGTAGGGAGCTGCTTTGCTGCCCGGGGTGGCAAACGCGGGGGCACCCCCCTGGGGATGGGGCGCCACTCCCTAGCACGCACACACAGCATCCCGGGTGGACTGCGCATGTGTGGACATGCGCAGTCCACCCAACATGGCTGCGCATGTGTGGACATGCGGCGGCGTGGCAACTTTTAAGGCTGCAGCTTCTGTTTGCATGTTGCAGCCTTAAAAGTTGCCGTGCCACACGCACGCCGGCTTTGGAGGCACCGATCGCGGGGCAGGGCCCCGCCCTGAGCGTCACCCCCCAGGGCGGTACCCGGGGTGGACCACCCCCTACACCCCCTCACTCCGTTCCTGCATAATGGTTCTGTCTCCACCTGGCAAGCTGCTTCTGGGGGTGAGTCTTTAGTTGGCCTTGTGTGTAGCACACAAACAACATTTCTCTTCTCTTCAGCTCCACCATTCCATCCATGCTCTGCAGCTTCTTCTATGTCCCTGAACTGATCTGTCAAGCAGTTGTTATGTTCTTACATCACGTTTGTCCTTCGACAGCTACTATGTAGTGAGACCAGTCAATGGCATAGATCAGGAGTGGGGAATCGTTGGCCCTCTGATGTTGTTGGACTTCAGATCCCATCAGCCCCAACCCAGAATAGCTCAATGGCCAGTGACGATAGCAGTTGTAGTCCAAGAAAATTTGGAAGGTCCCATGTTCCCCATCCCTTATGCAGACCATTTTGCCTTGTAAAGACTGCATTCGCCCTCGAGCTTTTAGGAGTGGTCCTCACGGAATCATCCTCAGCCGAGCATCTGCTTAGAATGGAAATAAATGAAAAGCGATTGAAAGAACACCTCGACTCCTCAGTACTTGGCCTTGGAAAAGAATGTGGGTTGCTGCTAAAGTGAAATCTCAACCTCTACCATTGTGTACAAGCACAAACACAGAGAGCACATTGCTGCCACACACACACACCCCCTGGAAAGGCAGGCTGGAATGGAGAGAGACGGTGGATGCTTCCATTAGAGATGTCTTGTCGAAATCATCAAAGTACATATTTGCCATTCATTGTAACGGTGTTTGCTCTAACGTGTTCTATAAATAGAGTGTGTTTACAAGGAAGCACTCAGAAGCAAGGTCTGTTCAGCCATTATGGGTAACAGGTTACAATCCAAGTGAAGAACATCAAGAAAACATCATACAGGGGACTTTTCTTACAGTAATATTTCACCAAAGTACGGGAACATGTGCAGTGCTTTTAGCCTGATTCTGAAAGAGTCTAAAGCCGAGCCCACCAAGATTATTTGTTCAACAAATGGGCCTCAGAAGCACTTCTGTCTGAAACCCTGGAGAGAGATACTTGCCAGTCAATGTGGACAGGACTCAGCTGGTTGGGCCAATGGTCTGACTTCAGTATAGAGCATCTTCCTATGAAATCATCCTGAGCTCCCTTCTGCTTGGGTTAAAAAATGTTCCATGGATCTGAAGGGCGAAGCAAGTAGAATCTCTGGCTTAGTCAGATGGAACAGGCTAGAGCAATGGAGTGTTCCACTAAGTTTTACTCAGATTAAATTGATTGAAATCAATAAAGAATGACTATGGGGCAGGAGCATCACAGGTGCTGATGAAAGTCAGTACACAGTCACAGAAGGTCCACTTCCCCTTCAGCACCGGCTGCTCTGCCTAATTTTAACAAATTAACAACAAATTAATTCGAATTAAAAAAAATGGACTTTCCACCCCACTACCTTGAGGACTTCCCGCCCTTATTTGCAGCTCAATATTGCATACGTTTCCAAATTACATTTTGAAAACGTAAAATATTTTAGCTTTTTCTCCTTTAAAATAGTGTTCTGTGCCAGGTTGCCAGGACACAAGACTGAGCTGAATAGGCTTTAGGATCCAGCCCATAGCTGTCAAGTCCCCCCCCCCTTTTTGCGGGAAATTCCCTTATTCCAGCGCCGTTTCCCACTGCAAGAAAAGGGAAGGTTGATAGCTATGGCCATTTCCCAATGCAAGAAAAAGGAAGGTTGACAGCTATGATCCAGCCTAAATCTCCCTGCTCCCTGGTCCAAAAGTAGGCTGCGTCATACTTAACTGAGCCCAGCCAGGTTGTAGATTGTACTTCACTGCCGCTGTCTCTGAAGTAGCTTTCCACCTGTTAAGCTGCATCTCTTTTTAGAAATATTGTCTTGGAAACCTCTCGCATTCAGTTGGAAAGGTGCTTAGCATTCTCCACGACTGGCTCAGCTGTCATCAGACTCCTTTAAAGCCTTTGATCGAGTTAAGTGGCTCTTCTAGGCTGACTGATATCTAGATTTTGGTCCCAAATTTGTAAGGGCAATATAGCAACTTAACTCTTTTTTAATAATAATAATAATCTTACTACCCTATATATAAAGACTTGTACGTGGGAGCTTGTTAGTGGCCTATTGATTTGTTAGTGTGGTCAGAGGACACAACTGATATTGCTCTGTGGTTTGGAAATGAGTTGTAAGTTTTTCTACTTTGGAGTATGTTATAAATAAACATGTATATGTGTGTAGTGTATTGAATTCTATCCATCCATCCATCCATCCACCTATCTACCTAGATTCCTTTTCTGCAGTCTCCTCGGGACACAGGATCGTACTCAGTGAAAGTCCCAATGCAAACCGAACCACTGAGATCAATGGGTCCAACTAACCTACATCCATTGATTTCAATGTGCTTACGCTCCATGGAAGACCAAACATTGGATGCAACCCCCGATCTCCGACTCTCTAAGGACCATGATATTTTTCTGTGCACTTTGTAAGATCACAATACATCTCTTTGTCTGTCTCTCTCTCGCTCTCACCAGGCAGCCATCTGACATGGTGACAAATTTATGCATCCCAGAAATATCATTTCCTGCCATATTTATAGTAATTATGTCAAATGGCAAATTTAAAGCGTTTGATTTGATTACTGCTGGTTTGGGAAAACACACGGTTTGATCTAGTCACAAGCTGTAATTACTGTATGTGGAATGCAATCACGTGGAATATTTAAAAAAAAATTCTGAAAATTATATTTTATATATATATATATATATATATATATATATATATATATATATATATATATACACACACACACACACACACACACACACACACACACACACACAGTGTGATTGTGTTATTTTTTTTTCCTTCCCCATGCAACATTAGTCAGTAATTTGTCATTCAAGGCCACTGGGGGATTCATTCATCCCAATTCAGCAAGGGACTACGGGGGCAGTGCAGTAGATTTCCACAGAATGGTGTGTGCCATGCAGAAAGGTTGTTGCACATATTCTGCTCCTTGTAGATCCAGCAGCTGGAGCCCCAGTGATTGGCCATTTGAGAGGATGGGTGACAGAGGGCTCAGTTCCATCATTCCTGAATAAATTGAACCCGAGTCTCCCCAGTTCTACCCTTAAAGCACTGCACCCAGGGCCGGGGCGTCCATTTAGGCAGACTAGGCGGCCGCCTAGGGCGCCAAAAAGGAGGGGGTGCCACGCCGCTGGCCCGCCTGTGCCCGCCGCACTGCACCGCAGGCCCGCTTGTGTCCGCCGCGTCGCTGGCCCGCCTGCACCCGCACCTCCCACTAAAGCAGGCTTTGGTGGGAGGCGGCGGTGGGACGGGCGAGCAGCGGCTTCTCCGCTACAGCGGAGAAACTGCTGCTTGCCTCTCCACCCCCCCCCCACCTCCAGCCAAAGCAGGCTTTGTGGGGGGCGCCAGAAGATTGGTGTCGCCTAGGGCACCAGAAGCCCTACAACCGGTCCTGACTGCACCGACTCTCTTAGGTTGGACTGGAGTAATCAGCAGTCAAATTCGAGTTTATTAACAGGGCAACTAAGTACAGGCTGCAGCCAAACAGGAACACCGGAACATAAAGTATATTTTCATACAGTTCCCCCCCGCCCCTTTTAAGTAAAACAAACACCACCACCGCACAAACTGACACGGAAATGAGCTGAGCTGAACCTGAGATTGGAAAAATGGGAAACAGAGAAACTGGAATTGGCAGATCCATCCATCTCTAAATTAAAAGAAAAGAAAGGGGGAAACGAGAGCCTTTTCCTTGGGGTTGATATATGTATAAGTAACCACCAGGTAAGCCCATTACTGGAGAGCTGTGAGCTTTCTCATCTAACTTCAACACTGGGCGAAACCTAAACAGGATTATTAAAGCATTTTGCCCTCCATTCTCCACTTCCCTATTCTATTATGATGATGAATTCTTGCCCATAAAAACATAACACAAATTGGAGATCAGTGCAGCCACAATCTGTCTGGATTATATGAGGTGCCCTAAAGGTCATATTTCTACCTACATAAAAAAAAAAATGAGGTGGATTTTCATTACCTCCCAAGTACACATCAGTCAGTGATACGGCATTAAAAGATTCCACCATGGAGAATGCTAGAATGGTACAGACAAGTGTCAAGGGAAAATTAAAATTGAATTGCCACCTGGAGAGGCTATATGGCTTCTTTCTCTAAAAGTAACCTTTTGACGGTACGCCTCGCCTTGTAATCAAGGGACGGAAGCAATGGCCTTTCGCATACAAAAAGAGCCTACTTATCTGGACATTTCTATGTTAAAAAAATGTGTTCCATTGACCTTTCAAAATCAGCAGGTCAAATCCTATCAATTGTTGGAGCTGCCTAAATCACTCATTATATTTTTAACTTCAGATTGACAAAGGTAATTTGGCATGCAGACAGGTTTTAGAAGAGGAGAAGGGGGAAAAAAATACATGAATAACAGAGCAGGGGATACGCTCAGGTGAGGGAGACTGGGCCATGAACTGGATCTAATGGTGTGCAGATATAAAGGACCGGTTTCTCACAAGTGGATGGTGGAGGCCGGCCTATTAGTCTGCCCTCAGCCAGCTTCCTCCTGCCTGCCTTCTTGCAACCAGTCCGGAATGGCTCCAAGCACACCAACTACAGGGGGGCTAGGTGTTTCTGGCCCCCTCAAAATCTCTGTGCAAGGGACCAAGTCCCCTCAATGTTGAGGGAGTGGAGAAGGCTCCAGACATTCAGCCTTCTGACCATTGATCTCTTCCACAAGCCCAGAGAACCAGCGATGGGCAAGAAGGTATGACAGCCAAGCTCAACTGCAGGGCCACACAAGACTTCTGAAGGTCCAGCACTCTGGACTGACCCTTTGAGGAGCCCAGCGCACTGGTGCCACGTGTGTGTGATGTCACACATGTGTGATGTCAACCACATAATATGCCCCCCCCCCAATGTTGGGTGCAACTTAGCACCTCTGAGTGGCTCTGACTGTCTTTGGCTGTAGCTTTACCTAAGATTGGACCACATCACACCATACATTCAAAGCACTACGATACCACTTTAAACCCTTATGGCTTCCCCCAAAGAATTCTGGGAGCTGTAGTTTGTTTATGGTGATGAGAGTTGTCAGGAGACCTCCCTATTCCCTATTTTCCAGGGACATCCCTGTTTTAGAGAAGCCGTCCCGGTTTCTGATTTGATCCCGGAATGTTCCGCTTTTCCTTAGGATGTCCCTATTTTCTTTGGAGAAATGTTGGAGGGTATGGAGTTATCTGACCCCCCAGCCCAGGCATAAGCAAACTCCGGCCCTCCAGATGTTTGGGACTACAATTCCCATCATCCCTGACCACTGGTCCTGTTAACTAGGGATGATGGGAATTGTAGTCCGAAACATCTGGAGGGCCGGAGTTTGCCTATGCCTGCTCTAGCTGGCTGAAGGCAATCCTGTATAGGGAATTTTTTTTTATTTAAAAAAATGTTTAATATTTTATCCTATTTTTATATATGTTGGAAGCTGCCCAGAGTGGCTGGGGAAACCTAGTAAGATGTGTGGGGTATAAATAGTAAAATTACCATTATGGAATAGGACATTCCTATTTTCAGCGGAAAATTTTTAGAAGATGTGTATATTCCCCTCACAGAGCTACAGTTCTCAGACTGTCCAACTTCCCGGGGAACTCTGGGAACTGTAGCTCTCTGGGGGAAATCGGGGTCTTCTGGCACCTCTCAGCTGCCGGAACAGACTGCAGCTCCCACATTTTTGGCGGGGAAAGCTGTGGTTGTATCATGGTGCTTTAAGTGTATGATGTCAATATGGTATTGGTCTCTGTGGCTTCTCCCCAACCATCATTAGCAGGCACCAGCCACCACTGCTGTTAAATTTGGATGCCTGTTGTTGTTGTTGTTTGGTCGTTTAGTCATGTCCAACTCTTCATGACCCCATTGTTGTTGTTGTTCAGTCGTTAGTCGTGTCTGACTCTTCGTGACCCCATGGACCAGAGCACGCCAGGCACACCTATCCTTCACTGCCTCCCGCAGTTTGGCCAAATTCATGCTAGTTGCTTCGAGAACACTGTTCAACCATCTCATCCTCTGTCGTCCCCTTCTCCTTGTTCCCTCCATCTTTCCCAACATCATTTTAATCCAGGAAAATCTTCTTAAAAGTCGGGGGTCGCCTTATACGCCAGGTGGAGAATCTGCGGTCGAGTATATCTCAAACTCTATATTTTAACTGGAAAAGTTGGGGGTCGTCTTATACGCCCAGTCGTCTTATACGCCGGAAAATACGGTGTGTGTGTGTGTGTGTGTGTGTGTGTGTGTGTGTGTATATATATATATATATATACACATACAATTACACACATGCATACTTGTTCAAAGTTTAGTGACATCTTTGTTTCCTTCCCCTTTCAACCCTAACTGCTTATGCCTTTGGTATAATTCATTAATTATGAGAAACCTTTCCAATTAATTAAGAGGGGCCGTTAGCACAGTATGCAACGCTGTAGCTAAATTAATTCATTAATTCTGGGAGCGAGGGGGGGAAAAGTTTTTTGGTGGTTTTTTTTTTTAAAAAAAGCCCAAATGTGACCCTCCTGGAGCTTTCCTTAATGTTCCACACCAAGTACTGTAAAATGTAAGTAATTAGACAAAAATGGCACATCCCATCCATTATTGTGGAGTCAGCTTGTCAGGGAAGCCAAAGCTTTCAGAGCCCAGATGGGTGTCCTGGTTCATTAAGGGAAGAGGTTGGTGCAGCTACTTGATGAGGAAGATGGGAATGGCATGGGATTGTTACTTAATCACATTGGCAGGTGCATCTTAACTATGAGTAGACTTTAGCACCTGCTCTATGGCGCATCTGCTTTGGAAAGGAAATTTGTCACCTAGATATGTCAATACATCTGTCTCTCTGAGAAATGAGCAGGCATCAGTCCTGATCAACCTATCTGGGATCACATGCAAGTCCTCAGCTCAGGAATCATAGAATCATAGAATCATAGAGTTGGAAGAGACCACAAGGGCCATCCAGTCCAACCCCCTGCCAAGCAGGAATCACCATCAAAGCAAAGCAGGAAACACCATGAAAGCAAAGGATCTGTTCTCTCCATCATCAACAACAAAGGCATGTGTTCAGCTAACTACCTTGGGTTTTCCCAAAAGGTAACATGGTAGACCCAGCTCCTGAACACTAGGGATGTCTGATCACTCCTTCAGAAATGGCACAGGGAGAGGAGATTTCTGCAACTTGCATGTTCGGGGTTAGGAATAGAAATCGCACCACTTGATGTGAGTGGTATTCACTGTTATTTTTTTTATTTCGCAAACATTGAATTTATGTCGGACTTCTGATATCCCCCCCCCAATGAAATGCATTGAAACTTATTAAGTAATTAATTGCATAAGTTTTGGGCACAGCAGACAACGAGATAACATAATGTAGGTTTTGGCAGAAGCAGAACCATAGCAGAAAGGAAACAGTGTTGATAGTGAGGAACCCAGGATGTGACAGAAATCACTTCCTCCTTACTTGAATAAAACTCGGAGTAAAGTGTGAATTTCATGATCTTTATTCATCTCATAGTAGTGAGGAATGCAGTTCTCCCAAAATGTTTGCTTTATATACACTATTTACACAATGGGCCCCACGTGATTGGCTAATTCCGGGATACTCCTGTATGCCAATCGGAGTGCGGATTCACTTCCACCTGGAGCTGGATTGGGTGGCTCCTGCGGACCAATCAGATTGCTGCAATCTCAATCCTATTGTTCTGGGACCAATCAGACTGCTGCAATCTCAATCCTATTGTTCTGGGACCAATCAGACTGCTGCAATCTCAATCCTATTGTTCTGGGACCAGTCAGACTGCTGCAATCTCAATCCTATTGTTCTAGGACCAATCAGACTGCATTTTGGATCCTATTCAACTCAGTACATAACATTACTTCTTTACTGAAGATAGGTTGGGGGAAAGGCAAAAGGGGAGGAAAACAAAGTCAAGAGTTGGAAGAGGGTTTCGAAGTCATCTAGTCACTATATACTTGGGAAATATATTTCAAAGATATATATACTGCATTCCCACAATACAGGTCAGGTGTGCAGTGGCGGAGGAAGCCTCTTTGCCACCCAGTGCAGCGGTGCAGAGGCACCCCCCTGGGGGTGGGGTGTCACGGCGTGTACGTCGTGATGCCACGACGCGTCAGATGCACTGCACATGCCCAGAATTTCTGAGCATGCGTAGTGGATCCAGCGCTGCAGGAGCAGCAGCGCCGGCTGGATGCATCTGGCTGACGCTACTGCGAGCGGGCGAGCGAGCGGTGGGTCGTGGGGCTGCCCCGTCCATACGGGGTGCCAGGAGGTGGGGAGGGGCCGGGGAGTGTCACCCCCCTCCCCTGGAACCTGGGGTGGAGTGCCCCCTACGCCCCGCCATTCCTACGCCACTGCAGGTGTGGGGGGCTGTTTCCCAGCATGAGATTTGCATTCCCGCAAGTCACATTCGCAGGTCACCATGCCAGCTGAATTTAATCCACAATCTGCGACTCGCCAAGCTTGTTGTGGATATTAACGGGGATGGGGAGAAGGAAATATGTGAGTGTGGTTGTGTGTGCGTGTTTAAATTCCAACAGATTCATTTTGTCGATTTAAATTGCTGAAAGTTTCACCTAGAAACCAGATGACTTAAAAATAAGTAAGTCTTACATTCAAAGGCGCCAAGTTGCCCCCAAGATTTTGGGGGCCCAGCACACATTGCATGTGTGTGATGTCATGTGAGTGATGCGGTGTGATGTCGTGACATCTGAAGAAGGCCAAGCCCTCTGGAGGAGTCAACCACTGAAGCTGTACTGCGCTTGGCGTCCTCCAACCCATCAACACCCCTTCCAATAAATATTGAGGAGGCTGAAGGCACCTTGGCCCCCTAGAGTTGGCGCACCTGCTTACTTCTATATCCCACTCATGGAATCCAAGGCCACCTACACGTGGAAAGATCCCAAACCATCACCCATTCAGGCATTGACCAGATCATACCTGCATAGCTTCACCAAGGTGGTCGCCTCCCGAACACTTACAGGACTGTTCTGAAGTGATCTCTTTATTTATTTATTTTTTCTTAAGCCACCATCAAACAAGATTAAAGGTTCCCATCCGTCATCTTTATCATTGAAATGATTTAGATGAACAGAACTAGATCTTTGAGGAGAATGAAATCAGCAAAGGTGCTAGCTAGTTAACAGAAAGGAGGAAGGATTATTTCTGAAGGTCATACAGGCTAATGTGGTTCCCGTTGTTGAAAATGCTGCTGGGGCGGATTTCTAAAGTTAGCAATCTCTGTTTGATCCTGAGAAAATGAAATGATGATTTTAAAAAAGCGAGATCAGAGAAGGCATATTGCGGAAGGGGGACAACTGCCTTACATCTACAGTAGAGCTGCATGTAAGAGTGGCTAGGTAAACCCATTTATTTATTTGGTTTAAGACTTACTTTTTTAATCATCTTGTTTATTTGCACTGTATTCTGCATAGCTCTTTAGGGGGCTGATTTGCGTGCTTGCTTTGCTTTCTATGTTGTTCTGCCTCCACCAACCTGATGCCTGTCAACCCATAGCTACAACGCTGTACACCAGGTAGGCAAAAGTTGAGCTAGTGTAATAGATTGCTTGCATTCTTCTAAGTCCCAAATTTTGGTCCCTGGACTGCCAGTGGTCCACAAGCGAAGTGTGACTAGCCCAAGGTAACCCAGCAGCTTCATGTGGAGGAGCGGGGACGCGAACCCGATTCCCCAGATTACGAGTCTACCACTCTTAACCACCACACCGCACTGGCTCTAGAGCAGGAAGATGCTGCAGTCCCTGGCTACCCAGACATTTCTCTGTCTTCTCCAAGAGTCCTTGCTGCCCATGCCCAGCCACAAAATTCAGTTGCTGTTTGCTGTGCATATAACTAGACTGGACCAGTCTGCATGTTCTGTGTGGCTTTGCTCTCCTTGCAGACTATTTGGGACTCCCCACAGCATCTGGCCCCTGTACAAATTACTCATGTTTCCTGTAAGAGCTGACCCGAATATGCTTCACTGGTCAAGTTCAACCATCAAATTAATTGCTTCACCCTCTTGACTCACGAAAACTCCCCCATCAGCTCCTGCCATCATCCCCAAGTCTCAAATTCTTAATTGATTTTGCATACTTGCGTACACCCAAGGGAACGTCCAGGATTTGCAAAATGAGCATTGTGCGCACCAAGTATGCTTACTTCAGTGATCACGGCCAGATAGGAGAAAATTCATCCAGAGGAAATGCTGGATGCCGAAAGAGGGAGATATGTGGTTTAAGACCCATATGAATGCGTCAAAATTGGGTTAAACCTTATACACCGGCGACAGTCATTCCAGATGTGGAGTTTTGCCCCTCTTTGCTTGCTTCTGAAGTGGATAAAAGGGGATTACTAACATTTGCTTCGATATTAATCTTCTGGCCCTTAATAATGTCCAGCAGATGTGGCTCGACTGCATATTATGTCGTAAATGGAATAAGAAAATTGACACAGATTGATGGTGCCTTTGTTCTTAGCATTTTTGTGGCATGATTAAGAGAGGTGGTTGTTTGAAATACAATGTGGATGCAACTTGGGAATGTAGGGCACCGAGCAAGATAGGGGGTTGCTCTACCATTCATTACATTACATACAGAAAGTGGGATTATTTGTAGTATTTGATTTGATGTGACAATGTTATCTGGTGCCTAGTGCTGTAGAAAATCCTTGTAATGTTTTATTTAAATGATTAAACCAAACAAAAAGCATGTCAGCTGTATTATACATGGTGAATTGTAAAAACTTGAAAGCCTCGTTATCACCTCATTTGCTTGCCCAAGCAAGGAAGATCCATCATTTGACTCTGGGGTTGCGGCGCTCATCTCGTGTTACTGGCCAAGGGAGACGGCGTACAGCTTCTGGGTCATGTGGCCAGCATGACTAAGCCGCTTCTGGTGAACCAGAGCAGCACACGGAAACACCGTTTACCTTTCCGCTGGAGTGGTACCTATTTATCTACTTGCACTTTGGCATGCTTTTGAACGGGTGGTTGGCAGGAGCAGGGAGTGAACAACGGGAGCTCACCCCGTCGGTGGGATTCAAACAGCCGACTTTCTGATCAGCAAGCCCTAGGCTCTGTGGTTTAATCCACAGTGCCACCCGTGTCCCTTTCTGAGTGTATTATATATAAATAAAAGTAGATTACCCAAAATGCTGTGGTACTGAGTTCTGTTACGCAAACTGTGAATATTCTGTGGATCTCTAAGTGTGCTGATGCTTCTTGGCATCAGTCGCTGTGATGTTTGGGCTGACGAAAACTTGTGAAGCTCCCGAATGATCAACCAGAGGGGAGAGAACATGCCAGTCGGGCATGTGTCTCTGCCAGGGTCCTACACGAAAGTAGGACGATCCTAACGTATTGGATCAGCCCTGGTGATTACACCCTGGAGAACACACAGGAAGACTGTAATAGGGCCAGGATTGTGTAGGTGAAAACTGGAAGTCTCTTGCACTGGTGCTGAGATTGAGTCCTGGGGGCCTGATTGGCAGGCCTGGAGGGCCGCATCCGACTCCTGACTCCTTGCGGTTCGCCAGCCTAGCCTTAGGATCTGTCTAACTTCTAATGCTCCATCACAATCCATTCCCAAGCGCTCAGCACTGTTCATGCTCAATTGCCTGATGTTGATACTTTTTTTGAGGGGCGGGAGACAGAACAGAGCAGTTTCTATGGGCAGACTAAGGGGAAATGCCAAGCACGCCCTATTGCTCATGCTTGCTTTGCAGCCCCTATCGAAGCATCATCTAACGTGCCAAGCTAATAGACTCGTGTCTAAACAAGGCTGACCTTTCGTTGGTCTTGATCCTTTTGTCAGGGAAAAGATGCAGTGCGTCGCCATGCTCTATAATTTCATCAGTGCCTGACAGTCTGAGCTGCCTCCGGACGAGGGAGAGCTTATGCTTATGTCCCTGCATTGTCGCCCTTTGATTAACTTCTGACTTTGAAGGCACTTTCTAAAACAAATCCTTCCCAGGGAAAATTGCTGGGTGAAAAAACAAATAATAATTGTGCTGCAAAACACCCGGCTTCTGTGAAAGCTGTCAGCAAGGAGCCCATTGTTGGAAGACTTAGTGCAAAGAGATGGAAAGGAAGCATTCTCTCCAGTGTGGTGCAGTGGTCAAGAGAGGTAGACTCGTAATCTGGTGAACCGGGTTCGCGTCTCCGCTCCTCCACATGTAGTTGCTGGGTGACCTTGGGCAAGTCACACTTCTTTGAAGTCTCTCAGCCCCACTCACCTCACAGAGTGTTTGTTGTGGGGAAGGAAGGGAAAGGAGAATGTTAGCTTTGAGACTCCTCCGGGTAGTGATAAAGCGGGATATCAAATCCAAACTACTACTACTACTACTCTTCTTCTTCTTCTTCTTCTTCTTCTTCTTCTTCTTCTTCTTCTTCTTCCTAGTTTCCACCCTCTCTCGGATTCAGCTAGTGAGTCCCATCAGCAGAAGCTCCATGCAAGGATTTCTGCTTAGGCAATGGAGTTTCCCCATCTCTTCCCCCTATGCCCACAATTTTTTAATTTTTTTTTCTGCTCTAGTAGGGTCATGAAAACCCCCAAAACATACTGTATAGCCACTACAAATAGCCATGAGTAGCTTCTTGATCATAAGAACAGCTTGCTGGTTCAGGCCAGTGGCCAATCTAATCCATGTGGTAAGAATTTAGTTCTACACCACTGTGTTTGTTACCCAGGTAAGGGACCACCTCTTAAATAAAACACAGAACCAAGGAAATTAATTCAAGCGCAGCATCCAGGAAGGATCCAGTGTTTATTGTAGCTATTGCAACAGGGCAGAGCACTTTCAGTGTCAGATAGGATTTATTGTTTATGGCCTAGAAAGCATAAGGTTGTAAAATGCAGGCCCACAGGAAACTCACACAAAAAAAAAAACTCTTTCCCCTTCATGCATTCTATTTAAGAGGTTAAATGCAATTAAAAAGTTATCTATCTATCTATCTATCTATCATCTATCTATCTATCTATCTATCTATCTATCTATCTATCTATCTATCTATCATCTTTCTTTCTTCTTTGGCAATCACTCGTAGCCAAGTAAGATCATCTTCCATAAACATGGTTTTAACAAAATAGAAAATTCTTTCCAGTAGCACCTTAGAGACCAACTGAGTTTGTTCTTGGTATGAGCTTTCGTGTGCATGCACACTTCTTCAGATACACTGAAACAGAAGTCACCAGATCCTTAAATATAGTGAGGGAGTGGGGAGGGGTATTACTCAGAGGGTGGTGGGAATGGGTGATCAGCTGATAGGTGTGGAAAACCTGTTGACGACTCTTTCCACACCTATCAGCTGATCACCCATTCCCACCACCCTCTGAGTAATACCCCTCTCCACTCCCTCACTATATTTAAGGATCTGGTGACTTCTGTTTCAGTGTATCTGAAGAAGTGTGCATGCACACGAAAGCTCATACCAAGAACAAACTCAGTTGGTCTCTAAGGTGCTACTGGAAAGAATTTTCTATTTTGTTTCGACTATGGCAGACCAGCACGGCTACCCACCTGTAAATGGTTTTAACAGTAAGTCTGTAAGTGACTGTGGAGGCCAATTTTGAATCATCATCAACAACAACAACAACAACAATTTATTCGACCGTCAGTCAGAACACAATCATTATCCATACAAATTTTAAAAAAAACCTGAGACAACTCAGAGGGGTTTACACTAAAACATACACTAAAATTAGATTATACATAAAGACCCATATCGATACTATCGATTTTAACCTTACGTTGTTTAAGGGCCAAAAAAAAGAAAGCTGGCCACCTCAAAGGTTGTGCTACCAGTAAAATTATTCACCAAAATCGAAACCTGACATTCTCTATCTACCAGGCTAAGGTGGCCTAAGAGTGGAGCTATCAGTTTTTGTCTAAGGTCTACATAAAATGGACAGGTCAGGAGAATGTGTTCGGTTGACTCAACCATTCCCAAGGCACAGGGACAGACTCTCAGAGCATATGGGACTCCCTTATATCTTCCCAACAAGACCGCTGTTTCCAGGACGTTTAACCTTGCTGCTGTGAGGAGTCTGTGGTATTCCACATATTGGATTTCCACCAGGTAAGGGGCTGGTGAATTCTGGAAGATCTGCTCCCCAAAAAACATCCCTGGTTTCACACAAGCAATGTCCTCTTGTCTAGCAATGTCCCATAGTCTTTGAGAGATCACTGCTTTGGCATGAGTGAATGTCATAGACTCCAGAAAGAGATGTGACAGTCCGCAAGTCTGCACTTCGTTTAAAATCTCTTTTTCCCCACGAAGATTGGAAATCATCCCTCAGTATCAGGGGTGCCATGCCTACCGGGTTAAAACAAAGCTTAAGCCATAGCCAGAGCTTGGTCTTTAGGGCCACATATCGAAAGGAGGCCAATTTTGAATCCACATGTTCTTCAACAGTGGGAACATTGGTTTCCAGGCGGGAGTTGATCCCGGTGTTGATTTGCCAAGCGTGCCTTCCTCTTAGCACGTTTCTCCCTTGCGTCCTGAGTTCGAGTGTCTTCGAAGCCCATGACACCTTTGGTAAAGGCTGTTCTCCAATTGGAGCGCTCGCAGGCAAGTGTTTCCTAGTTGTCAGTGTTTACACTACATTTTTAAAAATTTGCCTCGGGAGAGTCTTTAAACCTCTTTTGTTGACCACCAGCATTACACATTCCATTCTTGAGTTGGGAATAGAGTAGTTGCTTTGGAAGACGAAAACACACTTTCCCCTTCGTGCATTCTATTTAAGAGGTGAAATGCAATTAAAAAGTGATGCCTTGGGTCTCTAATTCTTATATCACCCAGCATCCTGTTCTCATAGGGACAAGCCAGGTGCCTGTGGGAAGCCTTCAAGCCCAAGCTGAGTGCAACACCATTCTGCCCTCTTGCAGAAACGAGTATTCAGAAGCATTGCTGCTTCCGACAGTCATTGTCGTGGGCACTTCAACCCTGTACAGCACCCCCAGACGTTTCACGGTCTATGAGTGCAGCACCAACGACAAACGGTCCCCAGCTGCACCCCACCAGACTGCTAACTGGAACCCACTTGCTTTATTTACCACAGACGAGGTTTATGTCAATAAAGAAGTAGTTTATTGTGTATAAAAGCTTGTGGTTTCTGACAAATAAACGGTGTTCAATAAGCTTATAAAGATGGTCCTATACCGGCCTATTACCGCTAGATGATACCGGCCTATTACCTCTAACAGTCAACTAATTAACAATAACAACACGTTTCACAATAACTGGTTATCCTCGCTGCTAACTTCCACCAATGCTACACCTCAGACTCTAAGACCCAGCTATCACTCCTGACTCACTCTCCTCTCAACTTACTTCTCCCACCAACTCTCTCTAACTGACCACAGGGAGGGGTTTTTAATACCCAGGCTGAGCCTGCCCCTTTGGGTTCTAACTGACACAAAATTTAACCCCTACCTTGCTTAGTCCTGGCTTTAGGCTAGTTTTCCACAGTCATCAGGGTTAGTAGCCACTGTTAACCTTTGGCTCCATCACAGTTGGTAGCCATCACTTCTTCTTCGGGAATCAAATCTCATGGTTTAACTCTGTACTGTGTGAAGAAGTCCTTCATTTTGTCTGTGCTGAATCTTCCGACACTCAGCTTTATTGGATGTCCTGGAGTTGAAGGAGAGATCCTTCATGATTCTCTCCCCCCCTCCTTTTTAAAAGGAGATCTAAGCCAATGGCCACCACTAGGCATTTCTGTGGCATTTAATGCCATAAATCAATTCTTCCTTTCTTTGTAAGACTTGTGAGGAGAGCCTTGCCGAAGCAGCCATTGTCTCGTCTAGCCCAGCATCCTACTTCTGAGAGTGGCCAGCAACATGCTTAGGTAAAGAAGACATGAATCATAGAATCATGGAACTGTAGAGCTGGAAAGGCCATCTATTTGAACCCCTACAATGCAGGAATCTTTGGCTGCAGCAGCACTCTCTGTCTCAAGATCTCCTGTAATTGATATACTATTTCTGATACTGTTGGTAAAATACCATCATCATGACTCCAGTTACAGGTGGGTAGCCGTGTTGGTCTCCCAGTCGATACAAAATAAAAAATTCTTTCCAGTAGCACCTTAGAGACCAACTGAGTTTGTCTCTAAGGTGCTACTGGAAAGAATTTTTTTATTTTGTTTTGTCATCATGACTGGCAGCCATTGATGACTTTATTGTCCAGTGTTTTTTCTAATCCCCTTTTAAGTTGATGGCCATTTCACTACATGCTTTGCTAACACATGGAATTCCATATTTTTGAACTATGACCTAGATGGATGGCTTTTATTATTTTAATTATTATGTATTGATGTTCTACACTGCTCTTCATCCGAGGATCACAGGGCGGTTTATGATATAAAAACACAAAAATACATCTTGGCTGTGATTATGCATCATGACACCATATGCTTTGTTGGAGGCTGTTGTTAATTTAATCTTTTGCTGCTAGTTCAATATGATGTGTTAGGTTTCCTACTGCAAACTGCTAAATAAATTGCTTAATGTGGGTTATGAGGTTGATATTATTGGCACTGGATATTGCTAACTGACCTATTGGTGTGTTTCATGCACATTTGCACTCCTGACGAGTTTTAAATGAATTGTAAGTGTTGAAATGTCAATGTTGTTTTGTAATGTATTGTTTTTATTATGACTTACATTGTACTTAAATTGTCTTCTGTGAATCAATTTGAGTGCAATGTATTTGTGAGAAATATAGAAATAAGCTGACGTTGTCAGAATATCGTTTGGTGTCCAGCGTGCATATTAATTTGTGGTGAATGCTGACTCCAGATACTTTCGTTGAATATTCTTATCATTCCACCCATTTATGTTTTCAATTTTTATTTCATTTCAACCCAGTAAACATTTCTATTCAGTAAAAAGAGCAAAAAGTAATCAAAGGAGAATTAAAGACTCCCCCCCACCCCAATAAAACAAACAAATTCTGAGGTCCAGAATAAACCAGCTAGGAGAAAGACAGCAACAAAATGACAATAGCAGTCTTAAAATGCTTTCCCCTGAAAACTCGGGACAATAAATAGTCTCAAAATTACAATTTAAAACAGCAAAAGCAGCAGTCGGGTGGTAACTTTACAAACAAGATTGTCAATGCAGCACAGATTGCTGCAGCCATCAAATAAAAGACTGACAACCTGGACAAAATGAAATGCCTTGGTTCAGTGCCATCAAAGCAGGCACCAGGTGAGCATCCTTGGGCAGAGAATTCCAAGGATGGGGTACCATAACAGAAAAAGACTCTTTCCCTCTTTTTCATCCACCCAGTTGCCATCCACCTGGAGAATAGTCTATGCTGGCCATCATAATACATCAAGGCAAAAGAATGTGGGAGCAACTGGTCATGAGCAGGGCCGGATTTAGGTTTGATGAGGCCCTAAGCTACTGAAGGTAATGGGGCCCTTTATATGTCTAGCCATCCTTTGTCAACACCAAAAATTGTCACTGTTTTTTGTGTTGAATATATGCTGTATGGTAATTTATGGACCTAATAGGTATCTCAAGCCATTTGCACATAACAAAATATGTATTTTATCAAAGTAAATGTTGAACATTAACCATAATGGTTAAGTAGCATATTAATAGTGAAATAATGATTAAGCTCTAACTTAAAATGTTTTTTATTCATAACAAACTTAATAATGCAAACACATTGGCATTTGGCAATAACAAAGGTTCCTTCAGAAACACAGTTTGCAAAGACTCATAATCTAGCCTCTAGAAACTCGCTGTAACATGAAATAATAATGGGTGCAAATATATGATGCAAACTACTAATAATTACAAATAGCAGAATGTAGGCACCCTATATATAGAAAGGAGCAAACCAGTGATATTTTAGGGAGCAGGCTAGCAGGCGGGGCTCATTACTTACACCATAGGAGCCTAAGCAACACAAAACACTGTTGCTGTATGTAGGTTTAATTTATTTGTTTTTCATCTTATATTTTGGAAATGTACATCCAGTTGTTTTTCCCCTTTAATTTTTTTTGGAGGAGGGAGAGAGTGGGGCCCTAAGCTATAGCTTGTTTAGCCGTGAGAGACTTTACTTGCCAAAGAAACCTCACATCAGTGTGTAGCTGAAAACCTCCAGTAGCCCTGCATGTTCAGCTCCTTTTTCAACCAGCCTGTTTGATGGATACCTGGCGGAAGCCTAATTGCAGGAAGGGGAGCACAAAACGGATTTACAAGAGCTAACAGGCCACTGTCTTACCTTTGACACATTTCAATTAAAGTATTACATGCAGCTTAGTCCCTAATTGGTATTTTAGCAAAAGGGCTGACAACCCAAATGCTGCCTTTAGGATTGCTAGGATGTCCTAGGTCTCTCCCCCCCCCCGGCAGTTCCTTTCCTCCACAGCAGCTGTCTTTCAGGCCATAAAATACAAAACGCCACACACTGCACCACAAATGTCCCTTTAAAAGCCCACCCAGACCCCCCCAAGGATGAAATACAGCCCACTTGACCTGTTTATTGTGCCCATTCCCCATTTTTGGTGATAGCTTTTGATCATACACAGGCTAGAGATGGAAACAAGTCTTTTTAATTTCTTGGATCAGGCAGCCAAATAATCTGTCCTGCTCTTCTTAAAATAATATAGCATTCAACAAACCAATCTATTGGCTTTCGATGGTGGAAAGATATTTATTTTCATTTTATGCAATAGAAACATGCGTGTGTGTTTGTGTGTGTGTGTGTGTGTGTGAGAGAGAGAGAGAGAGAGAGAGAGAGAGAGATAGTGTTGCAGATTCTTCCTCTTTCTAATAAGACCTCTCCTCCTTCCAGAGGGGAGGAGTTGTGAGCGGGAGCCGGTTCCTCCGCCGGCGGGGGGGGGCGTGTCATCCCCCTGCCTCAATAGTCCCAGTTGCCGCACCGCCCCCCTGCAGCCAGCCAATAGGGCTGGTTCAGGGGTGGTGTTTAGCCGCATTTAAGCAGCCGTGGCAGCCCATTGCCCACATTGTGCGCCAGTTAAGCTTAGGTCAATATGCTGGTCCAAATATGAATCATGTCTGTTTTCTGCACCATACCATATGGTGCTGGAGGAGACTCTTGAGAGTCCCAAGGACTGCAAGATGATCAAACCTATCCATTCTGAAGGAAATCAGCCCTGAGTGCTCACTGGAAAGACTGATCCTGAAGCTGAGGCTCCAATACTCTGGCCACCTCATGGGAAGAGAAGACTCCCTGGAAAAGACCCTGATGCTGGGAAAGATGGAGGGCACAAGGAGAAGGGGACGACAGAAGATGAGATGGTTGGACGGTGTTCTCGAGGCTACCAACATGATTCTGACCAAACTGCGGGAGGCAGTGAAAGACAGGCGTGCTCTGGTCCATTGGGTCACGAAGAGTCGGACACGACTGAACGACAAATGTTTTCTGCGGCATTCGCTATTGCTTTCTTTGGTAACTTTAGAGTAGGTGAGATAGTATTTGAAGTCCTCCCGGATGGTTCTTCCCATGGCCTCCGTTTAGATGACACAATTATCAAGCTCGGATTTAATTGTGTATGTGTGACGGTCAAAGACAGACCCAAAAGGAAAAGGTGCTTTAGTTAAGCTGTGTCCTCGTGTCTTTATTTATTCAAGCAGGTGACGGGTCCTTGACTCACAAGCCTTGTAAATAATGTTGTGAGGTCAGGGGGGTCAGGCTACATGATGCCCTGAGCCCCTTCTAATTTTGGGGTTCTTGTAATGTATTCTGCTTTATTTAGCAAGGATCATCTCCCCTCCCCGCATATGAAAGTTACTGCTTCATTCAGGATCACAAAAGAACATCTCAAATGTCAAATATTTTTGTTTTGATTTAACACTTCATCCTGAAAAGATGGATTGTTTTCAATCGCACAGAATCACAATTGTCAGCCAGCTCCAATCAATATGTAGAGGCAAATTGTTATTATTACTACCACATAAATTACTAATTTGCTATACTTTCTATTCACAAGAAGTGCTCGTAATTTGCTGGCAGAGACAACCAATGGAGAAAAACAGCCTAAATCTCATCAGGAGACAAAGGGCTCAAAGTATCAGCAATGGCAAATAGCCTATAAATGGCGCTTATTTTAAGAAAGCTTTTATTATCTATTTACATGGGTGTACTGGCGATATAGAGGAAGGGAGGGGAGGCAAAAAGAGGAATGAATAGGGATATTTGAGGCAATCAATCTTTGTGTATTCTGATACAAATGGACCTGATCACCGCCTCCCAGAATAAAGTGAGGATCAAAATATAATTGTGTTTTGGATTTTGCATTTCTGCAATTTTTGCAAGGTAGTTCTTGCTGAGTAGAAGTAGGGTTGCCATATTCCAGGAAGTGAAATTCCGGAAACAAAAAGTTGTTTAGCTTTTTTTTTTTTAGTCTTGCCCAAAGTTGTAGAACTTTTTTGGGGGGTGGGGGGGCAAACTCACATATTGTGAGATTGCTTCCAGTTGTAGTATTTCATGTAAGTCCGTGGAATTCTGGACGCAAGGCTAGTATAAGCAACTTTGTGTGCCTGCAGTCAGTGGAGCAAAGGGTTGAGATCACACACTTTGTGGTTTCTAACTAGGCACCTAAGCTCTCCACCTTCCTCTTGCTCTCACTCTCATCTTCCTCTCTCTTGCGTGAGGATGTCATGAAAATAGCTCCAGTCATATAGTTCAGAATCCCAAGCTATCCTTGTGAATAAGAGGAACTGTAAGTACAGAACCATTTTTTTAAAACCAATGACACCCTTGAGATTTTTACTTTTAAGCAATGCTAGTAGTGTGTGAAAAGAAGCAGAACAGGTGGTGGTGAGACTGGGTAACTCAAGGCAGATCAAGCTTCAGTGGAACTAAGTAACTTAGCTTCATTGGTTTCAGTCTGAGTATGACTTAGGGACCCAGGTGGCGCTGTGGGTTAAACCACAGAGTCTAGGGCTTGCTGATCAGAAGGTCGGCGGTTCAAATCCCTGCGATGGGGTGAGCTCCCGTTGCTCTGTCCCAGCTCCTGAAAACCTAGCAGTTCGAAAGCACATCAAAGTGCAAGTGGATAAATAGGGACCGCTCCAGTGGGAAGGTAAACGGCGTTTCCGTGCGCTGCTCTGGTTTGCCAGAAGCGGCTTTGTCATGCTGGCCACATGACCCGGAAGCTGTCTGCGGACAAATGCTGGCTCCCTCGGCCTATAGAGCGAGATGAGCGCTACAACCCCAGAGTTGGACACGACTGGACCTGATGGTCAGGGGTCCCTTTACCTTTACCTTACCTTATGACTTAGTTGGACGTCATCTACAAATATGAATATGAATTTTTATGCATTCTCTCTTTAAAATGCAGATTAATGCGTAAGCAGGGAAGTATGGGCATAAGAATTAATGCATGTGAAAGTGTCATGGACCGGAAAAATAAACAAACTATCCAGCTGTATGAACGAACCAAAGGAACTGAATGTGTGGTCAGAAATTTCAGATTGAAAAATGCAAAAGAGGGTTTGTAATGCAGTGTTTCTGCCTGAGAAACTAGGCTGGGTAATCTGGAATCCCAAAATCCAGGGAGATGTTTGGGTTAGGAGAATTCAAGAAGCATTCCCTGATTATGGTTTAGTGACGGACAGGGCAGGTGCCTCACAACATCTGATTCTTAAGTGCCTAGGGTTAATAATAAGGTTGGCCGCTGGACATTTGAGAGTAATGCATTTTTAGACAGGATCAGTTATGAACTGGTGCAACTTCTAGCTTTGTTGTATTCCCAATGATGCTCTCAAGAAAATGACCAGCCCTAAACACCTCATTACACTGTCGGAACATGCCTGGGGGGCACACGCAGCCCCCAGAATGAGACAAACCTCTCCGGGCGTCTTCCTTATGAAGTGTAGCTTGGGACGTCCATAAATCTTCAGTCCCGGCACGCTTCCAGTGACACATATCAGAAGACTATGTGCACGCTCACTCAGCAGAGTTTAGCAGAAATTAAGTGGAGCGTCGGTGTGTGCCATAGCTGTCAACTTTTCCCTTTTTTAAATAGGATTCCTCGCAAGAAAAGGGAAAAGTTGACAGCTATGGTGTGTGCATTCTAAGTATTTATTAAGCAATATATACAGCATAAAGCAATCATGGTGTCTCTCCTCCAAGAGAGAGAGAGAGAGAGAGAGAGAGAGAAATAAAGTACAAAAGTACAGTAGAACGGAAGATATAAGACCAGCTTCCGTTCTCACACTTTCCAAGCCTAGAAAGTAAACACAGACATGTGATATAACAATCACACATCCAGCAACGGAGTGAAATGCTAACATGCACCTCATTCCCTTCCTTAACTGGATCGTCTCTGCAGCCTCACGCTTCTTCCAGGAAGGGTGAGCGAAATCTGGAGAAGAACACAACCAGGCCAGGATAGGCTCATTTTTTTAAAAAGGTCACCATGACCTACAACTAATGGAAAGTGCAGTGCCGGAAAATGAATTGGACGAGGATGAGACCCAGGCAACTTCCTTGGTGGAACAACCACTCCCAGCCAAAGGACACAACCTTGTCACCCAAAGGATGAGTTCCCTGCAGTTCTATTTTCCAACTGGCCATGCAGAGTCAAAGACTACAAAATGAAACAAGGGCCCACACAGCCAACTTCTCCAGAGAGGCGGTGCCAATCCCACTCCAAGTTTGACCTGCTCCCTAAAAAAAGTTCAACAACATAGACCTGCCCCCCTAAAGAAAGCTTGACCACTCTGAACTCCCACCCCCACCCCCCAAAATGGGTAGATCACTGCCAGTGCCCCCCCCCCCCGGAGTAGATCGCAGTCTCTTGGGAGCTGGACATCCCTGCTGTATCTGGTTTAGCAGCAGGACCCATGGGAGCTGTCCAAGGTCCTGTACGCACTCTCTGCTTGACTTGGGCTCTTGACTCTCTCGCATGGGACTTACTCTCAAGGAAGCGTGTGGAGAACTGCAGCCTAAATATCTTGTTTCCTGCAAGGCAAACACACGGCATTGTCTTTTCGATGGACATTGTGCCTTTTCGTTGGGAGACGAATTGTTCAGGGCATTGCCAATTTTTACATGTAGCCTAATGTAGCTTGAATAATTCTTCAGGACCGTGGGAACTCACTGATCTATAAAATACCTTAAAATGGGTAATCATTTTCTAAGGAATAGATGTTCTCTCCACCCCCCCCCCCCAAAAGTGTGAAACAGAAATACATTATGGTAACGTTAGGGGGTACTGATTTAGTCACATTAAAGTAATGAAATTCTGATTTATGTCAAAGCATCCTTTGGAGGGAAGGTATTTTAAGGATGTCAAAGCATCCTTCTGATTTATGTCAAAGCATCCTTTGGAGGGAAGGTATTTTAAGGATGTGTGATGTTTAAAGTGACACTTTCCGAGTGAGTTGTGCTTGCCCTCAAGAAAAACCCCAGACACTTGGAATTGCCCTTATTTTCGGATTCGATAAAATGGGGAGGGGGTGGCTAGGGACTATATGGCTCCTGCTCCCGCTTTTTCATTCTTCCATCCTTTTTAATTTCAGAAGGTGAACAGGAGCTGAAAAGGTTGTGTATGTGAAACTTCCCCATCTTTTCTGCAGGAGCTCACCTTAAGGCACTTCAGTGTTTCCCACCAAGTCCTGAAGTGATTTTACAAGCAGGTAAAATAAAAATAATAATAATACAACAACAACATTACAAAAATAAAAACGTATTAAAAACAATTCAACAATGTAATGCAGTATTAACGGGGCTACCAAAATGCCCGCTGAAGTGTTAAAAATCTCCCCCAGATAAGACCAGCTCTCAGAGCCCAAAAACTTTGTTTTGATGTAAATATCTGAAGAGCTTTCATACAGATGATGGCACAAACTGGTCTTCTGCTGTTCCAAAGGGGAGGACCCAAACTAATGGATTTAAATTACAAGAAAGAAGATACTGGCTAAACATTAGGAAGTACTTTATTTAGGTAAAAGTTGTTCAAGAGTGGGATGTACTGCTTCATAACGTGGCTCCTTCATTGGAAGTTTTTTAAACAGAGGTTCCAGCTGGTCTTTCCTTCCCAGCACAGGACCATTCCACCACCAACTGCATTATGGGAAGGATCCTAATGACTTTTTATATATTGACATTGATGTTTTCTATAAATGTATTATAATATTCCTTATAAGCTGCTTTGGAAGCACAGGAGGATTTTGGGGAGTGTGGATTGATGGCCTTGAGAACATGTTGTTGTTGTTGTTGTTGTTGTTGTTGTTGTTGTTGTTGTTCAGTTGTTTAGTGTAGTGGTTAAGAGCGGTAGACTCATTATCTGGGGAACCGGGTTCGTGTCTCCACTCCTCCACATGCAGCTGCTGGGTGACCTTGGGCTAGTCACACTTCTCTGAAGTCTCTCAGCCCCACTCACCCCACAGAGTGTTTGTTGTGGGGGAGGAAGGGAAAGGAGAATGTTAGCCGCTTTGAGACTCCTTCGGGTAGTGAAAAGCGGGATATCAAATCCAAACTCTTCTTCTTCTTCTTCTTAGTCATGTCCGACTCTTCGTGACCCCCATGGACCAGAGCATGCAAGGCACGCCTATCTTTCACTGCCTCCCGCAGTTTGGCCAACTCATGCTAGTTGCTTCGAGAACACTGTCCAACCATCTCGTCCTCTGTCATCCCCTTCTCCCTGTGCCCTCAATCTTTCCCAACATCGGGGTCTTTTCCAGGGAACATAGTTGTGTTAAATATGGGCTGCATCTGAACAACAATCTGATTACCAGGGAGGAATGAAACTGAATCCACATCAGGGTATGACCTCATCCTCATCTTTTTGGCACCATGGCTGAAATCAGTGGGGTCTTGGGATAGAGGGAAATAACAATTGGCTTGTGTGGGAGAGATCATGCTTCCCAAATGGGGCTTAGCCACCTCTGCCTTGCACTTGCCAGAATCCGTGCTTGACAGCCTCAATACAATAACATGGCCAATGCAATCTGAATTGGTTGAACATCCGGTAGGTTTTTCAAAGGCGGCCCCTCCAACAACACTTGCATTGTTGAGCAAGAAAGGTTACAGGCGGAAACACAAAAGGAGAAAAAGTGGGACCGGGGGGGGGGGGACAGTTATCAGGTAACCCAGGCAAGGTTGTCAGGAGTAGCAATAAGATGTTTTAAAATGTTAATAAGATGTGGAAACAAGACTTTCAGTGGGGCTGCCCCTGCTTTGTGGAACAGCATCCCTGGTGAAATACTCACAGGCAGCCTCTATTTGTAGTTTCCAGGGGAAATTGAAGAGATGTTTGCTTCAAAAAGCTTTTCCAGCCGGGTGGTTTATTGTCTTTTCAAGGCCTCTGCCTTGGATGTTTGTTCTGCTTTTAAGCCTGTTGTTGCTCTCATTGTGCACTTGCAAATAGCCTGATACGAAAGATAATAATAATAACAACAAGAGCAACAACAATAATGGAGAACGACCACTGTCTCCCTCTCTCTTTAGCAGATATGTTCTGATTTTATTTCATCTGAAATAATACAGGCAGCCCAACCGATTAGCCTTCCCTGCGATCAAAGCAGATAAAGGGGGGGGGCAGCGCAGTTACCATACAGAAATTTGTGCAAGCTATCATGTATTAAATGCTGTTGCTTCTCCTGCCCAGGTATTCGAAGATCACAAGCTACTTCAAAAGGGCAGGATGCAGGTGCCCTGACACCGTTGGACAAGACCCCTGCAGGGAATGCACTCCCCCCTCCCCTCCAAGTTTTCCAAAGGCCTACCGAACTTCCCTTCACACTTAATTACTCTCAATTGAGCCCTCCCGCCTATGGAGAGGTTGCACTGTGTCGTTAGCATGCATGGTGGGATAAGATGTCACACTGTCGGCTTCCAGAATTAATTGGCACCGTTGCCCTATGCAGCATCTAGACCACCCACTCAGTGGAAGAGCTTGGATCTCGTACCATCACTGCTGATTTAGCCCACCCACCCACCTCCTGCAGCATTTTGGCTTTGCCAGTAAAAAGAGAGCGAGAGCGAGAGAGAGCAGTTTAAATCATTTTCAAAGTTATCATTAAATTATGAGGATGAAGAGGATGCAACTGGAGGGGTGCCATGTGAGGAACACCCATGTTAAACTTCGAAACCAGATTTATTAATAAGAATTATTAATAATATTTTTTAAAAAAGATTACATCCTGCCCATCTTGACGGGTTTCCCCAGCCACTCTGGGTGGCTTACAACATATATTAAAACACAACAAAGCATCAAACATTAAAACGAAAACAAAATATCCTATGCAAGCAACAAACCAACTAATAAATCAATAGAAGCCAATGATAACAGCAACAATAACAACAACAACAATAGCAATAATAAACAGTTTGCAGTTATACCGAAATTAAAATAAGTGGAAAGAGAAGTGGCTGAATTGCAACTAATCATCAAACTTAAAACCATGGAGAAACCTGGTCTGAATAAAGACATTGGATTCTTATCTCATTATACATGACAAAGCTATCTTTAGCCATCTCACCCCTTGCCTTTCCCTGTAAGACCCTGTAAAAATTGCAGTCGTTGTCTACAGGTTTTCCACACCTATCAGCTGATCACCCATTCCCACCACCCTTCTGAGTAATACGCCTCCCCACTCCCTCACTATATTTAAGGGTCTGGTGACTTCGGTTTCAGTGTATCTGAAGAAGTGTGCATGCACACGAAAGCTCATACCAAGAACAAACTTAGTTGGTCTCTAAGGTGCTACTGGAAGGAATTTTTTATTTTATTTTGTTTTAATCATTTAACCAACATCAACCCGGCAAAAACAAAACAGAGCAACCAAAATTCAAACCATTAAAAACATTTAAAAACATTTTAGCCAGTTGCCCCAACCTAAAAGTGCATGCATGAGAATGTGGGGGATTTTTAGGTCTGAATAATGAATGGCCTGACTTCTAGCTTTGATGATGTTGCATCCTGATGGCACATCATAGCTTATATCATTGGAAGAAATGAATGCTCTAAGCTCTAAGATATAGTTGATAATTTCCCCCCCCCCATTGCAAGAACTCTCCCCGCCCTGCAAAAAAAACAAACAAAAAAAAAAAAACAAAGCAAAACCCGAAGGTGTGGGTTTTTCCTCTGTAATGTATGTTCTTTCTCCCAGCGAAGAAGGACCATTATCAATTCCATTCATACATAAAAGGCATTAACAAGAGTGTATAATGAACAAAGTGCACTCCTTTTCAGTAAATGGCCTATTGATTTCCAGCTTTTCATGTGAATCACATCACTTGAAGAACACATCTTGCTCAAACTCGCTTCCTCTCTCTTTCTGACCATGCATATTGAAAAGAAATGGTTTCTCTTTTGAACGATACCCACCAAGACAGAAAATAAACACCCATGGCTTTAAAAAACAAATGTGACCAGGAGTCTACTAAACCGAGAGCAGCAGTTGTGGGGAACAGCACTGGGATAACTTGGTGGGGCATAGTCAACTCTAGGCCATCCCAAGACCTCACTCGCTGGATCATCACCTTGTCGTGGTGAGTGGGCTTGTACGTTCCTATGACCCTTGTGAGCAAAGCCGTCAGGAATCTTGTACTCCCAGCAGGGTCACCCAAGGCGGTAAGGTCAAAGGGAAGGAGCTAGACAAAGAATGATCCAAGAAGTCCTCAACAGCCGAACAGGCGGGTGATAACAAGCGGTATGTTACAATGGCTGTGAAGGCAGATGAAGGCTGCAGCAGATAAGATCTACCAGTTCGCCACGACTACTCATGCCACCGGAACACAGCCCTACTGTGAAGACTGAGTTAGTCAGTTTGCACTGATCTACACACATAAAACAAATTCACGCACAGGTGTCTTCCAAAAACCCAACCCAACCCCCAAAAGTCCCATGGCGATTGGCAAATGGTAACAGGGGCAGGATCGTGAAATCCGGAAGCCCCTAGTCATGAACCGGCTCATGGGCCGTGGATACAGATTCAGTCGTTCTGACTCAAGGAACGAGGCAGTTGAGCAGCTCAGCAGCTGTATCCATGGCTGAGCAGCCCTTTTTGGGATCTACTCTGCTCACCATGAAAAGGGGGAGAGACTAGAAAAGGTGCCCTAAACATTGTCCGCCTCCCTTTTTCCCTGACTGGATTACCGCGCCCAGTGGGGTCACCACCTAGCGGTCGTAAAAGACAATTGAACTTTGGAACATGGAAAAGACTGTCTCAAGGTGTCATGGACTTTGAAGACACTCGAACTCAGAATGCAAGGGAGAAACATGCTAAGAGGAAGGCATGCTTGGCAAATCCACACCATGATCATCTCCTGCCCAGGAACCAATGTCCCCACTGTGGAAGGACGTGTGGATCCAGAACTGGCCTCCACAGTCACTTACGGACTCAATTTTAAAACAATCTTACTCAGCTATGAGTGATCACCAAAGAAGATCCCAAGACATCTAGCTGCCTAAGGCCAAAGCAAAGAGGACAACGTCCTGCATTCCACTGTACCAGGAGTTGAATCTTACTTCAGCACTGGTGATGGGACAGCAGGAATGGGTGAATCTGCCATTTCCAGCTTCAATCTGTTGCACATTTTTTGAAATTCCCTTTGCCAACATTTACACATCTCCACCCCTGTAAAAATCCTCATGAAAACTCACCAGCATTTTAGTGCACATTTTCCCCTAATACATAATTCCTCCCTCAAGTAGTTTCCCCTAACGTATATTGGCATGTATGTTACATGTTGTATGTTTAACTATTTATTTATTAATTACCGCCCTTCCACTCCAAGATCACAGAGCGGTTTACACTATAAAAACACACAAAAAAATATAACAACCAAACAACAACAGCCCACACTCACACCCCACAACACATTTAAGAGAAACGTTTTTGCCTGGCATTTAAAGATAAGCAAACAGGAACCAGACGGGTCTCCCCGGGAAGAGCATTCCACAAATGGGGAGCCACTGCAGAAAAGGCCCGTTCTTCTGTTGCCATCGTTTGGACCTCTCAGAGGCAGAACATGGAAAAGGGCCTCAGATGATGATCTCATGGTTCGAGTCGGTTCATATAGGGAGAGGCGGGCCTTGAGCTTTTGTTTTAGGCAGTTAGTTAATACACATCTTTTGCAGTAAACTTTTGGAGGAGGAGAGATCTGGTTGCTGATGCTGGTGCTAGTATTTGTTTCTCAGTGATTTTGCTAACGTAAGAAGATCAGTGCTGTTCTCACAGTGGCCACCCAGACACCTGTGAGAAAACCACAAGGAGGAAATGAACACAGAAGCACCCTACCCTCACCTGGTTTCCAGCAACTGGTGTTCAGAAGCATTACTACCTCCAAACATGAAAGCAGAGCATTGCAGTCATGAGAAGTAGCAGCCATCTCCTCCAAATTTTTTTGTTTCTAATCTTCTTCTAAAGCCATATAGAACCACAGAACTGTAGAGTTGGTAGGGGACCACGAGGGTCATCTAGTCTAACCCCCTGCAATGCAGGATTTTTTTTTGCCCAACATGGGACTTGAACCCATGACCCTGAGATTAAGAGTCTCATGCTCTACCAACTGAGTTATCATAGCTTGGTATCATCACTGCCTCCTATGAGATTGAGTTCCATTGTTATGGGGTTTTGTTTTGTTTTTGGTAAAGATTGTGTTGTTTTATGGATTTGATGGACCTTTTTCCTGTTTGGCCTTGTTGTGTACCACCATGTGGCTTATGCAAAGGGCAGGTTATTATTTATTTATTTATTTATTTATTTATTTATTTATTTTTTCTACCCCTGCCCACCTGGCTGGGTTTCCCCAGCCACTCTGGGCAACTTCCAACAAAAGATTAAAAATACATTAAAACATCAGTCAGTAAAAACTTCCCTAAACAGGGCTGCCTTCAGATGTCTTCTAAATGCCATATAGTTGTTTATTTCTTTGACATCTGATGGGAAGGCGTTCCACAGGGAGGGTGCCACTACCGAGAAGGCCCTCTGCCTGGTTCCCTGTAACTTCACTTCTCACAGTGAGGGAACCGCCAGAAGGCCCTCGGAGCTGGACCTCAGTGTCCAGGCTGAACGATCGGGGTGGAGACACTCATTCGGGTATACAGGACTGAGGCCGTTTAGGGCCTTAAAGTAAACAACTCCTCTAAATAGTTAAATGACTGTTAAAAGTCATACAAACTCCCTTGCTTTGGCTAGTAAGGCAATACTGTAGCTCCATGTCGATGCATGGACTTTCTCCTCGATGCTGTAGCTAATTAAAGCACTTATCTAAGATGTTTGAAATTAGTTCCCATCTATGAGCTCTGTTATGAGCAGTACCCGAAAGTGCCGCTTTCCAAGAAATGTATCAAATTGAGCTGAACTGAATGTGTGGAGATGGGCAAGAGAGATAAAATTGATCAAATGCAGCTGAGTTTAATGTCTAGAATTGGGTCTTTCAGGAGGCTTTCTGAACATCTTCAGGCTGGAGAGGACTTGCGTGCCAAGGCCCCGTGACCCGCAGATCCCTAAGGGTTCCTACATGGCTCCGACAATATGGCGACCGATATTTGAGACTCCTTCAGGTAGTGATAAAGTGGGATATCAAATCCAAACTCCTCCTCTTCTTCTTCTACGGGGGGGGGGGGGGGGGCTCAACTCTCTGCCCCCATGCCGGATCACTGCAGAGTCCTGGATGCCTGGCCACAACTCTGCCCACTGAAAAATGTGAGCAGACTTATCCCTCTGGGTGTGGCGCTGCATGCAAATTCCCTTTCAACTCAAGCCTGTGATCCCATCCTTTGAAGAAGGGGAATTGGATTTCAGGATCATGACACTGAACACCCAGCGATGTTTGGATCTGTACCATGGTGGAGGCCCCACTCCAAAAAAGGAGAGGGTGGCAGTCCTCCTCTCTGTTGACAGGAGCTGGCAGAGAAGCAACTACATGTAACACTCCTTCACCAGCCATCAATGTACAGGGCTGAATATTGCACTCAAAGGCCTACATCAGAATGACCTGGGCAGAAATGTCGCAAATCAAACTACACTAGCGGTAGTCCTGTGCCACTGCTCGATCATGGGAACCTTTCCATTTCTCTTTGGTTTGCTTTCATTTTGTCCTGATATAGAGAGGCGTTTTTTTCTGCAATGCTGTTCTGCCACTGTTAAAAAAATATTTCTTTCAGACACTATGCAGGAGAGCACCTAAAGCCTTGGAAGATCTGGAAAAGTCCCCCCAATGACTCAACTGTACACATTAAACCAATGTTGGAGACACGCATACCCACCCACCCCCCACTGCATAAGCAAAGTGCTGTCCACCATCAGTGGTTCCACATCCAACATCATCGCCTGCTTGGGCAGACTTGCAGGCAGTTGTGACAAACAGGAACAGTATCCTGATATGAGGTTGGATGGCCACCATTTTAATTACCCACAATGCACTGGTGCAGTATCACTCTGGAGCACCATGGGAAATTTTAAAGTGGCAAATGGCTTTCATCTGCCCATTGTCCCTTCCTAAAATCTGGCAAGCGCTTATGCGGCTTTGAGGAGATGTCCTTCTTGGCTGTTCATCCAGTGCAACCACAATACTCGCATTGCCCTAAACCTGCCCCGGCCACCTTCTTAGGGACATCCTTTCAGCATTGATTAGCAACACCAAAATATATCCCATAAAAATCCATGGTTTCCATCTTCATTTTAAAAAGGAGCATGCATCAAATTTCCAACCACCAGGGCTTGTATGTGCAATTTCCCTGGTGCGATTGGATGGAAATGTCCTCCTGAGATATTGACCTGTCAGACGCATTATCCATCTTCACCTGGTGGCTCATGGGACATTGGCCAGTGCCACAAAGCTTTTGGAGTGGAATTAGGGACAGTGATGGAAAGATTGACTGTTTGGGTTCTTTTAAATTTGGCATTTTTCCCCCATTAAGATTTAACTGAGCTTTGTTTCAGGGTAGTGGACTGTGAAACTAAGATGGGACGATTAGACTAAAGGGGAGCTTTGTATGAAATATGACTATGACAAGGGTTTTTGCTGCTAGTTTGTGATGTGTGAAATGAAATCTCTACTCAATGTGCCCAGACAACGCAATTAGTGCTAGGGTGCTATATTGGCCAGGACTTCTTTTCTTCCCTCTTTTTTTTGGGGGGGAGGGGGTAGAAGGAAGTTCACCCTGCAAAACGGAGTACAAAGAATGAGCCTGACATAATGCCTCCAATCTTGCAAACGGCATCATCTCTCCTAAAACAAGAGATGCTGGATCTGAATAATGGAGATTTGTGTGCCATGAATGTGGGGAGTTCAACATTTTTTAAAAGAAGTTTTGCATGTTAATTTGTGGCTTTACGCAGCGACAAATTGACATGCATAACTTTCAAAAAAAAATCAGCCGAACTCCTCACTCTCAAGGCAGACAGATCTCATTATTCAGATTCCCAGCATCTGTTTTATAATATATACCATCTGACTAGAGATGTGAATCTCTTTGAAAGCATTTTAGAGGGCAGAGGGTGAATTGGCTTCTTCCTGAAGTCTGTGAGGTTCTTTCTCAGCCAGACTGCAACAAAGGATGGCAGTCAACTAAGTTTTGCTTCGAGTAGACCCATTAAAATGAATGAACAGATGGTCAGCCTCTGTGAGAACAGAATATTGGACTAGATAGGCCACTTGGCCTGATCCAGGTGGCTTTTCTTTTGTTCTTAACATGACTACATTAATTCTATTCATCTCAGTGGGTCTTCTGTGTGTAAAACTTAGTTGACTATCACCCACAGGAACGAAGGAATCTTCTTTATATTGAGTCAGGCCCTTCTTGCTCGGTATTGTCTAAAGAAACTGGCAGGGGATCTCCAGGGTTTGGAAGACTCAGGACAAATAAAAGTATTGATGATGATGATGATGATGATGATGATGATGATGATGATGTATTTATATGCCACCCATCTGACTGGGTTGCCTCAGCCACTCTGGGTAGTTTCCAGCAGAAGATTGAGAACACAATAAAACATCAGTCATTAAAAACTTCCCTAAACAGGGCTGCCTTCAGGTGTATTCTAAAAGTCAGATACTTGTTTATTTCCTTGACATCTTATGGAAGAGAGTTCCACAGGATGGGTGCCACTACCAAGAAGGCCCTCTGCCAGGTTCCCTGTAACCTCACTTCTCGCAGTGAGGGAACCGCCAGAAGGCCCTCAGAGCTGGACCTCAGTGTCCGGGCTGAACAATGGGGGGGTGGGGTGGAGACGCTCCTTCAGGTATACTGGGCCGAGGCTGTTTAGGGCTTTCAGGGCCAGCACCAACACTTTGAATTGTGCTCGGAAATGTACTGGGAGCCAATGTAGATCCTTTAGGACTAATGTTATATGGTCCCAGCAGCCGCTCCCAGTCACTTCACACAATGCATAGTTAAACTATGGGACTCAGTCCCCCAGGAGGTAGTGAGGACCATCAACTTGGATAGTTTTAAAAGAGGATTAGATGGATTCATGGACAGTAAGTGTATCAGTGGTCACCAGTCATGACTGCTATGTTCTACCTCCACTCTCACAGGCAGTTTGCCATGGAATACCAGCTGCTGGAAGCCACAGCTGTTGAACTCATGTCCTGGCTGTGGGCTTCCCAAGGCCATCTGCTTGGCCAGTGTGCTAGCAGGGTGCTGGAGTAGATGGGCCATTGGCCTGATCCTGCAGGGCTCTTCTTACACACCTACATTCTTACATGCAAAATCATACACGTGCATGGTTGCCTTTCCACTGAAATGAATGGGCAGGACAAAGGGAACTCTTTGGAGTGCCTGCGTTGGCCACAAATTACTGCATAAGAGCAACACAGTGGTACCTCGGGTTAAGAACTTAATTCGTTGTGGAGGTCCATTCTTAACCTGAAACTGTTCTTAACCTGAGGTATTATTTCTGGGTTAGCGGAGTCTGTAACCTGAAGTGTCTGAAACCTAAAGTGTCTGTAACCTGAAGCGTCTGTAACCCGAGGCACCACTGTACTCTGAGAATGCATTTGAAAGAGCAATTTTATTTTTCAAGCAAAGGGAATCAAGAGTTCAAAGCAAATAGAAGATTAAAATCTGAGTAAGCAGGCAAATGGGCCTTTCTCAGTCGAATGAGTCACACACATTTCTTTGCAAAAGTTGCCATAATAAACCCAGGGGTGCTCAGGTGGTATTTGGGAGAATGATGCTCTTGTAGAGACAAGATTATAAATCTAATTGTAACACCATTTCCCGCTGAGGAATATCTGTTAGGTGGTTGCACAAATCCTTTACAAAGTCATAGTTTCAAAGCGGTGACCTTTTTTTATCATTTCTTGTCTTTTTCATTTAAATTATCTCTCCAGACATATCAAAGCCAGTTTCACAGAAGTCAGAGAGATTAGAGGTAGGGTTGAGAAATGAAAGAAAATGTACAATAGGAATATTTACTCATTTAAAAAGTACATTTACTGCTAAGGATTCCCCCCATTCACATCCATACCAAACATTTAAAGCACTCTTGCACAACTTTAACAGTCATGGCTCTCTTGCCCCAAGAATCCTAGGAACTGCAGTTTGGTAAGGGTGCTAAGAGCTGCCAGGAGACCTTTTGCAGACCTACAGTTCCCAATTGCACAGTTTAGGAATCCTAAAAGGCGTGTGGGAGACAGAGAAGTTGACCTGTCTCTCACAGAGCAGAGTGCGGCATTTCTGCCCCTTCATCATTTTCCATCTTGCCAAAAAAAAATAAAAAAATAAAAATCCAATTCCAAATTATATGCAACAACTGCGGCGAGAATTTTGTTTAGGGAGGCTTTTAATGTTTAATAGATTATTGCATTTTAATGTTCTGTTGGAAGCCGCCCAGAGTGGCTGGGGAAACCCAGCCAGATGGGCAGGGTATAAATAATAAATATATTATTATTATTATTATTATTATTATTATTATTATTATTAGCCCAAAGATGGAAACAGCAGGAGTTACCAACCAAAGAAGAGTGGCAGATGAAGCTGATGGAATTTGCAGAACTGGTGAAACTGACGGGAAGAATCCGGAACCAGCGAGACCAAGCATTCCAAAAGGACTGGAACAAATTTATATTATTATATTATATTTATATTATATTTGAAAGACAACTGTAAGCAATTAACATCATTAGCAGGGTTATCTGAAGATCTGTAAGATGAAATTGCTACCTATTCAGGTTGAGTAATAGAATATTTCAGGTAATGATATAACAAGGAAAGGAAACGAAGCGAAATGTAAAGATGTAAAGTCTAAACTTTGTAAACCATCAGACAGGAGGGAGGGAAGTCGTTAGGCTCAGTTGAGCCAAAGAGATAAAATAAGGGGGTGCAATATTATGTAATGTGATTATATGTAAAAACCAATAAAAATCATATGTGTGTGTGTTGATCTGTCTCTCACAGTGCATGCAGAGTGGTGCATTTCTGGCCCCTTCATCATTTTTCCATCTCGCTAATAATAATAATAATAATAATAATAATAATAATAATAATAATAATTCCAACCCATTGCTGCTATTGGGAGGAAAATGCACTATGCCAGCTGCAAAACTGATTGTGATATGGTCAGGGAACATGTCAAGTACTAAGGCTTCATTGTATTATTTGTATTATTTGCTAGGAAAGAACTTAGCAAGGCACATCACTTGGATTACATCTTACATCTTAGTTATAGCTGAAGAGTGATTGTCCTTTTACACACACACACACACACACACACACACACACACCCTACAGCCATCTAGGAAACTGTCAGATCTCTAATAAAATATTCCCACCTCCCTCTTAAGAGATGGATATCAGAGCGGAACCTCAAATAGCCAGTCCATGGAAAAGAAGAATGATTGCTCTAAATGGGAATTGATTTGAGGATAAAAAGCAAGGTTTTTTTTTTTTTAATACGTTCACTTAAATTGGAAAGATGTCTCCCCCACCCCTTTCTCTTGCCTTCTCTGGATGGGGAGGGGGCCACACTTCGTTGGAAGGAACAGGTTCATAGTTTTGGGGTGGTCCTCGAACACCAGGAATATAGGAGAATATTCTACTAACTTATGAAACCGTGATTCTATTCAGAATCATAGAATAGTAGAATTGGATTGGACTCCAAGGGTCATCTATCAGGAATCACAGCTAAAGAGTCATTGACAGGTGGTCATCCAATCTCTGTTTAAAAATCTCCGAGAACCTTAAGGGAGTGTGTTCCACTAAGCAACTCTTACTGTCAGAAAGTTCTTCTTAATCTTTAGCTGGAAACTCATTTCTTGTCATTTGAACCCATTGGTTCAGGTCCTAACATCTGGAGCAGCAGGAGAAAAGCTTGCTCCATCTTCCTTTGGTCTGTTTTGGATCTCTGAACATTCACCTTGGAGGGATGTTGGGATGGAAAGTTGACCAATATTACTCTGAGACAGAGAAGATCCCATCCCACCTTTGACACTTTGAATATTCCAAGACACTTGCAAAGCTTCTGAGAACCACATTCTTCTCCGATACTGTGATTGTTAACCAGTGAACTAATGGGTAACTCTACCCAAACAGTATAGAAATTTATTTATGTATGCAATTACAACTGCAAGAATGTTACTTGTCCAAAAATGGAAAGAAGAAGTCCCAACGAGAGATGAATGGATACAAAACCTTATGGATTATGCAGAAATGGCGAAACTTACTGGAAGAATAAGAAATCAAGATAACAAACTTTTTTATATATAAAAGAATGGAAATGTTTTATTGAATATCTACAAATAAATTGTAAACAAATAGAGACATTGGCAGGATTACTGTAATAACCTACAGTTTCAAAAGAAGATATAATCAAAACAGATGAATAAAAGAATAAATTAAATTGATTTAGAATATTCAGGAAATGATAACATATATTTAAGGAACTGCAAAAAGAGGAGGAAGGAGGTTGAGGTTTGAAATGTTAGAACTATTGTTAAACTATTGAAATGTATATAAATGGAAAATATAAATAAAATTATGATAAGAAAAGCAAGCAAGCAAGTGAACTAATGAAGAAAACGAACCCAATTTGCCATTCCTTATGTGTCTGTCTCACTTTCTCCGAAATGCTTCTAGTCCAATTATGCTACTTCTGCTGTAAAATGCAAGGCTTGAGGAGCCTGCATTTGTTCAATTGCTGTTGGACTTCAACTCCCATCAGCTCAAGTCAGAGTATGGCTTATGGCCAAGGATGATGGGAGTTGTGGTCCAACAACATCTGGGTACTTGGCATACATACTATGATAGCTCAGTCATCTCTTGGATAGTTCGGTCAGTAAAGCATGAGACTCTTAATCTTAATCTCAGGGCCGTGAGTTCAAACCTCACATTGGGGAAAAGATTCCTGCGCTGCAGGGGGTTGGACTATATAACTCTCATGGTCGATTCCAACTCCATGTTTCTATTATTCTATATATTAAGTTCATGCAACTGCAGTTATTATTGATACAACCATGATGGCTATGTTCTTCCTCCACAGTTGGGGGCAGGTTGCCTCTAAATTTCAGTTGCTAGGAATCAGAACTGGGAAAACACTCTTGCACTCAGGTGCTTCTTGGTGGGCTTCCCATACACATGTGGTTGACCACTTTAAGAGCAGAATGGTGGACTTCAGCACAGTTCTTCTTATGCCCACAGCAAGAAAAAAAATGCTAGTGTCGGTCACATTCCTTCTGTCAGGTGTGGAGAGTCCTCTCCCTTTGGTAACTTCACAGATAAGAATTAACAAGCAGTTGATATAGTGGATGCTCGAGTTGCGAACGTGATCTGTGTGGGAGGCACGTTCGCAACCTGCCGCATTCGCAACCCGCAGCGCCGCATCTGCACATGCACGGGTCGCAATTTGGTGCTTCTGCGCATGTGCAAAGAGCGACTTAGCACTTCTGCATATGCGCGAGCACCGAAACCCGGAAGTAACCCATTCCGGTACTTCCGGGTTTGGCGCGGTACGCAACCCAAAAACGCACAACCCGAAGTGTCTGTAACCCGAGGTATGGCTGTATATTTATAGTCCTTTTATTACAGCATCATGTTGCAAGCACAGCTCTCTGCAAGTTGGCAACTCTAAAGTCTACTTCCGACTTCCACAGCATTTTAGGCGCCAACGGGAAGTTCCTACCTCCCTCTGACTCCTTTGCTTTCTGATATGTTTGGACCTCCGAGTACGTGGTGGTCCCCACGCTCACAAGTGACATCTCAACTAGCTGTCCCCTCCCTTCTGGTTCTCTTGGCATTATCTCACAACTGGGTAACTCCTCCCTAAGTTGTTCAGCTTCTCTCTCTCTCTCTCTCTCTCTCTCTCTCTCTCTCTCTCTCTCTCTCTCTCCTTCTGAACATGCTGTGGACAAAGGGGGCAACTCTTGACTCTTCCCCCTTCCAACTCTCCATCGGAGAGAAGCTGGTCTGCCATAGAAAGCATTCCCCAGTCCTCAGCTTCAGACCATTCCCTGATACCTTCACTTCTTATTACTTCTTGTGAACACCCCCGAAACAGGAGCATGGGCATGAGGTAATAGGAAGAAGCAGCCTTTGATGGTGTGACTCACCCTGTGGCGACCTTTGTAGGATGAACGTCAAACTGCCTCTAAGTCATCCCATCCCTGACAGAAATCTGGATCCACCTGCCTCTCCACCTCACATTTCCCCCAGGTTACAAACAGCCTCCACTCTCAAACAATTTGTAACTCCAAGGTTCTACACTTTCCCTCCGTCACAAAAGGTGTATTTCAAAAGGTGGGAAGCTAATAGGTTTCAGTGAGAGGTTGTTCCTCACTTATACTGCCTCTTTTGTCTCCTGGAGCTGCGTCGTCTCTTTGTGGAAAAGAAGAAGAAGTAAACACCTTATATCTTTCATCGAAGGCAAGCTTCAGATTTCGTGGGTCACAGGTCTGTGAAAGTGGCAGTATTTATTAAGGGTATCAGAGGCTAAGAAGAAGAAAATAAGATTAGGACAATGCCCAGTTTGCTGCAGGAGAAATCAATAGCAGAAAAACTTAAACCTCTTATTGACCTCACACTGTCCTCTCTACAACATGGGATCCATGCTCATCTCAGCGGCAAGATGAGACAAATGTCCCTATCAGCACCAGTGAACCAAACCATATCCCTCATAAGTAATACCTGTTCTCTCCCTCCCTCTCCGTCTACAGCAGGTGCAGGACAAAGGTGGATAACCTGTTCATCACAACAACATTAATAAAGAGAGATTTGATCTTTCTGGTATGTTGGACACAAGCCACGTAGGGCTTTATAATCAAGACTTTGAATTGTGCCTTGAAATGGACCGGTAGCCAGTGAAGTTGTTTTAACAAGGGAGTAGCATGTGCTTTTTTTTTTTTTGTATCCAGTGCAGTCAGCAGTTTGGCTGCAGCATTCTGAACCAGCCGGAGCTTCTGAACACTTTCCAAAGGCAGCTCCATGTAGAGAGTCTTATAGTAGTCCAGTTGGGTTGTAACTAAGGGATGCATGTCTAGGGCAATCCAGCCAGATGGGTGGGGTATATAACAACAACAACAACAACAACAACAACAACAACAACAACAACAACAACAACAACAACAACAGATGCATCACTGTAGCCAGTAAATGATGGGTTTCCATTCAAGCTCAGTTGTTTATTTTTAAAAAAGAAAACACTTATCAATAACTTTCACAAATAGAGCAGTTTTATAATTAATATTCTCAAAAGGCACACTCAAAAGACTAGCCTGGTCCTAGCCTGGTTGCTGAGATATCAATTGACAAATGGGCTGCCACTCCATCACATGTTCTACTGTCATTTAAAGAGAGAGAGAGAGAGAGAGAGAGAGGTGACCTCAGCTGCTCAAAAGCATGAACTAAAGTGACTTTTAATAAGATTTCCTTCATTGCCTTTGATCTTTCCAGGAAAGGGAAAGTGTGTCTATGAGCAGAGTAAATTCCTCGGAGCAAGTTGACAGAAGTAATCCTTGATTTTGAGCTATAAATCAATGTTTCTTCCAACTTTACAACTTACAGATATATTAAATCCTCTCTTGGGTAAAAGCCATTTCCCATACTCAAAGTGAAGGGAAGTTGTCTATGTTTGATACATTTATACTTGCATGCTGTAGTGGTCGTGAGTGCTGAAGGCAGCCCTGTTTAGGGAAGTTTTTAATGTTTAATGCTGTTTTGTGTTTTTAATATCCGATTGGGAGCCTCCCAGAGTGGCTGGGGAAACCCAGCCAGATGGGTGAGGTATAAATAATAATAATAATAATAATAATAATAATAATAATAATAATAATATAGGTCATTGCTTTGGGGTTTCCCATAGGCATCTGGTTGGACACCATGAGAACAGAGGGCTGGACTAGATAGGTCTCTCATCTAATCTTTCAGGGCTCTTCTTATTGATGTGTGTTGTTGTCTCCGTTGTCTTTTACTTTTAGGAGAGTACTGGGTGGCGTCAGTGGGTGACATCAAGATAAACAGAGCTAGTTGAGAGGCAGGAAAGGATTTGGTGTGTTATTAAAGGAGAAATCAGGTTTGCTAGGAGAAATAAGAACTTCTGGGATCTGAATCTTGAGTGATTCATATATGGATGATAAAATCATAGAGTTGTGGAGTTGGAAGGGATCCTAAGGATCCCAAGAATCATCTAGTCCAATCTCCTCCTTGTTATTCTTGCCTTTGAGGCTACCAGAGGGGGAGAGGACTCGCCACGCCTGACAGTGTCTATACTGACAGCAGCTCTTCAGGATTTCAGACAGGGGTATCCCACAGCTCTATTTGGAGATGCCAAGAATGGAACCCATAACCATCTGCACACAAATCAGATGCTCTACCATTGAACTATACGGTTCCCTACGTAAAGTGGGCACAATTGAAGGACAACAACAACAACAACATAATAATAATAATAATAATAATAATAGCAATAGTAATTTTATTATTTACTGGTATATGTCGTCCATCTGACTCGGTTGCCCCAGCCACTCTGGGTGACTCCCAACAAAATATTAACAACACCATAAAACATCAACCATTAGAAACATCCCTCTGTTACCAGCCCAGAGATGGAAAGAAGACAGAGTCCCTACTGGAGAAGAATGGCAGATTAAGTTGATGGGCTATGCTGAATTGGCAAAAATGACCGGAAGAATCAGAAACCAGGGATACCAAAATTTTAATAAGGAATGGGGGGTGGGGGAATACACAATTTACCTTAAAAATCATTTTAAACTATTAAAATCAATAGTAGGACTGGAATCACACTTGTAGTTCCAATGTTGAAATTTGGGTATAATAGAGATTTATAATAGAGTGGCTGGGGAGACCCGGCCAGATGGCCGGGGTATAAATAATAAATTATTATTATTATTATTATTATTATTATTATTATTATTATTATTATTATTATTAAAAAGATTTGGATTAATAGCAAAGATGCAGAAGGAAAAGGTTAATATAAAGACCCACAAAGGGGAGGAGGGAAGTTCAGGAGATTCTTCGGAATTCTCTTTTTATGTTGGTTGTTGGGTAATTGATTGTAAATTTCTAAAATCCGAAAAACTAAACAAAAATATGAAGAAAAATAATAGAAACTTCCATGAACAGGGCTTAGCAATCAGTGGCAAGTGGTGGCCCTGAGAGTTCTCCTGTGTGGGAACAATATTGGTTTTGGTTACTTTGGCTCAGGCTTCCTCTATCTCAGCCCTCCAGGTGTTTTTGGCCTACAACTCCCATGATCCCTAGCTAGCAGGACCAGTGGTCAGGGATGATGGGAATTGTAGTCTCAAAACATCTGGAGGGCCGAGGTTGAGGAAGCCTGTTTTTGCTCATCAGCCAGAGGCCTTCGGACATGAGGCGCAATTCTATACATATTCACACAGAAGTATGTACCACTTAGTTCAATAGTCTTGCTCCCAGGAAGAAATGGAGGAGAAATCTGGCCCTGGTTGCATTTTCCCTAGTGACTGTATCTAATTCTCACTTCCTGGAACTATCAGGAAACTGAACTATAGCTATCCTTTGAAACTGGTATGTCTCTGAATATCGCAGTGGCGTGAAGCTAAACTCGAATGGGGTCTGTAGGTTTCATTGGAACAACTTGAAATTTGCACGCAGCACTAGAATCGAGGTAAGGTACAAGAATGACACCGAGCCCAGCTAATTAGCAGCACTGTAGGGTTACCTCCGGAGGTCTCCAGTTTTTTAATGGAATAATTATAATGATATTTTATCCACATATCGTTCTTAAATAATTACATAGTATCAGTTAGTCTGGTTACCTCTACACAGAGCAGGCCAGTCACTCTGGGAGGAAACAGGACAGGAAATATTAATTGATGTCAGGCTGGTTCCTGCAGCTATTATTAAACATGTGATTTGGCTAGAGGAGGAGGGGAATATTGTTAGATAATTATCCCAGAAGAGCAAGTATGTTAGCAGGTAGGATAGACAAATGTCAATGTCTGTTTATATCATAGAATTGTAGAGTTGGGAGCAGTGTCGTATTTACGTATGATGATGATGATGATGATAATAATAATAATAATAAGTGCAAGTAGATAAATAGGTACCACTCTGGTGGGAAGGTACCTAGGGCAAGTAGATAAATAGGTACTGCTCTGGCGGGAACGTAAGCAGCATTTCCGTGTGCTGCTCTGGTTCGCCAGAAGCAGCTTAGTCATGCTAGCCACATGACCTGGAAGCTGTCTGCGGACAAACACTGGCTCCCTCGGCCAGTAAAGCGAGATGAGCGCCGCAACCCAAGTTGTCTGTGACTGGGCCTAATGGTCAGGGGTCCCTTTACCTTTACCTTTAATATTTTGTCATGTGTTCAGAACTGTTAGTTAGTTAGTTAGTTAGTTAGTTAGTTAGTTAGCTAGCTAGTTAGTTAGTTAGCTAGCTGGCTAATTAGTTATTTCATACAGTTTATACATTGCTTGATTGTAAACAAACAAAAAAACAAAACAAAACAAACAAACAAAAACACCCTCAAAGCAGTTTAGATGGGCTGGCTGAAGACACACCTAGTTACAAAGGCATTTCTTTGCTCTCCCAACCCAAGTCTCCTGTTCAAATCACTATATTCTTTTAATTTAATATATTATATATGTCCATGGAGTTTTCTTGGCAGGGATACTGGAGTGGCTTGCCGGTTCCTGCTCCAGATGGATCACATTTAGTCAAAACTCTCCACTATGACCTGTCCATCTTGGGTGGCCCTGCACGGCACAGCTCATAGCTTCTCTGAGTTATTCAAGCCCCTTCGCCACGACAAGGCAGTGAGTTTGACCAAACTGTGGGAGGCAGTGGAAGACAGGAGTGCCTGGCGTGCTCTGGTCCATGGGGTCACGAAGAGTCGGACACAGCTAAACAACAACAATATATATGTGTGTGTGTTTTAATTATGGGGATTTATATTTTAATGGGATTGATTTATTGGGGGTTTTAATTATGGCGCATTTTTCATTACTGTGCATTGCAACAGTGTTTTCTAAAATGCTTAAGTGTCTACTTGGCATTCAGCAGCACATTCATTCAACCATCACCGCCATCTTCTGGTCCAAAGAGCTAAAGAGCCATGCCTTGTAACTCTGAGTAAGAGCCAGGTGGTCCATCCCCAAAACAAGTTACCCAGACTGAGGAAATGAGCAGAGCTGAGATCTGGTTGCATCAGACTGATCCTTCAAACTTTCTACCAGGAGAGAAGTCACCAGGGACATCTCATACAGATCAGCGCTTGGGTTCATTGTTTTTTGTATTCTAAAAAAGGTGAGGGGAGCCTCTTGCCCTCTCTATCTGTTCTTTTGGAGGGTACACCCTCTTGCCCAGTGGCTCCCCCTGTTCCCAGGCCATGCTGGGTATGTTTAGCCTGGAGAAGAGAAGGTTAAGGGGTGATATGATAGCCATGTTCAAATATATAAAAGGATGTCATATAGAGGAGGGAGAAAGGTTGTTTTCTGCTGCTCCAGAGAAGCGGACACGGGGCAATGGATTCAAACTACCAGAAAGAATATTCCACCTAAACATTAGGAAGAACTTCCTGACAGTGAGAGCTGTTCGGCAGTGGAATTTGCTACCAAGGAGTGTGGTGGAGTCTCCTTCTTTGGAGGTCTTTAAGCAGAGGCTTGACAGCCATCTGTCACGAATGCTTTGATGGTGTTTCCTGCTCGGCAGGGGGTTGGACTGGATGGCCCTTGTGGTCTCTTCCAACTCTATGATTCTATGATTCTATGATTCTATGCCCCTCACCTGCCTCTCTTTGCACCCTCCTTGAATGCTTTTGACTGGCTGAGATGTCTCCTTGTACTCTGATAATGCTTCTTGTTTTCCTCGATGGACAACAGAGGGGTGTGCATGTAGGAACTAGCCTGCTTTGCAAAGGTAAAACTTTTGCCTCCTTTTGCCTTTGGCCCCACCCACCACTCACATGTAGCCCCTGGAAGTCTTTCCGGAAGAGAATGTGGCCCTCAGAGTGAAAATGCTTCCCTGCCCCTGTTCTGAACTGTAACCTCCAAATCTACTTTTCCATAAGAAGTAGTCGGAGTATCGAAAACCTATCTGTCCATGATCTACCTGTGATCAGCTGGGGGAGGGAGGGAGAAATAGGAATTTTAAAGGGCTCGGCTTTCAGTGTGATGGGAGTGGAGAGGAAGCTGTTGAGAGCAACCAAAAGGAGAGGATTAGAACAATCCTGGTCTCCAGAGTAATCGTCTTTGAGAATTCATTGCTATGATTGCTTTTTTTGATATTGGATTATTTAAGTGAATAAACTTTGCTTTTATTATCCCACATATTGGCTACTGCTTGTTTAAGGCTGCAATCCTAAACACACACATATTAACTAGAGAGTAAGCCCAACTGGCGTGCTCTGGTCCATGGAGTCACGAAGAGTCGGACACGACTGAATGACTGAACAACAACAACAAAGCCCAACTGAGCACAATGAAACTTACTTCTGAGTAAGTCTTTAGGGTTGCATAATAAAAGGCTGGACCAAGTTGACTGGAAGAGCTACTCTAAGCTTACACTTAACATACACAATAGCAATTATAACAGCAATCATATAGAACAGCCTTAAAACTGACATACAAAATTCGAGTTTCCAAAGTGAAATTTGAAAATGTTCAGTTTTGTGAAGTTCTGAATATTCTAACATGTTTGCTTCATCTTTTGTTCCATCCAAGTCTTGTATCAATCTGGAAAAAAATATTAATAGACATATTTTCACTAATGGACACGCTATTGATAATGCAGGAGGCGAGTGCTTTTGCGCAGTCAGGTGGAGTCCCCCAAACCCCAGGCAGCCCCCGAGCGGAATAATGACACAAGACAATGTGCTATGGGATTAAAATTGGCCACAACTTTATTAAGATTCAGATGTAAGGAGACCTTGGCACAGACATTGGACATTTATCCTTCCCAGCCCTCAGCCGGGGATCTGGGTAACTTCAGGGTTATCCAGCATGTGAGGGGGTTGGGCTAGCTCTGGAGAACATGTGTTCAAGCAGAGAGTCCGCCCCCCTGTTCGCCGCCACTGGAGGAGGAGGGCAATGACAACCTCTAGGCGTATGGTCAATGCCTCCCCCCAAGACCCCTTTAACGGGAACCCCACTCCACCCCCCATTTAGGAAGATGACTAAAGGATTCCGCTCAAGGCTTGCAACCACCAAAGTTGTGACGAATTGCTGCGGGAAAGGCGAAACCTGCCAATGCAGGGAAATTCCTTTCCGGCCCTTCAACAGCGGCCTTGACATAGCAGCGCCTGCGTACCTGTGGAGAAGAGGTTAACATGCAAAAATAAGTGTTAATTGAGGGAGTGGAGGGAGGGAGAAGCTCTGGAGCTGACTGCTGCTTCCCAGGTAAGCTACACCCTCTATTATGTGTGCTGTGTGGTCCCTCCTCCTACCTGGCCAATCCTCCGGCAGCACCTCCCCAGGCGGGATTGGCGGCTGACTGGGGTCGGTGGAGACCACAGGTATCCTGCCAGGGAAGGTGGTGCCAGTCCGAACTGCCAGGTGCTGCACTGGGATCCAAGGGGGCTGCGCGCGACCACGCAAAATGCGCACCCCATTTAATGTGGGGAACGGTCATTATGTATTACTGTACTCCAGTTCTGGGTTGTTGACACTGAAATAAGGCAAGGGAAGCTGGACATGGTGAACCTGATAGGCATTTTCTTTAGTGCAAATGCTATTGTGCCGCCTTCCGCTCTTGACACTATCGTCTCAACAGCCTCAATGGGCTTCTAATCTGAAACTGCTCCAACTGACAGCCCAATATCTCCACTGATAGCCTGCCAAAGTCCCATAGATGCTGTAATTAATGGGAGTGTATGAGCAGCTGTAATTGACGTTCTAATCAATAAAGGTTTACTCAACAAACCTGCAAATGGCTTTCAATCGGTTCCCGGGAGCCGTCTTAATGTCAGTGGAAGGGTATGATTGTCCACAAACAGTTTCAGCTAAAATGGTGAGCGAATGCCAAGCACAAGGCAGAGTTCAGGTGGCCAGTAAGCTCCATTCATTTTCATTAGAGCACACCCGCCAACATTTCTCCAATGAAAATAGAGATGTCGTTTTTACTATTTCTACCCCACACATTTTACTGGGTTGCCCCAGCCACTCTGGGCGGCTTCCAACATATATAAAAACATAATAAAGCATTAAACGTTTCTTTTTTTAAAGAAAAAAACTTCACTATACAGGATTGCCTTCAGACACCTCGGGGGTCAGATAACTCCATACCCTCCAACATTTCTCCAATGAAAATAGGGACGTCCTAAGGAAGAACGGGACATTCTGGGATCAAATCAGAAATCAGGGACGTCCCTGGAAAATAGGGATACTTGGAGGGTCTGTTAGAACACTGGGGAAAGTAGGCGATCAGATTCACACTTGGAATTGCCCGTTCAAATGCAGCCCTGCAGAGCAAAACTATGAAGGAAGAAATGCGAGTGCAGAGAGGCAGGAAGTGTCGATTGCAGTGAGCGCTGTGTCTCCCAAAGAAGCTCAGAGGGAACCATAGAATTATAGAAGTTGGGGCTCCAGGGGTCATCTAGTCCAACCCCCTTGCAATGCAGGAGTCACGGTTGGGGTACACTATGCCACCAGGTCATACTGAAGGGAACTGCACATGCTCCCTTTGGTTGTACTTTTGTGTAACTGTGCAGCAGGTATGTATGTACCCTAGATGTGGGGGAACTTTCCCCCCTGTGGACAAGCTTCTGGGGGAATCTCGTGCTGGTCGTGGGCGGAGCCAGAGGGGAAAGTGGGTGGGGAAATGAATGCAAGTTTACTTCTGTACAGTCAATACAGACGGTCAGTATTTTGTGGGATGGATTCAAGTAAATACCAGTGACGTGCTGGCGGTATCCTGCCCCCATCGATTGTTCAGCCACAGTATTTTGCACCAGCTGGAGCCTCCAGAACAGGCCCAAGGGTAGCCCCACATAGAGCACATTGCAATCCCTAACCTCTTGTTAACATAATCTAAGAAGAACTTGCTGAATCAGGCCAATGGAATCTTGTTCTCACAGTAACCAACTAGATGTCTATGGGAAACCAGCAAGCAGGATTCGAGCCAGGGGTGCCAGCTGGAACAAAATATTGGGGGGGGGTGGAAGCTAGGTGAGCCCTGCCGAACATGATAAATCACAAAATGTGGCTCGTGTACACCATTTGAATGGCAAGGCCCATCAACTTGGAGGACCCCCCCCCCTCAAATATTGCATTGGGGTGCCGAAAGGACCTTGGCTCCCAGGAGCTGGCTCTTATGATGCAAGTACACGAGCACTTTCCCCTCCTGTGGTTTTCCAGCAACTGATATTCAGAAGCATTGCTACCTCCAACTTTGGAAACAAAATAAAAAAATTCCTTCCAGTAGTACATTAGAGACCAACTGAGTTTGTTATTGGTATGAGCTTTCGTGTGCATGCTCACTGTGTATCTGAAGAAGTGTGCATGCACACGAAAGCTCATACCAAGAACAAACACCGTTGGTCTCTAAGGTGCTACTGGAAGGAATTTTTTTTATTTTGTTTTGACTATGGCAGACCACCACGGCTACTACCTACCTGTAACTCCAACTTTGGAGAGAGAGAGAGAGCATAGCCATCATTGCCTTTGATCAGGGGCCGCCCGTGTTCCATAATGGAGGGGGTGACAAATTATCAAGGAACATTTTATTTTAATTTTTTTTTAAATGGAAAATGCCTGCTCTGAAGGTCTTATCTTACTATACTAGGGATTATATAGCTATATATGAAATTTCATGCATATCAGTAAATATCTTGACCCTCCTCCACCAAAATAGCTGTTCATTTGGCTGTTTTCCTATGTCATGAAGGCTGAAATTTCAGTTCAGTGGAGCACTTACTGTTCCCAACCCTAACCCTGTGGAAAGCCATCTAATTAGATTTTAATTTGATTTTGAGATGTTTTTAGGAGGTAATTTAATTATTGTTTGATTTTATACCAATGTTATGAATCTGATGTTAGCCACCCTGAGCCTGACTTCGGCTGGGGAGGGCGGGATATAAATACAAGATTTTTTATTATTATTACTTGTTATTATTCCTTTGTAAGAAAATATGAAATAATGTAAAACCATTTTTGCAGGGGGGGATCAATGGGGGGGTTGACAAGAAATTTTCCGCACCAGGTACCACCTGACCTTCCCATGCCTCGGGGGGGGGGTGTGTGGCAAAAATTTTTTTGCCCCCGGGTACCAATTTACCTTGCTACGCCCCTGCCTTTGATGATGCCTCCTAGAATTCAATATCTAATCCTCTTTTAACACCAACTAGGTCAGTGGTTGTCAATGCCTCCTGTGCACTGCATTAAGAAGTGTTTTCTTTTAGATAAAATTAAATAAATAGTAAACAAAAAAATCTGTCCTGAATCTACAGTAGTTGGACTGGGAAAGAATGCTGGCCGAGACCCTGGGAAGGCACTTTCCATAGGAGCAGATTTCACTGAGCTAGTCATACCAATCGTCTAACTTTGGCTGCTGACATCTTAACCTAAATCCCCCGCCCTTTCTCCTAATGAATTCCATTTCATTTCTATTCCTCCGGCTGATGAGGTCATCCAATTTATCCCGCATAATTCCCCAGTCCTTCTCTGTAACGAACAATGCCTCTTAGCTTGATGCCATTTGCAAAGTCTCATCAGCGGAAGACGTACTTCCCCTCCCCCAAATCACAAACACAAATATTGAATAAAATAAAGCCTGGGGCTGATCCCTAAGGGATGTCACTGGTGAACTTCTCTCCAGGTAGAAAGTTTGCCTTTTAGCAAATTCCACTGCCTTCCTCCCTTGAACAAGTGCCTGACAATAGTCATGCCAATAGCCATCATTCAGTGGTTGAAGAAATAATTTATTTCCAAGCACTGAATAGACCAGGATTCCAGATCTAGATTATTCACTTGGAAGTCTGGTTGGACACAATTCTGCCTAGGGCTGAGCCTAAATTCCTTAGTCAATAATTTTCTGATAAACCAGGTCCTCCCTTAAAGAGGGCACGCATTGCGGTGAGACCTGGCAACCAAACCCTGTGTTGTGGGTGGGTACGATTGGATAGCCACAACACCCTATTGGTAGGTCCCTTGTTCCTGGGCTTAATCAGGCCAATCGGATGCTAGTCAAATGGATCAAGGGACCTATATATGCCCATGCATGTGACCCAGAGCTTCCTCTTTTGGTCCGTGCATCAGAACACCCACCTAAGGTAAAGGTAAAGGAACCCCTGACCATCAGGTCCAGTCGTGTCCGACTCTGGGGTTGCGGCGCTCATCTAGCTCTATAGGCCAAGGGAGCCGGTGTTTGTCCGCAGACAGCTTCCGGGTCATGTGGCCAGCATGACTAAGCCGCTTCTGGCAAACCAGAGCAGCACACGGAAATGCCGTTTACCTTCCCGCCGGAGCGGTCCCTATTTATCTGCTTGCACTTTGATGTGCTTTCGAACTGCTAGGTGGGCAGGAGCTGGGACCAAGCAACGGGCGCTCACCCCGTCTCAGGGATTCGAACCGCTGACCTTCTGATCAGCAAGCCCTAGACTCTGTGGTTTAACCCACAGCGCAACCTGGGTCCCTGAACACCCGCCTACCTCTCCCTAATTTTAGGGCTTGTGCTCTTGACCTTGCTATGCCGACATGTGTTGTCTGTCGTTGGGACAGGGGCACAGCAGGAATTTTCCCAACTTGGCTGATTGGCTGGTGCCATTTGGGTTTCGCCTGCCATGTAGCAAATCATCACAACTTGTAAGGTTGCAGATAGGCTCTGGTTCAGGTGATACTGATGGGGGAGCGCTCTTGCCATCCCTATGCAAAGGGTATTCCATTAAAGGAATCCAGGGACTCAATGGTTTGGTCAACCCTATGAGGGGGTTGTGCCTGTGCCTAAGTCCAGGGGGACGTCTGGGTGGTGGACTAGCCTGTCCCCGGCTTTCCGCTGTCCCAGGTGTTCACCCTAGCCTGACCTATGCTGGTGCCCTGGGTCAGCGCTACCTGCAACGGTGCAGGGAGCTAGCCGAACTGGAGCCTATGCAACCACTCACTTGCTGTAATTAATAAAGTTGTGGCCTAAATTCTGCCAAAAACCAAACCAAAATTTGAGTCTTGTCTGAATTTATTTGGGGTGAGGTTAAAAGGTCTGAACACGCAACTTAAGTTTGAAAACTTCCCTTCTGGAGTTCTGGGTGGATGGGGAGGGGGGAGCTTAGCCATTCCAACAGTTTGCTATTCTCTATGCTGGACAGAGGCACAGTCAAAGACACCAATGTGGAATGAAGTTTCCCCCCAGTCCTTTTGCATGTAACACAGGTCCTCTGCCACTAAAATACTTCCCTTCCTTGTAGTTATAACTCAGTCTTCTCCAGCACATGGTAATCTGCTGTGCTAGGAGGCATTTTAAGTGGGCATTCATTTTTTTTATAAGAGTTTATTAAATTTTAACAATAAAACACACACAAAATACAAAATACAAGAAAACACTACAAAATACTACAAAAAATAACATAAAATCAAAACACAAAAATACAAAAATCTTAACAAACACTTATTTAACTATCCTTATAATATTCCTAACATTGTTTTGGGACCTCCTCACATCCTCTCTTCTGCGTTCATTTCTAATCTTCTTTAATAATTTTATAACATTATAAAATCATCATTCTCATCTAATCTTAATCTTTATACACAATAATCATCATTTTACTCTAATCTTAATCCTAAACATATTTAAGTGGGCATTCAAACTTGGACTGCTGCATGGAAAAAGAACCACCTTGGCTTCTGGCCTGATTCGACCAACTGCAAACTGGCTCTCAGAGCTGGTGTTGAGGCTGTCAGGTGCTCTAAGGGTTAAAGAGCGGCAACAGAAGGAAAGAGCCAGGAAAGGAAGTACTCAATAGAGGCACGGGGGAAGCAGCCCCATTAATTGGACTCAATCAATGCCTGCAGTGCCAAGCAATGGCCAAGGGGAAGAGGAGAATCGTATTGCTTCTGAGGGCACTTTCCAAGCAAATTCCCCCAGCACCTGTGGCTACGGCTTGAACCTTCAAAAGTGCTGCTCAGTCCCACTGGAGGCTGTGGATACAAGAGTGCTTCAATTCCAATAAATCCAGAAAATTGACATTTCCAAAAATAGCCGCCTTTCAGTCTATTTCCAGATAATTACCACCCTTGAGAATTAGAAGCATTAAGCACACGGTGAGTCTCCCACAGACTCCAGGGTATGAGTCAGCTCCCGGTGGCCACACCCCTTTCCTGTCTCTGCTGGCTAATTATCAGATTTCTGCTTTCATGCACAGGATGTTGAGGAGCTGCCGAAGAGGAAAGCTTTGCAAACTTTGGTGGGGTCTTCGGCTACGGGCCCTGCAAAGGGAAGGCAGGAAACTGACCTCGGCAGGTTCAGGTTTCCAAATTGGCGGTGCTTGATGGATTGGAGTCAGTGTCCGCAAGCTGGGATGGTGGCAAACTCATTTCAAAGAGGTTAGGGCTTTTGATCCTTTGTATGCCGAGAGGGCTTTCTCCGGCACAAAAAGTCCCATTGCTGGAATGCAGGTCTACGCAAAAAAAGACCTCAGAATCTGCACACACCCCTCCTCTTGAGGGTCTGGTCTGTGGATAAAAACCAGGGAAATGTCACAGTTTTACTGAACGCCACGTTTTCCACTTTAGGTTCATGTCCCGTTACTTTACAGCAAGGCCTTTATAAAATTTGGGGAATATACCTCAGAGCTAGGTCCCAAAAGCACAGTGCTTTTGCCGGCAAAAGGTTGCAAATAAATAAATAAAATAAAAGTGTATATTATTGTGGTTGTTGTTATTGTTCTTAATTTATGAATGACTATGGTCTGCAGGAGAGCTTCTCCTACAAGTAAAGGGACCCCTGACCATTAGATCCAGTCGCGGACGACTCTGGGGTTGCGGCGCTCATCTAACTTTACTGGCCGAGGGAGCCGGCGTACAGCTTCTGGGTCATGTGGCCAGCATGACTAAGCCGCTTCTGGCAAACCAGAGCAGCACACAGAAATGCCGTTTACCTTCCCGCCGAAGCGGTACCTATTTATCTACTTGCATTTTGATGTGCTTTTGAACTGCTAGTTGGCAGGAGCTGGGACCGAGCAACGAGAGCTCACCCCGTTGCGGAGATTCGAACCGCCGACCTTCTGATCGGCAAGCCCTAGGCTCAGTGGTTTAAGCCACAGTGCCACCCGCATCCCTTTAATCAGAGTAGACCCACTGAAATTAATAGACTTAAGTTAATCGTGTTCATTAACCTCAGTGGGTATACCCAGAGTAGGACTAACATTGGCTGCAAACTAAAGTATGTGCTCTATCGCTGAGCCAGACCCCTTCACCTCCACCCAGTTTCAGGCAACCCTGTATAACATAGCCCACAGTTCAGCAGACCTCCCTTCCAACCCCACTGGGGAAGATTTCTGGGGCCTGCAGAGGGAGATGGGGAAAAACAGAAAGTTCAACTGAATGAGCTGCCTTCCACTTGTGCAACAGTTTTCCATCTTTATCCACAATTGCTGCTTCGCTGTTCATGTTGAGTCAGCAATGGCATCACTGCAATATGTGATACGGCAGTGCAGCAAATGCAGCGAATTATCAGTTCCTTACTTAGCTGTCTCCATTCCTTCCGCCTCTTTGTTACGTGGGTCCCTGTCCCTTAGATTCCTTACATCCTAGGAACACTTCCCAGTCATTAGCCTTTCAGAGGCATTAATCCCAGACAAACTGACTGCTTTACCTTCCCCCACAGAAACATCACTGCAAGCTGATGTATTCCTTGAGCATTCCATGCCATCACAAACCTCAGCCAATAACCAAAGGCACCACAAGTACCATACAATCTGGGCTGTGTATGTGTGTTTGCTATGAAATATTCCCGCTGTATTTCTTAGAAGTTAAATTCAAGGGTGTTTGAATTACCAAGACCTCCTTCCCCCCCCCACTTAGCTTTCTTTCCGCCGCCGATGCTATAAAAACGATGTTTTCAATAATATATGGCCTTTCAGATAGTCAGAACTCTCTTGGTGAAATATAGATGAGAACACTCCATCCAACCAACAGCTATGATTCATTTATCATTGTGTGTTCTGCAAAGGATGCTGGGAAGTCCAGTCTAGCTTTTGGTGACTGTTGTTGTGGTCCTGGACTTTATCTGTCATCCATCCTCTGGCTTGTAACATAGTAATATTGCCACATGAACATTTTTACAGTGTGCCAACCGCGAGGAAAGGGAGAGAATTGAAATGCACAGTGACTACATTAATTCTGAGTTTCCATCCAGGCTCATTAAGTAAGTTGCTTTGACTGGGTCAACCAAAAGATTATGCACCCAGCGTTCAGATTTTGCTGTTGACCTTCTGTGCTCATACGTTACAATCAGTAATTTCACTGCTAACCTTTCATTCCGGGTATATAAATAATACATCACCAGGCCAACAATAGATAAAACATGAAAGGAATATATCTGAGCTCCGGAGTGATGCCTTTTTCATCACAAAATGTTAATTATTGCTAGCCTTTTGCAAGAGTAATTGGAGGAGGGGGATAGAAAGGTGTGTGTGTGTGAACATATATACAGGCTTATTTATACATCAGATTTATCTGTATGTCAGTTTTAAAGCCTTGAACTAGATTCAGAAACTCTGATAAATGGCAAGCAATGCTTACCAACCTTTTAGAACTTCTTTTCTTTGCATTGAATTACCCTCTTGATCCCAAATGAGGCAGAGATGTACACCCACCCACCGCCTTAAAGATGTTCAAGCCTTATCAGATTGCTTTTTAACTTCTTAAAATTCCTCTGATATTTCACCTGGGTGAAACCTCTGTAATCAGGTGAAACCTGATACAGTCGTACCTCAGGTTACAGACGCTTCAGGTTACAGACTCCGCTAACCCAGAAATAGTACCTCGGGTTAAGAACTTTGCTTCAGGATGAGAACAGAAATCGCGCGGTGGCAGTGGGAGGCCCCATTAGCTAAAGTGGTACCTCAGGATAAGAACAGTTTCAGTTTAAGAATGGACCCACTGGCATAGGAAGGGCGGGGCGTAGGGAGCATGGCACCCCGGGCAGCGGGATCCCGATAGGGTTCCATCTCAGCACGCCACGCCCCCAGAACGTGTGCCACACCCCCAGAATGCGCATCAGCCCAGCCCCCGCCTGCTTCCCGCCCCCGTCGCCGGAGCATGAAGCTCCGCCACTGAATGGACCTCCAGAATGAATTAAGTTCTTAACCCGAGGTACCACTGTAACAGCTTAAAAACATAGAATCCCCCTCCCTTTATAGTCAACAGATGGCTATTCAGCTTCTGCTTGAAGACCTTCACTGTGGAAAAGCCTACCATGCTTCTAGACTCTAGAATCAGGTCCACTGTCAAACAGTTCTCAACATTAACCGTCTCCTAATATTCAACTGCAGTATGCTCTCCTGTTAACTTAAGCCAACCTGGCCCTCCAGATGTTTTTGGCCTACAACTCCCATGATCCCTAGCTAACAGGACCACTGGTCAGAGATAATGGAAATTGTAGTCCCGAAACATCTGGAGGGCCATATTTGCCTATGCCTGACTTAAGCCCATTTATGAACATAAGAAGATCCCTACTAGCCCATGGCCCATTTAGTCCAACATCCTGTTAACACAGCAGTCAACCAGATGCCTGTGGGAAGCCCAAAGCAAAACCTAAGCACAACAGTTTGTGATTCTTGGCAACTGTGTCAGAGGAGGCCAAGCACAGAGCCAAGTGTGGCACAGCTTCAGTGACCGCCTCCTCTCCTCATTGCAGGAGATCTTGGGGCCCTTAAATTGCAAACCACCTAAAAGAGCCTCCTGCTGCTTTTTTCTGCAGATGCAATAGAGGCGGTGAAGAAGGTCCACTTTGCTGTCACCATCGCCACTTGGTATGCTTGATGTTGAGCTCTAATCCATGTCTGGTCAGATTCAGAATGAGTTTTCTGCCCCTGGTGCTCTAGCCATCTCAGCAATTGTTCATTGCTCTCAGCTCCGGGGAAATCCACAGGGCTGTCCGGGCTCCATGCAATCAGAGGGCGCTTTGGAGCCAGACAGTATATAGTCCTGGTTAACTCCACATTCCAGCAGGCAACCAGGGAATCAGCTGAAAGGCCAACAACATGGGATAAAACACCCCCTACCACTCTCTAGAATTGATGCTTTTGAATTATGGTGCTGGAGGAGACTCTTGAGAGTCCTGTGGACTGCAAGAAGATCAAACCTATCCATTCTGAAGGAAATCAGCCCTGATTGCTCACTGGAAGGACAGATCCTGAAGCTGAGGCTCCAATACTTTGGCCACTTCATGAAAAGAGAAGACTCCCTGGAAAAGACACTGATGCTGGGAAAGACTGAGGGCACAAGAGAAAGGGGATGGCAGAAGATGAGATGGTTGTGAGAGGCAGTGAAAGACAGGTGTGCCTGGCATGCTCTGGTCCATGGGGTCACGAAGAGTCGGACACGGCTGAACGACTGAACAACAACAACAACAACAACAACAACAACAACAACCACTCTCTGGAAATCATTTGGATCCATTAAGTGGTGGGGGTGGACCATCAACATGGGATAAAGCATCCCCCACCACTCTCTTGAAACCATTTGGATCAATTAAGTTGCAAGGGCAGACCATCTGAATCAGTCCCACCTCCCTGCAGAAGCATGGCATGGCTTCGGTGGCTGGCGGTTCTGGCAGTGGTGGCCGTGTAATGGAAAGACAGGGGAAGTAGACCCCAGGCAGTGGCAGTGGCAGTGGCAGCAGCAGCAGGAGAAAGACACGAGAGAGGAGGATCCACCAGCCATTGAACCCACACTGCTGCCCTGTTTGGCTCCACCCCCTGGCTCCTTGTAACATATTGACGTGACACGTGGCATCCCAATGTCACACACATGTCATCCTACCCCCAAAAATCTTCTGTGCAAGTTGGTGCCTCTGCTACCATGCTATAATGCAGAGGTGGGAATCCCGTGGTCCTCTGGATGTTGTCAGACTTCCATTCCTGTCATTCCTCCCTGTTGGCCATGGCAGCCGAGCTGTGAGGAGTATGAGTCCCACCACATCCGGGCAACGTGTTCCCCACCCCTGCTGTATAGCAGTGAAGACCTTGAGTGCTGAGCTGGCCCTTGGAATGCTAGCAGAGAAATGTCTACGATAAATAATACAGCAGGAAGGGAGGAAGTTCTCAGTGAGTGGGGAAAACAAATTTTACATCAAGGTAGGCATTTCTTTGACCCTCATCTCGACCCTTCTAGGGTAGTAGAAGCTGTTTACCTACTTATGCTGTTTATTCATGATCTGTCCTTCAGGAGGTTCAAGGCTAGCTTGCACAACATTAAAATTACAAGAAAACAAATTAAAAGGAAAACATGAAAACAAAGACACTGGAGCAGAGCAGCAAAAAAAGGGGGGGGTGCAAGAGACTTAAGCACACCAATTATTATTATTATTATTATTATTATTAATTATCTCACAAACACGTTCTTTCCCTCCCATTGACACTCTTACTAAAGGAACTGGCAGGCTGCACCCTGAACCTTGTTTTCTCAACTGGGCAGGAAGATGTTCTGAAAGTGGTTGGTGGGGGGTATTGACATGGGTCCCTTGTCATGGTCGGATCACTTCCAGTTGAGATTTAGGCTTTCCCCCTCCACAGAGGTGGGAAGGCTATTAGAAAGGCCTGCCCTCAGAGGCTCATGGATCCGATGGGTTTCCACATGGCCTGACTGTACTGGATGCAATTTTCGGGCCCTATTCAAAGTGCCGGTTTTGACCCATAAAGCCTTAAACAGCTCAGGACCGCAATACCTCAAGGACCGCCTCTCCCCATATAAACAGCCCCAGGTGCTGCATTCACAGTCTGAGGCCCTCCTTTGTGTGCCTCCTCCATGAAAGGTCTGGAGGGTGGCAACACTAGAACGGGGCCTTTTTGTGGTGGCTCCCCATTTCTGGAATACTCTCCCCAGGGAGGTTCACCAGGCACCTTCATTGCACATCTTTAGGTGTCAATCAAAAATGTTTCTCTTCAACCAGGACTTTGGCTGATTAACATTCTATGGCCTGTGAAATGTGTTTGTGGGAGTGGGGTTAAAGTTTTATTTTAATTTTATTATATATTTTGCTTTCTCATTTTGTATTTTTATGTTGTGAACCACCCTATGATCTTCAGACGAAGAGTGGTATACAGATTTTATTTATTTATTATTGTTTATTATTATTATTATTAGTAGTAGTAGTAGTAGTAGGAGGCCCTCAATTGCAGAATGCAGTGATCGATTGAATATATAAGGAGAGAGGCAATCTTTATATTTATTTATGAACCCAAATGTATACAGCATTTGGGATTTTTAGTTTGGATAGAAAAGGTTAGTAAGTTTATCAAACGATCCATGGCATAAAGAAAGCGATTAGGAAAAAAAAGGTTTTCTCCCTCTCTCATATGTTGTGAGATTTAGGAGAGATAAAAGCAAGTGCTTCTATACGTGGCACATAGTTAAACTATGGAACTCACTGCCACAGGAATCAGCGATGGCCTCTGTAACGGATCTGCCCTTAGGCAGGGTATGGTCAGAAACCCCCAGCGTGTTAAGAGTTAAGATTCCATCTGTTTGAGTGGCAGTTCGCTCGAAGGAGGCGGGTCTTTTCGCCCTTTAAAAGGAGGGAGCGGCAGTTGGTCAGGAGGGAGAAAGAGGGAGTGGGTGGTGACTGAGGGAGAGAGGGATAGAGACCAGGATAGCGGTGGGTAGGTTAGGCTAGGTCGAAGGTTGAGTATGTTATACTGAATAGAAAACCTTTTATGCTGTTATGGAACTACGTTTAAACATTTGATTCTCTGAAACCGTTATGCTCTATAAAGAAAATAAAGACTAGTTTTGTTGCTATAAGTCAGTCGTTGTCAATTTTTGGGGTCCAGCAGGTTATAAACTGCTCATGAAGAGGTGAACCCAGGGAAGAGTCCAAACCATCCTGCGGGGTGGTAGTTTGTGTATTAGGGGTTTCACTCAGGAGGGGCCAGCGGGCTGAAACATTGTGTATGCCACTGAGTTGCTAAAAGGGTTTAGCAGACTGCTACAGTGAGGGATCTAGAGCAGTGTTTTTCAACCTTTTTTGGGCAAAGGCACACTTGTTTCATGAAAAAAATCACGAGGCACACCACCATTAGAAAATGTTAAAAAAATTAACTCTGAGCCTATATTGACTATATATAAAGTAATTCTCTTGAATAGGAATCAAATAAACACAAAGAAAGTATTTTATAATTACTTTATTATGAAATAGTAAGTAAACAGAAATATGAAAAAATATAAAATACTTTATTCAGTGCGCAACCTGGGTCTGTTTGGCTGTTTTTTTTTAATCTTTCAAATTTTTCAATTTTTCCCACGGCACACCAGGCAACATCTCGCGGCACACTAGTGTGCCGTGGAACAGTGGTTGAAAAACACTGATCTAGAGAGAGAGACCCTGGGGCAGCAGGCAATAAGGTGTTTAACCCCTGAAGCCCAGAGCAAGGAATATAAACAGCCGCGGCAGCTGGACAAAGACACTCCGGTTACTAAGATTCTCCCGTTTTGTAACTACCAGGGAGTTAACTTCATTGACGGACCTCCGAGGGACAGGTGGGGTGGCTAATTTAGTCTGACCCAGAACACCTGAGCAATAAAAAAATAAATATAAATAAACTTAGTAACAGGGGAGGGGAGTGTGAAAGGGAGGTTCGTTGCAGCCTCCAACTTGGGTGGATCAGACAAATTCAAAGAGGAGAGTTACTAGCGAAGCGCATTATGACCTGTGACTCCTGGTTGTACTTGGGCCAGCCTATTCTCCTCTTGCAAAGATTGGTGTTTTGCATTGAAATTAGAAACGCCACAAACTGTGACATACCGCTATTCACCCATAAATTACAGTTTTCACTAATTTGTGAGTTGAATCCAAAATCTGTCTCTGGGATATTGCTCTGAATTACTGCCTCCCTGAGCCGCTGATATCCTGTATTTATTTATCCCCCCCCCCCAAAAAAAAGCTTTCTCACATTATTGGGTACAGTAATGAAACAACTTCCTTTCAGATGCTGATGAAAATCAACTCCAATTCTGACCCCCCCCCCCAAATATGTTCTTTCGGTTAGATTCTTTTTATTTAAAATGCATACCGTGGCTCAAAAAAGAGATTTCATTTCATCATGTGGAAAATAATTAAAACTGGTATTGTTGCATTGGACAATTGTATTTGTCCGTGTTCAAGAGAGAAGCAATGTGAACCACTTCAGATGCCTGCCAGATTTGCATAGTGACAAAAGTCATTAAGTGAGCTGGAGTTAAAATGGCATTCTCTCTACTCCCTGTGGGAAAGAACCTGGGCTGGAAGTCTGTGGCATTTTCTAAAAAGGAATCATTGCTTTTATGCATTGGATATGCATACTGCATATTCTGCTGGCTGGCAGAACACTATTAGGATTTAGTTTGACAGTGACATGGCAATTATAAATGTGCCCTTTTCTTTTTAAGGGCACTTCCTCTCGGCAGTAAAACTCATGCAAGTGTCTCCAGGAGTGTGAAGGGCTGACACCAGGCTGGAATGTGAAAAGCTGGCTTATACTGAGTCAGACCCATTGATCCATCTAACTCAGTATTGTCTACACCTGGGGTCGCCAAACTAGATACAGCCCGAGGGACTCAGTTATCCGGCCTGCGGCGACCCCCACTGCCCACTGCTGCTGCCCACTCTTACCGGTGCGGTGTGGCGCAGCACAGCTGCCCACCTCTGAGTCGGGTCGGTGCAGCGCGGTGCCAGAAATAGCTTGTGCATATGCGCAAGCGTAATTTCTGGCGCACTTCCGGGTCTGCGGAGGCCCGTGCACATGCGCACAAGCTATTTCCGGTGCTCCACCGACCCGGAAGTGCACCGGAAATAGCAAGTGTGTGTGTGTATGGGCATGCGCTCCCCCACCTGCCATGCAATAGGCGCTGGAGGAACCAGCCTGACGCCGGGTAAGTTTGCCAACCCCTGGTCTACACTGACTAGCCGAAGCTTCCTCTGATATGAAGATGGCCAGCAGAGGTCCAAGATTCAGTACCATGGAGAGTGGCCATAGTTCAGTGGTGGAACATCTCCTGTGTAGCAGCAGCAGTTTTTGTGGATTCCAGCCAGGCCTCCACTGTTGCAGGGACGCGGGTGGCACTGTGGTCTAAACCAGTGAGCCTCTTGGGCTAGCTGATCATAAGGTCGGTGGTTTGAATTCCTGTGACTGGGTGAGCTCCCATTGCTCTGTCCCAGCTCCTGCCAACCTAGCAGTTCAAAAGCATGCCAGTGCAAGTAGATAAATAGGTACTGCTGCGGCGGGAAGGTAAACGACATGTTCATGTGCTCTGGTTTCTGTCATGGTGTTCTGTTGTGCCAGAAGCGGTTTAGTCATGCTGGCCACATGACCCAGAAAGCTGTCTGTGGAAAACGCTGGCTCCCTTGGCTTGAAAGCGAGATGAGTGCCGCAACCCCATAGTCACCTTTGACTGGACTTAACCGTCCAGGGGTCCTTTACCTTTTACCTTTCTACTGTTGCACACGGGTGCATTTGCACAATCGCCCTTCCGGGTGCATTTATTTGACATGCACCAGAACCAGGGGCGACCCCCCCAACCAACCAGGAAGACAGCTTGTCATAGTTTTTAGCACCTCTTCAGGCAGTGAACATGGCTGTTGGCAAACTGGCATCTGTTCAGGGCTGCTCCAAGTTGACCAGCAACTTACTGTAACAACTTCTTGCTGAGTTCCAGCACCTACCGTATTTTTCACTCCATAAGACACTTTTTTCCTCCTAAAAAGTAAGGGGAAATATCTGTGTGTCTTACGGAGTGAATGGTGGTCCCTGGAGCTGAATTGCCCAGGGGCCAAAAGAGGATCATGCTTTTTATTTTACAAAGAGAAAAGTGTTGAAAGGACTCCACTCAGCAGCTGATCAGCAAGAGATCGGGAGAGAGATAAGAGTCCCGGCTCCCTTTCAGCCTCACCCTCCATTGTTGAATGTGCTGCAGAGGGAGGTTGTTTGTTTCCCCAGTGACATGTGATTGGCTGATTAGATGATCTGTCTGGAAACTGTAGAAAAGGCTCCCTTTCCTTTAGAAGCTGTAGAAATGTGAGTTGAACCCCATGAAAACGGGGCTTTTCCTCTTTGCTTTTCCTACTTTGCAAAAGGAGCTTTGCTTTTCCCCCTTTGCAAAAAAAGCTGCAAAACGTTTAGCTGATCCTCAAAAAACAGGGCTTTTCCCTTTGCAAAAAAGCTGCAAAACTTTTAGCTGATCCTTAAAAAAAGGGCTTTTAGAAGAGGAAAACCAGAAAAATATTTTTTTTCTTGTTTCCTCCTCTAAAAACTAGGTGCGCCCTATGGTCCGGTGCGCCCTATGGAGCGAAAAATACGGTATATTTCTTGGTAAAAAGCACTAACCCACTACTCTGATTAGTTATAAGGTTTGCACAACTGTTGTGGCATTTTCTCAGACTGCTGCAACCATGTATATCCTGACAAGTATGTGCCAACATCCAATGCAGAGGTAGACGTTTATGCAGCCAGGGACAGCACCCAATCCCTGTTGGGTTGCAAGCCTGCTAGTGAGGTTGCACACTTCCACAGAAGCTGTGCTTATTTTTCTAGATGTTCCAAAACTCACCACGAATGCCACCCTTGTTCTCTTATAATGGCAATGGTGACTGGCTGAGAGGTGCCAGAACTGAGTTCCTGTGAGTTCCCCCTTTGAATAAAAAGCCCTGCACAGAAGGACGTCTGTTTGAAATTGCAGATTTCAAGCATGTAAACCAGCTCAAAGTCCAAATGAAATAAAAACAGGACTCAAAATCAGAAACTTGCTGTTATTGAAGACAATCTTGCATGAACTTCCCACCTCCCCCTTACCATTCATGCATGCTCCACATTCCTCATTATAATTCACATCTTAGGCCTGCGAATGTTTGGGGAAAGAGAAGAAAGGGTACATTTTGCAAAGTTACATCAGCCTCCGACAAGAAAATGAGGAGCTCTTCTGTCAGATCTGACCTCTTATCTCCCATCAAAGCTCTAGTAATTACATTCTTCTCTGTGTACTGACTTGCTCTGACAACACGGTGTGCCTTAAAAGACTCCTGGCAGAGTCTATGTCAGCCTGAGTCTATGCCAACCCAAACTCTCCAAGGCCCCGGCAAGCCACGAGAATCTCTCATTAAGGAAATTAAACAGTGTGATTATTGACATTCCGAAAGACAAATATCTCTACAGGCTCGGCACTTGCTCAGTACTATGTCGTAAATCACAAAGAAATGGGTTCTATTCCCTTGGTCAAGAACTAAAGTGAAAAGTCCCAGATTTTTAATGGGGTTTCTGTGCCAGCGCAGGCAAAGCACCCCAGAACATAGCGCACATAACTAAGAGAGGTGGTGGAGGAGGTGGGGAGGAGGAGGAGCTGAAGGTGGGGCTCAGGGTAAAAGTTTACCTTCCCGCAGCAGTGGTACGTATTTATCTACTTGCGATGGTGTGCTTTCGCATGGAAGTGAACCGCTGACCTTCCGATTGGCAAGCCCAAGAGGCTCTATACCAGACATTATCGTCATCATCATCATCATCATCATCATCATCATCATTATGCCATCCCTATATGAGACCTTAAGGGATGTGGGTGGCGCTGTGGGTTAAAACACAGAGCCTAGGGCTTGCCTAGGGCTTGCTGATCAGAAGGTCAGCAGTTCGAATCCCTGCGACAGGGTGAGCTCCCGTTGCTCGGTCCCAGCTCCTGCCCACCTAGCAGTTCGAAAGCATGTCAAAAGTGCAAGTAGGTAAATAGGTACCACTCCAGCGGGAAGGTAAATGGCGTTTCTGTGCGCTGCTCTGGTTCACCAGAAGCAGCTTAGTCATGCTGGCCACATGACCCGGAAGCTGTATGCCGGCTCCCTAGGCCAGTAATGCGAGATGAGCGCTGTAACTCCAGAGTCGGACACGACTGGACCTAATGGTCAGGGGTCCCTTTACCAGACATTAAGAAGAAGTTTCACTCTTCGTCAATGAAAATCGGTGTGTAGCTAAACTGTGAAACACCCACCCGCAGAAAGCAGTGATGGTCACCAACTTAGATGGCTTCAAAACAGGATTGCACAAATTAATGGCGAACACAGCTGTCAAGAGTAAGGTTGCCAGATTTTTTTCAATGAATAAGAGTTTGGATTTGATATCCAACTTTATCACTACCCAAAGGAGTCTCAAAGCGGCTAACATTCTCCTTTCCCTTCCTCCCCCACAACAAACACTCTGTGAGGCGAGTGGGGCTGAGAGACTTCAAAGAAGTGTGACTTGCCCAAGGTCGCCCAGCAGCTGCATGTGGAGGAGCGGGGAAGCAAACCTGGTTCACCAGATTACTAGTCTACTGCTCTTAACCACTACACCACACTGGCTCTCAGTGAATCTGGAGACACTTTCCAACTTACTACTAAATAGATGGATTTTGTCAGGGGACAGATTCGTAAATCCGGGGACTGTCCCGGGAAACGGGGATGTCTGTTAACCTTAGTCAAGAGATGCTTGCCACAATGGCTACAGTCTGCCTCAACAGCTGGAGAGGGTGTTCTGAGTTCCAGTTTCTGGGAACCATGGGAGGGGAGAGTACTGAGCACTTACTGTTCCCAACCCTAACCTTGCAGAAAGCCATCTAATTAGACTTTAATTTGATTTTGACCTGTTTTTAGGAGGTGATTTAATTATTGCTTGATTTTATACTAATGTTATATATCTGATGTTAGCCGCCCTGAGCCCGACTTTGGCTGGGGAGATTGGGATATAAATACAGTAAAAGTTTATTATTACAGTGGTGCTTCTAGTTACAAATTTAATTCATTCCGGAGGTCTGTTCTTAACCTGAAACTGTTCTTAACTAGAGGTGTGCTTTCGCTAATGGGGCCTCTTGCTTCCACTGCACTGCTGGCACACAATTTCCATTCTCATCCTGGGGCAAAGTTCTCAATTTGAGGTAACTGTTCTAGATTAGCGGAGTTTGTAACCTGAAGCATTTGTAACCTGAGGCATTTGTAACTCAAGATACTTGTGTTTCTTGTCAGGATAGCAGGTCAGGATAGCTGTACATGATTGGCTCAGGTACCAGATGCCGAATGCAAGAAGTCTGGAGTTGAAAGATGGAGGCAGTAGCTGAAATAGCTATACATCTCAGATTAAATTAGGGCGAGATGTGTTGGCGATTGGTTAGCTGGCACAGGAGAGCAGCTGTGTACGTGTGTAATATACAGAGAGTGCTGTCAATGTTGCTTGTTAAACATTACTGAAATAAGCTCGGAACATCTCCATATCGTTCCTCCTCCTTGGTTTCTGAATATATAAATAACAGAGGTGATGCTTGGAGTGGAGGTGGCAGTGGAGGGGGGGAAGCATCATTAGTTTCGGTTCACAGAGTTTTTATACAGACGGAGTTCTCGGTTCTGCTTTTCACCTTTTGTTTCATTTCACTGTCATTAAATGAATGGTAACAGCTGAAAGAGCGAGATCTAAGCTCTGGTGCATGAGGCAGGCATCTCATTCATGTGGACATAAAAAAGATGCCATTCTCCAAGGCTGGGGAATCTGTGGCTCTCTAGATGTTGCGGGACCACAACTCCCATCAGCCCCAGCCAGCATGACCAATGGCCAGAGATCATGGGAACGCCAATTCAACAATTGGTGGCAAATGTTCTCCACCCCTGACTTATATTGACATAGGGCCACCTAGAGCAGTATTTTCTACATTGACTGATGATGACGCTCAGGCAAAGCTCTTCTGAATCATACAATCATAGAATTGTAGAATTGGAAAGGTCCCCGAGGGTCATCTAGTCCAACCCCCTGCAATGCAAGAATCTCGGCTACCCCTGACTTTGGAGATACCATTGGCAGCACATCCACCCACACATACAGTGGGGCAGAGCAGGAATCTCCACACTGATGGAGGGGCGCTTGTGTCACAGTACAAGTCTAGATTTGCAAATCAGTGACGCAGGGAAGTGGCGATCCTGAACCCTCTAGCTGAACCTGTTTCGAATCATCCAACCTGTGATGAGTCAGTGCTCAAAGCAACTTTGGATGAATAGCATCTGCAGAACCCACTGGCATGAGATGATGCTCCATGTGCCCAGCTCTCGTTCCCAGATATCTCCCCCTCCACTTCATTATTCTGCCAATCAGTCAGAAGCAATTTGTAATCAGTTTTTAAGCAACGGCACATCATCTTCGGTAATTGGCACGATGCATCTTTGACAAGAGGAGAAATTGTGGCTGATGCCAATCAACATTGAATGGAGTTGGAGAAGACAACCTCACTTTCATAGGGAACTCGCTGCTGTGGGGTCTCAGTCTCAACACGAGGAAATTTTATGCGGACAGCTATGTATTCACGGCAGAATTATGGGATATACCTGCGAGTAAATATCTGCCACATACAGTTTGCAATATAAATAGTACATATTGGGTTTTGTTGAGGGAAATGTATCAAACATCCGAAATTTTCAGAAATATGGTCTAAGTTTTTATTTTTAAATGGTGAATAGTTCAACATATTTCTAAGCCAATCCAAGTTCTGATTGAACTCAGCCCATTTGAAACTGTGGAGAGCTGCTGCCAGTTGATGTAGACAATACTGGAAGGAATGTTTTATCATATGTGGTGGACTTGCCCAAATGAGAAAGACTTCTGGGATATGATTTACAATGAGTTGAAAAAGGTATTTAAAAATACCTTTATTAAAAAAAACCAAAAGCCTTTTTACTTGGAATAGTAGGAGAAGAACTGCCCAAAAAAGATAGAAGATTCTTTCTGTATGCCACAACAGCAGCCAGAATATTGCTCGCCAAAAACTGGAAAACACAGGACTTACCTAAAATAGAAGAATGGCAAATGAAGATGATGGAATATATGGAACTGGCCGAAATGACTGGACGAATCCGCGACCACAAGGAGGAGACGATAGAACAAGATTGGAGCAATTTTAAGGTGTATTTTAAAAAAATTGTAATATTTATTAAAGAGGAAAGTTTTTGGAAGACACTGAGGCTTAGGTTAGTTTTAGAATGATAAATAAATAGAAAATAGTTAGAAAAAGAGAGATAATGATATGAGATATATAATTGAGGAATAGAATTTGTGGTGTTTAAAATGTATTGGAAGATCGCTAAAGATGTAATACAATGAAATCAGCAAAGAGGGATCTGAGGAAATCATGAAACAGAGTAAGAGGATATAAGAATGTTTTGTATATGTAATATGTGATGAGATATATTTCTTTATGTTATGGAAGTTATGTTTTATATGTTTCAATAATGTTAAAATTAATAAAAAGCTATTAAAAAGTGTAGACAATACTGAGGTAGATGGACCGCATGCCTCTGAAGGCCATTGGCTGGGAATAACAAGTTGAGATAGTGTTTGGGGGCTCATGCCCTGCTTAATGCTGAATATCACAGTTCTATTCTGCTCCTTGGGCAATAACCCCCCACCCCCCACCCAAAAAAAAGAATAATTAAAAAATCACCCCAGATATTTTTTTTCCTGGGCGGTTTGCAGTTCTGTCAGTGCCTCACATTTGACTTTGTGATTCACTATGCACTTCTGAGTTTTGCTGTATTCCTTGCAGCCACTGGGCTGCCTGACCCTTTTGCCTACTTTGTAATCACTGGAAGATGCTCCCAGGATGAGCGCTTTTCAGACTGACTCACTTTCCCGGTGTCAGTCTTCCTGGAGAAGTGCTAAATCACCGAGATACAAAATGAACTGACCTTTCCTTGCCTTCCTCAGGCAGATGCCACATCAGCTTGGCACGCTGCCAGTTATTACAGGTGCTTCCCAAAAGATGTGCACCTGTCGCCGTTACCCCATGCTAGTTCAGCTCAGGTGTCCATTAACTACTACAACAAGCTATGGCCAGATGCTCTCATGATTTGCAATATTCTCTGAAGGAGTTTTTTGTAAGGCGAAGAGGTATCTAAGGAAAGGAGCTAAAGACACACTGACCACAGTGAGTCTGGCCAGGAGCCACACATACAAATACAATGTCAAATGGTGGGACCAATCAGCCTATATGAGCCACATATGCTAAAGCAGAGGTTGGCAGCTAGCATTTATGCCTTGTTGTGGAAAGAGTGGATTTGATAGGTTTGCTGTTGAACGTGAAAAGGGATTGTATTTCTTCCCCATCCCTAACCTTAACACATGGTGTGTGTGTGTGTGTGTGTGTGTGTGTGTGTGTGTGTAATTTGCCACAAAAGGGATGTAGAATGGTGAGCTATCTCACTCAGGAGGCAATATATCATAAAGGTCATGAAGTTATGGCTGAATCTCAGCAACCTGGAGAAGAAGGATGAAGGGAGCTTGGCCCACCAAGAAGGAATTCTGCTTCAATAAGTGTGCTCTCTCCCTCTCTCCCTCCTCCCTCTCTCTCTTCTCTCTCTCTCTCTTCCCACCACTCCCATCTCTCCTACCTTTTCACCCCAGTAACTTCTCCAGGAGCCAAACAATATAAGACCTAGTAGTTCCTGGCTAGCACAGCCTTTGTCAACCCAATGTTTTTTCAGAATTTGTTGGACTACTTCAACCCCTACCAGCTCAAGGGCAGCACAGCTCTGTCCTTGTTCTCTGTCACTCTGAATCACAGCTCTTCTCAGAAGAAGGATTGCAGCCTGGAGGGCTTGGTCATGCCTTGCATTGTCTTTTCACCTCATCCATACCATCTTTTATCACAGTCAGATTCAACCTTCCATTGACTCTTCTTCGAAAACTAAGTGTACTAATACCTGCATTTATGCATTGCTTCCGGCTAATAAAGTTGAAGGTCGATTACCGTGAAAGTACGCACATATAACAGTGTGGTCCAAACCATCTGGAGGGCATCAAGTTAGTGAAAGATGGACTAGAGTCTTCAAGGGGGAAGAGCTAGATTAAAATATCTGCATGGCTGCAAAGCATACTGGGTGAACTCAGGCTAGTTACTTCCATACAGGACAGGATCACACTTCAAAATGACCTTAACAGACTAGAGAACTGGGCCAAAGCAAACAAGATGAATTTTAACAGGGAGAAATGTAAAGTACTACACTTGGGCAAAAAAAATGAAAGGCACAAATACAGGATGGGTGACACCTGGCTTGAGAGCAGTACATGTGAAAAGGATCTAGGAGTCTTGGTAGACCACAAACTTGACATGAGTCAACAGTGTGATGCAGCAGCTAAAAAAGCCAATGCAATTCTGGGCTGCATCAATAGGAGTATAGCATCTAGATCAAGGGAAGTAATAGTACCACTATATTCTGCTCTGGTCAGACCTCACCTGGAATACTGTGTCCAGTTCTGGGCACCACAGTTCAAGAAGGATACTGACAAGCTGGAACGTGTCCAGAGGAGGGCAACCAAAATGGTCAAAGGCCTGGAAACGATGCCTTATGAGGAACGGCTTAGGGAGCTGGGTATGTTTAGCCTGGAGAAGAGAAGGTTAAGGGGTGATATGATAGCCATGTTCAAATATATAAAAGGATGTCATATAGAGGAGGGAGAAAGGTTGTTTTCTGCTGCTCCAGAGAAGCGGACACGGGGCAATGGATTCAAACTACAAGAAAGAAGATTCCACCTAAACATTAGGAAGAACTTCTTGACAGTAAGAGCTGTTCGACAGTGGAATTTGCTGCCAAGGAGTGTGGTGGAGTCTCCTTCTTTGGAGGTCTTTAAGCAGAGGCTTGACAGCCATCTGTCAGGAATGCTTTGATGGTGTTTCCTGCTTGGCAGGGGGTTGGACTGGATGGCCCTTGTGGTCTCTTCCAACTCTATGATTCTATGATTCTATCCAACTTTTCCAGAGCAAAAATCAGGATGCACAGCTTCTGGGAAATGCTCCTGGGTGAGTCACATGACTTTTGCCACACTCTCAACCCTCCCTCCCAGTGGTTCTGCAAGAGCATGGCACGAGAGCATGGCACCCAAAATGGTCACTGCAATGTTGTGTGAAGAAAACGGGATGTCCCATTTTTCCCAGGGCACTTGGTAGGTATGTACATCCTCTTAGACTCACCTGGAAGTAAGTGGGCATGTATGGCACCATTAGCTCTTTGGTCGGGGGGGGGGATCAAAACATAAACAAATATATCAGGGCTTATGGTTCACCTTTCATGGTGGTGGCAGCGATTGTGGTGTTGACATAAGAACATGAGAAGATCCTGCTGGAAAAGGCCAGCTGCCCATCTAGTCTAGTACCCTGTTCTTACAGTGGCCAACCAGATGCCTTTGGGGAACCCTCAAGTAGGACCCAAGCACAAGAGCAATCATCCATCCTAAAGTTTCCAGCAACTAGTATGCAGAAGCATTACTGCTTCCCAGATCATCCCTTCACGAGAACTGACAGCCTTGAAACAGTTGGCCAATCAGAGAAGAATCAGTCCCTTGTGAATTGACTTTAAAGTCCGGTTCTGACAGAGTCACCACAACAGTTGCTACAGCATCTGTGGCTGCGGTCAATAAGGCATTTGTCTAACAAAATGTTAAACTACTTTCCCTTCCATTCATTATGCACTTGACTGATTCTGATGTTTTAGAGTAATTGTCTTGCTTGTCGAAGAGTACTTTCTTGTCTCCACATTTAAGATAATTTTCCTGACAACCATATGGATAGGGTTTGTTTCTCTTACGAGAAATTTCTTTACAACATGTTTTTTTTTTTTAAAAAAAAGTGCATGAAGCAGAAGGATTTGAGAGGAACGGTGAGGAGAAGGACTCTAATATGTCTTCCATTTTGATTATGACACCAGGATGTTCCAAATCCCAAGTTCCTGTGTCTGAAATCAGACCACTGGTCCATTGAGCCCAGCCTTCCCAACCTAGTATCCTACAATTTTTTTTTGCACTACAACTCCCATCAGCCTCAGTCAACCCGGCCAGCAGTCTGGGATGATGGGAGTTGCAGTGTAAAACCAGGTTAGGGAAAGTTAATCTTGCCCAATATTGTCTCCACTCCATTTAAGATGCTTTTAACTGGAGATGCTATAGATCAGGTGTAAGAAGCCTTTGGTCCTCCAGATGTTGCTGAACTACAACTCCCAACAGCCCTACAAGCATGTCCAATCGATGATGGGAGTTGTAGTAATCGATGTCCAATCGATGATGGGAGTTGTAGATGATGGGAGTTGTAGTTGTTCAGCAACATCCGGAGGGCCAAAGGTTCTCCACACCTGCTATAGATGGAACCCTTCTACCCAGCTGTAGAGGCTGCAAAGGCACCTGATAGGGAGCCATGCCTGGGTCAGAGCTCAGAGCTAACTGCAGAAGATAGGAAAGCCATTGCATCTGAGGCGGTTGTACAAGAACTCCCAAAGGAACCACCCAGCCCACCAGAGCCTGGAGCCTGGGATTTCTCAGACACCTTCTCCTGATCCTGAAGAACCAGGTGCTACACATCACCAGTCCAGCAGTGTACCAGATATGAGGCTATGAATGAAGGAGCAATGAACTCAAGGGAGTGGAGGCTGGAGGAGGTAGTCTGGAGTGATAAAATGCCTCTGCTCCCAAACTTTGTTGGAGCAAGTTGCTCGCTTGGAGCTGGAACAATCCCTTCTGCAGGGCACGCTACGGAAACAGGACAGAGCTGCCATAGCCTCTCCTTCTCTTCACATCATATAGACAACCAAGCCACTTCTCAAGTAGCTCTATGTGCCAGCAAGTAGCAAAGCAAACACTGCAGAGAGACAAGTCCCACATTTCTTCTCTCCCCTCAACACCCATTTTCAAAAAGTGCCACAAGCAGCTGCCTGCCACATGGCTGGCAGGCAGCAAAACAAATAACCCAATATTCCCATGCTTACCCCACTCATTTAAAATACACGTGTTTAAAAGTAGCTGCCTAACTACTATTCCATGTGGCTGACAGACAGCAAATCAAAACCAATTGAGCAGCAAATAGTGGATCCTGTGCTTTTTCCTCCACACACCTACTTTCCAGGAACAACTCCATGGACAGAGCAGCTGGCTGCTGCTTGCTCCACAAGGCTAGTGGGCAGCAAAGCACAATAATTCCCATGTGTGTGGAATTAACATGGGAATGGGGGGGGGCATATGTGAACATTTCCAGATGCCAGAATTATTTTTACAAATTCTTCTAGTAAAATCAGCATTCAGAAGGAGTTATCCTTAGAGCTCAGAATCAGGGAGTTTTCTCTTCCTCCCGCCTCCAAAAGTAATATTTCGATTCACGCTGTATGCTTTATGACCCCAGTCAAATTTCTTTTGCCGACAAGTGAGTAAACAAGGAGAAATGCAGGATGCAACTGATACAGAAATTAAACTAGTCACAAAAGGAATTAGAATCAATAAGCTGTTACCAAGAAAGAATTTGAAAGGACCCAAATAATGAGAGCAATTAATGATGTCTCTGAAGACTATAGAAAGGTCAACTAATTAAATTGTCTTCAAATGAACAATAATGACTTCAAGGTGTACCGCTTTTCAAGTAAATGGCACAAAGCTTGGACCATTGTTGAGAAGGCAGTTATTCAATGCCAAGGAATATTGGGTGCCAATGAATTTTTTTTTAAAAAAATGTTATTTTTCTGAGAGAGAACCCCCTACAAATTAGCATTGTGTGGAGCACTTACTGTAAAACTTCCTGACAATGAAAATCAGAAGCATAATGAAAATCGATCATTTATTCAGTTCACTGTGTGGGATGTAATTCTGGACATATTGTGAAAAGATTGTGCTTCCAATTTGCAAAACGGATCTTCTTTTATGAATGACTTAAGCCTGGCTATGCCAGTCTAGTGCCCTTCATGTGTTTCCAGCTACAGTACCCATCAGCCCAGTGCTAAGACTGGCTCAATTGCTCACAGATCTACAATGGGAAATGCATGCAGTTCCAAATGTGGAGGCTTGGGCTTAAAAATACAGAGTTGTTTCCAACTAAGTTCAAGTCAGACCAACTGAATTGAATGGGTCTAAGTTCACTGTGTCCATTAAAGTAAATGGGTCTACTTTGAGGAGGACTTGTGAAAGATACTCGGAGTCGAGTGTGAATTTCATGCTCTTTATTCAGCTCATAGTAGTGAGGAATGTAGTTCCCCCAAAACGTTTGCTTTATATACACTATTTACACAATGGGCCCCACGTGATTGGCTAATTCCGGGATACTCCTGTATGCCAATCAGAGTGTGGATTCACTTCCACCTGGAGCTGGATTGGGTGGCTCCTGCGGACCAATCAGACTGCTGCAATCTCAATCCTATTGTTCTGGGACCAATCAGGCTGCTGCAATCTCAATCCTATTGTTCTGGGACCAGTCAGACTGCTGCAATCTCAATCCTATTGTTCTGGGACCAGTCAGACTGCTGCAATCTCAATCCTATTGTTCTAGGACCAATCAGCCTGCTGCAGTTTGGATCCTATTCAACTCAGTACATAACACCCCTCCCCTCTAAGTTCCAGTCCTGCCTGGGAGGTTGCATCCATAGTCCTCAAGGTACGCTGGTCGCCTACGTGTGCGTTGCGGCCTGGGCTGTTCCCTGGTCAGGGGTTCTGGTTCTGGCTCGTGTTCCGAGGCTGCTGGTTGTGATGGGGCTGTTTGGTCTGGCGCAACCAGCTCGCTCTGTCGTGGCTCTGGTTCCGGTGCCCTTTCGGCCTCGCGTGTCCTCTCAGTATTTACTGATTCTGCCTCCCCTGCCGGCCCCTCCTGCTCTACGGGTCTCAATGCCCCACTGTTCCCTTGGGACTCCTCTGACCTGTCCTCCTCCTGGTTTTCTCCTGGGAATCGTCGCCGTAGCTGGTCGCAGTGGCGGCGCCAGCATTGCCCCCCCTCTGTTAGCACCTCGTATGACACAGGGCCCGTCACCCTGGTGACTGTGGCGGGTACCCATGCTGGGCCTGCCCCAAAATTCTTTGCGTACACTGGATCCTGGGCCACAAAGGTCCGGGGGTTCCTGCCTTCACCCACCACTACCTCATCCTGAGCTCTGTCAGGGTGGAGGCGGTCCAGTCTGATTGCAAGGCGCCGGCCCATTAGTAGTTCAGCGGGGCTCCGGCCAGTCGTTGAGCTGGGGGTGCTGTGCTGTGCTAGAAGGAATGTGGCAAGGCGGTACTCCCAGTCCCCTTGCGTCATGCGGCGTAGGGTGTCCTTGGTGGTCCGCACCATGCGCTCTGCTTGGCCATTGGTGGCAGGGTGGAATGGTGCTGAGCGGATGTGGCGGATGGCATTCTGCGTTGTGAAGGTCAGGAATTCTTCTGACGTAAATGCGGTTCCGTTGTCTGAGACGAGAGTGTCAGGGAGTCCATGGGTTGCAAACAGCCTGCGTAGTACCTTGATGGCTGCGGACGTAGAAGTGGATGGTACCAGTGCGACTTCCAGCCATTTGGTGTAGGAGTCCACCACTATGAAGAATGTTTTCCCCTGGAAGGGGCCCGCGAAGTCCATGTGCAGGCGTGACCATGGTGCTCGGGCGGACTCCCAGGACTGCACTGGGGACCTTGGGGGATCTGGGCGGGATTCTTGGCAGGCCTGGCAGTGTTTGACCCAGGTCTCTATCTCTCCGTCAATCCCTGGCCACCATACATAACTCCTGGCGAGGGCCTTCATTCTCACTACCCCTGGGTGTGTCTCGTGAAGGGCTGCAAGGACCCTTTTGCGAAGGGGCTCAGGAACGACGACCCTGCTTCCCCATAACAGGCACCCCTTGTGGGCCGACAGTTCATGTTTACGGGTTGTGTAGCCAGCAAATTCTGGCCCGGGGCTGCTGCTGGGCCATCCCCTCCACACCCAGTCCAGGACCCGGGAGATGACCCTATCTTTCTTGGAATGGTGTGCAACTTCTTGTGCCTGAATAGGGCGGTCGGGAAGCAGCTCCAGGCTCATAACCTCTTGTGCGGGAGCTGGGTCGGGGCCTGTTTCTGGTAGTGGTAGCCTGCTGAGGGCGTCTGCGTGGCCCATCGCTTTCCCAGGGCGGTGAATCAGTGCATACTGGTAGCCGGCAAGGAAAATTGACCACCTGAGGACACGAGGAGACAGCACTTGGGGGGTCTGCTTTTCGGGGGCAAACAAACCAAGCAACGGCTTGTGATCAGTCACCACGGTAAAGGGCCGCCCGTACAAGAAATCATTGAATTTTTTTACGCCCTTCACGATTGCCAGACCTTCCTTGTCGATTTGCGAGTAGTTCCGCTCGGCTGCGGTGAGTGTCTGGGAAAAGTATGCCACTGGCACCTCTCTTCCATCTGGGAGTTGGTGTCCAAGGACAGCGCCAATGCCGTAGGGTGAGGCGTCGCATGCTAGCACCACCGGCAGCCTCTCGTCGAAGTGTGCCAAGACCGAGTTTGAGACGAGCAAGTCCTTGACTGCCTGGAATGCGGCCTCCTGGCGCTGGCCCCACACCCAAGGGGTCCGCTTGTCCAGGAGTCTGTGTAGGGGCTCTGCTACTGCTGCCTTATGGGGAAGGAAGGCATGGTAAAAGTTCAATAGCCCCAAGAAGGCCTGAAGTTCAGTCTTGCCCTTGGGCGCTGGGGCATCACAAATGGCCCGTACCTTGTCCCCAGTCGGGTGGACCCCTTCTGCATCCACCATAAATCCCAGGAAGTCCACCTGAGGTACTCCTAGTAGACACTTTTCCCGCTTCACCTTGAGACCCGCCGTCTGGAAACGGTGCAGAACGGTGCGAAGGCGGTCCTCAAACTCCTCTGCCGTGGGCCCGGCAATCAACACATCATCGAAGAAGGGGGTGACGCCAGGAATCCCTTTAAGCAGCGAGTCCATTAGATTCTGGAATATGCCTGGTGCCACGCTGACACCGAATTGCAGCCGCTTTACCTTGAACGCTCCCCTGTGCGTCACAATCGTCTGTGCCTCTGCTGTGGCTTCATCTACTGGCAGCTGTTGATAGGCTTGGGCCAAGTCCAGCTTGCCAAAAAATTTTGACCCAGCCAGGGTGGCGAGGACATGGCTGACCACTGGCACTGGGTATGCGTGGGCCATGAGGGCCTTGTTTATGGTACATTTGTAGTCTGCGCAGATGCGGACTGAACCATTAGGCTTGACGGGTGTGACGATCGGGGTTTCCCAGGTGGCATTAGGCACAGGCTCCAGCACTCCTTGCTCCACGAGCCGGTCCAATTCCTCGTCTATACGGGGTTTCAGGGCGAACGGGACCCGGCGGGCCTTGAGCCTGACAGGTCGTACTGTGGGGTCCAGCTGTAGGGCAACAGGGGGGCCCGTATACTGTCCCAATTTCCCATCGAAAACCGCCGGAAACTCCTTGCATATGGCGTCCACATCCATTTGTAAGCTAGTGCGGTTCACCCCAGTGACGGCTAGCCCCAGTGGTCCAAACCATGCCAATCCCAGTAAGCTAACATAGGAGCCCTTGACCACGAGCAAGTCCAGTTGCCGCGTCCGCCCTCGATATTGCACCCTGAAGGTCCCCACCCCCATTGTGGGGACCTTACGTTTCTGGAAGTCCCGGAGGGTGAATGGGGCCGGCCTGAGTTTGGGACCCCCACTAGGGCACAGTTTCCTTAAAGTCCGTGCCGAGATTATGGATAGGGTTGAACCTGTGTCCAGCTCCATGCGGCACGGGGCCCCCTCTATCTGTACCTCTACATAAATTTTCTCTATGTTGGGGTGGGGCAACTGGTATACCTGGTAGTCCGTGGTCTCCGTCGAGTTGCCTTGGTGCGTTGGGCCCCGGGACCTGGGGCTCTTGGGGCGGTCATCTGATGCCTGGCGTCGGGTGGGCCGAGCCCGACACACCCGGGCGATGTGGCCTGATTTTCTGCACTTCCTGCATTCGGCATTGCGGAAACGGCAGGTCCTCCTCTCGTGATTCTCCCCGCAGCTTGCGCAGTTCCCTCCTTCTGGTCGAGGCAGCTGTGGTGTGCGCACGGCTTGAGTGCGCTGCTGTACTCTGTGCACCTCCTCCCTGTCTGATCCTGAATCGTCGATGAGGTCCTCCTGGTGGACCCTTGGTTGGGACGGCACGCTCGGCCGTGCCTCTTGCATCGACCTCTCGGCGGCTTCTGTTGCCAGGGCCTCCTCCAGAACGACCTGGAACGTTAGGTCCTTCTTGGCATAGAGGCGTCGTTGCAGCTTCTCATCCCTCAGGCCACCGACGAGGCGGTCACGCAGCATGTTCTCCAACTCTGAGAAGTTGCAGAACCGAGCGGCTTGGCGGAGGGAGGTCACAAACCCCGTTATGGTTTCCCCAGGGGCTTGCCGCTTTGCATAGAAGGCATTTCGACGAGCCACCACCGAGGGCTGTGGCGAGAAGTGCCCCTTCAGCCGTTCCACTATTGTTTTGTAAGGAACGGTAGCGACATCATCAGGCGCAAGGAGAGCCCGGGCGATTTCGAATGTCTCCTCTCCGCAGACGCTGAAGAATATCGCCCTCTTCTTGGCATCGTTGGTGACCCCTTTAGCTTCTAGAAGAAAGGTGAAACGGGTGGCGTATCCTTCCCAGTCTCCTGATGCTGGGTTGAATGGCGAGAAGCTGCTGTCCGTTGCCATCTTGAGTTCCTTGGGACCCGGAGCTGAAGCCTGGATACACGGTGCGAGGCAGCTGTGCGGCAGGTGGCGTTGCTGCGGTGCTGTGTGTGGCAGTCAGCTCAGCGGGATCCCACCTTCGTCGCCAGTGAAAGATACTCGGAGTCGAGTGTGAATTTCATGCTCTTTATTCAGCTCATAGTAGTGAGGAATGTAGTTCCCCCAAAACGTTTGCTTTATATACACTATTTACACAATGGGCCCCACGTGATTGGCTAATTCCGGGATACTCCTGTATGCCAATCAGAGTGTGGATTCACTTCCACCTGGAGCTGGATTGGGTGGCTCCTGCGGACCAATCAGACTGCTGCAATCTCAATCCTATTGTTCTGGGACCAATCAGGCTGCTGCAATCTCAATCCTATTGTTCTGGGACCAGTCAGACTGCTGCAATCTCAATCCTATTGTTCTGGGACCAGTCAGACTGCTGCAATCTCAATCCTATTGTTCTAGGACCAATCAGCCTGCTGCAGTTTGGATCCTATTCAACTCAGTACATAACAACTTGGTTGGAGACAACCCATAAGAAACACACTGCCTATATCAGGGAGAGCTTGGGTGGGATTATTTATCTGATTTCATAAATATATCCCACCATTTTTGTTAAGTATACGTTCCATGGCAGCCAACAACAGACACATTAAAACAATATAACTGTGAATATAAATGGCATACAAATATAAATGCAAAGGTGAGAAACTTTGTGCTTTTGCGTTTCTTTGGTTGACAGTATTTAAATTGCCCTAACCCTTCTGCCTTCACTCTGCACTGAATGGAGATTTTTATTTTACTTTTATGGCCATCAAATTCTATTTGATAAGTGCCACATCCTTCTTCCAAGGCAGCCATGTGTTATTACACAAGATGTCAGTAGATTAATACATGCCATCTTGAAACCGTAGGTTTGGAATGTGCATTAATATATCCTTGTTCAATGACTGCTAGATATTTCTTCGCAATGTGTGTTGCCATCTCTCTCTCTCTCTCTCTCTCTCAAAATATTCATAATCCTTGAAGGGTCCTCTGCTGTGGCCAAGAACAGGCTGGCCAGCTTCCCACTTTTCTGTTCTAGTTCTTGCCCCAGATAACACCCACATTGACCCTATGCATCATTTCTGATCTTCCACTGTCACACTTCTCCCCTTTGCCTTTATCATAAGAACTATAATAAGAGTCTGTTGGATCAGGCTAGTGGCCCATCTGGTCCAGCATTGTGTCTTCCCAGTGGCCAAACAAATGCCTGAGGGAAATCTGCAAGCTCTCTGTCCACCTGTGATCCCAGCAACTGGCCTCTGGCAATGAAGGTAGCACATAGCCATTGTGGCCAGAAGCTCTTGATAGCCCTCTCCTCCATGAATTTCTCTAGTCCTCTTTTAAAGCAAGCCCACTTGGTGGCCGTCACTGCGTCCTGGGAGAGCGAGTTCCGTAGTTTAACTCTGAGCTGCATGAAGAAATTAAATCATTCACAACTCACCCACCGCCCTTGGAAGATACTTTCTTGAGAGACACTGACTTTTGGTTGTCTCCCGGATCCAGCACGGAGTCTTTGTCCCGACCATCCCAGCAGAAGCAGTGCGCCAGGTGGACAGAAGCTTCTCGCCAACTATCCAGCAGGTGGGTCACTGTTCTGTTGATTACTGGGAGGGAGAGGGACAAGGCAGATGGGAGACTCAGGTGGTGCAAAGCACTGGCAGAGCCAGTCTGGTGTTCCTGCAGCTAAACCAACATCCTCGTTGGCACTAAACCAACATCCTCGTTTCCTTGCCCGTTGCCCTTTTCCCTCCTGGGAAGCAACACCGGCCCACTTGCCAGAAAGGTAGCACACTCACTCTGCAGTACCTGATGAGCCACTCCTACTTCAAAGCCCTCTGAAACCTTGCCTCCTGCTCCCATCTCTCTTTTATCTTCTCATTTGACAACTTTGTTCTAGGATACCTTCAGCACCACTTGATACCTTATGTCCTTGCTTGATCACTTAAGGGTCCCCTGCTAGTGGCCTTTGTTGTTGTTGTTCAGTCGTTCAGTCGTGTCCAACTCTTTGTGACCCCATGGACCAGAGCACGCCAGGCACCCCTATCCTCCACTGCCTCCTGCAGTTTGGCCAAACTCATGCCAGTCGCTTCGAGAACACTGTCCAACCATCTCATCCTCTGTCATCCCCCTTTTTTCTTGGCAGGGATACTGGAGTGGTTTGCCAGTTCCTTCTCTAGGTGGATCACATTTAGTCTAAACTCTCTGCTATGACCTGTCCATCTTGGGTGGCCCTGCATGGCATAGCTCATAGCTTCCCTGAGTTACTCAAGCCCCATCGCCACGACAAGGCAGTGATCCATGAAGGAGGCTAGTGGCCTCCCATAGTTCAGATGCATGGCTCTTATGTACCACGAGCTGGGCATTCAGTTCTGTGGAACTCCCTCCCAGGTGAAGATCCTAGAGGAGGCAGAGATGGCCACCAACCCAGATGACTTTCAAAGAAGGTTGTACAAATTTGTGGAGAAGGGGGCTCTCTACAGCTGCTAGACATCATGACTCTGTTCTGCCTTCACACTTGGACGTAGCAATGCTTCTGAATACTAGCTGCTGGAAAGCTCAGGAGAGGAGTGTACACTCTTGCTGAAATCCTAAGCGGCTGGGAAGCGGGACAAAGAGGGTGAGTTTCCTGCCCGTCTCTAGCTTAAGGAAACCAAGACACGCCCCCCAGGCCGACTGGATTGGTCGGCCTGCGGGAGGCGTGGGGATATTCTACCAATCGCGCAGGGGCTGAGCTCAGTCAGCCCCTACGCGCGTGAATGGGTCGTGATGCCCGCAAATCCACCTCCTGTTCTATGCAGAAGTGGCCTTAGGTTCTTCTCAAATGGATCTTCTTCCTGTTGATCTTCGGGTGCAGCTGGTGCTTGGTGAAGACTCGCCCTCCTGCTGCGGCTCTCAGCCTCAGGGGTACCAACCGGGATGCTGCAACTATCATTTAGAATGGAGCGTGAAAGGCAAAGGATGTGGGTGGTGCTGTGGTCTAAACCACTGAACCTCTTGGGCTTGCCGATCCGAAGGTTGGCGGTTCGAATCCCCACGACAGGGCGAGCTCCCGTTGCTCTGTCCCAGCTCCTACAAACCTAGCAGCTTGAAAGCATGCCAGTGCAAGTAGATAAATGGGTATCACTGTGGTGGGAAGGTAAACAGTGTTTCCGTGCGCTCTGGTTTCCGTCACAGTGTCCCATTGCACCCGATGCAGTTTAGTCCTGCTGGCCACATGATCCAGAAAGCTGTTTGTGGACAAACGCCAGCTCCCTTGGCCTGAAAGCGAGATGAGCGCCGCAACCCCATAGTCGCCTATGATTGGACTTAACCATCCAGGGGTCCTTTACCTTTTTACCTTTTGTGAAGGGTGCAGAATTTTGTTGTTGCACAGGGTGCTGCTGAAAGTTGAAACCACAAGGTCTACCACTGCTGCTCTTTCTCGCCACCACAACCATTTCAGCAGGGTTTATTTTAAAAGCAATATTTCCACCCCCTGGTTTTATGGCTATTATAAAATGGTTATTATAAAATGCTTTTCCCTATGCACCCCACTCTGCTCTGCAAAGGTAAGAGTCCCACCCATTCCTCTGCCCGCTTTTGCCTCTAGCCCTGACCACTACTGTCTTGTGGCCCCTGGAAGCTTGCCTATGAGCAAATGTGGCCCTCAGGCTGGGGAAAAAGAAGCTTCCCATTCCCATGCTTTAGAAAATGGCCTGGGAATTTGTCAGCATATTTCTTTCCTGCAGTTCCTTTTCATAATTAGAGAGCCGAGCACTTAACTGGAGGATGATATATTTATTCCCACTCTTAAAGATAAGTAGCCTCAAACCACAATTGCAGCTTCGCCGCTAATTAGCTTGTACCCAAGGTATGTATTTTTTGAGGTGCTAAATGCTTCATTCTAGGCTTATTTTTGGCAGCCCATTAATACCTGACACAGGTTTACGGGCAAACTGTGTACCCTAAGCTAAGTGAGAAATAGCTGTTCGGTGGTGCATATTTATTTTGAGGCGCCACGTTATGCTTAAGTTCCAACACACAAGTCTATTTTTGAGCGGAAATAAATTATGACCCTTCTGCAATTGTCAGTGTTTGGATGATCCATTAGTTCCACGAGTATGAGCCCCTGCTTGCGGTGACACTACTATAGCACAGCCTATTGAATACATTTTGAAATGCTGTTTTTAATTGCATATGTATATCTACAGTTTCCTTTTTCTAAAGAAAGAAAGAAAGAAAAGTCACATATTCCAGAGGAGGGTCGAGAATTTTCAAAACAGGGAGGAAGGTCTGTAGCTCAGCACAGCATCATCTTCATCTTCATCATTATTGTAACCCAGCCACTCTGGGTAGCTTCCAACTGCATGCAGAAGAAGCACTAGAAACCAGGCTTTTAGTGTTGCAACTCCAGCCATCTGGGCAGTGAGTGCCCCACAAGGGCATCCAATGAAATGCGGGCATATTGAAAGAGTGTGTGTTCAATGTAGGGGAGGCCAAGCCAATGCAAGCAGGAACTGAGATAGGAGAGCAAACAGACTCTTGTGCATTGCTTTGAGTCACCCTTTTCTGGAGGGGAAAGGCTGGGTACATGTTTTTCAAAAAATATATAAATTGGTGTTGGAGGATGTTATTTCAATTTGCAAACCACTTAACCCAAGAGCTCTCTAAATGGCCTAAAACAAAAATACACATAAAATAAGTGCAGTGGCACCTTGGTTCTCAAACTTAATCCGTTCCGGAAGTCCGTTCCAAAACCAAAGCGTTCCAAAACCAAGGCGTGCTGTTCCATAGAAAGTAATGCAAAACGGATTAATCCGTTCCAGACTTTTAAAAACAACCTCTAAAACGGCAATTTAGCATGGATTTTACTATCGAACATGACCATTGATCCATAAAATGAAAGCAATGAACAATGTACTGCAGTCACACAATCAATCAATCAATCAGTAGCTGAACTGGGTTCCGCACAGTCACAAAAACAAAACAAAACGAGCCACAAAAACGCAAAATAAATAGCAAAAACAGACAGTTTTTGAGTAACACTCAAAATGGAAACGTAACACTCAAATTGCAGCAGATTCGGCTTCCGGAAAAAGTTCGCAAACCGGAACACTTAATTCCGGGTTTGCAGTGTTTGGGTTCCAAGTTGTTTGAGTACCAAGGTGTCTGAGAACCAAGGTACCACTGTATAATTAAAACACATATAAAAATCAGCAAATTAATTTGTCACATACCGATATCAGTGATACACAATTTTCATCCTGCTTCCTCACTAATGGCAAATGCTGACTTGGTGAATGCCTTTTCCTTAGGGAAGTAACAATGGCATTCACGGGGCGAGGGGAGGGAAGTGTGGCGTTTAAATAAGCGGTGTGCTTTTCAGTTATCGTGGAAAGAAAAAGCACACAATTAAGAACGGTATTGCTTTGGAAAGCCGAGCAGGAGTATTTGCAATTCTGAACCACTTGTGACGGTTGACATAAGAAAGTCGCTGGGATCCTGTCGGGTTCGCTTTGGATTTAAATGAAATTATTACAGTAATGAAAAACACTGACTGCTCTGTCATTCCCTTTCCTTTTTATAGCAATCCGTGTAGATCACAGGATGGCGGCGGACACAATAAGTAATGTATTCCTGCCTCCGAATGAGTTCGTACATTTATATCACAAGATATGCCTTGGGAATAAGGAGTTAAGCTGTTTCTGTGCTCACCAACTCATGCATTTGTATGCTCTTCCGCTGAGCTGTGCTGCATTAGCAGACGGTCATAAGCTATTAATTAGAGAAGGCACCAAGTTGCCTTGCTAGCAATAAATGAGGATCAAGTTTGTGAGCAGGAGGGTACATGAAATGCATGATAGGAAGGATAGGAAGGAGGCTCCAAAGTACAACCTGACCCGTGCAAGTTGCAAGTAGGCCCGGGGAGAATTTCGTTTCTTGATTTGCACTTCCTGAAACAATATGCAAATCAAGGCTCAGCCACCCTCTGAAATCTGCACCTCTCCGAATTTTGCAATGCACTTCTCTAGCCAAGTAATGGGCACAAAATTGTATCTGCTAGGATTAAAGTCTGCACAAGATTGCATTTAAAAAAAAAAACAGAGGGAAATTCTAAAAGGGAAGGTTGCTGGCAAAAATTGGGTCTGTTAGGCAAAACTGCAAACATGAATGTGTATATTAGGATCTGTGTGCACTGAACAGTGGTGAATTTTCATGAGGACTTAAAAAAAATGGAGATATGGAAAACTGAATTTAAGTTTGGAAAAAATGAGAAGATAAGGAAACAACAATTGCCAGATTGTGTCATCCACAGTTGTGATTTACTAAATGTAGATAAATACAGCCCACCAGGTAGTGTACGAGACACTTAATTTCAAGGTCATGGGTTTGAGTCCCATGTTGGGCAAAATATTCCTGCTCTGCAGGGGGTTGGACTAGATGATCCCCATGGTCTCTTCCAATTCTCTATGATTCTATTATTCAAAGCTGTGTGTGGCACTGTGGCAGAGCTACAACAGAATCCGCCCCCCAATTTATCCAAAGTGTTTTTCTCCTGCAAAGACCTGGAATAAGACCTTCAGAGACCCTAAGCACTGCAAAGATTATGGTACCCCCATATGTAATTCAAAATAAAAAGTAGAGTAAACCATAAAATGAAATTTGAAAATAAAAATAATGTACATACATTTATTGCAACATATGACAGGACCTGATTTCATTGCATTATTTCTTTCTATGTTAGTAGGGTGGCTCCTGGTTTTGGTGGGGATAAGTAATAATAACAGTAATAATACCAGCTCCATGGGCTACTGGTCTGTTCCAAGCACTGGTTTCTTTCCAAGTAGGGAAGAGGTTGGCACTGTGGTCTAAGCCACTGAGCCTCTTGCGCTTGCCGATCAGAAGGTCAGCGGTTTGAATCCCAGCGATGGGGTGAGCTCCTGTTGCTCTGTCCCAGCTCCTGCCAACCTAGCAGCTCAAAAGCATGCCACTGAAAGTAGATAAATGGGTACCGCTGTGGCAGGAAGGTCACGGTGTCCTGTTGCACCAGAAGCGGTTTAGTCATGCTGGCCACATGACCCGGAAAGCTGTCTGTGGACAAATGCCGGCTCCCTTGGCCTGAAAGTGAGATGAGCTCCACAACCCCATAGTCACCTTTGACTGGACTTAACTGTCCAGGGACCTTTTACCTTTTACCTGCATTATTCAAATTGCTGGTTATAACTTATAACACCCCACATGGCTTAGACCCAAGATATCTGAAAGACTGTATGCACTGAGATCATTTGGGGAAGACCTTTTCTCAGCTGCATCACCCACACAGGAATGCTCGCTGGCGACCTGGGAGAAACAGGCCAAACCCTACGCCAAAGGATAAATGGACATAAATCTGATATCAGGAATCACAAAACAGAGAAACCAGTAGGAGAACACTTCAATCTCCCAGGACATTCTATAAAAGATCTCAAAGTAGCTGTCTTAATACAAAGAAATTTCAGAAATAGACTGGAAAGAGAAGTGGCTGAATTGCAACTAATCACCAAACTTAAAACCATGGAGAAACCTGGTCTGAACAAAGACATTGGATTCTTATCTCATTATGCATAACAAAGCTATCTTTAGCCATCTCACCCCTTGCCTTTCCCTGCAAGACTAATTGCAGCCGTTAAGAGTCGTCAACAGGTTTTCCACACCTATCACCTGATCACCCATTCCCACCACCCTTCTGAGTAATACCCCTCCCCACTCCCTCACTATATTTAAGGATCTGGTGACTTCTGTTTCAGTGTATCTGAAGAAGTGTGCATGCACATGAAAGCTCATACCAAGAACAAACTCAGTTGGTCTCTAAGGTGCTACTGGAAATAATTTTTTATTTTGTTTCGACCTGGGAGAAGACCTTCTCAGTGGTGGCTTCCAAACTTCGGAACACTCTTCCTAGGGAAGCTAGACTGATTCCCTCCTCATAGTCCTTACATCTAAGGAAGCATTGAGCAGCCATCATTTGGGGCCTGGTTCTGCCAGCACCAGTGACACACTGCTAATGTGCCATTTTCTTTCCACCCGATTCTCTAGCCAACATAAGCGGGAATGGAGGCTGATGCAGAAGCAAAGGCCTTGAAATATGAAAATCACCATATTAGCATTTATCCAGATTCCTCAGCTGTGCCCATCAAGGCAGGAGCTTGTTTTAATCACATCAAGTTGACGCCTTGTTCTTCCAGAGTTCGTTACAAGCTGGGAGGGGGCCGATCCGCCCTCCCCATTCTCCCAGTCAAAATTAATGGCTCGGCCAAAGAATTAGATTAGCTGAAGCAAGCAGCCTTTGAAGATCTCAAAAAAAGAGGGGGGGGGGAGACCCACTCGACATTTTCAAGTTGTCACCCCATGAAATAGAAACTTAAAAGCTAAATCCCTGGTGAGCTGATACTCTTGTCTGAATTACTCAATCTTCACTCTAACCTCCTTAATGCTCGCTATGCGTGGTTGAAATATCTTGAGCATTCCCTGTCAAAACTCTCCCGCCGCCCCACCTCGCATCTCTGAAAATGTTGGTTTAGTTCGAGAGCTTTCACTGTTTGCTTATTTCTCTTACCTCTCTAGGGTTAACTTTGCAAATGATAAAATGAAGCCCAGTGGTTGCACAAGACCTATTTTAAATGAAATGAATAATGCGGACATCCCTTATCTTCAGCAGAGGCTCTAACAGTGGATTTTGCTGTGCATTATGCATTGCGTAAGCCGTTAGGAGTTTTGACTCTCCTCTGATTGCTAGGGACACACATTTTATTACATTTTATTACTGCCTGATCGTGGCAGGACATAGCCTGACATGTCATCAAGGTACTTTCTGCACCTATTGGTTCCTTTTCACTTCTCTTGTCCATTACAGTTTCACCTGTCTGCTCTAAAGTGATTGGTGCTCAACTGGCAAATGCAAGTATCTTGCTGAGACTTTGAGGAATCCCGGAGTGGCCTGCCTTGATTCCTCCTGCACCACCCCCACTTAGCAGAACCAGATGCTCCAGCTCGTATTTCGGACGTTCAATCTCCCCATCTATTGAGGTTGAACACATTTGGTCCTCTGTGTTGGTATTTATCAACAGGAAGGTCTGCAGCAAGGATCCAGGTGAGGGGTTGGAGATGGAGAGTCAGTAGCAGGTGGATGGAGGAGAACACTTTGGGGAGTGGGCAGAGCACACAAAGTGATGCAAAGTGAAAATGGCAGGGATAGGATTGAAATAATGAGAACTGTACCGGAGTGGGCAAAGATTTGGGATGTGATACATAAGTAGCAGTCAAGTACAACATTCCTTGTTTTCCTAGAATGGACATGTGGGGGAATGTTTGGTCGAGCCAGTGGAAAATTTCCTGTTTCCTCCTGGCTGGGACATACTTCCTTTGTATGTGACTAGAGGTGGGTGTGACCTTACCTGTGCAGGTAACAAAAGGGCAAGTCACGCAGCACACCTCCTTTATTTGACTTCCTCCATCGTTGGAGCAGCTTTTAGCTAGAATTGCTCTGTTGGCTCTCAGCCAACAGAGGACACTGGGATTAGCTCCATATGGGACAGATCCACATGTATATACTTTGTAACTAAGTCTGCCTTCAGGGATCCAACTGTGAACTGAAGATGTGAGTAAAACTTCTTTTATATACTTTACACAAGATTGTGGCATGTTTATTCTTTTAAGAGGGATATAAAGGAACTTACCAGGAATCTGATATTGAGATGCTTAAACAAGCCTGCAACCAGCTATCTGCTGTGCGTTTAAAAGGGGAATGTAAAACCCTGCTAAGTTATAGAGGAGCTAGATGAAAACAAGGCAGGAGAGGGCCTTATTGGTGGCTGCTCCATACTTTGAAACACTCTTCCTAGAGAAGCTCGACTGGCTCCCTCTTTGTTGTCCTTCCACTGGCAGGTGAAGACTGTTTTGTTCTGACAGGCCTTTGGGAACTGACTGGGTTTTTTTTTTTAAGGAAAGGGCTTATAATAGTGCTGTGCTGTTTTTACTATCTGTATTTTAATAGGTCAGTTATTGTATTGTTTTAATTCTATTAAAGTTCAATTGCTTTTAAACTATGATCTCCTATACAGTGGACGCTCGGACTGTGAACGTGATCCGTGTGGGAGGCACATTCACAACCTGCAGCATTCTCAACCCGCGCCGCTGCGTCTGTGCACGTGCGTGACACAATTCAGCACTTCTGTTTATGATAGTTGTTCCACAGCGCCCTCTGGTGTCAAATTTTAATAATGCATTATTAAAATTTATCAGCTAAACATAATGTGAAGGGACGCGGGTGGCGCTTTGGGTTAAACCACAGAGCATAGGGCTTGCTGATCAGAAGGTTGGCGGTTCGAATCCCCATAATGGGGTGAGCTCCCGTTGCTTGGTCCCTGCTCCTGCCCACCTAGCAGTCCGAAAGCACGTCAAAGTGCAAGTAGATAAATAGGTACCACTCCGGCGGGAAGGTGAACGGCGTTTCCGTGCACTGCTCTGGTTTGCCAGAAGCAGCTTAGTCATGCTGGCCGCATGACCCATAAAAACTGTCTCGGGACAAACACCAGCTCCCTCGGCCTATAGAGTGAGATGAGCACCACAACCCCAGAGTCGTCTGCGACTGGACCTAATGGTCAGGGGTCCCTTTACCTTTTAAACATAATGTGAGCTTACATTTTGAAACAGTTTCTTAAACCTTTCCTAATGTCATAAACCACAAGTGCAGATCTGCCCTATGAGTCGCAGGGGTGGGGATAGAGTGTGCGTTCAGCAGTGCCTCGTTTGTTTTTGGTTGCTAGCCTGTTAATGTTGTTACTATTGTTTTGTGTATTGTGAGCACTGTAACGCTTCGCGGTTGGGCTGTTTAATATGTTATTTTTTTAACTTCTTCTGTTTATAGTGTTTCATAGAAGGTGGTTGCTTTGCTGATGGCTTGTCATTGTTTTGCGGATGATCTGTTAAGCGTTTTAGATGATTTGTGTTGCAGTTGTGATGTTCTGCTATGTTGTTATTTACGCCATTTAAGCCAATTTGTGACTCGTGTGATTGAAAAGTGTCATGGAAATAATAAATGAAATGAAATGATAGCATTTGGGATGTACTACAAAGCCCCTTTTGCTCAGACTATGCAGGAACTGAGGAAGCCTAGCTGTAATTCGAAGTCTTGTATCTGTAGTCCTAGGAATCCCTTACTGCTGTTACGGTACTTCTACCATTCTCCAAATGTTTGGAGAAAAGACTCACCCCTTGTTTTATTACACCCGTCAGGATTTAGACAGAATATTAGAAAATAACATTTTTGTTGTTGCTGTTCTCTTGCCCAAGGATGCAGATATTGAATTATTAATAATACAAATGACTCCCTTAACTGCTGTTTTATTTCAGCACTTTTTGCATAATTATCGGATTTCTTTCAGGGCACTGTTAGATATATATTTTTTAAAAAAGAATCTTGGTTTCACTGTGTTCTAAGCAAACATAACATTACAAATGTTACCGTTATAAATACAAATCGTAAGCAAAAAAAAAAAAAAAAAAGGTTAGCCTTCCTGGCACACTGGCTGGAAAAAATAAATGAAACATCTGTCCAGATGGGATAAATATTCTTCAGTATAATGAAAAGCCAAGACACCAGTGTGTTTCATTCCGATATAAAAACATTAAGTTACACTCTGTGGTGTATCTATTATGCATAGTTTAAAAACACAGAATTAACTCATTGGCTAATGTGTAGTACTGAGGCGCACATCACTTAATAATTTTAGTGAAATACTTTTAAAGTACACAAGAGCATTCACTGGGTAAAGAAGGCATAAAGTCTGTTAGGGCATAAACAGCTCTGCTGGTTGAGCTCATATAGCACGACTTGGTCTAGCATCCTGTTTTCAACAAAACATAAACAAATGCTTCCAGGAAGTCCACAAAGCAGTCATGAAGGTAGCCAGAGCTTCTTCTTTTTTCAACGGGAACACTCAGTTCCGGCACCCCTCAGGTGGGCACCATTGCCATTATAAGAGAACAAGGCAGACGTTCATGGTGAGTTCTGGCAAAAAACAGCACTGAAGGTAGCTGCACTCACCTGTTGTTTCCCTCCACCCCAGTTTATAGTTCCTCTGAACATGGAGATACCATATTGCCATCGTGACCAATAGAGAAAGACTGTGGCTCAGTGGCAGAACACATGCTTGGCATGCAGAAGGTTCCATATTGAATCAATGTCATCTTCAGGTAGGGCTGGGAAAGACTCCTGTTTGAAACTCTGGAGAACTCTGGAGTTAGCGTAGACCAAGGTCGGGTAACCTGTGGTTCTCCATAAATTGTTGGCCTACAGCTCCCATCACCCTTGACTATTCGCCATGTTGGCAGGGGTTAGTGGTTGCTGGAGTCCAACAACAGCTGGAGGGCTGCAGGTTTCCCACCCCTGGCATAGACAGCACTGGTTACAGGGCCAATGCAATACTGGCTAGCCAATAGGATCACCTCCAGGTGTTATTGTTGGACTACATCTCCCATCATCCCTGACCATTGGTCACATTGGCTGGGACTGATGGGAGTTGAAGTCTGACGACAGCTGGAGGGCACCACATGGTTGCTTCTTAAACTAGATGGATCTGTGTTCTAGCTCAATATAATGCCGTTCCGAGCTGTAGATAGACTCACCCTCCATCTTTTTTTTCTCTCTGTATCTTGGAGCCCCATTCTATCATAATTTGTAAAATTTCAGACTGTCAACTGACTAGAGAATGCTTAATTGATCAATTATCTTCAGTTTAACTAATTAAGTGATTAAAATGTTTTAGTTCATTAATTGACTCACCAGATAAAGGGCAGGTGATTAATTAATCAACTAACCGCTTTAACATCTATTGACAACCCTAAATTGTAAATAAACTTGCATGTTATCAAAATCTTGCTGCAGGTGTCTTGCAAGATACCAATGGATGTGAATGATTAAAAAGGTGTCATGCCATTTCCGAGAGCAAAGGTGTAAGAACAGCCCCTCATTTTTAGAGCAGTGGTGGGCAAGCTATGGGCCAGGAGATCCATGTGCCCCCCACCCCACAGATGCAGCCATCCACTGGGCCACTGTTGAGAACAAAAGAAAAAGCTCTGCTGGACCAAGTCAAAGGCTCATCTAGTTCAGCATCCAGTTCTTACTGCAGCCAACCAGATGCCCGTAGGCAGCCAATAGGCAGCACCTAAGCACAGCGGCCCTCTCCAGAGTGGTCTTCTGCGGGATTCTGCCGTCAGTGGTGGAGGGATAACAAGAGAGGCTCGCCTCTGCCACATTTCAGACAGATAGATTAAGGACTTTCTGTGCTAGCTACTTTTAAAATTTGTTTGTTTTTCAAAATATTTTCAAAAGTAAAGCATTAAAGTAGAAAGCAAATAGCCTAGGTAGGTGGCAGGTAAGTACTGGACAGCAAGGAGGGAATTATAATTGCCTGGGTAGGTGAACCTGGGACCCAGGTGGCACTGTGGGTTAAATCACAGAGTCTAGGGCTTGCTGATCAGAAGGTTGGCGGTTCGAATCCCTGCCACGGGGTGAGTTCCCGTTGCTCGGTCCCAGCTCCTGCCCACCTAGCAGTTCGAAAGCAGGTCAAAGTGCAAGTAGATAAATAGGTACCGCTCCGGCGGGAAGGTAAACAGCGTTTCTGTGTGCTGCTCTGGTTCGCCAGAAGCAGCTTAGTCATGCTGGCCACATGACCCAGAAGCTGTTCGCCAGCTCCCTCGGCCAATGAAGCGAGGTGAGTGCTGCAACCGCAGAGTCGGAAACGACTGGACCTCATGGTCAGGAGTACCTTTACCTAGGTAAGTGAAACTCCATGGTCAAAATTGTGGGGCAGGAATTGACATTGCCTAAGAACTGAATGTGGTGGGCTATGCTTCATTGGAGGTTTTTGAACAGAGGAGATTCATCATCATAATCATCATCATCATCATCATCATCATCAGTATCATTAGAATTTATATGCCACCCTATATCCAGAGGTCTCAGGATGGTTCACAGCAATCAGCAGTAATTCCTGCATTGCAGAAGTTGGATTAAATGACCCTTGGGGTACCTTCCAACTCTATTATTCTATGAAAATTAAGGCCACATACACACCAACCCGTTTGTGGCACAAACATGTAGCTTTCCTCAATCCACAATCATGTATGCTCATCTTCAACATGCTGCCTTCAATCTAGATTGGTTCTAGATCCTGCTGTCCACAAGGGGGGGTTGTGGTGACTTGATGGACATTTGAAAAACCTCCCCATGATTAGGTTATCCATGGTGAATGAAGAAGAGATAATGGCGACCTTGGGATAAGCCAATCCACAATGTCTTTGGACAGGTGTTACTACATCACACACACACCCCATCCCCTTGCTGGGACTGCCGACATCTCCTTTCATCTGTTTCCAAATGGACGCACTGTGCGGTGGTGCAGAATCCGTCCGCAGTGAGCTTTTATGTTTGGAATGTAACCAGTATCTCAAGAAGCAGGATTGGGGACAAAAAATATATATGCAGTGGATTGATACTGTGTGTAGAATATTAAGAAAAAAACGAGTACTCAGTTTCCACTGATCCTAGATGAAAATGTCCTGTGTTTACACAACTGATGTTTCCCCAAACTAGACTGTCCCATAGCCTAGGGAGTCTTTTAGCGATCAGCTTGTTATTCCTGCTTTCTCCCCATGGACATTGAATTTTAAGTTTAAGATTTCTAATCTAAGTGCAGTTTATGTATCATGGAAGATTTAATTGATTCGCTGTATTTCTCTAGCAGTATGCAGCTCTGGATTTAACTGCCTCTCTCTTTCAGCCATTTCAGGGATAGCCGCAACCTCCCAAAATATAACATTATCTAGGCCAACAGTCTGTGTGACTGCACCTTACAAACAACTCCCTTTAAAAAAAGATGTGGATCACTATTTCTGCAGTGGGGACGGGCCGTGATTCCACCAAAACCAACAAATGCTGGGCCTGATATTTGGCTATTTGGAAAAGGAAATCAGTTTATTAAATTTTTAATCACAATTTTCGTTCCATGTTATCACATTAATTATTCCTGTAGCCGTTGAGCTCCTCAGAGTTCTCCGTAGCTGTCACACCTTTCATTAAAACGGCAAGTTAATTGGCCTTAAAATATTTAAGATGAATAAGGGAGGCGCTGGGCTAGGAAAATGATTGAAAATGAAAAATTAATTCAAATTGGCTTGGATGTGAGTGTTCCATCAAAGAGACGGAATGCTGGCAGAAGCAGAAACAAATGGTGAATTCGCATGTGGGTGACAGTTCTGATAGCCCTGGTGCCATCCATGAGACTAGGCTCAAATGCTCTACTTCCCCCTGTTTATCCATCCCAATGAACCACTGTTTCCTGAAACCTGTCTCTGGTAAGCCACAACCCCTAAATTAGTCCCTTTTTGGTTTGGTGGTAGTGTTGCCAAGTCAGAATCACCACAGACCCTGAGATTTGAAGGCCCAAACCTGAGACTCCAGTGGCTCCAGTGACATCATGGGGGCAGGACCTGGTTGTTGTCGTTCAGTCGTGTCCGACTCTTTGTGACCCCATGGACCAGAGCACGCCAGGCACCCCTATCCTCCACTGCCTCCCGCAGTTTGGCCAAACTCATGCCAGTCGCTTCGAGAATACTGTCCAACCATCTCATCCTCTGTCGTCCTCTTCTCCTTGTGCCCTCCATCTTTCCCAACATCAGGGTCTTTTCCAGGGAGTCTTCTCTTCTCATGAGGTGGCCAAAGTACTGGAGCCTCAACTTCAGGATCTGTCCTTCCAGTGAGCACTCAGGGCTGATTTCTTTAAGGATGGATAAGTTTGATCTGTTTGCAGTCCATGGGACTCTCAAGAGTCTCCTCCAGCACCTTAATTCAAAAGCATCTACACGTTAGAGAAGGTGTTTGGGTCTCTGCAAAACAGGGGGTTGCCAAGGTGAAGGGGAGGGGTCCAGGGGTGCCAGCTTGAATAAAATATTGTGAGGGCCCAGGTAAGCCCCGCCCTACATAATAGATCACATGATGCAGTGCGCACACCCCATTTGAATGGGAATGCCCATCAACTTGTAGGGGCCCTGCCAAATATTCTATGGGGGGGCTGAACCCCCCATGGCCCCTATGAAGGGGCCTGATGCCATACAGGAAAATTCTCTCCTTTTACTTGAGGCTTAGAAGAAGTGGGGGGTGAGCAGACGGAAGGTGGGGGTGTTGCGTTTGGCTAGGTGTTCCGGAATGGAGAAAGAGAAGAAAGGGAGAACAGTATGCTGGGCTGCTATGAGGAACAAGATGCTCTTGAGATGACAAAGCTGGGAGATTTGCAACCTCCTTCATCTAAACTCGGGTACAAATATGTGTAATTAAACCATATTTCTTAAAGACACAGCAACCTCCACCACGTCTGGATTCTCAATGGAAACATGACCCTGGGTGAGCAACCGGGAACTCCTGAAATCTCGTGCATCGCTTGGCAGAGAATGGGGGGTGGTGTGCGACCTTTGTAACAATATATTGGTCCTCTGAGAATCCTCAGTGACAGGGAGCACAGAGTGTGGACAAGCATAGAATGAACACAGGGGCGTAGCAAGGGGGGGCGGTTTGAACCATGTTCCATAATGGAGGGGGTGACAAATGATCAAGGAACAATTACTGCCCTACTAGGGCGGTTCATAAAAAAAGCCTGCTCCAAAGGTCTTATCTTACTATACTAGGGATTATATAGCTATATATGAAATTTCATGCATATCGGTTAATATCTTGACCCTCCTCCACCAAAATAGCTGTTTACTTGGCTGTTTTCCTATGTCGTGAAGGCTGAAATTTCAGTTCAGTGGAGCACTTACTGTTCCCAACCCTAACCCTGTGGAAAGCCATCTAATTAGACTTTAATTTGATTTTGAGATTTTTTAGGAGGTAATTTAATTATTGTTTGATTTTATACCAAAGTTACGTATCTGATGTTAGCCACCCTGAGCCCGACTTTGGCCGGGGAGGGCGGGATGTAAATAAAAGGTTATTTTTATTATTACTTGCTATTATTCCTTTGTAAGAAAATATGAAATAATGTAAAACCATTTTTGCTGGGGGGGGGAATCAATGGGGGGGGGTGACAAGAAATTTTCCACACTGGGTACCACCTGACCTTCCTAAGCCTCTGAATGAACATGGTAGGGAGTCCCATCTCCTAACATAGTTGTCTTCTAACCACGGTGACATTTTCCACCTTAATGAACCACCCACTATGCCGTATGCTTCTCAGGCGGCACAACAGATTTATTTTGCGTAAAATAATCACCAGCACTTCCTCTAGTTCTTTCTCGCATTCTGGGAAACAAAGCAATAATTTCTTGATATTACCTTTGCTATCAGCGGACCAGAAGTCTGCCAGCTTCCCCTTTTCACCTTTCCCAGCTTTCTGCTTTCTTGTCTGAATGCACTTCATCATTTTTAAATTTTCCTTCTGGCGGATTCAATACCCAAATAACTATTCCTTTACAATGCACATATAGCAACCCCAATTTTCCGTTTGCAGGGTTTTCTTCTTTTTCACAGTGAGGGAAGGCACTTCATTATAGATCTAGTCATCTGTATGTCAGGTGAAGTAAGATTTTTTTCCTTTTTATTCTGGTGTGAATCTGAACAGAATACACACACACACACAAGCAGTGGTGGAAGAATATGGAGTAGCAGACTGTTCCCTGGGTGCACTGGAACATTGTATTATGAATTTTTGGCAGAAGATCACTTCTATATCACCCCTGCAAGAAAGCAGCAAGATATGTTAAAGAGGAATCCTTTGACTTCCCTCCACCTCTGCAAGAAATGCTGCTTCTCCTATCAAGAACTTGATTGCTTTCCTCCAAATTTCACCATGCCATGCGAGAGCGTTACATTGAAATTGCTTTGAGATCCTGTCCAGTTTCCTGTTTTTCCTTGGTGGCCAACCAGGTGTCTTGGGAAACCCCAAAGGCAGGACAGCCTGTGGAACAACAAGAGAAGCTGTGACAGGAATAACAATTGCATGGGCACAGAGATCTTGTTGCATAGGTGGTTTGAGGGTAGCATGACCAGTGTTATCACACTGGGTGCCACACTGCAGGGCACGGCAAAACAACGCTTTGGAATGGAGTGTGAGAGGCGGGGGCAGCGAATTTTAGCATCACACAGGGTGCCACTGAAATTTGAGAGCGTGGAGCTCGAAATTCAATCTGCAGCATCTCCAGACAGAGCTAGGAGACGACTCTGGTCTGAAACCCTGGCAAGCCTCTGCCAGTCATAGAACCATAGAATTTTAGAGTTGGAAGGCACCCCAAGGGTCATCTAGTCCAACCCTTTGCAATGCATGAATCTCAGCTAAAGCATTCATGACAGATAACCATCCAACCTCTGCTTAAAAACCTCCAAGGAAGGAGAGTCCACAACCTCCCAAGGGAGACTGCTCCACTGTCATACAGCTATTACAGTCAGAAAGTTCTTCCTGAAGTTTAGTTGGAATCTCCGTTCTTGTAACTTGAATCCATTGTTTTGAGTCCTACTCTCCAGAGCAGGAGAAAAACAAGCTTGCTCCATCCTCCATGTGACAAGTCTTTAGATATTTGGCTAGCATATCTCCTCTCAGTCTCCTCTCTTTGAGGCTACACATACCCAGCTCCTTCCTCATAACACTTGTTTTCCAGACCCTTGATCATCTTGGCTGACCTCCTCTGCACACCTTCCAGCTTCTCAACATCCTTCCTAAATTATGGTGCCCAGAATTGGACACAGGACACCAGGTGTAGTCTGACCAAGGTAGAATATAACTTCCATTGAAGTGGATGCTATATGTACGTACAATACTGAGCTAGATGCACCAATGGTATGACTTTGTTACGGCTGCTTCCTTTCTTCCATCTCAAGGGGATGGGCTGTAGCTCAGTGGTAGAGCATCTGCTTTGCATGCAGAAGGTTCCAGGTTCAATCCCCAGCATCTCCAAATAGGGCTGGGAAAGGACTCTCATCTGAAACCCAAGGGAGATGCTGCCAGTCAGTGTGGACAATACTGAGCTAGATGGAGCAATGAGCTTATTCAGCACAAGGCAGCTTTCTATGTCCCTAGCTGTAATGCTGCTCCTTGGCCATATGTGCGAACAGCACTGATGCGCAGCAGAGAGCAGGTGAGCTCTTCTGGCAAGCTGCCATGCTGGTGGCACAGAGAGGAAGGTGCCCCCGTCTGGTTTCCAGAGGTCCTCCACCCCTGGTTCCTTACTCCTGATGATTACATTCAATTCTGCAATGTGGCTTAGAAAAATAGAAAGCCTAATCTTGTAATGCATAAAGGCAAGAGCGTGGTTATTTCCAGCAAATTAATTTAATTGGCTCTACTACAGGAGCAAGAATGAGCCATTTACAGTTCCTGTGGGAGGAGTATTTGAAAGTAGCTCAAGGAAAGTAGAGGGGGGGTGGAAATCTATTGAAGATCTAACATCATGCCAAAACCCCACTGTTTACAGCACTACCTAATTGCAACTGCAATTTTACATGCTAATATGTTGTCTCAGTCCTGTTTTCTTCTTTTAAAATAATTACTTGATGCACCCATGTAATTAAATATGTCCCCTTTCAAAACCCATTTGGAAAAGAGAGAGACAGAGAGAGAAAAGGAAAGCTAAAAAAAGGCACCGTGTCAAATCAGTCATAAGATTAAAACTGCTCTGATTTTCATATTAATTTGATAATGATGTATCTGCTCTGCATATTTTCTTGCCAAATGCCCTGCAAAATTCCTCCTCCAAACACACCATAGCTGGGAGGCACTCTCTGTTGACAATGCTGTGGATTTTGCTGGTGTGACTTCTCTTACAAATGGTGGGTGGATAATGTCATTTATGCAGTTTCATCACTAGATGGCGCTGAACTTAGTTGTGTTGTTGTTGTTCAGTCATTCAGTCGTGTCCGACTCTTTGTGACCCCATGGACCAGAGCACGCCAGGCACCCCTATCTTCCACTGCCTCCCGCAGTTTGGCCAAACTCACGCTAGTCGCTTCGAGAACACTGTCCAACCATCTTATCCTCTGTCGTCCCCTTCTCCTTGTGCCCTCCATCTTTCCCAACATCAGGGGCTTTTCCAGGGAGTCTTCTCTTCTCATGAGGTGGCCAAAGTACTGGAGCCTCAACATCAGGATCTGTCCTTCTAGTGAGCACTCAGGGCTGATTTCTTTAAGGATGGATAAGTTTGATCTTTTTGCAGTCCGTGGGACTCTCAAGAGTCTCTTCCAGCACCATAATTCAAAAGCATCAATTCTTCGGCGATCAGTCTTCTTTATGGTCTACTTAGTTGTAGACTTGATCAGTCTACTTAGTTGTAGTCAGCAGTTTTTCTCCTGCTGCTGCTTTGCTCTTTTTGGAAAGAGACATCAACATCTTTCTATAGCTTATGGACTGATATATGTCCATGTTAGGTGCTGCTCAATTTGATCCAAGACAAGCCAAAGAACAACAAATTGGTGGGGGGGGGACTTTTTAATGGGAAAATTTAAAGATAATAAGCTGCCTTATACCGAGTCAGATTGTTGGTCCATCCAGCCCAGCAATGTCCACAATGGCTTGCGGTGGTTCCCCAGAGTTTCAGACAGGGGTATCTCTCAACTCTTCCTAGAGATACCAGAAGATAGAAGAGCTACTTCTGGTTTAGACTCTGGTCTTCTAAATCCCATGGTTCTGAATCTGAACTAAGTCTTGGAGAACTCTTGCTTCAGTGCAAAGTCAGAGTTCTCAGGAAGAAGCTAATTCTGAAGAGCAGGGGTGTGGAACCTGTGGCCTTTCAGAACAACATCTTCAATCATCCCTAACCATGCCAACAGCTGAGGCTGGTGGGATTTGGAGTCCAATGACATCTGCAGAGCCACAGGTCCCCCCCCCCCTTGCTGAACAGGCTGCTTTGAACTCTCCTCTTTTATGCAATGGGTCAGCATACCAGCACATCTTTTGCTTGTGTTCCTATAATTTAGTATTAGTACCAAATGAATGGAGGTTCTGCTGGAGAGAACAATCCATTTCCTTTGGATGTTCAAATCCTTAGAAGATTAGTTTGTCAAATAATGTATGAAAGAACGAGGCAGGTTTAATCAAAATAGAAAACAGCAATCCTATAATTTCATGGGCGTCAGTTCACAACAACATCAGGGCTGATGGCCAATCAATAGCTTTTTCTATGCTAATTTTGAAATTATTAACAGAGACATAGAGTTGTAAAGAGACTCTGTGCTATTCCATGTTGGTAAACAAGGTGTGCTGCTCCAAGCGCCGTCTGCACTTCCTACAATATTGCTGAGATGTGACCGGAAGTCAGATACGGAGCTGTGCACTAGTTCAAAATTACAAACTTTGGACCATTGCTTTGAGCCATCACAGCAATTCTTCATTATTTATGTTTGTGTAACTATGTAACCTATTAATTCATGATATTAATTATTATTACAATTAATTTATTAATCACCTTCTAAACCACCCCCCAAGGCAATGCATCAGCAAAAAAAAGCTAAAACAATTCTAGGCTTGCATCATCAGAAGTGTAGTGTCCAGATCGATGGAAATTATAGTACCACTCTACTCCACCTTGGTCAGACCACACCCGGAATACTGTACCCATTTCTGGGCACCACAGTTTAAGAAGGATGTTGACAAGCTGGAACATATGTAGAGGAGGGCAACCAAGATGATTGAGGGTCTGGAAACCAAGCATTTTAAGGAATGGTTGAGGCAGCTGGGTATGTTTACCCTGGATAAGAAGAGGCAGAGACAAGATATGATAGCTATCTTCAGTTATCTAAAGGATTGTCACATGGAGGATGGAGCAAGCTTGTTTTCTCCTACATGGGAGGGTAGGACCCAAAACAATGGATTCAAATTAAAGGAAAGGAGATTTCAACTAAACATCAGAAAGAACTTTCTGAAGTAAAAGCTGTTCAACAGAGGAAAAGACTAGAATCATAGAATCATAGAGTTGGAAGAGACCACAAGGGCCATCCAGTCCAACCCCCTGCCAAGCAGGAAACACCATCAAAGCATTTCTGACAGATGGCTGTCAAGCCTCTGCTTAAAGACCTCCAAAGAAGGAGACTCCACCACACTCCTTGGCAGCAAATTCCACTGTCGAACAGCTCTTACTGTCAAGTAGTTCTTCCTAATGTTTAGGTGAAACCATCTTTCTTGTAATTTGTTTTTTTTTAAAGCTTTATTTTATTATTAGCCAATACAACTATTAATACATTCGCATATTACAAACAAAATAAACTAACATTCACTCATTATTACATTCACTCATTTTTACAAACAGAGTAAACTAACATTCAATCATTTACAGAAAAACAACAACAACAACAACAACAACAAAAACAACAGATAAAGAACAAAAACGGAAAGAAAACAAAAAGATCGACCAGTAATTTGAATCCATTGCCCTGTGTCCGCTTCTCTGGAGCAGCAGAAAACAACCTTTCACCCTCCTCTATATGACATCCTTTTATATATTTGAACATGGCTATCATATCACCCCTCAACCTTCTCTTCTCCAGGCTAAACATACCCAGCTCCTTAAGCCGTTCCTCATAAGGCATCGTTTCCAGGCCTTTGACCATTTTGGTTGCCCTCCTCTGGACACGTTCCAGCTTGTCAGTATCCTTCTTGAACTGTGGTGCCCAGAACTGGACACAGTATTCCAGTTGAGGTCTGACCAGTGGTACTATTACTTCCCTTGATCTAGATGGTATACTCCTATTGATGCAGCCCAGAATTGGATTGGCTTTTTTAGCTGCTGCATCACACTGTTGACTCATGTCAAGTTTGTGGTCTACCAAGACTCCTAGATCCTTTTCACATGTATTGCTCTCAAGCCAGGTGTCACCCATCCTGTATTTGTGCCTTTCATTTTTTTGGCCCAAGTGTAGTACTTTACATTTATCCCTGTTAAAATTCATCTTGTTTGCTTTGGCCCAGTTCTCTAATCTGTTAAGGTCATTTTGAAGTGTGATCCTGTCCTCTGGGGCAGTGTTTTTCAACCACTGTTCCGTGGCACACTAGTGTGCCACGAGATGTTGCCTGGTGTGCCGTGGGAAAAATTGAAAAATTCAAGAGAATTACTTTATATATAGTCAATAGAGGCACAGAGTTAAATTTTTTAACATTTTCTAATGGTGGTGTGCCTCGTGATTTTTTTCATGAAACAAGTGTGCCTTTGCCCAAAAAAGGTTGAAAAACACTGCTCTGGGGTATTAGCCACCCCTCCCAATTTAGTGTCATCTGCAAACTTGATCAGGATGCCCTCAAGCCCATCATCCAAGTCATTGATAAATATGTTGAATAAGACTGGGCCCAAGACAGAACCCTGTGGCACCCCACTAGTCACTTCTCTCCAGGATGAAGAGGAGCCATTGATGAGCACCCTTTGGGTTCGGTCAGTCAGCCTGTTACAAATCCACTGAATGGTAGCATTGTCTAACCCACATTTTACCAGCTTCTTTACAAGAATATCATGGGGCACCTTGACAAAGGCCTTGCTGAAATCAAGATAGGCTATATCCACAGCATTCCCTTCATCTACCAGGCTTGTAATTCTGTCAAAAAATGAGATCAAATTAGTCTGACATGACTTATTTTTCAGAAACCCATGCTGACTTTTAGTGATCACAGCGTTCCTTTCTAGGTGCTCACAGACCGTTCGCTTAATGATCTGCTCTAGAATCTTTCCTGGTATTGATGTCAGGCTGACTGGGCGGTAATTGTTTGGGTCCTCTCTTTCCCGCTTTTTGAAAATAGGGTCAACATTTGCCCTCCTCCAGTCTGCAGCGACTTCGCCTGTTCGCCATTCTCCTGAGTGGTGGCCCCTGTGTCTTACCCCAACAGTACTATCACCTGGAAGCTGCATTGGGACATTTGCTGCCTGCCCCTACCTTAATGTGATCGCACAAGTATTATTTATGTTTGCATTATAACCAACCAATTCACTATTTTGTTTTCCTTTACAATTCCCCCACCTTGAGCTTTTGTAATCAATTAAGTAGAACCAAAATTGCGTTATTTCTCTATTGGTGAGCAGAACAATGGACTTCCGTAGCTCAACGCTTTTCACAAATTTCATCGGCGATCTCAAGAGTTTACAAGATTGCATTTCAAATAATGAATATACAAATGAAGAAAAACGAGGCTGTAAATTGGAGGGCGGCGAGGATGTGGTGGAGATTGCTGAGATACCTGTAAAAAGGTACAGAGGGGCTGATCAATAGAATCTGATGTTTTAGCATGAGACTGTGAATGGTGAGCAAACCAGACCGGCCCATATTATGTCTGCGATTTTTCAAAATGACAGAATAATGGATCATCTTGAAACCTATTATTTAGCATTAATGAATGTTCAGAGGGATTTGGCAAAGGGGGAGAAATCAATTATGATAATATTGAGATATGCTGGCCTGCTTCTGTTCATCCAAAAATAAATAACCGGCGCTGGCTTCAAAGGTACAAATAAGCCATATTCCTTTGAGAAATGTAAGCATCACAGATAAAACAGCCACTGTAATTCAATGTTTTCTGCATGTAAATTATGTAGCAGCTCAAGACGAGTGCAGCAGACATTTAACCCATACAGCTCGATCCAGAGATCTGCATGAGGAAGGGCTGTAATGCACAAATTTGTTCAGAAAATCCCCTAGGTTCACATGACTGTCTATGGATTGGATCTCTGGACCATCAAATACAACAGCATGTCTTGTGCCCAGAACAGTATCAAAGGACTGGTAGACCTTTCAATGTTTTAAGAAGTAGTAAGCTCTAGTTAGGGATGCAGGTGGCGCTGTGGGTTAAACCACAGAGCCTAGGGCTTGCCAATCAGAAGGTCGGCGGTTCGAATCTCCACGACGGGGTGAGCTTCCGTTGCTCGGTCCCTGCTCCTGACAACCTAGCAGTTTGAAAGCATGAAGTTCAAGTAGATAAATAGGTACCGCTCCAGCAGGAAGGTGAACAGCGTTCTGTGTGCTGCTCTGGGTCACTTTTGAGTTCTTTGAGAACTCTCAGTGGATGCCATCCAGACCTGGCAATTTGTCAGTTGTTATTTTGCCTATTCAGTCTAGAACTTCATCTCTCATCACCAGTATCTGAGGCCAGGGTCAAGAGTATAGCTTGACCACAAAACTGATAAGAAACGGTTTAAGAGGAACCTATCACTGACTGTTAGAGACAAAATCAATGCCAGATAAGGTACAAGGAAAGCTATGTATGAACAGCAAAAACATTGGTTTCAATAAGTCTTTTCAAGGACTGTGGTTGGGTGAGGGGTGGTGAGGTGCTGGGGTGTTAGAAGGTGTTTAGCTAGAGATGAACTAGCTAAGGTGACATATGTTTCCTGTGCATTATTTGTGCTAATGGAAATGATCTCACAGTCTTTTTTTGGGACTCTGTCTAGTAATGCATTGCTGAGTAAAGTCTGAATAATTAAGGATTTGGTGTGAGCTTCTGTACTGAACCCCAAAAGGGAGTTTTCTAACCTCAAGGTTCAATTACTGCAATGTGTTATATGTAGGACTGTCTCTGAAGACTAGGCATAAGCAAACTCGGCCCTCCAGATGCTTTGGGACTACAACTGCTATCATCCCTAGCTAACAGGTCAGGGATGATGGGAATTGTAGTCTCAAAACATCTGGAGGGGCGAGTTTGCCTATGCCTGCTGAAGACGGTTCGGAAACTTAAGCTAGTGCAGAATTCAGCAGCCAGGTTGCTCACTGGAGCAAGACAGTTTAAGCATATTACACCGATCCTGGTCCGACATCACTGGCTACCAATTAGTATCCGGGCCCAATTCAAAGTGCTGGTTTTCAACTATAAAGCCTTAAACGGCTCAGGACCACAATATCTCAAGGACCGCCTCTTCCCATATGAACCTACCCAGACCCTAGGATCATCTTCTGTGGCCCTTCTTTGTGTGCTTCCTCCTCAAGAGATCTGGAGGGTGGCAACACAAGAACAGGGCCTTCTCTGCAGTGGCTCCCCGTCTCTGGAATGCTCTCTCCAGGGACATTCGCCTGGTGCCTTCATTATACATCTTTAGGCACCTGGCTAAATCATTTATTTTTAACCAGGCCTTTGGTTGATTTGATTGCCATCCTATGCCCTTTAAAAATGTGGTTCTTTTTTGGGGGGGAGGGGGGTGTTATAGGGTTGTTGTTTTTTGTTTTGATTATATATATTGTGGTTTTATATTTTGATTTTGTTCTGTGAACTGCTCTGAGACCTCTGTGTATAGAGCGGCATATAAATTCAATAAATAAATAAAAATAAATATTTTTTTTCTCCCGTCTTGGGATACGCAATGAATTGGTCAATCTGTCCAAACAGCCAGACACCTCATTGGCTGTAGTAACTAGGAAACACACACACACACAACAACAACAACAACAACAACAACAACAACAACAACAACAACAACAACACTATCAGGGGCAATTTGAAAAGTATAGTTTTGTTGCACCTAAGCAGCTCAGTGGCAACAAACTTGATATTTGGGCCAGGAGAAGATTGCCAGCAAAATCAGTCTTGGAAACAAATGTCAAGGCGAGCACTCATCTAAATTGTTTGTCTCGTGGCATAGATAGGATAAAGTCTCACTAGAACCTTTGTCATGAAACTCAATACAAATTGGAAGTGACTTGGCTTTCCATTATGCCAGCTTCCCCCGGTAATGTAAACTGATCCCCAAGGAGTGTTTCTAATAAGACTTTTGACAAATTTATCTGCGGAAACTAATCCCCTTTGATTATGAGCTGCAAAGAGTAGTTGGAGATGGTTTGGGTTCTCTCCTGTAGCAATGAAAGTCAAAGGAAGTTTTTATTGGAGTTGTTGCAAAGCAGGAAGCCATTTTGCCTGAAGTCACAAGGTCTGGAGGAAAACACTGCTTTTATTCGGTCTTCACTTAGGACGGGGGAGAAATGCAATGAAGCTGGCATTTAAAGGGGAACCTACCTAATTTGCGTCTTGAGGCTGCAAGCCAGCCCCCCATGAAATAACTACACACGGACACAGAATTAAGGATGAAGGGTAATATTAAGGCCACAACTTTATTGATTGAGTGGTATTGGCATAGTCATTGGCTGAAGACTATAATGGAGCCAGTGTGGTGTAGTGGTTAAGAGCAGTAGACTCGTAATCTGGGGAACCGGGTTTGTGTCTCCACTCCTCCACATGCAGCTGCTGGGTGACCTTGGACTAGTCACACTTCTCTGAAGTCTCTCAGCCCCACTCACCTCACAGAGTGTTTGTTGTGGGGGAGGAAGGGAAAGGAGAATGTGAGCCGCTTTGAGACTCCTTCAGGTAGTGATAAAGCGGGATATCAAATCCAAACTCTTCTTCTTCTTCTGCTTCTTCTTCTTCTTCTTCTTCTGCCCCAGTTGACAGAGTCTATGTAGGTAAACCCATCGGGGCAGCAACATCGGGGTTTTGCCCAACAGAAGCTTACCGCGAGGTTCCTGTGATCTCGGCATGGCTCTAGCCCATCAAGCAGACTTCGGACGAGATCTGTGACGATTGCTAAAGGGGTAGGCAAAAAACCAAGTGGCGAGTGCCAATTTGCCAAATGGATAAAAATTCCTACCCGGCCTCTGTCCCAAGACAGGTGACTCACACATAGTCCAAAGCAAGGCCGAGAACCTACACTAAGGGCGGGAGGGCGGGTGTTCAGCAGTGCCAATCAAGTGCCTAGGGCACTCTTGCGCTGAAGCTTATATAATTCCTTAACCACTCCCACCCCTTTCCTGATTGGCTGTGACCCATGATGCCTATTTAAAGAAATGAAACTTAGACCTAGAAATGAAACCTACTTAATTAGGGGTGTCTCAAGGGGCCAAGTCGCAAGAAGGACCGCCTTCTGAGGACGATCCTATTTGCAGGTTCTGAAAGAAGGCACGAAGGAAAAAAAATGCAGACTTCTGAAATTTGCACTTCTCTGATTTTTTTCAGTGTGGTTCTCCGGTAATGCATCAAACAATGCACCGGTATCTAGTAAGGTAAAGTGTTTGCTAACATGCATATACGGATGCAGTTTCCTTATTGAGTATCCCAGAATGCCTCTAGACCCCAGCAAACATCATGCTGGGATCCACATGCATTCTTGGATATTAAAAATGGTAGGTGTTGCAGCTCCTCAGCTCAGCACATCTCTTGTCCATTTCTAATTCATTTGCTCAGTTGGCTGTTGTTCTTAAAAACATCTACTGATGTTTTTAAACACAACATCTCTCTCACACACAAACACACATGATGTATATACGATGTTTCAAGCTTTCACATTTTGATTGGTTATTTTGTATTTTACTTTGCACGTTACTCTTATTGAGCAATGAAAAAACTACTTCCAGTAGCACCTTAGAGACCACAACAACAACAAGTTTGTTCTTGGTATGAGCTTTTGTGTGCATCCACACTTCTGAAGAAGTGTGCATGCACATGAAAGCTCATACCAAGAACAAACTTAGTTGGTCTCTAGGATGCTACTGGAAGGATTTTTTTTATTTTTTATTTTGTTTTGACTGTGGCAGACCAACACGGCTACCGACCTGTAACTCTTATTAAGCATCACTCAGCGAACAAGTGGGATACAAGCTTAACCATCAGCTCACTACCTGCCCTCCAAAGAACTTGACTGAAATGAGCCTTTGCATTTATTTCTTGCAACACCCTGCTCTGCATTGACTGGCAATGGCTTTCTAAGGCCACAGTCCATCCCCATAAAATTATGGCTTCCAGGTTAACAACCAGAAACTTTAGGCCCTGAGGAGGGATCCTGGACCTCAGATGAGATCCTAGAATCTGTGTTCCACCTTTAGGGAATAAGGGGATTTTAATTTCTGCAGTTAGCAGGAAATATGCACCTGTTTGAATGACTTGGCCTGATCATCCAATGCAACAGTAACTTCCAATCGTGGTATTTCAAGGTCCAGATAATACAACTCTCAGTTCTTTTCGCATTTGACCTTAGCATCACTAGGCTGGCAAATGTACCTTCTAGGTTAAGGGTAGCCAATGTAGCATCCTTCAGATGTTGTTGGAATACAATTTCCATTATCCCTGACCATTGACCATGCTGGATGGAGTAATGGGAGATGAAGTCCAACAAAATCTGGAGGGTACCACATTGGCTGTGCCAATCATCTCCATCAAGTGTCGCTAGGGTGCCTTAAAATGACAGGCTTAATACTTCTGGAATAATGACAGAATGTCAGGCCTGCATCTCTCCCAGGCATCTTTTTTGTAGCAGTAGGAGCAGAGATAGAAGTGCCATTGGTTTCCAAGAATAGCTCAAACAGAAAGAACTGCAGGCTCAGGCAAAAAAAGAAGAGGAAGGGAGGAAGAAATGAATGGGGAGGGAGGGAGGGCAGAGATTGCAGATCTTAATGAGGACATGTCCCCATTATTTCAAATCTGCTTTAGATCCAAATGTTCTGCCCCAGCAGTAGCCCAGTAGGGTTCAAAGGATATTTTCTAGCAAACAAGCAAACAGAACCTTCCTGAGAGAAAAAAAATAAAATAAAACATACCTGCAAGAATTCACTTGCTGGGCAGATAATAATGCAGAGCAGATGCTGATATCTACCGGTATGTGCTATTCCTAATGCACTGAGAAATCTGCAGATGTTCCTTGTTTTGTTTTGTTTTCAGTGTGATGGAACTCAAGAAGGCCCCGGGCATTTTTGGAAAACGTCACTTTGGGGCTTAGTCTACCCAAAGAAGCCAATAACATATTGTTTCTCTAAGCAGGGGAGCCATCTCACCCTCAGGATTGTGGGTGCCCACCACCGTAACGTGGACATACACATAGTGCATATGACATCACATGCATGGTGCTCTGCGTTATATTATTGTGGTTGCTCAAGCAGCCACCCCCTGGAGTTGGTGCCTATGTCTTTGAGTTCTGGAACACAGGGGACCATGGGGCAAAGTGTCCTGTATGGATATACACCAGATCCAGCCAGATCCCAAACCAAATTGGGTCAACTGTGTTGACCCAGGATTTGGCTGGACCAGGTGGAGCAGCCCTGGATCCCAACCGATCATGATGGGTTCACCCAAGAGTGTTCCGGGACAGTCACAAGTAGGACTGTTTGATGTAGAGGGGGAAGAAGGGGTCATGCATATTCTTCTTTGTGAGCACCTGTTTAATCATAGTTTAAGCATGGATACAGGAAGCAATAGAATGTTTCATGCAAAATGTTGGATGGTACGAGTTGAACTTAGGAAGCAACTTTAAACCAAATCAGACAATTGGTCCACTATTGTCTAAACTGACTGGCAGCCACTCCCCACAGCTTCTGACAGGGCTACCCCAAGACCTACCTAAAGATGTTGAGGATCGAATCTGGAGTCTCTGCATGCAAACCAGATGCTCTACCACTATGTTGTTTTTTTTTTCTCCTCACCTCTGGAACTGCTTTGGGAGAGGGGTGTAACCAGAATTTTTTTGATAGAATGTTGCTCCCCCAAATGGCGCCAAATGAATGTGGTGATTCCAAAAAGTGGGGCCATCACTGAAAAGCCCTGTTACTAGTACAGTGGTACCTTGGTTCTCAAACTTAATCTGTTCCAGGAGTCCGTTCGACTCCTGAAACCATTCAAAAACCAAGGCGCAGCTTCCAATTGGCTGCAGAAGCTGCATCGGATGTTCGGCTTCCGAAAAACATGGTATTCTTGCAGCTGAACAAAAAAATATAAAAAGATATGACCATAAGAAGTGACAAAACAGGTATAAAAGAAGGGAAAGCGAAGGATTGATGTGAAACTAGAAAACCAGAGAAGGGAAGGAAGGAAGTCCAAAAACTCGGCGGAGTTTATGTAATATTGGAATTGTTTTATGATGATTATACTAGTGTCATGTTTTTCTTTTCGATGAAAAATAAAAAGAGATTTGCAAAAAAAAAAAACTGGAACACTTACTTCTGGGTTTGCAGTGTTCGGGAGCCAATTTGTTCGGCAACTAAGCCATTCCGGAACCAAGGTTTGACTGTACAAACAATTTTTGTACTAGTTCACGTAAAATACTACAGTACTGCCTCATTTTATTATTTTATTTTATTTTTTGCCCAAAGGCTACCAACTCGTGCTCGAACTCTGCCCTACTAGTCAGCATTCTTAGACCTGTGGCTTTTGCATCCATGTCACGGAATCCAGTATGATAATTTACATTTGGTTAGGAGATTTGATGCATGGTGAAATATTATGAATATATTACAGTTTCACCTTACTTAGAAATAAGCCATTGAGCAGGATCAGGAGAGTTTGAAGCAGCGTGTGTACATTCTTGTATTTACGGCATGAATTGCCTTGTTTAAAATTAAAATTTTAATAACCTTTCAGACATAAAGCCTCGGGGGAAGCTGTCTCTTTCATAGCAGCTCAAAAGGTTTAGGGAGGGGCCCGTTCCAATCCAGCTTTTAAAATTTGATACAATCCTCTCTTTTTTGTTCTGGAAAATGCCTCTTTTGGAAGGAACAATCGTCTTCCGATGCAATGATCATAATGAGGAAATGATACTGAGCCCGACTTCAAAGGCAAGGGGGGTGGGGAGAGAAGATACAGAAGCTTTATGTGATAAATGTACTAGCTGTGATAACCCTTTTGCTGACTTTCCTCCGGGGTATTCTAATTTGTATTAGCTTCCAGAGTCATCAGAATCACACGTAGTTGTCTCTGAAGCTGGAAACCTAACGCACTTGGTTTAAAAGTCCTCCTCTGAACAGTAGTGATTTTAATTAATTTAAGAATCACACAGCGAATTACATCAGAGGTTTGGACCAGAAGCACTCGCTGTCATGGTGCCTGTTTATCTGTGACTTTCTTGCTTTTGGGGAGCCATAGAAGACCAGCTGGCAGTGAGTGACAGGTTTCAGTGGTTGAACTTTCAGAGGGTTAAACCATGCATCACTGCAGAACAAGATGGGGTCAACAGCTAGGACAGGAATGGGAACTTGTGTCCCTCCAGATGTGGCTGGACTCCCATCAAGAGCAGCCAGCATGGCCAATGGTCAGGGATGATGGGAGTTGTAGACCATCAAGATCTGGAGATCTGTGAGTGAAGAGATCACTCCAGGGAAATGAAAGGTTTGGCCCTGGGTACAAGGAATGTGACTCGGATGATGGCTAGAAAATCAGGAGAAGCCAGGAAACCATCTTGGAAGCTTGGGAATCTGGGTTGGAGATAACAATCTGTATGATACAGATACATACAAGTTCAAAGTATTGCAAAATAAGAAGCAGCCTGCACCATTACTGGTGGCTTAGGTGAGATTTCTCAGCCTAGAACCATTTTTATTGGCTCAGGATCAGCAGAAGCACCAGGCTATTGCAAGCTGAGCCCATATCCTCCTGAAGTTCAGGCCCAGCTCATCAGGGGTTTACATTGGGACCAACATCCCCCACTATCAGACAGCCTTCTCTGCTGCAGATTCCTCCCTTTCTTCAGACTTACTTCTGGAGAATGAGGTAGCGGCCAAGAATGCTGCTGCAAAGCACTTGCATGAGCACCATCAGATAGAAGAACTGGTACTGTCTGGGGAACCATCAAAAGCAGACATGAGTTTCCACATCTGCAACAGTCCAAGAAATCTCAAGGAGGGGGTACAGGCTAATTGGGAGGAAAGCTGGATGGGTAGCTTCTCCATAGCAATTTCTTCCCCTAAATCAGCCCGGTCCAAACCTTGCAGCAATATTTCACATATGTAATTCATTCATCTCATCTCTACACTGCATATGCTCACAAAATATACCTCCTTAAACTCCAAGAGAATGTTAATCAAGCTATGTAAATCTTCACAGACAAGAAAATTCCCCAAGGGATTCTACGGAACAATCTTTTTTCTCCTTCTCTTTAGTAACAAATTCATCTTCACTCAGGACACTTCCATTCCCTGTTCTGATGCAACACAGCTTGTGTGTGTTTAAAAGAATATTATGGACAGTGCTGGTTATACTTTGGAGTTTTCTGAAGACCTATTGTGACTACCTAGTGGGAGACTCAGGGTTAAGAAACTGGGCTGCAGTTCCTGGCTTTGGGGATAATCCAAACCCAAGATCCACCAGGATGAGATAGGATCTCGCAGATTTCTGGCTCAACTACCCCCTGACAGCCCCAGATTCTTCCAGGTGGCCCAACCCAGGGCAGTCCCACTTGGCCCAAGCCAATGCCTTCCTGATTCTGTTTGGGCTTTGGATGAATACAGTTCACAGCCCTAAAAAAACCAGGGACTTCTTCATTTCCTAGGCATTCCTCCAAATTAACAGTCTCCAAGGCTTCACCACTGGAGTTTGCACCAAGCTGCACCCCAGAATGGGATTTGGTAGCAGGTTTTATTATGCCCAGGGCCGTCTCGTCCGTAGGGGCTGGTGGCGTGCCGCGCCAGGGCGCCGGGCCCCCCAGGGGCGCCCCCGTGAGCCCGCCGGCATACTGGGCGCCCCCTCCCCAACCTGCCAGCCGCCCTCGCCTCCCGGAGCCCCAGCTGGAGTGCTGGAAGGGCACGCAAGGCCCCACGCCACTCCAGCGCCACACCCCTCATCCCCCGCTTGCCTACCCCCCCGAGGGCGGCCAGCATGGGAGGAAGGCGGGCGGAGTGGCGGCATGCCCCGGGTGCCAAGGGATCGCCGCGCCACGGCGGCCGATCCCTCTAAGATGGCCCTGATTATGCCATTGCAAGTTTTTAGCATGGAGCTCTTGATAAGCCTTTACTTATGTTCATAATCCGACAAGTTGTTGGCATAACCAAAGAAATACGTCTTGCCTCTGATTCTGGGCTTCTTTCTGCCAGCTCACTATGCCCTGTTACCTCTTCAACTTCCGGCACCTCCTCTTCCTATTCACCTCCCTCTTCTCCCTCTAACCACTCATCATTGCCCCCACCACCACTCCCCAGGATCTGAGCCTTGGGGGTTCCCCAGCTGGTTTCTGCCACCATTCCTCTTTATTCAACCTGTCCATGACACCAGGAGGCTAATAAGGAACAAATGGCTTCAAGTTACCACAAAGCAGATTCCAACTAAACTTCAGGAAGAACGTTCTGGCAGGAAGAAGAAGAAGAAGAAGAAGAAGAAGAAGAAGAAGAAGAAGAAGAAGAAGAAGAAGAAGAAGAAGAAGAAGAGGAGGAGGAGGAGGAGGAGGAGGAGGAGGAGGAGTAGTAGTAGTTTGGATTTGATATCCCGCTTTATCACTACCCGAAGGAGTCTCAAAGCGGCTAACATTCTCTTTTCACTTCCTCCCCCACAACAAGCACTCTGTGAGGCAAGTGGGGCTGAGAGACTTCAGAGAAGTGTGACTAGCCCAAGGTCACCCAGCAGCTGCATGTGGAGGAGTGGAGACATGAACCCGGTTCACCAGATTACGAGTCTACCGCTCCTAACCACTACACCACACTGGCTCTCTGTTCAACAGTGAAACAGACTCCTTTGGAAGGCAGTTGACTCGCCTTCCTTGGAGGATTTTAAGCATGTGTTGGGTGGCCATCTGTCATGGATGCTTTAGTTGAGATTCTTGAATTGCAGAGGGTTGGACTAGATGACCTTTCCAACTCTATAATTCTATGGTGTTTCTTACAGACAAGTGGTGTATACGTTTTATTAAATAAATATTTTTCTGAAGATGTCTTTGGCTGTTCATAATTTTCAGTTTTTGGGTCGAGATTTTGTTTCATTGTTTGCTGTTCCTCTGTTGCATACATACAATACATTTAAAGGATATTGCCTCCCCCTGGGAACAGAAGTTTTAAAAAGGTGTTGGGAGTCGTAGCTCTGGGAAGGGGAAACTGCAGTTCCTAGGATTCTTTTGTGGGGAGTGGATGTGTTCTAAATATATGGTGTGTATGAAGCCAAAGTGAATCGTGGTTACAGTGAGGCAGCAGTATGATACAATGGAGGTCGCATCCGAACTGAGGACTTCCTAGTTCCCACTAGGTCTGTCAATTTGTATGAGAGATATTTCAGCTCCTACGAAAGTCACACATCTCCCAGCTTCGTGCATCTCCTCTTCCTTCCTTCCTGCCTCCTCCTTTTTCAGCAGTGGATCTTATTTTTCTTGGGAATTGCTTCCGAAGCAGTGGGTCAACAGCCATCCTACACAGTTCCAAATGCACCTGCGGCCATCTGCACCCGCTTAGGAAACCCACAAAAAAAGAAAAGAAATATGAAAACAAAAACAGTGCCACCCTCGGATAGGGGGGAAAAAACCTGCTGAATTATGCACGAGGAATCCTCATATTTCAGCTTGAATGAGGAAAATAAAAAGTGATGTCAGGTATTAAGAAAACACATCAGGTTCAGAGGTCTGTAATTAATCTTGTCAGTGCATGCCGGAGGCTAGACCTCTGCAAACCAAGGCATCGTCAGGGGACAACTCTCTCATTTACTTGCGCAGTGCGGAGCCAAGAAGGAGCATCTGGGATCTGAACCCATTTCAGTGATCGGACACAATTATAGTCAAATCCCTGCTCTTTGCATACCACTCCGCATACTTAGGCGCATTAAATATTTAGCTAACGAGTTCATAAATATTGCAGGGAGGGGGGGGAACACACGGGCTTATGGAATACATTTTCATTAGCTGCTCCCCGTGAAAAGGAGATGCACAACCAATGTTCCACCCACCCACCCCCAAAGACAGATAGTCACTGTGGCAAAGGAACAGAAGGATATGTTTATCTAGGATTTCTCTCTGTAATTGGTGTTTTTGGGCTATTTCACAGGGGCACAAGCAAAGCAATTAGCTTCACCAATTAAGCTTTGTTAAACAACGTGACACCAAAGGAAGCATGATTATTATTATTATTTTTTGTATTTTAGCGGTTTTAAATAATCATTGCTGCAGCACATTTGGGTTGCAATTCACAAGCTGCGTATTAAGAAGCAGTTTAAGGGCTGACAGGCATGTAGATGAGATGAGAACAAAGGAGTCTTGTAGCGATTCAGATCATTGGTCCATCTAGCTTAGCATTGTCTACACGGGTAGGCAGTTACTCTTCAGGATTGTAGATTGGGGAACATTCCCAGTCCTACCTGGGGATTCCAGACCCTCCAAGCGTCCCAATTTTGCAGGGACATTCCTGGATTTACAGAAGTCATTTCTGTTTCCGATTTGAAACCAAAATGTCCCGCTTTTCCATAGGACATCCCTATTTTCATTGGAGAAATGTTGGAGGGCATGAGATTCAATCTTCTTCATGTGAAGCAGATGCTCTGCGAATGAGCAGAAGACCTTCCTCGCTTGAAAAGGCACTGCTAGATGCCTTCAAAAGAATCTACATGGTACTTAGAGAATAACTAGCACCTAAATATTAGCAAGACAAAGGAGATTTTGTTGGACTTTCAGAGGAAGAGAGAGGAACTAGCCCTGTTGTATATCGTGTGTGTGTGTGTGGAGAGAGAGTATCTTCCTTTAAATCTTCCTGGGAGTTTACCTTAGTGAAGACCTCACTTGGAAAAACAATATAACTCAGGTGGTTAGGAAGGCCCAACAGAGACTCCATTTTCTCAGAGTCTTGTGAAAGAACATTGTTAAACATTGGCTTGACAGCCACGGACAGAAAGTCTCTACAGAGGGTGGTGAACACAGCACATGATATCATGGACTGTCTCCTGAACCCGCTAGATGACATCACAAGGGATCGTTGCCTTAGGAGAGCGAGAAAAATTCTCAGGGACGATTCACACCCCGGCCAGCACCTCTTTAATCTTCTACCCCCGGGCAGGAGATGTAGAAGTATAATCAGTCGTACCAACAGGCTAAAAAACAGTTTCTATCTGTGGGCTGTTAGGCTGCTGAACGGAAAATAAAATATAGTGCAAATGACTTTCGGGGTTGGTGTGTTGTGCGACAAGCACACAAAGTGCAATGAGATTGAGTGTTTGTGGGGGGGGAGGCTTGGTTAATTTCATTGTACACTGTTTGTACATTGACAATAAAGGTATTGTTGTTGTTGTTGTTGTTGTTGTTGTTGTTATTATTATTATTATTATTATTATTATTATTATTATTATTATCATTCAAAGTCCCATCTCATCCAGCCTTCACAGTGGCCAACCAATTTGTCTCCTTGATAAGCAAGCTCTCTACTGGAAACAACTGCAACCTCTCTTTCCAGCATTACTATACTGACTACCAGGTGAAAAGGTAATGCTGATCACAAATTAACCTGTACTTCCAAAACTTCTGGCCTCTTTCCAACTGGCACAACAAGAGATATTGGGGCGAGAGGCTTAGAAAACAAGGCTGCTTATGTCTGTTGTTAATGTATGCAGAGTCACATTTAAAGACTCTCAAACTTCCAAACCAGGGAAAATATGCTGATCACCCTAAGGCAGCAATTTAACCACAATATTTAAATGCAGAGCTTTCATTGGTACCACACTGATATTATGAAATGGCAGGCACACGTTTTCCTCAAAAGCAAAAGGAGACCGTCATTTTTCGTACATGTCCAGGCATTTTTGCAGAGATGCAGGGAGATGGTTTTGGAGGCTGAGACAGGGGTCAGTTACAGTGAGCAGCAAACCTGTTGGATGTGGATGGGTCAATTAGGCCACATTCACCTGTCAGGAGTCCAGGTTCCTTGCTTGATAACACAGTAAGCGTAGGTAATTAAAAAGGAGGATTCATTGCAAAAACAGATAGCTCCAGATGGCTCTAAAGCAGCGGCCGACATTATCATTCAAGATGACCCTTCTGAAGAATCGTTCCGGTGTCTGCAGAAGATATTGAACCTTCGCCCTTTACATCTCATGTTGTGCTTCCTATCTAGCAGCCCTGGAGCAATGTGGATCATCACACAGCTATGGTCCCTTCTGCTGGCCATGCTGGTTAGAGCTAATGGCCAACGGAGTCCAGCAAACATTTCTCCGATGAAAATAGGGACATCCTATTCCATCTTCTCCAACATTTCTCCAATGAAAACAGGGACATCCTAAGGAAAAGCAGGACATTCCATGTTCAAATCAGAAACCAGGGTGGCTTCTGTAAATCCAGGACTCTCCCTGGAAAATAGGGACCCTTGGAGGGTCTGCAAACCACACATGCAGAGCAGGAAGGCAATAGTTTTCATTCACTGCTGCATTTCCTGGAGGAAAGGAAAGCAGACTTCAGGACTACATGGACCTTCAATCTGAGCCAGCAAGGATTTTCTCATTTTTATTTTTTAAAAATCCTATGATGCTCTCAACAACTCTAATCTTCTATTACCAACTTGATATGGCACTGGAGTGGCACAGATATTAATTGTTTGGGAGAGAGAGTATTATGAAGGCACTCAGATTTCAGAAGTTGGTTCAGCCTGCCCTTGCATGTCATTATAACTTTCCCCTTCCCGTCAATATTATCGATGGGACCATGTTCTCAAACTACCAAGGTGCTCGCTGTCCTCTTCAAGTGGCAATGGATCAATGACCTCATCAGATTGTAATCTGAAGCCCTCCCCACTTACCTCCAGCTAATCAGCATCAGAGACTACTTATCTAGCCCAAACTTGCATGCAGATGCCATTTTTATTTTGTGAGAAAGCATCGCAATCTGAGCCAGACATATGATCACTCAGATTAACCACACTGACTGTTTCAAATTCTCCTTTTTATGATACTGAAGTAGGGACATTATCCCCCTCTTGGCTATATTTGGATGTAGATCTCCTGGGCACTGCCTAACAAGTAGGTGGACTTCAGAGTTACCGTAACTAGATTTTGTGTAATGTTCGGGGGGAGGCGGGGCGCGCAAGGGATAGCTGAACTTAACAAAGGGCCAAAAATTTGTTTCAGTCATCCATGCTGTGGCAATATCCATATTAGAACTACTGCAATTTGTTATAAATGGGTCTTTCTTTGGAAACAACCCAATGACTTCCGTTTGTTCAGAATACGACTGTCCTATTTAGGGCTTTTCTTTAGACGGAACTCACAAGAACTCAGTTCCAGCACCTCTCAGGTGGGCGTCCTTGCCATTATAAGAGAACAAGGGAGGTATTCATGGTGAATTAGGGCACCTCGTTTTCTAGAAAAATAGCACTGGTCCTATTGTGAACTGAGACAGAGTATTACAATAGTAATTCTTGCTAGCGCTAATACCCCAGCAGAGCTGGGTATGTGAGTTTTATCAAAGGCTGGAGAAATGATACCAAACCTTTAGGCAGCCCCTCGGATGACAATCTGTGCGAACTAGGGGGAAATAAGAAATCCCAGCATTAGAGGGTTGAGATTCTAAATGGTTTGGAATGACAGTTTGCATGTGAAACAAACCAACATTGGGGGGATGTCCAGCCTAACAATATCATTACTGTATAAGGTCCAGTTGCGGATGACTCTGGGGTTGCGCCATTCATCTTGCTTTACTGGCCGAGGGAGCCACGTACAGCTTCCGGGTCATGTGGCCAGCATGACTAAGCCGCTTCTGGTGAACCAGAGCAGCGCATGGAAACGCCGTTTACCTTCCCGCCAGAGCGGTATTTATTTATCTACTTGCACTTGACGTGCTTTTGAACTGCTAGGTTGGCAGGAGCAGGGACCGAGCAACGTGAGCTTACCCCATCGCAGGGATTTGAACCGCCGACCTTCTGATCGGCAAGCCCTAGGCTCTGTGGTTTAGACCACAGCGCCACATGCGTCCCTGCTTACCTGAGAGTAAGCCAGTGTGGTGTAGTGGTTAAGAGTGGTAGACTCGTAATCTGGGGAACCGGGTTCGCGTCTCCACTCCTCCACATGCAGCTGCTGGGTGACCTTGGGCTAGTCACACTTCTCTGAAGTCTCTCAGCCCCACTCACCTCACAGAGTGTTTGTTGTGGGGGAGGAAGGGAAAGGAGAATGTTAGCCGCTTTGAGACTCCTTCGGGTAGTGAAAAGCGGGATATCAAATCCAAACTCTTCTTCTTCTTTTTCCCATTGAATCCATCAGGACTTGATTCTAAGTAGACCTAGTTAGGCTTGCACTGTTCAACACAAATCACGGCACAATATTAATGATTCCTGCATTGCAGAGGTTTCGACTAGATGACCCTCAGATTTTGGTAGCATTTTTAGTAAACGTTGTTACCCATTTGAGAGACAGAGAAAGAAGGAAGGAGTAGAAGGAATGAATGAAAGAAAAATCTATCCTCTGAATTACAAGTCGTGAATAATCTACGATTGATGGAAACTGTGTTATATTTATTAGTAATTTAATAATAATAATAATAATAATAATAATAATAATAATAATAATAATAATGAATATTTTTTCCCATGTGCAGTGTCATTTGCCAAGTCATCACGTCTCTGTGAGGGAAATGTTATTTTATTCATGTAGCAACAAACCGAGGAAAAGACTAAGGCGTGGACGTCTTTTTAGCAACGAAGTGGTAAGACCTGTATCTTGGGCAGAGATGAAATATACACGCTGACAAATCAGTTCCGCTCTCAACCCAGGTGCTCTTGAAGCTTCTCCTAACAGTCCGTGAAAATCAACACAGTGGAAAACATTGTCAGAGCGCTCCCAGATTCTAGCGCCATGAGAACGTCGCCACTTCGCTTCATCAATGGAAACTAATGAAAGAAGCCATGCCTCTTCAAACAGCTTTTGGATAATTACTGGGAGTCAAAGAGCTTGGCACCCAAGAGGCACTTTTACTCAGCCTCCTTGATGAAGAGCTCTCTCTTTCTCATGCACACAACACACACACACACACACACACACACACACACACACACGTATTTGCAGGAATGAAAAAGACTTGCCCAAGCAGCTGAGGGGTTGAAAGCGAGGTGCTGGAGGGCAGATGTGGGTCCACCACATGTTTTGTCTTAAAGTACCCTGGGCTAATATGCTGTGCAATGGAGTACACTGACCCATCGCCGATGTGGAAAGGCCTAAAAGGTAGACTTGCCCCTTATACACCCAAGTGAATATTGCACTTTACAGGAGAAGACCTCCTGCAGATCTCATCGCATCAGGAGCTCCGTTTATATATATGGAATAATTTCTATCATTGATGTTCTTACAGTTCTGTGCATGGGGCTGTATGCACGAAAACTGCATCAACTGGGTTCTCCTGGAGTGTGGCCAAAACAGTTTCTGGCAAAACTTTCATGGGAATTGAAAGCAGCTATTCTCCATTTTCTTTATGGTGGGTTTTAAATATTTAAGACTTGGAAAACGGTCGCCTTTAATCTTCTTTTCCCTAAACTAAGCATACCTTTTTTACTCCCATTTCCCCTCATACATCTTGCATCCAAAGCCCTTTATCATGTTTGTTGCTATTCTCCTGCAAGTCCTAGCCCTTTCCTTTAAAAAAAAAACAAAAAAAAACTGTCCTAAACAAGATTCAGAGTTCTAGATGAGGACAAAGTAATGTAATTTAAAACTGTATGGATGAAGTTTTTTCTTCTTCTGCAATCTCTCCTCAAAAGGCCCACTTACAATAAAAATTATTATACATACAATGTAACGCCAACTTACTGTTACCACAATAATCACCATAAATCTCTTACATCAACATCATCAAACTGACAGACTGACTAAGACAAGACATTTTTCTGCTATGTTTTCTGTTGTGTGACTTGTGCTGAGGTAGCAACTCTCAGACAAGCAATGTAAGCAGCCATTTTGTTTGTTGCACAAAAGTCCTTAAAAAAATTCTGTCCTTTCTGTCTTCGTGCCCTTCTTGTTGAATACAGAGTGGATTGTAAAGTCACCTTGCCTTCACAACCAGAAAGGAGCCACTAAGTCAAGCAATGGGTTATTAAAGAGTCCCAACTTTATAATCAAAATAATGATCTGCTTATTATTTGAATAAGGATTATGTTTGAACAAGAATTGAAGAACTTGGTCCTTGCAGGTATCCATCTCTGGGGACGTATGGGATGTTAAGTATAGTAATTTAATTCACTGAAATTGTAAATGCTTGTATGCGTTCCTATGTGTTTAAATTTGATTGGCTGGTAACTGAATTCTAGAGAGTTCTCTAGTAGCTCGCATGGGATTGGGTAACGTTGGTCACATGGGAGGTATCTGGTGAAGGAGAGACTTCATTTTATGTGAGGCAAGATGGCTGTGTTTTAGAATCCACTGTGAACACTGGTAAGTTGAATGGAGTGTGGGAGTGCTTCTTCTCTGCTGGAAAGAAAGAGAGCAGAGCTGCAGGAGAATAGGAAAGTGGAAATCTCTCATAGGAGATGTAACACATGGCCTAATTGAGATACAGAGGGCTGAGTGCTGAGCTCTGAAAAGAGAGGAAAATACAGGTGCTTGGAAGAAGAAGAGGCTATAAGTGCATGCTTGGATGAGGTTTTGACTGTAAATATGATGTTTTAATTCATCTACACTTACTTCAGCATGGGAGTAGTTCCCTCTGTCTCACTCCTGGCTAGTCTGTGTGCTAGGAAGAGGTATATGGTCCTGGGTTGCAGGGGGTCAAAGACACACTAGCATTTCTGCAGCAGGATCCTATCAAGGTCCCTGTCACCAGCATCCTAGACCTGCCCAATCAGCAGGAACATTGAGCTTTTTACCCAATGAGAAAGTGGGTATCTTTCATTCTGGACCCAATCCGTGGTGAAATGAGGTGAGTCAGCCAGCGAGGATTGGCCCCTAGTGTCACTCTGTAGACGAAGCATGGGAAGAACACCAATGAGTTGTCCTGTACACTCCGAAGCTTAGCATTTAGGGACACTAGAAACACAAGGTGCTTCAATGTCAGGGTAATGTTGTGCAAGTTCTTTTACATGCAGCACCACTTCAAGGGAATCACTCCAAAATAAAATATTGCAGCACTCCAAATCACTTGCCCATATACATGCACAGGAGATAGTAAATCAAGCTGAAAGGCAACACATTGAGATTCCATTGATCATTGTAGCACATCCTTCATTATTATTTTGGTATAATTTTATTGTTGTTGTATAATCTTAGAGGATGGGTAGCTGTGCCAATAATAAAAGGACCCTGAATTTCCCACTACCCTACTGGTGCTACGTTGGCAAAGCCTGCCTTAATTAAGGTCGACCAACCCTTCCTTAGTGTTGCTAAGGTTCATATGAGGACACAAAGGCCAATCTCCCTCTCCATTCTTTGTTTTGAAGTGTGTGGGGGGGGGTGGAGAACACTCACAGTCAACAAAAGGTACCATCCAAATGATAATGAGAAAATAAATGTTAATGCAGTTTTACAAGAGCTTTAAAATGCAAATGCCACCTTTGCAAAGAGGTAGCAATGCTTTTAGTGTACTCTGCAATTTCCATTACCAGCAAGGCCCACTAATCCTTCAACACCTTCTGGTTTGGTAATAACAGAGTAGAAAGAAGCAAAGTTTTGATTACAGGACTTGGCGGGGAGAGAGAGAGAGAGAAAGAGAGAAGGAAAAGAAAGTCGATGTGCAAATATGAATGATCTATTAGTATCCTTGCTCCAGAAGATTTGAAATGAAAGCCACAAAGCAAGATGGTGTACAAACAATATTGCTTTCACCCGCTGATTTATACCGTATTACGCTACCGCTGTGGATTATAACTTTACAACTGCGGCTTAACAACAGAAGCGGAGAGGGAATATAGCGCTCAGCTGTATCACAGATGTACTGAAGACATATAACACACTCCCAGCATTTATCAGAACAGAACCTACAAAGATCCAAGAGAAGCTTCCCAATGCAGGTTTCGGGGTACGGTCCTAATATTCCCAGTACTGTCACCCAAGACAGATGGGTGCCATCCAATGTGTAGGAACTAGCCTATCACACAAAGGCAATTTTTTTAAAAAAAAATGCATCCATTGCTCAACTCACTTTTGTCTCTGCTCCAGCCCACCACTGGCATGTGGCCCTCAAAAGGTTCTCCAGAAGGGAATGTGGCCCTCAAGCTGAAACAGCTTCCTCACCCAGCCCTGGACAATTGCGAAAGTGTTTTGCAGGTCACCCTCCATTTTGGGGAAATAGACTCCAGGCTCGAAAGAAGTGAAAATTGAAAAATGGAGCAGGAACGGCGACAGTTTATATGCAAAAGAAATGAGAACCTGCTGTAATATTGAAATAAAGATCGTTTCATGCACGCAAACACACACTTTCTGGAAGTGCATGTGCTTTGCCTACAGTTCATTACTTCCAAGTCTCTGCAGTTTAATGCAGCTAATCATTTTCAATGACATCCCAATTTGGGAAACAATAAGCTTTAATGCTTCTTTTCCTGCATATTCACCTCTCTCCCCACTCTCTTTCTCTCTCTCTCTCTCTGTTCTTTTTCTACAGTCTCTCCTAGCTGTAATGAAAGGTAAAAAGGGACGTGGGTAGCACTGTGCTCTAAGCCACTGAGCCTCTTGGGCTTGCCGATAGGAAGGTCGGCAGTTTGAATCCCCGCGACGGGGTGAGCTCTCGTTGCTCTGTCCCAGCTCCTGCCAACCTAGCAGTTCAAAAGCACACCAGTGTAAGTAGATAAATAGGTACCACTGCAGCAGGAAGGATAAACAGTGTTTCCATGCACTCTGGCACTCGTCACAGTACTCTGTGAACCAGTAGCGGTTTAGTCATGCTGGCCACATGACCTGGACAAACGCCAGCTCCCTCAGCCTGAAGTGAGATGAGCACCACACCCCATAGTTTGATACCACTGGACTTAACCATTCAGGGGTCCTTTACCTTACCTTTACCTCAATTAAGGGTACAATTCTCTCCTCTCTCTCTCTCTCTCTTTTAAAAAGTGTGTCATAATCTGCAATCGCTCTCATGTGAGTGCTTTGCTAAAGTGAAGGGGGGGGGGGAAGCAGCTGTACGAGGGATTATTTTCCGAGGGTCTCTCTAAGCATCTAGCATTTGTTGGCAATTAAAAAGTAAGCAAGGAACAATGAACGGTACAGATTGGAGAGGTGTATAATTGTTCTTTGTGCTCATCAATTATCAGTTGTCTGGAAGAGGGACGATGGACCCAACGCGGCTGGAATACATTTTCAACTCCCATGGTGAACTCTCCTCCCCCCACCGGTATGTGACAACAGTTGAATGAAAAGCTGGAATTTGCAACAAAGCGCTAACAACCACAACACACCAGAGTCTTCCTTCCCAGAGACAGAACGCTCTTTATTATTACCCCCGGTTCCCATGTCCCCCTTGAAGCTCGAAACAAAATGGCTTTTGCAAAGGGGAATGACACATTAGCAAGACCCCAGAGACAATATGAATTGTGCTACTGCAAGGGAGTCCCTGCTTAAATTATGGTAATAAACCTTCAGGCCCCAATGAAATTATTTATCAGAACTAGCAACGGGCCCTGGAATTTATTATACATTGTCAGCGCTACGTACCTAGGGTCCCTTGCGCCCTCGGCAAGGAACTGTATGGGCACCCCACCAAGAAAACAAACCACTTTACTGCAATAGCCATATTAGAAATCGCTACATTTTACATGACCCAAGTATTCAAAGCATCCAGAGTGAGGGCAAGGCAAGAAGGAAGGGCGGGGGGAAAAATTGCACAGCTTTGTGCTGCAATGCAAGAAGGAAGAGAAGCGTCTCTCCACAACAGCAGTGGCACATCATGACACATAGTCCAATTTTTGAGCCTGCCCCTTCAGGGAATCCAATCCCCCTCCCTCATGGCAGGCTGCCAGCAATGGGAAAACAAGAGGCTCTTACCCAGGTATTTTATTCAGTATTCACAGAGAGGGACGTAGGGTACATGGTGTTGCTTCAAGGAAAGTCCCACCCCCTCCGTCTCTCCTATTGTATGTCATCCCTGCATTGGCTGATCCGTGCTTTCTGCCTCTGAGCTTTCTGTTCTCCTAGTCTCAATGCCCACCTTGTCCTGGGAGAGGGGGGGCAGGAATGCTTTCTAAAGGCACTGAGTCTGTCAGCTGTCTCTTCCCTGGTGGTGCTTCTTCTTCCTCTTGCCCTTCTCCCAATATTTTCGAGCTTCTCCCCTCTGCAGCCTCTGAACTATGACCTTCTGCAAACCACTATACTGCCTTCCTCTTCTCTGGAAGGTTCAGGAGGTGGAGGGGGAGGAGGTCTCCACCACTCCTCCTCAGCATGGTGTAGTGGTTAAGAGCAGTGGACTTGTAATCTGGTGAACCGGGTTCGCTTCCCCGCTCCTCCACATGCAGCTGCTGGGTGACCTTGGGCTAGTCACACTTCTCTGAAGTCTCTCGGCCCCACTCACCTCACAGAGTGTTTGTTGTGGGGGAGGAAGGGAAAGGAGATTTTTAGCCTCTTTGAGACTCCTTAAGGGGAGTGAAAGGCAGACTATCAAGTCCAAACTCCCCTCCACCTCCACCTCCTCCTCTTCCTCCTCCTCCTCCTCCTCCTCCTCCTCTTCCTCCTCCTCCTCCTCCTCCTCATCCTCCTCCTCCTCCTCAGTCTAGTCCCTGACAGCCCCTGGGCAAGGGCCAGTTTTGCCAACCCCTAGGTCCATTGTACAGAATGCATGCCATAATTACCTCTGACATTCTCCCCCAAGGTAATGATATTTGTTCTGGACCAATGTATCCAGGACATTTTCTGGACCAATGCATCCAGCATATTTTCAAACCCTGAGGCAATTTGCAGAAAGGGAATGTCCAAAATTGCTGTGGCAGGGAGCTATATGAACTGGAAGCCTCAGGATCGCGAGGCTATGTAAAGGCCCTCCTATTGCCTGGCTACCAGGGCTCTCAGTTTGAAGACTAGAATAGGTCACAGGTGCTTTACTTTCTGTGCTGTCTGGCAACTGGCCAGAAAGAGAGAAGCTCAAGTCGAATACCAAGACTACACGGTAGCGCTACCATCGCAAATGGCTGGAAAGTGGCATTGTGGCTACCGTTTAGAAGACATCTGAAGGCAGCCCTGTTTAGGGAAGTTTTTAATGACTGGTGTTTTATTGTATTTTTAATCTCTTGTTGGAAGTCGTCCAGAGTGGCTGGGGAAACCCAGCCAGATGGGCGGGGTATAAGTAATAAATTATTATTATTATTATTATTATTATTATTATTATTATTATTATTATTATTATTACCAGCCTGGCAGGGATCAGGCGATGCAAAGAGCCCCAAGGGATATGTATAGACCGCTTTGTGATTTCTGTTGAAATACGAAGCGCTATATAAATTCACTTGCTAAATAAAATGAAATAAATATGGCCCTACAAAACTGCTGCGTCTGCTCAGCCATAGATCGAGTTGGTCATAGACAACCTATCCCAATGCTTGGCTGCCAGCAAAACTGCCTGCCTTCCTCCAGGTAACCAGCATGAGAAAACTCCAATAATGAACCCTGGCTGCCGAATCAGACTTAGACGCTACCCATGCAGCCTTTTGACTGGCCACGTTGGACCACTGTTGTGATAAGCTCTCATGTTTTCCGAAGTCACCTGTTTGGTTCAAGCAACTGAGTAACACTTTTTACTGGCAAGGAAGTCCTTCTTCACACTTTGCTAGGGATGGAGGGGGGAATTAGTTTCAGTTCAAAGAAAAGTATTCCTAATTGACACTTTTCAAAAAAAAATATGAGAACCAAAACACAGCTGTCCTTAAAAATTTGCATTTCTCCAAAAATTTGGAGTGCAGTTTTCCAACTGTGTACACATATGCTAGGGTAAAATATCCATAAAATGCATATATTGGTGAAAATAAAATACAAAATTCAATTCTATTCAGAAAAAAATTGCTTTGCAAAACAAAGTGTATATTATTGTGGTTGTTGTTATTGTTCTTAATTTATGAATGACTTTGGTCTGCAGGAGAGCTTCTCCTACAAGTAAAGGTAAAGGTAAAGGTAAAGGGACCCCTGACCATTAGGTCCAGTCGTGGATTACTGTGGGGTTGCGGCGCTCATCTCGCTTTACTGGCCGAGGAAGCCGGCGTACAGCTTCAGGGTCATGTGGCCAGCATGACTAAGCCGCTTCTGGCAAACCAGAGCAGCGCACGGAAACGCCATTTACCTTCCCGCTGGAGCGGTACCTATTTATCTACTTGCACTTTGATGTGCTTTCGAACTACTAGGTTGGCAGGAGCAGGAACCGAGCAATGGGAGCTCACCCTGTTGTGGGGATTCAAACTGCCGACCTTCAGCACCACCCACGTCCCACTCTCCTACAAGTAGATCACAATAATAGGCAAAATTGCATAGAAAAAATGTATATATTGGGGTGGGGAGAATTGCATTATGCATGCTCTCCCTGAATACAGGCCTTTTTGTAAATGTTGTTTGGTTGGAGAACTGTCGCAATTTATTTATTTTTTTAAGTGCAATTTTCAATCTTTTCATATTGTTTCAGGAAGCATGAATTATGTAGCTTTGTTTTTATTTTTTTATTTTTCCAAAAAAATATTAATTTTAACAAAACACAAACAAAACACTACACAGATATTACATACAACAAAAAACAAGAAAACCCACTACCAAACAAAAATTACTTATTTAAACCTATCTATTCTTCTATATAACATGGTAAGTTGACTTCCTCACATCCTCTCCGGCTGCTTTCCTTGTAAATCCTCTTTAGTAATTTCCTTACCTTTTTCTATTCTTATATTAAAATTCTAATCATCTTATCTTTATTTTAATAACCTTATCATTACTTCCTCTATTACTACACCTTATCTAACTTCTATATCTGTAGCCTAGCTATTTCCACCTGCCTGTTTTAAATAGTGATTTTAGCATATTTCTTCAAATATACTTTAAATTTAGTCCAATCTTTCTCCACCGCATCGTCCCTCTGGTCTCGGAGTTTCCTGGTCAGTTCAGCGGGCTCCATATAGTCCATCATTTTCATCTGCCATTCTTCGATTGTTGGTATTTCTTCTGTCTTCCAATTTTTTGCCAGTAGAATTCTAGTTGCTGTTGTGGCATACATAAAGACTGTTCTATCTTCTTTTGGGATTTCATGGTTTACAATACCCAGTAAAAAGGCTTCTGGTTTTTTTTACTAAATGTGTTTTTCAACACTTTTTTCAATTCATTATAAATCTTCTCCCAGAAGTCTTTTACTTTCAGGCACATCCACCACATGTGAAAAAATGACCCTTCTATTTGTTTACATTTCCAGCATTTGTTGCATTGTCCATGATACATTTTTGCCAACTTAACCGGGGTTAAATACCACCTAGTTAAAGCTATGGTTTTCCCAGTAGTAATGTACGGAAGTGAGAGCTGGACCATAAAGAAGGCTGATCGCCGAAGAATTGATGCTTTTGAATTATGGTGCTGGAGGAGACTCTTGAGAGTCCCATGGACTGCAAGAAGATCAAACCTATCCATTCTCAAAGAAATCAGCCCTGAGTGCTCACTAGAAGGACAGATCCTGAAGTTGAGGCTCCAGTACTTTGGCCACCTCATGAGAAGAGAAGACTCCCTAGAAAATACCCTGATGTTGGGAAAGATGGAGGGCACAAGGAGAAGGGGACGACAGAGGACGAGATGGTTGGACAGTGTTCTCGAAGCTACTAACATGAGTTTGGCCAAACTGCGAGAGGCAGTGAAGGATAGGCGTGCCTGGCGTGCTCTGGTCCATGGGGTCACGAAGAGTCGGACACGACTGAACGACTGAACAACAACAAAAATACCACCTATACGTCATTTTCATAACATTTTCTCTCAGGCTATTACATGCTGAAAATTTTATACCTGTCTTCCATGATCTTTCCCAATCTTCTAACATAATGTTGTGCCCTATATCCTTAGCCCAGTTAATCATTACCGATTTTACCATCTCATCTTTCGTATTCCACTCCATATGTAGCTTTGTTTTTAAATGCAAACTAAATCCAGTAATTCCACCCCCCCTTTCCTAGTACCACATTTGTGTCTAGCTCAGCTGTGTCCTTTAAAAAAAAAAAAGAAACTTCCTGGGGCTACATTTTTGGGGTATATTTGAGAAGTGTCTACGTTTTGACACAATTAACACCTCTGGGATTTAAGTTAATATATCCTAAAATGACATCAGCGCTGGGTGAAATGAAGATCAGCATTAGTACATCATTCAAGGCTGGATACAGAGGAGCATGCACTTTTAAAGATCACTCGTGCCAACTTGAATCATGCTATTATAACAGCAGCGTATAATATAACTGTTGATGAACACAATGGAACGATGTGCTTGGCGGGCAACAGGAGGTGGAAAGCTGAATTGTGAATGCTTAGGGGAAACGCTGCTGTTGCAGCTCTTAAGTTACAATAGTCCGAGTTCTACATTCTGCTGTTGGCACAAGCTTAACGAGAACCCATCACTCCATGTAATTTTCCTTTTCTTCCTCCGAAATGCAATTATCCAATGGTGATTAGTTGATGCAATTCCAAATTGTATTCAAATGAAGGCAATTTGGCCAGAGGTGCAGAGGCCAAAAGGTGCCACTTTTGGAAACACCTTGAAAAATCAGACATTCTCACTTTAATTTTTGTCGCAAAAAGAATGGTCCCTCCTCCTTCCGATCCGCCCCCCGCCCCGGTTTCTTTCTTTCTTTCTTTCTTTCTTTCTTTCTTTCTTTCTTTCTTTCTTTCTTTCTTTCTTTCTTTCTTTCTTTCTTTCTTTCTTTCTTTCTTCTTCTTCTTCTTCTTCTTCTTCTTCTTCTTCTTCTTCTTCTTCTTCTTCTTTTTGCAAATACAATTTGATTCCAGTAGTAGAGACTCTGACAGCTTCACAGATCTGGATTGTTAACACATTTGCTTCCTGAAGCAAAATAAAATAAAATAAAATTGTCTACTTCCAGCTTTAGGGATGGAGTGATGACTTAATGCATCACCAAAGAAGGGAGGGGAAAGAAGGCACAGATTTGCACACACATAAACGATACATATGCTATTTTATGTATGTATAAGATGAGCTGGATCAGGCTAAGTAGTCCAGCATCCTGTTCTCACAGTGGCCAACCAGATGCCTGGGGAAACCTTCAAGCAAGACCTGAGAATCAGAGTGCTGGGTCCAGAAATAAATATCTCAGAAGAGTTTGGATTTGATATCCCGCTTTTTACTACCCGAAGGAGTCTCAAATCGGCTAACATTCTCCTTTCCCTTCCTCCCCCCCCCAACAAACACTCTGTGAGGTGAGTGGGGCTGAGAGACTTCAGAGAAGTGTGACTAGCCCAAGGTCACCCAGCAGCTGCATGTGGAGGAGTGTAGACGCGAACCCGGTTCCCCAGATTACGAGTCTACCACTCTTAACCACAACACCACACTGGCTCTCACATAAATGAAGGTCCCCACTGCACTGATTTAAAATTTGAGTCTTGTCCAATGAAGGAAACATTCCATTCCAATAACTTTTAGCTAGGTCAGGGGTAGCCAAACTAAGGCCCGTGGGCCGGATGTGGCCCAATTGCCTTCTCAATCCGGCCCGTGGACGGTCTGGGAATCAGCGTGATTTTACATGACTAGAATGTGTCCTTTTGTTTAAAATGCATCTCTGGGTTATTTGTGGGGCCTGTCTGGTGTTTTTACATGAATAGAATGTGTGCTTTTATTTAAAACCCATCTCTGGGTTATTTGTGGGGCATAGGAATTTGTTCAATTTTTTCCCCCAAAATATAGTCCGGCCCACCACATGGTCTGAGGGACAATGGACCGGCCCACGGCTGAAAAAGGTTGCTGACCCCTGAGCTAGGTGATGAATCAATGATCATGGAAAACAATAAATCTGAACAGAAGGCTCATTTTACAAGGAAGAGGGAACTTACTGTAGAATGCCGTCCCATCAGATGTCAAAGAAATAAACTATATGACACTTAGAAGACATATGAAGGCAGCCCTGTTTAGGGGAGTTTTTAATGAATGGTGTTTTAGTGTACTTTTAATCTTTTGTTGGAAGCCACCCAGAGTGGCTGGGGAAACCTAGCCAGATGGGTGGGGTATAAATGATAAATTATTATTATATTATTACTGAAACAAGAGAGGGCCGCAGCCACTGGGCTATAGTCATTCGTGCTTCAATGCAACAAGTCCCACCAACCTAGCAAATCACATCCAATTTGGTACCAGAATACCTAAATATTCTTGTTCTTTACCTACCCAACCAATCACGATACTCTGGCTCTCCAGAAGAGGGCCTCGTGCAAATACCGTCGCATCAGGAGGTCTGTTCTGTACAATGTCAGAGTCAGGCCTTTGGTGTGATGGCCCCAACCATTGAAAATCTATCCATTTACATACTGGACAGGTGGAATCTCACTGAGGTTTTGTTGCGGTGGTTGACTGGTGCTTCCCAGTTGTATCTGAGGACTGCTTTCTGCTAGTGGTGGAAAGGTGGTTTTTCTAGAAGAGTTTGGATTTGATATTCCGCTTTTCACTACCCGAAGGAGTCTCAAAGCGGCTAACATTCTCCTTTCCCTTCCTCCCCCACAACAAACACTCTGTGAGGTGAGTGGGGCTGAGAGACTTCAGAGAAGTGTGACTAGCCCAAGGTCACCCAGCAGCTGCATGTGGAGGAGTGGAGACGCGAACCCGGTTCCCCAGATAACGAGTCTACCGCTCTTAACCACTACACCACACTGGCTCTCTAGCCATCCATACCTTAGTGTCGGCAGCAAGACTGGATGCCAGAATGATGTGGAATTATGGGATGGAATTGAAAAAAATACACATGCAGGCACCCAAGTCCCCTTGTTTTTGTAATCCAATCAGTTTTAAAAAAATTATAATTAAAACACCCAATTTCTTGTCATCTCACATTGCATTTCTTTTTAATTCATTCAGATGAAAAGAACCTGAAAACCTATCAGATTCTTTTGTCTTTCTTATTTCTCGTCACTCATTAGTGACATTCTTAGACATGTATTTTATGGCTTAATTGTTTTTAACTTTGGTCACCCTTTTAAAAAATGAAATTATAATATAATTAATATAATATAATAAAGATACACAAACCATACCTCTGATATGTCTTTCTATCTTTCTTTAACCAATTTGACTTTGTCTCTAGGCTGCCCTAGATGCCTTTCAATAGTCCTGAAAATTGCCTTATTGCTCTTCAGTGAAAGAAACTTAATAGGACATACCATGTGAGGCTTCTGAATTCTCACTTTGATCCAAAATCTTGGAGGTTTAGCCACCCTAGAGTTGGGCCAAAATTCCTCAGGAAAGACCAGGTTGAGAAGTGCTCAGGATTCCCCCCCCCCTTCAAATCTTTGATAAATGCCAGGACCCTCTCTTTTCCCAGAGAATATTTTGCAAAGCCCCTCCCTTCAGTTCTCTCCCCACCCCAGCAAATAGCATGGAAAATTTGGTCACAACTGTGGATCCACCCCTTATTTATTTATTTATATCCCATCCTGCCTTGACCTTGAAGCTCGCTGGGTGACTTTGGGGGGCCAATAGCTGCCTCTCAGCCTAACCTCTTTTTCAGGGTTGTTGTGAAGATTTAAAGAGAACTAGCTGGCCCGGCCACGCCTTGCTGTGGCTCTTCCCCCCCCCCTCCCCGTTCTTGCCTGGTTTCCCACAGCTTATCCCCACGAACTTCCGTGTGCCCCATTTCATTCTTCCCTCCTCCCCGTTTTCGCCTGGTTTCCCACACATTATCCCGATGAACTTAAGCCTGCCTCCTCTCAGTCTTTCTCTCCTGTTTTCGCCTGGTTTCCCACAGCTTATCCTGATGAACTTCTGCCTGCCTCCTCTCAGTCCCCCCCATTTCCGTCTTCCTCCCACTCACGCGGCATGATTTGTTCCCCTCCCCCGCACTCTCCGTGGTCACTCCGAAACTGTGTTGATCTCCTACCTCCCTTCTCTCTGGTCCCCCCCCCCCCGGTTTCACCTGTCTCTCCACAGCTTGTTCTGTTGAACTCCTGTGCTGTGATTTGTTCCGTCACCTCCACACTCTCATGTCTGTTGCTCACTGTTTTAAAATGGGAATTGGCTGAGCCTGAGGCAAGGAGTTGTTATGGCGGTGGTAGTTAAAGGTTGATTCGGCCCCTCCCCCGCCAACAGCCTATTGGCTGAGGCGACTTCGAGTTCTGCTCCCCCTCCCACCCTCTTCTGAAGTCTTTTGTTGTAAAGCGTGTGTTGCTTTGACGTCCACTGGAGGACGCTGGGTTTTTTGCACAAATTCACAGATTTACCTGGGAAAGGTGTGATATTTTTGAAATCTAGGTACCTAAGAACCTTCCCATATGGCCGAGGAATGTTGTGTCCAAATTTGAAGGCAACCGGTCAAGCGGTTACGGAGCAAGGCCTTCGCATCCGCGCACCCATCTTGAATATATATGTGTGTGTTTGTATATATATATATGTGTGTGTGTGTGTGTGTGTGTGTGTGTGTGTGTATGTATACATATATATATATATATATATATATATATATATATATATGTGTGTGTGTGTGTGTGTGTGTGTGTATATGTATATATGTATATGGATGGATAACTTTGTCCGCCACCTTGAGCTCCTTGGAGAAAAAGGCTGGATAGAAATGCAATAATTAAATAATAAAAAATCAGATCTAATCAGACCCAAGATGTTTGGTGCTTCTGGTAAAGAGCAATATGACTCTCTCTGCCCCCCAATTTCTCATACAGAAGCTGCGTGGACTGGAAGTTGAATTGTACTTGAACATTGCTGATGGGACAATGGCACCCAAGGTCACAAAGCAACATTACTGAGTTTAGGAACACGTGTTTCTGCTTTCTCCAACCTTCTGTTCAGTTTCAGAAGTTTTTGTGGCAAAAGAAAAAAGCCACCGTGAAAATTTATAAGCATTTTTTTTTTTTTTTTGCATAAATACACATTTTGGCCACAATTTCCCACTCCATAGTGCATTTTGCATGCAACACCAACCAATATAGTCGACGATCAGGTTGCGAACGTGATCCATGTGGGAGGCATGTTCACAACCCACAGCATCCGTAACCTGCAGCGCCGTGTCTGCACATGCGCTTGATGCAATTCAGCGCTTCTGTGCATGTGCAAAGCGCGATTTAGTACATCTGCGCATGCGCGAACGCCAAAACCCAGAAGAAACCTGTTCTGGTACTTCCGGGTTCTGCACGTCTATAACCTGAAAACGCGCAACCCGCAGCGATCGCAACCCGAGGTGTGACTGTATATGCATTTTTCCGTGAACGCTTTCCCCATGTATATGTGAGGTGATGCTTTGCACACAAAGTCTGGCTGGAGAACTGTATTGCAAAGTTTGGAAGCATGCAAGTTTCAAAGGACACCTGCTTTGTGGTCAATGCATCACTTTGGGAAGTCTGAATCAGATAGGTTTGCTTTAAAAAGTGAACTGAACTCAACTTCTCCCTCGTTGCTACTCAGTACAAGCCTTCATCCCGGACTATGATCCAAACTGATACTGGACATTGTGAAAGGCCCTCAGCTGGTGGGGAAATCACCTTGAACTGTGTTGTTGTTTTAAAAAAAGAAGAAATAAAGAACCCCCCCCCCAATGGATTTTTCATTGGGTCATCATTTGCACACATGAAATTGTCATGAAAAGTGAAAGGTTTATTCTGAGATCTTGCAGCGTAAATGTGGGTGGAGGAAGAATACCCAGGAATAATCTACATTTTAATGAGGGAACAGCACTGAAAATGATTAGTAACACTGCCACCTTGTGCTTGAAATACTGATTTTTTTGTGAGATATACATCATGGCAAAAATAAAATAAAGACCAATTGGCAGTTATTGATATAAGTGTGAGATGCAGTATATGAAATATTTTTATTTAATAAAATCTTCTGCTAAGGGGGTAGGGTGTCCTTAATATTTATTTATTTATTCATTTATGTAGTTTCTTTATATACTGCCCTTTGCATAAGCTACAAGACAAAATCAAATAAGGCAGAAATAATACACCAAATCCCTAAAATAACATAATAACAACACAAGTTATAACAAATCAATAAGCAGCAATCAATAGCAGCAGAAGCAGCAGTAAATGTATTTTGTCTAATTTGGTCTTCCCTCCCTCGAAAACCTGTTGGAAAAGATAACCAACCACTTAGAACTATAAAGAGTTGGGGCTATCTCGGCAGGGATGGAGTTTGTCATAAGAGGAGCCATCACAGAAAAGGCCCTACCCTGGCTCCCAAGGTCATGGACTTAATTCAGCATAGGGATCTTTATTAATCATGGCTGGGAAAAAACAAAGTGCAGAAACTACCGTCCCAATGGATGCAACACAGCAGTACAAACCGACTCAGACCCTGCTATCATCGACACAACATATGAGCCGCCCCAGACCCTGCAATCATTTTCTGAGACCCTTCTTTGTGTGTCTCCTTCACAGGAGATTGTGTGTGTGTGCGTGTGGGTGGCAACATGAGAATGGGGCCTTTTGATTTATTGATATCCATTGATTGAGGTTCGTAAGGTTAAGGTAAAGAGATGAAAAGTGTTTCATGGGTAAATATGTAAATTATATCTTTATAACACAAAATTAAAATAAACAAAACAACAAATGAAGCCAAGCACGGGGGAGGGGGGAGGGAAGTCACAATGATACAAACAAGGAAATTGTACAGATACACACACACACACACACACACAATGTGTAGAATGGGAAAATATGTAACTCAATGTAATATTGTAAAATAAAAATAAAAGAAAAAAGAGAGAATGGGGCTTTTTGGTGGTGGCTCCCCATTTGTGGAATGCTCTCCCCTGGGCGCCTTCATTATACATCTTTAGGCACCAGGTGAAAACGTTCCTCCTCATCAAGGCCTTTGGCTGATAAATATTCCACGGAGAGAGAAAGCAGGTGCACACAATTCTACACTTTTCCAGGGGACCTGGGCGAAAGTGGGATCCAGCAGAATAATAACCGTGAGCCTTGAAAAGCACATAGAGCTTAAAGAGGGAATGGGGAAGAGTGCCAGTTTTGCAATTTCCTCCTCAAGGAGAAAAGGCAACTCCTGTCACCACCTCATGATCAAGGGAGGAACAGGGGTCAGAGGTTTTGTGGGTGCCAAGGGAAGGCGTATGGAAATGGATTAGTATTTCATCCTCACAGCTCGGTTGGTTAGAGCAGAGCTTTCCAAACTTTTCATGCCGGTGACATACTTTCTAGACATGCATCATTTCGCGACAGAGTAATTCCGTTTTAGTAGCAAACCAGAGGTTCAAGTACCATATTTCCCTGTGTATAACACGGCCACATGTATTATTATTTTTTTGGACCGCAACAAAGAACATTGGGGGGGGGGGAATTGCCAAAGTTGTTGGGTGGGGAGATTGCCCAGAACTGTTGAGCTTTTTTTTGGGGGGGGGGCACTGCCGCCAATCGCTCTACAGCCTGTCGGCCAATGCAAATCACACGCATCGCCGCAGCACCAGTCCTCTGCGCGCTCGCTGCCAGAAGCCCGCCTGCAAACTCAACACAACAACAGCCAATTGCACGCACACCGCGCCACTGCCGTAAATAGGACGCCCCATTGCCACAGCCACAGCCAATCATCAGCAGGCCTTGCGGCAGCCACCAATTGCACGCCAAATCGCACCTGCCAATCGCATGATGGCTGCTGCCACCAATCCCCCCCCATCCATGTATAAGACGACCCAAATTTTTTGACTATTATTTCTAAGGAAAACATATTGTCTTATACACCGAAAAATACGGTAACCCCTTTCCAGCCATGGGGGGAGTGAGGGGAACATTTGCGCGACACACACACTGCGGCCGGCACAGTAGAAGAAGAAGAAGAAGAGTTTGGATTTGATATCCCGCTTTATCACTACCCGAAAGAGTCTCAAAGCGGCTAACATTCTCCTTTCCCTTCCTCCCCCACAACAAACACTCTGTGAGGTGAGTGGGGCTGAGAGACTTCAAAGAAGTGTGACTAGCCCAAGGCCACCCAGCAGCTGCATGTGGAGGAGCGGAGACGCGAACCCGGTTCCCCAGATTACGAGCCCGCTGCTCTTAACCACTACACTACAATGGCTCTCAGTAACGTGTCGCGACACACAGTTTGGAAAGATCTGGGTTAGAGTGTGGTGGTGATAATGCCAAGTTTGCAGGTTTGATCCCCATATGGGACAGCTGCATTTCCCAGCACTGCAAGGAGCTGGACTCGGTGTTACCAATTCTACAATTCTCTGATACTGATTCTTCTGTGATCACGACCATCCTGACCATTACTATCATTATTTATTTTGAACCCACAAGTTCTAAATCCTTATATAATTCACTACATGGACATACCTGGCCCAGGAGGGTCTGCAGGGATTCATGCGGCGGGGGAGGGGAAGCTGTCTGTGCAAACCAGCCTTTATATTTAGGGTGCAATACAATATTAAGGGTATTTTAAGACGCAGCTCTGAAATTTTCCAAAACCTGTAAGGGTAGTCGTGTCTGATGTTTGCTTCAAACTCATCTCTATCCTTGAGCTTTCCCCGCTTCATGCACTTAACAGCCTTTGAAATTTATCAAGCCAGCTTTTCCATATAAAACACCTGGGAACATGTTTTCCTGGAGATATTTGTTCATATTTTCTAAGCTGTTTGCAGACCAACTGCAGAAAGGAAACCAGTCATCTCCCCCCCTCCCCTGCTAAATTATGGGCTGGCTTTGGAGAGCAGTGATATATATATATATATATATATATATATATATATATATATATATATATATATATTCATTCTAAGAGAGATTCAATTTTATGTGTTATGATTTACTAGGAGTGCCTGCCAGAATGGTGTTTGCATTTGTGAAAACGGTGCACTGCTACTCCTTTGATAGGAAGGATAAATAGGATTTTTCATTGTGCCATATACTGGAAGTAAATGGAAGGATGCCGTAAGCCAGAAGATTCCATTTAATGGTCTTACTGGTTGGAATTTGTTAAGTAACATTCATGAAATATTAAGGAAGGGGAATTTATCCACTGACCTGGAAAGCAAACTTGAACGAATAAGCCTGAATGTTGCACAAGGAAGGACTGATAAAGATTTGACCCAGAAAAGCAGATTTTTATCTGCTTGAATAATACACTGTACATAAAATGGGGGCAGTGACTCATTGGCTTGGCAACCGGCACCTGATATATCCTGTTCCGTGCCCGTGTCACTCTCCTGTGTGACCAAGTAATGGAAGCCAGGGGTCGGCAAACCTTTTCAGCAGGGAGCCGGTCCACTGTCCCTCAGACCTTGGGGGGGGGACTATATTTTGGGGGAAAATGAATGAATTCCTATGCCCCACAAATAACCCAGAGATGCATTTTAAATAAAAGCCCACATTCTACTCATGTAAAAACACCAGGCAGGCCCCACAAATAACCCAGAGATGCATTTTAAATAAAAGGACACATTCTACTCATGTAAAAAATATGCTAAATCCTGGACTGTCCATGGGCTGGATTTAGAAGGTGATTGGGCTGGATCCGGCCCCCAGGCCTTAGTTTGCCTACCCACGGCCAAGGCTAAATGGTGCATATGAAAAACAAGCCATAATTCAAAATTAGGCCATTCCTACTCAACTCCAACTCAATTAGAGAATCCCACTGCTTTCACCAGGGTTTTGCTATCCTACTAACTGCTCATCTGGTCATTGGGGAGAAGAAGGAGAAGGAGAGCACAGTGATTTTGTGTCCTTATGTGTGCATTGCATACATTGTACATGCATCCACTCGCCCCCCCCCCCATTCTGAGATTTAACTTTTGGAGAACTAGGAAGAATGGAACCTGGAAAAATTTGGCACTCATGCATACAGACGATTAGATAATACCATGATAACATATGGCACAGAACCATATCATTGGTCCAACAGTAAAAAGGTAAAGGTAAAGGACCCCTGACAGTTAAGTCCAGTCGCAGACGACTCTGGGGTTGCGGCACTCATCTCGCTTTATTGGCCGAGGGAGCCAGCGTACAGCTTCCGGGTCATGTGGCCAGCATGACTAAGCCGCTTCTGGCAAACCAGAGCAGCGCATGGAAATGCCATTTACCTTCCCGCCGGAGCAGTACCTATTTATCTACTTGCACTTTGGACATGCTTTCGAACTGCTAGGTTGGCAGGAGCTGGGACAGAGCAACGGGAGCTCACCCAGTTGCGGGGATTTGAACCACCAACCTTTCGATCGGCAAGCCCAAGGCTTAGTGGTTTACACCACAGCGCCACCCATGTCCCTGGTCCCACAGTAGTCTTCTTTAATTGGCCAGTGACTCCTGGATATATTAGGCAAATGCTAATCCCAAATCTGCCACCTAAGGGTCAAACTAGCCAATGTGTTTTCAGTATAAATGCATTCAATGTGTCTGCCGTCCACCACCACCATTCATGGGCAAACATGGTCAGATGACAGTTTGTGGGCAGCTGTTAAGCTTTCCCAGCCCTTTTGATGAAAATCACCCTTCTTGATCAACTGAAATTGATCAATTCTATGAAGACTTACAACACCTTATAGAAATGACACCAAAGAAGGATGTTCTTCTCATTATAGGGGATTGGAATGCTAAAGTAGGGAGTCAAGAGATAAAAGGAACAACTGGCAAGTTTGGCCTTGGAGTTCAAAATGAAGCAGGGCAAAGGCTAATAGAGTTCTGTCAAGAGAACAAGCTGGTCATCACAAACACTCTTTTCCAACAACACAAGAGACGACTCTACACATGGACATCACCAGATGGGCAACATCGAAATCAGATTGATTATATTCTCTGCAGCCAAAGATGGAGAAGCTCTATACAGTCAGCAAAAACAAGACCTGGAGCTGACTGTGGCTCAGATCATCAGCTTCTTATAGCAAAATTCCAGCTTAAACTGAAGAAAGTAGGAAAAACCACTGGGCCAGTAAGATACAATCTAAATCAAATTCCTTATGAATACACAGTTGAAGTGAAGAACAGGTTTAAGGATTTAGATTTGGTGGATAGAGTGCCTGAAGAACTGTGGATGGAGGCTCGTAACATTATACAGGAGACAGCAACGAAAACCATCCCAATGAAAAAGAAATGCAAGAAAGCACAGTGGCTGTCCAAGGAGGCCTTACAAATAGCAGGGGAGAGAAGGCAAGCAAAATGCGAGGGAGATCTTGAAAGATACAGGAAATTGAATGCAGATTTCCAAAGAATAGCAAGGAGAGACAAGAGGGCCTTTCTAAACGAGCAATGCAAAGAAATAGAGGAAAATAACAGAATGGGAAAAACCAGAGATTTGTTCAAGAAAATTGGAGATATGAAAGGAACATTTCGTACAAAGATTACCACAATTAAGGACAAAAGTGGAAAGGACCTAACAGAAGCAGAAGACATCAAGAAGAGGTGGCAAGAATACACAGAAGAATTATACCAGAAAGATATGGAGATCTCATACACCCCAGGTAATGTGGTTGCTGACCTTGAGCCAGACATCCTGGAGAGTGAAGTCAAATGGGCCTTAGAAAGCCTCGCTAACAACAAGGCCAGTGGAAGTGATGATATTCCAGCTGAACTATTTAAAATTTTAAAAGATGATGCTGTTAAGGTGCTACACTCAATATGCCAACAAGTTTGGTAAACTCAGCAGTGGCCAGAGGATTGGAGAAGATCAGTCTACATCCCAATCCCAAAGAAGGGCAGTGCCAAAGAATGCTCCAACTACCGCACAATTGCACTCATTTCACATGCTAGCAAGGTTATGCTTAAAATTCTACAAGGCAGGCTTAAGCAGTATGTGGACCGAGAACTCCCAGAAGTGCAAGCTGGATTTCGAAGGGGCAGAGGAACCAGAGACCAAATTGCAAACATGCGCTGGATTATGGAGAAAGCTAGAGAGTTCCAGAAAAACATCTACTTCTGCTTCATTGACTACGCAAAAGCATTTGACTGTGTCGACCACAGCAAACTATGGCAAGTTCTTAAAGAAATGGGAGTGCCGGATCACCTCATTTGTCTCCTGAGAAATCTCTATGGGGGACAAGAAGCTACAGTTAGAACTGGATATGGAACAACTGATTGGTTCAAAATTGGGAAAGGAGTACGACAAGGCTGTATATTGTCTCCCTGCTTATTTAACTTATATGCAGAATTCATCATGCGAAAGGCTGGACTGGATGAATCCCAAACCGGAATTAAGATTGCCGGAAAAAATATCAACAACCTCAGATATGCTGATGATACTACCTTGATGGCAGAAAGTGAGGAGGAATTAAAGAACCTTTTAATGAGGGTGAAAGAGGAAAGCGCAAGATATGGTCTGAAGCTCAACATCAAAAAAACTAAGATCATGGCCACTGGTCCCATCACCTCCTGGCAAATAGAAGGGGAAGAAATGGAGGCAGTGAGAGATTTCACTTTCTTGGGTTCCATGATCACTGCAGATGGTGACAGCAGTCACGAAATTAGAAGACGCCTGCTTCTTGGGAGAAAAGCAATGACAAACCTAGACAGCATCTTAAAAAGCAAAGACATCACCTTGCCGACAAAGGTCCGTATAGTTAAAGCTATGGTCTTCCCAGTAGTACTGTACGGAAGTGAGAGCTGGACCATCAAGAAGGCTGATCGCCGAAGAATTGATGCTTTTGAATTATGGTGCTGGAGGAGACTCTTGAGAGTCCCATGGACTGCAAGAAGATCAAACCTATCCATTCTCAAAGAAATCAGCCCTGAGTGCTCACTAGAAGGACAGATCCTGAAGTTGAGGCTCCAGTACTTTGGCCACCTCATGAGAAGAGAAGACTCCCTAGAAAAGACCCTGATGTTGGGAAAGATGGAGGGCACAAGGAGAAGGGGACGACAGAGGATGAGATGGTTGGACAGTGTTCTCGAAGCTACTAACATGAGTTTGGCCAAACTGCGAGAGGCAGTGAAGGATAGGCGTGCCTGGCGTGCTCTGGTCCATGGGGTCACGAAGAGTCGGACACGACTGAACGACTGAACAACAACAACACCCTTCTTAAGAAGCTATTCACCCAGAATCAGTGTGGACATTGACACCCCCACCAGATTTGCATCAGGCATGGAGAACAGCTTTGAGGTGGGTTAGGGTGGTGTCAGAACCCTTATATTTTAGAGAAATGCTTTGCTTGGCCATGTCCACAGAATGGAAGATGGCAGGACCCCCAATGACGTTCAGATGTCTGCAACAAGAAGGCTGGCAACATCAACTCTGCCCTGTGGGAATCCCTTGCAGATGACCACAGGGCCTGGAGGCAGGCAGGCAGGCCGTGCATCCATATCAGTGTCCAGAAGAGGAATGGCCACTGGCAGGAGCACAGAGAGAAGAAATTGTGCATCTGCATCAGTCCAGCTGGTAGCTTTCATCTGCCCCAGCTGCAATAAAACATGTCTCTCCTGTATAAGTCTCTGCAGCCGCAACAGGTGCTGTATCCTTCCAACACTTTGACTTCAACTCCAAAGGCATACTCCTCCATTGTCTCCCGAGACAGACGGATGGCAACTCAACTAGATTAATCCCTCTCCCTCTCCCACTCACCACTGATATCTGATAGATATTAAGTGCATTCCCACTAAAATGTTCAACTCTGGAATCTTCTGCACGCAAAGGATATGCTCTGTTACTATGAATCCTTGGAACAGAGGAAGCATCCTTGTACTAAGCCAGCAATTTGGTCCAATGAGCTCTGTACTGTCTACACCAACCTTCTTTAAATGTCCCCAGATGTTGTTGGTTTTCAATTCCGGTCATTCCTGGCTGTACTAAGCCAGCAATTTGGTCCAATGAGCTCTGTACTGTCTACACCAACCTTCTGTAAATGTTGTTGGTCTTTAATTCCAGTCATCCACTGACCTTTGACTAAACTGGCTGAGGATGGTGGGAGTTGTAGTCTACAATATCTCTAGTCTACATTAACTGGCAGTGGGAGTCCAGGAAGGGCAGGGGTCCTTCCCAGCCCTTCCTGCAGATGCCAGGGATGGATCCCCTTTGCATATAAACATATGCTCTACCACTGAGCAACAGCTCTCCCCATGTCTTCTCGGAAAGACACCTCCTTTCTTTGCCTGTTTTCTTGCTTCTTTAGATTTCCGCACACCCTCATAGCGCCAGGATTCCCTGGAGAAGGCTAGCTTCAAAGCGCCTTGTCACGGGTGGTGTAATAGGTAGGATCTTTGCAGAACAACTGCTGGTGGAGTTATACTCCAGCTGGGGCTCAGAAACCTGGCCAGTGTCTGCCCTCACCCCGAGTCTTTCATCTCTCTGTGTCTTGGTCACCCAGCTGGAAAAGGAAGATAAGAGCACTGTCTTGCCTCATTGTGAGGATTAATACATTAAAGATTATGAGGTGCTCAAATATTACAGTAAAAGAGAAGCGGGTACGTAAGGACCACGGATAGATAGATAATTCTCTCTCCCACTGTACAGTAAAGAGAGGCTTAAGCACTTGAGGCGATGAAATGTATTAAAGTTACAGTCTGCTGACTCATGGCTGCGGAGCGTGGGGAGGAATTAAATATTTAATGCAGTATAACAAGAGCAGCGAAGTGTGCAGCGTTTTACCCCTTGCTTACAATCCTGGCAATTACTAACTAAAACAGGAAAGGCATTGCCAAAAAGAAGAAGAGAGAAAAGAGAAGAAGAAAGAAAAAAGAGGGGGAAGGAGCCCACTGCCAACCGCTGTTTCAGGACACACGGCTCACATATTCTGATTAGCCCCACCAGTTGACATCATCCTTTTGTGACGTGTTTGTACTCCGGGCCAGAATCATCAGGGAAGCCATCGCTTTAGCTTCCTTCTGCAGGTCCCTTTTCAGTTTAGTCATGCTGGCCACATGACCGGGAAAGCTGTCCGCGGACAAATGCTGGCTCCCTTGGCCTGAAAGCGGAGATGAGCACCGCACCCCAAAGTTGAATTCGACTGGACTTAACTGTCCAGGGCTCCTTGACCTTTTACCTTTACTTGTTTACCTGATAAAAACTCCAGAGCCAGTGTGGTGTAGTGTTTAAGAGTGGTAGACTCGTAATCTGGGGAACCGGGTTCGTGTCTCCGCTCCTCCACATGCAGCTGCTGGGTGACCTTGGGCTAGTCACACTTCTCTGAGGTCTCTCAGCCCCACTCACCTCAAAGAGTGTTTGTTGTGGGGGAGGAAGGGAAAGGAGAATGTTAGCCGCTTTGAGACTCCTTCGGGTAGTGAAAAGCAGGATATCAAATCCAAACTCTTCTTCTTCTTCTTCCTTTAGAGAATATTGCAAATCATGAGAGCACCTGGTCCTAGTTTTGTTGTTGTTGTTAATGGACACCTGAGCTGGACTGGCATGGGGTAACGGCGGCAGTCGAGCATCTGTTGGGAAGCACCTGTAATAATTGGCAGGTGAAATGCGTACCAAGCTGATGTGGCATCTGCCTGAGGAAGGCAAGCAAAGGTCAGTTCATTTTGTATCTCGGTGATTTAGCACTTCTCCAGGAAGACTGACACCGGGAAAGTGAGACAGACCGAAAAGCGTTCATCCCGGGAGCATCTTCCAGTGATTACAAAGTAGGCAATGGGTCAGGAAGCCAAGGAAGGAATACATCAGAACTCAAAAGTGCATAGTGAATCACAAAGCCAGATGTGAGGCACTGACAGAACTGCAAACTGCCAGGGCGGGGGGGGGGAGCAATCTGGAATGGTTTTTAATTATTATTGGTGGGATTGCCAGAAGGCCAAAACAGAATTGTGGTGTCCAGCATTAACTCCCTAAGATTGGAAGGCAGTACAGTGGTATCTCAGTTTACGAACTTAATCCATTCCTGAAGTCCGTTCTTAAACCAAATTTGTTCTTAAACCAAGACGCGCTTTCCCTAATGAGGCCTCCCACAACCAGTGCCCTTCCAGTGTTCGGCTTCCATTCGTAGACTGAGGTAAAGTTTGCAAACCGGAACATTACTGGTTTTGCAGTGTTCGTAAACCGAATTGTTCGTAAACAGGGCTGTTCGTAAACCGAGGTACCACTGTATGAAGCTTTCAGATAGGGCAGTCAACTGTGGACTTCGTCTTCCCCAGGGTCCATCAGGTGTCTATTTTTTGAACTTTTTTATTGTTTTCATTAAACATTACAAAATCTCTCACTATATATAAGGGTCTGGTGACTTCTGTTTCAGTGTATCTGAATAAGTGTGCATGCACACGAAAGCTCATACCAAGAACAAACTTAGTTGGTCTCTAAGGTGCTACTGGAAGGATTTTATTATTATTTTGTTTTGACTATGGCAGACCAACACGGCTACCTACCTGTAAGTATAACCCCATATAATTATTTCACCTACAAGCTTGTACAGAGCAAAGCACAACACACAAACAAGGCAAGTATTATTATGAGTGCTCTGCTCTCATGTATTTGGAGATTCATCTTATTGCAGAGATCTTGTGCCCACGCATTGCCCCATTTTCAGTGAGTCCCCATACAGCTTCTCCACAGAGGAGCCTGAGGGACTGGGGTGTATAGAATGTGTTCTCCCATATTTATGAAAGAGAAGAACAGAAACCAAAGCTCCTCAAACCTACCCCCTTTTGACACCCCCCCCCCAGTGGCTCTCCTTCCCTGTGTAAAGTCACCAGAGACAGCTATGATCCATACGTAGTTAATCCATTAGTAGGTCTGATTAAGCTTTGCACTACTGCTGTCAGGGGGAAAAAAAAAACACTAGACCCTCCTGTTTAATCTCTGGGCTTGTGTCAATTGCCAGTAGTGGGTTTGGAGAACTGAAAATAATGCCAATATATTTCACATCTGACAACCAATGTGCCCCTTTGGTTTCAGACAGTGCATGGGTAGATGAGTCTAAAAAGCCCAGGATGGAACTTTCCTTGGCCCTCTAGCAGCAATGGTGGCTCATTTACCAGAATTAACGTATTTAGCATTAACTCTAGAAGTGTATACTTGATTCTGACCAAAATAAGCCTCTTGACGTACAGTTTGCTCTAGGAACAGAACCGCCAGGGTCATCTAGCCCATCCCCCTGCAATGCTGGAATATTTTTTCCCAGTGTGGGGCTCGAACCCACAACCCTGAGATTAAGAGCCTTGTGATCTGCCAACTGAGCTGTCCCAGCTGTAGAACGCTCATCCCAGATGGGACACGAACCCACAATGCATGCAGGAGCAGGGCAAAGGCCTATCCAATTCAGCATCCCGTTGTCACGGCAACCAACCAGAGGCCTGTGGAAAACTCAACTCCTGTGGTTTCCAGCAACTGGGTTTGGGAAGTAATTATTATTATTATTATTATTATTATTATTATTATTATTATTATTTGTACCCCGCCCATCTGGCTGGATTTCCCCAGCCACTCTGGGGATTATTTGCCTCCAACTGTAGAGGCAGAGCAAAGATTTGAGGATAGTAGCCACCAGGGCCATCTTTAGCATATGTGCCACCAGGGTGCAGAGATCCGCCCAGCACCCTCAAATTTAGTTAATTTCACGTGCACTGTGCCATTGGGAATGACAAGTAAGCCTACCGTCATTGGGTCTTGACAAGCGCCGCAGTTGTGAATGACAAGCACCGCCGCTGGCGTGACACGTCTTTGCTAAATGAGCACACAGAAAGTCCTTTAGTGAAACAGTAGGTATGCATTTCGGTAATACCTAGGTGTGTGTGTGTGTGTGTGTGTGTGTGTGTGTGTGTTTCTAGCTTGATCAAAATTATTTATTATTTCATAGCAGGTAGATAGTTAAGAGCTTAGGCGGCTTCAGTGGCGGGTGCCTGGTGCCCCCCACAACTCGGTGCCCTGGGTGCCCCACATCCCTTGCACCCCCTGGTAGCCATCAATAGTCTTTTCCTCCATGCTTGGTATTCTGGAGTCAATTAATGCATCTCCGACTCTAGAAATTGACTCTGGACTTTTGAAAACACACCCAAGTCCGTCACCGGATGAGAGGATACACAATCAAGTTGCCCACAGCCCTAATCTCGCCCTAAATTTATTATCTTGTAGATACATTGGATAATTGAAACATTGCACCTAGAATATCGCTGCGCTATTGGAAAATGTCAAGCAGGAATAGCTTTGAAATTCCATCACCGAGGGCTTTCTGCGTATCCTGCAGCTGAAAACTGTATAATTAGTAGTTTGTGTGTAATTTAAACAGTGCCGACTACAAAAACGGGGGGGGGGGAGGGGCCATATTTACATAGCTCCCATAAATTAGAGTCTCAAACTGTAATTTGTTTTTGCTGAAATTCTGCAGAAAGCTTTGCATTTTATATAAGGCATTCAGATGCTAAGCTGTGGATGTGCATTCCATAAACAGACTTCGCTGGAGCATTTATAATTCATATCGATGGGCTGGAAGATTTATTTTGGTATTTATTTAGACGGGGGGGATGGGACCAAGGGCTTTGGAGGGAGAAAATGTACACGGGAACAGCCGGTGCAGTCACCAATTCAAGGGGGCAGGGCTGGGGGTGCCTGGAACCGCTGAGAGTGGCTGCAAGTCGGTGTAGAAAAGACTGAGCTAGATGGACCAATTGTATAACTCAGTAAGTGAGCCTCCTATGCCTCTGTAGTCCTTTATACATGGATTACATACAACCATACTTTGGAGGGTGGGGAGCTCAGTAAGCACAGCCCTTTCCCGATCTTAGTCACCAGCGATGCTGCAATTCTTCCTCCAGAGTGCCAGTGTGGTGTAGTGGTTAAGAGTGGTAGACTCATAATCTGGTGAACCGGGTTCGCGTCTCTGCTCCTCCACATGCAGCTGCTGGGTGATCTTCTTATTCTTCTCCAGGGTCCAGAGGGGTCCACCACAGCAATGCAAATGTTGCTTTTTAAAGAGCCCTTGCACCCAGGCTCTCTCGCACAGTTGTGTGGTCCCTACAGCTGCACAGGAGCAATTTTCAGTGCTGGGAGGGTTTGGAAGCATGGATGTTGCTACCAGTGCTGTTTCATGAACGAGAGGACTCACCGGCTGTTCGGTCCTGCCCACCCCTCTCAGTCTTCCTCTTCTCTTTGGAGGGAGAGGGCCGAACACTAAAGCAGATGATGTGGCGAGATCAGTGGCATCAGTGCCCACCTCTTTCATCCAGAGCTCAGTGGTACATCAACTGCATAGTGCCTTAATTCTGCAGACTGGACATGCTAGGGTGGCTATAGGCTCAGTGACAGAGCATGTGGTTCGCAGACCCTCCAAGGACTCAGCTATACAGCTGCACATAAAACGTCTTAAGTGTGCTTCAAGTGCAATATACAATGTGACACAAGATGGCGATGGTGAGCCTTATGGAAAATTCAAAGTATATATATATATATATATATATATATATATATATATATATATATATATATAAACACTGTTAAAAAAGGCATTTTAATATGTGTGTAGATTACACCCAAGTGTCCGTATTTTCCAGGGACAGTCCCAGATTGACAGAAACTGTCCCGGTTTCCAATTTGATCCCAGAATGTCCTGCTCTTCCTTAAAGGTAAAGGGACCCCTGACCCCGTGTCTGACTCTGGGGTTGCGGCACTCATCTTGCTTTATTGGCCGAGGGAGCCGGCGTACAGCTTCCGGGTCATGTGGCCAGCATGACTAAGCCGCTTCTGGCGAACCAGAGCAGCGCACGGAAACGCCGTTTACCTTCCCACCAGAGCGGTACCTATTTATCTACTTGCACTTTGGACATGCTTTCAGACTGCTATGTTGGCAGGAGCTGGGACCAAACAACAGGAGCTCACTCCGTCACGGGGATTCGAACCGCCGACCTTCTGATCAGCAAGGCCTAGGCTCTGTTGTTTAACCCACAGTGCCACTTAGGATGTCCCTATTTTCATCGGAGAAATTCTGTGACCCCCCAAGCCAAGGAGATAAGTAACTATACAACCTTTAGAAGACATCTGAAGGCAGCCCTGTATAGGGAAGTTGTTGTTTTTTTAACGCTTTATTATGTTTTTATGTATGCTGGAAGCTGTCCAGAGTGGCTGGGGCAACCCAGTTACATCGGTGGGGTATAAATAATACAAGTATTGTTGTTGTTATTATGGGATAGGATGTCCCTGTGTTCATCAGAAAAAATGTTGAAGGTTATGGGTTTGCATGCAGAGTGTCCCTGGTTCAACCCCTGGTATTTACAGGTGGGGCTCGGAATAATCCTGTACTTGAATTGCTACAGGTCAGTGTAGGCAATACTGAACTAGATGACCAATGGTCTGCCTCCTTATAAGGCAGCACCCTGCATTCCTGGGTTCATGTGTCTGGTATGTAGGGCCATCTCAATACATTATGTTGCCTGGGGAAGGGCTGTAGCTCAGGGGCAGGGCATTTGCAGAAGGTCCCAGATTCTGTCAGGGACCGTGCGGAGGAGAGCTGCACTGAGGAATGGTGGGAGCTTTCCCCTCCCTCTGCTCCTGATCAGGATATTGAATCTTCCCAGGAGCAGCGAAGTAGTATAGATTTGGAACAGTGGTTTTGCAGAGGGACATAGTTCAGAAAGCAGAAGTTGGGAAGTACTGGGTGGGGAACAGCTAGGAAGTGGAGAACCGGGAGAGAGAGAGAGTTAACAGATTCACTGTCACTGGAAAACGTCCAGCCGCTCAGCCCAAGGTCAAGGAGAGCAGATAAGGTGGCAGCACAGAAAGCCCAATGGTTGTGAGATCAGGTTACAAGACGTGGTAGTGAAATGGGTGACTAGGGAGGAAGTAGGTGGAACCCTTAATTAGGAGCACCTTCATTCCGAGGAATGGATTCTTTGTTTTCTCGCTGTGATCATTAAAACCGCTAACTGGTAAGAGACTACTTTCTCTTTGTTCTGCTTATCTACTGCCAAAGGGGGGGGCAAGTCCATGAAGCCTGACACTTTCCATCCCTGGCATCCCCAGGTAAGTAGCAACAAGACTCAGAGGAGGAGCAAGGTAATGGCAGTGGTGGCAGTGTGCCCTGTTTGTCATCCCTGAGGGGGATGGGGGTGACAAAATCCTGGCCAGGCCCAATCACAGCCATGCTGTATCGCATTCCCTGGCATGGCCGCTGTGCCGTATCGCGCCCCCCAGCTGGGCGTGATCGCCCTGCCCCCTGGGTCGGGAGTCGTGGGTGGGCAGTGTACCATTACCCCACACTCCTGGCTGGAGGAGGCAAGCATGCAGGCAGGCAGGGGAAGAAGAAGAAGAGTTTGGATTTGATATCCCGCTTTATCACTACCCGAAGGAGTCTCAAAGCGGCTAACATTCTCCTTTCCCTTCCTCCCCCACAACAAACACTCTGTGAGGTGAGTGGGGCCGAGAGACTTCAAAGAAGTGTGACTAGCCCAAGGTCACCCAGCAGCTGCATGTGGAGGAGCGGAGACGCGAACCCGGTTCACCAGATAACGAGTCTACCACTCTTAACCACTACACCACACTGGCTCCCAGAATGGGGAGAGGAGGGGAAGGAGGCAGGCGAGCAAACAATGGAAGGGGGTGAGAATGGATGCCGCACGCCCCGTCCCATCCCTCCCTATGGGCGCTGTGCACCCCATCCAGTCTGTCCCTATGGCCGGTTCGCCCTGCCCTTGGATGCGCTGCCCCAGGTACTCGATAGGCTTCCTCCACCACTGCTGAGACACCCTAGACACTGCATTACACCCTAGGCAGCCTCTGAAAGCCAGTGTAGATAGTAGCCAGATGAACCAATGGTCTTACTCAGTTTAAAACCTCTTCCGATGTTCCCACAGCCATATTGCAGCTTTGTGCCCAGGACGAGCCATGAGTTGCACAATGCACAGCTTCCCAAACTCAGTATGTTTGTGCAGGCTTTCTCATGAGGCTTCTTTGCCAGCTGATTCGGCATATTCAGATGTGCCTTGCCTCTGCTCCTCACCCAGAAATTGTAGTGGACATTTGTTTACACTTAACAAGGCGGGGGGAAAGGTAATTTCAATCTCAGCAGGCAAATCACACGTGTCACTAGTTTATCTAAGCAAAGATTTGAAAAGTAAAAGTTAATTAGGTTGCCTTTTTTGCATAATTTGCCAAAAATGACATGCTTTTTCTAAAAGCGATGGGGAAACCAAATAGCTGATTATGAGGTAAAATTAATTGCCACACATGGCTTGAATAGATAACTAATTTTTGTCAGGAGTCAAGCTATATCTGACCCTGAGCTGAATATAAGAAGAACATCTTATGGAGAAGCAGAGAATTGACTGCTCTCTGTAGGAGAAAATTCCCTCTGGGGGTTCAATATAGAGGCTCAAACCAGATTCCTGATTAGTAAGAATTTTATTCAGTAATGCATCACAGGACAGAGATCAAAAGAGTGTGTGAGAGATTTCCTATATAGGAAAAATATGTCATATTGGCTTTTTTATTCTCTAGTCATCCACCGTCTGCCACCCCAACACTTCACCATCTCGTCATCCCTTCACAGTCCTTGAAAACTTATTCAAACCAAGTTTTTTGCTGTACATACAGAGTCCTCCTTACTTCTTATGTGAAGTTAGGTTCCAGTTAGGTAAAGGTAAAGGGACCCCTGACCATTAGGTCCAGTCGTGTCCGATTCTGGGGTTGTGGCGCTCATCTCGCTTTACTGGCCGAGGGAGCCGGGGTACAGCTTCCAGGTCATGTGGCCAGCATGACTAAGCTGCTTCTGGCGAACCAGAGCAGCGCACGGAAACGCCGTTTACCTTCCCACTGGAGTGGTACCTATTTATCTACTTGCACTTCGACGTGCTTTCGAACTGCTAGGTGGGCAGGAGCTGGGACCGAGCAACGGGAGCTCACCCCGTCATCGCGGGGATTCGAACCACCGACCTTCTGATCGGCAAGGCCTAGGCTCTGTGGTTTAACCCACAGCGCCACCCACATCTCTTAGGTTCTAGTTAGGTTCTTCCTAAACTGGTTCTAACCAATCTTGTGATCAAGATGCACTCTAAAACAGCACACTCACAATTGTCCTGGGAAAACCGTGATGTCTCATTTTCCCATGAGAGTGGATGGTGGCCATTTTGGACTCCATGACTTTGCACGATTTAAGGCTGAGTTCTCACACCGAAAAGCACTTTCTCTCTCACACACACAATGCCACAAAATGTATAAAATGGTGTGAACTGTTTGACAGTGGAAGAGATGGAGGCTGGTGGGCTCCCCTTCATCGGAGGTTAAAAACAGGGGCCTCTACCTGTAATAGGCACTTTGGTAGTAGATTTCCTGTCCTAGATGGAGTAGTTGACCTTTGAGGTTCCTCCCAACACTTTCAATTCTATGAATCCACTGTTCATTAATGTTTTGTCTCCTTTTATGGTCAAATAAGAGGGTTTAAGGAGGGAAAAAACCCCATGACAAATTCAATTCGCATGTGAGGGATAACAGATGATCTAGTTTATGAGTTTTGAGTCTTATTCACTTGAAAGCAAGCGACGGAAGACCAGCCTGAGGCGGCACATTTTGAGGTACTTTAAAAGGGCAGCACATTGACAATTATTTTAGTTTAGCTAATATATTTTTACCACTAGTGTGTGTGGGGGGGAGGTGAGGAACGGCATTTGGATTTTCTGCCTCCGGCACCAAAACATCTTGAGCTACCTCGGTGGTGAATTTTCCATTCTTTATTTCCATTTTGTCTACACGCTCTTCCATTCCTCCTCCTCCCCCCGCCCCCACCCCCCAGTTCTTTCCCACCTTGGGCAACTTGTACAACAATCAATTAATAACTTCATTGTGTGGGGTGGGAAGACAGAAAGAAGCAATCTCTGAGGTGGTAGACAAAGGGAATAACAACCATAAAGCCTTTGTTTGTCTCTCTCATAATTTTTTTGCGAGAGACTCTTCAGAGTTTGTATTATCACACAACTGTCAGAGATAATTTGCCCTACTTTGGCTAATTGTTCTCCTGTGAGTTTTCAAGGCACGAATAACATTTTGTACAAACTGTCAGGTGGGTAAAAAGGGGGGGGGAGAGGAAATGTTCAAGGCAAACCACGGTGGCACCTGAAATTTGCCTTCTGAAGCCAAACAGATAACAGCTTATTTATAACCGAGCAGTGCCATTCATAAAAGCTCAATAGAATCATTAGCATGCTTGTGAAGACACTACTTCTGAACTGGTTCACACACACACACACACACACACACACACACACTGTTAAACACTGTTGTCAGCTGGTTAGAAGTTTGATTTTTGGGGAGCGGAGGAAATGCTTCAAGAAACTTTGTCGTGAACTGATTCATTCACTTTGCGATTTGACAGAACTGCTACCTGAACTGTTATGTATTGAAGTTCTCACCCTAGGCCACTAGGGGTGTGTGTATATAGTTTATTCTGCTGCAGTTTTCACTCAGGTCCGCACATGCAAATGAGGGATTGAAAAGTGACGTTCAGGGATTGGGTAACTACAGAAAGTTGTTACTGTTGCTTTGTAGCTGAGTCCTATATAAGCAGGCTGCTGAGCCCTTCAGCACACTTCTGTTCCAGCCTGAGAATAAACAAGAGCTGCTTGGAAATCACTGTGTCGTCTGCTGTGTCCACCCACTACTTAACATGAACAGAGGCACCTCATGACATTGGGAGAGACCAGGTGCAGAGCCGAAAGTGACGCCACCATAAGCTTCAGTGTCTGAGGGTTCCTCTTCTCTGGCTCTCTGGCTCCTCCTCTTCCTCCTGCTGCTGCTGCTGCCATTGGGGAGAACATGCCCCCCAATATGGGGGGGGGGGAGTTCAGCCCCTAGGAGATGGTGCCCCTGTATCTGAAATACCATTTGTGCAGTTCACCCACCCCCGTCATTGGCATAGGCTGTGTTAATGCACACGTGGGATGCACAGATTTGATTTCTCTGATGGTTCTTTGGTGAACATAGGTCCACACATGAGTCCACACATTGGTCCACTTGCAAATGGAAAGCGTAATGCTGGTGGTCAACAAAAGAGGTTTACAGACTCTCACAAGGCAAATCTTTAAAAAATGTAGTATAAGCACCGACAACTGGGAAACACTGGCCTTCGAGTGCTCCAATTGGAGAACAGCCTTTACCAAAGGTGTCATGGGCTTTGAAGACACTCAAACTCAGGATTAAAGGGAGAAACATGCTAAGAGTTAGGCACGCTTGGTAAACCCTCACTGTGATCAACTCCCGCCTGGAAACCTATGTCCCCACTGTGGAAGAATGTGTGGATCCAGAACTGGCCTTCACAGTCACTTACGGACTGACTGTTAAAACCGTGGTTATAGAAGACAATCTTACTCGGCTACGAGTAATCGCCAAAGAAGAAGAAGAAGACACTTGAGTGCCTTCAGTTGTGATTGTTGGAAGATCCAGGACAAATGAAAATACTTCTTTTCACAGCACACAGTTAAACCATGGAATTCATTCCCATAAGAGGTAGCAATGGTCACCAGTTTGGATGACTTCAAAAAAGGATTAGATAAATCCATAGAGGATCAGTCTATTGATGGTTACTTCCCACAATGGCTAGGGACGCGGGTGGCACTGTGGTCTAAACCACAGAGCCTAGGGCTTGCCGATCAGAAGGTCGGCGGTTCGAATCCCCATGACGGGGTGAGCTCCCGTTGCTCGGTTCCTGCTCCTGCCAACCAAACAATCCGAAAGCACAAAGTGCAAGTAGATAAATAGGTACTGCTCCGGCGGGAAGGTAAATGGCCTTTCTGTGCGCTGCTCTGGTTCGCCAGAAGCAGCTTAGTCATGCTGGCCACATGACCTAGAAGCTGTCTGCAGACAAACGCCGGCTCCCTCGGTCTATAGAGCAAGATGACCGCAACCCCAGAGTCATCCACAACTGGAACTAATGGTCAGGTGTACCTTTACCTTTACCTTTTACGCACAGTGGCTAGGTTCTACCTTCACCTGAGGGAGAACACCTCAGAATACCAGTATCTGGAGAATAACTAGTGGGAAGAATGTTGTTGCACTCGCACGCTGCTTGAGGACTTCCCATTGAGCCATCTGGCTGGCTACAGTGAGAACAGGATGCTGGACTCAGTGGTCCACCAGGACTCTTCTTATGTTCTCATGCCACTCCCCACAATCTACCAACTGAGGCAGCTGCATCACTTTGCCCAATGACAGGGCCAGGACTGTGCTAGCCTTCTCCTGCGATATCACCACTGCTTGCCTCCTACTAAAACCCAGAACCATTAAACCATAACAACACACTACCACCAAAGTTCTCCTCCTTGACTTCTTCCTTAGCATGCAGGCTGGAAAGGCAGCCATCGTTCTTTCGGCTCAGAGAAATGAACTGTGCTTAAGGCTATCCTCAGTCACACGTTAGGTAAGAGCTAGGAATTATGGCACGCTGCAGGCTTGGTGAAGAGGAAAAACACAGAGAGGCAGGGAAATGAAACACAGCTGGGGGGAGGAAGGGAATTCAATAGATGGGCAGAAGCAGAACGAAGATGAAAAGACCGAGAGGAGGCTGCATTCTGTTTACTGCGCGCTGGGCTTTATCCGAACTCAATAGCGACGCGTTTCATTTTTAATTTTTGCATTTGTGTTTGATCACAGCCCATGCAGATGTTGTTTCATGCTTCAGGTGTTTAAAATGACTAATTTTAAGGAAGTCCAGGGGGCATGCATCTTTTAACTGCTCCAAGCAGCTTTTCACACTTTGCCTCTCAAAGTTGTTTCTTTACACTCGAAGACGCTTTTGTTAAGTGGCCTGGAAGGGGGATTTCTCGACAAGATTTCTTTGCACATTTACACAGAGGCTGAAGTGAATGAGCGGGTGGGGCGAGCTTAGAGGATAACCGGTGTGCTCTTGCAATGCAGGCATCCAGCGTCCATTTTGAGATGCTGTCTATAGAAGCAGACCCAGGTGCCTCAGAAATATACTAAATATTGCTAGTAGGGCGGTTTCCCATACATTATGGCACCAGTCTCTCTCTCTCCCCTCTCTTTCCCTCAAAGCCTATGATGTTCGTGTCTCATACCAAATGTAAATGAACTGTGAGAAAGACTCTACGAATTAAAAATGGAGACACTACATGTACTTTTCCTTGTTTGTTAGTTTGTTTTGTATCACAAAAAATCTTTAATAAAAACTAATTAAGAAAAGAAATATATTAATGAAGCCAAAGTTCTGTCTACTGAAGGTGGGTGCTCTATCTATCAATCATCTATCTATCATATACATATATATATATGGTTTTCCCAGTAGTAATGTATGGAAGTGAGAGCTGGACCATAAAGAAGACTGATCACCGAAGAATTGATGCTTTTGAATTATGGTGCTGGAGGAGACTCTTGAGAGTCCCATGGACTGCAAAAAGATCAGACTTATCCATCCTTAAAGAAATCAGCCCTGAGTGCTCACTGGAAGGGCAGATCCTGAAGCTGAGGCTCCAGTACTTTGGCCACCTCATGAGAAGAGAAGACTCCCTGGAAAACACCCTGATGTTGGGAAAGATGGAGGGCACAAGGGGAAGGGGACGACAGAGGACGAGATGGTTGGACAGTGTTCTCAAAGCGACTGGCATGAGTTTGGCCAAACTGTGGGAGGCAGTGAAAGATAGGCGTGCCTGGCATGCTCTGGTCCATGGGGTCATGAAGAGTCAGCCTGACTGAATGACTGAACAACAACAACAACATATGCTTTTTATTCCAGCATCGCTATGCTGGAATGGGCTACACTGTCACGGTGAAAAGAGAATCAGACTAGCTCAGGCATAGGCAAAATCTGGCCCTGCAGATGTTGGGGACTACAATTCCCATCATCCCTGACCACTGGTCCTGTTGGCTAGGGATGATGGGAATTGTAGTCCCAAACATCTGGAGGGCCAGAGTTTGCCTATGCCTGGACTAGATTCTCTCATCCACTTAAAGTACCTAAATGTTCACCTACAGCAAAAATTAAAGGTCTGTGCAATGGATTAGGCTGAATCGTGAATTGAATTGGTCTGTTGCAGGGTGGGGTATGGATGATGATGATGATGATGACGGTTTTATTTATACCACGCCCATCTGGATGGATTCCCCCAGCCACTCTGGGTGGCTTCCAGCAGAATCTAAAAACATAATATAGGCATTGGTCAAATCAGGTGGTGACAGCCCCCCAATTGCTCTGTGTTGGGTTGACTGCTTGGTGCGATCCAGGATCGTCAGGGGGCAGGTGCTGGGTGGGAAGGCTCAAGCCACATAAATTCATGCTACATCCACACCAGTGCCAGCCCAGGGATGAGGCAGACCAGCCCAGGGAGCAGTTGCCTCAGGCATGGGATCTACAAAGGCAACACACCTTGCCTCCTCCTATCTCTGCTGCTGTCCACCCTACCTGCTGCCCACTGCTGGTTCCCCACAAGAAGCAGCTCTCTGTTGAATTCTGCAGGCAGTTCCCCTACCCCCATGCCAGGAGAAAGCCCTGAGAAGAAACCTAGAAGTGGTTGGCAGCAGCGGGCACAAATCTAGGAATAGCAGAGGCCATAGAGTGTTCTTGCAGTGGCTGGCCATTGCTTGCCTATAGAAATGCCGACCATCCTCCTTGTCCCTCCCTGGCTTCCTCTGAGCCAGAAGAGGCAGCACTTCTTTCTCAGCTGCTATTTTTGCCTCCTGCTCCCCCTTCGTCATCACCCACTTTCGGAACCGCTGATCTAGAACTTCGAGCTCGATGCAACATTTTAGATCAGGGACTCGTGAAGAAAGACAGTGGGTGAGCTCTTGATGGGCTGATGCTTCTTGCAGTGGCGGCAGTGAGTCATGCATAACCCAAGCAAGAGCTTGGAAAGTATGGATTAACATGCAGTGACAGCAACAGGGCAGATGTCCAGGACTCCTCTCAGCAGACTGAGAAGCAGGGCCTCTACATGCAGCACGGCTGGCTTATCACAGTCAAGTAGCACACATTGCTGTCAAAAGAAGGAGACAGGATTCATAGAATCCATTACACGCGGAGTCTAAAAAATTACCTAACTGCACCACTGCATGGAAGACAAAGCAGTCAGGATGCACTCCCCATGTGAGGCGGTAGCCCTGACTTGGCAACTGAAATAGAAATAAAAAAGGAAAGTGTTTGTGTGTCAAAAGCCATGGTTTTTATTAGCTCTGGCTTCTTTTCCCCCAGAGCCAGCAGAATGCAAAGGAATGGGGTGGGAGAGGAACGGCTGAGCCTCACGTTAAACTTGGAGAGGTTTTGTTTTGCTTTGCTTACAGTAAGCAGACGTTGGGGCTCCCCAGGGACTCAAACCCCTCACTGGAAATAATTGAATCTCATTATCAAGTGCTCACAGTGACACTCTTTCATTTAGTCCCAATCAACCATCAAAAAGGGGGCTTCAGTTCCTCATATCGTCCTTGGCAAGTTGACCTTTCAGGGTTGTTTCAGAGGAGCACAAATTGACGCGTGCGAGGGACCGCCAGTTAAGAAAACTTAATACAACCAGGGAGGGTCGGATGTCAGCATCATTTTATTTTTTTTATTTTAAAAAAAATATTCTGGCAGGCTTTTGTACTAGTGGATGACGAATTTCAGATGCCAATGATGCACTGGAAAAGAGCTGGAAAAGAGAATTGGCAAGATAGCTGTGGCAATGGCTCACCTCTCCAAAAGGGTATGGGAGAATGTGATGCTAACATGCCATACCAAGTTAAAGGTCTATGAGGCTCAGTGCCATCTTATCCATAGGCACCAGGGGTGTGGGGCACCCGGGCACCGGGCTCTCAGGGACACCAGGCCGAGAGTCCAGGGCCCAAGAGTTGAGTCTGGGGAAGAACCCGCACGTTGGTCAGAGCGCTGTGGTGGGCTCTTCTGCTGCAGACAGCTCTGCGCCGTGAGTTTGGGGGCAACCGTGCCAGCTAGATGCTGTGGCGGCTGACTGGCTTAACTCTCCTGCACGCCTCGGACTGGGCAACCGGGGGGGGGGCGCTGGGTGGATCTTTGCACCCCGGTGCTGCATATGCTTAAGACAGCCCTGAGCAGCTTGCATGTTGAGCATGTTGCTTTATGGAAGTGAGTTGTGGGCAACATACAACGGCCAGGAGCAACTCTGCAGTGCCTTCCACATGCACTGCATCAGGAAGTTTTGGGGCATCGCAGGGCAGGGCAGGGTCTCAAAGAAAGATGTGCTCTCTCAAGTTCACATTCCCAGCATGTTCACACTCCTGTCTCAGCCATGTCTACACTGGCTTGGCCATGTCCTCAGAATGGAAAACATGTTCTTGTTGGAGATTCCTTCCCTGTGTCCTGTCATGGGTTTGTTTGTCACATGAGTGGGTGGGTGTTTTGATTGCACAGGAATGGGATGTGACGAAGGCAGTATGTTTGTCTTACTGTGTTCCCTGAAGTGGGACTATTGTCCTTTGTTCTTTCTCTTTGCTGTGTGATGCTAGAGAGAGAGGGAGCCATGTTGCAGTGCTCCATGTGTATTTATATGTAAATTAAGTAGATTAGCCTAAATGCTGAGTTGCTGAGTTCTGTTACGCAACTGCGCAAACCTCTGCAGATCCCTAAGTGTGCTGATGTCTTTTGGCACCAGTCGCTGTGATGTTCAAGCTAAGGAGTGCTTTTGAAGCTCCCGAACGATCGTCCAGGAGGGAGGGAACTTGCCAGTCGGGCATGTGTCTCTGCCAAGGTTCTACTCATGTGTAGGACATCCTGACAGTTCTACGGGTAGCTGGCTTCAGGCACCAGACCCATTGGCAGACCCAACTCTGCATTACAAAGATGTCTGCAAAGGAGACACGAAGGCAGGGATCATCAACTCTGTCCTGTGGGAATCCCTTGCAGATGACCACAATGCCTGGATATGGTTAGACTGCATATCCACAGAAGGGACCAGAGGAGGAATGACCACTGGGAGGAGCGCAGAGAGAAGAAACGTCATGGGGCATCTGCAGCAGCACAACCAGACGCCTTCATCTGTCCCAGCTGCAACAAAGCATGTCTCTCATGCATTGTTCTCTACAGACACAGCTGGTGCTGCAAATCTCCAACGGTTTGACTTCACTCCCAAAGACACATTCCTCCATTGTTTCCCAAGACAGATGGATGCCAACAGAGATAGAGATTCAGCCTTGAGTCAGGCTCAACACAAGTCAAAATAGGATTTGAAAATGTTGGTCAGCTGGCTTCCTCTTTTGGCCTAGTCCTGGTTGTGAGCTGTTATGTACTGAGTTATGTACCGAGTATATTTCATGAGCAATGCCTGAACTGAGGGAACAGGAGCACAAAATCCAGCAAGAACATAAGAGTAAGTGAAGAGTCCTGCTGAATCAAGCCAAAATCCCATCTAGTCTCGCATCCTGTTCTCACAGTGGCCAGTTTAGGGGAAGCCTATGGGAATGCTTTGCCGTGCATTCACCCATGAAATTTGAATTCAGTGCATTTGTATGTCCACTTTCCGCTAATATCCACGTGTTGTTGCTTTTTTAGTTATTGTTAACAACGCCTGTAGAACTTCATGGCAAAATTCAGAGAAGTGTGAATGGTGGCTGCCATTCAGTTCTAGAACGGAAGTGTGAATTAGATGGGTTTACATTAAAAGGTGAACTCACCTGAATTTTCCCCTACAACCTACTGCACAGTGGTTCAAAAGCTGGGTTTTGCTTGGTAGCCAAAGAGTTTCATGGTTATCCCTCCCCACAGCCTCTCCCTAGATTCCTTAAAGGAAACAAAATTAAGTACAAATCTTCTAGAGCTTTCACTTGAGACTAAAAAGGCCCTAAAACAATCCTTTGGAGTCTCAAGGAACATCACAGGATATGCCAAGTCTTTGATAATACCCAGGAAGGAAATATATATATAAGAGTTCTGCTTTTTCCATATATATATATATATATATATATATATATATATATATATATATATATATAGTAGCTTTGGGCTTATAAGAAGAAAGCCCACTAGAGAATTTCCTGCTACAGTAACTTGGAAAGTAGATAATAGTTACCTTGTTGGTTAAAGCTTGACTCTACATAGGAAATATTAGTCTTTGGAAATGGTGGCAGATTTAAAAAGAAAACAAAAACCAGGCTGTGCAGGCACACACTCGGTGATGCACAAAAACTCATCGGGGCCAGATTTAGCATATGCTGTATTTGGCATGTACGCCAACTGCTGGGGGTTGGTGCTCATTGAAACTGACAGGGTAGAATACAGGGAGACCAACACTAGGTGGAGCCAGATGTGGAGAGTATCAGAGCCTGAAGAGTTAAATGCTCTGCTGTGACGCACTGATCACTGTGTGGGCAGTTCACATACGGGCTTTTTTCTTTGTCTGTGTGAGCTGTACTTTTCGGTTTCGTTTTCACCGACCGGAGCAGTCATGGAACTGAGCACTCCGGGAGAAGATTTATTGTTTTGTAAATAAAGTTAGCTCGTTAAGAAGACAACGCTTCAGTGAGTTATTACTGGGCTGCCTTGGCAGTTACACACAAGCTTTCGCTGTGGCTTTGAACTCTGCTAATAGCCAGGAGTTGCCAGGCATTAAAAGCAAAGCAACGCAGTGATAGCGTGCCGGACCCTGGTATACGCTATAGATTGTGGAACACTCCATTTCACAATCCAGCACCAGAGCCCCGGACTGGTGGAGTCAGAGCCAACGAGAGGCACAGCCACAGAATCATAGAGTTGTAGAGTTGGAAGGGATCCTGGCTGCAGGAGCGGAGCAAGGGGGCGGGTGGCGGTCCACCCTGGGTACCGCCCTGGGGGGTGACACTCTGGGGGCAGGACCCACCCCCGCGATTGACACCGGCGGCGCAACAACTTTTAAAAGGCTGCAACGTGCGAACCCACCATCTTGGGTGGACTGCACATGTCCACCATTGTAAGTAGATAAATAGGTACCACTGCAGCAGGAAGGTAAATGGCATTTCTGTGCACTCTGGTACTCGTCACGGTCCTCTGTGCGCCAGTAGCGGTTTAGTCCTGCTGGCCACATGACCCAGAAAACTATCTGTGGACAAACGCCGGCTCCCTCGGCCTGAAAGCGAGATGAGCGCCGCAACCCCATAGTCTCCTTTGACTGGACTTAACCGTCCAGGGGTCCTTTACCCTTTTACCTTTTTCTAGAACGATAGTGTCTCATACAATATGTAAACAAACCGTGGGGAAAAAACCCTCTATAAATTAAAAATGAAGATGCTGTATGTACTTTCCCCCATTTGCTTGTTTGTTTTGTAACCCAAGAAAATCTCTAATAAAAACTAGAGTGCATAGTTAAACATGGACCTCACTTCCACAAGAGGCAGTGAAGACTACTAACTCAGATGGATTTAGAAGAGACTGGGCAAATTAAGAGAGGTTAAGGTGATCATGGACTGCTTCCATGTTCAGAGGCAGCGATGCTTCTGAATGAATACCAGTTGATGGAAACCAAAGGAGGGAAGAGGGTTCTTGTGCTACGGTCCTGCTTGCAGGTTTCCCATAGGCATCTTGCTGGCCTCTGTAAGAACAGAATATTTGGACTGGGTGGTCCATTGATCTGATCCAGCAGACCCTTTTACATTCTTAATTGGTGGATATGAGGCCCAGCAGACCGAGCTGGCACGCAGCACATCCCCATGTTTCTCTCCTGCGTCACCCCATCGCAGAGTTAAACAGAAAGAGACAAAGAGTTTGAAAATGAAAGCGATCAGGAATCACGAAGGAATGGAAGAATCAAAAAAACATAAGGAAGTCAATGTGCATTTTTTTTTTTAAAAAAAGAATGATAATTAAACAAATGCAGGGAGGCGGCATGCGAATGCACACTCTACATTGTTAGCATGATGGTAATCAGTAAATACACTTAAATGAAACCAACTAATTTTTTGGTTAGAGGTAGGTGACTAATCTCAAGTCTCAGTTCCATAGTTAAGCTGGTTAGGTATTGTGGCATTGTTCCCATCAAAGGACCTTTCCCCTGCTCTCTGAGTCGTTCAGGATGAATCAACCTCTCTCTTCCCTCACCCCCCCCCATCACACCTTGCTTTTAATGCTGCATAATTGTGTGCCAGAAACTGACTCACTCGCGGACTGCAGGCTCCTGTGTGAAGGCATTGCGGCGCTGTCCAACGGCAAAGCCACTCCTGCTGATTCTAATGAAAGAGATTTTTCTGCTCACCAACCTGAAGGCACACACAGTTTGAAGCAATTGGCTTTTTTTGCAGATTGCAGCGCCATAGGCAAGGCAATGTTTTGAAGAGCAATTTCCATGCTATTTCACATTGCCATTCTGGCTGTTTCGGGAGGCCAAAGATTTCTGTGTCTTCTTCTTCTTCTTCTTCTTCTTCTTCTTCTTCTTCTTCTTCTTCTTCTTCTTCTTCTTCTTCTTCTTCTTCTTCTTCTTCCTCCTGCTCCTGCTCCACCACCACCCTGCAAAAGGCCAGCTTGTTCTCTGGAGTCATCAAAGCAGCAATCATTTAGCCACCCTGCATTGATCTATTATGTCCTAGCCAACCAGTAATGCCTCTTAACTACACAGCATTTCTCCTACACAAAATATAAGCCATCATTTCCAGTGCTGGCTATGAAAAAGCAACAATTAGGTTTTTGTTTTTTAAGTTGCAGCTTGAATACCACTGATGGGTTCTACTTTGGATTATATTTAGGGATGTCCTCCTGAGAAACATGGTAGTCAAAACTCTTACAAATTCCACCATACTTTCTTAGATCAAGGATGGGGAACCTCTGGCTTGGGAGTGAAATGTGGCCCTCCAGAGTTCTCTATCTGGCCCCTGGGTCTCTCCCCAGGAGGCATAATTTCCCTAGCTACATACCTCATCATCATGACTTTGTAGCCTCCTGGAATGTTTTTGCCTGGTGGGTTATGTCCATGAAATCTCATAATGCTTCTTACTTACCTGGAAGGAGGATAAGAGAAGTGTCTTAGAGAGTGTGTAGAAATAAGCTTTTACCTTGACCTTGGACATCTGAGACATATGTTTTCGGGACCCACACTATTCCTGTGACTGTAATCAGTTTTATTTGTTTTTTATTCTGAATTTTAAATTGTTGTAACCCATCTTGAGACCTACTGGTGAAAGGGGGAATATGATCATCATCATCATCATCATCATCATCATCATCATCATCATCCTACTGTACACATTCATTGCTCTACCCACATTTGCCTCTCACCCTGACCACCATAGTAAAGGTAAAGGTAAACGACCCCTGGACGGTTAAGTCCAGTCAAAGGCGACTATGGGGTTGCGACGCTCATCTCGCTTTCAGGCCGAGGGAGCCGGCGTTTGTCCACAGACAGCTTTTCAGGTCATGTGGCCAGCATGACTAAACCGCTTCTGGTGCAATGGAACACCGTGACGGAAGCCCAGAGCACACAGAAACGCCATTTACCTGCCCGCCACAGTGGTACCTATTCATCTACTTGCACTGGCATGCTAGGTTGGCAGGAGCTGGGATGGAGCAACGGGAGCTCACCCCGTCATGGGGATTCGAACAGCCGGCCTTCTGATCGGCAAGCCCAAGAGACTCAGTGGTTTAGACCACAGCGCTACCCACTGCAGAGACCTCCCTATAACATTGTTGCCTCCCATTCCACGCAGCTGCCAAAGCAGGGGTGACTAAAGAACCCTCTTGCCCTGAATGGAATGGAGAAGAAGCAGAAACACGTTCTCTCCCCCCCCCCCCAAACAAACAAGTTGTCTTATCCATTCTGTTATAGCTTTTCTTTTCTTTTCTTTTCTTTTCTTTTCTTTTTTAAAGTGATGCCTATGGTTATAATAATCTCATGCAAAACGCTTGGTGAGGTCTGCCTGAAAAGCGATATGCAGTTGCTGTAAATAAATAAACAATATTCCCTTTACACAGCTAGTTCCCAACGTTGCCTAGGAACATGGATTGATGGTTCCATCTGAAAACGGTCGTTCTGCAAGGGGGAACAGGGTGGGTGTCTCCTAACCGCTCTCAGCGCCTTTAACAAACCACAGCTCTCACGATTCTTTGAGGGAAGCCAAGACTACACAAAGTGGCACAATATTGCAATGAATGCAAGGTGCAAATGTGGCCTCGGATGTGTCATTCCTTAAGCAAGATTTGTTTCCTCAGCCAACATTGTGGAGCTTGGGGGGGGGGGCGTTCGTCTACAGGAAGCTTAAGAAAGTCCATCTGCACTCTAAATTTCTATCAATTGTCACTCAATAGCTTTCCGCTAGTTTCATCCTTCAGGGCATTTTCAGGTACAAAAAGGGACCATTCAGAAGAGCTGTCATAAAGGAAAGGAAAGGGCATTATGTTTTAGCAAAAGCGCCTGCTTTTCAGAGAAGATAAGCTTGTTTTGACTTTTGTATCCTCCAAAGACCAGTGGCAAAATCTATGATGGTAGCGATGTGCAAGCAGCCCTCTCCGCAATCTGTTTCCTTGTGTGTTCTCAATACACAGCGTAATAGACAAGTTTATTTACAATGCCTCCCTCTAGGCTGCACCGCGGAGAGGATCAAAACTCTGCGCCTAGAGCAGCTGCAGCCAAGGTTCTGTACTTTGGTAAGGTTGTGATTTTCTGTCTGATTGATGCAGCGACCTTTGAGGACCTCATTCTATTTCTGCTCAGGTGAGAAAAGGGCCCAATCTGTGCAGGCCGCCGAAAGAGGTGGGCAAGAGGTGATCAAAGTCCTGAGGCTGTAGAACGGACTGTACCGTTCCATCAAATGGTACAGAAAGTTATAACAGCAGAATGCTTTCTCCCTATCTTATAATACATCTAACACCTGGTCTGCCCAAATGGCACGAATGAGTGCGTAGAATACTGAGGTGGCAGAATGGACTTTTGCCACTTCAGTGTGTGGATGAAGGTGGCCATATTTGAGCGTTCCCTACAAGAGGGGGAAATTAAATGAGCACATCATTCAGATGAAGGTATAGTAATTTAATGAATGAATGAATGATTTTTCAATGCAACTCTCCAGCAAAGTAATGTGCAGAAAATTGCATCCTAGAGTAAAGTGTTAATAAAATGCATCTATTAGTGAATAGAGCATGCAAAAGATACATTATATAAAGGAAAATTGCATTGCAAAAATGTGGATGTTAGGAAAAATGGCCAAAAAAAAATTATTAGGAGATTTAGCGCTAAAATGCTGCCAAATTTTTGTGAAGACTGATTTGGAAATGTGGAGAACTGATCATTACATTGGAAAAATGAGAAACTACAATAAATTGAGTTCCCACCTGTACCTATGACCTGAACTGCTCAGACCCGTTCTACATCACAGAAATGTATTCATTTGATTTTAATTTTTCATTTATTAAAATGTACAAGAGTTTTATGAGTTTTGATTTTGCATCGTGACCTTAATGGTTGAACTTAGAGACATGCGGCAATATTCAACTAAATTTATTTAGAGTAGAGCCACTGAAAACAATTTAGTCATGTTCATGAATGTTAGCAGTTCTACTCTGAGTAAAACGTAGTTGAATAGCCCCCATAGTTTTGCTTTTGAAAGACACTTGTCTGCAGCCTTTGAAAACAAAATGTCTGGATTGATGGGGCTACAAAACTCCCAGAGGTCTCTGCTGCAACTTTTGCCTGCATCATAGAGATCTTGTCTCACAGAAGCCCCAAATCCTTCTGAGACATCTGTCTTCGACTTGTCATCTGAGATTCACACAAATCATGGCTTACTCTGTTGAACTGTTGCTCAAATGCAGGGATTGGGGAACTGTGCCCCTCCAAATGTTGCTGGACTGCAAATTCCATCACCCATGTCCATTGGTCATGCTGGTTAGAGCTGATGGGAGTTGGAGTCCTTCAACAACCAGAGATCTGTAGGTTCCCCACTCCTGCTCCAAGGCTTGGTTCCTCAGTTGGAGCAACCCATTACTCACCTTGCTCCACCTGCCTTCCAGGATCTGAACCTCAGCCTATTTTTCACCATGTCACCTTCCTCTGTCCTCTCTAACCTTTGCTTGCCTACCCCAGAATCCATTCATCACCTGTTTTAGTTGCCTTTGGACTCTCGATTGCTGCCTTTGGATTCAATCTGTGCCTGCCCTGCTCCACACCATTTGCCTCTGAACTCACTCGACTCCAAGCATTTCGTAGAAATGATATGCCACAAATAATAGGAATTATCTCTTTCCTGAAGGAGCCAATACATGAAGAGAGCCACACCATTGGCTGAAACTGGGGGCACTTTGTGGAATAGGATTTTTCATTTTACATGGTATTTTGTGCCGGTATGGCCAAATAAACACCTTTCCTGCACCACAGCAAATGTATATATCGGTTCCAGCTGACCTTTTTGTAACCTCTATTAAGGGGCAAAATGCAACTCAGATTTCACATTCAATGAGAGAGATGCTCACATCCTTCTAGCTGAATGCATTAAGCCTGGCAGTGGTGTCAGGGAGCCGCTTTGCACTACATGTTAATCTTGCCTTTAAATTTCATTTCTGAGGCTTCTGAGTTCAGAATGTATCACCTTTGTTTATTCATGAGCCTCGCACTGTCCTGCTAGAAAGTCGCTGGAAGTTCAGGAGAAGGTTTCCTGGCCACAAATTCGGTCAGCGCTATTTGTCAGTAATTTTGAAATGACACATTTTTTGAAAAGGCAGCATCTCAACTCAGCTGGGAATTTCTTGCGCACAGCTCAACTCGGATGTGGCAAAATGAGAAGAGCCGCCAACTTTTGCTCGGAGTGAAACAGAGGCCACATCTACACCTTCCCACATCTACACCTTCCATTTGAAGCATACCACTCTGAGTGATTATCCTTCTTGGAATTGTAGCTTTCTGAAGGTCTCCCAACAGCTCCCAGCACCCTTAACCACCCTGAGATCTTATAATGAATGGCGGTATATAAATCTAATAAATTAAAATATATATATTAATAATTAACAAACTACAGTTCCCAGGATTCTTTGGAGGAAACCATGTATGATACTGCTTTAAATGTAAGATACAGATGTGGCCTTAGAGGGGAAGACCGGGGGGGGGGGGAAATCCTCTGGATGATTCTATGAAGACATAGAATAACAGTGGTGGGGAGAATACTAACTCACTGAAATGACTGGAAGCATAAGAACTGACTCCTTTTGGAAATGATTCATTGTCCAAACCCATAAAAGTATTGTTCAAACAGAGACTGAGAACAAAGACTCAGCCACCATCCTTTCAAGATGGTGAATTTGCAGTTCAATAGCCTCCCATGTGATCTAATGTTAAACACTTGCATGTTAGCTAGCAGAGAATAACAGTTAATTATCAACCCATCAAGGAGCTCAGAGAGCCCTTCTTATGCTACTTTAGCTGCAATGAAATCTTCCAGTTAAACCCTTTCAGCAATTCACACAGGCATTATCCATTTCAGTGTCAATTAAACAATTATGCTTAACATGTTATTGTGTACTTATGTTCTGTGTGCCACACCTTACATGAAGGAGGCTGCAGGTTTGATTCTTGGTATCTCCAGTTAAAAGTCTCAGGTGACCAATAATGGATACTCTGGAGAGCTGTCAAAGCTACCAGTACTGAGCTAGACTCTGAACTGCTGTTAGATGGCTTCCCGTCTTCTACGAAGCTTCTTAATTCATTTTTTTATACTAAATTTAAATCTCCCTTCATGTGCCATCGCCCTCTCCAGCTCAAACCACTATCAACACAGGCAAGTTGTTTTTTGGGAATGGTAAGTAAAAGCTTCATACTTATCTGCAAGGCCAAATTTACCTCTCTTTAAAAAAAAAAAAGCCCTTAAAACATATTATTTTGATTTCTGGCAAGAGGGACACACAACCCACGCCTTCAGGGGGGAAGATGAAAAGGAAAGAAAGCTAAAGGAACATCTGGTGGTGGATATCATCAAGGGTTTCCTCGGAATTTTTAAGCTCTCTGAAGTCCGTTTGCATCCACGGCAAGATTCTCATGAACGTGATCATCATGAAAACACTTATTTCTAAAAGCCAGCGTTAACTCCTTGGGGCCCGATTCATTGTGTCAATATGAGCACTGTGCTGAAATCTGTCTTCCAGTTTCCTGGAAGTTTTCCTCCTCTGTGAAACAGGCTTCCATTTTTCTTCCTCAACTTTGTTTAGCTCTCATTACACCAGCCTTCCTCAACCTGTTGCTCTCCAGATTGCTTTGGATCGCAACTCCCAATGGCACCAGCCAGCAATGGGCAACAGTGTGTCACTGGGCTGGGTTGATGGGAGTTGTAGTCCAAAATATTGGGAGGGAGCCAGGTTGGGGAAGGCTGCTCAAAGCGGTAATCAATGAAGAGGAGAGAATCTCCATTCAGACTCAGATACTGAGCTGAGAAAAATCATTCCAGTTCCTAAAACTCAGATAATTGGTTGGTTCATTCTGAGTCTAATTATGTCCTGCTTACACACACACACACACACACACACACACACACACCAGGTGTCAAGAGCATAAAAAGTAGACCTATCTACTACATTTTAGGATGGGACAGAAACTCAGTTCAATTCACATTTTAACATGAACTTAGCTAATTTTCCCTTTCCTACAAATTATCAGAACCAGAACACATCTGGAAATATGAAATCCTCTAATGTTTGTGATGCAGTTAATGTGTTAACCAGATAATGTGTTTAAAATGTGTATGTTAGGGTAATGTGAACATACATTTGAACCAATGCTGGATTTACATATAAGCTAAACAAGCTATAGCTTTGGGCCCCACTGTCTTGGGGGTCCCCAAAAAATTAAAGGGGAAAAACCACTGCACGTACATTTCCAAAATATAAGATAAACAACAAATAAAATAAAACCTACATACAGCAACAGTGTTTTGTGTTGTTTTGGCCCCGCCTGCTAGCTTGCTCCCTAAAATATCACTGGTTTGCTCATTTCTATATATAGGGTGTCTACATTCTGCATGAACTGGTTGCATGGCAGCATGTGCAAATGGCTTTAGATACCTATTAGGTCCATAAATTACCATATAGCATATATTCATTGAATTATGGTGCTGGAGGAGACTCTGGAGAGTCCCATGGACTGCAAGAATATCAAACCTATCCATTCTGAAGGAAATCAGCCCTGAGTGTTCACTGGAAGGACAGATCTTGAAGCTGAGGCTCCAATACTTTGGCCACCTCATGAGAAGAGGAGACTCCCTGGAAAAGACCCTGATGTTGGGAAAGATGGAGGGCACAAGGAGAAGGGGACGACAGAGGACAAGATGGTTGGACAGTGTTCTCGAAGCTACCAACACGAGTCTGACCAAACTGCGGGAGGCAGTGGAAGACAGGAGTGCCTGGCGTGCTCTGGTCCATGGGGTCATGAAGAGTCGCACACGACTAAATGACTGAACAACAACAATATATTCAACACAAAACAGTGACAATTTGTTGTTGACAAAGGGCAGCTGGACATATAAAGGGGCCCCATTGCCTTCAGTAGCTTAGTGCCTCATCAAACTTAAATCCGGCCCTGATTTGAAAATATCAGTAAAACTATCAATCCATCCAATCTTTCTTGTTACAATCCCAGAACAGCCAATAAGTTACAATCAAACAAATGAAAGTGTTGCCGTGGTACAGGGCAGCAAAAGATGGTTTGGGATTGACAGCATGGCGGAGAAGTAGGATATGCGTGAGTGGTGTCACAATCACAGTAGAATGATTTGATGGGTGCCAATGTGGATGGTGACTTTGTAAAATAAATAAATAATAACCACGGCCATTTTGGTTTGCAGTAGTACCTACTTCGAGACATCACGGGCAACTGCCTGTTCACTCACGATGCTTGATTAAACAGCAGACGCGGGACCCGTGGAGCAAATTATGATAAATTGCGAATATTGATTGCTTTTAACCAGATGGGTGATGCCTTCTGGCGTTTAAATATAGGAATGGAGCCAACGATACCTTGACCTCACCTCTGCACTGAGAACCTGCGTGAAATTAATTTGAGCTGTCATTCAGGTAGCAGTCAAAATTATGTGATAGCTGATTTATTAATTTAAGAGGGGGAACTGTGGACCAGATGTGTTCTCTACTGGAAGATGACTCCAGTGGCTTTTGGTGGGTAACTAATGGGGAACTTCAAGATGTTGCTCATCTTGGTTGGATCCGTTATGACATATTGCATTTTTCACGTTAATTAACATATACTTTGATCCGCAATAAACAACTTAAATTCCTCCTCCTCCTCCTCCTCCTTCTCTCTCTCTCTCTCTCTAAATGTTTTCGCTAATTAGACGTTCTACTAAATATAACTAATCACTGTTTGCATTTCAAGGTGTAGGTGCTTCTCCGGCGATAATGAATTGATAGCACAATGTTTGGTTCAAGAACCACCACATATTTCATGTGTTTTCTACCCAGAAAGCGCTGTCCATGTTGACAATCATATGTAGATGTGGAAGGGGAGTTGCGATCATAACAAGTCCATAGGGCTGCCAGAAAATTTTGTGACGTTTTTGATGAGAGTTTTGAGGTTCGTTGGAACATATGATGCTGAGTTGTACCAAAGTAGAACATTGGTTCGTCTAGCTGGGCCAATGGACCAATGTTTGTGGATGCTGTAAAGGCTGAACTAGAGAGGCCTTTGTTCTGATCTTGCAAGACTTATCAGGTTTTTATCACTTGTTGCCTTGTAGCTCAGTCAGTAGAGCATAAGATTCTAAATCTCAGGGTGGTGAGTTCAAGCCCCATGTTGGGCAAAAGATCCCTGCATTGCAGGGGGTTGGACTAGATGACCCTCTGGTCCCTTCCAATGCTGCAATTCTATGATTCTATCTCATTATTGCATGCAGTGGCTGGTAGCAGCTCTTCAGGGTATCTTTCCTAACCTTATCTTGAAGTATCACCACTGAGCAGTGCCTAGCCCACAGCACAAAGCTACATGAAAAGGCATTATTTAGGGAAGTGCTTCTTTTATGTAGTATTCTCTGCTACTTCCATTATGTGGCCATAACAACATAGCTAACACATGAAACCAACATGCAGATTATTGTAGGCCAAGCCATACAGAGATATTCAATGAACTCATTCCATCACTTGCATTGGAGCATCTGCTGAAATCCTACTTGAGGGTTTCTGACACGCATCTTGTTGGCCACTGTGAGAACAGGATGCTGCGCCAGTTGGGTCATTGGCCTGATCCAGCAGGCTTTTCTTCTGTTCCAAAAGGGCCAAAACACAATAAAACAACTGAATAATAATAATAATAATAATAATAATAATAATAATAATAATAATTTATTTATACCCCACCCATCTGGATGGGTTTCCCAAATTTAAGAGCAAATTTAAGAGCAGATGTAACCAAATCATGTGTCTGGGAGTTCCAAACTGTTGCATACTGTAGGAATGGCTCCTTGCCGACAAAAGTCCACATAGTTAAAGCTATGGTTTTCTCAGTAGTGATGTAAGGAAGTGAGAGCTGGACCATAAAGAAGGCTGATCGCCGAATTGATGCTTTTGAATTATGGTGCTGGAGGAGACTCTTGGGAGTCCCATGGACTGCAAGAAGATCAAACTTATCTGTTCTTAAAGAAATCAGCCCTGAGTGCTCACTAGAAGGACAGATCCTGAAGTTGAGGCTCCAGTACTTTGGCCACCTCATGAGAAGAGAAGACTCCCTAGAAAAGACCCTGGTGTTGGGAAAGATGGAGGGCACAAGGAGATGGGGAGCACAGAGGACGAGATGGTTGGACAGTATTCTCGAAACTACTGACATGAATTTGATGAAACTACAGGAGGAGTGCCTGGTGTGCTCTGGTCCATGGGGTCACAAAGAGTTGGACACGACTAAAGAACATCAACAAAACCAAACACTGCTTGGCACTTATGAGAGAGCCAGTGTGGTGTAGTGGTTAAGAGCGGTAGACTCGTTATCTGGTGAACCGGGTTCGTGTCTCCGCTCCTCCACATGCAGCTGCTGGGTGACCTTGGGCTAGTCACACTTCTCTGAAGTCTCTCAGCACCACTCACCTCACAGAGTGTTTGTTGTGGGGGAGGAAGGGAAAGGAGAATGTTAGCCGCTTTGAGACTCCTTCGGGTAGTGAAAAGCGGGATATCAAATCCAAACTCTTCTTCTTCTTCTTATGGAACTATAAGTTCTGCAGTTCGAAGTGATTGAGTTGGTTTGTATGGGGTAAGGCTATCCCTGAAGGAAACTGGTCCCAAGACATTAAGAGGTTTCTATACAAAGAAGGACAGATCCTGAAGTTGAGGCTCCAGTACTTTGGCCACCTCATGAGAAGAGAAGACTCCCTAGAAAAGACCCTGATGTTGGGAAAGATGGAGAGCACAAGGAGAAGGGGACGACAGAGGATGAGATGGTTGGACAGTGTTCTCGAAGCTACTAACATGAGTTTGGCCAATCTGCGAGAGGCAGTGAAGGATAGGCGTGCCTGGCGTGCTCTGGTCCATGGGGTCACGAAGAGTCGGACACGACTGAACGACTGAACAACAACAACAAATACAAAGAACAGTAACTCAGCCTGTAGGCAAACTGGCAGCCAGCACATAGCTTTGCGCACAGGTGTAACATGCCAACATAACTCTTACTCAGGCCAGTAATCATGCTGCAGCGTTTTGCAATAAATCCAGTTTCAGATGAATTGCAAGGGAAACACCCATGCAGGGTGCATTACAGTAGTCTAGACTTGAAGTTACCAATTCCCGAACCACCGTGGTCAAAGTGTTCATGAAGGGGGTTGGACTGGATGGCCCTTGTGGTCTCTTCCAACTCTATGATTCTATGATTCTAAGTGGGCTCCGCATTTGTCTCAGCACCATTGCAAATTGGGTATACCAGTATTTTATCACTGAATTTATTCCCCCTTAAGTTGTTAATGGCCTTGACCTTAGGAATAATGGATCTAGATGGCCACCTTCCAATACCCGTGTCCACATGTATATATAAAAGAGAGTTCTTCATATGTTAAGAATTTCACAATGTAAGATGAAGTATGAAACTATCTCACTTTTAAGGACAGACCAACCGACATTTTGTTCTGTGCCAGCTCTGGGAAGATGTGTATATTATTATCTTCAATATTCAAAGTGAAACTCCCACTCCCCAAGATGTCTCTTTGGGACAAATCTTTTCTCTCTTGCTTACATAATACATTTCAGCAGGTCTTAAAGCTCTTTGTGAATTCACGGTCGCACTGATAGCATTTTATCTTACATCTCAGACTCCTTTGCTGTTATCAGCAAGGCTAAATCCTTCTTTCTTCAGTTTGGTCTCTTTGGCAATGCATTCATCCTAAGGTCCTTTTCTTGTTTGTAACAAAAACTTATTATAAAAAACCCCACCTCATTGCCTATTAAATAAAATGTATATCTGATGAAATCTCTCAGTTATTGTCTTGACTTAGAAGCATTCAGCTCAGCTGTTGGGAGGGGAAGAGGAGAGAAAATGTTTTTTTTTTTATGTATTCTCAAGAGCTGTGGAAGTGTATGACTTCAGCACACAACTTTTTATTAGTTTTGCAAAAGTTAACCTGGAGAAGGAGGGGGGGGGAACACAATCATTTTCAGTATGAGTGTTAGACGGATTGGAAACACCTGTCAGTTTGCAGGCTGTGAAGCTGCTCTTGCTGTGTCAAAGCTCAGCTAGGTTTGAATACTGGTGGTCTGTGGAGTTGCATCTGACAATAGGAACATAGGAAGATGATATCTGGTGTCTGAAGAAGTGTGCATGCACACAAAAGCTCATAAACAAACTCTAAGAACAAACTTAGTTGGTCTTTAAGGTGTTAGGAAAGATGGAGGGCACAAGGAGAAGGGGACGACAGAGGATGAGATGGTTGGACAGTGTTCTCGAAGCGACTAGCATGAGTTTGGCCAAACTGCGGGAGGCAGTGAAAGATAGGCGTGCCTGGCGTGCTCTGGTCCATGGGGTCACGAAGAGTCGGACACGACTGAACGACTGAACAACAAGGTGCTACTGGAAGGAATTTTGTTATTTTGTTTCGACTATGGCAGACCAACATGGCTTCCTACCTGTAGCTGGAAATATAGGAAGATGACTTAGGGTCTCGCCACACTTATCATTCCTTCACTCTTTCCAGGCACGAATTGAAGCAAACGGCAATTCAAAGAAAACCCAAATTGATGTTTGCTCTGATTGAGCACTAAAGTTTGCACCAACACTGTTTTCTCTCTCTCTCTCTCTCTCTCTCTCTCTCTCTCTCTCTCTCTCCCAGCTTTTATCTGAGGAGCTCAAGGTGATGTACACGGTTCTCTCCCTCCTCATTTTAATCTCCACAACAACCCTGTGAGGTAGGTTAGGCTGGGGGGGGGGAGGCAGTGGCCCAAGGTCACCCAGTGAGCTTCATGCCTGAGTAGGGATTTGAACTCTGCTCTCTCAGGTCCACGTCTGACACTCTAACCACTGTACCACATAGGATGTGTGTAATTTGATCACTTGGAGATGCTTCATAGGAGGCAAACCATAAATGAAATTTTAAAAGAGCAGCGATGAAGTGCTTAATTATCTTCCTCAAAATACAGGGTGTGAAAATTGGGAGACCGAGTATTTATTTATTTTATTGTTATTTTTGTAAACTGAAAAGCTTTCAGTGAAAATGATCACAATGAATACACAAATAAAGATTTGTGTGTTTATCGTCAAGACTGATTTCCGTGTTCCAACAACATATTTTTTTTGGATAGTCAATGCTATGCAATACTTAACTGGTCTTAACACAATAAATCTATCCAGGGTGGGAGGAAGGGACTACGGCCGGAACATTTGCATGGAAGTCTATTCCCCCAGGGCTGCTAACTGTCACTCCCTAACTCTATAAACTGCTCTGATTGAGAAACCCTCGATTCCCCCTTAGCCTTGTCTTTTTGTCTTTTCGTTTCCCCCTCTTCCATTTGCAGCTGTCCTCAGCCGAGCCGCGGAGATAAGGCAAGGCTTGACACTGACTTAACAGGGAGCCACTGCCTCGCATCAATCACCCTCCCAAACGCTCTCTCGGAGAGGCATCGGCGCCACACTTCACAGTGGCTCTCGCAGATGGTTTGGCAGCAGCAAGAACCTGCCAAAAGCCAATGGCTGTGATAAGTGAGGACGTCAAAGGGAAGTGACAGAGAGCAGCCGAGACCAAACCGGTGGGAGTGATGCGAAAATTGCAGGACCGGAATATTCGGGACTGGAGTCTTTGATCTCCGTTGAGACCCTGGTGAAGTTCTCCAGACTAAACAACTGTCATGGAAGAGGGGGTCAGAACTCAATGGCAGAGCACACAATGCTCTGCATGCAGAAGGTCCCTGGTTAAATATGGGATCACGCTGCACAGGGGTTGGGATCTTCATAGAAGAAGAGCCTGCTAGATCAGGCCAATGGCCCATCTAGTCCAGCATCCTGTTCTTACACCAGCCAACCAGATGCCTACAGGAAACCCACAAGCAGGATTTGAACACAAGAACGTTCTCCCCTCCTGTGGTTCCCAGCAACTGGTCTTCAGAAGCATTGCTGCCTCCGACTGTGCAGGCAGAGCATAGCCATTGTGGTTAATAGCCGTTGATAGCCCTCTCCTTCTCCAGGGATCTGTCTAATCTTCTTTTTTAAAAAAATTAAAAAATAAAAGATTTCCATGGATAACAAAGGTGCATATAATGTCTCTGTTTCCAGTTCATAGATTCCTTTGTACATGTCAGTTACATTCAATGTAAGACATTGCAGTCGTGAGGTTGGGGGGAAGAGAGAAGAGGAGGAGAAAGGGAAGAGATCATGATCTTTCATTCTTTTGCATAGTGTATGTGCAGAGTTTTGGTGTCAGCGTCATGTGGAGAGGTTCATTATTTGTTTATTTATTCATATCCGTTGGTGGTGCGAGAGGTTGCAGAGCCCAGAGCCCAGTTGGTTGCCTTTGGTTGCTTGCAGTGAGTTTTCGTCTCTGTGTGTGAGGGGGTGGGGTCAAATTAGCCATATCAATTCATATGCTGTTGGGAAGGTTAGGTCATTGTGTTCATGGGCTGTATATGAAATAAAGAGGAGCCATTTTGAGGTCATCCCAGTTCAAGGCACTTCAGGTCTTGGGGTCAAATGGGCCTCTCTTTGGTCCTCAGGGGGTCTTTAAGTGTGTATAGAAACCAGCCTATTGCACTTTGATTGCTCCACCCACTTTTGCTCTGGCCCCACCCAGCACCAGCATGTGACCCTTGCAGTCTTGCCCCAAAGAGAACAAGGTCATGTCACTGCCACGGACCTAGATCAAGAAATACAGCAGTGAATCTTTCACCCATACTTTAAGGTTTGCCTCCTTCCATAAGCGCTTCTGTCAACATCAGACAACTTGCTGTGTGTCCTACCATTGGCTGAAGATTGGCAGGTGGTGACGGGGCTTTTTGGGATGATGTACACCAGTCATGGGATGCCCTCCACAGGGGAGCCCATTGCAATCTTTGCCTGTTTACAGATAGCACCAAAGCAGCAGCAGTTAGGAGAAATGGCATCTTACAACTTAAAGGAAAATAGCACAGCTTGCAAGGCAGTATTTGGGGCATGTTTGTGTGGTCCTTAAGGATACTGTTCTCTGGGGGTCCCTCCTCACTATACACTTAGCTGGTGGGCTTAACTGGTGACAAGAAGTAATGAGTGCTGGTAGGTTTAGAGCAGCCATTTGAGTATTCTACCATGCCCTGGTTCAGCCCTCATAGAACCGTAGAGTTGGAAGAGGCCTCAAAGGTCATCTACTCCAACCCCCTGCAATGCAGGAATCTCAGCTAAAGCATCCATGACAGATGGCCTTCCAAACTTTGATTAAAAACCTCCAAGGAAGTAGAGCCCACAACCTCCTGAGCGAGACCGTTCCACTGTTGAAAAGCTCTTGGTGTCACAAAGTGATTCCTGATATTTAGTCGAAATCTCCTTCCTTGGAGCTTGAAGTCATTGGTTCAGGTCCTACCCTCCAGAGCAAAAGTCAAGCTTGCTCCATCTTCCACGTGACAACCCTTGAGATATTTGAAGATGGCTATCATATCTCCTCTCATCCTCCTCTTTTCCAGGCTAAACATACTCAGCTCATGTACAGTTGCTCCAAAGCATTATGGGAAATTTAAACTGCGGTTCCAAGCTGCTCAGTGCTCATTAGAGAGGGCCTTAGAACAAGCATCTGTGGTTGGGTCCTGGTGGGATACTGTTGTTGTTGTTGTTGTTGTTGTTGTTGTTGTTGTTGTTGTTTTCAGTCATTCAGTCATGTCTGACTCTTCATGACCCCATGGATCAGAGCATGCCAGGCATGTCTATCTTTCACTGCCTCCCGCAGTTTTGCCAAACTCATGTTAGTAGCTTCGAGAACACTGTCCAACCATCTCATCCTCTGTCGTCCCCTTCTCCTTGTGCCCTCCATCTTTCCCAACATCAGGGTCTTTTCTAGGGAGTCTTCTCTTCTCATGAGGTGGCCAAAGTACTGGAGCCTCAACTTCAGTGTGTGAAGGAGTGTGGTGGAGTCTCCTTCTTTGGAGGTCTTGAAGCGGAGGCTTGACAGCCATCTGTCAAGAATGCTTTGATGGTGTTTCCTGCTTGGCAGGGGATTGGACTGGATGGCCCTTGTGGTCTCTTCCAACTCTATGATTCTATGATTCTATGATTCAGGATCTGTCCTTCCAGTGAGCACTCAGGGCTGATTTCTTTAAGGATGGATAAGTTTGATCTTTTTGCAGTCCATGGGACTCTCAAGAGTCTCTTCCAGCACCATAATTCAAAAGCATCAATTCTTCAGTGGAATATTGGAGCCCTAGAAACTACCTGAATGTTTTGGGTGCTGAAGCAAGCCCTGCTTTGGGTTAATCCTGAAAGTATTACTGAAACTTGAACATGGGCAAACATTCAGCACACCCCTAGCTGTGGAGTAGCCTTAACAAAGTTGTCATATTTCTGAAGTTATATTATCAGACTTAATCTTCTCTGAACTGTGTCACAGTTGCAAGAAATAAATGGGGACACTGTTGTCAAGGCCTTCTAATTTCCTGAGACAGCTGTCACCGGTTCTTCCTTACACACCAGCCACATTCCTGATAACAAAAATAGAGTTGCAAACCACTTGTGATGGGCAGCAGGAGAGGCGCAGTAACTGTTTGAGAAAGCAAATGTGAAACTACTGCAATTAAATTTGGCCCAGTGACCTTCTTGTTAGGTATTGATTTTACTAACTAGTATTTCTAAATTATCCCTGAGTCTGTAGACCTACAAGGAGGACAGACTTCTTTTAATATTAAAAATTAGCATTTATGTTGCACTTATTATTAGTAGTAGTAGTAGTACCCCAACCATCCGATTGGGCTGCCCAGCCACTTTGGACGGCTTCCAACAATAAACATAGTAAATAAACCTAAACAAAACAAATAAACTTAATAAATAAAGCCCCCCCCCCCCCTCTGGAGGGAGGTGATAAGCCCTGTGCACATTGGCTTCACAGACTTTACTTTGTAGAATGCAGATCTCTGAAGGGGGGGTTGGGCTTGATGTGGCTGATAGTCCCCAAACTGTGTGCTAGCAATAGCGGAGGATCCATACTTTAATTCCTGGTGAGGAATCAGTGAGATCCAAAGTAACGTCAGTGAAGGAGTTCAAGAGCAGGGGTGTCACAAGGGGGGTGCAGGAGGTAGTGGTGGTCTGTCCCGTATGTCCTGCCTCGGGTGTGTGTGACAAAATCCCCCTGGGCAGATCAGCGTGGTGGTGCTCGCAACCCCAGGGGTCACATTTTCAAGATCATCATGATCGTTCCCATGAAAATCTGCCCGCTGATCATGCAAATACTGCCGGCGATCAGCCTGGCACCCCCTGGCAGGTGGCATTCGCATCCCCGGCACACGGTTTTATGCGATCGGCGGGCAGCTGAGTGCTGAAAGAAACTCAACAACTTTTGGGTATGCTCCCTAAAAAAAGCTCAGGAACACTGGGCAACGTTCCCGAAAATTGCAACATGGGGGGGGGGGGTTTTGACAAAAAAAAATTGCACCGGGTACCACCTGACCTTGCTACGCCTCTGCTCAAGACACAATGTTGCAGAAGCAGTGGTGAAAAAGATAGAGCCACAGGAGGGAAGTGTTCTCCTGTGCTCCGATCCTGCTTGTGGGTTTTCCACAGACATCTGTGAGATGGCCACTGTGAGAGCAGGATGTTGGATTAGATGAGCCATGGCCCCGATCTATCATACTCTGGTTGCGTAAGAATGTGTTCCATTGTGCTATGCACAGAATGGGGCTCACACTCACAGACCAGCTCTTCATGCAAACGGGCTGCTGCAATTGGAGATTGCCCTATGCTTTCTCCTGCCTTCTGGGAACCCCAAGCACCAGTTCCCAAACAGACTGGCAGGTAAATGGCATGAGAATGCCACCTTGGCAGCGCGCAGCTCTGTTGGGTCCCCAAGAAATTCCTTCAGCTGTCAGGCTGTCACAGCTGAGCCAAGCATGATTCCGCTCAAAGACACAGTCCTGATTAACACCTGGGCTGTCACTCTTCCTTACCTGGGAGGGAAGCAACAGGCTTGTTCGGCAGCTGTAGAGGTTAAAATGAAGAGAAGGTCCTAAAGGAATACTTGCCATCATGCCTGTGCGGCTGCAAAAGCAGACAGAGCATTTAATGCCTACCCCTCCCTCCCCGAGCCCATTTCTCTTGGGCACGCTGTCGGAGATTGTTAAGACAGGGCTCATAGAAATAACGGAATAGCAAATGAAGGAAGTTCAGAGTTGCCATGATGAAAACAAGAGGTAGTAATGAACAATTTATTCTGGTGAGCCGAGTCGCAGGGGACAGCTGATCTGCTGGATAGATGAGATTTTAGTAGGAGCTGCCTGCATAGCTTTGCCACCATGAGGGGAAGAAACTTCTTTTTGTTTTGTTTTTTTCCTTTTAAATTAAAGCTGAAAACATCAGGATGTCACAATCTGCAGGTGTTCTGTCCTTCCAGGTCAGGTTGTGAGACTGGGATAATTCAGCACCCTAAGCACCTTGGTAGGGACGCGGGTGGCACTGTGGGTTAAACCACAGAGCCTAGGGCTTGCCAATCAGAAGGTCGGTGGTTTGAATCCCTGCAATGGGGTGAGCTCCCGTTGCTCGGTCCCTGCTCCTGCCAACCTAGCAGTTCAAAGGCACGTCAAAGGCACTGCTCCAGTGGTAAGATAAACGGCATTTCTGTGCGCTGCTCTGGTTCGCCACATGACCCGGATGCTGTACGCCGGCTCCCTCGGCCAGTAAAGCGAGATGAGCGCTGCAGCCCCAGAGTCATCCGCAACTAATGGTCAGGGGTCCCTTTACCTTTACCTTTAAGCACCTTGGTAAAAGGGAAAGATGCAAAGGTGATAGATTAAGAAGGGGAGGGGCACATCCAGTTCTTCAGTTTCATATGTTTCCTGTTGATACAACATGACAGTAAGAATGTGAGTATTTCTATATTTCTGCATCACAATTATTTTTGGCGCATCATTCCTGCTTGTACAGCACAGGCGTGTTAACCCCCTTTTGCAAAGAGGACTCAGGAGTTTGCTCTTGAAGGGAGGGGGGCTGAGTGGGGGGTCACATCTTAGCTATTGACCAGTGGGGAGAGGGTTGGAGCACAATTTTGTCTCCTTGTGATGTTCACAGCACCCTCCCTATGTGTGGGCATCTGTAAAGGATGCTTTAGCCGAGATTCCTGTATTGGGGGGGGGGGGGTTGGACTAGATGACCCTTGCTATCCCGTCGTGTGTCTTCTGTCATTGGGACAGGGGCACGGCAGGAATTTTCCCCACTTGGCTGATTAGCTGTTGCCACTTGGGTTTCGCCTGCTGCGTAGCAAATCGTCACAACTTCTAAGGTTGTGGATAGGCTCTGGTTCAGGTGACAGGGGTGGCAGAAGGCTCTAGCCATCCCTATGCGAAGGGTATTCCATTAAAGGACTCCAGGGACTCAATGGTTTGGTCAACCCTGAAAGGCGTTTGTGCCCATGCCCGAGTCCAGGGGACATCAGGGTGGCGGACTGGTGGGGTCCGGCTTTCCACTGTCCCTGGTGTTCACCCTTGGCTGACCTATGATAGAGCTCTGGGACAGGGCTGCCTGCAAGGGTGCAGGGTGCTAGTCGAACCAGAGCCTATGCAACCACTCACTTGATTGTAATCAATAAAGTTGTGGCCTAAATTCTGCCAAAAACTAAAGCAAATATTTGAGTCATGTGTGAATTTATTTAGGTGGTGGTTAAAAGGTCTAAACACAGAACACCATGCTACTGGGATTAATTAACCTTTGGGCCTAGTGTGCAGATTTGCTTACCTAGCATGGAGGAAGAAATTCCTTCCCCCTCATCCTTACCTGGTTTCCAGTTCCTCTAAGTTCTTATATTAATAAATATAAACCTCCCCCTTCCCCCAATGCTTTGCAGAAGAAGAAGAAGAAGAAGAAGAAGAAGAAGAAGAAGAAGAAGAAGAAGAAGAAGAAGAAGAGAAGAGTTTGGATTTGATATCCCACTTTATCACTACCCGAAGGAGTCTCAAAGCGGCTCACATTCTCCTTTCCCTTCCTCCCCCACAACAAACACTCTGTGAGGTGAGTGGGGCTGAGAGACTTCAGAGAAGTGTGACTAGCCCAAGGTCACCCAGCAGCTGCATGTGGAGGAGCGGAGACGCGAACCCGGTTCCCCAGATTACGAGTCTACAGCTCTTAACCACTACACCACACTGACATAAGACTTCTTTGTGGGTGTTAGGGCCACGAGGGTAGCTCAGAGCACCTGTTTCGCATGCAGAAGGTCTCAGGCTCAATCCCCAACATCTCCAGATAGGGCTTGGAATGTCCCCTGCCTGAAACCCTAGAGAGCTGCTGTCAGCCAGTGCTGACATTACTGGGCTAGATGAGCCAATGGTTTGACTCGGCATACGGCAGCTTCCTCTGTTCCTTTGATGGAGAAAACATTTGTGAACAGCTGTCATAAACCATGGACAGTGTGGCTCATAACCTGAGGCGGCATGAATAATGCAAACAAAATGCCTCTCATCGAAACAGGAAGTGGGTTTTGTCCATACTGTGACACCAGGCAGTACAAGTGCCAATAGCTGTCAGTTTCATACACCTTTCATATTCTGCATAATAATATCCAAAGCACCATCTGGTGTCCATAGATGAGAGCTCCTGAACTCAACACACAAATTCTTACAGCAGTATTAATGGAACTGGATATTTTCCACGATTTTCAATAAGTTTGGCAGAGATGTGTCTTTTTTCCTTTTTTAAAAACTTCCTAAGGGACAGGTCCCAGAATTAAAATTAGAAACAGCAATTTGGAATGAGTGGTGGAGGAAGAACAATGCCCTTTACCCTTTGGTAAGGTGTCCCAATTACTGCATGAGCTGAGCCAAACTCCCCTTTGAAATCTGGCTCTGTTTGAAGTCAAGTTGCAGCGCCAATTCTTCTTTTACAGCTCCTTTCCCCCAATCAACTGTGGAATTGGGGGCAGGGAGGGTGAAGGATGGCAGTCAAGAACATTTGGGGCAGTCAGTGGCCCATTTTTTAGCTCCCAAGTGTTGGTACAAAATGTAGACTTTGGGGAAATCTTTGGGAATAGGGCGAAGGAGGAGAGCAAGTGGTATGCATGAACATGAAAGCTTATACCCAGAACAAACTTAGTTGGTCTCTAAGGTGGTACTGGACAATTTTTTATTTTTTATTTATTTATTTTGACTGTGTCAGACCAACACGGCTTCCTACCTGAAGCAAGTGGAAGGTTAGAGATGACTGAGGCCTAGCACAGAAACTTCAGATTGACCTTGGCATTGATCTCTAGTGGGTGGGAAGACCATTGGAGCTTTACCTTGGTATTCTGAGAAAGACTGGGCTATCTCAGGAGAGCCTGTGGTGTCAGGCCAACAGCCCATGTAGCCCATCCAGCCTCACAATGGCCAACTAGATGCCTGTGGGAACTCTGCAAGCAGGAGCTGAGCACCGCAGCCCACCTGCAGATTCCCAACAACTGATATTTGGAAATATTACTGCCTTCCAGCCATGGAGGCAGAGCGTAGCCATCATGGCTAGTAGCCACCAATAGCCTTAAGAGGTTCAGGACTGCAATACCTCAAGGACCGCCTCTTTCCATATGAACCTACCCAGACCCTGAGATCAGCCTTGTCGTACTCCTTTCCCAATTTTAGGGCAGTATATATAGTCTAACAACAACAACAAGAAGAAGAACAACAACAATAACATCCATGAATTTGTTCAATCCTCTTTTGAAGCCATCCAAGTTGGTGGTCATCACTGTGGGATTGAGTCCCTCAGTTTAGCTATGTGCTGCTGTGCGCTCCTTCCTTTCATCTGTCTTGATCTTCCAACATTTAGCTACATTGGATGACTATGAGTTCTAGTGTTATGCATCCAGCAGTTTCCTCTGCCTCTGTGTCAAGAGTCTTGGCCTTTTCAAATTGTTTGTGACATCTACCTTCACCCTGATGGCCCACAAAGTCATGATGGTCTGCTCTCTGCTGTCGTAAGGAAGAGCAGGGTTCCAACCCAGCATTTGTCTCCTTGTGTTGTTGTTGTTTCTGTGCTGGCAGTGCGACAATGAGACACTGATCCTTGACGGAGGTTTCCGTTACAACTCCGACACAGATTATAAATAACACCACTTAGACCCTATCCTATTATTTGCAAATGTGTCTCATATGTTCCACATCCTTGATCCGTGAGAATCCTTAATTCCAATGTTGCCTGTGGTCGTACGGGCCATTAATTACACATTTGCATCGAAGACACTTTCCGCGTGCAATTAATAATTCATCATAAGAAGGTGCCTCGCCATTTGTAAACAAACAAGGGGATTAGCTCCCTGAATGTGGCTAGCAATCTCAGTACGAGGCGCCGGGATTGTGAACTGCCGTGGTAGGCTCATCCAGAATGCCAAAAACCAGCAGCCCATTCAGAGAAAGGCAACGGGTCTTAATTTTCCCCACAATGACTTGTCTGTTCATTGTCATTTCACAATTTGTGTTTGGATGCCACGGGTCAAAGAGATTTAAAATAATTACACCAAGGATAATCATGGGAGAAGCTGTTTGCAATCTTCTCTTCAGAAAACACACATAGGGAGCCACATCAGAGCAAGTCTACCCTCTGTTTTCTGCCATCTTCTATGTGACCCTTTCTCTGGAGATTAGAGAATACTGCTCCTCCAACCAGCGCTGAGGGAGAGCCATTTGTGGCAGTATCAGGATAGGGGTAAGAAGAGTTGATGCTGCAACATGTGTGCTCATTTCCGTAAACCTCTGGTTTCTCTGGCATGCACCTAACCCACTCATAGTTGCAGGGAATGATTCTTCCAGCCACCTCGGAGCCTGAGTAGGAAGCTTTTCAGACTGCCCACAGACTGGCCTTGTGTGGGACGTGGGAATTGGCAGGGGAAGCCGAATCAAACTTGTGGGTTTCATACCTCAAGTGCTTACAAATTGAACTCTATGCAATTTTTGTCCCCTTATATTTACTCTGGCAGTGCTATCATGGGAACTAACAACTCCAACGACCATACCATCAAGATATCCATTTGCACATCTTCTAATGTGACGAGCCATCCTTCATCAACTCCCAGCAAAGCTTTTCTGCCATTTGCAAAGGCAAGGGGTGAAGAACTTTCTTAGATTGAAGGCCACAATCCCCTTCTGTGAAACCTTCTGAGGGCCACATGCCAGCAATGGGTCAGGTGACAGGCAAATATGGCCAGAGAAACAAATGAAAATACTTGTGTAGTATGATAATTTCAACACACACCAATGCACACCCCTCTATTCCCCATCCAGTCAACCGATAGGCATTATGGGAATTCAAGGACACATTCCAGACAAGGAAAAAAATGAGCCAGGAGGGTATGATGTAGGGTTGGTGAGGGGTGTGGCCTGGGAAGAGGAGGTGTGGCTAAAGAGGTGTGTTTGCTTGGAGAGAGTTTAAAGGACCAGAAACAAAAGTCTAGAGGTCTGCCATTGAACTCCAGCCCTGAGGTTCTCCATCGTGCGCCAAAGAGGTCAGTCTATATGCAAGAGAATCAGTGAAAACAAATTGGGTTACAATCCGAAGCAGTGGGATATTCTTGAAATACAGAAGTCCACCTCAAAGCTGCTGTATTCCAAGCTATAAGTTTCAACAAGAGATGCCACCATGAAACTGAATTGGAATTCATTAGCAAACTTGACACCGTGGAACGTGATCCCAACAAATCCTGGGAGTGGCTAGTTTATCACTTTCAGTTTTTATTTACATTATTGATTGTGCTATACCCATTCATCATTATCAGTGGCCACCAGTCAGGAGAGAGTCACACACACACCCCGCACACACTGATGGGATGTTTTATTCATTTGACTTGATTTTGTATTCATTTGGACTCTGAAAACATTTTGCCACTGCATTACTTGAACTTTCTGTCTAACTTTATAAAACACACACACACACACACACACACACACTCCTCCTCCTCCTCCTCCTCCTCCTCCCACCACCAACAATTTGGACGGCTTTAAAAGAAGAGTAGTGAAATTCATAAGGTTAACAATGGTTACAAGACATGATGGCTGTGTTTTACAGCTTGTGGACTCCCCTTCCCCAAAGTAAATCTCTTGACAACTGTTCTGTTGTAAAGTCATTTCCCAAAAATTTTTCTCACACTATACGATAGGTAATGATGGAGTTGAGGTAGGGGGACATGTTATGCAAGCACAGAATTGCATGGAGGGGGAGAGATATAAGCAGGTTTCAAATGTGTCAATGCCTCCTCCCCAGAATTCATTTTCTAAAAATGCTTTGCCTACCTAGGAAAAAGCCAATCACATAGTTAAAGGGACATCCAATTTCTTCTGTGCATTTAGTCACAGCAGACAGCTCCATATGAACCACTGTGGGTGCTTGTTGATTTTCAGCAATGGGTGAATGACATTTCAGCATCCTAGCAAGCTCTGAATATGTCAAACAAACCCATCAAACATCCTGATTACTCCCATGGAGATGACAACCCTCTTGAATGTCAACATTCTTTTAAAATTTACATTTCATTCATTTCTGTATATATTCTGAGGGCAAACATGAAGGACAGGTGGGGTACAGCAGAGTTACATAGTTCCATCTGAGAAGTGACAGTCAGGAAGACTGTCATCCTGGAATATTCAGTAGATACTCAATGGAAGTCTGGTTGGTGGTGGAGGAAACTAATGCTATATTTTATAATCCCCATGATATCCCCAGAGACAGGGAGTTTTATCCAGTGTTGCATTCTACTCACACAACAATCTCTTGCTTGTGCAATTGATCCTCCTCCTCATCTCCACAGCATCCCCCTTTGCACCCTCAAATTCTGCCCCTTGGGGTTGTGGGTAGTGCTTCAGAGTAGATGTTCTAGCTGAGGAGAATTCCCTCTTCTCATCTCCCAGAAATCATTGCCCCCCAAAATTATTTATTTCTATGACAGAGGAAGTTAAGAACCAGGTTCTCAAAGATGAGCAACAACAGCAGGGACATGTTCAGATTAAAGTAAACTGCAATGAAATTCAGAGTGATAAATGTATTAAATGGTCTCTTGACACTGTAGATGGTAGTTGATTGCCTCCATTTTTGTCAAAGCAAACCAACTCAGGGGTTGTAGCTTGGCATCAAGGAGGAATTCAATTCATTACACATTCAAAGCTGGATCTATCAAATCCACACTTCCAGAAACAATATATGAACACAGCTATCCTTTGAAATGCACACTTATCTGAATTTTGCAATGCAGTTCTCCAACCAAACGGTGTTTACAAAAATGCATATTCTAATTTCAAGAGTGTCAAAAAAAATGAATATCTTAGTGAAAGTAACATAGACAAATGTGTTATATTGTTCACAATGTAAATTGTTTGCGAAAATGTGTACCTTAGTCAAAATTGCATACATTTTTAATTAGGAGAATTTCAAACTAAAATAAAATTAAAAATTAAAAAATCCTTCCAGTAGCACCTTAGAGACCAACTAAGTTTGTTCTTGGTATGAGCTTGGAATGAGCTTCCGTGTGTATCTGAACAAGTGTGCATGCCCACGAAAGCTCATACCAAGAACAAACTTAGTTGGTCTCTAAGGTGCTACTGTGAGAGTCCCATGGACTGCAAGAAGATCAAACCTATCCATTCTCAAGGAAATTGGCCCTGAGTGCTCACTAGAAGGACAGATCCTGAAGTTGAGGCTCCAATACTTTGGCCACCTCATGAGAAGAGAAGACTCCCTAGAAAAGACCCTGATGTTGGGAAAGATGGAGGGCACAAGGAGAAGGGGACGACAGAGGATGAGATGGTTGGACAGTGTTCTTGAAGCTACTAACATGAGTCTGGCCAAACTGCGGGAGGCAGTGGAGGATAGGCGTGCCTGGCGTGCTCTGGTCCATGGGGTCACAAAGAGTCGGACACGACTGAACGACTGAACAACAACAAAAGGTGCTACTGGAAAGATTTTTTTATTTTTTTTATTTTTTTATTTTGCTTTGACTAAGGCAGACCAACACGGCTACCGACCTGTAACTGAAACAAAAATGCTGATGAATTTTCATGAAGACAATTTTTTGAAGAAGAAAATCATATTGCTGCAAAATGTGGAGAACTGAAGTTTAGACTGGGGAAAAATAGGGAAATGAGAGAACTGGGAATGCCATAACCTTCTATCCCTAGACTGCACCCAAGACTACATGAGAGGATTTCCGCTCGGGCAGCCTTGGATGCAGCTTTGAAAGATATCCTGAAGAGCTCAGCTTGATGGACAGGCATAAGATTTGCCTTCTGCTTCCTGAGCAGCATAAACACTTTACCTGCAGATCATCTTTGTTTGCTTTCATACAAATGGAAACAATCAATTACCATTTGCTGTCGCAAAAAGCATTTAATATAATTATCACGCAGGATTTCATTACACTTTACTGCAATCTGAATATGCGCCCATTTGTTGTCCATCTTTGAACAGCTGGTTCTTAACCACCTCTGTCTTGTAGATAAATGCCATTTCTTCCAACACCCCTTGTGTTTATTTCTGGTTTGAAAGGATAAAGAAAACTGACCGACTTCAACAGATGATAAGGGAGTGTCTTCGATTAATATACAGGTAAAACTCGAAAAATTGGAATATCGTGGAAAGGTTCATTTCTTTCAGTAATTCAACTTAAAAGGTGAAACTAACATATGAGATAGATTCATGACATGCAAAGTGAGATATGTCAAGCCTTTATTTGTCATAATTGTGATGATTATGGCGTACAGCTGATGAGAACCCCAAATTCACAATCTCAACTTTGGGGTTTTCATCAGCTGTACGCCATAATCATCACAATTATAACAAACCAAAGCTTGACATATCTCACTTGGCATGTCATGAGTCTATCTCATATATTAAACTCCAGTAGCTAATGAAAACAATTGCTTACATATATGGACTTTTCCACGATATTCTAATTTTTCGAGTTTCACCTGTACTGTGAGATATTCATGGAGGGATTATTCCGTTCACTTGGAACACAGTAATCCTTTGAAAGTCACACTTTCTCACATTTTGCAATGCAGTTCTCCAGCCAAATAATGTGTAGAAAAATGCACATACTAAGGTAAATTATGCATATAATTTTGCAGTAAAATGCTGGTGAATTTTCATGACTTAAAAAATAATATGAAAGCACAGTTTCATAATGTGAAATATGAAACGTATATTCTCCTAATTAAGATCCCCTGTACAGTAACCGTTGAGAAGTACAGTAACCATTAGGAGTGCTGCTAGCTTTACAAGATTATGTTGGGCAGGGGAAGAAGTCCAAAATTGCATTTATCCAATTGATAAGTATTTCATAGAAGTTGGCTTTTCTACAGCTCAAGCAGGGTGTAGGGTAAGGTTGTAGCTCAGCACAGCCACCAGAAAGAACAGAAACTTCTCATTATTAATGTGTGGTAACTTAGCAGGTGATCAAGCCCATTCCCAAAGCATTAGTACGTTTCAAGGAATGTCATCTGATCTTTACTGGCCTATTGCAGTTCAGATTATTTTGCTGGTGTGATGGGTCTCCTTGCAGTTTGTTAGTGTAAAACAGGGGTGAGCAAAATCACACCTGGTGGGGGTCAGTCCTCCAAACTTCTCTATCAGCACTTTCTGCAGAACACAATCCTTCACCAACCACACCCATACCCTCCAACATTTCTCTGATGAAAATGATAATTTTATACCCCACACATCTTACTGGGTTGCCCCAGCCACTCTGGGTGGCTTCCAACATATATAAAAACATAATAAAACATAAAACATTTTTTAAAAAGTCTGAGGGGTCAGAAAACTCTGTACCCTCCAACATTTCTCCAATGAAAATAGGGACGTCCTAAAGAAAAGCTGGACATTCTTGGATCAAATCAGAAACCTGGGCGGATTCTCTAAATCAGGAACGTCGCTGGGAAATAGGGACACTTGGAGGGTCCACACATCCCCTTATTGTGGCCACATTTCTCTTATAGCATAGGTAGTAGATACTTGCCAACTATAGAAAATAGCTGCACTTCCCAGGCCATAACTGCAAAGTGGTTTAACCATCAATCCCTCTTCTCAGGGAAATCTGGAAACTGTTGCCCTGTGAAGGGACCAGAGGTCTCCAAAGTCAAGTATTTGTTTGTTTATTAAATTTCTATACCACCCTTCATCCATTGTGACCTAGGGCCCTCGTATTTACGGAACCAGCTCTCCTGGTATGCCCCACAGAGGACCTTAAGGTCCATGAATAACCATAGTTTAGAGGTCCCGGGCCCTAAGGAAGTCAGACTATTCTCCACCAGGGCAAAGGCCTTTTCAGTGATCGCTCCGACCTGGTGGAATGCTCTGTCCCACGAGACTAGGGCCCTACAGGACTTAACCTCCTTTCGCCGGGCCTGTAAGACAGAGCTATTCTGCCTGGCCTTTTATTTGAACTCAGCTTGATCTTTTATTTCCCTTCTCTTCCATCCTCCCCTTTTTATGAAGATTACCCGCTCTTGGACCCCACAGCTAATTCTCCCCTGGCCTCCTCACTGGTCCAAGTAGGACTAATTTAGCCAGCTAGCCCTGGTGACTATAGGTTTATTGGATAGATTTCCCCCAAATTGATTTTTGAACTTTGAACTTTATTGTTATTCATGCTTTTATACTGCATTTTATGCTGACTTTATGTTGTATTACAATTAAGTGTTTTAAATTTGTTGTTAGCCGCCCTGAGCCCAAGTTTATGAACCGGGAAGGGCGGGGTATAAATAAATAAAAAATATTATTAATTTATTAAGGATCAGAGGGCGGTTTACAATATAAAAACACAAAAATACATAACACAGTAACAAACAAAACAATCACACACACACACACACACAGAGAGAGAGAGTTGAAAAGGCTACATTGCTTAATTAGCCAAAGCCTGGGAGAAGACGTATGTTTTTGCCTGGCACCTAAATATATATATAATGAAGGTGTCAGGCAAGCCTCCTCACAACTTTCAGCACCCTTAACAAATCAGGATTTGTTCTTTGTGGAGGAAGCCATGATTGTTTAAAGTGGTACAAGGCAGCTTTAAATGTATGTTCTGGAAGTGACATTGTCTCATTCTGCAAATGAACTTCTGGAAACATAAGAGATCCTGGCATTCTAAGTTCCATTTGATAGGGTTGGCATATTTCAACAAGTGAAAACTCAGACTGAAAAGTTGTCGAGCTTTCTTTGGCAAAGTTATTGAGCTGTTTTTCGCGATTTCCGCCTGGACATTGTCTCCGACGGCCAACATGGGGGTAGCCTTAGTCTTAAAACTTAAGCCTAGGTCTTAAAACTGTCAGAGGCGCATCTGCAAAGATAAATAAACAAAGCCTTACCTCCACTCACACCACTCACTAATGGAAACGTTTTCAACATGGATGTAAAACATGCCTGGAACATCCTTGCATGGGAGTTCAGCCTTGCTCAAAACAGAGGACAGCACTAATGTAATATTGTATAATTATACTGCTAAATTACACCTTGAATTATTGATGCAATATTGACCCATTTAGTATAACCTTAATAACCAATTCCTAGCATACACCACTTACAAGTTAATACACCCTAACAAGGGATTAACCGAAGAGTAGACGGAACTATAAATTTGGCCTCTGTATCACTCTATGTTTTATTAAAATCCATTACATTCTTTCTGTGTGCGCAAGGTCAGAGACTAAGAGGTATCCACCATTAGTTCAACCACATTATCAGGGAAATAAGAACATGCTGAGGGGTTCATAGTGCCTTTGTCTTCAAATAAAGTACTTTGTGACTGGCAGCAAGAGTTCTGAAGAGGACACTGTGCTTTAACATGGAGGAGGGTTCACAAACAGTGTTCCACTCTCAGAGGCAATATGCCTCAGACTACCAGATGCTAGGAATCAAAAATGGAGAGAGAGGGAGTTATTATGATCAGGCGCTGCTTGAGGGTTTCCTGGGGTGGCTTCCAGCAAAATATTAAAAATAATAAAATGTCAAACATTAAAAGCTTCCCTGAACAAGGCTGCCTTCAGATGTCTTCTAAAAGTTGTGTAGTTCTTTATCTCCTTGACATCTGATGATGAGGGTGTTCCACAGGGAGGGTGCCACTACCAAGAAGGCCTTCTGCCTGGTTCCCTGTAACTTCACTTCTCGCAGTGAGGGAATTGCCAGAAGGCCCTCGGAAGTGGACCTCAGTGTCCAGGCTGAATGGTGGGGGTGGAGATGCTCCTTCAGGTTTGTTTCCTCTCATGCTTAACCAATACTCATCACAGAGTCATGGTCAATTCTAGCTGCTGGGCAATGGAGGCTAGAGCAAGGCCAGTGCTGGATCTAGGGTTTTGTTTTGTTTTGTTTTGTTTTTTTGTTTGTTTTTTTTAGAAATGGAGCAGTCTGTGATGAGTTAATGGCTACAAGCCAGGATGGCTGTGTTCTTCCCCTACTTTCTGAGGCAGTGTGCATCTGAATACCAGTTGCTGGGAATCACCAGTGGGAAGAGCACTGATGCACTCTGGTCCTGCTTGTGAGAACAGGATGCTGCACTTCTTATGTGTTAAGTATAATTGTTTTAATTCACACCAAAATGGGAATCCCTGCGTCTATTGGGCTTGCTTAACTCAAAGATTCCACCGAAGCTAAACTAAGAGCAAAAAGGACTCTCTGAGCTGCCTTGGTGGGTTGATAATTAACCGTTATTATTCTCAGGTAGGGACCCAGGTGGCACTGTGGGTTAAACCACAGAGTCTAGGGCTTGCTGATCAGAAGGTTGGCGGTTCGAATCCCTGCCACGGGGTGAGCTCCCATTGCTCGGTCCCAGCTCCTGCCCACCTAGCAGTTCGAAAGCACGTCAAAGTGCAAGTAGATAAATAGGTACCGCTCCAGCGAGAAGGTAAACGGCGTTTCCGTGCGGCTTTGTCATGCTGGCCACATGACTCGGAAGCTATCTGCGGACAAATGCCGGCTCCCTCGGCCTATAGAGAGAGATGAGTGCCGCAACCCCAGAGTCGGACACGACTGGACCTGATAGTCAGGGGTCCCTTTACCGGTACCTTTATTTAGCTCTGACATGGTGTTTTAACCTTAGATCACACGAAATGTATTGAATTGCAAATTCGCCATCTTGGAAGGGTGCTGGTTGGAGTCTTTTGTTCTCCGGGTCTGCGAGAGCGAGGATGTAAAGGAAGCTCTCCAGGAAAACAGCTCTGAGTGGAATGGATACTGTAACGAGAGACACCTTTCCTTATAGGTCTGCTGGAATTATTCCATATTTTGTAAGATGCTGAGCCTATGCCTTGGATTGGCATAGGTCTTATGGAACTGTTTGGATGTGTCATTTGACGCTTCTGTTCTGTATTGAAGAAAGTTCTGCAAGTAAAATTCTGGTATCTAATGGGTCTGGGTAATGCTTCATTTCAAAAGGAGTCAGTTTTTGTGTGTGTATCCAGTCGCTTCATGATTTAGGGTCTATTTGTGGTGTTCATCCTTTTGTGGGGTAAGAACCATCTTTTTAATTCATGTTATTGGATGAACACCTTTGGATTTTTTCCCCCTATTTATTTTCTTCCATGTATAGTGGTACCTCGTTCTCAACCATAATCCATTTCGGAAGACCGTACGAGTTCCGAAATGTTTGAAAACTGAGGCACAAAGGGCTGTCTGCAAATTCAACTGAGAAAATTGAAAAACACACAGCGGAAGCCGTTCGACTTCCAAGGTGCGTTCGAAAACAGAAGCATTTACTTCCGGGTTTTCGGCGTTCAGGTTCCAAAGAAGAAGAAGAAGAAGAAGAGTTTGGATTTGATATCCCACTTTTCACTACCTGAAGGAGTCTCAAAGCAGCTAACATTCTCCTTTCCCTTCCTCCCCCACAACAAACACTCTGTGAGGTGAGTGGGGCTGAGAGACTTCAAAGAAGTATGACTAGCCCAAGGTCACCCAGCAGCTGCATGTGGAGGAGCGGAGACACGAACCCGGTTCCCCAGATTACGAGTCTACCACTCTTAACCACTACACCACACGTTAACGGAGATGTTCAGGAACCGAGGTACCACTGTATTTTGGTTTAAATGATTGACAAGCTGGTTGGTATTTTATACATATGCAAGTTGCTTTGAGACATCTTTTGTAGATAATGATGGCTAAATGCAATACATAATGATGATGAGACTAATACCAATATACAACTAATACTACCAACAATGCTGTTGCTGCTGCTGCTGATATTCAGTACAGATCTCATAAGGACCACAATCCAACAAAACATGTGCTTGTTTTGCTCCAGGGTGGGGGGAAATTAATACCTGCCAGCTTATGCAGTCTTCACCTGCTTCACTTTCATCATCATCCAAATAACAACTGATAAACATGGAAATAAAACTAGGAAGACTATACCAACATCAGAAATATGAAGAAACCTTATGGGATCCACCTACCTCAGATGCACCTACTACAGCACCCTCCTTCTCACAGTGGCCAATCAGGTGCCTCTAAGAAGTTGACAAGCAGGGCATGAAGGCAACAGCCCCTTTTGTGTTCCCTCCCTAGCAACTGGCCCTTGGTGGCTCCTGGTGAGTTTCCCCCAAGAGTTCTCTGGGAAAGCTCATAAACACTGAACCTACTCTATAATCTATTTATCTATAGATTATCCACCACTGCATCAGAGAAGATTTTCCTCCCCTGATAACACTTTGGTTAAAGAGGTTCCAAGGTTTCCCGGTTAGCATCTGTGTCCTTGTAATCAAAGGAGCCTGCCAAGTTTAAACACTCGTTTATACAGCTGTTAACTCATTGGGTGGAACAAGGCATTGTGAGTCGAGATTGTCACCAAATTAAAGCTCAGACTGTTCTCCATTGCCTTTTTGCTTCACTACCAGTGACATTCAGCTAAGGAACATTCTCTGTGATTAGTCGTCCGTTATATGTAGCCATTGTCACAGAAAGGTATTCACTCCTGAGCTTCAGTAAGGTGGTCAATAAAAGTATCCAAGTGAACTTAGCTTGGAAGAAGAAGAAGAAGAAGAAGAAGAAGAAGAAGAAGAAGAAGAAGAAGAAGAAGAAACACCAATATGAATAATAGAATCATAGAATTGTAGAGTTAGAACAGACCCAAGTGTCATCTAGTCCAAACCCCTGCAATGCAGGAATCTCACCTAAAGCATCCATGACAGATGGCCACCCAACTTCTGCTTGAAAACCAACAAGGAAGGAGAGTCCACAACCTCCTGAGGGAGACCGTTCCACTTTTGAACAGCTCTTTACCACCAGAAATTTCTTCCTGATGTTGAGTCAGAATCTCCTTTCTTCTAACTTGAAGCCATTGGTTTGGGTCTTACCCTTTGGAGCAGGAGAAAACAAGATCTTTTGGAGTGTTCATGCTGTGGGCCCCTCCATCACATGCTCAGTGTCAGGAACATGGACCCCCAGAGTGCAGGGGAAGAGTCAGACTCTGAAATTGGGCTAAGTGGACGAGGGACCAACTCTGCAGATGAGAGCTGGCTGACAGAGTCGAGAAAGGGCAGCTCGACCCACCCCACCCACCCCCCGTTCCTGGGAAAGACTCTGTTAGCTCTCAAGATGAGGAAGAGTTGGAAGGCAGCCAGAGTGTTGCTAGGCAATCAGCAGATAAGCAGAGGTCTGAGACTGTGTGAAGTGGAAGTGGGGAGGGCGGAAGCCAGCCTCTCAGTCCCCATTCTAGGAGACTGGATAAGAGGGCAAAAGAAGGGCAAGAGGGGAGTTTGGCATCCTTCCTGCTGTGAGGGGGGCGAAGATTAAGACTGACCAACTATCGTCAATGTGAGCAGGCGAGAAGCTGTGCTCTGGATGTGGGGTTTGTTTTTTGTTTTTGTAAAAAAAACTGTCAGGAGTGAGCCAGCTCCAAGTGAAGGTTTGCAGCCAATGGCAGAAAGCAGCCAGGAACAGAGAGGGTTAGATGTTAGTCAGGCAGGGGAGAGCCGGCAGCTGCAGACTTCAGCTCTTCCTCACCTTGACAGGCAGGCTGGAACACAGCCAAAGCTCGCAGGACGCACAAAACGGTGTGAACAAACTCAGAGACAGCCTCTCTGAAAAGGAAGAGGTTGGGGTTGATCCAAGAAGTCCATACAGTTGGCGAATGGGAGGGCAGCTACACAGGAAGCAAAACAAGAGACATAAGGTGCAAAAGTTCAATATATTCTGTAGACACCGGAAGGAGTCTTCAGAAGGGCCATTGTGAGTAATGATGCTGGATGCTTTGTTAGAGCCGTGCGGAGATATCTGTTTGTTTTTGTAATAAATCATCCTTTTTAATTACCTATGCTTACTGTGTTATCAAGCTGGGAACCTGGACTCCTGACATAAACGTACATAAAACTGCTGGAGAGTCATTACTTCTTATCGGGGCTTGCTTGCCTGCCAGAAATCATTACACTCAGGTTGTATATATGTGTAAATAAAACCAGTGACAACAAATTGTGTCCAAATAGTTCGGCAACTAGTTTGATTCCAACCTTCACTGAGTAAAGGACTCAAAGAACTAGATGGGACTCAGGACATTATCCAGGCTGAAACACACACACACCCAGCCCCACAATATTAAGAACTGTTTTAAACAACTTACAATCACAGAAATAAGGCAGATCCTAAAAATATACACCTCAAGCATCAAAAGCCAGGGTAAATAGGTGTGTAAAAAGAATAATATATTAATAGAAGGCCATGGTTTAGTGGGAAAGTAACTGCATTTCATGCAGAAGGTCTTGGGTTCAATTTCTGGCATCTGCAAAAGACCCTCGCCTAAAAATCCTGGAGAGCTACTGCCAGGGTAGTCAATATTGAACTAGGTGGGCCAAAGATCTGACTCAGTATAATACAGGTTCCTAGGCTCCTGTTTCTGATTTGGTGAAATCCCCCCCTCTGTTTCTGTTTTCACCCTTGCCAATACTGTATGTTTAACATTAGAGAGCTCCTTGTGTTATTGCTTAAACTGTACTGACATCTGGTGGCTCGGAATATTTCAGGATATTAAAACACATACACATGCAAACTCAATCTTTTCTCACCATCCGTCTTTCTCCAATGACTAGTCCCACCCTTTTCAAAGGGAGAGGCTGCTTGGTTGTTCGAGCAGGTCAAAATTTCTAGACATTCCCCACCCATGAGAAAAAGATTAATGACATCCAGAGAGGGAAAAAAAGTATTTGATGGACTCAGTTGCTTTCATCCTTGAAGGCAACAATTGTTTTGAACATTTTGCATTTAAAAAGAGGCTGATATTTATTTTTTCTTTAAGCTATTAAATATGTTTTTTAAAAATAAAAATAAAAAAGCTTTGTCCAGTATCCAAATATCTGTCCAACTCATTTTGCAAACTCAAGGAAGCCTTCTGCTTGCATTCCTGGAAAGGCAGGTCTCCTATATGCCATATGGCAGAATTTCTTTGAAGAATCCAAGGGGATTTTAGAAATGGAAGGGATTTTCATCTGACTTGGCAAATTTGACTGATATTTGAGGGGAAAAGAGGAGGGAATCTGTCTCACTAGGCTATTTGACATATCTATAGCAGCTCCTTGGAGGACGAAGACTAAAGGGGAGATCATACAGCAGGGATGAGGAAGCTGTGACCCTCCAGATGTTCCTGGACCACCATCCCTGTCCATTGGCCATGCCAGCTGGGGCTGATGGCCATTGCAGTCCAACAACATCAGGAACTTCCGTCTCAGTGTATCTGAAGAAGTGTGCATGCACACGAAAGCTCATACCAAGAACAAACTTAGTTGGTCTCTAAGGTGCTACTGGAAAGAATTTTTTATTTTATTTTATTTTGACATCAGGAAAGCCACTGACCAAAATAATATTTTGGCTCTCTCTCATAACACCAGAAATGTGCATTTGATGTGGATCAGGCCAATTCATACCAGAATTTGCAGAACAAATTCCTCATGTGCCCTCATTGGACATCATGGGGAATGGGGTGGGGAGGAAGCTATGTGTACATTTAATATAATGTCTCATTAGGCTCTGGATGTGCCTTCAACTTTGTAAATATCACCATGTAAAACAATCCCTTCATCTACATTCCCATGCAAACATATACAGCCTTACCTTGGTTTTCAAAAAAGCTTAGTTCTCAAACGTTTTGGTTCCCGAATGCCGAAAACCCGGACGTCACTGTTCCGGTTTGCAAACTATTTTGGAACCCGAACGTCTGCCGGGGCTTCTGTGGCTTCCAATTGGCTGCAGGACCTTCCTGCAGCCAATCAGAAGCTGCTCTTTGGTTTCCGAATGTTTTGGAAGTCTAACGGACTTCCGGAACGGATTCCGTTCAACTTCCAAGGTACGACAGTAATATACACCCTCTTCAGGAACACAGGAACCCCTGCTTAGCCATGAAGCTCACAGGACATCACTGCCTGTCAGCCTAACCTACCTCACAGGGTTGTTGTGGGGGTGGAATGCGGAATGGGAGGACAACATGTGCCACCCCGGGAGAGAAAAAATGGGATATGAATGCAATAAATTAAATTAAATTAAATTAAAATACACTGACTGCAGTTACAGACAGAGAATACTCCCAGCCCTACCTAGAGATCTCATTGGGAATTGAACCTCAGACCTTCTGAGAAGCTCTGACATTGGACTACCGTATGGTCCTTGCCCATTCTTCATGCACATCATGAAATGGACTCTGGGTCATACTGCAATAAACTCGTAGCCCTTCAGCTACTTGCTAACTCTTTGTTGATCTTGCTGAAAGAGACTAACATGCCTGTCCTTTGTCAGCTGATAAGAAACAGGAAGATAATCTAGCTGCAGAAGACCAGAGGCGGCAGAAAAATGGGGGGGGGGGAGGGAGGGCTCCTTTTAGCAATGAAATTGGCACCATAAGGGAGGCGGAAGGCGACTCCTTTGGATGGTGAGGCAACTTGCAAGCAGCACAGCTGGGCGCCTCCAATCGTGTACTCTTTAATGCGTTTGAAGTGTAGATTCCTGAGGAGAAAATTAAAAACAGAGTTGTGGAGGGAAAACCTCATCTATTTCAGACTTCCGCCGAGTTTGGGAATCAGTGGGATATTTTTTATCCTCTTTTATTTCATGCAGGGCGAGGGAAAAACTTTCTGAGATTTCAGAGTAAGCGCAAAGCGTTCTGCATCTGATATGCTCTGCACGCTTCCCTGGTGATGACTGCTGATCTTAATTAAAACTACAGCTGTTCCACACTAATAACATCCCTTTGATCGTAGTCTATGAACTCTGGAAGTGGCAAGTACATATACCTGTGGGATTACTCCGCTGTCCCACGGCCTTGAGAAATCTCTAGCATAGGGGTGGGGATCCTCTAGCTTGAATGTGGCCCTCAGGAGCCCCCTCAGGCCACAACCCTCACTGACTGGGTCCCTTGACATCCTTGAATGATTTTGTCTGGCTGCAGAGGTGGACTTAGGGGAGCACGAGTGCGCCCCCCCCCCACACACACACTGGGCACCGGGTCAAGAGGGCGTTGCATGGGATGCTGCAACAGTTATAAGAAATGGAAGGTGGGAGGCGGGGGGCACCAAATTTTGGCATTGCACAGGGCACAGCTGAAATTTTAAAGCCCAAAGTCCACCACTGCTGCTTGAACTGTAATGATATATCTTGTTTGCATCGATAGAGGATGGAGAGATGTGTGTACAGGAAGGAGTCTCTAGACTTTGCACTGCTGGGTTGCTTACTGTACAAAGATACGAGCTGCATCTGTTGTTCCATCCGCTTTTGCCTGTGATCATGCCCACCAGTGGCATGCCACTAGGGCCAGATTTAGGTTTGATGAAGCCCTAAGCTACTGAAGGTAATGGGGCCCTTTATATGTCCAGGTGTCCTTTGTCAACAACAAATTGTCGCTGGTTTTTTTGTGTTGAATATATGCTATATGGTAATTTATGGACCTAATAGGTATCTGAAGCCATTTGCACATGTTGCCATGCAATCAGTCCATGCAGAATGTAGGCACCCTATATATAGAAAGGAGCAAACCAGTAATATTTTAGGGAGCAGGCTAGCAGGCGAGGCCCATGACTTACTGACGCGCAGCGGGAATTATTTAAGCAGAGTTTTCATTGAAACAAATAAAAAACTTTTATTAAGCTTAAAATAAACTTCATAGATATAGATCACATATAGAATACAGGCTCTTCTCTATACTGGCACACATTCTGAGAGAAACTAGTCACCACAGTCAAGGTAAGTAACTCACACAACACTGAAAGACAGTTACAGACTAGAATGGCAGTTATGGCAGTTAGACTCCAACAGCTGTTCCTGTTCTCTTGTATCTTTGTCACATGACACTTACATCATAGGAGCTTACACAACACAAAACACTGTTGCTGTATGTAGGTTTTATTTTATTTGTTTTTTATCTTATATTTTGGAAATGTACATCCAGTTTTTTTCCTTTAAATTTTTGGGGCTTATAAGTAAATCTGGCACTGCATGCCACCACCAGAGGGAATCTGGCCCTCAGATTGAAAAAGGTTCCACTCCCCTGTCACCCAGATAGCCCAGTTGGTTAGAGTGTGGTGCTGATAACGCCAAGGTTGCAGGTTCGATCCCCGTATGGGACAGCTGCATGTTCCTGCATTGCGGGGGTGGGGGGTGGACAAGGTGGTCCTCAGGGTCCCTTCCAACTCTTCAGTCTATGATTCCATTATTCCCTTGCTTCAGCAGAAGCTACTCAAATGGAAGTTGCAGGACGTGCATGAAAACCAGGTGGTGAGAAATCACAAGTGCAGAGAATGCTGGTTCTGTTTGCAAGCTTTCCATGGGCATCTGGTTGGCAACCATGATAACAGGATGCTGGACTAGATGGGCCATTAGCCTGATCCAGCAGAGCTCTATTTATGTTCTGATTTCAGACAGGACCACTGCACTTATAGGAGCAACCTATAAATGCCCTCATCTATGGTCATGGCAGAAAGCTCCTTTGCAGCCTCTGGAACAGCCCAGAACCTGCTGGAAATCAAATTTTTCTAACATTATGGAAATAATGTTACAAATACAGGCTGCATGCTCCCCCCCCCCCAATTCGCCAGCCAACCCCACCTCTACCTCCCAGATATTGCAATTGTTTCTCAGCCCATTACAACCTGCAGGACTCAAGCAATTTCAGGTAGGTAATAGGGATGGTCATCAGCCAAGCAAAAATCCAACTTGTGTAGCCCTTCACTTTATCACACACCCCTCTTTGGGATACCAGCCTATGCAGCCATCTATATAATAAATGACTCAGAAAGAAAAGAGATTAATCATATTTGCAGTTGTTGGTTTCAGAAGGTGAGTCTTCTTGCGGGGTGAAGGGAAAAGATTGCCTTGGTGATACATATTTAGAAGTTTGCACTGAATGAAGCACTGGATATATTTTGGAAAATAACTTTGGTTTTTTTTTTCATTCTGCATTTTCTTCAAATGATGTTTAGGAGTATGCACACCTTTGCAACATAAATACAGGTGAAACTCAAAAAATTAGAATATTGTGGGAAAGTCCATTTATGTAAGCAATTGTTTTCATTAGCTACTGGAGTTTAATATATGAGATAGACTCATGGCATGCAAAGCGAGATATGTCAAGCCTTGGTTTGTTATAATTGTGATGATTATGGCATACAGCTGATGAAAACCCCAAAGTTGAGATTGTTGAGAGGAGTGCTGGCCAAAACAGTTTAAGAAAAGTCTCCCTTCCAAAAACAATATATTTCACCATGCCTGCAATTTCTGAAATGCCTCCCTGCCCCCCCCACACCCACTGCCCATCTTCCACCTAAGAATGGTCTGTCAAATTTTGCAAAAAACCATGAACCACCATAAGTTAGTGAGATAAGTCTCAGCCTCGAGCCCCATATTTCTTGATTAAAAACCCAGAGTCCCTGAGTCAGGGGCGTAACAAGGTAAATTGGTACCTGGGGGCAAAAAAAAAGTCACCCCCCCGAGGTGTAGGAAGGTCAGGTAGTACCCGGTGCGGAAAATTTCTTGTCACCATTGATTCCCCCCCCCGCAAAATGGTTTTACGTTATTTCATCTTTTCTTACAAAGGAATAATAACAAGTAATAATAAAAAAAAACCTTTATTTATATCCCGCCCTCCCCTGCCGAAGTCGGGCTCAGGGTGGCTAATATCAGATACATAACATTGGTATAAATCAAACAATAATTAAATTACCTCCTAAAAACATCTCAGAATCAGATTAAAGTCTAATGAGATGGCTTTCCACAGGGTTAGGGTTGGGAACAGTAAGTGGAACTGAAATTTCAGCCTTCACGAAAACAGCCAAGTAAACAGCTATTTTGGTGGAGGAGGGTCAAGATATTAACCGATATGCATGAAATTTCTTATATAGCTATATAATCCCTAGTATAGTAAGATAAGACCTTTGGAGCAGGCATTTTTTAAATAAAATAATAATTTTTTTATGATCCACCCTAGTAGGGCAGTAATTGTTCCTTGATAATTTGTCACCCCCTCCATTATGGAACACGGGGCCATGTTGTAGAAGGCCCTTCATCAACAGCAAGCATCCTCATCCATTCCCGGTCCTCAATTTTTGCAACTCTACTTCACACATTTTGTCTGTGGCGCGATCCTGCTTTTTAAACAGACTGTACCGCAATTTAGTGCTGCTATTTTCGCTGAAGGGAGCAACCTGCAATCAAATGCGGCAGGTTTTGCCTTCGTTTGTCAATCGCTTTTGCGAAAAAGAAATGGGGGGGGGGAGAGAGAGAGAGAGAGAGAGAGAGAGAGAGTGCTGTGTTTCCTGCAACCTAGCAACACAACTTACAGTTTTAAATACCTGGCAACAAAACAAATTGAAGTTCACCTGGACCTGCGTTTCATTAACACACCACATAACTTAATGCAATCAAAGTGACTGCATAGCTTCGGCTTGTGCAGGTCTGAGATGCAACAAAATATGATAGAAGGAAATAGCATGTGGGCTTAGAGTTAAGAACAGAAGGAGATCCTGCTGGATCAGGCCAATGGCTCATCTAGTTCTGCATCCTGCTCTCACAGTGGCCATTCAGATTCCTGGGGGAAATCAGCAAGTGGGATTCGAGCAAAATACCTTCCTCCTCTCCTGTGGTTTCCAGCAACTGGTATTCAGAAGCATTGCTGCTTCAAACTGTGGAGGCAGAGCCATCAATAGTAGCCATCAATAGCCCCCCCTTCCATGAATTTGTCTAACCCTCTTTTAAAGTCATCCAAATTGGTAATCATCACTGCCTCCTGCAGAAGTGAGTTCCATAGTTTACCTGTGTGCTTTCTTTCATCTGCCCTGAATTTTCCAACATTCAGTTACAGGGAAGCTTCACTATACAGTGGCACCTTGGTTCTCAAACTTAATCCATTCTGGGAGTCTGTTCGACTCCCGGAACCGTTCGAAAACCAAGGCACGGCTTCTGATTGGCTGCAGGAGCAAACCGGAACACAGCGTTCGGGAGCCGATTTATTCAACAACTAAGCCTTTCGGGAACCAAGGTACCACTGTATTTACAATATAATATGTTTCCTATTTTCCAGGAATGCTTTGTTACACAGAACTGGGGGACCTCTGGCTCAGGGGTCAGCTGGGGTCCCCAGTCCCTACGATCTGGCCTTTGGTATTCTTTCTAGGCCACACCCCTCAGCGGACTGAACATTTGAAGGTTACTGAATTGGCTGCTGCAGTCACCTCAGTCACCTGGCGCTCAAAACTGAGTCTAATTCTGTCCTATGCAGGCAGTGGCAGACGGCAGCGTTTTTCACCTGGCTGCCCAATGCAGAGGTCAATTCTGGTGATTGACTATGGTAAGGGGCAGGTGGTGAGAAGGCCAGTATGGTGCGGGTGCGATGGCAGGAATCCACCACTGCACTCCCACTCTGCTGACCTCCTTATTGTTTCACCATTCCTCCTCTCTCCCATTCAGTTACCAGTAGTGACCTCCATGTTGCAAAGCCAGGCAAGCAACGTTACCCAAGTCACAGCATGCCCGCCAACTGTTCTGGAAAAACAGGGACATCCAACCCCCCCCCCCGCCCCACGCGACAGTACATTTTGGGTACCTTGCTATCTCCTGATTTCAAACTGAGATCTCGACCCACCCCCCAAAAAGTGGCTTTTTTTGTTTCACGGTCTCACATGGCACCCCAAAATGTACATCTTTGGGTGCCATATCCCCAAAAGCACTTTTTCTGGGTTTGCAAGCTGGTGCAGCACCCCAAAAGGTGCATTTACGGATGCCATGCCCCAAAGCAGTGCTTTTTCCAGGTCAGTGATCTCACACAGATTGCGTGACCTGTGTGGGATTTCAGACCTGGAAAATGGTGTTCCAAATTTGGACCATGTTGTGTTGAAAGGCATGGCACTGCACTGCACACCACTGTGTGCAAGTCAACATAGGCTATAGAGAAAGGAACCACTCAGTTTGTAAAAGCTCCATTATATGCCGCCTTCTCCACAATCTCCTCCTTCTTATTTAGCACTCCCAGAACTCTTCTGCCATTCAAGGATCCAACCACCTATCTGCTACTAGAAACTTCTTCCATGGTGTATTAGCAAGGGGTATACTGCTGCATTTAATATTGTAATCCCCTCCCCCACCCCCAAAAACTTACTCATAGTAGGACCAGCTGTTTCGGAAAATACAAGACTTGTGGATAACCAGGAATAGCTACAATGAAACTGTTTCCCCCCCCCCCAGATGCTGTTCCTATTGAGAGCAGCAGCTCATCCCATTTGGATCTTTTATACTTCGGGGTTTCATTGTTATATACACACAACCATCAGCTTTGTTTATGAAGCACAAAAGCACACACCAGCAGTTCCTTCCAACAGTGTAATGATTGAATTCTTAATTATTTACATGTTGTGGCTGACCCAGTTATTCAGGTACAGGAACGAGAGGGAGATAGCAGGCATTGATGGCTCAGATCAGATTTGTCTATCGGTATGAGTACAACCAATTAACAAAGGAAATTAGTACATTCTAACTTGAACTGAGATGAAAACAAGACCTTTTTGTAAACATGTTCAACTGCAGCGACAAGCACCATTCCTTCCTCTAATTTTTCAATGGTTATTTAAAACGAGGTGGAAGTATCCAGGGAGCCTCGTCCTTTCTTGGAACTACAATTGGCTGCCAGTGATCTTATCATCCAGACCAAGGCGATTGGCTATCTAAAGATGTGACATCATCACATTCACCGCGGGATTCCCAGTTGGCTGAGACTGCTGATGCAAATACTCAAGGAGGAGGAAGCTGGCAGTGATGAGACAAAAATTGGAGCATTCCAATTGTTTCTGTTGCATTCAAGAATGCCTGTTGATAGCAAGTAGAAGACTCAGACTAAAGTCCTGTCTGTCAACGCAAAACCTACTCTGCATCAATAGCAAAACTACAATTCCCATCATTTCCTTGGAGAATGCAGGGGGTGAGAATGCCCAGAAGCTTTCAAATGTCGGTAGCTAAAAACTGGAAAGAGATAAATCTTGGCTCCTTTGAGCCCACGCAGCTGAAGTTTTTTGCTCCTCACCTTTCACAATTTGCAAGTTTAGGAAAGTCAGAGAAAAGTGACAAAACAAAGAGTTGATGATCTTGGAATAATTCCCCAGGGGTGAGTTAGAAAGACCTAGGTTATTCTGAACTGAGACAAGAGGGCTTCACACATCACTACTTCGTTTTATCTTAGCTAGCTGAGAAGTTGGTGGGTGTTTTTTTTAAGTATCACCTCCTCTGGTTTTTGGGTCTTTTTTATTTTAGATACCTTGTTCATTACCTAGAGGATGAAATTCTATGGGGTTTTTTATTATGGCCAGAGATGAGCATAAATGCAATGAAAAACAGCATTATTAAATAAATCCAAACTTATTCTTACTGCATTTGTAACTTTCCTCCCCCCAAGAAGTCTCAGTCTGACACCTGTTAAACTCCCAATTAACAGATTCAGGTATTTCCTTAAATCCATCAAACATTTCAATCCTTTTTTTTTTAAAGGCGGATAATAAAATAAAAAACTGAATTTGACACACCCATCTTCTGCAGTTCCACCGGAATATAAACAAACAGGGAGCAAACGGAATACTATGAAATCTTCCTTGTAGCAGTACAGTAAAACACTGAACCCAGCTAATGTCAAAGCATGCCTATATTTATAAAGATTTAGCACTTTTTAAATATTTTGCTGCTTTAATCCCATAACTGGGATTCACACCCACAAAACACAGGGAACAGTTTTTCATTGCAAGAGATCACATATTTTCAAGGTTTAAATCCCCATTCCTCTGTCCAACGGTAAAATGTTAGCCTGATTTGTTCCCATCATTATCAAACCCCGGGGGGGGGGGGCATCCACAGTGTATATCTTGTTCTAAAGCAGTTTTGACCCATGAAGAAACAAAAGTACCATTACTTACATTTATTCCATCATTATAATCACATTAAATCTATTATATAATCCCATTTGGACAGAGTCTGTTTTTAATGTATTTTATGCAGCACCTAGTGTGTGTTTTATGTACTCCACAAATAATTGCAATTAAAACTATTACTACATCCATCTGACAACCAAAGGATCAAGAATTATCTTTAAAAAGAAAGGAAAAATTCCCTATAAAAATCTCAGTAGCATAACCGTCACCGAAGTTGCCCAGGAATGACTGTTAAACAGGACAGGAAACTCTTGATGTCTAAAGCAGGGGTGGGGAACATGTGTCCCTTCAGATGCTACTACAACTCCCATCATCTCTGATCATTTAACAGAGCGACTGGGGCTGATGGGACCTGGAGTCCAATAATAACCGGAGGGCCAGAGGTTTCTCACCACTGATCTAAAGACTCGGTACACAAGCATCATTTCTCTGGGCCCAGTGCAAACTTCCTACAAGTGTCCTCATCCTCAAAATCCCTTTGCTGCTTTGAAAAAAATATGGAAGCCCAGCTGGCGTCCTTTAGGTACATAGCATGACGTCGCCACTCTCAACACCAAGTAAGCCTGTAAACATGCCCTGCTCTAGTGGGGATCCCATAACCCCATTGCTTAGCTGCACACAGTTGCTTCACAACTGACCCACTGTGTATTGCGTATCTGATGGGCCACTTGAACTGTGGTGCATGTTTAATACACAACTGGCTTCTGGATATACTGTGGTGAGGTTGCACCTTACAGTAAGAATTAGCTTCCACTCCAGGGAATGCAAAATATTCAAAAGCATTTGAGATAGCTATGCAACACAATCATGGGACATCTTTAGAGCAGACCTAGACACATCAAGCTGAGCACCAACAACAACAGTTGTGGGGAACCTGTGACCCTCCAGAAGGAGTTGGGATCCACAAATCTCCGTCATCATTGGCCAGTGATCAAGGATGATGGGAGTTGTAGTTCAGTAACATATGGAGAGCCAGTGATGGAGGAAGGGGCACGCGGATCGCCCCAGGTGTCATCACTGAGGGGGGGGGGTGACAAAAATACGAGGGTTTTTTTAAAAAAAAAAAATTGGGCTCACAGAACTTTTTAGTTCAGCCAACAAACATAATGAAACATGTCTGGCATTGGGCGCCACACTGTGGGGGCCAGCATTTACCGCGGGGCCTGCAGCGTGCCTGAGCCATGCGTCTCTCCTGGGAGTGAAATGGTGGCTTGGGCGCCCGCAGGCTCCACACTGCCTGAAACAGCAGTGTGGGGCTTGCATCTGCCCACAGCCTCTCCCTCAGCTGCCCTACAGCTGAGGGGGAGGCGACGGAGAGGCTCCACACAGCTTGCCCCCCCCATGGGCAGCTCGCCCCGCCCCTGGCTGCAAGACACGTGAGTTGCACCGAGAACCCGAGCGGCTAGCTATGCCACTGTGGAGAGCCAAATGTTCTCCAGCCCTAATCTACAACATCCCTTGGGTTCTTGATAAATCTCTTGCTGCAGCCACTGCCTGAGACTCCAAAAACAGAACAGGACCACCATACACAACTCCACACACAACTGGTGGGCTAAACCCAGTTTGGTCAGTGACAAATTGCTCAGGCCTTCTTTAGAGGAGATCGGAGCTTTCCAAAATCCCACCAAGACATATGTCTCCTTTATCAAAATCCGAATGTTCAGTAGAAGACAATATGCAAAGCAAGCCATTCAGTCCGAATCAGAGATGTTTTCACATAATTTGTCAAAAAGCAATCCAGCGAGAATAAACCAACATCTAACCATGTGTGACTTACCAAGCTGTTATGGAAATGTCCATTCGCATCCCATTTACTGAAGTCTGCGGAAAGAGAAGACATAAGGGAGGGAGATTATTAAATGGGCAAGCAATCGGGGAACTGTGACTGGCCAAGTCACCTTACTGGCCAAGAGAAATTAGCAGTTTGATTTAATCTACAGATGATCCAAAATCAGGGACCGAGCTTTGTGAATATGTTTTCATGCTTTGAAAAGCAGCCCTCATTTTGGGTGATGACTTTTCTTCTTCTTCTTCCAGGGTGAGGTCTTCAAAATGGGTTGGAACTTGTTCACACGCAGAGAGGAAATGGATCCCTCTTGGCTCAAAAGGAACAGCGCTCCCTTTTCAGGAAGACTGCATGGAAGCAAAGAAATAACTGAAATTTGCGGGGGGGGGGACCAGGAGTGCCGGATGTGTGCACAATTTGATGCACACATCCAAATACTCATATGAAGGCACAACCAAATGGTGCAGAAACTGACCCCTGCTTTGCTAAGGCCTCTTGATGGTGCTGTTTCCTTACGTTGAAATCATACCTTGACCCTTGGCCATGCTGTCTGAGGCGGATGGGAGTAGGAATCCAATAACATGAGGAGGGGAACACATTGGCAAACACTGGATTTTTTAATTGGCTGCCCCAATGGTACAAAGGAAGAGGAAGAAAAAGAAGAAGAGGAGGAGGAGGAGTTTGGATTTGATACCCCGCTTTATCACTACCTGAAGGAGTCTTAAAGCAGCTAACATTCTCCTTTCTCTTCCTCACCCACAACAAACACTCTGTGAGGTGAGTGGAGCTGAGAGACTTCAAAGAAGTGTGACTAGCCCAAGGTCACCCAGCAGCTGCATGTGGAGGAGCGGAGACGCGAACCCGGTTCACCAGATTACAAGTCTACAGAGTATCACTTGGTTGTCTTGGCAACATGGTGCACATCCCTTCTCTCCTCCAGTGATAACATTCTCAGCATGCTACTAATTCATCCTTTCTTCATTTGCAGCCTTGACTTTAATTTAAACCAGGACTACGAAGATTCCAGCCTAAAGCCGGGCTTGCAGTTAGCAGTTAAAACCTGGCTTAAGTCCTGGAGCTCCCTAGTAGAATCAATCTTAGCAGAGCTGGCATTGGGTGCCAAAAGTAAAGGATGCTGAATGCAAGTGTTCAAAGGGAACCCTTGGAAATGTGTTATGTGGCTCCTGGTTATTTCCTTGACAGGCGTGGTGTTACCTGCCCCACACCTGATTTCATATGACCCCGGCGGTCATATGCCCTAGGTGAAGTTATTCAGTAGCTGAATGTGTTTTTACTATATTAAACTGCAGCAGCGAGTCAATGAAACCTTTCAGATGTTGCCACTCTGCCCAACCAAATGTCCATGCTAAGCCTCAGCAGGCTGGCTATTCTACCAGAAACCTTGCTTGGCTTTTCCGAACTGCAAAGGCAACATTGTTTAAATAGTTGCCCACACAGTACACAGTCTTTACAAATATAGGTAGAGCTGGTATTCAGAAGCATTGCTGCCTCCGACCTTCAATATTTAGTGTGCCAGAGGCCAGGATTAGGTCCCGATTGCTCCACCCGCATTAAGCTACCGATCGTCTTTGCGATATTTCCCCGTGAGGTTAGGCCACAGTGTCTGTTCCGTGCAAATGCAAAAGAAAAATAAGCTTCTTTTAAAGCCTATTATTTCTGAACATACAGTACTAAAGGAGAGAGAATATGAAGTATTTTATAGAAGTGGTTTAAGCAGATTCAGGAAGACCATTATGGGTATATTAAAGAGCAAGCGGAGAAGAATCTGGCACTATGTGGAATTTATTCCCAGCTGGGTTTCGCCTTAATACCACTCCACACGGCAGTCCTATCCTCTGCTTAAAAAAGGCTTAAATACCTTTAACTGGGGGCGAGAAAGCCCACTTCCAGCTACTTTATGAGCACATAATAGCAGGCAATGTTCTGATCCACATTATTCATTTGCAAACACTGCTAAACCTAATCGAAAATTCTTTCTAGTAGCACCTTAGAGACCAACTGAGTTTGTTCCTGGTATGAGCTTTCGTGTGCATGCACACTTCTTCAGATACACTGAGCAGCTTCTTGGAGAGAGTGTGGCACAGTTTCTTGGAATGTTCAGTGGGATAAGTTGATTGCAGGGGGTTCTTAATTCTAAGACCCTTGGGTAGGATGTCCAGGTTTTTGCATTTGGTTAGAAAGGAGATGTCTGTCTGTATCTGTGCCAGTTTCTTTGTGAGATTTATGGACTTCCATTTCATGCGGCTCAATGTGGTGCCTTCCATAGTTCCAGTTACAGGTGGGTAGCCGTGTTGGTCTGCCATAGTCAAAACAAAATCGAAAATTCTTTCTAGTAGCACCTTAGAGACCAACTGAGTTTGTTCCTGGTATGAGCTTTCGTGTGCATGCACACTTCTTCAGATACACACTAAACCTGACAGGATTGTATGCTACTGTTTTTTCCCCCCATAGAAGGGCAGTGAAGGATCGTCTCTCACTGCACTGAAATGAAGATTTAAAGGGCTGTTGCTCAGCGGGTCTACAGAGTGACTCCAACTGACTCCAGGGGCATGTGATGCTGTTCCCATTGTGAAACCTAAGCAGGCCCTTCATCCAGGTCTATGGCCACATTCACAGCATACAATGAAAATGTCACGATACCACTTTAAACTCTCCTGGCGTCTCCCAAAGTATCTTGGAGACTGCAGTTTGTCAAGGGGGCTGAGAAATGTTAGGAGACTCTCCCGGTGGTGGACTTGGGGCTTTAACATTTCAGTGGGTGATCCTCGCTCAGCCATGAAGCTTACTGGGTGACCTTGGGCCAGTCACTGTCTCTAACCCTAGCCTACCTCGCAGGGTTGTTCTGTGGATTAGCTAGGGAAGGTGAGACCCATGTAAACTGCCTTGACATCCTTGGAGGAAAAAGGTGGCATATTAATGGAAGAAATAAAATAATAAATGCAAACAGATTTAAGAAACGCAGAAACACAACAATAAAGCAAATATGGGGAGGGTGAAATATTATCGTCCGGATTCTACCAAGACAAATTTACTGAAAAGATCCCCACTTTAACATGTGTGATGCTGCTTTGTACTAGCGTGAGACCCCAGGACCATTTAACCAACGGTTATCTCTTTGCCCCCCCCCTATAATTTTTATTAAATTTCCTGTTTTACAATTTAGAATATTCATTCAAACAACCTTAAAATATCAATGACTTCCCTTCTTCTCTTCCCATGGTTCATTTTGCAAAACAAAAATCCCTGCATATTTTATATAAACTAAACCATTCAGTATTCCATTATTACATCCATCCAAACTTATTTACTCTGTTGAATTTATCTTACTGCTGCCCACGTTTTCAAATAAACACAATTTTCCTCCATATACTGTATTCAATAAACATTTTCCAATCTTCTTTAAACGTATGTTTATTCTGTGTGTTAGGTCTGCAAGCTGTGCATATTCCATCAGTTTATGTTGCCATTCTTCTTCAGTTGGAACTTCGCTTGATTTTCATTTTGGGGATAACAAAACACGAACCACAGTAGTGGCATACATAAATAACCTATTTTGACACCTGGGAATTTCCGTTTGAATTATCCCCAACAAAAAGGACTGGGTTTTGTGTTTTTTTGTGTGTGTGTTTTTTAAAGTACTTTTAAACAATTTTTCAATTCATTATGGATTATTTCCTAATACTCTTTTACCGTTTTACAGGTCCACCACATATGACAGAACGTACCCTCTGTCTCATTGCATCTCCAACACTTATCTGATTCAGTCTTATACATCTTAGCAAGTCTACAGATAGCAACTCTCTAAGGCAGGGGGTCAAACCTATCCATTCTCAAAGAAATCAGCCCTGAGTGCTCACTAGAAGGACAGATCCTGAAGTTGAGGCTCCAGTACTTTGGCCACCTCATGAGAAGAGAAGACTCCCTAGAAAAGACCCTGATGTTGGAAAAGATGGAGGGCACAAGGAGAAAGGGACGACAGAGGATGAGATGGTTGGACAGTGTTCTTGAAGCTACTAACATGAGTTTGGCCAAACTGCGAGAGGCAGTGAAGGATAGGCGTGTCTGGCGTGCTCCGGTCCATGGGGTCACAAAGAGTCGGACACGACTGAACGACTGAACGACAACAACAAGGCAGGGGTCAGCAAACCTTTTCATCCATGGGCCATTGTCCCTCAGACCTTGTGGGGGGCCAGACTATATTTTGAAAAAAAATATGAACGAATTCCTATGCCCCACAGAGATGTATTTTAAATAAAAGGACACATTCTACTCATGTAAAAAGACCAGGCAGGCCCCACAAATAACCCAGAGATGCATTTTAAATAAAAGGACACATTCTACTCATGTAAAAACACGCTGATTCCCAGACCGTCCGCGGGCCGGATTTAGAAGGTGATTGGGCCGGATCCAGCCCCCGGGCCTTAGTTTGGGGACCCCTGCTCTAAGGTTTCAGACCAAGCTCATTCAGAGCTCTGCTACTCAATATCCTTAACTGGTGACACTGAAGATTAAACCTGAGTACATCAGTGTTACAAAGCATGCTCCCTCCTACTGAGCTATGGACCTCCTCTGCCACATTGATTGATAGGGCAAGTTTAATACAGAACAAAAGGGAAACCATGTTGTAAGATCTTCCGCTTTCATTCATCAAATGACGAAATGGCATGACCTGGATTTGTTCGGCGTATTTTTCATTGTAACGGCATTTTAAGCAACAGGTTAGCAAATGGCTTTTTGAAGTAGTCCTTGCTGCAGGGGATGCTGACACTTTTCTGTAGAGACACTTGGGTGAAAGGCAGGAGAATACCTGTGCATATGATTGCTTATTTCTTTATTTTAGGAAAATTCCCACCATTATGCCAGATGGTGAATATTATTATTATTATTATTATTATTATTATTATTATTATTATTTCTACCCCGCCCATCCGGCTGGGTTTCCCCAGCCACTCTGGGCGGCTCCCAACAGCATATTAAAAACACAATAAAACACCAAACATTAAAAACTTCCCTAAAGAGGGCTGCCTTCAGATGTTTTCTAAAAGTCAGATAGTTGTTTATTTCCTTGGCATCTGGTGGGAGGGCGTTCCACAGGGCAGGGGGCGCCACGACCAAGAAGGCCTTCTGCCTGGTTCCCTGTAACCTCACTTCTAGCAGTGAGGGAACCGCCAGAAGGCCCTCGGAGCTAGACCTCAAGTGTATGAGCACAGGAAAGTCTTTCTAGACCAGTGTTTTTCAACCACTGTTCCGCGGCACACTAGTGTGCCGCGAGATGTTGCCTGGTGTGCCGTGGGAAAAATTGAAAAATTACTTTATATATAGTCAATATAGGCACAGAGTTAAAAATTTTAACATTTTTTAACATTTTCTAATGGTGGTGTGCCTCGTGATTTTTTTCATAAAACAAGTGTGCCTTTGCCCAAAAAAGGTTGAAAAACACTGTTCTAGACTATATTCATAGAACTGACTTTGGGCCAATATCCATTTCTCAGTCTAACCTACCTCATAGGGTTGGTTTGAGGATAAAATGGGGAGGGTGGACTTACATGGACCATCTTGAGCTCATTGCAGGCGAGGTCAGGTATCTATGTAAGTAAAAAGGTAAAAAGTAAAGGACCCCTGACAGTTAAGTCGCAGACAACTGGGGTTGCAGTGCTCCTCGCTTTACAGGCCGAGGGAGCCGGCATTTGTCTGCAGACAGTTTTTCTGGGTCATGTGGCCAGCATGACTAAGCCGATTCTGGTACAACAGAACACCAAAACCTGAGCAGCGCACGGAAACACCATTTGCCTTCCTTCCGGAGCAGTACCTATTTATCTACTTGTGCTTTTGGGCATGCTTTCGAACTGCTAGGTTGGCAGGAACTGGGACCGAGCAATGGGAGCTCACTCCGTCATGGGGATTTGAACCGCCAACCTTCTGATCAGCAAGCCCAAGAGGCTCAGTGGTTTAGAGCACAGCGCCACCCACGTCTCTATCAATGTAAGTAAGCAATTATTTTTAGATAGATGATAGACAGACAGACAGATGACAAGCGAACAGATAAAGATGTCAGCTTGAATCCAACTCAGAACAGACCCACTGAAATCAAGTCTACTCCGAGAATGGCTTAGTTAGATACAACACATATACTACCAGCCATAGATAAACAGATCTATTCCATACCCTTATATGCTGTCTCATATTAATCCTTCATTTCATAATAGGGGCAGCAATCTTGGTCCCAAATATATCTCTTTTATTTTTATTTGTGGCAATTTTAATCAATCTCAGTATCTATAGATGCATCTCAGGTTTGCATGCCTTCCGATAAGCCATTCATTTGGTTTTCCTTTCACCAAAACCATTATCAGAGCACATCGTTAGGTGATCTTTTTAATATGTATTTTTTTAAAAAAAAAAAAGTCACAGCAATTCAATAAAACTTACATTAGCTGGAGTTTCAGGAACATTAGTCTAATGTGCTTTAAAAGATCACCTTCTCGGAGTGCTATAATAAGTTTGTGTGAAAAGCAGAAAGCATGTAATACGTAATAAAATCTGGCCTTTAATGAACCATTGTGGCACGGAGGCTGGTGGTATCATTCAGCAGAAAGTGTCCTTTTAATTAATGAATAAAGAAGCCAAGGGGGTATTTTAAAGTGACCTCAATTGTATTGACCCCTGGTTGGCAGCTGGATTGGCCAGCACGCCAACTGATACCCAATCACTGGATAGACAGGGAACACCCTTCTGTGGTTGACCCTTTCCTGATACTGCTTACTTTCACTTTTCTTCCCACCCAGTGTTAACTATCTCTTAGCCAAATCTGGGGTCTTAAAGGTTTTGCTGTTATTGCCACTGTGGTGAGAGCAATAATACCCTTGTTTGGGCGATTTGGGGGGGACTTTCCTGAGCTCAGTTCTGCCCATAGGTTGACTGCCAGTTGGTAATCCCTGCTGTAACTTCTCTCCTTTTAGAAACAACAACAACAACGGACAACTGATTTATGTTTCACAAGACACCGAAGTGGAAATGACCTTGATGTAATGCACTATAAACAGTAAAGGCTTGCAGCTAATTAAAAACAAGCTCCTATGATTATCCAATCCACATGCAAAGCCTGCAGAATTCTCTGAAGTGGTAATTGGCAGTCTAAATTTAATAATCTTACCTAGATTTATGAAGCATCGGCTGTCACCAAGAGTTACAATGCTTGCACTCAGCAAATGCTGGGATATAGTCGTGTGACAGTTAATATGGCAGAGACGGAGCTAAATTCTGCTTTTTAGGGCATGATCACACATGGCACCTAGATCAATGAGCATGCTACCCAATGTGCCAAGGAAAAGAAGATGCCATCTAGGGCATTTTTACAGTGATATCACAGGTGCATCTCTTTGCAAAATCCTTTCGAGCTATGCAGGGCCGCCTTAACCATAGGCGCCAGGGGTGCCAGGCCGAGAGTCTAGGGCCTGAGAGTTTGAGTCTGGGGAAGAGCCCGCCCGTCAGTTGGACCACCACAACGGGTTCTTCTGCTGTGGGTGGCCCTGTGCAGTGAGTTCAGGGATGAGCGAGCCAGCGAGGCGCTGAGGCAGCTGGCCGGCTCCACCATCCTGCGAGCCTAGGATTGGCATAGGGCCATGGAAAGGCCCACCCAGCACACGCTGCTTACACCATGAGGCACCTGGCTTCCCTCAGTTACCAATGCCAACACTTTGGGCTCATGTTTCCTGTTTCCTTTTCCGGAGCAGAGATAAGCATGGTGTCAGCTTCCTTTAGAAAGGTCAACAACTCTGGGGAACCTTTCCTTAAAAAGGGTCAGCAACTTGGGGGTTGACAACTTGGGGGGGGCGCCGCCGGGCGCATCTTTGCACCCTGGCGCCGCATATGCTTAAGACGGCCCTGGAGCTATGCATGTTCCCCAAGGCCTGTTGGAGACTATGCCAAATGAACAGAAGAAGAGCCTGCTAGATCAGACCAATGGCTGACCTAGTCCAACTCTCCCCATATGAACCGGCCTGGACCCAGATCGTCTGAGGCCCTTCTTCATGTGTTTCCTCCATGAGAGGCCTGGAGGATGGCAACACAAGAACGAGCCTTTTCTGCAGTGGCTCCCCACCTGTGGTTCTCCATGTCCCCATGGACATTGCCTGGCACCTTTGATACGTATCTTTAAGCACCAGGCAAAATTATTTATTTATTTATTTATTTATTTATTCATTCATTCATTCATTCATTCATTCATTCATACCCCGCCCTCCCCAGCCAAAACCGGGCTCAGAGCGGCTAACATCAAATATATATTAACATAAAATCAGGCAATCAATTAAAATACATCCTAAACTCAAATCAGAATCAAAGTGAAATCCAATCAGATGGCAACCCACAGATTAGGGTTGGGGACCTTAAAGGCCTAACTTTCATACAAGTTCTTATAAGGAGAGAGGGGGAGTCAAACTGGACACTGACCAAAGGCCGGATGGAACAGCTCCGTATTGCAGGCCCTGCGGAAAGATGTCAGATCCCGCAGGGCCCCTGGTCTCTTGTGGCAGACTGTTCCACCAGGTTGGGGCCAGTGCTGAAAAGGCCTTGGTGCTGGTCAAGGCCAGTCTAATCTCCTTGAGGCACAGGACCTCCAAGATGTTTGCAGAATGTAAGGTCCTCTGTGGGGCATACCAGGAGAGGCGGTCCCACAGGTACGAGGGTCCTAGGCCGTATAGGGCTTTAAAGGTTAAAACCAGCACCTTAAACTTGATCCTGTACTCCACCGGGAGCCAATACAGTACAGGACAAATGTGATCCCACGATGAGGACCCCATAAGGTGTCTCGCTGCACCAGTCTGCACCTGCTGGAGTTTCTGGGTCACTTTCAAGGGCATTTGTCTTCTCCTAGGCCTTTGGCTAATAAACAATCCATGGCCTTTTAAACTGTTTACCATTTGCCCTTCCCCAGCAGCTGACCAAACTGCCTCCGAGTACATCTCATCTACCCTCCATCCACACAACTCACCCAAAGTCCATCTCCTATTGACACAACTCTTTTTAAAGGAGTAGGGGTGCTTAACAGCAGATTGCTAAACTGCTGTGTGAAGGTCACACACACCCAACTCCATTACACAGTTTGCCTGGATCTGCATGCTATTCCTCACACTGCAATTGGTGTGAATTGCAGAGTGTGATGACAGCTTACATTTTAATGTATATAGGAAGAAAGGATGAGGACAGACATTACATTGAAACTTTGCATTTTAGTGACTGGTAAACAAGCATTTAATAAACTTATTTGGTGGCTGTCATTGCCGATTTCATTTATAATATGTAAGTTCAGTAAAATAAAAAATAAAAAAATCTATATCCAGTGCATAGCTCTAGTGATGTGTGTCATGAGTTTGCAAGACACCAAAGAAGGGGAGAAGGACCCCTGCAAAGGGATTGGTACACACCTGGACAAGCTGAAGATGGGGAAGAGGAGGCTGTGGATTTAGGAGGTGCTCATGGGACATTGGGATGCCAAGGGGATAGCGGTCAGTTCACAAGAGCCAGGTGAAAGAAACACATCACCAGAACCAGAGGTGTCCCTGCATCCACGGACACGGTGGGCTCTGAAGCATCGGGAACAGCAGGAAGTGCACTCCAGGAGACTGAAGCAGGCAACGGAACATGGCCCAGCTCATTAATGGACCAGGTTGGACATCATGGAACTCCTTAGTTCTGGGAGGATGCTGTGGTCACTCAGCTGGATTAAGCTCAGGGCCGATGAGGACCACTTGCTTTGTCAAGTGGAAAGGCACAGCTGCTCAGCTGGAGCAAACTCTGGTGCATCAATCAAGATTGGGCTTCAATCCCAATCAAGTTTGGGCTTCAAGTTACAAGAAAGGAGATTCCAACTAAACTTTCAGAAAAAAAACTTTCTGACAGTAAGAGCTGTTCGACAGGGGAACAGCCTCCCACGAGAGGTAGAAGAAGAAGAGTTTGGATTTGATATCCCGCTTTATCACTACCCGAAGGAATCTCAAAGCGGCTAACAATCTCCTTTCCCTTCCTGCCTCACAACAAACACTCTGTGAGGTGAGTGAGGCTGAGAGACTTCAGAGAAGTGTGACTAGCCCAAGGTCATCCAGCAGCTGCATGTGGAGGAGCGGGGAAGCGAACCCAGTTCACCAGATTACGAGTCCACTGTTCTTAACCACTACACCACTACACTGGTGGACTCTCCTTCCTTGGAGATTTTTAAGCGGAGGTTGGATGGCCATCTGTCATGGATCCTTTAGCTGAGATTCTTGCATTGCAGGGGATTGGACTAGATGACCCTTGGGTTCCTTCCAATTCTAAGATTCCATGATAAAAGGGAAGCAAGGCAGGGACTCTGTATCTGCTCAACTAGTGTTCCAACCCTGGATCTTCTGCAGAGGTGGGATGGGAAGCTGACCATACAGATTGACTTTGGACCTAGCTCGTTGCATTGGACCTCGATCGGTATCTGGTCATCTGGAATGCCTGAATACTCTCTAGCGCTGCCCTTGGGACTATGTGCACTACCAGGACTTAACTCTGGGTGCACTGAGGATCAGAACAATGTGTCATTCATTGCATTTTTTAATAGTGGCAGGTATGTGCATAGTGAAAATTCACTTAACACACCGTTTTCTTTAGTCCTTTTGTTAAACACAGACAACACCCTCTAATAAACTGGGATTTCTTGAGTAGTTTATTTGCAGCTATTGAAAAATGTTGACTAAGCTCTATTATTTAGTGTTTGCAAACGGTTCTAACCATTGTTGCAGCTAATTAAATTTCACAGAGGATTTTAAATCTTGCATAAGGGAGAACGCATGATGATTTTCCTCAAGCAGTATACAAACAGATGCAACGCACACGCGTCAAAGTACATAATAAAGGGACCCAAGTGTTAATTGTGTAATGTTGCTTTTTCCAAGGTACAATAATCTGACACAGAATCTCTTAAGCATAGTGAAAAGTAAATAACTTTTTCCTTTTGGCAGGAAGTGGTTGATTCAGAAGTGGTGGTGGTGGGTTCTTAGGGGGGGGCACAGTAAATTCAGAATGGTGAAAAATCCACAGAGTAAACCAGAGAGAATCCACACATCCCTACAACTAACCCCCACACCAGGGGTCAGCAAACTTTTTCAGCAGGGGGCCGGTCCACTGTCGCTCAGACCTTGTGGGGGACTGGACTATATTTTGAAAAAAAAAATATGAACGATTTCCTATGCCCCACAAATAACCCAGAGATGCATTTTAAATAAAAGCACACATTCTACTCATGTAAAAACACCAGGCAGGCCCCACAAATAACCCAGAGATGCATGTTAAATAAAAGGACACATTCTACTCATGTAAAAACATGCTGATTCCCAGACCGTCCGCACGCCGGATTGAGAAGGCGATTGGGCCACATCCGGCCCCCGAGCCTTAGTTTGGGGACCCCTGTCCCACACCTTTTCAAAATAGATTCCCCCCCCCACCTTAAATGCAGGGCTACCTCAATACTTTCTGGATATCACAAGAGATGTTTGACTGAAGGCAAGCTCCCCCCCCCCGGCTTGTATATTACAATTAGATGCTACCCCCGTGGAAAGGAGGGGTGAAATCCATCCTCAGCACTCTTTCCACCAGCCCCTCTCCATAGAAACACACCAGCTGTCCGGAACTACAACACTCGCCTGCTACCTTGCTGCTTCAATAATTTCCATTATAGTAATTGTTGCTTAATGTGGCTATAATCTGTTGCTCAAAGGAAACCTCATTCGCTTTCTTGAAAGCCCCTGCGATGACATTGGCTCCTTCGCCAGCAGGCCTGGAAGGTACTTCTGAATTAAGTTAACAGCTGAAGACAATTTTCGCTGAAATTGAAGAGGACTTGAAATGAGCCAGGAGGTGGCGGGTTGCTAAGTGCAGTCCCATTATGAAGAACAAATTGGGGGGGGGGTAGAAACATGTTCACCCTTGGGCTTGGGAATGGCAATGGCTGGGGACTGTTATGCCACCGTGCGGACAAGTTGTTTGCTCCTGTATCCTGGAGGTCAAGAACTGGGATAGGAATTATGCTGCAGCATAGACTGCGCTATCACCAGGCACGAAACAAACATCCCCAGGATTCAGCTATTTATTTTTATTAGATCTGATTATTTTGATTTGATTTTTTTATTTTCTATACTGATATATATATATATATATATATATATATATATATATATATATATATATGCAGTGTACTGAAAACTGAAGCAACAATGGACAACTTACACTGAAAAAATATTCAGTTACATATAAAAATCTTATAGTAATATACGAAGTTACTAATATATGTACAGTGGGACCTCAGTTTTCGACCGTCTCGGAAGCCGAACGTTTCGGTTTTCGAACGCCGAAAACCTGGAAGTAATTGCTTCCGTTTTCGGACGCACCTCAGAAGCCGAACAGCTTCCGAGGAACGTTTCTCCATTATTTTTTTCAATGGATTTTGCCAACCGCCCATTGATCCTCGGTTTTCAAACGTTTTGGAAGTCAAATCTGGAACGGACTACGTTCGAGAAACCTAGGTACCACTGTATCTCAATAGCAATTCCCCCCCCCCTTCTGACATGCCCTCCCTTTCAGCCTCCTGGTTTTCACCCAGGGTCCAAACAAGCTCTCAGGTCCCCCACAAAAGTCTCACAACAAGGAGAGTTCTCGGAAACAGTGAACATTACCCTAGTCTCTCATTCTTCTAGACTTGTTTTTTATGGGCAAGTCCAAGGTTGGTGGTACCCCCCTCAAGCTGCCCATAGCTGCATCCCATTCAGCTGCCCTCTCCACATCCAGTTCCAGGTACAGCAGGTTTGTTGGGTTTCCCAGGGGGTCCAAAGGATGGGAAAATATTCTCCCTCAGCTCACAGCTCTTCCTTCACCCTCTCTCATCTCCTCCTCCAACTGCTTCGATTCCAGTTAGGAATCACTTCCCATAGAAATATCTGAGCACAATTTCACAGTAAAAGCATCAACAATAAACACAATTCCATACATAAAAGCAATTCCGTAAAAATGGTTCCATAGCTACAAAAAAAGTAAAGAAAATAATAAAACGGTTATTTGTTATTATTTTGGTGATCTAGGAGCAGGGGGGCAAATTCAGGCCTTCAAATCGGCGGGTTGTTCTTTTGTTTGTTTTCCCCAGGGGAACCTAAAATATCCTCCACCATCCTGGTGTGTGTGTGTGTGTGAACTTTAGGGATGGAGGCTTCACAAACACACCAACACAAACAGACACACACATATAGATATACAATTTTGCTTTGCAAAATCCCCCTTTGAGACTCTGCCATTGTTTCCTGTCCCCTCTCCAAATGTCCTGGAGGCACCATTGTTGTAAATGGTGGCAGCCTCAAAAAAAAAAATAACCCCAAAAGATAGCCCCGACTTGTGGCTACCATTGTGACAGCCACAATTTTCATCCAGGAACCTCTTTGCCTTCTGATCCTAACTGTAAAAAAGCACTGTCACCATGCTCACTCACTGTGTGGTCCATTGATGTGGTCCGGGCTCCAAGGGCTAGGGCTCTGAGCAGCCCTGTAATGAATTATCTCTGCTTTGGGTGCTGGTAGCAGAGGAAGGAATTATTCCATTGCCAGGATAAGTGGTTTCGGCTATTTGATAAGGCAGAGGATGGATGTGTGCTTAAATTTCTCTTGAAGCAGAGGGCTCCATTTAGAAATCCCTGCCTGTGCTCTGTCATGGTTCAAAAAGGATAAATGGTGTGTGTGTGTGTGTGTGTGTGTGTGTGTGTGTAGTTGGAAGGGAATCTGAGGGTCATCTACTTCAACCCCACTGCAATGCAGCATTCTCAACTGAAGTATCCATGACAGATGGCCATCCAACCTCTGCTTAAAAACCTCCAAGGAATTCCGCCACCTCGCAAGGGTTTCCATCCCAACTCTAACCATCAGAAAGTTGTTGCTTTTTAAAACCATTTATTTTCCACTTTCTGAAAATACAGTGGCACCTTGGTTTACAAACTTAATCTGTTCCGGAAGTCCGTTCTTAAACCAAAGCATTCTTAAACCAAGGTGTGCATTCCCATAGCAGCGGGGGGGGGGGGGGACAGACTCAATTTACAAATGGAACACACTCAACAGGAAGCGGAACATGTTCTGCTTCCAAGGCAAAGTTCCCAAACCAAGACACCCACTTCTGGGTTTGCAGCGTTCTTAATCAAGTTGTTCATAAACTAAGCTGTTCTTAAACCAAGGTGCCAGTGCATTTATTTTTTTAAAAAAAAACATCCCCCCACCCCACGAGAAACAATGTAAATGCTACAGCCCAACATCAGCTATGTGCAACAGTTTAGAGTTGATTGTATCAGTAAATTGCCTTCCATTCTCTGTTTTAACAGATTGTCCCAGAGTGTGTTTTGGTTTGTGCCTTGTTTTCGAATCATAATATTGGAAGCGACCACAGCGGTCATTCTTTTTGCCCAAGGGAGGCTCGTACCTACAACCCTGAGATCAAGAGTCTCATGCTCTACCAACTGAGCTATAAGTTTGACTTATTAAGTGCAAACTTAATTGAATTTCTTGCCCACCCCTAGGCATAGCTTAGTGGTAGGGCAACTGCTTTGCATGCAGATGGTACCAGGTTCAATCCCTGACATCTCCCAAGTGGCAATGCAGGAAAACGTCTGCCTGGAATCCCAGAGAGCTGCTGCCAGTCAGTGTAGACAATACTAAGCTAGATGGACCAATGATCTGATTCAGTATTAGACAGCTTCCTATGTTTCTTCTCAAACTTTTTTTTTGCATGTGTGTGTGTGTGTGGCCAGAATAGCACAGTTGATTAGAGTGTGGTGCTGCTAATGCCAAGGTCGGAGGTTTAATCCCCATACGGGACAGCTGCACATTCCTTCATTGCAGGGGGTTGCTCTAGAATGATCCTTAGGGTCCCTTCCAATTCCCCAGTTCTATGATAATGAACTCCTGATGGCTCGAGCCACAGAGGAAGTTATAAAGGGGAGGAAGTAAAGAAGTCATATTAAGCATGTAAATGAGAGAACAGTATTCCAGACAAGGCCTGCTCATTTAATGTGGCATTGTTATGCTGCTCAGCATTCAATAAGACAATCGGGAGGAGATTTCAATTTGCCTAGGACAGCAGAAAATAAAATAAAATCTTGGACTAGCCTTGCCTGTTGTCCTGCTCCAAATGTGCACTGGACTAGCCTGATTACCATTTATCTGGCATTTGCTAAGCATGCTGTCCTACTTCACCTCACGGTAACCAGCAATAAATCAACAGTATTTGCAATGCACATTCTTATCTTGGCAAGCGAGTACACTTTCAACCCTGCCAGCTGAAATCCCGTTACCTGCAATGCAACAACCTGAATCACCACATTTGAAATGAATGAGGCTTGTAATGCCTCGGGGATAATATTTTAGTGGCTGAAAAAATTGACATTACATACATTCGTAATATCTATAATCCCACGGTGATGCATACAGCATAAGGATCAGCAGCTGCAGTCCTCTAGGAAAGGTGGCTTTGAAAATTTGTGTGTGTGTGTATGTATATGTATATGTGTGATACAGTGGCAAACGAAACAGAAATGTTAAATTCTTATAGCAAAACGTCTCAGCTTCCTCCTCCTTATCAGTTGCTTGGATAAAAACCATGCTGTTTCCAAGATGGCTGTTTAATCCTTTCTTTACTATCTTTCTAAACAACAACAACAATTTCTAACTATTTCTAGTGTTCAGACTTTGACTGCTGTTTCATATGTAGACGAAATGGCACCGCTCATGCACAAAAGGAAGGGAAGTACAACAAAGAAGAGTGAGAAGGAAAATGTGATACAGCAGGAGAGTGGGTTGAAACGTTTGGCAGGGTCAGGCTGAGTGACAGGTGGAGAATGTTGAGAATGACAGCTGAGACGTTGTCAGAAACAGAGAATGAGTTGGGACAGCAATTGGGGGAAAATGAAAACATAGGTAAAAGTTAAGGTAATAGTTAAGGAGGAGAGTTGGCTATTTTAGTTTAATGTGCTAGAAAGCTTCTTTTAGGAGGCAGTAGAGGGAGCTAACTTTGAGAGCTGAGATTTCCTGGCTTTGTGATGCACAGCCAAGTATCCTGGGCAAGATATTTTCAAGAAAGACCCAGCCAATTCTTGGATAGAAGAACTGGAAGCTGATGCTGGTAGGATGCCTAAGGTTTCTGTGCAAGGCTCACAAGGGAGGGCTGTTATCTTTAAGCTCTGCATGTGGGCTTTTCGGAGAAATCTGGATGGATGTTGCTGGAAACAGAAGGCTGGAGAAGACAGGCCTTTTGGTCTGATCCAGCAGGACTCTTCTGAAATCCTTAATTTGGTTTCTGCCTGGCTGCAGATCTAAGCCTCCTGCTCTTCAGTCAACAAGGTGCATGACACCGTTTCCAGCCCTTAAAAGAGCAGCCGCAGCCTGCCCTCCTGAACAAACTCCACATAATTTTCAGTGTCAGGATCCAGATCATGCTATATGATTTTCAAATGATGGGTGATTCCTGTGGCTGGATGCAGCTTGCTCAAGACAACTACTACTATGCAGTTAGATTTCAATACACAAAAGAAAAGGGGTTCGGCCAGTAGCATGACTCCATGCTCACATTCTCTTGGAACAACACAGGCAGTTTGCCTAGAGCAGTTTTCCCCACACCTGGGCCTCCAGCTGTTTTCAGACTACAACTCCCACCATCTTTAGCTATGAGGACCAGTAATCAGGGATTATGGGACTTGTAGTCCAAAAACATCTGAACATCTGGAGACCCAAGTTTGGGAAACACTGGCCTAGAGCTATGGCCCTTCCTTTGATACACAGACAAACTTCCCCATGGTGCATAGAGATCATCATACATTAGAGCTGATTATTTTCAATTTCAGGACTTGCTGTGATTGACAGAGAAAGAAACCGCTGAGAAGGGCCAAAAACAAAGGGAGGTCTGTAGTTCCCGATTCCCAAGGCAAAGATCAGCACCTAGGTTCAGGACCATGGCTAGCGCTCTTGCAGCATCCAAGTTGTCTTAGCAAGTTTCTGACTAGGTAGACATTGACTGGGGGCCCACACCCCTGAGTTCTGTCTCCTGACCAGTAACAGGAGTAGTTGGGTCTTCTGCAGCTATTGGTTTCTGCAGGGTAATCAGGTTTCACTGTGGAGGATCTCTCCTCATGGATTTCTTGATTCCCCAAGGAATCTGTGAACTAGCCATGAGAGTCTGGCAGCAGAGATGACTTCTCAGGTTCTGCCTTGATATACTTGCTTTACCCAGTTGCCCCCTAGAATGTCTGAATGTGATGATGCAGCACTGCTGGGATGGGGGCTTAAAGGTTATAAAAAAAAATTGCAGCCCACTGTGTCAGGGTGTTCATAGAATCTTAGAACTGAAGAGTTGGAAGATGTCCAAAGGATCATCAAGTCGAACCCCCTGCAATGCAGAAATCACAACTAAAGAATCCCTGACAGATGGCAAGCCATCCTCTGCTTAAACACCTCCACTAAAGGAGAGACCACCACTGGCTGAGGGTGTCCATTCCATTGTTGAACAGACCAGAAGGTTCTTCCTAATGTTGAGTCAGAATATCATTTTTTTTGTCATTTGAATCCATTGGTCTGGATTCCCTCTGAAACAGTAGAAAACAAGCTTGCTCCACCTTCCCTTTGACAGTCTTTCAGATATTTGAAGATATTTTAGAGGTTGCCATTTGTATTTATCCAGAAGCTTCCATTAGAGGGATGCTATACAATCATTTTGGGCACCTTTATCAAGATATGAATACCAGGATCTCATTTTATATCCCCAAAAAGTCTGTCTGTCTGTCTGTCTGTCTGTCTGTCTGTCTGTCTGTCTGTCTATCTATCTATCTATCTATCTATCTATCTATCTATCTATCTATCATATCTATCTATCTATCTATCTATCTATCTATCTATCTATCTATCTAACATCTATCTATCATCTATTTGGTACAGCACTAAAAGTAAAATGCAGACACCAGCTTGTGCATACTAAGGAGAAGCTGTGATGCTGTCAAGGTGTCACTCATGAACCCTCAGTTTTGCCAACTTACCTCTGATTTTATTTTATTTTTTATTTTTGACTATGGAGCATTGTGATGGGAGCATTATTTCAGCATGCCCTTAATTCACACCATTCTAAAGGATGATTAGCTTGATCCCACTAACAGAGCTTGGTTTCAAACCAACCCCATAGCCAATGCTGAATAAATATTCTTAAAATCTCTCTCCCTGTTCCACCCCATCTAAATTTCCACCAGTCGGCTAACAAGATGCATTACATTTGTTAAGATAGATTCCATTTGAGACATAAAAGATTTACCCTGAAAGATAGCTAGAGAACCCCAGAACATATACACTGTGATGCAAATATACCCATGGTGACATTTATTCCACGGTGAATGGTGGGATTGCTCTAGACTAATGAGGTAGAATATGCAAAGTGTTTTAAATATGCCTCTGTTCAATGTTCCCCCATATTGGTTCCTGAATCATAGCTAGGTTTTTTTTTTTTTTAAGATGCTCACATGTGGTTAAGGTTGGGGTAGGGCAGGGCTGATGTAAGTCTTGCTGAAAGGGAATCAGCATTGCCTTGAAGGATATATACCGGTAGAAGCAGATACCCAAACAACAAACTTTTTTAGCCGAAAAGGTCACTCTCTTCAAACTCAGCAATGAGTGTCAGGGTGGACTCAACTGACACTATTTCTGGGATGCTTTGGGGGAAGCCATAACTTTGTAACACGGTATGGTTCTGCTTTGAATTTATTGTGCAGATTGGATCAATGTCTCTCACTCACCTAAATGGAGGACAAAGAGGGATGTACTGTATGAGTGTATATAGAAACCAGCCTACCGTACAAAGGTAAAATTTTTATTTATTGTTCCATTAGACATTGTCTCTGGACCCACCCACCAATTGCATGTGGCCTCTGAAAGCTTGCCCCAAATGGAATGTGGCCCTCAAGTTGAAATAGGTTTTCCACCCCTGGTCAAGGCACATTCCAATGAACTGACTCAAGAACAAGCATTATTATTATTATTATTATTATTATTATTATTATTATTATTATATTTATTTGGATCACAACTTTTTTTCCAGATTGAGACTGATGGCAGCTGACACCAATTAACACAACAACAAATAAAAATCCATTATATGCCATGCATGGATCTTCCTTGCAGGCTTTTATCACAAAGCAAGGACAATGGAGAACAACGTAACTTAAGGAGCTGAAAAACCTCTCTCAAATGGAAAGAGCTTGTAAGATGACGTCTTTTGGTAGCCTCTTTATTCTGCTGCACTAACAAGCTTATAAAACTGGCGTGCTAGTCACAGCTGAGACGTCTGTAATTGCCACCACATTGAGAGCACTCGGCATGATGCCTGCCTAACATATCACTTGCAATAAAGGCAGGAGTCTGAACTTTTTGCTGCTAATAAATAAAGCAGAAGGGAGCAACGCCCTGCTCTTTCCTTACCTGCTTTGTTTTTGTGGAGGCTGGAGCAGCAAAATAAATTAATTGTGTACTAAGAGGATATGGCCCAAGAGGCATGCTCACACCCATTTCATTTCATGGCGAAAGGCATGCATATAACATAAAGCTAAAGGGACCCCTGACCATTAGGTCCAGTCGCGGACGACTCTGGGGTTGCGGCGCTCATCTCGCTTTACTGGCTGTGGGAGCCGGCATACAGCTTCCAGGTCATGTGGCCAGCATGACTAAGCCACTTCTGGCGAACCAGAGCAGCGCACAGAAACGCCGTTCACCTTCCCGCCTGAGCGGTACCTATTTATCTATTTGCACTTTGATGTGCTTTTGAACTGCTAGGTTGGCAGGAGCAGGAACCAAGCAACAGGAGCTCACCCTGTCGTGGGGATTCGAACCACCAACCTTCCGATTGGCAAGCCCAAGGCTCAGTGGTTTAACCCACAGCACCGTGTGTGTGTGTGTGTGTGTGTGTGTGTGTGTGTGTGTGTAACATAGCTACAGTTAATTTGCCATTCTATACTATGAGGCCATCCCCCAGTCTGTAGACCCACTCAGACAGTCATCATGGAGCAGGCAAGAAAGCACCACAACCCTTCTCAACTGCATCAAAAGCCCTGCATGTCCCATGGACGCAGTAGTGTGAGATTCACTCAACACAAGAGGGGAGCAGAATTTATCTCCCTCCATCTCCTACAGCTGAACATAGGGAGCAACTTGATGGGGAAACGCCATCTAGGAACGTAGGAAACTAGCTGCCTTATATTAAGTCAGACCATTGGTTCATCTAGCTCAGTATGGTCTACACAGAGTGGCAGAGGCTCACCTCTGGAAGCTTCAGGTGAGGAAGCTTCTCTGAGCTGGAAATGCCGGGAATTGATCATGGGACCTTCTGTATGCAAATCAGAGGCTCTACCATTGAGCTATAGCCCTTCCCCAGCTATTACCCTTCTTCAAATGTGCTAGTCTATAGTGTGGTGCCCTCTAGTTATTGTTGGACTACGACTTCCATGGGACTGATGCTTCTCATTAACCTGGGAAGGTAAGCCCTCTAGGAGAAGGAAAACTCTGATCCCAAACCTCTTTTGCCCTACTTAGCACTACATCTTTTTTATGAGTTTGAATGGTCCAAACTGAATGCTCTTATAAGTGTGTCACAGTAGTGCTTGCTGTCCCATTCAATGCTGATCTCCTTATCTAGATCAGGGTGAAACCATGAAGCCAGTCTGCCTGGCTTTTTCTAGCATTGATTAAATTGCTCTCCGGGAGATTTGTTCTCCCTCCACTTCCCTGTTGGCATTTCTCTCAGCGGGGAATTTTTCAAGGGCAGTTAAGGAACTCAAATGTAATTGCTGCACTTTCCATTAACGTTTTAAAATGCTGTCCTTTAATGCTCACAGTTTCTTGTGTTCATGGATTATCCACAAAGGAATAATCCATAGGTGAATGAATGGAAAGAATTGAAGAGCAAACTGCACATGGACAGCAATCTTTTTAGATCCTGGTCATTTCTAGAGGGATAGCCATGCTTGTGGCCAAACCCAGGAATAAAGAGATGAAGCACATAAAATGGATTGAACTCTGGCCACATTTCTCCCTTCATGCATAAAAATGTAAGGTATAATCATGCTCTGCAGGTCCCGTGGCTGGCAAATCACTGGGATTCATCACGTCCACAGGTGAAGATGCGTGAATCACGTGCAATATCCATTTGTGTGCCATGCTCAGTCGGTAGAGCATGAGACTTTTAATCTCAGAGTCATGGGTTCATTGGGCAAAAGATTCCTGCATTGCAGGGGGTTGGACTAGATGACCCTTGTGGTCCATTCCATCTCTACGATTCTATGATTCTATGTTCTCAATCCAGTGGCCCAGAGAATGGTGCAGATCTGAACGGCTATAGCCTCATCATTTGTGCAATTGGCTTCAATGAGCAAAAGCAGCGGGTTCGGTTAACCCACTGACTGTTTCTTTGCCCGCCATATTTCTCACAACAATATTCAGAAATATTATTGTCTTTTTTCTGGAAAGCCGCCATCATCAACCTCACTGAATGGAAAATCAAGTTATTTGAAACACCTTTTAATGCGCTCATGCCCATATACACATCTTCACATGGAAGCATATACACAGAGCTGGGCCTTTGGCATTGTTGATTCACATGTGTGTAAGTGTGCAAGCACCCATACTTTATTCCTACATGTCTCTGGGTCAGGAGAACAGGCTAAATATAAATAAGCAAAGTTAGCTACATGGGAAGTAAGCTGCTAAAAACTTGGAACGCTGATGTGAAACTTGATCTCCTCCCCCTGCTTAAGTCAGTTATTTATGGTGTTTGTGCAGATTTAATGATGTTTTTTCCCTTGAAAATAAATACACAAAATCAGAGTCTCTCATCAATCCAGCTGAATCTACTCATCCTGCTTTTCTGCAGCACAATGACCTTTTCACGCTGTCTGAGTAATGTGTGCCTTACAACATTCGTAACTGATATAGATTGCTTGTTCTCTCCCTGCATGGTGGCCTCATGATTAATAGCACACTGAGAACTAGCTCCTTGCGCTCAATTCATCACCTGTCATAATTGTTCAGTGGTTAAATTATTATAAATCTGAGACTGTCCTGAGACTGTGAGGTTGACAGGGAAGCAGAGGGCAACCATGTTCTCATGTTGTATTCAAGACCTATAGCCTGACCCTCAGCTTTGCAATATGCTGGGGGCATCTTAATACTGTCTCCAGTATTTTGCAGATTCAGACAACCAGTTGATACCACATTCCTGTAAGTTCTCCCCCCCCCCACATTCAGTATGTTGTGTTGAAAAGTAGACTCTAAAGGCCAGAGCAAAGGACCATGTTTCTTGCAATTTTCATTGAGAAAATTCCTTTAATTTTTAAAATAAATGACCTGAAAGGTCCACCCCTTATAACCTTATGTAGAATGGGTTTTGGAGACAAGCAAACACTTATAAACCATTTGAAGTGGAAGGAACAACACAAGGAAGGGAGATCTTGCTTTGATTTGATTGGTTTGCATTTCGTTTGCCTGCCATTTTAGAAAGAAGGCTGCAAAGAGAGAACAAGTTATAACTTAACAAAATTGTAAATGCAATGAAGAGATTGGACACTGAGTCATCACCCCGCCCCACCGGCCATGCAGTGCAAACCTATGTAGATTTGCTGTAACCACCCATCCACTCTGTATGGTGACCTGTATTTGGAGAAAGGCAGAAGCTGCTCAAAACGTGGGGAGGAGTTGCTGCACTAATTCTTGGCAGGTAGATGATTGTAGGAGTCCTGAATTAGCTCTGTCAGTCTGTTTGCATAGTCCTGAACTTCCCTCTGCCTCTCCATCCCAGTAAGCAACGATGATTCACCTACTGGAAAACCAACATAGCTGTTTCCCCACACCTGTTGAGCTGATTCTAGAAAAAATGTTGTTGTTGTTGTTGTTGTTGATGATGATGATGATGCATACATATCAGTAATAAAACACTGCACAGAAAGAATCACACCAGGATTACTTTTTCACAGTGTTTTATCCATGGGCATGTGTGCATCAGTAACACAGAGGGGAAGAAGAGTCTGTATGAATTGAAATTTGCGGCAGTCCATAAATGAACAGCACTCTATATAAATATTGGGTTTTTTTTTAATGGAACTATGGAAAGTTTCTAAAGCATTGGTTCTATTCTGCAAACAAGGCCAGGTGGTCCTGAACTCCAAGATCCGGGAAGAAATTTGGATGGAGAGAAATGATTTTGCGAGCACCTCAGCTCTGTACAGTCCAAAGTAAATGCCTTTTGCATTCTTGATTGTATCAATCAAACACAGTATATTTGACATCTAGAAAATCATTTTGAGTTCTATGGGTGAAAAAAGAAATCCACCACAACCCACCCTCAGGATTGTATTCAACTAACTTCTACTCAGCATAGATCCATTGAAATTAATGGACTCAACTTAGTAGTGGCAGTTAATTTCAGTGAACCTGCTCTGTGTAAATGCTACTCGAGTTCAACCCTCAAAGTTGTACTCAAGTCAAAGTTCTTATTAAGAGTGTGACACAGAAAATTAGCTTTTCTCAGCCAGCAGAGGGAGCAGCAAGTAGTAGATCGATGAGAAGGAAGACTCCTTGCTGGGCAAGTCCTAGATCGCAATGCCCCCTTTCTGCTATCATTATGTAATACATGAACTTGGGAAACAGATATTTTCCCAAAGCTATGAGATGAAAACATAGTTGAGTAAGAAGCATGAGTTCAGGGCAAAGTCCAACACACCATCTGTTAGAGTAGGCTGGCAGAAGCTATTATTCTATGGAGTCCTTTTGCAGAATTATGGAAGCATTAAAAAAAAAAAAAAAACCTACAGCGATGCTTATGAAAAATGCATCACATTCCCAATCCTGCAACAAAAGAAACTATTGTCCTACTTCACATTTCTCATGATATTATATGAAGAAGAAGAAGAAGAAGAAGAAGAAGAAGAAGAAGAAGAAGAAGAAAAAGAAGAAGAAGAAGAAGAAGAAGAAGAAGAAGAAGAAGAAGAAGAAGAAGAAGACGAGTTTGGATTTGATATCCCGCTTTATCACTACCCAAAGGAGTCTCAAAGCGACTAATATTCTCCTTTCCCTTCCTCCCCCACAACAAACACTCTGTGAGGTGAGTGGGGCTGAGAGACTTCAGAGAAGTGTGACTAGCCCAAGGTCACCCAGCAGCTGCATGTGGAGGAGTGGAGACACGAACCCGGTTCACCAGATTACAAGCTAACAGGACCAGTGGTCAGGGATGATGGGAGTTGTAGTCCCAAAACATCTGGAAGGCTGAGTTTGCCTATGCCTGGCATATCTCAACTGCATTTCTTGCCTTCTCCAGGCAATATGCACTTTCTCCAGCCAAAACAAAACAAAACAAAACAAAACAATCCTTCCAGTAGCACCTTAGAGACCAACTAAGTTTGTTCTTGGTATGAGCTTTCGTGTGCATGCACACTTCTTCAGATACACTGAAAAAGAAGTCACCAGACCCTTATGTATCGTGAGAGAGTGAGGAGGGGTATTACTCAGAAGGGTGGTGGGAATAGGTGATTGGCTGGTGGGTGTGGAAAACCTGTTGATGTCTGTTTCTCCAGTCAGTATGCCTAGTCTCTAGGAAACTCCCCCCACATCACTTGTTGAGTAGTATGTAACCTGCACCCACAGGCTACTTCTTGCCCACTGCTTGGTCTTCTATGATACAGACTTTTTATTTTATTTTTAACCACACAAAACATGCTGGTGGGATGGGGGGGGATGCATCTGACACCCATGGTTTGGCCCACACTTCTGTGCTTGCAACCATTGTCCTATATGCTCTTGCCCAGGAAAAGCATTTGTCCTGATTTTATTACAAATGCAACTTTACATTGCCAGGAAAGTTCCATTGTGCTGACCTCATTTGATCAGATATATTTGGCTCACAGCAGCCTTGAGTGGCTGCGCCATCCTACTCTAATGAGAAACTCATGATACCTTGGACGATGTGTCAAATAATCCCTCCAGCAGCACCTTAACTAATGACCACTTGAAATTTTTGAGAAGGCCAGCGCATCAGCCAACCGTATCATTGTCTCTAACCAACTTGGTTTGATTAGCATCCCCTTGACTCTCTCCAGAGGGGAAGCTTAACCTGATATTGCAAAATTAATGCATGGGTTGGGGATGGAAATATTAGCATGAAAAGGTGCTCCAGATGAATTATATTCAGAGGCTGATCAAATTGTCAAGAGTCTTTCAAGATAGTGACAAATGAAGCAAACTGGTGTGCCTCAACCGCACCAAAGTAGGAGAGTTCAAAATAGATAGTACAATAAAATAATACAAAATAGTGATCTTCACCCTGATGTAAAATTTTTGGGACCCGCACAACTTTTGTGGGTCCTTTGTTTTAAACTGTTTTTAATGTTGCGTTTTAGATTGTTCCAATCTGCCATGGGACCTTAGGGCGAAGAGGAGGTAATAAATTATAATACAGTATATCAAAATGTTGTATCTGAACGTTGCAAAATAGCCTCAGGTGCGCAGCCAATTGCTGCCCACCCATGTTTTACAGTGGAAGCCTATATGTGTCTACTCATAAGTAAGTCCCATTGATTTCAATTGGCTGAATTCCTAGGTAAATATATAAAATGAGCCAGTCAGTGTGGTACAGTGGTTAGAGTGTTGGTCTAGGAACTGGGAGACCAGGGTTCAAGTTTCCATGCATCAATGAAGCTGGCTGGGTGCCCTTGGGCCGGTCACTGTGTTTCAGAATAACCTACATTACAGGCTTGTTGTGGGGATTAAATGAGGAGGGGGAGAACCATGGTCGCCATGTTGAGCTCCTTGGGAAAGTGTGGGATATAAACACAATCAATCAATCAATCAATCAATCAAAAATACTCCTTATCCCATCTCCTGCCACACATTTCAGTAGATCTCCCCCACCCCAAATCCTTCTGCTTGATCCCCTTCATATAAAAGTCAGAGGTCTCTGCACATATATTATTATTATTCATTTCCCATGGAGCCTCTTCACAATACAAGAAAAACGTACAGAACACCATTGCAAATATGAAAACAGTAAAATTGAAAAACTATCAAAATAATAACTTACAATCTATTTTTATATAACTTCTGAATACCTCTCCTCTGCATATTCATATATCACACATACACACTTTTCTCTTTCTCTATTTTTCTTCTTCTTTTCTTCTCTTTTCCTTTCTCTCTTCTTTCCCGCTTTCTTTTCCCCTCCCCTTCCCCCGCTTCTATGTTGTCCTGTATCTTATACACTCTCTCTTAGTTATTGTCATTACTTTTATTACAACACACCTCTCTCTGCTAATTTCCTTTTTGCGTGCATGTGTCTTTTGTATTTGATTATACTAATAGAATTCCTAATGGATGGGGTAAGGTAATTAAGTATGTAATCGCATCTAATGAAATGTGTTGTTTTCGTCCCCGTTCACTTTCGGCTTTTCATTATGTAGGCATGTCCCCCACCCCTGACAAAAAGAAGCGTTGGTGAGACAATGCTAAGATGACTGGGCCACGTGACAATGCAAAAGTGTTTCTTGAAGCTTAAACACACACAGTGGTACCTCGGGTGAAGAACTTAATTCATTCTGGGGGTCCGTTCCTGACCTAAAACTGTTCTTAACCTGAGGTACCACTTTAGTTAATGGGGCCTCCCGCTGCCGCCGCACGATTTCTGTTCTCATCCCGAAGCAAAGTTCTTAACCCGAGGTACTATTTCTGGGTTAGCGGAGTCTGTAACCTGAAGCGTCTGTAACCCGAGGCACCACTGTATGTGATAAAAATGTGTCCTGGTGGATGAAGCCAAAGTCTTATTGTCCAGCATCCTATTATGACAGTGATCAGGCAGTGATCCCAGATGTGGATGGGATCAGACAGTGATCCCAGATGTGGATGGGAAGCCTGCAAGCACTGTATGAGTGTGACAGCTCTCTCTCCCTGCTTTTGATTCTCAGCAACAGATGCAACCCAGGCCTTGGGGTCTGGGTGAGGAATGAGCAAGGGATTTGGTCCGTTTCTCAAAGCGGTTTGTGAAGCAGTTTTAGTGAGCAAAAAGTGTGTACAAAAATATGCAGTTTAGATTTTTACAAGGGACGCGGGTGGCACTGTGGTCTAAACCACCGAGCCTCTTGGGCTTGCCATTCGGAAGGTCGGCGGTTCGAATCCCCACAATGGGGTGAGCTCCTGTTGCTTTCTCCCAGCTCCTGCCAACCTAGCAGTTCGAAAGCATGCATATATATATAGTAAAGGACCCCTGGACAGTTAAGTTAAGTCAAAGGCAACTTGAAAGCGAGATGAGCGCTGCAACCCCATCGTTGCCTTTGACTGAACTTAACTGTCCAGGGGTCCTTTACTATACACACACACACACACACACACACACACACACATGCATATATTGCTGACAAATGCACATTTTGCCTTTCACAAGGATCTATTTTTATGTATGAAGTCATAGAGTCATTCAACTGTAGAGTTGGGAATCGATACAAAATCTCTAATTGTCGACATTTCGTCTGCACAGACCAGGATGAAACGGACCTGTGAATAAACTCCGGTGAAATGGAAATGGTGCTCAGCCAATCCATAGCCTCTGTAGCTACAGGTGGGAGGAGGCCACCCTTCGAGTAACTCATAAGCTAGTGCACCTGGCAAAACTATAGCTATGCACCTGCTATTTATCTAAGAACAGGAAATAGCCTCGAAATAATATTGCAGTCTCTCTGGATGCAAATCTGGAGAGCATATCACTCTGGAATCCACACCCTGCCTTAGACAAATTGTAACATCCTCCTTCAACCCAACAGTAACGACATTTGACTAGTCGCTCCATAGTAATACGCCCAGGAGCTCAACTTCTGTTTGATCTGCTTACATGCTGCCAGTTAAGGCTGACACTGCCCCACCAATCTCAGGTCACTTTTAGCCAGTTCGGCTTTGTCAGCAAAATTCAGGGTTAAGGGTGGAAGACTGTATCTGCGTGGCAAAACACCTGCTTTTCATGTACAGCCTTGCATTAAAATTCCCCTGGCATCTCCCGCTAAAGCCTTCAAAAGAATTGTAGCCAATCAGTGTAGACAGTACTGTGGTCAGACTTGTATAAGATAGCTTCCTTGGATTATTTTATTTAGACTTAAAACCAATTTTTTTAAAAAACTGCACAGGCTAGTTATTTGGATCAGAGTCCTGTTTTTGCTTACAATAATAGCAGCAACCATTTAATATATCGAGGTGATATTAATCATTTTAACACTCTAAATACAATAAACGATTTTGTGTTTTTGTAAAAAGCCCTATATCCAAAGCATCCCTTATTGGCCAATATTGCTTTTGGGGGGGAAATGAACTTGCTTTTTTTTAAAAAAAAGTGAATGATAACCAACGTGGTGTAGTGGTTAGAGTGTCAGACTAGGACCTGGTAGACCAGGGTTCAAATCCCCCCACTCAGCCATGAAGCTCACTGGATAACCGTGGGCCAGTCACTGCCTCTGAGCCTAGCCTAACTCACAGGTTGCTATGAGGATAAAACTGGAGACAATAAATATGCACACCACCTTGAGCTCATTGGAGAACAGGTGGGATATAAATGCAAAAGAAAATAAAAAATAAAAGACTTTACGACTGCACATTTGCGAGCACATTTAAAAGAAGAAAACTGGTCTAAGCAGTTTTCCTTCCTCAAATTCTTTTCGGCCCCAGTTCCCACCAAAGCAACTTGTATTCTGTCTTTATGAAATCACCTAACAGCATTTCATGTAAAATAGCATGTTTTTGAGTGCCAGCTTCAGTCTAACGTTCAGGAGAATCAAAAGAATGGAATGGATCGAAGGACATACAGCAATCACCAGTGAACAGATATAATCTTTCCATCTGCTCCTCGCTTGGCAGGAAGGCATTCCAAGCAGCATCTCAGCCACAAAGCTGCAGATGTAGAGCATCAGGAAAGAGACCAGAGATTTAATGGCAGTGATGTGAGCGTCAGTCCTCAGGTCCTTGTTGTCCATTGCACCGTGCCTCATCTCCTTGGTGTGTCTCCACAGAGATGCAATGAGCAAGGCGGATGATACTAGAAAGAACAGAAGAGGGATGACTGCCCATGTCAGGAACATGATGAAGCCCTTGAAGTAGGAGATGGTCCCAACAGGGCTGTCAAAGGTGGCATTTCTCAGAAGGCTCCTGGTTGAGTTGCAGAGGTGGCCACTGTAATCCATCCAGATGAAAGGCAGGCAAGAGATCAAAGAGACCAGCACCGAAGCCAGCAGAATCTGCGGAACCATCCTGACGATTCTCAGCTTGATTAGCAGGAAGTACCGCTGGGTGAAAGTGCTGATCTTGGCACAGTAGAACATGCTGAGACACGCAGCAAACCAGAGGCAAGCTGTGCTGGCCAAAACCAGGAGGACAGAGTGCACTCTGATCACGTCCCACTGGTGCATCTTCGGTAAGAGGGCAGAGTGCAGGGTGGTTCCCTGGAGAAGAAGCCGAGATGAACAGAGGCAGACCAGGATCACATCGCAAGTGGGCAGCTTTTTCCTTTTCACCCAGTCTGTGTAGCCAACGGCCACAATGAATGCACTGGCAGCCATGCCCACAACGCCCTGGCTCATGATTATGACTTGGAAGGTTTTATGAACAGAATCTGACATCCTTGCACTCACCCTTGCCTGTGTTTCTGCCTTGGTGATATCCACAGAAAATCAGCGATTTGGACAATCCTGTCAAGGATCTTCAGGGGTAGCATGTAGCTCTGGTTATGTCCAGAAACAGTAGACAGGGCAACGTGAAGTATTGCTATTACCTGGTTCCATCAGTCCTACAGCCTTCCATTCTTTTGGGATCCAGCCAGAGCTCATGCATTGTCCACACAAAAATTCTCATTCTCCTGGTCAAGGAAGTCGCCTGAAATCTATACTGTGTGTTTTATTCTGGTGTTGTTTCAGGGCATGCAAATGATTGGTAGGATTTCCAATTTGGCTTTAATCCCAGCCTTTCTCCTGAACATACATTTGCAAGGTGCATCTGCTCAAACACATCTCTTGTTACTTTCACCCCTTCCTGGCGTCCATTCTCTTCCTATAGCCATACTTTAGATTCTAAGATTTTCAGGGCTGCAAACTATGTGTGGTTTTTTTTCCTGTTATGCTATAAAGTAGGAAGGATTGAGAATACCCCTCCTTCATGATCCCATTTGCAGTCCACCAAAAATTAATGTGTGTGTGTGTTGGGTTGTTTTCAGGGTCAGTGGGTGTATGATTATAGGGAGGAAACTTATCAGAGGAATTCCTTTGGGCGGGTGACTGATCTATCCCCCCTCCCAGTGCTCTGTTCCTGGGGGGCACCCTTTCTTTACTCTGACCAACTTTTCCTCCAAAATATCATTTGGGCCATTGGGGGACGGGGAGATATGGTGAACCCATCAGAGATGCAAAGGAACTCTGGTAAATTTCAGTCCCTCCTCCCCTCCCTCCAAAAAATATTTGCAGTTCCTGAAAGAGAAGAGGGAGTTTTGCACGCTCCTGCCCATGCAAAAAATAAAATAAAATAAAATAAACCAGCCCATAAGTTCAAAAGTTTGGCCAGACCTAATAGTGGAGATAAAATTGAGCTCTGACGTTACTGCAGGGGCTGCTTTGACCCATCTACCTGCCAGAAGGGACTATGTAGGCCAGTGGTGGCCAAACATGGCCCTCCAGCTGTTTTGGGACTACAATTCCCACCATCCCTGACCACTGGTCCTGTTAGCTGGGGGTGATGGGAGTTGTAGTCCAAAAATAGCTGGAGGGCCAAGTTTGGCCACTGCTGATGTAGGCAAACAGGCACGATGGCTGTGTTATACCTACAGTTTCAGAGGCAATATACCTTTGAACACCAGCTGATAGAAATCAGAAGTTGTGAGAGTGCTGTTGCGCTCGGAACATAAGAAGAGCCCTGCTGGATCAGGCCAAAGGCCCGCCTGGTCCAGCAAGCTGTTCTCAGAGTGGCCTGTGGGAAACCAGGGAGCAGAACATGAGCACAAGAACAACACTCTCCCCTCCCGCAGTTCACAGCAACTGGTATTTGGCAGCATTGCTTCCTCCAACTGTGGATACAGAGTATGATCATCCTGGCTAGTAACCATGGATAGCCCTCTCCTCCAGTTCTTTGTCTCGCCGTCTTTTAAAGCCATCTAGGTGAAGGTGAAAGGGTCAATGGATGCTCCCATCTGCCATCCCAAGCCCTGTTGGTGTCATCACCCATGTGCAAGTGGATGAATGCATCCGATCAATTTCACCAAGCCACGCTGCTCACACATGTTGTAAGGAGTGCCATGAGTATTTGCAGGGGCCAGGTCCTGAGTGCAGTGAGGAGTTGCAGAACCAGGCCCTTGCTGTGTTTCTCTTGGGAGAGTTGGGTGTGGCCTGGCAGGTATGGTCAGATCAGGAGATGTGCAGCACCTGGAGGCAAGCCCAAGAGGAGTATATAAGGCCAGCATTTTCCTGATTCTTTGCCACAGCAATGTGGTTTATACTCTGCCGTTGACTGTTCCTGTTCCTGCTTTAGTGCTCCTGTCCTTGCTCCTTTTCCTTCTCCTGTTCCAGTTTCTGTTCCCGTGTTCTGTTCTGTTCCTCATCAAGTTTCTATCCTCCATTGAACTGCTATCATTGTTACCATCTATACCTTGGTCCCAGTGTGTCAGGTCTGGACAGCTGCTGCCTACAACCCAGACCCTGACACATGTTGGGTGGTTTTTGAGTTCCTTGCAGATCCTTGGATTTAATGAAGTTGTGGCCTCAACTCCATTAATGTCTCATGCATTCATTCCCAGGGGAAAGCAAGACTGGCAAAAGTCAAGAGGATGACAAGAGAAAGAATGGAGTGGGGAGAGTCATTCATGGCATATAAGGGAGGAGAACAAGTACTTTTTGCACAGAGCACAATTAAAATTATTGGGCTCACTGTCACAAGATGTGATGGTGGCTCAGGTCACTTCAAAAAGTTGTTAGGCAAATTCATGGATGTTGTGGAGTTGAGAACCTGCCCCACGCCCTGGGGGCAGTTCAGCTTCTCCCTTCCATCCAAACCTAAACCTTGAGTGAGGGCATTTTCAAGATCTGCATGCATATATAACACACACACACACACACACACACACACACACACACACACACACACACCCTGGGATGTGGCAACTATTGTTTAACCCCCTGCCCCAAGTCAGTGCTGAGCATTTTTAATCAGAGCTTTAGAATGCAGTAGGAAAGATCACTGGACTTTCCAAAATATAGTCAACCCCAGGTTCCAATTCAGAAGCTTTATTAAGAGGAAGGATAAAGACAAAGAAACAAAACAGATTATTCTCTAAATATCCTATACCAGACAACTGAAGATAGATGCCAAAGTTTACATGCATCGTCCATGACATTCTGAGATGACAAAGTGATGGCAAGAGGATAAGAATGGATGGCACATGATAAGCCTCATTTTCATCCCTGGAGACTCAGGGGAGAGGACTGAGAGAGGGAAGAGAATCCACCTCTCAGGTGTGACCAGGTGATGCTTGCTGTACATTTTGGTGCATGTCGTTCCAGCAAGTACACATAGGGAAATGAGCCACTGTTGTTTTTCCAACTTGAGAAGATGGAAGCAAAAGGAGTGCCATGGGAGATATTTCTTATCAACTCCTGGTAGGCAAAAGTTACCAGGAAGGGTGGAATCCATATCGCTGATGCATAGGACAGAGGACATGCATTCTCTGAAATCGAGAATCTAACTCTTAGGGCCACCTGCAGAGAAAAGCCATCAGTGACTATTAGCCATTGTTTGCAGTATAACCTCCAGAATAGATACCTGTAATGGTTGGGAAACGTTTTCAGCCTAGGCCTGTAGGGCCACATCACAGCGGTGGGTGGAGCCAGAGGGAAAGAGGGTGGAGCAATGAATATAATTTTTGCTAGTTTGCACTCACACTCACATCCCCCTCTCTATCCTTTAGCCAGGCAAGCAAGAGGAATTATGTAACAGTGCTTTCTCTATGTTCTTTATCCTGCTTCCTATTTACACATCTGCCCTTAAGGTCCAGTTCCCAGGTCCACTATTTAAATTACCAGCAGCAACTAGGGATGGATGGAATTTCAACTGCTCTGCATTTTTAACTGAACCAAGCTAACTGACACATCCCAAACTAGTACACAGACCAGAACATGATCATTTTTCAGATTTTGCACTTCTCCAAAATTTTTGCAATACAATTTTCAAAAAAAAGTACCAAAATGCATTAACAATTCCTGCATTTTGGGTTTAAAAAATGCATTTGAAATATAAAATGTGTATTTAAATATGTATTTTGTGATAACATGCATACTTAAAAAGTATTTAAGTGCAAATCCCCCATGTGTAGATTACAAATCAATGTGGGAACAGGACAAATGGATTTAAGAATGAACATATGGGAGATTGGCATGGCTCCTTCTTTCTGTAGTGGCAACAATGTGCCTTGATTTGTCCACCCTGCCATTCACAATTAAAGCTACAATTGTCAACACACTTCCTCTTCCAGAGCTCATGAATCCAATGGAACACACCCCCAGCACCTGCATCTGAAGACCACAGCATGAATCAGCACGAGCTATTTATTGAAACATGACAATATTGTTTGAACGAGGAGCAGGATAGTGTTTCTCAGCTGTTTCTTTTGCAGCAAGTGATCTTTCCTTCAAGCCACATGATAGAAGAATAAGATCATTTCCTCCAGACTCTGCCAATGGAAATACAGAGATGTTGCCAAAGGCTGTTTGGCTTCTGCTCAAAGAAATGTCTGAGTAATTTTTAGGGAAGTTAAAAAAAAGACTTGACTACTAGTAAAATTTCACAAGATGCTTCAGACATCCCTAAGACTGGCTCGTTCCTTTGGGAGTCTTGGAATAGGAAGGTGATATAGTTGTCCACAGTCTCTGACACAGAGGATCACACAAAGTCATGAAGAACATCTGCCTGAGTTTGGAATTTGTGATAATCAAACTGATGGCATGTCCTGAATGATACCCGGCTACCATAACAATGGACAATACCATTGACAAGGGATTGATGAACAACATGAGTGAAATCTCAGCTGCAAAGGCTACAGTGTAGAGGAGAAGGAATGATGTCACCATCTTGACTGCTCTCAATTGAACATCCATCCTCTGATCTCTAAAACCTTCTCTGTTCTGTTGCATCCTCTTAACATGGTGCAGAAGGGAGTGAATCAAGAAGACAGAAGAAGCTAAGCATATAATAAAGGATGGGAATGTCCCTGCAATGTACAGAAGAGCAGAAAACAGCATACCGGTGGTCTGAACATAACACCTCCCAGAACTGTTACCCAAAGGGACATTTGTCCCATTGCAGCATTGGTAGCAATTTTCAAACCAGTTGAAAGGAAGGGAGATAAGTAAGGAAGCCAACACTGATCCTAGGAGCAGGTGTGGAACAATCCTGCAGATCCCCATCTTAATTTTCACGAGGAGAGGCTGGGCAAAGGTGAGAATTTTCATGCAGTAAAAGGCAGCAAGCCATGTGGCTGTCCACAGAGTAACAGCATTGAAAAATGCCCAGAGGAAAACAACAGATTTTGGTATGTATTTTGGATTGCTGATATCAGCAAAAACTGAGTAATGGATGCCCAAAGTTAGCCCCAGGAAAAGAAGGCGGGACACACTCAGCACAAACAGGATCATATCGGAGGAAGAGAGTGTTTTGTTTCTGGACCATTCGAGGCCACTTGCAATGGTGATGAATCCATTTCCCATCAAGCCGATGACAACCATAGCTGTGATGACAATGAGAAAGAAAAAATTGATAGAAGCCGATCCCAACATCTTTCCTCGATTTGTGGACAAACAGAAGCTGATGAGAGACTTCCTGTACCTTGGACAGCAGACTGTGTGTGTGGCTAAGATGCCACGCAGCTCTCTGTCTTTTATCCAAGAGAGGGCTAGAAATGCTGCAGAAATTTATTTAATTTAGGATTGTTTTGCTAGAAACATAAATATTGACTGGGCAGGTAAGCATCCTGTTTGCGACATTTGCATGGTCTTTTCCATGCCGCTGTGTACCTACTGTCAAGTAAATTTGGACATCAAAGAGTGGTCTCCTTCTGTCATCCTGACTGCCAAGCATATTGCAAGACACTTTAGAAGCATGTGGATTTGAGGAGTCAGACCTGAGAGGTCCCCATATTGGGAGGAAAAGTGATATAATTGGGTCCTGTTCACATAGCCAAGCACACCTGTTCAGATAATCAGCCAGCCCATTATCTATCTTAATATCATCTCTGTTTTATGGAATGGTCTTCCCAGAAATATCCACCTGGCCTTGCCATCATTGCAGCACCAGGAAAAAAGTGTTTTGTTTTGTTTTTTTTTGTTTTCCCAGGCATGTGGGCAGAATCAACAATATTCTATTGTATTCTATTGCTAAATCTGTTTTTAATATACATGCTGTAAGTTTCATTATTGTATTATTATTTTTACTTGCTTGCAAATCACTTTAGGACTCTCTTTCAAGAGTCAGGTGATTTACAAATTTAATAAGCTTATATTTTGTTGCCTGAGGTGGAGAACAAGATGGCACCCCTCCCCATTCCACAAAAGCCTGATGATAGAATAGCACCCCCCACAACACCTGGGGGTAGCAGGTTCATTTAGTGGCTCAAGAACAGGTCATGTACATATACAGCTGTGTCCTCAAGAGAGGCTAGTAGCTCAGGAGGAACAGCTGAGAGGTTACTATTGTTGACCTCCAGTATCAGTTGCTGAAGCAGTTGTTCCACTCTGCCAATTGGTAGGGCTGCCCTGATCTAGAACACATTCATATGCTGCATTTAAATCACAAATGTTTATTATGTGTATTGAATGTCTATACCACCCTTCATCTGGGGATCACAGGGTGGTTTATAATATAAAGCTACAGTTATAGTGTGGTTTAACAATCAATATATTATCACAGGGAACTCTGGGAATTGTAGCTCCATGAGGGGAACAGGGGTCTCCGAACAACTTGCAGCACCCATAACAAACTACAGCAGCCAGAATTCTTTGGGGAAACCTAGAACTGCTTACAGTGGTATCATAGTGCTTTGGGGGACATGGGTGGTGCTATGGTCTAAAACACTGAGCTTCTTGGGCTTACTGATCAGAAGGTTGGCGGTTCAAATCCCCACGATGGGGTGAGCTCCCGTTGTTCTGTCCCAGCTCCTGCCAACCTAGCAGTTCAAAAGCATGCCAGTGTGAGTAGATAAATAGGTAGTGCTGCAGCGGGAAGGTAAATGGTGTTTTCATGTGCTCTGGCACTCATCATGGTCCTCCGTACACCAATAGAGGTCTAGTCATGCTGGCCACATGGCCCAGAAAACTGTCTGTGGGCAAACGCTGGCTCCCTCAGCCTGAAAAGCGAGATGAGTGCTGCAAACCCATAGTCGCCTTTGACTGGACTTAACCGCCCAGGGGTCCTTTACCTTTACCTATCATAGTGTTTTAAATGGATGGTGTAGCCCTATTCTGTCCGCATCATCTCTGCCTGAAAGCAACTCTCCAAGATCTCCAAGATGAGAGTTTTCTCCTGACCCTGCTATTTGGAGTCTTCTAACTGAAGAGTCCTGGAACTGAATTTAGGATGTTTTACATGCAAAGCACCACTACTAACTTTTGCCTCTCCAATCCTCCAGACCCTTCCCAACCCACGTCCTCAAGAAACAGACAGGGAACATAATGTGATGAACAGCTCAAAAGCAACCAGCGCTTGACTGTTTTACCCTGTTCTATTTTGTTTGCTTAGCTTAAAATGAGTTTTTTTCTAGCGCGCCTGATAAATTATCGCAGTCGCCCCAGCCAGCTTTTTTTTCCTTGCTGAGTTATGAGATTCCGCTGCCCTAAAAAGATTTCTCGAAATGAAAAGCTTAGATAACAGCTTTCTTCTCGAACAGCATTCTCTTCCCAATTCTCCGCACAAAACCCAGGAAAGCAATTTCGATGAAACACGGGACGGTGCTATGCAAAATCCCAGCTGCCGATCCATACACAATGCCATAGATGAGATTTATGTAAATGCTGTGTGCACAAGTAATCTGAACACTCGCTGATGAAATCCTTCTTGGATTTGCATCCTCAAGGACAACCAGCGGAAGCCTCTGGGTGTCTTTTCTAGTATATTGTCCTCTGAGCAGAGATTACTGGGATGTTGAAAAGGCATGTTCTGTTATCACCACCAATACTTCCACCTCTCCAAAAGTGACAACATGCATTTAGTGCATTTATCCCCCAAAATAAGTCCAATTTTCACAAAGGTAGGTCTTGCTGAATGCTTGGTTCACATTCTAGTAGAAGAGCTCAAAGTTGAGGCGAGCAAACTCTCTGAAATTCTTTTGGTAAAACAGTCTACTTGGGAGACTGTTCCACCCATCTCACTCTCCCATCGCCAAATATGCTTCCCGTTCCTTTCCATTAAGTCAGAGCCAGCAGCAGTGAAGGTGTACAAGGAAAAAAAGACTAGGCAGGTTTTTTTCTCCATAACTTCTCTCATTGCATTGGGCTATCAAAACGCCTGAGCTTGAGGGCCTATGACAGATGACGTTTTCCTACATGGATCCTGCAAATTTTGTTACCCTCTCTCTTAATGTTAGAATGCACTTTGTCAAGAAATGGCCAAAATACTCAAATATCCCATTCCAACTTCACCGCTGATGTGTTTACTGAATATATGGGATGACCAATGGGAAATGTTCAACCAGGGAATAGCTCAGTCGATAGGAGCACAAGACTCTTAAATCTCAATGGCGTGGGTAGCTATCTAAGATAGCTGCTCTTCACTGACTAATTCGGGGATAGCTAACCTATGGCCCTCTGAACGATAAAATGTTATTTTTTTCACAAAAGTTCATTGATTTCTGCTGATCCAGATGGTAGGACCAGGACCAATGGATTCAAATTACAAGGAAATTCCGATTAAACATTAGGAAGAACCTTCTGGTGGTAAGAGCTGTATGACAATGGAATGAAAGGTGGTGGACTCTCTTTCCTTGAAGGTTTTTAAGCAGAGGTTGGGTGGGCATCTGTCAGAGATGCTTTAGCTGTGATTCCTAGATTGCAGGGGGTTGGAATAGATGGCACTCGGGGGTACCTTCCCACTCTGCAATTCTATTATTCTATTGTTCATTCTTATTACAGGGCTCCACAAAACCCTTCTATCCAGCCTGATTTCTTCTCCATCTTCTGTTCTTTCCTGCTCTCTCTCTTTCTTTCCCTCTCTGTCTCTCTCCCAGCCCAGCCAGGTTTCAATAATTGATAAGCAATAAGAGCAAGTTATCTCTGAAGGGAAACTGTTTCAGTAACTGTGAAATTTTCCTTTGCTGTAATTAAGGCATTCCATAAATAAACAAGCATTTTAAAATGGGCTGAATTATTCATGTTCTCCAGGTTGTTATAGTGACGGAGGATCTCCCTGGCGTGCTCCTGGTCCTGTGCCCAAACGGTAGTGATTGTACATCGCACCTGGAAGCAAAATCTCTAATTGCATCAGTCAGAGCAATAGACCTCGGTGACCCGCTTAACCCAGGGGAGACGGTGACATTTTATGCTGCTAGACAGCCCGTGCTGAATCACGTCAAGAACAGCAACTTAAGGGTTTTCTGGGGCAGAGGCGAGACACAGCCAGGCCACAGCACTCAGCGGAACAATCAGGTCATAGCTAATAAGTCAGGTGACAAAGCTTTATACAGGCAGTTGTTCTTTCCAACCCATACAATGAAGCAAGGAAACTCATAGGGCTTGAATGGGGGAGGAAGATGGATATGTTAGTAAAGGAAGTTGATGTAATGCTTGATTGCCGAAAGAGTATTTTAAGAACACCTCTGGGGAGACTCCCCCCGTATAACAGTGTTATTAGCATAAGATGTTTCTCCTACTCTCTTTGACACAATAGAATTGTAGAACTGTGGTATAGGAAGGGATCCCAAGGGTAATCAAGTCTAGGCATAGGCAAACTCGGCCCTCCGGATGTTTTGAGACTACAGTTCCCATCATCCCTGACCACTGGTCCTGTTAGGGATAATGGGAGTTGTAGTCCCAAAACACCCGGAGGGCCAAGTTTTCCTATGCCTGATCTAGTCTAATATCTTGCACAGGAATCGTAACTAAAGAATCCCTGACAGATGGTCGTCTATTATGTGTTGCAAAGCCTCCAATGAAGGAGAGTCCATCACCTTCCACTGTCAAGTAAGAACTCACCATCAGAAAGTTATTCCTAATGTTTAAGTCATAATCTCCTTTCTTGTATTTTGAATCCATTGGTCTGGGTCCTACCTTCTGGAGCAGCAGAGAACAAGCTTGCTCCATCCATCTGTGACAACAAGTGCTTTTTTTTTTCCTTCTAGAAGGAGAAGTGCTGGAATGGCAGAGGGGGGCTTGCTCAGCTGAGCGCTGGGATAATTACTTGCAAAAAAATTATAATGTGTATATTTGGGGCAGAATTGCACACAAGCATCTATATTTTAGGAGAAATTAACAGTGAAATGTGAATTAATTTTGCAAGTAAATTAAAATACAATTAATTTTCATGAGCATATATATATATATATCCTACCCACCTAGCAGTTCGAAAGCATGTCAAAAGTGCAAGTAGATAAATAGGTACTGCTCTGGCGGGAAGGTAAACGGCGTTTCCGTGCGCTGCTCTGGTTCGCCAGAAGCGGCTTAGTCATGCTGGCCACATGACCCGGAAGCTGTACGCCGGCTCCCTCATCCAGTAATGCGAGATGAGCGCTGCAACCCCAGAGTCGGACACAACTGGACCTAATGGTCAGGGGTCCCTTTACCCTTACCTTTATATATAACGTATTTTCCAGCATATAAGATGACTGGGCGTATAAGACGACCCCCAACTTTTCCAGTTAAAATATAGAGTTTGAGATATACTCGACCGCAGATTCTCCACCCGGCGTATAAGACGACCCCTGACTTTTGAGAAAATTTTCCTGGATTAAAAAGTAGTCTTATACGCCAGAATATACAGTGTATATATATTCAAACTGATGTGGAAATGTGGAGAAATTAAGTGTTTGGAAAACTGAGAAATGGAGAGTAGCCAAAATTGATAGATCTGTTATCCCTAGCTAATACTACTTTATTTGAAGGTGTAGGCAAAGCGCCACCATTTTCCGGTGTTTCCTACCCACCCACAGATTTATTATGACATTATTCATGCTGCAGCATTGCTTTGTTTCTGTTCCGGCCTGTTTCACTCAATTAGTAAGTACTGTTTTCTCATCCTTGAGTATTGAGTTTCCACTTTCCAATCCACTTATACTCTGCAACCTCATTTTAGCATTCAATATTCAGAAAGCAGTTGACATAATGAGGTGAGTGAGTGGTCAATATTATTAACTCTGGAAACTAGCAAAGCATTCTATGCATCACAGTGCTTGGGGCGATAGACATCTCACATCTGTAGAGAAGGCTCAAAACCCCCCATAAATAGATCTTTTCAGGGAAGAATTTTGGGGAGCTCAAATTACAAGAGTGAACTCGCCTAATCAGCACCTCCAGACATACTTTAAAATATGCACTTCTTCTCAGTTCCATTATGTGGCAGTCCAACGGCTGATCCATTTCTTGTTCTTCCTTTATTTTAGAGGTCCTGGCATAGGGCCGTATTTAGGTTTGATGAGGCCCTAAGCTACTGAAAGGAATGGGACCCTTTATATGTCCAGCTGTCCTTTGTCAACAACAAATTGTTGCTGTTTTTTGTGTTGAATATATGCTATATGGTAATTTATGGACCTAATAGGTATCTCAAGCCATTTGTACGTGTTGCCATGCAAGTAGTCCATGCAGAATGTAGGCACCCTATATATAGAAATGAGCAAACCAGTGACATTTTAGGGAGCAGGCTAGCAGGCGGGGCCCATCGCTTACATCATAGGAGCCTACACAACACAAAACACTATTGCTGCATGTAGGTTTTATTTTATTTGTTTTTTATCTTATATTTTGGAAATGTACATCCAGTTTTTTCCCTTTAATTTTTTTGGGGCCCCCAAGAGATTGGGGCCCTAAGCTATAGCTTGTTTAGCTTATACATAAATCCGGCACTGTGACCTGGCAACTGGAGCAGCTACTACACATTTACTGGTAAGCTGCCTTGACTCATTGAATCATAAGGTCATAGAATTGTAGAGTTGGAAGGGACCTTGAAGATCACCAAGTCCAACCCCCTGCTATGCAGTTGTTGTTGTTGTTGTTGTTGTTGTTGTTGTTGTTGTTGTTACCCACTTTTTAATCTAAGGTCTCATGGTGGGTTACAACAATTTAAAATCCAGCATTAAAACCAGATTAAAATTAATTCCAGGTACAAAAGCAAGGTTGGTCCCCCAAAAATATACCAGTTATGTGACAACGACCAGGGTAAAAAGCTATGTCTTCAGCACTCACCAAAAATTGTATAGCAATGATGCCAGATGCATCTCTGTGGGGCGATGGAGTTCCACAACTTAGGGGCCACCACAGAGGCCTTCTCCTGGCCCCCACCACCCCAGCTTCTGAGGGTGGTGGAACTGCCAAGAAGGTCCCTCAGCTGACATATGAAGAGCTCTGCAGGATCTGGCCAAAGGCCCATCTAATCCAGCATCCTGTTCTCAGAGTGACCCAGAAGTTGCCCATGGGAAGCTCAGAAGCAGGAGTGTTTTCCATCAAGTGGTCTACTGTCTCTTAACAGTGAAAGAAGAATAGATAGAGAATGTTTATTTTACAGGTGAGTGCACAAAAAAACCATTTGAGATGAACACGTTTTATATTAATAATTATGTTTTGACTAAGAACTGTGTACAACACGAATGCAATTGAAGTGCAGGCTTTCTTGCATATTCTTGTCATTTAAATTCAACTTAGTATTGATCCAGAGTAGATTCCAATGTATAGTTAGCAGAGTAAAAACTTAAACATGTTGTGGGATTCCCCCAAAATAGACCAGAGGCAACTGATATTTCATCCAGCAGAGCTTTACTGCTACTGAAGGCAAATGAGCATAATGGTCACAAATCCAATACATGCAGGATTGGCACTGTCCATAAGAAATCCAGTTGCAGCAGACTTAACTTAAATTTACAGTAACTTATAATAAGACTAAACCTTAACACTAAGCATACTATGTAGAGAACACCACACCGGAAGAGAAAGTGAACCCCCAGCTCCTTTTGGCTTATTTTTATAGTCTGCATGACCTTGACAGATGAGATAAAAGAACCAGTTTAAGACACCTGTACTCAGCTTCTCTGAAGGAATAACCCAAACATCATGAACCTTCTGCTTGTTTCTTTCACACAGAGAAGCTTCCAGATCCCTTTTGAATTAATTAGAATAGGAAAGATCTCTACACATCAGATCAATGCTTTCTGCACTAAGAAATGCAAACTGACAATTCTTTCCCAAAAATATCTGAACAGGATGGGATGGAACAGACCGTGACTGAGCCCCAGCAAGACTGGAACAGGATGTAATGCTCAGTCCATCCCTAGTCCACCCACATCTCAGACTCAGTTCCACATCCACAGAATGATCCTGTAGCCCAGGGGTTGGCCACCTAAGGCCCAAGTGGCCCAGTGGGGTCGTTTAACTGGCCCATGGACCCACGCCACCCTCTCGGTCGACTCCCGTGCGCCGTGCTAAACTGGCGCGGAGCAGAGCGGGGACCGCCTTCCGCAATGCTGGCCGGATTCCCATTGGCTGCAGGAAGCTCCTGCAGCCAATGGAAAGCTGCGCACACTTCCTCCATGCCGGAAGGAGCACCGGAAATAGTGTTTGCACATGCATGTGCACACACTCCGGCCCACCACGACGTCTGCGGGACTGTGAACTGGCCCAAGCCACAAAAACTTTGCTGACCCCTGCTCTAGCCCCTTCTGTCGTTCTATCACCAAACTCATACCATTGTAATTTGTAGACGGGCGATGTTTCCATTGGGGTTGGAGAGCTGCCCATGTTCTTCTCACTTGGCCAGGAAAGCATCTGAATTATACTCCTCTGCCTCGGGATCCAGCTGCTCAGGTGGTTCGGTAGCTGAATAGGAGGCATGCTGAACAAGTGGCCGAAACCTATCCAGGTCAGATGCTAAGGCAGATGCCGCATCCATCAAAGCAAAAGACGGAGCCAGAAGATGCCTCTTTTATGAACAGCTAGCCAGGCATGATCAAGAAACCCAACAGAAGGGAAGAAATTAAACTCTCTCTCTCTATGTCTCTTTTTCATCCACACAGCCCTTTTCCTAGCTCCAGGATAGGGAATTAATTTATATCCTTGGAAGAACCATATTCTGAATATGATACTGATTTGGCAGATGAACCCTTCGGAGGATCTGAACATATGTTTACCAGCCTCACCGCACTCACAGTTGAAGAGACAAACCTACAGCCCTTTCCCTTAAACTCACCAACATCTCTAATCTGCAGGATGCGAAAATGAGATTCTTAAATTGCCCCAACGGGCATGAGGCTTTTGACCAGAAAAGGCTCGAGAGACTAAAATTCATTAGAAAAGATTTGTTTTAAAGACATGAGCAGAAGGCCAGTGTGTGCATTTCAGTTTAGGAAAGATTTGAGCGTAATGATATCAAGCAAATTCAATGGTGCATTATACCCGAATGAGTCTTGAGGAGGGGAGGGGAAAAGAACGAGTAGGACATGCCAATAATGATTACACGATGAGCAAAACAGAATAAGCATATATGCATCTTAACTTTTAACCCTTATTCTACTCAGAATAACAATATGCAAGCTTAGAATTAACTACAATTTAACCCTTGCTGATTCCAGCTACTATCAATGGCTGCTAGTCATGATAGCTGTGAGTGCACACTACTAGAATTCAGAGGTGACCCAGATAAGGAATCCGGGGGGGGGGGGGGGACAACAGAAAATTAATCCAGCTAAAAGAAAAAAAAAAGTTAAAAAATAAATAGTGAAGTCTGAAGCTCACCAAGTAATAAAATAATCAGATCTGTACAAAAGGCATGAGGAAAGCTTAAAGGTAAAGGTAAAGGGACCCCTGACCATTAGGTCCAGTCGCGGACGACTCTGGGGTTGCGGCGCTCATCTCACTTTATTGGCCGAGGAAGCGGGCATACAGCTTCTGGGTCATGTGGCCAGCATGACTAAGCCACTTCTGGTGAACCAGCGCAGCGCATGGAAACGCTGTTTACCTTCCCGACGGAGCGGTACCTATTTATCTACTTGCAATTTGATGTGCTTTTGAACTTCTAGGTTGGCAGGAGCTGGGACTGAGCAATGGGAGCTCACCCCGTCATGAGGGTTCGAACCACCAACCTTCTGATCAGCAAGCCCTAGGTTCTGTGGTTTAACCCACAGCGCCACCCGCGTCCCCGAGGAAAGCTTTCCCAATGTAAAATTATTAAAAGCAGCAGGAATTGAATCTAAAAACAAAGTTTTCTCTCTGTGTGTCTGCGTTCCAGAGAGCAGTTAAGTTGCAGTTCAGGATTCCACTCCCCACCAAGAATTCTGGGAGATGTAGTTTGTTAAAGGTACTGAGAATTACCCTCACAGAGCTACAAGTTTCAGAATCACCTGCAAAGTGGGATTGACTGTTAAATCAGACCCTCCAAGTGTCCTGATTTTCCAGGGACTGTCGCGGATTTACAGAAGCCATCCCAGTTTTGGGATGTCCCACTTTTCCTTAGGACTTCCCTATTTTCATCAGAGAAATGTTGGAGGACATGGTGTTATATGACCCCTGAACCAAGGAGATAAGTAGCTATGCAACCTTTAGAAGACATCTGGGAAGTTTTTTTAATGCTTAATATTTTATTATTTTTATATATGTTGAAAGTTTTCCAGAGTGATTGGAGCAATGCCATCAGATGTGCAAGGTATTATTATTATTATTATTATTATTATTATTATTATTATTTTTATTATTATTTATTATTATTATCTGGGAACTGTAACTCTGTGAGAGGAATAGGGGTTCCCTAAGAACTCTCAGCACTGTTAATGCTCCCAGAATCCTTTGTGGGAAGCCATGACTGTTTAAAGTGGTATCATAGTGTTTTAAATGTGGGGTCTGAATATGGCCTTAGAATGAATACAATAGTGCTTTAAATATATGGTGCAAATGGGGCCTAAGAAAGTTTTCAACCCCTTTTTTCGGGTGGGTGTGCTTTGCAGAATCATTGCACCGAACAAAGGCTCACACAACTACTCCTCTTCTGAGGTGCTGAGCAAGCAGAGGAGAGAAAGAAAGAAAGAAAGAAAGAAAGAAAGAAAGAAAGAAAGAAGGAAGGAATCCTTGGAAATGCTAACACACCTCTGACCTCTCTGTTAATCATCCAAATAATGGCTGCAAAGGTTATGAGAAAACAGCCCTTCGTGTTCCCATCCCTTTGCCCATTTAGCAAGCGAGGATCATAACCTTCAGAGCAGGCACGGCATTTGGGTAATGAATTCCTGCTGACTGCTTCAGAGGGTGCTTTTGTTTTTGTGGGGTTTTAGCGGGAGGGGAAGGACTTGTCTTAGAAAGTCTCTTTGCTATTGGTGTGTTCACGGAGGAATCGTCCCTAAGTGTCCCGAATGTCAAGAAGCAATAAGCCTCATTGGCTTTTATTGCCTTCATCAGCACTTTGCTCAGCGCTCCATCTTCTTAAAGGCCAAAGCCATGCCCATATTTCCAAATAGTGGGAAGTTAACTCCAGCAATAAAGCAAACCACGGTGCTTCTGTGTGGCTCAATCACAACGGCCATTTCAATGGGCAGCAGGGCGTTGCCAGGTACTTAAAAGGCTCCTGGCAAAAATGAGCATGCCATGAGCACAGAGTTACTTTGACAGTGTGGTTAAGTGGTTGCAGCATCAGACTAGGAGCTGGGGAACCAGGGTTCAAATCCCTACACAGCCATAAAGCTTGGGCCAGTTCCTCTGTCTCAGCTTAGCCTATCTCCCAGGATAAAGTGAGGAGTGGGGGAAGGATGTGTGCCTGTCAGGGACTGGGCAGAGGAGGAATGGTAGAGACTGTCTCCCCAGCCTTACCCTTCCAGGAGAGGAAGGCAGTTCAGAATTACAACAGGGGTTTGAGGGAGGTTGCAGCTCAGATCCAGATGAGGGGGAAAGCTGGGAAATAATGGGAGAGGAGGAGGAGGAGGAGGAGGAGGAGGAGGAGGAGGAGGAGGAGGAAGCACCAAAAAAGCGACAGCTGGTGGACTCTTTAGAAAGCATTCTAGACCCCCAGAGCCTTGAAAGTAGGAAAGCAAAGAACTCAAAAGCAGAGGGCACTTTTCAGCACCCGTAGGAAGTGGGAGAGAGGGAGGGGGTGGAGATTCACTCGGGGCAACGCCATTATTCTGAGAGGCTGCATTCCCAAGCCGCTCGCTGTGAATATTGAATAAAAGCAGATGGTAAGAACTTTTCCTTGTCTTCTCCGTTGCTGGCCAACCTGCTGTGGGGGTTGGTTCCTCTGCCTCCTGGCAGTGCCAACTTGAGCTCCTTAGAGGGAAAGTAAGATTTAAAAATGCAATAAATAAATGTACAGATATGTATAGACATATATATATATATGCCTTTGAAAGGGCTTTTTCTGCAGTGACTCCCTATCTGTGGAATGCTGTCTCCGGGAAGGTTTCCTTGGTGCCTTCACCAGACGTTTGGTTGATTTGATTGATAACCTATGCCCTTTAAAATTTGTTTTGGGGGTTGTTGGGTTGATTGATAACCTATGCCCTTTAAAAATTGTTTTGGGGGTTATTGGGTTGTTGTTATTTTTCTTTTTATTATGTACCTTGTGGTTTTATCCTGTGAACTGCCCCAAGACCTGTGGGTATATAAATTCAATAGATAATAATAATAATAATAATAATAATAATAATAATAATAATAATAGATAAGATGGTGGGTGGGTGGGTGGGTGGAGTCTCGCTCTAGTATAGATATAATGGGGATGATGGACGCTGACAGACCTGACATAAGGCAAAGTGAGTCGGTTTGTTCCGATTATAGGAGCAGTGACAACTAGGGATGTTGGAGAATTTCAATGGAAAAGGGAGCAGAAATTGCCAGTGTTCGCTTATTTCTCCTCTTTCGAGAACGGAAATCCGTCCAGCAAATATTCAATGGTTGCTGCTTCCAGTTTGCAAACCATACAGGTTGCATTTCTCCTCTTTTGCACTGCTTTTCCTTGGCACTGAAATGAATGGGATGGAATAATTGCAATGTAAGCTATGCAATTTCACCACAGCGAACGGTGGAACGATTAACATGGTTTTCGGCAGAGGACCAAACTGCAGCAGAACGGAAACATTGGTGTGTGCAATTAATAAAGGGCAGGGCGTGCCATGTATGGTCTCAGACAAAGGCTTCCTACCTGAGATGGGGAACTCTCTCCTCCAAACGAGGAATCATGTGGCAACAAAGAACATCAATCCACCAAGAGCGGGCGAATATTAGCACAGATAACAGCTCGACTCCTTTGTATTCAAAATCATTAATCACTTGGACATGATGAATCTAGCTAGCAGAAGGGAATAAATTCCAGATAATAAGTTCTAAAGTAATGAATAACTCTTGGCTGTGAAGGGGCTTAATGACTTTCCTTGTCAGAATTCAGATTTTATTATTAGCTCTGCGGAACAGGCAGCCGGCCTGAAGAGCTACACTTACAAATCAATTTCACTGCTCCTTCATAATGAGTCCCTAATTGACCCCAATTTCTGATAGAGTCGCATATTTCCTTCCATACTTTATTTTAATGACATGTATATTAGAGGATTTAGTGACTGGGCATAAAGGAATTTACTTTAACTCTGTGTTGCCGTTTGCCGACTTAAGACGCGAGCATAAATTACGCCGAGTGCATTTGCTTTGATGGCTGGGAATGTATTTTTTATATCCCTTTTGCAGATAAGATTTGTCTCATTTTGTTACATTAAGCGATTCATTCATCTATCTAATTCTGAAGAAGACAGGTTGGCGAGTAACAAAAAGCACTCTGCTTCCCAGTATAATCTTAATAGTTATGGGCGGTTAAATACTTTGCTTAACTTTCCCTGTATCTCCAGCTGAAGTAGCATTCAAAGTGACTGTCAAATCCCGTACGAAAGGAATGTAAGGAGCTCATTACAAGGCCAGATTTAGTTCTCTACTATTGTCTATTCCGCTGTCAACATGAGTCTGACCAAACTGCGGGAGGCAGTGAAAGACAGGAATGCCTGGCATGCTCTGGTCCATGGGGTCACAAAGAGTCAGACATGACTGAACGACTGAACAACAACAACATCTTCATCAATGACTTGGATGATGGGCTTGAGGGCATCCTGATCAAGTTTGCAGATGACACCAAATTGGGAGGGGTGGCTAATACCCCAGAGGACAGGATCACACTTCAAAATGACCTTAACAGATTAGACAACTGGGCCAAAGCAAACAAGATGAATTTTAACAAGGAGAAATGTAAAGTACTACACTTGGGCAAAAAAAAATAAAAAATGAAAGGCACAAATACAGGATGGGTGACACCTGGCTTGAGAGCAGTACATGTGAAAAGGATCTAGGAGTCTTGGTAGACCACAAACTTGACATGAGTCAACAGTGTGATGCAGCAGCTAAAAAAGCCAATGCAATTCTGGGCTGCATCAATAGGAGTATAGCGTCTAGATCAAGGGAGGTAATAGTACCACTATATTCTGCTCTGGTCAGACCTCACCTGGAATACTGTGTCCAGTTCTGGGCACCACAGTTCAAGAAGGATACTGACAAGCTGGAACGTGTCCAGAAGAGGGCAACCAAAATGGTCAAAGGCCTGGAAACAATGCCTTATGAGGAACGGCTTAGGGAGCTGGGTATGTTTAGCCTGGAGAAGAGAAGGTTAAGGGGTGATATGATAGCCATGTTCAAATATATAAAAGGATGTCATATAGAGGAGGGTGAAAGGTTGTTTTCTGCTGCTCCAGAGAAGCGGACACGGGGCAATGGATTCAAACTACAAGAAAGAAGATTCCACCTAAACATTAGGAAGAACTTCCTGACAGTGAGAGCTGTTCGACAGTGGAATTTGCTACCAAGGAGTGTGGTGGAGTCTCCTTCTTTGCAGATCTTTAAGCAGAGGCTTGACAGCCATCTGTCAGGAATGCTTTGATGGTGTTTCCTGCTTGGCAGGGGGTTGGACTGGATGGCCCTTGTGGTCTATTCCAACTCTATGATTCTATGAACAAATTGTCTATTCCAGGGATAAAGCATCTTGGGCCTAGGGGACAAATTGCAGGGGGTTGGGGTAGATGAATCTCAGGGTCCCATCCAACTCTTAAGTTCTATGATTCCATACCCTCCAAGATTTCCTCGATGTCCTATTGCATAACAACAGTTGTTGTTGTTGTGTTATTTATGCCCTGCCCATCTGTCTGGGTTGCCCCAGACACTCTGGGCGGTTTCCAACATACCTAAAAACATGAAACATTAAAGAAACTTCCCTATACAATGGTAAAGTGAGAGCTGGACCATAAAGAAGGCTGATCGCCGAAGAATTGATGCTTTTGAATTCTGGTGCTGGGGGAGACTCCTGAGAGTCCCATGGACTGCAAAAAGATCAAACCTATCCATTCTGAAGGAAATCAGCCCTGAGTGCTCACTGGAAGGATAGATCCTGAAGCTGAGGCTCCAATACTTTGGCCACCTCATGAGAAGAGAAGGTTCCCTGGAAAAGACCCTGATGCTGGGAAAGATTGAGGGCACAAAGAGAAGGGGACAGCAGAGGACGAGATGGCTGGACAGTGTTCTCAAAGCTACCAACATGAGTTTGACCAAACTGCAGGAGACAGTGGAAGAAAGGAGTGCCTGGTGTGCTCTGGTCCATGGGGTCATGAAGAGTCAGACACGACTAAACAACAACAACATACAATGGTACCTTGGTTCTCAAACTGAATCCGTTCCAGGAGTCCTTTCAACTCCCGAAACTGTTCAAAAACCAAGGCACATCTTCCAGTTGGCTGTGGGAGCTTCCTTCAGTCAAGCAGAAGCCGCGTCGGATGTTCGGCTTCCAAAAAATGTTTCCAAACTGGAACACTTACTTGCGGGTTTGCAGAGTTTGGGAGCCAAAACGTACAAGTACCAAGGCGTTTGAGAACCAAGGTACAACTGTACAGGGCTGCCTTCAGATGCCTTCTAATGGTTGTATAGTTACTTATCTCCTTGGCTCGGGGGTCGCATAACTCCATACCCTCCAACATTTCTCCAATGAAAATGGGACATCCTAAGGGAAAGTGGGACGTTTCAGGATCAAATCAGAAACCGGGGTGGCTTCTGTAAATCTGGGACTGTCCCTGGAAAATAGGGTCACTTGGAGGGTCTGTGATTCAACGAAATGTGGCCCTCAAGGCTCTCTGTATGGCCCTCGGGATTTCCCCACACCACCACGCCTCTCACCAGATCATGCCTCTCAGAAGTCCTGCTGGGTTATGGTGGATCAGGCCCCTGGTACAGTCCCTCCCATAAATGATCCCCTTCCCCTCAAAAGGAATGCATGAAATAAGCTACCGCAAAATAAGTAGCATAAAGACTTACAAATCTAAGCTCCCCAACATTGCAAAATATACTATGAGTTTGTGGTGGTTCACAACTCTTGGCAAAACTCTTGGTCATTCCCTGTGGCTCCTAAGCTGTGGAACTCCTTCCTCACATATGTGTGCCTGGAACCTTCATTATATAGGTGTTTAATGCAAATTAATACAGTTAATGCAAATTAATACAGTTCTAAGGCTTCGACCAATCTTAATCTGGTCTGATTCCTGCATGGTTTAGGTGCATAGGCGCCATTTGTATTCAGCTGAGTTTATTCAAAGGTTATTCTGCACAGGGGATTGGTTCTTAAGGAAGAAATCCTCTATTGTTTGCGTTACAAAACCCTTTTTTTGCCAGCTTAACTTGTTGAGTTACCAGGTCACATGACTAAGCTGAATGGGTTCAGGATCCAGATTCTTAGGTCATAGAATCATAGAACTATAGAGCTGGAAAGGAGGGTCATCTAGTCCAACCCCTGCAATACAGGAATATTTTGGCCAACGTGGGACTCGAACCCATGACCCTGAGATTAAGAGTCTCATGCTCTACCAACTGAGCTATGTTGAACTGGTCACACCACTGCTACTCTCCTGCAATGCTCCTTTTAATGGCTTACTCTTATCCTCCCATCCCAGTTCAGCAGGGTTGGGGAAAATACGCTGAGATTTCCCCATGGCAGTTAAAGGTATTCCAGGTATTAAAGTGTCTCCCCACCCTAGAGATGGAGAAGGATTTATTTCAGACCTCATTTTAAGTGAACCAACCTAATTCACACCTTCCAGTCTAATACATAATTAGAAGGTAATTATCCTTTGAATTTTGTACTTTGCAGAATTGTGTGAGACAGTTCTTGACTTTAAGAGGGGGAGTACTGGTATATGTAAACATGCATATTTTGGGGGAAAGCATGTTCAGAAATGTGTACATCGAGCTGAAGTGGATATTTAAATGTTAATCTTCATACTTTTTTTTTCCTTTTAAGATCACAAAATAAAGAGGAAAGGGGATAGACTGCATTTATGAATGAAGGCATGTGAACTTGACCTAGACCCAGAATGGAGTGACCTGGGTTGAAATCATTTTTATTAGCTTCAAAGGCTGGTTATTGCTCACTTCTGACACCCACAACATATCTCCATCTTCCCCACGCATCTAAATCTATTTTATAATTGTGTGTACAGTGGTACCTCGGGTTATAGACGCTTCAGTTTACAGACGCTTCAGGTTACAGACTCCGCTAACCCAGAAATAGTACCTCAGGTTAAGAACTTTGTTTCAGGATGAGAACCGAAATCGTGTGGCGGCAGCGGGAGGCCCCATTAGCTAAAGTGGTACCTCAGGTTAAGAACAGTTTCAGGTTAAGAACGGACCTCCAGAACGAATTAAGTTCTTAACCCGAGGTACCACTGTATTTTGAGCTTCCAACCTTGTAGATGTTGTGGGACAACGATTCCCGCTATTCCTGACCATTGAGCATGCTTTTTAGGGCTGGTGGAGTGCAAAATATACATTGGGAAGAGGGGCCATGTTGGAAAAGGCTGCTCCAAGTCCTCAACACCCTGAGCCTGTTGTTGTTGTTGTTGTTGCTGCTGCCACTGTGCTTGTTGTTTTCCTTCGAATAGCATTTTCCACTTTGGGGCTACATCCCCATGTCAGCTTATTCCATTTCTCCAATTTCCCCCTAACTTTTTTTTTTTAATGTTCTCTCGATCCTCTCCCCTTTATTTACATCACCACACACAAAAACACCACAAGCCATTCATTGAAAATAAAACAGAGCACTCGCTTTAGACACAACGTCCTTTAGACACAAGCATATGCCATGATAAGCATTTTTAGCATACGGCTTGCTGTCACACAGCAAACATTTTGATAGGGGCCCAGTTGGGACCTGTTGCTTTTTTTTCCCTTACTATTTATTCAGAAAATGTATATACCGCTTAACAAAAATCTGCAGCTGATTTACAGAAAAAGAATCAAAGTACAATAAGATATGCGCAAAGTTCAGAATACAATTAATACATTTCGAATGCGTCATTTAAAACAGCCACTGAACAAGGTAGCGCTCTCAAACATCTCCAATAGACCTGAGTAAACAACCAAGCTTTTAGGAGACTTTTTTTTTCAATTTCCCCCTAACTGACAGGTTCAGCATTATATCTGAGTTTTCACAAAACATAAAAAGCCACTGCCCAGAAAACTAATGGAATACAGCGCAAGTTTAGCACTCATTTCTGTGTTACAGTGGTACCTCGGGTTAAGTACTTAATTCGTTCCGGAGGTCCGTTCTTAACCTGAAACTGTTCTTAACCTGAAGCACCACTTTAGCTAATGGGACCCCCTGCTGCTGCTGTGCCGCCAGAGCACGATTTCTGTTCTTAAGCGGTGTTCTTAACCTGAAGCGTACTTAACCTGAAGCCTACTTAACCCGAGGTACCACTGTATTCGATTCCAGGGAAAGAATCTGTTTGCAGCCTCCTTTGAGTGGAAAAATTGCAGGAGTAAAGTGAGACGTTTTGGGGGGAGCATGTCAGCATACAGGTCTTTCCTACTGTTTTCATGGGGGAAGAGAAGTGCACGTGTTTAGGGGTGTCGTGATTTTGCCCAATGGTGTTCATTGTTTTGCCACACCACACCCTCTGATGTGAATGAAATTTAGTGGAACATGCAGATGTGTGGGTCAAAAACCCACAGTTCCCTTAAAAAAAAGAGCATTTATAGCTTACCTCTTTCTCCAAGGAGCTCAAGGTGGCCCACAACCATGTACAGATTCACCTTACAAGAAAGGAGATTCCAACTAAATACCAGAAAGAACTTTCTAGTGGTAAGAGCGGTTCAAGCAGTGGAATGGACTCCCTCGAAAGATGGTGGACTCTCCTTCCTTGGAGGCTTTTAACCAGAGCTTGGATGGCCACGTGTCATGGATGCTTTAGCTGGGATTCCTGCATTGCAGGGGGTTGGACTAGATGACCCTCAAGGTCCCTTCCAACTCTACAGTTCTATGATTCCATGGCTGAGCAGGGATTTCAACCCTGGTCTCCCAGCTCCTACGTTTGACATTCTAACCACTACACCACACTGCCCCCTAACACAACAGAGTGAAAGGAGCATTAGAAAACAGGACAGGAGAGCTAGCTTCATAGTCAGGAAAACCAATGCAATATTCCACATGTCTGAATGCACCCCTAGTCTTTCAGCCAGTTGTTCGGGTTATAACTGAGGGACAGCAGCTGCTTGTATAGTTTTCTGTTGTGGGTGAGGTTCACTGCCCCATCCCACCCCCCAATTTTCTCCATAAGTTGTCAAGACCCATTTTATCTATCAGTCCAATCCCATTTATCCTTTCCTAAGAGCAAACCTGACATCTTGATAAGCCAACACAATTTGAAGATGCCTTGGGCTTCAGCAGGTTCTAGACAGATTTAATGTAAGCTTGTTTAATGGAGATGTTAGGAGAACTGGGATGTAGAGATGGGTTGGCAGATAAGCAGAGAAACAGACACCTGTCATCTGTGCCAGAGGTTTTGGCCTGAAATGAATCAGAACAGCTGGAAGAGATGCAATGAAAGGATGGGAAAGTATAGAATTTCTGTTGAGGTACAATATAGGAAGCTTTCTTACGCTGAGCTGGACCATTGGGCCATCTAGCTCAGCATTGCCTACACTGACTAGCAGCAGCTCTCTGGGATTTTTTCCATTCATAGCCCTACCTGGAGATGTCAGGGTTTGAACCTCGGACCCTCTGCCTGTGAAGGTTATGTCTGAACTATGGCCCTGCATGAAGACCCATGGTTGCATCTGACTATAATTTAGCAGACTTAGCCATCCATTGCAGAGTGTTCCTGTATCTTCAATACACTTTCACCTACTTTTTTGTGAAAAGGGGGTTGGAGGTATGGTCATGTTTCGATTCCCCCCATTATAATGAAAGGAGGAGTGGGAAAGAGAGCTGCATTTTTAACAGATATAATTTGGTCCCCAATAATGAGTCAAATCAGAAAGATATAGAGCGGCTCTGAAACAGATTGGCTGGCTTCCCAAAACTACAGATGCAAATGGAATTCAAACCCTGCGGTCAGCGCACACCCAGAAATAGATTTTAAACACCATTGCTAACTCTCTGGTGGTCAGCTGTTTGGCAGTGGAATGGACAACCTGGGAAGGCCCTGGACTTCATTGGAGGTTTTCTAACAGAGTTTGGGCGGCATTCTGCCCAGGGTTCCTGGGAAGACAGGCGAACTAATGCCAGTGTACTGGAAGAAGCAAAAATCACCAGTGTCAAAGCAATGATTCTTCAACGTCAACTTCGTTGGACTGGTCATGTTGTGCGGATGCCTGATTATCGTCTTCCAAAGCAACTACTCTACTCCAAACTTAAAAATGGAAAGCGTAATGCTGGTGGTCAACAAAATCGGTTCAAAGATTCTCTCAAGGCAAATCTTAAAACAATGTAGTATAAACACCAACATTTAGGAAACACTGGTGTGCGAGCAAATAATAATTTTTGCCTGAAGCTGTCTGGTCTACCATCCAGATAATAATAGGTGTCCTGCCCTGCCACGATCAAATATAATAGTTTAAGCAGAGGCTTGACAGCCATCTGTCAGGAATGCTTTGATGGTGTTTCCCGCTTGGCAGGGGGTTGGACTGGATGGCCCTTGTGGTCTCTTCCAACTCTATGATTCTATGATTCTAATAGTTGTTTGTGACCAGTTATGGACTTTGTATAGCATTGTTGAAATGAATGGCCAAGACCCCCTCAAATTCAAGGATCAAAAAGCATGGGGACTATTAGATGGATTTTTATGGGTGGTGTGGCCTCCCTCATGGGGGATTTTGGAAGTGATGTTCCCAGTGACTGCCACCATTCCCCAACACATACGCTCTCAAGGCAAATCTTTTAAAATGTAGTATAAACACCAACAACTGGGAAACACTGGCCTGCGAGCACTCCAATTGGAGAACAGCCTTTACCAAAGGTGTCATGGATTTTGAAGACGCTCAAACCCAGGACGAAAGGGAGAAATGAGTTAAGAGGAAGGCATCTTAGACAAACCCTCACCAAGATGAACTCCCCCCCCCCCACTGGAAACCCATGTCCCCATTGTGGAAAGACGTGTGGATCCAGAACTGGCCTCCACAGTCACTTACGGACTCACTTTTAAAACCGTGTTTATGGAAGACAATCTTACTTGGCTACAAGTGATAGAAGAAGAAGAAGAAGAAGAAGAAGAAGAAGAAGAAGAAGAAGAAGAAGAAGAAGAAGAAGAAGAAGAAGAAGTGCTGTGATTCCTTCATTGCAGGGGGGGGGTGGACCAGATGGCCCTAGCGGTCACTACCACCCGTACAATTTTATGATTCTATGAGTCTAAGGGAATTCAACCCGCCATGCAATGGTGAGCTAGGGGATAGTGCATTGGAAGGCCATTATTTCTAAAGTTTATTGCTAAAATACTCAAGGCATTTCAAATGTTCAGTTTTGAAAAGGTCATAGAAAAAGTGAAGAGGGTTCAATGCAGGCTGTGGGCAAGTACTCGGGTGCCAGTTTCATGCATAGCCAATGTAGGCATTCCTATAAATATTGAACTGCCCAGATCCCAAATGTTCCAGTTCTTTTCTCAGGCTGCCTTTCTATCAAATATATCCAGATTTCTACCCACAACCCCTGCTGGTTCTTATCCATCCAGATTTCAGCTGAAGCCTATTATTCAGTTCAGTGAAGCTTTCAATATGCAGAGCTAGGCTTTGCTGGGAGTGAAAACCTTGATTTGTTCACTGCATTTTCAAAATATTTAGCGCACTCAAATCCAAGGCATATTAGTGCTGTTTTGCTATGCCACGGAAACCCTTGTGACTGCCCTAATTTGACTATAGGTGTAAGAACCACTCATTAAACCATAATGTCGGGGCCAAAAGCTAGCACAAAGTTTCATTATGCAAACATGAAATTGACTAGGAGGGCTAATGAGGGTAGCAAGATACCCCAGGTGTCAATAGAAAACAATCTATTTCTAACATAGCTCCTCTTTGGGGACATTTCTCCATCTACCATAAAGATTTTGTTTACCGATTTCCTGTTGCTTGTTAAGCAGAACAGCCATGGAGGCACAGGGGGGAAAAAATGGAAGTAATACAAATTGGGGGAATAATTTATTCCTTTATTTTATTATGTAGCAACCATTTCTAAAAGCCCCCTGAAATCCATCTTCCATTTCAATTTTCCATATTTGTTTCAAGATTCAAAATGTTGCCCAGGTGCTTTCCCTTAAATAAAATACTCCGGCTGTTGTTCACAGTCAACTTGCCCGGGTCGGGCCGGGACCACTGGCAGTTGTAATTAAATCTGAACTAAGTTGCTTGAACTGAAACTGGAAATTGGAGCTGGAAGCTGCAGGCAGAAGGCATGGTTCAATTGCCCAAACAAGGGCAGAAAGTCTGCTTCCTAGTCATTGGCCCGTCCGATCCAGGGGATCCACGCTGCCTGCCAGTCACAGTAGCTGCACATCTTGTTTTCTCTGCCTGAGTGAAGAGAGCTTTGAGGCTTGACCTCACGGTCCATGGAAGCTCACGAGGCTGTGTACCTGCACCAGACCTTGAACTTCCCAGAACAACCACCTTTTTAAAAGGCAGGGAAGGACGTGACCATTCAGATGACCTAGAAAACTAAGGAAGGGCAGAACCATATCATATATATATTTAGAGGTTTTAGTGTACTGGTCCAGAAAAATGCTTCTGCTGCGCAAACCAGCAACACTTCTCTTTGCAGAGCATTAAAACACTTCCAGCAGCAGGATTCTTAGTGCAGAGACGATCAAATGACAAACGGGAGCTCAGCTTCTTAAAGAGAGGTTTATTGCAGGCTGATAACAAAAATCACCTCCGGAGCTTTCACTGAGCCACGCCCAAGAGGCAAACAAAACAAACGCTCTGTATTTACTGAGCAGCTTAACAACTTAACGACCTAAATCATGTGACCTTGCTAGTCTGCCAGCGTTTCAGGTTTTAAACCCTAACACCCCCTCTCGCTGGCAAACAACAACAGGATTACTTCAGACCCATTTCTTCACAAAATTTTTCATGACGCTGAAACCCAAGTGGTTTTGTAAAACCATCAGCTTGATTTTCATGACTAGGACAGTAATTTAATTTAACAATTCCTGCTCTCATTGTTTGACACACATTTTGAAAACGTATATCCAAATGTTTTGTACGACCTTTAAACTGTCCATTTTGTGCTAACTTAAGACACGGTTGATTATCGCCGTATACAGTGATTGGCGTGATTACTTTTTCATACATCTCTTGTGCCAAGCATTTGTAAAATTCTAAGTCTCTACATAATTCGGATAAAGCACAGAACTCAGCTTCTGTCGATGACAAAGCAATCAGGTTTTGTTTTTTAGATCTCCATCCAATCAGAGAGTTACCAAATTTTATTACACAGCCAGATACTGATTTTCTATCTTTTAAGTTTGCCCAATCACTATCTGCCCAGCAAGTAACCTGTGCTTGTCCTTCAGAAGATAATTCAAGACAGATATCTTTGGTGTATTGTAAGTATCTTAAGACTCTTTGAATTCCTTTCCATGCATTTACGCTAGGTTTTGATGCTTCCCTACTCAGCACATTAACAGCATACGCAATGTCTGGTCTACTCCATTGCGAGATGTGAAGTAAGCTTCCCAGTGCTGACTGAAAAATTTCAGGACGCTTGAATTCAGCACTCTCCTTGAACTCATTGTCTTTTACGAAACCCATTTCCATTGGAGTTTTAACACCTGCACGTTCTGTCATGCTAAACTTTTTCAACATTTGCAATATCTTGCCTTTTTGATTCAGTAGGAAACTGCCATTTTTGGTTCTATCTATCTGAACACCAAGATAGACCTTTACATCACCAAGATTCTTAATTTTGAAGTGTTTATTTAACTCTTTGGCCAATTTTTTTACTTGTTCTTGCGTCTTTGAAGTATAAATCAGATCATCTACATAAACAAGCAAAGATTCTCGAGCGTCTCCTGAACCTCGGAAATATAAGCAATTGTCAGCCTTGCTTCTACTAAAACCAATGCCTACCAAAACATCATTCAGACATTCATTCCAATTATGAGCAGATTGCCTGAGTCCATAAATGGATTTATGTAGTCTCCAAACCTGATTTAATTTATTGTCTTTCAAACCTGGTGGTAGCTCCATATAAAGCTCTTCAGCCAGGTCTGAATGAAGATAAGCAGTTGAGACATCAAATTGACTCACTTTTAATCCTTTCTGAGCAGCAACCACTAATAGTGCTCTCAGGGTTTCACTCCTTGAAGTGGGTGCATAAACTTCGGTGTAATGTAACCCCTTTCTTTGGGTAAAACCTCGAGCTACAAGCCTCGCTTTGTACTCTGGTTTCCCCATTGCTGTTGTCTTTATTCTATACACCCATCGGCAACTTACTGCCTTGGTACCTTCTGGCAGTTTGGCGATGGAAAACACACCAAGTTCCTTCATAGAATTTAATTCCTTTTTCATGGCCTCATGCCACCTACTGGCCTCCTCCTGGGGTAATTGCTCAACCTCCTCAAAACTTTCGGGTTCGGAATTCGCCAACCCTGCCCAAACACTAATAGCTTGATACCTCTCAGGAGGTTTTCCTTTGGTGGTACGCTTAGAGCGTCTTAACAGCTCCTGCGATGTTCCTTCAGTTTCCCCCTCTGACTCAGAATCACCTGTTGTCACTTGTTTGTCACTAGTAGTTGAGGAACTTTCTGATTCTGATTTTATACGTCTCCCTTGCTGTACAGGTGAGTTTTCAGAGCTAGATGATTCTGACTTTACAGACTTGTGTGAACTTGACAGTTTTTCACCCTCGTCCTCAGACTCAAATTCCTCAGCCTGTTCTGGAACTAATAACTGCCCTGGAGCCTGTGTTTGATTGTTACTGTTCACCACATCAAATAATATGTCAGGATTTCCATGTATTCTATTCCAACCATCCTGTTCACAAAATTCAGCACTTCTGCTGATTGTGATTTTTGTTTGATTGCCTTCCACATTCACAAATCTCCAACCTTTTGTGTTTGTTTGATAACCACAGAAAAACATTTCTTTAGATCTGGGATCACCTTTCTTACGTTGTGCCCTAGGCACCAGTACATAAGCACGACATCCAAAAACTCTTAAATGATCAATTTTTGGTTTTTTCCCAAATAACATGAAGTAAGGAGTGTTGCCTACTGTGACATTGTACACTCTGTTAAAAGTATAATTTGCATACAGTGCAGCCTCAGCCCAAAAACGCTGTGGAAGTCCAGAATCAAACAATAAAGCAGCAATGGCTTCTTGTAATGTTCGGAATTTTCTTTCCGCAACTGCATTCTCTTGGGGTGAATAAGGATTGGTAAGCCTATGAACTATACCTTTCCTTTTTAACCATGTCTCTAGCTTGTGGTTTACAAACTCCCCACCACGATCTGATTGTATTTTACGTACCTTAGTGTCAAATTTACACTCAACTTCTTCAATCCAATCCATTAGAATTGAAGCTGCTTGTGATTTTTCTTTCAGAAAGAAAACCCAACTAGCCCTCGAAAAATCATCCACCAGAATTTGCATAAATCTCGCACCTCCAAGCGATTTGATTGGCATTGGTCCACACACATCTGTGTGTACCAGTTCAAAGGGTTTCTTGCTTACTCTATCAGATCTAGGGTAGTTACATGTTTTAACCTTAGCCTGCTTACAAGCACAACAATCCAAAAAATTTGAACAGGGTTTAATGTTACACCCCTCAGCTAAATCTGGCATCTTGCTTACATACTTAAAGCATATATGAGCTAACCTTCTGTGTAGTAGATGTGCACAACCTGTATGAGGAGCCTTATTTACACACTTAGCTTGTGCTTCACCTGTTGAATACCTGCCTGCTGCTAACTGCTCTTCATCCAAAACAAAAAGCCCATCTTCACAGGGAATTTTAACCAGCTTCCTCCCCTGTTCTGAAATGGTGCACACATCATTTTCAAATTCAACCTTAAAACCACTTTTTACCAGGCATGACACACTCAAAAGTCCATTCTTCATTCCTGGAAGAACAAAAACAGGAAGGTTAGTTTGCAAACAATTAACATAAATTGTGCCTTTAAGGTTCATTTCTCGTTTACTATTGTCTGCTATAGTCACAGTTTTTGCAACTGGTAAGGTCTTGCAGTTCATCAGGCTGCCACAAGATGTCGCTGGAACCAAACTGTGACTGGCACCACTGTCTATAATCCATTTCAAGGTTTGTAGATTCCTTTTAGGGCTTTGTTGCGCTGCCATTGCAGATAGTCCCTTATCAGTACCTCCTCCCCCTCTGGGTCGTTGGTTCTTGTAGTTCTCACGTCGTCTTCCCCGGTAGCTCCTGAAATTGGCTTTTGGCTGTTGAAATTCCTGTTGCTTTTCTGGACACTTTGCTATTAGATGAAACCTGCTGCCACATTGAAAACATGACTTGCTGGTCATAGCAGACACCTGTGAAGCTTCCTTACAGCTCTGCTTGCCAGTTCCCCCACGTTGGGAATTATCTGAACACCCAACACTTGGATTATCAGTATGCTTTCGATGATATTGATACTCTTGCTCACACAATCTACCAGTCACATAATTCACATTCAGCTGGTCCTCTGGCAAAACTTGTAAAGTTAGTACCAAGTTTTCAAACCCTGCATGCAGGCTGCTAAGCAGAGTATAAACTTTAATATTTTCAGGAAAATTCATGCCTAAAGACGACAACCGGTTAAAGTATTCAGTCATTTGTGATGTGTGCTCAACCACACTGTCCCCCGGCTTCAATTTTAACCCATACAAAGCACGTATAATATTCACCTTCTCTCCGGGCGTGGTTCTATGGTGAATACGCCTAAGGGCATTCCAAATTTCAAATGCAGATCGTAGGTCTTCAACATGGGGTAATTGAGAGTCCTCTATCGATACCATCAACATACATCTAGCTTTGGTATCCATTTTATCATGTTCTCTATTCTGAACATGTGCAGCAGCCTGTTGCTCTGGTGTGGCATCTGCTTCAACAGCCACAAATGGCTTTCGCCTCTGGACGTAGTCTGTCCACACTTCTTTAGCTTCTAACCAAACTTGTGCCCTCTTAGACCACTGCACATAATTAGTGGAGTTCAACTTTGGAAAAGGTACCTGAAAAATTTCTGCTGCCATTCTTGAGGTCTACTGCTACTCCCTCCGTGTGCCCTGGCTTCTCTTCCCCTTTGAGATTTAAATTACTCACTTTTCAGATGCTAGGAGCCTTCTCTGAAGCCTTTAAACTTCCCTTTGTTTCTTCACTAGCAACCTTCCACCGTCTGCTGTCTTTAGTAGCAAAAAAACAAACACACACAACGGGAGGTTAAGCTAGCCTTTTGCAGCTAATTAAGCTGTTAATCTTCTCTTAAGCAGCTCCTTTAACCTTCACAGCCTCTCCGTTCCTGGATTTACAACCAAGCCGGTCTTCTTTCACAGGAAGGCTACTTTCACTGTCTCTGCACACAACACAGCCACAAAAACGTTCTGGTGACCATAACCTTAGAGGTTTTAGTGTACTGGTCCAGAAAAATGCTTCTGCTGCGCAAACCAGCAACACTTCTCTTTGCAGAGCATTAAAACACTTCCAGCAGCAGGATTCTTAGTGCAGAGACGATCAAATGACAAACGGGAGCTCAGCTTCTTAAAGAGAGGTTTATTGCAGGCTGATAACAAAAATCACCTCCGGAGCTTTCACTGAGCCACGCCCAAGAGGCAAACAAAACAAACGCTCTGTATTTACTGAGCAGCTTAACAACTTAACGACCTAAATCATGTGACCTTGCTAGTCTGCCAGCGTTTCAGGTTTTAAACCCTAACATATATATCATACCCCCCCCCACACACACAATATTCCTCAGCTGAAAATAGGGACACTTCTCACTCCCTTGCAACTGACCCTCCTCGACCCAGGGGCAGAGGAAGGGGGTGCGGTAGGGGCGCCGTACGAGAGGCAGTCCGTACAGATGCCCATATGGACGGCGCACGACAGCGGCGCCCATACTGACTGTGTGCGCCCTCGGCCGCTCTACAGCTGGGGAGAGGCAGGGGCCATCTTATAACAAAAAACAAAACAGAGTGGCACCTGGGGCGGCCCGCCCCCTCCACCCCCCACTTCGTACGCCTCTGGTTCTGCGACAGGTTTTAAGGTTTGGGCAGCTTGAGACAATACTGTTGGGTTAACAGAGAAATGTAAAATTTGGTGTGCACATGGCCAATTTGTTTCAAGGTCACCAAACTGCTCCTTTATTTGTTCTGAAATATCCTTTTTGAGGTTAGGTGACCAGAACCGTACACAGTGTGTGTGTGTGTGTGTGTGTGTTTGTGTGTGTGTGCGCGCGCGCGCGCATCATAAAGGATGCCAGTTCTGTGTCTATTTCCTTGAATAGAACTGAACAGCTTTGCTCTTTCAGATGTTTCCTCTTTTGTGAGGAAACACTGGGAGCCCCGGGCAGCCACAACTTATGCGCTGCTAATTTGTGTTTGCGTGTGCAGCTTCTGTATTTAACAGATACGCTGACATATTTCACATCTCAGCTTAGCAGCACTGCAGCCTTTGTACCCAAGGGGTTGGTATTACCTTTTGCTATAATTGTGCCACCTTTTGCAGCTTGGTACTTTACCAGCTGTTCGAGAACATATGTTGCAAAGGAATTTTCTTCTGCCTCCTCCCCACATTTAACGGCATAATCTGCCACTTATTTGGACCTACCTGTGTGATTCATAACCCTATTTCTGATGTGCAGAGTGAGTTATTATTATTTTCCCAATGTGCTTAGAATGAGCTGTATCCAACCATAGCCACACTCAGAGTAGACCCATTGAGATGAATGTGACTTGCGGTGCAATCCTAAGAGCATAAGAAGAGCCTGTTGGATCAGGACAATGGCCTATCCAGCCCAGTCCTCACAGTGGCCAATCAGATGCCTATGAGAAACCCACAAGCAGGATTCAAACACAATACACACTCTCTCCTCCTGCAGTTCCCAGCAACTGATTTTCAGAAGCATTGCTGCCTCCAACTGGGGTGGATAGCCCACTTCCCCATACATTTGTCTAATCCTCTTTTAAAGCAGTCCAAGCTGGTGGCCCTAACTGCCTACTGTCTACTCGGAAGTAAGGCCTATTGAAGTCAATGGGGCATACACCCAAGTAAGTGGAGTTGAAATTTTAGCCTAACTGAAGTCCATTAATTTCAATGGACTGATTCCAAGTAGCACTTAGTTGGATCTGCCCCAATGTGCTTTTCTGCGGAAAATATAATTTCCAAAGTGGTTTATAGAATTTGACACAGAGTGACAACCATACATACTGATCAATTAAAAAAATAAGTCTACTATACTAGAAAGGGAAGTAAAAACAGCAAGCACCAAGCGCCCATTAAAAGCCTGTGAGAATACGAATCACAGGACTGGATTTAACTAGCTGGCTCCGATAACAGAACCCCATAAGGACTTTTGTTAGTGTAATGGGGAAGGTGTCATTGAAGAAGCACAAACTCAGGATGAAAGGGAGAAATGAGCGAAGAGGAAGGCATGTTTTGCAAACCCTCAAAGTGATCAACTCCTGCCCAGAAGTCTATGTCCCCACTGTAGAAGGATGTATGGATCCAGAATTGGCCTCCGCAGCCATAGACACACTGTTAAGACCATAGCATACTCCTTGCCAGAGGAGGAGGAGGAGGAGGAGGAAATTTTCACCCGTCTCCTCCTATGAAACCCTGAAACCCCCCCCCCATGGGAAAGTGGTGAGACAAGTGGAAGTATAGACAAGCCTTTAGTCTCCAAGACGCGTATGAGAGTGAGAAGCAAGGATGCCTTGCCGGATCTCTGCTGAAAATAGATTCCACAGCATGGGACCAGAGACACTAAATGCCCAACCTCTGGTCAAGGTCATTTGGGCCTCTGGAACATGAAGGACAACTCACCACACGTCTCTAAGCGATCTCGGTGATTGGGCCGGAATATACCGGGTAATGGCTCGGACAGTCCTGACATGCCACGACAACCCTAAATGTCTTGAAGTTAAAGAAAGCCCCACACACCCTTGGGGTTGTCTGTGCCTGGTTTCATTCTGATTTGCATGATATCAGTGTATCAGCACATAGGGAGCAGGGAAGCGATGCATCTATTAAAGTGAATGGCTCCTGCCTTAGGAGTCCATGTAAGTAGAAGTGGTCCTGGTTCAGAACACATAAGCAAAATGCTGGATGAGGGCACTGATGCACTCCTGGCATCTCATGAGCCAGTAAGCAGGAATTTTATAAAGCCATACAGAGCTCTTGTCAATAGCACTTTACATTTTACTGACATATATTCCGCTGTAATCTGGTTTGCTCTTATTGGAAAATACTATGAATTGCTTCTTTCGTGGCAGTGCAACTTTCCCGGGAGACACATTACCAAGTCAGAGAGAGAGAGAGAGAGAGAGAGAGAGAGAGAGAGAGATGGAGAGACAGAGAGAGAGAGAAGGGGGAGGGGGTTGGGGACATTGGTAGTCTGCTTGGGAAGCAAATGAGACAGGAGTTACTTGAGAAGAAACTGCTTGATCCTAGGGTTTAGCTGATGTGGTGCCATCAGCTATTTGAAATGGCACCAAAGCTCACAACTGAAGACGTGGTTCAGAACCAAATCCCTCAAGGCATTGTGATCTGAGCTTCAACAGCATTGAAGTTCAAGTCCAACTCCCAACGGTTTGAAATACTATCAGCCCAAGTATAGACCCATTACATCATTTAGATCATCCAGGGAAACTCTACTCGTGGCAACACACCGCAGCACTGCAAAATGTGGAGAACTGCATTTCAGACTGGTAAAATGAGAAACAGAGAGAAATGGACAAGAGGTGGAAAGAAGATAAAGTCCCTACTAGAGAAGAATGGCAAATTAAACTGTTGGAATATGGCAACTGTTGGAGTACGGCAAAATGGCAAAACTTCAAGAAAGAATGGGGAAGATTTATACACTGGTACCTCTGGTTGCGAACACCTCTGGTTGAGCATGCTCCGGGTTATGAGCTCCACTAACCTGGAAGTAGCTGCTCCTGGTTGCGAACTTTGCCCCAGGATGTGAGCAGAAATCATGCGCCGGAGGCACGCAGTGGGAGGCGCCATTAGCGAAAGCACACCTCATGTTACAAGCGGTTTCCGGTTATGAACAGACCTCTGGAACGGATTCCATTTGTAACCAGAGGTACCACTGTAATTTATTTTTTTACACCACTGTAAGCAAATGAAAACATTAGCAGGATTCTAATAACACTTGTAATGTAACAAATACTGTGGACAATATGGAGAGATATAATATATGGATGATGAAATAATATGCAGTTGAAAATGTTGACAATAGGAGCCATGGAAGGGATGGTGGGAAGTCTGGAGATTCAGAGAAATCTCTAAATATGAATATGCATTTGGTATTGTTATGACTTTACACTTGTAAAATCAAATAAAATTTTTTAAAGAAAGAAACAGAGAGAAATGAAGCTGGTAAATCCTTTGCATTCCTAGCTGTACCACGCGGTATGTGTTAGTGTGAGAAGTCACCAAACTGGACTCCTTCACCCACTTTGCTGTGAGTCATCATATCCCCTCAAAATTAAAGCTTGGGCTTGTTCTAATGAGGGGAATTTACTTACACGTTTCTGGCAACAACTCGCCATTTTTTACTTGCCTCCTATCTCCTAATGGATACCTTTCCTTAGATACAGCCCATGGTTGTGCATTCTAGGCAGTAGTGGTACTAAGCCATCAGGCATCTCTTGATGGAAAGTGTATCGTGGATGAGACCAAAATCAAGTTTCCACAGGTGAATCCCCATGTGGACTTGCCATATGGATCCTTGAAAAAGCCATTATTTCATCTCACATCCGAGACTTGCAAAGCTAGTTATGGGAGTTACAATGTTCCCCCGTTCCATTAATGTTAATTGGGAACTGGGAGTCAAAATCTCCCTGGAACTCTGAAGAAAGAAAGAAAAGATGCTCAGCCTGGAAACTAATTAGAAGGAAAGGTTAATCCTATTCAAGGAAAGAAAGATGGGCCATGCTGACACTTAAAATTCTGCGTATGTGTGTGTTTGTGTATGTGTGTCATATAAGCAGACATGTTGTGTGAAAATGCAGGGCACCATAAACTTCATTCACATCTCATAATGAGACTTGTGGTCCAAAGAACATCATCCTGCCCCCTTTCCCCTAAACCTTCATACAATGTCACACAAATTCATGGAAATTATATCTGAGAAAATGTAATTTTTTTCACATGATTGGACACAGCGCCTTTGGTAACCAACAGTGGTGGTTATTGTTGAAAATCTGACCCAAAGTGAAAGCTAGAATTGTCCCCTGGTGATTACTTGGAAGAGGAGTTCTAGTGTTGTTTTATTTTTTACAGGTCTGCATCAGCTTTGTGTGTACCCCAAATTGTTCGGCTTCTTTAGGGAAGGCTCTCATGATTCCAAGTCAGATTGCACCATAAATAAAATTTCTCAAGCTGGATTCCCAAAGCTTCTGAGTCTTTCTCTGGCCTTGGCTGTCTAAAAAAGATACATGGCTACCCTCTCCCTCCCACCCCAAAGAACAAAACCAAGATGCTCGAGGAAACACCCTGGCCTCAAGATGGGGGGTGATTTGTTGTTGTTCAGTCGTGTCCGACTCTTCGTGACCCCATGGACCAGAGCATGGCAGGCACGCCTATCCTTCACTGCCTCTCGCAGTTTGGGCAAACTCATGTTAGTAGCTTTGAGAACACTGTCCAACCATCTCATCCTCTGCCGTCCCCTTCTCCTTGTGCCCTCAATCTTTCCCAACATCAGGGTCTTTTCTAGGGAGTCTTGTCTTCTCATGAGGTGGCCAAAGTACTGGAGCCTCAAGATGGGGGGTGATTTAGAGGAGGAGAATTTTGTTTTGTTTTTCAGGTCAGGTCTAGCTTTTTAATCACAGTTAATTATTTCCCCGGGGCACTCCGATCACAGTGATTTGGGAGGGGAATAAAAAACTGTGTTTGTTTGCTTCAGTTCATGCTTTCCTATATTCAAAACAAAAGAAAATAAAAAATTCCTTCCAGTAGCACCTTAGAGACCAACTAAGTTTGTTCTTGGTATGAGCTTTCGTGTGCATGCACACTTCTTCAGATACACTGAAACGGAAGTCACCAGACCCTTAAATATAGTGAGGGAGTGGGGAAGGGTATTACTCAGAAGGGTGGTGGGAATGGGTGATCAGCTGATAAGTGTGGAAAACCTGTAGATGACTGTTAACGACTGCAATTAGGTCTTACAGGGAAAGGCAAGGGGTGAGATGGCTAAAGATAGCTTTGTCATGTATAATGAGATAAGAATCCAATGTCTTCAGGTCCTATATTCAAGTTACTGGAGAAATCTCCACTGTAGACCCAAAAATCCATGTAGAGCGAAGAAACCCACTACCAAACAATGACCATGAATGATGACATTGCACTCACCCCAGTCTCCCTTGAGGATATCAATATTCTCTCTCTCTCTCTCTCTCTCTCTCTCTCTCTCTCTCTCTTTCCCCACCACAATCCACTCCCCTCATTACCAGCTCCTGCTCTCACATGCATCTGTTCCCTCTCATCAACTAGAGGGGCATCACCAGCTCCAAATTCTTTCTTGATATCTCATTTAACAATACAAAGAAACTCCCAACTAAAAACATGAGAAGAGCCCCACTGGATCTGACCCTTGACCTCTCTTCTCCAGTTTCCTGTTTCCCACTGTTATCAACCAGATGCCTACAGGAAGGTCACAAGCACAGCATGAATGCTATCACACTTTCAACCTTTGTTCCCCAGCAACTGGTATTCAGAAGCATGTTATCAAAGGTAGCATATAGCCAGCAATCTACCCAACAGAAGAATCATCAGTCATTGGTATATGCTACATCTTTGATACAAAATATAAAAACTAAAAATCCTTCCAGTAGCACCTTAGAGACCAACTAAGTTTGTTCTTGGTATGAGCTTTCGTGTGCATGCACACGAAAGCTCATACCAAGGACAAACTTAGTTGGTCTCTAAGGTGCTACTGGAAGGATTTTTTGATTTTTTGATTTTATATTTTGTTTTGACTATGGCAGACCAACACGGCTACCCACCTGTAACTACATCTTTGATGCTGGTCATTATTAATTCCATTTGATCTGTGGTTGCAGCTGGGCATCAATTGGGGATAGTGCTGTTGTGTCCATGTCCTGCTTGGGGGACACTGTGAACAAAGATGGCTTGTCTAGATGGACCTTTGGTCTCATCCAGTATTATTTTTGTTATGAAGATGAGATAATAAGACTTGAACAAGGCCACCCAATGAGGTCATGGCTGGGATGAGTCTTGAAACCACATCTGCGACTAGCACTGTTATCCAGTTGGACCAAAGTTGGTTCTCATACCACTTAATTCCACTGAATAACTAGTTAATCCTCCCTGTCCTGTTCTTATTTACAGCCAGAGGCTTACATTCTTCCTTGCCAAAACTGGTTTCCAAGGCTACCACCGTGTGCTACCTGAAAAATCCAGGCCTGGTTTAAATATATATTTGTCAAGCCATTTGCAATTCAAATGCAAAAGTTTGCAGCAACACTGCAGTGCATCAATCCTGAACAAACAACTCATCAAGCCCTATAAACATGGCATGATCCCAGCAATGAGAAATGAGCTCTCACAGCAGAAGCCTATAATTATCATGGGACTGACAGGCGCATTGAAACCTTTTGGAGCATATGGGTAATTAATGAAAAACGATGACAGTACCGCATCAGCAAGCGTACCCAAGTGGCTCTTCTAAGGTTTGGCTGCCTCTTGCTGAATTCTGGTATACCACTTAATAACAGCCATGGAAACATTACTTTAACACCAATTGGATGGTAGAAGGTACCCTGGGGCAGGGGAAGGGAGATGAGAAATGGAGGGAGACACCAGCCAAACGATTTGGATAGGGAGTCCTAAAGTATCTCAGTTTCTACTGAAGTTGATGGCAACATTCCCGCTGACTTCCAAAGCACCAAAATTCCTGGGTAGACTTGTCTTTGAAGTGCCCCCAAAAGTCTTACAGTAATTGAGCTGTACGGTCCAGGAAGCCTTTTGAACAAGATTCCTAGTATGTTCTTGGGAATTAGGCTAGCTTTTAGCAACTGGGGTGTAGCAACAAAAGCAGCCAGAACCCCCAGCACCAGCACCACCAAACACTTCCCTAGTGCCATGTTAAATAGGGCTGCCATACGTCCAACAGTTTGCCCTGGATCTTAGGCAAGTCAACTGAAAAATCGCCCCTTTTTGTGTTTTTGTAAAAAAATAAAAAACCCTCACAATTCTGGGGGTTTCCTTAAAAAAGGGGGGGAAAGGTTGGGGTGTGCTGCTTTTTACTTTTTGAAATATGGCATCCCTATAAATATCCCAAGAGAGCGATCTGTCTTTATCCCAAGTCAATTTGTTGGCCTGGTAATGTCTACTTTGGTTGGCTGCAGCTTTTCATTGTCTTGAGCGTATCTCCATTACCATCTGCTCCTGTAAACTGGAGATGCCAGAGATTGAACTATTTATTCCTTTTATATAATGAAATTTGTATAGGGCTTGATTGTGAAGTAGAACCTCTAAGTAGTTTACTACAAAGCTTGGAAACGTCAGCATTCATAGGCTCTACCAGCGAGCTGTGACTTCTTTAGCCTGACTCCAGCCGACCAGGCTCTCCTCAAGATGATTGGAAGGGTGATAAATGTTTTCTTTTCAGGTTGGGACTTTGCCTGAGTCTCTGTTCTTTCATCTTGATATCTACCTGTTTACTCAATGTGTTTTTCAATTGAAGATGTCAGTGGTTCACCATGGAACCTTCAGCAAGTTCTCTACCATTGAGCAATGGCTTTCTCCAAAGCTCTGTTGACACATAGCTGCTTTCTACTGGCTCAGATCACTGATCTATTTGGCTTGACATCCAGTCTGGTGGACAATGTGTGGTTGTATAAGGTCACATTCTAGCCTTGCCCCCTAAGAATCCTTTAAATGGAGAAACCACTGCCAAGGGCTGAAACTGGTCCCTCCTGCATGCATAGCATATGTTCTACCAATAAGCTATAATAGAGAAACATGTTAGAAGGCTAGAAAAGAGATTGAAACTAGTATGTATCTCTGCCATAAAGATCGCGGGCCTGCAATTTGGGAGGCTTACACTTCTTCGTTGGGGCTCCTGTTTCAGCAAATTTAATCTGCTCCTGCCAAAGGGGGGAAAGTTCCAGTAATTTTTTAGATTTCCTATGAGAGTGAATGGGGAACACAGAGCTTCATTTTACAGAGGGTGGATCGGAGTGGATTGGAGCCCAGATCACAGACTATAGTGGACAGGTCACAGAGTGTTTCAGAAACGGATCAGGTTGTTTTAAAAGTACAGATTCAAGGCAAATCTTGGTGCTCATGCACACTCCGAGTAAATAGGACAGCTTGTGCATGTGGCAATGTGTACAGGTGAAACTCAAAAAATTAGAATATCGTGGAAAAGTCCATTTATGTAGCTACTGGAGTTTAATATATGAGATAGACTCATGACATGCAAAGCGAGATATGTCTAGCCTTTGCTTGTTATAATTGTGATGATTATGGCATACAGCTGATGAAAACCCCAAAGTTGAAATTGTTAATTTGGGGTTCTCACCAGCTGTACGCCATAATCATCACAATTATAACAAATAAAGGTTTGACATATCTCGCTTTGCATGTCATGAGTCTATCCCATATATTAGTTTCACCTTTTAAGTTGAATTACTGAAAGAAATGAACCTTTCCATGATATTCTAATTTTTCAAGTTTCACCTGTATATTCTTTAATGTGGTGTGGCTAACTTGTGGCCTTCCAGGTGCTGCTCATCTACAGTTCCCACTGCCTCTGATCATGGGCCATGTTATCTGGAGCTGATGGGAGTTGGACTCCAACATCCTCAGGAGGACCATATTTCTAGGCATTTGGCATAGCCAAGGCATATGGCTGCAGGTTTATGAACAATAAGGCTCCATGCCATGCAAAGCCTGCCATTTTACATGCTACTCCTGATAGCTTTACTCCAGAGATAACCCTATAGGCTTTTTAGAAAACAGTGGATGCTGATTACAAGGGCTGTATGCAAACTCCAGGCCCGGTGGCAGCATGCCACTGTCGTTAGGGAGCAACTACAGAGGCATCTGGTTCACCAGTGTAGGAAGCAGGGTGATGAAATAGGTTGGGGTGGCCAACATGGAGCCCCTCAGGTGTTGTTGAACTCCACTTCCCACCGGTCCCAGCCAGTCTGTTATCAGTCATTGTGGGAGTTGTAGTCCAACAATGTCTGGAAGGGACTATGCAGGCAAGTGTGTCCCCGTTTCCACCTGTGAAATCCAGGAAGGTATGCAATTGGTTGTATTAACCCTTTTCTAACACCCCCCCCCCGTGCAATTCTAGACATAAGTACAAACCAATGTAAAGGGAGAGGGGGCCATTTGCTTCTTTTAGAGATGGCTATAAAGCATAAAAACCCATGAGAGAGCTGGCATCAATTATCCATCTGAATATTTACCATTCTCTCTCTCTCTCTCTCTCTCTCTCTCTCTCTCTCTCTCTCACACACACACACACACACTGTCCCATTGTTTGTTCTCAGCATTATTTCTTAGGGTGGGCTACAGTAAAAAAAAAGGGGGGGGGGAATAATATCCTATTGCATTTCCATTGCGATTCATAAAGCATGTTGCACAGTGGTCTATTATAAAAAAGAACAGGATTTATTAACCAGTGAAGAGTGAAGAAATTGTGGAGGAGGAAGAGGAGGGGGGAGAAGAGAAATAGTAGGATTTATTGACCCATTGACCTCATGTTCAATAGTAATGATTTAAACCTAACCAAGCATTATATCCAGCTCTTGCACCTCTATTACGTATTAATATATAAGAGAACAGATGTTGTGTTTATCACTGACGACTGCAGCATCAAGTGATGGTGGGGGGGATGAAATTGTTCCCCCCATTCTGTCTTTGCTGTACTCTTCCATGGATTCACCATGCCCTGTGCTTTCATAGAATCATAGAGCTGGTTGGGACCATGAGGGTCATCTAGTCTAACCCTCTGCAATGCAGGAATCTTTTGCCCAGTGTGGGGCCCGCCCGTCGTACGCAGTGATACATGCCATATGCACAGTGCATGCGTCACTACGTATGACGCACACTGCGCATGCATGCCGTGCCGCTCCATAGCAGCGCCAGTGGGTGGGCCCCAGATGGGCCGTGGGGCGGAGTGGCCTCACTCCATGGCTTTCTCGTAGGCCGCCAAGCAGGTTGGCGAGCAGGCTGTGGGATGAGGCTGCCTCGCTCCATGGGTTGCTCAGGGCTGGTGCTGCTATAGAGAGGCATGGCATGCATGCACTGTGCACCGCACACTGCAAAACATACGCTGTGCACAGTGCACATGATGCATGCGGCGCCGCTGCGTATGACGCATGACTCATGCGTCACTGCATACGATGCACGGCGCGTGCATCGTGTGTCGTACACAGCTATGCTGCGCTTGTGCGCTGCCAGGCCCCAGGGTTTCCCACCCCGGGTGACCAAGCAGCTTCCTCCGCCACTGCATCAGAACGCATCCTTAATTTTCCCTATCTGCAGGTTGTTTCATAGTAGGTAAAGTTAAAAGCTAAAGGACCCCTGGATGGTTAATCCAGTCAAATTCGACTATGAAGTGTGGTGCTCATCCCCACATTCAGGCCAAGGGAGCCAGTGTCCACAGACAGCTTTCAAGGTCCTGTGGCGAGCAGGACTAAACCGCTTCGGGCACAACGGGATACCATGGCAGAAACCAGAGCGCACAGAAACACTGTTTACCTTCCCACCACAGAGGTACCTATTTATCTACTTGCACCGGCATGCTTTAGAACTGCCAGGTTGGCAGAAGCTGGGACAGAGGAAAGGGAGCTCACTCTGTCGCAGGGATTCAAACCATTGACCTTCCAATCGGCAAGCCCAAGAGGCTCTGTGGTCTAGACCACAGTGCCACCCACTTCCCTTTTTGTTTCATAGTAATTACATAAGGCCCCTTCATGGATCACTGCCTTGTCATGATGAAGGGGCTTTGAATAACTCCAAGAAGCTTTGAGCTATGCCGTGCAGGGCCACCCAAGACAGACAGGTCATAGCCAAGAGTTTAGACTAAATGTGATCCACCTGGAGAAGGAACTGGCAAACCACTCCAGTATTTTGCCAAGAAAACTCAATGGACATTAAAAAGGAGAAGCTTTGAGAAGAAAGTGAGATTTTCCAAGGCATGCTTTGGTTCATGGTGTCACAGTGTCAAACATGACTAGGACGACTAAACAACAACAAATTACATAAGGAGCTGGAAGTGATACAAAATACACTTATTGAGTTCATATACCGTATTTTCCGGCGTATAAGACGACTGGCCATATAAGACGACCCCCAACTTTTCCAGTTAAAATATAGAGTTTGAGATATACTCGACCGCAGATTCTCCACCCAGCATATAAGACGACCCCCAACTTTTGAGAAGATTTTCCTGGATTAAAAAGTAGTCTTATACGCCAGAATATACAGTACATGCCAGCATGTAGGTGCCACTGTAATTCTTAAGGCAGCACAATACTACAGGGCAGCAATCTTGGGTGCACTTACTTGGGAGTAAGCCCCATTGAAATTAGTGAGATTGATCTCTGTGTAGACATACATTACATCTGGATGCAACTAGTTTAAACAATACTGGAAATGCGGAGCATTCAAGAACTGGATATAATGTAAAGGAAAACCAATGGCTCCATTATTTTATATTTCACTTCACATACAGTACAAAAGTGTCATTTCCATACAACCTTTACTGACCTTTAGGCTTTCTCAGACATTGATTCTGAACTTTGCCAGCTCTCTCATGACACTTTGGAGAGGGAGAAAAGAAAAATAAGAAAAGCATTTGTTTATCGGCTTCCATTTTCTATTTCTTTGGGCGCGGTGGGGTGGGGAGAGTTGTTCCAAAAAGTAAAGCAATTACTATCCCTCGTTTGTGCATCCTGCCCTTCCTCAAGTTGTCATATATTTGGATGATCCCATAGTATCTTCACTGCAACCCTGCGAGGTAGGTTAGGCTAAGATTTAAAATGCCATATATATTTTTTTACTTTGGGCAATGGAAGAAACAACTGGACTTTCAACAAATTTCCACTATAACAATGCACCATAAAACGTTGGGCTCTGAATGCCCCCTCTAATACTTGTACAGTGAGCAAGAATTCCTTGCAATATCCATTAAAAAAAACAACAACAACAATAGTAAGGTTACCAAGCCAGCTTATTTTATGTTTGTTGTTCAATATGACCAGCTCCCTTGAAAGGTTCTTTCAAAGCAAGTTTTAAAATGCTTAATAGCGCACTTCAGACAAACTCGACACCATCCACAAAATATACAAAGGAACATCAGCCGGGCCATTCCTGAGGGAGGACGTGTAATTATCTGGAATGAAAGAAGGCAGATAGGAAGATATTGACAGAGGAGGGCTTATTGAGTTTCAGCAGCTGTAACTGGACACGGGTGATGAAATTGACTCTCAATAAAGTTTTCATTCAAGGCAAGATTTAATCTGGGATCAAAAAGTGAGAGGGGAGAGAGAGAGAAATCTAAATTGTCAGGTTCTACAGTTTCACTGTTGACCCAACAGAGCAGCAATGGAATGGAACACCTCAAGCAGAATACATGCAGAAACCAGATTTTCACATCGTGACCTATAGTGTTGTTGGAACCCTGTAGGAATCAGGTGGACCTGCTAACCCTACTAAAGGGGGTGGGGGGAAATGGCTAATTATTAATTGAGGGACTTCAAAATAGAAAGTCTCCCAGGTCAAAATAATTATCATCCTAGTCTGAGCTAAGCTTATACTCCTATAAATTCATGTTGGGATCAAAATGGGATTTGTCGTCAATGCTATCCAGTTCTTCCCACAACTGTTGTTGTTCAGTCGTTCAGTCATGTCTGACTCTTCGTGACCCCATGGACTAGAGCACGCCAGGCACGCCTATCTTTCACTGCCTCCCGCAGTTTGGCCAAACTCATGCTAGTTGCTTCGAAAACACTGTCCAACCATCTTGCAAGAAGTTTGATCTTCTTGCAGTCCATGGGACTCTCAAGAGTCTCCTCCAGCACCATAATTCAAAAGCATCAATTCTTCGGCAATCAGTCTTCTATGGTCCAGCTCTCACAACTACTGAAAGCCAATTAGGAAATTATGGCAAGGACTGCCTGTCCCTTCCTTCCGCTGCAGATCACTGGGCAGGGAAGAAGAGAGGAGAGAAACAGAGAAGGGGTTGTTGGAGAGAAAGAGAGGGAGAGACCCATTCTGCTCACCCCTCTGGCTTCTTACCTGCTTCCAACAAATTGCCCCACGGGACTCCCCAACCTTGCAACAGACTAATCTATAATCAGACTATAAATCAGACTGTTGTGTGCCTGAAGCAGGGAGTGGACAGTTAAGCATGCCTAGGGAAGACTGTCCCATCATCTAAGAAGGACCATTTTATATAATCCAGAAGCTTAACTGTGCCCTTCAGGATATGGAAGCCGCTTTCAATATGGGCAAAACCTGGAGGAAAATGGGGTGATTTATGTCCCCCCTCCAGTGTCAAAAAGCTGCGAAGCAACTTTTAGTGGCAACAATAAAAATATCAAAGAGAAGATGGTCTGCTGTAAATTGAGAAGCTTGAAATTTATTAGAGCAATACCTTCCTGGTAGGGGAGAAGGGAGAGGAGGAAAATCCCATCCATTTATTATATGTTCACATCTGGTTTTAAGGTTCAAGCAATGGGATTCACATGGGATGTTGCCTGATGCTTTTATGGCCATGGAGATATACTGCCTGTAGCTTCTCATGCTAAAAAATGAGAGAAATAAAATGACAGATTTCAGGTCCACAAACTCCAGGAATGCCGAGCGTGGAATGAGAATGCTGCCGCGTTGTGTTGAGGGAAGAGTGAGCCATCAGAAAAATACAGTAAGAACCTAATGGATGAAGCCCATCTAGTCCAGACTCCCTTCTTCTTCTTCTTCTTTGGCGATCACTCGTAACCGAGTAAGCTTGTCTTCCATGAATATGGTCGTTACAGTGTGTCCGTAAGTGACTGTGGAGGCCAATTCTGGATCCACATGTCCTTCCACAGTGGGGACATGGGTTTCCGGGTGGGAGTTGATCATGGTGTAGATTTGCCAAATGTGCCTTCCTCTTAACTCATTTCTCCCTTTCATCCTGAGTTCGAATGTCTTCAAAGTCCACAACACCTTTGGTAAAGGCTGTTCTCCAATTGGAGCGCTCACAGGCCGGTATTTCCCGTTGTCGGTGTTTATACTACATTTTAAAAGATTTGCCTTGAGAGCGTATGTGTTGGGGAATGGTGGCAGTCACTGGGAACATCACTTCCAAAATCCCCCATGAGAGAGGCCACACCACCCATAAAAATCTATCTAATAGTCCCCATGCTTTTTGATCCTTGAATTTGAGGGGGTCTTGGCCATTCATTTCAACAATGCTATACAAAGTCCATAACTGGTCACAAACAATTATTATATTTGATCCTGGCAGGGTAGGACACCTATTATTATCTGGATGGTAGACCAGACAGCTTCAGGTAAAAATATTATTCACCCCTCAGTGAAATCTTGTTTTAGGTCTAGATCTAAATTCTAATGCAATACCCCCTTTAAGCCTTCAGGATGGAGCAAGCAGCAATCCATAATAATAATAATAATAATAATAATAATAATAATAATAATAATAATAATAATTCTGCCATTTCTCATATCCTGCAAGTTGCATTCTCTCTTTTGAATTCTCTATCAGCATTTTCAATCTAATTCCACAAATCATTTGCATGCCTTTGTCCTGGAAATGTGGCCCTTAACAAGGAGAAATGAGCTTTGATATTTTCCCCCAAATAATAATAGTCGAAAGCTTACCTACATCATCAAGCTTGCTTATCAGAACTTTCATACAGGGGCTATAGAATGAGATTCTTCAGCAATCTGAATCATCCAGGAAATGGCTGGCAGAAAATCAGGAAGGGATAAATGGCCTTTCCATTGTAATGACGATTAATAACAAGCTACCTCTAAGCTCAGTTAATGTGGATAAGCTTTTAAAGGATTAGGATCCAGCCTCACTGAAATCATTATCCTAATTAGCATAAGATTAGTTTGCACAAACTTTGCTGGAGCGGTTGAATAAAGCCAGCATAAATGCTTGGTCACAGAGACAATCTACCTCCCTACATAATGAAGTCTTGAATAATTGGCTGCTCTTAATGGGGAGCCAATTTTTCAGTAGTTTCCCAAGGAAAGGGAAGTACTAGTGTCCCTACTAAAAGGGATCCGTCATTGGACCCAATTAACCATTGTCAAAACTATTTGCTTTTTCCAATGTTGAGGTGAGTCACAAAGGGGGGAACCCCAATAACACGAAGACCAAGCCTACTGACAGACAAATCAATCTGGTCCACATTACTTTTGCATAGGACTCTCCAATCTAGTTTCTAAATCAATATGCCCTTTAAAACAAGAAGAAGAAGAAGAAGAAGAAGAAGAAGAAGAAGAAGAAGAAGAAGAAGAAGAAATAACAAAAAAGCTCTGCGTAAAAATTCACATTTAAATACAGTATTGGGATGGAGGAATATTCAGAATCCAGTTACAGTACTAACTTTGCAGATCTCAAGTGTGAGATTTAATAATAAGGTGTGTGTGTTTTAAAGGATCCATACAGCCTTTCTACATTGTAATTTACTTTTGGAAGGGTGACTTTGGTTTCATCTAGGACAGGGGTCAGCAAGGCATTCTGGGCATGGGCCAGATCACTCCTACAGAGATCCTCCATGCTGAAAATCACATCTGCACATGTCCACGGCACCGGAAATCGCTTCTGCGCATGCCCAAACGCCGAAAATGACACCTGCGCAGAAGCAATTTCCTGCGCCGTGGAAAAGCGCAGACGTGATTTTCAACATCTGGGCATGCGCAGAAGTGATTTCCGGAGCCGCATAAGAGAGTCCCCGCACCACACTTTGCCAGTTTAGTGCAGCGCATTGGGACTTTCTGAGCAGTTGACTCAGTTCGGGGACGGCTCATGGGCCGATTAAAGCTTCTGGCCCATGGGCCTCAGGTTGGGGACCCCTGATCTAGGACGTGGTTGCCAACCTCCCGAAGAAGAGGTGTCTAGTGACTTCCAGAGCAATCCAAATCCTAAATCTACCATGCTGGAGAGGGTTTGGTTGATGCACAGATCCATCCATCTCTGTCTAGCTGCACCAGGCTGTGCTAAAAAAGTGGCTCCACTTACCAAAAAGTATCTCCACATATGGTAGACAGGAAAAAAGCCACCCTAGGGGGCATTTGGGAGGTGGGGCGAGATTAGCAAGGAAATGAAGCTAAGGCAGTTAACGATCCTTTGGACTCTAAGCTGGCTGTGCAAGCCACAAATTGCACCAGGAGACCTGAGCAGGGTCCATTTGCTGCATTAGCCTTGGAGATGGTGTAGCAAAGCAGCCTGTTCCCGGATGGATGTGAATGATATGGATGCAGATATGGGGGTGGCTTTGCCACTCCTTTGAGCCCCACTGTTGTCTGTCTGGGCTCAGGATTGCACCCTGGGGTCCTACAATTACCTTATATGGGACATGTGGCCCTCAAGGTCTTGTTGGTCCCTAGCTCCCATAAGCCTCAGCCAGCATGGCCTTGGGTTGGGGATGATGGAGGATGTAGCCCAGTGACAACAGGAAGGTCTCAGGTTCTCTACCCATTAAGGTAATTCACCCATGTAATTCAGGAACAAATGTGTATCAATATGGATATGTGCCTCTGCAGCTAATGTGCTCTCTGTATCCAAAACACCTTGTTAAGTAGTTCTCCGCCTGTCTGCCTCTTGGTTTGTTTAATGGATTGCTGGGTTGTTGTTTTTTGTTAACCAATCCCACAAAGGACCTTACAGAGATCAATAAAATAGTTTAAAGAACTTAATAAGCCGAGCCATGCACAAACAGTCTATTGGCAGATTAAAAACTGTTTTAAATTATGGGGAAAGAACAGCAGCAACATGTCTCCTGTTAAGGAGCACTCTTGTTCATTTCAGCAAGCAAATGGAGTTGTGGTTTCATAGAATAGCTTCAACAGAGCACTAATAGTTGGAGGCCACTGCAAAGCAAGCCATGCCCAGCATCCCAGCCAGTCTTTCATCCAAGATAGAGAAGACTAGGGCCCAAGCCCGACTTCCTGACTGAAGAGTATGGTGAGGCACAGAATCAGAGCAAGTTGCCTTATACTGGGAAATGATATATAATGAAATGAAAAGGGTGTTTAAAATAACCTTTGGAAGAAGGAGGAGGAGGAGGTTTTCTTTTGGGAATTATAGGGACAGAACTCCCTAAAATGTATAGAAACTTATCCATGTATGCTACTACAGCGGCCAGAATGTTACTTGTCCCAAAATGAAAAGAAGCAGAAGTCCCAGAAAATGAAGAATGGATACAAAAACTTAGGGAATATGCAGAAATGGCGAAACTTACCAGAAGAATAAGAAATCAAGATAACATTTTTTTAAAAGATAAAAAGAATGGAAATGGTTTGTTGACTACCGGTATTTACAGATGAATTAGAAACAGATAAAAACATTGGCAGGATTATCACAATAACTTGAAGTTTTATAAGGGTATATATTTAAAGGAGATGAATAAATGAGCAAATTAAGTAAATCTGGATATGCAGAAGATATTAAAAACAAATTTAAGGAACCGCAGAAAGAGGGGGAAGTTTGGAAATGTCAAAATGATTGTAAAATTAGTGAAGTGTATAAAATTAGTGAAATGTGGAGGAGCGGGGATGCGAACCCGGTTCACCAGATTACAAGTCCACCACTCTTAACCACCACACCACACTGGCTCCCTTAAACTGAGATGAAGTCACTGCTCCAGTTAAGAGCGATATTTTCCACATTGCCTGGCAGCATCTCTCCAGGGTTTCAAACACAGGTCTCTCCCATTCCTACTTTGACATGGGGCCTTTTGCATGCAAGCAGATGCTCTACCACAGAGCTACAACCCTTCTCCCAGAGAGCTTCATGGGCAAGTGAGGATTTGAACCCTGGTCTCCCAGACCCTAGTGTGACACTCAAATGACTACACCACACCGGCTCCACCACAGAGATCACCGTTCATGAAGAATAGCTAAGCCTAGAATAGTTTGAAAGGGGAAACTCAGTGGATGAACAGATTTATCTATGCCAGTGATGCCAAAGTGAGTTTCAGCAATAAAACTGTGTGAATGTGGGTTAGTAGAAGAGAAATGAACACCCGAAGAGATGTTAACGTTATGACCAGTATCTAGTTCGCTTGGGCTCCTCTCTTGATAACGTGGAGAATCTCTCCAATGATTTATTTTCCATCTTTTCACCAACTAAATGCCCATTTTTCTAAATGGGAGATTTAGAGTGCATTTAAACAGATAAACTCCATAAACCCCACAATGATTAGTTCTGGATTCAGTGAGCGGAAATGGATTGTTTAACAAGGTCTGGAGAAGGAGCCCGTCAGAACAGGAAGCCGTTTCTATCACTTTCAATGCCAATCTCTCCCGCACTTAGGTGCAAATTGAAGCTGTTGCTTCACGAGACTCACTCATTATCTTTTGCTAATTTCACCCTCAAGTCTACCTGATAATTTATTAGGCTGCTAAAAACATTTTACAGCCAAGCAAAGTACTTTTTTTATTGCATTGATTTAATCTTTATGCAAATGTGGATTTCCTGTTAAAATAGGCAAGGTTTCATTCACGGTTATGGGGCATCAGTTTTCTGTTCTTTGTTGAAACTGATTAACATTATGAATAACTTATGGGTTGTTTGCAACGGTTGTGTGAACGGGTGGCATCTTGTAAGTGCCCCGAAATAGCCCTGGTGCATCACAGCAAGGTCCTCTAGTATACCATCCTGTCTAGTGGTTGGATTATTGCAATGCACTCTATGTGGGGCTACCCTTGGGGACGCAGGTGGTCTAAACCACCGAGCCACTTGAGCTTGCCGATCAGAAAGTCGGCGGTTCGAATCCCCACGACAGGTTGAGCTCCCGTTGCTCTGTCCCAGCTCCTTCCAACATAGCAGTTTGAAAGCACGCCAGTGCAAGTAGATAAATAGGTACTGCTGTGGCGGGAAGGTAAACAGTGTTTCTGTGTGCTCTGGTTTCTGTTGCAGTGTCCAGAAGTGGTTTAGTCATGCTGGCCACATGACCCGGAAAGCTGTCTGTGGACAAACGCTGGCTTCCTCAGCCTGAAAAACAAGATGAGCACTGCAATCACATAGTCGCCTTTGACTAGACTTAACTGTCCAGGGGTCTTTTACCTTTTACCTTTACCTTTACGGCGTTTCCGTGCACTGCTCTGGTTTCGCCAGAAGCGGCTTAGTCATGCTGGCCACATGACCTGGAAAAACTGTCTGCAGACAAACACTGGCTCCCTCGGCCAGTAAAGTGAGTGCCACAACCCCAGAGTCGTTCATGACTGGACTTAACTGTCAGGGGTCCTTTACCTTTTTACCTTTACCTTACCCCTGGGGTTTGTGCGGCAGCTGCAGACGCGGCAAAATGCTTGTGGGATGAACTACCACCAGCATATAACACACTTCCCAAACCAATACGCAAACCAATGCCTAGCTATCCTTTTAACTTTGTACCTCTTTAAATTTTTGCAATTCAGTTCTCCAAATAAAAATATGTATAGCAAGGAGCAAACTGCATATAGCCTGTACATATTAGGAGAGTTACAGGTACACAAAAGCTCATACCAAGAACAAACTTAGTTGGTCTCTAAGGTGCTACTGGAAGGATTTTTTTTTAAAAAAATTTAATTTTGTTTCTCATATTAAGAGAAATAAGGATGAGTACAAATCTGAAAGCGAATTTAGAGAGTTTTTCTGTAGGCAAACCATTTCAGAGGAAATTTGAGGGGAGCAACAGAAGTGCTCTTAAAACCCATATTATATCTCTGAAGAATCAACACAGCAGCGAGTTGCTTTTACTAATTTGTGTGTGTGTTTCTGAGAGAGAAAAGAATTTCAATAACCGTGCCATTTGTTTAAGGGTATGTTTTTCTCATTCCCACCTCCAGAGGCAGTGCAACAGGTTCCCCCGCACTGGGCAATGAGAGGAGAGAGTGTCCAGGAAGCCTTTACCTGGCAATAGGAAGGAGGCATGAGGGCTCTGAAAGGCTCCTTCCCAAAGTCTGGTTAGCGCTTTCCCAGCTATCAGTAGGAGATGGGAGGGCTCTAGGACCCTGACAGAGTCATCACACCTGCTTCCCAAACCCCAGCAAGGTTTGCACACCCAAGAAACTTGGGAGACCCCATCTATCCCAAGAAAGATCTCAGTGGGCAGCAGTGAGATGATAATAATAATAATAATAATAATAATAATGTTTGTTTGTTCAATTATTCATTCCCCACCCATCTGGATGGGTTTCCCCAGCCACCCTGGGCAGCTCCCATTAGAATATTAAAAACACAATAAATACATCAAACATTAAAAACTTCCCCCAACAAGGCTACCTTCAGATGTCTTCTAAACGTCTGATAGTTGTTTATTTCCGTGGCATCTGATGGGAGGGTGTTCCACAGGGCAGGCACCACTACCGAGAAGGCCCTCTCCCTGGTTCCCTATAACCTCACTTCCTGCAGTGAGGGAACCACCAGAAGGCCCTCAAACCGGGACCCCAGTGTCCAGGCTGGATAATGGGGGTGTGGAGATGCTCCTTCAGGTATACTGGGCCGAAGCTATTTAGGGCTTTAAAGGTCAGCACCAACACTTTGAATGGTGCTTGGAAACGTACTGGGAGCCAATGTAGGTCTTTCAGGACCTGTGTTATACGGTCTCGGTGGCCACTCCCAGTCACCAGTCTAGCTGCCGCATTCTGGATTAGTTGTAGTTTCCAGGTCACCTTCAAAGGTAGCCCCACATAGAGTGCATTGCAGTAGTCCAAGCGGGAGATAACCAGAGCATGCACCACTCTGGCAAGACAGTCTGCAGGGAGGTAGGGTCTCAGCCTGCATACCAGATGGAGCTGGTAGACAGCTGCCCTGGACACAGAATTGACCTGTGCCTCCATGGACAGCTGTGAGTCCATAATGACTCCCAGGCTGCACACCAGCTCCTTCAGTGACATAGTTACCCCACTCCAGACCAGGGAGTCCCCCACACCTGCTTGCCCGCTGTCCCCTAAAACCAGTACTTCTGTCTTGTCAGGATTCAACCTACTTCTCCCAACAAAACCAACAGTCCTTAAAATTCTTAACTTCGGTTGAATTATGCCCTTGGAGTTTATAGCGATCACATCTTCATAGTCCCGAGAAGCATGTACTTGACAAAACATGACAAGTTAATGTGGCAAGTGCAGAACAGCATATCTAATTGAAACTTCAGGGGGTGGGAATGGCTGGCGTAATACAATTATCCTTTCTGGCCTTTCTCCAGGACACCTGGGTAAGCTCTTGCTGTTGCAAGTGGCAGGGTGAGATTGTCCATGACCACATTGGCTCAGGAAGGACATCATTTTACATCCTTTCTGATTATGTTAACTCCATCTGACACAGTGGTCCTTCACCCTATGAGTGGGACACTGAATTGCTACACTATTTTAGTGGGCTTATTTTATGGTACATTTTAATCATGGATTTTTTTTTAAAAAAAAAGTTTTCATGAAACTGACTTATTGTGCAATTTAATTACGTACATTTTCAAAAATATATACAATTGGTTTTACAATTCTAAACCTCCATTTGGACACGTAAGCAGTATATAAATTGTATAACACTAATAATAATAGCGTCTACACCCAGAACAAAGAGATGAGTCACTGGTCATTGGGTTAATTGGGGGCCACAATTGTATGAACCTTAAGCATAGCAGAGATCTACACTGCATCTTATGACTAGTCTACAGTCTGGATGGGCAAATCTGTTAATTTCAGTCTCTCGTTTTTCAAATTTTAAATTCAGTTCATCGTATTTCTGCATCAGTTTGCAGAGGCAGTGTGGTGCAGTGGTTAGAGTTTCTTACAAGGGCATGGATGACCAGGGTTTCAATTCCACTAAGTTCTGAAGTTTGCTGGGTGACCTTGGCTCAGCCTAACCAACTCTCAGCCTAACCTACATCACATTGTGAGGATATTATGGACAGATAGGGAATCAGGTATACAACCTACAGCTCCTTGGAGGAAGGATGGTATACCTTTATCAATACAACAATAAAATAAATAAAATTAAAAATTAACATCAACATCGTCATCATCGACAACAGCTCACTATCAACGGCAGAAGTCAAATACAGGAGGTCAACTACACTGTTGTAAATTTGCAATAAATATCTGGCAGTTAGTTGAGAATCGAGACACTATCTGGGGACTGGAGTCAACATTCTCAGAAGACAATTTGGGGGGGGGGGGCTATTGAGATCAAATTTATTTCACCTCCAGTGGAGATGCCACTTTCACAATCGGCACATGCCATAACTGTTGCTACCCGTCTCCAGGCCCAATTTGCTGTTGCTCATTACACTCACAATTGGCTTAATTGCACATCATGTTCTCCATTCAACAGCTCAGCCAGCAGCATTATACAGCATTGTTGAGCACTGTATGCATAAATTGGCCTTAACTGTGCAATAGCTCGTTCATTCAGTTGCCACCGACTCTCCCCCTCGATGCTGATCTGAAAACACTGTTTGCAAACCTGCTCTTTCTCTGACACCATTATTTGAAAAAAATGAATTTTGTGAGCTTTCCTTTGAAATCTTCTCCTTTGATACCTAGGTGGAAGCCTACAGATATTTGTGGAATCCCCAGGCCTCCGTTGCTTGGTGAATACATGGTAGAAGATGCATATTCTACGCATTCTGAATAGGAATGTGTGGCCAGATGTTACTGGACTCCAACTCCCATCATCCCTGACCATTGACCATGCTAGCTGCAGTTGATGGGAGTTGTTTTCCAACAACATCTAGAGCAGGCATCCCCAACCTGCGGCCCTCCAGATGTTTTGGCCTACAACTCCCATGATCCCTAGCTAACAGGACCAGTGGTCAGGAATGATGGGAAAAGTAATCAAAAACATCTGGAGGGCCGAAGGTTGGGGATGCCTGATCTAGAGGGCCACAGGTTCCCTGCCCCTGTTGAAATGAGGGTTGCCAGACCTCTGAGATGAAGTCTCTAGGTTTGCCTGTCCCTTTCCAATGAGGGAGACAGGCACATCTCACGAGGGAGGGCATTTCACACATGAGGAACTGACACCGAGAAAGGTCCTGTTATGTGCCAGCACCAACCAAACAGCGTTCAGTGGTGCCACCACCAACAAGGCCTCTCCAGCTGCTTAAAATAGTTGATATTGGGAGATGTGCTCTTTTAGGTACTTGGGTCCCAAGCCATTTAGGACTTGGGGGCAGGGTCTGACTTTCCCTTTCCTGAATTAACTTCCATCTTCAGGACCTGCCCCATGAAATCACTGGGGAATGACTCCATGACATCATCAGGGGCTTTACTCCCAGTGACATCACCAGGGGCTACCCCTAGTTCTCAGTTTTTGGATCCTGAAAACTCAGGGACTGGGATGCTATTGACCTGAGAATCTTAGCTGCAACAACTGTTCTTGTTCACCCAATCACCTGGTGGCTGAACAATACTGCAACCTTGAAAAATTGTAGGCTGTGATGTGATGTGACTGTTTTTAATGTTTTGGATGTGCTTGTTTTATTTCTAATTATATTGTTTTGCTATATTCTTGTTGCTGTCCTGAGCTCCTTTGGGTGGAAGGACAAGATAGAAAATTGATACACCATAATAATTAAGAATTCAGCTGCCAGTCCAGTCAGCATCTGCCCACGGAATGCAGAGGGGACGCCATTTTGTCCTTCACCTCATGCTGCAAAACATCTCGGGTCGGCCCTGAGCTCCCCAGAAGCATCTGGCTGGTCTCTGTTGGATGTTGGCTATCAGACTAGATGGACCTTTGGTCTGATCCAGCAGGGTCCTTCTCCTGCTCTCCTCTCTCAGAAAGGGAAAGATGAGCAGTAGTTCTCAAGATATTCCCTTTGAATTAAACTCACTGACCTATGAAGTGTTTACTGTTTTACTGTAAGCAAACAGCCATCTGGTCTGAGTTAATGATGAACAAGGGAGTTCGAGCAAAGCGATATTTCATGCATAGGTATTTTATAGCCGGCATATCATAAACATTACACAGTTGGGAAAACAGTTGATGCTTGAACCATCGAGCGGAACAACAGCGAAACGAAAGCATCCCATTACTGGGAGGTACAACTGGCACGCATTTCTCAACATACTCGGTGGAGTCCAGGATGCCAAAAGAGGAAAATCTGGGCAGGATCCAAGGAACTGCAGATGGAGCCTCTGCTTGTGCAAGAGAACTTCTCTCCCATCCTCTTGGACCTCCCCTCCCATTACAAGCTCTCCCAAAAAACCTACTCTTAACCGGGATACTTTTACTCTTCAAGTCTCGGTGAGCAGTGGCACAGTTTCCGCAGAGTTGAAACAAGAAATCCCGAGAACACTGAGGGCATGTGCTTGGATCTTTGGACGCCAGCCTATCTTTGTCAACCATGTGATTTTATATATAACATTTTGATATTATTTTGCTGTTTTATTGTTTGCTGTTCCGGGCTCCTTTGGGAGGAAGAGCAGGATAGCAATGGAATAAATGCTGCTGATAATAGGATTACTGGTGAACTCTGAAAGAAATGAAGACCGCAGGCACTTGGCAAATAGAAGGGGAAGAAATGGAGGCAGTGAGAGATTTCACTTTCTTGGGTTCCATGATCACTGCAGATGGTGACAGCAGTCACGAAATCAGAAGACGCCTGCTTCTTGGGAGAAAAGCAATGACAAACCTAGACAGCATCTTAAAAAGCAAAGACATCACCTTGCCGACAAAGGTCCGTATAGTTAAAGCTATGGTTTTCCCAGTAGTAATGTACGGAAGTGAGAGCTGGACCATAAAGAAGGCTGATCGCCGTAGAATTGATGCTTTTGAATTATGGTGCTGGAGGAGACTCTTGAGAGTCCCATGGACTGCAAGAAGATCAAACCTATCCATTCTCAAAGAAATCAGCCCTGAGTACTCACTAGAAGGACAGATCCTGAAGTTGAGGCTCCAGTACTTTGGCCACCTTATGAGAAGAGAAGAATCCCTAGAAAAGACCCTGATGCTGGGAAAGATGGAGGGCACAAGGAGAAGGGGGCGACAGAAGATGAGATGGTTGGACAGTGTTCTTGAAGCTACTAGCATGAGTTTGGCCAAACTGCGAGAGGCAGTGAAGGATAGGCGTGCCTGGCATGCTCTGGTCCATGGGGTCACGAAGAGTCGGACACGACTGAACGACTGAACAACAACAACAACAACAATCCTTTATGCCAAATGTATACTGGAATCCAGATCTTTTTTGGCCTGGAAGGCAGATCTTTATCCTCACCCTGTGAGCCAACTTTGACAGGTGGGGCCATGGCAAGAAATAACGACCAAGCAAGATTCAACTCCCCACACAACAGCTGGTGCACGTTGCCCAGTCCTGCTTTGTGTGAAGTTCAAGTGTGCAAAATAGTTTTCTGAAGGGAACTCTCTCACACACCTGGATCCTGCCTGATGTTTGACTTTTCCACACCTGATGTCATATATGAAGTCAGGTGTGGGGCAGGTGGATATGGTTTGGGGAAATTGGCATTGCAGGCCAAATAAGGAGGCAAGGCAGTCCAGATTTGGCCCATGGGTTGGAGGTTCCCGACCCCTGCTTTTCCACACAGCCAAGGATGGAAGTAGCTGTCAGTTTTGGTTCCTCGGTACTTCCAATTTTCCAACCATCAGCGTCATTGGTGCACATTTCCCCTAATTTTGCACATGGGTGGGGGCTGTGTTTCAATTCACATACTCTTTGGGGAGGTTTCTCGCCCCATAAGACGCAAGCACGTTTGATCACCATCTTCCCCTGCTTTAGTGAGATGTGTTGTATTTCTGCTTAAATTACAGTAATTAGTTGTAGATCTGCATATCTACATATAAATTAGCAGGCGCAGATTTTATGCAAATTGGTGTCACCTCCTCCTCCTCCCTTCCCACCCCCTGTTTACACTTTCCCTTGTTTTTGCCAATCCATAAATGGACAACCTAGCTGCAGCAAACCCCCTGGAAGTAGCTACAACTTATTAGCCATATGTGGTAGACACATTAAAAACACCAATGTCATTGGATTTCAAAGAAGGTTAGACAAAATAGTGGCCCTGGTGGATATGTTGGATCTCACTGTCTGAGGCAGTGTGTTTCTGAGTACAGTGCTACCTTGGTTCTCAAACGCCTTGGTACTCAAACAACTTAGAACCCAAACACTGCAAATCTGGAAGTAAGTGTTCCAGTTTGCGAACTTTCTTCGGAAGCCGAATGTGCTCCGTTTTGAGTGTTGCGCTTCCGTTTTGAGTGCCACACTTCTGTTTTGAGTGTTATGCTGAGATCTGTCTGTTTTTGCTATTTATTTTGCATTTTTGTTTTTACAGCACTTTTTTATTTTTTATTTTGGTGACTGTGTGGGACCCAGTTCAGCCACTGATCAGGGAACCAGGCAGAGGGCCTTCTCGGTAGTGGCACCCGCCCTATGGAACACCCTCCCACCAGATGTCAAAGAGACAACCAACTACCAGACTTTTAGGAGACATCTGAAAGCAGCCCTGTTTAGGGAAGCTTTTAATGTTTAATAGATTATTGTATTTTAACATTCTTTTGGAAGCCACCCAGAGTGGCTGGGGAAACCCAGCCAGATGGGCGGGGTATTAATAATAATAATAATAATAATAATAATAATAATAATAATAATAATAATAAATTGTGTGACTGTAGTACATCGTTTATTGCTTTCATTTTATCGATCAATGGTCTCGTTAGATAGTAAAATTCATGTTAAATTGCTGTTCTAGAGGTTGTTTTTAAAAGTCTGGAATGGATTAATCCATTTTGCATTACTCTCTGTGGGAAAGCGCGCCTTGGTTTTGGAACGCTTTGGTTTTGGAACGGACTTCTGGAACAGACTAAGTTTGAGAACCAAGGTGCCACTGTACTAGTTGCTGGGAATCACAAGTGGGAAAAACGCTGCTGAGCTCAGGTCCTACTTATGGGCTTCCTCTGGGCATCAAGAGGACCATGGTGAGAACAGGACGCTAGGCTCTTTCTATGTTCTCCTGAGCTATGTTCTTACATAGCTGGTAGTCTAGATTGAGCCTGGTGCTATTCTAAAATCAAATGGCCTATTCTAAAATCTGCTCTAAAATCAAAATAAAGTCAGACCTATTCTAAAATCAAATGGGACCTTTATTATCTACATTTTCTCTCTCTCTATGCATTCTGTGGTTTTCGTGTTGGTTCCTTTTTACATTTCCAGTTTTGAGTCTCCAGGCAACTCTCTAAAACAACTCTTCTGTATCATATTGCGTTTTTGTTGGCTTTTAAGCTCACCGATGGGAAGAGAGGTGGGTACATTCTAAAGGAGTCACTCATCTACCTAATGGCATTCTAATTTTGCCCAAATTGGAGTGCAATGTAAAATTTGGAAGTGAGAGTCATTTGGGCAAGCCTCACAAATTCATCATTCTCTTCCTCTCTGCTTGTTTAATGGCAACAGCTTGTGTGCAAGGGAAGAAGAGAACTAATGACTTAGCAATAGCATGCAGGCCACAGCAAAAATAGAAAGCTAGGATGAAATCTTAGCCAGGGTTAAAATCAAGAGGTGCCTGCCAATATTAATGCAAGGAGCTTCTTTCACCTGGATATGGGCCTCAGATGTGCATATGAGATGCACTGGTGGACTCAACTGCTCTCGCAGACAGGAGATGATGGGGTGTTTTTACATCTTGTGTGCGAGTTTTACAGAGACACGTGGTTCCTTGCTTTGGGGAACAGTATGCTTAATTAGAAGGAGTAGGATCCATGGGACGGGCCATTGGTTGATCCAGCAGAACACTCCTTATGTTCTCAAGACTGGATCAAGCCTAAATAAAGGGAACCCACATTGGTCTGAAATATGGTCTGAAGCTCAACATCAAAAAAACTAAGATCATGGCCACTGGTCCCATCACCTCCTGGCAAATAGAAGGGGAAGAAATAGAGGCAGTGAGAGATTTCACTTTCTTGGGTTCCATAATCACTGCAGATGGTGACAGCAGTCACGAAATTAGAAGACGCCTGCTTCTTGGGAGAAAAGCAATGACATACCTAGACAGCATCTTAAAAAGCAAAGGTCCATATAGTTAAAGCTATGGTTTTCTCAGTAGTAATGTACGGAAGTGAGAGCTGGACCATAAAGAAGGCTGATCGCCGAAGAATTGATGCTTTTGAATTATGGTGCTGGAGGAGACTCTTGAGAGTCCCATGGACTGCAAGAAGATCAAACCTATCCATTCTTAAAGAAATCAGCCCTGAGTGCTCACTAGAAGGACAGATCCTGAAGTTGAGGCTCCAGTACTTTGGCCACCTCATGAGAAGAGAAGACTCCCTAGAAAAGACCCTGATGTTGGGAAAGATGGAGGGCACAAGGAGAAGGGGACGACAGAGGATGAGATGGTTGGACAGTGTTCTCCAAGCTACTAACATGAGTTTGGCCAAACTGCGAGAGGCAGTGAAGGATAGGCGTGCCTGGCATGCTCTGGTCCATGGGGTCACGAGAAGTCGGACACGACTGAACGACTGAACAACAACAACAACAACACATTGTTCTGCAGCACGTCCAGCATGAAGAGTTGGTGACATATGTAACTGTTATGAGGTTTGAATTTAGATGGAAGAAAAAAGGGGGACAGGGGGACCTTTTCCCATATGCCTCATTCAACACCAAATACTCTGTTGTTTCAACCCCAAGTGCTTTTGCCCGGTTTGAATGTGTCCTTGAATTCTGCTAATGCCTCTTGCTTGTCTGAATGGAGGATAGATAACACCGGTCCTGAAAGATCATCATTGGCTCCCAGTATGTTTCTGAGCTCAATTCAGAGGGTTGGTGCTCACATTTAAAGCCCTAAATGGCCTCAGCTCAATATACCTGAAGGAACGTCTCCACCCCCATCATTCAGCCCGGACACAGAGGTCCAGCTCCGAGGACCTTCTGGCGGTTCCCTCATTGCGAGAAGCGAGATTACAGAGAACCAGGCAAAGGGTCTTCTTGGTAGTGGCGGCCGCCCTTTGGAATGCCCTCCCATCGGATGTCAAGGAAATAAACAACTACCTGACTTTTAGAAAGCACCTGAAGGCAGCCTTGTTTAGGGAATTTTTTTAATGTTTGATGTTTTATCACAGGCCTCCCCAAACTAAGGCCCATGGGCCGGATGCAGCCCGAGGTACTCAGTTATCCAGCCCGTGGCGCCCCCCACTGCCCACTGCCACCACCTGCTCTTACCGGCGTGGCGCAGCACACTTTTGGGTCGGTGGAGCGCCAGAAATAGCTTGTGCGCATGAGCAAGCATCATTTCCGGCACATTTCCGGGTCTGCGGAACCCTGTGCATGCGCGCACAAGCTATTTCTGGTGCTCCGCTGACCCAGAAGTGAGCCAGAAATGATGCTTATGCATGCACACAAGCTATTTCCGGCGCTCCGTTGACCTGCAAGTGCGCCGGAAATAGCCCTCCGGCCTGCTGTGCAATCGGCGCTGGAGGAACCGGCCCGAGGCCAGGTAAGTTTGCTGGCCACTGTTTTATCGTGTCTTTAATATTATGTTGGGAGCCGCCCAGAGTGCTGGGGAGGCCCAGCCAGATGAGTGGGGTATTAGTAATAAATTATTACAGTGGTACCTCGTGTTACATACGCTTCAGGTTACATACGCTTCAGGTTACATACTTCCCTAACCCCGAAATAACGCTTCAGGTTAAGAACTTTGCTTCAGGATAAGAACAGAAATTGTGCTCTGGCAGTGCAGCAGTAGTGGGAGGCCCCATTAGCTAAAGTGGTGCTTCAGGTTAAGAACAGTTTCAGGTTAAGAACAGACCTCCGGAACGAATTAAATACGTAACCAGAGGTACCACTGTATGTGTAGAAGCTAGCTGTCTACAAAATGGTGAAATTTATCTTAGTTGTTCTGCCCTCTTTTACCTCTGGCACCACCCACCACTTGGCATGTGGCCTTCAGGGGGGGAGGTGTCCCTCAGATTTTCCACCTCTGATCTAGCTGCTTCTCCTCCTCAACCACCACCCCCTGCTCCTCAGATCAACTCTTTTCCTAAACTAAAATGTAAAGATTTTCACATTGTCCCCGGGGAGCATTCCTTGATTGTAGCTAATTGTGAGAATTTCCATCGGCTTTTTAAAAAGGGAAAAAGGGAAATACTCATCTGCACAGTGGAGGAGGAAAATCCTCTGAACGCACATTCAAAAAGCAAGCGAGAAATGCTGAACGTGAAATAAATCCCACACGGTTGGGTTTTATAGCAGTTGACCTAATAGACTGTTTAGACTCCGCAGAATGCTTGTACTTTTTCATGTAAATCTACGGTAACATGGATTATTGGCCAAAGGGACTCGGTGAAATCCTCTGGGTATTGCTAAGATCTATCATGTCCTTGAGTATTTAGGAACTCTTTCCCACACAGATCAATGCATAATTGCCTGCAAGCGCTCCAGCAGAGCTATTGCTATATATTGTGTTATGGTGTGTGTCATTTTGCCCCATAGGCTACTACATTATCACATTTCTTGTGCATTTTTGAAGCAAGAGGATTAGCTTGCTGAATTTTGCTTGGCTAAAGAAGATATGTAGTTTTGATTTATTTCTTTGCAATTGTTTGCAGCGCACAGGGTTTTTTTCCGGGGGGGGGGGGAGAGTCCCTTTTTTGCAGATGTGGGAGTCATCTCAGCTTCAGGTTAGTGAGTGAGGTGAATCCTCGTGAGATTTGCATTTTTGCAATACTTCCAACTTCTGCATAAAACCATTCTGCGTTCTCACAAGTAGCTCAAATCTCTTGATGCCAAACTAACTATATTTGAGGGGTTGTTTCTTAGCAATAATAAAACCCTAAAAGGCTGTATCTGAAGGCTGCTGCCACCCATGCAAACATGTCTATCAATTACAGTAATCAGAAATCCTACTGTGTGTTCCACCACCAAATGTGGTGAAGATAGCAATAGCCTCAGACAGAGTCTTCTCAGTAATAGCACCCTATTTGTGGAGCTCCGGAATATCAGAAGTTATATCCTGCAGATGTTTTGGTCTACAGCAACTACCATCAACCTCAGCCAGAAAGGGCAGTGGTTAGGGATTATGGGAATCCAAAATATATGGAGGGCAGCACAGTGAGCCTGGAAGGGAGAGGGAGAGGGAGAGGGAGAGGGAGAGGGAGAGGGAGAGGGAGAGAGAGGGAGAGGGAGAGGGAGAGGGAGAGAGAGAGAGAGATTTGAGAAAACCAATGTAAAGCCTGGCTTACACATGCAGAAATGGAAACTGAAATAGTTTGCATGTGGTCGAATGGACTATGTTCTTTAACTTTGGGTCCCCAGATGTTGTTGGACTACAACTCCCATCATCCCCAGCCAACTTAGTCAATGGTTGGAGATGATTAGGAACAACACCTGGGGACAACACCTGGGAACACTGGGCTATACCACTCCAGACTGCACATAGGTGGTGTTACTTTATTGCTGTTCCTCAATGGGTAGAAAACTAGTGCGTAATAGTTTTATTTCTGTAGGGAGAACTTTTCCTTCAGCATGGAGGGGTTAGGCAGTAGAGGAAAAGGCAGCAGGTGGGGGCAATGGAACTGTTGGCTAAAATCTGGTGGACATTGAAGATATGGGGGTCACATCACTGTGGCCATTCTCTCCCAATAGAAATCTCCTACTTGCTCAAAATTGAACTGTACCAGTACTAGATAGGGCAGTGTTTTTCAACCACTGTTCCGTGGCACACTAGTGTGCCGCGAGATGTTGCCTGGTGTGCCGTGGGAAAAATTGAAAAATTCAAGAGAATTACTTTATATATAGTCAATATAGGCACAGAGTTAATTTTTTTAACATTTTCTAATGGTGGTGTGCCTCGTGATTTTTTTCATGAAACAAGTGTGCCTTTGCCCAAAAAAGGTTGAAAAACACTGAGATAGGGTATGCTGTATAGAAGGTCTAATGGAAGGGGCCGAAGGTCCCCCAAAGGCAATGGTTTGTTCAATGTTTTGATACCTAGGACAGCCTTTCCTAGCCTAGTATCACCCAGATGCTTAGGACCAAGCTTACATGGCCAAGGATCAGGGATTATGGAAGTTGTAGTCCAACAACATCTGGAGTGCACCAGATTGGAGAAGACGAGTTTCTCACTAATTAGTTATATATTAAAATTGAAAACAACTGAATTCCATATTTCATAGTATTTGATGGTTGGCATGAGAGTGGATAGCATTTTACAGATAACACGTGGTGATACCTTAGTATCTAAAACTGACAGCTTATTGGATTTCTGTTGTTAAGCCTGCCAAACTGAAAAGCATTTGAATTCTGAATTTTGGGGAAAGACGTTCTCATGCTTTCAACTTTCAAAAATGGGTATTCCAAATTTTTCAATGAAGATATGCAAACTGCATGGGGATGAGGGAATCACTGAATTGTTAATGTTTCATTTCATCTCTGTTCCTATCCCTGCACAACTGTGGAGACAATTTGGAAAGTACAGACCTGAAGGGGGAAAACGTGACTCAAAAAAAAAACCATATTGCACTGTGACCGCAAACTAGTAATGCCATGCATGATTTGTAGATTGCAATAGTCTACACAAGACTATTCTTAGGAGGATGAAAGGAGACAACAGGTTGTAGAGAATGTGCAAATATGGGACAAATATGAGACAGTAATAAATTTTTTTTAAAAAAAAACCATGATTCCATGTGACTGTATACTAGAAATGGCCTGCACAATTTTTAGTAAACAATAGTCTATACATTATGAATATTTTGGGGAGAATTCAAGAAGTCAATAGTCTTTAGTTGTAGACCGTAGACTGACATGAATGCGCCTGTCATATCAAAAGCCAGGTGGTTTTACTTCAAGGGTAAAGAAAAAGAAGAAGTCATGCTGGTTTCATTTAGAAAATGAAGTCATACCAGTCAATGAGAATTCGATTCAGCAGGTTGGAGTGTTGCTGTCCAAAACCTCCTTGGCAATCAGCTTTTATTCACAGACTTTTAACCTGCAATGATTCGGGTCAGCTTTTCCTTTACAACATAACAGACTCCCCTACTTGTTCTTTAGACACCGCTCAGCTATTAACTAGGTGTTTCAAGCATCTCTCTCCACTGACCTTCAGTTCATACTAAAAGCCTGAACTAGCAGGAGATGCTGTTGCGGCTGTTTGAGAGGAGGAGGCTCTCTTTCAATGGCAGATCTTGCGATGCCGCATTATGGGACGGGTCATAAGCGTTCCTCCTCGGTATTTTGAAGGTCTCCGGTTTGTTCTCTGGCGTTTATAGCCACAAGGAATCTAAAACAGAAGGGCTAATAAGACTTTCTAGATGAAGAGAAGAGAGAATACTGGACTAAATTATTCTGGATCCAAACAGGGAGTTTTTTCCTGGCATCCTTTGCAGTTTTTAAAATCCAACCTGGAAAAGTATCTGTAAGGAGCACTGGGAAAATTACAGTTCCCATTGCTCCTGGTACCTGCCTTGCCAAGGGACAGGGAAGGGAGATCTTACCCTCTTCCAACCATAGAGGCAGAGCAGAGCCGTTGTGAATAATAATAATAATAATAATAATAATAATAATAATAATAATAATAATTTATTTATTTATACCCCGCCCTCCCCGGCCAAAACCGGGCTCAGAGTGGCTAACATCAAATATATAACATATTAATCAATTAAAATACATCCTAAAATCAAATCAGAATCAAAGTGAAATCCAATCAGATGGCAACCCACAGATTAGGGTTGGGGACCTAACTATTTGTACTGATCTTATATGAGCCTGTGAGAAAAGTTGGGGGGGGGGCACTTTCATACAAGTTCTTATAAGGAGAGGGGGGGGAGTCAAACTGGACCCTGATCAAAGGCCTGGCAGAGCAGCTTCATCTTGCAGGCCCTGTGGAAAGATGTCAGGTCCTGCAGGGCCCTGGTCTCTTGTAGCAGAGCGTTCCACCAGGTCAGGGCCAGTGCTGAAAAGGCCTTGGCTCTGGTCAAGGCCAGTCTAATCTCCTTGAGGCCCAGGACCTCCAAGATGTTATTATTTGCAGACCATAGCCATACATAGCCCTCTCCTCCAAGAATTTGTCCCATCCTATTTTAAAACCCTCTAGGTTGGTGTCTACCACCACCTCCTGTGGAATGAAATTCAATACATTGTGTGAATAAGGGTAGTTTCTTTCTTCTGTCCCGAATCTTCCAACATTCAGCTTCAGATCTTTATTTTCCTTCTCTGGCTATCATGCCCCATCACTGGAAAGAGTTATTTAGTACCACTGCAGCTTGGACTGGCAATCTTATTTTTTTATATATATAACAGTGCAAAATATTTCCTTAACAGTATATCATCTTTTCTTTTTTTAAAAAAAGAAGTCCCTCTTTTTGTCAATTTTCCTCCAATTTTTAATTGGCTTGGAAGTTAATTGCAGGCAGGATGAGATCTTCAGGTTTATCACAGTTTAATTTATAATTGCACATGCAGCTGTTGCGAGTGGCAAAGGGAAGCTGAGATCCTCGTGGCCCAGAAAAAGGAGAGAAAACCCAACTTGATTGAGAAGCAATGTCACCAAAAGTAACAATAATGCACAGTGAGGAGAAAAAGCCATATGTCAGAGTTGCAGAGACTCCAGGATATGTGAGTGTAAATAGTGAAAGGATGACTTCACTGGCAAGAAATTACTTAGCAGAGTCGACAACAAATCCAAGAAACAAAACATTATTCCCTCAGAGAGCCAACATAGTGTATTGGTTAGAGTGCTGGACTAGGACCACCACCTTCTTCTTCTTCTTCTTCTTCTTCTTCTTCTTCTTCTTCTTCTTCTTCTTCTTCTTCTTCTTCTGTATGCCACCCATCTGACTGGGTTGCCCTAGCCACTCTGGGCGACTCCCAACAGAATGTTAAAAACACAATAAAACATCAAACATCAAGAGCCAGCGTGGTGTAGTGGTTAGGAGCGGTAGACTCGTAATCTGGGGAACCGGGTTCGTGTCTCTGCTCCTCCGCATGCAGCTGCTGGGTGACCTTGGGCTAGTCACACTTCTCTGAAGTCTCTCAGCCCCACTCACCTCACAGAGTGTTTGTTGTGGGGGAGGAAGGGAAAGGAGAATGTGAGCCGCTTTGAGACTCCTTAGGGTAGTGATAAAGCGGGATATCAAATCCAAACTCTTCTTCAAACATTTAAAAAATTTCCCTAAACAGGGTGACCTGAGGCCAGTCTTAGTTTCTCAGCCTACATAGCAGAGTTGTTGTGAGGATCGAATGGAGAGGAACAGAACCATGAATGTCACCTTGAACTGGGCACAAGGGTTCCAAAGGTGGGGGGGGTGGCAGTCTTGGTCACTGTTTGGATGCCAAGTGCCATTTTGAATCAGGATGGTGCACTGAAACATGACTTCGGCATAACTTCACCTGTTTTTTTGTCACAGATTTGATTGCCATTCAAGGTTTGACTGCCACCAAATTTGGCATGGGGGTTCCCAAGGTGGGGGTCTTCATTTATGTTTGGATGCTAGGCACCATATTATTGAATCTATATGGAGGAATGACATGTGACTTTGGCATGGTTTCATCCATTTTTTTGGCACAATGGGCCCAAACTCACAAATTACACTATCCATTTAAAAAAAACATAATACATTTTGGTTTCTTAAAAATCCTGGGCAGTACCGGGAACACCCTGCTACGGAATTATATCCTAAACCTCTTGCTACGTCAAAATGATCTTATCTTGGATGATACCAATGGATTCAGTGTACACTTTACAATATGTCTGTTAATTAAATGTTTCCAGCTGACTGAATGGTTTTGTTATAATCTCTACAGACATTTCAGCTCTGCATCCTTAATTGCCGTGTCTCGGGTCAAGTAGATAATAATGCATTTTCTCTAGTGGAAGCAAAGTAAAAGAAAAAGCTGGGGGAGAAAAATGTACCCCTTGATTCTCACTGCTGAGCACAGTACATGTAGAAGCAGAGAAACCCCTGCAATATGATGTCAATATAATGAGCTAATTGTTCCATTCAGAGCTATTTGCCTCAAATTAAATACACTCTTAAATTATTTTAATTTCTGCCTCTTCTAATTAGCACAATTTGGTATCTGTTTCATTCGAGCACAGTGGTTGCACACAGACTCACTGCTTTCACCTTCAAGTGTGTTTGTTGCAGATGAGATCTTAAGGGACTTCTTGCAATTACAATGGAATTGATTTGATGGCATAATTCTCTGCCAAAAAACGCCCCCTCCCCACCCAAAGTTTGACTGAGTTTTCAAAGTATTTCTGGCTCTCAGAAATATTCTAGAAAATGACTTTCCTCCATCTTTCATGGGTAAACTAGTGGGAGCCTGTAGGACGCTCCCCTTCCCACACCTAACCACCGTAGTGACCAAATTAACCTATTTACATATCATGAACAAATAGGTCAAAAATTCCTACTTGGCTCCCAAGCAACCAAGTGAATCACACTGCGAATCAGGGAGGGAGGGTGGCTGCCACCACAAAGAAGAGAGAGTAAGGAGCAAACAGACTGCCCCTTAAATAGGATGCTAGAACCGGACGGCCCCCATGCTATGCACAACACAGTGTCAGAGGGGGCTGGCTCTTCCAGCCAGGCAGGCCACAAATGTGTTTCCCCACTTGATACTGAGTGGATCAGGGTGGTAGAATGGGGCATCTCAACATCCCATTATATGTGATCAGATCCTTTTCAAGCAGAGGTGCTGCAGGTAAGAGTTCATATTTTGAGCTCCCCCAAAGCCCAGTTTTAAGTCTCACACCATCTTGACCCGGCTTTAAAGCAGGGATTTCAACTTAACAGAGATGGATCCATTTTGAGGGTTTTCTCCACACCAGCATTCAGCAGCTGCGGAAAGGGAAATCCCACTGTGATCTTCTATTTGCAGCAGCCATCTGCTTCAGGCTCCCCTTCCACCCACACAAAAACAGAAGTTGGCACAAAGGAGGCTGCGGAGAAAATCTGATGTGGTGGAAGGTGGTTCAGAACTATAATAAGGCTGTTTATAAAATGTTCCAGTAAGGTAAACACACAGATAGTTCATGTGATGGAACCATGCAAACAATTTCAAGCAGCTTGCAAATCTCATTTAGCAAACAACTATGATTGTCTGTGAGTATGGGTAGGAATGCAGGGGGTATTGTCCCAACAACCTTATTCTGCCCTCATCAGGGGAAAGGAAGCAGAGAGGAGGGTTTGGTCAGTTGCCGTGTGTGAGAGAGTTTAATACCTTTCCTTATCAATGGCTTCTAGTCATGATGGCTATGCTTTGTCTCCACAGTCAGAGGCAGTAATGCTTCTGAATACCAGCTGCCGGAAACAGCAGGAGGATTACTCAAGAAGGATACTGATAAGCTGGAATGTGTCCAGAAGAGGGCAACCAAAATGGTCAGAGGCCTGGAAACAATGCCTTATGAGGAACGGCTTAGGGAGATGGGTATGTTTAGCCTGGAGAAGAGAAGGTTAAGGGGTGATATGATAGCCATGTTCAAATACATAAAAGGATGTCATATAGAGGAGGGTGAAAGGTTGTTTTCTGCTGCTCCAGAGAAGCGGACACAGAGCAATGGATTAAAACTACAAGAAAGAAGATTCCACCTAAACATTAGGAAGAACTTCCTGACAGTGAGAGCTGTTCGACAGTGGAATTTGCTACCAAGGAGTGTGGTGGAGTCTCCTTCTTTGGAGGTCTTTAAGCGGAGGCTTGACAGCCATCCATCAGGAATGCTTTGATGGTGTTTCCTGCTTGGCAGGGGGTTGGACTGGATGGCCCTTGTGGTCTCTTCCAACTCTATGATTCTAGGATTCTATGATTCTAGGAGGGGAGAGCGGCCTTGTGCTTGGGTCCAGCTTGTGGATTTCCCAGAAGAGGCATCTTATTGGCCACCATGAGAAGAAGATGCTGGACTAGATGGGCCAATGTTCTTAATCTGTGAAGCTGGGGTTTGGTGTTATGGGACAAAGGTGAGAGCACCTCTTCACCATCAGAAAGTAATATACAGTAGAAGGAAAAGGGAGAAGGAAGGGGGTGTCAACAGAGGAGATTTCCCTGTGCAAGGAGATGAGATGCCTTCAGGGTCCAAAAGATTTCAGGTGAAATGAATCATCTATTGCGCTTGAGATGGGCTCAGAAATAAACATAGAAACAAAGGCCATAGATCCCATCTTCCACACAGTGAATGGGTGTTAAAAAATATTTCCCAATATCCCCTCCAAAAAATAAAAATTAAACTGTGAACAACAATAGCTGGGTTATGTAACACAATCTCCACCCCCACCCCACCCCAAAAAATAATTACATTGAGTATGTAGTGGCATTTCAAGCATATTCTTAATACATTAATGGTGAATATAGCCTCTCCACAGGCAAAACTGAGTAGTTGGTGGGATAGAATTATTACCTTCTTCTCTAACATATGAAAAGAAAGAAGACCGGGCTTCTACAAAAGTATTTCTCTGTGTAACACCTATTGCTACACCTCTAAGTCAGGTTAAAAAAGTTTTAAGATGGTGCCAGAAAGAGTTTATCTTTTAAAAAAAAAAGTTAGCAAAGTGGCTTGTGGGGGGCGGGAATTATTCTGTGGTTCAGGTGAAATGGGGGGAAAGAGATTAGCATATCTTTTGGGCTCTGCTGAGAAGAGCCTCTGGCTATTGAAACTTCTTGATTTGTAACTGTGGGGGAGAGACATGTCGGTGGCCATATCTTGGTTGAAGGAGTCTGGTGCTCTTCTGTTTACTTTTAAATCTACAAATGGAAAGGGAGGGATGTCAGAGATTTATAGTGAAAGAAGACAATGAATTTACCGGTACCAGGTGTTCTTGCAGCCAGGAACATCTGAGCCTGGCTTTCTGTAACAGTGTCTTGCTTGAGATCTTTCCAGACACGTTTGAAACTTACTTCTGAGGTGGAAGCTGTTATAGCAAGAGCTGGACATATTTTACAGGTGCTTCATAACAACCCCCAGCAGGCTGGTGTATTACAATCCAGCAAGAACTTTGATTAGGTTGATTGTTTAAGTCGGTCCTAAAACAGATAGGGCTTAGAAGAAAGAGGGAGGATTTTTCAGTTGATAGGACAGTGATAAGTAGGATGAGCAAGTTTTAAAGGGTCTAGGTGTGTTTAAGGGGGACAACAATTTTGATGTTTGTGGGTAGAAACAAGTCAGAACTCCAATCGATGACTTTTAAAATTGTGTCTTTAGACTAGTTAACAGTCTCGGGCTATGAAGTTTTCCCCATGCAAACTTCAGGTAATGTAATGTAATGCCGACAGAAATTATACTGCAAGATGCAGTTTCAGTACCATGGACAGTTCACTCTGATATGAATCCAAATGTGCTATTTGCATCATCTACATGAAGATCAAAGTTGCTTGTCATGTGTGCAGTCAGGGCTGCTCCTAAAGTGTGCATGTGAAGTCAGACATTATTTTTACATCATTTTGCGGAACCAGGAAAATAGCAGGAGCATCAGGAGTTAGAAGTGTGCTCCAGAATTGGCTGAATCCTGAACCAAGTTGGGTGGAGAACAAAATATTTCTGCAGATTTGATTTAAATCTGATTTCCCTTTTTCTCACCAAGCCTGATCCACATATAAACACAATCCTTAGAGACTTACCTATATAGACCTAGCCAAATTAACGGATGCAATCAGAGGATGCAGCATTCAAAAATCTCAACAAAGTTGGAGGGGGATGGAGAATATCTAGGAAAACAATGCCCCACCTTGAAAGCTTGGATCCATTTCTAAATACTGTATCTAGTACTGGAATTAGCAGTTAATAGAGAGTGATAGGTGTAAATAAAAGAAAATATAAGTATAAGGAGTATTATAGTAGCGAAAAGGAATTACTAATATCCCGAGAGGAAGACAAGTGGAAGTCGGTGAGTGGGTAAAGATCAAGAAGAGGGAATCAGAATGATTTATTAGAGATATATAAGAAAGTGAAGATAAATAATTGTACATTTAAAGGATGGAATAGAATCTGATTTTGATTTCATTTTGACTAATTTGGAGTTAATTTTGACTAATTTGGATTTAACATTGTTTAATTTGGATTTTGATTTATTTGATGTATTGGATGTTTACTTTTATGTTTTTATGGTTTTGTAATGTTCTTGGGTTTTGTAATTTTAAGTTAACTTCAATAAAGATAATTTTAACAATTAAAAATAAATAAAATAAAATAAACAGAATCCTACTATGTATGTCTTGGCCTATGTTTCCATTTAGACAGAAAACCATCAGCCAACAATTACTCCATCCTTACAAGTTGAGGCTTGGTATTTGCAGGTGCAACAATCACACCCCATGCCCCACTGTGCAGGGTTCACCAAGATGATTTAGAAGATTGATGCTCTGCAGGACCTCTATCTATCCTGCCTTGCAGAAGCCAAAGGTTACAAAATAATGTGAAGGCCCTTAACCAACCAGTCAGCTCCTCTAGGGGAGTGTAGCCTAACATGCTACAGGTCTAGTCAGTCAATATTGGACTTCAGCTGGGCTCTAGCTCCCTGCAGAGAAAGCTGTTCCTGTAGCAGCAAGGTTCCTTGGAACAGTCTCAAGTCCTGAATGTTCCCTGCTTGACTTGGACACTGCAGGCGATATGAAAGACATCTGTCCCTTAGAAAGCTGTTACCAGTCAGAGTAGACAATACTGAACATGTGCAAAAAAAACTAGGAAGCTACCTTATATCAGATAAATCTAGGTGTTTAAGAACCCTGCTAGATCAGACCAAAGGCCCATCTTGTCCAGAGCATTTCTTACTATGGCCAACCAGATCTCTCCAAGAAGTCCATGAGCAAGCCATCTCCTATAGCTGTTCCTTAGGAAAGGGTTTTCAGGGGAAGATTTCCTCTCAACATGGACCTTCTAATTCTCCATTGGAAGGCCTAGCCTCTATACAACTGCCTCCATGTCCTGCTTCTGCACTGTTAGGTTTTTTAACCTCCACGGGTCTACTCTGAGTTGCATACCACCCAATGTGGCTCTGGGAATCACAAGTGAGGAGAACATCACTGCACACAGGTGATGGAGGCTTTCCACAATGGTTAGCCATTGTGACAACATAGTGCTAGATCAGATGTGCCTTTGACCTTATCCAGCAAAATGCTCCCTTTGCTCTTCTGAGATTGCCTTCCGTATCAAAAGGAGGTTTCTGTAAAAAAGATCATAAACCCAAGACTTCTTAGAAAAGCAAAAGTAGTTGCAGTTCTTTGGATCCCAGCCAATATTTTGGAGACTCACAAATCATTCTTGAAAGCACCTGTAGGATTACCCGCCTTTCCCGAGGAAGAGAAAAGTAAAAAGTACCTTTGTTTCCTATTGTGTCGTCTACAAAGGACTGTCAGTTAACAGATTGTTCTTTCCCCTCTTTTGTTCCTACCTGATTATTCAGAAAGACCAGCATGATAAGGAGTTGCCCACTTTGTCATTCTCTTTTATCCCCTGCAGCGAGATTTGGGTAGGTACAATTCCCCCCCCCCCAAGTTCTCCATTCATTTTACAGCTTATTATTCAACAACGGTACCCCACCCACCTCTCTCTCCATTGCTTCATTTCCCCTTCTTTTGGATGTGGTAACTTGATTTGACTAAAAGCAGGTTTAAAATGTCGTTATTTCCTTCTGTCTACATTGGCTGACATGCACTTTGCTGGAGTGTAAATCAGAATTTCCTTCCTAAATCATGGCACCCATATTTAATGCTCAGCAGAAAGTTGCAACAGTGCAGATCTTCATTACGGAGTTTCAGATCAGCTTTTCTGTCCGAGGAGAGAAAGAGCCCTCCGCCCAGTGCTGTCAAGTATCCCGTTTTCCCCGGGATTCTCCCTTATTTCAAGCAGTTTCCCGCTGCTCTGCCTTATTTTTTATTTCCCTTAAATTTCCTGTTTTTAATGGAAGCAGCTCCTCCCCTGCTGGCCAGGGACTGGGTGGGAAGACCTCGCCTACTTGGAGAGAAAAGCCTCAGCCCTCAAAGCAAGTGGGAGCCGTTTCCCGTGCATACAGGGGGGTGTATTCCTCCCCCTGCATCAGCCCCTATCCGTTGCCGCCAAGCCCCTCAGCCGGCCAATAGGGTTAGCTGACAGGCGGAGCCTGGCTGCCTTTGAGCAGCTGCTGCTTCCTGTCCTGTTTTGATGGGATCAGACAAGAAAACGATGGGGCTCCATCGCGCAGAGCACACGGCTGCCCTCCTCTTTGCTGGCTGCCCTCCTCTTTGCTCTGCTCCGAGCCCGAGCCCGAGCCCGCTTGGAGTTTACTGTCCCCGGGATAGGTGAGACTGCTGATCCCTTATTTTCAAATCCGAAACTTGACAGCTATGCCTCCGCCCCTTCTTTCTCTCACAGCCCCTCCAGCTGCTAACCATGTGGTTTGTCTGTCTGGAGATGGGTGAGAGGAACCACCTGGCCATAGCAATTCTTTTGGTTTGGGATTGGCTGAGCAGAGCAAAGAGCCAATTGGACAGAGAATGGATAGAGATGTCTCCAGGAATCTCTATGTTGGAAGACTAAAGAGTGTGTGGGAAACAGGAAATACCATGGCTTTGTATTTTTTTTTTTATTTAGACACACACATATTCTTTAAACTGGTATGACAGTGCATCAGTTACTCTAATGGACCAGCCTCCAGTGCCTTCTTATGAGTCAAATGGTTCTTTGAATTTTTTTATTTTATTTTTTTGGAAAACCGCTGACCCAGTTATTGCTGTCACTATCACATCCCTGGCCCTGGATGATGACTCAGACTCTGATCGTCAAGATGTGGGGTCAAAGTTCACGTGGTCCCAGGGCACCCAAAAGCAGAAGGGGCTTCAGTGCAACCATCAGTTGAGGGGAAACCCATTATGGTGGTTCACACAGCCCATGGACATTCCAAGCCCTGCGAGCTGCCTCACCCATTGATCAAAATCTCATATACACCTGCTTGTTTCAGCTGAATGTTGAGCGCAAGTTTGTTTTGATTCTATATTAAACGAGAACTGTTTTTCAGGCAGTGAAACGCGAGTTGACAAAAGGGAGCTTGGGATCCTTTGTCAATGGTTGAATTGGTCATGTGATAGCTTTACTGTGCATCAAAGTCTTGTTGAACTCAGGTTCAACATTCTGTTCTGGCCAGCTGGGTGTTGCTGCAAATTCTTCTCATAGTTACCTGGTACATGGTGTTATTAACCAGGTTCCTAATGCATATTAGCAACAAAAGGTTCAATGAAGTTCCTCTGCTCTTTAATATCTAGCACTACTGGAAATCTGGCCCTTTTCATTTTGCTCTCTTAAAAATAGAATCTCCCACCCATCTGCCATTGGACAATTGATTCGGTTGCTGCAGACAATGTTCAAGCCACAACAGCAGGTGGACTTTTTTTTTTTAAACACACACACTATAAACGTTCAAAACCAGGCTTTGCAGTTTTCTAAATGTGCTTCAAAGATGTTCCATTGAAACTGTGCCTTCCTATTATTATTTTGACAGACAGAAGAGGGGAACAGAAGATTGAAAGGATTGTAGGAAGCTGCCGCTTTTTTAGAAAGCAGCTTTAATAAAAAGGAGTTTATTTCTCTGGAGTTTCTTATTTTCTGGGTTTGGTGGGCATTTAAGAATGCTTCTTTATTGCTCTCTGCATCCCTATTCTGAGAGATTGGGGCATCAATTGAGGCGAGACAGTCATGGATCACTATAGGTCGGGTTGGATAGCTCCTAGTGATCTGAGGGTGTCAGGGCATCAGGTGGGGAAACCCTTGAAAAGGCTGAGACCAACCACAACAACAGCTACATCTTTCCAGGAGAAGGTAGGGCGCTTCCTGACTTTCCTTCCTGCGTGCACCCTATCCAGCAGGATTGCTGCCTCCAGTCAACAGCTGTTGAGCAGAGGCATCCGTTCTGCAGAATTTAGGGTGCTCACAAGCAGCTTGTGAAGTGCACCCAAAACAATTGAAACCCATCCCCATTCTGGGGTAGGGGAGATGCAACTTCTCCTTCCCCCACTCCCTCCTGGACATGTACTTAATCAGGGTCCATCTGTCCCCCCGGCCACCATAATTAAAGTTTAGCCCTGCCCCCTAAATAATTTGGGACTGGATCCGTGATGGGGCAATGAGGTTCCTGAGTTGGACAAGGGCAGATTGTGCTGATTGAGGCAGCTCTGATTTTTGCGCACCAAAACTGCATCGCAAACTCTAGATAAGTGTGCAATCCAGCTAGGAGTTGCATTTTGATCTTCAAGCAAATTCAGGAATGGCACATTGGGTAATCCACAGCAAAATGGACTGAACAATTTTCACCTCCATCCCTATTTACCAAAATAGGCCTTCAGCTGATGCAGAGGGTAGGGACTATTACTGTTTAATGGGGTCAAGGTATGTTACATATGCTTCTTAGGAAAATATTTCCATCTCTGCCACGCATGGAGATAAATCAGTGTTCAATAGCAGAAATCTCCATGTCTTAGCTGTGCAGATTCCTTGAAGCCAGTTGAAATAGATTGTGGGCGGAGAACAAAGGTTTCCAAAGTGGGTGTCTTCAGTCAAACATCCAGTTCACAGACCTACCCAGGGACATTGATTGCAAGAGAGCAGAGCCCTCTTCAGGCCAACCCTTTAAAAGCAGCCAACAGGCACCCTTCACATCAATGATCTCAAATCCCACAGTATCTGAAATTTGAACCCAATTTGTGGGTTCCACTTCAGGCAAATCTCAGCCTGAAAAACAAACCTAACTTGCTCTAAATCTCTTTGCACATGAGCAGAGCCCTCCATGGGTAGAGCTTTCCATGTATGTATGGCAAGGCTTAATCACTTTTCCAAAATCAGTAGAAACTCTTCAAGATTCAGGTAAGTTGAGGTTCCTTGTTGTTTGGGGCTTTATCCTTAACCCAACCTAGATCATCAGACTAGGCCTTGTCCTGTGTGATATTTTTCAGGTTCAACCTGCCAATGGCGTAGCAAGGGAGGGGCGTAGGGTTCCAGGGGAGGGGGTGACACTCCTGGGCCCCTCCCGCCACTCCCCGCCGCCAAGCACCCCGCCCCTGCTGCTCCCGCGGTGACCGAGCAAACCGCCAAGCGAGCGGCTGCTCGTGGGGCTGCCCCATCCATGAAGCAGCACAGATGGGGCAGCCCACAAGCCACCGCCTGCCTGGCGGCACACACAGTCACCACAGGAGCAGCAATGCCAGGGCAGATGCACTGCGCCTGCCCAGAAATTCCGGGCATGAGCAGTGCATCCGAGTCAGCGCCGCTGCTCCCGCGGCGACCGGGTCGCCCAGTTGCCGTGGGAGCAGCAGCGCGGGGGCAGATGGGGGTGCCTCCACGCCGCCGCCCCAGGTAGCACGGAGGCTTCCTCTGCCACATATCCTGCATTTGGGGGTCTCTTGAACATGACTGTGACTTCTCGTATGAATTCAGATATGGACGGACCCTCTTGAACTAACACGCACAGCAGAATGTTATCAACTCGTTTTCACACTTGCAGAATGTTGTGACTCTCAGAAAAAGCAATCTGAGGTACATTTAAACATGCATGTATGGAGAGGAAATGCATTTAGAAAGGTTCGTTTGCTGAGGAAATGCTTTAAAATGCATATTTAAATGACATTAAATTGTGAATTTTCACACAGAGTTTGAAACCCCCACACTCTCAAAGAATAATGAGACCAAAGTTTGCGGAAATCGTTATATTTGTTACAAATTATGTTCCTGTGTTTCCAATTTTGACCAAATTGGGCTAGGGAGGAGCTATAAGGTTAATTGGTCCATAACTGGCAAGAGAGAATCAGGCTTTGCCATCACCAGGGCTCACACTCCATCCCTACTTACCTGTTCCATTCTGACAAACAAGCCCATTATGACTCTAGAAAGACAGACTATGCCAAATGCATACTTTTCTCCAACAGCTTTACTCCACACAAATAATAACTTCTCAGTAGTTCTGACCAGTCATGTTACTTAGGATGCCTGCCAATGCAACTGTGTCTTTGTTTGGGTACCATCTGTCACTTCCATGTAATGTCCCAGAAATGAACTTGCTTAGCACCTTCTGTTGAATCGTTCTGCACACCTTAAGGATTCGTAAGAATTATACATTATTATTATTTGTTCAACTTTGAGACATTGCCAAGTCAATTGTTGTGTTCCAGCCTGGCAAAGTACAGATATTTTGAAAATCATTTTATCAACAACACCCTTAGCTCACCTAGCGCAGCTCAGAGGTTTTTATTTATGGGCTCTCCCAACACATGAATGGGGCTGCCCTGACTGGTTAGCATGCATGGATCTGCTAGCATCCATGCATGAATCATGGACATCTGTAAGGATGGATCCTTTACACACACAACTGTACCTAGTAGCACCTTAGAGGCCAACTGAGTTTGTTCTTGGTATGAGCTTTCGTGTGCATGCACACTTCTTCAGAAGAAGTATAATTTTCTATTTTGTTTCGACTATGGCAGACCAACACGGCTACCCACCTGTAACTACAACTGTACCTGTAAAAGCTTCCATGCAGCATGCAGCCCTAAATGATCAGTGTTCCAGATTACAGTGAAATTTTTGCAGGGATAGTGTGACATCGGGGTGGAAGCAGCAAGTGGGGAGAACATGTTGGGAGAACGCAGAATTAAGCCTTTGAATAAGGTCCCTTGTACAGTGGTACCTCGAGTTATACGAACTTAATTCATTCCGGAGATCTGTTCTTAACCCAAAACCGTTCTTAACCTGAGGTGTGCTTTTGCTAATGGGGCCTCCCACTGCTGCCGCACGATTTCCATTCTCATCCTGGGGCAAAGTTCTCAACCCAAGGTACTACTTCTGGGTTAGCAGAGTTTGTAACCTGAAGTGTTTGTAACCTAAAGTGTTGGTAACGTAAAGTGTTTGTAACATAAAGTGTTTGTAACCCGAGGTTCCACTGTAAAATACAAAAGTTATGGTGCATTTTCCTGAAACACCAGATGGGGCAGCAGAGTTTATTTACTCAGGACTGCTTTGTTAAGTAAGAATGCTGAAGTGTGTGTGTGTGTGTTGACAACATAAATGAGGCTAGCCTGTTCGCCAGGGGGCAGTTGTCTTTCCACAAGGGCCGACATTGATGCTGAAATCCAGCATAGCCTGAGCTGTGCGAGTGCGGCTTTCTCCCGATTGAAGTGCCCAGTGTTTGAGGACCGGGACATTCGCAGGGAAACCAAAATGCTTGTTTACAAAGCTATTGTACTACAAACCTTACTGTATGCCTGTGAAACATGGACCACTTATGAACACCATCTCCAACTCCTCAAAAGATTCCATCAACAGTGTTTCCGAAAAGTTTTACACATCACTTGGGAAGACAGGCAAACTAATTCCAGTGCACTAGAAGAAGTAAAGATCACCAGTGTCGAAGCAATGATTCCTCAACATCAACTTTGTTGGACTGGTCATGTTGTGCGGATGCCTGATTATCACCTTCCAAAGAAACTACTCTATTCCGAACTTAAACATGGAAAGCGTAATGCTGGTGGTCAACAAAAGAGGTTTAAAGACTGTCTCAAGGCAAATTTTTAAAAAATGTAGTATAAACACCTACAACTGGGAAACACTTGCCTGCGAGTGCTCCAATTAGAGAACAGCCAATGGTGTCATGGGCTTTGAAGACACTCGAACTCAGGACACAAGGGAGAAATGTGCTAAGAGGAAGGCATGCTTGGCAAATCCACACCATGATCAACTCCCTCCCGGAAACCAATGTCCCCACTGTGGAAGGACGTGTGGATCCAGAATTGGCCTCCAAAGTCACTTACGGACTCGTTGTTAAAATCCTGTTTATGGAAGACAGTCTTACTCGGCTACAAGTGATTGCCGAAGAAAGAAGAAGACAGACTGAACACACTTAAGGCAATGATGTAGGACAGAGTGCAGCAGAAATGAGACCATAAAAAACAGAATAAATGAGTGTCGAAACTCCAATGGTTCATTGAGGTACTGCATGAAACTTTGAGGAGAGCTTAGTGATATAAATGTTGAGAAATCTCAAACTGCAGTTAACGGCACAAGAGCAGTTCACAGGGGAGGATTTTCCTGGTCAGCTGGCAATCCTAGCTTAAAGGGATGGAGCACGCAGCAAATTATGGAGTAATAGAAATTGACTACTTAAGTGAAGCATAGTGTTAAGACTGATAGCTCATCTTTGCCATATTGGGAATCTCACTAATTTTTGTAATTCTCCTAGCAAATGCCCACAAAACACTACAAAACATTGAGGAATCCCCGTTTTCTCAAACGCAAAAGTTGCCCTTGGAGGAAAATCATTGCTGCTATTCTTCTGAAATTTGACAGGATTCATTCCCTCAGAAGGAGAACCTAGCCTGCAAATTTAATCCAATTCTGCCCCCCAAATAAAAGAGTTAAGGACTGTTCATTTTTCTCTCTTGGGGTGGGAGGGTGTCACTTTAGAAGTAACCAGCACATAACCCCCAAAGAAATGCTCTATACATTCTGGAAGAGCTAGTATGCCTGTGAATTTTATTCACTTCTATAAAAAGAGAGAGGTTATCACCTTTTTTTTCTTTGTTTGTTTCCAAATAGATGAAGGAGGGACGGCTAAGCAGACTTGGACAGCCAACAAAGTGCCTAGGAACTGAAGCAGGCTGTTTCCCAATGTGCTAAACTGAAGTTCAAACAAAATCTCATAGTCAAGGCACACTGCTAGCATGTACACACCAGGAAGTCAATGGTTCAAAGACAGATACATAGGAAAGCTGAAGAGAATTGGTGGTTGCGGGATAGGTTGAACCATACCAAAGTGATCACACAACCACTTTGCCATGCACACATATCTACAGGTGAAACACACACACACACACACACACACACACACACACACAAGTCTTTTGAGAGTGTGAGTTGTATACAGGTGAAACTCGAAAAATTAGAATATCGTGGAAAAGTTCATTTATGTAAGCAGTTGTTTTCATTAGCTACTGGAGTTTAATATATGAGATAGACTCATGACATGCAAAGCGAGATATGTCAAGCCTTTATTTGTTATAATTGTGATGATTATGGCACACAGCTGATGAAAACCCCAAAGCTGAGATTGTTAATTTGGGGTTCTCATCTGCTGTATGCCATAATCATCACAATTATAACTAATAAAGGCTTGACATATCTTGCTTTGCATGTCCTGAGTCTATCTCATATATTAGTTTCACCTTTTAAGTTGAATTACTGAAAGAAATGAACCTTTCCACAATATTCTAATTTTTCGAGTTTCACCTGTACACAACTCACACTCTCAAAAGACACGTGTGTGTGTGTGTGTGTGTGCGTGCGTGCATATGTGTAAACTAGGTGTATAACCTTTCAATTGTGTGTGTGTGTGTATTTCCACTGTCCCCACGTTGGCACTGCATCATTGAGATTTTTATAGAACCTGGGTATCACCAGTACTCTAACCACTGTGTCACACTGGCTTACAAATCCCTTGTTGAAAATAACCAACCAGAGTTGATGGCATTGATATATTTGTTTGGAGAGTTCAAATCTCTTTTGGAATATATAAGTTTGCTCTTAGCAATAAAGTTCCCAGCTGCTACATTTTGAAACTGCACCTGTAATCAAAGCCAATCTACAAAATCCCGCCCCCCACCCCACCCACCCACCCCGCCATGGATTCAAGTATGCAAAATGAGAAGCTAACCTTTCATGACAAAGCATCTTGTTTTCAGACAATGTCCAAGAACAATGGGGACATGAATGCCCTTTGAATTCTCACCACTTGCATTGGCTTATCATTTGGAATGTGGAGGATAATGGGAGAGAAATCAAAGCTTCTGCTAAAGCAGACAAGCTATTCTAATCTCTACATTGTCATGGAATTACTGGGGTGATAAGGAAGAGAGGGTATATAAAAAACATATCCCAAAACAACTCAGAACAAAGAAAAATTAAAGCTGAAGAACAGCAGGCAGGAGAGCCCTAAACTTAATCCAGTGTATTGCTATATAAAGAATTGCCATCTGGAGCCTAATTTCCAACTTTACTGCTGGTATGTATCATGCTGTTCCTTTTTTATAAGAAAAAAGCCATATATATATATATATATATATATATATATATATATATATATATATATATATATATATATATTTAGAGTGATGGGTACCCAAAATGCCACTGCTACTGATTATTTTTAATCTTCAGCTATTATTTGGGGGGAGGGGGATACTGACGCAGTCTATAAATAGAGGGCTGTCTAGAAACAGTGCACCTGTTTGGATTTTGCAATGCTTTTCTTTCCTCCCCACCCCTTAGTTTTTTCTGACAAGATGTGTCCATGTAGCACTACTACTACCATTAATGGAATACTCAGCCTAACATCTGTTCCAGGCAATTTGTTAGAAAACATTATTAAAGAGAGAATTATGAAGTGTACCAAAGAACAAGCCTTCCTGGGGAAGGATTAGCATGGCTTCTGCCACGAGAAGCCCTGCTTCAGCAGCCTTTTAGACTTCCTTGAATGTGCTAATAAACAGGTCAATGAATGTGGTCTGACATACATTATGGGAGAAATTCAATGTTGCTCTAAGTTAGAAGTCTCTTAGTGGTGCACTTGTTGAGATAGCAGAATAGACTGTGCCAGAGAAGGGCAGGATGCCAGCATGGTTCTTGTGCCTGGTTGTGCAACAGATTGCAGTAGCCCCAGCATTTCCAGTTGCACAACCAGTTACACAACAAGCACCTGCTAATATAGTTGTTTCATGGGATTTCATATTATGCAAGTGTTATTCTTACCCTTATGCTAGTGCAACAGTCCTTATGCTAGCAGTCAGAGAAAGCTGAAACTGAGCCTATGGGTTGTACCCAGAGTACTACTGGGTAATGCATCCCATCAGAAGATTTCTGCTTGCCCAATGGGATTTGCTGACTCTCCTCCCCCATGTACCCCTTAAATCCATTCTAGAACCAGGAACTGATTTAGGAAGGGCAGGGGAGACATGTGGGGGCAGAAGAATAGGGAAGTTCCATTGCATAATACTAATACTAATTTATACCCCATCCATCTGGCTGGGCTTCCCTAGCCACTCTGGGAGGCTCCCAACAGAATATTAAAAACACAATAAAACATCAAACATTAAAAAAAATCCCTAAACATGGCTGCCTTTAGATGTCTTCTAAAAAGGAGAAAACCTTGCACTAATGGGACGTTTCGTTGGATACTACTCAGTTTTCTTGGGCTTTGGAAAAGCTTTTGACAAAGTAAAAGTACAGGTCCCCAGTTGAATTAGCAATGTCAAGAAAGAGGGTGGCAAAGGGACTATAGCTCTGTGGGAGAGCATCTGTTTTGCATGTAGAAGGTTCCAGGTTCAATCCCCATCATCTTGAGTTAAAACTGGGACAAACTCCAATCTTAAATCCAATCTTAAGTCATTGCCAGTCAGTAAAGACAGTAATGAGCTATTCTAAGCTGCATCAACAGAAGTATACTGTCCAGATCAAGTGAAGTAATAGTTTCACCCAATTTGGTCTTGGTCAGACCACACTGGAAATATTGTGTTCAGAGGAGCGCAACCAAGATGATCAAGGCTATGGAAACCAAGCCTTATGAGTAATGGTTGAAGGAGCTGAGTAAGTTTAGCCTGAAAAAGAGGAAACTGTAGGCTTGCATGGTCAGTTTTTGTTTGGGAGTCAGTGAATCACCCAAAGATCTGTACTGGGACCTGTGCTATTATTCACAAATGACCTGGAATTACTGGTGAGCAGTGAAGTGGTCAAGCTTGCAGATGACGCCAAATCACTCATAGTGAAAACCCAACTAGACTGCAAAGATCATCCAGAAGATGTCTCCGAACTGCGCGTATGGGCAAAATAAAATGGCAAATGGGTGTCAGTGTAAATGATGTATGATGAGGAAACAAGCCCAAACTCCATATGTATACTAATGAGATCTGAACTGTTGGAGACTAACCAGGAAAGACAGTGTGGAGTCATGGTGGATAGTTCCATGACAACATCAACCCAGTATGGAATAGAAATAAAGTAGCTTGTAATATGGTGCCTTAACCGATTGACTCAGATTTAGATATGGCCTTTCTGCACTAAGTGCCAAATATGAATAGAAACAATAGGTGATAAAATACAAATAGAATTATTGTATAAACTCTCTCTCTCTCCCTCCCCCCCTATATATATAACCAGGAGAAGGTAAAGCAGCATACATGCAAGGAGAGAGTTGCGTCCTGGTTTTTACGATATCCGTTCATCTATACAAACTGAAGTAAGGGATCACATAAGCAGTATCACTTCCCCCAAAGATATCAGCAATGTCCCAGGGTGCCAGCATTCACCAGCCTACCTTGTACAGTAAGGCAATTACATCAATTGCCATCCAGATGTTGTTGCACGCCAACTCACATCAGCTCGGTCAGCAGTTTAGTATGATGGAAGTTATAGACCAGCAATAGGGGTCAGTTAAGGTAATCAGTTAACAGTATACTCCAACAAATGATTGTTACAGAGGAAACTTTCTCAGGTCAACTGCCTCCTTCTTTGGGAGAGGGGAAAAAACCACCTTACATAATAAAGGTGTTTATTATGTAAACTGTGTTGGTGGTTAAGCCCAGGAAAGGCTGCAGTGTGCATCAGCAATTTTGGGAATTCTGAAGCAAAACCAATATTCCTTCAACAAAAGTGTAGCTTTATTGCAAAGGGAAGTAAGCCAATATAAAGTAGCCTCACGGGTGTTGAAGACACTATTTCAGCATAAACCATTTGGAAAGATTAGGTGATATTTCTCCGCTCAGGACACTGTAAAAGTTGCCTTTGACTTGCTAACCAGGATTACTTCAACTTGCCAGTTGAAGAAGCGTAGCGTGAATCAACAAGTGCCTCGAGTTATTTGCAAAAAGTTGAAGCTGCAGAGAAATCCACACTGCAAACACATGCACTTTGGGAAAATTTAGCACACCTAATCCAGTGTACTCAAGAACATTGAGGTTAATATCTTAAGTGCACTCCACTATGGACTGAATTCTCACTACCAGAAAGACTTCTCTAAAGACACCATATATATAAAAAAAAATTCCTTCCAGTAGCACCTTAGAGACCAACTAAGTTTGTAACTGGTATGAGCTTTCGTGTGCATGCACACTTCTTCAGATACTTCTTATCTGAAGAAGTGTGCATGCACATGAAAGCTCATACCAATAACAAACTTAGTTGGTCTCAAAGGTGCTACTGGAAGGAATTTTTTTTATTTTGTTTCAACTACGACAGACCAACACAGCTACCTACCTGTAAGTAGACACCATATATAATCAGCAAAATCACATGACCAAGTTTTTTTTTTCTGGGATCAACATACCATATCAAGCTAGAGTCAGAAAGCCCCATGTCCAGTCACTCTTTCTCCATGACATGACATTTTTCTAGTTTGTATTCTGTGGGAGAGCATTCAGACATACTCTGCTGCCCCCCTCCCACCATCTTAAAGTGGTACAATCAGGTGGTACTTTGTTCTGCCTGTATAACACAAGCCTACCTTGGGGGGGCGGGGAGAGAAGAAGTCCTACTGAACTCAGTGGAGTTTTCTTAAACATTGCAAGAGCATGATTCCTTGAGTACTCACTTTAATGGGACCACAGCAGCATGAGCCAACAATTACGTCACACTGATAGGACACTTTGCCCTGTGTCTTAATCCTGTAGCATCCCTGAATCCACCTGTGTTTTGGAAAGAGCCACTTCAAAGCAACTTCACTGCCTTTGATAGCACATTGCTCGAGTTGCATTTCCACCCCCCCTCCTGCCACAGCCCTTCAAGGGGGCAACATGAATGCTAAGTCTTTGATGACTTGGTATTGGTTGCATTTTACAGAAAGTCCACCCTCCCAAAGCTTAGCCTGAAAACTTTTCCCCATCTTGATTTGTGATTCTTAAAAGCAGGCACCACCTAAGATTAACCGCTCTCGCCACATTCCCCCACCCTGTTAGAAACAGCAAAGCATGTTGCAAGCTCTTAACAAGATCAAAGTTAATTGAAAAGTCTGCTGATGACAGCCAGATCTTGCTGCAAGATGTAACTACCCCTGGTGCATGGGAAGGGCTTGAAACAAAAAAACAAGAGAACCAACTGATAAAACCCTTGTACACAGCTACATCTGAGCAGTCAATTAGAAAACGCTTTGCTTTCAAAGTATGATTTTCAACCCAGTTGTTAGCTTGCCCTGATGCACAGACCAAACCATCAGTTTGTGCTGAATAATGTCATTACACCGGTCGCTCAGTCCAGTCGTTTAAGCATCAGGGTCTGTGGCTACTCATGGGGAGACCCTTGGCGATTCCTTCCTACCGTGGTGACTTGCTAAATCCAGCAGCTTGAGACAGGGAATTGTGCACAGCAAGATCGCTCTCCACTAATGAGAGGCAGGCAGCCACAGACATTTGACAAGAGAATTACAGGCAAAGAGGATGGCAAACATACCTTGAGTCGTGGACTTCCCCCACCTTTCAAGGCAGCCAATGTTCTCTGCCGGTGTATGCCCCTGATGTGCCTGGAATGCTGCTGAAAGTGTGCTCAGCACCAGTGGCACTTTTTGCTGTTGACAGGAGGTGCGGAGAGGTCCTTTTGAAACTTGCCTGCAGGGTGGCTGCCGTCTCCTTCCTCCCAACAGGATCAGGCAGTGGCTTCTCGCCCTCAAGCCAGGGAGGCTGGAGTCCTTTCCCCAACTGCAGTTGCTAATGCTCCACTCTCAGGGAAAGCGCCGAAGTATGTGTGTGCCGGCAGTAGCAGCGCACGCTCGTCAGCCAGCCACGAGCAGGGAGATGTGAGATGCATGCCGAAAAAGCCACAGCAAGGAGAAGCAGGCTCCTGGAGCGCAGGCTCTCTTTTTAATCCCGCTGCTAATTACACCCTATTGACCTCCCCACGATAGATCACCAAGGACTTGATCAGTCAAGAAAGAGAGAGAGGTTTCGTACAAGCGGATTCCGCCTCCTTCATTATTACAGACACCTGTCAGAGAGGGGAAAGTTTCAGGGTTGGGTTCCCCCCCCCCTTGCTGGGGTTGTGGCATTTCTTATTCATCAAGCCTTTCCTTCTCAGAGTGAATCCCCACAGTGCTCACCGCTGATCTAGCTCAGTTGGTCTGAACAATGGCAGGGAGCAAACAGCCTCTTAGCTTTACAGAAGATTCCTTGAAATCTACCAGGGCAATAACTGAGAGGCACTACAACACATTGTTTGTCCTGGCTGGAAAATCTCGAGGGAAGCTGACTCGCTTGCCTGCAGTGGAGCAGCAACTAAATCTTCAACCATGACTGGAAAGGAAATGATCTGGGCTACCTCTCTGCTTTTTCTCCCCTCTTCCCCCTAACAAATTTGATCAAATACAGAACTGTACTGGGCATTTTCCAACCCTCACTCTGTTCCTGAACCTTGAGACCAAAGTGCAACAGATAGCATTCTGCTCACTAATTTATGGAATTCACTCCCACAAGAGAAACGGTGATGGTCATCATGGCCACCAAGTTGGACGACTTCAAAGAAGGATTAGACACTTTCATGGAACAGAAGGGTACCAATAGTTATGATAGCCACGTTCACCAATGAAAACATTGGATAACAGTTGCTGGGAATCGCAAGCGGGGAGAGTGCTGTTGCACATGACTCATGATTGGGGTTTTCCCATGAGCAGGCCACTGTGAGAACAGGAAGCTGCGTTGGATGGGCATTTGACCTGATCCAGTAGGGCTCTTAATAGGCCAGGGTCCTGGAATTTAATTTACACCAGGGCTAGCCGGGTCCAGAGGCTTCATATTGAAGGGGAGTCCACAACCTCCCAAGGGAGTCCGCTCTACTGTCGAACATCTCTTACAGCCAGAAAGTTCTTCCCGATGTTTCTTACAAAGAAATTTGTCCAACTACTTCAGAATTCTCCTGTCTTAGATTATATCCCTCATGGGGTATAGGACCCCAAGAATTGGAAGGGATTTGAGGAATCGCCCAGACTGACCCTCCTACACACACACACACACACACACACACACACACACACCAAAGAAACCCCCCACGGTATCAGGAAATGGGCCATCTCCCCATCACAGGGCATGAGGAACAACCACCCATTTCCCAGGTAATTTTTTTATTTAGAAAAACCCAGCTGCCCCAAGAACTCACAGGGCTAAAGAGAATCTAAGAGAGGTAGAAGCACCTTGCTCAGAGTGGTGGTTGAGAGCAGAGCTGCAATGCTATCTTCCTGTCAGGTGTGTCGCTGCTGCTAACATGGAAGGGAGAAGCCACAGGGAGACTGATACAATGTGGGGGCACCTGCAGAACAAATATGGCACTCCCATTGTTGCGCTCATGCTGCGCCAACCTCCCTAACACCTCTCTCCTCCTCCTCCTCCTCTCACGATAAGTCATCGTGACACAGCTGCTAGGAAGCTAGCATTGCAGCTATGACTCACTGGGCTAGCCTCTCGTGCAGGCAGCCTTTGCTCCATTCCATCCAGTGCTTCTCTCACCAGATGATAAGAGATGAAAGAGATGATCTGCGGCCCCTTCTATAGCTGTTGGGCCCTCTGGAATCAATGGGAGCATTCTTGGGGGAAAGCAGTGGGATGTGACTACCTTTGCACCCTTGCTGCCAGACTCTTGTGGCAAATTTCCCCTGTTGTTAGTCCTTACCATCTGGTATTGATAGGAGGAAGGTCCAAATTCCGTAAGAGTCATTTGGTATACCTACCCTCCATAGAATGGCCACCACTGGTTTTCTGCGTCTTCTCCACACACACACACCCTAGTACAGAGCATGATGGATTGTCTCATTGAACTGGTTATGGGATTAGAAGGATATTATTAAAGAATATAGAATGGTGGGTTTTAATGATCCCATTAATATTTTAGGCCATGTCAGTACTTCCCCCCCCCCGTGTCATACTGACAGGTCTTGGAATGAAGTTTCACTCTCTAGAGAATCTCCGTCCATGCACTTTCAACAGTACCATCCTAATCATCATCATTGCCTTCATTATCCCCACCTCTGGCTCGAACTGATTATGCTTGGATGTCAGACTGGGGACTGTTTGAAATGCTCAGCAGAATCATGCGACAGAATCCTAAGGTGGTAGAGTGGACCGTACCATTTCGTTCTGCAGACCAGGGGGGGGGGGGCTTCCACTTTGAATATTTCTCCATGCAAAAGCTCCCTGGAAGCAAAGCAAGGAGGCATACAGAATGCAGCCGGGGGAGGGGGGGGTCAACTTCCACAACCTGCTGTGCTAGTCTCTTTTATTGTTCTTTTAACAAACAAACAAAAAGAGAGCCGTTAAAATCTATTTTCCCACGTGCATTATGAAGTGGTACAAATCTATGGTATTTTTTTTTGGGGGGGGAGGTGCCGGAACTCACCATGAACTTACCCTTGTTCTCATCTAATGTCAGTGGTGCCCACCTGGCAGGTGCTGGAAATGAATTCCGGTGAGTTCCGGCTGAATAAAATGCCCTGAGCATGACCATATTTGGAATACTCTGTACAGTTCTGGTTGCCCCACTTCAAAAAAGATATGGTAAATTGGAAAAGGTTCAGAGAAAATCAACAGAAATGATCAAGGGCATGGAGTGATTCCTCTATGATGAGCAGCATTTGGGACTTTGTAGTTTGAGAAATGTATGTAGTAATGTATGGAAGTGAGAGCTGGACCATAAAGAAGACTGATCGCCGAAGAATTGATGCTTTTGAATTATGGTGATGAGTTTGGCGTGCCTGGCGTGCTCTGGTCCATGGGGTCATGAAGAGTCGGACACGACTGAACGACTGAACAACAACAAGTTTGAGAAAAGGTGAGTAAGAGGTGACATGATCGACAGTTATAAAATCATCATGGCATGGAGAAAGTGGATGGAGGATAAATATTTTCCTGGAACACTGGAACTTATGGAAATCCAATGAAACAGAATGCTGGAAGATTTGGGACAGGTATAAGAACGTCTGCATGCAGCACTCAGTTAAATTATGGGTCTTGCTCCCATGGGAGGCAATGATGGACACCAATGTGAATGGGTTCAAAAGAGGACCAGGCAAATTCATGGATGGTACGGTTATCAATGCCTACTAGCCATAATGTCTATGAGTTATCGCCACAGCTGAAGGCAGTAATGCTTCTGAAAACCAGTTGCTGGAAGCCGCAGGAGAGGACAATGCTATTGTGCCCTGCTTAACAGTTTTCCACAAGCATCTGGTTGGCCACTTTGTCTCAATGGCTTTTCTTAAGTTCATGTGTACAGTTCATGCAACCGCTTCAGGAGTCTACCTTTTCATTTCCACCTCATTCTACCCAATGTGTAGATCAGGCCTTAGGAAATGGCTGTCATTGCATTTTCTCAGGCCAGAGAGAACTTTTCAGGCACAGAAGAGCCTACCATAAACACCACACTTGGGTGTTTGGGTTGTGAGTGTTGCCCCTCCATTCAGACCCTTGCATTCTATGTGTAGACAATAGGCGGAGAGACTACATAGCATGACCCTGCTCTCATGTGGAAGGGCACTTGAATATGGCTGATGAGCTGCCTAGATGAACCTCTGGAATCTTCCCAATATTATCCTTGGATTTCCTTTGTCCAATAATTGATTGGACCCTGGTTTACTTATAAAATGTGACAAGATCATGGTTCAGGTTGCTTTGGCTGATGGCCATGGTGATAAACAGTAGGAAGGAAGCAGATGTCAGCATCACATTTTCTGCAAAGCATTAAAGGAATAGCTTCTGAGCAGGTGAAGGAATTCCTTACCCTAGAGATCTAAACTGTTGTTTGATAAAGTCTTTATATTCCTTGGTGGATATGAGGCATACTATGTACCACATTATAAAACAGTATTGTTCTCCTAAAAAGACATCACATGGGGTTGTTCCAGAATTCCCCTCCTCATCCAAAGTTTACCCTGGATTTGTGTAGTTCTGAATTTCCTGGTCTGTTTTTACAAAGTGAGACCAATGTAGCAGAACTTCTCCATCATTCTGCTTTTTTATTTATATTCTCAGTTATTCATTAATCCTGACTCCTGATTTCTTTTGTGATTCTGACTTACTCTTTGGTTTTGATTGCTGGCTGCTCCTATGACTCTTCATTTCCATGTCTCACCTTACACTGCTTTCCATGGGGGGATTAATTAATTATCCACAATGTTTTTGTTTTTATTTTTTGTTGTTTTTTTAAAAATGATTTTCAACAACACATACACATACATATGAAAAGCAAACAAACACTGATACACTTACATAACCAAAATGTCTTGATTAAATATAAGTTAAGATATTTGCAAATAATAATTTCCTAGCCTTTCCTTTCATAACAGAAAGAAGGATAGTTATATATTAATATATTTATATTAGACTTCCTCTCTCCATTAAACAAATTCAAATAAGTTTAAACGATAGAAAAATTTAAAAATATGACACTGACATCGACAACTCTATTGCGTTATTTCATTCATATAATTTCACCTATTGTTTTACCACCATATTAAATCAGATTCGGACAAGGGTTATTCCAACACAAGGACCGTGTTGATGTTACACCACTTTTTAAAATAATAAGGAAAAGAAGAAGAAGAAGAAGAAGAAGAAGAAGAAGAAGAGGAGTTTGGATTTGATATCCCTCTTTTCACTACCCGAAGGAGTCTCAAAGTGGCTAACATTCTCCTTTCCCTTCCTCCCCCACAACAAACACTCTGTGAGGTGAGTGGGGCTGAGAGACTTCAGAGAAGTGTGACTAGCCCAAGGTCACCCAGCAGCTGCATGTGGAGGAGTGGAGACACGAACCCGGTTCCCCAGATTACGAGTCTATCACTCTTAACCACTACACCACACTGGCTCTCTATTCTTCCATTCCTCAATAAATCTATTCCTTGGTTTATCTTTATTTTTTTCTGAAAGGTCAGCCAACTCAATATATTCCAAGATTTTATAGAACCATTCTTTTTTGCTAGGTTTTACTTCACTCTTCCAATGTGACGCTACTAAGATTCTTGCAGCTAAAGAGGCACATAAAAAGAAATTCCTCATCTAGTTGGGTATATCGGGGGTTGTTATACCCAAAAGGTATGCTTCTGCTGATTTGGGAAATCTAATTTTAAGGATTGTTTCAAGTTCTGAGTGTATATCATTCCAAAATATTTCTATTTTGTTACATTCCCACCAGATATGGTACATACTCCCCACCTCCCCACATCTCCAACAAGCGTTACTTAAAGTTTAAAAAAATGGGGGAGAAACTAGTTCAGAATGTTAAAGTTATGGAGCTCTTATCAAAGCAGGTAGAGGAACTGGCTCAAAAAAAATCTAGAGCTTAGACTGCTTTCCATGGGGTGGGGTGTTTATAATCTAGGGTGCACTTTCAAATACAGTCGTACCTTGGTCGAGGAAAGGAATCTGGAAGTCCGTTCGACTTCCGGAAATGTTTGACAACCAAGGCATGGCTTCCGATTGGCTGCAGGAGCTTCCTACACTCAATTTGAAGCCGTGGAAGCCACGCCAGATGTTCAGGTTCCAAAGAACATTTGCAAACTGGAACACTCACTTCCAGGTTTGCGGCATTCAAGAGCCAAAAAGTTCGACTCGCAAGGCATTCGGGATCCAAGTTACAACTGTATATGGAAAGAATTGGAGAAACCCACCAGACTTGGTGAATGCTGTTGGACCACAACTCCCATCATTCCCAGCCAGTGTAGCCAATGATGATGGGATTTGTAGTCCAACAACATCTATGGACCCAAGGTTGAAGGAGGTTGCTGTGGCGGTTCGCTCAACCTGCACAGGTCCCCCAGACGTTTGACGGTCCGTTGATACCTGCACTCACCACTTTATTAATTAACCGCTGCCACCAACCAGTCTGTCTGGTATTTACTTCACTCAGTTCAGTCAAGGAGAATATTGGAACAAAACTGTTTTATTTGAAGTTTAGTACATAAGCATGTGGTTTCTGAATAAACAGTACTTTCTTGGTTGTGTTCTTGTTAACAACAGTGCCCAACGATTTCTCCTAACCCTGTTCCTACTCCTTCCCTTGCCACCCTTCTTCCAGGCTCTCAATACCCACAACAAGCCCCCTAGCTAAAGACCAACGACAAGCCTAAAGGCTAAAGAACCAAAGACCCAACGAACCCCAGACCAAAGAACTAAGAACCCAAGACCTAAAGAAGTCTCTTCCTTCCCCGGGAGGGGTTTAAATAGCCCACATAACTCCGCCCCCTCAAGGTTCTTACTGGTTTTTCCCTTTTAACACCTTCTATGCCAATCCGAAGTTTGGTGAACGCCACATACCTCCCCCCTTTAGAAAGTTTGATTCAGGAGGGTTCACTTTGCCAAGTGACCTCCTGATCAACTGTCAGTTGCTACACATAAACATACCTCATTATTCATGGATGTCCACCCCCCAAAACAACATATATACAATTTTACTACGGTTATTTTCAGTAGTTCACTCTTCTTCTTCCTTTTCCGGTCTCCTGGATAGGGCATCGGCGACGATGTTAAGGGAACTTTCACACTCCTTAGTGTCCTTAAACGCTGTAAGAAGAATCTTTCTCTGGCACCAGTCTTTTCTCTGCCATATGCCACAGTCCACCTCCAATCCCTGCACTCGATGCATCTGTTACGATTGTGGATTCCAAGCTGTGTAAAATCCTTGTTTCTCAGGGTCAAAAGCTCTCTTGGACCAACTTCTCCCTCCTTCTGGATCTCTGTTAAGGGTTCAAGCTCGAGGTCTTGTACACACATCTCCACGTCATCAACAGCTGCATAAGAATTGGTTGTCTGGCTTTTAAACATACTGGGAACTGTTTTCATAAGTTTATGGATAGCTTCTTTTTTAGTCAGCTTGCTGAAGCTTTCTATACAAGCGTGATCACTTAATGAAAGTAGGCTAAAAGCTCTGATTGCTTATTGCTCATAACAATCTCCTTTGCTGTCAGTCCATCTTTGCTCTGTATTGATTTAACAGTTCCCACTTTGAGCAATTTGAAGACTACTTTTTAAAGTCTTTGCTGTGGTGGCCACATTAACACTGTGTAACCACGTTTATCTTGGACCTTTATTTGTGTTGCGTAAGCAGCAGGGTACCCATCTTCCCACCACACAATCTCTAGTGTAGGAAACACTTTCACTTTCATAGAAAGTTGATGGGACACCATGTCAGCTATAACTTCCAGGACGTTTTTCTTTCTATATTTCCAACTGCGGAATGGTTTAGCATAAATACGACTAGTTGTTCTAACTGATCTCACGGATAGGTCACTGGTCACACTGCAGGTATACCCTTCTTTACCAACTTCACGGGCTTTTTCAACAACGTGCCTACTGTAGTCTAGATTGGGTTCATGGTTTAGTGACTTAACTGGCTTTGAGGCATTCAGTTGGACACTATGGATTTCATCGTCCATCCTGAATGTCAGGTATTTTGTGCTATTAATCCCCATGGGTGCGCTAAACACACTGCTGTGCGTGTTTTGCAGGATCTTGCCCCTATATTTAGTTGGAACCACCAACCGTTGTTGTATCTCACCACCACCCCTTGCTGGGTTGATAAGAATTTCTCTATATAATAAACCTTGGTCCAACTTAAATTGTTCTGGGCTCTCAGGAGTTAATGTTTTATTTACCTCTGCCACCTCAAAATACAGTTTTAATTCTAAATCCTCCTTTTGTTTTTCCACAACGTTTGAGGCTTGACTATTAGTCAGGGGAAATAATGTAGCGTCTCTTGTTTCCATAGACACTCTTCCCCCCAGCTGCTCTCCTTCCTTAGTGGTTTCAGCAACTGTATCACTTTGTTCAGGCCTGGGCAACAATAACTTCCCTTGTGCTCTGGTGACTATAAAAGCACTTCGCACATGTTCTACTAAATCCCAACCAATAAGAACTGTGGTGGGAATCTCTTCAGAGATCGCTACTTCCCACTGTCCTGACCAACTCTGATATCCAATATCAACTTTTGCCATCGGTAGTACCTCAGGAGGTTTGAAAATTCCCTTTATTCTTATAGTCTTCCCGGGAATGATGGCCTCCGATTTTACTATATCGGGGTGAAGGATTGTGATTTGTGAGCCCATATCCTTCAGCCCACGGTATTTTTTCCCCTCTACCCAAATGTTTTCCCCAGCACTTTGTAATAGGTGTCCATCATGTTGGATTGTATTACAATGTAGCACCTTGGCCTCAGCTACCTTCTTAGGCCCCTGCTCAACTGTATTCCAGTTGGTTGCCACGACAACCGAGTCAGTTGGGCCCTGCTCTACAGGCTGGACACAAAATGTTTTATTTACAGTTGTGGGACTATTTATTTTCTCTTTTCCATGCCCACAATTATCTTTCTGATGCTCCCTTTTCCCACATTTCCAGCAAAAGGGTTCAGGAGGATCTGTTTTGTTGGGTTTATTAACTTTTCCCTCAGCACTCCCTGACTGTAGGGATATCTTTTCATGGGGCCCCTTCTCTGAGGAGTAATTCCCCTTATTGGAGTCTGAGGTAAATTTTCCTCGATTTTGTTCAGTTTTATTTTTATGGTTCTCCCAATTCCTCCCCCCATATCTGGGTCCATCATACACATAGTCTCGGATTTCATTAATTTCATCTCCTAACCGTGCAGCTGCTGCAATGCTTGTGGGGTATCTATCTTTATATTCTGGGAAACGTGTTAACTCTATTTTCACAAGTGTTTGCCCATTGGTATTGTTACTGTTATTCTGCTTTTTTATTGCAGTCACTTCCAATCTCCTCATCTCCAATTGAAACTGTATTTCTTTTTCCCTCATTCGCTCCTCTTTCTCTGCTTCTAATTTTTTCCTTTCCTGCTCAGCTTTTAATTTTAATTCCAATTCTCTCAGTTTATATTCCTGCTCTAGTTTCCACTTTTCAAAACTCTCAGAGATTTTAGGACTCTCTCCCGCAGGTGTGGTTTCAATAGAGCCTGGTTCCCCTTGCAGGTCCCCATTTTCCTCTTCAGCACTTTCTATAGGTGATTCCCTCACCGGGTTCTTAGTCTTTTTGGGTGGCATTTTCTTAAAAATAGGAGTTCAAACAGTCTATTAAAGAAAAGAACGTTTTTCTCTGTCTGTTTTCTGGGCTAGGTTCTCCAAGACTATGGTCTCAAAGTCACGCCTAAGGTTCTTTCTCTAACCTTTTCCAGCGTACTTTGCCCCGACCACAACTTAAACCTTTCTGCCAGAATAACTTTTGAGATCACCAGTTCTTAATTCTTTCTCAGCCTCACGGTGATCAAGAGTCTCCACAATTACACCCTAGGACGGGATAATATCCTTTCCAGATTTATCCTCTCCCCCCTTCCAGGTGTATTGCTCCTCTCTTTCCAGTCACTGGACTTTTTGATCCCACCGCTGAGCCACCACTTGTGGCGGTTCGCTCAACCTGCACAGGTCCCCCAGACGTTTGACGGTCCGTTGATACCTGCACTCACCACTTTATTAATTAACCGCTGCCACCAACCAGTCTGTCTGGTATTTACTTCACTCAGTTCAGTCAAGGAGAATATTGGAACAAAACTGTTTTATTTGAAGTTTAGTACATAAGCATGTGGTTTCTGAATAAACAGTACTTTCTTGGTTGTGTTCTTGTTAACAACAGTGCCCAACGATTTCTCCTAACCCTGTTCCTACTCCTTCCCTTGCCACCCTTCTTCCAGGCTCTCAATACCCACAACAAGCCCCCTAGCTAAAGACCAACGACAAGCCTAAAGGCTAAAGAACCAAAGACCCAACGAACCCCAGACCAAAGAACTAAGAACCCAAGACCTAAAGAAGTCTCTTCCTTCCCCGGGAGGGGTTTAAATAGCCCACATAACTCCGCCCCCTCAAGGTTCTTACTGGTTTTTCCCTTTTAACACCTTCTATGCCAATCCGAAGTTTGGTGAACGCCACAGTTGCTTCTAAAACACACCCCAGAACCTTCTTCAAGAGAAGAGATCTTTGGCAGATGAGTCCTAAACTGAAAATTTACAACTGCACCAAGAGATTATGATAAGTGAGGTGAATCTTTCATTCAGCTGCCGAGTTTCCCTTAGCATTCCACACTTGACTTTCTAAAGAAACTGTTGACTTTACTTTCTCTTTAACTTTCAAAGCAAGGGTACCTGAATGTCATTCAAGACAGGTTGTGTGTTTAACCTAGTAGACGGCATTTTTCCTCTTTCCCAGGGAACATTAATAATTTACCTTCCAAGATATTAGAATGGCATTAAATTCCCCTCATATTTTTACAAGATTTGTATATGACAGTTACGCCTTCCGAGTCTCTTTCATGAACAAGGCTCTTTTGAAAATGTGTGTTTCTCCTACCGGCTCTGAATAACGAGGAGGCCTAATCTGGAGTAAAGCCCCAATTTGCATTTATGACAGTTGTTGCCAGCTGGTGAAGAATGGTGGATTAGGAGCAACACCTAAAAGAAAACAAACAAAAAAAAATGTTGGAGAAAGTGTAAGTGACTTGTGAGCTGACTGACTGATGACTTCGTGCTCCTCTGTTGGGATGTGCAGGAATGCTGGCCCCAGCAATTGATGCCCTTGGGCAGCTGCAAGAGCCCAAACACTCATCTAGGGTCCATAGAATCATAGAATTGTAGAGTTGGAAGCTACCCCAAGGGTCATCTAGTCCAACCCTCTGTAATGCAGGAATTCTGTCCACAGCCATCTCTGGGTGGGCTCAAACCACCAACCTTCTGGTTAACTGCCAGACGCATCAGGCCACTGTGCCACATTCATCAATGCTGATGCCTCTTTACATCTTCCCACCCTCTTGCTCCCTTGGTTGGTCATGGGCTTATTTGGCAGTGATGGCTGGGTTTGGGAAGTCAGCCTCACCCTTGAGTTTTCTACACTGCTCCAGATTACCAGACATAGCATCACTCCAGGGCATTGTGGGAAATTAAAATGGTGGGTGGCTTTCCAGACAGAATAAGCTTGCAAATGGGAACTGGGCACTTTGCAGGGTCCCCCTTCAGCCCTGAGAAGATTTACAGTGGTACCTTGCTTCTCAAACTTAATCCATTCCAGAAGTCCGTTCCAAAACCAAAGCGTTCCAAAACCAAGGAGCGCTTTCCCATAGAAAGTAATGCAAAATGGATTAATCCATTCCAAACTTTTAAAAACAACCCCTAAAACAGCAGTTTAACATGAATCTTACTACCTAACAAGACCATTGATCCATAAAATGAAAGCAATAAACAATGTACTGCAGTCATGCATGCAATCAATCAATCAATCAATCAGTAGCTGAACTGGGTTCCACACAGTCACAAAAACAAAACAAAAAGAGCCGCAAAAACAAAAACGCAAAATAAATAGCAAAAACAGCCAGACCTCAGCATAACACTCAAAACAGAAGCATGGCACTCAAATCGTCAGCGTAACGCTCAAAACAGAAGTGTGGCACTCAAATAGGAAGTGTAATGCTCAAAACGGAGAATGTTCGGCTCCCCAAAAAAGTTCGCAAACCAGAACACTTACTTTGCAGCATTTGGGTTCCAAGTTGTTCAAGAACTAAGCTGTTCCAAAACCAAGGTACCACTGTACAGAGCCCTAAAAGATTTAGGCCCAAATATCTGAAGGAGCACATACTCCCATTCTGAAGATCAACAGGAGAGGCCCTTGGAGTGGTGGCCTTTAAGTTGTAGAGTTCCCTCCCCTCCAAGGTGTGTCTAGCCCCATTGTTATCTTCCTTTTACCAGCAAGTCAAGAGGCAACTCTTGGGAAGTAGATGAGTGATGCACATACGTTGCTGGCGCCTTGTTCAGAATTGTCTACACCAGGGGTGGCCAACTCCCAAGAGACTGCGATCTACTCACAGAGTTTAAAACTGGCCGTGATCTACCCCCTTTCGGAGGGTTCAAGTCAAGGTTGTTGAGCTTTTTTTTTTTTTTAGGAAGGAAAGCCCTGTTTTGGGGGGTTCAGGTCGAAGTTGTTGAGCTTCTATTAGGGAGGAGGAAAGCCACATTGTTGGAGGTGCAGGGCAAAAATATTGAGCTTTTTTAGGGGAGCCAAAGTTGTTGAGCTTCTTTGGGGGGAGCCAGGGATCTACCACAGACGTCCAGTGGTCTACCGGTAGATCACGATCTATCTGTTGGACGTGCCTGGTCTACACTGACCTGCAGTGGCACTCCAGAGTTTCAGGCAGGAGTCTCTCCTAGTTGTACCAAGTGATTGAACATGGGACCTTCTTCAAGCAAAGGTCCTTCCCTAAAGCTAGCTCTGTCTTCTGCTAGAATCCCTCTAAACTACAAGCTCTAAACTAGTGGACTTTTCCTTTTTCTCTTTTGTTCAAGCTTACTGGGTCTCTACTGATGACCAGGACTCGCGGTTTCCATGGCTTCCCCTCCAAACAGACTCCTTGACCATCAGCCTGTGAGCACCAAGATCACTGTTAGTATAGAAGCTTAATTGGATCTATTGGGAAACAGTCATTGTTTGCTTCATCTGTCACAGGCAATCGCAGCACCTTCCTTTGTATCACAAAAAAACTAATAATATGTGCATTGCTGGCTGGGTGCTCGGGAGAAGCGGTGTAGCTTTATTAATACCCTTGATCTTTTCATCCTTTCAGCCTTGTGTGTAATAAACCCAAAGAAGATCTCATTAACTGGAAACTTTTTTTTCCAGGGGAACGTCAGGGAATATAACGGAATAAAGATCGCTTGTAGGCACCATCAACATCATTATGTGCAAATGCGGCATCTGTTGTAAGATTTAACAAGGCCATTTTGGAGCACTAATGGGCATTCCAGCAGGATGGGATGATGTTTCTTCCACCACCTGAGAATGGGTCAGTGTTTTCATTACTCCTGGACAAAACCCAAATAATCCCAGGCACTGGAGAGAGTGTAGACTACAGGTGTCAGAAAGAAAGATCTTTTATTTTTAAGTAGGTCTGTAACAAAGGCTTCCTTATGGAGACACCTTAGAAACTAATCTTTGGTGGTTGAGTCAGGCTGAATCCTTCAACGAACTCAGATGAAAGGAATGAGTCTATTCTCTAAATCATCTGAAAGCTGTATATATTGAAGGGTGTGTGAGAGAAGGAGAAGCCTTATGCATGTCCTGGAAATATAATCTGCCTGTCTTCTTATATGAGCTGGACACCTCAAGCAAAAAATATACTTTATATGAAGCTCAACACCCCATTTTTTCCAGCCTTCTTGCTTTCTAAGGTCCCTAGCTTACAGTCTTTCTGCTATACCGGATCCTGCCCCTTTCCCAGCAACAGCAACAAATATACAATCTAGAAAGGTTCAGAAGTATTTAGAGGCTGAGGTTGAGTAAAAATTATTAGGAATTAAGTTTGATGTATGATTTTGTTTAAAAAGATAAGGAGAAAAATTATTGTGATGTAAAATTAGAATTGATTGTGAATTTGGAAAACTGGTAAATAGGATTGTTTTTGAATTCAACAGGGGGGGATTTGTGGAAGTCAATCGATAATGAAATTGAGAAAAGTAAGAATGCCTGACCTAGGAAAAGGGCCAGGCTTAAGCAATGATTTTTCTATATGTTAATTTGTTAAATTTGAAATGTATAAATATGTGCTCCTGTGAGGGGGGGTTGGATAATTGCTCCCCTTCGTGGGAGAGGGGTGAGTATGGAAAAATTTAACTGTTATGTAAAAGTGCTTAAAATTGTAAAAACCAATAAAAAATTTGGGGGAAAACAAACATACAATCTAAATATGTCCTTGCAGAGAAAGAGAGTGCTATGAATGGAAAGAGAAGTAGGGGTTTTCATATCTGAAGAAGTGTGCATGCACACAAAATCTCATACCAATAACAAACTTAGTTGGTCTCTAAGGTGCTACTGGAAGGATTTTTTAAATTTTGTTTTTACTAGGGGTTTCCATGTTAATTGTGCACAGTGGCAAGCCTTGGAGAAAGTAGGAGAAGGAAAAAAGGTAAAGGTCAAGGACCCCTGGATGGTCAAGTCCAGTCAAAGGCGACTATGGGGTGCAGCACTCATCTCGCTTCAGGCTGAGGGAGCCAACGTTTGTCTGCAGATAGCATTCTGGGTCATGTGGCCAGCATAACTAAACCGTTTCTGGCACAACGGGACACCGTGAAGAGTGCCAGAGCACACAGAAATGCCGTTTAGCTTCCTGTCGCAGCAGTACCTAATTATCTACTTGCACTGGTGTGCTTTCGAATTGCTAGGTTGGCTGGAGCTGGGACAGAGCAATGGGAGCTCACCCCATCGCGGGGATTCGAACAGCCAACCTTCTGATTGGCAAGCCCAAGAGGCTCAGTGGTTTAGACCACAGCGCCACCTGTTCCTGCAGGAGAAGGAACTTCAGCACAAGGAGATAGGAGAAGCCCAAAGGAGGGTCCTGTGATAAACAAGCCTCCTGAGTTCTGAGAAAAAAGGACACTCCCCCCCCCCAGTTCTGCTCTGTAAACAAGAGTGTCACAAGGGGCACTAGGAGAAGTATGAAGACAAGAGCCAAGGGTGCATGAGAGCTCCCTCCAGTAACAGGAGTGGTAGATGCTGTCTATCTGACTTCAGTGGGTTTTAAACCTATTGCACCCTACACACACACAAAACAGGGGCACCAACTCTATGGAGCCAAGGTGTCTTTGTGCCCCCATATCTGTTGGGAGGGGGCTGCCCCCCTCAGCGTTGATGGGTATCAGGCTTCAGGGAATCGACTTCCTCCCCCCGTGGCAATAGATAAGAAGATCAAAGAAAGGAACATCTTACCAGTTAGAAACTTTAATAATCACAGCGAAAGAACAACAAACACATCTCCTAGAAATGACAGTGCTCCCAATTAAGGACCACACCCCCTTCCGTCCCTATTAATCTACATCACTCCTACGTTTTGTAATCTGAGCTTGTACCCTCTGTGCTTTCTGTTCTGAGACTTTCTGAACTCTTCTTGACCTTGGGCTGAGCTGAAGAATGCTGTCCAGAGACTGCGAATCTGTTAACCCTCTCTCTTCCAGTGTTTCTTCTCCTAGCTGTTCTCCATCCAGTATTTCCCTGCTTCTGCCTTCTGAACTATGCCCCTCTGCAAACCACTGTTCCAAATCTATACTGTCCTCCTGCTCCTGGGAAGATTCAGGATCTGGATCAGGAGCAGGGGGAGGGGTGGCTCTCACCATTCCTCCTCAGTGCAGTCCTCTACAGCACAGTACCTAGCAATGGGGCGGAAGAGGCCAAGTGCAGAGCTGAGTGTGATGTGGCTTCAGTGGCTGGCTCCTCCTGAGCATGAGAGAGGAGGACCTGCCGGCTATTGAAGCTGCGCCACAGTGGGCTCCATGCTTGGCCTCTTGCACCTGTTTCAAATCCCAAGAGCTCCTCTTAGCAATGACCAATGACCAGCCGTTTCTAAGGGGAGGACTGTAGGCTCAGTGGCAGAGCATCTGCTTTGCACGAAAAATGCAAATGTTCCATCCACAGCATCTCCAGAAATGACTTGGAGAAACCCATCTGAAACCCTGGAGAGCCACTGCTAGTCAGTGTTGACTGGACTGAGCTACAAGGTCTCATTTGGGATTAGACAGTTTCCTGTGAAATAGGTTTTCACCAAACTACCGTCTTATGGTCAGCAGACCTTAGGGGATAGGGAAGATCCACCAGTCCTTGGGCACTGGGAGGTTCAATCCTTTGGACAGCTCAGTGGTAGACCATCTGTTTCAATTCCCAGTATCTCTAGGTAGCTGAAAAAGACTCCTGCCTGAAATTCTGGAGAACGACTGCCAGTCATTTTAGACTATGATTAGCTAGATGACCCAAAGGTCCAACTCAGCACAAGGCAACTTCCTGTATTCCAACCTAAGCAGTCAACCACTTTCTCACGCAGAAGTCCCCAAAGAGATTGAGCTTTTATGGGTAGCACCCACTGGGTTTCTCTGCAAGTTGCTCCCATGGAGACAGCTTTCTTTCAACAGAGCTTGTACCCAATAAGTGGTGTTAGTATCACAGCTCAGAAGTGCTGTATCAATGATTGATAAAGACGCCTCCTGCTAGCCCAACGCAATGATTGCCGAACCCTATATCCCCTGTGTAAATAATTTAATTCACGTTTATTGAACTCAAATGCCAAGGCATGTGAATTAGTTTAAGCTGCTTTAAGGTGGGTGGAGAATTAAAATAAAATCAATGGCAGGAGCGTTGGGCTTTCCTGTTCCTCGAGGTGTGCGCGCAAACACAAACACACAAAAGCACTGGAAGTTTTGGAAATTAAATGCTCCATCATTACCTAAATAGGCAGAGGTAACTGTCTGGGTGATTAATATCGGAATCAGCTTGCGCCGTGGAGAGGCCATTCCATGCGGCAAAGTGCCCCGTTTTATCAGATCTTTCCCAGACTCCGCAAGAGACTCTGGGAAACCAACCAAGCAATAAATACATCAGAGAGCAGCGGTAAACAAAATCATAAAACACCTGATGTGACAAGTAAGACACCCACGAATATATAAATATGTATGAACCAATGGACACTTCCGGAACACCCCAGTAGATTTTGACTGGAGGCCTACTGTTTGGACTGCCCAATCAAATCATTGTGTATTCATAGGCTCAGGTGCACGGAATTGATGTGGCTTTAAAAAGGAGATAATAGAGAAGTGGACATGTTGTATATTTCTGGTAGCCTTGTTTGGTTTTAGATTGCCCTCAATACCCTGGAGAGAAGAGGAGAGGGGGATGTTTTTATATATATAATCTGCCTCAAATATTCTTGTTCTCAGAATGAGATTGTTTTAAGAATGCTTTAAGTGACTAGCAACAAATAATACATTAAAAATTAAATGCAACACACACACACACACACACACAAAGAGGCCATTTTTGTTACATTTATGAGATAAATGCCCACCATTAAGGTTGGGAATCTGGCATAGCATCTCCCACCCACCCACCCAACCAAAAATCCCTGTCTATGAAGGATGGGCTTTGCAGAGTGAACAATTATGAAAGTTTGTCCATTCTCCTAAAGCATTGAAGTGTGTTTTTTGATCTCTTAATGTCTCGGGGTCATGGGTTTCAGGCCCACGCTAGGCAAAAGATTCCTGCACTGCAGGGGGTTGGACTAGATGACCCCCATGGTCCCCTCCAACTCTACAATTCTATGATTCTATAAAAGCAGTGACCTTATGCTTATAAGACGTTCTTGGACATTGTTGCCTTGGGAACTCAACTTGCTGTTTGCCCTGCCCTGATCCCAGATTTTCCCATTCTCAAGAGCCTTGTTTATTTTAATTAGAGGCAGTAAATAGTGTTCAGCTAAGTTTTGTTCAGAGTACACATATTGGAATTCATGAACGCGACTAAGTTAGGTCCATTAATTTCAGTGGATCTACTCTGAGTAGAATTTAGCTGAATGACACCCAGTATTCCTCTGAATACCAGTTGTTGGAAATCAAACATGGGGGGAGCATTGTTGCACTGAGGTCCTGCTTGTGAAGTTCCCATAGACATCCAGTTGGCCACCAAAGAACCAGGATGGTGGACCTTTGGTCTGATCTAGTAGGGATATTAATAGAATCAACTGTTGAGTTGAATGGGGACACCAAAGGGACATCTAGTCCACTGCCCTGCTATGCAGGAATCCCGACTAAAGCATCAGTGACAGATGGCCATCCAACCTCTGTTTAGGAAAGAGAGTCCACCACCTTCTAAGAGAGACTATTCCACTGTCAATCAACTCTTAATATCAGACAGTTCTTCCTGATGTTTAATTAGATTCTCATTTCCAGTAATTGGAATTGATTGGTTCGGTTCTACAGGCTTGCTCCATCTTCCTGATGACAGCCCTTTAGATATTTGAAGATGGCTATCCTATCTCTTCTTAGTCTCCTCTTCTTCAGGCTAAACATACCCAACTCCCTCAACCATTCCTCATAAGCCTTGGTTTCCCGACCCTTGATCATCTTGGTTGCTTTCCACTGCACACATTCCAGCTGGTCAATATCCTCCTTCAATTGTGGTGCCCAGAACTGGACACATTACACCAGTGTCCAGCAAAATACACTGCTACTATTACCTCCCTTGATCTGGAAAATATACTTCTGTTGATGTAGCCTAAAACTTTATTAGTTTTGTTAGTTGCTGCATCACAGCATATTCATCTGCTATTATGTTCAGTACTCAGCTGAGAATTGGGTGGCTGAGTCTTTTGTTGTTGTTTAGTCGTTTAGTCATGTCCGACTCTTCGCGACCCCATGGACCAGAGCATGCCAGACACTCCTGTCTTCCACTGCCTCCCGCAGTTTGGTCAGACTCATGTTGGTAGCTTCGAGAACACTGTCCAACCATCTCGTCCTCTGTCGTCCCCTTCTGCTTGTGCCCTCAATCTTTCCCAACATCAGGATAGGAGCCACCTTTTAAATTTCCCGCAGTGCCTCCAATACAACAGGGAGTATTGTGGGAAATTAAAATGGTGGTCCCTGGGCATAGCTGCCTGGTGCTGATTGGAGCCCTGCCACTCTCCTTATACCTCCTGTTTTGCAGAATGTGCCATGGTCAGACTTTTCTACAAATTCAAAGACACCCTGGTGAGCGTGCAGCAAATTTCGGCTTCCTGTCTTTTGAGGAGTTTCTCCAACAATGCTGATAGCTCCTTGAGTCGTGTTAGGCATTATGTTGTTGTTGTTGTTGTTCAGTCATTCAGTCATGTCCGACTCTTCGTGACCCCATGGAGCAGAGCACGCCAGGCACGCCTATCCTTCACTGCCTCTCGCAGTTTGGCCAATGCAGTTAGGCATTATAGGACTTGCCAAAAGAGCAGTAGACATTATTTGTGTATGCAACAACAGTGGCTAGGATCAAAACAAAATAAAATAAAAAATTCCTCCAGTAGCACCTTAGAGACCAACTAAGTTTGTTCTTGGTGTGAGCTTTTGTGTGCATGCACACTTCTTCAGATACCAGATAAGAAGTGCGCATGCACACGAAAGCTCATACCAAGAACAAACTTAGGTGGTCTCTAAGGTGCTACTGGAAGGAATTTTTTATTTTGTTTTGTTTTGACTATGCCAGACCAACACGGCTACCTACCTGTAACAGTGGCCAGGATGTTACTAGCCCAAAAATGGAAAGATGACAAGATGCCAACTAAAGAAGAATGCAGAAAATTGTAGAGAAACAAAAACTCAGGCCACAAGGGTACTATTGTGTAGAACCGGTGATTTAAACGATTCAAGCTTTTCAAGTCTCTTATGGATAGATTTATTTCTTGAAGTTTATATACCAGATGGAGTTAATATGCCAGGACAAGGCCCTGTTTCGGAGCATTCTTCATCAGCCAGTAGAGTCTTAACATCTTAAGGTCAACATGTACTAGTTGCTTAGAATTAGAATAAGAAGATGTTGAGGGAAGTAACGGGAAGGTGGGGGGAAATGGTATTCTTTATTGTTTCTATGTTGATTGTGATGATTATAAAACTGTACAACTTAATAAAAAAATATTATTATTATTTTAAAAAAGATGGCTCCATGAGTTAGCCAGCCAGCCAATCACATGCCGCACTTGAAACATAAACACAAACCCAGACTGGGATTTGCTGGGAGATAAACCAAGGCAATAAAGCGAGACCTCGAGGTTAAGGCGAGACCTTAAGAATATTTCCCCTGCACTCAGTAGGACTCTTGACCTAAGGATGCTTCATTTTGCAGAGCACTGCTTTCTGTGTCACCATGGGGTTGCGTAATAACTGTTTTTACCCCTATTGATCACTTAAAGCGGCAGGAGTCCCTCCCAGGGATTGTCGAACATGGTACTCTTAACATTTCAAAAAGCACTTCAAGGAGAATCGCAAAGACAAACAAAGCTGTGCGGGGAGATTTGAAATGAATGAAATAAAACCAAAAGCTACTTCAGTAATTGGGGGGGGGGGGGGGTGGCGTGCCTGCTTCTGAGATGTGACGAGGGAAACAGGAAGACATCTCAGTGCTTTCCAGGAAAACGCCAGCGCCGCAGAAACCAATGGGCAAGCAGGGGTGAGGACACGCTACTTATTTCGTAACAGGAGTGATGATGTCATCTCCTGGAGCACCATTTACCGAACATCTGCATGCCAAATAGGTAAGTTAGAGAAACACAACAAATAAGTGAAGCAGAGAGAGAGGCAGGTTACTGTCTTGCTTTTACTATCTGTATTTTAACATATTTGCTTTTTATGTATTGTTTTAAATCTATTAGAGTTTAACTATCCTTAAATGATGATCTTGTATATCTTTTTAGCTTTTTGTATTTTATCTGTGTTGTTTGAGATTCAAGTAGGTAGCCGTGTTGGTCTGCCGTAGTCAAAATAAATTAAAACAATTCTTTAAAAAGATTTCAAAAATCTTTTTTAAAAAAATATTGGTATTTAAAAAGCTCATACCAAGAACAAACTTAGTTGGTCTCTAAGGTGCTATTGGAAGGATTTTTTTTTTATTTTTTATTTTTTTTAAAAAAGATAGTTTAAAAGACCCAGCCGGATGGGCAGGGTATAAATAATAAATTATTCTTATTCTTATGATTCTTTTAAATGAGTTTTTAGGTTTTCAAGAAGAGACTTTTTAACTATCTTTTTAAAGATTTGTGTTGTTTTAGATTTTGAGTCCCATTCTGGGCAAAAAGCGGGTTACAAATTAATTTAACCACAGCAGCAGCAATTACATTAGCATGCAGGGCACTTTTTTTCCTTTTTTCCTTTTTTAAATTTATTTATTAAAGATTTTCTTGGTTTACAAAAGTGTGTGCAATGTCTCTCGTATTTTTCCATGTAACATTTTTACAGATCAATTTTGGTTGTTGAGACATTAGGTAGAGAAGGGGGAAAGAGGTGGGTGGGATGCGGGGAGGGTGGGGTGGGGAGATGATGTTTCTATTTTCCTTAAAATATGTAGGGTTTGGTGTCAGCGTCGTTTGTGTTGGTTCTCTGCAGGGCACTTTTGTTGCAAAAACTTCCAAAATCCCTTTATTATGGCCAACCAAAATGTCAGATAAATAGCCATTTTACCCAGAAAAAAATAAAATACAATTTTTACACATTTGATCCTAGTATAGACATTTTGGTATTCATTTTAACCAAGGTAGGCATTGCCAATGCATTTTGGAACATGCCATGTCAAACAAGTGGCCACCTTTCTCAGGGCTGTCTGCACTGGCAAGCAGTGTGGCTCTGCAGAATTTCTGGCAGGGTTCTATCCTAACCCGACCTGAAGACAGTGTGGATCGTACCTATGGCTCTTCCTCACAATTACTGGGTGGAGAATTTCTCTGAATGGCTTTATACATCTCTAATGCTGTCTTCCACCAAGTGAATATTGCCTATGCTCCGCCACAGAACTGAATTCAAAATAAGAAAGGAATAAATAAAATCACGATACATTACTCTCCCTTTTTGATCACAGCAAGCTTCATTTGAGCCCATTAGCCCAATTACTTCCTTTCCGCTACACTTGTTGGTTTCTGTTTGCTGCGCTTTAGTGTGTAAAAATAGAACCAGCGCAAACAGGTTTTCTCTTAATGTACCAATTTGGCTCCAACATGGATTAAGCCAGCAGCTGTTTAGATAACCTTTGGCTCAAAAGCCATTGGCTGAAACTGTCCTATCTTAACAGGCCCAACAGTGCTTCTCTCTCTGTATACGTGATGCTAGAACGAGGTGGTCATTTATGCGATTGGAAGAAAATATTGTAATAGTGGAAGTCCCCTTCCCACCTAGCATTACCAAGGGAAATATCCGTGTTTAGGAATATTGACAAAGGTGTGTGTTTATACACCCATGTACTAACTTCCCAGGTGTCAGTGGTTGTAGCCAGAGGTCACATGAGCTATTCTGGAGAAAGGGACTTCTAGAATCATAGAATCATAGAGTTGGAAGAGACCACAAGGGCCATCCAGTCCAACCCCCTGCCAAGCAGGAAACACCATCAAAGCATTCATGACAGATGGCTGTCAAGCCTCTGCTTAAAGATCTCCAAAGGAGACTCCACCACACTCCTTGGCAGCAAATTCCACTGTCGGACAGCTCTTACTATCAGGAAGTTCTTCCTAATGTTTAGGTGGAATCTTCTTTCTTGTAGTTTGAATCCCTTGCCCCGTGTCCGCTTCTCTGAAGCAGCAGAAAACAACCTTTCTCCCTCCTCTATATGACATCCTTTGATATATTTGAACATGGCTATCATATCACCCCTTAACCTTCTCTTCTCCAGGCTAAACATAACCAGCTCCCTAAGCCGTTCCTCATAAGGCATCGTTTCCAGGCTTTTGATCATTTTGGTTGCCCTCCTCTGGACACGTTCCAGCCTGTCAGTATCCTTCTTGAACTCTGGTGCCCAGAACTGGACACAGTACTCCAGGTGAGGTCTGACCAGAGCGGAATGCAGTGGTACTATTACTTCTCTTGTTCTAGATGCTCTACTCCTATTGATGCAGCCCAGAATTGCATTGGCTTTTTTAGCTGCTGCATCACACTGTTGACTCATGTCAAGTTTATGGTCTACCAAGACTCCTAGATCCTTTGCACATGTACTGCTCTCAAGCCAGGTGTCACCCATCCTGTATTTGTGCCTTTCATTTTTTATTTTTTTTTTGCCCAAGTGTAGTACTTTACATTTCTCCCTGTTAAAATTCATCTTGTTTGCTTTGGCCCAGTTGTCATTTTGAAGTGTGATCCTGTCCTCTGGGGTATTAGCCACCCCTCCCAATTTGGTGTCATCTGCAAACTTGATCAGGATGTCCTCAAGCCCATCATCCAAGTCATTGATGAAGATGTTGAATAAGACTGGGCCCAAGACAGAACCCTGTGGCACCTCACTAGTCACTTCTCTCCAGGATGAAGAGGAGCCATTGATGAGCACCCTTTGGGTTCGGTCAGTCAGCCACTCAAGGAGAGTCACATGGCAGGGCATAGCTGAGTGACACTATCCACCAGGGAATAAGGATGCTAAAAAATAAATAACCCTGCAGTAAATTATAACCTAGCCCCCCCCCAAACCCTCCCCAGGTTTGTTTTTGGGTGTTTTTTACACTACACTATAAGATTAGCAATCGCTTTCTTGCACTCATGTTGCATTTGTGAAACAGATGGAGTTCTGAGCATAAGAGGGGCCATAAAAGTTGTTGATCACCGGGACAAAACACATTTGTTACAGCATGTCAAAGGAATACAGTGTTTGGAAAGTCAGCGCTCAACATCATTTCCTGAACATAGATACTTGATTTATTTCCGGGAGGAAATGGAACAGTGCAAGGTGTAATTCTGGCAGAGCTTTTCTGAGCGAGAAAACTGGCCAGCAAAGCCCAGCTTACACAGGGTACTGTTCAGAAATGTCACCTGTACACACACCTGCAGCCCAAAGTGGTACAATCCATTCATCTTCATCATCCTCATCAAGCTTGTCTTTTAAGGAGAATCAATACGTCTTTCAAACCAAGTTCCTTGTTCTCTCCACACTGTGACAGCACCTTTTATGAATACGATATTTTAAACGTTTGAACTCTTTCTATTTTAGTTTATTTATTTATTTCGACACTGCAGGATTGCTATCAAAGAACAAGAGCACAACATCTTAGCTATTCTTTTTCCATGAGAAATTGATTGCTTATGAAGTCCTCCTTTTGGGCCTTCACATGAATATTTTCATTCTGAGCAGAATTAGAGCAACCCGGAGCATTTTAATGTATGAAAATGGTATTCCGGCTTCATATATATTCCACTGTTCCTGTTTCCAGCCACAGACAATGTTTGTCCCCAGCATCCCACTGGCAAATAGATTTCCTTTGATCATTGTAGCATTAGTGATTTGAGTGATAAATATTACATCAACCAATACTTCTTCCTTTTGTCTGCTCAGTTTGAGGCTTTCAAGCAGATGCCTCCTTTGAGCCCAAACAAATTTATCTTACTATTAGTTTGGTTTGGCTTTATGCAGTGATATTTGCATTGCTAAATACACCTAGAGAAAAAACACAAAGGCCCACTTCTCGCTGAAACTGTAAATCCATGTCAGGGCTGCAAATGGGGTTCACATTTGCATGCAAAATTCCCCACAAATATGCACACACAATAATACACAGAGAGAAAAACCACAGGAGTTCTAGCTTGGCCCTTTGCCTTGCATGCTACTTTTCTATGTGCGAGGATTCTGAAAGAAAGAGAGGACTCGTCCACACTTCTGCTTGTCTTATGCCTAGAAAGCATGGGTCCAAACGGTTTTCCCACTTGCCCCCAGTCTTTTCCCAGGGAAAACCTGCTTTTTAGCTTTAAATCAGAACAAACAGCAATACAAGGAAAACTTAATTGCCATTTGTGCTAGAGAGCAGTTCCTTCCCCCCCCCCCGGGGTGGGGGAGCAAGAGGCAGCAGCGGAGCAAGCTAATAGGGTGCCTGGGGCAGAGCATGTGCCCTGCACCCAGGGGTGGAGCCAGCCACCCGCGGGGGCGGCGCAAGCCAGGGCAGGACGCTCCACGGGGCCTCTGAGCAGTCTGCCTGCCTTCTCCCACTCAGCCGCCCTACAGCTGAGGAGGAGACAGTGGGTGGACCATTTGGGGCAGAGAGGAGCCTGCTGGTGCCCAAGCCACTGTATCACTCCCAGGAGAGATGCGTGGCTCGGGCATGCTGCAGGCCCCACAGTGAGTGCCGCGCAGCATTTTGTCACCTCCCCCTCAGTGGTGACATCTGGGGTGGGCCGCCCCCGCCGCACCCCCCTTTCTCTGTCCCTGGCAAGGGAACAAGTGTGTGTGTGAGAGAGGGGGGGTTATAGTTTGTTAAGGGTGCTGGGAGTTCTTCCCTTCACAGAGCTGCTACAATTCCCAGAGTACCCTGGGAGGCAAGATTGATTGTTAAACCCCTCTGCAAATTTTAGCTCTGTGGGGGCAAGAGTGTGGGGGTCTCCTAACAACTCCCAGCACTCTTAACAAGGTACAGTGGACACTCGGGTTGCGAACGCAATCCGTGAGGGAGGTGTGTTCGCACTGAAGCGTGTTTTAGTGTTTGTGAGCAACCCGAAAACGCGTAACCCGCAGCATTCGCAACATGAGGTATGACTGTACAGTTCTCAGGACTCTTTGGGGGAAAACATAACTGTTTAAAATGGCATGATATTTATTTAAATGTATAGTGCATATGAGACCATTTCCAAGATGCTGTCCTTTGTGCTGCTATCCTTTGTGCAGCAAATGGTGAGGGACAGCCAAGTAACATTTCAGCATATGAAGGAGAGAAAGAAACCAAAGGAAGTTAAAGCCTGTATGGGGGGGGGGGAGGCAAAAAAAGAAAATGGTTAAAAGAGCATCAACATCCAACCGGTGTTTGGTATGGACAGATTCAAGGACAATCAATATTATATTTTTTGAATGATTCGTGTTCTTATGTAGCTGCGTTGTTTTATACTTTCTGGATGTCCCATGATCATGTTATAAATTAGTTGCGTCCTATGTTATAAATCAAGGACTGCAAGCAAATTTTTAATCTGAAAAGTGTGGCCCAGAGAAAAAAGTTTTGAGAACCCCTGCTCCAAACCAATATCCTTTGCATTCTAAGAGGCCCTTCAAATGTTTGTGAAAACTAGATACAGTGGGACCTCTACTTAAGGACGCGATTCATTTCGGGGGGCCGTTCGAACCCCGAAAAGTCTGTAAGTAGAGAGCCGCTTCTGTGCATGCGCGTCACGTGATAGAGCGCTCCTGCGCATGCGCAAAGTGGCGAACCTGGAAGTAAACACTTCTGGGTTTGCCATGTTCGTAACTTGAAAAAACGCAACGTGAAGCCAACACAGCTTGAGGTATGACTGTACACATGCTAATGATACAATTAGGGATATTCCACCCCCCAAAAAAAACCCAGAAAAAAGCATGCCAATACTGTGATAATTTTTATCAAGTGCCGTCTGACAGAATTTGTCCGAAAGCTTTCCAGGAGTCATTATATTCTTCTCGTATTCACTCCCCCACACTCTGCATGCCATCTCTTCTGTTTTTCTGCCCGCTGCAATTATTTCTGAATTAATTATGGACCATTTGTTCCTCTTTTTCCTTTCCCATAGCTCATGGCTATCAGTTGGTTATTTACACTGGATTTTACTTCTGTAATGCTTTTAACTGTTAGATGTGGACTCACTTTAACGGCACGACTGATGGAACAAAGCTCTCTGCAGGATCCAGGATATTTTTGCAGGCCCTCTGCCTGGTTCCCTGAAACTTCACTTCCCGCAGTGAGTGAACCACCAGAAGGCCCTCGGAGCTGGACCTCAGTGTCCGGGCTGAACAATGGGGATGGAGATGCTCCTTTGAGTATACAGGACCGAAGCTGTTTAGGGCTTTAAAAGTCAGCACCAACACTTCAAATTGTGCTCAGAAACACACTGGAAGCCAGTGAAGATCCTTTAGGACCAGTGTTATACGCCTGGCAGCCAGTCCCAGTCACCAGTCTCACTGCCGCATTCTGAATTAGTTGTAGTTTCTGAGTTGCCTTCAAAGGTAGCCCCACGTAAAGCGCATTGCAGTAATCCAAGCAGGAAATAACCAGGGCATGTAGCACTCTGCAGAGACAGTCTTTGAACAGGTAGTGGAGCCTTATTTGCCCCTACGGGTTCCCACGGTTGCGCCCGGTGAGAAAACTTAGAAGCAGAAAAGACACCTGAGGCTGCTGGCTTCAGAGAGAGAAAGATTTATTTTCTGCATGCAGAGGTACTGCAGTGTTCAGACATCCAAGCAAGTACAAAACTAGTCAATTTTCAGACAGTTCTTATAGACAGTTCCCTGGCTCTCTTCCCACCCCAGGAATCTTCCTCTTGTCCATATAAGGAACATTTCCTGTTGTACATATAAGGCAAAAGGACATTTAGCCCTGAGGTGGTTCATGCGCACTCCAGCAAGGCCATCCTATCTCTGAACTAGACAACAGTTCCTCTCTGTGCAAGGTCAGCCTTCTACTGTTATCTCCAGACTCTTAGTCATAGCTTGCCAGAAAGAAGTGCAATGCAGATCAGAGTTCACAGCTTTACAGAGAGGTTTCATAAAGAAAAGCTTAACAGAGGCACTTTTATACTTCTGGACTAACAATACATTCAGGTAAATATATACAGGTTAGCTAATTAACCCTTTCAGTAGGGTCTCAGCTGGCGCACCAGTTAAGGCTGGTAGACAGCTGTCCTGGACACAGACTTGACCTGGGCCTTCATGGACAGCTGTGAATCCAAAATGACTCCCAGGGGCACAATTACCCCATTCAGGACCAGGGAATCCCCCACACCTTCCTGTCCTCTGTCCCCCATAAACAGTACTTCTGTCTTGTTGGGGTTCAACCTCAATCCGTTGACTGCCACAGAAGGTGGAAAATGTAGTTTGGCAACATCTGAAGGGGGTTCACTACCCGCGAGCTAGTGAAATCCTTTTCAAAGCTACTCCTATTCAAACTTTGACAGCACCTCTAAGCTCTAGCCAAAACAGCTTTTCCCCTATTATCTTCCATTCCTTGTTAGAATACAAAGGCATGTCTTGTTAACAGCGGTACAACCGTTATATAACTCTGCACATCAGGGTCTACTTAACTTTGAAAAGGATCTTGTGAATAATAATATAGACATTATAAATATCACAGTGGCAGATCTTGATTGACAGGATGAGACAGCTCTACCCATTAAGACGAGCCACAAAAGCTAGCGGGGACTTCAGAGGTAATCAGACTGCAAAGCAGAACTTCTGGCCTTTTTCCATTATAGAGATGATAAAATCCAGCTACTGTTGTTCCCCCTCCCCTCCTTTTTAATATTTCAGTGTTGGAACACTTTAATTTAATTAAATGCTCTCTCTGAAAAAAGGAACTGATTTGCCATCTGTATTAAACGGTCTCTTACCCAAAGGAGCAGATGATTAGCTTGGTTCCATTTTCGGTGTCAAGGAGATCCAGAACTGGGCAGCAGAAGGGGTAGGGGAGATGATGAAGGACGGCGAAACACATCCTGCAGCTGTGAAGCAATGCCACATCCCACCTCCAGGGAAACCCCGTGGTAGACTCTGTTTTAGAGCAGGTAAGGACGCTTTAAAATAGAGAGAGGTGATTCCAGTGAGGTCTTCTCTGTTAGGGCAATCAGGGCACTACCTGACCAACTTCATGCCACAATCACACCATACACTTAAAGCATTATGGTGACACTTTAAGCAGTCAGGCTCCCCCCACCCCACCCCACCCCCCAAAAAAAAGAATTCTGGGAACAGTTGTGTGTTAAAGGGTGCTGAGATTTGTCATGAGGCCCCTATTGTCCTCGCAGAGCTCCAATTCTCAGAGTTCCCCTTGAAGGAGAATTGAATGTCAAACCATTCTGATTATTGCAGCTCTGTGAGGGAAGAAGAAGAAGATGAAGAGGAGGAGGAGGAGGAGGAGGAGGAGGAGGAGGAGGAGGAGGAGGAGTAGTAGTAGTAGTAGTTTGGATTTGATATCCCGCTACCCAAAGAAGTCTCAAAGCGGCTAATATTATCCTTTCCCTTCCTCCCCCACAACAAACACTCTGTGAGCTGAGTGGGGCTGAGAGACTTCAAAGAAGTGTGACTATACCAAGGTCACCCAGCAGCTGCATGTGGAGGAGCGGAGACGCGAACCCGGTTCTCCAGATTACAAGTCTACTGCTCTTAACCACTACACCACACTGGCTCTACACCAGTAGGGGCCTCCTAACAACTCTCCAGAAATATTTTTGGGAAGCCATGACTGTTCATAGTGCTACAAATGTATGGTGTGGATATAGTCTCAGCCTTTTTTCAGTCAGCTCCCACCTCCCTGCCTTCTTACTTAAAACCAGCCCAAGAGGTGGGACCAGGGGTGGAGGAAGCCACTCGGGCGCCTGGGGCAGTGTGCCCAGGAGTGGGGCAAGCTGTGCATAGAGGTGGGTGCACCATGGGGCTTCTGGAGTCTGCCTGCCTCCTCCCACTCACCCGCCCTACAGCTGGGGAGGAGGCAGTGGGTGGGCCATTTGGGCAGTGTGGAGCCTGTGTGCACCCAAGCCACTGCATCTCTCCCAGGAGAGATGTGTGGCTTGGGCGAGCTGCAGACCCCACTGTGAGTGCTGCCCAGCTTTTTGTCCCCCCCCCCCAGTGGTGACACCTGGGGCAGCCCACATCCACCACACACCCCTTCCTCCGTCCCTGGGTGGGGCAAACCGTCAGCTTCCTCCTCTTATGTCTCAGTGCTGCCCTTGTGGAACTCTGTTTGGGCCCCTTGCCTTCTGCCCTTCCAGTCCCAATGGGCACCAGGCACAACTTCAGATTTATTGTATCCAGCATGCTTTGGAAACCACACTTTGCAGTTGGGGGAGGTACCCTGGGGAGTGTGGCTGAGGAATGGGATGGGTGTGAGGCCTGGTCTATGGGCAGTAGTTTCACCAGAGTGAGGGGACAGCTCAGGCCAGAAAGCAACCAAGGGTCAGTGAAGGCTGTTTTAAAACTGGAGATATCTGTCCCCCTACACCTAGTTCTTAACAGTATTCTAGATGCTGTCCATGGTACCAACTGGGGTTTCCAAACAGCCTTCAAAGGAAGCCCCACATATAGCTCATTCCACAATCCAAGTTGGATGTTATGTGAGCATGGATAACTGGCCAACTGGTGTGTGCAACCCTCTGATGGCAAGTCATCCTTCATGCCACACTGCCACAGGGATTACTTCGACCTTCAAAGTTAAAAATGGATCAGGTAGTCTCCCCAGGCTGGGATGGCCCTGACCTGTTAGGGAAGGGCCACCCCATCCGGAAGAGACTCAGTTAAGATGCAATGTTTAAGGTGCAAATCGATTTAAGTCCATTGACATCAGTCAAACGGAAATCAATTGGACCCACATACTTTAAGCCACTTGTGAAGTGGGCTCTAAAATTCTTGGCATCTGATCCAAAATCCCAGAGTTGGAGCTGGGTGGATGAATCTGTCAGTTTCAGTTTCCCTCTGCTTCTCTCTCCCCACCCCATCTTAAGTTTAGTTTCCCACATTTCCACATCTGATTGCATTTTTTTAAGTCCTCCTGAAAATTGATCAGCATTTCTGTGTGAATTTCTCTCACCGTGCACATTTTTTGTATGTGATGTAGCCTAAGATAATGCATTTTTGTATACTATTTTCACCAACACGTGCATTTTAATGCCTAAAGGTAAAGGTAAAGGGACCCCTGACCATTAGGTCCAGTCGTGGACAACTCTGGGGTTGCGGCGCTCATCTCGCATTACTGGCTGAGGGAGCCGGCGTACAGCTTCCAGGTCATGTGGCCAGCATGACTAAGACGCTTCTGGCGAACCAGAGCAGCGCACGGAAATGCCGTTTACCTTCCCGCTGGAGCGGTACCTATTTATCTACTTGCACTTTGATGTGCTTTCGAACTGCTAGGTTGGCAGGAGCAGGGACCGAGCACCCCGTCACGGGGATTCGAAACGCCGACCTTTCGATCAACAAGCCCTAGGCTCAGTGGTTTAACCCACAGCACCACCTGCATCCTTTTAATGCCTACCTTGGCTCAATATATACATTTTTGTACACATTGCTTGGCTTGCCTGGCTGGATAACTGCATTGCAAAACTGCAAGATGTGAGAATTTCATGGGTCTGGTGTCTCTCCATGTTTTGGAAAAGGCAAATTTGGTAGGTTCACCTTTAAACGCTTAACTGAACTGAATTTCTCCCCCTGCCCTACTCTCAGGTAAACATAAATAGGACTGCAAGGCTATGAATCTCAAACCTTCCTCAAACTAAAAATCCACAGCATCTTTTTCTCCATTTTCTGTCCTTACCTGGTATCCCTGGCAAAGGAGGAGTTAAGTACCCAAGACTTCACAGACCTACAAACTGTGGATTTCGATGTTATGAGCAAATCACATTAAGTTCTTTTTTTATTAGTACAAGCCAGAGCAATTCTAAATGAATGGTTGACGTTAACACATTCCTCTTTACCTTGATCTCTCCTAGGATATACTTGTAAACAAAGCATTTTATAGGAATGAGGTTTTACCTATAAAACTTTTGCTAAATAAGTTTCTTCTGACTGCCTTGTTAAAAGCTCCCTTGGTCAAGGTAAATTAAGGTTTGCCAGACAAAATAAGGGAAGAATAGACTATTTCTAAGAAGGGATTTTTTTTAAGGTCCCTAAAGTTAAGGCAAACTTTCCATCCACCATTTTGAAACTGAACCAATCTTTTCTTGGCACTGTCATCAGTTGTCAAACCATCAGTTCCAACAGATGATATTTGACAGCAGCTTATTTATATTACTTAGTAGTTATCTGCATGACTGTATTTTATGCTAGGTATTTGTATACAAGGGCCCAAAGGAACAAAGAAAAATTAAAACTTAAAAACAATTTGACACACAGACATATACAGTACAGTCAAATCTCGGTTTTCGAATGTCTCAGCTGCCAAACGTTTCAGAAGCCGAACGCCGAAAACCCAGAAGTGAATGCTTCTGTTTTCGAATGTGCCTTGGAAGTCAAAGGGCTTCCAAGGCACATTTTCACACACACACACACACACACACACACACCACATTGACTTTGCAGCCAGCCCTTTGATCCTCGGTTATTGAACATTTCAGAAGTTGAATGGACTTCCGGAACAAATTATGTTCAAAAACCGAGGTTCCACTGTAATTGCATTTGATAAATGGAGGGCAGGGTGAAATTTTTATATGTATTTCAGCTTATTTATTCATTTACTAGCTGGCCCGGCCACGCCTTGCTGCGGCTCTCCCCCCCCCCCCGTTCTTGCCTGGTTTCCCACAGCTTATCCCCACGAACTTCCGTGTGCCCCATTTCAGTCTTCCTCCCCCCGCCCCCCCCGTTTTCTCCTGGTTTCCCACACGTTATCCCGATGAACTTAAGCCTGCCTCCTCTCAGTCTTTCTCTCCTGTTTTTGCCTGGTTTCCCACAGCTTATCCTGATGAACTACTGCGTGGCTCCTCTCAGTCCCCCCCCATTTCCGTCTTCCTTCCACTCACGCGGCGTGATTTGTTCCCGTTCCCCGCACTCTCTGTGGTCAGTCCGAAACTGTGTTGATCTCCTACCTCCCTTCTGTCTGGTTCCCCCCCCCCCCCCGGTTTCACCTGCACAGGTTGTTCTGTTGAACTCCTGTGCTGTGATTTGTTCCATCACCTCCACACTCTCATGTCTGTTGCTCACTGTTTTAAAATGGGAATTGGCCGAGCCTGAGGCAAGGAGTTGTTATGGCGGTGGTAGCTAAAGGTTGATTTGGGCCCCTCCCCAGCCAACAGCCTATTGGCTGAGGCGACCTCAAGTTCCGCTCCCCCTCCCACCCTCTTCTGAAGCCTGTTGTTGCAAAGCGTGTGTTCCTTTGATGTCCACTGGAGGGCACTGTTTTTTGCACAAATTCATGGATTTACCTGGGAAAGGTGTGATATTTTTGCAATCTAGGTACCTAAGAACCTTCCCAGATGGCCAAGGAATGTTGTGTCCAAATTTGAAAGCAACCAGTCAAGCGGTTACAGAGCAAGGCCTTCGCATCCGCACACCCATCTTGAACCTTTATATATACATAGATTAAAATAATTATTTGCAATTTTGATAGCCCACCAAATCACCAAAGATTTCTGAGATGTCTTACAAGATGCAGTCACAAGAAGAAGGGGAAAACCAGATTATTATGTTTTTAACGAAGGGTTGGAAGGGACCCCAAAGCTCCTCTAGTCCAACCCCCTGCAATGCAGGATCAAATCAGTTTCTTTAAATGAAATGCCCATGTAAACCAGAAGTATTTTATCTTGTAATCAAAACTCATCAGAGCAGGATTATAGCAGTAACCTGGAGAAGGATGACCAGAGATGGCGGGGTGCTCACAAAGGAGGCAAATGAGAAGGTGGAGGTACTTGGGTTAGTATCTGAGTTTGTCATTCCATGGCAGACTTTGTGAAATGAAACTCCCTCCTCTTCTCTCTCCTGCAGGCTGCCCATGTTCACCCTCGGAATCTGAGGAGGGGAAGGAGAAGTCCGACTGTGTGAGTAAATCTCCATACATGCAGCATTGGGACACAACTCTCAGATCTTAACAACTGGAAAAGTTTATATGAAAGAAAGTGGTCCTTTAGGTATCCCAGCACCAGGCAATTCAGAGCTTTGGGAGACAAAACAAAATTGTGTTTTGAATTTAAATTGTGCCCAGAAAAAAATAAAATAAAATAAGTGGATAGCCAGGGAGGTTACCATTCCTCTGATTTTTATCAACCACCTTGCAGGTATAATCTGAGCTGATTGAAACTTTCCAAGCAATCTCCCTAGGCAGTAACATGCACTGTGCATCACCAAAATCTAACCATTGCATAATCTTAGGGATACTTTGGGATGCAGCAACTCTGAGAAGAGCACGATGCCGAATCTGATTGGATCTGGTTTTCCGGCTCTGTGACACAATCTGTCAAATTAATTTATTCTGATACTTTTTTTTGGGGGGGGGGGGTTATTGAAATCCTTACATTCTGTATGAAGATATGCTTTCAGCGGCGATATGCAATACTGCAGCTTTGGAATGAACACCCCGCTGGGTGTGATTTAGGCACTAGTCCATCCAATTTGCAACACCTGATGAAAGATCCTATCTGATGCCTTGCAGGAGACAAGAGCTAAGATATACAAAGCAGGTACCGGGGAGAGATTTGGTTCAACATGCCAGTGATTATTGGAAACTCGGATTTTTCTCCCTGAAGCCGCATCACATGAAACGAGAGAGAGAAGGAAACGGAGAGCAATTATTTCCAAAAAACCTGAAATGTCTTTTCCTAATGTTTGCCGGACTGTGTTTAGATGCTGCTTTAACTCACAGGAGAGATAGCCATAAGAAACATTTGCTGTAAGTGGAACTGACTCCGGGAGCAATCTTAAACTGGCATAAAATAAAGCTAGTGCAAAGTTACACCGGATCCAAACTCTGTTGATCAGCATGGCTGCTGTAGCTGCTCAGCCTAAGATGGGGGAGGGGGGCTATGCCATGTTCCCAGATCATGTGACTCCGCTGAATGGGCTTAGGATCCAGCCGAAGTCCTCCCCCCGCCTCCGGTCCCAACCCCCCTGTATTCTTGGAACACTCACTTTTGGGGACTGGTTGATTCCTGGCTCAATGGTTAAATGAGGGAGCAGGAGAACGATGTATGCCACCTCTAGCTCCTTGGGGAGAAAGCGGGGAGTATAAATGCAATAAATAAGTAAATACAATTTAAATAATGCATTTTGCGAGGATGGGGGTGGAAATAGAGGATTAATAGGAGCTGATTAATAGATCCCCTTGGGGGATCCCTTCCAACTCTACGATTCTATGATTCTATATGGAAACAGGATGGAAAGGAATTTTGAGTATAATATGACATGGAGTACAAACGGATGCCTTCCCATAATATGTTGGCTGGATGTTGTATTTACATGACTCCCCCCACCCACCCTTGCCAGAGACACTCATTTCCCTCCTTTCAAATTAGGCTGGGCTTCCAAAGATTGCAAGAACAGTGTTTTACCAGGACACACGAACCCCAGAAAGAGATTGTTTGTCCTCTCTGTTTAGTTCAGTCAAGCAATATCAAGCAACCTCCCAACACTGGCCTGTCATTAATCACCACCAAAAAAGGGTATGAGGACAAGAGAAGAAAAGAACTGCAATCAGATAGAAGGTTCTGGAAATTGAAGGAGAGAAAGAGAGAGGGGGAAAGAGCCCGTGCCTGATAGAGGAAGAAGTAAACCAAGCCTGGCAGGCTGTTTGGATCTGGAGAGTCCCCTTTGTCTCGCGCGATGCTTTTAGCCTCCCTCAAAGTGATCGATACAAAAATCAAATGCATGATCTTTGTTTACATCCCAGGCGCAGCGGTGTGAAAATCTTTGCTTGGCTAAGGAGCCTGGCGTCATGTGATGGATGCCCTGTTTAAATGACGACTTTGAAAGCTTTCGCAAAACGCTCTGACAGAGGACTCGCTGGAGAATAAATGACTTCCCCTTAAATTACAAGTGCCTGGGTTTTAGCAGACATGCAGTGTGAATGTCGCCCTATAAATTCAATATATTCCACCGCTGCTGGGGGGCGAAGGAGCCATTCTCAGTAGAGGGGAAAGACATCTGAAATTGTCTCCTGACCCAAGGTGATTTTCAGTGAAGAGGATGCAGAGGGGAAAGAAGGGCAGAACTTTTCTTTTCTTTTCTTTCTTTTTACCCTCCCATCTTACACAACTTGCTTGTGACAAACAACCCAAATTGTGCTTCAAGCTTCATTTTGCCATGCCGGCTCTCGGCGCAGAGGGAATACATTAAAAATCCATTCAATGCATTCAAGTGTGTACGGTGTGTTATGCTTAAGAATAACTCCATTGCATTCCAATGTAGCTGTTTGGTATGTGAAGTCTTTCGTGGAAGTTTAAGCCTTAAGGTGATGCAACTGAAGTCACTGGGACGTCTGTACTCCTTGAAGTAGTCCACTTCCTGCCCTACAAGCTGTATATCTCTCTTTCTCTCTTTCTTGTTTCCTATTAAAGTCACCCATGCTCCAGGCTGTGTTACAGATGTAATAATGGTTGCTGTTTTGCTCTTTGGTGCATCTGCCTGAACATGCACCTCGAGGACAGCATTTCTGAGAATTTCTAGCTGCCGAGTACTTCTGCCCTCTGAACCCATATATAAACAAAAATTATTGCCGACACATATATATGAAGCCAATGGTTATGTTCTTCTGCTACTGTCAGAGGCAGTGTGCCTCTGAATACCAGTTGCTTTGAAGAACCATAGAGTTAGAAGGGACCCCAAGGGTTATCTAGTCCAATCTCCTGCAATGCAGGAATCTCACTAAAGCCTTCATGGCAGATGGCTATTCAACCTCTGCTTAAAAACCTCTAAGGAAGGAGAGTCCACAACCTCTCAAGGGAGACCATTCCACCGTCTAACAGCTCTTACCCTCATAAAGTTCTTCCTGATGTTTAGCTAGAATTACCTTTCTTCTAACTTGAAGTCGTTGGTTTAGGTCTTACCCTTTGGGACAGAAGAAAACAAGATATTTTGGAGTGTTCAGGCTATGGGCCCCTCCATCACATGCTCAGGTTGCATATATGTGTAAATAAAACCAATGACAACAAAACTTGTCCAACTAGTTCAGCAACCTCCTCTGTTCGATTCCAACCTTTCGACCCTTCAGAGCAGGAGAAAGCAAACTTGCTCCATCTTCCATGTGACAGCCCTTCAGATATTTGAAGATGGCTCATCATATCTCCTCTTTGTTGTTGTTTAGTCGTTTAGTCATGTCCGACTCTTCCTGACCCCATGGACCAGAGCACGCCAGGCACTCCTGTCTTCCACTGCCTCCCGCACTTTGGTCAAATTCATGTTAGTAGCTTCGATCACACTGTCCAACCATCTCATCCTCTGTTGTCCCCTTGTCCTTGTGCCCTCAATTTTTCCCAACACCAGGGTCTTTTCCAGGGAGCCTCAGCTTCAGGGTCTGTCCTTCCAGTGAGGACTCAGGGCTGATTTCCTTCAGAATGGATAGGTCTGATCTTCTTGCAGTCCATGGGAATCTCGAGAATATCCTCCAGCACCATAATTCAAAAGCATCATTTATTTGGCAATCAGCCTTCTTTATGGTCCAGTTCTCACTTCCATACATCACTATTGGGAAAACCATAGCTTTAACTATATGGACATTTGTCAGCAATGTGATGTATCTGCTTTTTAAGATGCTGTCTAGGAAGGGGTGATATGATAGCCATGTTCAAATATATAAAAGGATATATAGAGAGGAGGGAGAAAGGTTGTTTTCTGCTACTCCAGAGAAGCAGACACGGGGCAATGGATTCAAACTACAAGAAATAAGATTCCACCTAAACATTAGGAAGAACTTCCTGACAGTAAGAGCTGTTCGACAGTGGAATTTGCTGCCACGGAGTGTGGTGGAGTCTCCTTCTTTGGAGGTCTTTAAGCAGAGGCTTGACAGCCATCTGTCAGGAATGCTTTGATGGTGTTTCCTGCTTGGCAGGGGGTTGGACTGGATGGCCCTTGTGGTCTCTTCCAACTCTAGGATTCTATGATTCTAGGATTCTAGGATCTCCTCTTAGTCTCACCTTATCCAGGCTAAACATACCCAACTCCCTCAACTGATCCTCATAAAGGTTTCCAGACCTTTGGTCATCTTGGTTGCCCTCCTCTGCACATGTTCCAGTGCAGTGTTGTTGCACTAAGGTTTTGCTTGTAGGCTTCTCATGGGCATTAGATTGGCTGCTGTAAGAACAGAATGCTGGACAAAAAGGGGCATTGGTCTGATCCAGCAGAGTTAGAGATTCATAGTCATAGAATTGTAGAATCATAGAATCATAGAATCCTAGAGTTGGAAGAGACCACAAGGGCCATCCAGTCCAACCCCCTGCCAAGCAGGAAACACCATCAAAGCATTCCTGACAGATGGCTGTCAAGCCTCCGCTTAAAGACCTCCAAAGAAGGAGACTCCACCACACTCCTTGGTAGCAAATTCCACTGCCGAACAGCTCTCACTGTCAGGAAGTTCTTCCTAATGTTTAGGTGGAATCTTCTTTCTTGTAGTTTGAATCCATTGCCCCTTGTCCGCTTCTCTGGAGCAGCAGAAAACAACCTTTCACCCTCCTCTATATGACATCCTTTTATATATTTGAACATGGCTATCATATCACCCCTTAACCTTCTCTTCTCCAGGCTAAACATACCCAGCTCCCTAAGCCATTCCTCATAAGGCATTGTTTCCAGGCCTTTGACCATTTTGGTTGCCCTCTTCTGGACACGTTCCTGCTTGTCAGTATCCTTCTTGAACTGTGGTGCCCAGAACTGGACACAATATTCCAGGTGAGGTCTGAGCAGAGCAGAATATAGTGGTACTATTACCTCCCTTGATCTAGAGCTGGAAGGGACCCTGAAGATCATCCAGTGCAAACCCCTGCAATGCAGGAATATGCAGCTTTCCCATATTCTTCCTAGGTTCTTTGATTTGAGTCAAAACATTGGACACAAGCGTTACCTCAAGTATGGAATCCAAGCTTGTCTCTCCAATATTCTGTGATAGCAGTCTGAAACTACCAGAGGTTTTCTCTCTTTCAGCAAGCCACAAGGGGGGAAAAACAATTTACTTTATATGATCTCTTCAAAATGCAGTTGAGCAAACTAGCTGGTGAAAGACGATGGCCTCAAGGATCTGTAAGACATTTGTCAGTTCTCTATCAGCATCACTGGAACTGTGATGCAGTGACACATAGATTTTATTTATCCAGCTGCTGGTTCATTTGAGACCAACGCCTCACGCAATTCCAACTCACTCTACTAATGTTATTCTAGAATAAAGAAAATGCTGCAAATAAAAATGCAAACCTATTTCACAAGCCCCATCTTTCCCTTCCAGATAGATTAGTCACCACATTTTATAGATTCAGAAGCACAGCTGAAGCATAACCATATAGAAAGATTACATTAAAAATCCATTGAACACATTCAAGTGTGTATGACATATACATCTTAAAACATCACCCAAAATCCATTCCAGCTGGAAAAGGTACTGGGGGGGGGGAGCTGTAAGTGAAACAATCATCTGTATGTCTACTCAGATGCAAGTAAGATTCAGTGCCGCTTCAGACATCCTTTCTATTCTGTATGCTTGATTTTTTGTGCTCCTGATGCTACAGGGAAAGGTTAAACATTATCCTGCTTTCAATATTACTTACAGCAGAAAACATTCAGCACAGAGATTTTGGTGCCTGTCTAGTAGCTTCCTGCAGAAATTCCACAACTTTTCGTAGCACAAATGTTCCAGACTTATTTGCCTTGGTTTTGTTGTAATACAACACAGGATGCCAGATGGCACTGATGTGGTAGCACTGGGGAAGAATCATGGAACAGCTAGTGACATAGAATGACGTCCAGAATAACTCCATGACTAATGCACTATTACTGCATCAATGACACGTTGCAGAATACACCTGTGGGGGAAGCATCCCACAACAGTCTGAATCATAGAATTGTAGAGTTGGAAGGGACCCTGAGGGTCATCTAATCCAACCCCCTGCAATGCAGGAATCTCAGCTAAAGCATCCATGACAGATGGCCATCCAACCACTACTTAAAAACCTCCCAGGAAGGAAAAGGAAAAGAGGTTGCCATGTTTAAAACAGGCACTTAATATGGGTGCTGGAGAACACAACCATTATTACAGGTATGTTATAAGACAAATCTCTTCCTGTATTCCCACAGCAGAAATTTTGAATATACTGATCGTTGTAGCATTTATGTTGTTGTTTTTTACCAGCAGCAAAGTATTATAATTAGGTGCATGGGAATTTGTGGTGGCTTAACCCTCACCCAGATGAACTAAGTTAAGGATGATGCACTTTTAGAACAAAGCAATAACTTTATTTACACTCAATGAAGTTATAGCTTAGTGGTTACTTTGGGGAGGCTAAACACTTTGTTTCAAACAAACACTCTCTACAGAGATGGTGATGATGATGATGATGATGATACCTTTATTGTCATTGTACAACCTGTGTACAATTAAATTAATTGAGCCCCCTCCCCCTCCAAACACTCAATCTCTTATCAAACAACACACCAGCTCGCAAGTCAATTTTGCTATGTTATTTTTTGTTCAACAGCCCACGGATAGAAGCTATTTTTTAGCCTGTTGGTACAGCTGATTATACTTCTATATCTCCTGCCCGAGGGTAGAAGATTAAAGAGGTGATGGCCAGGGCGTGAGTCATCCCTGAGAATTTTTCTCGCTCTCCTAAGGCAACGATCCCTTGCGATGTCATCTAGCAGACTCAAGGGAGAGCCCATGATATCATGTGCCGTATTCACCACCCTCTGTAGAGACTTTCTGTCTGTGGCTGTCAGGCCAGCATACCACACTGTGATACAATATGAAAGGACAAATTTCTATTGTGGACCCGTAAAAGGAGTTCATCAGTTGTTGTTTAACATTATTCTTTCGTAAGACCCTGAGGAAATGGAGTCTCTCTTGAGCCTTTCTGATCACCTGAGTTATGTTGATTTTCCAAGTGAGATCCTCACTAAGGTAAACTCCCAGGAATTTAAAGGAGGAGACTCTCTCCACACAGCCCCCCCCCCCGATATACAATGGGGCAGGTTCCCCTCTCTTCCTTCACAAGAGATCTTTATGATCAAGCTTTAACCCCGTCATTAGACAGAGAAATTCTTTCAAGGTTGTCTATTATTTTACATTACCTGTAAAGCACTTCCAGCCCCATCTAGAATCCTACCCTTCTTCTCAGGTAGGGGAAACCTCTTCTGACCACAGACCATCCCCATCTCTAACTGAGACAATTCACTCTCTGACCCCATTGACAGATCAATCCTATCTGAGTCAGATGAGTCAGTTCTTATCTGTAATCCCAGACCCCTGCCTAACCCACAGGCAATCCCTATCTGCACTCTTCTCGGACATTCCCTATCTGTCAGCATCTAACTTCAATTCTACTCTTTCTTTCCAGATTGGCTGATCAACTCAACCAACTCCCATTGGTTGCTGGGTCACTAGGAGGCATGTGCAGAGTCTGTTTTGTCACCTCTCTCGCTGGTCTCTTTGTCTTCCACCCTACCAGTCTCAGAGTCTGGTTCTGATAGGAGCTGGAGTCCGATAATTGGAAGCTTTAATATATATGTCAAGCCTCAGAACAAATCAAGTGCATTTTGTGAAGCTCGATAAGAACAGGAACCTTCCTTCCAAAATGTTGGTGTCATGTTCACTGCTCCTAGAGCTCAGATCTCCCTCGCACACGTTAATACCAGGCTGGGTTTATTGTAAGAGTGTTTAAAACGGCTACGCTGTCAGGTGCTTTACGAAGTGTGAAATTGTGTCAACGGAGCAGGGAGAGTGTCGCAAAGTTAAAGGTGATCAAATAAGGAAACGATACACAAGCAGCACCTTCGGTGGTTGATGAACATGCAAATCAGCAAGGGTGGTGATGTTTTTCAGCATACAAGAAGCTCAGCCAGAGATGAACGGAAGGCAAATGGATGGTTAAAATTAATTGAGCTGGAGCAAGCCTAAGGACTAGGCAGGCTGTTGTATAATGGATGGTTGCCAGTGTATGTTAGAGGCTTGCCATCTTTCAGCTTTGCTCCCATTGCTGGGAAAGTGGCCAATCTGATAAGAAGGAAAGATCCAAGAGGAATGTGATCATGTGATGCCTGTTTCACCCCTACAGTGAATCAAACGATGGCTGCAGCCTGTACATGATTTGGGATATTTCAACAGAATTGCATTAAACATAAGGAGGGGAAGCGACCTGATCCATTTAATGGGGAACCTATGTCATTCGCACTTCCCAAAACAATACGCAAACCATCCTTCGCAGCCTTCACTTGAAATTTGCTCTTATCCTAATTTTGCAGTGCTAAATTGCGAATTTTGCAATGCTAAATTGTAGTCAACGAATGTGTACAAAAATACATATGCCCTGGTATAGTGTCCCTAAATATGCACATACTAGTGAAAGTAACATAAAATTGCATTGTATGTGTATAATTGGCAAGGTTGCATACAAATGTGTAGATTAGGAGAAATTTGCATGAAAATGCTGGTGAATTTTCAGAAGAAATTCTTTTTTAAAAGAGCCCAATGTGATGTGGAAATGTAGAGGGTTGAACTTAAAATGGGAAAAATGAGAGACTGACCAAACGAGCAATGCAACTTAATGAATGAATGGGCAATAAACTTTCCTATTGCAATGTCGAGGTTAAAAGCCAAGCAAATGAGACATGGGGTTCCACGTCTCACCTTTTGTTTATTTATTCTTGAAAATATATCCTTGGAGGTTGCCATTCAACATGGGATAGGGAAGGGTGAAGATTTTGTTCGGCCTGCATTTTGCAGCAGACCAACCTGCTCCAACATTCCCAGGTTTGCTTACAGATCAGGACTCTCCTGTCTGAAATCCTGAAGAGCTGCTGCCGATCAGAGTAGACAATACTGAGCTAGATGGACCAGTGGCCTGAGTTGGCAAACGGTGGCTTCCTGTGTTCCAACAAAGAGAATTAGAAAACAGAAAAGGGGCTGAGGTCATCATAACCATGAAGCAATGTACAAATGACAGTGCAAACCCTCGACCAACTTTCTGTGTTAAAATTGAATTTTACCCCCACCCAAAAAAGCATTCTGTCTGGTGTGTGTGTGTTTTCCCGCAGCAACCGCTCACAATTATGAAAGCATAACTAAGATGAAGAGGAAAGCTACTGGGAGAGCTGTTTTAAAAACTGCTTCACATTTGTCTTCATACAAATATGTCAGGGAGATAGAACAATAGTTATACCAGGGGCTGTGGGGCTGAAAGTGCCCCTCCAAACTTCTGACTCTGGGCCTTTGGGCTCTTCAAAGGCCACACACCTTTCCCAGCCACACCTCCTAATGTCCCTGCTTCATACCTGGCTCTGCTCAACCCTGTGAGGTAGTTACAGGTGGGTAGCCGTGTTGGTCTGCCATAGTCGAAACAAAATAGGAAATTCTTTCCAGTAGCACCTTAGAGACCAACTGAGTTTGTTCTTGGTATGAGCTTTCGTGTGCATGCACACTTCTTCAGATGAGAAGTGAGGTAGTTTAGTCTGAGAGTGAGGGACTAGCCCAAGGTCTCCCAGTGAGCTTCGTGGCTGAGTGAGGATTCAATCCATGGTCTTCCTGCATGTCCCATAGACATCTGGTTGAGCACTGTGAGAACAGCATGCTGTTGAAATGAGCTGAAGTTTCGAGGCTATTTCCAAGGGCAATTGCATGTGAAGTCCTGCTTACATTAAAAGAGGAGACATGAGGCTATCATCTGGTGGTGACATGAAAACATCATTAACTATGAAGTGGGTGGCCGTGGTGCTGGAGTCACTGCGGCTTTCCAGTAGAGTAGAACAAGAGCCAAAATTCACTCAAAGGAATGTACAGTCATACCTTGGTTCTCAAACAGAATCCATTCCGGAAGTCCGTTCAACTTACAAAAACGTTTGAAAATCAAGGCGCGAATTCCGATTGGCTGCAGGAGCTTCCTACACCCAATCGGAAGCTGTGGAAGCCACATAAGACTATTGGGTTCCAAAGAATGTACGCATATCGGAACACTCACTTCCAGGTTTGCGGCATTCGAGAGCCAAAACGTTCGAGTCGCAAGGCGTTCGCGAACCAAGGTACCAGTGTTGTGTAGTGGTTAAGAGCGGTAGTCTCGTAATCTGGGGAACCGGGTTCGCATCTCCGCTCCTCCACATGCAGCTGCTGGGTGACCTTGGGCTAGTCACACTTCTCTGGTCTCTCAGCCCCACTCACCTCACAGAGTGTTTGTTGTGGGGGAGGAAGGGAAAGGAGACTCCTTCGGGTAGTGATAAAGTGGGATATCAAATCCAAACTCCTCCTCCTCCTCCCCCCCTTCTTCTTCTTCTTCTTCTTCTTCTTCTTCTTCTTCTTCTTCTTCTTCTTCTTCTTCTTCAACAACTGTATAAGGAAATGGTTTTAAAAGTTCTTTCCCCCTTTCTAAACATAGCCATTATTCCCTGAGAGAAAGAAATTGATGAGCACACTCTGGGCCCAACCCCCATGTGGGGGGTTTGATTAAGATTTACACAATTTAGTAATCAATAGCCAGGAAGAGGGGAGAACACATCATTTGAAATGTCAGGAAGAAGACCTTTACCAGGAAAAATGTATTTCATGTAGCACTAATCCATGAATTATACGGAAGTATTTATTGCTTTTAAATGGCCATTGTATAAAAATGGTTTGATAAACACCATCATCATTACTATTATTTTTGGTTATTTATTTATTTACCACTGTGGTTTTTTTTTAATGCTCCTGTGCACTGGATTTTATGCGTTATCCCCCCTCCCCCCCATTTTTTGTTCCTCAAGCTATTTTCTCTTTTATAGCAAATAAAGATATACTTAGATGAATTGCACATAAAATTTGTTTGTTGCTCTTTAAATCTTCAGAACCCTGAAGTGGGGGGGGGGGCAGAATGGACAGGCTTTACCATAATTCTCATTCAAATAACATGAACATCTCTCTATTCCCCCTCAGTTCCATGCTATAATCTGCACTGGCAACTGTGGTGTGTGTGGGGGGGGGCATTGGGTCAACCTCCTGGGGACCCAGAGACCAACCAGGGCTGGATTAAATATCAGCCAATCAGGGGAAAGTGTGGAGTTAAAAGTTAGACCCTGACAGTTAAACTGCCAGACAGGGAGTCTGGAAAAGGCTTGGTAAGGGGTTAACTGGGCAAGACAACCCCCCCCTTTTTTTGTCTGAGGGGAAGACAAATATTGTTGAAGTGTCTGGGAGTGTTTTACTGGCATAGTAGAACAAAATAGTCACAGCATCATGGAATTGTAGAATTGTGGAGCTGAAAGGAGGAATCGTTTTATTAAGAAACAAAATAAAGTGATTTAAGTAAAGTTCTTAACCATGGGTAGGCAAACTAAGGCCCGGGGGCCAGATCCGGCCCAATCACCTTCTAAATCTGGCCCGCGGACGGTCCGGGAATCAGCATGTTTTTACATGAGTAGAATGTGTCCTTTTATTTAAAATGCATCTCTGGGTTATTTGTAAGGCCTGCCTGGTGTTTTTACATGAGTAGAATGTGTCCTTTTATTTAAAATGCATCTCTGGGTTATTTGTGGGGCCTGCCTGGTGTTTTTACATGAGTAGAATGTGTGCTTTTATTTAAAATGCATCTCTGGGTTATTTGTGGGGCCTGCCTGGTGTTTTTACCTGGGTAGAATGTGTCCTTTTATTTAAAATCCATCTCTGGGTTATTTGCCTGGAGTTTTTACATGAGTAGAATGTGTCCTTTTATTTAAAATCCATCTCTGGGTTATTTGTGGTGCATAAGAATTCGTTCTCCCCCCCCCAAAAAAAAAAATAGTCTGGCCCCCCACAAGGTCTGAGGGACCGTGGACTGCCCCCCTGCTGAAAAAGTTTGCTGACCCCTGTTCTTAACTATACAGTCATACCTTGAAGCCCGATTGCCTTGGTACTCAGACGTTTTGACTCCTGAACGATCGAAACCCGGAAGTGAGTGTTCCGGTTTGTGAACGTTTTTAGGAACCCGAACGTCTGACAGGGATTCCAAATGTTTTGGAAGTCGAACAGACTTCCGGAACAGATTCCTTTCAACTTCCAAGGTACAACTGTATTTGTAAATCATTTTGACTGAAACAAAGTGGAGCTTGTCAGAGCAATCATTCACCTATAACTCACAGTACTTGTGATTAAATAAAATTCCAGTGCTGAAAGTTCTGCATTGGCTGCCAGCAGATTACTAAACTTAAGTTCAAGTTTTTAGTGTGTTAAGCCTTAAACAATTGAGGACCAGGTTACGAAGGAGGAGGAGGAGGAGGAGGAGGAGGAGGAGGAGGAGGAGGAGAAGGAGAAGGAGAAGGAGAAGGAGAAGGAGAAGGAGAAGGAGAAGGAGAAGGAGAAGAAGAAGAAGAAGAAGAAGAAGAAGAAGAAGAAGAAGAAGAAGAAGAAGAAGAAGAAGAAGAAGAAGAAAAGTTTGGATTTGATATCCGGCTTTATCACTACCCAAAGGAGTCTCAAAGCGGCTAACATTCTCCTTTCCCTTCCTCCCCCACAACAAACACTCTGTGAGGTGAGTGGGGCTGAGAGACTTCAGAGAAGTGTGACTAGCCCAAGGTCATCCAGCAGCTGCATGTGGAAGAGCGGAGATGCGAACCCGGTTCACCAGATTACGAGTCTACCGCTCTTAACCACTACACCACACTGGCTCTCCTTGTTCCACCTTGTTCCTTATACACCAGTGATCTGTCACTGCAATCATCTATAGGAACTTTTCAAACTGTATGACGTGGAGCTGGGCAAATCTGGCCATTCTGATTTATCTCTGTTTCTCATTTTTTCCATTCTTCACTTCAGTTCAGTTCTCATATTTTCACATCAGTATGCTTACTTCCAAGTTCTGTGAAAAATTGTCACCATTTAAAATGTGCTTTTCCTAATAGACACATGCTTTTCTGCATTTTCCCCCAAATGCACACATTTTCCCAAAGCAATTTCCCCAATGTAATGCATTTGTGTATGTTATTTTCCTTAATATATGTGTTTAAATACACATTTTATTTCATTCTAGGCATTTCTGTACATACTACATGGCTGGAGAACTTTCACTGAAAAATTTAGAGAATGTTAAAAGGATGGCTGTGTTTCAGTTCTCATATTGTTTCAAACAATGAGAAATGTGGGATGTAATCCATTGGTGCAGTCAAATGCAACATTCCTTATTCCCTAGAGTGACCTCAGGCAGGTGGACATCCAGTCAGTGTAACTTCCTGTTCCATTGGTCTGGAGCTTCCTCCCCCTGCATGTGATCTGGGAGATGGGCATGGCTCTGGCTGACTCCACAAAAGAGCCAAGTGATGCAGCCATTTTGTCAATCGCCGCAGTCTTGATTTCTAGTTGTCTTGCTGTCTTGTTGCTGCTCTCCTGCAGCCATTTTGTTCTACTAATGTAGTTTTGCTGTCTGCTGGCTCTCGGCCAGCAGCGCATGAGTTCAGTCTCCATATGAGATGAACTCACAGCCTCTTTATGTAACAATTAAGTAAAGCCTGCCTTTCAGGAATCATATCGTAAACTAAAATGCGAGTAAACATTTTGTTACTTTACTCAGAAAGACTCTCGTGTCTTTATTCTTTTAAGGGGGATTAAAGGGGACACCAGGAAATAATCTTAACTAAGAGATTCAAACGAATCTGCAAACTCGCTTCCAGCTATATTGAATGGAATCTGTTCTGCTACATCACTTACTAGTGAGCATGAAGGAAGGATAATACTTATTCAATATATCCTTTCCTACTAGAAGGAAGGATAATACTTATTCAATATATCATTTCCTACTAGAGCCAGTGTGGTGTAGTGGTTAAGAGCGGTAGACTCGTAATCTGGGGAACCGGGTTCGTGTCTCCACTCCTCCACATGCAGCTGCTGGGTGACCTTGGGCTAGTCACACTTCTTTGAAGTCTCTCAGCCCCACTCACCTCACAGAGTGTTTGTTGTGGGGGAGGAAGGGAAAGGAGAATGTTAGCCGCTTTGAGACTCCTTTGGGTAGTGAAAAGCGGGATATCAAATCCAAACTCTTCTTCTTCTTCTTAACATTCCCGCAAGAATTAAGTAGTCTCACCTTTAAATGAGAACGGAATCAAATTTCTCTGCCATACTTGCATAACCATTTAGTTTCTTTAGCGTATTGGCACTAGTCCTTTGGAACACCGTTCCAACTGACATCTGGACATTGGATACATTTTATCAATAATTTAGGTGTGCCACACTTAAAGTAGAAGTCAACTAAATTTCACTCAGAGTAGACCCAACTTAGTCATGTTCATTAATTTCAGTGGGTCTGCTCTGAGTATAACCTAGCCGAATACCACCCTAAGAGAGCTTGAGAATTACGTGGTAAAAAACTATTTCTTAAATAGATGAACAAAATACAACTTAAAAAAAAACAAAAACGTTCATGACCTGTTGGGATCATCCATCACAATATTTTATAAATAAATAAATAGGAACATAAGGAGAGCCCTAAGCCTCCCCAGCTACTGGAAAGTCGTGGAAAGAGTCCCAATAATTTTAATGCCAATTTTAATAATTTGTGAACTGCTTTGGCGGCATTTTATGTAGAAAGAGTGGGATGTTGAAGTAAGGGTAATGAAATCACAGCTAAGGAGCTCAAGTCATATACAGTGGTACCCCGCTAGACGAATGCTTCGCTAGACGAAAAACTCGCTAGACGAAAGCATTCGTCTAGCGGGAGGCTGCCCCGCTAGACGAAAAAGTCTATGGGGCTGCCTCGCAAGACGAAAAAATTTCGTCTTTTTTTTTTCGTTTTTGCGGAGCGCGGCTCCCATTGCCGCTCCGCAAGACGAAAACCCCGCTAGACGAAAATTTTCGCGGGACGAATTATTTTCGTCTAGCGGGGCACCACTGTACATGACTGGAACCTTTCTTTGAAAACATAATATTTACAGTCATATGCTTCTGCAAGCATGCGTTTCGTCTCTTCTTCTAAATTCCAAACTGTATTTCCCTCTCTTTCCAAAGCTCAGCTTTCAGCCTTCTATATCTCAGTTAGGCCGTGCCTTGCAGCTCCTCTAAGAGATTTCTACTTTTACCTTCTCCTGCAGCTCTGCTCTCTTTCTTCCAAGCAGAGAAGCAGCACTTCCACACTCTTTTCAACTTGGCAGTGTTCACAGTGGATTCTAAAACACAATCACCTTGCCTCACATAAAATGGAGTCTCTCCTTTGCTAGATACCTCCCATGTGACCAACGTTAGCCAATCCCATGAGGGAACTGCTAGAGAACTCTCTAGAATTCAGTTACCAACCAATCAGATTTAAACACACAGTAATGCATACAATTTCAGTGGGTTAAATTACTATAATTTAACACAGGAGAGAGAAAGAGAACCAGCAATAAGAAGAGGTTGCAGGGCCGTCTCAAAGGGATCGTGCGCCCTGGCGCGACGATCCCTCGGCGCCCCCGGTGGGCCGCCTCTCCGCCCACCTCCCTCCCGCGCTGGCCGCCCCTCGGGAGGGGGGGTGGGCGAGCGGGGGATGAGGGGCGTGGCGCTGCAAGCCGGCCACCCTCCGGCGCCCCAGCTGGAGCGCTGGGAAGGGCGCGCAAAGCCCCACGCTGCTCCAGCGCCACGTCCATCATCCCCCGAGGGGCGGCCAGCGCGGGAGTGAGGTGGGCGAGCGGGGGATGAGGGGCGTGGCGCTGCAAGCCGGCCACCCTCCGGAGCCCCAGCTGGAGTGCTGGGAAGGGCGCGCAAAGCTCCGCGCCGCTCCAACGCCACGTCCATCATCCCCCGAGGGGCGGCCAGCGCGGGAGGGAGGCGGGCGAGCGGGGGATGAGGGGCGTGGCGCTGGAGCGGCGCGGAGCTTTGCGCGCCCTTCCCAGCACTCCAGCTGGGGCTCCGGAGGGTGGCCGGCTTGCAGCGCCACGCCCCTCATCCCCCACTCGCCCACCTCCCTCCCGCGCTGGCCGCCCCTCGGGGGATGATGGACGTGGCGCTGGAGCAGCGCGGGGCTTTGCGCGCCCTTCCCAGCGCTCCAGCTGGGGGGCTCCGGAGGGTGGCTGGCTTGCAGTGCCAGGCCCCTCATCCCCCGCCCCATAGGGGCGGGGGCAGGTTGGGGAGGGGGCGCCCGGTATGCCGGCTGGCTCGCGGGGGCGCCCCTGGGGGGCCTGGCGCCCTGGTGCACCGCGCCACCTGCCCCTATGAATGAGACGGCTCTGAGAGGTTGGCTGCTTTTTGGCTAGCATCCTGCTCTCACAGTGGCCACTCAAGTTTGACCTGAGTGCAACAGCACTCTGCCCACCTGTGAATCCCAACAACTGGTTTTCAAATGCATAAATAATTATATAAATTATACATAATAGCCATGCCTCAATCTGTGCCCCAATTTGCCCCAATTGCTGTGTGCAAGTTTGACCCTACTGCCTGATCCCATTACACGCTGCGCGTTGAGGCCACAAATAATAATTTATTATAATAATTTATTATAATAATTTATTTTCATACCCCGCCCATCTAGCTGGGTTTCCCCAGCCACTCTGGGTGCCTCCTAACAGAATATTAAAAACACAATAAAACATCAAACATTTAAAAACTTCCATAAACAGGGCTGCCTTCAGATGTCTTCTAAAAGTCAGATAGTTTATTTCCTTGACATCTGATGGGAGGGCGTTCCACAGGGCGGGCGCCACTACTGAGAAGGCCCTCTGCCTGGTTCCCTATAACCTCACTTCTCGCAAGGAGGGAACCGCCAGAAGGCCCTCGGAGCTGGACCTTAGTTTCTGGGCAGAATGATGGGGGTGGAGACGCTACTTCAGGTATACTGGGCCGGGGCCATTTAGGGCTTTCAATGTCAGCACCAACACTTTGAATTCTACTCGGAAACGTACTGGGAACCAATGTAGGTCTTTCAGGACTGGTGCTATATGGTCTCGGCGGCTACTCCCAGTCACCAGTCTAGCTGCCACATTCTGAATTACAGTGGTACCTCAGGTTACAGACGCTTCAGGTTACAGACTCCATTAACCTAGAAATAGTACCTCGGGTTAAGAAATTTACCTCAGGATGAGAACAGAAATCGCGCAGCGGGGCAGCGGGAGGCCCTATTAGCTAAAGTGTTACCTCAGGTTAAGAACAGTTTCAGGTTAAGAACGGACCTCCGGAACGAATTAAGTTCTTAACCCGAGGTACCGCTGTAGTCGTAGTTTCCAGGTCACCTTCAAAGGTAGCCCCACGTAGAGCAAATGTCTTCTAATCCATTTGCCCTAAAAACCTCCTCGAGAAACTTGCTATGTAACCGTAGAAGAGAAAACGTTTGCTTTAATTCTGCTTATTTGGAGTAACAAAATCTGGCACCAGAAGCAATTGTGCATGTCTGCCCCATAATGATTCCCACCTCTGAGGATCCATTTCCCCCTTCCACATAGAGAAACACACGCATTGTTTGTCAGGAGGATCATTAAGGTGTTAAATAGAAAGGAAACTGCTTGATGGAGCTCGGCTCCAGACAGTCTGATAAGTGAAGAATCATTGTTGCAAAAGTGTTACCACATTAGGCTGTTGATTAAACACTAGGTAACTTGGCACGAGATCTTCAACCAGGAACGGGAGAAGAGGTGGGTGGGGGGAGACAAAGGGAATGGTTAAAACAGAAGAGCTTTGCAGGGTGGGGGGAGGTCTCTTTTTCCTTAAGCTTGTTCCAGAAAGGTGTTTAATATTTCTACCGTCAACGAAAATTTTAAAAAAGGGAAATGAGAAAATGAGAAACTGGCTTTGCGTTCTACATATATATAAAAGTCTGTTCTTCACAAATGGTTGCAGAAGAATCTACATAGCTGGTGTTTTAGAAATCCCTTTGACTACAAGGGCAAGCAAACGTCTCATCAAACACACAAGCGTGCAAATAAGTCCCAGGCTATTTTCACGATAAACAGAGCAGCATATTAAAATTGAAAATAAATGACTATAAATAAAAAACCCAAAACTTTTCAAATGCCAAGTGGAAAGCTGGCTCTAGGCTTTGAATAATGAATGGGGATTTTTTTATTAAAAAAAGAAAACTATTATTATTATTATTATTATTATTATTATTATTATTATTATTTAATTTTTATGTTTTATCTACTTTTAATTTAGTTGGAAGAGTCAGAACATTCAAAAGGAAGTACATCTTCACTTAGTGCATAGCTATACCTTGGAATATCAACAACCTCAGATATGTTGATGATACAACCTTGATGGCAGAAAGTGAGGAGGAATTAAAGAACCTTTTAATGAGGGTGAAAGAGGAAAGCACAAAATATGGTCTGAAGCTCAACATCAAAAAAACTAAGATCATGGCCACTGGTCCCATCACCTCCTGGCAAATAGAAGGGGAAGAAATGGAGGCAGTGAGAGATTTCACTTTCTTGGGTTCCATGATCACTGCAGATGGTGACAGCAGTCACGAAATTAGAAGACGCCTGCTTCTTGGGAGAAAAGCAATGACAAATCTAGACAGCATCTTAAAAAGCAAAGACATCACCTTGCCAACAAAGGTCCGTATAGTTAAAGCTATGGTTTTCCCAGTAGTGATGTATGGAAGTGAGAGCTGGACCATAAAGAAGGTTGATCGCCGAAGAATTGATGCTTTTGAATTATGGTGCTGGAGGAGACTCTTGAGAGTCCCATGGACTGCAAGAAGATCAAACCTATCCATTCTCAAAGAAATCAACCCTGAGTGCTCACTAGAAGGACAGATCCTGAAGTTGAGGCTCCAGTACTTTGGCCACCTCATGAGAAGAGAAGACTCCCTGGAAAAGACCCTGATGTTGGGAAAGATGGAGGGCACAAGGAGAAGGGGACGACAGAGGATGAGATGGTTGGACAGTGTTCTCGAAGCGACTGGCATGAGTTTGGCCAAACTGAGAGAGGCAGTGAAGGATAGGCGTGCCTGGCATGCTCGGGTCCATGGGGTCACGAAGAGTCAGACACGACTGAACAACAACAACCAGAAGATGTGGTAAGGACCAATTGACCTGGTAGTTACGACCAATTCGTGGAGGAAAAGACTACCATGGACTACTAGACATAAGAGAGTTGTTAGGAGACCACTATTCCCTTTGCAGAGTGACCATTCACAGTTTTAACACTTTTCTTTTTGAGTGGAATAGATACGACATTATCTCCTTCTTTTTTCAAACAGCCAAGTCTGAAACTCTACAGAAGTAATTAATGCTACATCAGTTTCAATTAGTTTCATTGGTCGCCCTCAGTGACATAATCGTGTTGCTAAATCTGATTGGTTCTATGTGACATCCCCTGTTTTTAGGCGGGGGATATCTGATGGTGGTGGTGGGATCTCATTGGAGCAATAATAATAATAATAATAATAATAATAATAATAATAATAATAATTTATTATTTGTACCCCGCCCATCTGGCTAGGTCTCCGTACCCATTCTGGGCGGCTTCCAACAAATATTAAAATACATTAAAATATCACGGATTAAAAATTTCCCTAAACAGGGCTGCCTTCAGGTATTTTCTGAATGTCAGGTAGTTGTTTATCTCCTTGACCTCTGATGGGAGGGTGTTCCACAGGGCGGGCACCACTACTGAGAATGCCCTCTGCCTGGTTCCCTGTAGTTTTGCTTCTCGCAGTGAGGGAACCGCCAGAAGGCCCTCAGTGTCCGGGCTGAATGATGGGGGTGGAGACGCTCCTTCAGGTATACAGGACTGAGGCCGTTTAGGGCTTTAAAGGTCAGCACCTTTAAAGCAGTCAGATAAGACTCTCAAGAGGGTTATTCTAGAACAATAGTCAGGAACTATACCTTATCGCAGGGTTCTCATCAGGAGGACAATCCTACTGGATCCATAGATTTTATTTTATTTTATTTTATTTTATTTTATTTTATTTTATTTTATTTTATTTTATTTTATTTTATTTTATTTTATTTTATTTTATTTTATTTTATTTTATTTATTATTTGCTATTTCTATCCCGCCCATCTAGCTGGGTTTCCCCAGCCACTCTGGGCAACTTTCAACAGAACATTAAAAACAGAATAAAAATTCAAACATTAAAAACTTCCCTAAACAGAGCTGCCTTCAGATGTCTTCTAAAAGTCAGATATTTATTTCCTTGACATCTGATGGGAGGGTATTCCTTTTCTTTCCCTTTGGGAAAGAAAAAGCAACTTGGAACGGTAAATTTCACCAAACGTCCAACTTGGAATGGATTCTAAAATCACATTAGGAATGTATCTCATAAAGCCACTTCCCACCCTGAGCGGGAGGTGGAGTTGCGGACATCACAACCCGATCACGCATGCAGGGGCTGAGAGCTCAGCCCCTGTACAATTGGTGGGATTCCCGCCCGCATCACTTGCAGGCCGACCAACCCGGTCGACCGGGGTGTGTGTCTTGCTTCCTTTAAGCAGGAGACGGGTGGGAACCCCTCCCTCTTTCGTCCCGCTCACCAGCTGCATCAGTTCACCCACCCACCCGCCCTTTAGCTTTATCTCTTAACCTTGCTATGGACCTTGGTTGGTTGCCTTGGTTGGCCAAAGGGCCTGGTAGGACTTTTTCCACTTGGACTAGCCAAGGGTTTTTTTTCACCTACCTCGTTGTGGCCTTTTCACCCATTAAACTTATATGATGTGTCAAGTGTCATCATTTCCCACGGGGAGGGAGGGACATTGCCACACAACTCACAGTCAGTTTGGTCCCAAAGCATAGTATTTTGGTGGGCGGGAGCAGTGGCTTCAAAACGGAGAGCCTTTTTCAGAAATAAAAACTATCCCTTCCAGCAATAAGGCATCAAAACCAACCGGCACCTTGGCCTTGAATGGTGCTTTTTTTTTTTTTTTTTTTTTTTTTACAGAAGTCCAAAAGCTAGTCTTTTCAAATTATAGCATTCTCTCATTAGAGCCCAAAGGCCCCTGGGAAATTTTAAAGTTTGGCTTCAGCCTGCATGTATTTTAAGCAGCTTTTCTGCAGCCCAGCCACCTTATCACTTCAGCAGGTAATATCGGCCGAAAGTTTGATGGTAAGCACAGACATGATGAAAAGGCTTCGAAGCGTGGCACTTTGCAGCATCAATAAACACTTCAATAAAATGAACAGAGCTTGAGGGAGCAGCATTATTTGAGGCCGACAGGAGCAAAACGAGACAATATTAGGCCACCGACCACAGCAAGTATCTTACGGCTATCTGAAGTTAGGACCAGAGTTAGCCATACAACAAGGCAAGGAGATCCACCAACAGGACAGGACATCTACTGGGCAGGGGCTGGGAATTCAGCGCCCAGGCATGGCCCACTGCTCACATCTGCACATTGATCCTTCTTTGATGCTCTGATCAGCACCTTGTGGTTGGGTGGCTGTGAGCAGCCATTTAAAATCCTGCCGAAAACCCTGGAGCAATGCTAAGTTGTGGGGTAGAGTGATCAGTTTGAAGGAGCCCTCTTTACAAAGGAAGATTACATGGGATCACGAGAAGCTACCTTATACTGCAACCATTGGTCCAATTTGCTTAGTACTTCTACACTGATTGGCAGTGCCTCTCCACGATTTCAAACAGGACCCTTTAACTGCCCTACCTGTAGATATCAGGTATTGCACCTGGACTGATCTGCATCCAGAGCAGTTGCTCTGCTACTGACCTGTGGCTCGTCCCTTCTGTTTGGAAAGCTGTGCAGTCCAAGCCCATTTTAAAGACAAAGACCTTATGAGTCATACCTGCATTATTGTGGAAGTTTTCTTATAACTGTATGCATGTATCATCTTATGCCATACGGTCTCCAGACAATTTACACAGGACTTAAAAATAATTAACAGCAAAAAAATAACAAAGAGAGGAGATAGGATAGCCATCTTCAAAAATCTCAAGGGCTGTCTTGAGAGGGAACAAGCTTGTTTTCTCCAGCTCTGGAGGGTAGGACTTCAAGCTGCAAGAAAGGAGATTCCAACTAAACATCGGGGGGGGGGGGAAACTTTCTGGTGGTAAGAGCTGTTCGACAGTGGAAAAGACTCCTTCAGAAGGTGATGGACTCTCCTTCCTTGGAGGTTTTAAAGCAGAGGTTGGATGGCCATCTGTCATGGATGCTTTAGCTGAGATTCCTGCATTGCAGGGGGTTGGACTAAATAACCCTTGCGGTCCTTTCCATCCTTTCTATGATTCGTTGAAATCCAGCAAACCACAGAAGATAATAACACCCAAAGCCTGTGAGCAGAAGTTGCTCTTGATTTGACACCAAACATGTACCAATATCGGCAACAAGAATGCGTTCCTCAGGGAAAGATGACTTTGCCCATCAACTGTGCACAGCGGATTGAGAAGGGCACAGAGGCCACCTGGTCACTCTCTTCCCCAATCTATTGTATTTCCATTTCAATGTCCTGAAACTTCTGAAGCCCTGGAGAGCCAGTGCCATTCAGTGTTGATGAGACTGAGCTCAATGGACTGTCGCTGTTGCTAAAATATATGTGTTCCAATGTAAATGTACTGGGCAGAAAGGAAGTTAGTTATTGTTCCTAGTTTTCCAGATGTGAACATGAGACATTGAGAAAATAAGTGACTTGCTAAGGGCCAAATGGGGGTAGAAGTTGAACCCAGCTGTCCAAAAAAATAAGTCTTCAACGTCCTCCATCCAGAGTCACTCTCAACCTTAGTACAGTTATCTTCATCACTGCACAATTCATTGTTGAAATTAAGCTTTGGTGCTATGGATTACTGCGCACTGGGGAAGTGATTAATTAATTTTTGAAAGGATGTAAAACAAACAAACAAACAAACAAGAATTGACCTTCTTGCAATCCCAGAAAAGAAATCCTACTCTACACCAGTGCTTAATTAAATGGTGGATTGAAATGCATTCAATGAGAACATTTCAGCTTGAAAAGGCACATAGTCACGCTTGTGAGGAATTTAGGCTTCAGACTTGAATAAAATTGGAAATTCCAGAGGCACATAGCAGAAATCTCCCGCTTTTGAATGAGAGAAATGGCAGCCTTGCCATTACCTTGCCAGCCATAAAGATACAAATGCACGTTCTTTATTTGCTTTTCTTTTCATTGCTTAACCTATATCATTTTAGTAGCTTTAATTCACTACTAGGCAATGATCTAAACCCAAGATGGTGCTGCCACCTGCTGTTCGTCACAAATCCAAGTGTTCTCTGGAGCATTGTCCGATCCTGTCACCTACCTTCCTTCCCAAACAAAGGCTTTGTGAGGATGTGGCTGCTGCCCATTGGGGCCAGTAGGGCGGAAGTGAAGGAGCCCACGGGTAGGTGGAGCCAGAGCCAATGCCAGGCAGAGTCAACCAATTCTAGTTTCGACCCAACTTCCTCCCTGCTACGTTTTACTGGGGCAATGTTTGGACTAAGGATGAGGAAGCCAGAAGCCCAGGGCAAGTCCGTGGGCTGGTTGTAAGCAAGAAAGGAGGCAGCTGGGATCTGGCAGAGGGCAGACTGAGGTTGGTTGGGCAGTGCCCCATTGACCCTAATGTGCCAACCTACACTGTGTGTGTTTGTGTTCTATTGGCTGAATGAGCATAGGTAAGAGTCCTAACCCTACTTAGCACATGACCCCAGATTCCAGCAGTGACCAGGACACTGGGTTGGAGGCTATATTGTTGCTGACTGAGGAGTTGGACCAGGTGATCAGGAGATTCCTAGAACCCGAGGCTGGCAGGCAGGAATCCACTGAATCATAAGGCATGAGAGCCCATAGAATAATAATACTAATTATTATTATTATTAGTAGTAGTAGTAGTAGTAGTATATTTGTTTATACTCCACTTTTTTGCCTGATGGGACTCAAGGCAGCTTGCATATAGAAATGAGAACTGCTAAAATGTAGAGAAAACAATAATTAAAAAAACTATTAAACAGTGTTAGAAGTAAGACTACGTATATACATAATCTATTACAACCATGCAAATAATTACCGAAGAATTGATGCTTTTGAATTATGGTGCTGGAGGAGACTCTTGAGAGTCCCATGGACTGCAAGAAGATCAAACCTATCCATGATTAAAGAAATCAGCCCTGAGTGCTCACTAGAAGGACAGATTCTGAAGTTGAGGCTCCAGTACTTTGGCCACCTCGTAAGAAGAGAAGACTCCCTAGAAAAGACCCTGATGTTGGGAAAGATGGAGGCCACAAGGAGAAGGGGACGTCAGAGGATGAGGTGGTTGGACAGTGTTCTCGAAGCTACTAACATGAGTTTGGCCAAACTGCGAGAGGCAGTGAAGGATAGGCGTGCCTGGTGTGCTCTGGTCCATGGGGTCACGAGGAGTCAGACACAACTGAACGACTGAACGACAAAAAATAATTACAATAAAACACTAGTCATTATATTAAAAGCAGTGTGGTTCAGGAGGGGGGGGTGTCCTGGGGAGAGTGCTGAGGGCCAGATAGATTGGCTCCCAAGTCTGAGGTTCTCCACCCATGACCTGTGGCATCATGGGAAATCAAAATGGCACCTCTTGGACTTAATCAACTCAGGACTAATTGAAACACTGGGGGGAATTGTGAAGGATAGTGGGGCAAGCTTCAGGGATGGGCCTTTCCAGGGTGCAGGAACCTCAGAAACTGCCCAACGGTACTTGCTGCATGTTGATGCTGTGCTGTCACCCATCCTATTCTTCTATATAAGTCATACCTTGGAAGTCAAACGGAATCCGTTCTGGAAGTCTGTTTGACTTCCAAAACGTTCGGAAACCAAAGCGTGGCTTCTGATTGGCTGCAGGAAGCTCCTGCAGCCAATCAGAAGCCACAGAAGCCGAGCTGGACATTTGGCTTCTGAAAACGGTTCAAAAACCGGAACACTCACTTCCAGGTTTCCATCGTTCAGGAGCCGATTTGTTCGGGAGCCAAGCCATTTGAGATCCAAGGTACAACTGTACTTAGTATTTCTAGTATATTCCTCAAGTCCTAACATCACAGGGCCATTCCGCAGAGAATCACAGTGACATTAGGAGTGCACAAATATTGGGGATTCCTCCATGATGCAATTTTATTTCTGGAACAGTTCTGATATTCTATTCAAACTCAGGCCTGGAAAATCTTTCAATGTATTTTTCAAGCTTATCCTGACTAGAAAGTCTGCCCTCCGTTTCATTAGCTCCTCGGTGGAATGGCATGGATGTAACAGAGCAGAACATTCCCTCCCAAAATTGCTCATGCTGCGATGTTCTGATATAGCATCCCTGCCACTTGTACGCTGATGGGAGTGATCTGGTTATGTCCCATTTTCTTCACTGAACAATCAGTGTTAGGTTCATCAGGGAAAGCAATACTATCTCTAACGTAAGTCTGGGTTTCTAATGGCATGGGGAATTAAAAGTCCATTGATCTTGGCAGAGAGCAGTACATGTGAAATATGTGGAGGCTTAAAGTCAAAACACCTGGATAAATTTAGCAACCTGAAGGCAGAACAACTTGTAAATGTTCCATATAATGAATCTAAAAGGAACCTTTGTAGTTACCTGAGCCGATGCAAAAAAAAAAAAGTGTCCCTGGAGACAAACGGAGAATAGAGTTTCTCTATTCTGTCAGAGCATTCATTCATCTAGCAGAGCATTGTCTAGTCCAGTCTTTCCCAGCCTGGTACCCACCAGATAGGGCATAGCTGTCAACTTTTCCCTTTTTTTAAGGGAAATTCCCTTATTCCGAATAGGTTTCCTCGCAAGAAAAGGGAAAAGTTGACAGCTAAATGACGGAGCCTCTTGGGCTTGCCGATCAGAAGGTCAGGGGTTTGAATCCATGCAACAGGGTGAGTTCCTGTTGCTCTGGCCCAGCTTCTGCCAACCTAGCAGTTCAAAAGCACACCAGTGCAAGTAGATAAATAGGTACTGCTACGGCGGGAAGGTAAACGGCATTTCCGTGCGCTCTGGCTTCCGTCGTGCCAGAAGTGGTTTAGTCCTGCTGGCCACATGACCCAGAAAGCCGTCTGTGGACAAACGCTGGCTCCTTCAGCCCGAAAAGCAAGATGAGTGCAGCACCCCATGGTTGCCTTTGACTGGACTTAACCGTCCAGGGTTCCTTTACCCAGATGTTTTGATAGGCAACTCTCATCATCCTTCACCATTGCCTCTGCTGGTTGGGGGTGGTGGGGCAGATTCTAGTCCAACAATACCTGGAGGGCCCCAGGTTGGGGAAGGCTGGTCCTGTCTAAGGAACAGTCTCTGGTAGAGGTTCTCTGCTGGAACCTTTCTTGCACTGAGACCCCACTGCATGAAAAATGGATGCTCCATCATCAGGGATTCCAGTTAAGGTTTCCTGAGCCAGGAGTGGAAACCAAACTTGGATGCTCCTGGAAGTCTGGCTCAAATGATAGACACGTTTTGAAGCCCCTCAAAGTCTTCCTCGTGTACCCAGAAAGTGAGAATGTTCATGGAGGCTGCTATTTGAGTTTCCTTGGCTGGTGAGGCATGGTGGGTAGTCAGAAGTGAAAATGCCTTTTTGGTAGTGTTTGGTTCACCTGACACTTTCCTTAATCCCCATCAATGCCGGCAAAGACATTTTGTTGTTGTTTTCCCCTGGTCTCTTGAATTTTGCTGCAGCTTTTAAGTCAGTTGTAGATTCCAACCCTGGTTTTACTTTGTCTAAATTTGGAGTTTGTTTCGATGCTGAACTTCCTGCTATGTACTTTCTTTCCTCCTCCTCCTCCTTGTTATTAATGTAGTTCTGTGGGGGATGGATGGGGTTGGGTGAAATGTAAAGGGTGACAGTTTGGCAAGGGGTTGTGTTATGTACTGAGTTGAATAGGATCCAAAATGCAGCAGTCTCATTGGTCCTAGAACAATAGGATCCAGAATGCAGCAGTCTGATTGGTCCGCAGGAGCCACCCAATCCAGCTCCAGGTGTAAGTGAATCTGCAACCCGATTGGCATACAGGAGTATCCCGGAATTAGCCAATCACATGGGGCCCATTGTGTAAATAGTGTATATAAAGCAGACGTTTTGGGGAAACTGCATTCCTCACTACTATGAGCTGAATAAAGAGCATGAAATTCACACTTGTCTCCGAGTATATTTCAGGTTGGGATTTGGCAATGGGGTGCAGATGGGTCAGGCTGGCGAGCAATGTGAGCAGGGATGGCAGCCCTGTGTGTGTGTGTGTGTGTGTGTGTGTGTGTGTGATCCAGCATGGATGAAAAACCAAAGGAGTATTCCTGCATTCCTTCCTCTGCTCCATGACGCCCCAAACATGCCAACTGTCATACAGCATTTCCAAGCACCCTTCTTCTGTTCCTGCTTCTTCATTAGGGGGTAAAGAAAGCAGGGGCCTTGCACACGGGGAAATGAACGAATTGAGGGGGTACCCTTCCCCCTCATTCAGGATCATTGCAAAGTAAAGGGATGCGGGTGGCTCTGTGGTCTAAACCACTGAGCCTCTTGGGCTTGCCGAACAGAAGGTTGGCGGTTCGAATTCGCACAACGGTGTGAGCTCCTGTTGCTCTGTCCCAGCTTCTGCCAACCTAGCAGTTCGACAGATTGTCAGTGCAAGTAGATAAATAGGCACCGCTGCAACGGGAAGATAAACGGTGTTTCCGTGCACTCTGGTTTCCATCAGGATGTTCCATTGTGCCAAAAGCAGTTTAGTCATGCTGACCATATGACCTGGAAAGCTGTCTGTGGACAAACACCAGCTCCCTTGGCCTGGAAGCAAGATGAGTGCTGCAACCCCATAGTCGCCTTTGACTGGACTTAACCGTCCAGGGGTCCTTTACCTTTACCTTTACCTTTACCTTTACCTTTACCTTTACCTATTGCAAAGTATCTCAGTGTGCCTGGGGCTGATGACCCAAGTACGGTAAGATGGAGCACTCTCAAGGGATACTGCAACTGCCCCATCTCCCATGGGTGCACCCATGCGCTGTTTACCAGACATTTAGTGTCAAACTCCACATTTGATGTAACACATACTTTGGCCTAGGACATAATGGTGGGGGGGAGCTTCAGACCAGAAAGATTTTATGGTCTCCTGTGTGAGAAATAACAGAATGAATTAAATTAGAGAGAAAACAGCAAATACTAGCAATATTGATTAACTTCCTGTTTATATAGAATGAGAAGGATACACATCACAGCGCACAATGGCACCCTCACCGCTGTTTGTATGTTCTGTATGTGCGCACTTTCAGCCTCCTGTCGGAAATTTAAACATTTGGTAGTGTGCATGACCCTCACATCATCTAGTCCTTTGTTGAAAACCTGTTAGCTGTAACAGCGTAAATGAGAAAAATCACACCACTTCTTCTGCTGAGACGGAAAACCCGCTATATCTTCAAAGCACGTTCAAAGTACATTTCCCCCTCAAAGAATTCTGGGCACCATCATTTGTTAAGGGTTCTGGGAAATGTAACTCTGCGAGGGGTAAACTACAATGCCCAGAAATTTTTGAGAGGGAAATGCATTTCAAATCTGTTTTACAGGTAGATTCTGGACCCTGTTAGCAACAGCATCTAGACAAATAGGTGCTGTTTCTTTGCTTCACATTAAATTGCATAACAATATATATATATATATATATATATATATATATATATATATATATATATATTCCCATTGCGTGCGCGAGTGTTACCAACTTGCTCCGTAACCGCTGGACCAAACAGCATCAAATTAGGACACAGCATTCTATGACCACCGGTGAATAACATAGGATAATTATATTTTAAAAAAACCACACCTGACATACCTAAAATAAAGAATAAAGGCAAAAAAAAATTGACGCGCCTATTAGATGTCACCAGCAACAGCACTGACATCACAACCAGCAACCAATAGAAAGGCGCCACCCAACTCCCGAGGCGACAAGTTATAGCCACCTCAAACAGTTGACCGCCATTTGCGGCCTAACTTTCAGCCGCCGCTTCAAGGGGCCCGACAACGCATAAGAAGCAGGCAGCTGTTCACAGAGAGACGGGGGGGGGGGAGATAGAGCTGCTACTACACAACCAAACCTCAAGAGGCAGGAGAGAAGCCGGGCTTTGAGGCCAGGAGGCGTTGTGAGGCCAGGTTGCCATGGTAACGCGGGGCAAAAATGGAGGCCACCAACCCCTGAAGAAGCCGTCTGTGTGTGCATGCGCGCCTTCCCAGGCCACAGCAATCGGCAGCCGCTTTCCAGAACACGAGCTCCATTTGCAATTATACAGCAGTAAGCAACAGAGTTTTGGGGTGGCCAGGGAAAGTGCGGGGGAGGGGGAGGTAGCAGGCAGAAACAGGGGGAAAGACGGAGAGGAGGCAGGCGGAAATTCAACGGCAGAAGCTGTGTGGAGGGAGGAATAAACAGGGGAAAGACGGAGAGGAGGCAGGCGGAAATTCAACGGGAGAAGCTGTGTGGAGGGAGGAATAAACGGGGGAAAGATGGAGAGGAGGCAAGCGGAAATTCAATGGGAGAAGCTGTGGGCATGGACAGTGGCCGGGCCAGCTAGTGCATTATATTATAGAACAAGAAGCTTTCACTAGTGGGTGGGTGTGGGTGGGTGAACCTAGTGTCAGTGACATTAATAGCATCTTTCCAGATCTTAAAAAAATTGCAGTGTATTATCCAAAGAGATTTAAATTTAGAGATAATTCCTGACCTCGCCTCTGGTGCAAATAACGTGAAGTTGGTACTTCCAGGAGGCTGGGAAAGAGACTTACCATCATTGTCCTCCCTGACACTTGCCTTTTGCTGCTGTCAGCCTCCTCTGGAGTAAGGATATTGATCCAGCCGTATGCCGTCTATGCCTCCCCTCTGAACTGTGTTTAAGCCAGGCTACTCAGAGTGCAAGCAAGACCAGTGGCAGAAACATGGCAGGGGGCTGGATTCGATGGCCCTTGGGGGTCCCTTCCAACTTTACACATTGTTGGCCAATGACTTTACACCTATGAAATACAAATGAATTCAACAAGCATTCTGGGAAATGTTCTTTGAACTTCCTCCAAGCCAAGAATGGATGGTTCTCTCTGGGTTCTTTCTTTTCCTTTCTTATGTAGACTAAAAGTCCCTTAGGATAGCTGATAAAAAGAAGCCGAAGTGTTTCATCTACAGACTTCGAAGGAACTACAAATAACCTGCCCACAGAGTCATAATTCATGCAGGACAATAGGTAGAGAAGGCATTTCATGTGATGAATCAGGCATTTCCTTTCGGAACTTTCCTCTAGATTTGACAGATTTGTAGAGTTTGCACCAACTGACTCAGTCAACTCTGGATTTTAAACAATGGTGATTTGATTTGCATACTCCAATGAGGTGACACATGCACATTTATTGTCCTCCCCAAAGTTCAGTGCCACATACGGATAATTAGGCTGAAGTCCTATACAATAAATTCCTTGAGGGTTTGCTTCTAAAGAGACATGCGTGGGAATACACCGCTAGTCTTCCAAAACAGACAAGTCTAAAAGCAGAATGAAAGGAAAACATCATGTTCACAAAGCGAACATCTGATCTGGAATTTAAAAAAACATAGAATTGCAGAGTTGGAAGAGGAGGAGGAGGAGGAGGAGGAGGAGGAGGAGGAGGAGGAGGAGGAGGAGGAGGAGTAGTTTGGATTTGATATCCCGCTTTATCACTACCCATAGGAGTCTCAAAGCGGCTAACGTTCTCCGTTCCCTTCCTCCCCCACAACAAACACTCTGTGAGGTGAGTGGGGCTGAGACTTCAAAGAAGTGTGACTAGGTCACCTAGCAGCTGCATGCTTAACCACTACACCATGCTGGAAGGGACCCCAAGGGTCATCAGCCTCTTGCAATGCAGGAATCTCAGCTAAACCACCCCTGACATGTAGCCACCAAACATCTGCTTAAAAACCTCCAAGGAAGGAGAGTCCACCACCTTTCCAAGGGAGTCTTTTCCACTGTCAAACAGCTCTTGCTACCAGAAAGTTCTTCCTGAATTCTTCCATGAATACTGTCTAAACTAGTGTAACCCCCACAATTTAGGTGCTCTGCAGGGCCACGCCATCCCATAACGCCTCCAACAATATCTGGAGGGCCACATGTTGGCTACCCCTGGACTAATGGGAGGGACAGCCAATGGGAGGATGTCACCTGACCAACTCTGTCCTATCAATGACATCGCAAGTCTTTCAGCAGGTCTCTCCCATTATTGGCCTGGCCAATATTCCTTTCCACCTTCCACCTGCATTGAAACACCGAATGTGACAATGCCATTTTGTGCTTTTCACTTAATGCTTCCCTCCCCAGGGCTCCGATTCCAAAGCACTAGAACAACGAGCACCACTCCTCCCCTAAGCAAATCGTGGCATGTTTTATTTATCTGTTTGTTTGTCTGTGCAGAATATCGAAGGCAAGAGGAAGACTGACCTCTCCTTTCCTTGGCTGACGCTACTCCCACAGAGAGTCAGCAGCACTTTCGTAAACACGAAAAGGATGGCTAAGCAAATAGAATACATTCTAAGGGCTGTGATTAAATTCTCCACGGCAGCGTTCCATGCACCCAGGAGCAGATTAGGCAAGCTTATGTCAATGAAAGAAAGACAAGGACAAGACATGGCATTGGGGTGAAGGGCAAATGTTTTACGTGGAGGAGGAAAAAAACTTGGATAAGAAGAAGAAGAGTTTGGATTTGATATCCCGCTTTATCACTACCCGAAGGAGTCTCAAAGCGGTTAACATTCTCCTTCCCTTCCTCCCCCACAACAAACACTCTGTGAGGTGAGTGGGGCTGAGAGACTTCAGAGAAGTGTGACTAGCCCAAGGTCACCCAGCAGCTGCATGTGGAGGAGCGGAGATGCGAACCCGGTTCACCAGATTATGAGTCTACTGCTCTTATCCACTACACCACACTGGCTGGCTTTTCTTTACCCCCTGTTTCTTGCAATTAGTTATGGGAAGGGTTGTAGCTTAGTGGTTGAGTATCTGCTTTGCGTGCAGAAGGTCCTAGGTTCAGTTCCCAATGGCACTGCCAGGTAGGGCTGGGAGAGACTCCTGCCTGAAATCCTGGAATGCCACTGCCAGCCAGTGCAGACAATACTGAGCTAGCTGGATCATTGGTCTGACATGGTATATAGCACCTTCCTATGTTCTTAAATTAAATAGCTAGCTCAGTTGGCAGAGCATGAGACTCTTAATCTCAGGGTCGTGGGTTTGAGCCCCATGTTGTAAAAAAGATTCCTGCGTTGCAGGGGATTGGACTAGATGACCCTCATGTTACCTTCCAACTCTATGATTCTATTCTAGGATGATGATGATGATGATGATGACGACAACAACAACAACAACAATGATGATGATGATAATTTATTATTTATACCCCGCCCATCTGGCTGGGCCTCCCCAGCCACTCTGGGCAGCTTCCAGCAGAATACTAAAAACATGATAAAACATCAAACATTAAAAACTTCCCTAGACAGGGCTGCCTAAGACCATGGAGAGCCACTGGTGGTCTCTCAGACCTGGTCCTAGCCTGTTTAGTACCATCATATTGAAGTTTGCCTGATAGCAAATCAGTGAGCAGTACAAATCCCACAAGCAAGGTGCTATATGCTGGTGGTAGTTTGTTCCCACGCCAAAGGAACCTAACCATCACGTACTGCAGAAGTTGCAGCCTTCAGATGAACACCAAGGGTGGCCCTACATAGAGGCATGTACAAATCCAATTTGCTAAACAGAAGCTCTTTGCACTGCTCCTCTGTTTGGAAAAAAAAGAGAGGGCGTGTCCAATCCTTGCATCCAATAAAATGTGGGCATGTTCAATGTGGGAGAGTGCAAAAAGGAGATGAGCAAGAAGGACAGTTTCACCTGTGTTGCAGATTTTTTTTAAAAAAAAATTAAAAACAACTTTATTTATTTTAAATTCATACAAGACAAAAAGAATAAAAACCATACAAACACTCAATCACAAAAATACACTCTCCCATCTTTTTACCCCCCTACCCCTCCCTCCCCATTCCCCCCTCACCTATGTATGATGTGTGTTGCAGATTTTTGAGGGGATGTATTCTGCGATGCCATAGGAGATACTGGCAGGCACACAGATTAATGAATTATTCTCCGTTTAATTTATGCATCAGCGGCAGGTCCATTAGAAACAGGTGCATCCCTATCAATTTTGCAATCATAATTCCTCCTGCTTTTCATCTCATTCTTACCTCAGCAAGAAATTTTTGCTTCATAGAACCCCTGCTTCCATCTAGACTTTCCAGTAATCTCGCTTTGTTCTTCTTTCCGTGGGTATCAATAAAATCTCCATCTGTGGGTGTGTGGATGGTTTGGGGTTTTTTATTTTTAAATTAATACTGATGTGCAGATTGAGAATAAAAACCTTCCCAGGCTGACTTCAAAATAAGTCTTGGGAATTTCATTAAATCTTTTTAATGGGCCCTGTCAGATGAACCCTCTGTTCTCGATGAAATTGCTATATTACTTCTCTGTCATGATTGTGCTTTTTGGGTTGTTGTTTTTAAAAGGGGATGGAGGAAAAATATATCTGAAGTAAAAGGAAAACAATTTAAAAAGTTGTGACAACATCTTTTCTCTTCTGCTTGCCCAGGGCTCAATTTTGGAATACGGAAGCAGAGATTTTAGCAATACTTAAAGGGCAAAACTTGGATGTATTCAGGATTTTAATTTTTTTTTAAAGCAGTATGTTTTTAAAGCAATTTTCTGCCTCATCATAACTGTTGCAATGTTTTCAAAACACATCCAAGTGTAGCTTTAAAAACAAAAAGGCATAAATGCATTTGAACTAACACTGTGCTGGCCCGAGGGGTATGTCCGTAAAACGAGGTCCAAGTCCAGTCCTGGGTCAAGGGGTCCAAAGGAAGTCAGTCCGGCAGGGAGCAAGGCAGGGAGCAGGTCAAAGTCCAAGGCACGAGGTTGCAGGTTGAGCACACGCTTGCAACAAAGTTGCTCACGCAACTTGGGCTGGGTCTGGCTGGCTTTTATCTGGCCCTATGCTTAGGGCGGTCACGATCCTCCGGAGACTCGCCTCTCCTCCGGGCCTGGAGGCGAGCACTCCTCCTGCAGACACTTAACTCCCTTCGCCTCTCTGCCCTGAGCCTCTGTAGCTCAGGAGAGGATGGTGGGTTACTGGACCCAGGGGATGCCTCAGCTTCCTCTGAAGAGGCTGGGAGTGGAGCACCTGCAGGCAATGGTTCCTCCCTCCCATCAGGAGCCAGAGCAGACTCTGCTAATGCCTGCACCTGGGGATCCAGCACAGGTGGGGATCCTTCAGGCTCAAGCCCTGGCCCCGGCTCAGCTGGTTCTGGAGGCGGGGAATCCCGTGCAGGCTGGGATCCCTCAGGTTCAGCATCAGAGTCTGACTCCCAGGCCATCACAAACACACAGGCCTAGTTCATTCATTGTTTCCAACAATCTTTGAATGCAGAATCAACGCGTTGTCCAGAAATAAGCAACCATGGTCTGAAACACAAGACTGCAGTGGTACCTTGGTTGTCGAATGGCTTGGCTCCCGAACAAATTGGCTCCTGGACGCTGCAAACCCAGAATTAAGTGTTCCAGTTTGCGAGCATTTTTTGGAAGTTGAATGTTCGCCATGGCTTCCATGACTTCTGATTGAGTGCAGGAAGTTCCTGCAGCCAATCGGAAGCTGCACCTTGGTTTTCGAACAGTTCCAAGAGTGCAACAGACTCCCGGAATGGATTAAGTTCGACAACCAAGGTACTGCTTTATCTTCTTTGGCGATCACTCGTAGCTGAGTAAGATTGTCTTCCATAAATATAGTTTTAACAGTGAGTCCGTAAGTGACTGTGGAGGCCAATTCTGGACCCACACATCCTTCCACACTAGGGACATTGGTTCCTGGATGGGAGTTTATCACGGTGTGGATTTGCCAAGTGTGCCTTCCTCTTAGCATGTTTCTCCCTTGTGTCCTGATTTCAAGTGTCTTCAAAGTCCATGACACCTTTAGTAAAGGCTGTTCTCCAACTGGAGCACTCGCAGGCCAGTGTTTCCCAGTTGTCAGTGTTTATACTACTTATTATTATTATTTGACTTGAGACAGTCTTTAAACCTCTTCTGTTGACTACCAGCATTACGCTTTCCATTTTCAAATTCAGAATAGAGTAGTTGCTTTGAAAGACAATAATCAGGCATCCGCACAACATGACCAGTGCAACGAAGTTGATGTTGAAGAATCATTGCTTCAACACTGGTGATCTTTGCTTCTTCCAGTACACTGATATTCGTTTGCCTGTCTTCCTAAGTGATGTGTAAAATTTTTCGGAGACACTGTTGATGGAATCTTTCGATGAGTTGGAGATGGCATTTATAAGTGGTCCATGTTTCACAAGCATATAGTAAGGTTGGTATTACAATAGCTTTGTAAACAAGCATTTTGGTTTCCCTGCAAATGTCCTGGTTCTCAAACACTATGCACTTCAATCGGGAGAAAGCCGCACTCGCAGAGCTCAGGTGGTGCTGGATTTCGGCATCAACGTTGGCCCTTGTGGAAAGATAACTGCCTAGGTAGGAGAAGTGACCGACATTTTCCAATGTTACACTATTGAGTTGGATTTGTGGCGCTGCAGAGGGGTTATTTTGTACTTGTTGGTGCAGCACTTTGGTTTTTTGGATAGGCCAAGCTTTTTGTAAGCTTCTGCAAAGATTTTTAGGACAGTTTGGAGGTCCCTGTTGGATTGGATCTAGCTAGCACAGCAGTGGGAAACCTCTGGCCCCAGGTCTGTGGGCCCAATCAAGCCTACCAGGCATTGGCATCACTAGAGGGTGCACAAGGGGTGGATCGCCCCGGGTGGCACTTACTTTGGGGGACAGCACAATAGAGCCCAAGGTGGCTCGCAAACCCAGGTGCCCTGAGAGCCCAAGGCTCCACTCACAAAGGCAGTGCAGGGCTAGGCTCACAGTGTGCCCAAGCTGATGCGTCCCCAACCAGCCGCCCACTGGTGGCTGAGAAGGATGCGGCAAGTAGGCGCTGGCCCCACAAGAGGTACTGGGCCTGCAGCACATCCAAGCCACAGTGTCCCTCCCAGCCACCCTCCAGGTGGAGGGCGCCCAGGAGGGATGCGGCAGCTCGGGGGCCCTGCAGGCCCAGCACTTCCCGAAAAAGTAGCATGGGTCCAGTGCACACACAGCTTGTCTCCCTAAGCTGGGGGTCACCTGGGAGGGATGCAGTCGTTCTGGCGGCACACTCTGCCCCCACAGTATGGCACAGTGTGCAAGCGCGTGCACGCCCAGGCGTGTCGGCTCTGAGGTAAAGGTAAAAGTTAAAGGACCCCTGGATGGCTAAGTCCAGTCAAAGGTGACAATGGGGTTGCAGTGCTCATCTCACTTTCAGGGCAAGGGAGCTGCCTTTTGTCCACAGACAGCTTTCCGTGTCATGTGGCCATCATGACCAAACCGCTTCTGGCGCAATGGGACACCGTGACGGAAGCCAGAGCACACGGTAATGCCGTTTACCTTCCCACCACAGCGGTACCTATTTATTTACTCGCACTGGCATGCTTTCAAACTGCTATGTTGGCAGGAGTTGGGAACTGCCGACCTTCCGATTGGCAAGCCCAAGAGGCTCACAGCGCCACCCATGTCCCTCATCTTTGAGGTGTAGTCAGAGGGCAGGGCTGCCCTAGGCAGGAATAAGGGGGCATGGGGTAGAGTGCAAGGAGTCTTGATTTAAAAAACAAAACAAAACAAAACTGCGGTCTAAAACGCAAGACTTTAAGGAGAGCCCTGCTAAAAGGAGAGCCCTGCTAGATTGGATCTACCTAGCACAGCAGTGGGAAACCTCTGGCCCCAGGTCTGTGGGCCTTATCAAGACCACCAGGCCTCCCCATTAAGTTCAGAAGGCCATTTCAGCCATGCTACCATTCCCTCCCAGTGTCCTGATTTTCCAGGGACACAACACATGCCCTCCCCCCATGCCCAGGAGGTGATGAAATGTGGTGCTACCACGTCAATATCATGTCTCCCCTCCATTTGGGGGGTGGACTCAGTGCCCCCTCCCCCTCCCCCACCCAGGCATGGTGGGCATGAGGGTAAGGGAGGAGAGGTCATTTTGCCAGATTTGGGTAAACATTTGCTGTATATTTGAGAATATTTGCTTATTAAACATTTCCTGAACAGAAATTTTAAGGATAATTTTGTGGTGGGTTGTGGTTGTTGTTGTTTTGTTTTGTTTTGTTTTTTGGTGCAGGGGATTTCAGCTATAATGACACCTCAGTGCTCGGCAGCTGCAGGAAAAGACCAAGCCATGCCAACTTCAGCTGTAGCAAGCTGTTAGCTCAAAGGATCACAGGTCCTCTGAATTGTAAATGACAGAAATCATGCATTGAAAATGTAGTTACCTGGACGGGGGGTGGGGGGTGGAGGAGAGAGAGAAATGTGACTACAGAATCCTCTCATGATTTATTGATATTGTTCCTCGCCATCTCTGCATATAATCTGGAAATAAATTCTTGTTGCCACTCGCTCAAAGAGGGAAATATTTATTCCAACAGGTTCCGGGAGCAGATTGAATTAATCATGATCTGCCAGTCTGCACTCCAGGTAATGCTAACCTTAGCACCATTTCCTCAGCTGTTCTCAAGGTAGCAGCAGCATACAAATGCACCTGATAGAAGTAAATGCATTTCTGCGTCCACAATGCTGCAAAAATAACTCTCTGCCCACACCCACCCTTACAGATCAGAGTATGGTTTGGTCATCCTCTACTCTGGCCTTTGCCAAACTAATGCTGTCCAGGCTGGATTAAGCATTAAGCAAAATAAACACATGCTCAGGGCATCAAGGGAAGCCGGGCACCACAGAAATTCCCCACTGCCGGATTTTTAACATTAATGTTCACAAATTGCTCAGCTGAGCATTCATTTTCTCAGATGAAATATATTTAAAAAATTCCAACAGAACAACCATGCAACAAGGTAGGCTGCAAGCCTTATCTCTACTAAGTATAGAAGCAGGTATGTTACATTAAGATTAGTTTTGATGATCTGGTCAAAGACTTTGCAGTTAGAAAAAGTAGGAGAAATTTTTTCAAATATAAATAAAGTGGAAGTATACAAAAGTAAATTTCATTTTCTGTCTTACTCTAGGCTTTGTTTCATTTTGAAAAATAAAATTTTTATTTTACGGTATATTATTGTTTATATTTTGAATTACACTCATACCTTGCATCCCGAACACCTTGCGAGTTGAACGTTTTGGCTCCCGGACGCCACAAGCCCAGAAGTGAGTGTTCTGCTTTGGGAAATGTTCTTTGGAACCTGAACGTCCAACGCGACTTCTGCGGCTTCCAATTGCCTTCAGGAGCTACTGCTGTTTGCTTTTGCTGCTATTTTCTAGTTTATAGGTTATTGTAGGGATGGGAAGAAACTTGATTCAGTTTGTATTTAAGGGCAAACCTACCTTATTCACATTTTCTGGAACAATAAGTGAACTCAAGAACAGTGACCCTATGGAATTTGCACTTCTCTGAATTTTGCAATGGAGTTCTGCAGTCAAGTAATGTATCCCAAAAATGTATATACTAAGGTGAAATGCATTTATCAGTGAGAATAGAATACAAAAATGCATTGGCTATATTAGGAGAAATGGCTTTCTAAAATTGTGTATATTAGACAAAATTGCATCAGGCAAAATTTACGCAAAAAGGATAGTGAAATTTCATGATGAGATTATGATTATGATGATGACAATAATAATAATAATAATAATAATAATAATAATAATAATAATAATAATAATAATAATAATAGCAAGCTCATATGGAAATGTGGAGAACTGAACCTGATATTGGAAAAATGAGAAACAGAGAAGCCAAAATTGGCAGTCAACTCTAGTTAGCTTTATGGCTTTTATTGTAACCCCTGCCTCCAAGTTTATGTTATGCTTTTGGCTGTTAAAATTTTCTAAGACACTTGGAGGCTTCCCAATTAGCAAGCAACTCAAAAAGTGAATAATAATAATAATAATAATAATAATAATAAATGTTTGTTTGAACTTCTTCCCTATTGAAATCAATGGGGCGCATCAGTCATGGTTTAACTCAAGTTCAGCTAAGTCTGCATCCAACCCATTGCTGCTTCCCTCCCCCTCTATGGGATTTTGTTCCCATAATGCATGCTGACTTTGAAAGGGGAATAAAATTGACATCTAAAAAAAAAAAAAAAAAAACCTCCAGACCCCTGAATAATAACAACATAAACTGGTGGTTTTTGTTCTCACCTGTGTTGCAACAGCACCGTGCTCTGATGAAATAAAAAAAAAAGATTATGCCAGAAATGGCCCTGTCTCTAAATGTAGCACCACTCTGATTTGGCATGGCCTGTTCTAATTTCCTAATTTCAGATAGCGGTCTATTTTAAAACATGTCCCACTTCGTTTCATTTCATGTCAAACCGTCCTTTTTTTAATTGGAAGAGAGCTTCACCGGAGAGCTAGTCTCTGCACAGCGGTGGCCATAAAGGAAGTTTCAGGCTGCTGACATGCAATTTTACATTTTCAACTTCAAATAAAGTGTTATAAAAGTTTTGTGACGTTCAGCATCTACGGTCAGGATTTTTCTTTTTCCTCAATAGGGGGAGAAACCCCTTTTAAAGGTACACGAGAACGAGCTGAGAGTTCTACTTTGGACACCATTCAAAACACGCCAACAATACAGTACTTGAAAGTCTTGCTAAGAAAACAATAAGTAAAAAAATAAATGTTATTTATATACGTTGGATAAGTCGTTGATGCAGCCAGGAAGAAGGTTTTTAATGTAAGGGTGCAGGGAAGGGACAAATTCCAGTTTTGTGTTTGTGTTAAGGAAGAAAAACATTTTTAAAAAAACAAAAAACTTCCACTATCTAAAAACATAAGATAGTGCTGGATCAGATGAGAGTCCTATCTAGTCCAACCATATGCCTCTGATAAACACACTGGCAGGACACAACAGTCATTTCTCATTGCTGTTTCCTAGAAACTGGTATTCAGAGGCATGCTTCCTTTGATCATGGAGTTAGTATACAATCATCATGATTAGCAACCACTGAGAGCCTTAAAGGTAAAGGTAAAGGGACCCCTGACAATTAGGTCTAGTCGTGTCCGACTCTGGAGTTGTGGCGCTCATCTCGCTTTATTGGCCGAGGGAGCCGGTGCACAGCTTCCGGGTCATGTGGCCAGCACGACTAAGCCGCTTCTGGTGAACCACGCACTTTTGACATGCTTTTGAACTGCTAGGTTGGCAGGAGCTGGGACCGAGCAACGGGAACTCACCCCATCACGGGGATTCGATCCACCAACCTTCTGACCAGCAAGCCCTGGGCTCTGTGGTTTAACCCACAGCACCACCTGTGTCCCTTCACTGAGAGCCTTAGCCACCATGAATTTATCTAGTTACAGGTAGGTAGCCATGTTGGTCTGCCGTAGTCGAAACAAAATAAAAAATAAAAAAAATCCTTCCAGTAGCACCTTAGAGACCAACTAAATTTGTTATTGGTATGACCTTTTACTCTTTCCAATACTAAAAGTAAAGGGAGCCCTGACCGTTAGGTCCAGTCACAGACAACTCTGGGGTTGTGGCGCTCATCTCGCTTTACTGGCTGAGGGAGCCAGCGTTCCACTTCCGGGTCATGTGGCCAGCATGACTCAGCCGCTTCTGGTGAACCAGAGCAGTGCACGGAAATGCTGTAGAAATGTAGATTATGTAGAAATGTAGAGTAGTGGCACACAAACTTTCCTGAAATTCTGCTTACACATCCAAAGCAACCTTACTCAATAAAGATGTCGCCGCAGCACATTTGGGGTTATATTTTGGGACGCAGTCATAATTCACATGGAACAATTGCAGCGAGTCTGGCAGGTGTGCTGATTATGTCCCCTACAAGCCCCATAATCCTTTGCAACACGGAGATTCTGCGGCTACATGCCCCATAATCCTTTGCAACATGGGGATTCTGTGGCAGATGCCATGGAGTTCCTTACTAGGCAACCTGATGTGGAAAGTTTCTTGAAGACAGAAGATCCATTGTATTGGCCCAATAAAACTGGTACTGTAGGATCAGAGGCAGTGAATAACTTTGGCGAAATAATATTCTTGAGGCATATCCCTTTCTCAGTTTTGATCCTTTTGCTATCTTGATGTCGTATTATTATTACAACTGAGTTTTCATGAATATAAATGTTATTACAGCTGAGTTTTCATATATCCAAGTAATACAGACTATTTATAAAAAGCCTGATACCAAAAGAAGAAGAAAAATCATATCATTCGTATTACTTTACAGCATTTGATGGCTTTATGGGGCAGCTAGGATGACAGGGGGAGGGTGGGAAGAAAGATAAGTTCCCATCGCTTTGGGATATCACCCTATATATATTATGGGGTAGAAGAAGTAAAAATTGGAATGCAAACAGCCTGTATTTTTCCTGTTACTAATCTCTCCCCACCCCCTGAAAAAAGTAGCGAAGACTCAAAATGTCATAACCAAATGAAAAAAATCTAAAGGTGTGTCCAGAGTAGAGCTTAATTTGATGCTCTCTCTAATTCTCTCTATTTCACCTCCACTACAGTTGAAGGCAGCTGTGACAAAATGACTTTCCTGTGAAAGTGAGAGGATGGAGATTAATGCCATTTTAAAAAATATAATCTATTCCAGGGGCAGCCAATGTGACACACAAGGGTCATCTAGTCCAACCCCCTGCAATGCATCCATGACAGATGGTCATCCAACCTCTGCTTAAAAACCTCTAAGGAAGGAGAGTCCACCACCTTTCGTGGGAGTCTGTTCCATGGTTGAACAGCTATTACTCTCAGAATTTTTTTCCCAAAAAATTAGTCGGAATCTCCTTCCTCATAACTTGAAGCCATTGGTTCAAGTCCTACCCTCCGTTGGTTCGAGTCTTACTAATTCCATTAGTGCAAGGATCTACAGTTGTGCAATGGAACTCCCCCCTCTCCTCCCACTGTGTGCCTTGATTCCCCTTGGGGGGGAGGCTTGAGGGAGATTTAGCAGGTGCATGGAGGAAGGAAGGGTGGTGAGGGCTTGCCGATCAGAAGGTTGGCGGTTTGAATCCCTGCAACGGGGTGAGCTCCCATTGCTCAGTCCCAGCTCCTGCCAACCTAGCAATTCGAAAACACATCAAAGTGCAATTAGATAAATAGGTACCGCTCCGGCGGGAAGGTAAACAGTGTTTCCGTGTGCTGCTCTGGTTCGCCAGAAGCAGCTTAGTCATGCTGGCCACATGACCTGGAAGCTGTACACCGGCTCCCTCAGCCAATAAATCGAGATGAGCGTGCAACCCCAGAGTCGTCCACGACTGGACCTAATGGTCAGGGGGCCCTTTACCCTTTATGGGGGAAGGAAAGAAGGAAGATTCTATTGCATAAGCATAAATTATCGTTGTTATGAGTTCCTTAGCACCACTTTGGACACAACCCAGAGTCTTTGCATGAGAGTTTTCATCAAACCAGGCAGTCTACAAAGTCAACACCCTTGGGATCTCTTTCCTATCCCGGCAAACAGGAGAACAGCACCTTTAAAAAACTGTTAACTTCTTCTTCAAAAGTTTCTCAAAACCAGATGGAATAATAAAGGTAGACATTCCTCCATTAAGCGCCAGCAGAACTGCCATTAGTATGCTAATGGACAGATGTTTTCTTAAAGAAGGGCTAAAAGAGATAAAATGTGTCAGGAGAGAAAGAATGGTCCCTATCTGGGGCTGGGATGTCCAGCATGGATATGGAGGAAGCTGGGAAATTCATCATGGTCTTTTCATATAAGTATCGTTAGCGGGCTATATGTTGTGGTAATATAACTCCCCCATGATATGGAGCACAGTAGAAGGCTGTACATTTAGACTCTGAAAGGTAGTTTTAAAGAAAACACTTGAGCTATCCATTGCACTAGCAGCAAGCGTTTAAAGACTGAAAACAAGGTCTTATACTTTAAGACATTTTTTTCTCAAAGGGGGTTTTCAGAGTGTGTTGTGAGTCATCCACAACCAGCACAACCCACCCGCATTTACAATAGGAAGTCAATTTTCAGAGGTCAGTTTAAAGCTCTTGCCTTCTTTCTTATTTTAAAACAGAGTGTCTCCTCACTTGTTGCACTGAGGATAAGAGCTGAAAGGAATTTGAAAGGTGGGAGAGGGGGATATAGATTCCTATTAGTTAATGTAAAGATAAAGGGACCCCTGACCATTGGGTCCAGTCACGGACGGCTCTGGGGTTGCAGCGCTCATCTTGCTTTACTGGCCGAGGGAGCCGGCGTACAGCTTCCAGGTCATGTGGCCAGCATGACTAAGCCGCTTATGGTGATCCAGAGCAGTGCACGGAAGCACCGTTTACCTTCCCACCGGAGCGGTACCTATTTATCTACTTGCACTTTGACATGCTTTTGAACTGCTAGATTGTCAGGAGCAGGGACCGTTGCGGGGATTCGAACCGCCAATCTTCTGATCGGCAAGCCCTAGGCTCTGTGGTTTTAGACCACAGTGCCACCCACGTCCCTTTTTGGTTAGTACCGAAAAGATAATAGTATCTACAACTTCATAACATATGGAAGCCAGCAAAATAAGTATATAGAATCACAGAACTGTAGAGCAATGCAGGAATCTTTTGTCCAACGTGGGGCTCAAACTCATGAATCTGAGATTAAGAGTCTCATGCTCTACCAAGTGAGAGAGAAGACTCTGCCTAACAGAGATTTTTTCCTGTATTTTAATCTAGCAAGCCCTGCAGGAAACAAAAACCATACTTAATTTTTAAAATCTTCAAACAATGAATAATTACCTTTCAGTCTGGGGAAGTACAAATTAGGTGGGTTCACATTAAAATGCTTTTCAGACCAAATACCTCCCCACCCCACCCCACGACACACACACCCTAAAAGCAATGGAGGTGACTAGGGTGTCTTCTCTTAAATTCCAGTGGGCCTTGGATGGTGCCAACAGTGGAAAGATACACAGAAAAGCGCTATCATCCAGGAAAGAATATGTCCATATTTTCCTTTACCGGGATTTCAAAGGCAGAATTGACGTCCAAGGGGAATCTCCAAAAGTTGGCGCTTTGTCCTGGATCTTAGGCAAGTCAATTGAAAAAAATCATTCCTTTTTGTAACAAACTTTTGGGTTTGTCTAAAAAAAGGTCATCAATTTCACTGGTTAACAAAAAAAAAAAAAGCTTAACAATTGGGGTCTCAAAAATTAATTGGGGTGTCCTGGTTTTTACTTTTTGAAATATGGCTACCCTACAAGAAAGGAACCCACTAATGATTTGGCAGGGGTTTGAACGCGGATCACTCACAACCTAAATTTGTTCTCCATTGGACTGCTGGAAATGTGCCTTGCTAAAACATAAATGTTTCACTTTGCTCTTTCCATACTATCTCACACATTAAACAAGGAAATGCTCTGTACCGGTTGAATCTCTGCCAAAGCAATCAGAAACAAACATTTGCACTGTCTCTTTGCTTGCAAACACACAACTGTATATTCTTCCGATCCAAATCATATACAGGTTGTCAAATTATGGTTGTTATTCATTTGGACTTGTTCTTTTTACTTTTTTTACCTTTCGGGGGGGGGGGGGGAAGGAGACAAATATTGGATCTGACATGTTCTTACCTTCTCGACCTAGCTGTAGAAGAAGAAGAAAATAGCTTACAATAGGAAGAACTGTCAAAATAAATACAGCTCAATAGGGCAGTCTCTCTTAAATGCAGTGGTGCTATTAGGGATGGATAGCAGTGGCAGAAGAACCAAAACAGCCCCCAGAGGGGGCAGCAAGCCGTGGCATGATAAGAAATGCAGTGCTGCACCAGCAATGGTTGCATTTGCAACCTAGAAGAAGTATTCTAGTCCCCAGCATTCTGCAATCCAGTGCTTTTGAAAGAGAAAGCATATACATACATACAACAAGAGAGAAGAAGCAGCTGAACAGCCACAAACAACAACAAATAATAACTTGGGTCTTCTCCAACACTCTGGTCATTCCATTATTATTTAATTTCCTTTATGAATTACTTCCTTTGAAGCATCTCCATAATACGATAAAATTTATATGGAACAACTGCATGTTAGGACATTGGTACAGACCAAGCTGCAAAAGCAGCAGCGAGGCTGATATGACTTGTGTTTTTCCCATGAGAAAGACAGCTGTTTTGTCTTTCTCTCAACCATGTGATATCTTTACTTTCAGTTTCAGTTCCGGCTAGACTAGAGAGATGCTAGATGCAATATGCACAGCTCTGACTTACTGAGGTAAGCAAGCAGAGACAAACTCTGCATCTTATCTACAATAAAATAGTTTAGCCTTAATGGCTTGTGTGTGTTGTTCTTCACACTAGGGAACAATCGCATATCAATGTGCCACTGGACTCGAGTAGCCAGGAGTGCACCCAGGCTTCATCCCTACCTGGGGGGTTCAGTCTCACAACTTGCCCCAGCGGGACATTTGCTAACACTGCATACATAAAAACAATTAAAGCAATTGCCATGGGGGGGTAGTCCAATACACGGATAGTGGCATGGGGGGGGTGGAGAGAAGCGCTGCACTGCCAGCCAGCTCATTGGCGGGAGTGCGGCTTCCCCCAAGGCTTCAGCGAGAGGGGAGTGATCTGGGGGGGGTGTTTACATGGGGGGAGAAGCTGCATGCCGCCAGGCAGCTCATTGGCGGGAGCGCAACTTCCCCTCGATGCCGCTGCGTGCCGTATGCGCTCCCTGGAATATTTCCCCCGCGCAGCGGCATCAGAGCACAATTGCTGGCGGGAGCGCAAATTCCCCCGATGCCGCTGCATGTGGGAAACGATCTAGTAAGTATTTGGGCCATCTCCCCTCATTTTCCTAAAATTGAGTCTTATACATGGGGGCATCCTATAGACGGGAAAATACGGTAATTTCTAGTTTGCCATTTTCTCCCCTATGCATTCCCAAGTATTTATCGGGGGGGGAGGCAGGGGCGTAGCAAGGGGGTGGGGGCGAGCCGCCCCTGGTTCCATAATGGAGGGGGTGACAAATTATCAAGGAACAATTTTTGGGGGGTAGAATCCGAATTCCCCCCAAAAAATTATTTATTTATTTATTTATTTTTGAAAATGCCTGCTCCGAAGGTCTTATCTTACTATACTATGGATTATATAGCTATATATGAAATGTCATGCATATCGGTTAATATCTTGACCCTCCTCCACCAAAATAGCTGTTCACTTGGCTGTTTTCCTTTGTCATCAAGACTGTTCCCAACCCTAACCCTGTGGAAAGCCATCTAATTAGACTTTAATTTTATTTTGAGATGTTTTTAGGAGGTAATTTAATTATTGTTTGATTTTATACCAATGTTATGTATCTGCTGTTAGCCACCCTGAGCCCGACTTTGGCCGGGGAGGGTGGGATATAAATAAAAGTTTATTATTATTATTATTACTTGTTATTATTCCTTTGTAAGAAAATATGAAATAACATAAAACCATTTGGGGGGGAATCAATGGGGGTTGACAAGAAATTTTCCGCACCGGGTACCACCTGACCTTCCCATGCTGCGGGGGGGTTGACAAAAAATTTTTTTGCCCCCGGGTACCAATTTACCTTGCTACGCCCCTGGGGGGATGATATTAAATAGGAATCTGCATCACTCAGAATGGGGAAGTCAGAGGAGCAGGATCCCATGAAGCATCCTTCCATTGACTCTCCGCAGCGCCGGCTCCCCATGATTCTCGGAGATCGCATTTTCATTTTAGCCCTGTAACTCTCAGCTTCCTCGGTGTTCTGAAAATAGAGTGTGCTTGCCCTGTATTTCTCTCAAGCTCTGAAGCTCACCAGGTGATTCAGGATGAGCTTTAATTGTAGGCTTGCAGCCCTAGGACTATGAGGATATTTTGAAGGGAAGCGGTTAAAAAAAATAAAAAACCGTGCTGTGCTGAGCTGCATATCTGCAGCTCTGGTTCCAAGGATATTTCCCAAGATGATTTTGTCCCCCCCCTCCATTTCAAAGCTCACTGGGGGGGAAAGGAGATGGAGGGAAGGGAGAGAGAGAGAGAGGGTGAGAATTGCTAAAGCAGTGTGCTTCACCGATCTGAGTCCTCCTATGGTGATCTAAAGGAGAGGTTTAATGATACAGCTCTGGAGGTTTAAGAATTGTGAGCTGGGAAATAGAGCAGGGGGAGCAGGAGAGTCCTGGTTCATGAGGTATGTCACACACAAAAAGAGATGGTTTCTGGTAAGCTTAGAATGCAGACATGTTATCCTCCATGTCCCCAGCAGAGAGAATTGCCACAAAGAAGGGTTTCAATAGTTGTGGAAGGGGGCGGGTATGGTTGTTGCTTTTTACCTACTTGTTGCAATATTATTCCAACCAGGGCCAACGCCAGGAGGAGACATTGGTGGGCACCTGTCGAGACCCATACCCCTCCAGAATACACCTTCTCAGGCTCACCTGAGAGGGGTTGAATCAAGAACCTTTTGTATGCCAAACATGTGCTCTGCCCCAATAAGTTCTTTTCATGGAATCGTGGAGTTGGAAGGGCAAAATCACAGCTAATTGTTTACAGTGGTACCTCTGGTTGTGAACACGATCCATTCCGGGGTGCAACCAGAGCGGCGCTTCTGAGCATGCGCGTACGCGTGTGGCAAAACCCGAAAGTAAACACTCCAAGGGCCTTCTGGCGGTTCCCTCTCTGCAAGAAACCAAGTTCCAGGGAACCAGGCAGAGGGCCTTCTCGGTAGTGGCACCCGCCCTATGGAACACCCTCCCACCAGATGTCAAAGAGAAAAACAACGACCAGACTTTTAGAAGACATCTGAAGGCAGCCCTGTTTAGGGAAGCTTTTAATGTTTAACAGACTATTGTATTTTAATATTTTGTTGGAAGCTGCCCAGAGTGGCTGGGTAAACCCAGCCAGATGGGCGGGGAATAAATAAATTATTGTTATTGTTATTGTTATTGTTATTCTCTCCCATGCTGCAGAATGTGTGACTACTAGATCACATGCTCTGTGTGCTGACATTCCGTTCTTTGGAAGCGTGGGAATGGAAAGAACTGTGCGCCACTTCCGTCTTCTCTGTTCTGTTCTGTTGTTGTTCTCTCTCGGAGGAGAAGAGACACACCATGATTGCTCTTTTCTTCATTTTGATCCTGTAAATAAATCACTAAACCCAGAAGCTACATATCCTCAGTCTCAGCTTCTGCTAAGCTCTACTGCTTGCTTGAACATCCGGAGGGGTGAATGCTGTGCTATGCTTTGCCATGCGTTCCAGACCAATGCTGGGAGAGGGCCATCTCTGACCGAGAAGCACCAACAGCCCCAACTTCACCACTGCCTCGCCCCTCACTCTCCTAGTAAGTGGTACTGATGCTACAACCAGGAGGTAATTGCTGGGACACCACCTCACTTGGTGAGCCATCCCTGCCCAGGGAGACTAAAAACAATTCAAACCACCCATCCAATGTAATGCGTTTTTAAAAATTTATTTTAAAAAATGTGGTGTATTAAAACCATGGAGCATGTGAAAACAATCAAAAATCTGCCCATCCAATTAAACAAAACACCTGCAAAATGCCGGTTATTTGGTTTAGTTTCATACTTTTCCACCACTAGGTGGAGGCATTTGAACTTTCTACATGAGCCATCTTAGGCGAATGCTGTTTCAGTTTGGGCATGATGGGAGATACCATACAAGGTCATACAAGGGACAGATAAAAAGGCCACATTGGCAAGCTAGGCCATGTGCAGAGTAGGGCGACCAAGATGGTCAAGGGTCTGGAAACCAAGCTTTATGAGGAACAGTTGAGGGAGCTGGGTGTGTTTAGCCTGGAAAAGAGGAGACTGAGAGGAGATAGGATAGCCATCTTCAAATATCTAAATGGCTGTTACATGGAGGATGGAGCAAGCTTGTTTTCTCCTGCTCCAGAGGCTAGGACCAAAAGCCATGGATTCAAGTTACAAGAAGGAGATTCTGATTAAACGTCAGGAAGAATTTTCTAACAGAGCTGTTTGGCAGTGGAATGGCCTCCCTCGGGAGGTGGTGGACTCTCCTTTCTTGGAGGTTTTTAAGTGGAGGTTGCGTGACCATCTGTCGTGGATGCATTAATTGAGATTCCTGCATCGCAGAGGGTTTGACTAGAGGACCCTCGGAGTCCCTTCCAACTCTACGATTCTATGATATTGAAGTGGTGAAGCTGGTTTGACCCTTTGAAGACCCCAAATGAGGGTGGTTGGATTACCACCAATTGCATGGAGTATTCCAACAGGATAAAAAGATAGGGTTCTCCAAAGTAATAACAAGACTGGAGGCTGAGATAATAAATAACAATAAAAAAGTAATCTCAAAAGCTTATCAATTATTATTGGAATGGGAGGTTATGGAGGAGACAGTGAAGCCATCTATGGTGAGATGGGCTCAAGACATCGGGCGGCCAATAATGATGGAGGAATGGGAACATCTGTGGAGGGTCACCATGAATTTTACAAACTCAAGTAGGATAAAAGAAAATATGATGAAAGCGCAACACAGATGGTACCTTACTCCTTCAAGACTGGCGAAAATCTACAAAGGTTCTAGTAGTGTGTGTTGGAGATGTGGGGGTAACAATGGAGATTTATATCATATGTGGTGGGTCTGCCAAAAAATTAAAAAGTTTTGGGGTTCGATATATGAAGAGATAAAAAAAATGCTTGGAATTACTTTTCCAAAAAAACCTGAATCCTTCCTACTGAGTATTGTGAATACTGGAATTCCCGTGAAACTGAGAGAGGTGTTTCTCTATGCCACGGCGGCTGCAAGAATCCAAATCGCTAAAAAATGGAAAGAGCAAGAACCGCCTTTAGTGAGTGAATGGCAAAGCGAGTTACAAGAACTCGCCGAAATGGCTCAGCTGACCAATAACCTGAGAGGGGGATCAAGGCAAAAGTTCCAAGAAAAATGGGGTACTTACATAAAGTATGTACAAAAATACACTAAAGGACAAATAGCTATGCTAGCCTTTCAATAGTCTTGGAAGATAAATAGAGGAAATCAACAGAATAACAAGGTACCGGTAGACATTATAGCGAAATGATGATGAAATGAGGATATGTAGGCCTGTCGACTTACGCTTATAAGTAAGATCTGATTATATGTTTGGGTGGACAGGAAGTCAATGGGGGTGGTGGGGGGGTTTCCTTTTTCCCCTTTTTTTTTCTTTTCTTTTTCCCTTTTTTACTCCTTACGTATATAAGCTTTTTTTTTTTGTTCTGTTTTTTTTCCTTCGGATTTGTGGGCAGATACAAATCTAAAGAGTAAGGAGAATTTGAATAAATAACTCAACAAAATGTTAACAAAACACGACAACAGCCTTATGTTTAAAATCTTTATTTTTATTTGTATCTGGAATGCTGTATCTTATTTGTATTTGGAATATTTACTGTATATATTTGTAAAATATTGTATAAGCAATTAATAAATGTTCTTTTGAAAAAAAAAAAAAAAAGAAGACCCCAAATGAGGACTTCAAAGCAGTTCACAGGTGGCAAGGCACAGATGGCAAGGGAGAACACTTTTAAGCAAGGGTCTGGTGACTTCCATTTCAGTGTATCTGAAGAAGTGTGCATGCACACGAAAGCTCATACCAAGAACAAACTTAGTTGGTCTCTAAGGTGCTACTGGAAAGAATTTTATTTATTTATTTGACTATGACAGACCAACACGGCTACCCACCTGTAACTTTTAAGCAGTGGTTTCAATGCACACTGAATCTTCCTGAACTGAGCAGGACTTGACACCCCACTCATCAGCTGATAAGTGGGGAAATAAATCCTGCTGCTCTTTCCACTACCTCAGTTCCCTGCAGGAACTGTTGCATTGTCTGCACATTAATGGGAACACACACACACACACACACACACACACACACAAATTGTGTAGAATTTACACTTCCACTCATTCACTACAAACACTAGAACTGATGCATGCGGCAGAGGCATATTTGAACTGCACCCTGATTGATTGATTGATTGATTGATTGATTGGCTGTTTAGCGTGACATCAGGAAAAATGTCCTCGCAGTGTGAATTGCAACCCCTGACAGGCCACAATTGGCCTGCAGGGAGAAGGTTCCCCACCCCTAGCCTACTCAGACAGGCTACAGCTCTCCATGGCCTCAAGCGCAGAGAGGTCTTTCCCATCATCTAATCATTGTAACTGGAGGTGATCCCAGGGATTAACGCTGAAACCTTCTGCATGGCAAAGTGTTTGTTCTACCACCAAGCTATGAGTTCTTCCCATAGGTACAGTAAGCTGTAACCCAGACAAACACCTAGATCAGGTGATCTAACGTGGTACCATCCAGGTGCTGTTGGTCTTGAGCTTCCATCATCATTAGTTGGCATGTCCAGTGGTCAAGGAGGATGAGAGTTGTCACCCAGCAGCATCTGAAGAACATGCCGCAGCAGCTATCCCATCATAGGTCCAATGACCAAGGTGAAAGCTGTAATAAATGATGGCCAGCAAATATAAGCCAGTCTTTTCAGAGGTTCACAAAACTTGACTTTAAATCCTCACTGAATGTCAGCGTACTACTGCAAGGCGTCAAACTCTGGAAGACCAGAAGAAGAACCACAATGACCCTTCTTAGAAATAATATCCTTCAGAAAGGAGGAATTGGGAGAGGAATGAAAATCTACAGTGGTAATGAATGACACTGAGAACGACTCTAAGCCCTTTCTGGCCAGCATTATATTTTATTGGCCTAGACAGTCCCATTCATTTTGAAGTCATGGGCTATGAAGATTACTTTTGGCGGAGTTTATTACAGCAGGTAATGAGACTATAAATCTGCAAGCTGTTTGCTTAGCTTTCTAGACAGTGTGAAGTTGAGCATACCTTAAAAAAAAATGCCACTATTTAGGCTATGTTGAAAAGGAAGTAAAATCAAGGCTTTAAAAAAAAAAGTATCATATATCCCCTGGATATTTACATCAGTGCCTCAGCTTATCGTACAGTTACCTAGCTTATAGTTAAATATGCTTAATGGGAAATTAAATCCCAAATAGGTTGAGTGCCCCATACACTTCATCTATTTAATAGATTGGGTGGAATTAATACTCTCTCCTGTCTTGGAGAAATTTCTGGAACAACAATGGGATATCAGCTCCACCCAAGGTATGACGGAAAACAGCAACAACCAGGGGAAGGAAAGACATAACATCTTACAAGGACAGGAAGAAACACCACAGACAGAATCATTGCCACACACAGGAAGAACAAGGATATAGTTTGAATGCCTCACTTGTAGCTTTATAAATCATTTAATATGTCAATATGAAAAGAAGTTATTAATATTGCAGTTGTATACGGGATTGTTATTATGAACAGAATGCAATGGAAATTAATAAGATTTTGGAATGCAGAAATCAAATTATCGATTCTAGCACGCGGGGGGCCACTTTATCTAAATTATATTATTCGGTATTTGAACAATTGGTATTAAGAATTGTATTATAAATTTGGTACAGTGGTACCTCGGGTTACAGATGCTTCAGGTTACAGACACTTCAGGTTACAGACTCCGCTAACCCAGAAATAGTACCTCGGCTTAAGAACTTTGCTTCAGGGTAAGAACAGAAATCGTGTGGCGGCGGAGCGGTGGCAGCGGGAGGCCCCATTAGCTAAAGTGGTACCTCAGGTTAAGAACAGTTTCAGTTTAAGAACAGAGCTCCAGAACGAATTAAGTTCTTAACCCGAGGGACCACTATATTGTTATAATGAGGCTATTATTGGACTGTAATTGAAAACTAATAAAAATTATTATTAAAATAAATAAATCTATCTCCTGTCTTACCTTTAGGTTTCCCACCACATCCCTCTGTGGTCTCCACCCAACCCCATCTGAACTTCAAGTCTAACCTTTGTGGGGCAAAGGCCAGTATGCTGTGTATGTTATCCTATAAAACACCTTCCCTCTAGTCAATTCCCTCTTCCCACTTCCCTCTAGAAACTTCCATCCTCTCGTCTCCTAGCCACCTGTTCTCTCAACGAATGAGCCTTTTGCGAAGCCACCTTAACTAATCTTCTAGCCTTGGGACTAAGAGGCTGCCCATCATCCAGTGAGAGAGAGTCGGCTAGCTCACTCTCTTCCCGCTCTTCTTCTTGCTGTTCACCTCCCAGTTCTGCCCAACTATCGTCTTCCGAACTGTGCCCCTCAGCAAACCATTGTTCCAAAATAACACTACTTCACTGCTCCTGTGGAGGTTCAGGATCCTGGTCATGAGCAGGGGGGGGGGAGGTAGGCTCCCGCCATTTCCTCATCAGAGTTGTACTCCTCATACTGGTCTCTGACACTTGCTGACTGATGGCACTGTGCAAATTAATAAAAATGTTGTTGTTGTTTAGTCGTTTAGTCATGTCTGACTCTTCATGGACCAGAGCACACCAGGCACTCCTGTCATCCACTGCCTCCCGCAGTTTGGCCAAACTCATGTTAGTAGCTTCGAGAACACTGTCCAACCATCTCGTCCTCTGTCGTCCCCTTCTCCTTGTGCCCTCCATCTTTCCCAACATCAGGGTCTTTTCCAGGGAGTCTTCTCTTCTCATGAGGTGGCCAAAAATAATAATAAATAATAAAATAATAAAAGTAAATGTGGACGTTTATTTATTTAGCATCCTACCTTTTTATCCAGGGAGCTCAAGGTGGTGTACATTGTCCTGTCCCTCCATATTTGATCCTCACAACAACCCCGTGAGGTAGGGTAGACTGAGAGGCAGTGACTGGCCCAAGGTCACCCAGTGAGCTTCATGGCCAAGTGGAGGATTTGAACCCTGGTCTCCCAAGCCCTAGTCCGACACCCTGGCTCTCAATATTCATCATTGGACTGCACCAAATTGTGACTCGGGAAATGCTTCAGCACTCCATGCCATCAGCATTGGTGACCACGTGCTTGAAGGGGTAGACACTTTTGTCCACCTGGGTTCCACCATAACCAGCAACCTTTTCTGTAGACACGCTGAGCTGGAGAAGTGTACTGGCAAGCTATGTCAATGGCTTGCCTCTCCAAAAGGGTATTGGGGAATTGTGATGCTAATGTCCAATACCAGCCTTGGGCCACCCATTGTGGACTTTTGGTTTAACTGAACATGCTGCTTTAGCACCTGGAAGCTGTAATGGGTACCAGAGGTCACCAAAGCCAATGCTGTCAAGTAGCCATAAATGAGTTGCTTGTACAAATTGTGCAGGTCAGAGTTAAACTGAGGCATTGCTCAACACAGATATGCAAACCACACATACTAAGCTGGGAGTGCAAAAAAATAATAAATTTAAAAAAACCCAGAAAACCCACAACTGTGAAATCAATGACCTACATTATTTAGCTGTCAAAGTCAAACTGTGCAGAAATGGCAATCAATGTGAATGTTAATTGCTAAAATTAATTCTACCTAACTCTCCCACTTATGCACAAACACATAGCTCTCAGTGAGAACTCATGGGTAAAAGCTGATGTCCTGACTGCAGCATTTCAGAAATGATGGATGTGAAGTCACAAGACTATATGCACCTCCACGCCAAGAACACATGGTCTTTGTCCTCAAACGTCTGTGATATCATGACATCAAACATATCGTTGGCCAGAAGCACATTGGTTGCCACAACCAGTCAGACTGAAGGTCAGTGATGGGAAATGAGGGTCAGGGAAGAAGAAGAAGAAGAAGAAGAAGAAGAAGAAGAAGAAGAAGAAGAAGAAGAAGAAGATAGCACTAAGAAGAAGCAAATGGAAGAGGGACTACTGAACATCATCAAAGCAAAGCAAAATATATTGCAATGAACATCAAAAATGTAAAGCACTTACTTTTGTACTCATAAAACGAAACCAGGCAAGAAATTTTGGCTCCACCTTGATCCCAACATGAGTCTGACCAAACTGTGGGAGACAGTGAAAGACAGGCGTGCCTGGCGTGCTCTGGTCCATGGGGTCACGAAGAGTCGGACACGACTGAATGACCGAACAACAACAAACTTATCAATGATTATGACTCATCTACACAGCTGCAAATAAAATGGTTTAAATGTGCTGTAAAGTGCAATATACAAACAAGACACTAGATGGCGACAGTGAGCTATGCAAAATCCAATGTATTTTTCAAAACGTTTTTAGAAACATTTTCACAGAGTTTTTTATATGTGTGTAGATTCCACCTATTTCACAGCACAGAATTATCTTTTTTATATTAAAAAATTAATTTGATTTTACACTATACATTTTAATTCAAACAATCATAATCATCAACATTTAAGATTCCCTGAATCCTTAGATTTCCCTCCACCCTTCCATGGTTTCCATTATCAAACTTTTTTCCTACTGCATAAGGGCCCTGCAGGACTTGATCTCCTTCCACAGGGCCTGTAAGACAGAGCTATTCCGCCTGGCCTTCAATTTGAATTAGCCTGATCCTCTATTCCCTTTTCCCTTTCCTCTTTTATGAAGAAACCCTTTCTGGGACCCCACATTTAAATTCTTCCCAGGTCTCCTTGTTGGCCCTAATAGGACCAACTTGGGCAGTTAGCCCTGGTGATCATTTGATGTCTACTGACTGGGTGTTTGGTTTTCTTCCCAAAATGATCCCTGGATTTTTGCATTTTATTGATATTGGTGCTGCATTTTATGTTGTATTTTATGCTATATTATGCTGTTTTTAAGTCGCATTTTAATCCATGTTTTATATTTGCTGTTAGCTGCTCCTGAGCCCGGTTTTTAAACCGGGAAGGGCGGGGTATAAATAAATAAATAATTTATCATATAGTTTCTTCATTTTTCTTAAAATAGTCCACTTGCACCTTAGTTTTTAGTCACTCAAATCCTGTCAAAGTTTTTAGTCGTTTAGTGAGAGCCAGTGTGGTGTAGTGGTTAAGAGTGGCAGACTCATAATCTGGTGAACCGGGTTCGCGTCTCCGCTCCTCCACATGCAGCTGCTGGGTGACCTTGGGCTAGTCACACTTCTTTGAAGTCTCTCAGCCCCACTCACCTCACAGAGTGTTTGTTGTGGGGAAGGAAGGGAAAGGAGAATGTTAGCCGCGTTGAGACTCCTTCGGGTAGTGATAAAGCAGGATATCAATTCCAAACTCTTCTTCTTCTTCTTAAGTAACTTATGGAAAAAAATTTCATTCCTTATTAAAGTTTCTATCTTCCTGGTTTCTGATTTTCCTGGTCATTTTCTGCATTTCGGCGTAGTCCATCATCTTTATCAACCATTCGTCTCGGTCGGAAATTATCAATGTCTATTGCACCCTGCTATATTATGCAGACTACTTACGGGCTTGGGGCTCAGGTTTATGCTATATTTTTGCTGGAGCTGTCCTCATCCGTTGACTACCTCTGCATTTCATCCCACAGGGTCTACCACAGGAGGAGTGTCAGCTTACACCCAATCTATCTGGGTCAAATGCAATCACAGCCTGGAGTCAAATTCTTTTTTAAAAGACCTTCATCTCATAATCCATAGAGAATCACAATGCACACCCCTTCCACTTAACACAACGTTTGACCAGCTCTCACAAGACTCTCTGCTGCTCTCCTAACCTGTAATTTGTTTTCCATCATAACCTAACCTGTCATTGTCATAGGAGGGCCCCAAAGGGAGAAGACCAAAGTTTTGAGGCTGGCAGTCAGTGCCTGTGGAGAGAGGCAGGATGTTCAGAGTTGTCTACCATCGTGTTGTCCTTACTGTTTCCATATTTATTAGCGCGCGCACACACGCACACACACACACACTATATTCATGCAAGTAACATGGGAAAACATCCTAGGGGAAATGCTTGCAAAAACACATATATATGGAAAACTGCATGCAAATGGTGGGATTCAAAGTAGCGCTAATATGGTGGTTCCATTATCGCAAGCATCTCTGCTGACCCCTGCATGCTGTCCTGGGTTTCTTCCACTGCCCCCCAACCCAATTTGGGTGTGGTACAGGGGGCGTAGGAGAGGGGGAAAGCCTCACTGCGCTAGTGACGGCACCCCCAACCTGCAGCCCTCCAGATGTTTTGTCCTACAATTCCCATGATCCCTAGCTAACAGGGCCAGTGGTCAGGGATGATGGGAATTGTATTCCAAAACATCTGGAGGGCCGATGTATTCCAAAACATCTGGAGGGTTGGGGGTACCAGCGCTAGTGCAACTCATCACGCTGGCTCCCACTAGCACAATTCTTCAGTTGAATCTGGCCCCAATATATTAGGAGAGATTTGCACTAAAATGCTGACAAATTGTCACGAACACACACACACACACACATATATATATATATATATATATATATATATATATATATATATCACAATGTGGAAATGTGGCGACCTGAACTGAAAGGTTGGGGGGAACGTGAGAAATGGAGCAGAATCAAAATCGATCCATTTGTCCCTCCCTAAATGCTCTGTGCATTTGATGAAGTGGGCTGTGGACCACAAAAGCTTGTTCCATGATAAATCTGTTAGTCTTTAAGGTGCTGTGAGACTCTTTGTTGCTTTTGCTGCCGGAAACTAGCATGGCTTCACCTCTGGAAATAAGAGTGTGCACACACACACACACACAGTCTTTGGAGCCAGGTAACCTTAAGATCTTCGGGAATATCGGAGCCAACCAAATGATCTCATTTTCTAGCAATTTAATCAGGAGTCGGAGAAAAGCAGCCGTCATCAAGGCAAGGATTCTGGTGCAGACTTTGCAGGGAAGCTGAGCAGCTGTGATTGGCTTCTCTTTGTGCAATTCCACCTCGAGCAACAACACTGGATTCTGGACAATTGGCATCCTGCAGCTTCCCCCACTGAAAATCAATAGGATTTCCATTACATTTCAATTGTCTTGCAATGGAGAAAAGCCACAGGGCTTTGATGGCTGATGCTCATACATTTTTAAATATTACCTCCCGTGCAGAGGAGTGCAGTTTTGTTCTTTTTAATACTTTCCCCCTCTAAGCAGCCAGCGAGGAACATGCAAAACTAATCAAATCCAGGCATCAAGCTCTCCTTGGGAGCAATTTCCTTCCCTGCGAGGGTGGACTCTGATCCTTGCGTGTTCTTTCTGTTACCCACTCTCATCTCCCACAGTCCATCACAATTTCTGACATATCGCCCTTATTGACTGCCCGATCCCAGTCACATTTTCCTATCATGAGTAATTGCTTCAGTGAGATTATCCCTAGCGGCGAGCATTTTAGAAGATGGGAAGAGGATTGGCAGGTGCTAAAGACATATCAGATAGGAAGTTGCAAAGATGCCATCAGAGAGTGCTTGGAAATAATGCGGAAACAATAAGTCCTTTGACTCACATCTCCTTTTTTGCACTTAATTGTAGACGCTGCTACTTGGAATAAAAGGGCACCCAAAATGATTGAAGGGATAGAGTGGGTCCCCTGCAAGAACAAGTTGCGTGTAGAGGTCCCCAAGGTCACCCCCCAAATAACTCATACCACACACAGGAACCATTGAGTCCCTGGATTCCATTAATGGAATACCCTTCGCATAGGGATGGCTGGAGCATTCTGCCACCCCTATCAGCTGAACCAGAGCCTATCTGCAACCTTACAAGTTGTGACTAATTGCTATGCAGTAGGCGAAAACCAAATGGCAACAGCTAATCAGCCAGATGGAAAAATTCCTACCAGGCCCCTGCCCCAAAGCAGACGACCCCATGACAGGCATAGCAAGGTCAACGCACAAGCCTAATTAACGGGGGGGGGGGTGATCCGGTGCACGCAGCAAAGAGGGGCTGACGCTGCGAGCACCAAGAATATATAACCCCTGAACTGTCTATCAAAATTTGCTACATACAAATCTCCCCAACAACCCAAGAGACCCTATCGCCTGTCCCTGGCTATCTATCTGACTCCCGCCCAGCGACAGAGGGGTGTCTTGCTAGGCCTCAACCGCAACACGTGCTCTCCATGAAGGAGAACACGCTTTGCAGTATTTTGGACTTTATAGCATGGAGAAAGGGCATAAGAGGTGTAATGATGGAATGGTATGGAGAAAGTGGGTAGAGGAAAAGGTTTTGTGCCTCACTCATAGAAATGTAGAGAACTAGATTGCAGTTCTAGAGAACCTCCAAGGGTCATCTAGTCCAACCCCCTGCAATGCAGGAATCTCAGCTAATGCATCCCTGACAGATGGCCAACCAACCTCTGCTTAAAATCCTCCAATGAAGGAGAGCTCAGTATCTCCTGAGGAAGCCTGTTCTACTGTCAAACAGCTGTTATTGTCAGAAACTTCTTCCTGGTGTTTAGTCAGAATCCCTTTTCTTGTATCAGAATCCTTGGATAAGGTCCTGCCCTCCTGAGCCCCAAGCAGGAGAAAACGAGCTTATTCGCCCTTCCATGTGACAGCCCTTGAGATATTTGAAGACAGCTATCTCCTCTCTGTCTCCTCTTTTTCCAGGCTAAACGTACCCAGTTTCCTCAACTGTTCCTCTTAAGGTTGGTTTCCAGACCCTTGATCATCTTGGTTGCCCTCCTCTGCACACGTTCCAGCTTGTTAACATCCTTCTTGAATTGTGATGCCCAGAATTGGAGACAGTATTCCAAGTGTGGTCTGCCCAAGGCAGAACATTACTTCCCTTGATCTGGACACTAGGCTTCTGTTGATGCAGCCTACTGTAGAATAGGATTAGCTTTTTTTCCTCCTGCTGCATCACACTGTGGACTCTTGTTCAGCTTGTGGTCTACTAAGACCCCTAGATTCATTTCACACTGCTAGTAATCCTGGTGTCCCCAATCCTATATTTGTGCCTAGTACAGAACTTTACATTTTGTCCCTACTGAGATTCATTCTGTTAACTTTGGCCCAGTTCTCCAATCCCGTACACTGCAACATTTCTCTGATGAAAATAGGGACGTCCCGTTCCATAATGATAACTTTACTATTTAAATCACACACATCTTATTTGGTTGCCCCAGCCACTCTGGGCAGCTTTCAACATATATAAAAACATAACAAAACATAAAACATTTTTTAAAATAAACTTCCCTATACTGGATTGCCTTCAGACGGCTCGGGGGTCGGATAACTCCATACCCTCCAACATTTCTCCAGTGAAAATAGGAACATCCTAAGGAAAAGTGGGACATTCCAGGATCAAATCAGAACTGAGACGGCTTCTCTAAATCAGGGACCTTGCTGGAAAATAGGGACACTTGGAGGGGCTGTCATCTTGAATCCTGATTCTGTCTTCTATGGCAGTAGCTACTCAATGCTAGAACTCATGGACCTCCAAGGAAGCTTAATGTTGGAAGATTAATGGGGTCACCAACCTTTTGGAAACAACCTTTTGGAACCAGTGAGCATATTTATAATTTTGTTGAACTGCCATTTTGTTGTGGTAAAACCACAAACTGGAGATATACTGAGACCTTTTGTGGGTGCTGCCGAAGGTACATTGAATCCCATTGGCAACCCCTGTAGATAGTACTGAGCTGGAAAGACCAGAACTCTAATTTGGTGTTCCTAAATAATCTGATTTAACTTGTGTTGTGTGCATTTCATTAATTGTTTCCAAAGCTAACACTATTAGCAATCAGTTCCACGAGATGAATAAATTAAGGTATACTTGATTGATTTCTTGCACTTAATTTTATTTACTTCTATATTTATATAGGAGGATTTATTTTTAGATATTTATATGGAAGCATTTTAAAGATTATCCCTCCCCAAGAAGCTCTCAACACATTTCAAGTATAAAAATTATTCACAGTGCAATTACAATCCATAAAATCAAAGTCTATAAGAGATCTCTCCGCCCGCCCCGCCCCCCAAAAAGAGAGATACATATGATATAACATTTCTTGTTGCTAGTGGTGGATTCAACACTTCCTCTCTGCTGGTGAAAGGAATATGTCAGTGGGTAGAGGGGCAATTTGGGGATAATCCTTCTTCCCCTGGTCCCACCCCCCACTGTCATGGTCCAGGGTATGAATGGCAAGGGTCCTGGGCAGGAACGCTAGGACCGGGTAAGGGCAGGGCAGCAGCGCTGGTAGCAGAGGACCACTTAAGACTGAGGTGTCACAGGCAAGGGCTGGAGCTAAGGCAGTCCAAGGTGCCAGCACACGATCAACCGAAGTCCGAGCGTGGGCCAGAGGTAGTCCGAGTAGCTGACAAGAAGTCAAAACAGAGGGAGAAGAGGCAGGGAACAATCTAGCTAACAGGTCTATGGGCTGAAGGAAGCAACAAGTCCAAACAGGGATCAGAGGCAAGAGGAAGCCCAGAAGTGTGCCGGAGTGTCAGGAATGAGCCAGCTCCAAGCGAAGGTTGCAGCCAACTGCAGAGTGCAGCCAGGAACAGAGAGGCTTAGATGTTAGTCAGGCAGGGGAGAGCTGGCAGCTGCAGACTTCAGCTCTTCCTGACCTTGACGGGCAGGCTGATAAGGCAGTAGCTGAGAGCAGGCTGGAACACAGCTCAAGCTCTCAGGAAGTTCCAACAGGTGTGAACAGACACAGAGACAGTCTCTTGGAAAAGGAAGAGGCTGGATCTGATCCAATAAGTCTGAAGAGTCGGCGAATGGGAGGGCTGCTTGACAGGAAGCAAAACAAGAGACGTAAGGTGCGAAAGTTCAATATCTTCTGCAGAAACCAGAAGGAGTCTTCAGAAGGGTCAAGTTGAGTAATGATGCCGGAGGCTTTGTTAGAGTCATCCAGAGCTATCTATTTGTTTTTGCAGTAAATTGTAATTTTTACTTCATTTTTACTTACCCACACTTACTGTGTTATCAAGCTGAGAACCTAGATTCCTGACACGGAGTTTTGGGGGGGGGGGTTTGCACAAAGTTGTTGAGCTATTTTTAAAGAAGTTTGCCAAAATATAGACTTCTGACATGGGTTGCTGGACACTGTATTTGACTGCCGTATTCCGGCTATGTCTGGGAAATTCCAGACGTATGGCAACCCTAGGCGAGAGAGGAGTCCAACGAGGTGAGACCATGACTCTGGGTCACAGGAACAGGCTACAGCTCAGCAGAAGACCGTGTTGTCATGGCAAAGGCCAAGGGCGAAATGCAGGCCTTATCTAGCCCTCCTGGGATGCTGGATGCTGCAGTGCATCTCGTCACCTGGCTGTACTTCCCAGCCTGCACCTGATTCATATAAAGTCAGCACAGTCAGGGCCTGGCTCCTGCAAAACCTGAAACCTTGCACCCACCTTCACCAAAGCAATTGGGTGGAGAGAGGGGAGAGGGCTGGTCAGGTGACAGGATTCACCTCCCATCAGTGCCACACGTCATTAAATGTTGCTGTAGATAAGCGGGCTGTGCATCAAATGTCAAAGTTTTGTGTAACTGTGAGTTTTGTAAACTGTATTTCCCACACAGTTTTGAGGTGTGCGGATTTCACACAGAGAGACGTACATTCAAATACACCCGAGTCTTGGGAGGCCCACAATTCTGTGGCAAGAGCTACGAGGATGTGCAGCGTAGGGTACAGCAGATTTCTGGCTCAGCTAGCTGATTCCCAACCCTGGCTCAGTCAAATATTCACTGGTGTAACTTGCTCATAAGTACGTGGGTGGCGCTGTGGTCTAAACCACTAGGCCTAGGGCTTGTTGATCAGAAAGTCGGTGGTTCGAATCCCTGCGCCAAGGTGAGCTTCTGTTGCTCAGTCCCTGCTCCTGCCAACCTAGCAGTTCGAAAGCACATAAAAGTACAAGTAGATAAATAGGTACTGCTCCAGCGGGAAGGTAAACGGCATTTCCATGCGCTGCTCTGGTTCACCAGAAGCGGCTTTGTCATGTTGGGCACGTGACCCAGAAACTTACGCCAGCTCCCTCAGCCAATAAAGCAAGATGAGCGCCACAACCCCAGAGTCATCAGTGACTGGACCTA